>NC_082595.1:14831929-19831929 GCF_030936135.1 Gavia stellata
GCTCTTACTGCTCTTATTGCTACAGCATATTGTGTATGTTCACACAGATTCAAAGGCATTTGGACAAATTCATAGACAAACAGTCCATTAAAACCTATTAAAACACAAAGGTGCCACCTCTGGCTCAGAAGTCACTGAGTTGCAAGTTGCTGTAAGGTGAGAAAGCACATCAGAAAAGCAATGCCATCAGCTTGCACTGTGTGAACTGCGAGGTAGCCAGGCAACTTCAGGGAAAGTGCCAAGGGAACACCACTCAGTTTGACCTCCGTTAGACCTATTGATGAGCTTTGCACACATCCTTGTTAGTGTCCTCTTGCTGGAGCAGGTAGGAGAGAATAGGTCATTTCTGAACCACACCTCAGAAAATTAGCACAACCAGTGTCTGATCTTAAATATTTTCACATTTGAAGAAGGTGAAATTGTACTAACCACAAAAACATCAATGGGCACAGCAGCTGCAGAGTTTCTCTCTTGTCCTTGATCTGCACTGTCCCCAGCAGCTGCAGAGTTTCTCTGTTGTCCTTGATCTGCACTGTCCCCATTGCACAACTTACCAAGGCTGGTTTCTATGTCACTAAGAGCAGCAGGACAGGAGGGTTGGATATATCCTAGGTCAAGTTCTCTGAAATATAAGAAGCCATAAAATGTCAAAGTGAGAATGAAGAGAGGAAAAACTAATTGTAAAGCTTAAAAAAAAAAAAAAAAAAAAAGTTTCATAGGCTAATTGGAAAAATAGGATAAAACATTATGAGCAAATTCCTTCCACTGATTCCTTCCATAGTGCTGTTACGCTTGAGCTTGTAGTATGATGATAGTGTGAGGGGAAAGAGTTAACTAAGAGACTTGCAGAATACATTTTCAGAGGAATAAATGGTAAGGTAAATGTTAGGTGCTCCTTCTTTAGAGCTGTGGAAGTGGCAACAAAATGGCAGATGAAACTCAGTGTTGATCAGTGTACAGTGATACTCATAAGACGAAACAGTCCTAACTTTATATATGCAGTAAGGTAACTTGCCCTGAACGGGCAGGTATTAAAAGAGGGAAAACGCTCTTTCAAACAGTAATGCTTTTCTTAGATAAGAAATGTCCTTAGGTAACACTGTAAATGGAAATAAATTAAAACTTGACTATCCAAATGTTTTGCACTAGTAAGGAGACAAAACCAAATAATTGCGTGTCAGGATGTTCACTCACTGGGTTACACAAAGAGCATGAGCCTATTTCGGAACCCGCCTGCTCTCCGCCTATTATCTCCATCAGACATTACAAACATGCAAAACACTCCAGTCGGTGTTGTTTTTGAAGGATGGTTAAAGCAGATGGATGAACTGGTTTAGGTGAAAATAGAAACTGGCTTCTACTCTGGTCTTTTTTTATTAAGTGCTCTCTCTCTGAACCTTTTTTTCTGAAGTTTAGTAAAACCTGAGATTCACATGCTTCTGCATTTCCTGTTTTTGACCAATAGAGGAAACAGAAACACTGAAATACTCTAAGATGTTATTTTTAAAATATTTCCACTCAGTCAACCAGGAAGTGCTGGAAATCTTGCAAGAAGTCTAATCCTGCAGACTGTGTAATCCAGAAATGGTTGCACAAGTTTTTCCAGTCTTTCAGGTATTTGTAGTCTTACCTAGTGAGGATCAAAAATATAGATAGAGCACTCTATTAGCGTGAAAATATTTTGCGTGTGCAACTGCAGTTGCATCTGAAGAGCTTAATTCCCTGATGGGAAATATGCAGTAACCTGAGCTGCAGCTGAGTGCCAATCGCTAAGGGGCCGTGGGAGGAGGTGGAGGCTGAGTTGCCACACAGAATAGGAAGGCTCAGTGGAGAGAATTGTAACTGCAGCTAAGGGCACCCACTGCTGTCTGTAGGGTGGCAGGGAGAGTGGGATATCGGCATGGGATGGATGGATGGATGGATGGATGGATGGATGGATGGATGGATGGGTGGATGGATGATAGGTGGAGCCTCTGTAAATGGGTTGAGAAACAGGCAGGTAGGAACTAGAGAAACCAATAGCAGCAGTCCAGAGGTTGAGAAGGAGCGGTGAGCAGAGTGCAACACAGTATATGCATGGGACAGCAAGTCCAGACATGTTGTTTAGAAGAAAGCAGAAGACACAGGGGGATGAGGAAGGTGAGGTATGGAGAAAAGAGGATTAGACCAAGAGTTTTTAACACCAATGACAATGTTGCGATATTTTCAAGGAGTGCCACTGTACAAAGGTGTGCCATGAGATGGGTGATAGTCAGCCAATGAGCCTACAGTGAATGAATTGTCCAAAGGAAATGCAATTTACTTTGAAGTGTGATAGAGACAAACAATTCAGAATGGAGAGATCCATGCTACAGAGAGAAAGCAATGGACAAAAAAAAAAAGCAAGATTCAAGTTTACATTGCAATATTCCACTTTCACTTCTTGTTTCTCAAGCATGTTCTGCTCCTCTGCTTCCTTGAATTGGCTATTGAGAGTTATCCAAGGAGGGGCAAACAGCTGAAGAGATGACTGTTACAGAAAAGCCAGTGCATCACTCAGTGAGAGGTAGCTGGTATGTGAAGGCTTATATTAATTTACAGCATGGCACTTAACTGCCTTTTGTGATTTACACTTTGATTTAAACTTCATCGTATCTTGATTCCTGATGGTATGAATGTTAGTCTAAAGCAAGATAAGGAACTGTTCAGTTATGTTTAACATTTTAAAGGTGGTTTTGGTTCATGTGATTGATAAAGCAAGTGCTTTCCATGTTATGAAACATCATGATATGTTTTAGACAATTTTTTTATGGGACTGTATATGGAAATCATCTCTGAAATAGCACGAACGCTGCTTTTTTGCTATGGCACTAGTAAAACATGAGAAACTGAAAACACTCTAAATCCCAGAACATTTCATATCATTCACCAGATGAAATTTTTAAGCCTTTTCTATGTGTTCTAGAACAAAAATGTACCTTCCATCAGCTCTAATTATCATAGATTTTGCAAGAAAGCCATTTTAGGATGAATGTGTATAAGCACATTATACTGTCGCGCATTCAGATATATAATGAATAGGAAGGGGGAAAAGGAGGAATTGTTTCTTTGTTTGTTGTGTTTAAATAAAAATATGACAACTTAAAATTGGTGTGTGCTCCCTAAAACATGAGTAGCAATACAGCTAGCAGCAGGAACTCATCAAACCCCTTACAAAAAGTCCCCTTCCCCTGCCATTGCTCTGGGAAGCTCACCCTTGGCTCACTCCACAGCCCTGCCTAAGAGGCAGAGACCTTCTCCTCTTGAATCACAGGCTATCTGAGATCTTTTCTCTTTAAAGCCACTTACTTTATTTTCTGCTGCACCCAAACTGCCTTTCATTTCCAGGAAGTCTTTGCAGATATCTTGAGTCTGTCAGATTATCACAGAGCTCATTATTATTAGTTCCTCATCAGATGATATCTTCTTCTATACATAGATATCAGTCCTTAATCGTATGTGTGTTGTATTTTGCCATCAGCACAGCAGTACACTCTTTATGAATGGCATTGTAAAAACAAGTAATTTCTTAGCTGGGGTGTGACAGACTGTTTGAATCCTGAAAAATTATCTAGCAGTGATAAAACTGTTAGATCTAGATATTGTCCTTCCCACTACCCACTTCATTGCTCATACTAACTACTTTCAAACTATTTGAATTAGTGGGACAACCACAGAATATGACCCATGTCAAAATTGCAAGCTTGACACATCAAACAACAGTTGCCTTCAGAGATGCCCCTGTTAAACGTTATGGCTATGCTCAATGGAGATCTCTAAACACCATTACATGTGAATTAAACACCATGTGGTTGCTTTGAACAGTAAAATGAGTTAGAGTTTCTCTCTAGTGTTTGTTAAATTTTATGTCAGTTCAGTATCTTTTCTATAGGTTTTTTAATGAGCTATGCTGTCTGCAAAGGAAAATCTTGAAAAAATCTGTGTTTATGCTATTAATAATGAAATTAAGTACTATGGACAAATGAGAGTAGTAACTGTAATTCCTCTGATAACAAGACTATAGATCTTTAATAAGTATAAATACAAACATGTTTAGTCTATTCCTGTTGTTTGTTTAAAATAAAGATTTTCAACAAGGAAGTAGTTATTTAAGGCAAAATACTTTGGGAGGACTTTTGGAAGGGATAGCAAATATAGGAAGATATTAAGAGTATGAAAAATTATGGGTCATACTTATGTTTTTATTACCTAATAATATAGCATTACAAAGTTCCTTCAAATTTACAAAATGTTCTTTGAAGTTACACAGGGTCTGCAGAGGCCCTGTCACAAGGAAGAGATATTTTGAGCAGGTGAAATGGAGAGAGAGATATGATAAGGCAAAACAGAACCATTATGAGTAAGTATGAAAGCACTTAGCCATCTACCAGTATGTAAATAGACTATCCCTATATATGAAATAACCGTGTCACAAATAGTTATTTGCTTTTGTGCTCAAAGTCTCACAGAATCACTAAGGTTGGAAAAGACCTGTAAGATCATCAAGTCCAACCATCAACCCAGCACCACCATGCCCACTAAACCATGTCCCACAATGCCTCGTCCACATGTTCCTTGAACACCTCCAAGGATGGTGACTCCACCATCTCCCTGGGCAGTCTGTTCCAATGGTTCACCACTCTCTCTGTAGAGAAATTGTTCTTAATATCCAGCCTAAACCTCCCCTGGTGCAACTTGAGGCCATTTCCTCTTTGTCCTATCACTTGTCACTTGGGAGAAGAGACCAACACCCACCTCTCTGCAACCCCCTTTCACGTAATTATAGAGAGTGATAAGATCTCCCCTCAGCCTCCTCTTCTCCAGACTGAACAACCCCAGTTCCCTCAGCTGCCTCTCATAAGACTTGTGCTCCAGACCCCTCACCAGCTTCGTCGCCCTTCTCTGGACACACTCCAGTACTTCAATGATCTTCTTGTAGTGAGAGGGACAAAACTGAACACAGTATTCGAGGTGCGGCCTCACCAGCACCGAATACAGGAGGACAATCACCTCCCTGCTCCTGATGGCCACACTGTTTCTGACACAGGCCAGGATGCCATTGGCCTTCTTGGCCACCTGGGCACACTGCTGGCTCGTATTCAGCCGCGTGTCAATCAATACCCCCAGGTCCTTTTCTGCAGGGCAGCTTTCCAGCCACTCATCCCCAAGCCTGTAATGTTGCATGCAGTTGTTGTGACCCAAGTGCAGGACCCGGCACTTGGCCTTGTTGAACCTCATACAGTTGGCCTCAGCCCATCAATCCAGCCTGTCCAGATCCCTCTATAGAGCCTTCCTACCCTTAAGCATATCGACATTCCCACCCAACTTGGTGTCGTCTGCAAACTTGCTGAGGGTGCACTCGATCCCCTCATTGAGATCATCAATAAATATATTAAACAAGACCAGTCCCAGTACCAAGCCCTGGGGAACACCACTTGTGACCGGCTGCCAACTGGATTTAACTCCATTCACCACGACTCTCTGGGCTCGGCCATCCAGCCAGTTTTTTACCCAGCGAAGAGTGCACCTGTCTGAGCCACGAGTCGCCAGCTTCTCCAGGAGGATACTGTGGGAGACAGTGTTGAAGGCTTTACTAAAGTCCAGGTAGACATAATCCACAGCCTTTCCCTCATCCACTAGGCAGGTCACCTGGTCATAGGAGGAGATGAGGTTGGTCAAGCAGGACCTGCCTTTCATGAACCCGTGCTGGCTGGGCCTGATCCCTTGGTTGTCCTGCATGTGCCCTGTGAGTGCCCTCAAGATGAACCTCTCCATAATCTTCCCCGGCACCGAGGTCAGGCTAACAGGCCTGTAGTTCCCCGGATCCACCTTCCGGCCCTTCTTGTAGATGGGCGTCACGTTGGCAAACCTCCAGTCGTCTGGGACCTCCCCTGTTAACCAGGACTGTTGATAAATGATGGAGTGGCTTGGCAAGCTCCTCCGCCAGCTCCCTCAGCACCCTTGGGTGGATGCCATCAGGCCCCATAGACTTGGGAGTGTCCAGGTGGTAGTGGAAGTGGAAGTAGAAGTAGAAGTAGAAGTGGGTAACGACTCTGAACAGCATTTCAGGTTCCCACTGCATGTGCAGTGGTAGTACTAAAAAGAGGGCAGGCAATGGCAGTGGGCAGTCAATAGGGTACAGTGTGGGCAATGCAAAGAAATTAGGACAGAGAATTTAGAAGGGATTGATTGGGCTCTGACAGCAAGGACTGGAACAATTGAAATTTGATACGGGGGAGGAGGACTTTGGTGAAGAGATTTAAAATAAAGACTCCAACCTGTCAGAAGGATTTGCCTTGTGAGAATTATCTTGTGTGATGCAGAAGAAGTGATATGAATGTCAGGGGGACCAAAGAGGAGGAGGCTGCAGTAGGTGGCAAAACAGGTGATGGTTCAGAGTTTTTGATGTGAGGTTTGGTCAGAAATAGAGATATTTTAGATATAGTCTGGAGGCAGATGTGCCAGAATTGGCAGCCATGTAATGCAGCTTGGATGTGTGATTGGAGAGGAAGTCAAAGATGATCCTCAAATTATAAGTCTCAACGTCAGTGAAAATGGTGGCACAGGTAATGTGGAAAAGGTCAAAAATATTTAATCAAAGATGAGGGGCCTGCTTTTTGTTGAAGACAGGCTAAGATACATGATTGTGTGGATGGAGATAAGACAGGATAACACCTAGCAGAGGTAAATTTCTGAGCCATTGCCACTGAAGTGGGGTTTGTTACACAGGTGGCTGAGGGAAAAAGATCATGCTAAAGAGAGACATAAGGAAAGAACTAATGAATGATAATGCTATAAAAGCAAAGGGAGACATGACTTTGTGGTGGGGAAAACGTCTGAAGCTCTCCAAGGATACATGGAGGACAGTAATGAGAAAAGCTTAGCAGAGCGTTTATTGAAAACAGTTCTGTGAGATTAAACAGATCATCAACAGCTGAAATCACAGGGGATGACTAAAAGCAGAAGTTAATGTGATAGTTTAATGCTGCTTGATAAAGTTTTGTCAAGCAGTGGGAACAAGAACTTATAGTTGGAGACTATATTTAAGAGATGGGCCCATGGACAGGAAGCATGCAACGGAAAGTCAACAGAAAGCTGGGGGAAGGAAGGAGGCAGCAAGCATGGCTGAGAAGTGGCAGGAGAAAACATGAGCAGAAGACATCCAGAGGTAAAAAAGAAGGGAAAAAAAAAAAAAAAAAAAGAAAAAAAAGAAAAGAGTTGCATTGTGAGGAATTAGCTAAGATTTTAGCTATCGGTTTCACTCTGTACCAGAGTAAAAACTTCCGTCTGTGAAATGCCCTGGGACGGGGAAGACCTGGCATCCTTTCTGAATCAGCAGATCTTTCCTGATTCAGTAGGTAACAACAGTGTTTTACATAAGTGGATATATTTCACTGTTGCCTTCCCTGTTACCTCAAGTAAGGCTTCCTGAGAGCATTTTCTCCAGAAATCAATACGTTCCTGTAAAAAGTTTCACGAAACAGCTTTTTCTAAAGGAAAGAAAAAAACCCAGCCAGTGTTCAAAGAAACCTTCTCATTGGAAATAGACACACATGCTAAATGTAAAAGCTAGGATGCTTCTAAAACATCACATCTTCTAAAAATACATTGAGCTACAAGGCACAAAATCTGGAATCCACAGATTTTTCATCCTCGGTTCACATACTCAGAAAGGAAGCACTATTTCACTGGCTGTCAGGTGCAACTGAAGAGCACCAAATTTGTAATGCCAGTGCCTGCCACCCAAGAGATTAGAAGAGTAAGTGGAGAAGAATATCATATCCACCTGAAATTGCAGGAAGGACTACAGGCAAGATGTAATGAGATGATCAGTGAATGCAAATGAACCCTCTCACTTGAGAAGGTGATAGAATGACTGCTTTGAATAGTACAAAAATTTCACATAGGTTTTAGGCCAATAGATAAGAGCACATTGTTAATTTTAAAAGACAAATTGCTTGAATAATTATCCTCCTCTTTAAACATTTTCTTAATTATTCTCAGACATATCTTCAGTTTTAAAGCAGAAAGTGAAGTGTAAGACAGACAAGCGAGAAAATTTTAAAACTTTGCAGGTATCCAAATCAGAGTTGCTGATAATTGGACTTAATCTGCAGGACTGGTATCTAGGAAAACTCCCATTAACTTTCCAGATAAAAAAACAAAGACTGAAGAAGCAGACCTTATTAATTATTCAAAGCTTACAGTTTTGTACTGAAGAAACAACTAGTTGAGAGCGTGCATGTATGTATAAACATACAGATAGATAGACAGACAGATAGATAGAATTAAAATGCTTTTTTTTATTATCCTAACTATAGCCACTTCCCTCACTGATTACTGGTAGGTTTGCTTTTTATTGTACATCACTGATACCTGTTGTTCGCTGTCTTTGACAGTGGATTGAAATGCGCCAACATGGCATACATGTTGGGGATGGGTGGCATTGAGCAGAATAGCTTTGCCACGCAATGATATGCTTGAGCTTTGACAGAATACTAGCCTGGTGTCAATCATCCTGTCTTTGCCAATCAAATGCACATCCTTCTGGAGGCGCCTGCAGTTGATGCTGGCACCCCAAACATAGTGAAAGGTTAATGCAATGACATTTCAAAGATGACACATTGTCAAGGGACGAGCAAAAATAGCAGAACTAGACTGTCTTTAGGAAAAAGTAGTGTGTTTTACAGGACACACACATGATGACGACATTCCCAGAGGGGATGGGTTTGGTGCAAACACCCTTTAAAGACCTTGTTCAAAAAAATCAAGAGTCAAGAATGGATAACAGCATAATAAGGTCTGGCCAGGTCCCTGAGGTTCTTTCTTTTCCCATCTGTAAAAAACAAAAGTTCTTTTGCCGGAGTTCTGGCTAACCTTTGCCAGAGAAAAGAGCAGGAGCTAGAATGACAAAGCATTTGGAATCTGCAAAGCCCTTTATTTAATTACAGGGATTTGCAGGGTAGCTTGTGACTATAAAATGTATAGTAACTTATTTTTCTTCTTAGGTAAAGATGTGTGTCACCCCCACCCATTTTCAAAAGCAATAATTGATGATTAAAATAATTCACATAAGGGGAAAGCTACATATTTAGAAAGTCATATTCCAGTATGTGTCCCTGGCACAAGTAGATGCTATGTACATATTTTAGAATTCCATTTCAGTTGCTCCCTCCCCATCTCCATAAACTTTCCATTTGTTTCCATTCTTCCTCCAGCTTGCTCGTTTTTCACCTGTTTTATGTAGAAGGCCCCCTCTCCTGGCACCTTCTTCTAATCTCACCTCAGTGTAATATAATGCAAACGTTCGTATTTGACTCATTACTATGAAGAGCAAGTGTGTTGGAAATTAAGTCAAATTATTTTCTTTGTTCCTGATTGTCAACACAAGACCAGTTGGAGCAGGGACTCTTTTTTATCATGATATCTCCCATTGACTACAATTAAGATCTGCAATTACTCCAGTTACAGATCAAGCTTGTTATTCATTTATTCATTTATTTGTTGTTTCTAAGTTTGTTTATTTATTTATTTGTTGGAACTTAAATGCTGTTTGAAGACATAGTAAAGTGTATAAGCAATTTGGGCCTAATGGTGGAACAGGAAGCTATTTCGGAATAATTTGGTGGGTGAATCAGAAAACAAAATATTTCATGATAAAGGCAAATAACTTTAAAATAGAGACCAATGCCAGAAGTGCTGCAAGGCTCTTGTCTCTTCTCTTGAGATGATGACAAGCACTCGATGGCTACTGTATCTGGGCCTGAGCTTCTTTTCATTGACGTCAGTATTAAAACTTTCATTGACCTCAATAAGAGTAAGAATAGGGTCTATATAAGCTCTTAATGTTGTCTCCTGCAAAGCTAAGTGCCGAAGGCTGGCCTTGCATTATGCACTGATCATCAACCACTTCTTTATCCTATAAATGTACTTCTAAAAATGAAAACATTACGGAATATCATTTCTGTTCTAATGAATGTTTTGCTTTAAGAACTAGGGATAAGCCCAAACCAGATGTTCAGATGTAAAAATTGCCCTCAAAATCTTAGAGCAAGAAATCAGAGGGTACTAGCTTGTCCTGACACCTTTCAACATGCTCCATTGTCAAAGGAGAGAAATAGTCATGAACTTCCATCTCCCATATTCACTACCTACCACATCTTAATCACTGTCCTATAATATCGGTTTTGTTTTCTCATAAACAGCCTCCCTCTGTTCCCACACTCTTGCTTTCTCACTCTGTGGGACAATTTCAGCAAGAGACATCTCCGTCATTTACCAGCCAACCATCTGTTGGTTTAATTACTTCATTAGACATGAAAGCTTGGGAGTTATGTTCGCACAGCACATATTTATAGCTGGGTGATGCGTATTTTTACCAGAGGGTTATTTTAGAGTAGTGGTTGTTTCTGAGACATGTGTGGGGTAGTGTCCCTTGACAACTGTAGACGGCATAAGCATGCTTAGAGTCCTACTGGTAAGACAAATGAGGAAACTCTTATTTCCCAGTGTTGCTCCAGGGCCTGTGGGACTGCAAGGCGTTGACAGCGCCCTTGTGAACATCCATTTCTTTGACAGAAATATTGGTGTTGTAGATGACAAGGACATGTAGAGGTAGGTTGCAGCTGAGTAGCACTTTCAAGGATAATATTAGCACATAAATATCTAACATCTAAAAAGGTAGAAGTCTATCCCCAGAAAAATCAGGGTGTTTCAGCTAAAGTCAACCCAGCTGTTGGGTTGCTCCAAGCATGAGAGATCTAGTGATATTCTTGGACCTATTTAGGGTGAAGAATTTGTAAATGATGCTCTAATCTAATGCAGAAATTGATTGCGCTCTTCTCGTGCTTGCTTATAGACTGAGAGATCTACTCAATCATTCCTCAGGAGAAGACTTTCAGAAGAAGATTCATCTATCTTTATAGTCAATTAGATAAAGTTTTACATAGTTTCAGACTGAATGCTGTACACTAGCAGTAAATGTCTTCTCTCTGAATCACTGAATGTTTCTATAACTCAACTTGAGATAAGTGAGGTTTTAAACCATTTCTTCTTTTATGTTTATCTTTGCCTACTCTGAAATAGTCATGAGAGTTTTGTAAAGAAGAGGTTGTTTAGCTTTGTGTTTGTTGTGCACAAAAAGATCTACAACTTACCACTTGATTCTTGGAGGGAAATTCTTCTATTAATTGAAGTAATGTGTACCTTGTGTGTCAGGATTTGGAACTGTGTAAGCTTTGTTTTAAGGGTTGTGAGGCAGTTGTATGCTGCCTGAGAAAACTCTTTGGAGTTTACCAGGCCCTGAAATACTTGGAAGAATAACTTGGCAATGGCTGAAAAACTGGGTAGTTATGCAAGTTCAGTCTTCCAGATGGTAGTCTATAGACAGACCCTTTAGTGTGGCTTGTTTATGCAGTGTTTTGGTCTGCAGCATATAAGGATTTTTTTTGGCTTAGCAATGAATTTTAACTTTGAGCCCCACTGCAGGGAAGAGAATGCAACTGCTTTTATTAATACAAATTGTGCAGTTGGACAAATGTAATGGCATAAAAATAGCATGCTGCTAACTTGCCTTTGAAAGAAACTTGAAAGAGTCTGTATACAGTGTGAATATTACATTGTACAAGCTTTTCCTTTGAAGAGGTGAAAAATACTGTTATGCTTAGTATTTTCATCTACCTATTAACCATTCCAAATATAGTCCTTGTTAAATATATGGGATTGCAAGCTTTTTACACAAGGAATTTCTTTTAGAATTGCTCAGGCACGTAAAAGGTTGCCTTATTCTACAGACTAGAAGTCAGGTAACTCAGAACATGTCTTTTCCACAGTCTGCATAACAATAATTTTCCATGTATACAAAGAAAATGTATGCATATTAAAGACACTAACTCAGAGGGATGTAGCATGCAAAATGCATTACAAGGTCAAATCCAGCCCAAACTTCATTTTTTCTTTTCATTAATATCTTTAGAAGGAGTCTTCAAACTTGTAGGTGGTGACTCAATGGGATTTGATATGAAGATGTGACACCTCATCTTAAATTCCTTAACCACATTTCTTAAGTTGACAGGAATGTCAGGAAGTGTGCCTGATAAGGCTTGCTGTCCTCTCCGAGCTGACTAATCATACATGAAGTCTTGGCAAGAGATAACCAGGTTACAGTAGAGCCAAAATGACATCACATCAACTCAATTTCATATCCTGTAGACACCAGTGCCTATCACCACTCCAGGTTCCTAACATCCTTGACACACAAATGGTATTTTCAGTCTCCAATGTCCCCCTTTTACCCTGTGTCTGTCACTCTGGGGTAAATCAGGAACAAATTTGTCACTAAATGTAAAGAATCATTAACTCACGGGCACTTTGTCATCTGAAGCATAATTTTCTGTGCGAGGCTCGCCAATCCCTGAACTCTAGCTATTTGCATAACAGTTTGCCATAAGAATTTATGACGGAGGATAGTGCTGAACTTGTTAAAATTCCATGTGAATCTCAGCACAGAAAATGGACTGGTGCTTTAAATCTTGGAGAGTTGTTCACATCAGTAATGAATTTCAAATAATTTATTCACTTCAAGTGTAAGTGGTTGGCATACAGTCCTTACAGCTGGTTTGTTGAGATAATTGATTTCCATATAGTTTAAAGATGGGGAAAAGAAACATATGACAACTACAGCAGGTTTCGAGGCAATTGTGAATGCCATATCAGTTTAATTATAGCTCCATCTTTAGCTGACATGGGTTCTGTCCTGTTGGAATTAAAATATCCCAGCAACTTGAAATGTAACAGTGATGAATTTTTTATGTTCTTCTACCTACCTTGCATGCTAGCTTAGGGCACTGTTACAAGTACACTTCTAGCTTTTTTCAGTGGATAGTTAACATGACATGCTAGACTGGTCTGCATGACACAGATAACTCTAGGGAATAGCAACAAAGTAAATGAGATGCATTAGTATCTGGATGTGAACTGGGGGATATAAGTTCTCAGAACTTCTTGTTTAATTTATAGAATTGGGTTTTTTCCCCTGTGCATAAGATTTCAAAATGGTAATCATATTCAGGAAATGAGATGTTCCCACTTCAGGTACTAATATCAATATGTAAAAGATAATCATTAACCAGATGTACTACTCAGCAGTGTCTATTATATGTAAACAAGCTAACTGAAGTGATAAAAGAAGCTTTTACTTGAAATTTAGTTTTATTGACCACAGAGACACTGGGAAAACTGGGAGATTGTTTGGTTTGGGGTTTTTTTTATTGACCACTGTATGCACAAACATACGTAATAAAAATTTGCATTGCAGCTAACACCACAGTGTATGAAACATCCCCGTTGTATGAGGTCCAAGCTGGCTGCTCCTGCATATGACCATATAAAAGGAGACAGGCTGCATCTCCACGTTTTCACATATAGGACATACAGAATGAGCAGAGAACCAGGACTACTAGAAACCCCAAACTTCACTCCATTTTTTTCTTTACACTAAAAATTGCATCACATAAATTGTAAATAGAAGAGCTTTATTTCATTCTTATTCCATTCTTACTCCATTCCTAAGTTTCACAGAGTAGAAAAAGAAGTAACTGATGGGCTGTCTAGTAAACTTTCATGTAGTCAGGGGCCTGATTCCCTACTGTGTTGTTTCTGCTTCACTTGATGTAACTTCCCTGATTTCAGTCAAGGTCCTACACTTAAGCTCCAGTATTAAATTAAAGTAATTCCTGTGGAATGAGGCCACAGTTTTGTTTCAGGTTAAAAGAAAATTTCTGAGTATACCTCAAATATCCTTCCATCATCTGAATAAACTGGAATAAATGAGAATGGACCCTTCTCTGAAATAAATTCTAAACGGTAATGATGAAATAAGGACTTCAGTGGTCTAGCTTGACATAGACGGCACAACATTCCTTACCATTAACTCCTTTTTTTATAGATATATATAAACTTTTCTTTTGACATTGCTCTTATTGACATAGCAGAAGGTTCCCCAGCATTGTGATTCCTAGCTTCCAAGATTTCTTAGGGAGTAACTGCTGATGATCTGCCAACTTGGGATAAAAGTATTTGGTAAAAATAGTCAGTAGATTCCACAGTGGTCAACACTTCACAAGAGAAAGGCAGAGAAAGGATAGGGTAGAGGCTTGATCTTAGCAGTGGATATAGCTGGTTGGAGCTGATAGTACCAGTAACAAGTCCATAAAAAAAAGAGGCTCTTAAATTCCTGAGGATTATTTTAGCCATAATAGGTCATAATCATGCTTTGGGCAAGTTTAGTTTGGGGAAAACACTGAGTTAAACATTACTTACAAGGCACCAAAGCGTAAGGCTTCTGATATTGGCTTCCAGCTCCAATTCCAGAATTGCAAGCTTTCATTTAAAATGAAGCACAACAGCAAGGTGCTGGAAAGGATTAGTTGCAGGTCCCCGACAGTCACCACACAAATATTTTGGGATGCCTAAGCCCATCACAAATTTGCTCCCTGTTTGTGGCTCAGATATGTAGCTTTGATTCTGAGTTTATGTGTGCATTATGAGCACATATTCATCATTTGGGGTTGGAGCTCAGACAGAATCTTGTATCAAGAAGTCCCTGCATGGAGATGAGTGAAGAACTTAAAATGGGGGCTTTATGCAGAAGGAACACTCTCTCTAGCATCTGTTTCTAAAATACAAAGGAAAATTTAGATTGCACAAGAAATGACATTGGTTGATTTTGTTAGCAAGTGGCTCCTGAAATATATCAAGGAGTGGAAGTCAGCTGGAAACTGTAATAGAGAAATCACTGTGCAAAGTACCATCTAGACTTCCTACGTGAAAACAAAGTTGCAAATATACTCTTTCACTGTTAGATACAGGCTTAGGTCTTGTTGATACGCCTGAGGTGGCTTGTTATGGGCAAGGAGGAATTCTGCCAATGGAGATAAGGTAGCCAAGTGTGAAATCTGCTATAAACAATGGAAGTGGTCTGCAAAAGCACTGTGCCATGGGATTTAACCTTCTGTAACTCTGAATCCAGTCAGGTGAGTAGGGCAAGCTAATAAATAGATGCCAACAATTTTTTTGCGTGTCACACTTTTATTATACATTCCAGGTTGCCTCATTGCCTCCCAAACTGGTAAGTTAACTTGAATACTAAATAGATACCTGTGCAGTGATACTTTTCTTTTTACTCATTGACAGTAATTTGTAACACCCTGCTTCCTCGCCTCAGCCTGCACAGGGAGAGAAGGGGACAGCTGGAGGATAGAGTCTCTCAATCTCCATTGACAGATGCTTACAAAATTATCTTTGACTTCAGAGGGGATGTGATCTGTCCAAGCATCTAGTATCTTTAGTAGCTTTTGGGACCAATGTTTATTAGGTCTCAGAGTGTCTGTTTTTACTTTTCAACCTCAGCCACTGAACAGCCATACTCACTTTCAAAGGCAAAGACTAAAAATCCCAGAGCTATATAATATGTTTTCAAATATCTTAAAACAACATTTCCTGTGTGCCTTTTTTTGTAAATGTTGTTCCTATATCCAAGAAGAAATAGAACTTTAAAGTCTATATAGAACACAAGGAATTGCACGTCAATTTTCCACTACTTCTAAAATATAACAAAAAGTGAGTCATCGACAGGATTTTGTCCCACTTGGAGTTAGTGGAAAAACTTTCATTGACTGATGTGATTCAGACTCCAGTCTTCCAGCTCTTATTTGCGGTGACGAAAAGTATTTCTGGACATCCCAGACCTGCAACTACATGGCAGAACATGTCTTTTCAGCTCTTGGAATGTACTGTACTGTGGCAAGCTGTTAATCATGCAACAGGGTTAATCTATTGGGAAGTCATTGGACAACTATATCCGTAATCATGAAAACTGTACTAAGTAAAGAAAACAACTTGGGCACATTTGTTGCTTTCATTGCTGAAGGCTACCCTAGTGCTGTATGTCTTGAGAAGAGCTGCAATAGCAGCAGAGCTGCTGGCAACAAGAGTGGCAAAGTTTGTAGGGCTAGGTTGAAAGGCATGGGTGTTGACAAGAGAATGACCTTTTGGGCATTGGAACTTCACCCTGCATTGCCCTTACTTTTGCCTGAGGCTTTTTTTACCTCAGTGTTCAACCTGACCACTTGGCTCAGACCCATTGTCCTAGCCAGGTGACATCTTGCTACCTACTGTCTTTCATGCAAGTGTTTCTGTCATATGGTGGCCCAAAATCTTACTATTTCCTTTCAGTTTCTGGTCAAAAAGTGGTGTTTAACTTTTCTAACTTGCCGAGAGAGTAGGCATGTTTGGATCAGTGTGTTGCACAAAGGATGCTGAAACAAATTCACACGAATGAAAATTTATTAGCAGGCTCCATAGCAGACAACGGTCCACCTACCTCCAGGAGGGCCCTGTGGTCTCAGGGAGCCCTGGTGCCTGGTACCAGTGCATAGCCTCCACAGTGTCAAGATCATCATTCATCCCTTTCAGTGCCATGCAGCAGAAGATCAGGAATCCTCTGTGTGTCCTTTCATAATAAAAACCATCCAACCTTCCAACCATACCCTGCGCAGCACACACCAGTCACTGGCCATGGGGAGGACAGCCTGCTGTAGGGAGTTTTGTTCACTAAAAAGGAGGTGGCATCTGGAAGTAGGTAGAAACCATTGCTTGTGATCATTTGCACAGCTGTATGTTCTCATTAAAAATGACAGTAAATTTATCAACAAATGCATCCGTACTCCTGAAGTGCTCGATGAGCTCATGTGAAAAATATATTAATAAATCCTACACATTATGTAATTGGATGTTGCCTAATGTTTAAAATCACAGCACAAAAATGGAAAGCCATGTTTCACATTAAACCTATGCCTGCCTTTGCCCAGATTGTGTGCAAGAATTCCCTAAAGCTTCTTCTCTGCACCAAGGTGTAAAATGCTGTGTGGAGAGTCTCCCCTGCAGAGTAGGGGACAGAGTGGTACTGCTTCTATGCTGAACTATTTGTGTTTGATCCATATTGCACACATACTGATATTTGTGGGAATGTAAAGAGCCTCAAGATGGAAAAGAATATTATAATATTTAAATATAAACTGGATAGCCACCTTGAGTGGTTTGTATTACCTAAATTCCTGGAAATAAAATAAAGAATTATTAAATAAGTGCATTTCACTTATCCAGATCTGAAACAACTATTTCACAACTAGTCTGTTAGCATAGAACCAGTAGTAATGGTGGACAGGATAACACAAGGAAGCAGGCACTTGACATGTAATCCCTGTATTTCCTCTTTTCATATGAAATTCATATGAAATTACATAGACAATCACACAGACAAACAATGCACGTAGTACTTATCTTCTTCCCCTTCTTAATGCATCAAACATAACAATACCAGTTTAAAAGAATGGCTTTTACCCACACATTTAATTTGACAGAAAATAAAAAATTGAATTCCCATGAGCAAAAAAAAAATTAACGCAGACCTTTTCACTTTTGCTCTTGAATCTCCTTTGCTTCCAATATTGTACGTTAGTAGTCATACATGATCTTCTGTCTGGACTATGCTGCTGCTTTATGCCAGATGCAGAAGTGAATTGATGCAGTCTGCATGGCAGTGTACATATGCATAAGATGCAACCTGCTTGCCCTTGGTGACTGTGAGTACCAAGGCTCTGATAGAGGGTTTGATCCCCTTTGTGATCTTTCTCCAAAACACTTCTTACTAACTTAGAAATTTTTGGTTGATTAAATTTGTGTCCGCTGTCTCCTATTTAAACAAAAAAACAAAACAAAGAAAAAACATGCAGTGTTTCATATCTATGCATGAGCAAGAGGCCTTGATTTATTTGCTCTCTTGTTTGCATAGCTCTAACTATGGTTATTTATCTAGATTATTTACTATTCATAAACCTCTATAAACACTGGCCACACACGCCATCAGTATGTTTGCAGTTCTCCATCTGCAGTGATGGATTCTGACCAACCTTTCAGAAACATTTCATAGTCACTTCATTCTAGAAATAGTATCTTGCTGACTAAGGAATAAATTTGAGATCTTGACCCCATATTCAGTCAGTCCTTTATATAAACTGACTTCAGAGTAATAATTAGGAATTTTCATCTCCACATAGGCTTACAGGTTGTAACAATGAGTTTTATAAAGAATTAACTATTTTCAGCTGAACCTGTGACACTCATACTTCTTTTTACTTATTTTGATCATAAAATATCAAGATCTTGCTGTAGTTTTCAATCAATATGAAATGCATTTTGTTTATAAATGAATATTCTGTTTTGCTGCATTGGTTTATAATGAATAAACAGCAGCAGCTAAATACAGAAAGATTAATTTTCACTTTTATCATTCACTTAGAAGAAGTTATTCTCCAATTACTTATTACCTATTGAATAATACTGAAATTAAAATGAGAAACCGAGTCAATATTGCATGCATCAAAAATTATTAAAATCTTCACTTACTGAGAACTGTGAAATGTTTATTGGTTTTTAGACATAGAGTCCTCCAGGGAGTGCTACAAATCCACACAAACTCACTGCATCTTCGATTTGCATTTGGAGCGTTCATTTAGACAAAATATGTGTAAAAACTCCTGTAGGCAGACAGCTCTCTAGCGACTATACATCTGCAAAGGCTCAAGAACATAAATTATTCCAGCGTGAGTCTGGAATAAATTATGCTCACTTCACAAAGTCTAGATCAGCTTGATCCACACAATAGTGAAGGAAAAATTGTTGTGTTTTAGAGTTAGGGAACAAGAGTTTATTTAACAATCCTGTATACGTGTGTGTAATTTTACACTGAATTTTTTTCTAAGTAACATAGCATTAATGAAACCAACAAAGGAAAGAGGACTTGTGAAAGTAGGACATGAAATGATGTGAGACTGGCCTGGTACAGCAGGTTCCCAGAGCTACATCAGAGCCAAAGGTAAAGCAGCTGCCTTCTCCTCAGGAAAAAAATGAATCAAGCTTTTTCCCCCACAGCAGCCTGCTTAGCTCAGATCCCTTAAAGCTACTCTGTGTCCCCTGCAAAGATAAAAGCACTGTACTTTCTCTTCTAGTTTGTATCTCATAGACTATCAAAAAGACTATTCAGATTGGATCAAACAAAAAAAAAAAAATTCCCAATATTCCGTCTCCAGAACCAGAGCAACTCTACAGTTGCTTCTATTATATACCCAGATATTGCATCTGAACACTGCATTCAACAACTGTGATAGGGCTTGCCTTCCATGAATCTACTGAGTCTTTTCTGAGTCCGCTTACCTTTAAGCCTTTGCTCTCTTTCATTTGGTTTGTTCCTCAGTAATTTGTTTTATACCACTTGTTCCTGTGTTGTGATAAATGGTTAATAATCTTTCATATTTACCTTCTCTGTCTCCTGAAGAAATAATACCCTATGTTAGCCCTATGTAATTTCTTGTCCACACAGAAGTCTTATTCTATTTAAACAGTCCTCATTCAGAAGCTGTTCAATGCAGCTGACTATTCTTTCTGTCTTTTGGTGTATTTTTCTGGGTTTACCTATATAGATTTTGAGACGAGGTGACTGTACACCACAGGCAGAGTAGTTTGTGATTTGTTCTCTAGTATTTCCCTAATAATTCTTAATTGTTTTTGCTGCTGCTGAGCACTGGGCTTACATCTTTATCAGGCTCTCCAAGATCTGTTTCCCGAGATGAAATAGCTAATTTAGTGCTCATCGCCATGTAGATGTATTTGTTTTCCCTACGTATATTGTCATTATTGAACTAGAATTTATTGACTTCTATTTTATTACCCAGCCACTCAGTATCAAGAGGGTTTTTTTTAATTCTTCACATAAATTTTAGCTTTTCTATCTTGAGTAATTCTGTGTTAATATAGATCTCAACCCAGATTCCCATGGGTCTCCAGCGGTAACCTCCTTTCCTGGAGAAAACTGACCATTTATTCTTTCTTCCTTATTTGTTTCCCTCATGCTTTTCCCAGTGGTGAACACACCGTGTTTATCTGTGAAATCAAGACTGATTTGTACTGTCATATTACAGCTACTAACACTGTTTCAGGCAATGAAATATGCAATTAGTCTTCCTTGACATTTGCCTTTTCTTTTTCTTTCCACATTATTTCTTGATATAGTTCTTAACGTCTTTTTTGCTTCTGTTTTCTGTCTCTATCACTTTCCCTCCCTGTGTCATTGTGTTCACTTCCTCATCCATCCACTTTCCTATCCAACATCTTCTCCTGTTCAGCTCTCCTGCAGGGTCTCAACCCTTTCCTCATTACTCCCATCTCTTTATGCAGGCTTACTACAGCTAGAATAACTGCATATGTGTGTCATTTCTCTCCTTACTCTATCCATCTCTCTTTCACTAAAAATGGAGGCAACCAGATGCAATCTGTGCATGAGCCAAAGTCACTGAACCTAGTGGAAGTGTCTCCACTGGAGTAAGTAAAGTTGGAGTCAAGTTTTCTGTGAAAGCAGGCTGCTTTATGTATGAGGCTGGTTTATGGGTTGACACTGCACTGCTATTCCCAGCAGAGTCAGGTGGTAGGGAATATGCCACGTCTCCTCTTGGGCTGTTCAACCAGATGATTTGGACTTCATGATAAGATGAGGAGATTTCCCCAAATGGGTTGAGGTGCATCAGGCTGAATCATACTCCTCCAGGCTCATGTGCCTCTCTGGTGAATTCCATGCAAGGGGTATATAACTCTAGGAGGAAAACTGTAAAGGTTCAGCTACCTATGCCTTTCCTAATATTTGGCAACTAGGGGATAACAGAGCTGCCAGAACACATAGAGAACAATGAACAAACCAGTGTGCCATGCAGGAAGTAGATTAAGTCACCTAGGTTTGCTGCAGATGCCTGTAGAGGCAACAACAGCAAAACACAGGACACCGAGCATTGCAGTCACTAGCTTGGAGAGCTCTATTGAATTTTGCTCTTCAGTCCCATGACTCCTGCAAAAAGGGAGGAACCGCAGTGCTTAGATGTGTTAGCATGATCATAGCAGAGATGGAACAGCCATCCTATCTCCCGCCTGTCACCAATGACACCTGTGGAGCAACACATGTTGGGACATCATAGTGGAACTTCTTTCCCACATGATGGAACCTTCCCACATGGCGGGACTTCTTTCCTCATACCTCAAGCCTTGACTCTCTTAACTGCCCTTTTTGATGCCAGCAATTCCTTTTCTTCCTCATATATCCAACATCCTTGGTTTATCCAGTCATCACCAGGGAGCTCTGTGGGATTCAAGATTCCCAGTACATGGAAGATTTTGTGAGATGGGAATATGTGATGGGTGAGAAAGTGGAAAAGGTTATTTCTGTGATGTGGTTTGTTACTTTTACCATTCTGAAAGCCATTTGTCAAGTGCTAAGTCAAATAACAGATAACTTAGGACATTGTTCTTTAATCTTCACAGGGAAGTATCTGTATTTTTCAGCTATCTCCCCTGGACTTTATTCTTACATTCACAAATATCTTACTCCTTCAATGGCACTGAAACCAGCAGGGATATTTTGTAGAGTGAGATATTCTTCCACCAAATGAATATTCTCCATGAGATAAGAGTGGTGGATTGAACATACATGGCACAGTGAGGCAATCTTCAGAACTGGGGACAGCACGGGGGAGTGAAGGTGCCACAATTAACTATTTCAGTGAAAATAACTGAATGAGGCAGCTGTTATGTGTTAGAAGTGGCCACGCTGCTCTCCTTTTGCCAAGGATTGTTTTCTGTTGGGTTTCTGTTTCTCTTCTTCAGGGTAGTCAGGATATTTCTGCTGTTGCAATGCTTTTGCACAAAGGTTCTTTGTGCCAAATAACATCATATTTTTGCAGGAGGGTGTTCATAGTTATTATTCCTTCAATGCGTCCCTAATTAATTTTGCCAAAGCCACCCACCTTCTGCCACCTGCCAGGTGGCAAGAAGAAATAATGTGGCTCCAGACAGCTAGACATTTTGAAGGACAGAAGAAGACGTGGTGAGGTGAGAAGGATACGGAGACAAATTCAGACCATCACCTCACAATAGCTTCTTTTATATGATAGCTTACGAATCATAATGGACTATTATATCTTTAGTATATAAACTAGGGTGTTAAAAACCCACAGATTATGAAATTGCAGCAATGTTATGAAGCAAGAGACGCTAAAGCCCTTTTTGGTCTGATATATCAATGGCAACAATAATACAGTTATTGTAGTGATTCTTTTTAACCAGTAAGCCGAGTCCTTATAGACAATGCCCATAGTTTATACTTCCCATAAGTACAAACATGTATTATAGTAACTGTTTCCACATTTCCATGTGCTTCCAGTTATTTATCTTAATTGTGGAAACAAAAACAAACACACAGCATCTAAAGAAATGGCTTGACCTTCCTTCCATAGGCCACATCCTATATTCTTTGCATGCTCCAAAGCTACCTTGCACTCTGATTAGCTTGACCAGGAGTTGTGTTTGTGTATATACCCACACAAAATGTATATATAACCTGGCCTCACAAAGCTCCACGGCGCTGAACTGAAATCCCAGTAGAATTTCAGCTATGGCATTAATCATGTATTCATGACTGAATGAATATTTAAGAGTCCCTAGAAACTTTTCTTTAAAGTATGCAACCCCTAAATATTCGGGTTTAAATTATGGTCCTTTAGTTAGGATTTATTAGACTATTTCATATTTGCCTTTCTGTTTATTTTGTAAAAGTATACTTGTCTAGCACACATTTTTATGCCAGCCTTGCTTTGCATTTTTACAGTCTGCTAATTAGACCATTTTAACTAATTTGTTTGCATTTTGTATGAGCAAGTTGGGCTTTTGGATTGACTAATGTAATTGCAGCCAGTTTCTGCCAAATACAAATTACTCTTTCTAGTGTGAGCTAGAGAGAAAAGTAAATATTTAATAGCCATCAATATCCTTGCAGCATTTTAGAGTGTGCTTTTTTCCTATGGAAAGTTTAAATAATTTCTTCAGTGCTTGATTGCACTTTAATGTTAAGAAATTATTTTTTAATCTTTTTTGAAATAATAATGAATTAGACATTTTGCCATCTCCGTAAGGGTTTTATTTCTGTGCACTTTGCAGTTTTAAATTCCAAGCTTTAAGATCTGGTACTTTCACGTTTGAAGTTTACTCATGTAGCTCTTTATGTATTGAGTACTGTCTCCTGAAACCATTTTCCTGGAATGTACTTGGGTTTTAATGTTTCTAAGTGGATGAAGTCAGGTCTTACAGCAATGTTAAATCGTGGGACTTTTGCTTGCTTTCCCTTTTTTTACGCTTTTTCAGAGGAGCATAGGAGAAGACAGGAACTGCTTAACAAACCTCAGCATTATTGGTATCTGTGTTTTGAACAGCACATCTTATGTTCTTCATCTCTGCAGAAGTGGACATAAAGACGTAGGTGCACCAGGGACTTAAGCAGGTTAAAGCTCCTCAATTTTCCACCTTAATATTCCTGGGGTAATTGCTATGGTGTAGATTGAGAAGACCACCTGCTTGCCAGGGCAGGGCAGCTTGCTTCCTTCCCCTCTTCCTTCCTCACACCTCCCTCCTGCCATGACCTACGCAGAGGACAGGGGTACGTCTGCCTCACCCAGGGGGCTGCCTCTGAAACGTTATACGCAGACCACACTTCTCAGATCAGGGCCAACGTGAAAGTGCTGAAAGGTGTTGCTTTCTGACAAAATTTGGTAATGGTGCTCTTCACCCCAGTGTACCCACCTGCACGGTGTCAGTGCATTTTCCGTGGAGTATGAGTGTTTCGGGCTCTAATTTCTTTTCCCACATGCATCTTTCAAATGCATGGGTCCCATAAGCATCTTAACCAATGGCCTAAGGAGTGGGGCTGCTGTTGCTCTCTGTCCCTCAGTGAATGTGGGAATAACCCATGGAAAGCAGAAGGGTTTGAGCAGGAGCGGTAGGTAATGGTTAGCTGGTGCTGGGGTTGCCTTAGTGCATTTCTAACCTTACCTTACCTTACCTCTTGTCAGTCATCTTGTGCAGCTGGTACCAGTCCCAGGATGCTGTGGGAAAGAGAACTTGCCTTTGGCCATCTTACTGTTTCATCTGATGAAGCTAAAATGATAACAGATCAACAGAGAGATCCAGCACAAAGGAGAGAGAAATCAAAACACCTTTTAGCTGAGCCCTTGACATGCCGGTACTCATTTTCTTTTCAGATAGGGTGCAACTTCATGTAATATTAACCCACCCATAATTATTAATTAAGAGGGTGAATACATAATCACTGCCAAGTGACAACAGAGGTCCATGTCATCATCAGGCTATATAACCTGGTTCTGAATTTCATAACCACGACAACAAAATTCCTTCTCTCTATCCCATTCCTGTTACATCAAATGTGTCATGGAGCGTGAAACAACATGTTTTTGATGGATGCTCTATCACTATCCCTCACTATCTTTGCAATCCTCCCATCATGCACTAAGAACAGGTGCACTGCAAAAGGTAATAATCTTTTTTTATTTCTGGTGTTTGCCTGGCCTAGATGAACGGGCAGGTGATTCGATCAGTGAACTAACCATGCTGTTCTGAGAAGGTTACTATTAACAGGCACTACGACCTGCCCTCCTGGATAAATTTAAGTGTGGCGTTTCGTTAGTAAACCCAACACTGTCATTCTCAGATATCTGCAAGTCTCACAAACATCAGTAGCAAATTTGAGCATAGCTCAGTGGTAGGATTTGTCTACTTGGATTAAAAACTTTTTTTTTTTTAATTTAACACTACATTTAATGCTAAAATTTAATACTGAAAAGCTGTAATTAACATAACAATAAATTTAAAACTAAATTTCTGGCGTATATTTTCCAACATGGACATGGGCACTCTTTGGGAACAGTGCTCTGTGGTCCTAATTTATAATGAATTTCTTGAATAAGTACTTTTTGGTCCTAGATACAGCGAAAAGTAACTTCCTGTGTATCCTTATATTTGTTATTTTGGTACCAGTATTTTTGGAAACAAAGAGGAGATTATCGAATGGATTTGAGTATGTACCCAGTACTTTTCTGAGTGTGCCTATCTGAATACGTATTGAAAAGCTGGTGTGATTTTGGTACCCCTGAGAGGAGGTAAAAGGATGGAGGCTTTGAAGATGTTGGTACCATCACACAAGAGGTCTGTCTAAAATAGCTGCACGGGTTGTCTTTAGGAATGAGAAGGAAGTTAGGTTATTTTCTCACTTCTGACCATTCTACAATTTATCCATGTCTATATTCTCTTGCTGCTAGTAGGATTACTCACGCAAGTAACACAATAGCACTTTAGCCTTAAGCAGTTGGCCTCCCCACTGATATACAAGTGAGCATGTCAGCTGGTGCTTACTGTGATGCAGAGAACAAATTAACCAAGAACTGGACTGGCTCTGTTTTAAGTCATAGATAACTGAAATCTATTTTAATCATTTCAGTCACAGGAAATTATTTTCTAAATGTATTATGTCAAAACATCCCAAAAAGTGGCATGTAATCCAAGGCACATGTTTTATTCTTGATTACATTTGCAAATTCAATTTCAGTCCTTTCAAGGCATTTTGAATTTGAAGTAATATTGTTAAACGCTTGTGTTCTTGATACTTAACTAAAGCAGTTTCACAGGAATATTCAATAAAGGACTTCAGCACAATAATTCATTTATTCACTGAATACCCTGTCTTAACAACTGACAATTTTTACAAATCTGACCCCTCTCAGAGATTTAGTCATTCTCCGAAACATAACAGCAAGAGATGAGGAGGTGTTAACAAAATGTATAGCACTTTCTAAATCATACAATAAATAAATATCCAACATAACATACAGATGCTTTTCACCAGCTACATCACAAGATCTTTCAGTGTCTGCTCTCTGCTTATGAACTCTCTATTTCTTTAAAAACCTATGAGAATCAATGTCTTTACAATGTCAGGTCCTGGTAAAACTATGTAGGGAAACAAATCCCAGACATTTACTTTTCTAAAGCTACAATGGTGTTTCTCACGCTGACTCAGCCTGAGTGCTTCTGCTGTGCTAGGTTGTGTCAGTATTTTTCAGAATTTCGTATTTCAATGCAAAATTATTTGTTTGAAATTTTGGCTATTTCTAAGCCCAGTATTTCTGTGCCTGACGCATAGCTTGAATGTAAGGGATGGTGCATGAGTGTCTCTGTGCTGCTGTAACATTCCAGCAGGAAAATTCTTGATCCAAATGATGAACATACATAGAGTATGGTATTGCAGTTAGTTCCTAAACATATACATCCTCTCGTAAATTTGTGCTCTGCACATGACTTTTTTCCATTAAGGATAAACGTACTTAGAAGACAAATTTCCATGTGAATGGCAAGACATTTTGCAATCATTGTGTGAACTAAAAGGGGAAATGCCAATCATCAATTTTAGACTATTCTATTTATACCAAGCAGTAGATGTTTCTAGTGTTAATTAAACTCTTTCGAGTATGAGAGCAGTGAAATGTTGTCCAAGAGAAATTGTTGGTTCATTTTACGTCATTTGCACCTGTAGTTTGGACTTAATAGACCAAAGCGAATATATGTATGGGGAGGGTATGTGAGGAAAAAGTGCATGCAAAGCAGTGACATGAAGAGCGTGGAAGAAAGAAAAGCTGAAGAAAAAATAATGGTCTGATTAGTTGTTGGTGGAAGATTTTCTACTCACCTATCTGGCCCTCATAGAGCAATACATTAATACAGGACTTCTGCAAATTTTAGTGTCTTGATCAACACCTGGGTTTGCACCTCCAAGAGTTTAGGTCTACATCTGGCCATCACCTAAGTAATGCGCTTTGACACAAAGCATTGTTTGTGTTGCTGCTAACTATAAATATTTATTTGTAAAGATGAACATCACTTAAAAAGGTGATAAAGACATAATGAACAGGAGCCAAAGTTTTGAATTGTTAATCCATTCTATAATGTATGTGAGGTATACTTAAAAAAACAGGAATGCCAGTTGTATTTGCAAATGGCTTCAGATTAATGAGGGCAGATATAATTCAAAGTACTGTTTAAAGGTCAGTGAGAAGTTTAAAGGTTAAACCCTGCTATTTTATTTTTTTTTAGTTCAGAGTCCGAAGGGTTCAAAAAGAAAGGCCCATTTCTACTTTCAGCTACACTAGTGTGAATTTAGTATTCACAAGTGCTTGGTCTTAGTTGAATTGATGTGGATTTACAGCACAAGGACTACCAGCTCCGGCTCTATATTGTTGCTTTGCTGCTTGGTTGAATGAAGAGGTTTTGTTCAGCTGCCATTTTCCCCTGGAAAAAAAAATATATATATCTCCATGTAAATTTGCCCATGGAGTTTTCAGAGCAGAGAAGCTACACAAAACACTCTACATACACTGTAAAGATTGGAAATAAATGTATCGGGAAAGGTGAATTTCCACATTAAATAAGCTTATTTGAGGCTCATTATCTTGTAGCAAGAATAACATTCTTCCATCAGCAGTTCTACAGCATTTTTAAATATGGTGCAAGTGTTGGATTATATTTTACAAGGGAGATTTGTTAACAGTAAAATCATCATATCCCTATTTCTATAATAACCTACAGGAGCCACGCCACTGAAACGAAGAATGTCTTATCTCAAATGAGATTTCCAACTAAGATAATCTGAAGAAATATATAACAACACTGTGACTCTTGGGTGACTTTATGTTTTCTTTTCGACTTTTTTTTCTACTATTAACAGTAATAAAACCATACTATTTAGCAAAATATTTAAAAAATGTCAGCCAATAAATAAGAGTATTCACATTTGCATCTTTTCTTCCTGGAGAAATCCTTCAAGTCTCCCTCTTGGACGTCACTCTTATTCATGTTCCCCGAGGACAGAAAATATTCCAAGGGGTGGAAGGGTTCAGGGTCACACCTGATAAAAATTGCAAACACAATGCACTTGAACTCTGGGGCACTGCCTTCACCTCCTCTCTGCTGGCCACTCTACCCACCAGAAGCCCATCCGCAATTGTTCTGTCCTGGCCAGGTCCCTGAGCAGTAACTACTAGAGAAAGTTGCTTAAAGAAAATGTACAGAGTTTAGTGAGAAATATATAGAAAGATTACAAACCACGTTCTGCAAATTCCCTTCGGGCATCTTCCCAGAATGTTATCCAGTGAGGTAGCTGAGTTAACAGCAGCAAGAAGCCTTGTAGGATCCCTTGTAGGATCCCCTTGGTCTTACAGGCTCTTTGCAATTGCCTGTTCTGCTCCCGTGTCCTCCCGATGGTTCTTCCTCAGGTCCTTTCGTTTCATAGCTCACCTCTGTGTTGTCTCTTCAAGCGTCCCCTCAGCATCTCCACTGCTCCTCAAAGCTGCTGCTCCCATTCATACCACGCTATCCTGCTGCTTTCCCACTCCTGCGCAATGCCATTCCACAGGCAGTTCTCACCTCACAGTTCCCTGTCTGGTTTTCAAACCACATAGCACTATGGAGAGGCTCTTTATAAATTATTATTTTTTTAGGTTTTTTTTTTTTTTCCTTTTGAAATTCTCTGAAGGAACCAGACAAGCTTTAAGTCATGATCTCATGCAGAAGGAAGGACAAAATGTTGCATAAGGGCCAAAAATGAGAAATGGCAGCCTTTTCATAACACATCCAAATATTCCTGAAAAAATACTATATGATTCTGGAAATTACAACCCATCTTATGACCCACCTTACAACTAGTGGCTTGAAAAGCTGCAAGACTTTTCCTCCCCTTGATCAGATATCTGTAAAAGTACTTCCAGCAAGAAGAGTTGTCCATGTGACCTTGTGGGTTCTTCTCCTTTTCAAACTTTGTAAACACTCATACAAAGAAATTCAGTTGCCTGGATATGGACAGAAAATGGATCCACAAGAATGACAAGTTGGGCAATGTATATTCATTTCAAAAGTCAAGGAAACATTGATGGAAAACACTTCTGCATCTTCCACTAGAATTACTGAATAGATTTGATTAAATATATAAACTTCACTTTGCTATTCAAGTTCACCAAGCATGTTTGGAATAACAATTATTTTATTAACATACTGACATGATCTAGTCAAACAAAATTAAATGTGTTTTGGGGTAATAAAATGTAAAGCCTTATGTAAGTATCTCTGCTTTTTTAAAACAATGGGGAGACAGAGATTTCTGCAGAAGAAAAATGATATTCCCACAAAACCTGTAAATTAAAATCATTAACCTCAGCCTTGCCATAAGCATCTTTTTCCTCAGGGGCATGGACCAGCTGTCCTCAAAGATACATTTTAGTTTCAGAAAGCTCTTGGGAAAAATATACAAAATACACTGTTACACTATTTATAAAATACAAGTTGTCTCTAATCCGTTCCTACTAATCAGTGTAAGACCAGAAGAAAAAAAAAAGTTGCTCTTAGATTAAAAATTCTCAAAGAGTCTTAGGGACATAGGGAAGCTTCTGAAGGGAAAAATTTAATTTTAAGTAAGGCATCACATTCTAACCATGACATTGACTTAACAACCTGTACAGGCTCAGATGCATCAATTTATGCCAGATTTTCCGAACTGTGAAACACGAGTGATATTTCTTACCTTGCTCAGAGCAGCTGACACACTTTAGTTTGAACAATACTTGATTTTGCTTGTCCCCTTGCCTGCTATGGTGCACCAGGGTCTGCCTTTTTAGCATTTTACCATCACATCCTTGTTATCTGTTACCTCAAAGTTTTTGATGGTGCCATGTAGGTACATGATGCCTCACAAGCAGTAAGGTTCAAAACTGCTGAACTTGTGCACCCATGCGTTAATCTACATGCAAGAATAATCTAGTTAATGAAAAGATGGCCGGGGGAAAGAATAGCCTGTCTGTAAGCTCAGGATGTGAGAGGTAGCACGGGCTGTGGTTGGCACTAGGAAGACGTAAAACTGCCACTGACCCATTGCATGATTCTGAGGAAGCCATTTCACCTTTCTATTGTGCTTTTCTTCTCAGCCTTCATCTCTCCAACCCGCCAGCCCTTCACAGCAAGATCTGTCTCCTACGATATGTGTCTCACAGTGGGAGCTCAGCTGGGGCTTCCAAATTAGAGCTGATTGGGAATTTTTCAACGAAATGAATTTTCATTAGAAAGTGCAGCTCGGTTTCAGTGCAATTCTGCAGTGCAGTTGTGGGGATGGTCACCCAATACATGAGAATGCAAATTCAGATAATGACTCTGAAGAATATGTTGTTATAGGAGTAGATCATCCCTAGCAGGAGCTGTGGAGTGCACCTTGCCCTCGGATAACTACCAGGCTGTGGGTGAATTGGCACAGTCATCTGTAGTTAGAGACACAGCAGGTCAGGAATTTGAACCTGCGTATGCTAGAGGAGATCACATGCTGTACATCTCTTTTGTTGGGGCGTGTGTGTTTGTTTGTTTGTATAAAAACAAACCTTCAAAGCACTTGGGTTTGCTACAGGAAAGAACTGGAGCATCAATGAAATCCTGAGAAGTTTCATGGGTAGGTTTACTCGGTCTCACTCGCTTCTGCTCTGAACCCAGCAAACTGTTAACAGTGAGATCAAACATATTTTATCGTGTTAAATACTTACAGTGTAAAGGAGACAGACAACTTCAGAGTAAATCATGACCAAATATTTGAGGAGAGTTAATGATGAAAAGAAAGAGAAGTTATTTTAAAAATTAAGTCCAAAGACAAATAGAAAGGCTTTCCAGTGATTAGTAAAAATAAGTTGTCCCCGGCATGAGGAAGGAGATAGCAGTAGGCAGGGGTGGGCAAAGGGAATAATCAGATCAGTAAACTAAAGAGAATAGTAACAAAGTTCAGTGGAGACAACAGGAAATTCAAGCATAGAATTAGGGGGAAAGTGGTATGGGGCTTTAGTAAGTTTTGGTGTGCCATAATGAGAGAAAGGAAATAACCGGGAATTTCCAAAAGTGATACCATTACAGATTTTAGAACATTTCCTTAGTAGCTTCTGAGTGTTAATTCTGGTGGAATACTCTGAAGAGAGAAACACTTTAGAAAGAGTTTTGTTTTATAAAAAAAAAATGTTGTTTTGAAGCAGATCTCCACTATATGCCAGCATATATTGCTAATTGTGTAGAACACTGCAGCAATAAGCAAAATGGCAGTGCTGAAGGGAAGATGCATTTTCTCCCCTTCCTGGCCCCACTTCAGCTTCTCTTACTGAGTGCTAGTCTAAAATAGCCTGCGTTTCTAACCCAGAGAGCATCTGAGTCATATTCAATTCACATGGTCACTTTGCAGCTGAGTATGATTGCACTACCTATGTGGCATCTCCAAAGAATATGCAAAATATCATTTGCTGAAATGGCAACTCCATAAAAGTGTCTCCAGGGGGCATTTTGTGCAAAAGTTAAGACCATCAGGAACATCATATCACTTAGGCTAAAGGTTTGTACTGAGTCACACACTATTCTCTCTCTGGCCGCCGACTACCAAACACCAGTTCAGTGTGCACGGCTGTGAACCTGGGGTGAGGGTTCAGGCTCCGGTGTAACTGAAATCAGGGGACAGTCTGCTGCCTGGCATTAGTGCTGGCACTGTGCTCACCTTTCAGGAAAATTAAAGCCTTTTTTCTCTGGGAGCTAATTTTGCTTAAGCTCACTCCATGAGTTTCAATTCTCTAATTGTTCACTTTAGACTCAGCCAGAACAAATAATTTTTCCAACTTGCAGAACAATATTCTAGCAGAATATATGGAGAAATGAGTCAAACCCTGGAAGAAATCTCAACAAAAATACAGATTACTAACAAACCCACTAGATTAGGCTCCTTCCCGATGAAGACAGTAACTCTTCCAGTGCAGGATGACGACCTGTATTACTTCCTCAGAAACAAAAAAATTGTCTCATTTTAAATGATACGGCGAGTAAAAAACCAATGAACTATGGAGACTTTTGCGGGCGGTGAACCTTCTGCTACGTAAATTGAGATTAAAAAGAGAAAAAATTGAGACAAACAAGCACTAACCTGTGAGTGAGAGTTAAGCAAACACGTAGATGAATTCGGAGATGCAGCCCTGTGATGGGGAAATACCCAGGGTTAGAAATGTTTACAGAGGAAAGTTCTGTGAATTTTCAGGCAGGGGAATAGTGGTGGTTACCTCCTGCTGAAATATCATAGCCGCAATGAAGTGGCAAAGATGACAACTGACATGTCAGAGACACATAAATCTATCCTTATAGGGCTGACAACTTGGTATGATTGCTCTCCAAAGATAACTTTATAACTTGCTGAAGTGTGATTTAAGGATGCCCTGGAGCAGCACTAACCTGTGTACCTTTCTTGTGGGTAACTTTTTATAAGCTTTAGCTTTAGTTAATAGCTTATGCAATTTTTCATTTGACCTACGGGTGTCCCATGTGGGTGGGATTTTCAAAAACACTCAGGCCCAGATCCACAAAGGGATTTGCACAGAGATGATTGCACCTATAATGTGTATAGGGAGCAGAGCAGAGACCTGGCCATAACTTAGCCTGTAATCTAGCAAGGACGCAGGAGAGGGGCTGCAACACCCTTAAACGTTCACCAGGAAATCTATCCATGCTTCTCTGTGAAACTGTCTGGACTGTGGTGATGCCTTAGCTCGGTTCCCACTGAAATGGAGTAAAATTAGGCACCAGCCAAGTGCTCTTGAAAAGGCCAGACTGAATCTTTCTTTACCTACTGTAACTTTGACCCTTTCTAAAATACCTTTTAGAAGAAGTACTTGAATTTTATGATCAGGTAGACCACTTCAGCAGGAAAAATGTGTGCTGTCTTTATTTCAGTGTTTTGTTTTTCAAGTGAACTATTGTATGTACATGCAAGAATAAAAAGGATGATGAAAAGGATAATAATACAACATCCAGTTTGGTCCCAGCGATGTTAGATGTGCTTAATCTGAAGCAGTTGATAACGTCTGCATGCAACTTGGGCGGTACATCTTGCGTACATCTTCCCTTGATGCTGGCAGAGAGCACGGGTTGTATCTTCATATATGTCAAACACTAGGATAAATTATGTCCTCCATGGGAAACAAGCCACAAGCAGCAGTGTGTCTTATAAATAAGCCTTCAGGGAAGCTGCTTCATTTCCATTTTTTCCCTGTCTTTTCACAAAGCCAAACCATCCCCTGTGGCATTTGGGCACTCAGAAGACGGTTGTATTTGAAAGGCCGTAAACAGTCAACTAAATAAATAGATGCGAAAAGCTGAAGTCCTTGCAATGCCATGCTTCAAAATTGGTGCCAGGCTGGCAGCTTCTGCACGAAGGCTCGATGCTGATTTGCTTCCTCAGACCCCGAGAGCTTTCAGCAAGTGTCTCTGAAGAAAAGCAAAGTGCATGTTGCGCTGGCCTTGTGCCTGCGGAGCAGACAGCTACCTTTCTGAAGCCTGGTGCAGCGCCAGCACATTACAAACTAAACTCTCAGAACCACGTTCTGACCCCGGCCAGCAGCTGCATTTACACTCCTCTTAGTGGGGAGAAAGTGTCTGGAAAGCAGCAGAGGACCACAAGGCTCTTTAGAGCTCCTCAAATGCTCAACTGTGGTGGTAGCAGAACACACTCATCTGGCTTTCACTATGACAGCTAGTAAACCCAGTGAACTTAACTCAGGGTAAACTTCTGAGAGCTGCAGAGTGAACTGGAGACAAGTGTTTGTCCTCTAGGGACAATGTTGTGGGAAAGCCTATAAAGTTTTAGGTCCAAGCACAGAGCCTCCGCTGACTTCCAGGGGAGTGCCAACTGCAGATAAATAGCAGTGCAAAGTCCTAAAAGCATGATAAGAACTCATCTCAAAAGCATTATACACTTATTTTGTTCGCACCTACAGGGCAGACAAAGTATGGTAATACTACTGCTGCTGTAGTAATATTATTTAATGAAAAAACTGCAGGAAGAAGCAGTATTTTCCCTTAGACCAACTGTTTTAACTAGGGGGAAAAAAGCTTGCAGACAGAAGTCCTCTTTAGTATACAAAAACCTTCCTCCTGTTATTGGTATCAGTTATTCCAGTAGAAGAGGTGTCTTTTCCCTGTAACTTTGCCTTGGAAACAAAGGGAGATCTGAACTCTGCTCCAGTGCAAAATACTGAGTGATCTATGCCTACACAGTAAATAAGCATGGAAAATGTTTATTGGGAAAGCTGATGAACTCAGAACACACTTTTTCCTAAGACTGACATGATTTTAAGGTTAGTCATACAAGAGGTTTTTCCCCAGTGGGTATATTTTATAGGCATAGGGATTTAAAGTTGCATCCTCACAGAAAGCCATCACGGAGTATCTGAACACTTAAATCCTAAGGGTGGAACGTGGGCCCTGTGGAATTGGTATGGTTATAAGTGTGCACAGGCCTTGTGATAGCATGTTTGTAGTAAGGTGGAAGTTGGTATAGAGAATGGGAGAAGAGGAAAGCAGATTCTACACTAAAGCTCTTGCACCCTGGCTCTTGATAAGAAGTCAAGTAAGTATTTTATGCTGCATGGCACTTCAAGATTTCCGACCTCTTGTCCTCACTGATAAAGAAAACACTACTTACACACAAGTAGCAGAAAAATCACATAAAAATAATTTCAGCTACTTCCTACTTCATAGGAAGAACTAAAGTCATGCTGTTATCCCTCAGCGTCAAAAAATTTATGCTTTGTCAGGTAAAATACACTATTCACCATTCGCTGCAAAACATATGTTCTTGTTTGGTGTAGCATTTCATTCCTTTTGCGCTCTCTAGCTCTTAAATGAGGGAAAATCTGAAGATGATGCTTTAGGGTCATAGAAAAGGGAAGTAGGTTTCTTTTTAAAGCTCTCTAGTTCCAAGGAACTAAGACATTTCTCCTGTGTATTCATTGCAAAGGCAGGAAAAACTAAGGAAAAGTGACTCCAAAGTACCACCTGCAGCCAGATTTGGGGTGAATGTTCTCAAAACTGTTTTCTCTTACACATACATTTTGTGGGCTTGAGCATTATGTCCAGAAAGATGATTGGGGACTACTAAAAAAGGAGCAGAAACCTGAAAGCAGGATGGTCTCCTAGACCCCTGAGTCCGGGGCAGGTATGTTGTATTTCTGAGGTTAAAGCAACCTAAGTCTAAGTTGGTCATTCTTACCCTATTTTGGTACCTGATCTAAAAGAGGGTATTAACAGTATTTCCTCTCACTCAACCATTTTCAGTTAGTGTTCATTTTAACCACAGGTGCCATCAGAGACTCCTTCTTAATACGTATTATTACTTTGGCCAGCATGGAGGGTTTCTCTTGGCACCCCCAGATGTAGGAGTAGTATAAATATATTCAGTGGTACAGCGATAAGCAAAAGTCTTTGAAATAACGTAGATCTCAGCATACATGCATATTCACACATAAACAGTAAGGCACATTCAGCATTAGCCTAAACAGAGGAAATCAGGTAACACAGCACAAGCACAGAAAACAAGTATAAAATGAGTCTTGATCAGACGGTTTGTACTTCATTTATTTTTGTCCTGCTCTGACTGGTGTAACTTATAATTAGTCTCTGCCTGCAGTGGTGTGGTTCCAAAGAATGGTGGATTAAGGAGAAACTCTAGAATTTCTCTGTAACTTGACAAGTTATAACCTGAAAAGCTACACTTAGTCCATTAAAGATTTTTCACAGTGACATTTTAGTGCAGCTAGGGAAATATGCCACTTTGCCATTTATCATTTTCAGGGCATGGACAGTGAAAAGGAGGTTGCTGTGAAGAACAAAATAAAATAGATTACACATATAGAAGTGAGGTGAAGAATACTGATAAATATACACCACTGAATGTCAGCAAATGTCACTCGAGAAGCCGTTTGCAGCTACCAGAACAGCCTTGCAAACCAGCAAAAGTAGCAAAACCAGGCAAAACAAGTTGGGTGTACTCACTTCCACATGAATAAGCAATAAACCTCTCTGCAGTTACACCAGAAAGTTGTTAAACTTGATAGATGAATCGTTTCCAAATTGCTCTGTCACATACTGTATATGGCTACAAAGGACTATGGATGGTTTAAAGTGAAAAAGAGAAAGCATTGCTGAAAATGCAACAATTTAAGCATTTTTATTCAAACACTTGTATTCTGCTTTGTATTAAAGGGACAGTTTGAACAAAGGAGTGATTCATCACACCACTTTTTCTTCCACAGGGCTGCTCTTTTTTTTGTCTGAACTTCGTTGTCAGAACTATTGCATTATTACCATTTCTCCTTTAAACATACTTGCCGCTCTAGCAACAGGGCTTAGAGTTAAATCAGTTCGGGTTTGGTAGGCAGAAACGTTGCAAATGAAAGCTTTTCTGCTGAAAAACTTCTAATGGTAGCTATCTAGCATGCCATCTAAGTGTAAGTGAAAGACCTGCAAGATGTCTCCTATCTTTCCAGCAGCATCTGATTTGTAGATCTATGGATCAGCTCCATTTTGGTTTATAGACACATTGACCTGGAAAAAGCTCTCCTTGTGAAAGTTACAATACTTGAGAGACAACATCAAATTCCTTCAGGCTTATTTTAATCTGGGCTGCCTGTTTGCAGCCTCTTGAACCCCTACTCTTCATTGATAATAAACAGAAGTGAAGATCTTTGACTCAGAAAATATCTCCAAGGAAAACTAGGAGTTCTTAAAATTTTAGAAACCCTGACTGCTTTTATATTTAATTTTCCATGAGATTTCTTCCTCCCAAATTCTGATTTATCTTAGCAAAATCACAGACAGCCAGCATCATTTTGATTTCATGAGATTGTTATCCCCAGACACCACACTCATGAAAACTTCAGATCAGTTTTGTTTTCATTAGTAAAAAGCAGCAACAAGGATCACATAAATGGGGTCATACAGGAACGCCTTTATTCAAAGTATTTCATACATGCTAAGATACGCTGATTGTAGAACTGTTTCAGTCAAACTTCTCACCATATGTTCATGTAAAAGCTATGAACAACCAGTCCTACAATGGCATCCTCAAGCCTGGGAGTTTAAATCTTTGAAGAGAACAAATTTCTTGTACTTACAGATCCTGTGAATGGAGTAAGGGCGAACCTTCCTTTCTTGGGCAGGATGTTTATACAGTGAATTTTCTTTGTACGAGTCTTCACTCTATTCTTGCAAAATCAAAATCAAAAGTGATCCTTATTAGTCAAACCAAACCCTTTATTAAATTAAATGCAGAGCCTGTTTTAGAAATGAACAATGAAAATCAGAAAACAAAGATTAAACCGATGGGTTGTGCTCAGCACTGCATGAACTTTCCTGAACCGCTCCCCGCCCCCCTCCCCCTGATTCTTTGAAAACTGAAGTAATCTTTGAGGCAAAACAGGCATTTGACAGCATCCGTCATCCAGAAGCTCTGTAGCAGTTGTGCTGCTGCTTTGGTCTTGTTTTGAATTTCTCTGTCAATTTGAATAGACACAACAGAGTCTCAAGGAGCAAGGCTCACAAGAGAAGGCAAGGACCGTGTCGGATGCAACAAAGGGGAAAAGATCTATCAGTTTGTTGCCTCATCACAAATATCAGTGTCCCCAAAAGCTTCTCCTTTTACATAAAAGTGTGTGATTCAGTGAAAAACACAGGAAGGCTTATTTACCTTTTACATGTGAAATTTAATATATGTTACGTAATAATATGCTTAGTGTTCTTTAGAAACTCTGACGTGTATGTATGTACATACACACATACTCGTCTTCAAAAGAGACAAAAATACAGCTTCTTAAAGGGTATTTGAAAAGTAGAAATGCTTGGCCAAGAGGTTTTAGAGGAATTCTTGAACAAATAGGCAGCGCGTGAATAAATGCGCTGATTTTGCGACAAGCACTGAAAAGAAACTTCTGGTTAGCAGCCTGCCTAACCTAATGAATGGTTTAGTCCTTCCTTCCTCCATCCTAAGCATGAAAGCTGCTATCCACACCCCAGACCTGATCTAAACTACTGAATGGATAGTGAAGTGCCTGCTGACATTGGATCAGGCCCGGCAGCCTCCAGGTTTGACCCTGTAGGCCTGCACCAGCCCAAAGCCAACCTACGCTTCCCCGTAACCGAAAGCCCCTCAAATGCTGCTGTTAAGGTATGTGCAAAACATCCGAAGGTCTTAATCAGACAGATCTTGTCCTTTGGAAAAAGCAGAAATTTTGCCTGAATAAAGCAGTACAGCCAGTAATAATGAAGAATCATAGTTTCCGTTATCAGGGGGTTTTGATACATTTGTCTAAGTAAAAAGAACATACAGTTCTAAGGGGGGGGGGGGGGGATCATTTTTTGTCCTTTTTATTTTAATGGCTAAACATTGTAATGCTAGCTAAATAGAAATTCTTGTCTGTTAATAGGTTCCTTTAGTTTGTAATAAACAGGAATGCTAATGACTAAAATTTGTTATTTGGTATGCATTAGCTTTTGTAAGTCTTTTCTTTACAGGCTTCATTGACATTCAATATGGCAAGCTTCCTTTGAAACATATTTATAAAATAACTACAGTATAATTAAACCAACAAAGCCATCTTTTAAGTAAGCTTAATAGCTCAGTTCTTCACTCCGTAAATTTTTTTATTTTAAGGAGGAAAAATAGTTATGCTTCAATTCTACTGTATATTTCATTTTGCATCTAATATTTCCTTTCCATTTGCAATCTGTGCATATCTAATTCTTGACAACTGTGATTATTAATAAGTGTGCATGAAAAACATGCTTCATAGAATCTTCCACAAGAATTTTTTTGTTAATGAGAACTGAAACTTATCTTGGCAAAGGCAATATATGTAATATATATGTGTGTGTGTGTATATATACACATTTTAATAGCTAATGGTGGTGCAGTTAGTACACAAAAATGGATTAATAGATATGGCAGGTAATAATCGAAGTGGATGCTGTTTAACAAATGTAACTAAAAATATTTTAATTATATAAAAGCAATAGGTAAATAAAAGCAATTACATTTAATTTTGCTTTCAGCTCGTGAGCGTTTTCCGTAAGCTTTAATAGAGGGGAGAGCTTGTGCAGAAGGCTAATGGTAGAGTCAGTGTTAGCATTATTCATTAGGGTTTCTAAGTAGTACTTATTCTGAGATATTTCTCTGAAAGACTAAAATGTTCTTGGTAAGGGTACTTGGATCCTGATAACCCTAATTCATAATAATATCCCCCTCGTTCAGAAAATTAAAGTTTACAGAGTCCTCAGCAGTTTGAAAATCTTTATACTGTTTCGAACCATGGTCATGTTTACTGAGGACAAACTAAAAAGTGATAGCTCGCATTACAATAAGTAAAGTGAAACCTCATAACTGTTTCTTAAACTCTGTCCTCTACAGGCATAATAATATTGAGACCCCATATACGGTATGGTGAATAAAAACACTTGACATCATTGTTATAATCTTTATTTAAAACTGTTACCAAGGTTACAAATTACCATCGCTGTGTGCAACAGGTCCCTCTGAAGCAGTATCATTACAGATTAACTGTAATGTGTAGGATTATAATAAAAGGCATAAGGGATTATGCACCAGCAAAAATGCTAGAAATAACACAAATACATCTGCGTTATACAGTGCACCGCGTTGCAAAACCTCTGTTTTCCACGCTGAAATACACAATGCGGCTTTTTGTTTAATTCGGGCCTTTAGAGAGATGTTAACTGTATCCTGAAGTGGCTCGACGAAAGTCAGGGAGCAGAGGGGGTAGGGTTTGTCTCGACCTATAAAACCGCTGCTGCCGGAAACGTTCTCACATCGTCTCCGCTCTTAGCGGAGCGCCTCGTTGGCAGGAAAATACGCCTCCATTGTGAGAAGCAGGACTGCAGTGAAAGAAAACAGAGTTAGCGGCTGCACGACCCGCGGCAGCACGGCCCGCAGCCCCGAGCGGAGGCCGGGGCTGCCCTCGCTGCCCGCCGTCGGGGCGCGTCCGAGCGGGGCGGCAGAGACCGGCCCGGCCCCGCCGCGCAGCCCCGGGCAGGGGGGCTGAGGCCGAGGCCTCCCCCGCCCCCAAAGGGGGGGTCTCGCCTGGAGTGAGAGGGTGGCACAAGGGAAAGCGGAGCTGCAGGTGACCTTCGGCTTGCCAAGACGGCTGGCCACCCCCGGCCGGGACCTCCGTCCCCCGCTAAGTCACTCTACCCCGCCCTCAACTTAATGACACAAATCCGGGCTCTTAAAGTCTTTGCGACTGATCGTACTCGCTCATTTATAAATAATGATCTCCATATAGATGCATAACAACAACATACCAGAAGTGTTTGGGGAGAAATCCGATTAGAGTCTATAGCTTTTTTCCCCTCTCTCTCCCGGAGCAAAAGTCTTGCCACAGGTCAGCTGTCGCGGCTGGCCCAGGCTGTGGGGTTAAAGGGAAGAAAAGGCTCCAGGCGAGGCGCTTCCCCCGGACGGCGGGTGGGGGCTGCCACCGAACGGCTCGCCCTACCGGGATGTGGCCCGCCGCCCTCTCGGCCCGCCCGGCCTGGAGGCTCGGCCGGGCCGCCGGCAGGGGCGGCGGGCATTTTGGGGGGAGGGAGCCGCGGCCCTGGTTGGAGCGTGAACTCTGCGGTCGGGACCGATTTCCCCCCGGCGCCAGCATCCCTGGGCAGGGGCGTGGGGCCGCCCCGCTCCGCCTGGACCGGCCCGGCACGGGGTGGCAGTGACGCAGAAACGCGTTTTTCTTTCCTCTTTCGGGCGATTTAGGGGAACTAGAAAAACAAACATCGGGCCGTTTCATGACACCGGTGGAGAAAGCTCCGAAGGGAAAGAGAGCGGGGCACATCCTTTTAGAGGAAGGACAAGGGTTCTCTGAGGAGGGAAAACAAAAGATGACAGTGGTGGCCGTAACCCCACCATGAACCAGGGACCTCCTGGCCACGCTCGGAGAGCTAACCTCCCCGGACTTCCCATTACCTCTCCATGACACTTCACTAATGCTCACACAATGGCCAACTGAGCAGTTTAAGTAAAGATATTTTAACCTGAACTAAACATTGTCTCCAGACAATAAGATGCAAAGCAACATCTGGTACCACACATAAACAATGCTGTGCAACAGCATATGCTCGACGTCTGGAAGTTTATGTCAACACTAAGCAGTCGAGGAGGCTGTCGCTGCTCGGCATGAAATCTTAATAAACGGCTGTTTGTTGCGCTTCCAAGGTGAGCATCTAGGATCCTTCCTCCCGGGGCATCCTCTTCAGTTTGAGATTGCCCGGGAAGACATCTTCGGACCCCTTCCGCGCCTCCTCCCTCCCGCCCTCGGAGCAAACCACCAGTGAGACATGTCACAGGGAGAAGCCGTGGCCCGGCCTAGGGACAACGCCGGGTTACCCCTTCCCCGCTGAGGCTCCTGCGGACACGGCTCGGCCGCCGGCGCCGGTGGAAGCGGCCGGCGCTGAATGGCCAACTTCGGGGAAGCGCTTCTCTGAAGAGGAGGCTCTAGGCTAATGAAACAACGGGAGGTGACTATTGCAAACAGCTGTTCCTCATACATATTTCATTATACAATCAGATAATGCGTCTTACCACCTTCTCAATTATTCACAGACAAACATTTTCAAGACGTTTTGACATCTGTCTTAGGGCCTGCTATTAATTTAGTAATCACTGCGGTTAAAAATGTATGGGGACTGCACCTCACAAAAACTCCGATTTCACTTACGAGGACAACTTCCGTAGCAGCTCGCCCTTAGCAGCACACCAGGTCAACAAGAGCCCGAGGTGGGGGGAGCACACGATCTTCGCCCTGCAGCCCTCGGACTGCCGCCCCGGGGGGGCTGCGCCGGGCCCCGCGCACCGCCCCTGCGGAGTGCCGGGGCTGTGCAGCGCCGGGGACCTCCCGGCACCCTCCGGAGCTCCCGGGGAAAAGCGCCGGGCTCAGGAGAAACGATGGGGAGGAGGCGTCACCTTCCCTCCCTGGCGAGCCAGGAAACCACCCAGGAAAGTCGCGTCCGTCCCTTCGGTCGGGGTCTTGGCACAAGCGCTCCCGCTCCTCTCCACAGGCGAAGGGCGCTCACCGCTGCCTCGGGCCGCCCCGGAGGAGGACAGCTGCCTGGCCGGCTGCGCCCTGGCCGGGGCTGCTGGACGTGTGCTGCCCCTGCTCCCACCCGTGCCCCGCCAGCCCTCCACCCGGTGTGCCCGCCGGCCGCCCCGAGTGGCGAGGCCCCCCCCGGCCGGGGCCAGCGGGGCGCCGGTGGCAGCTCCTGTGGCTTCGCTCCGCGCCGCAGCAAAGCCCGCGGGTCCCCGGCCGGGCGGCGAGACGCGCTCGTCCCTCCTGAGCGCCAGGACACTTATGACGGAAAGTTTGTTTCACTGCTGCTTGGGCTGGTTGTAAAACCGCAAGGCTTTAGGGAGTCGCAGCGTCTTAAAACTGCCTCTTCTGTCTCTCTTCCTTGGCAATAATCCCTTTCCTTAAAATAAGGAGCACACCACCCCCGAAACACACATGCACACGCACAACTACCAGATGTTACACATGAACATTAAAAAGCGAGTTAAACGATCAAAGGGGAGAATCAAATCTCTGCAACTCTTTCAGACACTTTATTGATCAAATTAAGTCATTCAGCGCCTCTCTCCCCCTCCCCTTCCCCAGACTACCTCTTTTAACCACAAAACTCACACGCAAGCAAAAATCGGCCCCCTTCGCGATCCCCCCACGCCCAGGTAAGTGGATGGAAACGCGTGCGTGTTTTCCCCTGCTGCTACCAAAGATCTTGATGACAGCTAATTTCTAGAGCTGCGGTCTCGCCAGTGACCCGGGGCTTCGGCTTTGCAGAAGGCGCAGGACCCACGCGTGAGCCCGCAAAACGAGGGAGAGGTGGTGCTTTCAGCCTGGCCCCGCTCCTCTCCCTGTCCCGCGGGGGCCTGGCCGCCCCCACAACCACCCACGGCCCCCCCACGCCGCCCACTGCGCGGGGACCGCCGCTGCCCGCGGACGTCGCACACGGGGGGTCCGCCAGCTCCCAAAGCGCTGGCCGGCTCCTCCCGGCGGGTACCCGGGTGCGGGTGTGTTTGCTCTAAAGCCTCAACCCGAGTCCCGGCCCTGAATTTCATTTCAATCGCACCGCCAAGAAAAGTGCCGGCAGCCAGGACGGCTGGGGAGTGTAAAAGCCTTTCTGCCTTGCAGGCGGCGGAAGGCAAGAGGAGGATTTGGGGTCAGACGGACGAGGGGGTGTTCTGTGAAATGGCAACAAGAATTCTTAGTGCTCCCTCAAAACACTACCCGCAGCTGAAGAGCTTGCCTTCCCTTGAATGCTCTGTAAACAGCAACAGGGTTAGTGGTGAGCTCCGAGTCTCTGTTCGGATCTACCTGGAACCCACGATTTTCACAGGCAGAAACAGGGGAAATCGGGCTGTGAATGTGCGGAGGGGAGACCCTCCCACCTCAGCAGCATCCATCGTGTTTTCAAGTGAAGTGTCAGAAGCGCTGGAATAAACCCGGCGCTGGAAGCTTTCCGCCAGCCGCTCTTGAATTGGTCCTCCACTCTCTCAGAACTGGTCTGTGCCTACCTGGCTCTTGACTTCAGCTCTCTGAAGTCCTTGTATAGTTTCACCACCCTGCTTGCAACTGTGTCCCCGCAGAGCCGTCCTGCTCACCGTCCCCACCCCAGCCTCAAGACGTCCTTCGCCCTATTGATTTGCGCTATGGCCAAACAGGGCGAAAAGACGAGAATTGTATTCGACAGATGCTGCTCACTCGTGAATAACAGGTTCAGCGCATACGGTATCTCTCGCCATTATCCTGTAAGTTAATATTGAGTAGCAATAGCTGTCTAAATATCAAAATCTATTTATAGGGGATGCAGAGCTATGACCTCCCCGTCTGACCTTCAGGAACCGCAGGCTGGAAAACAGGGCAAAGGAAAAAAAAAAAAAAAAAAAAGAGGAAAAGCCCAGGATTACAATGGAGATTTGTGCGTGGCGGAGCCGGGCTGGGCTGCCTTTGTTCCGAAATCCTGAGGGGGACTTGAACCTTTAGGACGGCACCGGCCCCGCGGCCCCGGGGGGGAGCGGCTCTGCCCGACTTCTCTGTGTCCCCGCCGTGATCGCGGTGTTGCTTCGTCCACTTCTGCCCATCTGCAAAAGTTTTTTTTTCACATTACCAAAACAAACAAAAAAAAACACCCAAACACACAAAACCACAAAAAACCGATGGGAAAAGACAAACCAGCGCCGTTGATTAACCAGCAGGTCTCAGCGCGAGCGGGGGGAGCTCAGCAGAGTGCGGACCCACAGCCTGGGAAATCATTTTGCACGAGCGGAAATGGGGGGGTCTACTTTCTTATTTTGCGGCTCCGAGCTTCCCCAACACAAACGGGGGGTGCGGGGAGGGAGGGAAGGAGGTCTTGTGGCACCTTCCCACCCCCGCCCGGGCAAGCAGCGGGGCGGAGGGGGCCGGGCGGCCCCAGGCGCTGCCCGGGGGTACCCGGGGCCAGCGGCAAGGCGAGTGTCGGGGCCCTGGGCCGGGACTCCGTGGCATCCCGCGCCCCCCAAAATCGCCCCCCCCCCCCTTCCCCACCGGCGGGGGGAGGGTGCTCTGTAGGGTCCCAGAGCAGGGACCGGTATTACAAAGTGCATCCCCTCGAGGGTGGGGAAGAGTGGCAAGGGGGGGGGGGGGGGGGGGATCCCAAAGTACTTTTTGTTTTTATGGAGCCATCGAGAGCTCGCCCAGTCTTGTTAGAGAACACCGGTAACAGATTTTCGGTAACAGCCTGAATTAACAACCGCGTAGAACTAGACCAACTGTGAAGCCGCCCTCCCCCGCCCCAGCCCCAGCTCCCGGCATTAACATGGCGCCTGCGAGCGAGGGAGGCACTTTTCTCGATGTTTAGCAGTTGGAACGTGCTCCCTGAAGGTCACACCAGGCAACGCGCCCGCTGGCTGCCGCACGGGGCGAGGGCGCGGGCCGGGCCGGCGGCAGCGGCCGGCAGCCCCCGGAGCCCCCGGCAGCGCCGCGCCCGCCCCGGCCGCCATCCCGCCGGGGACAAGAGAGCGGCCAGGAGCACGGGGCGGTCTCCCACAGCCAGATGTGCCCCGGCTCGGCTTCCCCCCCCTTCTCTTCCTGCGTCTATAAGGGAATCGTACCCAGCTCCCCTTTTTCTCTTATTAAGAAAAAATAAAAAATACCGGGGCTCTGAGGGAGTAATTCCTTGTGTCTGGAAACTAAAAGGCTCAAATCTCCTACGTGACCCCGGTAAGACACGGGAGCGCTGTTCGCAGCTACTTTAAAGCGCCAGTCTCAGTCGGTTTGGAGGTCGGAGCTACTGTTCTTCGGGAAGAGAAGTGCAGTTCAGGAGGCAAACTCTGTCCCCGGGGCTGTGCGCAGTCTCCCTTTCCGCCGGCTAAGTGCACCTACCAAGGGAAGAGAGAGAGGCAGGGCTGCTAACCGCCCTGCTCAAATGTTCTCTGCTTTCTCCTACGGGGGGGCTAAGCAAGGAACAAGCTTCTCTAGCCGCCCGAAAAAAAAATTGAGAAGGGTGATTTTTTTAAAAACCTATTCTTGGCATTTGCGTCCCACTTGAGGAAAGTGTCTGGAAAAAAATCCCCCAAACTCGACCCAACACACTTGGCAATAATCTCCTTTTAAGTCTTGGGTCTTGCTACTACATTAGGCTCCGTGATATTGCATTCCAAAGAAAATAGACTGGGTATTAGAAGAGGAATCTCCTCTTCCTAATGAATATTTACCCTGAGGTCATTACATCCGTAATGGTCCTCGCTTAACTTACCTTGCTCCCCTCTCTCTCTGCTAGAGGCTGGGATTTCAATCACAATGCCCTCGATTTTAAAGTGCCGTGTACCATTTAATGGCGGGGTGCAGGCAAGGTTAGAATATTATTGACTTCATGCGGTATATAAGGTGGATACATTTAAGACTTTTAACTTTTTGTTGCAATGACACGCTGTATTTTTATGAGATACCTATTATGTAGACAGAACCATTGTGCTGTAGCTGCCTCACAGTTGCTGGATCGTTTCTATCAGATGAAAGATTTTGAATAGTTTTCTTTCAACAATGCATCCTTTTGGTCTTGATACAAAGAACGTAGGCATGGTATACACTTAAACAGCTCTGTCACAGAGCAAGATTAAATAGAGTATATATCGAATCCTGTCTGCAGTATAATACGCACAGGGAACAGAAAGGAGCTCCCTCCGCCGCTGAAGAAGCCCATTAAGGTCTGATGTCCTGGGAGCATCTTCCAGATTTCCCTTATCTGTGATATTCGCTAAGCTGTTAAAAATCTTTACAGCCGGGCTTGAAAATCGGCTGTTTCTCACGGCGAGACCGAGTTTGATAACGGCGTCTTTTAACAAAATCTACTGCTGGCGCTGCGGTAAAGGGGCAAATTATGCTCTTATCTAGTCCTCCATCTCGGCGGCCGCCTGGGCGCTGGTGTGCCGGGGCAGCCCGGCCGATCTCCCGCGCCTGTCCCGAGCCGGGCGGGTTGTCCCTGCGCTCCCGCGGAGGCGCAGGAGGTGCCCCCCCCGCCCCGCGCCCCCCCGCCGGCGGCAGCCCCGGGGCGGGCGGTGTCGGCGGGCGGCCGGTGCCGGGAGCGGGGGGCAGGGGGTGCAGCGGCGGGGAGGCTCCGCGCCGCGCCGCGCAGCGCAGCGCAGGGCAGCGCAGCGCAGCGCAGCTCCCCCTCCAGTGCTCACTCGAGCGACTTGACCGAAGTGCACGTGCTGAGCCCAACTTTCCTCTCCCCCTTTCCCCAGCTTTGTGCTCTCCGCTGATTGAGTCCCCACATTAAGCTCGAGATCCTTTCTAAGCAACTGCTAAGAAGTCAAGAGCATCCTTGCTTGCTTTCTCTCCGTGGCCTTTCATGCCCTCAATTTGTTATTCTACTGACACTTTTCTTAAAGTTAGCGCCTAGCATTGAAACATTAGCGACAAAAGCCCCGGAAAATCTCTCCCTCCTCACCGCTAAATCCTCTAATGGGTCAGTGCGTGTCGAATTTTTATTTGATTTCCAATAATCTCTAGCACTTCTGTATTAAACCTACCTCAGCCCAGTGCCTCACCTATGGGCTATTTTTCAGCTTCGCTTTGGGAAGTAGAGACGCTCAGATTTCCTTCCACGTGCACCCGCTAATTTATAAATGAGTGTATACAGCTGTCTTCGTCTATATCTATGTCTCTGTATCTGCAGTAACGCTTTCATTTTGTGTCAAAATAACATATCCTGTCACTCCACGCCAAAAGTATATTTATCGAATGAAATAGCACCGCAAGCTGCATCTTCTTTATCAAATCTTCATTTCTGTTTTACCCAATTGTTAAGTATCTTTTCATTTCTTTTCCTATTTTAAAATATGTATTAGAGTAATTGTTACTTGGAGGTCTTTTGTGTATCTATAGCTCCTTTGATTCGTATCTTTTCCTTTCTTTTAATCTTGTTACGCGAAATTATATACACATTTCTCAGGAAATCCAAGGAGCATAACTTTATTAAATAAAAACCTCCTAATCCTGGAGTTTTGCAGCAAATACCAATTTTTTTTAAAGTACACGTTCCTAACCCATGTTTTTCTGAATGAAGACCCCTAAGTCCTCTTCACCTCATGACGCGGATTTTGTGAAATGATTCTTCAGCTCTCTGATTTAAATAAGTTTTAGTGTGAACCAAGAATGAACATTATCTTCTAACCTGAGGTCAAGTGAAGGGTGATTTACATGACAAAGAATAATGCCCATTTTGTCCAATATGAAACAACTTCACCTTCGGCATCATTAAGAAGAATTTAGCACTTTCAGGGCTTTGGGGGCTGGGTTTTTTTTGGTAAATAGTTGGCTATGTATAGCGCAATTTCCCTTTTATAAAACACAGTACAAAGGCCAACTCCTTGTGCTCTTGAATTTCGGCATTATTTTTATAGCCTTGAGTAGAGCGAATTTGCACCTGCTGGTATTTAAACTTTAGCATATTAGCTGGGGAGGACTTATCAGCCCAGCGCACTGCCTCGAAACAAATTAACAATCTTCATTAAAGTAAAGGAAGGGGGGAGGGGGGGAGATGCGACCATTTAAGACGCTGTCCCGGATCTCCCCGATCTATGCAGGTTCCGAGTGGATTATTTGGGGTCCTTACAGCAGCAGAATTACCGCTTTACTCCCCCTCCCCCCAACACACACACTCGCTTCCGAATTTCTGCTTGTCTCCGGGCACTTTAACCCTCTCGATACCTTCTCCCCCTCCGGAGCCGTGCCCTGCGGAGGGAGGTGGCGAAGAGGCAGGGGCACCTCCGCTGCGCTCCCGGGGCTCAGCCCCGGCGGCCTCCCGCTCCCGGCCGGGCCGCTCCCGCCGCACCTCCCTTTAAGGGCACTTCACCGAAAATCAGGGTGTGCTCTTGGAGGTTTCTTCTCTCTCTTTTATGGCCATTTTCGGCTGAGGTCGCTCCCTCCCTCCCCGCCTCTCCGTCTCACACGCACACATACACACGCACTCCCAGAGCCCGTGAGGAAGGGATCTTAACCCAAGTATCAAACTTACCGCCCGGAGGATCCTGCCTTGAAAAAGTTCTGCTCTCCTGGGTCTCAGAGTTAAAGAAACGACCGTCATCCCTCATTAAGAGCTCGGGGCTGGGGAGAGGGGCTGCAGGCGGAGGGCCGCGGGCGGGGAGCTCAGCTCCCCGGCTCTGCCCTCCCGGCTTTGCTGGCTCTGCGCTCCCAGGGGCGCGGGAGACCGAGACCCCCTTCCGCGCAGACGGCTCCGGCGCTCTCGGGACGGGCGTGCGCTGGACACCGGCCCCGGGATTTATCCCGCGGGCACGGGCGTGCGCACCTAGACGTGCCTCCGCGGGGGGATCCGCGGGCTCCCCGCGGCGGGAGGGGGCCCCGGGGCAGCGCCCCGGCTCTGCCCGGCCGCCTGCTGCCTTTTTGGTTTTTTTTTTTTTTTGGGGGGAGGGGGGGGTTGTTGGTGTCGTGTGCTTGTTCACAGCTACACCGGGGAAGTGGGAGCATTTCGTGTTTACAACCGGCTCCGGCTTGTAATGGTGAGATGTAGTTCAAGCAGCGCTCCTGCGTGTCGCGGGCTCTTAACTGGAGCTTTGCTCAGTCATTGAGAGCAATAGAAAGTATATGGAAATCAATATATAGACAGTGTGGAGGGCAGATAATGGATTCGAGTCAGTGAGTGTTATAATCTGCATTATGGGCTTCCTATTGTTTAGACTGAGCACAAATTTCCAAAGGGTGAAGTGTTGTTTGGGGTTCCCCCCCCCCCCGCCCCTCTTCTTCTTCTTTTTGGAGGGCTTTGTGTGTATAGGGGGAGGGGGGTGTTAAATCCTCCTGCCACAATTATCAGAGTACCCCCCTCTTCCCGCCCGCCCCATCTGATTTTAAAGGTAGTGCTTTCACGGCGAAGCTAATGACTTTCATTTAATTGAACATGCCCTGATGTAGCGGATTGTTCTCGCAGCCCTGCGCCTTTGTTGCTTTTGGGGGGAAATAAAGCTAATCAAACCTTTTGTCACGGCCAAATTCTCCCTCAGGGTCTCCCAAACATTTGTTTGAATAATTCACCTCAAGAATTGAAAATACTAATTGATTTTAAAATGCTAGCCCGGAGGGACGGGGAGGGGGCGGGGGGGGAGCCTGGAAATTAGAGGCGAAGAGCAAACGTCTACCTGCCGGCGGCGAAGCCTCCGCAGTCGCTGCCCTCGCCGGGAGCCGGGGCCGGGGCCGGGGCCGGGCTGCGCCCCCCCCGCGGACGGCGGTGCCCCCGCCGCTGCCGGCCGCACGCTCCGTCCCCTCCCTCGGCCTCTTCTCCCCCTCCCCGCGCCGAGTCACCTCGGTCTCGGATGCTCCGCTAAAGTGCCGGCGGTGGCAGGGGTGGGCTCCGCCGGGCGGGGAGGGGATCCCGGTCCGGGCGCCTCGGCCCCATTCAGGGAAGAATTTTGATGCGATTCATTAGAAGTAACGAGTTGACATAAGGTAAATCTACATCGAGGGGGCCTTTCTTTGAGTGCATGGGGAAGCTTCATTAACCATCGCTAACAAGGCGTGCAAATGCTCTGATTGGGCAGCTTTCTTGTAACGCCAGGGCCTTAGCAGGATGCCCACCTAATGAGGGTCACTACAAGAGCCTGATAAAATATTCAAATTTTCCGTCGCACCAGGAACTTTGCGCTAAAGGAGAAAGTTGAGGCAACTGCGTGCTTGTTTACCTTGGGAAGGCACACTCGGGGGAGAAGGCATCTAGCTCTGACATCTCCAGCTCCCAGAAAAGCCCCGAGCTGGATGGTCGCTGCTTTTTGGACGTTTAGTTGTTGAATTCGTCGACAGATTCCCCCCCGCCTTCTCTCGTTTCCCCCCGTCTAATTATGTTTCTCCCGGGTTTAATGCGCTGATAAATAACTAACTTGTCTGCGAGATTCCATGCTTTTTTTTTTCTTGCTTTTTTTTTTTCCCCCTTGAAGAACAATTATTAAAATCAGCCTGATGGCTTTAATGGTACGTCAATCATTTCAAAGTTGCTGTTTGTTGCTAATATGTCAGCCTCTGTACACATCACCGCTACTTTCCTCGCTGCCGCGTTTAAAGGCTGCCCCCCCCCCCCCGATTTGTTTCCTCAAGTTTTCATTGCTAGGTTACGATTTCTAATTAGAGCTAAGTATTTCACTTAATATTTAATTTAGACGCCCAGCACATATATCATACCTAGATCAGTCAATCAAGTGTCCCTTGTTGATAATGCTACATCATTAAGAGTTGTGTTTAATTCAGGAGCAAGCGACTGCACGGCTGCTGCTGCTGCAGAGCAGGTAACTTTCGGCTGGCGGGAGCTGCCAGCAGATCCAGAAGGATGCGGGGGAGCAGCCCAGCCGGCTCCGGCGCCTCCTCGGGAAAGTTTGCTGCTTCCCAACCGGCACCTCGCCGCGGAGGCGAGCTGCGCTCCTTTTCTCCCTCCTTTCAAAAAAAAAAAAAAAAACTCTCACGTTTTCCTCCCCCAGCCTCTGTGTTTACCCAAAATGAAGTAGTGGGGGGTGTCTCCAAAAGTTTAACTCGGAAGCTGGAGCACTGTTTTGGACCGGTAATAAAATACCCCCTTCGGCTTCTAAAACCAATCCAAACCGTTAAGAAAATCACTTGCCCACTTGTTCCTTAGCACGACCGGTGCAGCACACATCGCATCAAGAGGGCTGTATTACGGGAGCGGAATGGGCCACATCTCACACACCCATCAAATGCGCATTCATTTATCTCGGGAAGTCGTGACTAAAAAGAGAGGCAGAGGACGAAAGAGAGAGAAAGAGGGAAGGAAGGAGGAGGATAGATGTGTTTGTAAAAACAGCATCAGTGCAAAATTGTCGGCGCTTGCCACTGAAGACTGACAAAAATTCAATTAAATCGTAATAATAAGAATAAAAAGGCTAACAAGACCAAGGCGATGGGTTCTCCTTTACCTGCCCCGGGCTCTCCCTCGCTCCCCCCTCGCCTTCCCCCTCGCCGCAGCCGCGATGCTGCATTTTCCGCTCGCCGGTACCTCGACTGCTACGCCCCAGCCCCGTCTGCACCCCTGCCTCCCCTGATAAAAAAATAATCAGCCCTTGCAAGCGTCGACTGAGTCACTCCAGAGTCAGGATTAAGGGGCACTAACTAGGCAGCAGAAAATCGCAGCCTCCTGGGAGCGACCATCAAAACAAGCAGTGAAATAAAAGGGCTTCCCCCTCTTCTTCCCTTCCTCTCCCCGGCAAAGTCCTCCAGGTTGGCAGCCCGACACACACACACGCACACACATCCACACACGCACACAACTTCGCCAGGCTCCCTCCAGACGAGAGCACAGGCTTGTCCTGGTTTATCTAGGGGAGGTTTTTGGGGAGCGGGGGAGTTGCTCCCCTGCCCTGCAGAGCCACATGTCATTCTAGCAGCTAAAACAATGAATCATGTGGGATGAAGTAAGATTGACTGGAAACGGACGGCAGGTTCCCCAGCCCGGAGAAGATGGCTATCGGCAGCGGCGGGAGGGGGGGGGGGGGCGCCTGCCACCGCCCCGGGCCCCCGAGACCCAGCGCTGGGGTGGTGAAGGGCTGAGGGGGGGCCCCGAGGCAGCGCACCCCCGCGGGGCTCCCCCGCGGGACCTCCGCCTGCCCGTAACAAACTTACAGGATCCGGAAAGGATTTTCCCAGCCGAGAGGGCAGCCTCTGCCCAGCCCCGTCCGCCGCCGTGCTCCCGCTCCTGCTGCCGCCGGCCGCGCCCGGCTGGGCGGCCCGCTCCGCGCGCCGCTCCGCGCTGCCCCGCGCGCCGCTCCGCGCCGCTGCGCGCTGCCGGCGGCGCCGGGGGCCGGCGGCTGCGCCCGCCCGGCTGCTGCGGCTCGGCGCCCGGCGGGTCCGGGCTCGGCATCAGCCGATCCCATTGACAGTTCGCAGCCAGCAGCTGCAGTCATTAAAAGCCATTTACACCCTGGCCTCCTCACACAAAGCTCGAGCGCCAACAATTATCTGCTTGCACATTTCAGGACATGAGAGTGTGTCCCTAACAGGCTTAGGGGAGCGCTGAATCCCCGGCCGGGCTGGGCAAGCACCGGATCCGCTCCCCGAGGTCCGGCTAACGACCACCGCGCCCCGGTGCCCCGCGCTGGCGAGCCGCGGGAAGAGGCGCAAACACTTCAGGATGCTGGCTCCGTCCTTGCAGGAGCTCCTGGCTGGCGGAGCTCCTGTGCTGGACGTCCGCGGGCTGCAGTAAGACCTTGATATTAGCTGATAGGCACATCAGGGGTGAGGGTTTGTTTGGCTTTAAGCACACAGACGCACGCACACAGAGCAGACGTGCGTTGAAATGCCCTACAGAAGGGTGTTCTGGAAGGAAGATTTTCACCAGAAACGCAGTTGCTGTACGTTTCATAAGTCGAAAGAGAGGGAGAGAAAGGAAGAAAGAGAGACAGAAAGAAAGACAGAAAGAGAGAAAGAAGGAAAAGAAGAGAAAGAAAGAGAGAAACAGAAAGGAAGAAAGAAAGAAACAAAGAAAGAAGGGAAAGGAAGGAAGGAAGGAAGGAAGGAAGGAAGGAAGGAAGGAAGGAAGGAAGGAAGGAAGGAAGGAAGGAAGGAAGGAAGGAAGGAAGGAAGGAAGGAAGGAAGGAAGGAAGGAAGGAAGGAAGGAAGGAAGGAAGGGGATATATATTGAAGCTTTGAAAGGTTCATCAGGAATCCTAACAGAGGACCAGTGTATGACCGTCTGGGAGATTAAAAAAAAAAAAAAAAAAAAAAAGGCCGGTTTGGATTTTATTCTGGATATACATTTTAAGGTAGTTTAATTTGCAGCTTGAAGAAAAATGGAATCAAATATTAAGAAACTCCCGCAGGAATTCCCCCCACCCTCCCCTCTGTAATCCTTTACATAAAAGGAAAGGATTACAAAGAAAAAGATTTTGTGTGTGTGTGTATTAAAATCTTTGGCTAAACATATTGTTGTCCAATTAATACCTCCAAGTCGATTTGTAGAGGGGCTGAGAAATCTCTTTCCCTCCTTAGGGAAATAGGAGCCAGGGAGGGAGGGAGGGGGGAAAAAAGTTTTCCCCAAGTCTGTTAGCAGAAGTGTTCAAGCAGATCACTAAAAATTAAGAGGGTGAGTTATTTCCATTAGGACTATGAAGCCATGCAGCTCACCGATGACAGTTTAGTGGAAATCAGATGAATGTGTAATACAGCGAGCTTCTTCCAGTCCAGCAGCTCTTCCAACTGGACCTATTCATCTGCCACTTGGAATTATTTCACGAGGAGTGCGCTGTGAAAGGATCACAACCAGTTTGGAGCCCAGCTAAAGAACTTCTACCACCCATAGCAGTATTATTATTATCCTTCGGATAGGGCAAGTCACGCTATGTTTTCACATTTTAATTGTAATATCTCTCTTCCCGCCCCCCCCCCCTTCCCTCCATTGATGTCTGAAAGTAGTTTGGGCTCCAAGCCTCACCCCTCGATCTCCATCGGAATGCAGAAAAGATCTTTAAAAAAGTTTTGAATTCCTCAATGATTTTTCTTCTAGAAAGGCGGCTTAGGATAATTATTTCAGCTTTATTGAGGGCAGATTAGTTGAAGTCTGGATGCTGCGTTTCAATACTCGTTGTACATGCCTTTACAATGTCGGTATTGTTTGCTACTGTGTGTGAACCTATTCAAAATATACACTTTTTAACACCAAGCAAAGTCCTGTCTAAATATACACAGTAAGTCTGGAAAGATGTCCATGACCCGTACAAATCTCTGTAAATCACACTTCCATAGCTACAGAAACTAAACAAAAGAGTTACCAGCTCAAGATGCTGATTAAATCTTCTTAAAAGCAACATACCTAATAATAAATATAGTTGCGTGGTAGCAAGGTCTGGCGACCCAGCTAGGTCTTACTGAGGGATGGACTCAAACCACCACGGAGATTTTCCTTGCTCCCAATTAAAAAAAAAAAAAAAAAAAAAAAAGAAAAGAAAGAAAGAAAATAAATCTGGGTTCAAACCCGCTTTTGCTCGCCTCCCTTTCCTCCTCCCCGCACAGAAGCCCTGCAAATTCGGGGCAGAAACTGGGGGGAAACGGAGAGGTGCGGTGTAAAGCCCCGGCGTGTTTGGGGGTGAGGACCAGCCTCGCAAGGTCGCCGGGCTCCGGAGAAAGGAAGGGGCGACGGGAGGTGAGGCGAGTGGGAGGGGGAAAGCCAGAATGAAAGAAAAACGAAGTGGAGAGAGGGGAGAGAAAGGAGAGGGAAAGGGAAGGCGAGAAGGAGCAGGAGGGCTGGGGAAGCAAGGCGTGGGACGGGGGAGGCAGCGAGCGGGGCGCCGCCGGAGCCGGGCGCGGAGCCGGGCGCGGAGCCGGGCGCGGAGCGGGGCGCGGAGCCGGGGCGGCCGGAGCGCGTCCGCGCTGAGCACCCTGCGCGGCTCTCGGCGGAGCCGCCGCGGAACTCCGCGGGAAGCGGATCCCTCCTTCCGCGGAGAGGGGCAGGGAGCGGGAGAGGGGAGGGAAGGGGAGGAGAGGAGAGAGACTCTTCGGGGAACCAGAGCTAAACCCAGCCTGTACTGTATGTGCCTGCTTCTGGGAGGGTCACCGGCGTGAGGATGGGTCTAATGATCTCATCTTTCTTTTCTTCCCCGGCACTATTAGTGCTCAGATAGGCAGAATGAAGTGAAACTACGTGCAAATCATGTGTAAATTGTCTCAGTTAGGAGCCCTTTATCCGAACGTGTATCCCAGCCTGGCCCATTTACTTTCCCCCCATATCTCCTTTAGCTTTAACGAGGCTCGTTAAGATCACAATAATATTCCACCCTCTAATTGCTCATCCCATTCAACAAATATGTGCACACTGCTTTTCGCATTATTTGATCCCTTATTTAGGAGGGGTGTGGAGAGGGAGGGGGGAGAGACGGGGAGAAGGGGAAGTGCTGAGATTAGGAGTTGCAAAGATTAAGGGGGAAAAAAAAAAAAACCCAACAACCAGGCTTTTCCACCAACCGCCCCGTTTCCCTCCCCCCCGTGCATTTGGGCGAAGTGGTAAAAACCTTCCTTACGTACTCCGTAATGATTGGCAGGGCTGACAGTGATTGGCAGGGGCTGCCATGGCAACGCCACAACGACACTCAGAAGACCAATAGAAAAGCGAAACAAAATGTTTCAGCGCTGCACTCACTGTGGATTTAGGGGAGATATTATGAGGCTGTTGTCATTAGGGCGATTGCTGTTGAATCACTGAATCCTGACTCGGCGGCGGCGCGGGGCCGGGTGTGTGTGAGTGCGTGCGTGTGTGTGTGCGTGTGTGCGTGAGTGCGTGTGCGTGTGTCCGCGTGTGCGTGTGAGTGTGTGTGCCCCCGTGCCTCTATGTGGCTGTGTGTGCGTGTGCGGGTGTGGATGCGTGCGCGGTGCGTGTGCCCTTTCCTCCCTTCTTCCTCCCTTTCTTTCTTTTCTCCTTGATTTATCTCCCCCTCTCCCCGGTCATCCCATGGTGTTCAGGTCCCCGCTAGAGCTTTATCCCACCCATTTCTTCTTGCCAAACTTCGCCGCCGACCCGCACCACCGCTCCCTCCTTCTCGCCAGCGGCGGCGGCGGCGGCGGCAGCGGCAGCGGCTCGGGCTGCAGCCCCGGTGCCGGCGGCGGTGGAGGCGGCAGCTCCCGGGCACCCCACGAAGAGTTGTCAATGTTTCAGCTGCCCACACTCAACTTCTCCCCGGAGCAAGTGGCCAGCGTCTGCGAGACGCTGGAGGAGACTGGAGACATAGAGAGGCTGGGGAGGTTCCTCTGGTCGCTGCCGGTGGCGCCGGGGGCATGCGAGGCCATCAACAAGCACGAGTCCATCCTCCGCGCCCGGGCGGTGGTGGCCTTCCACACGGGCAACTTCCGAGACCTCTACCACATCCTGGAGAACCACAAATTCACCAAGGAGTCCCACGGCAAGTTGCAGGCCATGTGGCTCGAAGCGCACTACCAGGAGGCCGAGAAGCTAAGGGGTCGCCCGCTGGGGCCGGTTGATAAATACAGGGTGAGAAAGAAGTTTCCGCTGCCCAGGACCATTTGGGATGGCGAGCAGAAGACGCACTGCTTCAAGGAGAGGACTCGCAGCCTCCTGAGGGAGTGGTACCTGCAGGACCCTTACCCCAACCCCAGCAAGAAAAGGGAACTGGCTCAGGCCACGGGGCTCACCCCCACGCAAGTAGGCAACTGGTTCAAAAACCGAAGGCAAAGAGACAGAGCAGCGGCGGCTAAAAACAGGTCAGTGGGGCTGCGGGGCCCCGCTCCGGGGCGGAGGGCGAGGTGGGCGGCGGGGTCCTCGGCGGCCGCCCGGCCGGCAGCGCGCCCCTGCCTCTCCTTCCCTCCTCCTCCTCCTCCTCCTCCTCTCCATCACCGCCACCGGGAGAAATCGGTCCCCCCGCCGGGCGGGTAGGTCTCCTCCCGGCAGCCGCAGGGATGCGGCGGGGGCAGGCACGGCTGGAAGTTGCCCGGCGCTCCCCGAGACCTGCCTGGGCTCCCCACGGGCTCCCGGGGTGCGGGCAGGGCTGGGGCTCACCCGCGGGCGTGGGCAGCTCCGTGCGCGCGTGTGTCTGTGTCTGTGCGGGCGCGGGGCGCAGCGGCTGCGGCGGGGGCAGAGCCCGGCTCTCCCTGTCCCCCACGGCCCCGGGCCGGTGGGCTCCGGTTTTGCTTTCGGCTGGCCGGGATCTGCGTCTGGCCGGGCTCTGGCGCGGTTCCCCCGCCGAAGGGCCGCGGCGGGCGGCGCGATTCGGAGCGGGTTTCTGCAGAGCGGGCGGCTCCGCTCCGATTGTTCGCGCTCCTCTGCATGCGCGGCGGGACCAGCACACGCACTCCCCAGAGCCGTGTGGCTCGGGGAGAAAAGGGAGAAAAGCCTTTAGGAGATCGGGAAACCTCTTTTTTTCCCCATCCCCATTTCTCTGCTTACACCACATGGCCACCTGGCCCTCCGGTCGTGTGTTTCCTGTGCATTTACGCTTGCATTTATTCGCCTGTCTCTCGGTGTCTTTTTTTAATTTCTTTTTATATTTTCTGCTTTGCCGTGATAAAAGCGAGGCACCCTTCTTTCTTTTTTTTTTTCCTCGTCCCCTCCGTAAAAGTTATTTTGCAAATGAAAATGGACCCTTAATCCAGCTTGACACACCGTTTTTATTTTAATTTAAGTTTGGCTACCTCTGTAAGCCTGTAAACAAAACTTCTTGTTCCTGTAAATGCTGTCTCTTAAATTCCTCCTAATTATAGCACTGGTGCTATTGATTCAAGGTTCCGTAGGAGAAATGCAACCTAAAAGTGCCTCGCCATTTAATTTCCATTAAATGGAAAACACATCAGCTTAGGACTGTAAATAAACAGAAGTTGCCTACGGATGCTTTTGTTGACTCAACGCTGTTGACAGCAGATGAATGCACGAGGGATTGTAAATGGGAGAAAAATCAAAAGACGCTGCGATTAGAACACTTAAAATAATGAGAAATATAGAATAAACCGGCTACATTTTCCTGTTCTTTGCAGGCAGTTAATAGAAAATACCCCGGTGAGAAGCAGTTGAGCGAAAAGTGTATTTCGATTCGCACCGGCAGTGCTGGGCGCTAGAGGTTGTGGCTGGTTGTTCAGCCCAGGACTTTTAGCCCTTATCCTCGAACCAGGCTTTCTTTGGGTTTCGAGCGGAATAAACGGGCGCAGAGGAATATTCATAACTCTCTAGGGAGCCTAAAAATTATTTATTGCCTCTTAAAAAAAAAAAATGTTCAACGGCAATGTAGCCTTAAGTGTTGACGGTGAAAGGACCAGCACTTTAAAGCTAATTTTGGCTTTCAGAAGGAAAAGGGACGTAGAATTCGAGCGGAGAGAAACGTTGTGTTCCACCATCGCCCTTTTTGATTTTGTTGATAGCGCTGCGTCCCCAGGACAGGACCTTCCTCCCGTCCTGCCGCAGCGCCCGGAGCGTTTATCTGTGCACTGGAAAATATTTCGACAGATACTCGCCAGAGCACAAAACGAGGATCCTGCACCATTCCCTCCCGCTACAGACCGGTCCTCGCAGCTTCCCGCGGCGGCCAAGTGTTTAAGGAGCTCAGGCAGACATGGTTTTCTCCTAGGCCCGCGGTGCTGCGGGGATGAACGGCTATCCGGGGAAAGGGAAGGCGCTGCTCGTGTTTTCCCCGCCACGGGGCAGGGAACCGCTTCTCCCCCGCCTCCCGACCCCTTTCGAACCGCCACCCCGTATCCGTGTTTGCGCTGGGTGCCGTCCCCCCCGAGGCGGTCTGCCCCGGCGGCGCGGGGAAGCCCCGGCGCCGGCCCGGCCGCGGCCGCCGCGCGGCCCGGGAGCACGGCTTGGCGCTGCCGCCCGCCGCCGCTCCCGGGCTCCGCGGGGCGCGGCGGGAAGGCGGCCGGGCCGGGCCGGGCCGGGCCGGGCCGGGCCGGGGGGTTCCGCTCCGCTCCGCGCCGGGCCGGGCCGGGGCGGGGCGGCGGCTGCCCCCGGGCGGGCGCGGGGTCGGGCGGGCGCCGTCCCCTCGGCGGCGGCGGCGGCGGCCGGTGTCTCAGAGGGGCTGTGCTGTTGTTTTGTCTCCCGGCGCGATGCAGGCTCCAGCACCAGGCGATAGGACAGAGCGGCATGCGGTCGCTGGCAGAGCCCGGCTGCCCGACACACAGCTCGGCCGAGTCTCCGTCCACGGCGGCCAGCCCGACCACCAGCGTCTCCAGTTTGACAGAAAGAGCCGAGACGGGCACCTCCATCCTCTCGGTAACCTCCAGCGACTCGGAATGTGATGTATGATATCGGAAAACAAACAAACAAACAAACAAAAAATCCAAATCCAAACAGCCAAGCACCCTCTCCCCGACCCGAGCAAAACAAACCGAGGCAACCTAGAATCAGGACACACACACGCATGCACGCACACACACAGCCAGGAGGAAAGAAAAGGCCAAACCCGACCCAAACATAATAGCAAACAAACAGACAGGGATCAGAGAATCCACCACCACCGTCAGCCAACACCACCACCAAGAGATGGAGCTAAAACGTCAACAGTCACAAACGCTGGTGCTGCAGCGGGGGGGGGGTGGGGGGGTGGGGGGGGCGGGAAATAATAATTATTATATATATAAAAAGAAAAAAAAAAAACAAAGCAAAAGTGACAATTGTATTCTTTTTAGGACAAGCACGATTTCTCCTTTGCGCTTTTCCATGGACGCATTTCACCCACTTGCATGATGATGATGATTAAATTTGTATCTGGGAAAAAATATTCTCTATAGTAAAGGAAAACAAACAGAAACCAGACAAACAAACGCAAACTCCCATCGAATTTGTACAAAAAGCAAAAATTTAAAAAAAAATATTAAAAAGGAACTCCTTGAAGAGGGAAATAACAAATGTTTATCGCCTTTTTGTTGGTCCTATTTCTCTCTCTTTCTCTCTCCCTCTCCCTTTCTCTCTTTTCTTTGTTTTGTTTTTTTTTTAAGTCCAAGTGATGGTCCAGCCAAGATGCAATTTTCTGTTTTTTTGTTCAGCAGACAATCATTTTATTCGTAAGCACCTTTTTTTCTACACTTCTGTCACTGCCTGTGTGGGTACTGGTTATAAATGTGGAAAAAGAATAGTTATGACTGTAACAGATTTTTATTTTTATTTCAAAATTTTATATGAATTATGTATATCTTAATGATGCGGTCATTTTCCCAGTTTGTAATATATGTGTAGAAATGCTTGTATATGATATTTGCTCTACTCTTTCTTTCTTCCTCCCCCCTCTCTGTCTATCTCCCTCCCACCCTTTCTCTCTCTCTCCTTTTTATTTTCCTTGACTCGGTGTTCCTTGCACAAACTTAGCTGTCAAGATCTGACGTGCTAGGTTTTCAAAAGGGACCTCAGCGGTAGCAAAAAAAAAAAAAAAAAAAAAAAAAAAGCTTAGGGTGCAACTGTAGTTATCTTATGCAAAAGCTATTTTGAGTATTTCATAGCAGCTTTGGGGGGTCTCTTCTTAAACTCCACGTAGGACGCTTAAACTATTGTTTCCTTAACTGCGTGTTTATCTATATGTACAAACTTTCTAAATCAAATACAGTATTCCATTTTCTTATCTATCCAGCGATGTTGGTGTTTTTGTCCGCCACGGAAAAACTCGCCCTCCCCGTGGGCGCCTCGCCCCGCGCGCTGCGCCGCCGTCGGCCCTCGCCTTGCCCCGCTCGGCGGGACACCCCGGAGGGATTTTGGGGGGACGGAGCGGCCCTGCGCGGAGGCTGCGGGCGGCAGCGGGACAGCGGGGCTGCCATAGCGGCGGCGGCGCGGGGCGCGGGGCACGGCCGTGTCCCTCCGGGTCCCCGCGCCACCGCGGGCTCCAGCGTTTCCCCCCCGCCCCCCGGCCCTTTTTTTGTGCACTCCGAGCTGAAAGGATTCCCCTGGCCGCCTGTCTGCAGGGCCGGGTGTCTCCAGAGAGCGGTTAAGACATTTCGGGATTTGTTTTGTAGCTTTAAATGAAAACAAAAAAATAAACTCCTCGCCCTAAGCGGGCTGCAGCTCCTCCCCTCGAATCCGGAGTATATTGTAATGTGCTGAAAGAAGCCTTTATTTGCATGACTAACAGTATTTCAGCATCTTTCTTTCTTTTTTTTTTTCTTTTTCTTTCTTTTTCTTTTTTTTTTTTCATTAAAGTTTTGCTTTGCCCTGGGCAGATTATTCAGCCGTGAATTAACGAGAGGTAAATTCTAAACTTGTTTTTACTTGAAAATACAATTTTGAAACTTACCAGGGATTTAGGAAGAAACGTGCCTGGAATTTCTTGACCGTTTCCAAATTAATTTGGACTTCCGATCTACCTTTGTGTTGCCCGCGTCCTCTCTCCCTCTTCCCTCCTCCCCATTTTTTGGGAAGTCCGAGCTAGGTTTACGGAAAGCCTTAGGAAGGGCCTAAGGATGCTTCCCCTCGCATCCCCCCCGCCCCAAGAGGCTGGGGGAACCCCCTAGGGTGTAAGATCTTAGAGCAAGGCACTAATGGGTAATTTTAAGGAATAAGCTGATGTGCAAATACGTTCATACGCCTTTGGTGCCCCTGAGGAAAAGCCGCGCGTGTCCGCGCAGCGAACGCGTAGGGGAAGCGTCCCCCCGTGAGACGCCCCTGGCCAGGGCAGGAAAGAGTTTCCGCGCTGGGCCGCTGAGCGCCCGCGAACCGCGGAGACCCGCGTAGGGGTGGTGGTGGGATTTCTCCTCCGTTTCCCCACGGGAGCCACCGCGGGGAAGGGCACGGACGGTCCGAGGTAGCGCCCGCCCCGTCGGGGTTTGCCTCCCACGCCCCCCGGTTTCGCCTAACGCGCGGCTCCGCGGCGGGGGTCTCCCCAACAGGCAGCTCCGGCGGCGTCACCGCCCCGTCGCCAACACGAGTGGGGGGTTACAAGGAAATAACACCCGGTTGTGCAAAACCGGAATGGACGGGAATTGCTTGGGGGGGGGGGGGGTGGAGGACACAGACAATAGGGCTCCCGTGTTCCGCGTGGGTGGGAGAAGGGGGTCGTGTGATGGACTCCGTTCTTCCCCTCCCCCATGCGGCTTTTAGAGGGGAGAAATATTACCCAGGAGGGGATAAAAGGCTCCCTAAAGGCCGGCACCTTCGCACGGGTCTCACGCTTGATCTCGGGCTGCTCTTTCTCTCCCCCCGGCAGCGAGGGAGCGGAGAGGCCTTCGCAGGAAAAAGTCCCGGCCCTTCCAGTCACCCCCGGGTTTGGGTAGGAAGGAGATCTTCGATGTCGGTACATTGTTTTTAAGCGCAATATTTCTGCTCCTCGCTGGTAGGAGTGTCGTTCTCATCCTGCTTTATTTTTAACGGGATTTAATACCTGAAAGGATTCAGAGGCGTGAAAGTTTGGGATTTTTTCTCTTTCTCTTCCTTCATTTTCTCGTCTGGAAGCTGCAGCTAGAAGGCGTCAAGCCGGCAGCAATAATCTACCTCAGCTGAGCCTTACGCTGATAGGTTTGGATTTTTCTTCCCTCTGATTAAGCCTCCAGAAGATCGCCCCGTCGTGCCGTGGCGGTTAGGGGAGGCCAGAGATCGCCTTTAGCCTCACCCCACCCGTACCTGGCCTCAGGCTCCAGCCTCCCTCCCCTCCAGCCTCCCAGGCAGGGCCCTTGCTCCCACGCCATTTGCCCCCCCCCCCCCCCGCCCATCCCCGAAAATTTACCCCTTTTGCCCAGACCCGGAGAAGCGAGCTGCCCCGGCCCGCTGGGGTGTTCGCCTCTCCCCGGAGCCCGCGGGCCTTTGTGCGGGGCAGCCGGCGGGGGGGGGCGGGGGGGAGACAGACACACATCCAGGGAAGCGCCGGTGCCTGTGCGGTTTCGGGGTGCCAAGGGCGCAGCTAATGATATGCCTTTTCAAAGCCGGGCTCTGTAATGGATAAATGATGTTGTTTTAGGATTTGCATTAAAAACCTGAATGGCTGATTGAGGTGTAAATATATGAAAAGCTGCGTTTAAGCCTTCTCACCCACTAAGTCCATCTGTCCCGGGAAGATAGGGCCTATCGAGCCCCGCCAAACTGGAGGGCTGCCTCCTCCCTGCCCCTGGCCGAGCATTATCGACAGCCCCTCTCCAGCATTAGTTTATTATCCGCGCCGAGCTCGGCCGTTGATTAAGATGAAATTACTCGGAAGCTGAAGTGCGTTTGATCAATATTTAAGCGAAAGCCGGGGGACGGAGGCAGATGGCCGGAGCCCGGCAGCACACCGCGCTGCCTCCCCGGGCGCCGGCCCGGGCGGCCCCGCTCCCCCGGCCCGCGCAGCCCCGCACCGCCGCCTCCCGCCCGCGGCCGCGGGGGCGCAGCCCCGCCCCACCCGTCGGAAGTCGGGCCGAGACCCGCCGGTTCCGGGAGCAATTTGGGGGCCACAGTTACCCCGCCTCGCCGTGGGGCTATACCGCCGCCTTCACCCCCAACGAGCTCCGGTTTGCGGCTCCGCCGGCGTGCGTGCACCCCGGCGGGGGGCTGTGGAGACCACCGGCGTCACCCGCCTGCCTCCCCCCCTCCCCGCTTTCGCTGCCCGAGGGCCGGCCCGAGCCCTTTAGCATGGCTGGGTGTCCTTTGTGTGCCTGCTGGGCCGCAGCTGCTGCCGGCCCTCCGCGGCCAGGCGCGGGCTTCGACCATCCCCAGCTCCCCCTGCCCGATCAATTACAGCCGCCTTTTCGAGGGACTCGAATCCGCTTGCCCGTTGCCCTTAATTTTTAGCATACCCGGATGAGGTTACTGCCCCGGCCCGAAGTGAAAAGAAATGCGGACGTTGGTGCCCTGGTATTGCTCTGATTTCTTCGGTTAGCTGAGCACAACTTTCTATTCGTGTTTATTCATGCAGTTTCTTATTGAGCTCCACATCGCACTGGCCTGGATTCCGCGTGTGGGGAGAGGACAGACAAACATCGCCTATTTCGAGAGCGCACTCACACGCGCACACGGGTGTGCAGGCTGACACACACACTCACGCGAGTCCAAAATGCGTGGCCTGCAGCCGCATCACCACCCTGCAGAGAGCCCTGATACACAGAACTTTGTAAACGGTGTATAAAAAAAGGGGGAAATGAACCAAACCATCCAGTTGCAAACTGACCAAAGGATGGAGAAGGCGGGGAGGTGGAGCGGGGGGGAGGCGGGGAGAGAAAGAGTTGGGAAGAGAAAACACTAAGGATATTACCTACGATCGCGCTAAATATTCTCTTCTGGCACGGTAATGACAAAAGGCAGGGGCTGTGGGGACAGAGCTGTGATTAAATGGTACTAAAGGGATTTGTGTTGCTGTGTCTGGGGGAGGGACGGTTGTGAGGTTTTGTTTTCGGAGCTGATCTTTTTTTATTTTGGAAGCAAGGTGTTTTCAGACCAGGAGGCTTCAAAGAGGCTCGGCACCTCGGGATCTGCAAGAGAAGAAAGATGCAAAAGAGTAATGAATAAAGAAAGGGTGGATGTAAATATTGAAGCCTGTGGTTAGAATGGCCTCGCTGTAAGGGCGATGGAGTGGCAGGATCAGCTCTCCCTGCGGCAGGCAGGTCCTTTGCCGAACAGGCCGAAAAAGAAATGAGAAAACTACACTGGAAGTCAAGATTTACAATATCTAAAGCCGGACTGCGACTGACTTTAATTCCAGTCCCAGCTATTAGAGGGAGATTTAGCTTTACTGCAAATATTTGCCTTTTTGTCCCCATAGAAACGTCATTAGGGGAAGTTCATTTAATAATAAGGTCAATTAAAGAGTATTTTTCAGTGAGTGGAGAAAAATTGCTTTCCTACCGGAATAACCTCTTTAGCAATATCTGGCAACAATAGAGGAGTGCGGCAGTTTACCAGAACACACTGATTTCCACCCGGGCCTGGAGGAGCGCGTGTGTTTCTGTGGGTGTGTGTACATGCATACACGGGTGAGCACACACGTCCACGCAGCGTGGCTGTGTGCACTCGTTAATGGGATGGAGCTGGTGTATACAATGTCCACACACACTCACATATATATGTGGACACACATATACGTAGACATATGCATGTTTTCAGATTAAAGTAGCTCTTGTAATATCTTGTAGAACACTAAATATTCCCTTTTAATATCTAAATAGGTCAGTAATACGGTTCAATAACATTGGAGGTGTCTGTATATTCTCTCTCTTCAGTCTGTGATAAAACATTCTTTAAGACTATTGGGATTTTACACTGTAATTCTATTAAATAGTAATTGAAGGGTCGTGAGAGGCTATGATACAGGATCAGCAGTGTGTAAGCCGTCCGTTTGAACTTTAATTTGGAATCATAGGCAGATGGGATCACGGCCTCTTTGTGGTGCTCGCAGATTTAAAACTAGCCGGCACATGGAGGGGGGAAAAAAAAACAACCAACCCTGCAATGCAGATTCATTCATTAAACATGAAAGGTTAGTGCTGGAGAGGATAAACGTTTAGACGTCTAGGTAAATGCAGAAATATACTTCCCTCGCCTCACTTCCCTCCTACCGCAACCCCCAACTATCTCAGTTACTGATTTTCTATTGTTATTACGAATAACTTTCCTTTATATCCCCAGTGGGGATAAGTGTACCTGAATGACTTATTTATACCTGCATCACGGTTTATCTGCGAAACTTTTATTCCACTTGCAGCCAGGGGGGAAGCCAGCTTTACTTATTTATTTATTTCCTCATTCCCTGCCTCTTCCTTGCGCCTCCTTGGACTATTTTTAAAACTCTCTTGGAAGGGTTGCCGGAGCCAAGCCCCGCTGTATAGCAGGGGACACGGCAGAGAAGGAGCGAGCTGCCTGCAGTTTTAAAAGGGGGGGGGGGGGGGGAGAAAGAGCGTGGTATGAATCGATCTGCCTGAGCAGGGAGGCGAGTGATAGAAGCCGCATTCTGCAGGAGGAGCCGTGGGTGCTGCTGCTGCGTCCCGCGGGGAGCTGCTGAGGGCGGCCCAGGTGGCGTGTGCGCGTGGGTGTGGGTGCGTGGCGGTGGGCGTGTGTCCGTGGGTGTGCGTTGTGAACTCGCAGGCCCGAGGACGTTGTAGTTCCACCTTATCTGAAAACAAAAGACTTTCCAACTGGGAGAGTCAAATCCCCCCCCCCCGGCTGCATCGTATTAAAAAGGAGCTTTCATTGTTTATTTCTAAATATTTGTGAAGCAGACAGTGTATGGGTTAACCTAATTAACACATCCATACTGTATATTCGTGGACCAAACGGTACGGCGAATTTCTAATGCGATGGTTGAATGTGATAGTCATTTCTGTGTTACAGGAGATTACAGCAACACTGGAGCATTTCCAGATTGTAGATGGTTTTAGATGTTGAATTTCCAGATGAGTATTTACCATCATAACTAATTTAAGACCATTATTAAATAGAAATTCTCAGCAGGGCTCTTTAATGATGGAACACGTTACTAATTACAGAGTTTACGCTCTGTTTTGGCTAAGCAGTCTAGAGGGATGGGATTGTGCTTTGCATGCAAAGCCAATATTACTAACGAGGAGGCATCATACCCCTAACATTTCAATCATATTATTAAAGAAAGCCACTTCTTGCCTTATCTGCGCGAGGAGATAGCAAGAGCATTTTGTTTACCGGGCTCCCAAGCTCTGGAAACAGCCGGAATAGGGAGCGGGGTCCCTCTCCTGCCTCCCCCTGCTCCCAGCGGTCTGGCCTCGGCAGCAGGCCGGCGGCGGGGCTGTGCAAGCGGGCCGCCCCGCTCCCCGCCGCCCGCCGCGCCCCCGGGGCGCCCGCCCCGCTGCCCCCGCCCTGCCGGGGCCGCCCCGCCGCCCTCCGCCGCCGCAGCGGGCAGCCTCTGCCCGGCACCCCGCGCCGGGGGGAAGCGCAGCCAGCCAGGGCTTAAGCGGAGGCAGCGGCTGGGGAGCCTTCCCCGCGCCCCCAAAAAGTCGCGGCACGGACGCACACGCGCCGGGCGGCTGTACAGAGTTGGTGGGCGCGGGCAGATACGTGCAAGCATCCGTCTAAGTAAAGGGCACGCAGAAACAGTTTTGGTGCCCCCCCCCTCGGGACACCGTCCTCTGCAGGTCCCGGGAAGCGGCCGGTGCGTTTCCCCCGGAGGAGCGCGACGCTCCTCCCGTCGAAGCCCGAGGAAGCGCGTCTGTGCCACGCGGTTTGTAATACCCCGGGAAGAGGGGTGCCAGGCTGCGGGAGACGGGCCGCCGCCGCAGCCCCCGAGCCCCCTGCCCCGCTAGGAGCGGGGGAAGGGGGACCCCGGGGCGGCCCGGCCCCCCCGGCCCGCCGGCTGGCTGAGCCCCGGCTCCCGCGCCTCTGTCCCCTGGGTCATCCCGCACGTGCAGGGCTGGCACTCGCCTGCCCTCGCCGTTTCTTTGGGAATACAATGGCCCTGGAGACAGGAGGCAGAGAAGATCCATTTCTTATTTACTCATCTCAGATGGGGGCCACCTAAAATTGCATTGAGTTTTCCTGACAATGGCAATTTTCCTCTTACCCACCCACTTCCCGGCCCACCTCCTCCCTCTTTCCAGGTTACGGAGCGCGCTGTCGCGTTCAGACCCGCTGTCGGTGCCGCGTTTTCGTTGCCCTTGAAAGGACGGCAGACGGTTCTCAGCCTATTTTCACTCTCGCTATCCATTAATGTATTTGATCCGGACGATTAATAAGTACCGAGGGCAGGTTTGCAATAACCTGCTATTACGTTCAGTGGCGGTTTTGCCCGAGTACAGACTTTTTGGATTGGCTTGCTCTGCCTGTCTTGAACAGATTCAGTACCTATTCTCTTCACAGATAGACAAACACACGCACTTGTATATAGACGTATACACGCGCATATACAGAAACACACAAACACGTTTTCTATTTATATACACATACGTATTTGCAAGCGCAGTTGCATTCCCCCCCATCTGGCCTTACAGAACACGAAAATCGAGGAGGCACAGGAATACAGGCCAACGGTCAGAAGCTCGAAAGGTTTCCCTCTCTCTTTCTCTTTTAAAGAACCCTTTCATGCCATCTAAGCAACAACCTGAACATAAAAATCTTCGGATGGATTTGAGGGAAATTAAATTGTCTCCCCCCACTGTGTGCTTGTGAGCGAGTCAGACTGTGTTAACTGTTCTAAATGGATTCTCTCGGTTTGTCTACTTATGTGTTTTACTGCGGCGCGTCTTGTTCAATAACGCAGGATGTGGCACTCGGTGTAAATCTGGCCGCTCTTCTGGGCCTCGCCGCTTCCCGGTGTCAAGGAACTTCATCTCGGCGGCCGGGCCGTCTCCGCGGCTGCGGCCCCCGGACGGGGAGCCGCTCCCTGCTGCTTCGGGGCGCTCCGCACAGGCTGGTTTCTCCCGGGACTGGGACTCCCCCATCCTCCAGGCAAAGCTAAGCAGAAGGCAAGCCCGGGAGGTGGCCGTGCATCCCCTCGGGCCCACCGGCTGGGACCCTCCCTCCGCCCTCCCACCACCGCCCCACTCCTGCCACCGCGGGGGGAAGGATGCCCGGCTGGGGCTGCCGTGCCGCCTCCCCTCTGCCGGGCTGCGCGGGGCCGGGGGCGCCGGGGCCGGGCTCGGGGAGGGGGTGCCGCCCCGCTCTGACCGCCCCCCACGGGGCGGGCCCTGCCGGGCCGGGCCGAGCCGTGCCGGGGCGCGGCCCGCTGGTGCGGGCGAGCGGCGCGGTGCCCCCTCCCCGGCGGGTCCTTCCCGCCCCCCGGCGTCCCGGGCGCCGTGTCCCCGCCGCGCCGCGCTCCCGCCGCCACCGACGGCGCCTCAGCCCGTTTGGAAACTGACTCATTCTGTAAATAATCTTTGACGTCCCCACAAAGCCGCCCTTCGAGAGGAGTTTATTAGCACGGAGCCATTAAAACAGATGTCATGTTAGCTTCCCCGTGACATTTGGGTGACACATCTCTCCCGATGAATTGCTAATTGTCTTCCCGCCCGCAGTAAACATCCCGCTCCATTGTCTGCGCTCCAGAGAGGTTCTGCCGCAAAACACGGTCCTGCGCGGCGGAGAGACCTCGCCGTGCGCCGCCCGGCTCCTGCCCCTGCCCCTGCCCCTGCTCCGGCCCCAGTGCCCCGGCCCCCTCGGCCTTCCGCCGCCGCTCGCTCCGGGCTGGGCGCGCCCCGCTCCCTCCACGGCAAGGACCCCCTCGCCTAGAGCACCCCCCGGCCCGGCCCGGCCCGGCCCGGCCCCGGCCCCGGCCTCTTCCCGCCGGGCTCCCGGGGCGCAGCCCCGCCCGCAGGGCCGGGGCAGGGGAGCTGAGCGCGGCCCTCCCCTCCTGGCATAGCACCCTTCCCCAGCTCCTCCGAAATGTTTATTTGCCTGGAACAAAAGGTGTGTGTGGCGGGGAGGGGGGAGGCTGCCGATTTCCAGCGAAGTGCAGGCACGGCGGTGACATGCGTCATTTTCTGTGGAGTTGGGACGTGAAAAGCAGGGGTGTGCAGCGCCGAGCCTTCTCCTCCTTATCCCCCGGCGGAGGAAACTGCCTGAGGGCTTTGAGGGGATGAGACAGAGCAGCCCTAAAGAAGAGCTTTGCAGCTGAGTGGCTGACTGAATCCGTCTTACCTATGTACATAGGGTTTCATATTCATAGCCGTTGTCTGTGTACGATGCTACATAATCTCTCGCCCTTGTTAATTCTCAATAGATGCAGAGATAACTAATCCTCCCAGCTAGATAGACACGGGCAGATTACGTGAGTGCAATCTACCTTCCTATCTGCCTGTATATCCACACGCACATACACACACGCGCCGGCAGACCTAAAGCGATTTCACAGGGTTTTCTTCCATAGGAGTACACAGAGGTGGGCAGATGCGGAGCCCGACACCGACACCCTGCCTACCAGATGTAGGAATATTCGGAGAGAATAAGCATACACGTATCACTCGCATATTTGAGGCTACCTGGTCTTGCAGCTTTTATGTACTGCACCCACTTTCTCTCCCTCTCGTTCTCCACGACGTGCTCGAGTTTTACACAAACACGTACAAGATTTTCTCAGAAAGGAAAATCGCGGAAAGAGGGAGAGGGGAGCGGAAGATGAGGTAGATCCGCAGTCTTTAAAAAAAAGCCAAAACGGCACTTGAAATGATTTAGCTGCTGGATAGAGACCTATTTGGCATCAACTGAGACATTATTTTGATTACCCAAAAGCGCACCCGTCCTTCACGCCAGCCAGCGTTGGCAGCGAGAGTTACCTGGGCTCTGCTTTGTTCTGATTTTTAGCACGGATGTTTTACGGACGGCAATCGCAAAACAAAGCGGTCTTGGGACGCCTGCTAAATCTCGCCCCCAGTGTGCCTAGCCCCTGCCCGCCCCCAGCCCGGGGGTGCTCAGCCCCCCTCCCGCAGCGAGGCCGGGGCCGATGACGCCGGCGGGGCAGCGCCCGTCCCCGCCGGCTCCAGCACCCTGGGCTGAGGTCGGTTGAGTTTGTAAATGTCCCTTAATACCGGTCGCCCCCGCGGGCGGGGTCGCTTTGCAGCCGCTCGGGGAGGTGCCCGGCCCGGGCCGGGCGAGAGCGGCCCCGGCCCCCCCGGCGCGGCCCGGCGACCCCGCAGGGAACGGCCCCTCCGGGCACACCGCAGCCTGCGAGCCGCAGCTCTGTGCAAATGGGAGCCCTGCCCCCGGAGCGGGGAGGGGGGGGGGGGTTCAAATGCCACCTCACTGCTCCTCGGTGAATATTAAACACCATTGTCTTACAAATGAGGAGAAACCGCTACCGTCAGAATAATAATAAACTACTTCTTGAAACCCTAAGTCTCTTACGGCGGGTCGTTAGAGGCGACGAAGCTCTTAGCTCTAAAATCGGATTCCTCCCACCTGCGACTTGCCCGTGTCCTGATGTCCTGAAACTGTCCGTCCTGTTCGTAATCTTTGTTCTGCTATTTGCGATACAATACACATTGATCCCCCCAAGAATGATCACGGATGAATTACTCCTGCAAAGACTCTCCCCCGAAAAAAGTGCACCTTCACTCCGCTCCTGCCCTTCCGATGATCAAGTTTTCTCCTTGATTGGAAACAGTAATTTTCGGGGGGCACACGGGACTTTGCCACTGAATCTGGATCAGAAGAGGAAGGTGGCCCGTGCTCCCCTGCCAAGATTTTTCCCTTCAGCTAATGGCTTTGTCCTGTGTCAGTGAAGTCGCTAAGATTTGTTTTTATCTGCAGGTCCAGAGCAAATGTCAAAGAATCCTTGAATTCTACACCTCTGCTGGGGCTGTGAATGAGTCAGTCGCTCACTCCGAGAATTACCGTGTATCAGAGGGGAAACAGCTCACTGCAGACAAGTAGGGATCGTGTATTAGGAAACAGCTTCCCGAGCTGTATTGTTCAGACTGATGCTTATTTCTCTTCTTACAAAATCAAGATACTCCTCCGTCTCATGCAACATCCCTAGCGCTACATCTCGAGAAGGGAGAGAAAAGCCGGGAGAACTGAAGGTGACAGGTTGGAAAATGCATGCGGGAAACAAGCACCCCTCCAAAACAAAAAACTTCTCACCAAAATAAAGCACCAAATAAACCACAAATCTATATGTAATCAATACTGATCTGGAACCAATCTGTTCCTCCCCGGCTGCGTGCGGATCCCAGGGCTTCAAGTGCTTGTGATTACAGAGAGTAGGAGGGTCATTTTCTAACAAGGGTGCTCACTGTATCTGAGCTCCAAATTATCCAGAGAGGACAGATGGCCCTTCTGATCTTATAATGAGAGCAGGGAGTGATTATCAGTCTGAACCAAAAAATGATGCTTTGCTGACATATTTTCACAGTTCTGAAATCTGTGCTTGCACTTATGCCTCGCTTCATATCCCTCTTCGTCTAATTCAGCCATCGTTTGGGATTTCGGAGAGCTGTGTGAAATCCGTTTATTTATCTCTGTCTGTGCGTCTCTGCCTCTCTCCCCATGTATCTATCTAGGACATGTGTACAGACACAAAACAAAGGAAAGCAAAAGGTCACTTCACAGGAACTCTTAAGCCAAATCACGCTTGGCAAAATATTTATATATAAATATATTTGCCAATAATTAAGAAGCCCAGCTGCCTCCTGGATGCCTAGATTTTATGTTTGCTTCTTGGCAGTTTTCTGGAGCTGTTGCATTCCATCTTTGCAATTACTGCGATACGCGGTGAGTCAGCCCAGACCCGAGCTCCCTTTGGAAAAAAATTCGTACTTGTGTGTGTGTACATATTTGGGTTTTGCATTCATGCTTTAACTTTTTTTTTTTTTTCCCCCCCCCCAGAGAGTAGAATCCCCTGTGGAGGAGAAATGCAATCCTGACGGGCAGGTAAATGTAAAGGCAGATATTCCTTTCATTTGCAGATTGCTGCGACTTTTCAGCCTAAAAGAAGTGTCAGCTCACCTCTGTTCAGCACAGAAAGCGTTACAGGGAAGGAGGCCCAGGGAAGTTTCCAAAATATCTCTGGTGCCTGGCAGGAGTCAGACCTCCATCCCTCCGTTCAAGTTCCTCAGAAGCGCGCTTGCGATCGCAAGGAAGTCTGGTCAGTACAAACAAATTACATGGGGGAGCTGTTCAGTGGTTACACAGTCATTTCACTCTCTTATTTACACTGTAATATTGCATTACCCTCTAATTGTCACATATACTTTTCACTCTCCAAATATGAAAGACAAATATTGAACCCGGCTGAGGCCGCACCGCTCCGGGCGGGCGGCGGGGCAGCGACAGCGCTTTCCGCGTGTTCCTGCTGCCACCTGCTGGCCCCGCCGCCCGGGAGGCTCTGCCTCCCTCCGCTTCCCCCTCTTCCCGCGGCCGAGAAGGAAAAGGTCTATGGCAAGCCGCGGGAGAGGCAGCTAAATAGGAAAAGCCGTGACAAAGTCGCCAGCGGCACTGGGAGGTCGCCACGCCACTCGTTTTAGGCGTCGGGAGTAACTCCTCTTTTCTTCACTGGAGCTGTGCTCACGACTTGGAGCTCAGTGCGTGCACGTATCTTTGCAGACGCCAGCCCTGGATGTAAGGTGATGCTATACAAGGAAGGCAGTTTTTTCCTATTTTTAGTGCGAAGAGATTCCGATGATATATTCTTTGGAGAACAACCATTTGTTTTGCAGAAAAAAAAGTTTTAGGCATACTATATCATTACCATCGCCATATTTAAAGGCAGCTATTGCCAAAGTTTTCCTTACTCCCTTTTCCCTCTTCAGTACCCATCTGAATTCCACCCCCAAACTGTGGCAGGAGGTCTGCCATACTACGTAAGTAACAGTAGTGTGGCTTCATCTGTATTTTGTCAATGTTTTCTTTGTTTTCATAGCAGAAGCATTTTCCCGGAGGTATCATCTCATGTTATTGTCTGTTTATTTCCAGATGACTGCTGATTTGAAATAATGACACCATCTAGTAACTTTATCCCATGAAACACAACATATACATAAACAACTTCTTAAAGAAACGTGTGGTTAGGACAAATGGATAGAGTAATACCATTTCCACCTGTAGATTGCCTGGGCCAGATCCGCTGAGGACTTAACGATCACTTAAGTACTGAGGCTTGAGCTAAGTCTCCCAGGTTCCTGTGATTCCTCCAGTAAAGCCTCCACAACACCCACACTACAGATACGCAGTGTACAGTGACTGTCTGTGTTCTGAGGGCATCAAGAAGCTTTGGGCCTCGGGCCCAGCAGATACCTCAGGTCAAGCATCCCTTTCCAGACCCCACCTGCAGCGCCTCACTCAGGGGGCACTGATTTATCCTCTTCAAAATACTGCCACCTTCATGGCCTCTTGGGATGTGAGAAACTTGAGTATTGATTCTTACTCCAAACCAGGCAGCATATAACCACAGTTAACCACAGAAAACCTTTCTTCTTCCATATGACAGAAGTCCAACTTAAGGAACGGATTTCTGGCTAAGAGCATCGACTGGATGGGCCACATCCCTCTAGAGCAGTGACTTAGGTAAGTCCTAATTCCTTTAATGCCTTAGGTTTTCTCTTTTGGAGACAGGTGTTTGAGGTAGCCTTTCTGAGTTGCCTTACCTTCTCTATTCATAATTCTGCCACCCCCCAGCTCCATGTCACAGATTCTGCGGCACCTGCCCTGTGGTACCAGGGATCTCCACATAACTGAGTTTAAGAACCCAAAGTTTAAAACTCCACTCAGCAGGAGAACACCAACAATGCAAGTGATGCAATGCTGAGAGCTTAAGTTGTTTGCGCCTTATTCTGAAAAGCCAAAATTGAACAGCGTGGTCTCCACATAAGTAAACTGAGACTCAGCGGGGAGACACCACGCTTGCCATCATACACCTAATCGAGGAATAAAGCCCCAACCTACAGATTCCCATCTGGCCTTGACTTCTTCACTATCTGACAGAGCATACAGGTCTTCTTAAGAATATGCAAAGACTTATAATGTGTGTGTTGAAACTGTAGATTTTTAAAGTAAGACCAAAGACATTTACAATATGTCATGAAACATGCACGCCCTGGCTACCGCCTCCTGCCCTCCCCTACACACTCTGCCTACTTTGACAAACAGCTTCAATGAGATCTGAGTGAAGGAGTGGTCTGGTGTGGGCTATCTGAGGTATTGATCAGCAGAACAAGGCCTTCACCTACCTCTGAGATCTCTGAGTGTCACCCCATCTTTAAGTGCTGCTTTTTTCTAATTAAGTAATCCGGTGCTAGTCGTACCTGTAGGAAGCAGACGTGACAGCTTTTCACTCCTAAGTGACTAGCTAGCCACCCTGGGAGTTACCTGATACCTGCTTTTCTTTTACTGCTGTTATTCTGTGTTTGAATGTCCATAGAGATTCTGTCTCAGCATATATGAACAACGTCATCGTATTAAACAGAACATTACATTTAAAAGTATTTAGCAGGACTGCTGAAAAACAGTGGGACATATTGGTACATTCTGCTTTGCCAGTGTGACATCCACGACAGCTGTGTTCCGTGATCACTCATTTTTCAATCTGATAGCCACTTTCACTTACACTTGCAAAATGCACTAATGCACTGCAATATAGTGCTGTAACGCAGCATATACTAGCTGCGCGCATTTCACCTGTGTGCTGCTCTAAAATACCTGTGCCTCCTAGGTTGAACAGATGGCCATAGACGATGTTACATGATATCTCTGGATAAATGACTCTCTGCACATGAGAAAGTTATTTTTGGGCACTATAGCATATGATCACATGGGTCCTCTGTGGCTGAGATGCAAGCATGGAGAGAACACAGCTGAGGCACGTTTTCGGCTTGAGTTGGGATGGATGAGAAATGTTTGTGTCGTTTTGCACATTCTGAACAATTCAGAAATCATGGCAATGGGTTTTGTGCTGAGACTGTTGGCTAGCTTTCATTAAATAAGAGATTATTTTTATTCAAGGTCCAGAATCTTGTATAAGTGAAGACATCACAAGGGATTCTGAAAAGCGCAGTGGAAAAAATTATGTTATTGTTGTTTTAAATAATGTTCAGCATATGACACCATGAAACATAATGAGTAGCCTGAACATCTTACTGCATCACTAATTCATAGTAATACAATTTTTTTTTCTAAGTACTTCTTGTGCTAATGTGTAAGTGGTACTTTGAAGTCAATCGACTCCCACTGTTCGATGTAATTAGCAGATTTCAAAACTGAGGTATTTTATTCTATGGAAATGTTAACATTTCAAACTTTTCTTTCAGGACAACAAAAAGGCGAAATTCTGAAATTTTAGATACTCAGGAATATCTACATGAGCTTCCAAAATCTTCCATTTCAGTAAGGCTGGAACACTCCATACTGCTATGGATTTCTTTTGACTTAATAATTTCAATTTTTCTACTCTATTAATCTAAAATATAAAAACACAGGGAAACACTTCAACAACTTAGAAATGAAATGTTCGAGTATTCTTTGCAAAGAACATTCACAGAATTTTCAGCAACCGGTATTGAAATTGACAAATTAGAACATTTTTAACCAGCTCTAATTATCAGATAATAAAGTGGCTAGACAGATAAGAGACTGACTGCTCTGCAAAATAATCATTTACACTGAAACGGATCACTCTTATTATTATGATTTATTTGCTAAAATATGTATATGAGTTACAAAACAAGGGAACTTGCATTTTGTTTAAATAGTATTCAGAGCAGAACTATTGAAATATTGAGACCTTAGTAACGCCTTAATCATTCCTACAATCAGACAAAGCACAATGGGACCAACAGGTTTTATTTTTCTTATTTTGTTTTGAGAAGAGGAAAACAATATCCTGTTTACAGTCTAACAATGCTCTTTGGTCTTTAAAACTACTGTGAGGTTAGATGAAGAGGAGAAGCTTTGCCATGCACCTTCACAGATAAATTGCAAACCCTGCTCCTGGTATTGAAGATCTATTTGGGAATGACTCAGGCTTCCCATGTGGATCTGGCCTACTCAGTGTTCGCGTGGAAGTCTTGTTCCAGAGATGACATGGTTAAACAGCACATCCTAAAGAATCACCTGTTTCAGAGTCAAGTTCCTAGATCCCTTGTAGAGCTGTGTACCCTGATGCATAGCTGCTCAAGTGCCTGAAAACTTTTCTTTTTCCTCCAAATTATTTTGAGAGAATTTGAAACATTTTTCGGTCTGTTCGTTGGAACTATGTATGGTCAACTACCTTCCTCTTTGATTTTTCCACGCTTGTTCCAATGGGAGGCATAAAATGAAGCCTAGCTTTCACAGGGGACCAAAGCATCTCTGTGCTAAATTTGATGCTGCAGACTGGATAGATGAATTCTGAATGAATGCCAGTCTTACCCCTGTGATGCGCATTTTCAGAAGATGCGCCATGGCCCATCTTCTCTTCAAATATATTAAAGTGACATCTTTTCTGGCCTCCACTGGCTTCTGGTTGGACTAATTTGGTCTTAGCAGTTGTAAGTGATGTAGGAAATATTGTGCATTTTAGATGTGAAGCTTTGACATAATACAAGTTAGACCTTGTTGAGCAATCTGGATAATCATGTGTTTTATGGCCTTCAGATGTTCTTGCTGCAGCATAGAGATCCATAAATATTTAGAACAGGGAGTCTATGGCCCATTTATGCCTATTTTATGTAGCATTGTTTTTCCTTATTGGAGTTTGCTATTTCACGTATGACAGCAGCATTTTAGTTTTCAAATAGGAAACATTTTTATTTTTTTTCTATGGAGTTTCTTGTAACACAAAAGCATTGAGGTGATCAGAAGATGAATTTTATTTTAACACTCACAAACCGGATTATATCAAGAAAGATTAGCTGGAGAAAAATAAAGAAATAATCTATGACAGTGTTGAGAATGATTCCCAGAATTTTAAATACTTGTTAAAGGCTTTGCTGTATTTCACTTCAATAAACATCATGCTCCAGTTACTACTTGAAACCATAGGGGCATTATCCTGTGCAGCACTTATCAATATTTTAACATGTGAAAGTCAAATGATGTTGAAACATTGAACTATATTTCCATCTGTGCAAGCTAAAATGGTACAAATGCATCCTGTGTAATGGAATACTACATCCCCAGCTACTTTCTTACAAGTGATACCTGATTCCTCTGTATTTTCTGTAGTTGTTTCCATTGCTCTGATGGTGCCCAAAGGAAGACTACCTTTTAATATTAAAGTTTATAGTGTTTAAGGAGTTTCAACCCAACCTGCTTTAAATCCAGAGAAAACAAATGCTTGGAACATGCTATTAAAATTGGTAACTAACTTTCAGTTGCCCTTGCTTTGATGCTAAATCTCTCTGTGCATGTGCATTTTGTGTGGAAATGGCTACTGGTACCAAAACAAAGGCCCTGAGGGTGGCTAGAGCAGAAATGCACTGCTCCTGTAAAAGATTCTGAGAGCTTGTGCCTAGTGGAAAAACGGTCAGCATTGTCCATGTACTGCTTACTGAGCAATAACAGAAGAGGATTGCATGTCCCACTACAAGACACAAAGCAGCAAAAGACGGAGGTTGCTGCCAAGAATCGAACGTTTCAGTGGGGTTTCTCTGAAACCTCTGGGAAGACAGTCCCAGCCATAGATCTGCAACTTGACTTCCCTACGCCATGCCCCAGACCCCCCTGCGTCAGGAGCAACTGGATGGACTATCATATATTAGACCAATTACCTGGTTTTGCTCCATAGGATTGTGAACCAGCAGAAAGATCACTGCACTGCAAATGGATGCAACACACAGATGTGACGGCATGAGAGTGTGAGACCCATGCCAAATGTTAACTGTATCACTCAGTGTGGCACTCGAGAGTCTGTACCCCAGCAAGATGTTCTTTTACCAGCAACCCATCACAGATGAGTATGACTGGTATCCCTTCCCTGAACTAGTCTCCTATTGCTTAGTTATTGCTCACAGTAGGGACATTCCTTCCATCTTGTCATTGCATTCCTTTTCTTGGCTTGCATCATGTCTGCTTGTTTTGTTGGATGTTCTCCTTGGTTTTTTTGACTTTCCTACGTGAGGTCTTAGCTTATATCCTCATGTCAACCAAACATTTACTTCCTTATTTCTTGGAGATAATTGCAGCTTTATCTCTCCATGGTCACATGTCTACATTTCTTATATGATCTCCTTCCTAACAAAGCTTGGACTCCTGCCTTTTGTTATTGCTTTATAAAAAGATTTGATGGCTACCAAATCTGCTTTATTGTGAGGCTGCTTCAAGCACTTTTTATCCAGCCTTTTAGGGGCTGTTCACTTAGTCATCATGTTTCTCTGTATAGTGGTAGTCCCACTAGGCTGTCGCATCAAGCGAAGCAGACTTTTGGTTCTCCTGCCCATCTTTTCTGTGCTGATGGGAGGGTGAATTGTTCTATTCCAGCATTGCAGGACTGGACTCTTCTCCCACCTGATCTTCCTCTAGGCATTCAGGTAGACCAATAAGTCAAGCAGAGAGCCAAGGTAAACAGAAAACAGGCAGCTGTAGTCACTTGATGATGTCCCTTCATGTGGCTATTGCTCCTTTCAGTTTCACCCGGGAGAGAAGCAGTTACATAGGTTACATGAGGCATGACAATCCTCTGTCTTTGCACACTCATACAGTGTCATATGGCAATCAGATCTGTGCTTTGCAGTGCCCTGTTGTCCTGCAAAGGTCAGTTCTCCAGAGTGCCAGTTATGGATGCATCCAGTGAGAAAGCTTCTCTTGTTTCATGGGTTTCCCAACTTTGCACACTGGCCTTAAATTGTTTTCACTGAATACAGACAACCTACGGTCACATTTTTTCATGGCTTTGCTGACCCTGTTTTACATTTTTTATTCTCCTTGTGAGGATATCTACTAGCAGTCTATTACTGTTGTTTAGCAGTGCTTCTGGGAATGGATTTTAGAGGGCTTCCCATCCACCTAGAATTGACTTGATCCATTAGCCTGTAAGTGGCTGTAAGTGCATCCGGTAGACGGGCTGCAATCATTTGGTCAGTATGTTTCTTCTACAGCGCATGCATCTAGAGTACCTTCAGAGCTGGTAAAGTTATACAGCAGATACTGCTGCCTGCATCAGAAGACCAATCCTAGGCTAGATCCCCACTACCATGGGATAATCATGGTGCTGGAATATAACACAAGTCTTTTTGCGATGCTCCACTTTTCCCATGATTTCTTATAGGCTGAATATTTTCTCTTCTTGCTTCCCATTGGATCCTGACATCTGCATTTTCCATTTGTCTATCTGCCTGGCTTTCTATTTGCCTTTAACTAGAGTACTTGGACAGTGCTGCTCTGTCATTACTGCAACCCTTTCACAGACAGTTCAGGTGCTCTCAGTATTTGGATTAATTGCTTCAGGTTTGTGTCTCTTTGTATTTTTTTCTATAAGCTGCAATAGAGAGTCTCAGGCAACACGCTCATGGTGGTGGGAAATGACAGCAGTGACTGGGCATGAGACAACGTCTCTGAGAACTCTTATAAAGGCTCATGTGGTTACCAGGATCCACCAGGGAAAATTGTTCTATCGTCAGCAGTTCAGCAGGCAACGCTGGAATGAAGACACTGGGCCTTTGTAAAAAATGTTGGTATTTCAAACTTTTGGACAGATTACCAGTAGATAAACCCCAAAAGACCAGACCATTTGAGCTTCCAAGAAGATGAACCGAGGTTAAGTATGGAGAACACAGGGCTTTCTGAGAAGGAAGCCTGGCCTGGGATTTGTGATGCACATGATCAAGAAAACACTAGCTCAACAGTAAAATCAGTATTTGATCAGCTTTTGATTGTAAATGGTAAATAAATGTATTAAACCAAGATTGGAACAGAGCTGTGGTGCCTGGATATCCACTCCTTGGTGTCTGCAATGAAGCCGGATGCAGAGGTAAATAATGCCAAGTGAGGTGTGTGACACTGATGTAAAATGTTCCATGTTTGAGGCCCAGCTGTCCCTGGCTTCTGTCTCTTCTCTACCCCACAGCTGATGTTGCCTGCAAATTTACAAGTGGATGCCAGTTATCCTCTTTATTACGTAAGTGCTAAAAGTACTTGTTAGACATTATAATATATCCCAGTGGTCATGCAGTATTTTAGATGGGCTTTTGCACCTTTTTATCCCAAATAGATGATAAAAAATATCTTCACATTCTCGTATAATTATCCCTCATGCCTAGCTTGCTATACAAACTCTGCTCCTACCTTAACAATTTTGCAAAATTTTTGATCTGGAAATCCAGCATTGTTAGAAATGTGAGTCCCCCCATACAGTTTATTTTAGCATACTTAGTGTGCTAGGTGTGCCGTTTGCCTGCTCAGGACATTCTTCTCCTTGATGTGAATCTCCATAGACTGACAAATGTCACAGTCCTTCATGTACTACAGGTAAGGTAATTCTGCCCTGAGTCAGCAGATGAGATTCAATGTAAATAAATGTGAAGTGGAGAAAAAGCATACAAGGCGATGGCCTAAATCTACAGCATACCTTTGCCATGAATATTGTGTATTGTTCTGAGCCCCTCACCTCTAAAAGGATATAGCAAAGCTGGAAAAGGTTCAGAGAAGGGTGACAAGGACGGTCAAGTGTATGGAATAACATTGTTTGAGAAATAAAGGTGGAAGATTCAAAGCAAACAGAAGAAAGTATTCCCTTATACAACCTGTTAGGAAACCGTAGGAACGCTCTGCTGCAGGATGCTGTGAATGGCGAACGCTGACCTTGATTCAGGGAGAGACAGCGAACATTTACAGATGAGAAGGCCATCCATCAAGGTCCACTGAATATAAGTTATTTTGGATTTGGAAGTCCCTGAGCAGCAAGCTGTCAGAATATGGTTATGTGAGTTTGCTCTCTCTTAAAGACAGGTTGCTGGGCTGGATGGATCTTTGCTCTGATTCACTATGGCCACTCTTAGCATTTATGTTAGAGGACTCTGTATTTCTGAATAAAATGACAGCTGTCTGGTGGCTAGTCTTCCATTCTAGTTTCCTGGCCAAAAGTGGAAAATCATATTTGAGCCCCTTCCCTTTGAACCTGGCAGCTGGACCAGGCTCTTCCGTTTGTGCCTGGAGTCATGAGCAACAAAACACATATTCAGTCTACAGCACAGACTCTGCTCTAAAAGATTTGGGTTTGTGCCAACAAGGAACAAAAACACATTTTGAAATTTTTAGTGCTGTTGCAAAGGGAATGATGCCTTGAAGTGCAGGGTGCATGTTGCTTTCTGATGCCTTCTTTAACAATCTCTCCTGCAAATGTGTTTTACCCAGGTTCAGATGGAGGAAAGATCCAAAGCCTTACCTTCTTCATTTCCCTCTCTGCTTACAGAAACTGCTTTTGAAGAGGTAGGTGGCTGCTTTGGTCAACCATTCTGGAGGTATTAGGATGGGCTTTGGGACCCAGACTAAAGCAGAAGGTTGTGGAGTTTCTATGCAATTGGATGTCACTTAGTTTGGCAAGATCATCCTACACCTGGAAAGGTAGACAATAAAACAGCAACCTGTTTTCTACCTAACATATGGTATCTAACCCCACTGGAGGCTTGTGCTTGGCAAGCAAAAACACTGCAAATTTGATTTAGGCACATATTCAATAGTAGTCGTATGTTTTCCACACACTCTGCTTTGGAGGCAGGCCAGTGTGCACAAACAAGGGGATATATAATACCAGTAGTATGGAATTCTCTTCCTCTTTTCAGCTTTTGCTAAAAATTAGGTGTCTTTGTTAGGGAACACAAACTATTCCTTCTGGCAAAATAACCCCTAAAACCCTGGCCTTCCATTCATCTTCCCTGTATGTATAAAACAAGTTATGAGGTCTAAAGGATCACAAAAAGGACAGGAAAATACATTCATATACTATTGTCTTTATTCATGTTTTGTTCACTTCATTATTCACTTCATTATTTATTTCAATAAATGTTATCTGAAGTTCAGAGGTATGTAGAAATCCTAAAGCAATGGCAGCTGTAAGGACCTGGCATCTTTGAAAATAAGTAATGTTGGACATCTGTGTTTGAGTTTTCTCTGCCTCAGTTTACCTACTTAAAAAGGGGAAAGATATATCTGCCAGCTGACTTGGCTGGTGCATTGTGGGATTAAATTGGTGATTGGAAAAAAGTTTTGAAATTCCTGTCTGAAAGAGAGTGTGTATTTGTGAGGTGTTACAGTGTTTAAACAATGAGTGATAACATACAAGTTCAACTTATTCATTGCACTATGTAAAAGCAGTGCATTAACCTTTTGGATCAAATCACAGTTTCAGCTTGGGATGGATTAGAGATCTCTCTAAATGCATTAATACATGCAAACATAACCAGACTGATGAATCTATTTACTCAAGAGACAAGTTGCCATGGTGTCATTGTCAGCGGGAGCCAGAAAACGAGGAGCCTGCATCAGGGCATGGGTCAAGACAGTGGCTACAGCTACTGTTAAACAATTCAACAACTTGGCAATTCTTCCTCCTCCTCTGCTGTCTGAAGGCAAATGACTACCTGAGATAGGAGCTGGAGCATTCAGGCAATGTCATATTTCATGCTACTTCATGTGTGCCTTGCTGCCAAGAGCTCCAAATAGTATGTACGTTTCTTCTATCCTTGAGTTTAGAAGTTTCATCCATTTAATTGCCACACTTGAATCCAGGGGTTTCCACTGAATTGACAAGAGTTGTTAATAAGCTAGCCAAGATTTGGACATGAACATTTTGAAGAATAATTGTGACTTATTTGGACACAAGACAGTTCCTGTGAATTCACACACTGAAAATCTTGACTGTATTTGGGATCTGTGATTCTGGACACAGTAAGAAATAATTCACCAGCAGTGAAGAAGCTTCAGAGGAGCCCAGCTGTGTGCAGTCATGTGGCTACTGAGTGTTCAGGTGGAACAACTGTCCTGGGGTCTGTGGGTTGCAGAAAAAGTGCAATATTAATGTAAGTACTCCCTGACTAAACATTGAACCCAATCCTTTTGCTGGCACTGAAGCCCATCTCAAACACACCGTGCTACTGAGGTTGGATAGAGATGTCAATGTTCAGGAAATTTTGTTCAAATAACGGGTTGGGTTGGTATGGAGGCTGGCATGAGGTCTCAAGATACTGAGGATTTGTTTGTGTTCTGGTGAGATTTCAGACGAAGACCTGTCACTACCTAAGCTGAGTTTTTGTTACTGCACCTCCTTAAGGTAATATCCTTGTTGCCACGTTACTGAGGTGGAAGGAAGCACAAGGGCCATAAAGCAAAATTTTAAATTTTGGATTATGAAGTAAGGTTGTTAAATCCCATTTGGGAACTGATGTTAAGCTCGATTTACAGGGCAGGCTGATCACCTGTTGGCCCTGGCACCATCCGATGTCGTGTGTCCACACTTTTTATTACAGGTTGGCCCCTATGAAAAGAGAAAAGATGAAAAGAAATCCTAAAGAGACTGTGAAATGTATAGTCTTTCATGTTTTAAGTTGGAAGGAGGGAAGAGATAAAGAAGGACAGCTCCTTGCATTCAGGAGAGCCTCCCTGTCTGCGAGCACTCAAGCTTGAGACTGTTCCCAGTGTAGCAGTGAGGCTACCGCCAACAAACAGGGTAGCTCTGAACATGTCACTGCAGGGTGCCAAGGCAGGTGGGTGCTTCCAGACCAGCCGCTGTGTCCTGTTAACAGACCTGTAAAAGGAACAAGGTGTATAGGTGAAGACCAGGGAAGAATGATCTGGTTTTCTGATGGAAACTAGCTCCAGGAACTGTTGGTGTCTTCCTTGGCTCATGCAATAAGGGGATTCTCCCCAAAAGGCAAATGCATGCCTCTTTTAATACATACTGTATTGATTCTGGCCACTTTACCTAGCCTGCAGGTTCTGGGAGGTGGTGGTGAAACTCCTTCCACAGCACTGAAGACTTTCCCTCCTTGACATATTCCTCTCTCAGGTTACTTGCTGTCTAGAAGTTGACAGTACAGGTTCTGTTGGTGAATAAGCATTGCTAAATATGCTGTACAAAAGCGTGTATCTGGAACAAGGCATTTCAGCATCTCTCTCCCCTGGAGAGTCAAGCAGAAGTCAGAGTTGTGCAAGTGTGTGTGAAAAACAAAGGCGCATAGCGGCAGCATGAGACGAGAAAGGGATCTTCCACAGTTATACTCGTCAACAAGAATGACACTGACATTTGGCACTTCTCTGACGCCTTTCAGCTAAGTATATTAGAGAACTGTGAAAGGACTGAGTGTCTCAGAAAGGATTATATTGAAAGACCCAGAAATTAGCTGGGCAGATGAAAGTCATGCAGACAACCTTTCTTAAGCATTCCTGGGGTGGAGGGTGTGTGTATCTGCATTGCAGACTTGGGGGCTTTCTCCCAGTGCATTTAATTAAGAACTTTCCAATTTAAAGTATCCCCACTACTTTTTATTCACTGAATAGAGAAGATCAGCCCAAAACATGGACACAAACTCATAGTGAGTAAAATTGCAAAAAAAAAAAAAAAGACAGCACCAAGTTGGGTGGGTGTGTTGATCTGCTCGAGGGTCGGAAGGCTCTGCAGAGGGATCTGGACAGGCTGGATCGATGGGCCCAGGCCAACGGTATGAGGTTCAACAAGGCCAAGTGCCGGGTCCTGCACTTGGGTCACAACAACCCCATGCAACGCTACAGGCTTGGGGATGAGTGGATGCAAAGCTGCCTGGCAGAAAAGGACCTGGGGGTGTTGATTGACACTGGCTGAATATGAGCCAGCAGTGTGCCCAGGTGGCCAAGAAGGCCAACGGCATCCTGGCCTGTATCACTAATAGCGTGGCCACTTTGACTAGGGTACTGATTGCCCCCTCGTACTCGGCACTGGTGAGGCTGCACCTCAAATACTGTCCTTGGTTTTGGCCCCCTCACTACAAGAAGGACGTTGAGGTGGTGGAGTGTGTCCAGAGAAGGGCGACGAAGCTGGTGAGGGGTCTGGAGCACAAGTCTGATGAGGAGCAGCTGAGGGAACTGGGGTTGTTCAGTCTGGAGAAGAGGAGGTTCAGGGGAGACCTTATCGCTCTCTACAGTTACTTGGAAGGGGGTTGCAGAGAGGTGGGTGCTGGTCTCTTCTCCCAAGTGACAAGTGATGGGACAAGAGGAAATGGCCACAAGTTGCACCAGGGGAGGTTTAGATTGGATATTAGGAAAAACTTCTTCACTGAAAGGGTTGTCAGGCATTGGAAGAGGCTGCCCAGGCAGGTGATTGAGTCACCATCCCTGGAGGTATTTAAAAGATGTGTGGATGAGGCGCTTAGGGACATGGTTTAGTGGTGGACTTGGCACTGTAAGGTTTACGGTTGGGCTTGATGATGTTAAACATCTTTTCCAACCAAAATGATTCTATGATTTTATGATTCTATATCCCATTGCAGTACACCTCTCCTGGTCATGCAACACAGAGGAAGTCATGTACAGAGGCACCTGGCTGTACAACTTCAGTGTTACAAAAAGATTTTGCAGTAATTTTTCGTCTCCTATGCCTGACAATTGCGAATACAAGCTGCAAATGGCAGCTCCAGTGGTATGTAGTGCATCGTTGTGCAGGTAGGGCTGATGTACAGCGCTGCCTCTCAAGAGAGGGAAGGGACTGCCACAAGCTGGCGTTCACCCCACCTGCCATGGGACAACTCTCCGTTGAAAGATATTTGTAGAGAAAATTACCATTTCATCATCATCTTGTGCCAGTGTGGCTTCAACATGGTGAATATATTAAAGGGCACTGTTACCTTTTGAACTTGCATTTATAGAAACTTGGTTTATTCCTGAGAAAACGAATAGCATTATTTCACATATGAAAAGGTTTCATGTGAACAAATGTAAAGCGTTTTTATTATCTTAAAGAGCTGAAGTCACTTCTCCCCATCCTTCCCCCTGCAAAGATTACTAATGCCTGTGAAGCAGATTGCAGCTCACTGTGGTGAGGCGTGAGGAGGCACGCAGGGCAGGCAGTGTGTCCTTAAGGCACAGCTCCCTCAGGTAGCCTCTTCACCAGCTGGCTCAGTCGCTTCACATCATACCTGTGCTGAGTCCTCTGCATTTCAGGCTTTGCTTGTCCCTGATGGGGACTGGGGAGTGATTTTGAGGCTTGATGCAGCACTAGCACCTAAGTGGGATGCCCAGGGCTATTTAGGGAGCCAGAAGATAGACTGTAGATAGAAACCGGCAGTCCTGGTCTAGTCACCAGAACCACCTCTTTTGCTCACAATAGCTGCCACCTATTCCTCCTTCAGTACTATCTACATGGTGTTAAAAAAGATACTTAAATAGCCTTTCAAAGACATTTCATAGCCTTTCCAGACAGCTCACCTTATTTACTACCTTTGTACCTAGATGTTGAGAAACTACATTTCAGTTGCCACATCTTCTAGTCTTTCTGCTCATTTGCTGCCATTCTTCCTCATAACAAAAATGTTCTTTATACCACTTTCTAGAACAGCATTCTCCATAAAAGAGTATTTTTGCTGCTTCCTCCAGGGTGCTCCCTTGTGGGCAACACTATTCTTATGCTTATATTCTTAATTTCCTGCTCCATGTGCTGTTATAGTCTCTTAGACTGTCCTGGGGGCAATGTTGCTTGACACTTCTAAAACTCAGCTTCAGGTGTTACTCTTTTCTGATAAATCAAATTCCAAGAACATTCATAAGAACATCCTAACTGTACATCTGAACTGTGGGATTATTTTCCCCATTGCCCAACAATTCACATCTTAAGTACCTTGCTGAAGACTTTAGCTCTCACTTTCCTTTTTGGCACCAACACTGCATGTGAGCGGCTGTGAGGTGAAATCTATGCTGATACAGAGGGGTTGCACAAAGGCAGTATCAGAAGCCCAAGTCCTCTGAGCTTTCACAGGACCACAGTTTAATCTAGGTGAGTTAAAGGTGCTAGTTCAATGAGGCTCTCAGCCCTGGCATGAAATTTGTCCATGGTGATTAGGCAAACCCTATAATTTGGGCTATTTTGGCACATTAGGCACTTTCTAAAGCTAAACGAATCTCTTATCCCCATATAGCTCCACTCTGTGAATCTGTTCTGACCAGCTGCTTGTACTTACTGCCATGCAGTCTGTCCTATTTATGCTTCAGTGTGCTCTGTTCTGCGTAGGCGATTATTTCTCTTCCATGTTAAAGAGTTTTTTGTTCTTGAGGTCTCATTAATGTGTTGGTTCCTCACACACATACAAAACCCCAACAAAGAATGCAAACCCCATTCCTCCTATGACAAAGCCCAAAATTAATATGAAATCAGCTTTATTTTTATTGGAAAATGTAGAGGGATGTAATGTAGCAGATTAGGTGATGACATGTGAGACAAATGACCTAATTAATAGCTCATCATTCCAGGAATTGTGTCAGCAGACATAGTTATTTTCTGTGGTATTTATTAAGGAATTTGCTGGTGGCGTCCACAGAAACATCTTGAACAATGAACATTTTACTTTTTAACTGAAGTCTCACACAGAACTTAAAGGCAGATGCCAAAGGGAAACACCTAGACTTAAACAGAAGTGATTTTCAGAGGAGTGTAAATGCAACCCTGAAAATCAGACCATTTCCTTATGGACCACCGTATGAAATAGGGCCCTCATGAACTCTGGAGGAGAGAGTTGCCCACTCTGCCTTTCCCCACCCAAGGAGCTGTGGTCATGCCCAAGCATTCTTCAGCATGGGAGGATTTTAGGGCATATTTTCTCTATCTGGTTCTTGTTAACATCATTGTTTCTCCTCCTGCCTCTGCCCATGGAGAGCAGACTGCAGTTGAACACTGTCCAGGCAGGGTGAAAGGATAGTCATTTGGGAATGCACGATGCTTTTAATGAAGAGGGGCTTAATATAGAGTTAACAGGCTATCACCAGGGTATCCAGTAAGGGTCAAACCCAGCTCCCATTATATTTTAAGGATAAATGTGTACCGAATTCCATTTAGCCTCCTTTGATAACACAGCCAAAACCAATGAGGTCTGAGTACATCCCACCACAAATAATTCCTACTCGTAGTCCTTATAGGGACAGAAGATGCAAAGGAATGAGGAGGGATAGAGTTAGTTCCATTTTTCTGGAGCTTAAAGATGCAGATTCGGTTTCTCATGTGAAATTAAAGGCAACTAGATGCATAAGCAGTTTTGGAAATCTGTCTGTGGCCCAGATTTTCAAGATCACGCAGGTATCTAGTTCCAGCTAAAGTCAATGGGAGTCAAAGCTGAGCATCACTTTGAAGGTCTAAACCTTAAGAGGATTTTCAAAACTGCCCAAGGTGCCAATTTCCTGTGAATACTCAATATAGCCTGGCTGCTTCCACAGAACAGAATACAGTGTTTGCCACCTATTGCCATGAAACGTGTGGGCCGATTCATTTGACACAGGCTGAATAAGTCTATTAAACCTCCATTCTCAGGCTGTTTCTTCAACTGGTTATCAATGTGCCTAATACAGTGCTCACCAGTTCTCCCCCTGGAGTTATGGAGCGTGTTTGTATCTGTGCATGAAAGTGTTCATGGAAGTGGGAGGGACCTATCCAAAGTTTTTCCAGGCATTACCATTCCAACTTTAAAAAGCTGGTAGCAATGTCAGTCAGGAGGTTATCCAGGATCTGGGTTTTTTTAAAGCACTGGGACCCTAAAGGGCTATAGTCAGCAGTGAACTCAGAAAACCTATTTCTGACATGGATACTAGCACGGAGACATGAAAACGAGTTCAACATCAGCCTTAAATAAAGGAACATGACTAAACAGGAATACATTCTTAGTAGCAACCAGTTGTCTGTCCTACAGAAAGCAGAACATGCTAATATATGTAGCTATAAAGGCAGACTCCAAAATATTTAAGTTCGTGAGCAGAGGTGTTGACAGTTAAATTGAACTTCTGGCAGGCATTTCCAGCTTGTGAGGGAGCAAACAGCAACTCTTCAGCTTTCAAAACATTTACCAAAGATAATAATTACAAAGCCACATAGTTTCAGAATGACTTTCATTTGTCAGGACAGTTAACAGCAGTGAGGAGCAAAGCCAAGAGAAAAGCCAAATGCTAGTAGGAAAATACTGACAAATGGCTTGATGTAAAGTTGAGCCTTGTGGTGTTATAGGAGAGCATTGGACCTGCCGCCTAGTCCCAGCAGGCCCACACTGAATCTGTTACGGTCGTCTGACCTGCGGAGGAATCAGGCTGTGTTGGGGTTGTACCAAGGAGTGTGGTACAGCCCTGGGGCAGGATTTCCAGTCTGGCAGTGTCTCTTTCCCCCTTCATTCCTTTCCAAGTCTGAGTGGGTATGGGTGGGACTGCATTATTGTCCCAGCCAACAGACTCAAAACATATACTTCATGATGCCAGGGAAAAGGGGAGAGAGGAAGGAGGTATCTAGCAGTAGACAACAGGGATAACCACCCCTGTGGGAAGGGAAGCGTCTGGGATATTATCCTCTTCTTCTTGACAGGAGCAGTAAGTGTATTGCTTGGTGGGTTTGTTCCACCTCTTGCCATGGCACCCAGCTCCAACCTCTTTCTCCTGCCACCTTCCCTCCTGCTCTCTCTGGCCATCCCTCTGGCCTTCTTTCTTCCATTCTGCAGCAGAAGTGGCTGTTGGCAACCAGCTCTCCAGAGCCGGAGCACCTCTTAACTGGCCTTTTATCTGGTTCTCATTATAGCCACTGGAGCCTTCTGAATTTAACACAGGCTCAACAAGCCTCCTCGCTCTGCAGGCGTGTTTGCAAAAGCTGAACTTACAATACCAGCTCTGGGCTATGCAAATTCGGGATGCTGGTTCATTCGTAAATGCTTTGCAAGGAGCTATTGCTTATCATCTCTATTAATTCCTGTGCAAAATAAACATTGTAGCTAAATGGGGGAGGAGGTGGGTGAACTGATTTGGGTTAAATAATCCCTAGCAACCTAAACTGGTTTCAGATACAATTTAGGTTGCCTGTTGAATCACAGAATCACAGAATCAGTACGGTTGGAAAAGACCTGTAAGATCATCGAGTCCAACCTGGGGAAAAAAAAAAAAAAAAAAAAAAAAAAAAGAAAAGAAAAAGAAAAAAAACACACAACATCAAAAAACCCACAAAAGAAAAGAAAAAAAAAAAAAAAAAACACAAAACCCACGCCACACAACAAGTTTTATTTTCGGGGGTTTTGCTTTTTAACTCAGCTAAGCCAGAGCAGTGTTGGTGCTCTTCTGCTTTCTGTCGTGGAACAGATCCAGAAATAGCAAAATACATTGCAGAAGAGGCTGTTGACAGAGGAGGTCTGGGAGTACAGAAGCAGGAGAGAGAGAAACTTTATGAGTGAGTCTGTTCATATTCATTTTCTGTCCTGATTATGCAGATTAAGAATGTTTCAATAAGCCTGTATTATTTGCAGTGCAGAAAGAAGGCGGCCAGGACGCAGACCCCCTTGAGCTCTGTCTATCCACATATAAACAACACAGGCTACCCACAAGATGTTACTCTTGGGAGTAACTCACAGCTATTGCAGCTGCCACCAACTACAGTAGCTGCTCAGCTGGGGAGACTTCCATATTGTTGGCCGTTATAATAGCAAAGGATATCATACATTTGTTGCCTAACATGCAGCTCAGAAAAGATAATGTAAAAATCTTCTAGTCTTGCAGTCAAGCCACTGACTATCTCCAGTGCATCTTAGTGAACACAGCGTGAGGACAAAACTCCCAACAGATACTCCAGTCCAATGTTCCCCATGTGGATAAGCTGCAAACAGAGATTTCTGAGCATTGGCAAAGTGTAGCAGCTTGCATAACATACCACAGCCTGGCCACGATTTGGCAATATCAGCAAAAGGATGTTGAGGTGTTACCGTAGTACTTCCCTTTTCACATTTCAGTAAGTTAAAAGGAATATTAAACCACCCAATCTACATACTGTTATTCCTTTCTAATTCTTCTGGAAGTGAATACTACAGATAGATGATACCAGTGTCATGCTGGAGTGAGGTAGAAACTCTTCTGGTAACTGCCTGTCCTTACCAAAAAAAAGAGTTTCAGCTTGCAGAGAACACCTGGCTTCAGAGCAAGTATAATCAAAGTTGGAAACTTGGTTAATTGAACAGATGTTAAGAAACATAAGGCAATTACAGCGCCTTTAATTCAGCCTTTTTGTGTTGAAAGCATTGTGGCGTCTACAGAATTATTTATTACTGACTTTGGTGGGTGCAATGCAGTATGTGCTGCTGCTGCTGCTGTGTTTCCTGTGAAATGCCATCGTAAGTACATGTAGGCAGACAGACCAACACGTCAGGTACGGTCAGATTAACTCTCCTAGGGTAGTTCCTAAATCTGAGACATTTTTTAAGATCTTGCCATTCAGGAGTCCTGTGTTTCTGAAGGGTTTCATAGATCTCATTTTATCCCAGAAGGCCAGAGTTATGAACGGTCAAACCTCTAATGTCATTAGGAAAGAAGAAGAAAAAGAGGAAATCGCATTTCTCCCCCAGTCATGGATTTCTGGACATCTACAGAGGTCCTTGATGGTTCTGGGACTGGTCAAAGGTGATGCTGACAATGTTGACAATTTTCTGGAAAAGCAAACATTCATTTGTGATGGGGACTTGAGGACATTATCTGTCCTATTAGACAGATCTGTCCTTTCAGACTCATTATATTGTTTGTGGCAGAAGAGCAAGTAAGAGTCATCAACATCGTTGGCCCATATCGGCAAAATGAGTATTTTTCTGTAGCCTATCATTGACCAGATGAGTTTGGACCAAAGTCCAAAGAGATTGACTGAAAGCCTGGAGCACTTTTTGGAGTTTACTACATTTAATCATTACTTTAGTTTTACTTTGTGTAGACCTTTTGCAAATGGAGGGGAGCATATCTGCACAAAAATAGGGGGATGCAGGCTCTGCACACCAAAAAATCTATGCTTGGCACAGCATGGAAAGATGCATTTTAGACATTGCGCTCAGTCACATCTTCCACGTATTCATATCATTTCTATCTATTCCCACAGTGACTGCTCCCCCTCCTTAACTAACCTCACCAAGCTCTTGCCTTGGAGATAATCCCGCTGTCTTCACTCACCCAGACAGTAATAACCCAGCCCTGCATGATCAGCCATCTCCCAGCCTCAGTTACAGAGACCCTGTGGCTTTCTCTCCCGCACTAGGAAACAACGGGGTTTAGGGCAGGCAAGTGACCATCCAGGCAGCTTCCATGCAGGCAGCGTCCAGGGAGCCAAGTGCCCCTCTCTACATGTGCTGGGAGGGCCAATGTCAGATGTGCTCCACGGGGCACATTCAAGCTGCATCTGAGCTTCCTTTCACGGGTTTGTTGCCTGCGTGACTGATGCGCCTGGTATCAAGGCAGCTTTGGAGCCGCCCTTAGCACACAGTGGGGATCCACCCTCTGGGCTTGGAGATCCTTCTCTTCTAATTATTTCTAGAGAATTACGCTGATGAAATGTAGAGACATGATTAGACTTACCATGGATTTAAGGGTACTTATGTGTTGCATGATGCAGAGTAAACTTCAGCTGCGGGAAACAAAATTCTGCTCAAAATATGTACAGCTGGAATGGATATCCTTTCTTTGTAGGGGTCTAAAAATACCCCCTATCACTGTAATCTAGTTGTGTAAACCCTCTGCATATGGGATTAGAGGACTGTATATATGGAAGGCTAAGGACTAGGGTTGCCAAGGTCATATGGTGACCATAGTTTATGACCTATGAACTCTAGTTGTTGTCCCACATCACTGTAACAATGCATTAAAAGTGTTTTGCCCCTTCCTCTCTTTCCCTTTCTCCCTTAATTCTCACATCATCCTGGTGTCTCCATACATGAAGGCTGGAATATTTTTTCTTTTTAACTTCATATCCTGATGACATCGGGATTGGGACTCCACAGGCTCGGACTGAAATAATTGATGCCATTTGCATTTTACATTCTAACAGCTTCATAACAAGATCTCTGTAGATTTGCACTGAAATTGTTTTCCCACTGAAGTCTTACAACACAGCAGCAATATAATGACATTTTAATGGGATCCCTATAGACTTGCCATGAAATTGTCAAGAGAAAATAGTGGTGATGCTAATTGAATTGGGAGCTAACATTGTTAAAATCAAATGTGAAAAGTAATTGCTCTGTGAGAAGAAATGCACGAATTTAGGTGCTGATCCTGCAAAGATATATGCATGTGAGTAACTTTGCTCATAGAAGCAATCCCCTTGAAATCTACTTCTCTGGGGAACAAAGTTAGGACCTAGAAGAAACCAATTCATTTTATCTTCTGCCTTCATATACAACATGGCTAACCCAAATGCAACAATCAAAGACTGTGCCTCAACTGTGACATTTCCTGTGTATGTCTGTGCAGATGCTAAGCAGGAATTACCTGAAAAGCTTGGCAGTTGACATCACGAATCCTCTAACTGTACATAAATACAGTAACAGTTGCTTAGCTGGTAAAGCCCTGGGGTAAAACCATTTTCATAATGAAGTTGCTGGGAATTGTGTCACTGACTGTAGCAGAGCTAGCTTGCCATTCCCAGTATCACCTTCCTGCGGATCCAAAAAGCTCAAACACACACCTGCTTTGGAGGCTAAACCTAAAGCGAGGAAGGCTGTTCTTTTTAATCCTTGTGTTTTCTGAGATGTAAGAATGTGTTTGAGTGAAGATTTTCTCTTTTATTTCTGATGTGACGAGAGGGAGAAAATTCCTTTAAAAATGAACATTGCAATTCTCATGTCATCATGTGAGTGTCAGACTTTGGAGTTCAGTTATTTTGAATTTCAAGAGACTGCTGGAGTGGGCAATGCCACCTGACTGTAGAAAATAGGGTGAATATTCTGACCTTACTCCCTTGCCTATAGCACTGCATGTAGGAATTACACTAACATCTACTGACAGTTTTTTAGTTGGTCAGAAAACAGTCAAAGCACAGCCAAAAATAATTCCACCTGATCAGAAGGACCTAAAACTGTTATGTCCAACATACTGAGTTCTGCCTGGAAATAAAGTGTTTTTTATTGGGGATATTTCTGAGAGCACTTCCTCACAAGCGGCGCTGCATGTCAGGAGGAGGTAAGAAGATCGATACAGAAAACAAACCATTAGCAATGATAAATTATTCCCTTTTTCTCAAGAGAAGCCTAGAGTCATTGATCTGTCATGGAATCCATGCAGACCTACTCCTCAGATGAACAAAGGCTGAACAATAGTGTCCTGATAGGTGGCCTGATAACTCAGGAGATTAGTGCAGGGCTGCTGGGTGAGCTCTGGGCCAGGAATTCAACCTGCTTTTATGAAAATCAGATCAGAACTTTCACCATCAACTTCAGCAGAAGCAAGACACATTTTTATGTCAGGTAAAACCAAAGCTAGGAACAGACTTACTAGGAAAAGAATACAGAGAGAACAAACCAAAAAACATTATTATGTCTGGGTTTGAATTCATGATTCATCTGCATCTCAAATATTTTATGCATTTGTGGCATTTCTTTATGCCAAAAAAAGGATGTAGTTTAGCTAAAAAAGACAGAGAGAGGGTAAAAAGGCTGATGAGAAGTAGGAAATGGCTTCTATTTAAGGAGAAATTGAAAAGACCCTTAGTTTGCATTAAGGACTGTAAAAGGATGGAGGGCATAAAGAAGGTGAAAGGTGTATACATAGTCATTATTTCTAACATCACAGGGACAGGGAGACACCCAACGAAAATAATTGCCAAATATAAAACCAAGAGAAGGAAGCCTTTTTTCACACAACACATAGCTAAACTGTGGAACTCACTGCTGCAGGATATGGTAGATTGCAAAACCACAAAGGAAGTCCAAAAGAGATTATATGCTGTCATGAAGGACAGGTCCACTGGCAGGTTTTGAAAATTATGATCTGGATGCAACACTGAACTCACGTTGTACCCTTATCCAGAGGTGAGTAGATGTACAAGGGAGAAGAGCAATATGTACCTGCCCTAACTCCTACACTCTTAAGCATTCGTTGGAGTTCACTGTCAGGACGCTTAACTAGACACACTTGGCTGTGGTGGGGCTGAGTGCAGCTGGTCTCAAGTCTTACAAAGTGTTGTGTGAAATAAGACAGCAGTCTCTCAGCACTGGACGAGTTGTCTCCTTGTCAAACGACTCCTCCAACAAGCACCTCTGCGCCTGTCAATTCTATCTGAATAGCGAGGACTTCAGAAAGCAGAAAGCCTGACTGATATCAGGCTCCCACATATGGATTCTTCAGATGGTCTGGGAGCACCCTGTTGTGGCAGGGAGATGTTCTCTATGACATTTGCTCTGTGACCAAAGAGACAGCTTTAAGCAGAAGGTTTATCAGTCCATTACTCTTTCTCAGTCACTATGTTCCTCACAGACTAGACGTTCAAGTGCACAGTGCCAGCACTTACCTAACGGATTCTGAATTGTCATTTTAATTTTTAGAAAACATGTAATATTATTTAGAAAAACTATTTGCCTTTTGGCTTTGCTTTACAGCTAGGAACAAAACCAGACAGCGAAGCCAGCCATGGCTCCCCTCAGACCGCTCCTGAAATGCCTAAAGATGAGCACATCCGACTAGCTCAGCTGTGCTGGAACTCCTGGCCAAAGAGATCTATTTATTATAGGGTGTGATTGTCAAGTTACTTATTTCAGTGGCTCCTCTGCTGCAGTGCAGAAACCCTGGGTGGTCCTCAAGGACCTCATGAGAGCTCTGCACCTGGGGCTGCAGAAAGTATTAAGAAGCATACACATGGCTGGCTTGGTGGACTACGACCAGTTGGTCCAAAATTGTGGGAACCACCGAGCGAGCTGTAATCCTTGAGGAGCCAGAGTCCATTCTCATGTATTCAGAGAGACACCCATAATTACTTCAGCTGAAACCAGATCAGGCACCAGAGCTGGACAAGGGACAAAACGTTAAGTTGTTTCATTTCATTCTGACCTCTTTTTATGGCAGTAACTGCTAAAAGGAAAACAAATGTTCGTAGGGATCTGCTTTGTTCTGTCTTTACATGTGGAGCACACAAGGGTCCTTTTCATGCAGAAAAATGCATAAATCACTCCCCTAGTTTTACTTGTGGGAATGCAGCATTTTCATATTAGAGAAATACAGCCAGTAACGAGATGCACAGACATCCGACAAAGAAGAGTAGGGAATTCAGAAAAAAAAAAGATACACGATTTAGATATTAGCCAAAATGAAGCAGGAACCTCATGAGGAAATGTGATTACAGGAATTATGCAGAGAAAACATTTCACCTAGATATACAGGGCCAGATTCTCAGCAGCTATAAATAGATGTGTCTTTACTCACTTTCAGAGAGAAAAGTGGGTAAAAAGATTTCAGAAGTCAGTTCTGTGACCATCTTTGGATCATTTAATTACTGGCTGCTTCCTTGCCCTCTTCCTCCTTTTTTCGTGCTCATTTTACTGGTCATGAAAATATACTCAACAGAAAAGTAATTTTTTTTTTTATTTTATACAGGATCAGTTTCAGTTGAATCAGTGAACCATCAGGCACACTGGGTGATGCAAAAACACTAATGCTGATGCAGGGAGGTAGGTGGAACACCTGGAAAGGGTGACAGAGAAGGTGGAAGCAGCCCTCAGCTAAGCCAATAATACAAGGGTCTTCCAATATTCACCAGATGAAGTTACAGTGCTATGTTTATAGTGGTTTGAGCAAGAAAATAGCCACAGTAAAAGATCAAACCAAATGATCTTACGGTACAAACAAAGTAGCTTGGTAATGTCACATCATTTCTGCATCATCCCAGTTAAGAGAACTAGATGTTTGCTTCCGATCAGACATCAGCCATGTCAGACATTGTAGGACTGCAGTGAATGACAGCAGAGCAAACTCTTACTTCAAACACTTTCAAAGTAGTTTTATTATACTTATGATTGATCAAAACATTTTTTGATAGAGTAAGTGTATTTTAAAGTGGAATTAGATTGTTTTTCAGAATTGGTTAGTAAAATGCCAGTATTTTAGAAAGAACAATGTTTATAATAAGTTTTCAATAATGATTTTGTTAAAAAATATAATAAAATGTGATTATATAGTGAGAAGATGTACCTACTGTGAGGGTGCAGAAAAACAGGTCTTTAAACCCTGCTCATGTTTCACTAAACAGTTGCTAGAAATGCTAGACTTGTTAGAAATGGTTCCAGCCTCACTAGTCAATGCGGAAGCTAGAAAATGCTCATTTCTGGTAGATTGCACCCACTATAGTTGTTTCACAGCACTCTCTTGTCTACAGTCTATAGCCTCTGAGTATTTCTTGTAAACCTTTTGAGAAGGTTTTATAGTTTTGTTCCACATTTGTAGTCCATCTGAATGGTATGGTCCAGATCTGCGAGAAGGATGCTTAAAAGCTACTGTGCAACGGAACTGCAACCATGACATGTTAAGACAGAATTTATAAATAAGTGCATTACAAAATAATCTTACCTAGTTTGTACACAGGGATGTTATTTTCCCTCACTAAGGCTCATGCAGCACATAGGGCATCAAAATAAGAGAGAAGTATACTCAAAAAAGGATAGCAGATTCATCACGTGGTAAATTGCTTATATAAGAGTCAAATTTTGATATAGATATTTTCATCACAGAAACTGACTGGGAAAATTCTGCAGAGGCATTTGAGCACGCCCTTGCTCCAAAGGGCTAAGCATCTAGGTCCTGCCTCTTCTACACCTTACTAGTGGATGGCAAGTCTGAGTTGCAATATGTCACGTGCTTATAAACTACACAGTTAAGACTCATGAAATAACTACATCAGACAGTCACGGTTTGCCTCTGCCAAAGACCTGAAGTGGTACTTTGACGACTTCCCTTAGGCAGGCTGTAAACCTTATTTCCTCAAGTGGAAGAATCTACTCACTGTGTCTATTCTGTAAACATTTTGACTGGTCCTTCAGTGCTCTAGCTCTCCCAGATGCAGTAGAACATCCCAGATGAAAAATTTTGTGTAAATAGTGTGTACAGATATCCTCTGGGGAAGAGTACAAAAGGAGCTCTCCAGATCTCCCCAGAAGGCTCTGATACAAATATGGCAAGGGAGCAGAGCAGTGTAGACTCACCTACTGGTGGTTTATTTTGTTGTGTTGTGAAAAAGGTCAGTGTATGAAAACATGACATCGTTGCCCATGCCACTGAACCTCTAAATCAGCTGTGTAGCTCCAGGGGCTATGTATGCTCTATGCATCAGCTGTGCAGTCCCACAAATATCTTGAAGACCGTACTGCTCCCAAGACCTAACTTCATATCCATATAGTTGCTCTATGGACACAAGGGCCTTTACATTCTTTCTGCCCCCTAGATAGGTGCCAGAGGGGTCTCTCTGGGGAATGTTAACTTTCTTTGTCTGTCCGGTGTCTACCACTTCGCATTTCCAAAAGGCCTTGGAGGTGACCACACCAATCTCCCTTCAGTGTGCAGGGCCAACCCATGCTGCAAATTAGGCTATGCTTAACTATTCCTTAGGGGAGAACAGGCTATTACTTTCAAGATAAAGGATTTAAGTTTCACATGAGTTGCTCATAAACCCTACCTGTTCCTGAGAATAAACTGCATAGATGGGCTTCTTATCTGATCAGAAGTCCTGTCTGAACACCACTTGGAAGACGGTGTAAACGTACTCAAGGTGGCTGTTTGTGTAAGGAGAGGGAAGTGAGGAAGAGGTCCATGGTCTGGCCTTAATTTTGTTGGAAAAGGTTCATATGTGACTGCAAAGAATTGAGTAGAAAATCTTGTAGCCTGAGTGAGCCCTAAAATAAAACAAACATATTCCACATGCACAGAGGAGGAGAGGAAAGCATTGCTATGTAAAGGATGTTTTGCATTCAGATTCAATCACTATTCCAACCAGGATGTGGCATCCCACGTCATAATGGCAGTCCTGAAGATTTAAAATAAGTTCACCATCGAATAATACACCAAAGCTTTAATGCAAACCTGTATTTGATTCAAATTACTCATGCTGTGGTAGTTTAAACATGCATCCTTCTTTATAGGGGCTTGATCAAAACTGGCAGGAAAAATACAAAGAGCAGTGTCAATTAAACTCTATGGGTGGAGAGGAATGCATGAAACGTAAATGAGAAGTAGCAGTATGTCAGGGATTCTTGCCATCTATTGTTTAGCGGTGGTTGATGTGTAGTTCAGATGGACACTTCATCCATGAAGTGATCCTATAATCAGATTCACACAGGAAATGCATTATTTTCAGGCATCATGTGTCTGCTCTCCCTCAGGATAAAGCACTCTGGGAAAGCATGGTTTAAATGATGATGGATGTCACCTGTCGAAGCTACATGTCGCTATTTGCAGCCTTCTCAATTTCTAGGAAAGGAAAATCACTGCAGGTGCCACATGCAGATACTTCAGTGAGGCAAATGCTGTGATCAATCTACAGGAATGTTTACACACCATATCCATAGCTCAGTTTGGCTAGAAGAGGTAGCTCAGTTTTTTTCTTACAGTTACCTGGTGGGATGGAAGAAAGTTGTCATCTGGACAACAGGACACATTCACACGTGTTTTCAAATCATCTTTGAGCATCTTTCTTAGACACCATTTCCCACAGCATTCTCCTGGAAAAACTGACTGCTCATGGCTTGGATGGGCGCACTCTTTGCTGGGTAAAAAACTGGCTGGATGGCCGGGGCCAAAGGGTTGTGGTGAATGGAGTGAAATCCTGTTGGCAGTCGGTCACAAGTGGTGTTCCCCAGGGCTCAGTACTGGGACCGGTCTTGTTTAATATCTTTATCGATGATCTGGACGAGGGGATCGAGTGCACCCTCAGTAAGTTTGCAGACAACACCAAGTTGGGCAGGTGTGTTGATCTGCTCGAGGGTAGGAAGGATCTGCAGAGGGATCTGGACAGGCTGGATCGATGGGCTGAGGCCAACTGTATGAGGTTCAACAAGGCCAAGTGCTGGGTCCTGCACTTTGGCCACAACAACCCCATGCAACGCTACAGGATTGGGGACGAGTGGATGCAAAGTTGCCTGGCAGAAAAGGACCTGGGGGTATTGATTGACACTGGGTGAATATGAGCCAGCAGTGTGCCCAGATGGCCAAGAAGGCCAATGGCATCCTGGCCTGTATCAGAAAGAGTGTGGCCACTTTGACTAGGGTACTGATTGTCCCCTCGTACTCGGCACTGGTGAGGCCGCACCTCAAATACTGTGTTCGGTTTTGGCCCTCTCACTACAAGAAGGACACTGAGGTGCTGGAGCGTGTCCAGAGAAGGGCAACGAAGCTGGTGAGGGGTCTGGAGCACAAGTCTGATGAGGAGCGGCTGAGGGAACTGGGGTTGTTCAGTCTGGAGAAGAGGAGGTTCAGGGGAGACCTTATCGCTCTCTACAATTACCTGGAAGGGGGTTGCAGAGAGGTGGGTGCTGGTCTCTTCTCCCAAGTGACAAGTGATGGGACAAGAGGAAATGGCCGCAAGTTGCACCAGGGGAGGTTTAGATTGGATATTAGGAAAAACTTCTTCACTGAAAGGGTTGTCAGGCATTGGAAGAGGCTGCCCAAGCAGGTGATTGAGTCACCATCCCTGGAGGTATTCAAAAAATGTGTGGATGAGGCGCTTAGGGACATGGTTTAGTGGTGGACTTGGCACTGTAAGGTTTACGGTTGGGCTTGATGATGTTAAAGGTCTTTTCCAACCTAAAAGATTCTATGATTCTATGATCCTATGATTCTATTCTATGTAAGTAGGGAGCCACCTACCCATTGGGTTTGGAGCCAAGTACCTAGTGCCACAGTCATAGTAGAGGTAAATCACTGTTCTCCAACAGATGTCGGGGGGCTCTGACTCTCTAGGGACACTCGTTCAGGCTTCCTATGCAATAAAAAAATAGCACCTATGCATTTTCCTGAATAGGGGAGTAAGTGCTGCAGACTATAATACACAGAAAATCTCTGTCCACAAATATATATATCTGTGTGTTTATATATATATATGCATACACATATGTTTTCCTACTAGGAAAACAACCAACTGCTTTAATAAACTGCTTTCATTCTGAGATCATAATCACTCTTGCATGCATATGTGCACACACACAAAGGGATGGAGACAACTGGATCTCTAAATAGAAACGTACACGTTCTGGCTGTTTTTGGCTTTGCTTTTCTCTCCAAGCCTCCCAGGCAAATGGCAGCAAAGCTCTGACTCTTTCCAAGTGAGCCTCCTGAGGCTTGTTTGCCCGAGTTTAGGCCTCTCACAGGGGGCATGCTGAGCTGAGCTACCTAAAAACCTGCCCTGCATCCTTTCTGGCATCCACGCTGGGTATGTGAACAAGATTATGTTACCTTCTTAAGGTAGGCTTAAGAGTTATGTCATGTATTTAAGGGATATCAATAGTGCATGTGAAGTGTGCGCACTCCTGAAAGCAAAAGGATTGCATCGTGACAAGAAAAGTGATAGGAAGCACCAGCCTCAGGTTTCCTCAGCCCCAGTGAGCAGTTTAACAAGGCTTCATGATGCATGTCACCTCTCCTGCCATGCCCGTAGGACACGCTGTGTGTCTTTATTCCTTGTGCATACTATACCGCCTCATCTGTAATTATGAATATATGTTTAGTGTCACTTCAAAGCCTCTCCTTGACAGGGGTGTTCCCTTTTCAGGGATTTTGAATCTCTGACATTCCTTCTTCAGAAACTCTGGAGGAGGGTGTGATAGCCTCCTGCTGACAGTTACCTTTGTTCAAAGGGACTGCCAGAGAATACCCATTGCAATGCAGAGGGAAAATTGACTTTTGTGTCATTGGACATACATTGGCTTATATAACAAGAGGCCATTTTCACAGAATCACAGAGTGATTAAGGTTGGAAAAGCCCTGTAAGATCATCAAGTCCAACTATCAACCCAACACCACCATGCCCACTAAACCATGTCACGCAATGCCTCATCCACACGTTCCTTGAACACCTCCAGTGACCGTGACTTCACCACCTCCCTGGGCAGCCTGTTCCAATGGTTCACCACTCTCTCTGTAGAGAAATTTTTCCTAATATTGAGTCTGAATCTCCCCTGGCGCAACTTGAGGACATTTCCTCTTGTCCTGACACTCGTCACTTGGGAGAAGAGGCCAACACCCACCTCTCTGCAACCCCCTTTCAGGTAATTGTAGAGAGCGATGAGGTCTCCCCTGAACCTCCTCTTCTCCAGACTGAACAACCCCAGTTCCCTCAGCCACTCCTCATAAGGCTTGTGCTCCAGACCCCTCACCAGCTTCGTCGCCCTTCTCTGGACACACTCCACCACCTCAATGTCCTTCTTGTAGTGAGAGGGCCAAAACCGAACACAGTATTCGAGGTGCGGCCTCACCAGTGTCGAGTATGAGGGGACAATCAGTACCCTAGTCCTACTGGCCACTCTATTTGTGATACAGGCCAGGATGCTGTTGGCCTTCTTGGCCACCTGGGCACACTGCTGGCTCATATTCAGCCGGCTGTCAACAAGCACCCCCAGGTCCTTTTCTGCCAGGCAGCTTTGCATCCACTCATCCCCCAGCCTGTAATGTTGCCTGGGATTTTTGTGAACAAACAACTTGGCTTGGCTGGGTTTTTTGCCTGGAAAGTATTTAGTGATGGGTACAGAGAGCGGATTTGTAAGACATGAAAAGGTTAGCAGTAGTTTAGACTTTCCACTAGGTAAGTCTGATGAACAAAAAAAAAAATACTCTTGGCTGTGCTTATTCATTGTATATCTTTTATACAGTCCAGCCATGGAAGCTGGAACTTGGCTAACCCAGTTATTCCTTTTGTGGCATTTTCCTGTGAACTGGCTATTTTTTTAGAAGTATCCATCTGTCAGTTTATTATATTATTATATTACAGTACCATCTAGAGGTCCCAAATGGGATCAGGGCTCTGCATAGTAGGTGTAGCATGCAGTTGTCTCCTGGGAGATAAAATGTATAACCTGAGTAGATGAGAGAAAAGAAGGATTATTGTCCTATTTTATAAATTTCAGAACTGTCCCTATTTTATAAATTTTGCATACAGTAAGATGCATGCAGTCAGACAAGGAACACAGACTTACCAGGCCTGTCATTACGGATAGGACTATACTGCTTTTAAAGATAGCCCACTGCTCTACATAGATTCCACCAGGAATCTACCGGATTTCTGGCTCTCCAGCAGCCATCAAGAACTCCCAGACAAAAAGGCTGTTATGCAGATCAGCACATCTCAGACACATCCAGTTACTCCCTTTGGACTGGCTGAGAGGTATGGAAATAAGAGACAGAGCTGGGACACGAACAAGGTCTGCTGAGTGTTAATCACAAGGCTGTCCTACCATCTTACTGTTCATTGGTCTTAGTCACCCGAAAACGAGAAAAACATTGTCTGGCAAACTTTCATCTTCTTTGTAAGGGGCTCATATTTCTGAAAGATTTTTCATCATGTAGCATTTATGAAGATATTTCTGAGAGGGTGAGTTTCCAGACCTGTAGCCCTTGACCTAAAGAAAGTGTTTTCATAGACTCCCTATGAAAATCCCACAGTGGAATGTCACTGGAGACAGCAGTACTACAAACCTGAATTCATGGCAAATTTGGGCCATGATTTAGAATTACTTTAGGGAGCTAGAATCCATAAGCAATTTGATATATCTTTACTCAGACAGGTTGAGGATTATCCTCCAAGAAGAAGCCAAGGCAGTAGTTGATCCTAATGGAGATAAACTAATACAGCGAGTTTGTACTAATGACCAGATCCAAATCACCTAATTTAGGTACAGCCGCACTTGACTACAAGCTCCAGAAAGATGACCCGATGCGTCTAAATGAGTCGGATAGACCAAACGTACAGTTATTAGAGGGAGGTAGGAGTCTCTGAATGGCAATCCAGAAAGCTGGTGTGTTGGGTGGGAGCTGTGAAGAGCCAAATTAAAAAGCATGCTAGATGCATGGGGGGAGAATATCTGAAAACTCTTCCTGCTTCAGGACATCAGACACCAGACACCTGGAAATTAGAATACTTTGTTGAGATTATGGGTGAAGAAGGATGTCAACACCACAAAAAGGGTAGAGAAAATGTTAGATCTTAATGTTAGGGCATGTGCATAGAAAGCAAAACATCTCCAGGACATTGCCAAGTTGAAGAGGTCTGATTCTACCTCCTCAAGCATTCATACCAATGCCACATTCCTCCCTCCTGCTGAAGCTGGTTTGCTGCATGGCTAGGAATGCAAAGTCACAAGGCCAGGAAGGATGGCAAGAGCAAGGGCAGCCCACACTAAAAGCAGAACGCTCAGCTGGGAGGGCAGAGCCCTAGCCTGCCCTTCATTTCTGCCTCTCCCTTTCTTTCTTTCTTGCCCTTTTTCTGCTCCATTACTATATACAGAGCCTGACAGGGTGCTTTGATGCACAGCACAGAGGTGCCCTGAGGGTCTAGTGGCACTGAAGAGCAGGCAACCTGGGCTTTCTTCTGGGACTTAAATACATCCCTGAGCTAGGTTGTCAGGATCTAGTTCAAAGAATCTAGACTGGCATTTTTTTAAGCAGTCAGAGTAACAGAAGTATTTATACTGCAGTAGGGTTTAGCTGTCCTGTGCCTTAGGATTTCTGAACTCCCTCTCAGCTCCATGTGTCTGTCCATAGTGTTGTTGTCACCTGACACCTTCATCTTGGATTTAGCTTGGCATTGAGTTACAAAGCTCACCCCATGTCCTAGTCAAATGCTTTGCTAATTAATGCATGATGTAATACAGGCATCAGTTCTAAAGAGGCTCATCCTCCCAGCTTTAATGAAGATACAAAACTGTTGGCCACATGACGGAAAGAAAAACATTGAGTACTGAAAGGGAGACAGCAATTATTTACTTCAGTCTGTACCTCTGCTCCGGCTTTGATAGCGTGCAGGACAAAACATGTCTTAGAGGCATTAATTCCACACGAAAACATGGTCTTTCTTTTGCTCTTGTGGCAAGAGGGGTCCAAGATTTTGCGGTCTAGCAGCCTGTGTTTGCATCAGTTGAGACTGCAGCATTTCTGAGGTTTCACGTTGTGACACTTTCTTACCTGCTCTTATCTGAATCTAGCAAGAACTGTGAATGTTCAGCTCTTCTGCTACCAGATGCTTACATACCCACCCCCCCGAACTGTGTCTTAACCAATGGACTGTATTGTCTGGGTTTTTTTGTAAATGTAGAGGGGATTTTGTAACCTGGGATCTGCTAAATTTGTTACATTTAATCTCATTTCTGTGTATCTACTAATAAGGTGTCCAAGACCTCTTACATATTTTTGATCAGCCCTTATTCATCTGTTAAGGGTGCTAAGTCAAACTTTGAGTGTGAAGAGGAAGTCTGTTCCTTCTGTTATTGCACGTCAGGGTATTTGGGGCCATCTGCTAACACTGACTAAATTGGCATATATTTAGGGAATGTTGCACAGCTACATGACCTCTCTTCTCTCTGGACTGGGGTGAGCTCAGAGTATGTGGGGTGAGGAGTGTAGGGGGTGCCAGCATGAGAGATGAGAAAGGACAACAGATCCTGCATGCTGGACCCAACTCTGATCTCATAAGATCTATGTAAAGTTTGGGTGAGCTTTGTTGTTAAAAGGTTGTTTTTCTAAAAAGAGGAGAGCGGAACTCACCACTGAGGTGAAATCTCATAGGACCCTGACAATTTAAGCTTTAGAAAAGGAGCTATGAACCAAGAAAATTAGATGTTATGATTAACTTTTTGTAGGAAATGAGACTGATATTGAAGAAAGTAATCCCTTAAAGTTCCTATGGCCCAACACCACAGGTATTGTATCTATCTCTAATGAAAGAAGGATGGTGCTAGACTCTCGTCACCTTTGTGACTGTGAAAACAAGGTCCTAAGACCTCTGGATAGCTGAGCTATGGGGCACTCAGCTCTATTCAAATTGCCTGTAAGAGCAAACTCCAGCAGCTGGCTTCCTGCCATTGTACCTGTCCCAGTGGAGGCTAAATACTGTGTTGTATGACTGACCTACATATCAGTACAGAAGAAGAGAAATGTTCCCTGCTACAGTTTCTGCCAAGTGCTATAGAGCTCTGATTGGACAGATGAATGATGGCAAATGCACTCCTAATAAAGCCAATGCCATTAAGTTAGAAAATGAGGCTGCTGTCATGTGTGAGTGGTGGCAGAAGCATTTCTAGCTTAACAAGGTCTGACAAGACCTCCTCAACATGCTCAAATGAAATCAGTGTCAACACCTAATCAGTTAAGCAGGTAATGGATTATTTAAAAAAATTTAAACCATAGCTGCATTAGCTCATTTGGAAAGAAGGAACATGTGACTTCTGCAGATAATGTAAAATATTTTAACAGTTGTCACATTAGCCAGGTTCAAGGAGAAGCTGCCTTAACCTGAAGAGCTGAGATGCATACAGCAGCATGGCGGCAGAATGTAGGGCACGTCATGAATCCATGGACAAAGGAATTTGCAAGCTTTATCAGTCGCTGCCTGGGTGTGCATAACAGGTCGGCTCAATGAAATATACATGAACAGCATCTGTTTCTGCTTTCAAGACCACAGTGTGCAATGTGAACCATCACCCACTGGATAGAAACTGAGTGATAGGATGAGAATACAGCACTTTAATAAGCAGCAGAGAAAGTATTTGCTGTCGTTGCTGGGAAGCTAGTGAAACAGGCTGAAAGGAGTGTGGACAAACGGCCTGAACTCAAGTTTTCTTAGACTCTCATGAGTAATCTAGAGAAGCTAGAACCATAGCTAGCAATCGCAGATAGGGAGTGGACAGTGCTATAGCTTTTCTACACGTGCATAGTTACTAAAATGGATTAGAATAAATCCCTTGCATTGGGGTCTAGTCGCTGCCTATCCCACGGAAATGAGGCAGGTATTTGCAGGGTGCTGACACAAGGGGGTTCTCATGCCTCTCTCTGCAGCATCTGCAATGAGTCAGTGTCCAGGCCAGGGCAGCAGACCGGGTGGATGCGAAGTCTGATACTGCGTACCTATTCCTGGGTTCCTAAGAAAAAAAATGCTTTAGAAAACAGCTCTGAGAGTCACCACCTAGCTAGACTGGAGGTGCTGACCCTTCTCACCTGAGAAAACTGGCAGCGTTCTGCACTGAACTGCATTGGGTTCCTGACCCCTCCTTCCCTCCCTGTCCCAAGGTTGCCCGTGTTGTCCCTCTCCAGCCCCCAGCGCTGCAGTGCCGGCAACAGGCCCTTTTCCCCAGCACTCCCCAGTCCCTTTGTTATAACAGGTCATGCCTCACCACTGGGCCAGAAAACCTGCGAGGCCAGCTTTGCTTTCACCCTGGTTTAAATGAGGAGTGACTCCACTGAAGTTGATGCAGTCGGCAGCTACAGAACCGGAGGAGGTGAAATGAGAACCGGGGCCTTTTCGACCTTTTTTTTGCTTCTCACCGCTGCTACCGAGAACCAACTGAGACACGTCGGGGGTGTGCAGTGTGCAAGCTTGAGGCCTTCACGGGCGAGAGCCCCCGCAGTTATTAACCTGCGGTGTCTAAGTAACACAGGAGCTGAGTGTTTTGAACATAACACCTTCGCTACATTTTAATGGATCTTCAAGTGCCATAAAGTATCATTCTATCATAAAAGATGGAATTTATTAATAGACAAGGAGAATGGAATCGCAAAGTTTTTCTTCTTTAAAATACCACTAATGACTAGTTCCCAGCCATCTGTCTCTAAAAGTGAGAAACTCTCATTAGCTTATTAGTGCGCCTAATAGAGCTTGGAAATAAATTAGAAAGACTTCTCCTTCCCCCGTAGCCTCTAAAACAGTGCCAAACGTTCCTCGATGTCTCCAATTACCTGCCGTGACTCGCCGAGACGTTGCCGGGGTGCACCCGGCAGCTGTCGGGAGCGCGCCCGCCCGCCGCCGCCGCCGCCGCGCCAGCAGGTGGCGCCGCGGCCTCAGCCTGGGCCGGCGGCGGGGCCCCCGCCCGCCGCCGCCCGCAGGTATCCGCCGGGGGCGGGGGGGCGCTGGGCCCGCTGCTCGCGCTGTCCCCGCTCCGCCGGCGGGGGCGGGGGGCGCCCACCGCCCGCGGCCCCGGGCCGTGCTGCCTTCCCGCCCCCGGCGGGGCTGCCGCGGGACCGGCCGCGAGCGGTGGGCGGCGGCAGGAGGGGAGGGCGGCGGGTGCGGTTGCTGAGCCAGCTGGGAGCGAGGAAGGTGCGACGGCGTGGGTTCACCGTGACGCCTGGGGGGACGGGTGGATTAGGAGCGGGCTGACTTCACGGGAGCAGGGGGGTGACGCGGCTGGTGTTTGCGTTACGTACTTTGTATGAGTGCTCTTCACGCCCACGTGTGCTATTTCATGTCCTCTCCTGTGAAAGCCGTTGTTAAAGGCACTGAAGAGGAGGCAGAACAGCACGACACGGACACGTCTCCTGGGGAAGACAACGCTAAAGCTCCTGCGCTCCGGCCAGCACACGGCTGCTGGAACCCATTCACTCTCCCCGAAGCCACGACTACTGCCAACAACGGAGTAGCAGCAGACAGGAGGCACCCCAGCCTGCAGCAGGCTGAGCGTGCGTCCCCTGGGGCAGGCAGGGACCCTCCTGTAAGTAAATGGTCTGGGGAGCAGCTCCACAGCTACAGGTTTCAAGACTAAAATGGATTTCAAGGCTGACCCATTTGGCTCTTGTTAGCACGCTTGGAGAAGTGGAGAATGGGGCCAAAACCCAGTGTTAGGTGGCGTGAGTCCCCTCACAGTGCGGTGTGGAGGTCAGGACAGCTACACAAGAGGCAAACAGAAGAGGCACTTAAGAGGGAATATTGACCAGTCTGGCCGGTAACCGTAGCAAGCGGGCTGCTATTTTTTAAGGAAGCTGCAGAAATGAAATTGTGTTTGGGTAGATGATAGAGAGTGAAGGAGGGATTAATTGGTGCTAGAGGAGAAGAGACTAGCTCTTGGTACAAGTGAAGAGCATTTTGTTGTAGAATGTTGGTCAGAGTTGATGTCTCCTCTGTAGCACACCATTTGAAACCCATAAAAGATTTGGTTTATTTTGCTCTTGACGCCTAGATTTCATAACCCCAGAGCTCCATCCACATCCTCTGCAGGTACCCTGCCTACCATCAACACTTCTCCCTTCTTTCTAACCTGGGATTTCTGGCTACTCCAGATGGAGTAAGTCTTTGAAGTGAGGGGAGAGTTACTCGTCATGCCACAGACCTGACCCATTATTTTGTGAGCTGTCTGAAATGCCGCGCTGACCACTTTATGCTGACCACCTCATGCTTCTCAGGTGGTGCTGCCTGGACTTCTAAAGTTAGCACTTGCAGGCAGGAGAGGAACAGGTAAGAGTCTTGCTCTGCCCACTATCTTTGCCCTCTTTACGTCACATGGCTAAACGGGGAACACTCCACTCATATGGTACCAATCTGTGGTACTCTGGGTTATTTTAAGCTCCCTTCTTCCTCAAGAAGGTTGTCCACTTCCCTCCTGCGGGATGACGACTGGAGGGCTTCTCCCAGCATAGTCTAAAGTGGATGTTAAAGAGCCACTTCATTTTGGGATCAGTACGTTAAGAGACAAACTACTGATTTTGGGAGGAATGGTGTGAGATCCTCACTACAACAAAAGAGAAATATTTAATACAGATCTCATCAAGAATTTATTTCCTTTCTTTCCCCAGGAAGTTGACCTTTCTTGATTGGATAATCCATTATTTTCAGACAGAAAATTATTGTTCTTGTGAATTTCTCTTAGTTTTGACTGCAGCAGTTTCCTACTTGCTGGCAGGATGCAACCTGCCATGAATGTGTATCCAGCCCAAACCTCGTCCTAGAAGCTCCAAGGATCTTCTCCCTAATATGACATCAGTCATGTGAGGGGAAAATGCTGAAGTCCTCTAGGAAAAACAGTGACCAGGACTGGTCCATGGCAAACCAATTCATTCAGCCAAAAGGCTGCTCCTTGCTTGGGTTCAAATTGCTCCAGGAAAAAAAAAGAAAAAGCAAGTGGCTGGGAGTGCACTAAATGAATTATCCCCCATGAGAACGTTCCCTCACTGCCATCATCCTTCCTGGCCACTCCTCACACCTGGGGCTAAAAATTGGTTCTTATTTTATACCACATGTGCAATAAACTCATCACTTCAGGGAAGTATTGGACCTATTTTGCATGTGCAAACTGATTGCAACAGGGCTGTCAAGAAAGAATCCTGACATGGAAGATTAATCATTCATTTTCCCATGTAATCACAAAACTGGATGATGAAAGAGGCACAGTAACTATATGTGTATTTTATTAGATTGTTTCATAGTGAAATCTTACCTGGAAATTAATTTTAAATTCCTGAGAGCATGCATGAAGTTGGAAAGGTGCCTGAAAGGCTCTGGAAAAAACCATGAAGTTTAATGGTAGTGTATCAAATCAAGAAAGGAGTATTTAGTGAGAGCAGTATTTGACATCATCTTTGACATCTTCATTAGCAGTCAGAGGGAATACAATACATATCACTAACACTTTCAAATGACATTGGGTTAGGAAATGTTGCTGAACTGAGAACAAGGCAAAGGAATCCAGAGATTAAAATGTGGGTAGAAATGAACAATATGAGATACAACATAAAGATATCTATGAAAAATAATTAATGGATAGTAAAAATAGGACAAGCTAGTGAATGTCAGGGTGCATATGCCCCCTCACTACATTACTGTGCCAGTCCGTGGTTTGATAACTGATCTAAGTATTTGTTTATGTCATAGAGTTACAGTAGCTCTCATGTCATCTTACTCTGCTACCATGTTATGTTAAATTCAGAACAGTGTTATTTGAAGAGTAGGGACAAACTGGAGAAACTTCAGGAAAGATCGACAGAAGCAATCTGAGATTTAACAAAAAAGAGATGGTTATGTATATATATAAAACTGCATAAAATGTAAGATGTATTTATGGGGATTTATCCTTTGGCTGGGACAAATCAAGGTATGTGCCTTTTCCCTGCTAACGGTAGAAAACTGTAAATTATCATCCTATATGCAAAGAACAGACACCTAGACAGTTCTCAAGACAACGCCAACAAGACTCAGTCCAAGCACTGGACACTATTTCTCCTATAGCTCATTATACCTTATCCTTATGGGTGCCTCCCATCTAATTTTGGAGGTGGCCTGTTGTGTCACTGATGACACTGAAAGGTAAAGTATAAGCTTACGACAGGGGACTTTTAATCTGTGAATTCCATACAACAAAATGAAAGTGGCAGAACAGCATTCCCCTCGAGCCTGTATTTATTTCCAGGAGCAATAAGTCTATCAGTAGATAAAAGGAAGTGAGCGCTTTTTAGAGATCGTGTACGTCACCTGCAGGATTTTGTCATCACAGAACCAGTAATTGACTTACTGACAGCATTTTGCCAGTGAAAATACCACAGCCACCATTTTCTTGGCAATGTGGTTGGCAATTCTGGGAGAACAGGCTCTGATGAAATGCTTACTGTATGCTACATTATGTCCTATCAGATCACAAAACCTGCACTATTACTGTACTGTGATAGAGAATGCTGATGATAGTGAAAGGTAAAATCCAAGTTTATGGCTTTGCAGCATGAGAAAACAAAACTGTTTAATCAATAGCAGCTTTCTTCAGAGGTCACAGGCAATGCCAGCCTTGATGGAGGGGGCTGCACTTCACAGGTAAAGGAGGCTAGACTTGGTCCAGGACACGATAAAATGTGTTGGTGACAGTTTCACCTGTCTTTCTCAGATGATCAGGAAATTTATAAAGCTCTTTTGCTTGAGAGTTTTCATCTAAAAATTAGTCTTAAAAGGAGTTTGAATTAATATTGGGTTATCAGTAGTTTGGGCTTCCAGGCTTGTCAGCCAGTTCCCTGCTCCAGATTGCTCAGCTGTAAAAGGCTTACGTTGCCTTTGCTTACAGGTGCTTGTAGATGTACCAGTATCCTGAAGCACACAGGTCACACTGGGAGCTCCTCACACTGATGTTCACTCTGTAATGGACAGTCAAATTAGCACGCCCATCTGTTGTGAGGATTTGGTTGTGGGATCCCAGTAATACATTACCCCCTCTTTTTTTTAAAGCATTCTCATTTAGATCCCCAGATCTCGTTAAAAAAAGCACTGCGTTGGCAAATCCACCATTTGAGCACAATCACAGATAAAAAGCAGCATTGCCTTCCACCACCTGTTTCAATTGAATAAAGCTTATTTATTTGTAAATTACAGAAGAAAATTGATTAGGTAAATATCAATGTCAGACATCTGCTTGTATGCAAAGCAGCAATTTTATTTTTGTCCTAATGTACCCAGAGACTAGATACAGTTGCTACAAAGTTAAAAGGCAAAATGAATTGCTATTATGCCGTAAATAAACGCTGAGCTATTTTACAGCTCTGTCTGGCTTCTGTCCTCACTGCTCCCCCAGCCAGTACTGCTGCACCAGGTGGAGATGGTCGTGGTGGTGGTTTACACCTAAGTGGGGAGCACTGGGACGGGCAAACACAGATTTCCAAGTTGCTATTTGGGAAATACACACAAATGTTGCACAAACTCTTCTGACCTACCCAAGAGTCAGCACTGTTCACTCCTTGGAGAGTAGGGATTTGCAAGAAATGAGGAAACATTAATTACACAAATGTCTCTTCTTGACACACATGAACGTGAACAGATTTCGCAGATGAAATGTCGGTGAGCGCTGGTGGCAGTGGGTCCATGGGCTGGCGTAGGGTGGATAAAACCCAGCCACCCATTCGCAACTCCTCATTGCCCTGTCTCAGCTTCGCACTGGGGACTGCCCGCTGCGGTGCCGCGGCTCTGCCCGTGCACTCAGTCTGCTCCACCGATTGCTGGATCACTAACTGTGCTGCAGCGCTGACTCGCTGACACCATTTCATTTCTGCGTGACATAACAGAAGAGGCCTCAGAGATTCCTTTATAATGCCACAGATAGACATAAACAGATGCTCCAAACAGATGTAATCAAACACAGATGTGATCTGAAGATTCCCAGGCGGGCTCTGGGGTCCAGCCAAACTACATGTAGCGCAGACTGACGGCAAGCTGGAAATGCAGCGAGGGGCTCACCTTTCCACCCTGCTGATGCTGGCTGAGCAGAGCGAGCTACGTACGGCAGATATGAAGATGCACCAGCTAGTGGGGGGCATCTGGGGGCGGCCAGGCTGCAGGATGGGTCCCGTCACCTCCCATGTAGTGCCTGCTCCTGCCCCTGCCCTGTGCTGGCTGCAGGGCTGCAGGCACTGTTGTCCTTGGAGGGTCTTTCTTGTAGCAGATGATCCTGTCAGGGCCATTTTTTTTTTTTACCAGCATCCACCCAAACAGCCTGCTCTTCCACTGTGACCCTTTCCTTCTAGTGGGCTGTGAGTGACAAGGGGTGGGTGAGTTCTCTGTAACTAGCAGGGAGGGAAGTAAAGCCATTCCTGCTCATATAAAAACCCTTATCTTGGCGCATGTTCATTAAAGCGAGGTTGAGGAGGCTGTGGAGTGAGGGAAGTGGGGGAGTTAGTGCCAGAAATGAAGGGTGGCGAGAGTGGGTCTTTCTTTCCGTGTCACCCCTGTGTCTGGTGCTGTCGTCGGGTTTCCACTGATTCCCCAGGTCTCCTCTTCCAGAGGCTCCTGGCTCTCTGTCTCACAAAAGAGGACACATTTGCTGGAAGATTGTGGGGAAGACAGGTCAGAAGGTGGACAGAGACAAAAAGAATAGTTTTACAAGAAGAATAGTGCCACCTAGAGCAAGTCCCAAATTGGAGGTATGTGCTTGGTGGGGACAGGGAGAGTTGGACTCATTTCAAGGAAATTTTGACTCAAAAATTCCCTCATTTAAGATCCTAGAATATGAGGGTGGAAAAAAATCCTTGAGATGTAGTTATCTAAGCAAATGCAATGTGCATTTCTATGAGAGAGAAGTAATCACTTCTTAAATTGACTCATGCTATGGGCTTGATCCAAAGTCCATGGAAAAACTCTGACTGACTTCACGGATCCTTGGGGTGTAGGTGGGAACTTTGCCATTGTCTTCAAAAAGAACAGGGCCAGGCCTTTGCTCTTGGCCGAAAAACAAATGCAAGGAAAAGACACAAATCCTTTTCAAATGCTTTAGACATAATTTATTATTTTAATTTCTATAGCTATACTGTTGTTAATAACACTAAACACCCACGAATCTATGTTTTAAAGCATATTGTACCTAAATAGGAATTTTACACATATCTGCTTACATGCTTTTTGTAAGAAAGTCACTTAATAGAAAAAGTAATCATCTAAAGATTGTATAGTTCGAAAGCAACGTGTTGAAGAGCACTTTTGAGTCCTTTATAATTAAGATCAACAGTTTTCTGATTCGTGCACATGAACACTTTGCTTGACAGAACAGCTATTTTATTCAGCTTTTCTTAGAGAAGTGAGCTGGGTGGCAGGGCAGGTGGGGATTTTTTCAAAAGCTTATACTATTTAATTTGAAGACTAGATGAAAAATACTAATAGCAAACATAAAATACCCATTTGTCAAAGTCCATATTGCCTGCAGAAAAGGAAAGAAGAATTTTAACAACTTTTCTATGTAAAAACTTCGTAAGACATTGAAATTGTGGAAAAGTTTTGGAGATGTCTTTTGAAATGGAGGAGTCGTTTTGAATTTATATTTATATTTAAATTTATATTAGTATACAGTATATATACAGTCATATTTTTAGAAAGAGGCTGAGATTGAAAAACATACCATGATGTGAAGAAATTTAAAAAAATAGATAGAGATTCACAACACTTTCTGAGATTTTTCGACGTCCCGTTTCTTCAACTTTATTTAGATTTTCCATGTCTATAAATAGGTAACACCAAACTAAACCGATCCTGACCCGAGCTGCCCTTGTCACCAAAGCTGTCCTCGGGAAGTACTGACTTTCACCGACTCCAGATTCATCTAGGGATGATTTGCGCATGTGGTTTGCGTTCAAGAATGCCCTGTAAATATAAACAACTCTTACGACTCGAGTACATTTAATGACAAAAATGTGCTAACGCTGTGCTGACGACATTCGCCCTTGCATTACATTCCTTATAAGGGCGATGCTGCTGGATCCGGCCAGCCGGGCTGCGGGGCGGCCCAGCCCAGCGGCCATCCCCCCCGCACCCTCCTCGCTGCCCTCTCGTCTTTGCTCCGAGTACAGGAACATAAAGCAAAGGTGTGTGTTTCCCCCCAGAGGTGTGCGCGGCTCAGAGACGCTGCAGAGACGGTCTCCGACGGTGCCTCACCGCTGGGAACGGGAAACGCCCGGGAAACGTGAGGGCAAACCCCCTAAAGCTCTCGCTCCTCCGAGCTGCGGGGAGGACGATTTTTGGAAAATGGGAAAGAACCCCCCCAGCCCCACGCCGCCGCGGGACGGAAAAGGGCAGCTCCGCCGGGGCCCCTGCACCCGCCGTGCGCGCCGGGGCGGCGAGGGGAGGCGGGGGGACGCGGGGCCGGCGCCCTCGGGTGCGCGGGAGCGGCCACGCATGTGCTGCCGGCCCGGCCCCGCCGCCAGCGCTGCGGGTTTTTCCTTCCCCCGCCCAGCTGGCAGGGCAGAGCGAGGAGCGGCGCTGGGTCCCCGGGGGCGAGGCGGGGTTTTGGGAGTTAGCGGCCGGGGCCCCGCATGGCAGCGTCCGCCGAGGCCCGAGTGGGGACACAGAGGGGATGGGGGGGGCGGGGGGGGGCCCAGCTCCCGGGGCCGCCGCGAGGAGAGTACCTGCCCCGTCGAGGAAGTGCTTTTAATTAAGCACGGTAATGACCTCCCCCTCGGCCGGGGGAGGTGAGTCAAGTGCTTTTGCACTCCCGGCCGGGATCCTTCCTTCAATGACGGCTTTGCCCGAGCTGCTAGACCCCACTTAAAGTTACGGCGGTGGGAGGGTTAAAAAAGCCCTCGTCGCCCCGGCGGCCGAAGAAGCCCCCGCGCCCCCTTCGCGCCAGCGACCCCCGCGGGCCCCTCCGGCAGCGCGGGGCGGCGGGCTGGCCCCAGCTCCCCCCTGTCTCCCCGGGACCGCTCCTCTCTCCACACGTCCCAAAAGGACAGAGAAGAGCAAAGGGTCTGCTCTCCTGTTTTCACATGTCGGGGGAAAATGCCGCTTTTCCCGGCCTAACAGTTCCTTCCCCCGCCTCTGCGCCTTCCCTGCTGGAAAAAGGAAAATCCCAGCGAGGCCCCTGGGCCGGGCAAGGCAGACGGGTGGTTTTCGGCAAGGCCGCCGCCGTGGCTCTGGGTTGCCGGTGTCCCCTCGGGAGGAGCCACCCGTGCCCCCGCCGGAGACGCGCCTCTGGCCCGGGCATGTCGGCGCTCGCCCGGCCGCGGGGCGCCGGAGGGAGAGCTTGTGTCTCTCCTCCCTGCACCGCAGAGAAGCCGCTTCAGAAGGTGCCCAGGGCATGAGGAGAGAGGGGGGAGCCTGCCCCAAGGGGGGGTAAGGGGGGGGCACCGCAGGCTGCCGCGACCTGCCCCCGCCAACGTCAAAATTACTCGCGGGGCTTTGTCGGCTCGGTTGGCCCCTCTGAGGCGGCATCTTTCGAGGACTGCAAGGAAAATGCCGTCTTGCCGTCACTGTAATCCACGGTTTTCGTTTACTATTATTCAATCAGGATTTATCTCTGTTTTTTTAGGAGGCTACTTTTCCAGGGCTGTTACTCGATACTGATCCATTAAATCATTCCAGCTGAGAGATTAAATGTATGATTTGCAACCAGCTGGATTTCTTAAATGGTGTCTTCGCCTCCCTTCAGAGTATGAGCAGACCCGACGAGAAAACGCTTTGCTTTGGCATGGAAACCCGCACATTTGCCCGAAGATTACCACACGGAGTTCATTCAATGCCAACAGTATTCTCTTCCTTTCTCTTCACCGGATTAGATTTCCCCCAGCCATAAAATGCCTCCAAAAGCGAGATAACATCGAAATGGCAACGCATGCCAACCGAGAGGTTAGGCAGCAGGCTTAAGCCTTTGCTCGCACTATCACCGCAGCCCCTCTCTGCCTTTCCCAGGGCTGCCCCGGTTCCAGCGAGCCCCTGCAAGCGGCGCGGCCCCGGGGAGAGGGAGCCGCGGCGCCGCCGGGCACCTCCCGGGTGCTGGGGTCCCCCGGCACTGCGGACCGACCCACCGCATTTTGCGGCCTCGAAGGGCCGTGGGGGTGAAAGGCAGGCAGGGGAGCCTGCGCCTTCCGGACACTGCTCTCCGTCGAGCCCCTCGACGGCTGCCCCAGCGGGGCGATGCGGAGTGGGGGCCGGACCTTTCCGGACCCTTCCCAGCCGCTGGGCATGCGGGGAACGGTTTCGGGCAGCCCTTCGCCCCCCACCCCCCCCCCCCTCCCCGGGACACCTCAGGCGGGACCAGGCTCTGCTTGGGGTACAGACCCCCGCGCCGCCCGTGCGGGGCCGCCGGCGAGGGCCGGGCGAGCGGGCGGCAGCAGGTGGGGACGGGCAGTGCAATAGCCCGGTCCTTCCCTCCTCCGCCGACTTCGGGGGGTTGTTTCAAATGAATGGCGAGGGCAGCAATGCCCGGTTGAGTATCGTCAAGGCGGCTTTATTTACGATTGCCCGGCACTAGTGGAGGCAATAAGTACACCCGATTTAGAGTAATTATGGGAGAGCGACTGGCCGCCCTCCACCTCCGGAGATCCCCCGCGGGGACTGGCAGAAATAACCATCAGATCGCAAAGCAATAGCCTGTAGGTGGGAAACGGCGTATCTTTCGCTGTGCCGGCCCCGCCCGGAAAAAAACTGCCCCTTCTAAGCTGAAAGGGATCTGGGGCTTTTTATCCACCCCGCAGAACCACGGCACCGTGGGGGATCTGCCACACCTATAGAGGAGAGAGCACTGACATTTTCTGGGCACACTCGGGCAGACGGAGCCCGGCTCCGCACACACCCGCAGCAGCAGAGCCCGGTGTCAGCATCGCCGCTTGCCTCCGACCGCCTCGCTTTCTGCTAAAATCGCGAGTGAGGTGGGATCGTCCACCTCCGGCCCTTCTAATTTGGGAAGGCAGAGGGGTGAGCTGCGCACGGACGGAGCCTCCCCCCACGCCAGTCTCTCCACGGCCACCCGGGAGGCCCCCGCAGCCCGGCTCCGCGCCCCGCGCAGCGCTGCCAACACCTCCCTGCCCCACGTCTGGTTTCGTTTGATTCCGGGAGGTTTCCAAACCGTCCTGACTTTCCAGTTGTTGATGTTTTTGTTGGGTGTGCTCTCGACACGCTCTTAAGAGCGATGTCCCAAGCTGTTTCTTAAGTTTTAAACGTCCCCTGCCCCCCTCAGCGCCAGCCGCGGCCTCGCTGGCTGCTCGGTGCGTAGTGCTGCGGGGTGCGGGGTGGGGATCCCGGCCTCAAGCAGCTGCTGGGCTCATGAGTATCTCAGGGTATGGAGAGAAACCCACTTGTCCCTGGCCCCGCAGCAGCTTGGGAGCCCTGTCCCCCGCTCCAGCAGCCCCTGTGCCCTCCGCGCCTGCCGCCCCGGGGAGCCGTGCCCCTGTCCCGCTCCTCCGGCTTTGGCAGCGGGCAGCGGAGCGGGCTGGAAGGAGCGAGCTGCAGGGAGCAGATCCCCCGCCTGCCGTGTGTGCCCCGTCGGTGGGAAACAGCCAGTTCCCTACGACGGGGCGGCTCCGGCTGCCGCGGCACAGGCAGCCCCCGGCGGCAGAAGCCGGCGGCCGCGTGGTTTCCCTGCGCCGGGGTAAATAGAGGAGGGGTCCCGGCCTGGCCCCGCTCGGTGGTTGGGCGGGGCTCTCTCGGGGGTGCCATTAGCTCAGGCTTTGGTAATGTTTTTCCTCCTCACGCAGCTCCTCGGTGACAACAGGGCGACGATATTCAGCCTCTTTCGATTAAACGCATCCCACTGAACACGAAGTATTTAGAGTCGCGTGTCCCCCCGCGGCGGCACCCTGAGGTGTTCAGGGGGAGATGTCTCCCCGACGGGTGCACCCTCGCCGTCTCCTTCTTAAGGAGTGCGTGTCCCCGCGCGGCGTGGGTGCCGCCCGCAGCTCGCTGCCGAGGCGGCCCGTCCCACGGGGCACCTGCCGCCGGGGTTTCCAAAGCACCGGGAGAAAGCCGGGCCCCGCAGAGGGGACAGCAGATGCCGGGAGGTGGGCGCGGACCTCCCCCCCTCCCGCGGAGGCCGGGGGGGGGCGCAGCGGCCGCGGTGGAAAGCGGGGAGGGGGATCAAATGTCCGCCCGGAGCCGGCCCGCGCTGCCGGTAGCGGGGTCACTGTGTCCGGCTCCGTGGGCAGCGTGGTCGGGGGGAAAGAGGAGGAACGGTGGTGCCTTTACTGCTAAAGTGCCCTCGGATCAAGTCTCTGCTCTCTCCCCCGACCCCCTGCACAACTGCATCTAAAGCGGCGCTTTGGAAAGGAGGGACTGGGGGGATCTCTGCCCAGACCCCAGCTCCTGCACTGCTAGAAATCGCTCTTCTAATATGATTCACTGGACTTTGCCCAACTTTACAGCAAACTGCAGGCTTTATAAAGTCCCGCTAACTATTCACTGTCCCCGTCTTTTTTCTTCCTCACTGTTGCCAGCCAGCCTCGCCTGTGTTGACACCCAGACGAGCTCCTGACAGTCACTCTTCAGACTCAGATGTCCGTCTCACACGCGGTAGTTTTAACTACTGCCTCGGTTTTCACGCTACAGCCTATTTTTGGAGAGCAGGGCAGCGCAAATGAATATTCCTGATGAAGGTAGCTTTCATCGGGTTCTTTACAAAATCTATTCCCCCTTCCTCCCTCCCACCCCCTAGATACACACGCACCATACCGAGGTTTGCATTTTTCATGGCGGGACAGGCAAGTCTATAAAAGGCATGTTTGTTTTTCCTGGCTGTTTCAAATATGTATTTCCTGGAGGACTTCGCATCTAACGGGGTCATCAGAAGCACATGTGCGATTTTCATCTTTCCAAGTGATTTCCCTTCTCCCCCCCCTTCTCCTGAGCAGCGCTGTTTGCTGATGTAACATTTTACCTGTCTGTTCACTTTAGCTCCCACTAAACTTCTCCGTTTCCCTGAGTCCCAGACTCTTGGTGAAGTCCCAGTTTGTTTCCGTGTGTCTGTCTGGTTTTTTAAAGGAGTCTTTTCTTTTTTTTTTTTTTTCTTCTTTTTTCCCTGTAGGACACGGGCTGGGCTGGAGGCAGGAACGGCTCATTGCTCTGCCGCCCAGCAAGCCCGGCCGCCCGCTCGGCAGCCGCCGCCTCCCGGTGCCCCGGGGCGCGGAGCGGGACCGGCTCTGCGGCACAGCGGGACGCCGGCTGAAGGCGAATTTGGGATTTAGAGCTGGAGATTGAGCGTCCTCGCCCAGCGGCAAAAAAAAAACCCCAAGCAACAACCAAACACACCCCCCCTCCCATTTATTTAAGTGGGAAGGAGATGGACCTTCTTCCCGAACAGGGAGCCGCCTCCTCGGTGCAGGGAGGGGAAGTTTTGAGCCCCGCTCCCCGCCGCAAGATGAGAAGAAGCTGATGGCTCAGCCCAGCTCCTAGTTTAAGTATGTATTTTTCCAAACCCCAGAGCTACTCTCCTTCAGACAAAACCCTCACCTTTTCCTTGTGTGCTGAAGCACTGAAAGTTCCCTTCCGTATGTTTTTCTTGGCTGGCTGAGCCGCAGCGTTTTGATTCACTAAGCAGAGGAAGTTAAAGAGCTCTGCAGTAAGGGCCAGTGGCCAGTGTTTTCATCGCCATCCCCCTACATTATTTGTCATGCTCAAGCGAGGGTTTGTTCAAGGCAAGAGCCTGCTCATACCGGGCTGCATTTGTTTCTCCTGAAGAAGGCAAGAGATTTTGTTTCCGGGTCTGGTAACAGGAGCCCGAATGCCTTACACAAACATCGCTGGGCAGGCAGGGGCACTTCCAAGTCTTTTCACTCTGGGACTGGAGCAGCCCCCCTCAAACACACGTTGAGCCTTCGGTTAGGCCCGAACTGCTGAGCCAGGGGTGGCGAGAAGAAGAGGGAACGTAGCTTGCTCCGGGGCAGCCCGCAAGAAATATGCCAAGCAGGCGACTTCTCTCGTGTAGGTCGTGTTGAAATGTCTGCAAAATGGCTTATAGTATCCAAAGGAAAACGCAGCCACACAGCCTTTGGCAGATGAGACGTGACTGTGCTTCCCAGAGGGTCCTGTTCACCCCCAAGCTCCTGCAAGGGCTTGCAGAGGGAAGGCGTTTAACCAGCTGGATTGCAAGCTCCGGCATACGCTCCCCTACTCATAGGAAATGTTCTTCCTCCAATAAACTTGCTCCCTGTCCCCAGCAAAGCCTCACGCGCCCCTTCGGGGACTGTGCCACATCTTCAGTAGCCTGTCGGGATGCTCTCCCCTCGCCTCCATCAGTATTTCCCCGACAGGGTGACGAGCTGCGCCCTGGCAGGACGGCCAAAGTTGTTTTCTGTCTCAAATGTGCGGTTTCTCTCACAGCCCTCTTCAGCGCAGCACCGGGGCAGTTAACACTCACGTAATAAAGTACAGGGCTTCCCAGCAGAACAAATCTGCTCTAGTACACCGTGAATATTCAGTGCCCTGCTCTCTAAAGGAATTACTCCAGTTTCAGTTCTGGGGTCCGTAAATGCTGCATTCATTATGTAATTTGGTAAGGTTCTAGTTTGAGGGCAAATACCACTTTTACCTATATATATATGCATGTGTATGTATATATATGTATGTATGCGTGTATACGAGAGAGAGAGCGAGGGCGGTTTTTCCCCTGGGCGCCCAAGCTATAGGGGCTCAGCTGTGGGGTTTGCCCGCCGCATTCCGGCCTCAGTCCGGGTCTAGCTAGGCGGAGCTTCATGGGTAAAACCTGCCGGGTCCGGATCGTCTTTTTATTTATGCCCCGAAACCTGCGGGGGTACCCCGCAAACAGCCAACCCTGAGATGAGATATGCCCCATGTAACGTAATGCCAGTGAATCATAACTAATCTGTTTAAAACTAAGGATTAGTCACGTCAGTTTCGGCATATTCCTCTATGGGGAACTTTTTCTGTGCGTGGAAAATCAGGGGGATTTGGGCTAATTTACCAAACATCATTACTAAGGCGAGTACGGTCCGGTAAAATGAGTCTTAACATGTACGGGTTTTCAGGTTGCATTACACACGTCCCGTCATCTGGGCTTTAGGCTGTGTGCGCCCTTAATGCTAGATTGACCAGCAGATTTTTTTTTCTGACTGCATGATTTCTGTTTCTAGCTGTCTTTAACTGACTTCCGCGGCTCGGCCGCTCTTCTTTTCTCCGCATATAAGTGATCCTCGCTGCAATTTACAGGAGTTTTCATCGCCCCTCGCTTTCAAAGGGCCTTTCTCACCCTGTCAGCCCTTCATTTACTTTTGCCGATCGAATTCTGCCTCCTCTGTGCAATATGACCTTTTATTAACCACGTAAACCCCATCCTGTTTTCATACCGCCTCTTTAAATGTCCCCCGTCTTTCTCTAATACTTCTTTTTTCTTTTTCTTTTTTTTTTTTCTCCAGCGGGCAAAGCCTTAAGGCTTTATTTCGGTTTCCAGGCCATGTTTTATTAACCCAGTCGTTCTGTTTTCCTTCCCAAACTTATTCCTATCTCTAAAAATACAAAATAATTAACTAGCCAATTAATTCATTCTTTGCAATATTGCATTGCTGCATGTGTTATTTTACAGGGAGCGGGGATCTTCTTTAGCCCTAGGAAGCAGTGGTTCCTCTACTTGCGAAATGTTTATTTTCAAAGGATTAAAATTCATAGCTAAAATTATTAGATGCCCCTCAACGGAAATAACAGGATCTGCTATTTAGACCCTGATGCACGCAGGACCACACTGGTACGCTCCCACCGCTGCGGCAACAGCCACATCATCTCGGCTGCTGAAAAATCCCCCCAAAGAGCAGAAACAGGAGAAGCATAAACCTAAATGTACCACATTGTCTCCTCTATAACACTGTACCCCGCTGCACCCCAGCACAAGGAGAACACTGCATTTATAACCACGAGTAAGAGCGAGCTTTTTTCCGAGGCCGATCCTCCCTGTTACCGACATCCGTACCTTTCCATCTATAGACTTTAACGGGGCCTCCGAGAAATGTGCTTTTAGCGGACACCCACAAACGCACCGAGGCGCTAATCCAGCCCCAGATTATATCAAATTAGGACATTGCCCGCACAAAAACTCCCGCTGATTGAAATTTCAGCCAGCGTCTGAAACCTGGACACGATCTTTGCTGATCTAGGCATATTTCTATCCCGCTTGAAGCCATATCGTTTTCTCAGTTTATTTTTCACAAGAAATTAATTTTAGGATAAAAAAAAAAAGTATAAAACCCCTTGCAAGCTCTGAGGAACGTTTTAAACGGATGATGTATCACATTCGGCTTCTAGCAAAGAGTCGGTAGCGAGCGTGCAAGCTGTAATGAAATCACCCTGAGCTCTTCTCTTTTAACGAAGCAAACTTGCAAGCAAGTTGCCTGTCTCTTCTGCCACCCTGTGCTTACAGAAAAGGAAAAAAAAAATAGAAAGAAAGAAAAAGCAGAGGAATAGAGAAATCCCACTCCGGTATCACTCCCACGGGCGCTGGAAAGGCGTTTGCTGCCCAGCCGTGCCGGACCCCGGAGCAGGGTCTGGCCACGCTGAACTTGCGCGCTCGCCCCTGAGGCGAGGGGGGCGGCGGGAGCGGCTTTCTACCGGGGCAGCGGACACCGGGGCGGAAAAGCCCGCAGCGTGCCCGGCCGTGCCCTCGGGGGAGCAGGTGGGCCACCTCCCTGCTCCCCTTAGGGCCCGCACCTCCTGTCCCCCCCGTCCCCCTGTCCCCCCGCTCCCGCAGGGCGCCGCCAGCTCCCCCCGGCGCACGCCGCTTCCCCGCGCCGGGACGGAGCGGCCCCGACGTGCCCGGGCGTTGCTCCGCGGGGCACCTCAAACGGTGCAGGGGTGCGGGGGTGCCGCCTGACGGCTCGGGGGGCGGGGGGGGGGGCGAGGTCCGCTCGCCTCTGCGGCGGCCGTGGGGGAAGCCCCGGGGCGGGGAGCCCCGGGGGCCCCGGCACCGCGCAGGTGTCCGCCGCCTCCCCCGGGCGAGCGCCGTCAGCCCCGGCCACCGGGCATCCCGCTCTGCTGCCGCTCAGGGCTGAGCCCGGAAACACCCCGCCGGCGAGAGAAGCAGCCGCACGCCGAGTTAGATTTCTAGATTTTATTATAAAATAAAAGCAGAAATATTTTCCAAAGAATGTATTCACATAATATAAACAATAAACAAAACTAAGGTGAGTGACTTGCGGTTGATACTGTCGTTTAGGTCTAAACTTGAGCAGCAATTCCTCTTTTTTTTAAAGCCCGCTCCTGCCCTCGTTGCATAGCGAGGGGAGAATCTTCCCCTGCTTTCCTCTGGGGCCGGAGCCGGGCCATCACTTCCTTTCCCACCCAGCAAATGGCAAAAGCACCACATGGACAAGGCCAAAGAAGCCGTCTCTCTGCATAGCATCAGCTACAAGAAGGTTACAGAGTCTGCCTAGAGCGCGTGTTGCTGCTATAACTTGACTACAACTCTTGTATTCTTAGTTGAAATTGTACATCGTACACCTGCCACGGATACATAACTACAATAGAATAACGGGAGCGATGTGTAACTTCCAAACAGGCATGGGAGCAGCGGCCTTGCGCTCCCCTTTCCTTCCCACCCCCCGAAAAATAAAAGATTACAATGTGCCTCTTCCCACACAGACCGGCCCGATCGAGTGACACCACCGAGAGACTGGTGAAGTTAAGGCTGGAAAGAGCTGCTACACCGAACCGCCTTGCAGCCTGCCGTGAAAATCACAGCGCCTGTCCAACAGTCCTTACACGCCTGAGACCACCTTCAAGCAACCCTTAAGGCTTTTCACAACATTACTGCCCACAGCCGAGTCCGATACCTTCCAAACCTGCAGCCAGCCTGCTGCCAAAGGGCACAACACATCCACTAAGGAGTTTGTCATCGCTTGCAAAGTCTCTGGTAAGATTAAGGAAAAAAAAAAAAAAAAAAAGGAAAAAAATAGAGTAAAGGAGGGCTGGTGCGAGGGAGGGAGCGTGTACACGGTTTTAAGAGCCCAGATCGACCAGGTTAGATGACATGGGGTTGAGGATGGAGTCCTGCAAGCTGTGGTGGTGCATGGGGTCGGCGCTGGGCACGGGGATAGCGCTGGGGCCCTGGGGGTGGCCCAGGCCGTGCAGGGGCTGCAGCCCGGGGTTGGAGCTGAGCAGCAGCGCGGGGCTGGAGGAGGTGTGATCCGGGGTCCCTGACGGCGTCTTCTCGTCCTCTGAGCTCCCCAAAACTGTCTTATTCCCGTTCATTGACGCCGAGAGCGGGTTGTGGCTGTTGGAGTTGGAATTCTCGTTGTTTTCCCTATAGGAAACACAAAAGAGGGAGGGAAATCACCGTGTGGCCGCGGCTCCGGGGCGCGCACGGCGGGAGCGGAGGCGGCGGGCGGCGGGGAGGTGGCTCCCGGGGCGGCGAGGCGGGGGGGGGACGCAGAAACAGTAGGTTTACAAACTCTGCAAACCTCCAAGGCCTCTTCATCTGGCACAAAGGTCTAAGGTCCGCCGAGCTTGTAAACAGAGTCTCCCGCTAGCCCAGCGGAAAGTGTCACTTTGCCAAAACGTCACTTTCTGCCTCCAAAGCGTTTGCACAGCGTGGGGAGGGAGGGGGGAGGAAGGGAAGCGGGGGAGGAAGACAGTGAAAAAAAAAAAAAAAAAAAGACTTTTTAACTTTAAAACTGCTCTCGGAGCTGAAGAGAAGTTCGGCCGCGACTTCTCCCGGGAGGGCCAAAGCCCGGCGAGTTGTAGGCAGGATTGCTCCGTGCAGCGGCACAGCCTCCCAGGCTCGCATCGGGCGGGACAGGCTTTTGCTTAAGTAACAGGACGGTTTTTTTCTCCCTCGCCCTGAGCTTAAAGCGCAAAACATCGCCCAATATGGAAGATAAGGCAAGCAAACAGAGTTAACTCGCCTATTTCCCGGCCCCCCTCGGGAAATGCTCCGCACACCCGCTGCCATCCCTCCGTCCCTCCTCGGCGGCGGAGGGCGCAGCCCGGCTGGCCGCTCGCCCGGCTCGGCTCGGCTCGGGTGCCCGGCTCCGCGGCGGGGGGGCGCGGCACCGCCGGTGCGGCTACCGACAGAGGCAGCCGGCTCGGAAAGGCAGGACGTAATTTCAAAATTCATCGTCGGGTAAATAGCGAGAAATCGCTGGAGGCTGGCCAAGCCCTTGCAGATACATATATATATATACATTTTTTTTTTTTCCCCCCCGAAATGAGGGGCAAGACGGGGTGGGGGCGGCCGTCCCGTCAAGGCTAACGCGGCTTTTAGACATAGCCCTCGTAGAAATACTTTAGACATAGCCCTGCCTGAAATACGGAAGGCATTGCAAGTCTATTTGAAAGCTTCTGCGGAAGCTTTGAAACACCCTATCTGGCAGAGGGGCCCTATCCTGCAGGATTTGGTCGACAGCAGTGAAGCCATTGCGCTGGCGGTTTTTCCTCAATAAGGGCTGCAGGATGTGGCTGGAGACACTTTGTGCCAAAAAATTAAAAATAGACAAGAAAGCTCTGTTTGAACAAGTTAGCTAGAGTGAATGGCAATCCCATGAACAGTCTGTTTTCCAACGCCTGGAGTGTAATATTAGGTTGAGTGTATTTTTCAATGTCAAAAATCTTATTTGCCTCTGGAGACCTTTAAAATTTGATTCCTCGGGAAAAAAAGAAAAAAAAGAATGGAATAAGTGTAACCTTCATTTCCTTCGGATATTTGAAGGTGAGTCCCCGCTATCAGCAATAAAAAGGATCTCTAACATCTCGTAAAACCAACACTTGCGGGGATTTGAAGGAAAATTAAAGCTCTAGCACCGTTTCGGGAAATGTGTGGAGCAAATCTGTGCGGAGCCCGAACCTGCCGGGCTGCACAGCTGCGCGGCCGCGGCGCTGGCCATTTCCAAGACACATGAGGCAGAAACGAAAAAAAAAGGCGTCTCCGCGGAGGGACGGATCTGTGAGAGATTCCTAATCCAGTAATTAACCGCGCAGGCCCTACGATCAGATCCGTGTGGACCGGGCAATTCAGCGAGCTAGTGAGGAGCCACTGCGCAGTTAGAGGACGCTTTTTGCTTCTTCAAAGGGCCTTCCTAAGGCACAGGGGCTGCTGACGGAAAAGTCATCCCGAATGCCCAAGGACGTAGACGTTAACCTCTGCCCGGCAATTAATGGTCCCTTCACTCCATTTAACGAGAAAAACAGTTTGGGAATCACGCTCGGTGTAAGAACATACATCTACTAACACGCACTCCCGAGCACCTTGCTGGGTAGTGAGTACGAACTGCCATTTGACGAGCGAGGTGAGAGGTGGCTCCGGTCAGAGCCCGTCTCGCTCTCCCGCCTCACGCCAGCAGCCGACCTTAGAGGCAAGTTTCGCTAACAGCGTTCAGACCCGCTCGTTCCCGGCTGCCGCCCCGGCTCTCCCTCTCTGCACCGGGGTAGCCCTCAAGGACACGCTCCGAGCTGTGCGGGGCGCGGAGCCCTCGCCCTCAGCCCCGCCGCCGCCGGCCTCTCCCGCCGGGCCGTGCTCCCGCACCGGCACCTCGGGCCCCGCCGCCCGGCGGGGCTGCACGCCGGGGAGAGGCGGCCGCGCTGCTTAACCGGGGGTCGCCGCCGGGCGTGGGAAGCGCCCCCGGCAGAAGGGGCTGCCCCGCGGCCGCCGCGCCGGCTGTGCGGGGTGGGGTGGGTGAGGTCTCGGCGGGGAAGGGGTCCCGCCCGCCTCTCCCGGGGCTACTTTTGGCGGACAGGCGCCCTCGCCGAGCGCCCGCCTGGCTCGCCTCTGCTTCGCTGGGCGCCCCCGCGCCGGAGGGCCAGGCCCCTCCCGGGCGCGCCGTCCCGCGGGCCTCCCCGCAGCCGGGGCTGGGGCAGAGGGAGAGGCGCGGGGCGAGCGGCGGGGCCGGCGACCCGCGGGCGCCGGGGGAGCCGGGGGAGCCGTACCTTTCCTTGGCCTCGGCCGCGCGGTCCCGCTGCCGGCGGTTCTTGAACCAGTTGCTGACCTGGGTGGTGGTGAGGCCGGTGGCCTCGGCCAGCTCCCGCTTCTCGCGGGGGGACGGGTAGGGGTTGTGGGCGTACCACTCGCGGAGGACGCTGCGGCTCTTCTCCTTGAAGCAGTAGCTGGTCTCCTCGCCGTCCCAGATGGAGCGGGGCAGCGGGAACTTGCGGCGCACCCGGTACTTGCCCACCGCCCCTAGGGGTCGCCCCCGCAGCTTCTCCGCCTCGATGTAGTGCGCCTTCAGCCAGAGCTGCTGCAGCTTGGGGTGGTTGTGCGCCGAGAACTGGTGGCTCTCCAGGATCTTGTAGAGCTCGCGGAAGTTGCCCCGGTGGAAGGCCACCACCGCCTTGGCCTTCAGGACGCTCTCGTTCTTGTGGAGGTGCTCGCAGGCAGGGAGGGACCAGAGGAACCGCCCCAGCCGCTCGATGTTGCCGCCTTGCTGGAGCACCTCGCAGACGCAGGCCACTTGCTCTTGGGTGAAGCCAAAAGTCGGGAGCATCGACATGGTGAGCCCTGCCCCGCCGCGCACCCTACGGCCGCATAGAGGGGAGCGGCGTGGGGCGGCGGGCAGCGCCCGGCATGCGGGGCCGGCCCCGGGGCGGCGGCGCCCGGCGGGGCCCGCTCGGGCGTCACGGTCGGGCGCGGGGGGCCGCGGCCATCGGCGGCGCCCGGCCCCGGAGCGGCCGCGGGAGCCGGGGGAAAACGGCGAAGAGCGAAGAAAAAAGCCCCGGGAGCCCGAGCGCGGGCGGCTTTCCCCCCCGGCCGCCTCCTTTTTGTAAGTCCAAGTTGCGAGAGTAACTTTGTGCCTCTTTTGTCTCCTATCTGCAGCGCTCGCAGCGGCCGCGGCTCTCCCACCCCCACCCCCCTCGACCGCCGGTTTGGGATCTCCCTGCTTCCCCCCCACCCCCAGCCGCCGCAAGATCCCACATAATATAGTGGTAAAGCCCTGCTCCCTCGCTCCTCTCCCTCTCGGAGTTTTTCCCCCCTTTCTTTCTCTCTCTCTCCCTTTTTTTTTTTTAATAATATTATTCTAAGCTGGCATGAAAAGTGATTATCCGCGCTGTGATTGGTCCGGTTATCTGACCCGGGGACTGCCAGGAGAAGACAATAGTTTTAGTCAAATTATTTGCCATGGTGACGCTGTCAATCAGGGGTAACCCGATCTGTTTTGAGGTGGCTCCCCGGCTGGGTTGACAGATTGCTCAGATCCACTCAGAGGCGGCCCTGCGAGCTGAGATATTAGCTAGCGAGGGAGAAATTTCCGCCGTGATTGACGCTGCAGGCGCCCGTCGGGGGAGAGGGGGAGCGCCGGAGCGCGGAGCCCGGGCCTCTCGCCGCAGGGCGCTGCGGCGCGGCGGGACGGAGCCGCCGCCCCGTCCGGGCCCCGCCGCCCCGTCTGGATCCCGCTGCCCCGTCCCGGCCCCGCAGCCCCGTCTGGATCCCGCTGCCCCGTCCCGGCCACGCAGCCCAGTCCGGGCCCCGCAGCCCCATCCCGGCCCCGCCGCTCCGGAGCGCGGGCTCTGCCGTCCCTGGCACCCACGGCCGCGGTGGGCAGGAAAACCCGCCTCCGGCCCTTGCAGAAAGTTTCTTTCTAAATGCGTTAGCTTAACCCCCCTCCCCAGCGCCCAGTAACAACTGTCGGAGAGTTTTATAGGGAAGGGGCCTCTCACGCACAATAGAGACCCTGTTCGTGACCTGGGATCCCATTACACGCTGGTCGTACCTGCCCGGGAGCTAGGAGGAGGCGTGATGATGCAGGACCGAGGAAGGATTGCCTCTCCGTTAGTCGCCGGCCGTGCCCCGCCACGCTCCGGTGCGCAGAGCGCTGGCGTTTTTGACCACCGGACGCCGGGCATTTATTTCTACTCGATTTCCAGGAGCGTGTCGGGGTGTGTCATCCGGGAGAGGGACGCGTGTAAAAGTCAGAGACACTTCGCGTGATTAAGCGGACCCTTATCACCCACGCGTGCCCGTTACACGCTGCGGTTTTAGTTTACCGACTGTGCGGGGCAGGGACCCGTATCCTTTCCCGTCCCTTTCGGTCTACACAAAGTGAAAGGCGAGGGAGAGAGACTGTGCAGGCTGGAAGGTCGGGGTAGGATGAGCGAGCGAAGGCCGATGCGGTGCCTCCGCGGGAGCGGCGCGCAGGCTGCGCGGGCAGACGGGACGGCCGGAGCGGCGGCGGGCGCCGGGGCTCGCCCAGGTGAAGGCACTCGGGAGGAGCCTCCCGACCCCAAAATCAGGGCAGTTTCCATGGCCTCTAATGTTCCCCTTTTGGGGAGAAATAATAATTAATCCCACAAGCTCTTTCTACGCCATTTGCAGCCCTCACAGGACAGGTCTCTGCAATTGTGGGTTCCTGCCACAGTACCTTTTTAGCCGCCCCGGCGCGTCAGGGATTTAGCGAAGCCACAGGACACCGGGCTGCGGCTCCCCGCCTCGCAGCCTGACCCTCCGCGGCCGATGGACGGAGCCTCCGTGCCGGCCCGGGCGGGCGTCGCGGCCGTCCCCAGGGGAAGGCGAGGCCGGGGCGGCGGCGCGCAGCCCGGCGGCTCCCGGCGGCGGCGGCTCCCGGCGAGAAGCCGCGCCAGGGCTGCGGCCGGGCGAAATGCGGCGGGGGAGGGAGGCAGGAGGAGGAGGAGGGTGGGGGCAGCGGGTCAGCCCGCGTCCAGCTCCCAGCATGTCCGGACGCCTGTGCGTACCCGCCGCGTACGTCTGTATTTTCTCGAGTGCACTCCGCTTTGGAGGCTTCATGTCCTCCTACCTGTCCGGGCTTCTCCCGAGTGCTGCCATAAAGAACCAGTGGCAAGCGGGCGGCTCCCGCCCTGCATCCCCCGGGGACGCAAAATAGAGGCTTCCTTTGCAGGGCAAGCGAGAGACAGCTCAAATTCGTTTAAAACAATTTCGGGGATGTTGGTGACGGGTCCGTAAAGCCCCCTTGCACGATTCTCGCTCCCTCCCTTTACAAAATGAGCCTTCGACATCATAGTGCCTTGATGCCGGACGACTTCTGCGGGCTTCAAACTGTGCTTGTTTGTAAACGAAAGCATCCCGATCTCAGCGCTTCCTACCCAACCCAAGCGGCTGGATAGTTCGCAGCCGCAGATGTAGCGGGCGGTCACGGGACGGGAGAACCGATCCACTGCAAACGTTACTCGGAGCAGAAACGGAAAGAGAAGCACAAATCCTCTCTCCCACCCCCGACCTCTGCGCACGTACCGGGTGCCTTTCGCGAAGGAGGCTATAGCCCCGTTCCTCTCCCTCCCGCCATTGGGACTGTGGCAATAGAGAAAAGCGCTAGCGAGGTCTGAGCTGCTCCCCCCGCCTCCCCGCTACCGCGCTCGGTCGCCCCACATTTATTAGGGATATACCTGACTCCGCTTTCTCTCCTTCCATCTCATAACCACAGCGGTTAAATCTGAACGGGAGCAGCTGATCGCCCTAGCCGGAAAGGAGATGTCAAAACCTGTTGCATGGACTTAGATCTGAGAAAGTGTCTTCTTAGCACCGTAAAATGTGAGTACAGAATCCTCACGCCAGCGTCTCCGTAGGCGCTTTCACTTTAGGCTGCCTTAGCCAGGCTGCAGCTTGCACGTAACGCTAGTTCACTTCCCAGAGCGCTGGGCAGAGTCAGGGCTGGCCCCTTCCCGAGCACCCTGTATCAGCTTGCGTCCCAGAGCAATTGCAAATTAGTGACATCTGGATCCAAATTCTGTATAACTGCTTTTAACTTTCGGGAAAGAAAAAATCTTGCTATACATGCTAGAAGAGAGACCAGATACCGGCTGCAAAGCCACGGCATGGGGCGAGTCAAGTTGCAGTGACTTGCGAGGGAATCAGGCGATGGGGAGAGGAGCTGTTTGGTTTTTTTTCCCGGCATTTGCGAAAGGGCTCGTTCACTGCAATTATATTTCAGAGCAGGAGGCGCGAATAGCCTGCTAACGTTTGCCCCCAGTCCGACGGGGACATTTTGCCTGGCCGCTGCTGGCTCTCTCCGTTCAGCCGCCGTGAAAGGCTTTATCTGGGCTGACCGAAACTTGTGCCCGGCCCCGCTGCGCCCGGCGGAGAAGGCCGGGGTTTCGTCCCGGCCCCGGGGGTGATTTTGCCGAGGGCCCACTCGGGAAGCGCCGCACCCCTCCGCGCAGTCACTGCCGCACACGAAGCAGCGTGCGAGACCGTCAGTGTCAACACAATCATTGTGAAATGTGAAGGAAATAAAAAGTCGTTTTTATCGTAATGTTCCTCTTATTAACCGGGGCACAGAGACTATCGGGGGGGGGGGGGGGGCGGTCGTGTCGCTTCCTAGGAGCCTTTCACTGCACGTAACTGACTTCTGTCCACCAGCGAGTGCCAAGACAGGGCTGCAGTTATCTGCAAATCTCCCTCTCGGCAGTGCCTCGACCGTCTCCTTGCAGACAGCAGCCTGTGTGGGAGGCTGCAGGCCCGCACCGTTCCCGCTCAAGGCAGGAACCGATTCAGCCAACCTCCTGCCCTGCATCTTTCCGCAAGTCCCTACGACCGCTGCCTCTGCAGACCCCCTTCCATTACAGAGACCTTCTCCGTTTTACAGAGGCGCAAATGCCGCTGGCTGGGCTGGGGACAAACCGGAGAGGCAGGAGCCAGAGGCACTGCTACCCGCCTCCCTTCGCCCGCTCGCACAAGGCTGAGGACACGCACGCTCCTGCCAGCCGGCCTCGGGAGGGGCAGGGGAGGGCGGCTCCCCGAGGGGCGCTTTTATCGGCAGGAGCAGCGAGCAAATGATAACCCCCCGATCTTCACATGCCAGAAGGAAACACATCTTCCCCGCAGATGTCCACTACCGTGGCAAGGGCTGTAGGGAGAGCAAGCAAATGACAAACAACTCCAAGTTTTCGTTTCTTTATTTCCTTCTTTAATTTTATTTTCTTTCCTTTTGGCGGGAGGGCAATATGCTTTCTCCTTAAAACCCGTGGGCTTTAAAGTGGGCGAAAGCCTGCCGCAATTAACCTGCTATTCCTGCTAGCTTTTTTTATGAATCATAGCGACCTTTGCCAGGATCCTGGGCCTACCTGACCCCCACTCCCTAACCCGGGGGGGGCTCAGCGCGGGTTTCCCCGGTCATCCAGGGCGCACACGTTTCTCCCTGGCGGGACCCGGCCCCTTCAGGCGGTCAAAGCTCGCCCGGGATTCAGAGAGGCAGTTTGCAACCCGGAACCGCGGGTTGTCGTCCGTCCGTCCGTGTCCCCCCCCCGTTATTTATTCACGCTTATATTTATTTTGGGGTTTTGTTTAAAACCCGGGTCTATCCCATCACAGATGGCACTAAGATCCTGCCCCGACTGAAAACGAAACACGAGAGAGGATCACTGTGCGTAACTAAATTAAGGCAAACAACAATAGCTTGTTGTTCTGTGATTTGGGCGAAAGGAATAATTCAAAGCTTTTGCTGCGCGCAATGTGCTGTTCCTCAAGGGGACCGGCCAAGGATTTCAGATATGTAACGGGTAACTCGATTATGCTAACAAACTCAGCTTGAAAGAAAACGTTGTTGGGCTGCGGGGGGGGTGGTGGGGGGGTGGTGGAGTGGGGTGCTGTGGGCGGGGGGGCCGAGCCGGGGCGCCGGCGGGAGGAGAGCCTCTGCCCCAGGGAGCGGCCCCGCTCCCCGCGCCCGCAGCTCCGCCGGTCCCCTCCAGCCCGGAGCCGTTTCCCGGCCGGCTGGACCCGAGATGCTGGAATAACATTTTCGAGAGAGATGTATTAATTAGGAGACTGGGGCCTGATGCGACGTGACTGTCTGAGCTGGCCTCGGTGAACCTTTCCGCCCCCCCTCCCGGCCGCCCCCCGGTGAAATGGGACTCCGGGGGCGGCACTGTGCCCCCAGCTCAAGGCGCTGTAACCTCCCGCGCTCCCCACGAAACCCGATAGCCCCCCAACCGGCTAATGCGGCCGGTCCTGATTACCTTTGTATTATCCCTTCTCAGTCTCGGGCGCGGGGTTCAGAGTTTTCACTTACTTCTGCTATCAGCACCCTCCCGGCCGTTACCCCCAGCATCGATATTTATTTGGGGTGTTCCCCCTACACGGCCCACAGCCAGGCTCAGGTCCCGCGGAGGGGACAGCCGCCTGGGGGGGACGGCCCGGGGGGGGGGGGGGGGCGAGGGGGTCCCGGGCCGGTGCCCACCCAGCCCCCGCGCCGCTCCCGGCTGCGGGCACCGCCTCAGATGCTCCGCGGCACAAGGGGACTCTCTCAGCAGACAGCGTACAGCTTACAGACAAGACAACAACAACAACAGAAGGCACATATGGTTAAAATAAGGAGAGAGAGTGCTTTCTGCCTTAGGGGACTGGCAATAACTAGCCAGAAATGCAGGGCATTGAATCTAAGCTTCTGGTGGGCTTCTGCGGGATTGACAACTTAAATCACACTACAAGCATCAATTTGACAATATTTGTAAACTTCTTGTTTCCAGGGATCTTCTTGATCAGAGATAGACCAGGTTGGTATGAGCTTGAGCCACGAAGGTCTTTTTTTTTCCCCCTCCTCCTTTCCCCTCTTCCGAGTTGATGAATAGCGATCAGGTTTCTTTTAATGGCTGCCCCCTATTCTCACAGCCTCCCACAACTAACCCAAGAGCCTGTTTCCTCGACCTCAGTTAATTCCGCTGATTACTCCAAGATGATGAGGAAAGCACGAAGATTGCTCGCTGTTCCTACCGATTCAAGGCATTTTTGTTACCGTCTCCATCCCAGGCTCACGGGGATTCGGCCGCGGAGTACTTTTAGGAAGAGGCTGCCCTCCCTCCCCTTCCCTCCCTCCCCAGGCAGCTGGCGGGTCTCGGCCGTGGTCTTGCCGCTCCGTGGGTGCGCGGTCCCCGCCTCGGGGGTGGGGGCCAAGCACGGGCACCCTTCGCGCAGCGGCCCGCGTTGTCTCAGGGCGGGGGCACCGCCGGCCTTTCGGCGGCCGCTCGGGTGGCGGTGGCGCAGGTGAGCCCTGCGCGCCCCTCCGCGCGGGGACCCCACGCTCCCGCGGGGCGCCGTGCCTGAAGCGGGGGCACACCTCCGGCCGCCTCCTGCAGCTCCCCCCAGGAACGAAAGCGGCTCCCCCGGCCGTGGGCTGGGCTGAGGCCGGCCCCACGGGGCCCGAGGGGGAGATCCACTCCGAGAAATCTCACTAGAGGGCTCTAATACTCAGCTCCGATCGCTGCTCGGAGAAAACAAGGCTTCCTCCTTAATGTCCTTTAGTCTTCCCACTAGATTCAGCCTGGCGAAGTCTCCCCCAGGACTCTCAAAGGTGGCAAAGTCTCCCCCAGTACTCTACTCTCAAAGGTGGCGAAGTCTCCCCCAGTACTCCACTCTCAAAGGTGGCTCACATAGGTCATCACCATGACAAGAAGATCCTTTGTCTTCTTAGTAACAGCAGCCTCCTACCCTGCCCTACCTGCAAGCGAACAGAGATGATGTCCCCTTCCTGGTGCGTAATGGTATAAGAGGGTTTTGGGGGGTCCCACCCTCTTCTGTATCCATCCCATGGCAAGAGAAGGAAGCGCAGTCCCTACAACAACTAAAACTCCCATTTTACGGTGGGCCCCAGGCACAGGTATCCTTGTCAAGAATCAGGGAGTAAGCACTATTTACAGATATTTAGAAATGTGTTTTGTTTTTTTTTTTCTTCCCTTCAGTACAGAAAAAGCTTGCGTAAGTTCTTCCATGGTCTATGGAGTGTAGTATGCCCATAAACACATCCATCGTTTAAATTCTGCAAGACTGAGGCAAGCTGAAATGTAATGTAGTGTTAACAAATAACACACACACAGATATCGGTGTCAAACAACATTGACTGACTTAATTGGAATATGTTCTGGTTTGGGATTTTTTTCCTTTTACATAGTTCCTATAATTTGCTGTGGGGAACAAGTAAAAAACAAACAAGACAGTATCCATTAAAATGGAAACTATTATTAATTGTAAGGGAAACTTCATAAAATTTCAGAATACATTCAGTTTGTTTTCACTCCCAATAATTTTTGTAATAAATAAGTAAAATGTCTTATTTGCAGAAATTAAGAAGGGCAATTTAGTTTGTTTGTCATGTCTTGCAGTTCTCTCAGAAGCTTTGAGTACAGATCAAAACTACAGGAAAAGCTTTGTGGAAAGCTAGACAGTTTAGATAATTTAACATCAGTTTAAATCTGATTGACTTTCCAGTGGAAAATTTGCTAATTCTGAACTTGTGACAATGTTCTTTATTTTCCTCTGTGGGTTGTTTCAACCTCCTTTTTCCTGGGTTAATTCTGTCTCTGTCCTTTGATGTCTTCTTCCCTTTATTTCATAGGTTCTTGAGTCAGCTCAAATACACCATGGACCTTTTACTTCCCAGAAAAAAAACCCCGTGTAATTTAAACAGATCCATTTCTTTCAATTTTTTTTTTTTTTTTTTTTTTTTTTTTAGTTTTTGTAATCAGTTTTATCTTCCTTATAAACAAGTCTATGACTAGACTAAGATTGACTTTGTTGCTTATTTAAGATGCAGAAGAGGCCAGCCCAGGGAACACCGAGTTGGTTTCAGTCAGTTAGGCCACTTTACCAGGCAGTACTAAGGCTCTGTATGTTGCTGGTTAAGAAAGAGTCTGCTACTGGGGCACCATACTCACATCCTATTTCCTCCAACAGCCTAGTTGTGTGTGCATGGTAAGGTGCATAAAGGGCACATCATCCCCACTGGAAGTAGATGTTTATGGCAGCAAACACTGCTGCTGCATAGTGCAAGGAGGGGGCATGAGCTCAAGCACCCCGTTTGGCTGCTAGCATGCTCCCAGGCACAGCTTTGGCTGTGGTCTCTCTAAGACAGTGCTTGGGGGTGCCATGCACACCAGGGATCACTCCCAAGGTGCAGTCTGCACTAGACGGCACGTGGTTTGGCTCCCTCCATCCTGCATTGTTCCAGTTCTCCAACAGTATCCCAGAAGTTTTTGCAGTCCCGGGTACCCTTCCATGCCCTCAGTTCACACCCTCGCTCTGCTTCACACTATGAAAATATCACTTGAACAATTTACAATGCATCCCTTATATTATCTCTGATACTCAGAACTAAAAACCCACAGGAAATAACTTTTTCTGAATCACAGATGCACCACTTGGGACCCAAAGACCTAGTGACAAATGCCACTTAGCCTCAGGGCCAGAGAATGGTTCCCAGCCCTGTTTTACTTAGCAATAGGGACATAGTTCAAACATCTTTGCAAGAAGGGACTTAATTCTCACCTTCTTGTGACTGACTACTTCTTCCTTCTTCTAGCAGGGTTTGATCAGTCCTTAGGTCATTTTTAGTTGTTTCATTCTCCGCATACATTTCAGAGGAAGCCCAGATATTAGACATCAAGATTTCACTGAGTGACAGCAAGTGACAAAGCATGGGATTATTGTAGCTATATATAGTGTGTAACTGTATCTGCTACCTGCTACAACCAGAAAACAATTTGGAAATTACTTGTTAAAGTATATATATAGTGTGTATATACACACACACATACATATATATGCATATATTTATATATATTTATAGGTGCCTAGCTGTTTTAATTAACATATGTTTGATTTTACCTCAAGGAAAAACAGATTGTCATTTATTTAAATCTAAACCCTTTCTTAAAAAGTAGGATAACCACATCAGAGCAATATAACCTGATAAACATTTCCTTAATTATGAGGTCTTCTTCACTTCAGTCACATAGGAGAGGTGGTGGGGGAAAGGAATAGAGCATGAGAAGAACTGGACAAAGCCCAGGAAGAATTTTACAGAACAAAAGGATTTTTTTTCTTTTTTTTTTTTCTGCTCAACATTCTGAAACAAATACTGTTGTGGGTGAGGGTGCTATGTTCATGTTTATTTTCAAGTGGAAGGAGGTTGGCAGCAGCATTTGGCATGCATTGAAGAAGTCTGGGAATTGGGCCTTACAGTCATCATAAAGAAGTGAGCTTCAGCTTCCAAGAAGAGAAGAAAGTAAAGAGGTATAATTGGGTGAGTTACATGAGTTATGATGTGGAAGCTATAGTGTAATGAGCATGTTTAATGCACCTAAGGGAAGGAAAAATACTCAGTGCCAAATTGGATGCCAGACTTGTGGCTGGCAGCGGTGAGTGAGCGGTATGAATTCAGCAAGGAGAAGGCTGTGCCTGAAGACGGTTCTCTTAATCCATCAAACTGTTCTTTGAGACGTTTGAATACATCGGACAGAGATGGGGCCGTTAGTTTAAAAGATCAGGACAAAAAGAATGAACAAAGACTCCAAAACAAAAGAACCAAACACAGTCCCAGCAACATCCCAGGGGAGGTTGTAGATATCACAAATGATCCTGGAATTGCTGGAAGCTAGCCCAAGGATGACTGCAGTGGTCTCTGGTCTTAAATAGGATGAAGTCTTCAGCTAGGTGAGAGACTGCTGGAGGGATGGGAGAGGATGAATTGGGTCAATAAGACGTCTCTTTTCTCCACAGCTGCAGAATGTATGAGGAGGCTATGTCATGGTGGAAGGTTTCAGCTAGGGAGACCTCAAGGAGAACGAGAATGCCTGTGGTCACCTCAAAATCCTCTGTGGCCTGGGGCCATAGTCAAGGAGGAAGGAGTCAGGAGCTCTTTCTATTTTCACACTCTCATTTTCAAAGGCAATAGCTGTGGTTTTTTCCTCCAGTTGAAGAAGGTTCAGAAAATCCCTATTGGATCAGTAAGTCACGGCCAACTCCAAGACAGAAGTGTGCAATATAAATGTAAAGCACATCGACTACTTTCAGGTAATTAGAGGGCTCATAGTTTGCCTCACATTGGTGAGGAATTTGGTTGGGTGTTTCAACCTCACATGATGAAAGCCTTTACGTGGAATGAGTGATGCACTTTTGACAGAATTTTGAGAACATCTATGGACCCCGTTCCCATCCTGTCAGAGATGCTTTGTGTTTACCTCACTAATCATGCAATCTATTTAGCCTTGTAACGTGTCCAGAGAGTAGGAAAGCCCTTTGCTAGCCCCCTACCTTAGCTGTGTAGTAGAGGAAATACCCCGAGCACACAGAAGTTAATGGAGAGAATCCCAATAGATCTATAAGCTCTGGATTGGGGTTCTGAAGAAGTTGAAAGAGTAGGGGGAAAAGAGGATTTGGCATGAAAGAAAAAGCAGAAGGAGGCTTATGAAAGTAAAAGCTTGAAATCTTTCAGCGGTATTGATGAACTTCCCCCAGGCATCTTCCAATTAGGCAATGGGCACACAGAGTGGCAGACCATCTAGGTTGGCACAAATCTTGGTAGTATTATGGGACTAATATTTTTGCAAGGAGGAACTGTTCCTGAACAATGCAAAAATGTTTTGTCTTCAATGTCAGGCAGGCATTTTAGGACGGCAAGTCACATTATTAATTATGACTCTTTTTAAATGATTCTATTCCTTGGGGACAAGAAGATGAACATTTATCTCTCTGGTTATGTCTCTTAGAGTACTCTAAAAGCACCAAAGAAGTGCAAAATCTTGTTCCTGGTGTATATTTCCTTTGGGGTAGTCTATCAAGACTCCAAAGGTGTTGAGATATGGTGGATAGTATGTAACCTTCAACACTAAAGCAGATGCACATCATTCTTCTTCTTTTTAGAAGTCTTATTTGATCTCTGGAGACCCATAATGTGATCCTCACTCAATTGTTTTGAGCATAAAGGGAACTTTTCCAAGGCATTATAGAAGCAGCAATGTTTAGATGATCATTATATGTAGAGTTTGATGAAGCAGGCACTTTTCCTGCCATATGTTAAATAAACAACTAGTTACTGTGTACTGTGTGGTGATGCAGGGTGATAATCTCCTGCTGAATAATATGATGTCACATCAAGACTTGAACTATTTCCTTATATAGTCCTCAAGAAATAGGATTTTTTTCCCCCACATCTGAAAATTCACAGGCAAATATGCAACCAATCAAATCTTGCACAGATGCTAACACCCAGATGTGTGTGTTTCTGTGTGGAAGTAATCTATGGCTAGCAGAACTCTTGGATAGAGAAATCCTGTAAAAATACAGATTAGGCACACATAAGTTAAATATGTATAACTAGCATGCCAAGAATTTATAGTTTTATGAAATCTGTATTATGTACAGAACTCTCAATATTTCCTTCTAAAAACTTTTCATTAGTGTACAAAAGGGAGAATGTACATTTCTGTAATAATCAGCAGAACCTTCCTATTTCATGTACAACAAACCAAAAGAACCACATGATCTTACTTCCAAGGGCCAACCCTTGCCCTTCAAACTCCCATTAGAAGTTAGCACTTGAGTAATCCTATCTTTTAATGATAAACTCTACAATAAGCCCATGCAATTTAGCAATAATAATAAATAATAAGTTTGCATGTTGGGTGGAACTTTTTGAGTAAGACTGTCCAATATTTGCTATGCTAAAAATCCAGCAGTACCGGATTTGACCATTTAGATTGACAGCTTAGATTTGTAACAGAGATGGCAAGGAGTGCAAATGTAGATTTGAGTTTTCTTTTTTACATGAGAAAATACCTATATCTGAGGAGACTTGTGTCTTGTTCAGCTTGATACACTTTATATCCTCAGTAAATTAGGAGGGGCTATTTTAAAATCAGGAGCCACAGGAGGTCAAAATCAGATAAAAACTCAGAGCTGAAACCCAGGGTAAATACTTGCAGGAGTTCAAGCCTTCATTCCTTACAAAACTTCCATTTAAGTCAATAACATCAGTCAGGGAAAAAAAGAAAAGATTTCTCTGTGTGCCTGAGTGTGTTGTACATATATCACATGTATGTATACATGCACGCATACACACACACACACATATATGGACTTAATCTTTTTATAAATATGGCCTGAACCTTCTTTGCATCTTCTCATTAAATCAATGGGAATTTTGCTGAGACAAAGAGTTCTGAATATTACTGCATCAGATCTATTTCTTTGACAAATGGTGAAACATGCAGTGACCCTGTTGTGGTGGAGCTACCAAATATTTGGACCCAGCAAACAGAATATGCTCTTTATTGATGTGCAAGTTAAATTCTTTCATTGCCACCTGGTTTGTTGAAAAATTTGGTAGAAAGGTGAGTAAGTACTAATTAGATTTTCTGTAATACCTTCACTGATGACTCAGATGATTTTACACAATTGGCGTAAAACCAGCTTGAGTGAAGAAGGCCAGTGAAGAAGAAGGAAAGTCAGCAGCAAATAATACATGTTGCAATATCCATTTTCACAGAAGTGGATATATAACGTTTGAATTTTTTTTGCACGTCTTTTAATGCTCCCCACTGCCATGCATAACATTCATTTAGTGTCTGCTTACTAGAGGTAATAAGTGAGTAGCTTCTCATTAGTTAAAATCTATGGCAGCATATACAGGGGAAAGGAGTGATCTCTTCTCAGTTGCGAAGTACTAAGCATTCATATTCACCTACAACAGAAACGTGAGTCCCTTTTTTCCTGTGGAAATAATATGCCCCAACAAATGGGAGAACCACCACCCAACCCCATGAGAGCTAGTGGGAACTGGTTTTCTTCATTCCTTTGTGTCTGTCTTTGAGTTCGTTGCAGAAATGGGCCCAACTTAGATATTAACTTCGTATTAAGAAGATTCACCCTTTTGGACATGTCAAAGTATAGATTAGTCTGAACTGAAGCACCAAGCAAAGCTGCAGGAGATCAAACCCAGTTCTGAACTCTGGAGTTCAAGGACAGATTAACTTCATTCTAACTATGTGGCCATTCAGCGGGCTGTTGGTGCTTTCCTTATCTGTCTCCAAGTCAGAGACCCAACATGATTACCTGAACTGGTGTCTTGTTTGAGAAAGGCTGAACAACATTGCCCATGAAATCCCCCTTTCCTTGCCTCGCTCCAACACTGTGTATTTTTCACAGACAGATGGTTCTTGATGGATCACATTACTTTCTGGGTATCTTCTGACGGCTGTTCAACCTCAGAAACAAAAAGGAACAAGGGAAAGGGGCCAAGTCCATTTGCGTTATGTGACTCCCCACTTCAGTCACACAAGAAAAGGCCTTGCCTCTTTAACCTGGCCAGTTGATGCCTGGATTTTCTCTTCATATGTATCCTCTAAAACTGAACCGTGGGCTTGAGCGGAAACAAGCTTAATATGCCATGTGCTTCCTATTTGTTGAAGGTACCAATGCTGAAGCTCCTTTGGCATGCTAAAATGTGAACATTTTTACAGTGTAGCAGGTTATGGAAGCTGCTCTTGATAAATTCCAGTAACGGCATTTTACACGCCACGTGCTCCTTTCTGTGAATGACAGATTGCCGTATTAGGACTCTAAAGAAGCTCCTGACAAGGGTGATTCAGCACACAAAGAGATGGAACATGTATCTAATTGAGTGTTTTTACATTCCCTAGTACATTTACATGGGACTGTGATCTTGTTCTCTCTGATGTACCAGAGCAAGAAAAAACTCTGTTCAGTGTAAGTTAGACACTCCTTAATAGCATCAGAGCCTCTGCTGATGCAAACCTAAAAACAAACGTATGGTCGTGTTTACCTCTCTTCCACTCTCAACTGATTCTAAAGGTATATGAAGAAGTAGTTTTTCACCAGAACTTTTTCCTCTTAGCTGGGCAGTAGGAAAAGGGAGCATGGCAGACAGACTAGAGGTAGATGATGTGGCTTGTTGGATAGTAGGGATTAGAGATTAAACAACCTGCCTCAGTAACTACTAGAAGTCTTTGTGTTGAAAATAGAGTAACCAGGTAAAAATACCGACACATATTCTGTATTCTGAAGGTGCTTTTTACAAGAAGGCGGTTCAAAACCTTGTCCAGTAGGACTCTTCCAGGCATCGAAATCACTGCTGGTTTTATTGATTCGGTGAAACCAATGGGAACAAATTTCAATTATATAAGTATATAACTGTTTGTGATTGACTAAATACCTAAAACATGTATCATTAACTGTTAAGTGCTCTCTAAAAACAGCACATAGATCCAGTTGTAAATACTGGAAACACTGTGCCTGATTAGAAACATTAAGAATAACCCAAACATTTCTCAAATGCACAGTTTTAACTTTGCTCAGATCTCTGTTTTCTGGTTTATTCTTCAGCATTCAAGGTGGATGTATGAGATTCCATTTCAAGTTTTAACTTAATGGCTTTGCTTAAGAAACAGGAGGAGAGGAAAGGAAAGTTGTATGAATTAAACATTACATATGATTTGGCAAAGCACTTTCAGGAATTCCATAAGGAAGAGTAGAAAAAACCCCAAACCCCACACAGTTGCACAGTTAGTAGCAACAACGAATAGTGCAGTTACCGTATAAAAGTACACACTTTTCAGTCAGTGTTGGCTGGTGAAATGTAGAAGCTTAATGTGGATTACACTTTCTAAATCTTTCAACATCAAAAAATAGAAGAGATGTAGTGTGTTTTTATTTCAGAGTACTTTGCAACAATCTCAAGATAAATGGGAGAGACTGATTGTGTTTCTACCTGTGCCAGACGTTGTCGTTAGATATTGCTGTTTTGTTTCATCACCCAGATGAACTTACCCAGGGACATCAATCAGATACCTACATTTAAAAGAACACACTGCCAAATTAGTGGATAGAAAGAGCACATTATGAGAGAGAAATTATCTGGTGAAAGATTTAAAGACTGACTCATTTGTGTTTTGTCTCATTAAATGTGGGGTAGTCCCCTTTCATTTTCCATTTAGCACGAACATTCATGGACTTCATTACAATATCAGCCTTATAACAAACTAACTGGCTCGGGATACACATGAGCCTCCTTGGAAAAAATACACCTCCCCTTCTTACAGATTCTAGTTTACTTTAAAATGTGAGACCTGGGCTAGGCAGCCCCACTGGCGTTTGCGGAGAGACTTCCCAGGTGGTCAGGCTGGTGGCTGCTTCTTGAAAGGGGAGGGCTTGGGACAGGGAGGGGGGGCATCCACCCCTCCAAAGGACACAGAATATATTCTAAAGGGGAAAAGACTAAAAGCCCTAGGAAAACTATCCAGATGTTGTCTTTCCCCTCCTCCCTCTTAGATACTCTTGGAAGATAATCTTGATTCTTGCACTGAGGGCCAAGGAAGCAGCTCGTGGTGTAATGGAGGGGCAAGGATCAGGCTGGAGTGTGAGCACACATGAGTTAGGGGATCTCCAGATGAGCAGAAAAAAGAAAAAAATGGATTAGAAAAAGCTTCAGAAGTTACAACTGACAGTATTTCATCTTTATTTTGGTAACACTGGGTAATGTTGTTATTCAGGTTGGCTAAAAGCCCTTGCTCTTCAAAAGAGTTTGTCAAAGATTCATTTTATAAAAAACTTACACAAAATACACTCTAAACACCTCGTGTTTTGTATCTTTTAAGTCTTTGTCTTAGTGGTAATTTCTTGCTGACTTATTTATTACACACTAAGCATTTCTAGACAGAAAATACTTCTGCATTCTACTTCATACCTATATGATATCCACCTATTTCTCTCTAGGTACGTATTTGTATATGTGTACAGAACCCAGTGGGCCCTGGAGCCTACTTCCATCCTGCAAAGCAAAAGCAGGCCATTGCAGGCCCAGGCAAGAACTACACAACTCAGTCACCTCTGTACATTTTCATCTAAGTGGCAAATGCTGAAAGGCACTTGCCTGATGTTATGAGGAAGCCCCAAGGTGGGGTGCCTTGGGACAACCAGCTGGCTGTAACTGACGTCTTTCCCCACATGTGCTTGCCTGCTTGCTGCCCTCTAAGTAGCAAAACATTACTACTTTGGTGCAATATCATGGTTAAAGAGCACAACAGGTCATTAAGTTCTTCATTTGCATGCTGAGGCCATGCTTACTTTCAAGCCCCACACCTTAGGTCTCTTGAAGCTAGGCAAGCAGGCATGGAAAGGGTTCACGGCAGGCTTTCACCCAGTAGAAATCCAGTGTTACTAGTCTTATACTTAGCCTTATTAACCCTCATGGTCATTCATATATTGGAACACTAGTGTGTGCTCCTTGCTGTGAGGGGTCCTGGCAAATGGGCGACTCGTCATGCTGAGTAGGAGCACCCCAAATCTTGGTAGTACCCAGACAGTTGCCATTCCAAAGCCAGACTTCATGGCTCAAACTCACACTTCATAGAGAAAGTGCTCCTTATAGATTGTCAGCTTTGAAACCAAACACTTCCACACCTAGCCTACATCGTAAATCAGGCTTTGGTGCTACTTTCCAGTCAGCTCCATTACACAAGTAGTCTGATTTAGTTTTATGGCAGACATGTATTTTAGCTAAAATAGTATTTTTACGTGGAGTGGGGGATAAACATGACTATTTTATTCATGAAGTGAAAGGCTTCGAGATGGTAAGAGACAGAGCATAGGGAGTGCAGGTGCAGTACCAAATCCCTACCCGGCTGTCCCAGTACCTGGGCTTGGTGCCTGGATTCCCTCATATTCAGATCTGCAGCAGCACCACAACATATCAGAACCTCCCATGAAAGCTTTCACTCTTCATATCCAAAAAGACATTTCCATTAATGCATGTGAAATTTTGCCCTAGGTCTTTTGAAAGTGAAAAGAGCCAGCCCCCAAAACTAGTGTACCATCCTTGGTTCCCAGAAATGTTAATTTATCATTAAAATTATTAAACAGTAAATGGCTGAGATGTATTATTACACACTTGAAGTATTTCCTTTGATTGTTTAAAAATCTCTGTTTTAATTTGAGTCATCTATTTTTTTTTCCTTTTACAGTTTTGAATGCTGCATCTTACCATATGTGAAACGTTTCTTAAAGGTGTCAAAGTGACTTGTCATGGGTTTGGAATGAGAACTAAATTAAATGTCCATACTGTAGCATACTTATATAAATAATGAGATATTCCAGTATAAACCATTCATTTGGCAGTCATTTCTACATCAGCAAGTACTAAGTGCTATAGAATTCCTGCCTAACTTTGACACATGCAGAGAAAATCAGGAAGGAAAATGTGTGTGTTTAGAATTTTATAGAAAAAGGCAGCCCCTTGTAGTCTGTTGCCATGAAAGTATTTCTAGCTTTTTTGGAAACAGTGCAAGAGTTTTAACAAAATACTCTGGATTCACAGAAAAATGCTGGAGCATTCAGCTGCCTCCCACTGCACTCCAAAACTTGTTTCTATAATTTAGAAACAGAGAGGGTGGAAATGGATAACAAAGTCATTAATGAGCTCCAAGAATGATTTATTATGGGTGATATAGTGTCGCTGCTTTTAAGAAAAAATACATTAAATAAAAATTCTTCATAAAATAAAAATTCTTTCCTATTGAACATTGCACAGAATTTGCTTTATTAGTGTATTATATCACCACATTGCCAGGTCTGGCATTTCTCATACAAATAATGTTTCAAAGTGCTAGCAAGGCTTGTGGGCTGCAGTGCAAACCATGTTAGGAATACTGCTTGTACAGAAACACAACAGTAGCAAAGCTCCTTTTGCTGGGGTTCTGGAAATAGTTAGCACTGGAGAACCCTTTTATCTTGCACCAGCTTCATAAACTTGCATCACACCAGGCTAACAATAATCAAAATTGATAATAGATATTTTGGTTCCAAACTGTCTTTCCAACTGCCTAGTTGCTTTAAGCCAATTTTTAGGTTGCAAGTCTTTCTCACTCACAGATCCATGCATGTACCACAGCATCAGTGGTAAACAAATCTTGTCTTCTGGGTAAATTTTATCTTCAGACAAGAAGCATCCCATAGCTACTAAAATGGCATCCAGATTTGTTGGTAGCAGGCCTAGGGTCTGATCCCCCACCCACTGAAGAGCATGCCTCAGACCCCCAGGCTGCCAGAGGTGTGCAGTCTGGCCCAAAGTGACCACGGACCCTTCTCACCTGTAAAGACACCCTTCAGGTTTAACTCTGGGCCACGCTGGTTGGGACGTGAGAGGAACTTTTGCTGGCACCAGGTATGGAGTAACTGCCTGTCTGTCTTTTTATTTGCACATGATTAATCTCCAAAAACTTTAACCAATGCCTTGAAAGATCTCTGAAATCTCTCCAGATGAAGAAATAAATAAATAAATAACCCTTTCCAATATTTGCCTATGCCTCAGTGACTTAAAAGATTAAAATAATTTGGTGTATGATGGAATCAAAGTTCATAAATGTAGCTAATAGCCTGTAGCTTTTCAGAGATTGCTTCACGTAAATGCAGAAATGTTTCTAAGTAATTTACAGGTGCATTGCAGTTAGCTTCAAAACCATGGTTAGTTGCATGAAATCACAAACTTCCAGCAAATAATTTGATCTAGTGTCAATCTTCATTTAATCATGCAAAATAAGACCATTTTATGCTTTTATTGCAGCCGATAGCTGAAGTTTATGGGCAGGATGCACAAGCCTTCTACTGCACTCTTCAAATCATATCCTCAGCCTGTCATGAAGAGCAGAGCCCCAGCAAGGGTAGTGGTGTGCCTACACCACCCACCCGTGATCCGGCTTGCACCTATAGCATATAGGAGTGCATGATGGCACCAGGCACCCCAGATAACTCAAGAGAGCAATAAAGAGGAATTTCGCTAGTTGTTAAGTTGGAGTCAAGAGGTATATTGGGATAGGAAATATTAGCTTCTTACATTCTCATTGGTGTCCTTAATGCACCCTGGCAATCACAGCATGATTTTTTTCCTTCCATCTGCTAGGGATAATTTACTGACAGTTCGTTGTTCACTTGGCCATGGGTTGTATAGATTTCATTAATTAAACATCTATTTCTGTAAAGATTATAGACCTGTGTAAAGCAACAAAGTTGCTATGAGCTTTTTGCTTAAAATCCTCCCTGACAGGCAATCTCACAAAGTATTCCCTGATCTGAACTCTGTTCCTCTGACTTAAGAATATGTACCAATAACTCAAAGGTACAAATGTGTCAAGAGGTTCCAATTACCCTCAGAACAAACATTGCAAAAAAAAGACACAAGCTAAGCCATAGAAAAACACAGTTAAAGCACTCCAATTTACCTTGTCCAATAGTGACTCCATTGAATAATGATGTATTTATGATGAGTGCATAGCAGAGTTTGAAGACTTACTTTTTAAAAACTGCTTAGCTTTTGTTCCTCCCCCCCCCCCCCTCCCCAGTAGTGTCATGATTCAGGGTTGAATTAAAACACAGCTAGAGCCATGTTGCACAATCAGGTTTTAAGCAGGTTTGTCATAGAGCGTGGTACATCCCACAATCTCATGGAAAAAACCCTCTGAGCTCCTTCTGCCCACTCCACACTGAACTGCATGAACACACCAAGTGGGACAGCCATGGGAAGGGATTCCAACAGGTACGGAAGCGCTTAGGACCTCTGTTCCACTGTCACTTCCTCTAAACATTGGCCAGGAGGTTCCTGTTTCAGAGACTGTTGGGGTAAGAGATGAATGTAGGAAAGCTGATTCCAGCACTGCAGAGAGGTAAAAGTCAAGTGAAAGTTATTACTTTAGTACAGTATCATAGTCTTTTTAATATATTACACTCTGAAGACTTTTGCAAGTCCCAGAGCAATAGTTTGATTTGTTCATTTGAAAACAATGCATTCTAAAAGAGTTCATAGAGATCTAATATTTTCTAGTATTAGCATTTCTATTTTTATGCTGCCCTGCTTTTCCCCAACATTTTATTTCTCCATTGATTTTAATTAGGCTCTCACTGGATTTCAAGTACAGTTAAAGTACAGAAATGGGAAAGGTTTCTTGCCAAGACTGACCAAGATGTCACAGAGATACATAGTCCCACATCTTCCCACCCTTCATGTCTAAAGGTTTATATTTTCATACATACACACACACGCAAAAACTCAAACACGAAATCTGTAACGTGCTGACAAGTTTTAATATTAATAAGATAGCTATTTATCAAACAGCAGCACAGTCACCCAGTTTTTCCCTTGGCTCTTAATATGTTGCACTTTGCCATTTGAAAAATATTGGTGGTGTCAGAGTCTCAGCACAAGGAGAATGACACGAAGGGGCACTAAATCAGCGTCATCAGCCCCTGGCAACCTCTGGCGGAAGGGAGCGGTGCCCTCCGAGCTGATGAACACAGCCTTGCAAGCCAAAGTGACCTCCTGGGGCCATGGACATCCTGGTCGGCTGGAAAGCTCTGAGGTGGCTCTTCTAGCTTTGTGGTCAGATTGACTTCCAGCCGGTCGCAGCGCTTGGGGAGAGTGAAGGTGGTATTATATCACCTGTGCTTCATGGATCTGGCTTTGGACTAAGCAGGGTCATGATGGTCAACATGGATGAGCCCTTCAAGGATTTGGTGTTCTTACCATACCTAGTCAAACCAGTGGCCATGTCCACATGGAAAATGCATGAGACATTTTTAAGAGAGATACTGTTTCTATCAGAGATGTGGAACATGGGTGGATCCTTAAAATGATATATTTGTTCTAATTAGTAACAATAAATTCTTCTGCATAAAGTGTTGGAAGGAGGTATTGTTTGCTGCAGCACAATTCAAGGCCACTTTTGACTGTCATTTTAAAGGGACAAGGCACACTGTTTCTGCCTGAAGACTGGGGCCACAATGCCACTTTCACAAGGCTGAACAGGACAGTCTCTGGGCTGTCCGGGGTAGCACTTTAAATTACTTTTCAGTGCAACCCTGAGGGACATGTGTGTGGGAGGGGATTACAGGGAGGGGACTCCTCCTGGCTGTGAACCTGCCCCTTACCCACCTGTTGTGGGACAGTCCCCTTCCCATCCCCTCAGCTACCCAACAACGTGCTTTCTGCAATGGAAATCCCACTCAGAGCGCTTTCCTCCTCTTTGCTGGCTAGGGGTGAGCCACAGGACATTTACCTCCCCATCTCCCTTTCTGTAACACCTAGCCAAGGAAGAGAGAGAGGAGGCGAAAAGCTCCAAAGCAATGTCTGCTCCCTCCTCTTTTCCCACCACCTGGATGAGGGAGAAGGGGAACTGGTCGCAGCCGTGCTCCTTGGCAGCATCCTGGGGCAGAGGCTCAGAGTAAGCAGCAATGTGGCTGGGGCTGCAGAGCTGACATGGACAGTGGGACAAAACTTCTTGCTGTACAGGCTGCTATATGGGGATGATAGCTCCTTTGGGTGAAGTTGTTTCGTTTTTAATACTATAGAAGTACTGTATGCCCTTGCCTCTGGTGCTGAGAGCTTTCCAAATTCTCTCAGGATCATCCCCTAACTCTTAGGGGAGAAGACATTTACCACATAGAAATGCAAATGTACACAATTCCCCACTACTCAAAAGTCCTTGAATGGGATCCGGATGATGTGGGATCATGAGAAAGAGAGACCGAGCCATGGTTACAGTCAGGGTGTGCTCCAAGATCACTTCTACTCACACAAATATTTACTTCCAAAAGACGCTGAGATATACACTCTGCAAGACATCGCGTTACTTTCCAGTATTTGTAATTGCCTGATCAGTGTTTGGTTGATCTGATAGGTGCCTGAAGTATAGGTTACAATGAGTTATCACACTTCTCTGGCAGCACTGAGTGGAAGGAAAAAGCTGTAAGAGAAATGATCTATAGTCCTCAATTGCATGAACTTGGAATGGCAGATAAGAAGCAGATCCATTATTTCCATCTGCAGAAGGCAGCCGTCTTATATCTCTATGATCTTTACTGCAGATAAAGGTGAAGTAAACCTCTTGCCTTACAGAAAGCCCTCTGTCCCCCTGGTTCTGAGCATGAGCTCTCCTGGCAGTGTAACAGGCATAATAGTGAAAAAGCAGACTTTTATTAACACCTCCCAGAGAGAATACACATTTAATCATATGCTTAATTTTAAGCTTGTGCTTGAACTTCAGTCACTTTTTGATTCTGGATGTTAATAAAAATGCTTTGTGGGATCAAGCATATTTATAGCTATTATTTCCCAATTTACTCAATTTCCAACCAATTCTTATTGGCAAAGAGAGGCCCAGGGTTTTCTGTCACTGCTAGGTTTCTACAACAAAAAAGGTGTCCCTTCAGTCTCTCTCCAACAAGATTGGATTGATTAACTATGCTACTGTTTATTTTGCTGTACCTGCCAAGTATATGGTAATGCAGAAATAGGAAAAATTATCCTAATGTGAATATGTGGAAAACAGAGAATGCCAGAACAAATATCATCCCTGAACATGCAACAATTCCCATTTCATTTCAGGACACCAGTGTTTAAGTTGCACCTCCCAGACAAACAAAGAAGATGTCAGTTTCTAATTGAAGTTGGCCATTTCGTAACAAAATATGTTGAGAACATTTATCAGAAAACAGTTTTGCTTGAAAAGTAAATAACACTTTTTTTTTTTTCCTCAGCAGGGCCAAATTTCCCCAACAGGAACGCTGATGGGAAATGGAAAGGTGTACATTCAGAAAGGTAAGAAAAGGTGGAGACACAGTATACTTTTGGGACCTTAGGATATTGTCTTAGGATTAGGATCCCAAAACAAAAGTTCAAATTTATATGTGTGTGAAGAACATAAAAGAGTCAGGGAAGACAGGCAACTGCAAGACCAGGCAAAGAAATGTTCCTTTCTGCTCCTTCTTTTCAACTTGATGTTGCATGTGGAGAAATGCTGAAGAGTGTCAGTGATGGAGGGGAAAGAAGGTGATCTTCCATGCTGGAAAGCCAGCTCTCTTCTCACTTTTCCCTTTCTCCCTTCCCTCACTCTAATTTTACATACCCATCAGTGATATGCTCTAGATATGTGCCTGGAAACTTCGGCTATGAAGCCATAATCATATATAGATGTCCTTCAATTTCAGTGAAGCTTTTCTATGGATGCACACAAGGAATCGAGGCAAGCAATTACAGAAAATAGAATTTTCTGCAGCCATTTCCTTTGAGATTGAATGGTGATCCTTTAAATAACAGTTCAATCTGTTTTTCTGGTGATTGTAGTACCAGTAGCATCCTCAGAAGGTGGGAATGAGATCAGAGCTGAGATTCAGGATGTGTGCTGCATAGGGAACACGATTACCTATTTGCCATATATCCCAAACTCATGCAAAAAAAATCTGAACAGTTATTACTGACAAAATTGTAGGCAAGAGTTCAAATCAAATCCTAAGAGCAACCACTGGACTTTGAATGGTTTGGAGCAGAGCTTGGAGCAGTATTTCATACTGAGTTCTCATAGCCATAGTGGATCAAATCAAAAGCCTGTTTCACATTTTCTTTGAATTATGAAAGTTCAAAATGCAGATCATAACTTTGCTCTTCAGTGGAGATATATTCATTGGGATTAGTGTTTCTGAATGGATTAACTCAGCCATTGTGGAATACAGATTCTGCAGTTTACTTCAAGATAAGCATGAGCAGTGTCAGAGCAAACATTTTGGAAATTTTCCAACACAAAAGGCTTGCTCATGGAAACTAAGTGTTCTGTAGAAAAGCTGTGAATTTGATGAGTCTATTGCAAGAAATCTGACCAAACCTGACTATTTTTCAGTCAGTTCACCTACCTTTCTTTTCCCTCCCAGGCTCTACCATGCTCCATGGGATCACAGGGCTCCATAGAAGGACTGGGAAAAAGCAAAGGCAGTTTTGGGTTTCTAGGGAGCATAGTTTGCACTATAGCTCCAGAAACTTTCACATTCACAGTACTTGACTGTCCCTCAGGTGAAGTACTGTAAAATTTTTGGATGCATTTTCAACAACAAACATGAAAGTTTCCTCTCAAAATGTCTCTGTTCTCCCATGAGAGGAAATTCATTCTGGACAGGTATGTCTGTGTCACTGTGCCGATCCGCCACAGCTCTGCCTCAGTGGTCACTCAGTGATGCAAAAGCTCAGTTTCCAGGTCACTGATGTCTGTGGCTGTACCACCAGGATCAGACTCACAGGGCAAAGTGAGCTCCCTGTGGGGTCAGCTTCCCACGACACACTGCTGTGGATGGGCCTTGGGTCTTGGGCTGGGACCAACACCTCTCCTGATTTATCCTAAGACCAAAGAGGCTTCAAGGGCAGTGTCATGGGGTTTTTTCTGTGTACGAGAGAGAACTGCTCAGCAGAGGCTACCGACTGTGTCACAGACCTCCAAACAGCCATTAGATGGAAACAAAAATCAGTAGTTATTGAGACATACTAGATATGACCTCATAATCTAGAAATGGAAAGCTTTCTATATAAACCATTTACTCAAGCAAAATTATGCCACAAGAAGGAATAGGCTTGCTTTTCACCATCTCTATTTATTATAACCATTGCTAACTTGTTCCTCGATAAATTGATTTATGAAGTCTGTGACAAATAGCTTGCTTAATTGAAATATGTCAGGTTTCTAAATACTGAAGTTAATTACTCCTCCTTTTCTAGTGAAGACTGACCTTTAATTGTATAATATTAATCCACATATTGTATGAATTACATGAAATGCCCATTTTCTATGTAGAGAGAGACATGTATGTGTTATTGTAGTGGAGTACAGTTACATAATTATTTTTAATTTAGGATATCAGCTTAATTAAATACTTGCAGAAACCAAGCTTTTTCAGGAAATTTGCAATTACAATCAATTTGAATGTATAGCTACGTTAATATGGTGACAAGCCCAATAATAAAAACTAACTAAGTAATTATGGGCAGGTGCTGAACAGATGTGTAAATAGAAAGTCTCTGCATGGAACATTGTTATATATCATTTTGAAAAGCGAAAGAAACCTGTTATCCATAGCCATTCATATATGCAGTTATAATCAGTCACAAAAAAGTTAGTTCTTTGAATTTAGATAAATCATTTAAAAATGTGTATGGCACTTACGCTTTCATTTTCTGTTTCTGGAAAGAAAGTCTAGTTGATTGAAGACTGCTGCTCTACTGTACTCAAAGAGTCTGCCGCGCTATTGAAATATATTCTTCTTTCAACACATTTATGATGAGTGGGTTTTGAGTTTGGAATGGTTTAACAGTCAAAACAATTCACATTCCATATTACAAGTTGAACTTTATTTAAAGAAGGGGGGAGGCTAAGACTAGTTTAGAGTTGTTTGCTCAAGTTATCAGCCTGCCAAAAGCCCAATTTAACCTCCAAATAGTTGGAAAACAATGAAACTGTGTTACTACTGTGAATTGCTTTTAGATAAATTTATAGTGGTTTTTTTTTTTTTTTTTGTAAACCTGTATGTTAAAATATACTTTTTCAGGTCTTCTATTTTTGTGTGAGATCTCTTCTTGTGCAGTGCGTCAGAAACAATCATATCTGTGATGCAAGCAATTAAGTTAAATGGAAACAGTTTCTATAACAATCATCTAGAAATCCCAAGGAGAAACTGGCATCTAAGGAAAGATGCACGAGTGAGCCCCCTGAATGGAAAGGGATCCCCTAAGCTGTCTACAGGAGACCACCATGTCTAAAGTAGCCACGTCTAAATGAGGGGCATATCTAAATCAGAATCTTTCAGGAGCTTAGATGCTTTATTCCAGACTGCAGAGATCTGCCTTCCTCTCCTCGACTTTCACAGCTCTAAAATAGATCCTAGTGGCCAAGCCAGGCCCTTCTCAAGCAGTACTGGAAAAGAAAAGTGCTTTTTCTTATTCTCAGGAATAGTCACTCCAGCTGTTGGCACTATGGAAAGCTGTGAGAGGCAGCTGGAGTTGTGCACCCTTCACTTCCTTATCGCACTATGTGCAGGGCCACCGTCTTATCTGGAAAGGGAGCAACAATTGCCACATCTGGAGAGAGATTAATAATGAAGCAGTACTAGTGCTGCTGCAATAAAAACTGTCTGGACAGATTCCACTCATCTATTTAATTTGTAAAAGTTCAAACTTTAAAAGCACAAAGCTGTATTGCAAATGTGCTAGGAAATATTTCAGGTGGGGAGGGAGAAGAAGTGGGGAACGCAGCCTTGCACCCTGCAGACCGCTGCAGCTGAATGGTCCCATTGGATCACATAAATGGCATATGGATCACATAACTTCAATACTGTATGCTGGTATGGCACTCTTCTGTACTACCACACGGCAATAGTCAGCCTGCAACCAGTATTAGAGCAGAAAGATGACATCATTAGGTATAATATATTACCTGTCCCTCAGCTCCAAACTCCAAGATACTCCAAGCGTTGTCTGTAGAAAGTGAAAAATGAAGCAGTAATTGTTTCCTAGGAAGAATGAATAAATTCAAATCAGCGGGGAGGGCAAAACAGTCTCAGTTTTACAGTGGAAATCCTCAGGAAGCTTACTGCCACCACGTGCCATCCTTGCCACAGGAATATGGCTGAAAGGATGGGCAGGCTCTTTATGCTCAATGTGTTTCAGCTACTGGGCAGGAGAGGTTTATTTTAATGAACTACTTTGTATTTCCAGTGAGAAAGATTGGAACATAAAGATTTTGTCTTTGTCAGGGCAGCATCTAATGGTTAGTCAGACATTAAATAGGAGTTGTGAGAAAGTGATGAGTGCAGGATTTGGTCCTGTATGAGGTCTGGATTTTCTTTCTTTATTACGGGGAGCACAGTAAGATAGCATATAAAACAAACCTCAAACATTCTGGTATGGAGACATTTTGCTTGTTCTTTCAAAAAAAATTGGCCTGGATTCCCTACATCTCCATAGCCAGCCACTCACGCCTCTTTCTAGCTCTGCTTGCATTCCCTTTCCAACTGCTCCCATGATCTCCCAGTTCTTCCATGTTCGGTGTCTGAAGGGGCAAAAAAGGAGATTTCAAAAGAATTTAGGGAAGATCCACACCACAGGTACAGAGAAACACAAGCCAGCTCAGCCCCAATGGCAGTGCAGAGGTAGTCCTCGTGACCCACATGAGTTAGCACCAGGACCAGAAGCGAGATTGCTGCTTCAGCACCATCATGAGCCAACCTGGCAATATCCCTCTCTGACTGCACAGCAACTGGCTGTGCATGACTCCACAGCACACTAGGTTAGTGTTAGGGCAGGAATCTTTGCAACACAGCCCTTGCCACACAGACAGGCATACCTCTAGCAGTAGGTGTTTAAGTGACTTTTGCCCCGCAGGAAGTCTTTGAGTGATCAGAGTACTTGTGGCCTCAGTCCCCTCAGCAGAGAGCCCAGCGCCTTCAGCTGCATTTTAGTTGTGTGGGAAATGTTCGAGCTCACTACTGTTGCCACAGCTGCTAAAGGAAAACATTTAGTTAAAGATGAGGGTAAGCACACATTATAGATGTAAGCATATGGCTGTCAAGCTGCTGCCCAACAGCTTCCATAGTTATGTGGCACCTTATGTTATCCAAAGCAGTTGGAATATTTTAGATAACAAAAGCTAACGAAGACAGCTATTATAGCTTTATGCTGCACTTGCTTCCTGATAGGGTTGCCAATCCAGTGCTTTGAATTCTGTGCCAACAGCTTTGACACAAGTGAAAGAGCAAGCTGTGCTTTTAACAGATGCAAATGCTTTGGTTGCAGTGATCGCTGCTTTTTCAAACTCATTATCACATATGTGGGATTTCAGATGCATACTTTTTCTGAAGCAACAACATTCAGGCAATTGGAGCAACTTTTTCATAGCACTGGCAAGCTTTTAAGGGGCAAAAGCAACTGGCATTATCTAGCAGCTATTTTGCTGTCCCACAAGTGCTTGTATTGAACAGACGCACAACATGTGGTTGGCACTGTTGGAAATGTCCCACATTGCAGCCACAGTGTTACACCAGCAACAAGCCATGTTGCTGAATTTTGGGGAATTTGCAGTCCTTTCACTGACGACTGCGGAATGAAGACAAACACAACAGCATTATATGTTCAATTACTGATTAGACATTCTAGATTTGAGAACAGTTCATCATCTAGTCTTAGCCTTTCTCACTCTATTTTTCCATGTCTCAGGCTAGGGTACAGCTTCTGAAATAGTGCGAAATTTCTTGCTTTGCTTGAACAAGGTTGTCATAATACCCCAAGAATTTGATACCATCTATTTGGTTCTTTTAATGGCAGTTTTAGCAGCAGGAGGTACGTGGAAAATTCATTATGTCTGTGAAGGAGATGAATATAACCTAGAGATACTGTAATGCGTAAGAATCTCCTCTACCAGAAGAACACATCAGCTTCTCTTTTGTAAACATGTACAATGTTAATTCTAAACCTTTGTTTCACACAGACAGGATCTGGCAAATCTTGGCACCATATGCTATTCATCAAAGAAAGAAATAGTCCAGACTTTGTAAAGCCTTGGCTATACAAGTGTGTATGTTGGGCTTTAAATGGTACATGGTGTGTAGTCCAAAGCAAGTGAAGGTTGCTCTGAGGAACCAGTGCGGCTCTGCTTTGAGTCACCTACTGAACAGGAGCAGGTCCTAGCATAATTCCTTACTTAAACAAATCCATGGTTAAAGAAAAACATGATCTAATTGGGAAAAGCTATGCCAAAAATTGTGGTTTTTTGGTTGACTGGGAAAAATAATTTTCCTGTCATCTTTTTGAAGCTTTGTTAAAAATGAAAAAAACGTATTTTGCAAAATGAAACCTTATTTTAAGGTAAAAAAGCCCAAGTTGTTTCATTTTCAATTAACTATTCCTCAACTTTCCTCCTCACAAGCTTTGCCATCTTTTCTCCAGTAAATGCAATGTAATGAAGTCAGCACAGATTCTCCAGAACATACATTTCTGTAGGAAAAGAAAAAAGGGATTCAGGAAAATTTTACTCTACTGACAGAGAAAAGCCTTGTCATAGAGTACAAAGACTGAATCTTCAGGTACAGACACTTCAGTCTCTGTCTCCCCTTTGCAGAGTAACTCACCAAGGAGTTGTGTTCTCATCAGCTCCTGCTCCCCTTCTCTTTCTCTCTTTCTCTTCTTCCTCCCTTCTTTTCCTCTTTCCATTAATGGATTTCTTAACATTCAAGCCGTCACTACCTAATGTGTGGCTTGCAGATTAATGCATAAAGAAATAAAAATGTTCCCCATAATCAAATTCTCTCTGATCAGGACACTGTCAAATTCTTAGTGATGGTTCTGGCCCAAGTCACGAGCAAAGTACAGAAATAGTTCCCTCTCCTTTTTTGTTGAAAAAAAATTACAAAAGTTAGTCTGCACGTACAAGGTGCAAAGTAACTCTGAGAGAGTTGGAGGGTTTGTCCGAAGAAAAAAGACACCCTTTCTGGGCATAAATTCTCTTTCAGCCTTGTGCTTTTATGCTGTCCCTTTAACAGAAGCAGATGACTGTCTTTACAAGGTTCTCTTATTCAACCAAATCACCAGGTAATTTAATGGCTTTTCTGTAATTTTCTTACTTCTGTCATTTTCTTACTGCAAAGACCAGCAACTAATTTGCTATCAAAATCTATAGCCGTATCATATACTGCTATAATACATATACACACAGCTGATACATATATATACACACACACAGGCACACATATACATATATATATATATACACAGCTGCTATAATGCACTCTGATATTGTGGACCAGAGCTTCATCCCTCCCTAGCTGCACCTCATGTCACTCCTGTATCAGGTGGGACATTTCAGAGGAGGTGACAGCATCCGGAGTGTAGGTGGCAGGCAGGAGGTTGGCTCAGGAGCCACCGTGCTTATCCTCCGCCAGCAGAGGTTATCGATAGCTGCACAGTAGCCAGGACAGCTTCACATTTTGAACAACACAGAGCCCAAAGCGAGCTTGTAATCAGGGCACTCACATTTAACATAAAGGTAATCTGTCCTATCACATCTCAGCTGATTAAAAAACCCCCAAACTTTATTTTACAGTCCCTACTTCCAGTGGACAGGGTCTCTTTTCTCTGACAAATGCAAGGAAATGCAGGAAGAGTCTGATTACAGTTTTACTTACACTAGGTTTCCACATATACATCCATCTGTCCTGATTTCAGAGACAATCCTCACTTGTTCATGTCCAATTGTTCATGTCCACACCACCTACTCACACAGGTTACTTTAGACTTTAATAAGGTAAGATTTAGGGTTTTTAAGACACCTGGATACCTAAGGTACTCAGAATATCCCTCCTAAGATATCCCCTATTAGGGCTGTCCCTGCCAGGGCTCCGGAATATCTTGCTCCCAAACTTTCTCCTAGGGTATTTAGCTATAAGCCAAGACTACCCATTAAACCAACTTGTGAACCTCTAAAATGTTCAATATGTATTGCAACATGGAGATATCTGGCTGACAAAAAACATTAGGCAGGGCTTTCAAGCTCCAGAGGATACGCAAAGTCCATTATTAGATTATTTCTATCATTAGACCAACATCTGGCTCTCAGCTTCTCTCATGATAGTGCTGTGGTTAGGGTACTACCTCAACTTGCATTTTCATAAGCTACACTGTTCAGTGATTTATATCAGTCTGCTTTTAATCGCATTGTGCCAAAATTAACCAACTGTAATTGCCACCCAGGGCAGGCTGTCTTCTGGAAAGAGCATAAATGAGATTAGCTATCAGGGCAGGATGCAGCTGCGTGGCTACGGAGTGGAAGAGCGATCTGTGCACTAGCTTGGCCTCTCCCCCATTATGTAAGCAAAAGAGCATGGCACTAATGAGGTAAAGGGAAGCTGAAGTACCCGTGACTTCATACTTTCCCCCCTCCTCCCCTCAATTTTAATTCTTTATATTTTTCAGCTGCAGAGAAATGAAAACATTTTTATTTTTGTTTCATTTCTCAAGCACTCTATTTACAAGATCAATTAAAAAATGGAACCTCAAATCTCAAACAAAGTACTTCCTCTCTCTTCCTCCCATAATTTCAGTTTGTCAGCAAAAATACACCCATAAACCCATCATGTTCGCATATGTGCGTACAGCATTCAAACCGCACTGTGCTCTGCAACATGGTGAGAGCTTTTGCATAGCTGGAGGGAGCAGAGGAATGGGATCTGAAAGGTGGGAAACCTCCAGAGCATACCATTTCCCTTTTTGTGCTTCAGATCCAACACTGACTGAAGTCAGAGAGCCAGTTTCTAGCAGCTTCAGTAGGCTTTGGAACAGACTCTAATGACGAAGCTAGCAGAAGATATTTAGTTACAACATCAGCTTCATAATAGTTGCCAATATTTTTTTAACTAGGAAATATTAGCAAATGCGATAACACAGTGAAATGTGGTGACAATAGGAATACTGTTCATATCTTGTTCATTCAAGTTATGACACAAAGTAGAAAATACTATTAAAACCATGTGGTGATCTTTAAAGTATCTGGCTTTGTTTAAAGCTACCCTTGTTTTGCAAGATCAAAGGTAAAACAAAGTCTTTACAAATCATTTTGTTAATCAGACAATGGTGATACAAAGATCACTGTAAGCACAAAGGGGAGAGGGAGCCTGGTTTTCGTTCTGCTGCTGCAGAAGTGGAGGAGAAGGGGATTGGGACAGGGAAAAGGGCAGAAGAGCCTTCCTCCCCACTTCAGCATTCTCTCTGCATAAACCAGTCATAGGAGTGGACTCTTGGAGGTCTTCCCTGGAGGGAAAGAATGAGGTTATCACACAGTTAGTTGGCTTCAGAGCTAAAAAGAAAACTGCCACATGAGCCCAGCCTTGAAATACAACCAACGTAGCCAGTAATCAGTAACAGCTTTCTCCTTCAGTGGAAGATGCAAGAAACCCACAGCACGTTCTCAGCAATAGTTTTGATGCATGCCTTGCTATCAAGCTGTTCAAAGAGAGACTTAGGGCCCAAAACTGTTACAGCTATTCTCTATACCCTACAGAGCTAGATCCTATAATCCCATTGATGTATCTTCCTTTTTCTTACGGTCAAAGGTTTGCCAGATAAAGACTGATTTATTGTTTATACTTCTATAATTACCTCATGGAATTTAAGCCCTTAGATCTAGCAAACACCTCCTCTTGTAACATCACACCTATTCTTTCCTCTTTCTCTTTTTCTCTCTGCTCACATCTTTACTTCTTGTATCTCCATCCTTTGATGTTCAAACCACTGTCACAATTAACATGTTCCAACTGCTCCCCATCCCCATCCCTGCTTCACTCTTCCACCTCTGTGAGCAGGAAGGCAGGGAAACGTCCCCCCTCACCGTGCTCCCCCCGCTTGCGCCTTTTCTCTTCGTCATGCAGAAAAGGAGCAAGTGGCACCCAGCCTGGAGTTTTGCTTGTACGTGTCCGCTGATGAATGGGAATAATCAGCAGACGCCAGATGGAATAAAGAGCCCCAGACAAACCCATTGTAGCCTGACAGAGCATCTACCAACGTCAGATCAGTCACCAAAAGCCACCAGCAGAAAAGGTGTCTACAGTCTTCCCTGAAGCATTAATGGCTCTTCAGGATGCAACAATAGCAAGAGAAATTGCTGAGGTTGATGCTAATAATATGCCTGCTGTCTCAGAAGAATCCTTCATACTCATTATCTAAGGCAGCTTTAGATGATACTTTACTCAGACCAACAAATGAAACTTTGAAGGAGTTTCCTCTTTTAGGTGGGAGGATAGACTCAATGCAGTGACATTCGGCAGATAAATGTGTAAGCTGAAGCTCTGCCCAGGCAGAGTTGAAAACTAAACTCCTGGAACAAACAGCGAATTTCATTTAGGCCTAAACCAGCTATGAGCAAACCGCAGATAGTATGACCTAATATTTGCCAAAAATGTGATTACTAATTTTGTAGGCATGATGTTGGACCTGGTTTAGAAAAGTATTCTATAAGCTAGGACATCATACCCATACGTGGGGAAAGGTCTGTCACGGAAGCTCTCAGCACAGTCACATACTATTGCTAATGGGCATAGAGGGTGAATTTTCAAAGATGCTCAGCACTAGCTTAGCTCTTGTTCCTTGGTGCAGCTCCTCTGACTGACTTCTGCTGGAGTGGAAATAGGCCGATGCCAGCCAATTCTTAGAAGACTTCACACACACTCAAAGAGTCGTTCTGGCTTTACCCAGTAAAAACTACCAATGGGACAAATCCTGCAACATGGAAACCGAGGTGTTGTGAAAAGCACAGCAATACCATGCGAGAATGGGCTGTCATATATAAATTAAGAGGTAGATTTTAAAGCCTGAACAATTGTGGTGTCCTCATAACTAGACAGTTTATGTAGAGTTTGGCTCAGGAGATACCCATCCTTAGGTCCCAGCCATATGACTGAGTTGTATCAGACTAACAAGTCACTGAATGGTAATATCTGAGTCTCTATTCCAAGGCACAGCAAGTAAGAGGTGCTTTGGCTTCATTTAGTCCATATTGAAAGATGACACACACAGTGACAATTACTGAACCTTTTCTGAGATGTTTTGTCTTAATCTAGTCCGTAGTGAAAGATGGCACACACAAAATTACTGACGTTTTTCTGACCCAGAAAGCCTCTTAAGCAGTGGATATTTGGCATATATTTGACAAATATTTTGTATGATCCCATCAAAATACCTTTTGAAATAGGTCTTAATTCCAAGTGCATTTTACCACATGGCAATCAGGACTTTGCTCAACCAGTATTGCATTTTGACACAATTTCATGCATATATCTGCAGGGGAAAGCATGTCACAATTTAATCCATTTCTTTCAATAGTTCTATCTTTCATAGATAACTAACTCATATTGTGGAGCTCTTATTTCCCAACACTTTGCTAATATTTTTCAGTTAGAGTGTTTAAAATATTTATATGAGGTCCTCATCTTTATTATAGACTCAGCTATGAATTGAGAAGCCTCTTTTCGCATAGGAAAATTCTACTAATTATGACATGCTGGAAATCTACCACAGAGTTTATCTGAGAGGCTCAAGAATTGGTACAAATCGGTACAGAGCAGCTGGATGTAAATCAACTACAAGTCCTATGAGTTCTGGCACAGCTCTTCAGTTAGACTAATTTTCCCAGTTGAGAATTGTTCCTAGATCAAAAATCCAGGCTTTGGAGCAAGCACAGCAAAAATATTACTAGCAGAGAGATAACATCTAAATCAATGATGAGTGCCCAGCATACATGACCACCTTACAGTTCAAATATGAAAAAAAGGCCTTTATTAGTTTTACAATCGTGAGTAATATTTTCAAGTAATGCCAAATGTTTTACAGATGTTGATAGGAACAACTGCTGACTACAGCGTGCTCTAACCCAGAACTGAACCAAACACTTTGGAGAAATTCAGATCAGAAGTTTGCAGCCAGCCTTCCTGTAAACCTAATCACAAACAGCAAAACACTGTAAATACCGAGCCAATACAAATCCAACATCCAAATCAAGGTTTTGGGGAATTTGCTAAGTTTGCTGATGGCTTCTTGTGAAGGGCTGAACCAATGTTCTGCATCTGAAAGCAACACAACTCAGTGAAAGTCCTGTCCTGGACCTGCATACAGAAAAGGGAATCTTGTTAAAGTGCTGGCAGGGTATTGCTGTGATGTAATAGATGTTATGTGCTGCATTAAATGATTTTGCACATCAAACATCTACTCTGCGGAAAAGACGACATACGGCATTCCAGTGTCTGATGAAGACAATGTCTTAAATGCAAGGAAGCAAATGCTGAACACCAGTTTAAAATTCACCGTGTCTTCTTGAGCTAAACTGGGAGACTAACTAGTACTGCTTCAAGAAAGGACATTTGCCAGCTGAGAATAGTAAATATGAGACTCATGGAAGACCAATATGATGGAAGGCAGACTGTCACTCAGTCAGTCTCTATAAACAAGACATAAGCAGAAGATATTTTCAAGTTTCTGAGCAGTCTTACTCTGACTGTCCTGTCCAGGATGTATTTCACCACTTCCCCTTGGGACAAGACTCCAGAGACCAGCAGAGTTTATTGCAAGGAAATTATTTTAAATACAAAATCCAAACTTTCTGTCTTCCCTTCTTCAAAACTGACTTCTTAAAGTTCATTGTAGCTTATGTCACATGCATAAATTTTTAAGCAATCTGGTGAGGTAATACGTTTCTGATTATGGAAGTAACTCGTGAAGTGTGTAAGAGAAATGTGATAAACCGAAAAAATAATCCATCTTCCATGTTGCTCTCTTCTATGCCATTTAGACGTCTGCTTTTATACATTTGTGGTTCCATTCTGATTTTCAGCTTATATAAAAGACTGGAAATATTTTGCTTCAGGAGAGAAGAATTGTAGTGCACGGTAGAGGTTCTTGCTTAAAACGGCACATACACACCTCTGATTCTTGGTCCAGATTTTGGGATGTAGAAGGCTTCTTCAGAATTGCTGTTTTAAACTCTCAATAATATATCGCACAGTATGGTTTCTATGCATCTTGACTTTGCCACTAACAATTATGACAATTTTAATGTAAGCCAGCCCTAATATCAGATGCATTCATGTTTTCCATTACACAAGGGAAATATCAGGTGATAATTGGAAAAGCCTAGATAAAAGTCTTGCTAGTAAGTCACACTGTGACAATTACCAATTTTCCAGGCCAGTTCAGGAATGATCAAGAGCATAGCAGGATTCAAAAAGGATTAGAAATGTATAAGGATAATAACACAATTATAGCAGATCAGAAATAAGAATAGCTATAGGAGCAGTCATGTATAAACTGATGAACTGTTTTGGCCTGCAGTCCCTCTTAAGCTCAGTGGCTTATTGGTGCTCCATGCATCACCGGATGGCTCAGGCCATCAGGACACACTACAGGGCTAAGACTTTTGGTCTGGGAAGAAACTCCTATCTGGAATGACTTTTCTATAACCATCCATTATGTGTATTTCTTGGGCTTACGACATCTTGTCACCCCCAAAAACAAGGTAGTGGAGCCAGCACCACACCAGGTCAGGAACAAAAATTAGCAGTGCTGAAGGCAACAGCCTGTAGCAAGAAGCAACAAACCACCTATTTGCCTGTGCATAGGAAGGAGGAGATTAGCTGTTAGCTTGACCAGCTAATTGCACTTCTGGGGAAAGGACAAGATTTCAAGGATAGGAGAAGCTGGGTAGGGCCAGGGGACCCAGTCTCTTCAGGCTTGCTCTGTGCAAAGTGATCTTACATTACAGAAACCATTACGTTCAAAACAGAATTTCCCTCTGGGACTGGTGAAATTCTGCTTTGCCAACAGGGCTGAAAGGCTGCAAACTGGCTCTGCTGGAACGAGGCAAAATCACAGATTTGGCCCTAAATTTGTGTGCTGCATGTATCTAAGCAACCTGAAGATGGCATCTGCACTTGTTAACCTGAGGGAGGGTTTTCATTTCTCAGAGAAACTGCAGGATTCATTTATGTAATGTTTAAATACAACTACAGTAAAAAAGAAATACTACAGTCATCTTCAATGAAGGGGGAGTCCCCTTTTCCCAGTGTTCTCTTACAGTTCTGGGATGAGAAATCCAAGAGTCCTTGCGGAAAAGGAATGTTTTGTTGTTGCTATTGCTTTTTATGGGAACTCTGAGTCATTCAGTGAAATTCTGCTGCTGGATAAAAGCAGTTTAAAAGTCAGAAATGTGAAGTCCTAAATTGCAACAGTTCAGAGTTTACTTTTTATGTTTTTTTTTCCTCTGAACTCCTATTTATGACAATGAAAAGCAGCTGGGTAAATGGGTATTTTATCCCATATTCACATAATTAATATTTATGTACATTAAACGGAATAAGGGGAGCTAACAGCATGGGAGAGAATATGGAATTACATAGCAATTTGGAACTCTATAACATTGTGTCTTATTATGCTCTAAAGAATATGTGGGGTTTGTTGATCCTGCTGAAGATGACAGGCTCTATTTATCTCAGGAAAAGTACAGTACATCCTGGTAGCATCTGCTAGGTCATCTTGTTCACTTCGTGCTACTCCATTAACTTGGCCTCATCCTGTTTGGGGAGATACAGGAGACAGGAAGAGGCATTTAAGACTCTCTGCCCTTATTCTTATTTTTGAAGGTTGCTAGCTGTGATAGAAGCACCTGTCTTCTAAAAACAGGAATGAAAATAGCTCTTCATGTGCATAGAGTTGAATGCACACCCACGCGTTTAATTTATCAAATGCACATCCTACTGCCATCTCCTCAGCTAAATATTACAGGCAAACTCAAATCATTCTGCTAGATAACAGAACCACTATGCTGCCAGTGATCTAAGCAGTGTGTGTGTGTACATATATACATGTATATGTGTCTATATATATGTATCTAAGAGAAGAGAACCTTGAATGTAGGACTCGGCCATGCAAGATGAGCAATAAGAAGGTTGCTCTGTGGACTCGTGAAGTGACGGGATACTTTGCAGACATATAAACAACTTTGATTTTTGTGGAAAGAAAGCAAGAGAATGGTAAGAATGGTTTCCACACCACGGAAATCCACTCTTCTGTTCGCTCTAGGCACCTCTTGATGAACCTGTCACATCTGTCCATTGCAATGATATTTTGGTGGCTGCCGATACTGAAAAGGTAATGAGATAGATGAGGTTCCAGCAGAAAAAGGGGCAGAGCTGCATTTACATAATTTGCTTTCCTTCTGGATATATTTATTTCTAAATAAGATGCAAAAAGCCTCACTGGGATTATCATGTGGCCATTTCCATAGTATTATGCACAATACATGCACTGTCTTTCCAAACAAAAAATAAGATGCAATATTGCAACTTTAAAGTTATCTTGTATATTTTATTCCTTAGTCAAAATTTTAAACACATGTTTTTTTCCTACTGTTCAACCTCACTGTAGCTTTACACAGCTACAATAATGTCTTAATATAACTTAATAATCATAGGAAAGAAATAGGCCTGAGAGCCTCAGGAAGATTCATTTGCTATAGTCTTGAATTACTGTACTGTCACAAGTAACGTCAGCAGACAGTAGTCCATATAAAGTTACCCTGTCTTGGACTCAGTTACCATACTTGGACTCTCCCTTGGGCTCCTTGGTGTTATCTCCAGGGGATATTCACCTGTGCTACTCTTCCCCCACGCTTTTGTTCAGTCCTCTGCCCGCCTCCCCCCCCCTATTTATCCTTCCTTTAATCTCCTTCAGGCAAAAGGCCAGATAAGGGACCATGATGGATACTGTCACTGCCGCCACTACCATTGCTCACGAGTGACTGTCCATAACTGCATTTGCAACCTCATGGTATATTTATTCTTCCTTTTGGCCTCTTTCGCCTCAAACCCTATGTAGTAATAACTACAGTTTTCATTCAACAGTCCTATGCTAGTCAGGAAATTTTCCAAACTGATAACTGACTGCAGTTATTCCCTGAATACAACTGCCTCTGATGTGGAAGGCAATAACCTTTAAGAGGACCAGAAGAGAGCCTGCTGCACGCAGCAAGTCCTTGCAGCAAGCAGAGAAAGTATGGCAGAGTTTTAGGTAAGTGGGATATAATTAGCCATGTTGGAATTTGACCAGGATATCAGGGTTAACACCCCTGCTCCTGTAAGAAGTGCCTTGGGAGTTCCTCAGCAGCAGGAAGCCAGGACCTCTTGTTTTCATCACATTCCAGGCACTACATGACAGCTACCCAAATACGCTTCGCCTTAATGAAACAGAAATGCACATATGATACCTACAATTTGGAACCGAGGTATGGACCTAATCCCAGAATGGATTAATTTAGATTTGTGAAATATTCAGAGTGAAAGAGGACTTCTGCATCTTGGTTCTGGACCTTAGGTATTGGGAAACTGTAACAACAAAATCAGTCACTGGAAAATCTGTGGAGCCCATAGGTTTCCCAAACAGCTCAATCTGCTTGTAGTTGGCTGACAAGTCTAGAGCTGGGCATTTCTTGCTTTTGGCTTTTATGCACCACCTGCACAGCTCTGTTTGGAAAGAGCTCTGGTCATGGGCATTACACAGTGCTCCAGACGGCACGAGGAGATAGATGCGCAGGCAGCAGTCCCAGTACTTACAGCATCCAAGAAGACTCACCCAGCCGCTTCCCCTGCATGTGTCTTCCAACTATTTATGTTTTTATCTTGCATGAGCTGCTCTAGCTCTTCCACTATCAGCTGGTCGCCTTCCTGAGGTATTTTCTAGCCCTAGGTTTTTATTACTTTCCTATGAGTCACGCATACCAAAGATCAGTGCAGCTCTGCCCTACCCAGGAAGGCTGCAGGGCCAAACAGCTGCTGGTAGTGGGAGGAATGAAGTTTCTTTAATTCCTGCAGTAAATCTCTGCTTGCTACCAGCAACTACCAGAGGGTTATGGAAAAGTGGCCAAGAATTTTGCACTGATTAGTGTATGGACAGAGAGATTTGTTTTATACCCATGTTTTCTGTAATTCAAAATTATTAAATTGGGTGAACTGTATTCACCTAAGTTCAAATTAGCACATTTGTCACCAAAAATTTCCAAAGAGTTCAATTATTCCTCCACTGTCAAGAGATCGTGAGCACTGGTAGAGTTTAGACCTTCCTATTTTATACATGTTTCCATATGTCGAGCATGGAAGAGAAATGTATCATTTCTCTCCCAAACATATTCCCTCCTGTGTAATGTGAATGTGTTATGCGTAGCTATATTCCAAGGCAATACGATTAGACAAATTACTGCTCTCCAAAAAGTGCCACTAAAAATTACCTCGCCGTCTTTATTAGCTTACTTTTTCTCAGTCAAATATGTTTGGCTTACAAGAAAAACGATGCTTTTCATTCTGACCTCAGGCTTCCCAAATTCAAACAGAGCTATGGGTCAACAGCTGAATGAGAAAAGGATAGACAAAATGATTCAGATCCTTTTTGACACCTCAGCATCTTCGAATTACTGCTTACGTCAGGCATTGGCTATGCCTGACAGTGAAAGGTTGGGAGCAAGAACATGGTTCAGACGATGATCCGTGTGCAGGAATTCAGATAACCTTCTGGTAGCTCTGCTCCGCTCCACGTGCAATGAAAAAGGAACATAACTTTTTTTACCACTAAAGTTAAAGCAGGAAAGTAAGACAAAAGTCAGCTAATGTAATGAGTCATAAATGTTTTATGTTCGCTTTACACAGCAGAGTGAATGTGAAACTTTTTTTTGTGTGTTTTGTGCCAAAAAGTGTTTTGGAGACTAACCATAGGCAAGACGTACCAGGGTGATTGATTTTGATACATGGTTATTAAAAAACAATACTGCCACAACTACCTGGCTAGAAAAGGCTACACAGAAGCTGTCTTCTCTCTGGTGGCTTTGGGCAGCAGCAGAAGTCCGGGACCACACACAGGCTTCTGTGTCACCACAAACCTGCCATTCCCCCTGCAGCTGGCAGGAGCCCAGGAACAAAGCTGAAGCTTCACAGGTCTGCCCAGGCCCTGCAGGAGGACGTGCGTTCAGCAGAAAAAGGAAATTTTCTCCTTTTTAGCTCCGTGACACTTTTTATAAATAGTTTATAGATCTGAGCAGGTACGCTTTGGCCTTAAAATCACCATTGACCACAAAGATGAAGAGCAAAAAAAGGTATCTATAAAATTGCATGTCTAAGACATGACTCATAACAACCCACAGCAGCAGCTGGGTTCCCTTTAGAGACAGCCCCTGACGTGTCTGAACTACCCCCCCATTTCTGGGCACAGAGGGGTATGTGTGGCTGCTGCAGCAGTGCAGCTGCAGCCCTGACACCCCAGGGCTGGGGGCCCTTCACAAAAGCTGCAGGAAGGGGACCTCCTGCTCCATCTTCTCACTGTGGGGCACCAGGAGCTGGAACAGCGACTACAGGGAGAGATGTTTGCACTGGAGTTAGAAAGAGAGCAATTAAGGAGAAGTAATATTAAATCAAAAGGGAACGAAAGAGCAGCTGAAGTACAGCAGCACCTGGTGAGGTGGAGAAGGTGGTGGCCAGTCCCACACCGCTGGTTCAACGTTGCTTTATGTTGTGTGGACGGGCTGTTTGTGCTTCTTCAGGCTCAGCGGCTTTGAACGGGGGCCACAAGTGCAGGGACTATTGCTGCTAGACTTCACCGGTGGCTGAAGGCAGATGTCCAGGCTGGTTGAAGACACCTGGTAGATCCAGAGCAGTGGAGCAGTGATGTGTGGGTATGGTGACAGCCACCCCCCTGGGGGTCTGCTGGAGCTCAGCGAATGTACAGCCTGGCCATTACCACCGCTGCTGGTGGGGTGCCACAGCTACCCCTTCTAGCACTGGCAAATTCAACTGTCTCACGGGCAGCCAGTGGACAGCAAAGCTCTCCAGCCTGGCTGGAAACAGCTGGGGGGCAACCCTCGAAATAGATGATATAAATGTTATGGCGTAGGGACCATGTTTTCTTCTCTGTTTGCATGGCAACCAGCACATTGCTGGCACTCAATAAATATTAGCTAACACAAACTGTTTTGTGTCTCCCATCAGGACTTTTTGTGTACACTTTAATTCCTGAGTTCTCCATCTTCTTAAGGGCATTTGACAGAAAGCTGTAAACAGGAGGGCCTGGGCTGGGCACTGGGAAGAACAACAAGGAGCACCACAACACTGGTCCATGCTCTCCGTCATGGCCTGAGGCAACTTGCTCTGCGCAACTCCGTATCCACTTGGATAAAGGGGGGATAATGATCACTTTCCCCTTCCTAGGGGAATAATCAGTCCATTTGCACTCTGCTAGGAAAGTCTAAAAATGCTTCGTGAGCATAATGACATTTCTTCCCTGGAAATCCCCAGAATGATACAATTAAAAATGACAGCACAACAGCAAAAAAGTATTGACTTGATCTGCATGCCCCTAGATGTGTTGTAACAGAGGGCTTCTCTGTTGATGACACTATCACAGCCCAGGCAACTGGCATGGCAAGGGCAAGTGGGTAAAATACACAGGGTGGGGTTTTTTGGGTTCTTGAATAAAGTGGAGTACCTCGGTCCACAGGACTTCTTTTCTCTCCATGAGGAATATTGTGTCGTGGGATTTTGGTACCCGATTTTTCTATGTAAAACATTTGCTGAAAATTCAAATAACTGATTTGAAATAGGTCATAGACAATCCATGCAAGTACGTGAACTGTATTTTAACAAAGTGTAATTACATCTGCTCACAGATGGTATTCTGAATTTTGGAAAGCTAGTTCTGCTTTAAGGTTTAGCACTTGGGATTAAAGACAGTGCTGTATAACTTAAAAGATTTAAGAATTATACTGTAGGAAGTCATGCTATAATAAGCTTTAGATCAACAGTTCATATAGCATCATGGGATTCTCAGCCGCCCAAGAGAAAGAGTCCTAATATACTGTAACCTACAACTTTCCCCTTGAAATGTCTTAGTTCTACAAAGCAATAAACCAGTCTGGACTAAGTTACTGAAGGTCTTTGAAGTACTGGAAGACCCATAAATAAAGTGAGTACTTTGGAAGGGGGGGCTCATTTTGTGGTGTACATATACAACTATTTCATAGTCAAGTTGATTTGTAGCTGCCTGTAAGTCAGTTTCCTGGGAGCAATAAATCTTCATTCAAGCAAAACTAAAATGTCACCAGTATTTATTTCATGCATTTTTTACCCCATCAGTAAAAAAAAAAGTCAGCATTCATGTAAACTGTTCTATGCCCAACTTGCAGGTCTGCGCTAAAATTACAGTTCATAGTATGAAATTTTTATAAATCTAAATTGTAAACATTGGGTAACAGATGTACCATTGCAGGGCCAAAAAAGAGTGGTAACTGTCACTGGAGAAATAAAACTGAGTTATTGTTTCCAGTTCCAAAAGAACAGCAACAAGTCTAAAAAACTATATGTGATCTTTGTCCTTTTTTCCCCTCAGACACCTGCACTCATCTAATGTTTCACTGAGCCCTGAAAAATAAATGCATAGCTTCAGTCTCCTAATCCATGTGGCTCCAGAGACCACTGTTACATGAGAACTTAAACTGATGATGCTGAGCGTCCTAGGGGCAGCTTAATCTTTTTTAATTCAAATCAACTGAGTCCCATGTGGCGCTAGGATGATACTCTATATGCTGCAATCAGACTGACCTAGACTTCTTGTGCTCTAAATGATTAATGAAACTGCCTCCTAGTTTGTTTCTATGGTGATCTGAAACTTGACACGATATAGGAATCTGCCATTCACGCTGAATGAATTGAGGAGGAGGTAGCCCAGGAACAAAACTCCATCAGTTGTACAGAGAAGGTTGAATTTTAAGTCATTAGTCTCCTTGTACTTCAGTTGCTGACTCTTGAAACTAAGACTGAGATAAAATATCCTCTTTAATATAGCTTTAATTGGGTAGTTTACTAGTCAATTGTTTCAATATTAGCAAAATGAGTTACTCTGAAAACAGCTTTCTATGTTTTCTTTTGATGGGCATATGTGGGATAATGCTGGAGCAGTAGTTACAGAGTTTGCAGCTCCCTATAAAGAAGTCAGTTCAACTGTGAAAGCTCTGCAATGCCTTTACATACTGTAAATAATGCTCTAAGAAAAAAAAAAAAACACCTTAGGAAAAAATCTATGTTCAGGTTTTATTGAGTCTGTGAAGAAGACTTCAGGATTCTTGTATCTTTGAATTTTGATACTGTTTTTTCAAATAAGGAGTGATTTAATTCACTACAGCATTTTGAGGCTTTCAGAGCCAATAAATGCCTTTCACTTTTATTTCCAGAGGGAGCACATAACCAAACTTTTAAAACCACTGATGAGTATCTACAGTCATGCTTGGTCTATCTATAGTGCTAAGGTAAAAAACACTTGAGAGAGCATCAGTAAATTAGCTTAGCTACCTCACCAGCCATAACATCAAGAAGCCCAGTTCAAACCAGCTGCCTACATTTTTCCTCAGTGTCTAGACCCAGTGTTGCAGCCCATGCTGGATGCCAAGAGACTATTGGTAGACTGTAAGCAGTGCTGGCTTTAACTAGTTACTAAAGTTGACTTGGTTGTGCTACCGCTGTAGCTAGACAGCCTTTAGAGCAAGCCTCATCTTTCCTCCTTCCTGTTCCCCGGCAAATACATTTGAGCTCTTGTTGAGTCAAACCTCAATGACCATCTAAAGGTGTGTAAAAGCAAGCACACACCAGGGTTTTATGAAGATGGTGAGAGCAGTGGAGCCCTACAAGCTCTAAGATAATTTGCTGGTGCTCTTTCTGCCTCCATCCTTAACATTGCCTTTATTGCCTCCCTTCCAAACCCCTGACCACTGAGCACACCACTGTTTTTTGTCCTTTCACCAAAGCCTCTCTCTCCACCAGCACAGGCAGAAACGCTGCTGCTTTTTTCCTTTCCGTGTCTGTTTAAAGGCAACACTGTTGTGCAGCGTATTTGCCTCTGGTGAGGCTATCCCCATACTGAGCTCACTGCATCTCTCAACAGCTTTTCAGGAGGGCACAGCACACCCGAATCATCTCATCACTTCATCTGGAATCAATCACTGTAGGTCCACCGATGTCAAGAAAACTATGCTCATTTGCATCAGCACGTGACCTGGTCCTATCTCTCTGTGATCTTTAGATCAACAGTGCTCCCGTTGGGATTCACGATCTCAGAGGAGTCCAAACGCACTTTCTCACACATTTAACCAGTGTCTGCCATTTTTCTTTCTTATCATAAGACACATTGTGACTACTGACCCAAATTCATAACAACTCAAATTCTTTTGATATGGATCTGGGCCATTTTTCTTAATATTGCACCCTGCATTCAGAGAGTTTAAGAATCCAGACTTACCAGATGGTATAATTGATATTATGTTCCTTAGTAAATCAGTTAACTTTGCAGGTGTAAAATACTTCATGTCCAAGACTTTGAAAGGAATCTGAAGTACTTAGTATTTTCAAATGTGACTCGATAGACATCGCCCCCCCCTATTTCTTCAACTTTCTTTGAAAATCCTAGTTTGTGTTACTGCCGAATTAAGATATTATGGCATAATGGTTTGCATTTCTCCCAAGCCTTACTTCCTGGGAATCCACAATACTGTAAGTACTTCAACTGTCATTTTTAGAAGAAAAGGCAGAGAGAAATGGAAATCCTTTAGGATTTTCTAAACAACAAAATCTAATATGCTGCATGCAGATTCCATTTTTAAGGCAATCCCTTATTTGAGGGAAGAGTTTGAACTAGTTTTGAATACCTTTGATTAGCAGTACCAACTATATAAGTACATATCTCACTGAAGTTCTCAGAAAGATTATTGGAAAAATAAGCAATTTTCCTTGAAAAAAAAAAGGTTTTGTGTATTTTTGCATAAGAACTAGGGAGAAAAGGAGTTTGAACAGAATAAAAATGTCTCGCTAGCTATATAGCTCTCCTCGGAGGTGTGTGAGACCATGTTCCTGTGATGCCTGTTTGGGAGAGGGCTCCCTTTCTGGGTTTCCACATTCTGGGCCTGTAGGTTCAGTTTATTTTGTTGGAGATGCTTCACTTTTATAGAAAAAATTAAGTATTTATCAGACCAGTGGGAGAGGGGCAATAACAGCCTTCTTTTCAGGGCACTCACCTGGGGTGCCGGAGACCCAGGTTCAAGTCATTATTTCAAACCATACAGGCTAAATTCCTGCAATCCACATCTGCAGAACAACCCTTTTCAGGTAAGGGTATAGTGACCAGAGTGACCAGAGTGACCACAGCCCCTGTCTCTTTTATGGATAAAACCACGCGGGAAGGAGGTGAGAAGCTGGGCAACACGGAGACCAATTATTTTGGCTCATCTCATTTTTGGAGGTCAGCATTTTCTGCATGACAGACCTTAGCGTCCCTCTACCAACACCACTTCCAGGGAAGCAGCACCCTTCCTGGGAGGGTGAACAAAGCACAATCCTAATTTCTGTGTGTCTATATCCTGTTCAAGCAATGAAATTAAACCTGAGCCTTTAGGGTGAAAATGAAAAACATGTTTCTATGGGTGAGTGGCAGAGTTGCCTCACCAAGGATCCTGCCAGAGCATCCAGGTGGATTTAATGGCTCCTGTCAAAAGCCTGTCAAAAGCCACGCAGACATAAACTTTTCATTCTCTGAACTCAAGACCCAGGCTTGTTTTGGAAGAAAACTGTGCATTGATCAATGTATCTGTGGGACTACTCTTCTCCTGTGTGTCACATTCTTGGGAAGCAAAAGCTTTTCAGCCTCTCAGGCAGGAGGATACTCTCTCTCCTGGCAAACACTTCACAACAGAGTGAGAGCCATGAGCTCTCTGCTACCATTTAAAGACTTTTCTATGAAGCTTCTGTGCCCGTGGTTGAAGAAAATTGTGTTCTGCCACCCATATTATGAACAGAAAAATACCTGTTTCCAGTTCAGAGAGACAATGCCAGAATGCAGGCATGAAGAATGAGGTCCAAACAGAGCGATGATGCCAATGACCCCATGAGTCTTCATGAGAGAGACCTCTCTTGAGACATCTCTCAAATGTCCTTGCACTCATGCTTTTTGCCTTGATTAGGGCTCTGGGACACTACTGGAACGACAATAGAAATGAGTATTTTTAAAATTATTATTGTTACAATGGCTCCAGTAATATTTGTCTCGGGGCAAGGACAGTTTCCATTATGCTAGTGCTTCTTCCTACATCTTCTGAAGACTATGTCTGCAGAAGGGAAGGGCGAATCTTCATTTTTGGAAGAGAAACGTGACAAGTGATGAGGTATTATACTCTGGAGACACCAGTGTGAAATCACTCACAATTGGGACATGCTTAAAACACTAAATCTTCTGAGAAATCAGTAATCACATACGAGTACAAAAGTCAGCAGTCTGGTTAGGAAGAGGCATTACATACCTCTCTTTTGTAGAGTGCCCGGCACCCTGATTGCAGCTCCTGCCTGTTCCCGTTGGCAGCTGAGGGATAGCCTGTGCTAGCACATGGATTTACAAAGCAGTGTGTGGATTTACAGTGACTAATTATTTGAATATGAATCAACAATGCAACACTGTGGCAAAACAAGGCAAATGCTCTGCTTTGAGTCACATTAATAAGAATGTCACGTGTAAAAGAAATGAGGTAATTATTCTGCTCTACTTCACTTGATAAGCCTCAGTTGGAGCGCTGCATGCTGTTGTGAACACCACATTAAAAAAAGAAATACATACTAATTGGAGAACTCAGAAAAGAACAACAAAAATGAGAAATGATTTGGAAAATAACCCTTATGTGTACAATTGTTCATAAACAAATGAAGTGTTACTAAAAAAGGAGCAATTATTCTTATTATCTTAATTTTATTCTAATATTCTGACTGGGTACAGAAGAAATTGAAGTGGGCAATGTCAGGGACAACATAGGTTATAGGCTGAAATGCCATATAGAAACAATACTTTCAGAGCAAGAGGCCAAAGAAGCTCTTGGCATCACCATCTGTGGAAAGGGTCCAGACTAGCCTGGACAGTAAAACTGGCTGGAGGACAATTTGTTTCATTCCCCAAATGTTTCTGAGCTTTCCAAATTTAGCTTCATGTCAAATCAGAAAACATCTACTTCTCTGTAAAGGACAATGTTAAGAAAACAGCACATCAACCAAAAGTTTTCAGTTTGACAAAATATATTTAAAATGTAATTATTTTCTATTTCATGCTATAATTAAAATATTTAAAAAGAAAAGTAATTTGGAAAGGAAAAAACCAAAGCACTTTATCCTAAAGGTAACAGATAGAATATATCAACAATATCCTCAAACATGAAAAGAAGATTTAAAAAGAAATCAAAAGCATGCTATTGTAAAATAATTTTAACTTTCAGCAAAACTTTATTTTTAAATTAAATGTATGATTTATTTTATTTTATTTTATTTTATTTTATTTTATTTTATTTTATTTTATTTTGTTTTATTTTATTTTGTTTTATTTTATTTTATTTTATTTTATTTTATTTTTTAAGCCAACTTTGTAAGTTACATGTTCAACAGGGAAGATTTAGGAAAAGTACCTTCCATTTTGAGACTTGTAAAGTTACAGTACAGCAAGCAAAACAGGAAGGTCTCTGAGGGCTGCTTTTGAAATTAGAAGGTACTTTTGGAGAAGATACTGTTTAGCCCTTTCAGTTTTTAACAATCAATTTCGAGTGCGTGTAAAATACCTGAGAAAGCACGCAGATTTAAAATCTGTGCAGTGCTGTTGATCAAACGAGAGTAGTTTAACATACAGCAGTGTTAGTTTTCAGTAGTAAAACTTTCCAATTTAAAATCTCATTATGGCTTTTCACATTTGTGTAGAAACCCCCTGATTTTTAGAAATATCCACTCTATGCTACTAGAACAAACAATAAGAGGGACAATGTATCTGTATAATACATATATTGGTGTTGCTTTTTCACCCTCACGTTTATGCCGCCTCTTCTTGTTTTCAGATTGCTGCATTAGCAAATTGCCCGTCAGTTCTCCGAGCGTGGCACTCAGCCTGTGCAGCCCTGGGGATATCAGTAACACAAAGATTGCCCCTTGCAAGCTGCGATGACCTGCGCCCTACAGCTCTATCTATCACATAAAAATGTACTGCCCCACGATTGTCACTTTTCACAGCTCCATCTCAATATCTCTTTTCAGGTTTCCTGCTGACTGACAATGTCAGTTACAACATTTCACACAATTTTTCTGCTCTATGTGTGAAATTACATATCCAAGAGCTGTGAAAAGAGAATCAGCAGGTTCCCAGTGCTGCTCCTCTGTGAGGAAGGAGAGTTAACCACCATCAAGGAAAGCAGGACAGGGCAAATGCTCCAGAAAAAAAAAGTCTATGAATATTTGTTTACATTTTTAAACACATCTGCTATGGTTCTGTTCAAACCATTTGTCCTCTGAGACAAGAAAGCTCACAGACACTACTTATGTTAAGCAAATTTTAAAAGGTATTACTGGAGATTAATTCCTGAATTCTTAATTTTAAGCATTTTTACCAGAAAGATGATTTTAAGAATAGTGCTTAACCAGTCAATTTCAAATTTTGATTACTGCTCACTGGCAGCCTACAGACTAAAAATCATTTGCCTGATAATTTCACAGGAGTAGTTAAGAAAATACAGCAGGTTTATAAACAACTCATGAAACAAAAAGGAGCAGAAATGTGTTTACAGTCAACTATTTTCTTATTTCTTCTGCTCAGCAAGAGTAAAGCGGGGTACATTGTGTAGCCTCACGCTCATGGCTTTTTGTTCTAAGTGTCACTGACTTAGGAAAAAGATAATAATTTATTCACCAAAATACAACCAACCCATTTTCAGTAAGTTCAGTGAACACCTTGCATAGTTATTTCTTCTGACGTGAGAGCGAGGTCAGATGAGTGCCCTGAGCATAGTGAAGGTACGTGGAATCCCTTGTCGTGTCCTACACCTCTGTTTTCTTTTTTCCTTTGCTTTCAAACTGGAAAGTGATCAGGGAAAGTGGGAGTCAACACGTGCTGGTCTGAATAGGCAGAAGTGAAGTCCATGAGGTTATGCCCTTTGTGCCAAAGCATTAAGAGAGCTAACAGCAGCGGAGCTACATAGACTAGCTATGTAGACATGCAGTCCATACATACATTTTTCTCTCATACTTTCCCCTTACAAAACAGAACAAAGCCAAAAAAAACCCCCAAAACCAAAAAACCCCACAAACCAAAACAAAAATAAAGAAAAGGAAGATCAGCATGAGCAAATCCAGTTTACAGCTAAGCAAGAGAAACGAAGAAAGGAGTCACTCAGAAAACTTCCTTTCTGCTTGTAAAGCAACAAATGTCATTCTCAGACAGCAATCAGATCCCTTCCCCAGGTGTGCTTAAAAAGTAGTTGTTCATCTCTGGAAAAGCCCATGAAAATGGACAGCATTGTGTTGAGTATTTTCGCAGCCTGTGCAGCCTCTCCAGAGCTACTCTGGAGGACATAACCCTGCCATTCAGAAGGGGATATAAACCACTTTTTCTCTCACTTACTGGGGTGTTCTCATGGCATCTACCTCAAATGGTTACACAGAAATAGCAGTGGCAAGAAGGCATTTTGTATATTCTTTTTGCTCCTGTTAATGCAACTGAACAGTTGGGAAACAAGGACAAGAGGCAGCTTCTTACTGAAGGCAAGCACTTGTTCTGGGGGCCTCTTTGCCTGGACACCTGAAGAAAGAAAACATTTGCCCTCAAAGGAGTACAGTGGAAATGGAATGCGTGTGCCCTGCTGAAATCCCATCCGTGCTGCATCAAGCAAGTGAAACTAAAATCGTCCCCATACTTAAAACATTTTTGTAATCATTAATTCCTACCAACGTACATTTCATTTTGTAGAAGTATTAACATTTTATTTCTTGCTAGTGTTTGTTCTTTTCTTTGCCTATTTCGTTAGCAGTCCCTATCTGGTTGTCATAATTAGTCACTAAAACAATGTTTTCATGACTAAATGATGCTCTGCTTTGCATCAAACTTCGGGCAGTTTTTAATTATGAAAAATCGGATACGCAACTTACAGCTCGCCCAAGCTACTCTTCGCATATGTTACCAGGACTTATGCACCAGATCAAAATAGGTCTTGCTGTCCTTGGCAGCAATCTGCGGGCTCTATTTTTACGTGGATAAACTGTTCTTGTACAGTTTCTCCAGTCCACAAACATGAACAGTCTCTCCGTTAATATTAGACAGAAAAGTCCTCTCTGATTCTCTTCAGCAAAGCTATTGTGGTTATGGATTTAACATACCGTGTGCTTTCTAACAGTTTATGTCCATGTCTTAGAAAGTGGTCAAGAGGGTTTTTGTTTTAATTAGCTATTTTTTACGTGCTAACAAACACACTCAGTGGGGGTTTCATATCATACTGTGTGGTTTTTTTCCCTGCAGGTGACTGAGGAGCAAAGCAGAACTGCAGGACGATGGCTCCCCTTCCTAAACATACATAGGGTGAACAAGAATTGTGTAAGTTACTGCCTCCATGATTTTAAGTGTTCAAATGCCATAGGCAGCACTTGAATATCTCTAGGAACAAAGAGATATTTTAAACTCTAGGAGCCCATTCAGGCTACAGACCATCTGGCACACTGTGGTGGTAAATTTTCATGATGGGTCCCAAGATTTGGACTTTCAAACCCAGTTTAGCCAGGGCTTGTATCTAAAAGTCAGTCCAAAAAGGAAAGGTGTATGTCAGTCCTACTTTCTGGCACATCCTGGTCATTGACATATTTTCCTTTCACCCTTTGAAAATAATGAGGGTATTGTAAGTTTTAATTTTGTATCTATTTACCTTTATACATGGGTGTCCAGCGTTGAAAGGCTGTTCTGTATAACCACTAATGTTTCACCTTTTAAATGTGAGCTTTTACTTGCAGACTAGCTTGCTTCTGTGCTGTGTAGGATCAAGCTACTTGGCAGGGCAGCAAATTTGATTTGCCTTAGGAAGGGATATTAGGCATATAGGATTTCACAGTTCATTTTATATCCTAATCATCAGAAGCCCTTATATGGGGTCTGAACCAGAGGGATTTGCTGCTTGCAGAATCAGTGTATCCAATATCAAAATATTTCAAAAAGTTCATTTTATTTCATCTCTCCAAAGTCAGTTACTGAAAGGTGCAATTCTAGTGAACAGCCTTTGGTCACAAAACTCTCTGAGCCCTCTTTAGTTTCATTAAGAGTGAATTAATGTAATGTTAGATGCTGACATTTAAGGGTCACTGCACTCCTATACATTGCAATAGAATGGATACCCATTAAAAATATTATAAGACTAATCCCGCAAAGGGTGAATCAGAAGCTGAGGATGCTCAGCTCTCCTTACAGGCTACAGATTTCTACACAGATCCCTAACGACCCAGCTCTGCTCTTCTGATCCTCATGCTCTCCATGTTGTTGTGACTGCTCCTTGCTCCTGACTCACCTGGAGCTTCACAGGGAGCAATACCCTGCCTTCAGAAAGGCACCTGAACCCATGTGCATTTCCACTGAAGAAAAGCAGCTTATTGTCAGAAAAAAAGCTGTTACTCAAATGAGGTGAGGGAATGCCCTCTCTTTCCCTTGTTGAGGGAATTCAGAAGGGAGGTGGTGTGCAAACTCTGAGAGACAGAATTGTTGGCATTTTTCCTCATGGTTACAAAAAGCCAGGAAAAAAACGAGGAAAGAGTTACTTGGATGAGATTAGCCTGTCATGGTAACAGTGTTTATTTTACTGACCTAAATCTTGATTCGCCCACCTCTTCTTTCTACAGCTGTGGACCATTATTGGCATCTCTTTCTTCATTAATATTATTCCAAAGTAAAACAGCTTTAATGTTGCTAATTTTTGCAACTGAATGTGTCTAAGTCAGAGATGCTGTACCACTGGCAGATCACAGTTTGGTCTTCTGGTGCAACCCACATGACTCTTGGCTCAGCAAAGGCTTTAATTGCTGCTCGCCCGCACTGGGCTCGAGGTGCCACAGATCTAAGGCTGATGCAGAGGATGACAATTATATGGCCCCAGGCCTGTTCTCCTGCCCACATTAGTGGGTGTCTCCACTGTGGCTGCTGAGCTCATCCAGTCCTCAGAATCCTTGAATGTCCCACTGAGGGATATGTAAAAGTCACTGGAAAGTATGCTCCGTTTTTACAAAGAAAATGCAAGAGCTTCAATCATATCTCTGCACTGGGCTGGTGCTCCGCTCAAGTGTTACCCAGCACGGACTCGGCATTTCAGGGTGCTCAGGCTGTCTCCTGACTGCTGCCACTGTCTTCTTGTGTAACAAAACCCCTTTTATTGTTCAGATCTCCCCACCGGGACCCATGAAACTGAACCTCTAAGTCCAATGATTAGTCTCCTCTTGAGCCATGCACAAGGGCAGCAAGGAGGATCTGAGAGTTAGATGCCAACCTGAGAATCAGCATGGACCTGCAGTAAAGTCACAGGCAAGTCGCTTCACTGTTCAGTTTTTCTATCATCTGTGCTGATTTCCTTTTGAACTCTGAAGACTGTGACTGAAAAATGAGTGCAGGCATCAGACCTAAGTATCACCCGTAATAAAATCTTAACTCAGAAGGAAACCATTAAGATTTAACTAATATCCATACTTTGGCACATACCTATGGAAAATTATTAGCATTTTAATTATAATAAGCCCGATTCGTGTTTTAAAATGACAAAATAATAAAATTTGATTGTTATGACTCATTCAGTTGTTAAATCACAATCCAGTTGTGATTAATTTTAACCATGCACATGTCTTGATATAGCTATTTAATAGGACAGGATAGCATTAATACCAAATAATAAATATATTTAAAACTGCAAGCTACAGAAGTTTTTGTGTTTTATTGCCATGGTTAGTTCCAAAGAACATGGTGTAGTAGAAAATGTTTCTCTACTTATTATATGTGGGGTTTTTTGATAGTTTTCAGATAGTTCTCTGTACCTTTGGCACAGTTTAGATCTCTAAACTTCTCTAGACGTTTTGGTGTACATGTACAGGCAGATCAAGAGAAATGAGTCCATGAATTCAAAATAAGCCCATCTACCCATTTCCAAATGATGCCTATGCTGGAAGCCACAGCCCTTTGGGGCCTCTTAGTATCTATGGTGTTATTGATAAGCTCCAATTTTTAAAAGAAATACCTGCACAGCCTGCTTCAAGGCAGGATAACCATTTCAGCCCACAAGCCAGAAGTCGCTGCTAATAATCCAGTCTCCAACCATGAGCTCACAGTTCTAAACCACCAGCTGTATAGGGGTGCAGTAAAGGACGTCAGACTCCTGGTCTTCATCAGCACCTTTTCATTTCCACTTTCAATCCAACCCTCTTCTCTCACAAGGATGCAAGTTTAAGTAAAGCCTTGTCCAGGCAGTGTGTCACTCCTTGCAGTCATTGCTGTCTCTGAGATTGCACCAGCAGAATAAACTGAGGAGAACAGATACTGCATGTTAATTTAGACAGAAAGCCAAGAAGCTCCATGACTAGTCTGGAAGAGTCTGCCTACACCAAATCAGAATCAGACCCGTGTCCTGCTGTATCACGCTGACCTATTTTGTCTCTCAAAGTTGTGAGAGGTTTGAAATTATTGTTACTAAAAAGTGAAAAATAATAGCCTACGACTATCTTTAAATTTAGAGGACAGTACCAGAGAACTGTGCAAAATATGAGCCATCAAGACACATAAATAATCTTCAATATTTCATTACCACAGCTTGTGTCCAAGCTAATTTACCCAGGCTTCAGCCAGCACTTGTATCGAGTTAGTGACAACTGGCAGAGGAAGAGCACATCAGCTGCAGTCCTACCAAGGATGTTAAGTATGTGTTCACTTTTCAGAAATCCCTGTAGTTTTGGGACAAGCACTCTCACACTTCTGTTCAGTCCATGCCTCCTTGTTCTGCTGGTTGAGAGAAGGTAAATGGCATTTTTCTGCCCTGTAACCATACAGAGGTGGTAGCACCCACCCCTTCAGAGGAACTGCCCTTTCCCTCCTTCTTCCTTGTCCCTGTCCTTCAATAATTCTTAGGCTACAAGGAATATTTCCACAGGACTCTGCAGGGTAGCAGTAGCAGAGTTTATATATTAGAAGTTCAAAGGCTGGTACGGAGAGCCATCAGATCAAACAGACTGGCTCTTTACAGCCCCTGGGCACCAAACTTCAAGACTCATTTTCCGAGCCCATTTGCAAGCAGGATACAGGAGAGTTTGCACAGAGCTGGTATCCTCACAGTTCAAGCATACACCCAAACACAGAAAACATTCATCTTTTTTGTTGCAGATGCCCAATTGGATATGCCATGCTCTTTCAACCGCTTGATTGCTATTTGGCAGTAGTTTCTGAGCAATTTGCAAATTTAATAGTTGTGTGTATCAAATAAAGTGCCTGAAGTAAAGCAGAGTCCAAGAATATGCATATTGTCTGCATAGGTCTAAAATTAATAACTGCTGTTAGCACAAATAAGTAAAAGAAGTAATATGTCATCACTGCTTTTGTTTAGACTAATTTGTGTGATGTCTGCTCTACATCATGCAATACAAAGATTCTTCCCCCCCGATATTACAGTCATAAATTTGGGACGAAAATTATGTAAGAGAAAAAACAACCCGCTATTCATTTGACTTTGATTAAAATGTTTTTCAGGAAAAAGTCAATCTACTTAAGGTAGTAAAGAAACACTGTTCTTTACCTCAAGCACTTCACAGGCTCTCCTCTGAAGTCCTGGAGAACACTCTGGATTAATTCATAGGTAGGGTTTGGTGGGGTGCAGAAGCTACTCACTTTTGGTGAAACATGCTGCGTGTTGTACATACATCCACCCATTGAAGCAGAACCCAGCGCAGAACTAGACAGTTAGACAACGCTAACCAGACAACTTGAAACCAAAGTGCTTGGGCTTTCCTCTGGTTTCAGAGACTCATAAAACTAAGAGGGTTTTTAATTCAACCATTGATTTTAGTGAAATCAAGTGAGAGGGGAGGTGACAACCCATACCTTAGAGACGGGATATTTGCCAATGCAGCAGCCTTGTGAACGAGTGGGAAATGCAGAAAGGAAAGTCTTATATATCATGCAGGACTCTCTCTATGGTTTCAGAGAGCCTTAGAGCACACCATTTCCTCACAAAGACCTTCAGAAACACTTCAGGCATCCCTATAGGATAAATATTCAGCTAGATCTGTCGCAGAAGACTAAAGTTTTAGTTACCGTAAATGCTTCCTGCAGCAACTAGCAGGCTAGTCCGTGGGGGGAGAAGCAATTTTTATTTGGGCCTAAACAACACAAGCCTTGCTCAAAATGAAGGATCACTTTAAGGATGACCATAAAGCACTTGAAATCAACATTCCTACAGGAGCAAACAGCCAAAACTGTAATTTCAGAAGGGGGAAGTACATAAAAATGAGAAATCTTGTTAAAATGGAATTTAAAAGGAGCAACCAAAAGAATAAAAATTTGCAGATCCCATGTTTATACACACTATTAAAGTCTCAGAGTAATTGTACATTACGTATCCAAAAAAACCCTCAGAAACCAAACCTTAAAGGACCACACAAAAAAGGCAGCATGACTATATAATATAGTAAGGGCAGCTAATTGGCGTAAAAAGAAATCCTTCAAACAGTGGAGCTCATGTGGAGCAATGAGGAAAATAGAAAAGAACATAAACTTTAGCAAGTCAAATGGTAACTCATAATAAAGCCGGCCAAAAAGATCGTAAGGAACAACACACTAAAGGCATAAAAAAGTAGCAGTAAAATCTTTTTTCAAACACGTTAGCGTTAGATGCAGACATTCTGCCAGAGACTTTGTAGGGTTGATAGATGATCGTGGTGTAATAGCAGTGCTTATGAAAGACAAATACAAAGTAATATGCATGGGGCGAGGAACCCTAATTACACACACTCAGTTACGAGCTCTAGATTAGCTATTACCACTCAAAAAGAGATCTGGTGGTTCTTGTGGGTAGTTCAATGGAAATGTCAGGTCAGTGAGAAGCAGCTGTAGAGAAACAAGCAGAATGTAAGAAATCATCACGAAAAGAATAGAAAACAAAGTAGAAAATGCTGTATACAAATCTGTAAAAAAGCCTAAACCCTGAGTCCTGAATACTATGCATTGCTGGGGTGGTGGGGAGCTGTCTGTGTGAGCATTAAATTCAGGGTACTTCTTCCCATCCTGGGAAGACAAGAACTGGGAAAACAGAAATATTTCCACTATATTTAAAAAACAAATGCACAACAAACAGTGAACCTGTGGAACTTGTTGCCACAAGATGTTGAAAAACTGAAAGTGGGAGTGCATCTCAGTGGTATAAACTAGTTTTTGCCTGTTTAAAAATAGCTTTTGTTGTTTGTGCAATGAAGTCTATTAGATAATGCTGCCACTGGGAAAACATAATAGCTTGCAACTTTTTTCCCCAGCTTGATACGATCATGTGTTTAGGCATGTTGCTATGTAGGAAAATGTGTTGTCTGTTATTAAGGGCTGAAACTCCTCAACAGTGCCTGGGTAGAGTCAGGTGCTTGCCACCAGGTTTCACAAAAGCTACCCCCTTGAGTAGGGAACAGCTTGGTGGCCAGCTGAAACCCCTGCCAAGGCCACGTGTGGGATGCAGGCTCCCATCTCTGGTGAAGATGCTCAGTCCTGAACCTCCCCGGGTGGGAGATGACCATAATGGCCCTCGCTCCCCTGATGTGGCTGGATGAAGGGATAGCAACAGAAGCTCTATTTCCTTCCCAAAAGGAAGTTTAAGCAGTTCCCTGAAGTACAGGAGATATAGATTATTACCTCTCTGCCTAAAATGATTCTCACTCCCGGTAGACTGCCCTTGGTATGATCTGTAAGGTATCTGTAGGTGGGATACTGTCATTTCTTCTGGACAAGGCTTCTCCAATTCGTTTAAAATATTAAATATCAACAATTGAGGAAAAGAGAGGACATGAGTCTATAGTCTGGTGGCTGAGTCACTCGTTGAGGAAGGTGAGGAGACCTGGATCAGAGCTGTTGCTCTAGTTAAGATACTCGTCCCACATTGAACAGTACCCTATCCAATAAGTGACAGGTACCTTTTCTCTGTCTCCATGTATGCATTAATTAATGTTTATGGTGGCAAAGTGAAAAAGTCAGTGGAAGGAGACCTTGAATCCAAGAACGCCCTCTTGACTGGTATTTGAGAACCTCTCTGCAACTCATGGGTTCAAAGCACCTGAGAAAGGATTTGAATTCTCAGTCTGCTATTTCATGGGTGAAATGACTATATAGTTCAGCGTGAATGTATTCAGACGCCCATTTGAAAGCATCCTTCAGGTGAGAATAGCGACCTGTTGTAAATACTGATGAGGCTTAAGGGTGAGATGGGTGTCAGACTGCTTAGTGCCATCACGGCTTGGATCTTTCTGGGTTAGCTTTTCTGTGTTAGGGGAAGTTTCATTTTGGAAATATAGCCATCTGCAGATTCATGGGTGTTGAGGACTTATGTACCAACAGTGTCAAGAAGGTCCACAAATTGTTTTGTGGATTTATTACCTACCTAACTGCTGCCACCAGTTTCAGTGAAGATACTCCCTATGGGACCATCACCTTTCTGCAAATGGAACTGGCAGGACTCAGCTTTTAGGGCGCTCATTGTAAAGCTGACCATTTTCCTCATGACTTTCTTCTGAGCTCATGCATCTTGAATAGCTTAGTCCATATTTGGATCTTTGTCTTTTTTTAGGTTTTTGACAGTATCGAAAAGAAGCTACCGAGGAATTAACCTATTGGTGGGGGACCGATCTTTAGGAAACCAGTCTGAGACGGGAAGGGATGCTTGTTACACCAGAAAATCTCACATACCTCTTTAACTTCACTTCCAAGTGCAAAAGAAACTCCCCCAACCTTACTTCTCTACTAAACACATAATAAAACATCAAAAAAGTTTTTTTACACAAATCTCTGCACAGCTTCTTGCTAGGGAGAGAAAAAAGGCAAGAACCACACGTGATGCATTGCTTTAATGTGCTACTGGATAGCAATTTGATCCTGCCAATGAAGGGTGTGGCACAAGAGCCAGAACAAACCAGAAAAGAAGGTATCAGCTTTTACATTAACTTTTTCTGCCTTTGAAGAAAGACCAAAAGCAAGTCAGAAAATTCAGTTGAAGAGGTCCTTTTTTTGGCCCATGCCTTTAATTTCCTTTTGAAAGCAAGTTTACTTTGCTTCCAAGAACTGACCTTTGGGACAATTTTTTGTTGCAAGTTGTAGCTTCTCTTCCTCATTTTTCTTGTCCATGGATCGGCCAACAATATTACCACCTCTGAAATACTGAAATCTTTGGCACAAGGAGGTGGTTATTGTATAAATTGCTATAATAGGTCAGAATCTCAGCTGGTGTGAATTGCTGTAGCTCCATCAGAGTGTTGCCAATTTACACTAGCAAAAAATATGGGTCTGCTGCTCTAACTGCCAGAATTCATACTGACTTCAGTAGAAATACAAGTTCCCATTAAAATCCTCCAGTTGGTTTCTGCTGGACAAGCAGAAGCCCTGTTACTCTGTTCCAATATCTAATTGCCATCTGGAACCAGTAGCAACCACACGAGAATGTTAAACTGCAATATTGACAAGGCTGCCTCTGCTTGGGTTTGATTCACTGCTGCTACTCTAGGTCTGTATAACTTCAAAGAGTTGAGCGGAGTCTTCCATGCTGAATTCAGTGCCCTGTTCTTACCTAATCACTTTCTTTACAACCACAATTCTTTCTCCTTCTCCTTTTCCTAAGCACTTTCTTCCTGTGTTTTGAGGGAAGAAGGGGCTGTAAAGGGAAAAAGGAACATTCTGTTTCCTCCATGACACTAACATTTCCATCCTCCATTTACAAACCCATTATAAAAGCTGTCTGCATCACATTTCCTACACATATCTCGCTGGTTTCTATTTTGCCATAGTCATCCTCAATCCAAGAGTTTTTCATTCTTCCTGTGAGCTACCACTTTCCTGAATTCACCTTTAAATTCTGCCCTTTAGCTTCTGACTGATCCCACATATTGCTTTGTGATAAATACAAGTACGTTAGCAAACTTTAAGGTCAGAAAGAAGCATTAGGATAACTTAGCTTTGCCTGAATAGAACAGGCCAGAATACTTGCCCCAGTCATCATTTTGTCAGTTCAATCAAAAGTTATTGTCCGTATGCATGTCCAAGTAAGAGACCTAGACTTTACAGATTTCAATGTGGAATTCATTATAGGTAAAGTATTCAAGTTTTTTTCATAAACAAGAATGACACATGGCATCTTTTTCAAAAAGGAAGATATTTAACTTTATCCAGTGACATACTGTGAGTGACATCGGCCCTCATGCAAACACCTTCTCTAAATATGCCTACTGGTTCTCACCCTATGAACTACCATTTCCTTAGCATGGAGTGTGCATCTCCCAAACACACGGGAGCCACAGTATATGCAATGTCTGCACAAAAGCTTAGCAAGTCCCGTAAGCAAGTGTGGTTATTGCATCAGGCAGTAGACAAGATCCTAAATCCTCCTGAATCTGTGAGACTGAACTTACCCGGACTGGTGAAAAAATAAGTGCAACAAACAGATATTAGTGTGAAGTGACTGTACTATCAGTCCCCAAGTACTGTGTGGTGCTAAGTGTTTTTAAAAGTTGCAGGTGAAGATAAGAAATAAAGATTCTGGAAGCAATAAAAGCAAAACACAGTCCCAGTAAAGATGTCCTCACAGACAGCAGAGAACATGCAATGATTTAAGGACTCTATGCGTGAGGTGTCAGCACTCTCCACAAAATCTGAAAAAGGTGAGAAGGAATATTCCACTGACTGAAAAGGGGAACTAATCATTGAATGAACTACGGTAGTCTTCTAAGAAAGGAATAGCATATATACAGGGCTATTTCTGCAATGGCTCGAGTACCATAAAACCAATGCCATTATGGATGCTAAGGACTCTAGAGTCTCTTTATTAGTCAACCAAGTAGTGCATTTCATAATATATTATTCATCCACAGCTTGCCTCCTGCTTGGCCATGTTAGTATTTGACACTATTAGAATTGCTCAGATACATTGTGTATCCTTTTTTATCATTCACGTGGAGGATAACACCTTTGCTTTGTTGCAAATGAGGATGAAACTGGAGACTGACAGCATTGTGCTGCAGTGGACATGAGGTTATTATGTCTTTAAAATTGTATAGGCTGCGTCCTGCACGTACTAACTTTTGCTCCTGCATGCTTAATAGCGTTATCTTCAGATGTTAGTGCAACACCAGGAGGTAACAGTAAAATGGAAGCAGTTTTGTAAAAATAGTTACCTTAGGGAGGTTTCCCATCCTTGGTTTCCATGCTTGCTGTGTAGTGGCAGCTGGTTAATGCTGTTCATGCCACATGTGAGACTTGGATCACTTGGACACACGCAGCTCAGCAGTACAGCTGAGAGGTCTGACCTATAACCTAACAAGTTTGCACCAAATTCATGACATGATTTTTCTGTTCTCTGTAAAGCTCATGCAAGTCCTAGCACAAGTCAGATAGTCTTGACTCGTAGGTAAGGGCCTGGTCCTGCACTACCTAAGCTAACAGAACAAGTTTGCACAGTCTATTTGAGCCACTGTGTGTCACAGCCAGAAATTGTTGTAAGGTCACAGATGTGGATTTCCGCAGCACAAGAGATGCTAAAACCAAAGCAGAGCCAGTATAGAGAGTACTCCACCAGGTGTCTTCTCATCCTGCCGTGGGAGTGCTGGGAGCAGGAAGGATGTGAGAAGGGACAATCAAAAATGAAACCTCCCCAATTCCAGTAATTCCTGAGTTCAGCCCCATTACCCCAACCAGCTACAGCAGAGAAACCTAATCAACAGGTTTAATGCCTTCCACAAAACAATTGTAAGTGAAATGAATAGATTTTCCAATGCACCACTGTCTCTCTTTCAAATAATATCTTGCTGACCTGTTTAAAAAAGGAGTCAGTAATTCCAGCCAAGCCTCCTACTCAGCAAAGTGAATCAACAAGTTGTAACAGTCTGTTAAATCTGATCTAACTTCAGTTGCACATCCTTTTTCTACCACTGTTAATTTGTATGTGTATTTTAAGAAGGTATACTTCTTTGTATGCTGTTTACATCTGAGCTATTAATATGAATACAGTAAAATCCTGTCTTTCCTAAGACCATGAGAATAACATAGAACATACCCAGAGAAATATAAAAGAAATATGCTTTCTACATGGGTGTTTTATTCAGGTTTTATTTGCATTTATTCAGTATAATTATAGTTTAGGTGGGCCATTTTCCATACCCACATAGGCAGCATTTTCCACATAAAGGTCCACATTGGCTTTAAACCCACCCACAAGCTATTTACTTGCATGGTATACATATAATGATCAAGCTCATAGCTACTTCAGCCAAACCTAAATATTTCACTTGTGCTTCTTTCGCAAGCCATTTTCCCCTGAATAAGTTGTTTCAAGTTTATACAATCACTTTTATGAAGTTTATGGTGCAACACATTTGCTCTTTCACCCAGATGTTAACTGCAGCCTCAAATTCAAATACAGATTTTGAGCACTCAAAATATTAGGAAAGTTTATGGAAAGGTTTTATTTTGGCTGTTTTCCAAAGTATGGGTTATTTACAGAAGTTGGATTTCACTTTAAATTCAAATTTTTTAATCTTCCCAAAGTTCAGCAGAACTAAGTCATACAAATTTTCATTTATTTTAATTAGTTAATCTATTGGACATCAGTTTGATTCTAATTGCCAGATAGAGTTTAAAGCAGATCTGCAAATACAAGAAAAGGCAAAATACTAAGCAGCAGCATGAGCCATAAACCCATTTCCCACTTACTTTTGGACCTCTCCCACTAAACACTTTGTCAAGATATTCCTAATGGAACTATTGCAAATATGCTCTTCTTCCTGGATTTTCAGATGGAAAATATGATGACACTGTAAACTGCAAAGCAGCACAGAGCGAGTGAGGACACCTCTGCAATAGGCAGATTCCCAAAGAAACATCATCTGCGTGTATGCCCTGCAATCTCAGGGAAATGTCCTCCCAGGCTTGAGAAAATTTCTGGTTTGGAGGCAACCCCCCGTTGTTATCACCACCTTCAAAGTGGAGCATCAGTGTAAAATGAGCATTTTCTCAAAGGAACACCTCCTAAGCGCCGGAAATTTTCCTAGGTAGGGATATTCCCAAACAACATGAAATTCTTCAAAGGGGAGACACCACGTGATATGAACTCTTGAGAAAAAGGAGGCGATATACACATATATGCACAAAATGTGAAATCTTTCAGGGAAAACATGCTGTCCTAAGTAATATGTGAAGGTTTTTGTTTTGAAGAAGCCCCCCCCTGCTGTGGCAGTAAGTATGCATGTATGATTACTAAGATGTCTAATTAAATAATCCTTATCTGAATGCCATCTGAACTTACCAAAGCAGCTAATAAGTTCCAGAAACAGATACCATGTGGGGGGCAAATTATTTTACTTCCAAAAAATGGAGCTTGAAATTAGAGATGTGTAGGTAATAGAGAACATGATTTTGCTCCACCCCCACTGTCTGCACCTGAACTGTTATTTCCATCAGACATCATGGAGCTAAAGTGGAGCTAAAGGGCTAGAGGATCTACTGTCCCAACTCTGCTTCTGTGAAGAGACTGTAAGCTGCCTTCTAACTCCACTTAAAGAAGTGGATTTCCTCCAGATTTATACACTGACAAGTAGGAGTGATATTGTCTTATATTCTCACACCGATTAAACATCAGTTACAAAGAATCGGAGTATGATCAACTCTTGACTATTTTTCAGAGATTTATCTAGGCTGCAGATTAATTGCACCATGTGTGGAGAGGCTCCAGAGACGGTTCTGCATGGAGCTAACTTGTCTGTGGGAAAGCCATCCACGGGGGTACAGCCCGGCATAGATGCCCCAGCAATATAGCCTCCTTCACATAGACTGAAGATTAAACTGTTAAATCCTGGAGTCTCAAGGCAACTTTGTGCAGAAGCCATCAAGTCTTCCATACAACACTCCTGGATCTCAGAGGCCTGGAGAACACTGCTTGCTACGTTTCCAAATATATTCAGCATGTGCCCATGTTATTTGACCCATCACTGGCTCTGCTGGATCAAAGATAGCTCCTGAAAATCCATCGACTCAGACATTCCCAAGCACTTAATACCCTGAATGGGCTTCTCAAAGAGCTAACTTAGGTCTGGTGCAACACCTGAGATAACCAGGGCTCCTTCAGCCTGGAGACCCAAGGAGCACAGTGCAGAAACCAGATTAACTTTAGCATCAACACAAGCCCAATAGGGCCAACTGTGAGAGAGGGCTAATAAGCCCGGTTAGATCTTACAGCTCATCTATTAGTTTTAGTGCTCAACCACTTTCCCAAAAAGGTCCATGTGTTTATTTATTAGCATCCTCTATAGCACAGGATTGGGCTAGGCTTTTTGGGCCAGTGCCCAGGCTTGGTACAGGGGAGTGCTTTGGTAAGGGGTGTTTTCTGGAGGTGAGGCCCCTCTGGGGAAACATGGCTTGTGCGGCAGGGAAGAGCGGAGTCCAGTGGCATGGGTTCAAGCCAGCCCAGGCTGCTTCTTCCCAAAGACAGGGAGCAAGCAGGCTGTGGCCAGTTTCATTTACCTAGCCCATAGGAGTCACACAGATTGCCAGTGTATCTCAGTGCTGGGCTCCACAGAGGTTTAGGGTGGCTGGGTTATTACTTAGCAAAGAGGGACTCAGCTCCATGGAGCCTGCTTTGAGCTGCTGTCCCGTCTGTGCTACCAGAAACAGGGCCTGAACAGCTTGTTGAAGCGACCAGTGCTTTGGGACTCAGCTGGTGTTGTTTAACAGCTCTCTCAGCAATACACTCTGTGTGCTCCCAGTGAGTAGAGTTTTTACACTACCTGGGGAATTTTTCTTTTTCTGCAACACAATCTGAATATTAATACTTCTTCCTCTTGGACTAGTTAACTTAGCGTACATGTAGATTCAGCAAAACAATGCAAGGCAACATATTTTTCAGTGCACTGTGATAGGTATAATCAATACTAGACACATTATGCCACATGAGGTGTGGTCATCTAAACGAGCCCGTGGTACCTATAGGAATTATCTATGACTGATTCAACATGAAATTCACTGATCCAGGGAGGTTTCTGTTGGCTTGGTTAATAGCAGAATGTAAAAAATGGGGACCAGATGTCAGCCTATCTATTAGCCTCAAATGTTAGAACTTGAGCTGAGTTTCAGAAGGACTTTTCTTGGGGGCAAGCACAGCTCATGAAAGCATCAGGCCATAAGGGTTGGTTAAGACAGTGCAGATAAGCAATCCCCTGCCCCTGATAATGGACCCTGGCAAAACAGCCTCATACTTCTATACTGCAACAGCTTGTCCCATGTAAGATAAGCAGTACTGAATCCATGACAGTATGTACATCAGTAGCTGAACAGCTCTGCGGAGAACTTGGTAGTCTTGCAAAGTCCATGCAGAAGCTTCTGTCTTTCCCTGACCTACCTGATCACAGCTTGGTCAGGAAAATAGCTTCAAGCCTCAGACACACTGTGGATAGCAGCATCAATACATCCTTAGAGTACCTAATAGATCTGACATATTATGTGTCATATGTGTATAATATATATTTTATATATTTTTGTATATATAATCATATGACATATGTTACATATATATAATATTAGTATATTGATGGCCTATACATTACTATATAAATAACAAAAAAGTAGGAGCAATTAATTTCATTTCGGGACAAGCAATTAACTCTCTTTTTTGTTGCTAATTAGTATATTGCAATAGTAAACAAAAGGGAACAATACTTTAATACAAAACTAACACCATTAGAGTTTGAGCAGTGTGAGCCTGCTATTATGTTGATAGCATAAATAAATGCACCTCAGGAAACTAATCTTCTATGAAACAATTTTGCCTGTGAAGGCTAGTGTAACAAATCACATAAAATCCACTCTTGCCTTCTAATTCTAGTGATGCTGCGGAAAGTTATGAAGAATAGATTAGACCCCAAGAAATGTCTATGGTGAAGGTAAAATCCTAAGGAACAAAGTTTTGCTTCCTCACACTGCAGGCACAACCGCAGTGAAAAGTCTTGGTCAAGAACGGTTCATCATTCCTTACAGATTTCCTTTGTAATATTGCCAAAGTCAGCTTCAAAGATTTCATAGAAATTATGGTCGGAAGGGACTTTCAGATCATTCCGTCAAACTTCCTGGTACACCACTAGCCAGGAAGCACTAACTGAATTCCTTATAACCACGTAAAGAACTTGGATGCAGCAAGTATTTCAGGAGTCCAGAAGACTGGAAATATTCACTATTAGAACAATTTAAATATTAGAGCAACTACAGACAGATGCTTTTAGGCCTGAGGAATTTTAGATGAGTTATCATTAATGAAAGAGTGGAATGGTCCACTGTGGTTCAATAAAGAATTAAGGACAACAATAAGACTAACATTATTTATTATGGTCTCATGGAAATTTGGCTCCATCAGAGGAAGTTATTTCTTTTTCCTTTCTTATAAAATTACTCCTACTTAAAAAAGACAACTGCATTCTTATAGTATACTTTGACTTCTCCAAGGCATTTGATTTAGTGTCCTGTAACATTAGGATTAAAAAGCACAGGTTGCATTAATTAAAAACAGGGTTGCAGATATGTCTGAAGTGTGGCTGATAATAAGGAAATATCAGACAATATACCCAGTGAGATTCTAGTGGAACCAGCTCTTGGTTCAGCTCTATCTGGTATTTATATGAAAGGTCTGGAGAGCGTTGTAGAGCATTGTAGAGCCCTTGCTGGTAAAATCTGCACAGGATTTAGAGATCTGTGAGGCAAAAAATACTGAGAAGGAAAAATTAATGTTGCAGGGTGACGTGGATCATTTGATTAAACGGTCATGATCTGGCAGGGTGTGTTTTCATACATTTAAATGTCAGGTATTAAATGGGAGACTGAGGAATATAGTTTCTTCTGAGAGGATGAGAGATTTTGTCCTGAAAAGTGACAACTCAAAGGAGGACTATGGGGTCATCATGGATAATTGCTTCAAAAGACAGCCTCAGGGCAATGGCAAAAAAGCTAATGCAGTCCTTGGGCATATTAAAAAAAAAAGTATCAGGGAGAAATAGGAAAGTCTTCTGCAGCTTGTGGATGGGCTCCTGGCGAGGTGTTAACCTCTACTGCCAGGTGAGAGAGAGGCTTTAAATCCTGGTACTCCTCCTGACTCTGGACTGCACACTCATGTTGGTGGGATGGAGGATGCTGAAGCTCACTTCAGAGCATCTTCCCCAAAAAAGCCAAGCCCAAGCCCAGGCTGTACAGCAAGATTGCCCCCAGGGCTGGTACAAGAAGCCATGGCAGCTGCAGGGGGGACAACACACCTACCTGCACTGCTCGGGGACCCTGCGCGTACCAGCAGATCTAACCATGCGATCCACGCAGGCTGAGAAAGGCTTCCCGCCTTTGTCGTTCGCCCCACAATGAATAGCAACTATAATTTACAAATGTAGGATGGATGCTGCTGTTCATTTTACTGACAGAGATTTTTTAGTTACATTAAGTTGCAATTATTTTTCGAAACAGAAACTTGTGACTGACCTCATATTTATTCTCAGCACAAGAACTAGCTAGACACTAATTTCTTCTTTTTTTTTTTTTTTTTTTTTTAATTAATAGGAATAAGAACTACTATACCTGCTAGGAATTAAAAGCAGTATCATAACAAATAGGCATCTGTTGGAAAAGAAGAATTGTAAATCATTAGGATCATGTGCAATCCAGGCCTCTTCTCTCTCAAGGCTTCATTGGAACAACATGTAGAAAGAAACAGCCAATATTTTAAAAGCGACAGGAAAAAAATTCTGTACATCATTTGATTTTTTCTATAACAGCATCTTAACTTGCATGTGATGAGATTATTAATCAAAAAACTGGCAACATGTAGCTTTAAAAACTGGCTTTTCAAAGATTCATCAGTTTGTCATGCACACACAGAGATGCGCATTTTACATGTTGGAAAAATGCCCTCAGCACAGCAAATAACATTTATACAAACCCTGGAAAGGGAGAATTCCATATCTAGTGCTAATGATGTTTAGCATCTAACAGAAAGCCTAAGAAGGAACTTTAGCATGTACTATTAATACTGTGCATTTTAGGTAGATATTGAGCACCCAGCTCCAGTGTGATGAATGTACACATAAACCTCAAAATTAGTCTTAAAAGCATATAAACCACTTCAGTTGTTAAGATTTTCTAAAACCCACGTGTGTGGGTAATATCACTAAAAGCAGGTATGTTGGATAAAAATGAATGATGTCCCTTTTCCAGTATAAACCCAGGAGTTCATCTTCCAGTGTTGTTTATAAATAGAAGAGAGTCAATTTGCTTAGGATCTGCAGGACGTTTGGGTACTCCATTTAGATAATGACAACATTTTTAACACAGCTATCACTCATTAGGTCAAGAGGTTGTGATTAATCAAGAACTGTTTTGGTTTCGTCTGATAGACATCTAGTCTTTTTAGTTTACAGTTGAATGAAGATGGCTTCAACAGTTTACAGAATAAGCTGCAATGATACATTAGACCGAAATTGAGATGGAAGAGAGACGTGTGATCTATTTTAACCATTCCATTTGCATTACAATGTGCTGTGTGTGAATTAGTCTAGGCATTGCTAGAGTAAATTAAAATCTGCTGGGGAATGTGTGAATGCATTACACAACAGCAATGCGCTGGCAGGTTACAGCTAGAAGTCTGCTGAATGTTACCAGGCGATGTTGTTGGTGTTTGGACTAAAAGAGGAGAGGTTTTTGTTTTAATAACAACTGACTGGCTGGTTAATGGCTGATTACGAAACGAGAAAACTTGGGGCAGAATGGGTTATGACAGAAAAATTTCGTGAGAAAGTATGTTTCCATGGCATTTTAGGACCAATATCCAGACCAAGGAAGTATAGGTCTGGTCATATAAACTGCAGAATGAGCATTCACACTTTTGGGTGATTAACAAAAATGAAATAAACCTCCAAACCCTTGGTTGTGGTATAAAATGTCTCAAGGTGCTGTAAAATCTTAAGGTCATGGTCTAAGACTATCTATCAGTATTTTCCTATCACCAAGCTCTGATCCAGTTTTCTGGGCTATCGTAGAGGTCGTTCCTCAAGAGAAACCTCTCGAACAGACGAAAGGACTATGTCCCAGGGAAGCAGCCTCCACTCAGTAGGAAACGAGAACGTATAATCAGCTACTCACATTATCTGTGAATACATGTCTTGCACCCACAACCATCAATCACATTTGCAATCTGCAGTCAACACTTAAAACCTTCATAACACCTTTGTAAAAATCGTATTGCCATAGCCTATATTGCATGGAGGTTTTTACTGTTCACCTTTGCATAATCAAGTAAATTAACCCATATTAATTGCAAATGCAGTTTATAGGTCACAAAAATAATACATAGTATTATATAGTTTCTGCTTCTTCAATTCATAATATACTTACGCTGCTGTATTCATTAGAAAAAAAAGTGGGTGAAATCTCTGAAATAATTTTTCTTTTTTAATGCATGCACTTTGGACGATGCAGCCTAATGAAGTATTGTCATCTTGTTCCTGTTCTCCTGATCACATACATACAGACAGACAGACACACACATGCATGCATGCTTATGCACTTTCTTTCAGACGATGCTGACAGGTTGAAGGCGAAGTAGCACCAGGTAACAAACAGAAATCCCTCAAAAGTTTCTATAAAACCAAATCCCATTAATTTCACTCTTCCTCTTTCTCTCCAGATCATCTAATAACTCTGTCCAAAGCACTGCACATGTGCTTTCTTTAACACTACAAACCAATAAAAAATATGAATGATTGCAAAATACACACACTGGAATCTGTGTGACCTCCGATATTGTTATTGATTGGAGACATCTGAAAAAATACAGTAATGACATGTTGTTGTAACTAGCTTTACAAATTTCCCTGGTTTTAATTAGAGAACATGCACTATAAAGTCCAGAAGCTGGATATGAACTGCTTTATGCTTATAAGATGATTTAATGACTATATCCACGCTTGCCAAAGATTAGCATTGATTAAGAAAATCCAGTAGGGTTCTGGTGATCCCTCACTACCCACAACCCTCTCCAGACCAAAACACCTTCTCCAGGCGGGGAATTCCTCTTTGCGACGTTCTCCCGCTCACTCTCGCTTGCTCTCTCCCAGGGGACACACTTGTCCTGCTTTTGGCATGACTCAACTTCTTGTTGAGCTGACCTTTGCCCCTTTAAATGAAAGGGTTTCATGCCCTGGAAACTGGCTTTTTTAGTAACTTCCACTCAACTAGAACCTTACTCTCCTACAGTAACACCGAAGAAACATAGCAAAATACCTGCATTAATTATTGAAAAAATAATATACTCTGGGAAAAAGAAATGCTGGACAGATCTAAATCTCCTAAGCAGGGTACATCAAAGGGTGCATTACACACAGCTGGAGGATTGATGTCCATTTATCTAATGATCTAATTAATGTTTTTATAATTTAGCATGCTATTAGGGAATTTTTAGTGAGAACAATACTTTCGGGTAAAACCACAGATTCTAACAATTAGGAAGGTGCCTCTCCTGATCCTATTAATAAAAAGCATATCCTAAGTAATCTCTGAAAAGTCAGTACTTTCAGAATACACCAGGAAGGCAGGAGATTATTTTCCTCCTGATTTTCAAAAGAAACCTCTGGAGACAGAAAAAACAGTCTATCAAGAACTGCAATGTTTCCTGAACTGATGTACAGGGAAAAAACAAACAAGTGAGATGTTTTAAACAATTCAAGTGAAGGATTTGCACAGGGAAGAGGAACTTCTGTATGAAAAGTGAATCAAAGGAAACCAGGCTGCTAAGAAGACAAAACAACCTAGGCAGCGTAATCACTCCCGACTTAAATTTTTTCTAACTTTTGATGAAATCTGGTGATCGATCCTGCGACAATACCCCTAATAACCTCATCATCTACCAACTAATATTGTCACCAGTATTCTGGAAAAGGAGTCAGTTCCATGCTCAAGTTAAAATAACATGACTGAGGAACAAATACAGGTTCAAAAGCAACAACAGAAAATTTGAAAGCCCTTACATTCCCAAGTTGGCTGTGGAGACAGGCTCTCTCCTCATACAGTTTCCTCTGGCAAGTGGGTATCTGATGCTGTAATTCACATTAAACAGCAGTCACCCCACTGGTGCTCTAACAGACCATGGCAAACTCCCCTTTTGCTTATGGCTGGTGGGAAGAAGGCTACAAATTCCTCTTTACCGTAAAATGTCTCAGAGTATGGAAAAGGTTCAGAAGTACCAGTAAAGCATCTAGAGACAGATCTTTAAAAATATGCAAGTACCTTATTTCCCAGTGAGCTAATGAAAGTCCACCTTCAAACCCTGACCCTTAGACCCACTGCATGGCATGTCTGGCTTTCGCTCCTGATCTTGTCTGACCGTGTGTTTCTCACCAAGTCCTTTACTTCAGAGATGATTTCCTAGCAACATACTATGAATAAAAACACAGGCTCCTCTTTGTAAAGGGGCTTAGAGTTGAGGTTTGGTCCTTTGGTGGAGAAAAGGCATTAAACATGTGCCTGAAGCCACACTCCTCTCTAGAGCTGAGCAAGGGCCCAAAGCAAGAATGGAGATGGGGGACTGTTCTCGCCCCTCGCAATAAGGGGGCTGGAGGGAGCTGGATGTGGAGGTGGTGGGGCAGACACACTGTCATGGTGGTCTACGTGGGTTGTACTTCAAGGACAACAGGGTGTTTATTGGAGAAGGAGTGACTTAACGGCATCTGTGTATCAAAATAAAAATATATATCTTAAGGGAATATATTAAAAACCCTGATTTGGACGTTTGGGCCTTGACAGTCTTGATAACAGCTCAAAGCTCATGAGATTTTTATTTTAAAAAACTTCACAGTTCTTTTCCTTGACATACTGTTTGTGTCCAGGATGATACCAGAAAGAAGAAAAAGTACTCTAGCTTACAAACACAGAGTTGAAGTAAACCAACTCCAGAATCTCCAAAGCTTTCTAAATGAGGCTTAGAAAGCCCTTTGCAAATATTAGGGAAATAACTTTTATATCACCAACAATACAATGGATATCTTATTCCCATTTTATGGAAGGTGAAAACAAATTAGAAAGATGCTGTCTTTAATTAATCTTATGCTTCTGTCTGGCATTAGAGAGAAGTTACTTTTTTTCCCCCACTCATTTGGTGCATGATGATACATCACATTCAGTCCATTATGTGGCCTCCACAGTGACAGTCTCCTGCCTTCCCTGCAACCAAAGAAGGAAAAAAATCACACTCGTGATCCATCCCTCGCACCCCGACTTGCGACTGCTCTGTGAAGCATGACCTTTCTCCCTGTGCAGCACATCATTAAAGTCAAAAGGGCACAGGCAGAGGAGTTCACACAGGGTAATTTGCAGAAGATGGCATTGGGAATACCATGGGAATTAGCAAGAGGCTTGACAGTTAGGATAGCAGCTAAAATTAGCTAGATTCAGAAACTCTGTATGTGTTCATTGAATTTTTACCTTATGAAGCATCTTCCCCCTGTGGATCATCTGCAGGAGGAACGAGCTGCCCTGTTCCCCACATCAAATGCTGGAAACCCGACGGGACTTTGCTCGGGTGCTGGGCTGCGTTGTGCCTCTGAGTCCGGGTGAGTGGCAGGAGCCCACCCTGACTGTCCCTACCACCCCCAGGGTGGGCAGCACCGGGCTCCCCCGGCCGCTGCAGGTGGGTCACTGTACCTCCTCCCAAAGTCCACCTCCGTGAAAAGCAATTCAGTAGATGCAGAGGGAGAAAATGTTCGGTTCTCATCCAGAGATGTGCCTCCCTGGCTAATAGGGCACACTTTGCCCAGACACCCCCAAAACCCAGAGCATAGATCGCTAATTCAAGCCAGGCCAAAACCACAGAGCCCCCAAGAGAGGCGGACACCCCTGTGCCAACCCAAACTGCCCATGACACAGTGGGGCAAGAGCCATGATTGCAGACCTGTGTGCACAGGGGACTGAGCCAAAAAGACCACTTAATCTGCAGATCTAGGACTTAGGTGAAAGGAAAAGCAGAAAGAACTACCAGTAACACCATTTCTTGCAGCAGTGCTCATTTATATCTTTGCATAATTTCTGGAGAGCAATGAGCTTGTGTTTGCACAGCTCTTGGGAAGGATGAGGTGTCTGCAATCCTCTTAACTCCTTTCTGCTTCTCCATTGTCCTTCAGCTGCTCAATCACAGTGCAAAATGTTATTTGGAGAATTTTTGGACATTGCTTTCCAGAACAGGCATTGCATAGCTGAGTTAGGACTCTTTGCCTGCACAGCAGAAAGATAAACTGGGCTGAGGCATCTTCAGTTCAACAGTAATGGAGTGGCATTTCATTAAATTTAGTTAAATACTGTTGCTTGACAGAGTGAAATGTGATCTATAAGGCAGAGATTAAAACTGGTGGACCTAATGCAAACTATTTTGCGTTTTTAATTAGTCTTCTGGTGAATTATCCTAATTAAATTTGTCAGACAATCATAGGATATACCACTTGTGTAGAAACTGATAATAGCTGGCCATTCATCTTCCATCTACTAGCTATTATATTCTGTAGATAAAAATCATCCACCACTGGAAAAAACAGCATTCAAAACATTGAATTTGATGCACAATCACCTAATTAACTTTTTCTTAAGCTTGGAGAAAGATGGAGTAAATGGAGAAATAGCTGTAATTTACAGAGCTTTTGCCAAATTATGCTGTTGGTCACACCCAGGGTTGTATGTGAATGCATTTTGCTGGAGGGAGGATCTGGCACAAAACTATTTGGGAAGGGGAGGGGAGGGAAGACAAGGCAAGGGAAGGCAAGGCAAAGAAAAGATTTTTCTAACTTTTTTTGTCAGTTTGTGCTAACAGATAATTGGCCATCTACTGGACAAAATATTACTTCACCATCTTAATAACTTGGCTACACATAAAAAATCTTTTCATGCAGCTTGGCTTCAAACTGTTAACTTTTTTCTTAATAACAGCAATGAAAGTCAACCCACAATAATTCCTCTCACCAGACCTCAGTGACCTAAAATATGTATCCTCCTTTGGAATTCTATTAACCTCAGTGGTTTCTGATGGATGTTATTTATGCTTCCATGCAAACATCATCCACTCATCTATATGGAAAATTTTTCATAGACAGGCTTAGAATTTTCTATTGTACATGTCTAAACTTACATTTCAGACCTCTGTAGTCATATTGAAGAAAAGAATTTTTGACCTTATAAACTGTCATTTGCAATTTCATACATGGGCTTTAGTTAGCAACTAGCATTCCAGTTGAATCTCAAGTTTTTTTCTGCATAATAGCCAAATGTCTGCTACTGATAGAGATAAAGACACTAGAAAGCAAGAAGCAAAACCAGATTAAAAATACCGAGTGGCTTTATTCTATTTTAGGTTCTTTGATGGAATGATTTTGAAAAACAGACGTTTTAAAACTTCTGGTAACACAAAAAACCCACATGTGTTTGAGAACTGCTTTTGTCCCCACGCAGGACGCTAAGAACCGTGCCCCAGCCCTTGCGACAGTGCCCCGCTGCCCCACTGAGCTTTTGAGCCAGCTTTGTGGCTCCAGGGGAAACCTGTGCTATCCCTCTCCCCAGCCGGGGCAGCCGGTCTGCAGGAAGGCGATGTGACAAGGCATTACATTGCCGCTGCCGGAGCAGTCTAGGAAGAGCAACTGGGCTTCTCTAAGTTCCTCTAGGAGAGCAAAGCGGTGACTGGAGATGCACAGGGTAAGGGAGGTGTGAAGGTGGTAGTTCTCCACGCACACTTTCCTGGTGCACCTGCCTTTCACCAGAGTCACTCAACCAGACCAGAGAATATGGTTCCAAATGTTTATCAACAGCTGCAAACTGATGAGCCATTTTAGATGCAGTTGTCCCGAGAGGTACAGGTTTGCATGCTCACTCAAGAATTTAAACCTTTTTTCCCCCCATTTATTCATGGTACAATTATTGGGGGAGCATGGAAGGGAGCAGTCTGGAATTTTGGTTTCTGGTCCCCATGATCATGATGTTTAATCAGATCGTCAACGTTGAGATGCATTTTAGCCATGGCATGGGGACCGGGAGCTGGGATGCCTCCCCAGTGCCCGGGCTCAGCCTCAAGCCCCCTGCTCACACGGTCCCTCGCTGCTCCCGGCTCCTGCTCCCTCTACGGGGGCAGTGCTGGTGCAGAAGGGGTGCGCGGGGTGGCCCAAGCCCTCAGCCCAGCCTGATGGTCCTGAGCAGCAGGAGATCTCATCTCCCTCTGGCTGAGCAGCGTACAGCCCACATCTTCCTGGCGACTGCTCAGACCAGGCGGGCATCCTCTGCAAGGTCTGCAGCAGCACCTGCTCCCGCCGGTCTGTAAACACCACCGAGCTGCGATTTGCACCTTTGCTTTGCCGGGGCCAGCTTCTGCGGGTCCCTGCCGAGCCTTCCCATAGCGTGGGGGGCTGCGGGCTCCCAGCCAGCGTGAGCAGCCAGCTGAGGGAACCAAGACCGGAATCTGCGGACTTTCTAAGTCTCAGGCAGTGGGACACCTTGCAGCTCACATCGGGGCGGTTCTGAGCACGGGGAGAAGGCACGCTGCGGTCACCCCCAAACGTTGCAGATCCAATGCAAAGGTACTTACTCAGCGCCTGAAGCCTTAGGAAAGTGCTGAGCAGGTGTTTTTGTTGCATTTCTGCCCATAGACACTCTGTGTCAGTTCACTCTCTCCTGCTTCCTTAGCTCTCCCCAGTTTTCAGTTCCTTCCCAGTGAGCAGACACCCAGCTCCTGGTGTGGTCAGAGCCGCATCGGGAAGGAGGACGACCTTCACGTTCCCAGATACGCCTCTCTCTGTACAGCACAACTGCGCTGGCTGGTCGTGCTGTTAGATCGTATTGCAAATTCATGTCTAATTTGACCCTGAGGTCTCCTTCAGCATTGCTGCTTTCTAGGATTCTCCCTCCCTTTGAATGTCTGTGTTTCAAATTACGTTTCCCTGGGTGTACTGGGTTACATTTTCCCATGAATGTCACTGTTATTTTCCAGCTCTATATTTTTAATCACTCTACTTCCACTTTTATTACCTCTGTTTTCATTGATGCTTCCAGCTCCTTCAGATGTATGGGAATAAGGACTCTGAAAACAGGGCTGTAGCACTAGCTGTGGCTTCCTTCTTTGTTTTTAAAATTGTCCAGCACCCTTTCTCTCCTGCCGTGCTTTATTGAAAACATTCAAGAAAACCCGGGAAGTATCCTCTATGTGACACAAACTCTCAGTTTGTCCATTTCCCAGCCTCCATTAGTATCTCTTTAGCATCTCTCACTTTTAGAGCCAGTTTTTAACAAATTGGTCAGGCCAATTTGAAAGTATTTGAAGAAAGAGACCTCAGAAGACAAACTGTCAATGCTTCAATGAATTTCATGTACTGAAAACTGCCTTATTTACTTAGACTACTGATTTTTGGGATATTTTGTAAAGGAAATCTCTTGTGTGATGAGTCATCTGCTTTCCACACATTCCCAACTCAGAGGTGACCTCCCCTGAGGCATGGACCCTGATGCAGCAATCAGTTGCAGAGATAACAACCAGCTGAACCTGACCAGAACTGGACACAGGTTTTAGCGAAGTAAAAGTCTAGATTGCTGTTGGCTTTGATGGCAGTTGCCTTGACTGCAGCTAATTTGTCATTAGGCTTTCTCCCACAGTTTTCATTACAATTCTGATTTCATTTAATACTTTTATTTCAGTAACAGTCCATCGTCCAAGTCAAGAAAACTATGTTTCCTTTACTCCAACAAGACAATCCTGAAATATTTGTAAGCCTTTGGTTTTTTTCTGACTGATCGGAAAAAAGTCTCGGGCTACTTCTCCCTCATCTTTTAAAGGATGAAAATGTTGTGCTACTGAAACTCACGGCCATGGTAGAATGATTTCCCAGTTGCTCCTAATAAAGAAATTCAGAACAGATGTAATATTGTATTCTTAAAACAGAACTATAAGGCAACTTTACAGGACAAAACAATAGGGTGGGGAAACCTAAGGTATGTTTAACACACCATAATAAGTATTAGAAAGTTCTACCAGTGTTATTATACAAGTAATACTAAAGGGAGGGATAAGACCGCAACTACATTTTCTGCTGTGTGCCAGGATAGCTACAGCAGCTCACACCAGCTGTTCCATCATCCCCAATATTTAGTTTGGTTTTGAATTTGTTGTTTGTGAACAGTCCCCAAACCAAACACGTGCACCCAGGGCAAGCTTCCTCTGAGGATTCCAGGGCTCTTGAGCGAACTAAAATTACACAGAGAACAGACTCAGGTAATGCATTGATTTCACTGCTTCAAGGTGCTTTCAAATTTTATCCTAACTATTCCCAGTCCCTTTCATTTGAACCAGTTGAACTGCTCCTTGCTATATTTTTCAGTGAAATATTTCCATCAGAAATTCAGCATGACAGAAAGTAAACAACAAGGGATTGTTTTTCAATAAAACCCAAACAAAAACATTCATTTCTCAGCAGCAGCTTTTGTGAACCAAACCCTCACCATAAAAATCTTTTAAAAAGCCATCCTCTCATTAGGTGAGTCCCAAAAACTCCCGATGACCCCTTGCCCATGGCACTGCTCAATCCGGTCCCATTTTAAGGACTGCTCCCTTCCAAACCCTGTGGCTGGCGGTGGGATGCTGCTGTGCTCTCGCTGCCCTACCCGAGTTTTGCCAACACCCGGCAGAGAGAAACCATTTCAGTGTTCAGGCTCTCCTTGGTATTGAACAGAACCAGGAAGACCAGCAGTAGAATCGGAGCATTGGTGGCATTATTTATCAATGTATGATCATTTGTAGTCAGCTCCAAATCTCGCCATGCCAAAACATAAGGGCATCAGAGGCCCCTGGTTTTGATTGTCTGGATTTCCCAAGAGTCAAATGTTTTGTTCCTAAAGCAAACATTAAAAAGAAAAGGACAACATGTCTCATGATCCCATTCCCAGAAGCGAGATTTTATTCTCATTTGCTCTAAAACCAGGAACATCAATAAAGTGGCACCAGTCTGACTGCGCTTAGAATCCAATCTCTAACCGTGTACTTTAAGACAGCTCCCAACATTGGAATAACGCAGTAGTAACATCAGGGTAAATCCTCTCTCTCTCAGTTTCACCAGTGTATTTTCCATCACCTTCAGTGGGGCCAGGCTTCCACCCAGAATATTTTGCTTTCTTTGAGGGAAGAATTTGTATTGACCCATCTGGAGAAAAGTACACGGACTTGCTGAAAGTACTGCCTGTGCCAAGCATGGAAACACCAACAAGAAACAATTGGCTGCGTTAATCCTTGCTGTTGGTTTTTGAAGTAAAATTGCAGATAGTTTTTTCCTCTGACTTTATTTCTCATCTTTGCAACAACCTAAACATGCTTTAAACATAATCTGTGCGCAGAACAGGGTTAAAACATAAAATATCACGAACCCAAATCCCTACACCGAGGGACCAGGGACTCGGGGAGAGAAACTGCTAAATGCTTCTTGTCAGTCTAGAAACTACGCCACTGCTAAACCTGCTCATTTGAGAGATTTATTTTGCCAGAAAGGATTTTAATCTTCACATTTCGGTTCCTCAGAGGAGGCAAAATCTTCCAAGTGCAGAGTCTGCAGCAGCGGTGAATCAACTATTGTAATATGCTGCCTCTTGAAATACTTCAGGGTAGTCAGGCATTAGGAAGGCTCCTATTTTGTGTGAACTGATCAAATACAGATGTTGCCAAAGAGTTGACCTTATTGACCGTGACTTAACTAGAGATTGAATGGCAGACAGACGGTCAGTAGTAGGGTGAAACCATGTTTTGGCGGTAGGGTGTAAATGTATATACAGTTTACAGGATGTGAATGACACTGAGCAAACATCTGTTCTATTGATAAATACTTGTTTTACTTCCAAAAATTTTTATCCCAGGGAAACACGGTAAAAATAAATACTGCCCAATATTGTTAGGTGTTTTGTGTGCATGTCGTGGTCCTGGAAAACCTGAAATAGAAAAATATTAATAATGGTACTAACTTTTCTCTCTTCCTGCAATATCAGATTTCATATAAAACTCATCAGCTGAGCTGAGTATTAGTCTTGATCAATGGCAGGAAACCAGGGGATCAAATGTTAATAAATCAGAAACAGATACCTCCACTTGAGCAGAAATATATCACCAACCTGAAAAATACGGCAAATTATTTGACAACTTTTATATGCATATGCCTGCAGAAAATGAAAGCTTTTCATAAGATTCCTTGAAAGCTGAAACAAAGGGCAAACACGGAGAAAAAGTAACGTAATGAAGTAATGAACATAGAACATGAAATCAAAGGGTCCTAGAAACACTTTCATTTTCTTTGGGATTGACGTAATAAAAGAAGATTAAATGAAAAGGCTTTAGCTAATATAACACCGATATATTTCTACGGCAAATTAGCTCTGTCCTACTGCTATTTGGTCCTCAGGTGAAGGTAATGAAGTAACAGACTAGGCCTGTTTTAATGTGTCGTTACCTTTTCTCAAGAGCTAAATAGAAACATCACAATTCCGGCAAAACATTTACTTTAAGTCTGAAGCGCTCAGAGAGACGCAGTGCTCCCAATAGCATGAAAGCTCATAAACACACAACGACCAGCTTTAACTTCCCTATTTTTAAGGCATGATACCTAAATACACTAGTTCAAAGTTCCTTACATTCATCAGACAAGCACCCTTGGAGTGTGGTCTTCTCTTTAAATTGAAACTATTTGCTCCTGTGCATAGCCTACTAAATTTAATTAGAAAATCCTGGTGGACCAGCAGGACAAAATTTCCCTTCCTTCCTATTTTCTCATTCCACAATCTATCACCTAGAGTAATTAGGACCAGCAAGGGATCATCTTCACTGGATTAACCTTAACTAAAATGTATGCATTCAACATGTGCTCTTTTGATTAACTTGAGCCTGGACTGCTGCCTGTGGTACACCCACCTTGTAATTCTACACACTTAATTAATTTCAGATGAATGGCAAAAAGGATAAGTTGAATTCTCCAATTAATGAACCAATATTAGTTAATGTATTTTAGCTTAACTTTTCATTTTCTTCCTGTGCAGGGATAGGAAAAACAGAAAATAAGAGAGAGGTGGAAGTGAGCAAGCTTTGCCAATAAGCTTGTAACGAATTTTCAGGGCCTGATCCTGCAGCAGTCTAAGCAGATAATTTCCCCCCTGACAAGGAGAGGAATTTTGGCCAAAGAATCAGCCCCTACATTTAAAGTATAAAATGCAATAGGCAGGAACAGGATTTTTTTTTCTTTCAAAATGATAAATAAGCATTATTTAAAACCTCCTCACCTTAACTCAGTTTTCCATATGGTTTCACTCATGCGTGGGTTTTCCTCGTTATTAAAAAAAAATATTATAATGTCACTGGCTATGGGCCCAATCCTCCAGGCCTTAGTCCCACAAGCATATTTTTCTCTTCTCTACTGTCACTGGGAGCTGCCTAACAGCCTTGTCTTGCATGCGTTTGCCCAGATAAGTAACTTTGCTTTTGAATCTAGCCCTAGTGAATTCAATAGTATTTATCAGAGGAGTTGAATTACTCATGTAGAAAAATATTTGCAGGAATAGGCCCTAAAAATGTTACTGGAAACACAAAGAAACATCCAAAGAAAGACAGGATGAAAATATTGCTCTCTAGTTATTTTTGACCAAATAAACTCAGATGCTAGTCATGAGGCAGGGCTCTTGCTCTCCTCCGAGCAAATTGCCGTGAATGCTGAGTTTCTCACTTTTAATGTATAGCCCTGCTGAAGTTTCTCTCCAACATTGGTAAACGTGTGGTTTCAGTAAAATTGATAGGATTAAAGTTAAATCTGCATTTAAGCATTTTGCTGAAACGAAGATTGGCTGTTGAGCATCTTTCAGGATTGAATGTTGAGTGAGAGCAAAATCAAGTTCACAGAAAACAAGATATTTTCAGTCAGATGTGTTTTTTAAATTAATTCCATCGCTGTAAAATCATTCACTGTTTTTCCTCTACAGAAATCAATAGTCTAACAAACACTGCCAGAAACAAATATTACATACATAATTCTATTGATGGTATCTCTAAGGTAGCTATCGAAACTTCTGTTTGTGCATGGTTTATATTAACGGCCCGTACTTGATTTTTCTACTAATAAGAATAACAACAAATAGCTGTAGGCAATAAGATGGCCTAGTAAGAATTTTTTTCCTAATTACTATTTGACTACTTCATCAAAACATCAAATGTCATTTTGTTATACATGTGTTTATTATAAATTAACATTTGTCTACTATTAAGAGATAGTGAATTATTTGCTGCTGATTTGATTTATAGTCTTTCAAAAATCATAGGGAAATTTGTTGGGTAAGAGCACTAGACAAAATTTTCAAAACATCTAAATAGTTAATGAGCCTTTCTGCAAAAGGTACTTTGACACCCTAATCCATTTGGTAATCTCCCAAGTTATGTGGATACCTTTGGCGATTTAACTCCCACTTGTAATTCTTTAAAAAAAAAAAAAATCAGACAAAACAGTTTGCATAGTAAAATCCCTTATGAGAAGGGAGGAAGTAATGATAGATAGTCTTTAAGTAAAATTGTCAGCATTTTGGGTCATTTGAAAACCACAGAACACAAACGCATGTAATTCCTGCCAAATTTCCACTGTATTTCCTTTGATTATATTAATTTCAAGCAATCAATATAATAAGCTTACATTTTTAAGGGTCTGTTTACAAATGATTGGAAAGATGCAAAGAATACTTGTGATACAGAAAAAAATACCCGAGTGCAGAAAATAAAGGCTTGCTTAATACTGACTTACCTTGTAGCCAGTCAGTATGTGAGATCTTATGGCTGAATACATTGTTTTTATTAGTGTCAAGTACTTGATTTAAAGTAAGACCTCGTCACCTTACTGAGAGAGATTTTTCCTGGGGTATATGCACGTATCTATTTATCTATTGAGTGTGAGTATGTATATACACACACCTAGCAGTAGGCCTGGTTAGTGTCGGTTTGACTGAGAGAGGATGTTAGTAATTACTATTTCTCTAAACACTACTTTAGCATAGTTTAGTGTATCAGCTGGCTTCTGCTGCCAGCGGACCCGTGCTGCCTACTGGAAGCGGCTGCAAAGCCAAAAGCCACAGTAAGGTCCGTTTCCATTCCTGCGGAGCTCAGTGGCCTTTTGCTGTTGATTCAAGAGAAAGGGATTTTGCTTGGCTATTTTTCAGGGTGCCCACAGATGGCAGGGAGCGTCTTCGGGCAGTGCTGGGTGAGGAAGCCCAGGGCTGGTGCAGGGCACGGGCAGCCGCTGCTGGGCTGGTGCGTCCCAGCAGGGAGAGACGGGGGAAGCAGAGCCGTACCCACACCGCTGATTCCCACTGAGCCGGAGCTGTTGGCCACGGGGGAGAAATTAAGCTTCGGCTGATGCTGAAAATAGCGGCAATGGCACTTCTGCAGGAGCTGGAACTGTCCTCCTACCTGCACAGGGACGCTTTTGAAATGGGCTTTCTTCGGTTCCTCGTTCCTTCTTTGTGAATGTGTTTTCAAGAGATCAGGCTGAAACAACAAGCGCAAGCCAAGAGCTGTTAATCTAGGAACCGATGCTGCAAACTCTTACACAATGGTTTTTCCCTTTCTCAGGCAACATTTCTACTGTTTTACAAATAGACCGAGTGAGGTTCTCTTGCATTAACACTAAGACAAAAACCAGTCTGCATAAGTTAGTGGTAGAATGAGTCCATATTAAGAATAGCTTCTGGTCTTACATTTTATGAGCCCAGTAAATCAAGAGCATTAAGGAAAATATGACATTGATGTTTCGAGCAGTGTCTGCAAGGCAGAAGTTTTCACGTGCAAGAATAACCGAGAAAAAAATAAGTAAAAAGTATCTTCCCCTCACACCATTTATTATTTTATGGTTAGGTCACTTTTTAATCTCTCTTAGCTCTGAGAAGTTCCTTGAAATAACAGCTATGGGGGATTTTTTGGGGTTTTTTGGGTTTTTTTTGTGTGGTCTCTGTAGTACCTTTCCCATGGAAAGAAAAATCTTGCCTGGAGATATACTTCACAACACACACCTTTCACATTTTCTCTATATGCGTTGATTTTCTAAAACAGTTCTTAAACTCTTCTTTACATGCTATACTATTCCATAGTATATCACCAGCCGGAATGTTATACATGTTTAATTTTTACCTTGAAGTATTCCTACATCAAATCATTAATCTCTATTGTTCAGTTTTGACTACAGTATTATTAAACAGTCTATTAAGTAAAAAGAAATGTAGAGAATGTATTAAAAAGCACAGTATTATTCTGATGACAGCTTCCTGGTGGTCCATCATATATAAAACTAGCTATTAAGAATATGTTTCAAACTGGCACCATAACACATATTTCATAGTTGTTAAATTTAATTGTATAAATAGTTACTGACTGTATTTGGACTGTTCTAAAAAAGTGAATGTGTAATAAATCACCTTATGAAAAAAATTCATGGAACATCCTCAGCTCCCACAACTAGGAGATAACCTCCAGTTTTTGTCAATAGCATCTACAGCAATTAGCTCTGATATTGAGCAAAATTAGAACCTGATCCTTCAAGCATTTATACACACGAGTAGTCCCACAGGGGCCAATCAATATCCTCTGTAGTCATGGAAATAGTTGCGTGCATATGGTCAATCATAAGTATGTGTTTTTCAGGAAAAGGGTCTATATTTCTAGCAGTGAGTCATTTTTAGGGTTCAGTCCTTCTTTCCCTAAAGTTTGGCAATACAACACATGTTAGTAGGAGTAGGCTTTTGGGCAAATGCAAAATAAATTCTGAAAGCAGTAACCATATTTTTCCTTTTAGTGAAGTGACTGCCCTTAATATTAAACCCTATACTTGACATGAATAACCACCCAGCAGGGTGATACAGAATACAGGATAACTCAGGCATTAAGTGATTTTTCTGCAGCCTACATGGTGCTTTCAATATTGACACGCACTCTACATACTTCCAGTTGTTTTCTTAAAAGTAAACGTAATGCCTTGGTTCAGTACAGAGTATTCTTGCATTGGGCAAGATCTAGTGAAATGCAGTACCTTTTACATCGGACTGTTTCTAAGCTGTAATGTAATTGGTACTATTTATTGAATGACTTCCACCAAAGGTAGAAGAAAGATAAAGCTGCTGCTTTCAATTATGCAATCAAGAATGTAAAAAAGCAAAGCTGTAGATGTGGGATGGAAATAATTATATCTGATACACCATGTCAAACAACAATAGTGTTTGTGCTAATCACATTTTAGAAAACTGCTATCGTAGTTGATTTTACTACAAAATGGAAAACAATGAACAATAAAGTCTGCTGACCTATCCTGAACTATACTGTTTAATCAACTCAGTTCTAAATCATTGTTGGCTTAGACAGTAATCCAATACGCGAGTTCCAACAGATTCTCTGCCATCACTATTTGAGAAATCAGTATCGAAGCTAAATCAGACTCCTACCAAGAACTGTTCAGTAATGACAACTGATATCCAGCCAGCTATCAAACATCATGGCTTGCTTTAAATTAATCTGTTGCATTCACAGTTACATAGATCAAAACTACAGCTTTTGGGCCAAGGACTTTTAAGAGACTCCCACCTAGTAGATGTTTCAGCTCTCAGTGGCCAGTTAGGGGCTGACACCTTCCAGCTCTGGGTGTCGCTGAGAACTGAGCGCTCTGAAAATACATCTCAGTCATACGAGAACCTCTGAGATCTCATTCTCCATAGCAAATGGAGAGGACTGAGTTGCCCGTGGCATCCCCTGAGAAACAATGACAGTTCTATTTCCAAAGTCCCCCACCAGTCGACATGCCCCCCCCGCTACTTGCCCTGGGGGACTTCCCTCCCTGGCCCTGCCCTCCTGCAGAGGGGATCCCCATCCCTGCCTACCTACCCCAAAAAGGTTCCCCATCCTGCCTACCTATCCCAGAGGAGATCCCTGCACCTGCTTGCCTCACGCAGGTCAGCCTGTGCCATTGCCCCCAGAGCAGCAGGCACTGCTGCCTCCCCTGCCCCCCAAGCAGGCAGCATGTGTATAAATACCATTAATAGTCTATGCAGTGGGGGCTCCAAATCCCTTGCAAATGTCACCAATAATCTCCAAATCAGGGCAAGGCAGAGAGCAGCCTGACTACAAAGCCAGCAAGGAACAAACTGGTGTTTAAGCATCAGTAGGAAACATGCTGTATGGTTGCTCATGGAAATTGGCAGCTAGTGAATTAATCAATGTGAATCCACTAAGCAAGAACTGAGTCAGATGATCTTTATAAATTATTAGAAATAGAAGAGGTCTATCTCTCTCATTGTTTCTCCTTGAATGACTTGTGAGACAGTGTAAGACCATTTGTCTGTTATCTTAATTAGATCCTCCAATCTTAGATACTACCTCTGAGAGAAAACCGTGTGTATAAAATAAAAACATGCAATTTGCTCGTGTACAGATAACCACCAAAGTGATTAAATCTTTGTAAAGTCATTAACAACATTCATACAAGATTAAGTTTATAAGAACTTAATTATTCAAGATACCAGAATATCATGCACTTTCAGTTAGCTATTTTAGCAAACGTACAACTGCAGTATCTCAACATAATGACTTTATTTGGCATTCTTATTTTCCAGAAGTTTCCTTTTTTTTTTCCTTTTCATGACCATTTACTATAAACAGATATAAGTAACATACTTACACTTCAGGAATGTCTTCATTTTTATCCTGGCATTCACATCTGTCCTTGTTTAATGCTCTGCTGGTGGTCTGGCTCCATGGTATGCCCACTGCAATGTTCATCTTAAACAATATTTACATTGATTACGGACCCCAGTGCACTAGAGGCACTTATTAGAAAATGAACACAATATCCTGGGATAACAGCAAACATCTAACTGTTTTCTTTCTGAACCTCTAGTAATGTATTTTTTAAGTGTATAAAAAATTGACTGTCAAAATGGGAAGGTGATGGAGAAGAACTCTGTGCGAAGGTATAATATGAAACTTTGTGTGTGCAAAACATGCAGTTGATAAACATGCAAGGAATGGGTGCACTGATGCATTTTTATTCAGGTTATAGTTGTATCTGTTGCAATTCTGAACACTTTCTTTTGCATGTATGCACAGTAAAACCCTGTCCTGCCACTAACATCTTATAAACTGAATAAATAAATGATGAAATTGGAGTAGGAAAGTATATTTGTACAAACAGAACTATGGCAGGATTAAATACTTGGCCTACATCACATAATATGCTTGTGGCAAAACCAAAATTGAACCCTTACTCTGCGATGGTGAGAAGGAGCTACTGACATCACCCATTTTAAAAAAAGTAAATAGCACTGATTATGAATTCAGATTAGTCATATGAACAAAATTATGTCTGTGCTATTGCTTTTCTTGACATGGGCAGTGCATGTTAGCAGTGAGTAATTTATATCTGACATAAATAGCCGTAGAGGAGCGCATACAGCATGATGGCCATCTTCCCTCGTGTCTGGCCAAAAAGAGCGATCAGTCAGTGGTTAATAATTTCTTAAGCTGCTAGACCCTGCCTGCTTGCAACCCACTGTCTTCTGTGCATTAGCAACATGTGTTTCTCAATTTGTTCACTTACCTTAAGTCAATTAACATGAGCCCAAGTTCCAATTAAGGAAGGTGGTTTGAAATATTTGCTCAAATTAAAGATCAAACCTCATGCTTGATTACTCCATCATTTTTAACTTGCCCTGCATAAACATGAGAGCTACAGATTGTCCTGATTCCAGTAGTTTGCTAATACGAGTGAAGAAAAAATCCTTCCCTAGTGAAGACGCACCAGTGATGGTCTGCTGCTTTGGGCGGGGAATGCAGAAATACACGACAGAGAACATCTGTGAAGATACATGTCCCCCGCTTTGCTCTGACAACTCCTTAATATTCAAGATGCCTCACACTTGCTCTTTTTTCTGCAGTGGTTATGGGCTGGACTTAATTCTATAAACCAATTTTGAGGATGAGTTAAATCTGAAGCATGTTGTCTCCATGGGATGGCCGAGTCCAAGCTGGGTACTGCATTTTGTACTGGATGTGAAGAGATCCATAGAAGTCTAAAGGTCTTTTCTCATTGCAAGGGCCTGAGCTACTACATTTGGAAATATTCCAGGCTGAATAGTGCTATGGCAAGTCATGACAAAGCCGTGGTGAAAGTGGGCTAAGAAAAGCCAGAGGGCTTGGGCAAATTGCTTGGAACAGTTTCAGTATGGGACTCCAGACCTTCAATTGGGATGGTATCCATCAGAGGTTACTAGAGAACAGGGAGCACAGAGGCAGTAAGGGGCAATAGCACAGATAAAGAGGACACCTGAGTCTGAACAACTGCTTTTTTTTTTTCTCTCCCAAAATCTAGCGTTTTCATATCTACCAAGAGAAAAGTTTAAAAAAAAATCCAAGGTTTTGATTCTTGTTAGTAAGTCCATATCTGCCAGGAAGGAAGGGTGCTCACTGTAAATATTAAATACATTTTGCATGAGCCCTATTTGGATGCTCAGGAACACTCGCAGCATAAGCAGAGGAGCACACTGTGAGGAGTCAGGGGGAAGGGACGTCAAATAAGAGGGTGTTGTGAAGCTTGGCGTTCATCAGGGGGGTTTCTCTCCTCTAGTATCAGCTGCTCCTGTCTCCAGTTGCATCCTCCTAGCAGCAAGAGAGCTGGAGGAGCGCACGACAAAGATCGTATGTGTCTTGCTGATGATCCACGTCATTAAGGGGCTTCGTGCCCATCCTCAACAGGGCAGCCCTGAGAGCAGCCCCCTCTCTGGAACTTCACAGGCATGAATTGTACGTGATCTGAGAGGAAAGGCTGAAGCCACAAAGTGTGAGGCCCTACTCCAACCCTAGCTCAAGGACAGCATGTATCCTCAGTGTGCCATGCCACAGACTCTGGAGAGTTCCAATAACTTTAAAATGGACATAGAGTAGAGAGAAGCTAATCCATCAGTGCAATTTGGGAATAATTTGTAAGAGATGCTGGAGATATCTAAAAGCATTAACAAAGGCAGTCTTCTATGACCTTCCCCTGGCTTGGAATAGCAGTTTGTGTCTGGCTATGAAAAGTTGCTGGTGGAGACGTTGTTCCACAGGATTTTACTCCCTTTAAGAGAGAGGTTCTCTTTACAGCTTTCTCCTTGGTTCAGAAAGGGTTTGAGGTCCCCAGAAAAGCTGTTGTGGTTACTCTTAGCTGAAAATCATGACAGTAGAAAGCACAAAGTCCTTTCTTGTGACAGCTTACAAATTTGGGACTTTTATACATACAATCTATGTGCCTATGTGCATATACCTGTTCAAGTCTGGAGAAAAGCTTATTGATATACAACTATCTTAGCAAAACTCTTGCACTGATTTATTAGCTGAGGCGCAACATGCATTCCTCTACTCTTTATTAAAATATTGCCAATGGTGATGGAAAGGAAGATATTTCATTTTCACAAAAGGAAGAAAAAAATCCCTGAAAAAATATCCTAAGCAAAAAGGTCCCCTTTTGAATTAAATGGTGTTCTAGTATTTTTTAAAGTAGCCCCCTCTAAATCTCTGAATCCTGTACTTAGCACCTGAATGTTCCCAAATACTTGGGGATGGGAAAGAGCAGTCATTAAATGCTGTGAACCAAAAGAAAGTTTACATGTACAGAATGTCACTTTACGGCGGCATATGAGTAAGAAAACATCTGTCCGAAAAAGTGATTGATTCTGACATATGTGAAGTAGGTATAAGCAAATAAAAAGTGATCACTCTAAATCTTGTTTTGCAGCATTGGTTAAATGTGTAAAATAATGCAAGCTATATATTTAAGATGCAACCTAAATTAAATATGGTTGTGTTCAATCCGTCTCTGAAATATGAGATCTACTGCCACTTTTCTGTGTCTCGGAACTTCTCCAGGACCGTTTATGAACTCTTACTAGTTTATTTTTTAATATTAAAACACGGAAAAAGGCCTCTTTCTGTTTCACTGTTCTCTACCAGTGAATCATGGGTCCCTTGCTACTCTGAGAGGAAAGTTGTTTTAGTAATTCTGGAAATAAACCTACTGCTGAGTCAGCACCATGGCTGAAAATGACAAGTTTCAAATTAAGAAACACATTAGAAATAATAAGCAATGGTGTATCTCTTAGCGTCCCCCATTAATATTAGCTGGTGCATCAGGAGCTGATTTAGCATGTGCCATATATACTGGACATGAGAAATATGTCTCGCATATTGTCAGCATGAAAAATCAGGTTCATTTAATAAGAAAGAGAATAAAAGTATCCAAGCTAAAACGCAGAGTTGTGATGGAAGCAGCACTAGATATTTTACTCACAACGGCACTCCTCTACGAAATCCTTAAATGTAACCCTAAAGCAGATCAATATGAAAAGACTTTTGTTTTCAGTTTTCTCTGCTAGGTGATTTTCAAATAAGCAGTTTTAATAGCGTTTCTAAATCAGTGTATACTTACGATAAACCAGTGGGATTTTGTTACTCTGTTTATCTGGAATTCTAGCTTTTACGGAGAAAATAATTGGAAACAAAACATTTCCCAGCAATCAATCTTTTCTTTCTGATTTGCTAAACATGTCCATATGTAGTTATTGCTTGTATTTGGAAGATTGGTAGCAGTTTTAGAGGAGAAATATGCTACAATTGCAAATTCAGGTAGTCATCTGGCAGTGGTAGGGGGAAGCCTTTGTATTTGTTTTGGTAAAGGGAGCTCTGTAATTTACTGCTACTTATACCTTACTATTGAACAACATTTTTATGGCATATTTTTTAGTCTGTTAGAGAAATAAAGTCGATTTTTCGAACAGTACCCAATACTTTGCTGCAGAGGAGAAAGCTGCTGCGTCCTTCCCCTCTCCATCTCTGGCCCTGATTCTGCCCCGCAGATTGTCCACAGCTCACCTCCGCAGCCGCTGCCGCAGCAGTGTCACCCCTTTATGTGCTCGGAAATCTCCAAGAACTTTTGCCAGTGACTTGTCTTCAGAAGATCCAAAGTCCAGTGAAATAAATATGAGTCTTACGACTGATTTCAATTTAATTTGAACCAGAGTCAGCTCAGAAAGAAAAAAGCAGTCTCTGATAGGCAGAATTTCTTAACATATTGCAGTTATCTGATTATAATTTGGGTTTCTAGCTCAGGGAAATGCTCCATACTTGCATGAAGTCCCCCCTGACCGTACAGAAGCTGTTCACTGAAGTCTTTCACTGTCTTTATCTGTTTCTTTTCTGCCTTTAAATACCTCACCGAAAACTGGACCCAAAGCTTACTGAAGCCTTCGACAAATACATAAATATTTCCCACTAGTAATAATATGATATTAAATATTGTAATGACTTCACATTAAAACTGTCACTGTGACGCTGCACATTTTAAGCTACAAAATTTTTGCAGAAGAGGAGAAACGATTAGTACTAAAATAAGGTGCTTGTTAAATAGTTTTACAACGGAGTATCAAGAATCATAGTTTTAAAAACCTTAAGTTTAATTCCTGGGACTTGTTACTAGCAAGTGTCACTACAAAAGATAATGAAAAATCTTACTGTAAAACCTCCGAGTCCTTTTCCTTTTCTTCCCCTCTCTCACTGAAGCACGAATATGTGGTGAAAAGTCAGAATTGTGCAGAAGAAAAATATTCCAAGACACTGTGAAAGCGCCTTTCCCTTCCCCACAGCCCAAGGGAACACTGACTATTTCAATAATCAGTGTGAACTTTTTGGTTATGATTTCTGTTTCCTTTCTCTGTCTCTCCCTCCCTCTCAATTTTTTTCCACCATCGTATGAGTATTACTGTTTTCTCAATAAAGGAAGTAGAAGAGCTGCATGGCAGCATTTATTTTAAGAAAACACAAAATGTGTATTAAAATGAGAGGTAGTTTAAAAAGAAAATATCGGGCGGGAATTATAAACTTAAGAGAGAGGCAGAAAGATGACAAATACTGCAGGAGAGCAAATTATAAATACTGAGTTTTTGCTCGGCATGAAAAGCAGCACCTATAGAGAACAAATTCCATGCATTTTACCTTCATCCCAGTTTCACTGGGGATCAGTGCTCAGATGTGAATAACCGTGGATTATTGTCAGTATAATGGAATCCTGCAATTTTCCAAAAGGAGCAGGAAAAATGGACTTTCACTAGAACTTTCATACTTTTCAGTCAACCTTTACTAGTCAGACATATGGACTATGTTAGCACTTCAGGTTACTGGCCCAAAGTCAACCTTGAAAATTAATTTCCCAGAAATACAGAAATTGCCATTTTTCACACCTTGGATAGGGAAGGCCAAAACAAGTAAAACTAAAAGCATTCAAATACAAGATTTGAATTAGTGGATTTCCTCTGAAATAGCCGCTCTATTAGGATGACAGAGATTTTTGTATACAGAGGCATGTGACCCATCACAAACCTGGTTATAATTATGGATTTCAAAACAGTATCTAATAAGCCGAGGCCCAGACAGCAGCGAACAGTAGTGGAATGTGTCCAGTATTCATTAAAGATGTACAATCTAGAAGTCCAGGTTTTAAAGACAGTTTTCAGACACAATTTTCCCACTTGTCTCAGGAATAAGGTAGAATAGCAAAAACAGAGGTAATAAAACGTGGTCAACCTCAATGACTTGGCGTGCATTCTTGGCAATAGTAAAATAGAGAGACCACAGCTTAGCTCTGGGAGTGAACTTGCAACACCCTGAATTTTGCATCCTTTTCTTTCCGTGGCTGTTTTTGTTGGATCAAAGAAATCATCCATTTGCCCATATTTTCAAAGATGACACACCAAAACCTCATCCACCATAAAAACCCACTTAAATACATCACTGTCTCTGGGAAATAGCACATTTCTCTTTGTGAATTATTTTGATTCACCAATTATCACAAAATCTGTAAAGAAACACTGATATCCAGTAAAGATGGAAGAAGAATTACAGTGTGGAAGGATAAAATAATGGTTCTTTACTTGGCTTTTCTGCTACTGGTTTTGGGCCCATATGAGAACACCTCTGGCTAGGTTGCCTGCAAGGTCTGAACCTGTAAACCCTGGATTTAAAATCAAGATCCTCAGCTCTTGGAGGTAAAAGGTGAAGGCCATTAGTGAAGAGACAGAGCAGACTCGTAAAATTCCATATGTGCTATTGCCACAAGGGGGGAACCCGTTCCAGTGCCAGGGTGGGAAATATCCAGATTAACTGTCCAGCCTACAGTTGCCAAAACAAGAACAAAAAGTGCGGTGTGTAAATACATGCATACATACATAATCGTCCAGACGAGCTTTTACCTTTGGATTGCATATTTGCAATAACTCACCTAAACGGCAGTTTAATTTACAGTAATAAAGCCATATGCATTTGCTATTATATAGTCTTTCTCCAAAAAAACGTATTTTGGACTTGGTAAACATTGCCTCCAAATGCTGCTTATTCATAGGAAAAACCCCCTTGTTTTAACAGACAGGCATTTCCTAGCAAGAGGGTCTTTTGCAAAGGTACCTCTCATGGAAAAATAACCCATTTGGTGCCTGTGAAAAAAAAAGGGTGACTGTTTAGGAGACTGATGTCCCTGTATTACAAATCTATGCTGCAAAAAACACTAAGGAGATTGTGACTTTAAAAGAACGGGTTTCATTGTTTGGCTTTAGCACAGTGTGAGAGGGATGCAGAGGGTGAAAACTCTGGATCATATACCAAAATAAACATTTCAAATCTAATACACACACACAGAGAATAGTTAAAGTGTAACATTCCCTAACCTAATACAAAATTTGGTACAACTGAATCTGTTAGAAAGAAAAAAGATAATCACCATGCTTATAATTTGTATTCTATCAAATTCATTAGAAATTTTTCTCCGGACCAAGCCATTTCTGGCTTCTAAAGGTGCACAGGTACACATAATTCTGAAACATGCTCAGAACCAGGACTGTATGTCAATATGTAAACAGTCCTGTGACGTGATGGTGTTACTCTTGTACTTAAACACCAGAGGCCTTATCCAGCCAAGTGCCATGCAGGATGGACCGCAGAGGCCATGCTGATGTGTAGGTGCTGAGAGAACCACTCAGCACCTTGAGGGATTGGATTGCAATGTTGTGCAACCAGCACAGCGGGGTGCAAGGCAGTAAAAATTAGATTTGCCACCAAAAAAAAAAAAAAAAAAAGCAGCTAGATATGACTCACTTCCACTGAAGTTTAGACATACGTCAACGAACTAAAACCAGTTGGGTCCTCAGTAAGCTAGTTTAAGCAACCAAAAATATTGCTACCATGGCAATATCTTGAGATTTTCTTTCAAAAGCAGATCAGAATTTTAGCCAGGTTTCTGGAGCAAAGCATGAAATCCTTTAACATAAATCACTTCCCATTTCCCCTCTGTTGCACAACAGCTTCCTTCTTCTTGTGCCCGGGAATGCTGGAGTCCCGGGGACTCAGGGACAACTGGGGCTGCCCGCCTCCCGCTGCGTGCCTGGCCGGCTCTGCCCTCTCTCTGCAAAGGTGTGCGGGGATATGCCCATTTGCTTACTCCGACCAGATGAATATCTCCATTACTAACTGTCACTGAGCAGCTAGAGACACATGTATCCACAGCTGAAAATAGACTTTTTTTTTTTCTTGGGGTGGGGGAGGCTAAAGGAAAGAAGAGAGAGACAGAGACAGAAGGAGAGGCAGCTCAGTGTTTGCACTTATCATCATGGAGTGATTCATCGCTGAAATAACTCCCAATTTTAAAGTGCATGGCTTGGTTTTTAACAGCTAGCGAGGTTTTCCTCAAACTGAAAGAAAAACGCATGGTTGTCTTCCAGCAGAAGTTGTTTTTTCTGTCCCTTACCCATGACCTCCTGAGGTGTTTCTTGTCAGACGTAGCAGCAGCCTGGCCTTTCTATTCATGCAGCTCCTCTGGCATCTGTTCCTCTCCCCCACCGCTGATATACAAGACTGCACTGGTGCATGAGAAGGCAGGGTGTTTGCTTTCAAACAGGAAGAAAAAAGGATAGCGTCCATCTGGGGTACAAATTTAACCACGGGTTCCTTGTATGACTAAGTGTGACTATGTACCATCCCAATTTTCCCTTGAAAATCTGACACAGACAGAGGCCGGTGAATACATTCATGCTTGAAATGAATTTAAGCAACGCTGTGCTAAAGGGCACAGAGTGCTTCATTTCAGCGGGAGGTCAGGCTCTACTGCTATCCCGAGATGTCACAAGGAACAACTAAAAATAACTGCCAGAAGTGGATTCCTCATTTGCTCTGTACCAATTAAGTGGGACCCAGCATGGCCTAGGTCATGTATAGATGGCGGTGAATGTAAACGCAGCCCAGTTCTTGCATTCCCCCCTTCTGAACTAGCTGAGGAGATAGGCAGACCCCCCCAGCTGTTCCTGTGCATATGCCTCAGTTCACTCTTCCTGCTAGAGATTGATGCTTCCAGCGAGCGCTGGTACGGGGATGGATGGCATCCAGAATGACTCATAACAAAGAGCATATGGCAGGACTAGACGTAGCCATCTAACATCTGTTGCGCTGCCCATTATTAAAATTTCTCACTTCTATTGGAGCTAGTAACCAAAACCAACAAATACTGTCTTCACAGATCCTACCTGAGGAAATCCCATATCCTCTCGGTTTTCTCACCACTAATTCTGTTCGTGCCAAAGATGAGAATTATTTCTTCTTTAGGCATTTGAGACCATCAGAAATTCTCTCACTTAGAGCTGTTTGAACAAGATATAATGAACAATAACTTGTCTTTAAACTTACTCCTGTTCCAAACGTTTAAATGACTCTCCCATTCCACACCCCAAGAGCAAAGCTTTGTGGTCACTGCCCTAAGGAGACAGACATGAGTTAAAAATAAACAGGATGAAAAAGCATCTTCCAAAAACATAAATACATGATCAGCTCATTGTATAGCTTCCCTTACAGTATGGTAGAGGTCACTGCAACTGTACCCAACACGGGAACTGTATCTGAAAGAAACAAGAAGCATTACCTCTGTTTAATTTTTAAGGTTTTTTCTCAGATCATTTTTCTTCAGAGAGAAGTGGGACTGCAAGTGCAGACGTGTAAAACTGGAAAATCAGCTGATGAAGCAGAATGTCCACTTTGCAAAAGATTCACTGAGTGAGGACATGAAATATAGTGGGCGGCCCCTTGCAAGCAGAGATTAAACCATGTATCAAAACTAACACATCGACCATCAAAAGGTATCCAAATAACAGCGTTGTGACTGGATGATCTAAGTTACTCCCTTTCAGCCGAGAGATGCAAATAGTTGCCAACAAAAATGTTAGGATTTGACAAGACTTGGCAAATTGCTGGGATATAAATTCATGTTTTGTGAGTTATAAGGCCTTCCAGGAGATGTGACAAATCCTGAAAAAGGGTGGAAAAGCATGCACAGCCCACAGAAACTTACTCCCTTTTCACAGACCTGCCAAAAGAAAGGAAATGCGAAAAAAAGTGCACAAGAGACTTGCCAGTGCCAGACTTACCATTTCATTTAATAAGCACACTTCATAAAATGTTGAAAAAAATAAATGATTGTAATAAAGGGTATGCATATTATAAATAGTGACTAGTTCAGAAAGCAAAAGCATTAAGTTTTTGCCCCGGGGACAGAGAAACTATTGATATTGGCATCAAATGTCCTATCCCAAATAGTCACACCTAAAAAAAATAAAACCCATCCTATTAATGGTTATCTCTAGCATGTATAATTTTTCATCTTCACTATCTCTTGCAACACTGATTATTGTTAATATTCCAAATGTTACAGGTAATGTAGAAGCCATTGACTGCCATTGACTCCTCCCAAAGTGAACGAAAGCTAGAGGTCTGGAGGGCAGAGCTGGAGGAGGAGCAAAAGAATTACTCTCAGGCGTGTCAAAGTATTTGGATATCGTCCTTCATCTGATCAATCGTGGTTCATAATAGGCAGTGGTGGGAAAGCATGAGCATGACCCAGGGGAGAAAGCAGACCTTCATAGAGCCTGCGTGTGACCTGCCTGAAGCTTTAAGACACAACCAAACCCATAGAAGCCCTCCCCGACTCCTTAAGCAAGTCACACACTCGTGGCTTTAACAGGATTTAATCCTTGGTGGTGTTGGTGTCAGTGATGAACTGGGCCAGCAACCAGGGCTATCCAAACACACTTCTGAAGAGCTGCCCAAGAGGAAGGGAAGGATGATGTTAATGTTGGATGGACCTGGGAGCAGTGAGACAGCATCAAGAAAGAGCTGAATATGAGCAAAGCTTTTTGTGTCTGAGATCACTTCTTAGGCTATGGAAAAGCCTCACGATAGAAACAGTGCACAACATATTCACTTTGGAAATTTAAATCTGAAAGCATGTAACCCAGAGCAATTCTGCCATGGCAAGATGTTGTAGTGGATGTGGTGTTGGTTTAGTGCCATTTCTAGCAGACTCCACCATGCTAAACAAAATTCCTTTGGGGCTAAACTGCAGAGGAATGTGTCTTAAGTGATAAACAAAGGTAATGAAACCCTTCAAAACTGATCATGTATAATATTTATTAGCAGAGATTCTGCATTTTAAAAGATCTTAAGTAAAATGGAACTAATTGCTCAAAAACTTTTCCTTCCTTTGCTTTTTTTAAACGTGTCTCCTTTAATTTCCTGAGATAAAATGTGACGCTTAGAATATAAGGTTGCTTATAATTAAGCATTCTAACATACAAAGTGATGGAATTTACTTTAAAATATTGCCCTCCGTGACTGCCTCATGGGATACACATCTTGTTTTCCAGACAGTAACAGAATGTAGCAGTTGTGTAGTTATGATTGGATTAGTGGATTTTATTATGTGAATGCCTATACCAATTTTCCATTTTGATATGCATCTTCTCTGCTCTCTGATGACTGAGACATTTAATAATATTATCTGGAGCACACTGACATATGAATGGGCCCCCGAGCACAAATTTAAATTGGTCACTTCAAGCACACAATCTTTCACACAGTTAAGCCTTGCAACACAGCCAAAATGTCCAGGACACCACCTTCATCCAATGCCATCCATCCTCACCCAGTTACATCATTTGTTAACAACTCTTACTTCTTCTTCCTAGCCCAGGTGCACAGCTTAGCATCTCCCTCCCTCCTTATGCTGCCTTTCCAAAGCTCTTCACATTTCAAGATGACACATGAGAATGACATGGACCAAAACACCCATGTACAATCATCCTTCAGCCTCTTCTCACTTCACCACTACAGAACTGTATCCAAATAAAGACAAAACAGTCTATAAAACAAGTTTTCAAAATCCTTAAAAAATATATCAGATTCTCTTTAGTTGTCCAGGACTGTATTTCCTATCCCGAATGCATTCATTCCCCCACTTGCACTCTAAAAACTAAATACACACCATCACTCAGCTCTCAGCTCAGTATGCCCAGTTGTATTGAACAGTTGCCCTTCCATGTCCTTCTCTCTTTTCCCCCAAAGTGGAATATATATTTTAATATATATATGCATATATGTGTGTATAGTAAATATACACTTACACACAGAGACAGAGAGAGAAAAATCTTGAAAATTACCTAATTACTTACATAGGTGTGGATTTAGTGGCATGGATTTAGAATTGTCATTTGAGAATCTTTTCCTTGTTTTATTATTAGCACAAACTGCATTGCTGCAGTTTTACAGAACTCTAGTCACTCAAAATGTAATACTTTTCTTGTAGAAAATAAACAGAAAAATGTAGTCACCCCACTTGTTACCCTAACATCTTCATTTATACCTAACTGCATTGCATTTTCTGTGCAAGACATAATTTTGCTTGAAGAACGTGCTCTTGCATGCCCAAATATGCATCAACATTCACTTGTACAGTCACACATACAAAGTTCACAAGAATATTTGACCCAGGTATGAGCTCCAGAGTAATTTTCTTCTGGCATTAATTTGTTTTTTAGTCAAAAATCAGTAAGACACAAATTGCGACTGATGTCATCACAGTTCAAAAGTTTCACCCCTTCAACTGATATGTCAAGTCTCTGAGAGAGCCTTGCTTCATGCTTGCTGCCAGTCATCTCATCATCAGTGAATTTCCATATCCTTCTTCTGATGTGCTCGACTCAGAACAAATTATAGAATATACCGAGGTAATGAAAATGTGGTATGTAATCAGTTCTACTATATGAAGACTTAGCAATTTGAGAACTAGCACTTAGACTTATTTTGGTTACTTCTGTTTCTTACTATTCTGTCCCAAGGGTTTTAAAAAATGTCTGCATGGACTGCAGAAGAATCTGACTTCTCTCTCTGCAAAATCACATCCTGTCTTAGAGCTGGCAGGAAACCTCCTAGAGGAAAAAACTAAAGTACACATTTTTAATCCTAGCCCAGTACAATTCCGTACACAGCCGCACAGTTCTCGTACTGTTCTCCAAATTGCAATTTTCTCATTATTTGCAAAGTGAAAATAAAATAATCTTAGAAAGTTCTTCTCAGAATCATAGTTGAGATGAACATGTGCCATTAACCTTTCAAAGCATAGCCTCTTTATTGTTGAGATAGGCTCGAACTATAGAACATATTGTAAATCCCAAAATTGTCTGTATTCCCAACTTAGAAAATTTAGTTCCCAAGCAATAGTCCAAGTCAATAAGGACAATCTGATAATGTTGATTCAAACCTGAACTCCAATATTGGCTATTTTGATGAGCCTCTCTTATCAAGAGCACATCAAATGTTGTTTTAATATTAGAATTGGCCTTTTCCTGAAAGCAGAAAGACATTTTTATTGTTAAAGCTATAAAACTGCTATGTATAAAGCAGCAGAAGAAATATCCTGTTATTGTGTGGAAGGGACTAAACCAATAAGTACATGAAGTACAGGCTAGAAATTGTCAGCCATGGACTTTAGACAGATAATGGACTGCTGATAGGGACTGAACTGCTGCTGGGAGAACTTCAAAGGAAATTTATCATTTGATATTATGAATAAGGAGTGGTTTGAGTAAGACTCCTACCCGATCTGCCTCAGCACTGGATTCCATTGCTCCCTTTGCTTTTTATTCTACCTGTGGTGATGAAGAAGAAAGGAAGAAACAAGACAACAGGAGGAAAAAGACATGTCTTGTTAGCGTCATGTAAACTTTTCATTCTGAATCACAAAAAATACTTAAAATTATCCTTGGTTTTCTTTCCTCTATACAGCTCAAGAGCGAAATTTTGTGAACTTAACAAATCATCTGCGCAAGTTTTCTTTAACCTTTCCCATGATGAATGTAACATTTCAGGCTCTTGTTCTCAACTGTGTCACTCGGCTTTTCTAAATAAATAGGATGTGGCATGTTTCTGCCTATGGCACAGCTACCTAAAACTAAACGATATTAGGCTAGTCCTCACAGGCAGCACTCATCTTCTTTCAGCTTCAAATAGTGTTAGAGAAGACCATAGTGCTCAAATTGCAAACAGAAATAGCCCTGAGAGAAAGACCTATTTTATGGAGGGCTCTGCCTGCAAAAAACCCCACCTTAGCATGATATTTTCCAAAGTTCTGGTTCAACTGATCCAAAGTAAAGCTACTCTGCTGCACCATCTAGTGACAACGAGAACTGCACTTCAGCCAGTTGATTTAATTAAAATATTACCCCTTTCCTCCAGCCTTATCTCTCATTAGTTACAAAGAGTGAAATCCCAGTGCCTCTGAAGCCACAGGGGACTTCCTGTTATCTGCAATGGGCTGAGGATGTCATTAGTGCTCCCAAAGCACTTCCAGTAATGCTGGAGGAAGAAAAAAAATTCTCCTAATTCCAGTGATTCTTACGTCCTGTCTTTCTGGTCATAGTACGACCATTCTGTGCAGAAGTGAGGCTGAAGCACAAAGTCCTGATGGAAATGCAAACCTTCCTAAAATTCTGGTTGCTCGGATCCTAGGTTTTGCTTTGGGAGACTCCAAGGCTCATTAACTACAGTCCATTTTACCCTGGGCATTATATTAGATGCGATACAAGTTTTAAACTAGGAAGCCTGTTTCTTTTATTGAACTCTCTCTACCGTCAAACTGAGACACGCAAAGTACTCTTGCTTGGATGGAGGTCTGCATATTTGTAACTTTGAGACTGCAGCTTTCTCAGAACGCATAGTGCCCCTAGTTAGAGATAATAGCTTTTTTAGTACTTAATATTTGGCTTAGTTCAATGGAAAGTCTTTGAAATTGTATGTTTTTTGCCTCTGAAAGTTATTCCACAGGCAGCTGGATTCTCTAACTTTCTCTGGACATCACATCAGGACAGCTTTGACGATGACAGGGCCATTGGGTAAACAGCCAGCGCTCTACAGTTTATATGGCCAATGTAATAACATTTAACTAACATTTTTCACTACTAATTTTTCTCAGTTTATTGATTACAATAAGCTTGTCATATATACATAATTTCTTTAATAATTGGTTCTACAAATTTCTCCAAGCATGTAAAACACATTGTTTGATAAATGATGGTTTCATGGTTTGCTTAGCACTAGACGTGACATACTCTGGGGAGTTGCTAGATGGCACTGGTGCATATGTCTGTGTTACCACACAGATGCGACTGTTTATAATATGATACTTGTTGGTTGAATTTCCTGGGATGTAATTGTTCAGCTGGAGCTTGATGGTGCTATTGCTCTGTACTAATTATAGCACGGTATTGTTAAGGAAGGACACATACTTAATTCTCCTTTAGTGTTTCACCCTGGGTTTCCTGGCTTGTGAGCTGGATGTTTGCTACAGGGGGAAAGAAATCAACTGCTCAGATATTACAAGCCCATTGCTTAGGTGCTGATGTTTTCTGTGGCTTTTATACATTTCTAAATAACCAACACACCCTGCAAGTTTTGGCTCTGTATCATTTTTCCACACCTGAAGTAAACCTGAGAGTAGACAGGGTAGCACTGTTGGCTCTGTGATGCTGTGTGCATATCAGAAAGCAATAGTGAGTGTCCAGAAGTGTTCCTTTTTTTTTTTTTTCTAGGAATATCAGTGAATTTTATCACAGTAATATCTAAAAGATACTCATCCTCTCTACAACCCAAACCTCTCCCACAGTAGAAAGGAACAGACTTCCCCAATTCAGAGACAGTGAATCTATTAGCTAAAGTTTTACTGTGCCACTGTAGGAGCTTGTAATAATGTCTTAAGGGACTGGTTAGAATAGTTGGCACTAATTTCATGTATCTATCATGGCCAGGGAAAAGATGAAAATGTGCGTAACATCTGTATGCAATGGTACTACCTATTCTGGGTGTCTCTCACTTCCCCCTCTCTGTTGCTTCTGCGACCCAGAGAAAGGGGTTGCCTTTGTATGCATAAGTACAGCATTTGCTAAACTTTGTCCTGACTAGGGCCTCTGGGAACTAGAGGAATATACAGGAGTATATAATAACAATAAGTCATCATTCAAATTCAACATGTGGAGAAAATAGTTATAGCATAGCCTACATGAGTGATCACTGCTGAACGCAGAACTAACTGCACGGAAGACTATATTCAGGAGGAATCCTTAGACAGGCCTCCAAAATAATTCGCTTTCTACTCCCAAAAATAGCATCTGCATGGTTCCCATACACCAGAACTAAACTGAATTTTAAGGAGGTTGGAATTACATTCTGTGGGATATACCCCAAAACAAATGGAGTGATTTTGCATTAAGAATATGCCTGAGTGGGAGATGGAGGAGGAAACAGGTTCAGCTGCCAGCTTCCTGCTGCTGAAGGGAAGCACAGCTGCTTGGTCTATTGAGCCACAATATTCGGGTAACAGCGGTTTGGAAACGAGACACTCGATGATGCTGTAGCTATTGCAATTCAGGTCTCGGTGGCTACTGTCCGCATGGTACCCTGGAGCCCCCTCTCAGTCCCTGACTTCAAGCCAGTCACTGAGCAGTGCCCTGAGAACTCTTAGGAAGTGATGTGCCCACTATGGCACAGGACATGAGAAAGTAGGAAATTTCTCAAAGAAAATAACTTGACAACAGCACAATCTGATCTGAAAATGAACAGAGAAAATGCTAGTAAAATGGCAGCAAAGTAATTATTTGCGTATTTTAATACATGCATTGATCTGATATTCTCTGGGGTACAGCCTTATACAGTGTAGCCACAGAGCTATACTCCTCCTCCATGCCCCCAGGTTCTGTATTTTGAACATTGTAGAATCTTTTTCTACGGTTTTGCCAAAGATGGGCTTACTTAATGAAGCTGTTTTAAGGGTCTCACTAGCTATATGGTTTCTGTCTTCGCATTCCTCTCTGGGTTTCTCCAGCTGTAATAATTTTCAAGGCTATTTATAATCTCCCCCCATACCGCCTTCATTCAATATCTAGAGGTCAATTCTTGCCTCCAGCCCATGATGCCAATTTCAATCTTCTATTCTTTAGACTTTGAATAAGCATCTCTGCTCTTTCCCAAGCTGTGCCTACAACTTGGAGGAGTCTGTCCATAAGTTTCTGCAGAGGTGCTTCTGCAAAGCAGAATTACCTGCATACAGGTAATAAAATATATGAGATAAACCCCCCCAAAAAATCATGATTTATGGAAGTGATAAAGGAGGAAATTAACTTAAATGATACTGTATGTAATTGTACTGTAACAGAGCTGAAATCTAATCAACAAAGTCATTATCTGGGACACTACTGTTATGACTCTGCTAGTCCATATCCTGCTTTATGACAAAATAATGACATGTTGGTAGGCTGAAAAAACTGGTATCTACTTTTTAAAAAAAAAAAGTGTATATCTAGTTTACTTCTGGTAACGTATACAGAGAAAGCACGAGTCACTTGTACAGCATTGCATCTTACAGAGCTCTCCTGGATGTGACAAAACCCCAGAGTTTAACCCTTTAATTGACTTTGTTGTTGGATTAACATTAGCGCATCGGTCTGACTCACCAGTTTATGTGAACGGAGGAAAGTTAAAAAAATATAGTCTCTCTCTGCAACATGCAGAACTATTTCCTTCAGTCAGAAGGGATCAAGAGTTACCAAAGAATGGATCTCTAAAAGGAATAGTTATCTTCAGACAGTTATTATACAAATACAAAGGTGGAGGACACACTGCTTGTACATATGTGGCTTTTCAAGAGCCTAATTATGAAAGTAAAACATTATTACATGCAGAGAAAAAGTATGTGAAACATGACCGTTCATAACCACAGATCCTTCTGACCCTGCGTAAAAATCTCCAGAGTGTTAAACTCCTCACAATCAATGGGAACACATTTTTCACGTTATGGACTTCTATTTTGTGCTGGAAGATGATGTCATAAACCTGGGAAGTCAGTCCAAGATTCATTGATAATTATAGTACATTATATACCCATGGGGGAGACACCAACCCAGTATAAAGATTACTTAAGTTGTCTGCTGTGGTACATGGATATGCCTGATACGAAGCTAAATTTTGCCAAGGGCTGTACTAGAGGGACAAAATTTTCTTTTGGGGGGCCTGTGATCTTAAAGTGAGGCATAAACCCAATCCAGAGCACGCTGCAACACTCACTCAGGCATGCAGATCGGCAGATGTGATCGCTTTATATTCTTTACTGGGACTTACCTCAAGAAGTGCCAAATTTGTTCTAAACTATGCAACAGTTGTGGAACCCCTGCAGGCATTATTACATGATAACTTTAGTTTTCTTGGCCAACTGTTTCCAAGTCTTGTTTTCAACCCGTTCAAGAGCTGGACTGTTAGAAATTAGCACTTCCTTTGCCCAATCCTCTTTGTAACTGTAGATGCTTCACACTGTGACTTAGATGCAGTGCTCAGATGCATGAAATGAAGTCTGAAAGAACAATCACATTAGTATTAAGAACAATAAAATCAAAGCTTTGCCATTGAAAAGAAATCCTTTGTGTCTATCTAAGCCACTGCAGATGTATTGTATTTCAAAATTCATTGTCTTTTAATGGCAATGTCATTTTCAACAAATCTCAGTGTGCAGCACCTTATAATGCTGCCGTAGACCTCTTGTGCTTTCTTCCTAATTGCTAATTCATAGGGAGATTATATTGAAACAATTGGTTGTATGAAAACTCTAAACTGTGTATATAAAGAAATTCAAAGTGTCTGTTGAGATGTACCCTATGTTGCCAAGAATATCCTCCTTCCTAATGGTGTCTGGGTGTGTTGTATTCTTTTGTTTTATATCCTAACCAACACATATGTTCTGTGTCATTTGGGGTTAAAGCAAATCTGCCGCTTGAAAGTTGCTATATTTGTACCACCAGGATGGGTACGCTCAACTCCTTTTCTTGAGAAGTAGGAAAAGGGACCAAGTCTTCCTTCATCACAGGCATGGAACCGTTCTGTCTGGAAACAGTTCCCTCTACAGAGAACCCCTACTTCCCCTCATATCCCCTGCCTACGTAGAGGTACCTCTTCTGGCCTTCACTGCCCCTCCTCTCCCCTGAAGCAACCACTCAGCCCTGCTGTGTCCTTGTCCTTCACACCTCACATATTTTTACCTGCGCAGTTTACTGTTGGATAAATGTATCTGCTGCATTACTGCATACCGATTTCTTCTGCAGCTCCAGGGGAGGATGGCCATCCCCTTTGGTCTCAGCAAACTCTTCAGAGAGGTGTTTCTCCAGGGTTCCTGCTCAGTCCCTGGTATCCTTCGTGCTTGTGCCAGGCACAACACACCCACTGTGATGACTGAGGGCATTCTCTTGCTGTTGGATAGCTGTCCCACATCCCCACTGGAGTCTGCAGTTTGATTGCTAAACTGCTTCCACAATCCTCTATATGTCCCCTCCTACAGTTTGTTTAACCTTAGAATATTCCTACATTCAATCAGCATTTCATCCTTCCTGTACCAATGTACAAGATGGATGTATCAATCCATCCTTCAGTGGCTAGATACTCATTTCGAATTACCTTGGAATTCATCACATAGCTAAGATGAGCTGTAGCAGTAAAAGGTGATGTCTTAGTTTACTTCAATGCCTATTTTGCATAGCCCTGCACTTAAGTTGTACAGTCCAGTGGACTGTCCTTGTCACCTCTGCTAAAAACTTTGGAGTGAAAGAGGTTTCTGACTGTGATTTTGCCTAGTGCCTTGTGCAGAGAACCCAGCTGTAATAATCTGTACTCCATGCCACTTCCCAATCTCACAGTAGAGATGCCATGCTGGAGACATAGGAATGAAAAAGTAGCCAACTAATATGAATGTATTTAAATATAACCACCCTTTAAACAGAAAAGATACAGTAAATTCCCATATTGTATGTTCTCCTGGCTTTAGGGCTTGGCTAATGGATTCTGACAGAAACTGCAACTCTCAACTGAAAAACTTCTGTTTATTTAGCATGGATGGAGCAGCCTCATGAGAATAATTATTACAAGCTATAACATCACTGATATTGGTTGATCCTTGTCGTTTCATCACACACCTCTCACTGCATGACATTTTGTTGGCGATGTCCCATCTTGTAGCGATCTATCCCCTGAGGTACAATTTCCTGCTGGATGGGAGAAGTCTGCGCTGGGACAATATTTCATTCCCCATTATTGTGTTCAAAAGAGGAACATTTTAGTTCATTTTACTTCTCTTACTCCAAGTGCTGCACACAGCAAAAGGACTAAAATACTGAGCAGTGATTTTTCCCAAATGAAGTAGCACATGGTGAAGGCAATAGTGTGATCCTCTTTAACGCTGTGATCCCAGATACCTACTGACTTAAAGTACACGCTGTTAAAGACTGTCCAGTGGTTAATTTGTTCTGGGTTACTTCTAGGACTTTTTCCTCAGGGAGGGAAAATAACTGTGCCCATGTCACATTATAACAACATAAAAAAAAAAATTAAAAAAAAAATCCCTGGGTAGTTTGGGATTTTGGGTGTTTTTTTTTTTAAAGATGGAATCCTATATGCCTGCCTAAGGTGTTTCAGCTTCTTCTTGCTTTTTGCTAAGCCTTTTCCCTGGCCAGAGAGCGCTGGCATTCCGGCTGCGAAGCGCAGCTGTTGGGAAGTCAACCCTCTAGTGGCCAGGTCCTGCGCGGAGCTTCCAGCAAGTTATACAAAAGCAAATCTCTGCAGTTGGTTTCTTTTTTTTTTTGTTTGTCTGGCAACAAAAAAAAGTCCCATTCGTGTTTAAATGCAGTGCTACCTAAATTAAGATAATGGGGGAAACACAGTATTGTTTAGCTTTCCAGTCATGAAAGTATTGTAAACATTAGAGCTGGATTGATGCACTTCTTGATGACTTGAAGTGGTTTTCATAAATGAAGTCCAAATATGTAATAGCTGCTCTCAATTTTCTATGAGAAGATTTATTCAAAAATAAATTTAGCTAAGGGGAAAAAAGAGACAGATTTGAAAGCTGAATTATTGCCAAGAACTCAAACATTGAAGCAGCCAGTCCCTTTTGAGACAGCTGCAACATTTCATGGTGTAAAGTCAGCGAATTTCCACAGGCCCTGCTGCCAGAGACCACAAAATGGTTTCAAACAACGGCTCACTTCATGATATTTTTGTTTTTTAAAAAAATGTGTCCTTGTGCTGCTGAGTGGGCAGTGTGCGCTAAGTTAGCAGATTAATGAAAATGTTTCACTGGCACAAGATTTTGATTGCCCCAGTGCAAAATTGCTTGCAGATTGGAAAACAGCATGTTTCATTTCAAACTCATTCTCTTCCCATACATTAGCACTTGTCAATGTAGCCATTAAGCACAGTCAGTGCAGAAATTTAATTACAAAACCATTTATTTTATTGAAAGAAAAATAAACCCAAGCTACCTCAAATGCATTAGGTGGGTTCAAAACATGTTCGGCTGATAACACCCAAGGGTAGAGAGGCTGCTGTAAGAATAATGTTCCTTTCATGTGTGGTGGGGACTCAATATTAGAAACAGCTGCCTATAAGTCATTCTTTATTTAAGTTCTATTATGAATTAAAGAACAACTGATTTAATGAAGGAACTTTTTATATCTGAAGTTACTCAGTTGTGGTATTCATTCTGTCTTCCTTTAAGAAAGAGGTTAAATTTTCAATGCTAAGTAGGTGAACAGAATGATACTTTTTATTGAATACTTCTTTTTTTTTCTCATGTTAGCCTTTTGTTCTCCTAATGCCTGAAGAATGTAAGGTCTGTGGTATTAAAGGAAGTAACAAAAATGTGCTAAACACATCAAAAACTAGAAAATCTGATTCTTATTTATGCCGCAGAGTTCTACACTCTGCATGTCTTATAGGCATTTGGAAAGGCCCAAGAATAAGGATCTCTAACAAAATGATAGATGTGGGTCAAGCAGCACTCTGATGTCATGGTACATATTGCCTCTGTCTCACTACTAATGAGCTGCCAATAACAGGTCTGTTTTACTGTTCTGCCTGAAGAAGAAAAAAAGGAGTTATAACCTTAGTGGTTTGGACTGATTTGTCAATTTAAAGTGCTTTTTTTTCCCTGTCTGAGATATCTACCCACAATTTCTTGCAGACATACACTCATGTAGTCCACCCGGCTGAAGAGCCCGGAGCAGGGAGATGTGCGTGTTCGGCAGCACCGTGGAACGGATGGTAGTCAGAGGGACGGCTGCTGCTACGGGGAAAACTGCACCACAGAGGAAAAGCTTACTGGCGACACGACATTTGCAACAAGGAGGGTGGCTCTGTCTAATGTAATGCTTCCTCCAAGCCAATGTCCTGTGCCCAAGCCACCAACGTGTGTGTGTGTGTGTGCGCGCACGCATGCAGGGCTGGGAGGAGGCGGTGGGGTCCTCCCCCCACCCTGGACAGCCGGTGCCTTACGCGTGAGTTTGATAACCCCCTGCCTTAAGCCAGTATGGAAACAGATGCTATTAATGGATATAAAGGTATTTCATACGGCCATAATACTTCACATAATGCCTTCCTATGCTAGCCAAGATTATCATGTCATGTTCAGTAGCATTGCCTTTCATTAACAGAATTAACAATTTAGCGCATGCCTTTGTTTTAGATAATTTCCCTAAAAACACCTGTTTTCACTTTTTCCAAGTTTATCATAAAGAGGAATACCCTAGATTTTTCTCTTGACTTTTGAAATCTTTATTTAACTTTATCTGTGCATCCCTTCTCTCTGGCAGCATAAGTGCCAACCAGTGCGACGCATTCCTCTGCAAAGAGAGGGTCACACGAACCTCCTCACCTGCACCCTGCACTGTCTCACCATGGATCATCCTGCAGAAAACGGCACGGCAAGAACACCACCAGCCCTGCCCGGACAGGGACTTGTCACCCTCACCAGGGAGGGCTCCTCCAACACTTTCCCATCTCGCCCAGCCCCACAGCCTGGCAGAAGGAAGGCATTGGAGTCACTGATGCTCCAAGCGGAGGTAACATACCGCCTTCGCTACATCCGAGTCTATTTTGCATTTAGGAAAGCTCTGTAACGAAGCAGACACTGCACCCGTTCACACGCACAACTGGGCACAAAGTACCAAGCAGGTAAGAGCGCAGCACTCTCCGGTATGGATGTTTCATGCCTGAATTAGGGTATTCTTTGTCCCTGAATCTTAGATTTGTTAATCAGATAAGTTTTCTCTCTCCAGTTCACTAAGAGAATTGGCACACAAAATAGTCTCAAAACCTAGGAAATCTTAGACTTGCATTTCTGTCCTGTTATCATAAACGCATATATCAGGGTGGAAGAAAAAAACCCACAAATAAGTGGGAACCAACCCATCCCCGTGTTTAGTTTCTGAGCTGAAATCTAGTTGCAAGGGAGCCAATGGGGGAAACAAATTCTGTTTAAAATATATGCAGGGGATGAGGCTTGAGGGAAAGCTAGTGCCGGGCTACATTGTTCCCTGGAGGTTAGGGAAGGCGCTGTGTGTTGGAGCCGTTCTGGAGCATCGCGTCTCACGTCATAAAACCGCCCGCCAGCACTCTCCTCCTTCCCTTGGGTCCAGCCCCAGGGAGAGGCTGGTGGGCTCAGCTCTCCCATTTGGTAGCTCCCAAGTACATCCTGCAGTGACAGTTGTCTTGGGGTTTTTGTACTTTGATACAAAAAGTTCCCAAAAGCTGTTTAAATATTAACTTGAAAGGCTGCTGAAAATGAGACTGTAGCACAGGATGCTGCAAAAGAGCGCTGCAGAATGCAAACAAAGAATCAAACCAAATGCCTCTTCTGAGGAAAACCATCGTCTGCAGAGGTTTCATCTTTGAGGACTATGTGAGATTTTTCAAACTAACAAAATGGTCGCCTGGAAGTGTGAGATGAAAGACAGCTGTAGAATAACTGGACTGTGTATCATTAACACAAAATAACTTCCCTGGAATGGGGCAATTTAGTCCACTCCCTGACTTTGTAGTACCTCTCAATTTTAATTTTTTCTGAACCATTCCAAATAAACCCCTGTCTAGACAAACCTTTTGTTAGTCACCTCTACAATGAAAAGGTACAGAAGTTTTCCTTTTTAAAGTCTACGTATATTTCTTTCCTAATATTCCTAGGCACAAACCTCTGCCCATTTTTTGGGATTTGCAAATTTTCTATTTCTAGTATCTGAACTCCTCACAAACTTTAACACGAACTTATGGAGCACCTCTGAGGTAGTGAAATCTCATTCCCATTTTAGAGATGAAGAGAGAAAGGAGGTAAAATGAGATTCTATGATTTTCCCAGATCTGGAATTCTACAGAAAAGTCCGAAGCTGCACTAGGCTCCCTCGACTATTTTTTATCTCTGTCAGCTCAAGGGGGATTTAGAATAGGAGTTATCCCAGATTTACAAGAGGAGCAGCCTCTGTTATCCTAAATTTGGATACTCCCTATGGTACTATAGTTCCTGAGTTCAATCCTTATTCAAGACACACAACAGAAAACTAAGTCCCTTACTGAGAGTCATTGCAGTAACTCAAAGTACACTGAAGTAGAGCACGCCTTTTCATGTACTGACATACCCTGTTCTACAACTCCACTTGTCTCTGCCCTACAATGTTCTTGAACGTTTTTTTAAATGCAGTGCGAGAAGCAATATAGAATGAGAAAATCCAGAGAAGAAAAGTTGCAAAGATTTTTTCAGTCCTTTAAAGGAAACATGGTATAATAAAACGATACTGAGCACAAGCAAATATGCAACGTGCATATGTCTACAGTAACAGGACACCTTAGGATCTAACTCTTCAGTCAGAGGAAAAATAATCTTTCTTTTAATGCAGTAAGGAAAAAGACAAACAAACACAATAATCATAATTGTTAAAGTAGAGTAGAAAAATGGGAAGAATTACCATGATAGGAAAAACATCTTCTCTGCCAGCATTCAGGGAAAAAGCTATCAGGAAGACAAAGTATTGGGATGCTGATCCATTGCAGACACCACCCGCAGCCTCCCATGCCTTCCCACAAAACCTAGGTGTAGTTAAGACCAGCTGCTTAGCCTGGATCAAAACCGTGAGCCTTGCCACAGAGGGCCATCTTAGGGCACAGCCCTCAGCTGGAAGAAGTGGATGCCCTGTCAGCAGGGGATGTGAGAGACGCACCCAACTGCGGTGAAGTAACTGCACCCTCAGCTTCAGTTGTGTGTGGTTAAAATGGTCACTCTGACCAGTCTGAGGAGCAAGGCTGGGGATATGAGCTCCACAATGTTTACTTCACTAGTGTATGATGAAATAAAATTAATACCTCAACCCACCATGCCCCACAAAGAGTTAACCTTGGAGAAGAATCCCTTAGACAAAACAAGGAAGAGCTGCCCACTGTGTGGGCACAAACTTCAACATACCACTTTCTGCAATGTGTGCAATGCGGCATCTGTAAAACACTTCATCCAGCTGGAAAAAAACCCCAAAAATCTCGAGACAGAGTGAGTGTAAACATATTCCCATAACACATGAAGTAGGGACAAGTGGACAAGTACTTGACTACATGAGTTTCACAGCTCACTGGGTGTCATTCCAAAAAGCATCTGTCACTGCCACTGGCAATGAATTTTGAAAACAACTGTATTTTGCATCTGAGTTTAACAGGATCGTGCAGCCGCCAACAAACTATCTAAGCCTAAAGACCTAGTCAATGTGCGCTTTACCTCTCCAGATCTTGTCCTTGGTTATATTATCAGTGACAGGAGTGACAATATTGCTAGGATGGTGTTAGACAGCAAATTCACAGAGGAATCGGACTTGTCAAATCAGCACTCTCTGCCTGAACTTTTACACGATTCTCTTAAGAGCAATTTCTTCTTTTTTTTTTTCATACTAAACATGTTCCACTTGAGGTTTGTAAACTTTTACCCATTTTGGTCATTCCAGAAGAGCAAGTGCAGGATTAGAAAATATATTGTGTCTTGCAAGAAACACAGAAACCACTTGCCGCCTCCATGCTGAGATGTAGGTACAGGAGAGGTGTTTATAGCAGCTAAAAATCCGGGGGGGCAAAGAAAGTGGGCTCTTCGTGCCACTGGGATTTTGGCTGCAATAGCATCAGGATTTACTCCTACCTGCATATTACTATTAGATGTGAGAAACTATTGCACCAGGGCCATATTAATGCATAGTAAGATAGAATCCCATCTCCTAAAGAATGCAAGTTTTAAAAGAAAAAGGGTGGGGAAAGAACCAAGGCACAGAGAGGTAAATTAATTGGCCTGAGTTCAGTGGCAGAGTTGGAAACAAAAGCCAGATTTCTCTTCTCCAGCGTTCACTCTTCTAAAATACAGTACTCTCCCATACAGGCCCATTTGAGGGCTATAACTGAACTGTGCAGAGGAGCTGTCCCTTAGCCAGAGATAAGGGGGAAAGTTAAAAATGAACCATGAATAAAATTACTGCTCTAGAGTTGTTTTAGTTTACTACAAAAAAAAAAAAAAAAAAAAAAAAATTGGCAATTTTTATACTATTTTGAATAGCATCTGAGTTTATCCTTACCTGTGTACCTGAAAAAGTGTTGCTGGGAAATAATCAAGATCAGAGTCACTGTTTTCCATAAGAAAAGACTAGCCTATATTTGTACATTTTTATCCCAAAGACCCATTCTGCCCTATAAGCAGCATTAGATCAGTTCAAACAAGAGAACTACGGCAAATGTACACTAGAGGCTGCTGATAAAAGCGTATTAGAAAGGAGTGTAAAGTGACATGATATCTTACAGTCTTGGCCATTCCTGATGCTCCCTGGGAGGGAAACAACAGTAAAAGGGAGTCCTGCCCTTATTGTCTCCCACAGAAATGTAGGGAGCACGATTGTTCCTATCGCCTGTCCCGGCTGACAACCCACAAAGCTGCTGGACAAGGACCAGGGCACGTGCAATAACCTCTCAGCATAGGTCCCTCTGACACAGGTGGGACAATCCAGCTAGAACATCCTGTGGTTCTAACAACCTGTGAATATCTTTCAGTGCCCAAGTACATGAATCTGTTTCTGCTGTGCTCAGCTCTGGGATGTTTTGGCTCCAAATGTGCAGAGACCCACTTTGATGACTGTGTGAGAGAGAAGAAAGAGGGAATTGAAGAGTCTGAGGAAGCGGCATGGTGTGTTGGGTTGATACTTACTCAAAAGCCCACATCTCCTTGCTGCACGCACTGCTGGTAGGTGACACAGTTAAGGGTTGGGTTGTAGCAATCCAAGGGCTGTGAAACTGCACACACACTTGCACACATCTCTGTCTAAAAGATTTATTTTGGTTGCTAATGTTTCTTCTCTTAGCCACAGTGTGTTCTGTTTTAATCTTGATTTTGTGCTCAGCTGAGAATTCAAGCATACTATTAGACCTTATCTTCCCAAACACTGTTGTACTAACATTAGTTTTTACCCTACAAAAAGGAAAAATATAAAACCTGAATCATCTTTCCACCATATGAGTCAGAAACACATCCCTTTTAAATACAGAAGGGAGAATATAGCTGGCTTTGTTCAACGCTCTTCTTTCTAGGCTGTGAGGCATTATTGTCCATTTAAAATACGTGGATGGTAAGAATGAAAAAAAGATTAAATCATGTATTGGAAATCCTGAAGTTTTTTCTTCCTAGCAGCTGCATAGCAAGTTACACTTCAGTTTTTCTAAGAGGCTGTCTGCATTTATTAGTGGTCTTCAGTTAAATTGTGACTGAAAAACTAGGTTAAAAAAGAACAACCTCTACAGAAATGAAAACAATGTTTGCAATAATTGCCTAATGATGTTTTTTTCCACTTCTGTGCTAGGAACTGTAGCTTGGATTATACAAATGCTTTACATGGGGGTAGTAAATTGTCATTCTCTCTATGGATTTACAAGATCAATCTTGGTAATTTGTTAGTTACAGTGTAGGTAATGTGATATTATTGCTCATGTTACACAAGAGGATTACATGGCTTACTAAACAAAGCAGTGGTCTTTACGTTAGGGACCGTACTTCCTTTCAGACTGATGCCTAGACAAGTGAAATTAGGTTGGTGATCTCAGCCTTTGGACCATCTCTGGTGAATGTAGACTGAGATCCCCAAATGACTAAACACAACGGAGCCAATCACTCATCTCTATATGCTTGCCCCTAACACCTGGATTCCAGATTCTTACACATTTTCTATTCATCAGCTGTTGAAACACACTGATGTGTGATTTTTCAGAGCAAGATTTACCAAGTCCCAAATTTGTACCTACGCTCCTGTTAGTTTATTAGGGGCCTGTGAAATTCTATTCAGGTTGTATAAAGGCATATTCAACTACTCTTTTTTAATAGGCTTCATATTTTGCAGTTTGAAAATCCATCCATATTTCACCTTTGACTTTCAGGGGGAGCAGATATTGTTATTACTCTGTTGGATGGTTGATATAAATCAGAGAAGAGAAAGAAGAAAGAGCTATTAAAATTTGCAGTTTTGTTTCAGTTCAAGTTTGTTCTTTACAAAATTTTTGTTCTTGAAAGTCCTTGCTTTGATATTCTGCTGCTCAGCCTAAAATAGTTTTTTTTAATCCTGCCTCTCACAGATTAAATCTTTTCCTCTGTCCATGAAGTGTGCTCTTTTTATTATTTGCAGACAGTTATCTGTCTGTAGATAGTCTTACCTCTCCTCCCCATGATTAATTTTAACACTGTTTTCTGAGCTCTGGCTAGCATTTCAATATGTTTCAGGTGAAGTGGGTCTTACAATTGAACACAACATCCCAGATGTAACTGATTAAAAGAGAATGATATCTTAACCACCTAGGATCAGATTGTTAATGTTTATCTTCCTTTGATTATTTTTCCCATTCTAAAACTTCTGAATAAATTCTGTATTGATTAAAAGAGCTACACTGACAGCTTTAAGCCTGCCAATCTCTGTTTATCCATAGAAGGCTAAAGCTCAGCATTGCTCTGTCAGTCTAGATCAGCCCTGACCACAAAAGACCGTATCTGTGGCCAAAAGACTTGTATTTAAGTGAAGTCAGCCTAGCCATAGACCCCTCAGCTGGTAAATTTTGATAACCCTCAAGCATCTACCAATCCTTCGCATTGTAAACTCAGTGAGGAAATGAATAATGCTCAGATTTTCAAAAATACTTCTGTACTCAAAGACATGGGGCACATTTAGAATAAGGGCTGGCCTTAAGGTCACGCTAAATCACATACCCACCACCTGTTTCTACAGCAAGCCTCTTAGACTGACTCCCAGCATTAAGCCTGCGTAAGCCTGAGAGCCTGGCACGGTCCCTGTGCTGAGGCCAAGCCCACCCCTGCTCCCGTATCCTCCCGTCCCCCCGCAGCGCGGGACATCGAAAGGCTGGAAGTGCATCAGTCCCAGTCCCACAAAATCCCTCTTCTGGATTTAGGACTCGTCCCTGCTTCACTTTCTGAAACTTTTTTATGGGCCAAGCCTGGAAGGGCGGATAAGCAGTCCATCCCCTGGTGCCAAAGGCTCCCCCGTTTAGCAGCCATACCTGCCTCAGACTGCTTGAGGACTCTCCTTGGTGAAAACTCTAATAATAAATGGGCCCTAAAGCCAAGCGTGGAAATTTGGGATGTGATTTGTTACATTTATTTGAAAACACACCACTCCATTCCCTGCGGCCTTTTTTAGGTTCATACACGTTTCTGAAGAATCCTGCTCCATGGCACAACAGAAATAAAACATAAACAAACAAACAAATTAAGGGCCCCCAGTGTATCTTAAGGCTCTACTGAGAGAGACAACAAGGGTACCGCTTGCCTGAGCGATTGTGCTTTTCAGATGAGACAGCTGAACTATCAGGAATGGAGCTGTGATTGCCTATTCGTTTTGAGTGGACAACTACGTCTGTAAATCACTAACTTCTGGTTACCGTCAACCGTCAACCAATGCAAGTATCTGCATCCCATTACCAAGCTCCAAAAGCCACTTGGCCACTTCACTGCAAATACTGCAGCTGCTGTGCGGTGTGTCACAGACAGCTCTAACGAGTCAGCAGCCTCGGTTTGCCTTTGCGCTTTGCAAGGACACAGGCGTGCTAAGAGGCGAGGGATGGGTAATTTGAGGAATGTTTTCTGCGTTTTTTGTTGCTGCTAAAATAGAACAAAAACTTGCTGTAGTTTAGATCAGCAGAAGCAAACCAGCCCGTCAGGCGGAGCAGGCATGTGGCTGGGTCGCCGCTCAGGAGCTGTGCTGGTTTATGGTGGCTGCTGTCACCAAAGCATCTCTCCGCATGGGCCAGCACACGAGGGGCAGAGGCCTGAATTCGGCAGGAAGCTGAGGAGCAGCTGAAGATCTGAGATCATACGAAATAACCCCGAGCCAAAGGAGATGATGTTGTCCTAGTGTTCCCCCACTTCCTTCCTGACCCCACCTGGAGATCCTCTCCAGAAAGGGGCAGCCCAGGTCAGAGCCAGTGGCCATGGGTGGCTGCTCAGAGGGGCTCTTGGAGGGACCACCAGCTGTGCCATGCAGAGTCCCACCATCCCCATCACCCGGCGGTCAGGGCTCAGGGGCAGTGGAGGTGACCCCCTCTCACACACCACCGAGGTTCCTGGTGATCCCTGAGTGAAACAACTGTTGGGGTGAGACAGGGGTGGATAGAAACCCACTTCCCAAATGAAGAGGGCAGCTAAGACCTGACAGAAGCAATTTCCCACTGTTTATTGCAGATGGAGACCCCATGTGCATAAGTCAGGTAGCAAGCAGAGGAGGAGCAAGGCCAGTCTCCTAAAATCAGTGCCGTAAAAGGATTATTGCTTTACGCAGAAGAGATGTGGGAGGGACAGCGACAGATCGAGAGCTTTGCTTTTTGAGATTTTTACAAGGGAGCAACGAGCCTGTGTAATTACGGGACCAAAGCTCACAACAACTTACAAACGCATTGTCAGTGTAGTTGCTGCCATTCCCAGATTTTTAACTCTAGTTCAGTCTTTCCCTTCCATTCACAGGTACAAATGCCTCTGGCTTTCTGGAAGTGACTAGAGCAGAACTGACTTGCTCGTTCTTACCCTAAGAAACTGTTGGTAGCCTACAGGTAGAAATCAAAAGCGTGTCAGTTGAGATTTGGGTAAAGTAAGACTTGTACAGCATTAAGCCGGTTTAAGTGCTCAGATCTGCAAATTAGGCTGGTCTTTGTACTTTTCTTGCTTTACCAAAAAATCTAGAGTGAAACTTGCCATTCTGGGTTATTTCACCATCAATCACATGGACAAATGAGGCTTTGGGTGCACACCTTCGGGTTTTTTGGTTTTTTTAATGGTTTCGAAATTTTCTGCAGAGAATGAGGAGGCAGCGACCGATCATTTATAAACCATTAACAACAAACAGTGTTAGGAAAGTCACTTCAAATTAGTTGATAGAGCACAAAAATATGCAAGTTTTTTTTCTTCTGTGGGGTATTGGTGGTTAAGGTATTAGGAGAGGAAACATATGTCAGAGCTCCGCCAGCATTATTTAAATAATATTATGCTATTATCTTGATTATAAATTGTTGAGGGAAGCTTACTTACTGTGAAATTATCTACAACTTTGGTTTTTCATGATTGTTCAGTGAGAACTTCTGCATTATCAGGGTTGGCTTAATTTTTAAACAAACTGTAGCTCATAATCAACTCCATTTGTAATATATGCATTGACAGAAGTTCTCTTTTGGACCCACATGAGATATAAAGAGGCTGATGTCTCCAAGATGGCAGAAATACTTCTAATAGTGACAACAAGACATCTCCAAAGGCTTTTTTTTCCAGCACCACAGAAAAAGAGGTTGCCGAGGCTAGACAGGTGGGATGGGAAGATCTTTCCCTCCCACACGCTTTCTCCTGAGGGCATCAGGAATCATTTTAGCCCACGTGCCTCAGGAGGCTGACACAAAGTCCCTTTAAGCCAAGGGGAGGATTTTCATTAACATCAGCAGCCACTTGCTGAGGAGCCAAAACGCTATGTGAATTAAATCAGTGAATCAGAAACAGAAGATGGAGCCAGGCCCAGGCTGGACTTCAGGAAGCAGCTACATATTAGCAGTTCAAAGGAATGAAGCCCAGAACCGCAGCTCCAACATCATCCTATCTGCAATGCCTCTGCAGGCTGCTGCTCTTGGATCTATTCAAGGGCTCAGCTTTTAGCAGTGAAAGCAGCAGTTTGCCCATTCTACAAAACAACTACCAGCCATGAGCATCTCCCAAAACAGGAACTAGAGCAAGGGTTCTGCAGGGTTTGCCATGTTTAGTCGATTTAGATAAAGACAGGGATATCCTGAGTCCCGACAGGGGCAATTTTCATGTCACAGGCAGTACCTTATGCTCCATTTCCAGCTAAAATACTCAAAAATACTGATTCCTTTCTTGTTTCCCAGAGGGAGCACAAGGAAACATGCCACAGCAACACAATCCTTCATGAAATTAGGACAACAATAATATTTTTTTGCAAATCTTTTTTTTTCAATGGTTTGTTCGTACTCTCCCACTGGGCAGAAAAAGACAGAGAATGACATGAGCCACATGTCAAAGTCCCCAAAAGCATGAATGCAATAAAATCAGCATGAAATACAGAGAGTTTTTAAAGGGGTGCTTTATCGGCCTTCTTCCCTCTGCCTGTTTTCCTGAGAGGTCACAAAAAGAGTACAAAGAGATAAAATAGATGAGTTGGGGAGAAAGAGGCAGATCTCCAACGTATTGCCCAGCCCAGCCCTGCACTCGGGGACAGCTCCCACCTTGTCAGGCTGAAGCAGTGGGTTCCCCATCATCCCCCAACCTGCCTGAAGCATGCGCCAAAACGCGTATGTCAGAGGATGTGGCAAGTTCCCACCTCCCGTATTTGCATGGCACGGGCTGGACCAGGAAGCTCGCTGTGAGACTGAAGGCTGAACGTGACCTCCCTAAAGCATGGTGAGGTCCACCAGCCCTCCCATCCACTAAGGAAGGGTAACCAAGCCCTGGAAGTCTGCAAGCTCCAAAAGGCAAAACCTCTCCAGAGTCAGCAAGACTTTTTTTATGGACACTATAGAGAAACCCAAGGTAATCATGTTATCATGTATAAATGCTATAATAGATGAAGCTCAAAAGGTAAACATAGTTTGTACTGAACTGCTTGCAAGTGCTCTGCAAGGACTGTGGAGCTTTAGCCTGCTCTCAAAAATTACTACTGAGTTTTTGAAGTGGAGTTATTTTCAGAAACATTAACAGTCAAACACACTTAAATAGGTGGAGGCTTGCAACATAAAGTGTATCCTCATTTACATTAAAAAGTAGCTGCTTTCCATAGTGGAAGAATTAAGGAAGTAAAATGTATAATTTAAAACCACGCTTGATTAGCTGAGACAGATTTTTATGCATGCCAATTATTACGTTTTACTCCTAAGATATCTATCTCTACTAGAAACATATTTTATGGATTTATTAAGAATGTCACGTTGTCTTTTCCTACTTAACTGCAAATAATTCAAACAAAATGTTGGAATTTTTCCATTACAGTTTGTTAGAAAAAAAATGTTATCTTTCCAAAACAGTTATTTTAGGAAAAATCCTAAATATTTCAGAACTGATTTCAATATTCAAGAAAAGTCCAACATACTGTGAAAATACACTTCCTTAATACATGGGGAGCTTCACCTGACTGGTTCTTGTACAATACTTTCCCGTTTTGCAGAGGGGCTCTTTGGAAAAGCTCTGTCTAAAGAGCACATTGAATGCCATCTGGCTGGAGAGCCTACCCACAGAGGCAACTCTCATGCCTACAGAGTAGCAGAGGACTTCAATTCCAATCCAAATATTTTCCCTTTCAGGCAAGGTATTTTAACTTTCTGAATAACATAAATAAATAAAATACCATAAAAAGCAAATACTTTTGCAAAAGAAATCTCGCATCATCAGAATTAGAGCTGTGTAAATGATTGGATTTTTTGGTAGAGAAGTCAAATGAAAATATTAGTAGGAATAAAAATAATAATTAATTTTCAATCTTGCTAAGTTTATTTACTGATTTATTTCTTGCTCGTATTTTTGGAAGATTGAACCACAAAACGCCAAAATTCCCTGTTCATTGAAAACCTTGGGTATTGACCTGCTCTATCCATGACACAGCTTCCGCAGCCTGTGCTATTTTTAATAATGCTAGCAGAGCTCAGAAGATGTGATCACAAAACATGGATAATTTAAAATACTACTGTTGAAAACACCTTTCAGCTGAACTCTGAAATTCCTGAGATGTGACTGCTGTGGTTAATTTCAAGTCCACTGATTGGGAAAGAGCTTCTTAAATCATGCCATTCATAAGAAATAAAAATCTACTTGAAATGAGTCCAAGACAAATGTTTTTTATATACAGGCTGAAATCTAGATTTTGAAATCATGCAACACTGTTAAGTCTGGTCAGTTATTACTTCCTCACAAACTCCTTTTTCAAGCACAAGTCCATTTTATAAGCCTCCCAATATTCAATGATATTTTTCTCAAATTATATGTTTAGGTTATATGAACACAAGCACAGAATTTATAGCTTCATTCAAGATTAACTCTATGGAATAATTCAGGTACAATGAACAAACGCAAACCCCAAAGCTAAAGGTCAGATCCCATTGTACATATCACTCTTCATACTTACAGGAGCCCCTGTAAAAATGCACAGGGCACCTGAATTTTTTGCTATCCGGTCGTCACAATGGGGCATGGGGCATTTGTTTGTATTTTAGAAGTTAATCAGCCTTTTGTGGCAGTAACTCTAAAGCAAAGTGTTACCTGGTGTGCCAGGAATGTCCTGTTTTCTTTTGAGAGGAGCCTGCCAAGGTACCGCATTACCATCATGTGCCTTTCATAAGCACTCACTATTATCAGCTTCTCGGTTTCATCTTTTGGATCAGCAGAAGTTTCTTAAAAGTATTTATTTTCTTTGCTAGCCCAGCAAAGGGCTGTCACAGCACATTGGATTACAGCAGCAAACGGGCCCACTGGAGCAGCAAGACCGCTCGGCTCCCCCGCCAGCCTCCCACAGCCTCGTGGAGGCACAGCTGGGGGTGCACGCCTGGCTCACCTAGGGAAGGGTAGGGAGGATGTGGTACAACTTTCCATGGCACGTGTAGGCTTCATCTCTCCTCTCTGGCAAACCACTGCTGCCAGGGATGGTGCCTATTCTGCAGGGATTGAAAAGATACTGCCTAAGGGCAAATAATTTGCTACTGCACTGCACCAGGCTGCAGCAGACAACAGGTAGGTTAGCAATATTTTTCCCAGAGAAGGATGACTTCATCGCCTTGTAACAAAAATTGAAATCTTCCTCCCTTCACTTTACGCTACAAAAAGGACAGGAGCAGACCAAAGGGACCCTTCAAACTCCTTATCAGGTTGGGGAAGCCTTTTCTCTCCCAGCTGCAGAAGAGGACAGCTGAGGACCCACTTGCAAGTGCCAGCAGAGACAGTTGGACTTGGTTTGGGAAGAGCAGGCTGCAAAGTCTGGCTTACATCTACTGAGATCTGGGGCAACCTCTGCAGTGGACTGGGCTGCCTGGGCCAGCTGCTGCAGCTGAGGCTGCTTGCACTGGGAAGCATCTGCCCCAACAGTCTTGCTGGCATGCTCACCTCCTCGGCCTCAGTATCTGTGCTGTTGGCTGCTGCCAGAAGGTGCTCTTCTCCCACCACCTCTACGCTGCCCACCCCAGGGACACAGGATGAATGAACGAGAGCCTAGCTCCATTGCCACTGGGGATCTCGCCTATCAGCACCAGGCAAGACAAATGATGATTCTGCACTTGTAGCCGACTGTTCTGCTAGACAAATTTCTAAGCGAAATCAAGGCCTTAGGAAGGGGCGTTGCAAGCCATTGCAAGGATCTCTCTAAAACTGAGAAAAATCTTGGGGTCGAGTGGCCACGCCACCTCCCCTCCACTTAAGCAGTGAGTTTAGCGCTACTCCTGAAGGGCATTCCTCAAGGTCCCCATCCTTATCCCTCCCGACACGCGCAGAACAAATCGCCCTGACACGGCCTGTGGCACAGAAGACCTCAGCAGGCAAAGAGAAACTTTTTACATTTCCAAGAGCTCCTGCACACAGCACTTGAAAGAAGGTCAGAAACTCTTTGTCTCACCATTTCAGACTGATGGCTGTCACCACCGCGTGCTCTCCATGTAGAATCAATTAGTAATAGCCAAAGTCTGGTGACTCTGCAGAGACGGATTTTCTTCCTCTTCTGAAATACTGTCAAGGTTTTCTCATCAAAGGATTATGCCTATGACAAGAAAGCAATGTAATTTAATATAAGCTGAGAGGGAAATGGAAAACTCCCCCACCTGAGGCTAAAGCTGGGACTGTTGTATCTGGAAACACAGTTGTATAATCTCCAAAATGATTTCTCACCTCTGCCTCAAAAAAAATCCCTTTCGAAACAACCTTTCCAGACCTTACATGTGTAAGAGGGAGAAAATTAGCTTAGGTCAAACCCATGCCCTCTAGCATAGGTAATTCCTCATTTCAGATACAGTTTTGTTATTTCTCTTGTATAGAAAGATGAAACACATTACAGTCAGAAATAAGGATTTCAAACCCTGCTTAGCCTCCTTCTAGACCTTGTTTTCAGTTGTTACAAATTAGAAGTCTATGGATCCGTGCAGTTTACTGCAGTGAATTTCTGACCTACTGAGTCTAAACCAGGAAACAGGTTTATAAGATAAATGGCCACAAATTCTCTATTACTTGGTATATTTTTTTAGAATATGCATTCTTTTGGCAGCATACCACACTTATTATGGGCGCCCACATTTCTCTCACAAATATTTCAGTGAAGTAGCCTTTTTAAAATGCGACATCATTTGTGGATGACCATGGACTCGTTGGTGTGTGTCCATTCCTTAAATTAATCTGCCTGATGGCTGTATCCCTTTTTCCTTTTTTTTTTTTTCCCTTTCCCTTTTGTGGTCACATATTTTATTTACCAAACTAGTTTGTGAGAGTTGGAGGAAAGGTTCTGTCTGTGCTTTTCTCACACAGAACGGATTCCAGAGACATTTTAGTACTATTCAGAAAGAGAGCTTGGCAGGACTTCTCCAGCACTAATTCACATAGGCTTAAGGCTACCACTCAGACAGAAAGAGAAAACCAAATATAAATGGAGGAACAATTTTCCTAACCGTTTACACTTTCTGTGAGAACTTATTCACAAAACTTGTGGCTCTGTATTTTTTTATATGCTCTTACAGAATAAAGCATTTCAGTAAAGAAAACAGACATGGTGGTTGTTTCCATGTGGGTGCTGTTTTCTCACGGTGCCCATGGTTTCACAGACAAGGCGCCTGCCTTTGCTTTCTTTGCTGACCCTGCACGGCAGGCAAAGTGGCTCAGCCTTCAGCAATCTGGATTCACAAGAGTTTCAGGGTGACAAAAAGAACAAATAGAACACAAAGCCACTAGAAAGTAATCAGCATTAAAAATCTACCCATCACCGTCATAGCCCTGCCGGGATAATTAAGGAGAAACGAGGCAGAACTAGCAAGAGGAGAACAGGTAACAGGATGTTTTGTCCTCATCAGGCAGAGCAGCAGAAGAAGCACTCCCATCCCATGTGGCACCGCCACAGCCTTGGACCTCCCTAGATGCAATTTCAGCTGGTAAACTGCCGAGTCAGGTTTTATTTGCCTTGCTGTTCTGAGGTACTTTGTCAGCCTTTTTTTTATGAGGAGAAATGATTGCCAATAATTTGGTTTTCAAAGATAGAACTTCAAATTTACCAAAAGCTGGGGCTATTCAGATCTGGATTTCAAATCCATCCAAAACTTGTATAAATCCTGAACTGAACCTAACTGAGCCTTTAAAGACTTGTATTAACTTTTTCCTCTATTACAAGCGGCTCCAGGTGAGAGCACCAAAACGTCACCAAGGAAATTCTCTTGGCATTATTTCCACCTTAACTATAAGAAGAAAATACCAGAAAAACTTAATTAGAAAGCCTGAGAAAAGAAGGATTTTTTTCTTTTAAATTCAGTTTGTTCTCTCGCTTTTTCTTGCTTCCACACCAAAATAACACTGGAGAGTGGAGAGCGCTTTCGCAGGGTGTTCCCAGTGGAACGATAGAGTTGCCTATGGTAAGGGCAAGCTTTCTTGGACAGGAGACACAATTTCCTTTGCAGCCTCTACAGAACTACAAAAAAGCTCTGCTGGATGCAGGAGCCACCAGCCTTATTGGCTTTCCACTCCAGGAGTAAGACGTATTCCTTCAATCACACGTTTATGTAAAAAATAATAAAACAGCACAAAAATCACATAATGCAGCAGATGTAAAACAGTCCTGGGGAGAAGGATAGAAACTTCAGTACAACAGACCTGATTTAGTGTCTGTGGGATTTGTAGAAGTAATCAGTTATTAGAAAATGTATGACTGAAGAGGGCATTAAGGCCTGGTCTAAGGGATGATCCTACCTCAGCAACAGCACAGAAAGGAGGAGATGGAAGCGAGAAAAAAAGAAACAAAAGGGGTTACAAGACTGGCTCCATTTGAGGGCAATATGTTATTCCCATCAGACTGTTTCCACTCTGGGTTTTCATACTTGAGAGGTTGGATAAGCCTTGGACAAGCCTCTGAACTTTTAAATGCTTAACTGAAGCTGGAATTCCAAACCTTTTGAAGCTGGCCCATCACAAACACTAACATACAAACAGCTTCCACATAAATATTAAATGCAAAAGACATAATTTATAAAAATGTCAGTGTGCCAAAGAATGCTACTGAACCTGTCCAAAGATGGTTTTTAACATGCGCCACACACTGAACAGTAGCTAGACCAGCTCAAGGCTGCTTTTAAAAGTGTTTCACTAGAGCTATCATTGCTTCATTGGAGCCACACAGTTACTTGAGAAGTGGTGTGCAAAACTCAGCTGTTTCACCTTGCATCAGATTGTATTGGCATCTTTTTCAAACTTCAGATCCTGAGAAGGTAGCCTAAACAAATCAGCAGAATTCCCCCGAGGTATGGCTATTAATATTTATTATTTGTATTCAGAAGCTCAGCCATGCTGTGTTTGTGACACACATCACAAGAAAATAATTTGCCTCGGATAATGTATATTGTTGCATTCCAGTTGAGCTAAGAGGGCTACAAGAGTTCAAGGTTACTTACTAGATCCATGTGTAATATTCATAAGGCTTCTCATTTTTCATGATATCAGCATACTTGTAATTTGCATCTCAGATGTTCTTTAAGCCACTCAAAACCCACATTCCATGGAAGCCCCAGTGAATACAAGTTTATAGGTACACCTTCATTTAAAAGCAACAACAATAACTATTGAAAGATGCAAGTCACACCTTCTGCATGCTTTTATTATAGCAGTCTCACTAGAAAAAGCCAACATAATGGTGTTTACCATTGCCTTTTTGTGCATATGTTTTTAAGTTCAAGCAATTTCCATGGACTTTCTGCCACCAAGGATTAGTCACATTGTTGAGACTCATTCATCAGTTCAGCTACTCTACATTTCAAGAGATTCTTCAACAGATATCAGTCAGGCACTTGGAAATTAAGTCCAAGAAACTACAGTGATTTGGGCAGCAAAAGTAATGTGGTTACTGGGAGAAAGTTTGGGGAAATGTATTGGCAGGATTAGCAGAAGAGCGTTTCTTATAGTTTGCTGACCACCAAATTAAAGGCTATTATATAATATTGTTAAAGCTGATTGTAGTCTGTTTGCAACTCTTTGTACATGTAGTTATGAAAACTGAGCTCCAAGAAACTGGGCATTCACAGTGACAGTGTATCTTTTTCCTAGAAAAGTATGGCTGAATGAACAAGATTCATGAAATTCAGATATATGCTTTTCGGAGCAACTATAACTATCCCATCTGTGCCTCTGCAGTACTCAAAAAATATTTTTATGTTCTTAAATCTTTTGACAGTATATCTGAGCAACAGTCATTTGTAGCAACCATAATGTAGACATTATCAACCTTTAAAAGCTTCAGCCATGTAACATTCAAATGCATTCAGGTTATCTTCAGTTTGTCTAAAGGCAAAGAGCTATAGCTGAATTCACCTCGAAATAAGTTACTAGTGATTTTAGCTAAATAAATATAAGCTGATTTCTAAGCATGTATTTTTCTTAATCTTACAAAAAATAGGGTTTACATGCTGGAGTAATGCATGACACAATGCAAATTTGGCATCTATATCTCTGACCTTGTAACAAACAAATGTGGCTTCTCATGGGGAACCAATAAAGCTGGTATGACATGTATTTCTTTCAAGGAAATGTCAATATATTCATTTGTCTGACCTGCTAGCCAGAATGCTACCCATATTTTTCTCCAACTTGTCCCTGGCTTCGATGGGACAAAGGGTAGTGTGGGTGTTGCTCATATCTCCTCCTCCCAAACCCGAGCTTTACATTTGGGCTCTTTCACCAAGTCATTGTGGATGCCAAAAAGCAGAGGAAAGTCACAAGTGCACAGCAGTAGCAGGAATAAGTCACAAATGGATAGGGACCCAAAGAAGTGTCTTTGTTAGGGCAACCATTAAGCAAGGCTCCTCTCAAGCGTGTATGTATGTACTGCAAATGCATATGAGGCTCCAGACTTCAGTAAATGGTTGAACAAGTTTACTGACATGACTCATTCTATTGCTATGTCTAAACCAAATCAATTTTAGCTATTCAGCTTTGATGAATGTTAAGGTCATAACAACCATAAAAAATAAGAAAGGCACCTGAAAACATTAACAACATGGGAAAAATATGGGGTTTAGCTGAAAATAAACAGAAGAAATTTCAAAACAAAGAGCAAGTTTATTTGTTCTTTCCCAGAAAGATTACCTTCTCTCATAAAAGGAGCTTGTTATTAAAGTTCCTTTGCTTGCCCAGCAATGGTATCATGGTTCTGTAACACTGTTAGTCTGGTCAAAGCCTATGTGGGCCACAGAAACCGAGGCAATGACAGTGTTTTTGAGAGCTGGAAGCAGGAAGAGGGTGAGAAAGATGAGGAGAGACAATATTAGTCATCTAAAAAATAAAGAGCTAGGCAAGAGGGCAAAATTGCTGAAGGGTAGATAGAGCTAGTAGTGCAGAAACACAGTCAATTTCTTTTTAATAAAAGGAAAAAGAAAATTGCACATGCTCAAAGAAAAGTCCTTGAAAGTACCTGACAGCCAACTCTGATTGAAGGGGAAACAGAGATTAATTTGGAGCAACTTAGATCCAGCAAAATCTTACTCCGTTAATCCCTTTTGTTTAGTAAATTCAGTTTGAAGTGCCTTTGCTGATAAGGAATTTTAGGGCCCAGTCACACAGGATCTTGTAGGACTAGGATTTTATCTTGTGGGCTCTGCTGCTGAGTGTTTTAGCTGACTGAAGCCATAGTAGCTGAAACTTCTGAAATACATCTATGCCTACACTTTATATTTTCCCCTCTTCTTAGTTTTAAGTCATTGCTGGAGTTCCACACGGGAGGTCACAATTTGGGTATCAAATACAATATTTTCCATCCACCAGCTAGAACCTAACAAACATTGCCTTAAATATATTTGTGTCCATGCCAAATTCAAAATTAACTTCCCAAGCCAAGCTAGGGTTGGTGGGATGGGGCCAAGGGGCCCACAACTCTGCTGTTGAGCTAATGGAGCAGCCTCAAGCTGCCAATCCAACAAGGGAGACTTTTTTATTTAACATATACATTACACAACGTGTGCAATATTTTCCACATTCAATGAGAAGACTTTATTTATAAGCTGCCTGTGTTGAAATGGTCTCTTATTACAAGGAAGCAGCAAGCCTTGTTGAGCCTGGAAATGAATTCTCATTTTCTCCTTCACTGCAACATTCAGTGACATGTTGCTCACTCCCTCCAAAAATATTTTGCAGATGGCTTTGACCATTTACTGAACATACAGAATAATACTAGAACATACTAGAATAATGACATATATTTCCAAATCTCTTCATCTTGTTCAGCCTTCCTTATTGGAAGAGTCAGTGAGATACTGAGTTTAAGGAAATGTAGCTACCTCCAGGAAGAGTACCTATGGTGAAGACACACAGTTTCATTTTCATCCAGAAAACTGTCTTTTGTCATCATCAACAGTTTCAAATGCTTTGAAATTTTGCAGACAGGTTTCATATATAATTTTGAATCTTTTCTATTAATCCAAAATTGAGTTAGATACTTCAGAATTTGAAAGAATGGGCCAAATCTTCACATCTGCACGGACTGCAATATGAATTGGTACTTACAGAAAATAAAAAAAAAATGTCCACAGTTCTGTCTTCACACATGGGCCCAGTATGCTTTCTCTGAATATTCCCACTTCCAGATTCACCTGTGATGTCAGTCTAATTTCTTATCACATAGGATGCTATTCAATACAAAAAAAATGTCAGAGTGTGTACAAAGTTCTTGTTATGCTGTGTAATAATAACTTGTTATGCAAGCCTTTGGGATAGCCTGCAAGTATATATATAATGAAAATAACCACTCTGTTTCTACATCCTTTATGTCATGTCAAGTACTTGCTACATCTAAGGCATCCAAAAGATGGTCTTCGGTAACAAACCCTGGAAGACTATTCTGAATTGTGAATCCTGGTCCCACAGAGGCACCATCTACCAGCTCTGAGCTAAATATATATGTCTTACTGAGAAACATATTTCCCAATCTCATCATTTTCTCAGTATTTCCTATTGTTTGGCTTAAATTACTTCCTGCTTGGAGAGTACTTACAGAACCACTGGTGGCCGTGAAACCCATTTTGGATATCTGTCTTTGCTCATGTACTCCATAAGGAATTCAAGGTGTGATTACATAAACCAGTGCATTGTCCTGTGGAGATAACAGAAATATCTCTGAACAAGCCAGTTGTGCTGCAAGCGACATGACTAATTCAGGCTGATAGCCTTAACTCGAGCTCTGGTGCAACCCTTTCCACTCCAGGAGAGATCAGATTCCACCCTGCTAGTTGCAACAGATGTTTGTTTAACAGAAGATGTGCATTGACCTACGCAACCAGTACATAATTATTAAAATGCCCTATAAATTAGCACTTTGGTTAACTGTGCAGTCTCTCTCCGATCAGGGAAGAGGGACTAATTAGGGAAGAGGATTAATTAGTAACCAAGAACACTTCTGAAATAGGCCTACAGAGGAAAGACAGTCTCCATCTACATCAAAAAAATATCACATTGTAGGCACTTTAAGTTAGAAAGGTGTCAGGGGACTTTTAAAACGAAAGGCTGTGGAAAGAGCACAAAGATTGGAATGACTCATCCTCTCCTGGGAAAGTCATAAAAACTCTCTATCCTTTGAATAAAACACAAGTTAGGTCAGGAATCAATAAAATTCTGATAGGAAACAATGACATCTCAATAGCACTCTCAATAATAAAGTCCCATTTATGTAGTGCACACCAAAATAGACAAGATGACCACAAGCAAACAGTTATTTCCATACAAATGCTAGAAGTCTAACAGTGTGCAAAGACTGACCTAGAATGTCTGGGTTTAAACATTGACAGCAAGGGTTTTAGTGTCTCTTGGTACTTGGTAAAAGACAGTATGACAACCATATCAACCTGTCAGTAATGACATGCTGAGTGAGACCAGAGCCACTGGAGGGACAGAAAACACACAGAAGTGAGGCAATTTGATGGTCTCAGATAGATGGACAATTGCCATTTCCTGCAGTAACTACATTCTTGAAGCAACTGGTCAGAGAACTTCCAAAAAAAGAAACTGTTGACTGATTAATTTCTGAACCCAGCAGAGGTTCTGATTCAAAATGTTACTTTTGAAAATTTGGACCATGACGTACTCATAATCTACTTCCCTGAACGACTTAAAAAGCCAAAACCAAAAACCTCAGCCAGGAATAATTAATTGCTAGGTTACACAAAAAGAAGTAAAAAGAATCAACAAAAGTACTCACAAGTGGTACAGAGTTGTTTACATACAACACTGTAAAAATAAATGGCTGGCTAGAGATTTTGAAGGAAGTGAAATAAAAGATGGTAGAGCCAAGCACCAGACTAAAGAGGAATATTAGAAACAAGGAGGCATGCTTCAAAATGTGGAGATCATATACAATGGAGAAAAGCAAAAACCGGTATAAATTAAAGCATGTCAAAAGTAAAACCAGAGTAAGAAAGGACAAAAGTGACTTTGAGAAAGAACTTTCTAAAGGAGTGAAAACTAACAATAAAAACTTTCTCAAAAACATCACAAGCAGAAAGCCTGCCAGAGAGCCTTTAGGGCTGATGTATGATCACAGCCTAATAGGAGGAGTTGCAGAAGATACAGTTATAGCAACAGAGCTACATCTCTCCGATTCATTACTGAGAATCTTATAGAGGATCCTTTCTTTTCAGGGGAATGAGCCGGAAGAACTGTCTCAAATTGAAAAGGCAGGAGAAAAGGTCTTAGAATAAATCACTAAAACAGTAACAAATTGGCCGGAGGAGGTGACATTCGCTCAGGAGTCCTAAAGAAACTCAGCTATGAAGTTCTTAAACTATTAGCTGGTACAACTTACTGCTTGAATCTCTGTCAGTATCATAGTGAGGGAAGATGGCAACCGTGACGCTGCTTTTCAGAGTAGGCAGATGAGCAGCTTCAGAAAGTACAGATCAGGAAGTCTGACTTGTTTATCAGGCAGCTTGGGAACCAATTTGGGATGTTGGCAAACAGATCTGTCCAGATTATTTGAAAGAATAAGTGAGCTGAAATCTGTGTTATCTGACTTATCTATAACAATGATTTGGAAAAGGAAGTAAATAATGAAGTTATAAAGCTTGGTGATGGTAAAACCTGCCTTATTGCAAGATTGCAAAGAACTGCAGAAGAACTGGGTAATAAAATGGCAGTTAACATTAAAATTAATAAGAGCAAATAAACCCATGCAGAGGGAAAACCATCTACATTTATGGGCTGTTAGGTACTCACCATAACACAGGAAAGAGATTTTGGAGCTTTTGTGGATATGTCCATCAGATGGTGGTGCTCAGTAAAGGCAAAAGAAGCAAATGGAATTTTAGGAATTATTAGGAAAGGAACAGAGAACAAAGCAGCGACACAGCATTATGCCATGGTTCAACCCTTTAGCCCCCCTCTACCTTCTGTGTTGTGCATACCTTTAGATCTCAAAAATCATGTGGCAGAGCAGAAAAAGGACAGAGAAAAGCAAGAAGGATGGAATGACTTCCAGAAGAGAAGAGAGGCAATGGATTGTGATTCTTCAGCTTGGAAAAGACATGACTGATGGAAGACATGCTAGAGTCTTCAAATCATGACTGGAATAGGAAGGTTAATACGGCCCAATTATTTGTTATTTCTCCTGACACAAGACCTAGGGGATGCCAAAGCAAACTCTCAGGCAGCCGCTGTAAAGCAAATAAAAGGAAGCATTTTTTCCCCACAGGATTTATAGTAAATTAATTGCCATCCAATGTTGTGGAAGGAAAAAGCCCTCAACTATAAATATGTTCAAAAATCAATTTGACAAATAAATAAGGGAAAATAAAAGTTCACCAAGGATTATTAAACTTATGGATACAGACTTCAGCTCAGGAAGTCCTTGGGAGTATACTAAAGACTGCTGGGGTGTAGAAATTTGTAATAGAAATGCTAAGACTGGATGAATGGAAAATGAAGAGGTATACCTGTGTGTGGAAGCACCAGAAAGAAGAGCAGAAAAAGGCACATAAGAATTGCAGGCACTGGTGGCACCCAGATTGGCAGATGCCCAAGTTCCCAGCTTTCCAGGACACCCAGAATGAGAAATCAAGCAAGATTTGAGAACAAGGGACAGTCTCTACCCAGACTAGACAAAGGCTCACATCATTGAGAGATAATGGCAGGGAAATAAAGGGCTAGAGCTTTAAGACACCAGGTAAGGAAGACAGTGGATAAATACTCAGAAAGGTGAGATAGGATGGAGAGACAGAAGATCACAATCATAGTCAGCTCCTGAAGGGTACAACAGGATATCCAAAGCCAGCACACAGTTGCTAGCCTGAGGATAACAGGAGATGTGATAGGAACTCAATATCCAGATTTCCTTGTCCTCTTTCACCTCAAGGAACCCTGGCCAGACGCAGGTCTTGGTGCCTGCATGCTCACAAGGGTATTTGGACACATGCAAAGTGGTGCTTCTGAGTAAGTGAGTATGAGATTGGGACTGGGACTGCAGTCAATTTTGTTTTAAAATAGACTTGCACAATCACAGCACTGTTGAGGTGGGAAGGCAGCTTGGGAAATCATCTAGTCCAGCCCCCTGCTCGAAACAGGGTCAGCTGGAGCAGCTTGCTCAGGGCTATGGCCAGTTGGGTTTTGAATGTCTCCAAGGATGAAGACTCCACAACCTCTCTGTGTGACCTGTTCCAGTGTTTCATCATCATCACAGTAAAAGAGTGTTTTCTCATGTTTAAATGGAATTTCCTGTGTTTCAACTTATGCCCATTGCTTCTTGTCCTCACCGGGCACTACTGAGAAGAGTCTGGCTCCACCTTCTTTACTTACCCCCATACACATTGATGAGACCCTCTGAGCCTTCTCCAGGCTGAACAGTCCTAGCTTCTTCAGCTTCTCCTCATACGTCAGGTGCCCCCATCATCTTTGTGGCACTAATACTAATCACCTCTCCTCTGACAAGGTTTCTAATTAAGTTTTGCTGCATCATTCCTACAACGGTGCTACAGTATATATCAGAGGTGAATTATGTCTGGATTTGCCTTACTCAGAACATAAGGCTTTGGCCAGATCCAGTACAGCTGGTTTTAGGTGCCTCCATTATCTGTCTGTTTAGGTTCCTTCCCTACTGCCATGCACAGTTCCTCTCCCAGTCAAATGGGCATCTCAAGTACAATACACTCAGTGTATCAGAGCTTCCCACTCCCCTAAGGGCAAATACAGTTGAATATAATATGAACACAATTACAAAGAAAAGGTTTACAGACCTTTTTCTGAAATGGTTCTGAAATGTTGGTGCTGCCTCCCAAGACACAATGCTACATTCCAACAGTGGAAGCCAGGGGAGTTCTGCAAACAAAAGCAGAAAGGTCTAGTTGTGTTCTATTTATTGCAGCCCACACAAGAGCAGCAAATAAAAGACCCAGCAAAGTAATGGGGAACTACAACTGAACTTCAAGTTCCAGTGACACAGCTGGGTAATTGGTTCTCTGCTTTTATACATACCTCCCTTTATACATCCTTCATTTGGATACCAAAGGTTTCTCAAAATGGTTTACATTTTTATAAAGAGCCATTAAGCTAAGAATACAGAATAAATTATTTGCAACATCATGAAATGAACATTTTTACACTTGGACAATAGGGGGTTTTAAATTCACACTGCACTTCAAGCATGAGTTATTTACACTGGGAAAATCTTTTCAAGCTTCAGACAAAAAAGTGAGATTCATTATATATCGTGCAAAAGCTACCAACTCATATACATGACATCAAGTCATATATTACAGATGTGAAGCCTTTCACATTTTACCGAATGTCATAAGGCTTGCAGTTCCCACATTGTGTTTTAGTATTTCTGCCAAAATTGCCAACAAAGAACGTGTCTTTAACTTCTCTGACCCTATTGTGTCAAAAACATCTCTCATGCACCCCATACTGTATCTTTTAGACCTACTCAGTGCTCATTTCTGAAATTTCAGAAATGCTCAATAGGAAAACCTCAGAACATACAATACAGCTTCCTTACTCACATCTGGAATCATACATCAAAAATCATGCCTATGAACAAATGTTCTGCAATTTTTTTCTTACAAAATTAATGAAAGGACTACTAATATTTCCACCAAAGTAAGCTGGATTTTGTAAATGGCTAAAAAAAGTAACTGAGCTGATAAAAATTAAATTACTTTTGCCATTTGACTCTTTGACAGTCCTTAAAGATCTACCAAGAAGAAAAGGCAGAGCTCATTAATTCTAGTAGCAAATTGCAACTTCATAGTGAGTAGTGTATCATTCACTGCATAAAATTATTTTCTATTTTGGTCCTGATTTACAGCTTCCCTTATACATTTTTCTCCTTATTTAGTAGGCATGATTAAAAACGTATGATTATTCCAAAGTAAGCATGTAAAAGTTCACTAATTCTTAACTTATATCTCAGCTCAACAAAATAAAATACTGAACAGCTAATTAGTGCTATGTATTCCTATTCCTATTGTCTTTTACCAACCTTGTGGCTGCTTGAAGAAAACGACTATTGATTATGATCCAGAAAAGACACTGGATTTCCTTTAGGCAGAGTCTTCCACTGTGATGGATCCCCCAAGGGTGTCATCTTCTCAATAGAAGTATGTATCAACACAAAAACTCCTTTGAGAAGATACATGCTTTCCTTTAACTCACAGGATAGCTGTGAAAAAGGCATAGGAATGAGGGATATTAGCTGAAGTTTATACAGTGCTTTGAAGGTGAATGCACCAATTTTTATGGTCACCACATAGTTAAGTGATGAATTTGTATACCCTAGAGATTTTTCAAATAGAATGTTAATCATGATGCTACTTGGTTTTGTTTGTGTCAAAATACCACTTGTGTAATTTTAAAAAATGCAAATTTGTATTCTCATTGAGTCACCAGTGTCTTTTCTCTCATCAGAAAAAATTTGGGGAGTGGGGTTTTTTGTTGTTTTGGTTTTTTTTTTTCCCCCTGGAGCCTGAACTTCAAACACCTACTTTGTTCACTTAGAGTGAGTCACAGTTCCTATGTTCAGTTTCAGACAGGTTCCTCAGTTGTTGATCTAATTGCAAACTATTTTTCTAAAGACTTCAGGTTGTCCTGTCTTGAATTTTATTAACCTGGGCTATAGCCAGCTATAATAACCTATAAATAATGAAGTCCCATTCCCTCCTCACAAGCCTTTAAGGCATCCAAATGACTTGCCTTAAAGACTGCTCAACCAGCATCAAAGCTTTGGTCAGCTTATGAGAAAAAGCCAGTAAATCCCACCATTTTGCAAATCAGAAAAAGAAATAAAGTCAGCAAAAAACTATTCATAAACTAAGGACTAACCAGACTGGACAAGACAGGGAGGAGTTAAGAAAAAAGAAGCCCTCTTCTCATGCAAGTCTAAGTCTCTGAATAAACTCCTCAGGCAATGAGGTGGGCTGAAACATGCTGAAAGAAATGAGGGCATAGAGGCTTCTTGGTGGAGACAGCATCAGGACTATGGCAGAACCTGGATATCTTGGCATAACACTGAGATCATCTAAACCCAATATCCCCAAAGCATTGTTGGTACTGACACACAGGTTCTTCCAAAGTTAATTGAGCCACAGGGAGCAGCACCAACAGGCAGAGGAATCCCCCCATGGTCAAACAAATGAAAAAAAGAGAATGCTGAAGAACCATTGCCTGCAAAAGTAAACATCTTGGAAACAGTTCTCTTTTATTCTTGAGAACAACCTTTCACCGACAAAGGATGCACAGAAGAAGAAGGGATTTGACATAGAAGTTGGCATTTCTGTTTGCATCTCCCTAGGCAGACATATTGAAATGCAAGCATGTTAACACTTAGGAAACTTTAACCAGTGACAGGCAGCAAATGGCAAGGACACTGCTTTACACTACCAAAGACTGACAGTCCTGAGGGCAAAGCTCAGGAGTGCCACAAATTACTTGCTAGGGTGTGCAAAGACTGCTCCAGTCGATCAGATGAAGCCTACATAATCATCTCTGGCAGAAGAGCCTTTGAACATCTGTAACGGAGTTTGAAGACCTGCCATTGGAGGGAAAGCAAAACGACGACATAAAGGAGGTATTAGTGAAGCATTTTCCTCAGCAGTGGGTAAGACAGGGAGCATCAGGCCTCTGCGTGCACAAAACTCTCTTGTCTAGAACATCAACCCACCATGTCAGACTTACTGCTTTGTCTCTGTGATACAATATCTGCTGTTGTAGAGATAGCTCTGGTTAAAGGCAGAGACGATGTGACATGAGGTCACATCCCATCAACAGTACCCACTATATTCTACCCCACTGCACAAGGAATATGTGCACAAATAGTGAATTTCTGCATTATCAGAATAATATGCACTGCAGCTTGTTATAGCTCAGAAGCAAACCCTTGGTTGGTTCTGTGCACAGTTGGTGGATATCAAGCAGTGAGGCCATTTAATCACTGACAGTGAACCAAATTCACTCAATTTTTCAAATGCAACATATTTATACAACCTGTGTTTTAACTCCTGTTTACATAATAGCAGCAGCACTTAAGCCCATTAACAGAAAGAACTCAAAGAAGGCACAAGGACAAATTTCCTACAAAGTTTTCTATTTCCTTTACAGGGTCACAGGTGCACAGTGATTCCAAGAGTGAAATCTGTTCTAGAGTCTATTTCCATGATAAATATTTGGGCATCCAGGTTTTATAGTCTTGACTGGATCCCTAACACTCCCAGGAACACCTTTTTTTGTAGTTGTTTGTCAAAGCAGTTGAAGGCAACATTTTGATAACTCATGGAAGACAGCAGCTAAATGAGCTTAAATTCTTTGAGAAAGGTTTTGGCTTCTGCACAAAGAATTCCTTAATTCTTTACTAATGAATGAACCTCCTGTGCTGGATGGCTTTAACTAGCATACAGATTAGCTTACTCTCTACCAATGTCCTTCACACTACCAAAGCTGAACCAACCATTCCGTAGTATTTAAGGTCTCTGTGATTCTCCCATTATTTATATGAGTTTGGTCCAAGAACCATCATGAGCATGCAATTACAGTGAATGTACCAATACTCAAGCTGTTATAAGTTAGATTATTGAATAATTATTATCAATAAGCCTACAACAAAGACTGCAGGAAGCAGACAATTCTGGATGTCCATAATACATACTATCGTATAACCTTTCAAATTTAACACAGAAGTCAAGACTGGTTTGCCTTCCTTTAGAAGGCTCTCTGGTCATGTGCTGAGGTCTGGCATTACAAGGGGTTAATTAAAAAGAAAAGAAGAACAAATTCTGCCCAGGATAAAAAAATGACATAACTACACAAAGGTGATAATCTTTATCTCACAGACAACTCATATGGAAAACTGTGCTTCACTTGATGTATCCTGATCCAAGGGATCTTCACTTAATCAGCTCCTGTGTATTTATAATGCAAATGAAGATGACTATACAAATGACTACGATCATCATCAGGCAAAGAAAAGTAAAGCCTGCTCTATCAGTGAGAAAAATTATTTACAGTTCTATAGTCAGGAAGTTTCCTTCTGTATTGGGAGCCTTGCAGAAGATACTGCCTTCGGGGAGTTAGTGATCCTGGGCAAGCCATGCCAGACATATTAGACCTAGTAACCCTTACATTGGCAGGAGTGGCCGCTGTGACAATGTATGTGGCGATGGCAGAGGACATGCTGGACTGACCTGAACAGGTACTGTTCTTGGCTATCGTTCCTGGATACATGCAGCTGGGTATGCTCTGGTGGACAGAGAGAAAGAGGTAATGCTCCCACCTGCCAAGACAGGCAATATGGTTTTGTTTGTTATGCTGAATAAAAGGCACCATGGTGTGGGAGGGAGACTGAGCTTCTCCACGCAGGGAAATTGTCTGCAGTGTGCCATGCTGTCTGCCCAGGGTCTGTCCGATGCAGCACAGAATCAGGATTCCCGGCATCTGAAGGGACGTAAGATTTACTTGCTATTTCTCTTCCTATTTCTATCTTCTTATTAAAGCAATTACATTATGTTATTTCTAGCCATGTCTTTCTTACTGAGATCCAGAAAGAACCGTGCACCCCCTCCGGTGCAGAACACCCTCCAAGATGGTGGGTATGGCCACAGGAACCACTGATGCAGCTGCAACCGTGTTGTCAGAAATCACCAGGCAGCTAACAGAGCTGGAATTAGTTTGTTTTCATAGTCCACTCTTTTGGTTAAAACATTATAGAACTCAATAATCTTCCCTCTCAGAGCAGGTATTATCTAGATATATAAGGACAACAGTATGTAAGCCAGGAAATTCAGCCTTCCTATCAATCGTATTATAATGTCTGAACAACAGTTCTCACTAACTTTTAAAAAATTTAATTATCAGTATGTTAACAGATTATGTATTGTAGGTGCATGTTTACCTATGATAACTACAGACTTCAAAAAAGTGCAGCCAAGCTTTATTTCCAACTCTGCCACCGGCAGCCACAGTAAATAAGACCACAAGTCCATCCCAGTACCCCCTCAAACCCTTAGAAGTAGCTAGTAGAGACACTTAACAGGAGAGTTTAAGAACAGGACAAGCACACAGTAAGGCTTTGCCCGGTGTCTTACCGAATTCTGGTGGAGTTTGGCGATTTCCTGGTCTAACGTTGCATCTTTTTGCTGCAATACAACCCAGTTTCTTGAAAAGCCTTTGCTGAGACACACCTTGGAAAATGCTTTTTCTGAAATCTGAGTCCAAATTGCTTAACCTCTTTACCTCAGCCACCTAGATGGAGAGGTAAGATAAAAACGTCTCTCTCTGTGAAGCATCTCTGAGATATTCCAGGCCAAGTCTCTGTATAAATGTACAGTATCAGATTATTAGTATAATTTTTGATAGGGCTTCTGTCTTCCATTTTATTCTGAAGTCAGTAAGCGCAGTACTTCTCATTTTCCACTGTGCGGTTTTCTTTGTCGGCCGAAACCTGATATCTGCTTCCCTATTAATATCATCGCACTGTCTGAATGTATTTTAAGAGCTTATGATACTTGGCAATGAGTGGGTTTGATTTTGTTATTGTTGGGCCAGAATGCAGTGCATTTAATTTAAACGTTAGCACAAGATGGGTTTTATCTGATCAAGAAACCATGCAATAGTAGGAAGGGGTGTATTTCCTCTAAAATCAGGCACCCCTTGATATATTTTCAATGCCAAAGATTTTCATCTGTTTGAATGACAGCCACATACTCCCATTACACTAACTGGAAACCAATAATGAGAACAGGGAAGCTGGACAACGATGCAAAAGCAGACTTTTTTGGCAGCTGTATGTAACGCATTTGAAGTTGTGAATGAAAAATTGTGGCATGCCTTCACCTCAACCCAAAAGTCCTTTCTCAGGCAAAAATCTCCTTAAAACATATTAGCAAAAAGAAAACAATCAAAAATTACTGATGCATTTTTACTGGAGTGTGCAAGTAGGAATTGAAGCCTTTCCTTGTCAATGACACCGATTAATGGAGCAGGTCGGTTGGCAGTCAGTTGCTGTGCTCAGTAGCCTTCAGCGCCTCAGCGCAACGAAGCATTTCTGACCTGGCTCACCACCACCCAAACACCAGCACGACTTCCCCCATCCATCGCATGCCACTGAGCCCTGGCCAGAGCAGAAGGCGTTGACTGGGACGACAGACCACTTTGCTCCCGTGTAAGCGCTGCTTATGTGCTTCTGAAACTGGTGCCCCACCTCTCTTTTTCATCTGATTAAATTTGACATTTCTGTTCAGTAAAAGAAAGAACATACGCAGGAACTTCACCAAAAGTTTGAACCTCATAACAATTTTATTAGTAGTGACAGCAGCATCTGGGGTTTTCAGAACATACACCCCAACATAGTCACATATTTCTGTGAAAAGTCGCCATCCTGGAATTAAAGCTTTTATTTTTAATGCTCACCTTTACAATTGCACCATGCCCGACACGGTTACCTGGGCACGGCTTGTTTATCTGAAGCAAAAATTTTAAGTATGCATTTCTTTCTTTCATTTCTTTCTTCCTCCCCTCCCCTTTGGGTAGTGGCATATGTTGACTCTTCTTAGCTTTAACAGCAATGTTATATATACTGAGATTCTATCTGGACAAGAAATGAACAGAAATATTATACATAGCTAAATAAGAAAACACAGATTATTGCCTGAGCCCCCGAAGGCCTACTTTGTCTGTGCAACAGTTTGTTTTACTTTTCATAAAATTTATTTTGGCTGTAGCCAGATTGATGGTGATTATATTTGAAATCCCTCCCACAAATCTGTCACATAAACACATCATTAATTTAAGATTTTTAAAGTTATTTGGATAATGAAGGTGTTTTCTTATTCATTAGTAGATACTGGTCATCACTATACCATCAGCAAACAATAAAACACTCCCTGTGTTAGCAGCTTTTTGTTGCTGGGATTTGCTACTGCTCTAAATGCATTCACAGTAGTTAGAAACCTGCACAGCTTTGGGGATGAAAAAAATCCCAAACCGAAAAAACCACCTCAAGTAATATCAGATGTCTTATTAGCCTAGAAAGATCAATCTATGCGACCTGAGAGATGGCAAAATTTCCAGGTTCTCTTTTTGCCAAACAAAAAATAATAATATAACAACAACAAAAACACCCACCCTTAATCAGATTTTTGAAGTTTGATACAAAGTAAATCCTGAGCTTCCTCAGCATTTCTGTTGATAATACTAGTAGATTTGATATCTTCCAGAAAAAAAAAAAAAAAGGCAAAAAGAAAAAGCAATCTTGAACTGCTGCAGCGAAGGGGGCAGGAAGTGCCCACTGCAGGGTCTGTGGTCCGCACAGCTTTTATTTCATGGAGACACACAGACAGCCTATTCCCTGGTGACAGCTCTCCGCGCTTTCCAATCCTGCACAGGATTTCCTTCTGTCTGAAAGTGTAAGAGTCGCTCCAGTAAACACTCTGCATATGCGTTCCAGCTGCTGCACTCATTCTGCCAACGCAGCCCAGTGACAAGAAAAGTATTATTTCCTACTAAAACCTTCTAATCACTAGACCATGCCATTTTCATCTGGCTGTTCCAGGCATCAATAGCTTGCATTGCTTTCGGTAACTTTATCGTTATCAAGAAATTAGCTTTTGTATCCCAGCACGCTAATCTTCATCTCAGGATTCTACAAGACGAACTTGTGGGCAGGCTGTGCTGTGCTAAGAGCCCAGTTTCCAGGCAAGCTTGCATTGATTATATAGGCTCCAGAATGTATATTTTTGAAAATATTGATATGTATGCAAATTCATGCAAATACGCGCACACACGTATACTATATATGTGTATTCATACTATATACAATACATACACACATGCTTAAAAGAAATGTCCATCTGTACCATTTGCTGCAGTCCCTATTTATTTTGGCAGGGTCTGGCCTTTACAGGAAGCGTTTTTTTCATCGCGAAGCCTTGCACAGCTTTGCCATTCCTTTCCAGAACAACTGCATGGAACACGATGGAGAGAAACTTTCTCAACCTGCAGTAAAGAAAATAAGACTTAAGAACAAGCTTAAGGCATATCCTATTACTAGCATAATAATGACTTTTTTCAAAACTGGACTATCCTGTCCCTAGGGAAACTTTAGCGGATTTCTTTTTAACCCTTTCTTTGGAGGGAATTTCGCTGATTTTTTTTTAAAGCCTGATTTTTCAAATATTATTTAAAGAATACATTTTCTGTTTAGTACTAAGAGTTTTTAACTTTGAAGGCAACCAGTGACAACAGTCCTGCTACACTGCATTTTCACACATTTTCTTGAAAGGCAAAACAAAACACAAGGTCCAACTCTCATCGATTTTCATTTTCAGGTTTACATTTTTTATCCCTCTTCTTTAGTGAAACAAAATCCCCACAACCCCCCCATGCACCCACAACAGGAAGATTTTCATTGTTCGGCCCATGTGTACTCAAACGGACTGACAGGACAACCTTGATTGTCCAAATGGAAATTGGAGCATGGTAATTACACAGTCAAAGCAGGCTTCAAATAAAGGGCAAAGCTTTTTGTACACAGCACAAAATATGCAAACATCACTTAAGTTCAAACAAAGGCCAATTCAGCAAATATTCTTTTCTATACAGCATAGAGCAATTATATTTTGAGTCATAGCAAATATTTTAATCTCTCATATTTACATTCTGATCATTATTTTAATGTATTAATATACATAAAGGAGGCCACGGAAAAGCTAACATTTTCAGACCTGTAAATATGAAGAACATGTTACCAACATTTATGTTGGCACTGGATTTCTCCACTTAGTGGCATATTAGCACAAAACTTTGCATTTAAAAGAATTCACACAATTACGTTTTTCTGAAAAATTACCTTTCCATAAACCATTTCATATAAAAATAACTGTGTTTTATGCCCTTCCTTTAAAACCAATCAAAATATTTTACTAGGTTAATGAAGTAGCTCGGCAATTTGGCATCTATCTCTGTATCGCCATTGAGGACTATTGTTCAATTCCCAGCTCTGCTAGCTGAAACAGATGTGGCAACCACACCACCGATCTTCACACGCTGTATGAAGGAACTCTCCTTTGGAAGAACTGCCTCCCTTGAGAGCAGAGGGCCAGGCAGAGGTACTGAAGTGAGCTAGGATTACGGATCACCAAATAACGGGTTTTACGGTAGCATTGTCCTGCTATGGACAGGCACTGTATCATTCTCTGCCATCTGCATTTTTATCTAGCTGTACAGCATAGATGAGCTGATCCACTCTAAAGGCCATATGATCAATGTTTAAAGTATGTAAGGCAAATATTTAAGGAGGAAAAAAGCAGAAATACCAAAGAAGTCCTTGTAATATTTTGCTTCTTATTAAAAATCATTCCTTCGGGCTGTCTTTAATGATGAAAACTTGACACAAATAGAGCTTTTTGAGTGTCTGTCAGTGATGTTATAACTACGTTAATATTCACACCTAGTGCGTTCACCAGTTTGTCTGTTCCTCTTAATATTCTTCCTAAATTCCTTTTTGATAAGTCTCTCCAGACAGTGCATATCAAAGGGATTATTGCACTTAATGGGTGATTAAAGCCACTCGCCCTTCAGCCTCATGCCTGCGATGCCACCTTAGGCATACAATAATAACCCTGAAATGACTAGCTGTCATGTCTCATTGCTTAATTACATTGTCATGAAGGAGCCCTCCTCAGAAACCTTTTTAGAAATTCCAAAAGAAATAGTCTCCGGCAGTAGTTTTCTTTTTTCCAAAGGTTTTAAAAATTATTATTATTATTGTTTTATGTCTTAAAAACTTAAAGCCAACACCAACAGTCCTAAACAAGCAAATCCATAGCGCCACAAGTCCAGAAAGTCCCAGACCGCAGACTGATTTGAAATATCTCTCAAAAGATGGAAATCCTGTCCTGGCAGGAGTCCACTATGGCAAAGGGAAGCTCAGTGGTTATTACAGCCTGTAATACCTGTTGTTTAGCAGTAATTTTCAAGGGTATTCATTTCAGTTCAAGTGAAACGCCCGGACGTGAAAGCCAGAGACTTTCCAAACACCTTGAGTTGCTGGCTCCCAGCCCGTCCGGGGAGGGACAGTGGGGGCCTCTCAGGGACAGCCCAGAACTTTCTTGGTGGCCAAAGTTTTACGTAATTTAGTGGCCATCTTGTTTCACCTAGTTTGGTTCAAGGGCTCCACAACTTTTGCAACACTGTATTGGCAGCCCCAGGCATTCCTCGGAAAAGTGGATGATCCACACTTTTGCCTTCACGTGAAAACACTAAGGGAGACTTAGCGATAATTAAATTATCTCTTTCATCCCCAAATTTGGCTATATACAAATCAGCGATAACTCTTTTTCATTCTGTTTTTCCATGGGAACAGATGACATTGAAGGTATTTCTAGTGGCACAGAAGGGGGCACAGTGAAAGGCAGGATGGATGGGGCAGTCCCCTCCCATGCGTGGAGCCAGGTCTGAGAATGATTTCTTCCTTTCTGTGCTTTTTATACATTTATGTACATGCACACGCAGAGTTATAGCTCCCTTTAAATAAATACGACCAACACCACTTCCAGTTAAAAAAAATGCTCCGGGCAACAGAATAAGGGAGGAAATCACTCTGTAATGTATTAATCATGAAATTATAAGAGTTTGACAGCTGCTCATGATAAAACATTGAAGAGTTGAACAGAGCTGTGATTTGATAGCTTCTTATTATGACAAGCTAGTCCTGTCTGTTCGTGTTTCAGTGATTAACTCCCATCACTCTCTGTCTAGCTTTGCGCAGTAATAGCAGTTTTAGCTGTGGAAACTTTCCATGCCCTTCTGCCACTTAGTCTCAGCAGCTATGACGTGTCTGGGTTTCTCCTGACAGTATCAGCAAGAGACGTAAATTTGGGAATACAGCTTAGGCTCGATACGCAAAAGAACCCCTGCAGTTTTACTCCTCTAATCAATTTTTACTTGCACATTGGTAGCAATGAAATTAATGTGAGCCCTTGACCAAGTATTCATGTGTATTGCAAGCTGGAGACCCCAAGTACTCCATACTGTCACGGCGCAATGTAAGTTGCTTTTACATGGTGCTACCTGCACCTCCCTGTGTGATGTCGAATCAACTATGTTTATAGAAACTATTAAACTGCTAATGCAATGTACAGAACAGATACATAGGCAAGCAATATTATGCTAAAAAGACTCATCAGAGTTTCAGATATTTTCTTGCAGTCCAGCATTTTCAAGTGAAAAAGCTGACTTCCAGAATGACTGAAATGTTCATCTGTAAAAAAATTATCCTGTTCTTTGTAATTTCCATATGTGGAATCAATCCAGTCCATTACAATTCAATTCACTGACTCCAACAGTAAAGAAAACAGCCATTAGCTAGCAATCTGTAAAGATTTCCTTTCTTCACATGGTTCAGAGCCTTTAATCTTTTAGCAAGCACAAGTGGCTGCTGAAGTGCATTTGGTCAGGGCTCAGTTTAAACTGTGAATTAATGGAGTTGTAATACTGCAGTAAATGAAGATCTTTAACATTACCCCTAAATGTTACAGCTAGTCTATATTAGATTAGATCCTTTGAAAACACAGCTACAGAGATTTATGCGAACTGGGTGTCCAGTTATGTGTCCTTATTAGGAAAAGAATCAAAAGACAATTTAGCTGCAAAACAACTACTGTAACTAGAAAACCTCAGTTTAAAACCTCCTATAATAGCACAGAGCAGCAACAGTTAATGGAGGTATTTAAAAAGAAAAAAACCCTGCACTACCTCAAGAGGGAATATAGTTCTTTTAGAAAAATGACTTTTAAATAACATCCTAAAAGGGTAACAGGCCATTAGTCATTTTCAATAATGACAACAGGTAATTTATTGTCATGCACATGCCACACAGTTAACAAAGGGGTCAGTTCTAGGTGTGTTAGCAGCAGGAATTCTCAAAATAGATGTGCAAAGAACAGTCACACTAGTCTAAAAATTAGGTCAGATTTTCTATACTTTGTTTTGCATTCCTCACTAGAACTGTAAAACCTCTCTGTTACACACACCTACAAAATTGTATGTTAGACATGTATCAAATTATTCCCTGATAGGAATACAGAAACATACACAGGAAAATACCCAAAAAACCAGGTTACACTCTTAAAAGCTGTTTATAATTTTGAGCATTTAACTGGCTCTGCGTTAACGTAGCCAGATTATTGGAATATGAAAAAAGGCTTTTAAAGCTGTCTCAGATAATGCCCACAAAGGCAGGACCCCATAAAAGTGACTGCTTCAGAAAACGTACCTGTTAGTTCATGTGCAAATATGTTGTAATTCCATAAATAGGTACATAAGTGGTCAGATCCATGCAGTGATCAACCCTCAGCAGGTTCCAGCACTATTAGAGTTCTGCATCTGAGCATTTGTACAACCAAAGTGTCTGCAGGTTTCCAGGCCACTGTGCAAGAAGTATCCCTTAACTACATTATTACAGAAAAAACCTGTAAGTTGGTCATATTTGGTTTTAAAGAACAGCTGTTAAATGAGGTTCTGTTTCCACCAATATTGAATCACCTTTTAAGTCAGACTAGTACATAAAGTATCTGAAAAACCATCCATTTGAAGAAGAATGCCTTGAGTTTTCATTATTATCAGGAATACCATCCATGGAACAAATCTGGATGATACTTGGTGGAGGCCAATTGCCAGGGTTCCCCCAAGCTTTCCCTCACCCTGCGAACGCCACCCGGGATGCGTAAGAAGCTGAGACTTGCTGCCCTCATAACTTCACCAGCTTGGTGACATGTTATGAATAGGAGAAATATTAGGAATGATTTTAAACATTCCTTCTCTGACGCTCCAAATCCCTTGTTTACTTTATTGCCTGAGAGCTGTCAGATTGCCCCATGAGTTGACAAGTCTTGAAGTTGAGTGAAGCTGTCAAACAATGATTTGCAGTAGGCAGCCATCTCCGAAGGGTTTCAGTACACAGGAATTCGAAGAGAAACAGCGATAACCTTTCAAACTCTCCTAGCTTTCTGCTGTTTGACATGCACAGAGTTTGAAGCAATGCCATTTAACACAAAGACATCAAACTTAAAGTAATTACTCAGCTGCATGGGAAGAGGTAGGAAAATACTTTGCTGCTTTTAAACAAGATTGCAGGTGGTGCTGATCTTGAACCTCAGAAAGCTTTATCAAAAATTATCAGCCTGGAAAAATACAGCCATAAGCAAGCTTCTATTGCAAAAACAGTATGGCTATAGAAATCAGTCCAAATTATTAAATTCAAATCCAAGTATGAACTAATCCAAAAGTTTGAATTTGTTTGGGTGTGGAATTTTGATGATGTTTAAGCTCACTCTCTTTCAGTGTATAAACCTAGAGAACAGCTACATGGTTTTGACAATTGTTATTTACCCAGAGAGAAAGTTTACAACTTGATTTGGAAGTTTTCCATAATTTGTCATCCAGGAAGGGTCCTTTGGGTTCCTCTCTGGAGACTGCATGGAGTATTTCAGTATTGAACTCTGTTCTTTAAACAGAAACCCTAAGAGGAGCCTGAGGTTCAACTAGTATTTCAGAAAAGTGCATACACTTTTCAATAATAAATCCATCATTAAACTTCTTGGCCTCGTGGCCTGCATCTCTTAACACCTCGTGCCATTTGTATGTGTTCTGAAAGGCTACAGAAGGATGCTGTTGGCTGACGGGGCTGTGCTAGCCAGATTTAAGGAAGAACAGAAACCTTTTTTTAGTAAGGTGATCAACTTTATACATAGTGCTGAATGAATATGAAAAGGAACAGAAAAATACTTAGCAGTGGATTACATGGTTTTAGTTTAGATCCCAAGAAAGCAAAATATTCTTGCCTAAATATATTTAGGTTTACATAAAATTGTGTGTGTATGAATTCACGTATGGCATAAATAGACGGGATTTTCTAATACTTTGGAAAGATGGAACTGTCTTCTAGATTTTTGTAGATTGCTGTATCTTTGCTTGTTAACTTAATATTTAATAAAATATACGCATGATTTATGGTCTCTATAGAAATTTCACAAAAAAAACTTTGTAGGTAATTCCTCTTTTATTAAAATAATTAAATGATCAGAAAAACTTTTTCCTGACTTCTTCCCTCAGGCCATAAGGAAGAGAGCAGAATTCCCTGTTTTGTTATTCTCTTTAAAATCAGTCCAATAGAAAGAAATTAAGTTTTCAAAGTGATCACACGGAGGCTACAGAGTCGGGATTCGCGGGGGTCTGGTCGTTCTCCGGCACCGATATACTCTGCGGCCTTTGGCAAGACACTGAGCCAGTTTCCAGTTCGGTTTCCCCATAGGGTAAAATGAGATTTATATAGCATTAGGCACGTCAGCTATGTAAGTCTTGTTCTTTTATTTCCTACAGTACTTATACAAGTCCCATTCATTCTAAAAGAGAAAGTTTCTGGCATCTCTTGGTACTACACAAACGCCAATGCTAAACCCTAACCCTTTACAGGAGGAAATTGGTCCTCCAGTTAAACTTGGTCCAAACGGCATGCACTGTGTGAGAGATGAGCACCGTCCTCAGCTGGAGGAGAAGATGCAAGAAACAGTGACAAATACTAGATATCAGTCAGGTCAGCTAGCAAGCGACTGCAAACCGTTCCAGGATTACGCTGGCACAAGAATGCAGAGCACACACTACTACCCTGGCACTATAAAAAGCAAAAAAATTAGCAAAAGGCAGCCAAACAAAGCAAGGCACCTGCAGCGTGAATTTCTGGGCTTTAGTGTGAGAATTAGACCATGTTGCTTATAGGACAATAATTGGGAAGGGAGTTTCTAGGCTCATAATTAAAGAGTTAAGGGCTTATGAAGCCCTCAGTTGCAGATGTATTACGTGCCGTAAAAGGTGTCAAGAAAAGTTCAGGATAGATGTGAAGAAATCCTGCCAAAACTCATGCCTGAACACATTTAATAACAAAATATGTGTACATGACAAGCATGTCTGACAGTTCAGTTTTCTAGACACTACACGGTGTTTTGAGGAAACATTAGATGCTGATAGATCTACTTTTTAAATTTAATGGTGCAGACTGAAAGGAAAAAAAGTGATAAACATTGTATAACCAAAATAATGCATTAGTATAGTTTCTTCCTCATAAACCTTGGCAGCAAATCCTTTTTTTCCCCCTCTTTTTTTCAAAATAACTGACAGCTATTCTGAGCCTGTTGCAAGGAGTCCTGTTAGCTTGGCAAAAAGTAATAATATTAATTTCAGTTCTGGATACTTTCCTGCCCTCTCCTCCAGCTTCATATTTGCTACTTGTCAAAACAAGTGATGTACTTCAGTCCACCAGGTATAGCTGGGTTTGCTAAAAACATCCCATTTTTTATGTGCTTCATCCCAAATGGTTAGTGCTGATGATAAGCAGAGGGGACTCACTCCTGCCAAGGCTTTGTACCCACTCAGGGACCCCCTGAGATGTGACTATCTGGGTGTGAGCACTGGGATCATCCAGTTTTGTGGTGGCTGGAGGGAGGATCGGGGTCTAGCAAAGCGAGGCAGGCAGACACCATGCTGGCAGATAGGATGCCACCCTCCACTTTGCACCTCCCCACGGGTGTCTTGCGATAATAGCTTCTCCTTCTCCTTGCTGTAGGATTTAATGTTGTAAGTCCCAATTCTGTGAGGCTTTAGGCACTCGCCAAACTTTTTCTTCCTGTCTGCAGCCCCAGGGAAGTCAGCAGGACTGCTTGAGATATGTACGTGCTCATCCTCGCAGGATCAGAGCCCAACACAAATGAGCCTGTGCCATTTAGTCTTGGTGCTGGTGGTGCTCATATATGCAAGCCCAGAGCTTAATACTATAGGGCACATACCGTATACAGAATACAACTTTGCACTCCCAACTGCAGTAACTGATCTGAAGTCAGTAAAACTATACATGTGATTTAGGAATGGTGAATGCGGCCCTGGGAAAAGGTTAACGTTGAGAGCACTCTAAGGAGGCTAACAGGATGGAGTTGCAAGCATATTTTCTCAAGAAGAGCAATTAAAAATGACATGATGTTAGAATAAGTCAGTCCAGAAAGAATAACAGAACATTCACCTGCAAGTAATCTCAGGAGACTGGTCAACGCTTGGAAAAAAAAAAAAGCTGTCTCACAAATTGCCCAGTGTTTAACTTGAAGTCCATTTGTTAATTTTGTAAACATCCCAGCTTCCATTCTGCACTGACATGCTATTGACAGCGGGACTCTAATCCCGCCAGGAAGGAAGTATCAGGTTTCGGGCAGCTTCAGGACGCTTCTCAAGTCTATCTTCACCAGGAGGGCTTTGGCAATCGTTACTGACAGAAGGAAACATGGTGCAATTCAGGCTCCATGTGAATGAAAACTGCCTAACATTGCAGGTAAGTGTTTGGGAAGGTGGTGCAGTCGGTGCCCGCAGCCGGCTCAGGTGAGGTGGTGCCCTCTTTTACCAGCCTCCACCTCCAATGATTTCATTTGCACTGCACCAGCCAAACCGCAGCCCTGGCTGACAACAGATTTCTGCTTCCCGGTCAGCGTTTGCCCCGGCATGGATTCAGGCAGGTGGGTTGGGAGACCTCCAGTGGGACCGCTGCTGGCATCTTCAGCCTGGCCATCCTGCGGGTTGCCCCATCCCACTGCCAAACATCCCCATCGGTTTCTCAGTATGATTTCACGCACTGCCTCTCCCACTTGACATAATTAATCGCTGGCTAAGCCAGAAGTGTCCTTACTAATATAGAGGCTCCTCTGGCTGGGAGGCAGTGCTGTGCGTTACGACATCACGTATTCTGTGTTTTAAGCTAAATGGTTTCAAACAGAAGGCCCAGTGCTGTGACTTTTAAACAGCTTTCCAGCAGAAGGATTAGATGAGGATTGCTCAGGATCTGAGAAAAGAAATTCCACATATATGATACTGGAAACCATAGGTCTATATCACATCAGTAATGCAGACAGGAAGGCACCTTAGGCAACTGGTACTGAATATATACTAAATAAAGAAGAAACTGGCTTCTAGCCTAGGCACTGCGAATCCTCGTCAGGTCATTTCAGACTACACATAGAAACAATTGCACATGCTTAGATTAAACACAGGCTCTTGCTAGCTTTTGGCTACTAGGATCATATGTTAACTTTGAAGGTTAAAATAAGTATTTTGCTGTAAAAGAGCGCACACGGTAATTTGACACGTGATCTGAAACCCATCAGCCCATCAGCGTTTAGCAGGTCCTGGAGAACACCGCAAACCATGAGGTTAGCTCCTACAGGTATCCCATCACTGTGAATGGGGTCGTCCTTAACTGAAGTGCCCCAGGCAGCGTGCAGCTTGCTGAGGGTGCTAAGGGGCACCCAGGGAGCACAGGCAGGTCTGGGACATGGCCAGAGCCGTACTGCAGCCAACGGGGCTCCTGCAGTCCCAGCTGATGGTCTCCAACCACTCCCAATCAAGCCAAGGCATCGCCATGCCGGCTGCTCAAGGCAAACCTTGTGTCACAGCCACCCTCTGCATTTGTCACCTCTGCACACAGTGAGTAGGACACACTCTTTGAAGACTATCACTGCAGGCTTTTCTGTGGGTTCATCTCAAGAAGGGGAGACTGGTCACTGTTAAGCAGTGCACGAGAACATGTCTATGCTACGAAAACCTTTCAAGCCATCCAGTGATTTGCAGCCAATTTCTGAGTGTGACTCAAAGGACCGCATTTTCATTTCAATCCCCATTTTTAGGACACACGCCTTTTTACCTATTTTTTTTTTTAAGCCTTCCTGCTTTCTTTATTTATACCTCAGGTATATGTGGTCTGAAGGACTAATCTTAAACATTTACAGCCTGAGGTTGGTTTGCGGTATTTATTTCAACTTATATTATAGTATGTTTTTGATTATATATGACAATCAATTTGCTGGAATTTATAGCTCTCTGACTAATATGCTTTCATGATGTACTTGCCCTTAATTTGTGGATTTTATGGAGAGTTTATTGAGGTTGGACTTCCCGCTTCTCTTTCCACTTGCACTTTCTTTTTAAATTTCTAGACGTGTAAATGCATGACAGAGAAAGAAACAGAGAATTTGAAAGCTTAATGGTCATAAAAGGTGCTAGATCAGTTGTCTCACAGATTAAAATCCCCAGGGCAGTCACACGGCAGCCTTTCCTGCCGTTCAGCAGTCATTTGGTGGAGAACCCCTTTACCTTTGAGTTTGGACCCCCAGGCAGATAAAATCTTTCGAGCACATGCAGGACCCAAGATGGGAATTGCACCCCGGCATCAGCAGGGGAGAAGAGGCCAAGAGTGAGGGTGGCCTCAGCCTGGCACAGACAGGGGGGACACCGCTGGATTTACCCCTTTCTGGCAGAGCACCCTCAGCAGTAGCATCCCTCCTCCTTTCTGCATGCTTTCTCGCTACTGCCCAGCTCCCCATCTGTTTGCAAAAGTCCCCTCTGCCCTTGGGATATACACTGAGATCAATGAGAGGCATTAAGAAACAAAAGAACGAACCTGGACTTGCAGTCTAGACCCACATTTTTAAGCCCTTCCTACACTAAACACTTCCTAATTTAAACCCCTTGGTTACGGGGTTTAGGTAGCCTTCAAGCAGTGTTTGTTTGGTTTTTCAGACCAGAGAAAAAATGTTTAATGTTCTCAGCAAACAGGATTTGACACAGTGCTGAAAGGTAAGAAGGCAGGGGGAGAGGGGGGTTCAGGTCGGCACCTTAGCTAAGATAACGAACATGCAAAGCATGGTAAATAGGCCACAAGTAGAGGCAGATTGATGCAAGGAGGAGGTAAGAAATCTACCGTGAATGGGGCATAGACAAAAAAGCAGGGACCTCAACCAGTACCCCCACAGGCAGCGATTACAGCAGTCAATGACTGAATAGCATGTAACAGCCGTGGCATCAGAATCTGCCCGGAGTACCCTCCTGTGCAGACACCTTTGCAGAGGCTGTCTGGTACAAGACTAAGCTGGACACATCAAAGAAACATCAAGGCAGGTACTGCTGTGAGCTGTAGGGAGAGGGTGACATAAGATGACACCTGATATAAGAGGGGGTGAGACCTACTGGAGCCTGAGGCTGAGCCCTGATGCACTGCTGAAGGGTCAAGAAGATGAGAAGCCAGAAACAACAGACCTGGACACGAGATGTCTCCTACTCACCAGAGCAAGGGGTGTTGTATCAGGCTAGATACGGAGAACAGACCTTCGCTTTTGTCTTTACGCTGACCTTCCTTCTGAGACTGTCACTTCATGTGGCCTCAGACAACTGGGGAGCTGTACCCAAACTGTGGCAAAACCAGAAAAAAGGGATGATGAGGAGGAACGCACAGAAAAGGGAGAACGTAGGCACCTAGGAGCCCAAGTTTCACCAAAATTTAATGGGACTGAAGCTTCCTTGTGACTGAAACGCTTATAAAAGCTCTACAGCAAATACTTTCTGGCCATAGATAACACCCAAAATACAAAGCAAGCTAAAATTTAGTAAAGAATACCAGCCTTGCTATAGAACACTCTAAGGTTTAAAAATGCCTTAACAGAAAAAGATACAACCTTTTTTAAAACTGTCTATGGATTTTTAAATTAATTTCTACTCAAACCTATTATATTTCTGCAGTTCTTTGCAACGGCACCGTCGCTGTTAAATATAACTGGGCTTTTCCCATACCCTTGCCACTGCCCACCCTCCTCACTCAGACTCCCCCCGTTCAGGGTAATTCTGGTTTGGGATGCTGGTCTTCCCATTAAAAAAACAGGAGCCATCCGAGAAACTCAGATTTGTTATTAGTCTAATTCAAAATGCACCACCTACTACCTTTTGAGAGGGAGGAGGGGGCAGCCTCCCAATGGGGGAATTTCCAGGGGTGTCCACTTACTGCTAAATGCCTTTTGGGTGTGCAGTGCGACAGGGAGGGGGGAAAGTATGCAGTCATTGCCTGATCTCACGGACCTTGCTTTTCCTTTTTTGATATCCTCACTGAAAAGATTATACAAAATTACTAGACTCCACAAAGACTGTAAAATGCTTTACTTCACTCAGAAGAGGGATTAAGTGTATTTTACCTTACGACACTACAGATCTCATGACACCACAAACTGGGTGAATATTTTGGGACATCTGCACTCCTGAGCTCCTGCCTCAAGCTATTCCTCATTATTTACTTCTAACTAATGAGCAGTCAGGTGGCTGATTCTTTTAACAGAGGGCACCGTTTAGACTGCGGTATACCCTCGAGCGCCATTTACCATCTCACACTTTGGTCTGGGCTTTTCATTTAAGCAAATATCTCCCTTCCTTGAAACACTGCTGGATATAACAGATAGAGAGGCAGCCACGTACCAAAATAGACGTATTTCTAAACATTTCCAGCTGCCTTTAGGGCCCATATAGTATATGAGGTGAGATACTGTGAGGTTTCACCACACAGTAAAGAGCAGCCAAAGGGCATTTTCTAAACTTTTTTTTCCTACTGTCTTCCATTTGATGAAAGACTTGTGGTTAAACCTTTATCTTCTATAAACATTTAAAAGTAGGTTACCTTTTATTTTCACGTCTCACTTTTGTTTCATTAAAAGACAGGTTTTACTGCGGTAATTCAGGTGATTGATACTTTGGATCACCTTCAGAAAATAGATGTTAATGATCTGCATCTATATCTGTATTCCAGCACAGATGTGCGCACAGATGTATTTGCATGCAAGATGCCCACAAAGCAGTGTTTCTTTCCGATAGCATTTTTTCTTTGCTTTTGCATAAGGCAGCTCCAATGCACGTGATATAGAAACCTCTAGGAGCAGTATTTTCATGAGATTGTTCTCACTCTCCTCTCCTCCTCTCACACCCCAGCAGGTACCTCCATGCCAACCAGCTTTACTGATTTTTTAAACACTGGACCATTGCTGATTCTGTGGCACACATATGAATGTGGTTTATAATCAAGAGGGTCCTCAAATGAAAAAAAAAAAATACGCCTTTTCCTCTGCCTCCTTTGAGGGACTCGGCCGCCACAGCTGGTATTCCTAAATTCTCTCTGAAAATTCCTGCCCCAGCCTCACTGTTGAGGAAAAGAGGGACAACACAGAACCTGCAGTTAGGCATGCATTTTCTGTCATTTTAAAAGGTTATTTCAACTAACTGTGCTTCAAGTCCACACTGCACAACAGCTCAAGCACTGGCTGGTGAGTCGCATTTGCCATGCCGTCGCAAACTGTGGCTGAACCACACATCTAACAGGGACCACTGGAAAATTTCAAAGGCAAAGGGCTGATGCTAAATATTTACTATCAATAACACTCCCCACCTTCTCCCAGTGAAGAAACTGTGCAGCAGTTGCTGTCACCGTACTTTGAATATACAGAATGAACAGGAAGGCGTTACTAACATTTCAGTAATGCCTAAAACTGTTTCAAAAAATCAGCACTGAATAAAGCTGCACATCTACTCGAACATTAATTCTTCAATGGAGTGATAGATAATAATTGATAGGTAAACTGTTAATAAAACTGAAGCTCACACAGGAAAGCTGGAAATAGTCAAAAAGCTCAGAAAGCTACAACAGATTTTAAAACCTCCCTTGTCCTTAAGTTTCTTTTTTTTCCTTAGCAACAAGACCCAAAATTCTAGGGATGCCAGAAAACTATGAACTTGTTTTAAATGAGCTGTGGAAATCTCCTGCTGTCCTGTGTCTCTCTGTCTGAAGCTATGACCTTCCTGTCCTAGTGTCATGTGTCTGATCCTATAAAGAAATAGTTCATAATGCACTTCTTACATTTTACGTATTAATTAAGAGATTAAAAATACATCATATTCCATTTAACTTTTTATTTAATTTGAGTCCAAGCATACAATGTTGACGAAGTCTTTTTTTTTTTTTTTTTAATCTGAGAGTTTTTTCACATTCGCAAAAGAGTGAGAAGTTGACCTGGAGAAAACAGTTATTGGTGCAGACAAGAAAGATTACATCATTTATCTGTTAAAAAGACCTATGAAAAGCATGAAGTATACAGAAATATAAGTATAATGAAACTCTCTGAAATATGCTTTAAATAAGAGCAAGCCTGTTAGGAAAGTATCAAAGAAAAAGCCAGGAAAAAACCCTAATTGCCCAAATCTTCTTGAAACAGAAGATCTATGAACGGAATAGGTGCTTCTGTTTACTAAACTCAAATAAAAAACTTTATGTAAAAGTAATTTCCTAAAACAGGTAACTAAGTCTGCAACAGCCTTAACTTAAAAGGAGATTCTGTTTTGAATATATGTCCTTAAAACTGTGAAAAACAGATCAGCTCTTTCTTCTCAGTAAACCTCATCTCCCTTTCAAATATTCCCTTCAGTGAATAATAATAATGGCGGAATAATAACTCAAATGATGGGTGAATCATCATCAGAGAACATAAGGGGGAAAAAAAAAAAGAAAAGACGACAAAATTAAACCCCAAGATACAGCAGACAGGTGCTTCTGCAAAAGAGGCCCAGGATTTCAAATATCAGTCCTGAAAGCTGCAGTGTGCGTTGTGCTAGGAACTCAGGTTGTGATTAATTGATGGCACTTCAGTCTCCTGAGCTTTATTTTGAAGGTCTTTAAAAAGGCTCTTGAGGGAAATACAGATTTTTCTACTGAAAGAAAAGGAAGCTGCAGATTCTCTTCTTAGCTACTGTTTAACTTCATCAGTTCACCATCTGTAGTTACTGAATGTTTCAATTCATCAGCAAACTCAGCCAGGAGGGGCTATAGCCCATTCCGTTAAGAGAAATGTGGGCTGTGGGATCTATAGAATCAGCAAGGAGGGGGCTTGTCTTGGGCCTTGAAATCTTACTGTAGTTTGTAAAATGACTTGGCAGAAATAATATACTCCAGAAGAACACTGTCAAGACCTTTTTCATAATGAAGGAGAAATCTCACTAGTTTAGGAGGAAAAACACCCATGAAGAGTAACGTGGATTTTGCTAAGATGTATGAAATGAAATAAGCCTGGCTGTTTTGGTTCCTTTATCCTGGCAGTTTCTTTTTATCTGAGATGAGAGAGTTTGCAAATAATAAAACAAAAGAAAAAAAAAAGAAAAAAGGAAAAAAGCTACCTAGTGATCCGTATCATTCAGCAACAACAGAAACAAAAGCCCTGCTAGTCAAATTTATGAGCCCTGAGAGATCTTGGCTGAAGTCGGTGGAGAAATACCTCCATTAACACACCCCCACACATCTAATCCCGAACTCCTTCCCTCCCACACTTAAGGAATGAGCTCAAAAGTATCCGTGTTTTACTGTGAGCACAAAGTTTCTCTCCTTTTTTTGTGTGTGTGCGTTTCAGTCTCAGTGGTGATAGCTGATATTGCCCTCAGATAGTGCAGCTGAATAAAAAAATATCAGTATTAGCAGTTTTCAGACTCGCCTTTTCATCCAAAACTCAATGAAAAGAGGGAAGTGAGCTCCTGAGCTGTTCCCAATCTGCCTAGAGGAGCTTTTTCATCAGAGCCCGACTCTCTGGAGAACAGCTCACAGCAGCTCTAATCGCAACAAGGCCTGGACAGCCATTACATGATTTTAACACACACCTCTCATGCAGGTGCTGAGGTACGTGAATGCTTCTGAGCAGATTAGAGCAAAATGTGGGGAAAGAGTAAAATGGCTGCAAACAGTTAATGCACTCCGATGGTGTATTCCCTGCGTGATCCGGCCGGGAGACAGAAAGTGCAGCACCCAGCACTCACTAAAGCCGTACTCCTCTCTTCATGTAATTCAAGCCTGAAATGCCTTTTTAGACATGCTTAGCTGTGTATAGGTTTGTAACATTTCCTAAGCTGCCTCTTTCCTATTTGGCATTCAGGTCTAAGGTTTCTGACTATCAGTTCTTCAAGAAAATTAGTAAAGAGCTAGTCTCTTTGCAAAGAATAAGATGAGGAAAGTGAACTTCTGCACTGAACTGGGCTCATAACCTGCTGGATAGTTTGCTTATAAAACGGGAGAAATACTGTTAATCTCATTTGCTTTGTCTTGATGTCAAATATTTTCCTAAACATCTCCTACCGAGTGCAGAGTATGCTTTCCGTTGAAGCACATGATCACAAATGGAAACGATACATTTCTGCTTATGTCTAGATTTGATCTTTTGCTGGAACTCATGCTGCTGTACTATTCTGAGCACAAAAGCCTCTGACCCAGAGGCTGTCAGATAAACAACAGTGCTGACTCCTTGCACACACACATAGAAAATACAAAAAGCTAAAATAGTTGGCTTGTCTGGTCATAACTCTAAACCTTTAGCTTTGCATCAGTGATTCCCAGTGAGTTCATTTCCACAGTGGACCCAGTGCTGTTAAATGTCCAGTTTCTGATGCCAAGTAATTAATCAAAACTAAAAAGCAGTTAGTTTCAAAAAAATTGGCTTCTACTTGGGGTCATGCTAGATCTTCTTTAATGGATAGTCTTTCTCTTTCAGCTCCCTTGTTGTCATCAATCTCCTTTAGAAACATTTCTTCAAGAAAACATTTTACTAAAATGCTGCAGTCTTATCTCTCATGGTTGCTGATCTTTGCTGGCTCCATAGTATCGCCAAGAATTAATTCTTTCATTTTCCTTTTTAAGGAATGGAGAGATTCTACACTTTTTGAGCATAGAGAAGGGAGGCTGTCACCCATGAGCTGGAAAAGCTGTTGGCAATGGCAGGGCCAAGTGAAGGCTCCATGTTGCCAGCGGGAAAAGAAAAGTGTTGACATTAGTTCTGTCATAAGATATTAAACTAATTCCTTGTTTCAGACCACTGTTATCCTGCTGAAAGGCCGAATCAGCTCAATTATTAGGCATGACAAAACTCAGCACACCACTGACGGAGCTGCAGTGAAGAAACACCCTGCCATACCTTGCTGCTTTCCCGGAACAAAACATTAACTGGCTGAGGGAAAACACAGATGTGGCTGCTGAGGAGATGACCCAAGTCCGGAGAGGCAACTGTAAGCCCACCTTGGGGCCCAGGTCTGATGAAGAAGGTTTCCAAAACTATGCCACCCCTCCCTTTTAGCAATGACCCTGAGTTACACGTTACACTATTACACACTTCAGATCATCTCCACCGCAAGGTGCAGCACTAAAACCAGGTATTAAAACCATGTGGGAGGTATCAGTCCTTACCACCTTGTCATCATAGCTAGATGGGATGCCCCAAGACATATTTCCTGTGGCTCTGAACTTTGTCACAAATAGCAGTGGACAGTGGCACTCACACTTGCTTTGGCCAGTAGAAGACACAGGACAACAGGGAACCAACCTGTGCCTGTGTCAAGACAAACCTTCTTTGTAAAGGCTCAGCTGGGCATCACCTTCTCCTGCCAGCGCCTAAACAGTCACCTGACAAGGCAAAGTCATGCTTGCAGGCGGTGGCTGCAAGGAAACATAGGAGACATTGCTCGATAGGCGAGATCCCCAACCTCAGCACAAGAAGAATGTCCAGTCACTCTGGGCTTGGTCTACAGCCCACTGAAGTCAAGGGGTACTAAGGCTGCAAGTTAAATGCAAACTGTTTTCTGATTTTCTAATCAAGATAGCTTAGAGTCATGAACAGTTTACTAGAATTACTAGCACCAATTTCCCAATTAATTATTGATTAGTGCACATAAAATTTTATACAGTAATGCATGGTGGTCCCACAAAACAATACTTATGTTTTAAGACAGACTTAAACATTTGGGCTAGGAAAATTTTCTCTCATTTTGAGTCACATTTTCAAAGCCTTATACAGCAGCTTGCTCTCTGGAAAAAATCACATACAGAAGTGGAGTCATTACTTACATTCTTTGCAACTGCCCGATTTCCACTCCTCTGTACCTGCAGAGACAAGCACACGAGTTTTCATGTTGCTGAATGAAACCACTTGACATAATCCTTTCTGGCAAAACTCCATCTACATACAAATAAAAATCTCGGTCTCATTATAAAGGGAAAAAAAAATGCTGATTTTTAAGTGATTAGTAGCATACACTCCATTAAAAAGCATGAGTTCAGATTACATTTGTAACACATTGCATGTGCAAGGTAATGAGGGACACCAGTAATAGCCAAGACTACAACTATACTTTAAGACCTAATGATAACTTTGAAAACTTCAAAGGCTCTTCTTGCCAACCCCTCTTCCGGGGCAGCAGCAGCAGCCAACAGGGCTCTGACATGTCCAAATATACTACATCGAGGAAAACAACACTTTCAGTCCTGCCTATCTGCTCTGTTCTGCGACAGCTTATCTTCAGAAAGGGGCTGTTTAACCAGTATTTGTCAAGCTCTGACCTCCTGCAACAGGGGCCCACTGCACTGGTACAATAAAAATAATACATTTGTACATCTAGACAAATGAGTTCCTCTTTTTCCTTCAGCGGTGTCATCTTGGCTTGTGCGCTCCCTTCAGAGATGCTAACAACTGGCAGCTCTGCTCAGGGACATCACTGATCTAATTTATTTTTCCTTTGCCCTTTAGGGAATGCTATCACAACGCTCTAAGATCATTGCCTTGTACATCTCACTCCCCTCCCCTGATGAAATGGCTCTGAAATGTCACCACTTGATCTGCGGGGGAAGCTGCACCCGCGCAAGCCCTTCCATTAACTATTGCTGTTGACAGCTCATAGCTTCTTCACCAAGCTGTCTCTCCTTACCCAAGGGGGTGCTTCAACAGGACCTTCACGGCTGGCTTTTAACAGTCGCGTAATCACAGCTCACAACATGCTGGTTGACAAACTCCTGTTTTATTAATATTTCATCCTCAACACCAGCTTTTCCATGATGCTGCTCAGCTTTAACTCAGAGACACTATTTCCACGCCACGGATGTGTCTAGTGCTTAGCAGCAAGAGATGTGTTTGGAAACCTAAATAACCCCACCTCTGAGGCCTCAGATTATGCTATTTCTTCTCCTCATTTTTGAGGCATTTGAAATACTTTCACAAGATGGAGAGAAACTTTACAGGTTTGTGCTTGTTCTCAAAGCGTATTTGTTCAGCAACAGCTCCTTGTAAATGGCTGATTTGGGGCTGTATTTAAACTGGAAAGCATCTCGGAACAGTTGGATGGGAAACGTGTTACAGGCAAACGCAAACAGTCATCTGGAGAGGCTGCTCTCTGGGGGCCGCCAGCCTGTCCTAGCAGGAGAACGTCGATGTTGGCTGGAAAGCCATAATACATAATAAAACACAGGAAGCCCTTTCTCATTATTGTTGCTACGAACTCTGGCAATTTTCTGTGGCACGCAACACTCCCCACCCCTGTGTTTGTGCGTTCTTCCACACTGCCTCCTGTCTTCGGGATGACTCAGCTCAGAAAAGTTACATTTAAAAAACTAAATATTATATTTCTCTTCCTTCCCAAGATGGCAGTTGCAGTGTGACTTTTGGCCTTTTGACACACTTTGCCCATGGTCTCTCATGGCAGCACCTTTTAGTGCCACTCCAGTTACCCATCAGCAGAGCTGTTGGGCATCAACTACTTTGATGGACCAGAGAGCTGGTGCTTTTACAGCCCTCCCCCTGACGAGGTACAGCTTTTCTATTTCTCACACTAGGACTAGAAACGTAGTAGCTTGTATGCCAGTGGCAAAAGTACTCATTCCAAGATAACCTATTCTCTACCTTCAGGCAGAGTATTCCCTTTAAAGATCAATTCACAAAACCAATTTTTCTTGGTCTACGAGATGTTCATCAGAGCTTACCCCCTGCCCAGGCTTTAGCATGCCCAGTTTTGCATTTTCCCATCCTTATCTCCAATTTTGTCATACCAAATACAAACTAGACTATTTACACATTAACACAGTAGCCCTATATGTTCCAAGACCAAAATAATTACCTTATTTAGAAATATGCATTCATTTGCCATTGTCTAACCTTTTCTCTTACCCCTACAAATATATAGCCAGGTTCTGTATCATGGAAGCAAAGCTCTGTCCCCTTAATTAAAAAAATAAATGAGTAATTTAAAATTCTTTAAAGTTATACCTAAATACAGAACTGAATGCACATACTCTACAGAGGAGTGTAGGCACGTGTTCATTAATCTCTTGCTGCTCATTAAAATGCATGATGACTTTTTAAAAAATTTATCCTTGAAAACAATGAATTTATATAAAATCAGAGTATGAAATTGCTGATAGTAGGGACATTAAAGGTAGTAACTGATGCACTATTATTATTTCATGACAGCTGCCAGAATATCTTTATGTAGAAATAGTTAGGTGTGTATATATATGCATGTATATATATGTATGTATATAAGATAAGCATAGTGCAATGAAGATTACGCATAAAAAAAACTTTGGCAACTGTAGAAAGCAGGTGTTTCCCATGGCTCTCTGTTAAAGAGCATTCTGCAGTTAATGACGCTGTGAAAGACTGCCTGTAGACCAAAAACACATGCATCAACAGAAGACTACAGCCATGAAAGACCTGCAGGTATATGGGTAAAAAAACCAAGGCTAAATATCAGTGCATTCAATACACTCAATCCTACATCTAAAAGCATCTTTAAACAAAGAAGTTGTTGTCTAGAATGATATACACACCAGTAAAGTGGGAGCTGCAAACATTGCTACTTCCGCTCTGGAATAAAATCAAAGGCAAAGGGCCAGATTCCTGAAAAGTAACGTTCAGTCTCCCACTTTTCCTCTTAGGTTACATCCAAGAGAAAGTAAAGCATAGGATCAGATTCTGGTCTTGCAGCAGTATGAAAGACCCCATTGAAGTCAATGTGTAAAACTCAGCAGTTCCCTGCCATGCAATTTTCTACATAATGTTTGTGCCGTTTCCCACTGGAATTAACAGTAGCCATGAAAATCCCCTGAATTCAAGGCTCGCACTTTGGAGCAGATGCACAGCTGCAGAGGGAGCAGGATGAGTGGGATGCCTTGTCATACCCAGCGCTCCCACCGGTGAAGACCGCTGCCTCATGCCTGCTCTGTAGCTATGGCACTTTCCCATCTGGGAGCAGGGCTTGCCACTTATTATTTCTTAATAAATATAAATAAATAGATAAAAGAAAATGTGAACATGTCCACCTTGGTTAAGTGGCCTGATCAACTGTGGTATGTGGCACGTCTGGCCCACAGCAGAGGACCAGGCAGTAACCTTATCAGGGAAACACAAGCCTGGGGAGGCAGTCCAGCCTTACAGCCCAGGCTGCCCTGTCTCGCCAGGCACACCTCTGCCCTCCAAAGCCAGCCGTTGCTCCTACATAGGCTTAGCCTTGCCTTTTTATAGTCAAAGATAACATACTGCACATCAGAAGTGATGTACAGTATGTCTGGCTTTCTAAACCTAGAAGCCAGCAATAGTGTGTTTCCAGGAGTAACTGTTGCTCTTCCTGAAAAATGATAATATTTTCTTTGAGTTATTTTTAAAAAATGAATGGTCTGGCTCCCTCTACCAACATTACAAGCACCTCCCTCAGGAAACTATTTTCAACCCAAGAAAACAGCAAATGCAAGGTATTTTCAGGTGGGTTGATTTCATCTAGAGATCTAGCAATTTAACCGAAGGCTAGAAACTCCAGCCATATCATAACCCACATAGTTTCCTTCTGTTTACCTGCATGGGCTCTAATCACCTGTGCAACATCTGTTGGTACTCTAGCGTTACTGGCAAGACACCAAAATAACTGTATTCTGTATAACAAACAATTGCAGTTTCTGTCTCTCTCCTGGTCTGCCTGCTTCAGCTTACAAAGCCAGAATAAACCCTTCCTGCCTTCCAGGGTAGGAGTGGGATCAGAACATGGCCCTTTGAGAGTATGATAGAAACCAGAATTGCACGATTATGCTGTTTCTTCAAAAAATATGTCTTTTAGGTGATTTTCAGTTCCTGTATGAATGAGTAAATTAGACGATAAAAAATAAACCACAACCAGAACAGCAGGTTTAAATACCGGGACATTTTGGACACAAACTCAGGAGCACTCAGAGAGACCACTGGCTATGCCCTTCAGATTTCTAAAATACATGTTTTGAAGCACTTTTTTTGGGCACAGATTTGTTTCCAGGTTTGGGGGCAACTGCACACCACCAGGAGAATAGAACCACCTCTGCAATGTGTTTTACGTCTGCGGAGAATGACCGTCCCGCTCCTACGGGGTCTGCAATCAGAGCAGATGCAGCAGAAGAGGAGAACAGTGGGGACAAGCAGACGAGATCTGGTGACTTCCTCAAGACTGCACACCAGGTAAGAGCTGGAAGACAGTCACTTCACCAGAGTGGGCTTTTTTACCTCTGGGTTTTCCAGAGGTCATGGCCAAAATGACCTCAGTGCTGTTGAGACTCTCAGAGTCTCCTTCTTTCACCTTTCCCATCCCCTTGGCTTCTCCCTATTCTCTACAGCAGACATTTCACACCAGGGGAAGGAGGTCCCAGTGCAGTGAAGGTGCTCCCATCCCTCGGGGCGCACCTAACACCTCCACCGCTCCACCTGGGCTTTGCCGCGGCCGTCCGGCCCCGCCAGCCTCTCCCCCTCCCCGGAGGCAGGGATCAAAGAGAGACCTCCTATGGCTGCAACTCAAGCATGAGACCTCGCCGCGATGGCAGAGACGCCTGTGTGCACAGTAAACTTGCAGTTTCCATATCCGCTGAGGCTAACCATCTTACAGGACCCGAAGAAAAGACAAAATAAAGCTATAAGATTACACATACGCTGAGGGAATATGGGGATCTGTAACACAGACATATTTATTTCACTGATTAAGATCAGTAAAGTTAACTGAAGAGCAAATACAAAGAAGGTCGTCATATACATGTATTTTCAATTTATAACTTACTCTCTCCTCTTTTTTTTTTTTTCTCAAATCTTTCAAGGTAAACAAAAAAAAGAGCAAAACAGCTTCCCCAGGGGAGAGGCAAGAAGTACAGTGTACATGGCTGAGGAAAATAACGTGCTTTTCTGTTACTGAAAAATATCTCACACACCTGGATTACTTCAAGTTTTTCCTCAAAATTTACACAGATGCTGCTTACCATTTCCCTTTTATACTGAGTAGCTTTTTCCAGGAAACATTTTTTCCCCAAAACACTCCTTTCCTTCCTGAAGAAGCCTGATTCACATTAGAGGATGTTTCTGTCAGAATGAAGTCAGAGAATTATTTTTAAGATTAAAATCTTGTGTAGAAAGTGATTCTCCAAGACTCATGAAGAATGTAGTTTCAAAAAACCCCCAAAACCTATAAAAATACGTTTTCTGCCTTTTTTTTTTAAATATAGTTTTTATTTTGTGAAGGACAGGGGGGTTTATTGCTTTGAATAAATATAACTGCATCTGCTCATCTTGCTCAGAAAATATTCCTACCAAATATTGTAAAAGTATTTTGATACAATAGTAAATGGGAGCAGAAAGTAACTCCCATCAGTGACAAGAATTTTGTCATAAGCTATAGGTGTGTTGGTTTCTGCTCTGGACTGAGATTATTCACACATGTGTTTGCTGGGTCTGGACTGAGGAGCATAAACCGATCTGTGCAGGACTGACAAGAACTTGCTGGAACTATTTCTCTGTCTTTCATAATGTCATTACCAAAATTGCTAAAACAATATTGAAAGAAAATCACATAAGTAAAACATAAATGCATCTGAAAAGAAATCATAAACTCAGCCAAAGACTTGATGTAGTGAGCAATATGAGGAACAGTATTCAATAAAGAAAACAAAGTAAATAATCTGAAAATTGAGATCTGTATACCTTGTGACTATGTAAGATCAAAGAACATGTCTTCTGGGACCTCTCTGGACTTAAGTTCAGGCACCTGCTTTACACAGATGGATTAAAAGGGTAATACAAATCTTGGGAACTCATTTTGTCTCCTGAAACTAGATTTAATAAAGGTGCATTGCATATTAATTACACATACATAAATTACAATTTAATACATGCAAATATTTATAAGACCTACTGCTGCAAAACACAGGGTTTTGGTCTGTATGTCAGTGCTAAGCTTCCCTTGACTTTACCAGTGGAAGATCAGGCCTCAAGTTTAAATGAAAATGTAATTGGTAAGATTATCCTAGGGGAAAAAGGGCTCTTGGGGACAAGGGAGAGCTACTCGGAGAGTTGCGACAACTCTGTCAAGCGATTTCCAGATCAAAATTACTGTTTTTCTAAAACTTGAAACACAGCCAAAAATTCAGCCCTGAAGTTTAAGAAAATCACCACTGTATCCATCAAACTACTGAAAGACTGCAGCTCCCAGGCAAGGCTAGAGGTCCTTCTGTTTCACCCTAATTAATGCACATTTCTTTTCTCTAGCTTCACCATTATGCTCAAAACAAGAAGTCCCACCACCACCAAGGAACTGGGGAGGTTGGAGGGGGAATCACCTGCTTCCCAGTTAAAGTCACAAAATCTGACTTGCTTGTCCAGATGTGACCAAAGTCTTCTGCAAATTAGCGGACACACCCAGGCAGCAGTCTTTTGGCAGCGGCATTTACTCCATTCCTTGCTGGTTATTTCCAGGCACTACACCACCTACCTCTTAGTAACATCTTCGTTGACAGACTCACCAGAAAAGCGCACCTGGCGTAGTTTGAAACGGAAGAGATCTGTCAGGCTCTCCTAAGTCCCTAAAGAAAGTTAAAACAAGTAGTGAGTGAATGCAGGACAGCTATGCTTTCTGGTCCTTATACCGTCTCTTTGCTGCACGGAAGATTGATAGCCTTCAGGTTCCTGAACTAACACCTTCCCTGTTAATCGCATTCACTGGTGATATGATATAGCTGTAAAAATAACGTTCAACTGACACTGGCTTGGTTTTGTATTTCTTACCCAAGTAATGCACGCAATGCAAAAATCAAATTTCCTTATATGCTTCAAAGGACCACAAGTGTATGTATGCACACACACAACTGTACACAGGAGCCATCTGTCACAATCAGTTTCTTAAATTTAAAAACATTATTAGCTCAGAGACAGGAAGGAGCCTCGGGAGCAAGGGGCAAAAAATCGCTAAGATAATGACTTTACTCTAAACACCCTGACAATCTCTCCTTCTTTGGCGTTTTTTAATCATTTAGAAAGACAGAACACGACGAGGCAACTTGCATGACCAGTGTCACTGGTTTAGAGTTTCTTCAAGCAGCTGAATTTATACGGCTGTAGGGTAGAATAACTTTATTTTTTATGCTTAGCTTGTAACTATGGAAAATCCTTTATAAGCATACTTCCTCCTAACACACAGTATCTATCCAATCTATCCTGAAGCATGAACACTGACCCATATTCTTCCTTTCAAAAATGGCAACAGTCCAAGGAGTTTTCCGCTCCTACGGTTTTGGGGTTTGGTTTGGTCTTGTGTTTAGGAGCTAATTTCTTCTAACATACTACCAAAGTGTTAGAGATTCTCAGAGGAGATGCTCGTGAACAAGATCCACTGTCATGAACCATTTGCCTGCCTGCTGAATTTCTTACCAATATGGGTGGGAGAAGGTAATATTGCCAGTGCAAGACACTTGCCATGTGGCAATGTTATAATCTGATACCAAGCTTTACAACGGTATGTATAGATCCACTACAGAGCTCTAGTAGAGTTAAAGAGACCATTCAAAGACAAGGAGAGCGCGGGAAATGAGAGTGAAGAAAGAAAATGAGAAAAAAGTTTGTTTATCCAGCATGTGAGCAAGTCACAGCAGGACTGCACAAACACACCAGATGACACGGTCAGCAGGGAAGGAAATACCCAGTGTATAGTCCTAGGTGAGCCAAGATTATCCATTAATCTAAGACTGCAGAAAATGGAAAATATGATCACAACCTCTTGTTGAAAGGAGGGGGAAAGGGAGGGGAAAAATCCTGGACTCTGGTAATTTCACCCTGTTCGGTGAACCTCTATTTTTTCACTTAAATCATTGAAATAAAGAAGAAATTGGCTGCTGGTGTCTGTTTGGCTGCTCTTAATCAAAGCTATTGAGTGGATTTCTTAACGGCATTCCAGTAAACATTGCAGTGAAAACAACACTATATTAGATCTTAAGCAGCCAGCAATCTGATTAGCAGATACAGATCTTTAAGCAAGTATTTTACTTCCTTTTCACTTAAAAAAAAATCCCAACATTTTCTTCCACCATCCTGGAGTTTTCTTCATTAATTGTGCTAAAATTCATATAAAATTAATAAAATCCAAGGGGTAATAGATCCATCTTCGTCTAAGTTTTACTAAGAGATGCATAGTTTTAATTTACAGACATGCAAATGAAGTTTTAAAGCATTATTATGGTTAAAGAATATCTCAGTGCAGTTTTTACACAACAGGCTTTTGTTATTTAAATAACCAGTTACCACAGAACGCCAAGTTTCTGAATCAGAGACTGAGCTTCTGAGCAGCTGAGCCCAGAGAGGGCTGAGGGTGCTCTGAACATTTCCAGCAAACACTTTGCACTTTTTGGGGTTGGGCTTTTATATCTGAAACAACTTAAAAAAAGATTGGAAGTTAGAGAAACATCATTCATAGACAGAATTGAGCGGTGGGCTTCATCCCAGCATCTCGTTACAGGAATCCCTCTAGCTGCCTTAATAAATTTGAAGAAGCTTTTATTACAGGACAAGTCTATTTGATGGAAGATGTTTATCTTATGATCGATGTGTAATTATGCTCGATGTTAAAGAGCCATTCTCTTCTCCAGCAGCTCTGAAAGGTGAAGTAGTGTATGAATGTTTCATAGAACATACTTCATTGAATTACACTGAAGAAAAAGATGTATTTATTTCAAGAAATGCATGTCTTATTCTATTGGGCTTTATATTGTAAAATTAAGAATATTTATTAGCCTTAGTATCAGAGCAACAAAAGTTGTTTAAATATTTACCTTTCAACTACTTTAATAACTACATTATTATCAATAACGTTTTTTGTGGTTTAATGTTTCCAAACTTAATGATTTTTATTTGCCTCAAGTTCTCACAATATTTAAGCTCACAACAGTGTCTCAGTTAAGATTTCTTTAGGATTGACATGAATGATGTGGACCGAGATTAAAAAAGACAGCAAATCAGTAATACAATAGGATTTTAAACAAAAAGTGGTTGTGGATCTTTCTAGGAGAAATAATAAATATAAAGAATACATTAATATAGATAGAAGGAGTCAGACATATGTCAGTAAAAACATTCTGAAAAAAATTCTTACAAAACAGCACGTTCCTATCCACAGCCAAATATATCAAGTCATTTTTGTAATTCTCACTCTCTTTTGTACCCTGTTTGGAAGCTGTATGCAACTCGGCTAAATTAATTTCTCTGTGTTGGAGGTTCAGTATGAGCTCTCTGCTTCTGGCACCGGAGCCGAACTCCGGCCTCAGCGACACAGTTATGCTGCTCAGGTAAGCCTGTGGGAATTTTACCAAGGAAACTGGCACATTTTTGGTTTTACTAGGCAAGCTGAGAGCAGAATTTGGCCCCACATAGGCTTAGTCTATAACAGTTAGAGATTACCTAGATGCCTCGCTGCTTTCAGGTACCAGTAGCCTCCTTCCCTCTGTACTGCTTTGACTCTTTTCGGTGTCAGACGACAAGGCTCTTGCAGAGCTTCCAGTAGTGGAAAACTTTTTCACTCAGGTTGATGAGGACAAACTCAGCCCCTTATCCTCAAAGGGGGCAGAACAGTGTCCTAATGCTGCAATTCTTCCTCTTTTGGTCCCCCAGCTCATCTCCAAATGCGTTCGATTTCCTTCCCATCCACCTCTCTGGAATCACTGTTGTCCCTTCCCTCAGAAATCATGATTTTTCCCATCCAAGATCCACAGCTTTCTACTGTCTCACTCTTTGGTTTCTAAGGTTTCCTATAGCTTTCCATTTCATATTTACGTTCTTTTTGCTTTCCAAGAGGTCCCACAAAGCTTTCCCTACCTGGTCTTTTTTTGGGTTCTTTCCATCCTCCTTGAAGTCCAAATCTCATCCCACTACCGCTGACTGTTACTGTGTTTTTGATAGGCCCCCATTCCCTGTTTTTGGCTCTGGCGTCAAATCTGTCAACATCCCCAAGCAAAATCTTCCTAGAATTATGATTTGCACAAATTTCCATTACGCCCTAACTTAGACTGGATCTTTCCCCAGTATCACAGCTACCAGCTGAACCGGTGCAACCGCGAACACAGATAGGCAATGCTGGCATTTGCACCTGCAGAGTTTAGTGGTTTTGAGGCACAATGAACTTCAGAATTGCACTTCCAGTCTCCTGGACCAAACTCCTTAAACCATTATTATTACAAGAAATTCCAAAGAACACAAAGTCCAGCAAGGAAATCAAAGGCAAAAAAAGGCAAATGGATGATCATTTGTTAAAACTGACTGCTTCTAAGAGGAACATTTTTGCAAGTAATACAAAAAGCAATGAAAAGGTTCTCACCAGACTTTATTGAAATATCTCTGGGGAAAATCCATCAGAAATACATTTGCAATCAGCCCAGTATCAAATTTCAACTGTAAATATGGCAATTAAGAAGGTCAAGTTACCCAAGGGTGTGTAAGAGTGAGATGAGCAGTTAAAAAGGAATTTATGTCGAGAGTATTTTTGTATACAATTTACGTCTTTTACTCTGTTAAAACACATCACACTTTTTCTGATATGTTACATGACATTATATTCACAGTAACAGGCTACTGAAATAATGATGCATTGTTGGTTTCCTTATCTCCATGCAAACGCTTTAGAATTGTGCTTGAATTTGATGCGCCGATTAGCTGAGAGCTGAATCCATGCCAATAAAAGAATTGCTGTAAATTGTTGGATGAGTGTAAATTACACTCACACCACTGCTGTAGCAGAGAAAAATATGTAACTTAAGATTACGAAGTGTCCTGCTGCGACATATATGGAGTGGAAAGGCACTTAGGGCAGAGAGGACCATAAATGGTTTAAAGCCAAAAAATACCCAAGTAATGTGTATGGGTAGAAGAGTGATTAAGGAAGTGACAAAAGCAAAGGTGGTTATCTAACCTCTAGTGCTCCGGGGCTTCATAATAAAGGGTATCCAGGAGCAATCCCAGCTTCACCCACACACGGCTGTGCTGCACAGCCACAGCTGTGCTCATACATATATTTGGGGAACTGCACAGTGAACGGGATCTACGAACTCACCTCGATTTAAACCTCCTCCCTGACACACCAGAAAGAAAGTTATTCTGAACCAGGATCAGTTCATCACAGCCCCACACTCTTTACCACATGGGTAGCCTGCTGGTAACACACAGCGTCTCCAGCACAGAAGTGCAACACATACGAACTCATGTAAGGTATATGGCTCTGGAAACAGTGCCTGTCTGCACATACACAAGTGAGGAGAACAGCATCTCGCAGTAAGGAGGGCTACGCTGCGGTGTCGCCCCAGCAGTGCAGCAGAGCTGTTGCTCAAGGCAGCAAAGTGGCGACCAGTGCATGAACAGACATGCTCGGTCCCCTTCATAAGCAACTCGTGGGAGGGGATCAGCAGCTGGGCAAAAAAAGATAATGCTGGAGACATGAAAAAATAAAAAGCCTAAAAAGAGATGGCACTAGGAAAACAGAAATGGAACACAAAAAAATACGGGGGGGAGGGGGAGGGAACAAACAACTTGCAGCTGTAAAGAAGACACCAGTCGGAAGCTTTCAGGGAGCTAACAGTAACCAACCCCAGAGGACAGCCTCCAAGGACAAGACGAGGTCCCTGGAGAGACCACAGAACAAAGGAGGCACTGAAACTCCCACCCATTGCCTTCCACGCATGGCCACCAGAATCAAAAGACTTCTGATTTTGCGCATGGAGACTGACCCTTAATGTCACTTAGTCAGGATTGGAGAGAAGCATAGAAATGGCTCCTTTGGATGTTTTTTTTACCTGTTCCCCATTATAGTGTTTTCAAAGCACTTCATAGTTATTAAAGATTTCTTCTCACAATGCCCCTCTGGAGGCAACGTAGTAGTGTTTTTTCCATCTTGCAGGAAGGCAGGCACAGAGGGTCAATGATACTTGCCCACATATCATAGGATGCCTGAAGCAGACCGAGGAAGTGAGCTCAGGTTTCCTATATCGCCCCTTCATATCCTGCTTTGTCCTTTTCTACTTCTCTCTCATCCCTTGTGAATGGGCAACGATGGGAAAGGTGCCACTTCTGTGCTCATAAAATAAAACAATCATGAGGGTAAACCTAGAGAGCCACAGCTGAGTCCAGTCTTGCTTCCATTTAAATCAATGTCTAAAGGAGTTTGAGACTACTTTAGGTAGAGCTTACTAAATGTCCCAAGAGCCACATTCATTTTGGAGAGGGAAAAACCTCAGCCAAAGAGACACCAAACCTTACTGTCAAGTCAACAGTAAATCAAAGGTATTTAATTTAAAATATATTGACAATAAATGATATTAAGGAGGTCTAAATAGTAATTCATAATAATTCAAAGTTTTGAAATGAAAAATTAGATAAAGCAAAGACTTTGGGAGAAATATAGAACTGATAGATCTCAGGGGGAAAGAAAAAGGAGGGCTTTTTCTGTTTGGAAACAAAAAATTAGTCTCAGCATGTCCTTGTCCTTTATGTAAAGGAAAAAGTAAGTGTGTTGATACTGTTAGAAAAGCAGAAGTATTTGTTAGTTTTTCTGGTTTAATACTTGAAAAGAAGGATGATATACACACAACAATGATAACATACTGCTCAGGTAAGTGATTAACCAAGCATGGATTTAACAGGTAGGTGAGGGATATGGCCCTATGACACCAAATACCAAAGTTAAACATCAGCTAGAAAATTTTTTTAAAATACTGCTGTCCTGAACAAACTGCACCTTTTAAAAGTGGACCGGATTTTGCAGCACTAGGAAAGTTCCATGTCAGAAAGACTAATATCATGCTGATATTAAACAAGCAGGACAGCAGACGTAGATAAAATAGATAAATGAAGCCTGTACAAGAAGTTTGTTTTCGTTTTTCATTAGTATTATTAATGTGATTGATAAAAAATAAAATTCTAGCCAAAAAATAATATCTATAAACTTTTGCAAAGCATTTGAATCAGTACCACAAATATTCTAATTAGCACTGTGCATGATCAGTGGACTACTCAGTAAATAACTATGCAGAAGATAACAGACAGATTTCAGAAAGGTGTTGATGAGGACCTGCCATTGACTGGTTCAACAGGAATCTGCACGAACACGGATGATATTCAAATCATCATCAATAAATCAGTAGTAAACATAAAATCTCTGCTGTTATCATGTGTGGGCAACAGAAAACACACACTGTAAAGAAATGTCGATGAAAACATGACAGTTTTACCAAATAATCTGGGTCATTTGACTGACCAAAAGGATGACAGACACTCGAAAGCAATGACTGAAGACTAGGAAAAGACAGACAGGAATTCACTCAAAGATTTGAAGGAATTTTCTTACTCCCAGACTGCAAAAGGCATTTCTTGGCCTCATCTTTAAAAACTTCAAAATTGATTTTATTTTAAAACTTTTTTTCCTGCTTCTTTCTTTCCCTTCCAATTTAGCCGATCTTTTTTCTAGTGTAAGTGTAAAAAAAAATTTCTTTTTTCTACTTCTAGAGTTTTTCCAACAGAAATACCAGTGCAGAAACAGTCTCTGAGGATTAAAAGTGCTTTATGTAAAAGTAAATTTAATTTGGATACTCTTTAACCACCTTTGTCCTCATTGTCCATGCACTTCTAGTTTGGTTGCTATGGGATTTTCCCCCAGCGTTAAGACTTCAAGGAATGCCACTCCACTCTTCAGCCTGATCCGCGCCGTTGCATTGCATGCGTGATCTGGGACCTATCTTATAACCTCCTGCAGATCTAGCCTTATGCTCTCGAGGGGAAATACAATTTTATGGCTGACTCCTCACATTCCTGTGAGGAATTCACTTCCAGTTGTCATACTCCTTTCCATTCCCCTGTTCACTCATACAAATGCACTTCCCCACAGAAAGATCACGCGCAGCTTCAGAAAAATCATGAAACTCGGGAAATTTATAATTCTCGTAATCCTGTAATGGAAGTGTTTCCATTTCCAACAGTGTTTTAATTTTGCTGAGAACGAAAAAAAATCACCACTTTGTTGCTTCCTCAGAAATAGATCCTGCTTTCAGCCAGCAAGTCTGCCGTCCCCGCTGGCTTTAAACATTGTCCGGATCATTCTGTATCGATACACATAACCTCTTCGCTTCCCACACTTATGCCCATATGTTTAGATGTTAAAGTTGCCTTCAAACTCATTATACAGGCGAACAGTGCATGAGATGAGCGTAACATCTTAATTAGCAGTGTCACTGACACATTTTCTGCAAGAAAACCTTCCACTGAACCAGAAATTTCCCATATGCTTCTTTATATTGATTTGCACCTGTTGTCACTTCCGTGCCAACAAAAATACCTGAATGGAGTATGAAGGAAAAAAAGTAGGGTTTGTGGTGCTACCAGAGCCTTTGACTACATGTCAGGGTAACTCCCAGCTGCCAAACACCCAGGGACAGGTTTCAGCAGCCTCTCGCAAACCCAAGGCAACCTCTTGCAGGATTAAAAGATGAGGCCTGACCAACACTGTGTCAGCATCAGTGAGCACCCTGAGTAAGAAAACATTAGACCGATCAGACAAGTGTCTCCAGAGACAGCAGGACTATCTGGGCACTGCCATTAACAGGAGGATGCTCTAGTCAAATAATGAATCGACCTAAATCCAAAACACTCAATGGCCTGAGGCTCAGCAGAATAGCAACCGCTAATGGTCTGCCCTCTGTGGAAAGAGCTCTCAGAGAAGGAGACATCAGGACAAGTGGCTGAAAGCCACAAGCTGCAGGAAGCAGCAGCAGGCTGTGCTAGGTAAGCACTAGGTTTCTGTTTTAGCTGCTTTCCCCAAGACATAAACATCAAGCTGTTCCAAAAACATGGGAGCCCAGGAGTCTGAGAGAGGTCTTCTCTGCCCCATGTCCGAATTCCTGCTGTTGAGCACGGGGCAAACACACAACACACCCAACAAACATATCACACCCCATCTTCCTTGTAAAATTGGCATGCATTAGCTTGGCCTGGGTCAGGCAGCCTGCCTGGTCAGCTGCCTGATCCTACTACACTTGCCCTTGCTTTCCTACTCTTCCATGCCAGGAGGAGTATTTGCCTATTCCCCACTTCGGGATGTGTCAGCCTAAATCGACACCACTGCCTACTGTCATTGTGGTGAATATGAAATAGTAGACATAGCGGGCATTTCTTCTCAACAAAGAGGTGTCGATTCAGGGGTCTCAAATCACAAGTTTTTGTCTTGTCACATTGACTCTCTATACACTCTGCAAACCTCTGGCCTCTTAGCCAAGGCAAACAAACCCACCTACTTTGCTTCAGGAGTCAGTGGCACAGCCCACTTCACTTGGTTTATATTTCTGGCACCAGAGACAGGTGTGAACAACTTACTCAAGTGACTGTTATTTGAGGTCTGTAAAAAGCATTTCTAGCCTTTCTCTGAGGTTTTCTAATCCCTAAATGACCTTCATGTGTCTTTTCCAATACATTTTCTTGTAACACTTAGGAATATCATCCATCCTGCTGCCTTTAAGCAAAATTCCATCAACAACTAAGATTTCTCCCTTCAGACTCTAAAAAGGTCCAGTAGCATGCTATCTGGCCCACAGTCGGCTAAAAAGTTTGACTGCATTGAAAATTTGAAAGTCCCATCCTCTGCAGGTGCAACATCAGTCCTTATTTAACCTGAAGTTGAACAAGAAGCGGCAGATATTCGCCTGTATACATGTGTAGTATTTATCTAGCACAAATCTTCTGTAACACCAAAACTCTCCCTGATTTGTTATTCAGTGTGCAAATTATACCCGTGCAGCTGAAAAAACCCACATCTCCATGAAGGTGACAAAGTCGTGTGAGTAAACATCATCTATATGAGCACTTTGACCATCGTTTTTTCTAGTGATTCATACACGCCTAGTCTCCAATTTTAACCACAATATTTAAAAGGTGCAACCTCTTCACCAGCACTGCCCTGGAGGCATTCACAGCTATTGTAGGTGCATGTTTACCATAAATATTGCCCTTCTTATCTTAAATACCCAGGTCATATTATCATCAGGTAGACCTCAGTGTTCTCTCTTTTATAAAAAAAAAAAACCCTTCACATATCTCAGGTGTCTTAGTACCTCAGTGCCCAACACAGTCCAGAGGGCAGGTGAGAAAATCGTATTCCCTACCACTGCACTGATGGCACCCTCTCCATGAAACAAAAGCCTGGACACACTTTCAATAACTGATATGTTCCCCTGCCTCTCTTTTTATAAATTGCTGTTTTCCAAGTTGTTAGTTGTCCCTAGATTTCATTTCCTGAACAAGACTGCCATGCGAGACTAGCTTTCCTCTTAACCAAAAGTCCTGTTGCTTTCTTCTGGTATTAACACAAATGCGATCTTGACTCATGCACCTGTATCCAACAGAAAATTTAAAATGTTCATTTACTCTCAGATGAAAGTCCTTTTTTCTTGCTGCAACACTGCCCATTGCTCCTATGAAGAGCTCCTTTGGTATTGCAAACATTTTGTCATCAACCACTCACCATGCTATGCTTATTCTGATATCCATTGCTTTCCGCTGCCTTTGGAACCCATGGCTTTTCACCTCAGGTATCCTTTTATAAGCCTGAGATTCTCTATTATACCCACAGTTATCTTGTGTCTTACCAAGGAAACACACTACATCTATGGGAAGAAAACCAGGCATTATGGCTGGATGGACGCCTCATGCGAGAGCATCCATCACTCAGTTTAAATGTAGCCTTAACTTCCCAAATGTAGCTCTTAACCTTAGATCAGGTACACTGATTTTTCACTTCTTTTTTCATAACCTCCATTTAAAAGACATCATTCACATGCTGGTAGGAGGGGTACTGTGGAATGCAGTACTTCCCAAACGTATGCTATACAGAGTAATAGCCTTCTCTGCACAAGTTAAGTTAAGCCTATGAAAAAGATGAGAAGGTATGTCAGTAATAAGGACATCTTCTAATTGTTTTCCCTCACGAGGGCACCTGCTGCCTAAAGCTCCAGCGAAGTGCTGTTTAAGCTGCCTTCAGCTGCCCTCCGCATTTCTGGAGAGTTTCAGTTAGTTTTTTTTAAGAGCTCCATGCTTTCACTCAGGTATTCCGTCAGTTTGTTTTACATCTCGAGTCAGTGCAGGTAACCCCGCGGCGCCCTGCAGCACAGCTGAACCCTTTGGCCTGTGTCTGAGGTCTGACAAATCACCAGTCAGCAGCTTCAGCTCCTGCACAGCATCGCGCCGGGCTCCAAGTGGCTTGCACCAGAAATGGCAGAGCGCATCTTCTTCACCACATGGGCTTAAGTCCAGCTTCTCCCATCAACTTCCCCGAAAATCAGATTGGGCTAAAAGCACTGAGCAAATCTTTGGTTCCACGGTAATTGGCAGTTAAACTATAGAAAGCCTCAGAACTGGGTCAACAAAAAAGAAAACTAGGCCAGAACAGTGTACTTCTAAAAATCCCACCTGAAGAGATTAGCAGTGTTACGTTCTCACCCTGCCCTTGCTGTACTACCATGCCTACTCTACTGATCCAGGATCCCGAGGGTTAATCTTGTGATCTGCGAGGTCAATGAGATAGCGTGTTACTTAAAACTTGATTTTATTTTTAAAGGTTTATTTTAAATGCACCTTGTAAATGAATTCTAATTTGACCTCTAATTTGAACTAATGATCAGTACTAGTATTTACATGAACCAGATACGGGACAGTTCATAAATCTGGGATCGATTTTTTTTTAATTATTTGCTCACTGGGACATACACATAAACCACAAAACACCGTAGACTATTAACTCACATCTTTTTCCCTTATGGTTCCAAAGCCAAAGCGTTCCTCCCTCTCCGATTCATTTTTTTAATCTTCTCTGAATCCATTCAAACTTTATCCAATAAGTGTCAGTAAGTGATAGTCATATTGAATAAATGCAGAATTAGTAAACCCTCTAATTCCAAAGTGTTTAGCTTTGGAGCGCAAGAAGTTAAACACTTTCTTGCAACACATTGTAAACATGTCAATGCGTTTAACATTTTAAATGTGTTCTGTTCCCTTGCGCATGTGTTTAGAAAAGAAACAGGTTATGATATTTAACTAGTGAATGGATATAGTGCTCATTCCTACCAACACTTTTTAAACACTTGTGGACGCTTAAAATTATGATGTGTTTAAGATTTGAACACGTTTGCTTTTCTACACTCCTAATCCAATGAACGTTTGATGCATTTATTTAGAACAGCAAGTTTTTATCAGGCTAGCAAAGTATACAATCTGTAAAGAGCAATGCTTGGGTTTTTTTAAACTATTTCTTCATTCTACTCAAAATTAGAATCTAATCAGGTGAGGTTTTAACACAGGGTAAAGAGACTTCTACCTCCAGAATGAAATTATTGTGCTAAGCTGATCTCATTTGTGAGGTGCAGAAGTGGCTACAACTTTTAAAATGTATTTCTTTCTCAAAGACAAGACTCTGTGCTACATGGGAAATACAGCAAGTTTGCAACTGGAATGAAGAAAGCCAAAGGAGAACATCTGCAAACATTTTGAAGGAGGGTTTTTTATTATGTGCTCTATAGTTGGATCAAAAGCATAAATTATCTGGAAATAAACTGGCTATACTACCCACCTACACTCGTATGGGGTTACTCAGTGAGGAAATGGCAAAGCCCCATGCATCTTCGACTGCTGCTTTACCTGAACTCAGCTCACTGGTCTAGCTATGCTTGGGCTATTTCTAACACTCCAAACCACCAAGCAGCTGCTAACAGCTGTCACTTAAAAAAAAAAAACCACCACAAATGCCAGCAATAAAATTTTATCTATCATTCCTCCAAATTAGCTTAACCTGAGGCCAAGCACAGGCAATGCTCAGCACTTACACCCATGACATGCTATTTCAGGACTTGTGAATGATAAAAATGGGTTCTTTTCTAGTGTGATAATTCAAATTTCCTGTAAAATCCAATTGCAGTGGTTGTCAACCATTTCCATACCATGATCCTCTTACAACAAAAGAACAGTTTTATGTTGCTACTCTTGCCTGCTCCCCTCATCTCCCACCCTTGAACCTGTCCACAGGAAAAAGAAGGCTACTCAAGATTCCCTGGAATATCCTTATAAGCCAGAATAACAGCATTTAAAGTCCTTCCAGGATTAGGAATAGACAGATCACATTCTATCACGTGGAAAGGCAAAATTAACTAAGTTCTTAAGGGTGTCTAATGTATCTGCCTTAAATCTTTTTCTTGTTCGAGAACCAATAAACGTGGATAATTCAGAAAGCCGAGGGCTATTTTTGATTTTATTTGAAAGCCAGCCATCCCAACTTCATTCATAAGTCTTTGTATTCCAGCTGTGCCAGTAAGCTCAGAAACCCCTGTATCACCGCGCTGGGGGCTGTACGAGGCCCTGGAAAGAGCTTGCATCCACCAAGGGGTCAAAGCAGAGACAGAGTATGCCAACTCTTCCAGCTCCTGCCACAGGCCAGGGGAAGCAGAGCTCACCTCTCTCCTAACTTTTTGTGCCATGTCACCTCCACAGAGCCGCCCTGCAGAAAGGGAATGCTCAGGTGACTTACAGATGCAAAAGAAAACAAAATACTCACATAGCCCTTGTATCAGCCTGTGAGATGCATGTCCCCGCTTCTGAGACGTCAGCAGGAGCTTCACCTGGCCCTTCCTGAGTGACTGCCCAGCCTTGGCACAGACAGACCTTCTGGAGCTTTTCCGCTGGTGTCCTGCCCTGCAGAGAGGGAACCATGAACCGCTGCAGGATCTGGGCATGACAGCAGCCCAGAGCTTTCATATTTCTCAGCATTATGAGTTATCTGGAGTGCTTCTCACAATTTGCTTTTAATGACGAGGAAATGCGGGTGATGGGATTTGGTCACACTGTAGGTACAAAAGTTTACTGTGGACCAGTATTCAAAGGCACTTTCTGAAAATTTTCAGCCTTCGCTTAAGTAACAGCAATGTAAAAGCTCAGTGCTGGAGCCACTTAAAGTTTGAATGCCAGCTGCATTTTTATTGGCCGTCTGTGACTTCAAAGGCCTTTTCCTCCGCTAATGCCCAGACAGGTAGGCTGCCCTGAAATCTCTCTGCCATGCTGACTTACGGATTTTGATCTGATTTTATCTGCAGGCTTATGTCTGAAAATGAACATTAAACATGTTGCGACTGAAATTAATTTCAGCATCTTGCAGTCCAGCTACAGTGCTGACACTTAATCAGGCAGGGGACGGTTCATCTGAAAACATATAGTAAGGATGTTCTTTGTAGTCACGTAAGCCTTCATCGCTTATACTTTAATCCCAAGACTTTAAGACTAAAACTTCAGAAAAGCAGATATGTTGCTGCTGTGCCAAGTTTTTATTTGTAAGAATAGGGAACAATGAGGAAATTCAGTTGGATGCTTAATGTATTTTTCAGTTTTAACAACCTGGTCTTTACTACACCATTTTATAAGAGTATCTAAAGCCCTCATCCCAGATCAGGACCCCATTTGACTAGCTGCTGCTCTGACATAATAAGGGACAGGCCTTACTACAGAGAGTTTGCAATCTGAGGGGCAGAATTACACGCCAGTGTAATGTTTCAGGTACCATCTGCCCATATGGGTACATTCACAGTACTGTAAAGAAAGTTTTGGTGCTAACACCATATAACAACAGTTGTCTTACTCTATGAAAATAGAGGGATTATTTAATTGAGACACATGGGACAATTTTCCCCCTGGTTCCATAACCAGCCCGAGTGCTGCTCATTAGGGCATCTCTCAACCCTGTTCCGCTGTATGGTATCAGCAAGCTAGAAGGCACCAAAACACTGCAGATGCTTAGACATGATTGAATTTATAAAGTCTGATCAGTGAGGCTTCTTAAGAAGCTTCACTGAAGTAAGTTTTTATTATAAAATGTTGGTAGTGTAGGCAAAGATACTCCAAAGACAAAAGTCTCCTATAATTCTAAATGACAACTTAAAAATGCAGTGGGTTCACCCCATACGGTAATCAACACAGGCTTATTTCACAACTAATACCAGCAGAATATTAGATTCTGATCTTAACTAAAATACTGGAATTTGGTTGAGTTGCCTGAAACAACTGAGGCATTCTACTGAATATCTGACACCAGCACCACGACAGGGCAAATTTAAACATTGTTATGTTTCGGTGTCTATGCTTTTGATATACACAGACAACCCTGAAAAATGAATTCTTCAAATGAATTTCAAGACATACCTGCTGTGCTTGACTTTCAGGAGTAGAGCAGGTATCTCGGGGATTCCTCCTCAACTGTTCAACATGTTCAAGAGTTATGTGTTCAAGACAATGGCTAGATCTCCTGTCTTCAACAATACTCTCAGACCCTAATATTTCTTCCTGACCACACAAAGCATCTTGCTGTGGAACGTCTATTCAAAAAGAGGGAAGATCAGGATTCCCTGGTCCTGGGCAGGGAGGGATTTTTCTTCACCAAGGCATGTGCCGAAGTAATAACACTAAAGCTAATTTTCAAGTGGGAGAGTGAAGAGAAAAGTGGGGCTCTAGCACATTTGGGGCAAATCTCTTTTTATTGTCTGCTTGTCATCACATGAGTTTTATGCTGGAAACAGAAACAAACACCCTGTCAAAATACTTCAGGCATCTGTTACTTAAACAGATCTCTCTGACAGGTGAAATAACAGACAGAATCAAAGAAGGGGGAAAACAGCGATGCATATTTATTAATGACGTAAAAATTTTAAAAATCTTAAGCAGGTCAATAAGAACGTACTTTCAAGATAATTTCACACTGAAAACAAATCCACCAACCTGTAGGGAAAGCCATGTTGAGAATCAATAAGGCAGCAAAGGCAGGTTTGAGGGCAGCCTACAGTACCTGCCTGGGCTGTAGAGCAGGAAAGCCTTTGAAGTTGCAGACGGCCAATAAAAACGCAGCTGGCATGCAAGGCTTATACATCTCCAGTGCAGTTTTTATATTAGTAATGTTTAAGTTGACCAGCCTGAGAATATTTGGTTAGCTTTAACACATATGCAATTAGCAATCTGGCTGGAATCCCCTTCTATACCTACAATCTAGACACAATGTTTATCACGCGACTGATGCTTTCCAGGGAAGTGTAATTGGCCATTCTTGCCACCTCCCTGTTTACAAGTGGTTTTCAAACTGTCCAATTTTGGTGTTGCTGTGTATACATTTATGAGTCAACTGATTTGTGTTAAACTTGCAAAATCCACTTTACAACTCTCTGAATAAAATGGGAAATTTTCTCACTTTTTTTTTCCTGCTAAAACCACTTTTATATAATATGTGGTACACTTGAAGTGTATTTCTATCTTAGATCATATTTTACCACAAAATTTATCAGGTATACAGTCCTCTAAAAGTGACTAAAACCCCTATTTTAATAGATTTCTTCAGGCATATACAATTAGAAAGGAAAGTGAGAGATACTTCTTCAGCATCCCATTGGTAGAGTGGCCTCCTTATGAAAATGGAACTGGCCCAGTAAAATAACAGTGCCTGCTATTTCGACTTTCATCTTAACATGTACAGATTTCAGGGTTTCCAACTGATCCGACAGAACACTTCCTGTTCAGGAAATAAACGTGTCAAATGATTTCTTGATTTAAAGTGATGGATCACAGTAGCTTTCTGTACTGCAGGGGTGCTATTCTCATAAAACATATGCAACCTTTATTACTAAAATGAAGGGGAATTACTCTAATATCACTTAGGGCAATTTCCTCAGCAGTCACCACATATCTCCAATGTTACAAATCCCAAAAGGAATAGGAGGAGGGGTGGGAGCTGGAGGTAGCTTGAATCCTCTGCTTATTCTGGTGGTGAGGGGAAAGGAAAAACACTATGTCATGTTTGGGATTTGTGTAGTTTAATTTAAAAGAAGTTACACCCTTTTTGAAAATAAAAGGAGTACACACAAATAGTTAAAGTTCAAGTTCTTTCATAAGCTATGTGACATTTATTTCTAGAATCACTGTGATGCTTAAAAAGTTCAACACAAAATTGCTGCAGTGGTAAAGGAGGGTAATGATAGGTCTTCCACACAATGTGATCTGAATTGCCTAATGAAAAGGGGACAAAATGACATATTTTTAATAATATTCATCACAACTATATAACTCAGGATAAAGAACTAGATGTCTTATATATGATCAAGAAAAGGAGGATGGTGAGTTGGAAAAGGTCAAAAAGGGGAACAGAGATCACTGAGTAACCATGTATGTAACTAAGCAAGGTAATAAGTCTTGGTCTATTAGGCAGAAGGAATTCAGTAGAAACAAAGAGGGCTTCCTTCCCACTGTTTACAGCAAAAGCTGTACTGGGATATACTTACCACTATGATGTCCTCATTACTTAAAAAATGGCAAAAAATAGGAAATGGCTACAAAAAAACATTCCAAGAATATCTTAATATGTAAAATTTGAAAAGAAGATGAGAAATGGCTCAGAAAAGAAGTACTAAGAATGCCACGTGTACCCCAGAGCAAAGCTTGACAGAGCTCCATTGATCTAGATGATGTGCAGAGGTCAAGAGATAACTTGGTCACAGTCTTTAAGTACTTGAGGGGCAGTAGATCCATGAAAGTAGAGGGCTCTTTAATTCACCAGGCATGGGCATAGTAAGATTTCAGACTTGATATGGGAGCTTAAGTGAAGTTGTATGACCTGTCTTACACATTTCTGCAGACCAAGCGATCAGTGACTACCTCTTCTATTGCCAGAAAACAGCCCTTTGCAACCTCCCCACAAAAAACAAGAGCAGCACTTCTACCAAGAAGAAAATAAATACGACTGAAGGGTCAGCTCCCAAAGTCCTCACTCACGGCGAAATGGCAGAGATGTTCAGGGAAGGGTTACACCAGAGGCAAAACTGAGTCAAGGTCTAAGGAGGATGAAGTTGTTTTCTTACAGCAACCTGCTTTTCCCTAAGTAACCAGGTAATCCACAGGTTTAGCTGAAGAGGTCAAAGTATCCCTGACACATATGCTCATCTGCAGTTCGCATTTCCTTTCATGTACCAACAGGACATGTAGCAATGGAAAAGATCTCATTTTATCTTATGTCCTTGCAACACCAATACTGAATGGAAGTGCTAACGTCACTTCTCTGCAGGTTCTCCTCTGGGCCAGAAGAATCGGGCTGTTCATTTGCTCCATGATTGTTGAAGCTGCCTTCTTGCAGCCTGATCCCTACAGCTCGCCCACATTTCTGAAATACGCCAGAATTTAAAAGGTGAATCCACCTGTTGCATGCCTGACATGAGCATGCACAGACTTAGGTGAAGACAACCCAGACCTCGGTTTGTCTTTTGTTTCAGTGTTTACCCAGCTATCATCACCACAACCACAACTGCAAATCATGTCTTTTCTAGTTTCTTGTGGGGTGATGTCATCTTGCAGCCCACCTCACGGTAACAGAAATGCTAAAATGACAGAGCCACTCTGTACCAGCTATATGGAAAGAGGGAGGTATTTAATTTAGAGGGAAGTTTGTTCTTGCTTAAGTAAAAACTAGTAACCCCAATGGCAATTTGGTTTGGGACTCTTTCTCCTATAATTGCATCCTACATTTGCTAGACAGGTCTTTGTTGAAAAGCTGAGCAATTTACCAAAGGAAAAGCAGCAGAGGTGACCCTCCTTTCTCTTGAAGGAGAAGGCAGTAGGAAAAACTAACAGAAGGAAAGCATAAATTTATTCTAAAATGTCTCTAGTAGACTGGCTTTGAAAGGTATCAATTACAACTGAAAAGGGGAGGGACTTTTTATTGCTATTTTGGAAGAATATCAGTTCTGAAGAAATGGATGTGCATGAGGATATTGCCTTAATACACAGAGCAGGCATAAATGACTATTCCAAAAATTATTGCATGGAAGTCTACCAGACTCTTAAGTCATCTAGCATTTTATACCATTTAGAAATGTATTTAGTGGAAGACAAGACTAGACAAAGGAGACATCAAGTTAATTTTAAAAGAGAAAACATCAAGGAAAATATCATGTTCTAGAAGTTGGAGGGCGAATGAATTGCATTTTAATTTCCTGCTCATATTACTTCAGGCTTCAGTCCACTGAAATCAGAGGCCTATGGGACTAGACACTGAAAAACACTTCTCCTTCCTGAAGAGCTGCTAATTAAATGCAGGAGGTGGCAGGACACCCAAAGTGATTTGCCCATAGGACAGGGGCAAAACCAGGTTTCAGAAGCCAGACCATGCCCTACTTCCAGTTCTCTCTGCTCTGCAACCAGCCGCGCTGTCAATGCCAGTAATAACTGGCTCTTTAAAAACAATCAGACTTCATACCAAGGAGAAAGCTGTGAGAAATGCCTTTTTTGAGGAAGGCAGGGAAAAAGGATGCAGTCTGCCAACAAGTCAGTCTATTTTAGCAAGTGGACACATTACCCTGCTGTGAATAGGAGGCTAATGTACAAATGACAGGACACCTACCAACTGCAGCTCCTCTTTCTATGAAACATGAGACTTAGTTTAATTTCCTCTCTCATAACAAGCATTAAAACCCTTAAACTTGCATTTGTACCTTAAGCAGACTTGCACTTTTAATTTTAGCAAATCCAAATGATCCTCTCATTGATGTCCCCAATGCCATAAGAGTAGGAATTATTGATATTGCCTGACTTTAATATTTTATGCCGCTGTGAAAATGGATAGCAGAGCCAAATCACAGCTCGCAACTAAATTATGAAGGTCATCTAAAAGAATGCCAAGCAACCAAAGTCTGCTTCCTCAGATCAAAAGAAGGTCTGCAAATTTTTGGTTGAGTTATACTTTCCTCTATTATTTATTAGTCATACACAGCTGAGCAAGGTTTGAAATAAAATACTGGAATCTGAAATGCATTCCAGGAAAAAGGCTTGCTGTCATCAGCACATGCTATTGGCTACAGCGTTTTGTAATGAACTGTAATTTTCTGTGACAAGCATTTACTTATGTCACAGATTTCAAACCAGCTTCTTGCAAAATACACCAAAGTAACCTCCAAGTGGCACTGCTAATTGCAAGCTTACTAGCTAAAAACACAAAGCGTAGCTGAAGATGGTATCCAAATGGTCACTAACTGCTGAAATGACTGATTTCTCAGACATATTTACAATTAAGGATCATATTCAATAGCTTACAACACCATCTATGATATCTGAGAAAAAATAGCATCTGTAGCACAGCTGGAGCAGCTGTGTTGGAAAATCAATCATTGCCTGGCAACTGAACAACTGATTTTCCATCAATCAGTACACAAGGCATTCTGTTAGGTTTATAAAACACATAAATTTGTTGCAGTATCTGCAAATGCAATAAGTGGGTTAGAAATGTAAGAGCAATAGATAAAAGACAGCTTTAAAGCAGCTATCAGGCTTAATATGAAAAGAGCTGTATTTATGCATGCTGTAAATACAATATTATGGTAATGAACAGATGAACTGCTCAGTGTGATTAGCTCTGACAATAGATAGAGCCAAGAGTAATCCAGAAATGAGGACTTTTTATACTGTAGCAAACATCTTGTGCTACGCAAGTCTAATTCTTCTTTTTGAGAAAATAGCCATTCATGGAAACAGTTACTCCCAGTTGTGCCAAGAACTCATAAATCCCTGTAAATTCCTGCAGCTTAGGCTTTTTTCTAGAATTTTATTGGCCTAACCGAGCCCATCAGCAATACTGCAAATCTTATCATTCTGTTGAGATTACACCACTTCTACAATAATTTCTCCAAGCTCGTTTTTAAAGGACAATAAAGATTGTAACTGTTCTTCTAACTCCAACATAAAAGAAGTGAGGGTGGGGGAGTTATACCAGAAATTGTACAAGTTAGTACTGCAGCTATGATATTTTAATACTCATAAAACATAAGCCTATTGCCTAATGTCAAGCCAAAGGAACGGGCAGAGATGCATTTGTGTATAAAGTAACAGTCATAACTAGTCACATTACTCAACAGACCTGCGATAGTCAACTGCCCAAGCTGGCAATCCTTGAGAAGCTGATATCCTTCTCTTTGGACACTGCTGCCTCCATTTAGACATGGCCATCTGGAAGGCAGAAGTCTCTTCATATAGCCTTCCTATATCGGGTCGGGAAGCCCCAGCACTCCTGACTCTGTTTTATCCCAGAACACTTCTTAGGACCCCGGTACGCCCAGCCTTTCCTCTCTGTGCCCATCAACCGTCCCCCCGTAGTACCAGGCTGGTCCGGAACTGTGGAATATGGCATGGTCTTATACAAATGCTGCTAACAGGAAGATCTACCGAACACACCTGAAAAATTATATATTGCCTTAAGCATGCCTGATAGAAGAAAAATTACAATGCTTTAGATAGACATAGGGAGAAAAACCAATGCTCAGCATTGTGCAAATAACAAGGCAGTTGGTTATCAAAGTAGTCAGGCAATCATAGCCAAAATGACAAGGCAGGCGTTGGGAATTCCTCACAGTGGGAAGTTTCCAAATGCAAAACTGTGGCCAATCTTAATTACCATAAACCTGTTCTTAATCAGTATAATTGATAAAGCCCTTCACAAAGCAATCTTCCTCCATGTATCTGGGAGATACACAAGGAATAGCACAGAGGCAGTTTCCTGTAAAAGTGAGCCGTTTTCTAATTCAGGCATTTGATACAGTTATATCTAATCCTAGTAGGTCTACTGGTCACCATGACCTATAGTGGGTACTAAAACATTTTAAGGGCAAGAGACTATAGTGCTATATCAGGAGGTAAAAAAAAAAAAAAAAAAAAAAAAAGTAAGGCTGGTAAAAGGCAGCTTAATCTTTATATGATCCCCAGCTGTGAAATCCTACCTCATGGTGCTATCACATACAATCCTATAAAAACACAAAGACTGAAAGTTTCTGATTTACCCAGACTGATCCAGGTAGCATGTCAGCAATAGAGAGAAATGACTCTCTAGCTTTTCTTTGACATTCACAGGTGCTGTCTTCTAAAACTGCTAAAAATATAGAACTGAGACCACAGCACTGAATGGGCCTTTGTGGAATGGTACTTAGAAAAATATCAGATGCTTGAAACAAAAACAATTTCATTGACTACTAAGAAATTCAAATACTTTCATACTACTTTAACCCTCAAGAACATCTTCCCCCTAGTATTTTCAGGAATGTTGACACAGTATCCTTTTTTTTTTTTCTTTTTTCTAAATGTGATCTGTTTCTAGTTGCTGTTTTTCTACATATTTGGCTTTCCACACAGTTTATTAGTTTGACGGATGTGTAAATGGGACTGGGTATCTTTGAAGCCAAGAGCAAATCTTTGTAGGAAAAAAGAAAAGTTAGGCTTAGAATGCCAAACAGGATTCAGACTTTCCACTAACTAAAGACTCCCAGTTAGCACTAGGTTTGCAGCCCGAAAGATAAAATTAAGTTGCAATGTATTTGTGAATACTTGTATACTCGAGAAATCTTTGATATTAGTTCCTACTGTAACAGACAAGAAAATGCAGAGGCACATTTTAATTACCTGTCAGGAACTAAATAAAAGATTTGTTTTATTGAATACTCCCTGTGTGTAATATAACTATGGAAACAAGTCTGAAATCCAATTGACTTTCTATTTACAGGCTCCTAAAGAGCTATTAAAACATAAAAGTGAACTACTTAAAACCTGTTTGAAGTTTTATTCTTCTTTAATGCATTTTTCACCTGTTTGATGATTGTTTATACTTTGTAGCATGATGAACTGTGACATTTTTTGCCATTTCATCATGTTGAAGATTTTGCTATATTTAAATCAAAACATAACAATGTTTGCCACAAAAAAGCTGTCATTAGAAACCTGACCATGGCAAAAATGTGTTTTAAGCCAACAGTGACAAAGCTCTTCACATTCATTTTCAAGCTCTTATTTCAGCTCCATTTCAGATGCAGAGAACAGGGCACTTGCTGCACTGAAGAGGTGATCATCTAAACAAAGTAGTCAGATCAGAAAAGTAGTAAGAAAGGAACTGTTTTTACTGCTGTTGTAAATATGGCAAATGGAAGCCTAGAAAGACAAGTGACTTTTGTGATAGTTCTTCAGGAAGCATAGGGCAAAGACAAGAGTGGAACTGTCTACTGACACCCTAGTAAGCAGATAATCAGCTGTTATTTATGTGCCTATTAGTGAAGTGATGTGTACCACCTGATCATCTAAACCACAGCATTATTCTCTCTGAATAAACATCGTGAAATGCCATGTTGTTATATCCAACAATTTGGATTGTATCCTTATAGAAGATCAAATGTAAAATACTGGTCTCCATAGAGTGGATATCTTGGGTCTCACCTTGAGCACACTTCCAAATCTATCCACAGCACAGTTCTGGTCTACTGAAACAGATGGAGGTCTTGGCTCTCTAGAGGATCAGAGTATAATTTTTCAATTGTAAAATGCTTCACTTATTCATTTTGACCAATTCTTCCTGTTCCGGAACAGCTGAACTGACAACACAAACTCATATGCCAGTGAGATCACGATTACCTACAGTGTTGTAGTTATTATTCAACCAGCATTACCATTCATTACTATTGACAAGTCCCAACACCTAGGATAAGCTTGTGGATGAATACCTGATGGCAGAAGTACATCTTGGGGGCAGAGGAAATTCTTTTAAAGTATTTTATTTTGGTTAGTTCCATGTCTTAGAAATACTCCGGTGTTTCACATGTATATTAGCTGAATGTAGTAACAAACAAGTAATGCTTCTATCATTACCCTGTTACTCTATCCTGGCAGGTGGTAACTTCCATTTACCTACACCATCCCTTCCTCAAGTATGGAATAGAGCCATGGGACATACCTACACAGGAAGTACTCAGACCTTTGGAAACTCCAGCTGATGTCAAGTACTAAAATACATGGCCCTGAACATGTCACTTACCTGAGCAGGGAAACTAGACTAGACAATCTCCAGTGGTGCCTTCCAGCCCCAATGATGCTGTGGTAACACCCCCTCACTAACATGAGTTACCATCAGCATGTCAGCCCTGTCCCAGCTCCCTACCCTGGCCTTCCACAGAACTTTAATCATGTTCAGAATTCCCAGTTCATCTCCCCAAAGGGTTTCCTAAAAACCTCAGGTGTGTATCAGTTCTCTCATACAATGGAGCTCTCCATAAAGCAGAGTTTGCCTCTTCAGGAGACAGAAATCTTCTTAGGGACGGGTTGAGCCCATGCAATGAACTCCCATGGGAAGGATAAACCTGCTTCCTGAGACTTAGTTCTACCATCTTCTGGCTCCAAGTGCAAGATGTTTCTTCTGCCTTGTGTTCTCCAATAGAAATAAAAAGCAAGATATACACATGCAAAACCAAATCCAATCTGACAAATGAATGTACCAAAACATAATATCCTATACACTTTTCATTCCTTCTCACAGAAGATGAGTGCAGACACATGATGGATTTCAATCATCAGACTGAACAGCTGGAGAACACCCAAACAGCTGGAGTGCACCTTTCAGTGCATCAAGGGGTGCACTCTAAGGAATTATGTAGACTGGAACTTGCAACCTGCCTAGCACTTACGGCAAACCATCAGTAAATAATAACAAGCATTGTTTGATCATTGTACAAAGTCTTTTCTCTGCTAGCCTGAGGAGCAGGGAACAATAAGGTTGATTGTACACTGGGTGGTCCTGAGTTTTTCCTTTAATTACAGTAAAATGTATCCAAAAAAAGAACAATATAAAACAGTCTGCTTGGAAAAATCAAACCAGCAAATCATTTTATACACACTTATCTGCTTGCATGGTTTCACTTCCATTTGTTCATTTTATTGCACAGAGAGGAGCAGGTGGGTCAAAGATATGTTTCTGACTGTTTAACCTTAACACTGCTAGCCCCAAGTCTTAGAGCCTGAAGTGAGATACACAGGGACATTTCTGTTAATTTTTCCTGTTTCAGTGTACTTCACTCATTAAGTCCCAAAGCTCCTGATAGTCATGTTGTTGGAATATCCTTTTCTCTTATTGATGGAAACTACGGATATTGTAAAACTGAAGTTCTAGAAGACTTTTGCCATTCATGCTCTGCATTCAATTTGCCTTCTGAAAAATGGAGGTGTTGGCAGTAGTAGTCATGAGACTTTGTTGGAGAGTGGTGTGTATTCTCAGTGGCTTTTGATGTTTCAACCTATTCCTCCTTTGATGTGCCATAGCCCAAATACAACATTATTTTGAACAAACAGCTTGTACCCTGCCCATTTGTATCTACACCTGAAGGCATGGATTGAGCACAGACACAGTCTTTTCCAGTAAGTAGGGGGAATGTCAATGTTTTCTTGGATGTTAGCTCAATTCAATTGTGTTTCCAAACTGTGTTACGCACATACAGACTGAGAGGGGCGGTTAGTTGGAAACCATCCACCAAAATTTTGGAAGCTCTGCGTCGGTAGACTAGAACTATTCAGGATTGCGTATCACGTTAACCCCAAGGAAATTACCTTAAACAATTATCTAATTAGGCAGAGTTTTCTCTCTCTCTTTTTCCACTTATATCCCATCTCTACCACCATCCTAGCTGTCATCTCATTTGTAACAATCACCCAAGAGGCACATACGATGAGAAGTTCTTTGGCCAAGTCTCCCACTGCTTATACATAAATGACAGATTTGAAACCCATTACAAAATTCCTTCATTCCTGCATTCCTAAGACAGCCCAAAATACTCAGTCCTATTATGTGACATCTGCCTTCTGCTACGAAGATGGGAAAGTCATTCAGCTCACAAAAACTGCTGAACAAATTGTTTGGAAATTTTACATGCATATGCTAATACACTCGCTCTGCTTAGGTGGAGGTGCTCCCTGTAGCACCACTGATTATCAGATTATCTAGAAGACACCACATTTTTAATTTAGCTCCGTTTTTTATAAGCTATGCTAATAAAATCTGCACCCCATGGAAACCCCCTGCTCATTAGCCATTACCCAGCCTCAGGCAGCACAAGTCTGTTTACATTACAAATAAAAGATAAAATATGCTCATTGCCAGCTTCCCCCTTCCCGAGGGACACTTGTCATGAATCTATCTTGAAAAACTATCTCTTCACTACTCTCCCCTGACTTCCCCTTGCCCCAGGACACTTTGCCTTCATTTATCTCTTTCGGACTTAACAAACCACTACAACTACCTTAGATCAATTTCTCAAATCACAGTTTAATTATTTAGAAGGAAGTGAGCTTTTGCTCTCCATTAAAACAACAATCCCTACCCCCAAGGAACAACATTAAATCATTGTTTAATCCTTATTACTGCCTTAGGCCTCCCTTGGTACTGCAGTGTTGTTGAAACTTCATTTCAATATTTACCACTGAGATCACTTAAGGGCTGTCAGCTTTAATAAAATTTTATCAATTGGATACTTATATTATTCACAGTTTCATAAAAATAACAAGACCTGCCTTGGTATTTCACTCATATATGGGCTAATTCCTTTGACTGCTAAGGGATTTCATTTTATTAGCATTTATATATAGTGTGAGTGATTTTTTAAACTGATATATATTGCATGAAGTTAGTAAACAGCATCATACTAAGTTACATGAATTTTAATATATGCATCACTAAGTTTACAACTGCAATACACACAAATAAACCAACAAGGCAGATTTCACTGTGCAGCCTCCTAAAAAGCCCGATCTTTAAAGAGATTTTTCTATCTCAAATCCTTTCTGCAGAGTATAGGTTAGTGACAACTCTCTGTGGTGTGTACGCAATAAAGATATCCCAGATTCTTGGTTTGCAGAGGGTTTTGCTGTCAAAGAAGATGCTAAGACTTCCCACATTCAATAAAACAAAGCACAATTTGACAGGGAATGTACCAGCTCAATCAATAGGCTAGCAGTAATACAGTATTACTTCATATTACCTCTCAGATCAGAGGAGTGAACTATCCAAGTCTGAAAAAGGAATTTCCAGAGAGTTTCGATATTTAGCTATACTCATTTAAGTAGGAATGGCCAATTTCTATGCACTCCTCCAAGTCCTTTGTGGACGAGGGAGATTCCTGGAATCATCCAGCTACAGCTTCAGCCCAAGCACTTCCTAAATTTCTCTGGCAAGTGAGTAGTTTGTTGCTGCATCACTAACAATACCATGACCTGTTTAAAGCTAGAAGCTACAGTTCCTGTGGTCTCAGGTCTGCGATATGTTCCTCTAAACATGCATAGTGCCATAAGACAGATCCCTCTTTGGACTGGTACTATTGGCAGATTCAGCGCTACGCTTTTGAGATGATCAACTTTGTGCAGACTTCTCAGACAACTTCTTTATCATATGGTAGAACTGTATTCTTTCTGTTAGAAGAATGGACAAAGTTTTCCCCAAGTGGATGTGAATTTATACTTTAGAGGCAAAGATACTGCACTGTACATTAAGAATAATTAATGCATTGCAAGTCTGAGAAATTTGCACAGAAGGGGTAATGACTACATCGAACAGTTCAGTGGAAGAGGAGAAAAATTTATATACTTTCAAAATGAGGTATTACAGAGCAACTAACATTCCTAAGAGTATTCATGTCTATCCATTCTGCCTTTGCCTGAAAATGTCTTCCATTCCACCCCCATACTTCCTTTTAGACTTGCCCCCCCTTACCATCCTTACCATCATCCTCTTAGCCCTATTTTTAATAGGTTCTCTCTCTTCTAGCAGCCAACTTTCTTCTGTTTTCCATTGCTTTTCAATTTTTGACCTTCATCAAATCTCTCTTGAAAATATCAAAGGACTTGCTGTTTCTTGCAGATAACTTTGGCTCTTTCACCAATTTTAAACCTCTCTGACTGCAGAGCCTATGTATTTAAAGAACCTAGGTAAAACTTTGGGGGGAAAAAAAAAAAGTAGAAGACTTAGAAGATCCTCATTCATTTTACATAATGAATCATACACTGAGGATGCTGAGTGTGAAAATGTCAATTATTTAGAGGTCTGGATGCTGTTAAGTCACTTTTGGATATAGAATTCTTGACAGCTTTCCTATACATAGTCAGGAATAACTATTTAGAAATTGCATGAAACTGGACCAGATTGAATAGGAAGAATGTCCTCTTCCTATGGAATAACATCAGCTACTGCATTTTAAATTGAGACCTTGCCGCCTTGCTTTAATCTGAATTCACTTCAGAACACTGACTAAGGTGCCGAAGTCAACTGGCTGCTTGCAAATCCTCTACCACTACTTACTTATCTTCTGTGAGCAAGGCTGGATTTTGCATTTAAGAAGTGATGAGAAAAGTCAATTAAAAAAGAAAACAAGGAACTATTTGCATTACACTTCTTCAAATTCAGCATCATTTGCAAAACAAACTTTGCCAATTATAAGTGACCAAATCTGCTACACTCATACTTCCTGCACTCAAGTGTGCAGACTTTCAGTCCCTTGCCAAAACCAGTGATTTCAATTTTTACAATGGTAAGGAAAGAATGCTTGGAAAACATCACTGGTTCAGCTTAGATGGTAGGATGAGTTAGCACCCACAGTCATTTACAAAATGAGAGCCACAGCTGCACCCCATTCCTGTTGATGTTGGTGGAAATTCTGCCATCAGCTTCAACTGGAGCCAGGTTGTGTCTATGAATTGTTTGAATGTTTATTACCACTTATTTTTATTGCAGTAATAGGAAGAGGTTTGAGTTGCAGACTGGGACCCTCAACACGCTCGAATGAATTTGACAAAAAGTCGAAGAGCTTCCAGTCTATGAATAAGCCATACCAAGGCAACTGAGGGCCACAACCGAGAACTGTGTAATATGCAGTGCTCATAGTAACCCAACTGCCTAGGGCTTTATTATAATTAAAAGACACCAAGAAAGGCTTAACTTTAAGTGGAGCCCGGTAATTTACATTAAAGTTGAAAGAGTAGTAAAGCAGGGAGCATGACAATTAAACATGCCTGAGAATGTAAATATATGGATATGAAGTGCAGAGTGAATGTTGCCAATTTTCAAGTCAATTTTCCAAGTGAAAGCTCTAGTGGGGCAGACAAAAAACAGAGCTTATAAAAGAACCTGGTTGCAACCTTAGCCACAGTCTTGACCACAGCTCCATAATAAAATTACTAGTATATTAAGCATGTGAATGTAGGGTGATACAGAAAAGAAGATGGGGGCCCCATGGCTGGCTGGCAAGCCAACTGTGATTTTAACTAAAAGCATATGCTTTTCAAGAGAGAATAGGTGCAACTTGCTCTTTTATGCAAGTCACGCTCAATTCACAACCATTTTCTTAGATGTACACCTTCAGCACAGGAGTTCATGTGGCCTAAATTGAATGTAATAATCCAGATGGGAGTATAGCGATTCTGCATCCTTTCAACTAGAGGGTCATGTTACGCAGCTCTCCTATTTAAAAGCATATAAAAACACAAGGTATTCAGTGTGCAGCTGAGAGTGCAAGAGCTTTAATCTTTACATTATCCATATGAACGCACTTTCTATTTTTGTTTATTGTGCCACACAAACCTAATTGCTGTTGCTTTAGAAGCAGCAACTACTAAAGGGCACAAATAACTTCGGGCTTTGGTAATGCCCACTGTTACCTTTTGGTCACCAGCTCTAACTTAACCCAGGTCAACCACAGCTGAAAGCTGTCACCAGCTGGTGGCATATGTAAAGCCAGTGGTCTGAATTCACCTGCACGTATAAAATGAAGACAAAGGAATGGCCACAACTAGCAGCATCATCGGTTGGCTGGACTGCGGTGTGAGCAAGGAAATTTAACTGTACCCATATCTAAGAAGGATCCCTCTAGGCAGATATGGATTGGAAGAGCTGCCCCCATTTACTAAAATATTATTTAGTTATATGAAAGCATTTCAGGCTCTGAAACCTCCAAGCTCAGCCTCTTGCTAAAGGGCAAAGCTCCACCTACATCACTGAGCTGGGACCTTAATTCATCAAGTACTACTTTCTTAACAAGCACTGTGATTTTTAAAGCACTTTATCATTTCATGTGAAATCTGTTTGATGAATTGATAGATTTTAAAAGATGTCTTCAGGAGAATGGGTGGAAATCTGGATAACCTTTTCTGTTTGCTAGCCTCCCACTTTTCATGCTCAGTCCTCCTGAGCTAGTTTGAAATATGCCAAATTGCATGAGCTGTTACCTTACAGAGCTTCCCACTCACAGAATGCATCTCTTGTTACATATGGAGGTGTTAATCCCTAGGTAATCAACAGCTTAATTAGTTCATAACGAAGATGAAAGGCTCCCTGGCTTATGTTGTTGCTGATTCTTATGGGTTTTCTTGGTTTATTTTATTCAAAGAACTATGGGGTGTTAACAACTTCTACAATAAATCAAATAAAAGTAATACAAAACAAGGCCTACCAGAAGCTCCATCCTGGATTTTGCTTGCACTAGGAAAGGCAGCTTGGCATTGTTGCAGGCATGTTGTTAGACATTGGAGTATAAAGGAAGCACAGGAACTTTTACCCTTGTGTCTCCTGAGCCTCATCTTGTGTAAATGTACCCAACCATACAAGTGTGTTACCTTAGCCCTTTTCCATGACAAGCAACTGCATAGCTCCGGAAAGAGAGTTAGAGGAACAATTCGAGTAATCAGAAAATAGTTTAGTTAGGGTATAACTCTTGCCTCGTATGTCCTCCATTCCTGTGAATCAATCCATACTTGTGACTGATTACAAAAGCCCAAAATGGATACTTTTCATTCAATGATGAGGTTGCGTGTTTGTAACCATATTTTTACCAGCTCCACATACATTTACTAAAAAGATCAGAGTTAACCAGATCTGCTGTCACTTATAGAATTATTTATCCTTTTTGCTGGGAAATGATACCAACTCAATACTTTTAATAAAACCCAGTAAAACTTTCACATTCCCTTTTTTCCCCACAGCATCTGTTCAAGGTGGTGTACAGATGGAAATCTGAGATACAGAGAAATGGGCTGAACTCACCAAAGTTACCCAGGGAGGGTTTGAGCCTTAAGCCTCTCAAGTGGAATCTCTGCCCCACATATTCCTCGAGTCAGAAATACCTTCTACACTTTTTACAGTTAGCACTGCACCATCTACTCTCCAACCCATGTGTACACTGAGTTTACCCATTGACTTCCAAGTGGATTGGCTCATTTTTTTTTTCATTCCTCTATACATGAAAACAAACTGATCTGTAATAAACAAAATATAATATTGTATGCTTCCTACTACATGTGGGAAACAGTAGAAGTGTATGGTGCTCTTACTACCTGAGCCAGTAGCCATCTGCAGTGGAAAGATGCAAAATAATTTCATTAAAGTGATGTCTCTCTTCGGTTGCCCCTTTTTGATAATAAAAAAGGAAATTCTACATTCAGGTTCAGATCTGCAGAAACAACTCTGGAGCCACTGCAAGAACTCAACACAGAATTCCAAATTTCAAAAGTCTGAGATACACTGGACACAGACAAGGAGTCTAGGCATGGTGACTCATGTTTAAACAGTTACACTATGAAGATGGTTCTATATTTCATTTCCATGTGAAAGAAATGTTCTGTTTGTATCAGTCTTTGCTTAAAAGGCAGGTTACAATCAAATGCAATGCAATTTTGTATTATAAAGTGATCAAAATAAAACAAGGGAAAAGATAAATCAAAAAGCACAAACCAAAATCTATTTATGTTATTTGGAGACACTGTGGACTTGTCAGTTACTCTAGAAGAATTTTATGAAAATATAATTAAACTCCAAAATCAAATCACTTCTTTCTGTCATTATATATAGGCTGCTTTATAACAAGGCATATTAGGAATACTTGCCTTGCTTGCATGATGAAAAAATCCTGTTTGCTTTTATTATCAAGCATCATATTAAGAACCCCAGCCTGCAAGTGCCACACCACCTTTTAAAGAAACTAATTGCAAGCCACTTTCAATATTTCTTCTGTTTTTAATTTAATACCCTCAGAGAGACATAATTGGGCTGGAAGGAAGAGTATTCACTGAAGTCATGAATTTGCTGTATAAATACAAACAAGGAGGAAAGCTAATACAGTAAGGGACTGTGGGATTAATTTTGAAATTGTCTGATTAGTGGATTGCTGCCCGTCAATAATTGCCTTAGATTTTCCCAAGGCCCCATCTTTATTGGAGTCTGGCAAGTGCATCTGCCTACAGATTCCGTCAATCAGGTCTTGCAGCTGGGAGGGTCTTCAGAGAGAGCACAATTGTAAGCCTGCTGGGGCAAGTTGTTAGACAAAGCAATATATACCAGGCATGATGAACAGTCAATCTCTGTTCCATTGATAACATTTTACTTCCTAAGATTTTCCTACTCCGTTTGGCATAAGCTCCTTCAAGAATTATTTTAGTGAAGTATCGTTTAGCTGAGTTTGAATGAAAAAACAATAGAGGTGTTTCCGCAGGATACAGTAGGAACACTGCACGCACCTAAATAACACAGCACACTTGTGCCTCTTGCCTTTCCCCCCCTTTTTATTTTTGCTGGTGAGATGAGCTGTGCTCCCTGAAGATGCTATTAGGAGAAGTATGCAACATCAGAATTTCACAAGTACTAAAGCCACTGGAACGATAAAAGAAAAATTTAGAAAAGTCACCCAGAGAGGCTGGAGTAGATGTTGCTAAGGTGCAGCTTCATTTAATTAACTCTTTAAATAAGTAATTCCCATAAATAGTTCTAGCTTCAGGAAAACAAAACACAAAACCTTGTTTCTGTTTTCTGGACCAGTAGGAAACTATGAACCTGCACCCTCAGCCATATGAAATGTGAACCAGCATTACTTGGCATGTTGATCTGCAGAGTGAAGATCTGCTGACGAAAACCATCCTATTTTTAAAACCACCAAAATACATTTTTTTAAAGCTCTGGATAGTTTGTTTATGGCATGTCCATTACTAGACATATTTATGTCTACCTTGCCAGCAATTAGCCAGAAATATACAAAATAGATTTGTCTATGAACATAGTTTACAAACAGAAATGAAATAATGGAACAAAGATGTCATACGTATTTATATTTTTGTTCTGTGATGAGTATATTGGACATTCATTTTTCAGCTACAATTGTACTTTTTTATAATCATCAAGATCCTGGAATGCTGTAATTGCTTACATGCAAGGCAAAGTTAACAAAATCTGCCTCCAAGGGCAAGGTCCCTTATTCTATTATGACCAGCAAAGCTTCAGTTTGAAATGCTGAGTAACAACATTAACATTGTAATTAGCACTACTTTTACAGCCCACATCGTTAGCTTCTGTGGATTTGACTAGGAAGCTGATACCACTGAAACGCAGCTTTGCCTGTACTGAAACGCGCCACCTTAATGTAAATCACATCTGAATAATCACACTCCCATTTGGATACAATTGAAATCTCAGTTCACTGACAGTGGGTCTAAGTTTGGTTGGGGCCTTCCCCATTTTTTTTTTTTTTCAATACACAGAATACAATCATTAGCTTCTGTTGGGTAACATTGCCAAATGGATTTTAAAAATGGACTTGACAAGTTTATGAAAGGGATCCTGTGGTCTGATGCCTGTGATGGAACAAGATTGAACCCAGTGGAAACAGAACTCAGGACTGCTGTCCTACCTTCTGCTCCTAACCAGTTTTCAGTCTGTCATTTAAAGAACAAGCCAGGAAAGGACATTATAATATCTCTGGAAAAAGACCTTCCCTCAGGCTGCAAAGTCAAGCACTCAGAGGCTAGGAAATACCGTTTATACTTATCCTTGACCTCTTATAATTATGCTATGGATATGCACTACACCATTGCCTTGCCTCAGACGAGGTAATCGCGTAACGCTTCTCTTGTGGAACCCATGCCTCGCTTAGTGCAGAGGATGGGGACTCCAAAGGACACCCTTAAACACTTTCCAACTTTCAGGTGCCTGATTTGTCAATTTAAACACCAATCCTTTATTACCTTTTCTCACATTTAAAGATGATAAAATATCAAGAAGTTATCCTTGAATAGAGACAGATAGTCTGTAGAGAGTTATGCCTTCCCACATGGTTGTGATCTGACAACCACCAAATCAGCTAATACCAAATCGCTGTCACCCTGATTATAAGGAAAGTGTTCTAGTATTTCTCACAACAAACCCAGGTACAAGTTACATGTAAAGGACATAAAACACTTGCTGAAATAATGAAACTGTACTTACATTTGAAAACAAAGCTCTCCAGTGCTCTGGTTTACCTAGGAGTAAATAACTCACTGCAGAGCATTTGGGGGAGGAAGAAAAAAAAGACTGGCATAGGGAGATAATGATAAAGCAGTGATATTCTGTTCAACAAAGGCAAGAGATCTGAGGAAGACCCTCCTCTTACAACTGGGAAAGGAGCAGAACTGTTTCAGAGGGTTTTGACTGCAGGCAATCTTGGTTTTGGAGATGAGCTGAAGCTCCACTCCCATAGGAGGGATTTTTTGTTGCTGTTTTGCTCACCTCTAAAAAGGGCCAGATTGTCACTGGTCCAGCAGAGTCTACAAGCAATGGAAGGCACGCAAAGTGACATTGGTCCCCCAAGAAATGCGCTACTGCAACTCGATCCAAGTGAGAAGCTTAATACTTTGAAATGTGGGAAACGGACTATGACAGAGACAGGCTAGGGTTTCCTACTGCCAGGCAGACATTTTCCTTTTCTATAATTTTGAATGTTTTTATTCATTTTATAAGCTTTACCACCTGCCCTTCCCTTCCATTAATAGTGTCCACATAACATCACCACACACAATAAACTAAGAGTCTGCCAACAGGAAACATAGGAAGATGCTTCTTTCAGCTCTTAGATTATTGCTCCCCTGTGTTTCCTTGGACACACAGAGCCTCATAAAACATATCAAAGATTAACATACTAGGGCCACTTTGGACCAGTTATAAATTAGACAGCCCACAAGAGACAACACCCTGAGAACATGCTCAAATTTAAAACTGAATAACTATCTCAGCCATGGAGCACACCAGCAGGGACGGTCTTTCAGGTAAGCAAAGATTTAATTTCTTTAGAGGCTAACAAGCATGTGCTTACATAAAGAAGTTAATCACCGGACTGATCTCAGTTCAATGATGCTGCATGCTCTTAGGAAAAAATTCTACCCAGCATACCAACAGCTGGGTTTTCCGCTATTTTCAGCTTCTGATTGGTTCTGCATCTATCTCTGTGCACTGAAGATAGCAGCACACTAACTTCAAGGGATCAAAGAAAGCTGTGACAAACTCAAGTCTTTCAAGGACTCTTCCCACTAGGTATAAATGAGTAAAAATTCTAGTGGCTGCAACTGCCCACAGGGCTGGATCACTCCCACCCCCCCGTGTCGATGGATGACACATGCTACACACGACAGACAGCTGCACTCTCTCTGCCAGAAGTGCTGACGAGCAAGGATTGATCTACTCGTAATAAACTAGTTAGAAAAAGCAACACTGAGAAATGAGAAGCAAATCAATTAACAGCACATACTTTGTGCTTCTCCCACTTGAAGCCAAATGGTTCCATACTACTCTTTAGTAGCAATATGCACTGATATGAGATACGCAATTTCCTTTAGCTGTAACAAATACTTATACTTTCTCTTTTTACCTTCATGTGAGGTACAGGGAGTAAGAGATAACCAGGCTCAGATTCCATTACTACTACATTATCATTACATTACTACCATTTGCATTTCATCATCTTAACTTCATTCCCATAAGACCATTTACATCTCCAGGATGTTCCTCCCCAAATCCTTTCATTTCCTTCCATTTCCCCTTTCCTGCCTCTCCCTCTCCTCATCACACAAAAAAAGCAGTCACGGTGCCAATATACAGCCTCTGGTATGTGGCAGTTTACGCTCTCTGCCAAGCTATTCCACAGATTTAATTCTGAGGTGAAAATACTTTCCTAAGATTTCACTTCTATTCAGTCTTTTTAAATGACCCTCAAGCAAAATAGTTCTTCTCATGACATTATTTCCACATACCTCATTGTGAGTCACACACAAAAAAATTCATCGCTTGACCACAAATAAAAGCACAGTCTTTACTAGAAACATGACTGATGATGGGATATGAGAACGCAAAACTCCAGCTTAGCTGATTGCATACTAAAAACATGTTTCATTTAGTAACATACAAGTGTAGTAGGATAAATGGATCTGTAAGATAAGGATTTTGATTAACTATTTTACTACACTTTGATTAACTATTCTGAGGTGGTGGTCTCCAGTCTACTTGAAGACAAACAGCCTCTCCACACATAAAAGCCTGAACTCAAACAGATTTAATAAAGCTAAGGAAATCATGTGGCTCCCCAACTTACTAAGTGTTCCCTTCTTTGTTGCTCCTTGTGGAGGAGAACAAGAGAGGGAGACAAAACAAACAAACAAAAATTTCCAGTGATATTCCTTGGACAGCTGTGTTGAGCATGCCTTAATCTTCTTCAATTCTACAAGAAGCTGAATAAGGTAAATAACCAAAGAAACAAGGAGTAAGAGGGCCAATTTCAAAAGCTTATTGGCTCCTAGTCAGCGACAGAGAGCAGGTGAAATGAGATTTCAGTGCTTTACTCTGATCTTTTGGTTAGACTTAAAATTCTCAATAGGATGAGTCATTCTGCTCTGGGCATAGCCACCAGTCCTCTCCCACTTCCCAAGTGGAGAATCTCTTAGGATACTTGATGCAGCTAGAACATGCCCAGAGGAGACCTAACAGCTATAGGAACAGCATGAAACCCAGCAGACTGATTAACAGCAGCAAGCCCCATTTTACAAGCTCACACAGAAGCAATACTCCAGCATTGGTCCCTCCCAGACTGAAGAAATTTGACTGTTGATCAAGTTGCAGAGGCTGTAGTAAAGTCTGTTGTGCAATACACAGACTTTTCATGATTTGCTATTCAACTCTAGATCTCTGGAAATTGCCATCAGTTGCAGAAAAACTTTACGAGAACAGGTTGACCTGTCACAAGTGACTCATTTATGTCCATCTGGCAAAATACCCAACCAGTGAAAGTTCCAACACAGACTAGATGGAAGCGACTGGTAAGCTCCTAGAGGCACCTCTGAATAAGCAGCACTCCTAAAGAGCCTCCTGACAGGAGGTACCTGTAGCCAGCATACTGTTGCAACTTCCACTGAAGGGACCATTTAGAGGGTCAACTGGAAACAGGCAACCAAAGTTCTCTGAAAACTAGTCACTGAGGTTTGCTGCGAGAAATGCAGACATACCAGTTACTTGTGAAGGTTTACGGAGTACGGATGCACAAGGATTTCTCAAGATGAAACGATTCTAAACATTTATAGCTTTTACGTGCCTGTGAGGCGGGTGAATAGCAGTTAGGACTAGTAAAGCGAGGTGCTCTCAAACCTCTAGGTGGTCTCTGATGGGGAGGAGGGGAATTACTGACTTGCCTAGCTTTTACATATGCCCACAGACACACCAACTCCCCTGAAGCTCTTTAGGAAACCTTGAACAAAAGGGAGTGACAGAGTAACAAGAACTGGCTTAACCAACTAGTTCTCTCCACTTTCTTATAGGACTGAGCGTCCTCAAGCAAAGCAAATTAGCTACATACATTACCCTCAGGAAGGCTACAAAAGCAAAGGTGCTATTCAGGCTGAACCAAGAACTTGGCGCTCACTTCAGAGCGGGTGAGGGTCCTTATATAAAGCTCTGAAATTAGGCAAATATGATTCATGTTTGCTTTGTAGCTTCCAGGCATAGAGTTTCTAAGTGTATTTGTTGTTAAATAAATACAGACACCAAGTTCAAGACGCACTACTACAAAGCTGTTAGATTATTTGTTCTCCTGAATTATGCATTACCTTTGCTCAGTATGCAATTTTTCTAATGCAAGTCCCCAACAAAGCCCCAAATTCCAGCATGTCTATATGCCATATGGACAAGCTTCTCCAACTGTCTGCTCCTCATGGAAATTCTATTTGTTTTCCTATTGATTTTATTATGTTTAACAGCATACTACATCATTCCTGAAGTTGACAAGTTTCTGGAAAATTGATATATGCTGTCTAAAACTGCCTGGGGCAGGAATAAAACCAAAACAAATGGCTTCTTTTAAACTCTTGATGTGCATTACTAGAGCCAGGCATACAAGTGCCATCTTGTTTGGTAGAAGAATTCTTCTCTTTTGTGTAACATCTAAAGCACAGGAAATCTTTAGAAGCTCTTCTTATGGGTCTGCATATTGGAGGAAAGAATTGCAAAATACCAGACTATTTGAGTGAGGGTGGGACTAAAAAAAGCAGATTGTCAGCTAAGATCAATGGTCTGGATTCTCTTGTGGAGGGGTGGAACGGTGAGTAGATGCCTTGGAATCTACAGCTTAAGGCAAAAGTAAAATTTTTAGTGAGACTTAAAGACTCGTATGTAATTCTTCCCTGAGAAACTGTACTTTAAAGCATTTAAGTAACATCGGCATGAAGCAGGGGGTTTTTTTTGTTTGTTTTGAATCTTGGGGGCATCACCATTAAGCACTACAGAATTTGTTCCAAAGACTGGACTGCATCATGAAGAGCATCTCAAATGGGAAAAAGCACCCAGCCAGTAATTTTTTCTTGGTTCAGAAACTAAAGGGGGATATGAATTAGAGAAAGCAGTCTTGTTGCTTTGATGTCAGAAATCTGAAAGCCACAAGAGTTCAAGAGGTAAACTGATTAAGAAGAAATAATTCTAAAATCTCCAGACAAAGATCTGACAAAAACTGAGAAGGTCATACCAACAGATATTCATCCTTGTTAGAGTCTCATTAGGCTGTTATAACGGCTGTGTTCTGGCAAAGAAAAAAAAAAAAGAACTTGCAAAGAAAAAATATTTTTGTGGGACATAGTTAAGACACTGAATTAGATGACAAGTAATGGGATTACATTTGCAGGGCTGCAGACATTTAAGACATTAATAGTCATAAACTTCCCATTTTGGTGTGATTAAAAAAAATTCTAAGAGATAGAGATGACATTTTTCCAATAGATCCTGTGATGCCACAGAATAAGCTTCTGAGTTCCACTAAGGAGAAACCAAACTAGCTCATGAGTATGTAAGTTGATCTGTAGGTCAGTCCTCTGAGTAAGCAAGAAGCCTCCTGTGAATTAACAGTGAGAAAAATAGTCTCAAGGAGTTGTCTTTCATTTAGACAATTTTATGATCATCCAAGAGATACACAGAAAAATGCAGAAGATGCTACAGTCCTCATGATATTAAAGATTAAAAAAATGAAATTCAGTAACAAAATAGTACAAAACCAGAAAGTACTCTTCATCTTAGCCATTGAATTGAGCTTTAGGAGAAGATTAAGTTTATCTCCTTCTTAGAGAAGGCCAAGCACATTTAGTTAATTTGCTAAGTGCTCAGATACTGTAGGGATCATACATAAAGCTCAATAGAACTTAGATAATTCTACTGATGGAGATAGCAGAAAAAACCGCAGCATTATCAGTGAATGCATCACTTGCAGAAGAAAAAATAATCTCAGCAGTTTTCTTTGCATCTGTGTTTTCAAAGACAGTAACATGGTATCACAGTTTCTAATTTCATACCAACAAAATCTACTTTGCAGAAGTATTACAGGAAAATTTCAAAAGGCCTGAGAAACATGATTCCAAGCTGTACTGAGCTTCGCATCATAGAGAGTGGTCTTTTTTTCTTCTGTGACCAAAACGCATGGAAGCTAGTAAGATCTGTCTCCTTTTTTCTCCCCTCTGCTAAACGATTTCATAATCTCCAAAATACACTGTCTATAGCTAGCTCTTAATTTTGAAAATTGAAGCACAGAGCTGGGAGATTAAATGATGCCAACCTTTTCTTAAGTAATATAAAGTTCCTGTGCCACCAGCTATTTGGACACTTGTAGTTAGAAACCCTGTCATCACAGATGTTTGACACTTGCTATAGGTGCTGTCTGTGCTCATCTGTTAAAGACAGGAGTTTCTGCCAACTGACAGGTGAGTTTGATGACTTCAAAGGAAGAAATGTCCAATACATCAAAAATTCCCTGGAAAGGCCACATCTGCTGTTGCTGGAGGCTCTTCTGCCACTATACCATTGCCTGTCCTTTGCAAACTTGGCCAAATTGGTAAACCCTTTGAAATACCACCACAACACCACCAAAACAAAAAGTCTCTAGGTAGAAGAAACAAACCTCATGTGCTAGGCACTCCTAGCAGGAAATAATGAGTATTCTTATTAAAACAGAAGTCTAGAAAAGCTTTTTAAGCATCTACAAACAGCAAAAAGTTTTTCATGGCGAATCATGCCTTCATGAGCATAGTGTGTGAAGACAAGTGTTGAAAAATTGTTCTCCACTCAAAACAGGCAGAAAAATACATTATCTCAAAGATGGAAAAAAATTAATGCCAAGTTAAAGGAGTCCAAGACAGCCTAGAACTATATAATTAAATCGGAAACAAAATGAGGCCATGGGCCGTAGTCTGGTATTAAAGCTCAGGAAAGAGTATACCATTCAGACGGTCAGATAAGTGCAACCTCACAAGCTGTATCCTCAAGCTGAAGTGTTACTGATGGAGCACATGTTGGAAAGAAAGATAAGTAGGATTGTTAAATCACTTGTAGAACCAGTACACTGAGAAAAGATGGCCAGAAATGTTTTTATTTTGCACAAGTATAGAACAACATAAATGTGTTTTGACACCTTTGAGCAAAGTTCCTTAAACCCCAAGGTACATCCAAGTGTGTTAATCAATGTTAACTGAACAAGCAATAATAAGAAGGTAAACGGACCTCCTAATAATGTTGTTCAAATAAATTAAAGCCAAATATTTCTGAACCATCAATAGTATTAGCAGATGCTCTTTTTTCAGTCTACTTTTGAAGCGATGTCATCACCGTCTAACTTAAGATCTCTTTTTTCTACAACTAAGTACCCTCTTTTAGACTCAACCAGAAAACAGGCAAACTGAATGGCTGTTTTTTGAAGGGCAGCAGTAGGTATGTCTGCTCATGCAGTACTGACTAAAGATTGAGACAGCAAATCTTGCAGACAGAACAGATAAGAGATCTGTCTGACAGTCCACTGGAATTTCATTTGCTCTGCAGACAAAATAACAAGGTTGCTTGGAGGTAATCCAATAAACTGTTCCAACAATTATTAACAGAGAGGATTCAAGAAATGTGGAAAAACTGTTAGATTAAAAAAAAAAAAAGAAAAAGAAGCAAGGCTGAAGGTTTCAAAATTTGTTCAACACTGCCTGAATCTCCAGAACCTTGCTGACATTATTTAACCTTTAAAATGAAGGCTCAATCATAAAAAAACCCTCTCATAAAACACGAATAAGATCCAATGTTATCCTCAGTCGAGGAATATCGACATTAAGCACTTTAACTTCCACTCTTTCTCCAGGACCTAATCCCAGGCTTCTTCTCTTCTTCACTTTAGAAAGTTTTGCTTCTGTTATGTTTCGCACTGGAATCAAACCTGCTTTTCCCACACCAATATCAACAAAAACTCCAAATGGCGTTGCATTTTCAACTTTTCCAGTCAGAACAGTACCAACACTTAAGTCTTCAAAGCAGACTATGCTTCTTTTGAAGTCAGGTTTATCAAAATCTGTTATAAGAAAGAAGAAACAAAAATAAGACACGGGAGCAAAAGCTTGCATTATTTTCTAAGGGTTGTTTCCAGCTGATTGTTTCTAATTAAGAAGTCATCCTAAGGTAGCTCTAAGGTCCCAAATACTGCTTCATTAAGTTTTTTAAACAAAGACCCATCTGTGATAAACAACTGATTTCTTGTATTTTATGAGTCACTTTAAAAGACACTGATTAATGGACTAATAAGTATAGTGAGCTCTGTGGTATGAAACTATCACAAGGAGATAGAAGTGTGTAGTAGATCACCTAGTGACTGAAAGATTCTTTAAATTTTCTTGGAGCTAGGGAGAAAAGACTTGAGGTGACTCTTACTCGAGCTACATGAATTATACATAAAATTCTATTCCTATACAGATTTGTATACAGGAAGGTGAATACTCAGTCTCCTCACATACTAAAGAGAAAAGTCAACAACAGACTGTTCGTAGGCTTGCTGTTCATCACACAGTCAACTGCTTCTTTGCACTGACAACGTAAAAAATCACACATGCATGATTACCACCAGGTAATATCCCAATATATTAAAGTTCACATTCTGCATTTTAAACTCTCTTGTTACTTCTTAGCACTTTCTGCTCCTGCAGAAAACCCTTCTGAGCCATCTCAACAACTTCCCTTTCAACCTTTTCCTACTGCTGTTTTACCTTTTCCAAGATATAATAGGACTGAGATTTTTCCACACAGAGCACCCCCAAACCAGGATTGCAACCATTTTCCTATATTTGCCTTTGAGAAATAAAATACAGCCTGAACAAGTTTATAGCTAAAATGCACTGGAAATCAGTCTGTAACTTCACCAGGCTATGGAGCAGACCCTAATCGAGTACACAAACTGGCAAGTACAGTAATAGGCTTTGAATGACATCAAATTTTCTACTGAAGGAATGTACCTAATTACTCATGTCCAAAATGGTTAATCCTTTGGTAACATTACACTGTGCAGTGGCACTTCAATGAAAAAAAAACCTACTAAACAGCCATTCAGGGCAACGAGCACAAGAAGATTCAGAGGAATGATAGGAGTCTTTTTAAATGTTTGCAAACCTGTTTGTTTCCCCCATCCTGGCAGATTCATGACAGTTACCTGATTAGCTGTTCAACTTTAATGTTGAAAAGACGATTTCTTGCAAGAATGCCTTGCAAGACCTTGGCTAGAAAAAGATTTTAAAAATAATATAATATTATATTCTTTCCCTTCCTCAAATAATTCTTCCCATTTTCCTTTGTACTAAAATCATTCAGGAAAAATAAACAACATAGAATTTCAATTCGATTTAAGAGGATACACAGGAAAGCTACTCTTTGTCTTTAACTCCCTAATGTCACATCTCTACAGTTGGGAGCAACAACGGAATTGAATCTTCAACCAAGATTACTTTTTAAATCAGGGTAGAGTACAAACCAGTCAATCTGTGTGAGCTCTGTTAGACGTGACGCATTTCCTCACTGACAGTCACTAGCAGCGTTGCTAAGACAATGAATTACAGCTATACAAGGCTACTAGGCTGCCTGCTCCAGTCACAGAGTCTGTCTACAGTAATACTGAAGGTACTGGATCAGCGGAATATGAATAATTCCACTAAAGATTCTCTTTTGCTTTTATATCTTCATATGTTAACAGTCTATCCTACTGTAATTTAGATGAGACCACCAGAACAAATGGAGACATAGAAAATACCCATTTTCAAGATCACTACTGGGAAATAGTTATAAAATCTGCAAGGAAGCTACTAATGAACCCAAAAAAGGGGGACAGAAATGTTATTTTTTTTAAGCGTAAGTTTATTATTTGTTATTACAAGTGTGCATCTTTGCTGCCTACCTTTATCTCTTGCTGTTCTAAGAGAATCCAGCTGTAAGTTTCATTAAACAACAGCATCTCCAGATGTTTTACTTCATTGCTTACCTCATCTTTCTTCCCCTCCACTTCAAACTGTTCAGCACTACTGCAAAGTTTTAACCAAGGCAGGTCATGAGCCATGTGCTCCAATTACACTTGTCTCCAGGAACTAGTGCAATAAAAGAGCAGAGCTACACACTACTACACTACTGCTCCACAGACCTTTATTACTACTGTTTCAGCTTGGTCTCAGCATGCCCCTCTGTGATGGAGAGCCAACACAGATTTAATCAGTATAGAGTCAACATATTGAAACTATTTAATTTGTTAACAGCCATACAACTCCCCTTCCTACAGCTGAAAATGCCATGATTTAAGACAGGATTCACACTCCTTACCTACTGAGCTGGAAAGAAACATCTGACTATGATATAGCCTTTACCTTGTCTGAGAAAAGAAATGGAGTTACATGTCCATGAAAATCCACTACTGACTTTAGAAGAAAAAGTGCTGTTTAAAACTGGTATGCAGAACAAGCAAACTGAGATTACAACCCTCAAAACAAAGGTTTACCTGTTCGGATATCAAAGCCTTCAGGCTGAGTCAGACCATCAATGATCAGCTGCAGTGTGTGCACTGTTGTATTCAGCCTTTTGGCTGTGGCTTCCAGTCCTTCCTTTTGAATTACTGCATTTACTTTTTGCTGCATATCTGATTTTCCTATGTCATTTGCATTTCCTCCAATGAAAGATAAAAACCTGGGAAGTTCAAACAAAGATACAGAGGGAGATTTGTAACATCCTTCAGTGGGAACTGAGCCTTTGCTATACTTAGGGGTTTTAATTACTCTTGCATTCATGCATGAACAAAACTTCTGATAAAAAAAATATGAACAGTTTCCCAAGTTCATATCCTCTCAACTCACCACTGATCTGAGACAAACATGGAGATTTTGAGTCTATCTGTATACATGTATCTCCTGGAATAGCTACAAAATTAGATGCAAAATTTCAACATTTAAATCACTTCTCAGATCAATGATTTCTGTCATGCTAAACCAAATCTGATTATGACTGAAAGATTTATCTTACCATGAAAGTTCCCTAAAAATGACTTCTATAATAGTGTAATTTTTATTGTCACTCTTATTCAAATTAAAATGAATGGCAATTTATTAAAACAACAATTAACATTTAAAATATCAAATCAATACAAATAATCTTTAACCAAAATTAAGAATAAGAAAAACTTTACATAAAATACTTCTCTTTTCTATGAACTTTGTGGTTAAGAACAATTAGTTTTTCAGAAACTAAGGAATGATCAAGTCAAAGTAGTCATACAACACAAACACCCTTTTCCTTCCCTATTGTCACATATATACACACATTGCAGATTGAGACAAAATTGGACTAACATCTAAAAAGGCTGAAAAGAAATACTTTAAAATAGATGTCTTGATCTGGGATTTTTTTTTTTTTTTTTAAGTAAATACCACCCCCACCCCCAATACCCTTACTGAGGTTTTTAGTTCAGTAATGTTGGCACATATGCTGAGAGGCACAGAGAATAGATAACAAAAATTCACATGCAGTAGTGATACCTTAGACTATGCTTATTCATCACTGAATAAATGTCCTTATTTTACTGAAGGATTTAAAAATGCAAACCAAGTCTTTAATTACATAAACCAATGAAAATGAGGATGCAGCTCACAGAAGCTGAGCCACATTGTACTAAATAAAGCAATTTGTCCTTTTCTCAGTAGGCATGTCACTTATTTGTCCTGCATCTCACCATGAATAAAGCAGAGTGGAAGAAACTTATCATGTCCCTTATTGTTGGAGGGAGGCACATGGCTTTTTGCGTGTTCTTCACCACAGCAGACATGTATTGTCCCTGTCCTCCAGAGTCCAAGTAAATGTTCCTTCCAAAATCCTAAAAAAAAAATCCCTCCTTCCTGTCCTTATTCTACTTCACAACAGGTGTAAACTACAAGCCGCAAAAGAAGTGTCGACCAGCAGGTTCATGCCCTGCACTTGGGAACGGTGGGAGACATTCCAGCTCCGTAAGAAAGCAAAAGCCCCCAATACTCATCCTCCTTTCCCCACTCAAAAGTACATGCTGTGCTTTTATCAAAACTTGAGGGTAGTATTCCGTTTTGTAGGAGACACAGTGGGGGTTTCTTTGTTTTGTTGTGGTTTTTTTTTTTTTTTACCTGAGGAACCCAACTGACATTATTTCAGGTGGTGAGTGATAAAAAGTTCTATGCACTCAAATAAAGAAATAAATTTCTTTTTGAGAAAATATAAATTGAAGGAACATAATTAAAGCAATATCCAACTTTCTGTAAATCACAAAATTCATCTTTGAGCACAAGGGCAAATCTTCACTTCAAAATATCCACTAATTTTGCCAAAACGAGGACATCCGTTGAAATTGGCTGTCAGGACTTCCACTTTTTTACTGAATTCAAGTGCAAGCATGGTGATTTAAGTGTACTATTAGCTCAAACATATATTTGCACTTAATAGTGATAGATGTAATTTTCTTAACGCATACAGATGACGGTGTTCTCGGTACTTACTATATTTTGTTTTGATTGATCGCATTTCAACTTTTCACTTAACTTTTTAAAGTAGTTCGAGGTGGTTGGGAAACAAAGTAAATATCAAAACAGATGCAAAATTGGTTATAATATTAAATACAAATTTTTATTTTCCATAAACTAACAACAAAACACTACTACGACTCAAATATTTTGCCTAATAAGAGCCTACATACGAAAAATATCAGACCTACGAAACAATCTTCTGTTAGTCTCTAAAAAGCACTAAAAAAGGTTGCAATGATAATACTGAAAATGCGCATAGGTCCAGGCGAAGCGCTCTTCACACGAGTCCTTGGGGCTGCTGGCTGCTAACATTGATGGATGGACAATGCCCCACCAGAGTACTAGTGACAGGCGGCAGCTGCCCCAGCTTTGACTGACGTGCCAGATGTAACATGACAAACCCGACCAGCCTCATGACTCAATCTTCTAAATAATGTATGCTTTACCGCCTGCCCCTATAAACAAGTTTGCTGACATTCACGTACTTGGCTTTATTTCACTTCAAATGGAAATTCAGCTCGAGTACCCCCAAGTATTTTTTCACCATTAGGATTTTGCAGAAGCGCATTCACTTTGTAAATTGATAATAGGGTGGGTTTCGCTGCTAATAACTGCAACCACATAGAACAGCCACCGATGTATAAAAAAACCCCATTATGTACAAAACTGTCGAACATGTGGATAATGCCATCAGAATGCATGGCGCTACGTGCAGGCTGCTGGAAAGAAAACCAGCCTTGAAACGGGACACAACCCAGGTGTCTGAGCCCTCAATTACCATTCATGAAAGTTATTTCGCCCCCTGCTCCTTCTTCTGCCTCCTCCTCCACCCTCCGGAAATCCCAATGAAAGTATTTATCTGATATTAAAAAGGATTCCTCATCTAGGCAAGGGTGGTAGGTCTGGGCCCTACGTTACCACTTACAGTTGTTTAAATAACTTATTAACATGGTTACCACTCAGAATAAAACTTTGGCTCCACCTGAAAATGGTGCTTAAACATGTGCCCAAGTCTAAGTACATGAGAAGTCCCACAGACCTCAGCAGAATTATTAATGTTCTAAAAATCAGGCATTTGGTTAAGAATATTTCAGAATTACAAGGTATATTACAGCCAGAACAGAGCCCTGTAACAAGGCCCAGCGTGCACATACACACAAAAGAAATAGTATTTAACAGAAACAATATATTTCCATTTTGGAAATTCTCACCTTCTTCGGTTAGGTTTTGGTAAAACCTATGTATTAAAATATTTCCAAATAAAAGCAATTTCTTAGTGATTACAGATGCAGTTTTTAAAAATACTGTTGAATCTAGTCATATGTAATGTATCATTTTCACTCAAATGAACATAGCCGGAGGGCATTTAGAATAAAAAGAAAATCAATATAAAGCACAAATCTCTGACTGAACAGTGGCACATTCTATTGATCATTTCTATTTTTAAATGTCATTGCTAAGAAGAAAGTTAAATGTTTCCTTATTAAAAAAGCAACCCAACAACTTCCTTCGAGAATTATTTCAAGGTCAGAAAAAAAGGATATAGTCAGTAATAAGACTGGGATATGGCTAAGGGGGCAGGGGGAAGTAGATTTCCCTTAATTTACATATTTTCATCGTCGTAATGTTAACCTATCTCACTACAATCTTTGAAATACCTCACTTATCCAATTTGTAAATGACAGTTCCAGCTGCACAACATAAAAACATGAATGATCTGTGCAAAAATGAAAGCCCTTCAAGTATTTTCCTGGCTACATATGTGAACTAAATAACATGCTGCAGTAGTTCAAGTGCTATGTTTATCTACTGGAAAGATAAAACTTCAAGAAAAGTTAACAAGAAATGGAAATGGGAAAGACGAGATGTTTTTTCTGAAGTGAGGTCATTCTTATAAGATATACTATCCTTATTTCCTCAAATGTTGAGTGTCTGAGCAAATGGCAAACTTTCTGGTCAAGGCACATCAACTCAGATAAAAGCTGCCAGAGTCCTAGGAGAGTCAGAACAGAGTGAAATTTAGCTGGTTTAGAGACTTTGAGTTTTATGGTTTTGAGATTGAGAGGATACTCAGAAATCTCTGCAACCACCTTAGTTTTAAAAGCAATCTTTGCAGTCTTACAGGACCTGCAGAGAATGGTCATGGCTAAATCACTGATGTTTTTATTTAATACATAATTTCATCCATCTTAACCAGATAAAGAAAGAAAAGTAGCATAAATGTAACAAATAAGCACATCATGTTCACTTAACATACACATCTGCACAAAATTATAGCACAGCCCTTGCAATGCTTAAAAGATAATGCAGATTTCAGTGGAATGCAAAAAACAGTTAGAAAAGAGTAAAACTCTTACCAAGGGAAGCCTTCAGTAAATTTTTATGAAGTTACTTTAAACCCCCCAAAAAGCTTCTTATAATGTGCGGGAGTTCTAAAGCTTTGCAAGGGTTTTAGTCACAGTCATTTCTGTTTTATGTAATCATTTCCAGCAACACGACTTAAGAGCTGGGACTAGTGGATTCATTACATTAAAGCAACATGATACGCCATTACATCTTGTCACAGTGCACACATTAATTAATGGTAATGCAACATAATCACTCTGAAAACAAAACAACTTTGCATTAGCATGCACTTTGTTAGGTAAAATGTATATTCATGATGGTAGCAAACTTAATTATGCAGACATTTATGTTTTAGTAATGTTTTGAAATGCAAAGCATTATTTGTATAATGCAGATGTTGACTGTTCTTGTTCTCACTAGTGATATGGATCCTCAGTTTTCAACTACTGATGCAGATTATATATCCAACAATATTTGTGCATTACTCTGTAATTAGTTGCTGGACACAGAAATTTAAAAGTTTCAAATATATTTAAAACTACTTACGTGGTTTAGCCAGATAAGGATATTTAACCAATATATTTTTCCTCAAATGCATAAATTATTAATATTATAGATTAGCTGACTGCATGCAGAAGACCAGAAAGCACTCAGATAGTTTATGACATTTTGAATGTATAAATCTAAGAAACAATGAGTTTCTAAATGAGAAAAGAAATTCAGACACAGTTACACTGCAGCGTAGACACTTTGCTACCATACCATTAGGCACGCTGTTGTTAGCTGTTTTCATGACTACTGATACGTCACAAAACCCAAGATACAAAATAGTGAAACATGATTAGTTATCCACAAAGAATTAGTACTACACTTAAAGGTGATCATTCCATAAAAAAGTTCATTTTTTCTTCATAATTTTTTTTAAATGCAACCAGTAGGGAGTGATGTAAGGTTAAAAAATTTCAACAAATGAAAAAATACCACTTGATTTATGGTAGTATTTATAGTGTAACTGGAGGATAATTCTTTGTTATTTCCAAGTTCTTCTAATCATTCTTGTTAACTGTGTATTTTACATCACATAAAACTTGAAAATGTCTTTATTGGATGGCAATTAGCAGTGAAAGCCTTTTCTGCTCTGCTATTTACTGACAAGATAACTTTCAAAAGACGTCCTCTAAAAATCCAGCTACTAAGTTAATAGTCAGACCTGTAAATGAACTGGCCTTCTGAAGTGATGAATATGAACTATTATTTATTAGGCTTAATGGCCCTAATTCTGCAAGTGTTCTCCTTAATTAGGGTTAGCCATTTCCTATTGGAAATAGTCATAAAGATTAATTAATTTATCAAGCCTAACTTTTTTTTGGCTTTTTAAAAAGAAACTTAAGACTTTACTAAAAAGTATTACCTTACACATTAAATAGCTTGAATACACACACACACATACACGTGTGTGTACATGCAAGTACACGCTTACTGAAGTGGACAAAAGATGTTTCTGATGACTCCGTAGTGAAATTAAGGAAAGGCATCCTACCACAGTAAAAACTCCTAGCCTCTAAAATATTCACATGTATGGTGCATTATTAAATAGAATTTGTTTTTGTTGCTCAAACACCATACCAAATAGCTATTCTGTCCCTGATTTCTATTCCCTTTAAGCATTGCCTCAGTTGCTCAGTGACAACTAGCGAACCTGGACAGAAGCAAGCCAGCCCAGCAGAGCGTTGGAAATACCATCAAAGGACAAGCATGCAATTGCATAAAGGGCAGGAGAGGAAGACGTCTTTCTTTTGGTGGTCTCTCCCTAATCAACAGTTTTCCTTCTGCATTTTCTTATGTCAGCACTTGCCTTCAAAGCTAGCAAGTGCAGCTTTTCAGCATAACAACTGAGATACTATGGATCAGCTGCTACATCCACCCATGTAAAGTGTAGCAGAAACACCAGAGATACTTGAAAAATGATCAATCCACCTACAATGGAATATGAAATGTTATCAACATAAATGCTTTGCTGAAATAACCAAATCCAAATGTTTTACTTTGGTGAAGAATAAGCATTGAATGAGTGCTTTGCTGAATCCTCTTGGGATTTTGAAGTCCTTCTGGGGATATCAAGCAGCATTATCAATATACAGCAAAGGGCAAGACATGAATCTTCACTGCAAGTTACCCTGCTATATGTCAAAAACTTCTCTTAAGGGATAACCAACCACAATGAGCTGTACTATCCTCTACCAGGCAAGGTTCTAAACCTGAGCAATTAGCCAGGGAAGATCCTCACCTGCATTATGCTAAATCACAACTTTAGAACTTTATAAATATTGGTAAAATGTTTCCAAGTCAGACTGAAATAGAACCTGTCTGCCAGGCGCTGCAATCGGTGAGCAGCAAGTACATATTCTGAGTCCCAACCTTTAGCAAAGACCATTTTTATGAGATTTAAATAAAAATCAGTAAATGTTAAGATTCAGTCATATGAAACCAACTGCACCCAGCAGACTGATACAACAAAGAAAAAACGTTGTGTTTTCTTTCCAGTACTTCGGTTTATAAGCATAACCTGGCTGTAACTTCTTGGGACTTCCCAAATGTTTCCTTGGTTTTCCTAACAGTTCTTTTACAATATGCACCAAGAAATTGGATACGCTCTACATGTTGTATTAATTGTCTGCAGAAGATTCTGCCACTATAAACTGGTTTTCACATATAGACTTTTCAAAAACTGAAAAAACAGCTCTGCTTTGCAGGAAAATACGCTGCCTACAAAGTTTTTTTTGTTTATTTAACTTTCAGAAAACTCTGATTCACAGTATTTAGAGGTGTTCATAAGCTTGATCACTGCACATGACAAAACCAAGCTTTGACAGTGTGGAAACAATGAACAAAAATGTTTTGGTCATCTGCAGAGTGTGCTAAATCACCAGTAGGATGTTTTCCAATTATTTTACAGAAATGGTACAGATTTTAAGTTAAGATGTTTAAATGCCATAAATCAATCATACCAGCACCATTTGTGCCACTGTAGTAAAGATTACATCAGTGTTTCCATTATAAAAACCCTATTTTTCAGGGGTTTCTAATTCAGCCATAAAAATTGGCTCGAGCCTAAAGCTTGGCAACCAAAGTCACCACTTGGGAGCAATTCTTTTAACCAATTCTTTTTTTTTTTTAATGGATTGGCCTTTCAAGCTACAAAATAGTTCAGAAAAAGAAAATTAGTGGTTTCAAATTTTGGTGAACTTCTATCCCTCAAAAACATTGTTTTAAAAACTGATAATTTTGTATGTCATAAATCTGTAATGTGGGCTACTGCTTTTGGGTAATTTGGATAGAAGCAGTGGATAAAAAACACCAACTTATTTTGTTTAAAAATAAATGTAATTTCCCAGGAAAACTTTTAATCCAATAAAATTTTCACAAACTACTTTCTCATGGCAAGGTGTGCTAGACATTGCATGAGGAAGCCTTTATGACTCATTTATACAGCATCTATTCCATGCATTTTAATTTCTGTGGTAAGAGGTATGTAATACTGTATTTTGATGCCTTGAATCAAATCTGCCTATCTTCAAGACAACAGTTCTGCCCTTTGGTTCCACAGATCCACCTGTGAGCTTGGCGTGGTCCCTGACAAAGTTCTGTGTAAGCACAGAAAAAGAAGAAAGAAATACTTTGAAAGCAGTAAAGCAACAGAACTCCTTTAAAATGTATTTTGTTTAAAAATATATGTATAAAATGCTGATTCTAACCCATTTCTAACAGTCTCAATTTTTCTCATGCACATTAATTTAAATTATAAGAATTATCAATTAGGTTTTAAACCTAGTTTAGTTCTAACAAATCCTTCAGTAAGACACCTAAAATCAACAACATGATTTGATCTTCAGGCTCTCAGCAGCTTTCTCATTAACATAGGCTCAGAGAAAGAGAATTACAAGCCCAGTCCCATCCACTGCCCATCAAAGTCAGCAAAACTCATCAACAGCCCCAATGAGCTTTGGACTGAATCCTCCATGCAGTCTGAATTCCTAGTAGAATTTTTTCTTAATTCACATTTAGGCAGCAAATTGGTTTGGAAAGCTGTTTCCATAAGTTCTGAGAAGCTTAACAGCTCATACGCTTTTTTTGAAAAGTCATTTTAAAATATATAATCATTGCTAAATTATAGCATTAGTTGCTTGAGGGGAGGATGTCTGGTTTATATTTAGCTTTTATGTCATCACTGCCAATTTTTAATACCACACTTCTTGGCTTTTGTCAGTTTGCTGCAGAGCTGTATTTTCTTTTCTTCAAACAGCTATTTGCAATGAAAAAACAGTAGAGATATTTACCCCCTTCCCCACACCATTTTGTGATATCAAACTAATGCATGCTAATACAATCTATACCATAAAAGTTATCACCTTCATATTTAATGAGCTTTCAAGGAAATATCTTTTGATTGCAAGAAAAAGAAAAATACTGCTGAACATAGAATACATTCATAGAAAGCACAGAAGGTACTTCGAGACTTCTTTTTTCCACATCAAACTGTGTGTACAGATACTCATAAATGTGAGAAGTAAGACAACAGAGAAAAAGCCCAAAGAAAACAGAAAAGACTGATTCAGTTAGTTACAGAAACAGATGCTGCACTTACTAGTTTTGGTGTTCCATTAGCAGATATTGTTACTGTGTGTTTACTTTTTTTTTTTTTTTTTACACCAACTGATATTCTTTTGCATGAAAAACCCTGTATGGTACAATACCTACAAAACGCACTCGGATCTAAATACTTCACCTAAAAATTCAGTCTAGGAAGGCAAAGCGTATGGCAAGAAACAAAGAAGAGACAATGGCACAGCTGGAAACTTACTTTAAAGTAACTGCATTAGCCAAAGAGAAATAACATGATAGGTAGCACTGGTCTGTAGCCACATCATACTTCTGCAATGGCTTTGCAGCTCTTGAAGTCCCAACAAGCTTGACCCTGAACATATTTTAAGTATCAGCAAGGTACCTTCTAAGCAGTGTTGGCTGTGCAATAGGTGGCAGCCTCCTCTCCGAATCATGCATAAGCGTGTGACTCAAACCACTATCTTTTGGTTGAGATGTAAAACTTGTGCTCATTTGTTTTTTTTTTTTAAAAAGAGTGCTAAGCCTGGGTTCCCAGCCAAATTCCAAATCACAATTACATGATTTGTGATAGCTACTAAAATTGTCTCCAGAATTTCAGCTGTATGTAAATATCTGAGCTACCCTATGCAGTAATAATCCCACTCACCACTTCCAATATAAAAGTAATCTGTGCTGCTCTGGAAACAAAGTCACCATTCTTTATTTTCTGACCAACCTTTGTGATGGTATTGTATGTAGATAAATTCCTGTAGTATTCCACCATTAACTTGCTATACTTCTCTGCTCCCTGAAGCAATCTTTCCACATCAGCCTTTAAGCAAAGCTGGTAACACTGTGAACACTTTTACTGATTATTTTATTAGTGTACTAGGGCTGGTAAGCTAAATGGACTATTAACCAAATCCTGACTACTTGATACTTACATTGAATGAAATACAATTTTGAAAATCAACATTAATTTTGAATAACCAATTTTATTTTATTTTCTTACATTGACTCACTCTGAATAATCTCTAGGAGGGGTGACCAAGCTTCCTCACCCTATAAGCCACCTACCAAATGTAAGATCATTAAGATCAGGACCTTGCCTGATTTTTTCCACAGCTATGCATAGGGCAGAGAACTAGTAACAAATGCTGATGCATAAGAAAAAAAGGGAAACGGTCGTGGAAAAGGAGAAACAAAGTTACCTACACACTGCACAAAGAGCATGCACTCTAGCAGGCAATTGCATGGTGGCCCTAGAATCAGGCACAAAGAAGAATAAACTGCAGCAGGCAGAGGATGGAAACAAAAGTGCACTGCATGCCGAGCCAGGCAGACCTATGCATAGGAAGTTGAATACGCAATTATCTCCACTGGAGAGAGAACAGAGCACACACTGTAGGGAAGATGTCCTAAAAATGCAAGGTCCTGTAAGACTTTTTTAGATAAGAAACTCAAGCTTCATGAATTCGGAAATTCAGCATAGCTCTGAGGCTTAAAGATAGTTTTGTTTATAAAACAAGAAGCACAACTGTTTCTCCAGGAATAATATTCTCAACAGAGATCATAAGAATCCTAGAAGCATCTAGCTACTGCTGAAATTAGCTCCAGCACGTTTTAAGAACAGAACCTGTTCACCGCAAATCACTTAAAAAAGATTAATATGTGCTGTTTTATGGTAGGTGATAATGTTTTCTCAAGAGGACAAGCAGAGTCCAATTTCAACCAAAGCTGACGATAGGAAAGATCACAGCTTATACTAGCATTTACCAGCTGCAGTATCCCCTAACCTGAGACACACATGGATTCCTAATTACTTTTTTCTGACCTATACAAAAACCATTCTCATCTAGCCAAAGGTCACTTAGTAAAACCTCCATGGTGTTCATGTGTGTTTGGGAACTTAATATATACATCTTAATTAGATCTCGCAATATCAGAATTTAATTTTAAAGGCTCATAATAATGGCACATGCTCACATATGTCTGTGCACTTGTGTGCACACTCAAACACACAAATAAACAAATTCTGGCAGTCAAAATTCACTAAGCAGAAAGTTTGTTTGACACATGCTAAATATAAGCAACAATGTAAAAGCAGTTCTTAATGATGCAGAGGTATTAAATTACCGCTGACTGAAAATTTGCAGGGCATTTCAACTAGATTATTTTTAAGAACAAATAAAATTACGTTTTAGTTATGGCCTTTTGCACAATATATGGGAGCAAGGTAGAAGAAAACAAAATCAGTTTTTGGACACTTTTAGAACAAATTATTTGCCTCCACACTTTGTGAACTGAAAGTCCAAACGGAAAGTGATGTGTGGCATAAAGAGAGTTGGCAAACAGAAGGAAATTGAGAAAAGTGGCCTCAGTGAGGCGCAAAGTGGTGATATGAAGAAGGCAGGGTCATGGGAGGAAGGTCTGGCAAAGTTTTGAAAACCAAAAGACTAAAACTAAAAACTTGCATGCACATAAGAGGCAAAACACACCATTTGAAACTCTTCATTTGTAAAGAACTTCTGAAGCATACCTTTTTCTTGAAGAAAGGGGAGAAAGCATCAAATTAAAATAAGTATTCCTGTCTCAAAGGGCTGAACAGGCTGTTGTCAGAAAAATCAGAACTTTCATTTTAAAAATTGACAGTGTCAATGGCTCAAAAGCTTTCCCACTGCTTACCTCGTTGCAATGTTGTAAGACTCTGGATGAATACAAGTTTGGTCCAAAGGATTGGGCTGTCGCGAGGCACACGGTGTTATTTTGCTCTTCTTTTTACCCTGTACACCTGCTTTAGTCAAAAGTGCATGACTTCCAAGTTCAGTTTTCTTACTACTGTCGGAAATCAAAAATGGACATGTTCTTAATGAACAAGATCCTAGCCCAGTGCCCACACGTGAAAAACGCAATCAGACTTTTTATATAATGTTCATTCTTTAAAAAAACCAAACTACAAAACCCCTAAAAGGTCATTGTGGGTGAATCTTAACAATACAATTATAGCACAAAAATATAATATATCATGTATGCATAAATTAATTTAAAATAGAAACAAACATTGAGAAGGGATTCTGTGCTTCACCAAAATTTCTTCATGATGACAAGATTATAAAGAAAACACTACACAACCTATTGTATTGTTTGCAATCTGGATAGCATGTTCTGTCTTGTAAATGGGGACAATTGCATTTAGCTACTTGATAAAAATCTTGTAAGGATACTTTCATACTTGATTGACAATTAATAGTCTGCATAATTTTAAATTTGAAAAATTTATAAACAGAATTTCCTATTCATACCATCTTTAGATAAGCAAATTGCATCTCAAGCATATGTACAGAACAAGGGAAGTATATGAATGCTTAAACATCAGAACTCCTTACACCACATTTATTGACTTCCTATACTTAAATTACTGAAGAATTCTGCTCAAACATGGGCCAGGTCAAAATATGAAAAATTTCAAATCAAAAGAACTCAGACCAAGATTTGCTTAGAACAGAAAAAAAGCTAAAGGTCAAATCTACCACTATTTCAGAATTTATAAGCCTTTTTTGCAGAAGTGTCTTAATACAGCTTTCCTTAAAACTTAGTGAATACATTACTGACTCCTAATCAATTAGCTTCAGTTAGTATTTGGTTTGGCTGGTGGGTTTTTTTGGTGTTTTTTGTTTGTTTTTCTTTAATTGGATGGATAATGAAAAGGCTCCAAAGTCTCAGAGAGCTCCATGGACAGATTGCCCACATTGGTAGGAGGGCTTTACAGAAGACAGGAGAGAAAGAGATCTATCTTCCTGTGTGTAGCATATTTACAACTGGCACACTTCTTCCCTTAAAGTTTCCCTTAAGTAAAAAAAATGCTCAGGATACAGTAAAGGCATCAAATGATTCGTACTGGCAAAGACTCCTTTCTTGCCTCTTTTTTGTTTGTTTTTGTTTCCTAAATCACAAGTAGTTCCTGCTTTTGCAGGAGAAAAGAGAACACACTAAAGTACCCGGAACTAGCACTTGTACTTTGGGCTCTACCTATTCATCGACCGTTGGCAGAAATGCAGACATAACTTTCTCTTTCCATATCAATTTTTAAAATAACTACTATTTGTTAACTTCCAGGTACAGAACACAAAAACTAACTCACACAGCACTCTATAGCCATCAACATGATTAGAGAGGACATAAATGAAACCTGCTCAAAGTCCATTTCAGAAACATTTGGTTTTGCCACCTGGGCCCGCAAGAAATGTTGTGGAGGCTACAGTGTTAGAGCTTTATTTTGGCCTCAAACTCCAAAGTTATAGCAGATTTCTCAGGTTATACAGTGTTCTCAAGTTTTATGGAATCTGACTAATATCAGAAGCATGCTCCAGCAAGGAAAAAAAAAATACAACATTCTTAAACATTTCACCAGTGAACTCTTGGAGGGGAAAAAAAAAAAGGCGTCAGCCTTTTCTTCCTCTGTTGTATTGCAGCATTCACTAGAACAGATCTGTACAACTTAAGACCTATCGATCATCTGCAGCCTTGAAAGCAATTTCTCTGGTCTTCTGGTGCTTACAGTGCGCACCATTTGGCTTGCAGCATGTGCCTCCCTGCCAGATGGGCAACCAATCTGTATACCTTCCACTTGGGCAGTAAGCCAGTCCTAATGTGCCTGCCTCCTGCCTGGAAGTTACGCGTGTGCTGTTTGGCCAGCAGCAACTGGGAATACAGTATTGCTTCTGAGCACCGGGTTGGCTAAAAAATAGCATGTGCTTCCCAGGAAAATATTTTTTGAGAAGAGTCAGTAGCAATAGGGTGGGGATGGTGCTACCACTGTGCCCTTTTAGTTCTTTATGTTGGAAGGAGAAATGGGAAAAGAAGACACATTGCCTTAGAAAGGGCACTTTCAGTTGTGGAGAGGAAGGATTTTGGGTCAAGAGGAACACAATGAATGGTTGCAAGAAGGAAAGGCTTGGTACAGAAACAGGGAATGAGATGGCAGGGAAAAGGATGACCCACTGTTGACAAACTGGACTTGGGAAAGGGCCTCACATGTTTGAGACAGAAGCAATCACATCATGCTTGCTAGGCCCAGGAGTATAACACAGAGTTTGATCCAGGCAGCTATTCAATTTTCTCTCTCCTGGTAACGGAATTGAAATTCTCTGAAAATCCACCCTAGTTTACTACCATTAAGTTCTGCAGAGCAATCTTTACCACATTAAAATGAATTTACAAGTCTCTAAATTACACCTGGAACACAAGACTAAGGTTTTAATATCTCAGATCACAACACTACTGCATGACAAATTTCTTCTACCAATTCAGTGGCAGAATTCGTAATTAAACTTACATACTGATCAAAACCCTAACTTAGAGTACTAGGCTAAGAAGCCATGATTATTCAGAGGAAGAACTATCTTCAACAACTGACTTCAAGAAGTTTATTTGTTAAGATGTCTTTCAGAGCACAAAGGCCTAGGTTTCCTCAAGTCTTAAGCCTGAATACAAAACAGAAAAGGGGAAAAAGTCTTCTCATACTATTTTGGATAGTTTAGTCAAGATAGCAAACATCTCCATTACCTGCAGAAGGTCTTTATATATTCTTGATTGAATCTGATGAAGCCAGCACATTGCTGGAAGGATTTGGGACCCAGACCTTTAACTTCCTTGAGCTGTTCTCGGTTTATAAATGGTCCATTTTTCTCTCGCCATTCAATTATATTTTTAGCCCTGTTAGCATTCAGTCCTGCAATGTGTCTAAGAGAAAAGTTCACAGAATACATTTATTACCATTGAACAGTCATTAATCCAAGTGCTATTCATTACAAGGATACACATTACTGTAGAAAATTTGGTTTATGAAACTTAAAAACAGCTAAGAAATTTGCAAAAAGGCTCACAGACCAAAGGCATCATCTGAAAAAGGATCCCTTCTCTTAGTTCTATGGAAGGAATCCACTCAAGTCAACAAAACTTGGTACAGCAATATGGTTCTGCACAAGCCTAACTGGTAAGCCAGGGACATGTAATTTATGATTTGCTGGCTATTTCTGTAATGCCTATTCAATTTGCCATGTCTTATGGCCTGCCCCCAGTTGCCCTCTTCAGGAAACAATGTGGGAGGAGGGTTCAGGACAGATAAATTGTTCCTGTGAGAACAGCCCCCTCTCACCTATTCTGTTCCAATGGTACTGCAACACCTTGCCCCAACATGAAGGGCTAACGTCTGCTATCCAGAAGGAGAGTGGCTGGGAGCAGCTTGCCTTCCTCACACAATTTAACAGATCCACACACCTTGTTCCTTTTCTCTCAGCTGCTCTTGAGATAAAAGAGCAGCTGGGAACAGGCTGCATGAATTGTTCTGAGGGCAACTCCGATCTGGCAAAGAACTGACCTGTGAAGTGCAACTGCAGTTAGCCAAGTTCCTTCAGAAAGCAGTGGGTTTGCTGCATGTTTTCTGTACGTACACGTGAATATAACTTTCTGTGTATGGAGTATGTTAATCATAGAAAGAGGGAAAAGAGCTGTGGAGGGCAGTTACTTCTGGCACTAGAGAAGGAAATTTCACCCATCTGGTTCTATATATCAGATGCCACTGCTTTACGTCAATGGCAGCAGAGACCTGTTTGTGGAATGGCATGGACTGATTCTAGAAAAACACCAACAGCAAACCTGGCAAGAATAGTCAAAAATCAGGGGGAAAAATATATTAAAAACATCTTTCCATTATTCCCATCCTCAAGCAAAAGTTAAAAAAATAATCCAAAGTTGGTGGAACCTCAGAATCAAATTGGAGAGACACACCTTTAACCACAGACAAAATATTAATCATTAGGAATGGAATATTCTCCAAAAATTTCTTAGAAACATTATGAAATCCAGTTTATTTACACTGACAAAGGCACATGAGAGAATTCACAGAATTTTCCACTGAAGATCGAGTCTTGCAAGTATGATACTCAACAGTAATGCAAGTACTGTAGTATTGTCACCCCTTCCACATGTAATATGTGTCAAGAAGTGTATTTGATGCATCAGAAAGGAGAGGCCGAAAGCCCTGCTCACAGTATATTCTAGCTAGGGTGACAATTTCATACATTGTACATCTGAGGGAAACTTAGACTGCATCTACACAGAACAGCAGAATTGAACTGCTGAGGATCAAGTTAGATCCAGAACTTGATGCAGCACATGCATACGAGCATCATAAGCCAGGTTAATTAGACCAAACAAAGTACTTAGCCAACATGGTTACCACCTGTAACCATGACTGGACAGTGTTGCTCCATGTTCACAGTTTTGTGGAGACACAGTAGCATCTCAGCCTGATGCCCTCTGCTGAACTGCACAATACAGCTGCACCCTGCAGAAGGGCTGAAAGTGCTCACCCACTGCACTTGCTCAGGTAGGCTTTTATTCATGGAATGAAAGCTGGTCAGCCTTATTTATCAATAGGTACTGTTTGCTTTCTTACTAATAGCTGATCTAAATCTGAAAGAAGGTAAGACAGAAGGTAAATCAGGAGTCAGGCTAAGGATTGGATAGACAGAAAAAGAATATGGAAGAAAAAGTGGAAATTCAAAAAGAATAGAAAGAGAGACTCTTCCAAAATATGGAAAGACGTTTTACAGAATTATTATAAGAGCTTAAAAAATTAAAGCTAGAGCTAGCAAGAATACATTTTTGCCTAACTTTGATACCGAATGTAATTGTCACTACCAAGATTAGGGACATCCTTTTTCTTCACCTCCTACTACAGAGGATGACAGCAACATTTTTGCTCTTCTGAGAGGCTGTTCAGCTAAACAATTCTGAATTCTACAGATGCAAGAGAGAGAATGAGCTTTTAATTTCTAACCAAGAGAAATAAAATCCAGAACATTTTCCAAGTAAATATGGCATAATTACTTAAAAAAAAAGAGTAAAAAGGGATAAACTTTTCAGAAGTTTCCCCTTAAATCTTTACTTTTCTCCTTTCCTCACCCAACTTTTACAACCTGTTCCACTTAGCAGTACCTATAAAAATACCTTCTAAGAGACAGAAAGTACATTTGAAAATCCTTTTCTCAGTGTAAAAATACAAATTAATTATATCAAGTTTTTCTAAAATTGCAGTGTTAGCTCAAAATCTTTAAATATCTATTTTTCTCCAAAGAATAGTTTTACCTAGGAGAATCACACATACCCTTAAAAGCTGATTCTTAATGATCCAGTGAAATACTGTCTTAATGTGTCATTTTCATGTAATTGGAAGTTTAACACAAGAGCCATTTGCTCCAGCTGAGCTTGAGTCAGATGGCAGACTAAACAGAGACTCTATGATCCAGAGCCATGTAATTACTGGAATAGGAAAATGTTTGACTCACCTTAATAGTATTTCTGAGCAGATGTTAATATCAACTCCTACAAAGCTGACACACTCTTCAACCACACTGTCCAGAGTTGCTTTGAGCAAAGTCTGTGATACATCATGCTGAGACACAAAAATGGAGATATCAGGTTACTGAATTATTGAAGTGTACATAAATAAGAACTGCAAACAATACTAACATTAATACAATAGTTGCTGGAACTTATCAATATCTTATGTGAGGGTACCGGTTCTACAATAAATTGTAGAACATATTTTTAAAAGGTCTCTGGTATCTCTTTGCAACATCTTTGTCATGATACAAATCCCTAGAATAGGACACTCTTCACATTACTGTATTTTTTTGTTTGTTTAATAACTATTTCCCTGCATCGTGTAAAAACAAAACTATATTAAACACATAATGATTACTCAAAAGAAGTAATGCTTCTGTTCATCCACTATGTCTTGTCTTTAATCTGACATTTATTTACCTATAATAACAGTTTAGTAAAAATAAGACAATATTTTAAAAATAAGGTATTCAGAGAAAAGACCACAAACGCTGTACTTTTGCACCTGCAGACACAAATGTTTGCAAAATTCTTCAATATATGAGCATCACACTACAGTACAGTTATTTACTAAAAGAACAAGCCAGGTATTGTATGAGGGTGGGCAATACATAAGGTACATATCAGCCCCGCAGCAACAAAATGTTTCAGATTTTGAACAGATATTTCTGCGAAGATTGGCAGGTCCTTGACCGAAGCACCACTAATGGAAATTCTTCCAGTTTTTCTATTATTGTTCATAGTGTTTCCCCTTTTTTTCCCCCACTAAAAGAAAATCAGTCACAGTTGTCAAAGATGAAAGTTCTGAAGCTCTAAGATTTCTTTTGCTCCACAACGTAGGCATACTTCAATCTATAACTGCTAGTTACCCACACAAGCCCATCAGTGCTTAGAAGTCTGACCTGGAGGGAGAAGCCTCTCTAAATGCAGGAGCTAATTCAATCACTATGTTGGCTTAGCTTCAGGGCTCTTATACGTCACTCATGTAAATCTGGGTTGATCTGTTGTGGTTTTGTGATGCATTCATTTATGACATCAAGCTGGATCCAAGCCAAGACACCAAACACTTCATCCACTACTTTGTTTTACCTTCTAAGCCATTCAGATCTTTTAAAGATTTCACAGTTAAATTTAACATGCCAACAGCATCAATCCCAATCTACTAATATTGGTAGTTCATCAAGTAGTGGTTAATAACTGAAACAATCATAAAACTTATGGCAATGTATTTCATAGCCCCCTCATTTCAGATAATGGTAATGTGATGTATTTTCATAATGCCATACATAATAAAGTTACTTACAAACAGGAAGCGCAAATTCACCAATATTACTCCTCCTATATAAAGTTTGCATGCAAAACACCCATGTACATGCATAAGTATTGGCATTTGCACACAGTCTTGGCCTCACAACCACAAGCTTACTTGTACACTTTGCAGATCAAACATCAGTTTCTACTTACTAATGTGTTGCTACTACAACGCAATGGCTTCTTTTCTGAATAAAGAGACATAAACAAAAAACCCACACCCTAAAAATAAGTCTTATGCTTCTGTTTTTCTGACTTACTCAAGATGCAGCTTCTCTTAGTGAGGATGTTCTATATATTCCCTCCTCCTCCTGCCATCAGCCGGGTAACATACTAGAGCTAGAGGCTTCCAGCTCACATGCACACTCATGCAAGGATGCATTTATATAACACAGTACACAAACGAGAATAGAACTCTTCAGAAACAACAGGCACCTTTTCTCTTTGCCAAGTACAGCTGCCAAATACTGGGCTAGATTTTCCACGGTGAACCACAAATTAAAAATTTAATAAGATAAAGATACTAATTTAAGAATTGTTTTCATTATGATGGAGGGCAAAAGGAGAAAAAAAAAAGCAGAGTACTCAAACTTTCCTTCTGCTTTTAGGAAAGGCTACTGACTCCAAGGTACTTGGAAGCCGATTATCATATAATTTCACAAGTTACCTTAACAAGTTCCATTAACTGTAGCAGTTCTTGGCCACCTCCAAAAAAAAAAATAATCTTGGTCTAAAGCAACTACTCAGAATATAAAGTAGAGTCTGTGGCAGAAAGCAGGGTAGAATGCCGATTCCCTAGGTTTCAGTCTCATTCCTTAAGATGATCATATTTCAGAAGGAATAAAATGCAGTTACATGATTCACAACCAAGACATTTGTCATTGTCTCCACAATGCCTTATAGCATAGAGTGTAGCAAAGGTGGTAATCCATAGATCTGCCCTAATCTTTCTAAGCAGTTCTTTGGAAGAGACTTGATTCAGCAGAAGCTATATTTCCGGTCTGCTGAAAGTGAAGCTAAATAGCCATTCAGCCAACTATACTCCCCCTAAAACAAGGAAAGGATATCACAATCAAAAGCTAAGCATGCTGACATACCTCTGCTAGCGGAAGACAGACCAGTGCTCAGAGATCCTCAGTTTCAAATGCAAAGTCGGCATTTATATGAAGATTTAAGTTTGTGGATGCAATAGTTTGTGTAAAATTCATGTGACAGAATACACACAATTTGGAAAAACTATCATCAACTGTCTATTTCTTTTGCCAGGAAGACAAGCAGTTCTCAGGTCTCTCAAAGATGATTTGCATCTTTTAACTTTATTGCTGCTTGAGAGTCACCATTAAAAAAAACAAAACAAGACATGCACAAGTTGTTCTTTATTACTCCAACACGTAACAGTTGTACGACTTGGAACGCACATCACAGCACATATGTGAAGGCATAGATAAAGAAAAGGTGAACAGGCAGATGTGACAGAACAGGATAAACGTAAGACAGCTAAATGAGTTACCAATACCTCACAGAAGTAAGATACATTCAGCTACTGAATTACGTTAAGTTGCAAACGCTAGGAAAACTTTCTGGACAGCAAATCTGCCTCCCAAGATGCAGCTACTGACCATCACAGCTTCCTTTTGCGATGACGAAGAAATTTCTACATCCCTCTTTACATTGATACAAAGCACAGAGAAGTGTTATGAATTTAGTTTCTAAAAGTAGTTAATTAAAAACATGATTATCCCAATACCATTGTCAAGACTTCCTACTACTAACAGGTTACACTTCAGAAAGGTTTAAACTGCAGTGCATTTTCCAGTCTTCCAACAATATCACTCATCTTCTCAAATATCAGAGGTTAGATGATATTACATACTTCAGTGTACTATTTATATGCACTGGGGTGGTATCAGATTCTTCAGACACTACTAGAAGCACACATACTCCGTGCTACTCACTCTCTACAACAGGTCTTTAAAGACAGGAATCCCTCTCAACTGTTGCATTAAGCGCATCAGAATAAAAACCTGCGCAAATAAAGCCCAAGTCCAATATGCAAGGCTACTTTCAAAGTGTGCTTATGCAGAATTTCATGCTCCACAGCCTCTAACAACCCCTCCACACACCAACATGGCAGATCACTGTTTCAGCAGATGCCCTGCAAATCCTTTAAATAAAACATTTTCATATTAATGCTAACTCTGAATGCACCCCTATGCATGAGGGTGTCCCTGCGAAAACTGTTAAGTATTGTCTTTTCTTTTTAATCACAATAACTCTTTATCTCTGAGGAGTTTCCTCAGAGCCAGGCACACAAGGTGCCCCGACAGCTATGCCTAACAAGTAGGAACATGTCTTTTGGAGTGATTTTTAAACATCATCTTGAATTTACCACCCAAATAAATCACTAAGGTTTTATTAAAAGGATAATCACAAATTAATACCATTAAAATATTCACTGCTGGAATAGTAGATCTGGAGCAGAAGATTTCATTTTGTATGATGATCTCCAAGCAATAAGAAGGATTGATATGCCCAATTTATGGAAACTAAGGCCAGCAGAAGTAAGGGACTTGCCACAAACCACAGGGTGTCCAGGGCAAATGTGCGAACTTTCCCTTATCATCACCCTCCAGAAAACAAAGCCACCATGCTTCACAGATAGCATTAGGAAGTACTTAGACATCTGTGTGGCTTGAGGTTTTTTTGTGGGGAGGACTACAGAAATTAATCTGCCCTTAGAAATATCAGGCACTGTAACCGTATTTTAGTATTGTTTTCTAAGGAATTATCAAGTGAGCCAGGGAACAAAATACAGTACACTGACTGACTTTACCTGACCAAATACACTGAACACTATATTACTAGTGCTACACTAGTGACTGACTGACCTTAACCATCAGCTTTTACATGGAAGCAAATTATAACTCTAAGCTCTTTACCTTTGGCAACCTAAAAAAAAAAATAAATCCCACACATACTAAAACCATACCCAGAACTATAATGCATTTGGCAACCTTTTCCTGGTCCCCTCTAAAAACCGTTATTTCAGGAAATATGGTATGACTGCACGTCTCTTCAAAAGACAAACAGCTTAAAAATCTACTGCAACACACAGCAATTCTTAAATACTTTTTATTTTACATTTACAAACATTAGTAGACATCAGCATGACCAGCCTGTGCATCGTTACCACTTAACAATGCCCAAAAGCCAAGCAAGGTACCTTACAATGCAGTTGAACAAGAATTATTCGTACCCTGCAGAGCCTAAGAACGTAGAGCAGACATGACCTAAGGATGCTGGTCACAAAGCAGTGGGGAGGAGAAGAGTTCTCAAGTCTGGGCAGAAACCTGCAGGTTCTTGACCCAGGCTTGGAATGACAGTATTGTAACAAGATCAACATTCATCCTAAATAAGACTGAGCTGCACATCAGACAGTCTATTTTGTTTTTTGATCAAGTTATACCTCACTTGTCCTTTGAATCCAAAAGTCAACCTTCAATGAAGTAAATGCAATTTAATTTTTTCAGTCTTTAAGTAAGTCCTGAAACATTTCTAACACCTCATAAAACATTATTTTGTTGGTACCTACCATTAACTTCTATATCCATGAATTTTAATATTAGCATGTGAGATTAGCCAACATGCCCCTTGAAAAAATACTTTTTTTTCTTTAAAAAGTGGTGTAAGTGTGCCGCCTACATGGCATTTACTAAATGAGAAATTAGGTGGGACAACACATCCTAAGCAAAGTTCAAAACTATATTATTTCACAGAAACGTGTTTTAAAAATTAAAAAAGGGAAAAACGTTCTCTGCTAGTGCTGTTGGCTACATACAATCAGCTGCATTTCAAATGCTGGTGAAACCACAAAAGCAAAATGCAATCAGGACAAGCCCTTAAGTACAGCAGGACTAACGTATCACAAATAGTCTAATGATAAGTACCATTTCACGTGCAGAATTAGAAAAAAATTAAAAATGCACCTTACGTGTCAGGTGGAAATGTCGGAAAGTTCAGGTGGGGGATTTTAATCTCTAGCGTCCTCTGGAAAATCCCTTTCAGTTAGATTTTAAGAAAACAAGCTTATCCCTCTGATGTTTGATAAAAGGACCTAACTTCAACAATTTCTTTTGAAGATCGTTTGTGGTTTCTCCAAATGTTATATTGTTATAGGATATATTGTTATCCTATGTACTTAACTCTGACTCATTTCTTGTTTTCAAAAATCCAAATTCTGTTTATTTTAACAGCATATTACTATTACTGAAATATCCCCAGAGAGAGAAATGGATTTATATTTTCAAAGAAAATGATAAAACAAAAACAAAGTCTGTCAGCTCTGACATTTAAAAGAAAGAAAACAAAAATGCACACTTGATCATGTAAATGCTTCAAGTTACTTGCAAGTTGCTGGAATTCATCTTATATTTACTTGTGCTTGTGTCCTAACAGAAGCAGTAATTTTGCTAAGGTTGTTACACAAATTCAACCCCCTTGCTAATACGTCGTATTACTGAAACTAACTTCTTTGACATGAGCAAGTTAGCAGCAAATGACATATATCCAACACCCATCTTCCTCTTTCCAGAGCAGGTACCAGTTTTCTCCAATCCATATTGTTATGTAACTAAGGGGCAGCAATCTGTATTGCAGTTATAATCGATGGAATAACTCCTGGAGAATTCAGTGGGACATTTTCTTTTTCCAGTAAGTAACAAAGGTGATCGCCCAAACTGCTAGGTGGAAAGCCTACATTTGAATTTCAGTCCAAAACTGTATTTTGCAGCTGTTAAAGCTCTACAAATACAGCAGATACCCTGCAATACTACAGAAAGATAAAGCGAGGACCATCAGCAGTGGTTTCATAGATCACATGGCTGAAAGGCAACAAATTCAGTTGGGGATTCTCCTGACAAGTGCAAAAGGATAAAAGGAAAAAAAAAAAAAAAATCATACTGGTAGAGGGAGAAGGAATAGTACATTTCTAGAGGGACAATACAGGAGTCATGAAGCCCAGGTGAGTCTGGTCACATGTGGGAATTCTGTTTAGTCTGAAGTCATTGACCATCCTTCCCCCTACAGCAAACGGGTGAGGAATAGCAGCTCCTGGGTATAAAGTTCCCACCAGCCTCACTCAGAGCAGAAGGAGCCCCCAGCAGACATGAGGAGCTTGGTAAAAGCCTCTATAAATACACAGACTTCTTCCAGCTCCACTGAAGACATGCTGGGGTTCCTCTCACTCCTCTCTCATGAGGAATCTGCTATTTGGAATATTTTTAAAAGCTACCAAAAAAGTGCAAATTGATTTAAGGGTATTTTCTATCAAGGAAATATTTATACAGTTGATACATATTTTATCAAATCCTAGACGTCTAATATAAGCAACTTCTTGCACTCACTGGCTTTCTAAAAGTTAGTATACAAACACAGTTAGCAACTGCTACACCAGGTGACTCTCACGAGCAATGCACTGAGAATATATTTAATACAATGACATATCCATTTCTTCATTAGAAAAAAATGTATATGCCAAACAATGACATTCAGCAGCTTTTTAATCCCACACCAACAGAAGTAGTCATGATACAATTAAGAGGAAAAAAATTTTCCTATTTAATGTGACACCACCTCCTGAAATGCTTGCTAGAAAAAGCTTTTAGGGAATTTGATTTTCCTCCACCCTTCCATGCCCCCCTCCCCCCCCACCTTTTTTTTTTTTAAAGTGAATGAGTTCAAATTGAATATGCTTAAAGAACACTTTCAAATCCCACTGTTCAGTTTTCTCCCTCTCTTCTATTTGGCTCCTCCTTTGCTTTCATCAGGGACTGCCCCCCCCCCCCCCGCATCCCCAACCTCTTCCACTGTGTAACTGTAGGTAAAAATAAGCTAGGAATAAAACAAAATGCAAGACACTGTCCTGCAGAAGACACTGCCAAACTCAAATAAAGCAAGCTTATTTTCTCTGCTTACTAAAATGCATGCACTTCATTTTGATTGACATATGGCAGCTCAAAAAAGTCAGCCAGGGTCGTATTTATTGAATGACCCATGGAAGACTGAAAGCTGACAAAGAACCAGGAAACATGTGAGAAAGCAGAAGTTTGTTCAGTACCAGCGTTTATGGATTTGACAGGCAGAGCACATAAGCATCCATTGTGTCATTCACATCTTTGTTAACTGAAACCAATTTCAGCACCACTTATTACATATAACAGCAATTTATATTTAAAGCAAAAGTATAAATAATTAATTGGTAAAAAATTAAATCTCTATGGTGTAGTAAGTTTGTGCCTTTTTAAAAATCTGCTATGCATTAAGCTTAACAAAATTTGCATTAAAACATATATTTAGTACTTTTCCTATTACGTATATAGCACAAGCAAAATATTTGCACATTGGAGGTTGAAAAGTTGACAGGACTGAATAAGAAATTAGCTGCGCTAACTTGTCAGCACTAAAAAATTAAGTTCTCAATGACAATTTTCACAAGTGAACGAGAACACCAACATTACTCTCATTCTCAAAACCAAGCAACATTTCAGAACCACCATCACTATTGACAGAATATGATCATTACTACTAAAGTCATTAGCATAATATAAAAAGTGGGAAATCAAAATGAACCAGTAGAATGGCACAAACAAGAATAGTGCATGTACTACCCTGTACATGGAAACAGCAATTGAGTAGTCTTGCAATATACATATTTTTTTAAACAAATGAGATCTCAGCAGGTAGGAGGGAAAAGTAGAAATCAAAAAGCACTTATTTTCCCAGTGTCCCTGACAGACGCTGTGATTTGTGGCCTCACAACATAACCCTTACTTTTATTCAAGATCTAGAAATTCCTTCAAAAGGCTTCTTTAAAACACTACAAAAATGTAGTGTTTAAATTATTTGTAAACGTATAACATAAAATTTTGTAGTGCAACAAATCAACAAAACTTGCTTGGAACATGAAGTTTTCTTAGGTATTCTCTGGTGGAAGATTTGTAAATAATCATTGCATTACTATTACTGACTTACAAAGCTCGCAAGTTACTTAAAAGTTAGAGCTTTTAACTATTGCATAAATGAATAAATTAATTGCAAATGTGTAATCTGATCGCAGATTACAGCATCATTCATTTTAAACACTGACCTCTATTTCCCTTGCAAAATCGTTTTTTTATAAAGGATCTAAAGCTTAACCAAAACAAGTTTTAGGCAAGCTTGGGAAATTATAAAAAATAAAATAAGAAATAAAGTATTTGAAAATTTAGGATTTAATAGTTTAGAAACTCCTAAAACCCATCGTTTTAAAATCAGGTATATTTATGAATTCTAATTATAAAAGCATTTAGTCCAAAAAGCAACTGTACTGCCTGAGGTTTGGTTTTACTAAAGTTTGTAAGGTAGGGGGAATAGAGTTCTCTGTTCACACAAAGATTTACAACTGCAAGCTGGTATATCATTGAGCAAGAAGGGAATTAAAACCACCTCTGATTTTGCAGCACTATGTCTGCCTCCCACCATTTGCAGAAGTATACCCTTACTTTACCACATGAAGAGCAATACAGAATCAAGGCCTGCTCCATTGAAATCACTGGCTGATGTCCCACTACATTAATTAAGGACAGAAGTTCAATAGAAGTTTTATCTGTGCTTTGCAGGACTGGGAGTTAAGAGATGAGGTACCAGATGGATCAACCAAATGATTAGATAGGCTTATTCAACATGTGTCTGCTTTGGCAAATTATTACTCATACTACAAGAATCCAGAATTTTAAGTATGAAAAAAATATCTTTATTATTGTCTGTAAAGAATTCATATTTTAAGAACACGAAAAGACAGTTGTTCTTTAAATAACCTAGATTAAGGCATCAAGCTTTGGACTTTTCCTCATGCAAGGCAGAAATTGCTCTGATCAGAAATGAGACAACTGAGACTCCTTAAATCAGCTATGGCCAAGCTTCATCTTCTGGAACACATAAAGCTTGGCAAGAAAGCTCAAGTGCAAGTCTTGTAGCGAGGTCTACAGCACATGGCTGGCTAGGCTGATGCAAGGAGCAGAGGTAATCCAAATCATGGCGAGAGGAGGAAGACAGCTATGCCTGGCAAGTCATCATCGCTAACTCCGTCCCAAGCAACTTCTACCCTCCCATGCAGAAGAAGGGTACATGGACAGCTAATGCCATTCCCAGCCTGCAAACTCATCTCAGAGCAAGATCTAACTGAGAATGCATGTCTCAGCCACACAAAGATTCGGTGTGTACTACCTGCGGTTCAAAGGCAAATCTTGCATCCAAAGCCAGTCCTGCAAACTTCCAAGTTGACTCAGCTGGAGCAAACACCTATCAAAGTTTACTGATAAGCCACTTCAATATTGAGCATATGTTCATCTTAATTAAAAAGGTAATTTCATAGGAGATTGGAACTTTTCAGTAACGATGGTAGATAGTTCAGTAGACTTAGAATAATAATTAGCTTTTTCATATGATTGTAAAAACTAAGAAAAGTTCAAGGAAGACAAAATATGAAGCTCCATTACAGGAAAAGTTTCAGAAAATCATTCTATTTTTTACTCTTTAAAAACACAGGCAGTCAAGAATGTGAAGAAAATGCAGCCTAAAAAGTAATAGCATTGGTGATTCTGTGCTGCCCAGAATGCTCTTCCATCACAAAGCCAGAACAATTTCCTCTTAGAATTGTTAGCTTAGCTTATTTAAAACAAAAAACCCAAACCCTAGTCAGCCCACATTCTAAGAATTATTTTTTTTTAAAGCGTTAGATGTGCAGATTAAAAAAAAGTTATACAAGGGTGTTTTTTAATTGCAATATTCAGACTGCTCTGTCTTCAGGTACATTTCAGTGCCAGGTAGAAGACTTGCTTTCTGACTCACAGAGGCAAGGATATAATGCTTTCAGCAGACAGGGATAGCTGCAATTCTGCAAGGGGGTTAGTATCACGTCACAACAAAAAGAGATCAGAGTTCAGAGATGATGTGGAAGCTTACCAAATCTCAGCTTGCTAGTTTTCTACTACAGCAAACCTCTCAAGTTTATATGCCACACTTGGGACACATACAGTTCTGATACAGGTTTAAAATCTACATTCAACAATATAATTTTCTATTTTAAAATAGATGTAAATATTGAGAGGTTTTAGCTGAATCATGAATTTAGTGTTTTGGTATTCCTTTCTAAGAGTTCTATTTTCATTTCTGTTAGCCATTTGAATACACAAAGAGAAATTTTTAAGTGTTTTACAGTATAAATATAATTAGGACTAGACATCATTAGAATATGCTACTAGTCTAAAGTAACATGTATATGACTTTGCCCATCATGAAAGACATAGGATCCAGTTATAGGAAGTTCTATGATTTATGACTCACTGTCATTAGCAATGAAAAGTGCTGAATTGGCTCTAATTCAGTCTTCTTTAGGACATGAGATCACTTCAGTTGAGGGCTTGTAAACAGAGTTGAAGGTTTTGAGGATGAAAAGTAAAATCCAAAGTCATTCAATTAATATATTATCAGTAATTGAACACAACCTTTTTTGGGGTATTAGGCAACCTGAAAAGACATACCAAATAGCTGTTGTATACAAGAATACACATGGTATTTTTCCAGTTACTCATCCTGCAACTAAGAGCAAACTAGTCACTGAACCTCTAGCTACCACTTTTTGATTTCCTAGATCCTGCTCTAGGAAATCTGCACATTAGAGTAGTGCATTCTCAAAAACTCTGAAGTCCCTTCATAAAACATTAGAAGTACTCTTAACTTCTTCCAAACTTCTAGTGGCAGAAAATACTCGGCTGGCAGTGCAGAGATAGAAAGTGGTGACTTCTGGTTTTGGTGTACTTACTCAGACTACTTTGACCTGTAGGTGACAGAACTTCTGGGAGATATTTTCTTACAGTAACAGTTCTGGTTTCTAGGATATTGTGAAATTAGAATAGCAATAGCCTCCCCTGCCACAGCCACACATGCACAAACATTGCAGAACCTTTAAACTTCACAGTACTGAGATATAGGTACCTGAAAACAGTCCCAGTTTTACAGATGACAAATCAAAACCACAAGAACTTAGTAATTTCTCTTAAAGCAAAGTAGTAAATGAAAAAGGATGGACCACAGTTCTTCATTTCCTGTCTGCAACTTGACCATCATTACCCAGAAGCAAACAGCACACATTTTGCTTCTCCAGTATTTTATGATGTTCATGCACTGATTGCTGTGTTTTCTGATTGCACGGTCCAGGGTCAGCTTACAAATGTTTTCATATCTTTGTTTTGAGTTGTCCCATGCATCAACGGGAAACAATTAAAACATAGCCATAAATACCCTTCACTTCAGAAGCTAATAACCGCTTCTCATTAAGCAATTGTCTTAGTTATCACAGCTGGATTTAAAAAAGTGTGTAACTGAATCCTCCTGTTCCAGAGGAAGTGCTCATATGCCCAGTTCAGTGATAAAAATTAAGCTGCCCTCTTTCATAAGTTATTTTCAAATAGGAATCAAGATTTAGATGCAACTAGGCTATCCCCTCAAAGTAACAGATTTAAGGTCTGGACAAGAAGTTGGAAAACAAAACTTTAATACCACAGATGTAGTCCAATCCTAGCAGTGGGAAAAAACATCTCCAAGAGCTGATCCCAAGTTCTCCTGCTGCTACTTAACTGCTAGCAACATCAACTAGACCACCTCACATGCACAACCAAATAGGATTAATGGCTCCAAAATTGTTTCAGTTAAGTATATTCCTAAGATACTCACTCTGTAAAACAGGTATGTGGAAAAATTAAAAATGGCCTGTACTTTGGGGTGTTTTGTTTGGTTTTGGGTTTTTTGGTTTTGTTTTTTTTCATTTAAGTTAGATGGGATTTATGAGGAGCAGGTTTTTATAATTGCATGTATGCTTCTAAAGGAGACCTGGAAAGCAGCATCCAAATGGTTCAAGTTATATGCATACCAATGACCTTCATATATGAGGTACGAAAACCTGGTGCAAAGTATATTGAAATGCAGACAGTTAGGAAAATGAGAAGAGAGCATTGCACATAGACTCTACGTTATGTCACATCACATGAAAGAAACAATTAGTTTCTCTAGAAAATATTTCTCAAAGGGAGACAAAACGCTCCCAGCCACATCAGCCATTTTGAAATTTATACTTGGAACAAACAAGCAGCTACAACTGATAATGTTCTTCATGATGACTTCTGCACAGATATCTTCTTTAAGTACCTTCAGTCTTCTCCATCATTCAATTCTAATGCCTCAGAAAAGAAATGGATGCTTCATGATTCAGATTTTTCAGGAGAGTTTAATTTCTTCCTCTTTCTCTTCCCATCTGCACATGCTGCACCTCATTGCACTACAATGTGCGTTTTCTCAATCCGAAATTCTGTCTACAAGTCTTAGCCACTGAAAGAGTTCTCCTGGAGAGCTGCAGCACTAGAACATTTTCAATAGCTACTAACCCAGAAGAAACACAAATTCTGCAAACAGATTGCTATGCAAAAATTACATTATTATACAGCAGCCTGAAATTTTAGCAACAAAATTCCTTTGTCACATACAAGAGTGTTCTAATAGAGTCCAGTTCCAGCTTGTTGTCTCTTCGGCTATCAGGAATGTAAACCCACACTGGCATTTTCAGAAGACTATTGCACTTGCCCGGAATTCACTCTAATTTCCAACTGATTCAAAGGTTTCATAAAGCATTCATACCTTTAAATCATTTATATATTAATCTATCTTCTACCTGTCTTAGTTATGTACCTCACATTTTATGACTGGAAGAAAAAAGGCAAAAAACCCACCCACAGAAAAAAAGCAATTCTGAAAGGAATCTCTAAAATTCAGGATGCAGACACTGAAAGAGATAGAAGCCTTAGCACACTTCTTCCCAAAGCCCTGAAAAACTAAACCCCACAACACATTAAGATATGCCATTTACTTGGGACACCGTCTTTTCAGAGAAGATTATGAAAGAAGCATAGTGGCTTACTAAATAGAGCTGGGAAATTATATGGTACCTAGTAATAGCAACACAGGATCAGATCTCAGGATGTGATAAAACAGAAAGACAGTTGAATGATGTGTACACAGAGGGAAGGAATGCTATGAAACTAAAGAGCATGGACATACTATTTTGCACACACTTCAGGCCAAAATCTGTACCATTACCCTTCTTCCCCACACTTACAATTATTTTCAGCAAAATACCTGGGTTCTTTAACAGTGCTACTCAGATTAAAGTACTTCTAACAATGGCCCTCAGGTAAGTAAGGAAAAGCTGTGGCAAAACCAGATTTACCTGAGATATCCCTAACATATTCATTCATCATAACATATGTACATAACATTCATCAAAATGGCTTTACTACACCACCGTAGAGAGAAACAGTAGCAGAGGCAGAAGAGAGCAGGCAACCCTGCTAGCACACTTTCTGAGAAGACAAGACTGAGAGCATGTTCAGAAACGTTGCTTTAGGACAGCCTTAATTACGATTAAAAGAAGTGTTTCACTATAATTTAGGAATAAATGGGACCTGTCACTGATATAGACCTCTTGCGCTGAAGAGAGAGAAATTTAGGATGTAATGGAAACAACATCTCCTTAACTTCCTCCTTCCAGTTTGTTAATATATAGTTGCATCCATCAGCCAAATTAAAATAAAATGAAGGACGAGTACACAGCAGGAATAAAGAGTGAGGGAAAAAATATGCCAACGGACAGGGAGGGTTTTAATACTTACAAAAAATGTCCAGAATATCAACCCACCTACTTTGAGGTTTTTTGATGTCTAAATTTATGCTAATCTTAAGGGAGCAAACAGGTACCAGAATCTTGATTCACAGCAGCATTTCTATGCAAATTGAGGAAGCCAAATTGAAATAAAACTTACAATAGTGAATTAGAGAGAGAAAAAAAAAGTTAAGGATGCTTAATTCTTTGGCTCAGATAAATGTGGCAGAAAAAGTCCAGGCTTACCAAAGAATTTTCATTTTGCTCTGTAATAATATACAGAGGTTACACTATTTCAAATTAGTATTACACTTGCTCTTGTAAAACAAGTGAGTTTGAAGACCCTAAATGTATGCTTATCTGGTTGAAATGAGTATTTTTCTTTACAGTTTTATCTTGCAATCCCACATTTCTGTGACAGCAAATAATTCTAATGTTTCAGTCCTTGATTTATTGATAAGCATTCTCTCTTAACAGATCCTTCTTTAAAAAAAAAAGGACACCATATGAAATGACCATACACATTATTGAAAATTTACCACAGAAAGCTAAGGAAGGAATACCAGAAAAAGTTACTATTGAATATGTAATAAAAAAAAAAAGAAGTATCAATTTTAAGTGTTTACTCCTTTTGCTGGGAGAGTCATAAGAAAAATCCAACCTGTTTTACTCTGCATGGCAACAGTGTGAAGCAGCGGCACACTGGTAGTCTCTCCTGCTCTCTGTATTCTCCTACCATTTTTAAACAAAGAATGTTCATTTGCAATCAACAACACAGGAAAAGAATGTTTACCTATAGAAAATGACATGAAAGACAGCATTTCAAAATGGTAACCACCTTCCACTGCATCCAAGAGGACAGTAGCCATTTACCTGTCTCCCTTGTACTTCCAAGTGCAGTTCAAGGTCCCCATGCTGCCGTCTGCATTTTGCACAGTTTGGGTCAAACTTCACAACAGCTCAACTTTCCTTTGAAACACTGCCATGTTTGGTCTGTTTAAGAATGAATCTCCTTGCCCTTAGGGCTTGGTAGAGTTAAAGGGCAAAATCCTGGCTCCATTTAAAGTCAGTGGGCAGTTTGCCATTTAATTCAATTGGTCTAGTATTTCACAGTGACCTTAAGGGTATACTGAAAAGCTTGTACTCGCGTATCCTGTCTTTGCTTGGAGGACTAGCGGTGGCGTGTATTAGTTTTTAACAGTAACGTCTGGGTGGCAATTAGGATGCTTTCGCTTTTACTTTGAAAGCTCACAAGCATTCATTCAAAATTACAGGACAGAACTGTAAGCATTGGTTTATCAACATAAAATTTATCTTCTGGTTGGTGCTCAAAAACTCCTTTTAAAATTTAGAAACTACTGAACAGGCATCTGAGAAAACATTCACTTTCACTTAGTCTAGATAATTTTAAAGAGAAGGATCAAGCAAATAATCTTTTATTTCACAGCAAGAAAACACATGGTTTTTAATACTAACCAAAATGTGGCTGTACCAGTGCCATATCACAAATGACAGGAGACATTTGCAGAGACAGCATAAGCAGCGCATATTTTACATGACCATCTCAGCATCCTATACAAACTACAGTGGCAGGGGGTTGGATGAGTGTATCAATTTGTGTATCACCATGGGGTAGGTAAAAATCTATAGAGAAGCTTTTATAAAAGTAGTTAGCCAGCTAAGATCACAGTTGATCAGAAATTTTAACTATGGTATGCAGAAAATAAGTTTTGTAATCAATCAGCAGCTCAACAATGTACAATCACTTCTAATCAGTGACACTATTACTCACCTCCTTATAAAACAAGATTCAAATGCTCCCTCAGACAAATTACACAAATTTACTCTTACAGGACTGTACAGTTAACCTGTGGAAAACCCCAAGAATTTCCCATGTTTTACTTCTCACACTTGAGCAAAACAACAGTAGACATGAGCGATGGATGCCAGGATGCTTGGGTCTCTACTTTTTTCAGTTTCCTTATGTAAGTAGTAATCTATTTCAAAGTTAAAAATACTTCTCTTCCTCTCAGCTAATGTATATGGGTACTTTTATATCCTCATTTAGAAACTTGGCAAGAAATGCAGAGAGTAATTGATTTTGCATAATGTCTCCCTTTCCCATTTTCAACATTCTGGCATAATATTAAAGACCAATTCGGTAAAGACAAGGGCAGAATAATGATGTTATGCACTGCTTTCTCAGTTTTTGACTAGAAATTAAATCAGTAATCATTGCTCAGAAGATCTGTTAATACCATAAGCTTGCCCTCATGCCCAAAACTTCAAAAATAAATAGTAATAAAGGCTGCGGATAGTCACTTTTACCTTAAGACAGACACTGTAGTACTTGTACAGCCATTAGAAAACATTTTCCACTTGTTTTCATCATGTAAAATGAAAATATATTCCCTCACTCAAATTAAGGAAGCACAACCTAGCACAACCTGCTAGCTCAGGAGAGGGAGAAAGAATGAGAATGCCAATTAACCCAATTACTGACAGAAAAGTTATCAGGATGAGTACCTATCAGGTCAGGTTCAAAAAACACATCAGAAGGACCAGTGTTAAAAAAAAGAGAAGAAAAGAAAAAAGAAAAAAGCTCATGCTCCCTGTGCTTAGTAGCACTATTAAATTCAGATGCAGGGTTGTGTTTAGGTTGGACAGGCCCCAACAGTAGAACAAAGTCAGTCTGTCTTAGTACCATAACCAAATTCTACAAGTTAACAGCTTTTCATGAAAAGCTGCCATTTCAAAATGTCAATCAAACCTGAATATAAGTGGGAACTCCTGCAGAAATAACCAGCTGCAGGTTTGAAAAACATTTTTCACTGAAAGTGGAAACACAAAAGATGTTTGAATGAGATCTCTTTTCATTCCTGTAACAGTAGACGGTCATTTTCACAACATCAAGGACAAAAACACAAGACAAAATTGCAAATAATGTCTTGAAAGAACCATTTGCAGGGGTGATGAATGATTCAAGTTACAAATGACAGAATTATTGGCAAATGGAAACTCATTAATATGAAGAAGCTTCTCTTATAAGATTGCAGTTTGTCTCCACTTTTTCTTATTGCATCTGAAAGATTAGGTTGTACGTATTAATTTCAATGCATGTTTAATATTCGCTTTCTCACCTTGAGGCAGCAGCTTGCACCAAGATAATCCAATTTGCAATAAAAGTAGTATTATGTCTTTATGGGGTTTTATGTGTTTATTAAAAAAACCAAAACAGTCTCAGTTAATCAAAATGCAGATTCTAACAGAACACAGTTAAAATTTATTATCTACCCACCAAAAGAACTCAAGTTTTCTAACTCAGTTCTGTACATCCAAACCTAAATCATTTTTACTCAATAAACCAAGGGGAAAATACTTATACAAGCGTACACTATAATGGAAAAGAAGCTTAGAAACAGCACTTTGGCCACATTCTCCTGGGTTTTAAGAATATAGCTGGAACAAAGCTATTTTTTCCTATTCACTGAAAAATGCATACTATCTCTGAAAATTAGTTTGCTGTCCAAATACCAGCTTCATCTATTTCTTATTCAATAACCAAACTGATGTACCATTGATTTATTTCACAAATCTCTATATTCAATGCTGTGACACAAATTTAGCCAATAGGGAGGCTTACTGACGAGTTATACCAGTATTTAAAAGATTTCTTTTTTCCCCCCACAGAAAGGTAACACCTGTACTGAAACATCAACATTCATTATGTTGTTTTCTTATCAAATAATAAAAATAATAAAAAAGAGAATAAATTGCATGGTAGATGAACACCTCGGCATGCCTCAAAGTTTAGAGTATTAACGTAAACATATTGCCTTATACATATACTTACCTCCTTCACAGAATGACTATCACTGACTTACGATCATCACGTGAATGAGGTAACATTAACTCTTTTGAGCAACACCACCTTTTTCTTAAGTTACACTTTTCATCAAAATGAAAGCACTTTTATAAGTTACCTAAAATTCACAAATAGGAATGAGATGAAGCAGCACAGTTATATTAAATATAACTGAACATATTTATAAAACTTAAAAGTTTGAAGAGTTATCAAAGTTGGAAAATAACAGATACCATTCTTCAGTAGTGTTCGCTGAAAACTAAGACACTACATAACATAAAACTCTAACAACTTATCACTATAGCCCCACTGTACTGAGATATCAGTTACATCATCCAATGTCACACTGTAGCACCGTTTTCTATAGCATACATTAATTTCTGATATTCAAAATCTCAGCCTTCATACTATATCAAGCTGCATTTCTCCAGCTGCAGGCTGCAGCACCGTGGCAAAGTTACCTGAGGGGTTGTTTTTTTTTTTTCCTTACAGTCAAACTTCACTTCAGTAGAATCACAGCAAAAGTTTATCAATAATGCTCCCAACAAGAAGACAAAAACAGAGTGAGATTTTTCATCACTAGTCCTTGTTCTTATCACTTTGCATCAACAGCATTTGTTTTTAAGTAAGCTGGAGTACATACAGTCTATGCTGAGGTCTTCAGGATGAATAATTAGCTGTATGAAGAAATAGTTGAAGTAAGGTTAACTTGAGCATAAAATGTTGCTACCAAACTATTTAAAAACTGAGACAGAAAAAAGGGAAGAAGGAAAGAAACAAACTGTGCCAAACCTAGTGCCTTAGCAAGCAGAGTGTTTTTTGAACATTCTCAAAAGCATTAGGTTTCCTATTTACTTCAGGAAACAGCTTACAAGTCAAAACGTGCTGGAGGTTTTTTCTTTTTGTTTCGAGCTGCCAATCGTTAGTCAAGATGACTATTCATTCTACAGGAGTGTTAAGAATGCAAATGGTTAACAGTAGTATAAACTATATACTTGGTTTAAGTTTGAATGTCTAAAACTATTACACACTGCATTCATCTGCATTCCCTGTTTATGGGAATGAAATATGTAGTCATTTGAAGTCCACAATATGTATACTGTGTTTGTAATAACTGCAGATTTTACAAGCACATTATTCTTTCCATTAGGATTAAAACCTCACCGAATAGCAATTTGTGAAAGAATTCTAGCAGGGCCCTGAGCCCAGAACTCTGACCTCTGATGAGATGCTTGGCAGCAACAAACTCTAGGTCTAAGCAAAACATCTGGTTTCAGTTAGACTTCCTGAAAAAATAGCCCCTGTACTGGGGAAACTGGTATTCACTCAGCTTTGTCTATACACTTTGACTGACTTCAACACTGTTGCGGGGGTGGGGGGAAGCTTCACCAGAATCCACGTCAATCACTGTAGACTTCTTGGTGGCCTCCAAAGAGCCAGGCACTTACATTAGGAGACACTGTACGCATTTGTTCATGCTTCTTGGGCTTTTTCCTATTGTACTTTATAGCTCAATGTTTTTTTTCAGAATTAGTGCCAACTCTGAATTATCTAATCCAAAACTACAGTCGAGCTCAAAATATAAATTTTGCCTGAAGAAATAGTTTCTGCCGATTTTTTTTAAACAATAATTATTTTAACTTCATTTTTCTTACAAATTTAGACAATCACTGTCATCATAAAATGAATGGGAATATTCCCAAAAGAAACACAAACTCCAACTGCCAAGAAATTTGCAAGAACAGCAACAGCTTTTGGTTGGCTCCCAAAATATTTTATACGCAACACCATTTTTACATACATTACATAGATAACACTACCACAGAAGGGTAACTGTGATGAGAATGCTGATACTCTGGGGCAGGCTGTCCTGAGCCTGCTGCTCATATGCGTAATCAGCACAAGCTCCTGCAAAAGAGGATAAGAAATGAATAGAGCTGGTGCTTGCTTCTCATTTTCCTGAGATGGCAGGCACACCATATCACAGAGTAGGTGAAAATGAAGAAATTAACAACTTTTGCAGGCTCGGTAAGAGTTGCACTTTCTTAAAACTGACGGCCGAGGTAAGGAAGACATGAACAGCCCAGTGCAGTAGGTAGGATGCAGCTTCAGTAACATACGTGACTCTAAAGAAGTACGTGGCCAAGCTCAGTTCACCAGACTGACATTTTCTTTGCAGGAGATTTTGTATTTTTACATAATAATGAAACAGCTAGCAATACCTACCGAGACCTGTTACATTAATAGATACACACAGTGGCATTAAGTCTCTTATGTAGAACCAGGAAACTCAAAATAATTTAATTTGAAAGTAACAGATACAGAATTTAATGGAGATCTCTGTCAACACATTCATCGATGTTGCATATACATTTACGTATGTATAAGAGATATGTGATAATATTTCTCTATACACAATTTTGCTATGTACAGATGAATTTACCTTTGCTGGCACTATTAGTAGGACCTAATTCTATTAGTAGAATACTTTTCTGTACACTCTCTACTTGACAAAAATGTGTTGTGGTGAAAAAAGCATCTGAAAAAGTATTTTCTTCCATCTACTGCTCTATTTTACACAAGTCTGCCATACCACTGTATATTGTCAATGCGTTCATAGTTTATTTTCTTCCTGTGATTGCTAATGCAATAATATTTTTATGCCTGATCTAGCAGCAACTTTACACTGGAATTAAATGTCAATTTCTACTTTCCACCCCCAAAATTCTAAATTAAATGCCACTGATACCGACCCCCTGCATTCAGGCAAAATGCAGCCACCAACCCACAAAGGGACATTTATAAAATAAGCCTTGCTTGTTTGAACTGCAACACTGCTGGCACTGGAGTTTCACCCGGGAGACTTAAATAAATAAAAATAAACCAAAGTAATAAACACCATGTTTTATGGAGCTGCACAGAAAAAAAAAAAAAGGGTCCTCCTGGCAAACTTGAAAGATTAGACTTAAAAGCTGCCTCTCTCATTCCGGAAGACTTGTGGCCCACACTGCTCAATGCCACCTCTGAAGGACAGTCAGCTGTGGGCAGCAGGGCCACCCACACAAGTGTCCGCACTGCCCTTCAGCACTGCGATGAGCTGCCCTGCTGTACATGACAACACAGGAAACAAAACAATGATCCAAATTAAGTCAACTTAGAAATTTCTGAGTGCAACAGGAATAATGAATCACCTACTAGCATCTCAAGCAACATAAGGCATGTAGAAAAAAAATTGCCTCTAGCCCAAGTCTTCGTAATATATAGTTATGTTCTCCAAGGAGCTGAATTTTTCTACTACTGATGGCATTCCAGTGGCCATGTTATCCAAATGTCTGACATGATTTTTTTTTTTTTTAAAAAAAGAAATAACTCACATCTGCCCATAGACTTTATTTTTCTGGAAGACTGAATATAATTTTAGAATCATCATCATCAGCTGGTTGACAGCAATAAAGACAACATTCACTTTAAATAACCCTGAATTATATACAGTTGAGTAAATTTGAATTTGTTTTGCTTTAAGGTCTTCCAAAGTTGAGGCCAACATGCTGAACAAAAATATTAAACTATCTATAACCCTGTGTCAACATATGATGCTACTGGGAATGGTAAGTGAATTAATTTTCCAAGGAAAATTAATTACTTATGACTTACAGTTGTAAAAGCAAACAACGTAACTCTGGATTAGGGCACATTTAATTTCTGTTTGGAATAGCGATTAAATTAATTTCGTATAATTCATGGTATGTAATGGAAAGCAGAACAAAGATGAAATCTTAGACAATGACTGACACAGAAAAAAGTGTATATTTATGTTCCTGATCCAAAAATAAAGGTCACAGATATTAATCACTGTCTAGCGAAACATGATTTTAGTTTCTAAAATGATTTTTTCAAAACTGTTTGTTAGAAAAAGTTTTATTAGCAAGATAGAAATCTAAAAAGCAACAAATTACAAAACATCAGAGATACCTTGCATGTTATATTGACTCTTAGTGAAAAGAGACTACAATTTTCAGTGATAGCTATTGAATGACATAACTGTCATAGGATTATTATGAGGAACAGGAACACTAACCTAAATTCACCCTACATTAATTTAAGTTCATCTTACTTTAAGGCAGAGAAGAAAAATTTGATCACAGATCCCAATATTTAAACAAATACGTACACTAACACTGCACCACAACTTAAAGTAACTGATAAAAATCCTACATTTTATAGTAAAGAGTTACTGAGAAAAATAAATCCATCGCTCAAGTGAACCTGTGAAAGAGTTCTTGTAGCATTCCATAATTTCATATTTGTTCAAACTAAGTAAGAATAATTATTTTATGTATTTCAGTGCAAAACATATCAAGTTCTTATTATGCATAATAAGAACCATACATATTAACACACCATTTATGGGTTTAAAATATCATCAGAATTTTAATTGCCACTTATGGTCTCCTACTGAAGGTGAATTAAAATTTATTGCTGAAGCCAGATTTTTGGATATCAAGTCAACAGCTGCTGAGCTATGAACTAACAGGAAATCACTCAAAAGTACAATAATATTAGTATTTTTCCTTATGAGTCAAATGAATATACTGTTAATTCATGAAACCAAAACAACAGATGCAAGGGATGACCACTGCACAGTGAGCAGCGACTACGGAATTCCACTAACAAATAATATTTACATTCATGATGTTTAAATTGATCCCACACACACACACATTCAAAGCAAGTGATTCAGATCCCCACTGCCACTTTTACCTGACTTTGGATATTGGAGAGATGCTTTTACTATGGTTATAGTTTTGTCAATTTTATCATTATAATGTTTACATTAAAATCTGACTCGAATTCATAACATAGCTGTAGATTACTCTTGGCATTGCCTATATCCATGATGTGATATTTGTATTCATAGAACATGCATTTCAGGCTCAAACATTCATCTTTTTTGTGAAGTAAGTTCATCTTTAATATGCTACCTGGCCATTTTTTACTGTAGTATTTTTAGGAATGTTTCAAAAATGTGAAGAACTTAAGTTATGAAAATTTAAATGAAACCTAGATGAAAGGAGCTGAACAATTTTTCATTGCTAAAATTGTGTATTTTCACTTAGGGCTATTAAACACTTGAAATGTAAACAGGAAACCCAACAGCATGTCACACATTTCAGAAGCTGTTCAATCAAAATACTTTTGAAAAGATAGACTTCATCATCCTCTTTTCTGTTTCAGCTTTTAGTCAACCAAGCATTTCCAAACCAACATATAGAGAAGCCGTATCAAGCAGATTTGCAAGATCCCACCCTCACAACTCCTGTTTTGCTCCTCTTGCCACTTGGCTCCCAAATCAGCCCAGTCTCTCACAAGAGTTTAAAACTGCCTGGCTGGATCGTAACTCAGCTTGCCTGTGTTTCAACTAGCTCTGCCCAAATACATTTACGGAAAGGCAAAAAAAACCCAACCCCAAACCTGAAATATTAAACAGGCTTGCATAGAGGATACCCTGTACCTGGGCAATTCTGCTCAGGAGTGCCTATCTGCCACTGTTGTGGTAGTTTGGAAGTAAACAATCTTTACACCTATTTTTCATGAACAATAACACATATAATTTCAATCCAATTAGAGCACAAATCACAGGAGAGACTTTGTACCAAGTCTGTTGTCATATGGCAACAAAAAACTTCCTACCAAACTTCTGCCAAGAGAGCTGGTAATTAAGCAATCAGAAACAAACTGACAAGGGAGGGCAAATCTGTCCAGCAGCTGTTTCCTATCAACACCCTTAGATCATGCCATCCCAGTACACCAACACTTCTAAAACTTCCCTACTTTTGCTAAAACCTCAGCAGCTCTAAAAAACCCCACATACGCAGATACAAACTTTCTAGTAACGAATAGCAGCAACGCGAGAAGGGGATTATTAGCAGTAATGTCTAAAATTTACCTGCAGTTCAGGATGCTTAGAAAGGCACATCTCTGACAAGTTTTCAAATGCTGTCTACAGTGCATTTTTGGTGACAGCAGTGAAAAGAGATGCAGAACACGGGCAGCTTCGTGAGTGACATGTGCAGATGCGGTAATACTGCTGTGCTCTTGCACTCTTTGTAAATACACATGCACACATTTTCCTTCATTTCCTTAAAGGGGCAGCATCTCACCTTAGCAAGCTGGCACATTTTCTTAGAGATGCTAGTAAATATATACAGTGTACTAGCTAAGAATCATTAATAATACAACAGTTATCTTCTTTCTATATCCCTTTGTTTTGTTATAACCAGCCATAATAGACTAGTGAAAGTTTATTGTGCTTTGCTGACAGGACAGCTGATTTCTCTTTGCCAGCCAGAGAATAGGTAGACACAACCAGAGAGACTCTGCCAAGTTACAGGATATATAAACCATCCCCGACAGCCAGCAAAACTGCTGCTGAAGATTAAATTACACAAACTTGCCAGAGGTGTAACTTATTTGGAAAGAAATCTTAAGTTTTGCACATCTACTTCACTGGGGTGGGGAAACATCCAAAAAACATTATGGAGTGATTACTTCTCCCTGACAAAGCTCTCTGCAAAGATTTCGCTCCCATGGATGTCAGATGGCTCAGTTCACAGGGCTTTACTTTTCAAAATGAAAAGCACATAATTTACCCTAAAAATTATGCTGGGCAAAAAACACATATGATTTTTGCTTGCTTTCCTCAGAGCTAATGCTTCACCACTACTACATGACAATTAAGGAATCCATTAGTTGCTGGGTGTTAAAAATCCTGTATTAAGCACAAACATATTCCCTAGCCTACATATCAACTTATTTTTTAAAAAATACACCTTTTCCCTACTGACAAGACACTGGGTTTTTTGCCCGCCCTTAACAATATTTTATAGGGGAAGCAACCACACCCCATCCCTCAAAAAGTTTTTGTACATCTTAAAACTTTCAGTACTTCTCTCCCTTTTTGAGAAATTTCAGAGCAAGCAACCCCTTGCAGTATGCTGCAAAAACATTCTGCGACAACAGTCTCTTTGCAGGAGACTACAGGTTCACAGGAGAGGTTTGAGTTTCTTTTACTGAGGAGCAGAGCTAAGAGCACTGTGAAATACTATCCCACATGTCCCTGTTTTTCAAGTCCCAGTGAGTTCATTCAGAGATGAGATGCAATACAGAAGCACCCCAGAATTTGTCCAGTTACTATCATATTTTATTTACAATAATGGCAACATATCCTTTAGTCTATGTTGTTTAGGAATTTCTTTAATATCAGAATAGCCAGTTTCTCTCATGATACCCTACAGTTTCAGCCAGACTCGAGTCCACCAGCGTATTTCCCATTATAAGTTTTTTCAACTTAAGGTACACCCATAATTAACCAGGTGCCATATACTGCCAAAAAGGAGTGATATACATTCATTAATAAGTGATCTGATTACTGTGAGATATATAGAAGTGAGCATTGGCATCCTTAGACGCCTAGTGTTTAAGCAAAGGTTCTCATCACACAACCATTTCAATTAAAGTACAGAAAACCATAAGCAAGCGGACAAAATTGTGATTTTACCAGAGGAGGTTCGGTTCTTTGCCTAACTGTATGTGTAAGTTCAGTGTAGTAATACAGAAGGAATGCTGAAGCAGTTTGCAGACAGGCTGTTCAGCTGGGTGTTGAAACCTGCAACCTACAATTCTGACCAGCTAACAACATTTCTGCTGAACTGAGTTGCCACAGGAGCTACACGAATCACACAATATAAAGCACTGCTCACCTAATAAGGCATCGCATTTTCTTAATGTAAGCTGCAAACCAACACAAATTTGTTGGTTTGCTTAATAAAGCAAGCTCAAGTTTGAAGTTGTTTTGACAATCATACCTTGGAGATTTAAAAAAAACCCTCTTGCACATTGTATGTCATCATAGTCTCACATCATAGATGAGTGATTCTCCTATGCTATCCAAGTAACACACCTAACTACTCATACACCAAAAAAAAAAAAAGAAGTGAAATAAAGTTCTTAAATATACAGTGAAAAATGTACATTTCTGACTGGAAAAAATCAGCCAGCTCCACTACTTTGCTCCATGTTATTAAATAAGACCATACTACGCAAAGGATATATAATCAAAATCAGATACCAAGAAAGATACAAAGTCTCTTATATTTCACCATTAAAAACTGTATATGTTTTCTAAGGAAAAATGAAGACAAATATTTTCTTAAACCACACACTGATTCTTTGAGATGGCCAATGTTCAGATTTGTACTCACCAACTACTTTGCAGCTTTTTTTACTAGCAGTTTCCTATTTAAACACTAATTTTTCAAGTTTCCACGGCTAGAGAAACAACACAACATTTAGTTTATGCAAAATACTGGTTTAGATAGTTAAGAAATACATCTGAAGTTTGTTAAGCCTCAGAATGGCTTGACAAATAAAGCTACCAAGTTATCTTTGCTCAGGTTTTGTAAAAACAGGCTGACAAACACCTGCAGTGCAAGGGAGAAGTCAAGCTTTTCCTGTGGGAAAGACAACAAATGGAAATAATGCTGTGCGCTTTTTCAGCCCACAGTTGTATCAGGCTGACCCAACTGTATTTGATCTTACTCTTGCGCTTAGAGATACCTCTTCAGGTCCCTTTGATCCCTGTATTTCTAAAATTTTGCAATAGTTCACCTCCCAAGTATCTCCAAAATTAGTAGCTATTAGTCATTAATACACAGTCAGTTTGCCTTAGGCAAATAATTTTCATGAGGTCTGTGCAGCAAAGTAGTAAGATTTGAAACTATACTACTGTCAAAAATGAGGTTAATGCCACACCTTTCTAACACCCATCCTGTCACTACAGGCAGCCACTGGAGGTATAGAAAGACTTGACAGAGGTGATGACACAAACATCTTTTGAGGGAAGATGATGATGTTTAAAGAATGCAACAAACTACAAGGGCTACAGGCAGTTTCAGCCACGTGGAGAGGCCAGTAACATCCTTCCACCACTGCCCACAGTTCCCCTACTCAGCGTGAGTATGGTTTGGCACTGAGGCAGGGAAGGAAAGACCCACGCAGAGATGGCCTGCGATAGCAGAAAGTGTTCTTCATGGCCTTCTAGGAGAAAGGACAAAAGCTTCCCTCCTTTCCAACAGGAACCGAGATATGACTTCAGTGAGATGCCTTGCTATTAACTAGCTGGCTGCAGATTTTAAACTGGTTTATATCCACAATACCATAATTAGGACAGAGCTGGTCCTATTAAGGAGGAAGCGTATCTGATTACAAGTGTTTCCTAAAGTTGCATTGTCATTTAATAAAACATACTCATCTTCTCAGGGGAAAAACCCAAGCCTAAAAGGCATACCAGATTGCAACTGAAATAATAAAATGTCTTACAGGTAATAATCAAATGCAAAACTGATGCACTTCAGTAACGAGATGAATACGGGGAGGAAGAAAGGACAAGAGGGACAGAAAAGGCATTTCCAAATTTAATTATTAGGCATTCTGATTAGGCTTTATGAAACTGTCCTTTGATCAGGACCTTCCAGCATTATATAGAAAATAAACCAAGAATTAGCACAACCATTTTTTCTTCCTGAAGTAATTGCTACTTAAGAGTATTGTTTACAAATTTTAATTTGACACAAAATATTCCAGCTACATCTGAAATCAAGTATCCTCCCACTTCAGAGGTTACAAAACTACATATATTATGTCTTGCATCCTTTTGGGATGTTAATTTTCCAAATGTGTTAAACAGTGAAGATGTTACCACATACAAAAATATATCATGAAGATATTTTTGTGCTCCAAAAATTATGAAGAACAAATAAGATGTTGCTTTTTCAAGACAGACATGGTGCACATTTTTTAATGCTATACATGACTTGTCAAAAATTCTGATCCTTCAACACACACCACATATTTTGTTCTTAGCCTACAGGTGAGTTTGATCTCCACCTAGCTCTTTCCCTAGAGGTCACTGGTTTTTTAGCATCCACAGATTTTGCACATTAAATGAACAGCAAAAGACCAAACTTAATATAGTCCCTTAGCATTATTTCTCCATCTCTGCCTTAAAATACAGATTCAGGCTTTGACTTTTTAAAAGTTTATTAGTTTAATTCCCCCTTTACTTGAGGCTATTTGTCTTTGATGGGGACTGGTGGACAGAAAGTTTATGTCAGTGCTGTTTTATTCTCCTAAGTAAGGCTGGGTTTCTGTTTGAGAGGAAGGAATTTTTTTTTCTTCTTTAGGCATCTTTTTAACTTTTTATTCATTTTCTTTGCTCTGGAATTCAATTCCCTAACCGCAATCTTTGTGAAGCAGCTTTGTTCTCAGCTCTTATCTATATCTTCCAAGATCATTACAACTGTAGTGGTAATGCATCAGCCAAAATTCAGTTTGCAGCATAATAAAGTCTTAAGCCACTAACTGCTTCTTCCCTGATAGGAATTTAGCTTTGAACTGGCATGGGGAGGTGGCAAGGCAAACATATTCTGTATCAGGCAGAGTCTGGGCATCATCTTCATGTTCAACTACAGAAGAAATCATAGTAATATGGCCTGAAGGTGATAAATTAATTTTGGCTAAGTTCCTGTCTGAGAGGAAAGAACAATTTTCCTAATGAGATAAAGATGAAGGAAGACAAGGACCTTTAGGCAACTGGAATTTAGTCTGAGAGAGGCCGTAATAAATCAGGTTGTGCTTCTCTTTGTTTAAGGAAATACCTGTTAGGAGATCCAGAGCCTGTTTATTTTTCTCTGACAAACCTGATTTTCTTGGTAGTGAACAAACTCAGAATCATAACTTGAAATGAGAATAAAAGCAGGTGGTCAAGTACAAGTCTCAAATTTTTTGTCATCTAAAATAGGTGAACACAAATCCCAACTGATGGGACTCAATTTACAGAGATCTCCTGCTACCTGGAAACTTGTATTTCCATACCCAAATGAGCAGATTTGCTTGGAAAACTTGCACTAGAGAAAACTAGAAAACACCAATATTCTCACAAACATGCACATGAAGTACCAAGAGGACAGGTGGGAGCGATCCGAAATCCCATGGAAGCAGTGATTACAGAAGACGCAGCCCCTTCACACAGTACCCTTTGGGGCGGCACACACTCCACAGACTCTGAGAAAGCTCATGCTGTGAGCAGCAGATTTAACGCATGACCACTTCACTTTTCTGTAGCACTACTGTCACTGCTGACAGCAGCAGCAGCTCCTGCCCAAGAGGGTCACTCTGCTGAACATTCAATGTTCATATGCCACAGTCCTATTACAAAAGCTACAGCCTTTGTCAGGCTTCTGCTTTGGCAGTCTCTCACTGTGATCTCTCAGAAAAAAAAAACTCCCAGAAAAAATAGAGAAATTGATGTCTCTTGGCTATTGCCTTTCAAGTAAAGTTGTCTGGGACCTCTGGCTATCTTAAAGTGATAGTGAGGCCATGTCCCAAGTCAATCAAAACTCAGGCTGCTGTGACAGCAGTAGCCCCAGCTGGACTCCTCTCCCAAGCTATACATTGCTGCCCCTCCCTTATGCCAATCCAGGACATCATGTAGCCATTACCAGCACCGGAAAAGGATTGGGGCGCTTGGGCAGGAGTAGCAGAAAAGGCAAGACCACTCCTTCAGGGAGCTCGCACTTTGACCAACACACAGTGAGCATGCAACCATCCCTCAAGATGCCGGTCATCGGCAGCAGCACACAGCCTCAGCCCGCCTCTGCCTAAAAAGGCAGAAGCTGAGTGCAGGACTGATCGCTGTCTGTCCTTCAGGTCAAGAATGCCAAAACCTGGATTTGTCAGATTCCTAAATATCAATTTCAAGGTGTTTAAGAAAGGAGAGGTTATACCTAAATGCTTAGGTTTATAGTTACAGAGGGCTAAGAAAGTAACTTTCTCTGTGAAAAGCTTGTTATGTTTTTGGTCTTGACTGCACTTTGCATATTTTATCCCAGAAATTAATGAAAAGCTACAGCTAGCAATTAGGTTATAAATTAAAGTATAACAATACTTTTCAAATTGACTGCAATAATATAAAATTCTGTACCCGATAGAATCCCTTTATCTGAGGGATTATATCAGCTGTTACTCTGGGACTCCTTGTATGGCACAACAACTTTTCCCACGCCTGCCCTCAGATACCAGCAAGTGACTTCTTTCTGAAGGAAGACCAGTCGTAACAGCTTAATGCCTCTTCTCCTCCCTTCCCCTCCCCTGCCACTGGAGAGTGCTCACACCCAAAAGGGCAGCAGAGCTTCTGACTTTGCTTTCAAGAGTGCAAATTTGCTTTCAATAGTGTCACATAAAGGTCTAGGTACCTCAGAAATTTCTGTATCTTTGAACAAGCACCTTACAGCTTCTGTGGTGATCATTAAGAATTCTGACAGGAGGTCTATCTCAGAGGATTTATCGAAACCAAGGTGAGACTTAAAAGTGCAGATAGCTGGTAAAGAGCAATTTTTGAGGTCTACCTTTACGAGGCTTTTAGGAATTATTTCTTGAAACTTTTCATATACCCAATTTGGATGTGAACAAATAACGCAGTTGGGTGTTTACTTGTAAAAGTGGATCTAGTGAATCAAGAAGCTTCCCTGAAAGGGCAGGAACATGGTACTTACCCTGCTCTGTTTCAGTGCAAAGTAAATGACACCAGTTTCAGTCACTGAGGCAGTAGTGAACTGTTGCAATACATCCATTGCAACATTCATCTGAATATCACGCTCCCAAAACCATACAACCACCACCACCACCTCCATGCCTTTTTGCTTTAGATGTATGCTTGTACAATGTGTACGTGGGCCATAGTAGATAATGTGTATCTAAATTAATACCTTCTAGCCACAGCGATGCAAGTTCCCAATACTTACAAATTCACAGTATACTTCAAATAGCAAAATATTCCATTTTGGAATTGATTTTTTAAAATTTTGTTTAAAAAAAGCAACCAATTTCTTCTCAAAGTGTGACACAGCACTTGAGGATATTTTTTTTGGTTGTTAAATACTTTCTTCCTTATAGCAAGGACCTACAAAAATCTGTACCACTTTTCACTACTGTTATGGCTGCTACTGTTATAAATAAAAACAGTGGGTCTCCACAAGTAAGGAAACCAGCTATGCTTCAGATTGAAGCTCCTCTTTTTGCCAGATGACCACCCCCTGATTTATAGCTGTCATCATTAAAGCACATTTTTACTGAAATCTGGATACATATACTAAAGAAATCTACAGTATTTCAGCCTTTCAATCTAATTTTGCTCAAAAACTATGGTATAGTTCATACTGAAAGATTAATTATATAAGTTAATTTTACTGGTAAGTTTTGCAGTTAGCAAGCAACATGAGTACATTTTAGTCTGTGGCAATAAAAGTAGGCCTTGCAAAAGCAATGCTGAGCATTACCTTTATCAACTAAAACGTTGACCTCAGTTCTTTAAAAAACAAGAAAACAAAACAGGATATAGACGTCTGAAATTTTTCATAGCACCTTTCTTTGCCATACCACCTTTACTAGCAGCAGTAAAAGATTCTAGGCTGCTAATTGCGTTCTATCCCATCAACTCTCATGTGCTGACCTGAAAGCACAGATCCAGTTCTGTGCTTTCTGTTCTGACTTCTGTTCCAGCCTTTCAAATTTACTCCCATTTTATAGTTTCAAAAATAGAGAAAAGCACATGCTGAATTTTCTATTTTTTTTACTTCTCTATTTGGTGGGACTTAAGCACATGTATAAATGCTTTCCTGAATGGATGCCAATATGCTATAAAATGACAATAACTTATGTACCACTCCTCAATAGCATTCACTTTGTAAACACCCTTTGAAAGTAAAAGTTACTTCTCAGAAATAACCTACAAAAATGTATAAAAATAAGAATTGTCAAACATTTTACAACTCAGCTTTAGTAAGTGACAAACTTCAAAACAAATGCTTTTATTACAAACTTCTTAGAAGGAATGCATGCAATAGTACAAATTAATGGCTTCTAAATGGAGGATCAATATCTCTTTGTATTTTATACAAAGAGCTAAAACCCCATTGCTGTCAATACAAAAAAAGAGAAAGCTTTGCAGATCAGGTTACCTGCCTGATTTGATGTTTTTAATAGACTATAAATCTGGCTACAGCCATTTCAGAGTCTCAATCAGAATCGTTAAAAGTAGAGATTTAGAAAAAGACAGTCTATGACTTCTAAGGATTTACTACCATTCTATCAACTCTACAAATGTCTTTTAAAGGAGACATAACTAGTTGACAATTATAAAGCAGCATTTTGGTGTTGCTCTGTATCATGACAGATTACTTAGAGTAAATGATACGTATTATCTTACCTGATACATTCCAACTCCTATGTGTTTGGGCTCAATTTTCACTAGCTCAGCTAATGGGTCTTGGACGCGTCTAGCTATGGAAACTGAAAAATAGAATTAGAAAACAACTGTGGCTTTTATCTGAAAATCAGAATCATGTAATTGCTTTTGCTATTTGGTTGGGGTTTTTTTAATCTTCTGCATATGTAATCTCTTTTTTTACCTGGAAATAATAATATCGCAGAATCTTTTCACACTGTTAGACACAGGACATGAAATATACATTAATCAAACTTTTTAATTGAATAATTCAAGCAAAGACCTAAGGAGATTTCAAACTGTAATCATGACATTAAATTTTTTTCAGGCCCCAGAGTTAACAAATAGAACTGTGTACACTAAATTCTTCCCTTGTATCCATACTAAAATGCACATGTAACATTTAAAATGAAACTCTGAAATATCCTTTAACCTTAAATCACATATCTGTAGAAACAAATAAACATTTAAAAAAGAATGGAGTAACTGTTCACAGTCTTATTTATCTAATATAGTATTTCCTAAGGTATATATTATATACTCATATATTATACATTTATTAATTCAACCATAAAATTCAGTGTTCACTTTGAAAATGCTTCTTGGACATTACTAATCTCAGCTGCATACCAAAACACATCAATTTGCAATCTGTCATTGTTATAACCACGTCTAGAAAAACGCAAAGCAATTTCCAATATTTCTGGTGCCATTAAGAGCACATTGGAAGAACCTTTGGTCTTCTAAATCCAAATGTTGAATGAAGACTGCATTTCTGAAGTCTATATTTATCGGTAAGTCCTTTACTTACTCAAATCTCAGAAGCAATACTTATTTGCAAAACGTCAATTTGTAAATTCACAACCTTGGTCTAATTGTGCAGATACTGAGTTTCATTCAGTATTTGCAACTGTGTTCCCTCCCATATATACTGAACTAGAAGAGTTCCACTCTACCAATATTACATTTATAAACTTTTTTCTCCTGAGTAAAGACAGGCTGGCTGGTTTAGCAGCTCTTAGAACATGCATTCTACCTAGTGAAGTAAACACTGATGAAGAACAGGAGTGTCTGGAAGTACTGCAAAGGTCTTTCCAAAAAAGGACCAAAGGTCTTTCAAAAAAAACCCAAAAAAACCCACACCACACACCAACAAACCCAAAACACACACAAATACCTAACCAAAAAAAACCCCCAACAAAACTGCTACCTCCCCCCTGCCCCCTGCTAAAAAAAAAGCCAACAAAAAACTCCAAAACAACAAAAAACCAAGGCCAGGCCTTGTTGCTAAGGCTGCTTTTCCCACCATGCGCCCTTGTGCAAGAATGACAGAAATGGGGTGGGACAGAAGAAAGCTGTGATCCTTTATAAGCTATCTCCAGAAGCACCCCCACAGCTGGCATTAGTCATTCCAAGAGACATTTCCTAAAATTTATTTTACATTTAAATTCATTTTTAAGAAAAATCAAGAGAGGGTCAGAGGAAGAATAGGCAGGAATCAGAAGTAAACATGTATATGCATGGTGGTTTAGTCAACAATACCTAATGTTTAAATATGAAAGCTGGAACTATCTACAGTGGTCAATACCTGATTTTATACACACACACAGAGTGTATAAAATCATGAGCATGATTATCCTAAACGTATGAGAGAGAGAGATATATATACACACACTAAAAAAATGAAAGCATCTTTACAGAATCACAGAATTATTTAGGTTGGACAGACCTCTTGAGGACAGACGTCATCTTGTCCAACTCCCCTGCTGAAGCAGAGTCAGCGAGAGCAGGTTGCTCAGGATCGTGTCCAGTTGAGTTTTGAATATCTCCACGGATAGAGACTCCACAACCTGTCTGAGCAATCCATTCCAGTGTTCGACCACCCTGACAGTAAATAAATGCTTTCCTGTGTTCAGATAGAGTTTCCTGTGTTTCAATTTGTGCCCATTGCCTCTTGTCCTGACAGTGGACACTACTGAGAAGAGTCTGGCTCTCTTCTTCATTCCCTCCCATGAGGTATGCCCAGTGTGCCCAGGTGGCCAAGAAGGCCAACGGCATCCTGGCTTGCATCAGAAATGGTGTGGCCAGCAGGAGCAGGGAGGTGATCATGCCTCTGTACTCGGCTCTGGTGAGGCCGCACCTCGAATACTGTGTTCAGTTTTGGGCCCCTCACTACAAGAAGGACATTGAGGTGCTGGAGCGTGTCCAGAGAAGGGCGACGAAGCTGGTGAGGGGTCTGGAACACAAGTCTTATGAGGAGCGGCTGAGCGAGCTGGGGTTGTTTAGCCTGGAGAAGAGGAGGCTGAGGGGAGACCTTATCGCTCTCTACAACTACCTGAAAGGGGGTTGCAGAGAGGTGGGTGTTGGTCTCTTCTCCCAAGTGACTAGTGACAGGACTAGAGGAAATGGCCTCAAGTTGCGACAGGGGAGGTTCAGGCTAGACATTAGGAAAAAGTTCTTCACTGAGAGAGTGGTGAAACACTGGAATAGGCTGCCCAGGGAGGTGGTAGAGTCACCCTCCCTGGAGGTATTCAAGGAGCGTGTGGATGTGGCATTGTGGGATGTAGCTTGATGGACATGGTGCTGTGTGGTGTTGGGTGGGTTGTGGCTTGTTATTGTTGTTGTGTGGCGTGGGTTTTGTGGTTGTGTTTTTTGTTTCCCCCCCCCCCCCCAGGTTGGACTCGATGATCTTACAGGTCTTTTCCAACCGTACTGATTCTGTGATTCTGTGTGAAATATTATGTAAAAAGATCATGCATCACATTCATAAAATCCCCCACAAGCCTCCTCTTCTGCAGGCTGAACAGTCCCAGTTCTCTCGGCTTCTCCTTGTATGAAAGGTGCTCCAGTCCCTTAATCATCTTTGCAGCCCTAATTTAAACAGCCACCACCACTACTGCAGGGTGTTAAAGACTTCATAGCATTTTGAAAATGGACTTGACTAAACATTGATACTTGAAGCCAAAACAGTAGATAGATCTAATGCTTATTTATTAGCTATGCAGGCTTCTCAAACCACAGATGCAAAGTTTATTGATTAAATACAGCATTAGAGATTTCACTTCTAAAGGTCTGCACTGTTAAATGCACAGTTAACATGAAGTTCACTGCTCGGTCATGCAAGACTTTTCATATCCTTTATTATCCATTTTAACATATGCTGACAATGGCAGTTTGCTAGCTATGCTCAGAAAGCACTGTGCTGGTGACATCTGATATGCCTGCCTCTCTGATTGAGAAGTTCTGAATTCAAAGGCCATCACATACGCCTTCTTGTCAAAAAAGAAATCCAAACCAAACCAAACAAAAAAAAAAAATAATAATCACAAAAGGTTAACCAGTACACTGGTTATTGCTTACATGGTTATGGCTTACTACAGAAATGCTTGCCTACAACAATCATTCATATTAATTACTTTGAAACACTAGTGGTACATATCACCAGTCACCTAACAAAAGTGGAACAAAACACCAACGGAAGTATTGGTCCAAACCAGCAAACGTTTAAAACTATGTATTTCTTCTAAATGGACTTATGTCTATGTATAGGTACTATACTTGTCTTTCAGCAAGCTTTCTTAAACTCAATTTGTTTAATAGCTATACAATGTTTTAGAAAATTTTATTTTAGTTCCACCTAATGGCAAAACACATTTCAAAAGCTACATTTTAGATAAGCTGAAAGCAAATCTCTCCACTGTCCAAATTGCCTTTCATTACATCTTTTAAAAATAGAAAACTACATGGATAGGTTGATACAGGAATTTTCCAAGCATAACCTTCTCATGGGAACCTTCACTTAAAAAGTAAAATTTAGACTCTTCTTGTCATAATAGCTAGGTTGACAATGCCGTCATATTCCTAGGAGGTTTCCAGCGGAGGCGTAGGACCTGATCCAGCAAAGCACTTCAGCGCAGATGCATGTCAGTATTCCCACTGGAACCAGCAAAACTCTTCACGTGCATAAAGTTACATAGACATTTAAGTGCTTTCCTGGATCAGGCCTAATAGTTACAATATCGAAGTGCGAAGATCAACTAACAGTCAAGTTATATGGCTGAAGGGAAGCAGCTCCTACAGCCGTGCCAGCAGGACAGCTGATCTGCAGAATTCCCACTAAAGCTGCAATTTCACTCCATAATTTTTCAAATGCAGAAAGCAGAATAGGGAAAAGGCAAGAGTTGTCCACATTCTCTCTAGGCACAAATTCAGTCAAAATTAGCATCTACTGTCTCTTGTGCAGGCAAAACCACTTCTTTGTTAACGGTACTAGGATGCTGCAATAGATAGATCTTTTCAGGGGGCAATGAGGGTCTGCTCCAGCAATTTGATCTATGTGGCTGGTCTCTTACAATACAAGCCAATTATTACTGAAATCATGAGGGCTCTGCAGAAGTGCAAGGTCTGCTACCATGGACCAGAGAGAGACAGTAAAACCTGATGGTCTTACATTTTCCCCTTAAAATCAATACATTTCAGAAGGTTTTTTCTATTAAACTATTTTACACTAGTAGAGGTATTGCCTAAAACTACTTGTTTATATGCTTAAAGTACATTTTAGGAATGGCTAGAAATCATGCATTTTTAGAAGACTGACAATGGAACAGCTAATGCATTCTCATTTCTACATTTATTAAGGTATGCTTCACTTTTGCTCAAGCAAATCCCGAATAAATTCTATGATGGCATGCAGGGCAGAAACAGAAAAATCAGATTTCTCAAAAGTAATCAACAGGGCCAAACATGAAATGTTTGAGATGCCATTCTTAAAATACACTAGTCTAAGTAAAATGTGAAAAAACCCCTATTCAATATTAAACAGGGTATTAAGATCAGGATGACATGACCCTCTATTAGAAAATTCGCCACAAGAATTACGCACCCGATGGATGCAAAGCTTCAAGCTGTCAATTAAGAAGAAAACATTATTGCAATACTTGGAATGACAGTAACATACTGTGCTGCCATGCAGTAAATCCATGTAAAATTTTAAAGCTTGGGGGGACAGGACGGCCTAGGTGCTCCTCTGACTTTAGTGTAGATGAACTTCGCCTCCAAATGCAATGAGAAATAAAGAAGGTTACAGAAAGCATATTTACTGAAATCCTGTCTTGTCATTAGGACATTTTCTGCCATTTTGTAAGAAAGGCATTTTAACTGGTAGGTGGTCTCCATTCACTCCATACTTTGGTTATTTGACAAGACAAACAGATAGTTAAGTATTTTTGCCTGTCAGTGATGAAGTGCAATGACAGGGTGGTGGGCGAAAAGCCTCCATAAGAGTTGCTTGAAAAACTCATGTCAATCTCAGTCTCTGATCTTCATAGAAAATAAGGAATTATATTAAAATGTTTTGTTTCCTAATGGCCAATGAGCAGATGTGCCCTCACGAACTTGCAAACATATTTAGTTATCTGGCTCCTTCTTTCTTAAAAAGATCAAATCTCTCTTAATTCCAAACCGACAAATTTAAAATTAAGACTATTTGCCTCACACATATATGTCATGTAACTTTGTTTTTACTAGTACTTTCTAAAGCAAGTGATATAATTTTTCACAGGGATTAAAAAGGAGAGAATTTCCACTCCGGAATACTGATAATAGTTTTCAGGCTAAATCTTTTCAGACTGAAGAATTAAAAAAGTGCCCACTCTCAACAGTGACGGGCAAAAACAACATAGCAGGCTTCCAACTATTTCTCTAGATGGTATCTATACAAAGACCAAGTCAGCTGCTAGCCCTAAAAAGACAGAATTAGTGCTAACTTCTTAATTAGGCTACCTGCCTCCCTTCAGTAATGGAATAGCTCTAAAGTAATCATTATGGCCCAAATCAGACATGCACACTATTTAGGGTACAAGAGCAGCTAGAAATCTTGTCAACTACAAAACAAAGGTTATTATAAATAGTTTCAAGTATTGTGCCTGCTTTGGGAGCAGCCTGCCAACTTCTGTGTTTAGACACTCGCATATTAAAATGGTCTCCTTTTGCATTGCTCTATGTAAGAGCCACACCATAAAGCAAAAGCTTAATGGCTGTAGATAGGGAAAGAGAACATACAAAGTTCTGCCAAATGCAGCGTGAGAGACTGCCAGGAATGATTATGGGTGGAAGAAAAGAAAAAAAATCAATTTCTTTCAGTTACAGTGGCAATCAAATGTTGCTTGCCACTGCAAACAAAAAACATTTTTGGCCAAAAGTCCAAGATGATAGCATTCCTTCCTTTAAACACACAGGTCTTTATACAAGGATAAAAACGTGTCCCTGTCAATAACTGTGACAGTTTAGCTACTTCATATGAGTGGGAGCATTTGTTTGTGTTTTGAAACAATGTGAAGCTTCCAGATGTGAAGGCAGTGGGTAGTTTTACAAATGTTTTACTAATAAATATATGGCAACCACAACCTATTAGGCTATGATTAGTTCAACTTCAATTTTGTCATAAATGAGAACATTCTGTACTTTTATTATAAAACGTCACTATTTTGTTCTTGCTGAGATATGCTACTATAACATCCAAGTAACTCATCCCCCCTCCTATTTTAAACTAACCTTTGTACCGTAAAAGTCTGGTTTGAAACTTCAGTGTCAATGAAATAAAAATATATTAAGGTAATCACAGACTAACTTGCAAATGCATATGTAATTACTGTCAATATATCATACCAGGCTAGATATGGAAACATTACAACTTCTTTAAATCCTTTTATAAAGCCTATTATTGCATTCAGGATCAATTACTCTCCATAAGTATCTGCAATAATGTTTACTCAGTGATCGATTGTTCAGGTTTCCTGAGTCCTGGAAGCTTTCTATCCTGTTGACCTGAATTTCACCCTCCTTGCAAAGGATACAGTGAAACGTACAGTAGTCTTTTCATTAAGCATTCTTTCTCAGTAGGTCAGGATTTGTGACACAGTTTTGAATCCTCATATATCTTCTTGGTGGGTTTAAAGTATGCAATTTATTTTAAGCAACTGCTCAACAGCTGCATTTCATCCAAAATTCTTCTGTGGCAAGTGAGCAGGTTTTTGTTTTAAAAAGGTTACATTTTAGTTTACTTTTAACTCCATAAAACTGATAATCTGTTACTTGCCTAAGATTAATGAAATAATGAATGACAATGTTCTACTTATTTACTACAAAAATCTTTAAAAGAGATGGCTTGAATACAAAAAGGAAGTAAGAAATACATTTAAAGAGAAAAACTTGACAAATTAATATTACAATGCAGCTTTTTTAAGTCAATATTTTTTCTTAGAAACACACTCTCTAAAACACTTTTTCCAAGTATTAATAATTTCTGTATCAAAGGATAGCACCACTTTTTTTATCCAAGGTGAGATGGGAGACATATAATCGTTTAATTGAAGCCTGATGTGATTTTTCTGTCACAGAAATGAGTTAGTCTTACAGGATGGTATAAATTCAGAAAAATCTTTCCCCATCTGCTCAGCTTAAAAGGTAGACATCATCAGTATGTTTTCACATTCAGACCACTGGTACTAATTTTAACTGTATCACCATGCCATTGATTTCTGTTACTAGTAAAAGTAAAAAAAATTACTTGAAGTTCTGTACTTACAAGAGATATTCATTTATATCAACAACAAAAATTAACCTTTTGTATGTGACCAGAATGTCCTTTCCTACGCCTACAGTAAGAAAAGCAGCTTTGCTGAGCAATGCATCATACTGTTATATTAAAAGCAAACCAAAACTCCTCGCATTGAAGAGCATCCTTGTACTCATTGCTCCTCTGGCTCCACACTTCAAAGAAACCTTCCAGGGAAAATACAGTCACACACATGCACAGAGTTACATCCAGAGGGAGGGAAGTAAATAATTTTCATAACCCTTATGCTAAGGGAAACTGGCTTTACCAGAGCCTGGACTAGTGCTCTGCTTCTGGAGATTGCTTTTAGACAGAACTGGTGGGGTATTTTCAGTTTGTTCAGAAGCACAGAAAATTATGCTCTGTAAATAAGAGGTCAAGTCCATCTGCTGAACTCAGATCCATCTGGGATGTAAGAGACAGGTAACTGAGAGGAAGGCAAGATCAACATCACATCTTTCCACAAAGCATGCAAAGATTACACATCAGTTGCCAACATTAATATGTGCACAGAGAATGATGCTCCGTTAAAAGCTATACATACACACACAACTCTCTTAGCATAGTGAAAATACTGATCTAAACCAGACAGACAGAAGAGTTTTCACCTGGCTCAGAATGATCTCCTGGTTTAATTCTGTAACAAGGCAGAAGCCTAGGGGAATCTAAGTGGGTCTTGATCTTGCAGATTACAGAAGATCAAGCTCCTCTACTCCAGCCTACTACTACACTCTACAGCTTCAGAGGAAATACAGTGCTGATGAGCAGGACGTTAATGATTATATACCATCTCTCACATATGCCATGAAGTTTGCACAGACTGGAAAACATTAGATTCTTGTCTGGAACAACAAGAAAGTAAAGACTACACGTACCTCTAACACCTGTGTAACAACCCATTCAGCATTGTGCCACTGGTTTTGAGCAATTCTCTCTCAAAATACTGATGCAGGCACACCTGTCCATGCACAAGTGTAGGAGGCCCAGTCATTTCCAGACTATCTGCAGTTAGGGACTGGTTTTTAAAGTTATCCACAGATTCCCTATAACTTCTGTTTAAACTGTAGAGCCTAGCCCACACCTTGAGATGAGCTTCTGCTCATTAGTAGGAACTGGGTCCTATGGGGAGAGAAGGAACAAGCCCCTCTTTACCTATTACTGCTGTTCACCATCCATTTTGTTTCTAACCACTGCACCTTTTCCCTTCCAACAATATAATTAAACTAATTCTTTAATGCTACAGAATACAGCAGATGAAAGATGGAATACAATTTCATTTTGTACTGCTGCACACAACTCAACCAAATGGGCTGTAAAAACGTTTTAATGCAGAAGAATTCAGCACTTACTTTCCTTTCTTCTAACTCTTTCTGAAAACTTGTGGAACTTGCACCAATCCTCTATGATTAGCTGTAGAAGGAAGCTTCCACTCAGAAAGCAGTGCAAATGGTTTAACCGTAAGACTTCTGTCCAATAAAGTTTTTGAAAAATGACCTTCTCTCCCGAGTAGCCAAGGGGGAGTAGTGCTCTTTTAAGATGAAGAAATTAGCTCAAGTAGACATCAAGGCACTATGTCCCACACATCTAATCATCAAATTGTTTTACTTTCCTTAAGATAAAGTCAAAAGAAATTACATTTTTTCCAATCTCTACCTTCTACTTGCTGGCCAGTATGACAGCACTGAACTGTATGTCTCTATCTTTAACAGCACCCCAGGGAATAAAACCCTGTAGCGTAACAGTCTCAAAGTCCTAACAAGCCCTCAAAGCCTATAAGGCTTTCTTTTGCAAGGAAAAGTGCAAGTGGTGTGCTGAACTTTAAGTGTACAATAATCCAATGTATTCTGCCCTATAGAGAGGAGACAAGCAGATGGGATTTGACAATGCTAAGGCAAGTGTGCTGTGTGACCTTTTGCTCTCTCAGATTCTTCTTTATCCTCAGAAATCATCCTTTAGAAGCAACACAGTTTCTATACTGGATCATACCTGTGCATGCAGCTTGACACACATGCTTGCCCTGTTAGTATTCCAAATCTCTGCAGAAAAGTAACTTTAGAGAATATTTTTTCTACATTCGTTGCTTTCCTAACTGGGTGACACAACTATGTGGTCTTGACAGAGGACCCCAGGCCCTTCATGTCTGAGAGGAAAATGAGCATTTCTTGGAGCTACTGCATTAGACAAGCCCAAGTATGTTGCTCTTGTTTCAGCATCTGAACACAGAATTGCAAATTAAAAACCAAATGCATATGATTGCATTAAGTTATGGAAATAAATCAGAGAGTCTTAGCATGAGATCTCCCCTAACAATTGATTACACAAACATGATGTCTGAAGACATAACCCCCTTTCCCACCTCATCCTGTGTTTAAAGAATTCTATGTATTCAGGTTTGTCGGCATTTTTATAAATCAATGCAATGAAGCACATTAGGTTTTTATTTTTAAATAGTGAAAGAAAGAAGAAATTACTTGTTTATTAGAGCAGTCATCTCAGAATCACAGAAATGAAGGCATTTCTCATTTAATATATCTGCGCATATATTGAAACCAGGATAAAAATCCCAGCATGACTACTGCCTCATAGTGATTCTCCACCATCAGGCCACTGTTTCACCAGAATTCAGCAGTTTCCTCTGGTTCTGAGAGTTATTAAGCAACATTCATTTCATCATGGTATCCACTTCAAGAGGTGGAGAGGCAGCAGAAGAAGCAAATTCTGATGTGAGCACATGCCAAACATGCTTTATCCTCCTTGTACTAAGGGCAACAACAAAACCACCACTAACTGACCGTACCTTAAAAAGTTTCCAGGCATCCAGGAAGTATATAAATTCCATATTTCTGTGTGTCAATCCTTAAACACAAGTCATACATGCTTACATTTCCTATATATTTCACCTGTCCCTCCACAGTCTTCCCATTTTGTCTAGCCAAACTTGTTCAAGCCAACAAGCATTCACAACAAGAAGGAACTGTAGAAGTGGAAAAGCACTATCTGAGAGAAAAACAGAAAGCGCGGCAGTGTCTGTGCACTGACACCTGCACAGACTCATTTTATTTCTCATCCCAGAAGCCTCATTTTCATTAGGCATACAGGTTCTGCACAACAAAATAAACTCTTGGGCAAAACTATATAGGACAGGATGGAGGTAAAACAAAGAAGATACCAACCTCTGGAAAACCATTTAATTACAGGGTTCAGAGGCCCAGTGGCAGCAACCAAAACCAGGCTGACATTGATTGTCACAGAGTCCATCCATTTGAGGGAGGAATGCTTGTCAGCAGTGAGTTTAGCTTTTTTTCTTTTACTCATGCAAAGAATACCACATCAAGACAGTTTTCTCAACCGCTCTGATAATGAAAGACAACTAATGGCAAGGAGAATTACTGGTAAACTTGCAAGGCAAAGTAACTGTTCACTGAGCACGGTATTTACAACTACTTCAAAGGGAAACTTGCATCCAGGCCTTCCATTAAAAAAGGCACAAGCAAATCTCAACCTCAGAGACCTAGAGTAGTCCAGAAGATCTTATGGACAAGTTACAGTGGAAAAACTCCTACCTGAAGTTGCCATAAATAAAAATTAACTAAAGGTTAAATATGAAGTGTTACACTGATGGTAGCTCAGGAAAAAAAATAAATAAGAAAAAAAAAAACAACAAAAGAACAGGACAGCCAAGTAAATATGGATTTGACAACGTCAAGAATACTCCATCAAATTAAACATTTGACTTCTTCTCTAAGAGGGTGGCCAGAGGACACATGCCAGGGCAGAAACAGAAATGCAGTCACCCACCCAGCCTCGCAGCTCCCTCACTGCCGTTCCACAAACTCTAGAGCAGACAGTCACAAGGCCTTGAGAGGGCACACGTTAATAAGCTTCACAAAGGTGATCAACATTTCCAGCTTGCTAAGCACTCTTTTTATGGTGTCCATCTCCCCGACAAAAATTCCCACCCCAAATCTTCGGCCTGTCCTTAGGCACAGCTTTCAGGAAGGAGAATTCAAGGAAGCCTTGCATTCCCTTCTCCGTCAGGCTGCAACCCTGTTGCAAGTTCATCCAAAACCCCCCATTACTGAACTCCAGTGCTTGTTCTCTAGGCAGAACCCTCCTAATCTGCTGCAGCTGAACTTCCTCAGCCTATTAAGTAGGAAATCCTTTTATTGCTCTGGCCTATAAGCCTCTTATCTACTAATTCCGTGAGGCTGAGAAATAGCTGTTTTGCTCATTAATCCTACAATGACTGTCAGAAGGGGATATATACCTTCTCACTCTACTCAAACACAAGTAACTAGGTTTCATCAAGTTCTTTACTATCTACTTAGTAGAGTCCCAGTCTGCAAGATTTTCTAGGAATTGCAGTAGCAGTGCAGAAGCTTCTGCACTTTCATAAAATATTCAGATTTGGTGCTATAAAAATTTTAAAGTACCTGGTTCAATGTAAAGAATTGATATTAGGAGCTGATATTGCCTAGTGCCAGAAAGAAGGTAGCCATCTCTGGAGGACAGTTCTAAAACTGGAGAGACCCTGTTCCATTCTCTGCACTGTAAATACCAGCAAATTGTTTAAGAAATGAGCATTTTTTTTTTTCCAAGCAGGTGCAATTTTGACTAAAAGTGCTGTATGGATGACTATAAAGACTTTCCACTACAGTTTATACATACACCATAATGAGACCTTTCTCAATCTTTTGTTACAAACCCATGTTATCTATGGCCTTCAAAGACAGTTCAAAAAGAAAAAAAAATGAACCAGTTGAGTTCTTGGCTTAACTCATAACTTTAATTAGCACTCCCAAGAAATGCTAAAGGTTGCTGGTTTTCCCCATATATGCAACACTCAGCGCCAAGGAGAAATTAGTAAGATAATATTTTTATCAGGATTGATGTCTTCTATTTCCCTGTATAAAGTGAAAACTTACTACAAATAATTGCTAAACAGCACTGCAAATATGACAGTGATCATATCACAAGATGTGAAAGTAAGTTCTCATATAACATGCATTATTTAATATTTTACATTTACGTACCTGATGGACAAACTTAGCCCTACTTGTGTAATTCAAAAAACCCAAATCCCTTCTATAAAGTTTGTGTTGAGACAAATGTTAAAGTGGCAAACTGCATTAAGATCACAGATATCTCACGTCAGTTGTACCTTTTATTTTAACTATAAATGTCACACTTCATCATGCAGCTGTCAGCTTCCTTTAATGTACTAAATGCTATCATGTAAGCATGGAACCTGACATGATGTAACACAACAATTAAAATAAAAAGCAAGTCAGCTTTGACACCATGTCACTTTTCTGTTTGCTGCAAATTAAAGGAAAATCAAAAGTACAGAAGTAAAAGCCAGTCAAGAAAAAAGTTTGCAAAAAATCCCAAACAACATTAGAGGGAAACATTAACTGATATGTCACATTTTTACATTCAGCTTTAAAAACATGTTCACAGCTTTAGCACAGCTAATTACAAATTGACACCAAAAGACGTCAAGAAGAAAGTCTAAAACTTCTAGAAAGACTCTATTGTAATAAATATACTTCTAGCTGTCAGTTCCATAACAGCTAACATCCATGGAACTAAGCAATTATTTTTCACTTTCCATCCTACCCTTTTTCAATTTCTATCCTACCCTTTTTCAATTTCTATCTACTCTGTGGTACTGCTGCAGCACATTAAAATTGCTGATGCTTTTCAAACCAGATGCAACAGCACTTATGTCTGAAGCAATTTCTAGTAATAATGGAGAAATTATGAACTCTAGATAATTATACTGAAATTGGTCATGTATTACAAATTTGATTTTCATTTTTTGTATTTGATGCACAACACTAAAAAGTGTCTGAAATGTTCAAAAATTAAATTGGGAAAAAAGGAAAATAATTTACAACTGGAAAAGTATATTGTGATTTATTAGATTTCCTCCTTTTCAGTGTTTTTTCTGTTCATTTACATGAACTCTAAACCCATATTTAATATATCAGCAACATAAAAAGCTTTGGCCCAAGGGAAAGTTGGTGGCATCTGTCATAAATACAGAAATATCACATGCCTAATATTCACTCTGAGTATACCATGATGCATTCAAGAATCTGTGGCCCAAGGAAGAAATAATCACAACTGAGTTCGTTTGCAGGCAGGAAGCAGAGTCAAGCAACAAGAATCTAGAGGCCTGTCCTGCAAAGGGAAGGGCCGATACAGACATTTAAAGACAATTCCTTTAAAAACATTCACTTGAAACATTGGGTTAACACAAAATCCTTTTTATCCTTTGAGGAAATAAGAGAAAAGCGGCACATGTGGAATCCTAGAAAGTTTACCCCCAAATACCCCATAACTACACAACTGTTTTCTGTTGATCTACTTCTACACCTTCCTGAGGACTTCCAGGACAGTAACCTGCTGAAGTAACAATAAAATTAAGCACAGTAGCATTTGGCTAGAAAAGATTTATACATGACTGTTACTGCATTTTCAAATGTGCTTTATTTGATTGAGTACAACAGCAAAGTGCAGGAAAACCAAGAAAATAAAAAACTGGGGTAGATAAAAACAAGAAGACACAAAACCAAAAATACACAAATGAAGTAATCCAAAATAATCTTAGATCTGCCCTTACAGCTGTCTCTCAATAAACCAAATCCATGAGTAAAATTCGTATACCAACAAAGATGCTAGGAATTTGATCTTTAAAGACTACCCTTTCACCAAACACTGAAAATTGTAACAGTGACAACACTTGTATATTTCTAAGAACTTATACTTCAGGGACATTGATGCTGAATTAGATAATTTTTTTTTAAAATGAGAACTAAGCAGTATTTCTTGAGGACTATATTCAGCTACATGAAGACTTCAAAGTGATCACAGTGAAGGCAAGGGAAGTGCCATCATCATCCTTCAGAACAAATGCACACCTTTAAATTATCTGTTCTCTTCTTACAGTTTTCCTAGCCCTTAAAATGCTTTATTATTGTTCCAAACATTTGTGCACATACAAAGGAAAAGAGAAGAGAGATCTAGCTCTTATGGGCACGAACACGTCCAACTGTGAAAGTTTATACAATTCATTGGTTATATTAATCCCCATAAATTCTCCTGTACCAGCCTATTGAAGGAACATGTCCACAAGGTCCTTTACATTACAGGCCTTAGTAGAAGATGATGTCATTTACATACCTAGGGCTTCAAATGTGAAATTATGGAAGAAGTAAAGTTTAGAAACAAAACACCCAAAACTTTCACTTTTTATACTTTTGACTATTACTATACTTAGCATTATTAATAATACAGTCTGAGAACTGAGAATTGAGCTCCATGTTGAAGTGGTGATAAAATGAAATACACTTCATACCTGCACTTCTTAGGTTCGGGTCTAGGTCTGGCATTTCCTTGGATGCTTCTGGACTGACGCTGTAGATAGATGCTCCTGCTTCACTGACAATGCTGAAAAATAAATGGCAAATAATCAAAACCCCACACAACTGAACAACATAACTGAAAGACTTAACAAGTGACTTAAATGAATATTTGGGTTTTTTTTTTTAAAGCCTCATGTTTTAAAAATATTTTGAATCAACTGAACACTTACAAAAGTAAGACAAGGAAAGATCTCCATTTAAGTCAAAACACCCTTCCCTGACCTGCAACATCCATTCTTTTTCAATTCTGGCCCTATTATAAGTACACACTGTGAGTAATATCAGCCCCTGTAGTAATCTTACAACGGAGAAAATGAACACAAGAAACAAGTGTTACCAGAAGTAAACAGGCAAACCAGCTTCCATAAATATAACAAAAACCTACCTGACAATTTCATCAAAACCACCTAGATTCTAAAGGCTAGCACCAATTCAACTATTACATGAACCCAAGTCATGAGTGCGCACACACAGTCTAAAGCTAACTGTCTAAAATACTCAGAAAAAACCCAGCTTGCTACAGACTGAGCCACAGAGCTGCAGCTCGTTTCTCAGCAGCATTTAATACTGTCTTCTCCCCGCTCTCAGTGCCATCCCCAAAGAAAAACACAGACTGCATGTCTTCAGTAACTTAAAGTACAGTTCATGTATCTACCACACACCTCAAACTCATCCAGTAATGACAATAAACTCACAAATTCAAAATCACAACACATAATTTAAAAACCCTTGAGTGCTCTAGTTCCACTCAAGAGAAAACGGCAATCAAGTATTCACAGTGTAAGTTTATTTTCAGTAGTGAAATTTTGACACCACTGAATCAACTCTATATTTCTTCAAATAACTTCAACAGAACTTGAATTTCAGGCTGATAATTAAGGCATCGTACTTATACTACCAGTTTTAGAACTATTTTTACTTTTACTATTCCACTCTTAGAATAACCTTATCTTCGCCATAAGGAGGGAAACCACAATCCTTAAAAACCAGACCTTTCAATAAAAATCATAACTTTGTTTTATATTGTTTTAAAATTAAACTATAAATTTTCCTTTTAAGAACATTTAGTAGGTCAAATTTTTAAATAAAGAAACTGATACCTAGAAGCACCTCCCTTTAGAAAAAGCTGGAGAATAGCTCAAGGGATAAAACACATTCCCATTCAGTGTTCCAGGCATGTTAACAGTAAACAGTGTAAAAAGCAGATCTAAAAGGTAGGAATTTCTTACTGTTGTTTTTACAGATTCCGCTCCCCCCCCCATCAAAACTGGAATTTGTTAGAGTGCTGTACACACAAGTCAGATTTTATAGTTACTCAAAACTCAAAAGAACATTTCAATATTACAGGCAGACTGGATCTTTCAATAAATACAGAGAATAAAATCCTGTTCTCTTTTGTATTACGATAACTCCAGACCCATTCAAACAACTGGTTTAATGGAGCAAAAAATTGCTCAGACCAGCTGAACAAGGCAAATGAAAATGAAACTGTTTACATGATCTTTTTAAAAGATTCATTATTACGGGCATTCCTTCACTGTAAGTGACATTCAGAAAACAGTCCCATAGCAGAGTTCAGAAATATGGTCATATCACAAAAACCTAACTGCTGAAAAACGAAGCTGTTGACAGAGCCTCAAACTAATTTTTCTGATGAACGGTTAGTTTAAAGAACAATGCAGCAGAATGTATTTCTTAACCTGTTCACACCTTATAAAGGCAGCATCTGGCAAGTGCTCCCTTTTTGGAAATTGCTTCCAAAAAACCACACACATTACCACATACTTCTAACAGCTTTTAACTAACTGCTCTTCAATCTCTTCGTATTCTAACAGATCCAAAAGTTAACCTCTCGTGCTGTTTCTAAATTTAATACATTGATATTACACTTTGATAAAAAATTTTTTTCAAAATTAGTGGTTTGCACACATTTTTACAGTGCTGTATATAAACTCTATTAATGCATGCAGCTTATTGCTTGATCCCTCTCAGTATTTTGTGCAGTGAAAAAACAACGTGGCATGGATGGGAATTTTAACACACTTGACATTTTATTGATTCTCATTAATGCTGCAGTGACAATTTTCAGAAGTGAGAGGAATGGAATGCAATAATACTATCATTCTATGGTAGCAAGTGACTCATGCCAGATTTTAAGGTAGGTAGTACAAAACCTCCTTGCTAAAATGAGTAAAGAAAATTAAACTCAGGATGGGAGAAAGAAACACTTGAAAAGAGCACATTTCCTTTCCTCAAGTGCAAGAACATTTATACACTGGGGGAAGGAGGAGGGAGGGAAGCCAAGTAAGAATTTATCTCAAGCAGGAAAACAAGATATAAAAAGCACTTTCAGAAGCAGCATACACTGGATATTTGACATCCACTCTGAGATGGTTTTGTATATGCATGCAGTTATTCTATGAAGTATTTGGTGTAGCAGACTTAGAAAAGGGGGGGAAGAATTTCTTCTCACACAGAACTCCATACTGCTGCACCTAAGACAGTAAAACCTAGACGGTATATAAATTTGTTACCCAGAGTAAATGCATAGGGCCACAAACTCCAAAGAAACCATCCTCTGGTTTGTTCAACCATAGTCAACCAAGATTTTACAGGCCTATTAGTGGCTGTCATGTGGTTTTATTTAGTTTGTTTTTAGCTACAGTGAGGTGGTTACTAACGTGACACCGGCACATACAATGCTAAAACATTTAGCTTGGTCACAATACTAAGATTACAAGCAAAATAGGTTTGGGGATTTTTGTTTGCAGTTGTTCTGGATTTTGCTTTTTGACTAGACAAGCAACAGTCACTTAGGTTTAGAGACATTTTGTGTTGTTTTGGGGTTTTTTGTGGTTTTCTTTTTAATTCTAATACTCTTTAAAAAGGTGATGCTATATAAGATAATTTACGCTAATTTAATGTTGTAAAACACTCTGCATCATGCTTTCAAAGAATACACATATTTTATGTCAGGGCACATTAAGACAAAACCAAACCTGCTCAAATCAGTAGGCCATAGAAATTTACTCCAAACTACTGTGGTCCACACTGTTCTCTAACCTCCCCCCTCCCTTTTTTTTTTTTTCCCCAAGTATACAATTTTCAAGTGTCAAAAGAACGCCCTTGTAAGAGTTGGTAAAAACTGTATCTAAAAATCTGTAGATGTTCAGAACTAGAATTTGAACATTATTAAAAAGTTATTTTGTTATTTAAAGTCAAAATGTAGTAGGTAAATAAGCAAGCGGTCATGATGTGATATGCTTATAATACATGAATGGACAAGTTTCATAAACTGGTCTCTGAATGAACAAAAAAGCAGGTAAAATATCTGGGACTATGCCTCCGTACTGCCTGCTTCCTACATTATCCATCCTACCGATAAGGGTTTTTTCTCTTCATCATCTATATCCAACTTTTTGAAATTAAAAGTGCCCAAACCGCAAAGCTGCTACATAATATTTCAGTTTACTCTTTTTAATCGTACAAACAGGCTTGTTGCATAGAAATTAAGTTTTCGTATACTGCACCGGTCTCACTCACATTTAAGACACGTTTTGAGTAGTTAGACCAACATTAACTATATTCCACTACCACCACCTGGTGGTCCCTCAGCTTTATGCTACAGACCATGCCTGCTGTATTCCAAATACTGTGAGGAGCCTTTTAACATTTACTACATCAAGTTATTTTCTTACTCAGCTTCAATAAGCATTATATATTTGGTATGAAAACATAATCTGAAGACCTGTTCAAAACATTCAGATCTTCAATCTCTTAATTTTTACAGGAAAAAAGCCTTTCTTGTAAAAGGTAAAAAAAAATAATCTAAGCTTACAATTTTTTTTTTTTAAATTCAAAGTTATTAAATACCTACAAAAATGCGTAATGGTAAAGATTACATGTAACAAACTAGAGCTACCAACAGTTTAACTATATTAAAACTTCATGTACATGCACGTAATGGCACATTTTTGAAAACTTATAAGGTTCTTTAGGTAGTAAGTTTTCACTGGAAACCTTTTCAAAACTATGTGTAAAAATCTAAAGTAAGTATAATGAAAAAGATATATCAAGCTAGAGGCTTCTAGGGTTAAAGATGGATGCAGGTTCCTGACATTTTCATGAAGCTTACCAACGTTTCAGACTATTTTACTACATTGAAGTCATTTCCCCACAATCAAATGCAACACTGGATTAATAACCTACAGAGAGATAAAAAGTAACTTTATCCAACTTTACATAACTTACTGTTCCTATAATCTCCAAAACCCTGATTTACAACTTGAAGCCTTTAAAATAATGTTTTAAGAAACAATACCAGTATAAAGCGTTAATACTTGGAAGAAAATCGTGGTCATTCTAAAAGCAAAGGGTATGTCAAACTCCAAATGGGCTCAGATTTTCCTATTTGGTCATAAAATGATGATCTGCCAAAATATATCTCCCTTCCCAATCAAAATATAGTAATTGTGGTTAACTCCTCTAACCCAACTTTTTACGTATTAACTGATAAATATATTCTTCATAAGCTTGTGGCAACAAAAGCTAGAGGCAGAAGTACAGAAGGGTCAAAGGATTATTCAGTGTTACTTACTAAAATAATTGGCTTAAGAATTACCCAGGTCAGAAAAATAAAATAAAATGACAAAATATTTGCTAGAAAAGAATGTTACATTTAGAAGCTCAATTAGAATGCTACAAGCTTTAATTATGTTGATAGATTTAATGATTAAAAACAAAGGAGGAGCAGGGAAGACTTGATTAAGTACAGGCTCAAAAGAAGATGCAGCTATTTCATGAATGAAAAATCCTTTGAGCCTTACTGAAAACACAGAAGTCACAATTAACTCCAGAAGAGCATAAACCCCGAAATGGTTCAGAGCTACAGAAGTACTAGAGAAATAGGATGTCCGCGCCTGTTCCTATATGTCTCCCTAAATACCCATTGTTGGCGACTAATGAAAACCACCTAGGGGAGGTCAAAGAAGCTCTTCATACGAAACAGCTCTTTCCTCTCCTGTTAAGCAGGACAGTGCCCATGGCAGAAGTGACTTTGACAGCCCCTCCAACTCCTCCCCGCCATTACCAAAGGCAAGCTGCAGCATTCTTGCAGTCATGGGCAGAGTTACTTGCCATTCCCAGGGTCTCACGTTGGGGTACGTGAGCACTCCAGCCCCTACACGCTGTGCACAGCACAGTTCCTCCTGCTGGGGAGGGTGATGAATACAGCCGACTGGAGACCACAGTTCAGTGCAGGCTGAGCAAGACTCTGTGATTTATTCAGCCACACACGCTCTGCCATGGGAACAATAGGATACCAGGCTTGACAGAGCCTGGCTCTGACACAGCTAAGCCATTACTTTTTTTTTTTCTTATGAGGAACATATGTCATGGAAGTGCAAGATAAAAAAGTTCTGGTATATACTCAATAACATTCAAAGAACAAAAAGCCCAAAAAGATTTTTAAAAGCTTGTTCATTCTGACAGATAAGATTAAATTCAAAATCTGGCCTTTCCCCCACCTCCAATGAGCTCGCGGTATGGCAACGGAAGATGTTAGGATCATAAAAAAGATTATACTAGAAAGCCATCTTTATTCAACAGAATTAAGCCAAAACCCATACAATTAATCTGTGCTTTTAAATAATCTGAAGATTTAGCTTTAAATTTTAACAATATATAGAACTCAGGAGAAATTCCAGTATTAAATATATTTTTCCAATGCTAAAATATACTGTTAGAGAGGAAAGGAATTTTCTTTGAATTTCCGCTGCTTCACTCAAAATTTTTGGTCACTACATACCACACAAGTTTTGCTTATGTGAAAGTCTACCTTTCAAAATCAGTCACATTAGACAAGAGATGTTAGTCTCCTTTTGCAAAAATGCTACAGAAAAGCTCATAGTGACACCATTCAATTAGATGGGGGGGAAAAGAGGGGAAACAAGTTTTAAAGAACAGTTCCTGCTCAGAAGCTCCCGAGCACATAAGTTAAGACCACAGTGTCTTCAGACAGCACATCAAATGATACGCAGTGATACAGACCTCGCATTGTTGCTCAGCCACATTCTGTAAGTTTCCATCAAAAATATTATCAGGTGAAATTCTGCTTACAACCAGTGTTTTGAATTGACAACAATAAAGTCTGTAAATGTTTCTACCCATGTATGAATGAGTTTGCTTGGTATTTCATGAAGTTTACCAGAAATTACAGTATACAAATAAGAAAGCAATCTTGTCCTGACCAACTCAATCTACTTTTTAAAGTAAAAATTATTAAACTGTTTCAAACCAGGAACTCTGTCATGCAGCAAATTACAACACAGAACAACAGTACGTCTGAGTCACAAACCCTACTTTTGAAATAGCTTGCTGACCCTACAGCAGGGACAATAAATAAGCACCTTATAAAGCAGCTTCTGAGATGACACAATTTCAAGGCAACCATCCTTGCATTAAGGATCATTTCTCTCCTGTTCAGACACAAATGATATTTAGTGCCAGTCAAGCTGATGGCTTTCCTGGTAGACAGCGTAGATCTTTGGAATCTACTGAAAAGAAAAGAATTAGGCCTGTTTCTAGCAGTGTTTAGCAAGATAATCTAATCACAGTTTGTGTCATTGCTTCAAATCATTATTGTTCTAATACTTAATGTTATTTTAATATAAGTCACCATTCCTTGATTTTCTGTTTTTCCAGTATGCTTATGCAGAGCTAAACTTCACTACAGAACTGAAGTACACACTTTCAGATGAAGGACAATATGCAAAATAAAAATCTAATGATTTGAAATAGTAAATTATAGTCTTTCAACATCAGAAAATGCACAAATTCCTCAATGTCTATTTTATAAGAAATTAAAAGGAAAACAAGAATTCAAAGCCAGTTTAACTAAAAAGGCCTGCATCCAAATATCAGAAGAAATGTATGACAAAGACTGAAAAATTAGTAAGTATATTAAAAAAAGCAATTATTGAAATAGTTGTCTTCAAGTATTACCCACTCCCCTGCAAGCTGGGAAATATTAGGGCTAACAAAGCCCAACATTTTCGACTTTCCCTGCTTTGGAGTGCAAAAGAGGGCTGTGTGTGATTTTGCGTTCTAAGAGTGTTTTGCCTGTAATCAAACATAATAAAAGGATACTTCAAACATAAGGACAATTATGTTCTGAGCCATGCAACCTGATTGCCTATTTGTTAGCACAAAACAGGTTTCAACAATATGGGATGAGCAATTGTAGCATAGGATCTAAAAAGCTTTTCCTTTAAAAAAAGTTACTACTTTGGAAAACGCAGCCCAGTTCTAACAACTTCCAGATTTGGATGAATGCAGAAAATGTACCCCACATAAAATATTTCACTGATTACAGAATCAGAAGAGTTCAAAATTTTCTGACTTCAATTCCTCAACTACCGTCGTTCCCCTCCCCAAAGAAAAGTGGTGTGAAATTTCCTGCCATTAAAACACTAAGACAGTTGCTTCTTGCAGCAGAATGGAATAGGTTTGAGAATTATTGCAAGATATAATGATGAGTTACCATGCTTTATTTTCTTCTGTATTAGATATAACTCTATGAACCCCTAAATCAAAAACCACTTACCCTACTACATTAATAAAACTAACTGTATAGCTATGGCCTAGAATCCTTTATTCATCTGTGTACGAACCATGTCCTCAGCACATCCCTGCAAAGGGAAGAATGATCAGATATCTGTCTTCATCTTGTCTGAAAACGATGACATTTTTCAGTAAGAAAAGGGTCCAAATGGCAGGTGTCAAAGAGCTTTAGCTTCACATATGGTGCTAGGAGGCAGAAAAAACAACAGTAGCGTGTGGCCATGTCAGAGCTGCACAGAAGCTGCCGTACAAGTGCATATCTGAAAAGAGCAAACCTCATAGCCTGTTAAATCAATCTAGTGCCAGATGCTGTTATCAGAACAAAACTGGTGCTGCAGATTCATCCCCAGAAGAAATACACGTCCCATGTCTGCAGTGAAAAGTGAAAGACCTAGGGTGGCATGTCTCAAGACTGAAGGTGACAGTCACCTGTGACTGCCCCAACCGCTTTCATTGACAGTTTCAGAAAACAGGTCCTGTCATTGCTCATAAAGCAGCTGGAGTTGAAGCTCCTTTCTGCTCTTGCAGAGAGCTTTAAAATCTGAAGTCCAGGTCCAAAATCTACTTCCAAGTTAACCATCCAACTAAAAAGCAGTTTAGTCATGTATTTTTACTTTAAACACTGTAGTATAGTAGCAACTTGCTTTTCTCCCTGTTGCAACAGCATCTTGAAGAGAAATCATGGCAACACAGATAGCATTATAGAATACAGTATCCTTAGTGTATATAAGAGGACAAGTTTAACGAAAAGGCACAATTTATGTGATTAGAATTACTTTAATGCTACCCTATTTCTAAGCAGAATTAACGATAATTACACATACTCAAATGTTAAAAAGTTACCTATCTATAGCCAATTAATATTAACATCAGAACAAAGGAAAGACAGTAAAAAAGGCTTCAGTCCTGATATAGGCAATGAAAATCCTAGAGTCTACTTTTAAAAATAAAATAGGCATGAAAATGGGTATCATCAAGACCACTCCTGCCAACACTCACGCAGTTTTACACGACTAAATGATCCCAACGACCTCAAAAGAACAAATGGTATATACAATAGAGAAAAATACAGCTAAGCACTAACAAGATTTTACCTAACCTCTTTTTACCCTCTGGGAGAGGGGCACAAGGAGACAAAACTGATATTGGCAGTCATGCTTCAAAAAGAAGAGAAACATTAGGTGATGTTAAACACTCACATTTCATATATTCATAGACTCTTGAAATGACATTGCCTAGATGCATACTTTAAAAACATGGCACAGCCCAAAAAGATGATGCTGCTGCTCCCCGAAAAGCCCAGCAAAACTGTTCCACACTGAAGAACTCAATAAGCAGCCTTACTTTGCCCCTGCCCCTCCCAGTTCTCAAAAGCTTGGCAAAGCCAACAAGACCAACATAACACCATGAAACACAGCAGACCAAAGGAAGATGCAAGTCTCAGAGCAGAAGGCCATCACCAACGCTGTCCGGCCAGCAGCTCCTTCTCAGCTCAGCCAAGCAGAAACTCCTGCAGTAGCTCATGGGGAAAGCTGGTGTTTCATTCAGCCCACCTCCAGCCAAGCAAGATCTTGCAAGAGGTAAGACCCATCCTGGCTGCTTTTAGAAACTGTAGAGGCAAAGGGTAAAACACTGGAACTTGGCAGTTCGTGTTCATGCACAGTTATTTAAGTTGGAGCATTTTAAAGTACCAAGAACTAAGGTTTTGGGAACAAATAAGACAAAAAAAAAAATTCCTGCCTATAAAGCAATACCATCTATATTTGGTGTTGTCACCATCAGTTTATAATTGGGGAAACTGATGTCTGCCTAAAGTCTGTCTAATTGTCAAACCAAACCATTTCCCTATTGCATACACTGTCCTACAAACACCACCATTATCCTGTGGGACACAGCACATTTAAGACACAGGTGATCCATTAAGGAGAGTCCATCAGGTTCTCCAGTGAATACAGACCCCTCAACCAGTTCATTTGTCAGCAAACTTCACAGAGCATCCATATTTAGTCAAACAAAAACTCTATCAAGAAGCGCCACACATGCTAACAGTCATTTTGAAATTATCTAGAAAGGCTACAAGAATACGCTATTCAGTTGCTATAATTGCTCTCAGGAATCATTTTTATCTGGTAAAAGGGGCAACACGGATGCAGCAACTGTTGTGGCTAAAACACAGTTAGTTGTGCCAGACCAATGGTTGGAGCTTAGGGTCACATTAACTCTCATGGAGACTTTGTCCCTAGAGTGGAACATAACTGGACAAGACCACAACATATGGAGCAAAATGCCTCTTGGAAAACAGCACCTCCAGCAACTGTCACTTTCTTTAATACTCACTCCAGGCAGTTGGGTGGCAGCCCAGCCAGCGCTGCCGCGCAGCCTCCACAGCCTGATTCATTCAAAATTCTGACCTGTAGCTTTGGCTTGAGTCAGGCTTTATTCTATTTTTTCCCCCCCTCCTTTCCTACAGTATCATCACTGATCTTGGTACTTGATCTCTCCTTAGCAAGCTACCCTCTCCCCAGCACAGATCCATGGGGGAAGGCTGGAGTCAACTATACCCCTACGATTAGGGCTGAGCAATGCAATGCAGACTCTGCACGGTGTGAGGGAATCACTGATACCCTGCTGCTGCTCCTCCCTCTTCCCTCCCCATCCCTCTTAACATCTAGGCTGTATCTGACAACATCATATTAAATATTCTTAAGCTACAGACACTTCCTGGCACAGCTTGCTGAACTCTTAAGTACCCAGGTTTTCCACACAGAGAAACTCAAAATAAATTAAGCATTCTGGAATCAGAACGATTGCTGGCGGGAAAACTTCTTTGCGGTATTAAACACTAAGGAAAAGTGCGAGCACATCTTTCTAGCCATGTCATTTCTTCTTACTTTACTTTGATTTGGAATTCACCTAAAAAAAAAAAAAGCTGTCTGCTTTAGTTCACAGAAGACACATTCGCCTCCCATGTTTATTCTCCAGCTCAACATACTTGAGAAAAATGTTACGTAAAGTAAATGGTGCTTCATGCAGACCTGATCAAAATTATATGCTGCTATCTCTCAAAAATAATTTCTGCAAGCTTAATCATGACAGTGCTCTTACAATTTTTAAAGTCCTCACTTGTTTTTGTTTTCTTTCATTTTTTTAATACAGGAAAAAAACAGTTTGCTTTGACATTTTCCTATACTCTAGTTTATGACCATTCAAAGCTGACACTGATCAAAAAGTGTTGCATTCTGTCCGTCAAGGAAATTGTTTTTCTCCATTGGAAAAAAGGTTGTAAAACTGACGTACTAATTTAGTGTTTCCAGCAAAATCTATTCATCACCTATGAAGGAACTGTAGCATTATAGTATAAAAAACATTATAGCAGCATATAGCAACAGCGAAGTAAAAAACTAGGGAAGTTAAGAAAAAGATTAGGTTACTCATTCTTCAGAAAATGGTAACATTTTTCATGCAAAACAAACAAACAAAAAGAAAAAAACAAAAAAATCAAACAAAGCTTGCTTTACTTTAACAAGCATGTTTTAATAACTCAGTTACTTTTCTCAGACACAGATTTAAAGACAAGAAGACAACTCAAATGTCTGTAGAGCAACATAGGTAGATAGAGTGCTTTGTTATTAAATTACACATTTTTCTCTTTTTAGGCCTCTAGGGTTCTTCCATGTCTTCTCGGGTACTCCTCATTGTCATAGTTTTAAATATTATTATTTTACTGATATCATATGTAAACGCTGGGCATCTAGAGTAAGAAATGCTAATCTGAATCAAATATATCTCCAAATGAAAGTGACCTAAACATTAGGTGTATTGCTGTTTATCCTTCAAGTGTTTAAAACAGTGGATACCATCTCATTTTGGTTACAAACAGAATTATGTAACAACCTCAGTGGGGGAAAAAAAAAAAATAACCACCAAATCCCCACAAACTTGAAATGGATTAATGAATTGCATGTTTTTACAGAAAACAAGTTCCTTTAGTAATTCTGTGACCAAAAGGAGGGGAAAAAACTAACAAAAATAAATATCTGGAATTAGTGAAATAAAAGTTCAGTTAGGTAGTGCTATATTTGTTTTCCCCCTTTGCTTAAAAGGGAATAATTTTTCCCCTCAGGTTGTGACAGATCCACACTGGAGACTTTCCATGAGTAATATCACTAGAACTGGCATAAACATATGCTGAAAGACCACTTCATTTATAATATGTTTTCCTCCAGTTATAAACACTTAAGAAATTATTATTCTGGACTGAAATTTCTTATGCTTCATTTCTAACCAATTACTTTTAGACTCAGAAAAAAACCCCAACTATAAAATAGTCTCCTTTTTTTTTTTCCAGTTATCCAAATATGAAAGCGTAGGATAAGATGGCTTTCTAGTTTTTGAAGAGGTATCCTTATATCTAAATCATAAAAATGCTGCTAAATTATTTTAGGTCCTTTTTTTTTTACACCACAATTTTCAAAGTGATTCTCCAGTCACAGGTATGTTACACAGTACTTAGATACTCAATCACCTGCAATTCTAGCAATAAGATACCTTAAAATAGTGTAAAGGTTCATTAACATATTTATACATCTAATTACTTGTGAGTCCAACAACAAATACTTGGCAGAAAAAAAAATCTTGGAATATGCATCTTTTTAATCACATTAACCCTCTTTTTCACCCCCTATAATGGGAAAGTCTCTTAGAAACATATGAGGAGTTGTGGGTCACAGTTACATTATTTTAAACAAAGGCACTAAGAAAAGTAAAATGGTTGACATATCCTTTTCAAATACAACTTTGTTGTTTTCTCTAACTGATGACAAAGTTTGCACCTGGAAGTTCATAGTTAGTTTTTTCTTGGAAGGCAAAAAAATAATAATACATCAACAGCCCAACTTCTACCCAAAAGCAAATCCTTACAATGAACTACTGATGTCCTCCTTCCCCCATTCAAAGCTCTGTAGTCTCTCTCCATCTCAGATGTTACTTCAAAATGAGAGCAAGTTATTCCAAAGCTTTCCTGCCAATTCGTATCTGGGCAGCAAGAAAGGAAGGTATGCTGGAACTTGGTTGAAAAGTCTCCTGGGGAGCATTATACAGACAGTGCAGATGACCAGAACCTGCACCCGCTAATACTGGCACCCTATCATACGGGCAACGGGCATCAACTCCAACCCAGCTTCTCTGGATTGGTCATTTATGTCTGGATCCTGCAAGACAAGCTAGCAATGAAGAGTGAGGGTCTTGGAATGATTCTTTCAGGTTTTGAAAACTGTTGAATGTCAGGGAATCATGGCGGTTGAAAGGCACCTATGGAGATCAGCTAGTCTAACACACTTGCTCAAAGGAGGGTCAAGCAAAGCAAGTTGCTCAGGGCTGTGTCCAGTCAGGTTTCAAATATTTCCACGAGTGGAGACTCCAAGAACTACTACATATTAACAGGAACACTTGGATCCTCTGTGGCTGAGAACTGAGGTTTTGATACTATTAAACTAAGGTTCCTCATTTTTTTAATAGCAGTTTAAAAATTTAGCACCATGTATACATTTCAGAAAAGTATATATCCACCCCAGAACAGTGTCGGAGAAACAAATGGAGATTCAAAAACTCAACACTCTTTGTTTTCAAACAGTGCTGCACTGGGGGGGGGGGGGGGGGGGAGAAAAAACACTAAACAATCCCAGCTTCCTCAAACGCTACAAGTGAAATTGTTCAGAAATGAAATGAATGAAAATGTGTGCCCTGCTGATTCCTGCAGTAACAGAGCAGGCCCACTTAATTTTAAGTGTCTGATGTTAAACTGTTAAGACTATTCTTGCAGTTAATAACTAACAGCTGTTACTTAAAAAACAAAACAATTTGGAGATTAGGGCTACAGAAGAAGAGACAACACAATATTTAAGCAATAATTGTCCAGATGAGAACAAGAGTTCATCTGATAGACACTCCACGGCAGCACAGCAACAAAGAGCCTGGAGGCGCTCTGGCTGATGCAGACAACTCCTACAGGGCGTTATGGAGAACATATGCCAGGGCGGGGTGTGCAGCACCCTTTAATACAGCAGAGCATCTTCTGCCCTTGGGTGCATGCTCAGCTCTGCTGGCTAGCATGGAAGGTGGCAGAGCCAAGCCTTCTCCTCAACCTGCCCCTGGTAGACGGGCTAGTACTATCGCTGCTGTCAGTGCCTCCGCAGCCCTGAGCCAGAGCAGTGCAAAGCTGACATTTGCACAGTAACATCATCACATGCAACAACATGACTGAGATCGGCATGGGACCATTACAGGGCTTTTACTGGGCAGGTTGTTAGGAGGCTGAGAGCACTTATTATATCCACTGCAGAGAAGAGGTAACCAGCTCCTGCTCCACCAAAAGTGCCAGACAGAAAAGAACAAGGCACAAACATAAAATATTTCCCCCCAGAGAAAGGATAGGCTTCCATGTCTAAGCATAAATAAAAGTTCAATTAATTCAGATCCAAATTCTATTAAGGAAGTATAGATGTAGAATTCAATATTAAGGGTCTAACTGTCACTTTCCTGCACTTTTTTATTTTTGCTATTAATTTATGCAATTGTAGAAAGGAGAATATCATCCTAAAGAGCCATGTAAATACTTCTAAAATACAAATCTGAAAAGTATTTTCTAAAGTTAGCCAATTCTATTCAAGAAGCTGAAACATTTTCTTAGAAAATATAAATAAAACCTTAAAATTACTAATACCAAACACTGGCACATCCTGGACTTGGGTTTAACCAAACCCTGAGAACCAGAACAAATACATTTCACAAACTCCAAGTCTTAACTTCCTCTGAAGTTTATAAAGGCTCGCAACATCACCATCATCACGAGCACCGTGCGATTTATGCAATTTAATTATATCAGCTGTGGCACAGTAAAGAAGAAAACCCAAGCTTATATTTTGTCATTAAATCCAATGGAAACTAACTTACAAATGCTTTATAAATAAGAAGTAGACATGAACTTAAACCATAACCACATATTCCATTAAAATTTTGAAAGGAAACCTGTTTTAATCATTGAAAGCTTCAACTTGTACTGAGTGCAAAAACTGGTATTTCAGATGACACAAAGTCAATTTGCATAAAGCACCTCCCCCAAAGTTCACTTTTAAATTATAAATTTTAGTTTATTACAACCTACTATTAACCACAAATTAGCTTGTTTTCATAATGCTGGTATATAAGGTTGACCAAAAACTATTCAACTTTGCACTTTCTGCACTGCATATTAAATAAAATATATTTGCACAAACCATTATAATCAACATTTAATCTGCATCCTTACTTTATAAAAAGCTGGAAGAAATTCCCATAAAACTGAAGAGAATCTGCTCTGAATTAGATGCCACCAGTTTTTCATTCTTACTTAGCACCAGAACGACCCTTTATTCAAAAATCCTGTCTCAATCCAAAAACATTACTCCTGCTAATGTCAGAAGTCCAGTAACCTACAACCTACTGTAACCGCTTTATCAAAGAAGCCAGCGGAAGGAAAAATAATTTCCCCTAACTCGCTCTACTAATAATGAGCGGCAGCACAGCCTTTCCAGTGAGTGGTCTTCTCCAGAAACACCAAGAGGTCGTTAGGCAGTTTCCCTAAGGAGAAAGCTATGATGGAAGAGGTACCAAACAGCTGCGGACGGGCAGGCAGAAGAGCCAGCCAGGGCCTACAGGAGCAGAGGAAAACAAGAGGAAGAGAGAAGAGGACAGCCTTGAGCATTCCTTTAAAATGAATTAAGCATTCCTTTAAAAGTCTTTTTGCTGTTGTTAGCTAAAGAAATAGGATATATTAAAAAGATACTATATCACGATTTCAAAATTATTTCATTTTAAAACATTCAAATTGACAATGTCTCTTTCTATTTACTCTTATAGCAGAAGATTGGAGTTAACGTTTCCTTCAGCAGAGAGATAATCACTGAGAAGTAACACAGGAATATCCAGTTTGATTTACTTAAAAATGACAAACTTCTAGAAAATAACTTTAATAAAAAAAAAGACAAAGTAAGTTTGAGCTGTGATTTTACACTACGAGGAAAAATAGACCAGGAGCAAGTAATAAATGCATCACTGATTTTACTGAAAGCCCACTTCCAAAGTATATTTACAGTACAACATTGTAACACTGACAAGAGAATCACCCATGGAAGATGCATGTCTAAACTGTTTCCCTGAAACATTTATGTCAAATTCAAATGTCAAAATGTATTTTATCCAAATGTTAGTTCTAGTTCAACCCAATAAAAGAACTGAACAGGCAGTAGGCATGTTGCCTTCGCTGCCAAAGATGTTTAACAAAATATAAAAATTTATTAGGTTTGAGAGAGAAGTTTTATGTGAAAAGCCAATTTAATATCAGCAATAACTATAACTGCACGTAGATGGACATCTTCCCCCCCTCCCAGTTTTTTGTTTAGAAAGCTCCACAGACAACTGAGCTGTTTGAATAGTATTTGCTGTTACATAAAATAATCTGATACAATTAGAAACTGTGATGTTACCTGCAGTTGCAAACAGGATTAAAGTTAAAACATTATTTCTATGTGAGCAACAAATTTGCTTTCAGGCGTGTTGGGCGTTTGAAAGGAAAATAACTAATGCACAGAACTGCTAGACGGACACGATTACATTTACAACTGTACGTGAAGCCACCAAAGCAACACAGATCTCCCGAAATTGAAAAGGAACAGGAAAACCAGCACCACTCTCTCCTCTCTGCCCTTTCCCCTCCACTTGCTCCTTGTTCTTCAGTTGTTACTGCTAGGAGGGCCTGGTACTGAAGAAGGTGCTTCACATAGCTTGTGCTTTTTGCTGTCTCCATTCAGACGTACTCTTTCTCGACTCCGTATCACCCACCACAACAAATGGATCATTTCTCCTTCCCTCCACTTACCCATCATTGACAAAACCACTGGGATCCAGTTATAGAAAGGAATTATCCTCAATAGGCACCTTCAGTTACAACCGTCTGACACTGCAGCCATCTAAACCTAATCCCTTTTCAACCTGAAATAACCTACTCAAAGACCCTTTGAGACACACAGCACGTCTATATTCTCTGCCTCTCATGCCCTGAAAACATCAGAAGTATGCTGAAGTATCTCCTGTTGCTGTGGCTTCTTTCAATGTCATTCACGAAGCTTTTAAGACTGCCATACACTTTGTTGATAAGAAAAGTTAAATGAGTCCAGACAAGCATAGACCCCAGTTTCAGTATCACACAAAATTACTCCAAGTGATGGTGCAACATGGGTAGCACTCAATCCTGCACTGCCAACAGCCTCTAAGAGCCGATAGCCTGAAATCAGGAATAGAAATAACAATTTTCTGTAACTGCAGAGGGAAAGAGCCCTTGCTTTACTGACAGACACGTTGTATTTGCTTTTCAGTCCTGGAAGATTCTCAGGATATCAGACACCTAGAAGTCATTAACGTTTAATTTGCAAATCTCCCTAAAATCCAAACCATTTTGTCTTTTTTTTTGTTTTTTAAAAAAACAAGGTTTGTAATAGTTGCTCTCCTGGTACTGGGGGAATTTGTTAGCAACTGTACAAGTGGCAATTTCCTAAGGTTACCTCTCAAAACAAACCTGAACATATTTTCAGAGGGACGCTTCTATCCAAACTTTGGATTTGCCCACAAACTTTCATTTTTACCAGATCTCAACAGTATTGATACTTCAAAGAATCAAGAAACTTTCCCCACTAATGACAGCATTTGTGCATATGCTCACTCCTTTTTTTTCTTAAGCATTTCTAATTATTATTTAGAAATACATGCAATCCACACATATGCACTCTCGTAATAGATGTCTAGGATGAAGAATTTAATCCCAAAAATAACCCTCTGCTAGTTAAAAGCCACTGAAATTAAGGCATCTAATGTAGAGTGTTAGACAGCCTAATGGAATCTAACCACCTAACCTAAGCTTCTGCTATCAGCATCAATGATAATAGCATAGTAAGTTAAATAAATAAATCTGTGTATCACATCTCACAGCAATAAAGGAAGCCTAGTAAGAGCTGAAATGCAGAACACCAAATGTGGTTTCACAAATGAACAGGTATGAAGTTTGGCAGAATCTCAACTTAAGTAAAAACATATTACTGGCAACCTCACACAAATGGAAAAATGCTTACTTCTCCATTAGGTTCCTACAGAATGTCTACTTGAAGACAAAACACTATTTAAATATACAACCAGGTCAGACTGTGCAGTAACACTCGGTCTTAGTACCTCACAAATCAGAGGATACATCTTGTATTTATATAATTTTAATCTGGATGCTCTCAGTATTAATCACACTATATTTGGATGCTTTCACTTAAATTAACTCCTGACAGGATTCCAACAAGTAATACCTGCTAGAGCTTTTTTACATAGTGCAGAGCCTAAATGGATTTTCCCAATCTTTACTAGTGAAAATTTACCAATTGCCACAGCTATTTCATAACAAAGTCACTTAAAACACACAAACATAGGTTTCTGATGTCTCTGAAGTATGAAGCAGATGACAGAGCAATATCTCAAACACCACAAGCATCAGTTATTTTAGAAAGGCAATATTGACACAAATAATGAATTAACATTTTAATTATTTTAATTTACATTCACTTCTCAGTACCAAAGATTTTGTTAGCATTGTGATACCATACTAGTGTGGGGCCATGCTATTTCATCTCAGGCAACGGGTAAAGGCTAGCAGTGTAAAATGCACAGACATGGGTAACAAGAACCACGCTGCAAGTTTCCGTAATCAGAGTTCTGCAAATACAAATGAGGGAGGATTTCCTATGAGCAATTTCACCTATTTTAAATATGAAGTTTCTGGGTCTTTCTACTTTTTGTTATTTTCAGGTCCAAACCCAGTGGTTTTCAACCTGTGGTTCACAGGCTTCTTCCAAGGGGTTCACAAAGGACACCGAAGACACCAGCCCACTGTCAGTAGGCTTAGTCTCTGGAGTGACTTCTACACTGACACCAGTGAATTTTCAACAGTCTGCAAATCAAAAAATTCAAAGATCCATCATCATTCAGCTTAGTCACTATCTAACCTCTCTCAGCTCCTGTTTGAGCAGGTAACATCCACATCTGATTATATTTCATTTCCACTACGAGAGAAATGGTGGTGACCACACATGCTTTTGCTTTAAAGAAAAAAAAAAAAACCCACCTAAAACTACAGAGACACTGAACCATACACGCTAATTTTGGAAGCTCTTAAAAACAGTGCTGCAGCAGCTCACCTGAAAGCCTAAGCTTTTCCGGTTTGTTTGAGATCAGTATCACTACCATAGTTTGGAAAAATTTAAGGCTCACATCACTAAACCTTCACAATCCTAGCTGCATATAATGTATTTTCTTCGTGTGGTGTCTCACAGTAACTGACCAAAACCTAACCTTCTAAGCCTTATGATGAACAAACAGCATTTTAAAACATACTCTGGAGTTACATGGAACAAGCATACTTCAGCTCACTCCAGCTAAAAGACAAAAAAAAAAGTAGTGTTAGGAAAAGACTCATAGATGTAGCTGTTGAGAATCTGTCTCCAGTACTCACTGTGAGAGGCAGTAATGTGTCATTAGGTCATATTTTTCAACTGAAGTCCAAACCTCAGTTTTAAGCTTGGACTGTACACCATCCATTCATGCTCACAGACGATTAAGGGAGGGAACAGAAGAGGAGAGGGAACTGTGCTCTTGACATAACCTGCTGCATTGAAAAGGCAAGGAGCACACAGCTCAAATGAGCTCAAAGCTGTACAAATTCCCCATAGACTGCAGTGCCTCTGTCTAGAGGAAGTACCTTGAAAGTGCCCTGCCCCTTTTTCCCTGACTGCACCCTCATTCTTTCCGCACCGCTTCCTCCACCAGCTACCCAGTTCCTCAGGCTTTCTGCATTCCTCAAGCCATCCCTATACTTTGGCCACCACTCAGACACCTCTTAACAAAAAGCTCCTCGCCTTCCTCTGCCAAGAAGTACAAGATGGCACACACTGTGCAGAGACCTGCACGCAACCTTTCAGACACAGAGGACGACTTGAAACTTTCACCCTTCGGTATCTCTACTGATACTCCAAACATCACGCGAGCGAGACAACAGCCATCACGAGGAAGGGTGGTTTGGGGATCCTTCAGAGAAAGAAGGATGTCAGACCAAATAACAACACTCATTCTGGGAGAAGTGGGCATGTTATAATATCATGTTATGTTTGTTCCACTAAATAAGGTCTTCCTGGAAATCTTTCTTTGAAATTAACCAGTAAGAACCTTGTGGTGTTGATCAAATGGCACAGAAAAACTTCAGAAGTTGTAACCACATTAAACAATAACCTAAATCATTTCAGTCTGAAATAAAAAGCTTATTTTTAGCCTGTTAGGTACCCCACCCCCTCAAAAATATCAGACAGTCAGATGAACTAGTTTTGTTTCACTGTAGCAATCTAGCAAATTTAAGATCTAGTCATCTATTTTTCTTTAAATCTGTTAAATCCTCCTTAATTTCTGAGCTCTGGAAGTAGGCTCAAACAAGAGACTTTAGGCCACAGTCATTTTCATTGTCATCATAGAAAGCTCTTAAAGTAGATTGCATTGGAAACACTGACCAGCACACAATGTTAAGTGATAAAAATAGTGTTTTGAAGACTTCTACTACTGTGTCAAACACACCCCAAAAATAAAATCCCCTACTCACAGTATAGTTTTAGCAGTTCCATGCTGAACATTAAAATCATTGCTACACATATTTGGTAAAAATCTGATTTCGTTTTAAGTAAGCTTTAGGAATGAAATGCCCAGTCTTGCTCTATGAATATACTCCATGCAATTCACACATTCCAAAACTACTCGCAGGGGACCTGATGGGCACACTCCATGCAGAAATGGTAGTACTTGTTCATTGCATGTCCTTTGTCTGGCATCTGTCAATAACCTTTTACCTTTCCAACACGTTCTTGTTTTGTGTTTGTAAATATTTTTGGATGGTTCCCCCTCTTCACCTGACTTCTGTTGTACTGCAATACTAGATGTCTTCTAGCTGATTATCTTTTTTTTTTTTTAAAAAAAAAAAGGTGTTTTATTTATCTGAAAATAACAAAGATCTACAAGAAACCAGCCTGTGTACAAATTACTGCTCAGTAGGGAATATAAAATAAAATTGAAAATAGAGGAGTCATGCTAAATATAACAAATGACTTCTCTGTTAAAAAACAAAGCAGGGGAGAGAAATTATTGTGATCAATTTCTCACATTTATTATCTGATTTGCAAGAGTGTATTTGAGATCAGTACATTTCTAAAAGAAAGGTATGCAAAGTTGCCCTTGAACATATTGTGACATGCTTAATGGCTTTTCATCCTAAAATCTTTCCTAATTTTACAGAAGTGATTTTTTTGTTTGTTTGTTTGTCTGTTTAGTATCCTTTAAAGGTCTGAAGATATTTACATATTGAGAATACATAACTTTCAAAATCACTGCTTGATATTACTGTTCCTACGAAATTCTTTTAGAAAGAGAAAACATAGAAGGGCAGTTGTATGAAGAACTCTCCTCTCTCCCCCAAGACTGTTTTACCATAGATTGCCCTGGACCCAAGTCAAACAATATGTCCTAGTGTTCTGGAAAAATGGTCTTTTTCCTCAAGATTTAGATTTCTTTCGCTAGTTACATTTACTTCCTGATCCCCTGCCTTCACATTGCTAAAGTCTAGACTCCACATATGTTTCACTCTTTTTCTAAACTTAAAGGAATTCATTATCTCTTTAACTACATTGACATTCTCCCAATTAGTCCTCATTCATATCTTAAAAACTGTGAAGTTATTTCTCTGAAATAGAATTCAAAGATTGTTCCATAATTCCGTCAAGTGTATTGCTTATAAAGTTTGTTTTAAAAAGTTTCAAATTCATGCTATACAAGCCAGAAATTTCACCTGTCCCACTGTATCTTCACTGCTTACCCATTTCTTTTCCTCCCCTCAGAAAAACACAGCTAGAGATGGTACTGCTGCCTACAGTAAACTTCTAAAATAAGCAACAAAGCTGGGGCAGAGGGGAATCTTTGCTTTCTTGGACTGCTTCAAAATCTAAGATGACTTCTGAATTCCCCCTTTTGAATATAGTATGGGTTCAGCTCGACATAGATACCAGTCTGTGGAGTCACCAGAAACAAACATAGGATACTATTTTAAATGCAGATACTTATTACAGTTCATGTTGTGCCAAACAGTAGACTAATTACTCCCTAAAGTTGCGAATAATCAAGAGCAGCAGGAGGAAGAAGTTTCTATGCAGAGTGAGGTTCCAATTTATAGGACTGTCTCCCGTAAATATAAATATTTACAAAATGATTTTTCATTTGAAGAGTGCATGATCATGAGTTCTTACTCAGCTGCGGTAAATAATCACAACAGAAAAGTAGCTTTTAAGTAAGGGACAGAAGACAGTTTGGCTGGAAATAACTACATAATTTAAAATGTTTTCATTGACTATGTCCTCTTCATGCACATTTTAAACCTGTTTGTTCCTCAAATTATTTCTTCATTGTTTAGGACTTCTCATGACTCCACTAGAGCTTGAAAGAGATGAAAGCAGAACAAAGGTTCTTCAGTGCACATTTCAGACGTGTGCATTGTTTCCACCAAGCATGTATTCCTTTTGCCAAAACTTTCCAAACTACTTTCCACCTTCTGTGTCAGACATCTAATGACCTAAGGTGTGTAGGTGTGCATATATAAATGTGTCATCAATAGAGTTATATAGCTTAACAGACAAAAATAACAGCTTAAAGAAAATATAATCAAAAAGAAATAGGAATAAAGTTTCCCATATCCCTATCCCCCTTTGTACTCTCAACAGACTTGAAACAACTGCATTAATGCAGCAAGCAATAGCTTGTAAAAGGATGCAAACCAGCTGAAACATTTGACAGACAGTGTTAAATACCAGAGGATTCATATCAACCACTTTATTTGAAAAGGTGCTTTGATGTTGGCTATCTTTCATGTACCTCTTTCATGGCACATTAATAAGGAAAACTGAGATGGGGTAAATTAAGTCCCAAGGTCATATCTAGAGTTACAGCACTGTGGGTACCTGATGAAATACGGATTAATGCTGCATGAGCATTGAATAAATAAAACCACTTCTGTTAACCACTCAAACAAGTTTTACAAGTAGTTCTGAACTTTATTCGGCAACTAGACTTCAGACATCTTAATCCCCCCACACTGCTTTGAAACCTAATTATCATAATGTGAACCCGAATGTTAGGTCCCTTTCAAACTGCGAGTGCTATGAAGCAGAAAAGTAATGGGAATTAAGCTAGTGTAACATTAGAAATGTAGAGGCATGGAACTTGAAAGTGGCATTTGTTAAAGCTGAGAGAGTATAATGTAGATATTCAACAACATAAAACACACATTTAAATTGAAAAGGATATTTAAAGCATGTGCAGACACCTATAAAATACAAGCGGACCTAAAATCCTGTAGAACAAACATTTCCAAATCAATTTCTTGCCACCAAGGTCCAACTTCAAAAGGTATTAAACAGTCCTATTCTACCTTAGCAGAACATTTCTAATCATTCTAAAGCAGACAATTTAAACATTAAAGAAAGCCCAATGAGAACTTTACAAGACATTACAGACTTTCCCCTATTTGTCACAGTACAGAAGTGTTTGAACTTAAGCAGCAGTAAATTATTAATTACGTTGCTTATAAAGTCTCAAGAGCAAGAAAAGATTTTGCTGAAAGTGGCGGAAAAGGATTTTGTATCAAGTTTAAAACCAAGTATAACAGAAATTAAACACCAAGCCACCTAAAAAACAACAACAACAAAAAAATACACTTGCCTGGCTGAATTCTTTACTGCTTGTTGAAAAAGATTTAAAATTCATGATACCTATCAAACTTTCTTTTAAATATGAGCTGAAATAGTTTATTCTGAGTGTGCATTAATGTAACAAGCACATAAGAAAACTCAAACCAGTAAGAATGTTTGTATTGTGACAATGAAACCACTGAGGCTGAAAGAAAAATTATGATTTTATTTTTCCCAATATGATGTTTGAGCGGTTCATGTTGTTCCGCTCTAGCATAGTTCACTTGTCATTCAGATAGCTTTCATTTTCAAGATGCCTACAACTGACAGCAATCTAAGAAAAACAGTTGCAGTGATCAAAATACGGAATGAGATTCCTGACATATTTTTTCAAGATTTTCATTTAATCCAAAAAGGCCAATGAAATCCTAAAAGTTCATCATCTGCCATGTTAATGCTGAACACACTGTTGTTTCATTTACATTTCTGGTCCTGTTAAAACAAATACACTTGTCTAAAACAGAACATCTGTTTTGGTTATAATACAATGTATCTTTGGCAAGAACCCACAATAGAACTAACATAAATAATCAAGAATATTTATTGAACCTTGTAACAAAAACTGTTTTGTAACAAAAAACCTGAAGACTCGATATGACTGTCTCTAGGCTCTAGTCCAGTCCTAATCTAAGTCAATAAACATAGCTCTAAAAGGGAAACTACATTAAAAAAAAAAAAAAAAGGAAGTTCTGCAGTTATTTAGGTTGGATGTAGGTATCTGAAAGCATGTTGGTTACAAAAATAGTGAAAAATATTTGCTTTAAATCAAAAACTGTCCAACTGAGTCCAGACAGGTTTTAAAGCCACACGAAAAAATTGTCCATATGCCTCATTTCCTACAACTGTCTTCACTGATTTGTCTTCTCTTTAGAAAACTTCAGTAAAACTATTTGTAGTTTGTACTTGCCATTGCTGAGGATTTGTTATTTTAATTGCTTGCTTTCATATATGTATTATTTTGAAGTGTGAATCAGTTAATTTGATTCTTGCCTACACAACTAAAAAAAGATGAAACACTGTTCTCATTTACGTCTATAGTTAAGCGCTCACTAGAGTCGGATACTGAAGACAAGGAATAACTTCATGCACAATTCTGAAATTATTGTACAGGACTTTAGTAGTAGAGAGAGACTATCAGCATATTTCAGCATGTACTGCACATACATACAATCAATTTGGTGTTCAGTTGGTTATTATCATTAACCTTCATTAGAGTGCATACCTGCCCAGACATTTGTGCATGCATCAACTGCGCACACCTTCTTTCTAAAATTACAGACCCTATTACTGCCTCATTTCCCTGGAAATGCATGATCCAATGTTCCATATAATGAACTGGACATAAAAGTATGAACAGACTTATTTCTGATCCTGTTCTCCACTTCTAACAAAAAATTTTAGTATCATATTACAAGCTTTATTTGCCAAGAAAACCAAAGTCTATAGCACCTCTCTATCAGCCACCTTTCTGAACAACAGCTTAAGTTGATCGGGATTTTGGTTTTAAAGCACTATAAAACAATCCAGCCTCGTCTGCCAAGCCACTTTATGTTTGGACTCCTTTAGGGAAAAAGATTGTAAACGCAAAAACAATTGGCAATTCTCTGAAACATACACACAGCAATGAACTCAGTTCTGTTTTGCTGGGCAAGGATTTCCACCTTCATGCAGGTCAGCGCATCACTACGAGAAGCTGAATGCTTGGGAAATGGTATCATGTTAGATGCAACTGACTCATTCTGTTACAGTTTAAGTACTTGAGTGTTTTTGTTTTGTTCTGGTTTTTTGTTTTGTTTAGTGGTGATTTTGTTTGGGGTTTGTTTTTTTTTTACAGTTCAAACACTAAATTGATTTGTAAATCCATTTTTTAGTTACAACTGCAATCCGCTGAAGCAGATCTTGTTTCATTTAAAAATGAACTGTTCCAACATTACTTAAATTGTTTCTTAGAGATTTTAATTGAAAAACAATTTATAAAGATCACTTGATCCAAAAGCATACCATGGGTTTCCACAGAACTGATTACAGATCTATATTCAGCCTATGTATAAACAAAGCCCTCATATTTTCCCCTATCATGAGAAAACAACATAATCAAGGGAAGACTTTGTCCACGGAAACAGAAAATTTTTTCGTGATCTGAGAGAGCATGCTCTGGGGGACTTTTTTATTTAAAAAAAGATGATCAGCAGAGCACATTCTTCCAAGTCATCTTTCATAGTTCCCCTCAAGAGGTACAACAGTTCTCACAATGCAGGCCTACTGTCACCTATTGCTCAAATGATACTTCTGTACTAATTGCTCCTCATTTAGCAAGTATCACTTACATTTTTTTAATTCAGACTGACATAAATTCCAGGCATTTCACTGGATTATCAGAAGTGGGGGCGTGGATGTCTGGACTCATCATTCCTCTCCGTTACTGAGAAATACCAAGGAGATTAAGGAGAAAGTTTTCTAGAGCTAGAAAGCAAAGTAGCTATCTTATAGAATTCAGCTGCATGGCTGGGAAACCCCAGCACGGGATAATGCAATGAGATGCACATAAAACTAGTTTAGCAGAAAGGGCAACATGGGAACCCTGACCTTCAAGAAAGAAACTCAGTCAAGACTGTCAAAATGCGAAGAGACACACAAGGACTGCAAAGTCCAGCTTATTTGTAAACCCACATATATAAACACACACACAAACAGCAGTCTACAAAGTTCAACAGCAACAAATGTCACCTATAGCATGCAGTACAAAAAAATAATTACATTCTTCTGATTTTTAATATGCAGTACCTCAGTGTTCTGCATACGAATTCTGAAGCAGGTAGGGACTAGCTCTTCACCATATATGAGCACAGCACAAGAAAACCATTGACAACATAAATATATACTCTAAGCAAAAATGGTTTTGATTTGCTAATTTTCACTTCCAGGAATCAATCTTGCAGGTTAGACAACTGCATTTATGTATTTTTCCTACAAATATCACAACAAGTTTTGTGAAAAATGAAGAGTTAAAAAATTATCTGTCACTACTAGAAAAAGCAACCAACTTGATAACGTGACTTCTGCCTTAGAGCATTTATACTAATTCCTATTTCACAAGAGCTTTTATCAGTTGCAAGAACCTGGTAGCTCTACTGGCCAAAAAAAAAAATTCAATACTGATAATTATTTTGCAAATTCTATAATCTTGAACTATAAACAGGGAGAAAAATCTTAAAGCAAAAGATGAAAACACAGTGAGAAAACCATCCACCACAGTAGTAGATAAATAAATTTTTCTGTGTAAACTAAATAGTTACTTATGTTTTGTAGCATATGATCAGTAAATAAATAAAATCACTATTACTCTCTCAGACAAAGTGCTTATGCGAACACAGTGGATTTTTAAACTATATGAAGTGAACAACAGGGAGATTAAACATTTGCCAAAAACCACACAGTATGAAGTGTTTTCCATTCTCTACAGTCATTAGAAATCCACTGTTTTCAAGTTGGATTCAGGAAAGAAGATGCCTAATTTTTCAGAAGCTTGAACAGCTCCTTCCTTTGCAAACAATTAAAATCAGAAAAACCCTACTATGTCTCCTGAAATATAAAGGAGATTTAAGTATCAGATCTTGCTGCAAATTTACTTATAAATCTTAGAAACAAAGAACAAGTGTAATTAAATGATAGCATAAGTTCACAGGAATAACACATTTGTTGAACATTTCTGTAAGATAACTTCCTAATCTACAGAGAAAAGGCTCCATTAAATGTATATAGTAGTTTGAACAGAGAAAGGCCATAACTTTTTCAAAAACCTAGATAACTTACTTCAGTATGTTAAGATAGTGAAAAGTAAACACTGCTGTTGAACTTCAGGACAAAAGATAATCCAAGGTAAATCACCAAAAATTATTTAAAAAAATAAATGTGTGAATTAAAAAAAAAGAGCATGGAAGAAAAGAAAGTGATATAGTACAGTTTCCATCCAAACCAACAGCAGAATAGTTTAGTTCTAATTCAACAAACTAATGGATAAAATTTGAAGAAGATAAATACCTTCAACTACTCTCTGCCAGGTATTAACAAAATATTTATTTCCAGATCATTTAACACCCATAGGGTTAGCAAGCAATCCATACCATAGTCAGACAACACAAGCTTCATCATTTGCATTTAAACCTCATTTATCAGGGAATAAATACACAGTACCAAACACAGGTCCTTGGTTGTTTGAGCTGCTATTCTTGCCTACTTTGTTACAATGATAATAGCAACGGAGTGAACCTCAGAAAGAGAAAATAAAATGCTTCAGTGAGTCTCTCTTACTGACTCAGGAGAACTACTTTCATGCTCCAAGGAGCTACAGCCATTTTCCTTTGGCTAGAAGGATGGGTCAAGCTTGACTCAAAAAAGAAAGACAAGGCAATAAAAAGACACACTTCAAAAAAAATTACATTTAAAACTACCTGTTAAGTTAAAATATGCTGAACAGATGAGTGTCACAGCAAGCAAAGCGATCTTACCAGTAAACAACATCCAGTGGTGCAAAATATTTCTTCATAATTAAGTCAGCAAAGTAAGCTTCTGTTTCTCGGCAGGCTGTGCCATTGCCAATCACGACAGTGCTACAGCTTTGCATGGGGTAAAAAGATTAACAATTACTCTTAATTATTCTTTAAGACCTTTTATACACAGCATTCAATGCACAACAATGACCAATCCATCTTATTTTATATAATACAAGGTTCGGATTTAATGAGAACATATTCCTAGTAATATCACATTGTGTTTAACAGGTTTTCAATGTGACAGTTCAAGAGATGAGTCAAAATTTTCACTCATTTGTAATGGAACTGAACAGTGGTAATATCAGCAGCAAACACCAAAAATGATACTTTATATTCATAAAAGAAATGTAATGTTACTTACAGTCCTCAAACCCTTTCACCTCACATTTGCCTCATCGGCTATGAGTCATGAAAAGGGGCAGAAGCCCAAGCAATCAGAATCTTAATTCCTTAATGGGAACATCATAGTTTGCAACAGCTTGCAAGGTCATTGCCTCTGACTGCCCCCTCCACAGCCACTCAGCCATCAAATCACCTTTTTTAAAGCCAATCTGATGCTTAAAGACAAACTGGACTGTATTCTGTGGCAGTTCAGCAGCTGACTCAGTGGACCAGATGTCTGACCACAGGGGATCCCAAACAGTTGGATACAATAACCCTTAAATCATGCTGCCTCTATTTGCAAGTCCGTCTGGAGATCTATCTGAGCAGGATTTCCTTTGCTTAAGAAAACCCTTCCAAAGACTTAATGTGGCTTTTGGAACAGAGAAAGATCAATGAGTGGTTTGGGGGTTGGGGGCGTCGGGGGAGTAGGAAGAGTAAGGCTAAACTTATTCCTTAGCTGAATGTTAATTTCTATTCCTAAAAATGAATGGATTGACAGAGCTTTATGGGGATAAATTCATAGCATGCAGCCTCAGTAATAGCCATGGCTTCATTTCATATGCTTCTAACATACACATATAGGGTAAAAGCATGAACATAGACTAAAAGAAAAATAAGCTCTGAACTACACAAAAAAAGAATAATTCCAGTTAAATCATTAGAATTCTTATTCCACCCAAAAGCAAGTATTTATATAGTCAAGATTTTCACTAAGTTTCGTAAGAAAGAGTAATAAATGGAAGTTTCTTTAGCATACTTGTACTGTAGCAGAAGTCTCTTTATCTTCTCAGCTTCACGAAATCCTTGACCAGAATGCAAGTAAACAACATCAGTATGGAGTATCCGACCTAGAACAACAAAAGGCAAAGCCATTTGATAAAAAACACAAAAGATACAAAAGCTATATCCTGTGGAACTACTAAAGTTAATTTGATGATTCACAAGGAAAGCTTCTCAATTAGCCATCTTTCCCTTTTATTTTTTGTATCCAATTAAAAGAAACTTATGGTGGGCAGAGGACTAAAATGCTTTGGCTGCCAAAGCAAAATGAGTTGATACATTTTTCTAGTTCCCTGGGGACATATCCACATAACAAATAATGAGCATCTAGTCATATTAGGCAAATAAAGTGTATTATATTATCAAAGAGAAAAACAGCAATTCACTGCAAAAGATTTATTGGTCTAGTCTAGTACATTTTACAGATCCAGTAAAGAGATGAAAATTAGGAACGCAGCCTCAGTACTTGCAGTCCAGGAGCTCTAGAACTCCAGTGCCAACTCTTGCCATCATCCCATCCATCCCATTTGGAAATTAACTCTGTATTAACTGGTACTGATAGCTTATGGTGCAATGCAAACTAATAACCATTTACCTTACCTTTACTGCCATTTTAACATGTGTCAAGAACACATCTTTCCTTACACTCACCCTGGGTGGATATATTCTCAGACAAAAAGCAAGGACAAAATAAAAGGAAAACAAACCATTTTCGAATGGGCCTAAAGAGGTATGTATCCCCAGATCAGACTAGGAAGAACTGGAAAGGCTCTGTTCTGTATCTATCTAAAAAAGGGAACTAAAAATTCTGCAAATACAATGTTTCTGACTTCTCACATTAACACACATACTACTAAACAAAAAGGGCAGATCAAGTCTCCAGATGTCCAAGATATTACCCATGAAAAAAGCAAAGTTACAGAAAGTATTTAAATTCAAATTCTTTGTTAAACAATAAAAATGCCAGGTGTTCTCTTTGCTGACTACTGAGAGGCACAATTATTTGAACCTGTATTCAAGAAGGCAGAAGGGATTTTAAATTCTGTTTTAGAGAGGAATAATAACACCAAAGGAGTCACTGGAATCCAGGTGCCAGAAACTTAACCTTAAGTCTGAAGAAAGGAATTTGCATGACAGGACACGTGGAAAACACTAGAAGCTTAAGAAAAAAAAAAATCAATTAGAAAAAAAAGTAAGTTTTGAAACTACCCTTTCCTCTAAATAAATATATTTTTATCAGTCCTTTCAAAAATATTTGGAATTGAAACTTACTGGTTGGTGAAATAATTGCCAACTTGCAGCCATGTTTGTAGCCAGGATCTACTCCCATCAAAGTACGGCCCCTCACAGGGCTGGTCAGAAGCAACTGCCGGAGATTCCTCCCAAACATCATCACAGACTCCTTCTCTGCATCAGATGTCAACTTTGATCTTAGAAGGATGAAAGCAAAAAAACCATTTCCCCCTCAATTAGCTTTCAAATGCACTTTTGAATTGTTCCAAAGTTGTAAGGCTTTTTCCAGTCATGTTTTCATGGTCTTTATTAAAGATTACACTTCCAATCAAGTTTTTGATACTTTTTAAAAAAGGATGAGCTATATGATCATTTCATTCTGGTTCTAAGAAAGTAAATCAACATGAAGAGTATAATAGAAATACTTCTAAGAATGTACACATACCAACTAACATTCAAACATCAACTCATAGGTTTTAGCTAAGAACAGCTTCCTGTCAAAGCTGATACCTAATTGCAAAGAAAAGTGGATTTGAAGACGACATGGATTGACTTCATCATAACTTCCCAGTTCTGGAGAAAAATCACTACCCCGCAAAAAAAGGGTGATCATTTACGCTGAGAGGTACTAGAGAAAAACTGGAAGGGCCTATCCAATTAATTGCTAACACACTATGACTCATGAGACATTTAATTTTGGCTATGAATTATGTTATTTAACAGTCATCATAGAAGTGTGTGGACTAGAGGTCTTTCTAGGAAGGTACTCTGCTTCCTCAGAACCAAACTAGAAAGCTGATGGGGTCATGATGTTCCCCACCTTTCTTTTCAATATTCTTCAAGAGGAAGAAGTGAGTTAGTGCACCAAGGATTGACTTTGAAGACTTCAAGCAAGAACACTTACTGCAGAGTGTTATAAGAAACAAATCAGTCTTGTTGAGTAAAGGTGTACATGATGCACGATGTCTTGTCAGATGTGGCCAGTAAGATGTGGCCAATGACTGATAAGGACAAGTATTTCTGTCATGGTATGGTATCTTATATAAAAAAAGCAAAACTGAAAAAGTAATGGGGACAAATATTCATCACCTAGCTGGTTTTTTTCCTTTTGCAGGTACTTGTTGCCATTTTCAGCTGCATTACGTTGTCAATGACTACAATAATTAGGCAAGCAACAGCAATCCAGTAAAGACTTCATATAACTTAAAGGGTAGCCAGTGACCTTATTCTCCTTTTCCTTTTATGCATCAGTGAAAAAAGTAATATCTGGGTTTATTTTTACAGAAGAAAAAAACTGCATTCCAGTTAACTAACCCTATGAGAATGGGGCGGGGGAAATTACTCAAGTTGTTTAGGTCAATCAATGCATGACACAAGCAGCCTACAAACAGTTCAAACAGAACCCTTGTAAGGGGTATTTGACATGATGGGATATGAAGCTGTTCTGAGCAATTTTCAGATGTGGAAGAACTTAAGAGTCTGACTTGAGTTTGCCCAGGATCCAACCAACCAACCTGTCTCATCCCACAGTGGTACAGAAAGAGCTGGTAAGTCCTCCTCATCTCCCATTTGTAAAGCGGTTTAGATTCTCTTTCACACATTGTTGATTGAACATTTTCTAAGGAAGCGTGCAATAGCAAAAGGCTCCCTTATGTCTCCGTGCTTTTTGTTTTGTATCAAATATACCAAATTAACACAGACATGATTTAAAGCAAGATGGTGAAGGGTATACATGCATTCAAAGACTCCTTAGCAATTCAAATGTGCCCTCAGCACCAAAGAACAGACACTCTGTATATTGCCACCACTAAAAACAAGAATATGGGAACGGCTGCGCTAGTTCAGGTAAGTGGGCCCTCTGTCCCAGTATCCTGTCTCCAAGTGCAGCTGTAAGCAGCTGCCTGAGGAGCTGATACAGCAGCACTAGTATACCTGTCCCATAATCTTACTATAGCCTCCAACTATTTCCAGCTCAGGGTATTTCCTGAGCTTGACATGATTTGTCTCTTCAGTAGCCCATAACAGATCTCTTATTCAACTACCCAGTCTCCTTCTGAACCCATGCACATTTCTTGCATCCACATGGACCTGCAGAACTTGCTGCCAACAGACTATCACAAACTGTGCAAATAGCTACCACCTTTTGGTTGGAAGCTGATTCTTTTAAATTTTTATGGCCCCCTAGGTCTTATACTGGAAGAGAGTAAAGATTTATCCCTAAAAACCCTGTGCCACTTCACACGCCATTCATCTCTAAGTCCTCTCTTTTCCAAGCTGAAGTCTCACAGCCTAGTCAATCCTTTGTCATACAGAAGTTATTTCACACCTTGTTCCCCTCCACTGGGCCTTTTCCAGTTCTAATGAACCCTTTCACTACTTTCCCCCTGCCCCCCGCCAGGTGAGGGGACCAAAATGGCCAATAATATTCCAAATACAGGCCAACTAAATTCCCTGTTTTGTCTTTATTCCTTAACTAAACAATCTTATCTTCTGAGCACTTGACATTTATGTGGAGCTACCTTCCACAGTGCCAAAGTGTCTTTCCTGAGTGTCAGGATAGCTTAGAGCTCATAATATTCTATATAGAAGAAAATTACTTCCCTCACAAGGATCATTTTACACTAATCTCCACTAAATTTCAGTTGCCATTTCATTTTCTGATCTTGCAGCATCCTTCTCCCATTCTTAAAACGTTAAACAAAAATAACCTAAACCACAGGACGAGCTTCTTCCAGGGAGAGTGCAGGGACAGAACAATTTGATGCCACTTGTGAGAGACCAGAGAAAACAAAGCAAGTACCTAAGCCTCACAGCCGTATGGATCTTCTACATAGACGCACAACAGAGATTCAACCAGCCACACGTGTATAGAAATGAAGTTTAAAAGCGGCTTGTAAACAAGGGAAGGTTGTATGCTCTTGGACTGGAGGCTTTGTACAGAGACAGGGCAAGTTCCAGCCTTCCACCTATCCCAGAGATACGGGATCCCTATTGCCCAGAAAGCCAAGTCCTCCCACACTGCAAATTCACATCAGTCCACCTGTGAAGGGAGACTTGTGCAGGAATCCAAATTGCCCCTAAACACATGCTATTAGTTATGTGCACCTTATGGAAATCATGTTTAAAATTGGCATGGATATACAGAAACTTTTATAGTAACAGGAAACGTTTCTGAAAGTGCCAGGTGCGTAGGGGGAACATAACGTATGTCCTTTCTATTACATAATATCCTGTATTTTTAAATTGAAAATATAGACCTCTCTTTTCTCCCTAACTGTCTCTCACTCAACACTTGTATCAATGACATGACCTACTGTCCCAAGTACTGGCCCTTAATTTCAAGTTTGGGATAGTCATTTGATCCTTGAACAAATATCAAGCTACTTCAAACAATCTAATATCTTTCTCTTTTTCAGTGCACTACTGGCTTCATCCAAATGGCAAGATGCCCAGCTTCATGTTTTTCCAATTTGTGACAATTCTCATTAATATGACAGAGATACAAGGCAGAGGCGGATAGCAGTCCTCCTCTCTAAACGCAAGAGGAATGGTTATTTTGCAAAAAAACAAACCAAAACCCTTCAGTTGCTACTTTATGAAAAAGTATCAGCCAAGTCAGAATTTCAAGCCCCTCCCTTGAACTCTATGAAGCACTCTTCATATCACAGTGACTGTATATCACTAACAGGTATATTGTAATAAAAGCAAATAACCGAATCATGACCTACTAGCTTCTATATTCAATAAGAGTCAGTTTTTAAGTTGAGATTTAAAACTCCCCACTTCCATATACAGTCTGAGAGGCAATCCTTTCCGTGGAAAAATATCTGCAAACTAGCTTCAGGTGGGAAAGAAGATATACAGAGAAATGTTTGTGTCCCTGAAGACAGAGGAGAGAAAGCACTCACTTTGAGAAAGCATGGAAAATTAGGAAAGGATTATCCATTAAAAAAAGTATGTCCATGCCACATCACTTGCATCAAATCCTGATGGAATCATTCCATGCAGTACTGCAACAAAATAAAATGTATTTCAAAGAGCCAAGAGCAACACTGGACATTATTATACCAGATACAAGAAATGATGGTATCTGACAGAGTGGAAGAAAGGAAATTAAACAATAAATAAGGTAACTGTCTTGCTGGCAAGTTTCATTCTTCTGATCACTAGAAGCACCAGAAATTTCAATGCACTCTTGGAAACTTTCTGGTCCAACATTTAATGATAATAAGAAGAAAAGAAAAGAAGAACAGTGGGGGGTGGGTTGGCAATATTAATGCTAAAAGGAGGTATTGAATACTTTAGCAGCCCTTTGCAAGAGTCCTAAAAAACAGCTTCTGGTGTGGGGAGAAAGAGAATAAAAGAAGGATAAGGGTTAAGTGGTCATGGACCAGGAATAGTACTGGCAGGTGCTTTGCATTCTTTTCTATAGGAGATGTTTCAGCTTTTCTTAACCAGACACCACCAATCATGCAAAATTATCACAAAGAGTAAAACATAAGCAGACATCCACTCAGGAACAGGCAGCAAGCTTTGTATTCTTTGCATTTATGACTTGCGAGCTACATCTAGGAAGCAGTAGGGAAGAAAGTTTGGGTTTTTTTTTTTTTTTTCAATTAAGAGAACAGAAAACCTTCAGCAACCTACTGCTGCAGCAGCCCTCAGTGTTATACACCACACACAGACTGCAACAGTCCTGTGGTAGGAACCATGAAGCAAAAACGCAATAAAAGAGCCTTGAAGAACCCTTATCTCAGTTTGCCTGTTTATGATAAAACCAAACCCCACTAACAGGTAAGTCTTTTTTCTTTACTTTAAAAGAGTTTGATTGTAGAAAAGGCTAGGAATGACAACTACTTTCACACTCATGTGACAGAAGCCAACAGTTGGACTCACCATCATGAGATGTTCATCGCTTTTGGCCAAACAATAGACACAGTGCCTCCCCTAAAGTAGCTACATGTACTGTGGTCATAAAAAAGTGAACTTAGCACTTCCAAAATCTGTGAAATTCACAGTAGCAAAACACAGGCTCACTAATCAAAAGAGGTGAAGCCATCTTGCTTGCAAAGTAATAAGCAAACACAAGATACTGTAGTGAAGAAACCCAAAAGCCATTAGAAATACCTGCTGTTCAAAACTTTAGCTGACAGTTCTTTTCAGAGGAGAAGAACAGAGAACATCCAAGCCAATGATGCTCATGAAAAGAAGTGCCAGGAAAACAACTCCAATTTGAACAGAAACATAAACAGCACAGCCAGGCAGGTACAGAAGAACTACATTTCAGAATATGATTGCTGATTTTAGGTACTGAATAATCAACACATGCCATTTTGATACAAGTTATTTTGACATTTCTGGTCCAAGAAACAGGGTCTCTTTGATAAACTCCATTTCAACTACCTCAAAACAGGTATTAAAATTTATGTTACATATCAGAAAGCCTTGCCAGAATCAAACATGTTATGCTTTGGGGAGCTTCTCTTGTATTCAAGAGAAAAAAAAAAAAAAAAAAACAAAAACAAAAACACACTATCAGTACTGTTGGCCATTAGAAGATAAATTTTCTAGAATGTAGACTTTTGACATACTAAATCATTTTGATAGGTAAACTCTTATACTACACCATGAAAATACCCTACATAATTAATGTTACTTTGATACTAAGTTTTAAATTTCCTTTAAATTTAGAACAATATTACAGATCTTGCAAGTGACACTTTGTCTCATGACATCATTAGTATAGTATCACTAGAAATAAGTTTACTGACTTCTCTAGAGCCATCACAATACCACAGAATGGTATCAGACTAACACTATGACTAACTCATTCACCACAAAGTGAAGATGACAAACATGAGGGATGCTTCCAACCACAACAATTATTTTGCTGGTTTCTTTCAGACAGGTAAAAGAGGAGTCAGAACAATGTCACTGACACTACTATGGCTGTGACATGAAGAGATGCTGGGAAAATTCAGTGACATAATGGTTTATGCTAATACAAGGATAAAGATGCAACTATTATGGTAATGTAGATCTAAACTGTACTTTATTACATAAATGTAAAGCAACAAATACGTAAACATGTAAAACATCTTCACAGAAAGATCATTTCTCTACTGTAGCCTAAACTGGACAGGGTCACAAATTAAATCTACAGAACCAAGACTACACAGTTCATTTATTCTGTAAGCACAGAGCATTAAAAACATGCTGATATTTTTAAATGGATAAAAGATACTCTAATAAAACGTTGGGGAGGGAATTGTTAAGCAACTGGTAGCATGAAAATACACATTCATTCTGGGCTTACCTGAATTCTCTACAGAGGAGAGGATATATAAGGCGTTTATATGCATCCTCTACCGAATTCCGTAGTATCCTCATTAATTCTGGTTTTAAAAATTGTTGTGGTCTCCATCTGCAAAAGAATAGAAAAAGAAAAATCAAAAAAATTTCTAAGAACATACGCAAAAACTCAGATAAAAAGGGAATTTTCAAAGACTTCTACATTGACTGTAATGTCCTATAAACTGGAGAATTACTACAGTAATTAGGCAATGAAATAATAGCTTCAAATATGAACGGAATGAGTTGTTTATGGTTCTACTAACAGAGAAGGGACAAGGCCTATCTTTTCTCCTGTTTTGCTAGGTATTAGAATGCAATCATATTTTTTGTTTTAAAGAAAACATAAAAAAAGTTACTCTTTGAGAAGCTAAAAGTTACCACAACTGAATTAAGAACTCTGTTCCGTATTACCATTAGGGTTATATTATTTGCTATTCCTTGATACATTAAAGACAGACTAAACATCCTCTGCGAGTGTCACTGCAGAGCTACTGCTGTAAGGCAACTGTGTCCACACAGCAATTGAAGAGCTAATCTAATGTCAATTAATAAAACCCAATTCAATTTTCATTTGGAATGCTGAGTATCTCTATTCAAACTCAAAATGAACTCTATCAATTTTGCAGCAGTTCTTGAAAAAACCACAAAAACCAAAACAACAAAACCCAAACAATTTGCAAATTATTTTTCTCTTTTACCTGTTGCTGATATATTTAAAGTGTGAATAATATTCTACCAAAAGGGAAAACTAAATAAACAATACCAAACAAACACAAGACTATTTCCCAACATTTTTTAAGCCACGCTTTGGAGCATTCCCTTTTCTAAGGGGACTGTGCACAGTGGTCATAGCTGTAATGACAATTATTTCAAATTTTGTCCTAAAATACACCTCAGTTTCAAAGCTCCCCAGAACAGAGATCCCAGATATTTATTCCATTGATCTTTTTGTTTTGGGCAATGTTACTGGGAGGTGGTGGGGAAGTCCCTGAACAAGCCCAACTGACTCACTGAGATTGTCCACCCAATAAGACGGGAGAAAAATTGAGGAGACGCAGCCAGATATATTACACTCAGACAGCAGTAAAGACTATGAACATTTTCTATTAAAGTCCACCTGCTTTTTATTTATTTTTAAAATATTGATAACATTCAGATTTTTCTTCATTTAGTGTATTTTTTTTACATTCCTGGGTCCCTAACTGCAAAGCGAGATATATATGTATTTTTTAATATGTCTGGGTAAGTTTTGTAAGTTTTTTGGTTGGTTGGTCTTTTTTTTTTTTTTAATGCAACATGCTAGAATTACGGCCATTTGATAATGTGTCCAGGTGCAGGCCCAGGCAAAAACAGGACTGAATTCTACTTCTGACTTTGTTTATTTGCACTCACTCAGAAATACTGAGAATCCTAAATTGCTCCTACCCAGACAGCTTTTCAGTTGTTTAAGGAGATCTACAATTTCCTGAAACAGCTTTTCTAAGTGTCTGTGCATACAGTAGTTGAGAAATGTGTGATCGAGTCAACACTGCATTAACGTAGACAGACATGGGAGCAGAATTAAGCTTACCATTTAGTTTTACAACATCCAGAGTTGTGAGTGCTTAGCCACATGACCTCATCACTTTGCTAACAGTTTTTGCAAATAGTTCTATTATACTTATTTGTAACTACAGACTCTTTCCATACCTATATAAAACTGGGAAAGGCTTTAAACCCTCTTACTGCCATCCAATTCTATAAAAATTAAGTTTTTACAGGTAGCAAGTATGACTACACTCCCCCAGAAAGTATCCTCAGCACAAATAAGAATGAATTTGGAAATCTGACAGCTGTTTCCTGCCTCTTCCATCCATTCAAGCTAGTTAGCAAACCTTTTCTCTGTAAATAGGTTATCACACCAGATATTGTTATTACCTGCCTCCTATGTATAAGTAAAAATTATTTAGGCAACATTCTATTAGAAATTGCTACAAATGCAAAAATATCTGAACAGTAAGTTCAATCATAGCAAATACTGCATTTTAATCATTCCAATACTTCATGAGGAAAGAGAAAAATCCACTTTGCTGCAAAACACAAAGCAAAAGCATATGTGTATATTTTTAAAGATCATCGCAGCCTAGTTAAGCTTCCCTCTAAGAACAGATTTTTCTTGATTATTTAATCAAGACCTGACTCTTGAAGCCCTTTAAATGAAGCCCCATTTAGAAAAGCTCCACATAAATAATATCATCTTACTCTGCTCATCAGCTCGCCACGTGCATGTGCTCACAACAGGGACCACCATAAGCATAAATGGCTTAGACTACTGATATACCTCGGAGTGTGAAACTATACATCAACAGAACCAACATAGCCCGCATTAAGAACCACTTGTATTAATTAATGACTGTTCCAGGAAAAGCACAGTGAGGCTTTTAGACCTGAAGCACAAAAAGCAGAGCTTGGTTTTCCTCCAAAAAATTCTACGAAACTTGTACCGAGATGGTAACCACAGACAAAACATGCCTTTAAGGCCTGTACCACGGACTTTACACAGGATCTGAGAATTTTGTCCGGAAACTTAAAAAAAGATTGTCAAACACCAAACTTCATTTTCAAGGCTGCAATTCCACTTTGGAACAAAATCTCACCCCTTCCCAAGGAACAAGTCCATGTTGTCTTTACAACCAAAGCTAGCTAAGCAGCTCCTCTCCGGCTGTTTCTCACTGATCCTTTTTCTGTGTCCCACTGCACAACTAAGTCTTTGGGACCAGTGCAGTTCTAGTGTTAATGGAGCTAGGTTTGCTGTCAAACCACAGAGATGCCATCTTCAGGGGAAAAATACAATCTATAGGGCTAGACATAAGGATATTGCTGAGTTTTCAGCACAAACCTGAATTTCAAGGAAATATAGATGCTTCTACAGGCTAATAAATATTCTGAACTTGCAAAGATAATACAGTCATCTTGGCATCTACCTGGAGCTCAAGGCAATAATAAAGAACTCCAGTCTTCCAAACCCACTTTCCATCACAGGGGCATTTAATGCTAAAAAATCTGCCTCAGAAGAAGACATAAAGGTCAGCATATTTGCTACTAATCCAATAGGCAGTAGGTGATACTGTTTTGTGGCTAGAATACTGGCCAAACTCTGTAGCAAGGTGGCATTTCTGGTTCTGCAACTGATTTTGTGTGTGACCTTCAGTAAATTAGTTAATACCTTTGCAAAGTTTTGAAATCCTTGCCTCAAACAGAAGTTCTTAACGTTCTGCTCTCATTAGTAAATCTATGCAATGAAAATAATGCAACTCCCACCCTTGGTCAGTCATTTCCAAGCTTGCAGGGCAAAATACACAATTACTATTTGTCAATTTGATAACACAGTTGTCAATCTAATGAGGAAGATCAGAATCTGTCCTAGACGTTAATGCACCAAGATCTACTAAAATAATTCCTTCTGAAGTTTTCTGATGGTGGAGAAGTTGTTCTTAAATAGTAAAAAGTCGTAAGCATAGCCTCATGAATGCTAAGTATTAATAAGTAGTTCCGTTTCCAAGGTCAATATTCTTTTTATCTCAGGATGACTCACAAAAGTCTAATCAACCAAAAATACCTCAATTTACATCCCACTTTCATTTGTGTAGCAGTGACAAGCTGTTCCATTATCTGTGGCTCACAGTGCTTCCAAATTCTGTCACAGACGCAGTAAAAGCAAGACTGACAGATATGTTCTGCCTACAGAATATACATCTTGGGGGGAGGACAGAAATTCCGTTACAGGTATTAAAACTAGAACGAAACTTAGGTGTGGTTATGAATCCTGATAATTTACTGGAAAAAAAAGTTACTGTTAGTCCTAGATCATATTATGTTATCTGGCCAAACAATACTTTAATTCTTTCAAAAGCTTCCGTGTTGGAAACAGAACTATTAAATTTCTAGAGTGAAAAAGGAACATTTTTACAACATCCCTTTTTTGGATTTGTTGTGGAAGAAAAACACATGCTAAAGCAGTATCACAGTATACAATTCTATACATCAAAGAAGTGCATCTTTCCTATCTTTTTTCCTCCTTAGGATGCAAAGGTAGGAGTTTCTAAGACACCCTCAGAACAATGCCCAATATCTCAAACTATTGAGAAAGAGAAACCTGTCTTTTATACATGTAAGGAAGATGCACAGTTTGGATCACAATATTCTCCAACAGAGGACATGAAGGTACAGTTTCCAAGAAAAAGACTGACAGAGATATTGCACAAAACAACATATATTTAACCTAAACATTTGCAAAAACCCCCTCAAAATTATGCAACACTAAAGATCTCACTACAGGCTTAAAAAAAGCCATTTGTAAGAGCAAATCAGTAAGAAATAAAAGAATGACCCAAAATTTTTAAAAATTCAATTGCTTGAAGAATGGTACCAGAACTCCCCAAATACGGCCAAAGGCATGATCTTTTCAGCATAATGCTACAGCAGTTGGAAATACAGGATAAAAATTATCCACTTGCTAATTTCATCTCATCTAATAAGTATTCATTTAAATTGTTCTCTTAATGTAATGAGACATGTGAGGTACATTTCACTATGCAGCTGTCTATAGAAAAAAAGATTTCTGTAAGAATATGTATCCATGCAGACCTTTCATTGACACACCACCAACAGAATTCATTCTTCACCCCGTCAGGAATGTTGACCTTCACTGTCAGGATCTTCAGATTTTCCCCTCGGTTAATGGCCAGAATCTGAGTGCAAACATAAATGGCAGAGACAGATGACACACAAAATATCCAAAAGATAAACTTATCAACATTTGTGTACACGCTTGCTTGACATTCTGTAGCAAATCATGATGGTGGTACAGTAAATCAGTTCACAAAGTACTAGCATGTACAGATAACATCCACAATTTAAACACAGATTAAATCATGCCGGGGCATAACAAATCACACATTTTTCCTGGAGTCTGCAATCTCAAGATCCAGTTTATCTTAAACACATTTATAATGCAAGTCAGCATGAATTTAGTTGGTAGAACAATCTTGCTTAATAACCCAAATTATAACTCAAGAAATGAATTGAAAAGTGATTCCAATCAGAACTGGAGATCAGAAAGGGAAAAAGCTAGTCCTAACCTGCAGGCTTCATTTTGCTTCCCAAGATCAATCCAAATTTAAAATCAATTATGAATCAGAATTTGTGACACAAAGGTAATCAGCCAAATTTGAAAGAGGATGAATTTTTGAGTTATTCACACCTAGTTCATAAATAGCTGAAAATATTGTAGATACGCTCTTTACATCAATATCAATGCTCCAGCCTTAAAATACATGCACATATTTCTGGCAGAGTCTTGTGTACACAACTGCATATTCATGATCTAAAGCTGACTCTGGTTGCACATGTGCTATCTGCACAAAGAGTTCTATTTTAAAAGGAAGTCTGTGGCTCTACATTTAAAACCAGGATCACAACGTGAGTGGTGGATCCTGAAGGATACTGGTGGGTATCTACTACTCTAACCTTTCTATGAAGATGATGAGTGTTCACCTGAAGCAATCCTTATAGTATTTATTAAGAAAACTCACTGGTCAGGAGATTTTAGAAACAGAACAACAGTTAGAAGCAGCTTCTTCCAAAATACTTCAAAGTACAAAAATAAAAAAAATCTGCTAGAAGTTGACATTCCTGTATGACTACACATGTTGCCGTATGTAGCAGGCCCTGAGCACTGTCACAACAGAGCATTCTGTGTCAATCATGAACTTTAATTCAATCACTAGCTAACTCAGACATGTCACATATGTTAAATACAATGGTTTAAAATGACTCCAGGACACAGTACCAATTTATATTCCTCAGCCTTACTGCTCCTGTGACATACCAGGCCTGACATATCATTGAACAACAAAGCTAATAATAAAGATTGTATGTGAAATATTATAGCATCTGGTACCTTGACTGCCAAAGCAAATGTTTTCATGTAGAGATTAGAAAGACACATTTTAACAAATTAAATGCTTTCATGTTTATTCTGATTTTATTTTAAAAAAAAGAGAGAAAGTTAAATGTCAAGCTAAAATGAAATCAAAATGATGCTCACAACAGAGAATGTATCTGATAGAATTATAATGTCATCATTCAGAATGCTGTAAGCAGGGTCAATATTTGCATCACATTTTTGTTTCCTGGCACTCCGTTCGCAGAATGTGTCAGTCACCTGAACTTAAACCAGCTGTATTGCAGTCACTAATATTTTTTACATTTTTACTCTTAAACAATCTGCCTATCCTGTTCTAAGTGACATGCGTTCAGAGAAGAATTATCATCCAGAAAATGCTCAATTAAGAAAGTAATTACTGAATTTCTCCCCCTAAGTTAATAAAGGCGGGTTTGTTTGGGGGTTTTTTTTTTTAAGTAACAGGTTCAAATACAGCTATTCTAGACACAAACTTTCAGTTCTAGAGAAAGACTGTTTTTATGCAAGACTGGAACAGATCCAGGGGAAGGGTTAATAAAAACAATGCGCATTTTTAAGAGAAAGCAAGAACAATTATTTGATCTAGTCACAAGATTTATCAAACCTTATTCTATTTCTCAGAAAAATACAACATCCTTCACATTGCACAACTCTCCACGTTCCAGATTTACTTAGACTCACTGAGTAAGTTTTGTATATTTTGCTAAGTACTTTAATTTCCAATTCCTTTTTAAGTATGAGATTGAAAATAGAGCACTTCCCTCAAACATTACACTTTATTCATGAATTCTTTTCCTCCCACCAATTCAGTCATCTCCAAATTGAGGAAAGCAGCCCCAAGGCATACACAAACACTGAACTGTTTACAATTAGTCAAAAATTCAAATAAACTCTTCCCTTAGTTATGACAGTGTTGGTATAGCTACCCAACTACATCTTAAGAGTCCAGTCAGGTTCTCCTTGCTGCCAAAGCAAGGAACTGTGGCTGAACCTCCCGACAGCAAAATGCTCCAGCTGGAAACACCCACAGGTATCTGATCATGTCAAAATCTGGAGTTAGGCTGTTTAAACAAGTATTTTTTTTTTCCTCATTTCAGGTTCAGTATTTTAACTTTTTCAGTCAAACAATCCAACTCCACACCAGTCCTGATTATTTCATAGCATGTCTCAACACACAAAGTGACAATGGCACGGAAGGTAACTCCAAACTACAGTGTGTGCAATGACAGCTGCAGAACCGCAGAACCCAGCTGCAGCTTACTGTACACCAGTTTACCTCATTGTAATACATGCTGCAAGGCATGCTTATGGCTACAAATGCTTTGGTCATAAAGACACAGCTTATTCTTTTGTAGGTAACATACTAGTCTACTGCCCATCCCCTTTACTTACATGTAAGCTAGAGCAGAGTTAGGGCTGTACACAGACCTTTAAGATTACAAGCATAATCCATACATCCATACTCAGGTGATGACCAGTTTCAGTGCAGTATTTTAGGGAATCCTTTATTTGCAACTCTGCAAAGAGGTGATTTAAAGCTGACTTCTACTTTTACCTCTAGCTAAGCACATTGAGAACACTTGTTTGGGCGCAGTCATGAAAGGAGTAGAGAAGGTCTTCAAAACAGTGAATTTTGCAAGTGTTCTTCAAACACAGCTATTTAACCTACAGTCCTAGGGATTAGTAAATTTTATAAATCCCTCTGAGTTTCAGGCTTCCCTATATCTTTTTTTAGGTATAAGCTTCTTTCAAAAATCCTGAACCAAATCAGATAATTTCTTCACTTGAAGACATCTACACCTCTCCCAAAACACATTCAAGAACACATTTTTAACCAGCTTTTTGAATGCAGAAAAGAAGTATTTCTTCAAAGTCTTAAGTGAAGGAGAAACTAAATACTTTCATGTATTAAAAGGGATGGTTATAACCCAAGAAAATAAAAGATAAAAAAAATGGTAATTTGCACCAGCAGGGTAGTAAGTTTGGGTAATGAAGAAATTGAAGGCTATGAGAAAGACTTTTGAAAGTACAATACTAGGGTTTAAGCTTAAGGAAGAAACAGCAGATAAAGAAAACACAAGGAGAAATAAACCAAAACAGATCAAGTTAATCTTAACATCAAACAGACAAATTAAGGATACATCCTGGATAAGAAACAGTGCAGCCATGTGGTCAGAGTGCTGACCAGGTTTGGGAAATCTGGTTTCCAGCCCTGGCTCTACCTAAGCAACAGTTTTCCTTATGTAAAACAGAAAAAAAGGATGCCTCAGACAAGAAGTAAATCATACCATCATCCCAGGAAACACTTGTACACCTAATACATGTTGCATATCTCAGTATTCACCACTCTAAGCGCAGGAAAAGCTGAACAGTCTTTGACAGCCAAAGTATTCGTTCAACAGTAAAGCACCCAAACAAAAAACCCATGCAGCACAACACTTAATCTCCTGATGAATCTACAAACCTTCGTGGTATGTCACCACAGTAGTCTTAGCTCACTCTATTTACTTTTCTAGACTCTCTAGAAGCAAGTTTTCACCAAATAATTACTGAGATGAATACAGTAATTGTTCACAACTACAGGTACCTCTTCAAACATCTACAGAAGGCCTGTCCATTAAAATCACTTGTAGTAATTTAGTCTTTCACCTAATACCACCCATATTGGGGGGGGGAAGGTTTAAAATTAGCCCATACATGTTGTGAAATATTTTTTGTAAAATTCATTTCAAGACATGCAAGAAAATCCTTTATTAATTCAAAACATCACACTGTTTTAAAATAGCAAGCAGAGAAAAAATGAGATCATATCATAGATATAAAAGGAAAAGCATTCTGCTGTAGAATAAGGCAGCCTTCTAAAGGAAAAGGACATTTCTGGTTGGAAGCAGCTAAGAGAGCCTTTTTTATTTTGGTTTGGGTTTTGGGTTGGGTTTGGTTTTTTTTTTTTTTTTTTTTTTTTTTTTTGCATTGAGTGCATCACACTTCAGCCTTTGAACTTCAGTAACAGGAGCAGCCTAGCTATCAAGTCATCAGCTAGTAAGTTTGCTTTGTCCCTCATTTCTTTTTCTAGTCATATAGGTCTAGGCTTGGAGCTTAGGATAACCAAAGATGCTTCACAGAAGGGAATACTGATGAGTCGGAAAACAAACCCGTTTTTGGGGTAGCGCATGGGATGTTCCCCCTGAGCCTTTCTATTTTGATTGTTCAACTTTTACATGAAGTTGCTGCTGACAAGAGCTGCTTTTGTAGGTCACCTTCAATTTCAATTTTCTGGATCCTTCCCTGATACTTCTCACCAGTTTCACCTGACAGGTTTAGTGTCAAATGGCTCAGACCATTCTGACTCAGCGCTGCAGCAAACATCCAAAAGAAACAAAGAATAAGTTCATCCAAGTGTGCTTCAATTAAATACTTACACTCCAACCAAGCAGCTTCCTCTACTATGCAATGCCCCAGTCTTACCCCTACAGACCATAAATTATTATATTATATCTTACCCCCATAAGACCATAAAGGCTTAGCCTTTATCCCCCTCCTGGTAACACTTGCTGCGCACTTGTCACTGTAGGAAGGGAGGGAGGGCATGACATACATTGAAAATAAATCACACCAGTACTGAAATACCTGATTATAAATATTTGTTTAATGAGAATTAATTAGACAATAGACATACTGAATAAGCAGTCCTCTGCTCAGTTTCTTAAGACAGATTATCTGCTTAGTCCTGCATTTCAAGAATTCAAAAGTCTCTTACCTTTGATAACTGAAAAGCAAAAATCAAGTATTTTTAGAAACAGTTTTAAGCAACAAAATTAAAAAGCAAAGCCACCTTTGCTATAGTTAAAATTCTAAGAAAAAAAATACAAATCTGTAGGTGTACCTGATGATGCTGAATGTTCTTTATATGACAAGAAAACTCATGGTACAGTTGAAATTTATCAATATCTTTTTCATTTCCACTTTTGGATGACACTTTTGCCAAGGCTGATTGGATACAAATATACCTTTGCTGACATCTGATTAAAAGAAACAAATGTTAATAAGGCATTTTAGCATGAAGCTTGTAACAAGTCATTAGTGCTTGTATTGAATAAAAATGAATTTTGGAGTCTGCCCAGTTACAAGTTATGTTAACCCCAATTACCTGCAGAACTCTATTACATATCTTAATGCCGAGACTGACATAACACATACTGACTAGAACATACCAAGAAAAGAAATTCAAGCAGACCTCAGAAAAAGCTGAACACAGCCCTTATCCTGAAGGGAACGGATACTCAAAAGCCACCATCTGCACTTCAATTTGGTTAGTTATTGGTTCAACTTCACACAACAAATCTTGGGAAGTTGCAAAAAAATTATAGCAGTTATCTATTTTATAGAAATGCAACATCTCTCTTGAATCTGTCCAGCCTCAGAATTAATTTCTTGCTTTGAGCACTTCACACTCATAAAACTTTCCATTATTTTTAGGAGTAACAGGGATCCCAAACAGGTAGCTTCCTGAATCCTCTTCATGATTATTATGCATACAACACACTTTAGATCAACAGGATATATCTGGAGAGCACTGTGTACCAAAGTAAGGAGCTTCTAGTGGTCAAAAGAATGACAGTGATAGTCTGGTAATGACAGCACAGCCTTTACAAAACAACCGTGTCATTGAAATTATCACATTGCTGTGCTCTAGCCTTTTGATGAAGTTGGCCATTACTCACGATAAACAGCAAACAAAAGACAACTAAACAGAACTGAGCAGATTCAAAGCAACACTGCATGTTCCTAAGAAGGTATCTGTTCTTTCATAATCCCGTACTGTCCCAGATGGTAGACAACAGAGGAAAAAAAAAAACAACAAGCAGCTACTACTCTATCACATCAACCCCCCCGTACATGACAAGTAACCTTGAAGTCATTATGTAATGTAAGAAAACTTAAAGTCAGCTAACAGTCAAAGGATCAGTAACTCCTGCTTTAAAACCAGTCACATTTGCTTGCCTGATTGTCTTCCAATGGCAAAATCAACCACCACTGCATGCTAATTACACTCACTGGTGTCAAGCAGTAAATATTGGAGCAATAATAAATAAATAGCAAATATTGGAACAGATACACCTCTGGAAAGTCATAGCTTGAAGGAAGTGCAAGGAGAGAAAACTTTCCCTTACAGATCACTAACTGCAAGGGAGATACACTCTATATGGAACAGTCTTTGGGAGTCACAGTGTCATGCCACGCTCACAGGAGATTTCTCCTCCACTGATAGCCAGACGGGCAGAAAGGCTAAAGAACATCTCCAGCAAGTGAAGGAACAGACCTAATGCAATCTCACAGTAACACTTTTCACATCATTAAAAAAAAATGAATTGCATATCTGCACACTAGGACACTGAATCTTACCATGTAACCAGGAAAATTTAGAAAATAAAAAAATAATCAAACTTACAATTTCCTGATAAAATCCAGTGTATCTTTATCTTTAGCAAATATGTCGGCTAAAATATGCTGTACTCCAGCCTCTACTTCCTGGATAGTTGAAAGTCCTTAGAAGAAAAAACATTTAAAAGTTATTAAAAAAAACCCTAATATGAAAAATTACTTTACACAACTGCACAAGCACTAATAAAATATACACAAGCTGAAAGAAAACTGATGCAATATATCTGACTAATTTTCAGCAGTTTCAATGAAGAATCCTAGTTCATTAGAATTTTTTTAACTAAAGTTTCCTTTCCAAAACATATGAAACAATTTTTAATGAGCCTAAAGTGACCAATGCAGTATCATAAATCAAAATGACATTGAGAGAAAAATAATAATAATTTTGTGACTTTGATGCTAACAGATCTTGACATTTACGATGCAAATTAATTATTTACAACAGTAAAAATTGGATATTCAAGTATAATTTTTGCAGTTATAATAAAATGAGTAATCACAGCACAAGTTTACACATTTTGCTACTGATACAGAAACTGCCTAAAATTTTTTGCAGGCAAGCCTGTCCTTTCTCTGTGTAATGGTTTCATATTTCCACTGGTTTGTAGCAGGAGTTTGCACAGTGACAATTCTGAGGCCAGGGTACCCTCATCCTCTCCCATGAAACACTGTTCAAACAATGAAGTTATAAAATGTCTCCATATACAAAGTATTCTAGAGAGCTGATAACAGAATCATTCAGCTTTCCAACACACGGAACCATCCCTCACTTCAAAAGACCAGAGGAGGCGGCACAGCATCCTCCTTAGCACAGCGGCTGAACTGGACCAGGACCAGAAGGTAATGAAATAAAACTTCCACCTTGTATTTTAAAATCAATATATCTAACCCTGTTTCTAGCAACAGTCATTAACAAATGCTTCAGAGCAAAAAGCAAGAATCCTAGAGTTGGCAGATGCAGGATTAGCTGTCTCCTTCAATGCACATTATTTTTCACTCTGCTGTCTGATGGACTATCAATATCTTGGGAAGAGCTTTATTAACACCATTTTAAAAAACTGCATAGCTCTAATAACTAATATTGTTATTGAATCCAGAACCCTGCTTCTGAATGGGCTGTAGAGTTACACACTATAAAAAATTAATCTTGCCCTTTTTTAAAAAGTGGAAGTTAAACTTACCTGCCAGAAAGAAAAATAAAAGTATGAGAACAAGAATATGTTATTAAATGCCTGCACTGATTAGAAGTTGTGGAATTTGGCTCTTTACATCTATGAGTTGGGGAGGTCCCGGACAACTGGAGGATTGCCAATGTGTCACTCATCTACAAGAAGGGCCGGAAGGAGGATCTGGGGAACTACAGGCCTGTCAGCCTGACCTCGGTGCCGGGGAAGATTATGGAGAGGCTCATCTTGAGGGCGCTCACAGGGCTTGTGCAGGACAACCAAGGGATCAGGCCCAGCCAGCACGGGTTCATGAAGGGCAGGTCCTGCTTGACCAACCTGATCTCCTTCTATGACCAGGTGACCCGCCTTAGTGGATGAGGGGAAGGCTGTGGATGTTGTCTACCTGGACTTCAGCAAAGCCTTTGACACTGTTCCCTACAGTATTCTCCTGGAGAAGCTGACGACTCGTGGTTTAGACAGGTACACTCTTTGCTGGGTTAAAAACTGTCTGGATGGCCGAGCCCAGAGAGTGATAGTGAATGGGGTGAAATCCAGTTGGCAGCCGGTCACAAGCGGAGTCCCCCAGGGCTCGGTTTTGGGACCGGTCTTATTTAATATCTTTATTGATGATCTGGATGAGGGGATAGAGTGCTCCCTCAGCAAGTTTGCAGATGACACCAAGTTGCGCGGTTGTGTTGATCTGCTGGAGGGTAGGAAGGCTCTGCAGAGGGATCTGGACAGTCTGGATCGATGGGCCCAGGCCAATTGGATGAAGTTCAATAAGGCCAAATGCCGGGTTCTACACTTCGGCCACAACAACCCCAGGCAACGCTACAGGCTTGGGGACGAGCGGCCGGAAAGCTCCCCCACAGAAAAGGACCTGGGGGTGTTGATCGACAGCCGGCTGAATATGAGCCAGCAGTGTGCCCAGGTGGCCAAGAAGGCCAACGGCATCCTGGCCTCTATCAGAAATAGTGCTGCCAGCAGGAGTAGGGAGGTGATCGTGCCCCTGTACTCAGCACTGGTGAGGCCGCACCTCAAATCCTGTGTTCAGTTTTGGGCCCCTCACTACAAGAAGGACATTGAGGTGCTGGAGCGTGTCCAGAGAAGGGCGACGAAGCTGGTGAGGGGTCTGGAGCACAAGTCTGATGAGGAGCGGCTGAGGGAACTGGGGTTGTTCAGTCTGGAGAAGAGGAGGCTGAGGGGAGACCTTATTGCTCTCTACAATTACCTGAAAGGGGGTTGCAGAGAGGTGGGTGTGGGTCTCTTCTCCCAAGTGACAAGTGACAGGACTAGAGGAAATGGCCTCAATTTGCGCCAGGGGAGATTCAGACTGGATATTAGGAAAAAGTTCTTTACTGAGAGAGTGGTGAAACACTGGAACAGGCTGCCCAGGGAGGTAGTGGAGTCACCCTCCCTGGAGGTATTCAAGGAGCGTGTAGATATGGCATTGTGGGATGTGGCTTGATGGGCATGGTGCTGTGTGGTGTGCGTGGGTTGTTTTGGTGTGGGTTGTGGTGTTTTGTGGGTGGTTTTTTTTGTGGGTTTTTTTTTTTATGGTTGGACTTGATGATCTTACAGGTCTTTTCCAACCTTATGATTCTGTGAGTTAGTGTTTCGTGTGGTATAAGTAATGTAACAACAGAATACAAAGATAAGGGAATTATAAAACATGCATTATAATGAATATGAATTATTACGAGACACTCAAGTACCAGAAGCGTACACAGCGACATCATTTTAACTCTAGCACAGAATTTGAATGAGATAGAACAGACCAAAACCAATCAGGATTAAAGAAATAATCAAAAAGTTCCCATTCAACAAGCACCACTCATATGGGCATTAACTGTGTCCATTGTAAAAACAGCACATTCTTGTTTAATTAGAGAAATATTGGACCATGCATACAAGTAAAAGGAAGAACAAAATTTTCTGGTGAGCCTACTTCCACAACTTTCAAATATCTGGCTTTGATACATGAACTGCTGTTTTTATTTCAGTTTATTTTTAGTATAAGTTTAAAAACACTGAGAATTTAAAATAACTGAATATTAAGATTTGATGAAAACTTTTCTGCACAGCAAATGGCTCATCCCTTTCACAGATATTCACTCTGATCTCAAACTGTATATAGGTTGTCAGCCTGGCTCCTGAGTTGATAAAAGTGACCCAGTTCATGTATGTATGTAGTTTCTGATACGCCTTTCAAATGGTAACCATTATATAAACCTAAGCAACATTGTTTTTAGCAAAAAACTGAAAATAGGTGTATCAATTCTAAAATTGAAGTGTTTATGCTGTGAATAGCACTCTCTTCTGAATAAATTTATTTGAACTTTCACCGTGAATATTTTAATTTGGCTCTTTAGACTCTGCCGGAATAGTCAGATACGTGGTTGCAATATACTGCTGTATGAAATAATGACATGCTAAAATGCAGAAATTAAAATATCAGAATATTTGGTAACTGTTTTTCAATGAAAAGTTAGGATCATTTTATAAGCAATATTGAAATAAAATAAAAGAACAACAGAAGTGGGAAGAGTAAGAGTCAGCCTCACCAGTAGGTTCAGCACTTTTATGTTAAAATTCAAAAATAAATGTTGGGGCAGAGAAGAAAAGCACTTCTCAATTTTAACACCATACAGAAGGCTGCAGCAATCTTCATATTTTATTGTCAGAGATTGCCCCCTACAGATTCACCCATAACTGCATTCACAAAGAAACACAATTCTGCAGTCTGTGTGTGACAATCATATCGTTAAAGTTCCTACTCAAATTCCAGAGACTACATCTTCTCCAACCCTTACTGTCATTCAATAGCAAAAACTCTCTCCTGCTCACTCCCAGTCACCAAGGGCTGTTTTTACTAAGATGTGCTTTGATGGGTCACATTTACTTCAGTAATAAGTATGAGCATAAGCCCCTTATACAATCAGCATTGAATCTTCAGTAAACAAATCAAGTTAGAGTAGAACCATAAAGAGGTCTTAAGTGTGCGGTGCAGTTCCCTCTCTCTTACCAGTAAATACAGATGTCAACTATACTCTTAACATCTCCAGACTTCTGTCTCTTGGTATACCAGAATTACTACTATTTACAGCACAGGAAAGGTTTGGGAGCCATGACATTAAATTTAAACTCTACCACATGCTGCTAAAAGAACTGTGGACTTTAAAGTAGTTGCATAATGCAACATCAGAACAATTAAGATAATTTCCCTTTTAAAACCTTTTCAGGCATTTAAGACATTACTGCTCATAGAAGCAGAGTACTTACCTTTGGTATTAGGTCTAATGTAAGAAAAGAGATTGAGTTCCATAGGATTCTGCAGAAGTGAGAGAGCAGCAGGTTCTAATCCCAGCTGCTTGGCCCTCTGGGCTTTGGTGCCTTTACTCCCAGTTTTATAAGGTGCAGACTTAAAACAAACAAACAAAAAATACAGTTATTAAAAGTCAAGGAAGTATTTCAGTCATGCTATGTACTTTGCATTATGCACTATTTAGTTAAGCAAGATTACATTTAAACTAAGGATGATCTGAAAAAGACTAGTGTACTGACCACATGGTCTAATTCTTCCAAAGTTCTGCAATTTAATAATGCTGTTAAAAGGCATCCAGATAATTTCCCTTCTTTCTTCAACTTCTGTATCATTGTATGCGTCTTCTTTGCAACAGTACTAAAACGAAGAGATTGATATTAAGTCACATTTCATGGCGGATTAAAAAGGTTATTGATTGTGACCTTGTTTGTTACACTGCTGAAGCTCTCTCAACCCCCTGAAGATTGTTTCTCATGCTAATCCTCAACAAAAGAAGTATGACAATCCAAAAAATGTTTTTAACTATTACTCTCTTTCTCCAGTTAGTTCAAAACTGTATCAGAATATCTTGTGGTAGCTTTAAGCAAAAACATCAAACAATACACAGGCAGCAAAGGTATTTTGTTATAATTTAAATTACTTGTTCAGACAAGAACTATCTCAGGCCACTTTCCTTCTTTGGAAAGAGTCTCCTGCTAGGGGATAGCCAGGGAGTACAAGGAGGAAGACACTATGTTGACAGAACATCTGGCAAGTCTGTTCCCTTGCCGTCTCAAGAACACACAGCCACCCAAAAGCAAGGAGTAGTGAAAGCAGTCTCATCCACCCCTGCAGTGGGCTTTGCTCATCATTTCTTTGCTGCAATGGTCCGTGACGGTTTAGCTCGCCCCCTTGATCCATTACAATCTCAAGAAGTGCTCTTCACTAGAGGCTTTGCTGTTCCAAGTGGGGAGTCAAGGGATTCTTAGTGATTCTTTTTCTAAGGGCACAGTTTACATCTAATTGGATTAGGTATCTCCAGGACCTGTAAGCTACTAAAACTGCAGAAAGATTAAGATCTTAATTTTTCTTCGGCAATTAATAATGCTAGATTTCTTGTTACTTAGAGTAAAAAACCCAGACAGGCATCAAGCATAATTACCTCAGTTTTAAACTTTCTTCTTTAGGAGTTCCTTTATAATTGCAGTGTGTACAAAATGCGAAAACAGGAACACAGAAGCAGCAGCCAGTTGTTACTTACCTCCCCCCAGATACCTGTCTGTATTAACTTACTTACCGTAGCTCTTCCAATGTTTGCTGCACTTCTCGCAAGGCATCAGCCTCCAGATTATTGATGAGTTCTTTTCGATACCGAGCAATAAAAGGAATTGTGTTTTCTTCTTGAAAGAGGCGAATTAAGTTTGCACATACCCATGGTTCAACATTTGTTATTTCTGACAAGGCCTGTCACAAGAAAAAAAAACAAGAAAAAACAAACAAAAAAAAAATTAAGGAAGGTGATAGATTGCTTTAAACAGCCTCTCACTCAAAGTTCAGAATATTATGCTGACCAGCAGAGACTACAGTCCCCTCTAAGACAGGATGCCAGGCTTCCCATGCATCCAGCCACCACACCCAGTACTTCAGAAAGACATGCAGCAACCAGTGTTTCCAGAAACTTGTAAGTACAGGAAAAAAAATATGCAGGAAGGAGTGCCTCTTGGGAACAGAAAAAAACCCAAACAATTAAAAAAAAGAACAGAAAGACAACAGACTCCACATGGCAACTCAGAAAACTTGGAACTTTTTTTAAAACCAACACTAACATACCTCATGGTTAAACAAAACAAACGAAACCCACAAACCCAAAGCTGATCCAACTCCCACTCCACCAATAATTGGAAACTAGCATGATATTACTAAAGGTTTCAAGATGAACCAAGCCTCACAAAGTTAAACATGATTTTGTACAAATTGGGCCTTCCAAAGATAAAGTTATAGCGTATTAATACCGAATCGACAACAAATTATCTAAGTACCTTAGCTTAGCAACATTTTAACTACCACTGTTTGTACTTCACTACAGTTATTCCCATAGAGGGCTGACTTAAAAGCCTTTCGACAGTTTTGCTCTGAAGCCTAAAAATATAACAACTCCCGCACAATCATATTCACTGCTTTTAGTGCATCAATACATAAAGATCAAATTCTCCATCTGCATTTCCAGGAATATTTTAGAAGACCTTCCTTAAGCAGGCAATATTAAGGATGATGAATAGGATGTACCCAATCTATGCCCATTCTGTTCATATTTAAATCTTCCATAACCATACCCAGCCTCCCAGAACAGAAGCTATCCTAAAACTGCCTTCATCTGAACAGCTTCAAAGTTAACATGCTACAAAAACAAAGATGATATCTCCCTTGATGTCACTGTTGTTCCAAGAATGCAACCTCCTCCTTGATGGTACTGTAAATTGATACACACTCTCAAATGAGTCGCTACAATTAAAAAATCCACACTAGATCTTAAATTCCGAAACTATGCACACAGACATCCCAAATCTTTCAGCACGCCTTCCTGTAGGAGTTTCAGTTGGCTATATGCACAAAAAACCCCATGTGCTGAGACAGAAGAAATGTGCAAACTGTTAACGTGCTAGCTTTATACTAAGGACTGCCTAAGTCACAGATATTTGAATAATATTAAAGTTTGAACTTTTAACAGTTACCAACCAACATTTATATTTATACATGTATTATGACAATTTAAGCAGAGGTTAAATGACTACTTAACAGCACAATGATTCTCTGACACTCCAACTGATGCCAAGAGGACTCAACTGTATGTTAGAATCTAAGTGCTAATTATGTAGGAAATGGTTTCACTGACACTTCAGAAAAGGAAAAGATCTCATACCTGTACAATATCCCAGTTCATTTCAAATTCTTCCTTTACTTTGTTGCCTCCCAGATTTTTTACTGGCTTTCCTTCAGGACACATAGTTGACTTAATCTTTTTAAAGGGTGGTTCATCAAATGCAAAATCCTCCTCAGATTTCTCATGTTTCACTTGATTTCCCACTACAGGAACGCTTGTTGAGGGTTTTTCATCACTCTCCAAACTCTTTACATCGTTCCCTTGGAATGAATTTATTTCCATTTTTTTCAGCACTTCTGGCTTTTGATTTAAAGTTTTTGGTTTAGTGCCTACATCTTCTTCCTTAGGTTTTATAAGTTGCATTCTACTATCTTCTGCAGGAGCAATAGGCAAGGATACATCCTGCCAAAAAACCATTGAAACCATATTAAGCATTGACTGTTACAAACTGGTTCAACATTTGCATTAAAACCTAGCAAGACTTGATACTAGACATCATTTTCCCAAGAGATGTCTCGGTCTGGCAGGGAAATGCCAAGCCAGAAATCAAGTAACCTGAAATACATCTTACATGGAGGAAAAGACACAAACATACCCAGCAGAACCGTGAGTTAAAAAGATCGAATAAAATTGTTCTGGAAAGACTTTAATTGGGCTCTCCTTCAGAAGACACTGGCCTACAGTCCTTGCCTCCACTCATCTCAACGAAACAGGGAACAGCAGTGCAGCGAAGCACTCTTCTAATGAGGTGTTAGGTGCAGCATGGGAACTGGAACTGAGATTTGGTCTAAGATATTGTTTAACCTTGAACAAGCCACACTTTCTTTCCCAAATTTCCCCAGAGACCTTCTTCAGAGTCCAAGACTGGATTTCTCAATATGCCACATATGTCAAAACATTCAGAAACATCAGTGTGAACCAGAACGACTGGCTTCTGTCATGACGTGATCTCTGATGTTAATCTTTGACAGAAGTAACTAACTTCTATTGAAGTGTATTTTACATTCATCATATTAAAACTGGGATCCTTACTGGCTCGAACAGCCATGCAAGGAAACGTAAGTACAGGCCTTTTTGTTGTGCTACCCAGCTGGTGAAAAGGTAGAAGACATCAAAGGTGCAACACAGAAACCAGAGATATTAGTGTTTAGTTTTCATTACAGAAAGAATAGAGGTATTTATTTCTTTATTTTTGTTGTTGAAAGATCTCCAGGAAAAACCATGTTTCATTATCATTGGCCAAAATTTTAAAGCAGGGCCCTTAGATCTGGGATACCTAAATACATAAGAAAGTCATGTTTATCTAACTTACTGAATATTCTCAGTAACAGTGAAATCAGATGAGCTGATCAGATTCAGGCAATGAAGTGAACCAGAGTTGGAAAAACTCTGCTCATGTTACTTGCCAACCACAGTAATAAAATGTCTCTTGCTTAGAGATACTCACCATTTCCTCTTTTATTGCTACCTTCTTGACCTTTTTCCTGACCACAGCTGACCGTGGAGCAGCAGCTTTTTTAGTTTTTGCCTCATTTTTCTTTGGCAACCGAGGTCTCTTGGTGATTTTGCTTTTTGGCTCCCACTCCTCCTCTTCCTCCTCTGATTCAGAGCTCCTGAAAAACAAATGAGTAAACAATACTGCTTTTGAGAAGAATAAAAAAAAATAGATAAGCAAGCCAGTCAGCATTTTCTGACATGAAAGGAAGCGAACAGGAAAAATGAACAGAAAGGTAGGCAGACTCAACAAATACAGGTCTTTCATGCTGTTGCAAAGCCAATGGCTGGAACAATTTACCAACCTTTCCTGAAGTTGGTCATGGGATGCGTACATACCTGATTCTGTTTGGACAACTGGCAGTTCAGTTACACCCTATCTTCACTGGGAGCATGAAGCAGAGAAGGTAATTTGTGTTTTATAATTGAAGTTTTGTGCAGTAAAACTTTTTAATCAACCTCTCAGAAACTGAGTGTTGTTCTTATGCAATTGCTCATGCTTAGCATAAACCTTTAAAAAAAAATCCTAAGGAAAAAAGTAATCTTACAAATTAAGAAATGAAGGTAGTTCATCATCTTCTGATGTAAGGGCTTTGGCTCCAGATTTCACCCGCCTTGGTAGAGATGACATCTGAAACAGAGGCGAGAAGAGAGAAATAGAACATTTGGTTGAAGTTGTATTGTCTTATTCAGCTGTTTAACTCACTGCCAGGAGTGCCCTCATAATGTCTTCACCAATCACAAAAGTTACCTCTAGAACAGGTTTGGATTTCTTAGTATCCAAGAATTTAGGCCACAGCAGCACACATTCAACAATCTTTTCAATTGAGCAAACAGACAAACCAGCACTATAGCCTCTCAGATTCTTTTTTTCTCCAGAGACAATTATTTGGCTTGTATGTAAAGCTATCCTAGCAAAAAGAGTACTGGTTCTCAGACGTATTATTGGGTGTCACTTACATACTGTGCCAGTTTTTTCTCTGTCAATCTAAGAAGCACAGAAAATAAAATTAAGATCTAGTAAAGTGAGCTTGCATATGGTTTTGATGTGAACAGGACTACAAGAAGATTGTCCATTTTGATCCAGAATTTCACCTTTAAAGACTATCCATTGCTTGTATGCATAATAAAAACAATTTTGAAAGAGCTGCTCATAAACATGTAAAAAGTACATAAAACAATTACCAAAGGTAAAAAGAGAAGGCACAGACTTTCTCCTGACCCAAGATTCACACCTAAAATAGCTGCATTTCAGTTAATCAGTTATAGATTTTTTGGCAATGGTTGGGCCCATGAGTTTCAGTAATCATATTTGGCAGGTTTAGTTAGAGAATTTTAGGTACCCTCAAAATTTTACCTGCCAGAAAATTTTAAAAAATAAAACAAAAAACTATAAAGCATTTCTATAACTATAAAACTCATAAACATATTCAGCTGGCTGTCGAACAACACCCCCAAGTCCTTTTCTGCCAGGCAGCTTTCCAGCCACTCGTCCCCAAGCCTGTAGCGTTGCATGGGGTTGTTGTGACCCAAGTGCAGGACCCGGCACTTGGCCTTGTTGAGCCTCATACAATTGGCCTGGGCCCATCGATCCAGTCTGGCAGATCCCTCTGCAGAGCCTTCCTACCCTCGAGCAGATCAACATACCCGCCCAACTTGGTGTCATCTGCAAACTTACTGAGGGTGCACTTGATCCCCTCGTCCAGATCATCGATAAAGATATTAAACAAGACCAACCCCAGTATCGAGCCCTGGCGAACACCACTTGTGACCGGCCACCAGTTGGATTTAACTCCATTCACCACAACCCTCTGGGCCCGGCCATCCAGCGAAGAGTGCACCCATTCAAACCATGAGCAGTCAGCTTCTCCAGGAGAATGCTGAAGGAAAGTGTCAAAGGCTTTACTGTCAGTAACAGGTCTGCATATCTGGGATGTTCCACTGACTGAAATCCCATTATATGACTGGTTAGAATACACATCTACCACAGGAAAACAGAAATCTCCACAGAACACACAAAAAAATATTACTCACCTTATTAGCTTCCCAGGTGACTTTTCACTGTCAGTTCTGAGACACCTGCAACTTCACCCAGCCACTCTGCTTCTCTGTTTTCCTCTGATCTTTATAGCTGAACAGTCATTACCATAGTCTTTATTTATTTATTTATTCCCATTACCTCAGAGGCATGAAAATAATGTTTCCATTTTATATTGTACTTTAATCTGTGATTGGGAGAAACAAAAAACTTACTCATGTTTGCAACACCAAGACCTACAGAATTATGTAACACCTGAGCCAGATGGATCTCTGATCCATGTTTTGCAGGCACTGGGACACTCTTCACATGCTTAGGTCTCACAGTTCTCTCTGTTTTCAAACGAGGTGTTTAGCTTACAATATCATTATCAGTCATATTTCTTCAGCTAATCTAACCAGGTGGGTATTTTTTAGTATTCCAGGCAATTCTGGAAGCCCGTGATCAGTTTTAACCACTCTAACCAGCTTCTTCATAGTTACCCATTGAATCATAGCAAGGAAGAAGAAAAAAGCCAACATGCATGTTGTCTCACCTGAGGTCAGCATCCCCGCTATATAACACCACTCTCTAAACTTTCCTGCCAGTTTTGGACACTCAGCATATCGCCATGATAGTTTTGGGGCTTACCCAAAAGCCTAGATAAAAGAAAAGCCTCATCCAGAAAGTCTTTTTTATGCTAATATTTCCCTCTCAACTCAAGTGGCCAAAGGCAGGGTCTCAAAGTATCTCAACATTTGTATTGTTATATTAAGTAAGATTACGGCAAAAGTAAAGCTTACTCTACAAAGTTAATTGTACTTCCTGCCATCCAACACCGGTGAGTGATTTAAGTCTTTGTATCAGCATAAGGATAGTATATCAGCTCCTTGGTTTATGATACCAGGCATTTTCCACATTCTTCATGAACAGATTAGTATTTGCTCCTACATCTTTAAATCCAATTACCATATAGCAAATATAAAAATAGCATAGGAAAGCATGAGATAGAATACAAAGTGATCTGTAATAAGGCTAAGTCTTTATGGGACAGTTCAATGTTTAGGGTTTTTTTTCCTTTAGATTTCTTGGATTTTCCACTTTAAAAAATAATTAGATCATCTTTTAAGTGTTTGTTCCAGTCCTTTGGAAAGCTGGAGAAGTAGTAAAAACACTTGATCCAGAAAATCAAAGAAGATAAGACCAGCACGGAATCTGTCCTCTGTCCCACTCATCAATATTGCGTCAGTTCTTACAAGCACATAGCGAGTTGGCACTGGCCTCAGATACATAAACTCCAAATTTAATTATATAATATAATCTACTAAATTTTCTTGAGTGGTAACTTTGTTCCTAAAGGCTTTTGTACCTGCACTTAAAGTTCATTTGAACGAAGGTTAAGATGTGAATTTAAAGCACAAAACTTATTTCAGAATAACTCTCCGTGGATACACAAGCCATGGTCAGAAGCCAAAATGGAGTTCTACAGCTCAAAATAAAAGCCCAATACCAAAGAGCATCTGTGAGATGAATATCAAAAATGGGTATCACAAAGGAAAAAAAAGTATCACAATATTTCACTGTGAGGTGGGGCCAGGTTATAACCACCTCCCCTTCTAATAATGTATACATCGAACTAACTGTACTTCATATTTGTAGAAGAAGAATCTTGCAGTTGCTACATATATTCTTTTTGTTTACAAAGAATCATTTGTTTGTTCAAATCCACAAATGTACTTCTGATTTGATTCCAAATTGCCAGACAGCTGTCTGCTAAATTTTCCTCCTGAGCTGCCTGCACTAGGGTGTGCTAACACCTACAGTTAATGACTAAGAAAAACAGTCCTTCTGTGATTCACTGCAGAGGGGGAGGCAGGGAAGAGGATGAAAAGCAACGAGCCTAAATGCCACTGATGATCATGAATAACTATTACAGATTTTCTTTTTTAAAAAAGGTTTCAGACTGTCCCTGGAGTGAGGCAGGAAGACTCAATAAACAGGCAAACACAGTTATGCTCCACATGGGGCGTCTACAATGCTGACTGCACTGACTACATGACAAGGCAATCAAACAAGCTATTGCCTGGTCCGTGCTCTGCTTCTACTGGGATATGGTCCCCCATATTGCCTGCCTCAAGTGTTAAGGGAGCTTGGAAAAGCTTTATTCACCCTCCCGCAGCATGGTGGCATCAAGACAGTGTGAAGTTGGCCACTTATCTCCTATTATATTTTCCAGATAGACTGGCCTCCTATTATATTTTCCAGATAGACTGGCCTCAGTGGGAAAACTGCCTTTTACCTCTTTCTTCTCTGTCACCTCCAGGTAACCATACACAAAGTGAGGGCTGGTTTCTACTTTGAGGAAAGAAATTATAGCTTGCATAGGTCTGTGTCCCCTTCCAAATCCAGAAAAGTCCCATAGCTGTAGAAGAGCCAATTACAAAACTGACTGCTTCTTGAAAAATGAAGAGTAACCAATTTATACCAGACACAAGTCAGAGTAAACTTTTTTCCCCCTCCTGTGTCAGTACTGCTGTACCTTATTGCAGGTGCTTGCAGTGCCTGGATTACTGGTGTCTCCTGTACTCATCACCTGAAGGAAGTAAACTTTTTTCTTATTTTATATATGTTGTTGAGAACTTTGCAGTCATTAAAAAAAAATGTTGTTCCTTGAGAAAGAGTTCTTAATCATCTTACCAACAGTATTTTACTTCCATGCCAGGCAACAGGAGCTAGGAGCTAGAAACTTCAGCCTTCTTGCCTACAAACTTTAGCTCCCAACTCCTGCTTCATTTCAGATTGGTCCACATACAATATTTTGCCTCTGTCCAACAGGCTGAAACCTTAACACTGAACCTTCACACTAGACCCTTGATCCCCTGTTCAAGAGAATCAAAACTCTTCTGTTCGTCCATCTCCCAAACAACAGCATGAAACATCATTGCTTGAAACACCTGAATTCTCTTTGCTTCACACACTCAGTCATCACTAAAGCCTTGCTTCTCCACAAAACCCAAAACAGTTACAGCATGTTCTTCAGAAGTACTTCCCACTTAAAAATGAATGACGACTTTGCAGAGCTATTATGCTGTCCAGGGAAAAAGAGCTGAAACTATTTAAATCATTGCTATTATAGATAAATGTATCTCCCAGGCCTACTATCCAAATAGTTTGGCATCCGTTTTGTTGCCAGTTCTTTTGTTCCCATCACTTCTATTGTCTGCATCCAATGCAGAGCTCCACAATGCATTCAAGCCATCCTGATGGCTGTAAATAGCACATTTCTCCCTGCCTGTCAGCTACTCATTAAAATAAGGCTAGTGTAGTTTGGTGTTGGGCCATCCCAGGAATAAAGAACAGTGACAGGGTAGCTCTTCTTATACTTCACTGTACAGAATCTTAATATGGATATGCACAAAACATACAGCAAGGAAGTAACCGTTCCTCTGGTCTCTCTCCCCAAATAGGAGTTCTAGGCAGCATGTAGAATGTAAGTAGATTGAGGCTTTAAGGGCCTTATGTTAAAGAGCAATCCAAAGTCTCATTTAGAGACTGATATTCTCTTCAACCTCCCTATTGATGCAAACATACAACCCATTAAAAGTAAATTTCATCATATATGAATCCAGGTGGCATAAGCAACTGCTTGCAGAAAGAAAAGTTTAATAATAGTTTAAAAGGAATTAGATGAAAACACCCTCCCTGGCCCCACCACTCTCCCAAAACCCCCAAAAAAGCCCAGCACTAGCACAAGGCTATGTGTTGCAGCTCCACCATTAGAGCAACAATTTTCAGAGCCAGAAATTGCTCCAGTAACCCTAATAGACTGTGACATCTTCTACAGGGTACTTTAGAAAAAAATTGTATTTAGCAGTTGAAAGTTATAGAAAAGATTATACTTTCACAGTATGATCAAATGAACGCCATTATGGCAAATTTAAATCTCACAACCTTACTACATTAAGTCACATAAATCCCTCATAACTAGAGAAATATAGATCTGAATATCAACAAAGTCTACTGCACCTTATAACTCAATCAAATAGATTCTTCTACCTGAAGGTGCGGGATTTAAAAAAAACAAACAACAGAGAACCAAACAAACACAACACCACCACCACACATATACTTGGAAACTAATTTAATTTCAGTAACTGCAAAAAAATCCCTCTCCAGAAGAAAAGGACACAGAAACTTCTAAAGCTCTTTTCCAGTTAATCTAAAGTAATGCATCCTTCCAGAAAGGAAATCTGCCTATGCAGGAAGCTTCTCAAACTTTGCTCTGCAGTCTCTGCTTTTCTAGCATGAAGAAAACAGCGAGTAAAATAGAATTTTGCATTTTAGCTTTTTCTTAAATCACACAGTACTAGCCAAACGACAGTTTATTATAAGACCAAGCATCTGGGGCAGGACATAAAAAGCACTATGAATCCCACATGACAAGTGAATTTCAGACCATTATTAGTAGCAGCAGAATGGCCCACTTCAATAATTATATGTAGGCTCTCAACAGTTTGATTCTGCTTGTCATTTTAAGACACCTCCACCACATGCTAGAATAACATCCTAAGAAGAAATCGAAGTGTGAGCATACTGTCAGCAGCAAAAATGCTATGCAGACCAATGGTAGGGACTTGTATGGAAATTGTTGTATCACTCCAGAAGCTTGTTATCGCCTGTAACAACTAAGTTGCACTTCAAAACATAAATCCAACTTACTGTAATCCTCTCGAGGTTAAAACCTTGGAGAACTCCCAGACACTTTTGCTCAGAGAAGCTGGTGCAGTAGATTTCCAAGGACTTTTCCTGCATAAAGCCAGTCAGGACTGCCTGAGAAAGGATCACAGACACAAATCAGGAGACTCCAGTGCTAACTGGAAAATTACAGCCAGAAAGAAAGGGAGAGACATACAGCATACACACACACAGCAAAACAGTCCCCAACGCTAATCAGAAAGGAAACAGTATAAGACTAGTAGGAGTACCAGTTACTGCTACTACTTACAGAAGTACCACCAAAAAGGCAAACCACCAAGGTTGTGCCCTTTGAAAGCACACTCTCCTCCAAGCCTGTTTCTGTAACTAGTTGTCCCACTGAGGAAAAGGAACAACCTGCGTTATGCAGCAGCCTGTCTATGAATCAGAAGGGGTGTGCACAGGATGGCGGAGGAATGAACACTTTCCATGCAGTTTTTTAAAGCACTTATCTCAAATCACCTATGAAAACAGACAACATTACCCAAAACTAGGGGGATACTGCTTATGATTCAGTAACAGACTGCTACATCATTTGCAGCTACTCCTTTCCTCCAATCCAGCAAACTAGCCATAAGGTAACACTCCCATACAGCTTAATTTAACAGGATGTGTTTGCTCCTGAAGGATACGGAAGATGCACATCTGTTCTGCATGGGGACAGCCATAGCACAGTTCATCACAGCAGTAATATTCATTTAGGAGTCTTGCAGGCACAAGGGGAGTTGAGAGTAAAGCACTGTTGCTTGGTGACTCACTACCATCCAAATCACTGCTTTTCGGCCCAGAAACGTGACCGAGCTTAAAATACACTTTACGTACTTTGAAGCCCTATTCTTCCCCAGACGACACCCCACTTTCCTCAGGTCTGTTGACAGCATTCAGGAGGAAGGACTAATTGAACTAACTTCACCCCCCATGCCTGGTAAGGGCATCAGTTCCCCGGCAGAGCCACGGGCTTAAGCCCCCTCACAAGCCCCTTCCCACCCTCAAGGAAGGGGGGCACAGGAGGCATCCCAGCGGAGGCCGGGAGCCCCACACCCTCCTGCCCCAGCCCCGGCCCAGGTGCCCCGGCCCCCCCGGGGCGCTGCCGCCCGCATCCCCGGTCCCGCTCACCCGCCCCCCGCGGCTCTTGCACAGCGGGGCCGCGGGCACTATCCCAGGGCAAGAGGAGCCCCGAGCAACCCTCTCCCCCGGGCTGGGGGAAAGACAGGGAGCAGAAACGGAGGCCCAGGAAGAAAATGGCTCGTTTCCACCTGAACAACCGAGACAACAGGAAGCCCCCCGCCTGCCGGGCGCCGGGCCGCCGCCCACCCTGCCTCACCCGCGGCCTCGGCCCGGGCCCGGCGAGGGGCGGGAGCCTTCCCCAGACGTTACCCCCTGTTGCCGGCTGCCGCGTTTGAAAGGGCCGCCAGGGCAGCCATGGCGGAGCCGCCCGCCCGACGCGCCGCGGGGAGGAGCAGGAAGCAGCGGCCGCGCCGCGCCGCAGGAAGCGGGCACCGGAGGAGGGCGGGGTCGGCGGCTGCCCCGCCCACTGCCCCGCCCCGCGGCTCCCGACAGCCGCGGGGTGTTCGCGCGCGGTGCCGGCGGGGTCGGGCACCCCCCGGGGCGGCAGTGCCTACCGCGCTGCCCCGCCGCCCGCCTGCTGATGGCAGGCCCCGGGCGGACGGGCCGCGCTGCCGCCGCTAGGTGGCGCTGGGCGGCGGCCGCGGGGCGCGGGCCCGGGCCCTTAGGGGAGGGAAGCGGAGCGGAGCGGAGCGCTGGGTCCTCCCGTGCAGGTGTGGGTGTCTCTCCCCGTGCCTCGGCAGACCTGAGTAAGGGGGGCCGGTCAGGTCAGGTCTCCCCCCTCCCAGCGTCTTCAGGCGGGTGTCGGTTGCAGGACTCCCAGGGGAGGCCCATTCGCAGCAGCACCTCACACCAGGGCCTAACGCGGCCTCGAGGTGCCTCAGGTGCAACACGATGACGGCGTTTGGTGGTGGTTATCGGCTCTCCCCTTCCCCTCGTGTTGGTGTTTATCGGCTGTCCCCCTCGCGTTGCGCGGGACGAGGGTGTGAGGGCTGCGGGCCCGCGCCCCTGCCTCTGCCGCAAGGCGAAAGGATCAGCCGCCTTTCACTTAAACTAAGGACAAGGATTGGAGATGTGGAATGTCTACATTCAATTCTTGTTTGGTGGGAGTTTGAAAGGCGTTAGAAACGTTTCCACTGCTTCTACTAGCCAAAAAAACCCCCACTGTAAAGTGGGGTTAGTTATTTTTCACGGGGGTATTGGGAAGCAGAAATCATCCTTCTGTGAAGCTGAGATACTGTATCAAAGGTGACTGCAGAAGATGTAGAAATAAATACATGCCCTTTCTCTCAGCCCACTGAGTAGATAAGAGCATGTAGATCCAAATATACATAGGATGTTTGCATTCCTTTACCCATGCAGATTAGAACTTGCATTATTTTTCCTTATAACTACAAACATTTGAACTCGAGTGCTGGAAAAAGTGTCAAAGTATCAGTTGCCCATCTTAAAGTTTCATATGAAGTTACACTTCCCTGCAATCTCTGCATCTATTCCTTTTTCATCTATAGCTACGACTTAAATGTTCAGCAAGGATCCTGTGAAGTCCATCTCATATGTAAAGTTTAATGGGTCCTGGTTTGTGGAGCCATCGCTAGGAGAGTGGAGCAAGCAGGCTGTTACATTAAAGCCGCCTTTCGAGCTTCCATTACCCTAACAGGTCTTCTGCTTTGTATCATAAATATTTGTAACTTGTGGTCATAACTACCAGCCAGCTGTCCTCCAGCCTTGGAACAGCAACGTCTTAAATGTAACTAAGGTGTAATAAACTTAAATAATTCATAATTGTTCATCTTGACTTTGTAATAAATGTGTGTTTAACAGTCTGGAATTACTTTAAACACAATCATGTTCAATGCAGTCTCTCTGTGAAGTTTACCTGACCTCTATAGCTTTCAGGGGCCCGGAGAGAGACTTACGCACATACTTGTCTTTATGCATGGGGTTGTACCTCTGGTGCCAAATCTTCAGCTGATACAACCTGTCACAGCTCTGTTGATTTAAACAGGGCCTGGGATTTACACAAGTTGAGGACCTGACTCACAGATCTATTCACATATTTAAAGGTAGTTGAATGTGTAAGTGTTTGCAGGCTCGGAGCTGATTCACTTGGAATTTTGTCCTAGTAAGAGCTGAGCTAAGGGTCATTTAGTCCAATACTAGGGAAATATCCATTGCTAAGACTGAGCTGTTGTAATTTAACCAGCTAATGTCATACATAGGAAATCATGTTAGGACCTTAGACAGTTTTTCAGCTGAAACATCGTCATTTATAATAGGTAAGGTTCTGATTTTTTATTTTTCAGATCAGATGCTGCTCTTATGCCAGTGTGAAAACAACCTTTAAATATAGGAACTCAGTGCACTATATAACTAAGGACAAAAGATTGTGACTATAAATAGCTTTAAAACCATATTTAAATACTTGGTCTGATTATATTTTGTAATACTTACAGTGAAACTTTGTGCAGAATATAAAAATACTGCCTGTGTCATCTGACTCCTTTGATGCACTACATTAAAATTCCTATGTCTAAGTACATATCACGGAGTCAACTTTATTTCTCTTCTATTAATAGTTTGAAATTAGGTCACCGTTCTTGTAAGGATGGGCTAAGCCTGTACAACTGATTTTAAAGAAATTATCTATATAAAAATATTTGGGTTTTTTTTTCTCATGCTCACCTACAGTGACACCTTTCCTTATCCATAATCAGTAATTTTACTGTCTGTTCTGGCATATGTATGCTATGCTGGCAGGTTTTTTTAGGTTTGTTTATAGTGACCCCTGCTGCAAAAGATTAAGACTGATGTTTCTCTAAACCTTTAAAAAGGCATTTACCCAATTATTTCAGAGTTCAGTTCAAAAGAACCAACCAATTGTAAATTCAAGTTAAGTATCTAAAATTTGAAACTCACTAATTTGGATCATTTTCAATAACATTAGTCTAATCATACAAGGCTTTTTTCCTCTCTTACATGCGTAGGATTTACTTTCTAATGCAATGCAATATCGTTACAAAGTGAAATTGTTTTTCGTGTCCTAGATGTAATGCTTGTTCTTTGTGTTGTTGTTCTTTGATACGGGCTAGACTTGACACCAATAAACATTGTCTGAACTGCTGCATGTTAATGTTTTTAGTGCTCCACTCAGGGAAGCACATGCTTACTTTTATCTCTATTCAGGATAGCAAAATAGTAAAAAAGCAGATTAAAGCATAGGACTAAGTTTAAGCACAGATTACCCCTCTGGTTTCAGAAGCACTTCAGTGTCAGTCTATTCCAGTATTGCACTAAATAGAACGCTTTCTCAAGCTCAGGCTTAAAAATTCTTCAGCACAAGGTATGGGTATGTGCTCTTTTACAAGCAAAAGATCCACCTATGCTGTGCGTCGGCCAAAAGTTGTGTAGGCATAGCTAGTGCGGCACTTAAACTGAACTAATGGGCCTTGCTAACGGAGAGTGCATGAGCAGCAGCTTTATGCTGTTATGGCTTCCTAGCAGTCTGCAGGCTGGACAAAATAAGCATGTAATTGCTTGCAGAAGACACTCCAGGTACAACTACGGTTAAATCTCTCATCTATATATTAGTGTAAATGTTACCATACAAATACATATGCCTGATATGCTTTTTTAAAGCTGTGTTTAAAGACTGTTATTTAGGCTGCAAAGCCAAGCAAAAAGCCACACTTGGAGCTCCCTGTGTAATCTTTATACTGCCCTTTGTGCAAATACTTACTGATGCAGGGAGCATCCCATGGAAAATTGTGAGACTATCATAGCGAAATAACCACAAGGAGGCAGATTTCAAATCTGACGAGGAACCCAAATTGTCCCTTCCTCCCCACTGAGTCCTTCATGTTGCATTCTCAGTAGTGTTCTCATACGGCTGAGTGCAATTTCCTAAGCCTGATAGAAAGGTAAAAGCTACATTGAGTGCAGTTGTCCCATATGCTATATTACTTGTGGGAACTGAATCCTATATCTTTTCCACAGTAGCCATAGTTCAATATAAAACGAGTTAAATTTGTCATTTTAGTGTAGGATGATGGTTTATGGGTCCTAAGAGTGGTCAGTGGGAAGAAACTCAGCATAGCTGCATTTCTTTCTTTTTTTCTGGGAGCTGGAAAATTGGTGCCACCTGAAATATTAGAAAGGGAGGTGAGCCAGCGGGGCAATGTGCTGGGTCTTCCTCTCTTCTCCTTGAGAACTGGAGGAAATCCAGTCCTTTGTGGTGTTCCCGAAAATTTGCTGTTGGGAGCAGATGCGGGATTACTTATGGTATGAGAATGCAACCTGGTTCTTGGCCACATTGCAGTAACGTGCTGAGGGTCGTATGGTCTGTACTCAGGCTTCATAAATAATGTAATCCATACTCCTGTTTCCTCCCTCAGCGCTTTGGCAGCTCGTGAGTTAGCTTCTTCTGCAGCCATTACTGCTGCTTTGGTGATGGTGTTAGCTGAACCATGAGATGTTCATGTGTTTTGTTATCATCTTGGCAGACTGACAAAAATTTCCTTAGGAGTGCAACTGGGAGAAGAGAATCAGTGATTTTTAACAGTCCATTTTTCAACAAAAGGTGACAGCATGCAATGACATAAAGGTGCATGTACATAAAGGAGGCCAGAAAGACAGGAGAACTCTGCCAGTGCCCTTAGCTTGTCAGACACCGGAAAGCCCCAGTCCATAAGTAAGATAACTGCATGAACCTAAGCTAATGAGCACTGCTGCGAGGCAGGGTATGTTAGTTTGGGCATGGTGCCACATTAACATGACTCTACATCTTCCAGGCAGAAGCTAGCTTATGTCTGGGCAGCTCAGAGCATGAGTGGAGCTTGCTTGTATCTGTCTGCACCTGTCTGCGTGGCCTTGCAGAAGAAAAGCAGAAGAAAAAAGCAGTAATTTCCCAATTAATTAGGAAAGGTCTTTTGCAAACAATGCAGTCATAAGAGCATCTGCCAAAAAAAAAAAAAAAAAAGCCCTGTTTCAAAACCTCCTCAATTTCTCTTTGTCTACAAGACCTAGAAGAACATGGCCCGTGCTGAGCCTACTGTCCATCTTGCCAATATACTCTCAAAGTGCTTTTGTAATCCCCATCTGGTTTTGTTTTCTTCTGTTTCTTCCTGCCTTATATTTATATTGAAATGTCTCTGAGAAAGAGACCATCTCACTGCCTGTCTTTGTACAAACATAGAGTGTGATGGCATCCTTATCTGTGCCTCTGACTCCTGAACACTGTTGTGTGCCCAGCAGCGATATGGGTGATCTGTATTAAGTAACCATTTCATCTGGGACTGATAGAAATGTCAATCAGCAGAAGCAGAGATCTGTCAGGTAATAGTTTGCACTGTATTCATATTTTCTACTTGCCAGCTGGACAAAGCACCAACATTTTTGTTTTGTGTGGTAATGAGCGCCTGTAAATGGAAACTCCATGTCACTGTTACTTTCGCCACTACTGCAAGGTTCTCACTTTGGTCAGATAGTTAGACCCTACCTTTAGCCTATGTCCTGCCTATCCAGAATACTAATGTGACCTCCACCATTGCGCACTTTGAATGCCCCACAGTCTTTAACAGTCTTTATTGTGATGCCTTCTCAAATTGAGGGTCCTCTATGCTCAGATCCGAAGTTCCACTTTGAAGAAGACACTGCAACCAACTTTCTTAGTCCAACACCTACAGAATCTACTGGCCATAGCTGTGTAATTGCTCTGTACGTGTTTACAGCAGCTCTTCTTTGTGTGTGGGTAATGCAGGCTGCATGGTCCGTATGATGTAGAGTCCCTGTGCACATATAGGATGAAATACCCGTTGTCAGAGTGCATTTGAAGAGCTTCTGAATTGCTCTAGAAAGCACTAGTATTTATCCTCGCAGCCTTGTTATTTCCCTGTTGTGAAGGATGAAGGCACAGACAGATTATGTGCTTTGTGCAAAGCTAGAGAACTGTATCCTGCATCTTCAAAATCCATTGGTATTCCATACATGATCTGTTAACTGTACAGATGCAGAGAGAAAGATAGTGTGGCTCTTCTCCCAGTTGATCCAGAAACTGTTTTTGCAGCATTACTCCTGAAGCTCTGTTACATGCTAATATGTCCAGTCTACATACATAAGGCAATGGAAAAAGAACTAAGTCTTGGAAGGAAGGTAAGGGATACCAAAGGATGTTTAGACTCAAGTGTAGACTATTGTTCCTGCGTTACTGAATGTATCTATTTCAGAAGAGAAGATCTCTTCAGAATCAGAAGCAAATGGTGGCTTAGGGATTGCTAGAGGACAATTCTACTTCTGTAGAGGTCAGTTCTTGTTTCTGTAACTAAGCGTGCTCAAGATTATAGTAAACTTTTTTCTAAACTGCTACAGTTTTTTGGAAAAAGTCACATTTGGGGGAATGAGAACTGAAGTACTTCACTCAAAGTTAGTCCACTGAACTAGCAAAACCCATTATTCCTGTACTATTATCCATATAAAAGCATTTATCCTCTTTATTTTACCCCATATATATATTTGCCTAACAGTTCTCTGCATGAGGGACTAGGATGCCTCAGATGCAAATCAGAGTCTCCAGTTTCCTCTGCCGACTCTGCAGAAGCATCCAGGTCAGGACCTGCAACAGCCACGAAGCCGCGTGTCTTGTTACAGAGGGACCGAGTCCATCACTTCTGAAAACAGGAGACGATGTTGCCAAGTGGAGGGGCCTCAAGATGTGTCCATTATTCCCGTCAGTTTGAATAGCAGCTTAAGTGCTTATAAATTGATCAGATGCTTTCAGCAAGCTATGAAAAGGGTCTAGGGAACATTAATCTGAATCTCAATTTCCTTCTCAGCTACAGATGTCCTATGTGACCTTCGATGAGAGACTCTTTCTGTGCCTCGGTTCCCCATCAGTAAAATGGGGAACCAATAATGTTTCCTAAAATGGTGTGTGAGGATAGATAATGACTATGATATGCTCAGGTATTAGCACATAAAGGGGCTGCATAAGAATCTTAGATTTTAGTAACTGTAGCTTTTACAGGAAAATTCCTGCCAGAAAAATTTTGACCAGTCCCAGTCAGTGCATGGACAGTAACAGTATCTGATGTTTGCTATGTTCCCTACTTGTCTGCTGCTTACTGACACGACAGTTTATGCAAGCGTACTTAAACTGTTCTAACCAAGCAATCTGTGGGTAATTTTGAAATAAGAAAGTTTGTATATAGTCAAAATGGAGCCATAGTACCAGGTATCCTGATACAAATAATCATTTGGAGAACTTTTTTTCTCAGTCATCGCTTCCTCTCTTTTCCAATCTTCGAAAGCAAGCTGGTGCTTAAAAATTCAAAAGGCTTTAAGTGGGTTTTTATGCATGTGTCATGTCCAACTGTGAGTCATGGCCTTTATCACCTGCCTGAAATTCCACCGTCTTCAGCAGAGCTGTGGCTGGAGGTGCATTAGACTGATCCTAGGTGAGAGCTGAGAAAGATGCAGCCCTTGGCTGAAGGGAGAGATGCATTTTCCATTCAGCTCCAGCCCTTCTGGGACTGATGACTGCCGCCAACAGCTAGGCCATGGCGTGGCCTTCCCTGGGTGAAGTTAGAGCTTGCTTTCTGGTCGTGGTTGTAACGTGTGTCAGCATTTTTACTAGCATGGCAGCCTGCAGTTTTGTTAAACGTACTTTGAAAATGGTTCTGTTAGTAGTCCTAGTGACCATTCTTTTAAATAATTACAGTCAGTCTTGCCAACTCAGTCGCAATGTCTGTTCAGTTCAAAGTGTGTACAGTATTTTGTAACCAGGCCAGCATTTTGGAAGTAACATAAACATATGTAATGCCTCAACTTTGCTAGATTTAAAGCAATGTTGTTAGGTTCAAGAAACAGGGATCCAGCAACCTTGGCTTTAATAGTACTAGCAGGCCTAGAAAATGGCCAGTTTGGTTGCCTGTGTCTCTCTCTGTTATCCTGCAGTATTGCAAGTCATTCATTCTCTGACAAGAAGTTCCAAAAATTCCAGTGAATGGAGAATGTTGACACATAAAACTTGGTTGCTATTTCTGTAAAATAACTATGACAGTAACAACTATATATAGCCAGAAGTAATTGCTTCTGTAAATAAAATACCGGTGAACACGTTACAAGATTAAAGAGAAACTTTGGGCTTCCATCATAGCTATTGGCTGACTCCCACCCATATACACATGATGACTCTGCAGTCATAGCTCTGCAATGCCATGAGACTTAATTTAGGATATGCGTGGCATATTACACTTCCCCACATTCCTAAATGAAGTGTTCTTCCATTAGCTGCTTAGTTCTCATTTTAGCTGGCCACTTCACCTTTCATTGGTGAAGAAAAGTACAGTCATTTCACTGAATATATGCAATTATTTGTTAGTCTGACTTTCTAGTTAGGATTTATAAATGCATAATGAAGGCTTTAGGTGACCATGGGGATTTGGATGTATTATTTAGAGAATATTATTTTGAAACTCCCACTCTTTAAAGAAAGTGTCTTTAAAATGGCAGTTACAGGTAGTGAAAGTCAGATAAATTGCTAAAAGATTAGATCAGCAGTGATGTATATTAATAAATATGTGATAAATCTTTGAGAGGGAAGGTGATATTAAATAGTTTTAATACCATGCTGCTATAGAAAGATACACTGGTTAAATACCTTTGAAGGTAGATTTACAGTGATCTGTACCATTCAATGAAGGAGAAGAGTTATTGCCTGTAAACTGTGGGGTTTTTCCTTACTACTGCTGGTAAAACTAGAAAGCCTGCTCATCTTTTATACCTTTTATTGGTAGGGATTTAACAAGTTCACATGTGTATAGAGGGCACCTACATAAGGGTTTGAAAGTCCCTTATGTTTTCTTTCCTAGTCTGTCATTATTTAGCTGAAGCTGGTTTTGCATGTGGACCTTTCGGAAAGAATACAAGTCTATTCCTACGAAATACCTTTGCTGATTCAGTCCTTATTGTTGTTTCTACTAATATTATCATAAGATCTGGGAGCTGCTGTGATAGAGCAGGATCCTACCAAACTGTAGGTAGAAGAACAGCAGACTGGTATTGTGCGCATTTGTAGGTGTCACAGTAAAGGAGAGTTTTGAGTCTGAAGCCCCACAGTCAGATGGGCAGGTGTCTCCGGGGAACTCCTAGGCACAACGGCAGCATAGGAAAAGCACTTCTGTACTTGAATTAAAATGTAACAAAGGAGTTTTGCCTGCTTCTAAGAATCAGTGATCAGAGAAGTGTGTTGACACCTCGTTACGAAGGAGCCATTGTAGGCAAAGTGGTGATGGGCTGCGTGGGAACCTGAAAGTGAAAATCAACAGCATGAGTTTATGTGAAGAGGAATAAATGAGAGCAACCAGTATGTTGTTTTAGGCAAAAACCTACACAAATCCTTACAGCATTCTGAATGAACAGGAGTGGTGCAGGAATAAATCTGTCATAACTGAAAAAGCAGGATGATGCTCCATTGTATCTTGGACAGGCTGTGATTGAAGATTTTACTGTTGAAAAAATCAGCAAGACAAACTCTGAAGATAATTCAGAGTAGAAGATGACGCCTATGTTATTAGACCTGACAGTAGTGTGACAAGAAAGCAGATAACAAGAAAGATTCACTATGGGAAACAAAATCATATTAACTTGTTTGTTTTGTCTCTTTGTATTTGAATACATTTGCAGCAATTTAACATCAGCTCCCCCCAAAATGCAGATATTTGTGTTCTCAACTTGTTGTCAAACAAAATGACATCAGGTAACAACCCATACTTTGGCAGTGTTGCTTCAGTAACAACAGTAATAAATGCTGTTGATGGGCAATAACCCAGTGTCACAACAGTATCCCAGTCGTAAATACACACGATACCAAAGAGTACTCCCATTACTCCCCTTTGCCTTCTTCCCTGTGGCCTGGTTCCACTGCTCTCTATCTTTCCCTTCTTCCTCCCTTTCCTCTCCCAGAAGCACAGTGAGATAACACACAACTGCTCCAGTGGAGAACAGAGAAAAATAGGAATATGAAATGCCTGAGTTTCCTGCCCCTATAGCTCTGGAGATCTGGAAGATGAGCGTGTCCCTATATCAGCCTGGGCTGCACACCCATGTGTCAGCCTCTACTGCACGCAGGCAGGCTTTGTCTAACAAGCCCATCAGATGGGGTCAAGAGTGAGCAGTTAATAATCGGAGAAAAAGAGCCCGAGGGCCCTGAAAGTTCATAGCCTGTGTCCTGAAGATTTTGTAGTGTCCCAATATTTGATAGGTTCCTGATATATTTTTGTATTAGTACAATAAATATCCAAATGTTGTCATCCACTGTAAGTACGAGTAGTAAAAGTAGAATGGGCTCTGACTCTGGTCCTTTATATGTAGAAACATTATTTTAGCACCACTTTTCATCCATCCTAGGAAAGTTGTATGGTCAAGCTACAGTTTGCTACAAACTGCTTAAATTGATGCTTAGTAGAGGGTAGGCTATTATCAGAAAGTGCTGTGTCAGGGAAATTGTATCTAGCAAAAATTGATTTCATTATGTATGATCACCAGTTTCACTTATAAAGACTATCACAGGGATCTGAAGTACTAATGTAAGTATATGTAATCTTTCACTCATAGATCAGCCACAAACTCTTCTGAGCTTCTTGTACTCCCTGTTTGTGTGATGGGAGTGCTGTGTGCAGATTTTGTCACATGTGATGAAGATTTGCCACAAATGACCAGTACGATCAATCTCGATTTGTCGTAAATGACCAGTATGATCAATCTCCTGTGTGTACCTAGATAGATCTCCTCTGCCCAGTTCGAGAAACACTTCTCTATAAAGTGTCTCTGTGAAAAAAATTAACTGGAAGGTTGAAAAAGAAACACAGAGATGCAAGTCCCAATGCTTGACCCATTAAAGGAGGCACTGAATGAGTTTCCTGTAGAGTTTGGAAAGGCCCTCCATAGAATTAAGTAAATTTTGGGTTGCCCTCCTAAGAGAGCTTTGGGAAGCTGTCTTGTAAAGTGGAAGGATATGGGCAGGTATGTTGAACAGCTGTTTGAAGGACAAATCTAGAAAACATTCCTATCCAGGACAATTTCCAGGAACATGTTTAACTTATACAGTGTAAATCAATCCTGCATTTCCCGTCTGTCAAGGATTGAGCATTTCTGCCTTTCCATTGCAGTAATTGCACCCTTCCACTGCATTAACTTGCTGCTGCTTAGTCTCCCCTATCTTCAGCTGAAGCTCCCTGAACTCACTTATGTCAAATGGAGAACCAGTTCAGAAAACCATATATGCATATGTCCCTTTTTATTCTGAAGCACTTTGTGGAAGTTACAGAAGTCTTTTTAAACTGAACATACGCTTCACTACATAGCTTCATGGCTTCAGAACAGCTATGATACAATGACTGGTTGTCTCCTGAGGTAAATAATAAGCACTCATCTGCTAAGATAGAAAAAAATCCCTATAAAGGGCATTTAAGACAGCTTACAATAAATACATTATCATCCACTTCGTGCAATCCACTTATAATCAAGAAAGAGAAGAAAACCATCCACATTTTATATGCCACATGGCGATGTACTGTCCTTATGGAAAAAGGTGAGTGGCAACATGTCACAGCTTGCCAACTTCAAATACCTTTCTGAACACTGTCTCTCATCAGTAGACTTGTATTCCCAAAGTAAGGAGTATTAAGTTTCAGTGAAAGACTTGAACTGTTCCATTAATGACCTAACGGATGAAGTAGGATTCAGTGTTTTTTACTCAAACAATCCCAGACTTGAAATATTTGAACTCCCTCTCACTTCTGCTCGTCTGTTTTCCTGATAGATATTCACAGGGATCCAGTCGTTGGATAAATTTCTGAATCAGCAGAAGACAGCTGAACTCTTTCAAAAAATACAAAATAGACGTTGTTAAAATTAGGTATTTGAATCCATTATATCTCAGTACCATGCCATAACTTTAAAAGGTGCTAAGTACAATGGGAGCTTTGCCTCATGATCTTGTCATTGGCCCTGCAGACCAGTACTTCAATATTTAGATATTGAAATCTGAATTTGTTGTGCATTTGAAATTGTTAGTTTCTGTCCTTTTAGAGTGAGAAGAAAAAGAAACCTAGACAAAGTTTTCTTGAGGAAAATATCTCATTTAAAACTCGTAATTTTGAAATAATTGTACTCATTTTTCCAGGCTTGGCATTTCTTTGATGACAACAAAATAAAAAAAAACCCACCCCAAAACAGACTATGTGTGATGTTTCTGTCCTCTGCCATTATTGAAATATTCAGGCATAAAATATGCTACTGAAACATCTGAAAAAGGTTATGTTATTAATCCACACATAAGTTAGAAATGTTTGGAATGATATTACTCAAACTTTTATATAAAAAAGATTAGGCAAAACTAAAACAGTTTCAGTCCAAAAGAAGTCTTTTGTAAAGTTACGAATATATCAGCACAGACTTGGAAATATGTGTTAGAATTATAGATTAAATTCTACTTTGATTATACTGGATAATAGCCGTTTCTGTATACTAAATACTTACTAATTATAAAACCATATTACAGTTTTTAACCTGATTGCTGTCCCCACCTTCCTTCCTCTCTCCCTTTTGACTCCTTAGCGCAGATCACAGCTTTCTGTATTTTGGAGCAAGTGTAAGCTATGTCCATATGTTGGAGGAAGAGGTACATAAAGCAACAGTGCTCCTTTAATTTAGAAATATGTGTTTATCCTAATAAATATAGTGCCAACATTTCCCTTCAGGCTAAATGTAGTGTAAAAAATTCAAATACATACTGGACCGTAAGAGCACAAAACAGAAATCTCATTAATTTGAAAGGGATACAAAGATATGTTAATGTCAGTATAAACAAACAGATTAAAACAAATAAATGGGGGAAAACAAAAGTGAAGCAATGATGTACTACATGATCTGAATGAATATATACTTTTAATTATTTATTTTATTAAGAATGAGGTTGTGTAAGGATTGTGGTACCTACAAGAATAGTAGAGTAATTCAAAAGCAGAAATGTTAATATTTTCTCTATGCTACTTTTTAAAGCATCACATCTAGACCTCTAGATGAAGTGAATGTCTTCCACTTCCACTAAGGATGGGTGAAGAATACCAGATTCCCCAGACTCAGATAAAATGTTAAAACCATGGATATAGAGGATCTCCCAAGGGACTCCTTCAGTTATATTAATATTAGAGATGGGAAACATTTTTCATGAATAGCACTTCAGAAAAAATGCCATGCCTTTATGATTATGGCACACATTATCATCAAATTATTTTGACAGTTATGGCCACAACAAAAAATAAATACACAATGGTTTTATTAATTTTTTTTTTTTCAAAGAAACACTGTAACCAATCTAATTTAAACATTTTAATTAACGTTCAGACTACCTGGAAAAAATCATTCATGTAACTTGTCCTATCTTGGATTTGTTAAGAGTCAGCAGCCCTACATTTGATTCCTTTGGATCAGTTACCTATTTGACTTTACAAGAGCAGCATTAGGGCAAGTATCCCCTTATTAGTTTGTTTAAATTCAGGTAACAAGAAGTAACTGACATAATTGTACGAGACTTACATGAAGGCAGTCAGCTCTAACACATTGATTTTGGAGTGTCTGCTTTCCTTAAAAAAAACCAACAAATGCCCAAACCTTTATTTTCATAAGAAAACTTTAAATTCCATGATGGATTATTTTCAGTTGAGAGCTAGACTGGTTTCAGATACTGAACGTTTGTAGCCTATGCTATTGCTTTTTTCTTTTAGCCGCCAAATGCTCGGTATGTCCAAAAGCAGAAATATTTATGGTAGAGAGAGAGCAAAAGAATGGCTCTTAGAAGTTATCTGGTAAACATAGATAAATTTAGAATTATTTTTGAATGTATTTAGATAAAATAAAACCCAAACCTGTTGTTTTCTTTGATTTTCATAAAGAAGAAAACAAGTTTTTTTAATTAGATCAAATACAAATTTTCTTTGCCTTCATGGAATAGCTATTAGCTCCTAAAATGAAAGTATGAAAGTCAAGAGGGTGCTTTGAGGATAGACGTGTGAAAGTTTTGTAGAAAGTTATGAGGTTACAGAGATATAATTACTAATTAAGTAGTACTAACTCAAACCCATAGTGCTTGGCTCAGGCTCAGACATTCCCTATACCTGTATGTAATGGGAGTGGATTGTGCTCTATCTTGCTCGAAGTGTTATGCTTCGTAGGATCACATCCTTTGCTTTCTGCCCCTCTTGTCCTGTGTTAGAAGAAACTGGGATTATACCGAAGGAAGAAATTCTTTGCATTATTGAGAACTTCTACAGTCCAGTATAGAAAAGACTAAGAAAAACAGATAAAGCTTTTAGCTGGACAGATAGTGAGGTAGGTATGTTTCGGGTATGTAAATGTAGAAGAAAAATGGAGTATGACAAACTTACAACCACATCCACAAACATAAAAAGGAGAAAGAAAAGTAAAATAAACTGTGGAGGAGCAATTGTGACCTGCTAATCCTTTGTGTCTTTATTCTGTTCGTGAACTCTAAAGTCGTGAGTCATGTTAGTTTAGTGGTCAACTGTTTTCTATTCTGTGTTTGCCAGTAGAGGCCCATTAGGCATCACCACGTGGGAAAAGACGTTTCTGTCAGTCCATACCTCAAAGTTTTCTCCCAGCACTGACTCCCTCCCTTCCCTTATGTTAGAGCAAAAACCACTGGTGGTCTGTCCATGTCTTAAAAGAGTTGAAACTGCCAACTATGCTAGGAAGTGAAGCTTGGCTTTAGCCACTTCAAAGACATAAATATTATGTACTTGTGTAGCTAGGTACTACATTTCAGTTCTCCAAAAATACGTGCAGGAATAAGTCCCAAATCCTGACATTTCAGAATGTACAGTATTATGCACATACATATAGGCCTTTTTAGGCTTTGGGCGTCATCGTAACTGGCTAATGAAGCCAGGTAGAAAACACAGCTCAGCATGTCCTACATGTCTTGAGTGGCAATACTGCAAATACTGTAAATCATTACATCACTTTTTATTCTGCCTTAGTTTCTCAATTTTAAAAAGTTTGAGTTCTTGAATACTACAGTGGGAAAAGGCTGGAGGAAGGCTGTGGGAATCACGAGATACAGGTTTTATTGATGACTCTGTTAATGACTTCATATGTGATTTTAAGCAGGTGATTAGGACTAAACTCTCAAAACTGTCCACTTAACTTGAGATACCAGAAATATCTCTAGTCAGGTATTTTACAATTAAAGCACTCAAAATTCAGAGACACTTCCAAAAGGTAGCCCTTTAATCATTCTCTTTCTCAGTCCTCTTATCTGTAAAGTGGTGATAATACCTGCTTTCGAAAAGCATGTTCTTTTTATATTTAATTGATACTACTGAACTGATGCTAAATTTAAAATCATCAAAAAAATTAGCTGAAGCTGGTAATGATACTTACACCTTGGGCACACTTATTACTCCGCCACAGCTTATCAACTGTGAAATGAGTTTGCCTTCGAGTGTCACACATAATAGTGACAGATGTTCCAAACCCTGTACAGGGTTCTGGGTAAGACAGTAAGACAAATCCTAGCTATGCTTCTGTTAAGTGGATATACCCTGCCACTATTCTTGCTCAAGAAAGCAACAACCTGGAAAGGCAAGACTGAAGTTCACGTTCCTGTCCTCTTCTCGTTCTGATGCAGAAAGTGAGCTGCACCTTCAGAAAAACATTTCTTCCAAGGCTCACCCTGTGTGCGTGGAGAGGCTGATTTAGGGCAGGGGCTTCTCTCTTGCAGCTTAATCCATTCCAGAATTGTCTCCTTGTCACTCTGTCCCAAAATTACTCCCAGCAAGGATAATCTTCTCTGAATATCAACAGACTCCTATTACAGTCCTGAGCAATGCCAGTTAACTGCAAGTTTCCCTGCCCAAGAAACCTGTTGTAAATCCTCTAGATGACAGCTGATAAACCAAGAACAGATCAGATATGGGTTTTACCCTTCACGAGTTTCTCCAGCAACTCCATGTCTAGAATAGTAACAATCCTGCAAATGGCAAACCCACAGTGAATGCTGCCAGCAAGGAAAGCTACATATGTGAAGGCTGAGAGGATATGTGTATTAGACCAAGTGGATGCCTATTTATATATTTGGAATACATTTCCAGTATAGAAATACCACTGTATTTTTCCAGAGAGATGTATGATGCTAAAGCTTTTTGTATAATAAAATCACCATCCACAACCAAGAAAATAATTTAAAATCCATAATGGTGACAGTCCCTGGCACAGCTGTGTTTGTCTGGGATCGTACTGCTCTAAAGCCCTGCCTAACTGAGCCATAAGTCTCTAGTCTAGATGTGACCTAAGCATATGTTCTGCAACTGGTGGTATGTTTTTGCAGCACATGCAGATACGCTTAAGCTGGCTCTTATAAGAGCTCAGATAAGAACTGCTAGAAAGGTATGATATCATGGGTTTCAGCCTTGGCTAGCAGACCAGGTGCATAGCTGAAATCAGGCTGGCTGGTAGACGCTGCACAGAAGTCACCATGCCTCTATGTCTGCCAGAACCAGCTACCTTAAAGCTGCAAATCCTGCGGTCCCCTACCAGTTGCAATGCAGATGTATTCTGAGAGATTTATTTCAATGAAAGCTAATGAATTGAGGTAGAGTTTAGTATATTCTATTAAAAGAAGTTGGGAAGAGTACCAAAAGTATAATTAAACTAGAGAGAGTTGGAGAGCTAATTAATCACACATTGACAAGATCTCTTTTGCTGAGACATTTCAAAGAGAACATTAGGAGTGCCTTAAGTAACTTCCTCAGGTACATGCTTTGCAAGTGAAGAATAGATTAGCAGGAAATTGGTTGGATGCAAGGGAAAACTTGGAATGGAGTTGGAGGTTGGACCATGCTCAGTGAGACTGGGCTTTTTCTTCATCTTTAGAAAAGATGAATTAGCTATTGGTATATCCTAAAGATCATTTGTAGCATGACAAGTGTGAAAATGCTCGAGGATGCTTTTTCATAACCGTGTCCAAAATTAGATATCTAAATAATAATCAGACTTTCAAAGATCGTCAGCATTCACCAGCAATCTTTGATTTCTTGCCAGGAAAGGACTGATCCCACTAACACTCAACTATTGCACTTGTATAAGCATATCCATTAAGTTCAAAGAAATTCAGTGGATATACTCGTACTACTGAACATATTCATATACGTGATGCTTGGAATATGTTAATGTCCAGTGTGGATTCAGAGCCAAAGTTCCTCAAATTTCACAAGGTTTATAACTTGGGTTCTGGCTTTTATTTCATTTTTGACACAAAGATGTTTCTGAAAACCTCTCCTTGCATGCAAGCCTGATTTTATTCCTTGTGCATCTGTTTAGTATAACTTTAAGAAATGACGCTCCTGTTAAAAATAAACCAACACACAATCTCCTCTCATTCTTTCATATTGCTGTACTTGGAAAATCCTGAAAATATGCTGACATTTCTCAAAGCAGTTATTCAGGAAAGCACTGGAAACTGACATAAGCATTAGTTTTGTAAAGACTCAGCCAGAGATACTCCCCTGCCACTGTAAAAAACAAAAAAAATCCTCTTGAAACTCTAGTCAAACTCTCTATCAACCCTGGGCAAGCAGACCTCAAAAGCAGCTGCAGTTGTGGCTGCAGTAATTGAATAAAGACCATTGCGAGTCCTTGGAAGGACTTTACACACTCCTTCCACCAGATAGTGCTGTTTCTCCACAGAGCTATTGAGGATTCACAGGCCAGGGAAAGGTCAGGGGCTGACTCAAGGTAATGAACTGCCTGCAGCTTTCTCGTCCCTCACTGCCACTGCCACTGCCTTGGAAGGCTGTTGTCTGCAGATGACTGTGTGCTGGCCTTGCCATCGTTGCTATCTGTTACCAGTTTGATGTAGTCTCTTTCCTAAAGTAAGAATGCAAACAGAAACTGATGCAAATAGGCTGCGCTTTTATGATCTCTGGGGGGTCTTTTCCTTGCAGCTTTACAGGACACCCTAACAATGCAGCTGTCTGCCAAGTAATCGGTCAGACTGGGGCAACACTAACGAAAAATCAAAACACCAACATGCAGATGCTCCCGCAGGTGAGCAGCGTACGCCGGGAGCAGTCCTGACACAAAGCTATATGCAGTTTGGTCTCGAAGGGATGGGCAGAGGGAATTCTACCAGCAAGAGTTAAATCTGGGGAGTAGGTAGATCTCCTTAACCAGTGCTGAGTCTGTGTACTCTGTAGGCCCTCTGTGTCCTTTTAAAAAAAAACACAGCTGGGAAGAGTACCTAAAGCATAATAACTACAGGGCATGCTTTACTACTCTGCTGTAGCCTTTGTAACAGAGTACAGAAATGCATCTAGAGTGCTTCTTGCTGCCTTTCTGCAGGAGAAATATTGCATCTGCTGTATCTTCCTCTCCTGACCCTCCCATGAGAAATAGAAGGCATAGCATTTGCTCTTCAACTGTTAAAGAACCAAATCCTTCTGAACCCACAGCAAAAGCTCAGAAAAAAAAAATCAAGCAAACAAGTATTTAAAAGCCTTTCAAGTGGAAAATGGTACTTACAGTTGGAATGTTCTTTGCTGTCTGTTCCTTAAGAGTTTTTGAGACCACTGAGCCATTTTTTTGGGTTAATTTTGCAGGAAGCATTGTAATGTTGGTCAATGTACCTGAGTTACTGGATTTTAATAATATTGTTCTGGGGTCTTTTGGTAAGTTAATAACTGCTTAGTGCTAAAAGTTCAGTTTTGACATAAACATGCTTTCCCAAAGTATAATAAAAAAAAAAGAAAGAAGAAAACAGTGCAAGATATGTGTATTTTCCTAAGCAGTGTAAGGCTTGAGCTGTCTGATCCTAAGTGAGCTTGTAAATTTTTATTCATGCAGGCAGTCTTCTTAGAAAAAATGATTTGTGAAACTGAACCTTAGCTTGCTTCAGTGCATAGAAAAGTGCAGATGGCTCAAATTAGAGATCAGGGCCTAGCTACGTATGCGGTAGATAGTATATGTAATTAGCCAAATATAAGGTTTATTTATATTCTTTTGAATGCTATGTTAATATTGTCTGTATTTATTCAGACTTTTGTAATATGCATGTGTGATCTCACAGAGATGCTAGGTCATTAAACTCACCATGGAGACTGTGTTTACTTAAATCTTACCTCGGGCGATCGGAATACACGTAGTTACAGGCCTCTTAAAAATAAACAGAAAAAATTAAACAGTGTATCAGTTTGGCTTTTATGTTTTCCAATATCTAAGGAAATGGAACATATTGTTTATATTGGTGTTATTGAGAAACAACACAAACACATCCAGAGGAAAGAGACAGACTAAATGTAAGACCGTATAGCTTAATATATAGTACTATATGTGCTAGGTTGTGAACGGGGATGGGAGAAAAGGAGTAAGTGATTCTTGTATTTCTGGTGGGGCCTGTGAGTACGGTCCTTTACAGAAATAACACAATAGATGTATCACAGCTGCTGTAAGCCCAGGAAAGGCTGAATTGCAAGGGAAGACATTTCCCATAATTGGCTCCATATCACAGCTTTGTATCAAACGATTCTGCTTGGGGATTGTCAAGATGATAATGAACATGGAGATTTTACCATACTTCTACTTTGACTAGTAGATTAAGTGGCAGCAGGAACCAAAAAGTCTTTCTTCCACTAATGTGAATGCTCTCATGACCCTTTGGCTTCATTAGTACCGTCTCTTCTACCTGGAACTACTCTGGAAGCCCAGATACTGGAGCTATTTCATCAGCTACAAATATAACACCTGCCTCCTGAGCCATTACCTGTAGAAATCCATAATTATCTGGTTTTTGCTCTCCAGTCAGGAATATCAGGTCCGGATTAAGGACTGGGTGCTCATCTTTTATGTCCTTACTTGACTGGATCCAGGCGATCGAGGTTCTTCTTTTTACCTTGCCGTTGAAGCACGCCCGCCGCCCTCCTGGGTGCCAGCGCTGGCCCTCGGTTTCTCTTGTGATATTTACAGTGAATTCAAGTCCTGCCGAAGGGCGAAGCCCATCCCTTTTCCAACGACTTTCCCACAAAAGACTGCCAAAATCAGTAACTAAAAATAAGTAAGGCAGTAATAATTTTCACCAAAGGAAACCATCTAGATCCTGAGTACGTTGCTTCTGAGGAGAAGAAAGCCAGGCTGCACATAGTTTCCTGGTTATTTAATACAGTATTTGGTACCACGGTGATGAAAATGACTGAAATCTTACATGACGTGTAGATAACGTTCAGTAACACGGTATGCACACCTTTTCACCCTTTCAGAATGTTTTTTTTTTCCCTTTTCAGTACCCTTGCAGGGCAGTGGCCACTGACTCTCCGCGGTGTCCCCTCTCAGCGCCAGCTCCAAGCCAGGGGCAGCGGGGAGGCTCTGCCCGCCGAGAGGCTGAGGTGAGGCAGGCACGGGCCGGCTCTGCCGGGCCAGGTGATCCGCAGCAAACAAAGGGGCTGGCAGCGACCCACCGCCACGGCTTGACAGGCGTTCAAGAGGCGTTTTCTGCCGGGCCGGGCCGGGCCGGGCCGGGCCGGGCCACCACCCCCAGGCAGCGTCTCCCGGCCGGGGCGGGCCCCGGGAGGCCGCTTCCCCTGGCGGCGCACGGCACTTCCCGGCGCTCGCACACCGCGGGGAAACTCTTCCTGCGGCCCGGCCCCCGCTGACGTAGCGGTGTCTCTGCCGCGGCGGCCGGGGGCCGCGGCGGGGGGGCGGGGGGGGGGTGGCGGTTGGCCGCAGCGGTTGCCGGCGCGGGCCGGGGCTCGGCGCTGTCAGGCGGCGGTGCCGGGGCGGGGCGGGAAGCGGCGGGCTCGCTGCTCGTCAGGCGCGGGCCGGGCCGCGGCAGCGGGGTCCCGGCGGCGGTGCTGTCACGGGTGGCAGAGTGAGGGGCGGAAAGCCCTGCGGGAGGGGGCGTCCCCCGCCCCGGTCCCGCGGCGCCAGAAGCGCCCGGCGTGGTGGAAGTAGCCGCGGCGGTAACGGCAGCGCCGCGCGGCGGCCGGGGTCAGGAGCTCCGTGACCAAGCACGTTAATAAAAGCGGGCGGGCTGTTTAGGGCCGGGGAGGAAGGCGGCCGGGGGTGTTTTTTCCACGTTTCGTTCAGCACTGTATCCCGTGAGGAGGAGGCCGGGAAGGGGGGAGGCAGAGGGCCCGGCGGAAAGCCGCCCGGCGGGTGCGGAGGAGCGGCGAGGGCGGCCCGCGGGAGTCGCGACCCCAGGCGCGGCTTCCCGGCGGGCCGCGGCCGCCCTGCTCCCCGACAGGCAAAACTTTCCACAGGCGCGCGCGCTCAGACACACACGCGCTCGCACGGACGGGGCTGCCTCCGCACACTCGCACCACACACACTCGCACACGCACACGCACACACACTGACGTCTTTTGCGCATTTCCTGCACTGGAGCGAGCGGCGGAGCGGCACCGGCAGGCGGGCTGGGGCTGCGCGCGGCGCGGCGCGGCGCGGAGGGAGGCGGCCGGCGGCGGCCGGGAGGCGGGAGGCGGGCGGGGGGCGGCCGGCGGGAGGCGGGAGGCGGCGGCGGCTCTGCCCATCGCCAGGGCGGCGGCCGCCCAGCCGGAGCCCGCCGAGACCCGCGCGGCCCGCTCCGCTGCCGTCGCCCCCCCCATGCGCGGGGGTCGCTCCGCTGGGTCCTCGGCCTTGGCGGCGGCGGAGGGGGAGGAGGCGGCACAGGACGGGCGGCTCCGGGCTGCGGCGCGGATGGAAGGTCCCCGGGTGGATGTTTGCTGAGCGGAGGCTGTGCAGTAGGCAGGGCTGGTGGGTCGGCCGGTGTTTCTGATTTGTGTGTGTGTGTGTGTGCGCGCGCGTGTGTGTGTGTATTGTTGTGCGGCGCACGGGCAGGACTGGCGTGTGCGGGAGCCTGGGATCGCGGCTCTGCCTCCGCTGCAAAGACTGATCCAGGATTATGGTCTAGGTGAAGGGAGAAGGCTCTTGCTCGCTCCGACGACTGATTATGCTCGGGTTTTGATTGCATTCGGGGGTTTCTGCAGCCGCGGACGCCTCCCCCTCCCCGGCGGCCCCCCTCCCTTGTTTTCCGTTAGAAACACGGGCAAGAAAATAAATGTATTCACTGGGTGTCGCAAGAGCAAAGGCTAAATAATCAAAGGTAACAGCAGCAGCAAGGCGAAGAGACCCGCACTGTATCCTGCTCCCCCGCTCCCAGACCTGCCCTCCTATTTATTGGCGAGACCTCCCTCCCTCCCTTTCGGTGCGAGTGCGTTGTGCGAGTGTTTAATCCCGGGAAAAGTGCTGCCATCCAGCCATGGTGGTTTTCAATGGCTTGCTGAAAATCAAGATCTGCGAGGCGGTGAATCTGAAACCCACGGCGTGGTCTCTGAGGCATGCGGTGGGTCCCAGGCCGCAGACCTTTTTGCTGGACCCTTACATAGCCCTCAACGTGGACGACTCCAGGATCGGGCAGACCTCAACCAAGCAAAAGACCAACAGTCCTGCTTGGAACGATGAATTTGTCACCGACGTTTGTAATGGCAGGAAGATAGAGATGGCTGTTTTCCATGATGCCCCCATCGGGTACGATGATTTTGTAGCTAACTGCACTATACAGTTTGAGGACTTGCTGCAGAACGGGAGCCGCCACTTCGAGGACTGGGTAAGTGTTCGCGCTGTAGATACATACATGTACGTATGATTTTCAGTGCCATGGCTCTGGATGCAACATCTGTCTTGCAGAGCTAGGTTGCCAAGGGCATGTAATGGCTCTGAAGGCTTTTCATTATTTCCATGCTTTGTTACAGTGAGATAGTCATGGTTACTGTATATCTAATGCATGTGGTCTACAGGCAAGGGAGGAAAGAAAAATATGCTGAATCTAAGTGAGAAACGTATAATTACCACTTCGGTTTCTGAAATTACGTTACATAAATACAAGTCTAGTTATCTTACTGTGTTTGAAAAACCCCAACCAAATGCATCCATACGGAACATTACTGCAAAACCCAGATCCAGCACTTAGACCGAGTTCGTAATTTCAATGTGAATGCTCTTGGTCAGCGTGGCAATGACAAGCCTTAAAAATCCAGACCTGACCTCTGATAGGAGACACTTTGGGGTCTTCGAGTCACTTGAAAGCTCACTGCATCAACACTGATGCTCCTCCTTCCTTCCCCCAGAGGATCTACACCTCTGTGCACAGAGCTAATGCAATGCTTCTTCAAATGCCTGAAACTTATAAAAGGGTCCTGGTGGATTTTGGCCCCAACCAGACAAATTCTGTTGCCTGTATACACAACGTGTCTAACAGCTTCTGCAGCGTCTTAAAGACCCAGAGGCTAACATGCCTCAGTGGGAGTACAAAAAAGCTGGAAAATCCTCGGTCTGACATCCTCAGGTACTGTGATTTAACACAGAAAAATCAAACAAACAAAAAAAGAAACACAGGAAACATGAATATGCACATTCACGTTTCTGCAGTTGAACAGTTAAATGATGTGTCCTTTAAATAAGATGTATAATAAAACAATAGTAGCTGTCATCTCATTTTAAATGTGCCCTGCTTGACCAGCCATCTGAAATGTGTATGCTCATCTTTTTGTGTATTTATTTGTTATGGTCAAGGATACTAGTCAGGGCAATATTTCTTTGGCAAACAAAGAACCCGGGACCAAAGTAAAAATAGCAAGAGTTAATAGATTCGAGTTTCATGTATTCTTTGGGGCTTCTTTACTTAATACAGTGGTATAAAGAGATGTCAGAATGATGGGAAGGCATGAAAGAATTACGCTCTATTTATGCTGATCAGGAGCTGAATAACTTTACTGTTAAAACTTTTATGTTTAAAACTTTAACATACTTTTCACTCTGCCACATATGTTACATTGTGATAATTAGGATTTAGATTATTCTGATGCTCTATAAAAGCTACACATTAGAAATCTCGAATGGTAAAACTGGGTGATAGGCAGAGGAAAAATAGCCAAATCAGGAGAAGACAAATGCAGCAGTATTGCAGATGTCTTTTACCTGGATTGAATGATAATCAAGTTGTGGCTCTCCTGAAATCATGGAGGGGTTTCATCTTTGAGACCAATGAGATGAGGAAGTCATCACAAATTTTTAGTGAAAGAATAATAATTTCATATGTTCTTTTTGTGTGTGGTGCATGTTGTGAGTTTGTTGCCAAATCTGGAAGGACCTTGCCGGTTGCAGATGCCAAGTTTGAATTTTGGTGGGGCTGGTGTGCTGGGGTATGTCCTGGCCCTGATTTTTAAGGTGAACTCAAATGTCCGAACATGTTCCCTAGATAAATAGTGGAATTTAATGGATCGAGGCCCATTGTGAACATGATCTTGGAGGAACTGCATAGCTGAATCAGATAAGTGCTGTGTTTTATTGCACCAGGATTAATTGCTGTCCAGCATTCACTGGGTGGGAGGAGACCAGGGAGTGACTATGCTTGTTGCCTGTTGATGTGACAGGATTGAGGACATGGCAGTCGATCATAACTGGCCAGCTCAACATAATGCCGCTTCTGAAGCATCACTTACCTCGTTTTTGTGCTGTAAATCCTCATAGTTAAGACTGTGTTTGTGCGGTACATGTAATACACAGTGTACACCACCCTCCCTGTATCACTGTTAGAATTGATGGGGAGGCAAGTATTTGTAGGATTGTGCTTTACCCTTTCCAAAATCTTCCCATTTACTGAATGTGTCACTGTAATTGTAATACGGAGTGTGTTTATTGGATTGTTAATAGGCAGGGACCTTCAGAGAAATGGCTCTTACAAAATCACACTGTTTTTTGTCTGATTTCACTGAGTTAAAATAAGGCCTGTGGCCATGACATCTCTATAGAGTCCATAGTGAAGTAAATAGATTTATTGGTATCTTCATCAGTGCCTGGAGTCTATATTAAACCCTGAAAAAAGGAAGTCGTCTGTGAAGTGAATGGGTTTCACAGCACAAGGAAAATGCACGTGGCCTAAACCAACGTTAGACTAAGATCTACGGGTACGATATAGTCAATTTCTTCTGTTTAATAACAGGGCTAATTCCTTCATTTCACTCTTGGCATTAAAGGCAGATATTTTTGTAGTACTCTTTCCCAGCTTTATAACAAGCAAATTAAAAGCAGCAATCACAGGAACCCATTCCTCCTTACTGCCTGAAATACCAAATAAATGCACCCTAAGACACATTCTTGGAGACCATAAAGTCTTTTTATGCCATTCTGAGGGTTTCCCTTTAAGCAGTTCTGAAAGTTTGAACTGGGTACCACATACTTGTTGAGTGTGTTCGGTGTGATGGCACTGCTGCCCCTCTTTACCTTCAGAATGATGCAACAGTTCTTGCAGGACTGGACTGTCACTATTTAAATAGGTTTGAGAAAATGTTCATGTGCTGAGAACAGCTCTTGTCAATATGTTAGTAACTTTAATGCTTTTGATCTCATGTAATACTGTATGTATTTTTGTAAGGAAATTTCAGTATTTGTTTTATAGTATCTGCACGAGGGTCAGGGTTACTTTACTTATCCTGTAATATATTTCTAGGTTCTTGTCAGAAGTCCAAAATGCAAAAAAGACTTGAAAAGAAATGTTTTGGTTTTTTTCCCTAAAAAGAAACTGTTTCTCCCTTTAGCCAGCTCACCTACTTTGATTGGTTTTTGCCATTGTGCAAATCCTTGTATTTTTTCCAAGAGATGAGTTTTTTAGAAAAATACTGGGTATTTTTCTCACTGTTAAGTCTGTGCTATATACTGATGCCATGGTTACAGTGGAAACACTAATGATAAACAAGTACAAAGCTTGAAATCATGATAGCTTCTATTGTATTAGGACAAGTCAGATAAATATGCAAAATCTTGGTTCCTTTTATCTACAGAGTATTCAGCAGTTGCAAAAATTATTTTTAACGTTATGATAGATATACTCACTGAAAAAAAAATACATATATCTTAAAAAAAAAAATAAATCAAAGTTATGGCCTAAATCAGTGGTTCAGATTTTACTGGGTGGATGCTTTTAAACAAAATATATACTTTTTTTTTAAAGACCAATATGAAATATTTGCTTGGGTTTCTAAAAAAGTGTAGTGACAATTAAAAAGATGGCTCCTTTTCCAGAGGTGCATCAATACAGGCATAGCACAGTAGAAGTGTCAGTTTTGCAGATTTTTTTAGTCATGGCTATACTGCAGTTCTTTTTAAAAAGAGCTTTGGATTTACGACATTACAGGCTTTTCTGTAAGCACATAGAATGTTATACAGAATGGCACAGAGTATTCAAGAGGATGTTGGTGAACTTACACTTTGAAAAATCTGAAATAGAGAACAATAAACAACCTGCAAGTTCTGATTGAAAAACAAATAACATGAAAGCTGTGGCTGTATTTTTTTTGAGTTAGGTAATTCATGTAGTAATAAAGTATGTCTTTATCTAGCTTCCTTACCTGTGGCATATGTAAATGTTGCACTTGAGTTGGTAATGCAGCTCCATTTTAATCAGTAGAATTGAGATCAGGAAGGAAAATTCTGTTGATATTTAGCCTTGTGGTTACACTCCTGTGAATTAGCGCGATCAATGTTTATGTGTTTGGATGATTGGTAGTATGGGTTCTGAGTTCAAGTCCACTTTCCAGCGTTGATGATAGATGAAATCAGTGTGACTGGACCTATGCCAAAGATTCCATCTAAGGGTCTTAGCCGTTAGCCTGGCTGTACACGAGAAAACCTATTGAGTTGTCCTAAGAAATCCTTTTGTGGGCTGAGTAGCAGAACTCACTAAATCAGTCAGGACATCACAACATTTAGCAAGAAAAGCCTCTATTTCCACTGAAAATATTTTACAGCTATATTTAGGTTAATGAAACCAGTTTAATTTTCTGCTGTCTTAAAAAAATCCCTAACACTGTCAGGAAAAAAATAAAACACAGATTTCAGTGAGCTTTCCTTTGTGAGTCCTAAATATCTTCCATACTATTTTTTTTCTCTTCAGAGCTGCTTTTTAAGATCTAAATTTACAACGTTATACTTTTTTAAAAGCATCCTTTCATATTTCCATTTTATCAATGTGAAGTTAGTCATGCAACTGTGCCACTAATGCATAAAGCAAGTTTATTATGAATTAATATAGTAACTCGTCATCAACTTGTTATTGAGATATGGGAAACGGTGTGGGGAAGAGGTACATGGTTTTACATACTCATGGAATTGTTGAGTTATGTATTTTTACATTATGCTTACAGTGTACTATGGAAGACGTTTTCCTACTGGAAAGACTAGGTCTTTAAGTTGCAGTCCAGACAGTTAGACACCTACGTTAATGGAGCTCTGAAAGTCATGGTGCCCACCTCTCGTAAGAGAAATAACAGTATCAAGTATGTCATACATTAGAAAATCTGAAAGCACTTTCGAGAAAGATCAATATTCTTCTGTTTGAGGAATTGAGAAGTAGGTGCCTACAGTCACCCAGAAAGCAATAGCAGAGGAGGGATTAAAACTCTTCCAAGTCCTTGGTCCAGGGAGCCATCCATGGGCATGAGAAGTAGAACTGTCTCCTTCCAGTGCGTCTAATCTGAATTAACTGGAAAGACTGCTTAGGTGCTTATTGGAGTTTTTCTGTTGGGGTTTTTGGTTTTCTTTAAATACCTTTCTGCCATTTCTGTTGCTGAAATGGGAACTCCTTTCAGTCAGCAGGTGATCTATTGTAGCTGGCGGACAGAGAGTGGAATCGTAATCATTTATAGTGCAAGTCACTCTGCGTGTTAATCTCTGCTTGTGTCATACACTGCTGAAGGTTGGCATTGGGCTAGCAGAGTGTGATTGTAGCATATTTTCATTTTTATTTTCATCCACTGTCTGAACTTATCTGTGCTGATGGTGTTGAGAGGCCTAGGATTTTGCTTGTGAAAGCTTTACATCTCATCTAAACTGCGGTTCATGGGCTGCTGAAAAGCATTGTTATCAGAAGAATATTTGTTGAAATGAAAGGGAAATTGCTGTCCTGTTTGATAGGTTTCTGCATGACACTGCTGTCACTGAGCAAGGTCTGTCAGCTTTGGGGGGTGAGGGTGAGAGAGCTACAAGGTATCAGCAGGGTTTCACAGGGACTCAGCGTAATTGGGAGGGAGGGTGGTTGGCAAGAGGAGGTGGGAGATTTTGGAGAGCGCTTTGTACAGGTGGGGGTCTTGCTTGCCTTCTCCCCCCAGCCTGTCTCCCTCCTGTGCCTCCTCTTTTCCCTCTCTGCTGGGGATCTGGTACAGTCACTACGCAGCTCACCCACCATCTCGTATCAATCCCTTTCTACAGCTGCATAAATCTACTCCTACTCCCTGCTAGAAATGTTCTGTCCTAACAGCTCCTGCTTACCTGCAGTGCTTCCCAGCCTGCTGAGAAGCAATAGAGGGGGAAAAAGCTGCCTCAGTGGTTGCTGCTGCGGGGAGAGGGAAAGGGCAAAGTGGGGATAGGAAGAGATGAGGCATGGAGAGAAACCTGGAGGAGGGTAACGAATGGTGGCTGCTGCCCCACATACTCCAGCTGCCCTTTTGGCAACAGCTGAAAGCTACACATGTAGGAGACAGGGATGAGCTGGCATAGGCAAATTGACTAATTGAAGGCCGTGTGTTGCTCATTGACCTGTTTTCTGGGGTGGTTTTTTGCCTGCTTTGCTCAGTGTATAGCTTTTGAAGTCTCACTTCAGATGTGAAAAAAATTGCTCAGGGCATGAAAAATGTGTTATAGAGCATGCATTTCCCTTGGCATTGAATTATCATAGGTCAGGATTTGATCCCACAACTGATCAGAATCTCATCCTACTGTTACTAATATCAATACCAATACTGATATGGAGTTCCATATAGTGAAAGTAATTCTACTGAACTCTGTAGAAAGTATTTGTTAGAACAAAGTTACCAGTAACAGTCCAGTTCATAGGCATTCGTGCAAAGCTGGACCTTAAGAAATGTCCAAGTGGGGTGAAAACGATTCCTACATATCCTTCTTGCGCCAGTTTTTAGAGAGCGTGTATCATTATTCTACCTCAGGCAGTGCCATATACGCTGTGCAGAACTTTATGGTTGTGAGTAAACCACTGATTTCACTGGGTTCATTGGATTTCATGCAGGTGTGTGTTTAAATTCTTTCTTCAACTGGGGCCTGTGTTCCAAGGGAGAACTGAGAATAAATAATATTTAACAACATCCTTTACTTTCATTTTACTCTTACTGATTTATTATTCTTCTACAAACCTTGCACTTGCAAGCCTGGTTTCTGCTTTCCTCAGCCATCAAAACTAAATCTCTGCCCTCACCATCGAGAATTCTTTAAATACTGCCGAAATGAGGATTTGATTTAAGTTGGAACTGTAGGACTTGGCATCTAAGTGTGATTAGTTTCCACTCCCTAACTAAACTTCCATTTAAGTGAACTTCTGGGGGTTTTCAAATTTTGAAGGGAGGCTGTGAATACAATGTCTAAAAAAATTAGAGGCAAGAGCCTTTCTGTCTGGAATTGGCTGGTTGAATTCAGTTCTGCTTTACCCGGTAGTGTCTTAATCTCCTTTCCCTCACGCCGGTTATCAGACTGAGAGAGAAAGACATCTACAGTCAATGGTAAGAGAGGTTTTGGAAACAATAGGGTATGCAAGTTATGGGAAATCTGTGGTCAGAGGGGACTGAGAAGAGACTTTCCCTCCATCCACATGGAAAGGTAGGGCTGGAATTATCTGGATATGGAATAAGATCAGAAGTCCAAAGACAGCTTGAAAAACTGCCAGTTTGGGGGGGAACCAAACAAACCCTTTTGTGAAACTAGACAGGGCAAGGTCTGAAGAATGGGGATATTTCGTGTGCCCTTTTGAGTCATGCAAATTGTAGCAGTTACAGGGGTTTCTACCATTTGGGGGCAAAGCGGTCGTTACAGAAGGCTGACAAAAAGTTTTAACTTGCGTTTGTAAGCAACTGCTTTCCTATTTGGCAGGCAGTAACTAGAAGATTTAAAAAGTATATTCGGCAACGTTAATGCGAAACTGCAACTGTAAAGCTAATAAATAATTCTAGAGATTGGGTAACTTTCATGGCAGTTATGTACTTTGCACTATATTTTAGTAAAGGAAAATGCAAATGAATATGATGTAAGAACATCTGCAGAATTATTATCTACTCTGATCATTACTCACAGTCAGTAGCTTGAATTGCTAGTAAAGTTGATTTCTAAGTGTCCTCTCACATTCCTCTAAGAGTTAAAAAATCTTAAATTATCATTGCTGTGATTTAACAGAAGTTACAGAAGCCAAGATTTTTACATACTTCTGAATAGCACAGCTAAAAACCTAGTGATATTGGCACGTTCCCATTAAATGTAACAGGAGTTTTAACATTTAATTTATTGGAAGCAGTGTTAGAGAAACGCTGCAGTTCTAAGAGATTTTTCCCCCACTGAACTCTGTAAGGCTTGAATTGTTGAAGAACAGAAGTAAAGAAAGACCATTGCTTTTAGAATTAAAAAAGGCAAAGCTTGATTCCATCGGGGGCTTGAAGGCAGCCATTTCTGCCTTATATCGGCTAACTTGAGCTGATTTAATTGTTCCAGACAATAGAATCAGTTTGGTTGTTTCTGGTGTCCTGCTGGGCAATTTCATCACAGGCAGGAACAAAAAAGCGTGAATAATGGCTAGATGTTACCAAATAAATTTCACGTCTGCATTGTTTGAACAACGAGCCCTCATTGTATCTCTGTATCTTAAATGAAGAGTAGGCAAACTTAATACTTAGTGTTTCCAACTTAGTATCTTTCAGTACTTTACAGTATAAATACGTAACAAGCCTCTTATCATGGGGGACCAGGTTTTCTTATGCATTTTAGATCTTTTCATTCTTCAGTACATTGGCCTTTTTAATGTCATTAAAAAATACATGGCTTTGTCAATGTTAATATTTATAAATATCTTTAGGTAGTGACGTGGTAGCGATGAAGCAAATGTAATGGTGGTGGAGACATGAAGGGAAGACTGATGCATACTCTGCACGGTTGATGAGAAGATGGTTGGAATTGCTTTACTTTGTTTCACAGATTAAAAACCAGCAAGACCAGTAGTGTTTTCTCCATCCTGGTTTTCTTTCAGTTTCATCTTTATTATCTGTTCTGGCTTCATGCTGCCAATTCTCCATCTTTCTTTGTCTGTTCTGGCTTCAAGATGGTCGAGAAATGATAGGGTGACCTTTACAGGATTGCATAAGATTTTGATATTGGCAATGCTAGCAGGCTATGTGAATGAAATGTCCTGCTATAGATTTCTACAGAGACCTATTGCAAACACAGTTTTCTTGCTGGGACCATATTTACTCATTGCATAAGTCTTTGCGGCACCTATCAACTTCCCTTTATTTCAAGGTGAGATTGATCCATGGTCTTTGAAAATGTTGTCTGAGAATGTGTTGGAAAAGGAAAGGCTAAAGGTCACTCATGCTGTGTCCACTTTGTTCTCTTTCTCACATGGCTCTAGTTGAATTTATTGAGGAATCTTTTTTTTTTTTTTTCCTCTGAGTTTCCTTGCCTTTTCCTTCCTTGTAACCCCATAGCGCCTTGGCACCTCTTGAACATTTGACCTCATGGCCCACTTCTTTTCTCCTTAATGCACTGCTATTACCTTGTCCTCAAGTCCTGGCTGTCTGTTTTAACTTTTCCTTCGTTTTTCTTGTTATTACTTCCCATATATCCATATTGCTTTTATTCCCACCACTCTAGCTCCTTCCCTCTTCTTGTCACTCTGGTGGACCAGTGAGCTCCTTGTGACAGTAGGACTCAGAAGCATCTCCAGTATCTGAAGCTCTATGGGGTTTGCCCAGCAGCTCTCATCCAGAGCATGTCCCCACTGTGCTTCTCACTAAGCAGCAGGGAACTAACTGATCAGACCGGTGGCTGTCGGAGCAGTTATCTTCAATCAGAAGTTGTTTCCAGTTAGTTATACTACAGAAGTGGTTGAAGGAAGAAGGGTAATATGGTAGCTTTGAACTTGGTCATTATACACCACCTGACAGTCCCTCAAAGAATAGCCTGAAGTATTCGCACCTCGAATACTGTGTTCGGTTTTGGGCCTCTCACTACAAGAAGGACATTGAGGTGCTGGAGTGTGTCCAGAGAAGGGCGACAAAGCTGGTGAGGGGTCTGGAGCACAAGTCTTATGAGGAGCGGCTGAGGGAACTGGGGTTGTTCAGTCTGGAGAAGAGGAGGCTGAGGGGAGACCTCATCGCTCTCTACAATTACCTGAAAGGGGGTTGCAGAGAGGTGGGTGTTGGCCTCTTCTCCCAAGTGACGAGTGACAGGACAAGAGGAAATGGCCTCAAGTTGCACAAGTGGAGAATCAGACTGGATATTAGAAAAAATTTCTTTACTGAGAGAGTGGTGAGACACTGGAATAAGCTGCCCAGGGAGGTGGTGGAGTCACCATCCCTGGAGGTGTTCAAGGAATGTGTGGACGAGGCATTGCGGGACATGGCTTAATGGGCATGGTGGTGTTGGGTTGATGGTTGGACTTGATGACCTTACAGGTCTTTTCCAACCTTAGTGATTCTGTGATTCAAGCAAAATGCTCTGGTTTTAACAGAGTCAGTGGGATTTTGAAGGAGTCAGTGGGATGTTGAAGGAACATGATCTGTCCCTGAAAACTGGACCCTCCCAAGCAATGGAAACGCTGTTGTAAAATTTTAGTTGGTACTGACTGTTGGGATTTTCAGGGACTCCTAATCACAGAAAATACCTAGTATTGTTTGGTATTTTTATTTTGTATAAAGAAAAATTATGGTTTCTGTCTTCAAAAAGTTACAGTCCAAGCACAAGTCAAAAAAGGCAGACTGGGGAAGCCAAAAGAAATAATAGGAAAATGCTTACCAGTGTGAAAGGCTGTTACTGGTAGCTTAGCAGCAGCCTATTAGTTGAGCTTTGCTTGGTGTCCCTAAGTCAAGATCTCAATGGGAGAGGCAATAGTAGAAATTTTGCTGGAGATATTTGGAGATCCTGATGCTTTGCATGATGTGGTGTTTCTCTTGAAGGAGTTGACAGGTTTAGAGGGACAGCCCTTATGATCTAGTCCATGGTTCCCAAATTTCTAGTTATTTCTGAGTATCCCATACAGCTTTAAGAATGTTTGGGATCACCCATTTTTAGGGAACTGTGGGATTTTTCTGTGTAATTCCATGAAAGCTGGTATTAACTGTATTATTACATTTGAGCGTTTTTCTTTATCAGTAGCTGGGTTAGAGCATTACCAGTACAATAATCAAATACAGACACGTTATATGGGGTTAATCTTATGTACTAATGTCACTGGGCTGAGATAAGCTTTGTTAAGTTTTATTCCACACCTTTACTCTTTGTGCCAGCAAGTTCTCAGAGCCATGTCAAGGCTCTGAGAGGAGGAAAGAGGAAAGAAGAGTGTTATTAACCTCTTATACTGATTTTGTAGAAATGTTACCCATTGCATCAGAAGCAAGCAACAGTGCTTTTCGCCTAAAGAGCAAAACCTTGTAGCTTTTTCTGATGATCGCTATGCAATACTTTATTTATTTATTTATATATATATATACAGTAAAGTCCATGACTTTAAAAACAATATTGGTTTAGTGGTCATATTTAGGAGGTAGCTTTGCATATGCATTTGTTATAAGGCCATGTAAAAGGTTTTAAAATACAAATTCACCTAAACTGATTTTTAACAATTCCATGGTGCATTAGCAGCCCAGACACCACGACCTAGACAAGTTCCTATGATCTCTTTAGGTGCTCTTTCCTTGCCAGTTCACAGTCATTCTTTGTGTCTGCTTTGCCTGTTTCTTGCAAGGTGCCTTGGGTAGCAGATAATCATATTACCTTCTTGTAGATACATTTAGTAGGACTGTGGGGTCCAGATCCTTTTTGAAAGGTGTGCACTGTACAACAGTAGTATGGTATAAAAAACCAGATCAGGTACAGTCGACCTCTGTTTGTCATAGCCCAGTGCAATGCAAACAGCAGAAACGTTTCTGTGTTGGTTTTGTTGGTAAGTAGATGTGTGAGTAAGCAAAAAACAAGATACCTTAAACAAACAGAAGTTGAAGTCTGTAGTGTGTGCTGTACACTAATGACTGGAGGGCAGACAGGGCATAAGTTGTCTTGCACACCAATTCAAAGCTGATGTTCCTATATTGATTCTAATGGGAATTTCTTTGACTGCTGTTCCCTTTTGCTGAAACTGTTGTGAGTACCTGTGTCATTTAGTTGCATACATACTGATTGCTCTGTGCTACTAGCTGAGTTAGGGAGAATGGGTAGTTACATCACCATCATTTGAATTCTTTGTATGTTTAATATTGCACTGTACGTATTTCTCAGAATTTAGGCCTACTGTAAATTTTTCAGACATGTGGAAGTCACACGAAGAATTTAGGCTCCTGATTCAGCAGTCTTTTGAAAGTGTTAGCCAGCTGTCGTTTCATCAGTGGTTATTTCAGTGTCGTATCTGTAGTAAGCTCACCTTCTAAACTGTTTATGAATGAGTTTGTGAGTGCATTGTGAACTGCTCGTGAATGCGTTGGTCAGAACTGTCGGTTCTGACCAACGAGCCTTCTCTTCAGTTTGGTACGTACGTGTTCTCTTGTGAGTGGTATTGTTCAGAGTGTTTTTAAAGTAAAAAAACCCCAACAAACCAAAACCTTAACTTTTTTGGTTTTTCTGACTGATACTTCATTAATAAAACAATAGTAAATCATTGGATATTTGAACAAATAAAATCAAACTGATCTCTAGCCTTGTTTGAATGTGCCCTGGACATCAAACTGACAGGCTCTAACATGTTCCAACTCTTATATTTGATTTAAAATGTGTGCACTCTCCAGCTGAGCACTGTTTTGCTATGTCAGTGTTATTAATACAACAAAGCTTTCAAAATCCTTAGTGTAATCCAAAGTTTACAGTTTTTAAAATCAGATTTAAAATCAGATGTGAAGTGTGAGAATGTCATTTTGTCTTTTATGCTGTTCCTGGAAGACCGAGGTCAAAAAAGCATCTGACTGAAATGGAAGGCAGGCAGAGCAAGAAATAGGGGCAGCTCTGGTGAAGCCTCTTCTCCCTACAGCAATCTCCCACTGGACTGTATGGGCTTCTTCTGTTTGGGACCTGGGTGTAATTGTGGCAGTAATCAGTAAGACAAATTACAGGCAGAATGTTTTGTAGAACTGCCAAAAAGTTCGCAGCTCTTCCAGCAACTGTGAATCAGCCCTGCACCCTATTTGCAGACTAGCAAGCAAAATCTGCTTCCCAGCAGCAGTGTGCCGGTCTGCAGAACCCCTGTGTATAAGCTTTATGCACGGTTAATCAACTTTACAATGTAAATAATGTGAAGGTGTGGAGACATTTTATGCACCTATGAAAATGTACTTGATGCTAGTGATATCCCCACTAAGACAGGAGTGAAGTGCTTAAACCTTCTCGGAGCGTGGATACATACATTCTGGCAGGCTGACAGTTTTGAATGTAGGAGTTATTACTTTCTCTTTGCGACCACTCACAATGTGTTAGGTTGTGCAGAAACAGAAAATTCATCGTTTCTTCCTGGAAGAACCTGTGCTGTAAAATAAGAAAACTTACTATCTCACTTTTGGATAGTAAAGTCATAAACGACAACATAAGATCTATAGCAGTTTTGGACCTGTATAATCTCAAGGTAGAAGTGATGTGCAAAAGCCATAGAAAATGCGTAACAAAATACAAATCTATGCTTTTCAGAATGGCAGTATGCAAAAGAAATACATGGTGTGTTATTGCAACTTTTAAAAATGTATTTGGTGGTCCTTGGGGAAGCAGTAGTTGTCTAACTGAGTAGTTAAGGGAGAGTGTTTTTATTCACATGAGTCAGCAGAGAAAGAGGCTGAAGCTTAAGTTGTGTGCCAAACCAAGGAACATGTAAATAAGAGAGACGGTCAACAAAGTGAAGCCGCTTTGTAATAGACCAGATTACACAAATAAGGAAGATCATATTTGCAGCAGGCTTTATTTAAAGAAAAGTTTCAAAATGTCATAACAGGTCACAACATAAAAATGGCTGTCATAAGTATTGCTTGGTTTTCCTTAGTGTTTGTGGTAACAGGTGAGGTTGATGAATTAATTTTCACAGTGCACAAAGTGTTCCTGATCCTGCTTACTTTATGGTCTGAAGTTTTAGTGAGCCATGAGATAATGTGTAATAACTTCATCATAATCTTGTGTGGTGTGAACTGGTCAGACAAGTTTTTACATACTTAGTTGTCCTGCATCTACTTGTGATAGAACACATTATCTCCTCTCTCTTCTGTAATTTTTGCCTTTATTTCTGTTCATATAATTCCTTTAAACAAATGAGGATGTCAGTAATGGGAAATGATGGGATGGGCATTCACTCATAATTCAGGTATAAAATCTTCTTATAAAATGAATAATCCAGCCTTTTGTGTCAATGGTTCCAGAAGAGGCTTTTGTCTGCCTTAGATTTACACACAGTGATACGTAGATCTTATCTGTCTCAGGTAGTAATGAAATTCATTAGCAAAATACCTGAGTCTGGGGAATCTTGAGCATAGTCATCTTCACAGCATTCCTAAGAGGAAGTGTAATGCATGGAGAAACTGTATTCCTCCATGTCACCCAGGAGTATGGCACAAGCATTACGGCTTTAATATCAGAGTTTTGCGATGGAGGTATCAGGATCCTCATTTTTACAGAGGGGAGACTGGGGCTGAGACCTAGACTACTGAAATACGTTTTCTGCCTGATACCTTGTAGATATCTTTCTTTCTGTCTTGCAGCTTTTTCCTTATCTGTCAATCACTCTTCTTACTTTTCTTTTCTAAAAGAAGGATTCTTACTATCACATTTCTATTTCCTTTTTGTAGCATAGCTTTTGCAGGCTATTGGGTTTATGGTTTGGTTGTTTGTTTTTTCTGTTTTAATTCTGCAACCACTTTATTGTGGGGATGCTTTCCTTCAGCTGTAGAGAACAAACAGAAACGTAGGGCTTCCGTTTTGCTGCCTTCTTGACACTGGAGCTTTCTCTGTAGAGGTATGGATCTATAAAACCAGGCTTCCAGACTGTCAAAGCAGAGTCAGTAGTTTGAAGTTGGGCTGCCTTTCTGGGTGACTAGCTGGGGACAGCACCAGCTTTAGTGTTACAGTGAAAAAATTACCATCTAGAGGTATTCTGCATGCATGTACTTGGAGTGCCTCCGGTATCTAGCCTACCTGTGTATGAATATACAGAGGCTCTCAAAGGGTCTGGAGGGTTGGATGTGCATAACCCTTTGAAATGCAGAACGAATTGTTTTGAGCACCTTTGAAAGTTGTCATCCTAACTCATAATTCTGTATATCATTTATAATCCCATAAGTGTAGTTAATACGGTAGAAGACAACAGCAGACAAAATGTAAATTTTTTTTAAAGTATTTGTTGTTTGATCGTTCATGCACTAAATTCAGAGGAAAGGGGACTTCCATTTGGGTCACTCATTTGAAGAAACAGAATATTTAATGTTCCATTTTTAGGGCCTCGTCTTTGTTACTAGCAGTAAGAAAGGCTTAGGATCCTACAGCTGGAGTTGCGTGAAGAGGGAGTAAGTGCAGCTGGTGTCTGCTGTGGAACAGCTGTGCTGTGCAGCAAAGCCTGATAGCCCAACACCTGAGCGTGTTTATAAAACCAATAGTGAGATTATATTGGTGTTGCCTGCTTGGCAAACTACTAGCCTGTGGTTTACACAAGGCTGTCCCTGGTTTTGAAAAAGCCACAGAGTCACTACACTGGATGTGCTAACATGGCTTGGGGTTAACATGTTATGCTTCAGGATTGATCCTGGGTGGGATAAATTTGGTGCAGATTATAGCAACTGAGGCTTTATGAATTTGAGGAAGAGAGATTCTGGGGAAATTAGAAGGAGGTGTCAGTTTAGCTACTCAGAGTTGCTTTGTAAAATTACTCATTATTTATTGTGTTTGGAGCTCAAATGAAGTGGGGGAAGGACACAACATACCCGCTGACATCCTTTCACAGTGAAGAAGTGGCATTCTCTTGGGTCTTTTGATATTGTATATATTATTGAGCTTCCTGATCAGTATAAATTTAACAACTGGACTTGTAAGTCTGGTAAAGCTTTTTATTTACAGTTCTTTCATCTGAAAGGTATTGTACAGACACTGCAGAAAAATATCAAAATGTGGATTGTTAAGGTCCATCATACTAAAAGTAGTCAGTGATAAGAATATCAGGTTTTGTGATATTATGCGAAGCTGAAGGCATTGGTGTGCAAAGGTGATGAACTTATGGCTTCAGTTACTTAGAGTTTTAATCTGTTCATGAGAATTGACTTTAAACTCACAACTTAGGCATTTCTGTACAGTCATCTAAAATCTAATACTGACTTTGCAATACACCGGTCAGTGATCTACAGCAAGAAACCAGCACACTTAGAGTATAGTCTTATAGATTTGCTTGATTTCAAATGTACGTGGCTCATGAAATTCAATTAGAATAGCAGCTTAAGGGAGTATGTTAACAGCTTGATTTCTTACTGTAGGCTTATAACAGTGTGACACCTTTGACTGCAGAGTAGGTATAATTTTCTTGCATTAGGCAAATATGAGAAGACATGGTGCCTAGATACAACCAATTCTCTTCAAATTCTCCTGATGTCACAGGTTTACTTTCCAGCAACAGTAACACTGGTTAAGGATGAGCTTTGTTAAGACAGAATGCTTTGAATGCGTACTAGAATTGAATGAATACTAGAGGAATACAGATTTGTTTATTAATACTGTTGGCAGGTCCACTGTACAATGTGAGACCATATCAGTCATCGTTGCTTCAGTGTGAAGTTAACATTTGTGTCCTCACTTCTTAAAATATGGATGTAGTATGTTAGATGTTCATCTCAAGGCTAACATATTTCAACAGCAAAAAAGAGAGTGTGTGGGAGGGGTACCCCACAGTCCTGAAAGTATCTCTGCTCACAAACCAGGTTCCCGGTAAGAGTCATAATCGAAGACCCCAGGTAGGTAACTCCTTTGTGCCTGAAAATGCCATCTGCCCCAAAGCTCAGATCCCACATCCCAGGGCTTACCTCTTCAAACCCATGGGCTCGATGCTACTTTCCTTCAACCCTGCTATCCTAAGGGATACTACTTTTCCAGTACCACTTCCCTCTTGTACCTTACTTTCCCAGTGGTACTTGTAATCACTGTTTCATTGGTTGCTGTTTGCATCTCCTCAGTTGAGAAGTACCTCACTTATGCTCCTGGCAGAATTTAAAAATCATGTTGACAGGCGGCATTTATGAAAACTCGGCATCCTGGTTCAGAAACAGAGTATATAGCCACTGAAGACCATGCATGTGCTAGGCTGATTTAAAAAAAAAAAAATTAAAAAAATCGGTTTTGGCTCAGAATAACTGGAGTACATGAGGGTGAGAAGGGATGAAATAATTTATTTTCATTTATTTGAGTATGTGTGTCCAACTCATTCTGGATTTTTTTTTCTGTTAGGAATCTAGGAAAGGAGATGCCATTCTCTACCACCTGTGTGTTCTTTTTTTCCCTGGAGAAAGAGAGACTGGTAGCAGCTTTAGTTACAGTTAACATATTTAATCATTAGAAAACTTAATTTGAAGACCTACTTTATTACACTGTGTTTCCCAGTGGCTCCATCCAAATGTGAGATAGGTATAATGGATAAAACACATCAAGGCTGTGAATACGTGTCACAGGAAGCGGTTATGTTGACTGGAAAGGGAGATAGATGTTGGGCAGCCTCCCTTTTAGGGTTGTCTGAATGATAACTGTGTGAAAGCAGATACAGAAGGAAAAATATGTTACTGAGAGAGAACAAAAGCAAGTTCGGTCAGGTATTTCAAGGCCAAGGCTACTCAATGGAGTTATTACTGGCTCTCATTAGCATGCCTGAAAAAAATAATGTTCTTTGCTTCAGTTGGGTGGCCCTCGGAAAGGGGAGAGATTCTTTCCTGCCTTTTGAAATCATCAAAGAATACGAGAGTAATCATTTCCAAAGTTCTCTCTGTGTCGGAAAGCCTCACTGTTCAGGATAAGCCAGGGTAAACAAAGGACAAATAGGAAGTGACTTTTAAAAAGTATGGATTTGAACCTGCAAGGTGCTGAGTGTCTCTAGTGAAATGCTGAGCTTGCTTGACTTCCATTAAATTTATGGCTCTCAGTTCCTGACAGGATCAGGTCCTAAGATTAGATCTAGTCTCTGAAGTAAAATCAGGTTACTGCTGTCAGCTTTTTTTAACTGCCAATATTGCTTGCAGTGCATATCATCAGTGCTCTGTATGTACACAGACATGTACAGCACTTGAGCAAAGATAGAAGCTGATCTACAGGTACTGTATCACCTTCACGTTTTCATAGTTTGTCTGATGTACTAATAAGAACTCTGGTATGAAAATGAGACATCAAGAGGGTAAAGCAAAATACCGGATATTACTGGCAAAAGGAAAAATACTTCTTTAGTTTTGCTTTCATGTTTAGGAGCATTTGTACATGGTTTTCCCAGTAAAATAATGCCAAATTTGTGTAGTACTTTTTATCAGTAAATTCCTAAGTGCCTATCACTTTGAATGTATTGAATATGCAGTGAAGACCTTGGAGTAGAGGAGCACGTAGTGGTGTAGTGCTTCACTTTCAGATGAATTGCAAAGCCCTTCACATTTAGCTTTGTTGACTTAAGGGGAGCCATTCATGGTTTATGGGTATCTCAATACACCATAGCCTGCACGGCGATTCAGAGCTTGCAAAGGATGTTGGAATTAGACTCCTCTACTCTCCCACTAATACATACTTTACTGTCCCTATGAAGTTAATTTGCTACTGATATTCTGACGGCAGTCATTGTTGCCGTTATTTGAACTAAGGGTGGGTATGATGAGACTTCACTGCTAGTCATGCCGAAGGGGAAAACTACCTGTTTTTTCACAGTAGTTTCTAGAAGTTGCATAAGGAAATCTAAAAGCTCTAAGCATGAACTGAGAAAAGTACATACAATAGTCAGACTGATTCAGTCCTCTGATAATTAATGGCTGTTATGATGAGCAAGTGGCTAAAATTTTTGCGTCTGATTATTGCAGCGTGTAGAAATAAAACTCTTACCTGAAATGGTACTGAAGTTTTTAACGGCTTGACAGAAATGAGGCATGGTTCTTTTTTTTTTTTTTTCCCCTGAAATATTAAATCTATGCTAATGTTGTATAGAAGGCTTGGACCATCTTGAGTCAAAGGGATTTTGATTAAATTATACCTTTCCCAGGGTTTGTGTGTTGCTGTGTTTTCCGTGGCTTGAATAGAACTTGTGCGTTTATGGACCCTTCCAGTATATGGATTATAAATAAATTGGAGGCAAAGGGGAGGAAAAATTAGACAGACTTTTAAAAGAAACAGTGCTTAATTCTACCAGAGCTCCTGCCTCAGGCTTCAGTGCTCAGAGTTTCATCAAACAGGTTCTTCTACCTCTGTTTCCTCATTCCTCCTGAGGAGAGTCAAGCTGACCATGCTGAATTAATCACGAGGCTTCAGAGCCTTCCTTGTGCTCCGGAGAAAGAGAAGAGTGCTTCCATGCCCATGGACCAGCAGCACCCTGGAAATATCTGAAGTACAGATCCTGAGCTATAATCATTTGGGGCGGGGGACTGTTTTCTAGGGCAGCTTTTTTTCACTAGGTGCCTGCTGACACCTTCTGGGAGGCTAAACCACATTTAGCAAGCAAGAAAGGAAGTTACTCCTTTGTGGGGGGAGGCAGTCTCCTGTCAAGCCTGGGGAGCCTTGTTTCCATCATGCAATGATGCAAATTACCCAGAAGATAATGCAGGGGACAAGCCTGGGAAATATGGCATATTCCTTAATACACTGTAATCTTTGGAGGACAACATTGCATAATCATATGACATCATCATGTGGGACAAGTCAGTATTTTGAAGTCAGTGTTTCTCACCTTACCTGAAGGATGATCTTAACACTGAAGAACAAGGTGGTAGAAAGGGGAGCTATGCTGGTAGTTGCATTTCTGACCTCCTTTAGGGTATAGACTTCCTGTTACATCTTCTTGATCCCAAGTATTTGGTGTACAGGACTTCCCTGAAAAATACTGATAAGGCTAACTTCCTCTGAAACATTTGCAGGCCATCCTTTGAATCTCTGGGTTCTCAGTGTCAAAATAAATGTGCTTCAGACAGTGCCTACTCGGAGAAAAGACCAGACAAAATCTTACTCTTGACTGTACAGATAGGGTCAAAATTAGTTGAATATTAGCAATCAATTTTGAAATGAGAGATGCGACTACCTTTCCTGCAGCCAGGCCTGCAGTGATCAAGAGTTGGGAAAGAACTGTTCCCAATTTGTTTACCGATACAATGGATAAGTAACTGTGTGATATTTTCTGCTTGCAAACTGTGAGCTTCAAAAGGGGTGTCCAGAAGCCTACAGAGCTTTAAAAGTACCTTGTGCTGGTTTTGAACGTTAGGGCTAACTGTTCCTCTTGTTTCCCCAAGTGTCAAGGAACAAAGAGAGCCACATTTATCCCCTCCTTTTCCATAATATCTGCGAAATAAAGGATGGGTGGAGCGGTACACTCTCTGCAACTCTTATTCGTCTTTCAGCTCATGAAGGTGATCAGTAAATAGCGATACCTCGGTTAGTTTGGATTGGGTCACTCCCTGGGCTGTGAAGCCCCTCTCTGTGAGACAGGGCATTTGTGGGCCTCATGGGAAGGTCTGACACAGGAGAAAATCTCCTGCACGGTAACATGGAGCACAAGGATGGACTATTGCTTGGAGAGTTTTTGAGATCTGTGTGCTTATCTGCAGGTCTGCCTGGGAACTGAGCGCTTCTCCTCTTAAATGACGACGGTAAAGCGCGGTCCTCCCTCTTCCCCTTGTTTTCTACGGGAGAGCGCGACTGAAAGCTGGCAGGGCTGTCAGTCGCACGAGTTAGCGTTGCCTGGGTGGGGAGAGGAGGGAAGAGGAAAACCAGGATCGTAATTGCAACGTTAAAAAAATAAATAACATCTGAAATACCTCAGTATTACCCCAGAGAAATGCATGTCCCTGACAAATGAGCCTTGATATTGTCAAAACGCTTATGAGAAGCTTACCGTCACAGGCCGCATACAGCCCTCTGTGGTCTTAACGCATCCCTCGGTGTGCGGTGCGATCCGGTAACCTGGCTAAAACAATACGGTCACAAGAAGTACCGCGAGCTTATTGGGTTGTACCTAAGTTATTCTGTACCGCATGATTTATAAAAATTGGTTGTATACGTGGAACTCTCTGCTCCTGTATATCTTCGACGCCAAGGCCTTAGTACATTAACTACAAAATTGTGTAGGCTCTTCTGATGCCTACAATCCCAATGGAGGCCTCATCCTCAGGTGATGGTGCATCCGAATATGGGCCAAATGCAGACTGAGGGGGATTAGGCAACTGTCCTCGCTCGTCTGGTTACTCAGTGATTGCCCACTGGGAGGTTTCTTGCACCTTCGCTCAGTGTGTTTTGTGGGGGCTGCTGAAAGATTTCTTCACTCTGCAGACCTCGGACAGAAGCATGGCGGTTCCTGTTTGCCATCTGAGGCTGCCAGAGGTAGCGGTTATAAGTACAGTATCGATAGAGAACTCTTTTTTTCCTAGCAGGGTGTGTGTGATCGTCAACTGCTTTGATTAACCAGTTCTGGGGCTTAAAGTGAGACGTTGTTTTTTCCATTCTTTGTAGTGCTTTTGGCAAGGGTTGGAGAAAATACAGTCATTGCTCCCTTTTCTCTCCGAGTTCGTTTTGTTTTCTGCTCTTTGTGCTCAAGCACAAAATGAAATGGTTTGCAAAGAAACTAAATATTAAAACTAAAAAGTACTTTATATTCCCTCCTCACAGAGCGTGTGCGAAGATAAATGGGAACAGATCATACTAGGAAAATATTTCTTTCCCCCCACTCCTGAAAATAAAGCAACCCCTCCGTTACTGAAATTTTCTGCAAGTAAACCACAAGCAGGCAGGCTGAGAGCAGCCAGCTGCAGGATGATAGCCTTGTTTTTGTTGTTGTTGGGCTTTGGGGGTTTTTAACTGCAGATTTAGCCATTACAAATTGAACCGCTAAAAACACATCAGTGTTATTTTGAAAATTCACAGCAGATTCAGCTCAGACCAGGAAGTGAGGTGTTGTCCTTTTAAAGCCTGATATACAGAAAAGGGTATTTCTGACGCATGACCTTCAGTGAACAGGAATTCCTCTACTCAAAATCTCATCCTTACCGTGAACTTCACTGCCGCAATTCATCCTCTCACAGCTGTGTGAAAAGTGACATATTGGGGGGGGGGGGGAATCTTTGACAGATTTCGATCATATTTTCTTAAATAAATTAACAAGGGCTTGCAAAATACAGAGCATGATTTTTTGCTGAAATGTTTTGTGTGTAAATAAATGTAATTTTCAGTTACAAGACTTTTTTTTTTTTTAGTAGAGTTCATTCGCTGTTAATAACTGATCAGATCGTTAAAATCTGTTTATCTAATCGAAGTAACACAATAGCAACTACTGGCACTTAGGATTTTTGAAAATCTGGTTTGAATTTTGCGTGGTGAGTATTTGAAACTCCACGCTGAAAAAATCTGGCTCTGCATGCACTTTTTTGTATATGTTTGCTTTCACTTTTTTTTTTTTTATTTTATTTTGCTCTCTTTCTCTCTCTCTCTGCCTTCAGTTTAAAAGCAGTGAAAGAACACCTAGTAACTGGCAGGTTTGAGAACTAGGCAAAAATGTTTTTATGACCATAGCAGGTAACATGCCATGCTTAGTCTGTGGTGGAGTGAATTAGTAGTAATAATTTTGTGCAGATACTGAGTATGACTGCAGTTAAACGCATGTGAAAATACAGCTTTTTTGCCAGAGATATAGACCCTGGAAGGCATTGAATTGAAGCCTCTTTGGAGTGGGAGAGGGAAGTATCTGGCAGGCATCTTTTTTAGGACTCTGCACTTCTAGAATTTGCCAGTTCCTGCTGTTTAACAGCCCAGATTTGCTAACCTCCGGGACATACGGCAAGGCCTACTTTTTTCTTCTGGTTCTGTGTGGAAGTGGGTGTTGGCTAGAGCTAGATAACAATGAAGAGGGGGTATGTTGCTGAGATTGCTCCGTTTTTGCTTTTGCTTTTGTTTCATTTGCTGCATTATTTTATTTAACCTGAGGCAATTTATTTCTAGTGTTTAATTTTAAAAGCTTGCCAGCGACGGAGAGATCACTGAGCGACATTCCATTGTTTGAGCAAGAAAATGAATAAGTAATAGTTTTGTAACTCAAATTCCCTACAAAAATATTGCAGCTGGTAATTATGTAGAGCCTGTTTTATTTTTATCTATCAGATGCGGTAAATATATAAGAAATTTTTTCCTTAAGGAAAACGAGTTCTCAAAAACAAGTGAATGCAGTGGATCCAAATAAATGTAAGTGATAAGCCCTAATGAAGTGAAACTAAAGATCTTGTGGGACTTTCAGGTATATTAGGAGAATGCAGTATGGCATAGGCGTCATAGTAGATGCTGACACTTCCGTTCAGTAGCCGTGCAGATCAATCAATAGAGAACTTGAATCATAGGCCAATTTTTACATTCATTCATAGACTAGGGATGAAGTAGAAATCAAAGGGCTTGTACAATCATATACCTGGAGAGACAGTACTGTGCCCTATGTGAGAGATATGTAAGCATAGTGTCAGATAGTACTCATTTTTAGTTGCTAAAAAAATTTGCTCGTATTTGCGTTCAATATTATGTCATTGTAGTTAATGAACTTCTGACAGCTAGTTTTACCAAAACTCTTTTAAAAAGTAATTAAAAATTAATTGGTTGAGGAACAGAGCTAAGTAGTATTTTAAAATGGAAAAATAAAGTTCACGATGTCTCAATATCAAAATTTATGAACGGATATTAGCCCCACTTTAAAAAGTCTACATAATATGACTTTGCAGAAAATGTTCTAGCTTAATTATAGTAATGTGCCTCGAATTTTCCAGTGGGGTCATTTATTTTGAGTATATGTCTCGTCTCTTATTACTGTAACTACGAATAAGCCTGTTGTTGGGTATGTTTTGTCTAAACGTTGCACGTAACTTTCCTGGAATTTGTAAAGCTATTCTGTTTGACATTAGTTGGCATACCTTGTTTGCAACCCTTGTAATCCAAAAATAAAATATTTATGTGTCTCTAGTAGCAAAGTACAAAGTACCATATTAAGAACAACCATATACGGACCTAGCTCTGGAAGATGCTGACTGTTGTCGATTCCCCCTATCTCAGCAGTTGGTTTTACATGTTTCTCTTAAAACCTGCTGGAACTACTCTGAAGTTTCAACTTTGAAATCAGAATCATCATCTGGCTTGGCTGTATGAGGCAGACAGAGACTAAACTCTCTCAGTTTAGGGTGCCATCGCGGTTGAGGTGCTGCTGTTGCAAGCAGACATGGACAGAGGTGTTGGCTGTTGTGGTTTGGTTACTGGGAAGAGTAGCTGCCACTTGATCACCAAAGTGAGTAGAGGTATGGGAAGGAAGCAGGAACCTTTAGAGAAATGTATACAAGGGAAAGGTGTTCCCTTTCTTGGAAAGGAGACTGCCTTCTGGCCATCCCCAGGGGCTTGGGGGAATTGCCTGGCAGGCTGGAGGAGGCACTGGTCTGGCACCCAGAGATTTACTCACAGCAGAAGTGTGTGATCCTCCAGGTTTTTGGCTGTAGGAGAGCTGTGTTGATTGATAGGCACCCAAGCTACAAATAGTGCACTTTTTCTGTGTTTTATTTGCTTTATTCAGCTGTCCAATTAAATACTTGTTTTGTTTTTATCCCTAGCTGAGGATGATATTTTTGTCATAGGCTTTTTTGTGTGAGAAGGAAGGGAAGGAGGCATGGGGAAGGCTGGTGGGCTTTCAACCTACCCAAGGCTTCAGAGGTATGTTGAGGATTTTCTTCAAGAAGAATACTGTGCCAGCCATATGGTCTGCCAAATAGTATTTTACTCTTTACTGCAGTGAGATTTGTTTACATATATCTTTCCCCATCCTTTCTCCTTTTTTCTCTAAATTAAATAATTTCATTGTGGGATAACAGTAATAACAAATCCTCTAAAAATTATGCCAACTTCATGCCTCAGGGTTAGCAAATCAGGTGTGCAGAGGTAGCAGGGGAATCTAAAACATATCTCAGTGCTGCTCATCCATAGCCAGAGGTTTAGGAGGAATAAAGCATAGCTGGATTTGAGTTAGTCGTGCCCTTTGACTTTCATCTTACATTATAATTTTTAGCGTGGAAAGGCTGAATACAGATGCAAAAGGAATAAGGTGAGCGCTGCTTGTGTTATTTTTGTGTTATGGTGAATTCACCACCTGATATTCTATCATGGCATAAAAATACGTAAACTTCTTCCTGAACATTGAGCTGTACTGTGACATGGTGCTTTACCTAGAGACAGGTAACCATTTATCTTAGGTTTTGGTTAGTATCTTTACATGGGAATTAGTTGCCAGTTGGTGGAAAATAAGGGATCATATTAACCCTATATGAAAATGGGGTTAATAGTTAGAGTAACTCAAAACAAAGCTCGGTTAGGCTTTGAAGGTGCAACCAGAATGCTGCCAAACAGACTCTTCCTCTGACTGCACCAGGATTTCTGCCTTTATAAGGGTTTGCAGGAACTCTGAGTGGAAGTCTTGCCGTGGTAGGGGCTGCTGAGTCCGTCCCATAGGAAACCGGTGAGAGGAAACACAGGGGTGACTGCAGTCAGGAATATGCTCGCTGCAAATCACAAGTGGAAACAAATGCAGTAAGGAAGCAGCTGGCATCTCTCGTGGTCACTGGGAAGACACAATGAAATTTTCCGGCGGTGGGGCATGATACTGAACCTGAATCATGAAAAGCCTTGGTCCCTTTGTGATTTAGGGGAGCAAAGCAGTGGGGGAAGGTAGGAAAGTGAGAAGCCGTTCCAGGACATACAGCCTGCAGAGTTGCCTGGAACTTTGTATGTTAACCAACATTTTAGTATTATGCTCCAGCTTCATGCTAGTTGTTGAATATGGCCTATACAGCCTCCCCTCCCTCCTTCTCGACTGACTGTCCCTGCGAGAACACCTATTTGTGGGGATGTGTGATTTCTTAAAGATTAACCTTTTCCCATTTAGCTTTCTGAATTTGCTTTTGGTGAAGATGTATGAGTTTTAAGTATCATTTGCGCTTTTGTTCAAAGCACTCCTGGAACAACTCTTTGCAATAGCCACTTGGATTATTTTATATCTTGCTTTTTCAAAAAGTGAAGACATTTGAAAAATAAGCATTATAAAGTTGCATCCGTCAGTTCTTTGGGAAATAAGAACATAATTTTCATAAAAAGCTACAGACAGAATTTGAGCAACATATTAGCGAATACATTTATTTATATTTTTCATTATAAAGATTACTGCATCAATGTTAACTTCAGATTTTCAGAAAGTCTCAGGCGCCTAGGAGAAGGGTACTGAAAAATACACTTTCTAAAAATTAAAATGTTTAATCTGTAAATGGGCAAAAGCATGTATCTTCTGTACAGCAAATTTCAAAGCCAAATAGCACACACTATAGAATTTTATGTATTGTGTGGCTTTGACTGATTCATATGAATGCTAATGCTCTGCTGCTTTCCACTGCTTCATTTCTGCCAAGAACTGTTTTAGCATTTCAAACCTTCCAGCAATATAAAATTGGAAGGAGGAGATTCTTTGATTTGCAAGGCCCAAATAGCAAAGTATTGATGTATTTTATGCTTTTCTTAATACATGTATGTATATATTATTAATTTATGTTTGTTTGTGCTGAGAAATATTAGTAGTATAGCAATAACACTGTTCTGGAAGGATAACAATTTTAGTTCATTCCTGTCTTCGTTCCTTTTAATGTAGCCATCCTAAAATTGTGCCTAGAAAACCTTATACCACATTGCAGCATAGTATTATCAATGTAACCACTGTTCAGTGAGCCTGATCAATGTGATGTAGGGGCATTTCAAACTACATGATGAATCTGTATGCTATATGGGTCCAGCTGTCTATAGAATATGCAATTACGTACAGTGTATGTTATTTTAATTAAAATACACAGGCAGTATCTAACCAAATTGAATATTTCTTTGCATGATTCTATAATTCTCTTACATTTTTTCTTTAGCTGGAGAGTAGAGAGACACAAAGCTTTTCCGGGTTAGGTGCTTCAGCACTTGTGGTTAGATGCTAGTGTGTAGAATACCTCTGTTGTCAGTAGCCTAGAGATATGCAGTAATCCTTGTCAGTTTTTACTGACACACTTTGAGTCACGTATAAAATGCCGTACACGTGTCATCGTGTATAGCTGGTCAAACGCTTGTGGGTGTTGGTGCATGTGCCAAAGATGAATTTTGCCTGGATGATGGCTTGATAAATTGTTAATGTAGTTTCCATTGTCGATGGAATGAAGCTATAAATTCCTTGGCAGTCAGGATTACCTGGAGACTAATATATAGGTTGCTAGTATAAAGGTAGCTTGCTTTGTTATTTCAAATGTGCGAGTGTGCCAAAAAGCAAGGCTTATGGTCTGCATTCCCAAGCTCAGGAGAAAGCCAGATCAGCAAACTGGAGACCTCTAGCCTATCCTATTTATTCCAGCTGGTCAGAACTCTTTTGTTAATCCAATTCTTACTTTGGAAATACTGATCTGTTGCAGTTTTTTCGGTAGAGCATAGCCATTTTCACATAATTTACACAGGAGAAATATTAATGTGGTCCTGGGTGGAATTACCACTCCTAGCCAGCAGCTCGTGGTGGAAGCAATTCGATGGCGTGCAGGAGAGCACTTTCAAGGCCATGTTTCTTTGCTGACTGTGGGTTTCTGTGTCACATCTGAGTAGCCTAACCATGTTACTGTTGCGGGGTAAATCCCTCTTCTCCTTCCCCCATTTCATTTCAAGACCTCCAAAGATAATTGGTTTCATTCCAATACACAGTAGAATAAGTTTGAAATTTTAATGGGATGGAGGAGGGAGGACATTTTCTGACCAGTTCTGTGCAATAGTTTGTACCCTGGGTATGCCCTAATGCTGTGTGCAAATACTTTGCCTGTCTTAAAATCTCACCAATGGTAGTCTTTATGCTAGGAAGAGTCTGAGAATTAGAAATTCCCTGATCTGCAATATCCTTGACCACTTTATCTTTCCCTAAGCACAGAAGAAATCCTGTGCTGTGGCATATTGTCAGCTGGTGTTCATTCACTGCTCACTTTCTTTACGTTGTGAGTCTTGTTTTTAGCTAATCTAAACCTCTCCGAAACTGCGGGTGCAACCAGTCCCTTTATTTATGATGGTAGTAAGGATTAAGCTTCTTTATACAACCAGGAAGCTAAAACAATAGCAGCCTCCACCCTGTTACAGATTCTGGGGATTGCCGAGTGGATGGTTGAGAAGGTAATCTAAACTGTTAGGAAGCAGCCAGGTTGATTTCCAGCAGTAATGGGATTCATCAGGGATAGTTTTCAGATGCTTGGAAAAATGTGTGTTAGTTCAGTAACTACTTAGTTTATGAAATGAGGTTTGATGGCACTTTCCAAAAATGGCTACGTAAATTTGTAAAGGGAGGCTGGATTACTTAAATTTATGTATGGGTAACAATAAGGTGTTTTCTAAATAAAAAATGAGCAAACAAGTGACAATATGACCTGCAGTATGACGGAAGCTTAGTCTCCCTTCTCCTTTGCAGCCTGCTGTCTAATACTAATTTTTTAAAAAAATTTTATTGGTAATACTAGCATTCTTAATAAATAAGAAATTATATACCTGATTTGATGCGCTTTTTCCCAGCAGCCTTTGGTTCACAAAGCACATTTCAGAATACTAATTAATTGGGGAAGCTAGCAAATTCTCACTAGTTAGTTTAGTTAACATTAGTCATACAGCTCTGCGAGAGCTTTCTGAGGGGATAGTGTTGTTGTAAATAGAGAGTAAATCTCATATTATTTCTGTTTTTTATTGTAGTTCCTGAGGCTCTAATTTTGGTTAGGCTGTAAGCAAAAAAATAAGTCTTGTTTTAATAGGCATTTCACAAAAAGAAAATTGCTGCCTCAAAGAGTGAATGATGTGTTATCCATTTTTTTCTGGTAGATGATTTAACTTGAAAGGGAGTAGAGAGAGGGATTAATTCATAATAGTTGAGTAGTACCCAGGTCTCTCATGTCCTTGATCACTTTTATCTGTTCCAAGTATCTTAGCAAAGAAAAAGATCTTACCTATTGCATCATGTCAGATGATGTTCATGTATTCTGAGTTTTCTCTATGATGTGAGATAGTTCAGCTTCTCTGACACTGGGGTATGCAGAAGGCAAGAGGAGGAGAATGAAACCGTGAGGGGCAGTAGAGTAACTATAAGGAAGAAGGAAGATGGGTTGTTTGCCTTCAGAACAAAGTCTTATCAAAGCATCAAAAATTCTCTTCAGGTTGTTGAAGTCACTGATGTGACTTTTAGTCTTATGAACTGGAACATCTAGTTGGCTCCTATCTGCAGTTTACTTATCCCTAGAGATTTAAGGAAGGGAGACACTACTTGAGTTCCAAGATGTCTAGTATTGCAATTTTTACTGTTATTTGTATGTGTTATGTTACTATCTGGGGGCCAAAGATCCATTATCTTAGTGTTACACAAACAGTAAAAAATTATGATTCTTGTCTAAATGATGACTGTCTGTGATGGACGCAACAGATGTCTAGGACAGCAGGTTCAGCTGAGTTTTGAGATGGTTTTAGGTTTTTTGCACAGAAGTCAGCTGTCTGCATAACCTCCTTTCCCAACCAGAGGTTGGCCATACAGCAGACATCCAAATATTACTGTCATTGGCAAGTTTCTCGTCGGGTGCTGGAAGCAAACCTGTGTTCTCCTGGATTATGTACTGTTACAAGCATTTGTACTATTTGATACTGCCTGTTCATTTACCATAGCTGATAAGATGATGGAAAGAACATTGATAATGTTCTGTGACTGGTAAGTCTTCAAGACTTAAATAGACCCACACAGTGCAAGTTTTGATTAATGTTTACACAGCTCCTTTAATATAGTCTGTTCGAATTTAGTCATTGTAAGTGTGTGACCATGATGACTGAGCATAATCTTACAGACTATAACATGTGTAGTCTTTGATTTTAGGCACATGAAACTCCAGGCGTGCTCTTAGGAGGACTCATTTCCAAGTCCTGCACAGCTTTTACTGATTGGTTGTAAAACATGCATGAAAGAGGGAAGAGGATTCACTTCTTGGATGCATAAAGCTGGAACTGGGTTACTTGTGCGGCAGTTCAATGCTTCCTTGGCTAGATATACAAAAACCAACTGGGGAAAGTCAGAAATTTCCAACACCACAGGCAGATATCAAGAGAACTTTTCTTTTTCTTATGAATATCATAACATATACATTTGTAATCTAATCAGGGCAGTTTCTTAGAGGTTCTAGCTAAGGCTTTGGGTTTTGCACATTCTTGATAAAAGAAGGTTCTGCAGAAAAATAACTGTCCTAGGTGTAATGCCTACAGAAAAGGGATGCCTTATAAATAATCCTTTGTGTTTATGTTGCAGTAAGCTAATCAAATCTTCCTTGAAAATAGTACAGAGAGCAGAGATGAGTCCCTATAATGAAATGCAGGAAAAAGCTATTTGCCCTCTGATTTAAGATTCTACATGTAACTCTTTACCTAATCTTGAATTTAACCTAAAACTAATTATGTTTACATTAAAGAGTCTTTTAATTTTGCTGGAGTCCTGTACTTGCATGTTAAAAGTAGATGCTTTTAGAAATTAGTGACCTCTTTAGTAGTTTGTTGAATGCTTAAATAATTTTAAATTCTGAATAATTTTGAGGCTGGCAGTGTAGTACCTTTTATAATTGTGACTCAACTTCTTGATAAAGTTTTTTCTTTTTTGGAAGCTAATTGCCATCTTTTAAGATAGTGATGTTCACACTAGAGCTTGGGTTAATTTCTTCTTCAATTTGCATCTTTCAGCAATTAAGGGAATCTCCAACACGTTTGCTGACATGCGAAAGCATAACACCATCTGTTGACCTTGAGAACCTGACTTGTATATGTTGATGTCCAGCCTGTGATTGTGACTTTTTTCCTAGTTTCATGTAAAATTCTAGGTGATGACTCTGATTTCCACACATATTATGGATTTTGTTATTAAGCAGCAGTGCGTAATGACAATAACAAGCATAAATGCAGGATAACTTTCAGAAGATGTACTGATTCAATGAATTTTACTGATATTAACGAGTAGTATGCCTAAGCTTCCTAACTGTACGTGTACAGCAGATTATGAGCTCAATTGAATCATATGATAATCTTGTCCATGGAAGGCAACTGCTAATAACACGGCAACCAGATACCATAGTACTCCTTTACAGGGAAATCATTTATCTGTTAGGAACACTGCATAAATCATCTGTTATTTCATGTGCTCCTGGTCCAGTCTTCACGTTTGTCTCCTGTCCTGCTTCCTTCTATGCTCAGACCAAGCATACTGCTTGTAAGCTGTTTCTGTTGGTTTGTATTCACCTCTTCTTCCCTATTTCACTGTGTTCCAGCAAAACCTCTGTCGCTGCGTTCACAAACTATCCGAAAATATTTTTTCTTTCTTCAAGGTTTTTGGTGAAGCTAGCCGGTGAGGAACAGAGCTTGTGAAAGTGTGTACGCTGCAAGAGATAGTCCATGGAACATGTGGTGTGGGACGCATGCATACAGAATTATGTTAAATCTTTAGGATGGTAAAGCCATAAATGCAAGTTCTAAATTCCTGGTGAGTTAGGAATTGAAAAATACTGTTGTTGTGTCCTGAACTATTTTGGCAGAAACTTCCTGTAAAAATACAGCTTCACAGACACACCATTAATTTGAATTTTACATTTTTTTAAAAGAACAATATTGAGTGAAATTCTGTTTTCAGTGATGTGAGTGGCAAAGTTTCAAGGAGTTCTTTCGATTAGTGGGACCTTGCCTGAGCTTCAGTGGAACCAGAATTTCACTCTTCATTTTTACCGCTTTTCATATTGAAGGATTCCACAATGATTCACTGTTACTAGATATGCTGAGATATTGGTGAGATACAACATTTTTATTTTTTGTGCTAGAAGGTAAAACCTAGTAGCTAGCATCAATATATAGAATAATTTTTAAAATACTCTTCATTTCCTGCCTTGAAACTTATGTGAGATTCTTTAAGCAGAGTTCTTCAGCTATTTCCCCTTTATATCAAAGAACAGCATCCAAGTCCTGCCAACACAAACAAATGAGAACTTTAATTATGATGAATATCAGACTTCTTATTCTTCTGAAAAGTAACATCTGCAGTAGCATAGTAGTCAATGGATTTGGTGTATAATTTCCACTGAATTGTTAGGAATTGCATGATTTTATAGGAGAAGGTACTAGAGGTATAAACATAAAATAATGGATCCTGAAGCTGGACACAAAAATGCTCTGTACTCTGTTACAAGTTACAGACAGCTTCTGCTGTCTGTGTGCTTTTAAAAATGTAGCTGGGTCTAGATGCGTCACAGCTGTGGGGTTTGCCGACACACCTATGGCTGAAAATGGTCTAATTTGCAGAAATGTGGAGGGAACTGTGCACTCAGCATCACTGAGCTAATAAATCAGATTCATAGGCTCTTTCTTTTGAGCAGGTAGCTTGTTGTTTCCGTCCCAGATCTCCTTCTCAAAGCAGAAGGGCCATGTCAACAATTAATTAAATAAATCTTTATGAATAAATTAAATTGATTTAATATTTTCCATGTTGAATTATGTTGAGTAGAACGAACCTGTGGAAATATTTCTACTGGCTTCAGTGGAGATACAGGATGCATCCTTCAAGAAATTAACCATAATAGTTAAAATTAGTAACGAGTTTTGTCTAACTTCACTTATTTGAAAAAAAGCTGTACTACATATCTTCAGAGAAGGGTGTAAACTGCGGTGAGGAGGAATCAGAGTAGGAGTCTACAACTCGGAGCCAAAGAATAGCAGAGTGTTTACGCTGACTTGCTTGCAGTGGAGACCTTGGGTTTATACCAACACAGCAGATTACAATCAGTTCCAGTTGTAACTTCACTAAAATAGTCCTCTAAATTGAAAGTTTTAATGAATTTGTTTCCCCAACATATTCTCTGCACGTACAGCCTTGCGTTTGCTGACTATGGGACGTTAAAACCACTAACTGTATCATGGCGTGGTTAGCACAAAGTGAGACTGAAGGTGTTCCGGTTTTCTGGTGATAGTGAAAAGAGAGCAAGGCAGCTACATTTTGTTCACTTGTAGTCCTGTAGTAACCGTCCAGTTGTTTCAGAAGGTACACAATTTGTACCTTCTTTACTATCACAAGATTGAGTATTGCAGCTCCCTTGTCTAAAAATCATACTTACGCAAATAACAACTGCACATAGTTTAAACTGCTTTAAACTAACACATCAAGCAAGATAATGTGTACAAACTCCTGCTTGAAATTCCTTTTTGAATCTGCGAGACAGGTAGGTAGCAAAAGAGGTATCTCAGTATACTGATTTTTACATCTGTTTTCTGGCAATTTGGGACACTTTTGGTGTTCTCTGGAAAACTTTGGGTAGATAAGAAAAGAGATTCCTAGAACTATGCAGTGTGTTAACATTTCTTCTGTTTCTTCATTTTAACACCTTTTTAGAATAAAATGATACAAAAACCAGGGATTTGCATAAACAAAAATGTTAATAAACATTGGCCAGCTGTATGGAACTGTTGGATTCTTTTGGAGTCCAGATACGTAGTTCATGTAATTTGGCTTAATAAATTTTAACAGTTATATAACAGTCACTCTCCAAAAAGAAACTCTAGCATGGAACTTATTTATCCTACAATACAGTTCCTGGAAGCACTTTTCTGGGTTTATCTCAGTGTATTAGATACAATCTGTAACTTGATTAAATTATCCATTATCTTTGGAAGTTTTGAAGCACTTCTATCCAAAGTATATACATGCAGCATGGTATGTCAAACACACATTTGTTACCATTGGCTTGTAGTATAAGAGAAAATACTGGTTAACGTCTTTATTTTCTGAAGAATGCCAGCATAGGTCATAATAACAGGTCATTTGGAGTCCGTCTATTCTTGTGTTGCTTGCTGACTTACGATGACTTGTTGAATTAAGCTATGAGAATAATATATGTAATATTGTGCAAATATGTGGGATTCAGTTGTCTTATTGCAATAGTGTCTAACTGTAATAGTACATTAATACAATGGGAAAGAGTACTTAGGGTAGAAAGTACGTGTTTGTGGGGGTATGTTATATTGTCACATTTGTACCTTGTTACGTAATTATTATATTGTATATGTTTGTGTGCAAAATCAAATGTTTGTAAGTCCAGTAACAAAATTCTCATTGGCTTCATTGGTGCAGATTAAGTGCAGTGGTGCAGAATTCAAAAGCTAATACGGACTGGAATGTAAGAAGAGGTAATACTATGCGAGTAGTGGTTATACAATAACTCTCTCTTGGCAAATTTCGCTAATGTGAAATTATTTCACTAAAAGGTTAGGTTTTAATAGAAGACTCATAAAAATAAATGGTCTTTGGAAGGTTATACAGCAATATGTAGGATGCTTCTTTGCCATATAAAAGTAGTTGCTGTTGCAGCTTATGATGTTTGCCATAACAGCTCAATTAATACTATACATGCCATCTTTTAAAGGGTTTTTCATGACAATTAAGAGAGACAGCTGTACTACTCAAAAAGCATATTTCTGAGAGATCTTCAGTATGGGAAGCCAAGCTGAATAGAACATTTTAAACAAATTGATGATGCCCATCTCCTTCTAGGAGGGTGATTCTGCACACTTTAAAGAATTTGAGGTGGGCACAATATATCTTAACACGTTAGAGAAAGGACTTTCAACCTCTTGGCACATTTGGTACCAGTTAGCTAGACAATAAGCTCACACAAACCTGTGGGTGTGAAACTCCAAACTGTGTCTTCTAGCTGGAAGGAAAATATTCAAGGCTATTGGGCTGAGCAGCAAAACTGCTTTATTGATTAAAAAGAGCATGGATTAAAGACAGTTTCAAGCTAGAATAATTATTATTCTTCTTGATCAGAACATAAGACCCAAACTTTTTTGTATATTTATATATTCTAGTATAAATAACCTTGAAAATTAAAGAAGTATTTTTTCTTGAAATAAAAATTCAACTTTTTATTTTAGAACAGAGCATTGTTTTAACACAAGTTATTGAAATAGTTAATGCAGAAAAATTTCATAAATTATTTTACATTTTGGAAAATAAAGCTTCAACCAAAACAATATTATCAATATTCATAAAGAGAGTCTGATACTATGATTCTGTACCTTTGATGATTAAGCTGCCTGTTTGAAACTTTTTACAGGATTCTTCTACTGAAAAACTTAACAGTCCTGAAGGAGTTGCCTTTGGCTTCCACTTCTTAAGGCATTCACTAATCAAGTTTCTTCAAATGAATAAAGCTAAATAACTGCCTTGAACTGTAGTTTTTGAATATCAGGCATCTGTAAAATGAAGTTCTTCCTCAAGTCTTGATGAATAGAGTACTTCATTAATTAGCTGAAATAGCTTTAAGCATGAGAATATAGTAAGAAGCTCTTTATCTATAATTAATCGTGTAAAATGGTATTAAACATCATTGGAAGAAATTAAAGGCCTTGAATAGAACTTCATCTCAAGTCATGCTGGAACAAACATAGAAATGTTTGCAAATTTTAAATCCTCGTCATTGTCATCTGAAAGTTTCACAGGAGAGGCAAATTTATATAACTTGAATAAAAATGGGAGCTTGAATACACAAGAAGTAGTTAAGCGGCAAATTCACAAGTAAAACCCTGGCCGAAGTTGAAAGTTTTCTACTGCAAAAAGAGCAGGACTTTAGCCTGATCTGTCTTTATGGTTCCAAAAGGTATATTGTTGCAAATTCAGGGTAATGACTTCAAGCTCTTCATGAATCTCCACCAGAGCCAACTGTCAGTCAAACCAGTTCTGTACTGGCCACTGGAATCTAAGAGTGGTACTGACATGGGGTTAATCACAACACTTTCTTGGATTACTGCATTCGCCATGCCTTAAATAATGCTAGTCCTTAGGCCACCTTGGTTATCAAGGAAAGAGTATAATGTTAGCACATGCAAATTTTATAGTAGTTTTGTGGTAGTCATGAGTAAAATTAATACTGGAAGTTAGAAGCTTCCAGCCACTTAAGAAGTTCAAAACCAGTGTTCTTGACGTGATAGTGGTGGCAAGATGAAAAGGTTGTTTTGGAGATGGAGCATGACAATTTTGTCCATGACAAGATAGGACAATTCCTGGAGACAGAAAATTGAGTTCATGGTGGGAATTTTTGGCTATAGGATGTGTTGGTATCTCTCAGTGGAACTGAAAGAGGGTATACTGTTTTTTGCTTCTGCCTTGCCTAATTATATGACTCTCAAGTTGTTGGGCTTCTGGTGGTCACCTCTGAAAGCTGGAAAAAAACTTTTTTATGTTTGAAATGTATTTTTGACTCTTTTTTTTTTTTTCTCTCTTAAAATTTGACAGATGTCACAGTTAGAAACACAGTGTACCCAGACTATGGTCGCACTGTTTTAAGTCATTCAGACTGTTTAGGTTTACCATATGTATATGCTAGCTGTTAAACTGATTGGTGTTTCTGGGATTGGGGAGTGTTTTTAGCCCTGATTATACTGGCAGAGATACAGTCTAGGACAGGACCATCCAGGATGGGAGAAGGTGGGTTTTTTTAATCTGTCTAGGTTGTGACAGAGACTTAGGCTATCTCTAATTCCTTCCATCTCTCTGGTATCTATCTTTGGTACTTTAGAGTTGTTGGTTTTGCAAAATTTCAGTCATCTCTCTCTCTTTTTTGTCACCTTCCTGAAAATACTTTATCCTAGAAATTTCTATTGAGTGAAAAAGTGGTTGTTCAAACAAGTAGGCAAAGGACTACTGTGTTTTATCTGAAGAGGATCAGAGTGATCCCAATTTAAGGTATACTGTCTCATCTCTGCTGTTACCCAGGTGTCGGTACATCTCTGCTCAGTTCTTGAATTCAGCTAGACTGCAGAGGGAACTGCTGCGATTGTGCCCTTCACTAGAAGGCACTCCAGAGTCCATCCTTTCACATTTTCATCTGATTTTTGGAGAACTGTGACATGGTTTTCAAAGTTGCTCCACACGTGCAGCTCCCATGGATGGGTGTTAGTCAAGTTATGCTTATTGTGGTGTAGCCCATTAGCAGAAGGACCCACTGCTTCTCCCAGACATGATTAACCAGCCAGCCAGCAACCCGTGCTGTGAGATGATGGTCCCAGAGGTGGTGGGGTCTGGAAAGGCTCCTCTTGAGAAGAGGCTTGAGTAGGTGGTGCTGAGGTGAGAGATGCAACTGTGAGATACAGTAGTGGAGAGACAGTGGTGAGGTACAGCCTGGTCTAGTAGGAAGGTGGTATGCAATAGGAAAAAAATTGTTGTCTGCTTACCAGAATGTCTCTAAGCCAAGACCCCGGAGATGATGGACTGTGGAGCGGGATAACCAGACTTGCATCGATGGGCAGAAGGGCTCTTCTGCCAGACCTGGCTGTAGTGGGTGATGAGGTGTTTCCCTTCAACACATAAAAATGTGTGATAATACAAACCTGATGGAGATATGGTGTGTCATTTGTGTTAACAGTAATTTAAATGGTAAGTGCTCAAAGCATTAACTGATGTAATAGTTGGTCGTAAGTGGCATTTTGAATTATGCATGCAGAGATACTCTTAGAATAGGACTTCCGTTTTGTTAAAAAATGAAAAATATCTTTACGTTGTTATGAACATTTAGTCACAGGTGGGTTTTTCTGTTTTTTGTTTTTAATTTGACGTACATATTGCATGAAATTCAGTTGGTGCTTTAGTCAGTCCTTTGTGTGTGTGTGTAGGTATGAGTGGATATGAAGTTTGGTTCAAAACTATAGGAGACTGTAGCCAAAAAAATGTGTTTCATCTGCAGAATGCCATTTAAAAGGAATGATTTCACAGGATGCCACGCAGATGCTGTTGTTGTGTGTTATCTGACAAGACCTATGAATTTCATGCAAGAGATGTTTTTCTTCTGTTCACTGTTAAACTTCCTGCATGAAGTATGTCCTTAACATTTAACAGATCTTACTACTTTTTTTTCAGTGTGGTACAGAATTGAGACATTGCTATGCCGTGATCCTTGCTTCTGATCAGAACTTCCCTTAGCTTCCTTACCCAGTCTGTACTGTGAACCACCACGTGCATTTGAATTTAGTATTCCTCACGTCTGGGATTTCACATTGCTGCTACCTCTAGCTTAGATCGCCTAATGTAACAGGGAGGCCGTGGTCTTCTTTCCATTTTACTTTGCTAAGAATTTCCCGTATTCGTAAGTTGAAAATTTGTCTTGAAAAGCAATCCCTCATAAGTATGTGTGTTTTTTCCCATGTGCCATATTTGTTAACAGATTACAAGAAGCAATACCAGACGTAAAAAGTCCTATGACATGCACTTCTTGTGAATACCGATTGATTCCTTGGAGCTAGTGTTTTGTTGTATGTTCAGAGCTCTGTCAGCTTATCTTTTTCTGTAATAGCTAGTGAGCTGTTCGTCTCAGCCTTTATAGCTTGTCTCTCCCTCATGCCCACTTGCAGAGTGAAGGGGACAGTGACTGGTATTTTGTATTGTATAATCTTTTCATTATAGCTGCAGCAACGCAGTCTAATTGGCAGACAGAAACCCCACAAAGTTAGTCTTTCTGTCACCTTTCACTCATTTTTGAAAATTTTTCTGTCTTTCTGTCTAAAGAAGTGCAGTTAAGCTTCTCTGATGACAGTGCTTCCATGTAAATGAGGAGGAGAAAGAGCCTTTCTGCAGTGTGTATGGTTTCCACAGTGTTGCCGTGAAAATCATGTATAAATTCTTGGCATCTGTGCCCTGGAGACCAGGTTCAGCTGACTTCAAAGTAGGCACCATGCCATCTGAACAGATGGGTATTAATGTAAGCAATGGATATAGATATTACGGACATGATTCCCAGTTCCAAATGTTACAGAATGTTGTCTGTCCTGCACTTCCACCTCTGGGTGTAAAGGATTTGTTGTAAATCCATCTCAGTGAAGAGTTAGCTTTACAATATTAGAAATTTAAGTCTTGGATCAACTGTGTCATTTGCAATGTTGGATAAGGTTGTGAAGTTGCTCAGAGGAACTTGGTTGTATTTTTGGAGGAGTTCCCATGAGCAACAGATGAAAAAAAGCATCTGTGGTGTTTACCGCTTTCATATGAATAAGTTATATTGTGAAGCCACTGCGGAAGAAAAGAATGATTTTACTTTTTTTCTGTGTCTGCAATTAGGGATGGCAATTCAGTGGGAATTTGGTGAACTTCATTCAGCTCACCAGACTTGTCTTTTCCCTTGTATAATGTGACAGTTATTTAGGGTGAAAGGTTCTTTCCTCTGCTTGCCCTTTTTGTCCTGTATTTTTCTCGTATGCTTGTATGGTGGCGATGACAGATATGTTCCTAGTCCTTGCTAGGTGGTTTTTTGCTTGTCGTGGTCTAAGTAGTGTCTTGATTCTTCCAAGGCTTCTTCTAGGTCCTACCAAACTGAATTTCCTCTCTCCTGCCAGAGTTTTTATAAGCCCCACTGTGTTCTGAAAGTTTTTTCAGGAGCTACCTGCTTCTTCCACTCTGCGTCCTACATGAGGTGTAACAAGATGTATCCTGAGCGATCTGATTAGTGTTGCCCAGTGATGAACATTGACCTGAACTGTGAAATGAAAAGGCATCCATGGGAGAACAAATGGTGGCATCACCAGTCTGACACAGGGACTCAGGGAAAAGCACGGAGATGTGAAGTGACTGTGGGCCCATTTACAGTCACGTGGAGAGAGGCTGTGTTGGAAGTCAGATGCAGGGCCTATCTCTCAATGTTCTCTGCATTGTGGAGGATATGACCTAAATCCTATTCGTTTTCTCTTTTTATAACACACAGAGATTAGAATATGTATTTATACTGGAAGTCAGCTCCTTTTCCACATGATCAGATTATTTATCTTTTACATCCTGCCAAAAGTGAACAGAATGCCATTTGTTTGTTTATTTGGCATTTCTAAACTATCTTTTAAAATAATTACTTTTGGGAAGAAACATCCCCCAAATTGTTAGTTTTCTTACAGCATGTCTAGTCCAGATAATTTCATCAAAAAGTTGATGTTAGCGGGATCATCCACTGAGGTCTTGGCTCTCGTTTAGTCTGTACAGATGTTCTTTAGACTCTTATCCTGTCTAGATAATAAGAAGCATGCCTAGTAAGCAACTGTGGAGCATGTTAGCATAATTCACGTAATTCACAGTACCTCAGCATTCAGCCTGGGGCTGCAGACTCTAAAAATAGAACAACAGATTCTGCACAGCTTAATCCTACCTGCTTGTTAGACATTATCTTCTTAATAAGCAACTAGCAGCTACCTTTTGTTTGTAGACAATCTTTCATTCAAATGGTTTTACTTTTCATTTGGGAATGAGGCCGGGTCTTTGGCCATCTTCTGTAGTAAAGTGTTGTGGATGTGTGTGCTGATACTAAAACAATCATAGATGCAGTTTTTAGTATTTCTCTTTTAGTTTATGTAAACTCAGAACAAAGAGGAACAGATGTTGCTTAGTAAGAGAAGAATAAATTAAGTAGGTGCAATGCTGTGATTTTTGAAATTTTTTTTTTAAATTTTCAATTTAATTTTTCCTTGGGCAAGTATATTCGGTAACGGTGAGATTGTCTTCTCTCTTTAAGGATATGGAGGTTGTAGGGGAATATGCAGAGGGTTTGCCCTCCTGGCAGACATCATTTCACCCATACATCTGCTCTTCGGAAGCAGCATACCATGTCATTATGATGCTGAGGGCTTTTGCCAAGACAAAAGATTTACATGTGTTGAAATGAAAATAGTATATGAGAACGGCAAGCAAAAATATTTATGGCAATAGGTTGGGAAACCAGCAATTTAAGTTTAATTTCTGCAACTTCCAGAGATAACTTTTATAATTTTAGGAAATAACTTAAGCCCGTATTCTCAAATGCACCTTGCCTGCTTAATTTTATAGTTTTTTGGTCCTAGTTTTTGTGTGCCTCAGTGTTTAACACAGAGAGGATATATCTTCATTTGTCTCTTTCTAAGCTCTGTACAAACACATACGCAGTCTAATGAAGCTTTCAAGCTTTGTTTGAGCCTCTAGGTCAAGAAGTAGTACAAATAGCCTACTAATGAAAGGGTAAGAAATGGGGGGAAAAAAATTACATAGCGTTTATGAAAACAGCAACAAGGCTGAGAGGACAAAACCTTATTAGAAAAATTGTGGATAAGATCTGCAAGAGCAGTTCATCATCTAGGGATACATATGTCCTGTTCACTCCAGTTGTTTCTTTTTGAAAATAGGACTTAGACATCAAATCACTTAAGCATTCTTGAAAATTTAATTCGTTTATGAACATGGATCAATATACTGGTAACATAGCAGCTGGAGTTAAGAAATGTGACAGAAGAAAGTGAAGTCAGTACTTTTAAGTTCGAAGTTAAGTTTATTACATGTGCTAATGATATATATAAAATTAAAACCTTTATATGTTAATAAATTGTATTTGCTAAAATATAATTGGCTGTTGATGACTTTAAATAATTTGACTTCGTTTTCCCTTGTTTATACATCTTGCTGTGAATGGTGTATTGCTTGAAAGAAGAATGAAGATGACCAATGGATGAAAAGTTTAGGTGTTTTCTGAAGTTTATGTGACTTAAATTCTCGATTTGGGAAATTTCATGGTTTAATCTGAGAGATAAACAAGAGCTGCACTGAAAAGTATCAGTTATTGGTGGTGTTTCTGGACCATGATTCTCAATGTTGCTGATGTTAGTTCATTTGCTTTTAAAAATTCAAACAGGAGTCTTGCTAGGGACTTCTAAGTCCTCTGAAACCACTGAGGGGGAGGAAAAAAAGGAGTATGTCTTGTCTGGAGTTGAACACTCTTCTGGATATGCATATGTAAGACATGTGATTTACAAGGCTGAGAGTGGTAGTGATTACCTAACCGCTCCGTTGCTGAGCTGCAGGAATTTGTGCCTGGTAGACCAAATTTTGACTGGCAAATTGGGACATCTTTCAGGACACTGTAAGTATTCATATTCTGAAAATCGAGCCCATTTCAGTTCCTCCTGTAGGCTCCCAATATATGAGCCATCCAAAACCATTAGCTGCTTTTGAAAAGCTTTCCCTGCTTGCCTGAGGGTAATATGGTTTTACATGGCACATAAAGCTCTGGACTTGCTGTTACTTGCTTCTCATACACTGAGTTACAAGTCCGAATTTGACCATTAGGTCCTTGTTCTGTTTTTCTCAGTTAGTACATACTACTGTCAGTGCCAGAGCACTATAGCTTTGACCTAGCTCCAGTTGAAGATTGGGAAATGTCTGGTTATTTATAACCAGCAAGCACAAATCTAGTCTTTTCATGTAGCAGTAGTTACACGCAAACATACTTTAATATAATGTTGTTGGTTTTGCATATAGCTGTCTGGTCTTTGCATCAGTCAGCAAAATTGGAGATGTCAGGTCCATTCTAAAGCAATTCAGCAGCAAAGGCTTGATATTTTAAGGCAAAACTTCTGTGAGATTGATGGATTGCATTGACTTTCATAGAACTATTACACATAAGTGAAGTTAGGCTAAAACTTGTACAAGGAGGTATGCTTCAATGATAGCCACTCAAATGTCAAAAGGATTTAATACATAGACAAGTTATATTTAATACGTATTTTATGATGCAATTAGTTCCTAAATATGTGAAAATGATCACCTGACAAACTGTATACGCTGGCATGTTCTTGTACTTGGTACATTTTTGTTTTAAAGCCTGGCTTATGTTACCATGGAAATTGGAGTTTCTTTTATTCCACTGTTTTGCTTCACGGGAAGTTACCAGCTCCTGGAACCCCTCCTTGCTGAAAGTTCTTACAGAAATTGTGTTCTGAAGCTTTTTAAATCTTGAACACACCCATAGTTCATAATGAACTATCCTCATATGCAGAAAATATTGCTGCTGCTATTCAAAATCAGAAAAACACGCTTGGAAGGTTGGTTTTTAATATTGCACTGTTCTTTGTTGTCTGGATGCATGTGATTAAAACTGTTTAAAAATGAGAAGTTGTCACCAAGCAGCACAACTCCAGAGAACTGCAATCTCCTACATATTTTTTGAGTCCCCAAGTAAAAAAAAAAAAACCAAAGTATCCAAATTGCAAGGATCAATGGTGCACTGACCAGCGTGAAAGAGCAGCCTCGAGCTGAGGCTGGCTCCGCTGCAGGTACTCACCAGGCACAGTGGAGTGGCTTGGCTGCCCTGGAAAACACAAGCCTGATGACAGGCAGCAGGATGTTTCTGTCAGAGACCAACTGTTGTGACAGAGCATGTGGGAAGGGAGCTGTGAGAGTTCTGGATTCTGGGACATTTAAGGCTTATCTTCTTGTGGACTTGTCTCGAGGGGTGTCTGCACTGATCCCTGTGCTAGTGAGCAGCGTGGCGAAAGTGCATCTGAACTAGGTCGAGTGCTGTCCCTGGGTTGCTGCTCAGAAGCTACACAGATGCTTGGTAGTTCTGATGACATGAATGAAGTTACTGCAAAGGTAGGAGGCTATTGTAGTTTCGTAGTCATTTTGCGGCCTTCTTGGCTCTGATGGGTTTGGTTGGTTGGTCCCTGGGAGTGTGCCTCAGAGCAGCCAGTTTCTGTGCTTCGTTGAGGGAACTCAGGACTTGGCAGGCATGGACATGCTGTGCTATGCAAAATATAATATTTGTGTTTTCTGGGTGCTCTGAATGGTTTAGATACCTGAAGCTATAGCATTAATAACAATTATGAAGTGACTTGAAGGGTAATATTTTTTTTCTTTGCACCTTTGAAAGCTTATTTTAGCACAGTTGTCTTATAAATGCATTAACTTGGAATCTCTGAAAACGTGGCAGAATCAGTTTTGCTATGCTCTGCTGGAAGGCCAGAGTTACTGCAGAGCAGGTAGAAGATAGAGCAAGTGGTCACCTTGTTCAAGGGCTGGTATTTCTGTATTGGTAGACGAGGACATCTTGGAAGTGCTCTGACCTTTGGGGACCTTCAGAAAACAGGTTGCACATGCTAGTTAGCAATGCGCTCCAGGAAATGAAAACTATTTAAGGAATCCTGTTGTCTTCACTCAACCTGCATTCCCAGTGGAGTCATTAGTGAGGCTCTCTGACCTGAAGAAAAACCTCTGGGATCTGACCCATCAAATACTTAGTCATTGTAGTGTTTTTGAGGTATTTTTCATGCCACATACTCATTTGAAAAAATCCAGAAAGTTGTTTAGATGATCCTGGGACAAAACCTTCTTTGTCTGGCTTTCTGGAATAATCTGCTCCTTCATAAAAGTAATGGTATCTTTACTATGGGAGACTGTGCTCTTTGGTTCTGTTGTCCAACACTGGAGCCTTGAACAGTCACCTCCACTGAATAACAGATTTCCCAAGAGATGATGGGCAGCCCGGTCAATTGGTAGCAGGACTCCAGTGACATGATAGCTCTCAAATCCTGATCTAGACTGTAGTGAGTGGTTCGGTCTGATGGCTGTCTGTTCTAGGCATGAGTTGGGCAAGTGGTCTGGTGTTAAAATGAAAAAAATTCTTGCAATGGGTTATAACTGATAATATTTTAATTGTCTTGACAGCAAGCAGTTGAATTGTGCTGCGAGTGACAGCACACTAGAGGTTCTGTAAAGTAGTAAAATCAGAGATTTGAACTACTTCTCTTTCACTGTATGTGACCCTGGTTGGCCAGAGCAGAGACATGTTGGTGAGGGAACACACGCATCTCAGCTGTTCTTTGTGCGAGTGGAAAACATGAACTTGATTTGCACAAGCACAGAACTCACGTTTGTAGAGTTTTAAAGCAGCAACTGAAGTGGAGCTGCTGTTTCTGACAGTCAGCCCAGCTCTGTGCCCTATTCTGACTGGATGTACAACTTGTAGTTGCTAAGCTCCTCTTTTATCTGCTTGCAACAAAATCTTTCTTTGTTGCTAGTTGAGCTTTTCTCTCTGTACTAATATTTTTGATGCATCTTTAGTTCTATAATTGTTCTGCTAAGAAAATTGACATATAGCTAATTAAGTAAATTTTTTTTTTTACATATCTGTAAGTTCTGCTGCCAAAAGCCAGCGAATCCCTTTTTTATCTTAGTGTGCAAATTGTTTCTAATATATGACACATTTTTAATTTAGCCCTCATATCTGCATTATTACTATTTAAATGCCATAGCATATCTGTGGCACTGTTTGATGTATTCTGGATAGGAAGGGAGTTGTGCTCGAGCAGTATCAGATGTAACTCCATATGGCATTGTTGTGTGAGGCTAAGATGCTTGCCAGTTCCAATTTGGAACATGACATTCAATGCAAATATATCATGATACAACTGCATTGCAAGGATTTGAGGTGATTGCTGTGCTCTGCTGGTTATAGGAATATATTGTTACAGTGTTGAGGTTACGGAGTATGCTCTTGCATTCAATGCTTAATGAGATAAAAGTGCTCTATCTACTCAACTGTAACTTTTTTATTTCTCTGTCTCATGAGTGTGCAATGCATTAACCATTGTATGGGTAGGCTAAGGGGGGCTTTGTTCGCAGGGTACAACCAAAAGAGAACATTTTGGCATGTGTTCTAATGATGTAATATTGTACGTCCTTCCTCTGGGGCAAAGAAAAAGAAAAATATGTATCGTTTCTGACTTACCTGAGTCCCTGCTACCAAAGTTATGTCTTAAAGATCCAAACAAAGACAGAGGTAGTTCTGAAAGGGTGGGTGAGGGTAAGCAGACAATCTGTCTGTATGTTTGGGGGTTTGAAATTAAGGCGCTCTCTTACAAATACTGGTACCAGATGCTTCAGAGGGGACAGGTGGTTGGTGGGTTGTTATCTTCCTCTTCCTCCTCTTTGATACCAGCTAGTGGGCCACAGTGACGCAGGGGAGATCATGCTGTACTTTTGAAAGGCTAGCCATGCCTACGGTGATGTGCAATGCGGTACCTTTTCCTGCCCCTTCCTTGATGCAGGCCCTCGTCTGTTGTCCTTTTCTGTGCATTTGCAATGATAGTTGCTTCCAGCAGACCGTTGTAAAGACTGTAAGACTTGCCTTTCATGCATCTGTTGGCGTACCATCATCTATGTTCTCTCATAGTGTTTTTCTGAGTTTGTTCCTTCTACATCTCGCACATCAAAATCTTCATGGCTTCTTGGAAACATTGTCTTTCTTTTGCTTCCTATCCTCAGCATGCACAGTTCTTCCTGGAGATAAAATCCATATCAAAGATTATCTTAAGCTTTATGGAAACAAAAATAATCCTGTAAATTTCAAGTAATGCGCCATTAATTTTGACTCAATATACAGCTGACCTAGAGATGTGAATATGTCCAGAATTGCTCCTAATAGGATGGGAAAACCACATGTAGTAGCGTGCTATACAGCAGAACCTCTCCTAAAAAAGAAGGGATAAAAATAAAGGATCAGAAGTAAAACAAGCACTTACCCTGTTGTTCATAGTCATAAGTGAAGTATATTAATAATTGTCACTGAAACAATTTTAGGATATTGCTTATGAAAAAACATTACCTTTTTGCCTGTTACATTAGAACTTCTTAACATTGTTTTACAAGTGAAAAAAATTCTTCGTAAAAAGAAATAAATGTCACGGCAGCACATGGGCATGGCAAGAACAGATGCTGATTAGGTCATCTTGTTAGTGACTTAAAAACGTCACTGCAGATGGGTACAGAACTGACAGCCTATGCTGAGGAGTGTATCACTGGTAAATTACACAAGCTGCTAGGGAACAAGAAGTGTGGACATGGAGAGATAAATCTAGGATCCTGGAAACTCTTATAGCAGGCTGAAAAACTGTTCTGTTGTCAATAACAGTCCAGAATGCCTGAAATAAAATCCGTTTTCCATAGCTTGTTGGCAAGAGATTTTGAGAGAAATGTCTGACATGTTTTCAAGCTGTGTGCAAATCAATAGGACTATTACTCCGAAATCCGCATGATAAAGTGTTCAATTCATGTGATAAAATATTTTAAATCCTTCTTAAGGGGACTAAACTCGTTAGCAGATGCTGCTTGACACAGTTATGGTTGCAGAAACAGAGGTACAAACTTAGTGGTTTGTGTACTGACAGCTGTGTAGCTAAGTTGGGAGTAAACCAATATTGGACATGACTTGCAATATATTTAAGTTCCTAATCATTTGCCACCTACAGGGTACGAGATGGCTCAGTTATTTTGTGTATGGGGCTACATTTTGTGTATGGTACAGAGATCCTGAGCTAGTATGCAAAACATAGTGTGAGAGACTTCGTGTTAGAGGATAGCAATGACACTGAATTTGACTGATTCAAAAAAGAAAGTTTTCCGTACAAAGGAGGATAATGGTACCAGAGGCTCCTGCAGCTCTGAGCTTTCAGTAATTTGCAATGACTATTCTTTTCTCTCATGGCTGGTTTGTCTAAAGAATAAGATTTGGCTTTTATACCTATTGAAGGTCATATGTATGGTTGCTGGTTGAATGTTGTGTCATGAATGATGACACTCAGTTTTGCTTGCACTGCTTTGCATTGTGTTGATTACTGCTAATATTAATATTACTTCTAGTCTGTGCTCTCAAATTGTAAGTCAAGACTGCAAAGAACATGCGATGAGCCTTAAAGAATGTAAGTTTTAAATAGTTATGAGAGATTTTATCTGTTTTTGAGTTTTTAAAACTTCCCTAATTCATATTTTCAAGCTTTGGTCTTCCAGGCAGGGGCTTGAAGGGTAGAAACTTTAAAAAAGAATATACAACTGAAAGCTGAAACTTCCATCTAACTGTCTGGAGCCCAAGCATTTTAAAAATCCCACAAATGAAACAGTCATGAATTGATCTTCGAACTCTCTTCCGAGTAACTATACTTGATTTGTCTGCATGGTGCTTTTTGTGTTTTCATTATAGCTGTGTCACTTTAAAGACAAATGTTTGAGGAATTGTGAGTCCTATAACATGCTCATGCAAGTTACCAATAAGCCTGACCTGAGTTTTGGAGAAAGAAATGTTTCACTGAATACAATCTATGATGGTTCTGCAACCATAATCTTCTGAACACTTTGTATGTCTGTTTCTCTATTTGTTTGTATAGTTTAATATGACCTGATCCCAATTTATTTTATTTTTACATAGAATTTTCTTTTTTTCTACTGCCTCTTTCTTTCTTTGTTTTGACTTTGCACCTGCAGGGACAAAGCTCGGCTTTACATTATGTTAACTGTTCATTCACAAAACTCACCTTTGGGTAGATTTGCGTCTATGCAGTCATTCTTACTAAGATTTCCTGTGCGAAACGAGGAATTTGCATTTCGGTTAAAGAGAACAGAATCTGTCTGTTTTGGTGTTTTCTGGTTTTCCCATCACCATGGTATCTTAGCACTTGGTAATTTTGCACACTGAAAAAGAGCAAGCCAAGTTTATTAAGGAGACAGATCAAGCATTTATTTGATGATACAGTACAGTTTAAGACGCCCCGCATGGTAAACCTCTTGGTAAAATGTGTGTATATGCATTAACCCTGAGCATGGAGCTAATATAGGTGTGAGCAAGAGAGAATCAGCTACAACATTCTTCTCTGAATGATGTTCTCCTGGCAGAGGTGCTGTGTCGCATCCTGCACGCCCAGCAAGCAGTGAGAAATCCGTCTACTTATACTACATGTATAAGCCACCTGCAAGTATTCCTTGTTGAAACTCCTATCCCACATTTTCATCAAAGAGCAGCCCTGGGTTCGGCAAGAAGTAGGTATGCCATTGAAGTTGCCATTGTATGAGCTGAACCACTTGCATCAGGGTTTCCTGACACTGCTACCCATCTTTCCCATCCCCTTCTTTCCAGGAAGAAACAGTGGCTATGAAAAGCAGATATTATAAAAAGATGAATAAGTCTTTCTGATCTGTCGGAGTATTTTGAGAAGTATGGATGCTGAATGCAAAAAACAAGGAGTTGAATTTCTTGGTTAAAAAGAAAATTGGTGGATTTAAAAGGACATCCTTTAAACCCAAACCTCTACATGACTGTTGGTCTACTCTTTTGCACTTGTCTAAATAGGTGGGATTAGTCCTCTTACTGCGTTGCCTCCATGGGTCATTGATAGAGACTTTTTATATTTTTAAGAGTTACAAATAAAATCATGTAAACACAAAATGCACAAAACTTAGCAAAAAATTTTCTGCTCTGAATTTGTCTAAGACTAATTTTCTTTTTCCATTCCTTTGTCACTGTTTTAGCTTCTGCTTTGAATTGGGAAAGTTGTAACATTGTGGTAAGTGTATAATAAATTTATGGTGATGGTTTATGAAAAAGTGTGACAGCGTAGGAATGACAGAAAGCAAAATAGAGATTGAGAAGATGGGTTAATGAAGATGCATTTCTAGCAGTTAACATGATTTTAAAAAGAATCAGGTGAAGGAAACAGGAACGAAAAATGAGAAAATGCTATCTTTGAATGTTGAAGTTAAATAAAACCTTTAACATCTAGATTAATTATATGATGCAGTGCTTGGAAACATATGAAAGTACAGACACATTGAATGGAAAAGCCAAATCCTCATTGCTGCGTTTACTGGCAGATTAACTTCAGGGCTGGTTGGCAGACTGCTTTTGTTCATTTTTGCTTTTGTATTTCAGACTGATAAAAATCCTTGGTTCAGGACTTTTTTCAGTATTGGTAACCATAATCCTTTCAGATTCCCAAATCTTTTAAGTAATCCAGATTGCTATGTAGACAGGGACTTCGGAGGTGACCGTTTGATCTATTTCACTGTTGATACACTAGGACTATATTTTTCTACCATAGAAAACGTGTGGTTTTGACTGCCTTCATTATGGTAGGTAAATTTAGATGATGCTCTGAACAGTAGAGATGGAAAGAATTTCTTTAAAACAAATTCTGGAAAGTGGGTCTTAGTTTCCTCTAGGGACATTTGAAAATTCGTGTGACATCTGCAATACCGTTTATGCAAGTCTTATCCCTAGAGCAAAGAGGATTTATATTGTAGTCATGACTTGTTATGAGATTTGTAATATCAACAGTATCCATGAAACTGGATCAGATCGGATGGTTTACAGAGGAAACACGCTTTCTGCATGATGATTTCCTTCTGTGGTAAGTCTTTGACTATTCTGAGAAGAACTGGTGTTGGCAAGTGGAAAAATGGTGGCTTTTCCTTTGGTATTATCTATGCTTTGGCACTGCAGTAGAAGGCAGAAGGGAAGGGAAGTTGCAAAGGTGACACTCTGTAGAGGGTGAAAGTAGAGAGGCAGGTGTGATCACCTGTCTAGCACATGCAGTACTCTTAATCCTCCTTTTTTGCAGAAGTCCCCCTTGATGAGAGATACCCAGTCTGGGATGTGGGGTGTTTGTAGCATCCTGCTACAAACTTCAACATGAAAATGAGGACTTCATGAAGTGAGGTGGAACCTACAAGTTAACGTACAATGTGAGGTTGTATGGCATGAAGCAAGTCTGCTTAGGGGTTGCTGTAATACAGGCAGTAAAATAATAAATACAGCTGAGCGAAATAGCTCATAGAAATAAGCAGAATATAGCTTTAATTCAGTGGCTTTCCCTGCCAGCTCAAGCGTGGGTTAGCTATGCCACAGGAAGCTGCACTATTTATGTCTCTGATTTAATACAATGTTCAGATACCATGATGATGAACACACATAAAAGCATATATAGATTAACAAGGGGCATTAAACTTTGTGAGAGGGGAAACAGAAGAGGATTGTCTAAGCATTGAACATTCTTTTAAAAATGTACAAGCTTTGTTCTGCATGACCTTTTTTATTGCTAGCCTCAAATAAGAGAATGAAGCTTATACTTTATCCTTTGGGCTGATGGAGCTGAAGTGCAGATAACCAAAAAATATTCTATTATCCTATCAAAGGAACTTAGGCTTTGACTAAATGAAAAGATAAAGCCTTTCATGTGAGCCTTATCTGTAGGTTTCTGTATCTTCTTCATCAGTTGCAATAGCTTCTGAATAAAATGAATGGAAAACATTTTTAGTGATGCTAGGCAAGTAATGCATCTCTTGGCTCTTAAAGAAGTGGCAATATACTAGTTAAATGTGAATGACCAAAGAGGTTTTATCAAGTGTGGTCATCGTCTACAGCCCCAGTCTCTCTTTGTTGCCAAGGAGAAAGATTTGAACTAAAATTTTAGGACTGCAGGAGGAGGTATGTTCAGCAAGGTACTGTAATCCTGAGTATTATTTTCTTCCAGTTTCAGTTGTTAAAAAAGGGTTCAGTCCTTTGTAAACTGCACTGACTTCAAGAGGACCAGCTTCAGTATTAGAGGTGGGAATGCAGGTATTCCCTGGCCTTGTTAAACTACTGACAAAAAGGGATAGCAGCAGTAGCTGGGATGAAGCAGCTTCTTATTAATGGCTGCCCTCTGCTCGTCTCTTTGTCTTGATGGTAGCTAAAGGCAAGGGGGGGAAGGGTGTGAGAAGGGGCATCCCCTGCACTCCAGGGGTACTCCTATAATGCTAGATGTCAGAACGCACTGGGGATTGGTGGTAGGTGGAGGTGTTCCAGATCTCAGAAAAAATACTGTAGTGATCCTGTTCTTTCTTAAAAGTCAGATCGTAGTTATGCATTTGAGGCTTCTTATGTTAGGCTTCTGACAAAGAAGTTAGTCAAATGAAACAGGGTTATTAGCAAAGAGAAAAGGGGTAACCACCGTTAGTGGTCTCTACAGCAGCAGCATGTCTACAGCAATTCTACTTGCCGCAGAATTGATTTCAGTGGGTGTTCGGGGCACTCAACGTACTGTTGGATGGGTTGTCAAAGTGAGGAAAGATGAACTGATGTGCACGATATCATTAATTTAGATAAAAGTGTTGAAATTACCGGAGTGGATGCCTTGATAATCAGTTACAGACTGTAAAGTAAATACAATAGTTCTTTCAAACTGGAATGCCAGGCAAGGCAAAAGTCAGCCAGGAAGGACTATTCAGACTTTCTTTGTTATGGAGCTGAATTTAGGAGCTAAACTGGGAGAATAAGTTTCCTGGGGAGCCAGTAAGTTAAAGGGTGCTTTTGCAGAACAACTCAGAGCAGAGGTCTGTATCTCTAAACCAGTTTCATAGAGAAAGTGGGTGCATAGCATAGGCACCCAGGTTTAGATGCTTAAAGACTGAATATTATCCTAGAGCATATGTTGCCATAGTCACAAGGAAGAATGTCTGCATCCCATGAAGTATTTCTGCCTTATAATGATTTCGGTGAATAACTGTTTTAGTGTTTGGTCTTCTGTAAAAACAAGATTATCAGTCCAGTCAGGGCATTATTTTTACATTTAAGAATATGGTTGGGTTTTTCTGCAACAGAGCCAATGAACCAATATAGGTACTAAAGCCTCTCTGTGCTTCCAGTGAACTGCTGTCTAATTTCATGCACCTTGACACTCAAAACTGGGATTCAGAGAGTACTCAAGAAGACCACGTGGACTTCTAATTTGCCTTTTCTCATGAAATGTCTTTTACACTGCCCATGTTATCCTTTGTTTTTACTGCAGCCATGTTGCATTTCTTTTCCTGCATTGTACCAGATATTTGATATTCAGCCTCTCTCTGCATATTTTGTATTTAATGGGAAAAGGGGAAACTTCCCCCCTACCCCATTCCTTCTTTAGCAAAGCAGTTGTTACTAGCAACACATTGGGTATGTTATGAAATAGACCACTGGTCTGCTTAATGTGTGATGTTAAGTAACCGCTATGTGAATTTTACAGCCACTTCTCTTGTATTACATGGAAGCAGTTTTTTACTGGAAATTTTAGGGCCTGTTCTTTATCAATACTACTATGTTGACTTCAATATAATTAACTTTAGCACCTGGTTTACACAGAGAGAGGCCAGTGTATCACTGAACCTGCTGTCTGGTCAGATGGGTATCATACCCCTTCTTTCAGATCTCAGCGTCGCTGGAGCCCTTGGTGTTTCCTGAATGCAGAGCAACCTTTCTAACGACTTCCTCAAGGCTGTAAATGTTTCCATGCAAAACTGTTGTACGAGAGGTCTTTGCAGAATTAAATCAATGTAAAATTTATATGTTGCTTAGCGAAGTCACTGACCAACCAGGTCGCAGGCTGTGAATACGTTGTACTTTCTAAAGGCTTATTGAAAGACGTGATTTGTATTTTGTCTTCATTAAATTATTTTGAATCTCAGAATTAAAATCTTCAAGCCAAGCTGGGAGGTCTCATCGCAGCTCTATATATTGCATAACCCCTAGAGTACAGGCTCTGGAGTTTATGCAGAAATCCTTGGGAAATAGGACATAAATGTCACTGACTGACAGTTGTGTTACAGTAAGAACACAACTCACATCTTTGTAGCAGATCTGGCTAAATTCCTTGTCAGCAGGTTTTTCAGTTTCCAGTTAAGGCAATTACCAGTAAGATGGTTTAGATAGCGATGATACTAAAGTTCTGTTTAATGTACTGAGTGGTCCCTTGTGGCCCTGTTCAAATGTGCGTTGTGCTTGGTTGTGGGCAGGTAACGGCTTTCACTCTCCAGAAAGGCTGCGTACTTTGCTTTTCACAGTGTACATACAGTGAGCAGGTATGGGAGAAGAGGTGGCAGAGAAGCAGGTATCTGAGGATGCAGGTACAAACAACTTCTCTCTCCGACTTCTCTGAATTAGGGATTAGAAGAAGGCTTATTAAATTCTTTCTCTGGTGCTGCTCCATACTGCTGAGTATGAACAGGAAAACTTAATGTGAGTCTTTTTCCTCGTACCAAATCAGAGCAAGGGTACATTACAGCTGGGCTTGCTGGAGGCAGAAGGCACAACTCTCTGCTTTTGTAATTTAATTTTGTATGAACCTCACAGTACCAGCATTGTGTATAGAGCAGCCAGTTGCACAAGATAAATAATGTTGCATTTTTGAAGGTTCACAAGCTTTATAATAAAATAATTTTTAAAATACAACAAGTAAATTGTGAGTCTTACAGCTTGACTGTTACTTCAGGTTAATGGCAGAAAAGAACCTAAACTGTCATGTGGCTGCTACCAAGCACCAGTAATTTCATGCACAGCCCCCATGTGAAAACTCATGTAGTTGGTTGTATTTTTCTTTTGACCACTAGAAACCTCAGCCACTGTTGTGTTTGCTGTGGCTACACGTGCAGTAACCACAGAAAGTTGTGTCAAACCACTGATCAAAGTTCTGTCTCTATTGGTCATAGCTTTAACATTATTTTTTGCTTGTGCTCTCACATTCACTTTGGCTTTAAGAATAGAGTAGGCTAAAAGTTATTTTTTTAAGAAAAGATTTTTTCAATTTCAAACACTAATATGAATGGCTGACTGGCTGTCTTCTTAGCTCTTGAGTTTGGACAATGGGGCTAGAGCAACAGGTATTGTTGATAATTGCAGGGTTTGATATTCTGTAGGATTCCAGTTACTGCAGTAGCCTGAAAATGTGAATAATTGGCTCATGGTTCATAGTGGGAACTGGGAAAGTCTCCAAACTGAAATTTGCAATGGAAGATATTAACACAGTAAAAGTGACTAAAGAAAATTTCTTTTGGAGGCCAAGGATTACCCTCTGTTAAGCCAGATATGTCTCACCCTCTCTGTATGTCCCTTGAAGTCTTGCTTTACTTTAACAGAAGGGCTTTCTGTTGTACTAACATTGGAAAGTATTAGGAGTTTACTTAACCTGTATCTTCTCTGCTACCATCTTCAGTCTCTCTCCTTTTCCCCTATCAAATTTTTAAAGACCCTGTCAGATAATGGATTCTGTTTAAAACACACTATTACCAAACAAAAGATTATACTGCAAGGTGGGGCAGAGCAATAAACATGAAGATGCTTCATAAGACTCTCTTTGGTTATGTAATGAGCTTGGGACTTGTGTCTCGCTCAGCGTAATGAAGAAGCACCTTTGCAGCCTGAGTCATGGCTACAGTAATCTCTGCCTGTTGCTGCCAGGACCATGACTACCCTGAGAGGCCGCACACGGACATCTGCCCTCTCTAAAAAACACTTCCTTTCATATGGGTCGTCTTTATGGGGGATGTGAATCAGTGCTGGAAAAGATGGCATCCACTGCTGAGAGATAATGCTGAATTGGACTTCAGCAATTCTTTTGGCTGTTTTCTTAACCTTTTGAGGTCCAGAGGAAATATCTCTTAAATTGCTGTGGTCTTCTCTTTGCCGTACCTTTGCTTTATTAGCAGAACTGTGTTTTTTAGTCTCTCTGATGGGACATATGCAGGGTTTCTTTGCCATAGCAGGAATCCCAGGCAAGAGACTTCAGGTATAGTCCCCCTAGGTTTAATGGAGTTTTTTTGTTCACTGTTAGAAGATGATAATGGTAAAAAATCGCCACTGTTTTTTAATACCCATGAGCTCTGGTTGTCTGGACCCTGAATGTAGAATTTATGTGTCTTCAGTGACTAAATATTTGGTAGCTGTTAACACCTGCCAGCTAATGAGGTGGTTGACACTGTACCCTGACTCCATACCATGGGAAGCTTGCTCCTCATCCATGCCAGGGATAGCCCTGCCGGGCCACTGCTGGCTTCCTCTGGGACCTCTCAACCATGCTCGCTGTGCCTCACCCGTGGAGCAGCTGCAAAGCAGTCACCTGTGGGTGTGGGATATTCCTGGAGCAAATCCTTGATTTGCCTTGGGTCCCAGAGCATGGGCGCAGTCCATCCTGGCTCTGGGACCAAGGCGAATCAAGCAGCAAGCTTGGCCAAAAAGGCTGAGCAACACAGGTGCAATTTGACCACTGGATGGCAAGTTAAGAACATATCCTCAGAAAGTTCTTAAGATTTTGAGAAAACGGTGGGCCTCCAGGTTGGAAGAGGGCTGGGAAATTGGCAGGGTTTTTTTCCTATGGGTGGGCACTTGGTTTGGAAAAGAACTTGCTTGACTGTGGAGTTGTTTGGCAGGGGGAGCAGCAGAAGCGAGGGCTCATTTTTGCTTTAAGAAGAGGCATGCAAGATGGAGGTGTTGACAGAGACATTCACTCTGCATTTATTTATTATTAAATGGATGCAATCGTTCTCCTTTCCTTCTTCATTTGTAGGACTAGAGAAGCGGTGACCCCATGGGAACTGTTTCACATAGACCCAAAATGAGGCAAACCAGGCCCAAACGCTGGGCCAGCAAGCAGACGATAGCTGATATCCACAACTCCATTTTGCTCCCCAACTGAACAGCAAATGCCTTGGCCCCTTTTCTCCTAAAGGTGCTTTCTGATTTTTTCCTGTTTCTTTCTCACTTCTGTGCCCTTTCCTTTCTAACTCCTTCTCCAGATTAAAGAAAAACAGCTTCCATTTATTTTAATGATCCATATTTCTGTCTGTGAATGTTACATCTGTTTTTGTACAAACTGTTCCAGTTCAAAGGGCAACAGTTCTGAAAGTGGTTGGTCTCCACTTCAAGATGCTGATGTTTTGTCTGCTGAAAAATTGACTTTTCTGGTCACTGGTAAAATGCATTTGGAAAGATGTGGAGCATCTGTTCATAACTTGTCAAACAGATGGAGCCAACTAAGTGAAAAAGCATTTTTGTGCTCATAGCCCCTTTAAAACATTGCCTTCCAGCTGCTTCTTTCTTTATTAAGGGTGTCTTGCAGAAGACATACTGAGTATCTGGAGTTCTTAATGGTAAGTCCAAATGCCTGCACTCAGATGATGAATTAATTACAATACTCAGTCTGGATGGAGTCATCTGAATAATTTTCTATAATGCCGAAGCAGATAGAACTGTAAGACAGATCAGCATGTTTCATGCAGAGGAAAACTGAACACTCCAGTTTAATGAAATGGTTTGGGTATGCCCCTGAGTGAACAGGATGATACAATTTAGACACTTAGAAAATTTTTGGCAGAGTTCCTCACAAAGAGCATTCAAGTCATAGGATAAGTACTTACAGGGCAAAAGGCAGTGGTGCATCATTATTTGGAAATTGACCAAAAGGTGCAAGTAGGAATTTCTATAGTGAACTTTCAGAGTGGTTCCAGTGTTGCAGCATATCTGTCCCTGAAGATTTGTTTGAACTCTTTGCCTATGTTGCTGAAATGAAGGTTAACTTTTAACCATAAAGGTTATAGCCATGGACCTTATTGTCAGTAAATTGTCAGTAAATATGATCGTTTATGTAGAGGAGTGTTAAATTAGTTATTTAGAATAAAGAAATATTTCTTCTCCAGTCTAGTTGGCTATCTCCAACTTCAGAAAGGCAATACATTTTGAAAAATAAATAACAAATAGCCCTCTACATAAAATGTAACTACCTGCAATTAGCAGAGCCTGTAAAAGAAGATGAAGTTTCAGGGTAAAGGCATACTTGCCTTCACTTACTTTGATAAAGGGGCTCCTTTAACTCTGTTAAGCTGCTGCCAGTGATGATCCGGCAGCCTTCAGAGCAGACCTGCCTGCTGGCTCTGGGAGTGCACTGCAAGAGATGGACTGGCAGTCAATGTGGTCTGATAGCTGCTTTACCTTCAGTGACAGGTTCTCCTCTCTGCAGATCTCTCTCCAGGTGTTCCTCTTCTGCAGCTAGGCAGCGTATCTAACAGCACTGCTAGCCTGGAGAAGGATCAAAGATAGAGAGTTTTAAATAGGAGATTTGGGCTGTTTGTTTGAGCATGTCTTTGAAGGGGGGGGTGTCTTCAGATGGTCTTTGTCGCTGGATCAATTCTGTGCTAATGCTCACTCGCCTGGTTTTGGGAGAGAACACACCCAAGAGCAGTCTGTTTAAAAGCAGAGGTGCTGCCCAAACGAAGCTGGGAGAAACTTTTCTGTGATTTCATATTCTTGTAATAAACTGAACCTGCACACTGACAAAAGCAGAAGTCTCTTCTTCTTTCTCATTTTCTGTACCACTGCTGCGTACAGCAAACGCTCTTTCAGCCTTGCTAAGTTTGTGGTTGCACACTTCCTCCCTCTGCCCCCCCGCCAGCAACCTCAGCCTTACACCCAATCTGCAGAGTCTGCATGTACAACGGAGAATTTTGTTTTTCGTCTTCTAAAAATCCAACTCTCTTCTCTATTTACCTACCTTTGAAAATAAAAGTAATGTATGTAAATGATTGCAGAAGGGCAACCAGCTGTTCTTCTGAACCAAGAAAACAAGGGAATTAAAAGCCTCTTACGTAAAATTTGGGCTATGTCTCAAAAATTTCTTTCTCTACCATTCTTCTTTTCCTTCCTAAGTCCTCAGCTTTGCCATCTGCACTCTCACTAGGGGCTGGGATTTGGCTATGTGTGAAGTAGGGGAAGACAGCTGAAAAACTGTGCTAGGAAAAATTGCTGCTAAAGGTGTTCTGCATTCAAATGGTAACTGCTGAAAAGGAAGCACTTCCCTGCTTCCATTAGTGACTTTATCATGATTGCTGCTGCTGTTTTCCTGTGCTTTTAAGTTTACTTTCAGGTAGATTCTGTTAGTATTAGAGAAATATTTCCACTTCTAACATTTACAATTATAAATCAAATATCTTTCCTTTTCGTAAGTTCAGAAACTCCTTAATAGACACTGCTGAGTAAACTGGGCTCAGCCTTTTAAACATTCTCTGTCCTGCCTTTTTAGCCTGGGTTTGAAGAAGAGTGTATATGGACTTTTTCTTCCCCATGAGGACAGTGTGAGCCAAACCATTCTGTAGCCCAATTCCTCTCTCTCCTTTTTGGCAACTGCGCAGAATGGCTTACGGTATGTGGAGTTTGGTGCAATTCCAATGGAATTCGCTAGAGTTGCACTGATTTATACCTGGTGTGAATCTTGTCTTTCCAAAATATTACTGATGCAACAGAAATGTGGAGCTCAAAAGTCCTTAACTAAGAAGCAATAGTGGTCTTTCTTTTGTCTTGCAGGAAGTTAATGGATCATTGTTATCACTGAATCATTGTTATCACTGACTTGAGTTTTCATTATCAACTGGAAAAAGATGAATACTTTCAAGAGTATCAAAATAAAAACACCAATAAAAATACCTTATTCAGTAGTTTCTGGTAGAGTGATATCCCTGAGACCTTGCTATGACTGCTTTAGAAGCCGCCAGAGCAGCTATCTCAAATTGATAGGCTGCAAACCTGTTCCTGGAACAGATGTTAGTATTCCTGTGGGCAGCATTTCCTTGGGTTAATTCAAGTACCAGTTCTTTAGCAGTGGCATAGGAGGGATGGTAGTTGGAAAAACTGTCTTGTGATTGGAACATATATGGGAAAAGCTTCAGTTATAATAGTGACACCTGTATCTTTTTTTCAGTCGTGGCATCCAGGCCTTGTTTTATTTGATAGAAACATGAATTTTATGTTGGTTTTAGACTATGACTATCCCCATTTTGAAATGGTGCCTGTCTTTTTCCTGCAAACATCCAGGCAGTCCATAGTGTTGGACTAGAAGGATAGTCATGCCTAAGAAGGAAGTCTGTCACCGAGTAACAAACTTTTCATTTCAGTTGTATGTGATGTGATTCACTTCCTGCTTCAAACCTTAGTTCTGTGTTTTTAGGCAGCTGGAAGTTTCACACCCAGAGTCTGTTTTTCTACAGCATTTGAACTGATTCCTGTACTCGTAAGGCCCTGCAGTCAAAGGACTGCAACAGAGAATGTACCACGTGTGGGTAGGTATTTCTTTGCAATTGCCTACAGAATGAACGTCACCACATCATTGTAAGGGTGCTGTTAGCCTTTACGAGACCCCTGGCCTCATAAACAGCCTGTATTTTTTTGTATATGGTGGGGAGAGAAAGCAAAGTGAGGGACTGTGAAGGTAGTGGGGGAATCTGTTGGAGAGATAAATCTGTAGAAGAGCAAATACTGTCTATGGTAACAGCTTCAGGTTCTGAAGGTTGATGGAAATGCCTTCCTCGGAATTTTGCAACCAGTCTGTTGTACAAGTATGTGCTATGTAGTTCGAAAAGCAAGGATCTGCTTGATTATCATGCAACTCTTTTATTATCAGCAGCTAAATAAATTAGAACTAATTGTGTAGCTTCTAGGATTCTGTGTGTTGTGAGTTAAATTTGCTGCTACAGCCAGTGTAGTTCATTGTAAGTTCAGTACGTTACTGAATATTTATGAATGAATATTTTTTGCGTTTTACAATGACATTTAGCAATACGTTACAGCTAGAGCCAAATAAAACAAAACCTTCTTACAGAAAGAGCAGACTTGGGGGAAAATATCTCATCAGACTCTTGCTTTTCCTTGACAGATAGTTTGGGGACCTGTTCTGGGATGTTATAAATGACTAGTTTGTGAATCTGGCATAAAATCTTGGCCTTGCTGAAGTTAATGAGTGTTTTACTGCTGAGTCCGGCAGTGGTAACACTGGAGTTCTTGCTTCTACCCTTCTGTCCGCTTTTCTGTTGTTGAAGTGTGGTGAGGTGCAGGGATGCAGGCAGGGAGAAGGCTGGTCTTCTCCTTTCAGCTCAAGAAATGACTGCACGGAAGGACTTTTGGAGCTGGGCTATCTGTAGAGAATAAACTTATTTCCCTACCCCCTGCTCTCCCCTCTGCTTCCTTAACTCTCCCTCCCACGCACTCTGTCTCTCTGTCTCTGGGATTTTCTGTAGAGAGCAAGAAAGGAAAACCTGGGAGGAAGGATTGCTGGCTAGTAGTTGAAGCAGGTTCTGCCTTAAATGTTTACTTTTGCTGAAGGAAGGAAGGAAGACTGTTTGGGTTTGCCTGATCTTTTAAGGGTCTGGACAATATTTGCATTTACTTTTCTGTATCAATGCAATAAAGCCCAACACAGAGGTGTTTTAAACTTGACCCTCATGTGCAGCTTCCATCCCAGCGCTGACCAGTCTGTCTTAGCGCTGTATGGTAAGACTGTTTTCTTTGCAACCAAGTTGATCCAAGTGACTTACCTACATTCCTTCTGATGTGCTTGGAAGTTCTTTTCTTGTTCTGGGCTTGGGATACTTTCGATAATTTTGTTTCCTGATGAATTCTCTGCAGTCAAGCTTACTGACTCTCTTTGACCTCACAGGTTCTGTCCTGCCCCTCTCTGTTGGTGCAATAAATTGTTTTAATTTGCTGCAAAATGTTTTTATTGAGATTTTTATATTTATAATGGCTGTTTCTAGGCTAAGGTACAAATGAATAGCATATGGCTATTGTGAGAATAAAATATTAATTTTGGCAAATTCAGTCAATTCACAGTGGGTGTTCTTAGCCTTTAAAACAAAATTATCACATATTTGGCACAACTATCAAGTGCCTGGGTTTTGACTCTAAGCCTTAATCACCAAACGAAGAGAGCATTGTATTATTAACATATTATAAAGACATGGTAGCTATGACTGCGTGAGCCGAGGGTGGGTGTTCTACATGGCTGCCACATGGTAGAAAAGAGGACAGGTTGCAAAGTTAGGGCAGTATGCAACAATTCATGTACTCGAAATGGAGTGGTCTGAGTGATGTGTTTGGATCAAGCATGCCAAACCAATGAGTTTGGATTGAAAGCCTAAAAATTCTGCAAGTCTCTGGCTTGTCTGATGTTTGATCTCATCCAGAATATTCAAGCGTGTCTTCGTCCGTTGTTACCATTGAGTCTCAAGGAAGAAGAGAATAGATTTACGCATTGAAAAGCAGCACAGGAGTATCGATTGGTTAATTGGAGACCCACTGATTATAAATACCTGCAAAGCACAGCATCTGATGGGCAGTGCTGTAAAGCAGCATAAGCAGTATCACTTACGACTTCATTGTGCAGAGTGCTGACAGCTCCTGCAGAATCTTCTCCTTGGGAAATGAGGAAAGTCAGTCTTACATAGGAGGGCATTTGAGCTTTTTTTATCTGCATGGATACATCCAAGTCACCTTCATTCATTTCTGAATACCTCACCCCTTGTCTGACTGCAGTCCAGAATGACATTCACGTTTCATATTACATATTGTGGCCCAGTGGTGTTATTGATGATGATTCTCATTTTCATGGTCATTTAACAAAGCATGGTTTTACAAAGTATGTCATGGCTTCTGTGCTTCACTGGAGCATGATCTTCTGTAGCACCACCAGCTGATGGAAAATACAGGGCTGGAGAGAAGGCCATTTTCCATTTGTTGTTGCTTATAATACGGTTTTTAAGTTATGTCTGTTGTAAGATACTCCGTGTCCTTACGAAGGGACTGATGTTGATTCTATTGAAGGAGATCCCAAAACTGGGACAGATCTATATGACACTGGCACTGTTAGGGAGCTGACTGGTGCTGTCAGTTATGGATTCATGAACTGTCTTTGGCATTAGTATTTAAAAACTGTGGAGCCAACCTTGCAGGGTTTGGGAATCTTTTGAGGATGATGGGGAATTTGGAAGGGAGCACTAAATGAAAACTTCCTAAGGTATGAACGTTTTTCATTCATGTAAAACCCAGTTTCAGGAAAATTTTAATATTTTCTAAGAATACTTGGGAACGTGCTGATAGATGTACAATATTCTTAAATTCTATTTTTAACACAGTAAAATACATGTGTGTATGTGCGTGTAAGGTTTTGTGGACAGACATGAGGTTGGAGGCAGATTGCCCAACGGGAGAGCAAGTTGCAGTTACCCTGCACGTAATTTCTCTTCCCTGTCTGGATTGCTGTTTGGAAGTAATGTGACAGTATTACTGGCTCCTAGAGGAGAATGTTTTTTCTGTGTATCTCATATGCATATGCATATAAACAAATACAAACCAGAGGAGAGGAAAAGGGATGGGAAGGGAAGGGGAAAAGTCCATTTATTAAACAAGATTTTGATAATAGATTACTTTTTCTGGAAGCCAGCGTACCACCACCAGAACATATGTTAAGCTGTAACTCAAAGATATTTTGATAATGTGTGAAATGCCTTCCAAAAACCTTTAAGAAAGCAGTTACGAGATTGAACCAGTTAACTGTTACTAAACATTTCTCTTTGGTTTCTGGCATTGGCTAAAAGATCCATGAGGTTTTCCCGTTTTTTCAAGGCCTTGTTCAAGACTGGAAATACTGGGAGGTAGCTGGGAAGTATACGTACAATATTGGATATTAGAGGAAGGGTTTTGTATCGTGCTTCATTCGATTGTGTCAAAGTTGTTTAATGAAATTATAGGCAAAGCGGAATAATAAATTATGAACAGAACTTAAATCACTGTCCTGTGTTCTGAAATAGCTTGAGTTCAGGAATCAGGACTGATCTGAGTTTGTGAGCTGGTGTTTTTATTTGTAACAAGAGGGGTAAGCTTTCTACAGGTGATTAAACTGTAGAATGTGTCAGCATCCTAGCATACCAGGAATGGGTCTCTTGATCAAAATGGTGTGTAACAGGGATTAGTATTTTGATATGTCCCCTGTTGTAGTGTCGGATCACCTCCAGAGCATTTATCTTCCAAACTTAGTCCGCATTCTTGCTTGGCTTCCAGTTTGTAAGGGCCATTGATTAGCACAGGAATTCAAGTCAATGTAACCTTGAACTTGATTCTTCCAAGTCCTGGGTTCGTAATCCCTAGACATCCTTCATCCGGTGTGCTGCCTGTGTCTGGATTGCTGGGCCTTTCTGTCATCCTTTGCGCATTACTGTCTGTGTTCTGGATGTGTCTATCGCCTGCTCCTTCAGTGAATATTAAAGGACAAAGTTAAATACAGGAATTAATATGATGACTGGCATCTGGCTATTTCTTTTTAATTGTTCACAATGGAAAATTAATTTTCTTTTTTAAGCTGTAGGGTTTTTTGAAAGAACATGGGTTTTTTTGCTTGAGTGATGATTTCAATGGGTTTCTATGTTAGCTCTATTCTTATTTGAGTATTTTTAATGCTACCATAAAAACTTTCTAAAACGTTGTTTGTAGAATGATTTGAAGAATTTAGAAACATATCTTCGTGCATTTTGGTTCATATGTATGTATACAGACATCTGGTCTTTTTCAAAAACTGGGAGGTTTTACTTTTTTTCTTTTTTTTTCTCTTTTTTTTAAGTAATCAGGATGCTCTTTCTAGGCCTACTGTCACAGTGACCCTTCCTCTAACCATGAGAGCTAGAACTGGAACCCTCTTTAATTTGGAGCTTTTTTTCATACTGCTCTAAGCTCCTGCTTAATGTCATAGGAGGTTGTTTGAGAGTAAATTGAGATGCTCTCTCCCGCAGGATTTAAATGTGCTGTTTCCATTGCCACATTCTGCTGATACAGTGGTAAAGGATTAAATTGAAGATCTAATTTGATGGGGGCCTAATTATAAGCCTAGCAGCCGTAAAAGTGTATATTGCATTTATTATTCATCTAGTGTATTTCTGAGGTACTGTAGTCTCTATTTATGGTTTGATGTGTATGTTGGCTAACTTATATGTATTATAAACTTTTTTCCTACTCCTGTGATCAATAAAGCCTGGTTTGGATTTTATTTTTTGTTTTAACTGAAAATGCAACTTTTGGAAAACATGAAAAATACTACAGTTTCTACTTGATGAGAACATATTCTGCACTTGCAAAAAAACCAATATTGCCATCTAGTGGGAGTGAAGATTTTGACCTGTCATGCTCCTCCCTCTAGATTACTGTTATCTAGCCGCTCTCTTGGAGCCATAACATATGTTTCTATTGAATGTACAGCAGTTCTTCTCTTTCCCCAAACTGTGGGGAAAATTTCATCATTTTATTGCTGAAGTTACTGTTGCATGTATTGCTGGATAATCAGAAATATTTTGCAGGTGTAGAGAGCAAAACGTGGCTCTTTACAAGCTGCTTTCTAAAGTACACCATCAAAGGACAGGGTAGTGTCTCTATGCTACAGTCTGTTTGGGTGATGTTACTGTGTCAGCACCTCTGCAACATGCAGGTGAATGTAAGCCTTTGAACGTGCCAATTTTCTGACACCTGTAAAGAAGATTAAAAAAATACATCTTTTTCTCTTCAAGCCTTTGTGGAAAAATATATTGAAAGTGTTCTAGGATATATATGCAAAAATATATTGAAAATGTTCGATGAAACAGAGCAGGAGGTAGGATTTGGCTGAAGCTTTTGGATAGATTAAGTGATTTCCAGAAGGTTTTCTCTCCCCCCCCCTTTGTTTCACATCAGGGTCCACTGGGGGTTCATAGAAATGGAGACAGGATGACACCTGATTAAATTAATTTTTTGTTGCCTTGTAACACTTTATTCAACTTCTGTGGCCTTGTTACACTTTCTCTTCTGAAACTGCAGCTGGCTAGAATCGTCTAAGTAGCAATTTTTTTCTTGGGTTTAATCACAGCATTTAATTCATCTCCCTGCTTTAGTCATCAGTCTGCAGCTTAGCAATGCAAGGTCCTAACAAGCTAAGCCTTACTTCTAAATACATTAGTAATGGTTGTAGTTAGTTCTTATGCCCAATCATTGCATTTTTGAATTTTGAAGTGCTAAAAGAGAAATCACTAACGCACGCTCTGTCTCACTCTGCTTTTAAAGCACAGAACAACAGCAGTGATGGTTATGACAATGTCGCTGTTACTGCTTTCTTCTCTTTCCTTTTTTTCCCCGATCCTCCAGCAAGCAAATTGCTACCTGTCTTTCTGAAAACCTGTAAGATCCATAAAAGAGACAAATCTACGTGTTTTCGTCATATTCAATACTGTCGACTCTTAATCACCTTTCTTTGCTTGAGGATGTTTATCTGTTTTTCATCAATTGCAATTGTACTGCTAAGCTTTTTTTTGCTCTCAGTGCTGCATCACTGCTGATGTCCTGTCTTACTGTTCGTATTTGGGTGAGGCACATATGGCATACTTTGGGAAGGTCAGGGTTGTGGCTGGAGAAGGTTTTTAAGTTCAAAGTATTGAGCTCGCTTGGGATGGATATCTGGGATCCAACCTCCTCATAAGAAGCACTGCGTTGTGTTTGCTTCCTTTATTTGGAACAGGACTTCAAAGCAATCAGAAGATATTTATTATAGGTCTGTATTTGTTATAGTGATAGTACTGCTCATATTTTAGTCATAGCAAGCAAGTGATTAAGAGATTAAGAGAAAAATTTGGACTAGGACCTGATATCCATAATAGCTGCAAGAGAGGAGGAATAAAGGGAAGGCTGGCATACAAGTGCTGAAGCATACAGAGGATGTAAATGACTGCATCAGTATTGAATACTGGTGGAGACTTAACTGTGTACTTACCACCTTTCAGCTTAATCTGTTTAGGTGGCATTCAGGGTTCAGGTGTCTGCCATTTTCCATTTGTTTGTCTAGCCCTGCAGAATCAAAATTTAAATTTGCTGTCCTGTAGTTGGGCATGAAACTTCTGGTTCATCCAGGCTCTCCTCTACTCCACATAAAGTCACTCTTGCACCTTCAAAATCTCTGGTAAAACTCTGCAACCTCAAGCCTCTTCATAGGCTCTGTCCTTTTTCAAAATAACCCTAGAACCTTCATATTATTTCTTTAGGTAATTTTCCCAGTGTTTCCTGTCATTTTATTTATTGCAGACTGTAACTTCTGCCGACAAAAACTGCGAAGGCTGGATCTTGTTTACTGTCAGTTGTCGTCCAGGCTTGATTGATGATGATGTGCTCTAGTTTGGGTGATCACAGCGGTTTGTATTTCAGAAGTAATACGACTGCTCGAGTTTTAACTAATCAGGACTTTTGAAGACAGTTATACAGTATGTTCAGCACTTCTCAATGGTAGTTATCATTACCTTCTTGAGTTTCAATTACCGGGGATTATTTTAGTTTTTCGAGAGGAAAGTATATCCCATCTGTGGCCAAGTAGCGTCTGGAAAAAGATAATAATACACCTGTGAATGTGATTGATCAAAACTGTACTGAAGCTCTAGAGCTTGTGCTGTTTGTCAGGTTGGAAAATCTGTTCATGCATGTGTTCTGTATTTGATCCACTGCTTTTTGTGGATCTTCAGGTATTTGTCATTCAGATGTGAAAAGGAGTTTTCTCAGCAAAAATGAACATTAAAATTCCTACTGTAGACAAGATTTGTGAAAACAGATTTTTCTTCTCAGAACAATGTTTCTGAAATATTATAATGGATTCTAAACCATCTTCTCATCATCTTTCTGTGTCTTTCCTAGTACAATTTTTTTGCATGCTAAAACAGTGTATTTAATAGTAATTCTCTGACAGTATATGAATCATAGGATCCTAGAACACTTCCAGGGTTGGGGCATCCACAACTTCTCTGGGCAACCTGTTCCAGTGCCTCACCACCCTTCCTAATACCTAATGTAAATCTACCCTCTTTCAGTTTAAAGCCATTACCCCTTGTCCCGTCACTACATGCCCTTGTAAAAAGTCCCTCTCCAGCTTTCTCGTAGGCCCCCTTCAGGTACTGGAAGGCTGCTAGAAGGTCTCCCCAGAGCCTTCTCTTCTCCAGGCTGAACAACCCCAACTCTCTCAGCCTGTCTTCATAGGAGAGGTGCTCCAGCCCTCTGATCATCTTCGTCGTCCTCCTCTGGAGTCGTTCCAACAGGTCCCTGTCCTTCTTATGTTGGGGGCCCCAGAGCTGGATGCAGTACTCCAGGTGGGGTCTCATGAGAGTGGAGTAGAGGGGAAGAAAAAGGACAAAGCTGATAAGGAGTGTGAAAATAAGTTAGCTAGCAGCCAACGGTCTTTGTTAAAGTAAGTATTTTTTTTTAAGGAGATAAAAGGTAACTAGAATTAATCAGCAAGTGCTGTTACATTATTATGATAGAGAAGAGAACTGACAGGAATACTTGCAATTTTCAGATTTTACATAATTTGGAAAATAAGGATCAAAGTGTTTTGAATTTTTAAAAGTTTCTTTAATTAATATTATCTGATTTCCCCCTGCTACTATGTGTGAAAAATACTTTGTGTGAAGAACAGCATATGATTGCATTTCCATAAGTGTGTTTTTATTTGCTTTGCCATGTTCTTGTTTCTTAACATCTAAGGAGGAGTGGTTCTTCAATCCCTATTTCAAACCCCTCTGGATTTCTAAGGAGCTATTCCCCAAAAATGTGGCAAACATTTCTGGATATGTTGCAGCAAGAATAATTTCTATCTGCCTTCTTTGCTCTTCTTTTTCAAAGAGGACATGGGTATCCTGAAGTTACTGCCTTGGTTATTCTGTAACCTGGAAAAAAAATTATTTAGAGAGAACAAAGTTTAGCTCAGGCCAGCTGCCCAACTTTTCCTTCTAATTTTCCTGCAGGTTTTCCAATCCATCTTATACCCTATGTTTTTAGAGCTACATTGCTAACCTTACTTGAAGTTGATTTTTTTAGAGAGAGTTTGCATGTGCAAAGAAATGCGGTTGAAGTTATTATATATCCCTTATTATTGCTATTCTCAATAAGCCTGAGAATAGCAGTGTAGTAATGTATTTTTCCTATTCATAACCTCCTTCCCAGGGTGAATGTTGTGTTGTCGAGAATGGGTAACATCTGCAACTCAAATACCTCATTTCCTCTTATCTGCTACTAAAAATTGAGATTAAGGACTTTTTTTTTGTTTGTTGCTTGTCTTTGTTTACCCCAGAGTACCATTTTTTTTTGATTCTAGGGGAAAGTAAGATTGTGCATGTAACTTTAATTACCTTATTTTATGGCTTGAGAAACCAAGACCTTGATTTCTTGAGCATGTATTTTCCAGGTATACTAGCTATTCAAAGATCTTCCCTCCCTCCCTCCCTCCCTCCCTCTTTCTTTTTTAAATTTGTCTTCCCTGATCATTGCTCCATAGCTCATTACTATTCAAATAGAGTTATCCTCTTGCTGCTTGTTGTATGTCTGCAAGGGCACATATTAGATAGTTAAGACAGCAACTGAATGATCTGAATAATAATGTGTAATACAAGATCTAGAAATAAACCATATAAACAGGAAAAATAGCTTTGTAATGGCTGATTATATTGCACTTCATGTATTTTATGATACATCCTATTTGATATCTAATTATACATACATTTCCTATGCAATCTTTTTAATTTCTCACGACCTTATTCTGTCACCCGTACTCTCGCTGAGCAGTTCCTTTAAATTGTACCTATACGCTATTGTCTGGTGCAGAAGAGAGCACTAATCAACTGTTGGAAATTATCAACTATGTTAGCTATTAGAGATTTTGGCCTTGATGATGTGCACAGCCTTTAAAAAAATCTATCACCTTTATTGATTTTGTGTGCTGACCCTGGTATGTTTGATTTCAGAAGGAAATATGGAAAGTCCTGAATTAATTTTCACTGAACTCCTCTGGTTTTAACTGTAATATCTGTACAAGTTCAGCAAGACATTGGTACTCCTACTTTTGCATGTGTTACGTTGCCCATGTATTTTCATTTGACAAGGTCCATCAGTTGAACACTCAAAGCTATCACTGGGGCTACCTCCCACTTGTCATGTAAGCAGATTTTCACTGGTAGACCTGAAAGTGAGAGATAAAAATCTAAATTAAAACATGTCCTGGTCTGTTTTGATCATCTCTGTAAAGGAGCTAGAGAGCCATGCCATGTGCCAAGGAATGACTTCAGTAAAACACCTGGGATGCAGAAATACTACAATAGAGAACACTTCTCTTTCCTTACAGGAGAGGAACTTTTAAGCAGGGCTGAATTTGATGTCTTGGAGAAAATTAGTAAACCATGGAGGAGGCTGTTCTCAGATTCCTGCCTGGAGATGGAATTGTAGTACAACTACAAGGAAAATCTGCAATATTGGCTTTTGATCCAGCCAGTTTTGTAGGCTGGATATTTGGTGTTGAAACTGGGAGAATAGAATGAAAAATTATCTCAGGTCAGTGCTGAATTGATTTGAAAAAAACGGGAAACATGTTATGTGTCTTTAAATATGTTACCTTATTTACCGTGCATTTGTGTATTTCAGTTTTTGTGCTGTTTAGTAGAACATGATGTATTTGAATCTTCATCCATATTTCTTCAATTGTACATTGCCAAGTTAGCCTACTGTCTGCAAAATTTTTGTTCTACTGAAATACAGTGAAAGGAAATTGTGTAACAGGAAACATTCAGTATATTAAGAGCTTCACTGTGAGTAGATTCCACTATGACGTTAAATTCTGGAAATACAAAGATCTGTATACTGTAGCTAAGCATACTATATATAAATATACTATTAAGAATTAATTTCAGAGAGGGTATATTTTATATATCTTTTGTATGTCGTTGTCTTCTGAAATAATAATGGTAAACCATTTTCTCCTCCATTTCCTTTTCGTGAATATTCACTAGCTCCCACTCTTCTTTTATTTGTGAGCTGTACTGAGGCAAAAGGGCTTCTTTACAGCCCCCCCCCCCCCCCCCCATTTTCCCTGTTACGGCTATTCACTTTTACATTGTAATTTCCAGAAACTTTCAATCTTTGTCTTGTTGCTTATATTTAATTAAGTCCAAGCAAAAAACTGTCTCCACCACTTCATATGTGTTCTGTAAGCAGTTAAAATTTCTACTCCAATCTCAGAAACTTCCCTCAGTGGGAAGTCAGGGAACAGATTTTCCAAGGTATGAGAATAATGGTTACTGAGATAGGCAAGTTGAAGACTGGGTGCATGTCCATCAGAGGAGAGAACTTGCAAAAGTCAGAGCTAGCAGGAACCTCAAGACCAAAGTGCTGGGATCAGGGAAGTCTGGGGGGGAAGCTGAAGCCTGAAGCTTTTCTCACTTCCGTGAGATCTAAAATCTACACTGACCCCAGGGTCTTAAGGAGTATATGTTGTTCACAATACATAGTATTGTGAATGGCATTCGTTTTCATAGGTGCTTTGAAGTGCTGTTTGCAAGCCAGGACTATCTTTCTTGATATTGTTTGTGCGTGTTATTTTGGACTAGGCTTCTGAAGTTTGTCATATTGCAACATCTGTTTGTAAGTATTCTGAAACAATCTGCCTCTACAGAGTTAAACTGAATTAATTTTAACTCAACTGCAAAATAAGGTGAATGGTCTTCTTTTTCCCCTTCTTCTGGGTTTTATGTTATGTTTTGAAAGTCGCAAAGTTGTTCTAGAGCTTTAAAGGTGGTCCTGAATTATAACAGCATTATCGAATGTAACTAAGTTTATCCATTTTCAGGTGAGTTAACAGGCTGTCCTTTTCATCCTGATCCCTTCTGTTATATGCAGTTGAATTTAAGACATTTGAACTACAATACTAGTGGTAAACTGGATTTTCTAAAATCTGCTGATTTTGTTCTTTGGAAGTAGAATTTAAATCTTACTTATGAATGATAAAAAGAACCAAAACTCTTGAAATATGTCTGTCTGGTATTTCTCACTGTGTGGAATTGCTGTCCATATAAAGCTAAAAAATTAACACTAGCAAAACTTTATTTATAAAAGATTATTTTTCAACTACTTTCAAGATTACTTTCAAGTGCACATAATAATTCTGTATCAATAATTATGTGCAGGTTTTAACGAGCTTGTTCTTATTCTTGTGCTGAAAACTGCCGATTGATACAATGCTGCGTACTGTGGCATTTCATCTCAGATGGGATACAGTTCAGAATCAGACCCACAGAATCCCGACAGATATCCACCAGATTTCATATAGTGCTGCCTATTTGTTGTTTTGGAGAAAATCCTCCAAATGCTCCCTGTCTGACTTTGTTCTTCTGTTCCTCATTGAAAAAGCTGGAAGCACCTGCTGGCTGTTTTCCCTGTCCATCCACTCGACACATTGTGAAGGTTGTTTCTGGAACTATTTCAGGGAGTTTGTACATATGGCTTTCTATTAGATGGGATCAATAATTCCTATAGCAATAGCTGAATCCTTTTACCATCTCAGATGATTCTGGGAAACTCTTACATTATCAAAAAGTCTGATTCTGCAGAATTTGCAAATGTAATTTTCCTTGTTGTTATTGGTATGTTTATCATGGTGTCATGAATAACATATCCACAGATTCTTATTTCCAGAAAACATTTATAATGTTTTCTATTACAGGGAGTATACATTTGTAAATATATCTAGGCTAAATGAAAAATAGGCAGAAACTTATGAAGTTTCAACTCCAGTGAATTACTTGTTTCAGTGGTGTTTTCAAATGCAAGTACTCAAAGCAAGAGAATGTGTTAAGATCCCATAGGTAACAAGCTTGCAAAGTACCTTTTCAAAAGTTTTTGCCAGGAAATTCCAGCTGTGTGGTACAGGTAGACTTTGGCCACTGAGCAAACAAAATTCAGACACTGGCTGTGTACTCTCTCCTCTGCTCCTCCCCGCCCCGCTGACGGCCCCCCACACCCCACCACTGCTTTCTGCGCATGGTGCCGACCTGCACCAGCACCCCTCTGCAAACCCACCCGGCCGGTGCAGCTGCTGCAGCTCCACCGCGGCAAATGTAATTACCTCAGTGTAGAACGCCTTTTAGGGAGCAGTGTTATTGATTTCAGAATAATGGCCCTTTTATCTTTCACTTATTTTTCAGCTTTCAGCGGTTGGCTTTTTCCTATTATTGCTCCCATGGACCTGTTTCAAAACCAGCACAATATTTGTAGTTCAGCAGAAATAAATGGCAAGCAGCGTCCTCTCTCTCTTCTATGAATAATGAAGCAACAAGGGAAGGATTTGGTCTTTAAAATCAGTAAATGTATTGATGGGAAGAACAGGAAGGAATTACACACTTGTAACTCTACATAAACCTTCTTAATTCTAAAAAGAAACAATTGGGTTTTTAGAAGTATTTGAAGGCAGATTTTTTGAGTACCCACTGGAAAAAAGTGTAGGGATTGTAAATTAAGTATTACTTCAATTTGCAGGAGTTATCTAACAGAGAAAAAACTTACCTACATCTATTTGTCTTTTAATGGCTTTTCTATACCTCCCAGAACTACTCTGGGAGAGCTGTTTCTGCTGCTGGCCCCAGAAGTTCTTGGGCTCAGAAGCTCTGAGCACAAGAGCCCAGAAACTCTGCGTCTTCAGGTGCACGGTCCCTTCCCACTGAAAAGTTACTTAAATTCTTTGCCCTATCTAAAAGGACTTCTCCCTGTCCAACAGCAAGCAGCTTTCTTCCTTGTCTCACCAGTCCTAATTCGCGTCCTTGCTCAACTGGTTGTAGACCAAATACCCTTCAACTTTTCCATCACAAAACAACCTTCTGACCTGAAGACTTTCTACTTTCTTCTTATTCTCAGTAGTCTGCCTTCCACTGGTATTGTTTATACTAGTGCTGTTAGGTTTAGTGAAGCTACACTGCATGGACCCCAAGAACCTTAAGGTTAACCTTCACAAGCTGCAGTATCTTATCTTTCCTGTGAGATTTCCAGTAAAAGTGACAGGTAGTATGTTGTAAGGATGACTTATGTGAGACAGGCATTTGCTAAGTAGGATCTGAACTAGGACTGTCAGTATGCCCCATTGGTACTCACCACCAGGGCAGTGAGAACCATGTTTTCTCAACAGTGGGTATGTTTGATGGTTTTGAGTGTAATTCTGTCCCCCGCCAAACACCTGTCAGCTGTAAACTTGAGTTGGGCATACTGTGAAAGAAGCTGAGCAGAGTAAGGAACTTAATGTAAGATGCCACTCCTCTGTATAAAAGTTCTAGTCTGAATAGTTTTTCCCTTCCAGCTAAAGAATAATACAGCACTGGCAATTAGAGGGATAGTGCTGTGGGTGGAGGATAGAAAAGGAGTATCTGTTCTATGCTAGTGCTAAAAGCAGAGATAAGAGCCTCATGAAAGCCGGTTATCGAGGTGGGGTTAACCCTGCTCGATAGCCTGCCTGGCAGTTTGCAAAATTCATGTTCTGTTTCTGATAGACCTGGAGAACAGACTGTGAACCAAGTTGGGGTAGGTGCTGCTGCAAAAATTCTCGTGAGCATTTGCTTATCTTGAACAACAGCTGAAATCACATGAATGTCACTGACGTTTTGTGGGGCTAAAGTTAGGTCAGAATTTAACCTTACAAACTAAATACTACTACTGCTTTCTCCACATTAGATCATTACAACATACGTATTTGATGGAGATACAAGATGGACTTGAATGGGGTGAATGGGATTAGGAATGATTTATCTTCTGATCCCATTAAGCAGCCCTGTCACCCTGAGAATGCCCAACTGGGACATTTTTTCCTTTTGGTGAATTGCAAGAAGTAGTATCTCATTATGTGATTTCTAAGAGTGGCAGTTATTGCTTGGCAAAGGCGATACATTGGATTTTTTAAAATTTGACCTTCCTGTGCCATGTGGCTGGATGACAGTAGAGTACTGGAGCTCTGATGATGGTACAGATACGTGGCAAAAATATTCCATTAAAGATTTAGAGATGCACACAGCACAAAAGTAGGAAATATTCAGGCATTTTACTATCACAGGATACATAATCTTTTATAACAGTTTTCCAAAGAATAACATACTTCTATGGAATTCTCTGTGCTATAGCGATCCATCCTGTTTTTATCACAGGGTTCTGAGTGATAATTAATAATGTCATTTTCATGTCCTCTAAGAAGTATTTATTGACATGAACTAGAAAAGCTTTCTAAACTTGGAGGTTGAAAGTTCTTCTGCAGAGTCAAAATTCTTAAGAAACTTCTGATCCTCACATAACGGGGGCAGCAGTTTAGAAAAGGCAATAAAGAGTTGTTTTATCAAAAATGAGATGGCTGCAATTTCAAGTCCTGAACAAAATGCAAAGCGGTTGGAAAGTGCATGACAATTCTGGGCTGGTTACTTCCCACTGCAGCAGGTTTTATTTGTATTTTCATATTGGTATTTCTGTAAATGTTACTGAATTTAATTTGACTGATCTGAGAATTATCCATTTAGTGTTAGTCCAATACTGAAAATTCAGTCTGATATCACAAGCACAAAAGTATTCTGTCATCTTTTCTGTCTTTTAAGAAGTTCCCCAAGCGAGTCAGTTGTTAATATAAAAATTAAAGTGCATAGTAAAGAAGGGATTGAAGAGTAACTTTGTTCCATATATAAAAAAAACCCCAGGGTATCTTAATTCCTGAGATGAATTAACACTATAATAAATAACGATGAGATAACTCAGTGATGCACACATTGCTGCTGACAGACACAGGGGTACGGTGTCCAGTCCTTTTGTACTTTGGGTTGGGGTTGGTGCTACATTTTTTGGGGGTTTATGCGGCCTCACATGAGTGTGAGCTGAGCAGGAATCAGTCGGCATTGTTGAAATAGCCAGGCTTGTAGGAGTTAAGATGCAGTTTTAAAAGCCGTGTGTCCTTCTCTAGGCAGATCTTCAGTGAAAGGAAAATTGGGTTGAAAAATGTTATTGGTACATAATAAGCTAGAGAATGTTTTATTGGAACAGCAAAACTTAGAAATATTGCAGTGGCTGTCAAGCATCAAATATATATAAATACGTCAGTTGCTGTGGATAAAAGAAAGTACAGATATTTGTGTTTGTCATGATTGATTTACCACATGAAATTTTGACAGAATGCAGAAAAGAGTACAGAGCATCTGATAATATTATAGAAGTGTTAGCCAGTTTTAATTAGGGAGCGTTCTTTATCTGTTCCAGCCTTGCTTGTGTGGCTGCTCAGGCTTTCAAGAAGACTTTCCAGGCTTTTTTATGGGGATTCTAATTTTGGTTTTTTGTTCAAGTTTCCTACGTTACCATTTCTTACTGGTGGTAGGGTGGGTTGGCCCCATACAGTGTCTGGGAGGCGAGGAGTTAAGTCCTGTCCCCAACTGCCAGACACCCCACAGCTGCTGCCAGCAATCCAACAATACAGCTTAATAGAGCAGCAGGAGCTTTCGGGGTGGGGGGGCTGTTAACAAGGCTAATTGGCAACATGCACTTCATTCCTGGTGGCTGGAGGACATAAACCACGAGCAGGCAGAGGCTTGCTGTGGAGTTGGTGGTGGAGAGTACAAGCCAAGAGCTACACAAGCTAGGTTGAAGTAGTTAGAGTCCTATTTGCAGCGTTATCTCTATGCAGTGTGGCAATGACCTTTGTTGGCCAAAGAAAGGTTTTTGAAGGAAGAAGCACTAAGTGTGAGTTGCAGGTCCCTGCCTGTCAACTGCCTTGCCTGCCCGAAGGGCAAGCTATCCCAAAGCCAGCGCTTGTGGCAGCTGACCTGGGCTCTTGGGCACTTGATGGCATCCATCAATGAAATCCTGTGCTTCGGTCCTTTGTGGTGTAAGACCAGCTCCTCGGTGTCCCACGCAGCCCTTGAACTAGTCCCTTGCAGTAGGCTTAGGCTGTGCAACTCTGCGTTTGCCCCTTGTAGCCACAGTTCCCTGGACAGCAGTGGGCTTCCAGCCTCATGCGAAGCACCGTCCGTGGTTGCGCTGAGTCGCTGCCGCGACTCCTGCTTGGTAGGTGAGGGGACGGGGTGACGGTGATGGGGAAGGAGAGTGCAGAGCTCACATCTCAGTGGCGAGTGCCGAATGTCACAGTGCTCCCGTGCCTCAGCTGGGTTTCTGTGGTCAGGCGGTGCAGCTACCCAAAGCCACCCGCAGCTACCCAAAGCCACCCACCGCTGCTGCGAGAGCTGGAGGCCGTTACCAGCAGCACTTGCCTTGCAGAATTGCAAAGTAGCACCCGCAGATGCTGTGGGAAGTCGAAGCCTCAAGACCCAGGGCACAACATGCATCCCCAAGAGCTTCCTCTCCTGAGGCAGAAGGTGAGAAAGGAAAACTGTTGAGCAATATCGTGCAGAGGAAAAGCATTCACAGATGACTTTAATCCCTTCTCCTGTGTCTTTTGGGTCTGAGGTTTTCTGTCCTTCATCAGCCTACTAAAAAATACAGCACTGTGCAGCAGTTAGGTATGCTGGGCATGTCAAGGTCTAATTTGTTAGTACAAAACCAAAATGTTTGTTGTTTTACACTGGCACGTAGAAGTAGTTGTGTATTCAGATCAGTGGGTTGGGAGCTTTCTATTCTGTGCGTTTTCTTCTTAAATCTGATTTCTGCTGTAGATATTTGTAATGGGAAGGATTAAACAAAATCATGGAAGAAAATTACGGATTTTAAAATGAAACTAATTTTATTAAAGTTAAGCAGTTAGTAATCCATTTATAAATTTTATACTCTTCTGTGTTTGTAGATTAGAGCTGTTCATATAAGCTTATAATTTTTGTTGTAATTTTTTTTTATTTGCTTTGCGTGGGATGAAGAGTGCTTTCAGTTATTTTGTTTCTGAGAAGGGTAAGTCTTCTTGGATGTGTTGGTCTTGTGCTGACCTTTGACAGGGCCAACAGGTTTTTGGATGGGAGCTGTAGTTTAAGTTGTTCTGTTTAGGCTAATAGCACAAATGTTTAATAAATTGTTTCCAAGCTGCTGTGGTAACACACTTGATTTTGTTTTCGAACATGCATCTACTTTAAATTCTAACTTTTAAATCAGATACTTAGTAATGCTGAGTTACTGAAAAGTTATCAGTTTTTAAACTTTTAGAAAATGACAGGCATGCAACTTTAAACTTAACCAGAAATGTTGTAAATAATTAATTTTCATAGCAAGTGGCAATGGATAGCAATTTGAACTCTCATAGTTGCCAAGGTGATTTAGAAGCACAAGCTACTGATGATCAAGTCCCGATGAGCTGCTTACATTTTTTAGAATCATCTGTTGCTTTCTGTTCCATTTCGTCTTTCTGTAACTTTGCTTGTTTGTCAGGGAAGAAAGGACATTAAATTCTAACTCTTTTTCATTGAAAACCAATATAGTTGCAAAAAATCTGACTTCTGCTTGGAGTAAACAACCTTGTGTGTATGGAGGGCCTTTTTGTTGCAAATGAGATCATTTTTGACAACAGAATTATAAATGTTCTTTAAAGTGGATGAATTGCCGCCTCTTCCCTTAGCTTCCTATTTATTTATCTATTTATTTATTTGAAATTTGGGGCGAGAATTTTCTTCTTAATCCTCAGAACTGGTTTGTTAAGGATATTTAAGGAAACAAGATGTTTACAGACATTTAAATCATAAAGAATTTTTCTTCTCTTTCAAGAGTAATGGATTTAATGGAATAGAAGGTGCTTGCATGAAGGGCAAGACAATTATCAATGGCCATCAATAACCCTCCCAGAAAATGTACTACCCAAGAAAGAGGGCAGTTAGAGTAGAGGTAACACTCATGGCACCAGTCCAAACAGCTATGATTTTTTGTTTGATGCTTATACTCTTTTATCCAAAGAAGTCATATTTTATTTATTAATGGCCGTTTTTTTTTTTGTGTAGGTTTTTGGTGGCTTTTGTTTTGTTTTAAGCCTTGTGTGGTTTAAGAAACTAACTAAATAATTGCGCCTCTGCCTGTATTCCTGACCTTAACAATGCAGAAAGCCTTTACACTAAGTTTAATGGCAGGGAAGGTCCACGCCTTTCCAGCTTGGACCTGAAAATCCTTTCCTTCTCTCTTAATTGCCTTGCAAAATGGCCTACTCCTGCAAAACCACTTCCTCGCTGTGTAGGATGAATGCCTATACAAACTCTGTCCAGAAGAGAAGTACAGAAAGTCACGTTTGGAAAAAAACTTTGGGTGGAAACTTCAGAAACACCAAGTTGACTTAAAACGTACATTTCTCTGAAAAGCAAAGGGATGTGAGTGCCCACGTCACCTTGGGAGGGTGTTGGAGTGCACCAGCCTTGCAGGGTGTGCTTGCTTTTGGAGGGGATCGTGCTTCCAGATCCACTGGGTGCTTCTGGATGTCTCATTGTATAAATTAAGAAAATAGATGGGGAAAGCAGGTGGAAATCTCTCTGGGGGATTTTGTTTTTAACTTGTTATAATGGTTTAATAGTTAGCAGTTAGAGCTAAGCAGGTGTTTTAAGAGCTCTTATTTAACAATTATCACTCATTTCCGGGCTTCCTGTTTGTTCAGACTGCTGGAGAACATCAGGAGATCAGCCAACTGCTCTCAAAACCTCTTTTAACCCTTTGTCACCCCGTGAAGCTGGGAAAACCCTTCATCAAAGATCCACGTGGCTGAAAGGATGATGGACACAGCACAAAGCCGTTGTAGTGCAACGCTTATGTCCAGCAAATGAAAACAAGGCCCTTGAAAATTATACTGGGCATAGGAGCATTGCATCACTGGAAAAAGATTATGTCATTGTTTGCTCTCTTGGTTCCATTTGTGTTTTGGATCAATTGTAGCAGAGGAGCTCAGGGAGACTCATGGAGCTCATACAAGTTGGAGGGGTTTTTTTGTTTGGTTTTTTTTTCTCTCCTCCCTTAACACTTCCAGTTAATTACTTCTGTGGGACATGACAGATGCACGAGGATTTATAAACATTATGGAGTTCTAATTTAACATAATTTAACCATCCTTCAAAAGGTCATATATGCTCCACATATTCTTTGTCCTGAATCATCATGGTAGAGTAGGATATAGAAAAAAAAATTAGAGAACTGTGAAAGATTTCTTTTTGTCTTTAGCAATTACTGTTCTGTTGGTAATATGCAAATGAGGTTTTGATCTACTCATAACTGTTGTTCCAGAAGTTAGTACTAAACTGTAATGAAAGTGTAATTTTAATCAAAATTTTAAAATTAAACCACTGACAGTACTCTGGAGTTTGGTATTTGGACACAGAGCAAAATGGAAGGCTGTGAGGGCTTTTTTGGTTAGCACTATAACAATGCGTATTGTCAAATGGTTCACGTTAATATTTAATCATAAAATTAAATAAATGTAGGCAGTTATTTTCTGGGGTGTATGTATAGTTTGCATAGTGCCTATGTCTGTTTTCTCTTTTCAAGAAGGGAGTCTTTAAGAAACTGTCTCAGCAGATTCAGAAATACTGCTGTACTTGAGAGATAAAAATGGAAAAAATGCTTTTTAATTCTGCTACAAGTTGGAGTGCCTCTGGAGGCTGTAGAGATGGATAAGAAAGGACAGCCTGCTTACTAGTAATGGCCCTTGAGTGATGAGTCCTGGTGAGAGGAAGAAATCTTCTATATATGTTTGTTCCCACATTCGTGTGCTGCTAATGGTATTCATGCCAACTTCAGCTCAGTTCATACTGGTTTAAGTACTGTACTTTATCTAGTTTGCCTGAAATTACACCTCACTCTTCCCAGTGTAACAGAGACTAGAATCAGGCCAGACATAGCTCTGCTCTGCCAGAGAGGGTTTTGGTGAAGAAACTGTTCCTACCATGAGAAAAGCAATTGTTCTCAATGGGAGAGCGGGGAGGAGAGACCTTCCGTGTGCTCTGTGTGTGTCCACGTGCGTACACGCGTGCACACCATAGATGGTGTGCTGGGCCTGTGAAGTTACAGGGAAACGCTTTCTTTACATACCCTCTCATGCACATATGTCTATTCCCAGTGTGTCTGCTGTCATCTGTGCTGGTACCAGGTATCACTCAGCTCAGGAAATTCTGATAGCAAGTTTAAAAGTGTTACTGAATATAACGTTGTAAGCCTTCTTCAGCTGCAGTGACAGAGCATTCTAGTTTTACTATTTTAAACAGGCTTGGGCTAGTTTGTGTGATGAGGAAGCTGTACAAATGGATAAAACCAATTTCCATTAAGCATGTAAGTAGTAAAACTGATTTGCAGTTTAATATGCTACAAATTCGGTCTTCAAAAAAGAACAGGGGAAAACCCCTTGTATTTTGTACGCTGGTTCAGGTACCTTTCAGTTTCCTGGTTAAAAGTGTATCATAATTTCTCCCGTTTCCTTTTAAGATAAAGTACATATTCTACGGATTTTCTCTCTCCCAGATTTCCTGTTTGTTTTCTCATGCTGTGTCTGAAATCTAATTCCATTAATTCATTAGTGGGAATTAATAAATCCTTATACCGAAAACCTAAGGAGACAAAACAACAGAAACCTGTGAATGGTGTCCAACGAAAGGAACAAAAGTGTTTACTTGAAATGCCAAACCAGATACCGCTGTTCCTTGAAGTTACCCAGAATAGGAAGTTGGTGTTTTATCCTGGAGCTGCTACATGGGCTAAAAGGTCTCACAGGCACCCTTCAGCATTGTTGCTGCAGAAATAATAATTCATGGCTCTCGTTGAGAGCCTACATTGTCTTGTAATGTTTTGCTACTCCACTGAGCTGAAGTTACTGTTGGCAGAAGAGTTGGACTTGACGCTGCGAGCGTCTGATTCAGTGATATTCCTGGTGCAGGTACTTGTTGCCGTTCTGGGTTGATTTTTTTCAAAGGTGTGTTGAGGATTTGGAGGCACAATGCAGGAGATTTTGAGCACTTGAATCCTCTAGGTACATTTTGAGAACCTAGCCTCAGTTTCAGGTGAAAATTGTCCAAACATAGATAAATCAGCTGGTAGATAGATGCTTATGAATGACTTTTTGTTTCTCTGTCCAAGCATACTAGTAGTTGAAGGATTGCATGTAGTTGAAGGATTGCATGAGTAGCATGTTAGATGTAGATGTTAGATCTCCCTCAAATGTTCTGCCTCACTGATTCTTCGGCTAGTGTCAAATCTCACATGAAGATCTTTTTTTTAAGGGGGAGGTGGTGGTAGGAAGGAGGTTTTTGTTGCTTCCTTGAACTGTGTAACATGACTTTTTAATTCTGTGAACAATTTGGGATTTTTTTAGGACGACTGTATTGTATAGGTAGTAAAGACACATAATTTGCTGTTGTGTACTATGGGCAAAAATTATCACAGGTCAGTCACGTGTTTATTTTTAAAATAACATTGAGACGGTTCAGTCAGCAAGTCTGTGATAAAGGAGCATGTCAAATGTTTAAAAAAACTTGGTTGCCTAGATAACTCCAGTTGATTTCTTTATAAAGAAATCTTTTCTTTATAAAGTCTACCTTCTGTGCCGTTTTTTTTTTTTTTTTAAATTAATGCTTGACCTGGGACTGTAATATAAAACACAGAATTGCTTTGTTGGTGTGGAAGCAGCAGCAGGAACTAATTCAGCAGTTGAATTTGAACTTAAATTCTGATTAATTAATATGTGATGTAAGACTGTATGAGATCACTGTGTGCCCAAATTAGCATTCTCTTTCATGTATGTATTGCTTTCAGATTATTTTTATTCCACATGATAGCTTCAGAAGTAATTTTGTTCTTTTTCCCTGTTGTAGACAGCTTATAACAATATCGAAGACCAAAGCATGATTATAAAATTTGGAAGACTTCCTTTTCTTTTTTCTTTCTAACACAAGCTCTGAACAGAGAAGCAGTTTGAAAACTTTCCATGTACCTGGTAACTAGAAAAGGATGTGTGTGCGATTCTGAGAGATGGAACAATAACAGATGTTCTCCAAAGCAATAGGTAATTCCTTGGCAATTCATCAAGAAAGAACATGCAACCTAGGGAGAACCAGGCTTCTTGTAAAGGGAGTATTCTCAGCTCCAGGTGTATAAATCAAAGACTTTGCATATGCCAGGCTCTATTTTGGTGGGCCAGGAAATGTAACCAGTTTTGTGTAGAAAGGATCAAATCGTGTAGTTCCTATAAAAGTTTGCAGAGTGTTCTTTTCATGTAATAGGAGACTCCTCGACAGCTTTCTCCTGAGGGAAGGCAAGCATTTCTTCATATTACTTATTTTATTTCTTTTTCAGGTGCCTTAATTGTATGTCTCTTCAGTAATAACATCAGAAAAATTCTTGAAATCTTCCTTGAATCTTCTGGCTTGTAACACAGCAGTGCAAAATTCTTTGTTTATCTGAAACTGTAGAAACAAAGGAATGCAGTGGGCACAGAGGCTGCAATGCCAACTTATTAGTCCTACTTCTGCCAAATGAGGATCAAGCAGATTTGCATCTTAATTCTTTTCTAATGTGTTTTTAGTGGGTACATCAAGACTGAACTCTTTTGAGAGGCTTAATGGATGTAATGTTTTCATTTGCTTAGAGTCCAAAATTTAGAATTACTTTTGCAATAGTACTTAGAGATCGCAACAGCTCATAAATATCAGGTACATTGCATAGAAATTGTGTGACTGCAAAACAGGAAAAATGTGGCACAGCCAAAGTTGCAAAGAAGAAAGTAAGAAAATCTCTGTAGGCCCCTCAGATTCAGGAATTTTGTGTGTTGGGAATCGGAGCTTGACTTGTGCATGGTGTTCCATATTCGCTGTCCTTTGAAGTTGTAGGGGCTAGTATTGTTTTCCATCTGTGTTACTTATTTTCATTTGCTCATCCTCTGTCCTCCATGAATTTGCATTTGTGTTATGAGAATAATACAACTTCATGATAAGTCCTTTCTGTCCTGCATGCATGCTACAAAGACATCAGATAACAACACTGAATGCCCTTTTATTCAGTAGGAGCTCCAGTGTTGGATGCTCCCGGTGGTCTCTGAACATCTCGGGGCGCACCCAGGGTCCAAGATAATATTGATTTAGTAACACTCTGCTACAGTTTGTGATTTGGTGTGCAAAGATGTTTCTTGTGCATACAAAAGTTAAGGATTTTTTTTTTTTACCCTGTGCACAAGCATTTCCAAAAAGAGAGAAGGGAGCAAAACTAAAAATAATGGGGAAAGGGAATAATACTGCTACACATGCTTTTCAATGGTTGCTTTCCCCTTTTTCAGTTCTTAGCTTCCCATAGAGTAGCAGCGTTTTTCCACATTGGAAATAATTTCTGAAGATGATTCTATGTGAGAGTTTTATTTTTATTTGTCTAACTTTGAGGAGTTAAAAAAAATCATGTTTATGTACACTGTTTTTAAAGTATGCAATATAAGCTAAATCTGGATTAATCTCCAGAAGCTAAAACTGGATTTATTTTTCAGAGAGAGATTTGTGAAGCAGAGGGGGTTTTTTTTATACAGTATGTAGAAACCACAGCTTATATCTCTGCTCAGTATCTTGCTTTCTTCAAGTAGCAAGTATGAATCCCCACTTTTAATCTGCTCTACAAAATTTGTCCTAGTATGTTATTTCATTTTTAGTTTCAAGGTATTTTATTATTAGCATTTGTACGATGCATATAGCTATAGAATGAGTAAAAGAATTAATTAAACCTTAGGTTTGGAATGCTGCACTCAAATACAGATCCGCTGAGACCTTCCTTTTTTGAGTTTGATAAAATGAATAAAATTTAAAAGGAAAAGGCTTTTTTTCCTGACAGATCTGAGCCTAGCAGCATTGGAATGATATTAAAGATTGTGTGGTAGAGCTTAAAATAGGACTTCATTCAGCATTCCTGTTGAAGTTCCCGTCTTTTGAAACCTACTGTGTATTCTTCTGATGCTGCTTTCCAGAGATGGCTATGTGTAGTTTGGTATACACTTGAGGGGTAAAAGTATCCCTGACTATCATTGCATGGGCATCTTTATTTTTATGTCATCCATTTAGTGACACTTAGTAAAATCAATGCACCACAAATAATGGAATAAGAAGAAAAACATGGATATGCTCATAACCATTACTGCAGTACCAGATATTTTCAAGGAGAGTAACTTTGAGATAGATAACTAGATGGTTTAGCTGTTACGTGTGTCCGATTTCTCAAAGAGACCAAATGTCCTTTTCTGGAGTATGTTGGTCATTTACTCTGTTTTCACTGGCTGCATCACTTCTTACGGAGCTATTCTCTAGCTGTAGAGGTAGTCATGAGAAGCAGGTGATTTACGGGACAGAAGCAAAATACTGTGCCAGTAAGGGCATAATTTCTTTCAGTCTCTTCCCAAATATGTTTCTAGTAAACATGGAGCCTTGAGGTCTGGCAGATTGTTTGTTTTTCTTGTTTAAATCTTTGGGTGACCAAGCCCAAACACTGTTCGGATGCTCTTTGAACGTTGGTTTGCTAGAGCCATCTGTGCAAAAGACCCAGAGTCTCTGACACCAGTCTAAGACAAACTACAGTCAGTAGGAGGTTTGGCAGTTAGGTAGGTTTTGAGCAGCTCATTATCTTTGGGGTATCTTTGGAGTTCAGTTGGTTTTTTTTCCTAAAGACTGATTCCGTTGTCACTTCCAGAGTGCCGCCGAGTAAGCCCACTGCTGCTGCCATGCTCTCCAAAAGCTTCTTCCAGTTTCACCCCCAAATAGTGTCTCCAAACTCTCTGGAAGGACCTGCTATCTGCAAAGAGAACGTTTCAGTAGCTTTCAGTTTCTCTTCATTTATGGTGGTTCACAATCATATAAATGTGGTGTGGGGGGCAAAGCTGCCATAAGCTAGCAGTGTTTCAATGCATGATCATTCAAAACAGTTCTTACACTGCCATTAAACTTGATTCTTATAGAAATTTTTGTGGTGTGAACTCTGTAATTATCCTGATTTATGTACAAAGTAAGGAGAGGTAAAAGGAAGGTAAGTAGTTGAGTGTAAAACATACAGTTTGGTTTGATGTGTGCACTGTTTGCTTAGCCATATGAGAAGGAAGCCATGTTTTTATAGATATTGTATTACCATTTTTAATGACTTTATAAACATGCCTAATTATAAACAAAACTCTACTAAATATTGACATGGTGCAGAAGTAACAGTCATTTACAGCTCCCAGAAAGCTTGATATTCAATAATTTTATAGAAAATTACAAATGCATAGTAATAATTGTATGCAAGTAATAGATTTATCCTTAGCTACTGAAATCTTTTGGTATAAAAATATCTTTTCAAATAACTGCTTAAATTCCTAGAAAAAGCCACAATAAAATAGGAATTGAAGAGTCAGAGTAGGAGGTATTTGAAGTAGTTGTTGCTGTAATACAAGTTCATTGGACTGCAGTTCCCGGAATGAGCTGCTGTTTCTTGAACACTCAGAATTAACTAGTTTCCAGCATGTAACAGATATTTTTTCTTGTTTTAAAAACGTGCCTTGTTTTATGGTTATGACATCAAAGCCACATGTTATGAAAAGAATTCTGAATGAAGTATTGATTCATCAATTGTTATTTGATTTTGTACCTGCAAAAAAATCCGTGAGAAGCGTTGGTTGTACAGATAAAATGTCAGGTCTCAAAATGATGCTAACTTAGCTTTTGTGTGTATCGACTTTTATTCCATTATTGCTTTTTCTTGCCAAAATGTCTGTTAGAGCTTGCGACAACTATTCAACATGCCTACGCATTAGGAGAGCTAGTCTCTCTCCGTTGTTTTTAATGTTACCATGTTTGCTGCAGCTTATATTTTTCACCATGCATTTTTATAGCAAAAGTTGAAGGGAGGATGGGAACCTAATCTCATTTAAATGCTAATAAAATAAATTCAGGTAAACTAGTCAGGTCCTAAGTTCATACTTTGCTGAGTCAGAGGGGTCCAATTCTTTCCTTTGATATTGTTCGAGGGGTGAGAGCAAAGTGAAGTAAAAAGTTCCCTTACTTTGTGATAAATCTGTGGTAGCAGTCAGAAAAGCTGTCATTGTCTGCATTAAATAAAAGGCTACAATTTGCAGAGGAATGAAGGGCACAGGGGGTGAGAAGTATCAGGAGATCCCCAGTGTGGCTGCCAGGTTGTGCCATCAGGTTGTACTCATTTGTAGGGTGTTTCAGGGTATACCTCTTTTATAGATGTTACTTGGATGCCTGTAGGATCCTTACTGTCCCAGGTGTAACAGCTCTCTTCGTTGCCTGATTATGTGGAGAGTGTTCAGCTTTGTCATGAAGTGGAAGAAACTTCATTAAAGTACTTCTAAAATACCTGGTAAAGTTTCAGGTTTATTGCTGGGACTGTTCATGGTGTTAAAACCAGTTGATTTTCTTTTAAAATGATCCAAGATGAAAATGAGGACAAATTGCGGGTCAGGGTTCAGACTTAACCTGATTTTTATTATGTTTGAAAAAAAAGAAAATTAGGTTAACCAATCATCTTAAAGAAATTTTAACAGTAAACCAGCAATTGCATGGTTTTTTCCAGCATTTCCTCAAGTATATGGAAAACGCTGCTGAATTGCAGTACTTCGATTCGAAACACACAATTCCAAAGTTGCATGATCTCCTTTTTTTTTCTTTTTTTGAGGACAGTATAAGAAAAATGATAAAATTACCCAGAATAAGTCACAACTCCGTGGCTGAATACCAACTACTATTTGAGGCAGATCTGGAGAATGCTAACATTTTTATCCTTTTAAGTTTACCGGATTCCACTGCATCTTTATCTTCAATAGTTAGCAACTTTATTAGCATGCACACATGTATGTATGTTGAATTTTTAGAGAGGGAACCTTTTTCCTTGGTGGGGGGAATGATTTTGTAATGGGATAAATTGAAAGCACTTTTAAAGGCAGCTGCTTTGCAGAGAAAGAAATCTGAAACAACCCAAAAAAGAAACTTTGTAGACTCCTGGGAAAAGTTAAAATGCAACATATTTGACTGAGCCACAAGCAACAGATTGGATAGGGTCAGAGAATCAGAAATGGATACAGTCCAAAACTCTCACTCTGCAATATTACACAGACATCATGGAGATCTATAGGATTCCCCAGAGAGCCTTACTTAAAGGGGGGTTGCCCAGGTGGTTAACAAGGTCATACTTGTGCATGAATAATTTTCATCTTTATTACTAGTAAGGAAAAAACACTGCATTTAAAAACAAAACAAAACCCCAAACACCCCCCCCCCCCAAAAAAAAAAAAACAAACCCAAAAAAACCCCAAACCAAACCCCACACACTCAAAACCTTTCTTTGCCAATACAAAGGCAACTTTCTTTCCACTTCTGTCCTTGAAGTCTCTGGAGTAAAGGGACTATTGCTGTTGCTCTGGTCAGGCATATCTTTGGGAACTGTTTCTACACTTCTAGTGAAAAATTTAAATATGTAGTTCCCATTTCAGATCATCTTTTAAGATAAGCTTTTTCAGTTAAGCCTAGAGAGAGAGTTTTGAAAAAAACTTTGACAGGACTAAGTTTTGATTTATAGGATTGTCCAAGGCGGAGATTCCTGCAAGCTGTGTGGGATAGCACTTGTGGAAATTGTAGGCCAACCAGAGATAGAGGAATGAGGAACAAGGGTATCCAAAACTTAGATGCATTCCTGAAGAAGCCTCCACGCTCATTAGAGATGACAGATTTTTCATTACACTTCCCCCAGGTGTGAAATTATTCCTCCTTCTTCTGTAGGCTGCACATAGGAGGATTATGGATGGTCAACATTTTAAAAACTGGTTGGAAATTGAGACAAAAAGTTTGCTGAAGGCCAGATAGGATTGCTGTAAGACCTTATCTCTGCCCCATCTGTGTGGAATTAGAATTGCAAAGCCTCATGCTGTAAACCCCAAATGGAGATTTTTCTGTAAATCAAGTGGTAAGGTTCCTTGCTTTTTGGGAAGTGATAGGTGCACCATAGCAGAAGTATGTGCGAGTTTATCAATAGGCTACAATAATGACTGATTACTCCTAATCAATTTAGCACTTCAAATAAAACTACTAATATGGCAGCATGCCTAGAACCCGCAAACTCCAATGTAGATAATGGTAGATCAGGGTCTAACTGCATAAATTTGTTAAGGAGAGCCTGAACTTTTTAGAGTTTGAACTCTAAATAAGACTAATTATAGGAGGCGAAATAGGTACATGGAGGGCAAATTAAGTTTATTGCCCAGGCTAACCCAGCAGGTTAATAGTAGAGTCAGACTTCCAAAAGTATTCGAATTTTGGAGAAAATTCTTTATAGGGAGAAACTCTGAGCTCACTGGTTTGGTTTATATAAAAGGAACAATGGGAGGTTACTTAATTTGGGTATGTAAAGTACCGTTTAAAAAATAAAGGATTTTTTAATCTGAGAAGGGTAAAACAAGAACTGAGGACTAGCCAGATAGATTAGAATTAACAGCAAAGCACATATTTCTTTTCACATTAGAAGTCATAAACTAATTAAACCAGTTAGCAGATCCTTCATCCCTAGACATTTTCAGAAAAGACTGGAAGCGTTCCATGGAAGACAGCTGTTTGCTTTGCTTTACTTACTTGCCTTGATAGAAGAGTAAATAGGCAGCATGCTATGCCCTCCATTACCAGAACTGGATGGTTGCTATACATTCAGAACTAAATTTTAAGATCTAAACAAACAAAAATTCTTCAGTTATCCTGAGTCCAGTTCCCGGAGCCCTGACTATTTGGCTGTATAAAATCTAACCTAAGCTCTTACAAAGAAATTACTCAAACCTGAATACTCTTGTATTAAAAAAAAAAATACTTGAATTATAATCAGTTTTTTCAAAGAACGAAATCCAAATGCACATGTAAATGACACTGCACTTTCTGTTTCATTACGGACTAAAGGAGGAACAACAAAATTGCTCCAATACAAGGCAGGCTAAGTGTCAGGGGGGAATTTTTGTTGGTTTTTTTTTTTTTTCCTTAAATCCAGGAAATACTGGAAAGTTTGCATGGATGTCTGAAAGAGTGAGATTTTTAAGAAGGTTTACCCAGCATCTTTAATGTCAAACTCATATCGAACATGTGAGAAATCCACATGTGATTCAGTTTAAAACACTGAAGTAGATGAAAATAAATGCTGAAGAAAAATGTCAGTTAATGCAGCATACACTAGAAGGTGTTTGTTCTTAGGGAATGTTGAAGATGTATCTATTCCTGGTGTGCCACTTCTGGCTGGTGGACTTGACTCTGTGTCTAACTTTTCAGGAACAGTAATAATAGTAGTGGCTATTTTTGCCATTTCCTTTTCTGGAATCTCTGTATTCAAGATCTTACATTCTGGTCTATCCGTTTTATGGAATATAGGTTGCCTGGCAGCGTGTGTCAAGCTATTAAGTTTTATTTTACTTGATTTTCCTTTTCACATTAAACATGGGTAGCATGGATGATAGCAGTTTTCTGTTTTGTTTTTCTTTTAACAAAGTGTTTTGTAGCTTACATCCGAGGAGCCTCGGAGTTGCTCTGGGTTTGTTATGGCTAAAGCTGCAGAGGAAGTCCAAGTGAATCACAGATAATTGTAGTCCTCAGGATAGCCATTTTGTTAACAGAATTAACTTCATTAATCTTTCTAATCTGATAATTAAACAGAGGGTAAAACATCATCAGAGCAAGACAAAAACTATGTTTAAAAAAACCCAACAATTCTTTTAAATGGTATCTAAATATCTCATTGTAGTACTTTCTAAAGGGGAAAAAAAAAATAGAACCAAAGAGATAATGTTCTAATGATGTTTTCTTCTGGAAATAAAAAACCTGATTCCTCTGGGAATTTTTTTAGAAAGGCACATAAGATAGCATTGGGGGCTACATTTTCTGTCAAATTTTTGAGGTATTTTTTGCCAATTCTGGGTATTTGTTCAAAAAATAAAAAAAAAGTTGAATGTTTTAGTGCTATATTTGAACTCACTTTTTTCAGGGATTGACTGATTGAACATATCTAATTTGAATAGTTTTACGTGATTAAAATTGCCACATTTACTGGCAAAATGTTTATCTGATACAAGGTTTTTAGAAATGACGTTTTCCTTTAGGAAATGAGAATGATCTTGCTATTTAGATATCTGACTGAGACTTGAAAAGTGCATCCAGTTCCCAGTTGTAGACATCCTTACTTAAATCCCCAATGTGGAAAGGGTGATGGACGGGGAAGTCGGGGGGCTCAGAGGGGTTGATGCAGATACGGCGTCATCCTGCATGTGCTCTGTGTTTGTGCTTGGTATGGAAAAGGACTAACGTATCTTCACAGCAGCCAATTTCTGTAAATACTGCTTACAGTTGTGTGTGTTGCCTAGTGTGAAGGCAGAATTAAGTCTTTCATTCTCAACTAAACAAACATTTAAAAAGATACTTTTTTAAAAAAAACAAAGATACTTTTGCAAGTGACTTGTGTTTTATTTTCTTAATTCTGTTTTCTTCTTTCATCTTCAAATTAACTTTAAAACTTAACTTTCAGAACAAAGTCTCGGAATGGGAATTGATGCCATTCTTGGCAGGCTGTAAGTAGGAGAGCTATTTCCAGGAAGGATAATTTTGTTTAAATACTTGATGCCAATTCTGTTTTACTATTGTGGTTTGTATATCATTCAGTGTTTGTTTATTGTAATGTCAGTGTTTGTTGTAAAGCAGCTCAGGTTACAGATACATATGTGAAAGGACATAGAGAATATTTGTGTAGAACATACTTTTTCCTTCCATCTTCGTAACCCAGCAGAAGAATGTTTATTTGTAATTCTTGAAGCCTGTGTATTCATGCTTTCATCTTGGTGCTTGCTGAAGAATTATTTTTTTTAAACTGGGAAATAAATATTTTTGTGGTGTTTTTGCAATATCCTCCCCTTTCTATAACCAAATTTAGATAATTCTATATTCCTTTTCTGCTTCTCTTTCCAGTTTCTTTCCTAAGAATAAAGGGTTATCTGAATGGGAAAGTAGGAGACACATTTTTAAAAAGTGCATTAAAATTACTAAAAATGATCAATCATAAGGATATCTGAACAGAGATATCTTATTTTAAAAAATGACGAGTTTGCAATTCGCTGGATGAATAATAAAACCTCTTACATTATCAAGTTTTTTGGTGTCTTGATTTAAAAATGGTTCTAAACTTCTTTGTTACTTTTAAAAAGCTTAGCCCTTACGTTAGGGAAAAACTGGTCTTTCAACATAGCAGGACAGCTGAAATAGTAGTAAGAAGCATTCTAAGATTTCAGAATGAGATTAAAAATAGTAGTATGGCTGTTTCCAAAATAAAATTTATCATTTTTAGAGTAAATCTAGCGTAGTTTTGTCCTTGCAAGATTATTTCACTTCCTCTTGTTTGCTTGTGGCAACTTCACGCCGCTTCTGAGCCCTATATATAATTTTTGGCTCTGTATGTTCCCATGATTTGTCTCTCTTCCCAAGTTCCTTTGTTGTTCTCATTCACTTGTGTGTTTCAGTTGAAGATATTTCATTCTCTGTATTATGTGATTTCATCAGCTTTCTTAAGTTCTGCCCACCTGGAGTAGTAGTGTTCTTTGTTTCTGACATGGTGGTGGTAGTCCATAGAGCTGCTGCTCAGAGCAGCTTGGCCATCTTGGTAGTTAGAGTTCAGCCCTCTGATGTTCGTCTTTGGCCTTGGGTGCCAAGGCGAGACTTGAGACAAAAACCAAAGTCAGTCAACAGCACTGTATGTTTATAGGTCTCTGTGGTGTTCAGCTGTACTTGGACAGCTTGATTGTTGGACGAAATTTCACGAAGGGTACACTTCAGTTAACTGTGAAGTAAAACAGGGATTTTGTTGTGTTAAAAGACTAGTTTTGCACAGAAAGAGCTTGGATGCTGGAGAATTTTCAGGCAAGTCTTGATAGCTTCTAGAGATGTTTCCTCGAATAAACTATTGTTTATTTTCTGGAAATTTGGGGGACTGAGCTTAGTAATTCATAGCCAGTTGCTGAGATCAAAGACTCTTCTGGGCACGCCTCCAGGGCTGTCTTAATTGTTATTCTGTAGTTTCAGCCACTTTAGTTGGGGGGTGTGGGGGGAGGGAATCTCATTCGTATCTAAATCTGATGGTTGGACTTGATGATCTTACAGGTCTTTTCCAACCTTAGTGATTCTGTGAAATTGGCAAAAGAGAAGAGTAAGAATTTACCAATTGGAGTTTTTCTTCTCTCTGCTGATGAACTCTGGTTCACAGCTGATGCCGGTGTCAAACATCAACAAACTACTTAGAAGTTCCAGCAAGTGTCATTGAAGTACGGTTTGTCCATTTGCAGCATATTGAATCAAGCTGTTTCCTTCCTAATGGAGGTTTAATTTCTACCGTGAATACAAATGGAGAGAAGATTTAATGTGGTTGCCTTTTAGATAAGAAAGGCCTTTCTCCTTTCTTCCCAGGAAGCTGAACTGAACTCAAACTCATAAACAGTAGTTGTTGTTTTAATTTTTTTTTTTTAGTTGGAACGGAACCTAGGCTTAGATGCGAGTTTTGCTGCTAACTGGAACAAAGCCAGTACAACGTTACTTACAACTCAACCTGAACTAGAACTGAACCAAAGTGGATTCAGTTCCCTGCTGCTTTCTTCTAAGCAGCTAACTGACGATTATAAGTCCAGTAGGACCTCTCTTGAAAGCTGCTGAAAGGTGTTGCACTGTAGTGTTTGAAAGACTGAACATGTGAACCTTTTGTGGGAAGGGTCTGAGATCAATGCTGAAGTGTCTGCCCAGTTTGTGCTGAGGTTTAATGTAAGGTATATTTATTTCCTAATAGTTGGTCTGGGAAGATCTTCCCTTTGAGGTAGTTGAGAGCTTTACTCAAACCAGGATGTCATTGTTAATGATTCTGTGATGTTTCTAGCTTTTGTTTTAAAATGCAGTTGGTTGATAGGCAAGTTCCAGAATCTTTTTCTTTTACCGAGGACTAGAATAGGATTAACAGGTGAAAAACTGAAGGGCAACTTCACATAATCTAAATATCACTATTTCCTAGCACTTACTTATATACTACCTTTGGAGATAATTTTACCTCATTTAGGAAGGATTTGAATTTATGCCACCTCAGTCTTGGATCTTCCAGCTGTTAATCTCCCTGATTTTTGAGGTCTAAAAATCAGCATAGCTATTTCCTTTATTCTTGGTATGGTAATGCAATGTGGATATTTCCTACTATACACTGTCTTGAGTTTTGCAGAGTATACCTGGCAGGAGGAGAGTGCAAGAAAGGGGCGTTTTGACCATAAAGAGAAGAAGAATACCATATGCCTTACAGGACCAGGTAGTGTTGCTTTGATACCTTAATCTGTAAGACTTCACACAGTAAGTCTTACTTAAGGAAGTAAGGAAATAGGGAAATTACTTAAGGAAATAAGGAAAAATGTATGCAGTGCACCAAAACTGTTGTATACAACCAGGAGAAGTACCCGTCCATCCTAAGGTCCTCTACTTATCCGCGATCTTACTATTATGCAGATACCTATTTCGTGATGATTGTCCAAAGTGTTGCAAAGGTGTCTACTCAGAGGAAATACTACTGCAGTTTAGGAGAAACACCAACTATCTGTGTTTGGGTGATTCCTGAGACTGAACAAATGTGCCAACTAGGAGTTTGGCTTATGTGTATGAGCAAGTGGTCATCTGAAATTGTACTGCAGTAAAATAATTTGACAGCATTTATCAGTTTTTAACACATATTAACTGGCTAACAGTGATATGCTTGCAGTCCTGATTCTCTATTCAGTGTTTTATTTCTAGGTGTGTAGGTAACCTCCTCCCTTCTAGTTGCAGTCCATAAGCCAAGACGATAAATGTGTTCTAAATATTTTGTGACAGCTAATTATTTCCCTATGGTTTGGAGAGTGCCACTGCACTAGTGCATTAAAGAATAGATTTTGAAAAGCTTTGTGATGGAATTACAGGTCACATCTTACCACATGATGCAATTCCTTTATTTTTAAATCAAATAGCCATCTGCTTGGGAAAGTGATTGTGCTCTGAAGAGTTTCTTTTCTTTCTTGAAATACATTTAGCAGATGTTTCAAGTGATGGCTTTATGCAGACTTTTGTTTTGTAGGTGGTTTTACTGTCCTTTCACTCAAAAAGTCTAGTTGAGCATTGTTCAGCCAAACCCAGCTCTTATGCATTGTACTTCACATTATCTCTGGGCTTGTATAGGTTCTTGTATTTTATCTTCATTACTATTACTAAAATAATATAAACTCCATTTCTAGTGTGGATACAGTTATAGTGCAGTGAAAATGTACTATGTAACTTTGGCTTATACACCTGCCTTCATAAGACTTGCTAACAGAAGACATTTTCATCATCAGAATAACTGTACTGGGTTAAATAAACCAACAAAACAGCATGCACATGTGCCTGAAACACCTGTAGTGGTACGAGTCTCCATTGACCTGTTCACACGCGGAATGCCCTGAATGGTTAGTCTAGGCAGCCTCATCTCTGAAGGTTATTGACTTCTTTTTCCGCTCATGAAGAAGTTTCTCTCTCATGGATTTATTTCCATGTCTCATGAATTCTGATTGTAGGTATTTAGAAACCCTAACCAGTTTGGGCATGTAACTGTTGAAACACCTTAGTTAATACCTTGTGCCATACATACTCTCACCACCTGAAGCTTTCAAGAACATGAAGATAATCTCTTCCTCCCTTCACATCAGGGAGTCAGAAACTTGGTTTCGTGTAGTGACTCTTCTGTGGTCATGCTGCTGGATGCCTTTGGAGCCATTTGTACTGCTCTGCTGTCTTATTGCATGTAAATATCTCCAGCTGTCCAAGTTCACTTTCTGGACTCTACTAGAGAATAAACCATGAGCACCCTAGTCCCACTACAGTGGTCCATAAGTGTTGTTCTTCCTTGTAATACACAAAGTGAGTACATGACTTCTGAGCGTGCAGATGCGCATGCTTGTGCACAAACACACGTGCTTTTGTATGTCACCATGCATTCAAAAATATGCCTCCATTGGTGCCTGGGAGGTCTTAGGTACAGTAGATCATGAAAGATCAAAGTCGTATCACGTGTGGTTCAGGACACTGCGATTGAATAGCAGTATATGCTATATTAAGTAATGGAAGGATTCTGGTTTTAGAATTGATTTCTGAATACTGTGGTTATTTCAGCTGAATCTTGTTTTTCCCTGGCTGCTTCTGTTCTGTATTATGTCTGTGCATGTGTCTGGCACTGGAAAGTGTTTGATCTTTTCTGTAGGTCATGCGAGATGTTTGCTGTCTTTTTGTTGACTTTTGAGTATGAGTAAATAAATGATAGAATCCCCTGTGGCCAAAATTTCTTAACTCTTATGTATATCATTGTGGTCAATTACAATGTGGCAAGCTGTGTTACGTTTCTCTGTGATTATAATAATCAAATATATAACATTCATAATGAAAGGCAGATTTGTGAACTTTGTGGAAGCGCACTGGCTCTGAAAGGGACCTGCTTTCTTTGGCCAGAAGAGCAAGAGGCTGTGGGGCAAAAAAATCATGGAGGCAAAGAGATTCCAGGGAAGTTTTCTCAACATGTTTTCTGGGTAATTTCTTTAAAAGTCAAGTTTACCTCTTGTAATTAATGATGTAACATGTGAAATCTGTTAATTTTCAGATAATATTATTAAATAAAATTTTCTCAGCTATTTTGCTGACCTTACAGAGCCTATTGCAAAGCTATCCATTTTAGGTGAGTTTGCTAGGGATTCAGGCGTGAATCCTGGGGGAAGTCTGCAAATTTAATCTTAACTTTAGTTGTTGTTTTGGTCAAGTGTTTGCTTCTGTTCCAATAATTATGGTGTTCTTGAAAGTTTTAAATTACTTGGTCTGCAGTCATTTTGACTATATTGAAAATTGTCACTATTGTTTTGTTTTCTATTAAATAAGTTAAAATAGGTACTCTATTAGCTACTTAAATTGCAGCAGAAAAATCTTTTGGCTAAAGAACAACAGACCAGCACAGACTCTGTCTCCAGTCATTCTCTATTAGATTACAACTGTTCTGACTTTCTTTTGCATTTTCATAGAAATAATACTTTCTCAAAATTGGAGAAGTAAATGCCCCTCAGAAGGGTAGCTGTAACCCCCCCAGCCTTTGCAGATATTAGTTCTTTAAACACACAAACCCTTCCCTCCTCCTTTCAGAGAAGTTGTGTGTTCAAAGACAAACTTTCTGTTATGCTATGCTCAGTAAAGGTTAATATATACTGACTTCTCAAGTCCTACATGACTCAAATAACCATCTGCAGTGACAGATCATGTGCTCGGAGGTTCATGCTTTAAGCTATCCAAATATCAGATAATCATAGTACATCACAGCAAGAGGTGCAAAGCAGGTTTTATGATTTAATTCTTTCTGTTGCTTATACAGTCCATTTAGTTTTACTCTGTCGCCAAAATCCTAAACAGCTTTGTGGTTGAAGGGTTTTTGCTGTATTTCGCAAACTGTATAGTTAAGGAACATCAGAGTAGAACTTACTCAACCTTTGTGTGGTTAGGAAGTTTGGTTATGGAAAATGCATTTGTCTAGTCGTTATTTATTTCAGATCTGGGATTTATGTCAATGATTATCCTTGAATTTCTCTCAAGAGACAAGTTGGCATTTAAATGACTACAGTGAACCTTATCTTAGGTGACGTTCTTATGTTGGAATATAGATGGCTGATGGACTCTCTTATGATCAAATGAAAACCTGTGGTAATGGGGCACTGAGCCACTGAAGATTAGCAGTTTATCACTTGTTTACAACAGGTCTCAGTTTGCTCCATAGGACATGCAAAATCTCTGTGCTGGTGCTGTCAGCTAGAATGAAAAAAGCACTACCAAACATTGATGGAATGATTCAGTCTGTACACAGTGGTCAAGAACATAAAATCGTCATATTAAAATATGAAGCATTGGTGCAACCCAAATAATTGCATACCATATTCTAATCTTCCTCATCCCTATAAGATTAGAGTGTGTGGTTTTCTTAGCAATATCTTAGTCTAAGAGAAATCTGTTCGAGTTTCGTATTTTTGAGGTTGGGAACTACATCTTGCACCTGAGAGGAGGAAAATGGTGAGCTTCTAGAGGAGCTTAGGACTCAGTTTTTCAGAAGAACGCTTAGGAGTTAAAAGCTTGCAAAAAGCAAATCTTGAAGAAAAGCTGAACTGTTTTCACAATGTTCTGCATAGTTCGATTAAATTTTGCATTACTCCAGAGTTGCCCAAGAACTGTGATGCTTTAGAAATGCTGCAGAGAAATATTTAAGCAATTTTTTGTTTGATATTGGTTTTACTGATGAGTATTAACTGAATGGAGAAGAAAGGAAATTGCCTTCTCGATATGTACCCATTAAAGTTTTGGGTTTTTTTTAAAATAATACTTGGATGTCTCTGATATTGCAGGAAGATAGTACGTGTATAGCTTGACAAAGTGAAGCTTGACTGAGGAATAGGAGAAGTGGTCCAGTGGGCAGTCTGGGCCTCCTGAGACTGGAGTTCAGTTCTTGTTTAAACATAGACTTCTTGTATGACTTTCTGGCAAGTCATTTAGTCCAGCTTGTGCCTTTGGGAGTATCTCATTTTACAGATGGGGAACTGTCTCAGAAGGGTGTTGAAAATAAAATCCATTAATGACTGTGAAACTATATAAATGCCTTCAATATGCTGAAACTTGGCCATGGTTTCGACATGGGTTTTTTCCTCTGAAAGTATGTCTGGTTTTATGGATGGTTGCCTTTTCTTCCCTGAAACAGGCTACTAATATGCTTTTATTCATGCCTGGAGTTTTTCAAGATCTGTGCTGCTTTCCAGCAATCATTGTACTAATCTCAATACATTGCCACACAAGGATTATTTTAGCAGTATAGAAGTTGTTTAAAGTACCTTTACAATTAATCTTACTTGCACCTACTAAAACTCTGTATTTTAACAAAAGTCACAGCAATAGCATGGGCCAGTAACAGGATAAAACACTTTGGTGATCAAACACTTTGCTCAATGATAGTTGTTTGTTACAGCTTTTGTTGCATGTAGAGCATGTGGTGTGTATGTGCGAGGCATATATTTTGCAATGTATCTTGCTTACAGCAAAGCTGCCCTTGTATCAACTCCTCTGTCCCATCCCTAGTTTGCATCTTGCCTTGTTCCCTGTTGTCCTTTTGAACAGTCATGTCTTTTTAGATATCTTCTCATAGCGTCTCTCTGCATGTATAAATGCTTGGCTGCATTGAGAGAGAAGTATTTTTAGTCAAAGAGAAGGGTCAGACTCAGAACTGCTGTAATCAGGCTATTTCTGTTGCATTCAAGGATGTCTGTTACATTCAGCTGAATTTGGCCAGTCATTCTGTTTCTGGTTACATATGTCTAAGGGCATTTCACATGTGATAACTTGTGAAAAATTCATGGAAACTTTAGACTGTGCTGTATGCATCTTCTGTTACTTATTTATAAAATGACATTGCATAGTCTCCACCTTCTTCTAAGTGTAGTTTAATGTGCAGATTGAAAGAAAAGACATGTAGTTTACATTCTAGTAATCTGACTGTTTTGGAGGTATTTATGCCATTATGTTTCTAGGCATTAAATTAGAAATGTTTTATGCAAAATTAGAATCAGTCCTTTTCATTCCATACTTGCTTTGATACATGAAAGACCTGAGATCAAAAGAAGGATTCCTCTCAGTTTAGGGGATTCTGCTTTTTTTAGGGGTGTTCTTTTTGTATGTTAAGTCAGCTGAGGCAGCTAAGCTGCTGGCTTCTGGCAAAAGTACTAATTCATGTGACTGATGAGACTGTCAGCATAGGAACTCGCTGAAATGAAATGTGGGTATTTTATAAATCTAAAAATAAGAATAAGTCCATTTCATTCTCATTTGTATTAGAACATTTTAAGACTGAAACATACTTTCTTTGTAAAAGAGACTCTCTTTTATAAATACTTCATTCTGCTTAGAGCATCAGCAAAAATTCTGAATCAAAATAAGTAAGCAGCATTTCTAATAAATTGTATATGAAAACAGTCCACTTGATGGGTAATGGAAACTTGAGTTCAGTGCTCCAGTCTTTTTCCTGAGTTGCTTCCAATGCTGTTTGTACTTAAATGGGCAGAACAGAGATTTTGTGATGGTGATCACCAATTCTTCTAGATGCCAGATTCTTCTGCAGGGGTGGTGTTGGGGTTTTATATGTGTGTGTGTGCTCACTGGGATTTGAACTGCATAAAGTATTTTACTGAAAGCTTAACCAAACAGTATGTAGTGCTGATACAAACAGAGCATTAGGCATGCCTGTCTTTAATACAACCATCTGGTGAGTGCTATAGCAGTTTTTCTAAAAGCCTCCCTCAGCATAGACATCAAAGTCTATTCATGCACCTGTGCCTCTGATCTTCTAATAGTTTTTAAATAAAAAAAAAAAATGCAAAGGGAGAGGAGCAATATTTCAAGATCAGTAGCTTTATTTAAGAACCTGAAAAAACCCCAAAAAAGTCCCCCACAAAACTCATGCTGCCAGTTCAGAAATTGTTAAAAATATCTTTACTTAATATTCAACACTTTATTTATGGAAAAACACTCAACCACGCTTTCATTTTCCTCTGAGTAACCCCTGGCCGTGCTAACACCTATTTCCTGCCTCATCTATTTACAGTACAGCTGCTGAGATCATTTTCTTGATCCATTGGTCCAATGACATCAGCCAGACCTGTGAACTCCTCTACTGGCTCACTCTTGAATGGCACAGAAGTGTTTTTGTGAGAAGCTGTTTCGTGGAGGGAGAAGCTTGTGTCACCCTGATGCATTCAGCAGCTGTGGCCCAAAAGAGGAAAACAGCAGAGGTGCCCCTCTTGTAAAGGTCCTCTCAGGTGATGAGAGAAACCTGGAGGCAAAAAAGGCGGCCCCGTGAAGCTGCCTGCTGAACATAGACAGGCAATGCCTGCATAGCCCAGACGTTTTGGTGTCTCTTTCCTTTCCTCATTTACTTGCTAATTTGCAAAGACCACCAGATTGGTCTCCCAAGTTATTGATGTGCATGGGTGATCTCCTGATTATCATCTTCTTCTGGCCTAGTGCCATACCCTGCTGCCACCCGTGACTTAGAAGGCAGCTCAGTATCGTCTGCTGAGGTGGGCGAAGCACGGCCCACCTTCCCCTGTGGCGGCAGGGCAGCCTGGCACGGGAGGAGGGGGGCCGTGGCGGGCTGGGGAGGAGGTAGCCTCTTCCCAGCCACAAGCCCCGCCGCCACTGGCCTCAGCGTAGCAGAGGCGTCAGGAAAGTTGTGGGGTTTCTGCCCGTGGAGAGCAGGGCTTGGCTGGACTCCGGCAATGAGGCACGCTGCCGCCTTTTCACCCCGCGTCCATTTGGACTGGCGCCAGCAAGGACGCATAGTCCTGCCATGTTTTCACGTGGGGCAAGAAGGGGCTTTTTGGGGTGCATCTCCTTTTCCCATTTTCTCGCCTGCACTCTGTACCCTGGTTTGGTACACAGCAGGCCTGATCTCATCAAGTCCCATGTAAGTGTCAGGGCCCTGGGGGCACCAACAGGCCCCAGTCACAGAATCACTAAGGTTGGAAAAGACCTGTAAGATCATCAAGTCCAACCATAAAAAACAAAACAAAACAAAACAAAAAAACCCCCAAAAAACCCAAAAGCCCACCAAAAAAACAAACAACACACCACCCACAAACCACAAAACACACCACAACCCACACCAAAACAACCCACCCACACCACACAGCACCATGCCCATCAAGCCACATCCCACAATGCCATATCTACATGCTCCTTGAATACCTCCAGGGAGGGTGACTCTACCACCTCCCTGGGCAGCCTGTTCCAGTGTTTCACCACTCTCTCAGTAAAGAAATTTTTCCTAATATCCAGCCTGAACCTCCCCTGGCGCAACTTGAGGCCATTTCCTCTAGTCCTGTCACTCGTCACTTGGGAGAAGAGGCCAACACCCACCTCTCTGCAACCCCCTTTCAGGTAGTTGTAGAGAGCGATGAGGTCTCCCCTCAGCCTCCTCTTCTCCAGACTGAACAACCCCAGCTCCCTCAGCCGCTCCTCATCAGACTTGTGCTCCAGACCCCTCACCAGCTTCGTCGCCCTTCTCTGGATGTGCTCCAGCACCTCAGTGTCCTTCTTGTAGTGAGGGGCCTGTCTGGCCCCTGGGGCTCCCCCCACCCTGCCCAAGGCCCAGGACCCCATGTCAGCCCCCAGGACTGCCAGCCCCTGCCCCAGCGATGCCGCAGCAGAGCCGGTCTCCGGCTCCCCGCAGCCTTGCCCTGCCCAGCCCTGGGCCCTGCAGAGCTGGGCCTACCTGCAGGCCCACAGTCTGGCCTGGCCCTGGCCCTGGCCTGCACCCATCTCCAGGGAGGTGCCTAGTGACCAGGGCTGGGGATGCCCTGGTGCCTTCCCGACTGCCCACTCCTGGCTGGAGCAATGGGATACAGGATAGGCCCTGGCAGACAAGGGCCCTTGAAGCACCCTGGCAGCAGGCATGCTGTTTTATCTGTGTGCTTTACTTACTAAAATAGAATGAAAATATAGTACTAATGTACACCATGTTACTTTACTCAGTCTCTGAAATCGTGTGACAACTGCTGTGTGACAGTAAGAGTTACCGATTACATAGTGCTTTAGTTACAGTTTAATTTTTGAGAGATGGTTGCTGCAAAAATTGTCTGTAATGTGTGGGGCAGCATTAAGATACTTAAATCCAGCTGTATTTAGAGTTGCTGATGAAATGTGTGGTAAAATACAGGAGGATTTGTAATGAGCTCTTCGTTGTGGTGCTGAAACTTACAGGAGCTTATTCCCACAGCCCATGAAATCTTGAAGTACAGCAGCTTGATGCTAAGCACCTGCATTTCATGCTGAGTGAAAGTGATCTCCACAAGAGCAAAGACTCCTTAAAATCTACCAGAATAGTACAGAAATAAACAAATTTTGTATTTCAGAAATAGAGGAAAACACGTGTATTTCTTTCTCCCAGTGGGGATACAAAGGGAGTATTATAAACACGTGTTAACCAGCCGTACAAGCCGTCTGTGTTCATTTCCCCCATTCTGTGACCAGAGCTGATCTGTCTCATTGGGATCTGAATAGGTCACAGTGTTGTTTTTCCCATTTGCATAGCTGGGCTTACAGTAAAAAAAGTTATTCGATACTACCACTTTTTAACTTGTCTCCTTGGAAATAGTGGTGCAAATGTATGACAGAACAGTGCTTTAAGTATTTGATTTGTAAAATTCACTGGGTTCAAGCTTTCCAAGTGCTAAGGGCACAGACTTCTTCCTGACTTCTGTGAAGGTGCAGGGTCCTTAACACCTCTGCAAAAGGAGGCTCTGTTGGTAGTGAACTGTAGACCTGCCCATGTGTCCTGCCTACAGCTTAACTTCACGACTTGCGGAAACTTTTTGTTTCCTGCGTGTGCAGTCACTTGCTTTGGGAGCCATTCTAAGTTTTCTTCTAATTCTCTTCTTGATTGCAGATTGACTTGGAGCCAGAAGGGAGAGTGTATGTCATCATAGACCTTTCAGGATCGTCAGGTGAAGGTAGGGACTTTCAATATTTTATTTTATTCTTTCATGAATGGAATCTTCCAAGGGCCTCTGCAATGGAAGTATTAGAGGAGGTGCTGTGCCAATATCCTCTTAAATCTGTATGAGCTCAAGTTAAAGTGAACACATTTTGATGTATCTGCCTGTGGGTCAGTGAGCAGTTGCAGTTCAACTTACCCTGTTAATCACTCATGGTAACAACACCAGCTACAAGGATGGTAATGAAATGAGAATAGCTTAGTAGTATTAATTTCCAGAAGAAACTTCCAAATTCCTTTTTTTGGAAGTTTCTTAACCATTATGTAGCTAGAAATGATAAGATGTCAAAGGTGGGGGGGAAGAGTATAATTGCTTTTTAAATTATTCTAATATTTGGTATTTTTCCACTACATGTTTTCTTTTTCAAGTAAAGTAATGATAAGAAGTGTTTTCATTTTTATGACACAGCAGTTACATGTTGGAAAAAAAACCAAAGAAAGATGGAAGAGAAATATTTATTAAATTCTTAAGATATTTTTCTGCTGTTAAATGGGAACAGTGTCAGGTGGTATATGGTGGGAATAAGAGAATTTATGAAGAAGGAAATCTGTCTGTGTCATGCTCTCGGTGACAGCCTGACCTGCTGAAATGGCCTAGATGGCTGGTTTGGGTTTGATTATTTTAAATTATGTCCACTGATCAGCTTTCCCCAGTAGCTCATAGAGCTCAGCTAAATGAGGTTATTGTTGGTTCACAGTACATAAAGAAGATTCACATAAAACCTGACAGGAGCAGAAACAGAAAATGCTGTGAAATGAAATAAAGTTATTTTGCCTGGCACAGTTGAGAAACAGCGGAAGAACGTGTTTATATTTCTGGTCTTCATAATGAATTGCTGTGCTCTGACCAATTACTCATAGTAGCTTGCAAAAACATATTGCTCTAAATCCTGAATTTTAAAAACAAAGCAAACTATTATTTAAACTTTATCTTCTAGTCACATTTTGTACACACATAAGATATGCACTGCCTTTTTTTCTTCCTACGTATTGAAGAAAATATCAGTTTGATAGTAGTTTCCACATATCTTGCTAATTGGCAGGACAATGACAGAACTAAAATATGGTTAAAAGCATTGGTGTGGTTCTGTCATAGCGCAGGTAAATGTTCTTCCAACCTTCCATTGATAGTTAATTGATACCCAGACGAGCATAGTGTTACTATTCCATCACAAGATGCATTCAGGTGTGTCAGAGTGTCAAAGGACAGGAAGACTGGTGTTATGTTGCTCCTCAAAAGTTCTTTAAAACTCTATAACCTTTTATACGGGAACAGAAAAAATGGCTATGGTAATGTCTTCTATGTTATGTGGTGTATTACCTTGTGACACTTGAAAGGTGCTTGGAAAGAAATTTGCAGAACTAAAATGTGTTGCTACATTAGCATTGAAGGAGAGCACTCAAATGGAAATAGACGACTGAGGAAAAACAGCTTATGAAATGCTGTCTTATGGGAAGCCCTTGGGAAGACCAGGAGGCTTTAGTTCTGGTGAATTTGGTAGAACCCTGGAGAGAAGTTGGTGTGCTTACAAAACGCAATAGGACTTGCATAGTTTTAGAGCTTTGCCATACAACTAACCATGGAAAAGCATTGTGTAGAAGTATTGCAAAATTCTCTAGGAAAATCATGGTTTTCCTCACAAGGGAAGTTGGACCAGGTTTGTGCCACAATTCGTAAATGGTTTTTATGGTATTTTGTTAGCAATGTTATGAAATCCTATTTTTAGGCTGCTTTATTAGAGCTGAGGCCTAGCTAATTGGTTGAGTCTCCTCTCACTTTGGCTGTCTTAGTGAAGCACCTAGTTTAGCATAACAACTGTATGCATCCTTCTGTAGTGAACAGAAACAACGCACACAGAAAGTAACATATTCTACATGTTTCAAAAATGCCTATTTCGTTTGATCTATGTATATATACATATATAAATATGTATGTAAGCAGAATACATCTGATATGTATTTTATGGGGCAGTTCACTGTAGCTGATCTGTATTCGTTGACTATGAAAGGAGTGTAAGATTAAGGATAGGCTAAATGCATGACTTTTGAGTGGCTAGGGTTCGTTGAGGTGATTGCTACTCTTGACCTAAGTTGTTAACCAGGATCTTGTTTTTGAACTCCAGTCTTCATTTTGAATAACAACAGAGTACATACCCATTTGCGTAGCATGAAAAGAATGCTATCATTCCACTCGGATTCTGGAGGGGGAAAAAATTGGCAATTTATGAAAATAAAAATACTTGTAGCAATAATTTTAACTGGAGGAAGTAATCATGTTGCATGTTTCTCAGGTAGCAGTATTTAAAAAAAATTGGCAATAAAAAATTCTCAGCCATTGAGATGTAGTATATACTTGCCAACCAGTATTGTCTTGTAATTCTGTGTAATGAAAATTGGACATGTTTCTTCTATGTGATGTATGCAGATTTCTAATTGTCAGCAATCAATAGTGTAACTTCAGTTATTTTGCACTTCTAAAAGATTTTTAAGATATATATCCAAATTCTGTTTTCGTATAATTGACGTAAGATTAGTTGAATCCATTAATATGGGCAGAGCGCTTTGTCCTCTATTAAATTGCCTCTAAGAATCAAAAGTCCTAATTTTGCAAGTGAGCCCTTATGTGAATAAATTGCTATATAAATTGAAAGTTTACGTATAAAATCTTAAATGGTGGATAAAGGAGAAACATTCTCATTAGTAGTATATTCTCAATAGTTTTAGCAAGCTTTTACATAATATTGACATAAGATGTTCTTACCATATACCTCTTAAAATTCGATTGTCCCGTAGTGCCAGCTGCCAGATTGCTTATTCCTCTGCACTATTTGCACTTGTATGGCAAAACAATGAAAACAGTTCAGTGTTGCAAGCTGAGTTCCTCAACAAAAGTACACGATTTCTCTTCTTCCTTCCCCCTCCTCTAAATTGAATCATTCATGGACTTTCATCACTTGTATGGCTTAAGTATACAGAACAGATGGAAATACAGCAGATTATAAAGGGAGGTAAAGAGTACTTCTGCCTCTCCTTGTCACATTGAGACAGACTTGTTGAGAACCACCCTTCGATATCAATATCAGCATCCGGCAAGTATTTTTACATACTGTAGAAAGAAGGGTTGAGTTGCTGGCTTTGCTACTTGCAGTTTTTCTCCCATTCTGAAGACAAGCTACAAATCCATGGGAGGTTATAGAGCTGTGCTAGCTTCTCTGCCATTTCCTATACTGTGAAATTTCCTTCAGAAGCCACCTGAAGGAGAAGCTGTACTTCTCCAGCAGCAAAAGTGCACTTGTGAGGGGGCAACCTGGAAAGCTCAAGACTTTAGACTGCTCTCCACTGGATATCTTGCGGCACTGCCAAGTTTCACAGTGGATTGTTCAAATCTCAAGGTGTTTGGATTTGTTCCGAAAACACCATTTTCTAGAACTTGCTCCTATTCAATTCACATCTTTGAAGCGGAAAAACGTTGGAAAAGTCTGGGAAGGAAAAAGGTTGGAAAAGTCTGAGAAGTGGAAAGCAAACTACATAAAAAGCCCTTACAAAAACAAACCCAACAGGAACGTTTTTATCATCACCTTTTTTACACTAATCCTGTTTTGGAGGCTGCTTATAGCTTCTGAATGTTTGTTCTGCACTGAGAGGGAGGGTGAGTAACTATTTTAGCAATCTCTTGTAAATTCTGTAGTAGGAACTGCCTGGCCCACATACTGAAAAGAAAATGCTAAATGAACTGTTTGTCAGGCAGAAGGTGATGTTCTCAAAAGTTAGGATTTAAATTTTTCTGCTAAAATTTGAACATCCCCATATTGTGCTTGCAAAACCAGTCCTATAAAATACTTCAGCATGCTTTTGCTGATGGGGACGTAGGAAGAGGGAGAGAAAACAGCTCTTAAAATAATTTTAATTCTTCATTTTCAACTATGTAACTGGTCTTTCTGTAACACCTGTGATTCAGGTCTTTACACTCTCTATGCCAAAACTGATCTGCAGGGTTATTTACCTTCTATAGATTATTTTATTTGAAAAGGCTCTGTGCATTCAGAGTAGGTATGCATTTGTGTTTCCCACGAATGGAAACAGCAGTGTCAGTGGAAACTTCCCAAATGTAGATACACACTAAGGTATCCATTCACAGGCTAAAAAAACCTGCAACAGTTAATCAGTAAAGTTCTATTCGTAAAAATATTTGTTTATAATTTTAATACTTTTATTGGATTTTTAAAGTGTTGACAAATAATAACTGCCCACTCAGAACTTTAAGGGATATTTTAAAAACAAATGCCTTTGGTCAAACAAAAAAATGGATCTTCTATGGACCTGACACAGCATCTGATAGTATTAGTTGCAATTTTTTGATTAACTTCATTGAGCCACGTACTGTGCCATATGCAAGCACCTAGGATTTTTAAGAATAAGTGTTTCTGATAACTTGCTTTTGGGACACCAGTTCAAAATATGGGTGGTTGTTGTTACTCTGCCAGAATGTTTTGTCAGACTTGCAAAGCATGTAATCAGTCAATTCTGCTATTAACCAAATGTCTGGTGACTCCACTTGCAATATGCAGTTACAAGAAAAACAAGGTTTATAGTAGACTTGTGTTTGTAAGAAGTAATTAGCTTGGGAAAGGTCTATCATGTTTATTCTGTGTTACTTCACAGAGTGGATCTAATGATTGCATGGGTTTTTAGTCTTATTTCTTCATCTTCTGCCAGACCTATGGAGAAAGTTGTGTCTGTTTATCAGTCTTTGGATGAACAGGAGACTCTGCAAGACATGCTGTCTTACTCATTTCTTCAGTGCTGCTTATTGTCCGAGGTCGTAACGATTTTCTATATTAATTCAGTGTTGCTGTAGCATATGGATTATTTCTAGGCTGAAGTGCACTCATTGACTGTTTTATTGACATGCTTTGGCAGTATTTTTTCGTCTATTTTAGTGCTTACAGAATTTTGTAAGTGAAGTTTTTTGAATTATTTAAGAAATATTTAGAGCTCTAGTGTAGCCGATCAAGATCCAAATGCAGGCTGAAAGTTTAAAAGATAACTAATATGATGACACAATGATTCAATTTATAAACTGGAATAACAGATGGCCATCAAGTGGGTAAGAGAGGTAAATTGCCTCAGGAATGATTAAAAACATTTTCAACAAAGTCAGTTTTATATAGACTGAAAGACAGATGCGGCTGTATTTAAAAGCTTGTGACCTCCTTGCTGCATTTGTCATTGTAGATTTCTTCTTTCTTTGGAATTACTGGTTTATGTGTGACACAAATGTTATACAGTTACTTATGGTAGCTTTCTACTAACTTACAAATTAAGTTACCACTTGCAATATGTCAGTGTTGAATCAGCTGTAGAATGACCTTAGAATGACCTTGACATGTTAGTGGTTTTTAAACTCTATTTATTATAGGTAACATGTAATAAAAATTTAAAAACTATTCAAAACTCTTTTTCTACCTACTATGTCTAATCAATTGTAACGATTATTTGTCATTGTTAGATGTCCCAATTTGCATTATGCAATTTTCTTTCTCTATAATTACAGATTCCCCATTTTAGAGCAGGCAGTTGAGTTGCAATAAAACACCACAGCTCGTGCTGGTGGTGGTAGGTACTGCAGAAAGCAGCCTGTTGGAAGTTCTTGGTTATGTCTATGAGTTACGTAGTTACAAAAAATTACATCGTCTAATACATTCATCTTCAGATTCATCTGCTTGTAAGATACTTAAGTTTCACAGGATGAAGAACTTAAGGTGATATTTAAAAATAAAGCCTGTTAGCTGAAGTCATGGCAGTATTTCATGAATGCAAAACATTTTGTTGAGGTTGATTATTTGGCCTTTTGCACTGAAATGTCGAGCAAAGAAGTCCTTAAACTTTTAACTATGTCAGGTTAGGTATTTCACTTTTAAGTCAAAATATATGAGTTTAGAAGAGGTTTCCCAGTTCTTGTTAGCCCGTTTACTTGAAGGCTCTCAGTTTAGTGAATACAATTATTGCTGATTGGTGTATGTCCCTGCTTATTGAAGGGCAGGTTGGACTAGATGACCTTTAAAGGTCCCTTCCAACCCAAACTGTTCTATGATTCTGTTACGGCAGAAGTTCTGCAGGAAAAACGAAAACAGTATCAGTAGAAGCAGGGTATGCTTCTTAATTCCACTTTTGTGTCTCATACCTGATAAATCTATAACATAGATACAGCATGTTAATCAGAATATCCACAGGATTTGTTCCAGGCATCCAACTTTAGTAGAATCAATACATTAAGAAAAATTGTATTTCTGTTCCATGTTGTAGCATCCTTTTGCAAAGATCTGTTAGTTTTCAACCCGTGGGGTATTTTCTGCTATCTCTACAATTCCTAATGTATCCATTTGTCAGAGTTTTCGTTGCTTAGACTATTTTGTAGTCATCATCATCATCATTAATTATGCTTCTTATGCTATAAGGGCCCAGAAAATGAGATCAGGTTTTGCTACGCGCTGTCTGAACAGACAACAGCAGAAGGTGCTTACCCAGAAATATTGAAGTCTAAATGACATGCACCCAAGGGCTCATCTTTTTGCTTGGTTGTTTCAGGAATTTGCCTTAGTGAAGAGTGGTGTTTTCTTTCACTAATGTCTTCTATTGCAAATACAACTTTGACAGGTTGGGGTGGGGTTTTTTGGTTGGTGGGGTTTTTTTTGTTTTTTGTTTTTTGTTTTTTTTTTAATTATCTTTGTTGCCATTTTGGGACATTCGTGGTGCTGTTGAAAGATTCATCAGGCAGACCATGAAATACCTTCTGGTAGCCATCACCTGCTGATCTTAGGGTCTTGAACAGGCTGTGAAAGAATGCTTGTGTTTGTTCAGAATTTCTCGTCTATGACTAGGTAGACAGACCTCAGCTGAATATTCTTCCAGTAGGTGGAGAGCAGCTCACCTCTTTCTAGAAACATTTCTCAGTTTTTTTAGAAGGTACAAATTGTTCTTTGTTCCCACTGATACTTCTCTTCCATCAGGTTGTATCTCTAGCCCACTTGTGCTACTCCTCCTGGCAGTAGCATCTCTCTCTAAAAGAGAGTTTTAAGTTGATCACCGGCTTTTCATTGCGAATAATTGCATTTTAAGATTTTAACACAGGAGTCAACCTTCTTTATTGTATTAGTTTTGACTGTGCTGGTTTAACCACTTGTTCACAAAGGTTACCTCTTTTCTAGATTGTTTTTTTATTTGTTTTTTTAAATGACAATGGATGGAGAACCAAGTGTATAATAACCCATGCACTTATGGTAAACACATGAAAAAGAAGAATCACAGAGTCCCCTAACAGCTTCCCTGCAGAGACCTTCTTATCTCTTAGTTTGCAACCCAAAATTTGGTTGAGCATTCAACACACACATCCTTACCTTCCTCCGTATTTTAATGTCTAAGAGGAAGCTGATGTGTTGGAAGTGGCTTAGGAAGAACCATACAGAGCCTGGGGAGAGGCAAAGGTGGAGTCAGCAGCTTACGCTGCTCTCAGGGGAGGCCCCAACAAGCCTCTGCAGCTTCTCCAGAGCTGTAGGTGGAGCAGAAAGGATCTGCACCAATGGATCTGTTGTGGCATTGGGGCAGGCAGTCTTCCAGGGATAAAATATGAAGTATCTGTGAAATAAGGATGGTGCTTGATATCTAGGAAACTGTTTACCAAGTCTCAGCAAGCCACATGAACATGATATTTTTAGACTCAAGGCTGGGGCTTTTTCTGAGAGTTAAAATAATCTGAAACTATCTGAACAGGACAGTGCTGAACTGGCAGTGGTAACTGGATGGTTTCTGTCTTCAGTCACTTGACTCAGGTAGGTTTACAAGTTAGAGCTCTTTCACAAATGCAGCTCTCCCTGAAAGTTGCCAGGAATATTGTGTGCTCAGGGAGATAGGGATTGAAATGTCCATATTGTATACCTTTTCTCCCTTCCCAATGTAAAGCAAAATATCCAGTCAGAGAAACCAGGCACACATTTGTTGCTCTGCTCTGTTCAGTCTCAGTAAGGACGACTCTGCTTTTTCTAAAGGCCTAATCTCATGTTTTTATTCATAGCTTGGGTAAAGGTAGGATACTACAGTAGCTTTTTGGTTTTCCTTCTCTAGGCGTCCTTGCTTTAACAGAACAACAGCAAGCAGTAGTGTGTGAGCCAACTTCAAATGTAACCAGAATCTTTGTTTTCAAAACTCATTATGCAGTGTATCAACTGAGAACCTCTTTCCTTTGAAGCTTTGGTTTTATGTACGTAGGGTTTGGGGGATTATTTTTTCCCCATTCAGCTTTTTGTTTCTTCACCAAAAGATCAGCACTGATTCAAACAGCAAGTGAGGAAAAAGGGTAAAATCAAAGAAATAAAAGAAGCTTAAACTGATTTGCAAAGTTTTCTCCTTCTGCAATGTCTTCATTTTCTCCTCAGTCTTATTTGGTTTAATCTTAAAATACCTCTGTGCTGAAGTGTGGATGCTTATTACAAAAACGAAATATTTTTTTTCTAGCTTTCTTTCTCTTCATGGAACTATTAATCTATTTTATGACTGTGTTTACAACTGGAAGAAATCTTTGCCCATCCAGATCTTGAGTTTCTAGTTTATTTATTTAAAAAAAAAAAATCAAACAAAAAAACCCCCAAGCATTGCATTTATACTAATATGGAAACTTTGAGGTTATTATGCTCAGCCAGACAACTTTTTCATATCTCAAATTAATGACTTTAAGTAAATCACTTGTTTTCCCAAATCTGTTCGAATAAGTTAATGTCAGTAGATACCTGTAATTCATCTGACTCTGGGTGCGTATTTACTTGTTGGTCTGGTAGGTGATATGTTTCACCTGATACAAAATTTCACCTGTTGGTAGTATGGCATCTGAAAGGAGATGTCTGTGTGTTGTTACCCGAATGACAATAACTGGAAAACCTGAGAGGAGGAGCTGTGAAATAAGTGTTACAGTCTAGGTTAGTTTCCTTGCTCTTGCAAGTTAATGCTGACTTCAGTAATGAAAGAGGCATTTGGTTGGGAAAATGAACCTTGTAGGCTAACTGTTCAAACACAAAATTCTTTTTGACGGTATCAGTGCAAACGCAAATCAGTACTTGGTGACAATTCAGTTTGTTAGTGATCCTTTTAAACTGCACGACTCAGCAAACAGGTTCTCCAAAGGGTGCTTATGTAATTTTGACTGTGTGGCAAATGCCATTGTAATGAACATCTCTCTGTGGATTTATAGCCATCCCTTGGATTGTATCCAGTTAGCTGATGGAACATCTGGTAAGCGTTGTGTGTTTCTAATAAGCCCTTACTGTATAAAGCTGGCTCAAGCTTTTCAGGCAAAGATCGATGACCCTTTCTTGGCAGGCTTCTAGCTGTTTGCCAAAACAAGTGCTTCCCAGGGAGCAAGATGCTGGTAGAAGATTTGGTTTAAAGGCGCCTTTGTATTGTACTGCAAGAATTTGTACTTGGTTAAAGAAAATTGCATTAGACTGAAATAGACAAGTAATGAAACTCATATACATACCATGTTCTAAACTGCTGTCCCTCTCTTCTTTATTTATGTAGTATAAGCTCTGATTTCCACATGGCTTTTTTTCTGACAAAATTGTGCAAGGCCTTTGGAATAGCCATGTTTAATTTTACAACTGCATATGCCTAGTGTGTATTTTGAAGAAAACTGGAGAAAAGTATCGAATTAAAAACTATAGTGGTGGTTTCATGCATAAGTGAAACACAATGTGGTAATGAGATCTGGAATAGAAATACATTTTTGGAAATCTGTATATGGCTAGCTATTCCATAAGATAAGACACAACATAGATGAATCCAGTGCTCATTGTATAGCGTGATGTACATATAATATGACATATAATATTATAGTTTATATGTACTTGTTTTGTTACGCATCATAAAATACATAAAAACCTATACTCTGTTATGATTTGTTAGTGTTTTGCTCTACACTTCCGTTGTTGCAGTAGCGTGCTGTGAATCGATCTGTTCCCTCTTCACCCTTATGCTCCCCAATAATAGTTAAGTCTATTTATTGTTAGTATCATTGAGGAAAAAAGTCTTGGTATAGTCTAGTTTGATTAAGTAGGGAATGAATAGATGAAGTAATATATACATTAAAGAAAGGTCTAGCCATATTCATGGCCATTCCATATACCAGTGAGGTTGTGAAAACTTTGGGAGTGTTAATGTCTTTTCCTAACATCATTAACAAAATACTTACTGCCTTCAGTGTAGCCTAAAAATCTACTTCTGTTTTTAAAATATGAGTTCTACAGTAGTGTAAACAGCTGGAGTCTCAAAAACTATGTATGTTTTGTGTATAGTCTTGAAAGGTTAAAATATTTAAGTACAGCTGGAAACAGAAGTCAGTTTAGGAAAGTTCTTTCTTAGAGGCTCAAAATCTGCATACAGTTGCATATTTGTTCCATGAATCCATTGAAAATAAACATGAAAGCAAGTATTGTAAGAAGTAGAGGTAAACAATTTTCCATGTTTTACAAGCTATTTACAAGAATCAATCATTTAACTGAAAAGTACCATTGTTATTTCTTAGGTAAAAGCCTGAATTTCAAACCCTTGGACTTCTTAAAAATAATAAGCAGATGTTCTAAAAAGACAGTCCCATTACCCGTGCTTGTTTGACACAGGATCTTAAATCATTTCAGTCTTTTGCGCTTTCCATTTAGGAAGAGTGAACAATATTAAAAACCTCTGGTGCGTAATGTGGAGCTTCAGTAATGATAAAACAAAGCATTTGAGGAAAGTTAATATATTATGTATTCTGCAAATCAGTAAAACTTATACTTGCTGTTACTTCTGTTTTGTGGTAAGGGTGATGCAGTACAGTGAGTGTCCCAGTAATCACAGATTAAAGTTTGACTAATAAAGAACACTACCCATGGGAAGCCCTCGTCTTTAGTGAACGTGGCCATCATTAAGATGGTCTCCTGGACTCTGTTTTACTACTGGATGCTTGGTACTGTTAAATATGTGTGTTTCTTTATGCCTCTCAGTGGTAAGCCATTCTTTATACTGCTGGAAAATAAAGCAAGCAATAATCTCAGTATTTCTTAAGTGACTATTGCTAGCTGAAGTAAATACATAGCTAAAAGTGTTTTACCATAGAAGTAGGTAAAAAGAGCTGCATGAAAAGGGCAGTACGTCTGTTGGTCAGAAGCTTTGTTGGCAGGTTTTGCAAGTTACACTTGCATAGTCAGAAACCTTTTTCTTATTTTTGTAACAGCAGCTGTGCTTATAATTTGGTAGACCTTCAGTCTGTGATAGATCTTTAAGGCATATTGTTAACTAAATCTGTGGATTGTGTAACGCAAAAATAGAGTGAATTAATTGGAACCTTGTTATCCCAAACTATAATAGTGTGGGTTTATTCTGTTTTGTTTGTTTTCTTTAAAGATTTTGCTAATCATAACATGTTCTTGCAAATGCCTCTGCAAAGGCATCTACAGTGTTAATACCATATTAATTCTTGTGGTACTGTCGGAACACAGTATGGTTTGCGAGACTTGCTAACGTTGCTTCTCCTTCCACAGACTTCTCACCCCTGCCTCACTTTCATGCAGATACAATTTGGCTGAAAGAACAGAAGTACTCTGGTAAACTGTTGTTGTGTGTAGTAGGAGTTACCTCTAAAATAATAAGGTAGAGCAGTTCATTTTCCACAGGTACCTTTATCTGTCCTTCAGAATTTACTCTTTGCTTTTCTCTGCTAGAGCCTTTTCATGGATGCTTCATACCTGTGGGGGGAAAACTTGTTTTGCCACTATAAAAGGCAGTCTCCGGACATAAAAATGACTGAGTAGAGCATGTGTGTGTTACTTGCAAGTTGGAGTTTTTAAAAGACAACTTCAAAGAAAGCAAGATGCAAGTCTGAAAACAAAGATCAAGCCCTTTCATCATTTCTCTGGATTTTCAGAAGGGCTATACTAGGGAAAGTATCACAAGCTGGATAGATACTCTGATTTAAACACTGCCTAGTCCTTTGTCTTTTTTTCATGCTATGACTTTTAGTTTGATTTAATTATTTCTGCCATATTTCTTTAATGTATTCTTCCAAAAAAGTGAATTATATGTGATACCAGGAATAATGTAAAATACAGATTTTAATCTGCAGTAGCAGCTTTAACAAACTGCCTGATATGTTGGACTTTCAGCTGCTGCATGCAGGATAGATCCTTGATTTCTCTTACACTAAGGCTGGGCTATATTTCTCAGAAATTGTATTTCTGTAACACACACACACTGAACTTAACTGTTAATAAACAGTGAAGCAATATCAGAATCTAAGGCAAAATAATCAACCTGAATAATCTGAGGAGTTTTAATAACTCCAGTTTGCACCAGTGGGGCACCTTCCTCCAAGACAGAAAATCTCATTTATATTACAGTGTTGTAAAAGAACACTGAGAAATATGCCCTTTCTACTTACTTCTCTGTCATTCCCAGATCAGTACCAGGAAACTGGATCTTTCCAGTTAATTCCTAAGCATGTGCTTTTCTTCTTTACTAGACTCTGTGTTTTCAAATAATCTTTAATATAGCATATTTTAACTTCATCCCATCATCTTGGAAGTCTGTTCTGCTGTGAGTGGTGCTATTTAAAGGAAACATATTCCATTGCAATTCATGAATCTTCCATAGTAGATAAAAGTAACCCAGGGTATCAGTTCACCACTGTCTAAAATACTAGAAGCAGCTGTACTTCTCTTTGCAGAGCAGTGTGATTGTTTACATTTGCACAGCAATATCATAAGGCAAGAAAGAACTAGAAAGGAAGAAAGAACTTCTTTTCCCATTTAGACTTCAGAAGAATAAAACTGTGTGAATGTATGACCACTTTCAGACTTTCGTCAGGGTGCTTGAAAATCTGGTCTGCCTTTATTACAAATATGGTGCAGTGTTTAACTATTGTATAACAAAGAACTGCAGGCAGCCTGTTTTCTTTTTTGAAAGAGTGCCCATTGAACAGTACAGTTCTCCCAGTAATCCTGTGCAAGGACTTTATTTGGGGTTTCGTAAAAGTTGGTTGACTGCTATGGGATTGCCTTTGCATCCGAACAAAGTTTCAGATGCAGAGGTCAGCATATTAAGATCAGGTTTGAGGCTTTGCCTCAGTGGGTGAGTTCTTAGTTTCACAAAAATAGTCCTGTGCATTTCAGTTGATTAAGTAAACAAGCAATGCACCCCAATGTGTTCAATTAACAATATATTTAATATTATATTCAGAAGCAGAGTTCACAAATATTTCAGTGTTTTGTAAATGTCAGTGTGAGAATTGCATAGAATACATGCTGAACAGAGGAAAAAAGGAAGAAAAAGGTCTCATTAGCTGCAAACACAGTAAGTAAAATTTGAATAGCGGGGGGTTTGTTTAGGTTTTTTTTTAAACTACAGCAATTTGAGTTTCAGTGTCTGATTTACTTTGCTGTTAGAACAGCTTGTGGACTAAATACATTTTTATTTACTTTCAAATGCTTTAAAGTATTTCAGAAGAAAAACAGAGTTAAGTTTTATAAAGAATTCTAAGGTTTTTTTATAATTCATTTGTATGCATTCCGTAAGTACAGCAGATTTTGCTAATATCTGTGATGGCAGATGTTTGTTTTAGAGCACGCAGTTTTCATGTGTCCATAGTTTTTGGAGTGAATGGTAGTATATAGTTGTTATAATGAATACGCTTCAAGACTGGTGCAAATTTAGTACTTCAGGCAAGATAATGTTATAGCTCTCGATGTATGCAATGGAATCACTAGTGAACCCATTTTATAAGAATGTTTTTGAGGAGAGGATTGTCTGGTTAAACCCCATAACTGCAGCAATTCGTACATCTGTCATCTTGACTTTTGGCAAGATTCTTCTTTTCTGGAAAATAGGAGTACATCTGCCTATTGTGCTGTAAGGCTAATATTAGTAAGTGGAAGTTTTCCTTGAGAGAAAGAGCTTGGTAAGGACTGGAAAAGGACTTGAGATTTCGATTTATATCTTGTTTTTAGTTAACTACCTACTCTTCACTGAAAGAGTAGGAAGTACACTCAGTGTGTTGTAATGAACTTGCAGTTACTAAAATACAATTTATCCCTGTTTCAGAATCTTAAATGAACTTTTAGTTTTGGTGGTTTTTAATGTTTTTTAAGGATCCATTATTATTAAACTCTTTTTGATGGCTGTAGTTACTAAATTGTAATCAGGGGTCCTTTTTCAAAATCCCTTCTCGGGACATTTTACTGAATATAGTTCCTTTTGTGTACAAATGCAGGAGTTACTAGTTCTTAGTTATACTTTTAAATTTGAGAGTGGCATAATGACCATAAAGAATAGATTTTTCTCCCAATGTGCAGTGGTGTAGTGGATTTCAGAACTGATCTTAAACCAACAAAATCAAACCAAAACAAAACCTCAAGACTCTGCTAATGACTTTCAGGATTTGAAGAAAAATCTTTTAGTTATAGTTTGTTTGTTTGTTTAAAAAAAAAAAGGCTGTCACCCCTGGTCTTTATTATTAGAGAGCATAAATTACGCATGCTCAGGGAAGGTCAGACATCTAACATGTGTAAGGTATATTTTGTGTCTCCGTTTAGTCTTCACGGGATATAATCAGTATCAGAAATGACATTTCTTGTTTTGTTAAGATACTGTTTTGGAGGGTTTGATTCTGTTCGTTTCAGAAGAATGTATACATCACTAAAAGTTATTTAGCTTCTCTTAGGTAGATTAAGCATTTCCCTTATCTGTCCTTGAGTATTTGACTAAGTTATGTAAGGAAATCATATTTTGTTCTTCTTTTTGAGTGGGAGAAGGGGAGGGAGACTACACGTACTCAGTGGTATCTAGTTTGATGTCTTCTCTGAAGGACTGTGCGCTCACAGACTTTCCACCTAGGATAGCCAAGCCATTTGGCATATTAGGATATGATCCAGCTTTTCATGTTTCTTTGCAGCACCACAGTCCTCATTATTTACAGATTTCTAACTCTATATTGCTCCAGAAAGGCTGGAGTGGGATATGAGGTAACAAATAGCATGGGCCTGTGTTTCTGTATTCTTTTCAGGCTTATCACCTATTTCCTGGGCCTCAGCCAGAGTCAGTGGAACTCTTGCCACCAACTGGACAGATCACTTGGGTTGTTGGGCACACTGTTTCCTTACAAACTGAGAATGGCGACTCAGTGAAAGATTCTGAGTAGGAAATATAAACATCTTTCTTCTATGCCAATTTAGCTACACATAAAAAACTATGGAAAGTATTGGAAAGTATTTCAGTTCATTGCTACTGCCTTTGGAGAAGAAAGCCTTTAAAAATCCTGAAGTAATTTGCAAACAACCTTGTGAAAAGCTGATGCAACTAATACTGTCCAATATACTCTACACTGGTTTCTCTGCAGTGTTAATACTTTTTCTAGGGAATAGGAGTCCTAATTCCTAATTTAATATATAGTAAGAGCAGTGGAAGTAATTTCCCTTTACTGTGTATATGGCAGATGTACACGCTGTGGAAGGTATATTTGAGAACTTGCATCTTTTTCATTTCTTTGCCCAAACTCTTTTAACCATATAAAATATGAAAATGAAGTTACTTTGTTACCAAATTCTTTTTCTGAATTACAAATACCATATGCTGCTGAAGTCACAGCTATCATCTCTCAGGGTTGTATTTACATAATAGTTTGAGTGATTCCTTCTAGCAATACTGCTACTGCTAACATTACCAGCATTGAAGGACTGCGTAAAAGACTTTAAAAGTGGATTGGATTTGCTATAGCACAGGTGAAACTGAAATCGATGCAGCATTTCTGGTCTGAGAAAGTTTGGATAACATGAGGCATGCAGTATTTCTTTTGTGATTGTAATGAGGCCAACCCAGTTCCACTGAAACAATTTTACATCAATAAGAGATTTGGAAGACAACATGCAAAGAATCCAACCTTCCAGTTTCATACCTACACTAGAAAGACTAAGAAAAGAATCTGTCTTGAAACATCTGGAATCTGTTTCTTCGGTTTGCTGGTATTGATGTTGAGTTTTCTTTTTATTCATTCTTTTCCTCTCTATTCCTGGGAGACATACAGTTGGGGTTTTTAATTAGCTAGAAAATGGAAGTTTTTGTTAAGAATTACTCAGAATAAAGTTAAATAATGGTGGTGTTAAATTCAGTAGTATCTAGATTTTATTACTAGTTTCCTATTTTTATAGTACCCCACTAAATCTTTTCCTTCTTCTCCCTTCTAGTCCTTCTTCCTCAAATAGCAGTTGAGGACTGACCTCACAGGTTGGTATACATTAATCGCAGATGAGCTGAACCTGAAGTGTGCTGTTCAACATTACGTAATTCTAGTTTGAAATTATTGTCTTAGTGTTCTTAATACTGATACCCTTTTTGGAAATTTACTGCTACTTTCGTGTAGCTGTGTAATCCATAGCATTTCAGAAGGTTGTTTTGTAAGAAACAGGTACAAAACCTCAGTAATTGTGAAGAAAGGAGATTTTTAATTTTTTTTTTTTTTAAAGACATATCTTTCTTTTTTCACTTGGTTACTGCCTATTCTTGGTAGCTCCTTCTAGAGAACCCAATGGAAAAGTTGCGGCAATTAGGCAAATGGTCTCTTGAGGTAAGTATCTCTCCGCAGAAGGCAATGTGGAACTGAAGGCTTTTTCTCCTTTTGTTCCTCAGTTTCGCTGGGATGTAGCCACCTATCTCATCTAGGTTCTTGTGAAAATCCCATCTGGTATATGTCTCTGTAGGCACTAAAGCCTTAATCTGTCGCATGGTTCTTTGTACAGGGCTTGATTATACACAGCTCTCGGCACCAGTGCATACGAGTAGTGTCTTCTCTTGCTCTGAATGCTAAACCAAACAAAGCTCGTTTTATGCCTTGTTACAATGGGAGGAAGACAGCAGATGACCATTAATCGCATTGTTTTAATTTGGAGCTAAAAACCAAAGTCAAACTTCTTTTTCTCCTCGTTACTGTAAGGATGGATTGAATTCATTATCTTGCTTACTGGCGTGTAACTGCCTTCCCTCGCTTCCTGCTGAGCTGCTTATCCCAGCCTGGAGTGCGTTGCTTCCCCTTCCACTTCCTGCCAGCTTCGTCTCCAGAAGTGCAGGCAGGCCAAAGTCTGAAGTCCCTGCCCTGGCAAAACTGATTTTTATTTGGATATTGGTATTTGGAGCTGTAATTTCCTGTAAATACTTCCTTGCTGAGGTCTTTAAAGCTTGCTATGGTTAGGATAAGTAAAAGCAGTTACATAGATGACAGAATGAGTTGAACAGCAGAGGGGATTTTTCTCTTTGATTTGTCTTGGAAAGGCTACTGAAATACGTAATTGTTGTGGGGCAAAGTCACTATTTTGGTGTGGCAGAGAAACTGTGTCTATTATTTAGAGTTCATTCTTAAGAAAAAAATCATTGCAATTTGTAATATTTGTATCTTATTACAAATTTTAGGGTTTTATTACAAGTTCTAGGGATACATTAGCCTGCCTTTATATGGCAATCATGAGGCATGGAGCTGCCAATTCAAAACACCACTTGTTGTACATTTTGCACTTGAGAAGATAAACAGAATACATAGGAAAAACAGAATACATAGGAGATACTGTACTGTTGTTAAAAGACCATTCAGATTACCAAAACAAAATTAATCTTACAATTGAGAAGATAGAAAAAGATGAAAAAAATTTAGGCTAAATTGGTTCCACCAGTCAAAAGGACATGTATATATGTGTGTGTGTATACACATAAATATATATATTTTTGTAGTTTAAAGAAATAATTTATAACTGAAAAACTTCTTGTGAGTGCTGGGAAAATGTTAGCGTGTTTGATATTTTCATCAGAAGAGCAAGTAATTCCATTATGGTTTTATCAAACACATTAATAATCAATAATGGCTGTAGTAGTATTGGTATATTTATTTATATTGATTTAGCATGTATCCTTTTTATGTTCAAATGACCAAGTTACTTACAGTTTTAATTCTAGTTTATCATAGTGCCTGTCTGGAGTCTTCCTAGGGATAATAAACTGTATTATTTAACTGGAAGATGCTAGAGTACACAAAATAGCCTTTTACTAATTTGGTTGACTTTAAGTTGTCTCATGGGTGCTCGCTGTTCCTGTTGCACTGTGTTGTGGTTTCACCTAAATAGCAGTGCCCATCTCATTAATTTTGCATCTAGTTGCCCCCACCACATTCATACTCATTTGAATGAAGAAAACCTAAGCAACTTCTGTCTGTCATGACTTTCCATCACAGCTGGTGACAAACCTCCAAAACCTTCCTTTATTTGGTATTGTTAAGTTTGAGGTGGCTACATCTCAATATATAAATCCCTTGCCGAAGAACAGCACTGTTTTGTAAGACTGGCTTATTTGCTCTTACTTCCTGTCTCTGCTTATGGCCTAGAGGTAATTTTTATATTGCTTGTGGCAAAAGCACAGAAATAGCTATGTGAAAACGAAATAAAAAGCCAAAAGGGAAAGCAGAAGATGGCTAAGAGTTTCTGCAAGTAAGGAGTATGAAAAGCTCGCTGAAATTTAAGCAGTAACTGACTATGCAGCAAAATGTAATCTAGGGCGTTTTCAGTGTTTTATCAACAACTGTTATCTGAGGTATGAAAAAAGTTGTTTTACGAAAAAGTCGCAGGACAGTAGGTAATGTAATTTAGAATTAAAATATTATATAAACCATAATCTTGACACCATGGTCTTACTCCTTCTGCTGGTATTGTTGATGTCCTTTATATGGAAAACAGCCAAAATTTCCTGTGTACAGTAGTAATTGCATTTATATGGTATTTCTTATCATCATAGAAGACTTTATATGTTGCATAAGCTTTACAACACCTTTAGAAGATGTGTTTTTAAGTAGAGAAACTGAGGCAGAGATGCTGCCATTCCTCCAGACTGGGGGGATTATAAGCTAGTGGGTTGAGGATTCAGGAAGTAGCCTCAGCAAAAAAGTATTCGTGACTTTGGACAAGTCATCAATTTACCCCATGTCTCAATTCTCTTTGTGTGTGAACACTTGTTATTAAATAGGACTGCCAGGGATAAAATACATGGAAAACTGCATCAAGCAGGTAGGGCTACAAAGAGACTGGAGCTTGTTGGAGCTGAGATCAGTTCCCATGATGCCCATGCTACCAGCCTGAACTCAGACAGTCAGGCATTGTGAAGAAAAAGGCCATAGAAAACTAATGGATACTTCTGTGTTGGATGCTACATGACAGTAGCCTTTTAAATCCTTTCTGTTAACAAGAAAGCGCTTTTTTGATTCTGGAGGAAAATATCATTAGAAACGGTGATATTGCTGTTTTTATTTTGTTTTTTTTCTTCAATGCAGTATTTTAGAGCCTCCAGCTAGTAGCAAGTGCTTTATTTTTTGCCTTAGGCCATCAAACTATGGCAGATATATGAGGCAGAGTTGCTTTCTGGGAGCTGGGGACTGGAGATCGGGCTCACTAAACGAGGGCTATCAGCTACATGCTCCCTATTATATTCTCAAATCAAAACTTCTGAATAATCTGTAACTAAAGTGCAGTAACTTTTAAATATGAATTTCTGAATTGCATACAGAGATGAAGTAAATAGATCAAATTGTTCTGTCAGTTTAGAGGAAAAGCGTTTGGTGCAGATTCTGGTTTGCTCTACTTTGCTTTCTTGTCAGCTGCTGACACAGGCTGAGACAAAGATCTGGCACACAGGTTTTTTCTCATAGGATCAGCGCTACGCAGTCTTTTCAGTATTTCCATTAACACTTTGTCACTTCAGAGACACATTAGAACCCACAGGTGTGCTTCACCTGTGATGTCCTTGAGAAGAAAATCAAGTTTGGGATATGAAGTCATGCAGTAATATTGACATGAAAGTGATACATTCTAAAGCTATGGTATTATGACTGAATCTCTTTCCAGGATCCAGCACTGTGATCCTTATTCACACAGGACAAGTGGGGAATTGCTGATGTACAGGTTGCAAATCAGGTCCTTTATATCCTATGTCTCACCTGTGTGACACAAATAGGGAAAAAGCAGCAGATTAATGAAAGGGTGCTAATTGGTTGTTTGTTTTTTGTGGCTTTTTTTAAATAAAATGTTCCACATTACAGATTTAGTGTAGAGTATCAAACAACCTCCCTCTTGCCGAGTCTCTTGTCCTTATGCTAGTCACTGTAATGTAAGATACAGACACTGCAATTTCCATACTGCGTTACTTGAAAACTCTTGGAAGAAGAGAGCTGTTGATCATGAAAATAGCTGAAGTATCCTTTACAAGCTGCAGAAGGTCATGCTTGAAATAGGCAGCATGTATACTTTTAAGGAGGTAGAAGGGTGATTCTGCAGGTCCTTCCTGGACTACTGCTTAGCTCCTTTTGTGAGAGAACTCAAACAATTAGGATTCATCCATGACACATTGTTAGAATGTAATATATGTTTATAAAAGAAAACAACAAGAAGTTGCTTTAGATGATGGAAGAATTAGTTTTTAAAGGGAAAATCTTTGCAGGAGTTTGTTTTGCTCTTGTTATTCAGAATTCATACGCTGTTAATGTTTAGTTCAAAGTATTTCAACACAGTGCTTTTACCTAAACAAAGTTGCATTCATTAATAGTACAGAGTATGGATTTTGATTTGTAATTGATTAACTGTCTTAATGTGTTTGCATCAATTGAAAAATGCACTAGCACAAGCAAAAGCACAATATTGCTCCAAGTAATTTTCCAGCCCTCTGTGTTTCAGTGGCTGGATGGCATTTAAGGTAACTATGCAATGTAATGGATGCTGATTTCATCCTATATTGCTGTCATGGTAATGACTAATAGTCCTGATAAAAGGCAGTTGAGCATTTGCCGAGGGCATGGAAAACTGACTCTCTAGGGTGAACTGTACCATGATGTCAACATTGTTTGCAATGCATGGATTCCATCATGGCTCTGCGTTTGTCCCGTCTTTAAATAGTCTTTGCTTTTATGCAGAACTCCTCAGTTCTGATTTACAGTAAAAATCTTGTATCTGTGGTGGTGTTTTGCTGTGTTAAATTATAATCGCTCCTATAGACAAAAGCAAAATCTTAAAGTTTTAAAAAAGGAATCTCTTTCTGCTTTTGATATGGAGGGAATACTTGGGTGGCCTATGTGAAATCAGTTGGTGGTCTAGCTCTAATTCCTCGTGGATACATCGAAAACAAAAAAATCCCCTTCATTGTAAACAACACCCTTGCTGATACATTCAGCATGGAACAAGAACTGAGCTGTGGGGGAATGAAATCCTCTGTGACCTTTAGATAGAACTTCTGGAACACTGTCCATATTGGTAGAGGAAATTGCATACTGCTCACTGTGTTATTTTGTTACTGGATTTCAGTTTCCTTAAATCAGCCTGCAGATAGAGTTTAAGAAGGGAGCTCCATCCCCTGTTTGCTCATTTCTGAGCAAGTAGAGGAAATTAGCCATAGAAAGTTGTATTTGCATACTTACTTAATTCCTTGAAAAGTAATTTCATTGTGTCTTACCTTTAGACATGCAATATACTTAAAGCTTACAGGATTTCTTGCCTTAGTGCTTACTAATTAAACTAACCATTAGTAAATCTTATGTGATTTGTGATTCTGCGTATGAGGTTTTATTTTTGCAGTTCAGAGTGCTCTTCCCTGTCAGTCGAAAGAAGGAAAAGGAGCAAGTGTAGCACTGAACTCCACTTACTAACACTGTCTCCTGTTGGGTGTGGCTGAGGAAATCGACATACTGGTTGGTGGGAGCCAAATAAATAAATTAGCTTCTTGGTGAGATACTTGAAAACTCTCATACACAGCACCATTAGATTTTAGCCAACTACATGTAAATATAAACGGAGAAGTTATATTATTTGTGATTGTTTATTACTGAAATCTGGAGATAAGCCTGTCAATTTTTTCCAATTTGAAATATGTTCTTTAAGGAACAGCGATGGTGTCATATGCAAACGTGATCATTTTTATTTTGCTTATATCTGTCTATAATGACTTTTTAAAAAATTGTGTAAGAAAAGTACATCCTATATTAAAAAGTAGGTTTTTATTATTACTGTTAAGTTGGTGCTTAAATTAACTTGGATGTGAATAAGAATAGGACAGCATAGAATTTATAAACCTTGAGCCCCTAGATGCTATGTGAAACTTACTAATTTGCCAAGTACTCAGAAGGGATATATTAGGGTTGCATCAATGTTGTTGTAGCAACCTATTTTATGACTTGTTAAATAAATTTCATATGCACAGGAGGGTGTTAATAAAGTCTACAAATGGCTTATACCAATGTTTCTTAGAAGGATTCCTTTGGGATGAGGATGTTTAGAAGTTATAACTCATTTTTCTAATTCCAAATGGTAGTATTAATAATTTTAACTGCCTGTGGAATTTTAAAGTAGTTTCTGTTATTTGGTTTACATGTGGATCTCTGCCTAGGTAAGTTTATATTTAGCGTTTTTCAGTATGATCCTGCTTATTGAGAAATGGTATTGCATGAGTAAACGCTATACTGAGTAAGTATATTTAGATGTTAGTATACTTGTCCAGAAAAAGCAGAGATGATAGATAGTGGAATTTGTAGATTGCATAAAATAGTCTGAGGACAGAAAGGTAACAAAGGAAGTGTGACTTTTCTGATGTGGAATAGTCTGGTTCTTGTATGTATGAAGTTTCAGAAGCTGCAGAATAACGTGAATAATACAGTTTTGCACCTTCATCCAGAGGCTCTGTTTATCTGTGGTCCCCATCTAAACCTGTTGAGATGACTAGGAATGCAGCAGATGGTCTAATTTCAGTGTCTACAGCATTCCAAGTTATTGGTGCTGTTGCTTTTAGAGGCGCCTCTCTGGCCGACTGTACACAAACAGCTGGGCGGCGTTAGAGCAGAACACAAAGTATTCACCGAAACCTTTCTATCTGTTGTCATTATGTTTCCCAGTTTGTGTTTGTGGAAGATGAGGATTCTCTGTACTGCAATAGTTTCCTTGCTCTCTGCGCCCCTCCCCTCTCGTGTTTGACTTGAGAGCCTTTTTGTCTCATCCGTTCATATGCAATAACACTGTAGTGCTGGGCTACTGGCTGAGCTTAGTAACCCAATGGAGTTTCTTGTTGGAGGATGTATTACTTTAAACAAACCATTCATGTTTCTGCTTCTGTTGTTTCCCAGTATTCTGCAAACCAGGAATCAGGAATGGGAGGTGCCCTAGCCGAGCAGTCATGCAGCTGAGAGGCTGCACGCTTCCTTTTTGTGCTCTCCAAAACCACTTCTATAAGCCCAGTGCAAGAAGTTCTCGTGTAGTTTGGCATCTCCCCCCATGCATCTTCAGCAAGGATCGCTGTGATGAAACTTAATAAAATTAATTATCAGCATGTTGCAATCTTTCCTGTGTTAACCAAAGACATTTTTAGTGTCAGCTGAAGAAATTCTCAATGACAGTGGAATTTAGCAGTAGTAGAAGGGGAAATATAACAGTGTATTTCTATTGCATGCTTAACAGCAAATGCAGATCCTTTAAATGTTTAGTTTAAGTTGGCTTTCTCATTTGTATCCCTGTTTTCATTTAATTTTCAGAAATGCGTTTCTTAGGCTTAGCTTAAATTTCATACACAAGCTGTGGATAAAACAATACTTTCTTGTTTTCAGTTATTCCTACGCAGAACACTCTTCCTTGTGGAATAACCTATAGAACAGAATAAAGTTGCTGAAAAAAATCAGATCCAGTTGATGGAACTAAGTGTTTTTCTTTCAAATTATCATCCTCCGAAGATGAGATTCAGGAGAGACAGTACTCTTTCTTATATGAGGCAAAGGGACATATGCAGGTGCATCTGGAGGAAACACTTGGATCCTGTGTGTAGCTGTCTGTTTTTACTGGGCTATTATTATTGGTCACTGAAAGGCAAGATGCCAGAACTGGACAGGAAATGTTTTTCTTCTTTCTCTGAGAGTTTTTGACAAAAATATATCTTGCATAGAAGCTTCTGAAAATAATGTAGAGTTTTGTCAAAAATATTATTTCCCATTCTCTCCCAGCCATTTTTCCAAAAGGGTTTTTGTCAATCAAAATAAAATAAAATTTAAAAAAAAACCAGTGATCTTAGCTAAACCTCCTTAAGTAGCTTGGGGCTTTTAAAACTGAATTTCTTGTAAATAGTGTTTCCACTCAGCTTTGCATTTTGACAGAATAACTTTAGAACAAAAACTTCCTGATTTTTTTAGGAGGTGCTGTTCTAAATATAGGAACTCATAAAGGAGGTCTGGAACACTTGATGCTCAGGTACGTACTAGTCAAAAACACTATGACGACAATTTGTTAAAACTTGAAGGATGGATTGAAAAGAAATGGAAACATGGAAAGTCCATGTTGTTCAGGCCTGTTGCCACCCATGATTTTTAGCGTTTCTTTCCTCCATGCCCCAGCATACACTCCCCTGGAAGCAGCTTCAAAGCTACTCAATCTTTCTGTGTCTGTGTCCCCTCCTTACTGATAAAGAAGTTACTCTTCCTTCCGTGAACCTGTTGGCTTATTCAGATGTGACACAGCAGGAGAAGTGTCAAAGATGATAATGCTCCTGCAAGCTCTGTGAAAATAAATAGCACCGTGGAGAAGGGACAACCTTTGTGGAGGCTTCAGAAGTTATTAATCAACTCTGGAATGCAAACTGGTAGGAAAGCAGGCTTTGGTAATTCCAGGGTTTATGGAAGCACTTTTCTCTATCATGGGCATCTCCATTTATTTCACCTGCTGTTTTTCTCGCTCATTTTATTCTTTTTCCTTAGAGGAACTGTTGAAAAAATGCTCATTACTTTGACCACTAGTTTGTCAAAACAAATGTAATTTAAAAGCACAGGCTATTTGTAACAGCCATCCAGTCCCGTTTTGTCTTTCTGTTCACTGTGTAGCTGTTGATTCATCACTTTGCTGTCAGGGATGGATCTGGTGGTTAAGACAGTTTGCCCCTTTTACCTGTGGCCTGAAGCTAAGTTTGTGCTCTTGTGATCTGAGGGGTTTAATAGTCTGAGAGTTTGCCATACTTCACTGAACTAAGAACACATATTTCAGTGTAACAGTCCAGTCTTTGACACTGAATGATCCACCACCCCCATCTTGAAGACCTCACATATCTCTATACGTTATCCTGTCTCATAAGATACCTGTTCTGTAATTGTGATTCCTAGCAGAAGATGATTTAGAGCTTTAGGAAGCAGGTCTGTTGCTAGGGCTTTGAGTTGTCCATCTCACGGACAAAAAAACCATCTGCAGGGAACAAAACCAGTCTGTTCTTCTATGGAACATCCATGTAGCAAGACCACCAGATCTGTTCTTTAAACCTTCAGCCTTGAGGGGTTTTTGGATCATTCCTTATTGAAGTTTAACTGATTTCTAATTCTTTTTTTGGAATAGTATTTGTTACTTTGTACATGCATATTGTGATAATAACAACAAAAAAACCATCTTAGATATAGAATGAAGTTTCTATAGTACCCTTACAGATTAGGATTAGTAGGATTATCACAATATAAATTTAATCAATTGGTTGAATCTATACTGAAAAGCATCCATGCAAAATTCATTTCTTTCAATCAGATTCATTGTGCTGCTGTCACAATTGTGCTGGTTGCACAATCCAATGTCATCTGAATTTACATGGCTCATATTAATATTTTGATTAGACTTTACTTTTTCTTATGAACAACTCCTTTATTGAAAGGACTGAATGATCTTGATATCTAGAAGCTGTTATAGTAAAGGTAACAGGATAGATTTATGTTGTGTCACACAGGTTTAAGTTTTATTTTTTGATTGTTACATTCAGATCCTAGATCATACTTTGTAATAACAGGATCTGGTTTTAGGTGGATGAAAGATCTTAGCCACATAGGTAACTTTTCAAAGTCCATTGTTGCCATTGGAAAAGTTTCCATAGATCCTGTTTGGTTGTATGCTGACTTTCGGAGCTCGGTTTTGACCTTGGCAGCTTATTGCTGTGGTGCTTTTGTAGGCACGGTTCTTGAACTGAACCTGTGTAACTTACAGGTGTTTAGCAGCTCTACAAGGGACTAAATGCAGAACTAATGTTGCAGGCTGTTGAGGTTTTGTGAAATAGGACTTCAATTTGTCATCAGTCACCTTTGTTACTTATGTTTGATACACAGCTTCCCAGATGGAGGAAAAAAAATGAGAGTTACAGGTTAATCAGTGATTGCCTAATTGTTAAACAGAACTACCACAACAGCAGTTATTGTAGACAGGGGCAAAACTTAGTAACAGTTTTTACTGTAACTTGAAGTATACTGTAATTTCTTGTAATTCTTATTTGAGTACCTTTTTTTTTTTGTTATGCTGCTGGTAGTCATGGACCATCTGAAAGAGATGTCAGAGAGGCTGATAACCTTTTAGCAAGTGCAAAATCAAGCCAGGCAACTTCATTCATATAGCTACTGTTTTTTGTAACATTTAACATTGCAGCTTCCCAAACATTTGGAGCCTTTCTGCCCAGGGGTATAGTAGCATCAGAAGCAGACACAGAGTAGGTTTATATTTAGACTTAAACATGGCAGCTATTTAGATTTTTAGCACACGCTTACGACGTAAATGAAGTACCTTGAATTCAAATGTTAAAAAGTATTGGTAGGAAGGATAATCAATAAATAGGCCTGCCTAATTACTTGGGGAAAAAAATGACTAATAATTAGGAGTTAGAAAACATAAAGTAAGGAACTTAATTTAAAAATAAATTAATAAACTCTACTTGCCTGTTTGTGTGTAGTGAAGTTTAATTTTTGAGGGTAAGATCTGAGTCCTTTAAGAGTGAGTAGCACCTTACCCTTGCTGACCACACTCTTCCAAGGCTGCCCTATTTAGGAGGCAGCGCAGTTATGCTACGTAGTCATGGTCTGCTGTTTCCTCTCTTGGACTGGCTTCAAGAGCAAGGTCCCACCCTCTCCCTTTCTATAGCTGCTAATTTGTTCAGTCCCCTGTGATCCCTGAAAATTTACCTACAAAACCCTCAACATACCTTCAGCAGATTCTTTATAACTGCTTGTGATACCAGCGACTAAGCTAATCCATTAATTTATACGTGTTAGTGTTCTTGTATGTAAGTATGAATAGTGACTGTAATGTGATAAATAGAAAACACTTCTATATTAGTTACATTAGGGAAATGAATTTTTGCAGTTCTGTAAGTCAAAGGTGCTAGTTCGTACACATAAATGCTCTCACTTCAAACATGCATCTAAATACTAACTGAAGGTTGAGAGTGTTGAAGTCATATCATTTGGGTTCATTAAGTTTGCTTCCTAATTAGTTCTACCTTTGACATTTTTTCAATGTTAAGTTTTTGCTGACAGAGTTGCTAATTGGCAGATATTTCAGCTGTGAAAGAGAGTGAGAATATGTGCTTTGACTTTTTCATTTTGGTTCCCTGTCTGGAGAAAAATGTTGTCCTTTTATATCATACTGCTCCAAAATAGACATTTCTAAATGACAATAAAATTTGTGCTTTTATGCCATGCCCAAATGTGAATGGCATACCTATGAATTACTCTAATTACGCAATCACTTTTTTGGAGCCGTGTTTTGAGGTTATCCTGCAGCATAATGTAGATTTACTTTCAATGTGAGGAATGAAAATAATACAGACTTTATGGCAAACTGTATTTTGGTTTGTATCATTTTTAAGTGTGTTTCAGCTAATTCTGAAGCAACTAGCTATAGTACTGCATAAAATAGGCCAAATATGGCTCTAATCTTGCTCCATCTTAACTTAGGAAGAGTCTCAGACGTAGCAAAAGTCAAGCCTGAATAAAAGATCCCTACGTTCTGCTGTATTTTCCTTCTAAAGTTGAGACTGCTATGCAAGTCACGTTTTAAACCAAGGAGATTAGCTATAGATGCACTTGCTAAGTGTGGTCAGGTAGAATAATCTATTGCTTCTACTTTCTGACTACAACTGACAATTTTTCTTCAGTCTTATAATTTGAATTGATTTCAGATTGATAAAATTGTTCTACCTCTTGAAGATACTCAAATTTTCAGTTACACATGTATGTAGGGGAAAACTATCTCTCAATTATTTGAAATACATGAAGCTTGTATTTGGGTTAGATTAATTTTCAGTAAAGAAGATTAAAGCAATGTAATCAAAAGCTGTTCTGCTTTAACACACTCATAATGGACGAGTCCAAAACCGGCATGCAGTTACATTCTAAAAGTCTTTAACCATATGTTCACATTAAAGAGCAGAATAATGTGCTAATCTTGTGTGTAAATATATATATATGTAATATCTATCATATACTTAGATTATTTTGTGAGCCTTCAAATTATATTTCAACATTAAATACAAATTTGAATGAAAATTTTACTTTTTGACAGAGAAACATTATTCCAGAATGCAGAAGAGAACCAACCTGATAATCATTGTAACTTTGACACATACAGTAACTGATCCACAAAAAATTATTTTAAGGGTGGGGGGGACACACGACCCTGAAAAAGTATGTGTATTAATTTTTTTCCATCTTGATTTAATCAGATGCAGTTAACAGAAAATATCCCAGTTATAATTTCATAGTTAATTATAATGGAACAGCTGCAGTTGTACCAATAATATTTTACTAAAATATTCTTGAATATAGATGATAGTTTCTGAGTCAGAGATGATTTTTTTTAAGAATCCAAGTGACAATATAGTCACCTTCCTTCTAGGTCATTCATTCTTGTGGGTTATTTGTCTTAGTTTAACAGGTTATTCCTAATTTCTACTCTAGAATTTGAGTAACTTCTGTTTTCAGTCTTTTGATTTCTTAACATATGAAAAAGAGGGTTGTTTGTTTTTTTTAAAAAGTGAGTTCTTATTGAATATCATTCTTCCAGAGGCAGTTAGATTTTGAGAATAGAAGATGAATTAACACTGTAGTTGTACTGTTTTAATCTTATCTTTCCAAAGAAGAATGCTTGTCACTATTAATGATGGACATAAAAAGCAGTAAGAGATTTGCCGTTAGAAACTGTTTGCAAAATGCATTTATTTTGTACCTGGGTGCTGATAAACAGAATAGATTTTGTTTGCAGAATCACCATGACATTGAAAGATGTTATATAACTGCCATAATTTTAGTTAGCAGGAACTCAATATTGTGTAAATATCAGAATAACCCAGCTGACTGCAGCGGGAGGTTATAGCACAATCAGATTGATTTTCCATAATGAATGTTAATAATGATCAGTTAATATTAACTACTTCTTTCTGCTGTGTGATAACAAGGGCTCCTGTTAAGTTGGGGATAATGTGACAGAGCTTTTAGTGTTGCGTGACATCTCATACAGGCGTGGAAAAAGTCCATCCTATCAGAGTATCATCAGTTAAAGATGCTGTGGTGGGTTTTGTCCTGCTCTGCTTCCTCCTTCATCGGTACCTGTCTCAAAACATTTTGAGCAAGCATCTAGATAAGTCACAAAAGTAGAATTGCTTCAGAGGTCATGATGACTTTGCATAACGAGTCCATTAGATGCGGTAATCAATATCAAGCTCTTGGATCTTATGAATATTGATGAGGCAATTGTAGTGGGGAGGTAGATGGGGAATTGAGATGCATTTTGATATAATCAGAGAAACAGTTAATGGCCTAGGTAGAATATGGGTCCAGTAACCACCTTAAATGTTTTGGAACATTCTAAGTTATCATTAATAATGGAAAAGCCATTATGGCGTTTGCAGGGGGAAAAAATTGTACAAGGCTTGCATTGCATTCTGCCAGCACAACGCTTCTAAAGACACTGGTGTCACTGCATCATTCAAAATATTGTAAAACCAGTGGATCACAGGGTGAGGAATTATGTCACCTTTTCAATAGAAAGTAATATCAAATGTTGAAAAAGAAAATGAGAAGCTAGGTAATAGGTCACTTCTCACCTACTGCAGCAGCACTCCGAACCTGAGAAGGCTGAGATGGCTGTCTGGCATCCTGCATACTCAGTGATTTTAACTGCTGATCTCTGAATTGTTTTTCTGGGGTTTTTTTGTCCTTCTGATCCCCTCTTTTCTGTAGAGGAAAAAGAATGTGAAAGGTTTTGTGAGGAGTCGTGAGCGTTAAGCCAGTTTTGTGCATGTGCTCATGGTTGTGTGCCTCTTCAGGTCTGTGTTTGATGCAATGGCTGCATCCCTCTGAGCCCTATAAGCAGCATAGAAACTTCTGAAAATCTCTGCTGATAGCTGAAATGTAAGAGCTGGCTGAAATACCTTACGCTGGTATTACGGCGTGCACAAGCACAAGCGCTTGTAGTTGTATTATATAATCATCTAATCTCCAGCTCGGTTATCAGTGTGCAGAATGGGGTAAACAAAAATTTCTTACCTTGCAGAGGTTGACCTGAACATATGGCAATAAATAACTGGCAAACATATGGAGACAGAGGTCAGTTCAGGCCTTGTCCTGAGCGTGGGACAAATCAGTCAGACGAAAGAGGGCAGGGGGAAAGATGCAGAAAATGTAAGGAGAAAAAGTTGCTGCTTTATAAAGTAAGAGAAGAATCCCTGACAGAAGCATGAAATTTAAAGTGTGAATTCAGTAGAAAAGCTCTGGCCTGTGAAAAGAGGGTGCACGATTCTCATTTCATGCTGTTTTGCCTGTGTAAATAACAAACATGGTGTTGAAGCCACAGCCTTTCTCATTCGGCAGTGGAAATGAAGGGCTCTGAATTGAAAGTCTAGGTTGAGGTTACTGTGCAGAGGGTTTGTAAGAAACTTGGTTCTACTAGCAATGACCAGCTCACTCAAGTCATAGTACAAAATCCTGAGACTCGATTCTTATTCTGGCGTTTACTTAAGAAAACCAGTATGCAGAGCAATTAGGTTTTTTTTACATAAAACCTGAGGGGGGACTTCAGGATTGCATCTTTTACTTAGGAAAATCACACAGCTTCCAGAAGCAGTGGAAATGTATGTGATTAAGACACACAGGTTGCGCATAAAGGGCAAAATACAGTTAGAGCAACAAAAAATTTACATTGACAGAGGATATTTAAAAAAATAGATTTCCAGATAGTAATAAGTACATTTAGCTGCAATTGTTCTCCAGTGACTAAAATAAATAGCTAAAAATAAATGTTGTCTATAAATAAGTATTTGGTTTAATGCCAAATTTCTCTGCTGTTTATGGAAAAGCAGAGGAAAAAAAAGCAGTAGCTGTGACTAGTTTTCCAGTATATGACCTATTTTGACCTTTACTTTAGCACTGCTGAAATGAGACCAGTGTGGCTGAAAATTGTTGGCCACAAGTCCCATGCCAGCAGAGAATTGCTTTAGGGACATTCAGAGGAAATTAGGCATATCAGTTTTGAGACATGAGTTTGAAATTAGAAAGGAATAATGTTACATAACTTTTTTTTTGTTAAATATCATTGCTAGAATGTGTGACGTTGACTAGATTTGGTTAAGTCTTTAGTAAATACTCTTTTGTTTTGTATTTATGTTAGAGATATTAGATGATGGTGGTAGTAGTAGTAGTAGTGTATTATGGCTCTTTTCTGTTCCAGAAAAATTTTGAAGGGCCCTTGTGCTTCTTCCAAATAGTGCTGAGGTGCTGCAAATGTCACCAAATATGCAAGCTTACAGCACTGATAACTTTCTCCATCTTGCAGTGTTCTCCTGATAAAGTTGGTGTGCAGCTGGATACTGACAGTGTCTCACACTTGGCGTAGACTTATGGTCTGATAGTGGTCCAGCATTATTACCTACCCGCTGTTCCACTACCTGTCCTCCTTGGCATATTTTTTTGTTTCCATTTGGTATCAAACAGAAATCCCTACATCAACTTTCAGTACCACTTAGGACAGTTCCATTACTGATGCCAAAACTTGAAGGCATGAGACATTTGCAACTGTATTTACTTTTAAAAAATACTATATACCTTTTTCTATCTGGAATTAATCTGCTTCTCTGTAACACCTGGTAACACCATTAGGATATTTTGCTGTCTGGCATTGCCTCTATAATTTTGATTTATAATCATATTTGTATAGTTTGAGGCTAGAGCTTGTAAGTTCATTCTTGACTTGAATTTTCCTGTTTTGATTGCCAGGATTATGGGGATATAAACATACATAGATGCTAGAATATTTTTCAACCTTTTTTATGCACACTCTGCAGATGATGGACCATTAAATTAACATCACTGCACTGTGGCACACTTAGTATCCCCTTAGTTCTTGCATGCATGTATATTTTCAGCTTCTCCTTAATAGTGTAGAAATTGCTTCTATATCTTGCAAGTAAAGTATGTATTTTATTTTGCTATATTTCTGTGAATTCCTGCATCTAAATTTTAGAAAATGGCTTCTCCATCTTACAAACTGCTTCCGTTCTGCCTTTGTTTTGATAAAGTACTTTTTCATACAAAGCTGGGAATGCAAACTGAGTTAAAAATGCCTTTATGAGCAAGTCCTTCTGCCTTCTCACAATCTTACTATGGTTTTATTAACAATTGTTTTAAATTGTACAGGATCCATTTTAATGTTGAATTATAGCCTTCATTAGTCCCAAACAGTGATGGCTCTGAAGGTATTTATTCCTCAGCTATTTTTTCTGCTATTGGTACTAACTTGCTCCATAATGTAACAGCTTTTTGTACTCTCCAGCAAGCTGCATGGTCGCTCTTGGGCAAATAATTTCCATGCTGCATCTCTGATGGCTGTGCCCACGTGTTAAATAGAAGTGAGAGACAGGAAAGTGGTAAAATTGCTACTGTAGGTTCAACCCTCTTAATGTCAGTTGTTGTTTGAATTGTTTCAGTTGATAGTGCTCCAGAGATTCCCTACCACTTGTCCCACAGCACCCTACCTGGAGTTGAGGGACTGCAGCTTTGTCACACGAAGCTTTTGAAAAATGCTGTCTTTCCTATCACGTGTTGTGGATGGATTAGTTTATCTCAGTTCGTGACATTCAGACCTTTCACATGGATTTCCATCTTTGCAGTCACCAAACAGCTCCCTTCAGTTCGTGAACTGGAATACAATTAATAGTATCTATTTTAATACCAGTTCTGAGTGTGTGTGTGTGATTTCACTGCTTTGCTCAGACTTGCACTGGTTTTGGCTTTTTTTTCTACCTTGTTCCTTGGAAAGGCATGGTTCCTTCTGCAGATGGGAGTACTGACTCTCAGAAAATTAATTTTAGACCCTTTTGGCCTCTGTATTAAGTTTTCCTTTGCACTATAGGGATTTCTTTGTTGTGTTGTGGTGGGGTTTTGTTGGGTTTTTTCCCCCAGACGACTTCTAAAAGTAATTTTTAGGCATTCCCTAGAGAGACAGTGTGCCAGGTGACATAGTCAGTAATTAGGCTTGTCATTTCAGTGAAATGCCTACAGGTTGCACACACTTAGTTTCTGACCCATTTTGTTTAGTGCTACATGTATGAACATGGGCATTAAAGCAGCCTTCAAAATCTGGGGATTTTTACATTTTCCCAAATATTCTTTGCAGCTACAAAGTGTCTTATTAAGATCATCGTATTGGCCTGTTATCTTCCATCTTTCAATTCTGCGTTTTAAACTGCTAAGGCAAAAATTATAATCTTAATTTTTTGTTAATCTCAACATTTTTTTAACCTGAAGGGAAAAAATATGGGAGCCCTCTGGTGGCTGCTGCAACATCTGCAGATGTCCCTGTAAATAACAGCATAAAAGATGAAGTTGGTTACCAATCTGCCGCAAAAGCGAGAAAAACCCAAAGTGCGTGCTTATTCTCGCATGCAGTCAGTTTAAATCCTGTTAGTTGCACTTCTGGTAATAATTTCCATTACTCCTTCAATTACTACCAGTTGTCTAAAATAAATGCAATTTAAATAAAAATTCTGAAACCCTTCCACCCATATGCATCACTCGTTTGCAACATTATTTGCATGAATCACTGGTTTGTACATGCATATGGCAATGTCTTGGGGAAGAGGTACCCATTTATGTGAATTATGAATCCCCTCCACCTGAGGTCATTCCAGCTTATCAGGGGGACATAACCACAGCCCAGGCCCTGGCCTTTGGTGGCAGAGAGCAGTGCATAATTCAGCCCTCAGTAGTTCCATTTATTGCTTTCCTATAAGGCCCCAGCCCATGCTCTGAGGGTTCTTCTGCTTGAGGATTTCTGAAAAATCAAGGCAAAGAAAGAACACCTGTATGTAACATAAAAATAAAGGGTTTTAGCTTGATTACTGTTTCAGATACTTGGAAAGGCTAATTTTGAGAAATGAGAAAGTTATTTAAGATATAGACAGGACTATTACACTCGCTTTCTCCCTTGGGTACTCTTGCATTCAAAATGTACATACATGGTTTCACTAGCTGGAGAAAAAGAAATCAAATGCCTCTGGAACTGATTATATAGAAGCAAAAGAGCTCTTCCCGTCTTCAAATGTAAGGGGTGGTTTTGGCGAAAAAATGAACTTAAATTTCTTGACAAAGGTTTAAAAGAAATTAAATTCTTTCCTTTTTATTCTTTTTTCAGTCTACTTCAGTGGCAAATAGAGGGGGGAAAAAAGAGACAAAATGGCAATATAAACATTGAACAAAATAAACTGACATGTCAGTGTACTTTTTTTTTTAGATTGCAGAACAAAAATCAATCTACTTCTATACAGTTTTTGAAAAAAGTTATCTTTATTTTTTACCTATTTTGGTCTTGTTTAGTAAGAGCACTTGAATTTTTTTTCAACACACAGTTTTATTTTTATTGTCTTTAAATAATGGAATTTTGTTCATGTTTAAACTAGAAATCTTTTTGGCCTTCCTATGCAGTATCTTAAAACCTCATGATTTCCCCCCATTAGATAGATTCCGTCTGTAGATGGTGAACTACATCACTACAGCAATGTTGTATGGCCTGTCTGAAATCACGCTGGAAAGCTCTCCTGGATCAGAAGGTTGAATCCTCTTTTGGTCAAGTCCTGGTGCCCTCTCTTACCTACAACATTGTTCAACCTGATCAATTCCTATAAATCACCTAAGAGTTGTCTACTGTTTGAAAGGAAAGAGGGGAGAGATTAAAACCCTACGAAACACTCCAGTGTACATACTGAAAAACAGTAACTCCTTCACACTGACTCTTTATGAGGGTTGTATTACTGCACACAGCCAAAGCCTTAGGGTGCCTTGGCTTCTACTCTTTCTTAATGTGTTTAAAAAAAAAAAAAAAGGCACTTTTCCACTTTTCCTGAAATAAGAGCATCTTATTGTGGGAGTCGCTGTGGACCAGCCGTTCCAGCTTGCTTCTCCATGTAGACAAGCACTTACATTGTACTTGCCATCCTGTTTGGACCACTACAAAGCTCTCTTTCTTATAAAGTTGGCAACTAAACATTTGGAAAATTTAGACTAATTTTGCCAATTCAAAATATTTCTGATGACTGTACTATTCATAACAGTAGCTTAAGGGGATAAGACTTTTTAGTGCTATAGTAAGGTAAAGCACCTCACAAAATACAGGAATTTGGTTGTATACCAATACAATAAAAGTAGCCTATTCTGTTCCTCCTCAGTGTTTGATGCCGCTGTCCCAGCTCCAACTAAATATGACAATAGAGTATTTAGACAAAAAGGATATTTACAATTGAATAATATGACTATTATTCAAATTGAAAATGCAATGAGCAGAGAAATCCAATCATACCACTTATGACTTATGCATGGTGGCTGACAGTGTTATTACATTAGTCTAATAGAGCTGACTGCTGAAAAATGTCATGAATTTCTGGGAATGTAAAATATGGACTTCCTATGCATGATTTAAATTGGCATAGTAATGATATATAATTCCACGCAAAAAATCCCAAATGTTTCTTCATACCATTTAAGTGATACTTGAGTGTACTGCTGGAAATTAGTTTTTTCCTTCTCCCTGCTCCTCCCAGGTGTGCTGTGGTGCTAATAATGTGTTGGGAAAGACCAAAAAGTGAGGAGCACAGGTCATAGGATGATTAGAAAGCCTTATGGTAAAACTAGAAATATGAAATTCAGTTGTGTGGTTAGCAATAATAGAAATTAGAGCAAAATTCCAGAAAGGGGGGCGGGGGGGGGGGGGGAAGTAGGTGTTGGAAAATTCGTGTAGTTGGGGTTGGTTTTGTTTTGTCTTTTGATTTACACAGAAGTAATATAGGAGGTATTTTGCCTTAGAATGTTCAAGAATTTGCGGTTCTTGTGTGAGAAATAGCATTCTGCGAGAAGTTTGCAGACATACAGTCTTTATTTGTGTAATAATCAAGTTTTCAGAGGTTAAATATGCAGGATACTTGAATGAGTAGATAGAGCACAATTCATGTTGGCATTTGTAGCATCAGTTTTTGAGGTCTTTCAAATAGTTGCAAAGAAAACATTCCAAATATGAAAAGAGCTTCAGAAGTGTTGAAATTATTTCCTGAGTTTACAGGAGAGCCTGAAACAATAGCTATGAGGTGTGAATTGCTTCCTTCATTTCAGTTAAGTATAATTTGAATTAACTTGCTTCTATGGTACTACTTTGCCAAATCATAGTTCAGGTAACTAGGATTTAAGAAAGATGATTTATGGACCATATCTGCTTAGTCACATTTGCAAATCCACGGGACTTCCATTTCCACCTTTAAATTTCTATCCAACCTTGAATTCCTAAAACGTCATCATCCAGTTTTACTGCTAAGTGAAAGTTTGTTTCATGGGGGGGGGTGAGGTTTGGCTTTTCTCTAGCTTCAGGAAGTTCTTATGTATTTTAAGCATCATGAATGTTTTTACTAATCTTTCTACAGAAGATGAAGTGATTGGGGAAAGATCTTCCCCTACCTTTTCCATAGTCCTCTGCCATGTTTCTGGGCAGGGAAAGTAGCAAAATAGCCTGCTGGTATTTGACAGCCAGAGTGGGGCTGTTGGCATGGATTAGCACACCAGGCTTTCACCCACACGAGCTTGTTATCTGGTACTGCAAGACCAACTCCATTGCAGTGCATAATAAGCAAATATGAAGTGATGTTAAGAAAGGGATGGAGCAGCAGTGCTGGAAGTATTAAAAATATTGTTAAACAAGTAAGTTCATAATATGTTCTCTTTCTGTTGGTGTTTTTATTACTCTAGCTGGCTGTTGCACATGCAGAATAGTCCTGAAAAAGGATAGCAAAGTCTTTGATGGACTTGTATACATTGGGGGATTATTACTGGTTATCATAGTAAAATAATGATTGAAGAGCATAGCAGGGGCATATGTAATGGCCTTTGGGAACATATTTCTGTAAACATTTCCTGAGAAAAGTTTGAGAGAGCTCCAGTGAAACCAAGAAGCAACCACTTTTAAAACTGGTCACAGGAAATCATAGCCAACATGGCTGATACTTAGTAGAATATTTGGTCACAGAGAAAATATTGCCATATTCATAAATTGCATACAAATCTGCAGATTTTAACATATAAAATGCCTTGGAAGTTATTTCCAAGTCAATAATACTGTGTCCATAACCTGCTGCAGTAGTTTTTGCCTGGACTGCTTTGCGGACTGGATGAACATGTCCGTTACAGGAGCAGGTTCACCTGCAATTCCTTGTATTTCCTGTAAAACATTATCCAAAGTTGAATAAAATAGTAAGAAGGCTCTCATTTCTTCCAAAAAGCATCAGATTAGGCTCTTGACATATCATTTGGTTTTCAGAAGATGATTTTCAGATGTGCTGAAGTTCCAAGTGCTCTCGCTTTCAGGAGCACTTAATAACCTCCGCCATTTTTGAAAGTCCAAGCCTGAGGGCTTGGAGAAGGAATAATATAAAATGCACATGAGGCTTGCCCTCTTACTGTGTTCACTAGTGCATAATGCACCAGGAAAACAGAAAGTATATGCAAAAAAGATCAGGGAGCTTTCTTCTTCCATGCCTGAAGGGATTACTGTGTTCCTGCTGATTAGAAGTCCTCTAGGCACTGGATTTCCTCTCTTGAAGGTATCATTAAAGCTATGACGGTTCTGAAGAGCTGGTAATATCTGTATTGCAAATACATTTTGAGGAGACAGTCCAGGAAAGAGTGAATTATTTATCTTAGTAAACAATACTACTTGCAGTAAATTACATAGTCTGCGTTTATATTCACAGCTAATAGATCTTTTCAAATCTGTTTTACTGCAGGCAGCTTTTGGAGAAAACTTTTTTCGTGCCCTGTTATTTGATTATTTAACATTTTTAAATGAGTACTGGGAAGAATGAGAATTGATTTGAGATTCATTTGAACCCATGATCAAAATGTTTATTGAAGATGAACAAGGTTCTTTTTTATTGTTTGTTACAGTTCTCAAAATCAGTCTAACTGGATTTTATATGGTTGCTCTGGAACAAAAATTAAAAAGATCTCATTTGTAACTTTATTGCTTTTTTAATTCCAGATTTGTTAAAATTGTAGGAAGCTATATCTATGTATACCAACTTGCTTGCATATATTTTAGGTTAAATTCCCCAAAAGCGTATTTTTTGCTTTGTTGTAACCTCAGCAAACCAGCATAAATTTGTGCACTGCTGTTAAGGAACCCATAAGGGAGAAGACTTGGCTTCAGAATCGCTGAAGGGTATGAATTTTTGTGTGGTCTCTCATATATGGAATAATAAATCTCTTCTGAGAATCAAACGACTCTGTACCGGACCAGAAAAGCTGTTTGGTTGAACAAAGTTCCTATACTCTTTACATTTTACAAATTGGAGAAAAGAGATTTAAAAAAGGACATTAAAATTAAACCATGCTTTTTCAGACAGCGAGGTTATGCTACCCTTATTCTTGCTCTTCCTGCTGGTAAAATTTATGGAGTTGCAACTTACATCATCAACATTCTCACTGGATTTGAATTAATTTTAACCATTGGTATTTGGATTGCTGTTAAAAGTCTTGTAAGTAATTCATTGCCTGTTAATGCTCTGCTGCATAGGGCTTTAATTTCTTACCATAAAATTTATTATCTAGCAGTACCTTTTCTATTGGCTTTTAATATTTTCTAGCTTGCTGATGTGTAGCTTTCAAGATGAATGCAGTATTAATATTACATTTTCTACATCTTCCTTGCTAGATTTAATCATCTTTAGTGTAGCTGCACAGGAAACTACTAGAAAGATGATTTTTAGCGAATGACATTAATATTGATGGCACATAATTAAGTCCAAAAATGTGTAAAGGTGGTAGCAGCACAGGGTGTCCTTACTGCACTTTGAAAAGGCAGGTTAAGTTTAAGTATTAATACTTTCTATATTCAATAAAACTTTAAAAATAAAACATCCATCTTTCCCATCAGCAACTTCTGGGTCTTGCCAAAGAGGAGAGGTAGAGAAAGTCAGTGCCACTCATAGTACAACGCACAGTTTATTAATAAAGTTTATTTCTCTTTTCAGTGTAATTATGGATGCTTCAGGCAAGTGGAAATTGTGGAATCTCTTCTGAGATGAAAGGAATAGAAAGTCAAGTTATTAACCTCTAGAGATTTTGTTTTAGTTGCACAGTATAAGACTAGTAATGGTAATTTTGTATGGGGGGGAAAAAAAATCCCTTAAAGACAAACTTCACATGCTTTGGCCTTTTTATTCTTTTATTTTTACTTTGTGGGCGTTTTTTTGTATTAGTTTAGGTACTGCTTTTTCTCAAAGATTCCAAAGGACTAAAGTGACCTTAATTGAGTAGTGACACTGTTTCTTTTTATGTTTGAAAACTCCATACAAAAATCAAAACTTCAGCTTAATTATCTGTAATTATTTTAAGATCTTGAAAACTTATCAAGCTATTTGCAACTTTTAGTTCAATAAGCAAGTGACTTATTTTTGGAAATCCTGCAGGAGGAATGGTAACAGTGCTGATATTTACAGATCTTGACTTCACTCAAGTTGCCAGCATTTTATCCAAGAATATGCCTGCTGATTACATCTATTACAGTGATTTGTAGACTAGCAGGTATTTGAAATCATTATGAAGTTGTCACTACTGGACTTGAAACTTGAAGCAGTAAGAAGTGGGAGAGGCGATATGTTGGGGTTTTTGTTGGGGTTTTTTTTTTACAGCAATCCATTGTTTTTTCTTTCTGTCTGAAAAGACCTTTGGGCCTCATATCTAATCAGTTGGAGAGGGTTGTATATTTTACAAGGAGTAGGAACTATTTTTGCAGTGGAAGTCTGTATTATTGAAGAATCAATGAGGCAATCACATGCATATGTGGTTCTCTGCTGAGTAACAGCTGCTCTTTCTCCTGTCTTATTCACTAGACTGAAGGAATAATTTGTTGTAAAATTAATAAGATGATATCAAAAGCAGTATCACTTAAGTGCTTTTTGTCTGTATGTTGTCATTACAGACATTTGATCTTTTTGTTTTGAAGTTGTTTTTTTCACCATTAACTACCATGATGGTTTAGAGGGGATAGAAAAGGTTCTTCAGATGGAATTGTTTAGGAACTGATTATTTTATCAGCTTTTTCTACTGCAGTGTTATCCACTATGTATGATGGTTGCTGTATGCATGCTCTTGACCTAAAGCAAAAATTAAGTTCTCAATCGTCTTTCATTTTGGAGTATTGATGTATTGTTAATTTAAGTTCATATTTTACTTCATAGCAATTTGTTTGGGTCTACAACCTCTCAGCTGACTGTAGTGAAACCATGCTGACCTGGCCTTGTAAATGGGATAGGAGTTCTCTGCATCGCTCCTGTCCTACCCAGCTTGACTGGTCCACGTGCCAAATTGACAAGAGTGTACCAGTGACAATGACCAGCTCTGTTCTTGTGCAGAAAGCTGTTTTGACCACAGGCGCTCTTAGTTTTCTGATGTCCTGCTGATGAATATTTCTCCTGCTATGTCTGTTTTGTCAGCCAGAGGATACCTTACTGTCTTTTGTTTTCAAAAGGCTGAAATTTGCATTTGAGTTATTGAAGCTAGAAGCTAGCCCTGCTCCGTATTTAATACTTGAAAGATTAATTTTTTTGGAGAATGCTCATAATCCCCACTTGCATCCAGATACAGGTGACTGGCAATATTTCCTAATAATATCAAAAGTCATTCAAATTTGTCCTCTGTCCTTCACCTGCAGTGACTAGATGTCCTGGGCACATCGTGGAGTGAGTTATCTCTGAAGATGGCTTTCAGCCTAAAAGAAAACTATTTTTGTTGTGCACTGTACTTACGTACCTACATGCAAGCTGTTCTACCAAAAACTTTTCAGTATGGGTAAACTGGTAAAAGGCATTTTAGTGTGAATGCACGCTATATACTTCTACTTTATATTGTGATTGCTATTCCTATAAGGACTAGGGAAAAAATATACCTTTGTGGTCATCACAACAGGTTCAGAGCAGGGATTGTTTCTATATATTTTTTCTTGCAAATTATGAGATCCTTCACTAAAAAAACTGTATTTCACTTTATATGCTCACAAACACTTTTGGTAGACCAGATCTCTATTTTTGTGAACATTACTAGGACAGTAGGATTATTTTGAATTAGAGAAAATACTTGATGAATGAGTCCTTTTGAAGTTCAGGAGCAACACACGATAAGATGGTGGTAGCTTTACAATGGAATTTATTCTTGCAAGAAAACTGTACTGTGGCAGATTTTTAAGATGTAAAGTACATATTTGAAATCTAGTTTGTGTTCCTAAACTGATGGATTGTTGTGCTTTGAAGAACTGTTTTTCAGTAGGATGTAGATGAAGCCTGTATTGCTACGGCAATTCAGTCTCCCACAAAGATAGGTGTCTGGCATATGTAGTAATAAGGTGTCCCTTTTATGCAGCTCTATGTCATCTGGTTTCAAGTGGGAATAATGTTGTGACAGAAGCATGAACAGTCTGCCCTTTTTGCCTTCTTGTTCATTCAAATCGCAGAAGAAAGCAGGTGCTGAAAGACAGTAATGGTTTGTCTCTGTATAGTAATGAGGAGGATTCATCTGCTTTGATATGTAACCTGACCAGCACAAAAGACTGTGCCTGGCATAGATAAGGGCTTGCGCAATACAAACCAAAACGTGGCTACTGTGGCTAATTTTAGACTTTCTGGCCTTGACAATGTCCTTTATTTCAGTTATTTTTATTTATATATTTATTTATTTATGTTTTTGTTAGGTCCTCAGGCCATGTGAGTTATGGCAGAATGCCTAGATTTCAGTCCTTGAATTTGGCTAGTTGTGTGACCCCTGCAGACAAATGTTCTGAGGGCTGGTCTCTCCCCAGGATATCCATTTACTCCTCTACGGCATTCTCTCTGTTTAGTATGGCTATGTAAAAAAGCATTATGAATGACAGATAAAAATATTTTGGAAACAGTTTGTCCACAAAAATCTTACTATCTAGCTTAAGCTTCAGGCAGGTTTTTTTCTTTAGGTAACCAGTTTATGTCCTTCAAATGTTGAAAATTTGGTGTCTAGGTGTCTGAAACAAGCAGTCCATTGGGCTAAGACAGAGTCAAGTTTTGAATTTTCCCTTTTTTGCCATCCTCACATACTAGTGGCCTGTAGATAGGTATGTAATGCAGGATGTTGTTTGCTGTATGAAAAGTTATACATGCTTTGTACCAGAAGCAAATCTGCAGTTTGGAAGAATGATGCGTTTTATTGAGATTTAGGCACCTCTATCATTCTTTTCTCCATTCCTGTGAGTCAGAGGAATGCTGTATATTTGCTTGCCATCGGAAGTTGAAGGATGGGGGAGAAGAGAGAGAGAAAGAAGTAGCATGATCTAGGGTCATTACTGTCTTAGAGTTTGTAGCAATATTTTATTGAATGCCATTAAAATTGTTAGGTGTGCTTTTGACTGTCATTGAACAGGTACAAAAACAGGCTCTAGTGAAGAAAGAAGGCTCTTTCCCTAACTTCTAGTTTGGAACCAACTTTACATCTGGGTATAGTGTTTGTGTGACGATGGTGTTACAGGTCGCTGCAAGATTAAAATTAATTTGAATTAAATCAGCAACAGAGCTTAGCACTGGAGTTCAGTAGGTGCTGTGTTAAGACCAAGTTCCTTTGAGAGGAGGTCAGTCATGGGCTCATTTCACTTCTTTTGTTTTCCAAAAGAAATTAATTATATATTGTCTTCAGCTATAGACAATCATAAAAGTTTAAAGACTTCAATTGTGTGTATTATCTGGAACAGAAAGGGAGGACTGCAGGAGTCCTTAAGAGTTAGGAAGAAATTTTCCAACTGACAAGCTATTGTTTGACAATCTACCCCATGGAGTGGTTACTCTTTTTTCCTGAAGCATCTGCTATTTGGGTAACTCTCAGTTAAAACACCCAGTTAAATGTGCCCATCTGTATAGCCTCTGTGTCAAACAGAGATTTTTCTTACCTAGCTGGTGCAGGCTAAGGTAGTGTTTCCTTGATTCCCTTCATGAGGTATTAACCTCTTGTACCGCTATTGTTAGGTACCCACATTGCCAGCTTTGCAGATTTGGTTTCTCATTCACTGTATGAGTCTCTAAGAGACACATTAGCAGGCTGTAACTTAATTTTCTCAGAATCTTATTGGGATCTAATTTCATGTACTGCTATTTGTTGTTATGGAAACAGTATAATGAGTTCAGTTGTATAAGGGTGGAAATATCACATACAGTTTCTGTTCAGGGTAAAAATGACAAAATGGCATTTCTATAAATGGTGTTCCAGAATAAACTGCTTCAGTGGGACTCACGAAATTTTCCTTCCAGCTAATTCTTCATCATTCTGCAGTTTTTTTAAGTAAGTGGCAGAATAAGCATTTTAAAAATAAAAATCATAGAAGACTTTTTATAAAAATAGCAGGAAGCTTACTCTTCTCATTTAAAGTGTAAGAAATAATCAGAAGAGCCAGGATACTGTGGCAAAAAGTGTCTTCTTTAATACCTTTAATATAATAAAGAGTATGAATCTAATGTATATTTCTTTGCAAGATGATTTTAACTGCCAACTATTTTAACTAAGAGAACAATGCTTTTACAGTATCACATAACTATTTGTCTCATAAACATAAAAATATATCCCAGTAAATTTGATGTAATGGATGCTGTTATGTTTGAGGTCTCGGTTCCTTGGTTCCCTTCTGGGACTATATAGAAATTTGGCAAACATGTTACAGGTGTCATTTATGTAGGTAAGAGCTCTATCTATGTGGATATGATAGATGCAGTACTTGCATTATTTTTTATTTTATTACAATATCTAAAATATAGAATAAATATAATTTCTTTCTTTCTGCAAAGTTGACAGATAAACTCACTGGAAGTCCTGTGTCCATGTCATCTAATAATCAAACAGATTTACCATTGACTTCCACTCATTTATCAGTATAGAGATGGAGAAATGTTTGAATGTTTTGAGATCACCTCACACTCAGGTTTATTCCATAAATTGGGGAGCATTTCTGAGAAGCATGGACGTCATTGCATCAGAATGATGAAAAGAGAAAACTAGAAAGCCAAAAAGGTAATATTTGCACCAAAAACGTTACAAAACAGAAAAATACTATCACTTCTTGGGCAGGAAAAATCTTTTTCTGCATTAACATCCTTAAATAACACTTGCAAAGGTGTTAGATCAGAGAATTGCTTTGCTGCTTCATTAAGGGATGTGAGATGCAGAACAGAACTTTACATCCCTAGGGTTGGTGTTAAACAGTAGGTCTGCAGCTGTGGTTGGAACTTAACTTTTGTAGAAGAGCTGGTAAAGGTTTTCTGTATTCCTTGGGCTATCTGCTTTGTCATCATCTGCCATTTCTGATCTGTCCACATGGCAAAGCTCCTTATCTTTTCACTCATCTGAAATAGTCAACATTTTATTAACATCAGTTTAAAATTCAAGTGAAATATTTCCAGCAATAATATTACTTAAAAGAAAGCAAAACTATTTCTCTTTATAGTTTTCTATCAACCTTTACTTAAAGCTTGTATTTCAAGAGAGACACTGGTAAGTGTGCTGAACTATGAACAAAACTGAAACCCCTGGTTAGTAATGAGCTGACACAGTGCATCAGCTGTGTCACCTTAGTGTGTTCTGGATAATGTTTGTAGCTGGTTTTGTCTGTATAGCATCAAAGAGCACACAGGTATCTGTGGTGGGGCCATTACTGCCAATAAGGTTCATAGGAAGCCAGGGTGATGATTATACCGGTGTGTGTGCTCAGTGGTTGTTTTCTTGTAGTTTGGATTATAGTCTGTGCAGGTTTTATTATTTGCAATACAATAAGCAAAAAGACCAGATTAAAATATGCTCAGCTATTGAGAAAAACATTTGAAATTCTTTATTCTTTCTAGGAGTATTCTAGAAATTACATGTGGGTTTATGATGAATTTAAGTAGGCTAGGTAAGTCGTTTGGGGGTGGGAAAGGAAAGAAAAGCTTTATCCAGCTTTTTTTCTCAGTTTAATAAACACTATTTTGTCCACAGTGCCACCTTTAACCTCCTCTAGCTGTGATCTGCTTATTAATAAACAATAGAGGAAGCAATTTATCACATAGTCATAAACTAGGTTTTGCAAAAGACTATTCAAGCTTAAGGAGATCAGACCCTGGCAGTCTGGCCAAATCTCAGAGTCTAAGGCAAAAATACCATGATGGAAAAAGGCTGCAAGTTTGGCTCAATTTTCAGGTCTACCTGAAAATGTTAATGTTAAAAGAATACCATCATGCATTATAAAATACTTTTGTAGCATCTGAGGTCCTGGTGCTGCTAAAAAGCTGACCGTTATCTCAGAGGAGAATGGAGATAGCTGAAGCTAGATGGACTAAGTATCTGCCCTAGCAAAGGGATAGGATCACTCTCTCTATGTTTCTGGCTGGAATGGAGAGAAGGGGAAAACTTATCTAAAACTATGGGAAAACCCCATGCAGATAGTTCTGACTATTTGCTACTGCTACTAGTAGTATAATTTCACCTCTGTAATTTGCAAAGGTGCAAAAGACAGTTTACCTGTTTTAATCATGCATCTTTTCTTAGTGTGTGTTCTTAAGCCAGCTTTTCCTAGATTTGGTCAAACAGACCAGATGGTCAGAATATAAATAACTAGAATTAAGCCCAAATACCCATCTCCAAAAGTCACCTGTTGTTTAAAAAACCCCGAAGTTTTAAACTGGTAGCACTGTTGTTAATGTCTGCTTATTTGTTTAATTTACCTCCCCTCTTTCTATAAAGAGAGACACTTTTAGTTGCCTTGAGAACTGGCTGGGATTGTTCAACTGTTCAGGCCACAATTGTTTAAATACCTTGCTTTAAAATCGCCCTTAAGGCGCTGTTAGGAACATACTAGCTGCTGAACACTTCCAGATTATCTAGAGCTACCCTTATCCAATCCAGTCTGCATTTCAAATTTTTCTCATGCTTGTACAAACAACGGTCTGATTCTTCCTTTTTATTAATATGAACTTTTACTTGCTAATGTTCTGCTGAAAAAGAAGAAAAGGGTGGAATTAAAAAACTGTAAAATAGTATAACTGTTTCTCTGTGGGTGATCTTATTTTGTATATTTTTCTTAAGATCTTGGCTCTTTCAATGGCATTAATTGGCAGCATAATTGTAAAACATAGAGGAATTAATGTGCTAGGCGTGTGGTCCTTATAGGCAGTGGAGAAAACTTTCTACCCTTAAGAATAATCAGTATCAAGAATGTCTCATTATTTTGTGAGCATCTTGATGGTCATTACATGAGAACATTTACATTGCATATGCTAAATATAATCATTATGCAATAAGTATGCATTTAATTGGTTTAGGCTTACATAGTTAAGTTTTTTGCATTTGCAGAACCTTGCTAATACTACCTTCATATTGCTCTAGCAGACTTGGGATGGGGGAGGAAAGACAAAGACAGAGGAATGTATGTATGTGTTTGTGTATATATATATACACACACACACACACACACCCCACCCTTATTGCCTGTGACACATCCAAGTGTTATCCCTAGGTCTAGGTCCATTTTTATTGCGTTTGTGCACTACATAGATTGGTTGAGTAAATATTTAACCCTGAAAATTCTCCTACATTTTTCTTCCAGAAGAGGCAAAAATTCTTGTTTTCCAGAAGGATTGAGTAGTAGACCAGAGCTCTTTGTTAAGATAATGGTGAAATTTTCGTATTTCTGCTTTTGCCAAAAGTGAATGTCTTCTGTTCTATGAAAGGTATTTTGTAATACCTTTAGAATACCTTTTTTAATACCTTTAAAAGCTGGTGAAAATAAGATTACTATTTATGTCGAATTGAGTATCCAAGAGAATATTTACCTAAAAGTTTTTTAATAAAGTATCAACATGTGTACGTTTCACATAGAGGACCCAGCATCTCTTTTGCAACACTATGGTCCCAAAAGCACAACATCTAGAGACTGGTAGTAGAGACTGTAAAACCTCAAGAGGAGATGGTAACGTATCAATGTCCAGGTCTTGTTGGAAATAATAAGTAATCTCACATCACAATATAGGGCATCTTTGACCAAAATGTAGGTATTGCTGATATTCTCAAATGTACTTGACAGCTGTCTGGTCCTCTGAGTTCAAAAGAAAGAGAAGGAAAGGATGGATGCCCATGCCATACAGGACAACCCAGGGCAGAGCATTGGCTTGTCTGACCTGCCTGACCAGGCTGTTCACTGAGGGCACCACGCTTTATTTGAGGGGATCTGGGGAGCAGCAGCCTCAGCAGCTCACCCCACCAGCAGCCTTTGACATGGGGCACAGCAGGCAGGGGGGAGAGAAGCCAGGTTTTTCAGTTTCCTGTCTCTGCTGGCTCCTATCTGCCAGAGAAATCACAAGCAAAGGACTCAGCAATTTTCTTTCCTACCCAAGGAAGCCAGAGAGAGTGGAGGATCTCCCCCACCCCTCATCTGCATTCGTAGTGAGCTGTGGATCTCCCTTTTCTCACCGGCAAGGTTGTATACCACTGAGTGGTAAGAAAAAGCTTAGAGTCATCTGTTACAGGGATGAATTGTCAGAGTGGGATGTGAGGAAATTTTAAAAAGATGACTCCTTAGGGGAAGTTCCCATAACATTTTTATGTTGGTGCCTTGTATTCTGTTTAAAAACCAGCCCTCCATGAAAGATTACAGCTGAGAGGGTGAACAGTTAGTTACAAATTAATAATGAAAGCTAGACTGAGGATGGTTTGACAGCATTTTAAAATTAATGGCCTGCCACAGAGCATTTCACTTCTTCTTTTGCCTGGACCTGTGGCAGCCTTGGCAATATAAATGAGTTTGGTAAATCAAGTTTATGTGAACTAGTTGTTGATGCTTTTAGTAGAATTATTAATGACACTATAATGCTGTAGATGCTACTGATTAATCCCAAGATATTGGTAAACTGTGAATCGGCAAGGTTTGAAGTGGAATATTGAATGATTATTGTAACAAAAAATACACTTCTGGCAGTTAATCAAATAATAACATTTCTTTAAAAATGGTTTTGCTCACAGTTGTACAAACTAATTTGTTGAAAGAAATGCACATCTATTTTTCTTGAGATAAGTGTCTGGTTTTAGGAGAAATGTAGTGGTTTATGAGGGAGGCTGTTCAAAGAGAGCAGCCCACACATGAAGAACTTGTCTTTTTGTACTCGTAATATAATTTAAGGGATTATTTTTTTCTTTTAGAAAAAGCTTAATTTCTGTACAGAACTACAGACTGGAAGAAGCATCACATAAACATGTGCCTCAGTGCAGACATTTTCACAGCTACATTCTTTAGAAGCATTTGTCCGAAGTTTTAGTGATTGTGTCTGCAGCAACAAGGATTTGCTTGGTAGTATAATTACAAGCAGGATCTAGCAAGACGTCTGATGCGTAATTAAAACTTTGTCTTGGGTTTGCGTGGCAAAGTTTTGATAGTGGGGGGGGCTACAGGGGTGGCTTCTGTGAGAAGCTGCTAGAAGCTTCCCCTATGTCCGACAGAGCCAATGCCAGCCAGCTCCAAGACAGCCCTGCCACTGGCCAAGGCTGAGCCCATTAGCAATGGTGGTAGCACCTCTGGGATAACAGATTTAAGAAAAAAAACACCTGTGCAGCTGCAGCCAAAGACAGGAGTGAGAATATGTGAGAGAAACAACTCTGCGGACACCAAGGTCAGTGAAGAAGGAGGGGGAGGAGGTGCTCCAGGCGCCGGAGCGGAGATTGCCCTGCAGCCCGTGGTGAAGACCATGGTGAGGCAGGCTGTGCCCTTGCAGCCCATGGAGGTCCACGGTGGAGCAGATATTCCCCTGCAGCCCATGGAGGACCCCACGCCGGAGCAGGTGGATTCCAAAGGAGGCTGTGACCCCGTGGGAAGCCTGTGCTGCAGCAGGCTCCTGGCAGGACCTGTGGACCTATAGAGAGAGAGGAGCCCACGCTGGAGCAGGTTTGCCAGCAGGACTCGTGACCCCATGGGGGACCCATGCTGGAGCAGTCTGTTCCTGAAGGACTGCACCCCATGGAAGGGACCCACGCTGGAGCAGTTTGTGAAGAACAGCAGCCCGTGGGAAGGACTCACGTTGGAGAAGTTTGTGGAGGACTGTCTCCCATGGGAGGGATCCCACGCTGGAGCAGGGGAAGAGTGTGAGGAGGAAGGAGTGGCGGCAGAGACAATGTGTGATGAACTGACCGCAACCCCTATTCCCCATCCCCCTGCACTGCTTGTGGGGAGGAGGTAGAGAATTTGGGAGCAAAGTTGAGCCCAGGAAGAAGGAAGGGGTAGGGGCAAGGTGTTTTTAAGATTTGGTTTTATTTCTCATTATCCTACTCTGATTTGATTGGTAATAAATTAAACTAATTACCCCAAGTTGAGTCTGTTTTGCCCGTGACAGTAATAGCTGAGTGACCTCCCTCTCCTTTCGTTATACTTTCGTTATACTTTCTCTTCCCTGTCCAGTTGAGGATGGGAAGTGATAGAGCAGCTTGGTGGGCACCTGGCATCTAGCCATTGTCAACCCACCACAAACTTTTACATTAACTTGTTTTAAAGTGATCTTGCTTTCATCGCAGATTTCAGTATTTGGGTAGTTTCAAGAAGTGATGAAGGATTATTGTCCCATACCAGTCCTACGCATCAGAAAGACGTCGCATGCAGGTTGAGTGTCAGCAGCTGCCTCCTCTGCCCTCAGTGGCAAGCTTTGCAAGAACTTTTCTTCTCGTAGGTCCTGTCTGACTTGGGTTTTAAGGAGAAAATAAATGCAAACATTTTCAGTGTTAGCCTAATCTGTGGTCACTGTGCTTGCTATTAAGACTTTAGTCTGTAGCAATTTAAACAGCCAGCAACAGCATAGCTTTAAAATAGATCAACAGCAGTCATTATAGGCAAGCCTAATAAGTATATGCTTATACATAAGATCCTGTAGACTAGCAAATATTCCCCTTTATGGGAAGTCAAGAACAAAGAAACTAAATATCGCTTAGTGGCAAGCCCTGTTGCCTGTTAGTAATCTGAAGTCTACTTTAAAGACTACTACCTGAGAGTCTGATTCTCTTACTGTCTGGCCATGTTTCCAGCTGTGGTTAGCCTTAGGTTATCCACTAGCAAGAAGAGCCTAATACTTACTACTTTCATAGAGTGTAAATGCTACACAAATGCAAATTATTATTAATTTAATTGGAAGATAGTGATAGTGACAAATATAGATACTTACACATTGTTAAGAAAATCCTTGTTTCTACTATGTCCTCCTTTTCCAGTTAGGTTGATAACTATTGAGTCATCCTTCCTTTTTATTTTGCTTCTTTAATTCTGCCCCTATACTATAGAAAGCATCTCAAAACAATTCCTTTCCTGCCTAAAGGAAGAACTGAACTTTGTTTTGTTTTGTTTGAATAGAAGTTACTAGTTTGCTCCTCTGTTTATTTTGTGGTACTGTTGTGGGAGGGCTGGGCAGCAGCAGTAGGTTGTGCGTGGTGCTGTGGGAGCACTGTGGTCCGTGGTGACTCTTTCTGGTATGAGCAGCGTGGCGCAGCCCTTGCAACTGCCTGCAGTCACATGCAGAGCAGCTGCTCACCTGAACCACTTCAATTAGGTTTGGAGGGCATCCTGGAACCCAAAGATCGTGTAAAAGCCTTGGTGAATCTTGGGTCTTCCTCAAATTGTGTGCCTGGTACCTGGGTGTGCAGAGCGCCACGAGGTCCTCCTGGAGGTGCTGCAGGTGTGTCCCATGGCTGAGTCTCAATCTGCCTGAAGTGAGCACAATTTTCTTGCCAAGTGTGAGCAGGCAAAGTTGGTTTGATAGCTCTGCTGGGAGTCCTCATGAAACCTGAGTCAATAAGCTCTCTTAAAATACAAGTAAGTAAGGAATACTAACACTGATTATAGAGAGTTTTTGACAGCAATACCTCTATGCATGAGCATAATGTGGCTTTTAACTGAAGTAGGGCATAGAACAGACTGAGAAACACTGAAAGAGAAGTTTGGGTTTCTGTGGGCACAAGGTATGGGAAGATGAGGAGGAGCGGTACTTGTAGTGGATATTTGCTTCTTGGAATAAATAATGCATCTCACCATAATAGTCCCAACCCTCCTCATATCTCTGAAAGATTTCTGAATGAGCTTTCAATGAACTCTTAAGAACCAAGATGGTTTAGTTATGATAGTACAGAGCTCCGTGCATGTTAATCAGTCTCTTGGAGTCGCAAGACATAAAAGATCCAATAATACCTCGCAGAGTCCATACATCTTTTTTGCAATTAATTCCAGTGTCTTTTACTGGTAAAAATGAGAAGGAGCATGTGCAAACGTTTAGCCTGTGTGTTGCTTTGCAGAACTATTCCATTAGATCAGCAGGCTGTGGATGAATAATTAAAACGTATAATGTAGGCTGTTCTGTATGTGTGTTTGCTGAATGGGGTTGACCTCTATTCTTTGTCATGATACAAAGCGAGTTCATAAACTGTATTTAGTGTATTGACAGTGATTTGAAAGCTATTTCAAGGTATTATATGAGCATTTACAAATAACAGAGTACCTCATCCAACTTACAGACAAGACAAGGAGCAGCTGTGATTGCTGTAACTGCTGCTGGAACCTAGGCAAATTCATTTCAGAAAAATTGTGGTTTTTCCATTATCGCCGTTTTCAGTTAGTCTGGACATAAACAAACAAAAAATCCCTGGCAGAGCACTCAGGCACAAGAAGATTTGGGACCACCCATTCTGGTTAGTCTGTCTGTGTTTCTGTCACTTTTTGTCCATTATAGGCTTCTTTGGGCCAAAGAGATGGGTGTCATGGTGCACAACTGATTAGCATTTTGATTATTCAGGAGATGCTCTCATTCCTCACAAAGTACCTATGAAAATAAGTCACTTCCTTAAAATGGATATAAGGGAAAAAAACCTTTATGCTTCTGTTGAGGGCCCTGTGGCACTATTTTCACTAACTTATTCTGACAACTCTGCTGGTGTTAGCAGTAATTCTGATACAAGGAGAGATGCTTTTGCATCATCAGGGTGTTTTAAATTGAAACTGTGTTATAACAGTTGTAAACTTCAGTTTAATTGCAGTCACAAAAATATCAAGCTAAAAAGGACAATCTGAGATCAAGAGTGGGAGTAGAACGCCCAAATTCAAACAGGTGAACAGAGACCTGTTCCCATAGGAAAGGGAAAACAAGGAAAAATTTGGATAGTACTTCTCTAAGGATTTAAATCAGAAATTAATATATTCCTTTTCGTAAGTGTATGATTTTTTTTTTCTCCTTACTGCGTAGCAAGCAGTTTAACATCATCTTGTTACTCTGTTCCAAAAGGATTTTGTGACAGCACCTGTCCTGTCTGCTTTGATCCAAAACCTGAATTTGGGAGTGTTGAGAAAGCAAAGGCATAGTTCCTGCTCTGACAGTACAGTGGGCCTTAGCTTCTCCATGAACTAGTTCAGATATATCATATAAAAAAAAATAAGCTAACCATTCATGACAGAATGTGACAGTGTTCACAGCTTACTCTTCCTATCTAGGTGATCTCTTGTATTCAGAGAGAAGGCTTTAAAGAATCATCAGAATGTGTCACTCGGGGGGGGGGGAGTTAAAAAAGCAACTATATCACCAAGATGATAATTTTTGGTTCCTGATAATTCTGCCCCTGTGTTTGTGAGCAAGGGAGGTGGACTAGCCTGGTTCCAGCCATGCCTCTCCCTCTGGAGTCTCCTGTTGTACTTAGTATTTGTGCCTTGGCATAGGGTAAGCCATATGGCAAAAAGGGTTGAAATTGTCAAATGAAATATGTATTCATTTTAAAACAAAGAAAATCACTGTCATTTAGTAGCAGTCTGCAATAGCAAATGTGGCAAGTAAACAACGATAATGTTAGCTGAGATGTTCTGTGAGATGTCTGCAGGATATTGTAATAAACTTTTCTGTTATAGGTTTTCCCAAACAATTTGCAGTCTCACAGCACTAGGGGAGTGCAGTAAACAGGGCAGTTCAGTTCTGCATCGTAAACATTTCCTGGAATAAATAGGAAATACAACATTTTTTTAACAGGGGAAGGGGAGAACATTCAAGTCAAACAGCCTCATTTCATTCATGTAAGATTGCCTAGTGTTTCCTATCATTTGGCTTTCTACCTTCAGAGGTGCCCTGGCTCTAGGAGCCAAGTAGCCTAAGGACTTAAATAGCATTTTGGTCCTCAGAATCTGGGCCACATTTGTGATGCTTTTCACAGAATCACAGAATCACTAAGGTTGGAAAAGACCTGTAAGATCATCAAGTCCAACCTAAAAAAAAAAAAAAAAAAAAAAAAAAAAACACGCAAAAAAAAACCCAAAACAAACCACACCACACAACAACGACAAACCACAACACACCAAAAACCAACCCACCCAACACCACACAGCACCATACCCATCAAGCTACATCCCACAATGCCACATCCACACGCTCCTTGAATACCTCCAGGGAGGGTGACTCTACCACCTCCCTGGGCAGCCTATTCCAATGTTTCACTACTCTCTCAGTAAAGAACTTTTGTGAAAAAACGATATGAAGTTGGGAGTGAACGAAGGAACAAAAAGAGCCATGACTGCTCAGTGGCTCAAAAGCGGAGGAATCCAGGCATGAAAGTTTGGAGAGGCAGAAGCCCCATTTGTAGAAGCTAGCAGAGCACAGCAGTTCTATCTAAGCTTTCAGAGTGTTGGCACTCTGTTCTCTGTTTTTGGCTGGTGTCTTGGGATAGACATGTGGAATGTGATGCAGCAGGGGGTTGGGAACTTGAAAAGGGGATTCAAGCTGGCCCAAATGAGCAAGCTGTGCTAATTCCCTAGTACAGGGTGCAGAAGTTGTTTCTAACACTTCGATAAGGAAGCTTAAGCTCCTGAATGGCAATGACCAGTGCAGTCTATAGGTAGAAATCGTTTGTTAAACTAGAATTTTTCCTGGTCTCTGTCTCTTTAAGCAAGCATTGATCATTCATAATGCATGGCAAATCCAGTTTTCCTTTTGTCTTGAGTTGTTTGAATCCACTGAAATAATAAAGGATTTCTGGGAACTGCTGCTTTGCATCATTTTTTTCCACATTGGTGCCAAGATTTGGATCTATCCCTAAGAGTCAGAATGACATAAGGAAATAAATTGGAGAAAAATTATTTTCCATGACTGTCATTTCTTTGTCTGTTATAATTGATTGTAACTTTACAGGATAGTTTGTCTCTTAATTTCATCAGTGAGTTTCAGAAATTACCTGCGGCAGGAAGGCTACAGTTGTGGCTTTCAGGACTGCTGAAATAACACTTCTGGAAGCATCATCAAAAGCAGATTGAAGCAGTTCTCCCATATTGCTATTAAACAGCAGTTTAACAGCCTGGGCACTGATGCCAGGAAGGGGCTGTTTCATAAGGCTGGCTGTTACATGAAGTTTCTAGTTTGAGACTGCTTTCCTTTTATTTGTATAAGTAAATTTAAAATCTGTACTCTGATGCTAGTCCAACTAGATCTCATGGGATATAAATAATGTGGTCACGTATAGCAAGGGTCCTGGTTTTGTTTAGGATTTAGCTTGCAGTGTTTCAGCTATTGCTGGATGCCTCGAGGGCAGCATCAGGTTTTCTTGGCTTCAGAGCCAAGTGCTGGCAGATAGGGCTTCATAAAATGTAGCTCTGAGTTTAGCTGACATCTCAGAAGCATGGGCGAAAATACATTTTGCCATCCTGTGGGTGACAAGACAGGGTTTTCCTGCTTTAGAAAGGGTGAGTGAAGGCAAAACCACATTTTGATCTGAAAAAGCAGCATTCCTGCTCTCTGTGCAGGGTAGGAAAAGCAAAGCTGGGAAATGCTGCTTTTTAGCAGGGGCCACCCCAACCATTAGCTCAAGCATCACCACCTTCTAGTCTTCAGTAGGAATCTTGCTTTTCCAGGGCTCTGTTGGAAGAAAAGGGAACAGTGGGGCATCAGAGTTACAGATGTTAAATCAGCTGGTGATAGTCCAATATGAAAGAGGCTATGCAAATATAAGAGCATTTCATTGTGTAAAACTGATGTACCTGTAATTGCATCTCTAATTAAAAGACTGATATTACAGTCCTTGATGTTGGGCCTAGTAAGCCTAACATCAATACGCCTTTTTGTAAGGGCATGCTGGCAGTGTCTTTTGGAGAATCTTGAGAATGTACAGCCTTATGCTTCCTATTTGAAGACATAAATTTAAAAAAATAGCATACAGTCTAATGTTGAATTGTGCTGGGAAATTAAAATGAGACTGTGTTTAAACATGCACTGTAATCTGGCTTAAGTTTGTGCTCTCCTTGGACCTTCTTGTTGTGGTGATTTTCAGCATGTCAGTGCCCTGACTGAACCTGTCACACAGCAGCACGAGAGCTAGAGGTGATGCTGTAGGAGAGTTGGCAAGGGAGAGGATCGCTTCTTCCACTGACAGCGTGGATTTATGACAGTCTAAAATGACTTTGTAACAAGAACCTCAGTGACTTTTTTTTTCCCCCCCTCATAATTTGAATAGGAAATAGCTCTCTCTGACCAGTATTAGCGTTGCTTGGATCGCTGCTGTTCAGCAGCCAGCTTTCTAGCCATGTGATTTCATGGAATTTGGATCTAACATAACTTTTCTTTTTCCTTAACTTTTTCAGTTAGAGAATGTACCTGAATATCTAAATGCTTCTTCAAGTACCTTTTTCAAACGAAAGTTTTATGTTTTCCTCTGTTCATATATTTTATGCTTTTATATTAGTTTCAAGGTTTCAAAGGGATATATGTATAAGCATTAGTGAAATATTTCACAAGTTACAAATGATGTACTGTTGTTATTCTAGTACTGTGGCTAGAGAAATCTGAGTCCTTGTGAATTATTCAGATGTATGTTGTAAGGCTGCAAGTGAGAAACAGAGAGAGCCTACACCGATGGGTGCTATGAGCTCTGACCAACTTCGAGGTTAGCCCTGCTTTGAATGGGCTCCCAGCCAGATGACCTTGTAAGGTCTTTTCTAGGCTAAATTATGAAAGCACGTGCATGGTTGGGGCACGATGCCACCTCAGTCCTGGGTGCAATGTAGATTTATAAGCAAATAGCAATGTGTGAGTTAATAAAGCTAAAGAGAAGCTGAAGTGTTACGTTTCTTTGTATAATCTAGTAAGGGAAGAAATTTTCTGTAAGGGTAGTTATAATTCAAACTTCCCTTGCGAATGCAACAAAAATCAATTTTTAAAAAATAATCTTCTGTAAATTCAAGCTTTTGTCCTTCTTATAAGTGACACCAATCAAACAGAAATTAATCACATACAGTGGGAAGTTGGCAATGAATATGTTCTACTATGGCTATGTCTGCTGAGCAGAGCTGAAAAACTGTAATATAAATGTGTTCCTTTTACTTTAGTCATGTTTAATTTATGTTTTAGATGTTGCATATTTCTTTTTTCAAATTTTATTTCTCTTGAAAGAAAATCACAGGAAGAAAAACATTAACGTTCTGTTTAACTGCATGTCTCAGAACCTAGCTTAAGCGCCATTTGCCAATATGAACATTTTGTCACTCAGACACTGATGATGCAGATATCTTCTCCAAAAGTATTTACCACAGATTCCCCTTGTAGTTTCTTGCTTCTGGGTATTGTGTAGTAGTTGTGATTTGGGGAAAGAAAGGAAAATTATGTTGCCCAGATAATTTTTCATAGATTTTTTTCCTATGGTTTTATGCTTACTTTTTTCACTAATCTTGCTGAAATCAGTAACCTGGTTTGGATATTCCTAAACTAAATCTGGTATTATTTTAAAAAACATTTAGTAGTATTTTGCACAAGTTTTTTCTGTTTTTAATACACTTGTACTTTAATATACTACAAATAATGAGATGTACCATGATAGACACATTGAAATATACAGGGGAGAGAAAGCATTAAAATAACTTCAGGCAGCAACAACGCTGCTTGTATTTCCGATTCTCAAAAGGTGTGCCAAAACCTGCTGGGTCTGCATTAGCACACCATCCAGCGCCGTGGGGTTGGGCTTGTAAAGCAAAGCCTCAGCACTGAGGGTCCAGTGTCCACACTATGTGTGTTTTGAAGGTTCTACTTTGGGCTAGCTCTTGTCTGGCTTAGTTTTGCTGAAAAAGAGTCCAGTTTGTGCTGTCTGAGAGCATTCAGTGATACGAAGCAAAGCATGGTAGATAGGGATGATCAGGAGACTTGCTTCAGAAAGGTACACTTAATCTGAGTTAAAATGCAAATGTAAACGCACTTTTCATTCACTGTAAGAGGGGAGCCTTATGCTGTCTTTTTTTCCTCTATACACAAACACTAAAGCAAACTGAAAAAACTTTCAATTATTATAATTTTGCTACAGACTTGACTAATATCTATGAATATGGCAAGAAGTCATCAGCATCATTCATTGTGGGATCTACATCTGTCATCATTCATTCTTTTATTTTGCTGCAGTCTAGTTGAGGGCATTTTCAGTTTTGTCAATAAACACTGAGGAGCAGAAAAGAAATCACTGTTGAGAGGTAAAAGCATTATGTGTAATTATTTGAAGTTTTAAATAGTAGCAGCTACATTTAGTGGGCTGTATGAAAAGGTTGCAAGATCCTTTTAGCTGTCTCCTTGATTTTGGTTGTAAAACAGAATAATTTGTTTTAATTCATGATGTCTATATATTTTAGAAACTTTGCAGCATGTATCCTCTGGAGCTTTGCTTCAGTACATTTTCTGCCTGGTTTCACTTGAGCTCGGTAAGCTGCTGAAGCTTTCAGGCTCATTCAGGAATCATCCTTTTGGGTTAGCAGGTTAATTGTTTTTCAGCTTCTGTGGCAGGATTGTGCACAAGCCGGGGAAAGGGAATAGTTTCTTCCGCTGTGCAGGTGCAAGTGTCAGTTAGCTGGCGTGATGCTGACCTGTGCTTGAGCAGCCATGCAGGGATCGGTCCCGCAGGCTGGGGCTGTGCACGGTCTGGCTGTGTCCCGTTCAGCCCCTGCTCTGCTCTGGCTGGTGACTGTGAGGAGCCCAAGCTCTTCCTGGCTTGTACACGGCAAAATACGTTCCATTCTGGGAGGGCCTTGCTATAGTACGAAATAGAGGAGAGTAAAGTAAAAGAGACTGGTAGCAGGACCCCCTATTTACTAATCTAACTAGTGATCTGCTTTGAAAGTAAGAAAGGAACTCTTAGAAATTATGGATGGGTATATAAAACTTTCAGTAAATGCTGTTACTTACATGGTGTTTTCAAATGGGAGTTCTTCCAAATTTTTAAGCTGAATGTGGCATTACAGTGACAGTCTGGGTTTTTTCCTGAAACTTTATTAACAATTAGGTAACTTTCAATCTATAAAGTAACAATTAAATTTGCAGTAGCTAGAATGCTCTGGGAAAATACGTGCCTTTATCAGCCCTTAGGGTTGAGTTACACTGAACCAATGCGTTTTTCATCAGAGTTACTAGCAGCAAATCATTTACTGTGCAATACAAACCCATCAGGTTGCATGTTTTCCTGAGAGCAATACAGTTTCTGAGCAAGACATTGATTCTTCTGCCACCATGTGGTTATCCTGTTTAGAATCAACGACCATTTTAAGAAAGATGCACGACTGAGATTTATATAAAAACTGATTATAAACTATCATAGTTGTTTCATTTTTGATGGTCAGACTTGTTAACTTATGTTGTGCTGTTTGTAAAGATTAAACTTCAAAATACGTATTTAGAAGAAAACATTTCATTCAGTAAAATTGTGTCTTTTCATCTGCTGGGATTTACTGTAAATGATGTATTCTTGCTTTAGCCTTTTAACCTGTTGAAAAGAAGTAATAAAGCTCTTTCTTTGATATTTTAGAACAGGATTGGTCCCTACATTTTGAAATCAAAAGTGGGATTAGAGTTTCCAGCACCACAGTTGAACTGTACTGATTAAACATTTTTTCTCTTTTCCCCACTCGCTACAACGTATTAAAAAGTTAGGTTTTGCTTAAAAAATAAGAAAATGCCCACTCCCTATTTAACAATTTCCATTTCAGTGAGGGAGGGACTTGCAGAAACATGTTTGCAGATGGATTCCTTAAGACTTTTTGCTGCAAATTCTTTTTTTATCTATTCATAGCATTCAAAATTGGACCTTTGATATGAAAACCAAGAAAAGTAACAAAGGACAGACTTGGTATGCTTTGTAAAAGGGTATCTACATGTCAGACCTATTGCTTTTCTTTCCCTCTTTCTGTGCTATTTTCATACAGCTCTTTCAGATTTCTTGTCAAAATAACCAGCTGCCATAAACCCCATGATTATTACGTAAGCCGTGCTGCTACTGAAATACTCATTAACATGGGAAGGTACATGTCATTTCACACCATGCATTGTCTGAAATTATAATTTTTGTTCTGAATAAGCTTTTTGCTTTTACTCCTCTGTAATAAAAGATATTTTTAGTAGAAAGGATGAAACTAAGTTTGAATGTTGAAGTATGGGATATATGTGTGCAGGCAGATTTGAAAGGTGTAATTAAATCACTTAGCTCTTTTTTTATTAACTTTACTGAGCGTTAACTCTGAGGCTCCGTCATCTCCCTTATACTGTTAATGTAGTTAGAATATGTTCAATAATAAAACCTGATTCTTTTAATTGATTTTGCAGATTTTGAAACCATCAGTAAGTCAACCTCTCTAGACAGTCTTAGCAGTTGATTCTCAGTGCTCATTACTTTGTGCCTGAAGCGCTAGGTCTTATGTTCATGTATTAATCAACAGAGTTCTGTTGTGTGGTGTTTTTTAGGTCATGTTTTGATAGACCCATGCAACTCTGGAGGCTTTCTTGGCTGCATTTGAGTACATTTCTACTGTGCTGATGGATATTGCGTGGATGTATTGAAAAGGTTTCAAAATTGTTTTGTAAAATACAATGAAAGATGTTTCGCTAAAGAAAAAAGGGTTATTGTAAAGTGCTAGCACTTTCAGTGTGCACTGGAAGCAAATTCCATACTGCTGAGTATTGCTCGGGCAGATAAGGAAAGGCACCACAGCCAAAACGATTCAGCAAAGTTTGTAAATGCCAAAAAACCTTGATTTAAAGAGCCAAAAATATAATCCTTTTACATTTTCTTTAAACTAGGTCATAGAGCTGTTCAGGAGCAAATATTTTAATCTTTAAGTGAGTTCTGCTAAACTAAAAGGTAGTGCAGTCACCTGAAACAAATAATATGCTCATTAATGCTTTGTGGGTGTGAGCTTTTTCAGCAGGGTAATGTAGTTTTTCTTTCTGGAATTCCTATTTGAGAAGCAAACTCCACATTCAATTCAGTCTGCAAAGGAAACCCGTTAAAGCAAGTGACAGCACAACACTGTGACTAATAACCGCTTATATTGTCATGTGTCTATGTCACAATGTCTTAAATATAAACTAAGCCGCTTCTATTAATTTAAAATTTATCTAGTATTATTACATATAATTGTTCTCTGCTTAATTTTTGTCAGGTGGTCTCTCCATGTAAATTATAGCATTCTTTGAAGGCAGTTTGGCAACTTATTTATGACTAGGTGAAAAAAAACAAGTAATTGAAATCTCGATGTTGTGCTTATTAAATAATTAAGAAAAAACTATGGTAATTGACACTTAGATAATTGAAAGTTAGCTTGAATGGTTTTTCTAGAAGAACACTCCTGTTAGGTTTCCATACCAAGCATAACTGAGTTTATGTGAGAGTCTGAGGATAAAATTTTTTAGGTACTTCGAACAAGTAGCTTGAGTTAAAAAATAACACATTGTGCCATTTATGGGTATGATAAAATACATCATGGTTGCTGCTTACTGTCATAAGACAAAGTTAGGTCCTGAAATTTCTAATTGCATGTCGGATCATAGCTTAAAGCCTTCAGGGATCTTTTATAATTTATGGGGTATATATAGGGTTTACATTTATAACTGAAAGGTTTGTTCAGCTTGGAGCCTGGAAGGATGGGACGTTTGAACTGCCTTGTTCAAAGGTTTGTTTGCCTTTATTATGAATCCTCTTATTTTCAAATGCCGAGGATTTTTATAGCTCCTGTAGTCTTCCTACTTTAATAATTGACTTGTTTCTTTATCTTTTATGATTTTAAACATTAACATATTGTTTTAGTTTTTAGAGAGGCTAAGTTTCCCAGGAATTCCCCTTTCTCAGAAGTTCCTTACTTAAACTTTCTAAATGTAACTTCTGATTCTCGGTAATTCAGCAACAACTGGAAACAGAGTACTAGTTTGTGGACCACCACTAAACTGAAGTAGTCATGAAAAACCTCAAGCACACAGAGGAATAGATTTTCTGCAACAGGAGAACAAAACATTTCTACGTGTTGCTACCTCTTAAGATATTTGGTCATGGTTTTCAATGAGAGGCCTCAAAGTTACGCCTGTGTTTGATAGAACAGGTAAAAGGTGGTAATGAAAGGGATATCGCACATGCAAAATAGAATTTACATTAGTAAAGTTTCTAAGAGAGAGCCTCTATCCTGGTAAATTTGCTTTCTTCTGCAATCCTCCAAATTCCACAAATCAGATGTGATTATAAATTTCACAGGGAGAGGAGCGCACAGCAGAACTGTGTACATCTCTTCTGACATCAGATTTGGCTGTGTACATACCTATATGCGCCCCTAAAAACATGCCATGTAATAAGTACATTAAATAAAAATATTTAGCCTGTCTTTCTAAAATTTTACTTCAGTGCATCAAACATTCACACCCCTGTGCTGAAGATTCCATTTAGGAACATAAGTTCAGTCTGGTCTAGAGAAGTCCTCATACTGTGTGCTGCTTTGCAGCTTGGTTTCTGCAAAACTTGAGTCCAGCTTGAGCTGTAGGGCTCTCCACAGCTCCTTGTACGTATTACATGAGCAGAAATGCTTAGGCTTCATTAGAGATCTAATCTTACTGCAGCAAATGAGTGTTAAACTGTGCAGGCACTGTGCTTAACAATATTGATGTGTACTGATCTTCCTTGAAGACTAGTGAATGAATCATGATCTGTTAGAAAGATGTGATAACCAAAAATAAACCAGAAAATCCTGAACTTCTGTCTCTCATGAAAAATATCTCAGAATCACTAAGGTTGGAAAAGACCTGTAAGATCATCAAGTCCAACCATTACCAAAAAAAAAAAACCACCAAACCAAAAAAACACACCACCACACCACCCACCCACACCACACAGCACCATGCCCATCAAGCCACATCCCACAATGCCATATCTACATGCTCCTTGAATACCTCCAGGGACGGTGACTCCACCACCTCCCTGGGCAGTCTATTCCACTGTGTTACCACTCTCTCAGTAAAGAACTTTTTCCTAATATCCGGTCTGAATCTCCGCTGGCACAACTTGAGGCCATTTCCTCTTGTCCTGTCACTCGTCACTTGGGAGAAGAGACCAACACCCACCTCTCTGCAACCCCCTTTCAGGTAGTTGTAGAGAGCGATGAGGTCTCCCCTCAGCCTCCTCTTCTCCAGGCTAAACAACCCCAGTTCCCTCAGCCACTCCTCATAAGACTTGCGCTCCAGACCCCTCACCAGCTTCGTCGCCCTTCTCTGGACACGCTCCAGCACCTCAATGTCCTTCTTGTAGTGAGGGGCCCAAAACTGAACACAGGATTCGAGGTGTGGCCTCACCAGTGCTGAGTACAGGGGCACGATCACCTCCCTGGTCCTGCTGGCCACACTCTTTCTGACACAGGCCAGGATGCCGTTGGCCTTCTTGGCCACCTGGGCACACTGCTGGCTCAGATTCAGCCGGCTGTCGATCAACACCCCCAGGTCCTTTTCTGCGGGGGAGCTTTCCAGCCACTCGTCCCCAAGCCTGTAGTGTTGCATGGGGTTGTTGTGGCCAAAGTGTAGAACCTTTCATAGTAAACCATACACACTAAATTAAAAAGCTGATTGATCTATCTGCCTGTCTGCTTACCTACTACATTGTAAACTATACATAAAAACCTTGCCAACTTTTATATGCGCTATTTTCTTAGCCCTAGATAAGGAAAAAAAAAAAAGGGAAGGGGGCAGTCATGGCCAAGTCAGTGTTGGTGAAATCATAACTTATTTATAAATAGGTTTTGTAAATAGGTTTCTACTTTTTATTTAGACCCTATAGTAATTTACTCCTTAAAAGACATTGTATAATATTTAATTGACTATGGCTCAATTTTTGGGATGCTGACATGATAAGAAAACAGGTATTTAGAAGATCATAGCGGTCATCCTCGAGTTAAGTGAGATCAAAAGATTTTTGGGTATTAGTCCTAGCTTTAAGCAATAGTAAGTTTTCATCTGTTTCCTGCATTAACTCATTTTGTGTGTTAAGCACTTTAATTATTATGTAATATCCCCTGCTTCTTTTATTGGTCTTGCTCTAGTTTCTGCTTTTTTATTTGTATTTTTCTTAAAGGACCTTTCCATGATATAAAAAGAAGATACTACCTAAGAAACTTTATCTTACACTTAGACATTTTTACTACAGATCACATGACAGTAACTTAATTCCTGTAGTTTAAATTGGGGAGGAAATGTAGTCTGATCATTGGATCAGGTGGTCTAGACTCAGATTTTTGGGACTATAGTCCTGGCTTTGTCATTGATAGTCTGTGTAGCTAAAATTAAGTAAGCCAACAGAGGCTACTTGGACTATAAATGCTGGAGAATGGATGTGAACCTTGGATATACTTGAATTTTGAGTGGACAAGGCCCAGAACAGCCTGCTTTAGCTGGAGCTGCTTGGGGCAGGGTTTGGACCAGAGAACTCCAGAGATGCCTTCCAGCCTGAATTACCCTGTGGTTCATGAAAACAGTGTGTGAGAGAGAGATAGTAATTTTCACTTGACATTTAATTATGTTTCGAGTTGATGATGATCTTAAAACAAAATAACATTTTATAGAAAAAACAATGTTGTTATGCCTTCTAAATACATAAGACAGGGTTTTTTATAAATTCTATGTTGTTCTGTGTTCAAGCACAAAGGACAGCTGCCTGTCACGAGCGTTCAGTCGGAATCACAAAAGACAGGCAAAGAGGATACCGGATTAAGTTAGGTAACCAGAGAGATGGTGATTACAAACTTGTTAAGATGCCTAATTTTGTAGTACATCTACTACATGTATAATTTTCTTATGAACAAAACAAAGTGACATATGTGGATCGCATTGTCTTTTTATTTAGCTAAACACATTGTGATACTAGTTTCCCTTTGAAAAACACAGCTATGCTGTATATATATATATATATATAGTACAGATAAAAGCACTTGGTAGGTATTGTTAGCTCTGTTTAAGGTCTCACAGGTGTTTCTAAGATTTCCATTTGCTTTTATCTGCAACTGATTTTTGATTACCGGTTTCTGCCCAACTGGGAGGTGGTGGAACCTGTAAAAATAGTTGTAACATGGTACAGAGTTAAAATACAGTTCAGAAACAGAGATATAAACTTAAAACTACTGAGCATGGGCTAATGCCCTTTCTATTTTTCATGCTATTGGGAAAAAAATCACAGGAAACCAAAATGTCCTTATTTAGCTATCAAGCAGGAGGATTCAAGGAAGCGATTATTTGATATTAGTTATAAGGACCGTATCAGTCTCTAGGTGCTTAGAAATGATGGGAAGAAAATCCTGGGTGAAGAGTCTGAAGACACCATGCACAGGTCATCTGCCACAGGTTTTCTGAGTGGCTTTGGGCATGTCATCTCTGTGCCTCTTGGGTAAAGCCCTTTGAAATGTAGCGGTAAAAAAAATGCTGTTTCAGAGATACCGTGACTCCTACTGACAGTCACACACACTCACTGATGTTGTTGTACTAACCAAGTTAGGCTGGTTATGAAGGCAAGGGGGATGTGAGGGCAAGGCTCTATACTCTAAATATGTTTTTTCATGTATTTGTGATATATGAATAGTAATATATGCATAGGTAACTTCTGGATGAATCAGTTGGCTTTTATATACAGATTTATTAAGAGAAATCATTGGCTTATTCTTCCTCAGTAGTTGTTTGCTTTGATGTTATCAGCCTTACTTGTATGTTATTCTGAAATTAAAAATAACATTACTCTAGTATAAAATATTTTATTTTATTTATGTAGCTTTTTCATAATTTTACCTATCACGGATTCATTTTATTACTGGACTATATTCCCAGAGTTTGAGCTGGCATAGTCACTGTGATAAGTGAATACAAAAATCCTTGAAAGATGTCATAGAGTAGACAAAACCAGCCATGTCAGTTCCAGCTGTTGCTCCTCTGAGACCCAGGTGTGGAGGTAAAGGGAGAATCAGTGTTTGACAGTGTTAGAAGAAAAATTTGATCATAGGAGAAATGCCGTTTTTCAGGAGTTGGGCTTAAATGAAGGAAATAACACCATTACATAAACAGATAAATAAATTAAAAAAATTAGCAAGTGAGTCATTATTAGCCCAGTCCAGTATAGCCTGTTATTTCATTTTACATAGGAGGAAAATTTATATTTTAATTTCTTAAAGAAGTCTCACACTTGCCGAGAGATTTTTGCTTTAATTTTATTATGAGTAAGCTATAAAGCACCTTAAAAATCTGTTCCAAAGAACTGTTCTTTTGAGAATCATTACTTACTTTATTTTGTATGTGCAGAGACAGATTCTTTTTGTGTGAGTTTACAGGCCTGTCAGCCTGACCTCGGTGCCGGGGAAGATTATGGAGAGGCTCATCTTGAGGGCACTCACAGGGCACGTGCAGGACAACCAAGGGATCAGGCCCAGCCAGCACGGGTTCATGAAAGGCAGGTCCTGCTTGACCAACCTCATCTCCTTCTATGACCAGGTGACCCGCCTTAGCGGATGAGGGGAAGGCTGTGGATGTTGTCTACCTGGACTTTAGTAAAGCCTTTGACACTGTTCCCCACAGTATTCTCCTGGAGAAGCTGACGACTCGTGGTTTAGACAGGTACACTCTTCGCTGGGTTAAAAACTGTGTGGATGGCCGAGCCCAGAGAGTTGTGGTGAATGGGGTGAAATCCTGTTGGCGGCCGGTCACAAGCGGAGTCCCCCAGGGCTCAGTTTTGGGGCCGGTCTTGTTTAATATCCTTATCGATGACCTGGATGAGGGGATAGAGTGCTCCCTCAGCAAGTTTGCAGATGACACCAAGTTGGGTGGGAGTGTCGATCTGCTGGAGGGTCGGAAGGCTCTGCAGAGGGATCTGGACAGGCTGGATCGATGGGCTGAGGCCAACTGGATGAAGTTCAACAAGGCCAAGTGCCGGGTCCTGCACTTGGGTCACAACAACCCCATGCAACACTACAGGCTTGGGGACGAGTGGCTGGAAAGCTGCCCTGCAGAAAAGGACCTGGGGGTGTTGATTGACAGCCGGCTGAAGATGAGCCAGCAGTGTGCCCAGGTGGCCAAGAAGGCCAACGGCATCCTGGCCTCTATCAGAAATAGTGTGGCCAGCAGGAGTAGGGAGGTGATCGTGCCCCTGTACTCGGCGCTGGTGAGGCCACACCTCGAATCCTGTGTTCAGTTTTGGGCCCCTCACTACAAGAAGGACATTGAGGTGCTGGAGCGTGTCCAGAGAAGGGCGACGAAGCTGGTGAGGGGTCTGGAGCACAAGTCTGATGAGGAGCGGCTGAGGGAACTGGGGTTGTTTAGCCTGGAGAAGAGGAGGCTGAGGGGAGACCTTATCGCTCTCTACAATTACCTGAAAGGAGGTTGCAGAGAGGTGGGTGTTGGCCTCTTCTCCCAAGTGACGAGTGACAGGACTAGAGGAAATGGCCTCAAGTTGCGCCAGGGGAGGTTCAGGTTGGATATTAGGAAAAAGTTCTTTACTGAGAGAGTAGTGAAACATTGGAACAGGCTGCCCAGGGAGGTGGTGGAGTCACCCTCTCTGGAGGTATTCAAGGAGCGTGTAGATATGGCATTGTGGGATGTGGCTTGATGGGCATGGTGCTGTGTGGTGTGGGTGGGTTGTTTTGGTGTGGGCTGTGGTGTATTTTGTGGTTTGTGGGTGGTTTTGGGTTTGTTGGTTTGTTTTTTTTTTTTTTTTGTGGTTGGACTTGATGATCTTACAGGTCTTTTCCAACCTTAGTGATTCTGTGAATATAATTCAAAACTCCTGGCAGTTTATCAGAGTCAGTCCCTCACCAAGACTGTTATTTAGCATGTCCCAATTTCTATCTGATGGGGGAACAGTTGTTTTAGAGGTAGCACTCCTTAAAGAGATGAGTGATAGGATGAAAGAGTTCCTATCTTGGAACCAGTGGTATAACACCATGTTAAAAAGGGTAACTTATCAGTAGTATTTCAGTAGCTATTAGTAGGAATTCACCCTGATGTTGCGTGTATGACCAGACTGGTGATGTTCTGAAATGTCAGCATGAAGTTACACATTTGTGGGAATGAAAGGACGGGAAGAATGTGATACAAATAAAACTAGAGATTTTCAGTGGTCTGAAGCCAAATGCTTCTTGCATCTCATGATTGCCCCATTAGTTTAAAAACTTGTAAATGCCCAGGTCAGTTTATTTTGATGGTTCCGTGTTCTGGTGATTCAAAAAGTGCTTCTGGTGCAATGGTAGAGCGGCACACCTTTTTCATTGCTTATGGCGGGCAGCAATGATTTGTTGAGCTCTGTGTATTCAATGGACAAATGTCAAACTGAGATCTTGCCACTTGTAATTTGTGATGCAGCTTTCTACATCTTTCTAAATCATCTACAACCCATTTTTGTCAAACCCACATCTCTGGAACAATAATTGTAATGTTTAAAATGGCCTCTCTGAAATTAAGATTTATTTTTGTGCTTAGTTTCTAAGAATACTTCCTATCCTATTTTCCTTGCTTCTGGTAAAGATAAATACAATGCAGAGGGAGGATCATATTCATGATTTTTTGTCTGTCTTTCTATCTAAGGGACAAGTGTAATTTGTATTTTTTGCTGGATTCATACTGGAATAATTATTTTAAATAAGTTTAGATGCTGCTAATAATAGTGCTAATGCTTGCTCAGAGGAATGCCTTCTTCCCCCTAATGTTCTGTGTTGACTGAAAATCACTTAGCTGCATGTAATTTTCTTGGCCCATTTCTATGACTTTTTTCCCATCGTGAAACGAGGGGTATTGTGTGTACTAAGATGATATTCTTGCATGTAGGAGAATAAGCAAACCGATTCTGCAATGTGAACATGGTGGTCCGAGTTCCTAAATCTAGGCAGCTATTCTGAATACCTCTGGGTTTGGATATAGGATTTAAGACACATTTAATGGAGTTGAGTTCAGACAGTTTCACTGTATTTTATAAAATCTGTACTTTCTAATGTAAGTTTGTTATGGTCCCAAAAATACAGGCTCACAAAATCACTAATTGCAATTGACTGGTTTGGATTCACTGTGTCATACTGGATTTTCAAATTCAAGTAGTGTTCTAAGTACACTGAAAAGAAAGGTTTGATTTCTTGTATTGGATGGGGTGTTACTGGGAGCTTTATAACAACTTGAGGACTGGTAGTGAAGAGTTACTTTTACTTTAAGAGATTTTTGGAGTACTCAAGTCTTGAAATGCTGTGTTTCTTTTTCCTTGCATTTATTTTCTACTTTTTAAAAACAATCTATGGGTTTTTCTTCATTATTAAAATCTTTTGATTGCTGTTTTTTGGGTGTGGAATAAAGAAAAGAGCAGACTAGAAACATGGCTTTATTTAATCTAAATTAGCTTTTAAAAATTGGCTTTTTCCATCTTTATTTCTCAAAATGCATTACATATTTTTATTTGGCTACTGGTATGCTAATGGCAAAGGCAATGTTCTATTAAAGAAAAGACATTTAGAGAAATCTTTTCAACATGTAAGAATATATTTGATTTTTGATAGGTATTTACTAAGGCAAGAGGTTTCATAGGAGACATTAGCTCTTACTATGCAATTTCTGATGGTAAAATCTCTTCCTAGTCTGGGGAATGATCTTTTTCTTAGGGTGTTTTTGTCTCCTTATTAACAAGGAAGCATCTTTTTTTTCTGAATTGAAACGATTGTAAAAAACTAATTCATGAGTGCTGTGATGTGTCATATGGGTAGTCAAGTCAGACGCTCCAGCTATAGAGCTGTCAAAATTGTTTTTTTAAAAAAAAAAAAGTGGGAGCTTCTCTCTAGAAGTTCTTTTTCTAAAGACAGCCAGTGTTAAAAGGATTTTTTCGAGGAACTTCTGGCACCTTCTTAGGTAATTCACACTTAGAGAAAGTAAGTGGAAAATCAAAATCTCTTTGAAACCAACTTGGAAATGCTGCCATATGTCTTATTCTTGAGATTATACAAGTTTTTAAAAAAAAAGAAAGGAGGGGGAGAAATAAATTCAGCCTCCAGCTTTCAACTGCCACATCCTTCAACCAGACGGTTCTGGGATCTGTTAAATCAAATCTCCATACACCACACTTCCCAACTTGTGGATTGATAGGTGATACAGCTTCCTGTGGTGGTATTTAAGTTTACCATGGGAACAGCTAAATCAGTGATAGCAGCAATAAGGAGGCACTGAATAGAATTTTTCAACTTAAAACCAGCTGACTTTCACATCCTTATTCAGCAACCTGATAAGGCGAAGTTAAAATGAATTATGTACTGTTCGAATATGAGCAGAGGTGCTTGGGAAACCAAAGAGGACAGAAAGGGTTTGAGATCATGGGCTGTGACTTGAATTTTTTAAGGAAAGCTTTTTTTTGAAGTCTCTGCTATCTCTTGACCTGTTAATAAACAAAGCAATAAATGGAATGAAGTTTTAGAGGTTAGTATTTTACAATTGGTAGAACATTTTGTATCCTTACAGTTTGGACACAGGTAATCAAAGTTGTTTTTTTTTATCTCTACCGTAAGTAAACTGAGCCAAATTCTGCTTGATTTTATATATGTGTCTCTGTTCTCTGGCGTAACTGTAGGGCTGTAACCAAGGATAGATCTTCTCCTCATGTGACTATGCATATAGAGCATTAAGATGTACGAATAGTCATCCTTTGTGCTGCAGGCAGTCTCCTTGTCATTCCCTTGGCTCTCCACAGTTTTTGCTTGGACCCTATCCTCCTCGTGCTGTGCACAGGTTTCCAGATGAGTTTTGTGCTGTCAGTGGCAGGAGAACTTACCCGATGCCTTAGAATATCCAAAGGTAGTACCGCTGGTGTGAAGACAGGGTCAGTGCTGAATGGAAAACAGTTAGAGCACTGGAATAATAAGAGAAAAATTAAATCAGCAATCTTTCCAAGAATTGGTTTGTCTCTGTTTTCATTGTCTGGTTTAGTTTCTGGACTAAATAGGGAGAAAGTTGTTTGGATCTTCAAGTAGCATTTGATTTGATCTTTGTGCTGAAGAAGAGAAGAAAAAAATGCGGTATTTTTTTTGAGTTCCATTTTCTTTCAGCGACAGTATACAGATGCACAGCCCAGAGTTTAACATATATTTTTCTTGGAAGACTTACAGTTTTAAGAAATGTTAGGAGCAGGTTTTCTCCCACACACATTGATTAATTCTTGTATAGAATCTTCACGTATATTTTGAAGGTAAACCTTCAGTGAGTGCTGTGGGGATTTGTAAGTACTGAACTGCTTTTTGTCTCAGGAAGTAACAAAAGGTGATTTGCCGAAGGAGAAAAAAATCAGTTAGTTTAGAGTAGTGTAATAGAATACAATATGTAACTGTCTTAACTTGCTAAGCTGGCTTTCTGTACCTGCTCTTCTGCATAAACTTAGTTTTAATTAGCTTTAAATATCATGTATCTGAAGAAAACAATAGTAGGTCTAAAGCAGCATCTATTTTTTCGAAGTTAGTTGTTTCAGTGAACTTGGTTGGCTCAGTATCTTTGGGAAAACCTTAGCAAGTCTAACATATTTTCTTTAGGCATGAGAATATCCATTCTCTTAGAGCACTGCAAGACAGGTATCTAGATCCCTGTGGAAAAATACAGATCTTGAGTGCTTTTCTGTAGCTAGCTCTTTGTACATATAAATCTGCTAGTTCTTATGTATGAGTTTTCTGTAATAGGGAGAGTCAACTTTTCTTCACAGGAAGTGGGTAGAAAGGAAATTAATTTACCAATTGACAATAATCCTAAACTCATATTGGCCTTGGAGCTTGGGCCGTTGACTGATGTGAGCTGCGTTGCTCACAGTTTGTCCTACAGGGAGTAAAAGGAGTATTCTCTGATGTCTTCTCTTTCATCAGCCCTAGGTTCACTTTCATTCCTCCTTCCCTTTTCTTTCATGTCCTATTTTTCTCTGAGTTTCTTTCTTCAGAGTGAGAGGATTAAAACTGTCTGATTCTATTTTGGTCTTTTTTTTTTTTCCCCCTCTCAATTCCCACAGTAAGGCACCTCATCATCCAACATCCCACCCGTCCCACTTGCCAGCTGCTTCCATCAGTAAGTTCTTAAGCATTCTTGAATATTACATCAATTTTAGAGAACTATGAAAAACAAAATACATCTCAATCAACACATCTGTTGCTTCTTCAAAGGCTGTTTGCCAATTCTTTTCCTTTGTGAGTATACTTTTTATTAGAGACTTAATCTGCCATAGGTCAGGAAAAATGGCTCGGGTCCCATTAGATTACTTCAAGCAGTTGATGCTTAAAGAACTTTTCTGGAATTCTGACTCAGCTGAAAATTAGGTGTCCAGTTAAGCATCTTTTCATAAGCCAGGAGCAGTTTTCATTTTATGTGAAAGCTTGAGCCACATGCTCACCGAATTACTGAAAATGTGAAAGACACTGATACATCTGTCTTACCAAAGGTTGGAGAATTGGGACTAAATAAATATGTGAGCACTGGAGGTAGGAAGTTTGGAATACCAAGAAGGTAGCAAAAGTTAGGAATAAGTAAGTTTTTGTAACTCGTTTCAAACACAGAGAGTCTTGTGTTCTACCAGTGTGTGTGTGTCTAACAATAAGATACAAAGTTTCACCAGCTGTAGTGGGTTGACCTTGGCTAGATGCCAGGTGCCCACCGAGCCACTCCATCACTCTCCCGCTTCAACTGGACAGAGGGAGAAAGTATAACGAAAGGCTCATGGGTCAAGATCAGGAGAGGGAGATCACTCAGCCATTACTGTCACGGGCAAAACAGACTCAACTTGGGGTAATTAGTTTAATTTATTACCAATCAAATCAGAGTAGGATAATGAGAAATAAAACCAAATCTTAAAAACACTTTGCCCCTACCCCTCCCTTCTTCCTGGGCTCCACTTTGCTCCCAAATTCTCTACCTCCTCCCCACGAGCAGTGCAGGGGGATGGGGAATAGGGGTTGCGGTCAGTTCATCACACATTGTCTCTGCCGCCACTCCTTCCTCCTCACACTCTTCCCCTGCTCCAGCGTGGGATCCCTCCCATGGGAGACAGTCCTCCACAAACTTCTCCAACGTGGGTCCTTCCCACGGGCTGCTGTTCTTCACAAACTGCTCCAGCATGGGTCCCTTCCATGGGGTGCAGTCCTTCAGGAACAGACTGCTCCAGCATGGGTCCCCCATGGGGTCACGAGTCCTGCTGGCAAACCTGCTCCAGCGTGGGCTCCTCTCTCTCTATAGGTCCACAGGTCCTGCCAGGAGCCTGCTGCAGCACAGGCTTCCCACGGGGTCACAGCCTCCTTTGGAATCCACCTGCTCCGGCGTGGGGTCCTCCATGGGCTGCAGGGGAATATCTGCTCCACCGTGGACGTCCATGGGCTGCAGGGGCACAGCCTGCCTCACCATGGTCTTCACCACGGGCTGCAGGGCAATCTCCGCTCCGGCGCCTGGAGCGCCTCCTCCCCCTCCTTCTTCACTGACCTTGGTGTCCGCAGAGTTGTTTCTCTCACATATTCTCACTCCTGTCTTTGGCTGCAGCTGCACAGGTGTTTTTTTTCTTAAATCTGTTATCCCAGAGGTGCTACCACCGTTGCTGATGGGCTCAGCCTTGGCCAGTGGCAGGGCTGTCTTGGAGCCGGCTGGCATTGGCTCTGTCGGACATAGGGGAAGCTTCTAGCAGCTTCTCACAGAAGCCACCCCTGTAGCCCCAACCTCTGCTACCAAAACGTTGCCATGCAAACACCATACTGATTTGAAGTCATGTATCCAGTGTACAGAAACAAGTAAGATTTTCCATAATAAAGTGGGGGGGGTGTCCTCCAGCAGGACTTTTTTGTGCTTTTCAGTCTTTAGATGCATTCATGTCACATTTTTCAATCTTTTCTCCATGACCTAAGGGCTAGATAAGTGTTGCTTTGTTTAACAAGAGCCAGGGTTCTCACGGAATTATGTATTTCAGCTAGCACACTATGCAAAACCTCAAATGCTGCAAAATTTTGCTGGGAGTCATAAGAAGCAGGAGAGAGATGCCTTTACTGTTCTTTTGCTTGAAGACCTGCAAAAGAAAAAACCAGCAGTACATTTGTAAGTAGCAATCTATTATTACAAATCAGAGCACACAACGCAGCTGGTAGTAAATGCATGGTAGGCCCCAAATTCCTTTTACAAAGTAGGATGAGTTAACACTGTGGTCTCACCTTATTACTCTGGGTTTTTTATTGTTATGTAGAGTTTGGACAGTAAAATAACTTGTATATTTAAATCCTAAAGCAAGTAAGAAGCGTTAAAACTTCTCTTGATCTCGTAAACTGAGAAATACTTCTGCCAATGACAGGTCATGAGGGTGGTCATCCCCCCATCCCTGTCATGTGTCAATCCCCCCTAGTAAAAACCTATATAACACATTCAGGCTCTACTGACAATATGCAAACTTACCATTTGCAATTACCTCATGATGCTGTGCCCATAAGCCTGGCAGGGAGAAAGAACATACTGTTTAGCACATGTTTCCATTTTTACCATGCAATAGATGCGTAGAATTAACATCTAGCAGGTCAGGTAGGTAGTGCTTTGCATATTGGAAGATTTCCATTGAAAGCCATGGCACAGTGAATATGCTTTTTCATATACCCATATCCAGAAATGCTTTGCTAAATTGGGGTTTTAAAGTAGTATGCTGATAATAAATCATCTGAGTACTTCAGGATTTACATAATATATCTATTACTGTTCTCTGAATGGAAATTAGTAATAATATATTTAATATTGAAAGACATAGATGGCAGAGTTGCTTTAATAGCACTGCTTGTGAGTCAGAGACGTTTTTAATTAAGTTTTTGTTGTGTGCGTGGGGGGTAGTATCAGAATAAGAAAAAGTCCTCCCACGTTTGCAAGAAAGACAATGGAAAGAGGGAATGAGTTCTTTTGCTACTGATTTTTGTCTCTTACAAATGATTGCAAGCACTGCCCACTTAGGAAATGGGTAAGATGAGGATGTTGGTAGAGGGTGACAGGATTGTCCTAATACAGCCCTTAGTAAAATACACAAACCAGAAAGAGCAGTGACATGTTGGAACACTGGTGAAAGTGTGTTATGGGTTATATATTGGGCCAAAAAGGGCAGATGTTAGTTATTGTAATGGCAGATGTCATTTATTGGTGGCAGCTGCCTCGGATAACAGTCCTTTCTGAGGTGATGCGTAACACTAGTATCTTTCAGTTCTTTTATTCAGTTCAACAGTAGAGTTGTGAGAAATGAAAAATCCAAAGGTTGATTACTTACAGACTCATACACCCTCCATCCAAGAAAGGAAAAAATTATCTGTGCAGTTCAAATGAGGACCCACTCTTTTACCTGTTGGGTGCCCTGCCAGCTCCACTGCAGAGCAAAGGTATATCATGTGTTTTTAATGTGCACAACCAATTTATAAAAGATTTAAGTGGTAAAACAAAAGGAGAAACATGATTAAAACTGCTTGTGATTATATTAGAAAGCTTGATCTTTCTGTCAGGCTGCCTGGCTGCCATCCATGAGGTGGCTCTCAGGGTTTCCTTGATGCAGACCCAGGGCCTCAGGTTGCCATGGTGGGGCTGTCTTGGAGCATGTTTTAATGACACCCCCATCCCCAGCCATTCCTGCAGACTGATCCAAAGTTTTAGCAGATTTGGCTTTCTGGCTAGATAAAGAGCTGGCATAGAGGAGTTCAGATACTAGTGGCAACCAGATGCTTGTTTCTAACATGTGTCAAGATACTATGGTGCATTCTCTAACTCAAAAAATTACCAAAAAGTATGTCATAAGAACAAGAAATAATTTAACAGTGGCTAGATACTGTTTCTCTGGAGAACCCTAAGTATCAACTTACTTCAGAAAACAGAGCCTTTTAAGTTATTTTGAAATAATAATAGTTTGCTTTCTTGTTTCACTATTGAAAGATTTCTTTCCCAACACTTCATAATTTGAGTTTTTAATAGTATTGTAAATTATTCGCCAAAGCAAACAAAGCTACTGTAGTTACAGTGAGAAAACAGGTACAAGGCATCCTGAAACTATTTGGCAAACAGTGGCCGTGAAGATGATTGTCTCACTTATTATTACAATAATAACATGTCCTACTGCTTGGGGGTCAAATCCTCTTCTGTTTGTCAGAACCATTACAGTCTCATCAGTGGGTTCATCTACATGAAGGTACAGATACTTAGTGTCTTACTACTTTAATACTGTTGGGGGAAAATAATTTCCAAATTTTTACAACCTCTATTTTAATTTGTTGAAAAATATCATTGCCATTATCTGACAGTATAAGAAAAAAGTCTCTAAATAAAATTTTAATATATCACTGTCATTCTGCCTGCCCTTGAAACTCCTTCTGGCCTTCCTGAACATTTTTTGAGCAAAGTGTTGAGAATTCATTGCTTTTAAATTTATAGTAAAATCAGTCAGTCTAATGGGAAGGATTCTTCCTGCTTGGGAATAAAGGAGCTGCTATGCAATCTTCTCTGGCTTTCTCAGTTACTACGAACGTGCTATGTGAGGCTCTTTTGAATCACAAGCAGTTCTGCAGTGGACTCCCTCTGCCCCATGCAGGATACAAGCAAGTAGTTAGTACTTTATTGAGAAACAAATGAAGAAAATTTTTAAAAAACCAAAAAGAATCACTTCTCCAAAGTAAACTTACTGAAGTTAGTGTGCTTCTCATGTCTGCAATGGTGACACCTCAGAATGGCGTCTTTCCCAGTTGTAGGTAAGAAGACTGAAGCACTCTGAAACCTGAATAGGTGTAATGTATATCACAGGCTTGAGCTTTAGGAGGGGTACAACCATTATAAAACTATGTTTTGAAAGCCATCTTCTCTGACCTGTGTAGGTTATACGCTATAGTGTGTGGTTACATGGAATTATAAGCTTTAATATGGAGATTTTAGCACAAGTGAGCTTTTCTACATGCATTTCTAAGCTTGGATGGAAACAAGTTGTTGCTATCAGGAGGGTGTTCTGGAAGTGGAATCAACATGAGATTTAGTAGCTTGAAAGTAGGAAGTGGTTTTCATTCCCCTTTTTACCTTCAGATACTGCGGCTGTTCTGCAGCTAGCATGCGACTGGGATATCCAGCGGGACCTTTTCAGTTCAAAACAGCTTCTGTCTTGCTGAGAAGTATGTAAAATTTCTACAATTGCCTTTTCTGTGACATCTTGCTGTGTCTCTGGTCATCCCCAGCCCCATGTCTTTTGCATGGCATACAACAGGATAATGGTTGCCTTGCTACAGATACTTCAGTAGTTTCTGTGCTGGCAAAGACTTGCTTTTTCAGGTTGCCATTCACTCATCCAGCATAACTTACCGCAAAAGGATTTAGGTTGGCTATTAGAAAACAGCCTGCTTGCCAGAGTAGTGAAACAAGATACATGAGTGCGTTGTGAAATTTCCCTTGCTGGAGGTTTTCAAGAACCATCACAAAAATGGAAGCTGAGGATGCCTGAAGTACTTGAGACCTTCCCCACTGCAGGAGGCTGTGGTCAGGCATCTCCTAGGCGCCTGCCACTTATGGTTCTGTTATTCTATGGCAAAGGAACAAAGCTGGAGTTGAAAAAATATTTAGGAAATAACTCCTGTGAAAGACCAGAAACCCCAGTCATACAAGGTTCTGTTTTATCGTGCTCTATGTACCTTTTGCAACTATTAGAAAAAGGCTGCTGAACTTCTCTGATGTATCACAAACACATGCTTAAAATGCTGTCATTCGGGATCTGTCTGGTTTAATAGTTACCTCTGGGAAAAGGGTTTTGTCCTGAAATTTTCACAATGCTTATTTTCCTTCTTAGCATCACAACACGATTTCCTTTCCAGGAACTGACAAAGGCCAGCAGCTCAGGTGTTGACCCTGCAGAGAGGTCAGTTGACCCTGCAGATACTTTCATAGCCTGGAGCTCTGTTAAAATAAACATGCACTTTGAAAGTTCATCTTCAACAGCAGCCTTGACCATGATGTTTTGCCATGTTTTCCTTCTTTCCTTCAAGATAGCCAAAGGACAGTCAATATGAGCGTGTGTCACCAGAGTATCGACCGCCACCACTATCACCACAAGTGGCTGGGCATGCTCTGAGAAGCATGCTGCAGTCACAATGCAGGACATGTTTGCAGACTTGCAGCAATATAAGGGTAGGGAAATCTAGTCCCAAGGATGGCTTTTGGTCTGATCATAGTTATAATAATCTTATAATAAATATACACTGCGTTGTAATAGATATGTAGCTTCTTCATTCAAAAGATAACGTACTTTTTTAACTTTGGTAAGTAGTTGATTTAATAAGAGATACTGCACCTTGTTAGCCTGTCAGGACTTAACACTATCATTACTATCACCAGGCTACTAATGCTACTTTTTACTAACACTGTATCAACACGAACTGAATGTTGCTGCCACAAACTAAATTAATTTTCTTCCTGTAACTTTATCATGTCAAATTATGGCACAAAAACTGTTCTACATTTTACAAATTATTATTTTACATTACTAGTTATGACATGAGTAGACCCATTACATTCTGTGGAGTAAGATTTTTCTCCTGAATAATAGCTTTAGTATTTACCATATGTAGAATGCATTTCCACCTCTCTAATTTCAATTGCAGATTTATTGACATAAGGGCATTGTGTTTAGAGTGAGGCTGTTTGTTCCTCCTGAAAGATAACACTGGAAGACCAAAATAACCTTAGTTAGCACTGATTGATTTTTTTTTTTTTTTCCCCCTGTTGTCTGTGACATCTCCTTTCCAACTGTAAAAGCTCTAAAGACTTGCGGAAAAAGTCTTGAAAGTTGAAATTTTCTTTTAAAAACCTCGAGATTTGAAATTGACTTTTCAGAAAACCTGTCATATAGCAATAACCTCCCTGTGGTATTTCTAGCTATATAACTTATTTTGCCAAATGCAATGCAATGTGAAAATTGTAGTTACAAGTTCTTTATTTCAGGAATACCATATTCTTAAAATCATTAATGTTAAATACCACCAATAAGGAAGTTGAAAGGAAGTAGGAGGAATCTGTCTCTGATTTGCTTACTTTGTGGATCTGACAGCTGTTTATCTGTAGGCGTTGCTACATTCACCCTCTAAGATGAGGTTGGTACCCCTGTCCTCTGTGTGAGCCCCCAGGGGTCTAAAAAATAAACCCTATACTTATGTCCATCCCCTACCAGTTGTCCCATCAACAGTTCCTGTAAAACAGAGATATGTTCATTAAATATTAGATTTATTAAAACATGCTGTATGATCATCTGAAGATGACCATGTGTAATTCCGTGTTGTTAATACCTTAAGCTTGTGTAAGTTGTCATTAATTCTGCAGGCACTATGCAGATGGAGAGCAGAAACATGTGAGGGCTCATCTTGATGGCTTTCTTAAGGAAAATCTCGAAGTCATTTGGAGGCGAATTTGGCTGGAGTATGTATGGGAACTAATCCTCCCTCAGCCCCAGCTTCTGCTGCAGCAGAGCAGATGGGCTGCAGCTGGGGCAGCAGTGGTACTTCACCTGGTTGCTTCAGGTACCAGGCTCCACGCTCCTGGTTTTGAACACTCAGTCCAAATTTTTGCCAGCCAGCAAGGTTGGGACATTTCTGAAAACTAAATCAGACTCCTCTGTGTGCTGAAATTGCAGTCAGACCTTTGGTATCTACGAGGCTCTTTAGTACTTCTGGACTTTATTTTCTCCTTTATTAAGTGAATTGAATGTGGAAGTATTTCCATTTGAAAGGATGTGGGGAGTTACTGTTGTCCCTTCAGCTTTGAGTGAGCTAATGAATGTGTTCATGATAATTACTAAGTGTATAGAGAAGGTTTGAATCATGTGGAAATAATCATTTGGATAGCTTTATAGGTTTGTTGTTGTTTTTTTTAAAAAAGGAAAGTAAAACAAGCCCTGAAACAAAAATGCGTGCCTGTCACAACCCCAATCACTTTTATCTGTTTGCATGTCAAGGGAAGTCTTTAAATACATGTAGGCAGAATCTCTCTTTTAGACAAGAATTTACACAGTTAAAGATAAGCATGTATTTGAAGGCAAATACATTTGAGCCTGAGCCCATGCTACAAAGCCACCCACCGTATTTGGGCTTGATATACTTGAAAATGCAATTTATTCTTCAATGCATTCAGTAAATAGCTCATGTTAACAGAGATGACTTGTCAAGACATCTGTCTCTTCTAAAACTCACCCATTCGGTGAGCATTTTTTCATTTCTTTAGTACCACTCATCATCTTTGTTTTCTTTAACGATACAGTATTATCTAAGGATCTGATTCTTTGCCTATTAAACAAGAAATTGCCTGTCAGCTTTCCTAAAGAAAGCAGATTCAAGATACAGTAAGCAAAACCTGCATGTTTATTCCTTGTTAAATACTCTGGAAATATTGTACTTCTAGAAAAAGACAGAAAAATTGCATGCTCTTTCTATGACTGTGATAAAGTATCCAGTTAATTTCTATGTTCATCAGTAGCAGCTTCATGAAATTATATTGTAGCATTTACCTTGCTATTTTTTATTTCAAAGTTACAAAATCAGTTTGTTGCATGTGTTACTACTAAGCAAGGCTTTTTTAAAAGAAAGGAGATAGAAATGGAAATATATGGGGGTGTTTAACTTTTTTCTTTTTTTTTTTTTTTTCTTTAAAGAAGATTAAGGCCTTAAAGGCAAAATCCTGTAACAGTTTCTGCCTGGAGAAATCTTGATGACAGTATATATGCTTCTACTGTAGAGGTCCAAAATAGAGTTTGGGAATAATCCTTTGAGACCTAATTTTGATGCACAGTGATCTGGTTACACTCCATCCTGAAACCTGAGGAGTCCTGGACAATTGTTCCTGCCCCTTCTCACTTTCCAACCTAACTTTAGGCAAATTACCTCTCTTGCCTCAATATCATTCCTCCGTTTAGATGTTATATAGTGCTAAAACAAAAGTTCTATTTCAGTACATACGTACCAGTTAAAGTGGTCAGGTTTAAATATGATGCAAAAGCTCTTAACTTTAATCTTCAGCAATAAAATATCTGTACAATCATTGTTGCTTTTGCATTTGTTGTTCAGTTAGGCTCTGTTGTAATTATTAAGGGTTGGTGTTAAACCAGCTGGGTTTTCTGGATGCTGGTTGTAATTACGGATGACAGCAATGTGAAGACGTCCAAGAGACGCCCAGGGTGAAAAGCCCTTTCTGCCACAAGTGCCGTGGAGGTGTGTTCTGTTTCATGGGGTTACCTGGCAGCTACACCAGTTGCTGTGTTACCTTTGTACATGGCCTACAGTTTGACTTTGATGGGGCAGTAGCCATGTAACTAAAACATCTGATTTATTTTTTTTCTTCCCCAAACATTGTCACTGTTCAATGCCAATCTCCTCCAGATTAAGGGAAGTTCCCAGCATGTTCTCTTTTAGAAGTTAGCATTCTGAGCAATAGCAAATGCTGAGAAACCTCTCTGTGCACATAATGTCTCTGTCTCTTCTTCTGCAATATTTTTTACAGAATTCTGTAAGTACTTGCAACATAGAGGATAAGGAATGGAAATGGCATATTTTGCTATGCAGGATAATTCTGCCTGTTGCACTTAGTGCTCCACACTGAATCCTTCTCATTTCCGCTGAAACCATTTTAGTATGAAATGAGACCTGATATGTTCCAGCCTTTGTTATTTGGTGGTGTACAGGGTATTTTTCCTCCAATCTTGCCCCCTTTGAGGGTTGCTGAGTGTTATGTGTCACTTTCTTATCTTCTAACTTCTGACTTATCATACATGCTTAACAGATACTACACGATTAACAGTGTTAAATGTAGTTCCAGACAGTTCATTTAAACATCCATTTTTCAAGTATTTATAAATTTTGTGGAATTTTGCATGCCACATACTTCTGACTTTTCTGACACTTCTCTAAGAGCTTGGAGTTAAGCTTGCAAGTCTTTTCAGTCTTTGAAATTGTAGGCAATATGTTTGTATGTACGTATGAGTCTATAAAAGCAATTATATGCTATTGTTTTCCAAATAACTCAGAGTTACTCTTGGCTGCAATGAAAAGAAGTAGTGCCATTACTGGGTATAGTTTTGAGACGAAATTAGTTCTAAATTTGCCGGTTCTCAAGTACCATCATATAAAGCCTAAACTCAGTGTGCTGCATTGACAGTATTCTCCATGAACACTTGGAAATTATCACAAGCCTTTCTTACTCCTTCTTTTGAAAATGAAAGTTAAATAAATGCGTTGAAAAAAGATACACTGAATAATATAAAGGGCTGAAGGATTCAAAATCAAAACAGGGAACAGAATGTATGTTACATAAAGAAGCAGCTTTTACTGAGGAAACGATAATCCTCTCTGACTATTTAGTAGAAATACTGTGAGAAGAAATTGTTGTTTATATTGGAACTTGCTTATAGCCTGACTACAACAAATCCACTTAATTTTCATTTGAACTCCTCTGCTAAGAATAGAAATGCCACTATTGGGCGGTATGTGGTATCCTAACAGTATTTTCTAGAATCTATCATATACCACTGTAAGACCTTGTCTTTTTAAAATATATTTAAAGGCCAGTTTTGTTTGGGATGCTCATGTTTTCTAAAGTATGTCTTGAAAACACTAGTTGGCTGTATCACACAAATGTGGAGGGTTTCCCCAAGTACTCCCTGTTTTCTGGTAGCATTTAGTGATCTCTGCTTTCCTGCTTGCGAACAAGTTTGGGGAGAGCAGTGTAGCTCCCTTTCTAAGGAGACGTCTTCAGACAGTTAAATTAACATCTCTAGTGTGGCTGTTCAGTATGAGATAAATGAACATCTCTAGTGTGGCTGTTCAGTATGAGATAAATAGATTTTAATTTAAACATAAGACTATTGTTAGTGCTACTAGAAATGAGTGGTTCACAGCCCTGGGTATGAGCCAGCACAGATGTGATCATCCGCTTCTGAGTCACCTGGGAAAGTTACTGCCTGGTTTGGTGCCTGTGGTCCACAACAGTGGTGTGAATCGTGTAAGACATGACAGTGTTTTGCTTGAGGACTGTGGAAAAGCATTGCTTATGTGTTTTTGTTGGGTAACAGTGAACAAGCTAGCTGAACTTAATGTAAACCAAGTGTAAAGCTCATGGGTGAATTAATTTCTCTTGGGACTTGGTCTGCTTTAATGAAAGGCTGGTGTCCAGTCATCCAATATCCTGTTGTGCACTGTAATGCTAGGTGCTACTCCAGGCCCCCCAAACAAGTACTGCTGCCGACTGACGAGGTGGGGACTCTACGCGGGCTGTAATGAGAGGTGAGTTAGAGGCAGAGTCACCACTGGGGAGTTGCTGCTCTTGGACACGTAGTTCATCAACACTAAAGCAGGATGCAGCGCACGGATTTGGCCAAGTGTTAGTCTTTAGTGGTAAATGTGAAACACCAGACTGACAGGAGAAACAGTTTTGGGGTAACTGGCTAACGGACCTCCAACGTTATCCAAGACAGACCAAGAAAACTACATTTCCCTGACTCTTTGAGCATCTTTCCCACACACAGAAATGCTGTTTGTGTGGAAATGATACTGATAATTGAGGCCTGCCATTTAACCTAATAATTTTAGGATTGGTGTATTGCTTGTAGCTGTTTTCAAGTCAGTGCATTTCTGACAAAGACACTGTTTTGTTGTTTTATTGTAACTATAAGTATTGCAAGTGAAAAAAATGAAATTTCATAAAAGCATTAAATATAGAACTGAAAGTAATACAGTAAAATTAGTTTTAAGACTTTGTTGGTAAAAAAAATAGTGTCATGATGTCTTTATTTAGCTAAAACAAGAAGAGGATTTTTATCTGCTCTGTAAAATTACAGGTGCTTTATCTGTGAAGAATTGCACGTAAGATGAAAAAAGGAGAAAAGCAGTATTGTAGACTGATTAACGTATCAAGTGTGAACTGTGCACTGTGAGAACATGTTGTTTATTTCATATAAGCAGATAACTTTTTGGGAAGCCTTTCCAGGAGAGTGGGATTTTAACTTTGTTACATCCAGGCTGCATACTTTAGCGAATTGGATGATAACCAAAAGAACAGTTCCCTGTTAATATAGAACTATTTCCTATAATAATAACTTCTAAAAGATTTCCAGCAGCTTTGTAAAGTCAATAAATTATTGAGAAGCTGGAAACAGGAGTCTGGTACGATTTCCAACTACTGTTACGTATTCTCTGTGGAACACAGTCTTTCTCTTGAGGGGCTGTGGTATTTATTAGACATCAGATTTTTGCTTAATGCATAAAAATAAACATAATTGATAACTATTTGGTACTTCTTATCTCTTTCTTGAGGGGGGACCTAGAGCCATTGTGTTTTGATTGTTCTTTAGCATAAATGAAAGGGGTAGCTTTCTGTATAAGTCAATGTGTATTTACCGAGAGCTCACTTAGAATAGAAAAGTAATGCCATTCTGGCCATCCCACAGATGTGTCTTCTTAGGGTGGAAACCCACACTGAGTATGAAGGTCTTGTAAGATGTTAATGTGTAAGGAGCTTAGGCTTTTTAGTACATAAATTAATTTGCTAGTGTCAGGGGTTTTAGCCCTTGCTGTGCAGTGAAAGAAATTTATCTTGATTCGTGGGTCTGTGCTCTGTATTTTCCCAGGATATCCATCCATTGGCTTAATTTAAGATCATTTTATAGGAATTCTTAAATCAATATCTTTTAACTTTACAACCCTCAAAATTAGGGTTTATTTCAGTGTTTGTAAAAGAATTTGAGACTCATATATTTGAGTTGTTCTCAGACATTTAACTTTTTTGTGTGTTACTGTTAAATACTGTACTGTTGCTTGGAGAACTCATTCATGTACAGAAAAGCTTGCAACAGACCAAAGTTGGCATCTTTAGCCATTGTAATGATTCAGGGTTGCTGAAATTCAGAGAATGACAAGTGTTAAATACATTTCAAGGTGTTACATGCACTGAAGTAGTGAGTGCATGGATTCAATTGGCAATGGATGACTGGATATGATCTCCTCCAAATCTGATATTCTGTTTTGCAGACACAGAAGTGGCTCAAGGAATGCTTGTAAAATCTGTCTTTCACTACCAGCTGTGTACTATTCATTGCTAATTCGTCCTCAGCTTTTGCTTAATGCATACAGAATACTATGGAGGTGTTAGTGATACTTTTCAAAATAAAGCCTTGGGAAAAAAGACCCACTGCACTCTGGAGGATTTTTTCCAAAAGTTTTCATTCTGAGATATATCAACTTCATTTTTTACTTCCTCTGCCATTAAATGTCATATACAATTGAACAGGAATTAGGTAAAAGGAACAGCTTCCTTCCCTTGAACATTTTGCTGGAAGTGTATTAGTATCAAAGTGGATTATTAGAGCATGAAGCTCAGATCTTAATCAGGAATTCTACAAAGTAATCAGTTGTAGATGGAATTTTTGTTCTGCTTGATAATATGTATTTCTACTCAACTTTCTTGCACTTCTGTCAGAACTTGCTGAATGTATGGAGACCAGGGGATGTTGGGATTTTTTGGTGGATTTTTTTTTTCCCCCCTGAAGATCAAGTGAAATGAGAGTCTGAGCTTTTTGGAGAATCTAACTGTGTAATTACAGTTAAAAAGGTGGTCAGTGTGCGTGATAGTGATGAAGTGCAGAAGACTTATTCCCAGTTTAGCATGAATTTACAGATAGAGGTTTAGAATAAATAGAAGTTCCTGTACTAGGCAATGAAAACCCTTGCCCTTTAGTAATTGATGCTAAAAAAGAAAAAAAAATACCCACAACTTAAGGAAGTTATCTTGCACTGCTAGCTACAGAGGATTATTTTTATTTTCGGAGAATATCTACTTATGTATTGCATTTGAGTTTTCCCGTATTTGTATCTGATACAGCCAGTGCGTATTGTTTTTTCCTCTATTTCAGCACCCAAAGACAATGAAGAACGTGTGTTCCGGGAACGTATGCGCCCCAGAAAGCGGCAGGGTGCTGTGCGACGCAGAGTACATCAGGTTAATGGACACAAGTTTATGGCTACCTATCTTAGACAACCAACTTATTGTTCGCACTGCAGAGATTTTATATGGTATGACTTTGCTTTCTTCGCAACTTTGTATTGAAGAGTTAACATACCCTCCTGTTTTGCTGAAGTGTCTAAGTGTAGATTTAGACCTCATATCAGACCTTTAGATTTTGCCAAGATGACTGAATTCTCCTTTATGTGCTTAAGTATCACCATCTTCCTCCTAGGAAATGCCAAGCTCCTATACATCCACCTGAAGTTAATGAAATATGGGAATATTAGACCTTTAATGATCCAGGGTTTTGGGTGCTCAGTGTATACAGGGTCTTTCTTATTACAGTCTATGTCAAAAACTCCCTTTTAGAACTGATTTACATTAGTTTTGAGTACTTGCAGTTTTCAGATAGGGAAAAGTGGGAGAGACATTCAGTTTTCAGTGATTTTTCAGTAACTCTGTTGATGTTTTCCAAAGTTACCTAGAGATACTGATTTGCACCTTAATACACATAAGATCTGATGTGATCCATAATTAATAATTCTTAAAGAGTGTGTAATGAATCAGTATTTTTTAATGTGAAATGATGTGAATTGTACATGAACTCAACTACATTCCTCTAAGAAGTGTCTGCAGGTTAGGCTTTAGGTTAGCTAAAATGATTTCAAGCAATAATATTGGTAAATGCAATCTTCTGTATTTAGAGGCCTGTTTGATGATTATTTTACTGGCTTGCGGCTTTCCTTTCTATATACCCTTTGGCTTTGCCTATTTTATTATAGTAAATGTGTCTTTACTTCTGAATCCCTTCATGGCCTGTCTTCCAACCTGTTACCTCTTACCAGCTGAAATGTGGTTCCTACTTTGAACTGATCTCAGTCTAGGCATGCAGTTATCAGATGATTGGTTATAAGAAGCTATTCTTTTAAACTTGTTGCATGTCCAGTAAAGAGAGGAAAAAATATTTTTAATTTTTAAAACTATATATTCTTCATTTTCTAAACCATTGTTTTATTTTCAGGGGTGTAATAGGAAAACAGGGATACCAATGTCAAGGTAAGAGAAAATCTACAGGGGACAGTTTGAATATATATATTATATTATAATATATAAATAATAAGATATTTTCATCAAGCATTGTGTATGTACGGTTTTAATAATTTAGCACAAGATGATCAGAATAAGTTTGCCTCACCAAAGATACAGTCTCTACAGTAAGTCAGAGTAAGATTTTTCAAAACTGTTGGTCTTAGGCAGCATATATGAGGTAGGGGCACAGTTAACATCTCTGAACAGCAGAGCCTAGGTATTTCTTGATACACATCCAACTAAGGGGGCATATCTACGGATGTTGGCTTCTTCGTTCTTCACTTCTTGCATTTTAAAATCATGAATTCTTTATTCTGCTTAAGATTCTTTGTTTAAAAATGCCAGGTAATTGCAAAGACTGTAATTAAATAGATGAGATAATTATAGAGGTCATCATTAGAGAAGGTTATAGCAAAGACTGCAGAAGTGCTTCATTTTTAGTTCTCATTTTTCAACTCAGTTTCTTCTACTCTAAATTTTTTATGCAGTCACCTCTTGGGATGATGTTTTTCTATTTAAATCTCATCTGACAAGTAGAAATAATCAAGTTAGAGAAGATTTTTCAGTTACAAAAGACTTGATGAAATCTTATGGTAAATAAATAAAGGCAAATAATGGGTTTATATGCTATAATAAGAATTACTGTATTAACATACAGCAGAGGTTCCTTGAGTTCTTTTTTTTTTTTCTTACAACAATGACCAAAGCTAGAAGATAATGAAATTCATTATTTCACTCTGAAGGTATTTTTCTTCACTTAATGACCTTGAATCCCACAGTACGATAGACCTTGCAATTTTTAATCTTATCTGTCATATCTGCAAATGTTATTCATTGATTAAGTAATCAGTATGAATATTGACAAAGCATTTTTGCCTCCTGAAAGCTTTTACTATTATCAACTTATGATAATGCGTTACAGAAAGAATGTTCAACTTTGGTTTTTCTGTTCTTTGACATTTACAATGAGTTATCTTTATGTCTCTTTTCCTCTGGAAGCTCTTCAGACAGGAATTGTTTTTGCCATTGTATTTCATATAATGTGGAGATCATGGCTTTATCAGATAAAGAAATCAAATATGTAAAAACTGAGAAGAATTGCAATTAATATTTCAGAAGGTAGTTTTTGGTTTTACATACTGAGATTTTGACAGATATGCTTTAGTTCTCTTAAGATTCATTGGTCTCTTGAAGAGTCCATTATCTTCTGCCTTTGAAAGCCAGACTTACTTCATGGGACTCACCAAGTCATCAGTCACTTACAGTCTTTCAAGTCCCTACATTTCTAGTGTTCTGGGATGAGTCTTTTGCTTTAAAATCAATCTTCATGAAAACTCATTCTTTTATCTGTTTTTTGTTTATAGTTTGCACTTGTGTAGTCCACAAGAGATGCCATGAACTTATAATAACGAAGTGTGCTGGCTTAAAAAAACAGGAAACTCACGATGAGGTAAATGTTTATAAAATAAATTTTCTAGATAAAACTCTGTCTTTCATCTGTTCAAAGTAGTGTCATCTCCTTTGTTTAATCGATAGATGTTATAGACTTTTTTGTGCCCTTCTGGTCGTCTGGTGATGTAACATTTACTTTGGAATGACAGATTACCATAACAGTTTCATCTACATGGGAATTATTATACAGCAATTTATTACTAATTAGTAAACTTTTTATAACGTCTGAATGCTTAAAATCTCAGTGAGCTCTTTCTACTCCTTTTCATTTTTAACATTCTCCATTTCTGAGTTAATATGCATTTTGTAATTTTAATTCAAAAGAAGCAGGATGGGATCCTTTATCCCTTAACTGCATTTTGTGTGGCTGAGTCATTAGCAGCTTGTAGGATAGGCAGTATGCTTGGGTATATTGCAACAACATAAAAGACTGCCCAGAATTTGCTTGCAAAGTCTCACCTCAACAAAGACTGCATCCAAACTGTCAAAATGTAGAACAAAAGCCATCCGTGTGTTGAAGAATGCCCATGGATATTGGATAAGACAGTAGTGATAACACAAGGTACTGCATAGCTAACAGGTTTTCCAGCATAATTACTCCCTACCTCTAGCAAGCTTTTGTATATTAATGGAATTAACACAATATGTGCTTCATGTTATCATGCATTTAAATAAATGAAGACATCACCTGAAAATGAAATTAGCTGTCTTCAGAACCGTACTGTCAGGGAGGTAAATATATCTGCCAACAGCATGTTCAGCTCAGGATCAAAAGAGAAAACAAAGCAATCCTTTCACTTGGGTTAAAGGTCTCTCTCAGCTAAGATGGCCCTTTTAGGCTTTCTTAGGTAATTAATGTTAATTAGACAGTCATATACCAGGGAGCGATGTGACAGCTGTGTGTTCAACTCCCTTAGATTCCTCAGCTTTGGGGTATCCTTTTATGGCTGGGTTCATAGGGGACAGTTGGGTTTATGGTTTTTTTAAACAGTTGTAGCCCTCAGATGTGAATGCTGAATGTGAATGCTTTATCTTATACAGAAGGTTTTTTTGTTTATTTGTATATTAACAGTAAAGCTAATGAATGCTCACTGTCCTGTTCTGTTTTGTGCAACAGCAAGGGCCTACTATCTTCCACCATAGGATTAGGTGAGGTAGTCTGTGGGTGATCCCAGTTCCTTGGCCACATGGAAGTACATTTCTTAGTTTTATTTAGTAAAAACCTACCTTTCTATGCTTGAAAAAGCCTAGTTTTAAATTACAAATGAGAGTTGTGTGTAACAATGGTTTTAAGCCATTCTTTCAACTTTGATACGAATTTGACTGAGACACTAACAGATCTCGTTCTTCCTGTGCAAGTCACTACCGTTTTTCATACTGGAAGCATTCTTCAATATCTGGTTCACAACCAGTATTTTACATCCGAAACTTGAACACTTGCATAGGATTGTGATAAAGAACTGTGTTTGGCTGGTGTTGTTTTTGCATAGTACTCACAGGAAGATACAAAATCTTCCGTAGATTTACATTCCCAGGCTCCAGACTGGTGGAGACTTGTATGCTTTGCTGATACAATGCTCTTATTGTTTAGAAGGGGTACTAGATCACTGGAGAGAAGCCAGTGGTAATAGGAAAGGGAAGGAAAAACATAGAAATAAATCTCCTGCTAGGCAGTGGCCACTATAAAAACTTACCGGTGATATCCTTTAATTAGAAAGTAATCGTACCTTGGAATCCCTGAACACAACAAATTATCGTTGTCATTTTCATAATCTAAAGAAGAGTGGGATATGAAAAAGTAAGGGGGTTGTGATATATTTCTCTTTCTTAGTCCTGTATTAGTTCAGCCTCCTGCTGCTAAAACAATTGGGAGTGACTTCCTTGCCTTCCATGTTAAGAGATCTTTCCTGATAGCCATGTATTTGTTGTTCCCAGAAGTACTAGGAAGCAGACTTTAGTCTTTATCTCTTGGACAACAGCAGCCCTTCCCCCTCTTTTCCCCAAATAAAGTAGTGAGAAGAACTCTGGAGCTGGAGTATAATCTAATGCAAAGATTATCATCCGAGCACAAACCTATTTCATCTTGTTTGAATTCTGTGTGGTTACAAAACATAACAGGGCCTCGGCGTACACTGATTGTAAAGAGTAATTAGAGTGAAATATGCTGTGCTCTCCTTTTTCAGCAAGTGGGATCCCAGCGTTTCAGTGTCAACATGCCTCACAAGTTCAGCATTCACAATTACAAAGTGCCCACCTTCTGTGACCACTGTGGTTCATTGCTCTGGGGTCTTTTGAGACAAGGTTTACAATGCAAAGGTAAGGATTACCACTTCAGAGCTTTACTTTTTCTTTGTGAGTGCAGTACACTTGGAAAGACTTTATGTTATTCTGTCTTTTCCAGCGTGTACAGAAATGAATGGAAAGTAAATAGCGGACTTCTGTAGAGATTGCTATAATGGTTAGAAAATGGTCCTTTACCCTGTCTGCAACACCAGTCAGTAACAAATGCAGAGGACACAGATGCCAAAACACATTTTGCACTCGCTGCTGTGTAGGTTTATTGCCACATAGGAAATGAGAAGTTGACAGAAAATTAGGAGCATGAGAATTTACATCCCTTCAGCTCATATGCCTTTTGTTTTTCAGGTTTGTGGTGATGGTTGTTAAACTTTTTAAACATCATTGTTCCAGCTACTTTTCCCTTTAATACCACCTTCAAAAACTACTATTATGTATTGGCTAGGCTAGGCAGAACAAGTCTTGTGTGCCCATATCCAGAAGATGAGGTATTCTGATATCTGGCTAAATCATCCTTTGTGATGGTCTGCCTAGCCCCTCTATTCCAGAAAAGAAAGGATTCATTATATTCTGCAGCTTAAGGACTGTGTACTCTGTACAGTAACTGTATATGAAGTTACTGCTGGAAGGTGCATTCATGTCATTTTAGCTGTCTAACAGGAATGGTTGGTTCCATATATCCTTGTTTCAAGTAGATCTACATATTCTAAAAGCGGGAGAAAACAATACAAACACTCGCAAAGGAAAGTAATATTTTAGAAACAGTGAATTGAACAGTACCTAATGGAATTATAAGCATTTTCATTTTGTTACACCTTTACAAATGGGTAGGTCCATCTTCATAAATACAAAAATCATGTTATGTACACTTCTCAACAGCAGAAACATGGAGTCACACATATATGTATAAACGTGTAATCTTTTAAATATATGCTTTGCAGCATTTAAGATGAGACATAACTATAGGTGAAGGTCAGACCTAATGCTTCGTGTCGCAAGTTGCTGAGCAGCAGGGTAAAGAAGAAATTTCTTTCATGGCAAAGTGATACACAGTGAGAGCATTCTGAAGTTTAAGCCTTCCCTTGTGATTCTAGCTAGTGAGCAGTGATAAAATGTTAGACTCTAAATATTGTTACTTTACTACTATTAAAGATTTTGTTCAAATGTTATCTCAGTCGTGGTGGAGATATGTTCAGAGAAGATTTTTCAATTAAACCTGATTTTTTTCTCTTGGATTTTTAATCAGAGCTATAGTATCTCTCCACTTAATCTGTAAATACATTAGTTCACTTTCATATTCTCTCTCAAGTACCGTAGTGGTTCATTTCCTCTTAACTGTAGAAAATAATGTTATTTCTCATGTGTATGCATTTACTGTGTAGCAGATGGATAGAAACAATAGTTCAGAGAGCCTGTTTGCTTTCTCCATGTTCATAAAATTAGTGCCTACAAAAATGCGGTATTGTCTGCATGAAGCCTAGAACTGACCTGAGCTGGAAATGTCATTTTCTCCGTGCTTTGAACAAGTGCCAAACAATGCTCCCTTCTTCAGAGATGTACTTGCTTGCCCAGTGTGGTTATTAACACCATGAAAAGTGTATTCCAGAGGTTTATTCTTCTTCTGTTTTTTCACTGCTTACTGCCATGCTGCTTTTTACAAAATATGTTCATGAAGTTGGACTGTACAAAATTTTCCTGCTTGCTTTATTTCAAGCAGTTCAGTAACTCAGTGTCCACTGTTACGGATCCTAGGTCAAACGTTTTACTTGCCACTGCGCTTTTGTCACTGAATATACATGCACTGAAAATACCATGTGTAGCAATTTCTTTTTGCTGCTCTTGTGAGCTGAAACATAATTGAAAAGGAAAGGCACCTGCTTTCTGAAGTGCATGGTTACTGCTGCAGATACAGTGCCTGTGTATAGTCTCAGAGGCAAATGTGTTTTTTTCTTTAAGGCTTATACGGTGAAAGCATTGTTGATGAACAATATAATGAAATGCAGCTTTGTAAATACATACCTTTTAATTTTTTTTCTCTAATAAGTAATGAAATGAGGAATTTGAGCAATTGAATGTTAATCTAGTATTTAATTACACTTGCAGTTTTGCTTTCTTTATGCCTTGTTCCACAAGAGGGCAGTGAAGTCCTAACCAATCCACACTATGCTATTTTTAATGGAGCTATGTTCTCCTCCCTACCTCATAACCTGGAAGCAATAGAAACTTTTTTCCTCTTACTAGTGTACTAGTTTCAGGAGATGGTATTTAAGAGAAAGAGCTTACTAAATGGATTGCCATCTAAAGAAAGCGAGTGTCTGACAGTGCCAAAGACTTTTATTCAAACTTAAAACACTGTTGGTTTTATCCCTGCCTACATTAGGAGTTAATCATCTTCAGTAAAATAGAGTAAGAAGTCATAATACATGAGGAACTAATGTTGTGCTCTCAGTATGAGAGCAGAAGTGGACTCCTAAAATCCAAGCTCTGAAGGACTTTTCTTCTAATTCACATTCTATTTAAGATTTACAAGATCATTAGATATTTTCGTTTGTTCCTGTGTCTGTTCTGCATACTGTGTGAAAACACTGTTCTGCATTATCATAGCAGAAGAATGATAACCAAGTTAATAATTTCATATCAGCATTGAAGTATCACTGCAAATCCAGCTAAGTATTTTTCTACTGAAGTTATATTTATTTGAAAAATTTATTGGTAGGTCCAATAAAGTCTTACTTAAATAAAACAAATGCATGCCAAGGTAGTATTTAATTTACTCTATTACTTTATATTTCATCGCAGTTTGCAAGATGAATGTACATCGACGCTGTGAAACAAATGTGGCACCAAACTGTGGAGTGGATGCTAGAGGCATAGCTAAAGTTCTTGCAGATCTTGGAGTCACTCCAGATAAGATCACTAATAGTGGACAGAGGAGGAAAAAGGTAATTTTACTATGTAGTGTCACATAAAAAATGAGATAAATATGGCTGTATTGTAACTTTACTAGCTGGGTTTCAATCCCACTCACTTGACTTGCACAAGGCTTTTTTTTTTAAGTCAGTACAGAACTAAAACTTTGGCTTTTGATTTATAAGTGCAAATCATCTATTCTGAATTTTGATATGAAATTTATTTTGACCTGCTACAATTTTGCAAACCTGAAGTCTGTATAGAGTCTGGAAGGATTTCCCCTTTTTAATTTTGAGGAAGGAGATTTGGCACAGAGACAGTGTCTGACACAAAAGTTTATGAAAACGTAAATGTCTCTTTGGCTCAGAATTGGCATTGGATAATTGATTGATTGAGGCACAGCTCTACTGCATAACATTTGTAAATGGTGATAAATGAGCAATGTGCTGATTCTCATGAAGAGGAGCTGTTTGCCAGATGACGGTTTTCCAGAGTTATCATCACAATTATGGGAAGAGCAAGGCTGTGCTAGAAATAAAAAGCATAGGTCACCCCAAGTACATCCAAAGCTGGTGGGGTTATTCTGGATTGATAATATATATCCTGGATCAGAATTTGGCCACACTTTCTACCTCTATTTGCATGATTGTGACAACAGGCCCATTCTCTCACTTACAGAAATAGGCAATTTTTACCATAATTTCTTAAAACGTTGACATTTGGTTCTGTTAATTTTCCTGATTATTGCACACTTGGATCCCATGGACACCGTTTTAAAATGTTACAGAAACATAGAAGACTCAGGAATAAATTAATTGATTTGTGACTCCTAGGAAAAGATGTTGTCATGTTGTTACTGCATGAGTTAGTTTGCAGTGCTTGCTGGTACTTGTTGTAGTTAAATGTATTTACCGGATAGATTTCTACACAGGCTCATAGTGGCTATACAAAACTTTCCCACTCACTGGGTATGCTTACCACATTTATTTCATCTCAAGAACCTGTTTTTCTTTAAATTGCCAGTTCTTTCTCTGTTTACGTTATGTCCTCCATTTGATGTGATGCCATCTACTGTCTGGTTGAGGTCCTGCCAGTGAGAATCTGTAGGGGTAGAACATCCTCACTTTCTTTCATACTGCTACTTGTGAATTAATGTTGTTAAATTAAATTTCCTCTTGGCACGGGAGGTTCTCATAGCTGAGTACCCCTTTTGGAATTGTTCTTAGCTAATTGCAGGTGCAGAGACTCAACAACCAGTTCCTGGAAGCGCATCATCAGAAGAAGATAGGTCAAAGTCAGCACCAACTTCTCCATGTGATCAAGGTCAAACATCTCTTTTTATTTCCTAACTGATATATATTGTCACATATTTTCCTTCTTTACGAGGAGGAAAAAAAGCTATCAGCCCCACCTTCTGTAGAACCAAATCAATGAAGTAGTTACCACCGGAAAATTAAGCACTTAAAGTTATGAACTGCAAAAATTTTTTTAAAAGGCCTTCTCATTTCATTTAAATCTGTGAAATTAAGTGCCTTTTAAAGGGGAAATTATAAAACAGTCATCTTACACTATTGTTATGTTTACTAGATGAGTCCTTGCCTAACCAAATACTTTTATGTAAGGAGTTTATATATTCTACTGTAAGAGCGAGAACATTTTACATAGAACCACAGAACTTGAGAGAGCCTTTATCTATGTGAAAATCCTCTGTCTGTTAATAATTTTTTGAGATAAATTTGCCTCCTTGCGATTCCGTGTTGAACATTTGTGATAATAAAAGCTTCCATCCAGTTAGGCTATGCTAGTGTGTCTGTGTGGTATCTAGAGGCTTCGTAAAACCATGTTTACTTTCAGTGATTTTTTTGTGCATAGATTTGGAGACAAATATTTTAATCTTCGCTGATATGACCTGATTTCATTGAGCTGAATAGCCTGATTGACAGAATGTGTATGTCAGCAGCACTCTTTGAATCTGATCTGACTGTTGTTTTTAAAAATCAGAAGTCTGTGAGGTATCTTATGTACCATCACGTGTGTAAACTGATGAATGAAAAAATCTTTACATCAAGACATAGGAAGATGAATACTTGTCTGTCAAATTCTTTGAAAATTATTTACGCTTGAGAAATTTCTCAGCCTTATTTTTAGGGACGAGACTTCCAAAGCTCCATGGTAATAAGCACTGTAAAACTCGGAGTCCAGAACTGATTTAAATTTGTCAACCTTTTTGTTTCACAGACAGCGTTTTGGTTAAATACTGTTTTTTAAATATCTGACATTTGCTTAAAATAAGAACAAAGAATTTGTCTAAATTATCTCTTAAATTTCACTTTTGTAGCTGTCCAGTAAAGTTCTTGCTTCCAAGGCCATCAGGCAGAAGTACTATGCAAGACCTTGAGGCAGACCCCAAGGTCCGTTAGTAGCTGGGACTCACTGTGTTTGAGAAACCTTCAGAACCATTTAGCAGATATACACAATTGCTGCTTGAAGCAGCACTAGGAACTGGTCAAATACTTTATTGGCAAGCATCTGATAACAGCTGGAGCTGAATAAGATGCTTCATTCACGTTCACTTCAGGGACTGGGATGCCCAACTATCCTTTGAACTTTTGAAGATATGACTCTAAAATACTTAAGCAGGAAGATGAGTAAGTGCTGCAGGAAGATAAGGGTATTCAAAACAAAGTACTTCTCTGTGGTACAGGAACACCCAAAATCACTAAAACAACTATTAGGCCACTATTCTGACTTATCTTTCAAGTTTTGGATATGTCATTCTCTTAGGTTCATTTTAAAAGGCCGCCCTTCCTGTTAGGTCAAGGCTTTGGCTGATTACTGTAAGGTGGAGAAGCAGTTTGCTAAATATGTATTTTTAACCACAGAATGCTCTACACAGCATTCGAGGATGATGACTGTCCCTTCCCAAAACTCATACAGACTAACACAGGCTGTTTTTCTGATGGTTGGTTAAAACAAACACTTTTTTCTCCCATTTCCACAGAAATCAAAGAGCTGGAAAACAACATTAGGAAAGCATTATCATTTGACAATCGGGGAGAGGAACACAGAGCAACAGCTACAACATCAACAGACAACCAGCTTAGTAAACCTGGGGAGAATGGTGAAAATGGGGAGGTCAAGCAGGCCCAGACCAAGCGAATAGGCCTTGAAGAGTTCAACTTCATCAAAGTACTGGGGAAAGGCAGCTTTGGCAAGGTGGGTAGGTTTTTTGGGGGGTGGGGGTTTGGGGTTTTGTTTTTTTACTGGTTTGCAGGCTTTTTTTGACTGTACTGCTTTGAAAGTATTCATAGTGACATTCAGAAATTGCTTCCACCCCAGGGGTTTCCTTCCATCTTTACGCACTGGGTAAAGATTGGGTAGCTTTTACCCCACAGATCAGGAATATCAGCGTCCTGTTCTGCTGGCATTTTCTGTGCTCTAGTTCACTTCGTTAACTAGGGTCAAGCCTTTTGAAAAAAAATGTCAATGTTTTACTATTTCAGGATATTGATAATGAAGACATACATATAGTTACATACATACTGTTCAACAAGATTAGTTGTGGTCAAGCAGGAAAATCAGCCCAGGAATAATGCTGTGGAGTTCTGAGTTCATTCCCTTTCTAGATAATGCCCAGTTCAAGTTTACTTCTTTCACAGAACAGTTTGTGTGCTTGTTTTTCCTCAGTGGGTGTGTTCAGTGCTGGAGGAAGCAGACCTCAAGCATTTCCACTCGGATATGACGAGTGCAAGAGACTTAGACAGCTGCCCAAGATACCGCGTATGCAGCAAAGATGTAACTCACCAGATACCTTCCCAGAGTAGAGAATTGATGAGGGTGGAAGGGTCATTGCTCTATTTACAGGGCTTATAGATTTTCTTTTCACAGTGCTGTGCACCGTAGAATCAAAGAGGAGGACTGAAATGTGAATCTGTTTCAGAAGTACACCCTTCCTTGATATGCAGGAACTGCAGATGCAGAAGGACAGGACTGAAGCAGTTCTTTTGTCTCTCTGTTTTCTAATCCTTTCTCTGAAAATTACCCTGGCTCCAAGCCAGAACTGACCTTAAACGAAGTGTAGGACTTGAACCTTAAACAATAGTAGTAGTTAAAATCAACAACTTTAAAGCGGCCAGAATGGTACATGGGATTGTATACTAAGTTCATCACACACAAATCTCACTACCAAAAGTGGGAGATAAAAGTAGGAAATAAATTTCTGTTCTATATCAACTTCCTTCCTTTTTTAGTTTTTGAGATCTCATTAGTAGGCACTCATTAAAATATTTGAATGAGGGGATAAAAATTTTTTATCTTCCGCTTTCTTAACTAACAAACAAAACAGATACCGTCTGTTTCAAATTTAAAGAATACCAGAGGTATCTTTTTCTAAAATTACATTACTTTACTTTTAATGTTGTAAACATACAACTTCATTCAGGCAAATATGTAACTGTCTTTATATTTCCAGTGCAGTCATACTCATATGGTATTTGTTTTTCATATGTAAACAGAATTTCTGTGTGTTTTAGGTGATGTTAGCTGAGCTAAAAGGAAAAGATGAAGTATATGCAGTGAAAGTCTTGAAGAAAGATGTCATACTTCAGGATGACGATGTAGACTGTACAATGACAGAAAAGAGAATTCTGGCGTTAGCACGGAAACATCCGTACCTAACACAACTTTATTGCTGCTTCCAGACAAAGGTAAGCTACATGAACCTTTTATCAGTTTGTGCCCAAGGAACAATATTCACTATTTCCAGAATAAAAGACAGCAACGTAAAAAGTGCATCAATATTTCAAAAATATTTCTGAGAAGTTTTTGGTATTTCAGCATTTCAATAGTATTGAACAGGAATACTGGCTGCTGTTAAATAGCGTAAATACTATTACCTTATAAGTACCAGGAGATGGCAGTAAATGAGTTAAAAAATAAAAAAAACCCCACATGCATAAACCACAAAAAAATTACTGAGGTGCCATTTACTGTGTTTCTTCTATACATTAGTATGGTCTATCGTTTGTTGAATTAAGTACAAATGTTTTTAACATCCAGTATTCAGACTAAAAATTCTAAAATTATCTTGTCAGAAATGAGATTATGACAGAACACTCATTTTTTCAGTTTTCTTGTGCTGTGTAGTATACAAAATGTTCAAAAGAGAAAGGAAATACGTATACTGCCATCAAGTAAGTTCCTATAGTGCTAATGCCTCCCATGTGCTTGAGGAGCAGGGAGAAGGGAAGTTAGAGAGAGCTGATAATGAGAGCCTTTTCCCATGGCATGTTCCTTGTTGGTAATTTTTCATACAGGTTTGGATTTGCTGCTTAAATGTAAGTGAACTTTGGGATGGTTTAGCTGACACTCTAGGATTTCTGAATCCAGTCAGTCTAAGTGCTTGAAACCAGTTGTGTTCACAGAATATTTCTGGTTTTCATTTTTCAGTCCCTTATTTCTCTCTTGTCATTCAGCTGAGCTGACAGTTTTTTACCTGATTGTCCAGAAAGCTTTATGGACCCAAAAACCCCCACAAGGTGAATCTGTCTTGCAGATAGAATACCAATCATATATAACTGAATTTACAGAAGCATCCGTTGTTTTTGAAATGCCTGATAAAAGGTTTACTATTTCAAAGCACTAAGGTTTGAACTTTTGCCTGTTGAACTAAATATGCCATTCATTTCAACGGGATGCGTTTTTGACCTGTAGGGAATAAGTTTAGACATTAGTATGTATGTATGGTTTAAATAGAACACTTGAAAATTAGTCAGCTTCCTTCAAACCTCTGTTTGTTTTTTTTTCTTTCAGTAAGACACTACATTGGAATATTTGAGTCAATTTAATGGAAAGGTTTTGCAGGTTAAATGAATAATTAAATTAGCATATTGAACAAAATTAGGAGTTACTAATGGTGTATATGAGTGTATGTGTGTGAATGTATCACGTATCACAACCAAAACTATGTATGGCACAAATGAGCAATTGCAATAATTATATGTGTATGATTACAGAAAAGCTGTAACTAAAAGATCTTCCAGCAAAGTTGTCAGGAAAGGTAAATAAGGCAGTGAGAAAGCCGTCGGAAAATGGCTAATAAGATCAAGATTATAGTGTGTTCAAATATGCAAATAGCAAATGTTTAGTATGTTTATACAGTTCTTAAAATAGTGAAAATGCATTAGCGTTTTATATGCTTTGAAGTTGACACACAAAAATAGCCCAGGAAGGTGTTTATACAGTTAATGTCTACAGAGGATGTTTCATGCGTTCAGACTTCCATTTCATTTGAATATATGTGTGAACGTACTCTTTAAATGTTTTAACGTATTATTTTAAAATCTGTAACTAGAAGTAAGCATATTATTTCAGATTAAGAAAGTGATAAAAAGATGGTACTGGGGGGAGGGATAAACTCTGTGAACAGAGAGGGACCTTCAGGACTGAGGCAGACCACAGTCCCTGAAGTGTAAATAAATGTATCACCAGCCTGATGTGAATCATGTGGCAGAACGTCGGTAAAGATCAGTTTTATATTGAGTGAATTATGGCAGAAGGTTCTCCGGCTACTTCTCTGGTTTCCTGGAGTTTTCTTTCCTTTTGTATTTCTCATCTGTTCTCCTCCTTCTTTTGTATCCTGCTTTCTGCCTTCCTCCTTGCTCTCCAAAGCCATTCATCAAAGTAAGATATTCAGAAATTCTTCTCACCATCTTCTGTCTTCCCAGATCTCTTGACCAGAGAGACCAGGTCTTGAACTCAGAGGAACTGGTAGTTATGTGATTTATAGTTACAAGTCATAGGCTAGTGACTCTTATCAAACAAGCAAAACTACACCTAGTCATATCCAATCAAATTAAAAGTCCACAGTTGAAAAATGGAAGGGTTTTTCTGAGCATGGCCTATGAACAATTTGCAAAGAACTCTTCATAGAAAGAAACAAATCCACAAAACATGTAAAAGCAAAAGCAATACATCTGCTAAAGCTATGTTATTTATGAATGACAACAAATGAAAACGTACCAAGTAAATTAGTCACTAAATGATTTGCTCAGGTTCAGTGGAAAAACAGGTAGAAAAACTTGCTCTAACAAACATGGTCTGTGGTTAAAATAGCTTTACTGAGACAAAGGCTATTGTACAATAGAGATTAGAATGTGTTTAACAGTAGTGTCTAGTTACTGATGCTGCAATTGTATGCCGTGCCACGGCTGCTGTACTTTGCAGAACTGGTCCCTAGAGTGATCATGCTGGAGTTAAGTTTTACGTTTCAAGTAGAGCATATTTGTCATATACACCCTGACTTAATGGGAAGATTGACTCAGTATTCATTGTCAAAGCATTCAGATGTTGACTTTATGTAATGAGATTACTTGCTTTGTTCCTCTTCCACAAAAATACGAATGTATGAGTTTGACTTTATATATTGCAGTGTTTTCCTTCAGTAATAAGGTGAAGACACTGCAGAAAAGTTGCCCACTGTGCTTTTTACAGTAAGTATGCTTCAGAATTACTTGTTTTTTACATGGAGCAGACTTTTCAATAGTATAATTTACTAAAAGATACTATTATTATCACAACAAGTAAGGGATCATATTTAAAATTATCTTGCAATTCAGCAATCATGTCAAATAATGGCTAATAACAGCATACCTTATATACTCATGTGTTTTTAACCCTACATACCTGAATTTACTTCTAGCAGTCCCATCTAGCTTCCTTATTTTAAAATAATATTCTTGGGACTGGTATTTCTCATGTTCCTTCTTAATGCAAAAGCTAACTTTGATCAAACCAGTTTGCTTTAAGCCCGTCAAAAAATGACACCACCACCCCCCCCAAAAAAAAAAAAAATCAGCATTCTGTATTAAAATTATATATATTCAAATATTGTACTTAAGGGATTGTTTTGCGGTCTTCTGCAAAGTGACCTGGAAGTCAAGAGAGCTGGGTTCTGTTCCAAAGCTTGGGATAAAGTGTGTGAAGCTGATATATGATGTTTTGTCTGCAATAGTTTGAGGTATGAACTCAGCAACGCAGTCCTACCATTAGAAAGAATGTAAAATCTATGGGCAGGACCTCAGCTGATGCGTGTTGTTATGTGGAAGGAGCTCAGATATTTTAGCGTAGCATATCTTATAAAACCATATCACAGTTGGATAGTATTTTTCAACACTCCTGTACTATGGCAGCATTTCCTGTCTTGTTTTGCCAGAATACGGTTAATGCATCTATCAGTGTATTCAGAGGTTTGGTATCTGTTTTGCGTGTGGTCTGTCAAATGGGGTATAAATGAAGAATACTGCATTCTGTATTTGGCACTCCCAATGCCTAGCATACAGGGTACGGCGTTTTTGTAATAACTGACCTTTGCTTATCAGGACTTCAGTGTGTCCTTTATTGAAAAAATGTCGCGTTTTTTCAGGGCTACTACTGTTTACATTCTTTTTTCACTCTTTCTTCTGTCTTCTCTTTTCTTCTATGTGCTGGTTTCTTGTGTTTTCAGTAAGGAGTATCATACCTGACAATAATGCTGATGCTGCCCAGTTCCCCTCTTCAGTGTCCTCTTCACTCCAACCTCATACCGTGCTTCAGTGATCAACTATGGAACAGTATCAACATTAGGTTTTATTAATAATGCTTCAGTCAGATGGCTGGGAAAGGGGGTTAAGTATTTCTAGAGCTATTTTCTCTGAAGACATTCTTGCATTTGTGATATTTCATTCACAGTTGGAAGTTTCGGAACTGTGAAAAATGAAGTATTTTTTTAATGGGAAGTTGAGATTCTACAAAATAGAGGCATAGCTAGCTTCACTTTATTCCTCCTACACCCCTGTCAACCTTCTTCATAGTACTTAAAATTTTCTAGACCTCTGCGCTATGAGATGCATACACATGTATGTGCACAGCCTATAATTTATAATGAATTATCATAATAAATACTTTAGAAATAACACATTTGAAGAATTAAGACAGTGAAAGCTTTATTACGATAATTTGTTTTAAATTTAGAAGACTAGAGAGCTACTGCTTTTAACATCTATCATTTGCTTTTTTATCCAACTTCATGAAATTAGATAAATTTGATACTAGTGCTCTCCTGCTCTTTTCAGAGTACTATATGCAACAAAATTGCTTTGTACAGAGACATAGTAGAGAGTACTATTAGTACAGAGTAATATTCCTGTTGAATGATAGAGATGCATAACTTGTAAAGGACCCTTAGTCAGCATGATAGCTATTTCTATTAGAGAAAACAAGTAATTAAATAAAGGATAGAGGAAGTCAGAAAGTCAGTTACTACACGTAAATAGTTAGACTTATCCCACCCATAAAGGCTTTTTTTTCCCCTTACAATTGTCTGCATGTTACAAGCAGTGTATCTATTCATAGCATAGCTCCTGAGCTGACCTGCAAGGCCATTCACTTCTTTCCTGTGTTGTAAGGTAGAGATTAGCCACATGACACTGACAGAACTGAAGACTATCTAGGAATAGGCTGTAGTAACCCTATTACAACTACGTTGGTTCCTTAACTGTTATGTTCTACCTAGTGGCTTACAACTGGTTTATCCTAGATTGTGAATACTGTGGTTCAGGTACTATTTCTTTCTGCATGATTGTACAACTAGCTCACCCTGGGTGATGGTAGAAGGCTGGTGTTTATAAAGCTAAGATTTAGGAGATTTCTTTTCTCTTTCATCTGTCATGATTTTCCTTTGTGATTTTGGCAAATTTCTGAACCTTTTTCTGCATCAGACCCCTCTTTGTAAAAACCAAGAGTAATCAGTCCTTCCTTCACTTCGTGGCTTGTATTTAAATGTTTCCAAGGAGGGTTTGGAAGTCCAGTAGTACAATATTATTATAGTGCACAAGGATCAGTATCGGAAAGTGGAACATTGCAAAAGGTGTAAAATGGAGTTCCATTTTTAAAGTGACTTGGTTTATTTGTGTAAGAAAATGTAAAACAGCAAAAGGAGACAATCACATGCTTATGATGTCTTTAAGTCATGTTTTCTAAGTTTATTTAAGAAGAATCTCTACAGTTTGTGACCAAAACTGTCTTTGGTAATGTAAAAGCAAGTCTTATTTCTCTTATGTGTATTTGTACAAAAAAGTAAATGTCTTCTGCAATAATAGCTCAGAGGAGTGTCATTTATGATATACAGTGCAGATTAACCTAACTGACTGGCCACTGTTAACATTCATCTGGGACTAATCAGAGCTTATAATCCATTTTATCTGGTATTCTTGTACTTTCGTTGCTAAGCAGCTAAAGCCATTATGCAGATATTGCTATATGGGCGTAATCAGTTTAACACAAGTTTGCATTGCCTTTTATTACTGATTAGTGTCAAATTAGAACTTTTTAGGGCCCAATTCTGTTCGTTATTATCCCTGCTTCGGTGGATTTGTACATGCGTGAGACAAAGGACTAAATTAGCCCCTGTATTTTTAGCTACTTCAGTGCTAAAATATTTTAATACAATTTAAATATAAAATTATTGACAAAGGTTTCTTAATGGTAAGTGTTAACTGTGGTAAAAAGGTAGAATAAAATGATAGATAAGCATAGAGCAATGTTATTGATACTGTTTATATTATGGTATCTTTATATATATATTTATAAATATTTATGTTAAAACTTAATTTTAGTATTTTATTTAACTGTATTATTATATATGCATATACACAGAATATGTGCAATAGTAGCTATTTTAATTCCCAGCTGGTCTCTACAGGCAGTTTATATCGTAAGAAATTAAAAAGAACTGATACTGACTCATTCTTTGGAATATTTCCTGAAACTCTAGAAGTTAGAGTGGTCTCTGGTGGTGTTTCATATAGCATACAGTCAAGAATTCATGTAAATACATGAAATTTTGGTAGAATAAGGTTTTTCAGAAATTTGGGTACTGTGTATGTTAAATTTAGATTTCCTGTTGACCGCTACACAATATGAATGCATTGACCGCAATCATTGTATTGTCTAAAAGTAGACACTGTGGTCGAGAATAGTTGGAACAGTGAAGCTGATGATTAAATACTGTAATCATTGTCTCTCTCACACACAAGCCCCTGTTTCCAGCATGATGACCCGGTTTTGGGAAACTTGCTATTATGCTGCTCAGTTATTGCTAGCTGCTCTTGAAGGATTATTAAAGCCTGGTTAGCTCACTGAAGATTCATTGTTCACATTAGTCCTTTTAGTGTTAAACTTCAAGTCAGGCTATCGGTGCAGCCAGGCTCATCAAGGGCCCATAGGAGAAATTACTCCTTCAGCATCAATCGGAAGAGTCTAAATGCTTCTCTTTCAGGCAGGGAAGACTTTTATTTTGTGATGTAGCACCCAAACTGAACAGGACTCTTTCAGACCCTCTCAAAGCTAGGGCTTGTTCCTAGTTTGCTTGTATACAAGTGAGTGCTGCAGCTGCAGCTCCATGGAATCCTTTGCTGTAACCAACTGAGGCCTCAACAACCCCAGGAATAGTCCCGAGTCAGCACCTGTGGCCAGAATTCACTGCAACTGCTGTCATGAAATAGGTGAGGGCAAGCTGGAGTTTGTACTGATTTTATTTACCTTGGTCTTCATGTCTGCATATTAGGGTTTTAGAGTTAACTATGCCAGTAGTTCACTGTGTTAGAAACATCTTAGTGTAGCCAAGCATAAAATTCAACTTCAAGATTTTAATCCTGATGTGATCATGTGCAGACAGGAGGTTTTTAGGATAACAGGTGGAGCTAAGGCCATTTCAGGTACTGTTTTCAGATCTCCTGGACAGAGAAGCTGGAACTACATATTGCACACTTTTCCTCTTGGGAAAAATGTGTTTCTCCAGTTGAGGCACGTTTGAGGGGAGGAATTTTTAGAGTGTCTACCAGATGCTTTGCCAGTAACTTTCCTGGCAAGTCTGTCTGTCTTGTATACCGTGCTATAGCAGAGATTGGAGGAGACAGGAATATTGTCATCCAAACAGGGCAAAGGGGGTAGCAGACTTTGAACAGAACTGGAGTAGACCCATCACTTACTGGGTCCACAAAATCTCTGTATAAGCTTTGCACTATGGCTGTGTTAATGTCATGCTGGTTGGTTCCTCATCTGGCATTCTTAATCATACAGCTTTTGTAGGAAAGGAGTACTGTTCCTCATCCAGCAGGATAATTGAACAATGCTGCTTTAAATGTAATCCTTCAGGTTAACGCTGGATTGTGGCTTTTAGTTTAGTTTGGTCTTGGGAGAGAGGAGTGGGAAGGATAAAGGTAATCCGCCTTGTGGCAGCATCCCTTGGAAGAAATGTGCCTGATTTGTTTGTATCAGGATCTGTCACCCTGCAGCCATGTGCTGTGACGCTTCTTTCTGTCCTTCCTCCGCACCTAGGTCTCGAGACCATCCTCATATCTAGTGTAGGATCTCCCCCCATTTGGACAGAAGATACCTGAGTACATGACCTACATGAAACCACTGGTCCTTTGACCTAGCACAGTTTGTGCTTTTTCTTGTATTTGATAGCTGTAAAGCACTAGTCACAATTTGTCTCTAATGGGTTCAATATAAAAATGAATTTGTAAAAATAAAACCTACCTTTAAAATAAGTGGAAATGTAAGGCTCACATGGGTAGCTATCAGGATGGCTCATTTATGCTAGTCAGCTGTTTTAAAGAAAGCCTGTTTTACCCAAGTGGTTGTGGGAAAGCATTTAATACTGTGTTTATTAGGTGTTGCTCTTACAAGTAAACAACTAACGCACCCCAAAGGAAGACTCAGGAAAAAGGAAACTGCATATAAAATTTGATTCTTCTGCAGCTTCTTTTCTAAGTGCAGGAAATGATTCTCTTTGGAATTCATTTGGGCACTTTAATACTACTTTTTTGTTGTTTTTTGGTGACAACAGTAAACTGAATAAAAGATAATTGTACACGAGAGAATTTCACCATGGGAAGGAGGTGGAATTTACAAAACATTGGGTTTTGCATCTTTAATAAAAATTTCATTGCTTTTTTAGCATGTACACAGAGTAATTTCAGTAACTTTAGTTTTGGCATAACGTCTTCTGCACCATACACTATGTGTGAGGTGGGCCAAGCTTCAGTAGGGTGTAACTTAAATTACACTTTATCTTCTTCTCAAAACCACACCATCAGATTATTTTTACACCATTAATGGGTGTGTGAGAAGATTTAAGGGAATCCCGTTTATGCCATTTTATCTCACTTGTGGGTGAGTACTTTTAGCAGAAACACACACACTTTTTTGAGGGCAGCCAGTTTTACTCTTGCCTAATTACTGTGGACTAAGAGCAGTGATGCCCAGCCTATAGTCTCATGCTTGTGTGTGGGGAAGCATGTAGAGAGCTTATTTGTGTTCCCATGTAAGGTGAGTCCAAGGCCACTCGGTAAGCTGAGAAGTATTCAGTGCATTGTTTATCTCCTTAAAAAAGATGACAAGGAAGGTGATCCATAATGTCAATTTAGCAGTTAAGAGAAGTGACTCTCTAGAGGAGAGTGAGTGGTGTGTCACTTGTGAGTCCATAGTGCCTCTATGCCAGCGCTGAAATGCTGTGTAAAGAGTATATAAAACTTTCACTAATAGTAAGAAACAGTAAATGTAGATCTATAAAACATGTACAGGTAAAATGTATCTCATCATCAATGCTTCCTGTTCTCCTCTAGTAAACTGATCGGTCATTGAAAAATGATTGTTCAGAACTAAGGAAACTTGAATAATAAAGACTCCTTCCAAGTCCTGGCTGTGCTTATTAATACAGTAGTTTATAGGAATGCAAAGAGCGTTTACCAATTGGGAGATCATGACAGCGAACATTACGTTTTGGACTGTGCTATTTCATCTTACAGCAAATGGCTGTGAACTACTGTGAAACACTTTCTTTTTCCATTCTCCACTTTCCATGTCTAAAAATGTGCATAGTCACCTTTAAATGAGACTGAAAAGAGGGAAAGCACTGTGAGTTCTACTTAATGTTCCTTTTCGTAGTAAGTAGATTCTGATTATTACTGAAGCATGAATTATTTATATTGTGATCTCAGAATATATTCCACCAAAATGTCTATTATAATACAAAAATAGTATAAAACAGTGTTTTAAATTATTTCCCAAAGGGAAATCCTCTGCTTAATTTGCTCAGTTTTTCTCTTGCTACACTATGTAGTGTAAACATTGTACTTTTCCTGCATTAGGTGTACTAATCCATCTTTTCCTGCATCACACAGTGTATTTAATAACTGTAAGTCTCTTTCCCATGGACAATTACTCTCTGTATGTAAGGTTAGCTTTGTTGTGATCAGACCACTAGGTCCTCTAAGGATTAATGAGGATTTGTCAGAATGGTATGACTGTTAAAAATAATGATCAACAAATGCCACTACTTTAAATAATTTAAATAATATCAGTACCTATGCTGGAAAAAATCTTTCTTCTTTTAAAGGTAGTACATTATAAGGGAACTCAGTGTTCATGGAAGGCACTCTGAAGGTTAACTTAGAAAAACTTAACTACTTTAGTGGTGTATGGAATAATACCAGCTAGTAGTAAGTCTGCATATTTCCACAGACTAAGTTGTGACCTAGAAAGGCCACCCCATTTTATCCTTAATTACATCCAAGAAAGGCCCAGTTATAATTCCTCCTTTCAGAGTGCATGTACCTTGCCAAGTACGCAAGAAGAAAAATTGTCCTTTTAGGTACTTAACTTTCCATTCAGCCAATGGAAGGATGAAAGGGATCCATTGCGTAAGCTTCTATAAATAAGTTTTTCCAAGAAGCTTTGCCGAATCACACAAGATAAGTAAATCCAAATCCTCTAATTGATAAGTGGTTTCTTGAAAAGTCTATGGCAGTACTTATTTTCTCTTTTCTGTCTTCAGAAACCCAGTGTTAAAATAATCACGCAAAATTTTGCCCCTTAAAACTGCTTCCTGAATTGTAGAAAAAAACTGCACCCTGAAGATACGACGCACTATTTTCTTCTGTGCTGCTTTACTCATTTTAGAGGGTTTGGATGGCTTAAATGACAGCAGAATCTTGGACAGTGTTTCCTGTTGTCTGACTAATTTATACTTGTGAATTGCCAGGGTTTTCAGCTGTGTGAAGCATATGTTTTGCCAAAAATTAATCATGTTCTGGAAACAGGAAAGTATGGAAAATAAAGTAGATACAATTAATGCTTTGAAAGGTCACTGTTGCATATGTAGAACTACAGAAATCCAGACAGTGAAGAGAGGTGTGTGAATAATGACTTTCAATAGGTATTGAAAAAGCCTGGCTCAGGTAACTCATGTTTGTCATGTAGAACAAAAAAATCAGTGTGTGGTGCTTACACAGATCAATGGATATTTATAAAGGAAGGGTTTTGAAAATGTGTTGAAGAGAGAATGTTATATGTAGGCTAAGGATTTTGCACATAATTATCAGTTTTGATTAATTCTATGTGCTCATGTAATTTTTCTTTTGAAATGTGAATTTTTAACCTCTTGCTAGATTCCTTTCATCCTCTTTTGGAAAGCTAATTTCTACAAAGGGCCAAAGAAAAGGTAATACCAGGCTCTGATCTCATGAAGGACTGCATAAGACATACTAACGTAAGAACAGCCAACGGCTTGTTTGGCCCAGTATCCTGTCTCTAGCAATGCCAAAGCAGATGCCCAGGAAGAATGTAGGTACAGGGTAAAGCGTATCATGACATTTTTCCAGAATACTATCCCAATATCAGGAGATCAACGACTTGGGCATTTCCTGAGCCAAAGATAGTGGTTTTGCGTATAATGAGGTGGCGTCTTTGCACATAATATTATTTGTGGGAAGTGTTAAAGGTGAGAAACTGTTTAGAAATGTAAATGTTGGAGAGGATTGTGTTGTGTTTTGTTCTCCACCCTGGAGTGGAGAAATCCTCTTAATACCACATCTGCGAACAAACAACCTTATAGTGCAGTATAAATATTTATACCATTTCTTTTTAACGATATCTCTGAAAGTAGTATCTATGCCATTAAAAATCTCCAAGCTGATGTACCTGCGCTGTTTCTCCATCGTCTTCTACAGTAGTGAAATAATGTATCTCATCACCTGGAAATAGCAACTAAACATACTGAGTTTTCTCAGATAGAAAAAACCAGGATTTCCTACAGGTGTTTTGATATGTGTTTCCATAATGTATTGTTATGCATACATTAGATATAAAAAAAAAAACCACATGCTGTAATACAGGTAAATAATACATAATAAATTTGATAGAACAGTTCTCAAGTTACATTTTCCATCACTGAGAGCTAAGGTACTGAAAGAAAGAGATAAGTGTTACAATATCTTGTGCTTTCCCATCAGGAATGTAAGCAGTGAACCACAGCTGGCAATGTCATGTCAGAGCCAAAAGGGCATCATGCATAATGCATTAGACTTAATTAAGAAGCATGCCAAAGAGTGATGCCATCCTTTTTCAGATTTTCAGTCTGCAGTGTTCTTTTGTTGAATTTCTGAAGTAGAAATTAAATAAAGGTTATTTTAAACTTAATTCAGCCACTTTTTAACACATTTATCTGAACAGTTCTTAAAAAAAAAGGTAGGGTATGGACAACTCTTTCAGAAATGAGAATAGCTGTATTGGATATATTGATGAGTATAATCCATGGTTTCATTTATGGACCCATACAGTAGGAGCACAAGTTCTAAAAGAGAAGTTAATTAGCTGCTTTGGACATCCAAGAAATCTCACTTCTTGCAGTTTTAGACAATCAAAGAGTAAAAATGAAATAAGGTTTGGGCAGAAAAAGGGGCTGTCTTCAGGGGTTTAAAATGCAGTGTAGTCCTGTGATGTATTTAACTCCTGGAAAGTCCTCTATGGCTGCATTCAGATGTGAGAAACTTGGTGGTGATGTTGCTGAGGTCTCATTCATACGGGCTTAGGCCACATGTTCGCTTTGTGCATTGCATATATAAACATCCCCTTCGTGCTTGCAGTATTCAAGAGCAACTCCTTTAATGGCAACTGCTGTATTGCAGCAGCATAGGAAAGGAAGCTTGCAGAGCTTTCCTAGCATAATGAGAAACAGGAAGATCATATCTAATGAGATTTCTGGATCAGAAATGAGGGAGTTTTAGATAGGAATCTGAATTTAAAGAGGCTTAAACTCACCAAACCTCTGAACTTTTGGAAATTTGCCATGAATCTGTGGGAAAAGTTAGGAAAGAATTGTTGCTGGGTGATATGCCCAAGGAGATTAACTGCTTTCCACAGTGCAGTTCAATGTGGTATTATTATATAAAACACTCGAAGTGGTTCAAATATCCCCTAGGCTAACATGTAATCTCAGCCACATGTGTAACCCAATATCTGAGTATTGTTTCGCTCTGCTTTTTAACTGGATTTAGACTGATGATTTGGGTCTAAGAAGCCACAGGCAGCTCCCTAGAACCTAAAATATCACCAAGTTCAGGATTTGATACACAATACAGACTTCATTAAAATTCATTAACCGTTACCTGATTGCACAGTTAACATAATTCTGCAAATAGCATTGACAGAAAGGAGTTTTATTTACTGGCCTTGTCCAGAGAAAAGTAATGTTTTATCCATTAGTAGTATGTTGGTTTTAAAGTTGTTTACATTCTTTGAGGAAATGCGGAAGCCACTGCTTGAAGAGGTTAGAGGACGTACAAGTTTATGGGTTCTTTTTGAAAATATTCTTGAAGCAAATACTAACTTACATTATTCAAGTAACAGACAGCAGAGAGAACTTCGTGTCTTGGCAAACTGAATTTACTGTGTAATATTTGAATAAAGAAATCTAAACTATGAAAAAAAAGTTCCCAGATCTTACCATGATACAGTGAAGAATTATATCCTTTTTTTGGCCCTACCCACAAGCTTTGCTTGCAAGTTACTGTCTTTGTAAAATTACTGATGATCTCAGAAAGATAAACAGACTACAAATAAAATTGAGGGTTTAAGTAGAATGCTTAGAAGGTGAAAAACATGATAATCTGTTAATGAAAAATTCTGAAGTTTTTAATTATTTTTCCTTTTCCTTCTTTTTCCCCTTAAAGGTAGATGTCTGTTAATTTAACAGGGAGCAATTTGTGATCTTTCCTTAAAGCTCTCCTTTGAATTATGTAAGCTGTTGTCCCGTAGAAACCTTAGGTTATAAACTTCAAAGGAGTCTCGTGAAACCTCGAGGTGAAAGTAGGGGAAAATTTCAGAAAGACCTTCTCTCTCCTGTGGAACTAAAGACATGGGAAATTGTGTCAGTCCAGCTGAAGTTTGCTTTGAAATGCTGGGTTAGCACGACTACAAAGCACCAAATGGGAAGCTTCCAATCACTGCTAGTGTACTTACTGAATCACAAAGGCTAAGTTCATGCAAATTGTTACCACTGCTCTTTTGTTCCTAATTCCAGAGGACATTTTTTAGTGATTAATATACTTTTTCCTTAGAACGAAATATTGTACTGGGCCAAGGTTGCAGCATGTTAAATTCCCTGAACATGTGTTAGTCCAGGAACAGTTGTAGAAATGCAATGAGAAACCATTGGGGCAAATATAAACTACGAGTTCAACATTTTGTAATCTTACAAAGCCAGAAATGTATCCCACTGATGTTCTTTTTCTCCTAAAATATGAGATTTCTTTCTAATTCTTGTTAGTTATCAGACACCAATTGCATCGTTCTGCTTTACTGGCTTGCTGTGTTGGTCTGTCAATTCTTGTGGCCTGTGTGTAGTTTTTGATCCTGAACTAAGAAAGATAAAAAATTTGCCCTCTCCTTGCCTTGTCTCACATAACATCACAAATGCTATAAAAGAAAAGTAAAATAAATACATTGGAAGTTACTGCATTTTTTATTATTTATTTTTAAAATAATGATGTGAACCTTTGACATAATTTTTGAAATATACAGTTCACCAATTGTTGTTTTCAAGATGCTGATGACTGTGAACAAGAAGTTGTTCATATATTATGTTCTTCAATATGCTGAAAAGCTTTGCTGCTTCAGGGACGGAACACTCCACAGCTTGAATTTTAAACCCTAAAATAATTGAAATTAGAAAAATAAATATAATCATGCTTCTCTCCGATACTCAGAGTGAAATCAGTTAATTTATAATGAAAAGAATGATAGCTTCTTTTTTTTCATGAGAGCTCAAACTTAAATACATCTATCTACCAGAAAGGAGACAGATATAGTATGTGTCAGCAATCACAGATACAACTACTCATTTATTTTAGAAATTCAGCAAATACCTATTATGGGCAGTCTTTTAAAATTTTTAGTTGCAATCCTGTTTGCATTATCCAAAGAGAATGCATTATTCATGCATTATTTAAGGAAAGACATTTTGCCTTAACTCTGCATGTGTAGTGAAAAAAAAATTCCTGAAAGGATTTTTCCATATCTTCTCAAACTATTATGAAGCTTCCATCACTCCACTGTTTGTAAATACCATTGACATTTTCATAGCTGATGCTTGTAATCTCACCAAGACACTGGCTGTTTCTGCTTATTTTCTTAATATAAAAAGCTGTTGAACCTACTTGCTGGTGTTATACACATGGGGTGGGATTTTTGACAGTTAAGCAACACAACTAAGTGTATAGACATTCTTCATTTTTACTTTCTGCTTATCAAAACCTATACTTACTTTTGCATGTTTTTATCTTTACATGTTCTTTGTGGTCAGCCTTGATATTGAGAAAAGGGTACTGAAAGCTCTGTCTTTAAAGCCATGTCTTAAAAAATAAAGTTCATGTTCTTACATTGTCTCTGTTTGCATGGAACAATTAAGTGAAGCTACAGAAGTCGTAACTGGAATTGTGGTTTGATCCAGAACTCATAAAAGTTACTTTGCTTTTGATCAGGCTCCTAATGATGAAAGCAAGGTACTGTGTGATGACACTGTATAGATTTTAGCAATGTTTTATAACATTTTACTGCTGCAGTCTGTCATCTGATGAGCGTGTTTATGGGAAGAATACAAAAACTCTGCTCAGTCCATATCTGACAGCCAGGTATAAGTCATTGAAACCTTTGTTCCGGATATTGCCCAATTTGTGTGGGGTGGAGGAATTAGGTTTTGTTTGTTTGTTTTAATAGTGACTACATTTAATTCAGTGAAGCTGAAAAAGTGAAATTAGCTATTGAGGGGTGAAAAATGGAAAATAAACAGTTTGGATCTGTTTGTACAAAACCAAAACACTGGTGTTTTATTCCAGGCCATTTGAACATTGACCAGTTAATAGTGCGGTTTCATGATATGTGCACACTGATCTGAGACTGTGCTGCTGCTGGTGGATGAGGACGTCTTCCCCGCTGCTTCCTCGTGCTGGGGGTACCCAGTCTTTCCATTGCATCTGTTCCAGCGAGCCCTTGCGTGGATGAGTTGGATCAGTTTGCTGGTAGATCTGAAAACTAAAGTTGCAAAAAATAATCTGTGTGTTAATGAGCAGCTCTAATCTGCCTGGCTGTCACTGGTGCCTGAGAGGGAGCAAGTGGGAAGGAGGCTGTTGCTCTCCGCAGCAGCAGTTCACTGCTGGGACAGTAAGCCAGCTGTGAAATCCCATGTAGCCCTGCCCTGCCTGTCCACACAGCAATAGATTTTCTTCTTAAAAGAGTAATAAGAAAATTTGAACTGCAGTTTTTTCACATCGGTGTTTTGTGGCTGTAATCACCTTAGATGTGATCCTAAACTCTTTATTCTCATGATTGCTATTAAGTTGCTCATGAGAATGGAAAACAAGATTTGTGGGTCAGTTTTGATCCCTTTGAAGGTAACGGTTTTGTTTCCACTGACTTGAGAAGGGTCAGAAACATTAGCCTTCCTTTTTTTTTTTTTTTTTTTGCCATGACTTGTATGTATTACAGATGAGATGTGTCATTTTGTCATCTGTTAGAAATTCAGCTTTTGGCACTGCAGATATGTGAGCAGCATGTGCAATTGCTATTTTGTTTCTGGGTTTGGTTTTTTTTTTTTAGTTTTATTTGTTGTTAATTCTAGTGTTTATAGTCAACAAAGCCTCAGTAGTAGTTGTTATACATAAATTAATTATACTCTTAAGGTGACATGCCATAATTTTCCATGTCCATCTTTGGAAGTAATTATTTCACTTCTGTACAGTATTAGATTATATGGATTAGGCAGTATGTTGCCTATGCAGTAGAAGACTTATAATGGTTGATCCCAAATGGAATGTAAAATATCTGAATGTGGATTTTTAAAGGACAGGAAAAAAAATTGCTAGTAGATTTCTGTATATCAAATGCAGCACTTAATTTGGAAAACAGCTAGAGATTGCAGAGCATTTGTATTATAATGTACACTGGTGTTGGCACTCTCCAGACACATCGATCTTTCAGGAACTTGCACATTCTTGTGTATTCTCCTTTCTTCAGGCGATTTTGTCTGAACTTTCTCAAATATCCCCTGTGACTGCCTGTCACTATCTTCTCGCAGGACTGCAAGCTCTCTAGGCAGGATCAGCCCCGCTGCCTGACCGCTGCTCTGCTTAGCATCACTGCCAAGCACATGACTGCTGGTTTGAAGTCTGCAATCTTGACATCCTGTGTTTGAGCAAGGCCTGGCTCAGTTAGATAGATACAAGTCTTAACCTGCTGGCTACACTTACTTTGTGCCTTACCCACTCTTAAGGGAGTTTGTGGAATGAAATGGATAAAATAGGAAAGTCGAATAGATGAATTGTCATGGAAGGCATGCACAAGTGAGTTTGCCATTGCTATTTTAATTGTGTATCATGAGGTGTTTTCTCATATGTCTTGAAACCCAATTGACTGAGTATTTGTACATACTTTTGACTGCTTTTTGAAACAGTTTCTGCTTCCTGTTCTAAATCGGAAAACAGGATGCAGGACAGTGTGTTTCAGGAGACAGAAACAGGTTAGTGTGTCACTGTTTTTCTGGCCAAACCATGTGTATAAAACACTTGCAGGAATATGTTTGCATTTTCATGGACCCAAAGCTAGAATATATTTCTATCCTGGTTGTTCAGTGTTCATCCAGCTTCCCCTATGCACAGGTTAGTTATTTTCATAACCATTTCTTTAATATGTCTGCTATAATTTTAAAACTTTTGGAGCTGTCTAAAGAATTTTGCCTTTTTAATTTTTTCTTACTCTTCAAAAAATCTTGGCTTTCTTCTTGAGTCGATTTGAATTTTTGTATATATCTTTGTGATTAAAACCACTTTCACGTTACAGATGAAAGCCTCATCTGCTGCAGTGATTTTAAACATGGGTTCTACTTAAATTCATTAATATGTACTAATAGAAAATTTATATTTTTTTTTACATTTCTGTATGACTCGATACTAGATAAACAGTTCAAATCCCACATAAAAACGCTTTGGACTGCAAAAAAATACACTGAAAGTCATTGGCACTGGGAAGAAGAATGCTCAGTGTTGAAGGCTTATGACTGATGATGCATGGAAATGATACCTGCTGGTCATCACCTAGCAAGAGGAGGGTCACAACAGGTGTCCATGTGGTTACTTTTCTGTGTTACAACACAGTCATGTTTTTAATGCAGAGAGAAATTATCTGTGTGAAGAGAAATACGTGGGAGTATATTATATTGGTAAGCTGTTCATATCTATCTTTCAACAGAAAGGCTCTTTTTGCTGTAAACCAACACTACACACGCTGGAGGCTAGGTGACTTTATTTATCTTCCAGTTTTCTACCACAGAGTCTTTCAGCTTTCTATTCCCAACACTTCAGTATGCTAAAGTAAATATTAACTTGTGTCTTCAGACAACTTTCAAGATCTATGAAACTTGATTTACCTGGATTCAGAGATGGATTAGGTCCTGTGTACATCCAAGTTATCTGTCAGGAGTTCTTAAAAAGTTTTTTCCCTAAGAATTCCTACATCTACAATTATGTATGTCCTTTCATGTAATTATTTTCAATCTAGATATAGCACAGATGTTTTGAGTCAGGCTTGCCACTAGCAATTTTTTGGGTTGGGTTTTTTTGTGGGCTTTTTGTGTTTGTGGATTTTGGGGTGGTTTTTTTTTTTAACGTATACACCAGTACTCTTGCTGACCTCCTTTAAAGGTGTTTTTTAAGTGCAAAACTTTATGTCCTAGATGTTGAACTGTGTGTGGTTTAAAGAAAAAAAATCTAGCTTTGCACTTTTAATGACCCAAACTTTCATTCATCATAGAATTCTGGCTTAATCTGTTCTAGGATCTCTGCCATAATCTTATCGCTTTAATTATAGTCCCCCAAAAAATGCAAAAAATGTTATATAACTCTTTCTGAACTTGTTTGGGCTTCTTATAGGCATGCTTATGTGGCAGGAAAAACATTACGCAGTCCAACAGTGGCATAGGGAAAAAGTCATGCAAGCAACAATTAGGATCTGATTTTCTAAAAAGAAACTTCTAGAGATATAGTGTTGACAAGAAATAAATTTAGAAACATTAAACATTATATCCCAAAGTATAGTTTCATTACAGTTCTCTGAAAAATGTAGACTTCACGATCTGAAGACTGGAGTTGAGTAAATTTGAATTTGTCAAATTGAAGTTATTGCAAACTTTCCAGTTTTCCTTATGAAGTCAGGTTCTAACAGATTTAAAATGTGTGCCATAAAATTACTTGCATCATCTTCTGTCTGTAATTTAGAAAACTATAATTTCGTTGTTTTCATGTAGAAATAAAAACCATTTGGGATTTACACATGTTGTAAAAATCTATGCCTGTAGGGGTTATCCGGCTAGAATCAGAATAACTTTCTGCCTTTTCATGTTGTGAAGGGTGTCTACATTTCCTTTTGTGGGGTCCCTGAAAAGAAGCGCTTTTAAAATAGTGGAAAAATTAAACCGTTCCAACATATTCTTGCCTGTGCTGAGGAAACCCGTTACAAGTTCGTCATTAATGTCATCATAATTATAATGCTAAAGGCAAGAAAAAAAGGAGGAACTGTTTGTTGTTTTCAGTTAACAAATCCTTTTTTTGTCTGTGTGTGTGTAGATTAAAGGTTTTTAAGGGCATTTTTGTAAGAGCTACTGACCTTTTGAATTGTTAATTAACTCTATTTCTAAGTTCCCTTGTTTATTTGTACATGCTTTTTCTGTGTCTTCAGACTCAATTTTATTTTAAGTCTGTCATATTTTAATAATTCTTTTTTTAAAACGTCAAATAACAGGTTATAAAATCATCGTAAAATTTAGGCTTAGAAAGCAAGGCCAGCTTAATCAATCTGCCCAGAGCCTCAAGGTCTCTCACCTAGATTGTGCAAGTAAATCTTAATGTGACACTAAGTCAGGCTGTTTGCAGAGAGCTGAAACTCACTTGGTAGGAGTATAACAAAAGCAGTTTCTGCAGAATTAGCCTCATGAATAGCCTACTGTGTGTTAAAGTGTTATAAGAAATTCCGTCATGTATCAGAAACACGTTAGCCATTGAATAATTTCATGGAAATGGTATGTAGCTGTACATATTTGTGGATACAGAAAAGAGAGTGGCAAAATGAAAGTGTTGTAGAAGCATTTTTACTGGTGTTCAAGCTATCAGGATTATTGGAAAATATGGCATATATGTTGGACCAGAGCGATCATTCTTGATGAATAACACATATGGTTTACAACCTGACAAATTGTCCAGACTCAAAGAATCTGAATGTCGAAGCTGCCGTTAAGCCACCACCATTATCTGACTATGTCATGTTAATTCATAACTTTTGTAAAATCTATTACATGAACTCCACATCTATAATGTACAGGACACAGAAGTTGTTGATATTTGGGAACAGCCTGCTGGAATGGGTATACTGGGGGTTTTTTTAGTAGATATCCAGACTTCCAGTTCTTGTGTGTTTTGTCTTTGAAGTTTCTGGATTACAGTCAAGAATAATGTGGGCATTTTGAGGGATACGTCGCATTTTCATTTTGATAATGGGGAATTGCTTATATAACTTCTTGGCTTTGGTGGTTGCCACGTCAGAGTTTTACTTGAAGATCACAGTAACGCAGAAAGTCATTGTTTTATTTCCCCTTTGTTAGAGCTTTAAAAGTCACCCACGTGTCATTGGTGATAGTGAATGTCTGCAGTACCAGTCACATCCCTGTATCGCTAAAAGAATCTGCCAAAGGAGCCTGGGGGCTTCCACAGTTCTTCTCCCTGGAGCAGGGGACTTTCCTGGCCAGAAGTTCTCCGACTGCACTTCAGTTTGTAATCCTTTTTCCGTTAGTGGTTGTTGTCCATCCTAGAAGAGGCTCCATTGAAAGTGTAAAACCCTGTGTGTATAGTTGGCAATCTCCTCTAAAATGGATTTTTAAGAACTTTGCTTGGACAAGGACTGTCGGGAGTTTTGCTGCTGCTTTCAGACTGCAAAGATCATCTTCATGTATTTTTAGAATGTATGTACATTTTATCTTCTCATATCAGGACTATTTCTTACCATGCAATCTCTGACAGTATTTTTCATTTGTTTTTGCTTGCAATATGTCAGAGTAACATGTAGTAGCAATATTCGTGGAGCTCACTCAGGAGTTTGAATTTCTAGCCAACACCCGCATCCGAATTACTGCTTCTGAGTGGAGAGAGTGATTTCTGAGCCCTCCAAAGCTGCTGGAGCATTCATTTTGGTCCCCTCCACCCCTGCTTTTTTCCCTTCTATTTTTGATAGGCCTAAAATAAATATTGCTGAGGTATCCAAGAATCCTTGGAGGGGCGGGGGGGGGGGGGGGGGCGCGACAGTTTTTCTGAGTGTATTTCCTTACATGGCACTTAGCACAATAGTGCTTGTGCTAAACATTCCTCTTCTATGAGGCAGTGCAATGATATTTAGTTGCTTTTTTATTTCTTAGAAACAATTTTTGCAACACTTTGAAATTGCTCAAACCCCCAGTTTTTCTGTGGCAACAAGTTTAGAGGAGAAGAGAAGATTCCAGCAATTAATAGCTCTAAGAAAGTATGCTGGCATACAAAGAATCTTATATAAGAAGTCAGATCTTTTTTCTTCCTCCCTTTTCTGCCCAACCCCATTTCTGTGCTAGTCAAGGCCTTTGTTATAGCAATAGCCCAGCTGGATGCTACTTCCTCTGCTTAAGTGAAGTTCAAGAAACCAGCTGCTGCTTAAAAGAAAACTGCTTATTGTTAAGTTCCCTTTCTTCCCCCTGCCAAGGTTAAACATGTCCCTTCTCCGTCAGCACCTCCAATGTAATGTGTCCCTAGATATTGTGGGGCACGCCTTCAAGGATATAAACCTAGTCTTTACCATGTTAGCTGCTGACAAGACAAAAAGATAGACAGCAGTTTCTAAAGTTGACTTAATGTTAGCCAGCCACACAAAGATCGATTTCCCTTCCTTTAGAGGATTTTTCCTATCCACAAATGTAGTGCAAGGTGAAATTCTGGTTCTGTGGAAGTCATTGAGGACTTCTAGGAAGATGTTTGTTTTAGTTTTCTTACTCTTGCCTGACTCTCTTCATCACTTTTGTAAGGAGAGAGATTTTTTCCCCCTCCTTATAAATCTTTTAAGGTGCTGTATAAAATTGTGGTTTGGAATTCTTAATACAAGTATTCGCACGATAGCTCCCCAAAACTTCTTAGTCCAGCAGGAAGTGATTGGCAAAGAATACATTAATATCTTCCTGCTATATGCAAACAGCTACTTTTAAAGAAGTTTAGAAAAATTCACTATAGTACTGAGATTTCCTGTGTATTCAGGATATTCTGAGTATTCAGTATGATGCAGTCCTTAATTCCACATTTTTATCCCAGATCATTGCTGTAGTAGAAGAGGAGAGGTGTCTTTTTCTGTATCTGTGATAACCAGTGCAAGCCTTGTTTAGGTACCGGGTGTAAACCTTATGCTAATTTATTTCCCAGGCTGTGTATTCTTTTACCATGCTGCTTGAATGCTTCACAAAACAATAAGATAAATTCTGTCTTCATGTAGGGAGCTGAGATTGACAAGGCTCCAAAACTAGCCATCTTTGTTAGCTGTGTTAAAGTTGGGTGGAATAAAATTGTGCCCAGAGCATATTAATACATTTTCAGTGTTAGTGCTTTATAGTCTATGAACAACACTTTTCGATTTACTTCAGATATCACTGTTAATGTCCTAAGCTTCTGCAGAGAGGGTGCAGGAGAAGAGAAATAGGTAGCAACCAACTCTTAAACACTTTTAACTACGAGGCCTGACTAGTAGAGTTGATGATGTAACCAAGGCAAGGACAGACTCCCTCTGTTTAGAGTGACACTTAATTCTGAAACCATCCTTTCTCCAAAAATCAGCTTCATTTACATTTCTTTAAGCTTTCCTGTAGTAATAAAGTGGGGTTTCAAAAGAAAATGTAGTCATCGTTTAAGTAAACAACATCAAACTGCAAGCTAAAGAGGCAAAGGGGGAACAGATGAGGGTTTACAAACATTCTTAATTCTGGCATTTCTTGGGTTTTGAGTCTTTGACTGCTTCTGTAATGCTCTTTTACATATTCTCGTGTGCGGTTTTTAACGTTTATTTACAAAACATATGCACTTCTGTATGCATGCATATATTCACAGTGGTGGGAAATCAAGCTTAGTCCTTTAGCCCCAAATCCAGCTTTAACTGCTATGAGCAATTTCACTTACTTCAGGGATGTACATAATTTGGCCCTAGTTCTAGCTGCTTCTTGTCTTTAAGTAATTTCAGATATACTGTATATATTGTTTATTTTCTTCAGGGAGATCAATTCTTTGGCTTACCTTGACTGCATTTACTAAATTTGTTGTAAATCTCCAGTAAAGTGAAGTCTACAGCGATGTCTGAAGCCTGTCATAAATTCCTTTATCAGAGTGATTTCAGTAACACATGTGCTGTTATGTGATTAATGGAAAGTCTACTCTTTGATGGTAGAAGAGTGTAAGTGTTATTGCCACCTCCTAGTTTGTACATCATCACACCTATTCAGAAGCCAAGGGAACTGAAAGGTAAAATGAAGGGCCTTTCCCAGATCTTTCAATAGGTTATTTCCTGTGTAGGAATGGTTATGTTATATGTAATGCTGATGTGGTGTTTCACTATATCCAGCATTCTGTGTGTTTTCAAGAGTGCATAATTAATAGCATGTAACATGGGAAGCTTGTGTTGAGCAAGGATTGCTGTAAATCTGTAGCACAAATCTTTCACAATATTATTTGCAGCCCTGGCATCTATCTTGGCTTTGTATCTTCTCCTGAGGACATTGTTTCTGAAGTCACATCTCTCCTAGAGAACCACAACAGGAACTCCTTTGTGTCTCCAGTGGAATCCTGAGAATGCTATCTGAAGTGTTAGTGTAGGTTTATCTGTAGCAAACCAAAAAAATAATTGCTGACTTTTTCTAAACGTCTGTTTGGTCTTCCCACCTGGCCAGTAGGAGATAGTGTGCTGGTCTACCCTTTAATACGCATCTGTGTTGCACACAGTGAACTTACCATGCACTTTCATTGAAGTGAGAGGGGATTGAAGTGATGTTTATCGAGTCTTCATGAATAGTCCTCAAAGGCTAAAAAAAAGCCCTGTTGAACAATAAGTTAATTTTGAAACCACTGTGTTTAATTGTAGATGCTCTGTTTTTCTTAAAGCATTTTTTGAACTGCATATGAACTGTAGTTGAAAATTTTTAAAACTTGGTTACCTAAAGCCAAGTTCCTAAAAGATAGCTAAACAAATGGGCAAGTTGTTGAAAAGTTGTTTATGAAAATTCCAGTGTCTGAATCCAGTGTGAGACAGAAATTTATGTATTATTTTAAAATAACTGACAGTCATGTTCTACAGAAGGTTTCAACAGATTAATATTGCATCATAACATTGTTTATTTCAAGTCAGTTGTCCAAGCGAAGCAATGCTAGATGTTACAAATCCATCAATACTTACCACCTTGCTTCTGTGGTCATTAATAAAATATATGGATGCTAAAAGTGTTGATGTTATTTTTTAGCTATTCCCCAGAATATTCCATGAATTAGAAAAAAGGAATAAATCTAGGAAGACCAGAACTGTGAAACTAAAGGAATAGCTTTTTAGAAAAAAAATGCTTGCTGTGATGTATTATCTCAGAGATAAATAGTTCACAAAAATTATCTACTAAACTCTCCCAGAAGAGAGCCAGCACAGCAAGTGGTGTAGTCCCCCAAAGACTCTGTAATGAACACCTTCCAGGAATAAAAGAGGATGGCTTTACAAGCAAAATCTAAAGAAAAACACATCTCCATTCTCCATTTTACACCCAAAATCACACTTGAAATATAGTCAGTTCAGCTAAGTGATGGATGCCTGTTCATAAATAGAAGCTACTAATTTAATAGAATCCAATTGCCAGAATGCTATGTATAGTATGAGCTAGAAATATTGATATGTAGTCCAAATATTTCTTCTTAATGTGCAGACTGCAGGAAAAATAAGCCCAGTGGAAATCAAACAGTGAGCTCCTCTGTCTCTCATCGGTGAGATAGATAGTCTGCAGGTAGGAATGAATGACATCATTTGTTAAGAAAAAGACTTACCTGATTTTCCTGATGGAGAGAATGCTGGTCCACTTCACCAGGAAGATGCAGAGCAGTTGATGCCTTAATGAGAACTGCTCAGGAGTGCGTGACACTTAGGTCTTGGGTCCTCAGATATGTCATTTGTGGAGCCTACTGAAAAAAGAAGAAACAAGAGGATACCATTACACTTAGATTTATGTGCATTTCTTATTTCTGCAATTTAAGCTGATGGTAATGGGACATGTAGTCTTACCAAGTATCTGTAGTATCTGTTTAACCTTATGTAATAGTTTTCCTCTGCCACACTGGAGCAAGTTGCTTTCTGTTCACAGAGAAATCAATAGTGCAGAGTCTGACTGTATAGTTAGTGAAATTTCTTGGGTTTGGAAAATACTGTTCAGTAAATTTATTCCTCAGCTACTTCCCTCCTTCACTCCCCCTCCCTCATTCTAGGGGATTGCAGGGAGGTCTGCCTCAAAACATAATGCTACTTAGAGAGTAAACTCTTTACTGCCTGCGACTCTCCACAGATAAATAACATCACAAGGCTAGCGATACTGTTACCGTTCCTTCAACAGCTGAACTCTACTTTTATATGAGGGAAAAGAATTAGTACGGCTATGAGTAAAAGAATCATCTAGTGTTCTGCTAGCTGAGCAAGTATTTATTAGGTATACCAAAAAAAAAAAAAGGCAACTGCTGCTTTAATTGATCATATAAATCTCAATAAAGTGTCATAAAATTAGACGAAATTGAGTGATGTGCTGCCAGAAAAAATTTAAAACAACTTTTTTTTGTGATTTTATTTAATGTGTTTTGAACAAACGTTTTCTTTCTCTTTTGGATTCAGTGAGAGTGAAAGGCTTTTAGAACTTTGTAAAGTTCTAAACAGGTTACAAAAGAGGAGTAATTGATTTAGTATAGTCTAGGAATTTTCTTCTTTGGCATCCCAAGAAGGAGTCATGTCAGAGTATTTCCTCTGTCTAGTTGGGGTAGAAAAAAATGTTCTTTATCATGTCTAACAGTTTGGCTTCCAGTCCTCATCAGACTAATAAGATTGCAACCAGTAATGAAAACAGAAAAAGTAATTTTCTTGAACTTCAAAAAAAGTTTCAATTTGTGTATTGTATAAAGGCTTGAGTCAGTATTTTGTCCTACTCAATGTTTGTACATAGACAATAGCATCTAGTACCAGTACTATAGCAGTGTCCAGTACTGTTAAATACAGTACATCACCTTCATGGCTGGTCTAAGTAATGACAGATCCATTGATTCATTGATCCATTGATTCAAGTGAGTTTTGACTTGCTTGTACCAGTGAACAGGTTATTTTTTCATATGAGGTCATATTACCAAAAGCTTGCCAAGAACTTAATACCATGCTGGAGTCAGATTTGTAGAAGCTTACTACATCTTGTGACCTCAATTTACTTAAACTTACATGTTTTCCACTCTGGTAAGACATAAATAAACCAGCACCAGAACACTACACAAGCTGCAGAGAGCACAGTGCAACTCAGGACACTTCCATGGCCACCTCTTTCAGAAGGATAAGTGCCTTGTCCCTTCATAAGCCAAGATCACTCTGGCAAAGGTCCAGCAACTCGTTGTGTTGTGATGGAAAGAAACACTTGGAAGCAAACAGTTCACTGTCCACGACGTTAAATATTTTTTCAATAAAAAAAGACTGCATTTGAGTAAGATGAAAGGGCTAACTTTTAAGTCTCACCAGGGAAAAAAGTGGTAAGGCTTGCTGTGCTGGCTAACACAGAATTTAGCGAGTATGAAGGGCAGAATACTCAAACCAGGTCCAACCTGTCTCACTGTATTTTAACAGTCATATTGTCTAGTTTCTGTATAATTAAAATTAAGTGATTTTTTTTTTTCCATCATTTAATAACAGCAAGCCTGAATGGCATCTTCCTGGGTTTGGTTTTATTTCCATGGTATAGTAGAATCTCATGTAACAGACCCAGGGAGGTCCAAGATCCCTGTTTTGCTCGCTGTGAAGGGGCTGCCTTTAGGCCTTAGAAGGAGTAGGATGAAGTATAACATGCTCCTGCAATCACCAGGTAGTGAATAGACCCTTAGTGATTGTTACCAGACTGCCTTTAGGGCTCATGGGGAAACCTTTGATATTACACTTTAGACTCTTTTTCTGGCAGGGTGGATTTAACTAAAGTTTGGTGGCTGGAGGAGAAGGGCATCTGCTTTCAGTCGACTGTGGAGCGTTATGTAGTTGACATTGGGTCAAAATTAATTACTTCGCATTTTTTATGGTTTATTGATGTGGAGTTTGTGGAATTTAAAATTTGAAGTGTTAGTAAAAGCAATTGTTTTCTCATGACTGTCTTGGTAGAAGTAAGACTGTTGTCTCACTTGTAAGTAAGGATAATATGAGAAGTGCAAAGGAAGCTGATGATTTTGCTGGCTCTGATGCCTCAGTAACTTGCACTAAAGTGGAAATTCACCCCAATGCTGCACTGGTTTCAAAAACAAAAAGGACTTGTAAGGTGAAAAGACTAAAAAGGTTCCACTGTAGTAGTAAATTGCTTGTGGTGTTAAAATGCTAGCTAGGCAGTACATAAAAATAGCGCTTTAAATGATACTCAAGTAAAATAATTATTTCCTGCCTGGGGCAGAGGGACCTTCCTCATTCTTATGGTAGCTTTGCTGCAAAAGATGTCTTATGATTGAACTTGCTGGACTGAAGATCTTCCCTTCTGCTGTGCTCTTGAAGTACTTTTAAAGTCTCTTCATATTCTGTAGAATCTCAACACTAATGCAATGTGTAAACCACTGCACATACCCTCATAAAATGCACACCGAGTGCAGTCTGCACTTGCTCACAGTGCACAGTGGCTTATAAGAACAACTTGATCTGAATGATTTGACCAGAAAGCACTTTGAAACTAGCAAAGCGGTATCATCCTAAAGAATAACTTATTAAATACTGATGAAAGTCTACTTCTAGCAAAATAATTACTTTAACAGCAGGATAATACATGTAGAAAGAGAAGAAGGAGACAGAAAGCTGCGAGCTTTCTTTCTTGCTCTGGCATCGTGTCTTCGTTTCACTTCCTGAACTACAGCAGCTGAAATAATTTTATTGTTTTATTCCTGCTCACTGCAGACATAGAAGCATGTTTTGGTTGGCTTCAATGTTAGAATGAAAAAAAAGCCCACCTGATGGGGGAATGGAAACGTTTTTTTCTAAAAGGCATTTGAGGTTCTGTGAGTCAGTGTCAAGTTTATATTTTTTCCAGTGTACAATAAGTGAAACTAAAAGTGATCCCATGTCACAAAAGCAAAATGCATATATTTTGAAAAATATTTCAGAAACAAAGGTGGTTATGCTTTGTTATGAATCTACTTTATAATATTATCATTTTCAGTTTCAAGTATTCTCTTAGGAGGATAATATTGTACAACCGTAATGTTCCATTATATCATATGAATATGTGTGAAACTCCCATTGACATAAATACCTGTACTTTGAAAGACTTAAGGGGTTTTGTTTGGGTTTTCTTGTGTGTAGTTGTGGGGGGTTTTATTAATCTGCAGTTCGAAATCAATCTATTTATGTAGGTGTACATCCCTGGCTTTGTTTCTAGTATTTCAGTGTGATCAGAACATACATACATGTAAAAGACCAAGTCAAAAAAAGATTAGGTCTCGTTTGGCAGTTAAATCTTCAAATTGACGTTTCAGTCAATGCTGAGCCTGTAGAGCCATCTGACTGGAGGCTTGGAACCATAATGAGCTTTATTCAGAACATGATATTCTAAAGGAGATTATTATTTTTTTAATACCCCACTACATTCTTGAAAGCACAGGCTTTTAATGGAAGCTTGTGATTGATCAATGGAATTTTTGGACTGCATTTTTACATTTGATCTGCATTGTTGCACATTACCAGATGTCACAATTCATTGATAGATGCAGAGGAAAAGGCTTTGAAATTCTTTTTCAGAGTTGAAAGACTTGGTACACACAAGTTATGTGACCCCTGTTCATTCTTGTTTTTTCCAAACATTTTTGTTTAAATATTTCATACGTTAATGTTAGTTCATGAATCCTAAATTAAAAATTTTTAGACCCAAGTATGAACTGAAAGCCTGAAACAAGGAAATCTGCAGTCTCTTTTCCAAAATAAAGTGAAACTAAACATGACCTTTACATTTTATGCTGTCATCCTTCTTTCAAGCTGCTGCAACCATATTTTCAGTCTTTGTCCTGATGATGCCTATATCACCTCCTTCATTATTCTTTGAAAATAATTACTATAATAATGCAGTTATTCTTCAGATAAATTGCCACCTTCACTAGGATAACGATCTTTTTTTAAAAAAAATCCATTTTGTGTATGTCTTTATATATGTATATATATCATGTACTGACATATCATTGCTACTGACATCATGCAATAAAGAAGCTATTTAAAGAGGGCATTTAGGTGCCACTCTCTGCAGCCTATTCCCTTCATACTTCACCAGCATCCAGAATTGTAGAAGGATGTTAAAAGGGACTTCTCTGCCTTATTCCTTTTATTATCTCCTTATGGATCTATTGTTCATGAATGTTTCTAATGCCTATTGGAAGTAGCTGATACAGTCTGTCCCCACAGCTACAGCAGAGAATTTCTGAAGTTCATTAATCACTGCATGAAGAAACACTTATTTTTACTCGTTTTACTACTTTCTCCAGTGTCCCAGTTCTAGTATTACAGGATTTGGTGTACTGCAGTTTCACATTCAGCTTATCCACCATCTTCATGATTATGTTGATCTCACTTGTATTCTTCCTCAGCCCCCAGATTTTAGTCAGTTCTTATATGGCAGCTATTTCATCCCTGTGATCATTTCAGTTACCCTTCTCTGTACTTTCTTTACCTCCACTGCACACTGCATCCTTCTGGAGTTGTGTAGGCCAGAACTGCACATGGTATTCAAGATGTGGGAACACAAAGATTTTATGTAAGAGCAGAATAGTAGCCTCAGTTTTTTTCTCAGTGATCTTCCTGATGTTACCCAACATTTTGTTGGCTTCTTTGAGCGCTGCTGCACCTTGAGCCAGTGATTCAGAGAACTGTCAACAAAAGCACCAAGATGTTTCTCCAAAGTTTTAACTCTGTTCCAAGTTCAGCATCATGTAGATGTGGTTTCAGATATTTTTTCCCTAGGAAGTATTTTTGCTTTACAGTTATCTATAATGAAGCCCGTCACCACCTTTTTTCCCCACCCAGTTTGAATGATCCTTTTCGGAGTTCCTTGACCGTTAGCACAGCATCTGACTATTTGAAAGAGCTTAGTATGATCTGCAAATTTGGACATTTCACTCTTCACTCCCTTCTCAAAGCCATTGCTAAAGATGTTGAATAAAACTGGGCTCGGAAGTGATCCTGGGTGGGACCCCACCAATAAAGTGACATTTTTCTCCCAGTAATAAAATACTGATTTGTTAAGGATCTGTCGGATGAAATAGCTGTACTCCTGTATAAACTTGTTCTTACACCAATTCCTGTAATCCTAAAGAAGTTACCTCAAGAAAAATCCTCTCCTTCTCCTTGAGTTATTCTTGCCTTATTTTCTCTAGATGTGATGCCACACTGACTTGTGCACTCTTCTCTCTTCACCTGCACTTCCTCAGCTACTTCTTGCAGATATTAATAATATTTCTGTTCCTACCCATAGTCACTGTGTTCAAATGAAAAGTGCCATGTGAGACACATTCTTAAAAATAGTCTTTCCTCCAACAGAGTTTACTACCCTATCTGTTGTGCTTGTCAGTGTATGTTGGACTACCTCACAAGCATTCCTGAGTTTTGGTTTGGACTAGGAATGATGTTGTCAGTATTATTTTACAGATGTAGAAATGGAGCATAAAAAACGAGGTTTCTAAGTTATTTTTTCGTTTCCGCTGTGGGATCACACACATACACTGACTCACTCTGCGAGTCAGGGGACAGTTGTCCTCACAGGTGGTCCAGGTGAGGTATATCTTTACATTGGTGTTGGCGTATGGCACAGCATAATGGGTAGTGGCAGTACAGGATTTAGGCTGAACCATTCACATTGTGCCACTCTCCTGGATGGTAATGCCCCATTTTGTATCATTTGTCTTGAGGCCCTTATTCTGGGCAAGAGAGAAGTTGCAGTCCTTTGTGCAGTGGACTTTCAACTCTAGGAGTCCTGCACACGTGTTATTGCAAGTCGGAGTTGGTGTGAACTTGAGTTTACATTAGCCCCTCATTTCTTTAAGATGAATAAATAAAAAGTAGTTTTGAGGGGATTTTAATTCAAAGATTTACTGAAATTGGTGAGCAAGGTATGTTTGCAAACCTCATGAACCATGGCCAGGTCTTCATTTCTGATTCAGATTCATTCCATCTGTTTGGTAGCATTATCTGCTTATTAATGGCACCAGATGGCTGAAAATCTTGTGGTGGTAAAAATACCAAGAATCTAGTGTAAATGGAATGCTTCCACCTTGTAATTTCTCTCTCTTGTGCTTTGAAGTGTGTTACATTTTCTGTTTAACCTGGAATTAAACTTTTCTGACCTGGATCCATTCTGTCATATCTTTTAAGTATTTTTCAGAAACATCTTTCCTTCTAGATTTACAAAAAGTGGTACCACTTAAGCTATTTTGGTAACTGTCAAAATAGGAACTTTACTGTATTCATGCACATAAGCATTCCTTTTTCAGTTTATCTTACAGTGCAACACATTCTGCAAATTCCTGATACACACATCTTTCTTTTTTATGGGCATTCTGCAGAGAAGTAAACTGCCAAGCTATTCTGTAATCATCTTTGATGTTGCAATAAATGCTGTGTTCTTTAAAGTTTTTTAACCTTTAACCAGCTGAAGAACAAATCAAAGAAGCAGATCTCTAGATAATTTAAAAATACTATAGACACAGTAGATAAGTTGAAGTCTGTGTTTGCTTGTATCAAAACACCTTCCCTTCATGGGAGGATAGAAATTCAAATAGCAGCCAGGAGACAAAATTAACTCAATTTAGACATCTCATTAAAAAAAAAAAAAATATATGTTTTTTTTTTTTTTTCAAAATGTGCAGGTATTTCCACATACAGTCATCTATTCACAGGACTAATGTTTTAAATTACCCATGTTTCAGTATGCACAGAAGGTGCCCAGTGAATATATGCAACTGGAAGCCTCCATACATATGCTGCTCCAAACAGCAGGTGCAAATCTGACCTCACAAAAGCATTGTCCAAGTCAGAGATCAGTGAGTGTTGGTAACGTCCTAATGGCATCACTTGATGTGCGTGTCCCCACTTGTTGCTTCAGGGGAGACTTGCTGATCCCGTTTTAAAACCTACTAACATTTTACTGGGTCTTAGAGTGAGTTCAGCCTAACTCAATCCAGAGCAAAGTCCTCATCTGTAACTTGTAAGGCACTTGTCATCTCCATAGTAAGCCAAGGCATCTCTCCCTCCACTTTCTTTCCTGTAAGCAGCTTGGCTAGTGATTAAGTCATGGAGGGGACAATCTGTGCTTCAGACAGAAAATCCTCCTGGGGATCACATTGTACCAAACATTAATTGCATTAATCACCGTTGGTTCAAATTTGTTCATACCTTTGGAAATAGATGTGCACTGTCTGTCAGCGAGGGTAAGGGCCAGCTTGAGCAGAAGGTGCTGAGAGTGACCCATCACAGGCCACCCTCACCAATTGACACAGACCCGTGGGGTCCAGATGTGACAGGCGGAGCTGGGTGCTGGTGAGGGCATCCATCAACAGCCCCCAACATGGTGAGGGGGTGAACCAGGTCTAGGGTCCATCTGAGAGCTGGGGCCAGAAGTGCACACCTACGGCCCTGGGCTGGACTGAAATGGGGCTCCCATGGCCAGTGTTGAGGGGTTCTCCCTCACCAGGGGAGGCTGGGCAGGGACATTAAGTGCCCTCAGGGCCCTGACTCTATCACTAGCAGTTTTGTAAGTACAAAGAGGGTTAAATGCTAAATTTGGGGCTACAGAGGATGACAGTGCTCAGCTCAGCAGAAAGTCCTGTATGGTCCTCATCTCCGTGTATCAGTTCATGTGGTAGCTCTGTATATATGCTGGCCTCTTACCATGTGCTGAATAGGAGAATCTGTCCATATGTTAGTTATTTTGAAGTAGACATGTTTATTTGAATTTGTATTAATTGTATTAAATGTTAACTTTTTTTAGTCTTTATAGTTATAATTTCATTCTCCCTTTTTGTTGTGGGTTTGTTGGGTTTTTTTCTGCATGAGAGCAAATCAAAGCATGAAACACTGAGTTTGTGGGTGGAACAGTGGTGTGTACAAGAGACACAGGAGAGAGCATATGAAGGTTAAGTTTCCCTCTCTGGCAGCAGCTTTCTAGCAGAGCAGGTTATCTGGTTTCTGCTTAGCAACAGAGGCTGCACAGGGATTTGCTCAGAACATTTACCCAGGGTGGAAGCTCTGCCTGTAAGCTGCTCTTCATACTGACCTCCATCTCCCCGTGACAAAGGAATTTTTATGTTGTCCTGTTTCCACAGACAGGTTTCAGAAAAAGCACTGAAAATCTTGAGAAATTATCATATATTATCACTATTTTCTGAAACCGTTACATTAACTGTTACCTCGGGCAGGCTAGGAGTAAGAAAGGTAGTGTAAGAGGAGATGAAGAGAGGACACGATTTTCTATTTGGCCTTGCACGAGGCATGAAGTTAGCAACAGGTCTTTTAGTTTATCTTCTCAAATAGCCTGATTCAGTGATAATTTTGCGTTTTCCTCTCTGAACAAAGGATACGCTTCCCAAAGTGTAGATGAACATCTGTTCTTTCATTGCTGCAGTTGATGCAAGGAAGCTTGCTCTATGGGAAATAGCCTGGGCATCTGTAAAAAGTGAGGCATAACATGCGCAGTCCCTGGAGCTTAGCAAAGTGAGGTGTTTCCTGAGGCTCCAGCAGCAGCTCCAGCACTCAGCGACGGCTACAACTCACACAGGTTAGGCAGCAGATGCCCTGCAAGCACTTTTCCTAGTGTTGCTTTGACTAGTTGTCTTGCTGTTTCTCCTTGTACATCTTAACTCTACCCCTTCTTGGCATATGCTGAGTCCCTGTGCAGAGGAGCTTTCAGTCTGTATTAATAAGTACAGTATCAGTGGTAAGTTTGTCTGCCATTGGGTGTTGTTATGGTATTTTATTACAACTAATAATAGTATGCATTTTAGCTCAACATACTTCTTCGTATATGTACAGTCTGAAGGACTGAGTTTGAATTTGAGGAAATGAGCATCAGCATGTTAATGTGCCTGTCACAATTACTAGGAATTAATGCACGTAAGAAAAGAGGGGTCCTGAAGGAAAAGCTGGAGTTAGATATTTCTGAACGGAAATATTTCTTAACTTACTTTAGAGCAGCAACACATCTATTTTTGCTGTCATAATTATTTTGTTCTGGCTCAGCTAAGTTCCCAAAAAGAAAGTCTCTTTGGTAAAGACTTCAAAATAATACTAAGCTCTTTTTCTTTCATGTGAGTGGAGACACAGTTACTCATGTTAATGTCTCATTTTAAGGAACTTGAAATCCTCAGCAAGGTTTTGTTAGTACAAATGCAACTATTTTTTACTATTCAGAACATCATGTTCAAGTAAACTGTAGACTTTAAGTTATTTCTGGCATCCAGGGCATAGTTTGTGAACTGATATGACAGTATCTCATGTAAATTTTCCATCTGGATGATCACAGTGCAGTAGAAGTTTCTTGCTGTGTTGTCAAGCTAGAACCAACTCTTGGCACTGGCTGACCTTTGTTTTTAAGTACGTGGGAACATTACTGAAATGCTTCACATAATAGAGAAGAGCTGTTTCTCTGGTAGTGAATATCTTTGTGTTGCCAAAGACTTCATTCATCTCCTTCTTTTGAATGGAGCACAGGATTCCCTGTCCTCCCCCACCACAAACTTTGTAAAAGTATAAATGAGCCAATTCCTTACCGCTTAATCTCACAAAATGTCCTGTAGGAGTCAGTGGCCTGAGTCTAATGAACAGAAGTTAGAAAATCAAGTCCTAAAACAAGGCCAGAGAATGTTTTATTGTGCTCTGACTTGTGTAAAATTGCTGAATAGAAAATACTGTGTGCTGGTAGGTGCGTCGGTGAATAATCGTACACTTTTTTTTCCTTAGTACAAAATGATTGAGTTGGTTATAACAGTAAGGAAGTATGAAGAACATGCAAAGGAGCTCTCTGATGGGAACATTAATTATGAATGACTTATTGATGAACATAAGGGAGATGATAACCAGCTAGAGGCTGGAAAATTAGAATCTCCAAAGAATAAGAAGTTTGTACTGAGAAATTGGTAAAAGCCCTCTATTTAATGCTCATACTTTGTTTCCTAAGTTTCATTTAGTGATTCCTTTTCAGAAAAAAAATTAGCTGTGAGGGAAGTACCAGTCTTTTCACCCACTCCCCTTTTTTGCTTATGCAAAAATAACAATTTAAAAGCAGTAAAGAATATCTGGTAGCAAACATTTCTGAAACACATCGAGCATCATAAATGGAATATCTAGGCAGTACATATAGAAGCTGGCCGTACTGCAGCAGAGTTTTCCAAAGCTCATTCCCACATTACAGGGAAAGAGGTTTGAAGGCTTTTGGAAAGTTCTGGATTACTTCTTTCTTAATAAATGCACTAATGTTCATGTCAAGCTCCTATTAGCCAAGTTAACTTACAATAAATATATCGAATGTTTGAATAACTGTCTGTACCCTTCTGCATTGCCTTCTTTCCTTCTACAATGTCTACTACTCTGTTCATAGGCAAGTACCATTTTGAGCTGGAAGAAGGGGCAGGTTTTTCCAGTGCCAAATTCTGTAATGCAGGACAACTCTCCTTTCACAGGCTGGTGCAATAGCAAAACTTGGTTGTTGCATGGGTCGAGAGGAAAGCTCTATACATCTGTGCTTTCTTTCCTTACAAAGATCTTAGCTTTTTGGTGATTTTTCTAAGTGAAATTCTAATTCTGAAAATGTAAACAGTTAGTGAAATTTAAATATAAAATATGCTCATGTATTCCTGCTGTAGTGCCCATTTTGGTTCAGCATGCCTGGTCCTGATATATGTGACTGGAAATCGTATCTCAACAGACTTCTTTGTCTGGGTAGCTTTTATGCAAGTAACTCATTGGTAAAGACATTGTAGTTTCCTCCTGTATCATGACTGATGGTTTCATAGAGCTGAGAAGACAACTTCTGCCTTGCGGTCAGTTGATTGCATCCCTAGAAACAAAAAGCACTGTTGCAATATATCATGCCTGTGATATAAAGACTTGCCCACTCAGCTAATTACGTCTGGTTGGGGGGGGGGTTTCAGCAATAATGGATAATTTCTCAGAAAATGGTTTCTGGATGAGTATTTTGTCCCATCACTTTCATTATCTTCCCTAACTGGGTTCCTTTTCCTTCTGGTACAACTGCTGCTGGGCCAACTGGCTGCATTCCCCAGAGTGTTCCCTATTCGTTGTGTAGCATCTGATGCATTTCCCTGTGTGCTCAAAGACATAAACTGGCTGCCCAGATGGCATAAGAAAATAGGAATTATAAAGACAAGAAAGGTTCCAGAACCAGCCTGGGGGCTGAGGAAACACCTAGGACTTGTGCCTTCTCTGTCTAAGCTCCTTGGTAGAATATAAACAGGTTAAAAGTTGTTCATAGAAGTTCTGAAGTGCCTTCAAAAACTATATAGTTTGTTCTAATTGGAAGATGGTGTTTATATTTTTTCTATAAGAATCAGAACAAAGGAATATTAATAGCTGCCTGCACATTGTAACATTTTCTGCATAATGACATTTTGCAGGCTTGATATAATTTTCTGCCATGTGCATCAGGTCATTAAATGAGAGGTCTTTAAAATTATCTCACCAGAACAGTTCTTCTTTCCAAACAACACCAAAAGAAGATGAGATCAAAGAATTTCATAAAAGGCGCTTTTCACAGCTTATCTGTCATCAAATGAAGGTATTAGGGAAATGGCCTGAGAAGCTTTTCCTACTTGATACCCCTTTTGAAGTGACTAGAACTACAGAACACACCGTTACTGCAGAGGATTACAGTTGTGTTTCTCCCTTATATGAGAGGAAGGGCACAAAGAGATATTACAACAGCTGGCACACTTCTGGGGTCCCTGCTCTTGGGGCTTGCTTGGGCTTTCAGGGAGCAGGCAAGGATCAGGGTTGCCACCCCAGGGAGCAGCAGTCCTTCCCTGAGCAAACTGTGGAGCTTGTGGCTACCAACACTGCAGCTTGGGGCAGACGGAAAGATTTGCATCAACTCCCAGAAAAAGCCAGTGACAACAGAACACGTCTCTCTCCAGAATAATTTGGGGTTAAAGATTTTCCCAAAGTTAGAAGTCTTTTTGTTTCAGTTCATTTCTAAGGTTGGATGGTTGGGGATCGAGCTGATGAAATGGCAATGCGTATAATTTGTTCTGCATGCCCTTTGCATGCCCTTGGCTAACAAATTCCACATATTACAGCATTAAAAATTTAATCCTGATCTAAACCCCATCTGAGCTGAAGAGAATCTCATCACTAAGACCTGTAGATACTGTATCAGAACATTAGATATTATATTACAGGTGTCACAGAAAACATTCACATGCTCAAAAGGCGTAATATCCATTAATGACTGAGAAAAAACAAAAAACAAAATTATTTTTTAAAGTGGGAAGAAACTAAAAAAAAAGTTTGCACTCACATGATAGTATTTTAGGGTCTTAATATGAAATTTTTGTCTATTCAAGAAACTCAAGTAGAGCTAGAATTTTATGTCATATTCTCAGTGAGTAAAATGACAGCTCTATGGAGAGCAGGCTGACAGCTCTCCACCTGCTGTTTCTGTGCTACATTGAATTAGTTTAAACTTTATCTTTTTTAAAAACAGGATTAATGAAATTTTGAACCATATTTACTTTTTACTTGCCCTAGTACGAGCCTGATACACCAACTAATCCAATGCATAGTAAATTTGGTCCAGATAGTAATCTGACATAATTCATTATCTGAAAAAACAGTAGGGAGACTGTATTCAAACATCAGGTATTTGTAAATTGCACAGGAAAAAGCTCTGTGTAAGGGACATAACCTTCATCTGTTATTCTGATGTGTATATGATTGGTAGTTGCAGATTCTAGGGTATAGATTTTATTCATATCCATACTTTATCATACTCCAAAATTTACGGTACAGATGAAGACCTGTACATTTCAAAAGTGATGTTAAAGTCAGTGGATTTTGCCACAGTAATGTGGGATTAGATTATTTGAATAATTGAAACAATCAACTAAACTTTTCTAGAAGTATTGGTGCTAAGGGGATAACCAAATGGCACATTTTTTCACTCTCTACAAATTTGGGACAGGCTGGCTTCTCCTCATTTTGGACAGTTTAAGAGTATTGTTGGATCTGTCTTCGGGAAAATCATTAAAAAAACACTTCCTTCTTGAATGCCAGCGCAGGTAAAACCTAATCATCCCTTGACATTTTTTGGAAAGAATAGGTGATGTCCACGAGGTCCTGGCTAATATTTCCTGCTTTGAATCGTAATTTCCATAGTTCTGTGACCTACTGCTGGCATGTAGTAAGTCACCCACCCCCAGCCAGCCAGTTTATCTCAATGTACATATACTAGCCATATTTTCCTTGTTGAACAGTACTATGGGATGCGTTAGGGGCATGAAAAACATCTTAAAAACCCCATTCTATTCCAGTATCAACTGATATTCCACAGGGAGGCAACATAAATCTCCCATGACAAAAGCGACATACCAGGTCTGCTTTATGAGGATTAGAGACCTCAGACAAACATCTTGCTTAAAAACCCTTTTCCAGTGACTCACATTATAGTTGAGTAAATGCTACAATGCAAGTCTTTACAGTAATACAGTGTAAACGTTTTGAGAACCTCTGTACTGATTCTGAAAGCACTGTTTGGAAACTAATCATGTTCGATTTGTAGCTTTTTCTGACCCTTCACATGGTATGGTATGATAGGGTAGAGAAGGTTTTTCTGAGAATTATTCCAGTGTCTCAAGGAGGGCAGCTATTCTTGAAACCATTTTCAAGACTTTTAAAGTGTTTTTTATCCCACAGGCTCTCAATTGACATGTCTGGGGTCTCTACGAACAGAATAGAAATATTTTGTGATCAGTATTGTAAAATCAAGAAAAATCAATAACCAGTTCTTTGCATAAGAAACAAAGGTGGAAAGCACAGAAGTGTTTCTCTGAAGGTAGTATATAACTTGCAGCACAGCTAGGAATTGATACTTTGAGTAAAGTAAGCACAAGAAGTAATGCAAATTATTTGCAGCACTGAAAAGAGTTCCCAGTGGTTTTTTCTATAAGTACTGAAACAGACTGCCAGCAGAGGTCAAGGAATGTTTATCAGTGATGATTTTTAAGAGCTGATCAGATTAATTTCAGGAACTGATGCAGTTTTCTGACCTGCGAGGCAGAATATGTTCAAGGAATACTATTCGCTACTGGCTTCTGCTGCTGACACGGGGACTGAGAAGGGAACAGAGCATTTCTGGCGCAGCAGGAGACCCCGCTGCGATGGAGTGCAGACAAACCCACTTGCCTTCCAGCAGACTAGACTAGCAGAGACTTCTGCTTCCTAGGTCTTTGTCGGCCAAATGGAGTCCACTTAGCAGGGCTGTTCAGGTTCACGGTTAGATTGCTGGCTCACAGTGTCCAGAGACTGCCTTCCCACATTGAAAAGGTTAGTTCTCCTTGGCTTAGGTACAGCTGATCCAGCCTGTCAGCTGTGGGATAAGCTAGATGACTTCTTTATCCAATTTTGTGTGGTTCTGTGACTCTGTCCGGTCTATGTTTTAACTTTGAGGTCATTCCTTCTTTCAAGGGCAAAAAACTGGATTGGAAATTGAATACTGGGCAAAGCTGAGTAAAACTGAGCAAAAAGTCCCTAGCTATAATAGTATTCACCAGCTTAAGAGAAATTTGAAGTGTCTGGTTGACAAAAGAATCCTTTAACACAAAATGTGAATGTGTGCATTTTTTCTTAAGTGGAAGATGCGAATATCCTGTGTGAAATTTAAGATAGCAGTTCCTATGTACAGGGCATTTATTCCAAGAAATATGGGATTCGTAGAAATTGTTCCCTTCTTATTTGGAACTCCATGAAAGCACTGGTACAAAACAGGAAAAACAACACAATTAGCCCTGAGTATAAACACTGAAATCAGAGACAGAAAACGTGTCATAGTGTCCTGTTGAAGATTGTTACTGTAAACTTCAAAAAGGAATCAAATGAACAGGAGAGAGCTTTTTGTTGTTTTCTTCAGTGTTGTACCTGGTTTATCTCTTGTTTTTATATTTGTCCCTCCTGATGCTGGGATTGTGGAAGATGAATCTGCCATCCTGGTTAGTCTTCTGTTCAGGGTGTTGAAGGTTTGCATATAGTTTTGTGTACAGTGTGCCTGTGCAATTTCCATCAGAAGCAGGAAATGTTTATTCAAGTTCTGAGGGGTGGGACAGTTGCTGTAGTTTTAGGTAATTTTAAACAAACTGTTTGAGCATCCTGTTTAAATAGAGTTAAGTAATCACAGTTTTGTACTAGTTGGAGAATAATTCCATACGTGCATGATATGAATAAAATATCATCTTACAGAGCATACCAAGGTTGTGATATATCTGACTTCTTGTGCAATAAAAGTTTTATCTTTGACTTTTGTTTTGCAACAAGTTTAGTGGCTAAACATATTTCATTATGTAACACTACTCTACTAGAATATGAACTATTTTGTATTTAAATTTACCTGTATTTAATACATATATTAGTTTCCTTGATATTTTTAGTAGCCTCTGGAGAAATCTAATTCAAATACGACTTTCCGAAATTGGGAGGAAAAAAGTATATTCACACAAAGAACTTCCTTTAGGGAACTAGTGAGAATCAGGAAGAATTTATTCACATCCAATTGTATGAAAACATAAATGAAAGAAAAAATGGTAGTTCAAGTAGGCTGGTAAGATTTATCAGTTGTGAATTTTACTTGAAGAGTCCATGTTTGATGCCTTTCCTGAATTGTCTGGTTTTAAGTGTTGTAAGTTTAAGTGTTGTAACTGGGAGACAAAAAACAGTAGTGAAAAGATTTGTTCTCAGGCTTGTAGCATGGATGCACATCTCAGATTTGAAAGTGGGAGACAGATTGCATTTTGTACTGTAATGTTTCAGTAATGAGGCTGTGCTGAACTGCATGTTGGGTACCCCAGCTGGTGGGACTCATTTGAAAGAAAAAAAAGAGTTTTTACTCTTCAGATTGCAGTGATAATTGTACTTGGCCTTATGTCTATCAGTGGCTTGTCTTTAAGCTGCAATCTAACGTTAATGAGATTTTAATTGGAAAACAAACAAAGGACAGGCAGGTTAATGACTGATAACAATTTTTTTAAAATCTTTTAAGGACTACACAATAATTAATGTAAACAGTACATCAAAGTCTTTCCATGTCTAAGCTTTCATACAGGGTTTACATAGAAGCTTGTTCCTCAACAATGGCATTTTTCCACATCTAAACAACTAACAGACTGTATAGTGTCATCTGTTAAATCAAAACTGATTGGCAAGATTATCTGGTCTTACTAGTAGGAAAGTCTTGGTCATTAATCACACCTCCAAAAAAAGGAGCTGGATTGAGTCTGTTATGTCCAGAGAGTTTATTACTATTGATATTTCTGGAAATCACCCCCCTTTTCCCAATTAAAAACTTATACATTATTCTAAAAGAAACAAAACAATCCCATGCAACGCTACCAGCTTGGGGACGAGTGCCTGGAAAGCTGTCTGGCGGAAAAGGACCTGGGGGTGTTGATCGACAGCCGGCTGAAGATGAGCCAGCAGTGTGCCCAGGTGGCCAAGAAGGCCAATGGCATCCTGGCCTGTATCAGAAATAGTGTGGCCAACGGGAGTAGGGAGGTGATCGTGCCCCTGTACTCGGCACTGGTGAGGCTGCACCTCAAATCCTGTGTTCAGTTTTGGGCCCCTCACTACAAGAAGGACATTGAGGTGCTGGAGCGTGTCCAGAGAAAGGCAACGAAGCTGGTGAGGGGTTTGGAGCACAAGCCTTATGAGGAGCGGCTGAGGGAACTGGGGTTGTTTAGCCTGGAGAAGAGGAGGCTGAGGGGAGACCTCATCACTCTCTACAATTACCTGAAAGGGGGTGACAGAGAGGTGGGTGTGGGTCTCGTCTCCCAAGTGACAAGTGACAGGACAAGAGGAAATGGCCTCAAGTTGTGCCAGGGGAGGTTTAGACTGGATATTAGGAAAATCTTCTTCACAGAAAGGGTTGTCAGGAATTGGAACAGGCTGCCCAGGGAAGTGGTTGAGTCACGATGCCTGGAGGTATTTATAAGATGTGTGGATGAGGCGCTTAGGGACATGGTTTAGTGGTGGACTTGATGATCTTAAAGGTCTTTTCCAGCCTAAACGACTCTATGGTTTCAAAAAGTTGAAGCTCTATCCAATGGAACTCATAACATCTAAAAACAAGAAAATATAAACCGGTAGGAAGTGCGTATCATATATAGGCTGGTGTTAACAAAACATACATAAATAAAACTAAAAATCAGAGAATGGTTTTGAAGAGGGAAGGTTATGGTAATAATCAGAATAAAGAGTAAAGGATTATTTAGAAGGATTTACTGTGGAGCTAAAGGGTGACTATTTTGAATGTCAAGGAGGAGGGAAAACGAAATTAGGGCACAATTAAAGGAGTGGAATGAGAGAGAAGATGAAACAAGATTTATAGTTTTAAGTGACAAGTGTACTTCTCCAGATAGCAATAGGGACAGAGACGAGAAGAGAGGTTGCTTTTAGAGTCCAGTTTTGAAAACATAAAACATGCAGGAGAGTATCTCAATTAAGAAGATCAAGAGATGAGACCGGAATAATAGAGATGTCAGGACAGGCAGTTATGCATTCTAGTATAGTATTTAAAGCTGTAGTCAGAAAATACTATGGAAATACAGAGTGAAGTTGAACTTTTTCTGTCTTGACTTCTAGCCTGTTTATTTCATGTCCACTTTGCTTTTAAAGTCTCTTACCCATGCTCTCTGCTCTGTTTTTCTTTCCATTTATTATTTTAAGTATTCTCATTCAACCATACCTTTTGAGAAATTCAATGAAAAGCAGGTATGATTAAGGGCTAAAATAAACCCTGTGAAAGAATCTAATTACTTCAGAAAACATACTCGTTTACTTTGCAGTACTTTTTTTGCTTTATAGTTGCCAAGAGAGGATTAATCTATAATGTCTTTGTTTGTGATTTTGCCTTTTATTTCAGTTTATATAATTAAAGAGTTCCCAGGACTGCTTTACATTTATTTTGTTCGTCAAAACATACTTCTCAAATGTTACGAAAACGGAGTCTGAAAATAATGCAGTCCAAACCAAACCCATTCAATTTTCTCTTGGAACACAATGATAAAGTCATACCTTGTAGCTCATTTTTAACTGAGTAAACACTGTGTTGTCCCTCAATGCATAATTCTTTGGGGCGTTCACTTTATATTCTCCCACTTCAATATTTGAATGTATCCTGGTGATACATGTAGCGAGATGCATATAATCAGGCATAATACAGTTATTTCACAATTACTGTTTGAGGATGAAATCTTCTCTGCCTTGAAGTCATAGAGGTCTCATTGGGTCACTCTGTGTGTGTACTTACATTATGACAGAAAGGAAATAGAGTATTAGGAACCTATATTTTGATCATTAACTTTTGATGAAAGATAGGGAAAAATGTTTAAGTAGCAAAAATCAAAATAGTGTCTCTGTTGTTGTTGAGGTTATGGGAATCAGGAGAAAAATGGACTTACCAATCTCAGCTCATTATTCATAAAATAGTCTCTCTTCTCTTGCATCCTCTTTTCATGTAAATTTGAGTTCCAGCTTATCATGCCATTGTCCTGAGCAAAAAAAAAAGACCAGACAGCGTTTTAAGGAAGTAGTTTTCATAGGGACTGAGTATATTTCACCAAAAAAGATGGCACCTTCTAATGTTGAAACTCTGGTCTGCTGTGCATGTTGTGCATCTTATTGTTTACCCCATGTTAGTGGGTGAGAATTAGTATTTTTCTTCTTTCCCAGTCTCACTGTAAACAGAGAACAGAACTTTCAAACTACTTTTTTTCTGTGAATTCTCATTAGGAAGTTGAAACGTGCACCCAGCAAAGCTGGAAAAGTAACTTGAAATATCAGTGTCTAGCAGAAAAATACAACAGCAGAGCAATTTCAATCACTGAGCTGTTAATTCTGGTTTTAGTAGGTATACTTGTGAAGAGGTGCTCAACTAAGCTGCAGAATCTGCCAGAAATACCCATTCACATTGAGAATGGGATGTGCATAATAAGGAAGATGTGAAAGAGGATAGGAGAGTTAGCAGTCTCCAGTTCTGGGAATGGAGCTGCTGCTAAAGCTTTTGTTCACACTGTCTAATGACAAGATATTCTGCTAAACAATCCAGGTTAAGTTTTAGGTTGGCTAAACTGAAAAAGTCCTACAAGGGACTGAACCAAAATAAAAGAACTTGAAGTTTTAACTAAATACAATTACTGATATTTAGAATCAGCAGTTAGGCATCTGGTGAACATCACAAAACATATTCGTTCTGTTTGGATCAAACATAAGAGTATTTAATGTAAAAATTATACAATGCATATTGTGACATGTTAGGAAATGGCCCTGATCTATACAATTGTGTAAACCAGCCTTTTGGTTTTGTTTGGTTTTTTTTTTTATTGTGCACCATACCCAGCAGTTGGAAGAGTGGTGGCATCGCCATTGGGAGCAGCAGCTCCCAGCTCAGTGGCGAGTTGAGGATGACCGTTTGGGAGTCACAGCTGTAAGCCACAGCACAATCACTTTGCATCAGCATTGTTTGTTTTATGCTTGTGATACAGGTGTAGCAAAAGGTAGCAATGTTGAGAATGCGTATGGCTGCTCAAGGAAATGTGAATTGCAGGTTCCTTTTCCTGGTTGTGCCCACTCACGTCCAGACTTTTGAGTTTGGAAAGGTTAAAATAGCAATGTAAGAAGGTTCAATTTGAGCAAGTGTTAGGAGATGTTACTTTAGCCAAATGTTAGTCAGACGCTCCCCAGCCTGCAGTCCAAATGGGTTTTGTACTTGAAACAGTGAGCTATATCTGTGTGAGATAATCTAAGGCGATGTGTTGCAAAGGGACACTCAGACCAAAACTGCTATTCAGAGATACTGTCTGTAGTGCAGCGATGAGAAGCCTAACGAAGGACAATGCCTGTATCTCCTTCGTAGGGATGTTGTATCCTCTTATGCTACATTACAGTACCAATATAGTTATGCTTTTGATTGACTTTATCACAAAACTGACTGCATTTGGTGTTATCCTTAAGCTCTAGCTTCTGCAATTATAAGGCCATCTGAGAGCTATCAGATTTTCTGTTAAAAGCAAGGCTGTAATTCTCATCAATTCCAGAGAGAAATCAGAGAGACAGCACAAGGACCCATATTTTTGCTTAAAACAAGCAAAGGTGATATTTAAAGCCTACAATAACGTCAAGAGATCTACACTATGATTTTGAATGTTTCTTATCAGCAGTATTAAGCATTCCAAAAAGAACAGAGGCATAGCTCTAAAGCTGTGCTCTTTTGGGTGTATGATACAGCCAGAAGCTTTGATGCTATTCTTTAGTAGGTTTTCCTTACTAGGGAATGGTAAGAAAAATGTTGGAAAATGTACCAAAGTTGTTAGCAGTGCTTTACCAAGAATGCCAGTCCACCTGGATCCTGAATTTGATCCAGCCTGGCAGTTTCTGTGTTCCCAAGATACGGGGGCAAAGGCACAAGGCTTTTTTCTGCATCCTCTTTCTGTAATCAGCAAAAAGTCAGCCAAACATTTGTAGCCTCCTCCAGGAAACATCCCTGATAAGTATAACATTTAGGCACTTAATGAGCAGGATTAATGCACAAGCTTAAGTTTAAGGATATTTTTAAGTGCTATGCTTTAAATCTGAGCCATAGAGTAGATGATTAAAGACAAACAGCAAACATTTATGAATTTCTGGACTCATATATATAAACTGTGTAATCTGCAGGCTTGGATTCACTTGTGGGAGATTAATTAACTTCCATCTTCTGTTGGTTTTGTTTGTCCAAAGCAATGCCACATCTCGTCTCCTTTTCTTCCACCCAGCACACCAGACACCATGAGCCAGAGCCAAACTGCAGTGTGATGTGAAAGCTGGAGAGGGGCTCCCTTCGGTGAAGTCCCATGCTTACACACCTGTGTATCGTGTGACCGGAGAACGAAATGTGAGCTAATGCAGAGCGAGGAGTCTATGCTCAGATCCATTCTCCACGTCACATGAGAATTACCTCCACCTCTGTCTAAACTCATGTGCATATAGATGTAGATATTTTACAGAAAGGAAATAAAGAATATGGAAGTAGGCCTAGAAACCAAGGGTGAATGGGCAAAGAATTGATGATTATTTAGGGCTGTTAGTACAGATTAGGGAAAACTATGAAAATTTATAAGAACATTTACAAAAACAGGATCTAAATTATATCAAGTGGATGTGTGTCATTTCTTTGCCTATACCTTCATCTGCATTGTCAGTTTAGATCATAAATGTTTCAAGATGCCAAGCACACATTTAGTTTACTGGTGTTCTCAGTTCTGACTATTTCACTGAGTGCTTAACTTTTGGATTTTTTTTTCTGAAACACACCAAAATGGGGTGATTATCTGAGAATCTCAGTTGCTGTTCTCAAGTAAAGTTCATTTCTAGTTCTCCATCATGGAGTAAGGCTTGAAAACTTGAACTTTGAAGTGATAAGCATCAGAAGAAAATAAAAAGAATTTTATATGTATTTTAATAATGTAATTATATTTCATTGTCTTACGAGAGTTTGAAGCAATTCAAAAAAGCCAAATGTAAGCATTTGAGATTGGCAGTACTGGTTTCTATAGCTTAACAATTCTAATTTGTTTTTACATAATGGGGGAAAGATATTTTGCAGACAAAGTAGCTGGTAAGAAATAAGAGAAAAAAGAAGGAGCCTGAAATTTGCCCAGCAGCCTGTCAGTAGTTGACAGAATTGACTTTATTTCTTCATTGTTATGGCTAAGTTTTAAAAGAAACAGCATCATTTAAGTATCTCTGTTATTATACACAATTGATTATAATTCCATATGTATTTGTTGATGTGTGGAGATTGGTGTATGTGTTCCTTATTACTACATTTTGATTCTATTCCCTTTTTCTCATTTCTCACTTTGAGACTCTTGTCTTGTTTTCTTTAGGTTTGGGGGCTTTTGGTTGTCAGCTTTTCCTTTTTCAGAATTGTAGCGTATGTTTCTTTCATTTCTTGACGCAAATGCTGCAGTCACCTGAAGTGCAGCTTCAAGCAGTCCTTTGTCTGACTAAAAGAAATTAGCTAAATAGCACTGTTTAATTAATTTCAGGACCGCCTCTTCTTCGTCATGGAATATGTAAATGGAGGAGACCTAATGTTTCAAATCCAGCGCTCCCGCAAATTTGACGAACCTCGATCCCGCTTTTATGCAGCAGAGGTCACATCAGCACTCATGTTTCTTCACCAACATGGCGTCATCTACAGGTACTTTTTTTTAATCAAAAATAAAGCATTCTTGAGGCTTGGGACTGGTTTTGGCTGAAATCCTCTGTCTCTTAGCAACCACTTTTAGATTAGTTGTTTGTTCCAATTTGCTTACATAGAAGTTTTTTTGGCTGTTTATCATTGAGAATGTTAACATTTGAATAGCCTCTGCAGCAGTCGCCAGCTGTGTGTGCCAGTTTTGTATTATAGTCCAAATAAAGCGGTTTTGAAAAAGCTTGGCACAGTGAGACCCAGAGGTGACCTTTCTGCAGATCGGTGCAATCTCTGCACTTTCCTCTCTGTGCCATAGATTTCCTCTCAGTTTCTAACTCCCTGCCACTTCCTGAGTTTGTTTGTCCTAGTTGTCTCCAGTCTGATACAATCGGGATGGTCGTTTGCAATGCTTTACTTATGCCCCTTCCTCTTGGCTGTTTGGGTGAAGGCTTAGTCACCAGCAGGAAGTGGCTCTTTGCAGACAATTTTCATTTGCTTGCAAGTGCCCCACATCTAGCTGAACCTCCCCCCCCCCCATCACCCCCCAATCTCTAACCTTCAACACCCGTGCACACACACATAAAAAGTGCATATTGTTGCGCTGTGGTGAAGAATACGTTTAGCGATAGGCTTTTATTATCGAAAGTAAGGAATCACTTTGAAAATTTTCACCCTGGTATCAAGGTGTTTATTAAGTCTTTATCTTGTCATTTCACTCTTCCTCTCTCTTTTTATTTGTTTTTAGCAGCCTGGCATTGCTTGCGATAAATTCAGGCTTTCACAAGCAGAGTGCTTTACAGGTTTTGTGATACACGTCTGTTCTGTCTACTAAAAATTCTGAGTTCTGTGGATCTAACTGAGTTTTGATAGTCTCTTATATTCTCACCCTCTTTCATGTTACCAGTTTTGATTTGGGGTCATCATCTCGGGGACAGGCAGTCTCAGATTTCTTGAGTAGAAACATCAAGGTGAGGATGTGGAATTAGTCACATCCCTGGATTCATATTAAGGCTGCTCTCAAGAGTACTACAAATTGAAAGAAGTGAATTTGAAATGTTTAGTAGCCAGGACTGAGTGGTAACTTCCATCAGACGCCATTGGTGTTCCCACCAACTGGGATTCAAATGGAAACTTCTCAGAGAAGGAGTCTCCTTTCCAGAGACATCACTAACAGCAGGACATTGCATTTCTCAGGAAAATAAATCTCTGTGAAAGTGGTCTTTCAGTCAAAAGTCCGTTTTTCTTTAAAAAACTTGTTTGCTAGCTGCAGCTCTTAATCTCCAACTTTTATTAACACTGCTGTGATATTTGCATACTGGGTTGGACTTTAGGCCCTACCACTTTGTATAGGTCTGTTTTCAAGTGCTGAAGATGCAACACATTTCTTACCTTTGCTGCACGTACAACATTTCCTATTCTTGTCTGCATTTATTTTCAAAGCTATATGTTTGTACATTTAGATAGTAGAATGTGGCAACTTCAGAATTTCAAAAGTATCCAGCATATGGGAAACAGACAGGATTGGTGCTTTAAAAAGTGAAGGATTTTGAGGATTTGTTTCCATAAAAAGACTTGGGCTAATCTCCTCTTCCTGAAAACTGGAGTTTAGACAGTTTGCAATTAGCAGTCAGTTTAGCGATTTCTGTGAACCAGCAAGAAAGAATTGGTAAAATTATCTTCCCCCTTCTTGTTCTCTGTCTTCCCTCCCTGCTCCCATCCTTCGACACAAATCCCCTTCTCCCTCCTCTCTATCTCTTTTCTTCCTCTTTTCCCTAGTCTTATATGTAGCTTCTGCTGTGTCTTGGCTCCTAGCTGCATTGAATCGCTTCATGTGCCTGAGTTCTTTCTATGACTTTTTGTCATAGTGAAAATGCTTCAATCCCAAGAGAAATGTCATTCTGATGAGACAATGCTTTGTAATTTAAACTTTGCAGGATACTCTCAACTTCTGATTCAGAGACTATGCTGACATGTCTTTGGCATGCTACAGCAAAACACTAAAATTGTAAATGGTGTGTATATTGGGTGTATTATCAGAAGAGGCAAAAGAAGAGAAATAACATGAGTTGTAGGATGAAAGCAGAAAGTAAAAAAAGCAACAGGAAGAATATTAGGAACATATTTAGTTGTCTTCTGCTTTGACACAGGCTTTTGGATCTGGTCGTAGTTATGTCCGTAAGAATAACTCGTTTTCCCAACTGGGGGATACTAGTAGCTTCAACAATTCATAAAATGTATATCCCAGTTACTCTATAAAATACAAGTAGAAGGAAGAAGTTAGTGATTATCTTAAAAGAATTAATAGTAAGAAAATGTCACAATTCATTCATAGTGTGCCAGGCCCTAGGAGAATGCATTCGTTGATATCAAGCATATGTTAGAGTAGTTGTATTGCACAGAACAGTTTCAGCCCTATTATTCCGTACCCCGCTACATCATTTATTACAATGTTAAAAATGCATTGGGATCATGTCACTCCTTTACATCTCCAAAGCTCTTATTAGCTGGCAAACAAGGAAAGGAAAGGGGGGAAAAAAAGAAAAGAAAAAAAGAAAAGAAAAGAAAACCTATGCTTCTGAATAACTACCAGTCATAACTACCTAACATGCCTTCAGATATTTTAATAAAGAATGCTTGTCTTCTGTGTAATTATATCTCTAGAAAAAACATTGTGGTGTGAAATTAATGGTTGTTCTCCAAAGTGGGAAATGCTGCTTGTGTGGGCAATACTTCAAGGAAAGTGGGGAATATATAAATAAACTAAGATGTTTGATGGAAATGAAGGTTTCAAAATAGCTGCTATACCTTCTGATCTTTTTTCAGCCATGTATGTGGAAGTATTTGTTTGGAGCTAAACATAGTTATATTTTTGGAAGTAAATAACTAGCTTTAGCTCATGCTTTGGCTTGTTGGTTAGATTTTTAGAAAGTGCTATGATGATACTAAATGATCATCTTTTATAATAACTAGTTTATCCTCATTTCCCCTAAAGTTCAAAGAGAAAGCTAGCTCCCTGTTTGGCAATAGAAATTATTCTGTAAGTTCACGTTTTTGCAACTGGCCCAACAGTTGTTCCCAGACTTGTCCAATTATCTGTGTGCTCACTGGAATTATGTACCTTCCTTTTGTTTATCGAGTTTATGTTGGAAATAAAGATGAACCTCACAGTTTTTATATATAACGATGCTGCTGTTACTAAATGCATCTTGTATGATAGATAAACTTCAGGATAATTTTCAGTGTGGGATTTTTAAGGGTATAATGTTACTGTTGTTGTGTCAAAAACACTTCAACAACTTAATAAAAATATTTGCATTATCCCTTCCACCTTCCCTCTCATCTGGCATTCAGCTATTCAGGCATATGTCAAGCTGGGGCCTGATAAGACAAGTAGAGTCAGTCAGACCCTAGAGAAGTTTCAGTCGCAGTTTCTGGCAGTCGTTGTTTGTGTTATGCAATTGCACCACTTTGAAAAGATGTATCCAAGCTTCAGGAATTAAGGGCTAGACTATGAATCTCATTTTGCCTGTGAGCTGAGCTGGACTTTGAACTCGGTGATGAAAGGTTGTGGACTATGTTCACTGTCACCTGTCCCTGGAGTCTGGTATATTTAAAGTCAGTCATCGTCAGCTTAATTTATATTCTCATACAAGGAAGATGCAACAAACTGGGTGTTAAGAAACTGCCAGTTCCGTACTCCCCTCTTGTACTGACTTTCAACATTCCTGTGCCCTTTCCGCAGATATATGTAAATGTTACATATTCTCGTTTCACCTGCAGTTGTTGGGCTGAGGACAGGAGTGCCCAGGTGTGTGTCTCTGGCTCTCATTGTAGGAGTTCAAGTGAGGTGACACAAGTGGCCCACTCTGACCTGAAATACATGTAAAGAACTGTTGTCTCCCCAGGCAGGGACATCAGCACTAGAATGGGGTACCGCTTCATTAACATAAATGCCAATGTCCCCAGTCCATATTTGATTTAGGGAATAACTACGTGAGCTATAAACCTTGTTTCAGTGAAGACCTGATCTCTGGCATGCTCCAAGACCATTCAAGTGATTAAATGGGGTGCTTTTTCTGAAATAAAGAAGGAAACTGAATGTATACAATTTCAGTTCACCTGAGAGGATGAAAAATACCTTAACTGGGAAATTAGTGTCACCTGCTTTGGGTTAACTCATTCTTTTGGTTTCGAATGTAAGGTCTGTGAGATGTTGCCTTCAAATCATGCAGCACCTGGTCACAGGGGAGTCCTCATTCATAGCTATGGGTTGTCATGTTCCTCAGCAATATGGAGCAATAATCCAGTCTGTAACTTGCTGCAGCTTTCTGACTCTCTGTGCACTCCGTAATTAGTATGTTGGTCGTGATGAAGGATATATTAACACTGAATTGAGGAGAATGCAAATATAAATATGCTGATGCCAATCCTTGAATACCTCCGGGCTTTTTCCATATACAAATACCCTAAGAACTTGTTTGAACACTAACTTAATTTTTCCTTGGGTGATTAGTTTTCCCAGCATTCCCGTTTATCAGGGTAACACACACCAGTGTTTCAGGAAGAAGAACTACCTAAAATTAAAAGCACTTTCATTAGTGTGTTTTTACGTGAAATAAGAATATTTAGAAAGTCTGACTTCACTGGCGGTTGTATGATTCAGTGCAACCTTGGCAGAGTAACGAGGAGTTATATTTACACTGATGAAAATGTTTCATGGTCAGTGGTTAACATGTTAAAAGTCATCATTCTCCCAAGTTACCTTACTGTGTTATTTCTGAGTGGCAGCAGCCAAATAAAATACCCCTCTTCCCCTTTTTTTGGGGCTTTTTAAAATACAAAACTAGACATGGAGCATTTTGGTTTGACTTTGTTTTTAAGTATGTAGAAATCATCTTATTGCAACTCTAAACAGTTAAAGGTTAAATTGCTGCTTGAGCTATGGTCCATGAAGGAGGGCTAGAAAGACCTTGTACCCTCAGATAGCATATTCAGACCTAAGCACAGTAATGTTCTGAACTTAAGCCCTTCCCCACATAAACTGCCTGTTGCAGGAGTCTGCTACAGAGAAGTTACAGTTTGCTTCTGGCACAAGTGAGCAACAAACTATTTCCATCACCTTCAGTAAAAGCAGGAAGGAAGGAGTGAACTGTGCTGCTGCGTGTGTGTCTGAGTCCCAGTGTCTCCAAGGACTGCTGCCCAAGCCGTGCCACCTGGTCAGTGGTCCTGGCCGGGTTCGCGCCCCGGGCTACATCTATGCTCTGCTTGGCCTGGTCTAGTGTCCAAAACTGAGCGTGAGCTCCGACGGGATTTTAGGCAGTGGCCTCCTGCCCTCTTTGCACTTTTTCTTGCTGGATCTAGGCAGGCCAGCAGTCATGAAATGCAATAAATAAGCAGGATATCTTCCCCGCAGGAAAAGGCAGTGGGCTGGGGTGGAGAGGAGCGGGGCTGAGAGAGATGAGAAGCAGGAAGAAGGGTTGGTTCCCAGGCTTCTGGCATTTGGACCGAGGGAGTCCACCCTGCCATCTGCCCAGCTTATGTATTGTGCTAAAGGCTGCTGTCGTATAGGAGAGCCTTTGACAAGGTTTCCAGCTGTGGAAGGATGAGTAAAGGCTGTGGGAATAGGATATGAACCACGCGGTCTTGCTAACAGTAGAATGCTTTCTGAATTTCTTCTGGGTTTGGAACATATGGAAGTCCTCAGTTGGCTCTTGTGTGGGAGCTGGGTATGCAGAGGAGCAGTGCTGGGCAGTTAATATTTAGAAGGATAGAGCAGCACCATTGACCTCATTTGGGAATGGCAAGGTACTTCAGGGGGAGTTCCCGGTAGGGAGGTCAGCATTGTTTTTTTGCTTCATGTTTATTTGGTGCAAGATGTTTAATGACCGTTTGTATAGTGCTGTATTGTGTAAATAAAGCTATGACCTTTACCTTCTGATAACAGTATAGGAGTGAGTTAATGTTAAATGAGAGAGGGCAGGGAGTGGGAATCTGCCAGGGTTAATGCCAAGTTTACATTCCTCAGAGGGCAGCCATGTTCCGGTACGCTCAGTAGAAAGGGCGACAGCACTTCTCAACAGATAATAGCAGCGAAATGTTACAGAACTTATTTGTATTTATTTCTGGGTGAATGTCAGTGATTTTAGATGATTGATGTTTGTGCTTTTATTTTGTAACAGGAAGAAATGTGTGCGATCTTTCTGCATTTGATAAGAAGATTTTAACTGAGGGAAGCATACACAAAATAAAAATCCACTAGAGCTGCAGCACATGCAAAACTGAAATGTACTGACACAAGACAATCCCTGTAGTTTTCCTAAAATGCTGAGACACAGCTTTGTTGCTACAGAAACATATACACCAGTTCCAAACAAAATCATGTTCTTCAAACAATTTTCTAACAGAAGAAAGAGAATGCTTTTTGTTTCGCAGCACATTAAGACTCTGAAGGTGCTTCCTAAATGTAATTCTGCTGCTAACAGACAAAAGTTAGGACTGAATTTTGCTGTGCCCTTCAGTCATGTTTGTCTTCAAACAATGGAAAATATTTCTATAACACAGTTGCAGTGGTGTTGAAACTATGTCATGTTAAGAGTGAGGCTTTGTCTTTTTGCATGCTATTAAATGGATCTGCCAAAGTTTCGTAGTAATACAGAGAAGTGCACAGCAAACGTGCCTCTGAGGCAATAGGTGTTTCACGAAGATTTTGTTGTGCTCTTGAGATGCAACAGAGAAGTTGAAGAATAATCCAAAGTGTGAGATGAAAACATGTAAGGAGCTCTATTTAGTGTTTTTTAAATAATGACACTAAAAATACTAAACAACCTTAAGAAAAAATTTGGATGATACACTTTGGTAAAGACATTTGCGTACAACTCTTTCCATCTTTTGGTCAGAACCTTGCTACTTTTGGGTCTAGGTTTGCATTTATTCTCTTTGCCCCCTCTTCCACCCACCCCACTGCCCCCCCCCCCCCCCCCCCCGTAGTCTACCTCCTTGTTATAAAAGAGCTTATCACTTAGACGCTGCTCCAGCAAACATTTCATGCAGATCACTGGGCTCGTAGGCTGATTTTGATTCCGTGAGACCATTTTTATGCATGAAGTGTGCAGCTTCCTGGATGATTTGGGACCTTGGTTTGACTTTTCACATTGAAAATGTGTTTATTTTAAAATAGAAAATCATTACATTTGAGAATGCACTGTTATTAAAAACCATGTTATTTTGCTTACCATTGGAAAAGGCTGTGGAAAATGAGGGTTTAGCCAATCTGAAAGCTAACATGCTGAGTTATCACTGAAACTTTTGAAAACTTTGAAAATGTCAGTTTAGCTGACAACTTGTACTCAAATCTAAGAAAACAGAAATAATATTCACCAGGAGGTTAACTAAAATGTCCTAATGAACTAAAACGGAGAAAATACAGCCAGTAAGAACCCCAACATTTTGGGGAGTGCATCGAAGTCTCTACTGCTACCAGAATAAACAGTGGTAGGATTACATCAGAAGGACTTTGGACAGACTAGGTGCAGTCTAACCGGGGGAATCAGGAAGTGGAACAAAATGGATCAGGTGGCCATGACTGTGCTGAAAATGAGCAGAAAAGTGAGGGATAACAAGGTCAGAGTGGTAACGAGTCACTTAGCTTACCTTGTGTCAGAAGTAATGCCTGCCCCTCTCCTCAGCTGCCAGTGTTTCACAGACTCCAAACAAGCAGCTTCCCAGAGCAGCAGACAGTGGCAGGAAGACATTGTCTTCATCATCTCAACAGCATTGAGTACATGTGGAGGAGGCAGATGTAGAGCAGGGCTAAGCAGGAATGGCAGTGAGGCCAAGGCCAGATTTTACTGAGGTGGGAGTTTGTGTGGTTTCTGCACTGTGATACACCCAGGGATGGATGGCACCAGGGAGAGACACTCTCTTGCCACCACCAAATAGAATTTTGACCCCCCCAAGACCACTTATGTTGAGGGTATATTGTTTTGGATTCAAAAAAATTCCTATGGCAACATCCAGCTTATGAGGAGAAGCAGCACTTCTTCTCAGAATGTACACACCACATGGGTCTTCACTTCTTACCTCCTGCTTCTAGAATTTGTATTCAGTAGTCAGTCTTGTGAAACAGCAGAGAGAGAGAAAAAATAAAGGGGAGAGGCTAGAAATAATGCCAATACTTACATAGGTGTACGTTTTCCTCCAGACTTTAATTTCCTTCTGCTGATGTATGGAAGTCACAGAAAATACCATTCTTCAAAGCATGTCAAATATAAATAGTACATGCAGGTGTGTACATTTTTTTAACGTAGATTTCACAGTGGTAGTTGTAAAAGTATTCTTCACAAAGTATTCCAGTCTTAGGGCATGTGATCGCCCCTTCAAGGGGAGGGAAGGGTGGAGTGGCTTCAACAGTAGGTAGTCAATATAGCAGCTGGTATGTGTGCACTTTGGTATAGAACTGAATAATACAGAAGCAGTGCCCTAAAAAAAACAACCAAAGAAGGCTTGGTCAGGAATAACCCGAACTGAGGAACTTCATGTGTTCAAAACATGGAATATTAAGGATAAGTGAAATAGTAACAAATAAACATTATAGCACTTCACCAGGTATTTACTTGATTTACTGTAGGATTTCCAAGGGAGATCCTATGGTCTATTAACACCCGTTTAAAAAAATACCTAAATATATTCTAACACACAAATAATGAGTCATAGGGAATTGCTATGGTCAATTAAGTGGGTAATGGATATTTAAAAGCTTCCAAACATCAATAAATCTGAAACAGCTCTAAAGGAGTACTTGTAGAACAAAAATAATGTGCACTTAAGAAACTGCCTGAGTACATATTTGCCTAAACTTAACCACCAATAAGAGGACAGCAAGCGTTTATGTTACTGTATACTGAGGGCATAAAAAGGCATACCAAATGTATGCCAGTTCATTTGTTGATAATCTGTAATAGGTCCAAAGGGGCCCTAACTATTATAGAGAGGCCCTGATTTTCATTTATGTGAAAGTCTTTAAATACCTGATAGCATAAAAGGATCCTCAGATTATGATCGGGGAAAGTAGACAGCAGCTCAGCAGCATACCCCTTGGCATGGGGCTGAAGACAGTCCTTTGCAAGCGGTTTGAAGCTGCTTCGGCCAAAGCTCTCTGAGCTGGTTTCCACAGAGGCTGAGGGAGAAATGCCCAGGGTGGAGGTGAGAGAAACCCTTTGGACAGCACTAGGTTTTAGGCGGGTTCTCTTTTCACCTCTTGAAAATTCACATAAGAAAAAGGAGGGCATCTTGTGTTAGCCTCCACAAGATCATAGCGAGTGGTACACTTGCACACACAGTAGGACAAAAGTTATGGTTTTCTGTGGATGACCTGAGAGGGAGAGGATTTGGCTACGATTTTTAAAACATCTGCATATTGAATAGAAGTTGTTCTGTCCATGAGCAGAAGAGTTGAAAGAAATTTTGGAACAGCATCCTGGAAATTTTCTGTGTAGTAATAACAATAAAAACATTAACTGATATTAGTGACCTATAGCTTATAAAGCCAGAGATAATTCGGTGACAAATCTGGTATAAGTCATTACTTCTACAGCCTTTTCTCCCCTGGCTCAGCTCTGGGTGCTCTTAGGCCAAGATAATTGTCTGTATAAACCCAATCTGAGAGATTTAGGCTAAAATCCCAAAATCCTGCCATGGAAAATGGGGTTTATTTTTTACACACCTTATTTAATAGAATCCATTTAAAAAGCAATCAAACACAGTTACATTTGCCTAATTAGAGCGATGGTAGCATGGACATATGAAAGAAAGTAGAAGGGATGATGCCTGGGGCACAGTGGGCAGTAAAGGGTTGAACTATATCATTGCTAATGGAGTAGTTCATGTCATCATTTGCAGTCTGAGTCTGGGTTGAGAATCATACTGTAGTGCCCCTTAATATTTCATTTGCTATACTATCAAGTCTTAACGCAATGGTACAAATTGGCTACAGACTCTAAACTAATATCCACATTTGTTTCAGGCTTGGGCAACGCTGAGTTTAATACATTGTATACATGTCTTTGGGATATACCACAACTTCTGCAACTTCTCTCCCATTTTGTTTTAAAAGTGTTTTGATAATCTTTCTCAGAGATTCATTTGTTCATGCATTTTTATTTGGAATTCAGAATGTTATAACACGATGTTATAAATGTGGTTACGACATGATATGGGCATATAGAGGCTGCTATCTGGTGTATGAGAGACTGATTCTTTAAAAATCATGATTCTCATTTACAGTGAAAGCTCTTTCTGACACCAGAAGAGCAAAGCAATTTTACAATGGAATTAAATTGTCCTCAGTGTGCTCAGTTTAAGACTGTCAATAGGATGCAAAGAGACTTTATTGAACATTATAATTTAATGAAACTTTATGTAAAATAGTTCTTCTGTAAGCTGTATAATTAGGTTTCTTGCTAGTCTTTGCCCACGTAACTATCTGGGAGTTTTCTAGGATAATTTTTGGTCTTGTCAGAGCATAGAGTCTGGTTAGCAGGTCTCTGAAGAGAGACCTAGTGGCTGGGCACGTAGAAGTTACAAAGATAATTCCTCAGGTTCAAAATATTTTTTTTTAACGTTGACAAAATTGTTCAAGAACAACCCACTTTGGTCAATAGTTTACATTATAATCCTACTGAAGTCAGTATTTACATGCAAAGACTACCCAGTAAGTACCAAATGTTAGAGATTAAAATAATGTTTTAGTCTCCCAAATCTTGTATTCAGAATTGCCTCTCTTTTTTTCATTTGGGCTGCACTATTAGGCTCTTCTCTGTAGCCTCTCTGTGTCTACAGCTGAAGGTAAATTGGTATAGCACTTTTTGCCAACCTTGATGTTGGCAAGAGTGAATACGCTGTAAATTTCCTAAGTCATGCCGTGTTTTATTTCATCTGAGTAACCCATGAGTCATCTTTCTGTAGCATTCATATTAATTAAAAATAGTGGGGTGCTTTGTATAAGTAGATTTTAAGTTATGATATTATACGTTGGCACTACAGCCGAAGTAGCATTCCCGAGCATGTGTTTTCTGGAGGAGATGGGGGAAGGCTGCAGGAGCTACATTTGAAACAGCACTGGAGCTGAAACTTTTGCACAAGAAAAGTTTCTCTAGGCATGTTTGTGCGGCTTTCTGGCTGAGATTGGGGGTGAAAGTAATTTGATTTTGCTACACAATTGTAATTTTAAAATAGTATCTTGTAAAATACAGCTCTCTGTATCAGCATATATAACCCTTTTTAATTACATACCGAAGCAAGGTTTGGAGTTGGAACCATCGGTGCAAAGCACAAGCTTCTATGACCTCTGTCTGGAAGCAGCATTAGAAGTTAGGTTTATGTATAGACCAACATAGAAGGGCAAGCAACTCCCATGTTTTCAGGCATCTTCTTCATACTTTACAGACAAATAATGAAGATTCTTCTTAATTTTGCCAGAATCCCTCCACTGCAGTTATCTTCCATCAAACATAATAGAAAATTGTTAACTCTACAGAATTTTGAAACAGACAAATCTGTCTATATAACAGAATGCTTTTAGAAGGTTAAAAACCAAAATAGATTTAACTCACTGTTTTTACAAGAATTTCTGCAGAAATCTGTTAAACTGATGTTGACTGCTGCTATTTTGATCCTTGATAAATACAGCAGGGTTAGGAAAGGTTTTTAATTAGGAGCCTACATACCCTTCCCAAGTTCAGACCACGTGATTACGTAAAAAGATGTTTAGGCATGTGACCTATGCTACTGAAATCAGAATAGAAGCAGAAATTATTAAAATCTTTCTTCTAGTGATTCCATATAAGTAAACATTTTGTTGGAAGCAACATTCTTGCGGAGTTACATCATTTCATTTATGCTATATAATTTATTTAGTACATTCTGCGTAATATTACATGCACCACTCTTTGGAAACGCTTTCCATAAAAAGACCCAAGAGGTTGAACTGAGACCAAAGTGAGGTTGGAAAAAATCAGTGTCTGTACAGAAGTTCACTGCAGAGGGGTTTTTTTCTGACTAAGAAAGCATTTTTCTCCATGGAAACATGATACGGAGCTTTACCAGGAGTCTGTTTGCTGCTAGGAGCTGTGTTTGTTCCCTGCTAAGGACACCCTTGGGAGCACAGGGAAGAGAATTCTGATAAATTTGTTTCTTTTATAAAAAGAAACACTGTATGTAAAAACCTTCAGCAACCCTTCTTCTTTACACTTTCTGGGCATCATAAAGCTGCAGAGGGCTTTGGCTAGTACAGAAAAGGCACTGGAATGTCGGCTCATGCTGGCACATTAATGGCTTGCTCAGGATATGCACCCAGTCACCGGGTTTTGGTCATTTTATTGTATGCCCCATGTTGTGGTTGCCAAACTAGAATATTGGGTTTTTTAAACATCTTCTTTAAAAGTCTAGAGTGTATAGAGGTTACTGAAAGAAACAAAAGAAAAAGACCACCAATTCAAGTTATAAAGTAGGTTCCCAGAACTGCCACGTTTTCATTTTTTCCCTGAGTCTAATGGTGGTTCTGTCTGTTCCTGATAGAAGCACAAAATAAGCATTATTGAAGATGTAAAAGATTTGTGCTACCTTTAACAGGAAGATTGTAATATTTTAAGAGCTCTTCATCTTCACTCCGTGTTCTTATCTTTGAGTGTGTTGAAGGTCTCATCTCTTGGCTGAAAACTGGGTATATATGTGAGTGTGATTAGTTTTCTTTTGATGAACAACCTCAGCTGAATTTAAAAGAGAGCGTTTACTAAAATTTTAAAGCTAGAAAAGGGGTGAGGGGCAAGGGAGAACAGGACTTAAGGTGAGATTTGGAGGCCATCTGCTAGCACTCAATAGCCTCTACTGTGTGTGTCTGCATTAAGTAGGTAGCTAACAAGGTTGCATGATGGCAACCTGCTTTCAGTCTTATTGCAGTGCTCAGGCAGGCTGGTCTTCTCCTTTATGCAACAGAACTGGACCAAAGCACGGGGTTTTCTTAGTAGCTGCTGGGAAAACGTGGCATGTTTTTCACTTCTTCACCGAGTCAATACTCTTGGAACTGGTCATTTTTGAGGGGGGTGTTGACATTTGTGTTACAAGTGAAAGAATGTCATTTGACATTCATGGAAGAAATAAAGACTTTTTCTCTGGAAAAAGAATATGGTCAGAGCACAGGACAGGAATGATACATATCTTAAAACAGTCTGTATTTAGTGTGACAGCAGGATGACTATGTACAGGATTGGATCAAATTAACCTATGCTATTGTAGTTTTTATTTCTGTTTAATAGTAATTTCAAAACTTACACTTGATCTTAACAGGCAGCATGATGGAAATGATAGGCTTCCAACTGAGGGAAGTTTTTGGCCCAGTATTGTGATTGTGAATGAAAACCTGTCTCCCCTGTTGGACTTATATCATACTAAAATAATATTGGTATTGTTACACAGCATGAGGTTGATTGACCTTTAGGCTAGGGGAAGTGTAAGGCTAACGAGTTAAATGCCATTGAAAACAACTATCTAAATCATAAATTCAAAATGACCTGGTTTATGCATCTGTGGTTAGGGAAGAAAATTGGAGATGTGGGATGAGATCCAGGACTAAACATCTGAAAGAGAGAGACTAAAGTAGTCAACTTTTAGTTGATTAAAGATATTCTGATCCTGTTTTTCTCTGGTGTCTTGACCTTACTAAAGTTCATTTAGTATGTAATGGAAAAAACAACTGGTTTGATAGCAAAATACAGGAAATGCCTTCAATTATGGCTGATTACAGTAGCAGCTTTTCTTCTGTTGTTTTCATTTTTTTAGAATGCTCTTTCTATATGCCTGAAACAATGTAGAATAATAATGCTTTGGAGCCCTTTATTTGGTGTGTCCAAGTAGAGCAATTAAGTGTCTGGCTTTTTGATGGATATGCATGTTGGGAGTTTTTGCAGTCAGGAGAGTGCCGTATGACATAAGTGAGAAAAGTGAAGAATTATTACAGGGCATAACTTCAAAGCCTAGCAAATTGTGTGTGTGTGTGGCTATTCCACCATGAGTAACAAGACAAATGAATGCAGGTCTTTTTTTAAAATATGCCTTTGTTTGGCTTTCTCCTACAAAAATGTAAGTTTTACAACCAATTTGAATGTAATACCTATCTGGAAGACAGGAGGCCATGAAGCAACTTATACTGAATATCCATCCACAAAGGCTCAGATTCATCTCACACTTTAGGAATGCAACTGAAGCTTCCAAGTAAGGATACTGCTTGTCCTGGAGTGCATTTATGGTTGGTGGAGAATGGTAGGCTTCTTTAGGGAGAAGGGTACGCTTCTTTAGGGAGCTGTGCAGCCCACATGTTCCATGAATCATCCACTTGAAGATATCTGTGGAGATGGCCATGGAGAGAGCCTGGGGTAAACCATGGTACCTCAATTAAACCCTAATGTCTGGTGGGATAAATCTGGATCAGAATCCTGGAAAATACAGGAAAGAAAATTACCATAAAACCAAAGCAAAATGTTTCAGCGTTCTAGTTACTTTCAGGTAAATTTTAAAAATGGATGGAACTGTTGTTGATTACATTATCTCTTCTTACTCTGTCTTTTCTATTATCTGTATAAGGCAGTACTATATCCTTGTTGTGGGTTATAAAGAGTTACAAGGCTTCATTGCTGAGATAGCTACAGAAATGCAAGATGCTACCTGGATAGACCTGCATTTGTTGGCTGTATGTTTTTCTATTCTGTATAAGAAAGCTTCACTCAAAAATGGGAGAGAGAAGATAGAATGTCAGTCTTTTCGGTTAGCCACAGAAACTGTATGCCTGAAACCCAAGTACTCTTTCCTTTGTGTTTGCGTAATTTGTGTTCCATTGTTGTTTAAATGATAGTGACTTTGTCATCCTACCGACTAAGGTCACTGAGGAAAAAAAACATTGCTTTTAGTTTCCAAAGAAAAACTTTTGAACAGATTCAAACTGAATTAGTGTGTCTGCTGATAAATTTGCTTTCTAAGGTTCTGGTAACATTTTTTCAGAACTGAGTTTTCGAAACTTGATCTGACAAGCTCTTCTAGCTTCACGCTATCCTTTCACTGTCTTTCATCATGTGGTTTTATCAAATAACGATTTAGTATTGTTTTGTTTGAAAGGATTATAGACATACATGGTAGGCACTTTTAGTTTGCGCTCCACCTAACCTATTGTTCTAATACACAATCTTATTTTTATGTTATTTGAGATATAAAAATAAGAGCATGAAGCATCGAGCCTCACAGAGTAGAATACCACAGCTTGAGTCAGTCCTTGGCTAAGCCTGCGGACCTCTATTGTCTTCAGTGGGATCATCAAGGTGTCAGTGAGAATAGGGTTTATCACATTACATATTTAGCAATGATTTAACACATGGGCTTTGTAGCAGAGGCTGAAACAGTAAATATCATTAGTGGTAGTACACATATCACCCTGTCATTCCCAGCCTGAATACATAGAGCCAGTTAGGAATTTTTCCGCTGAAGTCTTCAAGAAAAAAAGTTAGAAAATGGCATTTTTAACCCAAGTGGAGACAGTGAGAAAGAAAGAAGAAAATCCCTGAGAGAAATGCTAGTAGCCTTAATGTCAGGACGCTCATGGGGGAGGTGGGGGACCAGGACGAGCAGGCAGCTCAGCCTCAGTTCAGAGCCCGTCACTGTCCTGAGCACCAGCCCATCGGCGGTTCACACGCCACTTTCACAAAAACCTTTGAACAGTCTCTGTTTTCACCCAGCGTGAAACACAAATGGTTTGTAAAATCTCAAGAAGCCTTGCAAAATGAGAAAATCATTCGCTCTCTAATTTAGCTGCAAGTTTCTGAGGCAGATTGTTTGTCCTATACAATAGGCCTAACATGAAGCCAGCTCCATTCGTGACAGTTCTTACTTGGGACAAAAATTTCAGGCCTGCGGGCCATGGGAGGGCAGAGATGCCACTGGGATCCAACACAAAACTTGTCTACATCAGGGTTTTGGCAGTAGGCTAAGTCAAGAGGCACGGTTGTAGTGCTATATCCCAATCCTGCCTCAGGCTCATGGGAAGATTGTTGCATTCCCAGGTAGGGGTCATGGAAGGATGAGGTTTATAAAGCAGTGTGATACAAATGTAAAAGGCAACCCTCCCTTGAAAAAGAAATGGAGAATGCTCCCCTCTGTGCTTAGCCGATTTTTGAGCATCTTTTACATAATGCATATTTAAACTACATATTTCACTTACGTTCACAAACAAAAAAAGGGGAAATAATAAGAAAGGAAAAGCCACACAAAGGAAAGCTGTTAAGTACGATATATTTATTTGTCTGCACGTTATTTTAAGGAAACTCAGCATAATAAGATAAGCAGATCGGGCACTGTAATGTCCTAAGCTGCTACCGACAATTGTAATAAAGTTATGGTCAAAGCCATTAAAAAGCCATATATAGAAATTATTTTATAGAAAATGTTTTTATGCTACCAGAAAAGTCAATGGTTTCCTTAAGCTACTGGAAATTAATATTAAACCTTTGTTCAATATGTCATTAAGACATCAGTAAATAGTTAGGGCCGCGTGATGAACACATGGCCTTCTTTTCCATCTCAGGACCTTGCTGACCTGAAAGTTTTCTCAATGGCAGACATTGCTGGAGCAGGTGATGTTATACATCGTGCAAGCCATACTTTTGCCTTGTAAGGACTAGGGTTTACAGAGCCACAGATAGCAATCCTGTGTTTGTCTCCCTCTGATGTCCTTGGCGGGTAGATAGCAAACTGCCTTTTACTACATCGCTCCTCGTGTCTCTGCCACCCCCTTAGTCCACGAGATATTCGTGCAAGTGGCAGAGTGATAGACGTTGTGTTATAAAGGAAAGTAAATGTGTGTGTTTTTAAAAGAAAACATACTTGACGGAAAGTGTCACTATGGTCACATTAAAAGTCGGCGTTTCCCATTAATGTTTACCCTGCTATCTGAACTATCACAGTTTTCTTCAATGAAAAGTAGCTGTAGTACCTCTGACTTTATTGGAAAACAAGTCTGTGCTCTTCATTCATCTGCCTTTAGCCATTATATGTACTGATACACGTCAGTATAAGGTGGATTCACTTTATTCCAAACTTGACACTGCTGAGAAGTAACAGTTTTCAAATCTGTGCAGCCAGTGTTTCTGTATATTGCTGACTATGGCTCTGCTATAGTTTTTGTGATAGAGAATCTCCTTATTCTTTGATAATATCAAGTAATGTGACAGTGACAAAGAAAATGTGTGTCATAAATCCAGTAATTACTTAATGGGTCAACATAAAAGCAAAGCAGAGAAATTCCAAGACTTTCAGATAAACACAGGCAAAACTTCCTGAGATCTCCTACAACAAAAGCAGCGGAACCACCTTTTTCTCACCATTAGCCTCACTCAGGTTTCTCCCTACTCCCTCCCTGCTAACAAAAACTGCCCTACTGTCATGAATCCACTCATAAGTGTGAACAGTCCAGTGCGTGTCCTATTTCTTATGCAATGGATAAGGGAGGTCACATCAACTGGTAGATCCTGACATCCAGTGATGCTACAGTTATTGCATGTTTATGCTCAGTAACACCAGAAAGTATGGGCTCCTTCTTTCCCATACAGTTTTTCAAATGGGAAAAAATTATATTATTAGTTTGCATTTTCTTAGAAGTTATGGTTTGGATTTTCCCATTTATCTCTGATCTGTTGTGGGGGAATAAAAGCCTTGCTGATGTGTTGTGACTAAAATACTTAAAGCTACAAAAGAATCCTCTACTGAAGTACAGTCCTAATATATCTGTCCCATAGTTTATGTATGGAAGCTGAGATTAAGTTGGTGAGAGCTAATCACTAAAGAAGCTAACATCAGAACATTAAACAGACGTTTCTTTTCGTTTTCTGACCAGTTCCGTATATAACTCCATCTCGCTTAGATTGGAACCTAGTACATAAGTTATCAATATTTTGAGGGCACCAGTGTGTTTGAAGACCTGAGACAAAGATTTTGGTGAATTTATCAGTCTTCCAGAAAATACCATTTTAGACAGTGTGGTACAAATGATCCAAGTTCTGTGATATTTACTGCTTCTGATTGAAATTTATGTTGAAAATGCAACATTAACTAAAATTACAGCAAAGAGTAAATTTGTGCTGGGTACAGGAGAGACCTGTTGTTGCAGGTGAGCATCTTTGTCTCAAAAGCAATTTGGATACCACTGAGTAAGTTAAAAATAATTTTAGGAATGTAGAAGTCTTCCCTTAATTACATTTAAAAAAAAATTCATCTTACTCATTGAATTTGTTAATTGATATAATGAGCATATTGCCTTCAGTTATGTGTTTCAATAACTGTAGTACTAGAGAACAGTTCTGATGGTTCTCCATGTTTTGGGGAAGTTTCCCTTTACCTTCTGTGGTTTCTCCTGTCTATTTAAAGCCTTTAGAGAGGATATGATTTTCCCACACAGGGGAACAATGGCAATGGCAATGATTTCAAATACGCTAGGCTTACTGCAGTTGAAAGTCACCAAAAAAAAAATCTGCTTCTTTGATGGTTGTTCAGTAGCTACATACTTTAGACTTGTGTTGCTTTTGGATCTTTCCTCTTTGATGTTCTATAGATGTTTAGTAAGGTACCGTCCTTCACTGAACTTTCACTCTATAAAGAAATATTCTTGTTTGTTGTTTTAGATATTTACTATTTGTAGATAATAATTATCCTTCATTCTGACCTATACTCCAAAATGTACATGCTTTCTAGTTTTGTTGCTCATTCAGCAGTTAGAGTAGAGGCAGATGCTGTGGAGATATTTCATTGTAAAGTGATTGCTTAAACCAGCATGTGATCATGTTTCTTAGCTACTTGATCTTGCTCCTCAAATATGGATTTTTTTAGTCACTAATGTTTACCATGTTCAAAGGCTACTCTTAGTAATGTTTGGCAGACTTTCTGATTTTACTGGTCAAAACCCATCTTGACTGTTTAATTGCCTTACTTTCAACAAGAAAATTATCTGTTATCTAAATGACATGTGTGACACATAGGGCCACACACACAAGGTGGTTATCTCGCTGGCTACTGTTGGGAGTCAGACTTTAAGAACCCAGTCCTGTGAAGTCCTTGTCCACTGAGCATTTGTGGGTAGCCAGGGCAGTCAGTGTCTCATGACACTGGCGTGGGGAGGAAGGAATGAGCATTATGGAAGTTTTCTCACAGGTTACCTGCAGTCAGCCCACTCTTCTGTTCCGACTTGCACAAACAATGCTGATTCTTTCTTGACATCCTGCCGATCATTCCAGCTTCTGAGGTTATTGCGATGCTGGCAGGTATCCAGAAATAGAAACCAAGGCTTAAATTTCTGTTTAATGCTTTCTGAGAAAGGAAAAAAATATATTTAAAAAAACCCAAACATTTTATGCAATTGACTGCTCCAGTCAACGAACTGACTGTACAAAGTATCTTGGCAAACAAAGGAGAGAAATAGCTTAATGTAGCTTTACTGCATTCAAGCAACCTGGGCATTTTCCTGGCTTAACTGGTTAGGTTGTTTGCAGTTGCATGTAATGACTTAGGTTGTAGGAACTCATTTTGTCAGACACAGATGACTTTCTTAGTTCCTACAAAGAGAATGCAAAATGAGAAGAAGAAGAATTTAATTGACCTTTGTCATTGAGCTATTTGACACTGTATTATTTGGTATGCTCTGATTTAGAGGTAGACAACTGGTGCTGATACCAGGAACCAAATAAAAGACAGAATGGATCAGAATGGGTCATTCTGTACAGACAATTAATTTACATTCCAGAGATTGATAGCTGTTTACTTTACTTTTTGAGATGTAGGAGAGCTGGCTGTTTCTTAGAACAGTTCTGGGATGATATAAGTCTTAAATTAAAACTTAAAGGCTTTTTTTAGTGAGACTGCTGCTCTGGAAAGACAAGCTTCTTTGACACCTCTCTTTCTGTTACTTTTTCATTTGTTTCCTCATCTCTGTTTCATTTTAGGTTTTTTCCTGTGAGGTGTTAAACAGCATGTTACCTATTCTCTTACATTTATTTAGTTAACTAAGATTTCTTTTTCCAAAGTTGCATAATTAGGGGGGTTGGGTGGGGTTTTTTGTTTGGGGTTTTGTTTTGTTTTGTTTTGTTTTAATCTGGCAACTGTAGTTTGACAGAATGGTTTTGAATGGTTTTCAGTGCAAGCACTTTTATGGACTATGATAATCTTGCGGGTTAGCTGTGAATTTGGCACTTAGGGAGACTCCCAGCTTACCTTTTAACCTCCCATCTGTACTTTAACGGGAGTCATGCTGCTGTTGTTTTAGCCTCTTCCAAATTTCTTTTGAAACTTTGGTGCACTTTGTTTTTGTGATAATAAAAATCTACTGGTATTAAATTCCATTATTGCATAATTGAGCTGATGTCTTCAGTGCCTCCAGTAGGGTTTTTAAGAGGCTTATAGGCTTGACTCCTTTGTTTTGGCTTGATGAAGGGGTCCCAGATGTTTTTCTTCTGTCAAGTAGGATTATAGTTTGGTAAATGGTAAGAAAGTTATATTGACTTGTGCTTTTACAGGTAGGCCTAAAATTTCACTGTCATTCTTTACAGGTAGTCAGAATTTAATATTTAGACTCTTCCTGTTTTTCTCTGCTCAGCTTGTTCATTCCCTTTTTCCATTGTCAAGTTAGTGTTTTATTGGTAATTTCTGTGTCTTATACAAATCTTCGAGGACATAAAGACAATGGTGAGTATCCTGTCCTTCTTCATTATAAGGTGGCTTGCTGTTAGTATTTTATTACTATTGAGATTTCTCCTAACTTAGGAGTTTCTTGGGTTACCGACTATATCTCCATTCAATTCCATGGCTAGCATATGGGTGGCATTAAATGAAACAATTTTAAATGAAACAATTTTAGGTCCTAACAGCGCCAGTGTGTCACCTGCCTGCACTGGGAAATCCTGCTTCTGGGATCAGACTTAAGATAACGTATAAGAGTCTTCTGATGATCACTTACCACTCTGAATTAAGGTGGATCCAGGCTTCTGAGCAGCCTTTTGAGTTTTATCAGTTCCTATCATAATTATTTGTATTATGACCTTCTTCCTAACAGTCTGTTGTGATGGTGGCTGGAAGTGGTTCCCAGATTACATCAAATATAATTATACTTTGATTTCTTTATCTGAACATCTTGATTTTTTGAAATACAGCTTTTATTTTTCCTTAGCTTAGGAGCACTCAGGATAACACTGTATTTGGAAGGTTAAAAGCTACAACTACAAGCTTATTTCCTTCTGCCATCTGCAAGAGCCTTATCCTATTCTTGTACCTGATCACATTCTACTTGATGATGTTACAGTCTTGTCTTAATGCAGTTCTTTTGATTGTAACACTTGTAATTCACTGAAAGAGCAGTTTTGGGAAAGTGCATGATTTTGGAGTGGGGAGCTTTATGATGTTTATTTGACTTCTTTGGGAGGCACAGAGCTGTTGATATCTGTTTGCCCTTACATGATGTTGGACAATTCTTGCAAATTGCTTTCCAGGGATAGGAAGAAATGGTTATTTGAGGGGTTAAATGGTTAGATGTAGGGGATTATGTTGTAGCCAGCTGGATCTTGGGTTGTTTAGGAACTCATAAAAAGGATGACCTTAAGCAATGATAAAATATGTAGTCTGCTCCAAGGAGCCTTACGTAGGTGACCAGCTGAGGACCTACAAGAGTAGATTAACTGATCTGCACATAGCAAAGTCTAGTGTAGGGCATATTGGTTGCAACAAACATTTCTACAGCCAGTATATACTTCAGCTACATAAACCATATGTGGTAAAGCTAGTTTATGTGGGAGATAGTGGATTTACCGTTAGTGAGGTAAATCTGACTTCGTTTTGCCATGTCAGACTTCATGTACATGCGCAAACGACTGTGTAACATGTACATAGCACAGCCGATCTCTACATGGACAGTATGTCACGCAGTGCTTCCAAGAAGTGTCTGATTTACTGCACAGATGTACAATGATTATGCAGACATTGAGTGGTAAGTCCACGGTGTCCCAGAAGTATCTGATTTTTATGCTGTCCTGTGTACGTGCTTCAGAAATACATGTTAGATACAAGAGGGCCAGCACATTCGAAAATTTTGAACAAGTATCAAAAGAAACGGGGGGGAAAAAAAAATCCACCTACTGAAATTAGAGTCATAGGGAGAAAAGAACATTCCTGGGGAAATCCCAGCATACTGTAGCCTTGGACATGTCCATAAAAACTCTTAACATAATGCAGCCCTGGAAAGGTTGTTTAATCATTTCATGTGTGAATACTTTCACTGTGTTATGGTGCCCGTGGTTCTAAGGTCTGGGGGCTGATAGGGAGACATTTCTCTGAAAAAAATCCTCAGATTAAGGTGAAGACTTTTCATCTCTCACTCAGGTGGAATTTGTTGGCATAAAGGGTTTTTGCAATAAAACCTGTATCTTTTCTTAGGCTTTTGGGGTCAAATTTGTTTACAGAGGCTGGCATGGGATTTTATTCCTCTATCTGATTTAGAACTTGCCTACACACACTTTTTTTCTCATCAGTTCACCTATGGGAACTTCTGTAATTCTTCTAGGAAAAAAGTTCTGATCAGGAAGTGTCCACACAGAGTCACCTAAGGACATGTGTTCTGCTTCTGTTTCTCACCTCTGTATGAATTCATACATATAATGCCTTCATTTATTAATGTGTGTTTTTAATACATGGCAGAGGTACCTAAAGCCTAGACAGAAGTATAAAAATAAAATGGTCCATGCAATATGGGGGGGAGGGGGGGGCTGTGCCTTTGTTTTATGTTTGTTTTATTAATTATACATGATAAAATGTTTTTAATTGTGGGACTTTATTAATGTAAGTGAGGGTTCTTTTATGCATTGACTTGCCAGACCTTTTTATAGTTTAGTCTAAGGCAAGTGGCAGGTAAGTTAAATGGTACCTAGCATCCATTGTGTTGGAACATGTGATAACCATCAATGGTATATTTAGAAAATGTGCAGAGGGTAAGACAGGAAAGGTGGATATCCCTTTCTCAACCTGTTTTTGACCTCACCCAATTTAATAACCGAAGAATTGTGTATTTTTGACACAAAGACGTATGTACAACAAGTGATCCGAGACAGCTGCTGAGATGCGTTGTTTAACAATGAACGCAAAATATTCTTGTGAGATTATTTTTGAGCAGGTTTAAACTGTGGAAAATAATGCTCCCAAAGATGAAAGCATTGTTTTTTATCCCTCTCATTGCAATCTGAACTTTGAATTGCTAGTGCACATTAAGAATCCGAATCAAAATAGTCCAAGTTTGAAAGTACCTATTAATTCAACCCATATGATAGAGTATGGGTAAATTGGTACTCCTTACTTTGTGCTAATGCAGAAATGGAGAATGGCTTCACTAGACATTGTTGACCTATTTCACATGGACAGAATGTTAGATTTGTAGCAAACAAGACTGAGATCTTTTTCAAACATTTCTCATTCTGTCTTGAATACAGCTGTGCTTTCAGGCAGCCAAAGAGTAAAGGCCTGATGTTGCAAAATGCTTGTCATTGCCTGTTTCCTTATTGCCTTTAGCCAATGACTGCTACCAACTTTTCAAGCACACATGTGAAGGACAGCTTCTCAGTGATGTTTGTGAAACCACCTATTTGTCATATTCTGCAGTTTATGATGAAATTCAAGAGCACATGATCAAAATTTGAGAGCTGATTTAATTTTGGGCCTTTTTATTTCAGGGACCTGAAACTGGACAATATTCTTCTGGATGCAGAAGGCCACTGTAAACTGGCTGACTTTGGCATGTGCAAAGAAGGGATTCTGAATGGAGTGACCACCACAACCTTTTGTGGCACACCTGACTATATAGCTCCGGAGGTATTTTTTTGAACTGCACTAAGAATACGAATATTATCATTCATCAGAGTGTTACACGTGTAATTTTAGACATGTTTTACATGTAGATGAAAACAGTAAAAGATGCAGATTAGACTGTGCCACAGTTTTTCCTGGGTAATCTTGCAGAAATTGGTTACTGTACTACTCACAAGCAGTATTGCATGTTGATAGGAGTCACAAAGCATGTTTTTTTCTGTTGTTTCCTGAACTTAACCGTATTCTTCTCCATACGATCATTTCTGACTCAGCTTCATTGTGAAGGCACTCACTAGCCTTTAACGTGCTAGATGCAGCTAAGTACTGCCAGCGCTGGTCTTTAGTAGTTATAAAAATGTTTTCACTTTTTCAGGAGACTTAGAAGGGGATCTTCATATGGAAGAGACCGAATGTTTGGTGTCGTTTTGCCTAGGGTCTTTGTGGGGTTATATTTTTTTTTTTCCTTTCTTTAAAGTATCTGTGAGTGAAAGACACTACGTTTGTAGTACTTCTCATCATATGAATGAACAGAAAGTATAGACTTGCATAGAAAAATAGAAACTTTTCATATGGATGCTGCATATCAGTTGGCAACATCCAAAGTCATTTCAAGGAGTTCATTGGATAAAAGAAATGACTGAGAATCATGCTTGGTTTACATATCCTAAATTTTAATATTATGAGATGCATTTCCAAGTGCCTAAAATGAATCAATATTGACCAGTTAGTCTACTAGGCAGACTGTGTTTGCTCCGTTCAGTTAGTAACCTGGGCATCTTTCCACTGAAGATTCAGGGTGCTGATTCGATGTAAAAGTTTAATTGGTTTGTCTTTCATCAACCATAAATTTGCAGCAGGGAAAAATATTAGTTTATTATTTGTTAGAAACAATAAATTAGAAATCCGTATTATTAGTGTTCATGGCTGTCAAGCTTTGGTAGCACAACTGATAAGGTGTGAATCGTCTTGAAACTATCATAATACAAATGTGTGTTTTATCGAGTTGAAAAGTATTCCGGCGTTAAAAGAAAATAAATGCCAGTGTGATGATTTTGGCTTTGTATTAATTCTTTTCTGATTCAGTATACTAATTGAGTCCTTTGGCAAATTCTTTGAAAATTATTACTGAAAACAAAGCAATAATAAGATCCCAGGAACTTTTACATGAAATCCTGGTCTCACTGAAGTATTCAGTATACAGGCTTCCCTTTTGTCATCTTAATTGCAGAAGTTTATTTCCTGCTTCTATTTCTCTTGCATCATGGTGGTATGTTTCAATTTCCTTTTCTTTAGCAATATCTGAGTTCTGAAGAGTGCCCAGAACACTTCAAAAGTACACTTCAAAAGTACACTTTTGAAGAGTATAATTTTATGTAATTAATGTCGATAAAATGTAATATCCATTCAACCAAGAATCCAGTTGGGATCCAGACCTCTGTATTCAGATGTTGAACTCATTTCTGTTTTTATGTTAAGACTGAATTTGTTTTTATATTGGTCGTGATTCCCTAAGATGATGCGGTTCACCACAAGGCTTCTGACTGTAACACTAGTGTTGTTTAAGGAGGTGGTGGAGTTGCTGCCACTCCAACTCATTTTAAGGCAGTCGGCTTCACCTTAAACAGTCATCCACTCTACTTTCCCCAGTCCCCTGTCATGCTGAAACATTGCAGCCAAACTACAAGCTTCTTTTCAGTGGAGAGGAGCCAAGAATTAAACTTGTTCCTTGTACAACACTAGTTCTGTAACACCAAGTACAATACAATAAAACTCCATCATGCTAACCTACTACTCCCCACTAAAGATATTTGCTACAAAGTTGAACTAGTGCCACGTGAAAAGTTGTAGCCAGTTTTTCTGAAAGCAGAGGCAATTAAAGTGAGTCCTACAGCCATGTATTGTACAGTGTTTTAATGCTGTAAAAAGAAGAAAAATGCTTTTGGCTTCCTTCAGTCCTACCTAAAGGACTAGAATAAATCTCAGATGACTGCAGCATGACAAGCTGGTTCAGTTTGTTTTGTTCAAGATAGAGACAAGGAAATGTTTCACATTTTCCACCAATCTGTTTTGTATATGTGATCTTTTTTCCCCTCTAGCGTGACCTGCTTTAAACAGTTTGGAAGGATATACAGCTCTTTTGCTCATGAGCATACTCTTTTACTCAGGGGACTGATAAACTCAGTCAGTACTTCTGAGAACAACTACGCATTGACACTTAGCTGTGTCAGTGCAAATTGCATGGGTAAGAAACCATGCCTGCTGTTATCGAAATCAGTGTGGGATTTAGTTCTACTCAGGCGCTGGGGGAAAGAAGGGGTATATCATGTTGAAACAGCAAATGTGCAGCCGAGAGTGTTGTCTAACTTGTCTATTCAATCCAATCTCTTTTTCTATACTAGATCCTCCAGGAGTTAGAATACGGCCCGTCAGTAGACTGGTGGGCTCTGGGTGTTCTCATGTACGAAATGATGGCTGGGCAACCCCCCTTTGAAGCTGACAATGAAGATGATCTCTTTGAATCCATCCTTCACGATGATGTCTTGTATCCAGTCTGGCTCAGTAAAGAAGCTGTCAGCATTTTAAAAGCAGTGAGTCTTCCATTACTTGCTTTCTTCCTCCTCTTCGTCGGTTTTTTTGGGGATTGGTTTTTCGTTTTTTTTTTCCTTGATTAAAATTGAATTTGCTGAAAGTTGTTGAGAGCATTCACCGCTGGGAGTTCAAGCACAGTTCAGAGTGCCACTGTTAGGATAATGGGTTCTGGGATAAATTACACCGCTTGTGGGAAAGGAACAGAATGTTTGTATTCCATGCAGTTGTACACTGTATAAATCTGTGTACCGCAGATTCATGTTTCAGGGAAAACCCAACCAACCAGAACTGTACAATCACTTTAACATTTTATATGCCGCATGGTCACTAGAGTGGGGGAAGCACTACGTAATTAAAGAAAAAATGTTTTTATTTAACCCACATATAAAATTTCCTGTCCCTCTGCCTTTCTTCTCCTATCATCAAGATGGGTTGAAAGCCCTATATTTACAGCTGCATGTTGTATTTTGTAGTACACATAACACTTTGATAAGCAGTCTTACTCCAGTGTAATTGTTTCTGCCCTGGTTGGTATTTTTCAGTATGAGTAGTGACTTGACAGAAATGTGTGTCACCAGATGCCACAATTTTTTTAATCAGTCAAAATGTGCCAATGGGCAACTTCAGTTTTTAGACTACCTTTCTAAAGTCAGGTTTACGTCATTAACATGGCACTGACATGAATTCCTTCTTCTGTGCTAGTATCATCCTAAAGTAAAAAGCAAAACAAAACAGAAGCAGTATGCCAGTCCCCATAGTTTGAAAACCTGAGAAGGATTTCTGGCTTAAAAAAATTTATTTCAGTTTTCCACCTTCTTTGAAAGTGGAAAATTTCTACCTTTCCACTTACATTTTTCGTTCAGCATGTGGAATAAGGGAGAAGGCAGCTGGTAGTGTAAAGTCCTGCAGAGATCTTCACACAGGGCTACATTTTGAAATTATATATAAAACTTGAACAAATTCCCATTTTTAACACCAGTGGACAGGTAACACATTCTGAAGAAATGCTCATCTTGATCTTTTAATAAAAATATCTTAAGGCTCATTGTAGCTGAGAGAGGGAGATGGTCTAGCAGATAATTCAAAGCAGAAGTTGAAGTTAATATCCCTGAATTGTTTGCTGGAGTATCTCTTTTGTTCCATTCACTGTAGTGAGAACATGGAGGATTTACTAAAGCTGACCTTTAGACATATTCTCCCTTCTCCCCCCAAATACCTCTCTGATGAGATATCTCTTTTTATTATATGACATGATACTTACATGCATCTGTTTTTGTTCCCAGACCTTTCAATTATTTTCAGTTCAGCAATTAAAAAGTTCGGACATTAGCTGCAGAATTCAGGCTGATAGCAAGGGTTCAGGGGTTATTTTGGTATATTGTAGAGAAAGGGTTGTTGTCAATGTTCATATCTGCATCTGAATTTCACTGAAGTCTGGGAGATTTTCTGTACTGTTTTGGTTTCACAGTCTGTAAGATCTGTTCCTTTGCCATCCACAGGCTCCTTCAGTGAATCTACATTAAGTGACCTTTCTATTATTCTGAATCATGGAAACATTTGTTATTGGGGAAAAGTTAACCGATAACTCTTGGTTAAGTGTGTAGTATGAGAGCCATTGTAACTATAAGAAGAAGGTGTTTGTTCTACAGAGGAAAGGGAGAAACAGATTTGACAGTTAGAGCCTTACTGTTACCTCATTTGTGATGCAAGTAGCGAGATGTCCAACTGCTAATGTTATATATGTCATTCATTAACCACACACAAATGCAGACACAGAATTGGGCTGCAGGTATAAACTATGTATTTTTGTGAATGTAAGTGTAAGGGTGTTAAATCCCTCTATTTTCTTTTAAGGCAGACTTTGCTTTAAATTTTCATGAGGCTGTTTTCCTGGGTCAACATTTTGATAAGTAGGCACGGTGGTTTGTATTTTGCTGTAGTTGTAGCATTTATTTTTTTTCTTACATCTTTCTGTCTACATTTAATCCTTAATGCTATTATAAACCTTAAAAAGAGAGTTGCAACCATTGAGTAGATTTGCACTATAGTAATAGGTTATTCCTCATTGGGCAAGATGTCTTCATTGGCACAAATTGATAGAATTGAATGGAGCTGTGCCAGTTTACACCATAAAAAGAAAACATTTCCTTACATTTAGCAACCTGCTGCCTGTGCAGCTATGGTGTGAAACATGTTTGAAACTTGTGTTCTTCAGCTGATCCTTGTCCACATTCTGTTAAATGAAGAACAGGAAAAACAGAGGAAAGAAAGAGGCGTCTATGTATTTTACTGCTGAATGGTAGCAAGGGATTAATTTTGGAACACTTCGTTTCCTCATATTGTGCTTTGAGACATGGGTTTTATTCTTTAGAAACTGTGTATTTTTACACTCCTCCAAACAGCATGTAAGGAAAGATTAATAAGAAGATGTTCTCTTGTATTAAGTAACAAAGTTTTCTTATTTTCTGAAGAAACAGTTTTCCAGTTATTTCCAACAAAACACTGAAGAGGATAACTTTACAGCTCAGTATTACAAGGCAGCACATTGCTTATCCCATGAAATCCCACAGATCTTATTAGTCCTGTTTCTGTGAATTGACAGGAATTGCTATTTAAAATTCTTTCCTGTCTGGTAAGGAAAACAATTCTTCATTGAAATTAGCTCTGTGCTTCTTTGCAAGCAATGCGAGAGGTCGTGTCTACAGTGTGTGTTCCCTGTGTACCCAGATGACAGAGATCTCTGGGTACAGAAGCAACACTCTGGTTTTAAGCTGTGCCATTTATTTCAAGAAGCAAAATCTTGAGAGCCTGATGATCCTTGATTTGGGCCACAAATTGCATGGCTACCTCAGCAACCTTTTGTCCTGTTGTCATTTAAGTCAGTAGGAACTCTGATCTTAAAAGGCTTCTCTTTTCATAAAAGGAGGTTCCTGCCTTAATATGGGAAAATAAAAAGGCAACACTTATGGCTATGGCTGTCAGCTCTGTTGGCAACCATCTCATCAATACAGTACAGTTAACAGGTGTCTATGCCCTGACAGTTGCATCATTATTGATGCTGTTGATAAACAGGGAATAAATGTCAGCTTGTGCTTCAGAAATAGAAAATGAAAAAATCTGTATTTATTGCAGGGGATGAAATCTATAGAATTAAATGTCCACTTCAGAAGTTTGAGATTATTTCGTCATATTTGCATATGATTTTTTTGTTTGTTTGTTTTAAGTATTCGTTCTTAAAATTTGCTCCCTCTCATCATCCATTTCCAAGTTTCATGAAGTTTGTGAAGTACAGTACTAAACTGTACTATCTAGTCATATTTTCATGTCCTGGGCTTCTTAAAAATGACATGTTCTGATGCTTTCCCTGCCTCTCGCTTAAAACAAAGATGGAGCATGGCAGATACTAGTATCAGATTTTACTTCTTTGATACCTGGATTATACGGTACAAAAAGCGTATCCTGCAGTTTCCGTGTCCTGTTTCTGCAAAATGTGTGGCTGCTGGTTCCAGGCCTGCTCGCTCCAGTCCTGGAGGTGAAATAAAGCAGAGGAATGTAGGAATGCGTTTTGTGGTTTTCCAGGAGACCTCACCAAAGCACAGTAATCCTTTCAAAACCTTTGTTTCTCCTGCCTGAAGAAAATATGGCCTGTAGTTTAGATATGACTTGTCCACTCGCAAAAGAACTTGCGGAGCAGTTGAACATAAGACCAAAGAGAAGGATTGTCTTCGGAGCAGTGCATGTATGTCAGAAACCACAGAGATAATTGCCTCACTGATCTGTGTTATATCTTTAAAATGATAGCAATGGTATTCTCCTGTGGATGGTTGATCTAGCTATCTAAAACCATCTTAAGGGCTTCAGTAGCTACATAACTGGAGTACTAAAGCAAGGGTATGCATTATAGTGATTTATTTTTTTGTAAGTTTTTTTTTTTCTACAGATGTATAGTATAATGTGGTACCTAGGTTAAAAAGGCACTGAACAATTATCACATTTTGTTTCATTTATACACTTTTTTTAAAATCTAAAAAATGTTATAATAATGGCTGAATATGAAGTTATAGCAAAGCTTGGGATAATTCTATGAGTGTGCACGTGTGTATAAGAACAGCATTTGTTGCTATTTGAATTGCAAGGATTCTGTGTCCACATGCATTGGGAAATAGGTAGAGCAATTGCTAATAAAAGAAGGAAGAAATAACAGAGCAAAATCAGGAAAAATATTATCAGCTGCCATTATTTGATATCAATGTCTTACACAGGTTGTACAGCTTTTTGCTGAAAGGAATAGTAGGAGTTTATAAGTGAGAAGTTTAGAAATTACCACATCAGCGGTGACCAGTTAGTTCCAGTTGCTGCCACTAACGGTGTACTGAAGATGAAAGGCAAGATGCAAGTTATATTGTGGAGTTTCTCATGGGAAGCTTTCTGCTGGTACTGATCACTCCATGTATTTCCCGAAATGTATGGACAGAACGCTTATAATTCACATAGCTGCAGGTGCTGTTCTTACTTGTATTAGAATAAAATCCTAGAAATGAGTAAGGACGTTATGGCTTTTCATGTGTCTGCTTGAATGGAGCGTATGATTATGCAACATATGTACCTAAAGAAAATAAACAACAGTAAGCATATTATGTAGCCCCTGTCCCCCAAATTAATAGTTAAGATAGAGCAAATAAGATCAAATAAGAGCTGTCCTGACTATCTATTTGGAAGTGGCTCTGGAGGGTTTAATATTTTCTTTCTTTCCTTTAGTATTTTTGGCCAAAGCTGAACTAGAAATGCTGAAAGAGAATCTGTTCCTGTAGCACTCCCAGCCAGGTGAAATTAGGAGGTCTCGGCAATCAGTTGAAAGAGCTTCCTGCAGGAAACTTAGACTTTGGAGTCTCTGAATCTTTAGTTTGGCTGGAACCTCTGAAATTTGGAAGGGCATCCTTGTCGCTCTTAGAGAAAAAATATCCTTCTGAAAGGGGACTGTCTCTAAAAACTAGACATTAGGAATTGGAATGTGTAATTGAACTGCAAATGGTTTGCAGCCATTGCCATTCATGTTTTAACTTTTTCCTTCTCTCCCTCCCTCACCCTGTAGTTCATGACAAAAAACCCAAATAAGCGACTTGGCTGTGTGGCGTCACAAAACGGGGAAGATGCAATTAAGCAGCATCCGTTTTTCAAGGAAATTGACTGGGTTCTTCTAGAACAAAGGAAAATCAAGCCACCCTTCAAACCTCGGATTGTAAGTAGCAGTTTGCATAACATTCAGAGGAAACTTGGTTTGACAATTCTAGTTGTTGGCTTTTCTGAGACATGAGATTACTTGATGCAATATTTGGGGGTTGAAATAGTAACATAAAAACCACGCTGAAAAGATTGCCTTGTCATTGTTTCTGTGAAGGTAAGTGTCAGGAATAGAATTAATGCACAGGAAGATGTTCATGTTCAGCCACATACACCATGAGAGGGTTTGAGGCCCTGTTTTAATTATTTTCATGTGTTCCTAAAGATACCTTGATCAGAAGAGATTATTTCAGTTGGGTATATACTGTCTGTACTTTCTGTGTGAACTCTGCTACAGTCCTGCGATGCCAATGGCCATGGGATTTTATTGTGAAAGACAGAGGAAAGGATTTCTGATTAATAATATTTTAACTGATGATACTTGAAAAAACAGCTTCCTAGAGGAAAGAAATATACATCATGATTAGATAAATTGATGTACTTACATTTTCCTAGGTAATAATCAAGTATTTCTATCTTAAAGTAACAACATATGTAGCAGCCCCACGTGCAGAAACTACAAAAGCCAAGCAAAAATACTTTACTTATTCTTGTCTTCCTCTGGATGAAAATATTTACAGTTTACCAATTGTCAGCTTTTCAGCTGAGAAAGTGTGCAGTAAATTTTGTGCTTGAACAGTACAAGAGAATAATTTTATGATAAATCCTTTGAGATTGATTTGCATCTTTTGACTTTGCACATTCCTAGTTACAGTGTTTGATTTGCTTCTAAATATGATCAAGGTACTTGTTTGTTTCTTTCTTTGTATAGTTTACAAAGGTATTTAAAAAAAACCCCAAAACTTTGGGCTCAACACTGAATCCTAACTTAAATTTAAAAGTGAAAAAGTCCCCTCTGTCATTGCAGAATTGCTGTCTGTCACATTTAATGCATTTACTTTTAGTCCAGTGAGATGCATTTTCCCAAGTTCCTTGTGTAGGCGGTGAAAGTGGGGCTGCCCGTCCAGAACAGGAGCCTGAGGTAGCTCATCTGAGTCCACTCTTGGAGAAGTCTCTCCCTCTCTGTAGCTATGCAGAAAGAGCCCAAAGGGATTGACAACTGTAAGTGAAAAGTTAGCCCTTGTGAATGTCTTTCTAGGAGTAACAATAAGATACAGTGTTACCATATGGGGAAGTTTTTCTTAATATATTTCTTGGAGAATGGAAACCTTGTAATGCAGTAGCTACAGGCAGATGGATGCCTGAGCCAGCCCCTCTCCTGGAAAGGGTCCAGCCAACTGGGCATGCTGGCTCCTTCACCCTGCTGCCCAGCTCTGCTCTGGAGGTGTGGCCAGGTTGCACCTAGTGCCTGAGCTGACTTACAGATCTCCGCATGAAATGCAGGAAGTGTAAACCCCAAATTAACCCTATTAGTATCTATCTGAAGCCTATTTAATACTGTAACTAACGGCTTTCCAGTCAGGTTCCACAGCCCTCGGATAGTTGCCGACTGCCTTAGTCAGTGTTTAGCTGAGTTGCATGTGTGTAGCTCTTTTCCCATTTTCACAAGAATTTGGCCTTTCATCTCACAGTAATTTTTTTTGCTTTGCTCAATATTCATCAACATTTTGGTAATACAGTTATCGAATCAGGATGCAGAATTCCAAAATAATTTTCACTTTATGCCTGCATCTAGTAAGTCCCAGATTCCTCGCATCTAGTCTGTTTATTGGCTGTTTTCCTTTCATGATCAAGATGCACAGTCCCTTTGACAATATTATTGCCAAATAATTAAGGCCTTTATTATTTTTGTAAGTATTCTTGCTGTGGCGGTCTTTCTCAAAAGTCAGGAGGGATTTAGTATGTCAGATATTTTTATTCATTGCTGATATAAATACCTTCTACCTTCTCAGTGAAGCTTCTTTCTCTTCCTGGTAATTATTTCACTGCTTTTATATTGTAAATACATTCCTATTTTATGTATTCCTGTTGTTTTGTTCCTTTTCCCCTTTTCTGCTTCCTTTAATGGTTTTTTAGTTGGATATATCAGTTTTAGTAGTGATTGCAGATTATTTCAGAGTAGTCCTTTGTATAATTTTCAAGACAGCTGCTTGTTCTTTAATTGTTAGGCTGATTTTATACATCTTTATTTACACCTTTTCTCATTTTTCTTCAGGCTGCTTCTATAATGTCGGATTTTCATACTACTTCTTTCCATATTGTATATGCCAACTTTCTTTATTCTACCAAATTGGATTCCTGCAGTCTAGTAGTTCTGTATGCTTGGTTTTTTCTGAACTCTATTTTTTATGGTGGTGAATTCAGATAATACGTAGTCTATGTTACAGGCATCCCTATTATTTTCATGTTCTCAGTCTGCTCTCTCTAAGGTATCTTCCCCAGTGACCTGGTCCTATCAACTTTTACTGATAACTTTTCTACACTTAGAAAGGGTATACCTTATATATTTACACTATGTTTATGATCCATCAGCTGTTTTGTACCAGCTGTATATATTTTGCAGTTGTTTGGATTTTGTTGTTGTGTAGAAATCTTTGAGCAAGATCATACTGAAATTTTTACTTGTCCTCTTAAAACTGAATGATTTACTAGTTGGAAAGTAAATTGGGATATATATCTAGGCTGGAGAGAAAGATCACACAAATAAAATATATTTATTAATTATGCTACTTCAGAAATGGTAAAGGAATCTAGAGCAGTAGATTTCAAATGCTGAAAAGGTGATTTTGGATACTTGCCGTACTAGAAGAGATTGCACTCTCTTTGAAAAATACAGGAAAGAGGGAAGAAGATGAACACTAGTGAAAGAAAGTCTACTTTAAAATCTAGATAGAGAGTTCCTCTCTAAATTCAGTTGTGCGTGTAGCATTGAGATTCATTGATTCAGATTAACAAGCGTAACTGTTCCATAGCTATGGAATAACTGTGGAAAAAACATAACTAATGCCTGTGTTTGGAATGCTTTGTGGTTTTTAACATCTTTCAGTATTGATAAAGGGCTGTTGATTATTTAAAAGTGACTTGTAATGTTAAAAGGGGTTCAAAAAAATATATTTTTAATCTTATGTTCAGAAGAGCCTAGATCTGTGAAAATAGCTATGAGAAGAGAGGCCAGATTATTTGTCAGAAAATAGACATTCTTGCATGTGATATGTGAGTGTACATATGTGTAGGGAAAGCAGCATACAATGCATATATAGTAATTTGTGCATTCAAATTGAGTTTTGCATGCACACACAAAATTTGGCTCATGCAAGAATGCATATATTTACAAAGGTATTCATCTATTTTCTGACCAACTGTTAAGATGACTAAGGGGGGAAATTTTATAATTACTATATCATACACACTTTCAAAAAAACCCAAACCATAGGGTCTATTCAAATGAGCTCTGGGCAATACAAAACGGTGACACTAAACAAGTAAAGTCATTAGGGAAAACGGTCAAACACTGAGGTTCCATCAGACAATGGAATAATCTACCAAGGGAGGTCACGGAGGTGCTAGCATAGAAACAAGCCTTGCTTCAGTTCTGCCTCACTACTCTGCTGATCCCAAAAACATGGGTTCCTTGGTTAGCGCAGCCCTCTTCCTTTTCTGTTACCTTTTATCCTTTCTCTGCCCTAATAGATTTTCTGAGGAGCTATATTACATGGTACTGTAAGGCCTGTGCTTCTTCATAGTTCAGGTATGTCTTTTCAGCTCTGCCAGCATTAAGTCTGAATCTTTCAGCTGGACTTGGAAGAAACACTGGATGGCTATTTATTAGCCAGACTTTTGAGGGTTTTTTGTAAAATCTCATTCAAGCTGTGAATGTATGCAAACATATTCCTTATTATACCAGAAATATACCATTAATGTCTTTCTAGTTTGTACATGATTTGATTGTTCTAATGATGTTTTGGAAGATGAAATTTCTTTCCTAACTGTTTTCAGCCTTGAGATGAAAATTACTGAAGTCTAAAAGGTCCTTGAGAAACTGACTGTGTTTTCTGAAAGCTTATAGGAGTGCCCTGAGCAGAGCACTCATACAAACGGCTGAGGTTTAAATTGCTAAGCAGCGGCAGGAGTGCCACACCAGGTTGTGCTAGGTGGAGACAATGGAGCAGATTTGGTGGCCCTGAAACCTGCTGTGAAGGATCTTTGGTTGCTCCTCCAGCTTAATGACTTGGAACAGAGAATACAAAGGGGTGAAAATGCACTGGGGCCCAGTCCTATGATGCATATTATCTATGAGCCCTTCCTTTCATAAATCCAGAATTATGAGGCTTTTCAGTGGCAAAATTAATTTTTTATATATATACACTATGGTTTACTGTACTGAGGGTTTCTCCCATGTAGAGCTATTATAAATGTTAAGCTACTATAGAAAAAGCAATAGCTCTGCGGTATGTATGTTAGAAATCAAGCAAACTTCCCAACAGCTATGAAGAGGATATTTGTTACATCTAAGCTCCAGTGACCTTGACAGTGTCTCTTGAAGATTATTTCCTCTGTTCTTAAAATTTAATTCTTAGAGTTTCACAGACTGTCTTGACATTTTCTGAATAATGTTATTCTTCCCTGCTGCTTTTGATGCAGACATGAATATGTAATTGCATATCCAAGAAATAAGTACAATTTTAGTGCAGACAGGTATCTTGCAGAAAGATCTCTTTACTCCAGAGCAACTGCTGTGAGACAGAAATCCCTTTGAGGCACTCTATTCCTATGTTGAGATATTTTGTCTCATGTATTCTTCCTGGAATTCTAATTCCATTTGGAGAATGAAATTTCCCTAATCAGTAGCCATAACACCAGGCTACGGTTTGCAACATAGTTTATTGCCCAAGAACCACAAAGGCCTTGATATAGTAGTATTCAGTGATTCTCTGCTCTCTATCTTTCTTTGTTTCCATGATTATGCTCCTGCTTTGTTTGAATTGGTTATTTCCATCTTCAAAGTGCATTTGCCATAATACAAATGAAAACCAGGGTGCAGTAGGTTAATTTCTTACCAAAGTCACTGTTACGGTGGTAAGTGTGGTAGATCTTGCTTAATGACATGATGGGATGATTCTGTCTACCCCGTAATAAGATATGCATTAAAAACTGATTGAAACAGATTGCCACTTCACCTTGAATGTGTTTTGATGAAATTTATATTGTCCCAAGTTGTTATTTACTGGCAAAGCTTATATTTGAAACAGTGAAGCAAAGGTGTATTTTGTCGTATTTCACTTTTTCCTCAATCTTCTCCGTATCTTATTAGATTCCCTGCAAGAAATTCTTTGTGCCATTTCTTTGAGCACAGCTGGCCAGCTGCAGGCTTTCCAGACTGAACTTGTGGCCTGCTGACATGCCACTAACATCAGCCATTGAAGCTCAGAGAGGTGTGCACAAGTGGTGTAAAGATACATGATATCCCAGTCCCACTTGCCAGGGATGGAGGAACATCACTGCCCAAAATGTGTTGCTTATTCAGCTGAAGTCAGTGGTAGCCTCATATGAGCATCAGTTTCATAGAATCATAAAATAGTTTGGGTTGGAAGGGACCTTTAAAGGTCATCTAGTCCAACCCCCCCTGCAATGAGCAGGGACATCTTCAACTAGATCAGGTTGCTCAGAGCCCCGTCTAGCCTGACCTTGAATGTCTCCAGGGATTGGGGCATCTACCACCTCTCTGGGCAACCTGTTCCAGTGTTTCACCACCTTCATCGTAAAAAATGTCTTCCTTATATCTAGTCTAAATCTACCCTCTTTTAGTTTAAAACCATTACCCCTTGTCCTATCGCAATAGGACCTACTAAAAAGTTTGTCCCCATCTTTCTTATAAGCCCCTTTAAGTACTGAAAGGCTGCAATAAGGTCTCCCTGGAGCCTTCTCTTCTCCAGGCTGAACAACCCTAACTCTCTTAGCCTTTCCTCGTAGGAGAGGTGTTCCATCCTTCTGAGGGATTTCTTCTTGGTTTTTGTATAATTAGACCAGCACAGTAAAATCACTCTCATATTTCTTACGCTGTTGGTCACAGTGGCTCAGTGTGCTGTGAGGAGCTGTGAGACCGGAGGAAGCTGTTAGGCACTATGCAGCAAGGACAGTCTCACCACAAGCACACTTCTGTCCTTTCAAGCTGAGTTTTCACTGTCAACCCTTGAAACATGTGCATGCAAACAGACAAATTGGTCATTTTCATCCACCCTGTTGTAAATGTCAGGATTGGGAAAATTTGAGACTTTGACTAAGACATCATCAACGTGAAAAAGCTGAAGAACTCTGAGCCAGAGGGTAATACAAAGCCTGGTAAAACAGATGTTTGCCATATGTATTTCTTTTTAGCAATTAAGCCAAAGTTTCATCGCTAATGGCTTTATCACTGCCTGTGGCAATCCATTCGTAGTGTGGCTTTATGGAGATGAAGTTAACAAAATAATCGCATTACAATGATTTACTGTGAACATGCAGCTTTCACAGAACAATACATTATTCTGATTTTCTCTATGCATTCATAATTTCTTGGTTTTCCATTCTAAAAGCTTGCTTTCTTCAAGAGCATTATAAACAAAATGAACAAGATAGTCTATTGCAGAATTGTACCTCGCAGTATGGTGCAACAGCAGCTGCCACCAGCCCATTTAGTTCATCTAATGTGACTCCCTTCATTTTGCAGCCTCTTCCATTCCTACTGTTATATCACTGAGAATGTTTTCTGAATATTTGTATGTTCCTTCTTCAGTTCTGACTTCTCAGGGGTAGAGAGTTGATCTAGCAGCTAAAACCAGAGACCCAAGAATTGCAAGATATAGAAGTTCTTCTACCAGATTTTTTTAGAAACTCATGGTGTGGTCCAGGGTTCATCACCTAACCTTTTCATGCCTCAGTTTCCACTTTGTTGTAATCTCAGGATGCTTAATGCAAAGTTCTGTGACAGCAAAGAAATATGACTGAGAAGTGTTAAAAACCAAATGCTCAAGATCAGCCTGGCTTTTAAATTGACTGAACATGTAGCACTTCCCTTGGAAGAGTGTTCTATGCTATACCAGACCTCAGTGTTAGCAGATTTCATCTTGATCCTCAGTCTCAAATTTCCTATGGTAATTTGCACCTCTCTCTCAGCTCCAGTAACTCTTAAGATAATCGTAAACCATTATTGAAGTCCCTCCCCCCTTAGTTATCACTATCTGAGCCACATTGTCTGTATGCGGTTTCCTTGTGAACCTAAATTCCCTTGTTAAGTCTTGACTTAAGGATGCCAGCAATGTGTCGTCTTTCAGTTTTGTGCTGCAGCAAAGGTTTGAAATAAAATCATTCCCAAATACAAATTCTAGCCCTAGCCCATGGTTGTGGGTTACAACTGGAGTCAGTGAGCACTGGGAATTTTCCCCCTTCCCTAAATGAGTGAAAAACTGGCAAAGTTTTGGCAGCCCTTTGTCGATGACTTATGACAAGCCGGATGCCCACAGTGTTTGGAAACTGGGTAATAAATAGCAAATACAAATCAGCACTTACAGAGTGTGCAGCTGGCCTGTTTGCACAGGCAAACAGGCAGAGGCCACACCTGCCTAATGGGTAGGTGCCTCACTGAACAGCTCCCGAAAATGTGTTCAATTAGAGAGGTGTGTGTTTAAATTGCTGCAGCAACCGTCTGCTTACTGTGAAATATGGCTGGAATCCTTAAAGAGGGACCACGTTTCTGGAGAAAACTTTCAAATATATTAGCCTGAAACGTAAGTTTTATAATCTCAGATTTGTTTTCACACATGACTGCTAACAGGCAAAGATTTTTTTGCTTTTTAACGAGGGATTTCTAACCTGGTGTTGGGAAGTCACGATACTGTTTTGGTGGGGTTTTTTGGCACACCTCTATTTTTTTGTGGCAGTGGATTGTATCGTCATATATGCAGAATTATGACTTTGCCTTTACGCTGTGGGGAAGAAGCCCTGTAAAATGCAGTATCATTCAGTAACACCAAAAGGAACTTAGGAAATTACAGGCCAAGTAAATTTCTTTTTGTATAAATGTTCTCTCTTTTCAAGTTTGCTTCAGTGTGAATGTCCCTCTTTAAGGTAAGGCCTTCAATATGGGGAAAATGTCAAGGTAGGTCCATTTTTAGGCCTAATAACCTTGAGGTGTCCCTTCAGTTTCATAATATATTTCCATTCAGTCATCAGTGCATGGCAACGAGCATTTAGCAGATGGGCACGCAAGGGGCTATACTGCATGCTTTTGCATGAAGTGTTACGGCTTAGACGAAACACTGGGGAGTGATCTTGAGACCTCAGACCCTCATGTACCATTGTTAAACATCGCACATTATGTATTCCCCACTTGCTGCAGGCATTTCAGGCATAGGAAAACAGTGGGCTTTCTTCTGAGAGTGACACTGTGGTGATTAATACTGGTGTACAAAAAAAGGTTTAGAAACAGGGAAGAATCTGTATTTGTCTGAATGGTTAACATATATCCTTTATAAAAACTAAAGAAAAATGGATGTGGGCTTTCAGGACTTAGCCTTTTTATTACGAACAGCCGTAACAGTTGAAGTCCAGCACCCTTTTTTTGCACGCTGCCCCTGCCACAGGGTATCATGTATTAGAATATTTAATTTCGGCTAGTTCCTGAAAGTTACACTTTTCTGCTACTGGTTCAAGTGTTAGCCAGGTTGCTGTTGATTAAGAAGCATTGGCTATTGGCAGGCGATGAAGTTCATGATCTCAGTTTAGCTTTCAGCAGACAGTTGTGAACAGTACCATAACTGCCTGCAACGTAGTTCATAACAATCGGTCTAGCATGTGGCTGGGCAGGGCAGAGAAGTCTGTGACACTTCTGCCTCTTCCCTTAACAAAATAAAGGACCTTGGTTTCAAAGCACTACAAATAGCTTAGAACTTTGTACTACCACTGAATTTGCTCAGAGTGTAAGTATATAGCTTTCAAGGAGCTTATGTGCAGCTTCTATCACAACTTAGAGAAATCAAGACTAAATGAGCTGGTATTTTTAAGGGATTTCAGTGTTGTTTGTTTGGATGAACAAGGTTCTGTTTTCCCAGAATTTGCTCATTCGGTTAGTCTTATTTTTTGTTTCTTATTCTCTTCAACGTCAGTGCCTGCAGCAGCTGTTCTTAGCTGTGATTACCACAACACTAGACTTACAGAAGTTTGAAAGCTACTTCCCAGCACTGCAGGTTCCCATATAGTTATAAGTTAAACAACTTTTATTATGCTTCTTTTGATTCTGTACTGGGAATCCAGCAGTATTTGTTTGGGTTTGTTGAGTCCTGGTCTTATAGCAGTAAAATCTTTTCATACTGAATAATTAAGTTTATTTAATCATCTGTTAAATGTACATTTTTAATTGGAGCCCATTGGGATGGAATGATAAGCAGCCAGAGTGTTCCTGCTTTCCTTTGGGCTTCCTCAGAATAAGACAAACTGTGTTTCACTTTTTGGCTGCTTTAATCTCCAGTACTGTTTTCAGAAAGGAATCTAAACCATTAAGTGAAATCATATTATCAGGGTCACTTACAGTACATTCTTAGAGTGTTCAAAAATAAATATTTTATTTTTATATTAATGTAGATAATAAATAATATTCCTGGGTTGGGCCTGTTTCTGATGTCATTAAAAGCTAGTGGCAAAACAGGTGATGTAAGAAGTAATGAAATCTGGCTATTTATCAGACTGTGCAGAGGAATTTATCAGAAAACAGCAAAGGCTAATCGAAGGCTGTCAGTTCATGACTGGTGCCATTCACAACTGGAGTCTGGTGAACATAGAGTATAAGAAGAGCTTTGGCGTTGGCATTACTGCGCATGCAGAACCTTTTGTATTAGCAGTACACCATGGTAATGCAAGCATAAAGTTAACAACAGTGGCTTACTAGTATGTTCATCCAAAAGGGCAGCAAAATTTTGTCAATGTATGTGTTTACAACTCTGCATACTAGTGCAAAACGTAATTCCTTTGGCATTTGCACTAATATGCAGATGGTGACCTGAAGCAGCGGATACGTGTGCACTTATCTTTAGTAGCAGGACAGGGAAAGCATCTTGTAATGGTAAGGAATCCTAGCACTTCATTAACTGCTGCTTTCCTCTTGTTATGCTGCTGTGTTGTTACAAGGGATTTTGTTACTGTGGAGGCACAGACCTTGTACTGGTCCTCTCAACAGCATGCTCCAGGAGTTATATGCTTAAATTATGCAAGATGAGGGGAACACTCAGGCTAGATATTTATCAAAAAACTTAAGCGCAGATCTTGCTCCTTGATTTGCATGCCATATCCATGTTTGCAAAGGACCCACGGAAGAATGATTCCCTTTGTTTAATTATGGAGTATGGAAAAGAAGGAGTTGAAGATCATGACTGCCCATGATTCTCTGAAGGATTGTGTTTATATTCAACAAGAACAAGAAGAAAGAGAAATTGAACGTGCCCTCAGGTCTGCAGTAACAGCTCGAGTTCCCAGCAAGACGAGGTTCTTGCTGCACAAAAAGCCTTATATAAGTGAGAGGCAATCAAGAGATCATAGATGAAGATAGACAGAGACATCACAACCACATGTAGGAGATCAAGGAAGAAAATTAGATGCATAGTGAGGAGAACATTACTCAAGCTCAAAGCAGATCAGTAGCAGAACCAAGAATGAAACCAATGTCACTACAAACTCTGCTATGTCTTACAGCCCTCTTTTAATAAATCCATGTTCCAAAAAAGCAGTTCCAGTGCCTGGAGGAAAGGTGGAAAGGAGATGTCTTGAGATACAGAAGTAGTAGGCATTCATGCATAATTGTGCGATGCCTTTTTTTTCCCCAGTCTGCAATTTCTATGAGTATGTGCATTAGTTTCAAAAAAAAGGCAGCAGCTTCAGCTGCTTTCTAAAAAGTCACATATATCTTTATTTTAATCTGTCTTTGCAAAGGCTTAAAAATAATCATTAGATTTCAAAACGTGATCTCTAACAATTCAGTAGTCTTTGAATTAAACCATAAATTTTTTAGCTTTCTCCATTTGTGTAAGGTGAGACCTGCTATACCATTACTCTGTATGAAAGCCTGTCGTATGCATCATCCATGTCAAACTAAAAGCTTTATTCTTAATGAGCTAGAGATTATCATCAAAGAGCATGAGTTTCCCGAAATGTTTTGAAGAAGGCAGTCTTGCCAAAAACTCTGTAGCATTCCTGCTCTGTGGCCTATAGTGCAAACGGTTCTAGTGTGTAGCTAGGTCTGGAATGATGCTCCCACTGTATGTGCTTGCTATTACCTTTCATGCAGTGGTGTTTCTTTGCGTCCAGTGTCACAATGCACATGTCTGTGCCTCCTCGATAGAGGAGGGGCTCAGAATCAGAAGATACTGCTATATATTTATAATTTCATAACATATTCAGAGAGGTTTTCATAATGTGTTACTTTTCTGTAGTTAAGTGGGGTAGGCAGGATAAAACATTGGAAAGTCAGTCGGTCAGTATCTGTTCAGGATACATGGCAGAGATATGAGTCTTGAAACATTCCATTACTTCATTCACCTACTCACTAGCATCAGATTCTCCTGAATTTATTCCTTGTCTCTGTGATTGCTTGAAGAATGGAAAGCAAAGTAAATCTATTGATCTTTTACAGAATAAATCTGGTCAAATATCTCGGTGCACTGCTAGACTATCTGTATTTGTATATTTTTTCGATGATTTATGGGATGTCTCCTAGAAGCCAGTGGAACTCTAGGGTCGTGTGCCCTAGACTTACTTACCAACTCTCCTGCATTACTTTTTTCTCTTCTTTGCAAGTCAGCTCCATTTTCTCGGTATAGCCAGTCCTATCTAAGGTACTAGTTATCAGGAAGACAAAAAGGATTATATGCATGTATTTGAGGACTCACCAGCAGGTGGTTTAGCATGTCGCAGATGCACCAGCCCTAACTACTATAGCTCTGCTGTAACAACAATGGGTAAAATGCAATTTCAGGAGAACACAATCAAAAATGGACTAATCTTAGATGTGTGCCAGGATATAAGAGGAGAGGTAACATTGATGATCATGACCTTAGAGCAGTTGAGGATATCAATGGATCAACTTGCCAATATAATGTGAATTAGAGAGGCGCACATATAAAATCTGCACTGTGGAGTGGATCATAAAATTTGCTATAGGAATTGCATTGTGCAGATGAAGGGTATTTTCATATGGTTGTTCCATTACTTTCTCTTCTCATATTTCCTCCCCACCCCAAGAAGAAATATAAAATTGTTTCCCATGTAGTTAAACCCCCAAAGAAACCTACCATAAAGGAAAAATATAGTGTAGAAATTCAGAAGTTGGTGCTCTTCCCCTGCAATTTTTTTCACTCTAAAAAAATGCATGTATTCACCATAGCATAGCTTATGTGCAGTGGTTATGTCATGATTAAGTCCTAATGGAAGCAAGCCCTGATAAGCTGGACCAGATGGATCTTGAGGCTGAAGGACTAACCACAGGTGGGAAGCTGTAGTGCTGACCTCCCCTGCAGCTCCTGTGAAATCTGTCTCCATCAAGGTATATCCAGAGATAACTGTTGTGCTTTAGCAATCTGGCTATGAATAAATCAGATTTTGTATATATAGCTTTAGTGCTGTGTACTCGTTCATGCTAAAACCATACCCAAGTATGGCCATAGGGGACAACGGTTTTACAGCGACTTCTTCTGGGTGAGGTTCATTGCCCAGACTGCAAACACAGGGTGGTTGTCAGTGAACCTGCAGAGCTTTGATTTTGTTTGCCTTGCTGTGTGTTTTGTTGTGGTGGTTTTGGGGTGTAGGATAGGAGAAAGGCTGTGCAAAAGTTAAATACTAAGACTGGCATTATGGCCATGTAGTCATTATATGTTTGTACCCCCTAATTGTTTCATTTATTCCTCCTCCCTGACCCATTTCACGTTCCTAGGAAAGATATATACTGTTTCAATATAAAGGTGGTTTCAGTTTACTGGATCACAAATGATCCCTTTAAAATTCATAGTTCTGTGAATTAGCTTGGTGTTTATTAAATATCTGTGTACTTCCATAACAGATTAAATTGTGGACTGCATAGGTTGGCATGCTTTTCAAATATTGTTTCGCTATCTATTAAAATCTTTATTGAGTGGGTTTTTCCCCACTTCTTTCTCTTAATTTGGTGTCCTTTACATCTAATGAAAGCATAATCTAGGAGCACAAAAACTCACCCTCCACTTGGAAGTAATGAATGTGGGTATACTTGTAAAACTATTTGGATTCAAAACCTTTTTTGTCATCATAACCTTCAGCTGAATATACTGCAGCTCATGTCTGATCTTTTGTAACTCTTCCATATGTGAATAGAGCAATTAACATGCTGAAAAAAATTAGTAACTTGTAAAGTTATTCTGATAATATATATTTCATATCTTCTGAAATAAGAAATTCTAGGCAATGCTTCTAATAGTGATACAGATTCTCAGGGCGTGCAAATACTTTATCACCAGGATAAACAGAAAGACAGGCCTGAAGTGTTCTGCTCCTCAGTATGTTTCTTTCACAGCATTCATACTAAATTTCTGTATATATAGAATGAGTTATGTGCAAAAGTGAGTGCTCATTACCGCTGGTCTCAACTTTTTAGAAACTACTACACCTTTATGAAAAGAGATCCAATCATTGGTGCAAAGTTATCTCTGCCTGTGCTGTGGGTTTTGTTAGCATAATAAAGAGAGGTGAATGAGAGGACAGTGATATGTGAGGTTAGCCACATAACCCTGTGCTTCAAACCAGTTTGTTTGATGTCTTGAGTTTTCATTTCTCTTGAAAAAAATAATCTGAAAATCTTATCAGTGACGAGGTAAATACAAAATATTCAAACTCTGATAATCCTGATCTAAGAATTTCTTGATGATACTGTGTCAAACACGGGAATCATTTATTTCTTACTGAAGCAAAATTCTGGATAAAATTAAATGATACCGTGTAATACATATGAGAAGGTGCAACTCTTCCTGCGTGTCCCGTTCCTGCTGCACTGCTGTCCCATGCCCCTGTAGCTGCACACTGAAAGCTGTAGCACCTTCCTGCCCAGATTTAAATGTGCCTGTCGCATGTTTGGTGTGCTGCTGATACAGCCAGGTGCTGCACTGGGAGGCTTATAATGATCATTTCTGGCCTCACTTGTATTGGCTGTCTGTTCTGGATTAGCTCCTCATTCTACTAATCTAAACAGAAATCTATTAATTGATTTAAAGAGGATTCCTACAGTTATATTTAAACAGCGTATTGTGAATTTGCAGGAAAATCAGACTAAAATAGAAAACCCAGTCTTTTGTGGCAGTGTTGTTTTCTAGCCACCACCTCCATCTTTCTTTCAGTTCCTCAGAGTAGGCTTTGAACCTGCTGGACAATTTCAGCCCAATTTAGTGGAGCCATTAAGCTTGCAAAGGACTTGAAAGAGTTTTGGTGATTTTCTGCAAATTAAATGAAAATAAATAATGGAGTAGAGACAGATGCCTCTTAATGCCTCCAAGCTGGACAATTAATTTAATCCTTGTTTGGCAGAAGAGAGTCCGTAGAACCTCTTGGCCTCATCACACAGCTGATGAGATAGATGCCCAAGCTCTGCCGAGTTCCGTGGTTTGGAACACCCTCTGTCAGGTGCCTTCTTGCAAGGATTTCTGTGGCTTTTCAATATCAAATGCTCCTGTCATTCACATTTGGTTCATATGATTAATCACAGAATCGTAGAATCATTAAGGTTGGAAAAGACCTGTAAGATCATCAAGTCCAACCATCAACCCAACATCACCATGCCCATTGAACCATGTCCACCATGCTACGTCCACATGTTCCTTGAACACCTCCAGTGATGGTGACTCCACCACCTCCCTGGGCAGCCTATTCCAATGCTTCACCGCTCTCTCAGTAAAGAAACTTTGCCTAATATCCAGCCTGAACCTCCCCTGGCGCAACTTGAGGCCATTTCCTCTTGTCCCCTCACTTGTCACCTGGGAGAAGAGACCAGCACCCACCTCTCTGCAACCTCCTTTCAGGTAATTGTAGAGAGTGATAAGGTCTCCCCTCAGCCTCCTCTTCTCCAGACTGAACAACCCCAGTTCCCTCAGCCGCTCCAGACCCCTCACCAGCTTCATTGCCCTTCTCTGGACACACTCCAGCACCTCAGTGTCCTTCTTGTAGTGAGGGGCCCAAAGGAATGGCAAGTTCTAACTTTCTTAATGTATTTTCAGTGATAAGAACATCAACTTGGATTTTCACTGTTGTGATTCATATAGTGTCATTTAGTCATCGTTAACAGACAAGGTTGATAATCCTTGACACTGGAAAGCTTATTAAGCATGTTTTGGAGCTTTTTTTAAGCTTGAGTCTGTGACTGCAGGTAGAAAATTAATTTTTCATTGAAATGGTAGAGAAAATAAACCCAGTTCAGAAAACCACTGTTTAATGTGCCCTTATTAATAGCACATGAAGATCCTTTTAATCTTTTAGTAATTATATGAAGAGATTTAAGAAAAAAAGCATTTTGACTCATAGACAATATTCCTTTGTCCAAAGTTGTACAGACCAACTAGGAAAGCTGATTGAATGGTGTTTTATGAAGAGATAGTCTTTTAAAATTTCCAGTATCTTCAGCTCTTCGAACAGAAGCGGTAATCTTTGAATAGAATAAAACATGACTTTGACTTAAAAATTCTCATCCTTGATGGGTAGTAGGTCATGTTAATATTTATTAATTCAAGGGGTTCTGTTTCTGTAGCATAAGTGTTACATCTAATCAGATCGTATCACCCACATGAGGCAGGTCCACCATGTCTCCCAGGATAAGCAGGTCACACGAGGTCAGTGCTCAGTGCGGAGACCTATGAAGCACTCACACTGCTGGAAAAAATAAAAGATCAACTAGCTGGCACATTTCCTGCACAAGAGGTAGTGAATCACTGTTCTTTCTCACTATCAGAGATACCATGCTGGTGGAGAAGCCATCTTTCAGATGAGGTTTAGAATTGGAGTCATGTCATTTTTAGTGATTAAAAGTACCGTGGTACTGCTACTGCTCTTTGTCAGATGGAGATGGACTGCCCACATGCTGCCTGCAGTAGAACAGTTCCAGTGCAGTGTGGAATTTGGCACGTATTGTTGGAAGCTCTTGGGTAGCTGCTGTGCCCATACTCACATGTAGCATTGACACATGCTGAACATTAGGTGTTTGGGTAGTCTAGAGAGAAAAAAACTAGCATCTGAAACCTAGTCAAATTTCTGTGTGTTTGGGTGGACAGCTGTGGTTTTGGGGCTTATTTTTTTCCTAATAACCCTAGTTTCTTCAGTCATCTGAAAGTGAGAAGCCTTACCTGGAAAAAAGTTTGAAAAGTTAAAAATAATGTATCCCAAATTCTCAGGAGCTGCAGGCTAAATAAACAGAATCCCACCCATTTAATTACTGCATTTTTAATGATGCATTTGCCAGCCAATCTAAAGATTTTTCCTTTTTTCTTAATGTTTTTTTAATGTTCAAAGTTGGCTAATAGCTGCACTCTGTTTCCTTCATATACCTTACCTTGCAGACCTTCTTTCTTTTCTCAGCATCTCTGCTAGGAGACAGCCACAGCCCTTCATACCTTCATCTTGAGCCCTCATGCTGCAACTATATATTGGCTCATGCCGTTGGCCTATAGATTATTCACAGTGCAAGTACATTAAAATAGCAATAGTAGCAGAAATGTGGCCAGACCTGTTTCGTCTTAGCAGATGGGGCCTTGCAAAATAGTCATAGCTTCAGGAAGAAAGTGCCTAAGTTGCTAAGGAGGGAATCTCAAAATAATCTTTCTTTTGAAAAGAAGCACTTGTTATGAACTCTGTCTTTTGTCTTGTATGCCTTAATCCACTCACTTTTGTTCCCTGTGATTTATTTAATCTCACTTTATCATTTGGTTAGTTAGAGGCTTGCTAGCGTATCCTTGCAATCTTAGATTGCTCCATATTTGTCCTGTTAATAAATTAGGTGGTTTACGTCTATGCTGCCAACAAGACATGGAATTGTTTATAAATCTGAGAAAGTAAAAACTTCTCTTTCCTTCTTTGGTCTTGAAGGCATATTTTAAGACATGCTAGGCTTTTAAATCTAAGTAAATACCTTTGGTTGTTGTTTCACAAGTGTTTGGGATCTGAAGTTCTACTGCGGAAGTACAATTATTTTTAATCAAAAGTATTTAGGTACACTGGTGTTGGGACAGTTTTTCAGATGTACTTATCTGCACTCTTTTCCACCTAACACCTTCACAAATCTTAGTGATGGTTTTCTGGAAAAAGTAGCTATTGGGAATTAATTGTCCCGATAGGCTTTGAGGAATTTGTCGTCTTAATTCTTTTAGCTTCAGCAAGGAAATAACACTTTTCACAAATACATTCAGTATGAAAACCTGAAAATAATATATATTGTAATTGTTCTCAGCTAATCCGGAGCTTATTTGCCCTGGATAGCTAGCGGTTAAAGTGTGAGTGTAGTCACATTTCTCTTGCGCATAACTACAGTTCTGAATTTGAATTCTACTTCCTACAAATATTCACTTACCTCCTTCTGCTTTAGCAACTGTTCCTGTAGCAAATTCATTGTATGAGTGTGTGAAAATACTACGGTAGGGCATGTGGAACAAGAATGTAGATGTAGTTGCAATGTAATGTATTTAAAAATTCATATGGAATTTCATTCTTATTTTGCATAAAGCCCAAAGCCATGTGCCTCATGTTTTATCGAGTTCAGAGTATATGGGTCACATACACTTTATGCCCAGTCTTTATGTACGAAGTAAATATTACAAATGTAAACAATATGAACATATATAACATATATGTTTGTTAAGTCCAGATTCCTTTTGTTTTAATGGAGTTTTGTAGATAGAGGATGTGAATTTTTGATTGCCGGCACTTAGAAAGTACTTCATTTACAAATGACAGTCTCTTGCATTTATATAGACCTTTCTACCCCTATACCTATAACGTTCTTACAAACCATGTAGGTGAAGGTTGCTATGACCATTTTACAATTGTGAGAAAGAAAATTACTTGGTTTAGTGCCTCAGTAGAGCTGATGAAGAAAATACATTTATATATATTTTTAAGAGGAAAGTTTACCTACGTTAAAAGAAGGCATATATCCCATTTGGAATACATTAATGTGCTTTATGATGGATCACTTTATGATTTTATCATTTTACTTTGTAAGTCAAATAGCTATTGTATTTCTGGTATCATCTTAATCTCAGGCATGTGCAGGATGGACACAAAGCTAGTTTTCAATGTGTCAGTGTGCCTCCATTAAGGATCACTCAGGTAACTATTAGATTACAGGAAACAAAGAGAAAAAAGACAGTGTAAAGGAAAATGCTTGTTCTAATTCCCTGAACCTGTACATGCCTGAAATATGCTGCTAACATGAAAAACACGAACAGTGCAGGTCTCAAGGGAATGACAATGGGAAATGTTTTGCCCTGTAGCCTTAAATTTTACATGTAAGTGGACACAGTTATTGTCGTGAGTGCCCTGAGGACCATGAGTCGGCCTCCCCAAGGCTGTCTCTAGTTAATACATCTTATCCAAGCCACGACATGTATAGTTGCACTTTGTTGGCCCAACTTCACTGAAAGAGCGAGGTGCTTTAGACTTCGATGGGGAAATCCTGATGCCATTGAAATAAAGAAGAGTTCTGAGGTGGGCTTCTCTGGAGCCAGAATTTCACACTTTGCCATGGTGTTCTGAATGACATTCAGCTGCATTAGGAAATCTGAGTTGCCAATGTGGAGCTCAAGGATTTTAGACTGAGAGCTGCTGCGAGGTCTACATCTGATTTTAAAGCCGAGTGTAGCCAGATACAAAGAAACAGTTAACTTAGAGTTGAAACAGTAGGCTATATTGTGGGGAAATCAATTAAATCAGTTCACTCTGTGCCTCTGAAATGAGATATCATTATGTTCAAATCTAAGAGGAAACAGCTGTACCACCTACTATGCCAAAGCCTTTTTAAAACTAGTCCTAATCTCAGCTTCCTGCTTTATCATCATACTGCTATTCCTTCGCCTGTCAGAGACCCGTGAGTCTCTGGGAACTCATTTATAGTACTGCTTCTGTGGCCTCTCCTGAACTCATTTATAGTACTTGCTCCTGTAGCTTCTCTCATACGTCTGTTATTCTTTGTGTGAAGTAGCTCCTCTTTTATTTCAATCATTCCAGAAAATTCAGCCTTTTGGGAGGGATGGAGAGGAGGGAGAGCAACTTTTATTTTACTGTGCTGTTTTACCATTCACCTTATTTGTGTTTTCCTTCTCAGAAAACCAAAAGGGATGTAAATAACTTTGATCAAGACTTTACACGAGAAGAACCAGTATTAACGCTAGTGGATGAGACAATTATAAAACAAATCAATCAAGAAGAATTTAAAGGGTTCTCTTATTTTGGAGAAGAGCTACTGCCATAGACAACATTAGGCTGACAGATGAATGATGCTGCAAGAAGTGATTCTGAAGAGATCGTCAAATTACTGAGACTCAGTAGATCAAGAACTACTTTTCTTACCCTGAGCCCATATCCCCAATTAAAGTATATATTTATTGTTTTTTTCCTTTAATCTTCTGACCTGAAAGCACTCTTAAATTCTCTCTCACAAGGCAATGCAAAATAATTTTGTATCAGAAATTGTAGATGTAACACACTGCCATATATTTGCAACTTTTCTTTTATTCCTAAGATCTCCCCAGAGGACAAAACTGCATCTTTTTCATGGAAAATGAAGCCGTGCTATTAAAAGCGATGTAACAGATCATGTTCTGTAATAGTCGTATGTATTTAAGCTAAGAAGGTGAGAACTGTTTCTTCTGCACTGGTGGTTATGGTGAGATCTGCACTCAGATGTGGAAAAACTAAGTAATATGTTGCCCTTTGGTAAGAAAAGAAGTCTGCCTTCGTGGAGGTGTAATCCTCAATTATGAGTTTATTGTGAGGTACAAACTTAAAATAAAGCTGTCCTGAAAAAGAGGCACATCAATTAAGGCTTTCTATGAAGTTCCTCTTACAATTTATGGAAAACTCTTAGGAATAAGAAGAGTCACAAAGATAACTGAAATTTTATTTGAAGCAGGAAATAGATACTATATGGGTAGTTATTAAAGGGCTAAAGAATAAAAAGCCTATAGTACTTCAATAGAGCTATATATAGGCATTTTACAGTTTTTCAGGCAATTGGGTATACTATCCATGTTACCAAATTTAATATCCATTTAAATGAACCATTAATATGATGGCAAGCTTGCAAATGTTTACAGTTAATTTTAGATAAAAAATTAATTATAAACGTTATAAATTTGCCTTTTCCATTGTAGCTAAGTTGATAAATAATTTCTTATTTATATTTATTTTCTCAGCAGTGTGTTACTTTTGCACACTTTTACAAAACCATAATACTACTGTGTTTGTTGTTTTTTATGTTTAAAATCTAAAGAGAAATCTGCTTTTAGAAGACACAAAATAAGGTTACACATGCATTATGTGGAAGTGTGTTAAAAAACTGAAGATCAAACATTCACAAACTGACATTATTGAAAGTTGTAAATTGAATTTTTTTGTGTATGAATTGAAATGGTAACTCATGTGGACAATATTACTAATGTGAAGTTACCTCCTGTAGATATGCTAACAGTGTTATGTACTTATATTTCCAGGAGTACCCTGTGGTTTGTTCTTTTTTTTTTTTTTTTTTTTTGTGTACATGTATCGCTGAGGTCATTTTATTATATATTTTACTGGACTGAGTGAGCAGTCATTGGAATCCATTTTAATTGTTGCACATGGATTTCCAGCTGCACAAAAATATATATACTTGTGATTGGCAAAGTGGCACTAAAGAAGCTTTTTTGCCTTTTGTACAGGTGAGATTTTGTATATAGTGTTTGCTGCAAGGCCTGTGGAAATCATTGAATATAGAGGTATCAACTGCTGCATGTTCAGGCATACTATTAAAATGTTAGTCTATGAAAGAATAATTATAATAATGTCCATGTGCAATACTCTTGTATGTGTATTGGTTCAAGTTACTGTCAGAGAGATGAGGTTTTTGTTATAAAAGATGTAGACATATATTAAGCTATACTAAATCTCTTGTATAGTTCTCTTCAACTCTATTATGACATGATAGAGCTCGGAAAGAGAAAGGAATGTTACAGATCGTGGTGGACAAAGTGTGAATCATTGGCTTTAAGAGATCTCCGTCTCAAGCAGATGGGTATAGTTTGTGTCAGTTTTGCGTCTGGCTGCTCATAGCCTGTTACTGATGACAACATTCAGTTCCATTTTGTTTTGTTTTTAAAACTCAGGTGTAATTATTATATATATTCTTATGATGATTTCAAAATATTAAATATTATGATATATCAATTAATGTGTTGTCTGGCCTACAGGTGTAATAATGGATCAAGCCTTTAGTTTAATTTAATTTATCTTCAGTAATCTTTTGTACTGGGAAAAGACTAGCTTCTGGAGCTGAGTACCAGCACAGAAACATGTTAATGATTGCATCATCTCAATGTTTAAATTTCTTTCTCTTTTAGAAATATATTGTAGAACTGCCCATCAATTTGTGTCTCGCCACTGGCTCTGTTTATTTCTCATCATGGTTAGCTTTTGACATCCAGGCAAGAACTGATCACAATGCTAAAGCGTTCTTTTCCATAGGTGAGTAGACTGGCTAGGAAGACAAGTTATCGGATAGTGCGCTACTGTTTGTACAACAAGAGGCCTTTACACAAAACTCTGAGCATTTATTCTGAAGGAATAAAAGCATCCCATTAAGCTTTTGTAAGCAAGCTATGTAGTCTGTATTCCTGTTTCTAACTTGAAGATAATTAGCAAACATTTGTATTTCAAGAGGCCTCAGCACCTGCAATGTTTGGTAGGATGCTAAGAGAAAAGTCAAGGAGATAAAAACTTTTGCATGGGCAGATATTTCTTCAATATAAATAGTTAGATCCGCTGCATTGGGTTTACATCAGAAGGTTGGTCTGTTACCTTGAACACTTTTAAAGATAATTCTTAAAAATGGACATTCTGTTACATTTCTGCCTGTTCTGTAAAATCTTTCCTGTTTCTTCTTTGTAAAATGAGTGCAAAATGCCAAAAATATTATTAATAATAATTATAAAGAATCCATTGTTTCTTGGTTTTCCTCCCAAATAGATTTATAAAAAAATGGAAACACATTTTTCTCTATAGGGTGAAAAATAATTCTCTCTAAAAAAGGCTTACAAATTACCTCTTTTTAAATTATGTGCAGAATAGTTCTGGCTAATTATAAAATTTATTCAGTTGGGGGGTAGGGTTTTTTTTATTGTGAGGATTTATTTGTACAGAATTTTTTTTCTTAAGGATGTAATTTGAATCTCTTGCCATCCATTAGTGTTATTTCATCGTAAACATTATTACTGTGCCAAATGTACTGTATTCAAAAGGATGTGAATGTGTATTGTTTCGGAACCTAATAAATATAATGATGTTAAATCTTATTTTTTTCCCCAAAGTTTTCCTGAGTATTTCCTAATGAGGAAGAAACAAAGATGAAGGATGAATATTTTTCCTGTTACATGTTGTGCAAAATACCGTGAGCTTGTCTTTTAGGAGTAGACATTTTGCAAAGGAAGGATTTGCTAACAAGAGCCTCATCTGTGAAGCACTAAATACTCCAAGAGAAACACAGGTAACAGTGCATGAATACTATTTATCTTGGGCAATATAACATTTACCTCAAAAACACCAAGCAGGTGAGTTTACAGACTTTTTCTGCTTACCAACTACATAATGGTCACTGCGTCCTGACTGATCCGAGCATTCTGCTTAGCTGCATTGTTCAAACTCACTTCAGCAGGGCACTTTGTGTGCAAACTCATGAGACTGCTTTAGTCTTTAACTGGATTGATTAGAGGGATTAATAGTATGCATAAGTTTAATTAATTAGGGTCATAGAGCTTATGAAATTATTTATTTAACTTAGTCTGTCAATGGGATATTGTCTGAAATATTTCAGTATTTCATTGTGTTTCAATTTGCACCTTAAATACTTTCCATTTTCATGGTCTAAAATTCTTAACTTCTGTTTCAGTAGATCAGCTATCAGCATACTCTGGCAGTAATTCCAGTTAACAATCTCCAGTTAGTATACCTAGCTAGTAGGTATGCTAACTATCTTTTAAAAAAAAAAATTAATTTGAAGTGCTTTCTCTTCGAAGTGCAGCTTTTGCATAAAACTCCATTTTTTTTTTCCTTCATGCTGAGTCTTCTCAAAATCACTGAACGTGCTTGGTGCCTATGAGCATATTCCAAAGCCTGTTTGTTGACAGAATTAGCATAAGCTTTGTCACACAGATTCTACCAGTTAAACAACTATGTAACATCTTGATTTTCTGGGTATGTTTGGCAACCTTAAAAGCACACAAAGAACTTATCCGTCATCTTACAAACAGTAAGCATCACTGGTCTCCAAATACATCAATCCATATCATGTTTTCTCATAATGCTGTAACCGATGTCTATTAAGAAGAGTTTTTATCCTTGCTGATGGACTGCAAAATTTTGAAAGATGGCAGTCTTTTGAAGAGGAGTGAGTTGCGGTCTGATTGACTGTCCATTCTGTAAACGTGATACTAAAAGTTCAGGGAGAGAGTCTCAGTATGTTTCTGTCTGCTTTTGTGGCCTTCCACACAGGAGATGTTAGATCACTTTACAGTCAAAAATGGTTTTAGCCTCCTAGTACTCTGGTCAGGTACATGAGTAAATCAGTATGATAAGCACCTAAATATACTGACCAAAATCAGAATAATTATCCAATGGGGAATAGAAGCATTGAATAGGTTGACATATCCTAACTCGCAGAAGCTACAGGAATTCAATTTGCATCTTCATCTATATATACTGTTTGAGCAAAACAGTTTTTTAATTAAAAACACATGGGGTGAACATGCCTTGTCTCAGGCATGATGAGAAAACAAGAATGAGTTAGATCAGAGTAGACCTCTTTTAGAACCAAGAGACTTTTCATCTGAGTGACATTAAGTAAGGTATTCATATAATCAAAAAAAGGTATGAGCAGTCATACTGGGTCAAATCAAACATTGCTCAGGTCAGGTATCCTGCTCTTGGCAATGGTCACTAGCTTAAGCAGTAATGTACGCTGATTAGAAATCAAGAACTGTCAGCTTTGATTGTAGCTATAGAAGTATAACCAATAGAAAATACCTGTGGAAAAATCTCAGAACAAGAAAAATGAGGTGGTATTCTGCCTGCAGCAGTTTGAATCCATGACGTTATGAAGTAGATGGTGGTGTCTTTATCATATTTAATGTCTCTGAATTAACTTTCTTTTGACTAATCAGTTTTTGAACAATGACAGCTTCTGGCATGCAAAACATTCTGTGGGAAAGAGCTCCACAGCTCAACTAATCATTGTGTTAAAAATTATCTCCTTTTGTTTATTCTGACCCAGCCATAAATCCATTTTTGCTGCCTGGGTCTTTCTTTGAAAGAAGATAAATAATCATTCACTATTCACCTTTTTCATGCCACTCAGAATTTTATAGGTCGCTGATACGTCCTTCCCCAGGCAGTTCTTTTTCAGATTGAAGAGTCTTCCCCTGTCTGTAAAAAGGCTTCATACAGACACATCCCATATTTTTGGTCATCTGTGTGAACTTTCTCTGAATCTTTTCTAATTCTACTGTATCTCTTTTGAAGATGGGGTGTAGCATTACATGTAATATTCAGTATGTGGATGCAACGTGTATTATTATAATGACTAGTGTGTTCTGTTTTGTTTTCTGTTACATTTTTACATCTTTTTTTTCTTAATCCAAGATTGTTCTCAATTATTTTACAGGCCTTCCCAGATTAGTGTCAGTTGTAAATCTAATATGCATGCTCTCTATTAGATTCTTGAGTTGTCACGAAAATACATTCTGTCCAGGACATAATGAAAATAGGTTAAATAGGAATTTAGTCAGTGCAAAAAGCTGCCTCGGTGCAGGCTTCCATTTTAGCAGTAAACCTTTGATGGTTACCTTCTCAGTATGGTTTTCCTACTGCTTTTGTACCACCTATATATAGCTATGTTTAGACTGTCTTTCCCTAGCTTGCTTATTAGAACATTGAGTGCAACAAATATTTTTCCAAAATCAAGATACAGGACATGCTGTACTCCCTTCCTATCAATACAGGCTCTTACTGTGTTCTTGAATATCCCTTCTTTTGACACATTAGCTACAATGAAGGGGAGAAAGATAAAGGTTTTCTTAGCACATTGGGAAAATGTATATATGTGCCAAAGTAGTTTCCACTCCATCTTTCCTTTTACCCATCATTGCTGTGGAAGCAGCAGATAAGAGCAGCAGCCTGGGGTGGAACACAAGCTGCCACAATAAATATTGTGAAATGATTATGCAAGACTGTCCAAAATTTGGAAAAGCATAAAAGAACTTTCACATTTGTACACAGATGTTTAATCCTTGGAAAAAAATCAGTTGGGAAGAAAGTCACTGACCTGGAGTCTATTGGTGATTTGGGCACTGGAGTAGGAACTGAATTGAGCATTATGTACACTTGTCATCACCATCCAATACTACCAGTTTGATCTAGTGTCTTATGTACTACAGGAGAGAGCATGAAGATAAGACTAAAGCTGCTAGTAACAGCAAGAGTCAGTGCCAGGCTGATGCTCGTCTGTGCCAATGTCCATTCTCATTTCTCTAAATCTGCTAAGACAAAATATTACCCAAAGGTGCCATGCATCCAGGATTAGTGCTGCAAAGGGGAAAGTAAAGAACAGGAGTCCTGCTTTTGTCATAAATGAGCTGTTAGGTTAGTTTGGTCACCTTATGTAGCTGTACCCTTGACAGCCTTTAGGAATAGCCAGATATTCCCTGAGTGACAATAAATACATCCCTGCTCAAACATGTCTACCAGATGGTGACAGTTACATAGAGGGAGAGACTGGAATATCAACATGAGGAAGTGTGTCTAAATGTCAGAAATGCAAAAATGAGTACAGTTGCCTAAGCAACCTCCTGTTTTCATTGACACGAGTGGTATGGAGCTTGAGACTTCAAAATTGTGCCAAGGGAAAGATACTATTATGGCCATTTTACAAATCAGCAAACTGAAAACAGCTGGTACAATGATGATTTGCTTCTTAATTGTGTTAGTATAAAGTCAGCAGAAGTGCTAGGAAAAGAGCATGGATGAAGCTAGTCAGTGCTCTCACTGAACTGGCATTTCTGAGCACAAGGTGTTTTCAAACAATGCTTCACTAAATACCTGCTGGTGGTCTCCTGTGAAAGGGCTTCATGGCTACTTGAAGTCCCCTTCATTCCTCTTCCCAGTTGCTAAGCCAACAGACAGTCAAAGTTGTGTGCAATCAGATACAGAAGTTGATGCATAAGGGAGGTGGGTTTTTTTGTTTTACAATGGGATAAACTTTTTATTGAAACGTGGTCACACCCAGGCAAAGTTTGAGAACCTCTGTGTTCTAGGAAAGCTATTTACTCAGAGTCTTTGGTAAATCAAAAAAGAACATTTTCTGTTGATTTTTGGTTAATGAGCAGTGAGAAGTAGGCAAAGATAGCAGGCACATGTGGAGGCACATTTTTCTAAATAATGATGTGGTTGATTAAGGTGAGCAGATTGAGGGCCAAAGAGATTATGCAAATCTCACTTAGGTAAATGTTTATGTTAGGGTGGAGATCACTGTCCTGTTTAGAAGCAAACTTAAGACCTTTAAACTTTACTTGTTGGAATAATGTGGAGACATTTTTTCTTTGACTAAATGATACGCTAACCCCTTACATGCTAGTGTATTGCAACTGCACTCTTATTATCCTTCTTTAAAGGACAGGAGCTGAACTTCCTAGATCCTGAATTCTGCTGTGACGAGGCCTGTTCACGGTTTATGATGCTGCTCTACTGAAGTACAGGGTTGTGTGAAATCCCTCAAACACCACCTCCTAGCTGCTGAACTGAGGCCCTGGGTAACCCCAAGATCAGTCCTCTCAGAGTGCAGGAATCTTGCTGGAAAGCTGCTGTTCTAGAGCAGATTTTTTTCCTCACTTTTCCAATCCCAAATACAAGGCCAACTTTTTAAGCAGCTGTCACCACGAAACTCTATGTTTGGGCACTCTGAAATACGGTGTATGACGTGTATTCCTATTTAAAGCATCTCTGGTCATAGCAACAGCCTGTTAAAATCATCGGTGTGTTCAGTCTACCAAATACGGGCCATGAATTTCTGTTCCAAAGTCCACATTACAGTGAGTCCCTCGTATTGTTAGTTCCATAGTCATCTTGCACTACTCTAGATATAAGATTACTGTGACCCTACCTCCCCTCACCAGTACTGGCTTGGTCAGGCAGCAGCTGGATGGACACATACTGACTTCAGTGGGAGAAGAAATGGAAAACTGTGCAGAACACCATTATTCTGACAAGTTGAAGGGCTACGAAAGCAGCATTAAACCATCAGTCTTTAGTACCACCAGAGAAATCTCCTTCCTCCAGAAGGAGTCAACTTACTTACAACATCCTCTCAATACATCCCTGCTGAAAGCCTGTATACTATCAGCCATTAGCCTTCTGAGAGGCCCATACCACGGGGTGAACTGTCAAGATGCTCATCCCAGTCACATTATCCTTTTTCTGATTTGCTTGCTCAGGGATAAAAGTAACACACCACAGGAGCATTTTGCAGTGGATAATAAAGCTGCCACCATGTATTTGGTTGACACACTGAGAGAGGATCTCCAGCTGGAAGACTTCAAATATGAGAGCTTTACCGATGTTTTTATTCTTGTTAATATTCCTGCCAGTGTTGGGAGAAGAGTCTGGATGATGAAGAGGTGTGGAGAGTATGAATTTTCATTTACTGAGTTGTCTAGCAATACTTTGAACCACCCACACAGCTGAACAAGTTGATTTCAGAGCCAGGGAGGTTATCAATAAAAAAGCAGTGGTCATATAGTTTAGACACTATGCATGGGCAAAAAACTCCTGGTATATCACTCATATGCAAATGGAAAGTATTTCTATAACCTCTGACCCTGCTTGTAAACAGCAGATTCCAGGAATTCTGCTGGAAACCATACATTACTAACGCAAAATTGTACTTAGCAATAAACATGCTTTCCTCCATGAAAGAATCTGGAAGTGGAAGAATGCAAGACCTTGAAATGCCCTGCTGATTGTGGGGAAACCGCTGAGGCCACCTCCTGCCTAACGGCTGGGAAAACACCCACTCTTGCAGAGCTCCCGGTGGAAATATGTAAACCAGACATGGCTGTCGTGCGTGAGCACCTCGTTAACACGCTATCAGGCACTCGCAGGCGGTGGCTGTGCAGTGCCAGGAGTGAGCGCACATGCAATTTAAGCTTGCTCTGGCATGAAACGGGAAGTTGTCGGAGGAATTCAAAGAACTGAGTGGAAGGACAGGACAGTTACTTTAATGGCAGCAGGAGGACTGAAGAGCAAGTAGGTGAGAATGGGAAAGACAGAAAATGCAGTAGCAGTCCAAAATAAAAAATAACCGTTGGAATGGGGGAGGTTTCCAGTGATCAAAGAAAATGGTGAGAAGATTGCTGAAAGGTGATCGAGAGAGGAAACGTGAATCTTGGATAGAAGCTAAGCGTAGGAGGGAACAAGAAAAAAATCAAAGTGGATGTCTGTGCTTCGAAGACGTGTCCCAAGATATGCCTAAGCTACTTTTAAAATAGCTAGTGTGGGTACCGTTACCTCAGCAGTGCAGCGTCGTGTTCAATTATTTATCTGATGCCAGAGGGAGAGGAGTTTACAATCAGCTGAGAACTCGATGTGGATGCTGATTACCTTGCTAGGAGTAAAGAGCAAGCTGGCTTAAAGCTAATCCAGGGTGTATATACACAGTTTCAAATCATGGTGTTGACCTATACTGGAGGCACATCTCAATAAAAACCCCAAGGTTGTGTCCATGGAATGACATGGTCTCTTCCATCAGGATTACCACTTGGCCACCATCTCCTGCCCAAAAGTATGTTCATAAGGCTCTCACATTCAGGTCTTTCAAGGGAAGGGCATAATTTTTAAAACCAGAAGTACAATGTTTTTGAAACACTGCAGGAAATCCAAGCTTTACAGCCTTTGTGTTAAAAATCTAGGGCAGATAGTGTGCTAGGGGTTTCCCCAAAAAATGCAAAGAGGTGGAGTGTTCTAATAGAAAATAGAACGGACCTCTATTATTGGTGTTGTGTATTGGTGTTGTATGTGTCCTCACATAAGGAAAATATGTGTGTTTCTTCATAATGGAAACATCAACAAAAGGTAGGGAGATAATAAGGTAAAGAATTACAATGCCAGTCTGCAGCTCTTAGCCCACTGCCATTGTGATACTGCATGAAATAGACACTGATTTTTTTCTGTCTTGCCCTTCATTCATCGATGCAAGAAAAACTCACACATCAAAGGCAACAAGGTGAAACAATGCCACAAAACAAATATGAGATCTGTTTAATAACTCATTAACTTCCATGTAGAAGGTAGAAAATCATGCTAGAGCAAATATTTTACATACTCAGAGTATATTTTAATTTGTCAACATTCAGGCTTCTACTCTGAGTTTCCTTGATTTTTCAGAATAGAAAACTAGCATAATGTTATTGGTAGACCAAGCTGACAAAAGGGGTGCTTTGCAAAATCTTTTCTTTTTTTTTTCTTTAGCCTAGAAAGTTGTAGGGTGCTGCAATAGTTGTAGGGTGCCGCAATAGTTAAACCAGCCTGTCAACTCATAGTGGCTGAAAGAGGTGATCCTGCCCATCTTTCCCTGCTCTCAGCCATATAATCCCAACTTCGTGGGCACTGTGAACCAGGATTCAAGTGTGCTGGGTGCTGTACTCCATTCCTCTTCTTCACTTATCAGTTCCCTGAAATGCTTTTATGGGAAATGGTGTAGGTCAGCACCCACTCTCTTATTTACAGTGTGTAGAGCCTATTAAGCACACTCCACTGCACAAAGAGGGCAGTCTCCCTTCCCGCCTCTTGGAGTTTCCGGTTCACACCACCGGCTTTGTGCTGGCTCTGACAATTGCCTGGCCTCTTCTAAGACAATCCAGCTTGCTAACCTGATAGGAAACAACTCACTTTTTTTCGTGCGTCAGTTTTCTGCCATTTTAGAAGGCTGAATTAGTTCATAAAAGGGTTGGGTGCATGCCAGACCACTAAAGGCAAGTGGTGTGGTTGTGGAACTGGGAATGGCAAGGTGGGAGAAAGAGCAAAGACTTCTTTGGGGTGGCGGGGGTGGGCAGTTCATCTAAGGTCACTGTATCCCTTCTTAACTAAGCAGGCTCAGGGGATATTATTGCAAAGGTGAGAAATAACTAAAGGACAACCCTGTGCTGCAGGAAACCGTGCTGGTGAATCAGGGTGTTGCCCTGTCTTGGAATCAGTGCTGGTCCAACGCTGGCATGATGAATTAGAGGATGCAGTTGCTGAAAAGGTAGCGGTTCAAATGTGGCAATTCAAATGAGGTGTAAAATTAAGTTCTTGAAAGGTGGATTTAAAAAAAAAAACACTAACAAGAAAGCACAGTTTTCAGTAGAAATTCGATAGGGAATTAAGAAAATACGAAAGTTAAAATGACCCACCCAACAAAAATGAAGGAAGAATTGCCAGTGATTCCAGTCAAGAATGTCTTGTCCTCAGGCAAACAGCCTACGTTATCTTCAGGGCTGAATGGCAACCACTCTTCCCACTCAGACATGAACATCACCCAACTGGGTATGACCTGCTAGCATACTTCTGTAGCCTTCACGCCTGGACCAGAATCCAGAGTTATGCTAGGGACTGTGTGATCACAGGCACACACTCCTGCTGCACTTACTGGTCTCACAAAGAGATCCTATGGGCTTGCAGAAATGGTACAGATCAGCACCCATTCTCCTACTTGTTGGATGTGGAAAGTAATAAATTATGGGGCTGACAAAACTAGCATTTTAGTAGAGGGGGTTTGTGGTGGTTTGTTGTTTTTTTTTCAAACAGACATTCTTGGATTTATTTTCCAAGAGGTAGACCCCAGAGTCTTCAGTCAGATATCATAGATCATTAGTTTGTACCTCTGTAGCAATATTCAAAGAACTGAGCATGCTTAGTATTTCACCAAAAGAGCTGATGAGCTAGCAGCTGCTTTGCTGAAACTTATCTTTGTTTCTGTGATTTCCATGGAGTGGGATGGGGATTTTCCAGGCCTTTCTGAGCCACCAGCTCCCAGCTCAGCTATAGCCTTGGCTAGTAAGATGACGGGAGATTGGGTCCAATTGTTTAAAGCAAGAGAACGGAGAGCTTGGTCTGAGAGGTGCACAGCATCCTCAGGTCTCAGGAGGAAATAGAGTACTCAAATTCACTGGAGTGGAGGAATGCAAGATGTGAAATTCAGTACCTCAAGAGCCCTAAAAAAATACTATGCTATTTGCATCCCATTCTCCTCAATAACGTGGAAATTCAAAAGTTACCTGTCTGAAGCACTCTCTCTGACTGTTTTGTGTGTCTTTGGTTTTAGTCGATTTCTGGCTGGTTTTCCACTTACATTATTAATTTCTTTTTCCTTCAACCTGATTTTGTCTCTTCCCCGATCTTTCTTTTTTTTCCCTCCAGTTCATGTCAACAGCTGGAGATTGAGCTGTTGGGTGAGATTTCTTCCTACATTGGACAGTTTTACCCGTTGACCCAGTGCCTGCTGTGGCTTTGGCTAAGATAATACAATTCATTCAGTGTCATTCACAGCAGGAGCAGAGAAGAAATTGTTTCATTACAGGAGCACAGAACAATGATGATACTACCAACTATATATAAACACAGACAACTAGTTACCCAGCAGCCAACATTTAATGGAAGTGGAAGGCTGGGTGAATTTCCTCGGCTATCGCCATCTGCCAGAACGTGCCCTGAAAGAACAGACATCCAATGTTGTGCTTTGAAAGTTCCAAAACTGGTGATCCAACCGTTGAGTTCATATCCCCCAGATTGTAAATCACAGCTCTCCTGGCCTGCAAAATGATACCAGCTGACTACAGGCTCAGAGTGAGCGAAAAGAGTTGCATCAGACTCCAGAAACAGTGTGGTAATTCATCTCTTTGATTTGGTAGAATGTTTTAATAGGCACAAACACTGACTGAAAGTAAATGCTGGCATTCTGCCTTGATTTGCTACCTCACGCCCCTTTTCTTCCCCACAACCCCTTTTCCCCCTTGCTGCAAAAAGTATGTATGTTAAAGGAAACAGATTTACCAAAATGAGAATCCTGCATCTGAGCCAGACAGTTTTCATGGTATTGCAGTCAATAACATGTGCTTTTGGAATGCACCACTTCTGATATCAAAGAGAGATTTGATCAGGAGGCTAATGGGTGTTCTGAGCAGCAACATTTGTGTGTGCGTCCGTCCCCACCCCCGTTTGCTCTGAAAGCTCATTTCCACATACAATAAAAGCAGCTATACACTTTTGTGCAACTGCTACCCAATACCCACAATGAGTGATTGTAAGTGAAAGGAACTACTGATTCACTTAGTCATCTTCTGTCAGAGGTGCCCAATGACCAAACGCTAATCGACTCTTTGAAATCTCTTTCAAAGTAGATCTATGCAAACAGGGGGGGAAAAATTACTCCAAATACTTGTGGTTTTGTCAGTAGCTGCTGTGACTACTGATCAGTCCTCTGCTGTTCTTTGGAGATGAGAAATGTGTTTGAGATTCACAGTGGAAAGAGACAGATGAATTGGCCTTGCAAACTTAACCCTAAATTAAGAAATCCATATTGATAGTGCAACTACCACTGAAAAACCATATAGTGGGGATTTTGTTCTGTGATGGTACTGTATATCATGTAAATAAAGAACAGACCAGATTATGTCTCCTGCTAGGGTGATTCCTCAAACTTACGACTTGGAGACCAGAAAGTCTCAAATACAACTGCCCCAGGTCCTACTACGTTTGTGCTGTAAATACTCCAGAACCCTCAGAGAAGCAACTGAGCTTGTTAGAGGAGGGATCGTTTCATCCCCTTTTCCCCACAACTTCTGGAATAAGGTCAGCACTCTGCTACCTCTCCTTTCCTCTTGAGACTGTGAGATGAGGAAAATACTTATCTCTTACCCCAGCTTGGGAGAGGATGAGAAGAGAGCTGGCACTTGGTCTCCTATTGTTTTTAGATGACTGGTGGCTGTTTTCCTGATGGGTCGTGCATGCTATTCCCTCTGCCAGTTTGCTCTGTGGTGAGAGCCCAGCAGCTGCTTCCTCTGACCTCTGCACGGTTTGAGTGTCTTGTTTTTCAGCCTGCCCTGCCTTGCTCCCCTGGAGTGTAGGAACCATTCTCTCCTGCCGCAAGGCAGAGGGAGCATGGGGCAGGGTGAGAACAAGTACGTGTGTGCTTCACAGCTGCAGGTCACTAGCACAGTTGGGCAGGGCCAGGATTCGGAGTACTGGTGATATTCCTGCGAAGAGTAAAGGAGTGGTGGGCTTGCTAGAGACCTGTGAGCTCTGTTGGTTGAATAAGTAAGGCCCTTAACAATGTTATTTGGATCGCAGTACTTGGAGGCATCTAGCCGGGATTTAATCATGTGTCTTCGCCAGTGTGCTGCTGGTCATGTCCCTTTTTATTTTTTTCCCCTTCCTGTGCTTTCCTCTGGCCAACTGAAATTTGAAAGCTGTAAAAAGAAGGAATTTTTTTACAAGGATCTAGAAGTGCATGATTTTTCCTCTTATTGTAAGTTTTAATATTGCTGATATCCATCAAATTTACTTGTTGCTTGACATGTCAGTGTGATTATATACAACTCTCCTTCCTGAGAATAGCTGAAGTGACAGATGATTTCATTGTTGGGTGTACAATAGGCATAAGCACAATGGAAAAGAAGCGCTGACATCTGCTATGGTTATATGTTTTCAAAAACATGTATTGTCATCCCTTTCTTTTGTGTGTTATGCAATGATAATTAGGAGTGGCAAAGTGAGCATCAGTTTGGCTGCTTTGCAGTGATTCAGAGTTTCTACTCAGCAATCTGTATTAGCGCCTTCCAGTGTTTGACAGCAGAGTAAGTATGTTCAGATACATCTTTCTGTTTCTGAAGTAGTGCGCTAACTGCAAAGACAGTGAAGGAACTGCTGTTTATATGAACTGAAATCTAGCAGTCCTCACTTAGGTCAGCTCCCAGTGCCTGCATTCTGTCCGTGAAATATCCGCAGTGTCATCCACCCTGGAAATGTCTCAGGTTAATTCTCTATGTCCTGTGTTTTCTCTCTCCTGGTTTTCTCTCTACCCTGACCATGAAGTTTCCGTGATGTTTCATGCCCACACAATACTATGGTGATGAAAACTGTAATGATTGTTCAATAACTAACCTGTGTCTGAAGAATAATCTTTACATCTCTGCTGAATTTGACTCATATTCCCCATTTGAAAAACTGCTGCAAGCCCAGGTATGATTGATGGGTAATAAAGTAACACAGCCCACTTGAAATATTAACCTGTGTTCTCTGCTGATAGCCATATTTCCAAGCAGCTCAGGATCCCACCACGTGGGGGTTGTACATTTTTAGGTAACATGGTAGTTTTTGCCTTAAAGTCCATTTCTAATCTAAAAAGAAGAGCAAGCAGGTAGATGAGAAAAGCAGAGGAAGGAATAGAAGGGCTGTATTTGCAAATGTAGACTCAAAACCAATAGCTGCAGTCATAGCTGTCAGCACACTGCAGCGCTCGATGTGCATTACACAGAGCTAAGAGAGATGTTGAAGATGGTGCTTACAAAGCAAGAGTTGATTCTTCGTGTAAAAGGTAGTCTGGGACGAAGTTAAAGCGTTGGCAAGGGAATCAGATGTTGGCAGACCAAAGAGTAGGGCTGATCTTTTAATGAGAGGAAGATCTCAACAGGAGAGGGGAGCTTATTTGCAAAGAGCTTTTAGAGAAAAAACAGAAAAGAGGTTGCATTTCCTTTCCCCTTGCTGAGTATTTAATTTTCTCCCCCAACGCCCCACATACCACATCACATGAACATATTGCGCTCTCCAGCCTATCTCACCACCACCCAACACCCTATGAGCTAAGGAAAAGTTGTGTTCCTTGTTTTACATGCAGTGACTTAATGGTTTACTCATTCAACCTTTACATATATAAAGCTATTTTCCCCTGCCTAGGACACCTATGGTACTCATAGCATTTTTTACTACTGGTAGCAATTCTCCATATGGAGGTGACTTACTGCTCAACCTTTTCACTCATGTTTAGGAGGTTTTGGCAGCAGCTTTATCCACCTGCTGCTGCACTTGGGTTTGGGAGGTTTTTGCCTCCAAGGAGGTCTCAAGAGGCACTTTGGGAGGGGGATGAAACCTTGCTCCTGTTCCAGGTGCAGGCTGTTAAGCAGCAGTGTGGAGCTGGCAGGGCCATAATGAGCCCCAGCTGTGCCAAAGCCAGCACCAGCAGCTGGGGCTAAAGAGAGCTGTGGTGGCCATAGCAGGCACTGAGCAAGTCCTCTGGCCGTGGCCTTGGTGCAGGGAGAGGTTTTGTTTGAAGAAGTGCTCTTGTCCCTGTCCTGAGGTGGGTTTGCAAGACTGTCATGGGAGAAATACAGGTAGGGCAGTAAGCAGTGCAAGTCATTCTTTGTGGTGGGGGTGTTGTGGATTAGTTTAAGGCGGGTGGGGAGGAAGTATTGTCTGTACCTGTGAATACTTTGTGAAGAGGCTGGCAAAATTAGTCCTGTGTTGAGAAAAAGGACTTAATTTTGGAACATTCAGGAGAATTCATTGTTCTCTTGTAAAAATACTGGTATGTGAGGTGTGTATTTCCTTGCTACTGTATGTTGTCTACATATGCATTCAGGATTTCCAATGCTTTTCTAATAAACGTGGGGGTTCAGGGTTGTTTGTGACTGAACTATTTCTTGTAGTAGCAGACAGAAGTTTCAGTCAGGCTTTTGTTGTGTTAGGTTTTGTTCAAATGCAAACTCTATGCTTGTTTCTAACCAAAAAGAAAAAAAAAGTTTTCTAGTCATCACTACTAAATGCAAGGTACCTTGCGTTTTGTGACCTCTGTGGTAGGGTAAAATATGGTAAAAATAAAGCATGTTACTTTATTGTTATGTTATGAAATTAATTTACTGATATATAATGAAAGAATCTTATGTGATAATAAACTAATGTGTGAAGGTTTTACTATACTTAAGCATAAACTGGATCTATCCCTCAGCCTCTCACCATAATTGCAGAAGAAACTAGCCTCCCATTACACTTTACTATATGTTGATGCGTAGGGTTATTTTTAACTATTATTTTAATCAGAAAAGTAAAATTAAGAGGAGCTAGTGAAGACAAAATTGCACTTTGAGGTATAGACATTATAGTAAAGTCTCAAGATCTGTTCCTTGATCTCTGCTTGAAATTTGCTCTATGATGAGTAAATTCTCGGGAGTGTTCTGGATCAGAGGCTGAGCCCTGCAGTCAACTGTTTTTGTATGATTTCAGTGGTAAAAAGACAAAAGCTAAGCAATGGGGTCCTCTGACTCTACGATCAGCCTATCTTGCCCCTTTCTCACCATGGGGATGATGAGAGGGCAGAGGAAGGAGCTGTAGGTGAAGTTTTGGTGTGCTTTAGCAGTTCCACAATGACAGAGGGAGGCTGGTGGTTTAGAAGCAGAGACAAGTGGGATGCGCAGGGCTGTGTTTCGCCTTAATTGTGTGCAAAAACTACCTATTACTAATACATCCCTGTCTCTTTGAAGGGTTGAAATATAATTAATGGGTGAAGGTTCAAGCTAGCTTCATCTGCCTACAGTTTATCCTCAGTTTAACTGCAAATGTTTCCCTTTTCTAATAGAAAGTGAAATGTTTGATTGTGCCTCTGTGGTTATCCTCACAACAGGTGTAGCATCTGTGGTAGATCTGCCCTGAAGCACCTGGAGTGAAAAAAGACTAAATGAGTAAAACTTGGGCTTGATGTTGATTAAGAGAGGGCATTTGTGGTGAAGCACTAACTTGAATGATGGGGGCTTTGCTCCTTGTCTGAGAGCCTGTGGAAAGGATAAGGAAGTTAGTAGGATTGTCTGTGATAGTTCTTGGGGTGGGACAGACTGCAATTGGACACATAACTGAAGCAGTTCTGATAATGAACCTGGCTTGGGTTGTTTGTTGGCTGCCAGCGTGGCTGCTATTAACATGGTGTAGTGGACAGTGTCCTGAGCTGCCCTCAGCTGGAGAATAGAAGAAAACTAGTACACTGACTTCAGTCCACCCTCCTTGCTTGTATATTTTTCTTTTTACTGCTGGAGTTTCTTCTAGAGATTATTTCCCTGTATTGACACTTGAAAAGATGTGAATATTTCTGTGTGGGAAACCACGTGCCATAGTGACCCAGGGAACTTGTACTGTATTTTCTGTCACTGCCCAGTGACAGAAGGGCTATCTGAACTACTTTCAAACCAGGCTGAGGCCAGCCCTTCTGCTACACTTGGAAGCTGTGCAGGACAGTGGTGGGAGGACTGCTATAACTAGCATTGCTGGTTTATTCCAGCTGCAAAAGTGCCTGTGAAGTGGAGCCTGTGAGAGAATCACAGAATCACTAAGGTTGGAAAAGACTTGTAAGACCATCAAGTCCAACCATCAACCCAACACCACCATGCCCATTAAACCATGCCCCGCAGTGCCACGTCCACATGTTCCTTGAACACCTCCAGTGAGGGTGACTCCACCACCTCCCTGGGCAGCCTATTCCAATGGTTCACCACTCTCTCTGTAAAGAAATTTTTCCTAATATCCAATCTAAAGCTCTCCTGGCGCAACTGGAGGCCATTTCCTCTTGTCCTGTCACTCGTCACTTGGGAGAAGAGACCAGCACCCACCTCTCTGCAACCTCCTTTTAGGTAATTGTAGAGAGCGATGAGGTCTCCCCTCAGCCTCCTCTTCTCCAGACTGAACAACCCCAGTTCCCTCAGCCGCTCCTCATAAGACTTGTGCTCCAGACCCCTCACCAGCTTCATCGCCCTTCTCTGGACACGGTCCAGCACCTCAATGTCCTTCTTGTAGTGAGGGGCCCAAAACCGAACACAGGATTTGAGGTGCGGCCTCACCAGTGCCGAGTACAGGGGCACAATCACCTCCCTACTCCTGCTGGCCACACTGTTTCTGATTTTGCCCCTAACATCGGCATGCCACCCCTGGGCTCATCTCTAGGCAGCCTGGTTTCATCCCCTTCCCCCTTCAAATCTAGTTTAAAACCCTCTCAATGAGGCTCGCCAACTCATGAGCGAGGATCCTTCTCCCCCTTGACAATAGTTGAACTCCATCTGCAGCCAGCAGGCCCGGTGCCATGTAGACCACCCCATGGTCAAAAAAACTAAAATTCCTCTGACGGCACCAGCCTCTGAGCCACATGTTAACCAGGTTCGCTTTCCTGTTCCTTTCAGTGTTCCTCTCTGCCACTGAAGGGATTGAGGAAAACACTACCTGTGCTCCCGATCCCTCAACCAGTCGCCCCAGCGCTCTGAAGTCCCTCTTGATCACTTTTAGGTTTCTTTGTGCAACCTCAAAGAAGATTTACACTCATGTGGCTTGATCTCAGAGAGCTTACAGATGCAGGATCTTACAGACCAAATATTCTCTTACAGTTGCACTGTCTTCTCCAAGTTTAACTCCCTACAAAAATGCAGTAAGAAAGTGAGAATAGAAAAGGCTGAAAGGCAAATTGACTTTGATTTCTTTTTCTTGGTCTATGTCTCTGTAAAAGTTCACCTTCTTACAATGCTTTATATGTCAATTCTCTGTATGTTTTCTTATGCTTATGAACCAGAATTAACTTGAAAAAAGGAAGCTATAGCTGAGTAGCAGTGTTTACTAAATATCAAGAAACATCTCTGCTGCCTGCCTTTGCCATTGTGGCAGTCTTTGAACTTTTTGAAGAATGATATAATAACCTCTTATTCCTTGAAGAACACTTCTTTTTTTTTAATCATCCCCTCAAACTCTTTATTAATATAAGATTTAAAACACTCCAGTCCCCTAAGGCAAGGCTTCTCAAATTTTTTAGTGGAGAAAAATCTGCAGACAATCTTATTTCTAATGCAAATTAAATGCTAGACTAAATTTTTAATATTGCCTATATTTGCTCAACTTTGTGGTTTTTGCTTGCATGAGTAAAAAGGCTTGTGAGTCGTCTTTTTCTCTTAGTTGTTTGGACAATTCACTGAAGTCTTTCAATCCACAGATTGATAAATACCTCCTTGATTCATCTTTTATTCAATCCTTTGCTTTCTATTCTCTCTTTTTCCATTTTATTTCTCCTTTAGGCAGCCTAGTTTGTCTCTTGCTTTTTTTCCCACTTTCTGAAAATCAAAATTATAAAAACTAAGTTAAAACTGCAAACTGCTCTCTCCGTGATTCTTGTGCCATTTGGTGGTGAACCTTTTTTGTTTTTAATTTTAGTTTCAAGTCATGTGGTTGTATCTCTGTCACTAAGAGTAAGGGTGGCTTTGTTTGCAGTGTGAAACACTCCTAAGAACAATGAAGCTCATACTTAGTGATTGGAGCTATAAGGAGAACGTTCTTATAATTATATATTTGAACCTTCGGTTTGTCACTTGCAGTCTTCATTTTGGTATGTACGTGCGTTTCTGAACTGAGGCCTCTTCATCCCTCTCTCCCTACCTTTGTCCATTGTTTGACTAATTAAAAAAAATGTAATTGAAAGGTAAAGTGGAGAGAAAATTGGGAGGTAGATAGTTCTTAATAATGTTTGTCTTTATTGTCCCTTTGGGTGGTTCTGCAGAATAGGAGGACTGGAGTGGCATTGGAGGGCACAGGGGTTTGGTGGGGCAGCAGTGCTCTGAGGGGTGGCAGAGAGGTTCTCTGTTCATGGTTTTTGGCCTGTCTTTGCTCCTTCTGTATGAGAGGCAAGAGGGCTCTTAATGTGTATAACCGACAGCTTATTAACTCGGAACTTACCATCTATGTCTCCTCTGTCTTCCAGTTTGGCTTTTGACAGCACCATGTAGGGTTGGGTGGCAGCAAGATAGACTGAGGGCAAGGTGCAAGCTGTGGGAGGAGACTGGGCATACCTTTCCCAGAGATAGTTTGCTTATCCTCCCATTTACTTTCTATTCCCCTTTTACTGGTACAGAGTTGAGTTGTGCTGGTTGGACCGTACTATGAATAACCCCCATGTTAAAGCTAAACCTTTTTGAATCTGAGTCAGGTCTGACTTGGCTGAATGCACAACTGCATGGGCAAAGGTACCAGCATAATGTGCATGAGAGCCATTGAGGAGCAAATGCAAAAGAGTGAGGAAAAGGGACAAGGGGCTGCTATAGTTGGTATTGCTGCTGAAAGATGTGCCTGCTAAATCACAACACAGGATTGTGATTACAGCAGCAGAGCAGTATGTGTTGTGCTAGAGATTCACCAAATGTGTCTCTTGAACAGGCTGGAGAGGCATCTGTCCTCCCTTGTCAAGGCTCATTAGCATGCATAGTCAGGAGCATAACAGTTTGGTTCTTTATCTGACTAGATGAAGGCAAAAGTGCTTTCTACAGCCACAAAATGTCATTGCCTTCTTAGAAATGTAGGCCTACTGGGTAAGAGAGTGATTACTTTTAATAACTGCTAGTTTTGGGACAAGTCAAGGTAAAAGGAAGACAAGGAAAATTAAAATCGTTCCTATGCTGTGTACTCAGTAACACTTGGATACTTTGCCACTATGTGCTCTTAAGTCCACCTTCAGTAATTTTCATGTGTGATCCAATTAGCTGTGCCAGGTATTTTGGTGGCCGAAACTGGGCACAGAGGGAGTTTAGCTCAGAATGGCCAAACACTTGCTAAACATGATCTCCTATGAGAATCAGTTGCTAAGAAATACTAAGTGTTAGGGTAATCCTACCAATAACAAGGTATGGTCAACTAAAGCTAGAGCTACAAAGAAATTGGGTCATCTGTTGGGGATCCATAAAATGAGATCCCTCTTTTATGATATGGTCTATGATGGAAGAAGTGGAAGTGATTCTGATCCATTTTGCAGCAGTCTGGAGGTAGGAATGATCTCAGATAAAGTGGTGAGAACCAGTTTTTTCTCATCCCTATGTTGCAGAGGCCCAACAGGCATCTTCTGCCACTGAGGAGGAAGCCCTGGGTGTCTCCTGACAGGTGTTGCCTGTTGAAATCCTGCCACTGCAGAGATAAGAGGGAACAGGACTTTCTAGTTAAATCATTTGAATGGAAAGCTGTCAGGTCCATCCCCTTACTCAATGTCCCTGCACTTCTTTTGTTTGTTTGCATTAGTGTAGTGAGCAAGATGCAAAACCAGGACTCTTGCTTGAGTGCCCTAAATGCTGTATGACTGACCGGGCTGTATTTTGACCCTTGCATTCCTGACTGTATGATGCTGCAGTTTCTAAAGGAGGGATCAGCCCTGTGATTGTGCTCCCCTGGGAGGAAGTCTGACTGCTAGGCAGTTACACAGAAGCTGGATGGTGTTACCTAGTACCCTAACTTTCATCTCTAAGACCAAGCAGATGCATTTTTATTTTACCCTGTTGATGTCTGTTAAGTGCATTCAGGACATGCCTACCTGTTTGGACACAGGAGGCCCAGCTGTCACTTGCTAGTTTCTGAATTACACTGTCATTTCAGCTGGGACTAGCCAGAATAAGGTCGGACTGGGCATCTGGGTGGATGCAAAAGCAGAACCAGGGAAGTCTGGGCCAAACAAGATGCCTGACCTCTTCTGGCCTGAGGCTGCTGCAGAACAGTATGTCTTGGATGCTTAAGGAGGGGGGTGGGGGGAAAACCTACATTCTAGGTCTTCCTCTCTTTCTACGCTTGATTATCACTAACAGACCCAGAACATCTGTTCCAGGCAAAGCATACTTCACATTTAAGGAACCAAATTTATTTTCCTATGGAGCCCTGATTATCTCAGATGTGTTGCACAGGGAATATGAATGACGCAGAACTTTGTCCTTTGCGAAGCTTGTAGCACACATTAATGTGTTCCCCAAAATAAGGAAAGCCCTTTTCCTTTGATGGTAGAAATACAAATACCCTGTACTTGAGAGTCACAAGTGGGGAATAATTTGTGTCCTAATGACCAGTAGTTGCCCAGCTTCCACCAAAGCCAGTGTGAAGTGCCTCCTAGAAACTGTGTTCTATGGATCTCTGTGAAATGTTTGGAAAGAGAGGATTTTTGACAAGAGGTCTCAGATCATAAGTGTCATCTGAAGTAGTTCCCAGAACTTTTTAATGGGACTCAACATGCTGCAGGGACATTCATGTCCCTCCCCAGGATTCCATCCAACCTCTTCATTGAGTATTGTTGTAATTACAATATGTAAAAAGGTTGAATTAGTGGCTTTTATAGCTAAAGAGTAGATCAAGCATTTAAATGGGTCAGATGCACAGTGCTTACTCAAAGCTGTTCCTATTTACTGCTGACTTAGCAACATAAAGCTATGTGACTTCAGAAACTTGCAATTTTGTACAAATTATATAAAAAAAAAAAAAATAAAAAAAAAAACCAAAACCCAAACCAGATCCCTTGCCAGCTGGGTATGGATCTATGTTGGTAAATGACAGAAAGTAAATAGCAAATCACATGTTGTGTTTGTGGTTTTGTCTCTGTTGGTCTCTGCAACCAACTACCTTTGAATCGGGAGATAAGAGTACATGTAGTTCATGGATGTTTACAGTAAATAATGTGACATTTTGGCATGTGATACTGCAGGCAGTGCATCATTTCAACATAATCTTCACCAGTATTTGTTCCAGACTACTTTTAGGATGCAATAGCCTGTTGGGCCTCCGGGAAGTGGAAGACATAGGATCATATTTAAGTTCTAAATCACACAGAAGAGGAGGGGTTAAACTCAAGTCCTCTGTATCCAGAACACTCCTTTAACCCTGGTTAATTTGGAGCCTGAATGTCTTAGTTTTTCATGGAAAAGCAATCCATTTAGACATCTAACTCCAAAGGGGAGAGTTTCCAGGGAACTGGGCACTACTTTCTGGGATTTTTCTTTTTTTTAATTATTTGCATGAAGAAGGGGGCATGGATCTAGAAGATGGCTCTTAGCTGCAGCTCTGGGATGTGTGAAGGAATAACAGGCTAGGTGAGAATATCCAAATTCATCCCTGCTTACAGCTGTGATTTTAACTTTCCTTAGTCCTTTCATAGTTGCCTGCATTACTGAGTGATGTTGCCTGTAGATGCTGGAGTCGTCTTAATCGGAATGGGTAAGAGCAGCCTGACAGTGCAGGGCTTTGATTTCCTAGGCTTGATAAACTTTGTTTGAATGAACTGTGGGTCCAAAAAGATTGTCTTTGTCCATTGCCATTTACCTCATGCAGTTATTTCCAGCTGGATTAATTGTTCAAAAGACTGTGCTGTTCAAATATGGTGAGTGCTGATAACCTGCCTTTACCCAAAATTAGAGGACAAGGGGAAAACAAATAGGCTCTTGTGCATTCCCACACAAAGGTTTCAAATCAGGAAAGAAGACAGGCTGCTTACAGGTGAAAGAAGGCAGAGTATTCCCAGTAGTGAGATAGCTGATGTGAAACCTTTGCTCTCATTCCTGAGGCTTTTGACACACAATAACTTTCTTCTACCTGTCCCTCCCTCCCCCATACAAAGTGGAGCGCTGTGGGGCTGCCCTCAGCTGTCTGCCTTCCTCACCACCCCTTCCTGGCAAAAATTGCCATCCTGTTTCCCCCACACACTCCCAAGAAAACCATTTTTAAACCATACTGAGCTGATGTTAAAGCTGTCAACTTCAGTGGTCGCTACAGAAACATTCTAGCCATTGTTAGTGCTTCAGTATTAGTTTTTCCTGAATTATTACCAGCCCTTGGATAAGGATGCCCTCTTAGATGTTTAATCCAATTTGTCCTGTTTAAAAAATAATTTTCTAGATGGAGGCTGGAAAAATGCGTTAAGATAGTCTAATCTGACCCCTCTGCAAAGAATGCACATGTGATCTTGGCCAGCGATGCCTGTAGGTAACCCAGTGACCTAGTGTTTATTTCAGAAATTTATGCTCTTCAGCCTTGATCTGAAGATTGTTGCTGCTGGCACATTAGTTGCAGCCTTGGGTAATTTGAATTTCTAGTAATTGTTTTGCCTTTGTCTAAGAGATGGAGCCGTCCAGTTATAGCTACTCTCTGTGTACTAGTACCTGTAGATGATGATCAAGTTAACTTTTGACCTTCTCTTTGATAAGTTAAATCCCCAAATCATCCTCACTGTGAGGCCTTGTGTCAATTTTTTGTCCTTCTTCTAGACAATTACTTTTTGGAGGCAGGTGGGAATGGCAAAGGGTCCAATTTTTGGTAAAAGGAGCTCCCACGTACTAACTTGTATTTCTAACATGGAAATACCATGGCCTTTTCAGTATTCATGTGTATATGTTGGTTTATTGAGGTAGTTAAACATTAATATTCCCATTTCACAAACTGAGAAACTGGAGCTGAGCAGTCAAATAACTTATTCGGGGTCATGCTGTGATCCAGTGATACCTGCTCCCGTTCTCTGTCTGCTGGACGTCCGCTGCAGTGCTACTGCTCACATCTGAACCTGAACACTCCTCCCACGATGACTTTGAGATGCTAGCTGTTACCGTGACATGCACACATGTGCATTCCCTTGTCAAAAAAAAAAAAAGAATAAAAAAATTTTTAGAACACTGTTAAAGTTATGAAGTCTAACATTTCAAAGAAAAAAATTGCTATTAAGACTGTTAAAATATATCACCTTTTTCATACATTATGGGAAGTGTCTCATTATGTCAGTGCATATGCTTTAATTCTGTCTTTCTACAAATACTCCTTGCCTCACTAAGTATACAGAACAACAGCAAAGGTATAAGTAGCCAAAAGGAGAGACATGGTCAAAAACGTTAAAGCAAATTCAGTTTGTAACGAAAAGCGAGTGTTACGTTCTTCTTCCAAAGTTATTCTGAAAAGTGCCTTTTGCTTTTGAAGTATTTTCCGTAATTAACATCTGGGTTGGACTTCTGTCATCAAACTGAGGAAAAACAGATGATCTGATATGAGCAAACATATGCTTTTTTTTTTTGCTTTTAACAAACATATCTAAATAACTTGCATTAGTTACAGGTACTATGGATGCACCAGCACGTATATTATTGAGACACCAAAACTTGAAGCAACGTGTAACTTAGAACAGGCTTTACAGAAGCTTGCAAATCCAGTTGGCAGTGTCTAGAAGGAATATGAATATTCTTACCAGGTTGTGACCTTGCAAATTCCTTTATAGGGCATGTTCTTTGTTAATACCTCTGAGGCTGAGACTGTTGCATTTCAATGCATTTAAATTCCTTTCCTTTGTTTGCCCCTGGAATGTGTGTTCTTAGTCACCTAGCTATTGAAGGCTTGGATGCCTTTTTGTTTTTAACCTGTCCTAGAACCTTACTGTCTCCATGGCAGAAGAGGACAGGTATGGCTGATAATAGTATCTATTTAATGCTTTCCTCAAATAACATCTCCTAAATAGAAGGAACGGGCAGGCTAGAGCCTGTTCTTAGGTCACTTTGTAAACTTCTATGACAGTATTTTAGACCCTTGTTACAATCGCTACAGGGCGGGAGGGAAGACTAATATTTTCTTTAGTTCAAAGGGCTCCAAGATGGACAATGCAGTTTATCAAAAATTCAGTTTATTCGCTGACCAAGCAGGTTGTTTTTTGGCAGAAGTAAACATAGTTTATAAAGGCCAGCTTGTCTAATCAAGAAGCATGAGGATAGCCAGGACAGACTTTAAAAGGACCCAGTTTATCCAACCAATGGAGTAATATTACTTTTTTTTTTAAATACAGCTTTACCATTGACTTTAGAGGGAGGTAAACCAAAAAATAGCTGAGAATCCTACTTGGTATGTATTTACATCGTTTGGGTCTTAGTAAAACATAGTTCATAAATCAGTGCTGTAACACTTGCAATCAGTCTGTTAAATCAGATGTTTTATTCAAGCTACCTGAAAAATCGCGAGGGAGGGGAGGACCCCAAATATGTCCTTTCCTTATTAACAATTTACAAAGTGCAGGAAGGATAATCTCATCAAATGACAGTAAATAGTTCAATGTGTTCTCATAGTTATCTCCTATCTTGTCACTACTAGGACTAGAGTCACTAGGATTTGAGTGAACTTGGGTTTATTATTAACCAAAGCTTATGTAAGATGTTATTGCATCTGATTCTATTTTTGCAGTTACTTGGACTCTGTTGATCTTTCAGGCACAAAATGCTGCCTCTGTAAGAGTGCTCATACAAGGCAATTGTAATTAGCACTGGCCAGGCAGCAAATTGGGACTCAAAAGGAGGGTGGTGTGGCCAGCCTGTGCTTCCTGCAAACCAAAATGTGATGCCTTTGATTTTCTGAGAGAGGCAGAGCTGGAGGGGTCAGGTGAGGCGTAGGGAAGGATAGGACCACATACACAATGTGGCAGACTTGAGCTGGAAGATGGCATAAGCCCTGCCGGCAGCGTGCCGCTGCCACGGCTGGGGGCGAGACCCTTCGAGGTGGGTGCCACCAAGTGCTGCAGCACCCAAGCTCAGGAGAACCGGAGGCCATGCAGGCTCCTCATCCCGTGCATGCAGGGTCCCAGGGCAGGGCTCCTCACAGACCAGCAGCAGAGCGCCTCAAAAAATTGCGCGGGTAGAAGAAACAGGGCAGGTGTGCAGGCTCTCCAGGCAGCTTGCTGGTCTGTCATAGGAGGCTAGCTGCGTGGCAAAACAAGCACCTCCTCGTCGGGTTCCCCTGCTCTGAACCTTTCCAAGGGGTTACAGGAATTCTCCAGAACAGCACCAGCCTGCACGACCCTGGCCGTGCTGCTCTCCGTCACACGCAGAAGTACACCCTTGTGCGATGGGTGGTCGAGGTGGGATCGATGAATTACTACTCTATGCAACAAGGTGTCAGTTTGGCCTTCTAGATTTTCTCAGTACCACCACTACTCTGCTGATTACTTTTCTTCCTCCCCTCCTTTTTTTTTTTTCCCTCCTGGGGAGGTGTAAGCAGAAACAGGAGAGGACAGGCAGGACCAAGGGAGCCAAAATCCCAGGATGGACGTGAATGGGGTTTTTCTCAGGAACAGGCATAGCCCTGACGTGAATGATGGGGTGCAGAGAATAACTCCTGCCTTTTTTCCTTGCCCTGCCCCAAACTGTGTGATGGCACTAAACTCCACCTGCTCCAGGCAGGCGTGCGGCACCGCAGTCCTGTTCCCCTGCACCCCCAGCCTTCCCTGCCTCCCCAAATGTGCCAGTGTGGTGGGGAGGTTGCTCAGTCCCAGCACATGAGGTTGAAGAGCTGGGAAAAAAGCTGTGATGTTGCCTTGTAAGTGGGGGGGGGGACGACACACGACGACAGTACCCCACACATACATGTCCACCGCAGCAAGGGATCAGGATACAGAGATTTAAGAAAATAGCCAAGATCTCGCTGATGCTGTGAGTCAAGTACATGGCACGCTTAAACGTGCCATGCTTGTGTGCAGCCTGTCAGAGGAGGGAAGATCTTTTTTAATGTTTTGGCTTTGCCTGGGTCATAAATATATACATAAATAAATAGGTGGGACTTCCCTAAACCTTTCAGTCTCTGCTGCATTTTATCTCACATCAGGGGGAGGGAGCAGGAACCAGAGAGGTACAAACCAGGACCTGCGGCTCCTGTGTGGAAATGCGTATCGGTTTATGGCAGGGATCCCACTATCTCTGATCCACTCACCTGCGGGCAGGCAGCATGCCTCGCAGATGCCGACACTGTAATAAGCATGGCCCTGGCCAGGCATCCTTCCCCGTCAGGCAGCAGTTGGAGCTCCTCACCTGTCGCCCCGAGGGCAGCTCGTGCTTGGCTTCTCCAACTGTCCGCATAAGCCGGCCCAGGGTGAGATAGTGTCCTTAGAAACCTGGATATTTTGCTGACTGAGGGCCCAATCTCGCTTTCAAATCTGCCTTGTACCTCTCCTCGGGCTTGAAAACCTCTGGGGCATGAGAGCACCTCGAAGTTTCTGTCAGGTCTGAAGTACGTGTGGCTGTTTTCGAGAGGAAAATTGCCAGAGCCTGTAATAGCCGTCTCTGGCGTGCAACTGCAGCAAAAAATGCAACTTATCTGTGCCCGTGACACAAAAGTATGTGGTAGGCCCCCCCAGGTTTTGGCAAAGCCAATTCTGGGGTGGTTTTGGAGTTCCTTAGGAGTATGGGGTGTATCTTGGGGTGTGCCAGAGAGTCCCAGAGCTTGGAGCTGCAGCTGTGGGCGACCATTAGTTCTGCATGAAGCCTGCTAGACCAGGGTGTGAGCACCTCTGGAGAAAGGTTAGCATCTTGAGGAGGGGAAAATGGGGCTGTTGCGTGAGAGTTGGTGTCTTTGACTTATCTGAGTCACAGTCATAAACAGCTGAAGGAAATAGGCTGGTTGATGTATGTGCTGTTGCTAAATAGCATTTGAAATGTGAAATCTGTCTGCTTTTCCCAGGAAAGGGATGGGGGGAGGAATCTACTTTTCATCTTTCTTCTCTATTCTGCCATAATTTAAAAAAAAAAAAGAAAGAAGCACAAACCAAAAACCAAAACAAGCAACCCCCCACCCCAAATAAAAAAAACTTCCAGGACCTTAATTATTTTTTAATACCCCTTTGCCGAGCTGGATTGAAATCAGTCAAGTCCAAAAGATATTTAAAGAGGAGGGGTAGACTGGGAGTTTAACTGCATTTTGGGGTCATAGGACAATTCAGGTTGGGAAGGGCTCTGGTGGATCATCCACTCCAACCTACTAATAGAAGCAGGGTCAGCTATTTTAGTTTATGAAACTAGGCTATAAAAAAACAAAGCAAAAATAGCCTGTTGGCTCCAAGTTGTGCAGTAATTACTGAAGTCCGAAGTGTAGCTACATATATACATGTATGTTTTACACAAGCTGTGATTTTCACAGAGCAACATGCATGTTCCTTTGGGCTTTTGTTACCAGTTGTGCTCTTATCTCCTGACCTCTCTCTTTGGAGTAGAGAGGGATGGGTTGGATCTGAAGAGGGATATGAATGGTCTCGAGGCCCTCGCTCAGCTCTCACTCTGAGCTAGCTGGTGAAGCCATGGTGGGATCACACAGGCTGGCATTTCAAGGGGTAACAGAACGCGCTTTCCTGAAACACTGGTTGCAATGGGCAAAATCCTCGAGAGCCTCTCCTGGCAGAGCAGCACCATCCATAGGGTAAGTGAGTTGCTGCAAAAAGCCAAGCCCTGGCCCTTCGATACCACTCAAAATCTCAGGAAAGCTGAAAGGGATTTTCTGGAATAAATATAAAGAGGACAATACAGAAAAAGATTGAAAAATGGGATTTTTATTTTTTTTTTAAATGCATGGAAACCAAGGTGGCTTCTATTAAACTCTGTCTTGCTTTTTCTTTAAAAGAAAGCAAGCCTTTTAACATTTTCCTATGGCGCATTGAATCCAAACACAACAGCAACAAGCTGGTTCATGGGAACCGGAAACTGAGACAGGCTAGAAAACAACATCCTCGGGGGGGAAAAAAAAAGAATGTTGCTTTCAGGGCTGTTTCTTTTTATTTTTATTGCTGTCGGAAACAAGTGACCTACTGCAGCCAAGTAGGCCTGGGGCTAAAATAAAAGGACCTTCAGAAGGCAACCAAAATACACAGACTGAATGATGTACTCAACATAAGTGTAATTGCTACTGTGCGGTCTGTTTCCCCTACCAATGTCTATCATTTTAGTTTCTGAGGGAAAAACAAATGTAACTGGAAAGTTTCTGTGCCTCAGTTATTGTTCCCAAAGGGGAGAAAAATTGAGCTAAAAGGGAAAATAGACAAGAACATGAAGTTTGTGTGCAGATAAGGGGGCGGGGGAGGAACTGGAGGAAGATTTGATGTAAAATGGTTCTCACCAACATGAATGGAAGGATATAATATGTAGAAAATAAATATTACTATATTTGTGTGTCTGTGTGCCATAAAGTTGACAGATGCCAAGCTTTAGACTAGACCACAATTAGGGTTTATTTTAAGCTGGAATAAGATGCAGGAAAGATTGCCGGTTTTCAGCGAGACTTAGGTCTAAGAATCGGAAAATATTTACTAGATTGCTGTAGTCTGTTGTTCCTGCCAATATGCTACTCCCCTGTGAGACACCAATGCAGTATGTGCCCATGTATGCTAATGTAATTAAATGCAAAAACAATTAAAAGCGGACATTTGCATCAGTCAGTATTACAGATACGGGCATAACGAAAAGCCCCCCTTGCATTTGTCTGCTCTTTCTGTGAACCTAAAAAGGCTCAGATTCTGATGATGCGATCAATATGCTCTGATGACAGCCATATTCCGACGACTTCTACATACTTATAACAGCCTGTATGAAATAAATTTGCAACTGGACTAATGCATGCAAAACTTGTTTTTCCCTTATCAGTCATAACAAACATTTTTTCTCCAATGAGGAAGAGCTTTCTGCATAAAATAGTGGGTCAGAATTTTAGTGAAGCATTTAGATGTTTGAAATAATTAGTCTTGCTAATTCAAGAACCTGGGAATGAACATACTTTAGACTTTGAATTTGGAAAACACCAAGAAGTCTGTCTTCAGGTCTGAAGAAACTTAAGTTTCTGTTATCTCAGTTCATTAAGTGTGCTGCTTGTCTGAACTCTGTATGATTCCGGTAAATAATCTCCCTCAAATTTGATCAGTAGCTGTTAAATAACATACAGTAAATGGCTGAAAGTGAACTTGTTTATTGTGGTTTCGGTAAATTTTTACACTTGACTTGCTGTGATAGAGTACCTTAAGTTTTTCACCTACTCTGTTCTCAGTTCACTCATTCAGCCACTTTTCTTCTGTGTAGGAGGATATACAGATATTTGCTGTTTATGAGAATCTATTTTATAAACAGAGTGTCCAAGGTGGAAAATGCTTTAGGACCAGGAGAGAATGTAACACAAAGCAATGAAGACAGCCAACAAACTTGCAGGTGATGGTGGAAGACACTATATGCTGCATGTCAGCTGGCATAGTGCACTGGGGTATGGGTGATTATCCAGAAAGCTTTCTCAAGCCTTCTGTAGTCTTAGAGGCAGCCCATCTATACCAGCCATTAGCAAATGATTACATTAGGAAACTCCAAAAACGTTTATTGTATCATAAAAAGATGTGGATTTCCTGTGGTAAGATCACTCGGGTTTTTTTAATCCTACTTTGAATTTCAAAAGCTTATTGTCCACATTCTACCTTTTCAGTCCCAGGGTTTACATGAAAGAAAATACCTTTTCTATGCCAGTATGTCTGATAGGATAGTGCTGTGCCCTTTGACATAGCTGTTTCTCTCGCATTGTTCCTGTGGCTCAAAGTGTGCTCGAACAGATGTTGCATCTCCGGAGGGGCCTGGCAAGGCAAAGGGCATCTCTTGCTCCTCTGCCCCTTTTGGGAGAGGCACCAGGCAGAGTGTGGAGCTGGTGGCCCCATGTGGCAGCAATTCCAGACAACTGGTGGAAAAGCAGCCAGCTAGTATGGGACCAGCTTGTAGCTGATGTAAGGTAATTTAGATTGAGATCAGGGATGGTATAGTTTTCCCCTCTGAGACGAGGGAATTCAACACATTGCCCGTGGCTACTCCCATGCCCTAACACTGATAGCGTTGCTAGAGAGTCTCTGTAGTTTATTTCTCCAGTGGTTTTGAGAGCTAACCACACCCGCTGCTGGTTTCTGCAGTACCAATTTACAAGATTGGCTGGTTTGGATGAGGAAACCCACATTTCCTGAGGTATCCCAGGGAGCTCAAAAGCCAAGATCTTAAGAAAATTAAGTGGTGGGGTTTTTTTTTTTTTCAGCTTTCCACTGTAGAGAAGGCTCTGTGTGTTCCTCCTCTTGTGGAGGAGCCAGCTGTAGATGCACGCTTTCAAACATCAGGAACTTCTGGTATTGCTCTTGTCGCACAGCTGGAATCACTAGCCAGTTGTTTGGTTTTAGTCTTGATCCTGAAATAACTTTCTGCCCTAAGAGTAATCAAGCTAGAGTCCTTGAGTGCCCTTACTCAGGTGGCAAGTGGACTGGTAGAATAAGCAGATGCATCAGTTTTCCACCACAAAGGGGAAGAGGTCTGTCTTACTCCTTTGCACCAGCTGTATGCTGCTTGGAGTCTCTGAGATGATTCAATCTTAATACCAGCACAAAATTATGTACTACTTTTTTCTGGGTTAGTTTCCTCCTGGGTTAATGAGTTAAAGTGGCTGATAAGAATAGTCTAATGAGCATCAGGCTTGGCTTAATGTAAGACAGGAATGGGTGTGGGAAGCCAGATGCTGGAAATACTTTTCACCTGTGATGAACAGTTAGATTGGCTCATTTGGTCTCCTGCAGCAAAACCTTAATGCTTTGGACAACTCTTGTTGTGGGGTGAGAGGCCAGGAGGAAGGGCTTCTGGTCCGTGCCAGCTTGTGCCCCTCTGGGTCTCCAGTCACCTGCTGGAGCTTTCCTGTGCTGGCTGTGCAGCTCTCCTGAAGTGCCAGAAAGTCTTACAAAAACTTTTCTTGGGGAGATACAGGAGAGTGAAGGCTTTTTCTGATGTTGTTTAACTCCAAGTTCTTAGACATTCAGTTTCTTTTTCCATAATTATCGATAACTGTCCTGAGAGGATCAGTTTTATAAAAGTGTGTTTAAAAAATAAAAGGCAGCTTCTAGGGAACTGCTGGCATAATTCTAAAAAAATCATTACTAATATTAGGGCATAACAGTCTAAAAAAAAAAAAAAATACTTCATGCTATAATAATTACTATTAAATGCTGTGTACTCAAGGAACTCAAAATACAACTTACAGTCCCAATTCTGTCCTTTGAAATATTGAAGTAATATTGTTGCAAATAGGTTTTAGGCAAAAATCCAGTCTAGGGTAGTGCAAGGCTAAGGCTGTACATCTGGAAATTGCAGAGCCAACCTATGCAAAGTACACAGCTGGAAAACAATGTTAATATAGCAGCATATCAATTTGATTTTATGGCACATGTTTAGCAAATGCTGAAGCGTGTGAGTCTGCTGCTTAATGACTGCATCCCGCTTAGCTGAGCTCCCTGGGAGTTCTCTTCATGTCTCTAGGAAGTGCTTTGGGCATCTTGCAGGAAGAAAAATATGAGAAGATATGATCCATCCATCCTTGAAGAGGCCGCAGCCTGATACTGGTGACACGCTAATAAAGGGCGGAGAGGGAAAGATACAGGAAAGGATAAGGGTCACCATTACGTGATGGTGTGATGACACAGTCTGGGCACGTTCACAATTGGATGGTTAATTCTCAATCCAGAAACTTGCAGCAATCCACCCACTTGCTGCAAATTCAAAGCCCCAGAGGCTTCGGGGGATTCCACAGTAGGCTGTCAGTATGACATGTTTTTCAGGAAAAGGTTTTTGAAAATAACAGCAGTGATGATAATTCCTGTTAGAACCTCAACTCTCCCATTTCTTATCTTTTAGTGAAGTGATTTTTTTTTTTGTAATTGGTTTCCTTTAAAAAAAAAAAATCTCCTAATCCTTCACAGTGGTTCATCCTACCAACTAGTTTCCAAGTTTGTCTTAATAGTGCTCAGGGTATACACTTCTTAAAATTTGGAATGCTCCTGTTAAATGTAGGTGTCTTTACATCTCACTTCTAGCAAATATACCCTCTCACCAAGCAGTGTGCAGAGAAATCTTTGAATTAAGACTGTCATTCTAAGGGCGTGGGGACTCTCACTCCAGATGAGTCTTCAGTGTGTTTTTCTGGCAGAAAGGAAAACGGTTGGCCTGTGAAAGGATTTGTCCTGTGGTCGTGAAACATTCAGAGCACTGGTAGTTTAATCTGCATTGTTACCTGACACAGAATCCAAGAGCTAAAAATCCCAGTGCTGTTACTTTCATGGTTAAACACTGCAAGTACCTACCACACCCACAGCTCTAAGTTAGGTCCTGTTTGAAGGAGATCTGTATATGCCATTTTGTCTTGCTCTCTCTTTAAAACAAATACTGTTTTCTCTTTGCCTGCAAGTATTTCCTTTTAAATGAGTATCATGTTTCAGAGTGAGACTTTTTTTAAAACAAGAGGGATAAGAGAATGGAAAGTGACACTTGCTTTTTCATTATTGGCAAGAGTAAGCAGGTAAGTTCTTGCAACAACTTCCCTTTGCTTAAGAAATGTCCAAAATCTTTACACAAATGGGTTGGAAATTAAGGATCCAGCCAAGTGCAAGCACTGAAGTGCATACTTGCATTCAAGCAGGAGTTGTTATGGGATTTGCTCACGTACTTACGAATGAGCGCACGCTTTACATTGCAGAGCTAAGTGAGATGGCCTTTCTAAATTCAAGATGATACGTCTGTCTTTTTTTTTCCCCCGCTGTTATAACACGAAATAGTTGCTTATGAACCAGACTTAACTAGCACAGCTATATATGCTGATGCAGACGCATACACTAGCTCCTGGTTGCAGATGACCCTGAATTTTCCTGTGAAAATGAGGAATAGGTCTAGCCAAAATATAGGCTGCTTTACCCCAAATGCCCCTAATATTGCTCCCTACTTGCTCTGCTCATAAAGGGATAAAGGAGGTATTATCTCCTCGTGTCTTTGGCTAATGATCTGGCCAAAAGTAAATACAGACCTCGTCACAGGAATGCGAAGGGCTTAGCTGCTGCTGGTATCTTGGTCAGGGACGACCCTCCTCTGCAGCTGCCCCGCCGCAGTCTCGTTGGCCCGATGGCAACGTGTGCTGATGGGGCTCTGCCGATGGAGCATGCGTGTGCTCCTCGGACAGCAGCAAAACCACCATGCTGGATAAAGACGCGGGGCCTCCTGTAAAGCATGTAGCCTGATGGCAGCTCTTCCATCTTAAACGTGCTGTGAAGAAAGCATACTCGTTTGCCTTGCTGCCAGTGCAAAGGGCCCTGTGGAAGGACCTGTTTTGCTGAGAAATGTAGGTAGTGTTTGGATGAGCAGAGCTCTGGCCTTCTTTATTCCTTGTGCTTTTACACATACGTATTCCTAGTTCTCTTGTTTCTGCTGTGCGTGACGGTATATACTTCCAAAGAGAAAAAGAGATTTCTTTCCTTACTGGTGAGACACCCCTACATGAAAGAAAAAACCCCGTGTGGGGGCTTACAGCAAATGATTAACAGCAGCCATATACTCTTATCTAGCCATAAGCATATCAGTTGTTCCACATCAGAACTATCAAACCTATTCTTCCGACAGCCTCTCACCAGACTTCTCACTTTGCTGCTTGATAGTCCATCCCTTTAACTGTTGATGAATAACTAAATGTCGTAAATGCATTAGCTAACATTTAAAAAAAAAAAAAATAATTAAAAAACCCCTTAGATTTCTTGGGTCTTTTGATCTGCTGTGGGCAAGTGCCCTTAAAGGACATTCCTTTGACTAATATGGCTGTATTAAAGATTATGGAAAAAGTTTAATTGATAATCTTCTCTATCAATTGAGGTCTGAGGATAAAGTGAATAAAACCTTGGTTTGTCCCTGGAGAAAGGATTCATGACACAGAAGACAACAAGACTAGGAGCTGGGTTTTTGTTGGGGGATGTGTGTGCACTTCCCAATTTTGGAAGAGTGCAGTCTTTTTATTCTTTGCCATGTGTTCATGTGATTTAAAAAAAAAAAAAAAAAAAACAAACAACTTTATCAGTGTGGTTGTAAGAACTCTCATGTTTTGGCGCTCTTGGAGTTAGTCAATATTAATGACAATTGATAGTAATAAGCCTTTAAATATTTCTCAAAAGAGAGGCCTTTGTTTCTAAGGATCTGCATGCACAGATGGTGTATGCAAAATGCAAAGGTGTGAGCAGCTGACAGACTCCTATACATGTATAAGCCTCAATCCAGAGAAGTACTCAATTTGAACATCTCTTTTCCCTGGCCTTCATTTGAAATATCCTCAGCCTTGGGGTAAACTATACATGTTACTAACGATGATACTTCTCTGCATGAAGTATCTTCATGTAACTCAGTGCTAACAATGCTTTAGACTTCCACGTTTTGAAAAGAAGAAGGATCAGGATTCCCATGGCAGGCAGCCTTTGTGGTTTAACGCACCTCTCTAGTACATCGTAGCATGCTTATTTTTGCATTACTGTGAGTGAGCCGGGGTTGGTATGTCTAATGAACACAGATGAAACCTGAAATAGAACACAGGGCAAAAATAAAATGATTGATTTGGAGCATACTTGTGGGATTTCCATTGATTTCCTGGGTGACATATAATACTATAAACAGGTGAAGAACATGGGTTTTGCTCAGAAATGTGGAGGGGGGAAGAGGAGGCATGTTTGTACTGCAGTCTTTCTCACTGAGCTATGAGTATTTATATAGAATTTTTCCAGGGCAGGAAACCCTGAGGTAGTGTAAGTTGATTGAGTTCATTTATCATCATGTTGCTGACTTTCAAGGAGGCACCTGATCTACAGCAACTGAGTATCTGCATGCATTCAGTCTTCCTCTGCCAGGAACTGACAGATGAGACCTATGCAAATAAATAAAGAAGAAAATGCTTTCTTATAGTGTAACCATATACACTGGACACCTAAACCAGTTTCTGCCTTCATGCTAATGCTTTACATGCACAAAAGTTTAGTCTGTATCGCTATTGGAAGCCACTGCTTTTGGATGGAATCTCTGTATTTATAGTATTGATTATAAAATTGGGAATAAAGCATTATGATAGAATTAATCCAGATCTCTGACAGAATTTCACATGGTATTAAAAATCTTGTGTAAAAGCTTGTCTGCTGATGGAGCTTACAGACTGGCAGTGCTGCCTGCCTGTGGAATTTGTTTTCCTGCAGTGTAGTACTTAGGTTTGATCTAATTCCCACTGTGGTCAACAAGAATCTTCTGAGCTATTATTTTCATTTGAGAAGTGGTTAAAGCCCACAATCCCTTGTTGTTCCCATGCTAACTGGGTGGTTGTGTAAGGAAAAAAAACTTGAAGATAATCCTAAATTAGACAAGTCACAATAACAAAGGATTATTGTGATAGAGCATCAATTTAAATTATTTTTTTCTGGGTTTTTAGTTTGTTTTTTTAACTTCTAAATGAAGATTTAAAAAAAAAAAGGGATAGGGTGATAAAGAGAGCTTGTGTTAGAAGGTGACGACTGTAAGACACATAGCATAGACTGAGGGGCAGTTCCTCAGGCAGAGTAACTGGTGCAATTTCTCTGAAGACTTGACCTGTTGTATCTTAATGTCAGCTATATTGAGCACATGTAAGCATGAATACCTCTATTTAAATATATATATTTCCCGTATGTTGGATGGGAGGATGTGTGTGACAGATGTACAAGACAAATTAATATAATGTAAAAGATGACAGGAAATAGTTCATAATTCATCACTTCTACAAACTGTGGTAACATGTATTTAGATGCCTGTTTGTTTCTGTTTCAATGCTTAAAGGACAGTATCAAAATGTACTGTAAACAAGAGATAACCTTCTGTGAGACAGCTGTGTTAAACTCCTTCTTAGAATTTTTCTCATTACCGAAAGAACGTTAAAAAAAAAATAATAATATCTTGAGACAATCAGTCCTTCTAGGAAAATACCAATTAATAGATAGAGAAATCGTCCTGTTTCTAATAACCACACTCCCTTTTTTTTTCTTTACTGGTTAAAAAATACTTCCTGGTGCAGTGCAGTTGGGGAACTTGGCAGACAGTCTGCATTTCAATGGAGCACAACTGCTGCCTTTTCTTCCCCTGGACTCTCTCAGCCCAGCTGTAGCAGCTTCCTCCCTCCGCTGGCTCTGCTCCTTGTGCATCGAGGACCAGGTGGAGTCTGGTCGGCAGTTATTTACATCAAAGATCTAATGCCGTTCTTCCGGCAAAATGTTACGGAATTTTTCCTTCCCGGATTTCAAAGCTTTTACATTTGAGGATAGAAATGTTTATTGTGGGGACAGTAATAATATAAAGCCCCCAAATATATTGAATTTAAAAGAAAAGCAATAATAGAAAGCCTGACTGGAAACCAGAACATGGCACATCAGAGTAATATATAGAGAGATGTGTATCATCTTGGCTTCTACCCTCTGCGGTGGCTGTAATGGGATTAGTCACAGCTAGAACTTCATAATCGGGAGGTTTGTGGTGAAGGCACTCTGAAACCAGTTGTGAAGTCTTAAAGGCTGATATTCTCTCACCAGGAGGCAAGGTCCCTTCAGTGGTGTTGACATCATGCCTAAGCATATTAGTCCGTTGACATATGTGGCTTTACCTTGGAAACCAGTTTTTCATTATTGCATTCTAAGGAAGAGTAAGTAATAAAGTAGGCAGACATCGGACTGACAGCCCTGACAAAGCTAACCAGGCAATTTCGACTTGGTTAATTCATCGGTTGTCGTAACTGCGTAAGATAACCTAACCTTGAAGTTATTTCTAGCGTTACCCACCTCTACTAAAAGGTAGTTCTGCACAGTAACAGCAGTAATTGCTTATGAATGTCTTTGTAACTACTGTGTCGTACCATCTGAGGAAAATCAAAAAGTCTTGCCCATACACTACTTTGGCCTTCTTGTGAAGCAATGAATTACTTTAGAAAGTTTAGGTGTGCATGTGTATCTGTCACTTTGAAATTTGCCTGCTTGCCATCTCCAACACGCGTGTAACCAGATTACTCTGCACAGTCGCACAGAACACGGACAGATCCTCCTGTCCACGCATCAGCCTCTCCTCCATCACGCAGCTCACTCCAACAGAAGTCAGAAGTTGCCAAGTACCCACTTCAACATGCTTAGAAATGCATGAAAGAGTATAGCTCTTCTCCTGCTGCTCCAGCACCAGCTGAGTGCTTCAGAAACCTGTTCTCTTAATAAACTGTCTCCCTACAATTGTGCCTTTCACATAGTAAAAATAAGCTAAATAACATTTACATTATTTGTAGATACCGTAGGTGTGTAGCCCAAGAAATTCCCCCTATAAATGGCTACTTGGAGAGTGTTAAGGGAAAAAGGCTTCCTTCAATATATTTACATACTTTCAGAAAAAATTAGGTGGACTGTTGTTGCTAGTTGTATTGGAAAAGTATGTGTCCAGATTAATGATGGTTGATTCAGTTGCCTTGCAGTGTATTAGGGTTCTTTTCTTCTTGTGTCTTATTTTTTCAACTGCTTGGGCCTTTTTTTTTTTCCTTCTCTCCACTGTTTATTTTCCGATTCCTGAGGTTTTGCTTGCGTCATCTTTGCAAGTTTTCCTCTGAAACTGTGAAGTTTAGAAACCTTTATTAATGAAATTTGAGATTTTTCACATAAATTTTGGGTTTAGCAAATGGGATCTGAAGACATTTATCAAGAGTAATGAGATTAATGATAAAAGTAAAACATTTTGATATTCTTGACTTCATAGGGGCATAGATGGAGACTTCCTGCCTCACCTAAACCAATCTCTGTTACTACATGTGATGTCAAAAAATCTCTTTGAAAATGTACAGAGTGACATATCTAAACTACTTAAATGTTTCTTCCCCAATCCTTTTGCTACACAGCTGTTTAGGTTGTTACTCCTCCAGTGGCTGAGCACATTCTCAGCATCAACATTTTTTGTTGTAGGATTACTATTGATTTACTGAAACTTATGTGTATTGCTCACTTTTTAGTTAAAAAAACAAACAAAAAAAAGGAATGGGATGTGGTACCAGTTTGTGTCTGGTGTACACATCAGAACAGTGGTGTATAAGGGTCTGGAAAATCTGGTAAGTGGTCTATACAGCACAATAAAAGCAATACCAAGTTACTATGGAAGACTAGTATATGACGGTTGTGTGTTGCAAGCTGTGAAACAGGATAATAATTTGTAAATACTAAATGAAAAGTTTTTAAACCCAGGAAATGGGTACCCACCATCAGGGAGGAGGGAAGAGATGATGCATCTTTAGAAATATTGTCTCTGTAATTCCTCTTTCATTACAAAATTAATGGGGGGTGGAATATAGTTTAATTGTGTTGATTACATTTTAACTGTATTCCATTCGCACAAGTTTGTGAGCAGTGTCCTATACGCTTTTTGCCAATTTCACACGGCTGAATCTGGGCCTTCTCATGCCAACTGCGAGGAGAAAAAGGACCAAAGGCACCTCAAGAGGTGATCTTTCAGCTGTATGTCTGTCCTTATCAGCTATTTGTACATCTTTTCCAAGAAGTGTTCATCTAAGTCAATGTCCATCAGAGCTCACTCTTCCTTTTAGCGAAGTTAGTTTTCACTAAAATCTAAGTCTGTATAGTTTAAATCTCAGCTCTGTCCTTCTCACCACAGTTGATTACCAGATGGTTACCTTCTTTATCTGCAGAAGCTTTTCTATATTTAAAGTTTGTTATTGTCCAGCATTTCTTTCCTGGTCATGCTGAAGACCTCTGACCACTCTTGTTGGTCTCTCCTAGTCTTTTTCTGGCTTTATCCACTTCTGAGTGCTGTGTTTCTGGAAAGGTATGGTTCAGCCTTATGGCTGAGACCTAGATGCTGAGCAGAGTGGCAGAATTTTCCCCGTGTGTCTTATGAGCCAGACTCTCACAAGGATTATCACGCTGTTACAGAGTAGAAATGCCAAATTATGTTCACTTTGTGATTCACCCTGTAGTGTCCAAATTATTTCTTGCAGAATTTTTGCCTCGCCTCTTGTTTTCTGCACTATATCTGTGCAGTCAGGTATCCGAGTAACTTGCATTTTTCTTACTGAATTAACTTTTTTTTTTTACCAAAACTATCATTCCTTTCTAATGCTATCATCCAACACTCACCCGCAAACTCCTCTATCTCCAGTGGATTACTGCCAAAAATAAAAGGATGCATCAATGTATTCTGTGGCTTACCAGACAGCACTAATGAATTTGAGAGCTGTGACAGTCATTGCTTCCTATCTACAAGGCCTGCAATTGTGTTCCAGATTAAAATGAACTTGGTTGGGCAAGATTTGTTGTTGATAGATCCAAAGTAACTGCTGTTACTCTCTTTGTTTCCTTCCACAGCAGATTAGTTTAATGATTTACCATATAATTTTTCCTGGGATTTAAGTTAATTCCGGAAAACTTGACGTCTCCTCTTTTTGACTTCTCTTTTTTCTTATGCACACATCCCGCCACCCCTTTTTTATTAGAAGTAGCCACTGAGTTTGCCTCTTCCAGTTCTCTGGTACAGCAACCATTCCCTGTTAGCTCTCAAAGATAACCATTTGAGGTTCTGAGTTTACTTTAGGCCAGTCTTGAAGTATTCTATGACAAACATAAGGTTGAGAGCGGTTAACTGAAGTATTCCTCTTACTGATTCTATCTATAATCCACAGGATATGTAATCCCTGTCACTGGTGTCGCTGTACCAGCAGCCTACTCGCAGCTGGCTTTTGGCAAATGCTGCTGCAAAGATGGTGTTTAACACTTTGGCCTCCTTGGCATCGGATCAGTTGGCTGAGTCATAATTTGAAGTCATCACTCATATTTTTCTTAATTCTAGTGAGACTTTTTTTTTTTAAGAAACCATTGCTAGGTGCTCAAAAAGCTACCACAGGTAGCTGCAGTAAGGAAGCTGCCCGTGCGGGCAAAACTAATGACTGATGAAGGTCAGGCTATTGATGATAGAGAACTTGCAAGAAAAGGAAATGAAAATGGTAGGGCCATTGGTAGAGCTATGAACAGTAGAGCCTATGCTGAAAGGGATGTAAAAATATGAATTAATAAAATGTTATTAGTTCACATAATTGTAGAAAGAGAAGAATAAGCAGTAATGCTAAAAGGCTGGGCATTTATATTTGTGTATTGTATTTGAGAGAAGTCCAGTGACAAAGAAATGACAGGATGAAATCAAAAGTCTTTCAGTATCACTCATAATAAAGGAGGATACTAAATAGGAGTTTCTTGACTTGCATATTGACAGGCTGAAACATCTTGCATCTGAGAGTTTTAAAAGAGCTGGCTGAATGGGTCTCTGGGGATACTGATTTCTTCCCCAAATAGCTATTTAAAACTGTGGAAAAGATTAAGAGATTTCACCCAAAACTTAACATTGTAGCAGCATTTTTAGAATGATAAATAATAGTCGTATTCTGGGGAAGAGAATGGAACAGCTAAAATGAAACCTGGTAAAGAACGAACAGATGAACTTAGTGCCACACAACGGTGCTGCAGTGTGAAATACGCTCCACTAAACAAAACCTTTCTGGAAGGTTCGCTTCCAGAAATCAGGAGTGTTTAATGTTTTTTGCTTCCTGTAAAACATTTCAATTGATGTCATACACTGTTTAAATTAGAAACTAGAATGACTCAGTTTAGTGGAAGATACCGAGTTTATCAAAACTATGTGACTGATAGCTCTCAAAATATAACTGCGATAAGGAACAGTGTTTCTAGAAAGGTTTGGAAAAAGCTTAGTTCTTCACCCAACTCTGATTACTTATAACAGCTTCCTTGGAGCGAACAAAAACTAGCCAACAAACGTTTGCAGCCTGCACAAAGGCTGAGGAAGCACAAGGCGATGGAGGCTTGCAGCACCTGAAGGAAAGTGGTGCAGATGTTTAGTAAGCTGGACACTGCTAAGCCGAGGCTCGCTATGCAGTTATGCAGCAAAGTAAAAATGGAGGCTATGTTTGCAAGGTGCAAACCTGGAGTGCAGTGACTCTGACAGCAGTTTAATGATCTCTGGCTGAATAACTTACCGAACCTCAGTATCTAGTAAGTTTGTATCTCTAAAAACTAAGTGATGCTTAAATTTATGAACTGAAGAATTTCAGGCGGTATCAACAGAACCTATGTTTGCTCTGTATTTTACACTGGAGATGCTTTTATGGTGCTTTCCAGTTAGTCCAATATAGAAAGTGTGGGAGATCCATCTGGGAATAATTAAAAGAGCAGAAAACTGCTTATAGTGGGACACAGGGAGAAAAAAACCTGCCTGAAGAGTCAAGCAGAAGGATGAGAGCTGACTAGACTGCAGATCATGAGTATCTCCCAGGCAAAAGGGAATGAAGTTAAAAAATCTTCTTACTGATGTGGAAAAACATATAACATGTTATAGGTAGTAGAAGCCAGGCCACTGCACACTTAGTGTAGGTTTTCAACTGGGAGGATGAAACATGACAGCATTTACCAAGAGTTGTGATGGATTCTTGCCAAGAATTATCTAAAAGATACTAGAAAATCTCTGTGATGTGCTGTTTTATTGGCATATATCTATGGATTTATGACAACTGTATTGAGTGAGTCTTTTTAAATGGAGCGTTCTGAGTGAAAGCGAACCATCAGTTTGAGAAAAGGATGAAGAGTGACGTGGGGAGAGAGCTGCAAAGGGGGAGTCTGGGATGGGTGTGTGGGAGAGGATGGAAGGAGGGAGGAGAGGGTGAGGATTTAAAGGACAATAAGGAGCTGACATTTCATCAGCAGACTCCTGCAGGACAAAAAACTAGTTAGGAAACAACACGGATAGTGTCAGATGGCAGACAAAAACATGGGAGCCTTTCTGTTTCACTTTCAGCCTTTCTCAGCCTTTTCTCCTGCCCTTCGGAAAGGGGGGAGTCCTGCGGCAATGCCTAGAGAGCTGTTTGCTTCCTCTCAGCTTGGGTACAACCTCAAACTGCTGAAAATCCCACTTGTTTTCTCTCTTACTCCAGAAAAGACGTGCTAGAGACTCCCCAAAATGGCAGAACTAACTCTTTTGAAGGATACTTCTATGGACATCTTATAAAGCATGCAGATTAAAATTAACTCAGCTTACCTAGGGTAAAAAAGAGAAATTCCAGGAGGAAAACAAAAACCCATTTACAAGGCATGGAATATTTTGGTTGGTTGGAACAGTACTTCGTGGTTCTCTCTTTCTTTTTTCTTTCCCCCCATCTTCTTCCTCTTTGTGGATGAAGTTTCTGTATCACGAAAGGGGTATTTCACATACCATTTTCTGTTTGAAGCTCATAGGAACGAACCGTCTGTGTTGTTTATGGACCAAAAATCTCTGCTAGAAAGTGAAAGTTATCCCACATAAGTGCAAGACAAGAACACATGCTAACTTCTGAGCTTTGATTCTGGTACTTGCCAGTAACACTACATGCTTCATGCCAGGAGTTGAGCAGCACAACTTCTAACCTCAGTACTTTCATCTCAGTACTTCATAATCTCTGTCTGTTATTCATGAAATAAATTTATGAGTTTTGACATAAATTACTTATTAATCTCTCGGGGGATTAATTTTCTCATTTGTTTGCCAGGTTTCCTGGAAAATAATTGAAAATTGCCTTGCAGAATAGATAGTTCAGGGTCGTCTTTCTGTTTTCATTATTTTAGGTTGCGTGGCAGGGATATCGGGTATTTTCTGGTAAAAATCACTTTAAAAAAATGTTTGGTATTCTTAATGTGAGCTAGCTTTTAATTTGAGTATAAACTTCTGTTTAAGTTGCATGCATTCAGACTGCAAAAATTACTGTTCCCATCAAAAAGCATCTGTTCACAAGCATCTTCTCTTCTGGAACACTTTTAGGAGACAAAGCTACAGAATATATACAGAGAAATGAAAATGAAATAAAATATGTAAACAACAATATTTAGGTACAAAGTAAAAGCTGTGTTAATAATGTGAATGCTGTGTTAATTCAGCTTGTTGGAGAACTCTGCTGAAGTTGTTATGTGCCTGTAACTATGGAAATATGCCAGCACCCCATGTTAAGCCAAATCATGAATATCCAGTCAATGAAAGACTTAAAAACTTAAGTACTTTGCTATGTTCAGGACAAGTCATGGTTTATTTAAGTACAACACTGATTCCCAGTCGTTACCTTGCCTTTGTAGATTGCTACAAATTATGAACATACTTTTATTTTTCTGAGAAAGTGATATGCACAGACTTTCCAATGCTTTTCTGAGACTCAGATGCACTACATGACACAGCTTGGAAGGCTTTTATTAAAGCATACGTCTGGATGACCAGATGAAGCTCCATGCAGTCAGTGTTTGGAAACCTGTAGGTTTTGGGAAAAGCTTTGCTATTCAAGCTGGTTTTGAGCTGAATTGTTGTGATAACAACAATGGGTGCTGCGATTTCAAAATCCCACTGCTTCTGTTGAAAACTGGTGTCAGTGGGGACTTAATGAAAATCCCACCAGTGATCGTGTAGCATACTGTCAGCACAAGTTGTTTTCATGGGGAAATGTCTCAAACTGACTGATGTAGATGCCTTTAATGTTAATAGGGAAGGAGCAGGAGGTCCTGTTCTCAGTTTCATAATGTGCATGGATGTTCTGTAGGACTCTTGCAGCAAAACTTCCACCTGCATCTTTGGAAACTTGAGCACGGTGTTCACGCTCATTGTTTGCTTCTGATGCAAGGCATGTCTGGGACTCTGTTATACTTGTCTTCAAGTTGGTGACACAATTCAGGGAGAAAACCTGCTGAGCCTGTCAGGCTGGCCAAGATTTTGGGCCGTACTGGCCTAACATGCTCCGCTATTTGAAAAATGTAATTGGAGGTTTTAGCTGCATTCCCAAAGCCTTGCTGTCTGAAGAGAAAAACAGTTCTAAACGTTGCTCTTTCCTTTGGCTGCTGCACTTACCTTGTCGATAGGACATGTCATATAACTCCCATAGCTTGAGCAAACGCTTTTGTTGCAGCTGCTCTGAAGCAGAGAATAGATGTAGAGCTCTAATAAACTTGCTGGAAACGGAGATTCAGAGGTTTAGCACTTTTTTACTTTAATTTGAGACTTTTGAAAGACAGTGTGAGTCTTTGGACCAGTTACTTTGTCACTGGTAAAGAACAAACATGTATAATAGTGTCTCAGATTCCATGTAACTGAATGAGATTTTCAGATATTTGAAATCTCACTGTAGCTGTCTGTAGCAATGTAAATAGTGACCTGGAATCAGTGACTACATATGGGTATTTATGTAATCCCCAGCTTTGGCTTTGTGGAAATATAAGTACCTACCCTTGTTAGTGGTGCTGCTGCTTAATATTAATTTTAAGTATGCAAAAATGGGATGACGAACTCTTACTTGAATGTATGTGTTGTGACCAAATTCACTACTAGATTAAATTATCTTGGGTTCATCATTAATGCTAATTTGCAGCAAGCTGTAACGGTCCTTCTTGTTTTAATTCTTGTGACTACTGACACCCAAGGGTTAAGGGTTTGGAGGATGTTGAAGCGTTCCCTCACCAAAGCAACTTGCAATGAAATTAAATCTGTTTCTCCACAGAAATAAATGACTTGGGATATAATAGTTGCAGTTTTCTCCTACTCTTATTTTTTTCTTTCTCAGTGAAATGGCACATATTATCATAAATTATATATTACAGTGTAATGTATGCACATCCAGGTCATTATTTAGAACAGGTGCCTCATGCAAAGCATGCAGCACATAGACGTGGAAGAAAAACACAAAGCACAGAGATGGCTTTGGGGAAAAAGGGGGACGACTATCCAGCTCTGGGTCTGTATGTGAATCACTTGTACTGTTACCAATATCTCGTGCCATCTCTACTTAAGAGCGTATAAATATTTCCAGGAGCAGATCTACTTGAGAAACAAATGTTAGGCTCTGTGCCAAATAGATCTTGGAGTGGTTCGCCAAAATAGAACAAGTTTCAGGGGGAAGGGGAAAAAGGTGAACTTTACCAGCACTTTTAAATAGTCAGGTTGCTGTAATCTTACGGCCGTTGAGGAGGCAACTCGTGAGCAGCTCGGTTGTCTGGGCAGTGGGGGTGTGCTAAGTAGGTGGAAGCTGTCCCAAATGTCTCTGAGACCTGAGTTAGGCTCTTGCTCCAGATCGCACTCTCATGGAAGTTATGTTTTCATCATTGACTTAAAGGGAGCTAAGGGAGACTTGTTTATGGTTACCTACTCTGAGTATCTTTGACTGCCTCAGGTGGGTTAAGGTTTTAGAGTACCCAGGATACATTTGAGAGCTGTACCTTTGGGCTGTGATTTCAATTACCAAGAACGTCGCCTGCTAAAAACTAGGCTTTCTTTAGGACAAAAGAAAAAGATCTAGAAGTCCAAGAGCTCCAGCAATACTGTGTGATTCTTTCAAAGGATGCAGTGATAAGGAATTTATCTTTTTATGACAGTTTTCTGGTCCCAGAAAAGGTCATTTTTTGGCAGGGATTTGGCATTTAGTACTGCAACACCTGAAGAATTTAGGATTTTTTTTTGCAGTTTTACAATAATTTGTCACCTTCTTTAGGTGATAAGTGTCTATAGGGTTAACGGGTTCAGTGGCTTTGTTAAGCATCAGTAATTTAATGAAGATCTTGAAAAGTGTTTGATTTAAAATGGTCATTCTTAAAGTAAATTAGTCTTTGGCGAATAAAAACAAAGCCCAAACCTATTTGCCTGGATTAGAGTTAAATCAGTATTTAGTGCTGGGATTAAGAAGAGAGTTCATTACTTCAGTTTCATTCTAACCTGAGTTTTCATTGGGATTATGTTAAGAGAGAAATTCACTGCTATACAGAAAGTCAGTATAGGCTTGAGCATCACACACATGCCATGCAAACCCTCTAGAAGTACCCGCTGGAGACTAAAAGATTTAGGAGCTGCATTGCTTTTTGGTATTTAAGTTCCTTAAAAAAAAAAAATAAAAAAAAAATCTTGGCTCTTTTTAAAACTCAAAGTTCTCCAGTAGGCATGTTACACTGCCTCTAAACAAATATTTGTTGAGTGACTGAATGTTAACTGCTGGGCATTGGTATCAGCTTCAATATTGCAAAAATCTTCAATCACAGCTTCCCATCTCATCCGGCACACAGTGGTTTTGCTCGTGTTTATATCACTGCTCCTCCTCCGCAGTGATAACTGTTTCTTGGGGACAGGAGGTAATGAGTATTAAAAACATCGCTACAAAATTTGGCTTTTAAAATCCACCCAGAGGAACAGTTTCCCTTCGCATCTCTTAAATGTTACTCTTGTTTTTGCTGGCTTTGAGTAAAACACACCTCTGGTGATCTCGCGTCCATGTTTCTTTCGAAGAGCTTCTGTCAAGGAGCAGAGAGAGGCTGCAGACCTCTTCTGCCCGCCACTAGCACTGATAGCTAGTGCAGGCAATACAGAAGGTGAAGTAAATAGGTTGAATAGGTTATAGGAGGTAATAATTAATACTATATCTGTATGGTGCCTACCTTCCAGAAACATTGCAAAAGAATTTCTGAAAACTAAGTGAAGGCCGTATCTGCTTCATACTTCATTTTCATTAAATTGGACTACTATTGCATTATATACCAAAAAGCATACAGTAACAGACTATATTCCTAGATTAAGCTCACTTCTCTTCAGTAGTTTTTTAAATACGCTGGAGTCTCACATGTGCCCTAAGTCTTTAAGCTTCTGACTCGTTGTTCTAGCTGCCCGGCAGTTGTTTGCATTCTGGATGATGAATCAGGGTCCTGCTTAGCAAATGTGTTCAGCCTTTATTCTCCACAGGCCAATAAAAAAAAAAAGAAGTAACTGTGAAACATAGTATTTCTAAATAGTAAGTTATTGAAGGTCAAGAGAAAAACCTGAAACAACAGCCCTCTTCCTTTAACAAACTGGATTGCATTTGTTTTCTCCTTTGTTTCTTGGTTGAGATTTCCCTAAATTTCAAAATGATAGTTCCTGGTATTGTGACAGGAGTGTTTCTATCTACTTATTCATCATCGGTTTTCTTTCTAAGCTGATTCTATTGCAACACTTTGCGATGTTAATTAGACTTTCTTTGTTTTACCACCTTTCCTTGGGATAGGCCTAAGATATCCTCAGTATGTCATTCTGAAAAAGGCTAAAAGATAAGCTGAGTAATTTTAAGCCTTCTAATATTTACAGGTACATTCCCAACATTTTGGCCATCATGTCTTCTTTTTTTTTCATGGGAGTGTGATGGCTGAAACATCTGGAATGCGTCTGTAAGTAATCAATGCCTCAAAATGCTGGAGCTTATCTGTAAGCCTTGCTTTTGAAGGTGTGTGCTCAGTATTTGGAAGCTCTCAAAGACATCTTAATGTATTCCCTCAAAATTACATGTTAAACTGGCTGGTCCAGCGTTGCCTATAGAGTGTGTATTGCTTTCAGCCTAGGGTAACGGGGAGTGCTGTTACAAGTTGTTCTTAGCATCTCTTCTTGTGTAAGAGCAATATAGGTGTCATATATGTTCTTGAGTAAGAATTCTCTTTCTAGCATGAAACTGTAAGAAGAGGCAAAGGAATCCTAAAGGCTCCACAGGTGTGCTAGCTGAGGTGCTGTTTCCTGCCCTGGCAAGCCACTGGTGCCACTGTGGAGAAATGGCACAGGTACTGATTTTGCAGAAGGTTACATCTATACTGAGACAGAGACGCACACCTGTAATTATGAAAGAAGGCGTGAGTGAGTGTAAGGGACTGGTTGCACAAGGAAGAGCACATATCTTTTTTTTTTTTTTTCCACCACAGTTCAGACTCTTATTTTTGTATCTCCATCTGAGTAGTCCCCACTTTCTCCCATGAACCTTTTGTATTTTACCTAGCTTATAAATATAAGTGTTTCTCTGCTAACAAATTAACATGAAGTTTGATATTTTTCTGTCTCATTTGCTATCGCTTGTAATAAATGTTCTGTGGCTGTAACTTATTCTGGTATGAGTAAGTGAAGAATCCTGTCTCTTCCCTTCAAAGGATCAACTGTGCTGCCATAACAGGGCTCTCCTTTTTCCCCTTCCCTTTCCCATGTCGTATTTGTTATTACAAGCATCAGCTTTTTGCTGTCATACTTTATTGCAGTATTGAGGACCCAGATAAAGAAGGAAACCAAACAGGGATTATTAATGAATCTGAAACACTTCATCCTCTCAACAATCTGTTTTTAATAGCTGCTTTTAATTTTAATAATAATGCCGCCCCACCCCACCCCCTGCAATGGATGGAGTATCCATGTATTCTTCTGACTACTCTGGAGCTTTTATTGCTGAACAATGTCGAATGTCTGTATGTTTTACCAATGCTCTTCAGTTAATACAGGTGCCAGTAGCATGCATACACAGAACGGGGTACTAGAACTGCTTTTGTTTCACTCATGATAGCTATGCGCATTCAAACTGGTGCAAGCGCTGATTTGGATGGTTGATTACATACATATGCATATCCTGAGAAAACACAGTGTAGCATAACTGGTCCTAAATCAGTGGTGTGTTTCAGAATAAATGGCAGTAATCAGGAGCTTGCCTGCGTCTTGTTTGGGTGACGGGGTGTTCCTGCCCGGGAGCACCAGAAGGGTGAGCTGAGCACCAGGGGCCCAATCACTACCGTATGCAGATTTTCTAATTTCTTAGTTAGTTTAAACTTGAGGATGGGTCATGAAAACGGCTAACACACCCCCATTTTATTTTTGTAAGTCTTCAGTTTGTTTTTTCCCTAGTCCAAATGCAGTTGACATAAACTGGTCCCCTGTAGACTGGCCTCTGTAGGGCCCTTCAAGAATAAGCATCTGCTATCCCAGCAGATGTTAATGAGTCATTTCAAATACCTCATCTGAAGGTTACTTTTAGGAAATCGAAAACTTTCGGTTCCTATAATATCTCTAGAATAATTCACATAGGAGCAATGTGGGTGACCTCATATAATTTCCAGAATAGAGCAGACAACATAACCGCTTACATTTTCTCTGACTACCAAGAGTAAGGAAGCCCCCCCACCTGTTACGTTGATTCTGCTGGAAACCTTGATGGGGGATAAAAACCAGAAACTAACCCCTGCTAAGGTCAGCTCATGGTGCTTTTTCCCCTTCCATGAACTTTTCTCTGAATTATACCTACTAAGCTAAGTATAAAATATAGCAAATGAGAGATGAAATGTAAGGAGCGATATAGGAATATGAAACAGAAAGAGCGTTCACAATGGTGATAGGACAAACTGTGCTTACTGTCAGTTTGAAGTTTTTCTTGGCTTTCCTGGCAGTTGTCATCTCCTGCAGGTTAAATATTGCACCTCTGTAGAGTAAATGCATTTGTGGTGTGGCTCTTACCAAAGCTTCTGAGTAGCCTAAGATCAGAGAAAGTCTACCTTAGGGTGGATACCACTCTTAAGAAATACTGACTGATCGTACAGGAGATCAAAGCACTAATGAGGTGCATTTGAGAATAAAATTGTGTGATTCTCTCTACTGTTCTCCAGCAAGGAGAAAACTTTCTGCAGACCTGTAGGTGCTGTGGGGTCCCTCATAGTCGCAGGATGGGTCAAGTAGAATGATAGTGCTGTTAAATGTATAGTAGATCTTTCTCTCCCTGAATAGTGATGGAAAAGAGAGGGAGTTAACAACTAAAGTAAGCTCCAGAAGACAGGCCGTTTGTTTTCCTTGTGGTCAAGATGGGGAGCTCAGTTGCCAGAAATAATAGTACAGACAACTTCAGGAACTGTAAGAATCACTTGGTCTTGCTTGCTTCACCTTCCTGACGCAGCCGCAGGATTCTGGTTTTGCTGGGCATTGATCTGTGCTGAAGCCCACCAGTCTGTCTCCACAGAGGAGGACAGGTGGTGGTTCCTGAGTGGTGCTTCGGTGTGACTTCTCCTGTTGTCAAAGCGCCTTCAGGCCTCGCTGGTCAAGAGAGCAAGAGATTGAGACTGTTAATCAACTACACTATATCCATGTAGGCAGAGCCAACAAGAGTTAGGCCAATGGGCTGGGCCTGAAATATTTGAAGTTTACTGAGTGGTTTAGATTTAGCCAGTTCGAATGCTTTTCTTGTCTGATATTTGAAGGCAAGTTGTTTATCCAAGTGAAGTGCTTTAAGATACAGCAAGGAGCATTGACATCAGCAGAGATCAATGAAGGACGAAGAGGTCTATTTAATCTAGGAAATGAGTGACTTGGCTCTTTGATCCTGTTGCATTCTCTTATTCCCAGAAGGTTAAATTTAGTCCTGCATACACAAATTCTGTTTGACTAAGTTTACTTAGGTTTTAAATATTTGTGGGTTTCTTTTGTTTAGCTTCTCTTGTATAACAAGAAAAAAACCCCAACTGTTACCGCGTAATGAGGCTGTTGCTGTGTAAGCGTGTGTAGCTCTTTTCAGACTTGAGAGCAGAATATGCAAATTCAAACCCAAATGCATTTCTTTAAATATTTATATTGTATAAAAAGAAAAAAATAACAACCTCTGACCCATTGTACATGAACCAGCCTATGACATGGCATAGGGAAATTGTTCAAATTTGAATAGCCAAGAAATAAATCTAGTGTGGCTCATTTTGCCTGTAGTACTTCCATTTTCCAGAAGTACGGGAAACCTGGTGCGGTTTAATGCAAAGGTGTGCATTTTGGTTTGAGATGTAAAAAGGTAAGGTAAGCCTTAGAAAACATGACGATAAGACTGCAGTTTCTACTGTGATGAAAGACAATCTCAGAAAAATTCTCATAATCCCTTGTCTAGCAAGGTTAGTTGCTTTGGTGTAAATAAATAAAAGTCAAAGTGAGGGTTCTTTTTTATTATTATTATTTACGTTCTCCTTAACTGCAGCAAACCATTGCTTTGACGCTTCTTGCCACAGCCATACTTCACTCTGTGCCGACAGCCAGGAGGTTTAAAAGTGCATGAGTTGAAATATGCAGTACAACATAGAAAATAAAATTGAAAAAACAGGGCGAGGAAGGAAGGTCCCCGCAGGGAGTCAGAAGTACAGTCCCTCTGCTTCTTTCTTTGCGCATCCCTCTAACCCCGACCGCTGCCGCCCTCCCTCCCCTCTGTGCGCGGCTCAAATGCGTGGTCCCAAAGCTAGCACGGTCCTTACCAGCGCCGGTCGTGTAGGGCGCTTGCTTACTTTTAATTTTCAATTTTTAATTTATTGGTTTAAACTCGCCACCCCCCGCACCGCCTCGGGCTGCCTCGGGCGCCCACGGGGCGAAGGCAGGGCCGCCCCCCGCCCCGTCTCCGAAGCCGGCACCTATGCCGGAGGCGCTCCGGGGCCGCCACGGCCCGGGCAGCACCGCGGTTGCTCCGCGGCTGCGGGGCAGGTGCCGCGGCGCCCCCCGCCCCTAAGAGCGCACGGGCGGGGCGCGCCAGGAGATACGGGGGTAAAAACGTCGAGGGGGGGGGGGGGGGGGCATAAACCAAGTTAAACAACTAAAAAAAAACCAAAGCGGGGACGGGGAGAAAGGCGGGAGGAGGGCGAGGCGCCCCGGTGCCCGCGGGCGGGTGCCCCGGCCGGAGCCGGAGCGGTGCCGGTGGGGCGGGGGCGGCCCCCCTGACCCCCCGCGGCGCCGCCGGGCAGGCCGGTGCCGGGGGCGGGGAGGCCGGGGCGCGGCGGCGGCGCCCCGCCGGCCCCCATTGGCGGGCGCGGCGGCGGCGGCGGGGCCGGGCCGGGCCGGGCCGGGTCCGGGGCGGAGGGGCCGGCCCTGCCCCCGCGGCCGGCGGCGGCCCAAGGTTTAAAGTGAGAACTTTCTGCGGGCGGGCCGAGCCGCACAGCCCGCCGCCGCGCCGCTCCTGCCCCGCGCCGCAGCCGCCGCCGCCGCCGCCTCCCCCGGGCGGGCCGTACAATCCTCGGCAGTGTCCTGAGACTGTACGCCCGCCTCGGGGGCGACCCGGCCGCACCGGACCCCGACCCCCGGCCGCCCGCTCGCCGCTGCCGCCCGGGGAGCCCCCGCGTCCCGCGGGCAGGTGCTGAGCCCGCCCCGGCCCGAGAGGCGGCGCAGGAGCCGGCGAGCCGCCGCGATGACAGCTGACAAGGAGAAGAAAAGGTGAGGGGTCCGCGGGCTGCTGGGGCCGCTTCGTCCTCCTCCGGCTCGCCCCTTCCCCCGCGGCAGCGCCCTCCCGCCTGGGGCCGCGGCGGGACTCCCCGCGGGCAGGGGCGGAGGGCGGCACTGCCGGCGGGACGGCGCGGCCTCGCCTCCCACCCCGCGGAGGGTCCGGACCCGGAGCCTTTGCGGAGACCAGCAGCGGCTGCCCTGGGCGGTAGTTCGCCCGGCTCAGGCGGGGGAGCCGCGCCGGGCTCCTCCGCCGGGGGAAGAGCGGCGCCCCTCCCGCCCCAGCCGCCGCCGAGCCGAGGCGGGGAGCGCCTGCCCGGGGAGCTGCCCCCGCCGGGCGGCACCGCGGCGAGCGGCGCTCGGGGGGCCGCCGCTGCGGGAAGCGGCCCCTGCCCCGGCCGGCACGTCCCGAGCGCCCGCCGCCACCCGGAGCGAAGGCGGCCGCCCGGCCGCGGCTGTGCCCGGCGGGGGCTGCGGGCGGGCAGGTGCACCTGGCGGGCGCGGCGGCGGCGGCGCCTCCGGGCAGCCCGCGGGCGCGGGTCCGCCGCTCTTGCGGGAGGGCTTAGTGCGCGTCCCGGCAGGGCTTGTTCGCTTAGTATCGGTTGGGACCTAGTTACGGGCAAATGAATTGTCAGTTGAGGAGGGGGCTTTTAAAGGTAGCACCCTTAGCAGCGCGTGATTCATAGTGAAAACCGTGGGGCTGTCGCTGACAGGCGACGTAAACGCGCGCGAGTGGAGTCAGAGTACCGCGTTCCCGCAGATCCTCGCTCCGGCCCGACTTGCCACTCGCGCCGTTGGTGAAGGTCCTCAGCTGTGGCGGGTTTTCCTAGAGGGCTGAGGGCTGGAGGAGCCCTGGCCGGGCGCTGGGCTGGGCCACTTACTGCGCTCTGAAGAGGATGTCAAGCTAGGCGGTTCCATACTGCCTAACGAACCTTCCAAAGGGAGTAAAAGTAACTCCGCAGGTTTTCCTATCAAAGAGTGTATTTTCCTGGTGGCTCTTGAGGTTGAACGTCAAAATAAAACACACGATCCCTAACACATAAGTTACAGGTGGCGATTAAGAAAAGAAGTATCTGGTCGTGGCTCCAAGCCGATAAACAGTTCCTGGGGATGAGTGAGGGCGCTGACATGGTGAAGGCGAAGCGAGTGAATAAAGGTCCACGAAGCCTCCTAGCAGGGTGTTCATTCACCCTGTTTTATACGGCAGGCAGTCACAAGGCTGAGTCTATTATTGGCTCAGGTTGCTGTTCTGACTATAGATTGTGTTCATAAACGATGTGATTTACAGACTAAGAATTTTATCTTGTTATTTGTCATGTGTACTTTCCAGTTGATGATGCAGTAAACTTTAAACACTGGTTTTTGGTTTGTGTAATAGCTCCTTTTTTATTGAGTCACTCTGTGACGATGTAATTGGGGAAGTATTGTAGTATAAACCATACATTTACCATATAGCTAGCCGCAGTTTATCAAACGCTAACGTATTAAGGTTAAACAATTGCCGCAAGTGTATTGTCTTCTAGGTATTCATCTTCTGTGCAGGGTATAAAATACGGGTACATTTTGTGTCCTCTTGTGTTGAAGAAGAGAGTAAAAAATTATAGTACAGTACAATGTAGTTATAAAAATGTGTTATCGTAGTTTATAGGAATGAGAAGAATGAAATAGCGTACATATTGAAAATACACTGCGTTCATTGTATCACCTCTTTTTAATGAGGCACTCAAGCTCTTCAGTTTTAACCTCTTACTTTCAAACACAGTGAGGGATTGAGCGCTGTCTAATCTTGCAGGACAGCACACTGAAGTGCTTTGTGGAAATATTCTCCAGATACAACATAGAAACTTCACAGGACTAAAGTTTGAATGCTAATCCTGACTCTGTCACTGATTTTACATAAATCTTGTGACATTCCAGTGACAATTTTCTGTCTCTCTCAGAAGTAGGCTAATTGTTATCTGGCTCATGGGATTGTTGTGTAAATTAATGTTTGTGGAAGAACTGGGAGAGTATCAGATGAGGGATTTAAGATAGCTTGCTTGTGCCTCCCTGTCTGTGCGCGTATGTATGTATGTATGGATGTCCCTACTGGGGACGCACCCTACGTAGCCTTCTGAAGCAAGATTTTTTTTTTTTTTTTTTAATTTTCCAATACTATTGTAGAACAGATTTATTGACTTGAGTTCAACACTTGTTGTATTATTTGCTTGAGCTCTATCCAGATGTGCAACTAGGAACTCTAACCTGACTCGCTAATAGCATTTATAAATCAATTTTGGGGAGAAAAGGTGGTGGGGGTAATATGGTTTACCAGATTTGCAGGCAGCTCTGGAACATATGTTTAGAGGAGCAGTTCTCTTACTGTTAAACAGAAGCTCTATGGAGGATAATCTTTGATTCTTTTAATGGTCCATTTAAGTTGAAGAGCATCCTCAGGTTCTCATTTGAAGCTCTGTCTGTCAATAGAAAAGAACCGTTGCTTCCTTTGGAACAAACGTTCTAACACTTTCAGTAGGCTGATTTCCCACATTTAAAGTTAGTCCAAGATACTGAGTTGAGATTAATATGATTATTATTTTAACTTAATAAAAAAAAAAAATCATTATCTACACAGTCTTAAACACAAAGTCTGATGTTTCCTAGAACGCTCGTAATTAGAAACTGGGAAAGGAGGAGTAAAAGGGTAAAACACATTTTAGCAAAGTAATAAAAGCTAAGGAAAAGACATCTGTGATCATTGTGCAGTACAATGACAACTAGTAGATAGATCCCGATTTAATTAGGGCAGAATTGCAGAATATCTTGGTGTGGTTTTGAATTATTTGAGGGACGTAGTTATTTTAATAGGAACGTATGGTATGTTAAATGGACTGTTTTGGATGGACAACAGCGTATATTTGAGAATAGTTTGAAACCTGGCTCAGGACAAATCAGGTATCACTGAGTAGGATGCGTCATTTGGCTTCACCTTTTCAGTTGTGGTGTTTGGGGATTTCTGTGTTTGTTTTCTGGTAGTATGAAAAATAACCCAATTTTGCAGCTTAGGGGGATTCTATACTAGTGGTCCCCGTATAATTACACAGTACTGTTTTGTCACCCTAAGGATGTAATGTTATATAAATCTGTTTAACTTCTTCTGGTGCAGATAGTAAACAAACGGGATTCCTCCCAGTTATTGACTAGGTAACTGACTGCTTTCAATTACTCTTTCACTTTGGGCTTTATTAGATGTTGAGCCCCTCTAATGAGACACTTTGTGCCTCAATTTCCACTGACCTTTACTTCAGGGGAGTGATTCTGCCAAGCTGAGGTCGCTCTTGGTGGCTCCTCCTCAGGATGAGGGAACTGTCCTGATGACACCACTCTCCAGCGCTCAGGTAGTCACTTGCTCTTAATGGATGTAATTTGGATGCCAGGAAATGTGAGCGATTGGATGTGCCAAGGTGTTTAACTGCAGATTTAAGGAAAAGTACTTTCTCGGTTTTGTTCTACCCGGTATGCTTTCTGTTTTAAGGTATGTCGCCATTGTCAGATACACTACCTCTTGCCTGTTATTCTGTGACGGTGATGAATTAGATGATCTTGTCCATCCACTTGCCAATGTAGGTTGTTTCTTCTATTCTTGTAAACATCACTTTATGTACTTCAGCTGATGGAGCTTTGAACGCTTTTCTTCGCAGGCTATTGCATAGATTACTTCACTTCATAGAAAAATTGTTGAAGTTTTGTTATTGCTCAGCATCTCCCCACGCATAGCCCGCTTATTTAATTTCCTTCAGTTTGCTTCTGTGTTAATGTCTCCCCTTACAATTTTTCTTATTTGATGTTATCAAAAGGAAATGTAATCTCCTGAATTCATGATGAACAATCTGTTGAAATTGGCTGGTTAGTACATGTTTATGGTATGTTAACATTAAGCAGCTTGGACTTGGGTTTCAGCACCAAAAATGCAGGCACTTCATAGCTTGTAGGTCTTCTTGAATGACTCTGGCCACTCGTACTCACGGTATTTTGCTTTTGCCCCTTCTGGTTTCTGCATTCACTGCCCTTTTTGTATTTCTACAGATGTAGAAAGAGTTTTTCTACCAGAGGGCAACCCAAGGGCACGTGAATGAGGAACGACAGGCTGCACGAGTGCCTCGATGTCTCCCTTTGCCTGCGGTGGCACGTAGCAGAGGTTGGGCTGAGCTCTGACTTGGCGTCCTGGCCTACCTGGGAAAGCTTGACTTCTGCTGCCCAACTGCTGTGGCTTCACCTCTACAGAGCCGAAGCATTTGAGCTTAATGAGGGCTGAATGGCTTTCACTGTGGGAGCGGTGTGCAATGCCAGTGCTTCCCGGTGTGTGCCATCCTCCGGGAATTACCTGGGCTTCTGAGGATTTCTGCTTTGTGGGGATGCCACAAGGGCTGGCTCTGCTCATGTTTAGCACTTAGCCCAAGAGCAAGTTAAAAATCTAACACCCCTTACTACACAGCACCTTTCTGTGTCATGTCCTTTTCCCTTCATCTTCTGATGTCGGTTGTCTTCCGTCATGTTTATGCTGTGTGGGTCATTGGGAATATCTTGCATATTGGAGGTACTCTGCTAACAGGAGTTTTGGGATTATTTTTGCAAATTTAGAGAGACCCATTATGAGTATCAAAAATGGATCTCTCTGCCTTTCTATAATGTTTTTTATTATGGTGGATTCATAAACATTACGTATTTTTATTTTCAGGTTCCAAGTAGGAGCTGCTGTTAGGTGGGGGGGGGGGGCAGAACTCTTCAAGTATTGAACTTCTTGCTATTATTTTCGAATGGATAACCTTTTTAAAGCTGAGAATTAGGTTAAACATTAGAGTAAGGAAATGAGCAATACAAAGGCAGGCTGTATTTAAAAATACTTTGGATATATGGAATGGTTTTATTCCTCTAAAGCTATTTGTGAAATGCTATTCTTTTAATTACTCCAATATTCATAGTGTCATGTATATCTTAATAGTGATAAATACCTTTACTCCTGGTAGCTGGCACAAGGTTGACAGAACACTTCTCTTAAATTAAGCGAAAGTTCAAGTATGGTTTTTATGCAGCTGGCATTTTTTTTCCCCTCATTTATCATTCTTGTGCTCCATTTGCTTAAAAGGCTATATAATAACGTAGTTATCTGCTGAGGATAAAATCTTGACTGCTTATATAAGAAAAAATAACTGCTTCCGTAAATTTAGACTCTTTTCTGAAGTATGTAAAATGGGAAACTATTTTACTGTGCATTTGGAAAGTAGATTAATGAAGTACAGTAGGCTAACTGGCTGATAAATAACTAGTGTTCCAAAGTAACTCTCATTTAATTATGCTCTTTACTTCTTGAGCTCAAATCTAATTACGGTTTTGGTTCTTTCCTCTGTGACTTTATTTAGGTCTAGAAAATTTAGCTGAAACAAAATCTACCGTAATAAATTTTGATTAAATGGGTGTATTTATGTCTTAAAACAGTTAAACTTGTAATTTAATTTACTTGACTGTTATTACAAAGAGTTTGGAGTTGGATAACATATCCATTATGTTTTTCTGTCCATTGCATTACATGACACAGCAAATATTCAATATTCCATTCTACATAAACTCATCAAATATTTTGCCAGACAAGAAGCTAAGTTGCTTTAGTTGAATTTTTAGGTCTGATCTTCAGTCACAGAGGTGCCCTGGTCTTGACCCTTCCTCTGTGTGTGAATATGTAGTATCAGCAGTTTTCTTTGATTAGGGGAATGTTTAGGGTGTCGCCTCCAAAAACATTGTTTGAAAAATTCAGAAACTTTACAAATGCTTTATGTTAGCCTGTGGGTGTGCGACTAATACTGGCTTATTGCAGCTTTATGAACAAGTTCTGTGCATCTGGGCAGGAGGAAAAAACACTTTCTTATTTTGTTTCTGCTCTCAAGTGGGACAAAACCAGGATAATACAGCTCCTTAGCATTTTTCATTCCTAATGCAAATATGTTGAACCGTCCCCCAAGTTACAAATGCTTCCTCATTCTGCTGTGTATATATTCATATAGTGATCTGTTTTCAAGCAAGCATTAAGTCGCATATGTTTTAATCTCAAGTATTTGTGGAGTATCTGTAGAACCAAACTGACTATTTTCCAAAAAGATCTCAACAACTTACTGGTGTTTCTAACAAGATACAGGAGAAGTAAACACATCTCTAAAAATGTATCTTGCCTGTGCTTGGCTACCCCTCCAGCCCCTACTTCTTGAGGCCTGTCCCTAAATCCCAGTTGTGACCTACATGAATGAAAACCCCAGGCTAGTATGCGGACAGGCTGTAAAGCAGGATTGTGATGGAGAGAACAACCGGGCTGTGGCCATTTATGGGATTTGGCTGGGATTTGTTTGTTTGTTTTTTTACTATATTGTCAGTAAGCTTAAGATTTATTGCCCTGCCGTGATCTTAAGATAACTCTCAGTCTCCTCAGCTAGTTTTCCCAACTAGGTGTAGTGGCGATTAGGTCACTGTTTGTGCTATAAACGCAGTGCTCATTTTATAGCGTACCAAGATGAAGGAAAGGTTAACAGAATGATGATTCCCCCACAAATATCTGCTTCAGTCCTTCAGATCTGTAAAATGAAGGATGTATTTATGAAATAGGTGGTGGGCAGATGATGCTGTTTCTTATTGATCTGGGCTGGTGTCAAAGCTACCATAAGTTTCTTTGAATTGGAAAAAAAAAAAAAGACTTTCTGATGGGCGTTCTCATGCTGGTGCGGCTGTTAGCTCTTTCCTGCTGTGGGGAAGGTTGCACCAATGGCCAATATATCCCATGAGACGCCGTTTCTCACCTTCCATGCTGCCATGCCCATGACCAGTTTAACGTCTTATCTGTCTTGTTGCTTTTGGCATGGGGCTGTCCCTGGAAGCTGGAGTCGTAGTGGTGGGAGACGTGGGGTGATGGTGCACTCCCAGCCTTGGGTCCCGTGCTCTAGTGGGTTGCCCTACTGTTTTTTTCTACAGAAAAGCCATGAGTGCCAAGTCCTACAGTGCACTCTGTGTCTGCCTCAATTTTTTTTCCAAAAATCACTTATTCCCTGTTGCTTTCACCTCCTTCTCTGCAGCCCTGGCAGAACAGAAAGCTGGAGCACTGCAGCATCCCTTTATATTTGGGTATGAATTGCTGCCTGTGTTCAACTCCTTTTACAAATAACATTTTGGAGCTAGAAGAGTGTGAGCAGTCTGACCCTCTCTTTTTGTTTCAGGAAATTGTGTTATCTAAGGAGAAGCTAAAATTAGAAGGGATATGGGGAGGGTTGTGTGTTTTGGTTTTTTTTTTTTTTAAACTGAACAACTCTCCTAATGGATGAATCATGTGGGTGTAACTTATGGCAAGCAGTGTGTCTGAAGATATATGTGTAATAAGATTACCAGGATCATTTAGAAGCTATTTTGAACTACTGAAACGTGAACCTAATCTATTGTAAATATTTGTTACTCATTATCTAATATATCAAAATACATTTGGTTAGAGTTAGGCAAATGAAGGTAAGATATAAGGTGCAAGTTTTTAACAATGGGTTACTAAGCATTGTAAGAGCTGCAGATGCAGTTGGTGGAGCAAATATTTTCTGTAAAAATAAATATTTTCTTGGAAAATAATTTTCCAGTGTACAGGGGGAAAAGCGCTAGCGTTAGACTAAAATGAAGGGATGGGATTGACAAATTGTCAAAACATTTGGAGAGTGCTTAAACATTTTAGATTTGGCTTCATTTTAATAAATTTTCTGAATCCCTGTGTTGCGCTACGTTTTTAATCTAAAACTGGATGTTTTAAATTTCATTTGAATGAGACCTCAGTAATTTTTGGCCTCTTTTTAATTTAAAGTTTTTTTTTTTTTTCCTTCTGTTTCTGGTGTTTGACTCAGTTGGGGTTTTTTCCAGATTTTCTTTGCTTTACTGAAAGCCGCAAGACACATACATGAATCTGGTTTGGTGGCTTGACCTGAATCAAGTTCCTGTCTTCCTTTCAGGAAGACTCTTTAAGTTTTCTGCTAAACCAAAATATTAGGTATTCCTTTTATACTACTCATTAACCCTCATCACTTGAGGCCTTGAACTTAAAACAGTCCCGTCTTTCAAAAACTGCAATTGTTTAAACAAGTTACCCGGTCTGATGAAAATATTGAGTCGTCTTTGGATAGGGTTAGGCAGGAAGTGTGACTCGGCGATGACAAAGGTCTTCTCTAGCTTTGGTTATGTGAACAGCTTTTTAAATACAGTAGTATAACTGACAACATAGCAATAAAGGCCCTCCCCACCCCCTGGCCCACATTACTGGCTCCTGATATGACAGACAAGAGAGCCAAAATGTGGGAGAGATGAAAACAGCATGTTGCAGAATTTCTAACTTGGTTGTTCTCGAAGGACTGATAATTTCAGAGTCATGTTCTTGAAAACCTGCCTACGTACGGTGAGAGATAGAAATGTTTGCCTTTCCCAGGAAAGCTATTGCTTTAAGTAACAGATATAATAATATCTTGAAATATAGTGATCCCAGGTGATATCCACCTTTGGCCTAGTACGTGCATTTTCTTTAGGTGCTCAGCTTCTGAGTCCCTTGGTATGTATTATTTAATACACAGAAGGTGATTTGCTGAATGACTTCAGTTTAAGAAGCCAATACAATGGCCTGAATAAGTTGCAGGAAATCTAAAAAATGTGCCCTATTGCTCTTCTTTTCTTAAAAGGGAAAGCTGTTGCTAATTTATAGTGTCAGAGGCCTTATGAACTTTTTAAAATCTTAGCACTGGGGAAAACCATTAAGAGCTGAAAAGTTTGGTGCAAGTCGTGTAATAGTGTTCACGTGCTTGTAAGATAAATATTTGCTTAGGTAGTAAGCTGAAGGAAGTATGAAGTGGGGTGGTTATTAGGCAGTTTTTATAAAGGTAGTGGAAGTAGGTGTTAAAGAACATTCCTTGTGTTTTGTTTCATCCATTAGCATATCTAAGGTCTTCACTGCCATAAAAAGGTACTTAAACTCTTGGTATCACAGTTGTCGTTTGCACTTGCATTTGTATGATAAACTACAAAGCAACCCTATTCAGTCATTGTGTTTGGGACATTCTCGTGGCTGGTGTTGGTCTTCGAGCCCTGTCCATTCATTCACAATTGTATCACCCTCTCTGCCAGTAAATTCTTGGTGTTATTGGGTACTTGCTGTCACAATACTTCAAAGATCTTTGTGACGTTAACAAATGCTAAAAAAAACCCCCCACCCCTCTCTGTATTCCTACTTTTGTAAATGGGGAATGTTTCTAGGAATGTGCCGAAACTTTCAGCTGTCATACTATTTGTATCCAAAACTTGTTGCAAATACCAGAATATCTTTTGAGATTGTATGCATTGTTGTGCCTGGTTAGATTTTTATATGCCATTATGATGAAATATCATACTCGTCAGCTGATGGCAATGACAGTGTCTTCAGACTCTTAGATAATTATGGAGAGTATTGGCTTAAAGCTGATATGAAGCTTGCTTAGAAGAAAAATGTTTTTTGAATGATCCATGAAATGGGAGCATCATACATACATGTGTGAGAAGAAATTCAACATTAAGTGGTTTTATTGTGCCATGACTCCTTGGCAGTATTTCTCTGGAATACAAACCCAGTGAACCAAGTATACCTATACTCCACTCCAGGATTTTTCCTAAGGACTCAGTTGCCTCCAGTGTGTTTCATAACCTGTGAGAGAAGATTGGAAATTGGTGGAAATGCTTCTGGTATTTCTCCTGTAGAGCTTTTGCCAGGTGATTCTTCTGGGAAGGCTGTGTTTGCTCGGTTCTTGGGAAGGGGAAAGTCTTTGGGAAGGGGTGAGCCTTTGGGAATGGCCTCTGCATGTTGCCCTCACCAGGAGGAAAGAGTTATCTTTGGAGGAGCAGCGGGGCTTTGCTTACCGTTTGCTGTCCCTGGGTTTTCCCATCCCTTCTTAAAGGGAACCTCTGTGACAAAGGAAATCCATGATGAATGTAGCTTTTGGTTTACTACTTCCACTGTATCCCCATATTGACCCAGGTGACCTGTTTCCCCTTGTCCTTTAAGCTGACTCATGTACATTGGGGAATGCAGGCAGTTGGAATTTGCCAACCTTTGCACATGAGATGGGTGACCTTCACTTGCAGAGGAGGAAGCCGATACCCCGTCTAGCCAAGATGATGATGCCTGGTCTTAACAAAACAGCATTACTTAAATTTTTAAGAAAAAATAGACATTTGGGGGGGTTGACCCCCTTTATTGCTTAATGCAGCACTTTTACACGCGTGATTTGGAGGAAGAGTTCTTGTTTGACTGATGGAACGTAGCTTGGTTCAGCTGCGGGTGGGCTGTTTATGTGTGACAGCTGTGAGATTATCAGTTACTGTTAATAACTCCAGTTCTTGGTATTTCCCCTGAAAATGATTTGAAGGATGTGTTTATTGCCATTACTAATCAGAGGACATTTTTATGGGAACATCCTTTCTGTGCCTAAGTTGTCTTAATGCTGCTACTGGCTTTTACATAACAGCAAAGCTGTATTTATGTTCTCAGTGATTCACAAAAGGGGACTATCCCGTTTGCTTAGGCATGTGCTGGCTTGAAAATGAAATAGAAGTAAGTGCAGATATCTTGAGGGAAACTTAATGCTGGTGTTTCGAAACACCCATTATTTCCCTTTTAAGAAAAACAACCCCCCCAACCCTACTTTTGTTTGTTAACCGTGCGGCTGGCCCGAATGAAACCTCTTTGGCATGGGGACCTGGGCCAAAGCGCAGCGAAGCTGAATAAAACCATTTCTTGGATTCTATCTCTTGAGCTTGTTTGCCACTCCCAGTAGAGCTGGCTGTAAAAGCCGCGTCTGGTTGCTGACTGGGCTGCTGAACAGCAGCTTCAGCAAGCGATTCTGCCTCTGCAGCTGCATCTCCCATCGCCTTTCTCCTCCACACCCTCTCTGAAGACCTTGCTTGCCCAGCCCCAGCTCTTTGTCCTCCTGGGGACTGGGGACGTTGGGTTGGTAACGTAGCCTGGATGGTGTGGCTGATCTCCGTCATTATCCTCGCTCCCCAGTCTGGAAAACTGGGATGGTAGTATATCCTTCCTTCCACCCTTTGTGTGTCTTATTTATTTAGACTGTAAACGTTTTAAAGTAGGGACTTTCTATTTCTATGCCTAACACAATGCTGTAGCGAGGTTGGCAAGAAGGTTGTGTGATAAACCTAACTTGAAAATGCTTAAATAGGGGGTTGTCAAATGGAAGGAGTTTGGGTCTCTCTTGCTTTTCTTACATCGCCTGGTTAATTGCTTTCTTTACTGCACCATTCCGTATTATCCCTCAATATGTAGGTTACACCCACGTGCTGATGGGTGACCTACGCCTTTGTTTGCTTCACCTTTGAATTTGGCCCCCGTCGTATAAGATCCACGTGCAATTTAGACACCCCAAGCAACTGAGGAGATGGGGTGGTGGTGGCAGGGGATTGCAACGCCCTGAAAGTGTCTGGGAGACTATAAAGCGCCCCTTTACTCTTTCAGATTTCATCACAAAGCAGGCAAGTGAGCAACCCATGGGGCAACAAGAACGAAAAGGAGGATTTGACCGTCACACCAAAACCAGTCTTTTCTGCAAATAGGTTGTTCAGCAGGGTTTCAGCCAGCAATCATTTGCGCTTGGTTTCTTTGAACTGAGAGCTGTAAGAAAGGAAAACAGTGCTGAATTACAAGGTTAACCTGACGTGAGTTTAGAGGTTAGCGTACGCAAGCTCCTTCACATAGACTGCGTAGACCGAAGCCTGTGGGTCTTCATTCATGTTGAAGTTTCTCCTGCATATGGGTGGCAGAGCAGGCCTGAAGAGGGAGCAGGCATGTTCTTCAGTGTAAAGAAAAGACATTGAGAAAAGCCTAACATCTTATACGGGCTTTTATTGGCAGCTTTGCATACTGTATATGTGCAGGCTCTGAAGAAGATAATGCAAGAGGCCATGTTATCTGTATAGCACCGCTCCTTTCTCTTTGCCTGCCAAATCCTAGGACAACATCCCCCACCCCCCAAACCGAAACGCCACCGTAAACACAGTGTAACTAAATTCTAGCTTCTCTAAAGGCAAGCATGAAGCAATGAACTACAGTGACCAGCACTATTGCTTTCTGACTTTTTTTTTCAAATGTATTTTAAAGGAGGTGGATGACAGCAAATGGTGCGTGTTCAAAAAGTAGTGACTTCTCAATGCTTTTCCAACCTGGGGAATAAAATGAGTGGGGAGCAAAGTCTGCATTGCAGGTCATGGTAAGGATTTCAGATGCAGTGATGGCTAATGTGGAGCAGAGGTCCGCCTAAAGACAGAGCTGAAAGAGGAAGGGTGTCTGCAGCCTGACCTGTTAAAAGCTTTAAGAACAAATCATCCCAACATGAAGTCATTACAGAGTGGAGGGAGTTGATGTGATGAATACAGTGCAAGCATAAAATGATTTCACATTCTATTGCATTTTGAGTAGGTTACAGCCATGGAATGAGCCTACCGAGTCATTTGTACATTGAACTGTGTGCTCCTGTTGGTCGGGTTTCTTAGTTTCTATTTGTACCTTACTTAACAGATTGGGTGCTCTGGCTTTTGTACCAAAATAACTCCAGCTCCAAAATCTTTGAAGTCTGATAATATGTCTAGAACTTTTACCAAAACGGGGTTCAGTTCCTGCCTGAGACCTCTGGGTACTGCTTTGAGAAAATACCTTTGATAAAAATATAATATAAACTGTGTGTAATGTGAACCTTTATCCCTCTTAAAAGGGAATTTCATGATCGTTCCACTTGGGTTCTACTTCTGTTAGCTGGTGGATTAAACAAATGAAATGGTCAAACACTCAGTAAGGTATGAGGAAAGCAGAGCAAGCATCTGTTCTTATACTGTTATTTGTGTAGGAAGTAAGTTTTGAATTACGAAGTTGTAAGAAGGAAATATTTGGTGGGCAAATCTATTTCAGTACACTCTGTTTTTGAAAGTATTTAGTTTGCTCACATACCAGGAGTTGTTGTAGGACATACAGTGAAGCTGTGGAATGAGAAATTAGTGAACTGAAGGAAAATATACCAATGCATGCAGCATGGGCAACAAACCGAAGGAGCTGGAAGCCATTGTCCAGCAGGAAAACTAAGATAATAGTGGTCATCACGGAAACGTGGTGGGATGACTCGCACAACGGGAGTGCTGCACCGGAAGGCTACGAACTCTTCAGAAGGGATAGGCAAGGAAGGCGAGGCAGTGGGGTAGCCCTGTATGTCAAGGAGTGTTTTGATTGTTAAGGATGGTGACGATAGGGTTGAGTGTCTGTGGGTAAGAATCAGGGGGAAGGCCAACAAGGGAGATATCATGGGGGGAGTGTGTTATAGACCACCAAACTAGGATGAAGAGGCAGATAAAATATTCTAAAAGCAGCTGGGAGAAGCCTCACAATCACTAGCCCTTGTTCTTGTGGGGGACTTCAACTTACCAGATGTCTGCTGGAAATACAATACAGCAGAGAGGAAACAGTCTAGGAGGTTCCTGGAGTGTGTGGAAGATAACTTTCTGGTGGGTGAGCCAACGAGGGAAGGTGCCCTGCTGGACCTGTTGTTTGTGAACGGAGAAGGGCTTGTGGGTGATGCGATGGTGGGAGCCTGTCTTGGGCACAATGATCATGAAACCACAGAGTTTTCGATTCTCAGAGAAGTAAGGAAAGGGGTCAGCAGAACTACTAACTTAGACTTCCAGAGGGCAGACTTTGGCCTGTTTAGGAGCCTGGTTGAGTCCATTGGGAGGCAGTCCTGAAGTGCAAAGGAGTCCAGGAAGGCTGGACGCTCTTCCAAAAGGAAATCTTAAAGGCACAGGAGCAGGCCATCCCCATGTGCCGGAAGACTAGCCGGCTGGGAAGGAGACCGGCCTGGCTGAACAGAGAGCTTTGGCTGGAACTCAGGTTAAAAAAGAGGGTTTATGACCTTTGGAAGAAGGGGCAGGCCACTCAGGAAGACTACAAGGATGTTGTGAGGTTTTGCAGGGAGAAAATTAGAAGAGCCAAAGCCCAACTAGACCCTAACCTGGCAACGGCCATAAAAGACAACAAAAAATGTTTCTATAAATACATTAGCAAAAAAAGGAGGGCTAAGGAGAATCTTCATCCCTTACTGGATGCAAGGGGAAACGTAGTGACAAAGGATGAGGAAAAGGGTGAGGTACTTAATGCTTTCTTTGCCTCAGTCTTTAATAGTAAGACCAGTTGTTCTCTGGGTACCCAGCCCCCTGAGCTGGAAGATAGGGACAGGGAGGAGAATGAAGCCCCCACAATCCAAGGGGAAATGGTTAGCGACCTGCTACACCACTTAGACACCCACAAGTCTATGGGACTGGATGGGATCCCCCCAAGGGTACTGAGGGAGCTGGCAGAAGTGCTCACCAAGCCACTTTCTGTCATCTAGCAGCAGTTATGGCTAAACCAGGGAGGTCCCAGTTGACTGGAGGTTAGCAAATGTGACACCCCTCTTCAAGAAGGGCCGGAAGGAGGATCTGGGGAACTAGAGGCCTGTCAGCCTGACCTTGGTGCCAGGGAAGATTATGGAGCAGGTCATCCTGAGTGCCATCACATGGCATGTACAGGACAACCAGGCAATCAGTCCCAGTCAGCATGGGTTTATGAAGGGCAGGTCCTGCCTGAATAACCTGATCTCCTTCTATGATGAGGTGACCCACTTAGTGGACAAGGGAAAGGCTGTGGATGTAGTCTACCTAGACTTTAGTGAAGCCTTTGACACCATTTCCCACAGCATTCTCCTGGAGAAACTGACTAATTATAGCTTGGACGGGTGCCGCCTTCTCAGGGTAACAAACTGGCTGGATGGTCGGGCCCAAAGGTTTGTGGTGAATGGAGTTAAATCCAGTTGGTGGCTGGTCACAGTGGTGTTCCCCAGGACTTGGTACTGGGGCTGGTGTTGTTTAATAACTTGATCGATCATCTGGGCAAGGGGATCGAGTGCACCCTCAGTAATTTTGAAGATTACACCAAGTTGGATGGGTGTGTTAATCTGCTTGAGGGTACGAAGGCTCTGCAGAGGGATTTGGACAGGCTGGATCGATGGGCTGAGACCAACTGTATGAGATTCAACAAGGTCCTACACTTGGGTCGCAACAACCCCATGCAACGCTACAGGCTTGGGGACAAGTGGCTGGAAAGCTGTCCTGCAGAAAAGGACCTGGGGCTGTTGGTTGACAGCTGGCTGAAGATGAGCCAGCAGTGTGCCCAGGTGGCCAAGAAGGCCAACGGCATCCTGGCCTGTGTCAGAAACACTGTGGCCATCAGGAGTAGGGAGGTGATCGTGCCCCTGTACTCAGCACTGGTGAGGCCACACCTCGAATACTGTGTTCAGTTCTGGGCCCCTCACTACAAGAAGGACATGGAGCGTGTCCAGAGAAGGAACAGAGAAGGGCGACGAAGCTGGTGAGGGGTCTAGAGCACAAGTCTGATGAGGAGCGGCTGAGGGAACTGGGGTTGTTCAGTCTGGAGAAGAGGAGGTTCAGGGGAGACCTCATCGCTCTCTGCAATTACCTGTAAAGAGGTTGTAGAGAGGTGGGTGCTGGTCTCTTCTCCCAGGTGACAAGTGATAGGGCAAGAGGGAATGGCCTCAAGTTGTGCCAGGAGAGCTTTAGATTGGATATTAGGAAAAACTTCTTCACCGAAAGGGTTGTCAAGCATTGGAACAGGCTGCCCAGGGAGGTGATTGAGTCACCATCCCTGGACGTATTTAAAAGATGTGTGGATGAAGCTCTTAGGGATATGGTTTAGTGGTGGACTTGGCAGTGTTAGGTTAAGGGTTGGATTTGATGATCTTAAAGGTCTTTTCCAACCTAAATGATTCTGTGATTCTGTGAAAATAAAGAGAAGGCCTCAACCTAGAGATATACTAGCTATCGAGAGTCAAAACATCTCCCCCTCCACCTCAGAGAAAGTAAATGCTTTCTTGCTTGTGGTTTGTTGTAGCTGACTATGAATTGTATACAGGAAGTTCAGAGAAGGATTTTGGCTGGGTGAGCTCCTGGGAAATGCAGTCGTCAAAAGAAATCTTAATAGAAGATTTAATAAGAAGATGAGACGGTGATTAGAAGAACTATCCTCTTCTAGCTGGTTTTCTTAAAGAATCAAGGCTTACACTGTTATAGTGTGTCTCTCTCCATTCCTGACAGAGCTGTAAAGATCTCAAGGATATTAAATTCCTGGGAGAGGTGTTCAGAAACAATGTTGTAATCGCTTCAGGGAAAGGCTGCAGCACAAGCGCATTCCCCTGTAGAGACCAGAGACTTCCTATGGCTGAAGAAGCCATAGGTGCCCCCTCAGGGGCAGCAACTCCAGCCAGCTCCATGCTTGCAGCTCCCTGTGCCACAGGTACTGGGGTCCAACAGGAGTCCGCAGAGCCTGGAGAAACGTGGTTTTGCTAGTGCCCTTGTTCGCACAACAGCTCGTTGCTTTTGTAGCATGGTTCACTAGTTAACCCTTGTGGTGTTTTAAAACTCACCGTGAGATACTTGCCTTGCTATTTGGTAGAAACAGATACAGAGAAAATGTTTTTCCTTACTCTGGGTGTTTGAGTGTTTCACTGTGCTTAGACCTTACTGGTTTTGGATGAAGAAACTGCTGCGCAACTATGGTTAATACTAACACTTAATACTGTGAGATGTTTTAGACTGGCCACGTTAAAACCACCAGTGTATGCTTGATTCAGGCCCCGAGAAGTGCAGCTGGACTTCTTTCTGCTGGACAGGAATTGCTGTCTTCAACTGGAGAAACAACTGCACTTCTGAAGAGCTGTAACTCTGGATCCGGCTGTAAAAAGGTCTGTTTTGGTTGGAGAGGTCCAACTGTGTGTGTGTTTGGTGTTGGTTGTCAGGTTCATGATTAATTTTAGGCATTGTTATATCGGTAGTAACAATGAAGGCATTGTCACTGCTAACATTTTCACTTTCCTGTGTTGCTGCCGTGCTCGTTTAATTATTTTTGCAAAAGTGGTAGGTTATGGGAACCTTTTCATGTGCGAATCGTGGGGAAGACGGGAATCTCTTTTTAAAAGTTGCGCAAGTTTGTCATTCCCATAAGCAATGGTAATGATGAAAACTTTTAAAATCAGTTCATTGGCACTGGCAGTCAGTATCTACTGGAGATCTATTATACTTCTCAGGATCGCTTCCTCCAGTCAAGGCGGTACTACTGTTTGGTTTTTGTTTGTATTGTGTGTTTGCTGGAAGGAGAGTGCTATTGTGTGTTTTTCGAGGGCGATTCCAAACATAAAATAGATTCTCTTGAGAATGCTTTGTCTACACTCATCACAATTAGTAATTGTTTTGTGTTGTGTAAGACTTTGCATGCTGCGCTTCTTATTTGGCAGCATGTGTGTGAACCTCAAAGTGGATTCCCACCTCCAACCTTTTATCATTGATGTTTTAAAGGTGAATCCTAGAACAAAGCATAAAACTTCTCTGAACTCATGTATTGCTAGATGATGAACTTTTGCCAGATTAAGGCCAATTTTTTCAGCCATTTTGGAAACAAAGTTTGCTGTATTTTAATGGATGTCTTCTCCAAGTAGGACCTGGATGAGGTAGCTCTCAAAAATGAAAAAAAACCCAATTACTTTCTGCATGGAAACAGATTAAAATAGTATAGTTGTCTGCGAGGTGGGTGTCATCTTTTTGCACCAAGTCTGCTTGCAGTGGTCATTCAAAAATGCCAATGAAACAGGAATCCATAACCCTTATATATCCTATTAGCAGAGTGCCTGGAGGTAGAGATGGGCAAGATGCGTGGAAAAAATGAGGCTTCTGCCAAACGTTTTCTTTGTAGGTCACTTATTGTAGTTGAAATTACAGGGGAGCGTAAGAACAAGCGGTCTATTAGCAAAGCCATGAAAACAAACTATTTGCCACTTCTAACAAATGTTGGACAAAAATATGCTCCAAATTTTAAAAATAAGCAAGGACTTGGCGAAAAATAAGACCCGGGTTTATCTTCATTTCATCAGGTACATGGCGTCCTGGAATGCAGCCCACTGGCAAAAACATGGGGAGTGTTGTCCTTTGCAGCACTGGGAATGTTCTCTGCTGAATTTGGCGCCAATGACCGAGCTTTGCTTGTTAGCTGAAGTTCACACAGACTCCTTGCCAGGCCTGCCCAGAATGCTGTCTCCTCTGACTTCCTGTGGTCTTGCATAATATTTCCTTGCTTCTTGTATAACTGCGGCTTGGTCTGGTCACTGCCTAGCTTACACGGTTGACTTTTTTTAAAAGGCCAGTCCTGCAAACGTGCGGCTGAGCCATGTCAGTGGCAGGAGGTGTCCCGGCGGTGACGCCGATGGAAGCGCCCTTCCACGGGGAAACCACTGGCAGCTGAGGCATATGGTGATGCCGACGTGTCTGAAGGCAATAAAGTTGACTGCTGCAGCCTTGTGACGAGATAAGCGCGAGGCATGACTTCGAATTGACTGTGCCTTTGAAATACGCACCACTGTTGCTCTTAATTTCTGTAGCAAATATAGGCATTAATTAAGAGGGGGGGAGGCAGCACTGCGAGCAGTGTATCGATGAATGAGCACGTTTTCAGAGCACTGTGAAATTCTCATTATTGCTAGTAGTCACTCAGTTAAAAGTCCTCACGTTTGCCTTGAAAATGTGTTCCAGGTATCCCAAGTATTAATTTTAAGACAAGGATAGCAAGTCAAGGTATTGAAGAAAATAGTCTTTTCATTCTGCTGGCTTTTTAATGCTTCAACACAAGTTGTTTCTGCAATTGTATGCTGTTAAAATATGCATTAATTTAGCATTACTGTTGAAGCAAATGTATTTATTAACGTTTACCATTTATTAGCCTGGATTATTTGTATATATGTTTTGGAAGTGAATTTCATAGCCGTTTGTGACATGTAACTCTGCATTTATACTGGTATCTTTTAAATATTTGTGTTTGCAGGTGTATTTATATATATAACACTGCGTGTAATTACAAAGCTTTGTCAGTAACTCATTTTCAGACTGACACTCACCTAACATGACACTTTCTAGGACCCCCTTTCCAAATGCAGTTTTCAAACTGTTATTCGTGTTCTGTGGCAACCCTGTTCCTGGCACGGTTTTGAAAAGCTGAAGAGCGAAGATTACAAAATAGTCACTTCAGTGTGTTTATAAACTTACTCAGTAGACTTTACCGATTTGTGTGTTACAGTTCTCAAATCTTGTATGATCTTCCAGTTAAATGCTATTTGCTGTGAAGAAACGGAAGAATCATTTTAAGGGAAAGCATTAGAACTGACGTGGTCATCACAGTCAAGCAAGATTTTGTTTAGATCGTCTCATGCGTCATCTCTTCCATGAATCCAGGTCATCCACTTGTCATAGTAACTGACATCAAAAAGTTCATGCTGCCTACACATGACTTCTTGCAACACTGTCTATTAACCTGATTAATTTAATGGAAAATACACTTTTACTGGTTAATGTGTGTTATGAGGCAGCTTTTCTGGTCATTTAAAAGTGGTTTATTACCTTGTATTCTTAGGATCACCATTTTAATCACTACAGTCTAGCTAATATAATGCTTGGAGAATTGTCAAAGTAATGCAGTGGTGATACTACTGACATCTAGCAGACCGTTGTTTAGTATTATGAATACCAACACTTCTGGGGGGTGTGTATTAAATACACTGCATTTTTGGCAGATGGATGCAAAGCCAGAGTTCCTAGTATGGCTTGACCATATAGCTCTAGCAGCATGGATGCCGAATAAACCAGGTTCACCTCAACATATTTTTGCCGATGATGGAGAAGCCACTTTATGTGCTAGCACCAAGCTTGCTTCTCACTGATGGATTTGGAGCCCTGGATAAGCCATACAAATATGAATTGCATGGTAAAAGTAGACTGATGCTGGGTCGGCCTTAAGATTAAGGAAGAAGCATAAGAATTACAAAAGGTGTGTTGGGTTGAGCATCACTTAGCCAGCTAGACAACATAGTTCACTGTCAATAAAGAGGGATTTCCCCTCTAAATTGAAGTGTTTGGAGAGAATTTTTAGGACCTGACAGTCTGTTTCTTTTAAAAAATACTTGCCCCTCCTGTAAATCATCTGAACAGTTTTAAAATATTACAGAAAAAATGTTTTGGCTTATAAAGTCACAAAGTTGGAATTTATTCAGCGTGTAGAATAAGGAGGTTTAAAAACTCTTGGTCAACATAGGTGGGCTCAACCACAGTAAAGAATTGCAAGCCTCAACTTCCAAGTAAGCGAGCTGTAGTACATGTATCGGCAATGTTAGAGAGTCACACATGCTCTCTGAATCCAAATGTAGCCAAGTGTCAGAGAGGTCCACAGTCTGATGGTCATATTCTCCCTGCTTTTCTTTTTTCTTTTTCTTTGATAATTTAGAAATGTGCAAATGGCCACTACAGAAGATGTAAGGGTTTAAACCTCAGCTGCACAGGCATACCTGCTGCGTTCAGTGGGAGTTTTGTCTGAATAAACAGCTCAGGATTGTGCACTTGTATACAGGTCTAAATATGGATCTCGGTCAAGTAAACAAGTGTGTAGCTGTACGCAGTAATCTACTTTCGAAGCTGGGGAACACCCTGTGTTACTTGTGTGGCTGAGTACATGGCCACGTCTGGAGCTTCATGTGAGCTCGTGTTAAGGACGCTGATCGCCAATCCACATGCGTCTCACCACAGGAGGGGAGCGATAGATATCTCTGGGGGTTATAGCAGCCTCCGTCACTCGGCTTTTGGTGCGGTGAGATACCACTCTCCTTTGAAGGACGTGTTAGGGCAGATAGGCACTTTCAAAATGCCTGTGCTCACGGATAAAGGCAGAAGGGAGCAGTTTGCCTAATGCTGAGTGTTTTCAGCCCTACATGCCTGCCCCTTCCTGAAGCTGAAGATCTTGCTCAGTGTTTCTCAGGCTGAACTTTTACAGGAGCAAGAATAAACTCCTTATCTAAGGAAGAGACTGTGGAAAGACTAACTGGAAACACCAGAAACAGGGTTATGCTTACAGTGCCAAAGAGCATTAGAGCGTTTTTCTTGAACTGCATTCTGCAGCTGGCAAAGCGGGTGACATCTGTAAACCTCTTCATAGGTGTTGTGCAGAGGGGAATGGGACATACTCCTGACTTTATTTAGATACACCTCATATGGGTGTCACAGTTGAGAAAGAGTTGCTGATATTTATTTTATTTTATTTTATTTTCTTCTTATCATTTTATTTTTTTAATGAACTTGCCCAGAGGCTGTAGTCTGTCAGCAGGGAAAGCCAAACTTGTGACGTCACCGCAAAATGCACCACATCTCATGCAATATTGTGACTTGTATGCTGTAATTAGGGAGCTGTGCACATGAGGGAATGCTGTAGGTGTGTAATAACAATTTTATTGTATACAATAAAATCCAGTCTTGCTAAGTACCGAGGACCTCAGGAGTTTTGGAACAGCTTCTCCTACTGTCTAAAGTAGTAACACAGTATAGTTAGCCTCTTAGAGGACAGGTCTTAATAACAACAATTACTACATTTGTATGTTTAAGTATGCTTAAAAAGCTTAAATGGATGCGGTTTGAAAAAGTGAAATGAAAGAACTGTAAAATTAACATTAAAACCCAGCATATGCTATGGTGAGGAAGTGTAGTCTTAGCCATACTACAAAAAATAGAGATCTGAAAAGCTCTCTGGTTGTCAGATCTGCCAGATCAAGCAGAACTGAATAGTAAACATTACTGTCACTTACGGTGCATTGGTTTTCGTTTGCATTTTTAAAAGCATTAGGGGATGATGCGGGAGAGGGGCAGATTAAAATTATGAAAATGCACCTTTTTGAAATGACAACAAAAAAGTCCCAGAAAGAGCAATGGCATTTTACACAGTTTTCACACTACAGTTTCTCTAAACAGCAAAAAAAAGGAGTTTCTGTTTCCTTTAATAAGTAAGGACGGGAACATTTTTGAACCAAAGGCAAAGAAAAGCTTAATGCCATGTGAGTTTTAACAGAGGACGAGAGGTACGCTTTTCTTTTTCTGTTGCTAGTGCTCCTGCAGGCTTGGTGAGGTTCTCTTTTGGGTGGAGGTAGCGTATGCAACACCAGTGCTGCCTGTGGGCTGGGAAGGGACAAGGGGACTCTGCCCTTCCTGTGGAGCCCTGTTCACCAGCATGAATTTCTCCTAATGAGACTGCTGTAGGTTACCTGCTACATGGGAGGGCTGGCAGGACAGGACCATGAGCTGTGAAGAAAGCTGATGAACCATTTCAGCTCAGAGTGTCATGCAGGCCTACCACAGCATGTAGTTTCAAAGAGTTTTGCTGAGGCTTGGATATATGCTAGACATCAGTCGTCAAAAGCACTAGAGGTTTCACTGAACTGACCTTCTTGGGGACAGTACCCAGGTGAGGGTCTACAGACAGGCGTGTGGAGGCTGGGAGAACGTTTTGGGGAAGCATCGCTCTGCTTTCTGTGTCCTTCTCTAGGCATCTGCTGATCAAAATGGGCTGATGGGAAAACGCTGGGCTACATCAATCTCTCACCTGACCCACCAGGGCTGTTCCTTTGTATTCCTCTGTAGACACGGATACCCCAAGAGGGTAGAAAAGGTTGAAGAGGCAGGGGCACAAATTACCTTAAGAGCCAAACCAGCTTTACTTTCACTCTATCCAAGTCGTCAGCAAAACCCCTTCCTACTGATTTCAGTGGCCATACATGCTTTTTGAGCAGATATCCTCATCATTGTATATCTAACATTAATATGTGTATGAATCAACTTTCAGTCTGAGGACTAATAAGGGCTTTTTATGAAATAGGTATTTTTGTTGCTTCTGCTTTGCTTGTTTTGCAGGAAAACAAACATTTGCTACTAGCAACCATAATTATTCCAAGAGTTATTCCGCCTTTTCTCCAAATGGCATGTATTTTTTTTCCACAGCAAAGCACATTTTACATACCCTTAGCACAACTCTAGCCTTGGCCTAACACTGGGGGATTACAGAGATAAGATACTAGCCATGGCTAGCATCAACTTGTCATAAACTGGAGCATCATTAGGGTGCAGAGTTATAGCTTTGGAAGGCAGAGAAAACAACATTTAGGGCTCTTTGAAATTCTTGTTTTAGGGATTGAATAAGAATCATGAACAAACAGATTTTTGTGAGGATTATGGGGACCCTGTTGTTAACTTTTGCAATAATTATTGAACTCCCTTCTTGCTTAAAAATTGCTGCTCTCATTTGTTACTGTTCAGGCAATGGAGTGAAATACTTGGTAACAAATTGCAGCATGGGGAAATAGTAACATAGTCTATTTCAAGCAACATTTGAATACTGGAAACAGGTGAAATGAAAGGTGAAGGTTAATGATTTAATAACAAGGTCCCCAGGACTGTGCCTTATGTATGGAAGGCAGTAATTTGCATTTGCTTCCTGTAGGGTGACTTTACTGAGGAACTGAGGGCATTTAGCATATGCCAATGCTGAGACTCTTCTGTGCATCTGTTGTTATTTGGCAAGTGTAATGTCTGTGATGGAGACTTGTAGGGTCTTGCAGGAGAAGGAATGAGGCACTGACAGACAGAAGAGTGCTGGTGTAGGCAGGGAACAATGAGGACAGGAGATGGGGATGTGCACTCCTAAAAGCTGGGGGTGCACCAGGGCAGCTAATGTGGGGAAATAAGGATGTTTATGTGCTAGATAGAATTGCATATACAGCAAATAGCCTTAAATATATTTTGTGGTTACCACTACTGATGTACAAAGCAAAACCATAATTACAATGCTGTTTGGCACACGATGATGTTTCGAAAACCAGAACAAGTTCTGGATATTTGTAGGGCACAGTAATGTGTGAAAAGGATAGGTTTATGGGTACCAGCTGAAGCTAAATTCTCATTCACATCTTATTGTGAAGACTTTAACCTTCAAGTGTTTGACAATGGCTTTGGCAGCACCTGCGTCCCTGCAGCAAGTGTCATGGGGGGGTGGGTGGCTGGAGACAGGGCGGCTGGTAGAGCAAGAGACTTGTGTCCTCAGGCCCTTCGACTCTTCCCTGATCCGGGTCGAGCTGTGCAGTACCATGCAACAGCACTGTTGATATCCCTTTGTTCTTCCCCAGTGCTGTACGAACAGCTTGGGGCAGAAAAATCTCCTTAAATTGAGTTCACTGATGATGACAATGTCTCATGAAACTCAATAGCTTCTCTTTGCCTTTTTGGTCATGCTGGTAGCTCTTTCTGGAACAATCTCCAGTATATTCGTTCTTTCATTTTTTTGAAGCGTTTCAAAAAGTTCAAGGAAAAGGGTTTTTTATTTTATTGGTTGACCGGAGATGGTTTTAGAAGAACAAGTCCTAACTGCAGTTGGAATGACGATTTCCTAGACAGTCCAGCACACTCATTCAACAGCCCTCCCTCTCCTACCAATGTCCCTCCTGTTTTAAGATAAATTATAGACATGGAATAGCATACAGGTCAGATGCCTGGCTTAAGAGCCGAAGGCTTCAGCTTTGGCAGAGAGGCCAAGCTCCCACCGACTGTTCGTCCCCAGGATTCCCCCAGGCTAGCCGTAGGGTATTGAACTTGCTCCTCCAGTCCAGCTTGCAGAGCTCACGATCTCAAATTACCCAAATTATTCATTGGACCTCTGCTCAAGACACACAAAAAATAAAAAAGTGAGCACCCCCAAGTCCCTTTGTAACACTTAATAATAGATCACTAATAATTTTAATACATTAGGAAAAAATACACTATTGATGACAAAATGTCTTTATAGTTTGCAGTAAAGGATTTGTTTTGTCATCCTTTCACAGCACGTTTTGAAGTGTAAGAAGCACTAACTTTTGCAGGCACGAGTAAAGAAACTGATTGAAAATGTGGAGATTTCATGCTTTTGCCTGCCCTGCTTGTGCCCTGTTCAATACTAATGGGACTGCATGGGATGTAAATGGCCACAGCACTTCTGCTGTTATATATAAACTAAATTTGGGGAACTTTTAGTGTTTGTTATGCACAGTGAACCTCTGGGAAAGCGTCAACCTTTAACCTCTGTAGTGGGTTATGACAGGGAAGAATCGCAAGAGCTTGATTTAGACCCATCTGTCAAAAGCTGGTTAAAAATATTCAACTACCACGTTCTTCCTCCTCCCCCCTCTCAGTAAAGGTCCTCCTAAAATACATTCTCTGTGACTTCATTTTTATCATTACTTTGGGAGCCCTGTAGCCAAGCCTGCTTGTAAGGAAATGATTAAATTATATTCATGTTTGTGCTTTGAAATTGCCTTGGTGGTAGTCCAAGAAGTATTTTCTTGCTCTTCCAAATTTCCATGTGCTTTAATATTAATCTATTTTCATCTGTGTGACCTGCCCCAGCAGTAATACTTGTTTGTAATTGGTCATGTAATGATTGCTGAAGGGACATAAAAACTAAACTAAATTTATCTGACGCTTTTAAAAAAACTTATTCTAAGAAAAATAAAGTTTTTATTAGAAAATGAAATGGCATTTGACAGTATCAGTGGGTAATTTGTCACAAAATTGAATAGTCATTAAAGAAATTGGTAGCAGAACTTTAATTTTGCTTTTACAAAGTAGAATATTCTTTCTTTGAAATACTTTGTCACTAGCTTTTAATTTTGCATTATATGTTAATAAATGTTTATGCTTGGGTTGTGGTGGCAATTTCAGACTGAACAACCAGTGATGACATTATTTGTTGCCTTTGAGAAAGTACCCTTTTATGTGGTCTGTATATCACGAATTAAAACTATCCCAAATATCTAGAATTAAAGATTTTTTTTTTTTATTTTTTTTTAACGATAGCACAGGCAGTCTTCAAAGCAAGCCAGAACATCTGGCTGTCAGTTCAGACTTTTAAATTCTGGTTTGCTAATACGGCTTCTTTGTTAAGTAAAAATGAAAGGATATTTCATACAAGACCAGAAGTGACTTTATTACTTAGGATAACAGCAATTACTAATGACTATTAGTTGCATTTTTAGCGCAGTCAATAATATTTTGTTGTTTTTCTTGCAAAATTGTTGGTAATCAAAGCCATTATACTATCGCTTAAATGGAAAGGCCACCATTTGCCTAGAACAGCTGTGTAGTTATATTAGCTTCTATAAATAAGTTTATTATTTTAGATGAAAGGTTTAAAGCAATCTATTTACCTCTGTTGAAGTAAGTAGAATAGCTGAAAACATGCCTAAAAAAAGGATGAAGCGCAGCATTGGAGCAACATAACATCTTTCAAGGGTTCTCTATGCATATTTAATATTTTAATCAAACACAACTTCTCTGTGGTTTTGTGGTCTTAAGAAAACTGGAAGGAAGGGAAGTGCTATTTCACTCTTAAGCTGACTGAAATGTAGTAATTTCTTTGTTTAAAATATTGATTCTCCCCAATTGCCCTGAGATGACGTTGGAGGCAGACAGGACTGAATGGGGGAAAAATATGAAAATACGAAAACTTCTGTTAACTATATGGAGAGAATAGAAGCATTAGCATGCACTCTGTTCTCCTCTAGAAACACATATTGGTTAGATACAGAGGTTTCAGTACCACGTATGCTGAAAACGTGGCCTAAGAGCTTTAATTTACCTTCATCTGTCAGTGTTAATGGACAGAGCAAGTGCTGGAGCTGCTGTAAAACAAATCTGTTTTCCTTTTGTCTGCTGTGCCAGATAATGAAATAAAAGCTAAATTATCACTGATAAAAGTAATTTGCAGAAAAGCAATGATAAAAATATAACAGCAGAGCTTGCCATTAGCAGTTTAAATGGATAATGTTTGCTAGCGCTTGTGACCTACTTCTGTCCTCTGTTTTTTTATTGTCTTCTCCCCCTTCCCATGCTGATGAGGGCCTTTTCAGTAGAGGCTTAGAGCAATAAAAGTATGGGTATGCTAAATCCTGGCAGGGGTGACCTTCTGAGGGATAAATACTATTTTTTTCCCTTTCTTTTCTCTGCTAAAATATGGCCAAGACAAAGCATGTAAACAGTTTGAAGTGCTGTTATCAGTATAATTTTATCCATCCTAACTTGAGGAATGTATCTGCTAATGACAAAAACTGAGAAAATGGTTTATCTCATTGCAGCGCTGGTAACTTTTGTAAACTTACCACAAGTAATATGATATTTACTGTGAAAGCCTTAATTCTTGGAGTCACGTATTTAGATGAGACTCATACTTTCCTTTCTGTCTGTCTTTTTGTCTGTCTAATTTTTTTTAAATTTTTTTTTTTTTTTTACTTTTAAGATAGAGAAGTTTGAAGTCATGTCCCAGTTGTTCACAAAAACTCAGAAATGGGAAGACTCCGGAGCCCTGCGTGTTTGTGTGTGTGCACAATGATTCTAATGTGTGCATATATAAATGTACAGACACAGGCATAAACATTTAAATCTTATGATTTCCCTGTAAACCAGCATTATCTCTCTTCAAATTGAGTCATCGTTTTTTAAATGCCTGGAATTCAGATTACTTTTATGACGGGAAGCCAGCGTCCACAGTAAAACATTAGCCATAGGGTACTTGAAGGATGATTGGTTTCTTAGAAGAGCTGGACATCCTCATTGGTACACTTGTAGTTCATAAAAGTATTTATTTAAAGACATTCAGTTGTGAATGACTAAATAGGGAACAACTGCTAAACTCGAGCTGGAGTACCTAGAACTATTCTATGTTTGCAGCCTGGACATTGCTGTACAGCGCTTGCCAGGTTGCAAATGTCAAGGACAGTTACCCTCTCACATTCCTAAATGGTTTGCCTCTGACCATCCTTCAAAAAAACTGTCTTTCTCCAGCACTCCTTCTCCAGCTATTGCTGCCAATTGCTGGTTTGCTGTGAGGCTGCAATGGCTGTAATCCTTGGGAAGCCTGGGCCTTGTTGGTTCAGGCAATCTGGGAAGGCGCATGAACTCCCTCTCCTTGCCCCAGAAAATAAGACAAAGGCTTGAAAGCTGGGGAAACTCTTTTCATGAGTGTGGCTGTGCAGAGTATCAGCTACAGCAGACAGTCTTGCTGCTGCTCGTCGGACAGTTCCTTATAGGCACAGGCTTATACAATGTCAAAGCTAGTACTGTTTTAATATTTTATTGCGCATTAATATCTTGATTTTTCATGTGTAACATAGGAGAAGATATCGCATGTATGAACTTTCTAAAGTACTTTTATCTGACAAAAACCTTTGTGTTAATCTTGTAAGTGATATGGGTCTGTATTGTTCTGAAGTGCTTTATTATTTATTGTAGCTGAACGCTGTTGTTATAAATTTATAATGTTATAATAGTTTGAGCTTTGCTTCTGTATTATTTCCATTCTGCGTGTCATGCTTTATTCCCTCTGCATCTTCAAAGTGTTTAGAAAAAAAAAAAAGTGTGCTGTTAAAAATATGTTTATAGCAGAACAGATAATTAAGTTCTTATTTTGCAATACTGTTCAGATAGGTGAAAGTTGCCTTCAAAGATGCATTTAGTGGCATAATAATTAGATATCAATATAATGGAATAATAGTAATGCCATATTGAAAGAAAATGTAAACGTTAGTTTACTGATGTAAACCCAAATTTATGGCAATAACCTGAAGCCATGGTGGCAGAGGTCTGCTTGCCGGTGTACAGTAACAGCTGTACTCTGGCTTTTAACAGGCAGGATGAGATGCACAAGCTAATTCTGTTCATGGTGTGTCAAACAACTTCAGTGAAGTAAAACTTCGATGAGTGACATCAAAGCTGTATCACCATAGCTGGAGAGCAAAGCAGTCTGATGCGTTGGCACCGTGTTTACATACCGGTTAACAAAAACGTCAGAGAACAAAATGGAGTGGCAAAACTGATGCTCATTTAGAGACAAAAGCCAGAGTGTGAACTCCAGTGTACAAGTAGAAATGGGGGTAGCTCTGCTGTTTTTCATGTCTGCATACGTATTTGTGATCTTTTAGGTACAAATGGATGTTGGACAAAAAAATTTTGCTGCAGAAAATGGTCCCCTATTCCCTGATGATAGAGAGAAATAGATGGGTAGACCACAAAACTACTGAAAACAGGAGCATGAAACATTGAGAGCTTTAGGAAAATGGTGTGTGTGCTGAAAACTTGGTGTAAAATACAAATGGAGATGCACAGTACTGCAGAATTACATCCTGTGAATGGCTGGTCTTAGACCAAGCTCTTGTACTTTCCATCCGTCTTTAGGGAGGAGGTTGCAAATGCTCAGCACCTCCTGGCCCGCAATGTGGTAGTTGGAGATAGAAGCACACGAGAAAATTAGCCATTTTAGGCAGTTTAGGTGAGCAGTCAGATCGGAGGTAACGTGTAAGACCTGAGCTGTTTGGATTGACAGCCACGAAAAGAAGTTTATTCAGGCCAGAAGTGGAAGAGACCATGCAAAAGGCTTTTCAGTAAATGAAATAGTTGCTGCTTGAAGGGAGAGATGTCCTCATCAGGAGAGCGTGTACCTTTCTGAGAAGGGCTAGGGGTTGTCTTGAATGTGCAAGTGTTAGCATGGGGCTCCGTGAGCAAATAGTCATGGGAGCTTGGCATGGGTGAGGACGGTGCAAGTTGGTGGGCAGCAGCATAGGGAGAAATATTTGAGCTAACAGAAAAGAGATCCTGATGTAAGATTTATTCTAGAGTTTTTTCAGGACTGAGTTGTATCTGCACAGTTTTATGTGTTTATATGAAGGTACTGCTTAATAGAGGGTGTATTTTTATCCTTCCTATGAAGTTTTTATGCAGTAACTCTTCTTTACAGTATCCTTGTGGGGATAAGAAGTGACACCTCCTTTAAGACCACTTCTGATCTACTAAGTCTTGATACATCAGGCTGATGAAGCTACTGGGCAGGCTGGGCCCTTTTGTTCTTAAAAGTGTTATTCATGGAGTTAAACAGAATTAATCGTTGTCCTTCTACCGTTCTCAAAGCTTGGTTAATTAAGATGATCAGTGCTTGCATAACTGGGACTTAACAGAGTCCAGATGTTCCTGTATTTCAGCCACACTTGCACCTTTTACCCTGGGTGAAGCAAGACACTTAGGGTGAAAAGTTCTCTACTTCTCTCTTTATCTCATTCTAGGTCTACACTTGGAAATACTTTCCAAGTTCTCGAAGTCTTTCTACACCCATGGGATTTCTTTTTTCAGTTGTCTGCTTTCCCTTTCCTCTCCCTAAATCTGCTGACGGCACTCCCAAATCTTTCTCCCATTTTCTGAATTGTGTTATCTACTTCCTCCAGAGATGGTTTGATAAAAATCTGGTTTCCAGTTCTCTCCATGCTTCAGGCCTCTGTGGTAGAGAACATCATTTAATGAAGGACTGTGAAATGGCCTTTCTTGTTTTCCTTAAAGCGGTATCCATTTCAAATAGTCCTCAATAATTTTATTATTTTTTCTATAGGGAAGTACAATTTTATTGAGACATTGAAAATTCTATATCATAAACTAGCTAGACATTCATTCTTTCTTGGCCTATGAAATTATGTGAAATTTTCATTGCTTTTTGTAATAGGCTTGTAGAAAGAGTTACATTTTCCATACAGACTCCTTGTTTTGTTTAAACTTCCCCCAAAACTGTTGTTTCTACCCACTTTCTTTTTTTAAAAATCTTTATCCTCCTCTCCTGGTAGCCAAGTAACAAAACTCATACGGAAATCTGGATGTTCCTTCCCATGCAAAAAAGTGACTGCCTACTAGTAGCTGGTCTGGTGTAAGGAATGTGAACGTGTCCCAGGACAATCTGTATTTCCTGTTTATTGGCATTACACAAGGCAAGAGAACATAAAATAAAACTTATTTTGAAAAGCTGTGTTCTGATCTCCCATCCATGCACGTCAGGATAACTCCATTTAAGTTAATGTGGTGAGGTGAGAATTGCTTCTGGGGACAGGCATGATGTGATCCCCTAGAGGAGGATTTGCGGAGAGGGGACTTTGCCTTTTGTTCAGATGGAGTTTCAGACGTTTTTTGCTGTCCTTCGTGTGCTTGGGTTCCCTGTCTGTGTGTGGAGGTGAGTGTTAATACTGGATCCCTGCTCCGAGTTGGTCTGATGGGGCAGGCATGGGACAACCCGCTCCCCACGTCAAAGATACCTTTCCCAGTCATTTTGCTGATGTTTTGGTTTTAATGCTGAAATGAGGAAGTGAGGAGTTTAACATTTCAAGGTGATCATTTAAATAGCTGCAGCTCTCAAAAACATGGGAAAGACATGTTTTGAGACTGGCTGTGCAAAGCTGGTTTGAGTCAACCCTAAAGCAGAGGGTATATGCTCCATGGTATTCGGTCCTTCCCATGGAACACTGGGGAGAGGTCACACAGCAACAGGCTTTGCAGCCGCTGCCTGTAGCCACCCTTCAGTTTGTAGTGTCTAGACCAACTTGTCCGTAGAAACCTTCATGCCACGTAAAGCTGTGTGAAGATGAATACTAGTGAACACTGTAATTCTAAAAAGCACCTAAGTAATGATTTGCTGTGGCTGGTACATACATAATGTAGAAGGAGAAATAGCATTCACCAGAGTAGACACAAACACCGTATTTTCTGGGAACTGAGCCGGGGGTGTGAGGGTGTTTCTGTGTGGGGGTTTTTTTCTCCCCAAACTCCATAGCTTATCTTGCTTGTTTCTCTGTCTTTCCTCTCCCCTCTGGCCAGACTCCAGTTTGTAATTCTGCATTCTTTCCTACTCAGCCTGAAGTTTTCGCATGATAAATGTTTGTTTTGAATTTGCACCATGTTTCTGCACAGAACATATCAGTGATGCAAGACCTGCTGGTTAGGAGATTTTTCAGCATGTAAAACAGAGGCTGAAAGTCAAGTGGTATTGGGTTGGCACACCTATGTGCCAAAAATATCTTCAGACCTATAAAAATAGGCAGTAAGAAATTAATTCATACAGAGGGAAAATAAAATCTGTGCAAATATTTTGATAGTGAAGGTGACTGACCAGTAGAGCAACCTAACTAAATGTTACAGTGGGTTGGTTCTCCATCCCTGAAAGTTGCTTAAGTTGACCAGATTGTTCTTTTAAAGACATGCTCAGATTCAAACTGTATTAATTCAAGCGAATCCTGCAACCTCTGATCTACAGGTTAGACAAGTTGTTGGCATTCTTCTTCCTTTCTGGGCTGATGAGGTTTGATGCTGTCATTCATCCTTCTCCCAGAGCTGTTAGTAAGCAAGAGCTTTGGGGAAACATGTCTTCCTTCAGGATTTTAATAATAATAAAACATGCTATAATCATAGTGAATAAAATCCCTGCATTTGCAGAAGCATGGGCCTCCACCCAGCTCCACTCCGATTTGAAGCTTAATTGAAAATACGGTAGATCCGTGGACTTTCCTATTTCTTGTCACACTGTGGGTCAGTTTTACCCACTGTGCTTTCAGAAGGGTTTTTTCCAGCTTTTGTTGTTTAAAGCTAAACAACCTCTTCTCAGCTGTGGTAAACATTTATCGGTAGGTAATTAAGTTTTATTTAGTATCATTGATGAAAATCACTTATTTGATTCTTAGTCAATGATCTGAGATAGTGGACCCCTCTAAGTGGAGAAACTGTGGTTGAAATATTCACCCATGTGGGTTTGTTCTGCTAAAGGCTATTGTTCTGCTAGAGCCCTCTGAGATTTTTTTCCAATGTTTTCTTTTCTTCGAAAGACTAGTGGGAGGGTCAACAGAAATTGGTGGAAGTCCATTACATGTATGAGGAAATGATAACAAGAATGAGGGGGAGAAGTTGATATTGGTGATTGTTACATATAGTCATGAATAAGATTTGTTTTAAAAATTGAGAATAAAAAGAATAGGATGTACAATAAAGTGTATTCCTCTAAGGCTTGTTAATTTTAGAAATGTGCCATTGACTAAAAACTATGTTAAATCAGGCTTAAATTATATTTGTACAATTTAAATTGACTCCATTAGGTGTGCTATGCCTTGCTCTTTAATTATTATTGTTGTTTTCCTTTTCCATATGCATTGCGTTATAAAGGTTTCTTAGTCTTTCATGTATTTCACAGCAGCATAGGGCTGTTCCAGTAAAAGAGTTGAATATTTATGTTCTTTAGTCTGTATGAAAGGACTTAATCTTTTTTTTTTTTTTCCTTCTGTCTGTGAAGGGATAAAAATCTTTTTAGAACTACTCTTGGCCATAGCAGCATGTTTTTTACAAATGTAGCTAACCATATTGGCATACAAATACAATTCAAAAGAGTACATTAACGCAAGAAGCAATGTTACCTTTTGGATTCAGCTTGTATCAACATGAGTACATGTTGAGTACACTCTGCACCTGCCTCATCCCTCTTCTGCACTAGCATTTGGAGTAGAGTTGTGGTATGACTGTTTCTCAGAGTACCTCATCTTTGGCCTCTGTACCATCCTAGTTGTGTGTTCTAATAAGAAAATCATCAGTTTTGGCAGTGAGTGCAGCTTCTTTTCTTTTTTTTCCTTCTTTTTTTCCTTTTCTTTCTGAGAAAGCAGTCATTTTTTGAACAATCGTTCAGTTCAGTTGATTAAGTTACTTAATTTAGGAAAGGCCAAGAAGAATAAAAACTGCATTTTCCCAGAACTGTTGTAAGGAGGCACCAGGTATGTTTACAAAACGCTGCTGGTAGTTATTGAGACTCAACTCAAAATGAATGAGAGCATCTTTGCCCCCTGCCTTGGGAGGTACCATCTGTTTTGGGTAACTCTTGTGACCCCTTATGCGTGTACTGATACAGTTGCATGCATTTCAGCATGCATATCTTGGGCTTTCTTATTAGAAATTTGACTGCTATACAGTTAGAATCAAAATAATGAACTGTCAAGGTAACACACCCCAACAGATGCAAAGTTCTGACAGATGTCCAAGACCTGCCTGGTTGTAATGTGTCTCTTACTAAGAGAATGCAAGGGAGCTTAATAGTAAGTAGACACTTGTGAATTATATCAAATTAAACAAAAAAAAAAATCTAGCTTCTTTTCTGGAAGGAAGGGAGTTTTATGTACCTTTACCTACCTTACTTTTGTCATAAATAGAATTTATTACTGTTCTTGGGCTTCTACCTCCTGCCCTCTTGGGGTGATGGGACTGTGATGGAGATGAGAATCAGGCCCAATATATGTATATGTGCCTCGTTTGCTTAACTTTTAGAAGAATAAAAGCTCCAGCAGGAATAACAGCAAAACACTGATGTGTTAATTCATAGTTCTCAAGTAAAAACCAGAAAATACAGAGAAATGCGGCCATGTGAACTTGCCTTTGTATACACACTGAATGCTTGCCAGTTTTGCTGCTTCCCATTTATCATCATCTTTTATTCTTGTCTAGAGTAACCATCCTTTGATTGTAGATACACAGAAGTTTAAGGAGTTAGTAGGCAGTAGTAGGAAATGAAACAAAGCAAGAAACGCCAAAAGAGAAAGACTGCATCCAGTTATTCACGTGGTATTACAACAGAGACTGCCCTTATATCAGTTCCCTTTGAAAGTATGTGTTTAGCAAGCAATTATTCAGGGCAATGCGTCAGGAGGGCTAGCGGCCGTTTCCCGACAGAACCAAGCCTTAATTTTTAAAATATTTGAAATACTGCAGTTGAGTGTGGAGAGGCCACAATTGTTTCCTCCTTAAGTACTAGAGTTTCTACATCCCTCTGGCTTCTGCCGCAAAGGTGGGTGCTGAGAGGCAGGTCAGCAGTGAGAGGGCTCCTCAGGGCTTTGCCAGCAGCCAAAGGAGTCTTTGCCAGGAGCTGAACGGGGGGATGAAGGGGGGGACAGAGAAGGCACTGATTGTCCCCAAGTTACATCACTCCAGCCTCTGATTTTATCTGTAAATTAGAAGAACTGCCCAACTTCGCTGAAGTGACTGCTGGTTTTCTGGCCAGGTAGCTGAAGTAGCCTGATGCTTTGGTTCAATCCTTTTCCCTTGTAGTAAGAGGAGAATACAGCCTACCCAGCTCAAGCTAGTAATCTTCAATTTTTATCAATTTAAACTAGTGACAGACTTGAATACTAATGAGAGATCAAAATTACAGTATGCAAAGTTATCACTATTCCAGTTTACCTAATGACTTAATTAGAGGAGACAGACAATTAAAGAGCTACTGTATAAAATAGCAGCCCCCCTGAAAAGAAAGCAGGAGCTAAGAATGAGCTGTGTCCCAGGATGTTTGTACAGACAAAACTCACACCCCAGAGGGCAAAAAATGTGGCCTGGCTCTCAGGATCTGCACTTGATCGTTGTTGCAGGAAGTGGAGGAAACTGTGTTACATGGAATGATCAAAATTTAGAGCATCTGTATTGTTATTCTCAAGAATTATTATTCCCTGCTTGCCAAAGAAATGGCTGTTTAATCTGTCTTTCTGGACATCCATCTTCTTACTGTGAATGGCTACAAGTTGCCAAGACACAGAGAGGGAGAAACTGTTAACTTCCACCATAACCAAGCACACATTAAAATGATTAAGGTCCAAAAAGTAAAGAAGAGTCGGCATTATTTCATAAAGATTTTATTGCAAGAGCTGTTTTCTTAATTTTATTGTTACAAGATTAGACACTTTGGAAGGATAAGGCATGGCTTATTAACAGGCAATGGTGCAAAGTAATTTTAATGACTGTTTCAAGCGTTCTCTAAAGAAGAGAAAATATTTTCACTTCGAGCTGGTGTGTGCCACCACTGCAGTCTTTAGAGCATCCAACACAGACCCTGCGCTTGAAACAAAGCGTCACGAAGTGGGTGAATTTCCTTTGTAGATGCTCTGCTGTCTTTATGTACTGAACTTGGAAGTAAGGGTGCTGTAGAGAGCATCATCACAGAGCAGCCCAAAGCCTTAGGAGAAGGAGGAGCTCTTTTTGCGTTCCCAAAGCTGAGGGGTTTACCTGCTCCATCTTTGCTGGTAACCTCGCTGACTGCAACGGAGACAAGCCTGTGTGAGAGCATGGCTTCCATACCTTCAAAGACTGGCCTATAGTCTTGGGCTATCTGCTGATTTCAGAGACCCATTTCATTACGGATTGGCTTTATTGATCCTTTTCTGTCTTGCAGCTGTTTTATCTTAAATATTTTGTTAGTTCTAGCTGCTGTTTTAATTGGCAGAATCAGCAACAAAAAAAAAAAATCATAGCTGAAATGCATTGTGGAGGGCTGTTCACTTATATAGCAATTTTTTAAATTGTGGCAATATATTTCCTTTATGGTCCCTATAAATGGTCACTATTGTTTATTTACCAGCCAATGCAGTTTTAAATTTTGATTACTTTACTCTGGAAATAAAGATGTCTGATTGAGTCAGCTTACAGAGATGGAGATGCATGAGAGAAGAAAGGTGGTGGGAGAGGTTTCGGTGGATGCTTGCAGACCTTTTACAGGGCTCTGTTCAGTGAAGGTTTCTGCGTCTTTATGGCTTGCTAATCTCTTTTCAGGGGTTGGAGAACCTACAACATATTGAAGGGTGGGCTGTTTATTTTCCCTGTGTTGTTTTTATGTACTGAAATATTGTAGTGAAAATAGCTGGGTGGGGTGTGATGAATGTTTTCAAAGACCTTCCTTTCAAAGAGACTTTTTTCCAGCCCTTGGTGGTCACCACCCATTTTCCTGTGCTCTGTGCGCCTCTCTCATTGTTCCTACCCACAAAGGCCCCTTGTGTGAACCTGTCAGCAAATGTGCCAGCACGATGAAATAAAATGTTGTGGGATATTGGTCTGAGCCTGCTGAAGAGCCAGGGTTTTCATGCAAATGTTGGTGGGTATTGCTCAAGGTGTAACACAGGATTAGATCGTAAAACTTGGTATTTGTCAACAATTTTCGGCGTGACTCTGTCAACTGTTTACGGTTGAGTGGGTTTGAGACTGAAGGGTAGGTATGCATACCACTGATAGTAAAGTCATGTGATAGCAATGTTTGTCCCTTAGGCTTGAAATAAAGCTTAATTGAAAAATTGTCCTCGTTTACCTGCAGTTGCACCATCTTGATAAATAATACTGGTTATGGTTTAGTATGGGCTGGGATGTGGTCAGTGCCCCATCTGAAAAATGAGGCTGGTTTTGAGTTTAACTTCTGGGGGCCTGCCCGGCCTGAGAATTGCACTTTGTTCACCTTTAGCTTTAACCCGCTGGTGAAAAGATAAAACACATCCTTTGGTATGTGTTTTTTAGAGTGGGTAAATAGTTGGGTTATCTGAAAACAGATCTTAGCAATACCTGCTGAGCTTCTGAGCAACAATATGTATGGACCTCTAGATTAGCTGTCAAAATTGACTGATTACTACGAGTGATGCCACAAGATAAGGATCTGTAATCTCTCGAACACAAATCATTGATAGACATCTCAGGTTGTGCATTGTCATAACCTTATCCCAGCTGCTGCGGTGCAATTCCAGCTCTAGATGTGCTGCAGGGACTTGTGAATATATAAGTGGAAACTATGGAGAAAAGCAGAGTGGTACATTATCATCCCCCCCAAATTTGATGATTTGAAAGCAAGTTCAGTTTTGCCAACGTTGAAACAGTCCTTTCTGTAGCATTGTTTAGTGGGTTTGGTGGTGGACTTTTTCAGTCTGCAGGTTATATCTGAAGCTTGCCATATCTTCGCTGGTATCATTGATTGCCACAGGGAAGGAATCCATGATCCCGTATCTTGATGGAGCAGAGCAGTGCAAAACTCAGTCTCGGGAGGGAAGACTGAGTTTAGATGACTTTGTGCTCCTCTGATTGAGATTTGACCGTGTGCTGGGCTGCTTGTTTCTCTCCAAATTTCCTTATTATTTCAGAAGGTGGAGGTGGTGTTTCACTGATCTGTTTTAAGTTTGGGCTGCAGCAGCTTTACACGGGTGATCCAGAGCTGTCCTGACCCTTTCTGTGACAGGCACTAGGCCTTGCTGAGCACAGAGTAACTTGGGAGCAGGAAACTGCTCTGCCTGAAAACTAAGCCACAAGAAAAGTCTCTCTGCCATCAAGCCCTAATCCAGGGAATGGGTAGAAAAGGCAAAAAGGCAATGCTGATCAAACACCACAGCAGCTTGGCATCTTCTCTGCATGGCATGGGTCTGGCACGGTTCCACGGGCTGTGCCTTCCCCCGTGAGCAACACGTTCAGCACATCCTCCGAGGTACCAGGCTCGTGCTGGTGTGGTAACTGCAGGATGGGCTGCACTCACAGCATTGTAAAATAATCCAGGACCAGATTAATGGCTGCTGAAATCGTAATACTTATCTTTCTGGTTCAAGGTACTCGTAAAACTAGAGAAAAAATGGTAGAACATAAATCCTGCAGACGTTGTTTTGCTTACCGTGATTAAATTTATCAGACTCTGGTAACATGTTGTGAACCTAAATGCTTTAAAAAAAAAGTAAGTGGTCCTGCAGCCTCACTAAGGTTTTCAACACTGAACTCCCAAAGTACTATTTAGTTGCTGTGACAACTTCAGTATTCACAATGATACTTTAAATTGCAGGTGCAAAGTGTTTTTCTTTTAGCAGCTGCATTAAATGCAGCTAGCAGTATAAAAAAGATGCTAGTGGTATAAGCATTTTAAAACTGTATAGGTGTAATGCTTTTTGTCTCAGCACCACCTTTTTTTCAGAAATAAACACCAGGACCGTTCATGAAGATAAATAAAATACAAATCTAGTACAGCTTCATTATTAAGACTAAAGATATCATCAGAGCTTCAGACTTTGGAGAAGTTGCAGTCTTACATGTGGGTTTAAAGTTCATATGGAATTTATCCTGTCTAAAGAGCTGATGTGTTCCCCATTGAAGAAAACATATTCCTGGCTGTGTTGCTGACAGCTGTAGTGGTCCTAGGGTGACATGGACTTAGTGAGTCATAAATATGCTCAAAGACACCAAAAGTTTGGTATTCACTGAGACCTCATCTCTTGATACTCTAATCGTACTAGCCAAGTCCCCTATGTTGTGCCAAGGATCGTTTGAAAAGGCCTAATGAGAATGGAAATGAGTTCTTTGCCCTTAACATGAACTCGTCTGTCCCAGAGACACTCATATGTCTCATTTTCCTGACTCTCATCTAGCCTTTCATTTTAAACTTGGAGGAAAGAATTGCATCTCATATTGATACAACAGTAGGTGCCAAGCTTTACTGAACTAGCAGTGATTTTTTATTTAATGGGTACGTACAGAAACACCAGAAATCTCCCAGTCAAACCAAGGAGTTGGTGGTGAGTTACTCTTAAGTTAGAGCAGCTCTAAAGGAAGGGTGGAAGGTATTTCATTTCCTTATTTTTGTAATAGCCCTGTCTGTCAGTAGCTTTTCTTGTTACCTTCGAGCTCTCATTTCCTCTATTAACTAATTCCCCATTTTGGCGTCGCTCATACTTGTTTTGTCTGTGTACTGGGTACCACATCCCAATGTACAGCAATGCTGCTTTAGCACTTGACCGCCATGAGCGCCCCACATATTTTCCAGCCTTTTTTTTTTTTTTCCCCCCTCTGTCCAAGAATAACTGCATGCTTTCCCTTCCTATTGCTCTTGCCTGGTGTGCCAAACCTGGGCATCTGGTGTCTTCTCAAACTTTAGAAATAATTATTTTCACTGGAAAGAGGTATAAGGAGGGACCTGTATGGCACTGTGTATGGGTTTCATTCACAGGTTTCATAGTTTGGCCTGAGTTCCTGGTGAGCGAGTAAATTGCTGTTTGTAGCACTTTTTATTTACTGGTGGCCACTTTTATTACTTTAACGGAGGGGGCTTTCAAAAGCACAGCATGCCATCCAGAATAAACTGCTTGTCAGGTAGAATGGTTACAAATACTTTTTAAAGGAATTTTAAGGCTAAGTAAGCATGACTGCTGGCTGCTTGGTGTCTGTGCAAGCACACCTCTGGGGCTGTCAAGTGGTGTGGTTCTGAGATAGCTATGGAGTGCCTCACAGTCAGGGAAACTCCTTTTTAGATATTATCGTGGTTCAAATCATCTAGGGATTTGCTGAGCAGAAGGTAAAGCAAAATATAAACACACAGTAAAAAATGGATTTGCTAGTTTGAAATAAATCTTTGTTGTTATCTAAGATAGTACTGCATGTTAAAATATTTTTACCTAGTTTTTACTGGTTTGAATTGGAAAATCTTTTTTCTGCGAAGCATCTGATAATTTTTTTCATTTATCTGTACTGTAAAATATTTTCTTATCTTTGCATCCTTAGAATGTATTTTTCTTGTTCTGCAAGTTCGCATTTGAAGCTTTAACTCGAAACCGTTCAAAATAAGCATTTACTATAGAAATTTCATGTGACAGCTTGCTTAACTGTGGATTCTTGACCTTTAAAGTGCTGGAGCTAGAAACATTTAATAACCAGCCATTGGATATAAAGTAATATGCTTGTTGTTTTACTAGCTTGCATACATGGCAGTTTGAAGCAAAGTCCAAGGGTCACCAAAATCATGAAGTAAACTCAAGCGAGTCAATCTGAACTATGTATTTCAAAGCGTTGTACGAATGTGTCACACAGTGTGCATGTACAAGTGAAGGCTGCCAGGTTACATACAAGATTTTTATGCAAGGTGCGGATTACAATTTCTCTAAAAGCTTCTGTCATCTGGACCTACAAGGTGGGAGTGCAATTCAGTGCAATTACTGTGCTGCCTAGTCTTAAACAAGCAACTGTGCGTACGCAACCAAAGTATCGACCCACATGGACTCGTGAGCAGCGAAACCCTGAGCGGAAGATTGCTATCTTGGCAAGTCCCCTCTGTCAGCTTAAAGGAGGCCACTGATGTCCTTGGCAGAAGGGAGGATCGCTGAAGCTGACCACCCGGCGCCGTCAGCTGAGTGGGTACCAAGGGCTTTGAGGGGCTAACCGTGTGTGGGAAGGACCAGGGAGATGCGTGAGTGGAGGTGGTGGGCAGGGATTGTTGGTAGAGATGAAGTACTGGTAGGATTGAGACTGCAGAGAGCGAGTACAGTCACAGTCAGTGGAAATGGGACCGAAACCTCAGATTAGTCCTTGTCTGCTGAGCTGAGGAGGGTTTTGTGGGTACCTAACCATACTTCAGACCAGCGAGTAATGCCGTTATGCCTGTGCGTAAGCTCCTGTGCGGAGGGTGATCTGTTTGCCCCAGTGTCTGTGGGGCTGATCCCTGCTGTGTCTGGGTCGCAGGTACCTTCTGCGGGTGCCTGGGCAGGGCAGTGGCAGCAGTAAAGCCCCCAGCCCTTGCTGGTTGCCCCACCATTTCTCCCGCTGCCGGAGCCTGGAGCTGTCACAGCAGTGAGCGCCCGGAAGACAATCCCTAAACTGACACGATAGTTCTGCAAGGTTATTTAAGCCAGATCGGTTACGTGAGGCTTCAGGTTTTGCCAATAAGTTGCCGTGCCTGGAGTTTCTAGTCCTGCAGTAGGAGAGGCTTCGGAAAGCCAGATTATGATCTTCACCCCGAACGAGCAAGACCTTTGTCTGCAGGCATTCCCGCGGATTTCAATGAAGCTGTGTCGCAAGGGGCTGACAGAGATGAGCAAGGTGATAGGAATCTGGCTCCCGGGATCTGTGCAGGGAATGCTTCATCCCTTCGGATGCTTCCGGTGGTTGGGATCGCACGCTCTGTTTCCGTGCGTGGGTGTAACCCTGGGACCAGTTTGTTTGGGTTCTTGGGAGAAGCATGGAGAGCTTTTGCTCCTGAAAATTCAGGAGCTTCACCTGAAAGGGCAAATACGTGGCAGTTATTTGTCATCTTTGCTCACACGTGTTGGTCTGTAAATTCTATTTTCAGAGCGCAAACTAAACACAGCTAGGAGGGAGTGGGAAATGATGTAAACAGCCATCCTGGGGGTACAGTGCCATACTTGTGTTCCTCAGGGAACTGCCTGCGCCGCCTTAACTCTTCCATTCCCTACGGTTTGTGCGCATGTAAGCGCTGTGGTCCCAGAGCATCGTCTCTCATCCCTGGGAGAGTCCTTGCTGGGAAGCAGCACCTTCCTTTTGCTTCTCAAGCCTCCCAACCACCCTTGGCATAGCCGAGTCCTGAGTGGAGTCTCCAGGCCCATTCCAGAGGTCTGTCACCCTGTTTCCAGCGGAGATTTGAGCTTCTCCATTCCTTTCTTGTCGTTTTATCAGGAACGGTCAGGCTGCGCTTGCAATGTGAGGGTGCGTGTGCGGCCAAGCGAGGCCTTATCCTGACGGATCCCGGGACTGCTGAAGGAACGAGCGTCGGGAAGCTCCCAGGAGGCTTCTCTTGCAGCAGCTCTGGGCCTTGCACCAGCGTATGGGTGGATTGATTTGGGGTGGCTTTTTCCTCTTTCTCCCTCTGCATTTTTAAAAATCTGACAGAGGTTCGGGTGAGTGAGGTTTCTGCTTCTGCTTGCGTCACTTTCTCCAAGCAGTGACGCACGCATGTGCTCTTTTTTTGCCACGTAAGTGGGTGGTTTATGCGCTGGGAGGGAATGATTCATAAATTAGCTAGAGTCTGGGCCTTTTCTCTATTGCCCTAATGATGTGTGAAGAGGTTTCCGCGTCAGCCTTTCTCCCTGGCCTTCAAACAGACAGATTGTAGCGTAGTTACATTTTCACTCTCTGGCTGTGGGCAGTCCAGCCTTGCCCCGGGGTAAAATGCTAATGCCACGCATAAAATGGGGGTAACTGCAGAGAGAGTTAGTGGCCTGCCGCCTGCACATGGAAACCGTGAAAATACTGCTTTTTGCAGAATTCTGTCCCTCGACTGCAATTTTTGGAGGCTTTTGCAACCAGGACGAGTAAGCACAGAATGACTGTCTTTGAGAGGAGTGTCCCTGGGAGGAAGAGCAAGCAAGCGTAGATGTCTGCTGTGGGGGGGAGCTGTGTGGGGCAAGCGGCATGGGGGTGTTCTGGGCCTCCCTGTGCTTAGGGCGGGCTGGCCACAATAACAGCGCAAGGTGCGGGTGTGCGAGTGAGGGGAAGAGGGGAGGAAAACTGAGGTGCAGGAAGCCACCGAGGGAAATGCTTAACAAGCAAATTGTTTGTTTATTCAAAATGATAATGGGTGAGCAGGAAAGTCTTCTGAAAGCAATCAGGCAAGCTGATTCCTCACCTTGTTTTCTGATGTGAGAAAGCTCTGTGCGGTGTGTAATGGATGACAATGTCTCTCTGCATAGAAACCGAGCAGCGTTGAGGGAAAGCATCTGCAGTACAGAGAAAAAAAAATCATTCTCTGCTCATAGCATTAGTTATTAGAAACCTTGAGAGCAACCCATGGTTAATGAAACCAGCTTGTCTTATTAGCCACACTTCAAATTATATTTACAGAGGTTAGCAAAACTAAATATTTTTCTTTGTGGCCGGAGTGGCGTCATGAGAGACCCTGTCTTATACAACCCGTTTTTACCGCATGCATTGCGACACGGCTTTGGCCTTGATTCCCAAAGTTTCGTATTCAAACAAGGAGCGACTGGATCCTGTTTTGCCCGAGTTGGTTCTAATGTGAAAACTGTGGGCTCTAGATTTAGAGCAGAGCTCAAACATTTATGGTTCAAGTTAAATTTTCTAAGCTACAATTGGAAATTCTCTCAAACGCTGCCATGTAGTTTTTGTTCTGTTTGGTTTTGGTTTGTTTCTACTCTTTATTTCGTTGGTAGAATTAGAAACTGAGAAGATTTGTTCCCAGTCTGGCATCTTTATAGGCATGGTGTAGACACGTTTTTCTTTAGCGAGCAAGATGTACCTCTGAAAGAAGCAGCATGGTGTAAGTAGTTCATATGGCTCTCCCATTCCCAGCACCTGCCCCAGGAGGACACAAGGCATCTTCTGTTTTACCTTCTTGGGCAGCTGTATGAGGGGACTTTTTTTTTTTACGTGGATGTAGTATGACTCTTACTTGGCAAGGATAAAAGTAAGGAGTTAGTGTCACCTTGTGAATATCTGATCCTTTAGATTCAAACTTGGGTGGATCAGTGTTCGCTCCAGCAATGTCGCTGAAGCCTTTATCAAAGTTGGATCCTGCCGTTATGTACTGAAATGTGTGCAGGTCTCATCCCGTGCATACCTTCTGTAACAGATGCCATGTTAGAAAATATCCACCTCAGGCAAAATAATTGTGAAAGAGGTTTGCCGAGGGCTGATCACGGATCTTCAGAAGATACCATAAGCATTTATGAGGCCCCTTGCCCTATTAGCACACCCCCTGGTGAGCACCTATCTGATCCCTAAGCGTATGCCCAGCTTCACGTGTTTTGCAGCATGAGGGCCCTACTGATGTGTTGTGAGCTTTGGATGATGATGTTGAATGCCCAGCCTTGCCTGGGCCCCAGCAAACACCTTATTGTAACTTTCCTCTTAGCATTTAACACGGACCCTGGCTATTTTTCCTTCTTTCTAATTTACGAAGCCACCTGTGGTTTCCATGCTAGAAAATTTTGCAGGCAGTCTCGCTCTTCCAGAAATGGTTGTCTTCTTTAGAATACATTACTATGTATTAATACTCTTTTCCTGTTTTATGCAGTTTTATATGAGACCAGCCATGATTGGAACAGTTTCTAGGATTAAGTGATGTGATTAATATTTTTTTCTTCGTCATCTTTACACAAGAGAATATATTTATTGAAATACCGTGTTTTGATAGCTTGTTGGGGTTTTTTTGGTTGATCCATTTTTACTTTATAGGCTCATTATTTTATACTGATGTTGGAAAAAAACGGTTATAAGATGCTTCATTTTTAGGCAGCCTTGCAAATGGAGAGCTGCCACTGGTGATTCTAGAAATGAATATGCAGCCGCAACAGCAAAACTGGTGGTGCTGATCTTTTCCACACCCTGTTCGGCTCATCCAAGCTGTGCTGTTTGCACTGGTACAATATTACAAAAGTCTGCCTGAAAAGAAATATATTCTGTGTTGGTGTGACTAAGGTGCAAAACCTCAACTCATGCAAGTGAAGGAAACTTGTAGTATCAGCAGAGCTACATGGGGTTGAAATAACTGATGGTTTTGAATGGATTCAGGTTCTTCATGTTCTGAAATAAGAATTGTACTTTATAAAAGAACCTTAGAGTCAGTGAAGTTCCCTCTTAAACGGTCCTATCCCAGATCCATTATAAATATAGCCCATGTGCTTCTCGCATGTTAAATTCAGCTTTATGTCCCTCGGTGGCTTAATTTTGCATACTTGCTTCATAAAATGTCTTCCCCTTTGTTATTTCCTGCTCTTCTGTTCCCTGCAGAGTTCCAAGGAGGCTGGCTCTATCGGTCATGTTACTTTACTCCAGAAGGAATCTATTTTCATAGACAAGGGAGAAATGGTGATTTAATTAGAATAGCTTCTATGAAGGAGGGGTTTCTTGCATGCAAGAGTATTTTCTTTCCCATTTTGTATCCTTCATGGTCAAGCAAAGGTGGTTTTCCAGAGTAGCATCGTGTTAAGAGCTGAGACAGTTGAATATACAAACACAGTTTGATACCCTATTGCTACTTTTATTTTAATGCGGGGAACAGCCATTGCAAGTCATTATATCTATGACACAGCCACATGCAATGTAATTGTTCCAGCTTTAAAATGGATTGTTACCTCATCCCAGAGTATTTTTCAAGTAAATTAATTTAGATTGAACAAATGAAACTCTTACTTCTTAATGTTTCCTGAATCCCAGGAATAATAGTTTGCTATTTCATTTTGAATCTGTCACCTAAGGCAGATCTTGATCCTGTTACACGCAATGGGGATTCAGGGGGTCCAAAGACTGACTTTTGTGGAATGGGAGCCCTTTCCAGTTATGGCAGTCCTCTCCTAATTCCCATTTTAAAAGGAGCAAATAGATATTAATGTCAGGTCAATTGATTTAAACCAGTTGACAGAATGGATTCATTGTTGAGAAGATTTACTTTGGTAAATGCCTCTCTCAAGTCATGAATTGCATTTGAAGAAATGCTTTTTCCTTTCCTCCCCTTTACCTACCAGGAGCAGTTCAGAACGGAGGAAGGAGAAATCAAGAGATGCAGCGAGATGCAGGAGAAGCAAAGAAACCGAAGTTTTCTATGAACTGGCACATGAGCTGCCCCTGCCCCACAACATCAGTTCCCACCTGGACAAGGCATCCATAATGCGCCTGGCAATCAGTTTCCTACGCACTCACAAGCTTCTGTCTTCAGGTAAGATCTGGCTAGAAGAAGTTGTCAGTGCTAGTTGATGGCAACTTGGTAAGATTGTACATGTTCTTCTCTGAGTACTGGGTCCTAAAGTGAGAACAGGACACAACTGCTTGTGTTGTGAGAATACAACTAGATTTAAAGATAGGTTGGTGGGTTTTTTCCTCAGACTTATGTATATTTTAACTGGGTTAGAAAATCTGAGTGATATTAGTCATATAAGTTCTTCATTACCAAAATAACAACTGGTGCAGTTTTGCCTCTCTAAAGAAACAACTCTCAAAACTCTTGAATGTGATTTATTAAGCTCAGTTACAATATTTTAAACTTTTAAGAGTTTAATCCAAATTCAAACATACATCTTAAGCTTCTGTGCTGAAACAAGTAAGTTTTGATTTGGCATGCCAAATGTTTGTGCCAGTGCATTCAAAAGGCAGCTGGGAAGTTCTGAAGGTCCAATACTTCATTCGAAAGGACTAATTGTGCTACACGCCCGTAATGAGTAGTAGGTAGATCGTTTATGACAAGGTAGACTAAGATAGCTAAAGCAAACAACTTTTAAATACTCAGCATGAATGGATTCTATGTAATCAGAATCTTGTTCATGTTGGACTAGTAGGAAATGTGAACCAGTATAATTTTCATAGCCTGTGAAAACTGGTAAAATTAACAATGTTCTTATTTTGCATCTGTATTTGAATAATCACTTTGATGGAAGTCTGTGGTTTGAGTAGCCTGTGAGATCAATGAAAACAACTGAGGTTTCTGGGGGAACATTCACACAGTGACCTGTAAGTGTCCAGAATACGTTAATAAAACAATGCCTGCATTGTTTGTGAAAGGTAAACCCAAAATTTCATGTTTTTCTTCATTAATGGCAAAACTCCCAATAAGGTCATGATTGCACTTCCTCTCTTTAGAAAAGTTGAGTCATACCATAACAATTACTTTAATAAATGTTATTAGGAAGTATCTCATTTTGTGGAAGAGTATGCTGTTGGTTTGTTGTTGGTTAATCTGAAAAATGACATATTCAATTCTGTTGCTGTGTGCTTTGTGATTTTTTTAGCTTTTTTAGGTTCTGCTAAGACTATTGTATAAAATGTGGGTATTTTCATCTTAGCTTATAGAAGCTTATATAACATTTATTTCTGTTCTATTTATTGCTGACCAGTATTTGTAAATCATCTCCGATTTCGTCATGTAATTAATACTTGAAGAAGTTGTGTAAATAGGTAAATGTTCTTAAACATGCCATACATCAAGACAATTTGTTATAACTTTCTCATAAAAACACAGCTTCAGCTTTTCAAATATTTATTTGGCATCAACTAGAGAGTGGCGAAGCATAGGAAAAGCAAACTTCTGAAGGGCTGTAACAGATAATATAAATAATGCATGTGTCTGTGAAACGTGACATGAAATAGTTTGATGCTGTCATCATCAGAAAACATTTGCTCACCTGGAAACTGCTAAGATTCAAGCAAAATTTTCAAATACATGTACATTTCTTGGTGAGGAAAAAATCTACAGATAAAACATTTATTTATTGCTTCTGTGGTGTTAAGGCTTAGGCTCATATAATTTGATAGTGATGAGAAGTCAATATATGTATATAATATTCATACACACACATACATATGACTTTTCTGTGACAGTGTTTGAAAAACACTGTGATTCATGTAGCTGATTTACATTTTCTTGAAGTACCACCAGGACCCAGCAGTTAGAAAGGAGTCTGGAAATGAAACGTTACAGCAGTGTGACAAGCTATGATTTAATATTTCAGGCTTTCTCTATGTTAGTTATTTGCTTAGCCTTAAATCTGATGCTCTTCCCCAGTCTAAATATTGACTTGGCCTAAGTCCTCTCATTAAAATTTGTGTTGTTAGTCAAATGCAGATTTGTCCATCACTACATCTTTAGACACTAGAGATGTAGAGAAAGGTTTTTAAAATCTTTAGTGCTTCTATTCTGAGGAATTGAACTTAAGGTACTTTAAAGCAACTGATTTTCTGGAAGAGCTGTGTATTATTTTCTGACAATGAGAATACACTGAAATGAAAGAACTCAAGCCAGAAAACCACTGTTTGGCTTGTAAAGGCCTCGTCTGCTACTTATATTCTTCTGAGTATAGCTAACATTTAAATTAGCCAAGCTAAACAAGAAGGCTGAAAATTTAAGCTCTGAACGTTTGAAAGATAAAATTTATCAGGCATTGGAATAAAGTGGCATCAGAGAGAGAACTTTCATTATCGTTATCAGAATAATGACTTCAGAGTATTATTTCTTCCTCATGCAATTGCCCAACAGTTTACACTTGCTGAGACTCCTGAGATTCACAGGTTTAGAGTACTGCTCTGGCCAAAGTAAATCTTTATCAGGTTGAGAACTGTTTCTTGCTCTCAGGAGACAAGGCTGTAAAATTGAATATAGGCATTTCTGGCAGGTGAGCTTTGTGGAAAAAATACTGCCTTTCAGGACTGAATAACACCATTGCCACACAATAGCTCCTTAATACAGCTAATATGCGGTGGGTGCTAGTTTTCTGATCTGTTCCTGTAAAAGCAGAATTTAAGTCTTTGGTGGGCTTCTGAATAATGTCAGTCTTTATAAGGACACTGGCTTTCGCTAGAAGGTCATCTGATTTAATGCAAAGTGGTAGGTTTTTGATACAGCTTTTGGCTCTCAGATGAAGAACGGACGCTGGGCTTGTGTGATGCCTGTCCACACTCTGTTCTCCCTTTTGGTCTAAACCCTTTCTGAGCCCCAAGGAAAGCTGCCCCCATTTCACATGCATGTGTAGCATACTAGAATTTGGCCATTCATTCTGCATTGCGTTTGAGGAGTCTGATTCGACTGACGGGGAGCCTGTACAGGGGTTACTGCATCGTCTCTGACAGGTGAACTGGGAAATGGGTAGGTGGAGAACAGCAGTGTGCATGAGAAGCAAACGCCTGCCCCCTCTCTCCCCCCCACATGTCCTGTCCCCCCCTTTGCTTTATGTTGTCTTCATGGAAATAGTTTTGATTATTTGGGCTAGACACTTAGTGTAAACTGGAGTTAAGTGGGAGTATTTGTTCTGTCATTAATTAGGACATTAAAATAACATTTACTGCATTTATATATACGTACACAATGTCACTAAAATAAGCTTGTAGGGAAGCTTGAAAAATGCTTCAAAAGGTAGTAAAGAAAAAAGTACTGCTTGATTAGCATTTGTTATTTATTATTTATTCTATCAAAAACTACTGGAACACCAGATTTTATTTTATATTTCTGGGCACGATTCTCATAGGCAAACACATCTCTTTGTTTCATGGCAGTTTTGCTGGGAGTGGAGAGAGCAAGGGCCTTCCCAGGACTACATCCTCATCTTTCTGCAAGCTGATGCTCCAGATGGGATTTCAGAGATGGCTGTAGGCAACTTGCCAGCCTCAGTCTGCTGGCATTGAGTGTCTCATGCCCCTTCCTATTATTCCCTGACTTGGAATAGGGCTTTTCACTTGTGTAACTCAGGCTGTTTTACTAGCGGTGTCTGCATAATGATTATTTATGTCGGGAAGCCGAGACCTAGGGAAATCTATGCCCGCATTCTCCCAGCAGGTGAATGGCAGAGCCCGCGAATCTGAGCCCTCATTGAGAGCTCTCCCGCTACGTGCCTTCGAAAATCTCAGCTTCTGGATTGCAGGGTGCACATCTCCTGCAGGCGTTGCGCGGCCCGAGCTTGGCCCTTGTATCCTATCATAATAGGAAATAGCTGGTTGTATATCTCAGAGTTCAAAAGGGTAAAAAATACCAGGTTTTGCTTTATAAAAGTTGCTGCTTTACTTAGTAACACATTTCCCTTTGATTTTCACAGTAGGCAATTCTGTGTGGGAATGTTGGAGAGGAAGCCTTTAACATTTAGAAATGCAGGCTGTTCGTCTGACGGCCTGATTGAGATTAGTATCACAGGAAGCAAACTGAAACAATAGCTTTATAATACTGTTTCCATGTTGCACACAGCACAGTACATGGTATAATTGGAATGTTAAGCAGAAACATCATTTAATTATGATCATCTTAAATATTTTTCAAGATGTCTCCTAGTTCTGTTGGCATAATACATTTTTGCCATCATCACATTCAAATGTTTGGGATAAATTTAGAATCAATGTTTGTTCATTTTTAAGTATAGGTTTTGATCCCATAAAGTTGCAGCTGAAAATAGACTGTTCGATGCTTATCAGTAGTGAAGCTTTTGGATTTGTGATCTTAAGTCCTTCAGTATAGTCAGAAAAATTGATAACAGTACTTGTCCTCTGTTATTCTCTAGTATAGCTAGTAAATCAGCCTGATGCTTTTTGGGGGATTAATAAATGGCAAAAGAGAAATAACTGTCTTTTGCTAAAGAATGACTGTCTTGGTTAACAGCTAACATCGTGATAATTGCCAACGCTACCTCAGACAGTCTCTTTTTGTCGGAGTATGAGGAAGAGAATCCACTTTAGGCGGCCTGTATGGGCAGTATTGGCATGTGATGCCAATAATTTTAAGTGTTTATTTGGACTGTGCTGATGCTAAAGGCATTACAGGAACCAGAACTCTCTGGTACCAGTGAGTTTCTGTGTGTCGGGGCTGGAGACTTTTTAGTGAGACTAATCAGGCAAACAACACAATTTTATCAGCTTTCTTTAATCCCATCCCAATTGTGTGGTCACCCTGGTGTCTTTTCTGTGCAGAGATCCAGCAAAGGAAACTGGATGGGAGTTGCTCCTGTGCAGGCAGACAGTAGCAGAAATGGGGAGGGAACAGGGAAGCAGACGGGAAGTTGGTTGGGAGAAGGGAGGCCACGAGGAAGCCAGTGTGAAGTTGTTTCAAGGGAGGGAGACAACAGAGCCGGAAAGCCAGCAGGGAGCAGAAGGGAAAAAATAGCTTTTCTCTAGGCTTTTAAGGGAGAGGACAAACTGTAGGGAGAAGTGATGTGGGCATTGTTTTTGAATGTCTGGACAAGCTGCATCTAATCTCAGACCATTGTGGCATAAAACAGTGCTTTAAAAATAGCATGTCTACTTGTTGCTCTTATTAAATTGGAAAAATAGTTTTGTGCCAACCGTGCTGCTAGGAATGAGAGTGGAGCTGGGTGCTGAGTGCTTCAGCTGCTTGAAGTGACGTCCCTTTTCTGGGAAGGTGCACCAGAAGGTCCCAAGGGGCTTGGGAAGCCTGGTCTGATGGGGTGCTGCATCCCACTTTTCAACACCAACGGCTGCAAGACTCGAAGCAGCTTCCGGGGAGCAGCATCTGAATGATTTGGCTAGATACAAACTCTGCAATCATAACAATACTAACATAAGTGTTTTCTTTATCAAAGTTGCTTGTGCACTTAGAGATAAGAGCCCTTCAGGAAGCTTCAAGTTTAAGAGTAGCTTTTTCTTGATGTATCTAAATTGAAAGCTTTTATTGAACACATTGAAAATATCCCCTTGAACAGGATGTACTGCCCTGTCAAAACAGAAAAAAAGAAAAAGGAAAAAAAAAATTAATTGCTTTTCTTTGATGCAAAACAAGAAACCAGGAAGGGACAAGTCTGTCTCAAAGCTGCTCTCTCTGATGTAGGATGGAGCTGCTGTCAGATCTTCCCTACTTCTGCCTGCCGACATCAGGCTGTTTTTACAACCCTCTTCAGGAGTGGCAGCTATAGCCTGGTGTCTGTTATGCATAATATCCAAGCAACTTTCTGGTACTTGTAGGATGTAGAATTAGAGACAAAGCCATGAAAATTCTGTGGAGGTGACAATGTGACCTCCGGTAAAAACCCTTTTTATCACTCTCTACCTCTGAACTGACCAAAAAGGCTCCTTTGAGTTAGATCAAAGGTGTTGAGAGGAGTGTAGGTTGTTTGCTAGGAGGTTGTTTATACCCGAGTAGTTATTTCTTGTAAGGAGAGCCTGATTTTTGAGCCTTCAGACTCGTTCCAAGAGGTTGGACTGAAGGAAATGAGCAAGCATCTACGGAAAAAGTGTTCTTAAACTTGGGAACAGTGCACATCCTGACAGTGGGAATTAATCAAAGCTTGTTTACAAGAGCTATTTTTAGCATAAAAGGTTATCATAAACACTGCAATAAGCATTTGCCATTACAGTTCAAAGTTTCTTGTTAATGAATAAATTCTAGTTTGGTGGTTAGAAAATTTTTCAAAAAGAGCTGATTAAAAATATTTATCAAAATTTGATGAAGACTGAGACATGGACTGAAAAATACTGTATCAAAATTTCATGCAGACCAAGAAATACTGCCTTGGGGCAGTATGAACAGTGGATGACCCATCAAACTGGGACATGGGACATGGTTGCTCTGTTGCTGGTTCTGCTGTAGCTCTGACAGTCGCCCCACAGAGGCCAGTGCACTTTTCTGTGGCTCTCTGACGTGTTTCAGGATCTCTCAATCTCAGCTGCACAGGGATTCTCCCTCCTTTGTAGGCTTCCCAGTGCTACATGAGCACAATCTTGGCTGGGATCCATAAATGTAACTATAATATGAACAACAATATTACAGTACTTCATTCTGCTGAATGTGCTATTAATTTATAGTTAAACTGGCATATTTGCAGTACAGTCTCCCTCCTATACTGTCATGGTGCCTGAACTGAGATACTCCCATTAGTAGAGATGGAAAAAGGTGCAGGAAAAAATAAGAAATGCATCCTTATTTCAAAATTTAGTTACCGGCTATTTTGAAAAGCAATGCTGACGATAAAACCTCTACCTAAAAATCAGAGTAAACTGAGTTCATGGTTACCTTTCTTTAAGACCGGAAAATTCTGGCGAGTCTATATGGGGTGCTGCTACCTGGATAAAGTTACCTCAGACCTACTGGAAACCACGTTCTAACCCCACCTCCTCGTGCTAACCTCCTCCTTTCATTTGGTCACAGCTTTCTCAAGTGTTTTCCATCTGAAGCTGAAATGTCTTATGCCAAAGTGAAAGACAATAGGGATTTCTGGAAGCAGCTTGCAGTAGCAATGGCTTTATTTGTTTTTCTTCTGCAAAATAGATTCTTTCTAAAGCAAACCAGATTTTTGTTAGTGGCAATAACTGAATTGCTTCTGATGTATCAGTCTCCTAATGTGTGTATATCCTCTGTGTATTAGTAGCTAGTGATTTTCACAGGAGAAAGGGAGCAAGTTGTAATGCTGTAACTGCAGCCGTATGGGGGACTGTAATTTATTATTTATATTACTATAATTATACTAAGTTACCTGATACAGGGCATACTAGGGCCACCACAGTGATGCCCAGCACATTTCTTAGCTGTGTTCTAAGGATCTTAAGGTAGTTAATATGCTTCAGGTGTTTAGCACAGATGACACCTTCTGGGACTGTGTGTTTGCAACCACCATAAAGAACCTGGACACAGCAGAAGATGTGAGTGAGCACCTTTGGTGCAGCCCCCAGTGCCTGGTCTCCTGTGGGCAGGCTGCTGGGGATGCCCATGGGGGACAGGCAAGGAAGAGATGGCTGCAAGCAGCACAGTGGCCCCTGGAGGTACTTGTCACCTGCCTGATGGTGCCCATGGTTTCCTCGCTCCATCTTTGAAGTGTGAGCATGCCCTGTTAAGTACTACAAGAAACCTGTATATGCCAGGTCCCCTTGCCTGCTGTGGCCAGGGCTGCTAAGGGGGAAGACCGGCATGCAATGGGCTTTATTGGGTTATCAGTTAAGCTGGAGGGTGTCTGCAAAACACCTTAGTTGTGCTTTTGGGTTATGTGGGGGGGTGCACAGCAGCACAAACCCTCTTCCCCTCCCTCCTCCCAGTCCACATCACAGATGCCTCCAGCTGGATGAAGGTAATTTTAATTAAATAGTTGAACTCTGATCCAACAAAACCCTGTAACTGCGTGCTTTAATGCTGACTATATCTTTAAGTGCTGTGCTCAGCTAGGTTGTTAAGTGTTTGAACCTGAAGCCCTGATGTGAGTGATCCTATGTCCTCTGTGTGTGTTTGTATAAGTAATATAATTTATATACATGGAAAAGCAAACATAATCATCTGATAATACAAGTAAAGTGTTTGTCTTTCACTGTTGGAGGCATTTAAGAATACAAATGCTTTGAATAGCCTTCCTGCCTTTGAATGGTGATGTTTTGTTAATGCAAACTTAATGAGCTGGGAAAAAAAAATGGAAAGGAGGGTCTGGGGATAGAGCTGAAAAGTAATTTTTTTCTCTGAACCCACACTTGGCTGATTGTCTTGGGCTATAGCTGTGATCCCTGCTGAATAAACCATTTGTTTGCTTCCGGAAAAGTAAAAAAAGACCGTTGACATTCTTTACACAGCAGAAACAAGCTTGGGAGCAGATGGTCACTTACCTTCCCCCCCACCACCCCCCCCCCGTCTCTAAATGTCATTATGGTCAAAGTGCATACTATTCAAATATATTATTGTGTATTTTCTGTATTTTAAATGCCAGCCCTGATGTAATTTCCTGAAGGTCAGTTGCTTTGTACTGAGGAGGAACTGGCCCCTACGTGTGAAGTTAGAATTGCAGTGCAGGGACACAAAATGGTAAATGCCCAGGCTGTGCTGGCCATCCCCAGAGAGTGTCATCTTTTCCCTGCTACCAAACGCTCATGTTGAGAAGCAAAGTGTGAATAAACCAGGTGCTCCCAATGGCTCTGGGGCTGAGTCTGTTTGTCCTCTTTCCAAAAACTGTAAGATGCACTGGGCTTATGAATCTGCGTAGGCAAACATAAGGGATGTAAGTGGGGTCTGAGGCTCTCCTCCTTGTGGGACAGAAGGACCATAGGTGGGTGATGAAGCTTGTCAGAGTTTGGTGGAGTGGCACGTAGGGAGTTTTGACATCTTCAGATGAAAAAGCAGCTATTGGTGGGATGGATCTGTGTTTTCCCCAAGAATACTGAGGTTTATGGGTTGAAAGAGAGATTCCCCTGAAAGGGCTTCAAGGAAGTGTTTTTTCTGCTTTTTCTACCAATGGTAGTGTTAATAGACCTTTCCATACTGAATGGAGAGGTCTATTTAGGCATGCTTCGTAGGAAAAGTACTTGAACTTCTTAGAAAACTTGACCTGATGGAAATGTCTTTTCTTAGACTTTTGTTAGGAATGCACAAATTTACTTACCTTCTGTAAGATTTGCTCTATACTTTGTGCCTGTTAGGAGATATAAAGGTTGCATGTGGCCAAAAGAATGTGCACAAAGAAGATGTGCTTCAGTGTCTGGGTATATAGGTGTTATGTACTGAAAACACATCTTGCAGAAACGCACTAAAGGTGAATAGAGGCTCTGTTGCATTTGCCAAAAAGCTTAGAAAAATATCTTTCTAGTGATAAGGACATCCCTTTCATACACTGTGCAGACAGCTTTCTTCTGAAGGAAGGCCCCACCAGAAGGGGTTTGTGGAAAGGAAATTCTAACAGCAGAAAAATATTTTGTTGCCTTGTAACTGGATGTGCTTGCGTTGAAAAAGGCTGGCTAGGGTGCTGAAGACTTTAGATGCTTTTTTCTTTTTTTTTCTCAGTATGTGCTGACAATGAGAATGAACTAGAGGCAGACCAGCAGATGGACAACTTGTACCTGAAAGCTTTGGAGGGATTTATTGCCGTGGTGACACAGGATGGAGACATGATCTTTTTGTCAGAGAATGTCAACAAATACATGGGTCTTACCCAGGTAACTTGTTCCCTACCACTTTCTGTAATACAATTCCTAGAAATGAGTGCTATGCCTAAACGCAGAAAAACAGCTGCGTGTCACTGCAAAAAAGACTGGAAATAAAATGTCTTATTTGTCAGGCAGATACCCTGCACACCAGACAACAGTGGGGGGTTATCCCTCTCCCTTTCTATCAGAGTTGTAATGTCTTTGGTGACTGCAAATGTGGAGAGGAGAACAGGCATTTATTGAACTTGTGCCTTAGACTACAGGACAGAGGGGATAGAGCTGTTCTTTTGGGTCCCCCTTTTTCTGCTTTGTGGATTGGGGATTTTCTCCTTCTGTGTTGACAGTAACTAGTGGTGTTGACTGTTAACTGCACCATGAAAATCCAAACATAGGGTATTGTTCTGCCGAGAAAATGAGAAGTTACGCACAGGATAAACAAAGGGAGGGTCACAGGATTTGTGTCTGTGAGCATCCTGTCCATGTACTTAATTCTAGTGACCAGTTTCATCTGAATAGGTGGTATTTAAAAACTGATAAATACTATCAGTTGCTTTTATTTGGCTGAATATAGTTCTTACTTCTGCACAGGTGGAATTAACTGGACACAGCATTTTTGACTTCACTCATCCATGTGACCACGAAGAAATTCGAGAGAATCTGAGTCTGAAAAATGGTAATAATGAAAATAGAAAAGAGTCACTGTTTGCTTTTTAAATAACCAAATGAAGTAATTGGCTGACAGTAGAGATCTGTTAGTTGTGGTAAAGGGAATTTTCATTCCTAGACTAATCATTAACTGTTATTCAATACTCTGCAGATTTGTTTTGTTTTGCCAAATATTGCTTATATATGATAGCACTAAGAACTGTTTGTTTAGTGTTTCCCTTTCATCAAGTTAAGACAGGCATAATGTTTTCACTTGTAACACTTTGCAAAGATTTATGTTCTGCAAGCTAAAATATAGGTTTAAATGCACAAAGTCCCATTTAAGTTCCACTTAAGTTCTAGCTCTGAGCTCTACAAACTGCTCTTCAATGATCCATGCATCTTTGATGGTCTCTGCAGGTAAATTATCTGAGAATTAGTCTGTTATAAGCATGAAGGATTCAGTAGAAATAAATAGAAGAAATCAAGAAGCAAAACTGAGAAAACTAATTTGCCCTTTTCCTTATACAGGTCCAGGCTTTGGAAAGAAAAGCAAAGAGATGTCAACTGAGCGTGACTTCTTCATGAGGATGAAATGCACTGTTACCAACAGAGGCAGAACTGTTAACCTCAAGTCTGCGACATGGAAGGTACCGTGTTTTAGCCATAAGTGTTTTTGATGTAAAAAGACATTTTGGCATGTAGAAAAAGTACATTCTAAGTTTGTTTCTCATTCAAAAATCGCTATTTCAGGTTTTGCACTGCACTGGACAAGTTAAAGTGTATAACACTTGCCCTCCTCACACTCTGTGTGGGTACAAAGAGCCTCTTCTCACCTGCCTTATAATAATGTGTGAGCCTATTCAGCATCCTTCAAACATCGATATCCCCCTGGACAGCAAGACCTTCCTGAGTCGCCATAGCATGGACATGAAATTTACCTACTGTGATGACAGGTAAACTACTGATTTTTCCTTTCCATGGGTGTTTCTGTCGTCTTGAACAAAACAAGCAGTCCTTCCAGATGTCCTCCTGTGTGGACCTGGTAAAGCAAGGATGAGAAGCACAGTCTGTTACCAAGACAGCTATTCAGTCACTCACTTAATCCATCTCAATTTAGGCAAAATGGTACTCCTGCTGTATTTCCTCCTCCTGCTGAGTGAGGAATTCAAGTTCACTGGGAGAAGATGAGGCAACTTCGAGCCATAAGCACTAGCTTCTTGGGTTTTAACAAACTGAAGAGTACACAGGATTTCTGTTCTTGTTTTTTAGAGAACATCTCAAATGACATGCCTTACGGACCTTAGTCAAGGACTGTTTTACTTTACTGTTGGTTTGGCCCAGGATGCTATTATCGGTTAGCTGGAAAGTACTGTATGCTCTAGGTTAACTGAGAATTGCTTAAGGCATCCAGAGCATCCGCAGCTCTGAAATGGGGTTGCAGCCTCTTGCTCAATGAAAAGCAAACAACCTTTGCTGGTTATCTATCTGCTCCTTTTAGTGGCGAAATGAAGGGCAAGGGAAGATCTTGGGTCAAGCAAGGGGGGCTGTGTCCTCCACTCCCCACACTTCCCTCTTGAGTGGAAAAAATGGAGATCCCTCTAGTCTTCACCTGCCTGATTTCCCCTGGGATCTCCATGGCATTTCATACCATCTGCCTCTTCTCCCTGTCTACGTCTTGTGGTAACCATCTTCCCTGTGTGTGAGTGAGCCAGAGATCCCTTCCCATGAAGTGTCCTCCTGTTCCCCGTTTCCCCAGAAAGTCCTGTCTGTACTGCTATGGGTTTGGTGTTTGTTTTGAGGTTTTTTAAGTTTATGAGGTCATCCCTGAATTTAATATGAAGCTTTCTGTCTAATGAAACTGGTCTTCTGAAATTCAGAGATGCTAAAAACCGCTGAGGTCTGTAGGGTTATCAATGGGATTATACATATGCTTGCATCTCATGCAAAAACTCACAGGACTGAGATCTCGGTTGGTTTTTTTTTTCATTCTTTGAAGAAGGTTTTTTTAAAACTTGTGCTAAGCAAGACTATTATTTTAAACAATGTGATGAGGCAACTGTATAAAACTAGCAGTGTTAGCAGCTGTGGATGAAAGCAAGATTACAAGTGTGAAACTCGTGACTGACCTTCTTCTGACCTCTGAGAATTTAGCAGCAAGTGTGCTGTAACTAGAAATGTCCTCAGATATAACCACGATAACACAGATATTTTTTTTTCTTGTTAATACTTTCAGGATGAAAATACTGAGATATCAGTAGTATTGTGCTATTGGGGCAAGGGAAGCAACAATAGGGTAGTGACTCATTATTAAAAGCAATGCACCTCTGAATTACTGGGGCCATTCAGTGGCAGGCTAGAGGAGAGTAACAGAGAATTTTGCTGTATTGCAGCATTCACATGTCTCTGCCAGACTTAATGCATAAGCAATTATAAATGAGAATTAGAGGGACTGATATTATCCCATTAAAGATACACATGCTTATTTTAAAAAGAATGACATATTATGCCCTGTCTTAAAGGAGTTTATTTACAGGGGAAACTTTTCACATGGCAGTGAAATACAACAGCTTCCTCTGGAGGAGATTTTTCTTTAAAACCAGGCAACAAAACAGCACGTCTTTTACTAGATAGTTTTGGTTGGAGGTTTCATTCATGTTTTATTGAGATGATGATAAAGCTGTAAAAAGCCAGCCAGGCCAGAGAAGGAAGAGACCTCGCAAACCTTTCAGGTTCTTCCCAGCAGATCCTCCTGGCTCTTGCTTCCCTCCCAGAGGGATGTTGATTTCTCTCCAACAGGCGACACATCACTAGACACATAAAAATGCAAAACACTCAGCTGTTCATATCAAATCCAGTGCTGCTAGACAAATTGCATTGAAGGAGCAGCTTATGCCAAGAATGTAAATCCAGGCTGAGGAGCGGAGGAGGAAAAGCAGCATGTGCCAGTCAGATGCCTAAACGCTTTTCAACATACTCTGGACTTCCTGCAGTGATGCAGCAGGGCTGACACCGCTCATTTTTCCGTAAGAGACTCTGTCTTTCCAGTTCAGGGCTGATACCATTGAGGGCAGTGTGCCTCCTCTAGCAGGCTTCTGCAGCAATCCGAGTATCCCCTTTGCAGTTCATCTAGTGTGGGCAGGTCTGCTTCCAGGGAGCATTAAGTTTGTATTTTTGAAGCATTCAGTTAAAGAAACTCTTGAGATTTCTGAGGAAGTATCTTAATGAACAGCAGCCATATTGGACCTTACTAATGGAAGCATCTACCTTCAGTGTGAAGCTTAAGTGGGTACAAAAGAGAGCTGCACTTGTACATGAAGCTGAAATTTATCCTTGTGGAAGATGAGAATCACATCTGTCATCTCCTTAGGAAAGCTCATAGTCTCTGTCTGTGACAAAGGAAAATATAGGCTGGCTACCTTTCAACACTTTGTAACAAAAACTAGTTGGCTGACATGAAGTGCCTTGGTTCTTTTGGCTTTTCCTCAGGAGGGCACACAACAGATGCGATATGAAGTAGGCAAGACTGGCCTTACCTCATTTAAAATGTGTGAGAACTCTAGCCCATATATTTTTGCCTTCCAAAAATAATTCTTATATGTGAGCCTATGACTTGCCAGTGGTTAGGTGGGATATATTTGTATTCTTAAAAAAACTTTTGCAAGGTGATGAGCCTGTAAAGAAAGGTTTGTGAGATATAAAAACTAAAAATAGGTTGTTCTGTTAAATGCCTGCTTCAGCCATTCCTGGAGAGCAATCTAAAAATGTTCCCTTGCTCCACTTATCTTGGCTAAGTGGTTTATAGGAAGGATTATTTTACCTGTAATACAGAAATGCTGATCAGTGGTACAAGTCAATAATCCAAGTGAGGATTTAGTTCAGCTGCACAGTGCTTTTGTGTCAGGGAAGATCTCCAGTGAGGGTGTTTTAGTCAGAAAAGAAGGCCAGTCTTTGTACAAAGGCAGTTCTGTTACCTTGGTGGCATAGCTGATGCTCAGTGTTACCTTCCTGTGTGGGGCCACGGGGACTATGGGTACATAGAAACAGCGGCAATATGTTTCTTTGGCAAAAAAAAAATCCCAAAACGAAAGTGAAAACTGTATCTGAATTTGCTGGAAAACCCCAAAACTACCTCAGATGCCCCAGCACATGCAGTTTCAGCCTTTTTGTTTTATGTATAATAAAAGAAAACCATACACTGTGTTTTGGAGGGGACCAGGGTTTTGAAAGCAGGGAAGGTAACATGGCATTGTAGGTGGTGTTGGCTTTTCACCTTCATCCCTGCGACCTCTCTGGAGTGCTGGGGAGGGGAGGGGGAAGCGCTCTTTGCCTGTAAATTGCTGTGGGCAGCATGCATGAGAGGAGAGAAGGCTAAGAAAACAAATCTATTCTGCACGGGGCGAGATGTGCAGGCAGCGGCTCCAGAGGCTGCATCACAAACCAGTTCCCTGGCACCGGCACGCTGAAAAGCGTATGTTCTCCATTACTTTGAAGGCATGGCTTCCTTTGGGGGAATTGTATGTTCCTGGTTACAAGAAACCCAATTAGTTATAGTCTTTTTTTACGTTTTCTTGATTGGAACATTTTAATGGAAGAGTTGAAGGAAAAAAAAGGAGCGACAGAGGATATATGGTGATTCAGAATAGGATGGTGCAGGAAGATGCAATGCCAATTATGTTGGTCCCAGTTAGGTTTCTCCTAACATGAGTGTACATGTGGGATTCAGGCTGTGCCCAACAGAGGAAACTGACTTGTATTGTGCTTCCAGTTACGTCCCTGTAAAACAGAAATATGCAGGCACAGGAGCTCATATTAGGGTTTAAGTCAGTTTGCCATTTGACCTATATTTGGGGAATATTTTTGAATTATGTGAGAATGCAAACAAGCATTTGAAAGGATCTCCTGTCCCTCCATCCCTGCTCAGGGGGAAAATGCATTATGGAGACAACAGTAAAGTGCTGATATCTGAAGCCAAAGATCCTCATTTTGCAAAACTGGCTCTTAGTATTTGCCATATTTTAGAAAAAACATGATCAACTTTTGCTAATAATGAAACTTAGATTTAGGTAGACCAAATGAGTAGGACAAGCAGAGTCCGGGTGAAGTTTGTAATGCACCCATCTAGTTTTTTTGCTTAGCAGGGCAGATACACCTGACCAGGCCAGCTGTCCCTCTAAGGAATGGACAGGGGTCCCAGGATTTTGCATTTTATTTTTTTATTTGGCCTGGGTTAGAGTAGAAGGAGCCATTAATATTTTCAAGAGGAAATGTGGGTACTTGGCAGGACTGCCATGCTGCCTGCTCTAGCAGGCTGGCAGAGTGCTTTACCTCAGGCATAGTGGCTGTGTTGGGCTTTATTTTTTCTTTTTTTTTTTTTTTTTAAACTCATTCTGCTTTAAGTATAACTTTTGTTTGTTTGTTTGTTCCCGTCAAGACCAATTTAACTTCAATAACTTGGTAACAGTTTGAATACAGAAAGACTTTGTTAAGAGATCCACACCCTTACACACACAGTCCACACACAGCCAGATGAATATACACCCAGCTCTTTTTTTATGAGCAGTAAACATTACAGCAGTCTTTCACAAAGAGCCTGCCTTCTCAGTCCTGATGGTTCTTATGATACTATTTTAACTCAAGAAATAGTATACAATAAAAAGCTTTGTGTTCCTATAAAGAGACAGAAAAGCACAATTTTAAGAAAAACCAAACCACTTGAAATAGCTCATCTCTTAGAAGATGCAGCCTTTGAAGCAGTGGGCTTTGTTTGCTTTCCTATGTCTCAAAGAGATAAAGTAGGGCAAAGTTGTACAAATCTAGAAGTAGGATTCAGATCGCTTGTTTCTCCGTTGGGTACCCTAAGCATATTACTTGTCCTTACTCCACATCCCAAGAAATAGGTATATTAAAAGAAACTGAAGTAGTGCTCAAAAAGCATTTAAGTAGCAGTAGTTGGGACAGATCCGCTACTGCAGAGGGCTACTGCCCACCTCTTTACTGTGTTTTCTGAGATTTTGACTTCAGTACATCATGGTGACAAGTTTAGCTCAGAAAGCTGAATTGCCAGTCTGGCAAAATTAAGATTCCTCCAAAGGTATTTGTGTTTTCAGAAATGAGTGGTTAACGGGAGAATAAACAGCCTCTCAGCCCACCTGTCTTCTTCAACAAAAATTATTATTATCCTTCTAATTAGCACCAGTTTAGCTTTTACAAATGCAAACGAAACACAAAGCCTACCACGGCAGGAATGCCATCCAAAACCACCAGTTTGTTTTCCAATTTTGTCATTCCCTGGCTTGCACAAAGAGCAATTTTCTGTCTGGTGTCTAAGCAAAAGTAGAAGTCTTGTGTTCTGGACTCAGTTTTGTAAATGACCCTTTGGTCCCATGGGGCATATACATTTCTGTGACTCTCTTAGTTATGTACTACTCCTCCTCATAGCTCCGCAGGATGCTTATGCTTTTTCCTTTGCACTTAGTCATTTGTGTATTCACTTGGCATTTCGTATTGCTAAGAGGCCCCCATGGAAAGCACAGAGTTTGAACGGTGCACCTCACTGGCGAACCTCAAAGCGATGCTCAAGTGAGGTCAGTGCAGAGACCTTTGCTGAAGCACTCGCTGCATCCTGGCCCAGGTGCTGTTTGGGCTATCAGCTGTGGCCAGTCTTCTTCCATGAACGTCTCAGAAGACTCACCGGACGGGTGTGATGGAGACGGGGGTAGCTGCCCGCCTCGGCCCCGGTGCGTAATGCGGTGTGGAACTGGCTGATCTGCTTTCCAGCCCTGCACTGCCTGCAGCCCGTGAGATTTTTTTAAGCTTTTCAGAGCCAGCAGCACCAAAGGAGGAATAAAGGAGGGTGTGATCTGCCAATTCATGCACCCAAAACCAATACTGCTAACAATTCTTGGAGAGAGGGTGTTTGTTATAAAATTAGGGGTATTTAAAAGTGTATCTAGGAAACATTGTCAGCCAGTTTTAGGTGGTTTTTGGGATGGGAGAAAGAAACATTCCATAATTCTTTTAAAAAACATTTCACTCCCAGGAGTGTTTAAAGTGAAATGTAATGAATCTGAATTATGGTAACAGATTAACAGATCAATTAACAAGGGCATAGAGCCTCTTTAGCCTTTTTTTTTTAAAAAAAAAAAAACAAACCCAAAACTATTTTAAAACAATACTTGATTAGTATTTCACTGTTACCAGGCGTGGGCTTAGAATTGGGCCGTGTTGTGGGGTTTGTGGGTAATTCTTTGATATCTTATTTTTATCTTTCTGTATATTTTTTAGGTGGTTGTAGTAAAAAGATATCAACCCACCACTTGCTAACTTTCTTCCAAGTTTACATTAGATCTAATTAAATTTGACATTGTCACAGCAGGATCACACCACAAGTCGTTCTGTGCCATGGAATGAGAAGAATAATTTTATAGTGAGGATGCTTGTTATAAACAGTGGGGAGCAATTTGAGAGGGGAATTACAGGATTGCAATAGACAATTTGGCATAGAGATTGCAATTCCTATACGATAAGAATCCCTCAGCCTGCTGTAACGCATACTTTTTGCTTGCTACCTCAGTTCTACTGCTGACACCCATGAAGGCTGTAACGTGGTTTTGGATTTGCATTGGTGCTGCTAGGTACATGATGATTCTTTATTTGCCATTATCTTTATTTCCTTCTCTCCACTGAACCCCCTCTTGGCTCTCACCTCCCAATGACTGGATTAAGAGTAAATCCTCAACTTCCTGAATTTTAAAAGCCTTCCCTTTGTGATGAGCTCCAAACTAACTGGGATGGTTTTATGATACTATGCCATTATATAACCAAAGGCCATAGTTTCTGTTTTTAAAGACTGTATATTTACACTGGTCCTGGTAAAAGCCTCTGGCCACTTACACCAATGTGTCCCAGCTGACTGTGTAAAGGCAAGCAGCAACTGTATTTTGGGAGATTTACTTTTATTAGGGCTCCCTCTGTATTTGTTGTTTTCTCCTGATGGATCAGCTCTGATGACCACCTGCTTTTATTAAAAAAGAAAAAGCAATTGTGGTTTCAGAGAAAAGTTAAATTTGACTGGGGCGCAATTTAGAAGCTCTGAAGCTTGTCAGTGAAGAGAGTCAAAAAAGCAACTCTTCTTGAAACCTGATTCAAGAATTTCCCCTTCATCGGTCTAACTGTAAGTGTAAATAAAACTGTAAACATAAACAGAAGAGTAAGTCTTTGGGGGAACCCAATAAAACCAACTACAGTCTTTGCTCAACTAAACCATTATAAATCCAGGTTTGTTCCATGGAAATCAGGATAGAGAGTAGTTTTCAGAGTGACAAAACCAAGGTATCCCGGGGGTATGAGCTATACAGTTCTGTGGAGGCGAGGGAAAAGCTGACTCAATGCCTTGGTGTTCAAACCATACACAAAATAGCTCCATCTTATGCGTCTTCCTTGCTGGAGGGGGATCTGGGAGATGAATGCCATGCTCTTGCTGTGTTTGTTTTACAGTATTTACATGTCTGTCTTGTAAAGACATGCTTGTGTCTGGAGGGCTGGGCCAAGGCTGTCCTTCCAGGGAGTACACAAACCTGAGGATATGTCTCTTAAAAGTAGCAATGACACTAATCAAATGTGGTGGTGGCAGATAAAGCCGTTCCAAGGGAGTTAGTTACGAGGCATAAAACTTGGGCACGACCATTGACAGCAGTGATGTACTGCAAGATGTGACCATTCCTTGCAAACTTCCTGGCTTTTCAAGGCTTATGACAGCTTAGCAGTCGGTTTGTAGTCATTTCTGCTACTACTCTGTGCTACGTTACAGGTTGTTATTGCAGTTTAAAAGCTAGGAAAAGGAATCCAAGAGTGTTGTTGACTTGGAAAACAGCAATGTTTCCTTATTTTCCCAGAAAATATGGTGTCTTTGCTTTTGAATTATTTTTTTTTACTAACTGTGTTTCCTGTAAAGTTGTGTGTGATGGTATTTCAAATTGAATTTAGGAAAAAAGAACCCTTTTCCTCCATCCTCTCATTAGAGAAAATAATCTGCAGAGTTTGATGACCTATTTTCATGTATTCAGGAACCTGTGAGAAATCCTGCCTTGCCTGAGTACTCAGAAATGCTCTGAAAGAAGTCTAATTTTTGAGATCATAGCTTTCTTTGTGTAAAATCCTACTTAGTTTGTGGATTAGTCACCCAAGTAACCTAATCCACATGCTAAAGTTCTCATATAATTGACAAACACTAAGTAGAAGAGATGGTTTTTTTTCTTTAACTGCCCTTAATTTCTCACCTTGCGTTTTTATTTTATTAAATGCAATACCCAAAGTAGTGATTTAACCCTTTTATGTATGTTTTTTTAAATGTACACATACTTTTAAATCTGATGGTGCCAACCACTACACCCCTCACATGCATTTGATTTTGAATGATGGTAGTTGGGAGTTTTCTGCATGTAGTAGACATGCAGAACTTGAGAGCTTTGTCAGCAATGGTTTTCCAGTTGAGACTTTCTGTAAGAGATACTGGGCAGTAGGCCTGGGAAAATTTGCAACACACATGATGACATCCCTAGGAATTTTTATTCCAATAGTAGTAAAGGCAGTTTATACTGAAGATGGAAATATTTCAGAATCTGATCAGAAGTCCTCTATAGCTCCTAAATGTGTTTGGAAGTTCAGAATTTCTCATATTGTGGTTTTAATTCTGTTAGTCTAAGGACTAGAGGTGATAGCTGCCCTGCACATGTAAGCATAAGGCTAAGCAATCTGAATTTTAAATATTTGGTTTTTTCTTAACCAAGAATAACAGAGTTGATTGGATATCATCCAGAGGAGCTGCTGGGCCGTTCAGCATACGAGTTCTACCATGCCTTGGACTCGGAGAGTATGACCAAGAGTCACCAGAACTGTAAGTCACATCCTTTATTTTTCTTCATAGTTTGCACATAAAGCACAGCTTGTATTTGACAATATAAATGCACCTTGTGTGCAGATATTTTCTGAGAACAGTAGTTACACTTTGCAAGAAAGCTTACAGGTTACCATGCTTGTCTAGCTGAAACCTGCTGCTGATCTTTGCAGAGGGTCTGATTTTTGCCATAATTAAAACTAAACTTGGATGGTAGAGAGAAGAATCACTGTCTCTCTAAGGGATAATACAAGGATCAGCTGAAAATTTGAAAAGCTGAGTTAGGCAGTACTAGCCTGGTGAGAAGTGCATTTACTGGTGGTATTATCCTTCTGGTGTGCCACTGGGCTCAGCAGGAAGAGCAGGTGTAAAGGGTAATAGGAAGAGCTTATTGCAGTGTATTTTTGAATGTCTGTCTTCTGCTACCAAATAACAACTATCTTCCCCACCCAAAACAGATGTGCGAGGAGACTCTCTAAAATGGATATTCATTATACAAGTAACATATACTGCCAGGACAGCTTCTTCTTGTTATTCTTATGCCTATGTGAACTGCCAGTTTTAGCTGTTTTTAATGTAAAGTACCCAAATTATTCTGGGAGCAGAGATCAGATCCAAGATCTGCTCCCTCTCTTCAGCAGGCCACACAGTTACGCTTCCTCTCTCTCACATAAGGTGTCTTAAAATTATTGGATTTAAATCTTCAGTCTCTGTCCTTAGAGTTGGCACTATGGCTGAAGACAGCATGGTGCACTAACGTACAAATGACATTTCCCACCCTTGGCTGTGACAGCCACTGAAGTAGTGTATGGGAGAGCACTTGGCCACACATCACTAAAACGTCTGCTGCTCTTCTTTTTATAAAAACAAAGCAAAGCTCCTAGACTGGAATCCACAAGCTAAAAAACAAACCCTACTTTGTAATTACTATGATCAAGGTCCCTGTCCTCAGAAGAAGCCCATGACTTAGGTCATGTATGTAGGGAATTGCCCACCAAATAGACTTACCGAAAGTATTTCTGTACTTCCCAGAGAAAAGTAGCTGCAAAGAATCACTGTCTGACCTTAAGGGGAAAAGGGAAAATGTGTTAGCTCTAATGGCAAGGATTCAGGACGGCTTGTGAGTTGAAATGTTACTTGAAAGAATGTTTGGCAGTGATTAAAGTTGTGTGCTGTAAGACAGTGTTGGTATGAATCATCCTGTTTCCAGAGCTGCTTTAAAAAAAAAAAAAAAAATCACACTATACTTGCAGAAAGCTGTCTGGGAATGTATTTGTTAAAATTATTTCTTAGGTCATGTGTTCATGCTTTTAACAGTGAAAAGGAATTGGTGGTAGTCATAGACAGGATGTCCGTACCCTATGCTGGGCTATCGAGAGTCATCCTGAGAAATCAGTGGATATGCTGCACTGTTGCTTTTGAATTGTTGTGTTGCATTTCTAAGAATGGGACAACACCAGGGAGGGAATGAAATGAGAGCTGGCTGTCTCTTTGGTAACAAGAGTGAGAAAGCGAGCCCTTGTTGGTTATCCCTGTCTCGTTAATTAAATGAGACCACTCAGTTGCGACTTGTCCATGTAAAGATTCTGGAGAGTTTCTAGTACCCATCTTGACCGCGAATTCATGGAGGTTGCTCCTCACTCAAGCAATTCAATTCACCTCATGTAGTGCAGAGTTTATGTCTAGATGCCATTTGTGCTTACTGAAAAGGGCCATGTCCTACAAGCTTTTGCTGTTGGGCATGAGGACTGATCAAGAAGCAGAATGAAGCTAAGGGAAAGTCTAGAAGGGTGAGCTACACCAGTAAAAGTGCTCAAGGCACTGTGCACTGCACAGGTTATAAATAAATATTTAGGATCAAACTGTTCCATAGTGTTTATGATAGCACAGGATCAGCGTGGATATCTTTACTGTTGGAAGCACAGGACCAGAGTCTGTGCTGTGATAAATGCTGTTGCCCACAACAGAACCATCAGTTTACATTGCCAGCAAATTTGACCCCTTTAGCTTTTCTAAGATAAAGATAAATACTTCCCGTGTCTTCTGGGGCAGTCAGGCTTCTTACCAACTCAGAGAACAACCACAAAGGCGAAGTGACAGCAAGCTGTGACTTAGGAAAATGCACATAAGCCCTCCGAATAGGAAATCCCTGGGTTTCATAATGTGTGCCACTGAGATGTTGTCTAATGCACAGGATAACCAAGCAGGTATAGAGCTTATACACAACTTACTAGTTCTTCCTGGCCATGTTCATTTATACATGGAAATATCCACCGCAAAATTAACATTCAGCACACTTGTATGTATTAAACAGTATTTTTTATTAGAAATATGCTATATAGAGAGTATATATTCATGCAATAATATAGTCATCAATTCTGACAGTGCCAACCATTTAGTGTTGTAAAGATGCATAGGAAATAGAGGAAGGAGACTGCAGTTTGAAGAGAGAGGGAGCAAAACCTCAAATGAGTCTCTTGGATAGAAGCAGAAGTCCTTCCCTTTCCTCCCTTCTAATTTAATGATAAATCACGCTTATTGCAGTGTTACTGTACTGCAGTTGGTTGGTTTTCTTTTCTTGAGATGAAATAACAACCTCACATTCAAGCAAGCGACAACAGTGTTTGTGTTCTTGGCTGGAAGTATAGTTGCATATAAAGTACGAAAGTCTTAATTAGTCACCATCAAATGGAAGATTAGAATGTGTTTGGCAGTGTTTAGCATACGCAGTTTTTCACATGTTATGCAAGCAAGGTGAAAATCTCTGTCTTGTTACATATATCTATACAAAAGATTGACTGCAGAGCTGTATTTTCCAATTCAGCGATTAATAATCTATAATCGCTTCCATTTAGAGTCTGGTCTTGTTGCCATTAAAGCCAATGGGGATTTTGCTATTGACTTCAGTGGAGAGCTGAATGTCACCATCTGGGACCTGCCACTTGGTAGTATGTAGCAGAAGTTCGACAAGCCTTCCAAGTGAATCCTATTTCTCAAGTGTCTCTTGGCAATTAAAAAAACAAATTTTGTGTTCAATTAAATTCATCCCTGCCTTCCCCCTTTTTCCACTCAAAGTTAAGGAATATAACTGGACCCTATTTCATTGAGATGTTACTAGTTCTGTAAAGATACAGGTAATATATACTTAAAAAAAAAAAACAGTTCACTCTGAAGACAGAATCGTAAATGTAGCGTTGATAACAAAGTCAGTAGTTACGAGTGTATTAGTAATTTATGAGATTACCCCACGGAGGGATTCTGCTGTACTTTATTATATCAGAACATGACATGCTTTGAATAATAATAATAAAAAAGATTAAAGCAGTAAAAAGCTTCTTTGTAATGTAGCAGGCGCCTACGCTGTGACTCTTATTGATGAGCTGATGATTAGGAAGCAGTGTAATTATGTTTCACAAGCAGAGCAGAACAGTCCAGTCACTAAAGCACTTTGAAATGAAAGCCTTTTATTTTGTTCCACCAGAAGTATTTAATCAATAAAAGTAATGTTCTACTTTGTCTAAATAAATTAAATGAAGGATGATTAAATACTCCTAGGAAGAAAACAAACAAACTTCAGAGATAGAAGGATAAACACAGCAACAATTATCTGCAAAACAGTTGTTGTATTTCTCAGGCCTGGATTTGTACATTTGTATGCTGGCAATGTAGGAGAGACTGACAATAAATAGCTTCTGTTATTGGCCACATTCACAAGGAATTTTTCTGTACAAAGACTGCAGAATGAAGTTTCCAGCCTTACTGAGTCAAATTGCATTATTTTTAGGGCATTAGTTTGATGGCGTACTGTCTTCAGGCATAAAAGCTGTTTAAAAGGAAAGATTGCCACTGTGGTCAAAGGTTTAGTTGAGCCAGTTCCCACTCTTGCTACTCAGTGTGACTACATCTGCTTACAAATACAAACTCTTATTAGTACAAGTACTGCTTGCATACCCTAATTTTATTGCCATTGATTGTCAATATTTTTCCTCAGCTGACAACTGTGAATTGCAGGACAATATTCATTGCTTTTAGCAAAGGATTTACAACAGGCAGGACATCATAAAACTTTACATCTCAGAAGTCCAAAGCTCCATATTGAAAACTCATTCTCTTCAAATATTACAAAATACTGGGGGGGGTGGGGGGTGAGGTAGGTAGGTGTTCAGCCTTCAAACATCTAGATTGAAGCTTTAAACTTGAGTTGTACTGTTGTCAGTTTATTTCTTGAGAAACACAGGCCAGTTCAAAAAACCATTTCAAGTTAAATAATAAACATTATTTGATTTGTCACGTTGGGTCTTGGTTCCTTCTAGGAACCTTGCTAATTTCCAGCTATTGCAGAGGAACAACACTGTTCAAGCAGACAGAGAAATACAGTAGTTCAGCTTTATTTTTATTTTTTCTCTTAGGCAAAACAGCCCCATTTACTGTTCTTAATTTTGATACTTTAAGAGTGATATTACTTCTTCAGCCTCCTAAGACCAAGGCTATGCTAGTGACACCTTCACTTTATTTGACGTGTTGATATCTCCAGCTCCTAACGCTAAGGTATAAAAAGAGATAGGTAGAGATTTAAACCATGAGATTTTTCTGAATTTTCTGTGAGTATAGCTTTTAAGTCATCTGACTCTTGGGCTTATCCATCACTTAAATTCACTTTTCTACAGATCAATTTGGAATCCTAAAAAGAGGCACTTCTAAAACAGGGACTTTCAAGAAACATGCAGTCAGCAGGCATTATTTTGGGGGGCAATTAGGATCTTAAATTAAATGCAAAAAAAAAAAAAATAATATCCCATGCTCTGATCTGAATACTCAGACCATCTAAAGAACTCAAATGCCAGGTATCTTCAGACCTCAAATTAACAGCCCATTTTATATTTTAAATGGCCAAATTTTCCCAAAATTAAGCATCCTTGCTAACAAATGTCTTTAGTGTAGTTTTGCATAATGAAAACTCAGAAGTGGGTTTACTTAAAACAAGTGTTACATATTGTGCATTCCTGTCCTGCTGCATTATTTATATCTCTCTGCCCCCTTTTCTCAGTGTGTACAAAAGGTCAAGTAGTGACGGGCCAGTACCGTATGCTTGCCAAGCACGGTGGATACGTATGGCTGGAGACTCAAGGAACGGTGATTTACAATACTCGCAACCTACAGCCTCAATGTATCGTCTGTGTCAACTATGTGCTGAGGTAAGTTGTACAGGACAGAAAAACCATGTATGGACTCATGTGCTGGAAGAAGTACAATAATCAGAGGAATTTTTGAAGGGTCTATTTATTCAGTGTTGTTATTCTGAAATCAGTTTAGTCATGTTTGTTCAGTCTTGTTTACTGATGTTAGACATCGATGAAAAATGTGGCATGCCTGTTCCCATACACGCTGTTGAAATACACCACAGCCTTTCTCTTCTGCAGAGTGGCTGCTGTGCTGATACAACAGAGTAGAAAGCTTGCCCTGAACATTTTATTGTGTAACACAACTGCTAATGTGTTTTGTTTTTCTAATGCTGTGACAGAGAGATAAAATTAAGTAGTAACTATATCTTATGTTGCTAGGAGAAGCTGTTTATCGCCTCAAAGAATCAGGACCAATCAGGAGTTTTGCCTCTGTTTGGCAAAACTCAAGTATTTTTGGTCCTTGATGGGGCCAAAGTAGGAAATACTTATTTGAGTGATAGTCTGGGTCATTATAGCCTTGACTACATTCCTTTAAAAAGCAGAGCAACAAAGCCCCGAGTATTCCCACAGAAGTCCTGACCACACCATCTGCGTCATCTGAGATGGTGGTGCTCAGCAACGCTGGAACTGTGCCTCGCCTGTTGAGAGCCTGGCATGCAACCGAGAGAGGCCAAAACGCTTATACGGGCCCCAGCTTTAGAGAGTTTGTACTGCCTACATTACCCGCATCTTTTTTTTTTTAGAGTGCAAAATGCCTAAAACCTATTTTCTTGTTAGTGAAATTGAGAAGAATGATGTTGTGTTCTCCATGGACCAAACGGAATCACTCTTCAAGCCTCACCTGCTGACGATGAGCACTGCCTACGAGAGCGGCATCCCTGGGCCGGAGAAGAGCGACTTCTTGTTTACCAAGTTAAAGGAGGAACCAGAGGAACTTGCTCAGCTGGCACCAACACCAGGCGATGCCATTATTTCCCTGGATTTTGGTTAGTATTTGTATAAATAACTTTTGTGCAACAAAGAACCATGTATGAGCCTACATTTAGAAACTTAATAGACAAGGTCTGTTTGCTCTGTGTATAAATCAGGAGTAATGGCTATAAAAGTCCACGTGCTCACACCAGTGGAAAATTTCTGTGAATGAGAGCAGAATCAGGCTTTCTTGCTGACTAAACAACATGCCTTAAGTCTATGCCAACTTACTGTCATGGCAACTAGGAGCAGTGTTTACTTTCAATGAATAGCTGCAATTATATCATAACACAGCACAACCTAAAAGGATCCATTAATATTGTTAAAACTCCATACAGGGACACAGAAGTTTGAGGAAGCCCCTCCCTTCACCAGTGCTGTTTTGACACCAAACAAAACATGGCCAGTGGAAGTGAAAAGCCATGCTGCTCAAGGTGAAACACTGACGATACCATCCTTTACAATGCCTCAGATCGCACCTGGCAGCAGTACTCCAAGTGCAAGCAGCAACAGTAGCTGTTCCACGGTAAGAAGAGCTTTTAAAAAAAAAAATGTTTTGTATGTAAGTCACATCAATATATGTAGATGACGTTTGCATCAATAGCAAAAGCATCAAATGGGAACAATATCCTGCCTTTACATTGCAGTCCTCATTTTTTCCAGGCTGTCCCTCAGTAATTACTATAACCTGTAAAACAACTAGTAGAAGAACGTGCTACCACCTTTCATGGAGTTAGCCTTGAATAAAAAGCCAATGTAAAATGGTGTGGTCACTAGCAACATTGCCCCAGACCCATATGGCCTCTTTCTGTTTGTTAACAGTCTCTAGTGCAAAAACTCTACACAACTCAGGCTTTTGAGAGCAGCTCCATGGAGTTCCTCACTGAAAGAACGAATGTGCTTTCAGGGCATTGCCCCCAAGAGCTGGAACCACTCTCAGCCAGCCTTTACTAGAGGATGTCCAATTTTAATAAAGACAGACATTGAGGTAGTGCTAAGCATCTCCCTTCTTGACACACATATTTAATAGTGTACATCTCATGTTGCTGGTCTGAGTTGCCAAAAACACATTTAAACTAAGACGACAATTAGGTTCCTGTATTGGGTGCCTTTGTTAATCAGTATAGCTCTCAAATTTTGTAGTGACAAGTAATCTTGTGTTGGAGAAAAGCATATGATAGAAGCAGACAGTTTTGGGTTCTGAGGACACTGTATATACAGCCTGGTATCATAGGAAGGATCTGTTACTGAATAGCACAGTTTAAACTGCATGATGCTAAGTAAGCCACTACTGTGGTTGTCTTGCTGCTTATAGCAAATTCTTATTTCTGTGCAGCCAAGCAGCCCGGGAGATTATTACAGTTCTGTGGATGAAGATCTTAAGATTGAGGTGATTGAAAAACTCTTTGCCATGGACACAGAATCAAAAAGCCAGTGCAACTCCCAGGTAAGGAACTAGTATCTATTCCAAAAGCCGTAAAAATCAGTCCCCTGCTAGCAGATAGTACAGATGCATGCTGTATGTGCAGATACAGTAACAAACTGCATTTGCATATGTACACCAAAACTTTGATGGACAACACTAACAAAAATACACACTTGCAAAAGCTGGGGTGTAAATTTCTGTCCCTGCTCTCCGAAGCAAGTGCTTTAGGGTGTTAACTGCGGTTGCACTGCAAAGAAGAAAGCAGCAGCAGAGAGCTTTCAGAATTTGGAGGCTTCTATAGACCAAATAAGGAATATAAGCAGCAGCTTTTTCTTTTTTTTTTAAAATCTGGCCTAATGACTAGCGAGTAAACATCCTTTCTAGAACAAAATATAAATAATTCTTGCAAAACCTCGAAGTGAGAAAGGAATGCCCCTCATAGCACACGCCCCCTTTAACTACACAATGAAAACTGTCATTTTGGATATATTCCTCTTGTCTTACCTCTTGGAGGATTTCTGAGAGATGTGACAATTACTTGCACATAAAGTAACACACAGTATCGGTCTCCTGCATTCTAATCAGAGTGTAAGTGTAGAAATTCCATCTATAATTCCTTCCACTATTATAACATTACATCAAGTGAATAAAAGGTGTAGGCCTGATTCAGCCTACCTAACTTTAGGTATATAATTGAAATAATAGTTAAGAAATATAAGCTCTTAACAAAGGTATTTCAATTATGTACCTTTGTAAAGAGCTTGTATTTCTTAACTATTAAGAGAAAGGAACAGGCATTGTTGGCTGGCAGCTCAGACCTTACACTCATCCTCTTCTATTAATCCTATGGAAAGTTTGGGGTGATTTGGGCCCAAATGAGGTGCCTCAATTTGCCAGTACAATTTGCACACTTAGTAAGATACAGGTAGGCTGTAGTCCGTATCCTGAAGAAATTTCATCTAAGTAAGTTTGGAGATAGAAATAAATAGCAGTGAAAGCAATAGAACGAGTGGACAGATAGGAGGAAAATGTGGATCAGGATCAAACTCAGTGCAAGACTTGACATGTGCAAACTTCAGTTTTGTCGGACTCAGCATCTGCTTTCACAGGTGTGTCCCACCACATCAGCAGGTTTGTCTGGTGGGAAAAAATGAGTGTTAGAAAAGTGCCCTTGTCATGAGCTGACTGGTGGGCCAACATTCACTTCTGTCTTTGTTCAGCTCTGGTCAAACGCCAAGAGAAATGAATTTAGATACGACTAGTTATCCAAGGGGAAAAAAAAAAATACAGATTTAAGTGCAGTAGCGTCCTTCCAACTACATTTTTTAAAACTTTTGTGTTTTTAGATGCATGTTTTTCATGTAGCTCGATTATGAGAAAGCTGTGTTTTCTATTGTAGCACGAAAAAGCCTGAGGTTGAACTACGTGCCACATGTTGTAGAGCCTTGGCAGAGAAGTTATTCAAAGTGTAATGAAACACAAGATCTAGTTCAGATCACAGTAAGGTTGCAGGCTGCGTGCAAGGTGTATTTGCAAATATATGTATTTTTGATATATATATATACACACACTATACTGCTTAAGCAGTATTTGCTAATCTGGAAGTTTTTTCCTCAGTTTGCTGTCTTTGATGATGATGATATGATGAACATGTATGCTAGTTATGAAAATAAGACATCTTTAAATAGGGGCTGGCCAGTTCCATGTAGATAAATTTGGCATACAGTGATTTTTCAGCTTCACATCTACTAGTATATTATATCACACTAACTGCCACAACTATTACTAACTTGTAATTTGTTTTTGTGCAGACTGACTTCAATGAACTGGACCTTGAAACCTTGGCTCCTTACATTCCTATGGATGGAGAAGATTTCCAGCTCAGCCCAATCTGCCAAGAAGAACGTCCTCTCTCTGATAGTGCACAAAATACCCAGCAGAGTCTAAGTAGCATGAGTACCATCTTCCAACCCCTTGCTTCTGTTTCACAGAATCAGTTCCTCCCAGAGAAATATTGCCCACAGCTATCAAATAAAAACATAAACCCTGGTCATAGGTCCCTGTCATCGGTATTCTTCAACAATGTGAGTAGGTCATCACTGCCTCCATACCATGACCAAGCCAGCACTCCCCTGTCTTCGATGGGAGGAAGACCAAACACCCAGTGGCCACCTGATCCTCCATTAGAATATGTTCCTGCTAAATGGAGACTCATGGATAAATACTCAGGATCCCTATCAAGTTCCCCTTCAGAGCCACCAGTACATTCTCCCAGCTTGCCCATATATAAAAAAAGGTAAGAGTTTTTGGGGGATAACTATGTATTTTACTCAGAAAATATTCTGGGGATTGGCAGGGGTCATAATATTGAAAAATTCTTTTTTCTCAATGGAATAGTTGTTTTGATAGGCATCAGACTGCACTTTTTGGGGAAATCAGTGTGGTGCTCTCCCAGCAGCAGTCAGTCTAGGGGAATCAGAAGTAGGCTATTTTTTTGGTGCCTGTAAGGATGCATGAATGGATTTCCTGATGGATGGGTAAAGATTACCCAAGTAATTTTGCAAAGCCTGCTTGACTTTATGCAGTTATAAAAAAATTGTGAAAAAGTTTACTGGTCTAGCAGTAAGCTGGGACCCATGCATACTTTCTTATTTTGCACATATTTTTTGCACAACAAAAAAATAGGGGAGAGGGAGGGATGATGGTACATTTATTGTTGTCATACGTAAATATTACAACTAAGATTTGAAATTACAGGGGTTTTTTCTACAGCCCTTCTTTGCCTTGATCACTTTCTTACACATGTGAATGGTATGGGATGAGATGTATATCAGAGGCTACAGTCCTAAAAGTTTCTTAGCATAGCTAGAAGTTTCTCTGTAGCTCTTGGGTAGCTTGCAGAGTGTGGGTCTTTGGTGTTGGTCATGCTAAAACATTCTGGAAGTACATAAAATAGCAACGGTCATTTTAAAACATGAAGCTGTGCAGTTTACCTGCACTTTGTTTTCTGGGATTTCTTCTTGTTGGCAGAAATACCAATGTCTGAATACGCATCTGGAAAGAGAGGGTTTGTCCCCAAACAGCAACCCATGTGTTCATATCTATATGCAAAGCAAGGGGACAGGTGTGGCTGTCAAAAATCCTATCCTTAAAAATCACATTACTTTCTTTTCCACAGCATTTTTATGTCTGCCTGGAGATTCCTAGAGGCTGTTTATGCTAGACTTTCATTAGTCTTTGATCCCAAAAGTCAAAAGTTTCCAAAGCTTGTGGGATGACTAACAAAAGGAAATAAAAAACATTTGATGTTTGAGGTCTGTCCACTGTACCTTAAATGTCTTTAAATGAAAGAAAAATCTGTATAAATGAACATGATCGTTTAGATTTGCCTCCCTGCTCACTCACCCAGAGATCTTTTCTCAACAGGCCTCTGGATGCTTTTGGGCAACGAGGCATAGATATAAACCCGGCAAGAATTGCTCTGTCTAACAGTTTGAAACTGAAGCGACAACTGGATTATGAAGAACAAGCGTTGCAACAGCTGAATGGGGTAATTATAAGAAATGCATCCCCTTCACAACTTTGGACTCACCACGGTCATTGGTGTAATTACTTGTTTTACTTTTCTTCACATTCTAGGGAGATCCATCTGTCATTAACCCATCTCACCTAATGTGGAAGAGAATGAAATTTCTCAAAGGGGAAAACTGTTCCTTGGTTACAGAAAAAAAGTCTCTCAGCACAAGTGTTCTTACTGGTAAGAGAAAAGAAAGTGGTTTTGCAATATTAAGTATTGAAGCACAATTTTAAGACAGGTTGAATAGAAACAAAAAGTCTTTCAAAAGGAAATGTAAATAAGCTCTGTAAATACTACACTAAACTAAAATTAAAGATCAGCTGAACAATTTAAGGTACATTTGGTAACTACCAGGTAGGTAGCTTCATGTATGTTCACACCCTTACTTTGGAGGTAACGGAGATCAGCTTAATGGAGATGAGTTTACATCGTGCTGATCCAAGGTGCGGACATCTCAGAGCTAGAACTGATACTGTCTCTCTACAACATTGTGTTTCCTTACACAATGAGCTAGTGCTGTTTCTGGACTTCCTTTGTGACAAACTGTAGGTATGCCTATGCCGTGTGACTGTCACGCCGAGTATCACTTTGCTTTGAGTTAGTATTATCTACTATAATTACTACACTGGCTTAATTTAACTTTTTTTTTTCCCTCTTACTGTGTAAATCAGATGAATTTGTCTGTAACTCGAGAGGTCTGAGCCAACCGATGAATCAACTGCAGCAGCAGCAACAGCAGCAACAACAACCCACCTGTGGCAGTCCTGGTGAGAATGTGAAAGCGGGAGCGTTTCCCCCTCCGTTTTACAGTTCCCATTATCAGGACTATACTGTCCAGCCAGCTCACAAAGCGTCAGGTAAGAGCTGTTAAATACAGAAATGGGAAAGTGTTGGTATTCAGTTCCAGTACCGATTCCATGACAGAAAACACTTCAAGAAAGTATGGAGGCGGATGATAAAACAAGAACCAAATATGAATTGCTTCAAAGAATGAAAATTAGTTCTGTTGTTTACTGTGAAACTTTAATGTTTACATTTATAATATATGAGGAAAAATTATTTTTGCCCTTCATTTCAATTAAACTTAATAGATTTTTAGCTTGGAGGTCCAGACATCCTCCATCCATACTCTTGTCTTGTGATGGAATTGATTAAATTGTACTAAAATGCAGCACTGATACGGGACGTTTGTACGTTAGAGCCTTCTAAAAGTTAAAATAAGTAAGTAATTAAAGGGGACATATATATGTCCCTTTTAATATATAAGGGGAGTGGGTGTCAATTTAGAAACTGTTGTTTACTACAGCTTTTCTTATCTGCACCAGTACAATTTTTCTCAGAACAATCTAAATTGGGGGTCGAGGTGAAAAACTGCACCTGTCCATGTGACACTTGCAACAGTTTAAGGCAGAGCAATGCACTGGTTTGCTCTGAAACCTGTAACTGCTGGTGGTTTGCGGCATATTGACATAAACGCAAAATGAAATTATAACTGGTATAAACAGAAGAGAAAAAAGAAAGAAGTCGTCTCTCTGTCTCTGTGGTCTCAGCACCATGACTTACTTCACGAATCTCTTCCAGGTATGACCAGTCGTCTGCTGGGACCTTCCTTTGAACCCTACTTGTTGCCCGAGTTGACAAGATATGACTGTGAGGTGAATGTCCCTGTTTTGGGCAGCTCTACGCTTCTGCAGGGCAGTGAACTGCTCAGAGCACTGGACCAGGCAACCTGAGCGATCCTGCAATATTCCGTGGCCTATACTGTTCAAAACAGCTTCAGTTTTTACATATATTTTTGCAAGTAGACAATTTCTAATACCAATACACTTTTACAGGATTTTACTTAGATACTGAACCTGTCCACGTTACCAAATAGTGGCCTTTTGAAGTTACTCACTTTATTATTCATATTAAAGAAATACATCTACTGTATTTTCTCTATTGCAATTAAAGTGTTGTTTAGAGAGTTTGATTACCTTCCCCCTTATCTCATTACTTGTAATTTATACTCTGAAATTTTCTTCAAATTTCATGCTAATAAAAAGCTGTGGTATAAATGCCTCATCATGTGATACTTTGGCTGCAGTACTGCAAAGATTTATTTTTATTGCCAAAGATGAATGAAACAAATTTGATCTCCAACCACAGTTTTTTGTTGATCTGCCAAATTGAAATCCTTTGAGTCTTTCTGTTGTTTTCCAGCATTTGTTGTATTGTAACTTTCATAACTTTTGGAAAAGCATACTAAAGGAAAATCCCAGCCTTCTGCCTCCCCCCTCCCCCCTTCATTTTTTATACACTTTGTTGAAAGAAATGTGAATGGTGAACTGCAATGTTTGTGGGTATCTGTGAAAGTTGCACATTGTAAGCTTTTTTCCTCAGAAGCAAGCCACCTTCTCAGCTGCCTTAACCTGGCTTAGCTCTACAGCCAAGGGAGTCCTACAGATTTACCCTAGTGGAGGATTTAGACCTGTGTTTTCATTTGTGTTGGGGTTTCTTGTTTTGTTCTTTGTTGTTTCCTTTATTTTTTACACAAAACAGATTTTTTTTTTTTTTTTTTTTTTAATTTCCCTCTGGGTCAGTTGTTAATCATCTCTTGGTACTTTTGCTATATCTAGGACACAACAACTTTAAGAGCTACTTCTACTAGAACTAGTAGTATTTGTTATGGTGTTGCTGATTAATCTAACCAGCGGCCAGTACTAACACCTCTGATTAATGTTAGCCTTTTTCATTTTACATGCTAGTTAACAATTCAATTTTGCAATTATATTGCTAAAACTAAAAGTTAAAGTAGTATTTCCCAGCGTATTAGGCTAACTCAGTTATAAGCAGACAAAAAGAATTAAGGATGGTGCAGTGAGATGAATAGCTGGCAGGCATTCTTACTTGCCTTACATTAATCAGTAGCTGAAATGTCATCAAAAGGCAGCCAGACTTTTTCAGAGCTCCTTTCCAACTATCATTAGTTGTCATGCACATACTTTAAAAAATAAAGCTTTGAATGCTTTCAAAGGCAAAGGGATTTGAAAGTTTAAATTACAACATATTTAAACAGCAAAAATATTAAAGTAATAAAAGGCAGGTGAGCAGTTCTGACTTCAAAATACATACAGATCTAGATATATGTTGGGATATATCATCTTGTTTCCTCCACTGGTATAAATCATTGTAGCTTCACTGAAGAAAATGGAACAGTGGCAATGTACAAAAAGTAAAAACCTGGGCCAGAAACTTAGAGCCAGGATAGATACATTCTTTTGAGACTTCTGATTCCACTGAAGCCTGGTTTATAAAACTGCTTTATATCATGCACTGACACTTGGAGAGAGGGAGCCTTGGGTTCACAGAGCACTTCACTTCAGAGTTTGCTGTGTTAAGTGAGTCTTAACCACACACACTTAGAAAAGTGGAAGATCTTTTGTTATTGGTACATAATGTAAAAAATTATGATCGTCACTGTTGTAGGCAATCTTTCAAGAGTTTATTACCAAAAATAATCTAAAGTGAAGTTATTACCGCGTGGAAAAAATATAGTGTAAGCATCAAAATCGGATGAAAATCAGCAAGCCTGATTTGACAAATTTGCAGTGGCAAGGACTTAAAGGCTTCAAGGATTAAAGACACTTGAATACTGCTCTTCTGTTTCTTATTTGTGTAGTTTCAGCATTAAAAAATGTTATACCCTAACAGTTTACTAAAACACTCTGAAAAAATATTCCATGTCTTAAAAAGTATGATTAATATTATCATAATTATTTCATAATTATATTGCTGAATTCTTATTGACAATATTATAACTGTATGGGAACTTTAACTTGATAAGGAAATGTATTTTGACACTGATACCTTATTAAAGTATACTGATCCTAAATTCTTTGTGACTCGTTTGCTATGAATTTGTTATTTGTTGTATCATTGTAAACAAAAGTATTTATTAAATTATTTATAGAAAATAAAGGTTTGCATTGATCTTTGAAGAATGAAAGAACAAACAAAAGTTACCCATCAATGAGAGCTGGGAGGTAGCCTGCCAAAGGTCTGTACCACCAACCTTTTTGTAGAGTTTCCCCAGCTTTCCCCAAATGAAGGATTAATGCCCTGCAGACGGCCCTTCTGAAACACATCCTATGGTTCAGACTGCTGCTTCTGTTTCGAAGGTGTGTTTCTCTCTGAGGAGCTGGGCGGGCCTCTTGTAATGCTAACCTTGGGGAAAAAAAAAAGAAAAAAATTAAGAAAGTTGACAAAATTACTTTGGGAGTCTGAATTGCCACAGCTCCCCATGGTTTTCTGTGGCAGTAACTTAAGCCAATGTATTCTGGCAGTCCTGGCAAGCCCATGAATAACAGGCTTTGCCCCATCCAAGCCTCACCTTCACCCACCCAGTCCTTTATCCCAATGCTGTTGTTAAAGTGCCAGTCCTTACCCATATAGAACTTGCCAGTCTTGCCTGGGTAATAACACTGATCGCGCTGTAGGAGAACAGAAACTCATTTCCCAACATGCACTTAAATTCAGAGTGGACTGCGGAAGCTGTTGGTGCTTGACCCTTCCGATAACTGTCTTTGAAACATGCAGTGCCCATACAGACGTGAATCTTCTGAATAATCTGCATAAGTAAGTGGGCTATCATTGCCGCCTTTTCTAGCCGGGATGCTCAGCAGGCATAAAAAGTAACTCCTTACTTCTAAACCTGTTGCAATTAATGGTAATCACACAACACCTAGCAGTGAGGAGGGAATGGTGGTGTGCCTGTTGTTACCCTCCCTGTTGAAGCATCCCATTGATGGTCAGGGCACTTTGACAAAGACTACCTCAGCATGGCAGATCCTTATCCAACTGAGGGTTAAAAAAAGCCAATCTCTTAAATTGTTCAGATCAGTTTCTGACTTCCAAAGGTTGTAATCACTAACGGCTACTGTAAAGTAGTGCTGCCAGGCGCTGTTTGGTGGGGTAGCCCGCTCTCATGCGGAAGAGCTTCAAGCATTCACCACTCCCATATTCGAGTAGCTTAAGGAACATACTAGTAGTGCCTTCAGCCCCCCCTTCCTACTACAGCTAAACACTTCTCATGTTTGTTAGTGAGTTTTAGGTGGTTTTTCCCTTATGCATATGAATGTCGTGCATAGCTAGGCTCTGACATTGCAATTTATGTACCCAAAAGAACCATATCCTGGCTAGAAACATAATACCTAGATTGTACAATAGCTGAGCTTTGTGCTGCTGAACAGGGGTTTACTACAACTTTTTAAATATGTTGATTTTCCCCCCCCACTAGACCAGCAGAAGTGCTTAAAAGTAAGTGTACATCATCTTTCACTGCCTAAAAGAACCATTTCTTGACATCAGATCTTGCATCTCCAACAGCATAGACAGAACTGATCACAACGAGGTTGTTCAACACTATGTTCTCCTGAAAATCAGGCAGTTTTGCCAAATGCTCGTGACAGGCTGGTCTCAGTCTCCAGCTGATTTTCAAGTCTATCATCTTTCTAAAATGATCAAGCCAACCTAGACCACAGGTTTCATGCAGGTAAGAAAGATTCACACTGTTTATCAACCAAAAGGCTACAACAAAATACTATAGGAAATTCTCAACGTCCTGGTGTGTGTATATATATATTATGATTACTAATAAAACTGCAAAAAAAGCCCAGATAACTTGGAGTCCGGCTATCTTTCCAGCTGAGACACCCGCTCCTAAGCAGTACTGTGATCTGTGGACAGTAAGTGATTCATCGCACTTGCTTGCAACAGTAGGCAGAGCTCAGGAAAGCACTCAGTCTAACACACAGCTGCTCCAGTTCTAGATGGTGAAGGTTTCATGTGTTACTTCTCCCTGAGAACCTTTATAAAGCTATTCATAGACATGCCAGATTGTTTGGTTTGGTTTGGTTTTTGGTTTTTTTTAAGGTCTACAGTACAGAAATGGAAATATTCACCTACATTTAAATAACCAGCATGATTTTCTTTCTCTGCGCCCCCCCCCCCCCCCCCCCAACTCTCTTATTATAGGCTCCCCATGAGAGGAAGAAACAATTTTCAAGAAAAAGAAAATTCTTAACAATATTTACTTCGGACACCAAAATCTGTCGCACGTCCCTGTTCTGCTCCCTTGGTGCAAGCAAAGGCAGCACAACAGCTGCCTTTGGGTTATCTGGGACTGCATGCGAGCTCACCTTCGCCCGCAGGGAAGGCAGGCGTGGATTCCCACTCCCTCGGGCTCTGTTCGTTGTTGTTGCTTTCCTTAGTCAACTGAAGCTACAAAAGCACCGTAGGAAGGCTCTAGCAATTGGTATGTACCCCATTTTCAGGTGTTCACGTTAAAAATGGCTTCAAATAAAAAAAAAGTGAGAAAAACCTTAGCTACCCCGTTTGGAAGCATCACCGACATTTCTTTTGTCTGAAAGCCAGCCTGCAGTTTTGGCAGCTTGTGGTGTGCCTCAGGTCTCACATGGAACATTTTCCTTGAAGAAGTCCTGAATTCCTGTAATCAAGGAGTTACTTAATTCTCTTCAGTCACGCCTCAATTAGTAATGTGACACGTGGTTAAGATGTCTCATCAGGGAACGTAAGCACAAGCATGAACCTGGCTTGCAAAGACTACCTGCAAGCCAGCTGGTACCTGCTACTTCTGCCTTTGGCATGGGACAGTAACAGGCAGCTTCAGGCAACAGCAGCTGTGTGACCCCCTCCTGTGCTACCTGCTATGGAAATTGCTGCATCTTAACCACTGTGGCTGGAAGGACTGCTTAGACTCGCGTTGCATCTCAAAATCCCATCTCCCCTCTCCCCTTAGCTTCATTAAAAAAAGAAAACCCCCCAAAATCCCCACTTGAAAAGTCTGTGTTTAGGTCTTGGAATTACAGACAAAGTTGGCAAGCTAAATTCTCAAAGGCACCAGGCACCAGAAAACAAAAGTGAATCCCCTCAGGTGTACTTTTAAAAATTACACTATTTTTAAGCTAATGATTTGGGGTCTGACTGTTGGTCTTAGAAGGACTGGCACTGGCTGGATTTTGCAAGAAAAAGCATTATACCGACAGCTTTAGCGATTGAAGCTCTGTCTCCTCACAGTACTGGCAAAAGCAAACTGACAGTGAAGTCTCTTGTGGCAGAGACTTCCTACCTCAAGCATTCCCTCCTCTGGGCATATCGGTGTCACTCTCCAACACGTAGTTCCAGAAAGACCAAAGGTCCTAGATAAACCACAGCAACACAGAACCAGCAGCTTGATGGCTTGTTCATCCATCAGGCATGTGAAGTCCGCCAGTCTCCCAACAGCTGAACGTGCTTCTTGGCTGCAACAAGCAACGTTTATTGCTTAGTCTTGATTCCTGGCCTTTCCTCTAACCCCGATTCCATTTCTCCTCCTGGCTCCCAGTCCTTACCTAGGTCCGTGGTTTCATCATTCTTGGTTTCTGCCTCATGCTGCCTTCCCCTTCCCCAGCTCTCCTTCCCCTCCTGACAAGCCTGCTCCAACCCGCCTCATCTCTGCATGCCCCTCGTTGCAGGCAAGTTTTTAGCATGGATTTGGGGACTTCCAGTATAGGCTTTCTCTGGTCATGCCCTTGCTTTGGCCATCTGTTTGATACAGCTATCAGCCAGATGCCCAGTCCTTTTTGCCCAAACCCTCAGCTTCTGCGTTTCTTGATCTGAGCCGATGTTGAAAATGTCCAAACTCCATTCCCTCTCTAGCTGCTGGGCATGACAGATGACAATCCTTGCCCTGAAATGGAAGCGGATTTAATGCTCCGAGTCACAGGAGGCTAGCGCATCCCCCCGAGAGCTGCAACACCACCACCAATTCATTTCAGACCTTTTCCTCAGCTATTACATGGCTGTTTCCATTTGCCACTCAAGCAAGCGATGGTGGGGTATGGATGAAAAAGGTTCTGCTGGCTCACAGTATCTCCTTCATCATCCCCTTGACACTGTTCTTTGAGCAAAATCCTAACAAATTTCAGACGTACAGGTAGTTTCTCCTGCGATTTTGGAAATGAGAGCAGAGTCGAGCAATTTCCCCAGATGGCTGAACTCTGGCCGTAAAGCCAGAACAACTCCCCAGCCATAAGAGGAGCAGTATGGTTTTGCTCTTTTTTAAGCACCATAGAGCTAACACTAGTGGGAAGAGAATCCGTATTTGCGGTTCCCCAAACCTTCTCCCCATACAAATAATTTTGTGTTCAGGGCAAAAATTAAGCCTGAGATGGAGAGAGACACATACACTTCTTAGAGCACTTCCAGACACTGCTACATGCTCGACAGACACTAACAAGCTCAGTTAGGGTGTTATTTTAGAGTCCAGCTGTATCCCCTGGTATTTTCAGCTTTGCGCAGTCCTTATGGACTCACTCCAGAGTTTGGACATTCAGAACTTGGAGAACTCCAGGGTGCCCTGGAGGAGAGTGATCCATGAGGATCTCTCTGTCCGGTTATAACCCCTAAGTCAGGAAAATCAAAGGTTAATGCTCCCGCAGGCAAACTAAAACCCACTCATATGTCCACCGGAAAGAGTGACAGTAAAGTGATCACATCACCACTTCAGGAGAGTTTTCCAGAATAATGCTCTTCTAAAGACATCGACAGGGATGCATTTTCCCAGTTACAGTTACAACTGTTTATGCAATTGAATTTTATTTTAGATTCTCTAGTGAAAAAACAGCAGCTTGAAAGTCTTACTTTCTTCTTCACCAAAGCCTACAGCTCCCTGGCATTATTTTGTAGCAGAAGTTGCATGAACTTCTAAGTGGCAAACCACAAAAGTTGCATCATACGATGAGCCTTATGATCAATACAAATATATATATAGTTTTAATTCAGCCCCTCCTCCACACAGCAGCACCACAATAGTATTACACTGGATCAAACGGACCATAAAATGGATGTCATCAGTGTCCATTTTTAGATATGTTGCATGACATCTATTGACTTTTTTCCTGGAAGAGCACGCAATAAATACTGTGTCTATCACCTTACTGCTAACACAGATAGTGCTGTCCTTAACTGTAACCCCCAAAACACACTGGAGTTAACAGAAAGCAAACCAATGGAAGTTTACTGGGAAAACAGGTTACTCTCAACTATTTTAACTTCAGCTGCAAACATCAAGACGAGCTTTCCTGTGCCTTGCTCAACTACAGAAATGCTTGTACTTAGCATATTTACACCTTCTAACACAGCTTGCGGTTCACATTTCAATTTGTTTAAACTTTAGTCAGTTTTTGGAGTGCACAGTATCATCTCGTTTAGGGCCAGTCTGATCACTGCAGAAATCTCAAAGGTAAAGGAGACACCAACACTGAACACTTCGATTTTTAGTCAACCTCCCTCTCCCCTCTCAAAACCTCTCTTCTGCAGAAGACATTCTGTTTAATGATAGGCAACACCTTGAACAACCATGCCTTCCCCTGATCCAGAGCAAGCAAAGTGTGTGCAAAGCCACCCAAATATTCTGAAAAGTGGACAAAAACTTGGCTTTTGCAACCATCAATTGTATCTTAATATACTGAATAAACACTTGAACTTGTGCTTTCATTTTTAGAGTCACTTCTCCAACCTCCCCCCTTACATGTTCTCCATCCCCCCATGCAAAACCAAGAAGAAAGCATCTTTAGAAAAAATGAAATTCTAAAAAATAAAATACTCATCTGGGTAACAGCAGAGGAACCAGGAACCAATGAAATATCTGGAACTCATTTAAGATAATTTGAAAGACAGGGAATGTTCAAGTCAACAGTGCTCTCATTCTTCTTTCTACAAGACAGTCCCTGCCGGACAGGGTTTGTTTGCACTGAGGTTTTGTATTAGAAACACACACGCTTAGCTAAATATGAGTTTGTTTATCCAGGATTTCTTCCATCCTGTTCAGTGCATAAATTCCACAAACCTGTGCTGAAAATAATAAACAGGGTGAAAAGTGCCTGTGCCCAGTGTTCAAGAACCAACAGGTGAATGGCAGACGGCCATGCTGGGCATACTCAAAAGACTTGTCCTGAAACCTGCTCAAAGCAAGTCCTCTTCAAAACCTACCAGGAGAATGCTTTCCCTGGTGGGTATGCTTCGAGTCACCTGGGAGAGCAGGAAATGCTCCTGCCATCTCCTGCTGAGCCATTCATTCCCCAGGACATTTCCAAGAAAATAGAAGCGATCCTCCTTCCTCCCCTTCCCTTTTCCCCGCATCACACCTCCTTTCCATGGAAATCTCTCAAAGAGTATTTTGAGTCGTATGGGCAAAGTTATGTCCTGACTCGTACCAAGGAAATGAATCCCACGCGTCTGCAAAGCCTATGCTACAAACTGGGTGCTGAGGGGTGACCATTTCCAAGCCCCTGAAAACTGGGTCTTCTGCAGCCTATGGCAGGAACTCGTGCTGTCCACAGGGCACTCCTGACCCCGACACGGGAGCGCCCGGCGTGCTGCAGGACGTGCCGCAGCTGTGCCCAGAGGACATTGAGTCATGGGCCAGAAGTGCAGTGGCTGAACAAACTGTTCATTTCATGTGCTGCCCCCAACGTAGGTCACCTATATGAAACCCATTTACTTGGGTTTAATGTAGATAATGCACAATCCACTTATATATGGAGCAAGAGGGTAAATAAGGCTGGCAATGCATCACTTCTATGCTTCACGGGAATACTTTGTGGCTGTGCGTTACAGAGCAATATCATGCATGGCAAAAGCTGCCTAATAGGAAATCACCCCAGGAAGCTTTCAAAAAACCGTACTTTCCTCTTTCACACTAGACCCCCAAGCTTCACTGCCCAAAGGACAAAAGCATAGAGCACCCACTATGCTACAGCTCATGTCCTACCCTGCTCTTCCCAGTGAGCCAAACCATAATGGCAGCAGCTCGCTAGGACCAGAAGTGGCATTGCAGGGTCCCCCAAGCACACTTGTGCTCAGCAACAACACCTGATTTCACAGCAATCAGACACTTCCCAATCTGCGGCACCCCACAGCCATACCCTCCCTTTCCTAACTACCAAGATGCCAAAGTCTTCTCCTGAGCAAATATCTCCATCTTACTTTTCACAACATCCAACAGCATTTAGAAATCCTTTTCCAGATGCTGTTATTGGAAATGCAGACCACACAATTGCAAAAGGAGTTCTGGGATCTTATCTGTATCAGTGTGACTCATCTTTGAAAGCAGCATTGCAGCACTGAAACGTACATTCAAATTATTTGTTGAGGTTTTTGGTGTGGGGTTTTTTTTGTTGTTTTTTTTGGGGTTGGGGTTTTTTTTTGTTTTTTGTTTTTTTTTTTTTACAGTGAGCTACAGAAGAAAAAGGACATGGACAGTCACGCAGTCCCGTGTGGCACACTGCCTACTGACAGTAGGAGATGTATGTAGAACCAGATCAGTCCATACGCAAAAAGATACGGGCTTGTGTGACTAAGCTCTGTTAAGAAAACTGGGCATTCAAAACAGAATTTTAAAGATAATATTTGTAGCTGTACAGCTAACACTAGGTATAGGAGATGGTGTTGCACCTGCACCACTCGGTGCAAGTAACTGAACTTATACTGAAAGACTAAACTGGCTCTCCTTCAGGATCTCCAGTCAGAATCCAACCAAACAGGTATTTTTGCAATAACCAAGGAAACAGGACAGCGTGCATTTGAAGGCAGGAGTCAGCAGGATACAAAGAGACCTTTTTGAGAATAATGCTGACTATTCTCTCCATTTTTAAAACGGAAACAAGTAAACTGTCATCCATTTCTACCCAATCATAATGTGTCCCTGCCCAACATTTCTTTTTACTGATAATTTATAACACTTTCAAATTTTTCTGCTCTATTTAAAAAATAACTGAATAACTAAAAATCACCTGACTGACTTGAATTTTTAAGCTTCTTAGTGTCTCCCCTGAGCAGCTACAGAACTGTAATTTACAGGTTCCAAAAAACAAGCTACTTTGAAAACTTAACTTTTTAAACAGCTCAGAGAAGATGGCTATCATCCTTTCATTTCCAAGCAGCAGTTTGTGTAGATTTTAGTACAATCAATTCATGTCCATGTCATGTTTCATTTTCATGCTTCATTTTACAAGCCCACTAATCAGACTAATGAGGTTGAATGTGAAGAAATCCCTTTGTTTCAAGCTGAACAGCCTCTGAAACCACAGTTATAATGGTCTTTCTTTGCTTCTTCAATTCCTGTTTGCAAGTAATAGCAAAAAAAAAAAAAAAAGGCATTACAGAATTTTTCTGCCAAACCTTAAAGGCAGAAAGCCATCTTATTACAACATCCCCTGTAATTTACAGGAGCTTGAGCTGTATATTGACATAAGGGAGTCACAGTGCCTTCCACTTTGTGAACATGCTTAAATGAAAATAAAACCTTATTAGCTGCCTTGGTAGGGTCACAAATATGTTCCATATATTCCAAATCAGTGGCTTAAGATGGTCCAGTGACTAAATGCCTGTCTGCAGGCAGCAGGGAGTTTATGCTGTGCTGACCACGCTCCGGCATGGAGGAGTCGATCCCCCCTGCGTACAACGTGTCTAGGACCTGGGTGTGGACCGGGACCTTCCTGGTTTCTTCAACCCATCTAAACCGTGAGCCACACATATATACATAATCCACAGCAGGAGGCAGATGCTAGAAGCGGTGATGGAAATTCCCACTCGGGGATTCATTACAGAGCCATCCCAGGCTGCAATACAAACCCGCCAGTGCGCCTCAGAGCTTTTTGTCACGAGTCAATAGAGTACAGAGAGATGCACAAAGAGACTTCCAAGGGAATACACACAATTACAGGACGGTGCCACAAAAGGCGACACTGTCAACCCCCACACAACTCCGATAAACTTGAAATCGTAACTCAAAACAGTCTTGTCTTGAATTTACTCATTCTTGAGTATTTTTTTTTGTTTAGTATCACATACAAATCGCCATCCCACCTTTGCTTTGGAAAGCAAAGTAGTAGTCACAGCGTATAACAGTAATCAGAGAAAAGCTTGTTTCTGATCCTCTAAATGCCTAAGTAGCTGCCCAGACCATCTGTTGAACAAGTGACAAGTACACTGCAGGTTTAGGAGGCCACAGGGCACTCCACCTTTACCATCAAGGTTACTATGGGTGTCACTAGACCTGCTCAGTGTGAGTACATAAGGTTCAGCCGTGGTTCAGAGTTGTCTGAAAGATGCTGGATATACCTGTAAAAGGGCATGGAGATGGGGAGGGGGCTAGGTTATCTTTTTAGATTGTAGCAGGATGATACCACGACAAGCACAGTGCCATGGTTTAAATCCTGGAGAAGGATGGCTCCCATTCAAAGCATCATGCATCTATAGACAAAACCCAGGCAACCCACTTCCTCCTAAACCCATAAGCCAAACAGGAGAAATATGCTCCTGCTACAATACATCCCAGGCTATGACAGAAGCTTTAAGTCCTTCACACATCACCTATAACATCCTGAGCTGAGAGTCAGTGGGGCTTTAGAGCATTAAAAGTACCAAGTCACTAAACCTCCTGTCCCCAACCAGCCCATGCAGATGGGGTGAGATTTATCATCCCACCGCAGAGGCCAACACTACCTCCGTACAGCCTCTGCCTGGTTAACCTTCAGCAATTTCCTAGGGGAAAGGAGGAGCATCACTGGTGAGAAGACAGAAGGCGGCTGTTCACCTCCTGCCCTTTCCCACTCCTCGAGCAAAGACACCCACAGCGCAGCAGCACCCTCCGTATCAGGCGGAGCCTGGCCTGGCCGTGGAGACAGATGTGGGGGGACCAGGGCAGAGCACACGGAGGGGCACAGGACCAGTCTGACGGCTACCACCACAGCACATGTACATGAGTATTAGCCAGTGCCTACATCGACCCAGAGACCAGGCATTTGAGAGGGCTTTTGTTTTTCTCCTTCATAGGAGACAAACCTGAGCCACTCATCAGCAGTACCATGGCAGGTAAAGAACTGAGAGCTGATGGATCTGAAGACTTCTGTGCAGAAAAAGCATTTTAGCTTTCAACTGTCTCCAGTGATCCTCTGATGTTTAATTAGGAATAATTAAAGAACAAACAAAAAACCTTAATCCTTTCATGAATACTTCATAGGAATATGCTAGTTATTTCAAAGGGGAGCTTGGTTCCAGGGTGGCAGACTCCCTTCGCACAGGAGCCGTGGAAAAGCAAACTAATCTGTTAAAGAAATAGAGTAAAAAGGTGTCAGATTTCTTCCAAAACAGAGGTATTTTTGACAACAAACTGGTTAGTAAGCTTAAACAAGATGACCGACTAATGACAGACAGCGATCCCCCACAATCAGCCTCAAGACACAGGTGTTATTAAAAATCAACATGTAGCTTTACTGAAGTCTTTAAACATTGTACTGCCTCCCAGCCATGGGAAAAGAATAAAACTGCCTGAACAGCTTGGGTTTGGCATAGAAAGAGAGAGTTAATTAAGGAATTGTGTTATTCCCAAACTGTGCCGTTTAAGAAGCCCCATTATACCTGCTGCACAATAGGTGGGATCCATTTTCTTTCAGCAATGCTTATGTCAGATGTTAATTCAAGACTGTATCACGTTTAACGAATACTCCCCTAAGACAAACTACCTTCTGCCGAAAAAGAGGTAAGTCATGTCTCCGGGAGTACTGCAAGGGGAAGCTCGTGAACTAGAGCGTGTGGGTGAAAAGCAGGTGACGTGGCAACGCGCGTTCAAACAAGTTTAAAGGTAGAAGATAGAATATCATTTAAAGTCATCAGAGATATGGGAGGAACAATGGAGAAGAATGATGGCGCTCCTCAAAGCGAGGGAGCACAGCCTTTACCATCCTACTACAGCTCCCGACCTCTCCGTCGTTTTCGGCGCAATCTGTGTTTCGCCCCTCCGGAGGCGCGTGGCCCGACCCGAAGAATGCCCCCTCTGTGCTGCCGGCCGCAGCTCCCGCGCTCGGCGGAGCAGGGGGTAGTCACCACCTCGTGAGCATCCCCCGGGCACGCTCATCTTCCTGCGGGGGCCACGGGGGGAGGATGGGACAGAGTGCCACGGGTTTCGCGCAGCTGTAAGGGCAGCGAGCCACACGCGACTGGTAAATCGGCAGACACGTCGCCTCTCCGGCAGATGTGGAAACAGCCTGCGGAGGCCTTCCTGTGTGAGGGTGCAGCTGGTACGGGGGCTGCCCCTGCCTCCTGCCCCCGCCACACCAGCTGCACGGCCCAGCTGGGCACTCCTCCGGCCGCGGGGACCGGCACGCGCTGGCACGGGAGGGCGGGCGGGCACAGCAGAGAGGGCCAAAAAGCAGCACGGAGAGAGCTGAGAAACGAAAAACAGCTTCACCACCACAACATCGCACCTCTTCTTAGAAAGCCCGTGCCCCAGGAAGCCACAGGGACTCGCCTTCCCCCTCCGCAGCCACAGGAGCCTGCTGGGTGCACCAAAGGGTACCGGAGCAAGAGGCGAGAGCATCAGTTTCAGCAGGAGGACTAAGAAACGGTGACCATGCCAGCCAACCCCCAAGGGCAGCTTTTGCCTCGTTTTAGCACCAGAGGTCCGCAGACCTTCTGAGGGTGCTCAGGAAGGTCCTGAAGGTTAGCCTTGAAGCTACATTTGGAAACTGAGACGGTGCGTTGCGTGGGGTACAGCAGGTTCCCGACCGCTGACCGCAGGAAAGGAGGAGGCTCTGCAGCCACACAGGGAAGAAACAAAGGTGTGGAAGGAGGATGCGGGTAGCACCCCTTTCTTCCTTGCCTCACTGGTCCATTTAGATTTGAAGCTCTCTGATGCAGGGATTTTCTCTCCCTGCTGGTTTTCAAAGTACCTGCAAGGATGGCACCTTGAAGCCATTTGTGGCTCTACAGAAATTTCTATAGATACAAATAATACGAAGCAAGCAAGAGGGATTTTAGTCACTAGATGACAATGTAGAGGAGGTATTTAAATCAGCTTCTATCTCTAAGCACTTACCACTCACCAGTTATTCTTTCACACTACTGCTGTACGCTTCTTTTCAGCTTAGCAACGCGTTACATCAGCGTTATATATCAATCCTCTAGGCAATTTTTGGTCACCTCTTCATGCCCAGCCCATCTTCCCTTCCATCAACAAAAACAGCATTTCACACAAAATAATCAATAGGCCTTCTGATTGGAGCACTTCCTAACTAGAGACAAAGCATCACAGCTTCATGACACCCCTTTTCCCCTGCATGCCCAAGGGCAGGGCGTAGCGCTCTCCCTATTTGATAGAGCAACACTTTCTGTCTTCAGCATTTGTGTCACAGCAGCTAAGCGATCACTAATAGCTAAGCTCCCAAATTCTAATCATAAATAGCGGCAGGGGTGAGTCCGTGAGCATCAGTTAATATGTATTAATTTAAACCACACAGACTACAGCCTGATGGACTGACCACCCTAGACACAATGAGATCCAGGGCAGTTGGCAGACCCCCCTCATAGCAAGCTAACAGACCTGCCCCAGTGAAGTTAAAATGCTAAATTTCATCTAGAGCTCTAGTCTTGCACATGTTCCTTCACCATCTCCTGGCCCAGCTTCTATTTTTGCAGTTTTTAAATACTCTGGAGGAACCACCATATCTTTCTGAAGGAAGTTCAGCTGCACAAAGTGAGCAAAGACAAACAAAACTAAGAAACAGTGCCTCAATTCCATTTCAAAACTAACAACCACACATTGCTTGGACAAGCAAAACCATTTGCAGAACAAATGATAGTCTATAGCCCACCAGCAGGAAAGGCCACATTATTGTTATGGTTATTTTTCATGCTTAACCCTTCCCATCTCATTTGCTCTTCTCTTCCATGTCCTCAGATAGTGCAGTCTGATCTTAGCATGGAGACTTTCTGAATTCAACAGAAACATGTGAAAGAGCGGGAGCCTATTTCACTGATCTAAACGTAGGACAGGAACCTTAAAACTGTCCTGAATTGTAAGGGGCCCAGTTGTTAACAGCCTTAGGAAAGCAAGAAATAAGAGATACTGTACTATTCCAGGATTTTGAGCTACAGCTGTTTAATAAAGTTTTAAAGTTTATTCCACAATTTTTTCAAAATTTTCTGCAAAGAAATTGTCAAGAAATACTACAGACTATCATGAAGGGCACACTTTTAGACATATAAGAAAAAATAAACAGTGAAACTCCCAAAGTACCATCTCCCCCCACAATTGCTTTAGTTCTAAAGGATGGGCTTAAAGGCAGAATACTTATGCAGCAGGAAATATATAGGGTTATACACTTGGGGGGGGGAACATGTGTTCCCCCCCACATATATTTCAGGCAAGATTTCAGACCTGAAGAAGGGTTTACACATCCCAAAGCTAGCTAGCTGTTGGGGAGTAGATCTTAACGCAAATACAGTTATGAAACAGAACAATATAGTTTTACAACAACAATAAAAAAGGAATATCACAATATTATCTCATTTATGCTTGGAGCTTTTTTTACATTTTCTCACCCATCCACCCTTCATACTTATTCCAGTGAAACACACAGCAATAATTTGTGTACTCTACAATCTTTCTTCAATATAAAAACATTTTTTCTTGAGGTGTTCTTATTAGTTCCTAAAGGAAACATTAACATCAGCAGATCTGATCACAGACAAAGCCTCCCCAATGGTTAGACAATGTTTATGCTTATAACAAAAAAAACCATAACAGACTAAGCCCTCTGGGATGAGTAAGCAGAAAAGAACATCTAGACCAGCGCAAGCATTGTGCCATATGTTTGTTCATTAAAACAACTGTGCAACACTCAGTAGAAAAGCTGAACTTTCTTTATGCTTCTCCAGTAAGTGATGGGTAAAATGACCTTATTTTTTCTACACAGCTTGCCCTTTAGCAATATTCTTTTGAAGGACAGCAAACCACGGCAAACGAACTCTATCATCCCCCCAGGATCCCTGAAACAGTTTGGCCCTGATAAGAAGTTTTTAGCGTCTCTTCCCAGATACATGCATATTTTCTCATAAGTATTTACCTAAGAAAAATGAAGCAATGAAGCACACAAATGTCTGTTTATGTAAGCTGATTCATGTGCAAACATGTGCATGAATACCGAAGGCTGAGACTTGGGATCTCATTCGAAGGTACTTAGAGTCAAAATGTCATGACTTAATGCAAACAAGATCTTAAAACCAGAGGTTCTGGGTGCTGGAATTTAAAACTTTCATGGTGAGAAATCGGTCTTGGTCATGGTGACACCCAGTCGGGTCCACATTGGGCTTCTGAAGGCCGATAACCTGGTATCAAGTCTTTTCCATATATAAATGCTAACAATTCAGTTAAGTAAACCTCAGACATACATAAATCTAAATTATTTTGAATTTAATTACAGATACACCACACAGTGTGTGAAGTCTTGTCCACTTTTAGTTTTATATTTGGAAAGAACATAAATACATATTTTCTTCTCCTCTGTGCTACTCAGTTTTCCTATAGACGTCACAGAAAAGATGCATTTCATGGACAGAGTGAATTGTTTACCCTTCTCAGGGATGACAAAACACAAATGAACTCTGGCCTAAAACCTGAATTATCTGTGCAAATACATGATTAAGACAATACTGCCCGTTTAAGCATACTTAGAGATGCAAAACCATCCCATTCAGAACATTTTCAACCACGGTATAAAGGGCAAAGAAAACAAAAACTCATTACATTTTCCTGTCCATAAAGACAAGGTTTTAAAATTGGCTTCTGAATCCATTAGAGAGAACAGAGAACTAAAGCTCATTCAAAACATTTCCCTGCACGGTCCACTTATCTACGGGAAACTCAAAATCCTCATTGTGATAGCAAGTGATCACAACTGCAACTGCTCCCGCAATCGCCAAGATGCCTTCGGGACTCTTTACGAAGGAGGGTCAGAGGAATTACACAAGTACCTGAGGGTTGAAGAAATGTTAGACCCACGATTATCATGCATTTCGCCCCCACTGTGCCAGCGGTAAAGTACTTATGACCTTCCACTGTAACCTTTTATTTCCTTTCCTTATAAAACTTGCTAGCAAAGAAATCCCAAGTGCCTGAATTTTGAGTACCTGTGATGGAAGAAAAGCCTCTAGCTCGTATTCCCACAATCCAGAGCTACACTACTTGAAACACCACTCCTAATGGCCCTTTTTGATGAACAGAAGTTACTGACTAATGATACCCAGGAGGTATTTTTCTACCCTCTGCAGAGCTGCCATCATTTTCAAGATTCTCCATTCTCAACCACTGATGTACATTTCTATCATCATAGCATATTATTACACCTTACATTCAATGTAATTTCCCCTCACTTTTAAGCCCTCTTTCCCTAGAAGGATGCCAGGAATCACTTCATCACACCAGAAAACAACTAAGTTTGCCAACAGGTCAATAGCAGTTGCTCCTTAACATCTGGCTTAACCTGTTGCCAGGAGCATAATTATCACTTACAATGCTCAACTGCCTAAGATGTTGGCAAGAGTCACAATTTCTGGTATGCTCCTTTTTTTATCCATATAATGGACAGCAATTATCAGAGATAAACTAGAGACTAGAAAAATCCCTCCCTTCTAGACCCAAGGAGTAAGAGCTGTCTTCTCAAGAGATGACTTTATGCATTTTGGACACATTATTCATTAAAAACACCCCAGACTTTAGTTTTGAATGCCAGTCTTTCTCCTGGTTCACTCTATTGGCAATGACAAGAGGGAGATTATTACACAGGGCTACTCAGAACCGCCACTGAACTGCCCTAGTGAAGAGCCTGCCTTTGATCTTGGTGGTATGTACAAAGGCCTGATAAAACACACACTGTCATAATGAAAGAAGATGAAAGATCTTTGGGCTAGCTAATTTATTGCTAATTTTGCCTATTTGGTTTCATGCTCTCATCTTTTGCATACCAGACAAAACTCAGACTAGACCTCCCTGATACCTCAAATTTTGTGTGTCCCACACAGGGTTGACTTTGACAGTCCCATTGTTACAGAACATCTATCTTGGTTACGATTTTCAGTAACACCATGGGTTTTGAGAGCATACTAGGACTGATATTCCTCCCAAAATAAGAATCAGGGTTTCTTCTCTCTGGAGTATGAGTGTGTGAACTGCTCCCAGGGTAACATCTGATATGGTTTAGATCATCTCCTGAGCTGAAAGTAACTTTATAACAGAGAAAGAAGCCAAAAAGGGAAGGTGGTAAGTGGACTTCTAATATTACTAAGAAACTGCTGGACAGGCAATAATCTTGTGTTACAGAGTTTAACATTTATTGGCAAATAAGCAAGCTGGAAATTATTTCCCTCTTTCACATGGCTTCCTGACCCATAAGCAGCTTTCTATCCAAGTTCTTCACAGCTTTTCTGAACATGAGCTCTTCGTTGTCAAAAGTGATCCTATCACCCAGGCTCAAACATCAATCACAGTTCACGGCCAAAGACATAGCCGTCTTGTATGGGATTCATGGGTACCTTGTCTCTATAAACTGTCTTTGTTTTTATTCATTAGATCATCTACATAACCTTGTTAAATATGTAAAAGCATTGGCAGGGCTATTCCTTTACCTCTTTCCCACCAAATCAATTATCTCCTATATATCCTGTGAAAAATAAGCTCTAATGCAGCGTTGAGACCTACTAGCCCAATTTTAAAACTATGTTCTTTCTTATCAAGTATGAACATGAACTTCCTTTTTTACACTGAGGGGATTTTGCAAGGTTGAAGTATTCACCTCCTGGGTTTTTGGTTCTGTTCAAGATTTTTCAGGCTTGAATTCACAGACTGTAACCATGGTTTGCTAGGAATGGAGAGAGATCATGCCTGAGAGTGATCTCGTTCACTCCTATACCCACAGCAGATTCTCATATCTTACAAGGTATTTCAACACTATAAACCACTTGAATTAGTCTAGCTGTTGTTCTTTTTTTTACTGATCCTAGACTGTCTTTATGTGCAATGTCTTTTTGTAAGTATAAACGTCGCCAAACCATTGTGGAGACTTTGTTAGTAATCATATCTGCTCTGCCATAAGCATGGGAAAAATCAAGCAAAAAATATGCAGTTCTGGTCAGAGAAGCATTCAAGCAAATTTTTATTATATTTAGTTCACAGCTGAAATATAAGCTTAAATATAAAATGTAGTAATGCAGACTTCCACTTGCGAGACTGAAATTTATCCCTTACACCAGCATGAAGCTCCAAGGTAGCTCAGAGAGGAAATTGCACAGGCTCTTTTTGCCTTAGTTTCCCTGGGAGTACAGTGAAAATAAGCATTGGTCATTACTGAATATGACAAAGTATTTAGACACTAATAAAATGCTCTATCTAATATTCCTCATTATAAAGTGTTCTTCCATCTTTGATATTCACAGTGAGCGTTAAAGGCCACGAACTTGAAGATCACATTATTAAACTCTTCTCCTGAATGCAGCTGTCAGGGTGAAATAAGAAAAAAGACTTCTCAAGCTCTTTTTATTCCGCGTATCTACAGGATATGGGTGAATACCTATGTGACCTGCTATTGCTTGAAACACAAAAGAAGTGTGGATGCGAGAACCACACCCAGATTCCAGTTCACACGCAGCTCCTGTAACCTCTTTCCAAGTCAGGTATTTCAGAATGCTCTGTCTCTTTACCTATTTAGTATTTTTCTAATTGTTTCCAAACATATAGCCCATCTCATGGAAGTACAGTATTTTAGACAAGAAATGAAAAAAAAATTCCAGAAGATAAATACTTTACTGGGCAATGCCAACAAAATAGCAGCTCAACAGGACCAAGGACATCAGATACTGATCTTGTAAATCTATGGCTTTCAATTCTGCCTCTAATTGTGGAATAGCGTGGATTCAGTAGAGCACAGAGGTATTTTCTTGTGTCAACAGAATAATAGCAATGTTCAAATACTTTTTGTACTTTGGCTTTAGTATCTCATGATACATCTGTTGCTTTTAGTAGTCATGTCTCAATTCTGATTCACATTCAGTGAACCAAGTGAACTTGATTCATGCCTGTGCAGATGGCCGCATTTGGGCTCACTGGCTATCCATACACCTATGAGATCACCTGTCCCAAGCCTCTTGGCTCACATATGTTGCTTAATCAAGCTGCATTGTGCACCTTATAACAAAATATCTTCCCTCTTCCAGGAGGCCAAATACATTGTCAGCCCTTTCACTGTTTATATTGACTTTTCTACATCAGCACGGTGCCTGTTAGCAAGAGTAACAGGGACCTCAGCTCAGGGCAATTCAGACTTTCTGCACTACGTTCAGGCAGGCAAGAGCACGAAGAGTGTGCTGGTTTTTAGCCTCCGATCTGCCTCCAGGGTCCTGCAGTCATTGCAGACAGAGTGCTGCCTACACATCTCCAAATGCCTTTTGTTTGCATTGCAGAGGACAGAACCACAGCTGCATCTGTCCCTTCTCCACCCTCCAAGGGCTTCCTTTTCTCAAGAACAAAGACTAATGCCAGTAGTGGAATGACCCAAGCTGGGAAAAGAGCTACAGAACCTGTATTTTCATAAAATGCTGTTCAGTGCTCAGGAACTTGGTGAGAAGGGCAGGAATGACAGATTCCATGATACTAAGGGAGGAGAGAGTGGAAAAGGGAATGTGGTGAGTGATAAGGAGTGCTGGGGTCTGCTACATCACTGCGGTGTGCTCCAATCCCACATGAAAAATATAGTCTCTTTTCTTTTCAGTCAGTCAAGTCCTGGATTCCTATTATGCTTGCTGGCAACCTGCATGCAAACTCCAGAAATTTGTACTAGGTACCGCATTTGATAGAGATCTGTACTGGAGAGATGGGAATAGATGATCAAAAGCATCAACAGGATATACGAGCGCGTCTGGGAAAACACAGCACAGATACTAACTCAGCAATAACAGCTCTGCATAGGCTTCCTGTGAATCCTTGTAAGACAGACAGGTATTTAGTCCTCTGCAACTGACACACGCATGCTCTTCAATTTTCATAGTTTACATCAACAGGTCTTTTGGTAAAGCTGCCTTGAGATAGGTGCAGCGCGATTGCCACAGATTAGTGTTTTCTGGTATGGCCAACCTCAAAGCCTTCCTCAAGCTGTTGACAAGAACTTCATATCTCTAGGGTATAAGTAAGGGCTCTGCTACCCTTATACCCAAAAGAGTTCCAGAAGAGGTGCCCAACATTCAAACTCCATCCCACACATATTTCTGTAGTGGACAAAGCAGTATGACTCTTTGGGCAAAGTTTAATACTGTGCCAATTCTTCCCCTCCTCGTGCTAGTGTTGACCTGGAAGGGTCACCCACCTTGCTCCACATTTGAGTCAGCATGTGAGCAGTGGGGACAACCATGACATTTAGACTGAAGCACCAGGCTCAGGTAGCAAAATACCATTGACAGAAGTTTTGAGAAGGCTGTTTCCTCACTTACGCAAGGAATACCATGAGGCTACGCAAGGTAAGCAACAGTGATGTCTACCTCCTCTCCAAATTCTCTCCTGAAGGAAGCTGTTTCAAAGTCAATATAACAACAAAAGACAGTGTTGAAATGCAGACAAATGAAGTCTTTTTGCTCCCTCCAAGACCTGTCACCAACTAGAGAAGGTGGCTTCCTCCTCTCTGGGGAACAGATTTGATGTCGCTGCATCTGTTGTGGCTTTATTCAATAGTGTGCTGAGCAGCAGAGAACTGTGCAGCCTTTTGCAATGCAAATACCTTTTTTTTCCCCACCTCTCTCATTTGCTTGGATTCGCCCTTTTTCCATCTCATGATATCATATTCTGATAGTCTTCTTCCACCCTTACTTTCCGCTAACAAAAATAACATCTGCTGTCATTGGTGTAAATATGGCACAAAACATAGTTTCTTTTTGCCTTTACTAAAATGTAGAGCCCATACCTTCCAGAATACTTTCTCCAATCAACTATGGTAACAGACTTGCGATACGCGAGACTACAGCAGAACAAACTATCATAGTATTAAGTCATCCTTCTGCCCCCTTCTCTACAGTCTCTCCTACAGCTATACAATTAAAAATATGTAATCAGGAGTGGTCAGATCTGGGTGGGTGCTTTGCAACTTCAAGCAAAGACCACATGTAGGGTATGGAGAATCCAGAGAAGCAAAGTCTCCAGGGAATATACTTACCTTAGGCTTGTTTTCCATGTTAGTTAAGTAACAAGTATCAGATTGGAAAAGTGCTTAAATATACTGCAATCTTTAAAGTAATCAGGTAAGCAAACCAAGTTTATAAAAATCAGAATTTTTAAACAACATAAGGAAGGAATAGTTGAGAATAAAAATGATTACTTACTAAAATAGTAATAGAAAACTTTATATTTGCGACAGCAGTTGTATAATAACGGGTTATCCTACACACAGATGAATTCATGGGATGTCAGTGGGTGACAAGTCAGGTAGAAAGAACCACAGACTACTCAACTATGAGGTAGGAGTTTCTCCTATCATCCTTATCTCTTAAGATAGTTTGCCAGCCAAGGATGATGTGCTCTAAAGCCACAGCATCTAAGCAAAATGCTGAAGGCTAAGAAGTAATTTGTGCCAGAATAAAATTAACTCAATCCGTTAATCACTGGATTATCACTCCTTACCAACATAAAGGTTAAAGACTTGCAATTTAAAAATCCTTATATGACAGCTTAAAGGAGAAAAACAGTTACTGTATGAACAGAGATGAGGTGTCTACCACGGTGCTACTGCGCTTAGGTTTTTACACCAAGGGAAATGGTTTATAATGAAAGATTGCAAGAGTTTTGTTACATGTCTCTGGAACATTACAGAACTGCTGTTCATGTGCTCCCACCTTGCAAGTAAGAGGCGCCAGGGAGAAGCATCAAAATCTACAGATTTGGCACTGAAGTCTAGCTGTCTTATTTTCTAATTTTGCCTCACCGTTAAGTTCCCACCGTAATACCGAAAGGAGTAGGACAGTTACAATCGTAAGGGAAAAGCCCACCAACCTCTATCTACTATACAGTTTCAAAGGTGTGGACAGTAGCACAAGCTCACTAAGCTAGATGTTTGAACCACAGATGTAGGTTTAGGCACTGAGATCCGAGGGTGCACTGCAGGCCAGTTTAGTCATTAGCAGGCAGAGGCCAGACAAGGAGAATCAGAAAGGCATCAGTTGCCATATCAGCAGGCATCTTGGAAAATAAAATCTTGCTCTTCATGTCGCCTTGCCCTGCTGCGGGTGAAGGAAGATGAGAACAGTAAGAAGCCTTCTAACCAGATGAGTCACTTATCTTTTTCCATTGGCAGGACAGAATCATGTATCTCTTGTTTGCTGCTGAAAGACTGGCCCTACTACACAGGCACAGTGGACCTAACCTCCAAGAAGCACTAGCTTTGCTGTAGATGGGCACATGTGCTTCTTGCCCTGGAAAGGATGACACTGGAGAAGGCTGGCTGGGATTTTTCCCTAAACATCCTCAGGAAGTAGATTTCAAACAGAAATGTCACTGTGCTCAGTCCCAGTTGTGGTTACATGCTCCATAAACGTGTTTTGATGATTCAGAATTAGGCACTGCGGCAGGATGGCACCAACAAATTTTCAGGTAATCGATACCATCTAGAAGTCATGACTGGAGAGGGGAAAAAAAAAAAGGTAAGAGTAAAACGGTACCCTGTGCATCAAACCCTCAACCAGCAAGCACATCAGTATCAAGGCAGTGAAATGCTTTGGATCACAGCTAAGAATGAATCACCACAGTTCCCCTGCCTACAGAATCTGTGATGCAGAAAGCCAACGTTCTTTTACTCAGCTGCTAGAGAGCTTTGAGATGGGCTATATACACACTTACATGCTCAGACTATAAGCCTCATAGAATAGGTAGTATAGAAGAGGAGCCCTCCTTATTAAAGTTGAAATCTACTTCAAAGATTATGGGGTTTGCGTAGGCTCTCTCCTTATAACAAGGAAGAAAAGTCCTAGCCCTAAAAAAACCAAACCCAAACAGTGCCTTACATAAGGCCTCTAGAGCCAAAGGCAATCTGAGCAGTGGGACAGTAAGTTTAGATTTTTCACAATATGTTTTCAGGGGCTTTATTTGAGTGGCATGTAGAAAGTATTTGGAAGCTGTGACCTGAAACCTGAAAGAGCACAGAAGTTCATAATGAATGCTGACATCTGCTTAACCTCACACCTCTATTTCTGTTCCTACTACAGCTATGACTGTCACTGATTTTAATCAGTGTCACAACCTTTCATACTAACTCTAGAACATAGAAAACTTCAACTTTCAGCTGTAAGCATGGGCAGTAGCATGAAAAACTGATGGGGAAAAAAAGAAAGAAAAAGATATAGTAATAGTAAAAAATTTTACTTTCTGTATTTAATTATCAGCATGACCTGTCTTTAACCCAAACACTATGGTTAATAGGTTTCCTGTAGCCATCATGTGATTAGACAGCTCTTGCACCTGTTAGCATATTTAGGCATATATTTTGTGTTAACGGCCAGGGTCTCTTTCTAAATAAGCCACGACTACATTTTAAATTGCTTAAGTCAACTTCCTCAAGCAACCACAAAGTGAGAGGTTCTCGTGGGAAAAAAAGAAAAGAAAAAAGTGCTAGGCATCGGTTTTCAGTTCAGAAAACCTCAATTAAACCTACAAATTATTTTATCAGAAGAGGGGAAAAGAAATTAGAAACTACCTCATAAAAATACAGAATAATAAATATAGAGTGGAATAATAGGGTCACAGGTGGAAAAATATTTTTATCTATGTTTTATCTTCGCTTTGAAAAGCTGTTGCTTTATACCCAGATTATCACAGATAACAAGTTCTCCAGGGGTAAACATTGTAGTATTATTCTACAACTGCTCAGAACAATGAACTGATTCCCATTTGGGGAGAGGACAGAAGGCTTCTGGCACAAGGCAACTCACAGAGTAGCTCTAACTGCTCCCTTACATGTTTGCACCTGGAAAATATTCTCAGTAAAAAAAAGTATTATTTTTTTTTCTTTAAGAAACAGCAAAGCTGTTTACCCTATTCCTCCTTTCCGCTGCACCTCAAAGCGTTACCATTGATAGCTTTCTCCTTCCAGATTGTGTTTCAGGGCCAAATTTTGTGACCCTAACTTACACTGCTCCCCAAGTAACCCATTTTGACCCAATCCTCATCTGCACTCATCCCTTTTCCAGAGCTCCTTGAAGGCGCAGACTCCCTGCCTGTACAGCACACCTAGCTCCTTTCCACCCAAGGCACAGGGTGATGACTGTGTCTCGGGTGGGTTTCACTTAAAGACTCCCGTCTGTTATCAGTCACGTAAAGGTCTATTGACTGCAGTTAAGCTTTGTACGTACTGATGCACACACGCGTGCAAAGTGCCCTCACACAAGGTCCTCCCTGGTTACCAGGGAGTCACTGTGACAAAGAGAAAGTGTGTTTGAGACCATTGGTACAGTGACATGGAAACAGTTTTATTTAACTGCCTTCTACCAGTATCATTCATGGTCTCATATACAGGAATGAGTGGGAAAGATACTGCAATATAAAATACCATAACACCAGCAGTACTAGTTCAACTGTATTTGTGGGTCACATAAAACAGTTCTCTGGAATCGTTAAGGCTGTACAAATTTTTTTAGCATGGACAAGACCCGAGATACTATCTTATTATCTGATTCTGGCTTGCAGTCAACTAATCCCTTTGTATTTTCACACTGAGCTCTCGCACAAGCTCTGACGAGCCACAGCCTTGTGCTCAGCCTGCTCAAATTGGAGCAAGCGCGTCTCCATGAAAAGCTGCTCTGTGCTAAACACGCAACCACCGCCCAGCACTGCACGGAAGACTCACGATTTGTACCTTTCTTCCAGCTTGCTTTTTTAATTTGGAAAAGAAGCCATTTCTGCAAAAGCTGAGGGTGGAGAGCAGACTTGTTTTCAGGTCTGACATTTGCCCAGGCTGACGTGAAGGTTGGTAGGTTGTAGAAGAATTTGGTAACTAGGTGATGCGGGAGTGGAAGAGGGAAGCTGCTAGCTTTCACCTTGCTACAGAGCACAGCCCAACAAATAACTAGCAGGGTAAGCAACCTAACCCACTACAAGGACAAAACCAGGAGTTTGTTACCAACAACATCATCAGATAAAGCCCTTCAATTTTTGTGCAGAAATTGTGTTAACCTTCATAAATGCCTCCTATCTCATCTTCCCATGAAGCCATTCACTTCTGTATATCATTATTGCCTCTGTAACACGGTAGTGACAACCAAGATGTGGTTATGTTGCCTCAGGGTTTATTGCTTGATTTCTGTTTTTGAAGTTGCTGTATCTGCTCTGCGTACTAATTACGGTTTTGTACTTACGGTTTGAAGAATTATGTTAAAAAAAACCAGCAAGCAAGAGATGAATCGCTAATACGGAAAAGTAGCTATGTTGTTCTGCCTTAGGTTTCACTATATGCCTTTGACAAGGCTGATGCGTGCGTTTCTCAGGCATTAAGCATATCAGGTGGCCAGGAATAGCCAGCTACAGAGTTGGGTTTTCCTACTTACTCACATTTTCCCTAGCCATTTATGATGTTAAAAAGAAAGCTTGAGGAGTGTTAGGTTATGTGATAAAAAATAAATCCATCTACACATGCCCAAATGAGCACAGAGAGATAGTTGGCAGGAGGGGAACCCCAAATAATACCCTGCCCTGGCTATTCCCAAGCCCATCACAAGAGCCATCAGCCCACCACAGCCCAATCTCCACCAGCCCAGAGATGCACAAAGGCACAAGGGCAAGTGGGAACCCAAATTAAGGACTCATAAGAAGGGACACTCTACTTGGGCCCCTCCCAGGGCTGTCCCAGCAGGGCCTCAGCCCCAGGGTCCAGGCATGAAACCCATCAAGATAGGTCAATACTAGACCACCTTTTGTATGGAGAGGGGATGCTGTCCAGGGGTATGGGATGCATTATGGGATGTGGGGGAAGACCATTTTGGGATTGCACAAGACTTACTACGGGATGTTTAGGGAAGACACCAGAGGTGGGAGAAGGGATGGATTTAGGTGATTTGGGGATGAATAAGTGTGGGGAAAATAGAGAAGGTAAGAGGAAATAAAGAGTTGTTCACATGTAACCAGTTGGCTGTTTAGTACACTCCTCTGGCTGCACCCTGCCCTATCTTCTTATTAAATTTTATCTCTTTTTCTGGGTGAGGGGCTCTCTATTCATTATGCGTGTGTGTATATGGGGGTCTGAGTGCAGCTACTGGAGTCAGACCATGGGTGGGATGGCCCATGTGTCCATGGAGTGAGTGCAGGTGTGCGAGCAAGTGTGGGCAAAAAGGGAGCTGAACTAGCTGGTGAGGAGATGAACCAGCCTGGGAGCCAGGGCTGTCTTTGGGAGCAAGAACGCAGGGGAGTTGGCTATTGGAGACCAGGGCCCAAAAAAAATAATTTTGTATCTATATCTATGTTTTCCCCCACACGTCACTAGAGGACCTCTGTCCTGCTCAGCCAGAGAGGGGAGTGGGATGCTGCCTTTGGTACTGTCTGGGAATACATAATCAGCCTCACTGCTGGTTGGACCTGGGGATGCAGCAGCTTCACCCATCTCAGGCCACTGGTGATGTATTTTCCCCTAACAAAGTACTCTTTCCTAGTTATTATTACTTGCATATAAGTGTTGTCACTACTCCATACCACAAGTATGGTTCATGATGTACTCTCATTGTCAGGAGAAGTCTATAGGCAACAAATTATTGTTTCAGCACCCTATCTTCAAGTCCATTCTGACCTTTAAAAACAATAATGCAGTGACTACTATATTAATAATTATGTGGAACTTGGATCAAGGCAATTTAACTGGGGAAAAAGTAACATAACAGTCATGACAGAAAGAACCATCTATTTTTCACAGGAAAAAGCAGATGTGTTTGCTGCTCACAGGCAAATCCCTGACTGGGATCATGATGGATCTTCCCATCTCTTAATTTATCCACCATCGGCTGTTAAAGGGCCATAGCCGTTCAGAGATGAGAAGTAGACATTCAACACCAAACACAGTCAGAGAAAACTCTGCCTGAAGAGTGTGTAGGCTATATAAACAGGAAAGGAAACACCGGCAGGGAGAGGCAAAGTGCCTTTCCCCAGGTCCTTGACAAAGCCAGAAATAGAGCTCTGGCTTCCTGAGCCCTCTCCATCCCGCAGCACACCTGGTCTCCCACGTGGTTAGGCTGCAGACTTCTCTCATGTAGAGACACCCTTTACAGACATCAGTGCATCTGGAGAACAGAGCGGCAGCAACCTCACAGGAGCGGCACCTTTACTCTTTTCAGGAACCAAAGTTTCAGCAGAAAGAATTGGGCCAGGAGGTATTACACAGCAATGATGATATTTTAATATTCTTCACTCCAAATCAGTTGCCTATCCTTTTCTGGATAGCATTTAAGGGATTTGTTTTGCACTATAAATTCATAGTTCCTCCTCCCATGTAAGAGACTATTTTTATCACCGGACAACATCCCCGCAGAGTCTAGTTATATGGCTGCTAAGAGAAACTCCTATTTTAATCACTAATAAGACAAAAAACATAACACAAGAAGAAATCACTCTACTAAACAACCATCAAACCAAATATACAGCACTATTGCATCCCCTTACCTCCGAACAGTGGAGGCATTTCACCCTGGAAGTGACTCTTAGTTAAGCAACTTATTCAGAGTACAGAAATAATCATTCTCTACATATTCAGTGTGATGACAACTGCAGTGTCTGACATGAATGCTGGCGTCCCAAGCCTGTTGGCCCACAAGCAAATTTCATCAGGCGAGAATCAGATCTGATTTTGCTCTTCTGGGCCCTTTTCTACCCGATGTAGGGCAGCGCTTGGATTTGTTAAGTAACTCACAAAATCAGAGTTGCAGATGATGGCGTCTCATTCAGAAACAGCATCTGCGTCATTCCCACTCAGCAGCATACGTACTCAGTGCTCTACTTCATACCCCCAGGCCTGTTTGGCCATGTTAATGCAATAATAAGTAGGTGGTTTTGTTTCAGTTTTCTTATTTTTACTATAGCAGAAGGATTTGGAGGAGGGTTTGAATTGTAACCTAAGGAAATTATATACACAGTTTGTTCTTAAGCCTCTGGGCTTCTTGGTTTTCCAGAAGGAGCATACCTCAGCAAAACAAAATCCCATCCCTCTCTCCCAGGTTTGAGCTAATTACATGTTATTCAGCAGTCGTATGTTGTTCCCTCTCTTTGCAGTAAGAACAATCATTCACATACCAGAAGGTTTAACATTTGTGAGTGCACACTGCCTCAGTATACACAGACGTAGAGCACAACCACATCGGTGTCACTAGGAGTGTCCCCTACCTTGTGCAGTCCTGTGCCACTCTGCTTCTGCCCCTGCCTCCACCCCTGCTCACTCCCACCCACAGCTGAAGTGAATCCACCTGTAAAGCCTCCAAGCCAGGGAGAAAGGAGGCTTGGGAGCAGACTGTGCTCCCGCCTGCTTCCCATGGCCTTTCAGCCCCTTCATCCTCGGGGTTTAATCGTCAAAGTCGAAGCTTTCGCAAGGCATGCGGCAGAAGCGGCACAGCCCGATCTACCACCTGCTCAGGAGAGCGGGGCAGGGGAAGAGGACAGCAAAGCCGAACTCTGCCCAGCCGCAGCCCCGCATCAGGCGAGGGAGCGTGGCACCAGGCGCGCTGCTGCCCTGGGAGTAGGGGGGAGGCTCCTCTCTCCCCATCTCCGCTCCTGCCCCTGCTGCGGGACGCAGCTCCCTGCACACCACAAGGTAACGCATTAGAAAAAGTCCCTATTTCGAGATGCGTTAAGTTTATTTGGCAAAATCTTGCCATTCTCCTCAAACACTGGGCTACGCTGCAGCTGAAGAACGAAGGGCCGAATGTTTCGGTGATGCACATCCAGCCTGGTGTAAACCAAGGTGAATTAATAACGCTACACCTGGGCAGTTAGTGCACACGCTGCCTATTACCAGGAGGCTGTGAGCCAAGTGCCATTAACCTCCAAGGCAGATCGTTATTAGGCCATAACACCCAACCTGTCATGTCTCATTGTTTCATTAACACAGTTCTGGAAAGCCTCTAATAAAGTCAGGGAAACTGTTGCCTCAAAATTAGCAGAGATTACAAGATTTTCCACGTGGATGCTGAAGAGAAGAAAAGGAAGTTTATTACAATAATTTTAAGGGCATTAGAGATAACTGTGATAATTTTGCTTCTGATCTAAAGCCCACTGAAGGCAGTAAACAGGCTCCTACTCTTTTCTTCTGAAACAGTGATTTTATTATTATAAATATGATTCTCCCCCACTCATTTATTAAATTAAATTAGAAGTTGCCCAGCCCAGAAGAAACCTGTAATGCATGTACCAAAATATTTGCATGGCTGACAAGCTCTGTCTTTGAATCTTCATGAAAGGCATATAATTGTGTTTAATGCAATTTATTTGTCATTAAAGAAATAAGCTTTGATCCAAACATCTTTGCAACAGACATCCAAAGAAACTAAACCACCAGGTCTATTTTAAAGCAATGTGCATTTAACATTCATTCCTTTCCTTATCGGATTAGGAAATTTATTCCCTCATAGATTACAGAAATAAAACAAAGAAAAAAGTTATACTTATGTAACTTCATTAATGCCTCATAACTTATAGCTGGGCTAGTTTGTTGTTGGATTTTTTTTTTTTAGAAAGGGACATTCTCATCTAATTGAAACCAAAAATCTTTGGGACAAAGATTATTGATCACTCCACCACCCTGGAAAGCTTAGATAGCATCTAACCAAGTAGGTTTCCAGTGTTTCAGTGGGTCTCGAATGCCAGCTGACAAAAATAAACAGAAATTTAACTGGGAAAGAAAGAAGAGGAGAGTTTTCAAAAACTTTAATGGAAACACGGTCATGAATTATTTTAATGACAGTGGCAGCTTGTCTGCATTTAAGTAGCTCTCTGCAATATGTGCATAGCCAACAGGGACATTGTACACAAGGGAGGAACCAGCTAGCTGGTTTTTCTTTTTTTGTGTGTGTGTGTTTGTTTTGTTTTTTTCTTTTTTCTCTTCTTTGGTTTAATCAAGACATGAGCAAAACAAATGCTCCAGAATGTGAGCAGTTAAAAAAAAAGTAAGAAAGAAAACAAAAAAACAAAGAAAAACCCTCTCCAATAGAAAAAAAAAAAATGTGTTTTTTCCTCTGCCAAATGCCTCTAGGAAACTTTCTGTGGGAGTTGGGACATTCATCTCCCAGAATCTGGCCCCTAGTGAGGAATTGCAGTGTGCCAAGCCAAGAAGAGGGGGGAGGGTAAAAAAAAGGGAAGCAAATTCTACACTGATTGTGAAATAATCCAGATCATCTAATTTCCTATTTGCATGCGAAATATTTCTTTAAAAGGAGGAAAGTTACTTAGAAGTCATGATTGCTTAAAAAGAAAGAAAACCTTTAAGGACTGTACTAATTTGACTTTCAAACTGGTTCTTATCCACATGAAAATTAGTTATTATGGCATTTAAAAATCACAACACCCATAGTCAATGGGACCATCTTTCGGCCAGCTCAGTCTCTGCAGCCTAGGTTAGCCTGTTTCTGACACTGGCAAATACCAGATGCTTGGGGAAAAACGTAAGACTAGTGCAAGCATGTGGTAACACCTCACCAGATGACTCTGCCGGGGTCAACACAACTCACAGGTCTCCTATGAGACTCCTTAAACCCAGAACTCATGAACCCATGTGAAGTTCTAGCACCTTTAGCCTCTGCTCAACAGCTTAGATGACGTTACAAACCACCACTCCTTGCTTTAAACCCCAAACCCACTAAAATTTTTCACATCCCCTGGATCTCATATTATAAGCCGCAGCAAACAACTAATTCCTTTTCATCTTCTCCTTCCCTGTGGCATCAAAAGACTTTCGTCCATCCTTTCTCAGTGGCTTCTTTCCAAGAAAGGAAGTCCCAAGCCTATCTGCTGCTGTACAGAAGATGTTCAGTGCCTTTGACAATTACTGCTGCTCTGATCTGAACCTTCTCTAGCTCTAATGTACCTTCTCTGATGTGGAGCTGCCCTTAGCCCTTTTCTGTGCTGTTGGCTTTTGAGTACTTAACCCATTGTGTGAAGCCCCAATGCAGGCAACAGTGGAACCAAAGGCTCTTCCAACAATGAGTAGTGAGGCAAGCATCTCTATTTTGCACTCATCAATTCCTCAGGAACTGGCAGACAAATGCATTCACAAAAAACAACCCCAAAAAACACAAAAACCCCAAACCCTCCCCCCAACCAAAACAGCCCACCACCCCTCATCAAACAGAAATCCACGTTTTCATTCTGTCATATAATTTTTGAGTGAAGGTAAGTCAGATTTGTTAACCAATGAATATTTAAAAAAAAGACTCAGTGATATAAACAGCTTAATTAAATGAAATTTCTAATGGTACCATGCTAGTTTGAATTATTATTCCTATGAAGATCCTTTTATTCCAACCAGACTGACATGGAAATTGTCATGCTGTAAAGACAAAGCGACTTTAGAGCGCCTGCACACTAGAAACAGCTCAGTCCCAGTGAATTTGTCTCTAGAATACCCTTGTTAATTTCGCTCTATCTCAAAAAGGGCCTGAAATATAATTGTCAGACTCCTAAGTGCAAAAGATCCATTCCGGAAAGTCTGTTTTTCCATTTGTTTTTAAGCAACAACCAGCACATGCCTTTGAGAGTGTCCCAAGAGGTAAACTTGGGTTTCTGTCCCCAAATGGAAGGACAGAATTAGCTGCTTCTTCAGACATTTTCCACTCCTTTCCTTAGATTCATTGAGCTCTCCAGGGAGAAGACTACAGAAGCAGATGAGGAAATCGTGTGTATAAGGATGTGATGGGGAGGGGGGTGCGGAGTGTGTGGAAACATCAGGGTATGAACTGCATTCCCTCTCATCCTGCGAGGACCACTGGCCGGATCTTGCAGGAGGATCCACGGCTTGTTGCTGCAGTCGGACCCAACATTGGCTCAGGAATAACTCTGCCTGTGGAGCTGTAGAGTCCAGGCAGGGAAGTAAAACACAGCTCCGCCAGAACAACATCGGTAACCAGAGAGTGCCAGCTCTGCAGGGTCTGAAGTATGACACAGGGACAGCTTCGAGTCCTTCAAATCTGACCCAAAACCGATTGAACACTGGAGAAGTCAGAAAGCTTTGCTTATAACTGGAGAGTACAGGTCCAGGCCTTTGGCACGATCTTTAGGGAACAACATTTTAAAATGCTGTGGAAGCCCAGCCACAGATGCAGAAATGAAGCATTCATAGCATGCATTCTAATAATTTCTGTTTATACAGCTTAGGGAAAAAAACTAACTAAAACTAATTCCTTTTTGTGTGGGAATCTGCTCTGGTTTAACTCAAAGGTCATTTTTAAGTCTGTGTGCATTTACAGTGCTAGACAAATATTTGTCAAATATACAGGCTGCTGGTCTTGTTTGAAAGATAAAGGTTATGGGGGAGGAGGGGAGGGAAAAACACCCCAACCAAGGCGGAACACAAAACTGAATGAACCTTAATGAAAAGCATCCATCTGGCAGAGAGTGAGGCATTCCTGCTAGCAGAGACTGCCACCTTTTGGGGAACGGCTTCAGAGGCCGAGCAGAAAGGAGGATGCTCCTCCACCTTTCCCATAAATTTCCAGTCTTGGTTTTGTATATCCTGTATGTCAAGGGAGCCAAACGGGTTCAATTTCTCAGCTAATTTCCAGTCTAGGAAAAGAATATTTACAATAGGATCCCTGAACTCTGCTAGGTTTTTCCTCCGTTTCGTAAAAAGCAAGGTATATTTTTACAGTCTGTTCATCTCATCTGCTGCTATTTTTGAATCTGTTATCCAATTTCAATAAAGTTTTACACAGAGGAAATCTCTCCGATAACAACATCCCAACTCACTTCCTGAGAATTAGCAGCTGAGAAGATGAGCTATGTTCAAATTTATACCTCACAGAGGGAGAGTGAAGGAGGAACTTGGCTATGACACTTCGTGGCTGGTAGCAGCCAGTCAACCAGCTTGGATGTGTCTCTCCACTAGTCACTGCAAATAGTCTTTCTTGCCCCAGACCCCCACGCCGAACCCAGACACATGAGGACAGGACAAAGGAAGCTCACTGTGGTAGGTAAACCAGAAGGGAAATGGATCACGGGTCAATTGGATTCAGACATCATGTCTCTGCTCTCTTTTGGTGGCTTGTCTTGCCAATACACAGGGACAGAGCCTACAATGTGGGAGAAAACTGAATACTTTCCACTCTTTGGAAGTGTTTTCCTTATATCACGTGTGAAACATGATTGTAAAAGATACTGGTTTAGGATTTTCCAATGTGTTTTACCTGAAGTCTGACATCAAAACAGGTCATCAGATTTCAAAAAAAAAAAGAAAGCTCAATAATGCAAAAAACTGAGCTGTTGTAAAAAAGTAAAATCTTACCATATCTGTTAAGGTAAAAGCAGCAGATTCAGTCATTCCTGCTGTCCTTCTTGCCTGTCTTATCAGAGGGGGTTTTGGTTTTATTCTCCCTTTTTAAACCTAGCTGCCCAATTTCAATCCTATTTTGACATAGACCGGGATGTTAGGTTCTTGTAAGAGCCCTGACAATGGGTAGGGAAAGACAGCCTCAATACCTCATGGAAGGACAGGCTGCAGCCAGAGCTCAGTCACACCATCAGACACGAGGAGCTGTGCAGGAAGCCAGACTTCTGTCAGTAGCTACAAGAACCTGCAGTTGCACACTGCTGCCCGCTCCGACTGGTGAGCGTTTTATCTTGCAGCACAATTTGTAGCTGCACCCCACAGTAAAAATCCCTCTCCTGACCTGCCTTTTCCTGTTTTCATAAAAAATGGTCTTTGTACTGACACTGGATCTCCCACACTTGCTCTCTTGGACAGGGAACGCTGCAGTTTCAAACCACAGCAGAAGCCTTCTGTACAGCCCCTGGGGGCAGTGATGCCAAGGGGTACGTTTCACAGGAGCCTGAGCCTGCCCATCGCTGGCCAACTAAACTACCTTCTGACACTGTAAGATTCTCTCTTCTGTCACTATAAAGAAGACTGCAAGGACATTGCCCTTCAGGAGGTCAAAAGCACCTACATGTTGCCCTTGTACTGCAAAAGGGAATAAGGCAAAAGACTCATTTGATGCTTCTCCCACAGCAATCTTTCCCAGCAAGCCTTCCACTCCACCCAGTTGCTGTCCCTACTAGGCTGGTACCTCCTCATCCTCTCCCTCTTGCTCCTTGTCCCCATCTGCATTTATGTAAAACCGGATCTTGATGTGGAGCAAGAGTGGAGACCGAGATGTTAATAACCCCAAAGAGAGTTACTGGGGCTGTGAATGAAAAATGACACTAAGAGGGAGGAGCAATGAATGTCACACAAGAGGTTCAGTGCTGGAAGGGCAAGAGTAAAAAAGTTATTTGGACAGTATGAGAAATTTTGTTTGCCAGGGCCATGCCTCCTTCTTCCTTCCTTCTCAGCTTATTTGAAAAGCAGGATCAGCAGCATGTCAAGCTGCAGAGGGCACTGGAGAAAGAAGGACTTTGACACAGCCATATCAGACCCAGCACCTCAGTGGGGCAGATGCTAGAAGACACCCTAGTCTTCCTGTGCTGCTGATTTTCCTCTCCAGCAAGAAAGGGGAGACAAGAGAACAAGTTTAGCCCCGTGCCTTACCTGAAAAAGGCTGAGACCTCACTGGTTAGAAGCCACAACCCTAGGATCTGAAAACATCAGGAGAACACCAGACATCTCTGTAAATCACTACAGGCTGTCCTAGTCTTTAAAATGCAGTGAGGTGTGTTAAACACTGCAGATAACCAACTAGCTAGTTATTTCCATTTTCTATGCTGAAATACCACGGTAGCTACAAGTAACTGAAGCTCACATATAAATTCAAAACCCAAGGCAAATCTTGCAGCAGCTATTCTAGATTGGATCCAATCAGAACAGCACTTGTTACAATTCTAATGGTAGCCAGGGGTCAGCAAAACAACTGATCTGAAATGATTTATTCCACTTTAGCTTAAAGTCTAAAGCATCTTAAGAGCATCCTTCCCTAAAACTCCTGCTATTAGAGCGCCTACATATTCAGCACCTCTGAATTAAGGCTTGAGGCCAAAATAATTTCTGTCCCCTGCAGGCTCCGGAACCAACATGCTCCCACCACCACAGGGAACATTCTCAAACATCAGCTTGTGCAAAGAGAACAAAAGCTGGGCATTTTCTAGTCTTAATAGACAGAGGGATTGTTCATCACACAGCAAGAACAAAGATAAGTTATTTCACCCTTGAAAAGCTAGTCTTGTCAGAAACAGAAATTCAGAATACCCTTTTTTTAGTTGGACATCTTTGAAGGATGCTACAACTTTGGTGACCCAATAAGAGTTAATAAATTAATTTCCTTGTTGTCCTAGGGAAAGAAAAAGCATTTTCTCCATAGGAATTGCTGTAGCACAACCAACAACAGATACCGATTCAGTGAACTGAAGAACACCCTTGGGAATACGAGACAGCTAAAGGCTTGTCTGAATCCTGCTCCAGCCCAGACACTGACAGAAGATGTGCTGGGGTGATCCCAAGTTTCCTGTATTCCCTTAAGAAGCAACAAATAACACGACTCCAGTCAAGCCAAAAAGTAATTTAGCCCTTTGCAGCTTTCAGCCCGAAGGTAGGTAGGCTCACTGTGAGAAGATGCCCCTGAAAACAAGTTAAGTGGAAACTTTTTAAGCTGTCACAGTCTTACTGAGCTGCCTACAGCACTGTTCTGGATTGTGCTCTTCTGCGAGCCTTGGTATCTTCCATCTGTTGGCTTACTCTCAATGTCAAAAGCATATGTGCCTTGGCCAGGAATATGGATCAGGACAAGAATCTCTCCTCTGGCCTCAGGATATCCCATGAAATGGGGGGGGGGGGGGGGGGGGGGGGGGGGGGGGGCGGGAATCAGGCTCCATGGGAGCATTCTGGTAAAATAAAATGGATAAGCTCCTTGGCCAGCAGAAATTTTCAAATATGTTTTCTCCTCAAAACAAATAATAAGCTACTCACCAAAATCTATCAAGACAGGCTTTAACAGCAAGATAGGAGAGTGTTCTGTGAACCAATGACACCAGGTTTCTGTCACCTTAAATCACCTGGGAGAATTTATTTTTTCTTTTTAAACTTTGACAGATGAATAAACATTTTCTGTTCTAGGCACCAGAATGAGGCTGGATAAGTGGGTCTACCAGTCTAATTTGCCAGTCTAGCTAAATCTAAACAAACATTTCAGCATTACTTCAGCCAAAAGGCAACTTGTAGTCCATATACCTTCTTGTTGCCCTGGTCAGATTACTAAAAAGGTGTTACTTGAAACATTTAAGTAGAATACAATTCAAAATGATAAATGATCAGCTAGGAGATTTAGGACACTGCATACTAACACAGGGCAAGATTTCTTACGGCATTGAGGTACTTTAATGTTGAAATCCCTCCAAAAAGTCAGCTTTTGGTCATCTACAACCCTTTGGTGCCTTGGAACTCTACCCTCGCTACATTTAAGCAAATGTTTTGAAAGGTTGTTTTATATCTAATCTTCCATAAGCCTCCCTCGTTTCTAAAAAAAGGCAGGGGGGCAGGGAGAAGAAAAATTCACCTAGATAACAGTTGTCTGCCCTGGGATGAACATAGCAGCAAGTGTCTTGAATTATTTTGAAACTTTCTAGCGTTTCCTCCAAAACGGCAACCATCATCATTTAAAAAAAAAAAAGTAAAAGCACGGGTCAGTTACAAAGCAAGGATGACTTTAGCTGGAACCCCCCCTGCGCCCAGTGCAGCAGCTGATGATCTCCAAGAGAGGGCAGTCTTAGACTAGGGATGAGTCACAGAGGAATTTATTGTTACACCCCTTTTCTGCCCCATTTGACCGTAGGTACTTAAGATGTTTGGTGTTTAAATAGCGCTGTCCATCAAAAAAAAGCCTGGATACGTGTCAAAACTTACAAGTTAGCCTCCTGCAAGCTTCAAAGGGGAGGGAAATATTATTTCCCTTTTACAAATGATATAACATAAGGGACAGCATTCTGCATGTGGCTCTAGTCCAACAAAAACAGTATAGTTAAGCACATTCTCATCTTTAAATACACCATCAATCTACAGCAGTCAACGCCACTTCTCTTTGCTTCTGAGTTCACCAGCAGTAAGATCAAGGTGAGAGGCAATCACACAGATTCTGCAAGACCAAATACTAGCACAGCAAATATAATAATTAAAAAATTTGCAATTTGTGTAGCATTTTCCCTCAAAGGTTCTTATGGTTTTTTTAAAAAAACAAAAAAAAAAACCAAAAACTATCTGCCTAGACTATGCCAGTCCTGCTGTCTGCTTTTCCTTCTGAGCAGAGGTTTTACTACCTAAACAATTAGGGATAGAAAACTCTACCAGACCAGAGTCTTCTCTACTTTTCTTCAGATCCTTAATGAAGGCCGTTTGGAAAAGTCAGCCCCAAAATACAGTCCAGTACCTTCTTTCTTGCCAGTGAGCAGCCTAGCTTCTAGAAAGACGCAAAACTTTCCACTATTTTCCACTGCTTCCAACCCCTGCATGGTTTAGACTCATCATTTTCATACTGGTACTTCCAGCCTAAGCACCAGCTGATTGATGGTGGTCCCCAGGCCCTGGAGAGACACCACATTTTGGTTGGTTACCCTCACCATTCAGAAGACAACCTGGTTGGAAATAACTCAAGTCCTATAAGCCATTTATCTCTATTTAAACCAATGCTGAAGGCAGAGCCATCAGCTGACGTGCAGGAAGCAGCACCCAGAGCTCTGGGGACCAGGGGCAGCAGTGCTTGTCTTGGAGTCAGACAGAGCAGCAGTACACTGGGGACAGACACAGGCTGTCCTTCAGGAGCACTAGAGAAATGCTTACTAAACTAGGGATAGAGGAACAGCTGTGAGTATGGTACTACTTCAAATCATCTAAATGACAAGAGCCTGATTCATATACATGAATGTCCTGCTAAGGCCCTTAGTCCAGCTGCACACCATCACACTCAACACCTGTGAGATTCATCTGCTCTCACCTTACAGGTAGCAAAGCCCACAGACATGTTCACCCCAGTTGGAGGAACTGGAGCCCAGTGAATTCTGTTCCATCAGCTAGAATCACCCTTGGCATCTTAGAGATGCACATCATCCTTTTTCCCCATCTCTCTCTCCCAAGCATTCACATTAAGCCATCTTTGTTAATGAAATTGGTCACCAGCATAAAAGTCTAATTTCATTAATTTCACTAAGCTGGTGAAAGAGTTCACACACTCAATGTTTTTCTCCAGTAAGGTTAACCCACATGGGTATCAGGAGTTTCACAACAGTCATGAGACTTTAGGGGGCAGAACACACACAATAAAAGGATGTGGAGCGAGAGATTTTTAATGGAAATTAAAGTTCTTCACTGTGATTTTAAGGCTGCAGAAGAAAGCAAACAAGGATCTACATTCTTGCTTCCCTCACTGAAGTACTCAAAAATCCCCCAAACAAAGAAACACTCCACCAGCTTCTGCTGCCAACAGAAGAGCACCATAGGTAACACCAAACAACTTGGATCAAAGTTGCTGCCCAGTGTACATACCTGGAAAGTTTTGTGGCTGTAATGAGACTTTTACAGCTGCACTATCCCATCAGCCTGTACAGTGGTAATACTCCTGAGTACTTCTGCAAGCCAGAACAGCTAACCCAGCTACCACTGAGGTTATGGAATGATTTTCACTGGTTTCAGTGAAAGTTGGACCAGGCTGTAGCAGAGAGGCTATCTACATGGTAAGGTCCTTGGATGAAAGCACCAAGGCAAACTTTTAAAATTATCTTCACAACAATAAAGCAACAACATATCTCAAGAGACCATGGCTTTTAAGAAGCTAAATGACTATTTCAGTAACACCCATCCAAGGTTGGGTATTTCAAGTAGTTTGAAAGAAGCTGAGTCCATGAAGTGCTAAGCAGCTACAGTTCCGAAGCTCCAAACAAGAAAAATGGAATCTCAACAGCGCAGAGTTAGTTAACCTAACCACAGCACTACAAACACCTTATTCTTTAAGGAAAGGCCAATAACGGAACTGTTTATGCAGACACAGTGCATCTCTGCAGAGAGGTAAAATGTATTGTACATTTAAAAGCAAGACATGCTAAAGCTAGTCCTTATACAACTAAAGCACAAACAAAACAGTAATTCAAGAACATTACTGTAATTTAGGCCAAATGGTTTGGGTCTTTGGAAATAAGATGAAAGATGATAAAGAACACTGGGATTCAGGGTGTGAGGGTCCTCTAAGGAGGCTGAGCCCACACCTGGCTGAGATTAGTGGCATCCCAGCTGCAAGCACTTACCCAGTCAGGCCTCACCTCCCACCACCGAGAGAGAGGACCAGCCACTTGCATACACAAACACACTTTACACCCTAGTTTTGTACAATGGGGAGTCATTCCCATAACAGTAATGCAACTGGGAGCCCATCTCATTCCACAAGACCTACAAAACAGTTTATAAAGCTGAAGGCAGCAGGCAGGACCTAAAACATTTTTCTCCAGCAGAGCTTATGTTAATCTAAAAAAAGGGGGGTAGCAAAAGACCTGAAAAGCTCTTCTCCCCGCTTCCCCCAAGCCCTGAGTACATACAGTATACACAGATGTTGGCTGCTCATGACTGCTAACAAGTGTAGTACTGGACTTTAAACCAGTCCCAAAAAGACTTGGAGCAAAAGCATCCAATCTAGAGCAACAACAAACCCTTAACTACTAGCAGAACTGCACCCAACTCTTTGCCACAGACAAATTGTTCCAGAAAACTAGGGGTGCAGGAGTCCCACCATCTGCCTTTACTGACACCCTCTTCCCCCACTCATGCCTGCCAGGCTCGGGGTGGCAGGGAGCACATCTGAGCACACAGGTACTGCTGAGCAGCCAGGACACGACTGCAGTTCAGCAAAGGCGCTTTTCTTTTTCTCCTCCTATCCCACCTCACCCCTCATAACTGCGATTTGTAAATAATTTTTCTCCAATTATTACAGGTTTCTTACCTGAGCAACACTTCTTATGGGATTGCACAGCTGGAAATAAAGTAAAATTAACTTCACACTCTTCAGAGCATGAAAAAGCACGCACAGCACCCCCTCCCCTCAAACAGAAGGGCTCATATCACTCACCCCTGCCTTGACCTGAAGCTCTCCAAGGTTTCTTTGTCCCACGCTCCCAGGGACGGGCAGTGAATGCCCTTCGGCTGCCACTCCCCACGCTCTCAACCTGCCCCTAAGAGCAGCCTGTCCTGCCCTGCCCTGCCCTGCCCTGCCCTGCGGCGCCCGGGGCGGGGCGGGGCGGGGCCCCCGCGCCGTCGCTGCGGTGGTGCCGCGCCGCTGCTCCGCGGGCGGCCGCGGCTGTGCTGGGGCACCCGGGGCTCGCTGGCAAGCCGAGGGAGCAGCTGAATCGGAGGCAGGTTGAAAACGGCGTGCTGTCCGGCTTCCCTGCCCGGGCTGCAGCAACGCCGAGAGGCGGACGGCTCCTGCAGCTTCTCGGTTGTGGCTGGGTGGAGTTTTGCTCAGCTGGCACGGTGGAAGCAAACCATCTCACTGCCGCGCTTAGCCGCTTTCAGCTGGCGCTCGTGTGACCTGCGGAGCTTTGCAGCGTTGGGATTGAAAACAGTGAATGATCTTCTGGCAAGATCTTCCCGCAAGATCTTCCTTTCTGCCGCACTGCCCTTTTCCTCGTCCCCGCTCCTTAGCCTTCCACTGAAAAAAAAAACCAAAAAAAAAAAAAAAGGAAGGTTTTGATCAGGTTTGTTAAGCCTGCATACAGGTAGGAGCTCATCTTGGGCGCAAAATGTAAATCTGAGGTCTTAAGTCACCAATTAACTGAAAAGACCCTGTGCAAACTTTTTGCAACAAAGCTGACCTTGCAGCCTTCTAAAAAACCCCAGCTTCGAGTTCAGAAAAATTGCAGGCTAGAGGGCCCCAGAATTAAGTTGCTGAATATGAAACAAGTTTCAGTTATGTACTGGGTTGGTGCCTTCTTTGCACTTCCAAGTTTGCCCTTTGATTTGGTGCAGTCAGCCTCATAGGAGAATGATAAATAAATGCTGTGAAATGTAGTCTTCGCTAGTAGGTGAATTAGCAAACATTTTGTCAAGATCAGTAATGTCCAACTCAGGTACTGACAAATCACAAGTTAGCAGCCAAAACCCATGGGAATTATGACTATTATTTTAAACCGTTAATTTGGGTCTCTTCATAGTGGCTTCTGAAACTTTAGAATAGCTTTATGCTACAACCCTGAGCTCTTTTTACTTGCTGTGGTTCTCTTGAAATTAAACCAGCTGTAAAATACTGCCGACTTTTAGGCTTAAAATAGCTGAAACCACCAAATTTCCTGTGGTTTCACATGAAGCCATACACTTTGTGATGAGTGTGCCTACTGTTGTAAAATAAGGGTGTAGGGCACAGCCAGACAACTCTAAGGGTATATTTGTCACCCCAGTGAAGGGCAAGAGCTGATCAAAGCTCAGAAGGACCTGAAGCAGTTAGGGAGGAACTTGGATTTTTCTGTTCTTTTCTGTATTGCTACTTCTCATGACTTTATCAATGGATTCATGGTATTTCAACAATTTTTTGAGCTGCAGCTCCCAGAAGCTAGGCAGCCACGCAGAAATTGCCACTTAAAAAATCTAGCTCTCATCTATGTGGGAATAAGTTTAAAAGTGTAGCACGGGTACACACAATGGCTTAGAGAGCACCTATTGGGAAAGGCTAACCTCTCTTTCGCCTTGATTTTATGATGTGGGGATATGTGTGGGTTTGGAATATGTGTGTACGGTGAGGCAGCTGTCTTAAGACTACCTCCTGTGTGCAATAAATAAAATGCAAAAGACTACCAACACCTTCTGCCCCTCCCCAAAAGTTAGCATTAAATGAGTATTAAAAATAATGCTTCTGTGCAGACTCTGTGTTTTGGACCTTCCAGTGGTCTCACATCTCTGACTAGTTCTAGTTGTCATTTGAATTAATAATATCAAATGCAGATTGATATCATCTCTCCTGTTGATTAAAACCCAAGAGTTACCAACAATGAAGAGAAGCATTCCAAGTCACTTGCGCTATTGCAAACCGTATTTATATAGAGGTTATCTACATGAAGCGTTTTCAGATTCAGCAGAAAACAAAGGACAGGCTTCTCTCAGCTGTCTGGGTAACGTTCTTATGATTTCAGTAAGAGAAAAACACAGATTTGAAAGCAGCTAATTCACAGGTCTTACTCTCAGGTCATTTACAAAAATGAAGTTGAATCACTGCCTTCTACAGAAATCCTAAAGCGGTGAGGGAGCCCAGGATTTCAGTGAGAGCTAATGGTCACTTATGCGGGAAAAAGAGAAACTGTAGCTGGGATAAAGCTTTTATTCACTTACTTATTTTTGATTGGTCTAGTTCTCTAAATCTGCATATGTATGTCATACCCATAGGAAGCAACCTCACTTTGCCTGGTTAAATTTTCTTTCAGGAACGTTGTGTCATGGTTCATTTCAATCTTCTGCAGATTTTTCTGTATATGTAAAGTGGACCCTCCTTGTAAACTTCCACAGCTTCAGAAATGCAGAGGCTGTGGAAATGCGACAAGACGCTGCATTCTGCACTCATTCTGCACTGTCAGGAAACGACCCAGTCATGACACCTGGATCTGAGATACTCTTTTTCTTTACTGCCTTGATTCAGACAGCCTTGTACTTAGCATTGGTTTTGTAAACACATTGCCCCTAGCATGCCCAAAGAATACCATCTTGGCTGAGGTCAAACTTAGTATGGATACATGATAACCTGCGTAGGATTAGACTACACCTATTTCACCCTGACCTGAAAGGTTTTTTGCATATCCAGCCTGATTATCAAATACTATTTAGGTTTTTTTCCTGTTAAGAACGCAATGTGAAGAGAATGCAGACTGAGACAAGACTTATTTAAATAAAACAGACTAAGGCATGTGCATGGGGATATATGAGCAAATTATGCTCTGATTCTAACAACACTAGAAGGTTGGTAAGATTGTACTTACTCTAACCTGACATACCATATGGTAGATGACTTCACCTTTTCTCTGCTGGAAATATTCTCTATTGCATGACTGAAATAGTATTAAAAGGGTCTAGTCACATTCTCACTAGACAAAATGCCTTTTTATTGGGGCTACATTTGATACCTTTCCTTAGCAGTGTGGATACTTCAGAAATCACGATACCTGGATTATAAAGAATGTATATGCTTGCCAGTGCTTGCTGGTCTATTGCTGATAGAAACTGTGTGTGACTACAGAGGATGGCACAGCACAGAGGGGAGTGCTTCTATCCCAGAGGTAGAGACAGCCCTAATCCAAAGTGAGGTGTCTGCCTAGCGCGTGGTAGTGAACACGTAACAGAATATTAAATTCTCCTGAGCACCTCCCTTCATGCTAATGAATCCACCTCTGAAACCTCTCTGTGCTAATTTAAGTAAGCCCAAGTCACTGTGCTAATCCAAGGAGGTGAGATAAAATAGAAAGAACACATTTCAAAATTATTTCTTATTGCATATAACTTTATTTGTAGAGATTAGTGCCCCTGAATGATGCCAAACACATTGGTGAGACAGCATGAAGTCAAATGATGTCATTCAGTCACAGTTTTCTTGAGGAAATCAGTTTTCCATAATTAGGCTACTGTGCATATAACAATAGCTGAAATCCTGCATGTATAGTGTAGTGTAGGAAAAGATAACAAAACGCAGTGAAAACAGGGGCAAAAAGTGTACAATATGCTGCCTTTAAGAAAATTTTTTCTTATTTTTGTAATCCTTGAAAATCTTTTTGAGAATGATAAAGAGCACAATAGCAAAACAGAATGGGTAATGGGTTTGGAAAAAGTAGAAGGCCAGCTCCTTTACTGTATAAATAACATGAATAACGATGAAGCAGTACAGGAACAAGGCATACTGGTTTGGGGGCTGGAGTAGGTCTTGGAGTCCTTGGCTAAACTGTGGAAAAAGGAAAAGATACACATTATGCCACACGACTATGTTCTACTCATGCCCAGTCCATGTGCTTCTCTGAGCACACCTGGCCCTCTGGAACACTAAGTTGATAAGTTGCTGTGAGATAAACCACCATGTGAACTGAGAGCAAATCGGCTACGCTGTGTTAGGTGATGGGTGTCACATTCCCACCCATATCCATAACACTGGCTAGGTTTTCTCTCTCTGAAATGAAGGTAAGTGACCTCATATTTACTGCAATAATGAGTGTGCAGGTACACAAAGCAGTTTGTGTGAAGTAAGTGCACAGCCATGGTAAGGCTTTTGTGTGTCCATCTCTACATCTGTGGCACAAACTGTTGCCTGTGTTTTTTCACTGCACGGTCATTTTCATATATTTACACATGCTCATGGGCAAACTTTCAGGTCTTAATTTAATAGAAGAATTCAGTAGTTAATTTCCTTAGTCCAGATACATGTCAGTCATTTTGCCAAATGCATATTGGACCTGATCCTCATCTGTTTTTCTCTGATATAACTTCGTTGATTTCATTGGACCTGCATTTACTTCACATAATTGTGAGATCCTATCCAGGCCTATGGATTAGCTATATGGAAAAAAAAAAAAAAAAATACGCATATGGAAAACTTCAGGGCTTCTGTGGTGCTTAGCTGACTGCCATTATTATGCATGATCTGAGCTCCTATGTACAACCACAATACAAATGCTACAAATACTGTGGAAAAGACATCCTTCTATTCTGTCCTGATTTAGAGCACAGAACATGCAAGAGAAGACAAACGTGCAAGTACCTCTGAAACACTGATGATTCAGATTCAGATACTCTGCTTACTCTCTAACTCAGTCCAATGACAAATTGCGTTAAATCAGAGGAGAGTCAGACCCACAGACAGGCAATGGGATCAGGAAGAGCCCAGACAACCAAGATTTGCAGCTGTCCCATTTGCTAAATTCTGCCAAATAGAACGGTCTCTTCTGTGCTGGACTACTGTTAACAGCAGACTCGTATGCCTGAATGTATGATAACTTCAGCTACTTCCGTAAAAAACAGGCTTGCAAAATCTGACTAATTGTCTAGAAAATTTGCAGTACTTCGGTAGATTCTGTCATCCACTCATTTATTGATGCATTTATTATCTGAGTCATCTAACTGATCAATTTCCAAGCCAGGGAATTGATCCCACTGTAGAAGCAGGAAACTGATCAAAGTGGTGTTCAGAGCAATTCCTCTGGTGTTCGGGGCGGGGGGGGAAGATAAGGAAAAAAAAAAGAGTTCTTGGATCCTTACGTCAGAAACTTAATTTGTGAGTTAACTGTTCTTTAATATATTATATAGCAATGAATGTTACCATAGTTCCTGTTGTAGGGAGTAGAACCACTCCATTCTCCTTTAGTATGTGTACAAGCTGTAAAGATCACCTAATCGAGTCTAACTTTAAAAGAAGTCACAGTACTACTCAGCACACAAAAGAATAAAACCTTATAAATTGCTTAACATAGAATGTCAATGTTTCAGTCTCTATTGTGTTCAACACTTTTTCCTTTCCCTACTTACTGATCTTTTTACTGCCTCTTGATGAATCTGCTCCATTCTCTCTTCATGAAGCCTTTGCTTTTCATTATCCTCATGTTCATGTTTCAGTTTAGCCAGCACAAAATCCCACCTCATCCTCTCAAGCTCAATATCAGCTGCTGTGACCTGCTTGCCACACAGCTGTTCCAGCTCCTCTGCATTGGTGGATACTTCTGACTGCAAAGCACTGGTTCCTCCCTTCACATCCAAATGTGCCATATGACACTTAGCATCCATGCTCACTGTTTTACTGTCTGAGATGAAAGATGATGTCATGTCTCTGATGGCTCCCTGCTATAAATTGGAGAGAGGGAGGATAAATTCGTATGTAAGCTGATAGATGAAAATAGGGTATGTTCATCTAAAACCTGAATATTTGTTCAAGTGATTATTCACACATTTGTATAAAGACTCACTAGTTCTCTAATATCCATTGTTTCCCTTAAAAAAGTTTGTTCCTAGAGTTGGAAAAGAACTATTCCACTGAATGTTGTCTTACAAAATATGAAATATCCATCATATAAAAATTTTCTGACTTGAAAATGTAAAGAAAATTCTAAAAATATTTAATTAGGGCCTGGTTGATCTAAACCAAACCCTATGGCTCTTTTGACCAAATGGAAGGATTTCACATCTTGTGAATTTGATGTTAACCCATGAAAATGGGAGCCACTGAGGTTCTTTACCTCTGAGAAGTAACTCAAATGTCTCATGATCCTCACTTTCCTTTGCACATTCAATTTCCTGGCTGATCTACATGTTCCACGACACACTGTAGTTTTTAATCTCAAGAATTGTACCTTCCACTTACTATCTTTTCATGCTGCTGCTTCTTGTTATCATTATCCTGGGGTTCCTGTAAAGTAAGTTGAATATCTTTCTGATTTTCTTGAAGCTCTTCCATAGTTGTTTGGAATGAATATTCTGATGCCTTTAGATCGCTGAGCTCTTCCAAATCTCCTTCTATTTCCTGGTCTTTAGCAAACTGAGTTCCTGTCTCAACATGGGAGACCTCCACTGATGTTAAAGCATCTCCAGGCATGTTCTGGAACAGAATGGGGGTATCTATGTGCTGACAATGAAGCAGGTGACCCATATGTAAGAAAAGGAGTGACTCTGAGAATAATGTAGGCACATACACATAGGGCACACTGGACCCTATACGAAAGTGGCTAGAGGCTTAACTCTCATTTACATTCCATCATGTTCCTTGCCTAGATAGAAATGAAAAAAAAAAAAAAATCACTGGATATAGGCCTGTAGGTAGATCTTCTGAAAATCTCACTTGTAGGTTTTTTAGATGAGAATTTGTCAGCAATTCCCTTTACAGTAACCCGTGGAGCTGGCTAGGGGCCTCCAGGAAGTAAGAATAGGATGTCACACTTCTTTAAAATGTAACATAATCAATATCCTTCTGCAGCTCAAAGAAGGATGGATTTTCTTTCATGGAAATAAAACATGACTGAAAATCTACCTTAGACTGGGGAATTTCTTACTGCCTCCATCATAGTCAGATCACAACTTGTAGGGTATGTCTAGTCATTAGCTAGAAGTCAATGCTGTCCTGGAGCTAGGTAGACATTTCAGCATGTGAACTAAGAGTTCAGCCTCTTGTTTCCAGATTCATAGTACTTGCTGCATTTTATAAAAGTGATATAAGACATAGAGTTCACATCTGAGAAAAGATTTAGGCAAGTAAGAAAATTATTTGTTATTGAGTTTGAGGAAGAGGAGCACAAGAGGAAGAAAGTAAAGCAAGCTGATTACCATGGGTAACTGATGTCCAAAGACAGGGCAGGTAGCAGGCTAAACATAAAGCAACAATCTCCTCTTCACAGGGTTTCCACACAGAAAATGTGAAAGCAGCTGTCCCAGTTCAAAGGCCAGGACACAATGACCGCAGAGATTCCACCCTTGGCTTACTTCGTAACTACCCGGTCGCCACAACAAACCAATGCTTGTTGTTGGCAAGGTCACATTCTGTCACATTCCTGGGGCAGTATCCAGGTTCTTCAAGGGGGACGGAGATTACCTCCTCCTCTGTCACAGACTTGGTCACTGTTTTCTCCCTTGTAAATACATCTATACGTCTCAGTGAAGCTTTCTGCCAGAATTTGTGGACTCCCAGAATGTCCCTGTGCCCAAGCCGATTAGCTCTTTCTGGGAGGCAGGTTTATTGGATCAGATAAAGGACCATAATAGCTATGCCATTTCGGTGTTCCTGGGTAGTTTCTCTTCAAGGTGCTGCACTGAATCTCATGGATGTAATTAGCCTAGGAGTCTCTGCACTGTCCTCTATTCCGTACTGTAGATATGCCAGCATTTCAGTTTCCCATCTATAAACTGGAATCCCTTTCAGGGACTGGTCACAAGCTCACAGTGACTTTGTGATACAGTAAAGGATATCCCTGTAGTAAGGTAATGTGAGCTGTTTAAGAATCTTAAAGAAAGCTTTCTTCTTCTCTGTTATTCAGGAGTAGGGAGTGTATTTTCTACGAAGACACTGACATGGAGCTGTGGCAATCTTTCTGCTTTTATTGCCATTAAGCTTCCTGAATTCCTGGTGGACAATGCAGATATCATAATGCCTTAAATGCTTACTAATGATGTATTTGTTCAGACAGTCTCAAGACATCCTCATGAATGTATATCCCTATAAATCTTAAAGAACTATAAAAAGGGTTTTTATCTCTGTCCCAGGATCAAACATTGTGGTGCAGTTAGGAAACCAATCTGGTTTTGCTGAATGACTTAACTGGCAAGTGGGAGGCATAGGATACTGTTTGGTAGGCACGAAATAGACAGTAAACCTCCTACAGTAAATAGGTACTTGCAAAATCATTCATTCTCCATGTACCAAACACCTTTCAGTCTTTTTCAGCCAGACTCACTACAAGGTACTTCAGAGAGTTGTGAAGTTGTCAGCATCTCACACGCTCTTGTCCTTGATTTATTGTATTAAAGTATTTGCTTTCAATTCAAACCAGAGAGGAAGCTAATGTAATTTCTTGCTGCACCCAAAGAAGTAGAGGCTGCTACTTCCATTTTCAAATTATGATCTCTTTTGGTCTGTTTTGCTTTCCTCTTATCTCTCCAAACTTGCTGTCACTTTGCCAGCAGAGCTGAAGTTAACGCATAGCAGGAAGGTATAGTGTTGCCATCATTTGTGCTGCAGTTATTGCCATATATTGCAAAACTTTACTTTCATTTCCTTCTTGATATGATTTTTCCATAGTTGTAAGGACACAGTACGGTATATAACAGTTGGGATAACTGTATATATTTAAAGAATGAGGAACGTTCATGCCTGAGTAGGAAGTCTCAGGCTTCCTGTCTCACAATTATTTCAATGTCTGAAGATAATTTCTCTATAAAGCCTACTGCATCTCATATGGGCATCTATGTTGGAGGCTAAATTTAGAGCAGGATGTTAGTAATAAGGGATTGTGAACAGGTGCAAAGAATTCCAAAGAAATTCCAAAGGTGGTCTTTTTTGGTACTCAGGCACTCAAGTTCCTACATAATATTTAATAAATGGGAATGTCAGCAAATAGAGTTGTACATAGACACTTACCAGCTGTTTCAGTCCCCTCAGGTTAGATGACCTTCCAATATACTGGATCACAGTGCTGTTGTTTGGAAAAACAGGAGAGGGCTCGCAAAATAGTTCCTTAGACTGCATCTTTTAGGCTGTCAAAGTAGTCAGACAGTCCTCCTTAGATGCCTCTTAGGAAATAAATTAGTACTTGCTTTGTGGCACACACACTATTGCTACAGATATTTATGCACTTGGGTTAATTTGTGAATTAATGGCATGGTAAGAGGAGTTATCTCCTCTTTACATACAAGGAATTGAGTCACCAGCTAAAACAAATGACATACCCACACGTGATCTTTAGTCTTATGCCTTATCTGTGCAACCATCCTTCTTTGCTCATATTTTCTCCTTCCAAATAGTGCAGCAGTAGACAAGATAAAATTCTTAGAAAGGAATCAAATATCACATTTCTCCTACATACATTGCCTTTTGAAAACAGACATAGTTATAAAGTTACTGATGTACAGAGGTATTCACACCAGAAAGAACAGCATGCATAGGAAAATCCCGAGTAGATACAACAACCAACATTTCCACAATCATTCTCATGTTGTGATCACGCTGGAGGTCTTGTGCATGCACTGGATAGTCAATCTGTGTATAGTGGCAACATTACTAGGACTTCCAGGATGCCAAACGTTTAGAAATTCCAGACAAATGGCCAAATTCCTCTTTTTCTGGTTGGACAAAACTTACATGCAAGAAAAGAGTACACGTTTCAGTGAAATTAAAATACACGTAGCCCTCATCAAATATAATGGCGAAAAAATTTATGATCACCAACATTCCCAAGCCCTTTAAAGGCTAAGTTGCCTCCTGTATGTATTTTTTGATCAATTCCAATGAATCTTTTCAAATTATCCAAGCTAATTGTGCTTCACTGTTCCTTTTAGTGAATTTTGATGACCACTCAGAATATACATTTGAATTTCCTGAAGGTAAGCACAAAACACATGGGCTGTAGATACTGGATAACAAAGACAATACTACTTAAGCTGTACTGAGAGAAAATGGTCTAATTTTACTGTAAAACTCATTCTTTTGCTTTTTCTACAGGTTGCCTAATAAACTCAGGATCTGTTCCTGTGTCAGCACTGGGATATTTCATTTTCATGGGGTGATTTATCATGGTTTCTCTGTGCACCAAGAAAAGACTGCTTCCATTTTGTTAAAACAGTGCAAAACTATTTGCTGGTAAGATTTAATTACCACACACAAACATACGTGCATACATACGTATCTACATACATGATTATTTTAAGATACTTCTATGTCATGAAGGACAGAACAGGAAATACGAGTATTTCAGTGACCCATTAGGGCAAATTAAATTTCTGAGTGATGGTTTATTTGAAGTATATGGGTGTTATAGTAATTTATGATGATATGAAAAACCCTCCAGGGATCAGATTATCATCTAGAATAGGTTAGCAAACCTCATTTTCTTCCATGACATTCTGCTATTTTTCATTATTTGAAAATTAGGCCTAGAATATTTCACAACAATTCTGAGGCACTAGAGATGAAGTTGTGTTCTTTTACCTGACAAATAATACTGAGACCCCCAAATCCAGGTCACTTCTTACATTAGTATTTCATGGAACACCGACAGATCTGTTTCATTAGGCCTATATTTGGAGCTTCCTTAATTTCAGACTTTACTCTGTACTCATTAAAATTCTAACTATATTCCAGCAAAGATAATTTCTTGAAGCCTGGGTCCAACTCCACTTGCTCTGGTGAAAAGGTGCAGCCTGGCTTATCCCAGGGCAGGTATTAGAACAATGCTGTCAAGCTGTCTAAGCTTGAAAGATAGTTGAAAGATGGGAGTAGAAAGCTGTGCATGTTGTGTCTGATTTCTCTGAGTAAGCCAAGAAAGCCAGTAAGTACCAACAACCAGCGCAAAAGCACCACCACTTTGATTTTCCTGAAATTGTATACTAATTTTGCACAGCTGTAATTGACATCACAAGATTCAAGACAGCACAGTATTGCTGTCATGCTACCTAAAATCAGCTTTTAGTTAGAAATAATTATATGGGACTTCAACAATATCCAGAGTTTCAGTAAGGAGTTGGTGGTTGTGTTTTGGTATAGGACTTTTAAGAACCATGAATGCATTTAAAATGGGAAAAGGCTTTTTCGAACATCTGACAGGAACTTCTGTGGTTTTTCCAGGTATTAGAAATAAGCTCTGAATAAAAATAAAATTATTTGCAAAACTTGAGCTACTTTTGCTGCTGGTTTCACTGCTGTCACCACATCAATCACTGAAGAATTCATGAAATTTTTGCTTCCAAGTTAATTGCTCCACGTTCTAAACCCCTTGGTTAGGTTCTGGATCGTCGATGGAGTCTGAGCCAAGGAAAGGCCAGTCCTGAAAGATGAATACAGTCTTTCTTCTGTTGGCTTTGGGCCATCACTATAGAAGATGGTTTCTGCCATTGCTTACGCCTACATGAGTTTCACAACTGCCTGCAGATCGGTTGGAATATAGGATGCCTTCAGAGAATGACAATCAACTGACAAAATGTCATTTCTTCCTATGTAGATGTTGGTTGGGTGGTGTCTCACGTTCGAGGTAGTTCTGCTTTCCTCTTTATAACCACGGTTTACTGCATTCATTGCAGGGATAGGAGCACTTTCAATAGCTGGCAAATCTCATTTTTTTGAATATTCAGGATATCTGTGTTCAGATGAGTCGATTCACTAAAATTAGAGTGTACTGTATCTCTGCTTAGAAAACTTAGCATATACACTGAGAAAGGAAGGAGTTGGAAACATAGCTATTTGAGAAGTCATCTCCAGTGTTCTGAGAACAGAGAGGTACCAGGCATGCTGTTAGCAATCAGACCTGTGCTCAAGCCCGAGAGGCCATCACTATGATTTATTTGGATACCTGCTCTTATTCGTCTCCTACCCTGGGGACCAGCTCACGATGACAGCCCTACTTAGAAGTACCCCCACACTAATAGCACTCACATTAAATGTTAGCATAGTTACTCAGCCTGCTCCATCTCACACTATGTGGTCAGAACTGTCTCAGTATGACATTAGCATTTGAAATGTTTCTCAGTTATCAGCAATCCTCCTCCGAAAAAACATAGTTATTACTTCAAAGAGAAAAAATCAGTTCTCAAGCCATGAAGACTATATTTCTTCTTTTTTTTTTAAATAAACATCTGACATTTCTATAAACTTTTTGGGGTGGTGCTTTCTTTTTTTTCTTTATGACTAACTTCACTGAAGACTAATAATATGTCTATCTTGATATACATATGTAGATGAGTCCCTTCTCCCAGGACATTACTGTATAAACCAAGGTCAGATGATTCAGTTAAAAGCCCAAGTTGTTCCTGGCACAGCTCTACTTCTGTAAGTGGAACACATTACTTATTTACACTAGCTGACTTTTTTTTTCCTCAAAAAGGAAGTACAATTACAGTAAGAGCAATGGAAGCACAACAGTGCTTCTTAGTCTGGTGGGTGGAAGTTGATAATTCGGGACACACATAGAAAGAGCAATTTGGGAGATGACGCTTGGTGGTTTAGAGAAGCAAGGCAAAAAAGAAGGCATTAAAATCCTTACAGGACAAAGATACAAAAGAAGAAACAAGTCACATACATGGACTGAATAAAGAAAGGAAGCTAACAAATAGCTTTAAATGGCAATTGCTCCTGAAAAACAAAGCAAATTAATATCACCAAGACTGAACTCCCTCATGGAGAAGCTCTAGGAACAAAGAACAATAGATGACTCAGAGAGGAGCAAAAGAGCAAAGAAATATTAACTGAACATAGACACTCTTGATGTGAAAGGCAGTCTCTGTCTTCAATCTGCATTTGTGTGCATTGCATGGAGAGGAAGCCAACATTGCACCATCCCAGGGCACGCACCCTCTTGGCAGAGTATAACCCTGCTAACACCATGTCTCTCAGCTCCCGTCACATTCTCCCAGCAAGTTAGACGAGTTCTAGACAACATTTCCCTTTTGGGGATTTGCACTTACTGAAAAACTCAAAAAGCAACACAAGAATATCCATCCAGCCTTCCCAGCTGGCTCCAGGTCTTCATACTTAGTCCTTAATATAGCTCCTGATGAAGTTTTCTACCAGTACGACTCATCTTTATCATCCAGGCTATCTGCCTCCTGTTCCCTGAAGGCAAATACTTACAGATGCTCTGCCAGCTAAAAGCTCTAGAGAAACTGTCTAAGCACACCCTTTTTCCAAGAAGCAACTGCCAGAGTTTCCCCTCCAACACTTCTCTGAGGCACCTGACAGCTGTTCTTCTAATGTTAACTGGGAGGTCTCTAGCTGGTAAGGACTTGGCCCCATTCTCCAGCTTCTCTGCTACTGCTCCAAGCACCTATCTCTTCAAATGGCAACATCAAGCAGGAAGCGGAAGAGGGGAAGGTCACATCATAGCCTATACAGCACAACTCAGGAACGATGCTGACCATCATAACACAGGCAAGCCTCCTTTACCCCCCAGTTTTAAAGACAATACTATAAGGAACTACAGTCTTATATAATTAAGAAGAAAAGTGCTGTACCACCCTAAAGTGACCTGCTGTAGTTGTCATTCTTGCTGCCAGATAAACTACTGTGGCAACATAATAACGGCAAAGAAAACGTATTCTGACATAAGGCTTGGCAAACTATTCCGGAGTGAGTCCAGGAATGGCCAATGGGTTTGAACAGCCAGATGTAACAGCATGAAGAGATTGGGCGATACAGACAAAGACATAACAAACTTCAGGGAAGTGTCTATCACCAATACAGTTACAAATATTTGTAGTATTGGGAGATGGAGCACACACAACACTGAATAGTCTCATGCTCTGTGTCGCCAGTTAAATAGCAATTAGACTGCTCTGGAGTGGATATGTAACTGGACAGGAACAGCCTATAGGAGACTTTTCTCCATTACTGAGCTTTCTGCAAAAGCACTCTACATTCAAAAGGCAGAGACACGGTGTTAGCAGGGTTACACTCTGCCAAGAGGGTGCGTGCCCTGGGATGGTGCAATGTTGGCTTCCTCTCCATGCAATGCACACAAATGTCTGAGGCTCTGTGTGTGTGTGAATACTATGCCTAATTATAGCCTATATTGTCTAGGTGGCCACATAATATATTATCAGTCTCCAGAACCAGGCAACAGCATCACTAGATGTGGGAAGTTCATAAACTTACTCTTAAACACAATTTACTCTCCCTCGCCTCACCCCCAATGGAGATGCTAAAGGAGCAGTATTTCATCTAGAGCACGAAAAGGAAATGCAAACCCAGAAAAACCAGTCTCAGTGAGACAGCAGAGAACATCTGCTGCAGCACTGGGCTGCATGGCCGCCAACTCACCAGGTGAACAGGATATTTGGTGTTTGCAGAGAAGTTGAACATGAGTCAGCAATACACCTTAATGGGGGGTGAGGGTCAACGGCATACTAGGCTGCATTAGCAAAAGTTTAGACAGCAGGTCAAGGGAAGTGCTTGTTCTCTCTGTTCAGCACTTTTGAGACGACATCTGGAGTACTGTACCCAGTTTGAGCTCCCTGATACACAAAAAACACTGTCAAACTGAAGGAAGTCCAGCAGAGGTATCCAAACATGACTAGCGGGCTACAATACACAAATGAGAGACCTGGGTTTGCTCAGCCCACAGAAGAAAAGTCTATGGGGGGATCTACCTCCTGTATTAACTACCTAATGGGCAGTGGTAAAAAAGTCCGAGCCAGATCCTCCTCAGAGGCAAACAGGGAAAGGCTGAGAGGCAATGAGCACAGATCACAGCCAGGGAAATTCTGATCAGATACTAGCAAATCTTCCCCACAGTAAGAATGTCCAGCACTGAAGCTGGTGCCCAGAGAGGCCAAATGACCCTTGTTGATCATGGGCTCAGAGTCACTTTCAGGTGTGAAGAGCAATTTCCAGCTCCTTGTGTGGGGAAGCATTTAGCTTAGCTGAGCTTTAACCATCACTCTACGAAGGGAGTTACCTTCAGCCCACCAATTAATAACAGCTTGTTTCTGTGTGTGCCAGTGGCTCCATGCTGACCGGCTGCTTCACTTGCACTACTTGCTGCAAGAACTCAGTCTGTGCTGGGAGCTGCACTTCTGGCTCAGGATGTGGGAGGATGTGGGTTGCTGATGTGTGAATGAGAGCAACAGAGAGGTGTGAGATTTGAAGGTGGTGCAGGTTCGCATAGCAAGCTGAGATGCCAATTTGTAGGAGTGAAGAAATACAGTAGGAGGCTATAAAAAAGGGCTGTATTTTTCTGTGTATATGCATTTTCTCTCACAGGTGGAGTCAAACATACCCTGTGTCTCATAAGTCAGATTTGAAAATCTCATGTTTTTCAATTACCTACCATGGAGAAAGGGGAAGAAGAAAGTACATTTAGGTTATTGTGAAAATCAGAGAACCCAAGGACTATTTTGTAAATGTTAGAAAAATGTCTTTATCAATAGTACTGTGGCCATCAATGATATGCACTTCCTTTTATGGAAATCATGGTATTCCCCAGAAATCAACTAACGGGGAATGAGAATAAATCTTTTGCACCCATAACGGCTCTTGATTTTAGCGCCAATTTGGTGATAAGTGCCAGTTCAGATCATAGACATATGAAGTGTTAGCATTATGCTTGAGTTTTCAGAAAGTAGAGATGAGGTTAAAGGTTTCAAGTCAATACATACCAGAACAATGAGATATAATAGCTACTAGTATATGGCCAGCAGGTAACAGGAGATAAAAAAGAAAATAGAAGGTGTATTGGGTTTGCATGGCAAATTGTGTTTTGCTAGCGGTGGGGGCTACAGGGGTGGCTTCTGTGAGAAGCTGGTAGAAACTTCCCCTATGTCTGATAGAGCCAATGCCAGCCGGCTCCAAGGGGGACCCACCACTGGCCAAGGCCGAGCTAATCAGCAACAGTGGTAGCGCCTCTGTGATAACAGATTTAAGAAGGGGGGGGAAAACTGGGAAACGGCAGCCGGAGAAAAAAGGAGTGAGAATATGTGAGAGAAACAACTCTGCAGACACCAAGGTCAGTGAAGAAGGAGGGGGAGGAGGTGCTCCAGGCGCCGGAGCAGAGGTTCCCCTGCAGCCCGTGGTGAAGACCATGGTGAAGCAGGCTGTCCTCCTGCAGCCCATGGACGTCCACGGTGGAGCAGATATTCCCCTGCAGCCCATGGAGGACCCCATGCCGGAGCAGGTGGATTCCAAAGGAGGCTGTGACCCCGTGGGAAGCCCATGCTGGAGCAGGCTCCTGGCAGGACCTGTTGACCCGTGGAGAGAGGAGCCCACGCTGGAGCAGGTTTGCTGGCAGGACTTGTGATCCTGTGGGGGACCCACATTGGAGCAGTCTGTTCCTGAAGGACTGCACCCCATGGAAGGGACCCACGCTGGAGCAGTTCATGAAGAACTGCAGCCTGTGGGAAGGACCCACGTTGGAGAAGTTTGTGGAGGACTGTCTCCCATGGGAGGGACCCCACGCTGGAGCAGGGCAAGAGTGTGAGGAGGAAGGAGCGGCAGAGACAATGTGTGATGAACTGACCGCAACCCCCATTCCCCTAAACCATGACAAAGGGAAGAGATTTTGAAACAGAGTCACTGTTTCATACTCAATATCTGAAGGAAGTTGAAATAGAAAAGAAATGATGCTCAGAAGGAAATACCTGTCAAAGAGAAAGGAACCTGTGCCAGCACATGAGAATGGATGATGGGTTCTCTATTACCTCAGATAAGTTTGTTGCTATGAACAGTGTCAGAGGCCTTTCAGTCTTTATCTGTATAGTCTGATGTTTTCCAAAAAGGGGAAAAAGCAATGTGACTAGGTCATTGGATTTACCTGTAAGTAACCCATTAGGATAATGTATAGAAAAATATGTCTTAAATGAACATTTGCCAATGCTGATTAGAGCTTTCACTGCCAAACAATCTGGAAGACCTAGAATGTCTTTGAAGCATGAAGATCACAGATGATTATATACAGCTGGCAAGGATGTGGTGGGATTCAGAAACAAACAAAAAAAATATAACTAAATATAAAAGGTGTTCGAGGAGGAAAGGGAGAAGGTATGTCAATACTCAACCCACAAATCAGTAAGCAAGGATGGGAAAAGCAAGGTTGTGCAGGACACAGAAGGAAGTATCATACTCGGCTCAGTTGTTAAATGCTTCTGCATTTTGCTAACGTCTCCTTCCTACAGAAAATACTCTTCAGAAATCCTCTTAGCCTGTTTTAAATTAGATCAGGGAATATGCCAATAGTGCAAATGTATTCAAAGACAAAGCCAAAACACTCCTTCTTGGGAAGCTCAAGTAGATGAGGTAGGTTATTAAAGTATGACAAGTTCTGCCCTGAAGAAGGAAGGTTAAAAGTTCAGAAGAAAAAGAAATTAAAACTGAAAAATTATATTCAGACTGCTGAGAATAATTCACTTGACAGATTACTTCAGTGCTTTTACCTACCTCCTAAGGAAAGTTAGGTCACCAAAGTGATAACCTGACAGGGACTGCTCAAGGCCTTACACTATCAGGTCCTCAGGTTCTCATTCCCCCTTGCCTGAGAGAGCATCCAAACTCTAACGCTTGTTGACATGGGCCTATTACATCTTTTGTCTATTTTGCACAGAATAGAGCCATGACAGCTTCCTCCCACTTTGACAATCCTAATATCTACTAAACCAGCAATTAGACTGCTCACCTGGAGAGATGTGGAGATCTAAATTCACATCTCCACTCCAAATCAGATGAAGGATTCAAACAAATCCAAATTCTACATTTCAATTTTCTGAAAAATGTCACAGCTTGAAGCCCTCATCTCCAGCAAATGTGAATCCTAAAGGGAGAGCAAAAAGCTACCTCTGAAGAAACATAAGACAAAGTCTATTTCTCCCCTTAGTGTTTCCAGATGGCTATCTTGAAGTGTCAGGATACCGATCAGCAACTTTTAAATTCCATTGAGTTACTGTTGAATGCTATAGTTCCTAAGTCCCTCTCTGCATTTTGTCCTTCATGTATCTGCCTCAGAAATTTAGGGGGCAGGTTTCTAAAAGTCTCGGGGCAGCTAATGACATCTCCATGATGATGTGAAGGTTTAGTCAGTATAGTTTTTTAAGAACAAATAACCAGCTTAGGTGTTTGGCTATCATTAGCTAAAAAAATAGAGGTGCCAAAGTCATTAATTGGGTATTTGCATCAGTACAGCTAAAGATGACAAAACCCATGGATCCTGTAGAGCTAATGGGCAAGATGAAGAAGAAATACTATTAACTCAGTGTTTAACGGATGAGGATCTGACACAAAGCTCTCAGAATTCAATTGATTTTTGTGGGTTGTTAGGGTTCACCTTAGGTTGTCCAAGCTGAAGAGAAAGTCTGTAGAGGTCTGGACAATGAAACCAGAACAACTAAGTCTATTCTGTTTTTTAGCCACATGATCATCTAATGAGATCCACAACTGAACTGACACTTAGTTCAGTTTTAAAAAAGTTTAAAAAACCCCCCAAAATACCACTGCTGTATTTAGCAGCCCTATGTAATTTACTGTCAGTCAAAAATGTAACACATGGTGGAGAGACAAATAAGATTTATTTTTAAATCTTTTGGGAATAATTCAGTTACATTAGGTCATTCCCCCCACAAAAGGCTACATTCTTCTTTTTCCATAGCGAATTATGTAGAAACTTCTTTGAAATGCTTTAATAAAATTTATCAGATTGTCTTCAGGTACTGAAGGTTATTGGGCATTTTCTTGCTCTTCCAATACAGTATTGCATGACTCTAATATACATACATTTTGAGAAATTTTATCTAGGCTTTCTTTTATCATTGCTCATCATATCAGCTGATGTCTACAAGGATGTCATCAGTTCTGGTAAGATTTCACATTCTCATTCTGGCATAGGTCTAATGTAGGTGATAGATCAATGAGACATTCCCTGGAAACACTGTTTTCCATCTGAGTCCTGAAAACAGACTCTTTGTCCCGCTTGGGACAGCAGTCATCTACACTGAGCATCTGGCACCTGCTGTGTACAGTGTGCAAACCAATGTCATCCAAACTGGGTGGGTAGCAGCAACCCCACCTGATTGTTTCTGTCTGCTGTTCTGGACACCTGCCACACACAGGCTTTTCTAGTACCTGCTTCTTATAATAAACTGACAATAAATGACCTCTTCCTTTTAATTTCATTTGACTCCATTAAGCCTGGCCTACAGCTTTCACCTATGGATAAAAGGGTTGGCCTATTTTGCCCTGCAATGATTCCTCCACCTTTTCTTTCATTCTCAAATATGCCAGATGCTGTAATTTTTACTTCCTTAGGTTTCTTCCTCAATAGTGATTACTTCAGTGTATGCATGGCAAGCTCTGCATTTAGAGATTTGAGTCATGCAATGTCACAGGAGATACACTTCCAGAAACATTAAGGGAATGTTCCAAAAATGTCTTCCACTGCGCGATCCTCTGAATGACTCCACTGTCGTTGGGACCTAACCAGCTTTACAGACTCAAGGCCTTTCAGTACCATGCTTTTTGCTAGTGCACATTCATTACATAGAAACCTGGGTTTTGGTGGTTTTATCTTTGCATACCCCAGCTATACGGAATAGATATATTCTGTATCCTGTGAGTCTTGCTGATACCAGTAATGTTAATGTTTTAGAATGGGCCATGCTTTCTTACAGGCTATCTCACTTTATTTGTGCCTTACTATGGTACTTCTTCTGCATCCATTAAAAGAATTCCACATACTTTGTCACTGTTGGATAAAAACATGACAGTATCACCGTTGCTGAGAGTCTATCCCTTGAACTGTTCTTGAGTTATATACACTCTATATCATGTGTTTTTCTGCATACTTGTGAGGTGCATTTGTGAAACAGTGAAAACCATTTTGCACTCCATACATATTTTCCATATTTTCTCACGTACATGACACTCCTGTTGCTGTGCATAAGGCAACTCACATCTACTGTAAGCCATCTGTCTCTATGCCCTTACATGATTTTTATCTTATAATGATGGATATGGCTGGCACCTACCAATTGTTTCCTTATCCCTTTCATAGAATCATGGAATCATAGAATCATAGAATTGTTTAGGTTGGAAAAGACCTTAAAGATCATCAAGTCCAACCGTTAACCTAACACTGCGAAGTCCACCACTAAACCATGTCCCTAAGCGCCTCATCCACACATCTTTTAAACACCTCCAGGGATGGTGACTCAATCACCTGCCTAGGCAGCCTGTTCCAATGCCTGGCAACCCTTTCAGTGAAGAAGTTTTTCCTAATATCCAATCTAAACCTCCCCTGGTGCAACTTGAGGCCATTTCCTCTTGTCCTATCACTTGTCACTTAGAAGAGACCAGCACCCAGCACCAGCACCCAGCACCAGCACCCTTTCTTCATGGTGAGTCTGAGTGCTGGTTATATTAACATTTCTGTTATATGTACATTGTGACAGTGCTACTGAGTACTTTCACCTGCTCTTCTGAAATGGCTTTGACACTATTTTTGTTCCCCTTTTAATGTTTTTTATGTATTTCTTTCGGACGTCCATGAAGTTATCCAACAACAACTACATCCGTCAAAGTCCAAGCTTTTATAGCTTTCCCTGTGGAAAACAACAGGCTTTGAGTCGTTTGAGCACCCTCATCAGTTCTTTCTATCTGCTTCTGTGCGCTTACCAGTGTAGAGTCATGATATTCCAGGATTTCTTTTTGCCCAATGTCTACTACAAAAGAAAGTTGCCTGCCTGTCAGATATTTTCCTGCCTCAGTTCCTGTGAAGATCAGTTCTCATAATTACTTCCTCTTTGTTCAGTTCTCAAAGTCTATTTCACTTCATACTCTGCAAAAGGGAGCACAGGTCATCTTTTCTTCTTTTGACGTTCTCTGTTCTCTTGATTAAAAATGTTCATAAGAAATGGAGACTCTAGAATGGGGCAGAATAACCAGATATTTCAAAAGTACGTTCGTGCTTAGCTGTTCAGTTCACAGGGAGGAGAGAAATGGCATAAAGGAATCAATACTTTACAAACACTTTATGAAACTCACTTAAAAACATTCACTATCTATCTAACTGTGACAACACTTTGGTGTTCGCTGCAGATCAGTTATTTCAATCTGACTAAGACTCGAACTTCTTCCCATTTTCCCTTCTCTCTCCCTCGCCCTCTCATCAGGGGTGACAGCATCATCTTCCTACTCATTAAGCATAAGCAGGGCACCATCTTTCCTCATCCCCCCTCCCAGATTGCCTTATATCTTGGCTCCGTTTAAATCTTATCACTCCATCCTCCACAGCTTTGCAAAGACCATCATGTTTTGCCTGACAAACTGCCAAATTCGTTGTCGATGGGATGATAATCTTGTTGCTTGACTACTGTCACCTCCACTTTTCCAGCTCTGTTGCCTCCAGTCCTTTTGCCACTCACACCTATGCCAAACACTACTGCTATTTTCTACTTTGCCTTTTGCTTATGTCTCCAGCTCCACCTTGCTTTCTTTTTACCATCTTACTACTTTAAACATAAGCTTCTTTCTTAAGGCTTCAGACTGCTACAAGGTAACATCACTATGATAATATGATCTCCTTTGATACAAAAATGACAATGCCAGTCCATGTTATTCTGCTAACAAACACATCTGTGAATAACTTTCCTGATCTCTCATGATTGATATGTGACATGATATGAAAATCCCTATCAGAACCCAGGAAAACTTCACCAGCACATTCTTCAAGTTCCTTCTTAAGTCTTTTCTTCTCCAGTTCTTTTGGTTAATCATGAGTGTTTTGGAGGGTGAACTAAGACACAGAATCTGTAGCACGCAGAATCACATGGATGAAACTGCATCTCCTCCACCACAGAAGCCAGGAAACAGGAGGCAGGCAGGAGAGAAAATAGGAAAGGTGGCTTAGTAATCACAGCTTTAAATCAGGTCTCAGGTAAACTGTATCCTGACCTGGGTCTACTCCAGACTGCATCTATCAGGGAAAATCAACGTCATCCAATTTTCCAGGCTGGAGAGACAAAGGGCTCTGCAACCTCGCGGGGACAACCCCGGTGCAGCGGGCGGGCAGCGAGGGCAGCAGAAGGGCCAGTGAGGTCAGCATGGCTGCTCCCTACGCCTGGCGCTAGACTTGGACACGGGGTGCTGACCTGACCTCAGAGAGGCTTCATAGAGTCCTCTGCAGGGAGAATGGGAGGCTTGAGAGACAGAGGCTACTATTTATAAGCCCAGCATTAGTTTCTCTGATTTTGTATCTAACTTTTCAATGGTAAGAGTAATACTGTCTAGTTTCATGTTTACTCACTCTTTTTTATGTAGACTTTGAATTATGACAGAATTTAACACCTGTGACAGGGTGTTTCTGTTGGATCATCTTTTAATGAAAGCTCTTGTCCAGGTTTCCTGCACTTACTTGCTAACTAAACAGACCTTCAGACAACATCCATCAGCTTACCTCAACTGACATCACTTTGAAAGGGCACAGAATTATGCAAATTTGCACATGATGAAAGTACCCAACAGTCCTTTCTTTAAAACTTCATACGCAGCTCTAACTAGGTATCCTCAGTTATAGTCAGCATGAAATCGTTCTCTTCCAAAAACAACAAGAAAGACTTTAAAGGTTTAGTCATGAGCATACAGGGCCTGGAAGACAGAAGAATGTCCAAAGCAGAAGAGTCCATGTGATATAACAGGACTCAGAAGTGAGATAAGCTTCTAAAAACTAGGTGGGAGGGAAAACAGTCTAGTTTTCTCTAGCTTTTTTTCTGCTTATAAGCACAAATGACCTTCAATTTGAGAAAAGGAAGGTAAGCATGCCATAGTCATCCTGCCAGATGTTTGTACCATCACTTAGAGCTCAGTCCCACATTGCTGGTTTGGCATTTGGCACAGATGACGAGGGAAGACATTTCAAGCAAGGGAAGGGACAAGAGCCTCTTAAATTGATGAATAAGTTTGTGAAAATGATAGTCAATAAACTGGTTAATATTGACAAGCTTTACTCCACGCAGCTTAGAGATGCTAAAATATACAGAAAAATGCAAAAACCACAATATAAGAATGTAAAATACATGGTAACTGCAGTTAAAAAATGCTGTAGCATTAATAACCTAAATTTTCTTGTACTGAGAGGGTAGACATATTAATGACTGGTTTCTGTATGGCTGGTTCCTGCTGTACCAGGACTGTGAAGGGAAGGCCTTGGGTTAAATTTGCACCCTGCATAACACCATTCACTAGATTTATACTGATGACAAATTTGACTTTTATCTCATTCTCAGTTCCATTCACTGTGACCCCTCTGCTTTTTCCATCCTGATGCCAGGAATCTGGGTCTTCAGTTTAGTTATCCTTATCTTATCCTTATCAGTAACAGAGAGGATAAAAGACAAAGCAGCAGAGAAACTTAGCAGAAGCTCCTCTGTCACTCCTCAGCATGGCTTCCTCCTGACAAGCCGTGACTCCCTTTTCCCTTTAGCCCAGCAGAGCTGGAGGAAGCTTCCTCTTACCCGTCACAATCTTCAGCTCTGAGATTTGACTAAAGGAAGCAAGTCCCTTTTCCCTTCCTTGCCCAAAACTGTCACTCTTCCCAGATGCCTGCTGGCTCATCACTGTCCTCCAGCAGGCAGCTTCACCACACAAAAATCTTCTGATTTTCCTTTCCAGCTAACTTGCTGTGCAATAACCTTGAAGATACTGCCATACCCTCTGCAAGGAGGAGCAGAGGCCCACAGCCCATTCTCTCCTACAATCCCTCTGGAGTTTTTACATGCAGCCACATATCTTTCCAGAATTCCTTGCTGTAACTGCCTGCCTGGAGTGTATAGCTCCAAATTTCTTTGGTTGAAGGGGAAAATAAGCAAGGCACAGCTGAAGTCAGAACCTGTATTACAGAGGTCACATTTTTTTCTAAGGCAAAGGAATACTCATTCAGTCAGCTCAAAAATACCCCGTGACTGAATAAATTCTGAAGAAACTGAAGAGGAGATTAGAGGACCAAATCCCAGGCAAGGGAAAACAAGCAGTTGTGATGGTTAATAGACACAAGGACAGCTCATAGGAAAAGAATAATGAGACATGGAGCATGATGTAAAAGAAACAGGCCAGATGGCAGTACAGCTGTGGGGAAACTCAGCTAGCTCTGAAATGAGTCTTCAGTTATTCAGACTGCTGACTGCAGATGCAAGCCACTGACTACAAAATAAGCTCTGGTTGTCTGAAGAAAGTGGCAGTTTGTTAACAATTACCCGATTGAGAGCAAAGTGGAGCAGATGATGCTAGGAAACCTACTACGGCACGTCTGATGAAGAGCTGTACAAGAATGTCCACAGCCTCTATTTCTTCCAATAGCACAGATTTAGAGATACTTTAGAAAGTAGAGTTATACCTTAAACCTTAAGTAACAGAACAGCTAATAACTTTACTCTGTACAGGATTATCCAGTTGAGAACAGTTCCAGGAAGTCTTTTGAGGTCATGCAATACCTCTATGGATGACTCACTATGAAAATAGGAAAATTAATCTATAAACTACAGTTGTGAAATAGTTTGAATATGTAGTAGTATGGAATTTCTGTGGTATCATATTATTTCATGAACACTTGTAGTCTACCAGTGACAAAGACCACAAAGGAAAAACTTAATGCTAGTCTAATTCAATTTCCATGTGAATCAGAATAATTCTTCAGGGACACCAGAGCTCTTGTGTTAGATTCCTAGCTCTCATGCTAGATTTTAAAGCAGCTACCAGCTACCTAATATACAGCATGATGCTGTTCGTACAATAGTTAAATGGAGCAGCATGTCAGTGTTGCAACAGTGTGCTGAATGGAAGTCCCAGAAGTCTCTTTGGGGTGACTGGGCTATGAACCAAGAACCAGGCTCCAAAGGAGTAAAAAATTAGTAGCAGCAATGACCTCAAGTGACTTCACATGCAAGTTCCTAGAAACTGTATATTATTTGACTCATCAGCTGGGATTTAAAGAAAAATTTTGCAGCTGATATAAAAATTTCCAGAATCCCGTATCAGCCTTCACTGAAATTCCTGACCGTAGTCCACATGTTCAGATGTAAGGATGAAAGACACCTTATGAGAAGGATTAGCCATGTGATATGAGCCATTTGGTGTTTTTTTCTGGTACTTCACTTTTGGAGAACTCTTCCTGTCCTGCTGATGCCTTATCAGCCCTGTAAACTATTTCACTGATAATAAACTGTCTCCTTTATAAAAAAATAATTTAACTAAGTGAGTATGATATAAGAATGGATGAAGCAAGTATGTACTACAACATTTTGTCAGCTTCTTGGGAGCTAACAAACTGTCTTCTCCGATGCTAGGTGCAATGCCATCCTAAATATCCCAAGGAAGAGGATCTGACTTTACCATGGGAGGTTATTCTAGAACATAATAGCTATTGCCAGGAACATCTGACATTGTACATTTGTCTCTCCATACTTCCATGCTTTCTTTTCCAGGTCTTAAAGTAAACCACCACCAAGGAAAGAGAAGACCATTACTTTTAACAAATAATGGCACAATCTTGTGCTGTGCACACTTTAGACAGCACTGACCAGTTAGACTCCAGATTAAAGAGATTTCTGTCAGACTCCTGAATTCTAGATGATTGCTAAGCAGCAAAAAAAAAAAAAAAAAAAAAAGGCAATCACTAAGCAAAACAAGCAAAGAAAGAGAAATTAACAGAAGATCATGGGAGCAAAGAATAGATCAGAGAAGAAATTACTAGGAAAGATCTGTTTAAAGGAAGACTGAAGTTCCCAGGTGAACCCCTACTGCACTGCTGGGATCAACAGAGCATGGCAAGAGGTTATTCTGGGAGCCGAACCAGTTCACTGAGACACTCTTCATTATTTTTATACTGATTAGAGGCAACTGAAGGGTATAAAAGGGATTACATGGCACAGCTGCCTACAATAGCTGAGAACAAAACTAAGGAAGTCAGTTCTAGTCTCATCTTTCTAATTCAGCCTGCACTAGACAAAAGCCCCACCATGAGCCTAGAAACCATTTAGAAAGAGAATATTCATACCTCTCTCCAGTCATAAATCATACTGCTCATTTTTAAAAGTTCTCTATGAGCCTCAGCTTGGCACCACTGTAAACCTATTCAGACTATGCAAGCTTAGACTTCAGCTCAAAATGAGCAAGCAAAAAGAAGAAACATTTATCAAAACCTCATTCCCCACTCCCAAACTCAATTTGGTAAATAGAATCAGCCATAAATCCTGAAAGTGTTCTTGACTGGTTCTTTTTTATTATACTTTATCACCCATGCAGGTCTGGGTTATCAGCCAGACACACACACTAATAAAGAGGAAGAACTCTTACTGCAGTTAGAATATGAATTAGGAACGTTATGCTTGATTTAGAGTTTGATGCAGAAGAAACAGATTTTACATCCGCATTACTGGCTGGCTGCTTTTGCTTTACAGCTAGGTTGTCATTCTTCACTTCAGGAAGAATAAAGTTACTGCTATGCTGCAGTTCCGGTCCGCTAATTTGCTACTGCAAGGTGAAACCTAGATACCCACTGTTCAAGCATATCATCCCTTTGCACCTTCAACTGTCTCTGTCACTCCCCTTGGGACAGTCTTTGTGGCTTCTAAGATCTCTACAATCTCTCTCTCTTTCCACCCCCTCCATGACTTTCTGGTCCATCAAGGTGTTCACTGTCTACTAAAATCTCTCTCTTCTGGGGATAAGTGAAGATAAAGATAAATATTTCATAATCTGCAGATCTCTTAAAATCCTAGAAGAAAGAAGAATGGTAGGCATGGTTTCCTTGACAGACCCTGGTCTCCCCATACAGGTTGGTTTGTCTTTTTTAAAAAAACAAACCAAACCAAACCCAAACAGATTATTTGCTTTATTGAGAGAATAACCCTGATTTCCATAGAAGGCCATAAAGAAGATTCCTAATTGTGTTGAAGATCTGGGTCCTGAAAGGATTTCTTACCAGGCGTGAGAAGTAACTCTAGCTGATCTAGAGGACTGTGGACAGCAGTGAAAGCACTCTGCCATTAGTTAAAGAGTGAAGAAATATGCTGCCAGTTGTTGGTATGGCCTGTAGCCTTATCTCCATCTTAGTCCTTTTTATGAATGTATTGTCACACAGCCTTCTTATGGAACAATGCCACTGATGAGGGTTTGTCTTATCATCTCACTGAAAAAATTACTTTCTTACACAGAAACTGTTAGCAGAGCTATCCTGTGGAAAATTTTATACATGTATATGCTTCTCAGTGTAGCCAATAACCAAATATCTACAATTATAACCAGCTACCATTTTTTTTGCAGTCCAGTCCTATGACTTCTTGCTAAGTTGCAGCTGAAACACAACTTAGGGTGAAATAAAGGATAGGCATCTTGCACTGAGCAGCATGCAGCAGCAAGGATTCTTAGCTATTTTCAAGACTACAAACTGTTGGGGACACAGTAGAGTGAAGACACTGGCAAAACCCTAAACATTTTGCCCTAATAGAAAGCCAAATTTGTTTCTGGACAAAAACCTGCCTATTACCAAACAAAAACCTTGGCCATTAGAAGAACTTCTTGTATGGTGAGATGTACAGAGACTACTTCCTTTCTCTTTGCAGGGTAAAAGATTGAGAGGACCTGACCATACTTAAACCAACAGATTTCTTTAAGCACCTTGGCAACTCAGAGACAAGAAGAACATTAACTGTTTGAAAGCTAAAGTCAGAACATGTGAAAAACATGCAGAAAAAACAATTTAGTCTCTCCAAACAGCTCTTCCTGGAGTCCCTTATCATCATGCCCTGAAGCACTGGTGAACTGTGACAGTTTTATAATTGCTTTCAAACACAGAACATTGTTCAGGCATTTAGACTGAGCTCTGAGATGACTGTTTGTGCAATATCAACCCATTAAAGGCTAAACTTAGATGCTGCAAGAAACAGCAGTTGCAGGACAAGGGTTAGGCACAGGTCATTCTACGCCTTCCTATATCCTTCAAATCTTGGGGTCAGAAAGGATCCAGTCTGGTCTCTGGCATGATTCAGAGCAGCCAGATCTGTTTAAAATTAGACCTTGCTTCACTGAGCCAGTGGCCTTTGTGTAACTGTCTCCTGTTCTACTTCCTTACTCTAAGGGACATCACCTTTGTGGGTGAATAAGGGTTGATTATCTCCCCTCAATAAAGCACTTTTTTTTCCTAGGGAACCCTGTTAATTACCCAACTTTTATAGCTGCAGAGTGATGGCAGCTGAAGCAGACCCAAGAGTCAGGTCCTACACATGTTTTTAAGGATTCCTCTCAGGACAGGAAACCAGCTTGCTGCTCTTCCATTGTTAATTCACTTTCCTGGGCAATGAAATGAGTTAAATGGCAGGTGCTGGCATGTGTAGTGGAAGCATGTAACAGGAAAAGTGGATGAAAGCTGCTACAATAAAAGAGAGAAGAAATTAAAAGAAGGAGCAGCACCATGTGGACAGGAAAGAATTAAGCAGCAGATTTAGGGTGACAGGCATGATGACGCTATACGAAAAGAGGAAACGACATGCTGTTCAGCATACATAAGTTATGCATAACCATAAAGAGGATTGAAACAACCTTCATTAGAATGCCTATAAGGCGAAGCAATCCCTATGGGATATAAGGATAACAAAGCAGGGAAAATAACTGGCAATCATTTAAAAGTACTTTTCACCATTTCAAGTCAAATGATTTCATGATTTCCAGATGCCACTTTTTTGAGAGCTGACTTGGTATAAGGAGAGACAGGTTATCTGTGTATAAAACCCATGTAACGGCTAGTTACTAAATGCATCTGATACAAAATCCGTTTTGGAACCTATTGTTTATATTAGGTTGCATTAGAAACGGGCTTTACTCTGCTCAAAATGCCTCCCTGCTCTGAGTGGAGTACAGGACCTTCTGGGTGAAAAATCAGCTGTTCTGATGTGAATATCCTAAGGATATGGGTAACAGCAAGCAAAGTATTTTCAGCCACGACTCCGGTTTCCCGGTGAAATGTGGAGGCCCGTTTTTCCTCATCTCGGGGGCTGGGGGCGGTCGTTGGACGAGGGCCCCGGGCTGGGGGCTGGGGGGCAGAGCCGGGGCATCTCACACGTGCAGGCACGACACCGAAAGCAGACGGGGAAGGCGGAAGGTGCCGGCAGCCGGAACGAAAGAGGGGGGCAGCCAGCGGCACACAGAGCCTGATTTGATCGCGCGGGCTGCCTGCGCCCGCAGCCCCGGCCGGCCGCCCCCGAGGCGCCGCCGGCGGCGGGGGGGAGCGGGCGCTGCGAGGAGGCCCGGCCCGGCCGACGTGACCCGCGCGGCGCCGCGGGCGGCCCCGCTACGTGCAGCCGCGGCCGCCGCTTCCTGGGGCCGCCGCACCGCCCCCCGGCCTACGTGAGCGCCGGCAGCCGCCCGGGCTGCGCCGCCGCGGGGGAGCTGTTAGCCGCCCCGAGGGGCCCAGGCCGCAAGGCGCCCTCCTCCCCGCCGGGTGCCTTCGCCTCGCTTCCCGGGGCTGCCGGCAGGGAACGAGGAGCGGAGGGATGAACGACACCGGCCGCGTGTGAGCGCGGTGGCGTGGGGCCGGTCCCAGGCAATCGTTAGCGGCCCTGGCAAAAGCAGTCGGACCCCGCAGACGAAATCTGCCCGTGGTGCACAGCTGGGATGTGCTCTCCGTACGCAAGGAGGTGGGCATCACGCAGGAAGAAATGATGGCCTGCGGAGACTGAGATAATAGAAATAGGATGAGACCAAGTCCATACATTTAGGGATGAATAATCACAGTTTATGCTATAAACTGGGGCATCGTCAGTTTGGAAGTGACCGAGAAGGAAGGATCCAGGCTATGAGCTGCCACTGATGCAGCTGTGAAAAAAGGAAACGTGATCCTAGGTATTTCCAGTATGAAATGCCACAGTAAAAGTGCATTCAGGAGACCATAGCTGAGATGCTACATGCAGTTCTGGTTGTCACGGGATTCTGGTCACTCATGTTCAAATACAGGTGAACTGGGACTAGCATACCTGCTGAGGAGATAAAGAGAATGGACAACTTGTAAACCTTTGCAAAACAAAGACTGAGAGCAGATACAATCACTTTGCATAAATACCTTGGGTGACTTAAGCCTGAGAAGGGACAAGAACTATGTAAGCTAAAGGTGAAGTGTTTGCACAAGAGCAATCAAGGTGTAAATGGGTCGCAAATATGTTTCGGTTGGAAATCAGGAGATTATTTTTTTTCCTGTAGAGAGTGATAGCCTGCAACAGCCTTTCTATGGAAGGGGGCGGGGGGGAAGAATACTGATACTTAGCTATCTAGAGCTGTCAGTTCATGACAGAAATTATATATATATTTGCAGTATCAGGGGAACTGGACTTGAGCAGGGTGTCCTTCCCAATCTTCTTTTCTTAAATGGGTCAGGAGTGTCTAGATACCACAGTGATAAATCATGCAAATAAGTAAATGCATAAATAGTAATGACATTTCTAATGTACTTATCCAGGGATCTCCAACGGCTATGCAAACGTGAATGTCAGATACATGTCCATCCCTCAGGAAAAAGCTAGGCAGGTATTATTAGCTTCACATTGAGCTGGGAAGACTGAAGTACAGAGAGTTGGAGTATCTGACATGAGTCCATTCCAAAGGTTTTATTTTCAGTGACCACAAAGCTCTCTTGGGCTGAACTAGCAGTACGAAGAAGCTCTGGATTGCAAACTCCCATGTAGAAAGCTTTCCTAGAGCAACAAGTAAGAGATCTACACCTATCTGCTTTAAGAACCAACCGTCCGCTGCTTAAGACTGGATGAGGGCCCAGTCAAAGTTCTTTGGGAGTGGCCTATGTTGTACTGTAATACAGTATTCTTTATATCCTGGGGATAATAGAAAATAATCAGGAACAGCTATGTCAATTAGAGCAGCCTTGAAGTGGCTCTATATTTCAGTTGAGGACATCACAGTAATGGAAGAGTTCTCCCTCTGAGTGAAAGAACAGCGTGACTGAAAAACAGGCCATGTGAGTAAGTGGCAGAACTGAAAGAAAACCACAATAACCCTAAATTCTCTTCTAACCACAGTGAATGCAAGTCTTCATTTACATTTAACCAGCAGCAAAAATGAAAAAGTCTCTATTACTTTGCATCAGCCCACATTCACTGGCCCATGCTTCCCAGATACTTGTCCATGCTCTCAGCACAAGCCTGTAAATATAGGCAGTCTAGTGAAAAAGCAGACACGACACTTTGCTAATCTTGGTCCAGAAGAAAAACCTGGCAAAACTCAGTGACAGGCTTTTAAGAATTTATCAAAGGAAAAGTGTTGGTCTACCTCTGTAGGTACATACCTCATAACAAAGGTCAGCTCTCAGAATGCTCGTCTGCAGTAAGGAAAAAGATGAAGTCTGTCCCTGCTCTCAGGTGATCCTTTCTGTTCCACACCCCAGCCCTGTGGTCTCAGGCAAAGCTAAGACACTTACAAATCTTCTCACCTAGAAACCATCACTCTCGCATTATATTCGAGTTCTGGGTTGAAAACATTTGTATACAGCAAATAATACGTCTGTCTATAATGGGTTCTCTGTTGTCTTCAGTTTTCCCCCGCAGGTTATTTTTCCGTTCCTTAAATACCCAGCTTCTTCCCTTAAGCATTAGAAGAGCCCAGCAGAGCCCTAGCACCTTAACTTTCTAGCACTTCGATACCTGCAGCACTCCACTTAGTGGTAAGCTGAACCAGACCTTCTATGATGCTGGATAAACCTTGGGAGTTTATCCCAGTTCTTTCATTGATTTGCCACAGGGTTTGTACAAGTGAGTTCCCTTGTGCCAGTCTTCCCCACTGGGAAAGTAATAGTTCCGTTTAGTCTCATGATGTATGAGTGCATCTTGAGTCACGAAAGGCTGTCAATCTACTGGAAAGAAAAGAATTCCCATGGAATGGCATCTGTTTACATGCAGTTTTGTTACAGGTGAGTTATTGGACAGCTTCACCTTATAATTTTTGATACTATCTATTTATGTTTTTACAAACAAATCTCCACACTTCAATCCTTTACCTGAGAAAAGAAATGGAAGAAATGAAAAAAAAATGGCTTTAAGCAACCTGTTTTCTACAGCAGACATCAATGTGGCTTTTCTTTGTTACCATTTTTCCTTTCTGTGAGGTGTTCATCATGTTGACACAGCACATATGGCAGAAAAAATTCTGGGCTGGACTCTGTACCACTGATGTTGAGTCATTTACACCATTGCTAGCATCCATCAAGTGAAATGGTTGTGTAAACCTCCTCCATGGACCTTTATAAATGATGCCAAATGCAAAGCACTGGAGCATCATATATTGTGTACTTTCTCACATATTCTAGGCTTCACATTTTGGCGCATACAGTATAATTTCCCTATATTTCCAGGCAGTAGTCATGTTTGTATTTAGGCCTGCATCAAACAATTCTATAAGCTCATGTGAGGCTAAAGTTTGTCTTAAATAACTGAGAATGACAGATAGGAAAATCTATTTATTTGGAATTTATGAATGCTGGATAAGGTTAGAACATTGCTGTATCATGGAAAGGTTAAGGTTATAGTGAATCAGCCATTTCCTACCACAGCTGGTATCATATAACTCCCTGAAAAGGGAAAAAAATCCAAGTGAGTCACTGACATTAACAGTCTTCCATTTAAACAGCACGGTCTTAGAAGAAATGTATAGCTGCCCTTGCCCCCAGTGGTCTGTAAGAGCTGGGGGTGTGTCATGGAAAAATCCCAGCAAAAAAGAAGGAACAAAGAGCAGGAAGTGGCTTTTGAAAACACGGATGTTAAGAGTTCAGGGGACTCAAAGGAGCACACTTTGACCAAGGGAAGTCTTTTGACAATTGTATTGAGAGAAGGAAAAGGTAACTTGTTCTGGGAGAATAAGACAACGTTTGGAGTGTACACAGAAGGTCTGTGGCAGACTCCCTCTTGGGAGGGAAAGGGGCAGGAGAGAAAAATATGAAGCAATACAGATTCTCCATGTCACAAAGGAAGTAGGAGTGCGAAAAAGATGGGGCATAGGAATACAGCTCTTAGGGAGAGATGCAAGAACTCTGAATGTCTGCAGTGAAATCTTTCCACAGAAACTAAAAGGCATGTGTCTCACTCATCAGTAGAATTGGGTTTTTACCCAAGAAATCTGAAAAGTTTTGGTTTGCTGCTGTTGTAGTTTCAGGAGCTTGCTTTCTTCTCCCTTCCAGCTTCCCATATGTTCAGTCTCACTGTATTAAGATGACTGTTCTAAATTACCTAGTCTCAGCCAACAGCCCCACTTGCAAAGTGCTCTCTGAGCAGTGTAACAGTAGGATAAGATACAGTCAACACCACGTGTCTGTGAATAACCACCTACTCTCTCTGCATTTCCTTACAGAAAGCAGAGTAAGTGCTGGGCTGTGATAGGAACCCAGACAGCAAGGTAAAATGATAATAGGGAAAGGAGCTTCTTCACATCAATCTCTTTCAGCTGATGATTTCCTGGTGTGATGAGTGTGAACTGAAGCAAAACAGAGGACAGTTTAGGAGACTGTTTCTTCAGTGTTGCCATGGGGCTGGAATGACCATAGCTACACCCTCTAGCAGCGGCAGCTTCAGTTTTATCTTCAGCTTGTGAGGAAAACTGAGCCACAGTGCAGCCAGTACAAGTGACTGGGGAATGCAACTTCGCTTGCAGAGAGCAAGCAGAGGAGGCAGATGGCCCTGCTCTGGCTCTCCTGGGCAAGCTTCAGCCCCGGTGAAGACTCACCAAGCATCATCTCAGGTTTTCAGTGCCGATATACTGGGGACTGGCAGGCACCTCAGTGCCCTGTTCTCTGACAAGTGGCAATGGGAAGGAAGGAGAGGCATCACCTGAAAGAGTGGTTAGCTACTCAGTTTTTATGGCCTAGCAGGACTGTACCCTCTGTCAGTGGTCAGAGGGATCAAAGCAGCTCAAAGCTTTAGGGGAAAGTTAGTATCAGAGACTCATACGAATGTCTTGGGTGGGGGTGGGGCGGTGGGGAACCCAAAACAACAGAAACAACAAAACAGTGGTGCAGCTGCACTTGGTTTTTCATTGTCTCCAGACTGGGCATTAGATTTTAAGAGAAACCATGGGAACTGAGCCACCAAATAAAATTGCTTATAAATGTAAAGTACCTTTAATCACAGGTGCAAATTGTGCTTTTTAACTGTTCAGAGAGCACAGTTTAGGTTGTATTGATGTCTACGCATTTCTTGTGTAAAAGCAATAAGGTCCCTAGGTGTCTGAATAAATAAGGCGTATTTGCCAATAACGACAGACACAAAAACTGAAGCCACAGGTTCTAAATGATCACATAATGTTAAACCATGATTTAAAATAGGCAATAGCTATTTTTTAAGGACCCTGTCTCTTGGTGACATTAGTCAGTCCTGAGCCATTGACTCATTCAGACTCTCTATCTAAACAGAGAGAAGCTTAGGTGCTTTCTCTTTTCAGCTATGAAATGTAAACATTTTTATGAAGGCAAAAATTGTGGTTAACATGCTATATGCTTGAAAATACCTTAAAGGTCTCATGACTTACCTGAAAGTAGCTGACAAGAAGCACAGGAAAACAGGAGCTCATCAAAAGACATTAAATACCTATCTGTATACCAAAGGTATGTTTCTTTATACAGGTTATTCAGCCATGAGGTCTCAGAAGACAAAGCCAAGTAATGCCTCTTCACAAATCAGCAGAAAGCCTGTAGTCTAGTAACAGGGACCTCATCTAAGAGATGAGAAAACAGCCTGATTTAGAGAAGGGACAAGTCGTGTCTTCCATCTCTTAGATGAGTGTCCTAATCCATAGGGAATAGGTGATTCTAGGATGGGAGCTTCTGCTGCTGGAGCCAATTCTATTTTGAATCAAAAAGTAAATATGGCAGTGAGAAGGACAGCAAGAATCTGGCCTTACAGCTAGCTGATGAGAGTGGTCTTCAAGGGTGTCTGAGACTCATGTTTGAACCTCTGGCCTTCCGGATTTAGGATGTAATCTTGAACAATTCTCTCTCATAAGCCAGGTGAGGTAACTTCAGTTACCATGCTTAGACTTACCAGATCGATCTGGAACATATTTGTTCTGTCCTGTTAATATTGCAATGGGGAACTCGGTTCATCTGCACCTGCATCATCTTTAGTGGTCTGTTTTCCCTCTGACCTAGTTACAGACCTAAAACTTTAATTGTCTAGGTCAAGCTCAGATGTTTGGAAAGTCTAAGCATGCTGATCCGAAAAAAAAGAAATCTTTGCTTTTTGGAAGGCTCATGGTTTCATCTGATATGAAATGGAGAATCTTCAAAAATTTTAATGGCATGGGAAAATTATTTCTTTACAGTTGTAGTGCTGTTGTAGAGAACTGTAATAGAAATGCTAAGGGAATGGTATGAATGGGAATTGTCTGGGTGTGGAAGTACTGGAAGGAACACAAGGTTGGAAAAGGACTATAGGAATGGCCTGTGTTGATGGCACCTAGATTAGCAAGTCATCAGGGCCCTGGCACACATGCATGTGCAACTTCTCAGAACACCCATGTTGAGAGACAAAGGACAGTAAATCCTGATTATTCACAGAGGTGGGACAGGATGGACAGACTGATCACTGTCAGTTCCAAAAGAATACAAAAAGGCATATGCAAAACCAGCACATGGTCACCAACTTGCAAAGCACACAGATGTGAGGAGGACTCAGTAGCTGATGCCCTTGTCCTCTGTATCATTGCAAGGAATCCTGGCCAGACTGCCTGAATACATGTGTTTTGGTGCCTGTCTGCTGGACAGACTGCTTGAACACTTGCACAAACAGCAGCAGTGCCTGACTGCTCAGCAGGTTGCTTGGATGCACACATCCTGGTGCTTGTACATGGCTGTGAGAGTGCATGTGTGAATGAATGACATCTGTTTTGTTTCAGGTTTTGATTTTACAATAAAATCACCTTCCCCTCCTATAGGGTCTGGCATTGAGATTTGCTACACTGTTAATACAGTGTTGCAAAATTTCCTACACTGAGTATGTCTGAAAATTTAGACCATGTGGCTTTATGTTCTTAAGTGACCTCCAGAATTTAATTTTTGTGTGTTTGTTTGAGTTCACAAAGTGATTTATATTTAAATAGTTTAAAAGGGAAAGTTAGATCATTAGTTTAATTTACAGCCACTGGTTTAGACAACTCTTAAGCAATTCCCATGGATGATACTGAGTACTGTAGCCATCCAATCAGATAATAAGAATGAATGCAAATTGAGTCATTGAGAGTGTGTGGTTTTAATAAAGCAGAGAAAGATCTGTGGCCACCAAGATGCTGCAGAATACAGTTTGCTGAGCGAATAGAGAGACTTGCTGACTACAAAACAAAATTGAGGGGTGCTGTGCGCATCATTGTGGCTTAAATTAATGACAGAGACTCTCTTACTCAAACATGGATCATCACTGTGGGTTTTTCATTGTGGACATCAGAGTGAGTGTTGAAGGCAATGCCTACCAAATGAAAAAACAGATCTGTGATTTTTATTAGCATCGCATAGGAGATCTATATATTAGCAGGAAAACAGAGCCTGATGTCACTCTAGGATAAAAAGGGATAAAGTTTTATATATATATGTGTGTGTGTATATATATACACACCCATATGTATAGACATCAACAAATATGGCTTTTACTCATTGGAGTTATGAAGATGGCAGTAAGCATAATCATGACTCAGCACATACCTCTCAGTCTGTGTTTGAAAGGATATTAGCAGGGCAATGAGTAACTGATTAATTTGAACAATCTAGAATCTATGGTCTTTTTAAGCCTTCATAAAATATGGTTGGTTATTACACTATAGCCTTCTTCTGACCTTAAAATGAGGTTTATAAAGAGAACTGACATACATCATCTCAACCTTTCTATTTACCCCGTCATAACTGCTGGATGTCAGATTTGTTAAGGTGAGTAGTAGACAGGCCTCAGCTGAGCTTGAATTTTGCTTCTTCCACTGGCTCCTTTACTTGTCCACAGACAAGTCATCTAAGCCAAAGTTTCAAAATCATCAGCCTAACACTAGTATTGCACTGTCATTAGTGCTCAGATACCCCTTTGTGACATTTGGTGCAAAATCACAAGCTCAAATTCAGCTTTGCCTAAGCAGAGCTCTGATGCTCACAGACAGCTCATTCTTGTGCTGTGGGAGAACTTGGTGGTATTATTCAACAGCATGCTGTTGTATCAGAGACTGTACGTATAAGGCAGAGAACTTGTATCAGGATAAAGATCAGAAAATCTAAAATCAGCCATCACCATTAAAGTAATTATTTTGCTGAGACTCTTTTATCAGATGCCACTGTTAATGGCACCCCTACCTGGATGGCAAGACATAACACCTTCCCAGGAGAAACATATTCTTCCAGGCAACTTCAAAAGTCTGGGGTCTAATCTATGCCTCAGATGCTGCTGCCCTGCATCACTGCTCTTAAACCAGACCAAAATGGCTCAGCACCTCCTGTTGCTTTAGAACAGCAAACCCAAACCTTGTGTGGAGTCCAGAGGTGGTATTTTTTTCTGCAGTTGCCTCACAGCAGCAGCCAATGGTGAACACTGGCTGCAGTGTAAGAAAGCTAACAGGCATGGCTCTGAGGCTTCACTCTTTAAAGTACCACGGGCTCCTTCTATAAACCCTCATCAAGTCATTTAAATGCAGTGTCCAAATCTGTTCATTTCTATACCAGGTCCTGATTCAAAGCTCATTTATCTCACAATACAGTAAAATAGCAGGATGTTTTGGATTCACTACAATTTTTTTAAACAAAATATAAAGTCACTTTAACAATAGACTTTGTGCATGTGTGTGTGGGGGGGGAAATGTGTACATGGGCTAAAAACTTTAAGCTTTTGTATGCAAAATTTAAAATAAAATGTTCTTTCAGCAATGTTATTTCACATTTGTATTAACTTTCTGGCTTTCAGGAAACCTTTTTTTCCTATTTCCATTTCAAAAAGAAACTTGAATTAGAAAATATATTAAAAAAGAAAATGCAAAATAATTGGCATATTTCAATCAGCTCATCTAAGAACACTGAAGATTTCACTTGGGTATTTCCTGCCTTGAAATCTGTTCTGGCATCATCACGCAGAGATAAGTAATCATATGCCGAGAGTACCCTCTGCTCTAAGGGCCCCTTTGGGCCGTGAAGAACTGGTTTAGGAGCTCCACATTGGCTTTTCTCCCAGCTCCAGCATACAGGAAAGATCAGGAGCACAGCTGGCAGGCGCTAAGCCCTGGGTAGTCTCTGCTTCACAGGACGTTAAAGAGGCACAGCACAAATTACCCTAGCCTTGGGGAGGCTTCGGTTCACAGTAAGAGTTGTTGCGGCCCCTGCAGGACTCCACGGTATGAATCCTAAGGTAACTTCAGATAATTTTGGTTCCCTGTTTGCAATCATTCCACTCCTGCCTGAAGTGCCGGAACTGAGTAACTGAGCATAAGATCCGTTAAGTCCCTCTTCAGTACTAGGTTATAGAAGTCAAATTTCTTGAATTTTTTTTCACTATGAAATCAAAAACAGTATGGCTGTCTCTTAAAGATTTTATTGTAAATCAGAGCCACTAGTCATGTGATTACACAATTACACAATAAACACTTTATTTTCAATTTTCTGGCTCTCGTTATTATGAAAACTCTAGAACAAGACTTGAAGCCCAGAAACCAGATGACAATTTAAAGAGCTCTGAGGCTCTTATTTGCTTAAAAGAAGAATTCTCAAGAGTTTTAAGCCAATCATAATTTTGAAATCTGAGTCATGATTTTTGAATACTTGGGCTTAGCAAAGGTGGGGAAACTACTGATTTTGTAGCACTAAAAGTGTTGTGGGTGCAGTCCTGAATACAGTTTTGGTGCATACACTGTTCTTTGACAAGCACCCTGCACAAGGGAGAGGAAGAAGAAACAAATATTGTGCAGTGTTTTTTATGGCAGCTGCCCTTTTTTAAACTGAATTTTATGGAACATGTTATAACAATAGCACTTCTCACTGTAAAAGTTGCAACTGTTTCAGGGAGGCACTAAGTCTGAAATGCTATCTTGAAAGTTTGTCAAAGTCTGTTCTTTTCTTTCAATTTAATAGATATTCTTTTCGGCTCAGTTTTTGTTTGGCTTCTTTCTTCTATCCTACTACCTTTGCAGCACTGTAGAGCCTCAGGATCATAATAGAGAGGAGATCACTTCTGTATGAAATAAGGTGGTTCAACAAATCTTGAGTCATAGTTGACCCAAAATATGCATTTTCCCATCTGTGGGTACATTCACAAACTGCACATAACTTCTAAAACTTAGGCTCTTTATGTCAATTTGCTTCAAATTTTAGGGTAAGGGACATCTCTTGACTATCACTGACGTGCTCATTGGGCTGTGGTTTTTGACAAAGATGAAACTGTAGAAATTCTATTAAGTGTTGCCAAACAGACTGTTGCTACCAAAGGCACACATCGTGGTTAAAGCCACCGTTTTCTCTCTAGCTCTGTGTTATACTTAGAAACACAGGTTTGATTCTTTTCTTAGTAATAACTGTTTGATCAGAAGGGCTTAAATAGTGACAATGCTGGATCGGAAGACTGGATAGTTTGGGACAATTTCAGCAGATGCTAAAGAGCCAAATGGTCAAACACTGCAGTTAAGACATATATTTTTGGAGAGAAAACTTAGAGAACAAAGCCTGAAAGAGTGAATGCTCCATCTGCTTTCACACTTCTCTGTGACCATCATAAAAATGCTATGCTGCAGAGACCATTTACACATGGAATAGCTAGTGTTGATAATTTTCGGTTTTTTGCCAGGCAACTGGATCAAATAATCAGTTAATAATAAGCAGATGTAAATCTCACATGAGTATTGAACCAGAAATTCCTGAGGACTGGAAGTATAGCCTTAGAGATCAGTCACTTTCCATCTTACGCATAGATATCCACTGGACATATCATCAGCTAATATGTCCCAAAAAATAGACACTCTTGGAACTGACAGAGTAACAGACTGTTTTTGATTTTCCTGTATTTTTTTTCTGTCAGGTACCTTTCAAATGTAGAGTTACCTACTACAATTTTAGCAAGGACAGAAATTTGGCTACTTTGTGGCTCTCAGTCATTGCCAGCCACTAATGTAAGAATTAGATGAGGACAAACATCTTCTAGTAAAAACATTCTCCTTTCTGACAAGAATGTCATTTTCTCTAAACATGCTTTGTTTTGAATCCTTTTAAAGGTTTCCAATATTCCAAAAGGAAAAATCCTTGGATTGCAGAAAGAACAAATGAAAGTTTCCAAAAAAACCTTTGAAGAAATATGCATCTTTCTTTTCAAGAAAGTATTTCCACCTCAATCTAAGAATAATTGCAACAGCTTTTGAAATTCCAGGATCATCTCCTTCCTCTCGTGACAAAGCATGGAGTAGGGAATAAGGGGGACCCCATCTCCCACACAGTTAATATTTCTTTTCCAGTGACTAAAGAATGCAGGGCTGAAGGCTACTGTGATAGCTAATAAAGGAGCTGATAATTACTTTGAGCACCGCCTGGCTGAGGAACTCCTGGTCCTTGACAAAGAGCACTTACATAATCCTCTTGGTATCACCTCAGTTCTTTGTGGACCCTCGTCCTTGAGCTTTGGTCAACCCTTCAGCAACTTCAGCTGTTCTCTTCCTCACTGGTTGACTCCAGCAAAGTTCATCTGTGAGGCCTATAAAGCATGGACTTCATGTAATGAATACATCTGCCAGCACCAGTTTTTGGCGCTGAGCCTTGGCAGCCGCAAGCAAATTCAAGTCCCATTGTAGTGGCTGTGGCTCTGTTTAGCATTCACCCTGTTACCCTGTATAGCATAGAAGGCAAAGCTTAGTCTGGTCAATTACACTCAAACAGAGCAGGATCAGTACCTCTGCACTTTCAGGGACACCAGGCAATACAAGTTGGTGGTTCATTTGATATACCGTGCATAGTACCTATAGGAAGTGACACTGCTGAAGTTATCACTACAGGAGCATTGTTCTGATGCATTACCATCATATATGTATATTTATAAACCAGAAACACAGAAGCTTTATCATTTACTGATACTTCTTTTTGGTCAAGCTTGACAATTGTATTAGGATCAGGGCCTAAGAATCTGTGTGTTTCCATCAGGGAGAAAGTCTGCTCACATACAAGTGAAGCCACCTGCCTTTTGTGAAATTCAAGTGCAAACTCCAGTTTGTAAGTTTTATAGTTGAAGTTATGCAAGTCGCTAACACAGCCTTGATGTGTCGCTCTGTGATATTTACCTTGCTCATCATGTTCTTTTAAGTCAGAAGGGGGAACGGTGCAAACAATGCTGCAAAAGGAAATAATGTGAGGAAAACTGTCTGGGTTTCTGAAGGAACCTGCTGCAGTGTTAGAGAAACACTGGGAGGATAATGACTTTTCTGTCCTTTGGTGTGATTAAGCACATAAACACTCTGGGTTTAAGGCCACATTGGTAACTCAGATGTTCTGGTATTTGAAGCTGTAGGACATATGTCAGTTTAAATCCAGATAGCCAGGGATTAGTATCAAGGCTTATTTTAACACAGAAGCCACACAGGATTAAAGAAACTACTTGCTTTTCTTCTCATACAGAGAGGGTGAAAATAACTCCTGGAGAGCTCAAGATTTATGCATCATTTAAGTCCTGTTCTGATGCTGCTAAGTAGAGCATTGTGATGTCTCTCTGCATAAAGGTGACCTTAACCCAGCAGGAGTACCCCAAGGTGTTTATCTGGCCCCTCTCAAGACATGTAAGAGAACTGAAATTGTTCCTAAGGGCAGATTTATAGCACCAGCAAGAATCTGATTAAACTCCCCAAGAATTCTCCAAGGGTTTTTTGGCAAAACCCTCAATCCAAGTATTTTATTTAAATATTTTCTTGAACTCCAGTACTGTGTTTCATAAAAGGTATTTGTATTATTTAAATGTCTTCCACATGACTATTTATAAATCTTGCTTCTAGTCTAACCCTTTTAATCAAGTTCTCTTTATTTTAAATTAAACCTCTACGTTGGGATTATACAGTTTATTGCTGATTTATATCCTAAATCACTGGCTTTCTACAGTCTTCCAGAATATAAACCAGACTGCAGGAGACTGGCATTCTGGAGTTTTTGCTGGAGCCTGCACACCAATGGATGTAGAGTAGTCTTCACTGGACACATGCAGGTTAAACTTCCAGTGAGATCAATAGCACTGTTCCCCTTTTGTTTTTAGTGAAATAAAATCTCTGTCTCAAAGAGTTTAAATTCAGCTATATCAATTATGATCCTCTAATCTGACTTCTTCCAAAGGACTGACCAAATAAAGTAACCTGGGAATTCCTATTTCAAGCCCATAGCTCTCCTTTGAAAAGTAGTCAAACTTCTAGGAAAGCATCGTCTCTTGTCATAGAGACCATGAACAACAGGGAATTCAGTGCACCCAACACACAACTATCCTTCACTGTTAAAAACATGCAGCTACAGCATGAACTGCAGCAAGACTTTCAGATACCCATAATAGGCTAGATCTCTCACTTCTAATTTTTGGAGTCTTCTTCCCCACCCTACCGTGGGGCTTATTGCCAGTGTATTGACTACACAAAGGCAAGCTCCTCTTATTTTTTCTTACTCCTTAGGGAAATTTTATTTTGACCAGCAATCATGACACTGAATAAAGGCACAGAATCTAGGAGCTCTGGATGACTGTGACTCCTGGGGCTCTGTGGGAGCAGAAAAAGTACATTCATGGCTATGAATGTCAATGCCTGGCATTCAAGCTCCCTTTCCAGTTACCACTCCCCTCTACTTCTATGGGTCCAGAAAACCCAGGGTCTGTGGGGAAGCAAGCAGGAAGGAAGACACCATGCATGTTCAATCCCCAACCTTTTGTACCAGCACAGAAAACAGTCACAAACTAGTTCCTAACAGAGACAAGAAAGCAGGATCAGTGCATTGCTGTGGGTCTGAGGGACAGATAAATGTCACACCTAAATATTCATTGAGGAGTTTTAATGATTTAGCTAAAAATATGGCATCACACTGCTTTAGTTCAAGCAGTGTGGCTGTGTGTGTATGTGCATACTCTGTACTAGTCTGGGGGAAACTTCACCAGGATAAGCAAGATTTAAAGGGACACACAGTTAAACTGGTGCAACATCATCCTTCTAATGAAACTGATACATTTCCTCTGTGTGATGAACTGGTTTTGAGACCCCACTGCCTTGTCTGCATCACCATTTACACCTACAAGAAAAGGGTACCTTACCAAATCAGCAGAGGGGATACCTCTTATCAGATCAAAAGTTCCCAAGGCGACTGCAAAATTAAGGCTAATCTAATAATACCTTAATGCCTTTCCTGGTAGGTTTCTTATTTTTAAAGCAATCCAGGAAATGGCGGGGACTATAGATCAGTACGACTGATCTCCATAAGCCTCTGAGTATGGGGGTAATTGCTTATTTGACATGTTTCTGTTTCAATCCAGGTTTCTTAGCTATGCAAATTTCTCTGTGTAAATAATCTCATCAAATGACACAGGGACAAATACTGTCCAGCCTGTACTCTGTATGCAAGGTGCCAGCAGTTCTAGGACACTGTATCTGTGGATCCAGTGAAATGAAATCCTGTCTGAGAGTCCACAAGACTACTACCATCTGACTAAGCACAGTGACGGTCTTTGCTGCTTCCTCCAGTATAACAGCACTGCAGTGACTCTGGAAGGCTGCAAAACCCTAGTGTCCTGCCTACCAGAACAGTTGACTCCCACCCAGCTCAGTAAGCTAGAGCCCTCAAAGGCTGTCAGCCTGAAAGAGAGAGAGCACTCAGAGGACGCAGTCTTACATGGATTCACGCCTGAAACATGGCCGGGATCGAGCTCCAGCTGTGACACATGCATATAATGTGCGGGCTCTGCAATTGCTCTGTGGTTCACTGTTATGAGAAGTGTCAAGCTATGGAAAACAGAAGGCAGGAGGGGGTGAAAATGGATTGAAGGTCTATTTCATTCCTTCTGCCAGATTCCCTGCCAAACATAGTATGACAGAAAGGTCTAATTCCTGTTCTTTACTCCTTCAAGATCTCCCACCTGTGGCACAGGCTGCATGGAGGAGTATATGCTACACAGATAGCCAGCTACCTGTGAATAAGCAGAGATCACATTTGTCTAAGAACTCTCTTTCCTGAGTAGCCCCAATGTCCTGTCCACAATGGAGTGCAAATTCTTGCCTTGCTGTCTCTCTTTATCCTCAGGAACAGGGAGTCCAGCACTCCTGTATGTTTTGAGGTAACCAGAGACCACAATGCCACTCACAGACACATGAGAGGAGCTAGGATCTGTCAAAGTCCATTTGGTTGTCAACTGTATTCTGATACCTAAGAGAAACATTATCTCTTGCTTTGTAGGAATAAGTTTATTTGCTCAAGCTTTTTATATGAGGCATGACTCTAATGCTGTCTGCTTTAGTTATTCTGCAAGGCAGGAAATCTGCAGTCTCTCACTGAAATTATAGCAAGTCCCATATTTGCTGTGTATATGTTATGTAAGAGTTACTATTCTGGGCTGTGCTAAATTTAAAAGAGAAATCTGTCAGGGACTCCTACCAGCAACTTGGGCATTGAAATGTTCAGGAGGATCTCCTGCTTTGATTAAGCAGATTGTGAGCAGAAAAGCAGAGTTTAGAAGCTTAATTTAATTCCCAGTTCAAGTCAAAAGAGAAAATTGTAAAGCCCTAGACAAATTGTCAATGATACTGTCATTTAATCTACTCCCAGAATAAAATTTCAGTTACAGTGACACATAACATTTATAAGGGGACATATCCGGAGGCCCTTCACCAATATATTAAGTTCCTCACCTAGACTGGGTGGGAGTGTGGTCTGGGGTGTAAGTGATATAAAAGCATGGATGGCCTACACTCAAGCCATGCAGGCTTACTGGAAACTTGTAAAAATAAGCTTTTTTCACTCTTGAATGTTCACGGCTAGGTGGGGCTCACACAGAGACCTTGTACTGCTTTACCTTCTAAAAGTGATTTTTAACTACTTTCAAGTGGTTAAAAGTGTCAAGTGAATGCAACAGAATGTGTTAGGTGGTTTGATGCTTTCACCCTAACCGCATTTTACTAAATAAAAACAATAGTTTGATAATTACTTATATTATATTACTATATATAACATATATAATATATATTATATTACTTAATTTATATTAATTACTTAATAACCAGTGCTAAGAAAATTAAGAAAAAATGAGCTAAACACTAAGAGCTAGATTTTAAAATGTTTACAGGCACCTAAATGTACGACATAAACCTGTAGAAACCTAGATGTTTTGATCAATGTTCGTAACACTGTGAATACTGACTGTCTCTGAAAACTTTTCATTCAATGATATAGCACAGCGGATTGCAAAAAGGCCTAAATAACACTTTTTAGAAAGCTTTAGTGAGAAGGCAGATAAACTGAGACTCCCCAAAGGATGATGGTGTGACAAACAGGTCAATACTTGAAACCGTGACTGATCCCACTTTGCTATCTACCCTACTCCAGGCCTATCTCATCCAGTTCAAATCTAGCTCCGAAGGCTATGTAAGCCCTTAGAAGGTGTGGGAGCTTTCTCTCCAGTGCTACCTGAGCTGCTCTGTGCCTGCTGCCTGTTGGTGTAGCCTGGCAGAGGGGGAGGCCCATTCAAAAGCAGGGGTAAATCAGCTTTCTCCACCAGCCTCAGGGTGATACCACCAGCCACCACCACCATTTGAGGAACGACGGAGCTGGTCAACAAGAGTATTTTTCCCAAATACTCGCTTGCAATTCAGTGTTTTACCAGAAAACACATCATCACAGGCCAGGCTCTAGGTGGAAAAAGGTGCCTGAGGACTTTACATCTTGGTGAACTGCTGGGAGCTGTATTTTCAGCCATGTGCAGGTGTAGGCTCACCCTGAACAGGAATAATGTGTATTTATCACCACGATATTTTACCTGTTCAGCAACCAGTGTACTGTAGTCTGAGAAGCAGTCCTTTGCTGCTGATGTGGTTTCCACCAGGAATCTGATATGCTGGGGAGGAGCTGGGGCTCGTCGGGACACCCAAAAATCTCCACACCAGGGTAGCAGCTCTCCGCAGCGCTGCTGCTCTCCACCCGGGCACACACCCAGCACAGGGAGGCATCGCAGGGGTGCTGCAGACGCTGTTGGCCGCTCGCTTGCTGAGCCGAGAAGCAGGCGGCACTACACACTTTGAAATGCTTTTATTTCCCTCCATAACAAGAAAGGCAACGCCTTCATCAGCCGGCCCCCTCTCCAGGGGCGGGCGGCGCCGCGTCCCTCCCGCCTGTCTCCTGGCACCAGCCCTCAGAGACCACAAGATGGCGCCACGCCGGGAACGCGGCTTCCAACATGACCGCCGCGCCAGAGGCGCTTTGCGGGCGGTGGGAGCCGAGCTACCCGCTGCGGGTGCTCATTTTTGCACGGGCAGGCTTCTCCTCTGCCTCGGACAGCCTTCCTGACCGAAAGTGCTGGCTGAAGGCATCCCAGAGCCTCGGATGTGAAAGCCTGGGCCGCTGGCAGGGCTGGGCCAGGACAGGCAGTGCCATGGCCACGGCGAGGGCTGTGTGGGCCCCGCTGCAGGGGCGGCTCCCCCGGCGCTCGGGGGTACACACCTTCGGTGACTGCAGCAGCTTTTCAGGTCCCTCGGAGAAACGGGAGGCCGAGCGCGGCCTTCCACCTGCGCTTGTGCCCAGTGCCTCTCCAGCAGCACCTGTCAGTCACATACCTGACACAGAAAACGGCGAGAAATGGGTTGGTTTTCTGATCTGGAAGCTTAGGAAGGGGAAAAGGACCAAGCAAACAAAACCAAAATACTTCGGTGATCTTCTGCAGCTCTGCAGAGCCTGGAATCCCTGGAGGTGGTCTCGAATGCCATGGAGGAGAGGGACTGCACTTGCTGGGGTGCAGGCTCAGTCACCCACGCACGCGCCAAAGGACTTAGAAGACCCTTGCTTATGGTCAAACAATAATACCTAACACACACACACACACACAGAGCTCTTCTTGTCCCCAGATTTTTCATTTTCTTTTGTTTAAGAAGCTAAATAATCATATGAAGGTCTTCAGCAAAGTCATGTAACAGGTCAGCAACAAAGCAGGGCACAAGCAGCAGGCCACTGAGCCGCTGGCTCTTTTGGGAATGCTCACGCTTCAGCTGGGATAATCAAAGTAATAGTTGCTGTATCTAGTCAGAGCTTTACAAGCAAAGGCTTTCCTGGAGCTGCAACCCAAACATGACTGAAACCCTGTGTATCAAAAGCAGAGAAATCCTATCCTGTTCTGATACGCTGCCAACATTAACGAGGCTAACTGTGATCTTACTGCTCCAAAGCTTTACCATTGCAATTGGTAGCTTAGAATAACTGTGCCATGTTTCAATCCAAAGAGAAGATAAGCAACATCAGGCAAAAGAAGGTTTAGAGATGAGTAGTTGTACAGAATATTCTTAGTTTTTATCTTTTGAAAAACACTGAAGCCGAATTGAAAAGTTTCAAGTCTGTAGTCTACGAATAGCTGCAAATTGCACATGCATTAGCAAGAAAACGCTAAAAAGTACAAAAATCTCTGGACTTTTAAAATACTTTCCGTTGGGATAACTCAGCAAGTAATTGCTATTGTCATTTCATGCATGGCGTAACTTGCCATGGGGGTCAGTGCCAAAGCTGGGGTTTTAATTTAGAATTTCTAACTCTCAGCCAGCCTCAGCTTTGGTCCCTGTGTAACAGTGCCATGACAGAAAATTATCCCCATGGGGCTGATTACACCTTTGGAAATTTCCAAGGTGGGGTTCCCCTTCATGCTGAAGTGGTGTTCGGGTATCGAGAGAGCATCATCCTGTGTCTTCCTCCCAGAACCCTCTTGGGACTTGCATGATGCAAAATCTACACAAAAAGGAGTGGACAGAGGACACTCAGTACCCCTGGAAAATCTCCAGAAAATTAAATACTCTTCCAAGCTTTTCCATCCTCCTGCAAAATCACCTTGCCAGAGCATCTGGAGTGGCTTCTGGGGCAGTGGCAGGGCAGAGATGACCTCCTCATTGCTGCAGCATCCTCCCACAGATCCCTGGAGGACATCTTTGTTTGCAGCAGCCCCATTGTCTGCAGGGTAATCCTGTGAACGGATCATGAAGGCATTTCTTTCCTCTACTGCCCCTCCTGCAGATTTTTCCTAGGGAAGGGATGATCTAAGCCCATGTGACTTGGGATTCAATATTTTTACCCTAACTGTAGTGCGCTTCCCAAGTGGAAAAAAAGAGTTTTGCTTCACTGCCACTGTTGAGCAGCTGCTTAATAGCCTGTACAAACTGTACTTCTGTGTCCAAATTCAGGCTTCTCCTTTAAGTAACTTACAAACTAGCCTTCTGTAAATGCCTTCTGCTTATTTAAGTGCCAGTGCTGCCCTCATCACTGGGGGAGGAGGGGAGAAAGCCGAAATATGAGGTCATGTTCTAGTCACGTGAGTGCTGCAGCATCTGTCAACTGTGATACAATTACTAAGCCATAACTGTGCATTTATGACATTCAAACCTGCTCAGCAAAACCTCTCCTCTGCCTCTGGTGCCTTCTCCCTTTCTGTACTTAGGGATCATCTTAAAAGTTGTCTAAGCAAACCCATACCATGAATCACAAAGCATACATTTTGGCGGTTGCCTGTTATACTGAATATTGCAATGTACCACGAAAATCACGCTCTAATTAAATCCTTTCCCTGTAAAAAGCTTCAGGGAAGTCTCTTGGGTGGGACTGTTTGGAGCGGCAAATTTAACCTCTGTGTTTCAGGAGAGCTCTGAGCCTGCTAGGCTGAGCAAGAGTGAATGTAGTCTCCTGCCTGGAGGAGCTGGGGTTTAAGACTTGTTTTCCAGACTACTTGACTGCATGATTGTCACCTCAGCTGGAGTATGGCTACATAGGATATGCAATCACTGGATAAAGTAGTATTTTTTTTTCGGTGGTTGCTTTATGACTACAAGAATAGCCAGATCTGTTGCAGGTTGTCAGGAGGTGCAGCAGCACCGCGGTGTTTTCTATCTCTCTGTAGCCTGCCTTCTGTATTGCAGACTCAGAAGCATTGCAAGCACAGTTTGGACAGATTCCCATTGTTTACAAGTTTCCATTTTTATTTGGTGAGCCATGGCAGAGAAGAATGGGTACTGACTGTGTATTAGGTAAACCCCCCCATTATTAGAAATTATTAGAATATATTTCATTGCATAGGGTCCAGCAATATCATATTGGTTGCAAGTAGGAAATTTACCAGAACTGTACAAGTCCTTATAGATGAGCCCCTGTATGACACAGCTTAACCACTATAAAAAACATATTAGCCAAATGCAGGATTTTTAGGAAAAATATAACAACACTCATGCCGTACCAAAGTTGAGCTAGCTCAACATCTTACCATCAACAGGGGCCAAGGTCGATGCTCAGGGAATGTTTCTCTCAGAAGAATGTTTCTTTTCCTAGAACTTTGTGGCACCTTTTGGCAAAGTTGAACAGTTTCCTGAATCAGAGATTGCATTTGGATCATCAGTTTAATAGCCAAGGATGGAATCATCCTCCACAAATCTTTCCAATCTTTTTAAAGCATGTTTATCCATTTTTGCTGCCACAACAACTGATGGCTATGAGTCCCACAAGAGTATTAAGCACTGTGTTAAAGCAATTGTTTTCTGATTGTTTAAAACCTGCTGCCTGGTAATTTCCTTACATTTCAGTTCACATCAGTTCACACTTATCTCATATATTAAGCACCATAAAACTATTAGTCACGTTTGATGAGTTATAAGCTGATGCATATACATGACTCTCCCCACTCAGCAGAGGGTCAGAGAGAAAGGTAAGCAAGCTACTGAACTGTGAACTGGTGGGAAGGACTAGGATCTTTGCTGGCGGCATTTGGGCTGTCTCTGATGCTGGTACTGGTGTTGTGGGAGATAAGCTGTACTCTGTAGCTACCCCACAATATGAATCACATACCCCAAAGGGCAGAAGAAATCTGGTAAAGGGGGAATGACAGAAGAAATCCAGTAATGGAGGAATGCAGAATCTCTAAGGCTCTTCTAGCTGTTGATTGGAAAGGGTGAACCAAGGAGAAAAAAAGATCACCAACTATTGCCCTCAAAGCTCTGACTCCCTTCTGCTTCTGCGGCCCATTGGAGAGAAACTAAAGATACTCAGCTCTGAGCTCCTTCCCATATTCTCTAGCTTGAAGGAGGACGCTTACCCAGGTGGCAGTGAGCTGAAGGTGTGGGCAGGCTAAAGAACACAAGTAGATGAATATACTAAAGTGTCTGGAGGATGTGTTGGCCAATAATGATTCAGAATGGAAATTGCAATCACTGGGAAATTTGTGATCCCTGAATAATTTTTACAGAGCCTACAAAAATTGGCAGAGGCTAATTGATAGAAGATAATATATAAGGGGGAGATTTCTATGAATGCTGGCAAGGGAGAAGTTGAACTGGCCTTGAATACAATTTGCTAGCAAAATCTTTAGTGACTAACACAGCTCTGATACAAGTATCAATAACAGCAAGAATGAGACCAAAAATTTACAAAAATTTACCAAAAATTTACATAGCCAAATTTGAATCGGCCTCATCCAATGCTTTAGTGTCTTAAATAGAACGTGTGGTATGCATGTGATGTTTGCAACCAATAGGGGACAGGAATTATATCACATCCCAGCAGAAAATGGAATTGTATGCCTCTAGGCACTTGATATATGAGAAAATTCAAGAAAAAAGAACAGCAGAAAACAAGGAAGGGCTTCATATTCACTCCTAGGTATATCTGTCAAGTAGGTAGCATGCAAAATGTAGCATGGAAGCTGAAGTCATCCCCACAGTATTTAATGAATTAAGAATTGGTGTGAGGCCCATCTTCTTCTCACTTTGGACTGTAAGTGCAATTCAGGCTGCAGGCTGCGAGTTCTGATTGCATCAGCTGTAACAGTTCGGTGTGTACTCTTCTGTCCTCTGCTTTTCTCCTTGTTCCTTCTGACTCTTCTCATGCATTCTGCATCCCTGTAGCAGCTGGGTTTTTCTCAGACTGAAATCTCCTTGAAGGAGGCAACATCTTACTGTAGGCCATAATACGATAGAGCCTCCAACGGCAGCAAGGTCTCCAGGAGCTGTTGTATTCCTATGAATGCCTTTGTTTGTATATGTCTTCTTTTGCATTTGATAAATAAGCTGTGCAATGGGAGATTTCCAGATGCAAGAAATTCTCTGAGAGCTTCCTTAATAGAAAAAGCATTTGATGCTTGAAAGAGCATAGTAACAAGTTGGCACTGCATCTAAGCCTTTTATAACAGTTTAATTCACACCCTCTCTCCGAATGTAAATTAATCCAGATTGGGAAATGTTGGAAATCTGAAGCAATGTATGTAATTTGGTACTAGTCTAGGGGTGGGGAAGGAAGAATAAAATAAAATATCCGGCTCAAACCCTTATATGAGGATTAAGCCAATTTTTTTAAGCCTTCTAGTCTTGAGGCTAGTAGTGCTGCTAACCCCAACAATCAGAAACCGAGAGTCAGACCCCAAACTTCCATCCCCAGACCTGCTGAAAATTCCTCTAGTGTTTGAAACTTTACAGTTCACCTTTCCACAGGTGCCCTGCCCCACAGGGAGGGCAAAAATTTTAATGAAACCAAACTAAGTTAGGACTTAGGAAATTATGACTCCAGAGCATGAATTTTGAGGGAAAATAAACCTCTCTAGGTTCTTAATAAGAACAATATGGTAGAAAAATATGATTCTTGTGAAAAAGAGCTTGCTGTACATGTATAGGAAAAACACACACATACAGGCTGACTCACGTTTGGAAATGCTTTGTTCCATTTGCATGGATATTCTGTAACATGGTTGCATTTCTGTAACATGGTTGCATTTTTTTTTTAAACAAAATTTTCCCCTCTAATGATGGCTCTTTAAAAACCAGGCCACTTCCCATTATAAAGTTCCTAGGCATACCCTAGCAGAGCAGAAAGGCTGGCATCCTGCAGTCAGTCAGACAGGTGCCAGGGCACTTGCATAAAAGCTGCTATTAGCATAGGCACTCTTCTGGTTCTGCTAGTGCTTTTTGCACTTAACTCTTTTCCATCCTCTTTTGAAAGGATGGGTGGATCAGGCCCCTAACCTGGGAGCTGTCTGGGGGGTGAGTTCATGTTTGTATAGGTGACGCAAATGAGATTGAAGGTGTTTCGGTTACTGCAGGTTACCGTTTGAGAAATGCACGTTGTAGCAAACAGGACTGGTTCACCGTGGCTACAACAGGAGTAAATTAATGCGGAACACAATAATTTTTCAGTCCTTGTGTTAATGCAGCACCATTGCATGCAGACACACAAAACTGACTTCCACATAGCTATGCTATTTCCAGCTCTACTGCCAGGAAAGGACTTGAGGTTTTTAACTCAGTCGAAGTTGTCCGTGATTTTGGAGTACTCTGTAAGGTTGTTCATAATTATGCAGTGTTACTATCTTAGGGGGAAGGTGACCTATATTAGTTTCCTCTGATGTCTTTACTGTATGCACTGTTATTTCTGCAAATGCTTATGTCCCTAAGTTCCTGTCTGTCTCTTTGGGTTTCTCATGGTCAGTAAGATCCTAGAGATCCAGACACAGGAAACAGCAACTTCTTTATCTTTTCCAGCTAGAGGACAACACGAAGAATACAGTTACCTGTCTGAAAACGTTAAGTAGACTTTTCTACTGGCTTTTCAGATAACCTGAAGCAGGATGACCAGTAACGGAACTGGGATCTGTCTGGGATTGAACAGACAAATCTAGAACAACTCATCAAGCTTGAAATTAAAAAAGATTTACAGCCGTTACTCCCAGCATTTTGGCAGTCATTCTAGTGAATGAATGATCATATTACTTATTTCTGGGAGAGGAAGGGGGCACAAATTGGAACATGTGAGAAGATGTCCAGTTTCATTTACGATTTTGTGAATTCAAAACCAAGCCCATTTTGACTTGGGAAGAAACAGTTCTCTGAAAATATTTTGCCTGGATCCAACCATGCTTAATCACAGAAATCTTCCTCAGGGGGAGTGTTGGAGTTGTCTGTGCCTGAAATCCTTTTGTTCCTCTCTTGCACTGCTCAACAGCACAAAGGCCATGTAAAATTTATTTCTAAAGCAAAATCTGCTTTGTTTGGATTCATCCACTGACCAAATTCAGACATCACAGAAGCTGATGCAACTGGGCTGACTCATGCCACCACTGAATTCTTTTCAAAGTCTATTACTACAAGGTAAAGTCTACACCAGTTTTATCTCCTTGAGCTCTTGTTATTGCCCAGCATCAACTGTCACTTTCCGATGATGGTTTAATGGGTGGAAGGAGCAGTGAATTTGGTAGCAGTGCACTCATACATATTCATGAGCACGTGAACTGCTGAGGTGTTTTCTCATTCCTAAGGTGGCGTGATAATACCAGTTTGACAACGGAAAACATTTCTTCATGTTATTCTTTAAAAATTTCATTTTAAATGCTTGAATTGATCTTTAAAACATTTTTTTTCTTTGCGCTCATCACCACAGCTTTTTCCAGCCATCGTGGGAAGAGATTTTTCAGTTTATGGAAATGGAAGGTTAAGAAGGTTCCAGCCACCTTTAAGAGACAGCTGTTGTATATAGTTTACATCAGAAGATGGAGTGGGTGAGAGATGCGCATCCCCTGTTTCCACTGACACCACTGATCCTTCATCCCTATTATCCTCTCAACATTACTGATGTGCCACAGCATTTCCATCCTATTTTAGAGATGTAGAACTGAAAAATTAGGTGATGAGTTCATGGCTGAGTTTTGACAGACCTTGGACTAAAGGGTTAGATTACCTGTAGTCCTAGGTCAAAACTTCAGCTTCACCGTATCTTTCAAACATACGCAGCTGGGATCAGAGTTTTAAAAGGTGGTCATGTACCACACAAAGAGCCCACTCAGATACTTCTGAAAATCCAACTGTAAAATGTGACAGTGAGAACCGCTGAGTATTTTGGGATAACTATCCTTTTTTTTCTTTTTTTTTTTTTTTTTCCAGTGAGATAGGAGCTGAGCTCTGTTGAAAATTGGTGCAGTATCTGCAGCTTCAAACAGTTATACATACATTTTTAAAAGCTAGTTTCTCTATATATACCTGCTAAAGAAGCCTGCTCATCCTTAGCTCAGTGTTTTTGAACTGCGATTCAAAACAAAACCCATGAAAGCAGTAAAGAAAATAGCAAAATGGTGGTGAACCCCACCACTGGTATGAAAGAGCCAGTCAGCAGGAAAATGTTCAAAACCAAACCACCACCCCACACACAGCAAAAAAACCACCAGCCTACCATTCTCTCATGCATCTGGTCCTTACTAGAAACTGCAGGACTCCGGTAGCTTCCGATTTTTTTTCTCATCCTGAAGCATGGACTAACACATTGCAAAGATGCTCTCTCTGAAGCCATATTTTGAGGATCAAGGAAAGAGTGAATTTCAGGTCCTTAAAGCATCTTCCCTTCTTACTGACTGACGAAACCCTTTAATTAATGCAGAGTTAGGATTTGCTGGCAGTAGCTGGAGCCCTTATAAAATATCAGCTTCAGCAAAATTCAGACTTTCAGAAGCCAGGAAATAAAAAGTTTAGGTCAACATTCAGGCAACCTTTGTTTTTCCCTCCTGGGATCTGGCAATAGGAATAAGGAACTGGCAGTATTTGCTGAGTTGACTATTGCTGTGTCAAATGGTAGCAGACTTGGTAAACTATGACAATAGGAAAGATGGGAGGCCATACCTCTCAGATGGGTCTGCAGCCCCATCACTTCTGTGGGTCGGATCAAAAGACCAACATATATATGTGTATATATATATATATATACACACCCTATAGCTGCATGCCTCTTTTCATGACTGAGTTCTATAACTTGAGTCAGCACTGGGAGACAGAGATGTTTTAGCCACTGGCACTTGGGCAAAGTAAAGTAGGGAAAATATTCTGTGGGCTTAATAATATATATGTGACTAAATATTGTCATCTGGTGAGTAGTGGGAAAGATTATGAAATTGTTTCTAGGAAATTGGGTCAGAGTATGCATGCAAAGAAAGTGTCACTGTAAATATAGCCCATTTTTCCAAAGAGAAGGTGTGCCTGTGCTGTAGTAGTTCCATACTATGTTCTCTGAAAGACAGTCACTGAAAATGTAATTATTTCCATTACAGATATATTGAGGCATTGCTATAAAGGTTGGAGTTAATATTGCTTTTTTATACTCTGTATTTCCTGGTTTCTCAGAGGTTTGAATTATGCTGAGCTCGACTTTATGGAAGCCAGTGAGCAATCTTAACCATATGTCAGCAAATCTTTTCAGCAAAGTAATGTTTTTAATAGGGACATATTTTTTGTAGACCTTATAGGTTCTTTAGGTGCTTGTAGTTACTATTGCAACAACAGCACTACTGAAATGAAGTAAAGGGAGCCCTGTGACTCTGAAGCCCTGTTCTCTCCATCATTATATGGAAGGTCACCACTCACTGACATATTTGGAAGGTGAAGTTATCGACAGTGTGATGAGAGAATCCTCAGAAATTATGGTTCCATGTTGATTACAATAAACACCTAAGAAGAAAATGGTGCGTCTCTCCTCTTCTCCCTCCCCTCCATTTCCTATCAGGAGATACATAACCCTGCCTGAGAAAATTTCCAGCACACTCTTCTCTTCCAGCCCTATTAAGCCATTAGGTTTTTAGAAGCTATTAGCACTTAAGGAGTTTCTCCTTGCTCTCCGATACTCTGCTGCTGCAGGCATGCTTCACAGTGAGCCGCTTACAGCCCCATGCTCCCCTGTATATGCTAGATTCTCCAAGTCTGGATTTCTGTCCTCAGGTCTGTTTTTTAATCCCTTCCAGTGTTCTCCACATGCCAAATTACATGACAGATTGTTGCAGAGGACAGCCAAGGAAGGACTCATCCTTTCCCCTCCTAGTGCAAGGTGGGTTCAGGTCCTAGAGCAGGACCTGAGTGGGGGGACTGCAGGGTTACCCGCCTTCCCATTCACTTCTCCTGCTCTCTGCCATCCACCCCCATTTCCCAGTATCCCATCCATCACCATTCTTTACCTCCACATGACACTAGACTTCACAAGGCACTTCACCAGGAAGCTGGTAACTGGTATAGGTTAAAATATGGCTACATTTTTCTGTGTGAAACATCCTCAAATCAAGAAAGATGTTTGTTTCACCATTTGGCTTTACAATTGAATCTTAGTGGTGTACAGAAGATTAACTAGTTTTGGGGCTTGCTCCTGTCTATGAAGCAGATCAAGAATCAGCTTCCAAGAAGCTGATGAAGTAAGTCCAGACTTCATGAAAATTCAAACCCAAATCCAGACTTCATCAAAGGTTGGGGAAAGTCCAGAGGTCAGCTTTAGGCACAGATTCATTTGTAGTAAGTGGAATTTAAAAAAGTATTTTTTCATGTATATATGTTTAGAGCTGGAGGATTTATTGGTTGGTTAGTTGTATTTGCACGGAGACAAATATTACTAGATTTACCAGAATTAGTCAATAATAAATACTGGTAAGAACCAAGGGAAATAATTTGCATTGGAATTAGTACAGCTCAGTAAAAATGAGATTCAGAATACATAGGCCTTGCAATGATGATATCTATCTAAGCCCCACCATGATACGGATTTTATTTCCAACAAAATGTCTGGTGAACTGCAAGTAATTGTTGCCAAGTTGGCCTGAGGAAGAGAATTGCTTCTTTTTGACACTTAGCCCAGTGCTAAATAGCTCAGTAGTGATTTACTCTGTTCAGGCTCTTTCACTGAATAGGGAATAGCACAAAAAGAGCTCTAGCGTCATTTATTTTATAGTTTAATACTACATCTTGAAATCCCCAATTTTTCAAGAAACCTGTGGGAGGTAGGTGCCCTAATCTCACCAAGTTTCCGAGGGATTTATTCTCTGTGGTGCTTTAAATCCTTGTGTAGAAAACGGCAATTTATGTTGGCCTGAATGAAACACAAGCTTAATTTTAGACTTGGGGCTGGGTCTGTGGACTTCTCATATTTGAAATTAAGTACCCTCTCAGAGCTTTACTGAATCAGACACTTTTGTTCCTTTTGTGGCTGGCTGTTTCTTTTTTCTTTTTTAAATATCTCTTCCACCCCTACTTTCCTGTCCATCATTTTCTCATTCTTCCATCTCCCTCCATTTCCTGCAGCATCCTTCACCCTGTTTTGGCTTTCCATCTCTTTTTTCCTTCCTTTCTCTTTCAGGAATGTTCTTTTCCAACTGCAGTAAAGTAGTATTGTATTTAATTTCTGCCTTAATTTCCTAAGAGGTGCTGGTAAATCGCATGCTAATGAATTTGGCAGCAAACACTAATTTGGGAGGTATTACAGGGCTCAGCATGGGATAAATAACCCTAGAGAAATCAAGAAAAAGATTAAGTGAGATCTTAAGAAACGTATTTGAGGAAAACCAATCCAATTCACAGCTGTTTCTTAGGACAGAGAAACCTGGAAAGCTGGGTATGTACCCATGGTTTGTATCAGCTTGATCCTGTCAGTTTTAACCCTGACTTCACTCACTCACTCACTCACTCACTCACTCTCTCTCTCTCTCTCTCTCCTTTTTATGTCTTGTGCACTGGTTGAATTTCTTCAGGGATTAGACCATAAACTCCACAGAAGAGAAACTGTTTTCCACTCTATATTTAGGCAGTTCCTATTAAAATCAAACACGTGCCTTAATTAAGGACATGAGACTCTATTGTGATACAGTAGAATAATTATTATTAATAGTGTGATGATACAGCATTGCTGCAAAATTGGATGTATTCTTAGAATGTGTATCTAAAAGAATCGCAGCTCAGAAGTGGACAGCACTTGTTGGGTGCTTCTACTTGGACGATGATGTTGAAAACTGGGCACTTCATTACTGAAAACACTGACAAACAAAGAAATTTCAAGGAAAAAAAGGTATTGTGAGTTAGAAGGGAGCATGTTAACCATAGTTTAGCATGCCATGAGCATGAGGGAATGCATAAGCTGTGCAGAGGATGAAAATTCACTTTTATGAACATTTTTGAGATTTGTCTTTGTCCTAAATAGGAATGCAACCTGACAATTTTGAAATCCTGTAAAAAAAACTTCTGGAAGAAAAATGAGGATGATTGAAATGTTTAATGATGTCACCTTTTCATTTATGTTACACTATATTCTGACATGATGCTAACTTAAATTGAAACCATAGTGATTTAGAAATTAAAATGTTTTGCTCTAAAAATATAAAATATGTATGCTTTGAAGCTGCCAGAACATTTTTCTGCCTTTCTTAAAACATTTTTATGGAATTCACATGACTTCAAAAAGTAGTCACCTCAAAGGAGCTGCCTTTTCAGAGAAAAGGGTTCCACTGATGTATTTTCTTTGACCACCTTTAAAGCTCCTGCACTATAGTTATTAAGAAAAAGCACATAGAGTAGTGATTGTGACACTTTCCAGTGGCTAGTGCCAAATTTATTTTTAAAACATTGTATCTCATTCTCAGCAACGGGCTTTAGTTTTGGTCCTGGTGCCACTGTTTTGCTTTAGTCGACTAGACTCCCATCTCAGTTACATGCATGCAAAAAGGAAGGAAATTATTTAGGGTGGTTAGTAAAGCATCACGAGCTGTAATAGCATAACAGAATAAGATGAGACAATTCAAGAGACCTGTGCGGGAGCTTTCCATATAGCAGACCACACTAGGTTGCTCCCTGAAGAGAACAAGTGATGTTTTCCCTGCTTGCAACACTCAGCCCCATTCTGAGAAGAGGACCACTACAGGTACAGTAAAGAGCCAGTGTGCTCTAGTGATCAGATGACTACAGCAGATGACCTAAAATGTGTCATCCTGTTTTATTCTGATTTATATACTGCATGCCTTTGCTCGGAGACATCACCGTGTTCATGAAACATATCATGAGGGAAGCAAGCACGCAGTTGGAACCTTTTAAATTGAGAGGAAATTAGTACCAGTGCTCTTGTAAATGATTAAAAAAATATTTGGGATAGAGTACAGACTGACATTCAGAAGGAACTGGATCTGCAGCTACTGAATTGCTTATCCATTTTTGGCACATTAGAAATCTGTGATTTGTTTCCTCTATATTAGCTGGGAAACATAAACATTCTCTGCATTACATAATCTTGGGCAGAGAAGGAAAACTGTAATGATTGGATTCATAAATTGTAAAAATGGCGTTCTCACCATTTATGACAATAAATCACTCTGACTGAAAGCCAGGCTTGCGTTGTGTCCATTCGGGTGTTACCTTCTGCTGCTTAGGGACAGCTCTGCTCGAAAATGAGATTGATTGGTCTGAAAGACGATATGCTGCAAACAGGGCATTCAGATGACATTGCCCTTTTCACTGACTTTCCTAAAGACTTAACATTCCTTATAAGTCTAAAATTTTTTTTAGAGAATCATAAACCATAGCTCCAATCTTGCACAGACAGGAATGCATAAAAAAATGAATCCTCTGATGGACTTTTGTGGGACTAATTTGAGTATTTTTCACACATCACTTTGAGCTTTGGCTGGGACTTGGCATTTTTAGGGGGGTTTCCTCAAATATTGGCTACTCCATGGAGGTGCTGGAGCGTGTCCAGAGAAGGGCAACGAAGCTGGTGAGGGGTCTGGAACACAAGTCTTATGAGGAGCGGCTGAGGGAACTGGGGTTGTTCAGTCTGGAGAAGAGGAGGCTGAGGGGAGACCTCATCGCTCTCTACAACTACCTGAAAGGGGGTTGCAGAGAGGTGGGTGTTGGTCTCTTCTCCCAAGTGACGAGTGACAGGACAATAGGAAATGGCCTCAAGTTGCGCCAGGGGAGGTTCAGGTTGGATATTAGGAAAAAGTTCTTTACTGAGAGAGTAGTGAAACATTGGAATAGGCTGCCCAGGGAGGTGGTAGAGTCACCCTCCCTGGAGGAATTCAAGGAGCGTGTGGATGTGGCATTGTGGGATGTAGCTTGATGGGCATGGAGCTGCGTGGTGTTGGGTGGGTTGGTTTTTGGTGTGTTGTGGTTTGTTGTTGTTGTGTGGTGGTTTTTTTTTTTTTTTTTTTTTTATTGGTTGGACTTGATGATCTTACAGGTCTTTTCCAACCTTAGTGATTCTGTGATTCTGTGATTCTGAGTTGTTTCACCCAACATAGGAAGATGCCCACCTCTGTAGTGAGATGCATAGCCACTCTGTAGCGGTGCACATCAATCCGGTGACAAAGTGAGGCACCGCGGCTTATCTGGCAGGGCGAAGAAGAGGATTTGGACAGAGGAACGCTGGACTGTACTCAGAAGACAGAGTGGCAGCACAATTGATGAAAATAACCATATTGTGTACATTTTGAGGTTAAATTTAGAGACATGTTAATAATTGAGACGGACAGATTTATCTTTTCAAAATGTGTTGAGTTTAGACGATTAACAACGCTTATTCCCTGGTGCCATAGACCGAACAGGTCTTTTGCTGCTTACTGAGGCCTGGCTCCATCACCTTCTCTTCTGTTTTTCCTGCTGCTGGTAACTCAGATGAAGGACTTCGTGATGCTACTTCACGGTCCCACTCCGTGTTCTTGCTTGCAGAAGTCTGTATACCCCAGAAATTGCTTCCAAGAAATGTTTATCTTCTGTCATCTAGCTGCACGGTCATCTATGGGGTTTCACTAGGCTTGTGTCCTCATAGGCTTCCTTCCCATTGTTTATTAGTCCTTCTCCTCTACACACCTTCCTCCATTACTGACCTGAATTATTTGGAACAGGCCTTATTTCCAAGGGTAATCTGGCTGTGTTTCTTCCTCCTGGTGAGTGCTCAGCCTCATGTGTGTAGAGAGGTCTTACAGAAGTCCTACAAAACAAAATTTTAATTCCTGAAATGAAAAAAATAGACTGTTTAGCACTCATATGTGATGCTAAAGTAACTGTTCAGTGCATAAGCTAGAACTAGTCACAAACTGTCCTTAGAAATTATTTTTTTGTGAAAAATCAGATGGAACTGTTTTTCATTTCCTAAGAACTTTATAGTAAACAGTGAGAAATAAAAATACCTTTTAAATATCACTAAGATGATAAGAGTTTCCTTTTAACGTTTCATACTGATTTATTTTACTGCCTTATGAAAGAAGTTAGAGAAAAATGGTTAGATTTAGTGTCTTTAATAAAGATATTTAAAATAACATTTGTCACAAGTAGGTAATTATTTTAACACATTTTTTATATTTGCACTGCTGAAAAATGGAAGTGTATTACACAGATCAGATTGTTAGTCTATCTGAAAGAAGGATGTGATTCCTGGTAAGGTATTCATTGTGCCAAGACAGAGCTGAGTTGAATTCCTCCACAGAGCCACGCCACTTGACACCAGCAGAGGCTCTAACACATTCTTAGGGAGCCGCTGAAATTCAGAAAAGTTTAAGAGAAGAAATCAATTTCCAGGAACTCTAGGTCAGTATATTCTCCTTATTGTTGCACCTTCCTTACTGTACTCCTGTGGGTGCTTGCCAGAAAACGACATCTGCAAAGGGTGAAAAACAAGCACAAGAAATATGCTGTGGATTAAACCACCTGAGCACTAACAGTCCTGTGCCCCTACAGGGGATTCCCCAGAGCCCTATCGGCTGTGGGGCTCATGTGAGGTTTTATGAGGTCCCACTCCTGCAGCTACGCGACTCCCCACGGCTGTGCGACCAGCCAGACTGGCGAGGAGAGCCAAGGCGAGCGTTTCAGTTTACCAGTTCTGTATCTTCATTTTCTCTAAATATTTAGTGCAGACTAATTGGCCATCCATTGCCTGAGAGAGATGGGGGACTGGATGAGAATCATTTGGCTGAGATTGTGCAAGTTCAAAACGATGATTACAGGATTTGAGAAGCAACACTAGCAATTAAGCAAGCAGCAGACTGGAGGAAGTACACTTCCCATTGATTGCACAGGCGGCGGCCTGGGGTGCTGTTGCCCAGGAATGCAGGTGTTGGGCGCTCCTGAACGTATACTTTGGCAAGTAGAGCAAAAAGGAAGTGGACGTCACCTGGGCCACTGAGTAATTTGCATGCTTTCAGCTCCCTCATGGGTACCCGGGAACCTCTAACCTCAGGTAGCATGAGTCAGAGCACTGCAAAGCAGTTTTCCTGGACCTAGTCCCCAAACCCATCCTGAAATAGCTGCTGAAAGACCTACCTGCTCATCAGGCAAAGCTGCTCTCTGGGAGACCTGTGCGCAGAGTCCTGCGCTGGCTGCCAGCTGACTTCTCAGTAAACCCAGCTTTCCTTTATAGCTGGCATTTTCCAAAGGGCTGAGGAAATACCTCCTGGGGCAGCCTCTGTCTGCTCGTGGGATTGGGTTGACGCTCTCTGGATGAATCAGGAAGAGATGGCAGCAGAGCAGTCTTGGATGTCCCGCTTTCTCCCTCCGTGGTCTGAAGGCATGAAAGTTTGATCAACTCAGCTGAAAAACTTGCAAAGTTTTCTATTTTGTCCTGAATTGTTGAATATTCAGATAAGCTTTGTGCAACGTGGCATTTGTATTTATTTTCTCCCTGAAGCGTGTCAGATGAAATAGAAACACAAACCATACGACACAGAGGTCTCCTCGTGGTTTGCGCTGTTTTGTGCTGTCTTCTGTCGTAATTGGATAGGGCTCATAGCATAAATCTGCAAAAAAACCCCCATAGGTTAGAAAAGGCAATTGGTTTCTGTCTGACTTGTATTTCACACCATTTGAAAACATGTAGTTGAGTACAGCTTGCTGGGGTGAAAACCTAGCATCGCTGAATGGTGGGATTTTTGCCATTGACATTAAGTGGGAGCATGATTCCACTCATTTTTTATGCAGTATCTCCTCTCTTTAGCTCCTGCTCTCCAGTCCTTCAGCCTTTCAAATGTGTACTCAAGGCTGGTTTAAAGGTTTAAACCCGCACAGGTTAATGTTCTTAAATACGTGCCCACTCCTGCATTTCAGACCCGAAGACAGTAAGCTCAATGCAGGAAAATCCCCTTTCTCGTCCCGTGGATGATTTTCACACTTACCGACTCAGCTACGGGCTAATGCCAGAGGATGGACCGAAGTTTCCTCTGCACGCACAGGGCGATGGTGGGGGGGCGGGAGGGGGTCAGCACAGGCGAATTAACGAGCCCGCGCGGCTCCCGCGGGGCAGGGGCTGCCCGCAGCGCCCCAGTCTCTTGCGGAGCGTGCCCGCTCCCCGGGAAAAGCTGGGTGTTGCCGTGCATGCGTGTGCGGGCGGCGGGGCCGGGAGGAGCAGCCGCTCCCGCACGCCGGCTCCAGCCCCGGCGGCCCCGCGGCCGCCTCGCCCCGCCGCCAGCCCACGCGTGAGGCGCCCCTCCCCGCCTCCGCCCGGCCCCGCGCCCGGGCGGGCGCTTCCCCTGCGCGGCGCGGCGCGGCCGCGGCCGGGGGAAGGCGGCTCCCGCCGGGCCCAGCGCGGCGGCGGATGGCGGGGGGGCCGCGCCCGGCGGGGGCCGGCGGGGGCGCCCGCTGAGCGGCGGCAGCGGTGATGCCGGGGGGCCCGGCGCGGCGGAGCGCGCCCGCGGGGCCATGAGGGCGGGCTCCGGCCATGGCCCATGGCAGCGCGGCGGTCATGCTGAAGTGCGTGGTGGTGGGGGACGGCGCCGTGGGCAAGACGTGCCTGCTGATGAGCTACGCGAACGACGCCTTCCCCGAGGAGTACGTGCCCACCGTCTTCGACCACTACGCAGGTGAGCGGGCGGGGGGCCCGGCCGCCGGCGGTGGCAGCCGCCCGCCCTCCCCGCCCCCCCTCCCGGCCTTTCCCCGCCGGGGCCGGGGGGGAGCGCTCGGCCGGGGTTTGCGCCCCCTCACCCGCTGTGTTTCTCCCCTCTGGCAGTCAGCGTTACCGTCGGGGGCAAGCAGTACCTGCTGGGGCTGTACGACACCGCCGGCCAGGTGAGTGCCGAGCGCTGCCCGCGGCCCCCCCGGCCCCTGCCCCGCGGCGCTGAAGTTATTTGCAGGGCTGCGGTCCGGGCTGGGTGGCGGCGGCGGGGGGACGATTGATAAAAACCAGCGTTAAAAGAAAACCCTCCGTCCAGCCCTTATTCCCGAGGGCGGGCGGGCGGAGACGGGCTTTATTTTCAGCGGTGCGCGACCGGCTCCGGGGCAGCTGCGCCCGGGGCGCCACGGCAGCGCCCGGCGCGGGGGGAGGCGGCGTCCCCGGCCCGCGCTGCGCCAGCACTTGCAGCGCGGCGGGCCCGGGCCTCGCCCCGGCTCGGCCCCCCCGGAGTGCCGACCCTCCCGCCGGCCTTCAGGTGGGGGAAACGTGCTTGGTTTAGCAGGGAGGGAATTTGCTGCCTGAAACGCGCCAGGTCGGCTAGAGACCCAGGCTGCCGCAGCTTGCCTTGTTTACGCTTTACAGCTCTGAAATAGCTAAAAAGAGTTGTTCAACTTAAAGGTGGAAAATAATAAAATGCAATTGTCAGCCACTGCCTTTCACACAACGCGGGTTTCTTCTGCTATCCCAGACAATGCAAGTGATTCATTTGGTTAAGATTATTACAGCCTGTTGTGAAAGATGGTATGTCAAGCACGTACCGTAAGTAACTTTAATGATGGATAAAATGCTTGATGTTTGGAGGGGTCACTGGTATAGCGGCTACTAAAGGGCTCCATTATTCAAGTTACTTCTTGGTTAGCTTAACTTTCACAGCACCAGCCGTGGGCCGAGCACTGTCCCCTGGGTTAAAGTATTCCCAGCTCTCTGGAGATGCCTCATCGGGAACAAAATAGTTTGTGAAGGGCCTGACCCTGGGAGGTGCAGGCGTCTCCCAAGGTGGTGTGGAGCCCGTACGGAAATGCTGCATGGGTTTTTGTAAAGTTGTGCATTCCTTATATTAAAACTTCTTGCAGTGTGAGCATGTGTTTTGGTCTCACATGACCTCAGACATGCTTCCTTGTTGTAAAGAGCAACTAGTAAGATAATCTCACTGGACTCGCATAGTCTGAAGCCGTATTTTTTAACCATGTTATTCCTATACTTAATTGAACAACTGCTGCCTAAATTAGTGTAGCTTTTTAAATCTGCATACAGCCTTAAGTAAGGGAAGCAGCATTTAACTGGTCCTTTATATCTTTGTTAAGCCTGAAATCAATAATAAAATTAATTCCAGGAGAATTTTAGGAAACAGCCCCATTTCCAGAAAGCTGATACCTGAAGGGTGAAACTCTTCCCAGAAAGACGGACTTGGTGATTGTCATCTCACTGACATAAACTAGCCAAATTTATGCCAACTAAGTGCACTTCTTATTACTGTCATAGTCCTGTTTTTCAGTAGTAATTGGTTCAAAACACAGCTTGTAAAATATTGCTTAAGTAGATTACAAAATTAGGATCTAGTGCTCAGGCAAATAAGCATTTGGTTAATATGCAACTGTTTGTCTCTTTTTTTTATAACAAGCATTGGAAAATGTGAAAGCGACCCTAGCACTTACTGTACATATATATAGCTTATTTGTGGATGCCGTCTCAAACTGCTTCTGCTGGCTTGTTGCTATTAATGGGAGCATGTGTTGTGTTAGCTCTGTGTAACCTTAACTAAGGCGGTTTTGTGGTATCCCACTCTGCCTGAACGTGCCGAGAGCAAAACCAAGTGACCTTTGGCCTCCTCAAAAGCTAGTAGAGTAAATTGGCCAGTTTGCAGCAAACAGTAAGCGAAGGTATTCCTCTTGTACTAAGAAAAACTTTTCAGTGTGAAATTGTATATCCAGACGTGTAAAAAGTTAAGATTTTTTTTTTTCCAAATTCTGAGAAGCTGATATCTTAAGTTTGAATTACAGAACAGTTTCTGATGTACCCAGGACCAGATGTTGCTGGCATAATTCAGAGGAGCCTCAGCTCAAGTAGGGTGTTTTAATGAGGCTACCTTTACAAATATATCTGGTCTTGGCAAAACTCCCTTTTTAGTCAGACCTCTGGTGCTAATAAAATCTTTACCATTATCCCCATCCCACTTCAGCATGTTTGAGGAACTGGTGGACATTTGGGGCTGCCCATGGGAGCCCAATCTCAACATCAGCACAACTAAGGAGGGGATTCTGTGTGAAGATGCCAGTCCAGCAATTTCATTCTTTTAGCTGCTTTGTCAGAGAGCGTGCTGACAAGCCTGTCTTCCCAGAGCTATGTGATAACAGAAAGCTTACTTTAAAGCTTAAATATGTATATAGTGAAGAGCAGAAAAGACATGAGTTCATGGTGCCTTTTCCATGTTGAGGAAACAGCGTGCTGCATCTGGTACGTGCCTGCTGCTTGTACAGATTTCTGTACAGCTCAGATTCTTTGCTGCTCAAAGTTGGGATTTCTGTGCCAGCGTAGAGTAGTGCTTTTATTTCTAATTCTGTTACCCCCAAATAGTTTTACTGTAAAATACTGGCCTGATAGTATCATTTTATCAAAACTTGGCAGTGTGTGATCACGCTGGTATCTAAGCAGTTCAGTCTTCAGTGTGTTTATACTCCCAGCTCTGGACAGAGTACATAGGTACAATCTACAGATCTCATTTCAGGGGGAATAGGAGTGAGGGGGGTGACCTACTCCAAATCCATTCAGGGAGCCCATAGCAGAGCAGGGATTAAAGACCACCTGATTTCTAGCTGGTGCACCGCAGGCTCATTGCCCTGAAATACTGACTTACCAGTCTGTGGGTCTCTTTAACTTGCGTGGTTACGTATTTAGCAACTTGTGATAGCAACTCTTTGGCAGAAAGGTTGCAAGCTTTTGAGTTCATTGCATCCAGTATTCATTTCTAGCTCGCTTCTTCACGATGCATACAGGATCACGTGTAGTAACTATACTGATGACATAATGCCTCATATCTTTGCGAGTTTAAAGTAGGTTGAGAATAAATCTATTATAATCCCATTTTTTTTCCAGGTTATATATAGGAGGGAAAAATGCCAGTAGCCGTTCACAAACTTCAGTTTATACGCAGACAGACCTTCCCCCCTTTGCATGTGTGTGAGTTCAGGCAGGCTTTTCTCTGGCTGAAAATACTGAGGCCCTGGTTCAGCAGAAAATAGCCAGTACAGCTGCTGGGCAGTGGAGGCTCACGGAGCCCTTTTGGGTTTGCAGCTGTGGAGGCAGGCTCCCGTGCCAGGGAGGCGGGTGGGAATTTGGTGCCAGTGGTGTCCGAGACGACATTCCTCCAGCAATTCTTCCCAGAGGTGGAGCAGGCAGCTCCTTTTAGCTTTGCTGCTCTATATAGCCATGTGCTCAGACTGGGTGGGCTTGGAGAGGGTCCTGGTTTCCCCAGGAAGATGAGAGCTGTGGAACCCACCTACATTGCCTGGAGCTGGGAGCATCAATGGACTGAATTTTAAACGTGAGGTGCTTGTGGTACTGATGCTTGGATGCCTTTGGCTTTGAAGTAGCCTCTCTTGCTCTGGGAGACTAACTGTGTGTCAGTACTGCTCTTCATTGAGCAGGGGTACCTAGCAAAATCAGCCTGGGAAGAGAACCATGGCTTCATCAGGAGTCTGTTAACTTCATCGTGTTGGAATGCTTTTGAACTAGTGACAAGTGATTATCATTTTGATCTTCTGTAATACCAAAAATAATAATGCCAACTCTCATGATATTAAAACTTTTGGAGATATGTCTGTAAGCACTAACAAAGAGGTGTGCTGTGCATCCCCTTGCCATGTCCCAAATGATCAGGATAAGTGGAAGGACACACAGGAGTTACCTTTTGGGGATTTTGCTTCATATAGAAGGCTGATGCTTAAAATGGCAGTTGGGGTCCATCCTCCTCTCAGTCCCCTTTGCGGTGGGGTTTTCATTCATGGTGTCCCTTTCTTCCAGTATGTGCTGACCACATACAGGTGGAAGCCTTGCTCTGCTCCTGTGTCTTTGCCGTGAAGGACTGTCAGGACCTGGAGGGAGGATGGGGGGGATGCAGGAGCAGAGCCTGCGTTGCTCCTGCTGCCCTGGGAAGAGAGATGCTGAGGCATAACATGGCTGTCTGGTGTAGGTTTGGCACCAAGCCAGCATCTGGGCAGTGCAGAGCTGGGTACAGACAGAGCAGAGTGAATCTCACTGTGGTGCAGTGCCCAATAATAACGTACATATCCCTCAGCATCACTGACTGTTGTGATACCAGCATGGCCTGGTTGGACAAAGCGGAGGTAAGCTGTGTTCCTTGGCTTTCCACTTTTATGTCTCTGCCTTAAAGGCCCTAATACACGTAGGACAAGCTGTAGGTCTGATAACAATAAAGCTCTCGGTGCCTTCTCAAACTGTCACCAAAACAGCGGCCACAAAACATGCTAAGCACAAGAGTGGAACAAGCCAGTTCTTGGTTCCTTTCAGCTCAGATACCGATGGCTACTCTGGTTGCAGCCACAGCCATCTTAATTCAGATACACTGTTTTTTTGGTTGTAACGGAGGCCCTGATGATAAAAGCAATTTAATATAAAAGTTGGCCAGGCTGCTGAAGTGCGTACAGCTAACTCAAATAATAGCAAGATCAGTGCCTGCGTTAAGGCCAGGTGTAAAACCACATGGTTGTAACTGAATGTGCCTGTGGGAAAGAGAGGAGTGGAGGTGTGGTTATTAAAATGGATGGTCACCAAACTTGTGGTGGTTGCTGTAAGTAAACCAAGAAATAGCAGTAATCTTTGTACTCCTTGCTGGCTATTTGTCTCGGCTTTGGTAGATAGCCCTGGTCTAGCAGGTACCGCTTCAGTATCCCACTGAAAGGAGAGGCAGCTGCTGATCGTTTTGGCTGGTCCATTGTGAAATAGAAATATCCCTTCTCAGACCACATTACTCCTTCTGAGGTGCACTTACCACGCAGCTGTAGCACCAAATGCAAGCCTGGAACACGCAAGCACGGTCTCACACAATGCAAAGCCTGCCACCCTTTACTGTAGAGTTGTAAACACCAAAACCTATAATGTGATTTTGGCAAATCTAAAAATGAAATGTTAGCAATTAACATCCTGTCCCCTTTCTGTCCCCACCTGTGCCTCCCTCCTCCCACATGGGTTTTCCCTCGCTCCCTTTACATTGTCCCAGCCGAGCTGGCAGCTGGCGCTGGGAAGCTGTGAGCTCATGAGCTCAGTCCTGGCCGGCGTGCTGGCCTATGAATAGCTCAGCCTCTGCTGAAGCTGCTCTGTGCTTCAGGATGTTGCCAGCCACGTAGATTTAATGGCTCTGCAGCAACAACTGGATGTATGCAGATAAAATAAAAATGTGCCTAGATTCTCCCTTTGAAATTTAAGTTTTTCAACTCAAAAGAAGGAGGTGAAGTGCCTGAGCTTATGATCTCTATGTTGAGAGTTTTCTAGACAAGTGTTTAACCAAAGACAGGCTTTCCCTTTAAAAGGAAGGGGACTCGTACCTTCAGATTCACTTTTAAAAATGGCCTTCCAACAATAATAATCCCAGTGCAAAGCTTACATTCAGACGCCTCGTTGTGAGCTGTGACTCACACTTTGAAAGCGTCATAGCTTTCCTAGAAAGATAGGTAAGTATTGTTATCGTCAGATGGAGAGTCTCAGGATGGGAGATGCTGCTCTGAGTTCCCAAAAGCATCCACTAAATATATTTTGGAAACTCAAGACAGTTATGTTTCATTTTCAGAGTGTCAGAAGCCCCACAGCCCTTCTGAATAGCAGCACTGAGTTATGTTAAAATGTAAGGGATGTGTTTGAAAATGTAGATCCAGAATGCCTTCGCCAAATTAACAGTAAGTTAATGGCAGACCAAAGTAAAGAACCCAAAGCAAACCAAGTTTGAGAGGTCGTCTGAAACTTCAATTTTTGATTTGTTAAAAGCACATTTTTACGAAGACTACTGACCTAGAGATACTCTTGCTAAACGTTGATTATGTGGTCAAGTAGAAATCCCTTTTTCCTGGGTTAAGAGTCATTAGATATCCTGTGACAAAGTTCTCTCTGAATTTTACTCATTTATAATTTCTTCGAGGTACAGTGACATCTTTCAATGCTATCCAAACGTCACCGGCTAACAAGGCAACACTGAATACAAGCAATAATTATTGCTTTTCCAGCACAATGTTATTGGATATCCTCTTACTTCCTGACTTAATTTTAAATTAAGATGGAGTGTGCACTTGCACTCACTTGAGTATCGTATACTCTACAGCTGTACTGTGGGAGGCAAGAATGAGGGAATGGGACAACTGGGTGAGGTGGCATGAGCTGGCATAGTTTTTCTGATAGAGAACATAGGAGACCCTGGGAATTTTCGTCAGGTCCATAGTCAGACTTCTTGATTGAAATCTGTTGCCCTTGCAAAAAGCTCTTTATATTTTGGTAAATATGAAAAGTATAAAAAATGCACTATTTTTCATTTATAGCCTAACTTGTGATTCATCCTCCAAACTACATCTTAAAACAAACTAAATATAATTTAGACTAGAGTACTGCCTCCATAGCCCAGACCTACAATGCAAAAGGACTTAAAATGTGTGTTAGGGTCTGATCCAAAGCTCTCTGTTAGCAGGCACCCTATTGCTGATTTCAGTAAGCTTTGTTCCAGTTCCTTTATTGAGTACACATGGACAAAGTGGACATAAAACTTACTTCAGCAATACCGACGTTTTGTCAGTCCCAGGCATTCAAAATGATGAGTCAGCTATTCCTATCCGCAGATACCACTACCTAAAAAACCTAGGGAATCAAAATGGTTTGAGACTTTTTCTTTTGCCCTTTGCTGGATATGTGTTTTCTTTAAGTCTTTGGGCTTCATGTATTCAGGTTTTCTCTGTATCTGTGGGGTACTAGAAATTTATCTTTCATTTAAAGGTGAAAATGATGTGATTTTTCTTTATATAATCATGAGACTCCAGGAACCTGGGCTTTAAGTAACAATATAAAGCACGCTGATTCCAAATCCTGCAGTTTTATTGTGAGTTATAAAAACCTACGTTATTAAAACAGATGCTTTGGGACAGAGCTCCAGGGCTTTTTTTTTAAACCTCCGAATTAGCAGTTACATTTCTAACAAAACTGCCCCTCTAATTAGAAAAAATGCAAAATGAGGGCAGAGAGGAGGGGAATTGTATCTTTTTGCTGCTCTGTTCTGTGGTTTTATAAGCAGTCTATTGGTTTGGACAGGTGACTGGATGATTTGTGTTAAATAAATGTGTCTGAATGCTACATGATACTTTCAGCAGTTCTGAGGAGGTTGTGTCATTTGATGTGTTAGCGGCTACTGACCTCAGTCTGTTTTAATCCTGCTCTGTGCTGCATCCGTGTTGTGGCACACGTGCAGTAATTCTTTGCGATGGCTGGCACTCGCTGGTGTGTGTATAAAAACGCAGGTGGCAGCATTATTCTCCAGAGCAAAGGAACATCTATCAGCCTCCTAGGTGAGCTTACCGCTTCAGATGAATAAAACAGAGACTGAAAGTGCCTCAGGCAGCTTGCGCTCTAAATTAGATGTAACCGTGAACGCTAAAAGATAATCTGTAGGACTTAATGCTAGTTCCTTGCTGGTCTGATTTCCAGTTGGGATGCAGTGTCGGAGTCAATGAGGGATGGATGCCAGGCATGACCTGGGCTGCATCTTTAGTTACGACCAACAGATAGCCCAGCCACGGGCAGTGAAATGGCTTACGTATTCCTCACTTAAGAAAGAAAAACCATAGGCAGTTTTTCAACTGCCTTAACATCTGCTGCAGTGAAATCATTGGGTGTTTTACCATGTTCTTCAATGGAAGCTGTTAGCCCTGATAGATTGGGACTTGACAGAAAATGAGGTGCAGAAGACTCTTAGGAACTCCCTTAATTCCAGAAACTTTCACCGTGATGTGTTTATTCAATGTGCACATGATGGCACCGGTACTCTGGCACTTCGTCTTCTGAGAAGTTGCATGATGGGAATTAATCTTGAGGAGTCAGTGTGAAGGCTTAGTCTTCTATCTTACAAAACTGTTGCTCAACAGTGGACTGAAGAACGTGCTTTCAGGGTTTATTTGTAAAAAGTCAAAGGGAATGGGACACCTAACTGATCAGTCTTTCTTGTCTGGGCAGGATTTATATAGTTAGCAAATGAAAAGACAGGTCTGATACGATATGGATAACTATATTAAACCATCTCTATTCCATAGTCTGTTTCCCCTGTGAGAACAGAGTTATTGATGGTCATATTATTCTGTAAAAATAAAGTGAAAGAACCCATCTTTCCAAAGAGCACGTTCTGCAGAGGATCCAACCAGATCCCCTGTGCCAGGGTGAATTTTATTTTTTTCCTTTGATTGCCCGTATCTGAAAGAACGGAGAATGCTGATTGTTCGTGGCTGCAGTCACCAAAACTGGGGTGAATTCCTTTCCTGGAGAAAGTGGAAATCCTGTGTGGGAAGAATGCTGTTCATAAGGTCACTGACGGTGAGAAAGGAACCGTTGTGATTTCTCATGGGTAAGGAGTGAAAGGGCTTGTCCATGGCAGTTACTCTGCCACTTCTTAGGAGCTCCATAGTGGGTAAGCAACTGGTAAAAGGTGTTGAAGTGGAACTGCTTGCCGATACTGCTTGCAGTCAGGTGAATCCATATTTTGTTGTTACAGACGCTAAAATAGTAAGTCTTACAGAGAAAATTCAGGGACTTCCACTTTTAGAAAACCACGAAGAAGCCAGCAAGTTGAAGCTCCTGTGGTGACGGAGAGGAGAGTGTTCTGTTGAGACTGTCTAGGAAAATAGTTTAGCATCACCACATGGCAAGATGTAGGATTTGGACAGTATTTAATCCCACATTAAGACTGGGATCACTTAAAGGCAATTTTTATGTATAATTAAAGGAATATTCTGTCCTTCTTGTCTCTAATGCTCTAAAATCCATCTTAACTAGGCTCCATCTTCTAGCTAGTTATTTCTCTCTATACAGAAAATCTTTTCAGACATGTAAGCAGCTGCACAGTCCTCAAATATACCAGAAGGAAAGTTTTGTTAAAAAAAATTTTGTAATTCACAAACCCTGGGCTTTTTCAATGTATAATTCATACCTCCTTTGAACAGTCATCCTCACAGGAATTTAGAGATGGATTTAGATTAGCTTACTTCATTTTTAGAATACAATGGAAGAGCACTTACCCTGCATTCTTGCAGCCTTTTCTATAAATTAAATGCTGTGCCCAAATCGGCAGCTTTTTGCGCTCCCTGGGAAACCTGTGCGAACAAGCCACAACAGGACAATTCTGCTTTCTTTAGCAATGCAAGCTGTATCCCCAGAAGCCTGTGAAGAGACAGAGGGTCTGTAATGCACTTTTCCCCTGCAGCCAGGGAATAATCACCACATCCTGTTTTGTGTGTTCAGAAGCTAGTGGCTACAGATGTAGGCGACTGAAAAATCAAACATAGCGATCAGTGTTAACAGGGGTTGGGTTTCAGAATGGACAAGCAGACGTTTTATGGCAATGCTGTGTCAGTCCAAATTGCAGCTTGCCAAATGGTCCTGCATTAGTGGTGCCTCGTGAGTCGCAGTGCCAGGACGCCAGCGTCCTGGGCACGCTCCACCCTCCTTCCTTGCAAAGGGTTACAGCATTGTACAGCCCAGACTGAAAAAATTTAGAGAGTTTTTTTAGCCAGGGAAGCAATTTGTGCTTGGCATGGGGCAGTACAGACCACTTCCCTCTCTCTCCTCCCCCACCCAAGCATCTCGTAGAATCAGAAACCACAGGGTGATTCAGCAGGGTGAAGTCTGTTTCCTGGTTTGCTTCTGGAGTAGGCAGTTGCTCTCAGAGGCTTTGCCTGGTGCTTCTAGCAAAGCTGCAGGTCAGCCTTTAATTCCAAATAGTCTGGGGGAGATGGCAGGATGTGTCCACTGGGGTAATAACTATGAGCTGTTGCTAAGTCCCTGGGGCATTTGTTAGATACAACAGTCGTTATGGGTCACTTGTTAGGTTTTCCGAAATATTACAGGGGGCCTTCTGAAACAGAAACTTATTTTCAGGGAGGAAAACTATGAAAGATGCAGTCTTGAAGGATAGTTTTGAAATGCACTTCAAAAATTAAAGCATGGCAATTCATATTGAGAGAGGACTTCTGACTGTCGTTACCAAGCCCTACTATGAAATCGGTTAAAATTTGGACTTTTAGCTGGGATTTTGCTCTGCAGAAACCGGCTAGTTACATATGTCTGCCTCACTGAGATCCTCTGAGCAGCAGTAGTGATTACCCTTCACTGCATGAAGGTTGGATTCCTCTAGCAACTCTGCCTGATGTCTATTTTGGGCTTCCCCTCTAAAAACAGATGGTTGGGAGTGAGAACCTCCTCTTACGATTGCTGTTGTAAGCTGTGAAAGCAACAGATGGTTGCTAACACAGAGATCACAAATGCAGAGCTGTTGAGCTCCAGTTTTTCTTCCAGTGGTGCAAGCTTTATTTTGTTCCCTCCCATCCACTTTATACCTTCTCAGAATAGAAAAGAAATAGGCTTATCCTTTTGTTTATGAGGGTATGTCAGTATGATATAACTAGAGATGTATCATTAAAATTTTGTTCCTAAGCTGCAAAACACATAAAATCATTAAATACTTTGGTTCCATCAGAGTAGAAAACACTGGGTCTGGATAAAAACACAAGCATGACACACCTTGCTCAGGGCCTCTGCCACAATGTTAATGACATACCAGAATTTGGTTTCTCCTATTTGGTTAAAGATTCCAGCCCTCGTATTTGCAAGGAAAAAAATAATCAAACAAACCTATCTAGGTTAACATCTTCCTTGCTACGTGTAACAGCAGATCTGAGAGGTATGAATTTCCCCAAAGGTGTTGGTCAAGGTCTGGGAAGGTATTGGCTGCAAAGGTGACTCCAATTGCCTTTCATCTCTCTAAATTGCATAGAGAGACCCTAATACCATTCCAGAGTAGAAAGAGGCCTGTGGTCTCATATTACTGAGAGAGGGTTAAGGACCTCTGTCCCCATCACTTTAACTTGGGCAGGGAGGAGTGTGATACCATAAAACAGGGGAGCTACAGGGGCTCTAGTACTATGGGATCTCAGTATACCTGCACCTCTTACTTCAGTTTTCTAATAAATACAAGGAAATAATGCTTTTTGTGGGTCAAGAAGGTTGTCCAGAAATTATTAGACTTCACTTTGTCTTAGTTAATTTTTTTAAGAATATCCCACTGCACATAAGCTATGTACATCAAAGGCTTTCAGAGTGCTTTGCAAAGACTGATGCATTATTAAGCTAGCAAACCCCTACGGATGGGAAGATGCAAGTAGAGAGAGGATAATAATTTGCTCAGGGCTACATATTATGTCAGTGGCAGAGTTAGGAATACAGTTTGTGTGTCTTTAACTATGTCTCTCAGCTGATACCCATGGAATTGGGCAAAGATATTAGTTCAAAATCAGCTGTACAATTTGAAATACGGCACTGCATTCTGCTTTTAGTCTGAGCAAACCCTTGAAATGAAGAAGAATATAATGCTGCTGCATTGCAATACCATTCTTCAGTCTGCATACAAAAAGTTCCTCAAGACCTCTGTTTTTGAGCAGGTAAATGTCAGGAAAAGAAATACCCAAATTTTGAATATGTTAAAACAAATCCACCTCAACATCCGAAATACAGTGAAAATCAGTAATTCAGTATTCAAGTACAAGGCAGCTGAAAATCTCAGAGAGGCAGATTTTTAGGTACTCTAACATGGAAAACGAGACCTAAGGGAGAGATTTTAAGGAACTGAGATAAAGGCAATGCTAGACTTACCTGCAGAATATCAAAACTAGGGCAAAATGAAAATTTAAAAGTATGAATTTCCATTCTCCCCTCTTAAAAACAAAACAAAAACCCCAAACAGTCCTTCCCAGTAGTTTGTAGTTGAGAAGCCAAGTCATTAGTTCTTCCATCTCATCTCCTTTCCCATGTTTGTTCTGTATTGGCAGCTGTCCTGGGTTACCACAGAGATACTAAGTAAATGATGGACAGTACTGCTGCAATGTTGTATCTTTTATAGGGATCACAGCTCCATATAATGCTAATTAAGCCAACATACTTGCGTCCAATTCATTTAAAGTTATTACAACTCTCATATTTTCAGCATGTTTTCCTATATGTATTCATCTGCTTCAGCAAACAGTGAACAATTTTCTTTTAAAGTCCAGAGTATGTTGGAGAGTGAGCCATTTCCCTGTTATAGCTTGGAGTTTTTGAGACTTATACTGCATATTTTGATCCTTAGTGGCTCTCTTGCCCATCTTATTCCCATTCTTAAATATTCCAATTAAATTCTTAAAATATTTTTAATCCTAAATATACATGCAGGGCCTCCCCCAGTTAGATTGGAAGTCTAATTTCTGTAGAGTGTGGCATGTACATGCACTCAAATTGGAATTTATGTGACTGGTGAGTATAATTAGATTTTGCCATTGCATTTAATTTTAGAATAATCCACATTTATTTCCCTTACACTAGATGCAGGAAATAAATTATAGTTGAAGCAGATTTTCCCAGGCTCTTCTAATATTCAGTCTAAATTCATTTGGTATTTCAGATTCTTCTACCAAGTGCAGCAGTTATTTAGGCCCAATACATAAGAGAAAGTTTTCAGGTTTGATTGCTATTTCTGAGGGGCTGTTGGGAGCAGGAGTCTTTAAGCACAGATGGCCTACTAGATGCTTGTAACATTTAAGCCAGGGTCTCTCTTAGGAGGACCCAGGACCAGTCTAATCATGTGGTGGGAGGCTTTATTAGAATTACCTGCCATTATTAGTACCAATAAGAACCTAATTTTCATAGCACAAACAAGGTTTAAAGGAAAGCTTGACAATTGACTTGTCTCAAGCAGCAGGATTGGTGGGTATAGCCAAATTCTCTGTTAATTTAAGTAAGCGTAAATGCAGTGAAGTCACTGTAGTGAATACCACGTACATCTCTGGCCTTGGTACACGATGTATCCAATCACACTGTACTTGCCTGCAGTTTAACTTCTTAATTACACAGGATGGACCCACAGCTTGCCCAGTGCCGTTGGGACAGGGTGTAAATCAAAAGGCATATAAATAGATGGCAGGGGCAGGAAAGGAGTTCAGCAATGCACATGCCTTAAAAAGCGGTAACATTGCTCGCTCCCAGATGACTGCTGATGAGTATGTGGGAAGTAAGATGCAGTACCAAGATGTGGCTAAATGTACAAGGATTTGTATCCAGTGGGATTTAAAAAGATAAACTAAATATGAAAGTTTTGAAGTAAAACATGCAAATGTAACTCGGCTTTGAAATCAGAAAATTATTAGTATTTGCTATGAATAAAAGGTCCATTTGTAATTTGAAATGGATTAACTAAAGAGATATTGTAAGGTCAGTGGACTAACAGTAATTTCTGGTGGCAGCGACATGTTTTCTCCATTCCAGAATTTAATGCAGACAGTATTCTAGTTATTGTAACCCATATGTGAGATTTTTAGAAAATGTTGAGTGTAGTAAAGGCAGCTCTTTGGTGGTAGGAACAAATTACAACTTTAAACTAATTTTTTTTTTTTTTTTTAAGAAAACCTATTCAGTAATACCCCACATACGATTTAGTAGAGCTGAATTTGAGAGCAACTGATGGATCTGCCTGTGTGTTCTTGCATGTAGATTTTGTACTCCAGGGACCAGTGTAATTTGCAGTTGGGAAGCTTCTTTTAGGATTTTGATCTCCACCCCAGAAAACAGAGTGGCAACCCTGAGCAGGATCAAACCATATTCAGTAGTAGAAGTGAAACATAAAATATGTGCTTAAAAAAAGAATGTTGAAAAGTTTCAAGTTGCTGTTGTGATGTTCTTAAAGTTATTTCTGCTTTCTATGATGAACATCCACAGATGTGGAAAAGACACAGTAACTGTTTTTCCTTTTGAATCAGGATAGGAGCCCGACACTAGCAGAGAAACAACTGATCTTCAGAAAGGCCTGTCAAATGTTGTAGTTTCACAGTAGTGTCAGTTACTGTGGTTGTGAAATTGGGAGCCCATGTTTACAGCTAAGCATGCTCTAGCTTATTGACAAAACTGTAGAGTATACAAGACTGGCAGTAGAGTGTATCATCAAAATGGCACATGAGAATACTGATTACAAATAAGAGTACGTTGTAAATAGACACTGAACAGTACTGGCCAATGGTCACCTCCTTACTAGTGCAGAATCTCCTCCAGTGCTTGGCTTCTCTCCATTTCATGATGAGAATAACGGCCCTCTTCCCATAGCTGTTGACTTCCAAATGAAAAAATGGGTCTAGCAGAAACTTTTCTGAGGAAGTTCTCACACTTCTAGTGACACCATCTTTAAAACTTAACCTATAGTTGCACCCTCAAAAAAGCCCTTCATTGATTAATTATTAATAATCTGGTAATGTGACTGTTGCCAAGGAAACAAAAATTTAATTTTCTGGCTCATTTCAAACATGGAGTTGAATTGCATTTCTGTCTCTACGTTTAATGAACAAATCATTCCAATATTTGTGAGATTTAATTAAGATGGGGAGCTTACATGGGGAAGAAGGAGGCTGCTGCAGCGGCCATAATAAACTGGTGTTTATTGTGGAAGAGAAGGCATAAAACCAGCATTCTTCACTGTTGCTGCAATGCCTGGGCTCAGTCTTAGTTATCTATGGTAAAAAGAAAAAAAGTCTAAGGTAGGAATGGTAAGGCGTTGGTTCAGTGCCACAGACTGAAGGAAGCCTTGCAGAGAGAAGCTGGGGCACGCTCCCTCCTGCTCTTAGCTAAAAAAAATACAGCAAAATCTATTTTCTCTCTTGCTAGAGAGAACTCTGTTTTACAATAGGGACAATGTTTCTAGGTACCTCTGTTGCCACGGTAGTGTATGTCCTGGCAGTAGGACTGGTGGCTTTAAATGCTATGGCTCTGAATGACCCAAATAATAATCTTTTCACACTAATTTCCTCCTAAAAAGGGCATTAATGTTCCTCTGATGATGTTCCTGATCCTTAATTTCTGTTCCTTCCCACTCTTTGCTGGGCTTGCTTACAGAAAGCAGAGCCTGGACAAAAGAGGTCCCTGCTGATCCTTAGTTTGTCTGCCCTGATCATTAGCAAGAGGACAGTAAGGTTTCTAAGAGACAGAAAGAAAATTCTAAGGAGGGCCTTAAGTATAACCTCTACATATGATCCAAAAGAGAATATTTAAGTGCATTAAATAACCTTAATCTAGCCTAGCTTTGTATAACCTGGGCGGCTCCAGAGCAGTCACATCTGCTTATTTCTCTTTGGTCAAACAAATGCTAAGCTTGGATCTGCAAGTACGTTTGAAACATAAGCCTTTTTTTTTTTTTTTTTGTTCTTCAAGTGGAACTTTTGAAAGGGTAGTCTTCTGTATATTCTCATACAGAAGTAAGGTTCTATCAGTATTAACACACTTTTAAAAATATTTATATTCACATATAGTTAACCCTCATATGCAGATTTTGCTCTAACAGCCACACTAACTAACCTGGAATAGTTGTAAACATTCAGAAAGTTTGAATCAACAAAATTCCTGAAATACGAATACAGTGTCTGAATATAACTGTTAAAATTAACAAAATACAAGCAACAATTTAATATCACAGATAACAGAATTTTTCTTTCTCAGGAAGACTATGATCGTCTGAGACCTTTATCTTATCCTATGACCGATGTCTTCCTTATCTGCTTCTCAGTGGTAAACCCTGCTTCATTTCAAAATGTGAAGGAAGAGTGGGTACCGGAGTTGAAGGAATATGCACCTAATGTTCCCTTTTTACTAGTAGGAACACAGGTATATCTGGTTCTGTTCTACTTTATTTAAACAATTCAGATCATTGTATGGTGGCTTTTCTTTGGGCTGGAAGTTCAGGTCCGACAGGACCTGAGCAGCACCTTCTTCTGGCTTTGGAGGAATGACACTAACAAGTGGCAGAAAAACCTAGATCTGTGTTGTTCTCTAATAAGCTACCTCCATTTTGTTAAAATATATGCATTGCAAACAGGGTGGCAAGATTGGCTATGTCTCTCCATGAGACTTTATAGAAAGTCATGGGACTTACGGAATAAAATTGTCTGTTCATACCCATGTTACTGGAATTACTTGGGTCTACAACTATTTGTCATATCCAATATTTGCTGAAGCAAAGGACCAAGGGGAGAAGTGAGACAATTCCCTTCTGCTTCTTGTGGGCAGTGGACTGGGCTTCAATTACAAAGTGACCCACATGTTGGTATTATGTTTGGGTTAATCTTTCTGCCACTGCTAGATACACATTCTGGTATTCCGAGATGATCACATCTAATTGAAGAGATGAATTACAGAATAAACATTGGTTCCTTCTGGATTAAAGGTAGTAGTTCACAGCATAAGTTTCCAGGACGTTTGTATCAGAAAGGGTCCAAGATCTGAATCATGACCTGACTCCATTTTTATACATGGAGTACTCCATTAAATAAATAATTCTGCCTTAAAAAAGGGGTATCATATAGCCTGCTGACTTTTGTTTAGAAAAAGTATTCCAACATAACTGCAATCTTTCTTGCTAGGTTGATCTTCGTGATGACCCAAAAACTCTGGCAAGACTGAATGATATGAAAGAGAAGCCCATCTCTGTGGAGCAAGGACAGAAGTTAGCAAAAGAGGTAAACTGGATACTCCTATATGAAACCAAGTAGCAAAGAAGCAAAAAACCCTATTTCCAATTGACTTTTTCTTCCTTTACCACTTCGCCCATTTCTTTTACCAGTCAACGTATGAAACCTTATGACTGGTTACCAGTTAACAATATTTACTTACATTGTTGAATACAGCTAACAAGCAGACCTGTGTAATAGCACCTCCCCGTTAGTTATAGGACTAACTTTCTGTGAAGACACTTGTAAAAACTACATAAGCATTAGTCAGAGAGAATGAAAATCACAGAGTGGTTGAGGGTGGAAGGGACCTGTCCTGCTTAAGCAAAATGTTGGAAGCATCGTTAAGAAATTATTTGAGAATGCTATATTACCATTTTAACACACTGTGTGGATAGTGCTTATCAGGACACTTATGTATAAAGTTTTATTTTTGAAACATAAAATGGTCATGTAATTCTGTAATTCTTTTTTTGCTGTTGAATTATCAAAAATACCTTAGGACCCCACCGCCAATCCAAAGAGCTTATTTAATATGCTTCCTTTATAAACCAAACCAACTTAACTACATTCCAGATCTTTGGCCAAAAGACAACTATCGTTTTCTCCTACAGGGGATGCACATGCAGGTAACTTTTCTGGATCACAGCCAAACATTGTAGTGTCACTATAGAAAAAAAATGCAGAAGTGCACAGAGATAGAACTGAACAGCTGAAATACATTGCTATTGAATTAACTTATTTTCTTGACAGATAGGAGCCTACTGCTATGTGGAGTGTTCAGCTTTAACACAGAAAGGACTGAAGACCGTTTTTGATGAAGCTATTATAGCCATTCTAACTCCAAAGAAACACACGGTGAAGAAGAGAATAGGCTCAAGATGTATAAACTGCTGTTTGATCACGTGAGATACATTTGACAATGGCCAGGCTTACTGTGAAATTCTACTGAATTTAAATACAATGCATTAAGTACACAGCGAACTTGTTACAGGTTTGAAAGCTAAAACTATGATTCTGCCTTCTACAACCAGTGAAATCCAGAGGAATAAAATCAAACTCAATGAACTTATAACAAGCCGCCACCACATCTGTTACAAATATTTTATTCAGACTGGAAGGTACAATCTCTCAGGGTTACATAGTCTAGAGGAAGTAAAAACTGCACCATGCTGAAATGGCATCTATGTGATTTTATTGAGTGGAGATGCTTGGCCTGAAATACTCTAAATGAATTTGGATAGCCTTCTGCTTTGACTATACATATATATCTCTCTCTATCTTAAAAAAACCCAACTTTTGCACAGTCTGTATGGAATCTGCACAAAGAAATACCTTGTCTCTCTTTGCTCCAGTTATCTGCTTTTGTATGTAAGCTGCTTCCGGTTCCAGTGTATCCACAGAGGTGCAATAATCAGACCAGCCATATAGCCAAAGGTAGCTCCGAGGGAACACGAAATGGGCCATACCTGAGGGGAGAACACAAGGTAAAAGCAGACAATGAGGAAAATGTTTGTGGTTTTTTTTGTACTTCGTGAGCACAAATTCTCAGTGTAATCTAGGTACTGAAAGAGTAGTCTTATTCTACTTTAAAGCTTGATGTGCTTTCCTAAAAATGCCAAAAGTGTAACAATCATCTTCATGAACACTAAATGCTGTTGTACAGTTTTTAATTAATATGCATTAAAATGTAACCAGGCTTCTGGCTATTGCAGACTTTAGTTGAATATTCCCAAAACTATGTGAAAAAACTTAGAAGTATTTATATCCCCTGAAGTGTTCAGCTAACCTAACTTCCTGTTCTGCTGCACACGTTTGGTAACCTACTGATTTCTTGGTAATTTCTCCTTCCAGTCTCTCATGGCATTCTGAAACTTCGAGAGGTCTGTATAAACGAACTAATATTGAAATAAGGCCAGAGACTGAGATGGATGGAGGGTTTTTCTTTCTTTTTTTTTTTCTTGAAAAGTAGGCAAAGTGATGAATTTCCCCCTGGCTAGCAGTAGGGAGGGAACATAAATTTGGAATCTGACTGAACATCTTGCACTCAGTTCAGCAAACATGCAGTAAGCCACTTATGTTAAAGAGAGCTTTAATTATAAGCCTTATTTCCTAGTATAAGAACAGGGAACTGACTCGATACAGCTGACTCACTTTCACAAACCATCTAGTACTGAGGCAAAGAAGTAAGGGGATTCTCCCCCCACCCCTTTTTTTTAAAAAAAATTGGTATTGATTTGCAGGGAGGAGTGGCCAAAACAAACCTTAACCAGTTTATCCTCAGATGTAGTTTGTATTACCAGTCAACTACATACTGCATTTGATGAAAGTCTCAACTGAGCTGGTCATTAAAAGTATTTATTGTAGAATAAACTGAATTCCCATCCCTCTTCAAAATTCTCCTTTGCATTTTTTTTTTTGCAAGGACAATTTTGCACTTCCTGCTGTACAGTGCATGTTCCTGAAGCAAGTGCAGACTGCACTCTCCTATTTTTTAAATTTTCAAATTAAGGGGGATAATTCCACCTTCTATAGTATTTGAGACTGAGAAATGCACTAGACATTAAAGAAAATATCCACATCTCAGTGTCCAGCCTTCTTTTCTACTTCATTTTGACTTGCAATTCATGAATATCGAATTAACTTAATGGTACTGGTTCCTTCTTTCATTCATTTTCCTAGCTCTGATTCTTCTCTTTACTTCTTTATCACTTGGAAAAATACATCTATTCACATCCTGTGATCATGGGAATTTTAACTAGGAATAAGAGTAACGTATTTTGTCCTCTGCTCTTTCATCTTCACAGTCTCCTCAGCTGTTTCATCTTCACATTCCTTAGCATTTGCAGTTTTATATATTATTTGGAGGTCTTAAGGAGTGTAGCAAAGATGACTATAAACAAGGTGCCTTAGGTACTCTTTATTGACCTTATTTCATTCTTCCGTTTCTGGACATTCTGTCTCTGCTACTTGTTTTTGTTGCTGAATATTTTGGCTGTTGCCTCTCAAACCAAAGACTTGCTTGTTTTCATTCATTTAACAGTGGTATTGTAGATCTTCTATAAAAAGCCTTGAGATGCTTTGGCATGGTAGGATATTATGTATATTTAAAACTCACATGAGTTTGTGGCCTTGGCTAAACTTATACTTCAGGTGGATCTTTTCAACTTTTAAATGAAATGTAATTAAGTTATTGCTAGCATTTTGCATATTAAACATGTCTAAAGGACAAAACAATAAAAAAGTCCCTGCAACCCCAGCTGCTCACTCAGTAACGTTCAGTTGGAAGAGGAGTCATACTTTCTTAACCACTGATGAAGTCAAATACCACTCTAATATCCACAAAACTATGGACAGAGGCTTCATAACTCAGTGGGTTTTTTTACATCGAATTCTCTGAGTGATCAATGATCCTTCATTAAATTTTACCTACATTAGGTGAATCTGTAGTTGCCTATTTCCTTTTCAGAAGTATAGGTAGATGCTGGACTCCAAATTTTCCATGTTCCCTTAACTAGAGAGTCAATATCCCTGATGACCCATTGACCCGGTATCTTTTGGTATTTTGTGTATAGTGGGCAATTATTGTAGCTTCTTTTACCTGATTGAACTGCAACTCAACATGTTTTTTCCAATAGTTATGTAACTTTTAATATTAATTATGCCTCTGTGTCTTCCAAAACATTGAACTTTTGCTTTGCTTTTTAAAAATCAGTGTTACCTTACAGAAGTTTCAGGCTGTCTCGCTTAACACATGAGTCTCTGACCTCTGAAATCCAACCCTTGCCAATGGCAGCTGGCAAAGACAGAGGGCAAAGGGAAGAAACCATAAAACACTCCATCTCACTGTCTATGAATGAGAGACAAGAAACACCACCTCATCCCTTCTAGTGGCATAGAACAGAAGGGTACTAGGCCAGGTATTCATTCGTATTGTGCTGGTCATATGGCCGAAAGTAGTTCTGAAGGCAGTTTGATTGGTCTTCTGAAAAATCCCTAAGCACAGGAGTTAAAAGCCTGTACTTAAGAGCATTGCTGTCCTTATGCTGTTTTCTCTAACCCTCAAGGCAGGGCAAAAAACCCTAACAGGTAGCGATAGTAGTTCTGCACCTTTTATTCTTGACTGTTGGCCTTCATGCTACATATAACCAGATGCACCCATGGGTATATCTAAAGCAGCAAGTTATCAAAGTCAGATTAAGATGTGGCTCCTAAGCACATCAGCTGCACTAAAATAACAGCCCTTGCATATGCTTTTTGTCAGTCTATGAACTTGGGTTGCTTTATTTTGCATTAGCTGCTGGCCTCATTTTTCTGAGACCCAATCACCTTCTGCTGGACCTTTTTAAATTAATTTGACTTGCTTGATCAGTCTGCTTTGGCCCTGTCTTTCCTATATCTCTTAAACTTGGTTTAGCTTCCCTGACTTGGTATAAACTGCCTCTAAGTGATAAAAATCTAAGCAGCTAATACCCATCTGTCTGTTCTAAGAGATTCCATTCTGTTTGTTTAAAGTATGCAACTTGTAATACACCCCTCTCATCCCCTGAGAACGATTCAGCTCAGTTTCTCCTACTTTATGCTCCCTTCTGCCATGACGAAGCTGACATATCCTACCCTGGTACTGATGTCATGTCTAGGCTGAGGCAGCAGCAGGGGAATAAGATGTTAGGCTACATTGCCTAATTGCACTTTTTTTTTTGAGGGGGAAGAAGGTTGATCCGGAGAGAAAAGTGTGGGGAGTGCAGGAGACAGGACAGAACATTCTTCAGGAAACTGTCATGAAATGCCTTGTCTATCCCAGCAGCTGGGAAGCATCAGCTACCATCCTCACAGCTTAATACAAGAAAAGTCAGTTTACATATCAAACACATGCGGAAAAGGGCAATTTTAACAACCTGTATGTGGTTACTAGGAATCTGAACAGCAGCTCGGCAAAAACAAGTCTCCATTTACATGCTTAACAAGCACAAAAATTACATTTTAAGGGACAGAGCATGAGCGAGTGGTTAATGCAAAACAATCCTGGCTTCTGCTATTTGTTTAAATTTTCTTTTTGCCTTCTCTTTTCATCTGGCAGCAGGTATAGGACTGAACAGAGATTTCTTTAGGCTAGCTAAATAGACACTGCAGAACTACAAGGTTTCTAGTATATATTAGAACTCATTTTAAGAATAAGGACTCAAAATAGGAATTGCCAACCTTTCTGGACACAAATGAGCTAGTTTCCTCAGCGCTCTTTAGAACATGTAGGAACTGATGTGAGAATGCTTAGCATATTGCATGGAAAGCAGAGCATGTTGCAGGATCTCAGCAAGGTATCTAGCTCTGCTGTACTATGCATGTAGCTAGTTAAACCAGAATTCTGACTGCATGACAGTTTTGTCATCTATTACAAGCCTGTAACTTGCATCCCATGCAATGGGAATTACATAGACATTGATAAGGACATAAAGGCCAGATTCTTGTAGGTCAGAGCAGCAACACCCTAGTAAAGTTTTTGAAGATACTATAAAAGTTCCAGCAGTCAGCCGCTCACTTTATTATATGAATGCAAATACAGTGGGGCAATCTCCTGTACTTATTTTAAGTAAACTGGTCCCATTCTTCAGATGAGTGCTTTTCTCATATTCTTAACTCGATTTTTTTGTATGCTTACTATTTCAAAAGATCCATTTCTGACTGTTAATTAGAAACCTATGTAATAATTTGTTTCATGTTAAAACTGAATAAATGAGCACAATTACTTTCCCTCCTGTTTCTACCATGCCTTAAATTCCTGATTGTTTAGTCTGTACTGTCTTAAAAATTTCAGTACATGCCTTTAATCTATTTTGGTTGCATGCACATGTTAACTAAAAGTGTCTTATCACATCATACAGAATGTGTGTGTTGACAAGCGCATGCCAAGGAGAATAAAGTGTGAGGTTTTTTTCAGGCTGGCATTTGTAACTAGAAGTTGGTTTTGTGGATTTGTGTTCTAAAGTTATAGCAAGCATAACTGCTTTTGATCTCACCGTTAAGATTTACATTAAGAAAACATATCATTAAATAAACAATGATAACCACACTAAAGTGGAACAAGCTTCGGCCTCTGTTTAAAAAAACCCCTCAAACACTGGATATTATCCCTTCTACTCACATAAAGCAACTTCTTTTACAACAACACTTTCACGTAGGTAGTAGATCCAAAAGCAAATACAAGAAGGAAGCTCTCTGAGCTGTGTTAAGAATAACAAAGTAGTGTGAAAGTTTATAGTCCTATTTCAGCTTACTCGAGTAACCACCAAGAACTGTACACAAGATTCTCCAGATTATTTTCAGGTTACAAATGTCTGAGAGGTATCTAGGCTAATATTTACAGTCATATTAGCTAAATTACATGGCAGTTATTCAACTCATTTAAGTTATATCAGCACTACCTATTATGTTTGCAGTATCCAGTATAAAGTGGTAATACATCAATTTCACTTTTATCTAATGATATGAAAACACTGTAGGCAGAATATTGTTTCAAAGTCACTTTTTATCATTAGTAACTGGTACTACAGATAAAAATTATGCTACAAAGAAAACAGATGGATGGGTGGGCATACATACAGTAAACCCAGGAGCATGTTTAAAAGTCTGTTACCAGAACATGCAATAAACCCAGGAACTTTACAATTTCCAAAATTCAGTTGTTGTCAATGATGAATGGGGTGTCTGGAATACTAGTTCCACTGCATATAAAGCATGCTGATAAGGTTTTGGTCTTTAATTACACCATCTTATTCTGCAACTAAATTACCTCAGGCCGAGCAGAGAAAGGATGTGTCACGATGTGTCTAATAACACCTAAATGATCTCGTTCTGTTTCAGTGGTGGTATGCTTTAAGGTGCCACTTCTTAGAGGACACATGAAGCCAGGATCCTAATCACACATGGTTATTAAAAGTACACCATCAACTTGAAATAGGCAATCTGATAAAATTGTACAACTGTAATGAAGAAATTATTTTCTATTTCTTTGCTAGAACTGTCCTAAGTAACCGTAACCCTTACATAGCCACTGTGCATCAGAGGGCTAGAGGCAACTAGAGATGGATGTACAACTCTTTAAACCTTTTGAACATTGTCTAGAATAGCCTTATTTAAATGGTCATAATTAAGTGTTGCAAACTATTTTAAAAATTGTGTAAGAATTAGAGAGTAATCTCAAAACGTTGGCAAACTTATTCTACCAGTCTGACACTTGTAATAAACTGAAATATGTCTTGCAGAGTAAGTCTTGAAAAGTTTGGGGGTGGTTTGTGTGTGGTTTTTTGTGTGTATTTTTTTTTTTTAAATACAGAAATGTAACTACTATAGTTACTAACTTGCATTCCTGTAAGGCAACTATCTTTACCTTCGTCTGAGATAGGCTTAATTCTGCAGACCTATAACCAGGAACAACCACAGAGCAGGCCTCCCTGACCAACTGTTTTGCATAGTTACAAAATAAATTTTTCTGAAAACTAGCAGAGGGGCAATAGGCATGGCCAAATAATATTAAAAAGTTACTTTAACAACAGAATAATGAAAAACAATAAATCATCATACCAACTGACTTTCAGTTATATATTTTATACTTCTAACACAAATGCTTTATATATTTTTCATTTAGATTATTCAGATAAACATTATTCAGATAATTAATATAATTATTTCCAAAGCAATATTCTGTTCCTATTAAGTAATATTCACTTAGCATAAAAGTTGTTGTATGCTAAAATAAATGCATTTTACATTATTTTAAAATGTAGACAGGCCCACTAATCTGAATATCCCCTGTATGCAATATTTTTCAAACATAAACATGGAAAAAGACTGAGACATCTGTATTTATCTCTGTTTTGTTGCGTGTCATGAGGTATGCATAAAGAACCAATATGTTTCCTTTAGTTTATGAATAACTCAGGATGAAGTAACATTTTGGTTTTAGCCATTAGCACATGAATTGGAACTCCTGATGATGAATTTCATACCAAGTTTACTCCACAGAAGTCTGAAGTACTTTGAAGTAAAAACAAATTCTAGTGAAAGACATACAAGACATTGACATCTAATTTTCTTATCAGGTAAGATATAGGTAATGGTACTACAAAATTATCAGCTTCTACTAATATATCTCAACCATGATGTAAAGGGATGACTACCATATAATTTTTCAGTTCTTCTATTAAGATTGCAGGAGAAGATGCTAGTCCCAATACAGACAGCTGAGGACTGGGAAACAGATAAGCAAAAAAATGAACCTAATGTTGCCCTCAATTGCTCTTTCTTTTAAGGCCACAAAGCAGCAACAAGGTGACATCAGAAGAACAGCCATATGTATCAGTGTGGCAACTCAGACAACAGGTGCCTTATAGGAAAGTGCAGGCAGCTTGATTCAATACTCTACTAGAATTCCAGCATCCTCAGTACTCTCTTTCTTTCCTTCAACCTCTTGTTTGCTTCAGGTGAGTGACTACAGGCCATTTTCATTTGAAGCAATTTCTATGAACAAAACTGACTTCACAGAAGTGGCTTTACATACTCCACTCTCTGAACTGGACTACAGTCAATTTGAAAGTAGACTATAGACACTCTGAAATTGTCTACAGTTTAAAGTGTAGACACTAGATTTGATAAAGTGCTAAATCCTGATCAGGTGGAAAAATACACCAATTCAAGACATAGTGCTTAACTTTTCCTGTGAACCTCAGGTTATATTAGATTGTTCTAACAGAGCTAAATCAATAGCAATAGCATTTTTCATTCCAAACTTATAGTGCATTTCTGCACTTGCTGGTTGTCAGGTGTTTTTGCCAACTTCTGACATTTCAGGGCTACAAACAGAGCACAAGGGCAGCAGCAGCAACCCTTTGGTTTGCTTTATCATGTGATATTTCTCAACTATTGTTCACCCATCCAATTCTTCTAGTACCAATTTCACCTTGTCTACAACACTCCTTAAATAATGAATTGTCTGAAGCTTAAAGGTATAAATGCAGCTGTGTTTCTATACAGACACAAACACTAACCATAACCAATAGAAACATCAGAACCAGATTTTGCAACAAGTAGGCTTAAAGGCCTTAACACTGCTCTCTAAAATTATAATACCACTTTAGTCTTGCCCATATAAGATGATTTAAACCACATTTTCTGTTCTAGAGCAGAACCATTTCCACTACAGATTTTAAAAAATTGTTTACAACAAAAAGGAAAACAATCACTAACGAAACCTGTTCTTATCTCAAAAGCTGGTTTTGAGTCCAAAGACTAAGCTATTCTGTTTGAGTCCCTTTTCGGATCTGAGACAGGTAAATCCAAACTTGTAATCCTCAAGCTCTCTGCTTTTAGGCTAATATGAGAAACAACTGATGTCAAAAGCGTGACAGCTTAATACTTCATTCATGCAGATGCCTAGAAGTAATTTGGTTTTGTCTGGGCTCTGATTACTTTTAAGCCTACATTACAATCTACGTGATTTTTTTCAGACCTTGCTTGGGACTTAATCTGTAGGTGTTCCGCAAGCATACCAGCTAGATTAGGTTATATACAAAACACTCACAGTCCATGTCTTTTGGGGGGATTTTTTTTTTTTAATAAAGAACCTCTTCCTGCAATTGCATTATGTACAGGTATTTTTATGTTCAATTAAGTCGGTGGTTAGAGATCAGTCACTCAGGAGATAAGCAATCTGCACTAAAGATTTTCTTCCCAAACTAAGCAGATCTGCAACAACAGCAGAATCCTTTATGAGGGCCATTCTTCTTTCCCCTGCCTTAGGCTGAAGACAACACAGAAAGCACGTCTCCTCTTTCATTGCTACAGTGAAAGAATCTACTCTGAGCTTCTGTAATCACCTGACATACGGTAGCAAAAGGAATACTCTTGCAAAAAGGGTTTTCATTGCTAGTGCCCAGTGAACTTCAGAAGAACAACAGAAATGTCTCTTGGCTCTGAAGATTTCTGAGACAGTAATGCAGAGCTACTACGTGCAGCTCAATACCTGTGTTGTTGAATCCATACTACTCAGTGGGGATAGAAAGACAAAAAGACTCACATCAACTGTCGCATGAAGTTCAGTGTTTCCAGAGAACCTGATTCATATGTATCTCAGCTTGGCTGAACTGGGAAGCAGTGTTTCCTGGGCAACTATTGAAAGTATCCTGGCCAGGACACTTTTTTTTTCCCTTTCCTTCTTCTGTGCCTTGGTGACCAATATTTAAGAGATCACCTTCACAAAAATATTGAATTATCAACAGGTGATTGAAAACTTTTAAGAGTTGTGAACAGGATCTCTAACAAGCTACTTTAAAGAGGTTCATCTCTGCCTTGAAGATTTGTTACCATTTTGGTACTTCACTGTGTTGCTTTGCTGAGATAATTTGACTATAAAAACTACATTACATTTTAAGAACAACTTCTTTCATTTTCCCTTATACAGCAGATCTTAAAAAATTAGCACTTAAAACTGCAGTTTTCAAAGACCGCTGAAGGGGCAGCCTGCAGGACTGATAAGCAAACTTCTCTACGGCTGCTCTTGAATTGCTCACATGATGATTAAAGTAATGATCAAGCAGTTCAGACCCAAAATGGAAAGCAAGATTTCTTCCCCCACCCTACTATTTTAAACCCTCCAAGGTAAAAGGTGGAGAAGTAGGGATGGGGAAAAATGAAGCAAACTTTAGGGAAAGAACACAGGAGCAAATGCTCTGGATCTAGACACAGGAAAATTGCTTTGATACAGGAATTGATAGTCAGACTCTCCCCTGCCAACTTTGGTATCAGGACTATGTCAGAAATGAGGGTGGAGATGGTAAAGAAAAAGGGAACTGCAGACATACGGTTTCTGCTGCTGCCTGAATTCTCTGGGAAGTATTCATGCCCAGAAACAACTAGTGAGAAGTTATGGTATCTGAGGTTTCTGCAGATGCTTTGCTGTTCTGAGAAGTCAGATAATATCTTTTTATATGTCTCAGTATAGATTATAGAGCTTAACTTCCATCAGTCATGTTTGGCTTTTATTGACTTAGAAGAGTTTTCAAACAGAAAAAGCTGCCAGACCATTACCAAACCTGTGTCTCCTGCTATGGGAAGATGGGGGAATGGACAAATAAAGTAAAAAATTAACTGTACTTAAAGTATTTGTCTTAATCTATTAGAGTCCTCGTTATGTTAATCAGAGCCTACTGACTTAATTACTAAATTTTCCTTCTATCATTGGTGTATAAAAGGTGAAATTTTTATACACAGCATTTTAGCAAAGTCTGAGATTTGGGGAATAATAAAACCTGCCAGATGTGTCATGCCATTTTAAAATCCTAGCTGAGCAAGAAAAAACGCTTGCCTCTCATTGGAACAGGAAAGTGAGTAAGACTTTGCAAGAAGATACAAGATTGCACGTCAATGAATTCCTTGATTTTTGGGTTACATTCGTGTCCATCAACAGTTAACTACTGCCAACACGTATCTATGTCGAATTGACGATGAAACATCTTGCAAGAGTAAAACCAAGTGTTTTTAGGGAAGAAAACCTGATTGTTTTTGAAGTATTAACCTACTTCTCTATTACTTTTTAAAAAGAAATTTTAATATCTTATTACACTGTTGTAAAGAAAGGCTGGTGGCATAACAGCAGACTGTTAGCTACTTATGGAAGACAAATTTCCACTGCAGTTGTAAGCCACAGTGTCTCTACAGTATCAGAGAGAAAAGTGTGTTGCCTGTTATACTGATTTCTGAAAGAAACCTTTGAAACCATCTGCTTAAGAACAGGCCTGGTAGATACTACTCAGCTGAAAGCGTATGAGTTTGGTAACCTGAGGAAAGAAAATGGCCACTGTGGACATTTAAGAGAAAGCGTTACTAGTGTCATTTTATGGCAATTGCAGATTTTAGTTATCTTTAATGGAATCATTTCTCCATGCCAACAAAAATATGAAGAAAATGGCACAGACATTTGAATTTATAAAGACAGAATCTGCAATGCCAGCTTCACATTTTTTATTGTGCAACTACAAAGCTAATGCATGCCTGCCTTTGAAATCAGAAGGTAAGTTTTTAGTACAGTGCTTTGGCCACACCATCTCCACAAATCAATCCAAATCCATTTAAAATGCATTCTGTTAAGTGTTTTTATGGAAGGTAGATGGGAACTGAAACACTAGGAAAGCATCTTTCCTTCCCTACTCATAAACAATAAAAGCTACCAGACTGAAGGCAGACAAACTTGGAGCCATCTTCATCATTTCATGTTTCTCCTCCTGCTTGTCTAGCTTCTTACCAAAATACAGCTCTATTTCATGATAAAATTTGCATGCAACAGACACTCATAAATCTATAACAAAGAACCTATTAAAAATGGAGGTAAAAATTTTGCATTTTACACCCTTACCCTGTAAGCACACATGTTTCCAATGACTTTTTAAATATTTGGCACAACCCTTTAGGAACAGCTTATGACTAATTCCAATATACCTCTACAGTTTCAGAGCAACTTTGTATAGCGTGCATATCCAGAAAATTAGTATTTTTATATTTATGAAAAGGTGTACATACTAACCTGCCAAGGCCGATCCCAATCAAGAGGAATAGGAAATGCTCCAAACCAAGCTCCAAGTATACTGCACATGGTAGTAATCTGTAGACTGCTTTCCCAGATGGACATAGCTCTGTAAAAACAGTGTGTTACAAGATTTCAACAGCAGCAGAAGTTACCATGTCAGAATGTTAGATCTGATTTCCCTCAAGATTTTTGAGACTACAAACAGATATAAAAATCCATGTATTTGATAAATAGCATGCAGGTTTCTTCTAAAATATATAAACTACATGTAAAATGTAAGTTGCGTATTTTAGCTTTAATCACAATCTTTCTATACTACACATTGAGGAGATTTTTTTTTCCCCCTTGAGATGTTTACTGCAAAAGCTAATTTATTTTACCTGGAAAGAGAATCATGGAATCATAGAACAGTTTAGGTTGGAAGGGACCCTAAAGATCACCTAGTTCCAGCCCCCTGCCATGGGCAGGGACACCTTCCACTAGACCAGGTTTCTCAAAACCCCATCCAAACTGGCCTTGAACACTTCCAGGGTTGGGGCATCCACAGCTTCTCTGCGTAACCTGTTCCAGTGCCTCACCACCCTCATGGTGAAGAATTTCTTCCCAATACCTAATGTAAATCTACCCTCTTTCAGCTTATAGCCATTACCCCTTGTCCTGTCACTACATGCCCTTGTTAAAAGTCCCTCTCCAGCTTTCTTGTAGGCCCCCTTTAAGTACTGGAAGGCTGCTAGAAGGTCTCCCCAGAGCCTTCTTTTCCCCAGGCTGAACACCAACTCTCAACGTGTCCTCATAAGAGACACACTCCAGCCCTCTGACCATCTTTGTGGCCCTCATCTGGACTCGCTCCAACAGGCCCATGTCCTTCTCATGTTGGCGGCCCCAGAGCTGAACTCAGTACCCCAGGTGGGGTCTCACGAGAACAGAGTAGAGGGGTAGAATCACCCCCCTTGACCTGCTGGTCATGCCTCTATTGACCTTGAAACGGTGCTTGACTGAGCAAATGAAAATATCACGAAACTGTGTGCATTGTAGGGAGAAGCAGACACGAGAGGGTAGCATGGAATTGTATGGAAAAGCACAAGCACAGTCACAAAGTACTCTATGGTGTAGACATGTTACTATTTGATGACTGTGACGATCTGAAATTCAAAATAGAAGTCCACTATGTGAATATTCCAAAGCAAATTTCCATCAGCTGAAAAGAAACACTGCAAATAAATGTAACCTGCATGTTGCAGCCCTTGAACATTGCATTCAAGTTCAAGGACACTAGCTGCAGGATAAATTTATTGCACAGTAAAGAACTCTTGCATTGCCAATCATGGCACATACCATATGAGATGTTAATGACTTCAGTTCTCAGTTTATAGCTTCCTACCATTACTGATTTCAAAAGTTTTGGAAAAGTTAGGTTTCTGTTTAACAGATAAGCATTTATTGTTCATCAGTCTACCAGGTGATTGCTTTGCTTTTCTTAAGCCATGAACATTTAAGTACTTGGTACCAATTAAGAAACAAGAACAGCAGAAGTTCAGAACACAGTAGGGCACAGTTCTGAGACAGGAGAACAGGACTGAAATCACTGCTCCAAATCAGTAAGGTAAGAGATCTGAATCTTAAGTTTGCTACATCTCAGATCATAAACACAAACCGAGCTTCAGCTGACAGAAGAAAAAAGATGTGCATTTTTATGGCTAGAAGACTAGATGGATAACAAACTCTGAACTTGACATGTGCTGTTTCGGTTGCATGACATGAAAGCTTTAACCTTACACCTTGTTTTGAAGAGTCTAAAATTTCTGACTTTACTGCTTAGTACACCTAACTCACTGCTGCATTTGGTATTGACCAAACAACTCACAAGTGTAAACCAAACATTTTTCATTGTTTGCAAAATAAAGGTCATACAGATTATAAGATTTATGGCGCAACATTGACATTTTGGACAGAACTGTTTCTTCTACAATAACCCCATCCCTTTAACTTACAACACTCCATTTCAATTCACAATCCTACCATCTTGAGATTTTTTTTTAAAGGGAAAGGTCCCAATTTAACTATAAAACTGTTTAGGATTCTGCACATAGAAAATGCTTGTAAATTCTTTTCAGAAGCTGAATAACCGAGCGGAGAGCTGTTAGGCAGCACAGGGAAGAGAACATTCACTACAGCCTTAAAGCAGTGAAAGAGCCAGCAGAATATACTGAGGACTGACTGAGGTACATTTATACCCCACAAGACATCTTATCTGGTAAATCTATACACATACTGCTGCACCATATGGAGATACCAGACTGAGTCTAAAAGCAAAACAACAGAATTAGCAAGGCACAGTACCCAAGTGAATAACTGCCATTGGTAGTTTGGCAGTTTGGCAACCATTTGAGCTGCTAATTCAACCACTCTGCCGCATGGATGCTGGCTACTCAAATACAACCTGACTTGTCCTCCAACATTATCCCGAAGGAGCAATGCTTTGATTAATCTCTTCAGGGAACGTCACCCATCGGGATTTTTGCAGGTATTCTTTAACCCATTAACCCATTACATAAACCCCTCATTTGCATGAGGCTAACAACTGCAGCAATGTTTACAAACTTTGAGTTTTATAGGTTTCTTTATTTTTTTACTATGCTTAAACTACAACTAAGATCATTCTGCAGGCAAAACTAGCAATATTTAAGATCACAAATAATCACTAGTGGCACAAAGGCTCTTTAAAGCCTAAAGTAATTATTTAACCCATTTAAATAATACAATACATTAAGTGCTGTTTTAAATAATGTTTGAATTAAGAGGTTAGCTAACATAAAAGAATTTACTAAGACAGCTCCTGGCTAGACAAGATCTGGAATTTTGGGCTGCGGCAGGACTGAAATGCTAAGCAGCACTTAGTATTTGATGATGCCTACCTTTACAAACGACATTTCCAAGTCTGTAAGAGTATGCAGTTCACAAACAACTGATAAAATAGGTGAAATGAAAACTGGAAGAAGCCCTAAAGTTATGGTTTTATACTAGTTTTTTGACAAGCTCCAAATAAAATCTACCCAAGTGACATAATTGCTATTGTACCAGAAATTTCAACACAATTACTCAGACTAGTGTTTTGAAATAAACAGTCCCCAAAAGGAGCAATAAAAAAAAAAAAAAAATCAGCAATTGAAAGCTGATTTCTTGAAGGCTTTTATGCAGAAGGCTGTTTCAGCCAACAATTACTGAAAAGCTATTTAAAGAATAGTCACCTGCTTCCATTAGTGCCGATAACCCTTTCTGTAGTTTTTATTTCCCTCTGTCTGCTTACAGCAGCACATGATAGCATATGATCAGTGCCGTGACATTGGTCACAACTCTAGATGTCAGAATACGGAGTCCAGAGATAGCTGGCATGGGCCCATCCCTTCCCAAATGCAGAATTAGTAAAAAGAGCCCTATTTACAGCCTACTTAGAATTGAAGTTTTTATGATGTAGAATACACAAACTTAATTTTCTCACATATTTTATGTGTACATAGACTATAAATATGCAGGTAAGAACAAATTGTTCAAATTTCTTAAGTAATTAAAAAAAAAGAAATCTATTTGGTCCATCAAATCGACATTTCCAATTCAAAAGTGTACTCCGTTTGAAAACGTGGAGCATGTGCAATTTTCTGAGCTACAATTGTGTTTCATGCAATTGTTTCATGCATAGAAAAAAACAACACCTCGTCTCCACACTGCCAACAACTCAAACTTTATAATACAAACAATAAACCTGCAGTGTCACAGATTACATGTTACCATGAAGCAGAATATATAATCCACCTCCTAGAGGCATGGGCACTTAACGACTGATCTTGTAGTAACCTTATTAGAAGTGATATTACTAGCAGTGACTGCACTTCCAAGTGCTGCAAGTAGAAACAGAGAAAGCTAAGCATCTCTGCAGAAAAAATAAGCACTTTGCAAGATTTTCCCAAAAATATTTAAGTCAGACTGACTCAGTTGTACCATAGCTATTATGATGTAATAGATTACATACAAGTTACTTGAATGTAACTTTATGAATAGTCCTATGACAAGATGTTACGCGCATCAGTATTTTCACACTAGACCACCTAAAACATAGCAGAAAGCTATCCGGAGCAGTAGCTACGTAATTAATATCTGCTACTTATTTACACTTGATACATCAAGATAAACTTTCTTTTCCTAGATGTCTTTTTCTGTCTTTCTGCAAAAACAGTAGCACAAGCAGATTTTGATCTTGGAGATACTGCACAGGCAAGTAAGAGTAACAAAAATAAATGCCAGTGGTTACCTAACTCGAAATTGTATTCAGATATTTTTAAAACACATTCCTTTTTCATACTAAGCTATACATTTAACCAGACTTTCCAGCTTGCTGTTCCAGTGCAATTCAATTTGCTAAACTCTTCTTTCAAGGCAAACAGCTGTGTTGATCTTGCCAAAGCATCTTTTTCCTCCATTCAACCAGTCCCACCTCATTCTGCATGGTTAAGTTAGAGACAACCTTTAATACATCATGTCTACACTCAGCTCACGCCTAAATTCAAGATGTTCCAACTCATGAATGAAGTCAAATGAAAAAAACACAGGATTATTTTTAAAGGAGCAGCTTGCTACAATCCATACAAAAATTTGCTACAATTTTTCTTTGTAGTCTATTTTCATACAAAGGCTAGTCTAAATAAACATCATTATTAAATAGACATTTTATTCAGATAACATCACATGGCTCACTAGTGAGAAGTATGTACAAGTTGTCACAGCAAAAACACCAAAACAAGACAACTCTTTTTCCTATGCAATAATTGTACTGAAATAACATTAAGGTCTGGACTAGGAAAGAAAGAAATTGACAGGCATTCAAAACCTAACCTGGCACAGAGACAGACTGTTGTCAAACATCTGTTACTTCAATTCAACTATTATTTCCAGTTGCAAAACCTCTGAAGATGACTAAGTGAATCAGCAATGATTTGTTTTGGCTAAACAACTCCATGCTTTTATTAAAGTATATTCAACCATTCCACTGAAATTAAAAAACCAAGCATAACTGACTCGAATAATGATTCAAGATATTTTTCAGTAAACTGAGACAAACCATAAGTCAACACCTGAAACTACTATAAAAAGTCTACTTTTGTCCTCCTCTACAGAAGTATAAACCAAAAGTAACTCCATAGGTCAGCAGTATTATACAGCTTTCCACTTTCTTTTGAGATGAGACCTCACCCTTATAAACTATCAAAAGAGAATGAATGCTACCATCTTATTATTAAATCTGAAGCATATGTGGGGCAGCTTTACATTTCAGCATACCAGTTTTTCAACTATCCTGTTATTTACTGAGTGAAAAAAGCAAAAGAGATAGAATTACTTCTGAAAAATACATTATCCTTGATACATGCTAATGTCATGGCTGTCACTGAGGTGAAAATCAAGTAAAAAGGCTCATTTTACTTTAAACATACTCTTGAAAAAAATTAATGCTTGAAAACACAGATACTGAAAACAGCTTTCTTTGAAAAAAGAGCATGGGTAAAGATTACATACTTAAGACCACAGTAAATTATATATCATTTTCACCATTATGTTCAAAGTAAAAATACTGTTAAAATAGCATTTGTTTTGGTTTGTTTTTCCTACTTTAGAAGCTGTATTTACAAAGGTACTGTTGGATCATGTGCAAGATTCTCCCTGCACAGCTCAGTCTCAGGTCTCCTCTTTATTTGACAACCATCAAACCAGACTGCACAATGGTTTTACACCAGTAAAATGCGCATTTGAAACTTTACTTCCTTCAAACACACGAAGTGAGATTTAGTGTCTGGACACCAAAAACAAAAAGCCAGTTTTCTGAATCAATGTCTTCAAAATAATTTTGTCAGAAAAGCTTTCATAAGCCCGTAATTACAAATATGAAAAACACCCATAATGCAGGAAGTTTACCTTTCTTTAAATTCCATGATACAGTGTTTACATCAATTCTGTCCATTTCTGTTCTGGGTAAAATCAGAAACTTTAGAGTAGAACTTACCCATTTTTACTAAATACCCTTATCCACGCTTGTACGTTTGGTCCCAGCACACACAAGCATTGTAAAGTAGTAAAGGTAGACAGGAGAACTGCAAACAAAAATGTCTCAGTCACTGACCTACAAAGGAGGAACATTACAAAATTAAGTGAGGTAGTTACTAATTTTCTAACAGTTCCAAGATTTAGGAAAAAAAACCCAAACCCTCTAACTCAACTTGTGAAAATATACATGCTTTCTTCAACCTCATGTAGAATAATAAAGTATTTTCTTCTTACTCTGTAGAATAGTAAAGAAAGATGGAAACAATTCTGGTATCTGTTTGTTATCTCAACAAAGACTGAAATGCAGTAATGATTTTAAATGCTTGATACCTGTAACATTTTAAAAAACACAGGTGTATCTCATGTAGAACATTAGTTCTGAATTGAAGTATGCTTGGATATTTACTTCATTCTTCCATTTATTTTCCTAGATTGATGTTGTGGAAGCAACCATGAAACTAAACTACATGATGCCATTGTTAGTCAGTAACTTAGTATCTCTCTCAAAAATCAGGCTGCTTCATGCCTCTCTTTTTTTTTTTTTCCTTTTTTAATCATTCCTAAAAATTAAAACACTAATATCAAAAGGATGAAAGATATGCAAGATGCATGTTTTAGAATCTTATGTGGAAAATGACTAAATGAAACTTGGAAAATGTTTGTACCCATATGTTTAACATTTAATATTATTGAGTTGTTTGTAACTGTCTTGAACAACACATCTCCAAATATACAGAAACTCTAAGAGCCAGCTTCTAAAAAAATAAAACAAACAAAAAAACCACCAAAAAACAAAACCAGCCACCCTTCTTCCCCCAGCCAGGAGCTTATCCTTTAACTTCCAATGTACCACCACACATACAAGTACTTATACCAATATCTGCAAGGAGAACTGCCCCTTAAAATGTTTAAAGATAGGGTCTTCTGACTTACTCTATGAGAGGTGCTCCGTAAAGAACAGTAATCACATGAAATAGTATGCAAGACATGAAAAAGTATATACAGCATTTTAGAAATCTGGATATCTAAAAAAGAGTAATAAAATATCAGAATAATGTTTAAAAGAAAAAAGTAACGTACATAGTCTATATCTTATCAATAGCGTTGTACTCTACCTATTTCTTTAATTTCAACTACAGCACAGTATGATAGTAGCATGGCATATTTCAAAACAGTTTTCCCTATGTTTAATACTTTAAACAATTAATTAAAAATGATCACACTCCCTCTAAAAATTTTTCATGCACCCTATTATAATAAGGCAAACATACAAAAATATAACTGGAAATGACAAGATAAACAGTGATACTTTTATTGGATATTTTTACATTTCTGTTTTACATCTGAGTGTTATGTCCATTCTTTAAAAGGCATCTTTTACAGAAAGTGAAAAAAAAAATTTAAAAGCAAGAAAATATGTAATATAAAAAACCCCATTCAGAATCAAATGTAATACTTAAAATTACATGAAATAAAACCCACTACATTTTGAACTTGGCATCTTGAATTCTAAATCCATTTCAGAAATGTCCACAACTTTCTGTAAATCTGCAAAACACATATAATTTTCTATGAATTTAACCAACAGTTTCTGGCTACTCACTATATCATATAGAAGCATAGCCACTTGATAAAGAGTTCTGGTTAGGTCTGTTTTGATCAGGTCACCAATGGAAATCCACAATTTCACTTGAACACTTTTTTTTTTATATTTATTCCTTATGCTAGGCTGGGATGATATCTCACCTAGAACATGAAGCCTGCTTCATTTTTAAATCACAGATAGTTAAAATACTCATTTTCCATAATGACTGTGTATTTCACATCCCCCCCAGTCAGCAAAACTAGACAGAAGCTTTGCATACAAAGATACTGCTTTCAGGGGTGTTTGCTTAAATGTTTAAGAATCACCACATCAGAGCACTAAATCTTGTCTGACTCAGCAAGCTGGGAGTGCAAGACTATGCACCTGACTTCAAAATGTTGGTGTACTCCCCTACTCCTGAACAAGTTGTGTGCTGCTCCAAATTCGCTCTGTTCAAACTTATTCATTGGGATTCATACATTTAATGCTCCCATTACAAACGGTAACTACAAAAATTTCCCCCAGATTTAGATTCTTCTGTATGCAGATTTCATCATTCAAGGAAATGTAGCAATTTTAATACTTTTCCACGTAATTTTTTAAAGTTTAGCAACCTTGTTTAAATTGTAATGAGCTAGTCTCTCTTTTATGTCTCAATTTCTAAAAAACTATTTATTTTCCTTTAAAGTTATTAGAAACTTATAACTACACATGAGAAGAGTGTTTCTTCATAACGCTGAAGGTCAGGCCTCGACTATGAAATAAGTTCTGCACCAATTTAATTTTGCTGATTTTTGCCACCATGCAAATTGTTGGAAGATCAATACCAGGGACTCCAAACAACAATATATTGGCAAGAAAAAGGAAAGGCACAGAATCACTCACCTGAACAGGTTATTTACAGGTAGAGAAGGTTTATCATCATGAAAATATTGGAGAACTTATTTCAAAAGGTGCTACACTCAGCTCATTCATGGAAAACAAGAATTCACCACCAAAGATCATCTTCTTTTTTTCTCATTTGGTTATTTCAGTGAAAGCATTTGCTTCCCTTCATATTGTCTGGTAGCAATTTAAGAATAAAAATCTTACCTTGTGAGCAAACGAACTTCTCTTAGGAGACAGATTTGGTTTAAAGACTAAGTGCAAGATTATATTAAGGGTACTAACACATACAGAACAAATACACAGCCACACAAAGTGTGTTCCCAAAACCGTGAATCCATCCCAGAAGAAAGCCGGAACAACCGCTGTCAGAATAATTGAAAAAACACAGAGGAGGTTGGCAGCCAAGAGCCTCCTTATTTCTGCTTCTTTCATTGTGTTCCCTATTAACCGGCCACCTGCAAGAAAGCAAGTCGCACTCCGTTACCGAAACACAGCAGAAGCACTACAAAACAAGATTTTTCCGAGTCACAAGACGCAAGGCAGAGGTCTGAGCTTAGTTCGGGGGCGAAAGTGATTATTTTGGGGCAAAAGAGTGTCATTCGTTTAAAAATCAACCCCAAACCCACGGACACAGCAGCACTGCGCTAGGAGAGCAAGGCGAGCTGAGCGCTCGCCCCGAACAGGCAGCCCGCCCGTGCACCGGCACCCCTCACGCCACCGAGCGTTCTTCCTGACAGAGGGAACCGCCTCAGCCCCTTCCGCGCCCGGGCCGGGCTGCTCCTCACCGCTCCCTCTTCAGCCGGGAGACAGCGGCAGGGCGGCCTCCTGACAGGCCTCGCTCGCCGGCACCGGTCCCGGGCCGCGAGAGGGGGGGAGGTGCCGGGCCGCCTCTTACCGCAGCGTCCCCGCCGGCGCAGTGCGCGCGCGGAGGCGCCCGGCAACGGAAACTGGCGGCGTGCGAGCGTCAGTTCCGGGGCGGGGCCGGAAGTCGCTGTTTGTTGTGGTGGGGGCCGCCATGGTGTGCGAGAAGTGTGAGTGCGGGTGGCTCGGAGGAGCCGTCCTTGCCCTCGGGGGTCCCTGCTCTCGGGGGTCCCCTGCCCTGCCCTGCCCTGCCCTGCCCTGCCGCTGCTACGGGTCCTGGGCTGTATAGGGCGGGCTGTAGGTGGCGGTTCCGGGAAGGCCAGTGTGAGCTGTCATTCTCCCGCAGGCAGCGCTCGCTGTAAGCATTAACGCAGTGCAGTTTTAATTTTTTTCCTTTGTAATGTTTCCTTATATAGGTGAGAAGAAACTCGGTACGGTAATCACTCCCGATACGTGGAAGGATGGTGCAAGAAACACGACAGGTAATCTTGGGGAGGTTTAACACTTGGTTTTCAGGTATCTTAAAGCCAGTTAGGCACCTGAGCTATCTTATAATCTTAAGGCTAAAATTTGAAATAGTTGATCCATTTAATTTTTAACTCCTGTACTTTCCCTCCCATGCTAATTTAATGCACCGTGATTTTATTTACCCTGAGCTCTTCCGTATTGCACCTGTCTGGCTTTTTTCGCCTTGTATGGAATAACAATACACAAACAGAGCGCAGTACGAAGTATTCTGTTGTCCTGTGGTTTAGTGCTGTGCTATATGTTTTATATCTCTGTGACTTTATTTGCACATCTATAAAAGCTGTAAACTAAGCTTTTTTAAGTATGCTTGGAACTGGGAAGTTTATTGGTTTGTGATTTTATTCTTTTTTAGAAAGTGGTGGCCGCAAGTTAAATGAAAACAAGGCATTGACCTCAAAGAAAGCAAGGTTAGTATTTAATACTGATTTTGGCTAAAAAAGTCAGTTTGCTGTAACTGAGGCCTGTTTCCTGCATATCTGGGTAACTGCTCAAAACTTGTCCAAAATACAGTTTTTAAAAAAAAATTAAATTTTGTGGGGATTATGACATTTGATTAGTTGGTAAAAGTATGTCTATACATATTTCATGGGTACTTTCTGCTGAATCATAGAGCGTGGGCAACTATTTTATTGCAGTTCTCACCGAAATTGCTAGGTTTGATGCTTTTGTTAGGAGAGGAGCCGGGAAGGCTTATTTTCTTTGCTAAGATTGCCAGTACAATCTCTTGAGCATTTCCTTGATGTGCGGGGGACGTTCTGTTATGCAGGGAGGCAAGGAGCTGCTGGAAGTTGTTTAAGTTCAAAATAGTCTACTATCTTAATAAAAAGGAGACATTTTTAGTTCTGCTTTTGTTACATTTTTGTCTGTAATGCAAGAAACCTCTCTTAATAAGGAAAGTGGGAGCTTTTCTGTAGACTTTGTATGTCTCTTTTCTAAATTATAGTTTTTGCTGGAGTTTCTGTCTGTGCCTTCTGGCTTAGACGTTTTAGGATGTGGCAGAGGAAATACTTTATTTCAAGGTGTATAAATAAAATACTTTCCCTTTTTCCCAGGTTTGATCCTTATGGAAAGAACAAATTTGCAATATGTCGGATTTGTAAGAGTTCTGTCCATCAGCCAGGGTCTCACTATTGTCAAGGATGTGCCTATAAAAAAGGTGAGTTTCACTGAGTACCAAATTACCCCAGTTTGGTTTGAAATTAGAGCACAAGTGGAACTCTTGAATTTGTTTCGCCTTACAAAGAGAAGGCTAAGATGAGATTTAATTGCTGTCCTCAGGATAGGTGTAGAGAAGATGGAGTCAGACTCTTCTGAGGTGCACAGTAATAGAATAAGAGACAATGTACGCAGGTTAGAATGTGGAAAATTCTAATTACATAAAAGGAAAGCAGTTTTCCCTGTGAGGGTGGTCAAGTATTGTAATAACAGGGACCCACAGAGGTTGTGGAATCTCTATGAGAGGTATTCAGATCTTGACTTGAAAAGCCCTGAGCCAACCTCATCCAGGTCAGCCATGTTTTGAGTGGGGCAGGGCCAAGACTAGAGACAGCTGGAGATTCTTTCCAACCTAAGTCATTTTATGATTCTGCTTCTTCTAGAATGTTTCTGGTATGTAAAGTAATAGAATTGGAAGAATAACTGTAAGCTTAATCTTGGCAATTGTATAGAAAACTCATCTAGCAAGTTTGATTTTTCTTAGTTTTAAAAAAACCTTAGATTTTGTAAAACTCAGTTGCTTGCTGCAGTCCCTTTTCTGCTCCCTTCTCCCCTCTCCCCTTTTTATAATAGCTAAATCTAAAACTCTAAACAGTGGTCTCAAAAAAACAAACAAACAAACAAACCCCACCCAAAAAAACAAACAAAAAAACCCCCAAACACCCCAGACCCATCCACCCCCTAAAAAAACCCCACAAAACAACCAAAAATCTAACTTCTGATCTTGGTAAAGTGATAGACTAGCTTAACAAAAGTAGAATACTTGGGGAATTAAAGGCAAAGAGAAAAAAATAGTTGTAAAAGCAATTAAGTAAGTGTCTCTGAAAGCAAATCATGCTCATGGTTGTCTTTGTGCCTGCATGTATTCTTACGCATCCAGTGGCTAAACATAAGCCATTGAAAGGTTCATTTCTCTAAAAGAAATTTCTGGTCCAGTTGTGAAGACGCTTGATGCATTGTAAGTCAAGCTTGGCTTAAGGTGAAACTGAAAAATGAAAAAGAGTATGATCATTGTCCCTAGAAAGCAAGATATAGCACTGTGCAGTACGTAATATATAAAATCTTCCTGTACTTATGCGTTATGTGTGAATGACTGCACTGAAATTCTGCTTATACCTGGAAGTTTTCTGTCTCCCATATTCATAATAAGTCTTCAGTATTGTTAGAAACTGTTCAAAAACTCCTGAGGGGAAAAAAAATCCATTTCAAGCAAATTTGATGGAGAGCCTTGGGAATATAAAACTTTTACTAGTCTTGTGATTTTGAGCAGGTAAGCAAAAGAGCTCAAACTTGTAATTCCTGGAGGGGGAAAAAAGCAACATGAACTCAGTTACATTAATACCAAGGAATCCACATAGCACACAGACATGGGGTGAACCAATTGTTTAGATGTAGAGCTACAGCTAACCAGTAGTAAATTTTATTTATGAAATTACTTTAATTGTTCTATAAATGTGTACTGTGTCACTGAGTCAGTGGTTTAGCAGCCTGCTGTAGAAGGGTTGCCTTTTGTAGTTGCTAGATGCTCACCAGATGGCTGCCTGAATCCCATATGGTAGAACCTTGTTTTCTGTCTTAAACTTATGGCTGGTTTGGGTGGGCTTCAGGATTTCATCCTTGTCTGCTTGTGTATACTTCCAGGTTGAATCTGGTTCCTTCATAAAATTCAAAACTCTTAAATGCTTTAGGTTCTAGTTCTGACCATCAAAGACGTGGTTTTGGCATGTTTCTTGAAGCAAATGCAGTCATAAGGCTTAGTGCTTCAACTGTTGCGTATCTCTGAAATTGAGAGGCAATCTAAAGTTAATTACTCCTCAATTTAGACCTGAAGTGAACAGCCTGTGGGCTGGATTTTGCTCTCCAAAGTAAATCATGTGGCATGTTCCCTGCTGTTCTCTTTCCTAATGGACTCTTAGATATTTGTCCCGTCACATGATGTCAATATATGGAAGTACACGATTTGGAGAGAGTTAACAGGAATAGTTGCCACTTGACATTTTTTTTTTGTCTGCTGATGAATGGTCCTGTAAAATGAGATGTGGCCCTACCAGCCAAAAGATGTAGCACCTTTCTGCTTTAGAAGAAGAGGGAAGCATTGAGACAACCTGCCCCTCTCCTCCTGCTGAACTTGTGTACTTTTTGCTTCTGTAGTCTTCTGACTTGCCACTCTTCGGGTTTAGGTCAAAGTCCTCTGAGACATTAGTGGTCATGTTCACTTCAACTCTGAAGTGTTCTTGGTGTCCATTGTTTCTCTCTTCTACTACTATATAAATAACTTAATTCTATGAATTGTTCTCAATTGTCTGAAGCTCCTCACCTGTTAATCTTCCATTTAGCAGTCAGTTTGTTGGTGACTGTATTTTCCTAGCCTAGCTACTTTCAGTCTGTCTCAGGCCTTGATTTGGCTACAGGACTTACAAAGTTTAATAATACAGCATTTTTACCTGTTTGCCAGATGGGAGCCTTTCCTGGCTCTCTTCCAGTATTCCAGCAAATTACAGAGGCTTTGGGCAGTGTTGTGAATCATAATGCTCTCAAAATAGAGCTTATTTTTTTTTAATGGCAGTATTACACATATGCTGCAAATAATAATTTGTATTAGAAGTCATATTATTACTTCTGAATTTGCAATATCTGGTGGGAAAATTCACAGATAGATTGTCAATGAGAGCTCATTTAAACAATTTTTGAAAATTATCTCTACAAAAACATAGCAACTATGTTTTTGAAGAAAAACTTTAATGATTTTAAAATCCTTTTGTGTGCTTATAGGCATCTGCTCAATGTGTGGCAAGAAGGTCTTGGATACGAAGAACTACAAGCAAACTTCTGTCTAATTGTATTGACTAGTCTTTTAATGAACTTCTGTGTCTTTGTACAGTAATTTTTCTGTAAAATCATTTGTGAATATTAGTTTCTGGAAGATAATACATTTACTTGGAATGAGATGAGAGGTAAAGACAGCCTGATTGTTTGCCTAGAAATGTACATAATACTTGATTTTTGTTATTTTAGCACTAACATTAACTGATATTTAAAGGTAATGGTTTGCAGCAACTGATACAGTTCAAAGTGAATGAGAAGATCCTAGTGGATAGGTTGAAACTATGTTACCATCATAACACAGGTCTTTGAAATTAACACTTTTATTCTTTTGCCCTATCTTGAGTCTTCTGCTTGTCTGATAGTAATATTTTATAGATGTATAAAATAGGAGCTTGTATCACCTCATTAAAGTAGTATCTTCATTTAGTTCTATGCTTATAGGTATTTGTAATTACTCTCACCTCAAATTATTATGTCTTGCCCTCTAAGTATTGCTCTTTGGATTTTAATGCAATTGTCCTGTTGAATTTTGTTTCTGCCTGCAGTAGGGTTGGTTAAATCACAGATTGTTAAACTGCTGAAATCTGGTGTATTACTCTGCCAGTTCTTACTTTGGCAGTAAGACTAGCTATTCCCTTGTTAGCTTCTAAGGAGGCTTTACATACAGTATCTGGTGGCCCCAGGCAATAAAATAATGAGCATAAATTTCTAATGCCAGGTCTCAGTCTCATCATTACCTAAGGTAGTCTGGCTTTTAAATACTTGGTTTGAAACTGGCTCTTGAATTCTATGCTATAATTGCTTATATACATGTCAAATTTAAAGATCAGAACAGGCTGCCCTCTCTTCAGCATTGGTTTGATACAAGATTTGAAGTGAGCCTCTCTGAACATGTGAGGCTGAGCGTGGCTCTGCATTTCTTTTGTCCTTTGGTTAGTTTCTACATAAGAAAGCAATTTCTGTTATGGAGAGTAATAAGTGTTCACTGTGCATGCATTTTAAGGGAAAAGAATGGTACCCTTAATTTATGGTGGGGTTTTAACTAGACTTATTTAGTGTTTACTCCTCCCAGCAATCTCCTCTTGGCAATCTCTTATGCTTTTGCAACTTACTTTCAACTGTAACAGAAAAACTATCAATGGGAATTTCTCTGTGAATAGATACTCTCTGTTTTAGGTTTCCTTTTGTTCTCTTACCTATTACTGAGACAACTGCATGACTAATGGAGACTGAAAAATCGCTGTTCTTTCTATGTGTTAGTGGCAGAAAATAAACAATACTGGGGATATAGTTATTCTCTTTGCTCTTAGCTCCTGCCATGCTGTGGTTGCGCTGTAAGTAGCCCTTTAAAGGGGGTTGCCTGACATCTGTCACCCTTAACTATCCATTATTAAGCATTTGTCACCAAAGTTTCTTGTTCCAAATGTGTTGACATCCTGCAGTTGCTTAAATGGTAATTCTTTTCAGCATTTTATATTTTCTAAGAAGCTTTGTCAGGATAGTGGAATGAACTGGGTCCCCCAAAAGAAGAGAGGAATGCTGCTGCTTTTCATCTTAAAAGCTTCACCTACTTTAACAATTGAATGGAGGTATGTGGATTAGCTGGCTGGTGATAACTGGCAACCTGCAAAGTTATTTCCACATGGTTGTGGCCACTGGTTTCCAAACACATCAAGGAATTCTAATATTAATGTACATCTCTATGGCACATCCTTTGGATGGATGAAAAGAAAATGTTTATAATTGGCTTCAAGTTTTGCAGCAAGTGCTTGTCAGCAGAGTGTGTGGCAATGTCAGGTGGCAGATTCTCCGATATTCTCTGAACTTTTCACCCTTTATGGGTGTGTTCTATAAGATTGATTGATTTTTGCTATTCTGTGAATAAAACTTCTTTTCTTGTCTTCCTAAAACTTGCCAGTATCTCTGTTTCAAAAGCATGAATTTGTAATTCTTGAATACATGGTGTGAATTTAATGTTTATCACACTCTGTAAATATTGGCATTGAATGAACTCCTGTCTCATTTTGTAACTGATTTAAGAACAACAGGGATTTAAATAATATGGTCCTTTGTTCATAATTATTTTGTGAATAGAGCTTTTATGCAGCTGTATCCTATTAGTGGGCAGCCGCTTTTGTATGTTAGAATGTATTTTTGTTGGAAAAGGAGGACAGGTTTGGTTTTGTTTTGTTTTGCTTTAATAGTGGATACAAACAGTGGTTTTGTTGTTCTAGTGGTTTGTATATGCTTGGGATCTTCCATCTGTAGCTCTCAAAACTTCTTAGCCTTGTGAGAGGTTCAGTTCCTGAGATCTGTAAAATTTCCTGAGGTAACAGTCAACTTTGAAAAAAGCCCATTTTCTAAGCATTGTTTTGGAGACCCATTGCTTTAAATTTAGATCACAAGCCCTCTCCTGCACTTCTGAGGTGCACCACAGTTCAATCTTGGCAAAGAAGCACTTAAAGTTAGCTTTTAAACTTATATACACCTTCAGTGTAATTGAATTGTCATATAAAAGCATTTTTGTTGATACTAAAAATGTCTTGTTAGCATGGGATGCCTTTCCTGAGACATTATGCAGTGAAAAACAAAAGAAAATCTGTAATGGAAAGTTGCCATTTTTGTTTAATGTACTGAGAAGAACACATAAATGTTCCCAGATGACCAGACTGTCCTCTAAATCACAGGTTACATAAGAGATTTGTGTTACCAAATTTAGCAGGATTAGCATTTTCCTCAGTACTGCTGAATTCCTATACTCTCCTTGCTGTTTCTGCGTGTTCATTGGCCAGAGCTATTACTGAACTAGGTATAAGCAAGATTTTGATGCAGATTATTGAGAGAAAAGAACAGACGAACTATAAAAATGTTCCTGTGCCTATAGCAGCCAGTCAGGTGAAAATTGAACATGAATTCTTGAAGGGTCTTTGTTGTGTTAGGGTGTTCTCACATTCTTCCCCATGTTGGTTTTTTTGTTTTGTTGGGTGGGGTTTTTTTAACCGTGTTTTTTCTGCTGCAGAAGCTGGAGAAAGGACCATCCAGGTTAGTCATTTGGCAATACTGTTCCAAGGCATTAGAATTATTTTAATTGTTTACTTGTAGAAATGTGGCAGTTTTTTTCTCCTCTTAGCTTTATTCTGTTCCTTCATTATCAGAAGGATAGCAAGAAAGACTTTGTCTCACAGGGATGTCACTGACCACTTTGCATTCGTTTTTTCTTGAAAATGGCCCAGGCTTGGACCAAAATCTCTTATTTAGCAAAGTGTACAGGTTTTAGATGGTAAGCCTGTTGCACCTACATGCTTGTTCTGGTATCATTCCAATCATCAGCCTATCTCTCTGCAGAGCCTCAAATTGCACAAATATTCCAGTTCTGTACTAGTTGAGCATCACTCTACCCAGAGACACTTAGGCCAGGAACCTCTGCCAATCTCACTGTCATAAATTCTGGGCAAGAATGACTGGTGCCTTTGTATTGTCAGTGGGTATAAGAGGTATGTGCAAAAATTAAAAAACAATAGATGGAATTAAGCAGCTGCTTGAAGTAGTGCAATGAATCATGTTGCTATATTTTCCTAGTACAAAGCTGTAAGTTTCCCAGACGCAGACAGAATCCCCAACATGAGAGATTAATTATTTATTGAAAGACAGTAAGCCAAGAGCAGGAGTTGTGGCTCTTTACATCTGGTATGGCAAAACTTAGTTTGTGATAGGGCCTGTACACTGAGAATAAGATTCTGGGGCTAATAAAGTCTTTAAAACCTGCCTCAGACAAGTCAGTTTTTTCCCTGGATTGAAACTGGGCTTCCTGATCTCCTGTAAGTATATATGGCCTAAAGATAGGCCCCTTTCTGTCATTTGCTTTGGATGTTGGAGAATCCAAGAGTGTTTTCTGGAATGTTGCTGCCCAGTCACTGATTTACTGGTTGCTTAATAGAACTGTCTCCTCAGTGAGCGCTGGTTCAGCATGGGATCATTCTGATATCTCTTTTGCTTACAGTGACTTACCAGATCACTGGTTTAGAAAAAAAATGTGGCAGGGTGTAAAACGGAATACCAGTGACAGGAAAACTCACCCTGAATATCATGAGAGAATGAACACATTGCTGCATCACAGCTGAGATTTGCTATTAAGCAAAAATATTTTTGCTCTCCCCGTCAGCAGAACTGGTTGGACAATCTGATAAGGCATGATGACAGCCCTTACAAATAACAGAGCCAAATGTTTCTTTTAGTGAGGATTATAAACTTGCCTCATGTGAAGACCAGCTGGTTTTGAACTGCTTGTCTTCTTCCCAGACTTGTGCTTTTATGGAAGAAGTTATCTGAAATTCATCAGAAACTGATTTTTCATCAACTTCTAGGGGGCGGGGGCCATAGTTCACTTTGCAGAACTTGCATGAGGTATACGCGTGTTTTATCATGTCTGGCTAACGCCTACATAAAATGCGAGTTCTCTGTTGACAAGGACTGCTTACTTCACCCACTTAAGGGCAACAGGAACAGATTTGTTGAAGGGACCTGGAAGAATTTGTTTGAAATCTTGCCAAGAAACTGAAGGAAGAGCTGCGTGGAGTGTTCTCCATGTGGGTATTGCTGGTAAAGATTACTTTCATGAAGACGCTTCTGACAGTTATTTTTTTGCCTTGCTGCCATTCATTTGCAATAAATAGCAAGTAGATTTTTCAGGCACCACTGAATTGATGGCCGAATAACCACCTAATTAAGCAGACATTTCCAGATCAGCTTTCTAGTAGAAAACCTCTAGAAACTACTTCTCCTTCCTTTCTGTCTCTGTCTTTGCACTGAAAGATGCAGACTGAACTTCGCAATGTTAGCGATTCATTAAGCATAAGCACTTCCAGCAAATGCACTTTCTATATGCTCGTCTGGCAAGTGGTCTTGGGAAAACAAATGTTGAGGGTTTTTTTTTTTCCTGCCTCATCATGGTTATGATGATTAAATATCAGTATTGTTAAGTGTTTCAGGTCACATGCAAACACACAGAACTCAGAGTTGCTGTTTTCTACTGGCTAATGGGTCTCACAGGCATCTTAAATATATCATTATCAGTCCAGTCTTCAGGAAATCATTCCTTGCTGTTAATTTTTGCTGCCTTTTTTGCTCCTTTTGCTGCCTTTTTTGCTGACACAGAACGTAAAGATTTTAAGTTTATACAGCTCCCAGATTGTGTCATGAACAGTTACTGTTCTGATATGTTTACTACTGTTCAGTAACACATGAGTGCAACTGAGACTGTGTGACGAATGGCGTGGCTCTCAGGGAGTTGGCATCTAGCCCAGTCCAGTTGTCATCTTTTATTGATTAAAATATTTAAATGCTAATTGGATTAAGCAAAGACTTTACTCCGCTGTCTTAAATCTCTGCCTTTCTATGGAAGGCTTTTGAAAAAGTGATGACATGACATTTCAGTGATGAATAGCCTCCTTCTATGGCTTCCAAAATTACTGTTTCATAAAGGATGGGAAGTAAGCAAAAGTGATATAAGGGAAGAGTTATTCTACTGATTTTCAGGTTTGTTTGTTTTGTTTTGTTTTCAGATAGTCCCTACTTATTAGGGTTTCACAGAAATCTTTAAAAGGTCAGGCATATTTTGTGCATGCAGTGGTGTCAGCCTAAATTTGAAGAGAGCCTGAAGCAGTGACTGAGAGATTAGATGCTTTGAGCTTAAAATAGATCCTTGTTTGGACAATGAGATACTAGTAACATTAATTGCTGCCGTTATCATCAGAACATGTAAAATCTAAATTCAGAAACTCACCGAACTGGCACATTTCCCAGCCTAGGTTAGGAATAGCAGACAAGTAAGTAGATCAATATGGATTTACATAGATTTGTTAGGGCTGCAGTGAAGAGGAAGAAGGGGGTATTGTGCACTCACTCTGTGTGGCATCCTGCAGTGCTGTTGTGGAGGCTCTGGGCAGAGAAGCTCTGTGTGCCTATCCTGGCAGTAGCTAAGAAAAAAGTGTCTGCTAGTGAGGGCAGCAGAATTCAGGTTTTAGGAGTCAAAGTGTTCAAATTTAATGTCTGTCACAGATTCTAAAATGTTACAAATAATGAACTGTGTGAGCGAATCTTTGAAGCTTCTAAGAAAACTCTGTAGAGAATAGCGAAAGCAGTTGGTTTCTTAAGATTTTGCTGGTAATACTCACCCCCATTTCTTTCTGGTTTATCCAGATTTCCTGTTGTGACTACCTCTCTGCACCTGGCTAACGTACAAGCATATGTTATTGCTGAACTTTGAGTAAGTGCAGCATTGATTGTTGCACTGAGGAAAAAATAGACAACCAGGTATTATGGTACATGAAGAAAAAAAAGCCAGTTTTTAAGCCAGTTCATTATAAAACAGAAGACTTTTAAAATAATTTATCTTAGCTGAATGAAAAACAAATCATCGTGAAAATATTAAGGATATAAACGAGCTTGCAATCTCTATGCCTTTTTATTCTATAAAAGGTTTCTGAAGATGGGGGTTTTTTTCAGAAACAGCTGGGTGCCAGGAAGAATTTTTTTAAAGGTTAAGTTTATTTAAGCAAATAATTAAAAGTTTAAAATCCTTTCCAATATAAGACTATATATGGCAAGGTCATGAAGATTTTTTGGAGGTGAATATATAGGTTAGCCAGGTTTTGACAAGTGTGCCTGTCTCGTGCTAGCTGTGAAATGCAATTTTATAAAGACTGCTGTACCATAAATTCCTATATGCTCTGGCTTTATTCCTGCTTTTATATTGGTAATGAAAAATCAATGCTTAGATTGAGGGAGGAAATTGTAGTAGTAGCAGCAGTAAAAGTGTGTGGAGCACAAGCGCATGCTTCTGTCATTGAGCCCTCGGTAAGCGTTCATTTTCCCTCACAATGCCACGCAAGGTAGATACATAAGAACAATTCAACTGATTTGTCCAAGGCTGCTGAGGAAGTTGGTGTCAGGTTGGGGTTAGAACTCATTTAAAAAAACCTGTGGCATATGTAGATTGCTAGGAGGTAGCTTGTCTCTGTGTGTCTTTTGTGTGTGTAATACTTTCGATACCTGTATGACCAGGGCAGACTAAGACAAGAGTTTGACACAAGGATCCCTTTAATGAAGGAATTAGCTAATTTGGAAAAGAAATAGAGCATAGTTTTCATATGGAATTTTTTTCCCCTCAAGGTCCATTCAAACAGTTTTTCATAACATTTTATGTGTGTGTATGTGCATGTGTGTGTGTAAGTTTAACCACCAGTACTTAATACTTTGGGCTATACAGCTGTTTTAAGTGTAAACACTTTCCCTGTATAATTGTTCAACTTTCAGCATTGATTAAAGGTAGGCAGGAAATGTGATAGATATTGAACATTTCATACATAAAACTATCAGTTTAACTTGTTCTTATTTGGACACCTATGGGTTATGACCTGTTATGCCAATTCTGCCAAAGATTAAGTCACATCCAGGTTGTTGTAGGATAACGTTTTCTCAAGAAGATGGGTCAACAGGATTACAGTCCATTGAGGAACACACAACAATATCTCAAAGTACATTTGCATGTGAAAAATGTTGTATTTATAAAATTGGTAAAACTAAGAATGCTGAAGAAAAAGCAGGTATTAAAATAAACCAATAATCTGATAGGAAAAACCCCAAACATAGAAGATAACCTGAATTTGAATAAAAAGTTTAACAGTCAGGTTTTGCTACTCTTCTTGATGTAGGGTAGTATCTTTTTCTCCAAGTATTGCTCCTAGTTTGGTTCAGAGGTGCAAATATTTAAAGGTAGGTAGGGACCTAATTCCCATTGAATTGGTTTCATTGAGAATGGTGCTCAGATCAAGCTATGTAATAAGGTACTGCACAGTATGAATAAGGTACAAAATGTGGCATATTAGTGGTGGTATATAAAAAATGCCACTTGTTCTATCCGATTTACTGTTACTGCACATATATTTCCAATAAAACTTTAATAAAAATTCAGCTTGCCACTAGCAGGTAAATAAAGATACAATAGCAGCTGATCTTTTTCCTGTGCATAAGTATCTGGGAAGACTATTTGATCCCAGAGACCTTAGGAAACAGTATCGTGTTACTTCGTTAGTTCTGTATTCCCTTCAAAAAGTGGCAAACAGGACTTCTGAGCTGGAATTTCCAGCTAGTGATAAATAAATTACTTTCACAGGAGGAACAAGGCAGCCTGTTAACTGCTGATGGTGCATTTTCCATATATCAAAACAGGCTGATAGTGCAGTACTGACTTACTATAATATATACATTACATGGTATATCATTGCATGATATAGTATATCATTCAACCCTTTTCCAGCCTGTCCTAGGAAATTGCTTTAGTTTAAGGAAAAGAATTAAAAACATTTTTGAAGGCTAAACAAATACAGCTTTGTCTTCTTCTTTGAATCCTGCATAAGGACCCGTAACATTTCTATGTATTTGAGAGTCCTAATTTCAGGATGTAGAAGCATTTGCCAGGAGGAAAGGGGCAGTTCTGGGGGAGAATGGCTCTCTGCAGCCACTTATCCGTATTTCGTTGTAGTTCACTTACCCAAACTTCTGTTAGTGACTTTTGGGAATGGGTACATAATTGCCTTGCTGTTTTTCCAGTGGGCTATGACTTTCGAAGGGCAGCTTACCAGGCAGCAGTTTCTGAAGCACTGTGGCATGCTTGTCTTGCCATGCCAGTTGGGAATTTTAGCTTGCACCCTAATTCTGCCAGCCAGAAAGGATAGAGGACAGTGTAGAATCAGATTGCATTAATCTTGTATCTTCTGGCTGTTTATAGGGGTAATGCTGGCTGGGAGACCTGTTTTTTTTTTTTTTATTAAAGCATCTTTTGGAAAGTAACCCATAGAATCCTTTGAAATAGGACAGAATCCTCGGGAGCAAGGATTAAGGGTCTGGGTCCTCAAAGGTGTGTGGTCATCCAGCTCTTACTGAAATCTGGGTAATGCCTGAGTGTCTTCGGGGATATGTAAAGTTTGTCTTCTGTAGGCTTTGTTAGTAGTTGGGATGAGTTGGTTTGGTTTTGATTTCTTGTTAGGGGATGAGTAGCTCATTTTAGATTCTGGCTAGTAGAATGTTACAGTGGCATTATGCTGCGAGAGAACACCTTGTCTGGTTCTTGTTGGGTAGCTAGGAATTAAATACTTTTATCCTTTAGCAAGAATTTTAGGAGACTGCAAGGTGCTAACGAGAAGTGAGAACAAAGCTGTGAAATAGCTGTTTCTCTTGTACAGATTCTCCAAACATAACATAAACATGCCACATATGGTAATTAGTGTCTGGCAATTGTTTTTACTGTTAGTGCCATCCAACTGTGATTCGGAATCTGTTTCCATTTAATTCTTGATCAGCATGAGAAAATTCTTCCTTGGATTTTGGATCTTCTTGCAAAACTGTAAGAATGATGCTGGTGACTGTCCTGCTGTTTGTCAACACCAAGCAATACCATGCATATGTGTCCAGAAAGTGTTAAATGTTCAACCTTAGTTTAATATTCTAAAATATTATAAGTCCGGATAAAAGTTCACAGGAGTATCATTCTTAACTTCTGAGAATAACTCTGAAATGAACTGCTGTTTTTCAGTAGTCAGTATTTAAACATGCTTCAGTTAATCAGAAAACCCATACATCACCCACCGTGTATTCCTCTTTCCTAAAAGAGTGGTCTGCGTTTTATCTCTAGAATGGAGTTCACGGTGAAAGTCTGACTGAAGACATGTTCCTCTTCTTCATCTTGGGAATTTGATACCTAGCAACCTTTAAGCGTTAAGACCTTAACACAGCGTAGGTAGCTTCTCACTCAAATTGTTGCTTTTTGAGGATCTCATCCTTCAGCCCCCAACAACACACAGGAAAGCTGCAGTGCCCATCTCAAGGCTGAAGATCGCATTACACATGAGTTGGCCTAACAATGAAGCACTGGAACAACTATGTCTCTTTTGTGGAGCTAGCTGCAAATGACTTCACCAAGGTCGTGGTATCTGGATCATTAGCAAAATCAGCTTTGGGAGCTGGCTCAAAATCTCCCAAAAGGGAGATGATAGTGATATACTGGGACTGTGTAGCTGTTCCTGACTTTTTAATAGCAGGCACTATGATTAAACACCAGGAATTATTTTACTTCTACAACTGTGGGGACCCCAGCAGGTTTCAGAGCTTCAGTGACTGTAAGAGCAATCAATCTCTTTTGTAAGCTGCTCTTAAACTAGAGGAAGAAAAGTAGGATCTTGCAAACCCTGCTGTTACTTCCAGTACTTGTGAAGTAACACTGAGATGGTCCTATTGCACTCCAGGTACACACCATCAAATTCTACCACCAAGTAACTAAGTGAGTTCTTGTGCTAGAAGCATTTCTTTAATACTTTGGAAAGCCAGTAAGTGTAGTGGTAATGAGGAGTACTGGGCTGGCAGCTCTAAAGCTCTGAGTATTAAAAAAGGTGTTATTCTTACTATTAGTTAATATAAATGATTGTACACCACCATATGTAATCTGATTAAAAATTAGTTAGACATCCAGACTTATTTATAATATCTTACATGCTAGTTACCATTACTATATTCTTCTTTGTAGAATTCTCTCTCAAAATATTTTGAGGTTTTGGGGTTTTTTCATACTCAGCTGCTATTGCAGTTTAGATTATGTGACTGTTATGGCAGTTCTGGGGTGCATTCACAGAAGGCATTAGGGACCCCCAGTCCTATTAGGCAGTGAAGTACATGCCTCACATTCTGTGGTTCAGCTATAGTTGAACCCATTTGCTCCTCCCCTCCATCCCAGTCTTTGTCAGGCCGGAGTTACACCAGCACCCACTTATTTTAATCCATGTAGTTTATAAATCTAGTTACAATCTTGTAAGGTCAGCATATGAAAATATCTGCTTTTTTTGTGAGACATCTGTCAGCCAAAACAAAGAGATCATATTTTACCAGTGTGATCTATTTCCAATGCATTATCAGCCTTGCTATCACAATTATAAGGCAACCTCCAATATCACAGTGCATTTGTTGCAGTTCAGAGTACAGTAAGAATATAGTAGGGTCACTGGCAAACATTCTTTATATTTTTGACTCTTCAGTATGTGGACCATTTTTTCAAATGTAGGGTGTATGCTCATTATTTGATAGCCTCAGCCCCTTCAACAGAAAGGAGAGCTCCTCACTTGTGAGAAATGTTTTTTCCTATCCAGAAAGAGGCACCAGCCTGCAAGTTACAGGTATCCCTGATACGCTTACAAAACTAATCTGGCAAACCTAGCAGATGACCAGCAGGGCCATCAGCAGCTGCCAGTAAAATGTATACGCTTGGTGGTTAGATCTTAACTAAGCAGATCACAGAATCTACCCTTCATGCAGACCTTAGCTTCCTGCCAAGTCCCTCCCCACTGAGAAGTCTGGGCAATAACAAAATATTTGCATCATGCCCATGAGGCAATTTCAGTTCAGGGTGAGGTGCCAACTCCTCAATTAAGTTCCTCTCACAGAGTACACCTTCCTGCCAATCTCTTTCTGCTTATAGATGATGGCAAGTGTTCTGTGTGCAAGCTTTCAAGAAGTCTGATTGGGAAATGCTGTCAGAAAAGATAGCATTTCCATGGCATGAAACAGTCCTGCCATGACAGAGCTGCAAATAACTATATAAACTATAATAAAACCATATTATGTAAAACCTAACTTCCTTCTAAAAAAGAATATTATTTTGAGATCACTGTCATAATCTTTGTTACTGGTTAAATTTGTACCTAAATGTAGCTTAACACCAATCAAGAATCAAAAAGAAATCAACTCTAAGAAATATCAGCTACCTTTTTCTGGCATCGTAAGATAGAAACATTAGAAATCTGAATAAATATATGTCATGTTAAACAAGTGCTTGTGTATGTAGAGAACATGTCTAACTGATTAGCAAAAAGAAGACCCAATTTAATGTAGAGGTTACATTCTGCTGCAAATGAAGACCAGATTACTAATCAATGAGAATCCAACTTTTTTCAGGAAGTAACAAAAACATGGGAATGGAAAATGATAAACTAGTCAAGTCAGGAATCTCCATTTGCCAAAATAAATCATAATTAGAACAGTGATTCTAATTATTAATCAGTCTTCTTTGAGGCACAGGTTATGCATGTCTGGATCACAAGTAGGATTTTTGGTAAGGAGGAAAGCAGGTATATCTTTGCACATTCCAAATTATTCAAGCTGCTAAGGATTCACATGGAGTAAGTACTGGGGCCATAAACAGAGAAAGCTTTAGCTAAGCAGTGCATGTATAGACAAAGTGTATGGCTGAAGGAAAAAAAAAAGGAAGTTCTACTGGAGAGAAAAAAATCATCTGGTTTGTTTAAATATCATGCTAGCAAATAAATAGGGGCATGGTGTTGTGTGGTGTGGGTGGGTTTTTTTTGTGTGGTGTGTTTTTTGTGGGGTTTTTTTTGTTTTTTGTAATGGTTGGACTTGATGATCTTACAGGTCTTTTCCAACCTTAGTGATTCTGTGATTCTGTGAATACCCATAAGGTCATTTTTCAATATTCTGACAAATTACATGGATTTGTTATACAGAAAAAAATAAATAAACTCTGAAAAATCAAACTAGAATCCCAAGTTTAGAAGTAGTGAGTGTGCTGAGGTGAGGGGATGAGAAAATAGGTCTCCCATGCACAATGCAGCAGTAGAGGAACCTCTTCCCAAACATATGAATTGCAATGAGAGCGAAATCAAGTTGACACACAGAAGCCATGATCCCCGAATGAAATGAGAGTCACAGCAAAAACACTGGATAAATCATTATTTTCAGTTTCACAAATAAAAGGCTGCAGTCCAGAAAGCAGTGATAAAAAAGAATGAGCATTTATTTGAGAGGAAGGAAATTTTCCAGTATTAGACAAACTGAGCAGAAGATGATGCAACTTATCGAAGGAGATTTTTTGAGTAAAGCAATTTTCACATTTTCCATAATGTACCTTTCTTTTGTATGTACTTCTTCCCTGCAGCTGATCTCCCATTTTCTTCATTCAAATCCTTCCCTTAAGTCATTGCTGCAGTACTGCCTAAAGATGCCTTTCCCAGTTATTAGCAATGTTACAGTATTATCGTGGCAAAAGAACTAAGCAGCTTGCCAGGGGAAAAACAGAGGTAAATGCCAGATGACCTTAGCAAAACAAAGGGAAAGCACCATCAGACTAAGTACAAAGGATGAGCTCTGCAAACCTCTCTTCTCATTACATGCTAAATGTTCATTTTTTTAAACTGTTCCTAGATATTTTTTTGGTTTCAAGAGCACTGTCTGTGAGTACTTTCTGACCTCATGTATGACCTGGTCCAGTGAACACTTTGGCACCAGCATCACTTTAATCATGTTAGCCCAGGCAAATTCCATGTGAACAGAGATAATACATACAGGTAAATGCTTTCAAGATCTGGCCTTTGTTTTTAGTATCAAATTATCATACATAATTGAAGGGGAAGCATCTTAAAAGGTGTCTCTGGAATAGATTCTCAGAATGGAGAATAAACAAAATTGTGTATGTTGGTGTTTGTTCTTATTTTCATTTTATTAATGACAAATATGTTTGTAACTACTTGCTGATTTTTCTCTTCGCTTGGGGATAGCTTTTTTAGTTGGTCTTTAAATACTGACTCATGAAGGACCCCTATAAAAGGCTTATCCTTAACGTACTTTCAACAAAAGAAATAATCACAGAATCACAGAATCATTAAGGTTGGAAAAGACCTGTAAGATCATCAAGTCCAACCATCAACCAACACCACCATGCCCATTAAACCATGTCCCGCAATGCCTCATCCACACGTTCCTTGAACACCTCCAGGGAGGGTGACTCCACCACTTCCCTGGGCAGCTTATTCCAGTGTTTCACCACTCTCTCAGTAAAGAAATTTTTCCTAATATCCAATCTAAACCTCCCCTGGCACAACTTGAGGCCATTTCCTCTTGTCCTGTCACTTGTCACTTGGGAGAAGAGACCAACACCCACCTCTCTGCAACCCCCTTTCAGGTAATTGTAGAGAGCGATGAGGTCTCCCCTCAGCCTCCTCTTCTCCAGGCTAAACAACCCCAGTTCCCTCAGCTGCTCCTCATCAGACTTGTGCTCCAGACCCCTCACCAGCTTCATTGCTGTTCTCTGGACACGCTCCAGCACCTCCATGTCCTTTTTGTAGTGAGGGGCCCAAAACTGAACACAGTATTTGAGGTGTGGCCTCACCAGTGCCGAGTACAGGGACACGATCACCTCCCTACTCCCGTTGGCCACACTGTTTCTGATACAGGCCAGGATGCCGTTGGCCTTCTTGGCCACCTGGGCACACTGCTGGCTCATCTTCAGCCGGCTGTCAACCAACACCCCCAGGTCCTTTTCTGCAGGGCAGCTTTCCAGCCACTCGTCCCCAAGCCTGTAATAGGAGGACTTTCTAACCTACTGCTATGTGAATATCCAGAATTAAAAAAATAACAATAGCAATGGTGGGACTAATGTGTGCAATGGTTTTCTAAAGGAAAATGAAGCTCTTAAAGCATACAAATGTAATCTGTAGGAGTAAAGTTCAGGTTATTTATCATCCATGTTACTAAAAATGGAGAACAGGAAAAAAAAACCCTGGCAGTTTTAGAAGCAGGGCCTTTTAAAAAAGAAGCAAATTCTTTCCATTAAAAAGATTCTTTACGTGTCTGACATGGCAGACCTATGAATTAAAATAGGCCATTATAAAAAGAGTATATCTCATTAAGTAAAAATGATCTCTGAGAAGTAGGAATACGGTGCTGTTCAGAAAAGAGGAAACCAGCCAGGCCCTGGCTGCATCCTTTTATCAGGAGTGGCTGGTTTTCCTGGCCTTGGGAGGCATGTGCTAAAATCGTACAGCTCAGACCTGTAGAGCACATTACACATACTGCAGGAGACAATGGGTAGAGAAGGTCCTGAAGAGGTTCATAGCCAGGAAATGACAATTACTGCCCAGGGGCCCTCCTGCCCCATCACAGGATGGGGATATAACTGGTCTGAATGTCCTGCCGACCCCTAAAGCGTCCCCAAGATGGTGGCACCAGCAGCCCCAGATGGCTCACTCCTTTTATCATTTGACATTAAAACCAACACAAGAGGAGGCTCTGAGACCCCTTCTCCACAGCCCTGCTAGAACAGGATGTCCTTAGGTTTAGGACCTTCTGACAGGGAAAATGACCTCTGTTTACAGCAACTTGACTAGCAAGGGAGCACATAGAAAAGAATCCTATTATCACAACTTTCTCCTAGTTGACTGGTATTGAAATTTATCTCTTTTGGGGAAAGGCTGTCTTTACACAACTCTTAAAACTTTCCATCAGAAGGTGCAGACCTTACTGAGTGAAACCTGGCTCTATGTATTTGCAGCAATTTGAGCCAGGAAAATCCAAACACCCTTGATCTCAACAACTAATTTCCCATTACAGATAACGCTTTCTTCCAATACTGTCTAGGATGGAGAAATTAGGAAGCGGAAAATCTAGGGGAGGAATACTCAATCACCAGTGGGAGAGCAAAAAGCAGTAGAAGTAAGCAGTGTGGTGCCAGCCAGAGGGGCTTGCTGGCAGCTGAGAAAGGGCCATGCTACCCCATAGGTGCCTCTGCCTGAAACACAGCTTGCCATTCCTGGGGCATCCCTGCCTCCCCCAGTCATCCCCCAGCCTGCTAGTGAGATTACAGGGGCTGTCAGCCCAGTATAGCCCAGCACAAGCTGGTATGGCATGACCTGTCACAGCTGGGTATGGCCTGTCCTGGTATGGGACATGCCAGTACAGGATGGCGTGTCACAGTCTGGTAAGGCATCAGCAGGGCCATTATGGCCCAGCACAGCAAGGCTCAGTGTGGCATGGCGCAGCTGCCTGCCCCTCAAGCTCAGCTGCACGCTGCCTGGCACCCACAGACCCCATGCTTCCATGGTCCAGTCCTGGCCCAGCTCTCCCTCCCGGCATCCCACTTACAACTGAAGCTGCCATCGAGCGATGCTAAACAGCCTATTTTCCTGAGTCTTGATTCATGCATCCAACCATCTAGGCTTTCCCTAATGACACATTTGCACTTTAACCTATGCTGTTATGAAATCAATCTTATACTGTGTTTGGAAAATGTTCATTACAAAGAAAATTGTAAAGCTAGCAGAACTGGTGTGGGGCTCCCAGTACCAGTGTGATCTGGGCACACAGCAGTAAGCACAAGGCAGGCTTGCCCCGCTTGGCATGCAGAGGGAACCTGTGGGGCTCTGTACTGGCCAAATCAGAACAAGGTAAAATCTGTTCATATCTATTAATTTGAGACAACATCTTTATCTATAGCGGTGGCTGTTCTGGATCAAACAGTAGATTATCTGTAATTGCTCTCTGATTTTGCCATTCACCTGAAGTATGACATTATTGATTTTCCCTTTACTCAAGCAATTAGCTGAAATTAATCTCTGAACCATTGGCAATCATCTCATAGATATCTACAAGGTCTGGAAAAGAGAAATGGTATGCATTCAGCTCCAAAGAGAAATCAGAAATGATAGACTCATCAGCCTAACTTCATGCCCTGGAGAGTTTCGGCATACAACACTGAAGAATTAATATGTGAGAGCCAAGATAAGGCACTGGTAAGTGTCTGCCCACAACCTCCCTCCCCCTTCAATCTGTCATTAGATGAACAAGTCTAATTTTCTTCTTTAAGAGGATAACTAGCCTAGCAAGGAAGGGAGAAATTGTAGATTATATATAGAAAATAACCACCTATGTAGCAGTACAGCAGAAAAGTATGTGGGAACAAAAGTATTTTACAAACTACAGATGAGTCAGCTAAATAGTGTCATTCTGGGATGAATGAACAGGGCTGTCATATTTTAAACAAGGGAAGTAATTATTCTGCTCTACTTGATTCTTTTAAAGGCTCAGTTGGAAAACTTTGTCCTGATGGCAGATTTTAGAAAACACAGCTAAAATCAAAGCTTAAGGAATTCGTTTGTTCACTTAAAAAAGAGAAGGTAACAAGTAGAGATTTTAACAATTTTCCAATGCATGAATGGATGTTACAAAAATGTAGTACTCAGCTATTCTTCATTCTTACAATAGTAACATATTTCATGTTTTAAACATATATCTTCCTTGCTGCAAATTAGGCTGATTTATTTTCATCATTTGATTCTATAAAGTGCTAAAATAGGTTGTTATAGGGATGCTGTATAATTGCCTTCATTGCAGCTTTTCAAGAAAATGGACAAATACCGTTGTAAATATCTCTCTAGAGATAATCAAAACTCGCCTGGACACATTCCTGTGCAATCTGCTTTAGGTGAACCTGCTTTGGCAGGGGGGTTGGACTAGATGATCTCCAGAGTTCCCTTCCAACCCCTATCATTCTGTGTTTCTGTGATTCTGTTATTGGTCTAAACACACTTTAGCTGGCTGTAATGCATGGAGTTGGACTATAGCATGTCCTGAAGTCCTTTCTGGCTCTGCAGTCTTACGTTTCAATAATGCTGTTCTAGTACATCTTTTAGACAGAAAACTCTTTGAGGCAGAGTATGTCACCATTGTGTTTGTGCAGTGTCTGAAACAATGATGTCCTATATAGTACATCTGTCTGCATAATTGTCTAGAGAATAGTCAAGAATTAATGCTGCAGATCACAAAAGCTAATGTCATGACAAGTAATACACTGGAAAAGATAAGGTAAATATACCTAGGATGGTTTTCTAAGATAGGTATTTATGTTTATTTGTTTATATTTTCTGGTAGGGATGCATACAGATATAGATCTTCTCTATATTATAATATCTTATTCTGTATGCCTTTTTTTGGGCATGTGATGCTTTATCATCATTTAGCTAACATAATACTATTAACAATGTTTTTGCAAAGGTCTAGTTCTATTTGGTTGGCATGCTATGGAAAACAAAATTGTTCTAATTCTCCCAAAGTTTCCCTAGAACCTTTAATCCACCCCCATATGATTAAAGCTGGGTACAGAAAATTTTCCTGTCTCATAAAACTTAAAAAACAAGAATAGTGTTAGTCCACAGTGTGGAACTTCCACCAGCTTTCACAGTTCTCCATAAAAAGCAAACCCAAACCCCTAAACAACTAACCATGAGTACCCTTAGTCCTACAGGAAGGTCCTCCTACAGGAGGACCCCTTCCCAACACCCAAACAGCTTCCTGCTTTCTGCACTCACATGGGGTGAAGGGTACTGGGTGTTGGCCTCTTCTCCCAAGTGATGAGTGACAGGACAAGAGGAAATGGCCTCAAGTTGTGCGAGGGGAGGTTCAGACTGGATATTAGGAAAAACTTCTTTACTGAGAAAGTCGTGAGACACTGGAATAAGCTGCCCAGGGAGGTGGTGGAGTCACCATCCCAGGAGGTGTTCAAGGAACGTGTGGACGTGGCATTGTGGGACATGGTTTAATGGGCATGGTGGTGTTTTTTTGGTTGATGGTTGGAATTGATGTTCTTACAGGTCTTTTCCAACCTTAGTGATTCTGTGATTCTGTGATTTTCTACTTGGGTAGGGATGCCTGGTTTACTTTCATCAGATCAGCACACTGAAGCTCCCTGTACTGCATTTTAAAAGAGCCTGTTTGCCACCTCCAGCTGGGCTTCACCTTATGAATACGAATGTAAGAAAGTGCTTAGAGTAGAGCAGTTAGAAAGACAGATGGGGAGAACCTACCAGCCCACAAGGAGAAGAGCAATCCATGAAGAACTCATGGCCTACTAAGCTTGCTAACTTGGGGATTTTGGCCTTATGAATCTGGATTACCAGATACTGGTTTGTTTTAGAAAAGTTTTCTTGCTTACCTATTACTATTTCTGCTAAATCCCCATTTTAGCGCAGGCTTAGGTCACAGAGTTAAGCAGAGGCGTGGGTGTTTCCAAACTCAGAAATGAAAGGAGCTGCAAAAATCACACGAAGAGCTAGATTCACTGGATACTGGCAGAGGCTGTGTAAAGTCCTGGGCCTACACAAAAAACTGTTGACAAACCCTGCCACTCTGACAGGCATGTGAAGCCTGGAGACTGAACATGGAGAAACGTTGTTCAAAAGGTGGAATCTGCTCTGAGAGGCAAATCTCCACCTCCAGGCAGAAACCCAGCTAAGACCAGAGCCTGTGCTCAGAGTCGCAGACTGGCCAGTCAGTTGGAGAGGAAGTTTCGCCTCTTTAGAGAGTTAGGATGCATCTGAGTAAATCTAGATGTCAACATCAAAATGTCAAAATCCAGATGTCAACAGGGGTATACACAAGCTATCTAACCTAGTCTCCCTTTACATTCACTAGACTGCTGTACTAGTGTCTTTTCCACTTTTCCTTTGTGGTGATTGTAGTGGGTTGACCTTGGCTGGGCACCAGCTGCCCACCAAGCCACTCTGTCATTCCCCCTCCTCAATTGGACAGGGAGAGAAAAATACAACGAAAGGCTCGTGGGTCGAGATGAGGACAGGGAGATCACTCAGCAATTATGATCAGAGGCAAAACAGACACAACTCGGGGAAATTGATTTAATTTATTGCCAATCAAATCAGAGTAGGGTAATAAGAAATAAAACCAAATCTTAAAAACACCTTCCCCCTACCCCTCCCTTCTTCCCAGGCTCAACTTTGCTCCCAAATTCTCTACCTCCTCCCCGCGAGCAGTGCAGGGGGATGGGGAACAGGGGTTGTGGTCAGATCATCACACGTTTTCTCTGCCGCTCCTTCGTCCTCACACTCTTCCTCTGCTCCAGCGTGGGGTCCCTCCCATGCGAGGCAGTCATCCACAAACTTCTCCAATGTGAGTCCTTCCCACAGGCTGCGGTTCTTCATGAACTGCTCCAGCATGGGTCCTTTCCACAGGGTGCAGTCCTTCAGGAACAGACTGCTCCAGCATGGGTCCCCCATGGGGTCACGAGTCCTGCTGGCAAACCTGCTCCAGCGTGGGCTCCTCTCTCCATGGGATCACAGGTCCTGCCAGGAGCCTGCTCCAGTGCGGGCTTCCCACAGGGTCACAGCCTTCTTTGGGGCATCCACCTGCTCCGGCATGGGGTCCTTCATGGGATGCAGGAGGATATCTGCTCCACCATTAACCTCCATGGGCTGCAGGAGGACAGCCTGCCTCACCATGGTCTTCACCACGGGCTGCAGGGGAATCTCTGGTCTGGTGCCTGGAGCACCTCCTCCCCCTCCTTCTTCTCTGACCTTGGTGTCTGCAGAGTTGTTTCTTTCACATATTCTCACTCCTGTCTTCGGCTGCAGTTGTGCCGGTTTTTTTTTCCCTTCTTAAATCTGTTATCACAGAGGCACTACCACCGTCACTGATGGGCTCAGCCTTGGCCAGTGGCAGGTGCATCTTGGAGCCGGCTGGCATTGCCTCTATTGGACACGGGGGAAGCTTCTAGCAGCTTCTCACAGAAGCCACCCCTGTAGCCCCCCTGCTACCAAAACCTTGCCACGCAAACCCGATACAGTGATTCATCACACATTACCTGGAAGTTCGATGTCCAGTCTGAGCTGATCACCTTGTGTTCTCCTTACCATCAGTGGAGAGAAATATCTGTTTCCAGACTGTGATTCATCCTATCTTAGATGTGCATCATACACATCTTCCCTTGGCATGGCTTCTGCAGGCTGGAAACAGACAGTGTGAGTGCCCCCCTACAACTGGCTCAGGAGGTGGCTTTGTGCATGGCCAGTGGCTGAAACTCAGACACACACTGCAGACTGAGATGAGGATCTAGGGGTTTCAGTGGAACACTCAAACTGAACTTTTAAGACCTCTGTGAATTTAGCTTGCTTTCCCTTCTCTTTCCCTGCCTGGCTTGAGAAATAAAACCAGGTGCCTTTTAGACTGTAGGTGGTAGGGAGAGATGTACAGAAAATGGAAGGAAGTCATGGAGGATATTTAGATAGTACTGCCATACTTTGTGCATGCATCAGTTGTCAGCCAGTGAAATCAGCTGGTAGTGGGCTATAGGAGTGGATTTCTAATATGGTGACTGTTACCTCTTCTGAACTTCAGACCTGAAAATATTAATGAAAATGCCCTAATCACAGAACAGGCTAGGTGCCATAAAGAAAAGTTCCTTTTCCTACTAGTGTTGTATCAAGGTTTTCCAGCAAAGATGAACCTAAAATATTGCATTATGACTTGCAGACTTACGTGTTAATCAGACAGATAAAGAATAATAAGTAACACACAAGAAGTTCCTTGAAATTTCATCCATGGTCCCCTGATTTGATGGGAGAGTCTGCATGCCCCTTATGGATCAGAATGCACTGGAAATTCACAGGTGATACCACAAATCTGTTCCTGTGAAAACAGCAAGCGGTTTTCTTATGAATAGCAGAGTAGCATAAGACAACTAGGTATGCAGAACTAATAAAGTACTTAGACATTTTATGAGCAGTATATTATGTAGCTGCTCTTGCAATACTTTCTGTGTTGAAGAAATTTGGGTACAGCGGATGAGCAGCAGATTGTTTACAGAATTAGATGGGGCTGTCAGTAATCATTTTCGTACCAGTAACAGAGCTTTGGAATTTCAAATAACTATTCATATAGCATAAGCATTTGCATATATGAATGTTCACCAAAGCTATGTTATATTCTGTACATGACACAGGTTTTCCTCTAGAAAAAAATAACCTGATTCTTAGATATTTTTGCAGAAGGTCTTCTAACATCTCTTCCAGTTTGATTTTATACAAGGATCAAGGCAGACTATAATGTTGTAGTTTAAACAGCATTTTTTAATCCATTTGCATATTAGCTCACGGTAAAATTAATTTTGCTGACATGCTGCATGACTTTTCCCCTTTTTAAATTTTGACTTTTTGGACAGCCTCTGGCATGATGGGAGTGCTGACTCTGTTGAGAGTCTTTGGGAAATGTCATGGCACACAGAATAATTATCCTTCACAGTGAGACAGAGGCATTAACAATACTAAGCATTTCAAAGTGAATCAGACCTCCAAACTATGAAGCTGATTTAAAAATCATAGCATTTGCCACAAATAATTTTGGGACGAGGGACTTGGCCTTCTTATTTTTGAGCTCTCAGGATTTATGGTTTTCCACCTTTCTCCATAGTCTTAAAAGCAGTTAACTTACTTGTTTCCTTTTGTTCTTTTTCTTTTTTAAGATGAAAGCTGAGAGTTTCACAGAACTCTGGAAACTTAAATCAATGGATTGTATTTCATGAAATTCATGCAATTGTGAATAGCACTGGGATCCTACCTCTCTCCAACTCAATAAAGACCCAGAAAGGGCAAAACCATCTGTTTTTTACATTAGGTTTTCACTTTCTGGAATAAATATTGAAATAAATGTAGTTCTGATGTTCAGCTCTAGCTCAGCTTCCACTGCAGTAAATGAAACAGCCTCTGCTGATTTCACTGACAGCTGGGGGAGATCTTCATGAGCAATGCTTTTTTTTCACATCTCTGCATTCAGAAAAGAGTTCAGTACTTTGTGACAGTTCCTAACCCACTTTAAATATGGGGAACCTAATGGAAGAAAAGAACTTTAATGTCAGATCAAACCAGGCATACAAAAGTGCCTCAATCAACTTCCTTTTAGGTCAATAGGAACTTCCGATTGACTTCACTGGGCATTGAATCAAGACAGATAAATCAAAGCCTAGCCATAAATTTAAAATCTGAACGGAATGTGAATAAAACTGATAGTCTCGAGAGAGGTCCTAGGTAATAAGCTTCATACATTGCCAAGCCAAAATTCAGAGGGCATGTGCACATCAATACAAAAAATTTAAGCAGACTGCATCGAAGTGTGTGTGGGAATTCCTTTGTTGCTGAAAGCATAAGTGAGTAGATTTAAATATAACAGCAAATCAAACTTAAATTATCAAACATATTTTTAGGCTATATAATGTGTAAAAAATACTAGATGGATCTTTTGACCAGGTTATTGCTGCAAGAAATATTTTTCTGAAAGTCTGAAAGTCCAAAAGGCCAAAAATTTTTCCAGGTCTGGCTGCAGTCTGTATCAGCACATTCAATCAAAATGACTCAAAGCAGGACTTGTGTAGTGCCAGTAATAGGTGTGTCAAATCAGGGCCTGTGAATACTCCACACAAATGACATTTATTAAGACTGGATTCTGTTAATGACACTGCATAGGACTGCATTTGGTAAGCAGTACAGATAAAATGTCCTAATTGTGCACTGGCAGTTTGTCTGCTTTGTCCTGCTGTCACTCAGATATGCCCACAGCTTTCCCCATTTCAGTCCTGACATGCTTTTGTGTTTCTCGTGTCATTACTTTTGAACAGTTACTGGTGATGATTACAGTAATACCATATGAATCCAGTGCAGATGAGGTCTGAGTGACCCTAGTCCACAAAAAAAGAGCAAATGGAAACTGCTGCCACCACAAGCTGAGATACTACTGTGTGTGGGGATAGATGCCAGCATTGCTACTGTCATTTTGCCAAAATGTCTAAGTACCAATAAAATGTTTACATGTGACCAGAGAAGATGAAAATGGTATCACTAATTCTGGGGGATTCTTCATAGAAGCAATGAATAATGTTTCAATTTTGAGTCTCTGGCTTTTCTCACATTCCACTTTCTTCAAAGCTTTGTTTTGGACCAGACTGTTTCTGCTAACCCTTCATTATTCTATGGGAGAGCTGGGAGTTTCAGTTAGTATTGTAAATGTTTATTCGGGTCTACAAGTGTTAATGAAGGTTTTGCAATGACTCATGAGAGCTCAGACCGTGATTCATCTAACCTCTACTGAAAATTCTTTCCAGAGCCAGGTCTCCCAGACTGAGAATGCTTTGTCTATGCTCTCCCGCACTGTATGCAAGACTTTGAGATCTGATTCATTCCCTCAGCAGAACCCTTGAGCCTTTTAGCTTGAGTGGCTTTCAAAGTGATAAGATACAATTTAGCTTTTGGTCTTAAAGTAGTTCTTCATGCAGTACTACTATCACTTCAATGTATTCCTACTTATTTCTTCCTGCAATTTATCCTCCAGATTACTATTCCCCTTTCCTTCTTGCCTAGCCATGTCTTACACTCAGAATGTAATGTTCCTCATGACTCATATTCCAGGCAAAATGCCATTCATCCTAACAGAGTGAAACACAGTATATGTTCCTCCTATTAATTTACCCAAATCTGTGTTTTGTTCAGAACATTTTCTGTACTTTCAAATAAATCTTATTTGTTCCTAACATCTTATAGCTGAGGATCTCATCACACTTTACACTTTAATAGATTAGGCCTTATAACTTCACTATGAAGCATGTAAATGCTAAGATTTGTTGGGTTTTTTCAAATGAAAAATTCAGATATGGATAACTTACAAAATTTGTTAATAGTTATAAACTGGTAAATGAGCTGTGATCTGATTCAATATCTCATTTTTCCTTAGTCTGAGCTTAACTCCTACTTACTTGGTACATAAGCAGAATTGCCTAGGTGAACATGTGTGTAAAACTCACACTTTTGGAGGTGAAAATTCCAGCAACCACAACACTCCCTTAACATACAGGGCTACCTCACTGCCTCTCCTTCCTTGCCTGTCCCTTCTGAAGAGTTTGTAGCCATCCATTGCAACACTCCCGTTGTGCGAGTCATCCCACCATGTTTCCGTGATGGCCACTATATTACAGTTTTCCGGCTGGACAACGGCTTCCAGCTCCTCTGGTTTGTTGCCTGTGCTGTGTGCATTCATATAGATGCACTTGAGTTGGGCTATTGATCCTGCCACCTTTTTGGGGGGAGAAGCCCTAAGTCCTATGTGCCTCATCTCAGGCGCTTCCCTGGTTTCTAGCACGTCAACAACCCCTGCATCTTTGCTGCTGCATTGGTCCCTATCCCCTACCTCCACTGAGACGGCAGACCAAAGGTCCTTGCCAGCACACTGTCCCTCAAACACTGGTGTGCCACCCCCAGCCTTATCTTCAGCGAGCCTGGTTTTATCCCTTTCCCCCTCCAAATCTATTTTAAAGCTCTTTCAATGAGCCCTGCTAACTCCTGTGCCCGGATCCTTCTTTCCCTCAGAGACAGGCATTCCCCGCCTGTCGCCAGCAGGCCTGGTGCCATATAGAGCAACCCATGATCAAAGAATCCAAAATTCTGGCAGTGACACCAGTCTTGGAGCTAGGTATTGATCTGCTGGCTCTTCCTGTTTCTTCCCTTGTTGTTCCCTGCCAATGGAAAGATGGAGGAGAACACTACTTGTGTCTCCGATCCCCCAACCAGTCGTCCCAAGGCCCTGAAGTCTCTCTTGATGGCCCTTGGGCTTCTTGTTGCAACTTCATCGCTGCCTACCTGAAGAATCAATAATGGATAATAATCTGAGGGCTGAACCAGGGTAGGAAGTCTTCTTGTCATGTCTTTAACACGGGTCCCAGGGAGGTAGCAGAATTCCCTAAAAAGTGGGTCCGGTCTGCATATCGGGCCTTCTGTTACACTCAGGAGAGAGTCCCCTGTGACAATGACCCATGTTTTTTTCTTTATGGAAGCTGTTTTTATGCAGGGTGTAGGCCAGGTTAACCTTGGTGACACCTCCAAGCTAGGTGAACCTTCATCCTCGTCATTGTTTGGTTCCACTTGCAAAGCCTCGTACCTATTACGCAAGAGGACCTGAGAAAGTGGGGTAGTAACAGAGGAGGCTCGCCTGCTGCACGGGGCAGGAACTTGTTGCCATTGCCTCCTATCTATCTAAGTCTAGAGAATGAGCATCTTCTTTACTGGCTGCTCATAGATTCACCCACCAGTTCATCCCTTTTGGGCCTGAACATCAAACTGTGAGTACCAGCTGTTTATCTCAGCCATTCCTGATAGCTTTTGGAGGAGAATTATGGTAGATCTCTTTCCAACCTCGTATTGAGAGTGATGTGATTGACCTGTGCATTATGTACTACTCAGGCATATCTAGTGGATATGTTGTTATTTTTCCTTTTCTCTTGTCTCCAGTAAAAAAGGATTAAATTAAAACCATTTATTTGATGTTTTGCTTGCTAGTGGGCAAGTTTTGCTTATTGAGCATCGCAGCAGTATCATTTAGTTTGCAGATTCCTTCAGTTAGGCATAGGTATACTGTTGTTTTCCCTTCGGTATGTTTGTCTGTCCTATGCACCCTCCCACCACAGCCTCCGTACACAAGTTTGTTGAAGCAGCACAGTTCTGGTAAATGCAAGATGTACAAGCAACAGAGACACAGTGCCTTCTGTTTACTCAGGCTGCTTTATGGTGGGCCACATCACACCATTTCTGTTGCCTGTGGACCAGGCCTCACTCTGTAAGTAAGTCTACTGGTAAGAGATACCTGTAGTCTTGCAGACCAGTCATCTAAAAGTAACTTGATTTATTTATGTACATGATGCTGCCACAAAAGACACAGAGACACAGCACTGTATAGACATCACAGCCCCATTTCCAGGGAACAATTTTACATCAAGGGTGGATCCAAGGATCCTTCTTAAAGACTTGGGTCAGAAGGATTTAAGAAATGGTACTTAATTCTCCACTGAGAAAATAGACTCTCTGTCCAGCTACATTGACATCTATGAGAGGTTCCTTATGATAATCCTTCTGATCACAGGACCAGGATCTAGCATCTGTACTGACAAATAACTACATGAACTAAGCCCTTCCCCCAAGACTCAGATAATTGGACCCTCTTGCATATCCTTGGCAGACAGAAATTCCTCTTCCCACCGACCTCCAACTGTGTACAAACACGAAAATCTGGACTGGGAAAAGAGAACAGCATCAATAACTTGAAACAATAGAGTATCAGAATAGAAATGCTAATGAGGTATCAAGTATTCCTTCTCTTTCTGTCCTTTCTTGACAGTAATTTAGTAACAGTCTTCCTGCAAACTATCAATATCATTATCTCACAGATAATGGTCTCATACAAACTGCCTCAGGAAAGTATGATACTGGCTTGTAGAATGGCTACAGATTTTTTCCCCAGATGTTGCTGTAAAGCAGTACACAGTGGATATTATGCATTTCTGATTTAAAGTTATGGTAATTTGTTTCTCATTCCCTAGGGTTTGGTCATACAGTGAGACCAGTAAGACTATCAGATGAGCAAATATGACATTTTCTATTCAAGAAAGCACTAAATCTAGAAAACATTAAAGATTTTTGTCATCTTTGTTATTATGTAGGCAGGGATACAGTTTGCAGCTGTTTGCATTTTTTAATCTTGCAATCAATGTCCATAGTTAAGTTATAAAATAGGTCAACCAGTTTTTTTATATCTAGCAAGAACAACCAGTTTTTTAATTAGAAACACCTTTGTGCAAAGTTTGGCTTCATATTCTAGCGCTTAAGCCAACCTGTAAGCGTTAGGTACCAGGCTAAGACTGAGGGTAGGTCTCTGACTATCTGCTTGCCACAGGGCTTTTATAGGTTTCTTTGAAGAACTTTGTACCAATCAGTGCCAGAGAAAAGGTTTTGGACTAGATGAATCTGGACCTGCCCATACTGGTAACATCCCTCTATTGAAACTTCATTTCTGAATTGCTGTCCTCTCTGTAGACTCCAGCACTAAATTACCTGTGAGTTTACTTGAGTTACTATCATCTTGTACAGAATTTTTTTCTGTCAGTTCCTAGGTAATGAGATATTTTAACAGTAGATTTTTAACTAATTCACAAAACTACACAGAGACTAAACTACACCAGTATTGCCATTAAATGGAAAATTTTTGTTTCTTTTAGTTAGCTTTTCTTTATGTGTGGACTCTTGGCACCATCTAGTGTTTGAAAATGTAGACGAACTCTAGACCACTGAGCACAGAACATCACTACAAAGAGGTCTGAGCCATAATAAAAGCTAGTGGTGCTCTGAACCATCACCTAATTAATTTCACACAATTACGTTTTTCCAGTTACAAAATACAAATATACCAGACCAGGATATAGAAAAGACTTTCCATGCTCATGATTTCCAATCCATTGTCTCTCCCATGAGGTTACACTGGAACTAATAGATCAGTTCAGTGTCAGAAATGGACATCTGTGTGTCCGCTAGTGACAAATGTACGGTACTTTTCATGGAAATAAGTAAGGTGATAGATAAACCTTCAAGCACAGCTTGGATGGAGAAAATTATTTTCTGCTCCTGTTAGTGGCAACTTCTGACCCAACCATAACAGCAGCCCTCTGCACCCCAAATTTAGCTGCTGATTATCCCTCTTTCTAGGGAATGATGTTGAGCTTACAGTTCTTGCATGAAGTTCTGCAGAAACAAAACCAAAACTACATATATATGTACTGTATAATTACATGTGCTACTCTGCAAAAATTTACCAGCAAAGCTTTTCTGTCAACAGTTTGCATTTCATGAGTTCACTACCAAAACATTTGTTTCCGGGTGTATAGTTTTAGCATAGAATTCTATGGCTTCTAACAAAGCTGAGACAGCGTAGTCTCTGATTTCTGGTACCTCAGGACCATTACTTGCAGCAGCTGAGTGAAAAGATCTGTGTGAAATGTACAGTGTGGTTAGCCAAGTGTGAAAGGGAAAAATTGCTGTGATAGCAGATTATGCTTCCTTCTACGTGCTATGAGAAATGTGGTCAGGCAAAAAAAAAATGACATCCCTTTGTCAGCTTATGCCAGGCCGAATGAAAGCCAGGGAGAGGAGATATAATTTTTAACTGATAGCTTTGTCTTGTTCTTGTGACTCCATGAATGCGACCCAGCTGCTGGTTATTGAGGTATTGCCAGGAATGGCTGGGAAAAGACAATCTGCTACAGATAACTAGAGCTAGAGGCAGAGGATGTGTGGAAGACAAAGAACAGAGAGGATATTCAGCATTTAAACTACACTTTATGGATTTTCATACATGCACTGATTTTGGCTATGCATGGAAGAGATTATGAGTGCTTTCCTGGAAAAGTAATCAGCTGGACTAGAGAGCCTGGCCCATCGTTAAGGAAATAATTGTGATTGCCTTTCCATGGCTGTCAAAGAATTGGACACCTGGCCTAAGGCTGTCCTGACCACTCCCTTGCTGGTCAACGGAGAGAGGCAGCATATTCAGGAGGTGATTCATGCCTTGTCTCTAAGACATATTTTTTTTGAATGGGGTGAATCCAGAGCTCGGAAGGTAGTTCTTCCTTTCCCAGACAGCAAAGGAGACCAAAAGGGGCTCAGACACAAAGCCAGTTTTAGATCAGTTAGGTAGGATGAATCCTCTACTAAGTTGGAGGTAGAAGCAAGGCAAGAAAAAGACACCTGAAGAAAAGCACACCATTAGTGGTGTGAAATCCCTTCTTTGTTCTTTATTCAGCATACTGAGGGTAAAGGTATTAGGCATGACAGTCTTGAGACCCATGCCCTGTAAGTATACAAACTGACCTGCACGCGCTTGACATCTCTGTTCCCCACTGCCCTCTGCCCATGGACTCCATTTATATTTGTGTCAGTCCAGTTTTGTTGTATCATACGCTCTGATGAATGCAAGGATATACTCATAAAACCAGTGGCAGGACCCAGCCTTTCTCTGGGACTGATTGCACCCAGGTCTCTGTGCAAACTAACTGACAGCACTTTACTTGAGCTGTGTCTAGTCTGGTTGTGGCTGGTGGATATAGGCCCTGAGGCTCTCTTTCCTCATAGCTGTCACAACACGACCTGATCTACCCTCACCTGTCCCTCAGAATCAGCTCAAGACCCTTACGCAGGGCCCGCCTCAGTCCTTTCTGTAGAGAAGAACCTGGGGTTACATGGGTCACAAGCTGAGCGTGAGTCAGTTACATGGCAGGATTGCAAAACAGACAAATGATGTTCTGGGAAGTGTTAATAATAGGGCCATACATAAGCCAAAGAAGATAATTTTGGGTGTCTGTTTGGCACTGGATTTTTCTTCCACAGCTGGAATAGAGAGTCCTGATTTGGGCACTGTGTTTTTAAAAGAATGAAAAACTAGAGATTGCTGAGAGAAAAGCAATGGAGATGACCGGTAGTTCAGAAATCCTGAGCTCTGAGAAAGGACAGAAGGAAGTTAGGCTGAAAAAAAAGAGGAAAATGAGGGAGGGGGAAATATAGCTGTCTGCTGAGTATGTTTTCAGTTGTCATGAAGTTGACTCAGCTGTTGGCTATGTCCAGTGCAGGTACAAAGTTAAGAAGTAATTACCTTCATTTGTAACAAAAGAGATTTGGATTAGCAATTAGAAAAAAATTCTAGTTAGAAGGGCAATGAAATAGCGTGAGGGGATGCTGCTCGCAGTCATTGTGGAATCACCTTCATTGGAAGCTGTTACAAATTAAGCGTCTGTCAGGAATAGCTTGATATATGTCATTCTGCGCTGGTGCTGGGGAATGGAGTAAATGATAGCAGGAAATCCCTTCCAGCTATAGATCTCTGTGTCTTGTTAATGCTGTCAAAATTCAGGAAAACCTGTATTTACTTTGCTCAGATGGAGTGACAGATATATATATATGACATTTCCCATCAATGTAACAATATGCTTACCTTTTTTTTTTCCCTAGAGCTTGCATTCCTTGGCCGCCTCTGGATGTGCACATTGCAGTGGAGGCAGGAACCCCCTTGTGCCTGACTACCAACCTGTGAGTACCTGTCTTGGACAAGGACCATGCTGTCTTCCTCCATGCATTTCTCACTTCCATCCTGGATCACTGCACTCATTCTCACCAGAACAAAGGTAATCTGAGCTAATGCAGTAGTGTGCACCTGTACTCTGTATTGTATCATACACAGATAACGGCATGGCATGAGGGTTAAGCAATGCAATGCCTTGTCTCAGTAAAGAGCCAGTAAAAACTAAATGCAGTGAACCTATTTAAATGTTTGTATCACATATATTTTTATAGTACAGACCAATACAGAATGTAAGGTCCTGTGAAAGATACGCTCCTCACTGAATTGTGCCATGTAGGGACCACAGCAGCAGGAGTTTACACTTTACTGTGAAGTGCTTAAGAAGTTCTCCAGCTGCCCCGATATCTGAAAGACAATAATTAGCTTTTTTGTCTGATGCAGAAACAGAAGAGGGAGGAAAAAATTACTAATGGTGACTATCCTTTGGTAAGAGGAAGATGCAATGAAGCCTTAAGAATGAAATATTTATTATGCTCCCATTTATTTGCTTACACAGCTCCTGCTAGAGAGACCATGCCTCCAGCACAGAATATAGATATCAGAGTCCAGTATTAAAAGGGATCTTGTACCTCACTTCCTAAGGTGTTTATAATTGTCAGTCATCCTACAGATTTTACAGCTGATAACTAAAAAGAGAACAGTTTATTGCCATACAGTGTCTTGAAGGTTATATGTGCCTACACTCTTTAAATAATGACCTTGTCAGATGACAGCTGAACAAAGGAGGATAACATAGTAGTTAAGTGTGTAGTTCTTCCAGTCCTCCTGTATGGTATTTTAAATACTAAGCTGTAATATTTAATAAACCAAATAAACAGGCTTTCAAATTGGCAGGAGAGATAAATACTGGAAGAGCTAGAAGTACATCTGGTAGGATACTTTATTCTCTTTCTGTCATCTGCAAGGAATGTTCCCAAGACAATAAACTCAGAATTCAGTTGGGAAAATGGTAATTGTTTTCCACTCCTGTCATCAGGAAACTGAAGTCAGAGCAAAGTACTTAACTCCTGTTATCACAACCACAGATGTCTGTAGCATTCCCCCAACCCCTCATACCCCCAGATTGTTTGGTAAGTCTTTGCATTCAGTGAATTTAGCACTTTGGGACTGTATAGGCAACCTGAATATTCATGAGTGAAAAGAATTACTACAGAAGTATTACAAAGGGCTGATTGTAGCTGCATGTTACCCTCTATGCACTTTATTTCAGGTTGTCCACTCAACAAGATTATTGCTGGCAAAAATTACTTAGGACCGAGAGGGATGTATTCAAAGTTCAGGAGTAACTTTCCAGATTTAATAGGTCAGATTCAGGCCAATTCCATCAATCATTTCAAGGAAAAAGAGACTCCTTTCTGAGCACCCACTGCTGAACCACTGAGGTACTGGAGTGTTTTCCCATTCCTTGGGATAAGAGCTACTGAGGCTGGAAATGCAAAGCTACTCCTTGGTTTCTCCAACGATGAAACTTTTGTTCTGCTAAGCAAAAAGGAGTTTTGCTACTGTTTTGAATGAAGACAGGAATTCTTCTCAGCAGGGAGTGACATGGGTAGGAGGCAGTGTTTCCCACAGCAGTCTCAGAGGAGGGACAGAGCCTGCCTTGCTAGGGAGGACTACAAGGACTCCTCCTCCATCCTGGTTCTGGATGGAGGCTCTTGTAACTCTCAGCTTGGTCTCAAAGGCAAGAAGTGGAGAGGCTGCAGGTCATCCTGCATGTAACCTTCTCAGTCCTTTCACCCTAAGTATTAGCTTTAAGGAAGATCTTTAAGAAGTACCAGCTGCCTCTCCAGCGGTAAAGGGGTTCTTCTATGGTGGATTCTTTAGCTGTTATCCTATAACATCCTGCCATGGTATCCATACTGGGAAAAGAACCCTTCTTTGGAGGCATGTGGTAGCTTGCTGCAGGAGCCTGCCAAAGACTGGCTGAGTAGCTACTTCTCTTTCATCTTCATGACCATACTAAGCACCAGGCCCACTGGCAGAGGACATCACAGGGAAAAAATGAGAATTTCATCTAAGGACTTACTACTCCTGCATTGCTGCTTGTATCTCCTAAGTAATCCTGTTCAGCTACATACCAGTTCTGGTGTCTGCTCAGTTGTACGGTATGTGAGTTACTTCAGCCTCTGGCTCTTGTTTGTGCCTTCTATCATCTTTGCAAGATTTCATGAACGATAAATGGGAAAAATGTAAAGGACAGAGAAGCAACTGATAAACACTGGCTCCTGAACAAGGCACAGTCCCTGAAATGTGTGTGTGCAAAATCAACAACTCGTCTAAAAACGATTGCTTGCATTACACAGACACAGGAGTTGGTGGGCACCACAGTGTATGGATTTCGTGAACTATCCTATTTAGGTGCAGGTTTGAATGTTAGACACTAGGTGATTCAGTTGCCTAATCAGAAACACCTAGTGTCTTCTTAGATCCTGACCAGCCTCTGTCTGCTGCTGCAAAAGGGCTTAGATCTCCTGTAAGTCCTTATCATACTTGACAGCCCAATGCAGATGTCTTCTACAAGCTAGGTCATCTAAAACAGCATAGATCCCTAGCTCAGATCTGTCCTGATCACTCCCAAGATGTCTGTGTAGCTGGGAAAATGGGATACATTTGAAGTTCGAGGCTTGTATTTTCTGTATAGAATAAAAGGGTTTCATTTGTCTTAGTTAAATGGATCGTTAGGAGAACTGTAAGCTCTTCATGGTTTTGTGGATGAAAGGAAACCTGGAAGGTCATGAGCTGTCACATGCAATGAAAAACTGTAAGTATAGAGTGTGTCTATAATCTGCATGTAAACCACAGTGAAAAGTGTCAGTTTTGATGTCACTTGACTGTTTTCATGCAATCAAAGGTTGTGGGGTCCTTTGACTAAGAATTTATGAGATTTCAGTGGCACCAAAGACTGTCACTATTTAAACATGAGTAGACTCTTGTGAGTACTCAAGCCATTGTGTGATAAGAAGAATGTACTGGTTATATGACTTGCATGCTTCATCGCAGTCTTCTACATTTATGGGTTTCTTTCCAGAAGTGATTGAAATATGCTTCATGCCATGTGACTCAAGCAATTTCACGAAATTGAAATGAAAAAAAATGGAAATAGCCTGAAAACTTAATCATTGCTCTAGGAGCACATAATTTTCTTATGTATCTTACAATAGTAGGATGACGTGGAGTTCTTAAATCTAAGTCCTGGAATCATGTTATGTCATGTGTAATGGCAAAGAAAAATTATGAATTCTAGAACCCTAAAAATGTTAACAACACCCCCCCCCCCAACTTATGATTTTGGGGTGCTGCCTCATGAATTTTGAATACTTGGCATTGGCAATAACGAAATAAGATGCTGGGCTTTAACTTATCAGGGTCTTCAGGTTGTTCTAGCTGTTCAAGCACAGCACACCCTGTGTCTTGCTCCACTGGTCTACACTGGAAACCTCAGTTTTTCCAGTAGCTCCAGGCTGAAGTTCAGCAGTAGTGAACCTGGTGCACGAGCAATCCCACACGCCTCTCTTACTTTGTATTCCATAACTTCTGTGAGCTCGACAGGAATCCCCTACACCAAGAGTGGATCTGTAAAGGCAAGTCATTGTAATATTTGCTCACCCAGACATCCAGACTGAAGGAAAAGCAGCTGCAGGGAAAGGATTGTGGATTAGGAGAGGGTGACTGCAATGCCACGCTCACATGGGCATGCCCCATGGGCAGCTTGTGGCATTTTGGCAAACACAACTAGACTTCAACAATCTTTCACAGCCTTGTTTGACCCTGTTAGAGGAGCAATCACCCTTCAGTCTTTCCCTGACAGTCCCTGCTTTCGCTTTGGAGTCAATCCCCTACATAGCCTAGTCATCTCTGCTGATGACATCTAGGCATATGACATCATGGGCTAGCCCTGGAAAGATCATCTGCTGACTGGTAATCAGACTTCTCCTCCATGAATCCAGTGCCCACCCGGGCATGTCTCTTTTCTTGTGGGATCTCCCTTAGAGGGAACTTCCCTTCATGCCACAAGAATCAACCAAAACACATGCCCTGCTGGAGGGCTTCGCCATGGCTGATGCACATATATGTCGGAGTTCTCCGCAGACTACCAAGTAAGCAAATGACAGTTGTGCCGAATGCCAACATTTTGCCCTCAGCAACATCCTAGATGTTTCCTTTCTGCCTGGCTTAGGGCTACAGTTCAATCAGCTGTTCTGGCCATTTTGGCCATCATCATACTGGCTGCTGGCAAGGCAACCTAATTTGCTGGAGTTGTCAGCAGTAGTGCCACTACTGTGACTAGACTAGAAGTTGATCCGTAACACACAGCCACTTGGGCTCTGCATGTTTGCAGGCAAATCAGTTTGCACAGCAACTCTGGCATAGCCTTGGCTGGCCAAAGCTACTGCACATGCAGCAGTCGATTGTAAAAGTGTCTGGTTTTTGCATCTTTTTGTGTTGTGTTCTTTTTTTTCTAAACTGGCCAGCTAGCAAGACTATCTTGGTTCTCTGCTGTATGGACTAGAAAAAATGAATACAGGGAGGCACCAATTAGCCAAAGGCCTGGTCAGTTCTTTTGCAACTTCTTCTGTGCTTTCCATCAAGGCTTATGTGTCCTGTGTGACATAGGGCATCTGCTGTGCTTGGTGGGTTTTGTCACACTTGACAAATCCTGTCTTGGGAACACCTAAATTTGGTACCCCCTTGTACTTGCTCTAGCACCTCCCCCCTGGGGACCCAATCTGTCCTGGTTTCCTTCATCCAGCCTGGGTGGACTGAGAACCTTCCATGTCAGCTGGCTGTGGGGGAGTAAAAATTAAAGGATTAGGCGAGACAGCATGCCTTGTAAGGTAATCAAACATTCTTTAAACTATGGTACACACTATGACAAGCCTTGTCCTAGAAGAAGATGTAACTCCTGAGAAAAAAAAATAAAATCTGGCTTATTATATATGAGCTGAAAAATGTCACCCAGAACTGACCCTTAGGATAGGAACTGAAAGAAGAGATGTACTGCTGTGCAGTATTTAGAAACACTCTGATGGACATTGCGATGGGCTGTGGACTCCCAGATGAAAAAAGATCAGAGGAACCAGGCTGTTTCTTGCTCTCTGCCTTCCAGAAGAGGCATCAGACTTGCACAGATATACTATCATTTAAAACTGGTTGCACTGGGTGGACATGCCTGGAATGGTAGAATCAGGGAAGGCTGAGGGTGTAGCTAGATTGATGCATGTGGCATGCACACTTCTGGTATGCCATTTCATGAGTTCTGGATAAAATCCCACTTCTCAGTGCAAAGCAAGTCAGTTGGGCTGTGCCAGACCTGAGTCTGAGTGCATAGTGGCTGCTGGACAGCTTGTGGACAAACAGCAACTTTGACCTTCAAAGTGGGTTTGAGAGCAAGCTTCAAAGCCATGGATGTATCCAGGAAGAGCTAATTCTGCAACCTTCACTTCTCTGGAAACTTAATCTGTGAGTCACTTAACTGACTTTCACATCCTTATTCACTGATTCACACAGCAATGTACAGAAGAAACATGACAGAAGTAGCAAGTCTGGGATTTGTTTGCTTGTGCCTCAAGTCAAGCATTTTATGTCAAACGAGCGGGGTTCTCCTCTAACTTGGATTTTGAATCTGCAATGAAATTTTGTACATAAATAAGGTATTGAATAGCTTCCTTATGACAAGGCTTGTCTCTTTTTGACACATGTATTCATTTTTTCTCTCTCTAAAAGCTCCTTCTCTCCTGCAGGGAAGGAGGTAAACAGGCCTGGAGAGAGAAGGACCTGTGCAAAATTGCAGGATCTACTGAAGGAACAGAGGGGGAGCAGGAGGAGTGAGGGGACAACAGGTCATGCAGGGCAGGACAATAGGGAAGAGATTTGGACACAGAATTGTTTACTTCAGAAGTATGCAGACTTCTGCAAACTCCGAGCTTTGTTTTGGTCCCTTTTGAATCAGTATGAAAGACTGAATTTGCCCTGCTCATGCTGGTCTATGCAAAAACTGCCTCAATGGTCACTGTTACTGCATGACCAAGAGCCTTTAGTTTATTGTGTGGACAGGCAAGGAGAGGAGGGATGGAGCACACACTGAATCAGCACGTTGCACAAACAGATTGAACAATTCATGTGAGGCGAGCTTCGGGCATGTGCAACAACAGTGCACTTGAAATGTCACTAAGTCATTCCCAAGGATCTGTACATCTAAAAAGAACTATTAAATTTATATGTCAGTTAAGCAGACATCGTTAGTTCAAAAAACGGTTTTGGATTTTTTTTCAAAAGAAAGGGAAATGATTAAGAACAGACAAGGTAAACAATTATCTAAACAATGAGCTTTATTGCAAAAATATACAGTGGGCTGAGAGACAATTTCATAAGATGCCATTCTAAATCCTAAAAATCATGTTAGAACACTGAAAAGCTGACTGGCATTTAACTGTAATGGAGCTGTAACACTAAGACAAATTTATTTGAAGAAATATTAAAAGTGCCAGGATAATTAATGTACTTATACTGCTCTCTACTCTCCTGCAAAGCCCTGTATTCTTCCTTGCTGATTTTTCCTCTAAAGCAAAATAAATGTTAGCAATAATAGTGTCTCATATCACCTTACAAAGCTGTAAAATCATATATTATAAGAAATGGGAATTCTTTGCCAATGAAAATAGAAAAAGATTTTCACATTCTCAAATGTCTTAGCTTTTAGCATTTGGAGTAAAACCAACTCTTTTTGAAAAATAAAGCATTATTTTATGGAAAACTTATGTTCCTTAAGAGTCCAGAAGCATAAAAAGAGGCCTTCTTGAAATCATTGCAATCTTTAAAAACAATAATGCAACTCGTATGTTTTCTAAGACAAATTTAATTAGCTTTAGTAAATATCTCACAAAAAGAGTAAATCTTTCTAGCAAACCAACATGTCATACCAGAATCTGCAATTGTTTTTCAGTGTCTCTCTATTGTAGCATATTGATGAGATCAGTCAATAAGAGTTGAAGAAAATTTAAGAGGTAGAAAAATGTGTTGTGACAGAATGAATGACATATGGGAATCCTGCAGCCACAGTGTCAGTGCCGTTACAGTGCTGTGTCAGTACTGCTGTGTCAGTACTACTGTGTCAGGAGCCGAAGGCAATTACTACAGAAAAATAATCAATCTTTTCAGATTTCCTAAATGTAGCAATAGAGGTGTCAGATGTGTTCAAATTACAGATGAATTCCATGGAAAACCTTTACCTTAAGAAAAGTAGAAAGCAAAGTTCACGGATCTTGGGAAATAATGATTTGAATGTCATTTCGGCCTCTCTAACTCTGCTTCTTGTGCATGTGAACATATTTACTGTTCCTCATCTGCGAGAGGGCTCCCCAAGAACACAGGCTCTTTCTCTATGCCTCTTCATCTCTCCATTTATTCATAAGCCTTGCAGCCAGAAAGAGTCATTGCAGATCATCTTGTCTTACTCCAACATAATAGAGGCAGTTGGATTTCACAAATCAAGCCCACCACTTCTAGCAGAAAGATACTTAGCCTGGCTTTTGAAATGGCAAATGCCAGGGGCTCCCCAAGCCAGCCTTCTCCAATTTCCCTGCAGCCCTCAAGGTAAGCCCAAGAGCTCTGGCCCCCCACAAGAAGGAACCTTACCTCTGTGGAGTGACTTGCAAAAGCATAGGGAAGTAGGAAGGATTGCCTCAGAGTCCCTCTTGCTGAAGGAAAGCTCCATTTATTGGGGCAGAATTTCCTTAAGTTACATGCAGAAGCCCAGAATGAAATCTACAGTGTTGGATAAGAGTAGACTATTGAAAATTTGAGGAGAGTAAAAACTCCTTTTCAAAGTTTCCAGTTTTGACAATATTTACTGCATATCACAGAAGTCATATCAGCAAACTGAGTATTTTTTTTCTGCCAGAGAATCTCAAATCACACAGCAGTGCTAAATGAATAGAAAAGAAAAATAATAATTTCTAAGTCCTGTTCTTGGCTCACTTCATCATAAAACACATTTCAGTCATATTACAGAAAGCCCTCCGAGCAGAGTATGAATCTGCCAAATTTTAGGCCCAAGGAAGGGGAAAAACATTAAGAGAGATCTACAGGTAATCACTCAGATCAGAGCACTGTATTGCTACACCACTAAGTATCAATCTGCTGCAGTAGCACCATGATTCTATTCTGTGTGAAGGGATAGCCAAGAAAGTCAAAGAGATTTCAAATGCATTCAAATATGAAGGGAAAATGAAAAAATCAGTTGTCTTTATTCATAGTGTAATGAATTTCTGCTGTACTTTTTAAAACACCCTTAATTATCAATGTATGTTTAGAGCGTGCTGAAAAAAGATATGACCATCTTTGTAACCATTCTGAAAATATCGTTTAAACACTAGTAGGAATGAGCATCTTCCTGACAATGAGAGAACTGCGCTGCTGGCTACACATTAAAGCAGAAATTTTGGCCTCTTTTGAACTGAGATACCTCAACCACAACTCCAGAGCAGTCAGCAGAGATCTCTGGATTTACTCCTGCGAAAAAGAGGACAGAGCCTGGTCCTGAATTAGTTTATTGCTTTCTGCTCTGCATGTGCAGAAATCATAAGAAGAGAAGGATTTAGCTGATTTTAATCGAGCACTTTGGTAAAGAGGCAGGTCTGTTCTAATACACCTAGTTTGTAGGGATAAAAGGGAAAAGAATAATAGAGTGAAACCAATCTCACAGAAAGACAACTAAAGTTATATAGAAGTCCACGTTATTGTTATTAAATAAAAATAATTTTAAGAATTACTGAGACATGGAACTACATAATCATGGGGGGGTGGGGGGGAAGGCATTTTACTACCAAGAAGGAGTTACACAGGTTTGGGAACACAACTGAACAGCTGTGAAAGTTGATATCTAAACTTGCTATCTTAATAGTGTCCATCACAAGTATACTGCAAGCAATAGGAGGACAAAAAAGAAGTTCACTGTAAGCATTATTCCTCATTGTTGAAAAACCTGTGAAATGTCTGCTGTGACACAACCTGTTAACTTTCAGCATTTGGTACCTTTAAATCACAATGAGAAGCTAATCCAATCCACACAGAAACTCAGCTAACAATCCTCCAGCAACTCACTACCAAAAATTAAAAAAAAAAAATGAAGGCAGACTTAAACTGAAAAAACTGACAAAACTAAATGAGTTCCCACTAATATGAAAAAAGAGAGCCAAAGTAATATTCCAGATGGAGATTATTTGTAGTTACAGCAGTGAACTCTGCAAAGCTAAAGGAATGGTAATAAAGAATGAAAATTAATCTGACTATTAAACGGAGGGGATAGGAAATGGAGCCACTGAGAGATGGATGTGTTAGTCAGCAATGCAAAATGGGATACTCTTTGCAAGAGATTGGCTCCAGAACTGACAATGCTGCAACATGTCAATTCTTTTCAAAGCAAAACCAGCAAATCTTATTAAATATAGAATCATAGAATCGTTTAGGTTGGAAAAGACCTTTAAGATCATCAAGTCCAACCATTATCCTAACACTGGTAAGTCCACCACTAAACCATGTCCCTAAGAGCCTCATCCACACGTCTTTTAAATACCTCCAGCGATAGTGACTCAACCACTTCCCTGTGCAACCTGTTCCAATGCCTGACAACCCTTTCAGTGAAGAAGTTTTTCCTAATATCCAATCTAAACCTCCCTTGGCGCAACTTGAGGCCATTTCCTCTTGTCCTGTCACTCGTCACTTGGGAGAAGAGACCAACACCCACCTCTCTGCAACCTCCTTTCAGGTATTGTAGAGAGCGATAAGGTCTCCCTCAGCCTCCTCTTCTCCAAGCTAAACAACCCCAGTTCCTTCAGCCGCTCCTCATAAGACTTGTGCTCCAGACCCTTCACCAGCTTCGTTGCTGTTCTCTGGACACGCTCCAGCACCTCAGTGTCCTTCTTCTAGTCCTTCTAGTGAGGGGCCCAAAACTGAACACAGCGTTCAAGGTGCGGCCTCACCAGTGCTGAGTACAGGAGGACAATCACCTCCCTGCTCCTGCTGGCCACACTGTTTCTGATACAGGCCAGGATGCTGTTGGCCTTCTTGGCCACCTGGGCACACTGCTGGCTCATATTCAGCCGTCTGTCAACCAACACCCCCAGGTCCTTTTCTGCGGGGCAGCTTTCCAGCCACTTGTCCCCAAGCCTGTAGCGTTGCCTGGGGTTGTTGTGACCCAAGTGCAGGACCCGGCACTTGGCCTTGTTGAATCTCATACAATTGGCCTGGGCCCATCGATCCAGCCTGTCCAGATCCCTCTGCAGAGCCTTCATACCCTCAAGCAGATTAACACACCCGTCCAACTTGGTGTAATCTTCAAAATTACTGAGGGTGCACTCGATCCCCTTGTCCAGATCATTGATAAAGATATTAAATAAGACCGGCCCCAATACTCAGCCCTGGGGAACACCACTTGTGACCGACCGCCAACTGGATTTAACTCCATTCACCACAAATCTTTGGGCCCGGCCATCCAGCCAGTTTTCTACCCTGAGAAGAAGGCACCCATCCACGCCATGAGCAGCCAGTTTCTCCAGGAGAATGCTATGGGAAATGGTGTCAAAGGCTTTGCTGAAGTCTAGGTAGACTACATCCACAGCCTTTCCCTTGTCCACTAAGTGGGTCACCTTGTCATAGAAGGAGATCAGGTTATTCAGGCAGGACCTGCCCTTCATAAACCCATGCTGACTGGGCCTGATCACCTGGTTGTCCTGTACATGCTGTGCGACAGCACTCAGGATGATCTGCTCCATAATCTTCCCCGGCACCGAGGTCAGGCTGACAGGTCCTTGCCAGTACGCCATCCCTCAAACACTGGCATGCCACTCCCATATCAGATCCTCCGTAGTGAGTTATGAAAGCCGACTTGCCCACGCACTATTACTTGACAACAGGGAACACAGAATGGGTAAAATAACTCCCTCCATCCTTCCCTTGCTCCATAGACTGGCCAGCAGAGCTGCTTTGCAGTACTGACTCTGGGAGCCTCCTGCTCTAGTAGTGAAAGCTGATAGAGGACCCCATGCTTCAGGGAGATGGGTGCTGCAGCACCTTTGCACTGGAGCCCCAAGTCCCTGAAGCTTAGTGACGGTATCCAGTGAGCGTCCACCAATTTCCTCTTCACTCTTAAAGGTGATGGGATAAGGGATAAAGAAGATATCTGGGGTGAGAGAGAGGGTTTGAAAGGGGATCCCTGGTGCCATCAAAACTAGCCATAGTCAAGGTCTCAGATGCTTAGCAGGGTTTCTGAACTTTTGTGCCCCAGCTGGCCAGACCGTACAGGTCGGACAGCCTCCCTCCCACTGGGGGAGCAGCAGCAGCAGCTGGGAAGAGGATCCCAGGCACTGATCTGCCATGCTTTAGGGCATCAAGGCATCCAAATCTTTCTTAAGGCCGGAAGAGTTCATTATAAATGTATTTTATTTCAATGTGACATTAGGCTACAGATGACATTCCCACTTACAGGCTTCTGCACAGCTCAGTTTCCAGTTTGCTCTCACATCTCTTTATCAGAGACCACCTCCACCCTGCTCCGCTCCAGCTGGAGTGCAGCTCCACTGCACTCACAGACAGCCTGTGGCCATATTAAATATTTAACCTGGGGAGTGGCAAAAGCTTTTCACTGCTAAGGACTGAAAGCCTTCTGAACACCTTTAACAGGTCACAACTTGACACACGTCTTGACGTTATCCAATAGTAACCAGAAAAATAAATAAACTATGTGTTGGCAAGCAGCCTGAAATAAAATCACAAGTCACATTGAAGCTCAACTATTTCCTTCTCCCTTGTTCCCTTCTCTTTCCCTCAACATTTTAAAATCTTATTCCTCCTCAAAGCAGCCATTTAAGGCTGAGATCAGGGAGTAACAGTCACAGCCTTCAAACACCTTCCTTTCTCCCATCGTCTAAAGAGATGCACAGCAGCAACTGGGAAGGGCCTCATCCTCCTGGACACAACCATGACTTGAACTCCAAAATCTGTGTGTCTGCTGTTTCTGCACCAGCCTCCATTTGTCTGGCCCATTGCTGTTATTTACTGCTTCTCCTTTATTTTATTCACCCACTCATCACTCTACCTGCCCATCCTGTTTTTTACTCTCATCCTCCTCTCTCCAGGCTCACTTGCCAAGTTCCTACATAGTTGCTCCTTCCCTTCTTCACCTCCTGAAACCTCTGTGCCTCCCCGCATCCAGCACTGATCTCTTCTGGATCAGTATGTTTTGACCTCTCACTTCATGCACATGCATACACACATATAAAAAGACATGCTTAATACAGAACTCAACGGTTAGTTATCTTAATTCATCAGGTTGAGTGGAAAGATATGATTTATTCACACAGGTACCTGCTCTTTGGAAATGACTTGCATTGGAGCAGTGGTTGGTTCCCTACTCTGTTGCTTGATACCATGTTCAGGATCATTTGGGAAAGAAGGGACAGACTAGACCAGTTCTGTCCTGAGGGTAAAAGCAGAAAAAAAACCCCAAAAAACCAAACCCCCCAAAAAAGCGCAAAAGAAAGCGGATGGGACCAAAGTCCTTCTGACAGAAATCAGGCCAGGTCAAAGGTTCAGCAGCAGGAACAGTATCACAGAGGAGAACTTTATATGCCAAATATCACATGATATATGGTAAAAATGTGAAACCAGATGTCACTGAATCTTCAGAAGTCACATGTGTTGACATCCTCTGTACAACTCTTAGGGGAAGGAAATATTTATATTTAAAGCCTTCTGTTTCTATATTGTTTCTTAAGTTATATTTATTGCTTGACAGTGAAAAATTTGTCTACCCCTGTTATATCTAAATCTCTTAACGAGTTTGAAGTATACCAGAGCAGAACATCTACTTGACATTTAAAAGAATGAGACAGTTGTGTACTGTCTTTAGCTGTGACACGGTCAATCAGCTCATTTTTATGTTTAATACATTGTGCTCAAAAAATGTGTGAAATGTTTTCTAGATACAATGGGAATGTAATCCTGACCTTTAAAAAGAGTAAAATCTAGATAGTTCACTTGCACATTTGGTATATTTTCCTGCTAAGACATATTTAGCACAGTCCTAAAATTGAGACTCTTATCAGAGCGAATGTAGAGTGGAAGTAAAATTCAGTAAGAATATCCCTAAATTAAACTGTAACAGTCTTTCCCACAGTTCCTGTGATATGTTCCAAATGGGTGGCAGTCAGATGGTAATTATAAATCATTGCTTTCAGTTCTCTAACTTGAGCACTATCCAAGATAGACAGTGAACACCTCTGAAGTAGCTTATACAGTCACCTTGAAGACTTCAGGAAGATGTTAGGTTTGCTGTCATTCTGTAGGACTTACATGGCAAAATCTGAAAAGTGACTTCTCACATCAAGTTTTTTCACTCCTTTGCCATTTGAGGAGGTGTTGGGCAGCAGCATGGACTCTGGAATTATCTTCTGCAGACTTAGGAAGATGGTACTATACTGTGTCATTCTCAAGTCATATTTGAATTTTTTTTCAGGAGGAGCACTAGAAACTTTTTTTATTGGCATTCATGGGGGGACATCCTTACTCTTGCTGAGTGGATTTTAGACACTTTTTATTGGATCAAATTCTTCTATCTGTCACTAACTCACAGACATTTATTAATATTGTTCAAAGGATCATTTATTGCAATCTTGATCTCTGAAAAGTATAGACTAGGTACGTCTCCTACTTGCAGTTTCCTTTTGCACAGTTTACAGGATCCTGTGAAATGTTCCAGCAAATTCAGCCTGGAGTAATACTAGAACAACTAGAGAAAGTGCTGGATACACAAAAACTGAACAGTGGACTGTAGAGGCCCTTTCAAAATGCAGGTTAAGAACACATAAATGTATTTAAAATAAAAGTCCTAAACCTGGTGAGATTTGTGCAGATGCTTAACATTTTACTTTGTGAGTAGCTCCATTTAAATCAATGAGGCTCTTCAGAGCATGTAAAACTTGTCACATACACAAGCCTTTGCAGGATCAGGGCCAAAGATTTTTTCTGAAGAGTGTGACTTGCTTGGAGACATTCCAGAGGAAAAAAACATGTGGGGCTTTCTATAAAATTGTTGGCACCATTCTGCTTATTAAACAGACATGAATTCACTCAAATAAGATAAGGTCTAGACATTTATATCAAGTATGTGGAAGTTTGTGCCTATTCCTAAGTTTAAAAAAAATAGCAATAATGCTTCTAGATTTGTATGCTGAGTTAAATTCTTGATATATATTTATTTAGAGTTTTATAATATTACCTCTTTTACCTATTTTACAGTCTTACCTATAGTTCTGCTACCAGGCAAAATTTGTTCTGTTAGCTAATAAATTGCTATAACTTTCAAACAGACTGCATGGAAAACAGTTTCTATTATTTACTTTATGACCTTAGATGTGGCAAAAAGTAAATCTTCCTATCTTACCTCAAGCTAATTCAACACTAAGTATATAAGACAAGAATTTATTGTTCAAGTTGCAGCTTGCATATTGAAGAGCAATATATTCATTTCAGGAACAGAGTCTAATTTTAGATTGGTATTGAAGGTGCGATGAAAATGCGAATGCTGGGAGTGTCAGTAGGACTTTTCAAGAGCAAACCCAGTATAGTTCTTAAACTACAATGATTGTGAGATGAAAAAAATCATAGAATAGACTTTACTGGTCTAAGTGGAACCTGTTATATACCTGAAATTATTCACCCTCCCAGTTGTTATCATGGGCATAGCCTCAAACTACTTCAGATAAATGCTTCGACATTATAGCTCTTCAAGAAAATAGAAATAGTTGTTTGGCCCACTGGGTGCTGGACTGCTTGGTGGTAGATGCTGCCAGCACTTTAAATAAGCGGCCTAGGGAGACACGTGGAACATCTGGTGGCAGCAGCTACTTTTAATCACACAGGCCACAGGTCACATTGTACCACAGCACACAAAATCAGTGTCACATTTAGCAAACCACGTTTACTTGACCACAGGGTGTCTTGAGGTCAGATTTAAAAGCTTCTGCAGATGTAGACAGGAACCCAGCAGGATTTTCACAAGCCCCTAAGTGCTCATTTCACATTGGTTTCTCACTAGGACTGTCTTTGTAGTAATACTTTAAAAATAATTGAAGAATATGGCATTAGGTGTCTCAAGGCACACTGCCTTGCTTCAGGCTGCAGAAAGACAGAAGCTGCCGGTTGGGTAACTGGTTTTCAACTACAGTTACTTTTAGGGCAGCTGTTTTCTGTCTGTACCAAAATCCTTTAGGGTTCCTAGTCTGGGAAAGCAGGAGACCTGGGTTTGTTAACAGGGACAACTGCTACGTGAACCAGGTACATTTTAGTTAACAGAATTGCATAGAAAGTCTTGGAAGGCTTTTTCATCTCCTGGGGTGTGGTAATCCCTGTGGATTTTTCAACAGAGATAGCACCCTATATATAGAGGGAAAAGAATAGCTTCTTCACCGTTTGGGCTGGGCTTGGTGCTTCAAAATCATCTTTGCAAGCAAGGATACATCCCCTCTCCTAGCTGGTGCTCTCCAGCCCCACACCCAGACTGGCCATGCTGGAAGGTGTCAGGCCCCTTCTCCAGGCGTACTTTCCTCAGCAACTTCTGCATTCCTGTTTTTAAAAGTTGCACATTTTGAAGTATGGGAACACATGCTTTTTGCAAGATAATCTCCAGTTCCTTCCCCATTCCACACAGTCACGCTGCTCAGAGCCAATTTTAATGCATAGCATTGCTGGAAGGTCTGTTATAGAAATTTATATAATCTATATTATGACTTGCCTGAGAAAAAATGGGGGGCGGGGTGGGGAATGTTCCCGAGGAAATTAATTGCATTTTCAAGATGTCAGAGTGTTTAGAGCTAGCAGCAATGAATCCAGAGCAATGTCCTTGGAAATGCTCTACAGCCAATGCAAGGATCAGCAGAGTAGCACTAGATGGCACTACAGTAATTTTCACTCAAGAAGCATAGGCCAAGCCCAGGGAAACATGGACTCAGGTCCAGCCGTGAATGGGCAGCTCAGATTTACCATCTAAATTTTACCTGGGTGGCCTGGGGAGATTCTGAGGAATATAAGACATAGCAGTCTTTCCAAGGATTATAATACATAGCCTTGAGTAGGTTGATAAGTGATACAATACATATGATGAAGAAGAGCGTGGAAAACTACCTGAATGCTTTCATGTCACAAAGTGAGACCACAAGGCACCTGAAAACCTGCTATGTTCTGTTGAACCCAAGGTAAGGATATCCAGATTCAGTACATCTAAAACCATCTCGCTCAAAAGCACACCAACAATGTTATGTGTCATCTAGGCAACTGGATAGTTCAATGTCTGTGTGCAGATACAAACTGGCTGTTTATAACTACAGTGCTTTGTGCCTAAAAATGAAAATTTGACTTAGCAGGCCAAAATCAGCTAGATTTTGGGACTACCCTCATAGCTTGCATTTCCTATCATACTGAGTTAAATGCTGACTATTGCCAGTTTCTTTTAATGTTTCCCACAGGTGGTAGCTAACATCAAAGCTTGATACATATCTTGTTCCTAATAACAGACAATACAGCTTGTTGTCTCTAACAGGTACTGCACTAAGCTGATTTGAGAGCCTCGTTTTCGAACTTTGCAGAAGCACAGCCTTTTATAGGAACAACTGAGTGATTCTGTAGCTATATTATCAAATACTTATAGGAGAAAATAGAGCCTGTTGAAAAAATCATACTCATTCTTGTAAGCTGAACCGATTTAAACTAAATTCAGGTGGTTGTTGCAATTTAAAGGACATGGTCTAGCTCAGATTTGAATTCTAAAACGTTGTAGAACCAGATTTATAAATCTTGTAAATCCTTTTAAAGGAAACAGCTAAGTGCAGGATATTCACTACAACAACACTACAAGTTATTTTTATAATATCATAATTATTTTTCTATTATGCATTTCTGTGAGTTACATTTTGCCTTCTGTTATGCTCTGGGTTCAAATCCTCAAAGGGTAATTAGTATCTATTTCACTGGAATCAGTGGGAGTTAGTTATTTCAGAGATAGGGAACTGTAACATTTAAGTTTTAAGGAGAGATCAGCATGAATGTTTAAGTTTCTTCAAATAAATCTTATTCTAGTTATATAGATACATACACTTTAGGGATATTGCCAGCTAAAAGGCCATCTACTTGTCAGTTACAAATAAAAAAAATCTAATAGTACATTCCTTTACTACAAGAACAGTCTTTATCAATGGAAATAGCCTGACTAGAGACAATAGGATTGCTTAGAAAAATAAGCACTGGAACCAGTAGTATTATTTGACCACAAGTTGTGCTCCCACCCAGCCAATACGTGCAGGTTAACCCAAATGGGCTTTCAACACAAGAAGAGTGGAGAAGAGGGGTCACAAGAGTCAGAGCATAAAAATCTAGCATTGCACCATTGCTTCCAACTGCCAATATTTAAATAGAAACATTTAATAAGAAATTAAATGCCCCTTGTGCTGGAATCAGACTGTTTGTCCATGCAAGGCTAGAACTGTGGTAAAGATGAGAGACATATGATGTCCAAAAACACTTTAAACTTCTCTTTTAGTCATAAGCCTCTGCTCTTTGAAACGATTCCTGTGTGGTTCTGAGCACATCCTGAGAAAATGTTCAAGTTGTCCTACTTCTTCTAATGTGTGCTCTAATAAGGGCTCCTTTAATCTGTGCTTTAGATCTCCTTTAATCTGGTCACTGTTTTACACTTTGAGATGTACCCCTGAGGCCTCCTCTTGCCTCAAAAGAGGCTTGAAAACAACCATAACTTGCTGCTTGCTTTCTCAGACATGTCTATGTCTACATTCCTGGAGCCGATGTTAGTCCTGATAGACATGTCCTAAAAGCAGACTCCATCATAGATGCAAGGGTGGTCTGTGTAGCTGGCAATGAAGCATGGCACTCACGGGAATACTCGCTGGTGAAGTGAAGGTCTGATGAGACATGCAGTTTGTTGTTCAGCCCATTTTGCAACCTGGGTGACTTAACCAAAGTCGATCCCAACAACCCATTTGAAGTCCAGAAGAGCAACTGGAAAAGTTTCCCAAACAGTGTGGCATGCCTGTGGGAAACAACGACAATGCCCCAAAGCTCACTATTTTCACTGTCACTCCAACAGTACAGGGTGACACAGAAGTGGATGAAGCAGTCCCTAGCCTTACCTTGAGCGAGTACAGCCACAGTGGTGGTGTATCACTGCCCAGCTGTGCAGGTTTGGGAAGAGGTATGTGCTTGACAAATGTGCTTGGTTCAGTGCTAATTACATTGCCAAACCACAATGTGTGTATGTGGGTGTGTGAGGTAGGAGATCAGGGAGTTGTCTTACCTAGCTCTATTACCTGAGGACCAGGTATCTTGCCTAAACTAGTCACCTATGCTCCCTTTGTGTCAATGGCAAGGTAGGAAGGGTAATACATCCTGTTCTAATGTAGGAGACAAAACTTAGAAAACTAATTTAGAAAATCAATAGCTACAATGTAGTTAGCTGAACATGTGATAAAAGTCTCCCCTCATTTAAAAAAAAGTCAAACTATCATGAAACATTTTCAAAATACAGCACATTTACGACAATTTAATTCCCTTCTAGGTTTAAGATCCACGTCTAAAACTTTCTCAACTTCTTAATCTATTGCAATGAATTTTTAGCCTCTCCATTTCCAACCTAGCCTGGTTCACTCCTCCTGAGGCAGCCTGGTGACCCTGAGCTCCCTGAGGATCACCATACTGATGCTGGCTTTAGAGTGGACACCTGTTCAGCATAGCGCACTGCAGCCCGCGACGCCTGGGCTGAAGCTATCTGGCGGACTCAGCCTCCCAGGTAGCAGGGACTGCAGGTGTGCACCACTGCACCCAGAAAACAGCATGCCAAAAGCATCCTGGGCTGCATTAGGAGAGGCACTGGCCAAGGGAGGCAGATCTTCCCCTCTACTCAGCACTGGTGAGGCCACATCTGCAGTACTGTGTCCTCCAGTTCTGGGCTCCCCAGTACAAGAGAGATGTAGACTTACTGGAGAGAGTCCAGCCAGCACAGGGCCACAAAGATCATTAAGGGACTGGAGCCTCTTTTATAGGAGAAGAGGCTGGGAGAGGACTGTTCAGCCTAAAGAAAAGGAGGTGCAGGGGGATCTTATCCATGTGTACAAATACCTGATGGGAGGGAATGAAGAAGAGGGAGGCTGACTCTTCTCAGTGGTGCCCAGAGACAGGACAAGAGGCAATGGGCACAAATTGAAACACATGAAATTCCATCTGAACACAAGGAAACACTTTTTTACTGTGAGGTTGATCGAATACTGGCACAGGTTGGCCAGAGAGGTTGTGGAGTCTCCATCCTTGGAGATACTCAAAACTCAACTGGACACAGTCCTGGGCAACCTATACTAGCTGACCCTGCTTGAGCAAGGCTTGGACATGATGACCTCCAGAGGTCCCTTCCAACCTCAGCTATTCTGTGACTTTGTGATTCTGTGAATTTGCTTCAAGAAAGCTTCAAGATGTCTTTATTGAGTTGCTACTACAAGGACAACATCTCTGAATATCCAATCTGTAGTAAATCGAGACAGCCCTGATGCAGGAAATAGGTGCTAATTTTAACATAAATCTGGTTTACCCTTATGTAAATGACACTGGATTCACATGAATTGTATGTTTATTAGTATTCAATCCCTTTCACTCTCATTTGCCTATACTTTTCACTTGTGCAGCTCTCTTCAATTATGGCTTTAGTTATGTTTACCAGTTTGTATTCTCTCCTCAACAAAAAAGAAAAATCAAACCCAAACCCAAAGAAAGAAATAACCACACTGTGTATTTTTTATGTGTCTTGATGGAGAGTTAAGAAAATTTGAGATGTGTTCTCTACTACCTTGCTATTGATTGCTAATCTATATTTATATTTTTGCATACACACATGCACATGCTCAGACACAAGATCATTTAAGTTAAGTCGTTCAGGTGTTTTGACATTGTATGAACTCCTTCAACACTTTCTTCCATTCTTTAAGTTTAGCTGCCAGCCTTCAGAAATCACATTAGTAGCCACTAACACCGAACATGACTGATTATAATCAGATTTTTATGAGAGTAAGAGATCTAAATCCTCAGTCCTACATCCCTGATCTTCAATGCTCTGAAAACACAGAGCAAGTTCAAAACAACTTTGTTGGAAGTGCGGAAATCTCCAAGTGGAGTGAAGCCACCAACTAGAATGTCTCCCAAACCACCTCCTGGTAGGCACTGCCACAGACAAATATAGCCTGCACAGATATTCTTGGGGACCGTTCGGCTGCTTCAATTTATGCTCAAATTATACTGACATTCAAGTGACCTGGGGAACAAAGAGATGTTTTAAAGCAACTTTGTAGGTCGCTCATACCTATATTCAGAAACCTTGGCACATGTCTCTTGCATTGATTCCTTACTGTTTGCACACAAATTTCTTCTAAAACTCAGAAAGATGAAATAACAAAACCCTGTCCATGCTGGTGTCAGGCACCTGAGTTACACATCATTTTGCTTAGCCTCTTTATAACTAACTGTGACTTCTGCAGATGAAAAGTGCTATATCAATGCTGAAAACTGGTCTTACATGTTGAATCACGGGAGGCACAGTCTGCCAATCTTGAAGCACAGTGTGCAGTCGCAGGGACCAAGCACTGAAAATACAAACCTGGAATGTATTTGAGTGGCATTAACTAGGTTTCAACCCAATCTTTTCCTCCTGTTGCTGTAGCCTAAAAAACTTACGCAAATGTATTGCTGCTGAAGAAAGGAGGGAAAATGAACAAGTCCAGACAATAGAACCTCCAGCTCACATTAGTATTCTGCCACGGTGAAATAAACCAGACCGTTCAGACAAAATAGGCACAAATTAAAGTCTCATCGGGAATATAGCTGCTTGAATAGGAATGGCTCTAATCTCAGCAGTGCCACAAATCCCCTTTGAGAAACTGAGTTTTGGAACACTTTAAATTTTTAACTGTTTTTCAGCTTCCATGAAATAGCACCGTGCCTCAGGCCTCTCTAATAACATCCCTGTCTTGCCCTGCTGTAACAATCTGTAAAAACTCATCCAGTCAGATGATTTGGGTTTTAATATCAAGTTGCTTTGGAGCATATTCATGGTTGGAAGTGCATAATAATGTTTTATTATTGCTGTAAAAAAAAAAAAAAAGCAAAGCTAGAAGAGAAGTGGTTTGCTTTTGCCCATTGGGGAGCTCTGGTTTGTTTATTACATTCTATGTAATGATAATTAATGACTCCACAACCAGCACTAAAAAAGTGTTCCCTGGCTAAAATTTTCAAAAGTAACTAATGATTTGGGGTTTCTTTGCTTTTATGTGTTCAGTCTGAAATACCTTAAAGAAGGACCTGGTTTTCAAAAAATGCTAGGCACTAACTTTCTGCAAATCGTCTGTCTTCCTCTTAAAACCTTCAGACCCTGTCATTTTAAGGTCATGGTAGATGCTGTTTACTGGTAACAAAAGAAAAGTATGTCAATTCACAAATTTGTAATAGAGCACCAGAGTAGACCACAAATAAATCCATTTCAAAGGAAAATATTTTAAAATTATACCTTCCTTGCACCTGCAAGAACAGACTTCTAGGCTCTTGGGATGATTGGAAGCTACTTAATGAATAAGCACGTAAGCAAAAGAGGGTAGGCTAGGGACCGGTTCTAGCAGTTGTTTTGTATTACTCAGTAAAAGAAAGATCAAGACCACATCCTACAGTCTTGGGTGGTGCTTGGACATGTCAGAGTACTTTTGAATGTCACTGTATGCGTTGCATCTGCCAGAAGCTGTCCCGGAGCCTAGCTGTCCTTTGCCTGGCGGGAGGAATCACTATTAACACCTGTGCAAAGTGGGGAACCTGCATCTGAATCGGAAAGCTGATGTTTCAGCTTTGGTGTCAATGCTTGTTCAAGGTACACAACAATGGAGAAAGGAGCATCATAGATGTTCTTATTTCATCCACCCAAATGACGCAGCTTCAGAAAAATACAGAAAGGTTTCTAGGTCTTTCCCCCAGCTCAGCTGTGCTGGAGCAGACAGAAGAAAGCAAAGGACTGAAGGAGAAAGCAAGTAACTGCTTCTAAGCTCTTCCTCCGCCACAGTGATTACACCAGGGTATCCTTATTTTACACCCCTCTACTTCTAGTCATGTTTAGTTAGCCCAGATTAAAAACCTTTGGACCTATGTCTCCCCAGCTTGGTTCCAGTCATTTAAGCAGCCTTGCCTTTTCTTCGAAGAGCAGTCCCTGGCCAGGGCAGGTGTGCTGGTGTTCAAGTCAACATTTCAAATATGTATTTCTCTTCTGATACCTCAGGTTCTCACATTTTTAAGTGCAAATCTGCCTTCTAGTCATTTCAGCAAGATGCAACTTTTGGTCCTGTAAAATTAACAGTGAGTATGCTTGCAAACAACCAGATCACTGTGCTGTGGCTGATTTTACATGCAAGCAAAACTGTCAGAGGTCAGTGAAGGCAAAGCAGGGTAGCACTTGGTAGCTCAAGATGCCCAGCTGCATGGAGCTGGCTGGCCTGCTGATGGGGTTCCTCAGTTCTTAATCCTAAATCTGTCCCATGTTGGGATTATTTTTGTTGGATTAGACACTAGGCAAGGCTCTGCACTTGTGTGAGCTTGCTCTACCTTCCCCAGGATTGTCCACTTTTGCTTTGCAGAGGTCTCTGTCCCTATTGCAAGTCCCTCTTCCCAAATCTTGTGGTTTATCTAGTACATGCTCATCATCCTGTTGCTTCAAGGTGTCCTTTGCGGACAGGATTTATCCATAGACAACAAGATTTACTCAGCAGGATAATGAAAGTGATTATTGTTTTACTCCAGCTCTCTTTCCTTGCTACTATCTTAGATTTGCCATCACTAATTCTCATTTGTTTGGCTGAAGGAGAAAGGAGTGTTCATCTAGTTCCAGTCTGAAGGGAAAAAGCCTGGAAATAAGAAAGCAGCATCAAATGATTGCACTTCTGATGACTGCTCTGACTTTCATGGGCAATCCTCTCGCTATGTGTCCTTATAGCCTAGAAGAAGCACCCTAGCACGGGAAAGTCCTATCAGTATAGCTGCACCACGGTTCTCACAGACACACAGACTTCTGGGCACAGGGCAGGGATGCTGGGTCTGCAGAGAAGGCTGCTTGCTACGCCAGCCAGAATTGAAAGGGCACTACTTTGCTTTGCTGAACTACAATTCAATTTTACAACTCCTGACACACTAACTGAGGTTTGGTATGCGACCGATGCTGCTGCTAGGAGTGAGGGGAGAACATGTGCCTTGACTAACTTCATCAAACTTTACAAAGCTCTGTTTGGAATTAAAGTTTTATTTAAGGTCTATGCCTGCATTTGCTTTCTCAGAATTGCGCTAGGCTGCAGAGAGGATAAACCCTGGAGAAGGGACTAGGAGAAGGTGCTTGGAGCCTGAGCTGCAGAGCTTGCTAGGGTTAGGCAATTTTTCATGCAGAACTGGGATCAGTCAGGGTCACACTGAGAAGCAACGATCCGGCAGAGCTGGGCTAGGGAAACGCAGTTAGTGTGGTAGCTCAGGACTGGTGAAGCAACCATGGTGGTTGATAGCAGAGAAAGTGGGCAGTGTTCCCCATGAGCGGCTGGCTGAGGGCACTGTGCACTGCATGCCCAACAGTGCTGCACTGCATTGTTGGCAGCACACACAGGAGCTGGCGGCATGCCCGGGAAATAAACATCGAAAGATGAAAGCAGGCCAATGTGGGAGGTAGCAGCCTGCTCGGTTTCCAGCCTCTGATCACCTTCTTCCAAGCCCTGTTTCCTTACAGTGTCCCCTTGTCCTCCCATAATGAATGGATCATTGCCCTCCGTCGAGAAAATGAATCGCCTTATGAAAAAAGGGATTGCCCAGATGTTTCCCCAAAGAACTGCTTTGCATTCAAGGGTGTGTGCACATCCTGAGAAAGAAGGTGATCTGATTTCTTTTAACAGACTCATAATCTGGAGCATCCACAATTGCCCATGGCTTTCTCATATCCTTCTGAGTCTTACTAATACAGCTCTTTAAGATGTCCGTACCAACACATTAGTACAGAAATACCACAGCAAGTAGCATCATGCTTTGAGATCTCAGCGTTGGTCCCTTGCACCAATGCTTCCTCCCAAAATCTAAGTAGATCCCACAGCTGTGTGGATCAGGCTGGTGAAGCCTGGGGATGATAACCACCAGTCGCACCGTTTCCATCCTGCTGGGCTCTGGCTACAGCCTAGCTCTTCTGGTATTAGGAAATTTTCTTCTTCTTTATAGCAAGTAGTAGCCTATTTTCTTTCATTTCCTCCATCCTATCATCAGATCCCCAAAATGAAACATATGGTAGTAAGAACAAAGCAGTTGATTATTTCCCTCTATTCAGTTACTAGTTCTTTGCCAGAGTTGCAGACCAGAATGGCAGGTGTTTTCATTGAATGGAGACTGTTGCTGAACCTTAATCCTGACAAAAATGGTAACATTAAGAGGATTTGCTCTATGAATAAGAAGAGATATAGCAAATCTGGGGGTTTATGTTACTAAAACTTTATACTTCTGAGAAGTTTATAAGTATCTAGCATAAAAATATTTACTACATACCAGAAATGAAAATGAATGCTAGTTTGCTACAGAAGTAATTAAAAAGGGAAACAGCCTACAAGTTGAAGTTAAAACTGACTTACAGAACTTTCATACAAGTAGAGTCAGCACTGCGTAACTGCAGAAAAGATTGTCATGGTTTAACCCCAGCCGGCAACTAAGCACCACACAGCCGCTCGCTCACTCCCCCCCGGTGGGATGGGGGAAGAGAATCGGAAAGGTAAAAGTGAGAAAACTCATGGGTTGAGATAAAGACAGTTTAATAGGTAAACCAAAAACCATGCACACAAGCAAAGCAAAAAAAGGAATTAATTCACCACTTCCCATCAGCAGGCAGGTGTTCAGCCATCCCCAGGAAAGCAGGGCTCCATCATGCCTAACGGTTATTTGGGAAGACAAACGCCATAACTCCGAATGTCCCCCCCTTCCTTCTTCTTCCCCCAGCTTTATATTGCTGAGCATGACGTCATATGGTATGGAATATCCCTTTGGTCAGCTCCGGTCAGCTGTCCTGGCTGTGTTCCCTCCCAGCTTCTTGTGCATCCCCAGCCTACTCACTGGTGGGGCAGTGTGAGAAGCAGAAAAAGCCTTGCCTCTATGTAAGCTCTGCTCAGCAGTAACTAAAACATCCCTGTGCGTCAACACTGTTTTCAGCACAAATCCAAAACATAGCCCCATACTAGCTACTATAAAGAAAATTAAAACCAGCACAAAGATAAGTGATGCTTTTGAAGCAAAATCTCTCAGGTGATGTGGTAATATTAAATGTTACAGAATCACAGAATGGTAAAGCCTGGAAGGGACCTCTGGAAGTCATCTTGTCCAGCCTCCCCTGGTCATGCAGGATCAGCTAGAGCTGGCTGCCCAGGACCATGTCCAGATGGCTTTTGAATATCTCCAAGGATGAAGACTCCACAGTCTCCCTGGGCAACCTCTTCCAGTGCTTGGTCACGCTTACTGTGAAAAAGTGTTTCCTGATGTTCAGGCAGAATGTTCCGTGTTTCAGTGTGTGCCCATTGCCTCTCGTCCTGTCAGTGGGCACCACTGTAAAGAGCCTGGCTCCATCCTCTTTACATCCTCTCTTCAGATATTTATATACATTGATGAGATTCCCTGAGCCTTCTCTTCTCCAGGCTGAACAGTCCCAGCTCTTCCAGCCTCTCTTCATATGAGAGATGCTCCAGTCCCTTAATCATCTTTGTGGTCCTCTGTCGGACACTCTCCAGTAGGTCCATGCCTCTCTTTTACTGGGGACCCCAGAACTGGACACAGTACTGCAGATATGGCTTCACCAGCACAGAGTAGAGGAGAAGGATCACCTCCCTCGACCTGCTGGCAACATTCCTCCTAATACAGCCAAGGACATCGTTATCCTTCTTTCTGCGGCAAGGACATATTGCTGGCTCATGTTCAACTTGGTGTCCACCAGGACCCTCAGGTCCTTCTCTGCAAAGCTGCTTTCCAGCCAGTCAGCCCCCAGCAAATATGGGTGCCTGGGGCTGTTGCTCCCTAGGTGCAGGACTTTGCATTTCCCCTTGTTGAGCTGTTAGACTAACTAGATCCTGACTATGGTGCCTCTGTATTTATTTTGCCTGTTGTTACTACTTGTTAGCTCATTCTTTCTTGCACTGTTTATGTAGGACTGCCAAGTGGCAATTTAGCTGCATCTGTGCTGGGCGCACATGAATCCTTCATGAGTGCTACCCTGTGCTAGAAATGTAAATTCACACGCTGGCCTCATCAGTATCACTTTGAATGCAACTAACATCAATTATGTATGTTTCATTATATTTTTCATCCTCTTCCAAGGTGCAGAATTGCTTATACAGTGTATTACTTAATCTTTGGGGTTTTTGCTGGTAATGTATATGCTGGGCTGTGTTCTGTATGCAGAAGTATTTTAAAGCTGCCTCTTCTCCAAGCTGAATGAGGCCTGGTACCTCAGCCTCTCCTTACAGGGCAAGTGCTGCAGCTTCCCCTGGACAGCTTGGTGGCCTCCGCTGAACTCACTACAGTTTGTTGAGGTTTTCCTTGCATTCGGGGACCCAAAACTGGACACGCTATTCTACATGTGGCAACAGATAATCACTTTCCCTGGCCTACTGGCTATGCTCCTGGTGGTAAAACCCAGGATGCTCTTAGCCTCCTTTGCTGCCAGAAGACACTGCTGGCTCGTGGCCAACTTGCTGCCACGTCCTTTCCTGCAAAGCTGCTCCCCAGCCCACCAGTCCCCAGCCTGTATTGTTGCAGAGGGCTCTTCCTTCCGGGGTGCTGGACTTGTTGAATTTCCTTGCATTTGTCCTTGCTGAATTTCATAGACTTCCTGTCAGGCCATTCCTCCAACCAGTCTAGATCCCTTTGAATGGCAGCTCTGTCCTTCAGCATTTCCACTGTCCCACTTTGGCATCACCTGCAAACTTGATGAGCACGCACTCCACCTCCTCCTCAAAGGTCACTGAGAAGGATGTCATTGGAACAGGCTGCCCAGGGAGGTGGTAGAGTCACCCTCTCTGGAGGTATTCAAGGAGCGTGTGGATGTGGCATAGTGGGATGTGGCTTGATGGGCATGGTGCTGTGTGGTGTGGCTGGGTTGTTTTTGGTGTGGGTTGTGGTGTAGTTTGTGGGTGGTTTTGGTTTTTGTGTGGGTATGGGGTGTGTGGGGTGGTTTTTTTTGGTTTGGTTTTTTTTTTATGGTTGGACTTGATGATCTTACAGGTCTTTTCCAACCTTAGCGATTCTGTGATTCTGTGAAACCGAACTGGGCCCCGCAGCACTCTGCTTGCTACTGGCTTCCAGCAGAGTACAACCCATTGACTCCTACCCTCTGCACCTGATGATCTAACCATGTTTTTCCCATCTAACTACCCACCCTCTGTGCTGTAGTGTCCCAGTTTGTCTGCTAGATGCAGAAAGATGAGATGTGTTCTGTTACTCGGAATAGCAGGTTGTCTTCTTGTACTGGCACAGCAATGAGCGATTCCTTTGTCTGACATGATCAAATGTACTTCATCTGTTCTTTGGCCAAGCAATGAATTTGTTCCCTGTTACAGGCAGGGAGAGGAAACTGTTTTAAACGGGGTATTACTCGCTTCCAACAATACCCACGCATCTTCAAGAGTCTCAATTTGTAAGCATTTAGTACTCCTGCTTACAGGGAACCGCTTGACTTCTCCCAATATAATGCTAGGGCAGCTGGAGGCATTACCTAAACGAGCAGCTGCCACAGCAGCTTTGTCAGCCAGGTAGCCGTCTTTTTAAGAAAAAATATGCACTCAGAGCACGTTGGGGAGCTGCTCTGAACACTTCTCAAAAGCTTTTAAGGGCGAGCTGGGGGGAGCAGAGCCGGGGCCGGGCCTGCACCGCAGCCGGGCCCGGGCAGCCGGGCTCCCCGCAGCCCGCTCGCAGGCGGCCGGCCGAGCCCCGTCCCGGGCCCGCGCTCGGTGGGGTTTTGGAGGCCGGGAGGCACCGTCTCCCAGGGGCTGTCCCGCAAGGCCAGGGGGGCCGGGTGTGTCCTAACCGGCGCCCGCGGGGAGCCTCTCGGTCTCTGCGCCGGGGAGAAGCGCCGGGGGCGGCTCCCGCCAGCCTGCCCCTGGCGGCCACCGCCGTTCGCAGTCTAACGCCGAGTGTCACGGGTGAACGTCAGCCCGGCGGAGGCTGCGGCGCGGCGCGCCGGCCCGGGCCCAGCCGCGCTCCTGCCCAGCACAGCGGGGCGGGGGGTGGTGTGGAGGCAGGGCCTGGCCGAGCCACGCCTCCCGCCCGGGCCCGCCCCGCCGGCGGCCGCTTCCTCCCGTCGGCCCCCGCCACGTGACCCAGCCCCTCCCCGCGACCCTCGCCCGAACCCAAAATGGCCGCCGGCGAGCCCCTTCCCAGATTGGGCATCGTGCCCGACTCCAAGATGGTCGTCAATGGAGGCTAGCAGGAGACATCCTAGCGGGTCAGTCCGAACGCTGCGGCCCGGTAGGCTGGGCGAAGCCCCGCCTGAGCCAGCCTGCCGTTCCCATTGGCGCTGCGGAGGGCCAGGCCCGCTCTCATTGGCTAGCGAGATGTCGCTCCCGCTTTCTCCGCTCCAGGGCCCGGGGAACTATTTTCCATTCGGTGGAGGGGGGCCGGGGAGGGGGCTCCGCCGGATCGCTCTGTCCGCGCTGAGCGGCAGGCGGCGGGCCGGGGCGGGGCGGCGGAGGATGCTGCGGCCGTTGGGGCCGCCGGGACGGCGCTGAGGCGTCGCTGTCCCCGTCGCCGCGCAGCGGTAGGTGCCTCCCGGTCGGGGCTCGGGCTCGGGCTCGGGCTCGGCGGACGGGACCTGCGCCGCTCGCCCCCGGCGGCGAGAGGCGGCCGCTCCCCGCCGCGGCCCCGGCCCTGGCCCTGGCCCCGGCCCCGTTGCTACCCGCCGAGGCCGCGGCTCCGTGAGGGAGGCGGGGAGCTGCCGCCTTCTCCCGGCCGCGGGCAGCCAGCGCCTGAGGGAGCCGGGGGAAGGGACGGGGCCGGGCGAGCGGGAGGGGGAGGGCTCGGCTGCGGACCGCCGCCGCGGGGCTTGGCCGGGCCGGGGCGCGGCGGGGTGCCCGCGGGGGAGAAGGCCGCCCCGGGGTGGGGGGGCAGTACGGGGGGCAGCTCCGCTCGGTTCCGGCCACCCTCCTGAGAGAGGCGGGGAAGCCGGGGCTGGCGTTTGCAGCGAAGCCCGGGGGGGCCGGGGGTTAAACCTGCCCCAGCCCGTATCCGGTGCCGGCACCCTGAGGCAGCCGGCCGCGGGTGTCCCCTGGCGGGAAGGCAGCGCCGGGCTGCTGCTCCTCTTGGGCTTCCAGGTTAATTTTGAAGCTGGTGCAGGAGCAGGGGGCTTTGGTCGGCGGTCTCCTGTAGTTGAGTTTGCGCGCATGTTTGTCCATATGGAAATCACCCTTGCAAAACTGCCATTAAAGAGTCTTCAGGGCACACAAGCTATTGTTATCCCCTTCTGCGGGCGGCTGGTACCTTAAACATCAGGCTGCTTCCCTCATGAGCACTCATGAAAGTTTGGAAATCGTCTTCATATGCGTCTAATGCAAAGTTAGGAATGGTTTCTTGGAATTGTAGAAGCATCAAATCGTGTTATTTCCGCTGTTGTTAACTTTGTAATTCAATACTTGCACTGAATCACAATAGCTTAATCCCGTGGAATACACTTTTGTCTCTGATATATTTGTTTCACCAGGTTTGTGTACCATCTGATCATGTATTCTTACGAACGCAGGATGTACAATAGTTACGCTTCCATTCCCTGAATACTTACAGAATGCTTCTCTCTTTCTGTTTTTTTTCTGTCTCCTCTAAAGTTTGTCAAAGTTTTCTACAATGTTTCTATGATTGTAAACTGTAAATTTTATGCTAATCATCATATGGGGTACCATATCCCATCATGTGAGGTGTGATCCCTGACTATGTCATGCAAACCCTATTATGAAAAATACTGTGCTTTTCCACTGAAGCTAATTCCATTACGGCTTGTGACATTGCCTAGTTTGGTAAAGGTACAGCTTTTCTCACCTAAATTGCAACAAATTCAGGATCGCTTTTGTTAATGCAGTGTACTCCTATAACAGGAAAATATTTTGGGGATAGATATGGCCCAAGTGAACTATTTGCAGGGAGATGACATGAATGGATAGTACTACTAAAGGCTGCATTTATATAACCATACTTAAAAATAATTGTGTTCCATAAATTTGCGGAGAAGTTGACTGGATCTCATTTTAAATTGATCTGCCTCCTTCAGAAGACAGGTGAACTAAGTATGTGCATTGGATATCAAAAGGAGAGTGAAAATCTTGAGAGGTTTTTTTCCTGGCTTTAAAACATTGTGCAGAAGACTGAACTGCATTTTCATGGCTATCTAAATACTTAAAATGCTTCAAATACATTTGAGTGTTCCATTTTCTTGAGTTTTTACTTTATCTTAACATCTTTTGTGTAACTATTTTTTAAATTTAAAATTCCCTTGGAGATGAGCAATTGCATTTCAGGGCACTTTTTTTTTTTTTTTTCCCCCTTCTGGGTGAGTGGCAAAAAGGACCCTTCTGTTGTTGCAAGTACCACAGTAAATATTTTACGAGGTTTTAAGTGTGTTATCATTTTAAATGTAGCTTTAGAGTAGTTTCACTTTAATAATTTTGTTACTACCGCATGAGTTAGGACCAAATACTGGAAGAAGACTGTTCAGTTGCTGGACCCTTTATTGTGAACTTCATTACAGAATCAGTGTCTTAATGTGCCTTTCTAGAAGTGCTTTTATTTTTATTACGGGATTACGCAATGAGGGTATAATTTCCTTTCATGTAAACCTGGTTAACTTCAGTTTAGGGATGTTACTCCAAGATAGAGTACTCTTACAAAAGAGACTTTTTAATCCCATTCCACCCCACAAAGTGTATTTGTGCAACAGGGAGATTGTAATTTATGGGTGCCAGAAGTTTTGAGTCCAATGAATTATTGAGGAGAATGGAATGTCCTTTCATAAGTCCACTTCAGGAAGGGAAGTTGGGGTTGTGTCACTAGGTGATGACCATGGAGTACATAATAGCCCCCAAATGCTGTTTGCCTTACTCACTTAGATCTCATAACTTTTCTTCTGCGTTCAAATCTCGCACGGGCCACTGTGCACACAGATGACATTAGGGCAATTTTGTAGTTAAATTGTGTTACATCCATAGAAATCTTGAGGTGTGGTTCACGCACCACAAGATCTTGTGTCGTGCAGTTTGTGCCATTAAAACTTCCTGCTGAAGATGTCATGCAGCCCTCGGCCTGAACATAACCCCTGTTACCTTGAATATCCTCAGCTGATGAGGTTGCTACAGTGAGATATTGAAAGAAGACAATTTTCCCAGTTAACAACCTCCTAGTTCATTCAGTTGTCAATCTGTAAACCAAGATATTCAAGTGGACCTGGTATCAAAGCAATAGCCTTAGCAATAGCATCTCTTGTCAGAACAGATTTAATTCTGTCTTTTTGTGTTTTTTGTACATTAATAACTGTGGCAGAGTGAATTAGCTATACTTTTAGGATGCATTCTTTGTCAGTCCAAAGCAAACTATGAGAAAGATAAAACAATTTTGAGACCTGATGGGCTGAGCTGCTGAAATCTGTTCTGATTTTCCAGTTGATCTAAATGTCTTGCATCTACTCTGGTTTCAGAATTGAATTAGTAATACAACCAGCTAGTGAATTCAGACAGCTGGGTAATGTGCAATATATTGACATGACTTCATATGTATGAGACCATTGGAAAAATGGCTGGGTTGGTCCTTGGAGGAATATCCAGAATTTCTCTTCTATTGGTCTTTTAATGATGGCAGGTACATCTAAGAAAGAGAGAGCAGATGGAAGGGATTAGAAATCAACTGTGTTCTATTAGAAAGGGGGTTTTTAATCTTTGAAACATGTGAAACCCGTCACTCTGTGGCAAGGTTCTAGAGAGATGACTGTTCATCAAATTCTATGTGGCAATTCACGTGTTTCCCTGGTGGACTAATAACCCAAGATGGTATAACATGCGTTTTTCTGGTCTCATTCATTATGTTTAAAGTTAAGTAAGAGATGTATTTGAGTCTAATCAGAGGATAGTGATGATTGCTGTTAATAGCTGTAAATTACCTTGTCCTGTGATAGTTTGTTGCTAAATAGGTCAATTTTTTGGTAGATACTTCATGGGATTCAGATGACTTCATGTAACTTTCATACAGTAGGTTTATGTATTCTTAAGATTTAGTTAAAGTGGTGGTGTTTCATTTACTGCTACAAATAGTGAAAACAAATGTAAAATCTAAACAGGATACCTTTTTCTTCAATAAAATGTACATTCCTGACTTTGTAGAATGAAAGTAAGAACTTTTGATGTAAAGGCTTCACCATAAACTCCTAAAATATTGATTCCTATTCCAAAATATTGGAATAGGCTGGCTAGTGAAGTAATTCTCGAGTAGCTGTCTATTTTAGGCTGATTTTCTTGCCTCTTGCTATGCTTGGTAGTTTCTTCAGCCTTAAGGGGAAATTAGCACTTAGTATTTATGTTGTGGTATTTATGCCTAGAGGCTTCATTAAGACCACAAGGTTTGGTTGTGTTGAGCAACATGCAGTGCCTCCCCTCCACCTGATCATGGCCTGCACTGTATTGAGATGCCTGCTGTCTTCTAAAGATGTCTACCTAGTTTAAAAAAATGCATTTTCATTTATGGGGTTTGGGGTCAGAAGGATTATCAACTTTTCTGATACTGTTAACCTGTGCATTGGTTTGAAACAAACATGCAATTGCTTCATCAAATAAGAAGTGCTCTGAAACAATATGTATTTGTGTGGTTTGGTTGTTGTACAGCTTATTTTAATCTTTGAGCTATATCTAGTTAAAATACTGTATTTAAAGTTTAGTAAATGTATGCTGTACCTTCTGGAGCCCTTATACTTTGTCAGCTCTATAAATTAACTCTGACACACTGAATATTTTTCACCAGCTAACATAGCTGTTAGTTAAGTTAAATAAAGGAGAAAAGCCCACATGCTCTCTCCATGCATACAGCTGGACATCTCTGTTAAATTTTTCAGCAAAAATGAAATTTTGATTGCTTTTTAAAGCTTCATGAATACACTAATTGGTGAATCATCTAATGTGCAGTTTAGTTTCAGGAAATATGAAATGGCTCACTAACTTCATGGTTATAAGATTATGCAGACCTTCTGAAAATCTCAGTAAGAAAACGTGTGCAGTGGTGGTGGTTGGTATTTTTGGCTGTGAGAGAGGTTGGCTAAAACTCAATGTAGTTATGCATAGTCTGCACTAGTTCATATGGTAGAAACTCCTTTGAAGAATTATCTGGAAGGAAGAAAGAATAATTTTACAGCTTTATCTGCTCTTCGGACCTTATCCAGATTTCGTTGAAGTAGTTTGCAGTCAGGAACCCCTTCCGGACCTGTGACTGGTCCTGAATTCCTGTATAACATGGTAGTTGCTTTTCACCCTGTGCTTTTATGCAGCCATGGTTGTTGAATTCTTCAGCTTTAATGCTGGACAGCTGCAAAACATTTAAAGCCTATCTTTGAAAGATTGGGATAAGAAGGAGGGGGAGATGGAGGCTGCCCAGATAAGTAATACTTCTTGAGGACTCTGAAGTATTTTCCTTATGTAGCCATATACGGTGTGTTCCTGGCTAGCTGGATACTACTTGATTATGTACTGTGTTATCAGCGGAAGTATTTAAACCAGTAGTCCTTTCTTGTGAAAGTTTGGGTCTCTACAGCAGCTGAAGAATCAAAGAGGTCAGGAATTTGCTTTTCTTTTTGCTGCAGCAGAATAAGAAAAATTGCAGTGCATGAGGTCTCTTTGTAAACTCAAGCTTTTTATAATAATAATCTCATTCTTGTTGAGGATGCGTGGAACATTCTTAGAATATTGTTGTATTGCAATACTTAAGGCAAGGACCAGTTTCTTACAGGCAGAAGCTTTTGCAGTGTTTGGAAGTGCTTCAGTGATTTCTGATGGGAGTATATTTACAGAGGTGAAATTTGAAAGATCATTTTAAAAATTAAGTACAATAGAAGCAATCTAAAATAGTTTTTCTGCAGTACTAAATCTGATAACATTTTTGTTAATGCTGGTAGTAATGCAGCAGTCAGCCTGGCTCCCAGATGAAATCATTTGGGCCTCATTGCTCAAGGCCCTAATGTCAATCATAGGATTAAGAATTGTAATTCTGGGATAAAAAGGTCTGGCATTTAGCACCTTTTACATATTTCCATTAGGCTAGTAGAGACTTAAGGACTGCAGTTGAATCAATTAGGCTTGATCAAGACTGATAAAAACTGATCAAGATAATATCTTAGAATATTTGGCCTTTAATAACAAAGACTTAAGTTGCGGTGATTGCTTATGCCAGTTTGACTTACTTTTCTTCATGGAACTTGGCTAGCTAAGGATGAACATGTTTAATAGGGCAGACCTGCAAGTACCCTGTTTCTTGAAATGAACTTGAACACCAGACTTCCATCTCCAAGATGTCACCAACTTCTGATACCTTGAATTCTGTCTGCTTAGGTACATCTGCTTTTATATCTAACTATGTACTCTACCTCTGTACCTCAGGTTTTTGGTTTTGCAGTACGGCCTGTGCAGCAGTCTGATTTACTGATTTGCTTATGGAAAAAGTACCCATTACTAAACTTCTGTTTTTGGAGAGCTTTTACATTTGGCCTCTGTGAAGAAGGAAGTATTTTAATCATTCCACTAGTGCAGTAAGAGGTCTCTTATTCCTATGGATAAAGTGAATTAGTTTTAGACTGCAAATTATCTTTAATCTTCAGCTGACTGGAATATTTGTGTGATAGATTTGGTTAAACACTTACACTGCTTAGTTGATGCTTTGTTTTATTAGATCTTTAATTTTCACATTTCTGTTGGGGAATGGTGAATTACATACTTTTTTTTTAAACATAAGTTAAACCTCACTTGAATAGAAAGTGGAATGCAATTAAATATACAAATAGCATTTTTAAATTGGTTTGTAGTTTATTACTACAGATGTGTTGGATGAGTAGTTAAACCAGCAATTTTTTCAAAACACATTTTTTATTTTAAATTTACTCAATAAGTTAAAATTTCTATTCACTTGTGTCTTGCAGTATTTTAGACTTGGTAGATCTCATTTTTCATTCGTTGGTCTTACACATGGCTTGGAAGAGGAAAATAAATATGTATTTTTAAGCTCCCCAGCAGTTGTGGTGGTAAAATTATTAATACTTAAGACTGAGAAGTCTGACTAAGAGTTTATCTTTACTAAAAGAACATTCCTCTCAACTAAAAGCTAGCAGTCTGATTGTTTCCAACTCCCCACTTCTGAGATAGGATAATACTGGGTGTGCCCTATAGGATCCACCAAGAGCCATCTCTCCATATTGTCACATTATTTACTGCTTGAGTCCTCCTTAGGACTGTGGCTGTTCAGCAAGGGACTTAAGGAGTCCATCCCTCCCAGGGATGGGTACCTGGCTTTGTTAACATTGAAATGATAGTTTTTCCTCACCTTTTTTCCTTTTTCTGCAATAGTATATAGGTTGGGTCTCTCCAATCACTTGGCAGAGAACGATGAGAGATATTGTCAATGTTCTCTCACTGTGATCGTAGTTAATAAAGTTTCTGTCTGACCTGTCCTAAATTGTACCTGTGTTATTACGCACTTGGAGTCCCCAGATTCTCTGACACAGTTTCTCAATTTTTATTTGACTAGTTCGTTTAATCCATGATGTTCTCCTTTCTTTTCTTTTCTGGGTTAGTTGGTAATGGCTTGTTGAGTGAGACCAACTCAGAGTACCAGCATTGGCCTATGGGAGTGGGCTGAGGTGTGTGATGGGGCGAGGGGGTGCAGAGGGGTGATGGTGTTGTATTGTCCCTTCAGACTGCAGTGACTTGTTCTTTCATAAGTCTGTCTCATCTAGCCATACCCTTAACATAAGAAAAGTCCCTTGAATCCAACAAGCAAAGTTTCTGCTGCTAAGATCTCACTGGGTATTTCTGCAAGTTCTCGCCAGTGGCTTAACTCATTTGGACATTTGACATTCTTTAAAAGGTTGGCCCTGGCTGGATGCCGGGTACCCACCAAAGCTGCTCTTATCACTCCCCCTCCTCCAGTGGACAGGGGAGAGAAAGTATAACAAAGGCTTGTGGGTCAGTATAAGGACAGGGAGATCACTCACCAATTATGACTTGGGGAAATCAGTTTAATTTATTGCCAGTCAAATCAGAGCAGGATAATGAGAAATAAAACCAAATCTTAAAAACACCTTCCCCCCCCCCCTCCCTTCTTCCCCAGGCTTAACTTTACTCCCAATTTTCTCTACCTCCTCCCCCTGAGTGGTGCAGGGGCATGGGGAATGGGGGTTGCAGTCAGTTCATCACATGTTGTTTCTGCTGCTCCTTCCTCCTCAGGGGGAGGACTTCTCACACTCTTCCCCTGCTCCACCATGGGAGACAGTCCTCCACAAAATTCTCCAATGTGAATCCTTCCCGCGGGCTACAGTTTTGCAAGAACTGCTCCAGCGTGAGTCCCTTCCATGGGGTGCAGTCCTTCAGGAACAGGCTGTTCCCCGTGGAGTCACAAGGCCTGCCAGCAAACCTGCTCCAGCGTGGGCTTCTCTCTCTCCATGGGTCCACAGGTCCTGCCAGGAGCCTGCTCCAACATGGGCTTCCCACGGGGTCACAGCCTCCTTTGGGCATCCACCTGCTCCAGTGTGGGGTCCTCCACGGGCTGCAGGTGGATGTCTGCTCCACTGTGGACCTCCATGGGCTGCAGGAGGACAGCCTGCCTCACCGTGGTCTTCACCATGGGCTGCAGGGCAATCCCCGCTCCTCCCCCTCCAGACACTGACCTTAGTGTCTGCAGAGTTGTTTCTTTTACGTATTCTTACTCCTCTTTTCCAGCTGCTGTTGTGCAGCAGTTTTTTTCCCCCTTTCTTAAATCTGTTATCACAGAGGTGCAAGCACCGTTGCTGATGGCCTCAGCCTTGGCCAGCCATGCGTCTGTCTTGGAGCTGGCTGGCATTGGCTCTATCGGATGTGGAGGAAGCTTTTAACAGCTTCTCATAGAAGCCACCCCTGTAGCACCCCTGTTACCAAAACCTTGCTGTGCAAACCTAATACAATGATCTGCTTTGATTTTGCTTTATTTATATTTATTTGTTTGTTTATTGATAGTAAGTCAAGGTCTTAATGCAGATTGTCACAATGCTGGGTAGATTTGGATATAAATTGGATTTAAAGTTTCAGTATCAGACCAGCTTTATCTTAAAAAAAAGTATGTGGTTTATCTACTGAAGAAGTTCCTCATAATTACTGTCCTTAAGATCTGGATGTCTTATTTAAGGGAGCAAGAAATTTGACAACAGGACCTCTGGTTCTTACAGATGTAAGACAAATTATATGTAATAATTTAGATTAAAGTCATGAGATTAAAATTTCTGTTAATATAATCTTGGAGATTGAAAAGGTGCTGCCTCTGGGTTTAAGGCCCTAAACTGCAAAGTACTGACTCTGGGAGGGGATATCAGGGATGTGTTCATAAATAGTTCACCTGTTCTTGTATTCTTTGCTGAGCAGCATCTATTGGCCAGGCAGGTTTTTTACTAGGTGTACCCTTTGATGGTGTGGGCTATTCTTATGTTACGTCCCATCACTGTATTTCAGGAGCGCATTGTCTGCCTTTTAGTATTTGCTGACATTATTAGCTTATAGACTGTTTTGGCAATTAACAAAATTCTGTCCCATCTTGGATTATGATGTTGTGTTTGTTGGCTTCTTTTGATTACTTAGTTATCTTTAGAAGATAATGTTTGAAATGGACTTTCGGTGAAAATCTACATTTATTCTGGAAGTTTAATGTATTGTGCACTGGTAAAATTGTAGAAATACTGTTTTTTCCTAATTCCTATTCACTTACTTTGAGGATGAAAATTCTCTTTTGTTCTTTATAATAAAGATAACTTAAAAATTAGTCTTCCAGTATGACAATTCCGAAATAACTTCTCTTATGGTCTTCTGTGGTGCTTTCATGTCTCAATTAAAATGTTTGCAAGTTCAGTAAATCCACATGGTAGTCTATATTATAGAGGTATTTTTATTGCCCATTAAATTGTGTTCTAGCAAAATTTATTTGAATAAATACAAGGACTTTTTCAGATTGACCTGCTGATGTACTGTTTCCCTTTACTGGAACTAAAAAGAATAAATCTGGGAATGTGTCTAAAGTTTTAATTCTTATAGTGCTGAAACAATTGTGCTATAAGAACTGTGAAAACTGCTTTGCCTCAAGAGTCTGGGTTGACCAGTGTCAATTCTCATGTGCAGATGACATGGTTTTGTTCTCCCAGATTCCTTGGGGTCTGAAGCATCTGTTAGAGGATTTAGCATTTTTGTCGGTAGAACTGTTAGTCCTTATATGCATATGACATGGTTTTGTTTTCCCAAACTCCTTTGGGAGTGAAGCATCTGTTAGAAGATTTTCAGTGTATTTGTCAGAAGGAATGTGACTAAAATTCAAAACTATCAAGTAATGACACTCATGTGTAGATCAGAGTTGCTTATGTGGATGACTGACGACCACTGCATTGAACAAGTTTTCTATTTTGATATTTGTCTAACAGTTGTGAACAGAATAAACAAGGTTAGGGGCCTTAGTGTCCAGACCAGTAGAGTAATTTGTGTCTGAAAAGGTCGTAGTCATCTAGTATTTTAGATTAAGCTTTGGACTTAGATTCAGTATAGCATGTAGTTTGAAAAAACATTTTATTCTACTGTAGACTATAGAATGTGTATAATTTAGGCAAAACTGACTTTTTGTTGATTAAATGTAAGCTTGTTTCCAGGACTAGGTCTGGAAGCCAGCTTCTAGGGGCTAACTCTCAAGTGGTCTGAAAGTTTGAAATCTCCCTGCTCTTGTGTGTTGTTTGGTTCCTCCCTTCCCCACATCTATTGATCACTGTTGTGTTTTTTGGTGTATTTTTTACAATTAGTTTTGATCAGAATTTTAAGAATGGAGAAAATTAGCATGATAATGTATCATCAGTTGTCTTTGAGGCTATCTATATTTAACTGATATTTGGAAATCCTTGTTGGTAGTGAGCTTTACAAAACAGAACTTTACAGCCCTGTTTTCAGCAATACAGTTAGTTTATTTGGGTAGAAAATATTCTTCCTGAGCATCACAGATGACAATAGATAAACTGAAGATTTGCAGTTATATCTTGTTTTGTGAATGGTTCTTAAGATATAAATTACTTTGGTCTTAGTCCTGTAAGTTCTTGCTTATAGGCTCAAAAATTACCATGTTATGAAATCATGTTTTGTTTCAGTTATGCAAATAATTCCCTTATTTTGACTGTGTAGCAGTAGAAACAAAGACTGCAAAAGATCTACACAGCCCATGAATTCTATAATATTTTTGAAACTTTAGTCAAATATGAGATTTGAATCAGTTTTGTACCATGATAAGCCCATCATCTCAATGCTAATAAAGTTAACATGCTGTACTAATAGTATATTTATGCATGGTTGAGGAATATGTCATTCCTGTACTTGCTTTAAAGCCTGTAATAAGTGGAAAGATTCTCAATTTGCCAGTTTCATTGACAGAGACATGTATAACTTCACAGAATTTTCTTAATGGGACACCTACAATGGTGTTTTCTGTTTTCCTGAGAAATACAGAGACACCAAGATTATTTTTTTCTTCCCTCATAATCCCAGAGAGCAGCAAGTAAAGCAAACCTGAAAATTGTGGAGCAAAGTGAATGTTGTTATGTAAGGATATAAAATGCCATACAGCTGTTCATTACTATGAAATTTAATAAAATTATATTCCTCTTTTTTAATATTAATGCTTTGTTTGACAAAAGTTTGATACAGCAAAGATGTGCAAAGAAAGAGTTTTACCCTTTTTGTAATGCAGTACAAATCTAGAAAGAGGCTAGTCTTGTTCACGGTCCATTCTCAATTTTTTTCCTGTAAACTCACCGCTTGTATCTCATTTTCTGAGTTCTCACAAATGTTGAGCTTGGTTTCTTCTGTTACTCACAGACTTGCTTTTCTTTATACCATTAAGTTATAGCCCTAATGCCAAAAAAATCTACTTTGCAATTTAATTTTGGCTGACTTGAAGAGGGTCAGTAATTATAGTTACTGTTTCCAGCAAGTTGAGTTTTTCCAGCAGTCTTTCTATGAAGAATGCGACTGTGGATTAATTGAACATAAAAATGACTCAAAAACTTTTTTCTGCCAACGGCAAACATAGAAGTAGGTGCTAGTAAGGTCTTCAAAACTCTGTTACCTAGGTAATTTGTAGATCTACTGTGAGGTGTTGCTCAAGGAAGTATAAAACTGATTTAATTCAGTGAGAAAGTTATTGGGACACAACTTACTTTTAAAATAGATAGCAATTTTGTGGAAGTTTTTTAATTTTCACTCTTAGAAACAAGTTGATGTTGAGGCATTTTTAAAGCCTACTGCCTCCAAGTTTCCTGCCAACAATGAGGTTGTCATCTCTAAAGCATGGTACCCTGTCTTTTTTCAAGTTATTCTGAGTTCAGAGAGGACAGCAAGTGAACAGTTGTTCATTTAAGAATATGCTGACATCATGGATGACATACTTAATGGAATTTCTTCTCTTCTGCCTTGCTAGTTTATGCACATTCCCTTAGTGTCCTGGAGGCACTGAGGAGGCAATGGTGGTGCTCCACTGCAGTGGGATGATGACTTTAGTCATTGAATAGTGTGTGATAGTATTCAGCTGATGCCTCTCTTCTGAAGGATATTTTAGTTCTGTGGTTTCATTAATCACTGTAAGTTTTCCTAATGCTCAGTATGCACTTTTCTTTTATAAAACACCGTAGTACTGGTATAAGAAATGATCCAGAGGGAAACACAAATGTAGCTGTGTTTGTTATTAGCATGGAAAAGTAGTCTTGATCTTAGCTGTCATTACTGTGCTGTCAGAAGCCCTCGTGGTTTGCGTATAGCAGGAGTTATGGTGATGTTACAGATGCAGCTACACAGGCAAAAATTCTGGTCTTCGATTTGGGACAGTGATGGAAGCCAAATCAGGAAAAGAATGTCAATGTACAAAGCTACTTCTCTGTTACAAAATCTTACTAGGTCAGCCTACTGATACTGCACCATTTGCAAATCCCTTAAACATAGACAGATTCAGTACTTCTGCTTCTTTTTTCCTACTCATTTAGCTTTGCATGTGTATTTTATGATCTTTTCACTAATTTTGGAGTTCAACCATGTACTTCAACACTCAAAGCAGCATAGGTAGTTAAATGCCTCTATGCAGGAGCTAAGCCTGGGGCTCAAATAAATGCATGTAGAAAATTGCTACTCAAAAGGCTTTGCAAGCATATCTATCCTATACGTGCAGGAATTAAGTAGATAGGAGTAAACTGCATATTCATGTACTTTGGTTGTCATATGGGACCGCACAGAAAGAAGATAGACTTGACCGTCCTTGTTGAGGAGCAGCAGCAAAGGAACGTATCGTAAAGTGAGGCAGGAGAAGGAGGTGAAATCAGGTTCTGTATGTGTGGAGTCTGCAGAGCCGAAGCTTGCAGCATGTCAGTAGTAGCACAGCCACTGGTGGTGGTGATACCAAACTTATGTGCGATCCTTGGGCTGTAACGTAGTGCCAACAGGTGGTGCTGTTAAAAGAATTATTGCTGCTTTTGCATCTTTCTCCCGTCTCATCAGATAGAAAGGACATATGGCCATGGAAATCTGTGGTGGGGGAAATCTGTTGGGGGAACATGTTAAAGTCCTTGAACGTGTCCGAAGGAAGGCAACAAAGCTGGTGAAAGGGCTGGAAGGAATGTTCTGTGAGAAGCGACTAAGGACTTTGGGCTTGTCTAGTTTGGAGAAAAGGAGGCTGAGGGGCGACATCATTGCCTTCTACAGCTTCCTGAGGAAGGGAAGTAGAGAGGGAGGTGCTGAGCTCTTCTCCCTGGTATCCAGTGACAGGACACATGGGAATGGTTCAAAGCTGCACCAGGGAGGTTTAGACTGGACATGAGGAAGCATTTCTTTACCAAGAGGGTGGTCAAACACTGGAACAGGCTTCCTGGAGAGGTGGTCGATGCCCCAAGCCTGTCAGTGTTTAAGAGGCATTTGGACAATGCCCTTAATAACATGCTTTAACTTCTGGGCAGCCCTGAATTGGTCAGGCAGTTGGACTAGATGACCGTTGTAGGTCCCTTCCAACTGAAATAGTCTATTCTGTTATATAAACCAAACAAACTAACCCACTCCCTGCCAACAACAAACAACTAGTATTTAGACAAAGGTATGACTTTGGACCAGGTGTAGCTATATTCAAAGGTATTCCAGTTTTAGGCTGGCTGTGTGTAGTGCTCTTCTCGCGATACTTCAAATAGCTTTAAATTGCCCATAGTGGAAGTTGAGCAATGGTAACTGGATGTAAAGAGTTAGTGGCCATGGCTGTTTCTGTTTTTATTTATATATGATTTGAGGTTAAATAGAATGTCCAGGACTGCTTGGAAGAGAGTCAGAAGAGTGAAGAAAAATCTTTCCTGGTCATGGTGTTTTCTTACTGTCGAGGTGGGGGTTTTCCCTCTTCAAACACTTTGAGGGGTCTTATCTGGTCCTTGTGGACTTTAGCTCCTGCTTACTGTGGGCCTAAAAGTCCTCTATTTTCTGTAATAAGAGAATATTGTCTTCTGTATATGTCCATGTTGCTTCACTTTCGTGTTTGCAGCCTCCACTCAGTACTCTTAAGATGGAGTATACCATTGTACAAGATGAAGGCTGTGAAGTCTTCCAATTGAGTGTAACATCTCTGAGGCTTGCAAATGTCATTCTGATTTGCCTTTCATACAGTGTTTTCTGGAAAAAACAAGATGGCATAGAGTGTTAATGTTACCTGATCTCAGTAAGTAAACAAATAATTAGAATTTTTAGAGAGGAAGATACTTCCATGTTTATTTGTGTTTGCTGGATCATCATGCATTTCACTGAACCTGACATCGGCCATTACACAAATAACTCCAAGAGTGTCTAGTTGTTCACCCATCAGTTTTCAAACTCTGAATGGACAATTTGAATAGTTGTGATTCTGTATCATTGACAAAGTGTCCTTTTGTTGTGCAGGTGTAAACTGTAGCGAAGTGTATTGTTGGATAAGTGAGAATGGGAGTTCACACATGAGTCATTGTTCCCATTTGTGTTCTTCCTTCATCTCTTACTTCCATAGATAATAGGAAGTGATAGAAAATTTTTAAGAGATGCCGTATTCAGTTGTTTATAACTTTGCTGAACTCTAATCTTTTGGACTGAAATACTTTATGCCTTTTCTTTGCCTTGAGTTTAATTTTGTTTAAAGCTTTCAGCCAAAATTGTTCATCTGTTTTCAGAAACAAAACTAGAATAAAAGTCTGTGCCAATTTTATGGCAGTCTCTTCTTTGAAATATTGTAGTGCACCTCTGAACTGGAACATCTACTTGAAATTTGTCAGTGGGTGACCTTTGGCTGAGCAGTAATGTTTTAATTTTAGATGAAAATCTGCCAAAATTAAGCCAACTCTTTTTTTGAAAATTTGTGATCTGGACATGGCAGCATTTCTTTGTGGAATTCCCTGGAGACTGTCTGCACTCTGTGTGCTCAGCAGGATTTTTCTTTAAAGAACACCTCTGGACTGCAGTAGAGCCTGGGAGAGAGCTGTTCAGAGCCTGGGAACCAGAGTTGTCCCAAGTTAAGTGGGGGGTTGAGGAGGATCTCATGGCACAAAGCCAGGTGGGAAATCTCTGTGAGACCGCCCTGGCACATGGCAGCTCCAGAATCATGCACTCATTCTTCCTCCTTTCCTGTCCCATCAGCTCCCCCATACCTCCAGACTCCTGCCAATACCTGTGCTCTTGACTGTGACATTGACTGTGTTAAGACTTTTTTTTTTTTTGAGAAAGTGAGGTATCCATACTTGGCTAAAGCTTGGCTTCTCCTGTGTGCGAACAGGTATGTTACTTCTGAGCGCAGGGATGCCACTCGTCATACTAATGTGTAACTGTGGGTTGTAGGAAGCGTGTTCAATCACGTCATATGAGTAGAGTATACACATTTGGTCAGTACTGATTGCTGTGACAGTCATCCAAAAAAGCTCAATCTGATTCTTTAGAGACCTTAACAGATAAAATCTAGAAAGACTACTGAGACAGTGAACCTAAAGGTTTTTTTCTTCAGGAGTTCCAAACTGGACCAAGTTTGTCTGTACTTCTATAAGAATAGCAGAAGATGTTCCACACAGTCCACACTTCCTGAATTTATAAGATGAGGAGGTGGGATTTTTTTTAAGACAGCAAAAATGTAACTTTTTTGGACATTTTCAGACATTTGTAGATTGTCTGGTATTTTAAGTAACAGTTGAACTGTCTTTTTCAAAAAATGAAGAGGAATAGTTCTTGTATTTTTGTTAATAGTTTTTCCTATTAACAGTGCTATGGCTCCTGGATCTTCTGAAATGTACAGTATTTTTCTAGATGAGTCTTAGTCTTAAGGCTTCATTTTTGTCTTTTGCTGCACAATTATGACTTTCATTTAATCTTTCATTTAATACAACATTTCCTGGTATAAGGAGAATCTGGTTTAACATTAAGGACTGGGTTTTCACAGAAATGGCTAAACCAGTGGTAACAGCTCATTGCTGCTGGTAGAGATGATTCTTCTCCCTTTCTCTCTTTGCATAAGACCCCAGAGTTTCTCCTACCCTCATGCTGTCACTTGTCTCTTCTGGCTTCTTTTTCCTAGCTGAAGTGCTGTTTGTCTGTCTGGTGCTTCCATTAATTAGCTTATAGTGAAAATAGAATACAGATGAATGTTGGAACTGATGCAAAGGAGTGGGAGGGAAGTGGGAATATCCCTTTTAATAGCAGCAAAGCAATGGTAGGTTAGTTGTCATGGACTGTCTCCCTTCGGGTGCCCTGGCTATGGCCAAATTCTGTTAAGGAGTAACAACCTGGAAAGACCTGTACTCTTCTGTTCCTTTTGTGTAGCAGATGGTAAGTTACCATCTCAAGCTGACATGGTAAAATAGCATCAATCACTCACTTTGTCTCCATTGTGTTTTGGGGTTTGTTTGGTTTTGTGTGTGGTTTGGGTTTTTTTGGTTGTTTTTTTTTTTTAAATACCTGCTCTCTGACAAGTTCATCATCCGGTAGTCACTGTCTGATTTAGGTTTGCTCAGTTTTATATGGTGCTGCAAACTCTTTCTGCATGAAATGCAGTCTCTTAAACCATTCATACAACTGAATCTCGGCTTTCATAGATCTGGTTAAGGGCAAAAGAGGATTATTAGTTTTATTAGTCTTGTGCAGCTGGTAGTGCTGTTGTAAAGATTAGTTTTTTCTAGTTCGTTTGCTGCATCTTCTTGGAGTTCTGCAGCCTGTAACTTCTATTTACCCGTATCAGACAGGAGCTGATAGATACTTAGCAGCTTTCCAATACTGAATGAACCGTTGTGCGTGGGTACTGGAGTGGTATCACAGGTTAGTGAGTTGCCTTTTTCAGATAAGCCATTTTCCTGTTAATAGGAATGCACATTAGCTAACCAGTGGGTGTAGTGGTCTATGACTAGATCTTGGTGCAACCATCCTTAGTGAAAACTGGAGTCAGCTTTAGGATTAGATAGATGACATCAAAAGGGAAAGCATTTATATATTTTATTTTCAGAAGAATTTAGGAGCTAACCAAACATGTACATTTTTCTTAGAAAATTCTCATCCTGTGGGGGCTCACTTAACATACAGAGGTGTTTCTTTGCTAGAATAAGCATTTCATTCAAATAGTTTTGATGTAACTGATTGCATTATGTAAGGCCAAGAAGAAAGATGTAGCCACATCTTGACGAAAAGTATCGCTTTCTTTGCATCTTACTATGCAATAGGCTCAGCTCCCTAAAGGTAAGATAGTAACATAATAATCTACTTAACACCTTAGTTGTAATGGGCTGAGGCAATAGATGCTCTTAAGAGGAAAGACAAACCTGGTTTTCTTATCAATGATTGTTCTGTCTCTCTACTGCATATCCTGTGCATATAGTCATAGTCTTACATTTTTGATGACGTGAAGAGTTAGTTTTGCTTGAAGCTTTCATGGTACATCCTGATACTATGTTTTGAATCATGGGCATTCCTGTTTTGCATGGCATAAGAGAAGTGTTACTTTTTTTAATTTAAAAACATGTAAGTCTCCTTGCTAGACTAAGAGAGCCTCTAAATTTACTCATTAGTCTTCTTTGTGTAAAGGTGCAGAATACAAAAGGAGAGCAGGTATTGCAAAGAGCTGGATACTTTACTGTGCTGTTGCTCTTAAGAAACATTTTTTGTTATTGTTAGAGCAGTAACTTTAAACTTAGTAATTTAATAATCTCATTACCCTGAGCTTTTTCTTTTTAATGACTGGTAATGGATCTTTGTACTAGTACTGTTTAACATCGCTATCAGTTAAAGGAATGGTGCAATTGTTTATATAACGTGTTCAATTAAAAAGAGTGGCATACTCCATGGCTCTTCGGCTGAGTTTGTTCTACTGATACCAGTGGTGTGACTATCAAACAGTTCCATTACAATCTCTTGTTGTCACAAACACCGTAATTCTGCATTAATGCTTATTGTTGGTTGACGGGAAGCTCAACATGAGCCAGCAGTGTGCGCTTGCAGCCCAGAAAGCTAACCATATCCTGGGCTGCATCAAAAGAAGCATGACCAGCAGGTCGAGGGAGGTGATTCTCCCCCTCTACTTTGTTCTTGTGAGACCTCACCTGGAGTACTGCGTTCAGCTCTGGGGCCCCCAACGTAAGAAGGACATGGACTTGCTGAGGTGAGTCCAGAGGAGGGCCATGAAAATGGTCAGAGGTCTGGAGCACCTCTCCTATGAAGACAGGCTGAGAGATTTGGGGTTGTTCAGCCTGGAGAAGAGAAGGCTCCAGGGAGACCTTGTAGCAGCCTTCCAATACTTAAAGGGGACCTGCAAGAAAGGTGAAGAGGGACAAGGGGTAATGGCTTTAAGCTGAAAGAAGGTAGATTTAGATTAGGTATTGGGAAGAAATTCTTCACCATGAGGGTGGTGAGGCACTGGAACAGGGTGCCCAGAGAAGCTGTGGATGCCCCAACCCTGGAAGTGTTCAAGGCCAGGTTGGATGGGGCCTTGAGAAACCTGGTCTAGTGGAAGGTGTCATGGCCCATGTCAGGGGGCTTGGAACAAGAGGATCTTTAAGGTCCCTTCCAACCCAAACCATTCTATGATTGAAATAGGATCATAGGTTGAAATGTTTTTCATACAGAGACCATGTACAAGTACTGACTTTGCCTTTTAACACTTCTAAATCTCCAGTTATTTAAGTTATGGAAATATTCATGCTACTGTACATTGTTGGAATTCTTGACTAGCAAGCTAAAAGTAAAAAGCCTAAAACATGAAACTTGGCAGAGGCATAGATAAAGTCTCTGCTGAGAACTTTGCTTTAAAGAAGTTTAGTTCTGACTTTTCAATATTTATACTTACACTGTCTTGCACAAAAAAAAAATCTGAAGTATATTCATGTCGTATATATTTTATATTTTTTTGTGTGTATATATAATTAGATACTTGTTGGTTCAATAATATAAAATTCTGCTAAGCTAACAAACTGATACATTTTTTCCCTTACTTGTAAGAAAAATCTCCCTACCTCAGGGGTTGAACCTGCAAGGCTAATGCTTTAATTTTTTTTTTTTGCTTGAGTTTTAATATTGTGAAAAAAATAAAGGGCAGAATTTCAGAAAGCTCCAAATTCACTGAAACCATGATTCCTAGTAGAGGTCAAAATATGTTCTAGGTGTCTTTTCACACTTCTGGAAGTCCCACTTGAAGTTCCTTGTGCAGCCTACTTTTAGCTAGTTTCCAGAATGTTGGGGTTTTTTCTTACTTTTTTTTCCTTTCTTTAAAGACGCACTGTAATTTGCTGTGTGTCGTAAGCTGTCATTGCACATGCTTTATATCCAGGATATGGAATATTCAGGACAGTCTTAGTTTTGATTTCCTGGCATATTAGTCCGTAATTTTAAAGTTATAATAACGCCTTAAGCTAATTTTTGGTGGCATTTGAAAACCAAAATTTCAATTCCGCTGCAATTTAATAACAGTGTTGATGTTGCAGTTGGCTGTGCCGCAGTGTGACCCTGCACAGCAAGGCTTGGTGGGTGCTCAGTGGCAGAGCTTGCAGGTACAGAACCATAAAGCATGGGTTCCTTTCAGCTGGGAAGTTGCAGAAAAATGTTTCTGATAGCTCTAACTGGATGTAGTCTAGGATAAAGTTGCCTGTGGATCAAAGTGAAAACATGAAACAGGCTAGACCTGCTGGCAGCCTTCCAGCTGCTTCTCCTTCTTTGCAGGGTTTATATTCTTTTAGCTACCCTGGCCCAGCCTAGGGAACCAGGTGCTTGCTGCCAATTAGTCTTGTCAAGACAGCCCAGAGCTTCTCTTGACAAGCCTGACTGCTGACAGCAGCTGTGGGGTAGTCTTAGGCAGGATTTTAACTCCTTGCTTGCCAAATACTTTGCAGGTTAAATCCTCTGGTCTCATTTTGCAGATATTCAAATATGCTTCTATTTTATGAAAGCATATTTTATACAGAAACTGATCTAAGATTGCCAGTGGTGCTATAGTGGTAGAGTTTACTTGTTAGACTTCTGGCATGAAAGAATGTAAATTGGGAGTTAAGTCATTATGAAGGTCACGTTATAAATTTGTGGATGCTATCAGAACTGTCCATCCTAGGCCACCTTCTACTTCATATAGAGCGTAGCTGTAGCTAGATAAGACAACAGGCTGGTCCAGCAATTTCCTCCCCAGTAGCTTGAAGTTTAATCAGTATTGCCGTAGCACAAGGGAGGTTGACCAATTTACAGGTCATCCATTAATATAGTTGTACTATAAATTATAATTAAATGTTTCATATTTTAAACATTTCAAGTAATTTCTGTTGTTGCAAAGAGAAGCTCATATTCAGTTGTGGAATTTTCCTGAGTTTTCTTGTCTTTTTATGTGCGTATGACCTTCCTACTATCAAGTACTTTGTTCCAGTAATGTTCACAGTGACCAAAAAATACAGATGCTATGCATAAAACCTCAGTGGGTTTTTTATTTTCATCAGAAATGGCAAATTTATGAACTGAGCAACTCATAGTGCAAGAGATTGATTTTTTTTTTTTTTTTTTTTTTTAAAGTGCATGTAGCAGTATTTAATCTTCACGTTAACACTAACTTCTTTAATTGCAGTTCCTAAGAAATCACAGCTTAGGCTGTCACTCTTCTCAGTTGTGGTTCTAGAAACTTTTGAACTTTGGCTCCATTTCACTCAAATGTGAAAGAAAGGTGGCTTTTTTAATATGTTTTGCGAATTGCATGAATAGCAGTACTGCTTTTTCCTGTGTAGTCACCATTGTAGATACATCACTAGAGAATGACAAGTAGAACTTTGTTTTTATCAGTTTTAAGCGGTGGCAGCTAGCTAGTTTGTATTAGAGAATATGATCTTTTGCTTGGTCAGATAGAAGGGAAACATGGGAAGTAGCTGGGTGCATGAAAAGAGCTCTGTGTGTAAAGGAGATGCTTGTAAGCTGGGGGGGGCAAGGGTACTGTGATGACGGGAGAGGTATTAGGCAGGCTGTTGAGGTTTTGAAAAATGTAGTGAGAAGAACTAAGACTGTTAAAACAGTATAAATTGACCCCAGAACAGAGGCTATTTTGCAAACAGTTCCTATTTGCAATTGAATGAAATGCTCTGTTTACAAAATATCTTAAATTGGTGTTTCTACTGAGCTAGTCAAGGATGTGGGATATGACTGACCCGTCTTTTCAACTTTGCTTCCAATTTCCTTTCCTTAACTCAGAACTCCCAAGAATTACATATGAGTAACCGTTAGATCACACTCAATATCAATTTGAGACCTATTTATATTCTAGAACTTGATAGGGAACAATATGCTTCATTAGTGTTCTTAAAAGTAGAAACAAATTCTGCCCTGCTAGGGGAGAGCTCCATAACTTTTTCTCATAGTACTTACGGCTTTTGCAGAGGTCATCAAGAGGGCTGCCATACTTGAACACTGACTGGAACCATTTATTCTGCCCACATGAAATTAAAAAAAGTATATTGGCAGCTTCTGTTTGAGGAGAGTTAAACATAGCAGTACAGAAAACATTATTTCAGCGAGTCACCTAGAGTTCTCTTCCATAGCGGGTACCTTACTTTACTAACTTAATTCTTTTTCTTTTACTTTTTCAAATGATAAGGTGAAGTTATGAGTTGCCTACTTAGGGTGTTTGGAGGTAATTTAAAGAAAACTGCTTCAGTTTAATGTTGCTTGTGTGGATTTACATGTTATGATGAGTGGCCATCAGGATACTGCCTAAATGGTTTGAGGGTGTCTTTACTTGGAATTAATATGCTTCATTGTCTTGAATTTGCAGAGCTTCTGCCATAGGTATCTACCGGTATGTGGAGTTCTCCATAGATCTGTATAGCATTATTTCTGTATTAATATCTGAAACTTGTGCTTGCTATGTGTAGTTCTGTGATCCTTATATAATTAGAAGTACTAGCTTTGTTCATGATGGTTGTATTATTATCCACTAGACTTGTGTAAGTATAGCAAAAAGAGTACTTCAGAAACAAGTGTCTCTTTATTTATGGTTCAGTGTTGTTCATGTTCTGTTCTTCCATTGATGTTTTTTCTGTTTCAGGGATTTTAGATTTTCTGAACAGAAAAGAAACGGATGGCAACTCTACAGTATTTTGTAATCTAACATGTGAACACATGTAGTCCTGACATTGTCCTTTTTGAACCCCAAAGCCTACTAAGGGGCTTGCAAGCTGCTTGGAAAGAAACGGGCAGAACATCAGCTATCCAAGCTAAGACTGTTTTTTGCTCATTGTGACTCTGCACCAAGGAGGGGGAGGAGATTACTTCTTACTTTCAGGTTGGAACAATGGCAAAATATCATTATTTTTCTTTGACTTGACAGTCTGCCAGCTTAAGTCCTTGAAACTTGTAACTTTCCCTGTGTTTTAGCAGGACTCATCAAGCCAACTCAGCATTTTATTTTTGAAGTAAACGTTTTCAGTGGCTGGACTTTCAACATAAATGTTCAAAGCAGCAGCTTAAATAGTCCTAATCTCTCTCTTCGCAGCCAGAGCCACGCAGTTGATTAATATACAGGCTTCAAACTGAAATTTCTCTTCAAAGTAGCCATCTAAGGTCTTAATATTGTGAGCAGAACAAATCAGTGCTGCTGTGGAGGGAAGCAGTCTTGCCCTCCTGCTGCTTCCTCCCTCCTCATCCGCTCTTCCCTTGTGTTAACATGAATGTTTATACAGAAGTCATAAATCAGATGGAGTAAATGATTGAGACTTTTTCTGAGAATTCATTTTAGTCTGGATCAGTTCCTTGAGCTGGTTGACTGAGCAGCCATATGGTGTGCAGACCACCTCCTGCCCCAGCACAGGTGGCCAGGAAGAGACTGACGCCATTTCTTTTGGTTGCAGTGCTGACTTATGCCAATTTTATGTGTTGTTGGAATTACAGCTCAGTATCCTTTACCTCTTCTTGGCAGGTTTGAGTTTTGATTTGGGGGTTCAGACCTTCAGATTCTTCTCCCTACACAATTGCATTTCCAAATTATCAGAGCCTGGTAGGAAAAAAACAGTAGTACTTTGCCCTAATAAGGCTTTCCTGAACACTTGAGACACTTGGCCCTTTTACCTTGTCTAGTTCAAAAAATAACAGCCACCTCTTCCTTCCAGCCCTCTAAATCAGTTCTTCAAACTGTCTGCAGTGAGCACATTTTTTTGTGTGTGTAGAAAAATGCATAGTTTTACTTAAGCCAACATATTCCTTGTTTTTTAAGAAATGTTGTCTTTAGTATTACAGTAGTAATTCATTACTTCTGGAATGTGTATTAGAAGGGAGGAAATTGCTTTGTAATCAATCCTTAGTATTGCCCGTTCTTCCTTCCTCAAGTGGGTTACTTTGAACAGTAGGTATTTGCCAGCCTTATTCATTTTGACTGAATAAGGTTAAGGAGTGCTTATGTGAGCAGCTTTGTTAGTGCATCCCTAGGAGCAGTAGCCTATAGCAGGCATTTGGTAATGTGCAAATAGGACATTAATGTCTTCAGCAAGCATACCTTAATGGAAGCAAACATCTTTAATAATGGAGTTTCTCATCACTGCTTAGTGAATCATTTTAAAGTAAGGAACAATCCAAATAGAAGCGTAGTCTCCCTCCATTCCTTTTACTTCTACCTCCGTGGTCCAAGGTGTTGTGCCCCAGTGTCACTGAGTGTGTTAGCCTGCTTGCCTGTGTAGGCTTATGCCAGCATTGAACCAGTGTGCAAGGAGCAGAGACACTGTGATTTCTCTTCCTCCCTTCTTGCCTCCCCTTTCAGGTTATTGGTTTTTTGACTTGTAAGAACTGTCTGGTTTTGTTTTCCTTCAATGGTTTGTCCTTGTTATCTTTCAATGTTTTGAAGCTATCATCCTGTTGAAAATACCAAAACAAAGAATCTTGTAGATTCTTGTTTTTGAAATAATCACACTACACCTGTTTTGTAATGTCATACATCATGCAGTGTATCAGCTTTTGTGAAGATGGTACATTTTTAGGAGTTTAATATTTTGAATGTAATTTACCATCTAAACTGATTTTTTTAAATTGGGTAACACTGTGAGAGTGAAACAAATGTATTATCTTTAGGACAGAGCGCAACCTTGGCTTTGAATGTTCCTCCTAGGAAGTCACAGGCGGAAAGCTCTGGCTAGATCTTGTGACACTTCTGGAAAGAGCAGTCTGAGTTTTCACAGTAATCTATTAATATGTGGTATTTCAGGATTGTAACTGTTGCCTTGATTTAAATAGTATTACATGAATGGTTTTCCTAGCTCTCTTTGTAGTTTCATCATTTTTACACTCAGAATACTTGAAGAATACACTCAGGCAAACTTCATGGCTTTGAATGTCTTTAAATTTACTGCAAAGGGGAATATAGTGTTAAGATACTACTGCTCATTTCTTCTGTAATCCCTGTAGAGTGCTTACTACCTGCTATTTTTTTTTAACCAGTTTAAAGTAGATAGAAGTAATTTTTAGTTGAAAAGAGGTTGTTTTAGGAACATTAGTATGACTTTTCCTTTTCTTTAGAAAAATCTACAAACTGATGAATTCAGTTTGTGGATTTTGGTGGAACTAAATTTATTTAGGCTAAAATAACCACTGGCAATGCTTCTTCATAAAACCGTGATGGCTTTAGGGCCAGTTCAGAAGTAATTTGTATTTTGTCAACGTTAGCAAGAAATTTGTGAAACCACACATCTGTTGCACATTGATTTAAACTAATTTAAAATTACTAGTTTGAATATTAAATACTTTACCAATGACTCAAGTTTTATTCTAACATAAGGCTGAGAAGTTTAACTGAGCCAGGCACCCAAATTCAAGAAACTGTTTTTCATTAGCGAAGAATGGTTCCTAAAGCAACCACTCCCTCCTGGAGCCACCGGACAGCTTGGCCAGCAGGCTGTGTCAGCTGGCTAGCAATGGTGATGAGAGAGGTGGTACATTGACTGTTCATGTTTCTGAGCAGAACTGAGGAACAACAGTGGTATATAAAGTTAAGATAAGTACCGTTAAGCATGAGATTTCAGGATAAGCTTCTGTGTCCTTTTTGTATTTTTAATGAGTTAAAATGGTTAGTATGCAGCCCCTTTGCCACCTGTCCCCAGTTAAACAGCATTACTGGTTTTATTTGGAATGCAGTTATGTCTTCAGAGGCCTGAATGACCTAATGTTTTAAGTAAGGCTTTATGGAAAATTGTATAGCCCTTATTCTAGCAACTTTACCTTTCGTTTGCTCTGTTAAGGCCTTGCTCTGGACCAATTATAGTAGGTTTTACTGTCTTGTGTTTGTAGACTTGCTAGGAACATATGGGAGAAAAAAGAAATGGGTGTAAATGTTAAAGTTCCAAAGAACTTTACTTTTGCTTTAATCTTTGTTTTGTACTAAGATTTTGTACTTGTAACTCTGTTGTTCTCTGGAAAGTTTACTTTTATGGAATCTTTCAATAGTAGTGGTATGGCCTAACTTTTAAAAATGCTTCAGCAATTTTAGTGCTTCCAGAGGTGAATGGAAAGTAATAATGTTTAATACTTTTCTGACATTACTCTGGAGTTTCTGCCTAGGAATATTAACTTTTACTATTCACCTAGTGCTTGCTCAACCCTATAGTTTTTTATTCCAGTAAATATGCATCATACTTGAATATTTTTCTTCCTGTTCTGCATGTAAAGCTTTAACATAAGTTCCCAATGTTTTCTGTTAACTCTTCTTGCTGTCCTGGGCTTGGTTCTAGTGTGGAAAAGCAAATTATTGTCCTCTGTCCTGTTACTGTTAAACTTCTGACAGTGGTGCGAGCATACTAAATCCCTTACCTCCTCTTGGATTTCTGAAAAACAATGATGATTATTTTAGGGAAGTGCTGACCTACTCTTCTAATAAAGAACTTGTCTTGTATTCCACTTACTTTCCCATTTTTAGAATCATGGTTCATATTCCTCTTGCTTCACAATCATATAACATCCTTGTGGCAAGTACAGCAGTTGCTTACCTGGAAAAGTAATATTAGAAAAGTGTGTATTTTTAGCTGCCTTTTGATGTGATGTAGCAGCTGGAAACAAGGAGGAGAGGCAGCATGAGGTGATCTAACATCACTGCCAACCACAACTTGGGAACCACTGCTTTGGGCTTGAGAACAAAATGTGGGGAAACCATTTTTACAGGCCTGAGTATGCCCTTTTTGTCTGGCATTTCAATGATTCAGATGCCATGGCTTCGCTCTTGGTTCTCAAAAGCCTCATTTGAGGGTCCTCCCTGGACTTTTAATTGGCAATTGTTGTTAATGGATGAAAAAAAGTTCTGTGAAGCTTTTTGTTTATGTTACTATGCATTAAAAATACATAATAAGCAGGCAGTTCCATGCACACATTTAAGATATAATTAGTCACTGGTTATCAAAGGGATATTTTACTAAAAGTAAATATCTAAATGAAAATATATTCTAACAACTAATAAAAGTACCGTTTTTCTCTTTGTAGTAATCATGTCCACAACTCGGAGAAGGAATCTAGCAAGTTCATGTTGAGGTATATTCTCAAGACAAGACAGAGATTCGTATGCTTTTCTGGGTAAGAAGGGTATCTATATTCTCTTGAGTGTGACAAAAAGTAGTTAACTTTTTAAATTTAACTTTTGAAGAAAAGTACAGTCTGTCAAGTCAGTACGGTGGGGGTTTTGTGGGTGGGGGATTTTCTTGTTTGTTTTTTCTTTGTTCTTGAAGCTTTCTGGGCAAGTGTAGAGAATTTTCCACCCATCTAACAGTCTAAAGACATTCTAGACTAATAGTGCAAAGGAAGAGCAATAATGAGCAATTTTAGAATAAAAGACACCAATGAATAGTGTATGACTGTTCGGTTAGAAAAGTAATTCCAGTTCATTGTTGCAAAGATGTGTACTGTTTCTAGCCTGATTTCCCAAGGGAATGGAGGTTATATACTCTCTCTTCCTTTTCCCTTCCCAAGAATTTTAAACATCTCTGTGACTAGGAAGAGAAAGAAATGTACAACTTGAGAGAAAAGTGGGTAGAAGTCATCCTTATATATACTGTGTTGACAGGCTGGCAGCCAGCAAACATATGCTGCCTCCTGGTCAGTGTGGATATTCTGAGACACTGCAAACAGCTATAATTATTGCGATGGCATGATACATGGTTGTATTGTTCCTACAAATCTGTACGTGATCTGACTTTATTAGTTCTGCTGCTCTTAGAGCTCCCCCGGTCTCCCAGCTTGGTCCAGAGAACTCCAGAAAAAACATATTTAGGAATTTTTTTTTTTTAAATCAGGAAGACATTCCTGTGTTGTTTGCTTACACACTTTTGCTTTTACGTATGCACAGAACTCTATAGCATCTTCTACGTGTAACGTTTCTCTGCAAGTGTCTTCCTCCTTCATAATTACTTGGGTGTTCTTCAGATTGTCATTAGCACTGTGTTCTGGGTAACTTGTACCAGTAATCTCCAGAGACTGTTAAGGCCTGATTTCCCCACCTTCCCGCCCTCCCCGCGCCGCCCCCCCCCCCCCCCCCCCCCCCGCATCCACACTAAATTCTGAAGAATTTATTTTATTTTTATTTTATGCAATTGGATGTAGATACCTAGCTTGCTGGGTTTGCTGAAATATCTGAGGAGGGGGTGGGGAAGAAAGCTTTCACTCCTTTTGCTTTCTGTTCCTATAACAGTTAGGTGTTTCATGTTCATTATCCTTTCATGATTCTCATGTAAGCTATACCTCTGAGTCTTCCCCAGTCTCAGTGGATTCTGCTATAAAGTCATGGGCTTACAGCTGTGCTTCTGTCTTAAGGGACTTCTAGACTGGATCGCTAGAGTATTGCTTACTTGTTTATCATCCACATTATTTCATGAGAGCATTCAATCACTGCTGCAGATTCCTTTCTAGCTGTGAACAGAAAAGAACTGCAGCAACAGGGGACTGTTGCTTCAAAATAATATCTTCCCAAAGAACAGATCAATTTCCAGTAAGAGTTAAATTAGATAAGATGACATGTTTTAGTCCTTTAAGTTTAGCGCTTCTCTCAGAACTTAATTAGATCTAATTTAGCTTGGCATTGCCTGACTTTTTTTAGTACAGAATTAGCCTGTTTCTCTCTGTCCTAGGGCAGTCCTGTGTTTTTGGCAGTCTTGTTCCAATTATCAAACTCGGTTGCTAAAGAAGTAGTTGCAGAATACACACTGCTAATGTTTTTATCTTTTTACAGTATCTTCATGATTCACTGTCATCGTGTTTCTGCTGCAGAGCTGCTTTCTTTTAAGTGCTCTTACTAAAGATAGAAAAGCTCCTTGGGCTTTTTCATTCTTTTATATCTTAAGTAATAAAGCCAGACAGTTGGGGATTTTTTTAGATGTTTCATATGTATGGCTTTTATTAATATATCATAGACTTCATAATTCTAAAATTCTGCTGATACCTTACTGCCTTTCCTTGTCTTTTGATGATTGCCTCATCTAAGAATGCTGAATGCCTTTTTTTCCCCTAAATTTCTATTTTTGTGCTAATTTTTTTTTAATCTTGTCAGTTGTAGCTTGGAATTTTTCTGACCTGCAGCTGGAGCTTTTCCTGTTAGATGGTGTATCTGGACATTTGCAGTGCACTTGTTGGATTTCACTAACTGCTCTCATAGTTTGGAGTGACTTGAATAGTTCTTTTTCAGGATCTGTTTTACTGCTGCTTATTGGAAGCTTATCAGGGAGTCATACCTTACATACGACTTATACATTCTTCCTAAAATGAAGAATTTTAGACTGCATATTTCCTGTCCATCAAATACAGCTATGCAGACCTACCTATGTGCTACAGAAAAATGGGAGGGCCTGCTTGTATATAAAATGTTTGTAATTTTCCGAACATTTTCTTCATGGTGATTTTTCTAAATACCAAAATGGTGTGATGCATGTCACTTTCACATAACCATACAAACACTAGGGCACTTTTTCAAATGTAGTGTGTTTAATTAACAGTTGTCTTGTGTCTGTAACTTAATTGATAACTGAAGATGTATCCTAATTTTTTTTAAACTGTATTTTAATATTTCTTCTCCTCTTGAATTTAGATAACGTAATCCATGGATAAAGTGGGAAAGATGTGGAACAATTTCAAATACAGGTGCCAGAATCTTTTCAGTCATGAGGGTGGAAGCCAAAGTGAAAATGTAGTTCTGAACTCCAGTAGTTGCTCATCTGCTAAAGAGAAAGCTATCCAGATAACTGATTTGGCTCAACAGCAACCCAGCAGCCCTTTGAGAGAAAACATTGCCTTGCAATTAGGTTTAAGTCCTTCAAAGAATTCGGCAAGGCGGAACCAAAACTGTGTCACAGAAATTCCTCAGATTGTTGAAATAAGCATTGAGAAAGAGAATGACTCCTGTGTCACCACAGGAGCTAGACTTGCTCGAAGGGATTCTTACTCTCGGCATGCTCCTTGGGGTGGGAAGAAGAAGCATTCCTGCTCTACCAAAACCCAGAGCTCCTTGGATACTGAAAAAAGGTTTGGCAGAACACGAAGTGGTTTGCAGAGGAGGGAGAGAAGGTACGGGGTGAGCTCTGTCCATGATATGGATGCAGTATCAAACAGGACAGTAGGTAGCCGTTCTCTGCGACAACGTCTACAAGATACTGTTGGGCTGTGTTTTCCCATGAGAACTTACAGCAAACAGTCCAAACCTCTCTTTTCTAACAAAAGAAAGATCCATCTCTCTGAACTAATGCTTGAGAAATGCCCCTTTCCTGCAGGCTCAGATCTGGCTCAGAAGTGGCACCTGATTAAACAACACACAGCGCCTGTGAGTCCTCATTCAACTTTTTTTGACACGTTTGATCCTTCCTTGGTTTCCACAGAAGATGAAGAAGACAGGCTCAGAGAGAGACGTAGACTTAGTATTGAAGAAGGGGTTGATCCCCCTCCCAATGCCCAAATACATACTTTTGAAGCTACAGCACAGGTTAATCCATTGTATAAACTGGGACCAAAGTTAGCCCCTGGTATGACTGAACTGACCGGGGACAAAAACATAACACCTCCAGGGAACTGTGACTCTGAAGAGGACACAACAACGCTTTGTCTGCAGTCACGCAGGCAGAAGCAGCGTCAGATGTCTGGAGAGAGCCATGGCCATATCAGCAGGCAGGGGGCTTGGAAAGTGCATACTCAAATTGATTACATCCATTGCCTTGTGCCAGACTTACTTCAGATCACAGGTAACCCATGTTACTGGGGTGTGATGGACCGCTATGAAGCAGAAGCACTTCTGGAGGGTAAACCCGAAGGCACTTTTTTGCTCAGGGATTCTGCGCAGGAGGACTACCTCTTCTCTGTGAGCTTCCGTCGTTATAACAGATCGCTACATGCACGCATTGAGCAGTGGAATCACAACTTTAGTTTCGATGCCCACGATCCCTGTGTGTTTCACTCCTCCACTGTTACAGGGCTTCTGGAACACTACAAAGACCCTAGCTCTTGCATGTTCTTTGAACCATTACTTACTGTATCTCTGAACAGGACTTTCCCCTTTAGTCTGCAGTATATCTGCCGGGCAGTAATCTGCAGGTGCACTACATATGACGGAATTGATGACCTTCCTCTACCCTCAATGTTGCAAGACTTTCTAAAGGAGTATCACTATAAACAAAAAGTCAGGGTGCGATGGCTGGAGCGGGAACCTATAAAAGCAAAGTAAACGGAAATCAGAATAAGCTTCTAGAATATGCTTTTTTGTGTGTGTTACAGTTTAACTGCAGCGAGCGCACCAACAACGTCTAGCTTTTCTGCAATACTCTATTTAAGCTGAGTGTTAGTATCCTGTCAGATGCTGCCTGCTGTTAATCAAACTAAGTTGTGATGCCTCTTGGAAACAATAAGCAGACACAATTCCGCACGTTTTTCATTAAGGCCTAATGAAAATATTTTTGCTAATCTCTAAATATTTTGTTTCCCTTTTATAGCTGTAGTAATTGGATGAAGAAACTATGAGGCATTTTCCATGGGGCATTCATGTAATGCTAATAAAGAAAGGCTTTATTAGAGGAGCATTTTTCCTAATATTTGAAGTATTTTTTTTAAATGATCTTCTTGAAAACTTTCCACTGCTCAAAGTACTAATTTAGCTCACAAACAAGTTTCCAAATACTAGTGACTATGAGTATTTTCTTTTAATGAAAAGCAGTTTGTTAGAAGCAGTCCATTAAGAGTTAATGGTGTTTTGATGCTAACAGATGAATCATGCTTTTCTCAGTGTATAAGGTTTCCTAATCATTAAGACTTGAATATGCCTGCTCAGTACTGTAATTCTATTTTAAACACTTGGAGATTTAAGTGGCATTGTTAGCAAAAGTAATACTGTCTTGGACAGTTAAATACCTTCCAGCGTGAATTACTAATTCAGTGGCAGGACACAGGATTAGATTATTGCCATGAAACAAAAGGTTGCATTTTTTCAGAAACGGAATTTGGTGGCCTGACTGCTAGTAACTTACAATGGAAGGTAATAGTTAAGAGAAAAAATGCTGAATTATTTAAAGTCATTTGATATTTTTATGGAGAAAATTACAAGTGGTTGAATTATTCTAATCAGAATACAAAATCTGACATATCTGAAATAAATGTCAGGTTTCAAAGGTACTGTTACACTTTATTTGTAAATATCTTTCCATTTGTGCTTTTAAAAATGTTTTAAAGTAATATGCACTGATTATAGTTTCAACAGATTACTTGGAAACAAGATTCTAAGTTCTGTTTGCTTATTTAATTGGAGATGGAACTTAAAATAGTTCTGTCTTAGACACTTTTGCACTAAAGTTTTGTTGGAATGCCCTGACCCCTGTTTAATGTTTTGTACCAATTATGAGTGCTCCCTAGTTTCTTTACCAGCTGCTACGCTATGTTATTACTTACTTCTCTATGGCAGTGACCTGTGTGAGGTAGGGAACATTTTGGCTGCAAGTACAATAAACGTTATTCTTGTATGCTACACTAACCCTTCTATTGATGTATTTTTCTGCTTGCTGTGCCTTGTTCTGGCTTTTTGTGCTAATAAAGTACAGTATGTTCAGTGTTATACTTGTAGATCTGCTCTGTTTTTATATATTCATGTAACTTGTAGCAGTTAACTGAATTTTTAATAGGCTTTTCTTAGTACTTAGTATAGGTAATGCACAAATACTGTGCAGTTGAATATTGGTTGTTCAGCACACCATATTCCTGGGTTTTGTTACATGCTTATCGGAAGCCTAACAGTGTACACCATTGAATAACGTTTCTGTAGTCACTGCAAAGTAATGGACTTTTCTGCAAGCATAGAGTATTTTACAGTTTTTGTAATGTAAAGGATAAATGCTAAGCAAAAGTATTCTAAAACATTATTGATCCCCTGTAATGGTTGCTGAAGGTGTTTCAGCTTGTTATATAGCTAACTGCTAAGCTTAATGTTTTGATACACCCCACTGAGTAAGGAATGGTTATTCCTGTAAATTGACAGTACAGCAGTGGCATTTGTTCACTTTTAGAGTATTTTAATAAATAGATGTACACGCAGACTGGCCAAATGTCCTGTTTTTACCAAAGAATACTGTCAATTTATGTTGGGGGTATTTTTTTAGGAAAAAACTTGAGTGGAGAGGTGCAATTTCTGTTCTATCAAATATTTATCCCAAGCTATGATAAACCAAAGTATTTGACAACTTCATCTGAACTTAAGTAGTGTATACGTTTATGTTGGTAGAGCTTAAAACTTTTACATCAATGGTGTCGTCATTTTTCTTGAACTCACAATGCACCTGAAGGGGAATGATTTAAATAATTTTGTAATGACTGGAACAGCACTACATAGAAGCTCATACTGCAAGGGGTTAATCTGAAGCACCCAGAAAGCACTTTAAAACATGTGTTTATACGCTTGTGGAAAATTTGTGATCCTGTTATGCATTCTTTGTAGTAGCTTATCTTCTTCCATGTGTTGAAAGACTTCAACTGTTAAAATGGAACTTTGTTTAGAATATGTAAATACTAAGTTTATGTAAGTATGTGTACAAATGTGCTAATGGTCACTTAAGTTTTGAATTGTGTGTGTGTCGTTGGATGTGCAACTCCTGGTTTAAAACATGCTCTAAGCATAAAAAAGGGGGGGGGGAAGTCACCAGCATGAAATTGCACCCAAGTGTACCTTTACTGTGTCGTTCTCACTGTTCCCTCAGTTGGATCTGAATTCCAGATGAGTTTACTTTAAATCTTGCTTTCAATATTAGTATTGTACAGTCAACCTGCAACCAAGCTTTGTCCCGATGTAGGGACCTGTTTTTTGTTTACACCCATTGCAATTGCTTGTCATAAACTAGCTGATGAGATTCTAGTGGTGACATCATCAATGTGGTCAGGAATACACATTCATTTAATTTTTTTATCATGTGGTGGAATCTTTGGAAAAAAAATAATAAAAATCCCAAACCCTTATCTCAGAAAGTTTGCTCTTGCATTTGTGTAAATAATGTTTATGGAGAGGATTTATTGCTCCCTTAAAACACACAAAAAAGAAATGATCTATTTCTCTACAACTTTTTTTAAAGCTTTGCTTCACTGAAATATACAGAATAACTTGCTAGTGTGGTTATGCTAAAAATAATCACTTTTAAAATTATAGTAGACTTGAGTGTTGACTACTCAAGTTGCAGTGTATTTCTTAACGAATACATTTTCAGTTCTAAAGGCACTAAAACCTTAGTATGTTGATAATGCAAGTAGTTGATTCCTCGTTTCTGTTTGAGGAATATGCTTTAACTTTAACCTTCTGATTTTGCTTAGAAAATCTTATACATGTTGTCTTCAAAAGATGTGCACAAACCACTGATTTTTTTTTTTTAACAATAGGATTCAATGTAATAAGGTATGCTAGCATGATTCCAATCTAATTTGGTTACAAGACAGATAAATACTTGAGCCTCAGTCTTGTAAAGTGTTCTTCCGAGGTGATTCTCATTTCTGCAGAAAGGGCTATAGAAAGGGCTTACACAGTAGGATTATTTTGCAAAAAATCTTACAAAGATCTTTGACCATATTTGAAAAGAACAGGGTGGTGGTCTATGTGGGAATTAAGATCTTTGAATACTTAGCACAACTTGGTGGTTTTGTTGTGTGTAAATACACACATTATATTCTAGAAAGTCAGCAACAGCTCCAGTTTACCAAGATATGGAAATGAAAATACTTGTAATTTCCATATAACATGTTATCTAACTTTGTTTTATTTACACAATAATTTTCCAATGTCATTAATACATTGATATATAGCGCATGGAGGTTTTCTACTCTAACTGGATCATTGTTTGTAGAACAGAATTACAATTTAAAAAATTAGGGTATTAAATCCAAATCTTTTTAGAAATCTATCTTTCTGTCCCCATGGAATTGGAGAAAAGTAACTATACTATATTTTTACTATATGCGGGGGTCTACAGGTTGGGGTTTTTTATCAGTTTTAAAGGCATAACTCTTCTGAAAATACTCTTAAGGACATGTAGACATTTGTCCGTATAATTTACTTGTCAGAATGAAACTTCTCTTAAGAAAATAAGTTACAAAACCATGTTTCGCATTTCTGTAATTTAAATTTTGTGTGTATTTGAAGACTTGTTGCTTATAAAATGGTAGTCTTTAAATCGGAAGCATACAGTCTTTGAAAGACCTGTTTGTGTATCCATAGTGTTTGATGAGTTCAAGCCTTTGCTAGATGTCATCCTGACAGTCACTCACATCCTTAAGTCCATATTTAACTTTAAGGTTCTGCACTACTTAGAAACAAGCAAAGATTCTCAATTTCTATGATATAAAACCGGTTTGCTTTAGTCTCCATGTGCAAGCCAAAATATTTGCTGAATGCTTTAAAGCTTGTCTCTGCTGCAAAGTTGCATGTAAGACTGAAGCTGTCAAGTCAGAAGTTGCTGAATACCAGAGAGATGAATCTGCAGGGAGCATGGTTCTTGTTTGTCGAAGCTACCTTGAAATACAGTATTTAATGGAAAAATTTAATGGAACTGAATCTTCTGTTACTCTTTCTAAAATAGCAATATTTGTCTCCTTTTAAAACAATTCACATTTAAAATTATGAAAGCACTTTTTGAGTCTCATTTTCCTAAAGTGGTGTTGTGAGATGATCACATATGTGCCAAACCTTAGTTTGCAAGAATCTATATAGCCCATATATACGTGTTAATAAGATGCCTCCAAGCATGTGTGCATTCATGGGGTTTTTTTTGAAGCTACCTGAAGTACACCAACATGGTGAGCATTAATATCTTGGAATCCTAAAAATTCTCTAACTTTCTGTCTGTGTATCGCATGCATTGCAAATAAAAGGACTATTTTATTTGTATCTTCAGCTTTATTTATATATTATAGGCAGTTGATTGGTGTGTATTTTCCTGCTATTGCCACACTTCCCTAAACAGTTGTCTCCTGACTGTGACAAAAGGAGATTTTTTTTTTGTTCATAATTGCTTTTTAAAAAAATCTTACAATAGACAGAAAACAAATCAGTTGGCTTTTAAAGTGTTAACTCTTACAAAGCATGCTATAACACTGCTAATTGCTCTCCCTTTTTGCAATATTGATGTACAAAGAATCATTTAGCTTGACTGTGGGTTGTGTCTACCAAATGCAGTTGACTTAAAATGTCTGAATTTTAAGCTTTTTTATCATTTTTAATTGAAAATGCTACTGATGAGGGCTTTGAAAACAAAAAAGGCTTGATGTTTTCACAGCATGATACATAAAGTAAATGTTTTGCAATAAGGTAAGGATCTCTTGAAGATGCTTTTTAATAAACTTTAGCCCTCTCACTATGTCTTAAATCAAGACTCTTTAAAAGAAAAAAACCCCACCTCTTGATGACTTTAACCTTACAATCATTTAAAGACTGAAAAGAAATCTGGTGCTTTTACTTAATTTGCTTGCATGTTGCCATACTGATTTAAGAATAGTTGTTTCAAGAAGCAAATTTTAAATCTGTTTTTTCAATGAAGCATTGCCATTTCTTAATTTTTATAAAATATTCCATTTACAAAAATTGTGTATCAATAGGATGTTAACCTGATACTGTCTTTAAATCTATTGTTGTCAAGGTAACATGTGTATATGCTTTTCAAGATGAATAAATGTTCACTTTGTAAATTTGCATTAAAGCTACAGCTGTTATCAGCTACGTTTCTTAAGGCCAACACAATGTATTTATGAGCTGAAGCTCCTGGTGCTTGACCCTGTTTTTTTGTCTTCAGTAGGAAAAATACATAATTTTGTATGTGTGGTATAGCGATTGTTGCAAATTTCCTTGTTAAGCACACAGCTACGCTGACAAGCAGAAACATATCTGAACTTGCTTGTTTGGAGTAAAGCAACCTCTCTGATTTCTCAGCAGGAGTTGTAACTTGGTGGCATGTTGACAAAGAGGAAGCGAAGTTAGGTTTTGTTCTTTGAGCAGCTGTTAAATTGAACATGGTGTGTGCTTCCTGTGCGATAAGGTATATTAACTTTTTAGAGCCCTGGGAATTTTAATAGCTTTTGGAAGATACAAAAGTACTCGGCTGCTTTGTCACTTCTTGCTTTCGTACTTGTAGTTTTGCAAAGGCATGAAGAGATATGTTTATTAAAATTGAATCTATGTAGTCACCAACTGTATAAGCACTACTTTGTAATATCTTTACGGAGATAGCAAATTCCTATACGATTATATTTAAACTGTTTTGGGAGAATGAATAATGACACTGCGGGCACAAATTAATTCAGATTGCACTATAAACTTTCTTACCAGAAGCCTTCATTCTTACAAAAAACTACGCGATCCCTGCACAGAAAAACTGTAGCTTTGGTGATGTGCTCTTTGGTAGGTGTCCAAAAAAGCGGCACCCAGACAGTCCCTGGACGTTTTCCCGACATTCCAGTTGAAGGGGCCTTGGCAGGCCTGCCGGGCACTCGAGGAGTTGGCTGGCAAGTGTGCTGTGCCGAGCATCGCCCGATGCCAGCACCTTGTATAACTGTGCTGGTTTAGGTCTCCCTAGCTTAGATGGTTTTTAACCCGCTGCAGCTTGAATGTTTCTCCACTCTGCCTAATTTGTCTTTGTTATCTGGTTGCCAGATTGTCTTGCATCTTAATATTTAGTAAGAAAATAATGTGATTTATGGATACCCAACCAGTGTATTAAGAAATAGATGGCTCTGTCTTAATAAATGGGGTATAAACTACCATATTGTTTTCTTTTTATATTTGTTTGGGAGCAAACAGTTGTGGTTTTAATTAGTTTATTTTAAGTTTATACTGTAAATATGTATTTTTACAAATATTTAGTTGTCGTACATGTCAAAGGGATAAGTAGTTAGATCGAAATAATCAGTAACTCATGTTTATTCCAGTCCGCTTCTGTTGCATCTAAAATACTTGAGTGAAGAGATCCAGAGACTGGTAATTAATGTCTTTAGAAGTTCTATCACACTCTGAAATTCCAGCAAGCTCTTAATTTAGCGAATTTTCACTTAATTCTCAAGGGTTTTTTCCTCCCAGTTGTGGGCTGAGTACACGTTTTCACGACATAAATGTGTCTATTCGAGAGCAGAGCCCCCATGAGCACAAACTAAGGAATAGATGTAGCTGTCATCCTGTAAACTGAGAGAGTTTCTCCTTTGCACCCTATGGGAGCTACTCCTAAAGCAAGTTGGTGCGCAGTCTATAGGCTATGAAAACTGGGCAAAATGCTGCTGGTGAGGAGTTATAGCTGGGCACAACAATGGCCACATGACATCCTGATAAAGTATTGTGGGCTCTTCTCTCGGAACTATTTCAAGCTTCTTAATTTGTTAATTGTAGTGTTTTTTAGAGCATTGCTCCTAAAAACCACATTCAGTCTAGGCTCTAGGCTTGGAGTCTTTATCTCTTACCACGAGTGAAATAATAGGAAACAAACCCCTGAAAACAAAATTACGGTTTTCGGTCTGTTTTATATAGAGATTGCCTTTGTAGTTTTAGCTTCATTGAAACATGCAGAAGGTTAATTGTCTTAAACTCGGTTAAAATAACTTTCATTTATTAATCAGTTATGGATTTATGGGAATTAACTTCCCTATTCTAGTGGTGTGTTTGAAATACGAAGCTCTAATCCTGTTAAAATTATGGCAGAGATCTTAATTCATAATATTATATGATTAAGTATTTTGAGTGTTTAGGTAAGGAAGATGCAGGCCCAATAATATTTCAAGAGGGTTTCAAAACAGGTGACCTGAAGCTAAGATTTCTGGAATCAGTCTCTTGTGTGTCACTTTGCTTAGAGTAGGGCATTTTAGGAGTCTGTCTTGGAAAGCTGTTCATGTTGTGACTTTGCAGGATGTCAAAAGGACATAGGTATCTAGAATAGAATATATAGTTATATATAATAAATACAGTAGAGGCCCTGGACTGAACGTGGCTGGCTGCACTAGTGCAAGTTTTGTAGAAGAGAATATGTACCTATAGCAGTGTTTCTTGGGCTTCTCATTGTCCACACAAGCACTTACTTGGTCACCCAAATCACATGCTGAGAAGCAACACAAGAGCTTTCCACAGGGCAGAGATTCCTGAAGCAACGTTACTGCTGCTGAACCCAGAGGACCCGGACAAATGATTCCGTAAGAAGGGTTTGTGGTGTCACTTCACCTCTGAAGCAGCTGGTGGTGTGAGGAGCATTAGTATGGTTCCACACCTGAGCTTCCCCAATGGTCAGTGGGGTAGCTCAGGTGTGGGTGAAATAGTGCTGGCAAGACCTGCTTGTGAGAGTGTCCTCACTTCACTCTCCTGTCAGGGGTCCTGTGGCATCTGGGAAGTCAAGGTTGTAAACCTTCAGCAGGGCTTTCATAGTCTCTTCTTAAAACTTACTGAAATTAATAAAAATTGCTATTTATAGGGTCTCTAATCTTCAGAATTAGTGTTAGTTGTAGCTCTCATCTGTTACATTAGGAGGAATATGTAAATTGATCTCAGTATTAAGAGTGGGACACAGACTTTGTAAGAAGGTCACAAAGAGCTGCTTGGGATCAGACTTGCTAGATGTGGGATAAGTTGGACACGTTGCTGCTTGCTAGCTTGGGTTTCCCTTCAGTGAAAGAAGAATGATGATACTTGATCAATTTCTGAAATACTTCGTGCTCCAGTGATGAGCAGCATGACAAAAGAACGAGTCTGTGTTACTTGGGAATGTCTGACACCCTTCCTTCACCAAGTGGTAGACCTGAGGTAGGTATGTGTCCACTCTCAGTAGTTTTAATTCAGTGGTTTTGCTCAAGTGGTACCTGACTGCTGTGGACACGATATATACGATACACAGGTATGTAGGGTGCTGAGTGCCATATGCCCTTTATTTGCTAACCCAGCCCTCTGTCAAGCCATAGTTTGGGTTTTTGTCATGTAAAGTGGTGTTTTCTCCTTGCAAGCTCTGTTGTGGAGACATTGTATTTGCCTCCTCACTTCTGTCATTTTATTTTTTGTATCCAATCTGATAAAGCTGATAACCTGCAAGCAGTGTGCGAGGAGAATTTCCTGGCACGAGCCGATGAATTTCTGAGATAGTTATCGTTCTGTACTACAGAAGGACCCTGTTTTATTTCAACCCCGTTTGTCTTCAGTTTCATTATGTGCCAAGAAGAGAAAAGCCAGACTTTCCCTTCAAGCGGTTGCTTATATAACCATTCATACTATGGGCGTGCATATGCCTGATACTTAAGCCAAATACTTCTCTGCCCTAGCAATGTTCATAAGGGTACTCTCCTTCCCTCCTCCCCAGTCTGGCACACATGTTGTGTACTCTTGGTTGGAGGACACTTTCACCCTTGTTCTTCTAACTGTCCAGTTGAGCCGGAGCTATCAAACTTTTCTTTGTAATTGAAAATTTGCTTACTTGTCTTTGTGGGCATGGCTTTGCATAAAGGCTGTGGCTTTAACCTGTTCCAGATGTGTCGGAGCATCACTGACCAGCAGATGAGTACTGCCAGTGTTTATGCTGTTCAGGAAAAAGCTGGTGGGCAGCATTCTGTGAGCGGGGGTTTTAATCCAAGAGTTTGCAAGAAGCAAACAGCTTCAGCTATTTTTTTCTGGAAGATTTTAGCTGCATCTTGATTCCATACTTCAAGGAGTCTTAATCCTTATGCCAGGTCACCTCAACTAGATTTTTTTTTTTTACGTTGGAGGGGAAAGGAAAAGAAGGGAAAAGGTACTTGTAAATAATTCCAGCACAACCTTCGAAAGAACCATTTCCAAGACTGGTATCTGTATCACTTTAAGACCTCCTGAATTTCTCAGGTGTCTGGTATCTCTCACAGGAATTTAAGACTAGCACCAGCTCCAGAGATACAGTTGCCCAGAAAAGTTGAGTAGTGCCCTGAGGCACTACTTGGCTGCAGCTCTTGGTAGATGCCTTGGAAGTCACTTTCCAGCAGGTTGCCACTTACTGCACTATGTACTTCATAGACGTTGGTGCCCTCCAGAGCTTCCCCTAGGTCCTGGTTTCTGGCAGTTCAGACCTTTTAACAAAGGTCCCATTTCTAATCCTTGCAGTCCTCTCAGGACCAATGCCACCTAATGAAACAACCTAAGATGGTCTGAGGCTTTCAGTGTGGCTCAACCTTCCTTTGCTTCTTGGGGAGACCTATTGTAGGTGGAAAGAGAGGGCCAGGCACAAGAGTTGATCCCCATCACAGATCGGACAGAGAATGGATCTAGTTGCCAACCCTGCTTTCCATCCCCCGTAGTTAGAGAGCTTCTGCTACCCTCCTCTAGCCAGAAGTCTCAGGTTCACAGAAGAAAAACTGGCTTGGCTCCTGCCTGAGTGAACCCGCAGACCAAATCCCTCTGTCCTAACAGGGCCAATTCTGGCATCCCCCTTGTCATGTGCAAGGTAAGAGATTCTGCCCAGCTGCCTTGGTTAAGGGTAATTGAACAGGGCTCTCCTCAGGCTGCCTCTTCTAGAGCACAGAGATAATGTCTCTGCACCCATATCGTGAGCAATGTGCACTCTGAGCTGCGAGCTGCCTTCAGTTTTGCATAAGGAGAATTTCTGCAGCGTTATTGTCCCCTTCAGGTCATTTCAAAAGGCTCTTCTTGTTTTTTTCAAGACAATGTCTAGTCTCATCGTGTCCATTGTAACTTGAGTCAGTAATAGCTTATAACTTCTTTGTTTTGCTACAGCAAGTTTTGTCAAAAATAACTAAGCAATTTACTAATCAGTAACGTTGATCAAGTAGGCACTGATCAACATGATGCTTTGGACCTGCTCACAGATTTTTGAATGGAGCTTTGAGTGGAGATGCTGATTTATTGCCCTCAGTCCATGAGTCATATGGTCCTCACTGTTAAATCATGGCTTTGCTTTTCTGTTGGGAGATACCCTAATTAACAGTAGAATGAATGCCAAAGCCAAGTAATCAGATTCTCTGCTTGAAGTTTAGTCATCTCTTTTCTCCAGGGACGTGTTCCTCCCTTTTTGTTCTGACGTGCTGTTTGGTGTCTTAGCTTCTTAGTTAAAAGTTTGTCTACAGCCATCTTTGCAGCTCAAACACTGTTTTTCTCCTTCATCCTGCAATGATTAGAAACCTTAAGGAGTTAGAAAGACTTCCTTTCATTCTCTTTTAATTTTCTGCTCCCTATTTTATTTTAAAATCTCTTTCCTTAGGGGATATTTAAACTGGTTTAGACATCTATGGAGATCAGATCACTGAGTCCATGGCAACCATTCTGATGGCTGTCAAATCGACGAAAAGGGTGAGCAATACATGCCCTTGCAGCTGGCCCTCCCTGTACTGTCTCTGTCTTGACAAAATTACCTTTTGTACTTGCTTTACTTTTCTCTCTGAGGGGAGTTGTGTTTGTGCTAATTACTCTGTCTTTTCTAAAACTGCAGATGTTCATATCTGAATCGTCCCATGTTATCTTGGATATTGAGGAACCTTTTGTTTTTCTATCTGAATGCCATGAAACTGGTTGGGAGGACCTTCCACAACAGAAGTCCAGGGCTCAGCTATTTTATCTAAAGGTTGTGTTGCCAAAGAGCTGGTTGTGACACTACCTGTAATGAGAGTGAGAGCATAGAAATACCAAACGTGGTTGAAATACCACCCGCCAAAGCTTGGACAACTTGAATGGATTGGGTGAGGAAAGCAGCTACGTGGAACTGTGGTTGCATCTGTACTGAGGAGTGTGCTGATGTGGTGTCTTCCAGGTATGATGTGGCTTCAGCAGAATGGTACCCTGCTCGCCACTCTCCTAAGGACTGCAAAATACTTCACCATGTCATTTGCTCAGGTTCAGGGGGTAGCGGGGTTGTCTACTAAGTGAATAGTTTGTGGAAATGGACGTTGCTGCTGGGAAAAATGACACTTCTGTGACTTGTTCTGAAAATGCGTTTAATCAGAGTGACTTTAATGAAGGGGGAAATATATACACTACATCTGCTCCAGACATGAGGTAAGCAAAGCGCATGCCACTGGGCCTTGTGTACATGGTCGCAGGAGTACTCCAATCCATTTCGACTAGGATGTGGCGAATACTTGCATTAACAGATTTAATTTTGTTTTATTAATTTTTTTTCGAAAAATGTCAAGCTTACTGACGTCATACTTGAGAAGATTCTTTTCTGTGCCGAACTGATCTCTTTGCATGGATGAGGAAAAGGCTGGAAAACTTTAAGCAAATGCCTTCACTTAAAGCTTTCTGAACAGATCAGTAAATACGCAAAAGGAGTTTAAAACTTTCTTATAATGTTTTCAAGTAAAGAATGACCTTCCAAAGCTGCATCTTCATTCTAGAGCTTACTTAATCTAATGTACTTGTGCACATCTCTCTCTCTCTCTCTCTCTCTCTCTCTCTCTCTCTCTCTCCAGCTTCCCCCCTCCCAGAACTCACTGTGCAGTTGTTGTTGTTTAGCATACGCGTTAGGTGAAAGTCAGACGATGTACTCGGCATGTGCGTTGTGGATTAACAGGTATTGGAACCTGGGGGGAAAATGAAAGGACTAGTATTCCTTCTGAGTTGTATGAGATTCTGGAAGTGCCAACCAGACCTGGATTGGCGTGTTGCCTACGATTTTCTGTAGGGTAGCTTTTAGATCTAAAAATATGGAATTTGAAGCTGCAGGTTTTAATTATTTATGTGTATTGTCTTGATTTAATTGGTTTATTTTACAGTGATTAAATCCTGTTGTCTGAGATGAGAAATTGCTATGAGTTTACAATGGGGACTTCAGGGGAAGCTTTGAGGGGGTGTTTTGATTTATTTTGGGAACTTGAGTAACTAGACTCAAAATGGTGGACTGGGTTATGCAGCACTGCCTGTCTGTGTGGGGCTGTGAAGTGTTCATGGGTTACCTTCTGTGGTGCACCCCACAGCCCTAGCTCCCCAGTCAGCCAGCCTGTCAAATTATTGCAGCTTTTGAGCTGCATGTTTGTATGTTGTTTGCACGGAAGCCGTGATGTGGGGAAGGTGCATGCTCACCTCTTTCCTCAAGACATCTCACAGCATGGACGTGCTCTCCCAGCCCCTCTCTGTGAGATCACAGTCCTTCAGGAACACAGTTGTGCTTTGTTCCCTGATAGCATTAGGTCACTCGTCCAAATGAGAGATTTCTTGTTGTCCGTTTGCTGGAGGAAAGCCTGAGCCTCCATTATTCCTTGCTTACCACATCTGGCTTGGGACCCAGTGCTATTTGGTGGCCTGTTACACTGCCTGTGTACTCATCCTCTGTCATATTACCACGTTATGGGCTGAGTCAGCTTGCTCTTTGTCCTCAGCAAATCGGCTAGGATTGTGCTCCGGTGTTCCCTGTTGCTCCCAGGTCCTCTGTGGGTATCTACAGTCAAACAAACTTTTTTGAAATGGCACACCTGGTCATCCTGGAACGTGCTTGTGGAAAGCAGTCATACGTGGCCACAGCAAAGGCTTCGTGCTCAACTCACGCTGTTACGGAGCTGAGATGGCCGAAGGTTCAGCCTGCCATCTTCCAACAAATGAAATGGGCTTTGGGAGACATTGTAGGTAATTGTTAGTTGTATACATTTCTCCCTCAGGGCACACCCTAAAGAGTTTTGATCATGATCCCAGCAATCACTCATACAACAGAAAGGGTCTTCAACCTCCCAAAGATGATTAAAACAGGTCATGGAAACATGAAGCATGGTAACTCACCTACACATGTTATCACTTGAATGAGGTCCTATGTGTCTCTGTGCTTTGATGGTATAATTATGACTAAAAATGTGGACATACTTAAAAAAAAACCCTCACTTTTTTTTTTTTGGAAGCTGGCATGGAGACAAACAGTGTAAGTAATTCACTGCCTTTTCTTTCACATAGTGAGCATTGACATTTAAACAGACTAGACCTGCTGTTCTGGTGATGATGCTTGCTGGGATGTTTTTTTTTAAACACCTATTTAGTTAAGATTTATGTAAAATTTACTTATCCTAAAAATGTTAAATGGGTTTATAGGAGAAATCCTTCAGAAATTGTGTTTTTTTTAGATTATGGATTAGTAGCTGTGACATTAGACCTTTGCACTGCAAGCTGGGACATACACACATTTCCATTCACAATGGGACTACTTATTTTGGGATGAAATCTCCTATTTGTAAATCCTATTTATCCTGTGAAACAGTAATGTCCTTTAATGGCAACACCTGAAAAGCTTAATCTCTAAAGAGACACATTAAAACTAGTGAGAGTACTGTAGTGTCTTATACTGTTACAGGTAAAGAAAAAATCAGTTAACCAAACAATCTTTCTGTTATCAGAGCTAGAGATAGTAGTCTAAACATGTGTCATCTTCACATTGAATTGTGTTTGTGATAATGAAGGAGGTCAGACTGATCTAACCTTGATTACTTCTGAGTACACAAAGCCCCAAAAGTGTGTGTTTCAGGTTTGAGGGTTTAAAAAAATCTTTTTTAAAGCAATCTGCATTATTTGCAGTTTTTTTTTTTTTTAAAGTCTCTCCTGAAGCCAGGGAGGCCTGAAAATACTGAATTCATCACATAAAAATTATATTCGTCTCCGGGCTTGATACCTTAAAGAGCAGAATCTGGCTGGTTAAACTAGAAGATACTCTTAGAGATGTGCTGAATGATTTGATGTGAAGGAGAAAATACTCTGCTAAGAGTAAGTGTGGCGATAAGCAGAGATGTAGTGCTGTTGTTGGAATGCTGTTGTCCTTGTTAGGGTGGCTGAATGCTCACAACAGCTTTTTTTTCTAAATTCAGAGATAATTCAAATCCCCACACACCTGAGCTTCTTTGAGGAACCTTAGCAGAAGCTGGGGACTGCTGAATGGGTGCAGAGTGTATTGCTCCAGCAAAGTCAGTCTGTTACCACGATGTTTATTAGAGTCTCTGGGGAACCCCCACTGTGGGCACCTTGGAACAGCCTGTCTCAAAGCTTCAAGTTTTCTTTTGCCTGGCAGGTGTGTGATTCCAGCAAGGCAGAATCACATTCTGGACAAATTTGGTGGGAGGCAAAAGGCCCAGGTCAGTAGCTGTTGTACCTAGCCAGGTTTTCAAGTTTGTAGAAGCAGTAGTAAGCCCTCTAAAATAGATCATTTTGCTATCAGAAGAAGCTGGAGAGCATAGTACATGCACAACTCTTATTTCAGACTACTCCTCCCTGACCCACCTCAGTTTGACTGTTTAAAACTGCTAAAACCCAAAGTGATGGGGCAGTTACCAACTGGGCAAGGAGCCCTGCAACTTAGCTGGCCCAAGGACATCGGATGTGATTGCTCCTCGCTCTTAATCCTGTCCCTTGATGGCTCCTCTGGACTGATGGTTCCATCGAATCCCTGGGGTAGGTACAGGACAGCTTTCTTCTCTGCGGTGTGCTTGCTGGAAAGCCTCTGAGTAGTCATCCTCCCATGAAGATTTCATGTCAGCCCCATGCGAGGAGTTCCCCAGATGCACGTCTGGAGATGAGCCAGGTACAAGACTGTGTGCTTCGCTTTGCTTCTCTCTCGGTCTTGGGAGTCTGAGCCACAGTTGCTGTCAAAGGTTCTCTGCTTCATTTGAGAGTCTACTTCAACACTTACTTTCCTTGAATTCTTTGCTGTCCCTAACTTTTATGGATTTATTTTGTTCTTTAGGAAGTTGTAATTCTATCAGTGAGTTTTGTTCTCTCTGTAAATTAGAAAGGAGGGAACAGATGACGCCAGGGTTTGCTAAATGGTACTTTACTGTAGGTATGACTACATCGCTGGTCCAAAGCATGCCCTGACAGTGAGGGACTGAAAGTTGCATCTGTAATGCACATGCTTCACGGCTGATGGGTCTTCATGTACTGACCAGACTTTTAATATCAGAAACTAAATTTGTCAGAAAACATAATTTCCCTTTCAGTTGAACATGTACAGCTGTTGCAAACTCTGCTGCGTGCTGGTACCAAAAAATACCACATTTTTCTTCTACAGTTTGAACGGGAAATAATTGTGGTTTCTCAGATCCCACTTTGAAGCAGCGGTTGTTTATAGCTGACTGACTTTAATAACTGTAATTGTATGTGCAGTCCTGCTCCAGCTGTGCGCTGGGCACCATGAGTCACTGTCCAAAAACATCCCTTAGGTTCAAATCCCTCTTAAAAGAGACAGTTCTAAAAGTCCCCTTCTGGTCAGGCAGCTGTGTTGTGGCCATTTTAGATGGATATCCTGGAGTTTGCATAGGCATATCCTATGTTGCATGCTCCCATGCTGGAGCCGGGGACAGAGGAGCTGTCTCCGAAGAGCTGCGTCATCGCGGCCAGCGATGGGCAGGTGCGGTCATCTCACCCCACAGCACAGTGAACAAACACGCACATCACACGCGGGCCATGGCGTGTCACCAGCGTCACCCTGAACCCTCTCTTGAGGGCAGGCGCAGGCCTGGGGGTCCTCCCCACCTCTGCTGCTCACCCACTTTCTGCAGAGCTGCAAGCTGCTTCTGCCTATTTGCTCTGCTCCTTGGTGCTGTCATTCCAGCGTTTTTCCTAGTAGGTTAATTTGCTGTAAACACTAACTGAGAAATCCAGGAATTTGTCTGCTTTGTCAGAAGAAGCCACAGTTTAAATACCCTTGTATTACACTGTTACAAATCTCATCAGGCTTTATAAATTCCTTTCCATAAACAGAACTCAAATCAGTTTATTAAACAGCTAAGTATTGCCTGGTGTGGCTGTAAAAGTAAAGAAACTGAGGCAGAGAAGTGGAGTTCACCTCATGTTGCCGGGTGGCCAGTAAGAAAGCTGGGGAAAAGGAGGGTATCCACTTCCCGCTCTCCTCCCAGCAGCTATTGCCATGCTGTAAATAAAGTTTAAATACTTAAATATTTTTCAAGTTCCTTTAATTATAACAAATGCTGCCTTATTTCATACATTTCCTGCCCACGTAGCGTATTTACGTATTACATGTTTTTGAAGGTATTATTAGAGATCCCTGTTCAGGCACCTGAGTCATAGCACCTCTCACTTGCCACCGTAAATAGGTATGTTTGACTGAGACTGCTTGTGACGTGATGCCTCAGCCTGTGCATCAAAGTCTCTGTGCCCTACTGATAGCTAGGGCAGACCTCAAAACCAGACTTCTTTTCTACAGCAAAATCTCATGTGCCTGATTGCCGGCAGATGTTTGCACAGGCTTGGGACCTGAGCCTGCCCCTCAGTCTGTCGCTGGCCTCATCGGGTGGGATGATCACCTTCAAGTCGAAACACTCATGAGACATCCTCTAAGTGAAGCGTGGTGGGACCTAGGGGATCAGTCACTGTGGTGCCAACACGACTGTCCACCCTGCCTGCCCGTCCATGTCAGCAATGCTGGAGGCCAAGTGCTAGCGCTCTGGGAGATTGCAAAGCGCTAGGTCTGTGCAAAGGCAGAAGTTAGGCACTTCATTCTGATTTTCTTATGTGCTGAGGCATGTAGGAGGTGGGGAAAGAGCTGTTTGAAGGTGTCTCAAGCAGTCGGGTCTGAGAACGGACTCTGTAGTGCTGCTATCTGTACTAACGCCTATTTGAATTTGCAAATACGGAACTTTATCCAAGAAATGTCAAATCTCCCTCGCCTAAGCTGGGAATGTGGCCCAGGTGCTGCGTGGGTTATCTGATGCTTTGGGAGGTCCTTGACTGTATGTGTGTGAATTGTACCTACTCGGCAGGACCCATTTTCCCCCAGGATCAGACTTACACAAATCTACCATGTAGCTCTGAACAATATGTGGAGTAAGACTTTGCAAAAGTGTTATAATATTCTCAGTGGAGGCAGAATATATGCACTATAGTGCATGTGTGCCTTGGATTCCCAGTTTTCTGGTAAGCCTGAGTGGATTTACTGCATGGTGCTTCCAACCACTGTTGGAGACACAGAAGTCCTGGGAAAACATGGACAATCATTGTCCATCTGAACAGAAGCTCTGTGTGAGAAAGAGATCTTTTTTTTTTCCCCTAGGGGATGCTGAGTATATTTGGCCCATAAGCGCACCCCTGCATCTACTTTGGTTCAAAAGTCAGTCCCATACGTCTTGCTGGGTGATGTGAAATTTTATAGCTCATCAGATCTGACCCGGTTGTTGGGATTGCAAAGAAGTGTTTGCTGTGGACTCCAGGAGATCAGCAGCAGTCCTGGAAGGCTGCTGAACTTGGGCTCTGTCTTTTGATAGAGAGCCATCCAACTACGATGGAGAGCAGGATGTGGTTTCTCAAGCAGAATAGCCACATTCTTGCAGGAGGCTACAGGCAGAGGGAATTTTAATTTTAGTTATTGGACATGGAATCACTTACCTGCTTATGCAGCTCTTAAAAGGGAGGGAGAGCATGGTCATTCTGTGCAGTCCTTTGTGGAAGCATTCTAATAGCTCAAGCTGTCCTTCAAACAGCCAAGTGGCGCAGTGTGTGAGACCTGGAAGAATTAGGTAGACCTTATACTTGGAACTGGCCCGACCTCATGCCACTGTCTCCCAAACTGCGCATGGAGATCTGTGCATGGAGATACATAGGACTTCCGTAGCATTAGTACGGTCTTCACTGGGTCTCAAATGATGTTGTTTTGGGTTTTGTTTTTTTTTTTGCAGATTAGCAATCTATATGATGAATGATATGATAAAATTCTGTCTGGCAAAAACTGCTGCCAACATTTTAAAATAGCTACCAAATCCTCTTCCCATTGAAACAGTCTTGTTAAAGTTGCCTGCTCTAAACAGAAAGATGTTTTACTGAATTCTTGGTTATGTGGTTTTCCTCCTCAGATTTCTGTGAAAGCATGTGTTTCACAAGGCATATCGAAGTTATCTCATGGGCAAAAACATGTAAACAAGCATCATTTTCTTGAAATCCCCTGTAAAATGACTAGCCATGTTGCCTTAACTGTGCAGATGGTTTTCAGAGGCTTAAGAGGAAAGGAGGATTTTGCAGACACTCCAAGCCTGGGGCTGGGGGAGAGCTGAGCCGTGTCTGTGGCTCTTCAGTTGCCCATCGGGAAGTCACCCAAATGTGCTTTCTATGCCTCTATTTCCCCATTTGGGAGGCAATGACTGTATGAAGCATCGGGGTTCTGCTAATGAAAAATATAACACAAGGTCCACATGTTGCTGGGTTGACTCCTTAGGTCTGGCCATACCTACTGTTGCGATACATAAACCCAGTTTGTGTTCCTGGGAAGAGTTCACTGCAGGACTTCAGGGTGTGAAGTTTCTCTCTTGCACTGGCTCCACATGGAGCTCTTTCTCCTTAATGTAGCCAATACATGGAAGGGAGAACAAGCTCTCTTATTCCTTGCCTTAATTCCCTGCATGGTTGTTTAGGGTGAATCATTAACCAAGCACTTGAGTCTGGCAAAGCAAAATTGTTTGTTGAGTGCCTTTTGCAGACTGCATGGAGCCTTTGTCTTCTGCAGGAGGAATGGCTCTCCTCTCCCACAGGAACAAAAGTACCGCGAGTCCCTCTGCTCGCCACCATGCTTTAACCAGACCTTGCACTTCCAGTACATTTATATACTGAAGTGTGAGTGTGTGTATGTATATACATATATTGAAGTTCTGGTGTTACTCCTGCTTTGGGGGTGAGGAAAGGGAACGGTGGACGTGTCCTGTGGAAAGGAGTTAAGAGGTATGTTAACCTTTCCTTCAATTCGTCCTTCATAGCCTACTCATGAGTTTTGTGGTAAGAGGAAAAATAATCTTTTTCCTAGCAGCAGTTAATGAACTGAAACTGTTCTCTAGGGTGATGTTGACATGCCAGCTCTCTGTACCTGGAAAATTACTTCTGAGGTCTCACGGGAAAGGACTGCATAGTCTACTAAAGATCCCGGACAAGATAACCTTCTGTGAAAGGTGGGGGGGGTTTGTCCGATGGCTGCTTCACCTGTGTGTTTCCTCCGCAGATCCTTCTGCTTGCACTGAAACCATTGCCTTCGCGTGCTGAGCTGTACATCCCTCGGGACAGTGATGAAGGAACAGCATAGTCTAGATAAACTCTACTTAACACGCTTATTCAGATGGAGGTTGATTGGCTTTGTCCTTTCTCCATGAGCCAAGACTGAAGAATTACTGAAACGCTGCAACATTATCAAGCGGGTAAGTGCTTTCATTGCAAATCTGTAAATCCTTTTAACCCCTATTTGTAAGAGATGAATAAGAGTCCTGCGAGCCCACCTTCTCATAGACCATCAGTCCCATTCGTGCCACAGATACAATGCAAATACTGATTTCTCCCTTTTAAATGGAAGAGCATTTATCTGCCAGTCCTTAAACCCTATTTCCATGGTGTAAGAAGAGTTGTCTGGCTAATTAACTGATACAGTTACCACAGCATCAGTTTGAACAGTTGTTCTTGTCTGTGCTTTTAGAGCGAAAGGCCTTGATTTTTCAGCAAAGTCAGTGAGACGCCATCTGAATGCAAGGGTTTGGGTGTGTGAAACTGTTTGCAGAATGAGGGCCTACATTTATATTTCTTCTAGAAAGTCTCTTGTTATACTGCACACAAACCCCGTTTAGAGAGTTTTACTGAGATGATACATTCGAGCCTTCGTTACTAGGAGATGACAGCGATGAGATTGCCTGTTCGACATTAATTCTTCCAGCTGTGCCTCTATTATAACTGCCCTGATTTATTTGGTCGCCTCCTTTTCCGCCTCTGCAAGCCCAGGTCTCCATCCCTTGCTGGTCCTACTCCCCATCCCTTTCGTCTGCCCCTGCTAGCTCCCAAAGGCAGGCCCATTTTTGAAACAAATCTCTCTCTCTTTTGGTCTCTGCCAGTCCTTCCCCTTACCAGGGCTCCAGGCCCTGTCTCTTCTTCGCTCCCGAGCCCCCTGGTTTTCAGTTGCACCTCTTGCTGCGGTAGGTCTGTGTCCGACCTCCTCCTTCACAGCGCAAAGCGAGCCGTGTTCCTGCGGCTCTGCAGGAGATAAGGGATTTCTTGCCCACAGCAGAAACAGCAGGTAACTGCTAGTCTCAAAAGCCTTTACTGAGCCCTTAACTTCAGTTTTTTTCCTTGTTCTGTAATCTGGCCAAACTTGGGTAGATTTTAATAGGCATAGACACATTTCTACCACAAAGGCTGCCTCTCTGCCAAATTTCAAAATTCCCCTTCTGAAGCTAGAGATCCTCATATAAAAGGCTGTCTGGATTTATTTATCGCATGCCAAGCAATATATTTTTCCCTTAATAATATTCCTGGAAATGGCTGAACTGTTTTGGCTAAAGCAGATGCCAAACTGCTTGGATCAAATTTTCAGGGCCAAAATTTGGCGAAGTCGAGTAACGTGCCGTTTTCTGTCGTTGACACTGGGGAAGGAGGAAGAGGAGGTGGAAAACCAACTCCAACCAAAAAAGTGTTGCTTTTAAGAAACCGTCAGCTTGAAGCCAGCAAGGAACATCCCTGTGCTTGTGAGCCCGATGCACCATGCAGTTGTTAACCTTCTTCTTAAACAGTGAGCATGGCAACTCACAAGCAACAGCGCTGCTTCCAGCTACCTTGAACTGCTTAAATCTGCCCTTTAAACCATCCTGGCTCCTCCTCTCCACCTTTATCACTCCTGGGCTTAAGGCTGGGTCTCTATGTGGAATCTATAGGTGTGTATTGGAGTTTGGCCTGAAATCTTCTGTGTTGCCACCTTGGTGGTTATTTCGCACCCAGGAAGGGCATCTGCAGAACCCCTCTGTGCCTCTGTCCCCCATGGACATTTCACCATATAGTTATATCTTTCGCATTAAAGCCTTTACAGGGCTATGATGTGAATGAGGACAAGGCTCCTTCCCTCTTCTCTCCTCTATGCCCTGGCTTTTTCCTCTGTTTTTAGGACCCGAGGCACAGTGACATACAGCTCCTGTTCTCCTTCCCAGTTATATATAATGCTCTGGTACATAAATGGATTGTAAAATGCTCTGACACCCTTTACCAAACTGCCTTTATCACAGAAAGTAGAGATTTCATGACATTAAATTCTAAAATTTCTTGGTATTTCATTTTAAAATGAAAATGAATAAATAAATGACTGAACAAAAAACCCCCAGTTACACTCTTTAAAAAAATGGTGTGCCTAGTGACCTCAGCACCCCGAGCTGGATTCTCATGCCCTTTCCAAGCTTGTGCTGTGCAAGTCCTTACCATAACTTCTCTTGCTACTCAGTAGTTTTTCTCAAATGATGCTGGTACCGTAGCAGGGGCCCAGCACTTTTATCAGCTGCAGAGCTGTGAATATCTCTTATGTTTACAGTGTGTGCACACTGTGGCTTTGGGCACAGGGTACTTGAGTGTTAGTGTGGGCCTAATAATAGCCTCTAGAGACAATTTCAGAAGTTGCTTACCTTTCCCCAGGGAACAGGACATGTCTTTGTGATTTCCTACCTTTGGATGCACAACCCGCTTGTGGGCTTGACTGCATAGCAAATGCAGTGTGGGAGTCATCCTTGCTTATACTCCTTTTTTCCTCCTTTATGTTCTGCTTTGCCTGCTGGGTTCTTTTCTCCAAGGCTAGTGATTTCAGTGTAATAGTCTGTCTATCCGCAGCAAGTTATTGCTCATAACTGAAGTAAGGTAGCTGCTGTTCTAGGTAGCCCAAACTGACCCTGCCACTGCTTTGGTAGGAGAAGGAAGCTGTTTCAGAAGAGCATGGCCGTCCTGATCGTGCCACTGGGCTTCGTGCACACAAGGGCTGCTCAGAGGAGCCCCTTGACCCTGTGCCATCTCTGCAACCTCTGGCACTCTGACTGATAACAGTGAGTGCAGCTTGTGTTGGGGCTTTGTTCTCCGCTCTACAGAGAGAAACATTAAACTGCAGAATGACTAAGTGCCTTCTCAAAGGCCACATAATGAATCAGTGAATGAACAACAACCCCCAGCAGCTCCAGCCCCCCTTGTCTCTGCAGTACAATGCCTCTTTCCCTCTATCAAGATGTGTACGTTGTATACGTTGCATACAGAATTATGTATTTCAAAAGAACTTTGGATATTAATATTTATGTTGTAGTGATGCCACTGTCCGCCGGGCTCTGTAAATAGCAGCACCACAACAATGTGAATTACTCCTTTTATGCAAAACCCTGGCCAGTGAAATAGCTTGTCAATGCAAAATAAAATTGTTGCAGAAAAGTTTGACAGCTACATTCATTATATATGTCAATCAGAGGATCCTAAAGGCTTTATTGTCACTGTACAATGTCTGAACAATCTGCTAGCCCAATATGCCATGAAGTTATTTTCTCACTACTCCTTTCACTTAAAAAATAGCCACCAATAACTTGTCAAACAGTCTGAGAAAACTGCAAGAACAGCAAAGAAATCTTAGATTTTCTTGGGTGTCTGTGGGCTGGAGGCATTCTAGGCTTAACTCACCGCGTTATGCTAAGATATCACAGTGCTTCTGGTAGATGAGCTCTGATCAGAAACACAGGACCCACAAATTAAATTACTGCACAAACCCCAGAGCAGGCTGAGGCTGTGAGGATGGCATGGTGAGTTAGAAAGGAACAAGTTACATTAAAGAGAAGTGAATCTAACCATTTAACCTGCTTTTTGTCTGCTTTTGCCAAGTGTCAGATATTCAGGCTTGTCTGTCCCAACTCTCCCCCCAGGTTAGGATCCGCCTTTTAAATTGTCCCCAGTTATTTTCTGAAACGTGGGGTCTTGCTCTCTATAGACTAGCCTACGACTTGGGGGAGAGTTTTTCTGTTTGATTTTTCCAGCATGCTCTCTTCACTGAACATGTCGAAAACCAGCCATCAGTTATCACTAAATTTTTGTAACTGGGGGTGGACGAGAGCGTGGCTATTTCCCCAGGAGGCAAAACCAGCCGGGGCTGCTCCTGCAGTGGCGATGCTGCACCCCGGGCTGCCCTGCGAGAGGGAAGGCCCGGGGCCAGTATCTTGGTTTTGTCCAGTTTTGAGGGCACAGATGCCAGCTCGGTGAGTTCTCTGCGCCCTTCCAGCTAAAAGCAGAACAGCCGCGAGAGGGAGCTTACATGGCTCTGTGAGCAGCGGCGCGTCCCCCCGTGAGTGAACCGTCCCCCGCGAGTGAACCGCTGGCTCCCTGCTCGGGAATGCCCGGGCATCGCCAGTGAAGTGGCTTTGCTTGACGGTGCTGTTGCAGCAGGCAGTAGGAAAGTTACCGTGGGAGTTCACCTACCAGCATCCTCCTCGCAGATGAAATGCAGCGTCGTGGTCTCGTGCCACAACAGCCCGTATCGAATCGGATTTATGAGGGTGTCGTAACTTGACCAACTTTAATTTGCTCTGGGCCAGAGCCTGAATTAACTTTTCCAATTCAAAATATTTTGGAGGTTGGTTATTTCTTCTAAGCGGTCAGCTTGGTTCTTAGTGGGTGTTGGTGCGTGGTTTTGCGTTCAGACCCTGGTCATGGGCACCAGAGCAGCAGCAAAACCTCAGGAGGGTGCCTCCTGCACTCGCCTGTGGCTGTACCTTTCTGGTGGCTGCTTTTGGGATGAGAAGCTGCTTTTGGCCTGGGCTAAAGGGCATTTTTCAGCTGCTGACCCAAGAATAGTCCTGCTCTTAATGTTTGGCAGTGAACCGTGGGGATGCTCTGTGAGGATGCACACAGAGGAGGTGGTGCAACAGGAATGCTGATCGTGACAGCTAGTGTTTCTATTGAAAAAACATGGCAAAGAAATGGAAAACCAGAAACTTTTAAATAATTGTGGTGTTAATTCTTGTGCTGAGAGCGCTGTGCTGCCCACTCACCATCCCAAAAACCGTGTGACATTTCCCTGAGGTGAGCTGCTTGCTGCTGCATCATAGGCATGTGTTTGATCACAGGCAAAATTAAACATGTTTTTGTAATCAACAGACTCCACAAGTAACTTCAAGGTACATGGGAGTAAAATACACAAACCAACACTTTCCACAGTGTTGAAGTTCGTAGTTTTCAGTGTGTTGTCTCCCCATACAGCACTGCCCTCTTTTTGAGGTCCTGCACAGAGCCCTTTTATTAATGTTTTAAGTAATTACAACTGACGTGGCAATGGCATAGAAGTCTTTCAGCATGATCCCTTTGTGGCGAGCACCAAATGTCATGCAACAGAATGTCTGCTACCTGTCACAGAGCTGATAGCCAAAACCATGACTATCTTTCATTTCAGCTTTGCAAGACTGAAATCAGCTGAGCATAATTAGGTGATGCTGACAGGACACAAAAGTCTTTCTGTAAGCAGAGCGGGCTGTGCTTTTCTTGCTAGTCCACCTCTGGCCACAGGCAGGCTTCGTAGGGTGTGGGTGCAATGATAAAGACATTGCAAATGCTTTTCCTATTGTGGTAGGGCTAGGAGCTCCAGTCACTACGGTTGGTGCTGTACACGATAAAAAAACCCTACTCAAGTCCGAAGCCTCAGCCGTGAACATCACTGCTTCCGCTCCTTCATTCTGGCCCTAAAGGAAACCCTCCTGAAGGACCTGGGGATGCATCAAAATGAACAGTGAAGGAGAGGGGTACCCAGCCCCTCTGCTTCTGTGAATGCAGAGGTAGCTGTGACTTCCCAAGGGGGGGAGAAACCTGCCTGCACGCGGTGCTTGGCTGCCTTCCTTCACTGCCTCGTGGGAAAGCATTATGACTCCCTCTGCCTGGGCAACGACTCGCACTTCTGCACCCACGGACTTCATCCATAAACTCTTAGCAGAAAATACGTACTGGTGCCGGGACAGCTTTTGCCAGCTAGGAGCTGTTTTCCAGCGCCACTCTTAGTCGGCACGTGGAACCGCTGAGGTATTTTCTCAATGTTTAATGTGACCTAATTGTGCACTTCCACTGTCTGGGAGGATCAGCTCTTCTGGTGTGACAGTTGCCGTAAAATTGGTGGTGTTCAGGAGCCTCTCTGGCATTTGCAGCTAGGTACAAGGCACGAGTTCCTTGATTTTTGCTGTATCAGCCCAGCAAAATGTTGTGTGGCTGTGTGTACAGCCAACTGCTTTACATTATGCCTGGTAATGACTTGTCAATGTTCAAAAGAAATGTAACCTCCAGCTGTCTAATTTGCTCTAGGGGGGAAAAAAAGTTTTCTAATAATCTTCATATTTACTCAGCACTGCTTGGTTTGAAGCAGATGGAGGTAATGGGTTGATTTACAGGACAAATGACAATGCAAGAGGAGAAAAAGTGTGTGAGTGGCTGCAATGTTAGAGGGGAGCAGGAGTTTTTGACCCTAAGGTCTCACTACTGGCCCCTTTCTAGGGCTTTTTTGATAGGTCAGCTTATTGAAACTGCAGCCCACCAGCTTATTCTTTTAAGCATGGCCAGCTGTTGCCCTTGGGTGCCTGTTTTTACCTCTCGCTATCACCTACAGGGGAGGGGAAGGTGCAGAGCCCTAACTAACGAGGGGGGTGGAGGTGGCCAAGGAGATCACAGAAATCACAGAATCTCTAAGGTTGGAAAAGACCTGTAAGATCATCAAGTCCAACCATCAACCCAACACCACCGTGCCCACTAAACCATGTCCTGCAATGCCACATCCACATGTTCCTTGAACAGCTCCAGTGATGGTGACTCCACCACTTCCCTGGGCAGCCTGTTCCAGTGTTTCACCACTCTCCCAGTAAAGAACTTTCTCCTAATATCCAGCCTAAACCTCCCCTGGCGCAACTTGAGGCCATTTCCTCTTGTCCTGTCACTTGGGAGAAGAGACCAACACCCACCTCTCTGCCACCTCCTTTCAGGTAGTTGTAGAGAGCGATGAGGTCTCCCCTCAGCCTCCTCTTCTCCAGACTGATCAGCACCTCCAGCTCACCCATGCTGTGCCTTCCTCACTCACCCCAAACTTGGGGTGCCAGAGCCTCTCCATTGCACCACCCACCTCCTCCCAGTGACCAGACCGGTAAGTCTCTGCGTCCTTTTGGCTGAGCTGGGAAACGGTCATTCCCGAGCCACTGCTGCAGGCACTGGCACCGAGCAGACCTGGGCCCTCCAGGCAGGCTGGTGCTGAGGCTCTGCCCTCCCTGCCGGGACCATGCACGCAGCCACCCTGGCAGGCAGCTGGCAAGTTACAAAATATGGATCAGCAGAATTTTTTTTTTATACTAACATGTGCAGCTGTCCTGGAAAGGGTTAGAAATCAGTTGTGGAAAAGGCTGCAGTAGTTATTGGTGAAGAGTTCTGCTGTGTCCTTAATTATTTATAAGCGTCAAGGTATAAGGACATGGTGTTCACCCTCCAGCAGCGAGAAAGACTGCAAATAATCTAATAAATTACGCATGCAAATTTATGCTTTGAGTAGGTTTGGTTGCAAGTTCCGAGACTTAAAAATGAGGAAATATCAGAAATAAGGCTGCTGCTTAATATTTTATATGTCAGTCAGTTTGTTTGGTCAGGCAGTTAGACTAGATGATCATTGTAGGTCCCTTCCAGCTGAAATATTCTGTTCTATGTTCCTGATGGCACAGCCTTCTCCCACAGGGTGACAGATTTGCTTCCCACCCCTGCCCTGATTGCTCCCACCATCTTTCGCTGCAGCGGGTGTTGCTCAGGGGGTCAATCAGAGGCAGGCTGCCCCCGGGGGGGCCCTGCCTGATGGCCTCAGGGCCGGGCAGGGCTGCAGGAGCACTGCGGAGGGGATACTGGTTTTGGCAGCTGGATGGTGTCGGGAAAAGCAGGCTTCTCTCCCTGCCACAGGTTTCCAGGGGGCTGCTGAATAAGTCAGGGAAGCCAAACCAGGGCTCCTTCTTGGGCTCAGAAATCTCTGTGGTATAAGACGCACTAGAAGAAGCTGTCCCTGCCCAGAGGGGAATCCAAAGAGACTTGCAGGAAATGTCATTTGCCACGTCTTCAGGGGAACAAGCCTTGTGACAGCATGCTGCAGGAGTGGGGGTGTTGTCAGACCACTGGTATGCATCATCCCCCAGGCATGTTTGCTCAGAGCACCATGCACAGAACCACTGACACATCCTTGGAAGTGTTATGCTCCTCCACAGCTTGATCTACTGTGTTGCAGAAAAGCTTAGAGGCTTCAACAGATTTTGGAAATGCCATTGTGTCCTGTATCATATAAAAAAGATCTAATCCCCACTGCAAACTAACTCAATCTAAACAAGCTGCTATTATACTGTGCCAAAAGATACTTAAAGATGTTCCATCAGTCTCGAGCTGGAATATGGAGTGCCAGCATACAGAACTCAGTATTGTTCATTTTAACAGGTGTCTGAAAGTTGACGATGTCAACAGTTTGACCTGGCGGCCTTGCAGTGCTCAAACCACTGCTTCCACCTTAGCAAATGCAGGTTTAGAGCATTTCTGAGATGTTCCGGTGCAGTGAGAAGAGGACTCTGGAGGTCACAGCTGGAGAGAGGGAGATCCCAGAGGGACATCACTCCTGAGGGACAACAATCTCTGCTCTCCACTAGCTGCCAGTGCTGCTGATCCATGCTGACTGGGCAGGGCAACGCCTTGTTCTTCACACAAGTCAGAAGAGCAGGGAAAGCTAATTACCGGGTAAGGTCGTTAAGTGTTTAATTCTCAAGTGGACCAAGAGGTTTCAGCTCCAAACTTAGAGTCATAAAGTCAGACCCTTCAAAGCCAAAACCTTGTGGTTTGTAATATACAGCAGAAGAGAAGGGGGGATTAAAATAGAGATTAGTCCATGTCGTATCTTTGAAGCTGGATGTGTGCCCGTAGCTGTGGTTCTGAATTGCTTCTCAAGCTGGAAGGCATGTGGATGGGAAATCTTGCGAAATATCAGATCTCATAGGATTTCTCCAGCTTGAAATTAGTCACGTTGCAAGATTTGGGCATTGTAAAGACTTAGTCATTTTTTTAAAGTGAAGACTTACTTTTAAAATGAGCCTAGCTGTTAATTTGAATTTGGTCTTTACATAGCACCTCTTCCAGCTGCTGCAATAACACCTGTTAGTGCAGCTACAAATAAATAGTACTGAGTATTATTTAAAAATGTGCAAAAGCAATGTGTATCCCCAGTACTGAGCCATAACATAGTCTCTCCTGGCATTGCTTGTGCTTATGGGACCTGTAGAAGCATCTCTAATGCAGAGCAAGTGCCTGTTAACACAAGTGTGAGCTGTGGTCAATATGGGCTGTCCTGACATGTAGCTCCTTTGGCTGTTAAGGAAAAAGAAACTCATTTTTCTCTTTGCAGACTATTTCTTACATTTATTTTATATTGCTTTGAGTTAAAATGCAAATATTTAAGGGAGCATTTTGGTGGCTGGGTGATTTTTTTTTTTTTAAATACTTTTGTGTGAAGGCTCTGTGGGTGGCTTGATGTCCTTCACACCGTGTCCGAATATAATTTAAAGAACTTGAAGATCATGAAGTTAAGCACCCAAGCGCTAGGGACTATCAGAATGAAAAGAATCAGATTAAATTATGACCTGTGTAAATTCAATCCCTTGTATTGTGCATTACAAAAAAGCCTGTGGCTACATGTACTCAGGGAAGAGCTGTGCAATGTGCCAGTGCAGCTGGATGTCAGAAGATTTAGCCCTGCACAGAGACAAGGGCTGTGATAGCTTTTCACCAGGCTCACAGCCTGATCAGGTTTGGGATAATATTTGTGGGGATGCCAAAAAGGGCATTCCTCGCTATGGCAGTCTGTGCCAAAACCCAGTCCTAGGCTTTAATATTTTGGAAGCAATAGGACTTTTCAACAAAATGGGTAAAATTGTGGACAACTTCAACCTGGGCAAAACAGTACATTTCAGAATCTCATCTTGGTGATGACTGAGAGGTCTTCGCTGATTGCAAAGAAATATCTAATTGCATCAGACATGGTATCAAAAAATTTGGCTATATCTTGACAAAGCTTTAAACAGCTGGAAATAGGAGAATATGATGGGACATGCCAGGCAGCTTGTGATAACAGGTGGCCCTACCACCATCTGCAATAATTCTTTGATACTGGCCGAATGCTTAGCATATCATCTCTTAAATTCTATTAATATTTTAATTGTTTAATGCTCAGAGGGCCAAATAGTAAGTGCATTTAGGGGTGCAGATTTGGTGGTGACAGCCTGCTCCCATTGGTATTATAAGTTTTGCAGAGCTTCAGCTTTGCATGCCTTCAACTAAAATTAATTGGCTCTGTTCAATAAATCTCTTAAACACAGATTTAAACTCTCCTGGATGTCTTTGGGACTTACCCAGTTAAGCCTTGAAGTTAAACCTGTGTTTCCTTGCATTCTTCAATGTATTTTAGCATGTAAAGGTGTTTTCCAACCTGAACGATTCTATGATTCTATGTACTTACTAACTGTTCACATGCTATAGTATTAGAATGAAATTTGGAGTTTTACTGAACATGGACACAAGTTTGGTTGTTTTCTTGTTTTAGGTATTACAGCTTCTTGTGCCATTTTGAAGTAGGTGTTGTACACAAAATGATGGTGTTCAGTATAATCTATTTCTGTAGGAAAAGGAACATATTTTCCTACCTATTATGGAGTGCTCTGATGCAGAGGACAGTTTATTTCTAGCTGTATTTTTTTTTCTAGTCCTTTTTTTAGTGCCATCAGTCTTGTCCTGTGCTATTAGGACAGTAGTTTTCAACACCGCCCACTCTTAGTTGTAGAGCAATGAGATCATGTAATTTTTCATTTTGTGGGGAGGTTTGCAATTTTGAATTTTTTCTTGATACAGGATGGAAAAAACACCAGAAAATTTCATAGATCTTGCTAATAAAATGATGCATAGTGGATTTTACTGTAATTCATAGAATGAAAAAAATGTTTTCAAAATAGAAAATGGATCATTCCATTGCAGAAAGGTTGAAATTGTGCATTTAAATCTTACTAAAGCTCTCTGTTATCAGCTTATAAACTGATTTTTTTCCCCAAACCTGCCACATTTCCCTTTCAGCTGCTCAGCATTTTCCAGCAACTTGCAACAACCCTAGTTGGGTGCCATACAAAGTTTTGTTGCAAATAAGCAAACCTGCAGGATTTCACAGACAGCAAACTGCAACTGTTCTGTCTTCATCAGTCATTTTTGTTTCGGTATGAGTGTGTTAGCTGATCTGTCTGTGTCCAAAACACACTTTCTCAAGATGTCCTTGAGCAGGTGATCTCTTCCCATCCTTCTTTCCACTTAATGGGCCTTGCATGAAATCTTGCTCATACTTATGTTGTGCCAGATGTGTAGAACACATCTGCCTTTCAACAAGGAGTTATGTTTATTGAAATAATGTCTTCTGGAACTGGAAATTTAGGATAACAGATTCAGGAGCCTTCCCTAGGTAATACATAGTATGACAGAGCACAGCTATTGTAAGTGCAGCACCCAAACAGATGCAACTTTGAAGATGCTCAGGAATAATTCAGAGCATGGTCTCAAAGTTTGGATAACTACTGTTTCCCAGAAAGGGTAAAATTGTATTTCTTCTGTGCTCTGACCTTATCTTTAAACAATTTTATATAAATTCTTTACCTTACCCTGATATGTATGCACATATTTTAAGAGTGAAAGAAAGCCCAGAAATGAGCTGACTAAAGAAGAAGTGCAATTAAAACCAGTCAAGACTGAGCATGTCCCTAGTGGCAGAATTTTATTTTTTTCCCCATGCCTCTTTTTCAAGAACTTCTATCTTTTCCAGCCTTTGCACACTGAGGTCAAAGAGGACTTGGCATCATCAGAAGTGTGTTTGCATATAGTCCGAGGATGTTCCTGTAAAAAAGATCTAGGTCTTCTAGGAGTGTCTGGTTTTGACTGGGCCTTACTGCAATACCCCAACGCAACGTTCTCGCTACAGAGCAAACCAAAAATTGTATCACGGATGCACGCTCAACATTTCGGCTTTACGACGTGTGTCATACCAACCAAGCATGTTTTTCAGAGACCTTGGGTCTAACTCCTACCTGCATTTGTAGGATCCACACGGGACACGTAGTGTTCCCAAATTCTCCCAAGAAAGCCACTTAGGTAGGGGAAAACAGTCTTTCTCGCTCTGTAACCCTAACAAAGATTGCAGTACTCCTTCAGAGAAAAATATGCATGACATCTGGAAGCAATTATTCCTTTAAAAATCACTCTGTGAGTCAACATTGAAAATAACACTCAGCACTGAAAATACACTCAGCACTGAAAATGAAAACTAATAAACACTGAAGTTTCCAGTTATCCCACAGTCTGAGTGACCTGCACTGGAACAAAGTAATTTCTAGAAAGCCTGAGCAGGGTAAGCACAAAGCCAGTCTTGGATCCCAAAGCTGGCCAAGTTGTGTGGAGACAAAGAAGTAATGTTTGTATGAAATAAGATGGCCAGGGAGGTTTTCTTTTTGTTATATTACGGGAATAGGGGGGAGTACAAGGAACCGGGTCACACTAAGAGACCTTGCCCATCAAGGAACTGAACACAGCATTTATGGATTTAGAGCCAAATCATACTTTTTGGTAATATGACTCATAGTTATTTGGCCCTTTTAAAACAGTCTAATGTAGGATCGTCATAGGGCTGGAAAACCCACAGTGAAAAACTAGTGTGACTGGGGTCTGCTGGGCTAGTGAGAGCACAGATGCTCTGCTGGGCTTTGCTGGCAGAGTGGGTCTCAGGACATTTCTGGAAAGAGCAGATGCTGAAGCAGATTCTGGATGTTTTACATCTCACCAGATGTGGTCTTCAACCTTTCCACAGTAATGTGGAAGATGGCTGGGAGCTGGTTTCACCTCCCTCAGCAACATTAAGGTGTGCTTTAATACAGCAATTCCTAGATGAATTATTCAAAAGCCAGGGAAGACTATGGGTCCTTACCAGGCTGTTACTAGCCTGGTTTTCTAAGAAAACTTAAGTTTGTCTGGTTATGCTGTGTCAGTCTGTCTTTTGGCCACTCTTAAGACAGGAGAAAAATATTCAGTTCCTTGAGTTTTGTGACAACAGGCGACTGTGTAGGAGGGAGAGACCCAAGACCAGCGTACGCTCAGCAGCACTCGTGGGCAGCAGAGGACTCACCCCAGAAAGGGGGCTCTGGGGAGCCCTGGCATGTGCCAGGGAGCCCCAGTGGCACAGGCAGAGCTGCAGAACATGCGGAGCCAGCAGCTTCCAGGGACACTGCCTTGGTTTTAATCCAGTATTGCCCTCCAAACATCTCTCAGAGGTGGGCCTCCCTCCTCTTCCTCCTCCTGGGTGCAGAAGAGCAGTTTCAGTAGGGCATGCAGGCTGCCATGTCCACACAACACCTCCCTGTCCCAGGGCCTTTCCATCCCCTCTGATTCCCTCCACCTTTTTGCACCTGCGTAGTGCCTACTCAGCGCAGGCTGGTGTTGCCATGCACGTACTGGTCTGGGGAGGTCCCTTTTACAACGCAACTCGCTGCTGCAGCGTGTCTCCGGTAACCTGCAGACCTTGCTTAGGCAGAGGAGGGATGTCAGAGAGCATGCACCGTGCCTTTATAATGGTGCCCAGTTGCTCCGTTTTCCAATAATGTTGATTTTACTGTGCATTCTTCTACCCAGCACCAGGGGCTTGGTGAAGTCCCGGGGTGTTGTACTGTTTGATGAAACACCAGTTGAAGTCAAAGGCTTTAAGTGCCTCACTTCCCATCTCAGAATGTGTCAGGGCAAAAGCCCTGATGTCGCTGTGTCAGGTGGCATGATAGATGGTTAAACACGTTTTTCTGTAAGACAGGAGTAGTATTTATTATCGGGGCTGCAGGCAACTCAACTGCTTAATGGTTCTGAAGATCCCTGAGTACCTACTGTTCTCCAGAAGGACTAGGTGGTAGTGCTGATGAACATATTTGTGCTGATAAACATTGTGCCCAATTTGCATGCCAGCTGGATCAGCTACTTACTTGCTATTCTTTTTGCAACCATAATTTTTATCATAAATATTTTCCAGACGTACATCAGTAGCTCATATCGCTTGGCTGGCAAGTCTAAGACAAGTCTGTCTTAGTAAGCCAGACAGTTTGTACAAAACAAGCTGACTCTGTACCCCAGAAAGTGGTCATTTCCTGATTCTTTTGAGTCTCTAATCTCTTTCTCAATACCTACTGTACATCTGCAGGCAGATTATGGCAAGAATGTTTTAACTCCACAGGCATTAATGGAGGAAATGGTATTTTGCTAGCTTGCATTATACCTCTTTCCAGTGAAATACTGTTTTAAAAATACCTTCAGGTTTGGTGCGTGTTGGAGGAAGTGATTAGGGCCCCAGCTCTTAATCTTGAAACTACAGTTTGCAGGGCAGTAAAACATGTCTCTGAAATGTAGGTGTCACTCCACGTTGCACTCTCCCATGGAGAGGATCCGGCAGCGAAGGGTCACTCCTGTGACTACAGAACTGTGACCCATATAGGCAAAGAGGGCAAAAAGCAAGATGGGGTATGGGAAGGAAGATAAAGGAAAGAGCTGCAAAGTGAGAAACGCATGGTGGGGAGGAATGGAGCTGATGTGCAGGAAAAGGAGAGGGAGCAGGGGAGTGGAAGGATGTTAAAGCAGCAGAGAAACTACAGGTTTGCATTGCAGCCTTCCAAGAGGCCAGAGCCAGGGCCATGCTGTGCCAGCATATTCCAGGGACAGTCTAAGGCTGAAACTTGTGCTGCAGCAGGTGAGGCAAAGGGATGGCAAGGGACAATGCTGCTCCTCCCCTTCAGGGGAAGGTTGAGGACTGCGCAGGGGAGGGCAGGGGAGGTGTTTTGCCAGCCTGTCTGATTGTTGTGCTGCCAGTGACATTGATAATCAAGGATCAGGATGGGATTTCCTCCTCACCTCAGGCTGGCAGGCAGGTTTTTTGTTGCTCTCAGCACCCTGAAGCAAGACTGGCTTCTAAGGATAATCAGAGAGTTTTTCCCTGAGATTTGTTAAGAGCTGTTGAAAACCATGTGGTGGCTTGTGATGAGAGCAGGAGACACTGGGCGGGAGAGGGGGTGTGTATTTGTGGGGGTTTTGTTTGCATTTTTTTTATTCTCCTGCATTTTCTGTCTGGTGGTTACCTGCGATGGTCCCTCCACAGTGGTCCCTGTGCAGTGGGTAGTGTGGGGCACCCGTGAAGGGTGGTGGTGGGTGAGTCTGGAGCAGCCCCTGGGCTGCGGTGTCTGTGTGGTGAGTGAACAGGTAATTTCATTTCAGCCTTCAGTTGGTTCGCTGTCATATCTGAGACCCAAACTCCTAACTTGGTTTTTTTCTTCCTTTAAAACTTGAAAAAGTAGAAGAGTGGAGAAGTAGGAAGTATACTGAAGTCCTTGCAGACTGCTATCTGGTAGAGACTGGTCCAGATTTAATTGTGTTTCAGTGCTTTCTTACTACTCATATACTTGTAAAGGCATGCTGAGAAGTCCTCTAAGGGACAGAGAATCTGCTGACATGAGTGCAGGGGGTGGTCCTTCCTCTCACTGCCTTACTATCAATAGGATGCGAGTCCAAAAGGCTCATAGATTCTAGATTTTGACTGCAGTAGGTCCCAAATCCAAGCTCCCTGGATACTAGTGAGGGGATGAAGAAGAGAATGTAGAGCTAAGTACCTGCATTTTACCTTGACGTTTGGAGCCAGCTCTGTGACCCGCGCTGCTGCGGACAAGCTGTAGTCCCTGCAGGCAGCGCAGGAGCTGCAGAGATCTCTGGTGGTCATAGCACAGGCGTCTTCACTTCCTGCTGTAGCCCACAGCATCCAAGTGGTGATACAAGGCGTATGGCAGACTGGGTGAGATTGATGGGGTGACATTGCTGGTATCGTTGGCTCAGCTAGTTTGAACATGCTGGACAGTAATGCCTTCACCTTTGAATCCCTTTGTGATACAAATTGCTGATTAAAAAGAAAGAAAACTGTTTGCAATCAAATGTAGCAGCAGTTTTTTTCTGGTGGCTAAATCCACTTTTTTAGTGTCTCTAGCCAAGCAGTGAGGCATGGGATGACTTGTTTTCTTACTGCTTTAGCTAGAACTGGACAAACCCCAGTCATCTCTGCAGACGCTGCAGACCTTTCACACTACCAACACTCACCAAGGATCCTGTTTTTGCATCTGCTCCATTCCTATTTCAACAGCTAAACAAAAGCCTGATTTTAAGCAGAGACCGGTCCCCACCCCGTTCTTCTCACCTCCGCATTGTGGTCAGGACAGCAAGTTTAGAGGCAAGCTCTTTCCAAAATCCTTCTACTTGTTTTGGTGCCCAAAGAGGGGGCTATGCTCTTCTGAAAATGCTGACAGCCTCCTGCACTACTGCGTGGTGGCGCGGCTGGGACGTGGTACCTGAAAGACGCTCTTCCTTCTTTCTGGCTCACGCTCTGTCTCGGTGCAGCAGGAGAGCTTTCCTCCTCTGTTTACTGTCAGTCGCTCAGAGGTCATCACTTACATCACTTTCACATATGCTTTACTCTGGGTGGATAAGCAGTGATAAAAGAGCTTGTTTTATTTTGGTGCCTTGACCTGAGTGATTCATTCAAATAATCTGATGGCGCCTAGAAGGCATGATTAAATAGCTATGATTGATTAAACAGCAATGATGGCTCCAGGTCTACATTGCATGGACATTTCTTTGCACTTTTTAAATCCTGGCCCTGTTGATAGCTGGCGTGTTATCTAAACTCTCTTTCACGGGGGTTTGCCAAAGTGCATGAGTCCATCTGAGAAATGCTTTGCTTGGGTCATTTTTTAGATCATGGGTGCAGTGAAGAAACAGCTTGTACAGTTCTAAATATACTGTCCTTGACAGACGTGAAATAAGCCCACTGATTAAAATAGCTGCCTAGTTCCCAGTTCAAGATCTTACTGTATAACATCAGCGTTTGGCTGCCCTTCTGATAAACTTGGAGAAGGACCGATTTCCATTTTGCTCCTTTCGAAAGGGAAGAGGTTGGAGGGTTGTCATGCAGCAGGAATGCACCGATTCTAAGAATTTCTAAACAAGACCCACTGCGTCGCGAATGGCAGCGGGATCTGGGATTTATGGGGAGATTACTTGGTTAAACGCAGCCTGAAGGAATGAAAAATGAGCAGCCCAAAAAAGAAATTTGTTGAATATCTTGGCAGTGAAATCGAGTGGCCTGATTTATGAGCCATACCAAGTTATCTTTCTGCAAACAGATTTCTGAGGATGAATTTTCAATCTGTGCCCTTTGAAGGGGCAGCTCTTGGTGAGATGTATGGTTGTACCTATTGCTTGTGAAACTTGATGGGACAGGCTCTCTTTATCTCTATATGGCTAGGTGGAGTGCTTGGTGGGCCATCAGCCACCATAACAGGGGTGCTGTTGCTTTCTTGCCTTCAGGCCTTCCTCGGCTGGTGGCTGTAGACGGCGGGAAGGAGGGCTGGCTGCAGGCGTGCAGGGCCCTGGGGGTCCCCGCTGCAGAGGGGGACAGTGAACTCTGGGGGGATGGAGATGCCAGAGGTCCCTGCTGAAGCTAGACAGGTATCTTGCGGGTTCAAGACCAGACTGGGGAGACCAAAAGGCGTTTTGATCCCTTTGCTGTGGCATGCACTGCCAGGGGGACAGTCCACCCCTGGCCCATGACCGGTGGGGTGGGTCCCCTTCGAAGTGCCACCCCCAGTCACACACAGGTGTGGCTGGTGTAGCCTGGGACAAGTGATCATGAGACTGCCGTGGTTAGAGGTGACGAGTCCCAGCCAACATGTGTAAAGGTTGCGGAGGAAACCATGGCTTTATTGGAATCTCTACGACTTCTGCTATTGCCTTCAGTGGAATCCCTAATTTTCCTGTGATGATTTTCGTATGCGTGTATGCACCGGCATACATGTATATGTGAATCCAAGAGCCACACAAAACTACTTTCCATTGGCAAAGCATCCCGTAGGTGCCAGTTCCTCTGAAATTTTCCATTCAGCTATCTGCACAAATTTAATACTGCGTATGTCTCCAGGAGTCTTGTTTTTGCTGATGTGAAGCTAACTGTCTATAGTGAAGTCATGAGTTATTTGACTAAAATAAGAACTCAGACTTCAAAATAAGAAACCCAAAACCAAACCCACAGCTATTTTTTTCCAGTTCTAAAAAAAATAGTATTTCCTTTTTAAATGAATCTCTCACCACTTAGTATGAACTTGCAGTTCTGCAAGACAGAGAGAGCTTTTTTCAGCAGATGCTAAACCTGAAGTCAGTGGGAGATCTAAGCAAGTGGTTAAAGGTGAGCATGTGCTCAGGCGCCTGCTGAATTGGGACAGAGCATTCAGTGTTTTCCTGAATTGTATCTTACGTTTCAAAGGAAGCACCTTTGTTTTGCTGAACTGTTAATTTCTATTTTCCTATGCGCTGAGAGCTCAGGATAATCCCATTTGAAGAGAAGCAGAGAGGAGGGAAGGCTACACTTGGGAAAAACTATTTTCAGTAGCTCTGTTTTCTCTAACCCCATTTTCCTAATTATGATCAGCTAATGCTAACAGACTGGTTCACAGGAATTAAACCCCATTATATGGTACAAACAAGTCAATGAGGCCTGGAGTCGGACCCTACTTTAACATAAGTGAAATAAAGATCCCCTGTGGCTTTTAATTCCTTTTTATTTTGTTACTTAATTGAACCTGCACTGTTCTTCCTTTGTAATTGATTACCACACAGAAAAGGTAATGAAACAGAAAACTTTATTTTCTCTCCAGTGATTTTTATGGTTATCATGGAAATGTTTTTACTGCTTCCTTTTGGGACATAAAAATTCTCAATATAGACAAAGGGAAATCAACATTAGTTAATTGAAGGCATTTACATGGTTGGAAGATTAAAAGTTGGGTTGGCTTTTTTTTTTTCCTTGTAAATCAGCTCAGACTTTTCAGAATGAAAATTAATCTGGCATTTTATTGTCCCTTTCTTTTTTCAAAGCTGAATCTACGAAGTTTAGGGACCTGGTCCAAAACCTACTGAAGCCAAATGGGAATCGTTCCATCTAATTCAGTGGCTTGGGATCATGCTTTAGAAGCACATATTCAAGACGTATTTATATATGTATACACACACACAGATGCCTATCATCTGCTCCACATGCCATTTGTCATAACTGGGATTAAGCTCTGAGCAAGATAAGGAAGGAAAATTTGTTGTTTTTTTTTTTTTCTTCTGGATTTAAAGAAAAGCTGATGTTAATTCCCCAATTCTATTATTTCCTTTAAATCTGATTCCTCTCATACTTCTCTCTGTTTTTTTAATTTGTGAAGCTTGGCTTTCTTCATTTTGTACATGTTCCTCCTTATCCTCTTCTCCCTTTTTATTTGGATGTCTTGGCTACCTTTGGCAGGGCAAGGGTCTCATGGACACTGTTCACCCAGAACCCAGCACTGCACCCAATTTCCCTACCCTTCGTGAAGCTATGGGTATTTCTTGATGATGCACAGAGCTGGCTGAGAGCTAAAGGACTCAAGTCTGAAAGTCTAAAGGAGTTGCCAACTTTCCCCACCCCTTGCCTTTGTGCATACAGCTTTTTGCCTTGAAGCAATTTTAATAAAGACTGTGTAACAACATGGTGTTGGCATAGCATGAGCAACATTATTCCATCTGTTTCTAGGGAAAATGTAAAAACATGTGTTAGTATAACATTAAGGTTCCAATTTTCAACAGTTAAAATCAGGCAACACTGAAGTTACAGACTGCTTTTCAAGGCTATTTAGTGATTTTTGTTGCCTTTGTTATTTTGGAACATGCCTTTAACGTCTTTAAAAAAGTCTCATATTCAAAGAGCTTTGAGCACCCATCCTTGGAGATGGAGGGTCTGTTAGCTATTTCAGCCAAATTCATTGCTTTCTGTTGATAGTGTTGCAGAGCTGTTATTTTAAAGAGTATTCAGTCTCTCACTGTAGAGATGAATGAGGGCTGTAAAATTGTATTTGCAAACATTAATCTTAACTTCTATGAGAATCAACCTTCCATTAGGCAGAGGGCTTGAGCATGCTAATTTTAATAGTTTGCCAAACTCAGATCGATATAGAAAAGAGCTTTAAAGGGACTATTCAGTGATTTTCTGAATCAGGGCCTTAAGACCTATTTTTAATTTGATTTTTTTGTGTGAATAATTATAAAGATACATCAGGCAGAATTTTTACTAGACATCACATTTTAAACAGTGATGATAGAATATCCTGTCATTGTAATTGTGGTTATTTGTGCCAAAAGACTCATTTTAAGAGTTATGCTGGTACAGTCAGGAAACAAAGTGATGCAGCATGTGGCTTCCTGGCATTCGTACCTACTGAGAACAGCTTTCACTGTCAGTGCTGCAAACTCAAAACAATGTTCACAGGGAGATACCCATCAACACAGAGCAGTATTGAGTAAAGGTATGATCCTGTACAAACAAGTGATCAAGGAGTGAACAAGAAAAGGTGCTTTGCTGGACCTGATACTATGAATAGGGAAGAGCTGGTTGGAGACCTGAAAGTCAGAGGCAGCCTCGGCTGCAGTGACCATGAGATTGTGGAGTTGAAGACCCTAAGAGGAGGGAGCAGGGCAAAAAGCAGGACCACAGCCCTGGGTTTCAGGAGAGCAAAATGCAACCCCTTCAGAGACCTGCTTGGAAGAATCCTATGGAATATGGCCCCAGAGAGAAGAGGGGTCCAGGAGAGATGGGTGCTCAGGAAAGTACCATCCCAAAGAGTAGGAAATGAAACAAAAGCGGCAGGAGGCCTGTGTGGATGAGCAAGGAGTGCCAAACTGAATACAGACATGCAAAAGAAGTGTATGACGTTGAAGTAGGAGCAGGTGACCCAGGAGGAGTGTAGAGATGCTGTTCAATCTTGCAGGGATGGGGTTTAGGAAAGCCAAGGCTAACCTGGAGTTGAATCTGGTAAGGCATGTGAGGAGCAACAAGAAAGGATTCTGCAAGTATACAAACAGCAAAAGGAGGACTAGGGAACAAGTGGGCCTGCTGCTGCATGGTACAGGGGAACCGGTGACAAATGACATGGAAAAGGCCAAGGCGTACTCAACGCCTGCTTTCCTTAGTCTTTACTGCAAAATCATCCTCCAGGAATCTGAGACCCCTGAGACCAGAGGGAAAATCAGGACCAAGGAAGACTTGCCCTCAGCTGGGGAGGACCAGGCTAGGGAACACTTGAACAAACTGGACATACATAAGTCCACGGGGTCTGATGCAATACACCTATGAGGGCTGATGGAGCTGGCTGATGTCATTGAGAGGCCACTATCAATGATTTTTGGATGGTCATGGTGACTGAGAGAGATTCCTGATGACTGGAGCAGAGCAAATATCCCTTCATCTTCAAGAATGGCAAGAAGGAAAATCTGAGGAACTACAGGCTGGTTGACCTCACCTTAGTCACTAGGAAGGTGATGGAGACAATTGTCCTGGAATGCATTTCCAAATGCATGAAGGATAAGACTGTGATTGGGAACAGTCAGCATGGATTTACAAAAGGGAGATCTTGCTTGACCAACTTAATAGCCTTCTACAATGACATGACTAGTGTGGTGGATGAGAGGAAAGCAGTGGATATTGCTTACCTCAACTTCAGTAAAGCCTTTGACATTGTCCCCTGTAACATCCTCATAGACAAGCTGACAAGGTAGCGCTTAGATAAGTGGACAGTGAGGTGAATTGAAAACCTGTCAAATGACCAGGCCCAGAGGGTTGTGATCAGTGGCACAAAGTCCAGCTGGAGGCAAGTAACTAGTGGTGTACCCTGAGGGTCAACACAGGGAAGAATACTGTTTAACATCTTTATTTATGAGTTGGATTATGGGACAGAGTGCACCTTCAGCAAGTTCACAGATGATACTGAGCTGGGAGGAGTGGCTGATGCACCAGAGGGTTGTTCATCTATTCAGAGGGACCTCAACAGGCTGGAGAAATGGGCAGAGAGGAGTTTCATGAAGTTCAACAAAGGGAAATGCAAAGTCCTGCACCTGGGGAGCAACAATCCCAGACACCAGTACATGCTGGGGACCAACTGGGCTGGAAAGCAGCTTTGCAAAGAAGGACCTGGGGATCCTGATGAACAACAGTCTGACTATGAGCAAGTAGTGCACCCTCATGACAAAAAAAGGCTAACAGCATCCTGGGCTGCATTAAGAGGAGTGTAGCCAGTAGGTTGGGGGAGATGATCCTTCCCTTCTACTCGGCACTGGTGAGGCCACATCTGGAGTACTGTGTCCAGTTCTGGGTTCTCCAGTTCGAGAGATCCCTGGACATACTGGAGAGAGTCCAGTGAAGAGCCACAAGAATGATTATGGGACTGGAGCATCTTTCATATGAGGAAAGGCTGAGAGAGCTGGGTATGTTCAGCTTGAAGAGAAGGTTCAGAGGGGATCCTATCAACGTGTGTAAATACCTGATGGGAGGGAATGAAGAAGGAACCAGACTATTCCCAGTAGTGCCCACTACATTGCCCAGGCAATGGACATGAATTAAAAAGAGGAAATACCTTCTGAACATGAGGAAACACTTTTTTACTGTGAAGGTGATCAAACACCATCACTGGTTGCCCAGAAAGGTTGTGGAGTCTTCATCCATAGAGATATTCAAAACTGAACTGGATACAGCCCTGGGTAGCCTGCATTAGCTGACTCTGCTTGAGCGGAGAGGCTGGAAAAGATGACCTCTGGAGGTCTCTTCCAACTTCAACCATTCTGCGATTTGCTAGTCTCCTATTTAAATAATCATCAGTTCATAGAGCAGAAAAGATATCATACAACAGGTGAGTCACCACACAACATAGTTATTAAATTTTTAACAGTAAAATAGGGAGTTCAGAACAAGAGTAGTTTGAAGTTTTTTGGGGGAAAGCTCTTTAATCAATATTTCTAAAGCACAAACTCATATTGTGAATGATCCTTTAACAAAACTTAGAATAAATGTGTAATAACTATGATTAATGATTCAAGCAACTCTGCTACTGCTGATTTTGCATCACTGTGTACTAGCATCTATGGCCTTTGGTTTGATACCCAGCCACTAGCAGAAATTGATTGAATTCAAGTGGCTGACTCCTATAAAAGTATTTAAAGTTTTCCATAATAGTTAAATAGTTCAAGGCCTCTTTCACGTTCATCCTTGGAATGTTATTGTATTAAGTCCCCCCTTAAAAAAAATAACCCATCTTTTTAATAGATGTTACACAAAAATAGTGGAGAAAGAATTTCTTTTCTGAAAGAAATTTCTATTTATGCTAGGTATGGATAACACACTTGACTTAGAGCAACCACAAGTAAATGTTACCACATCATTTGATGCATGCAATATTCAATATAGATTGTACTGCTTATCCAAAACCTTTAGGTACCGTGAGGTTCTGAGATGTTTTTGATGGTGGTGGTGGCGGCAGCAGCAGCAAGGGGTTGGTGGTTTTTTACCTTTTTTATTTTCTTCTGGGTGTTAGGATAATTTACGGTGGATGCCATAGAAAACCATAGTAAGGGAGAGGAAAACATCATTTTAAAATGGCTGCTGTGCTGTCTGATATGGTTTCTTGCAAATAAATCCAAGCACTTGCTGAGAAGAAGCCTCTCTGTTCCTCCTCACCCTTTTTGTGAACATGGCTCCACTTGTGCTCCCCGGCACCGAGTGCACGTGAGCCAGCAGCTCTGGGCTGGCCTTCTGGGACCAGGGTGGACCTGCTCCCCAGCCCTTGGCAGCGCTCCTCCGCGAGGGAGGCCCCAGGGGACCCTTGACATCCCCTGACCGCTGGAACTGGCTCCTCTCAAATCTGCGTTTTTTTTTTTCATGAGGTGTGACTCATCAGAATCGTCTAGCTGCGACCTCGTAAAAATGGCTTTTCTAGAGCCATAGAAACCACAAGATCCCATTACAAGCCATTTCATTTTTGGTGACTAATGGAAGGTCAGCAGTAATCAGACAAGAGGAAATTCTTAACTGTTTCTCAGATTCCCTTTTTCCTCTTTAGTAAAAACGAAGCTCACCAGTAAATGAAATTCAGCTCAGATGGGTATTCTTCATACATGCTGTGCCAGTGCCTGGTTAGTTGACGGAAGACTGCCAAATGTCTGTTCAAGTTTCTTGGTTTTTCCTCCCACAAAAACAGTTCGCCCCTTGTAAGATATTTCAGCTACTTCAAAGGTCTCAGAACAGCTTCTTTTTCATTCCCATTTGTGATTTTATAGATCATATAAGTGAAAGTGGTAAGGAGCAAAGTATCAAGGTTGCAGACTGGATCCCTGAGCAGATAAGCAGACCTTCACAGCCAGACAATAGAGCAAGATGGTGAAGTCAGTGTAGCCCAGTTCTGCAGTGAAAATTGCAGAGCTGGGACTCAGGAGTTCTCACTCATTAATTTAGTTGTAGCAAATAAAGAAATGAAGAGAATAAGAGGACCAATAGACACAGAAACACACTTTTGAGCTTACAAAAAAATTGAGCTGCATGTGCTGTTGGCCCTATTAATGTAATTGATTCAACGTAGACCAACTTTCAGACCTATGCAGAGCCCTTGTAAAATTAATGTGAGCAGTATGATGAAAATTGTAGAGGCATGGGACACATAAGCAAAGACTGGGACTAAACTTACGGTTGGCAGGATGGGCAATGCATGACTGGGAGGCGGTGTGCTGTGGAGCATCATACGCGCTTTAATTATCAAGTGCTTTTTAATGTCTGTTGGGAGCCTATTCAACTTAGGACGATTATATACATATGCAAGAGCCTGCAGTGTAATGGGCTCTGTGTTGTGCTTAATACTGAAGGAGGACTGTTGCTGGGGTCAGACATACCCAGCCAAAGCTTCACTAAGTGACCCTGAAGTCAGCATGAGCGTGTGTAATATAGTGCAAAGGACTGTAAGTCATATTTTTCTGCCTCTTTTCCCATATTGCTTTCTCCATATCGTTATATCTACAGGTCTTTTCCAACCTTAGTGATTCTGTAATTCTGTGTGTGATCTGTTTTCAGCTCAGTGCAGGCCTGAGGGATAATGGCAGATGACCCATGGACTGGACACAAGTGGCAACACATTGACCCCGTTTCTGTTGGCTGAGTGCTACTGACTGAAATCAATGGCTCTACCTCAAGTGTCTGGTCTTGCTTGGATCTACTTGAGAAATGGCACTTCTTCTTCTCCACATTTTTACCTTACGAAATCTGCAAGGGTGTGCCAAACTGACTCATGGCTTACCTCGCCCACAGGGATGAACAGATTTAGGGAAGCTCTAAACAGCACAGGTAAGTGGGGTGATTTTATTTTTTGAGTTCTTCATTTGCTTTTGTACAGAAAACTTCTAAAAATGGCTTATAATTGCAGGTGAGGAGATAACTGTGTTAGGGACAAATGGATGCCTGTGCAGTTCCTCTGAGCCACAGTCTGGGGGAATTCGGGAAGCTGTATAACCACAGGGATGTTTCTTTTCTACTTCAAGTAGCTGGTGCCATTATAGGATTCGTTTTCTGGAATTTGGCCAAAAACTGTTCTACAAACTCTCCCTACGGCAAGGACAAAGAGCAGGGAGGTTTTTAATACTAACCCCTGAACCTTACAGGTACTGGAGTGGGAGAACCCCATAATTCAGAATGAGACATGGGCTCCTGTTAGCCACCTGGTATTGTGCCTGGCCTCTGGGTCACCTGGAGAGGTCCTCACCAGGCAGCATTGTCCCGGGTCCAAGAACCAGCTCACTCTTCCAAGCCCGGTGCCACAGCCAGCGGGGGTCACCAAACTGGTGAGGTCTTGTGGATTCTGTGGGAAAGCTGTGAGTCACGAGCATCGTTTCCTGTAGGATCACTTTGTACGGATTCCCACTTCTGACCGTATAAAAGCAAAGGCTGTGCCATCTCCAGGGACACACAGGATGAAACTCAGGGGCTTCTCCTCAAGTCACTGCATCTTCAAACAAGCTGACTAAACGAAAAGAGCATTATCAGAAGGTCTGAGTCCTTTGGAGGTCCAGCTCAGTCGTGCTGTTTAGTATCTATGTACCTGTCACTTTGCTTCAGTTTCATCAAGTAAGGAAAGGTGATGAAAACTAAGGAAATGAGCTAAAGTGACACCATGCTGGATAAATTGAACATAGTGACAGACAAGAGGCAAGGGCAGGCTTCCTGGACTAGAGCAATACACTGCTGATGGATGTGATGAAATACGCAAATGCTTCTGTCCTATCGAGTTTACTGGAGTTAAGATGTTTCCTGCCTGTGACAAGTGATAAGAGATTTTTTCAGGTTTCTTATTGTAAAGCCTTTCATAATGCAGACGTCTTCTGCATGGTGTTCAGTACCAGCAAAATAGGTGTCTCTTAGAAGCCTTAGAGAGAACCATAAGAACATTTCAACAAAGTAATGACTAACACCATTCTCTTCCCTATATGCTGTTATTGATCCTCTTAATGGCCCTCATTTATTGACTTCCTTTTTGTGATACCAGGGGAGCATTGACTGGGCGTTCCTTAATATTTTGGGTCTAGTGGTTATTTGGCTAAAGATGAATGTAGTTACACTTTCATTGGCTTGCTTCTCTTGTTTTACTTTTCACTGGCTGGGAATTTCCTGTAAGAAAATTATCAAAGTAAGTAATTCTGTCCCACATTGTCCTAATGAGTCCTGAGGAGAAAAGTAGGCTGCATCGTTTTTAGTACGGAACAGAGAGACTTAATCTGGGGATGCCCAAAGACATGCCAGGCTGCACTAGAGGTAGAATTCATCCATTCAAACACAAGAGTTAAAAGAGACTTCAAGTTTCTGTGAAATGAAGCTTAGATACTGCAGTCAGCGTTTTGCCTGGCTTTAGAAGTAACTGCTGACAAAATCAATGCGACGTACTGTGCAGTGAACCGTATATCACAGTATCTATTCAAATCCTGGTGCAAATACTGAGTTTTTGAAGACTTAAAGTAATTGACATCCTGTCAGGAGCTGAAATGGGGAAAACATCAACAGAAAGAATGTGAATTGGATCTTTTCCTGGGACATTGATTTACAGGCCTCAGATTGGAACATCAATAAAAGTGATTTAAAAATGGCCTCACAATGATGGAATCATTTTTGTTGGAACTAAGTGTATACATAACACATATAGCAGCTGATTGGAAGATGATCAGATGAAAATATTGATGTGAAGATCAGGTAAAAATCTAGCTTCCTGCCTAGCCGTCGTACACAAATGAAACATAATAACCCAGAGTCTATTTTAAACAATTATTTCCTAAAATCCTACCTTGCCTTGACCTTTTCAAACTTGCCATTAATGTAAAAATGTGGAAAGTTAGCTCATTAGGATTCTGAATATCAAATTTTACCATGGCCTTTCAGGTAGGTCGTGCAGGAAAATTGTACATGACTCTAAGGACTACTGCAATAAAATATAACACAAGTCCAGAGTGAATGTGTAAATTTTTGAGATATAGTATCTCACGAGCTGCTGTACATTGGCACTCATCAGCTGCTACCTGAAGAGATGGTTTGATAGTCATTTGTTTAAGATCCTGAGGTTATCCCAGACATAAGCACCAGACATGGGTGAACCAAAGCTGTCCTAAGATATTTAAGAAGCAAACCCATTAAAGACTGCAGGTGTGCTCTGTCCATCTGTGGCTTGGCAGAATATATAACTCAATACCACCTGAAGCTGACACAGAGTAAGTGCTCGTTGGAAGGACTGGCACATATGAGGTCATTTTGGCTTTCCCTGCAAACACCTGTCATACAACATGGTCAATGAACCGGACAGAGCTTTTTTTAATCGTGTGAAGTGCAAAAGGAGAACAGACATAGAGATGTGCATGAGAGAGGTATTTTTCACTCTAGATGAGAGAGTATTAGACAGGAAAGAACTATGAAGTTATTGTTTATTGAGAAGTTTGTGTGCTGTGTATTTAAGTGGATGCTGGAAATGATAAAATCATACTCTCCTCCCCGCTTTAAAAATAATAATAAAAAATAGTTCAGCTGCAGAAATTTTAGCACTGACTGGGTACTGGCTATTAGCAGCATACTTCTGCACTGAATCCCACTACCTCTGTTGCATTGGACAAACTGGGAGTGTACTTTCTCTTTTTGCAGAGAAGCAGCATGGTTTACTCTCCTGCTTTTGCTCGACTGGCCAACAGGTGAATTCAGAGTGTACAGATCAGCTCAGGAATAAGAAGGACCTGAAGAGATCAAAATAAAGGTAAGTGTCAGTGTTCACAGAACATTCTCAGTTCTCCTGGTTACTGAAAGCCCCATTTTATAATCTGGCTGAAGTGAGCTTCAAGCTGTGCCCCTCCAGCCACGAATACGTATCTCCTTTGGGGACGTAAATATACAGTTGCTCATGGGAACCATGCAGAAGTTTTTTCCCCACTCTTAACTTTATCTAGTGTGGAAAATTTGGCACCAAGCATTACATTTAGAGTGCAACTGGTTTAGCAGTAGGTGGGGATTTTAATTCCGATGTAAGTCTTTTAAACAGGTGCCACGTCATATCAATTGCAAACAAAAGGCTTGCTGCACCACCTATCTAGTTGCATTAGTCGAAGTTAATGAATTATTTATTTATTAAGATATGTCCTCCAGCATCTGCACATTCTGCTGGAAAGTGTTCAGATGGCAGCTTGGGCCCTTCGACTTAGCAGAAGCATAAATATGGCCATCACCAGTGGAGGTGGGAAGCACTGGAGAAGGGTACTGGGACAAGTTTTCTGTGCTGTTACTTTTCCAACCCTTTTAACAATTTCCCCCTGTGTTGGACTGCGGCACTACCTGATCAGTTTTCTGTGCCCTTGTCCTGCTATCCACCCGGCAGCACCTGGGGCTTTGCTTCCCTCTGGTCAACAGGCTTATCTACTGTCACCTATGCACCATATACAATTTTTCTCTGGTCTTTTCTTTGGAACAGAGAAGGGGTAGCACTGGGCTTTACTGAGAACATGGGGAAAGCCCACGGTACAGAGGAGGAGGTAAAGGCAGTAGAGGATGTCCAGCTGCTGCCCTGCAGAACAGGAGACTCCTAAAGCTGCCAGTCCTACAGTACGGAAAAGTTCCGTGGTAGCAGAACAAGGCCAAAGACTTCTAAAAAAAAAATATGTTCAGGCTAAAATGGCCGGACAGCGTGCCTCCAGTCCTCTGTGAAGTTAATGACAGCCAAGGGCGCGCAGCACTAGGCAGGACCAAGCCAGTGCCGTATGCATCCTGGGCGAGGGATGTATCTTCTTCTCCTTGGTACTGGGCAGGGGGTAATCCGGCCTCAGGGTCTGCATCTGTCACAAATAACACTGACGGTACCAGTGTCTGATCAAGGATGCTGTACTTGCCATAACTTTCAGAAACATGCTCTCTGCTCAGGGGAGAGAGCAAGGGCAGATATTTGTCAGGCGATCTCAGAGAGACTTTCGAGCAGGGTGTCCTGGGCTCTCCCTGATTTGTCTCTTGATGTGTTTTATGTCCTGTGTGCAAACGGAAAAGCTGTTGCACTTTTAAATGGCTGTCTGTAATTTGGTCTGGGCTTTGGGAGAGACGCTTAGGCTCTGAGAGCTGAGCCTGGGCTCACAGGTTCTCTGCAGTGTTGCCCCACAGGCTTGACAGAATGAGGAGCACCAAAACCAGGTTTTGTTACCAAAGCAAAAATGTCTCTTGGTGCATGCGTAGGACCACGACTATTCGTACGCAGTCCCTTGTCAAACTGAAGCTGTCACTTTGCAGACTGCCGGGCGGAGTAGTACTCCTGGACTGCTGTCCGTGTGCAGGTGCAAAGCTGTCACCCTGTCAGTGTGATGCTGGTTTGCACGCTGTGGTCAGGTTGCTCCTGTCTCACCATCATTCATTTCCATGAAACTGTGTGTGCTGAAAGACATAGATGGGTACAAAAAGGTGTATATGCATGCATGCCATCCACTGCTCATGTGGTACAGAGCACCCTTTAAAAGGCAGGTCGCACTTTAGAATTAATATTGAAAGTCTTTATTAGTAGGAAGTGATTAGAAGCATAGTTTGGTATGAATGTGGCTTTATTCAGTAATTTGCATTCCTGAAAGTGCTTAATTCCTTAAGACTCTGCTTGCTCCGTTTTGGATTTTATAGTACCAAATACATATGCAAACTTTCATTTTGTTGTGTGGCCATTTGCAGTCCTACAGTCTAATTTTTCTAGGCCAGCCTGGACAATTGTTTGCAGTACAAGGCAGGTGGACACAAATGGATGAAGAAATAGGGATGGGATGGAATATGCAGGATGTGAGCATTCCCTTGTCGAGGGCTGAGCCCTGAGGACTTGGGAGAGGCAAGCAAAACTCTGGTAACAGTGGGTCATTCAATGTAATGGCAGATGCTTCCATTTTTCAGCTCCAAACTGCACACTGTGCTGTCGTTTCTAAGACCATGGAAGAGATGAATCAGGCCAAAATCATCCAAAATCACACAGTGTGCTTGTATTTTGTTGGAGCCCTTGGAAGTAGCCCATGGGCCACAGAAGTTGAAACAAATTAATTTTAGAGCTTGTCTGTCTTCTTTGAGTTGCCTGACTTCAGAAGTGATGAGTAGGATTTTATGATGTCTTTCACATAGGAGTGCTCTGGGACTTAATTTACTAATGCTTTTAATAAGGTTTTGATCTTCAAGTGAAAAGTCCAGTAGAATGACAAGTGACTGCAATTAGTAAAGCAAAATCATCTCATTTTAATGTTCAGTTCTTTGACTTGGCTGTTATGATCATGTATATAATTCTCACTTGTCTCTACTGATATTTGGACACAGAGGAGAAGGGTGCAGTTTGACGAGCAATGCGGTGACTGCTTACCATTTGGTTTCTTCACAGAGATTGGATGTGGCAGCATCTTCTTGTCATGAATATTGCCTGAACCAGCTAGAAGTTAAATATTTCATTATGATGATTTCGATACTTGCACTGATCTCCTGTGGATTCATAATTGAAGACATCACAAAACAAAACAAACCTCCCCCAAACAATTGTGTGTGTCTAAATCACCTACATATGTTTCTTGTTCCCAGTTATGCATGGGTTTCTTTTTAATATAACTCTTGGCACAGCAGAAACCATACTGGTGACATTATTGGTATTGTTGGCCTAGAATGTTTTCAATAACACTGAGTTTGTTGGGACAGAGCGTGAATTAGTTGTCAGTTCTTGAGAAGTCAAAATTTAATTGCTGATCAAATGTTTAAAATATGACTACTATTAGTGACAGCTTTCCATATAAATTCTTTCTTGTGACCCTTAGGCAAGAAGCCAAAAACTGGCAGCGTGGCAGCTCTGCTCAGCAGCCACAGTTTGGAAGTCAGCTCGAGGCTTCTATTACAAACTGAAACGCTCATTTTTTCGGATTTTTTTTTTTCATTTTGGCAGGAAAAACTGAAAATAAGTTTAGGCTAACCTGAAAGAAATCTTTCCCCCATTCTATTTTTCCAGGACAGTTGTCAAGCTGACAAGTCAGTTATTACACAGCTCAATCTATTACGTTCCATATAGATCCATATAGTTCCTACCAGACTGTTCTCCATCACTCCACCTTCTTTCATAGCCATCGTAAAATGGCATGGATTCAAAGTATTTTTTGCAGATGTCTCTGCAAAAAAGTGGACTTTCATCTGTGAAACCATAGAAGAAGTGAGAGTAAACAAAAGTAGATTTTTTTACTGAGTTCAGCTCCAAACATATTGTGTATTTTCAGATGAATCTATCCTTCCTTCCTGTTTGTGTTATCAGCCCATCAATACTGTTCTTCCCTTCTTCTGAGTTGCACATGCCTCTCTTGACAATGTCGTGTGCAAACGGATTAGTCATACTCCACTGAAGTAATGTTAATCTAATAGAGAGGTCACTGTTAGGTCAGGGAAAGGGGAGGAGAAAGAGAGATTTACTGTGGGAAGAAACACCAGTGTTATACAGGAGCCCACTGGTGATGGGTAGCCAAGGGTGGTGATGCTTTCCACTCCATTGGCACACCAAGGTCAGAACTTTCCTTCTGCAGCTTTGGGGGAAAAAAAAGTTAATCCAGGATTAATGATGTCAGATTCCCTTAACACACAGAGTTATGAGTTCAGGGCAGATGTTCCCAGGATAGCAGATTAAAAGGGTCAATTGTCTACTACCAGTATGGCAGTTCAAAGGTTCTTCAACCTCCTTGTCCAGGACCTTTTTCTTACTTTAAAAGCAAAATGTGAAACCTGCTTGTTCCAGTGGCTGGCAAAAGAGCCTGACCTATGGCCCCTGTAACCTCCCACTTCTGTGCTAAACTTCTCAGCAGATGCACAGAAGTATCTGTCTGAAGGCATGCACCAGAGTGGGTTGACCCTTCAAGGCCAACAGAGTCCTTCTCCAGAGCAAACTCCTTTCTCCTTTTGCTGGCTAAATGTTTCTCTGTGCTCATTTCTTTACCTACGCTGTCATTGTCTGGAATTTGCCTTCAAGTTAATCACATCAGTTAGTGTTTGTACCATGTTTGAAAAGCCTGAAGTACTACAATTCGTTATTATTTCTTTTGTTTTCTTCCTGATATTCTCTCCAAGTCCAGATCACAGGGCACACACATCTCCCTCTGTAGCCTATTGTCTTACATCTAAACAGCTGATCCCTGTTTTCAGCTCAGTCACTGCCTGTTTAACTCCTGTGTTGCTGGAAATACACTGTGAAACGGGGGAGAGTTAAATGCTATTAATTGCTTCGTATGTAATCATACTACTGGCTTTAGGTGTGCTTGTAAAAGCTGGTGAATACACATCCAGTGCATTTCTGCAGTGTGTGCATGTAGCACAGTGTTATCTTCTGATAAGCAAAATCTCTCCCTCTCTCTTTCCTTCTTCTCTACCTAGCTGTCTGTTGGCCACAGACCCCCCACGGTCCTATGTGTTTTTCCATCAGAAAAAGCAGGAACACGCCAAATGTGGGTGAAGTTTTGGGACATGAAGTTGTGCTAGAAGCTCCTATGGAGCATGTGTGAACTATTAACGGAGGGTTTTGGTTTTGCAGTTTCTTTTAATTCCCCTGCCCCCCCGCCCCCAAGGCTCAGTGTAGGGGAATTTTTTACATGAGTTTTTACTCTTTAGATGCAAAGGCCGTGTCAGTGACAAGTATCAGGTCCTTGCTCCAGATCATGCAGTTCAGAGTTGCTTGTGCAAGGACTTTATGGGTGTAAAATCACAAACAACAGCTTCTGCTTTGGAAACAGACCAACTATTTTGCTGAAAATATTCCAAAAATATTTCAGGCTGGACAAAGCCATTGGGGTTGATTCAAACCAAGTGGTTACAGCCTGGCAAAAGGAATAAAATGAAAGCAGGGCCTGAGAGCAGGAAGCACTTAGTACCAGACTCCATGATATGAAAGAAATTGGTTACAACAGTGCTTATCCTGGAGCGCCTGAAAACATCCAAAAGTAAGAATCCAGCTAGGGTAGAGAGGCAAAAACCCCCACTCTTTTGTGGTAGTTTTGTTTCCTGAGAGACAGATCTATTTCCAAATGTGATGAGTTCAAGTAAACTGCTCTTGTGGTATCAGAGGTAACATTTTTAGTAGGCACAAATGAGCCTGGTTGCAGTGGAAATGGCAGCTGCCCAAATTTTCTTTTCCATATTCTTTGCAGCTGGCACTGGTGATGCTCCATGTTAAGGGGGAAGACCCAGTGGAGCAGAATCACAGAATCACTAATGCTGGAAAAGACCTGTAAGATCATCAAGTCCAACATAGCATGGCATTGCTTGTTTTCCTCATCTCTTAATTTTCCAGGCTGATAAATGTGGTAGAGGAGATGCATGCAACAATTAATACCAAGGTTTGCAGTTGAAGCAGCTCAGCTACAGAATTTCCCTGCAACCATGAGGACTCAATTCAGCCAGAAAATCCCAAGGGCAGACTCTGCATTGGTCTTTGAATCAGCACAGGCCCACTATGGGGAATGCTCCTCTCTGGCACTGGTATGTCCTGGGTTGATCCACCTCCAAACGCATGTTCACCAGCATGGCTCTCAGCCATCAGGCCCCCAGCCAGCACCTGTGAATCTTGCGAGTGCAAGTCTTGGGGTACTCCTGTTGTGTCCAACAGCCTGCCCTTCTTCTGCCTTCTTTTTTCTTACACATCAGACCTTTCTTTTCTCTGACCGTCACATTTCTTGCTTCTCTCCAAGCTATCAAACATCTGCATCTCACTTTCCCCTCTTTTGTCCTTCTCTGTACCCAGATCCTGCTTACACTCACTTTGTTCCCACACAGATAAAGGCAACACAGGGGAAAAAGCCTGTGAAGCTGTGAGAATCGCTGTCGAAGTTGCTACCCAGTTGAACTCACCAGGTTTCAGAAGATAATGAAACATTTTAAATAGGGTGCTTGGATAGATCAGGGGTGAGGAGTCACATAATGGAGGTCTTTGACTTTATTTCATGTAGTTTACTTGGCTCTCAGCTGTCACTTTTCCAATTCCCAGCAACTCCTACCTCTGACTTCATTCTCAAACTTCCCTATTTCGCCCATGCTCTTTGCTTGCTGGGTTGCTTTGGCTGGGGAGACGACCTGTTTATACTAACACCCATTGGACAAGTTTGCTTTTTCTGGGAGACTTGCCAGTTGTGGCTGAAATCTCTCAACCCCTGAGTTGAAAATCCGTCAAAAGCCCTTCGAAGTCGGTAAACACAGTGGCCTTATCCCACCCCCAGTCTCTTCTGCACACATTGCACTTCAGTGAAACCATCTCTTGTCAGACTGGTGATCCAACCTGCCCATGTTTCTGTTGTGCAAACACAACCTGGGGTCTTTTTCTGTGCTCAGGGTCACAGCCTGCACGTACTTCAGACCCTCTCCCGCAGGAGCCTCCTGCCCTGCTGAATCCGCTCACACCCATGGGACTGCAGCCTCCCAGAAATTCAAACCTCTGCTTTAATGAAAGTTTTGAGTTGATTCCTGGTGGGGAACAAAAGCTCACTAAAGCTGTTCATTCTGCTTCAGTGACCTTTTTTTCCTCTAAGTGGAGTCTTGAACCTGAGGCACCTCCAGCATTTAGGACAGCGCTAGAAGCAGCAAGAAAATGCAGTGTGCACCCTGAAAGCAATAGAAAAATGGATCAGACTGTTCTTAAAATTAAAAGACTGACCAAAACATCCGATGAGGCATGAAGGTGCTAATAAGTCACACCCCAGGATGGTCTAAATAGTAGTAGAAAAAAGCTTGTTTCATTTCCCTGCTGGGGTAAGAAAGTTGATTCTCCACTGCTGACTGGCTGCTTCTTTCCCCTCTTCAGTGAGTTACTAGCTGCAATTGATGATGAAAAAATTCCTTTGGGAAAATATTCCTTTTGGGGAAAGAAATATGAAATGGAAAAGAGATCCCTCTCCTCCCCATTCATCAAACCAATGAGAATAGCATTCAGAAGATTCTGATACCATGAGACGGGCTAGCTTTTGCTTCAAATTTTGTTTGGCTGATTATTCTGAAAATGAATTGAGCAGCGCCCTTGAGCCTTTTTCTTCCTTTCCCATTGAACATTAGCAAAAAAGAAATTGTTTTACTATGGAAAACAGCTTACATTTCACAGGTGATCTTTTGCCTCTGGCAAAAAGGTTCTTGCTACATCTTTTGAGAAGGTAGCCTTGCATTATTTATGATAAGCAGTTTACCAGGACAAATCTAGTTTAAATCAAATTCTAGCAAAAGTGTCCAGCTTCTGTGACCTGAATTCAGTGCTGTCATGGATGGATATGCCTTAGCCAGAGCAAAGGATCAGGATTTTGGAGCAAAATGTGCCAAAAGATGAGGTCAGGACACAGTTCTGGCTTCCACAGTCATGGTCTTCTACGTTGCAAGAAGTGCTGGGAGGAACTTGTTGATTCCTAACACTATTGTGACTGTGTTTGTGGTGTTGTACGTATGCCGAGGGCAGACTTAAAGTTGTATGGGAGAGCACTTTTACCAAGCAGCCTTCAGGAAAAACGTGTAACAGCAACCATAACGCTGCTGGAATTAAGGCTTCTTGGTAGGCAGAAATGTGTTTGTGACTCGCATTAATGTGTTCAGCAATGCGTTCATTGTACCCGCAAGATAAATTAAATGTCTTCCTCCATCATCCAGTGTTACGGGAAGCTGTTCTGCTGATACAATGCAGAGAATGGAAACTTGGCTAACTTTGGCTCTGAGGGCCCAGACTAAAGAGTCTGATTAGCTGTCCTGCAACTTGCGTGTTATTGTATGGTATTAGGGAAGATGAATGATGGCTGTGTTTGAGCAGAATGTTTCCATAATTTGAGAGAGAGAAAATCAGCTCATTGTTGATCCAGATTTTGTCACAAGTAATTTGAAAGTTCTCTGTAGGTTCAGCTGAAAGGCATTTGGAGTCAATGAGAAAATGCATGTTGATGTACTTTGGATTTTGGTGAGAAAGCAGTGTTTTACGATCATCCTGGTCCCGTGGGCTCACCTAATAAAGCGGTTCACAATTAATTTGCAAGTTTGGGGGGAGTTCAATCACTCTTTTCTAGCTCAATTTTTTAAAAAAATTACAATATAATTACATGCACAGCAATAGTTCAGTCCAAGAGACTCCTTGAATGCCATTAGGAGAAGTATTGTATCTAAATGCTGCCAATGTTAGATAAAACTTCAGAAGCCTGAGCCAAACTGAGAGACACAATTTTTCCTTCCTTCCTCCTTCTATTTTTCACTCTTTTCCTCATCACTGCAACTAAAAATAATGTGCTCTGCTTGCCTCATTTGCTAACTAAAATATGTATACCTGCTTGTTAAGCTGTAATTTTAGCTTCACTTTGATTGATAGCTCAAGTAGGAAAGGTTTGAATTTTCATCTTGTGCAGACACATTCAAGTTGCTTGGCAAGGCTGTTAGATGCATTGCCTTTGTAGTCATCGTGCAGACTGGAGCTTCCCCAGTGATTGAAAAACGTTTACATGAATTTAATGAATTTTGGGTCCTTTCTCTTTTTTCCCTTTTTTTTAAGCTAGTACTTTAATAAAGCACTGGATGTTTTGGAATGGTGAATGCATACCTTCTGAGTGAAGTGCAGCCAGAGCTACAGCTGCAGCTCTCTTCCTATACATGTTGCTCAATAGGCTTGTGGGAACTGATGGAGCAGACTTGCTGGGACTGCCAGGCGGGACGGCTCCGCTGTTGTTACTGGCTTGGGCCCAGTTTAATACCTTGTGTGTAGCTGAATGCAGGAGATATGTTGAAGAGGTGTTACTAGAAAAATGCTGCTTTAAAATGGGACCCCTAAAAAACCATAATTAGGTTAATGTTTGTTCTAGTTGTACACTCTGGAGCATCACGTTAATACTTGAGGAGGCTAAGACTTTTTATTTTTAATGGCTCCGTGCCTACTTGCAGCCAGTGTGTCAAGTGGTTTGCCTGTCTGCTAGTCCATAAAGGGTCTGGACGCTTTGCCAACCATGTGCACTGCTGTCCATTGTGGGCTAGCGTACCAGGCATGGAAAGTACTTGTGTGACTTGTAATGAAGTCCTAATAGTGCTGTGACTGATGGCGTTTCTTCTTTAGTAGAAATGGCAAGGACTGTTTTTTGGAGCAGAGTGCCTTGTGTTGAATTCAGCCTGGATAGGTATGAGGGTCTGTTTGGGTATGAAGTCTTCCTTTGTAAGAAGACTAGAAAAAAAGCAGAGAAAGAGATAGAGAGAAAAGGCATAAGCCAAGTGGTTCTGACTGTCCAAAGCTGGTATTCACTTACTGGTACTCCTGAATAACTAATACAGAGCAACTCCGGCAGGATAAAAATGGCCCTGCTGGGTCAGGGTAATGCCCTATATGTGACTGTGGCTAGTAGTGGATGCTTAAAGGCAGCACACCAATGTACATCCTTTCAGCAGTCAGAGGCTTTAACCTCAGCATCTGGACCATCATGGTCCAGGAAACAATGAAGCTACCCTCCATCAATGTATCTTGTCTCCTGAACTCAACATAAACCTTTTGCCACCACAACATTTTGTGGCAATGAGCACTAGGACTAACACCATTTCCTTAGTCCGATACAGGAATGAGTTGCACATTTTCATAGTGGATTATATGAAAATTTATTTTCTCTGGCTTTTTTTTAGACTTGCAGCCAGAGAGTGTTACCAGACACTCAGTGTTTGTTTTACTAGTGGGATGGTTTTTTAAAAAAATTGGTTTAGTTAAATCAGCTTCTCCATTGGAGGCAGACTACCACCCAGCTCTGCTGATGAGAAATCTCAATTCACTTGAGATAAAATTAGCTGGGAGATTGTAACCTCTTGTTAGCAATGTGGGTAGTAATATCCTCAGATGGTAAAACCAGATTTAGAAGAGAACATCTGCCCAAGCCTCATACTGTGAAAACCAGCTTTTAAAACGAAATAAGCTTTGAATGGCTTTTGCTGACCCACTCCAGTTGAACCTGAGGGAGCATCTCTGTGTTAGCAAGACTACTTCCTTGCACCTTGTTTTGGATTTGGTTGGGTTTTGTCCCTTTGGGTATGCTTATGTTTTCTTTAGGTATACTTTGGTCCTCACTGGGTACACAGTCCATGTCTCCTTGCATGTGTCATGCAAGTAAATAAATCCTGGTAATAAGTGGGTGAAGTCACAAGTCAGTTCATTTCCCTGCCCCCATTTCTTTGTAATCAGAAGATGAAGTCACTCCAGAAAATGCGGAGGAGGCTCTGCTATCCATGGCATGCTGTGCCTGCAGTTAGCACACATTTTAAATCACAGTTCTAGAGCTTATTTATACAACTAAATGTCATATGTTTAAGAATAATGAGTTTATTCAGAAAGAAAAATTCTCTTCAAAGTGATTAATTAATGAAAGGAGACTCATTCCCAGTGTAACAGCCAGCTAGAATTATTCCAGGCCTGCTCCTGAAGTCAGTTACCTGTTGGAAAATCTGTTCACTCCACCAAGTCGGTCCAAGTTCAACAGCTGGAAATAATGAATCAATGGTATATAGCAAGAAACAGTAAATTTCTCATAATTGCTTGTGCGTCTCATTGTAACGTGTAAATCAGAGTCTAAGACAACAAACTGTTTTGGGAGTTTAAAGTTAAAAATAATAGGGTTTAGGCAAACAGTGGCTTAGATCTTTTTCGTAGTAAAAGAGTTTGCTTTTTGCTGATGTGTATATGTCTTCCTGAAAAAGCAAGTGACAGTGACATTCTTAAAACCACATGTAAGGCTTAACACTCGATATCATAATTGTTGACTCTTCAGCATCTTACCTCAGATTGAATTTAACGTGAAAGAAAATGGCTGTGCCACAGAGCACTATCACAAAATTGCAATTGCTGCTCTTCAAAATCCTCACTTCAGCTTGCAGGCAGCTGAGAAGCACAGGCAGGCACACACGCTCTCCCAAGAAAGCTTCCTTACTGCTTCGTGCCTGGTCTTTCAGCTCATACATTTGTGCAGGCCCCAAATGAGCAGGATCAGATGAACTATAACCACAGTGGACTGCTTTGCTGGACTGTGACGGCAGCTCAGTATCCCTCCCAGTTTGATTTTGCTCTTTGCTCCCTACTTCCAGAGTTTCATAATGGAGTTATAAAAACACATTTCACAGTGAAACTTGGCAAAGTGACAGCCAAGAAATTATTTTTCCCTAGTAATTTTAAATGCATCAGTACAGTCACTGTTAAGATATTCTAAGAAACAGAGGATGGGGGAATAACAGTATTTAAAAAGCTTGATGTCTCATGTTGATGCTGATGGGGAGATGTCACTTGTCTTTTGTTCATAAAAAGATCTGAGATCCAATCATTTCAAAATATTAATGGCATGCTACCTAAGCATCAAATGAATATATTGACGAGGGCTGGGACTGCTCTTTTCCAGTGGATTCATAACATGTCTTGTGTAGTAAAAAGAAAAAAATCTAATTGCAGGTGTTTATGTTGTTGACAGACCAGAAGAGCTCCAGTGGAGTTGCTCTTCTCTCTGAAGTAAATGAAATGCACCTTGCAAAACTTTTCTAATTACAAACTTACCCAAGGAGCTGTTCTGATCTTCAGGGTAAGTAGTACAAGATTTGTAGGAAATGTGATGAAAGAGGATTTTTGGGGTTTTTTTTGGTCTTTGTTTTTTGTTTACGTAAGTACTGAATTTCTGACACAAGCTAGCAACAGTTCAGCCAGAAAATTCAAAGCCACGTTTGAATGTGTGTCATCAGCTCATTGTCATGGTTTGTCTTTCCACTTAAAAAAGGTAAAAGCCATGTCAGACATACAGTAAGTGAAAATTGCTTGGGGGGGGGGGGGGGGTGTGTGTCTTTAGGTTTTACCATAAAGTTATTTGAAAGATGTTTTCAATATTAATTTGGGGTCAGGGGCAAATAGACCAACTATGTTTTCTAGCTTTCTTTTTGAGGCGAGAGGTCCTGTAGTTACGTAACATCGAGTAAAGATGTCCCTAAATGAGAGCGTGTGTGGTCAGGGAAAATGAGGTGAAGAGATTCCAGAGAAGAGGTGGTAGCTGAGAGGCAGCTATTGGTTTGGAAAAGCATCAGGTGGGAGCCAGTGGGGTCTGGGCTGGTGGTGGGGCAGTGCAGGGAGGAGATGGAAGCAGGGGGAGGTTCATACATATTTAATATCTTCAGAGGACCAAAATCCTCACTTCTGCTAGGGGACGTACAGAATAATTTCTTTCTTTCTGTGGAACTACTCTTCCTTCATGCTTCTCCTAAGATCAGAATCCAGCCCTGTGTCACAAAGAAGTTTGTTTTGAGATATTTTTAACTTGTGTTAAAAAAAATCGGTGCCATTTTTTGTTTTCTGGTTGTGCCTGTAGGATTGGAAGAGCCCTATGGATCCTCACTGCAATGATGCACAGCAGTGTTTGTTTGTATTCTGAGGAGAGGGAAGTGAAACAATCACACATTCAAAGGAAAACATGCTTAATGAATCCACATACATTAATTTGCTACCAATAGAGATCCTTAGTAACAAAATGGATCATTACTCATGCGAAGATGGTGACTAAAAACTGTAAAATGCATATTCTCTGCAGTAAGCATCAAGTGAGACAATGCCACGCAGATTTCTGTGATTGATGGTGCTCCATTTTATTGTTTTCTAGGCTTGTACCTGATGAGAAAGGAAAGACCCAAGAGATGGCAAAGACCTCCTTCTGTTTCATCTGCCTGATTTTTTGGTATTGTCTGAAAGAAGGTTTCTTGGGCAAACGTTACTTGTTTTGCAGCCATGTAGTTCTTAAAATATACAAGAAATACACAATGAAGACCAGCAGTGAATAAAAAGACCACAGAATACACTTGAATATACAACTTACTATTTTTAACTGCTTTTCCAAAAGGACTGTGCTTTTAATAATAGTCTGCTTTTGTAGAGCTGCTTTCAGATGCAGACTTCAATATATGGCAGACAAATTATCCCAACATGTCTGTGGGATAGGTAAGTACTATTAATCCCTGTTTACAGAGGGAGAAATCTGAACATCAGAGAGCCGAGAACACTGTTTGCCATCTTTGGTGTTGCAAAAGGACTGTCAGAGCTAAGAGTATTGTGTTGAATTCCACCCCCTAAGTACAGTTTCATCTTTTGCCTTTCCAGCAGAAGCTTTGGTATAACTTCATCTTTTCTGGTCATGGGTTATAAAATGGGCAAAGGCAGGGATGGGTGTGAGATAAGGCTGGTCATTCCTGAGATGTACAATGTGTATCTGAAGTTAACTGTAAGGCCCTAAGTTAAACATTTCATAAATATGTCAGAATGTATGTAGCCTTTCTTAAAGTTCCTCAGCCCGAAACTGTTTAACTTACCACCATGTCGCTTGTCTATTTATCGAACTTATATAATACTATATATGTTCCTTTTCCGAGTTAGATACAGGTGGCCTGTCCACCCGACTGAAGGCCAGTAATTATTGTCCTTATCTTTGAGTAAATGACGTGTCATGAATACGAGTCCCATGAAGTTTCGTTCCTACATACTATCCCAGCCATCGGTGAAAATACCACCACTCTGACCGTTCCCCCCCCATAATTCCCCAACAGATCAATTTATTTCAATTTTCAGTTTTAACATCAAAGTCCAGTATACATTTAAGATCTTACAATAATCCTTCTTTGACTCGCAAATATAGGTATGATGTCTACTGAGTGAATAGGGCTCGATCTGACATTCTTTGAGCAACCTTACCCTGTTGGGAAGTGGAGAGTCCCAGACTTTCTAATAATTCATAATTGCCGTGATACCACTTTCCACATGCACCTAGTGGAAATCCCATAAATTTTATAGTAATGGCATTCGACAGTTCCTGGATCTGATTTTTAAGATGGTGATACTTCTTTACTTTTTTCGCTGCTGTATCCGCCAGTGATGTCATTTTACTTTCATACCCGATCGTAAGGAACAGGAAAGCAAACTTCATAGAATCATAGAAACATAGAATCATAGAATCACTACGGTTGGAAAAGACCTGTAAGATCATCAAGTCCAACCTGAAAAACAAAAAAACCAAAACAAAACAAAAACAAAAAAACCCACACAAACAACCCACGCAAGCCAACCACCACACAACAACAACAAGGCACAACACACCAAAAACCAACCCACCCAACACCACACAGCACCATGTCCATCAAGCTACATCCCACAATGCCACATCCACACGCTCCTTGAATACCTCCAGGGAGGGTGACTCTACCACGTCCCTGGGCAGCCTATTCCAATGTTTCACTACTCTCTCGGTAAAGTACTTTTTCCTAATATCTAGCCTGAACCTCCCCTGACGCAACTTGAGGCCATTTCCTCTAGTCCTGTCACTAGTTACTTGGGAGAAGAGACCAACACCCACCTCTCTGCAATCCCCCTTCAGGTAGTTGTAGAGAGCGATAAGGTCTCCCCTCAGCCTCCTCTTCTCCAGGCTAAACAACCCCAGCTCCCTCAGCCGCTCCTCATAAGACTTGTGCTCCAGACCCCTCACCAGCTTCGTCGCCCTTCTCTGGACACACTCCAGCACCTCCATGTCTTTCTTGTAGTGAGGGGCCCAAAACTGAACACAGGATTCGAGGTGCGGCCTCACCAGCGCCGAGTACAGAGGCATGATCACCTCCCTGCTCCTGCTGGCCACACCATTTCTGATACAAGCCAGGATGCCGTTGGCCTTCTTGGCCACCTGGGCACACTGCTGGCTCCTATTCAGCCGGCTGTCGATCAACACCCCCAGGTCCTTTTCTGCGGGGGAGCTTTCCAGCCACTCATCCCCAAGCCTGTAGCGTTGCCTGGGGTTGTTGTGGCCAAAGTGTAGAACCCGGCACTTGGCCTTATTGAACACGTGGCTCAGAGGCTGGTGCTGTTGGAGGAATTTTGGTTTTTTTGACCATGGGGCGGTCTACACAGCACCGGGCCTGCTGGCTGCAGATGGAGTTCAACTGTCCTCAAGGGGGAAAAGGATCCTCGCTCATCGAGGATCCTTGAGGTGAGCCTCATCGAGAGGGCTTTAAACTAGATTTGAAGGGGGAAGGGGATGAAACCAGGCTGCCTAGAGATGAGCCTAGGGGGTGGCGTGCCTGATGGCATCCACCCAAGGGTACTGAGGGAGCTGGCAGAGGAGCTTGCCAAGCCACTCTCCATCATTTATCAACAGCCCTGGTTAACAGGGGAGGTCCTGGATGACTGGAGGCTTGCCAATGTGACGCCCATTTACAAGAAGGGCTGGAAGGAGGATCCAGGGAGCTACAGGCCTGTCAGCCTGACCTCGGTGCCGGGGAAGATCATGGAGAAGTTTGTCTTGAGGGCACTCACAGGGCATGTGCAGGACAACCAAGGGATCAGGCCCAGCCATGACGGGTTCATGAAGGGCAGGTCCTGCTTGACCAACCTGACCTCCTTCTATGACCAGGTGACCCACCTAGTGGATGAGGGGAAGGCTGTGGATGTTGTCTGCCTGGACTTTAGTAAAGCCTTCGGTACTGTCTCCCACAGTATTCTCCTGGAGAAGCTGGCGACTCGTGGCTCAGACATGTGCACTCTTCACTGGGTAAAAAACTGTCTGGATGGCCGAGCCCAGAGAGTCGTGGTGAATGGAGTCAAATCCAGTTGGTGGCCGGTCACAAGCGGAGTCCCCCAGGGCTCAGTTTTGGGGCTGGTCTTGCTTAATATCTTTATCGATGATCTAGAGGAGGGGAGCGAGTGCTCCCTCAGCAAGTTTGCAGATGACACCAAGTTTGGTGGAAGTGCTGATCTGCTCGAGGGTAGGAAGACTCTGCAGAGGGATCTGGACAGGCTGGATCGATGGGCCCAGGCCAATTGTATGAGGTTCAACAAGGCCAAGTGCCGGATCCTGCACTTGGGTCACAACAACCCCATGCAACGCTACAGGCTTGGGGATGAGTGGATGGAAAGCTGCCTGGCAGAAAAGGACCTGGGGGTGTTGATTGACAGCCGGCTGAAGAAGAGCCAGCAGTGTGCCCAGGTGGCCAAGAAGGCCAATGACATCCTGGCCTGTGTCAGAAATAGTGCTGCCAGCAGGAGTGGGGAGGTGATCGTGCCCCTGTACTCGGTGCTGGTGAGGCCGCACCTCGAATCCTGTGTTCAGTTTTGGGCCCCTCACTACAAGAAGGGCACTGAGGTGCTGGAGCGTGTCCAGAGAAGGGCGACAAAGCTGGTGAGGGGTCTAGAGCACAAGTCTTATGAGGAGCAGCTGAGGGAACTGGGGTTGTTCAGCCTGGAGAAGAGGAGGCTGAGGGGAGACCTCATCGCTCTCTACAATTACCTGAAAGGGGGTTGCAGAGAGGTGGGTGTTGGCCTCTTCTCCCAAGTGACGAGTGACAGAACAAGAGGAAATGGCCTCAAGTTGCGCCAGGGGAGGTTCAGGTTGGAAAAAGTTCTTTACTGAGAGAGTAGAGAAACACTGGAACAGGCTGCCCAGGGAGGTGGTAGAGTCACCCTCTCCGGAGGTATTCAAGGAGTGTGTGGATGTGGCATTGTGGGATGTGGCTTGATGGGCATGGTGCTGTGTGGTGTGGGTGGGTTGTTTTGGTGTGGGTTGTGGTGTATTTTGTGGTTTGTGGGTGGTTTTTTGTTTGGGTTTTTTTGTGGTTTTTTTTGTTTTGTTTTTTTTTTTTTTTTTTGTTTTTGTTTTGTTTTGTTTTGGTTTGGTTTTTTGTTTTTTTGTTTTTTTTGTGTAATGGTTGGACTTGATGGTCTTACAGGTCTTTTCCAACCTTAGTGATTCTGTGATTCTGTGAATATCAGCTCTGGTTTATATAATTCATTTTTATCATCTCTCAGCAACAGTTCCTGGAATATGATCCAGTCTTTGTTTTTTGCTTCCTCAACCAATAGATCACATACCTGGTTGTGTCTTTTGATTCTTGCTTCCTACACCTTGGGGCAATAGCCAGTTATATGCGACCAGGTCTCGTTTTCCGCCTGACAATGCCGACATTTTTTGATTTGCATTTCTTGTCTACCCTTTCCCAAGAATTTTCTTGCAGGATATACATTTGCCCTTAACTGTAAAGCTGTAATGAGCTTCCTGTGGAGAATGCCTCTGTAATGTTCTATCCAATTATTACTGATCTTATCCTTCTCAAAGTTGGAAATTCCACAACCCTGGGAAACTAGTTTGGTCCAATTCAAAAACTCCTGTTTCCACCAGTTGCAGGGTCTCGGAAAAATTATTTTTGGAACGGGCACTTCCCATTCCAAGACTAGTTCAATCTCACCTAATTCTTTGGATATTACCATGACTGCTTTTGGGTCCCAGATAGATGGAATTTTTTCTTTATCACCTCCTGCTGTTATCCACAACCTCTCAAATTCTTTTTCAGTTCCCTCCTTTCAAGCAATTTCCCTTATTATTTCATCGAAAGACTGCGCAATCTTATGAAGTCTTCGAGTCTGTACGCTGGGAATCAATCCCACCAGTCTGGTGATACCCAGGCCTCCATCCCGAGTACTAGAGTACAAGATGGCATCACAGGTACTTGCCGGAAGATGTAACCATTCCTTGACAGCCGCTTGAATCGCCAAATCAAAGGTTTATAGGTATGTGGCCTTTACGTCAGTCTGGTCTGCCAAGTAGATCAGGTACAGAATAGTATAACCCTTCAAGATGTCAACTTTCTGAAATGGTTTTAATGTAGCCCTTCCAATCTGATGTAGCCAATATTTCACTTTCTCCAGTAATTCTGGTTTTGATATTCCAGTCCATGGATGAATACATATACCCAGGTACTTTTCAGAACTACCTGGTTCTATCACATTGAGGGGAGTGCCATTAATTGTCCATGAAGGACAGTCGTTGATCGTATATGATTCTTTAGTGGGCTGAATGTAAAAGCCGTGGCACTTTTGCCTTTGCGTCTTGAGGCCAGTAAGTTCACAAGACCTCCAAAATTTCAATATTCTTTTGCATTCCGTTCCATGATCCACTCAGCAGTACCAGATGGTCAGCAAAGGCCACAGTTGTTATATTTGTCGCACAATGCTGGTAACCCTTCCCTTCCTCTTCCAATTTACACAGTAAGGGGTCCACAGATAAGTTAAATAAAATTGGAGACATCGGATCCCCTTGTTTTACACCAATCCAAATCCCAATGGGATCCGACTGTTCATTCTTTAAATCAATTCGAGTATTGATATTGTAATATAAGTTAGTAATTAGGGCAATAATATGATTGTCCACGCCCTTCTGTTTAAGAGCCATAATGATGTGAGAATGACTCACAGTGTCAAAGGCTTTTGCTAAATCAACAAAGACTACCCCCAGGGGTCGATGTTCCTTTTTTGCACTTCGAATTGAAAGTCGTAACAGTTTTAAATTTTCTGCACATCCTGACGACTTTATAAACCCCCTTTGTCGTGGATTAATGGGACATACCTCGGTCAACCTTGCTATTAAAGTCCTTGAGAATAACCTCAAGATGGTTGATCCGATAGTAATTGGACACCAATTATTGATGTCATTCTGACGTTCCAGTAATACGGATTTTGATATTAATACCGTCCGACATTCTCTTACCATGTCCGGTACATCGCCAGATACCAGCCATAGATTGAACAGTTCCATTAGTTGGATATAATGCAGATCTATTTTAACAAGATCCCTTAAACTTAGCCCATCTGGTCGTGGTGCTGCATTCTCACTCATCTCTTTAATATTCTTAGAGATTTCTTTTGCTGTGATCATGGCTTCAAATGCTGAGTTGTTGGCTTGACCAGAAGATCTGAATGCACCTAGGCCCTTGGATGTTCCTGGTGATTCCCATCTCGACTTGAACACCATGTGTACAGAGTGTGGGCAACTCCCCAAGAATGTATGGTCCTATTAATGTTAGTGGGGTTTTTAAATACCACAGGTGTGCGAGTTATTGATTGCTGGGCACATGTAGTCAGCAACCTTACTTCATCCAGGTTCTCCAACAGATATTTCAGAAATACAAGGAACTAATAAGAAAGTTAAGTTCATGATGAAAAAAGAAACCACGGCAGTGTATGAAGGCTAAAAGTCTAAAAGCAATTTTCATTCCTGCTAAATCTTAGTCCTTGTATAAATTTGCCTATATTAATAATTCTTTTCTTTGCCCACACTTCACTGTTCTGTAGAGATGAACAGAGAAGCTGGGCAACAGGACACGGTAGTTTTGAGTGTTCATTCTCCAATTCTGGATGCCTAAAATAGAAACTCAACATGTTGCAAGTTAGTGGGAGGAGTTGCCTTGTCTTCAGGAGTTGTCAAAGAAGCTCTTAAGGAGGCAGAGAAAGAATAAGTTGATTTTGAGTGTGTAGTCTCTTTCATGACTAGTTTAGGTCTCTCTAGCACTTCTTAGGAGCTGTGTAGTTCCTTCCAAAGTATGCTAAAGCAAAGACACCAGAAATACGAGGTGAGCCATTAGCTCATTAATACCTCTGGGAGAAAATAAACGAATTAGCAAACTCTGTGATAGGCAGCCACAGCCAAACCAAATACCACCTCTGGGGAATTAGATGTGCTGCAAACACCAACAGCCTCTGATAATACGACCTTTAAAAACCATATGTTTCATAAATGGAAAAATGAACTAAAGAGGCTGCTGGTGAAGCTTTCAAGAAGCCTAACTGCTCAATTATACATTAACATCGCACAAAATTTGCCAGCCAAGCCAGGAGGCAATGCTGACAAGGGGCTACACATTTTCCTTTTTATATAAACCTGCAGAAAAGCTGGTAGCCGTGGGGAATGCCCACTGTAGGACATGATGAATAGATCTTTCTGCTGCTTGTCAAAGTTGCTTTTTACAGTACCGCATTGCCTTTTGTGCCATCCCCAACTGTTGGCTGTCAGTCCAGTCACAACGCTGGTGTTTGCCACCACAGGGTGCAGGAATGGGTGGAAAACCCCAACCATGGAAACAGAGCTGTGCCCGTGGGAAATGGGCAGCAGGAGGGGAGAGCAGACCACTGGCCTTTGCTTTTACAGGCATGTCTCACCAAAGCAGGTGGGCAAGTGAAAAGAGGCAAGGTGCAGGTAATGGGTTTTGGGGAAGGGGGAAATGAGCAATGTGGCAATATTCAATGTGTGGCTTTGCCATGCTCGCCCGCGAGGCCAGGGGCTTTGCACACAGGAGCAGGGTCCGCAAGCACAGCGGCTGCAATGTCGCTCCGACAAGTCGTGATAAATGGCAGCTTTGTTAGTGCGCGTGGCAAGTTACCAGGAGCTCAGCGAATTCCTGCGCTTGGAGAGCCTCACGCTGGGAAGGAAAAATGAGCTGTGAAGTAATAATGATAATAACAGGATTCAATGAGGCAGATGTAATCCACATTTCTTCAGCTGATCCTGGCTTGCAGCACCAACGCTGCTTGGCAGAATTGCATTCACGGGGATCTTTTCAAAAGTTCATTTTGACACTCAAGCTATGGTGTGGCTCAGACTGATCTACAGCTAAAATATAGCATTTTTTTCTCAGAAGTCATATTTACAGACTACTTAAGTGAGGCAAGTACCTCAAAACAATTGTCCATGAGAATTAGTAGTTTGGGGAGGGGCTTCCCACTCATATATAAAACCTCTGAGTATGTTTTTGCCCTTCTGGCTTACTGTCAAGAAACCTTGGTAGCACTGAGCTTCATGCAAATATGTATTTGTGGCAAGCCCACTGGAGCCAGAGAATAGCAAATATTGACCCTCTTGTGTCAACAGAAGAGCAAGTGCAAAACTATCTGTGGGCAGATCAAATTTCTTCTTTGAAATAAACGTTTGGTATATTCTTTCTGCTTTCAGCTCAACTGGACGTGTTGATGCTAAGAGGCTAAAATCCCTCCTGCTGCAGCTTGCCTCCGTGTAAGACATTGTTGACATGTCAAATTCTCTGGGATGCTCAGGGTCCAGACAGGCATTGCACGCATTTCTTCTTCTGACCCACAATGCCATCTCTCAAACCATCTCATGCAGCTTCTTTGGGGCATATTCCTGTACCCTTTGGATACTCTGGAAAACACCCTGCAGGGCTTGGGCACTTCTGAAGGTGATCTAGAGCTTGCAGATTCACTACACTTTACTACACCCTTTGGACAAGAAATGTCTGCAAGCTACAGTGAAATCACTGTTATTTCAGTAAGACTAAGGTGAAACACAAGCAGAAGTATTTATTTACAGCATGCACAGTAGGAAAAACTGTCACAGATATTCATGTGAGACTTAATGGAAGAAAACGTACACGTGCTTGGACCTTAGAAAAGTCATCTCGACGTGCCACCTGGCTGGTGCTCTCCTGACTCACCCCTCGCTGGGGGCTTTGCCCTTCTTCCCTGGCAGTGGCCACAGCTCTCTAGCAATTTTCCCTGGCATTAGCTGTTACCACAAGGAGCAATCCTATCACCTTCCCGCCCCTACCCACAGAGTCCTGCCCTGCCACCTCCTCCATGGTGGCCTTGGATATGCTGGTGGGGTTGTGCAGTGGCGGGGGTTAGACCACCCGTCCATGCTGAGACTTACCTTTTTTTTTTTGTTGTTGTCAGGTTATCTTTCACTGGATCACTTCTTTCACCCTGTGGAGTGTGAGGCTGCAGGAATACTTGGGTCGACACCAGCAAAAGGGCAGGTGAGGGCCAGCAATGAGTGGTGGCCACTGGGCTGGGGAGGGGACCACTGGTGCATCCTGGCTTAAAGTCTCTCTGAAATCGTGGCTTCCCTGTGAGTGTTTCTGCCTGAAGCATCTCCTTGTTTGGAGACAAATATTTGGTGTCTGTCCATCAACAGAGATACTTGATACAATTGTCTAAATGAGTTAGATGCGTGTAATCCCTGACTGGCTCTTGACTGAGAGCAGATGTGACAGTGATTAGCCACTTTGGGACAGCTTCTCTTCTGGGGAAAGATGGATATGATATGATAGATGGAAATCTCAGAGGTATGGGAGCCAGCTGCAGGGTGAGGTTCAAACTAAATGTAGGGCTTGAACTATCTGCCTAACCCCAGAGACCTTCCCCTCCAAATAAATGTGAAGTGCATTGGCAACTGCCACAGAGTTATACTGCTGTCTACTGAGCAGTGTGTACAAACACAAGCATCAAATCCTTGCAAGATGTAAATTACACTTCATCACACCACATATAATTTAATTGCCAGTCACCTAACTGCACATCTTTAAATGCTCACTTTATTTTCCTACTGGACAAAGACACTGCATTGATTTTTACTGTAGAATTATAAAAGGCCAAGGCAGGTTATTTTTCTAGATGACCTTTTCGTGGGTAGCTAAGTCACATGGGTTCCTAAATGCTGTTCTTGTGGAAATCTGGTAAATTTGCTTTAGTTTTTGCCATCTAGACAGTACCCACAAACATCATAGTCAAGATTTGCCAGTGAAGCCTAGGGAACTGTGATGTGGGCCACGACTTTCTTTTCTCCTGGGAAAACCTGTGTTCTTTGAACCTAAAAGATGAAAAAAAAATATCAAGGGTAGTGTGAAGATAACAATTTCGTCTAATACCACATAAAGTGATTGACCGCAATAAGGTTTGATCAGAAACAGAGGTGCTCTAACATTTTTTTTCAAACATGTTGAATTCACAGAGCCTGGCAGGAAAGATCTGGGGAGGAGTTTTGCAGGAATCGCAGCCTTCAGGAGGCTTGTTCAGGTTGACAGCAAATTATCACGTCTGCTGTTGCCCCAAATCAGGCAGGCCGGTCATCTAGGGGGGTGATGGCTCATATAAGGCAATGCAAGTTAGAGGTCTAAACAAGCAATAACCTCTCAAACAACAGAACTTAATACGCACAGGGAGATAATGCATCTCGGTGACATATGTGTTGTTGGGGCTTTGGAAAATAAATATGAAATGCCCAGAGCATGTTAAATGGAAGAAGATGTTCAGAAATTTCCGGGTACGTAACTTTTTCTGTTTTAAATGAGTCAAAGTGAAAAGGCAAATGCTGACCCAAAGAATGCTGCTGGATAAATGAAATACTAAAAAAATAGGGAAGTCACGGGGAATTAAATCAAAATTCTGGTGAAGTCATAATCCATGTTGCTGTAACAGAGAAAACAGATCTGAACATTTGTTGGAAAAAACACCCTTATTTTCTTCTTTCTTTGCAAAGATTCAGTTAATGAGTGACTCAGCCTTACACAAGAAAAGTCTGGATGGGGCATAATAAATGTGAGTCACTACAGCAAATTTTCAGATTTTCCTTGGGACTCTTCCTTACAGGATCTTTGTATTGGGAAAAGAAAAGGGATAGGTAAAGACTTGCATCAAAATTCATATAGCTAAAAATATGGATGAGATTATGCAAACCACAAGGAAATGTCATTTGCTTCCCTTTGCATAAAAGTGTGGTAAGATGGTGGTAAGAGCACACACAAGGCAATCTTCACAGGAGAAACAAAGTGTAAGACTATAGTAAGAAAAAGACCAGAAATACTACAGACATGAGATTTGTGAAGATACCACAATTAGACAGTGAATTTCATTGCTTCAGCCATTTGGAAAATGATCAATTGTGCAGTTGTTCAGTGTCTGATGTGCACAGAGATCAGGCATGTTTCGGGATGCTATTCCCCAGGCGGGCAGACATTTGCCAGTTAACTATTGCACTCTGCTGGAATAGCCACCCACGCCTGAAAGCTGGGGAGTAAAACTAATGCTCCCAACCAAGGCGTATTTTGTGGAGCCAGGACAGACACTGAATTTATATTGCTTTTGAAGTTTGTTTATCTATCTGAAAGCTATGGAGGGCGACCACCCTCTCATTTCTTTTGTTCTAGTGGTCTCCAAAAGCTCTTCAATTAGTCAGTTTTTCTTTCCTTTCCAGTCCCCCATGTTTGGGACTTGGAATATCTCTTTATATTGGGAAAATAATCACAAAACAACTTGGGCCACGGCTGAGCCATTCTCTAAAGTTTGTTGTAAAGCAAAAAGACCCCCACCAAATCCAAGAAAGGAAGGGACCTGTAGGGTCTCTCCTGACTGCCCAGCTAAACACAAATCTGTTCTCCTCAAATCAAGTGATTTCCATTTAGTTTAACGTGAAATGTGTTTAATATATGAATAAATGTTTTACGTCTCAAAGCTGATGCCAAGTTTTACCTGTTTTCTACTGAAAATCAGTCTCCTAGGGCCAAATGGCTGGTGCTTTTGTCTTTGTCCACCTCACATATTAAAAATGATGGTCTTGTTCTTCCAGGAGAGCCAACTGCACCCCTACTGAGCACTTCTCAGGATCAGGCCTGCCGGGACTCTGCACAAGTCACCTCAAATTAAAATTCCTTGTCAGAAAACAGCTCTGGAAAGGCAGTATCAAATCCATCTGTTACGAAGATAAACACCAGGCAACAAAATTAGAGAGGAGAGGGTAGCAGTCAAATGGGAAGTGCCGTTCAGAGGATCCAGGAGCAGACTTCACTCTTGGTTTTCACTTGCTTTCTAACTCTGAAGAGCAAGTGAAAATGTACCTGGTCAAATGATGTTCCTAGAAAGAAGCTCAAATTCCAGATGGCTGATACTACCCAGTCACCAGCTGTGAAGAGGTAATAAACTCCACTTTTAAAAAGAAATAGGCAGTGCCAAGCTGCTATTGCTGCACTTGGGGGGGTTGTGTCTGCTGAATTCAGCTGGTTTTAATGGCCACACACATCCAGGGTCTGCACAGTCCCTGGTATGAGTATCCTTCTTCTGATTGCTGTCAGACTATGTAGCATGTACTAAAAGAAATGTAATTTTGGTAGGAGTGAAACCTTTGTCAAGTGATACCAAGGAGCAGCCAAAAGTCATTTGGGCACTGGATATGTTTTCCCTGGAGGCAAGAGCTCATAATGCTTCAAGACAATCCATGGCAGTCTCTACAAGGTGAGAGATGATTGTTTTATCCAAATTTTGCCTCATTTTAAACAACTGCAGTTATTGCTTTTTTTTATATTGACTAACTGTATTGCCCATGATGTATTGGGACATCCAATCCGTTGGATGTTAGTTGATGGAGGCAAGGAGCAGTGAAGGGGTGACCGGGGAGCAGGCAGGAGCTGTTTTTGCAGGAGCATCTGGCCGTGGCCCAAGGAGGTGCGTGGGGAGGGAGGGAAGATGGGTACAGTGAACCACATCGGCTGTGGCGCAGGGGCGAGGAGACAGCAGAAGCTGAGAGCACGGCACACCACAGACAGGCTGGACTGGGAATGGCTGCGATTGCAACAGCAGAACTTTTCAAAGGCTTCCTCGCTCGAAAGCAGCACCTTATCCTGGCTGTAGGCATCAGAAACAGATGAAAGAGCCAGGCATTCAGGTCCCTCTCAGCTAATAAAAGGTTTTGGATAGCCTTTAGCTCACAGTGGACATAACAGTCTATTCCTGATGCTGCTGAACCATAAGGAGTCTGTGTTTTGGTGCTGGTTGGTCCCATACCTCCAGGTGACTTAGTCTGGAGACTGAGCTACAGGCTCAGTGCCAGCTGTGTACCACTGTGCCAAGGATCCTACATCCTGTGGTTGCATTCAGAGCGTTGTGTGCAAGTACCTGGTGACACAACTGGTGACGTAGGAGATGAATGCAACAGCTAAGCGTGCACGCTCCAATGAAATTGCACGTGAATGGGTCTATCTTTTGTGTCTTTATCAACCACAGCTCAGCTGTAGGAAACCAGGTGTCTCTGAGTTCCTAGATTTGCTAATGTTAGGTTGCCACAAGACTATTCCATGCGACAAAGGGATCAAAAGTACGGGACAGACTCTGAAAGCAGAGCAGCTGAGATGAATGAGATCATGAGGTTCCCTTGCTGCTGCTGTTGTCACAAAGAGTACAAACCAGCTACTGCTTGAAAGGATGTGTTTCTGCCCCCCTGGCCAGGTCATATTGAGCCTGAAAAAAGTGAGTTTTTGAAGAATTGCACATCAAATAGAGTAGAACTTGCCCTGTTGTTCTTAAAAAATAGTTTTCTTTGTTGTTCCCTAAATGAGATAATTAATTTCAGTGTTTTTGAAAGAAAACTTTGCCTTTCATTTTGACACAGTACAGTTAAGCATAGAGATTCATGCCCCACCACCCTGTTCGTCGTTTTTTGTTTTTTTTTAAGAAAAGCTAAAAGCATTTGTAAGCCTAACCCTTTTAATTTTAATTTGAACTAAATGTTTCAGGCTGAGCTGAAATAATGTATGGTTTTCCTTTTTGCATTGTTTAGAAAAAGTATTTTTTGTTCAGCTCCCCTCTGCCTTTGGATGGAAACTTAAAGATAAGTATTTGCCAGCTTTAAGTGAAAATGAGTGAATATTCCTTAGTCATTGGGTGAGATCTTTAACTGGCTTTGAGCATTATAATCCTACCAAAGTCAAAGGAATCAGACTGATTTATACCAGCTGGTTATCCGCACCTCCAAGGGGAATGAAAACGAATCAGACTGATTTATACCAGCTGGTTATCTGGAGCTCCAAGGGGAATGAAATCAGTATCATGGATTAAATTTACCATCAATACAAGAAGATCTGTTTGTGTTAGCAAGATTACATCTGTGCTTCCTCATAGATAAATTTTGTCCAAGTCTCCACTACTAACGTTGTCATCTTCATGCTGCAGGTTGTGGTTCAAACTAGCAATAGAAGCCCAGGAGGTTTTTGTTGGAGCAATACTCTCGCCTTTGGCCCCAAGATTTGCTCCAGTGTTCATGCGACCCTGGATTTGAAATGGTTTGTTATCATCTGTTCATTTCATGTGTTTGTGCCAGAAATGTGTGTGAAGACCAGCATGAACAAAATGAATGGGAAGATAATTGTTGTCATTGATTTTTTTTTTTTTAAAGGATAGACACAATAGTAAAGAAAAATAATTATTTTTTGCCAAAGGAAGTTTATGTAACAGGAGTACTTTGTATGGCCACCAGAATGACCACTGGTATGAACAAACTGGTGGGGAAAGACTTCCTGAGGTGTTGCATTCGCATAAGCAAGGGAACTGTTGCAGCTTGGAAAATGAAACCTGAGATTTATGAGCACAAAGGACTTGAAGTCAATATTTTGTTCTCCTTAGTTATTCAATAATGACTTTGACAGTTCCTCTGGGTTTGAGGAGATACAGATTTGCAGGCTGGCAGGATGCAATAGACTAGCTGATTTCCAAAGCTGTCACTGATCTTTGATTTGTATCTTCTGTATTTTCCTTTTTGGACCTGTTAGTACCATCAAGCTCTTGCCTGTCTTGGCTCGGTATGCAGCAGCCTGTCTCCAGGGTAATTCCAGGATGGCTTGTCCTACATCATCTAGAAGAGGCCACAGCCCTGCTTTTGTCTTGCACTGTTATGAGCGAGTTTTAAAACCTAGAAGGACATTAGAGTTGTGCCTGGACCTTGTGCTGGGACACATGTTGAGCCCCATGCACTCCTCCTAAACTTCTGTTGAATCTGTATTTATAGCAGATGAGGCACTAAATTTGTGTCACTTTGAGTTTGTAGTATTGGTGAGGATGGTTTTTGCCTGTTTGAGTAGCATGAGCCTTTCTTTCACTTCACCATTCAGCCCTTTTCTGAAGCTATGTCAGTTATTTACATGCTTGAAATGATTTAAAATGACAAGCACAGTGGAAACTGTCTAGGATGTATAATTTGCTGTGAATTGTTTCAAATTAGAGAAGAAATTGAAGAATGAGGACTCTTGGCTGTGGTATCAGCATGGTCTCCATATGTCTGTGTGAATTTCATGGACGAATTCCTTCATAAAGACAGAGTCCTGCGCTGCACCAAGGATCCCTTATCGCTTCCCCTCCAAGGAGCATGGTAGAAGTCCTTTTAGCAGCATCACATGGAAGCACCCTGGTAGTTTCAAGCACCCATGAAACAAGGGTAATCGCGCTTGCCTGTCTTCCAGGGATATCCTCACGCAAAAAGAGCTAACTGTAGCATAGTTATAGCATACAGCTCTATAGCTTATGTTGGAAAGTGGGTGAGTAGTTTTGGGGCAGATATTATTTGAACATTTTGGAGCTATGTTTGTTAAAGACAATGACAAATTTTTGAAGCGCACAGCAAAAGCAAGAAGGATTTGGGGTTTTGTTGTTGTTGCTGTTCCTGGAGTGCTGCTGCTTCCTTATTCCTAGGGAATGACAGAGCCAGCTGGCATAAATATCCTTCTCATCCCAGTTTTCTTCTATTTTTTCCCCATTTCCTCATTTCGCTATACTATCCATCTACATTATGCAAACTGAGTAATGAGACTTTACCAAGGCAAACCAGAGAGTGAAAGGCAGCTCTACAGGCTTTGGGATTATTTAGTGTTAAGCTGTTATCAGGGTATGTTTTTAAAAAAGAGTGTTTTCCTAACAGGCCTGGTACATAAAGAATTTCTGAATGAATCTGTAAATTTCTGCAGAGAGATGTTGATCCTTTATCTAATGTTTGTTTTATCGGCTCCCTACCAGAGCATATTGCTGGTATGTAAGTAGATTGCTGTCATACAGCCAGACGGTTGCTTCATAGAGGAGTTCTACAGCTCCTTGATAGGGAAATTGCATTTATTTGTTTCTAATAACATCTATGCTCCTCATAATTTGTTTGAGGGAGGTTGTTTTACCTGTAAAGCCACTCACACAGGTACTATTTTTTCACCTGCCAAATTCTTCAACTATATTAACAGTACAAAGGGAGACAAATTTTCTCATATTCACTCTCTTCTCTTAGGTAAAGCGCTTGCTGAGATAAAGGAAATACTGATGCGAATCTGGAGTAACTGGGATTTTCTTCATAGTAACACAAATTTTGAGAAATTAGGTACTAGATTTTGGATACTAGAAATTGGATGCTAGAAATGCAACATTACTCTGCCTGCTTCCTCACCTTGCTTAAAAATCAGTAAGAATACTGTAAAACAAGGGATCACTGCTTCCAGTGGGATGGGAAGCAGGAGTTTTCCTGTGCGTGTGGATAACTCTGGGTATGTAGCACTAACAGAGATATTGGATGAAACCAAACTTTAGTCAGCCTTGAAAATACCTTTGTAATTCCTGCAGCCCACATGGGGTTGTGACCCTGAATTTGGGAATGGCTGGACCAGTGCTCAGTGCCTGGGGAATGGAAGTGCCTTATGCCATCCTGGGCCAGCCCTTCCAGTGACTTGAGGATGACCTGGCAAAAGTCACTGGGGATTTTTTTTTCGATACAAACACAGCTAGAAAATTTTCGCTGCTCTGCTCACAGAGTTACAAACATTAACTGGCCTAAGAAAGCAGACAGCGTGCATGAAGGTGCTGTTCCTGATGCAGGCAACCCTTCGATTTTAGAAACTGCTGCTCAACCCCTACTTGTGGTCAAGAGCATTCTCCGGAGCATGTAGGATAAACAACACTTTTCTTAATTTCACCAGTTTACTGGCTGGGCTTGTGTTATGGTCTCCCCTTGGGAAGGGCAAAGTATCCCCAGAGGACTGGCATATCTGTACCTCCCGAAGTTTTGGGCAAGTGATGGCAGCACATTCTCCAGCCTCATAACCTCTCCATGAAAAGATCTTCAGGTACTAATTTTCAGGTAAAAGACTGCCTTGTGTGGTTTGTGCTGAACCAGGCTTCAAGTAGAAAACATCAGAGTGATACTTAGACAGCGAGAGTGACAAAAAGACCAAAGACACTCTATAAAACACCTGCGACATGGTCCGGTGGGGGCAAGGTGATTCTGGCTTGATAGAAATATAATATTTTGCTAATTTTGCTATGCCACTTTTCTGCCTGTTGGCTCCCCGGGTCCCATGGGAAGCCACAGCCATCGCAGGAGGGCCCTGAATGCCTGCACCCGGAGCTGATCCTGCTCCGTGGAGCAACAGGAGTAGAACGTCTTTGCAAGGCGTGCACCCTCTGGGCTCAGTCCTGCTGAGGTCAGGGGAAATTATATCCATGGCAGGAAGACTGGATCTTAATGTGTTTCTGAGGGGGTATCTTGTACAATTATTTCCTTACAGAAACTCTGGCCTTATTCAGCACTCTGCTGTGTGTGCCGATTAACCTAAGGCTTGCTTTTGACAGGGCATGCTTGCTTATACAAGTCCCACTACCTTTCTGCTCTAAATGGCTAATTTCACAAAGCAGAGCTTTTTAAGCATTAATAGCATTTTTTTGAGGAGATCTTGACAAAGAGGCATCCCTTAAATATCTGCCTTCCCAGTATCCTGCAGCAATGAGGACACAACCTTGGGAGTTATTTAAAGTTATATATTTTTAATTGCATCTTCTAGCTGAGAGACACTGGGATCTTTAGTACAATTCCTTTCAAGGTGACCTTTGCACAGTTGTGTTGTCAGGACAAGCCATGGTATCACTGTTAATAGGGGCACTCATTGGAAAAATAGTTTCACCCATGTTAGGTCTGCTGGCATCTTGTAAAACTGCAGTGGCTGGGAAGGTGTTAGTATAGCTGTGCAATGAAACTTTGCGCCCATGGAAGGCACTGGTAAAGCTCCTATTGTGCTTAAGTTAGCCAGGGCTTCCTCCTTTAGTCTTGAGGAGGAAGGTTGAGGAGTATGAGATGAACATCACAAGGGGGGGCTACAGTTCTTCCCTTGCATCATGCAATTTAAATACCGTGCTCGTTACTGTCCTGTTGTCTTCGACCAGAAAATAACCTACAAAGTTCCTGGGTGTAAAATTAATACGTTTCTTGCTCCAGAGTCTATCATACGATCTTGAAGACTGATATGGAGGCAGAACTAGTCTTCTCTATTAAATGATTTTACGTACCAAAACTACCTCAGAGCTGGTGTGTACCAGGCAGGGAGCCTACTTTGCCTCAGCAGCTGTTTTTGGCCAGCCATTTACCTCTAGGTAAGGCCAGTGGCTATGGAGAGGTTACCAAATCTGAATAGGACTTTCCCATGCTTTGTATTCCCATCGACAGAAAAAAGTCAGTATCAGGATGCCCTGCAGGCTCCTGGCTACTCTCCGAAATGGTTGCCAGCTGATGGCTGCTTTAGGAGCCGCTGTGAAATGAATCGGTGATTATAGTTCGGTTCCTGTTGACAGGCGTCAACCTTACAACCTCCGCCGCTGGCAGCCTCAGTGGCCGGCACAACCGAGAGGTGCAGGGCTGAAGGAGCAGGAAAAATAAACAGCACTCTCATAACAGGATGTGACTGCCCTGCTTCCATGATTCATATCCTAAGCGTGGACCAGTGTAGCCCAGCGACCAGGTCCTTGGCCCGCTGGTTTCTTTTTGAGGTCCAGGAGACTTTCTGATATTACTACTATTTACAAGGAAACTGCAATTGGCCTGGTTCTTCAGGAATTCCCACAGCTGGTTCTCCTGTGAGATGAAAATTTCTGCCTCAGCGAGGGCTTTCAAAGGGGCTTTGTAGTGCTGCCGGCATTGCCTGGGATTTTGATGTAAAAGTCATTTAAAGTTGGAGGCTGCCTCATCTTACAGCATTTCCTGTAGAGCTGGTCTTGAGCATTCATCAAGGAGAAATGTGATGAGGTTTCTGGTGAAATGTTCACCCAGTATCTACTTGCCCACTGTGCAAAAGTGTCCTTCCCCCTACGCCACCTTCTCCCTCAGCTTTTCAGTCAGCTTTAGCATTTTCTGGCTGCTGAATCATTAAGGAGGTTTGCTGGCATGCATTTGGGATGGCACATGTCTGGGAGCACTGGGCTCCCCTCTAGCCCACTGACACCTCTTGCTTTCCTTTCCAGCATCTGGGTGCCTTCCGGGTAGATTTAGGTTCCTTCTGAAGAACCAGAAAATTTCCAGCTGCTGCTACACAAACTTGTCTGCCATCTCCATGCTCTTCCTGAATAGTTGCGCTCACTTTTTACTACCTAGGGAATGTGCTGAGAAAGACGAAGGTGGAAGATATTGTAATTGACGCCCACGGAAAATGAGTGTTTATGGTATACTCACAGTGTCAGAAAAAAGCAACTTTCTCTGGTGCGTAACTGCCAAAACACAAGCTCTGAAAACATACAGCTGTCTTCTTCCCAGGTCTCTGCAATCTGGAAGACTGAGGATTCATCCTTTTCCCTGAACATAAATAAATTTATGGTTATTTTTCTAATTGCTTGCACTTCTCCCTTTAGAAACACCAAACCCTTGCAGCTCCCAAGAGGTTCCTCTGCACCTGCCAACAGCTTTTATAGCCTGTTTCCTTTTCCATAGCTAAGTTTAGCTCTTGATTTTCCTTTGTCTCATCCCTCAGGCAGGTCTCACAAGTAGTTAAGCTGTTTGTGTTTTCTTCTTGCCTGCATCAAGAAGTTTGTAGAAATAAAGTGCAAGCTTCTGTATCAGATTGGTGGGAAAAATATCAAAAGATAAGAGAAAAACAAAAATCCTTTCTGAAGCTGTTGTGCCATTGAAATAGTCACAGCAGAAGGTGACTTTGCTGAGGTTGAATTTATTCATAATCACAGAAATCTCTGCAAGGACTTGAATTTCTCGCATATCTCATGCAAGTTCCATTTCCAACCAGTCCCATGTTGCTGACTTGACTGCTGACCTGAATTCATGTCATTGTGGTGTCTGTCTGCACTGGAGAACTGCAAATAGCCAACAAGAAGGCAGGCCTGCCTTCAAAATTTCACGGTCTGAATATATGACAAGGTGTAGCGGTCAATGAAACTAACAGCTGTGGAAAGGCTAAACTGACTGTAATAGAGCAAGGGTGAGCGAGGGAGGAGAAATTAAAGCCGTTGACTGTCAGTCATGGGCTGACCTTGACATCTGTCCATTCTTTCCCTGCAGGCAACGTTTTGCAGGAGAAGGAGCAGAGAGGAAACTTTGAGGAACACTGCTTTGAGGGGTGCGAGCTAGTGCTCCGGCATGCTGGGAATGGATGGAGGTGCTGATGCACGAGAGCTGGAGGTGACTGTTTGCTTCTGGGGCAGTTTGGCAGGGCGCTAGCCCAAACCGGAGGTTGCAAGGGTGAATCTCACAGTCTCTGTAGGGTTGTGGGGTCTGGCCAGGCCCCTGAGGAAGGCTGGGGCCCTTGTTACGTGATTGCATCTGCAAAACCAAATAATGGGAAAAATTTTAGGGTCACAAAAAGTTCAAGAAGTCCTCAGTGTGATTGCACTGCATGGGCTGAAAAAAAGCCTGCCTGGAGCAGAGCAGCAGATCAAAAAAGATTTGCGCTCTCCCAGCAGTATCCTATCTCAGATAATCTTTTTCTATGACATTAATTTCCTTGGGCAGAAGATTAAGCACTTTTAAATGAATTATAGTGATTTTAGTTTCTGCTGTCCTTGCAATTATCAGTGCAGTCTCTTAGTTGCCCTACTGCCATCACAGAGCCAAAAAGGTTAATAACGGTTCAACCAAAAATTGCTGGTTCTGTGTATGCGTGTGATATGTCAGTATCCCATAGACTGAGCACCTCTGGTATTTAGATGGAATTAATTTCATTCCCCTGCCCAAACAAGATCTGGTCACCACTTACCAAGGGCATTTCAAGGTGAATTTTATATGTGACTTGCACTGGCTTTTTCCGTTGAGAAAATTCCACTTGGACAGGTTCCTCTAGTGGGTCATTTAAGAGACAAGTGGGTGTCTTAAAGGTTGTGTTGAATTCCTGAAGAAAAATGTATCTGATCTGTGGTCAAGGTGTTAAAAATCCAAGACAGCATTCGGACAGACATCCTAGCTACCACCTGGGCTAAATGGATAAACCCAGGAACTTTAATCACAAAAGCAGTGATCGGGCAAAGGAGGATTTTTATTAATTTTTGTTGTATCAGGGCATACATCCTTTTTAGATTGTATTCCTTGAAAGTGGAGCTACCACAGTCTGCACTAATGCTAGAAACAACCCTACAGCTGTATTGCTAGAGGGCCTCGGGTTAGTATTCCTGCAAGTCACTGCATTGTGCTGCGTGGATCTCGTTCTGGCTGGCTCCAGCACACAAAGGGTGGCCCAGATGAGCTCCCTGGAGGACCTCAGTCACATGAGATGCTCTGACACTTTCTCACTAAGAGTTTCGAAGCTCTATTAACTGACACTCCAAACTGATTGAATTTAATGAGACTCTTTCCACTGACATCATGGCTTTGATTTATACTCTTAATACATAACGCATTGTTTCAAATGTGAGTCTTAATATCCTTGTCCAGTCTGCAGCTCTTCCAAGTTGAATACGAATAAACAGAGAGAAGGAAATAAACCCACAAGTTTAAGAGATTTCTGTGTGTCTGTTAGAGGCAACTGTTGATTAATGCCAAGGAACAGCAGGAAAGGGTGTCTTTTTCCTACGTATTCAGAGTCTGAGTCTCCCTTTGCAGTCAGAACATTGTGCCGCTGAGTTATTTTCTATCAGAAAAGGCAACTGAACCTCTCATGCAATAGTTAGACCAGTAAGAAGGTTAATGGACTGAAAACCTTGTATGTTTATGTTAATTAAATCTGTCGGCCACTGTATTTTTCTTCTCTTTTTAGTCCGGTTTTCTAAGGAAACGAAGCTTATACAGTCGCAGTGGCTGTCTGTCCATCTGTTGGTCCCCCCCACTCCTCCCTGTAACTTTCAAACTGTCAACAAATTTCAGCTGATCTGGAAAGACAGGAAAGCATCTCAAAGACATTACCGTTTTTATGAATTTCATGAAGACTGGTGGAAATTTTCCAAAGGCTTGATTAATATCCCCTCAAGGTAAAGCTGTGATCATTCAGCATTGCCCTTTCTGTTTGCCCCAACGCACAAAATCCATCTGCCCTATCATTGTGCGAGTGGCTTTAAACCAGCTACAGCACAGGCTGTCCTTGCTCACCCCAAAGCAATAGAAAAGTAAAGGTTTTGTAGGAGCCAGAGATGTCACTGGAGACTTGCAAGGGATGGAGGGGAACTGCAGGGCATCAGATGGGAAACAGAAATAAGTGAGACCAGCGGGGTGAATAGCAGATAGCAACAAGGGAGGGATACCTAGGTAGGTATCATGCACTGACACTTTTTCAGGGACGTGACTATTTTTGAAGGATGAGCAAACATCAGAAAACCTGAGAATATTGTGGCAGGGAGGAGGGCTGAAGGGTGCAGAGTAAGCCCAAAGGTGTAACAGGGAGGGGACACCGGGCTGTAGTAGGCTAATTTCAGTGGTAGGGTGGGGGTTCCTAACAGAAATCCATAGGAAACTGAGTTTCATTAGTTCAGCTGCTCACAGAAGAACTTGTTTTATCAAGCTCTTTGTTGGCAAGGTTAGACTAGGGAATAACTGAAGTTATTCAGAAAACATGCTCTCATGATTTCTTTGGGGCTGTGCAATTGTACTGATAGAGATAGCAACTCTTTTTCATGATAAATTATGGCCAGAAACCATACCTACCCTCTGCTGCCTGTGTTCCTCACAGCACCCACTGGGTTTCTTTGATTGCAGGACTTAGTTTTTCTTAAAAGGATGATTGTTTTGCTGTGCCCACGCCACTAAGATGGAGCTGCGCTGATTAAATAGAGCCTTTGTGAGCAGTTCCTTGGACTATGTGAGGAGGATCCTTCTTCACAGTTATGTGAAAGCTTATACTTACTTGGATGGCAATCAACATGCCCTGGTAGATGAAGCATTGGCCGTCTGTGTATCATTAAGGAGCTCAAAGAGTCAATTCAGTCCAGACAGTAAACAATGAATTGCTGACACTTTCAGCTCTGCTGGGGCTCAAAAATACCAGCGCGCACATCTGAGCCGTATCAGTGGAAACACACAAGGATTAGATTCTTCTGGTGACGGCTGCATTTTTACTGTGAATAATCTGATGGGAGCCTGATGGTGTCCAATGCATCCATTCTTGCCTTGTGATTCTTTTGCCATCTGAAATGTTGTTAGTTTTAATGACATAATTATCCTTTATATATTCAGTTAGACATGTGGGTTGGGGTTTTTTTCCTTTTTTTTTTCTTTTTTTGAGTTATAATTAGTTTCCCTGAGAGGCAGCAGCTTTCATGCTTGGGTAGTTTTCTGAGAAGCTGGGACTGAAAGAAGCTTTTGGGAAATGACAATTATATGTCCATGGTTTTTATTTGGTATGCTTTATTTTAGTCTTTGTCTAGGCTGAAAGCTCTTGTTGACTAGCAGAAGATGGATCGAATCAGTGAAATTAGGCAATTTCAGTCTCCCCCCCACGAACAAAAACATACAAAGAACTCGTATATTGACTGAAAGTAAAGTGTAGTTGTTTCGCTGAATTTATACAAAGTACTGGCAGAAAAAAATGAATACCCCTTCCCCCCTATCCTCCAGGGCATTCATTGAATTCACATGAAATTTTTTGCTGAACTTCTCTAGAAGTTTATCTCAACAAAATATTTTGTAGTAGATTTTTATATCAAGGGAATTCTAACAAGATGAGACTATTTCATCAATGTATCCTGGAAAAGGCTATTGGCTTGTAAATGGCCTTGCAACCTTCTTCTGTATTTCCCTTTCCGTGGTCAGCCCAAGGTGGCCCATGCCTGCCTCAGGGACCTTGTGGTACCTCACAAAATCCCCCTGGGGACTCGTGCACCTACACGGATGCATAAGGACTCTGCAGTGGGTTTAAGCATTAGGAAAAGAAAACATCTATGGAAACTTCTCAGAAATTACAGGAGCTGTTACCTTTCGAAGCTTGATACCTGTGGTTAGTTACTGATTGCATTATGCCCTGGCTTCACATCATAATTAGGAAAAAACAACAGAGAACAATTTTCACAGGGTTTGTAAAGCTCCGGGATGCACCAAGGTAAGGGCTCTCCCAGCACCAATAGAAAAAACCCGTGAATTTTTCTGTAGTTTATGGTGCCATTCTGCAGCAAATCTGAGGAAGGTGCTTAGTTTTGAGAGCAGCTGAAAGGTCTCATGTTCTGCCTGAGTGGCAACTTTCGTTATTATACTGAAATGATCAAGAAAAGCATTTGCTTTCGTGGACAGGCTGGGTGGACAACTCCCCCCCCCCTCCCCGCAGTGCAGGGAGGAGCACTGAGTCCCGCAATGCTGGAGCAAGGGAGCTTCCCTCCCTCATGTGGGGCAGGCTGCTTGCCTGCCCACCGTGCTCCTGCAAGAGAAACGAGGAGGATAATGTGCAGCTTTGCTTCTCCCCAGCAGCTGGTGCAGCCACTGTGGAAGCCTTGGGGGGAGTCAAGCACTGCCCCCCGACTCTGCTCCCCTGGCTGCTCTCCCCGCGGGCCCTGGCTGCTGGGGAGCAGCAGAGGGGCCCCGCAAGGCAGCCGGGGGAGCATCTGACTTGAAATAAGGGGGAGAAGAATCAGTACTTGTTCTAAGTTATTTTGCTCATTCTGTTTCTCCCAGCTTCAAGCTACACCAGGGCAAAGCCAGGGTTTCCATCACTTCTGGGAGATGGCAACTGACTTCTCTCCCAGAAAGCCCATAGCAGCTAGAATTGGAAAAGTCCTTGTCAGTCCCTTAGTCTCTGCCTCTCTTCTCCCGCCCTCCCTCTCTTTTTCCTTTTTTTTGAATAGTATATTTGAGAATGATGTGTCCATGCTAGTTTTGCCTGTCTCTTGCAAAGGGTTTCCAATCCCTTAGTTTAAATGGAATATTATTCCCAGATGGAAAAGCTCATCTTCTGGCAAAGTCAGTGATATAATTTGTTTATATAGATTAGTGCAAGTAAAAGGGAAAGAAAAACAAAAGGGGAGAGAGAAGAAAATTCCTTCACCATCTCGTACTTGTTACTTGTCAAGTTGTGTACACTGTCAGTAAAGCTGTGCTCTTGCATGGTCAGGGATGGTGTGGCCGCAAAAGGCTGTTGGTAGGGAAGAGGAGACAGAGTGTCTGTCACTCTGGCGTGGAGGGAGTGTGCTACATAGTTTTCATTTTCTGCATACATGATTAAAATTAAAGGGAAAAAAAATAGTCTTGGCTCTAGCAGTGGGAACCACACAGATGTGAACTGAAAGGAAAGCTGATTTTTTTTGCTTGTATGTCACCACTTCCTGTGACCTGAATGATAGATTTGCTCAGTTTTCTGCAGCACAGGCAAAGACATTAGTTACCCTTTTCAGAAATAATGGAAGAAAAGTACCATGTTCAGTGCTTCACGGTGTGCTTTCTGTGCTTTACTTTAGACGGGTCTAGCAGCTTTCTAGAATCTGTTGGAGATTTTCTCCCTTCCTTCCTTTGCAGTTGAGGACCCCAAGCACACACTCTGCAGGTATCAGCAGGCATCAGCTTGCTGCTAATTGCCTCCTCCAGAGACCTCCCAGCTCTTCCGCACGGGTGCCGTCCGTGTTGCAGCTCTCCATCAACAGGCGTGGAAAGTCTTCGCCTGAAAAGCCAGCCACTTCACATGCTGCCTTAACACGAGGTTGCCGGGGTGAATAGACTAGAGTTTCACTTCCAAAGAACTAAGTTCAAATTTTGGTTTCGGTCATAGAGGGAATTATGTTTAAAGATCTTTTAATCCCTTGGGAAGCTTTCCAGTCCCTGGGGATATCACTGCTTAATCACACTCTCATCCCAGTGCCGGATCATTCTCTCTCAAGATAGGGCTTGTTCAGGGACTTTTATGGAGTTCTGTTTGCTTGCTTGCTTTTTAAGTGGGACTATTTTCCAATTTAATTTGGGGTTGTTTGTGAAAGGTGACTGCTTTCAGAAGGTTGCTCAGAGTTTTTTTGGGGTAGAAAAAGTTGAACATCCTTCCTTCTGGTTAAAAGGTACACAGCACTGGAAAATGTAACTGGGAGAGGGAGAAAGGTGTGCAAAGGAGAATGGGGATCATGGGGGTCCTGAGCCACAGTTGTCATAAGACAGTCAGAGGAATTTCCGAGTTGCAATATTTTGGATTTTGCTTTTTACATGAATTATCACACTTTTTTCCTAGTGGAAGGAAGGAGGAAAGTATCTGGTGGTGGGGGCCAGAGCTGATGTAATTACCTCTTTGCTTGCTTTTGTGTATTTCACATGCTCAGAAGTACGATTATGCTTTGAAAGAGGAGTTCACCCAGAAATGTAAGGGATGACAAATGCATCGGCCCCTGCATGGACCTTTACATTTCAGTTCTGGACCCAGCAGTCCCCCATTTATGATACAACAGGAACATATTTTGTTCTGCTCCAATAGCAGCACTCGATTGAATGTTACTGGCTTGTTAGGAAATTAGATGATCTGTCTAAAGCTTTAGGCAAGGGACACATTTTCTAAGCAAGTATGGAGTGTTTGAGTGATGCCAGCAATAATAATCCGTAAATTACAGATGAGGTGCACTGAGCAAGCAGTGTGTTATCTCTCTGAATGTTTAAATTTTTGCACATCTTGGCAACTTCTTTAAAGAAGGCGAGAGCTGGACTGTCAGTACTGATTTTAGTTTTGCAGTGCCATGGCTTTCTATTTATAATGGACATGAAAGAGGTCCTGAAGGCAGCATGTCTTGTCAGTGAATTAAAAATTCCCTCATAGTTGCAGTGTTTGCTTTAATTTAAATATTTGTCATGGTTAATGAAAGATAGCCTGAGAAAGTGGGAGCAAAGCAAGTTTCCCAGGTCACATCAGTTTATTTGTGTTGTGGTCAAAAATACAGTCTATGGTATGTGGCTATGAATGGCTATGATGCTCAATGGATGGCAAAGTGGGTAGCGGTCCATCGTTAAGGGGATTTCACTTCGTGTCGTTATCTAGCAGCCTCAGATGTTAATGTGGGGAGTCTGGCCTATCTTGTTTATAGCAACTGATAAAATGTAAAGTAAAGTGCCTACCTCAAATGCTCTGCATCTGTGCTGAGGCAGTTTCTTGATGTCATCTTTAGGTGGACAGGGAGACATGCCCAGCGTGCAGAAAGACGCAGGTTAGAACTCTGGCCGTGCTTCCAGCTGCAGAACTGCCCACTATTCCCTAGTGTACGAGGTGTGTTGTTGCAAATAAAAACCCGACAAGCTCAAATCACATAATAAGCATTATAGGCTTCTCTTATTTAGTTCACAATGTATAGCTTTGGGCAATGTTCAGACTCTCCAGTGCCTGCTAATTAATTTGTTTTCTTATACTTTACTGAAATTTGGATTGGCACCGACGCCCAAAAGGGAAGAATCTAGCTGTCAAAAAGTGAATGTCGATAATGAGCATAAGGTGTGGATGGAAACCACACAGTTGTCACACAGCAGCTATGACATAAAAGATGCTATTGCTTCCATACTGTTTCCCATAAAGGAGAGAGATATTTTGGGAGGGCAGAAGATGCGATTACGGGAGACAGCTACATGGAAACTGTCATCGTATGCTCCGTGCACTGAAATGGAGTAGTGTGCAGGACCAAAGCTGTTAGAAATATTTTAATAAATATTAAGTTCATGGATGAGTAACAAAAATATGTAAGCATTAATTAAACATGGCTGGCTAGCCTGTGCAGCATTGTCCGGTTGAGGAACACAGGATTCAGAGTAGGAAGCTGAGGTTTTCCTCCTGGCCCTGAAACTAGTTTTCTCTAAAGTCTCAGCAAGCCGTATTTTCCACTGATTTCATAGACTTTGGACCAGCAACATGTGCCTTAGTTTCCTCATCTCTAAGACACTGTTGTTTGCTAACATAACCTCCAGACCCCTGTCAGATATTGATTATAAGTTATATTAGGACCCTGGAGAGAATAGCTACAGAAGTCTGAGATATTAATTAATCATCATTGCTTTTAGGCTCCTGGCCCTTTGCTGCATGATGGCAGGCTACAGCCCTGTATAGAGACGGGCCTTCCCTTTCTGTGTCCGGGACTTCTCCTGCCAGCCTCAGGCAAACCCCGGTGCTCAGGGCTTGCCTACCTGCTGCGGTGCCACCCTGGCTGTTACCCCACTGCTCCCAGGCAAGCACTCCTGCGCACTCATGCCTAGTTCCAGGCTCCTGCAGACAGTATCAGCTGTTGAAATAGCTTGGTAATGAACTCTAGGGCAGCCACTCCGTAATAAATTAATCTTCATGAAGTCTGATGACCATAAAGAGTAATCCTGATGTGTAGCAACTCTCTCCATAACAGCACAGCACCATGGGGGCCTGTATCTCAGAACCCTTCGTGCTCCCTGTGGTCAATACATATGGTGAGCTCTACCCATCTTCAGAAGTGCCCTTGAAATGGTTGAAGAGAAGTAAGTAAATCTATGCTTTAAATAGGTTGCATTACTGAAAATTACTTGAACGATGAAGCAAAAGAAGAGAGTGTGCAGGCAGTAGATGGCGAAGGACAAAAAATAGGAGGCTGATGTACAGCTCGTTCAGCGCCTGCGAGTCCTCCGGCTGTGTTGCACGAAGGGCTGTACTGCTCATTAAGCCCTGTGAACCCCAGCGAGGCAGGCGCGGAAACCAACACCTCAAACCTCCTTGCAACCACTGGAGTCGCAGGGAGGTGGTGATGGTTATTTGCGTGACTGATTTCTCCAGTCCCCATTGTGCAACTGCAGAAATACCAAGCTGTAGTCTCCAGGCCTGCACTGGAAACACAGAGACAGCCCTTCCCTGAGATGCGGTGGGAGGTGTGGGGGCTGCCTCCTGCTCTGTTTTAGCAAGAGAACATCTCTACAGCTCCCCATACCACCTTCTGCAGAATGACAACCAACATATGACTTGGGTTTGAAATCTTTGCAGCTGATGGAAAAACAATTAAGATCTCATTAAAATTCTATGTAGAGAGCCAAGAAAAGGAAGATAATTTCAGAGGAAAGGTGATACGTAGGACAGTACGGAGAATTCTCTTAAGTTAAGCCTGTCATTAGGCGGGAGCACAGAAGGTGCTAATTGTACAGTGCATTTCATTCATCCCACAAAGAATAATTAACACTTTCCCTTCTGCCTTCCCCTTCACTGAATCAAATGGATTCAATATATATGCTCTCTTGTTAAGGAAGGAGTTGTCATATCCTGGATCCATATGTGCAGAAGAATTTTACTGGTGGGTTTCTTCACCTGCTGACTGTTGAACAGGCATCATTATTAGCCATGTAAGGGAGTGCTGATTTCATTAATCTCTTCATGTGTCTTCATCTGTTGCTGTTACAGAAATTATGGACCCAAGATGGGGAAGTATCGGAACAAGCATTGGAAATGGCTTTCAGGTAAGCACATGCTTAAATACTGCCCTAAGCAGGGAAGGACTTACCAGAGATCATTTTTACCCTGAGAGTGTGTGTAGATGTGCTGGTGGGGAGGGAGCACAGTGCAAACAAGCCTTGCTTGCTCCCATGCGGGCTGCCAGCAGCCTGGCAGGGTGCTGAGGATTTTTCCTTAAGATTTATTTCTAGGCTGATCCAGACATTGACAGAGAAACCAAAGCTCTTGCAATGCGTGGACTCTGACCTGCCTTGCTGCCCTGATCACTATCAGTCCTGAGCGATATTATTGTGACAGAACAAGAGCTGCTTTGCAAAGCAAATCTTAGCCTCACCAGGTCCAGTTTGAGTGTTTGCACACAGCTTCTCGGTCTCCCACACTCCTCATGAAATTTAACTAGAGGTGATAGTCCACTTTCTTTTGAACTGGAGAAGATATCATTGCATGATATTACACAACTGATGCTCTCTACTCCAGTGATGACTGTATTTCAAGGCTGGGATGAAGTGATCCATGTTCACGTGGCCTTTCTACTTCACAGAAATCAGATTAATTAGTTAAAGATTAAAAAGCACTCTGACATTCCTGGCTGAAAATGCTATCTCTAAGTATAACGATAATGATAATTTACACCCTTTGATACTTTTGCAGGAGTCTCTATAAGAGAAGCTATGCTTGTACAAGCTGGTGTGCTTACTGTTAACTGAAGTTCTTCATCCCAATTCATGTCAGAGACAGCCCAAAGAAACTCTTCCCCTCTCCCTCGGTCTAGGCATCTTCAAAGTTTTGGGAAGTTTGCCTTAGGACACTGTGCTCTTGATGCCTATAAATGGCATCAGTAGACGGCTGGCTCTAAGGCTTGCTACAGCTGTGATGCGAATGAGGGAGCTGCACAGTTACACAGCCACTCCACTGCCTTGCTACCCCACTGTTTGCATTGCACCGGCATGGCTAAAGGGGGTCCTTTCATCCCCCACAGTAGATTTGCTTCTTGTTGGTGCTTTGGGCATACAAGACCAGGCAGTTGCAAAACGCCAGCTTATTTTCAGCATTGTAGACACCTGCCACCATTTCCATAGCATGTGGGCTCTGAAAGTGCTAAGCCAAATTCCTTCCAAATGTTTGCATGGGCTCTTGAGACAAAGGTTTAAGATGCCCTTGCACCTCTTTGTCCTTTGATGCAGCCTGAGACAGCAGCATCCTGTCCCCAGTCCCACCATTTCCACTGAGGTGCGAGCAGCCTTGGCTGCCGGTGACCGGGGGTCATCTGTACACCCACACCTCACCTGTCCTCTCCTGCCCAGTCCTTGTTTCACCTGTTAGCCCCATAACTAATGTGTGTGGGGCTTATGTTGTTTCCATATGCTTCCTTCTGATCCACTATTGCATCCAGTCCATGTTGGCACATGAGTAATCTCTGACTGAAATTGGGCTTGGGGGAGAAAGAAGAGAGTTCAAGGGATATATCAGAAACAAGCTCTCTCACATTTCTTAAAGCACTGAGACTATGCCCTACCTAAGCACGATGAGCTGTACACAAAGTCATTTAGGAAGGGTCATCTTCTTTGGCCAGTCTACCTGTGGCTACATAGTCATTACTTGGACTTCGCCCAACCTGTTTTCATTCATAGACTCCTCACCGCCCGTCTATGAAGCTTATGTTCCTCTGAATGAACCAGAAAGCTAAAAGGTAACCAAATGCGATAATTGAGCAGGGGGAAGTAGGGAAGGAGATTCCTTTGGTGCTTTGCTGAAAGTTAAAATGGGTACGGTTGCTGATGGTGAGAGTAATGGGTGTGCCAGCAGGCCCAGAGGGATGCGTGTGAGGTGTGAGTAGGTGGGGTGTTCTGGGGGTAAAAGCATGCAGGCTGCCACTGTAGGAGATGTTTTCTGTCCAGCAATGAAGAAACCCTCTTTTGTTGGGAGTTGTCGGCTTATGGGATCAGTAAAGCTTGCAGATATAGATCATTATCCTATAGGTCTCCAGACATTCATATGGTGTGGCAGAAACAACTAGAGAAGTTCCTAGGCAGATGAGGAGCAATTACTCATCCCAATCTCTCCAACTGACTGAGGTGCCTGTTTTGGTTTCTTTCCTTTGTAAATTGAAACAGCAGATAAAATCAACGAGACCCAAACCTGCAGATTAGTGAGACCAAAAATAGCCATTCCCCTTCTGCTGCCAAGGTAAGTCATAGCATTACAAAAGGCTATTGTGACTTTTGACACAATTCCTGTGTGGCAACCAAGAGGCATTTCTGTGAGAGCTGTGAATGCAACTCAGTTGCCAGTGTAGGGGAGAGAGGATCTCTGTTGGTTTAGGGATAGGAGACGACCAGCTTCCAAAGTTTTGGAAGTATCACTGATTTTTTGCATGCCTAACAGAAAAAATTTCTCATGCTGGGCACCTGAATCCAGAGGCCACTTTTAAATCTTGTTTTGTTTTTTTTCTGGTTGAAGTGGAAGAAATATTTCTAACATGCAGTCCGTTCTTACAGGCACGTTGACTTGAAAGTTAATCATAGTTCTGGCCCCAGATGGTTACAGTGCATCTGCTTCTCCATCTGTGCGAGTCTTAAAGGATACTTGATAGCTGTCCAAGTAAGTGCTTAAAAATTGTATCATATAAATGCAAAATAACAAGATAGCATAATCCAAAATGATCGCAAAGGAAACAGAGGTGGAATAAATGTTTCAAGCCTCAGCTGTGCCCTATAGATTTTACCTGAAATACAGATTATTGTATGGCATTCATGAAGTGTTGTTACTCATAGTAGATGTGCACTGAAGACGTACCTACCTATTTTCATCAGGAAAATGCTATGGAAATATACTTCCTGCTTTGCCATGGACAGAAATCTTACAAATAGGTAACATGTAAACAAATGTAAGCAAAAAAATGTTTCACCCATATATCATATTGTATCATATCATATCAATTATATTATATATTGTACTGTATTTAAACTTGGTGTGGCTGTCTGTAAGTAAGCTTGTCTTGCAAATTGGTTTCAAAACAGTCAGCATTCTTTTCTGTACCAGAAGCCCTTGATAAGTCAAGAATGGTGCAAACTATTTACAGTATCCTTCTGTCCTCCCAGGCAAGATAAATGTAGGAAACTCTAGGGCTGAGATGTGAGATGTAGTATCGATGAGCAAATATGGAAGAGGCCTCACTCAAAAGATCATTAGATCAACTGGTGAATTAAGATGGAGATGGAGCTAATTGAAATCCTTTTTTTGGGGGGGGGCCTGCTGGGTCCCTTTCAGGCATGTAGAGAGGCCAGTAATTATGAGGTCTGAGACCCTGGGAAGTTTCAAGTGATACAAACCTTGATCCAAAGCTCAGTGAAGCTGAAGAAAATCACATACAGAATCACACACAGAATCTTTAAGGTTAGAAAAGACCTGTAAGATCACCAAGTCCAACCATCAACCCAACACCACTATGCCTGCTAAAACATGTCCCACAATGCCACGTCCACACATTCCTTGAACACCTCCAGTGATGGTGACCACCACTTTCCTGGGCAGCCTGTTCCAATACTTCACCACTCTCTCTGTAGAGAAATTTTTCCTAATATCCAGCCTGAACCTGCCCTGGCGCAACTTAAGGCCATGTCCTCTTGTCCTATCACTTGTCACTTGGGAGAAGAGACCAGCACCCACCTCTCTGCAACCCCCTTCCAGGTAATTGTAGAGAGTGATGAGGTCTCCCCTCAGCCTCCTCTTCTCCAGACTGAACAACCCCAGTTCCCTCAGCCGCTCCTCATAAGACTTGTGCTCCAGACCCCTCACCAGCTTTGTCGCCCTTCTCTGGACACGCTCCAGCACCTCAATGTCCTTCTTGTAGTGAAGGGCCCAAAACTGAACACAAGATTTGAGGTGTGGCCTCACCAGTGCTGAGTACATGGGCACGATCACCTCCCTACTCCTGCTGGCCACACTGTTTCTGATACAGGCCAGGATGCCGTTGGCCTTCTTGGCCACCCGGGTACACTGCTCGCTCATATTCAGCTGGCTGTCAAATCAACACCCCCAGGTTCTTTCCAGCCAGGCATGGCATCCCCCATGGTGCATGAATATTGCACGTGTTATGGGACTTTGTGTTTTTGAAGAATAATTATCTCAAATGCAGAGACAGAGGATTCCACTAAACTAAATTCCACAGTCTTGTTCTACATGAGGGTTACAATGGTTAAGAGGGAGGAAGGAGTTGCTTTTCCTCTCAAGGTAAATATGATGATGAGGTTAATTTCTGGATCATTCCCCAGAGTCATATCCAAGGGGACAGAGAAGTCAGTAGGGCTCTCTACATTGAGTTGCAAGCCGTGAAATAGAGAGCCAGCACGCCATACCTGCCATGAGGAAGCAGAGGAAGAATGAGGGAAATGGACATGACCCCTTGCCTCAACCTCACCACATCTGCTCAGAAGCAGCAAGCCACCACAGGCAGTCAGCAAACTGCATGTCTGTCACAGGCGCAAGACATTCCCTCTCTTCTGGAACAAGCTGTGAGCACTGAGTATTGCAGTGTAAGTAAAACCTTTAATGAAGGTTGGGCTTTACAATTACACATATTAAGAGCCTATAATAATAGTTTACAAACAGGAATCATGTGTTTTGCTTTGTCATAATAATAATCATCAGTGGTACTTGGCAGCTGTTCTACCATCACAGAAACTCACTGCTGCAGCCTGGAAAACCCTCTCTTTCTGATAAGACTCAAAGAAGGGCTGCTAACCATGTATATGATTGCTAGGCAAATGATATGGCAGAAGTCCATTGAGCAATAGGCCAAGTAGGTACATGGAAATCAGCAAGCAGTAATACGCTACCCTGGGAATAAATACTATGGTATGCCACACCACTGGGGACGAAATGTTAGTGCAAAATGAGTACATAATATGGTGAGCAACCCTAAGGGGTAAGGATCTGTATTTACAACACTCCTTACAATTACTAATGCCACACTCAGCAATTCTGTATTAAAATTGGTATTTGTTGTTTAATACATTGCTGAGGACTGATTTACAATTTGATTCCAACTCCTAAACGAATTGCAATTATTCTGGCAGCTATTAATTGTGTAAATTGATGGGCAGGAGTTTATCTCACAGTATCCAGTCTGTTTTTTATGGCTGCTGTTTTATTGCTCCATGTTTGCTGTAGGATTGGCTTTGCTTGCCAATACTTACAAGTTAAAAACAAATTTTAATATATTTGTTGGCTTATATGTAAGATTGGGGGAGGGATTTTTTCATTTGTGATTTGGAGATTTTTCCTCTTCATCATCCTGAGTTTTTTCTATTAATTGTTGCTCCATTTTAATTATTTTATTAATTATTTTATTAATTGTTGGATCAGCTGCCAAAGTCAAGGTCAGACACTCTCTAAAAGAACATTGGGGCATAATCTGTGGGGAGGAAAAAGACCTATTTAAGCAAAGGGCATACAAACAAATGGAATACATTCACATTGGCAATTAGAAAGTTTCTAATTGTCAAAGCAGTGACAATCTAGAGCCAGTAAGAGAAATGGGAGGAAGAAAGCTACCTGGTTCTAAAGTGGAGACGGAGCAGATCATCTCAGATCGTTCTGGGTGCTGTGCCTCTGATAGAGCCTGGACTCAATAGCTTGCTTACACTGCTACATGAAGGCTACCCTGCAGCATGATGAGGTCCTGGCACTTCGTGCAGTTTCCCACCATCCTGCTTGGTCTTGTGGTGACAATGTCTGGCAGAAAGGATTACCCAGATCCTACCTTGCAAGGATCTTGGGCTTTTCCAAAGGGCTCTGACTTGTCCTGGTCAAGAGCAGACTGAATTTATAGTCAGCCCAAGCTGAGGCTGAGAAAATCTGGCCGTCAGATGGAAGCACTCTGGCAGGTAGAGCACAGACAGAGCCTGTAACCCCCAATCTTTTGTGAGCTTTGCAGTGGTTAGTTACGGCGAGCTGATGTTTTGGGTCCTGCCGGTTTCCCTGTACTCTGAACTCACAGCGTTCAGCAAAGCACAGAAATGGCCTTGGGCTTTGCTGAAGTGTGAAAAACTTCAGACTAGATTTCTGCAATGCTGCATGAGTGTTGTTTTACCCCTGTGCCTCCATCCAGGCACCAGCCAAAAATTCTGTGAGAAACAGGATCTTGATGTTAGTGTAGAGTGGCAGATGATTCCCTTATGATTTGGGGTGAGCTCTTTGATCACGAAACCTCATAGATTGGAACTGTGAGGAGAATGGAGAACATGCAATGTTCTTTCAAAAGGTTGCAGGGTTTCCTTAATATCTACTCCCTGGAGCCAAGTGGAAATCTCACTAAGCCACCCAAATGTTTTGCAGAGCTTTTGCTGCACAGAAGCATCCTCAAGGCTGTAATGCAGGCTTTGGCTTATAGCCAAAATTGTTATTTCCAATAATAATGAGCTGATTGATTACTGCCATCAATTCCTGGCTGCTAGAAATGACAAAGAAAAATATTTCAATTATTTTTCTAATGACAGGATAGAAAATAAATAAGCCCTGCCATTCTGGGAGCAAAATATGGGTTAGGCTAGTCCTGAAAACTAGAGAGTGGAAAATTCTACTTTCAGGTACTGAAAAATTATTTAAAGTATATGAAGTCACTGTGTAAAATTTAATAGAGTAAGTGAACATAATCTTAGTGGCTCAGAGATACAGAACAAGCCTGTGATACAGTGACTAGTAGCAGCCCTTTGGGTAGATATTGCTTATCTCACAGTATATTGATGTCTCCACTAGGCCTGAACTTGTTAGACATGACACTTCAATCTCAGAGTAGATTACTGCAGTAGCTTTTTACCTCAGGACATACAAACTCCATCCTACTAACTTCACCGTAGATAAATTTTCATGATACATATGAATTCCCTATTGTGTACATCAAAAACTGATCGTGACTGGAGTGTCAATAGGCAGAATGCATGAATGTTTTATAATTCTTTCATACTGCTGGGCATGCTTTTCTTTCCTCACATTTATATATACTTTTTATAAGGGGAAGAAACAGGTAAGAGTCTCATATTACGCTGAAAGACAAGAAGACATGAGAATATTTGTACTTTTTGATCTAATGTGGTGCAGAATAGTCTTTCAGTCTTGAATAGGGCCGTACTCCTTTGCCTTGAGCCAAGGCAGACTCAACAAAGGAACATTGGCACTGCAGAAATTATTCCCACCAGCATGAGCTGCTTAGGAAACATAGGCTGAGGAAAAGTTTACAGAGAGAGCAAGAGAGAAAAGAGTGAATTTTAAACGCCTGGAGGAAAAAATATAAGGAAAACAATATGCCCTCTTCTGCTGAAGGCTTAATCAAGTTTGGCCTGAGCCTTTTGGCTTGAGGAACTTTGGATCCTGCTACCCAAATGACTGGTCATGTGCATTTGTTTCAGAAAAGCTTGCCTAGTTGTAGAACACTGCTGATTTCCTGGCTTCTTTAAAAAAAGGCAAAGGCTGTGTTTCACTGTTGAACTCATTTGCTGGTCAGGGTAGTGAAGTGAGTGTGGCTCCAATGAGGCATGAAGGAAGACTGCAAATCATGAATGAGGATGGTAGCAAGGAGGAACCTGGGTATCTTCACTGAGTGTTTTAGTGAGAGAGTAGTTTGTCTGAGGATGGAGAGTGTGAGGAGACTTGGATGCAGCAAGAGAAACTAACCCGTGTATAAAGTTGAATCCAGATTCTTCTAAGAGGAACACGGTGACAGGACAAGAGGCACCAAGCACAGGTTGCAATGTGGGAAATTCTCATTTGTTATTAGGAATTTTTTTCTCACTGGGAGGGTGGTGCAGCACTGGAATAGATGCCCAGAGAATCTGTGGGATCTCCAACCTTGGAGATGATACCCAAATCTTGATTGGATGAGGCCCTGAACAAACATGACCTCAGCAGGCCCTACTCTGGGCAAGTGGTTGTCCCAAATAACTTACAGAGGTCCCTTCCCGCCTGAATTATTCTGTTATTCCGAGTCAGATCCTACAGCTGGCAATGGAAGGACCTTGGCTATCATGGTTGAGGATGGGGCAGTGTGAGTCTCTGACTCATGACTAGGCTGGAGTCACTGATGAATTTGGTGTATTTCATGACTGTATGTCAAATTTCATGGGGAGCCTGACAGCTACAAACTTTTTGACTCTGCAAGGCAAGAAATTATTTGCTGACTCATATCACTAATAAATGCTGGTATTTGTCCTGTCCAGCACTGGCAGCTGATCCCTTTGAACTTTTCATGATGCTCTGGACCAGGGCAGGAGATTAGTTCCCTCGAAAATGCCTTCTCCATGCATGCTCAGACCCAAACTTTCAAAGCCTCCAGTTCCCCAGCTGAAACTTGGTCTGCAGGGAAAAAGCTTCAAGCAAATGGGAGCTGGATGGATCAAAGTGAATGCTCTGGGCTACCCCCTGCTCTTGAGGGATGCTCTGGGGGCAACGCTGTCTGTTGGTTCTTCATCGCAACGGTAATGTTCTAGGTTGCAGTGGATGAGTTGATGGATTGCTGTTTACATCAATATTTTCGTCTGGAAAGCAAAATTCAAGGAACAGCTCTGGTATTTTACCTGCTTTATGTGGGAACATGGTCACTCATGCCCGTAATTCATACTATGGTATGACTGGGACTCTGGTATGTCACGCAGCATTTCAAAATCGAGAGTGACAACTTCAATTATTAAGCCTAGCTGTAGATGTGTTTTGTTAACGGTATGATGTACTTATAAGTGAAGAATAAGAAGTGGACTTCTCATTATCTAGCTGGACAAGTGCCACTAACAACAGGGCAGATGTACTTTAATTCAAACAAAAATCCCTATTTCAGTTATATTCAAAATACAGAATTTCATGGAGGTGTGTTTTCCTTTGCATTTCCATAGCATAGAAAGGAGGCTGGAGGCACTAACAACAGTACCTCAGATTGCTGCAGCAGCTGCTTGTATGTTTGTGCCCCAACATTTTCTTGTCTTGGCATAAACGAGTGCATGTGTGTGCACTGCGTGCAGACTGTTTGATCACTCCTGTCATGCATAGCCTGGCAGAGACACGGTGTTTCCTACACGAACTGCCATCTCTTCCCAGCTCGTGAGTGAAAGGCTAAACATCAAGCAGAGACTAACAAGATTCCACTTCTGCAGCACATTTTAATTTTCAGCAGTTTGTATTCTGCCATATACCCAACACTCTCTCCTAAGGGGAAAAAAGCAACATAATTGAACAAAACCTATCCCATGTTAATATACTCTGTTCCCTTCCAGGATTGTGTTCATCAGAGGAACTATTTAGAGAGAAGGCCTTTCACAGTATTGTGTATGGTCCAAGTTTTTTTTAGTTGGTATGGGGATTTTTTTGTTTTGTTTTTTTATTTGTTTGTAAGAAAGCACTATTTTAGAGGTTACATTTTCAGAAGCCATTGGATTTCAGCCATTTCAGATACATAGTGAGAAGGCAGGAGACAGTAAGAACTAAAAAATATTATTATTTTCCTCATTACCAGCAGGAACATCCCCATCTGAGTCCCATTAGAGAGGTAACTGCCTACATTAATAAATAAACCAATATATAATCAGTACCAGTCTTAATGCTGGGGCTGAATGACCTAATTTAGTAACTCATTTATTCTGTGTTTTAGTAGTGTGGCCTCTCTTGTGTTATCTGAGTAAACAGAACAGATGCAGATGTTTGCCAGAGGTTCAGAGTCTCATAAACTTGTCTCTACAGACTAGCTTGAATATGCCTTATAAATTCACTGGTCTTCACTTACTGGACTCAAGCTTCAAAGCAAGCATGAAAGCTAGAAATGCAATATTTATACTTACAGATCCAGTTGTTGTAACTCAGATCAATCAAACAGCAAGAATGAGCTAGAGAGAGAAACAAGAGTAGTACATAAAGCACCTCTTTTATTAATTATTTTCCACTGGCTTTACTGAACCTGCCTTCCTTCAGTGTCTGAGACATGGTGAAGAGAGTTATCTCGTTATCTTTGTAGAGGCATTTTCAGTCTCTTACAGAACTAATTACCTAATCGAAGGGTAACTGGTTTATAGATGAACAGGACTTTTGCTCTGTGGTCTGTGTTTCTTTCTGTAGTTCCCTCTCAGATTTCTGTATTTTTCCTGTGTGGGGGAATCCATCTCCAGTGAAAGGCACTTGTGTGCTTTGGAGTGCATTTGCTGAGGATGACGAGCAATAGCTGCTGTGTGTCAATAATTGTAAATAAAAGCAAACCCATGAGAAAATCCAGCAGCTAATCCAGTTCTCTAGAAACACCTGATGGAAGTAAATAAGGCAAAGCATGTCACCCTTCAGCCCCTGCACCAGGTAGGTTTCTCAGGTGAAGGTAGGTAAGCTTTGTGTCTTGAGCAAATCCCTGAACATGCCGACAGCTGGTCCAGTCTCACAGTGAAGCAACTGGGCACAGGCCACCAGCAACTAGGAGGTCGGCACAGCACCTGTGTGAAAAGTAGCCAGGGTGCTGGGGGAGGCAGGGACACCGCAGCATCCTTCTGTGCCCAACAACAATCACAAAACTTGCCAGGGGAGTGGGACCCACCAAGGGTGACTGCTCTCATCACTGCTCCCCATCAGCTCCTTGCCAGTGGAATAAATTATGACATCTGTCTCAAGATTTGTCTGTTTAACACCAGCAATATAATTTCTTCATCTTCCAAAATGGATTGATCTGAAGCCCTAACTTTCGTCTGCTTTTCCATGAGCATATTAATTTTTTGAGAATGAACTCAGTTTTTCCAGTTGCCTTCTTGATTAGTCTAATGAATTTTCCTCCTTCTCTTCCCATCATCAAATACACTTTCCCAGATGATGGGGAGGTTCTTCTCTGGAGGAAAAAGATTCTTCTCTGACACAGACAAGGTTTTAAATGAAGATTTTAAAAGTGCCTGGTGATTTAAGGGGTCTCAATATTTCAAGTACTAAGTCTGAAACATTGTAAAGTGACAGCAAATGCTGGGTACCTGCCCTCTGATCCCTGATGCTATCTATTTGAAGTTTCCTAAACTGGCATACAAGATCATCACTCGTTTTTGGCCCAAAACATATCTCAGACATTCAAAAATCTCATTCTCAAACTTCTACTTCTGCCCCAGACCAGAAAGTTGGCTGAAAGTTGCCAAGTATGAAGTTTAAAACAAACAAATGCATAAATACTTGGATCTTTTTAATTACTTCCTGTTTTCTGAACTTTCATGGTTCATGTTTTCAATCTAATTCTTTCTGGCTTTTGGAGAGAGATTTCCTTCCTGCCTTGCTTTCTAACTAACTAACTAGCTAGCTAGGCTAAGGAGTTAAAAAAAAAAAAGTTGCATAACTGAAGGAACTTTCCTAAATAGAATATATCTGCTTACAGCACAGAGCATAGATCCTATACTCACCTTGACTCTCTACATCCAAGCTAACACCAACAAGTCACTGTACAGGCACGTTGGCAGATCTTCTTCTGTACTTACCTAACGCAAATCTTCTCCTCCTTGTCTTTCTGCACAGCATCTCCTGTAGTCATGCATGAGACCCTGCTGTGCCCAGCTGCTGCTTTTTGCCCAGCCCATCCGCAGGGCTCCATTGTCTGTCTTGGCAACCCATGGGAAAAGGACTGCAGGGTGGTAACTGCCACGCTTCCCATACAAGGTACGAACCACATTACTTTTTACCTGTCCTGCTTAATACAATTCACATATTTCCATTTTTTAGGTTAATTATTTACTCTTGCTAGAAACCGAGGATGTTAGCGCAGACTTCCTCACTCCTTAGACCTGAACACCCAAAGGCATGCTGAGTTTTCACCAAGCATTCCTTAAAGAACAACTCAATATAAGAAATCCTCCTACAAATTCCACACGAATCCACATAATCAGCCCTGCCAATCCACTGCAGACTGCAAACAGCCATAGACAGGATTCCAAACAGTTAATTTCAAATAGCTCATTTTCTCTCATCTCCGCACAAATTCCTGTCATGAAGCATTACATGTAAACAACCCAGAAACTTAATGACGTGCCTTTCAGTCAAATACTAGTATGGCTTTTCAGTCTGAGCAGATTAATTGCAGTTTGTAACAATATAAAGTGATGCAGTCTGATTAGAGTGTCTATTGTTCTTTGGGATAAAATATTTTATGTGAATGTAAAGCCAAGATTTCTGTTGGCACGACTTTATTGACTTCTGTGGAAAAATAAAATACTCATGTAAAATCCATAGTACATCATTGTTCGTGTGCTGTTATAGTAAATAAATTTTATAAGCTTCTGTAAATTAGATGTGCCAGATCAGATTCCAGGCCCTATGGAATGGCATTGTCAATGAAGTGAGACAATAGGAACATTTTGCTTTGGAGGAGACACTTCTGAATGAATCTTTTAGCACTTTATGGTTTTGAAGGGGTTTCCTACTTCCATTTTTTTCACTGTCCTTGTCTTTTTCCCAAGCAGCACCTTGAATACTGTGTTCAGTTTTGGGCCCCTCACTACAAGAAAGATATTGAGGTGCTGGAGCGTGTCCAGAGAAGGGCGACGAAGCTGGTGAGGGGTCTGGAGCACAAGTCTTATGAGGAGCGGCTGAGGGAACTGGGGTTGTTCAGTCTGGAGAAGAGGAGGCTGAGGGGAGACCTTATCGCTCTTTACAATTACCTGAAAGGAGGTTGCAGAGAGGTGGGTGTTGGCCTCTTCTCCCAAGTGATGAGTGACAGGACAAGAGGAAATGGCCTCAAGTTGCACCAGGGGAGGTTCAGACTCGATATTAGGAAAAATTTCTTTACTGAGAGAATGGTGACACACTGGAACAGGCTGCCCAGGGAGGTGGTGGAGTCACCCTCCCTGGAGGTATTCAAGGAACATGTGGGCGTGGCATTGTGGGACATGGCTTGATGGGCATGGTGCTGTGTGGTGTGTTTTTCTGTTTGTGGGTGTGTGGTGGGTTTTTTGGGGGTTTTTGGTTTGTTTTTTTTTTAATGGTTGGACTTGATGATCTTACAGGTCTTTTCCAACCTTAGTGATTCTGTGATACTGTTCTTAAAACCTGCTTGTCATTCTCTTTAGTTTCATTCCTATGTACTCTAGAGTTGTTTTTCTATTCTTGCTACAGGCATTGCTCTGGTGTTTCATGGCAATCCTGTAGACCCAAGCACAGAAGCACTACAACACAAGTCCTGCTAGTTGCCAACAGGACTAATGTGAGAAACTTCCATGAAACCCTTCTGAATACATCCCTCACTGAGCGGTATGTCCCTCAACACTTCAGGATGGGTTTTTCCTCTTCCTTTTTTTTTTAATCTCCAACTCCAGCTCCTCTCCAACTCCTCTCCTCTCATTTTTTAAAGGAAAACATTGCAGAAAAGACATTCAAGTGGATAATTAATGCATGGTTTTCTTGGGTTTTTTTGGAGGGGGGTGGGAAGTATCTCTGAGGCAGATATACTAATGCATAGCTGCTTGGCTCAGTCTCTTTCTTTGAAACATTTTGGGGTTTTTTGTCTGTTGTTTTGTATAAAACCAGTTTTCTTTAGTTTAGTTTTCCTTGTTATTTTTCCAGTTTGCAGAATGCCATGATTGGGGGCGATCACTGCTCAGAGAGGTCAGAAGTTGTTTGTGGTGTTTAGAATCCCATGTAACTGCACCGGATGGGCTGAAATTTTTTTGACAAGTGTGTGGGCTTGCCAATGCAATTCCACCCTGTCCATGCTGCTGGATTAAAAATGAAGATCACAAATATTATACAGAAACTGCCAATGTCTGGTTGTTTTGCCTCCTGTTATGTTATCAGGATTCCAACAGTGTTTCACTTTTACAGGACTAGCACGTTCTATAGAACAAGAGACATTTTTAATGTAATATTTGCAGTATTACATTTCTCTATTACAATACTGCCTGACACTGGGAACCCAAGCACAAGTGCTAGATGGAAAAGTACAAGCTGCTTCACATTGAACTAAAGCTGTGTGTATTGGCATGGGGGAGCATGTAATTCTTACCACCAGTGGGATGTGTTCATACAGATGACATTAAACCAGGCTGCACAATTGGTGATGTTTAAATCAGCATTGCAAAATCCTGAAAAAGTGTAAAAATGAAGAAAAAAATTACATTATCAAAATATTGAGTCTTTACTTTGATATGTGTAGAAATTCTTTCTATAGAAATAGATTCTTTATCCCCCTCCATTTCTGTAAGGCATCTTCTTTATTTTATATATCCACTCTGAGTGGGTAGAGGATTTTAGTTTTTGGTGGGAGGGGTTTTGAAAGAAGCTGTTTTCACACTGCACGTAATAGCATGGTTAGAAGGACAATTACTACAAATTCTTCCATTTCTGGGTGGGAAGATCCCCAAAGGCAGCAGGAACTCCTATTGCTACCCATGTGGTTTGTCACTTGAGCGTTGTTGGGGTTTTTTTTTGGTTTTTTTTTATTTATCCAACCTATCTGCTGTAAGCCATCGCCCCTTAGGCAAACACATGGAGTTTCGATCTCAGATTGCATGTTTGCACATAGTTTTTCCTTACTATGAACAACTTTAGATGAAATATTACTTAATTGTTCAATAATTGTATGCAATTTTAGGACCAATTAATTCCTCTTTGGGTGACTTTAATTACTTTGATGAATATTGAGGCATAGTACAATATGTTCCTCCCATGAGGATGTTTAGCTGTTCTTAAGTCAGAGGCTGTTGGGAAATAAAACAAAGCATCTGACAGAATCAGGTTTTCATAAAAAATAAAAAAAGCATCCTTCATAAAGACTTTTAAAAGGGAAATGTCAATGTTAGTTGAACATTACTGATCATTTGTACAGCTGGATAAACACAATTCTTTCACAACTGTGGTAGGGAGATCATGAGGGTACTGGAAAAAAAGGTGACTTGATATTGAATTTTCCTTAACTGAGGTTTCTCAAAGCAATGTGGGTTAACAGGTCTTGAGGTGACTGCATGGGCAGAAAAGGTGTATAGCAGAGAATGACAGAAATCAAAACTAAGAGGGATGGGTTTTTTTTAAAGCCACTGTGGTCCTCTCCACATCTTGCCAGTCAAGAACTCTTCCCGGTAGTATAAGCCAGATTTAACCAGAACATTTACTTGGCGCAGTCAGTAACAGTAAGTATCCGTAACTCTGAAAACAAGGGATTATATTTTCCTTTTTTTTCAAATTCTGTTTTGTCTACTGAATGGGGAATGGATTGTTAGCGGAGCACAGGTACCTCCACCTCTGGCTTACCCATGGCCTCCACCAGCGGTGCCCAAAAGCTGTGGTCACCTAACCACCCTCTGAATGTGAATTTTGCAATGTGAAAACGCTGACGGTGGGCAGCACTCAGAGCTCTCATCAGCAATTGGTCCTTTAGGACTTCTTCAGGCAAGTGCTGCAAGTACAGTGAGGACAGGCACTCTTGCCCTGCCTGTGCTGTAAAAGGAATGAAGATACATGTGTGAGCTCAGTTACCCCACATTTCAGGCCACACCTTTCAAAAGCAATTCAGGATAAGCTGCAAGGGCATGCAACTCAGACTAATAAAAGGATGCATACAGGACGTCAGATTTACTGTCTAGCCTTGGAAAAATCAGAGTATAATTTTCATTTTTTATTTTATCTTTTTTTCAATCAGGCATTTTTTTTTAAATAGATAAGAAAAGGGCCTATCTGGAGCAGTTGGTTTTGTACCCTCAAGGGAGAAGTTGAAGAAAGGAAAGGGAAAAAGCAGGAGTAAATTACAGTTTCTGTACTGATTCACAGATCTGGTTGCCATCAAATCTAGCATTGTGGTGGTCACATGGACTTGTTACAGCTAGAAGCAAAGAATGCAGAAAATAAGGGGTTTTGACCCTAAAGCTTGAAATACTCAAAGGTTTAGTGTTTTGAGTAAGGCGACAATCCAAATCCTATAAAGGCAGAAGAAAAACAGGCTTTGGCTTCAGTGGGCATTGCATCAGGCCTTCAGATGACTAGCAATCAGCAGACTTCATTCTGTGTAATTCTGTATGAAAGAAGCATTAGTTCTCGAACATACAGTCAGCTGAAGAGGAATAAGACCCTCTGTATCTTTGCAACTTACCCTTCTGGTCAGCAGACATCCCCGTCACTGAAAGCAATGGCACAACTGGTGGAAAGGCATCTAGCTCTGCTTTGCAACTGCTGCTTCCTGCTAAGCCGTCACCAGAGAGAGAATTAGCAGAGACTCCATTTCACATACCCCAAATCTGAACCCTGGGTTATATTTAAACAAGGACAGGAAAGAGTCTGAAGACCGTATGACCCCGGTGAACTGGGGGATCTTTTTTGCTAAACTGAGAAGCAAATGTCGGAAGATCAGATTACAAGTGTCTACCCGCATGTTTTCACTGCGTGGTGGGTCAGCTGGCATTCAGGCTCTGCAAATACCAAGGAGGTGGTTCCAGAGCAGTAAGCACTTCAGCAGTTCCTAGCACCCGTGGTCTCAAATTGGGAAGGATTTCATAACATGTCTGAAAGCCAAAAGCTTCTTTGACTGCTAATTTAATAAAGAAGAGCAAACCACTGGGTAAGTCCTTGGAAGATAGACTAAATCAGGCTAATTTGTTATATAATCCCTTTTTAATGTGGAGAGTTAAGGTGATGGCAAGATGACTATGTGTTTAATTCTCCAAATAATTCCTGACGGGTATTGACATTAAAGATGGGAGAGAGCAAGTCAATTTCTGCTTGTTGTTCTCAGCACGTGCCAAACTCTTACTTCACACCAGTGAGGAAAGGCTGGAAGTTGTGTGTTTCATATGCATGAAGTAACAGTTGGCACAAATCACCAAGGGGAGAAAAATAAAAACCACTAAAGCCCAGCAACCCAAATGTCACTTGCTGACAATTTTTTGACTCTTCCTGCTGAAAAAAACAAAAGTAGTAAATGAAGGCCTCAAGCAGAATATTCCACCTGAGTAAACTCAGGTGTCTGGTCCTCCTCAAGGCAAATAATGTGCTTGAGAAGGCAATGATAGCCTCAGTTTTCCAACCTCCTCCTTTCCCTGTCTTGGGAAGCACCATCCTGGGCAGTCCCAGAGTGGGATGAGAGCAGAGCAGCAGAGGATGACAGAGCTTGACTCAAGTTGGTCCTTTCTTCTGTTGAGGCTGTTCTTCCCCATTGCTAGGAATGAAGCTGCTGTGGCTCTTCGTGGCTAACAGCATCTGCCCTGCTTGGGGCAACTCCACCATGTGGATCAGGATAATGGAGTTTACATCCTCCCTTTACCAGCACTGTTGGATTTGCCCCAAAACAGCTGGAGGTAGCTATATCTGCACAACCTGCCTCTAACTCATGTGTCTTCACATAGGCCTGGGACATCTTTGGCATTTGGGCCATGGCTGTCAGGGCCCTGGAGGCACTAAGGGGCCCTAATGTCCCTGCCCAGCCCCCTGCCCACCCTGCCTATGGCCCAGGTCCCCATGGCAGCCCCCCAGGGCCATCAGTCCCTGCCCCAGCGACACCGCAGCAGGGCCAGGGTCCAGCTCCCCACAGCCCATGCGACACCCTGGCAATGGCCATGGGTTACATGAATTTTCTCACATGCTTTTGTTCGAGGTGACAACCTGTGCTCGCAGGACACGATAGCCATCTAAGTCTTCCCTGTCACTTATGCAAGTAAATACATGAGTAAGTATATTTATTCAGAGTCAAAACATGTATATGATATATGGGATATAACATACAGAAGTATTATGTATTGTTCCTCTATGATTTCTTCCCACTTCACTGTCCTGCAATCTCCCTTTCTCTTCCTTGTTCTCTCTAACTTGATGTCTACAGGGAAGAAGAAGAGCTGAGGATGAAGTCATGCAGCCTGGAAAGCAAGGGATGACACTTGGCAAATTAATATCAAGAGTTAATTTCTGCATGTTTCCTATCAAATCACTCCGGAATTACACAAATAGATACTTTCCTCCTATTTTGTTGATGACTAGAATATCACTTGTAAGTCAAAGCTTGCTTGTTCAAATCACTCCCTTATTTTATTTTTAAACAAAGAAACTGTTTTTGCAGTTTGACGTGTTTCTTGTTTTCAGACCATGTTGATTTTCTGTGTGGTTCACTCTAGGCTTCCTATGACTGACAGCTTATTATCTTGCCTTATGAAAATCATGCATGACTTCTGGGAGCCGTCTATCAAAAGGAGAGAACACACTGAGAAGCTGGTACATTGTCTCTAATTATTATCTGGGTTGATGGTTGTTCAATGAACCTATTAACTGCCTGAAGTGACTTGCATCCTTACAGGTACGGTACTGCATGGTCTTTCTCTGCAACATTTAAATGGCAAATGCAGCCCCTGTGTAGTGTCCCAGGCTAACTTCACCTCTGGTCTGATGGTTCCCAAATGCAGCTGGCTTCACTCACATTGGACAGTAGACCCCTTCCTGTGCCTTCAGAAGTAATGGCTGTAGGTGAACATTCCCTTCTCCCCTTATCTCCTATCCTCTGACAACCGCCTCAGTTCAAGGTTTATGCCTTTCAGTGAAGCACTTAAGTGCACACTTAGCTCTAAGCACTTCAATCCTGTCATTTCATTGAATACGGATGGATTTAAGTGCCTACTTGCAGTTCACAGCTTGTCAGCAATTTCTTTTGCATTGGCCGGATAAGACAGAAGTTAGGAACCAGCCCTAACAGTCTTGCGGCTGGGGGCATGGTTTGCTTTCTGGTACTGATGGGCAACACCATTCAAACCTTTCATGATACTCTAAAGTAGAGATGGACAGGGCCCTAGGTCCAGCTGCTCACTGAGGATGGAGGAAAGGTCCTCCCCAGAAACCTAGGTCTGACCTGCAGAAAAATGGGAAAGATTCCCCCACATTCTCTCTTTGCGGCCCACTGATAGCACCATGCTCTGCTGGGGCAGGCCACCCCAGGAACACAGCAGGCTGCCAAGCCCGCATGCCGTGGCCATAACATCTCTATTCCCCAGCACAGATCTGGTGGAGGTAGCTGTGCTCTATCCCTTCCAAATTGTACACTACCATCCCCAGTCACCCACACATATCTCTTCCCTGCTGTGCCTCCTCCCAGGATCAGCTCACCCTTAAGAGTCAAGAGTATGTATGTTTAAGGGCAGCTCAGGAAGTGAAAAGAGAGAGGAAGAACACCATTCATGCTGTGTAGTGTCTGACTGAGCTAACAAAGCTTGAGCACCTTGTGCACACTGGGATTAAGTGCTAAGAGATAACTGATCACAAGGATAAGAGAAAAATAAATAGGCCATATTCATGTGAGTGGTAGAAATCATCTTTGGGGGTGATGCCAAAATGAAATGGTATGCGTTGAAGCGTGGCCAGTGATAGACTCCAGTTTTTCACACCAGTTACAGCACAGATGAGTTCAGAAGTTGTACCTGTCCTAGGAGGAGGGATTGCATGGTAGCATGTAGTAATCTGTCTCAAACTGAGACTTTTCAGAGAGTTTTTGGCTGGCGTTTGGAAATATCCTTGGAAGCTTTACAGTCATCTCATTTTGCTCTAGTTGGTGTGCATTAGCATTTGTATCTATGGCAATGAAGAAGGAGTTTGGCTTAGGACTGGTTGCCACTGGCTTCCCAAGAATTAGAAAAGTGAAGCTAAATGACCTCAACCAGATGGCAAACCTCACTCTTGTCCCTCTGTGGCTTTATTCCACTGGGTTATATCCAGCCAGTTTCCAGCCCAGGGAGCTACCAGGGAAGAGTGGACCACTATGTCCACCAGAACTTGGTAGAGCTGTAACCAGCTTTATTTAAAGGTTTTTTTTGAACATAAGATAGAGCATAATCTGTTTTCAGTTACACGAGGTAAAAACAAGACATGCTTCAGACTTTTGTGCTGCTGCAGCAGCATCAAAAGGAGTCAGGCAACTGTGCTCACCAAAAAAGCATGGAGAAGTTGTTCCGCAAAAGGGGTCACCTGGCTTGGGCAGCCCTGTGCCCCTGCTCTGCTCCCTGTGCTGCCAGCACAGCTGAGCACCTCTGGGAGTGTGGTCACCCATAAACTCTGGGCTGCTAGCATGGCCCTGGCAGGTCTATGTGGCACGGCTCTGCGGAGGAGCCCTGTGGCTGCGTTACCTTGTGCTGGCAGCCGTGGACAAGCTGCATTTGTGCCCCTGTGCCACTTATAAGTGTGGCCATCAGGGATGGCTAAAACTGAGAGCCAAACTGGGCTCCTTTGTTGAGATGGAGCTTTTAAGTTGCATAGGTAGGGATGGACAAGTTGAGTTGGGGAGGAGGAACACTAGTCAGCCACCTTGGAAATTCCTCTTTCTGAATGTGGATGGTATCTTTTGTGGCACTGCTTTGGATAGCCGTGTTGTGCAAACTCCCAGCTCTTTAGAGATCCAGCAGACTATGAGACAAAAAAACCCCCACATTATATGTCATTCTGGGTATGTACTTGCTGTGAATGAATACAAAGACCTATTCATCACTCCTAGTGCTCACATAACTGACAGATTAAATCACTCTCTGGCTGTGAAGATGACAGTGGCCCAATAGCTAATGCTGTCTAACAGTTTCCATTAGAAGGCCTTGTTTCTCATTGTTTATAATTTTGCCAGGCTTCAGCTGCTTGAGCTGAAATTTCCCATGCCATATGTCACTACAAACTGAAGTTTTGTGTGTGGAAGGGCCTAGATGAATAGTCATGGCATTTCCAAACTCATGTATCACTGAAAAGTCACTTGAACACAATTTTTCAGGGAGTAACTGTACATTTCTCCTTTCTTGAGGGAGCAGAAAAAACATCTTGAGCTAGATGCTCCCCAGTGATTGGTGCTCAGGCTGAAGTTGGAGTTGCAGCTGAACAGCCTGAGTGCAAGAAGTTCCATGTCCAAGGCTCTCAACTTGGTAGGCATTCTTGACAGTTTTAACCTTTTCCAAAGTGACCAATGTCTTTTGAGGCTGTACTTTGGTCCCTGACGTACTTAGTCCCATATTGTAGCGCATGTTGTTGACAGAAGTTGTTTTAAGCAGACTGAGATTATGCTACCAGGGAGCACAATTTGGGAAGACAGCATCTAATGACTTAAGTTTGAGCACATCTTGGGTTTGGGTATGCATGATGGCTTATAGCTCTCTTCTGCTCACGCTTTACCTTCTCCACTGTTGACCATTTGTCGTATTTCTAACAGCATTCCCTGTCGTATGGGATCAGAACCAGGTTTTCAGATCTCCTTGCTGGTCTGAGCATCAGGCTGAAGTTGCTAGTTCCTGGAGATGAGTTAGTTGGGCAGCTTTTAGAATTATTTTAATTTGGTCCACTGAATCAATTTTTTTTCTCTGCACTTCCAAATAATACTGGAGAGGTCAACAGGAAGAGCTTTCAGGCTGAACTGAGTTGTTCGCAGGTGAGGTCGTTGTGTTGGGAGGCCATTTGGTGGCCAGAAATCAGCGGCATCAGCTCAATTGCACATTGGGTGGAAATGTGCTCTCTGATCTGCAGCCTATATAACCCTTTCTCTTTCTCTTCAGATATTTTTATTAGAGTGAGCTTTACAAGGCCCTAGAAAGGACCTCTAGCTGCCACAGGAATCTGAGAAGGCTTGTGTAAGGTCCCTAGAGGAGTTTTTCCTTAACCATTGCGCAACCCAGAAAATTTCCAGATCTCAGTAAAAACTCTGTGTGTGCTGTTTTCCCAAACCGGGCATCAATGTGATTTTTAGGAGCTATTGGCTAGGAACTATCTAGAGGCATAATTTACAACCACCCAGAATATTTTTATTTAACTACCCACACTACCAGACTTTCAGATGATTTAGAGCTTGCTCAGACAAACCTGAATTACCATTAAACTAGACAGCTTGGGTCCAATTAGTAACATTATCCCAGGAAGACAGTGTTCAGCATGGCCTGCAAAAAATATTGGACCACTTACTGTAATCTGCTTTTATAGTGGATTTTGCAGTTGTGCTGTATTCTGTAATGGCATTGCCATAGTGTTAGCAATACCTTAGCTGGCTAATTTGAAGCTAGCTGGGTATGACAATGCCATGCTGCAATTTTAATAAGGTCTGTGGAGAGACACATCTGCAGTCAGAAATTGTTGTCATTCTGCACTGCCAACACGGTGTAATACTCTGCACAAATCCTCAAGCCAGACCTTTGGAAATGAATCTGGATCCTATAAACATTTTAGTGGGAGGAAGCAAAAATACTTGCATGACCTGCCAGGTCTTTTTGTCTCATAGGTAGGACTTCATATGGAGGAAGTGGTCTTTTCCCTTGGTGATAATAAAAGCACTTTATATTTTTGCTACAATGGAAAGATCATGCATTATATAGATCATACTGAACAGTATTTGGTAAACTGCAGATGTCCTTAAGTTTCCATTATAAACTGGATTTTATTCCTATTCCTCACTTTGCCAAAATTAGCTCTATACACCTACAATTTCATAGGCATAATCTTATTCTGGGACAGATTTTTTGGAAGAGTTGAAGGAAACTGGTCAAGGTGTTTAAGAGAGATGATGGCTAAAAAAATGAGATCATTTGCTTGGAGAGTTTCCTAAAGACTTTTTGGCTTGCCATATCCTGAAAATTCATTTGCCTAGAGATTAAAAAAATAGTTCAAATCTGTCGGTCTTGGCTAGAAATGGTGCTTTTGAATAGTTGTAGGCTGTCTGGTGACAGAATCGTTTGGTTACTGAAAGTGGTTCCTGCCTCAGTGTGTGTATGTATATGTGTTATGTGTTCTTTGGAGATCTTAACTAGTCAGTGCCAATGTGCTCATAAATTTATGGTGGCATATGTAAGGTTTCTAAACAACTCTGCATGTATCCTAAACAGACATGTTCCTTCTCTGAGACTAGTCCTATCTGCATGTACTGCTATCTAAAATCCTCACCGGTGTGTTTCTTGACTCCCACTGCAATCCATGCTGAGGCTGACAGCATGGCTTTACCATCCCTTCCACACAGTCCCTGGAGAACTCTCCCAAAGGGAACAGCATTCAAATTTTATTCTACTCATCCCAGTGCTCTTTCCTGGGTCAAAAAAATCATACCTGCCATGATTTGTCCCAATACATTAGTCTCTGATGGCTGCGAGCCACACACGATGAGACTTAGGTCGACATTATTTTTCAGCATATAGGTTTTGTGGATTATTTCTGGTTTTATGACAAAATAAGTTCTGAGGCATAATGTTACTATTCTTAGAGAGGATTTATTTCAAAATATGTACTTAGGGATTTCTCATAATTGGGTCATTTTTAAAGACGGTTCTTGAAGTGTGACTGAAACCAGAGGCACACAGATTCATTAGACAATCTTTCAGTGTCTCTCACTTTAAATAAGACGAATGTGACATCCAGAAATGGTATAGTTGTGCTATACCACTGCATTAATGCGGTCTCCTGGGATCACTACTTACCTATTGCATCATCCCCTTAGCTTGTACTGAAGGTTTTGGCATAGCAATGTCAACAGTAAAGTCTGCTCAGTATGTACCATCGACCACGGGACATATTGCCTATGTCCCATGAGACCTTGTTTTTAATTAATAGTGTTGCCAGACTTCAACATTTAAGCCTTGATCTTTCTGAGCTCCTGACTTTAGTCAGCATTGTTGTTGTTGAAGTCAAGTCCCTGACCTACAAATTGCTGGAGCCTGTGTGTGTATTTGGGAGAAGTATGACATTATGCTTTCTCTGCTTATTATTCCATCAGCATCTGATCTCGGCCACTATTTGAAGCAAGCTGTTGGGCTAGATGGACCTTTGTTTTGACTAGATGATCTCCAGAGGTCCCTTCCAACCCCTATCATTCTGTGATCTTGGAGAAGACTTCTCTGAGACCTGGAGCTGAGCACAGTGTGTTCAGTTCCTGTGTTCAGCTCTCAGCTGTGGAACCCACCATAAGGGACTACTCCTCCTGATACAAGTCCACACAGATGTTGACAGTCATAGACTCACTGAGAGTTAGGCTTTCACCGGAGGGGATCTGAAGAACTCACTAACTCCACCTTTCTATCCCAAGACCAAGTTACAATAACATCACCCCAAGCTACAGTATCTTATCGTTGATATTGAAGTTTTGTCCAATGGCTAATCCAAATATCCCAAGCTGTTTGGTTCATGTTTCTTTACGTTTTATTCTTCCTGATCTTTCCACCAAGAAAATATTTTTTCCTTATTCTTTGCAACAGCTTTTTAGTTGAAGGCTATTAACCTTCCTTCTTCTCATTGTTGCTTCTTCAGAACCCCCTCCCACCCCCATTTCTTGCAATCTTCCTTCGTGTTTTCTGGACCTCTGTCCATTTTTGCTGATCTCCTCTGGCCTCTTGCCAACTAGTTCATATCTTTCTTGAAGTGCAGTGCACTAAACAGGACATAGTCTTCCAAGTGAGTCTTTAACAGGGGGATCAGCTCACATGGGCTCTTTCAGTAGTCTTTAAGACTCTTTAGACATCCCAATGTGAGGGCTTTGCCATTCATGTTTGGCTTGTTCCACCATAGTCCCTGGAATTTTCTCTTATGAACTGGTACCTAGACCGTTATGCAAGTAGAGATGAGTATTTCTGTGTAAGTATGGTATTTCCACTATTGCATTCCATCCATTTTAGGTGACTTCTCTAAATATATCAAGACAATTTTAAATTCTGATCTTTTAGCATCTATAACATCTGCAGTCCGTCCTTGCTCCATCTGCAAGTATAATAGTCATATGTCATATTCCATCTTCTATGCCTTCAATGAAAACATCAAATAAAACTTGATATGTGACCAAGGCCCACAGACTTCCTTGCAAAACACTTGTATTTTGATAGGTTACGATGGAATTACCCTGTGGATACAATTATCCAACCAGACTTGACCCCCTGCCCCTTCCTACAGCAGTTTCATTTAGATCACAGTTCACTAGCCTGTTCATGAGGATATTATAGGAAGTACTGTTAAAGGCCTTGCAAAAAAATAAATAAAATAAATAAATTCAAGCTATATGACATCTGTGGCCATTACTTCACCCTCCCTTTAAGACTCCTAGAGTGAGGTTGATCAGCTCAGGCAACTGTAGAACATCTAACTTAACTGGTTACTCTCTAAGCAGGTTTTGCATATTTTAGGCTGAAATTTTACCCCTTTTTCCTGGTAATAATTGCACGGTCTGTTTGCTGTTGACCTTTTTAGTAAAGATTGATGACAAAGGGAGAAAAAAGGACTTTAAACTCTTCAGCTTCCTTAACATCCTCTGCTGATAGCACCCTCCCATCCTTGAGTAGTGGTCCAAACTTCCCTTTGTTTTTCTCTTACAGCCTTACCGGTAAAATTTATTTTACTCTTGATAAGTTTTGCTAGTTGCATCTTGTGCATTTTGTCTTTACTAACTGTATATACCCCCCAGCCCCCCTCCATGAATGGAGTATTGTCCTGGGTTCTCAACCAGCTGACCTAGTTTCTACTTTACAGATGTAGCTCTCGCTCATGTTTGCAGTCAATTAAAAGGTTGTGAATTAGCTGACTTCTGCTGAATTTCCTTACTTTTCTCTAAACTGCCATAGGTTGCACTTGGTTTCTTATTAGCATTTCTTGAAGGAACTGACAGTTCTCCATAATTTGTTTTTCCCTTAGATTTGCCTCTTATGAGATCTTCCCTTCCTATTCTCTGAGTTTATTGACATCCGTCTTCTTGAAATCCAGTGTTGTCAGTCACTCACTTGGATCAAGTGGCAGAAGTTGACACTATGTTCTCTGCAGTGCTGGTTTCTTGTAAAATGTTGTATCTAGCTTTGAGTCATATGTTACACTGCCCTCTACCTACATGTAAAACTGCTGCTCAGCTTAGGAAGGTAGTGAGAATTACAGTATGTATTAGCCCTTAAGATTTAGGGTGCTGTTCAGAATTTAGCATGAAGAATGGGAAGAAAAATGTAACTTCAGAGAAACCTTCTGTAAAGCATTACTAACTGCCCTTATAATGGATCTCATTCAACGTGGACAGAGGATCTGTGCTGATGAAACATTCAGAACACAAATTCTCTGTGATAATAAATAATGCAGATCAAGCTATGCAATGATCCTTGCTCTAATTTGTTTACTAAAAACTTAAAACATTATGCAGCTGTTTCATGGTGCAATGGGCAGACACGTGAGGCCATAATGGGGGAGAAGAAGAAAAAAGCAGTAACTTTCATCTTAAGCAAAAATGACTGACCAGACCACACTGGACCTATGCCTTGTAAGAACAGTGACAGAAGCTCTTACTGTCATCTAATGCAAAACCAGTAAGACTTCAGATCCTACTAAAACCGTCTAATATTGTTTGATGTTGGTTGAGACCACTGTAGATACCTCATGGACCCTCTCATAGGTCAACTAGAGATGGTCAAGAAGTCAGGCCAAGCCTGGTGCTTGTATTAGAAAGCCTTCCTGTTACACAATTATTTTTACTGACAATATTACAATGCAAGTTTCTTTACTATCACTTCAAGTCAATTTGGATTTCTTAAATGATGAAAAGTAATTACCAGTAACAAGTCCCAGCTATGGTCAATTTTTTATGACAAGTGAAAACTAAAAAAAAGTGGGCATCATACTGGCAATGTGGTATTGGAAGACAGAGAAGCAAGCCTTGACTATAATCAGAGTAGTGGTGATGGTATAGAGAAATCTAGGCTGTTGAATCACTCCAGGTTACATACTGCAAGGAATGAATGTGCAGTGTCAATACGCTATCTAGTGGCTGTATCGATTATGACGTTATTCCTGAACTACTGTTCTTGCGCTTGTGAATTGTAGTATTAAAAAATACTTCAGATGAAATCAGGGTTTGTAAGTCTGTAACCATTCTTTAATGAATCTAAGACATTTTGAATTTACAGGTGATTAATAAAAAAAAAGGTAGTAAAAAGTCTGCATGATTACGCAGACAAAACTTGCTGGGAAGTTCTAGGCAGTCATTCTTGTCATTAACAGCATTCTCATGGGCACTGGACAAGCAGTTAAGATTTTTCTCTTTCATATACAGATGATGTTCTAGATTGACTAATAAAAAACAGCTCAGTTTAGGAGTAATTCAAGAACAAGTTTAAGTATTTTCGTTAGCTGCTAGATTATGCAATATTTTGTGAGGTAAAAGCAGATAATCTCGATACTTTAAACTGGGAGCATAGTATACAGTAATGCAAGGCCAGATGCGTTCTCCTCTAATGGGGAAAATTAATCCCCATCCCTTGCAATCATAGTCTAGGAAGAGGTGAAGACCACATACAACAGCATTCTCCTAGTTCTCTGTTTCTGCCAGGGATGTGATTGACCTTCAGTCAATCATACACGCCTTCTGCTTTGTTATTTATCTGTGAAACGGAGGTGGTACTGTTCTATGGAAGCTAAAACAGCTTTATAGTTTATGTGTGCTTCTGTTGTAAAGGCCATATTTTCTATATTATATATATTATAGAAAAATACTGTATGTATATTTGACCTATACTGCATGAGCTACAACCAGCATACAAATTAGTTATATGTAAAAAAAAGCCATCTGACTCACTATCGGTCTCAGCAATTTTGCACTTTTCTACTTCATAACCAAGAAAGCTCCCTAGAGCTGTTAAACCATTTATCTTTAAGTGCGCTTAATTAAGTATGTGCATTTCTTTCAGGAGGCTGAGTAAAAACATGATGATGCAGGTTTCAGCTTGGGTAGCATTTCCTGAACTGTTCTTTCTAGGAAAGCAGAAATTTTGTTTTGTTTTTTCTTCATGCATCATGAATTTTGTTCTCCATTTTCAGCAACTAATTTTTCTATCTATACATACTCCTGAACCCTTAAAAACAAGTTTAAAATAGTTGGTAAACAATGTTCACATTACCTGCGTTTATCATAATTATTTCTGATATAAAGCTTCTATCGTGCATGTCTTTTGCCACATACAATAGCAGTTAATATGTATATAAATGCAACATATGTGTATAAATGTGCCCCACAGGTGGTTGCTGGACTAAGTTTACAGACGGCACTTGATAAGAAAACGATGATTTTTAAGAGCAGTGCATAAAAGTTGGTTCCTTGGTCTTGCTCTTTCATCCCAAATAGCTTATGCAATAAGCGTGTAAGAGTTGGCAGGTCAGCTCAAAGCTGATGAGCTTTTAACATGACTGTTAGTAATAGAGACTGGCTTTAAAATACATCAGAAAATTAGGTACATTTCTCACTAGGACTTCCAGCTTTGTGTGTGTAGCTCCAGAGTGCGCAAACCCCAACTTATTTTTATTGCTTGTACAACCTGCACAACCCTGGCCGCAAAGGTATTGAAATAAATAATTAGTACAAGAAAAAAATCTGACACACAGGATTCATTGCACAAACATTTAAACAGAGGAAATAATTTCTTTTACAAATGTGTTTCTCTTGTATAAGAATAATTTTGTACAGAAAATAGCTCTTTATACATTTTACAGAAATATGCTAACATTTAGATTCTCTATTAATGGATAATGATTGAATGCAATTTAAGATTTCAGTTATGTTTTAGAGTCACCAAATATCAATAAAACAGCGATACATCACTTCTTTAATATCCTTAAACTGCTTGACTTATCAAGTATTGAGTCAAGACAGTGGAAAACATTCCTAGAACCACATTAATTTGCAAACATCCAAGTATCTTGAAACTGTTAGTTATGAAATACGTCCTGAAAGTAACACTGTAATTTAACTGTCAAGGAATATGAACCTAAACCTTAACAAGGCAGCATTACTTGCTCACTTAGATTATCCTGCTGGCTAATACTGTAAAGACCAAATTGAATAGATGCTTTTATATTAAACTGGTTTACTGTTAATGTGACCTTCAAAACAAGATAGCAGAAGCTACTCTAGTAAATGCATTAATACAACATAAAAATGTAATAAAAATACTTTCATTTTCTTAAGAAAACACCATGGAAGGTAGAGGAAAAAAAAGTCAGTAAGTTAAGATATAAAAAGTAAATCTGTGAAGGATCAGAAGAAATTGAAAAAACATGTGTATATATATTTATATGTAAGGGTATGCTAGGAAATACGTATATTTAAAAATACTCAATTTCTTCAAAGACTGTATTACAGTCCATATGGTGTCATGTGGACCTCAAACATAAACCACATTCAAACACTTTTCCTCTACAATTGCTGTTCCAAGCACCTGTACTTACATGCAAATTCCTTTTGAAATTAGTGGGGAGGTAAGGACATCTATCCTTGAAACACAACTATATGCAGTAATCGTTTCTTGCTTTCTAGGTATTTTATAAGTTTAAACAAAAGATGTAAGCAAACAAGTACTATATAACCCAATGACAGAAAGACTGAAATTTAGATTGTATATGATCTATTTAGTATTCATACACAGCCACTTAAGAGTTTGCCAGCTGTACCCTATGTGAGTACTGTTAATGCTTCCATGCTTCAAGATACAAATCTGTGGCTATGTTTAGTGAAACATCATTCTCGCTCTGAGTTAGCCAGTCTCTTTCAAATAAATGCCTCTGGAACTGGTACACCTCTCCTTCTCACAGCACAGAGGTTGATATGAGACAGTAATGAATCACATTATACTGGTTCACAGTTCCATGTAGTTGGAGAAACAAGCCCCCTGCAAAACCTTATTCCAGTGATTTTGCAAATTCTGCATAGTCAATGTATCCGTCATTGTTCTTATCATCATCTCTTAAGACATCATCTATTAGGCTAATCAGCTCTTCTTCTTTCATTGCCTGGGTATGCTCACCACCTTCCTACAAAAACAAAAACACACTGAACAGTTTAGCAGTGTTTCCCATCCAGTGGCACATATGACAGACAACTAATTTTTTTGTTAAGCTATTTATATTTGGTGCCTAATTTGGCATTAAGTTTTATGTAATCAATTATACCAATATAAGCAACTTTTACCAGGTGCAAGCTATGAAGTCCAAGTTTCTGGAGTTCAGAACAAGCACTCCGTATCCAGTTAATATTCTTAGCCAAAAGTTCTAAAGGCTAAATAGCACAGTGTATAATGACGGATAATAATCTAACAGATGTATTCTTAATTTGGATCTTGACGTAGTATAGACACTATAGTTTCTATACAGTACAGAAACATCTTCCTGTGTGTCAGAACTTGCAAAATGCAGAGCTTGACAGTAACAGAGTAGTGAAAAAATCCAGCACTGTAGCTTAAAGTCAGTAAAATCACCTCTTAGGAGCAAAAGGGGAAATATAAAGAGGTGCCTTTGCACAAGAAACAGCAAGTTATTATTCTGTTCTCAGCTAGGTATTTTTTTGCCACAGGTGTATGCAGGAAATTATGCTATTCTGAATTGTAACTTCCAAAAGGTCAGTGTAAGATAATGTGTTAGTATTGTATTCCTCAGGATTGCATCTTCCTATTTTGCCCTTAAATGTTCCTGGCTGGAAAGGGAATTTGTGTTCAGAAAAAGGTGAAGAAAACAAAGGCAGAATGTGAGTGGCTCTTCTAACGCTAATTTCGTGCAAGAGGTCTCTTACAGTTTGTGTATCCACAGCAGTCACAGCCTGGAGTTGAAAACAGCAGCCTTAGAACCTTGAACAGCATCGTATCACATGCTATTTCTAGAAACCCTCATCAGCTTTATCCCGTTTATTGCATAATTTCCCTTTCTCCCCATCCCTGCCTACAAAGCATCCCCTCTGTCAAATCATTTTCGCTCTACAATTATTCCTCACTCTAAAGTTTAAACTACAATGGAGACTTCTCAAAAACTGCAATGTAACATGAAAAGCTGTGATAAAGCTAGCACATTTATAAATCAAACCAAAACTATCAGGAGGAAAAATAATCTCATTTTCAGGCAAAACTGTAACTGCACTGAAGATGTGTTGTAACTGTTCTGTTCTATTGTAAGCTGCTTTTAGAAAGTCGGAACTGTTTCCAAACACACATGTCGTTACAAAATTCCACCTACCTCTTTGTGGACATGAGATATAGCAGTAGCAAGCTCTAACCCATCTAGCAAATTATTGCCATCATAATCATGCATTTTGAAGTAATGAAGCTGCAGCTCTTGTGGAGACATCTCAGATTCCGGTTTCTCAATAACACCTTCCAAATGTTCCATGATGTGGCTAAGAAAAAAATAGTAAAATAAACAAACCCCACAACATATCCATCAGTTAATATTTAATGCTCTGTTTACATCAAATTTAGTCTTTGGTCAGACAGTCAAGTACACAGGAAATGTATCTCTAAAAGCACCCTGGACAACTGAAAGCTACAGTTTTATACTAAGATGAAGGGGGCACAAAGATTGTTTGTTACAGGTGCTGTAGAGGCCTCTAATACCTTAGATAGATAGCTATTTCCCTTTCTTCTGGCCTACTTAGCAGGTTATCAAAGCAACTGAAGCAGTGCCCAGGATCTCCTTTTGGCCGTCTTCCAAAGCACGGGAACTGGAGGCACATCTTTCCCAGTCAAACATGAAGTATTCTAGGGAGTTTTATTTGCTGCTACCACTGTTTTGTCTGTATGAGGAAGCAAATGTGAAAAACCCTCTCACTTTACCTGTTCAGAATATAATTTTGCCTATAGTATGTTGATCTAGGTAAGCAGGATTCCTGTAAGAAATTCGTTATAGTATGAGTAGGACTAAAGGCTCCAGAGAGACCTTTCTAGGTCTAGTATCTCTAGAAGCTTATCGAGCAAGCATGTCTCATATCTGACTCCAGCTAATCACACAACATCCTGAGAAAAGAGGCTGCCCTAGGCTTAAGTCCAACTCACTTAACAAGACTTAAAAGATAAGCAAATCATTAAGAAGTAAAGTTTACATTTTTAGAACATGGAACACATACTCTTTATCTTGTACCAAGTTCTTATCAAGGCGAATATTTGCATGTTGACTCTCTCCTACGTGTTCCTCAGCTAGGGCAGAGATGAAGAATACAGCCAGAAAGCAGAACAGCAGACGTATTCTAAAAATCCTCATGGACATCATGATCTCCTACAAAAAGTAAAACATCCCCCCCCAAAAAACAGATGAAAAATGCAATCTACTTTCAGGAGATTTAGTGAGCGCTTACAAATAACCCCTTGCTTCGTTTCAAGCACTTAGCAAGCAGAAAACCAGTGAGTCCCAATTAAGAATTTCAATGAGAGTGTCTATTTTTAAGAAAGCATGCAGTAATTTTCAAAGAATTACTTTTTTTTCGTGCAGTGAATGTGCACTCTTTAGCCATGCTTGAGTCTTCATATAGCTTATAAACACCGACCACGCCAGCTTCACACAAACCTGCCCCAGTTAGGGGAACAAAGGTCGCTTACGGTATCAAAGGGGCTGCGTCTACGTAGTAGATCTGTTAAGACTGCATGCCCTAAAGAACATACGACTTTAAACATGCAACGATCACTGCAGCGCTGGCGACACAGGCCAGCGAAACGGTAAAGCACTTCAGCAGGGCGAGCGGCGCCGAGTGCCCTACCGAGGCGAGCAAAGGAGCCGATGGCTGGGCTCGGCTTCGCATGTGTTCTCCCATCCCCAGCAGCACCCACTGAGGCACACCCCGGTTTGCAGCCGGTTCGGCACGGAGCGGTGCCGGGCGCCCCGACAGCTGACACCGCGCTGTCCGCCCGCCTCCCACCCGCGGCCCCTCGCCCGGCAGCGCCCCCGGGGAAACCCCCGCCGCTCCCCGCCCAGGCCGCAGCACACCCCGCTCTACCTCACCGCGGCCTCGCAACCTTGGCGGGCGGACAGGATACGCACCCCTCCGGCGGACGGCCGCCGCCGCACCGCCCCTCCCGTGGGCTCCGGGTCACTGGCAGGCGGAGCGGAGATGGGGGCAGGCCGGCCACCATCCCCGGCGTCACCTCTGACCCGACGCACGCGCCGCGCTCCCGCCCCGCCCCCTCTTCCCGCCTATTGGCTGCACCTTCCTGCCGAGCGGGGGCTACGTCACCGCTCCTAGAATTCCACGTGGAGCCCTCGCGGAGGGACAGGTGGAGCGCCCCGCCCACCGTGGGGCGGGGCCGGCGGCGCGACCGTTGCGGCGGGCGCGCGGGCCTTGCGGGGGCGCCGGTGACCTCCCGGCCCCGGCCCCTCCCGCGGCGAACCCCCTTCCAAAGGGCGCACGGTGAGGTTCCAACCAGCGGTGCCCTGGGCGGAGGGCAGGTGCCGCTGGTGGAGCCGAGAGGAAGGGGGCCGGCAGGGCTGGCGCCGGCAGGGCAGGAAGGGGCAGCGTAAGTCCAGTGCGTGGCCGCTCCCGCGGCTGTCCCGGGCCGGTCCTGCTCCGCGCCCTCCCCTCGTGGCCTCTCAGCAGCCCCGTCCACAAAGGGCCCGCTGAGCTTTCCCCGCCCCGCTGCTGTTTTGGGAACCACAGCGCCCCGTCGCCGGTACCCTGTTGTTTTACAAACTGTTCTCTTTGCTTCCCCCTCTCACCAGATCGAAGGTCTCGTTGTTTTTATACCTGGCGTCTAAATAGCAGCTGCTTTCGCCTCTCGAGGTTATAACCCTCGGAGCAAACTGCAACCTCAGGAAGTGGTGTGGGCTTTCGGCCTGTTACCCGCGCTCCTGCGCTAGTGGGTTATCCTGTGCCGAAATGGCTACCAAAGGGGGGGCGGAGGCTGTCGGGAGGAGCTGACAAGAGGCCTGGGCTTTAGGTGACCTCCGAGGGCCTTGGTTAGGGAGCAGCGCCCCCGGCCCTTCCCGCTGAGGAAAGGAGCCCGAGTGCCTCGGTGGCGGGGCAGCGAACGTAGCACCACAGCGGCGGTGCCAGCGTTCCTCAGGTGCCGCAGGCCCGCTGTGCGTGGCAGGCCGAGGGCAGTCGCGTAGGCGCTGTGCCCTTGGCGGGCCGCGGGGCTGGGACAGCGGCTGCCCGTGCGGGGCCACGGCTCTCCAGCCCGGGCGTCAAGTGAGAGGCGGCAGGGAGGGGTGGCCGTGAAGGAGCCACCGTCCCTGGTCGCAGGCCTCAGGCAGGGGGTCCTCCCGCCCGCACACGCTCCGCCGGGCACCTGGGGCCGGGCGTGGCCAGGGCCGCCCGCCCGGAACCGCGGCCCCGCACACGCGCCAGGCGCCTCGCGGGCGCTGCTGCCGGGGACTCCGCGCTGGATGGACGGGGCGGGGCGGGGCGGGCCGGGCCCGGCGCTAAGATGGCGGCTAAGGGCTCGCACTCGCACGTGAAGCTGGAGGGGGAGATCGAGCGGTGCCGGGCAGAGGGGCACTGGGGGCAGCTCCGGCACCTGGCCCGTCAGTTGCTGCCGCCGGCACGGCCCCCGCGCAAGGCGGCGGGGGGCGCGCAGGACGCTGGTAAGCGGGGGCGGGCAGGGTGGGGCAGAGCGGCGGGGCGGCCGCCGTTAACCGCCTGCCCGGGCGTGGGGCGGCGGCGGGGTCGGCTTGTTGCTCCGTGCCGCCGCCCGGGGCTCGGCAGCCCCGGCCCGGTGGGCTGACGTGGGCGGGAGCTGCGGCTGCCCTGTCTCCCGGGGTGGCGGGAGGGGTCTGGGGAGCGCGGGGTGCCGGCGGAGGGAGCGAGGTGTCGCCCGGTCTCCCTTGTTGGTGCCCCGTCCCCGCGGCGGCAGGGAGGGAGGGAGGGATGCCTAGGAGGGGCGGCGGGAGCCCAGGAGACGGCGTTCAGGAAGGTAACTCGGTGCTTCCTCTTCTTGTCCAAGCCCGTCGGGCTGCGAGGGGAAATGCATTGCTCGGGGCTGTCAGCGGGAGTAAGGGGCAGCAGCGCTTGCTCGGTGGCTTCTGTGCGCTGGGGATGTTGCCCTCACCTCCGTAAGCACCTGGACGCAGGTGGTGGCTGCGCTTGGTGCCTGCCTTTAATTTAACAAGCTGGGCTAAGCTGTGGCCAGGCTGCCGACCGAAATCTTCCACGTTTGGGAATGACTCTCTTCAACTTCTCGATACCTGTGATGCTGATTCCCTCTTGCCCCCTCCCCACGCCATTCTGGATGCCCCTAAATCATATCGCTACATTTCTGAAGAAGGCTGCTTTATTTAAAGGCTTGGGCTCATCCAAGTATCCTTTCACGTGTAAGACAGGTTTTGTAAATAGCAAATGTGCTCTTATCTTTTCTTCCTGTTACAACACACAGCTTTGCCCATTTCTAAATGAAATCACTTGTAAAAAGTGAGGCAGCCTAACTTAGAAATATAAAATTCTGTGTCTGTAGTCAACAGGAGTAAGTTGTGAAAGAGGACCTGAGCCTAGCCACCGCACTGATACAAGAGGTTCTGCCGTTGAAGTCAGGCGAGCTACTTCTATGAATAAACCCACTTCTTTAGAGTAGTGTTTCTAGGATGTGGCTCTAGAGTTAACTGAAGCTTGCTGGGTGCAGTAAGCTTCACAGTGGGAAAGCATGGTGGGGGGAGATGTTGGTAGCTTAATACATGTTTATTTACAAGGCTTTCCAAGCGTGTATGTGATGCAGACCCAACCACACAGCCAATCTTTGAACTTTAGTCAGGTTTCAGCAGTGCTTCCCAGGTCATCATGCAGTTTGGGGGCATTAATAGTTGATGAGTTCGTATTAGTTTGTTCCCTTGTAATTAAGAGGCATAACAGCAGTATGATTGCTGTAAAAGCATTATTTGTTAATTTGCTGCTATGTCATCATAACTTGCTAGTTATGAAAGAGTAATGATATTGTTACAGAACTTCTCTTCCAGCAAGGGACTAGCTACAGTTCTGTGTTTCTAGAAATAATAGTGTGTCTGGATGGGATTTTTTTAATAGTAGTATTTGCTTTGAGAGATTATGTATATTTATTTTTTCATTGTATATGGTTTTATGTAATTCCTTAAGTTTGGCAAAGAGATTAGTTAAGAGATTAAGCTCTTCAGTGTTGTATAGAAATGATTGCATACGAGGTTGGGGGGGGGAAATACTTGAACATTTACACTTCCCATTTTATGTACGTATACTTTGTTCATGCAAGTTAGTTGTAGACCTGCAATTGAGCAGGAAGAGCTATGGTTATAATTTGGTATGCAGCTGAACACTTAAACCATGACAATAAAAACACCTAAAACAAAAAAACCCACAACCCACGAGTTGATTATTAATGCCTATGTAATGCATAGGTACTAAGTAGAGATAATTTGTGTCATGGACTGAAAATATAGAAATAGAAACACTATTGTGTTTCCTGCATTCTAGAATTTCAGACTTTGAAATGTGAAGTATATATGAAATGTAAGGCTTGGCTCTTTGACTTACAAAGATTTTCCTACCCTATTTGACCCGCTAGTCAGCTGATTGAGGTACTACGTTTATGAATAAATGAACTGCAGAACTGGACCCATCATGCAGGAACTCCCAAATACATTAGCAGATGAAACTTTTTTTCAGCGCATGATTGCAGCATCGCATGATGCTTCATGCCGTATCCACTGTTACTACCTATGTTTGAGTTTCTCTTCTGTAAAACCATGAACAGGAGTGATTTTTAATGTAGAAGGAATTACATGAGGCATATTAGTTATGTCACTGGATCAAGCTCTGTGTGTCTTTAATAGTGGATGTGTAGAATGTGTCTAAATTATTATTTTTTTTTTCTGTGAACTTTCAGCAAAATCTTAAAAGTTTCTTATGTGGTTGCTGTTCTGCAGTGAAATTCATAGCTTATCCATAGTCCAAAGCATGCATTTCATGCTTGTACATTTGTAAATCTTAAGGATGCGCTTAAACGTTTGCAAAGATTGGTCTTAACTTTTGTAAGTGAGTTTTGTGATGAAAATTCTTAACTGTTACTGACAATACAAGAATGAACTCTGCTGTCAAAATTAAAGGATTCATTAGGGAAAATCTTCAAGTTAAAAGGAAATGTCATTTCATTTTTTTCATAGGAAACATACTGTTTCCAATAGCTAGAAGTTAATGGAACTTTCTTCTGTCTGCTAGTTGTTCCTTACCCCCTCATTTGAGTTACTGCTTGTGTGTCTCAAAGGTATGTTTTGTTTTTTTAATGCTCTTTATCAGCAGTACAGCCCTAAGCAATGTTTCTTGTTGGTTGGTATGTGCTTTCAGAGGACTACGGGAGTATGCTGCTTGCAGAGGCTCTGCTGGAAGAATGTTTGAAGGAAAACTTTGCCAAACTGAAGGACTCCATTCCACTGACAGAGAAGAATGAGCCAAAACTGAGTGAAGCTAAGCAGTATCTGACCAATATCTTAAGCAGAGGAAAACTACGAGTAAGTGGGCTCTGTCGTAATTCTTGCCAACTGGATGCTTCTTTCATATGATTATTAGTCTGATGCAAGGTGTTGGCATTGCCTGTTCATGTCCCTGTACATACAGTGCTGTATTTATAGGTATTGCTAAAGGACTGGTAGTTCAATACCCCTTTGTGGTGCCTTCTGTTGGGAGACTTGCTTTTTCATATGCAAATGAATTATGTGCTACAAGTATTTGTCCAGGGTTTTTTTTATTAGAAAGAAGCAAGATAAATATTTAGGAATTCTCTGGGGTGGTGGGGCATGGCCACATAACGGTGCTGTCAGGCTCGCACAACTGAGTGACCTACTGCTGCTCCTGGCTTGAGGGAATTGTGTACACCTGGTCAGCCCCCGATCAGAGGTAAAATGTGCCGCAAGCTGCTGTCAGGCACTTAAGGTTGTGGTGTGAATCCAGGATTACAGCTTTGCATTGCTTTCAGTCTTTGCCAGAGAAGTTATGCTTTTATTTTATTTTGTGGTCTGGGTGCATGGTTGGTAGCTGCCTGTCAACTCAGCTGCAGAGCTTTAGGAGTGTTTTAAGACTTTGCCTTGATGGCTGCTGCTGTGTTGATGTTCTTGGACGCACAGTTACATAACTGGCTTTAAAAAGACAATGAGTTACAATTGCCTGTTTGGACTTGTATTACTTCTGCTCCTGAAACTTACGGGCTAGTTAGCTTGGAAGTATATGAAGGGTCTGAATGGATGTATTTTACTGATTTTTTTTTATTATTTTTTTTATTTTTTTTGTTACACGGATTTGTATGCATATTTTCAATCCTTAAGAAACCAAAGAGATCTTAGAAATAGCAGGCATGCCTTCTGTTTTTCTACTTTTGCCTGAAAATTCTTTGAGAACTTAAGAAAATTTGGGAGCTTTTTTGCTCTTTAATGAAATGTACAGAGGAGACAGGAGCACTTGACTAAAACGTGGTGCTTTCTGCCTAGTTTAAAAGCAGGGGATTTACTTGGTGTGTATGTAGGAAGTTCTGACAATGGCAGGCTTTTATGTGCTATCTGTGGCTGGTGAATCAAGAGAAGGTCAGCTGAAACCAAAGAGGTGGCTTGTAAGCTATGTGTTTCCAAACTGAGCTTCAAAGTAGTTGCCTGACCTTTGTTGCCTGCTGCTCTCATGAGCATAGCCATAGGATCTCTAGACACTTCAATCCTTCCTACTCTGGCCTGTGGAGCTAGCAATGTTGAGAGGAAAGCATTCTGAATCTGCTTAATCTGTTCTGAAGTACCTCATTATTGCTCTCTGGTATTTTACCATGTAAACGGTCTTTTCCTGTCCCCGCTCTGTTTCAGCCTAAGTATATGACAGAAGCTATGCTGATCCTAGGAAAGCTTCATTATGTGGAGGGATCCTACAGAGATGCCATCAGCATGTATGCAAGAGCAGGAATTGATGACCTCTCAACAAAAGATGAACCTCTGTACATGCTGCGCTTGGTAACTGAAGCCTTCGTTATTAAAGGTAAAGTACCATGTATGCATATGTGAAGTATGCTGTGTTTAGGTTGAAGTTGAAGGTATTTCTCCAAGTGATTTGATTGGAGAAGAGTTAGGGCAATGTTGTATGCTTTAGAAAATCCTACTGGGTGTGGTCTGTGTAGTTTAAACTTAAAGGCATTATGGAGTCTTAGTCCATGGTTTTTAAACTTGGCTGGCTTGTAAAGAAAAGCTTGAAATTGGAAATCTTCTGGTAACTGTTGGCTGTAAGTCAGCAACACACTTGAGCTTGTGTATCCATTTTGGGAAAATCTAAATCAAGCACTCAGCTGAATTGGGGCCTATGCTTTCTCTTAGAAAGGGTTCATCTACTTGTAAATTTTAATGATTTGTGTGAATTAAGCAAGGATGATCTTTCCAAGTTTTAAGCTCTGGACTAACAGAATATGTGCTTTCAATGTAGGTAGTATATTTTTGCAATGCATGTCACACAGTATCAGACCTTATGTACAAACAGGAATCTCTCATCCCCCTTGTAATTCTACAGACATTTCACTGTTTGAGAGATCCTAATAAAAACTGCCTCTACAGGTAGTGAAATTGCATTTCCTTTTTGAGTGTGGGAAAGGAAGACCCTAGTCAGTTTTTGACTTGGGGGGAAAAAAGATCAGTAATCTTCTCCTTCATTTGCTTTCAGTTCCTTTATAAATGTTGCTCAAGTACTGCTACCTATCTACTGCTTTCTACTCTTTTCAGCATGTCCACCAGCTAATTAGGTGAATGAGAACTCTGATGATCAGATACCTTCAACTGGTATGTAAAAGAGTGAAACAAAATCAACCCAAAATACTGTTTGACTGGGCTGCTAGTATTACTGGTAATAATTTGGGTATTTCATGATCTCGCATAGTCATTCTGCTTTTTTGAAAACCTGTTTGTGCTGCTTTGCTTGCTTTGATTTTGTTTTCTGTGGCATTGGTTGAATCTGCTTCATTAATGAGCTTTTGTGGAGCGGGACTAATTTACTTGTAACTAGCACTAACACTTGCATGGCACAGAGGAGTGAGTAACTGCCAGTGCATTCATAGCAGTGTATTTGAGAGCAACTATTGGTGCACTCCAGAGTCTGAAGGAGATGTACTATCCTCACTGGGAACTGGATAAGGCCCTTGATGAGGTGTGAATGTAATAAGGTATGCATGAACACTGATGGAATAGCACTGTTGCTGTAAGGCCTCTCTTATGGTATTGACTACCTCACTTGCGTATGAAGATATTGGGGGTGGGGGCATTTGCCTCAGAGGGTCAGGCCGTAGTTTTTTTCCCCCATGTGGTTTAGCACAGAACGTAAATAATTGTGTTGCCCTTGTGTTTGTGTGTAAACCATAAGGAGCCCCTGCCATTGCAGAGCAACCTCTGTTCTATTACTGTTCTACAGTTTTTGTCCTCCATGATGATTATTTTCAGATTAGCCAAGATATCAAGGGTATAGCAAGTCACTGGGTATTCTACCAAAGTTTCTGACAGAGAAGAGTCCAGCAGAGTGGAGCTTGTCTAGCTGAGTCTGGAGAGGGCACTCACTGCTAGGATCACTGTTCCCCCATGCCATGTGCTCCGTCTTCCAGTCTTAGAGAAATAAGCCCTTAAATGTTAGAAATCTGTACAGGTAACTATGGCAATAGCAGTGTGGATTTAAATTTTAATTTCAAAACATGTCTGTCCAGGCTACCTCTGCAGGGCAAATAACAGCATGGAGTTGAATTATTTAAAATTAATTTATACTTTATGCTAAAGATTTTTCTTATTCCCTTTTTTCATTTGGTATCTCTGCAGAAATTCTGTTGATCCATACCATATTACTGCCTTTGGTTGAACTACTGTTAGCTTATGCAAGCTGAAACCTTCTTTAAAAACACTCCTGAACATTGCTGGTAGTAAAATTTTTGCAGGGATCATTTAGGCAACAATCCAGAAAAGCCACAGTCCTGTCTTTATTTCAGGGCAGAACTTAGCTTCTCCACTTAATTTTTTACTCAGATTTTCAGTAATGAGAGAAAGCAGTTGGTTTAATAGGATATCCCTGTTCATCCAGCATTAGTTAAACACCAGAACTTTGTATCACTTCTTAGTATGAACCCGAAACTACTTTGATTTTGTGTAGCTAGTACTGCTGGGTTGTGCCTATATGCAGAATGGCAGCGTAGGTTCTTAAGCACTCAGGATTATGCTGGAAAGTTCATGGAGGAAAGAAAAGTAAATTCAAGGCACTCGCACTTATCCTTTTGCTGTTGGAAACAAACAAAAATGTAATGAAAAAGATACGGGATACACTGTGAGGAGCTGCCTGGATGAAGTCAGTGGTAGAAATTAAATGTGAACTAGCAAAACTGAGTTTGCTTTTTTTAAAGCACCTTTTGAGCTACGCAACACTGAAGGTTGGTCATTGACCTAAATCTCTGGGGCCTTCCTCTGAAGGTCCATAGCATGTAGTAGGTTCATACTGTGGTAAGAAGCGATATGGATTTGCACCCTTGTGACTGGACTGCAGAAGTTGAACGGGGAAAAAGTTTCTTGCTTTCTTTGCTCAGTAGACTTCCATCCAAGGCGAGTATCAAGCAGTAGATGTTGAAATTCTTTATAAGCATTGGGACTTGAGCAGTTGACAAGTCTCAGGAGAAACAGCGGAGAGGGCAAGACTCTTCCAGTTTCTCAACTGACTGCTTCTGCTTGTCCTGTTTCTAAATCCCTGTGTTGTGAGGAGAGAAGTTCTGTGGGCACTGTGAGTGGAGCTCTGACAACAATTTGATTTTACACAATGACTAATTTTAACCTCTTATGGTTAGCTAATAGGTGGTTGGTCTGTACTTGTCTCCTTCCTCCCCATCTTCTGTGAAGTTAATTCCTCCTTAAAACCTCTGCTCAGTTCACAGTACTGCAGGTAATCTCTGATGCAAGCAGTTCTGTCTGTTGCATAGAACAGTATTGAGTAAACAAACTTGCTCTCATTTTGCTTCTAATTCACTTGAGACATGTTGTGGCTTCATTACCTGGCATTGTCTATTCGAAACAAGCAAGCAAAAAAGACTTCAGAACAATATGTGTAACTGCCAGAGCCCATTGGTTTCCCTCTGGCTGTGCTTGCTGCAGAAACCCTGCAGAGATCTCTCTCTGCTCCCAGGGGACAAATCTTCCTGGTAGTAGCGTAGGTCACAACGTAACCCTTTACAAAGCAAAACGTAGCTCTAGCCAGGACTTCAGCACACCTAAATTCTGAGTTTGTAGAAAGGCTACTATGTTGTTGCAGTGTTTGTTTCACAGCCTTTCTTGCTGTGCTGCATGAGAGCATGCTGAGAACTGTGTGAACTGAAGGAGACTGTTGCCAGCCTGAGTGATGAAGGCTCAGGCAGGGCTGATGTAGTGTTTGGGTCCTGTCTTTGTAATGACCGAGAGGGTCTTCGGCTTGGGGTCAGGATGTGTGGCATCAGAGCTGCTGCAAGGTGAGTCAGCCCTGTGCGGAGGAGCTCCCTGTATCCATCAGACCATCTGCCAGGCCAAGCACTGGACTGCGTCCACCTGGAGGGGAGTAGCCTGGAGATAGGTAGCCATCTAAATCTGTGCAGTGATGACATAGGATTGCAAATGGTATCTAGCTGGTTTTCTAGTGAGTTAAAGCTTTAACAGTCCCACTGCCTCTTTTTCTCCTTTTCTCCCAGTCCATCCTGCAGTAATTTTTTTGTGTTGTTATTGGCCATTTTCAGCTCGGAGTAGGTTTAATTTGTGCAGCTCCAGTCTGAAATCTCTGTACAGTCAGAAGCTGGTAGTTCTGGGGTGATTCATCACCTCTTCAAATGGCATCTGACATGGATGAAATGCATGGTATTGTACAATACAGCCTCCTCTTTGGCAGCTGTGAGAGGAGGCTGTGGACTAACTTGGTTGTGGGTGTCTAAAGATGGGTGAGATGAATCCCTTGTAAATTTGTTTCTAAAAGTTTTTTTGAAAACTTTAGAAAAGAGAGCCATTGTATCAAAAGGCTGCAGTGTGAGCTTGGCCTTTTTAGACCTTGGAAAAATCCACGTGGAAGAGAAAAAGGTGATACTGTGTAAGAAGCCTTGATTGTAGTCTGTGTTTTCTTGTAACAAGTCCAACCACAAGTCACACATACAAGGAAATCAGACTTCATTAGTTCAGTGGCTCAGAGCAATCTTTATTTTTTTTTTTTAACCCATTTAAGTCATTTAAAGGTGTTTAAGATCTGTATGTAGTGTGACACTTCTGAAAAACCATAAGATCATGAGAAACTCTGCTGGATTGAGCCACCGGTCTTCAGAGCCTCCCTAAGAGCTGTAAATGCTATTGCTGAAAGCAAAACCCTAAATCCACCACATGAGGGTTTTTCCTGAACTTGATAATGCTAAACAGCCTGGAGCCTGCAGCCAGGGTTCTGGGTTCAGTCCAGCTCTTTGTGGGTTTTTAGGGTTTTTTGTTTGTTCATTTTTAGGACAAACTGCTGATCTTACGTGTTTTCCAGTTTCTCTTATGGTTGTATCTTTTAAAACTTCAATGATAAGGAGGTCAGTATTGCTTGGAAGTATATTGTTGAATATGAAGATATGAAATCTTTGTCTTGGGTTTGTAATACTGGAAGTGGTTGTTTGGAGGTTGTGGTGGTGTCCTGAAGGGAAAATGGTGGTATCGCACAGAGATAATAAACAGAAAAACTGACCTTTTAGTTGTCAGGTTTGAAGACTACCCGCTTGGTTTTAATCATGACTTTAAACTGGCCAGCTGAAGCCTTGAAATTTGAATAATCTATTTTAAACTTCCTTTGTGCTTGTGCTGCTTAATTAATTTCTTATTTTGTTGGTTTGCAGAACTATTAAAAACATGTAGGTTTGCATTCAGTAAACATAAGTCTGGTATTAAAATTGTTCATTCTAGCTAATCAGAGGATCTATCACCCACTTGTTCATACACTTAATTGGAGTATTTAATTTTGACATTTGCTTGTGTGTCATTCATTTTCTAATATGGTTTTCTACAGGATGATTAATTTCCTAGGTGAGATTTGTATTCACTGCATTTGTTTGGAAATTAGAGTAAAACGTGCAGTTAAAGATAGCTTTATTGCAAAGCTAAGTTCTGATAAATCTACGTTTTCCTCTGCTCTTCAAAGAATTGGATTAAGAAAATCTTTTCAGTTAAACAAATGAATTTCATTTGCTACAGACAGTGTTTTAACTCAGTGTTTCTGTTAAGTGTTAAAAATGGTAAATTTCTTGTTGTGTGCATTTTTTTATTTCATAGATTAAAATGGGAAAAATAAGCTTTCCTGTTTGGTTGTATTTAGTCAAAGCTTTGTTGGTTCATCAGCTTGGAAAAGCTAATCATTGAAATAAATTAGTGGAGAGAACTGAAAGCGAGAAAGAAACGTGAGGGTTTTTTCTTGTTTTTTGTCTTCCCTGCAAGAGAGCATCTCTATTTTAAGGACTCATTTCAGTGCTTCATCAAACTCTTTATTTCAGATCCTAAGCCAGTAACTTCTCCAGTTCAGTTTTTTTCCTGAATGCTACCGATCCCATAGTGCAAGGGTATATTCCATTCAAACAATGTTAATGGGCTATTGTGTGTTATAGGCTTAACTTAAGCAGTCTTACTTTTAAATAGAGTCCTGAAAACAGAATTTCCAGTTAGCTTCTCTGGGATGAGATTTTTGTCCACTTAATTTTTGATGACTGAGATGGCAATACCAAAAACTATTGAGTGTACTGGAATGCAGACTATGTGGACTGATTTCTGAGTGCCAGTAGTTTGAACAATTTCAAGTACAGATAAACTGAGTTTGGAAACATTATGTAGCTTTGCAGGGTCATCATTTATTTCAGAATCTTCTTTTGAAAGTGAATTTACACTTCTAACTTCTTTTTGCAGGAAGCATTTTTAATTCAGGTCATGTTTTACAAACCTGTTAACAGGCTATATGTGCACTTTCTGAACCTGCTCGTCATTTCAGAGAGCATAACATTTTGCAAGGTGTGTTCTTTTTCCAGACGAGTGTTTGGAATACTATTATGCCTGTTGGATGCCAAAAAAACCTCCCTGTGGTTATGCATACTCTTGTGCTTGGGATCTTTTCCACAGGCTGATTTTTAAGAGTTCTTGAAGTTCTCTAAGAAAAACTTTGCTGTAATACCTAAAGAGGGATAGTGTGGGCAGATCTTACTACATAAGGACATACCTTGTCTTGTCAACTGAGGCAGGTGTAGGAAATGGAAAAAATGCCATCAACCTTCCATTAATCCACGTCCAAATAAATAATTTTCTTTATGTCCTCTCTGGGCACTAATGGGGGGAAGTAAAAGGATGTTGTAATTGCAGGTCAAGATAAAGATGATCCATTTCTGTATTATTGTTCAGTAGCCACATGACTACAAGGAAAATATCCAGATCTGCTAGTGGTAAAAAAAGAGGGAACCCAGCTCTTCCTCCCCTCCTTCCAGCCCAACTGACACAACCACCCACCTCCCCACCCCCAAAAAAACCAAAACCAAACCCAAAACCCTGAGTTTTCATCCTGCCTGCATTGCTACTACTGATGACATGGGGGCAACGTGCTATAATGTACCCATTTAGCAGAAATGGGCAGTAGGTTGTAAGGGGTAGGGAAAATCCAAAGAGCCTGAATTCTCTCCCTATCTCTCCCCATTAGTCTCAGAGTCAATTATTATGTTGTTTAGGCACTGTTGACATCATAACATGCTTACTGTAGGCTTTTACCTGAGAGTCTGAATTTTCTCTACCCTAATGATCCTATTTAGACCAGGAGAGTTGTTACTTTAAAGTGTGCTGACTTCGCTGGGGCTCTAATTTGCTACTGTCTGGAACCTGCCACCTTGGAAGCAACAATGCTGGCTGAGGTGCTTGAATTACTTGTAGTGTTCAGGAGAGCAGCTAAGACTTCCTAAAGACAACGCCAGCGTTCCTCATAGTCTTGGGAAACTTTGGTGATTGGGCATGAAGTTGAGAAGGGAAAAGCATAGGTTTGGGTGAAAGTTATGGGAAAAATTATCTAAAAGTTTGCTTTCAGTTTTTCTGTACAAATATATTGCTCTTGGGTGGTAATGGGCTTCATGAGGATGATTGACACTTGACAGTATGCAGCTGTGTTAACCTAGATGTTGCTTTTGAGATGATACACTGGTTTGTAGTAGTCTCCTCCTATTCCTTAACTGCTGTTTCTTCTACTGGCAGCTACTCAGTGAGGTTACTTTCACAAGTATTTTCAGCTGCTGCAATGACTAAGTAGAACTGCAATGGAAGAAAAACTTTGTTTGTTTTTTCTTTTTTTTTTTTTTTAAATTTTATTTAACAAGGGTCTGTCAGGGGCAGGACACAAATTCCTTTATGTTGGAATCCTTCTCTGATGACTAAAAATGGGTGAGATTCATATCTCCGAGCACTGAGATCTACAGGGAGATGGGTTCTTTTAAACAGAGCCTAAATAATAAAAATAATTTTCTTGCCTGCCCATTAGGAAAATTGAGTCCCAGCCACAAGGCTGTATGATGCAATGTGACATTAAAAACTGAGTAACTGAGGGTAAGGCATTTTGTTGGCAAAACTAATTTTCACTTTTGCTTGACAAAAACTGCATCTTTTAAATGTTAATCCACATCAGAGAGAGGGAGAGACTTTGTTCTATACCTGGTATACACTTCAAAGTGCTAGTGTTCACAAGTCTGCCAGCTAGACAGGAAGCATGCTGTTTATTCATGTTGGCATCAGAGTAGCTGTCTGATAGGCAAAAGCCCCAGTTTGTAGATGCTGATGCCTTGACAGAAGGGCCTAGTATTAGTGTGTCTTATTTGGGTTTTCAGAATAGAAATTTAAGAGTTTGTAGTTGCTCTTATGTTGTGGCGGTGCTGACTTTGAAGCTGTTGCGTGTTGGTGAATTGCGTGCCTTGGTGCCGCTGCTTTCCAGCTTGGATATGAAAGAGTTGCCAGGCTTAGCCTTGGCATTCTTGGTGCACTTCGGCTTCCTGTGGCAGATGGGGAAGCAGGTTTCACCTCCTGCGTTCCATGAGCTCTTCTCTGCTGTTGGATAGGGTAGTTTACTTTTTTTTTCTGTTTGCATTTTAGAAGTAGCTTGTTTAGCACACTCTGCTATGCACAAGTGTAGCATGGGTGTGACTTTAGACTTCTGAGGAGAGTTAACTGCAGGCCACTATATGCAAATAACTGAACTTTGGAAAGTGGAAAAAGAAAATAACTTCTTGGTCCTTTTGTTAATGTGATTTGGTTTCTCTGTGATGGTAAAGTTTTGTTAGTCTTCCACTCCCTTTTCCACACACAATTGCAGGTGCTGGTTGCACACGTGCATAAAACCTTCTCTGCCTCCTGCGCTATGATCTAGTTCTCTAAAACTGGGGGGTCAGCAGCATAAGGAGATACAAGAATTGTTTCACATGCTTCTCTGAGGAAACAGAACAAGGAACACACAATGTTTGTGTGTTAGCATGAGACAACCACGCTATGCTCTTATTTTCACGAAAAGAAAACAAATACCAATGTGCTCTCAGATGGCCTAAGCTAGAGGTAGCTTTTCGATGGCTATGATACTGGGCTCATGCTGGGGCTGTGTTGTGTAGCGTGATATGTGTCCAGTGGTTATGGGAAGATTTCCATGTGCTGGTTCATGTTGGAGTAAGCTCTGGATGTCTTTGACCATCTTTTAAGTGACAGGGGAACAAGCCTGTTAGTCCTCACAGGCTGTGTCTGTTCTTAAAAATTTCAAGTAGAATTGGCCTGAGTGCTTGATACAAATCGGCATAGTAAAATCTGAATTACCCTCCCCTCTCTCCTTTCTGTTCCCAAAGTACACATGAAGGTGGGGTAGTCTGGTTCAGGGACTGTGACTGCAGCTAGAAGAGAATTTTCTCACTGTTGATGCTGCCTGGCAGTGATGCAGATGAGCTCACGCTGAATAAATCCCAATAATTGGTCATCAGCACCATCTCTCTGACTTCGTCTCCATCCACTTTTCGTTTCTTCTCTTCTGCTTCTGCCTGTTGTATTTAGACCAGGGAAGAAATTTAATTCTTGCAGCATGCTGTGAAAGTTTATGGATGTGGATGGTGTTGACAAAGTCCTTTAGATGTGGGGCTGTATAAGAGATTGCTGTTCTCCTCGGTGTTTGCTGTGCCCCAGAGCATCACTCCAGCAGAGGTATTTCCTTAACTGCTATCAGATATGCCATGGAATGGAGGTGGCCTCTTGTACCAGGACAATTAATACATTCTAGCAGTGGTCCCCAAAGTCAGGTGCGTTTGCCTCAGGAGGTGTGCAAGGTCATCCACTGGGGTGCAGGAGAAAAATACTGGAACTTGTATTTATATTTATTTTCTCTTTAAAAAAAGAAAAAAAAGCTTTACTGATGTACTGGATTGACAGTGGTGCCCTCATTCAGTCTGTATGTCAGGGTGTCCCATGTGCCCACAAAGTGTCTCATGGAAGAGTGGGTGTTCCACAGTGTGGAGAGGCTCACAGGGGCACCCTCACTTGTTTGTTCACTTCCAGTGTATTGCAGTTCACACATGCCTGGTTAAGTGCATTTATGTATTATATTATCTAGTTCTAACTAAATTAACCCTCATGAAATAGACAAGTAGCTTAAAGATTCCATCAAAGAAACTGCAGATTGCAGGTAATACTAATAACACGAGCACAAGTGTACAATAAGAAAACGGCGGAGCTGACGCTACTCCTAGCATGAGCTCTTCATCAGCCGCGTTACAAGGTAAAAGCAATGACGGTCTAATGAGTGATGTTTAAAGTCCAGTGATACTCAATTCAGTACTTTAAAAAAAACTCATTAAACTTAATGATAAATTTTTAGAAGCCTCTTTTGAGGTTTCTTACATGAGAGCAGAAGATGAAAAACCACATGCCATTGGGGAAACACTTGTTCTTCCTGCCACAGCAAAATGGCTGAAATAATAAACAGAAGACAATATGGCAACAAACTAAAAATGCATTCCTTTGGAAGACGCATAGAATACATTGCCAAAGACTTGAAGAAACAAGTATTAGAACAAATTATGCCACGTGGGAGGTTTGCTATACAGTTGCACGAAAGTACAAATGTTTCTAATATGTCTTAGCTTAAGGAGTTTGCTAGATTCTGGTTCAATAATGAAATACTCTAAGAACTACTTAGCAGCAAAGTGGGACCCAGAAGTGCACAAAGTGCTGTAGGATGTCATCAATGGGGTTAACTTTATAAATACGAGACTTTTACATAGAATATTTACAATACTTTGTAGTGAGATGAGGAGTAACCATGAAAATCTTTTGTACCACACCAAAGCTCACTGGTTGTCTTGTGGCAAAGTGCTTAAAAAAGTTGTCAAGCTTAAAGATGTGTTATGCCTTTTTACTTTTACAGAAAGTCAAGTGTTCTGAATTTGCTGACCTTTTTTGTGATGACAGGTGGCTGTCAGTAGCATGCTACCTAGCAGGCATTTTTTAAAAAATAAGTACATAAATATATAAAAAATACATTGTAAAGCAGTGTGTGTATATAACTATATACATACGTTGGGTGTGCATGCTCAGTAGATTTTTTTTTTTTTTTTTCCTCATGGGGTATATGATCAAAAAGTTTGGAGACCACTGTATTACAGGTTAAAGCTATGGTTCACAGATCTGCCATAAAGCTTAAGAACAGCCATCTGATAGGCAGCAGGTCTTGATATGCTTAGGAAAATGAGCATCTTTAGATTAAGGTTGCTGATTTCTGCTATGCAGTAAGATATGCAGTGTGATGCAGAGCCTACATGGCATTGATCAGGGGTAGGTGACTGAGGTTGCATCTCAGGGGAGTGCTTGCTATCTTCTGGCTTCACAGCCACTCAACCAAAAAGCTATCCTAGTTTTAACAGTCGGCTTTGGCTGTAATTACAAGTCTAACCAGATAGAGTTCTTAATTTCAAAATAATTGGAGTTGTGTTGTTAGCATTGGTTTATTGCATCTATTTGGAAGGCTGGGAGTAGGGGTCTTGAGTCCTGCTTTGATGCAACTAAGCGGCCTTGCACAGGTTATTTAAATTTGCAGGCTTCATTCCCCACTTATGGACAAAAAGGTCTTCAGATAATTTTATTCAGGGTTACTGGAATTTTCTGCCTTTCTACCTTTGAGACTTTTACATGAGAAATACACCAAGATTATAATAGATTGCTGTGAATATACTGGGCTGTTGTGTAGCAATAATCCTGTATAATAGAAAGCAATGGTGAAAGATGATTGTGCAGCTTTCTTGCAAAACAAAACTTCTCCTCCCCACCTTTCATGAGGTGCAATATGAATGAATGTGTTCAAAACCACGGGCTCCTAGGCCTTTCCTCCCCCTCTTCTATTTGTGTTGCACATAAATCCTGCTGAAAAATCATAGCTTAATTGCTGAGGAGATGAGTGTCAAGACCCATGATGTGAATTATTTAAACTGCTGTGAATAGTGACAGAAATAATGCATAGTGCTGGGTCTTGCCTATGTCAGCCTAATCCCCACTGCTGCTTTGGCTTGTTGAGGTTCAGGCTATTTTGCTTTCTAAGACACTGTAATGTAATAGGTTGATTGAGGGCTGTGCTCTTAAGTTCAATCCTTAGCCAGTGGGAAAGGCTGGTCATAATACCATCTCTAAAATGGTTTGGTCGTGCTTTTGAATTTTGTCTTTGAAAAGTGTATAGTATTCTGCTGAACTTTGATTAGTCAGCATGCATGTGTATGTGTTTGAAGAGCTAGTCTTAAAAACAGTCTTGTTTCAATGCTAATTGATTTTTTTCTTTAAAAATTTAAAAAAAAAAAGGCAAGGAAGGAGAGGCGGTGGGGTGGCTCTGTACGTCAAGGAGTGCTTTGATTGTATAGAGCTCGATGATTGTGACGACAGGGTTGAATGCTTATGGGTAAGGATGAGGGGGATGCCCAACAAGGCAGATATCCTGCTGGGGGTCTGTTATAGACCACCCAACCAGGGAGTAGAAGCCGATGAAGCGTTCTACAAGCGACTGGCAGAAGTCTCACAGTCGCAAGCCCTTGTTCTTGTGGGGGACTTCAACTTACCAGATGTCTGCTGGAAGTATAACACAGCTGAGAGGAAACAATCCCGGAGGTTCCTGGAGTGTGTGGAAGATAACTTCCTGATGCAGCTGGTAAGCAAGCCTACTAGGGGAGGTGGCCTGCTTGACCTACTGTTTACAAACAGTGAGGGTCTGGTGGGAGAAGTGAAGGTCGGAGGCCGTCTTGGGCTTAGCGACCATGAAATGATAGAATTCTCAATTTTTAGCCAAGTAAGGAGGGGGGTCAGCAAAGCTGCTACCATGGACTTCCAGAGGGCAGACTTTGGCCTGTTCAGGACACTGGTTGAAAGGGTCCCTTGGGAGATGGTCCTGAAGGGCAAAGGGGCCCAGGAAGGCTGGACCTTCTTCAAGAAGGAAATCTTGAAGGCGCAGGAGCAGGCAGTCCCCATGTGCCATAAGAAGAGCCGGCAGGGAAGATAACTGGCCTGGCTGAACAAGGAGCTTTTGCTGAGACTCGGGGAAAAAAAGAGAATTTATCACCTCTGGAAGAAGGGGCAGGCAAGTGAAGAAGAATATAAGGACCTTGTTAGGTCATGCAGGGGCCGGTCTTGTTTAATATCTTTATTGATGATCTGGATGAGGGGATAGAGTGCTCCCTCAGCAAGTTTGCAGACAACACCAAGTTGGGTGGGAGTGTTGATCTGCTCGCGAGTAGGAAGGCTCTGCAGAGGGATCGGGACAGGCTGGATCGATGGGCCCAGGCCAATTGTATGAGGTTCAACAAGGCCAAGTGCCGGGTCCTGCACTTGGGTCACAACAACCCCGTGCAACGCTACAGGACTGGGGATGAGTGGATGGAAAGCTGCCTGGCAGAAAAGGACCTGGGGGTGTTGATTGACAGCCAGCTGAAGATGAGCCAGCAGTGTGCTCAGGTGGCCAAGAAGGCCAACGGCATCCTGGCCTGTGTCAGAAATAGTGTGGCCAGCAGGAGTGGGGAGGTGATCGTGCCCCTGTACTCGGCTCTGGTGAGGCCGCACCTCGAATCCTGTGTTCAGTTTTGGGCCCCTCACTACAAGAAGGACATTGAGGTGCTGGAGCGTGTCCAGAGAAGGGCGACGAAGCTGGTGAGGGGTCTGGAGCACAAGTCTTATGAGGAGCGGCTGAGGGAACTGGGGTTGTTCAGTCTGGAGAAGAGGAGGCTGAGGGGAGACCTCATCGCTCTCTACAATTACCTGAAAGGGGGTTGCAGAGAGGTGGGTGTTGATCTCTTCTCCCAAGTGATGAGTGACAGGACTAGAGGAAATGGCCTCAATTTGCGCCAGGGGAGATTCAGACTGGATATTAGGAAAAATTTCTTTACTGAGAGAGTGGTAACACAGTGGAATAGACTGCCCAGGGAGGTGGTGGAGTCACCCTCCCTGGAGGTATTCAAGGAGCGTGTGGACGTGGCATTGTGGGACGTGGCTTGATGGGCATGGTGCTGTGTGGTGTGGGTGGTGGTGTGGGGTTTTTTTTTTGTGTAATGGTTGGACTTGATGATCTTACAGGTCTTTTCCAACCTTAGTGATTCTGTGAGTCTGTGATTTTTCTCGAGCCACACTTCTGAACTAGGCTGAAGGCCACGTGCTAGGAATGAAGTGCACCCTCCCCTTGGGGACAGCTATCCAGAATGACCTGGCGTTTGCCATAGAGTGAGAACGTGCACACAACCACTTTCCTTGCAGCAGCTGCTATGCAATACGTTCACACCCAGCTTACCTCAAGACAAATTAATTATCTTCTGTAGCTAGAGTAAAACTACTGCATGCGTTTAGCTTAGCAGCATGCTGGCTTCTGGCCAGGATGACCTGTCTGTGTGGCACAGGAGCATAGGTGCTGTAACCTTGCTCTACAGATGGGCTGATGCTGTTGGCAGGGCTGTAAGTTCCACCCTAAGCTCTCTTTTGCTTCAAGATGCCATAGCTGTGTTCAACATGAGTGTAGCACCAGGACACAACACAAGAGGTAGGCTTCATGCTCTGTGTGCTGTTGTTTTTTGATTCTTTCCTTAGATTGCCAGGTAGCTCTGATGCTCCTGAGCTATGGGATTTTAGCAGCTGCAGGCTAACACTGTTGGCTAACACAGTAGTGTGCTGCTGACCCTGAATTCTTGCACCTATGAACCCACCATTCCCCAGTAGTGTAAATTCATCCAAATACAGGAGGCCAGAAGTCTGTGTAAAAAGGAAAATTAAAAGAACCTCTGCGTGGATTCGTATATTTCTCCTACTCGGGAGGAGGAATGCTTCTAGTTGGTGAACTAGTTTATGAACTGGAGGAAAAGAAGAAAGCCACCTTAGCCTCGTCTTCTCCCTAGCGGTTGTGCAGCCTCCATCTATGTGCTGAGGCTTTCAAGACCAGGCTGGGTAATGCCCTGAGCTGGCCCTGCTTTGAGCAGAAAGTTGGACCATGGACCTCCTGGGATCCCTTCCAGCATGGATTTTAGTCTCATTTATGTTGCTGAGAATCTGATACTGCATGTCCATGTGCACATGTATGTTCCAGTTCTGGTAATAACATCATCTCGGAGCATTGGAGCTACATGATACATTGTCTTACCTTGGCAAGGACTGAGTGAGATGAAAGTGGAAATAAGCCTTCGTAAAATCTTGCCTTTCAGGTTTCCATAAATGAGAGCAGTGCATTTCGACTCTAGGAGGAAATCAGTTCAGTGACACCTCTTACAAACCTTACGGGTTTGGTCTTTTTCCCAACATAAATGCAGATTAGCGTTAGAAGGGGAGAAGAAGGGGCAAAGATTACAGAGAGATCAAGAGCCAGAGATGAATCTTTGGGAGAACTAGAGGACGTGAATGGAAGCCTTATCTTTATGCAGGAAAGAAAATCAGTGTTTCTATACATAGAAAATTATTGCCTCTGAAGTGGGTGGAAAGAGTTTGTTCTTCTAAAAAGGGTAGTCTGGAAGCATGTCTCTCTTTAAATCTTGAGCTTGGGCCATACTGTATTAGAAATCTGTATCTTCACTGTATAAAATGTTCTTATGGTTATATATATGTATATATTTAAATTTGGGCACCTGGTTCATATGAGAAAAATCTTAGCATGGGTAAGTTATAAGCTGGTATTATCATACCATAACTGGTTGTGAAAAATACCCACATCCCTTTACCTTAACTAGCTACCAAGAAAGCGTATACCTTTATGCTTTACTCAGAAGCTAATTCTGTCTTAGCAAAAGCTACACTTCCCTTGCTAAATCCGGTGTGGAAGTAGCATGTACTTTCGTGGCTTTCTGACACTTTTTGGGAACCAAGCTGAATTTAAAATGTATGTTGTCCTGCAAAGTTTTTTCTGTGCTGATAACTGGGGGATGGAGAAGAGTTAGTGGAGTTTGTGTTCTCAGGACTGGAGGGCTTGTAAGCAGTCTTGTCCAACTGCACCTTGAGCAAATCTGTCATTGTTGGGGCTTTGCACTGTGAGAACTGAATTGGTGGCTGCAAGAGTGGGGAACTTTTGTTATTCTTCTGTTTTTTCACTTTGTCTACTGGATTTGCAGTCTGCTTGCTCTAATTTTTCTTTTCATTGCATTTCTGTGGTAGGGAAGAATAGCCCTGTTCGGATTCTGTAGAAGATTTTATACTCTGGTGACATCAGGTCAGTGCATATGGTATTAGCAGAAAGAACCATGACTAATGTCACGTCGTGTGGGTCATTTTTCTTTCTTGCCCTTTACAAGTAGAAAAATGTGTGCAATGTAGCATAGTATTTTAATACTCTGTATATTGCTCTGCACTTACTGTGGCAAGAAACCTTTTTGGAGATGTATGTTCCCCTGTCTCTGATCAGCCCCAGCTCTGGTTTTTTGACCTCATGGATGGGCATGTTTGTTGTCAGTACTTGGTGCTGGCAAAGGCTGCTTGCTTTCCTCCCCACGTCAGAGCTTAGAGATAGTAACTCCTTGCAGTGGGCTGTAGCATGTATGCAAATGGCTTTTTATCAGCCTGTTCTCTCTGTGTAACATCTCCCACGATAACCACCCCCATACAGACTGTGCTAGGATGGCTCTTGCAGTTTGATTAAGTGCTGCATGCGTATGAATGTCAGTGGATTGTACTGGATTTCTTTCAGGGCCCTCAGCCCCACTTTGCACTTAAGGGGATGGTGACTCTGAAATGCAACATTTCTTAAAATTTATTTCCAGTTAAGGGGAATGACTAGAAATTCAGAGGTAGATAAAACTGAGACAGATCTAAGAACAATATTTGTATGCTGATTGTTCTAGCTTCAATACCGGATGGTTTCTCTTTCTGTATAGAGAGTTAACATCCTCCTTTCCCCTTCATTACATAGCAACAGGGTTAGGAAATGGAAGCTTTGAAATAATAGGAAAACAACCCATGATATAAAGCCAGAGACTTCATAGATGGACTAGAAGACAAAATCTGTTATATGTTGGATGCTCTACAAGGTGTATATCAGTAGAAAAGAGAGAACACAGAATGGGCATTAGTTAAAAGCAGCAAAATGATCATCGTCCCTGTCCCCCACACACTGTTAGTTTGAAGTAAATCCACTCCCCTGCTCTACTCTGGTCAGGATTTTCAAAGGTGAAAGGTACTAACTAAGGTTCCTCCAAGATATAGGTCCTTGAGGGAACGTGCTGTGCACTTCTGAGTAGGGAGAGGACAGAAAGAGTGGGGAGCCACCTCCTGAGCTTGCATCAGTGGGGCATCTTTTCTTCTCAACCCACTGAACTAACTGCTTGTGTCTGGCTCAAATGTAAGACATGAGACAGGGAAACTCCTAGCAGAGTAACCAAGGGGGCAAAACAGAAACCTTGAACATGAGAAGTAAACAAGGCTAAGACTGCCTAGGAACCTCAGGCTCCTCCAGCATGAGCCTCATACTGCATCATTCATCATGGGGAAACCTGGCTCCCCATTGCCACCTCACAGTGGTTTGTTGTCAGACTCCTGAAATGAGCTGTGCTGAGGTGCTGTGCCTCCCAGGATTGCGGGGACCCAGGAAAGCATGGCTCCTGGTACGTGCAGTGGCTCCTCACGTGGAGCAGGATCCTTTTGCCGTATGCTGCAGCAGTCTGGACAACCTCTCCAAGGAAGCAATTTAGACAGCTGAACTCTTTCTTTTCTTTCGTCAACGTCTGTGGATCTGTGTCAGGAACATGAGGATTTTGTGTTACATTTTACACATTTTTCACTGGTATTAGGTAGTGTTGTTATATATAAAATTTATTGGGAAGCATGTGCTGAACTTTTTGCAACCTGTGTTGGACTACTGGGCATCAGTGCAGTTGTTTGGTATAGAAGACCTGAGTTTCCAAGCAGTGGTGTATTGTAGAGATCCAGTGTGGCATAAGAACCTACGCTGATCGGAGTAAAATCGGTATGTGGATGTGTAGCCTCTCCAAATAGATTTAGAGATAGAGGGGTGTCATAGTGCAATGCCAGACAAGGATCTGATAAAATATTTTCATCTAGGGACAATAGCTGTGGGTCTTCAATTAATATGCTCTTTGTTTGTAAGTGGGGTTGGATGATGATACAAGAAAGAGTTTTAGAAGTACAAAGCCCAGGGTTTTTTCCTTTCTTTGGAAAAGAGGGTGATCTTGTGGTTAAGAGTCTCTTGTGCCTTGCCAAGAGCTTGCTGTGTGTCCATGTGCAGTTTGCATGTGCTTAGATTTTCCAAGAGAGGCCTCAAATTTTCTGACTTTGTTTTGGTGTCATTTTCCAGTTGTGGGATTTTTTTTTTCCCCTCAAAACTGCTGCTTACTGAAAGCTTCCCTTGGAATAGTGGATGCTTAGAAATTCTCAAATCCAGTGCCAGGGTGTTTCTGAAACAGCACTTGGCGTTGAAGGACCCAAAATCCATAGCCGTCTTTGGAAATATAGGCCTTAATTTCTCTGCTTGTTCATCCCTACCAGAGGGATTGTATGTCCTTTCTTCATAAAGTGTTTGAAAGGCACTGTAGAAGCGTGCAGTGGCACTGTGTATTAGGGCAGCATGACAAAAATGCCTTGCATGTGTAGGAATTATATTTTCCTGGGGGTCTTTTCCTGAAGTCACTAAAACAAAGGGGAAACCCACCTATGGAAAAACTTTCCTGTCAGCGAGTAAATGAAGGAATGACATGGCCGTACTGCTCTTGGTTGGTTCCAGTTAAAGAAGGTGTTATCATTTTGCAGGTCTGTCACTGGAGCGCTCAACCAACTCAATTGCCTCACGTGCTCGACTGTGTGAAAGGGAGGAGGAAGTCATGGCTTGTTTTGAGACAGCATGTGTCATTGCCCAGGTGTACTTGCAGGAGCTTGAAAAGGTAAGGAGAAATGTGCTCAGGGTGTTACCTGGTGGCTTGGGTGGAATTTCCACGGTTTTGACAGCAAAAATAATGGGGAGTTGCGAAGTGATTATAGACAGTAAGGACTTTGAGAACAAGTTGGAAGGAGTGAGGTGTCACAGTATAAGCAGTTGTAAAATAGTAGTTTATCTGTTATCTGTCTGTTTCCTCTGAGAATGAGGTCTGGAAACCAGTTTTGCCTGTGGTAAAGCACTGAATACTTCAGATATGTTCAAGTTGTATCTCAAGTTTAGCTGTTACTAAAGAGGGACTACAGACTTTGCGTAGTAAGCGCCAGCATGAAGGAACCCAAGACATCTTACATATCTGCCGTGTAAATGATACGCAGTAGTGGATACTGAGATCCCTAATGAGCTGAAAGTAACCTTTTTGGTCAGCCATAGTCGTTTAACTGCCAGTGCTTCACCTTCTCCAAGTGAAACTGGAGGAACCTAGATCATTAGTAGCAAGTAACTGCACAGTCAGTGCTTGGCTAGGATGCCGAGTAAGATGAGTACTGTGAGCCCTCCACCAAGCTGTAATACATACCACTGATTTGCTGGGCACATGCTTAGCGGTCTCTATCTCTGTAACTTTGCCTAGCTGATTTTAAAAGGGCACACAATGCGCTTCCACACCCTTTCTTTGCCACACATTATGTTTGACACCAGCAGGACTGATGGCAATGCATGTTACCTGTTCTTCTGTAACTTAACAGCCTTTGACCTTCTGACCAGGTGTTTCTGCTCTTAGCTGCAAAGGTGTGTTTCTGTTCCAGGTTTTGTTTTTAATTGCATTAAAACAAGAAAAAATGAGCTTAGTGCATATATAAAAATTCATTAAGAAAGCCAGTTAACAAGTTGTGTGGTCTGTTTCTTTGTAGTGGAAAGCTGAATGGCTTTTTTATTTAAAACTGAGTACTGTCCTTCCCTTGTGGAAGGAGGCGTTCCTGCCAGGACTGGGCACTATCCATGTTTTTACTGACAGCTTATGTCTTTGAAGAAGGAAAAGAGTTTCAGCTGTAAGTCATTCATCTTCTGGACACAGAGACAAGGATACAGGATTGCTGATAGATGTACTACAAGTCCATAGGCCTTGTCCAGTCCTGGATGTAAAGCCCTGCTTTGGAGAGTCCACAAAGGGCAACTTCAGCATGAAAGCTGTTACCAGTAAGGAAGAAAAAGCAAGAAGGGTTTGATGGGAGAAACAGGGGAAAGGCTAAGATTCTTCCATCAGGACTCCTGATAGCTTACTAACTCTTAACACATATTTATGTTACATTAAGCTAGATGTACCTACTCAAACATTGCATTAATATTTCTGTGCAAGATGCTGGATCTATGCAGTTGGAGTAGTACTTCTGAAGCCTTTGTTATTAATGTGTAGCTTTCTACTTACTTTATTAAAGGTTGGGAAGTAATAAGGGATGGTGTTTCAAAACTCATATTGCATGCAGAATATTTCATGGAAGTCACTATATAGTTTATTTTAAAGTTGACTTTGACAGGTTTTTGAATGGCTAAGGAAGGTAAGTTTTCAAGTAGTCTGAGGAGGAAATCTCACGGCAGAAGCTAACATTTTATTGTTAGAGATGTCTCTAGCCAGTTCCTCATGCGCCAATTCAAACAGGTATTTGTAATCCCAGATATTTCTTTCCTCCCCTTACAGACCTTAAACAACACACATTCAAGGAGTATGAAGGGCAGCAACGTGACTTACTCTGAGTTTGAACTTTCTTACTTCCTGGAAGCAGCTCTACAGAGTGCCTACGTGACTCATTTAAAGAAGGGGTAGGTGGATGCAGATGTTAATAAAGATAGGTAATGTTGCATGTTTTGTCTCAGAACAAATGAATGCTTATTTCTTTGTATGTGTTCTATTGTGACTTTTTTGCTGCTGGGTCACCTCAAGTCCCTTCAATGTCCTTCCCTCCCTCCTGTTTGGGCCTCTCAGTTTCTCTTAAGAGTCCTAAGCCTTGTTTTTCCAGACCTACAAACAGGGTGGAGTAGAAAAATTTTGTTGTCTTGACTCAGCTCTGTTCCCTGTGGAGATGAGGGGAGTTTGACTGTATGGAGAGAGTGGAATTTGCACTGCTGTGTACTTTTAAAATATTCAGCCACAGGGCCTAGTTAGAACTGAGTGAAGTCTTAAGGATAGTTTCTTTCATTTATTTGTTTGTTCATTTAAGGTCTTAAACATACTGATCAATACCCCAAATCTGTGTGGTTTTACTAGAGAGAATGCATGCGGGAACAGTGCTGCTCCAGGGTATTTATTATGCCTCTGAAATACAGCTCCCAGTGAACCTTGGAAGGGCAAGAGCGAGTTGGTGTCTGCCAGCCTACAGTGAATTTCACCTGAGGAAAACCTTCTCAGGAACAGTAAAAAGACATTGTAAATGCCCACTTCCAAAGGCTGTTGGTGAGGGCACACTGTTCCCTAAAACAGGCTGTATCTTCAAAACATAGTCAACTCTGTTTAAATATGTTAAATATGTAATAAAATAAAATCTCATTTAGAACATATGGCACTGATGTCCTGTAGGCACCTTTTGAATATCAAACTCACTCATGTTTATTTTACCTAGCAACGTTTTAAATTCAATCTTCATCAGTTCAATATATCCAGTGGCTTGTTTTAGGTGTTACTGTGGGGGCCCTGTTTGCTCCCTTCCCACATTATTTTAATGACAGCCTTACAAAAAAAAAAAACCAAACCCAAAAACCAAACACCCCAACAAAAAAACAAACCACCCTCAAAACAAAAAACCCACAACCTACAAAAAACCCGACAGGAAAACAATTTAGACTCAAAATACATGTGTGAGTTAAGCAGCGCTTTGATTATAAGCTGACTTGCTGCAATAGCAGCAAAATGTTCTCTGTGGCTGTCTCCTGATGAAAAACCATCCGAGTCAGTGCGATGAAGCTCTCGTGGCTGGGACGGGAGTGGAGCCCCACATGCTCCTCACCTCCTCCAGTGCAAGTGAGAAACACCAGCCAGGGAAACGAAAGGTCTGGTGCGGGGGTAAAGGAGCTTGATGGGACTCCACAGCTTGTCTCTGCCCCCCCAGATGGTATTAATGTGGGGTTTCTGCCACGAGAGGGCATAAGCAGCATTGGGATATGTTAAGGAAAGAGGAGGGAAGTGGGAAGATGATTTTTAGAATGCTTCATGTGTATAATCAATGTCTCCACCTGATACTGAACAGCTCAAAGAAACGCTTTTGTTCTCCGTATTGCTTCCAGCGTGTTCAGGTAGGAAATAAGCCTTGGATGATGAATGCTTAAGCTGCCAGGGGGGTAGGTCCTTCCCCAGGTGGGATGTTCTTCCCCAGCAGCACACGTGTACAAAAGAAATAGCAAGTGCTTTATTCTTGTCTTGCCAGGCAGAAGAGCTGAGGGATATGAGTGGTCTTGTGATGCTTTTGTTTCTGCTGGGAGGAACAGGCATGTTCCTCTTGGTGTATGGTCAGGGATGCCCTTTTCTCTTGCAGTGTGCAGTGGAAAGAGGGCACCAGTACAAAACAAAGGTCCAGTCTCCCTTTCAGATGTTGAGCTGCCAGCTGTAAGGACCAGCAAGTCTTGCAGCTGTGGAAGTCCCAGATGCTTTTAATAAGATGTTTACTTAAAAATACTGTGTTACTGAAGACATGTTTCCTGCAGTTGTTTGTCCTGCTGCATCCCAAGAAAGCTTGCTTTTATTCTTCCAGTGAGCAATGTTGGTGCTGTGGGTGCAGAATATAGGCAGGCAGATGCTGCTATACTGTAGGAGGCAGCCAGTTGTCTTTCATGTCAGCATCTGCACTGGATTTTGGTGTTTTTTTTTTCTCATGTGGATGTGTGAAGATTAGGCTTATTTCTTACTGCCTTTCCTTTCAGAGTATTGAACAGGTATTACTACTTTTATACTGTATGGGGGCTTTGGTCAAGATGCTCTTAGTATTTTCTTAGGGCAAACAGGCTTCACCTGTGTGAAGTAATGGTTGTATGTATGCTGCTCTCTTAATGGCACTTGAAGTATGTGTGGAGTTTCACAGGCAAGACAAAGTCAGAGCTTTCTAGAGGATGTGGTTGGTTTTGGAAGCTTTTGGTTTTGGAAGCTTTTGAAGAAAATTAATTTCTGAAAAGTAAATATTAAGCACTTGTTAAAAATAGGATTTCCTTATGATCCCTCAAGTTAGGACCTAAATTACTTTGGAGAACCCTGATGAAAATGCTTAGTAGGGAAAGCTTACACAATTCTTTCTCTTCCCTTCTCCTGACAGTTTTTTAGAGTGCTCAGTTCCCTTTTTGAAATTTTGTAGGCACAGGCAGTTTGAAAGAGTAGCTTCGTGTGTGTGTTGTTTTACAGTAGAATCTAATATACAAAGGCAGGCAGGACAGTCTCTGCCAGACTATTCATCTCTTCTGAGGAATTTATATGGGCTTTCTTGTCATTTGTCTCCTCTTCAGTCGTCACAATCTAGCCCCTTATCCAGGACACCAGGGCACTGCAGCTGGTAATTTGGGAGTGAGTCTTACTGCCTACTGGATGGATCTAGATAAGTGCTAAGCTTTTGTTTTGTATTGGTTTTCTTTTTTTGAGCGCCCCACTTCTGTTAGATAGGCTACCATTAGGAAACTCTAATGTGCTTTGTTGTAGTTACTTGTCTTTATACCTTCATTCATAGGAGTCTGAGAATCTGAGGCTTACTTCCTCAGGTGTGCTTTGTGCCTATGCATGAACAGCTCTTTAAGGAGATAGTATGAATTTTTAGAAACCTGGGCGAAATGTAAAGATGCAAAAGGAGCTGGGCAGAGATAATGGTGTTGCTGTTGTTTGTGTGCTTCCGGCAGTACTTTCCCCTGGAGAGGTGGCTCTGCAAACTGCCATGTAGTCATCTCAAGATGCTTTCTTCCATCTGTTAGTGGCTAACTGTTTTAACAGTTAGTGAGTGGGGATAAGAACATGACCTTCTGGTCCCCATGTTGTTGGGGGACTGTCTTTGCAGATCTCTCTGCCCATGGTCCACTCTGGTTCATTATCAGTATTTTTCCCAGCAATTTGCATAGAAAACGGTGTATTTATTTATTTTCTTGAATCTTAAGATTTTGTTTAGTGTTAACCAAACAACATGACATAAATGTGATACAACTGCTTTGATTCATGGACTGGAAATTATCCTGTATTAACAGGGTACTTGTACAAACAAAACAGATTTTCATGCCAAGCTGGACTGACTGGACTCAAGGTGCTCTTTGTCATGGTTTGTGCCCATGATTTTCTGTGTTCCTCTTTATTAGATTAGCTATAATTGAATCCTAAACTGCATTTCATCATGTTTTTTTAAATGCCTCTCTTGCCACTTTTGTTGCTAAAACCAAGGCAGTTTAATGACCATGTGCTTTTCCCTTCCTGTTCTTCCTCATTTCTTTTTATGGCATCTTAGCAGTGCAATAGGGGCCCATGGACTCTTCCAACTCATTTAATTTCCATGATCTGATGTTCACTTGTGATGCCATGGCTTGAGGCAGTAGTACTTGGGATTTCCAGATAGTCTTCTATCCGAGTCCTGCAGAGGCTCAACATTGCTTAGTTTCTGATCTAGACAAGATCAAACGGGTTCACCATGGATTGCCAGAGGCTTTATGTTTGCATCCTCATACACTTATCTATGTACACTTATTTCTGTTCAAACACATACTTTTCTTTTTGTTAACTTCTTCAGGTCCCAATTTAAAAAAAATCTCTTCAAGTGCACATTTAGTATGTGAAGGACATCTATTAATGGAACAGCAAGTTCCTTATTCTTATGAGTAGAGCAATTCATATGCTTAAAATGAAATGTGTGCTCAGATGGCCTCCTGGCTTGGAACAGTAGAGTGGAAAGACAAACTTCTGTCGTGAGGTATGTTTGCAGACTGCTGGCAGGTGTGCTCTATCTCCTGTCACGGCTCAATAATGTTCAGTAAAGTTCAGAATATAAAAGCTGCCAAACCAAATCCTCAGTCCGGTAGAACTGGTATTGTTGTCAGATGCTTTGCATATCTCAGAATTGAGAGGTCAGAGCCCTGGAGCAGGTGCTCTCTGAGAGACCCTGACCACACAAGCACCTGTCTGGGAGGTGGTGAGTGCTGGGTGCTCCTCCCTTGCTGCCCATTTTGCAATCCTACCTTCTGTTGAAGGTGTTCCTAGGCATTTGTCATGCAGTTCATGGTTTCAACCCTAACTACTTGCAGATGGGCAGCAATTTGCTATTTATCTTTCATTCACTTCAGTGTGTCGATATTCCTTCCTTTTCCTCTCCACTTCGCCCCAGAGCAAGATGTTTCTGACATGAAGCTTAACTTGGTTTAAGGCCTTGTCTAAAAAGAGGAACTGAAATGGTGCTCCAGTTCACTGCAAACAAAACTGTCTCTCTTTAGCACATTCTCTAGGTTTTTCATCACTTCAGTATGTGCCCAATGTGGAATTAATTGGCTTTGCACGTGGTCACTGATGTTCTTTCTGATGCTAGTTAATGGCATGCATTGACACTTATATTAAGACAAATACCATTATCCTAACGAGAAATCTAAACATAAGCATTTTTGAAAATGTTGAGGAACTGTTATGCGCCATAACTCTTCTGTCCAGCCTTTTAAGGAGCGCAAGGAAGCCCAGGAAATGCCAGTAGTTTTCAGTAACTGAGGAGAGCAGTTGGGCAGGTGCATTTTGTTTAGATGGGGGCATTTATTGATTTTTGACTATCTGATAATAAATAGCATGTGAACAGTTCCGTTGGATTTGGTGTGACTACTCAAGTGCATAAATATCACCATGTACTTTATTGCTTTCCTCAGTTTAAGGTCCAGAACTGCATCTGTGTGGATATATTCTTTCCTAGACCCACAGAAAAGCACCAGATGTCTTGGCCCTGTAATTGGACAGCTTGCTGAAGCAATAAAGTCCAACTTACAAAAACTTCCTGGAGCTTTTTGCCCTTGATAAAATCAAAGCACATCTTTTACTTAGGAGAAAGTGGAAGGAAAAAAAGAAAGACAACATCTGACTTTCTCCACAGGGACAAGTCTCCAGTGTTTTTGCTCTTGCCTTACTTTGTTCCTTGTCTGTAGGTCGCCCACAACTAGGTAATCTACAGATTACCTCAAAGTTTAAAATTCTGAGGTGAGTATTGATTGGAAGTAAGGCCACACACATTTGCATTCTGTGACTTGGTGACATTTGGTGTAGCCAACATTCATGGTAAAAATGATCACTCCCCACCCCAACCCAGAAAATAATTACTTTTTTAAATTTCTTCTAATGTTTGTCATGGATTCTGGAGTGCAAGAAGGTTTGCAGTGCATGAAAGTGGGCACAAGCGCAGTCTGTACTGCTTACCTTCAAAATGTAACCAGATCGACAGAAAAGGCTGTTATGGTGTATGGCTTTTTTAATGAAATCTAGGTTTCATCTGCACAGAAAATTCTCCTGGAATATGCTGAAGTGGCAGTTAATGTACCAGTACAACTCCTCATCTGGTTATCTTTATTTCAGTACAGCATTGCTCCTTTTCTGATAGCTTGTACTTCTTTGGGTAGCTTCCACCCTGCAATGGAAGTGAGCTGAACCATTTTGTAGTTGCTGTGGTGGCAGGGCCATGTCCTTAGCCTTAAGAGCTTATAAATTGCAAGTGTGTTAACTAGTATGTCCAGTGTTTAATCTCTCCTCTCCACATCTCTCTTAGTGTTCAGGCACACAATTCAGGTACCAGTTGGCAACTAGTCTGCTTTAATTGCTCATGGTGTATGCAGAGTAGTGTGTGTGTGTGTGTGTGTTGTTTGTGGGGTTTTTTTTTTTTTTGTTTGTTGGGTTTGTTTTTTTTTTTTAGCCTAACCCTCTTTTATTGCAGGTTAAGCTGTGCTTGCAGACAGTTACTGCAGTTTAGCTGCCTGCTAATAAACTGTTTAAACCACTGTAATTTCATCATGTGTCTGGACCATCAGACACAAGGCGTTTAAGCACCACCTAAAAGGAATCGTCATTTAAAAGCATCACGTAAACTCAATATAAATCAAACAAGTATAATCTGTGTGTATGAAGAGGAGATGTGGGTACTTTTAAAAAGAAGCATCTGCTTTATATACGGACTATGAAAGGCTTCCAGATGTTACCTCTGTTCATCGAATGTGATCTTCTCCTAGGAAGCCATCTGGAGTAGGCATGCTACAGTCGCTGCCTCTCTTGGTGCTGTTGTCCTATCTATGCCTCAGAGTAACTTGTCTGCTACTGCATGCTCAATATTAGTGATTGTTTCATGGGTTTGTTTGAATGTCAAGTTGTTGCCAAGCTTTGGCGCACCATAAAAATATTTTGTCTCCAATGTGCTGGGTTTTTGGGTTTTTTATGATGGTTTTTTTTTTCTGCCTTCCCCATAGAAACATTGTGAAAGGAATGAGGAGTCTGCGAGAAATACTGCGGACTGTGGAAACAAAAGCTACCCAGACCTTCAAAATGGTAAGGGGTATAAATGGGAGGTGGGAAGATGGGGAAATCTGCTATGCCAGAATTCTCTCTGTTTATTTACCGGTGCAGTAGGACAAAAATGTATTCGTCCTCACTTGATTGATTGCTGCCTTTTTTTTTTTTTTAAAACTTTTGGAAGTGATGTGTCAAGTGATGCACTTAATTCAAAGACCTGCCCACTTAATTCAAAGACCTGCCCAATTGAAATCTCCTAGCCTTCAGACCTGGGCATGTGAGTTACTTCTGGGTTTTTTTTCAGTGTGTTTTCTAGCCCTGGTAGAAATAGGGATGTGTTTAGTTCAATGGTGCTGTCCTCAGGTGTTAATGTCTTGTTTTCTTTCTCACTTTTCAGTGTGTGCATGCACACCTTTTTACATTTGCATGTAGAAGCGTTAAGTACTTCTGGCTCTTGTAACAAGCAGTGCTTTTCTAGACTTGAGTGCTTCAGTGTTCTTCCTGTAAAACTCCCTTCAATACAGTACAGTACAGAGTGATTTTAATTTTATTAATTTTTTTTGTGTTGGTGTTGGCATTCTGCATCCTGTTACCCCGAGTGTCTCTGGTAAAGAAATAATGGAGAAAGTTACTTATGTGCCTGTGTAACTTCTTAAACCTTTAACTGGTTCTTCCCTGTCTCCCCTTTAAGAGAGCTTGTCCTGAAGTTACTTGGGAGGTGGCAAGGTCAACAGCATGGAGAATAGCAGTGTTGAGAACATGAATGAAAACTTTGAGAACATGAATGAAAACTTTGCAACCCTAAAAACATTGATGCTGATACGACTAAACTTGTTTTGTGCTTGGTTCAGCTTTGTGTTTTGTGTAATTCCAGAAAGTTCAGCGAGAGAGGTAGGCATGGGTTTGCATAGCATTTAGGAGATGGAGAGTGCCAGGTTCCAATGGATGGACTGACCGTGTATCTAGCTCACATGCAAATGCAGAGCTAAAATGAAAGTGCGAACAGAATGGGTATTCTGGGTGCTTTTTTGCCTAGGTTACAGAATCACAGAATCACTAAGGTTGGAAAAGACCTGTAAGATCATCAAGTCCAACCATCAACCAACACCACCATGCCCATTAAACCATGTCCCACAATGCCACGTCCACACGCTCCTTGAACACCTCCAGTGATGGTGACTCCACCACTTCCCTGGACAGCTTATTCCAGTGTTTCACTACTCTCTCAGTAAAGAAATTTTTCCTAATACCCAGCCTGAACCTCCCCGGGCGCAACTTGAGGCCATTTGCTCTTGTCCTATCACTTGTCACTTGGGAGAAGAGGCCAACACCCACCTCTCTGCAACCCCCTTTCAGGTAGTTGTAGAGAGCGATGAGGTCTCCCCTCAGCCTCTTCTCCAGACTGAACAACCCCAGTTCCCTCAGCCGCTCCTCATCAGACTTGTGCTCCAGACCCCTCACCAGCTTCGTCGCCCTTCTCTGGACACGCTCCAGCACCTCAATGTCCTTCTTGTAGTGAGGGGCCCAAAACTGAACACAGGATTCGAGGTGCGGCCTCACCAGAGCCGAGTACAGGGGCACGATCACCTCCCTGGTCCTGCTGGCCACACAGGCCAGGATGCCGTTGGCCTTCTTGGCCACCTGAGCACACTGCTGGCTCATATTCAGCCGGTGTCAAATCAACGCCCCCAGGTCCTTTTCTGTGGGGCAGCTTTCCAGCCACTCATCCCCAATCCTGTAGCGATGCCTGGGGTTGTTGTGACCCAAGTGCAGGACCTGGCACTTGGCCTTATTGAACTTCATACAATTGGCCTGGGCCCATCGATCCAGCCTGTCCAGATCCCTCTGCAGAGCCTTCCTACCCGCGAGCAGATCAACACTCCCACCCAACTTGGTGTTGTCTGCAAACTTGCTGAGGGAGCACTGAATCCCCTCATCCAGATCATCAATAAAGACATTAAACAAGACTGGCCCCAAAACTGAGCCCTGGGGAACACCACTTGTGACCGGCTGCCAACTGGATTTAACTCCATTCACTACAACTCTCTGGGCTCGGCCATCCAGCCACTTTTTTACCCAGCGAAGAGTGCACCTGTCTGAGCCACGAGTCGCCAGCTTCTCCAGGAGAATACTGTGGGAGACAGTGTCGAAGGCTTTACTAAAGTCCAGGCAGACAACATCCACAGCCTTCCCCTCATCCACTAAGGCGGGTCACCTGGTCATAGAAGGAGATCAGGTTGGTCAAGCAGGACCTGCCCTTCATGAACCCGTCATGGCTGGGCCTGATCCCTTGGTTGTCCTGCACGTGGCCGGTGAGCGCCCTCAAGACAAACCTCTCCATGATCTTCCCCAGCACCGAGGTCAGGCTGACAGGCCTGTAGCTCCCTGGATCCTCCTTCCAGCCCTTCTTGTAGATGGGCGTCACGTTGGCAAGCCTCCAGTCGTCTGGGACCTCCCCCGTTAACCAGGACTGTTGATAAATGATGGAGAGCGGCTTGGCAAGCTCCTCTGCCAGCTCCCTCAGCACCCTTGGGTGGATGCCATCAGGCCCCATAGACTTGTGAGTGTCCAGGTGGCACAGCAGGTCATTAACTGCTTCTTCCTGGATCATGGGGAGTTTATTTTGCTCTCCATCCCTGTCTTCCAGCTCAGGGGACCGAATACCCTGAGGATACCTGGTCTGGCTGTTCATCATGTCTGTGTATTTTGGAACTTCTGTTCTGGAAATGTTCTGTTCTTCTCATTGCCTTGGGACACCTTATATGCCTAATTGAGAATACAGATGCATGTGGAAGTTTGTGCAGGGAATTAGAAGAGGTGACTTAAATAATTGTCACATTCAAATGGTTGCATCCTTTTCCAGATTGAGATCAGGGTTCAGGGGATTTTTCTTGCTCGCCTGTTTTATCATTTTTCTGAAATGAGTCTAACCATCTGCTGTTCCTACAACATGACAGAATGTGGCACTCATTCTCCTGTCCCTATGCCGCTGGGGAGAGCTGTCCAACACCCCTGGGGGATTTATCCCCAAAGGGAAATCAGAAGGTGTTCATCCAGTAGTTTTTCCTGGGATTTCCGTTTTACAGGAAATGGCATTTTCTTTTTCTTACTTATTTTTAAAGAGCTGTCAAGAGGGAAAAGGGAGGAATGTGCTTAATTAAACAAGTTTTTCAAGCATGAAAGTGAAACACATGATTATCCCCCCCCCCCCCCCCCCCCCCCCCCCCCCCCGATTTGTGGGATCACTGCGTTCTTCAAGCATAATGATGCTTTTTTTTAGCCAAAGGCAGTAATAACATAAATCAGAGTCTTGGCCTGTTATGGTTTGTTTGGTCTTATTCAAAACAAGAGTGAAGCTAATTTACACAACTACTGTACTGTATGTTAAAATCAAAGACACGAAAAGTATTTGGTGCTTGCCTTTTGAAAGGCTTATCACAAACTGTACTCCTACTTCTGTGTGCACCAGTAGAGTTCTTTCTGTTTCTGGCATATTATTTTTCCCTCCCCTCTAAGACTGTAGGAAAAAATACAGGAGAGTTGGCTCCTCAGGGTAAAACTGACTAAATAATTACACACTGAGATGATAAAATGATACTGGATAATGTCGCAGGGCCCTAGGCCGTTTTACTCATGGTTACTCGCTGTAAAAAGCATAGAAAAGCCTAGTTAGAAACAGAAGGCTTTCTGTAACTTGTCAGTAGGAGCGCTTGGAAGGTCTTGGGGTTTCCAGGGAGTTGTATGTGACAGTATTTCTTTGAGGCACCATCATACATTCAGATTGCTTTGCCATTTGCTGGCTACATCTATGAATCCTCCCTTATCGATCATACCTATCCTGGTATTTAAAAGAGGATGACTCTTGGTGGCCTCATAACACATCTCAAAGTGTAAATTGCCTATGAAATACATATGCAGTAGTCAGAGAAGTTCCAAAATAATATTTACAAGTATTAGGAGAGAAGGGCTGAAGTTTCAGCCTGCCTCTGTTCTGTGCAGTATTTACTTTACAGCGTGGAGTGCTGCGCTGCTTAGAATTCACAGAAGATAGCACCCATTTGGATGTCTCTGTGCTTGTTTGCATGTTCGTCTATTTACAGTGCAAAAAATTAGAGATTTGTTGGGTGGGGGACAATGACAAAAGCCAAAGATGGTTTTGGAAAGTCAAGTTAACTTGCCCCCGTTTGGGCCCAGCTTGCCAGCTATGGGTATGAACCGGAAAGCCACTCAGTTGTCAAAAAAGTGCATGTGATGTTGCTGTCTCAATATAAAGTTCCTAACCCTCTTTTCTTCTCCCTCTATTGTTGCAACAAAAAGAGAGAAGTAGTACTGAGATGAAGCTATAAAAGGCTGCAGGAAGAGCGATATTAACAGATAAAGGGTTGATCTTTTACACCTGATACAAAAGTAGCCTCTGGGCCGAGACTTGCGTACAAAATTATGAGGCTGAGAACGCAGTGGAGTGCCATCGTACTCTAATACAGTAACGTTTGTGAGATTGTCTCAGCAGTCTGTGTGGTAGTCAGTTGTCTTCATTTACCAAAGTGTCCCTTGTTGTCAGGCCTTTTTGATACTTTTTTCCTACAGCATTGCAACAAGGCCATGTAAATGCAGAAGGCTGGCCCTTCCAGAGGGGGGAAGAAACTGCCACTGCTGTAGACTTTTTAGCAGCTCTTTTAGCTACTCCAGCTTTACGAAAAGTGGTACTGTCACGTTGTTGGTACATCTCCTTCCCAAGGTGGAACGTGGGGAGGGGTGAATCCTTTTTCTTGGAGAAGGCTTTACTGACATGTCTTTTTCTGTACTGTTCACTGATCTCTAGACTGCAGCCAAACAGCTAGCCCAAGTACTTCTCCATTCCCTCAGTGAAGACTGTTACTGGAGCCCTTTATCTGATCCGCTTCCTGAGTTCATGAACAAGGAAGATCAGTCTTATGTTAGCAATCTTCTTTGTCGGAGGCCCGAGCTGTACACAGAAGAGAAGTAAGCGTTCTTTTTTATTTCAGTTTATTGGCAGGAGGAAGGAGAGTGTTTGAACACTCTTCAATACTGCTGATTATGTCACTGATTCATGTAGTAGTTTTGTGTGTTCTTGTTTTTAACTTCCCATCAAAAGGCCTGCTGGAGAAATAAAGCATTAAACCTTCAGTGTTTGATTTTTTTTTTCTCACCAGGAAGGAAGAAAATCCAAGCAAATAGTTGTCTTTGCTGTGAGATGGAAATAATCTATTTATGGTTCAGTATAGCTCATCTAGGATATATTGCAGAGCTTTTAATTGTGAGAACCTGCAAAGAAGGTATTGCCTAGCAAATGAATTATACATGAGATGTTTCAAGTTACTACTCCTCTTGTGAAATGAGAAAGAGGCTGACAGGATAATTCTTGACCTTCCTCAGAAAAATGTATTCTGTCTTTCAGTGCGTACTGCCCTCAAGACAACGTAGAAGAGGCTCTTCTTCTCCTCTTAATCAGTGAATCCATGGTAAGCCAAAAATTAGTTTGTAATACTAATAGCACAAAGGAATATCTAGTCTTTCCGTGTCAAGCCTTCTGGTTGGTTTTGTTTACAGAATCTTCCCTAGATAAACAGAAGCAAGGATTCGTCTGCTGAACAGGAAATGCTATTTATTCCTTTGTTAGTGACACCACTTTTATTAAATGGAACATCAGTGAAGGGTTTTTGGAATTGTCGAGAAGAGGAAGTGACTGCATTCACAATGGCTGCATGCAGGTTCTGACATGCAGATACATTGTCAGTAGACTGATGTTTTCATTCAAAACATCTGTGTGGATTTATGGATCAAGAATGAAAGGAAGGGAGCCTTGTCTAAAGCCAGGCATTATGGTGGTACTCGCTGTTTGGCATTTGCAGGATACAATATCCTGCTTACATTCCTTAGTCTGCAGGGGTAATATTTTAGCTGTTTCAGTCCTGAGTGATCTTTGGCAGTTTCTGATGCTGATAATACAGGAAGTTTTGTCACATGCAGAAATACCCATAATGAACTACAGTAAAATAATCAGAATTCTTCTATTTATAGTATCAGTTGCTTTAAAAAATCCCTTTAAGAGGAAGGGAAAAGGTGGAGAAAAACAACTGCATGGTAACCTTTGATCATTTTCATGTTCTGAGAAGACACAAACATACACAAAATGTTTAAGGAATGTTTTCTGAAAATGTGTAAGGGAAGTTACTTTGCTTTAAATACTGGGTGGTCACTTGTAGCTCAAAGTGAGATTTGAAAACCTTGGGAGCATCAATGGCCCTCTTAGGAACTTTTAAACAGCTTTCAGACAAATTGAAAAGAGATACTGTGGAAACTTTGTTTTGTTTTTTGCTTCCTTCAGTTTTTCTTTGTCTGGTTCTCCTGGCTGAAGTCCTTCCCCTTTCCTGCAGACTTCTTCCGAAGATGGCAATTTAATATTGTTTCCTTTTAAAATTTGGGGAAAAATTGAAGAGGCGGAACCACACCAAAAATATTAAATTGACTTGAAAATCACATACATCTGAGTGTTACTATACTTTGTGCTTTTTAGTGCTTTCTAGATTAAGCCTCTACAGTACATCTACTTTGTGTTTTCAAGGGCTTTTCTGCATTTAGAAGGGCTTTTCGTAATTGGAAGTGGAGACTCCAGGAGTGAAGGGTTGTAGAACACCACCTGCACTTATATTAAAATCAGAACAACTCATGTCAGTGTCACTTGTCAGGGCTGATCCAAGTAGGAGGAGGGTCAGGGGTCTGGAGCAGTGACAGTACTGACTGCTCTAGCCTTTTCTGGGACTGGGCTTGCAGTCAGACAGGCCTTGTGGGACCTCTGACTCTAAAATCTTGTTCCGCTGAGGTGAATGAAAGTTATCCCTGTTATATCCAATTGTGCGTAAAATGGTGAACTGGTCCTGTAACTAAGCTATGGATGAAGCAATGTGAAAATTCTATTGATAGGAACTGGACTGCTGTGCTGACTTAAAGGCTAAATAAATAAGCTTGTGTTTGCTTAAGTGCTGTCTTCTCTATATAGGAAATTTCTGCAGGTAGATACAAGGCATTTTGATCTGCTGCATATAAAGCACTTAAATAATCAAAGATCCTGTAGTAGAGTGCTGTGGGAACCATAACTGTCTTTCCGTCTTTTGGGAAATGGAACAACTGAGCTTTCCTCTTAGATTAGCAGTCGGATTGTCATGAGTTTATTGTTTTAACAAAAATACAGGACAAGTCTATAGAAATATAGCTGTGTATAGAAATACACTTAGGAACCACAAGAATTTGCTTACTGAGTGGAGGAACAGGGAGCAATCTGATTCTTACATATGTTTGCAATCCATATATACTTTTCCTGTAGTTTTACTGTTATGGTACTGAGAAGGGGAAATTTTGTTTAATTTATGACTTGGGACATCTTTTCCATGACAGCTCTGTTGTAGGCTAGTGAGTTTTCTCATGTACAGGTTTGTTGTTTTTTTGAAGTTTTTTGTTTTGTTTTTAAAACTTACTGAAGCTCATGGAAAATGAGATAACAGCAAGCAAATTTCCAACTGAGGTCTCCCTAATGATACAATGTTAACAACTGAATAAAACACGTTTTCCTTCCTGGAGGGAGTGTCAGTGGCAAGCGATAATGATATGTTTCTGTAGGCCAGTAAGCAACATAGTTGGTGTTCCTGGATTTTGGCTGGATTAGGTGTTCTTTCAGTATTTACAATTATGAACCCCTTAAAATGCAACAGAAATACACAATTAGGTTGGCTTGCTGGGAGCTCTTCAGCTTCTCTGACACTGATTGCTCTGTCAGAGCAAAACACGCCCGGAAAGGTACCTTTCCGGTCTGATTTCTAAAGAGACAAAAGAGCAACCATGCCATTATAACTCTTTTGCAGGACCATGAAGCCAAACAGCTGCTCTACATGCCTGTTCCTGACTTTTGCCACTCCAAAATGCGCTCAAGGGGAACAAAATTGGGGGGAGGAGGGACAGAAGAATTGTCAGCACATGGAGGGGACGCAGAGCAAAGATGTACTGGGGAAGAGCATAAATCATCAGAGAACCTCAAAGTAAATATTGTGATAAATTTGATCAAAAGGAGGCATGGTGGCTTTTCCAAGAAGTATACATCTGGAACACCTTCCCCCCACCCTGCCCCGCCCCGAGCCATACAGGGAAGGGAGTAGATCAGTGCTAGGTAGTTTGCGGCTGAAATTCACTCTATTTTTCTGTTTATCTTGCCTTCCTAAGGTGAAGCTAACATCTACTTCACCAGGATCTGTGCAACTCCCCAGATGTTATGGGGGTTAAAAGAACTGTTCCTGTAAGGGGGAAAGGAAGAAAAGAAATCGCCTTTAAGGTGGCATGAGACAGACCCTACATTCCATCACACCATTCTGGCTTGTGATGCTGCCCCAGCATTTCTTCTTATCCCTCTACCTTGGATTGGAAGGGAGCCACTTTGCATGTTCTGGTGGGGTGAAATGAGAATGTCTTCTAAAGGGGCAATTAAGGGTTCCTTCAGCATTTCACTCACTCTGCCTCTGAGCCTAAGTATGTAAAAGTTTTTCAGATGGCCAAATAACATGGTAGCCTCTTTCATAGCTTTGAAGATGCTTCTGTGGGTATATTAACACTTACAGTGAAAGCCTGGGGCCTCTTTTCTCATGGCACTCTCCTGAGTTGCCTCCTGTATTCTTTCTGTCCCATTGAAAATGGGAACCTATTTTCATAAGCTAAGGCATCTCAGTAAACAATGAAAAGCATCCCAGTTGTTGAGTTTGGCAAGTGCTCCTCCTCCATGCCAGCTGTTATTTAGTCACGGTGGTTGGCTGTAGAATTCTCATGAAGGAATCTAGTGAAACAAATCAGTCAGCCTGAAGATTACCACAGTCAGGGCTGTCTTTAGGGGGATTTGTGTCCTCCTGACTAATTTCTCATTCCTTATGCACAGCTCGAGTTATGGTATGGATGGGCTGTGTTTGTGAGAGGAGGAAAATGCTCTTCTTCAGACCAAGGAGAAGGCCAGCTGGTGACAGCCTTTACAAGCTCAGGCTGTGATAGAATGATGTATTCCTATCACATGTTGGAAAAAATGGACTGGCCTATTTTTAAACCACTAGTCCTCTTTCTTACTGCATTTAACCCATCAAAATGAGTGGCACTGTGTTTGTGGAGAGAACCAAGGGCATATTGTGACTTGTTGCAGTGTGGTTTCGCTGCATTGTGCTACCAGTGGGAATGGCACTGTTTCTGCCATCAGGGACTCCAGCACTTTGTGCTGTGGGAGTAGGCAATGGAGGTTTGGCAGGACTAACCCTTAGCCACAGTTTTGTTTATTTTAATAGCCATTCTCAGGCGTATTCTGAGTTGACTGTACTGCCCCTTAAAATCAGCTAGAAGTTTCTCAGAGCCAGGAATGGAACACTTTGTATTACTTCTTGTGTTTACTTTTGAGGTAAAAAAAAGCAAAAGTTCTTTGTTTGCACTTAGAAACCTTGCCTTCTTGACTCTGAGGTCCAACATACAGTCTAAAATCCCTTTATTCAGTCCTTGGCAATACTGGCTCTCACAACTGGGGATTCTGGCTGGTGCAGTCCACCACACATACCAGGTAACATGGATTGTTTCTTTGGCTTTGTGTTCACTTCACTCATAATAAAAATGAAGCTCCTTGTACCCACAACTAATAAATTCTGTGCCTGCGTAACAAAGGTTAGAAATGTCATCCCCATCTTATCTCTAATTTGAATCCCTAAAGGCGATTTGACCTTGGAGAGCCTGAGAGCACAGAACAGATGGTGAGGGGGGGGAAGTAAGATACTGGGACTTGTCCTGTTCTTTTTACTGGTGAGAGCAAACTCATGGCTGTGAGCATGCCTTTAATGGAGTAAGATTAAACCCATGTATTTTTAAGCACAGAAATAATTAAACCCTGTTAACTCTACAGTTCCTAGCTTTATAAAATAATGCTGTCCAGCAAATGGGTTGGCAAAGGAGAAGATTTTCTGGTTGCTTTTGTAGGACCTTTTTTTTTTTTTAAAATACACCAAGCCCAGTGATGATACAATAGCTGGATGACCCTCATGAGTATTTTCTTGAGGGCTGTCAGACTATGGCAGCTGAAAGAGACAAGTGGGGACAGGTTTGCCTGCTCTGTTGGTTCCTGCCAAATCATGGCTGTGCATTTAGAGACGGTTGGGCTTGCTAGTCTAACTGGTCTGCAAGGCAAAGCTATGTGTTTGGGACCTGCAAAGGTGGATTGCAGGTTGTTGCTAGTGGGAAATACACCATCTCTGTTAATTACCTCTTGAATAAATAGTTCTAATGTGAGTTGCTGGAGACAGGATAGAGAGCTTTTTTCTTCTGCTTTGCAGTAGGAAGTCTTGTTTCCAAACTTGCAAGGAGGATGCAAATTCTTGGAAGATGCAGATTACTGATAGCAAATATATTACTTTGTTTATGGATACTGTCTTGGGTAACAAACTTCATTACTTTCTCCCTCTCTCTTCCTTTTGTGTAGGGTTGTTGGGCTGTTTTGGCTGGGAGGGTACGTCTGTCTTGCTTTCAGTGATGTCTCCAGAATTAGTTCTGCTACAGTACAAGATGTTAAAATATACCTGCTGGGAGATAAGATACATTTATATGGTCATACTTGATCACCAATAATAATGGGCTATTTTGCTGAGACATCTGAATGGGGTGCCAGTAACTTGTGATCTGTTGCCTACCAGAAATGAGACAGATGCCACACAGTTCACAAGGCAGTAAGTTTTCATTTGCTGTGCTTCTGGTCTGAAATGGAGCAAGTTGTAGTATCTATGTAAGAGCAGTTTTGGGAGTGGGTGGAGTATGGTATTTCCTCCCTGTTCTACCTGCTTTCCGTTTTCACAGTAGCTTTGTAGTCAACCCTGGATATTTTCTTTGTATATGTTAGTGAGGGGAACAGTCAAGTGTAAAGATCATCAATAACTTGGGTGAAAAGTCAGTAGCCTCTTCTATGTGAACGGGTCCTTGCCATTGTGAAGAATTAATTTGTTTTGTTCGCAGTAAAAGCAAACCAGCCAGAATGGAAATCCAAAGGACATGGGCTAAATAATTCCCAGCTCTTAGCAGTAGCTTGTTGTCAATCTTACACACATAGCATTTGTTTTTCTCTCTTAATGCTAGTATTGAATCACACCAATTACATTATTACAGTACACTGTGTAAAACATGCTGCCGTTCTGTATAGATGGGTTGCAGTGGATCTGGCAATTATGTCTATTATGAAAAGACACAAGTTGAACATTAGAATGCCCGTGAATTAGGGGGCAGGCAGCAGGCACTCATTAAAGATTTTAATTGCTTTCTTTTTCTTTGAAGAAAAGCAGGGGGAACCATGTTTCAAAGTGAGCAATTAAAGGATACTTCATAGCTAATTGCTGTGGGAAGGGGCTGCTATGTGAATATGCTCTATTGTAATTCATACGATTGTTTGACGTTTTATTAAGAAGCACATCTTTGTACTGTGGTAAAATTTAATTTTCTGCAGCGTAACTGTGTGCGTAATAACTGCTGAAGTAATGGCTGTTTGGATTTGCTGTGGCTCTTTTCCTTTCTACATGCCATAAATAAGCTGTAATTATCAGGGTCATTGATGTACAGCAAATCCTTCGTGTATAGGTGTCTTACCTAGTTTGCAGGTAAGTATATTGTATATGTGGATAGGAAGGCACAAGCTGTCTGTAGCTCAGCAGCCTCGTTAGTTAAATTGCAGATCCCCAGAAAGGCAGATCTCTTCCCTGCTGTCCGAGCCAGTGTGGGTCTGAAAGTCCCATACTGTTGTATTGTTGTGGTTTGGAGCCGGACCTAAAAGCCCTGCTGAACCCCAGCTGGTTCTGTGCCTGGTCAGGCTGAACGCCTGAGTTGGGCTTAAAGTATGATACAGAGACATCAGCACGGCTGAGCACTGGGTCAGCTGAGGGGTACCAGCCTGTGCTGGAACCTTTTGGATGTGTGTGGCCTGCAGACAGGCTGTGGAAAGGGAGGGCTGAAGGTGCTCGCTATCCTGTGTGCCGCTCAGTCCGGGCTGACCACAGGATGTGTCTTATCTCCCAAAATAGGATTGGTGTCATGTCTGAGCCACCTGCATGCACAGATAATTGTGTCTAATGCATCCCAAAATATGCAAATGCAATGCATCTCTGGGTTGCTCCATTACCTAGGAGTACCTAAAATAAAGGGGCATTGACTGTTTATTTTTTCTCTGAATAATGCAAGTTACGCTAACTCCCGATGGTGAAACTCCTGTTGGTAGCATTAGTGACCTTCTCCATCCTACACAACAGCCTTGAAGAGAAGTTCTCTTCTTTTAATGGTATGACTCACTGTCTCTCTCCATCCTGCTTGTGTGCTGTGAGGCATGTCTGTGTGACAATGGGAACAGCTTAAAGGGAAGAGTCATACTGGGGGTGTTGAAAATGTATTTGTAGCTATGTTTTACTGCTGCTTATAGTGGAGGAGGAGGAAGTAATGCGGTAGGACAAATTGGGAATTGCTGCTTATGTTATTGATACACTGTTTGGAGATCAGTGTTCTACAAATAACCCTTCTTCCATTTGTGTTCAGGAAAATTAGGGGTCTGAAACAACAGGAACACAGGTATTGAAAAAATATTGCTGTAAATGGCTTAGAATTTATGCATTCTCAAATGCAAAATGAAGTATCTTTCTCTCTGTGTACATTTCAGTAAGTAAAATTTCCCCATCCAACAGAATCGGTGTATGCTGAGTTGCAGTAACTCTGCAACTATTTTGCACCTGTACTTAACCAGCGACTGTCAGGATTTCTCACTGCCAAACTGAAGTTTACAAAAACATAAACAAAGGTAAAGACAAAAAAATTGGCTAACGGTCATCTGGGTCACAGCACCCTTCCTTCTGTGAGAGGCAGGCTGCAGAAACATGCCAATTTCCTTGAGTGGGTTTCAAGAAATAGTGATTCACATTCCCTTCCTGTATGTAACACTGCAGTATTAAATGATACCTTGAGCCTTGGGATGATGATTTACATTATTGTGTTAAACACACTCCATGTTCTTGCTACTGTTCAGTCAGTTTGTTATGAGGTTTGCACCTTTTGGTTTTGTGGGGTTTTTTTTAATCTCTGTGATAATGCGGGAACTTCTTGGGTTTTTGGGGTTTTTTTGAGCATCTAGAATTAGCAATTGGAAATATATTTTGTATTAAAAAAATTGTTGGGATAGAAGTGATGATGAATTTGTTCAGTGGCAACTTTTATGCATGGAAGTATAGAGAGTGATAGATTGCAGAGACCTTCTATGGCTTTGAGATTTGAAAGCTTGAACAAAATAAGCAGGTTTATGACCTTCCTGGAAAGAATATTAGTCATGCCTATGCATATGTTGTTTTTAACTGCTGTCTGCTTAGGTGAAGTATGATATGTACGATATGCTCAGTATGACTGCAATTTTAGAATGTTGCATCCTTGTAATATGTCTCATATTCCTGCTTATTGCAGGACTTGGGCATGCTTTTCCCTCTAGTACCAATATCTGTTAGCAGATGTTAATGGGCACTCACCAGTTCTGATTAATTTTCTATCTGTGCTAATGCATGAACTTAAAAATTGTAGCTTGGTACTAGATGGATATCCAAAAAAGCATCAGGCTATAGCTGACTCTAATGAGAGGTTGATGATGAGATTACAGAGCATGGGAGTGCTATCTCAAGTAACTATTTTCTACAAAAAATTGTCATAACAATGTAAATGGTGCAGAAGAAAATGTTATTGTATATACGTAGGAGGATTCACTCAGCAATAATGATCGTTCTGTATATGCTTTGTCTTTAACTCTCTGAAGTAGCAATCTCAGAATTGTTCTGTATATGCCTTTACTTTAAGTCCTTTTTTCCTTTTAAAGTAGCAGTCTTGGGTTAAATCCAAACAGAGCTCAAACATTTTTTTTTTTTTTTTTTTTCTTTAGTTCTGCTCATAAAGATAGACGAGCTATGCTTCTGTACTCCGGTTGCAGGATTTTCTCTTTGAAGTTGGTTTCATTCTCTCATGCAACCTATTGTTCTGAACTATTTTTTTGAATTGCAAATTATGTCTTCTGCAGTAACATGAAAAATGCTCTTGTTGCTACAGAGTTGGTGTAAGTTTATTTGTCCAAACACTAGACTGAGTCTGACCTGTCAGTTTGCCTTTGACTGCAGTCGCCATTTAGCTCTTGGTTGTGATTGTGTTAGTTGTCAGTAATTGTGTTTGCTGTCTCCGCTGGAGGCTGTGATGAAGACTGCTTGGAACTGGGGCGTTACACAGATAATACCATGACGAAACAGCTGCAGCTTAATCATAATGAAATATGCGTGGGCTTTAAGGGCTGCATATTCTGGAAATTTTTATTACACTTAATTCCTATGTTTAGCCTTTTTAGGAAGAAACCACCTCCCTGCAATTAGAAAGAAATAGATGGAATATTATAGTAGTAAGTATTATAAGTCTCATAACCTCCTTGCTTCAGGGAGGGAACGTTTTGTTTGTCTTTGCCCCAGGTGAAACTGCTGGCAATTTTCTAATTTTTCTGATCTTTTGGATGTCTAGACCTGAATGTCTGATGTTGCAACCCTTTCAGCTGAGGAGCCCAGGGCAGTGTATCTGTGCCATCAGTCAGTGCTAGTGCTAAATGGCATCCAGCTCTGCCTCTCTTAGAAGTTAGGCAGTCTGGGTGAAGTCCTCTGTGTTTGGAAATCGGAGGGACTTCTCAGTTTACTCTGGGATTGAATTTTCCCTCTTTGTGCTCAGAAAACAGAGAGGCTAGGATCTTGAGGTAAATCTGAGTCTATGGCATATGGTATTTTGGGACAACTAGACTGGGACATATTTGGGACAACTAGCAAATTACTAGACTGATCATTTTCTGTCAAAAGTAGCGTTTGGTTTTGATCTAAGATGAGCAATGCACTGATAGATTATGCAAAAGACGAGATTTTTTTTTTTAAATTGTTTAGTATTGCTTTGCCCAGACTGCTAGTTGCATTAAATTGATGACAGGCAAATCTGATTACTAAGGCAGCCTGCTCAAATTGAAAAATAAAGTGGGCAGCGGAAAAGAACAACAAAAACACATGCTATTGGGAAGAAATCAAGTGCAGACACAGAAGATAGAATACCAACCATGGAAGCAGTTATCACAGTTACAGGCAATTGAAGTAATAAGGAATGTGGTTTAAGGGTGGCCTTGAATTTCTAATTCTTGAGGAAATGGAATCTGGTAGGTCTATTTCCTAATGCTCTAATTCTGTGAAACAAATCCAGATTAGGTATTCCTAGCAGTTCCTTTCTGTACATACAGCTATCTTCTTGAGTTTGCTTCATGTGGATAAAAAGTAACTCTACCTCTGTATGGAAACACTTTCCTTATGTTGGGATAAGTTTAAAAAAAAAAAAAAAAGATGATGATTTTAAACAAAATGCCACGGATGATGGGTGGAACTTCCTATCAAGGAGTCGGTTCTCTGTTGCTTTTTTGGGGTCTGATGCTTCATTTGTGTCTGTGCCCAGGCAAACCGGGATGCAGTGATCAGCCGAGCCCCAGACCAGCAGGATGACCGAGCTGTCAGCCTCCGGGATGCTTCTGCAGTCTATGACCTCCTCAGTATCACGCTGGGCAGAAGAGGGCAGTATGTCATGCTTTCTGAGGTACCTCCTCCTGGCTTCTGCTGAAACTGCCACTTGAAACCTGCAAGCCAAGCCCATCCTTGCAGTAACTCAGCCGGGAAGGTGAAAGTGAAGCACACTAGTTGCACTAGTTGGCAGTTAGAAACAGCTGCAGACCTCTGGCAGCACAGGCCAGAAATGTACACAGAACTGTTTGAGACATTAAAATAATTTATATGTAGGCACTTGAACAAAGTGGCCGTCACTTGAAGTGATGGTGTGTACTAGCAAGCCCCGTTAACTGAGAAGGGGAAAATGATGTCATTAAAAAAAAAAAAAATCATCACTTGGGCCACAACAGATGGTTTCCTGTGATTTGATTACTGAGCCAAGCAGCAGTCTTGACAAAAGATATATTAAAAAAAAAAAGTCTGACATTTCTCCCAACATTTATTTCTCAGTGCTTGGAGAGAGCCATGAAGTTTGCGTTTGATGAATTTCACCTCTGGTACCAGCTTGCCCTGTCCATGGTGGCTTGTGGAAAGGTAAGGTTCAAACCAAAGGGCTTAGAAAGGGCACTTTTTCCGCTGGCAGAGTGTATGTAGTTTACCTGTTTAAATGCGCACAGTTGTGTATTTTGTGGGAGTAAGTGCTATCAGACAGCTACGTGGAAGGACGGTACTCTCCTTTTAGACTGATTGCACTTTGTGATCAGGTATGTGCATTTGGTGTTGAATACTGTTCTTTCCATGGAGTGTTTGCTTCTCATTACCAAGGAGAAAACAGTTTGTGCATAGCTGTGGATTGAAAAGCATTATACAGCTGTCCATTCTCAGCAGGTTCAACATAAATGTGCTTAGCATTAAGAAAAATACTGATGTCTAAAACTGTCATCAACTCACTCTGTCTTTGCACAGTTGACTTAACCTCTCTTTAAGCTGTGGTTTCTCTATCTGATCAAGGAAATCTTAATGCTTTTTCATAGAGAGTTTGCGAGGGTTAGTATTTTTGAAGTGCTTTGTGCAAAAGATACTGTAGAAAAAGAAATGATGTGTGAATGTTTGAACAGGCATGTTTTTTTGCATAAGGTTTTTTTTAAATTAGTTTAGTATTTGTCAAAGTTACCAGTTAACCACTGAGGTGACTGAAGTCTGGTTGCAAAAGGTAGGCAGAGGCAGCATGAGCTTTTCTTTATTAGTCTTAAAAGAGTAGACTTCCTACAGGAAATGAGGAGGGTACAAAATTTAGCTTGCTCATTCTGGGGGTCCCCACCTACACTTTTAGGAGGTGTGAGCAAATTAATGCTGTGCGGTAGCACATAGGACTACTTCACATGGTCCTATATTCTGTGCCCATAGAGAGTAGGGGAATCCATGTGGAACTGGGCAGAGACCACCAACTAGTAGTCATCTGCCAAATGATAACTTACTACTGGTCTTTTATGGCTGTAAGCTGAATTGGAAACCGGCTTTAGGGTGGAAATTGGGCATGAATATACAGTGGCATGCTTTTGCAAAGAAGTTGTCATCTTGTGACGTATAAGTGACAGCAAAGCTTGGAAGATGTCTGAAGGGATTCCTTCACTTCTGTGAGCATAGGCAAAGCCTTATCTTGGAAGACTGTCTGTTGTTATGCATTATACTTCAAGAAAATGGCAGAACAAAAAGAGCAAGTCTAATAAAGAGCATCAAGGATGGCTAAGGGTATAGTAAGCAGGACTGTGGAAAGATTGAAAAAATTGAATATTTTTACCTTAAAGGGGAGAAAAAAGTCCAAGAGAGAAACAAGTCTTCAAGAGCTCTTAGAAGAAAGGGTTAATCTTGTCTATGGTCGGTAGGACAAGACATGATGACTTCCAATTGCAGCAAGACAAGTTCATCTTTTCTATTAAGAGGCAAAAAAAAAGGATAGTGGTACACTGGAAAAAGATTACCTGTGGCGGTTGTGTGGAGCCTGTGTCACTGGGCATCTGTGGAACACCTTAGGCAAATATCGGTCAGCAGTGACCCCACTGTGAGGCACCAGGGGTCGGCTTGGTGGGACCTTGCAAACTCTGACTCTGTTCTGGGACTCCACAGTTATCTCATAAATCTCCTAGATCTGTTATAATCAAAAGGAGACATCAAAACTTTGACAAATCATATTAGATCAGCAGGAGCTGAAGGGAGATCTTTAGTGAGAGACTCACAGATTCCTATGCGAGTTCTGTACAAGCATTTCAAAATCCAATTCCAAGTATGAACATGATGGCTAGACTCAGTCACGTATAGGGAAATCTGAAGCTACTGGTGGAATACGTGAACAACGAGCTTGGTGCCATGGTGTTAATACCTTGCACTGGCCTATGTCAGGTGGGGGGTTTACAAGTCAGGTCCAGCTCCCCTTGGCATTCAGCTGGAGTTAGCACGTTGCTGCCCTCTGTGCCTTTGCAAATCCTCTGGATACCTGATCTCTTGATACTGAGGACAACAATGACTAGATAGGCTATGATGGAAAGGCGCAATATCTTCCCATAAATACTCACAGGACTTGTCTGTGAGCTTTATTGGCTTTACAGGTTGTGTAACCTGCTTCTTAACAGCAGACAATGCTGTAGCTCTAGTAATCTGCCAGAGGACAAATCTAGATTTTAACTGCTAATGGTTGAGAGAGTGTATCCAGAGAGTAATTGTGGTTCAATCTGAGGATACTATGGAGGAGAGAAATGGGGCCTGGTCTTTAGCTTCTAACAATTTGCATGAGAACTGTGTCCTTTTCCTTATATGTTTGCATACCTCTTCACCTTCCCTAGAAGTTACTGAATATTTGGTACTTAAGAGGGGGAAAAAAAAAAGGAACACAAGTATCTGTATCTCTATAACTGTCCTATCTTTTCAGATTTTCAAGTATGTCATGTCTTTTTGCCTGTCCTTTAAATATTTACAAGGTAAAATGGCCTGATCCTGCCTATTGATGTAAAAGCTCTAAATGTTCTGAGCCCTATATGGGGCAGAGGGAATTCCCTTATCCAACAATCCCATCTGTGCAGTATTTCATTTCTAATCCCAAAGTATTCCCTGAGGATTCCTGTCGTATACTCCGCAATGCGTCATCTTGCTAATGGGAGATGTGGCATACATTTTTATACTGCTTCACAGCTTGATAGCAGGACAGAGTTCATTTAAAAGTAAGTGCTCCAGTGTAGCAGAAAGAGCTGATGAGAAAACAGTGTGGTCTGTCTAGACTGCAGAACGCAGACTACACTTGAGCTTTTATAGGTAGAAGATATGTTTTCACCTGTCTCAGTCACAGCCAATTCCTGATCTCATTTCTTGGTAATGAAATCTCATATCCTGCAGCGTTACTTGTTCTGCAGTACAGCAAATCATGCTCATAAATCCTGGGTATGACAGGAGCAGTTTTATCAACCTGTAAATGCTGGAAACTTGGTCTCTCTTTTTTTAACATGTTTTTAGGATTTGCAAACTCTGACCTTCTTAAAAGTTGCCCTCTATTCTACACTGCATTTGACTAGTGTTACTTTTATTTTGTATATTTTTCATCTTCAGGTTAAGTCAATCGAGTTGAATTTCAAACTATTTTCTTCCTTTGCCAGCCAAAAAATTGCCAAATGGTGACTGTCATTTTTCACAAGTCATCAGTCTGAATGTCAAGCCAGCCACATAGGCTCATTACTGTATGTAGGCTCGAGTTTACACATTATTCTAAAAATCATGTGTCTTAACAAAAATAGGCACATCACTTCAGTAAGTTCTCACAGAGCAAGTGAGGCCTTAGGGCTTCATAAAACAGTGAATGAAAAAGCTCAGAGAAGCATAACCTTTCTGTCTGTCTTCTATCCACTTAAGCAGTTGAAATAATGGAGTGACAGCAATTTCAGTTGCCTGTGCTTCTCAACAACTTGCATAATGCAAAAGATGGTGTGGTCTGGTTGTTTTTTAACACATTCTTGGGAATGCATGTATACTGAGCTGTATATTTTCTGAACAAAAGGAGCATTTTTATTTAAATTATTAAAATCCACCATGAAATTCGAAATACTTTTGTACGCAATTTTAGATGAAATGCTGGGAAAGCCTAGACAGTAGTAAAGACATAGTGAGAGATGTCCTGTGTCACCAACTGTAGTTTTGGATAGGCAAGAGAAAGGTTTAAATCATTCTAATGCAGCACCCCTGTTCTTCTGAACAGGTGCTGGAAAACTGAATGCTGAACTCTTCACAGCTGCTTTAAGTTGCTTCTGCTAGTAATAATGTTCACGATGTGGCAATACGACAGCCAGAGGCTGAGTGGGCATAGCAGCTCCCTGGTTCTGCTGCCATGCATAGATAGGCTGGAGTCTGAGTGGTGACTGGTATGATAGCTGGATGCCATCTGGCAGAGTCTTCAGGCAACGAGATGAGCCAGTGTCCTGCTGCCAGAGTAAAATGAGTGCAGTAGGTTGCATCTGCTTGTCTCAAGATTTTGAAAAAGTAAAGTGACCTGTATTCAGCAGAATGGGGAAAGCAAGGACCAAACTCTTATTTACAGAGTAGAGAAGACTTTGTAGTCTTCACAGTAGCGAAGAGAGAGACAGCTGTTTGGGGCAGACTTGTTTTCTGCTGCTGCTTTTCAGCTAAACAGTTTCCACTGGAGATCGTGGAGATTACCAGCACACAGCACTCCTGCAGACTAGGGTAGCTCTACTGATGTATCTGAAGTTGGAGATAAAATTGTCATACTGTCTAGACGATGTGTTACAAGCACAAGGGATGTGAAATAGGCTCCCTGTGCACTTGCAAGCATTTTCCTGGCCTCGGACCAGTTGGATCAGTTACATGTTTTCTTGATCAGATTTCTGTCCCCTTCCACACCTAACAGCCTCACATAGGACCCAGCCTCAGTGTCCCAAAGTGTCACTGGAGCTTTTTGGGAGTAGAGGCTCAGAAGTGCATTGTGGGAATTGGTCTCTAGCTTAAATTGACAGTACTTCAGAAAGTCTTCTTGATCTGCATTGTGAGTGTCTTTCTTACCTGTCATGCTGCTTAAGGGAAAGATAAACTGATAAAACAGGTGCCTTGAACAACGTGAGGCAACATTGATGCCTCTCTTCTCCCTGCCAACCAAGGAGACAAGATTTGTATTTAGTGACAGGGATGTGCCATTTTCCTGAGGACAGTGAGGGAGGATTTTTCAGGGATAGCTGTGAAATTATTCTGTGAACACCGAGTCTACTTAATCTAAAAGTGCTGGGTACCCTAATTGAGCCATTCAACTCGCAGCAGTTTTACACTGATCTCTCATGTCCAGTGGATGTTGATTATTATTATTATTAGTGCACACAGTGCATAAAACCATTTTCATGCTCATATTTAATGTTTCTGCCCTAAAAAAACCCACAACACAACTTGGTTAGTGAATTAAAAGCTTTAGGAAATGTGTTTCTTGAGAGGAGGGGTAGGGAGTGATACAGTCTCAGGCCAGTTGAGGGAAGTCTGGAGCATCTGCTAGGAGAGGATAATCTGCTCTTACCCCTTGCCCCTTATACTCATTCAGGGGATGAAGTGCAGCAAAATGTGCATAAAGGAAGAGCTCAGGAGTAATCCAGGGGGCTGTGGGGAAGAGCCTCTGTGAGAGCCCAGTGGAGCTGGAAGCAGTTACTTGGAGGCAAGGGCTATGCTCAGCAGGCCTTGTGCTGGGATTGCTAATGGTGGTTATGTGTTTCTGGGGTGCCTGGCACACAGCTGTCCAGCCCCTCTTGTCCAGTGTTGATGGAACACCATCAGCCCAGCGCTTGCCTTTAGGACAGCAATTGCGTGAGTTTAGAAACAGCTGCATCGTTGCTGGTCCTCCCCCAGCCCCTGCTAGCCCATACTTAGGGCTCCATAGGGACAATGGTCAACATTACCATATAGATAAGATAGGTTGGCAGTAGGGCGATTTAAGCTCCAAGCATGGTACCTTGCAAAACCAGGCAGATAAAGCTGCTTTCAGCTACACAAAATGCTCCTCTCTGCTCTTATCCCTTGTGCTTATTCATCTGTAAGGCAAAGAGGAGGAGAGAGTGATGCTTGTCTACCTGAATTGTTTTCTTAATAACAACGCTTCAGGAAGTGTCTGGTGTTATACAAAGGGAAATAATCACATCCTTCTTGGCATCTGTCATTCAGCTGTTTTTCTGGGGGAGTAGGCTCCAGCTCTTCCCGTAGCCCATCTTGCAGTGTCACTGTGCTCCCCTTGGCTGCTCAGCAGCTGGAGATACTGCAGCCCTGTGCAGGGCTTGTGCTGGCAGCATTTTTAGGGTTTTGAATCCAGTCTTAAACAGACATGAACTCTGATTTTGGAGCCCTTTGCAAGTTGCTGATACATATTGGTCATAGCCAAGTAATGACAAGCTAATGTCTGAGCTGCTCATATCTGCGTTGCACCCAAAAAAAGGGATACTTCCCCTTATTTAAACAGTGTAGCAAAAGCAGATGTCTCTAACAGCTTCAAGGAGCTTCAAGTTTGACTCAGCCATGCCTGTACTGCCAACATACAGCTTTCCAGAAGGTTAGAAGGAAAGTTATAAATATATTTGATACATAATTCTGCAGCAACAGCAGACAAATTTTATGATTTAGGCTGTTCCTTCGGTTGGTTTCCTTGCAAAAGCTTAGGCTGGTTGCTAGGCAACTGGCATAAAAAAAAGTACATTTCTCTTTGCATTGCAGCCAGGAACCTTGGGAGCAGCAGAGGCCTCGGATGGCTCCTTAAATAGCATTGCTGGGGAATGAAAGTTAAAATATTGAACATTCATTGGTTAAAGATCCTGTTACAAAGGTCAGCTATCTAGGGAATATTCAATAGCTTGGTTTCCTTTGGTGCAAAAGAAAGATTAGAAGGGGGTGTGCCTGTGGGCTGTAGATAGTACAGAAAATGGAAATTTCCAAAGATGCCTGACTGTCAAGCAGAATACCTAGGTGGACTATATAATTGCCTTCAGGCTTAACTCTCTCTTCTTGCCAGAAAGTGTGAAATGGGGTGTTTGTCACATTAGGAAGGACAAATTTATGCTTATAGATCTTAGAATTTAAGAGGTGCTTTTAAAAGTGAGTATTTGAAGCTGCTTAACTCCAGTGCTCTAATTTGCTAAACACGGGGTAAAAGAAAAGGGGGAGAATTGGTCCCTGTGTTGAGAGAAATAAATGTCTTAGGGGAATAAAGTTCATGCTGAGGGATTCACAGGAATCCAGAAATTCAGTGGAAAGCTAACACCAAAACAACTAATTCCAGAGTTCTCAATTGCTGGCTTACTCTATGTCATCTTCCTGTCTTGGTTCAAGGTCATCTATAGCTAGATGACTGTGAATCCCAGGCTACAGGGAATACTGGCATAATGGTGAAAGATTTTTTTCCCCCCTTCCGCACAATCCCTTTGAGATAGTGCAGTTTTTAAAATCAGATGGGATGGTGCTAGAAATAAAGCAGTACCAGTTGTAGAGATTCATCTGTGTACTAAACTGCCAGGTGAATTGGGAATGAGGCTGTCTACCAAAACCACCACCTTGAAGAACATTTTTCCCTCTGGCTGAAAAATATTGCCAAAAAAGCAAAAAAAAAGAAAGTAGGAAGGTTTTTGGAACCTTTGCAAGAAAAGGGCAGCTGTTGATGGTGTGTCAAGTCTGCCTGGCATGATTTACTGTCTGGAAATTCTTCTTCCTTCTACTTACATTTATGGTTTCTTTATCTTCTAAATATGAAACAAATCTCTGATGTCCTTCGTGTATTGCTTTGGTATGGTGGGAGAGAAGAGGAGGGGAAAGAATGAAAATTGTGTTGGAGTGAGCTAGGAGAACCAGCATTTGGGCAGCATCTATGTGTTTACCATAATTGATGGCAAGATCTCTTGAGCCTTTTGGAAAAGTAAGAAAGAGAATTTACTGTAGACTATTCTTCATTCAGTACTGCTCATGTGCAAGCATCTTTGAGTAGTATGCTTGCATGCTTCATTATATAATTAGTAAATGGGGAATGGGAGTTGTGTTTTGTATTTGGATAGAAGTTTTTCCTTTACGCTTTACTCCCTTATAGGATTCAAAACCATGGCTGCTGTAATTACTTGGGGGGAGGTGTCCTCTCCATCCTCCTCCTTCCTCATAGCTTCCTTGTGATTTCTAACTGCAGATTGAGAAGTGCCCCCCCCCCATGTTGGATGTGGTACATAGAGCTCTTTCAGAAGTCTGTATCAAAAGCAGCCATTTGTCGGTATTGCTTGCTGCTTCACAGAAACTGCCTTTCCTAATTTTCTTTTCATAAATTATTGTGGAGCAGGTTTGTGTTCCCTGCAGAAGAAAAATATTGTATGCAAGTAGATTAGGTGAGGAAAAAATAGAGAAAACAAACTTCCTGTAGATTCTGGATTTAAATATGGAACAGTAGTGCCATGTCCTTCCCCGTCTCCATCGCAAAAAACACAAAGTTGGTGGTATGTGAAGGATGGAGATGCCCAGCTCAGGTAACTGAAGTTCTTAAGTCCCTTACACAGTTCACCTTTTTTTTCTTGATGGCTGAACATTCCTATTAAAGTAGTGTTTTCACTCCATAACCTGATTTGAGCTCTGTGCTTTGTTGGTCATAACAAAGGGAGGATGATCATGTATCTCCTTAAACCTGATGAGGGATCCCAAGGCTGAGAACTCCTCCTTTAGACCTCCTGTAAACAAAGTTGAAACGCCCATGAGGCAACTGTTGGCAAGCTTGTAATTTCTTTAAACCATGTCTGTTTAACGGAGGGGTGTGTGTGTTTGGGGGGACTTAAAAGCCTTTTTCCCAGAGAGAGGCCAAATGAGACACAGAAGCAAATCCCTAGTTTTCTGAAATCCTTGGGAACTGGTTCCATTTATAATCCAGCAATTAGCAAGCTAAACAGAAAGAACTTAAACCCAGGCTTGAATTTTGATGTGAGCCCCTATGAAGCTCAGAATTATGTGTAGGAAGCATGCACTCACTTAGAGTTCAAGCTCTGCTCCTCTCAAAATATGCCTCACCAATAAATCTAATTATTATTGCCTTGCAGTGAATCTCACAAACAATGCGCTTGGCTGCCTAGTCCACCCACGCTAAGTGAAAGAATATGTACATTTTAATTATCAGATTATTTCAATGTTACACAAACACTGTTTCATATTAAATATTATTACAAACCAATGACATCTGTATTCAATACTGAGTGGATGATATTTGTTCCCTGCCTATTAATGGCTGTAATATAATATCAAGGTGTTTTAAAGATATTAATGTCACGCCAGTCTCCCCTAAGTAAGGTCACTGTGGGAGTGGGATATTGTTTCTGCCATCGTTCCTTGGCTAACATTTTAATTATCTATACATAATTTCTGCTGAGTAAAGTTTTCAAGGTGAAATTATATAGACCTCTTGAATTTTTAAAATGCAGCTGGGGAGAAAGGCATCATGCTACCCTGTTTCTAAAACCACTTCTGCTCCGTATGTTTAATTGCAAATTTTATAAACTTCTTTAAAGTGACATAACTTTGTAAATGTTTTAGAAGCTGTGGAAACTGTGGCTCTCGCTCTGTAAATGAATGTTCAGAAGCTCCTGAGGGCATGTGATAAAGTGAATGCACACGAGTGAGGTGTTTGGGTGTAGGTACAGGGCAGGATTTTCTGCTTTGTGGTATTCAGTAGTCACTGTTTTTGCTGTTGCCTCCTAAACAGTCTCAGGGCAGACATGAGAAGCACTCTGCGGTTTGAAGCTATTGAAGGCTGCAGGGTTGGCTTGGCCTGAGGACCAGCCTTACTCAATGGACAGGCTCTGGACAGGGAGGGAGCAGAGCTCAAGGGGAATGGGCAAGGAGCCAGGTTGTATCACTTCTCTTCTGGTTTAGACCCTGGAAGGTCCTACAGTTGTGGCCCAAATTAGGACAGGCCTCTCACTGCTCTGATTTGTGCTAGTGCTGGCTGTGCTGGCCCGTGGGGTGGCTGTCACCAAGTCTCAGGTGCCTTCTGCTTTCCCTGCAGTCATGCTGCCAATGGGTAGCTGAGAAACCACCACACGTTCAGTTTGTATCTGTTTCTGAAAGCGTTGGCACTGGACAGCATACAGTCTTTTACATACCTGGACTTTTCAGTTCACTTTTGCATGGTGAGATGACAAGGGGTGGGGTGGGGGGGGTGGTCAGCTGCAGATACACTGACTGGCAAGGTGCATATTGTTCTGCTCTACTCTTTGGGTTTTTCTTGTCCAGAAACACCTGTGGAGCTGGAATATAGGCAGGAAGATGATGTGCCAGGCTAGGACCCTTGTGGGGTTATGCTTGCATTTCCAACATGTCCAGCAGTACTACTGGGAATACCAGCTGCCTGCAGTGCAGGTAGCATTCTGTGAGAGAGAGGAATAAGGTGGCATTAAAACCTGAGACACTACTTGTTCTGAACAAATAGGTGTCAGGGAGGCTCATTCTGAGGGATGTTAGTCACCTCGTGACAGCAGAGCACAGCGATGTGTTTATTCCTGTACCTCAGGGTTGAATTACCCAAGTCTTTATTTCTGAGAGGGGTGAGGTAACAGTTTAAGCTCTAGGACAAAGTTTATTGATTCCCATCTTTGCTCTGAGACAAGCTTTCTTCTGGCTTTAGGCAAATTGTGCATTTGTGATTGTAAACTAGCAAATATTTCCTTACTTTTATTGATGATACCTGATGTTCTAGGTAGGTGGCAGCAGCCTGGAGAACGTAGGGCCACACTGTGGCTCTTCTTCAGACCACGCAGCAGGTACCCAAGCTTTTCAAGCAGGAGAGTTTGCTCTCCGCTGCTGCGGAATGTCTTTGGTTACAAAACCCATCTTTGCCTTAGCATGGGCAGGGCGGCTGTACATCTGTTTTTTGCTTTTCCCAGGCTCCCTTCCAAGCAAACTCCTATCCAGGTTTTTGAATCCCCTAGCAAGAAGTGGACCTTCAGCTCTGTGAAGAGAGGAGGCAGCAGGCGAAGCGGCTTCGGTGTGGTGTGAGGGAGGGGAGGTACTGATGGCCAGTGGGAGTGCGGAGCTGCGGTGCAGGGCTGCCGGCTGCAGGGGACCGGAGCAGATGCCAGACCCAGCCGCCTGTGCTGGCAGGAGCTCTGGTGGAGAGAGCCCCTGGGGGTCAGGGTCAGGAGGAGATGGCCAGGACCTGACAGGAATAGTGGTTAGTTTGACTCTGCAAGCTTCCGTTGCTGCTTTCCTGTGACGTGGAAAAGCCATGACTATTTAATGTTCTTCCGAGAGGGAACGCTGAATGAGCAAGGCCTGTGTGTATCTTGGGACCATGCTGAAGAGTTTGGGAGGAATGGGGCATGTAAGGAGAAATTCTGAGAGAAGAAAACTTCCCCTTGAGCTCAAGGATGAGAGTAATTGGGGGGATCAGGGGTCAGTAGTGAGGAGGGTTGGCAACATGAAAGAAACTGTGGTCCAGGTGGGGTGGGCTAGGAGACTGTGGCAAGGCAACTTCTGTCACCACCTCATCAGCTGACCAGACCTTCTCACTAGCATTTCAGACCAGAGCTTTCCTAATTCCCCTTTAAGCCTTCTGAAATGTGGCAGCCATGAATATGTGCTGTAAAAAGTAATGTTTGTTGAGCACATTGAATCAAAAGGGCTATCTAATTGCTAATCTTAATAAACATCATTCATTAATGGTAATCGATACCAGAAAGACAGCAGGAGTTTTATGGGCTTTCTTTCTAACACATGCTACTCGGACCACCTGCTGAACTATTGCTCTGCAGTTGCCTGCTGCACCCTTTGCACGGTGGGATCCCAGTTGTGTTCTTGTATGTTCTGGAACTGGGGAAGACACAAAACAGTCTACAGAGCAGATTACTTTAGCTGCACAAACTTCTCTGAGTAGAGTTGGCCTAAAATGTTAACGTACTGGAGGATAAGCTCTGTATGATCTTTTCTGGCTTACTGGAAGATGGTTGTGTGCAACGAAAACTATAACAGAATTCTTATGAATTGGGAGGGCAGAGTTAAAATATCCAGTGCGTTAGTGGCTGAGGAAAACTGGTTCTTGTAAAGTACACAACCAGGGCTGGTTCTTTGGCATGTTTCCTCTGAGCGTGGGAAGAGTGTGTGTTTGCATGCGCATGCGCGCACACGTGTTTGTGTGTGTGGAGGCGGGAATAAAGTTGCTAACTTGTTGCTGACATGTGATTCTTTACTTCATGGCACTTCTTTGTGTGTTTCACTGAAATATCTTGCTTGGGCTCTGTAACAGCATTGTCTAATCAGCCTTTTTTATTTCCTCCTCCTCTCATCCCCCTCGTCCTCCTCCAGTCAGCATATGCTGTGTCAGTGCTCAAAGAGTGTGCTAAACTGCGACCTACAGATCCCACCATTCCTCTTCTGGCTGCCAAGGTCTGCATTGGGTCACTGCACTGGGTAAGCAAGCTGATAAAATTCTTATTATGTAATGGATCAGGTGCTGCAATGACAGTGCCACAATGTAGTTGCAGTGGGGAGAAAGGGAATCCCTGTTAAAAGTCATACACACATGCATGCCTTTAAAAAAAAAAAAAAAAAATCCCAGCAAGAAATTTTGCAGTGAGTCACTGAAATGCATTTTGCTGGCACATGAAACAAAGGAGAAGGGGGGAAAGCTGTAACAGCCATTCTGGGGACTGCTTCTTCAACTGAGTGTTGAGTTGAATCAGCCACTCTTGTAGCCCCTGGAAGACAAAAGTTAATAATTATAAGTGGACAGTTAGAGAGTTCAGGTCTGCTGGATGACTCAGTCCTTTGGTCTTGAAGTTGCTGTGTCAGTGTTTTCTGTTCTGGATGTGTTAATGTATGACCCAGAAGCAGAGTGGAAGTCTGTGCCTGTGAAATTCTGATTATCCCAAGGAGCAGAAACATCTGTCAGTCTTTTGCTGCTTGGTTTAATTAATTGAATGGCAGCCTGCTGGTTTCACCTGTCCTCACCACGAGGTGTCCCTGCAGTCAGTGAAGGATTGTAATTGCTAATATAAGTAAAACAAGATGCGAGAAAGTATGAAAGAAAATACCAGAAGAATCTGAGCAGATTTTGTTGAAGAGTTGTAGGGGCTAGATCTGCTGTTGTTGTGTCCCCCTGCACCCCACCTCCCCATCCTCTACATCCCTATCTGGTGAAAGTTGGTATTCAACTAAACTTAATCGAGTTGTATCAGTTTATACCACCATCAGCGAGGAGATCTGGCTATGTATGTTTTTGAATGAACTATACTGTTCAAACTATAATGGTTAAACTTATATATGAGTCAGCAAAAACTGGGAATTACCTTGTTCTAGGAAAAATCTTTCAGGTCTGAGGGCCTTGAGGGAATCCTTGCTGAACTACCCAACTTACCTCTGTTGTCTATATAGAGCAATTTAACTCTCTTGTACCCTTAGCTCAGTATCTAAATTTTGAGTGCTGAAAGTCGTAACAGTGAATGTTGTTTTTTTTAATAAAGCAAGTAAGTTTTTTCTGATTTTTAGAGATGTTAAAACAATATGAAAGCCAGGTGTTACAAATGTGTTGAATACTCTTATTAGTATCTCTGAAGTTTTCAAAGCAAGATCAACTTGTAATTAGTCTAAAACATCAGCAAGTATATTGATAATTTTTACTCTGTAGGCTCTGAAGCTAGAGGAACTTCATGGGCTAAATTCCTGCATTCATTTGGAGCCATAGTGGGGAACTGCAAGACCCTGACAGCTTCCCCTGGCAATTCTGCTGTCTCAGTGATTGCCAGGAGGCAAAAAAAAAATTAAAACCTAGCAGAACAGTTGTGTTAAATGTTGAGGAAAATCTTTCTCTGAGGTCAGGCTAATTTTTGTCTAGGAGCCTGAATTTTAGTATAGGAGGCAAACTTGGGATCTCCATATTGCAAATAAATCTTTTACTCTTCTGCCTTGCTGCTCTGTGAACACAAATCCAACAAGGGGAAGGCACTGGGGCCATAAAGCCAATGAGGGAAGACACTGTTGGACCTGATACTTAGAAACAAGGAAGAGCTGGTTGGGAACGTGAAGATTGGGGGCAGCCTTGGCTGCAACGACTACAGGGTGGTGAAGTTCAGGATCCTGAGAGAAGGAACCAAAGCAAATAGCAGAATGGTCCATTCAGATGTGATTTGACTGACTTTGATCACTTCTAAACACAAATAGTGACTTCAAGAAGGCTGTGCTCTCTTGATATTTGCTAAACGTATGACCCCTGCTATAACTAGCCTTTGGATAAAATTGAAATACAGTGAATGCATCTTGTGAGACTCCATACTAAAATCAAGATCCCTGGGATGTTCTTATGTTTAACAGGAGCAATAAAGTTTTAATATAGGCACTCTACCAAACACTGGATCACTGCTGTGTGTTGAGGTGAAAGGACAAGATTTCTGTACTGTGAGAAAAGAAATGGCATAGAATCCCTTTTTTTTTTTTTTTCATGTGCTACCCTGGTGTTTATGCAGCTCCCACTATTGAGGACTAAATTTCAAATGTTGCCATTAAAGTCTGCTGACTGTGACGGATGAGGAGTTGAATGTGAAATTATGAGCCCAATTGAAGATGCTGCTATGCCAGGAAATGGGCAGAGTTGGGATTTGTCCTTCTCATTGGTGCTTTCCCCAACATCTCTTTGGATCTGCTAGCACAGCTAGCATATAAAGAATACCTTGTTATAAAGACACTTAGAAAAGAAGGTGAGACTGTGATTCAGTCACTACTCTGTCCTCGGGCAATCCAGTATCTCCAGACTTCTCATACATGGCAGAGCTGATAAGCAACAGTCTAACCCTAAAAAATAGGAGAAAGAAGGGAAAAATGAGCTGGTTTTGATTATTGCAAAGTAAGAGGGTTTTTTCCTTCTATCTACTGCTTTTCCATTGTGTGAGATGCTTTTCAGTGTTTTTCAATCAGATCCTGACTCAGAACTGGGGTGCAGTATGAAATACAAATGTGGTTTCACAACAGGGTAATTTTACTGCAGTTTATCTGGAGCGCAAACTTAGGAACTAAAACCAAATTAAAAATATTCCTCTCCCCTCTTTCTTTCACTTGGTGGCCTGTGCTCTACCCTGACACCAGACTTGATGGTATAGAAGAGTTTTAATTAAGGGGAGTTAAAGGGTAATCAGAGCATCTTTTATAAGAACTGAAATGATAGGTTCCCACATCTCATAGTCAAAGGGATGGTTCTGATATTACTGGCAAACTCCTGTGCCTAATAAAGACCTTCCTGCTTAGCAGAGCTGTTTTTCTAAATGTCATCCTTACAGTAATTATTTGCATTTAAATTACATGGCAATCAAATCAGAATTGAATCATTTAAACTGGAAGTGAACAAACTGATCAATGCCAGTATAAATAGAAAGGAGGATAGACATGGCACGGGAACAGTCTAATGGACAAATATTAACAGTTACAAATACTCGAATGTATCTTGCTTTTCAGAACATATATTTCCTAATTGAGAAATTAATCATATTTTATATCTATGTACTTGATTGCTGGCTAGGCAGGAAAAGGGCGAAATCAGATCACCATTTATCCAAATAAAACAGCTAATTTATATGTCCTGCATCTGTCTATTATGTACTTTTGGTGCAGTATTGTACTCGGTTTGTTTATGGGCAATGGACAAGCAGTACTTTAGTCTTATTTCAGTTACTAGCAATAAAAAAACCCCAAAACATTTATGCAGCTGGATAATTACAATGTCATGAGGACCACAGGACAGTTTCTTTCCTGATTAATCTAGTGGTCACTTGACTCGTTTTGCTGTCTTTGTACATGGTTTCTCAGCACACTTTAAGAACCAGGGAGAACAAAAAATTAATTGAAATGTACCATAGTGATTTACAACATTGAGGATGGTCAGATCACATCTATGAAATAATCTCTCAGTGCAGAATTAATGAAAGTAAAAACATGCATACATTCATACTGTGCCGTGCAAATCAATATATAACACAGCCTGATGTGGAAAAGAACTAAACACCCCCAGCTTCTGTTGTGACAGTATGACCAGGTTATTAGCTGATGTAAGTTGGCGTTACTCCACTGGCATATTACTGGCACTGTGTTGGCTTACATCAACAGATGATCTGCCCCATTTACTGCAGGATTGGGCCTGCAGTAAACAACTGAGTGATGAAAGCAATATTTTGGTTGCCTTTTTCAGAATTACAGGTTTTCACAAATTAAAAAAAAAAAAGCAGAGTGAACAGTACATCAATACTTCATTAATTCTAAATCTTATGCCAGTTGTCTTGGAGGACCAGAAAAACTCCAAAACTTGTGCACCTATATAGGCCACACTTTTCTGGTCAGGATGCAGTTGGACCTGCACTAAATAAAGCTCATGATACAAAAGCTTTCAGGAAATTTGGAACTTTTATACTGTATTTAGCCCATTACACATGTGTTTTAAATGTCTTTGTAGACATTAGGCTCAGAATATTTCTATGTCTATGTAGACATAGGCTCAGAATTACTTTTGAGGCATCATGCTGCCTGGTCTTCCAGTTTGCTGGGGTTTCAGCACAACAGTTTGCTGAACTCACATGTGAGTAATTCTAGGAAGTGAACACAAAGCCCATTTGTGTTTAGCCAGCTGTATTTTAGCTTTCCAGAATGTGCTGTGAAGTTTTTGACTATTGAAATTCAGAGTATTGTTTTAAATTTTCATAGGAAAGTTGATGTAGCTTACGGTGGAATATGTCCATACTGAGGGTGTCCTGCCTTAGTCTACTATAAATTCAGAGTTCCACTTACTAAAAGGCTTTCTGCAATTTTCTCTTTCACTCAGCCTTCCCTGGCATGGCCTCAGCTGAATGCTCGCTTGCCTATTTTGGCAGTGACTTTGAGTTGCAGCATGAGTTGTTGTTTTTAATATTTTAATACTATAGTACTGTTAATTTCACAACTAATCTAGGCTCTCCAGGACTCTGTTATGGCAGGTGTTGTAAAAATACTAAAACCAGAACTTCTGCCTACAGGCAAATGTTAAATACTGAATTCCTCCATTTTGAGAGCCTTATTTAAAGGCATTTAGGGTTACTATGATGCTTTTTGGTGCCTTTTACTCCATTGATTTTATTGGAGGCACGTTGAAAACTTTGTAAACATGCATAGAGGCAAATGGACTATAGTTCTAGGATAGTCTTGAATCTTCTGGGACTCTGGTCTGACAAAGAGGAGGAAGACATGAGGCATGTTCTTACTATTTTCATTGCCCCACAGTTGATACAACAGAAATACTGTTACTGTGCTAAACTTGGGTAGCACCAAAAGATGTCTGTATTATCAGCTAGTATGAGCTTTTGGAGGGACTTTACCCTATGGCAAAAGCTGCAGTGCAAGATGGTGCTGTGCCACTTGGACATTTCCCTCATTTCTTTTAACTCACCGATGCTAACGTGCACAGTGAAGTGCTCTGCTCCAGCACTTTGCTGGGAAGACAGAGATCGTGCCATCAGTCAGGGAGGGGGAGAAGAGAGTGTGTCGGGCCAGGCCAGACCATGCACGGACTCATAAAAAGTGAGTAAGACATACCATGAGGTCAATACATCATGGGGGGAGGGGGCGGGAAGGTTGGCAGGATGTAGATTTAGAGCTGCATACTTCTGAGGTAACAGCTTATCATTCATTACTTTCATAGACCTCTTAATCCGAGAGTGCTTCTCTCTCCTTCTGTCCGTTGTTGACCCTGTCGCTATAGATAATAATAAATGCTGTGCATGTGCTTGTACCAAGTTGCTTATGACTGGAGTCGCATGGAAATGCTTAGGTCTTACTGCAGTATGAATAATACCGAAAGATCAAATCTAGTCCCATTATTGGAGTTATTCTGCCTGCTGAGCGGACACTCTAGAGGACTGACACTGCTAGGGCGAGAGGCTACTGAGAAAGCAGTGAATGGTAAAGAGCTACTAGAGGTTTCTTCCGTCTTTTAGAAGACATTCTTGGTTACATCACAGCTACTGTTATTGGGGCAATCCCAAGGGTTTTAGACATCAAAAATTAGCAAGAATTTTGCCTTCTGTGCGTCTCCCTTGTGAACAAACCACTCTTTCTACAGTGGAGGAAAGGCCCAAGTATTCCTAAGTGCTGGGGGCTGAGCTTACATGCAGAGTAAGTTGGTGGGCTTAGCACTGGTGACACATGGAGAAAATGCTGACTAGACCAACAATAAAAAGCACAGGATTTTTTTTTTCCTGACATATGTAACACGATTAGCTTTGTATGCTGTGATCAGCTGTGGGACAAAACCTTTCTGTTATACTATGCCTTACTGGCCACTTTCTTCCTATGTGTTTTTCCTTTTCTCATTCTCTTTTCCCAAAATTTAATTTTTTCTCCTCTTTCAATTAGTCTCTATACCTATAACCCAGTATAATGAAAATTATAAGAAGATATTAATCCAACTAGTTAATACCATGCATAATTTTGCATCAATACCCTTTCGGTAGGCTGTGGGTCTCTTACGTGCTTGCGTATCGCTCAGTCTCACTGGTGTCCAAACTCCCCTGCTTCGCTAACCTTGTCTGCTGTCCTAAGTCCAGTGTCACTTGATGTGTTTCCTGACTCCTCCCTTATGCACTCCTCTTTTTTGGCACAGTAAGGTGCCATTTCTATGCTGCTGTACATCATCAATTTGCTTGTCCTCAATTGTTCTAAATCCATACTGGTGAGAACTGCAGCTCCCATTTACAGTCCTGGAGGGTGTTGATTCAGTGGGGTAGGGCTCGAGCTTTTCTAAAAACAAGCTGGGTGGCAGTTGGAAACCAGCTGGGTGGCAGTAGGCCAGGGGACAGCACCTGCTGTTCCCCACTCCCTTGTCAGTATGCCCCTGGGCTTGGCTCGAGCACACACCAAAACCTGTGGTCAAATAACAAGGGGGGCTGGAACAGCCACACTCTGTTTCAGGGAAAACATCCCTCAGGGTTACGCAGCTAACAACTGTTCCTTTTCCATCAGAGATGATGGAGGGCGTTGAAGGGGAAAAAAAAAAAAACCCAACAACCCCACAGTATTACAATCTTATCGGTGTCAGCTCACAGTCTGGCAGCTTGTCTCTCTCCAGGTGCCAGGTCTGTGTTTGTTTCTGGTGTGGTAGAGAGGTCGCTTAGCTAGTTCTTCCAGGTGCCTCCTGACAGTTTATACAGCTTAAGTTCAAAATACAAGAAGTTCCTTTTAGGTTGTTTTACCCCCACACCTGCGTTCTGAGCTTTCTTCCATGCATGTCTTGGAGGCAGGGAACCTCTCCCTGCTACCTGTGGTGCCACCTTTCTCTCCGCCAGCTATTCAGTGCAAAGTATGCAGAAGAATGTAAGAACAGTAAGAGCCAAATAGGAGGTATACCTGTGTGGCTCTAAGACTTTGGTTTTTTGCTTGTTTCTGAGAGAATAACAAGTAGTGATTCTAAGGAAACTGAATTCAAGCTGTTACCAGCACTCTTGATGCCCAAAGAAATATCTTTTCCATGGTGTTGGGAGCTGCTGTTGGCGCTGCTAGTGACCAGGTAACAGCAGTACACTGTGCATTTCCTAATCACAAAGTGATGCTGTGCCATGCCTGCTGTGGGGGAGGACGTGTGGCATCCTGTGGCTTAAAGCTTACTAGCAAGGGTCTATAACAAGTTTTGATCCATGTTCCTTGCCTTTCCAATGCAGTGTTGTGTCACCTTAAGATTGGAGTCCTCCTCTGAAGAGAATGAACCATTTAGGTTCCCTTCATATTGAGGCTGGCCTCTGGCTGTGCAGTAGGAGTAGGAATGGACATCTTGATTTTTCCTGATAAACTTTCTGCCACTCAGCTCACTTCTGTGTACCTCGAGCTCACAACTTCTAGGAGTCCCATAGGGTGAGACTTGACATACCCAGCACCACATGGGGAGAGGAGAAAAGGGGAGCAGCGCCTGATGCTGGTCATGTAGCAGCATGCAGGAGCTGCAGCTGGGAATGGTTGTATCTGGTGGGACTCCAGAGGGGTTGATGCCTCATTTGGAGGCCTTCCCTCCTCCCTTTCCCATTACTACAGCACAGAGTGGATACATCTCATATGCTTAAGGACCCCCACAGACATAGCTTTACTGGCAGATCACAGATCCCTCACTCAGGTGTATGGAGAGGGAGTTTTCATCCAGACTGCAATCTGGTAGTCCTTGCAATTTAGTTGGTAGCCCCAAGGGGGATATTCCTGTTTCAGTTAGTAGTTTTCAGATTCATAGTTGACTAGGCAATCAGCAAGACTGATGCACTGGAGAGTTGAAACCTCACAGTGGGTGACGTGAGTGAAAGGTTTGACTTTTCACACTTCCCCAGAATGATTGAAGAGTAGGAGAATGGGAGAAGAGGGGGCAGATGACAGCCGCAGCAGGGCTGGCAGGTGAAGTGGCTGAGTGCTGTAAGAAGGAAAAATAAATGCTCTCATAAACAGAACCAGCTGAGCTGGAGGTTGCAGGGCCACTTATTTTCAAAGCAGCCTTCAGCTGACCCAAGTTTGCATTCATGAGAGTCTTTGGCTGGTCAAAGTGCTATTAGTGTTTAATATAAATAAATGTATACAAGACTGTTTGTGCTAGAAGTGCTCTTTTAGCTATTCTGAAAAGTTGTGTTTTTAATTATTCATACAATAGATTAATCTGACACTCACAGGTGGCCCTGGATAACTGGCAGGCAAGAAAGCTGAATGGTGTGCTGCTGATTTATGCAGCGTAGGCCATCAGTCAGAGACTGGAAACACCATCAGGTGACCATTCAGAGAAACAATGGAGCAAAATCTCTCCAATTTCAAATGTCTCCATTTCAACTCCAAACCTTTCATTTAATCTCTTTTTTCATACACTCTGCCCACCCCTACCCTTGTTCGCTAGTCATTAGAATTTCTTGTACAGCTCTTTTCTTCATCTATGAAGACTACTTGGATGAAAGTGTGTGTGGGGAGAAAAGGAGGAACAATGAAGAAAGAGGGTGTTATAGCTGTTTATGGTGGCAAAAGAGGTGCATAATTAATTTTCTGGCTGCAGAGATTTTGTGTCTTACATAAAAGTTCCTGAGAGCTGAAGAATTCAGTTATTGTTTCATGGGAAGGTTTTTTTGTTGGTGGTTTTGGTTGGGTGTTTGGTTTTGTGTGTTTTTGTTTGGTGTTTTTTTTGTGTGTGTGGCAAGTCATGGGACATTTTCTTCTTCCATTGTCCTAGGCTCTGGTCCAGAACACACTTCAGTATGTGGCAGGGAAGTCAGTAGGGCTACTGACAGGATTAAGAAATCTGCTAGAACAAATCTCAGTCTTCCTGAGGAGATCAGAGTTTAAAGGGTCTCATCTGAGCATCATTGAAGTTAGTAGGACTATTTCCAGTGTTTTCAGCAGACTTTGGATTATGCTATTAAAGACAGTCCTTGCAATTCAGTTGGTAGCCTCAAGTATGCCCCGAGGGGGTATTCCTGTTTCAGTTAGTAGTTTCCAGATTCATGTTGACTAGGCAATCAGCAAGACTGTAATGCTTTCATAGGGCTTTTAGGGAAGAGTTTGATGATAAAATATACATTGGTCATTGGGCTTACTGATCTGAGGTTTCAGAAATTTGGGAACTATTGGTCTACATCTAGTTTGAATTGTATGGCCTCAGGGAGCTGTACAAGTGAGGAAAAGACCCAAGCAGTGGAGATTGCTTCTTCATTTGCACTTTTCAGCCTTTTTTCATACTTACATTAACAGTAATCTTTTTCTTATGTTTGATACCATCTAATAAATACCAGCTCCTTTGTTTACGAAGCTGTTAGTTAATGTGGTCAGCTGAATGTCTTCAAGGGATGTAACTAGGAGGCCCATTGACAGGATAGTATATCAAGTCAAGTAGATTCTGTTCATAGGTAGCATATTAACAGATCGTTGCAGAGGAAATTTTTTGGTCTGCTGGTACATTTTGATTCCAGTTCATTACAGGTGACTCCTTTTAGATGTTAAGGAACTACGAGGTGCTGAAGTCTGACAAAGCTGAGTATTAAGAGAGCGCGTTTCAGTTACGTCTGCAGTACTTGCATCTAAAACAGTGGGACTTCAAACAAAAATGTACTTCCTCAAAACTAAACAACCCCATCCCAGAGATTCAGTTGTCATGTAATAAAAGTTTCCAAAAGGAGGATTTTTCAGATATTGTAGTGGTGTCTGGTTCTTGATTAGGGATGACTGTGATTATGGTTGACAGGATCTGCAGACTATCTTGTACAGAAGTGAGGTCTTCCTGTAGGCTCACTGTCTTTAAAGCATTACTTTCAGCTTTTGCCTGTACCTCGCCAACCTACACCTTTCCAGATATGTATGGTCTACAGGTCTTAGTCTTTTCTACTTATAATGGGTGAGTGATATTAATGAGAGTTTAAGGTTAGAAACGAGGAATGCTCTATTCTCTAATAAAATATTCAAATTATTTTTTGTTTAAAACTATCATTAACTCAGATTTTAAAGATACTAAAGCTCTATATTTTCATTAGACTTAGATCTGTGTGGTCAGCTGGAAAGGAAGATTGGGGGGAGCAGTCTGTACTGTAGTAGAAGAGACCAACTTAGATATTTCACTGTTTTGGAGACTGATCCTGAGAAGCTGTGATTGCTTTCTCTTCCCATTACAATCTGTAATGTAAAATGCATTTTCAGGGAAATTGTGTCTATGCAAAAAATGCAAAATGTGGCTAGTGCAGCATGAGCTGCTAAGGTCGTGTGGTATTTCAGATCAAAATTTGTGTCCTGAATTTGCTGCCTCCTTCTTCTGGCAGCAGAACTGCAAGCAGCAGCTGAACTCAGCTTGCAGTGAAGTGCTTTCTTGGTTTACTCTTGTAACGTTTTAAAAGGAAGTGAAACTTGCTAAGTTTTAAAAACATCATACAGCAAAACTAGATGGTCTTCCTTTGAAGGAAGAAACTTGTTAGACCTTTCAGTGTACTGCTAGGATAGTGTAGAAGTAGTCAGTTGGTCCAACATTTGTATTTCAGGTTGCATGATTTGAAGCATGCCTGAAGGGAAATATAAAAATAAGATAGTGTCCTTTGTTAACCTTAAACATCTGGAAGTAGTTTGGGGCGGATGCTTAAAACAGAAACAAAACTTTTCTCAAAACTGTGCATGTGCACCAAGGTCTGCTAATCTGACCTTCTACGTCCTCCTTTCTATGAGTGTTTACTGTGATCACTGAAAGCCATTGTATGAATGGCTCTCAGATCACTTGCCTGTAAGTTTACTGGGATCATCTTATTGAAGCAAGTATAGAAGAAATGCCTATAAGTCTCAATCTACTTCTTTTGCAGCTGGAAGAAGGAGAATACTTTGCTAAAATGGTGATAGACCTGGGTGAGGATGCTGGAGAGTCCCTAGCAAAGGGTTACCTGGCACTGGGCCTGACATACAGTCTTCAAGCTACTGATGGTGAGTTGCACTGTTTGTCAAGTATGTTGTATGGAGGTCATCTGTTCAAAGTCTTCAGTGCAAGCAATGGAAATTTAGTAGAAACTCTGCATTTAGTGCTGACTGGACATGAAAAACAATCAGATTGCAAGACAAATGGGGACTGTTCACTTGCTCAGAGAACTGCCTTCTGTGGTAATAAAAGCGAAGTTTTTAGGTAAAGGAGGAAATGCAAATCATTGCTTAGGAGGTGATAATCTGACTGTAGCTGACAATGCTTGGTGTGCTTTACTTGTATATTTGTAATACATTTCTTTCACTTACTTAGACAACAAAAAGTCAAACTTTCCATCTATTTTCATATTTTTGTCACACACTCGTAAATCACATATAGAAACACAATCCAAGAACTGGAGTCAGAAATGCCTGACTTCAATTCCTGGCGTGATACTGATTCCCCACAGAGATTCAACCTCTCTGTGATGTCGTTTCTTTCTCTGCTTGGAAGTAAACAAGATAAAAATATCTACCTCACTGGTACGTGTGGATGTTGACTAGATACAGACCACTGAATGTAAGAACTATTTTATTTTAATGCTGCTTGCTTGGTTTTTGAATGACTGGACAATGGGTTCCTGCAGATCTGGTGCTTGGTAGCCAGAAGGGCTTTAAGTCCCAGTGTTTGGGAGAGTTCTAGCTCTGACCTTCATCAAGCTCACAGGTGGGAACAGTCTTTGTTTCTTCTATGACTTCTAACATAGGTAGTAGGCCTTCTAACATAGTTTTTTTGAATAACGGCTGAGGTAGTGTGTTTCCTAATCAATTTGGCAGTCCTGCCCACATGCAAGCAATGGCTTTTCTGTCAGATGGGTCCCATAGAAACAAACCAACTTCTTCCAGCAAATGAGCTGAAACAAAGCTAAAATGACTGTATGGTGTCATGGAAGTATGCTCGCCTTGCAGGTTACACCAGAATTCTGCAAGGCATGTGTATGAGGAAGTGGCTTGTACTCTTCAGTAGTGCAAGTCAGTGTATTTTTTCAGCCAGCCATATCTGATCAGCTGTTCTGAGAACTGCTTTCCAACATGGAGGCTAACAGGCACTGTAGCTTTCTGCAGTTCTCCATTTCTCTGCCTCAGAATAGTTTCCCCTAGAAAGTTCATGTCAAGAGACATATGTCCTTCCTAGCCTGTACTTTCACATCTATATATATTTTTTTTAAGTTCATTAAACATTGAGTTCTGCTTAACAGCTGAGCTTTTCAGGGTGTTTTGCCTAGATTTTGTTTAAACTGTCCCTAAAGCTATACAAGATGCTAGAGACTACTTTCAGAGATAGAAGGTTATCTATGTTAGCTTATTATGATCTATTTGTTATCCTCAGTATGGAAAGAAGGTGGTTTCTAAAGAATGGAGTTGTAGAGGCATGTGCTGTACTCTGGCTCTAAAAATACTTAGGTGCAGAGAAATGCAAGTTGGAAACTTTTCTTCTGGAAGAGAAGTCGTCTTTGAATTTTCAAGACATTAGTTCAGATGTTGTAATAAGTGTCCTTTTTTATGTAAAAGAAACAGTCTTCACAACAACTGCCTTGGATTTTTTTACAGATTAGCATCTTATTTATGTTGTGAAACAGTGGAATATCTGCCTTCTCGTACCTCTAGCCTTTAAGTCAATAGGGTCAGTCACTCAGTTATTTGAGGGAAATCTGAAGAGTATATTTCCATCTTTCAGGTTATATTTCAATAAAATGGATTAAGTCCTTTAAAAGCATACTTATGATGATCATGAATCTGGAACAGCATTTTACTAGAAAATGTCAAATTTACACCAATGAGACATTTTTCATTAGTATTGTTAAAAAATAGCTTATTACAGTGAGGAAGCAAGAGTAGAACATGCTGAAAGAAAGATAGCAACTCCCCTATGTAATCCTGCCTCATACTGTCAATCTTGTTTATCACTGTGTTTCTACCAGTTGATAGTGACATATGCAGACACACAGTCAAACATCTGTGTGTGTATATATATAATTTCCATAACTTTCCACTTGAGCTGATGTTCAGTGAGTCAGCATTTTCAATGGTAGCTAAGTATTTCAGAGACATTTGACCAATTGCCTTATAAAGCTTACAACATTGTATCAAGATGCCTTCCTTCCAAGGTTAGGCTTTTTAATTTAATATATACTTTAATAAATATTTCTCCTTCTGTGTGATGAAGGCACTGAGGAGTTGTATTGAAGCCTTTTCTTTGTGACCTGCAAAAAGCACTTGCTAAAAAGTGGAGTCAGAAGAGAGAATCCTACAGAATGACAATTCAAAGAACTTGTGGGAGCATTTGATAAGAAGTCACTTTACAACTATTAGATTTACTCCTGGATGAAATAAGACTTCCTGAAACTTATGCTGGGTAGCAGTTTGTGTAGCTTCCTTGTTCTTAATGTCCAGTTACATGTTTCTTGAAATAAGTCTCATTGAAGTAGCTGAAACATGTGTCCTCAGATGAAGTTATTGCCACTTTTGCCTCACGCTTAGAAGCACAAATCTCTTGTTCGTACGGAATGTCCATCTATTGCTATGCTAAATTTTCTGCAGATCTGTTCCCAGTGGGTCAATGTCAGCAGCAAACCTTTCTTTTCCTCTTGTAGTTCCAGTTTTGACATAAGCTGTATTGTCAACTTTGCCTCCCTTAGGTCTGGTGAAGAATCCATTGAAGACAGGGGAAGGTGAGATGAATTTAACAAAGGCTAAAGAGGAAAGACCAGGTTCAGAATGCATTGTGAAATACAAGTGCTTTTCTTACCTAACATCACCACCTTGGATCTTGTGAAATCTTTGTAGATTTAACAGACCCTCACTCTTTCAGAGATGAGAGAGTGTGCTGTATCTCTATTTTCATTTAGAATTTTGGTATAAGGCCATGGATCAGGGACTGAATTGGAAACTTTTTCTATCAGTCCTTGTGAATTCTATAAATAACCAGTATACTGACAGCACAGGTTAATGTTAAAAAAAAAAAAAAAAAAGAACTTAAACATCGCTTATTATTGAACAAACCCATCATTTTTGCTTCTGGAGATAACAGTCAACACATGCAATCGTTAAGTGTAATTCTGGGTGCTAAAACTGTACACCTTGCTGTATGAGGTGTCGTAACACAAGGGAATGTTTTTCAAAACCCATTGATATAAGCAAAGGGGTGCATGCACATTGGTGTTTTAGTTTGGATAAGAAATGTATTTTTGAAGTCCATCTCTCCGTCATCCCACTTCACAAACTGAATTCTTTCCCATAAAACTAATGTGCTAGATAAATAGACCTGATGATGCTGCAGCTGCTAATCGGTGTTCAGTCTGTGGGACAAGACTAGAACTAGACCCCTGTCCCTGTGTTTGTAGTGTTGATACTGATCCTCAGCATTAAGTGTTTCACTCCATGCATTCACAGCTACTGTGCTGCACCTGCTTCCTAACACAGAATATGCCCTTCTCTGTTTCTAAATGTGACTTTAGAGCTTTGTATTTAGGTACCAAAATGTTACTGAAGATCCTGTTGACTTTTGGTAAGGCTTAAGCTCCTTTAAAAAGCCAGAATGCTTTAGAAAATAAATCTTGGGCTCCTAAGGTGGCATTTGCAAAGGTACTGTGTCTTCCAGGAATAACTGCTGAAGTTTCAGAAACTTAAACTTCCCTGTGCTCTCTGCCTTACTGTGGTCAGACTGCTTTGCAGGTTATTTTAATCTGAGTAATAAGTCATACTGCGTTTTAGCTGGTAGAACTGCAGCAGCCATGCTCGCAGTGGGTAAAGTTGGGTAGAGGCTGAAGAATTCATTAGTGCCATCAACCTCAGAGAATGGAGCACAACGTCTAGAAGTTTAGTCAGACTCACCTAATTCTGTCTCCTTCATGCAAGCTTTTCTTTGTCTGAAGTGAGAGCTTTTCAGTGATACAAGTGGGTTGCAGTGACGATGACTTATTTGAGCAGTTCCAGGGTAGGGCATCCACAACATCTCTGGGCAACCTGTTCCAGTATCTTGCCACCCTCATAGTAAAGAATTTCTTCCTTATGTCTAATCTAAATCTTCCCTCTTTTAATTTAAAACCATTACACCTTGTCCTATCACTACAGGCCCTGGTAAAAAAACCTCTCTCCATCTTTCTTATAAGAGCCCCCTTTAAGTATTGAAAGGCCGCAATAAGGTCTCCCCAGAGCCTTCTCTTCTCCAGGATGAACAACCCCAACTCTTTCAGCCTTTCTCCATAGGAGAGGTGTTCCATCCCTCTAACCATTTTGATGGTCTTCTTCTGGACCTGCTCTGACAGGTTCATGTCTGTCTTGTACTGGGGGCCTCAGAGCTGAACACAGTACTCCAGGTGGGGTCTCATGAGAGCAGAGCAGAGGAGGAAGATCACCTCCCTTGACCTGCTGGCCAAACTTCTTTTTATGCATCTCTCCCAAAATCATGTTTCATTGCTTTTTTTCTAATTTATCTCCTTTAGCTGTAAAGGCCCTGTAAATGGCATGGTTAACTTGCAGCATCGGTCCTCAGTATTGTCAAACACAAATTTCAACATGTCTATCCAAGTCAGACACAAATCTAGAGGCAGACAACCAGATTTACAACTTAGCTGTAGCTGAAGATGCAGTTCATATTGTGGGAGGTGGGACTCACTTGCTGTTTCCCGGTAGTGCAGAAGCAAAGCTGACTAGTTGTAGAATAATCACTTCATTTCCGTAACATATTTTGTGCTCTTTCTGACTACGAGCTGAACATCAGTTAAATGTCTTACCAGGTGGAACCTAAAAGTTCTCTTAGCTTTTCCATTTGCTGTTTAATTTGTGGGGCAAATAGTAACATTTCTTTCAGTCTTCCTCATTCTGTGGCATCTCCAGAACTGCTCTGTAACTTACATAAGGAATCTTGTTGTTTCCATGAGAAACAGAACCTGACATATTTTTCTGGATGAATATTTATAGCTATGATCAAATCCTTTTCAATGTCTCCTCAAGCATTTTTATGTTTACATCAGTCTTGATTATTTTAATTTTTTTCTCAATTTTCCTCCTCTGTTACCTTTTTCCAGTATTTGGCAGTGGACCTGAATACTCAATTTAAGGCTATTGAGAGTGAAGTATTTCCAGCTACTTGTAATAAATGCTGCATTTTGCATGAAAGTCCATGTCTTCAAATTTATTCTTTAAACTGCAAATTTTTTGTTCACTTTTTACTACTTAGAGTAGATTTTGTGGCATGAGCAATTTTTTATCTTTATGATTTGAGAAATCCTGAAGATTGCTGTTCCTCCCAAATGGACCTGGTGTTTTGAAGAACTGTTGGAGGATGTAGCAATAAAAAAGGTCTGATCACTATAGCTACTTTGGCAAAATAAATTACTTTCAAAGTTTCACTCAGTAGCGTGTTGCAGAATCCAAAGAAAATTATTACCTTTGTACGTCTTGTAGGAGAACACAACTCCTTCCTCTTAATAACTTTTAAGAATACTTGAATTTTATCTGGTTTTGTTGCTTAAGTATATACTACTTACTAACTTTCTATTCTGGAGCTTAAACGGACTTGATGTATGAAGTCAAATATATTCGCAGGTGGATGTTTGCGGATGGATTAACTACTCATCACTTCTTTGTGCTGTTGATCAGTAGCTCTTAAGTTCAGGATAGGCAGAACAAGAAACAACTGCTATGCAAAATCTGAAAACTAAGAACCAGAACAAGACAGCCAATGTACTTCTGAAAATTTTTGCTAGCTTTCCAGGTATTTTGGATCTGAGAAAGCCATGCTTCTCTAAGCTCTTCTGCTGTTCCCCTTGCTCTTGATGATGATGATATCTTATGATATCCTGGCATAACAAAAACTTGATTCTTCTCCTTTTACGGTTTTGGATAGGAATTAATTCACACATTGAGTAGTGAGTGTAGTGGGCAGGATCCTTCAGTCAAGCAATTCGAGGCACCAAGGAGGGCATTAGTGGCTAATGCCACACCTGAAGTAGCCTAAAAGTCTGTTGTGGTCTCAAGGGAGGTGGTGTGTTGTCAAGGGTTTTGTCATAGAGCTGTAAATTTGGCTCCTGGTGTTCCCTGTTCAACCTGCAACACCCTCCTACGTGAAGATGGTGGTGGAGATGGTCTGTATCTAAGTCAGAATATGCTGCTACTTACTGCTTTTAGCATAGACACCAACCTGGCAGAGGGCCTGTTATGCTCTTAGTATCTAGTTAGTGTATGTCCCCTTCTCCTCCCAGAGCCCTTCAGTGGCATATGTAAATAAAAAATGCTTCAGCATTTCAGACAAGGGAGTTGGAAGAGTCTTGAATAAAAATGAAATTGAGAATTCAAGTTAAAATACTGGGTTTGTGCTGTTCTTTAAAAACAAAATGGCATCTTTTCCAGCCATGAACACAGGCACCGCCAGATTTCCACAGTTTTTATGCTCCCAGTTTGAAATACTCTGTGCATGTGTAATTATTTATTTATTTTATCTGAAACATTGGATTCAACTCTTAAATGGCATTGTATCTTGTCTTACAGCTACTCTGAAGGGCACTCAGGATGAATTAAACAAGAAAGCGCTTCAGACTTTGGAGAGGTGAGTAGGAATCTTGCAGACACTTGCATTGTTTATTTCTTTGGGTGAATTCAGAATAATTGTTGTTGTTAATGTTTTGTTAATTCTGCATAGGGCGTCCTTGCCTGAAAGTTTAAAAACAGTTCAGTAGATTTCAGCAATAGTCTGTCAAAACCATTCCTATGATCGCTAAATGCAGCGATTATTTGGTTGAATATCCAAGGTAAAAGTACCTGTTCTGCCACTAAACAGAAATAACCTTAGCCCTAAATTAGCTGCAGTGAGATCTACACTGCTGGGAGATGCAGCTTCCTTACATGATGCCAGCAGGCAAATGTGGAAAGCTAGTTTTGTCTCCATTCCTGTGTGAAGAAGAAAGTACCTTCACCACCAGGGTGTAGGCTGCTATGGGGTGACCTGGCATCAGTGCACCTACTGGGGAGGGCATGATTGCTGTCCTAATGAGTGTTTACATGAGCTGTTTTATGAAAAGGGGGCTACAGAGCTAGCAGTACAAAGCAGTTGCCACTCACCTGTTCTTCAACCACTGTATTTTGTGGCTCTGTCCTGGAAATATCTGTGAATTAAACTCCTCTGCAGCTACAGTTACCTCAAGTAAAACTGCTTGGTTTAAAAACAGTTTTTGTCAGTCCTGTTGTGGTAGAGAGGTGAGGTGTGAGCTTCCTGACCCTGTTACAACTAACTTACACCACGCAAAATGCAGTAGGTGGTGTTTGGGCAATTAACATTGTAAATGTAGATGCCTACAGACTTCGGATGGCAACTAAATGGGAGCTTATATGGTCTAAGTCTTAGGCTGAAGTATCTAATTCTGGGTTTGGTGTTGTCATAAATACATTACAAAAGTGAAGAAATTTTGAGATCTCTGGTATCTCGAAGTACAGATGTAGCAGGTTGAACATGTTACTGGAGCTTAGCTGTTTTTCTGATGCTGAGCAAGGAGGAGTCCAGCATGTTTGTCTTGCACTGGTTTTGCATTGCTTGCAAGAGCATGTAGTAAGTTGAAACCATAGATGTAATTCTGGATATTTACCCTATGGAGATATGAAAGATAAAATTTTAAAAAGCCATTTATTTGGTCACTTTTTAGATCAGGAGTATTACTTTAAGTCGCACTACTTCCTGGACTCCAATGTAATACTTTCACTACTGCCCAATTTTTACGTAATTGTGGTGCTGCAGTGCTTTTAAACTGCATTTATTTTTATCCTTTGACCTTTCCCACTGGCTGTGTCTTGTTTTCATGGTATCTTAACTCTAGCTAGGAAGCAGACAAGCTTCTAGCCAAATATCAGGTACTGAAACTTCAGCCAACAGGGATGTTGTGATAGTGAGCTGGTTACTAGTGTCTTTCTAAATGCCTGAGTTTGGTTTCTTTCTTTTTTTTTCCTCTTCCTTGTTTTTCACCAGTTTTTAAAGTACATGTATGATCTCTCAGGCCATGGTTTGGCCTGTAGCCATCTTTAAAAGTGGCCTTTTCATCTGGAAGATTGGATCAGCTATTTTTCTAATACCTTTTGACGAAACTGAGCAGTAAAGTAACAATCCTCTGTTTCTTTCCAAAAGCACCATTAATCTCTTCGCCCATACACCCACGTGAACCTTCCCCTGTTACTTATTGTTGGAGAAGCTACTGAAGGTTTCACAGGAGCTGCTTGCTAAGGAGGCCGCTCACCCTGCTCCAACAGCTTAGGGCAAAGCTGGGTTCTATCTTGTGGAGTCTTCTTGCTGCTGTTTGGTTTGGGTGGTTTTTGTTTTGTTTTTTGTTGTTGAGGGGGTTTTTTGTTTGTTTTTTTTAAAGTGGGGGGAGAAATTGGTGACTTGCCTGTACTAATTACACCTTGATGTCTTTGGCATTGCTTCAGAATCCTGGAGTGATACCTTGACTTGCAGAGTCACAGGACACGTTCAGTCCATATTAAATCAATTAGTTCTGAGCCGTTAGTTATAAAAGTCAACTTCAACAGCTTCTTGCTCACAGGCCAAGACAACATTTGAAGAGGTGGCTACCATTAAAATGGTGTGTGGTTTCTTTCCTGAAGTAATTCTTTGACTTTTTTTTTTTGTTTTGTTTGTTTATTATTAGCAAATGAATAGTTTTGGCAGGGTTTTTAACCACCAGCCTTGTCAGCCTGTCATTTCTCCCTCATAAGGACATTAATCGTGCTCACTTTGGGCAGGTCGATGCAGGTGCAGGCTTCCCTGGTGTCCTGGAATGTAGCCCAGAAAGAGGTCAGGAACGTAGGTTGGCTGTGAGGGACCTTCCTCTTCCCCATCTCTCCCATGTGAAATGACTTACCTGTGCTGCGGAGCTAAGAGTGAGCTCTGTGGGTCAGCAAGGGGATAATCCACTGGTCCTTGGGCTGGGCTACGACTGTGGCATCAGCAAGTGCCCCATGTTGCTCCTAGGTTAGGTCCCCAAAACAATATCTTCACGTTGCCTTGGTTAGTGGCTTCTCCACAGGCTGGCAAGCTCAGACTGTAGTTTCATGCTTAGCATAGTCTGAGAGGGACAGTTGTGCCCTGGTTGTATATCCCTGTTCCCTGCCTTGCACAAGCCTGTGTGAAGGGCCTCCACATCTGGTTCTGGAGACACTGCAGCCTTCACTAGCCAAGGGATCACTGCAGTGCACACTGTTGCCTGCTGTGGACTAGAAGGTACTATCTAAGAGGTTCAAGCTTGAGAAGTAAGGGCCTTGGTTTTGGTCCAGGCTCAGTTCCTGCCATCAAATACTCATTCCTCCCTCAGTGTCTTCCCTTTCCAAATTAGGAGTCTGCTGTCATTGATTAGACTAGAAGCTGCAGGGTGGAGGATGTTTTGTGTGTTTAAGCACCGGCTCACATCATGGGCTCCTGATCTTTAGTCCTCTCCATGCTCATAGTCACAATAATACAGAAACAATTATTACTTTTTCAGTGCTAACCTAACCCTCTCCTGTTGTTTGCAAAGTGGCAATACAAGAACAAGTTGGACAACTATCTCCCTCACCTAAATTACTTGAAATAATGCTTTAAGGGGTTTGTCATGAGTTAAGAGCTACTTTCTCCATATCAGTTATCCAAGTTCCAAACATTAAGTGGCATTTAATGAAGGAGCATGTAAGTTGTACGACATCCTGGCAGTTGTTTCTCATACTTGTTCCTGTGAGCCTGGCTTAGCCAGGCCAGCATTGATCTGCTTTTTGTCTAGTGTCGGTGTGCTCCCCTGTTACTGGACTAGTTTTCTGTAAAAGAGGACTGGGTTTTGTTCTGTGCTTGTCTGTGACTCATGGCGAAGGAGTTCTGCAAAATACAATCTAACAGTCACTCTTCTTTTTGTATTGTGTGGTCATCCTTAAAGAGCACGTGACTTGGCCCCGGAAGATCACCAAATCGTCCTCTACCTATCACTGCAGCTGGCTCTTGTCAGGCAGGTATGTGCAATAATTGGCAACCACTGAGTCATGAGAGGGTGGGAGAAGGACAGTCCAATTGAACAAGACCCAGACTTGCTACACAAGGTCCCTTTCTTCCTACATTGTAATCGATAACAATCAGAATATGTTTCTGTAAGATTTTTTTTTATTATTATTTTTTAAATAGTAATTCTATAGCACATGGAACGACCTTCCCTAGGGCATGCATTCAGCTCTAACTCCTGAGCTTTGCTGTTCCCACTTGGAGCAACTTTGTCCGTGTGGGATGAGCAAGGTGTGGTTATTCCTGTTCCCTGGGTATCATGCTGTGTCCTGCTGCAGGCCACTCCAAAGGCTCTCTTGTTACTGCCTGGTTCTATATCACACCAGATCGCACACTCTCTGCGCTGGGAACTGGTTTATTCCATACTTGGGCACATTCAGTGTTAGGCTTTGGCGGGTGCTGGAGCTCTGCAGGGAGTGGGATTAGTTGGCATTTGAATGCTGCTGCAGGTGTTAAGTCATAAAAATTAAGCTGATCAGAAAATATACTGCACTGCCTTTCAGAAAAAATGTTTGGGCTGTGCTTTATTCTTCTGTCCCTTCTTTTTATAATCGGTATGTGTTTTATTTCTCTGTCCCTTCTGTTTAAAAGCCAAAGTCTTTATTGGAGCAGCCCCTATTTTTTAAATGCGTCTCTAGCTAGATTTGAAATTTCATCATCATAGTTTTCTTCTTTGGCAGGCTTTCTGCTTGCTGCAGTTTTCTCAGTCTACACTACAGAGTCAAACAGTTGGAACTTTCTTACTTTCCTGAGCTAATTAGGGGAGCTGTGTGTTCATTAGGTTAAACTAATTTTTCCAAGAGAGCACACTCTTGATAAATGTCGCTTCTGTAACCCTTTCATAATGAGAGCAGTGCATTGTGAGGAAGCCTGCAATAAGAAAGGATAATTAAAATGGCTTATTTAACTTTCTCATCTGCCTAGTGGCTGCTTTATGATGCAGTTTGCTCAGGGTCTTTCATTAAAAAATATCCAGCTACCCTTCTTTCTCTCACAGCTTTTGCCTCTTAGGGAGGTTGTCTGATCTGCTGCCTCTTCTGCTTCTTGTCATGAGTAAAAGCATTACAGCTTTTCATCTGCTATCCTTAAAAATAAAATCAAGATTTTTTGTGGTCATTGGTTCTTTGTTGTTTTCACTATTCTTGGTCCACTGCATTTTAACTCATTACCCTTTCTTTTTCTGCAGTTGTATCCTGTCTTCACAGTGTTGTTTTGTATGTCTCATTTCATAATTTCTCTTCCCTCCTGTTCTTTCCATTCAGTCTCTTGTCCTCATGTTCGCTTTCTCTTTTGTCTACCTCACCTGTATATTTTCATCCTTGATGTTCTGCCAGTCACCCCTGCTACCATAGATGTGTGATCTAAGTGTGTTATGTAGTGTCAGCCTGACCCCTGTGATGCTGCTCCTGTTCTTCTCCATCTAGTGAGATATAAATCTTTAACGCATGCTTGGAGAGAGAGGAGATACCTGAGACATCTTTATTTTTAGACTGCTGTAAAATATCCTACTCTTCTTTTGCCAGTTTACTTAATTATAAACATTTGGTAATGCATTTTTAATATCCTTAATTATTTAAAGTATCTAATATATTCTCTTTCTGATTAACTGAAAGATAAACGATACCTTTTTTGATAGACTGCATTAACTATTGAATGTCACAGGGCTTTCATCAGGCGATGCTACAGTACCAGCAAATCAGGCCATTCCTGCACAGTACGTTATAATACAATATCTGAATGTTATTCTCAACAAATAGGCCTTTTTGTTTCCATAGTCAAGGTCAATAAATGAGGTAACCTTACCCAACACTGAAAAATCTAGGTATCACCTTGCATAGATAAGAGAGTGTTTTCATGGAACAAAGCAAGAGAGGCAGCTGACAGGTAGACTGCCAAGCAAAGTTAGAGCAATTCATCTTCCTTGGAAGATTCTGTAAAATATTTCCAATAGCACTTGTCTCTGTCAGCACTGGGCAAGGGAAAGGGGAAATGGAAAAGCATAAGCTTCCCTCTGACACGTGATGAGGACGTGACAAGAAGAGGAATGGTTATAAAAGGTTTTTGCAGAGTTGACAGTTGAAAACCACCTGCAACCAAAATGAAAGCTGATGATGTGCTTCATGCTTATGTTTGGGGGGGGGGGGCTCTGGGTCTTAAAGACCACCAGAGTCACTGGGAGGACCCCAGTGACACCTGGAGGGTCTAGGTCAGCCCCACAGCGTGTTAGGGTGGATTTTGCAGCGAAATACAGAGTAGAATACCCTCTTCTGTAAGGAGGGTCTCAATCTGGTTTTCCCCCGAAGTTGAAGTGCCATGAGGCCAAGGTCAGTATTTGCTGTGGTGGTTATCTCCACCTGCAGCATGCGGCTGACAGTTGGCCGAGCCGATCAAAAAATGAGACTTGTAACTCCCAACTCCTGGCGGCTGTTTCGGCTGCTGCTCCTGTTTCTGTGGTAACAGCATTTGGATCAGCAAAAACAAGGTAGAATGAACATTTTAAAGCTCACTGATTTTAATGCCTTGCCTTGTTTTTTAGCAGGCCAGTTTCTATGGAAATGACTCGAGAGTCAGCGCTCTTGTTAAGTGCTGGTTCCCTTCTCGTTTGGGGTGGTAGTGTTACTTCTGACCTTGAATGCCGTGTAAATCAGTATTAGATACATAAAAACATTTGGGGGGTTTGTACCATTTTAATACTTGATTTGATTTGACTTTTCTTTGCATGAACATAGGAAGAGAAAGACAGTCAGGGGCTAGCAGTTGAGAGTTAGAGGTCTCACCAATTTAATCTGTGGGCTGCCGACAGACCTGAAGTTTCAGGAGGCGATATCCAAAAAACACCTACTGCCGTCCAGAGTATCTGGATGTAAAAATAAGATAAACATCGGTTGAGACACCAGAGAAAATATTTCAGCTGTTTTCTCCACAGTTTTTATTCTGGTTTCAAGAAGGCGAGACTGCTGTCTTGTCTTTGCCCCAGGAGGGGAGCTCTGTTTTAGTAGGTATCAAGAGGTGCTTCTTTCGGTGACCGCTGGATATGGGTAGTTCTGGTCCATCTTTCTCCCAGACCAGCTGGTGCCTCCTGTGAGGAACAGCAACACGTTGCTTTTCTGTCTAGGTCCTAGCCTAGATTTTTCTGGTGTTCAAAACCAGCTTGTACTAAGAGTTAAGTAATAACTTAACTCCACAGATATGTTCGCACCTGCTTTCCTGAAGTTCTGGTGGACTGTAGCAAGTCTGTTTTCAATGGAAGCTCTTGCCAATCAATAAAGCTTTCTCCTTTCTAAAATCCCAGTGCTATAAAAAGAGATGGAGAGGATAGTTTTAATGGTTAATTAACTGTAACTCGCAACTGATGTGAAATTATAAGGCCTGAAAACTACTCATGAGATCCTGTTTCATTTACCATTCTAAATATGCAAGTGCATTCTACTGTTGGGAATTATTTTTAACACTCATACTGTTTTCCTTTTTGTACCTACAATTGTAACATCCCAGCATTGTTTTTAAGGAAGCATGTAGTATTATTGAAGTAAATCCTATATAAGAGGCAGCCTAAACAATCCATATTGTGACATTATTTTAGTAGTGCTGCAAGGTGCTATTTCTGGCTTACTGCAGGATCTTTGCTTCCTAATCAGTGTGATCTGAATATACCTGTGTGCCTTGCAGAACATGTGTGGTGTATTTATTAACAGAAAGATGAATCAGAGAAGGGTAGCATCTTCTAATTGCAGGCCCCACTTGGACTTGCAGTCCAGCTGAAGTAAGATTACTTTAAAGCACAGCATTTGTAGGGAATTTAAACTGGCAGCCTACCTCTGATACAGCCCTGAAGTTTCAGGGTGCCACCTGGGCTGCCAGCTTCCATCTTTCTCATATTACGTAGTTACTTAAATAAATAAGCTGTGGCATCTGTCAATAGATGATCTCTGCTTTTCAAAAGAAGTTTGTGTTGACTGCTGCCAAATATCTTGCTTTTATTGTTCTAGAAATTTAGTTTGTGTTTCATTGCATCTGGTCTCTTGCAGGTTGTTGTTTTGTATAATGCTTCCCATGAAGGAAGAAAGTATCTTCATATTATTAAGTTATTTTTTCTTATCTGTGTTTTGTCCACTGTATCTAATTATGCAGTAGTACTGTGTAGGCTACTAATGGTGTTACAGCACTAAGGAATCTTTTTGGGCTCAAGTTAAACAACCAGGTGTCAGGGAAGCATGATTAACTTCCAAAAACAGCTATTGCCTGTGACTCTGATGGTAGTAGAGGGAAGCACTGAAATGAGGATGTAACCATTGCAAGCCCTATGCTATAGAACAGGGGGAAATTAGTTTAGATTATGTCTATTTCAACGGCATGTGACTGCCTGTTCAGCAGGCACAGGTTTGCAGGAGCGACCACAACTGACTTTTGTGCTGCTTTATTTCGTGTATGTTGCAATGGAGTCAGAGAGCTTCTTTGATAGCTGGCCTGTGTTAGGGGTATGAGCTTGCAGTTGTGTGTTTGTTGGACATTTGCACATGTAAAGCAAAGTCTCAGTGACTTAGTTTGCACGTTCACATGCAAGTAAGGTCAAGTATCCTTACAATTTTGAAGTCCCTCAGTAAAGACACTAGTTGCAAATATTATTCTTTGTCTGATTCATACTAGCAAATTAGGATCACCTTCCCAAGTCTTTGAATAGAATCATAGAATACTTGAGTTTGTAGGGGACCTCTGGAGATCACCCAGTTCAATCCCTGCTTAAAGCAGGGTCAGCTGGAACAGGTTGCTCACAGACCCCTCCAGTTGTTTGGTTTACAGATTTCCTTTTTCTTCTAATGAACTTACTTTTCCCCAAACTTGAAATTTCTTTATGACTACTGGTGCAGGTCTGAGACAGAGGAATAGAAAAAAAAAAAAAGAGGTGTTTTCAGTCCTGAGTGCAAGAAGAGTCTTGATAGCAGGTTTGTTTTAACAAGTCAAATTTATATACCTCTGATATACCTACTGAAGAACTTTGTGGACAGGCAGATCAGGGCCCACCACAGTCTCATACCTGTTGTCCTGCTTCCAAGTTGTCTTGTCATTGCTAGTGTTTTTACATTGTAAGAAAATGTGTCCTAGTATGCTGCTGAGGGAACATTGGTGGTTAAGCCAATATGTTTACCTTTGCAGTAGGCTATAATAACACATGTGGTTAAAGTAGCTCCACTGACAAGCAGTTATTCATTAAAGCTGAGCACTCAGTGATATATCCCAACCTGAATCTAGGCCAGGACATGCAGCAGTTTTGAAGCTGTGGGCCAAATGCCAGTTCGGGGTTATGTCTGTGGAGCAGTCACACTGATCTTCACACTTGCATGGAGTCACCAGTGACAGAGTACTTTGGCTTGCATGTGCACAGTAAGATTGAAATGTCCCTTAGACATTAGGATGAAATTGTGCCATGAACAGAATATGTACCATGCTCCTAGAAGTATACCTTGGATCTAGGTAATCAGCAACCTCTGTTGTAACTGCAGGCAGGGTAATTGTTGCTTTCCTTAGTTATGTGCTACCTGTTTTCCTGAGTGATCTGTGGAGGTGGTGGGAATATGAAGCTGGTGGTATGCCAAGGCAGGAGAACATCTGCAGAGCTTTGCTAGGTGGGAGGTTCTCATAGTAGGAAAGAAGGAACTACATTCTCCATCCATTAAGGGAAGGAGAGGGAAGGTACATATGAAGAAAAGAAATTTATATGTTTTTCTGTTCTGTTTGCTGCAAGCTTCCAGGTCCGAACACAGATCTGGAATAATTTAAGTAACAGTAATTTCAGACACTAGAGAACCTTAAAGAAAATCCTCCATATAAAACTTACTGGTAGCCAAAGGAAAGAAAATCTACTAAGAAGTTCCCTTTTGAACAGAGAGCCTAAAATAGGGTATTGGATCACAAAGAGCATGTGATATACTTGCATTCATTATAGATGTTAAGTTCTCTGCCAAGTGAGACTTGATTCTAATGACACGCTGCTGCTGTGTCAGGACTGCTCTTTATATCACTGCTTGCAAAGATACTTCTTTTTGTGACAGCATTTGAATCTTGACTCTTTTACCCTTGAACATTCAAACTTAATTTTTATGTTCTTGATCCAAATCATGTAAAGCCTTGTACAGCCATCACAAGAGACAAATTCAGCAGAGATGTGTAATGCTCTGACCCAGGTGAAGAGCCAGCCACCTATCCTAGAAAATGGAATTGAGAATTGCGCCTCTGTAGTGGATCTGTTTATAGCATAGAAGCACCATGCCAAAGTAAGAGGGGGTTGATTGGATCAGGTCTGCTGCTCCTGTTTATAAGCAGTGATTTAGTAATGCTGCAGGCTCCTCTCTCTAGAATGTGTGGTGTTTTTTTCAAGCAGTGCAGTCTGTTAATTTTGGCAAACTGTTCAGATAGTAAAAGTCTTTCTCATAAGGTGCCTAAGTAGGATTTCTTCAGAATTTCTAATGACTGTATTTGTTCTTACCTTTGGGATATAATGTAGGACTGAAGGAAAAATGTGTCCTCTTTTTATTTCTACCCCATCTCCTCCCAGATTTCTGATGCTATAGAACATCTTCAGGAAGCACTGCAACTGTGCAAAGATGACATGAATTCACTTCATCTACTGGCCCTCCTCTTTTCAGCTCAGAAGCACTACCAGCATGCACTGGATGTTATCAACATGGCTGTTGTTGAGTACCCAGAAAGCTTTAGGTAAGAGTTATTCCATGATGCGATACATCCAGCCAGGAATGATCTGCTCACTAGCTCTGTTGTTCTTAGTTATACACAAGGAGCCTGTTAAATCAGGTGTGCTACTGGTGTGTCACTCTCCTCCTAGGTGTACAGCGAAACTAAAACATGTGATGCTCAGGGTATTCTTTTGATTTTCTGTCTTCATGGTCTTTCCATTTTTAAACTAATTCTTGTGCTTGTTTGCTTTTCCAGTATTTGTTTTTCTGTATTGTGCTGATGGTGTTTTCTCTCACTTATCTCCCTGTACTTTTTCGTATGTCACTTTACGCATGGAGGAATGAGTGTGAGACAACTATAATGATGTCTGTCTGTACCAAAAATAATTTTATATTTTGTAAACTTCCTGGTTAAAGAGAAACAAATTCTTCATGTATTGACCATTCTTTTGATGCTTGTGTATGACACAATTTGTTGCAGTAGCACAGCTTGGGAAAAATATCAACTGAAAATCACAAACTGTAATAATGTATAGCTGAAAGGATGGTTTGGCTACCTAAGAGCAGGTTTGACCCAGCACAGACTTCTTGGAGCCAGAGGTTTCCACTGTTCTATGTTTGACTCAGTCCTTCATCTATCTGAGGGAGATAAATTGAATTTGTTGTGATTTATTGTCATGACCTTTCAAAACAATGAATTTGTCTGTTCTGTGCAAAAATTAAAGCTACTGTAGTACTTCCTGGTGATTGCATACTAGCTGAGTTTCTCAGCCAAACTGCAGAAAATCCTGTTGCATTGCTGGAAGACCAACTTCCATTCAGAATTGCCTGTATTTAACTGATACTTTAAACCCATGCAGCATTGTCTTTAGACAGCCTCTTTCTCAGTGGAGAGAGGGAGCGGCCTCCACAGGTGTAGTCCAGCAGCTGAGTGGGACGTTGTCTAAACCAGAGCAAATGAAGGTCATAAGTGAGATTGAGGCATATAATGCTTTTCATTGTAAGCTGCATGTTGCCATTTAAAATAGCTCTACTGCCCGTGTTTTTGAGGTTAGGTACTTTGTGTATCTGAGGAGCTAAGAGTGACAGTGCACGTCTTTGAGAATGAAGTGAAAATTAGTAATGGAAAAGCTCTTAAAATTATGTCAACACCTCTTCAGAGTGTGAACATGGGTATGATTGAAACAGGGAATACTCCAGTGGCTGCTAAATTGTGTTTTGTGGTTTGAAAGTAATAAGCATAATAAAAACTCATGTTGTACAGTCAAAGGTCAGATGCTCATTGAGTACTGCAAACACTCAAAGATAGGTAAGACAGAGGTGAAAGAGGAAGAAGAAACTGGTTGTTTACGTGAGGAACAGAGTATTTGCCATGTCAAATCAACCAACTGGTCCATCAAATCCTGGATCTTTCCTCCAGCACTTACTGATCATTTATGTTTCAGGGGAGGACAAAACAAAAAAAATATGGTGTGCAAAGTAGCTTAAAGAGCGGCTGGGTGGGTTCCTTTATGCTGTCTGGTAATCTGATTTCCCTAAAGCGGGAAAGGATATTATCTCCTATACTTCTATCAGTGCCAGTCTTCATGTGCGGAAAGACCTTGCAAGGAGTAACAGAATAGGTTGTTTCTGATAGAAACAATTAATATTGGTAGTGAAAGCCACGGGTTCATGCTTACTTCTAGACACAGACTTGCTAGAGTGTGTGCTCTTGGAAGAACCCCTCTTTGCTCCCTGGATGCACTGTAGTATGTAACACAGTTGGCAGTGAGACTCATTCACAAGTACACAAGGGTGCAGGAGTAGGGGCTGGCTTCTTGCCTCTGCTACTATGACTAGCCTGTCTCGGTGTGGGTCTTTGTCTAAACCAGCCAGCAAATAACTCATGAGTGAGGGAATGGAGAAAGGGTGTCAGAGTTGCAAGGCAGAAAAAAAAATTTTAAAAAGCATTTCTGAAGAAAAAGAACAGGAATCCAGTGAGGGGGCGAAAGCAGGAAGAGTCAACAGAATACATCTATAGTTTGTACCAAATCTGAAACTGTTCCAGACTTTCTAGAGGTCTAAAGTACAGTTTATGCTAGGAGGGCTTTACTGCTTTTTAAAACTTCTTTGAAGGGACAAAGACCTGATGCTATTGTGTGTCTCCAGTTGTTATTGCCATATAGAAAAATGATAGAAAATTTTACTACTGCATGGAATGACTACAGAATACTTCATGTAAATAGTATAGGCAAGTTCAACTGCTTGATTTTAAAGCTGTATTTAAAAATGGTTGATTATTTTTCCCAATTCACATTGATATGAACCAGGCAACTGTGTAATGCGGTGCCTGCAGGCTCCCTTCCTAATGACAGCTCTTTTTGGAAGCATAGTTTGCTGGCATGTATCAAGAAAAAAAGATGAAAGCTGCATTAAGGGACCTTAGGGCTCTGTAGATGGCAAAAAACATAAGCATTACCTGGATGTATATCCTAAACAAAAGAAAGAATAATACATAAAAAATTAAGGTCTTAGCTGGTCCATACTACAGACATCTCATACTGTTCTGTTGGTCGCTGTCTGTATGTAATTAAGGTGAGTTTGTTCCTGCTTTTTTTCTATTAAATTCTTTCATTATGTATTTTAAAGAAGTAGTCATTCACGATGTCATGTAGTTGGTTAGTGGTTGAAGCAATTGGAAATAATATACTGCATTGCCCAGCTAACATACAACATCCTTTGACATGAGCCCCATAATGTGGGGCCCAAATGTGTCTAGAAGTGCCCCTTGTTGGAGTGTTTAAACTTAAACATTTACTTCACATTTCAGTGGTCAGCATGGTGCATAGGGAGGAGGAATATGAAATCTAGACACTGAATACGGTGAGAGATGAATTGGAATGTTTTGGGTCGAGCTGTTGGAGAAGAATGTTGAGGAACAGCTGGATATCCAAAAGCACAAATTGTTCAGAAAAATTAACTTAGGAAGATCACCTCTGCTTGAAAGGTGGCATATAGTAACAAATGCATTACGTTACAGTCAGTGAATGACTGAATTTGAGCACTTGGAGGTATTGGCAAGCAATGACAGAGGAAGGCTGGATAGAGGAAGAATGAGAGCTTGCTATGTTGGACATACTGCAAGATGGAGTGAACCAGAAGAAATACATTGCTTTGCCATGACTATAAAAGATAGAAATAACAGCAACCTTTACATGGGAGGTATCGCCTGAAAAATTGCTGACTCCTATGGAGGCAGACTGCCCAGGATAAAACTTAGGTTTTTTACATCGTGTCAATGTTGGTATGCTTTTTAAAGAAGTTAATGCAGTACCGACAGTTGGTTTTGGTATATATTTCAAAGCACTATCTCCTCCACATTTAGGAGAGAAGACTCCTGATAGCATCAGGTATCTCCCCTCCAGGTCAATGATGCTGATCATAAGCCTCTCTTAAGATGGATTCCTTCAATTTTTTTCCCAACTCAAAGGCCAGCCTTTTGGGCAGTGTTGTACCTGGGACCGGCTGTGATTTACCTCCCCTGACTTGTCTTAGGGATAGATCTTTTACCTGGAAGAAATAATATTAGTGAGCACTCCTCTTGCCCCCCATGTGGTGATCTTAAAATAATTCAATGTTTATTTAGAACGAAAGTATTTCCCTTTTTAAAGCCTGTATTCACACCTCGCAAAATGTTCCGTGCAAAAGTCCCATAGGTCTGGCAGCCTGCAGAACTCGCCGCAGAGTGTGGCTGACACAGTCCTTTATCTTCAGCTGGTAATATTTCCTCCTTCCTGTTCTGTTCATGTGAAATTGACTTTGTCCTCCTGACTTGCCTGCTCTTCCAGAGACTGTTTTGCTCTCTGGTCATCTTTTAGCTCTAATCGGTTAGCTCCCAGCACTGGAAAAAAATTAAGGTCTGTACCTAGCCTGAGGTTGGAAATAGGATATCAATTTTATGGATACTCTATTGCTTTATAATTGCTCCCAGACTGCTTATCAAAATCTATTCTGTTTGCCAGATTGTTTTTTGTCTCCTGGACAGCCCCCTATTAAGTTAGAATAATACACTCTTCTGGCATAATATACAACAACTTCTAATCGCTGCCCAGTGTGATGGGGAATGTTTTGTTAAATGATCACATCTTCTTATCTGTAGCAGTTCTGCATCTGGCAGAGGAGTAGTAACTCTTCTAAATTAATAGCTGCTAATACTCCTTTTCTTCCTAAACTATAAGTCACTATTCTGTTGCTTTCAGAGTCTCAAAGCTAGTTTTAAAGAGAAATAACAGAAAACTTTTGGGAAGCGCTGCTATTCTACACATAAAGACTCAAAAAGAAGCAGGCGGGTTGCTGTTTCAGAGCAATGTAGCTGTCAAACGCAGATGGTTTTGTTTTACCCAGATATTTGCTATCGCAAAAGTAATTACTGTAAATGTAGCGCAAAAAAGCTCAGAAGGCCAGGAAATATTAAATGTGTATCTTGGAGACCGTCAATAAAAAAGGAAGTAAATTTCACATGGCGAATTTTGTGTGTCATCTTGGTGTTGTTTTAGCAGAACGGTTTTTTTGCTACAGCCAGCCATCAAAATACAAAGTCCTCTTCTAGATTGGAAGTGGTTTACTGACAGCAAATGTCCTTGACTTCGTCACTGATTTCATTACCTGTGAAGTAATTGTCTGGCAAGATTTAGTTGTTGTAGTCTGGTGCAGACTTACTGTGGGGAGAGCTATTCTGTGGTATGTAAGCGATGTCATTTACCAGGTGCTTTGACTTGCTACAAAAAAAACCCCAATGTAAAATTGGTATCTCAAAATGCATGATTAAACTGGCATTTCCAGTTTGAATTCTTTTTCCATTACTTGTCAGGCTGTTTCTTGTATGTTGAAAATAAACAACTCATGCCTTCTTTGAGTAATATCTTTATGGGCACTAGAGGAGTACTACAATATTGTTGACAGCCATAAAGTAGAACTGTCTTTTTGTCTATAATCTTCAGAGGGAATAAGGAGTCAGTTTTCTCTCAGTCGATGGTTTGCAAACCTTTGTGTTGTGTTTAGTCTATACTACAATTTTTGTGTCAAGATAGTTGTACCTCCCACCTCACCCCCAGGTAACACGTTAGTGTATGCTGTAGAATGGTTTTACCACTTTTCTCATGAGAATGGTGGTGACCTCACTTAGCTTTAGAAGTATGGCTTTAGAGAATCAGATCAGCCTGTTTATGTGATTTCCAGTTCATCATTAGGCAAGAGGCAAGGAAGCCTGGTACATCTTGTGAGCGAACATGGTGATAAAACAGCTTGTTAAAATTCTCAGAATATTGTTTTGTGTGCTGAATTCCTCAAGGGTGCAAGGTCTGAGGATCTAAAGCAGGGATAAATTAATATTTTTGCTGTAGCATTTGATCATGCTAGACAACTTCTATAAATAGGATATTCAAAACTCTTAAGGTTGGAGCTTTTTTAAGTTGACTTCTTGTAGTGGTGTGTTCACACCCTGGCTGGTAAGAGTGACCCACAAATGTTTTTATCTTTGTATAGATGCCTTAGACAATAATACAAAGTGATAAAAAATGGAAGTATCTACTTGGGTGATGTGACAGTGCTGCGCTACAAGAATACAACACATATATTAAGCTTCTGTGATTCACTTGAACAAAAGAGATGTATTATGTGGAGCTAGAAGGGTTGAATTGTTTTCTTTTCTATAGTAACTGTGAATGTTTGCTTTTGTTGGCATGTTATGATCCCTTGTTGTTTTTATAAAATTAACCTAAAAAAACCTTGGAGCTATATTGCAATACTCAGGACTATGCTCTGTGGAACTGGTAATGATTTTGAGTATTTGTATGCCAAATATATGAAGGGAAAGCTTTAAGCTAGTCTCCTGACTCTTATTAATGATAACACAAATACTTAAAGCTAAAAGAATTTTAGAAATAGAAATCTAAGGGTTTTTTTCTGGTTTGGATTTATTTCCACATTTTTAGCTTTTTTTTCCTTTTCTTTATTTTTGCCCTGGATGATGAGGAAACAGAATGAATTCTTGAGTTATGGTATCCAAGATCAGATTCCCATATTGGCAGGTTCAAACATGTAGGCACCACTTTCTAAGAATCACATGCTAATCTAAGACAAAAACTCAGCAGATGAACATCATAGCCTTCTATCCACCATCTTAATGCAGCAGGAGAAGTATCCCCGGAGCTGGTTCATGTCTGTTTGTGCCAAGAATGGATTTGTATTAGTGTACGTATCAATTCCTCTTAAAATTATATGGATGGATTCAGTGATACCTGGGGAGAATTCCATTCCCTCATAGCACAGGGTTCAGAATATGAACAAAAGGAGTTAAACAGAGCTTAGAGAGGAAACCTACTGCAGACTTATTTTTTTGCATGGTATGAAAAGAAGGAAAAGCCATGCTGTTTTCCAGCCTGACTGGCAATGGTTCGAGTCTTTCCTCGGGGTGAAAAATCAGTTTTGTTTCATAACTTCTTTTTTTCTACCACCTGAGTAAACGGCTACTGCCTCCATTCATTTAAGACCTTTATAGTGAGCAGCAGTGCTTCTAGATGCTGGTTTTGGCACTGGAGAGATAACACAAGTTCTGCAAATGCGTAGTCTTCACTTCCGAAATTTAGAAATAAATTCCAGAATGCAGGAATAGCATGGCTGATTTGAGATGAGATAGTTACCACCCACAGATCTGTACTTCTGAACAATTTATTTGTGTAAAAGCAGGAAGTTCCATAAGGGAATGTCAGTAGCTCTGTGTTTGAGACTTCGAGCTCAGATTTTGCAGGTTTTCCTGTAGATTCCTGCTGTGTGTTTGCTGGGGCTGCTAGCTTGTTTTTGACATGACATTTAAGGCTTAGTGACTACTGATAAGCCAGAGGAAAATGAAACCTGCAAACCACTTTGTGGTTGTAATAATGGCTAAATTACTCGTTGGTCTTCAAAATTTGTGTTTCTTTGATGGGTCAGGCCTTAATAGACTGACTGTTCAGCACAGCTGCTTTTTGAAACAGCAAAGTGTCAATTTTATATTCCTCTACTTGCATTCATCTTATGCAATTAACTTCTTGCCAGTACTTTCTCACTTGCACGAAGAAATGGACGCTTTTTGGCTCCTGCTGACTCACTTCAGTGCATTGTATGTATCTGCCGTATCAGTGAGTTAGTCCACACAACACACACTTTTCTCCCTGCTAAGTGTCATTTTCTTTTGAACAGCTGCAGAGTGTTCTGCTTTATATTCAAAGGAAGTGTTTAGGAGCCTTGACTGTCTACGTTGAATGCCAGAATGTATTGAAAAATAGCATCTGTGTATCATATGGGCAGCAGAGTCAAATTGCCAGCAGGAACTCCGTGGGCTGGAGTTTAGCTGTAGTATGTGCATGTGGGGGTTATCCAAGGTGAGGAGGGACTTGGTGGTTGGGATCCCTGTGTTCTACCATACAGTTTTGTGAACTCCAAAGGTAGACCTGGGTCACGGAGATCAGAAGGAGGATGTAAGTCATGCTTGCTGCCTGAAGATCAAAAAGAGAACCAAGGGGGAAAGGTGGTGTCAGTGTGGGAAGCCCAGGTCTAAGCTTTTCCTTCCTGCTTCAGGGCTACATGTGTATACAGGGGGGCTGCATAGGGTGCCACCATTTATTAGCAGCTTCAAACATCAGTTTCTGCTGGAAAACATGGTTAGAACCTTCTTGAACTGAACTCCTTCAGGGCTCTTTTATTATATGGATAAAGGAGGAAACAAAATGCCCTGCTTGACTATTTTTCATCTTTGTACATCTAGTGAAAGTGAAGGCTGTGAAAAGTCTGCTGTCAAACATCTGATAATCTGAAATTGTTTCCTGAGGCTCTCAGAAGCTGACCACCAGAGGAGTAGAGGAAGATATGTTGAGGGTTTTTTTCTTACAAGGCATTCCTGGATTTTCTGAAACCTTTAAAAAGCCTCAAATGCAAGGATGATCAAGAGTCTCATTTTTGAATTGGGAATTTATTTTTCAGCATTAAGAACATCAGCTTTATTAGCATTCACTGAGAATTACTATTGATAATCGTTTCTGGAAAACACAGGTCCTGAAATACAGAGTGGCATGGCTGTTTCGCTTAGCAAATTGTTTTTCAGTACAGTAAATGACTTTCCAAGAAGTTTGCAGTGCAGTCAAGCCATGTTGTGACTTAGATGAGTATCGTGCATTGACCACTCAATAAAAAGGTTGGGGTTTTTTCATCTCCAACTACAAATTTCAGACTCGAGTGACTTTTACTATAAGGTCCTAGGAGTATTTATTTATCTAATGAGAAGAGCACAAAGTGTTTTGATTTTTATTATTTTCTTCTTCAAAAAGAAGAGGGAACGGAAAGTATTCAGACTTTCTGAAGAACTCACCAGGGAACAGAAACTGAGTATGGTAATTTTTCAGCCACAAATGTGGATTTTTGTCTTCTGAAAACAGGGAAAGCCCTTGCCTTTCACTCTTTCAGAAACACTGGTAATAATTGTATCTTAGATGGTAAGTCTACTTCTGTTGCCATTGTCATTAATGTTTGCAGAACCAAGTATGTAAGCAGGCACAGTCGTATGTTACTTAATATTTTGGTCTCTGTTAGTAAAGGAAAGAGAATGATGAATGAAGGTGTTATAATTGAGAGAGAGAGACTGTAAGGTAGAAGTTCTGCGTTACCAACACGTCTTTAAATATGCTAACATTTTTACAACAGAAACCAGATAATATGCATTGTTTTACTCTTTGCTTTATTCATTTTTACCTTGGCTTGAAGCTTTCTGTTACGTATATAGTTCAGCCATAAGTTTGTCGTAAGACTGTATTTTAGGAGTAAAGCTGAACATGAGGATGAAGAGCTAAATGGTCTAATCAAGTGTCACAGTCATTAACAGAGTTCTTCCTACATACACCAACAGAAAATTCAACCCAGAACTGTGTAAGTATGATGTAGAATGATGTTTCTCAGCACTATGGCTGGAAATGCAAATTGCTGGAGATCTAGCAGGTCAGGAATTGAACGCAGTGACCTGTACTCTGTATGTCTCTATCAGCTGGAGAAGTGGCAGGAGGCTGCTAACTAGCACCTCAAATGAAGATCATACAAGTAAGCAGTTGCACTGAAATTCATAGTGAAAAGACTCCTGGACGTTTTTTCTTTTCCTTCGAATCTGGCCATTTGCATCTACTGTCTTAAGCACTTGCAATGACTTGAGATTATTCTGCAGTTTTTCTTGTATTTCCTCAGGACAAGGTCAATGTCTTTCGCGTGTTGGTAGAGTATATAGCACAGCGGGGCTCTGAACCCAGCTGAGAATATAGCATGCCACTGCCATCTGTGTAATCATATGTTACATGAACAGGAGAGATGGCCAGTTGGTCCTTCCACAGGTGGGCAAGGGAGCTGCAAGGAGCTGTGCTACTGAGGGAGGGAGGGAGGGAGCCCTACCTCCCGCCCCGCAAGTTCCAGCAAACAGTTGTTTTGTCTGATTCTTCAAAAATTGAGCATTTGCTGTGTTGGGAGAAAAGGAAAAAAATCTTTTGCTTGGCTTAATAAATTTCACCAATATTTAAGTGGGAAAAATAGCGAAGTAGGAATGACATAACTCAACGTGAAACAAAGGGATACAATACAGGTGGCGGATCATCTTTAGAGTCTTCTTCAGACCTCCCAGACCATTGCAGCGGAAGTGCTTGGAGAGGCCGCCATGATGCAATGTTGCAAAAATAGCACTTGAGGAGAGGAATGTGTGGCATCTGCCCACCCCCAGGTGCACAGGCCAGGGGCGGCCACCCTGTCAGGAGGGGTGGCACTCCCTGCCAAATAAAGATGCAGAACCAATAGCTGCCGGCTGCTAAACCACCCTCACTGGGAGCGAGAAACAGCTGATGCAAAGGGTACGTCCACACTGCTGGAGCTGCTCCTCGCAGGGACGTGGCCGGGGCTGGCTTCAGCCCAGCTCCTTGGGCTCCGTAGAGACACGAATCTGTGTGGGCGAGCTGCCCAGCTGTTTGCGCTCGCGCTCTTGAGCCTCGTGGACCCTGTGGGCTGCCTTGAACTGCACAGCAGCTCTTCAGCTAGGCATCGACCAGCTTGAGTGTATCAAGCTGCAGTGACTGCCAGCAAGGCCAACAAAGCATCGGTGGTAACTAGCACTAGGTAGCAGACAGAGACTCTAAGAGCAAAAGAGTCACAGATTTTCCTGGCCTGCAGAAACCAAGCACGTGCTAACGCACAGAGCAGTCCCCAAGGCTTAGATGTCCCATGTACTGGGTTAAAACAAAACAAAGCTACCAGTAACATGCACCTCAGGAAGCCACTGGTAAGCGGCATGGGGCCAGTGTTCATTTGGGGTAGTTCATCCCACTGCCAGTCAGCTGTGCTGATCTCACTCATGGGGGATTTTTAATCTACCTGGGATTGCCTTAATCTGTGCTTTTCCTACACCTCCAGAAGGAATGGCTCCTGAGAGGGGGAGCGCAGAGACCTCCTCTGCCTTTCTGAGCCACTGCTGTAGTGCTGTTCTGTAGAAGGACTTGCTCAGAGCTGTGCACAGTAGTATTGGGAGTTTATGGTTTGGAGGGGATTTTTTTTCGCATCCAAAGTGCTTGTGTGAATTAACACTTTTTCTTATACAATTGCATGTAGGAGGTAAGATACGTTATACTAAATTATCTTTCAATCAAAAACATTCTTCTGAAACTAACTGGATGGTACATTTTCTTGTTTATTGCGCTAGTGTTAAAGCAGATTGAAATGCTTGGAGTCTCCTTTGTTGCCAGGGGTATAAACTATGTCACATCTTAATCAAGAGGCTGTACATTGTCAGTTTGGAAATGCCAACTGGAAAAAGGTTGTATTTCTCAAGTTCACTTTAAAAAAGAAAAAAAAAAAAAATTCAATATATATGCACTCCTTGGAGCCTTTGCACTGGATGATTTTCAAATACAATTGGGGTTGAAGCCTGCTCTACCAGCAACTCTGGGATTATGTTACTTCTTTCTCAATGGCAACCAGTGATCGCCTGCTGCTTCCCTGGCCACCTGCAAATGTCGAGGGTTTGCATAGCAGGGGCATAGTCCTATGCAAAATGTCTGTTGGGAAGAGGAAGGGAGATCCTGTAGGGTCATGATGTCGAAGTGTGTGTGTGGTGTGCACTGTCCGTGGTTTTGCAGGGCAGGAAAACTTGCATCTGAAAGCCTATGGTCTTCCGTGTTATTTTTCTTCTCCCTGTGCCGCCCCAGACAGTGTGTATTTCTTAGTTTTGGTAGCCATATTTTGTCCCACATATGTAAGACTGCTTTTGAGCAAAGCCCCATTTCATTTCTTAAAATTGTTTAAAAAAATTTTGCAGAGGCAAAACACACCTGAATCAAGCCTTTGTTATTTTAAATAGGATTGACTGATATATATAGAAATGAAGAGGGGCAAGCAAGCTTGACTTAAGACTTACCCTTGTAGTTTTTGGGGGGTGTACAAACAAACACATGTTGAACTTCTGCAATGTTAGTTTATTATTTAAGTCCGATGATGATACTGTGAAGGGCAGTATCTAAATAAGCTGCTGCAGGGGTATTTTATTCAGCTCATTAGCTGTGATAGTAACATTGGAAAGCATGTAGAGAATTCTAGTACAGAATTTTGTTGTTCTAGAGGTCAAACTGGTCTTAAAAGAATGAAATAACTTCTTCAGATGCCTTACCAGCTCAGACCATAGCTAATCCTTGCGATGTGTTTTTTTCATCGGATGTGCATCAGGTATTAATTTAGGCTTTGTTCATTTCTCCATCTAGACCTCCTGCAAACTTCTGATGCAAAAACTGTATTTTAGATATGGCAATATCCACTTCTGACCTCATCTAATTAGCCCCTCCACATGGCAGAGCCGGTGTCTCATTTTACAAGGTATAGCCATATGCACACTGAATCTGGGAATTCTGGATGTAAGCAATATCATAGCTGAACAATAATTTATTTTTTCTCTAACACAGTATAAGGAACGGTACAGTGTAAAGTTGCACTGCCATAAAAAGCTAGAAGCAGCACTCAGAATTATGTATTCCAGCAGGTACTCATTATTTGCCTACATAGACTAGGCCATTAGTCTGGGATTAGTTGCAAGATGTGGGAGAGAGAGAAATCATGGTTTTAGGTGTCACTGTGAACACTGTTATTACAGGGAAGAACTGATGAAGCAATTCTGTATCCAAACAGCACCTTAAGGAAATCATGTTTCTTACAGGGTAGGGCAGATTTACTCTTCAGCACTTATGAGGCTGTAATAACCTGTAAGACTGGTTGCAAATAATGTCACAGCTTAAAAAAAAAAAAAAGTGTTGCTCTATCATTAAGGACAAAGCCATATACAGGTGCTCACAAATGAATGAATAAATTCTAAATGCTTCCTCTGATGTGTGAACTCTGAAATTAACACCACTGATTTCTGCACACTAAGAATAGCACAGAGTGTCAGCACCAAGGGAGGAAGGGAAAGGAAAGGAAAGAAAAAGATACCCTTCCAGTCTTCCGTAGCATTCAAATTGCTTAAAGCTTAAGCTATGTAGCATAAATGGCTACATCTGCCATTTCAGAAGTTAACTAAATAGCCCTGTATCAGCGCTATAGTAGAAAAATCCCTAGTCATTGGCTTGGCCCCAACCTGAACAATGCTTACTACAGGAAAACAAGTGTACAAACGGATGTGTTTTCTGACCTCGGCACTTGGCAGTGCTTATCTTTGCTTGCAAGCAGGTTCTGTTTGGGCTGTGGGCCTTTTAAGAAAAAGCTTAGTGTCTACATTTCAAGCTGAAGAGAAGGAAAGCCACACTGTTTTACCCTACCCAAGTAGGGGAAAAAATACAGCTGAAAACAGTGCAGATGGCCTGAATCAGACTGGCACATAGTCCTGGAGTATCAGCATCAGCTGACTACCTTAAAAAGTGAGGTCCTGTCATCTCCCTGTTTTCACTGGGGATCTCATAAGCCACTTTTCCAAGATTATGTGTAATAGTAGTTTGTCTGGCTGAAATATCCCCCAAAAGAACAAGGAAAAAAATGGTGTGAAACCAGAATACATTAAAGGCCAAGGAAGAGAGGATATTTATTTTTTTTCTTACTGATGTTAAACTTTATCAAACTAAGCTGATAAAAATGTAACAAAACAAAAACTCACAGTCCCGCAGGATACGTGTTTTCTACCTGGTGCTCTTCTAACTGGCTACATGTATTTTCTCCATCAAATTCAACAGTCTCTCAACAAATTTTATTAAACTCGATTACCAGTTTCTCTTGTACATGACAGCCACTGCTAACAGCGTAACTGTCTGGGGAGGAAGTCACTGCTCATCTTGCTCAGTGCATAGTCCATCTAAATTCCTTCAGGGTTTTAGTATATATTGCGAACAATGTTGATTACGTTTTCAGCGCTTAAATAGTGCCGTTAAACCACTGGTCAAGAGTACACCCTAATCAGCATGAAAGCATTTTGAGTTTGGGCTTGGAATAAAATTTGCAGGCAGGACTGAGCGCAGAGCTGGTAGTTTCTGAAGTTTAAGGCTGCAGTTGTGTTGCGGTTTTATATAACAAATACCTCATGCCTTAGTCAGGGCCACTTGCAGTGAGAGTAACTATAGTAACAAAACAAAGTTTCTAGCTAGTGAAGGAAAATTTCTAGTGAGCAGGGCATCAGTCTCTGATCCAGCCCCTGCAATATGCTTATTTATCAGTTTTGTGTGCAATGCTGTTTTAATAGCTAATACTGTATTTTCAAAGCTATTTAGAAATTTTCATTTGCTTGCTTTTGGTGTGGGGTGTTTTTTTGCCTAAAACCTATGGAGGGACTTGCTCCTTTTGCCTTCAAATGGAAATGTTCTAATTATATTCCTGCTTTTTTTAACTTTTTTTCCCCTAAAGAAATGGGGATCATGCAGTTGGGCTTTTTATACTGTGAGCAGTTTTGAAAATACTGGCTGATTTAAAACAAGTTTTGACTGTGTTAGAAGTCCTGGAGATAATTAAGTTTCTGCAAGTTTCCTAAAAGCAGCTAGTTGAGTCGAGGCCGGAGGGGGCAGGCAGAGCCGAGCTGTGCTGTGCCGTGCTGGGGTTGCAGCTGCCAGCGGGACGGCGAGCACACGTGCAGTGGGTATGACACAGAGGGGGACATGGCAGCAGCACTGTCATGAGATCTCCCAGAGCGCTCTGGGAGAAGGGCTGGCAGGGTGGAACAGAGACAGATTGCAACGGGGGACAGGGGCAGAGGATGCAAATCCATAGGAAGTTACATTCCACCTGGGAAGGGATAGTTGGTAGCATTTAAGTGAAGAGCATATAAATACATACTGTTTGTTTCTGTGTCTTAATGCTCATTTGCATATGTAACAAGTGATAGCAGTATGAGTAAGGAAGGTAATGAGGGATGCTGAAGTGGTGTTCTGCACAGCTTAACCAAATCTGCACATGTTGGAGGTGCAGTAAAAGGCTGGGGTCTCATCATGGCCCGCAGGAATCAGCCTCCCTTGGAAAGCAGGGAATCGCACTTCTTTTAGGTTTTCACAGAAATCCTAACCTAAAAGTGACAACCTGGTTAAATAACAGCAGAAAGAATTATTATTCCATTAATAAAATGGTCTCATAAAACTTCAGTGGAGAGCTTTTCTGTTGCCAGATTAATGTTTTATGTGGAGCAGGAAGACATTTTTAAAGGAAGCATGGCATTTGCTGAAGCAAGCTGAAAGCACAGTACTGGGCCCTGGCTCTGTGTCCCCAAAGCTGTGACTGTGTTTGGGCAGCCTATGTGTGAGTTTCCTGATCCCAGCTCCATAAACCAAAAAAAAAGGTAGTTTTTAAAGAGATCCCTGACCATCTTTTCTATTCTCTGTGAATAATTGTCTTTTTTCTAAAGTTCGTAACTTTCTGTTCAAGTGGATGAGACATAAATTCATATTATGAGCCTCCAAAAAACTAAATGCATTGCTGCACTGGAGTGGACCCTCCCATTCCATGTATTTCCTCTTTCAAGCTTCTTGCTCCTCCTAATTCTCTAGCCATTTGGTGGTGGAGTATTTGGAGCACCAAAGGCAAGGAAACAGAGGTGTTGAAAATAGAAAGGAAAATAGAGTGAGAGAAAGCCAAAATCTGTGCTTTGGACTTGAGGGAGAGTACAAAATCCATCTGAAGCTTTTACGTAGTTTTATGGGGCTGTTCCTGCAAATCAGAAAATCCAGTAATTCATCTCTTCTGCATAGTAAGGGCTGTTTGTCCACCAGTAGACAGGAAGCAAAAAGCTATTCCTTTGCAAAAGCATGTTTCCTAGATGGTGTATAACTGTAGTAAACCATTTCAGCCCCAGAATCCTTGCAACGATATTCTGTTTGAACTTCCCAGCAGCCCTGTGATGCATCAAACATTTTGTAATCACTTTGTAGTCCAGTGAAATGCAGCTGTGACTGGGGAAGAGTAGAACAGCTCTTTAACAGGGAATAACAATAGCACGTATTAGATTAGGCAGGGAAATTAGGAAGAATAATCTGCCTAGCTGAAGTTGACGAGATGGTTTTAGAGGGGCAGAATGTAGAGACCAGAGCTGGAGTTTTACCATATGATATGAGCTAACACTTATGTTCATGTAAAAATGTGACTTAGGCTCCTTAATTTCTTCAGTTAATTAACACTTGAGTTTTACATTTCATTTAAAATGAATTAATGATCCTAACAAGGGATGGGACAGGTTTTAAAAAGGATGAATCTTAAGGGGACAAAAGTAATTTTAAAGACCCAAATAAAAGCAGTTTAATTCAACATGTTAAGGAAAGCTGGCCAGGTGTAACTGAATCCATCTCTTTCATTTGATGTTTGGAAAGATGTTTTTTTACTCCCCTTAAATCAGCTACAGCACTAAATCCCATAATAGAAGTGTTCTAAAATTAGTACTGGCTGGTCCATTTTTGCTGCACAGTTCTGATTAGGATTATTAATGAAAAACTCAACTTTTGCCTTTCTCTCTGTTTTAATAAATTAATAATAGGATGAGTTAATGTAGGCAGTAAGTTTCAGACTTCATTCTACATCGCATCAGTTTGTGGTGTTTTCCCAAGAGCAGTTAACTTTGTGGTGGTGTATCGCAGCCATAAGTGTACAGCAGTTTCTGCAATGGTGTCTCCTGCATAACTGTGCTTGTCATCTGTGGTCCACAAACTAATGCTTGTGGATGGGACAGTTCATCCCTTGGATTCTTGAGAACAAAATTCCCAAAACTGTAGATTGCAATTCCCTGCAGGATGGTAGTAGTGTTCAAAACAGACTGCAATACAGCAGGAAGCATAGCTCAGTTCCATGGATAGAGGGGCCTGAGATGCAGCTATAATCACTGCTGCTAAGATTGTCCCTTCCTTCTTCTGCCAGTCCACCATGCTCCTAAAAAGTAGTCATAGGTGCTTTGGGACTGGGCTGTGCCTTAAAACTTAAGAAAAATTGGCTGAGGACCCAAGCAAAGACCCAACTTGCAGCAGTCCAAACATTTCTTTCACTCTTGTAATTTAGGCCTGCTTCCTGAGTAGCAATAATAAACCTTGGAATGACTCATTTGACAAGGTAAGTTACAGTTTAACTTTTATTTATAGCAGCAAAAGAAAAGTTTATCACACGGATGTGTCCTGAGGCACGGCTCGTGGGAGAGGAGAGGGAGGGATGAGTCCAGTGCCCTGGCTGTTTTCTCAGTTACCCAGGGAGTGTCACAGTTACAGTTTAGGCAGGGCAGGCTGGTATATCTGAACAGAGCCTCTCCTGTCTGCTGCTGTAGATGCTGCCTGCAATGAAATGTGGTATCTTAAGTCGGGATGGAGTGGTTCGCAGTTGTGCAGAGCTGTACCAAGCCATGCCAGGCTACCCCATCAATGTGATTAGCTGGTTTAACAAGAGGCAACACACAGCATACACGGAGAGGGGAAATGTTTCAGTGGTTTAATCCATTTCCCAGCATAGTCGTTGCTGGGTTCACTCCCACAGAACTGTATTACAGAGCAAACCAAGTAGATGATGTGTTCTATAACTTAAGTAGTGTCTAGATGATAGCTTTTATGGACTTAGGAATTTATGTGCTATGGTTGTTGTGATGCAGTGGCTTTGCAAAGGTGATATTTTTGTACTTGAGGTTTCAGTTGGCCATTGGTTGTAATCCTGAATATAAATATAAGAATTTGTATCCATTGGAAACAGCAAACTGCCTGAGATAGCAGGCAGATAGCAAAGAGAGAGCAATCTGGAATAGGTGGATCTGCAGGGTTTACTGAAGCAGACTTCACCAGATTTGAGTGAATTAAGCACAATACATTATTATTTACAGTTTTCAGTGGAGAAGTGAAACTGTTTGGGTAACTGGAATCACACTAAAAATTCTGCATTGAGGCTGACTGAATGGCAGATATTACCTGAAAAATAAATTTATACCTGGAGAGACCTGACAGATAGAGGTGTGATCTTGGCATAGAATGTGAGAAGGGGATTGGGGAAAATTTAATGGAAAGGCCTGTATCTATATCGAATCTGCCTAATGTAGCTACTGTAGAACCTCATTATAAATAAGGAACAAAGTGGAAGAAGAACACACAGGGGAAAAAAAAATCAGTCATGCCATAAGCAATCACAAATCTGATGTGTTAGGGAATCTGTCAGCTTCCAGCAGAGCTGACGTTTCTCCAAATTTACTCATGCTCTGTCTCATTCATGCTAAAAGTGCACTGCAGCTCACATGTCTGTGCTTTTACTAACTTCTCTAGGGCCTCCAGAAAAAAGATGTCCAAGAAGTTTATTGACTGCTGTCCTGAATACTCTGTACAGGAATTGACCTCAAAGACATAATTTGTAGTACTGTTTAGTCAGCATGTTGGATTTTATGTTGCCATTTCTGTTGGAGAGCATAATTCATGCAAGCTGATGCAGGATTTCCTTGAGCGCTGGGTAGCAAACACTATAGTTACCCTGAGTAAAGATATAGTTGCACTGTCCTGGAATTGCACAAATGAAATATTTGTATGTGCCTCCTGAAGCGGGGTAGCGGTAAGCTGTGCCGACTCTTTATGTCAGCCACTAACTTCCCCTTCTTGACAAGCTCATTTCCCTGGTTAGCCACACAGAGCAGCTCATGGCTGAGTCAAAACCACAGGTTGTATGTGTGAAAGCATTGAATCACTGCTGTAGCTTTGAGGAGCTACCTCACCCAGTCTACCCACCCTCCCTACTTTGTTTTCTCCCTTTTATATAGTAGATGGACTTGATACTTTCACATGCTCTTGCCCTTCCCTTGCAGTTCTAATTTTAGCATAATTCAGGCCTGTGACTTGACAAACACTTGCAAAGTGCTCTCATCACCATTCAGCTTGGTACGTGTATACACGGAGGCTTTCATAAACGGTCTCTCCATTTCTCTTCTGCTTGGAGTCATCTTGTGCTGAAGGCTGATGAACAGGGTAATTATTTGAAAAAGGATTACAGCTCTGAGTCTTTTCCACTAAGGCTGAAGGAAGCTATTACTTCATCTTCTATCAAATGGCACATGGTGATTTTAAACACCTTCTGGATTTCTAATCAATTAAATCAAATCTGTTCAAGAACAAAGAACGTTGATTTTTATCTGTGTGTTTCAACAGTTTTTAAGCCAGTCTCTTTATGACAGGGTTTAGTTTATGCCATGTATCTACAGTTGAGGAAAATAAGTGTAAGGTCTTCCATGGATGCATCTTAGTGTTGGGAATCTGATTCAAAATGTCAAATTTCAGGTGCACGTTGTGTATCTGAACCGTGCTTCCTCTGGATGTCATTCCCTGAGGGAATTAATTATGGTAGGATATATCACATACATAATGACAGGCTCTGTTAAGCCTTTCAGAGGCAAAACTACCAATCAGGTCAGCAGAGAGCCTGGGCACTTTCAGTTGCCTTAAAGTAAGGAGTTCTGCACAGTGACTTTGGATATCCTTTCAGCAAGGTACTTCAGAAAAGGTGTGGGCATAATAATGCAAATGCAATGCCTTCAGTGGGAATGGAGAGGAACACTATACCTGTGTTTTGGTTATATTGGTTTAGAAAGGAAAGAAAATAGAAATTAGATTGTGCGCTCTGAATTACAGCTGGCTTGCACATTGGCCTTTTAAGAGGGAAAGTAGAGGCATACATAAATGCAAAGCATTTTTTACGTCTAGTGGTAAAACACAGGACAGTTACAATACTCTTATGCTTTCAGGTTGACATCTCTTCCTCCCCTTCAGACTTACTTCAAGGAAAAACTGGTACATGCTGCTAACTTATCAGAAGGCAGAGATTATAAATACGTGCTTCTGATTTATTCTAGTGTGCTCTGATCTCTTATTCTGCAGAGAGCTCTGTACTGAATTACCAGGATATGTGAAACAGACTAAACACGGGGATTTCATTGCGTCCTGTCAGCAGGAGCGGGTGTGAAGGAGTTCAGTCCAGCCTCTTTGTGTCCCCCTCCTTGGCTGAGGTGTAGAGATGCAGAGTTTGACCTTGGGCACCTTGCAGCTCTGCTGCAGGGCTGCTCTGCCAATTGGTGTTGGCAGCCCCGCACAACTGGCAGCCCCGCAGAAGCCAGGTGTTTCCACATGGGGTTTCTCTCCACAAAGGAGAAAGGAAAGTATAAAGCTTTTCCCTGTGAAAGGCTGGGGCTTGCTATTCGTCATTGCTCCTGTTCATTTCTTTTCCTCAGTTGCAAGATACTTATGGAAGAACTGAATGGTTTTTTTGGTTTGGTTTAGTTTTGGGATTTTTTTGGTGAGTCGGTGGGACTGTTTCAAGGAACTAATTTATTTTAATTTTTTTCCTTTAAATTTGCGGGCTAGAATTCTGCAAATGAATGGTTTACTTAAAGGGACCAAGTAGGAAGTCAGCTGGTACAAACTGATCAAACTGCACTAACCCTGCACTTCATTTCTGTGTTTATCTGATGCATGCTCATTTTTAGGGAGTTAAAGACAGCCTGTCTCAGCTTTGCTGACTTGAAGATTGAGTGCCAGATCCCCAGCTAGTTTAAAAAGGCGAAAATCCATTCATTTCAGTTGAACAGAGCTGATTCCCTTCAGCTGACTGTCTGGCCCTGAATGTTTAGTTCCTTTTACCTGTTTCATTGCAGCTGTTAGCTCTAAATTTTGGAACAGAGTTCAGTTTTATAAAGCACTGTGGCGTTAAAAATATGTAAACGTCAGTGGTTGCTAAGTGCTGGACTGCTAGACTGTTTCTCACAAAAAAAAAGGCGCCTTCCAGTAATCTGTGGGTGAAGAACCTAAAAGTAAATCCAAAAACACTAATCCTATCACCTGCACTGTACTGTATGAATGAGACTGTTTTTCACCAGTCAAGCCTGGTTTTATTCTATCCAGCATTTAAATTGTATTTGCAGTTCTACACTGAGGTGTGTTTTCAGGATATTATTGAAAGAAGGCCAAATATTGCTATTTTTGAACGCTTAAAATGTAATACCTATGCATGTTTTCCCAAAGGATTTTCTTTAATCACACATGTAGTGCTTGGAATCTATAATATTGTGTCACCTTCTCTCAGCACATCTGGAAGATCTGTCACATTGGGGTGTAATAGATATTGCAGAAAAATAATCCATTGATCTGATTTTTTAGGCTCAATCTGCCATGGATTCTCTTTATATTTTTGGGTTTTTAACCGTGCATATATTTCTTACCTTTCTTTTGAGGCTTTTAGTTTTTATTGGCACTTCTAATTGAAATTTGTTAGGTATTTCTGACAGGTTGAGAGACTGCTGATTTTTCTTTGTTACTCATGAGCACTGACTCAGCTAATTTGTACAGTGTAAGGTGCACCTGCTGGAGTCACACGTGCCACAGTGAAGTTACCATTTCCAGCAAGGCTAAGAAATGAAGCTTCACCTTTGAAATACAGCCTGCAAGTTCAGGAGCTATATTAGTGTTCAGCTGAACTGGACACAGCTCTCTGCTAGGAAAACCTTGTGCTGAAGTACTAGTCAAGGATGCAAGCTGTGGAACTGGGTTCTGTAAGTTGGCAGTATCCTTGGGTTGATGTGTATAGTTGGGAAATTTTTAGGAAGAAAAACATAAGCCAATTCTTTAGATTAACTATATTTGTGCCAAGAAAACAAAGACTATTTAGGTTAAATTAAAATGCTTAAGTGGCTGCACACAGAAGAGTGTCTCTACAAATATTGAAGAAGCTGGATTTATTAAAAAATACAGTCAGTTGGACTGTGCTTCCAGTGTGTATTTAAATCATGGTGATCCCTTTCAACATGACTGGAAACATACAGAGCTGTTCACTGTTATATCCTGAGTTTCATTTTGTCTCAGAGTAATGGTTAAGGAGAGCTGTCACGATATTAATTCAGCTGGCTGGCCTGAGATCTGTGGGATACCCATACTGTGTGGGAGGGTAACAACGGGACAAAAAGTTCTGACCCTGCAATTAGCTTTGTACAGGATGAAGGAACTATAAAGGAACTTTATAAGGAAATTTAGTGCATCTCCAAAAACACTGTCTGAGGTGAAAAAGCAACCCAGCGCTACCATGAATAAATTTTTGTCTCTCTAATTTTTGTACGTCAGTGTGCTGTGTCGAGCCAAATGGTAAGTGCAGGTTTTGTTAGGTTAACTTGATCGTGCCAGTGAAGGATTGAGTGAAACTGCAGTAGCATGATCTTTAGCACATCCAGCTGTTGAAAGACAGACCCGGATCTGTACACTGATTGCTAGCTCTGCGTTAAAGGTCATGCTCCTGTGTCTTCCTGCTGCTGTTAACTGCGCTGTGTTCAGCTGGCACTGGTGCTAACATAGACTGCAATTACATCATGGTTTTGCTTTGCAGACTTAGACAAATATGATTCCTGCTGGTAGCAAAATATCCATTTCTTTCTCTAGGATTTTCTTTGGTGAAGCTGGCAGTTTTCTGTCTACTTATCGCAACACTTTTTTTTTTCTAGAGTATGTGGGTTTTTTCCTGAAATGAAAGAGCTTTTGTCTGTCTTCACTTCTGTCACTTCTTTCACCTTTTAAGCATGTCTTTCTCCATATTTTTTCATGCTGGTATAGAAACCTGCTCCTCCATATCTCACTGAACAAGCTCATCTTATAAAAAGCGCTGCCTCTGAACTGTTGTAACTATATAGTGGGTTGTCTTAGCCAGAACATAGGTTGAAACATGCCCACACACGGCCCAGAACCAGTACCCTGTAGTGAAATTCAGTGGTGTTCGGCAGATGGATTTCTGTCTTTTTCACCTCTGCTGAGACACACAGATAGCAATAAATATCGGCAGACTCTTGGCACTTCTTGTGTTACTCACATTTATGCTTTGTCCTCTGCAAAGTTAAGCAGTTAGAAGAGACTCTCATAATCTTTCTTCTCATTAAGAGCTGGATCTACCAAGGTTCTTAAGCACACGCTTAGTTCTAAGCAGAGTAATAACTGACTTCTTGTTGACTTCAGCAGGACTACTCATATGCTTAAAGATGAAGACCTTTTATAAGTGCTTTGCTGGAGTACTGCCAAAGTGGCATAAATTATGTTGCCCCAAAATAAAATGATAGAAAGAGTGAGGTATGTTTAACCACATTATGTAATGCATTTCAAAAAAGAAAAGCTTATTTTACACTAAGCCTATTGTTTTTGTACCAAAACCAGATCTTGTGTGGTTCTAATTTACTAATATAGTGGGGGTGTGGTGCCGTTTCAGACTGTTGGCTCCAAGTATCAGTAACACACAAGATTTCATAAATGTGTCAGGTTGGGTAGAAATGTTTTTTTAATCCCGGGGGGGGGGGTGGGGTGGGTGTTCTGCTCTACTGTATTTTGTTGCATAATTTATGCAGCCATAATATGAGTATGCTATCACTTTTTATTACCTTGACGCTGGGTTAATTAGAAGGTATTTCACTCTAAATATGTGAATCAGGATTCTGACATATCTTTCTGGACAGAAGGTGTATTCTTGGTTGCAGATTGAGGTGACTTGGAGATTGATGTCAAATGTTACTTTATTAGCCAGACTCCTAGTATCCTTTTCTCTAAAAGCTGCCTAAACTGCGTGCCCTAGAAGCTCTTCTGAAAAACACAACAGTTTAGAAGTATAAGTGAAGCATCCGGTTCTGCAGTCTTTGGGGATAGGAAGTATTGGCAGCATATTAAGTACTTCGGCTTTGTCCTGTTAATGCTCCTTTATTGTCTGGCAGGATCTCAGCTCAGCAATTAGAGACCCTAGGCCTGGTTTCCTTTTCCTTTTCTGTAAATCAAGAGTTATTCCAGTGGTTGTGACAGCATGATCATTCTCAGTTCTGCCTTGCCGAATGAATTCGCATTTAATCAGGGCTGGCTGGGTTTACCCAGGGGCACAGCTGATGAAATTCTGAAGAGTCAGGCCCAACAGATGAGAAAATGTTTTAAAAATTATGTCAGCTACAGAGGACCTCAGCCTGCTTTCCTTCCTCTCCACAAGTAACTCTGAAGTTGAGAGCACCAGTATTGAGAGATTAAATGTAAAGGATATGGGCAAGGCGATGATGAAGAATCTAGTTCTCTGAATGCTTTGCAAAGGTCATTCCTGTTATCTGCTCTGCAGTTAGAAGAATTGAAGCACAGGGAGCTGAAGTGACTTGCCCAAGACTGGCCAAGAGGCCATGCAAGGGCAAGAAATGGAGCATGGCTCTCCCATGTCCCCAGCACAAGCTATAGTATATTGGCCACACTGCCACCACGGGCGAAAGATAGTGGAGCACAGTTTCCAGTATGCTCCTGAGACTGCACGTTGCCGTGTCGGTGTCTGCTTCTACCCACAAATGAGATACTGCACCACAGACTCACCTGAATTTAAGTGCGAGGGCTCGGATCTGCTGGAGAAGCTATGCATTGAACTCCTACTAAGCTCCTAGCCTTGGATGCTTGAGACCTGGCCCCAGTTTTCAGATGTGCTTGTGCAGTGTCCAGTGCAGTGGGGAATACTGTGTGTAGTTGGAGCCTGTCAGAGGAAAAACAATTCGCAAAACAACGTGGGGGGGACACTTGCAAACTAAACTTTTGCTTAACATCATCTGAAGTGTTGCAAGGAAAAGTCTAATGCACTGTCCTTACAGAGGGAAATTATGTATAAAAAGCCGATGTAAACACTCTGCATAGCAAAACGAAAACTTTTTTCCAGATTTTACTGTAAAACTTAAAATTGTGAAAATTATTTTTGTCTTTATCCAGGCGAGTTATGGACTGAAATGCATATGAATTGTGACGGCACAAAATCATTTTGTTGCCAGTTTCTCATCAGGGTGAGAAGATAAAAACTCATTCGGGTGTATCACCCAAAGGATCCTACACAGGGTGAGGGTTTTATCAGCTCTACTGACAATTAGCTTAATTCCTACATTCTTAACAAAAAGCAAAATACCGCAATTCTGGGATTAAAAATTAATCATCTAACTAAAAGGAAGGAGACAATAATTCTGATCACCCTTTTTTTGTGCTTTCTTTTCTTGGGTATGACTAGATATGGCTTGATTCTGAAGGAAAGTGAAGACAAGGAAGACTTTCAGTGCCTTCCCCCCCCCCCCCCAGCAAATCAGTGTGCTTTTTCTTTCAGCCGACTATTGCTTAGTTCTTGCTTTTCCTTCAAGTATCAAACTGCCCAGGTTTAGCAGATAAAGTGGGTTTGTTACAAGACCTCCTTCCAATGTAACTGGCAGTTTCTGGATGGGCCATATCAATATTGACTCATATTTGACCCTGTATCACAAGTGACTCTGATGGAACTGAATGCTGAAATAGATGCATGAGGTTGCTGGACTGGCTGCAGATGTGTTTGTCTTCAGAAGTGACATTTGGGTCCATGCAGAGATAAGCAAGATAGTCCGTCGGCAGGACCTTCACCTTTCATTGAGGTGCTGGAGCGTGTCCAGAGAAGGGCGACGAAGCTGGTGAGGGGTCTGGAGCACAAGTCTGATGAGGAGCGGCTGAGGGAGCTGGGGTTGTTCAGTCTGGAGAAGAGGAGGCTGAGGGGAGACCTCATCGCTCTCTACAACTACCTGAAAGGGGGTTGCAGAGAGGTGAGTGTTGGCCTCTTCTCCCAAGTGATGAGTGACAGGACTAGAGGAAATGGCCTCAAGTTGCGCCAGGGGAGGTTCAGGTTGGATATTAGGAAAAAGTTCTTTACTGAGAGAGTAGTGAAACATTGGAACAGACTGCCCAGGGACGTGGTAGAGTCACCCTCTCTGGAGGTATTCAAGGAGCGTGTGGATGTGGCATTGCGGGATGTGGCTTGATGGGCATGGTGCTGTGTGGTATGGGTGGGTTGTTTTGGTGTGGGTTGTGGTGTATTTTGTGGTTTGTGGGTGGTTTTGGGGTTTTTTTGTTTGTTTTTTTGTTTGTTTGGTTGGTTTTTTATGGTTGGACTTGATGATCTTACAGGTCTTTTCCAACCTTAGTGACTCTGTGATTCTGTGATTCACCTGACTGACAGGAGGCCCTTCTGCCACCAGGCACATGTGCAGCTTACAGAAGGAGGCAGTCCAAGAAAAAACACCCAGAGCTGAGCCCTGCCAGTGACCATCCGTCTGGCTTTGCTGTGCAGTCTCTGACAGGTTGGGCTGCAGTATTAGCTTTTCTGATCACCTCTTCTGTTTCCCTCCTACTCCATATGCAGGAGCCTTATAGGTGCCTTGTGTCATGAGGCTAAGCCTAGCAAATTGTCTTCATCATGTAAACTTTTAAATAGCCTAGAATCTACTGCTCTGAAAGCCGCTCTCACCCTGTGTTGTGCTGTTGCAGTCATAGTTCATGGAGCAGCATCAGCTGAATTGCTGTTGTCATGCAAAACTGGGGCTCCAAGCAGGACATTCTTGTAAAGGAGATGCCAGCTCTGAGTCTGCTAGTTTTCCTGGGCTGGGAAGGTGAGGTCAACAATTCTTTGGACATGCTACCAGGCTGCTTGTTTTTATTTTTTGTTCATATTTGGGGGTAAATGGGCAGGGAGCCATTAAAAAAAAAAAAAAAAAGGACTGTATGTCTGTAAAAGTATATGATCAATTTATTTTTGTAGGGAAAGTGATAGATAACATGGCACAGCATGAAGTTATAAAAGGAGGTTGCAGTCAGCGCTGCTGGCATTAATTTAACTAGAGAATGTGCCCTTAAATGTCAGGAGACTGCAAGAAGCACTGAGTTATTTGAGAAGACAGCAACTTTGATGTTGATTTTTTACAACAAAAATGCAGGAGATTAAAAGCAGCTTTCCAGTTTTGCTAACTTTCTTATTGATAACGTGAGTAGGGCTTTAGCAGGTGCTCTAGGAAGGTTAATGAAACCATAATGATTATGGTGAAAGAGTATACATGAACTAATTGGCTTGTATAGGTGACTCACCACTGAAGCTAAACTCAGCAACTGAAAAACTGAGCAGCTAATTTGCTGTGAGGGTACTACAGTTCCAGATACACTGTCCTCTTGTACTGGCAGAGACCAGACAATCTGGGTTATAAAAAGAACATGGGCTGCAATCATATTTCTGCTGTATCGAAATGTAAGAATGGCCATTCTTGATCAAACTAAGGGCTTGTCGATCTTCAGCAGGGTGTCTGGTGAGTGCACAGGGAAAAGCATGTATCAGCGTGGCAGTAGGATGATCCTACCCCTCACATGTCATCCCCACTTCAGTCAGCTGAGTGGTTCAGAGGCTTTTGGAGCCAGAGGTTGCATTAGGTTGTGTTTAATGCCCCTGATGGGCCTGTCATCCGTGAATTTATCTAATCCCTTTTTGAACCTATTTATGTGTCTGCTCCAGAACATGGAGTTTTGCACTTTATTTTTGTGTTGTATGAAAAAGCGCTTCATTTGCTCATTTTAAATCCTCTGCTTGATGGCTTTATTGGATATCCCTTACTTCTTTCACTTGAAACAGTACAGACTGCTTTGATTCCCCGATCTTCTTCATGCTATTCGTGATTTTATAAATCTGTCATCTCTTCTCTCAGCCTTTTTTTTCCAGGCTGAGAAGTCTATTTACTATCTCCATATATCAAAAGCATTCCAAAACATTGATCATTCTTCTTATCTCCTCCATACTCTTTCCAGCTCTCTTAGATCAGTCTATATCCTGCATCCACCTGTATCCTCCTTTTGCATCCGTTACCTTAAAGGGGAAGAAACTAATTCAAGAGTTCAGTGATCAAAGTGTTGGGGGTTTCAATCCATGCCTCCCAGTTCCTCAGAGAGCATCCTCTGGCCGTCTACCCATCCAGGTCATTGCATTCCTCTGCTTTTCTTTTGAGTGATGTGCAATATTTATCCAGGCTTCAAAGAGGTAGGAGCGTGAGCTAAACTCTGCTGTCCAGTGGCACTTGCATGCTGCTCCAACACCCCATTGATCAGTCATTAGATAAAGTGCATTTGCTGTCCTCGGACCTGTGACTAGGATTCTGGTTTGTCTCTCCAGTCAAATGTCTGTAAACACACAAACAAACAGGCACGTGCATCCTGTCATTTAATGAAAGAAAGAAAGAAAGTACAAGTACTAGTTGCCGAAGTTCAGTCTCTTCATGCTGATGTACACAATTGTCTCTGTGAATTAGGACATATTGTTGCTGGTTTTGGTGTTGCGTTTTGTTTCCTTTTGTATTAAAAATCCAAAATAACCCAGCAGCTGTGTGTGTAGGTAGGCAAATCTGGGTCAATAATGAAGGAGTTTGGGGAATGATGGCGCTGATCTGGTAAAGCTTGAAGACATTTACGTCTTTGAGCAGCTGCTGACAAGCTCTGCAAAACTGGAGGGGTTATAAGCAGCCAGATAAGCAAAACATATAGATAAATGACGACATAATACTCATTATTCCTAATTTAGTCTCTCAACCTTGAAATGAGTGGAATCTGTTATTGTTTGTTACAGTTTATTGCTTGTCAGGTGATAGGGCACAGAGAATCCATTGTGATGCTATATAAATATGTAGTTAAAGGGCTACATTTGATCCTAAAAACTCCATTTTAAAGCAGCTTTAAAAAGTCCCAATAATTAACTGATTAATAAATCTTTATGTAGTCCTATAGCATCCATACAGTATTCAATAAGTTATTGCTAAACATAGCAACTTACAACTTCTTCCACGTATGTGCTTATAAGCGTTTATAGTATACCACATGCACATGTGAAACCTTTTGATAATAAGTATTAACTATTAAACCTCAGTAATTAGATTGTCAATTATATGAAAAAACTGCCTCTTTCCTTCATGGGTAGTATTAAAGAATTTAAAGGCTGAGTATTTAGCCATGTAGGATTGGAAGACTTTCAGGAGGGCTAGGTAGATGTATTTGGACAGGCCTTGAGACATGGTGAGTATCAGCAGCTGAAATTAGTCTTTACGAATACAAATGTTAATACCTCCTGAAATCAAACAAACTAGCTTGCTTTCTGCTGAAAATTTTCATAGGCCTTCCAGTATTCCAGTCCCTAATTTTTTGTCAATGCGTGACATATAAATGACATAAATATCACTATAATACTACTGAAATTTTGATACTTGGGAAACCTAATTTTGAATTTTCAGAGCTTCATAGTGCAGCAGTCAACTGTGTACAGATTTTAATTTGCCAGAGTTAATGTTACTGTGATAGATATGTATGTTTCCTTGCGGCAGTAACCTGATGTTACATCAGGGAATAGAAGCCTTTGCATACTATCCACATAGCTGATAAAAGAAAACCCATTCTGAGAGGGAGCTTAGAGTCCCGTATCAAGAGTAAGCACTGGTTATTTTCCATTGTTACTGTCCCTGAAATTAAACATATTACAAGAATGATTTGTGGATTTTTTGCTCTTTTTCCTATGCTTACGTAGTAGCAATTTATATGTTTGCTTTAGCCCAAATCACTCTGTTTTCATTTTCAGAGGCTAACAGAATTACCAATGACTGTATTGATAATCTTCAGGCAATTTTTAGATGCTGAATCTCTTTAAGAGTCTGATCTGATTAATATTACAAGCATCATACAAAAGTACAGTAAAATGATATTAAGAAAATATAATAAGGTGAGATCTGTGCATACGTAATTTTTATTTATGCCTGAGAGTTCTGCGCAGATACTGATATGACACAATACCCATTAGATTTATTTGTAGCAAGAGCACTATCTCAGTAATAAAATTATAAGCTCAAGATAAGTGATAACGTCACCTACTTCACTTCAGTGTTTTCCCTATATTTTTATTTACCTGGTTTTGCTGTTACAAAACTTACTAGAATCTGAGAAATACAAACAGCATATAGTACATATAGCCTAATGTACTGATTTTATTTCCACCTTTTAATTATCATATTTAATTGCGCTGTTTACTACTGTTGTCAGTATGCTTTGATTCCTTTTGCCACTTACGTTCTTCCCATTTTCCTTTTGGATTGGTTTGTTTTGTTATTGCACGATAACAGGAATAGCACTGTTCCAAAAGTGAATTACCGCAACAGCTAACAGCGCATGGTATCTCTGAGATCTGGTAATGTTGCACTGCAGACAGTTGCTAAAGTTGCATGACTTTTTTTTTTTTAACCTTTGCGTGCCTGTGCTTTATGACTGGTGATAATATTCTGCTGAGACTTTGTTACGTTTTTGTGAGAGATTTGCTTTTTTCCTGTGTTTCACCAGTTGTTCTCTCTCCTGAGAGAGAACATTGCATCTTCATCCAAAGAAGTTCAGATATACTTACTGTAAACAGTAACCATTAGAGTGATGGAGAGAAGAAATTAATGTTTGTCGTTTTAATGTTTAACTGCCATCTTTAAATATACTACGTAATAATTTTAATTGCCTGCAGATAACTAAGCCATCTACATCCCTACTAATGTGAAAGGGAGGAGAAAGCCTTACTATATCCCTCCTGTATAGTAGTTTGACTGTTAACAGAGTCTTCAATCCTATATTCTTCTATTTCATTAATATTAAGAGTGGTATCTTACAGCGTTCAAAAGTGTGGAGTTATTCAGGGATATAATACGACTATTTTCTTCTCTAGGCCTTAGGCTCCTTGACCACCACTCTTCTGCGGCAAGAAGGGTCATTCATTGTGCAAGAAGGTCTTTCATTGTGAAAGTTTGTAGTGGTTTAAAAAAGATTCTGTATGCTTAAGATAGCATAGATTGTTCAGTGTGGTAGTTTCTTGGACTAGTAGAGTATTTTTAATAGATTAATTGCCAGAAGGAAGGTGATGATGCAGTCTCACCCTTCTGCGCAGTGCAGTCCAGAGGAGCTCGCCCATGAGCCTATGCATCAAACCCATAGCTTCTATTTGTGTATCAGCATTGCTTTCCAGATGTTATCCTGTCTTGCTGAAAAGGCTTTAAATACTACAGAATTTACTGTGTTTTATTTGCTTTGATAGTTATGTGTCTGCATTTATTTATAAATCTCCATTTGACTAGTTTCAGCTTCCAGCAAATCCTTGGAATTTCTGATACCTTTTCGTTTAGATCAAAGACTCGCAATTAGATTCTTCTCCATGTAGGTGCTCACAGGCTGGGGCAAAATTGTTTCTTTGCTGCTTCTCAGTTAAACCAAAGAAACTGAGCTGCTTAAGCCTCTGATGAAATACGTTTTTCTAGCCCTCAGATCACTTGCATAACCGTTTTCTGAACCTCATCCCATTTTTAGTCATCTTTTGGAGTTAAAGAGCAAGGACTAGAAACAGGATTGTAGTAAGTGTCTTGCTGATGGTGTGAACAGGAATAACCACATCTTCCAGCTCCTACTTGATCGTGCTTCCGTATATGGATGCTAAGGATTGCTTGACATCATTGTTCTGGAGCTTCACGTTCATGAAGCTATCTTTTATAATACCGTTATACTCCAGGCTATAACTTCTCATCTTTCTAGTGCGATATACATTCCTTGCTCCTAAGTGATTGATTCTATATAGTGTTGTATTAAAACAAGCCTTGTTCTTATGAGCCCGGTTAACTAAGGGATGCAGAGCAGCATGCGTCACTGGCCAGTTTCCATTGTTAACCACGCCTTCGAATTCAGTCTCGTTTTTATTTTCTTATGACTGCATCCACTGTCATATTCTTTGTCCCAGCAAAATTTTTGATCAGTCCATGGATCTAGCCCAAAAATAACTACCTGAATCATGAGGCCACTTCCTTTCAGTTAGGGGGTCAGCATCTCCAAGAGCAGGGGATGTTTTTATTAGCATTTGTTTTGCTCAGATCAGTAACAGGAGAATCAAAGGTAAACATAGAGTAGTCATATAAAATAGTAAAGGACAAAGACAAATTCCCTTGATTATGAATCTTGATCTTTCTTTCCTAGCCTGAGTTTGTACCTGGGGAGTTTAGTTGAATGCTTGTCCTGTGAGGTCAAACTGTAGCAGTGGCCATGAGCAGACTTCCCTATAGCAGTTGATACAGTTGGGCTACATTTTTGTGACTAGTTTGGTGGTTTTTTGGGGGGAGTGGGGGGGGTGGGGCGGGGAATGTTTGTTAGTACAAAATGGGACTGCCATTTTAGCACATTACTGTAGATATGCACCACAGAGTCTTGGCTGAAGATTTCTAATTATTGCAAGTGAAGGATCTCTTATTCAGCTGCAAAGTCTTCTCTAACATAGCAGTTGCTGTTGTCTTTTTTTGAAGTTGTTTGGATTCCCCAGGAGCCTGCAGGTCACATTCACAAAACTAGTATTTTTAACATTCGGCTGTTAATGTTGTATGCATCTATGTACATATATGTGCATCCAGTGGATTAATCGCTAGCCATATCAAGCTAATTCAAAATGTGTAGATCTTGGACTTTATTAAAACATTTAAAGCAGAGAAGTAAATTTACATTAGTAAATAAGAAACAAATTCAATCATCTTGGCAATTAAAAAAAATATAAAATGGGTGCTGTGAAGGACGATGTTAAAAGCCATGCTAGCAGCAAGTGGTAGGTTGTGTCATTGCTGAATCTGTCTTCTAACCTCTGCTTGACCTAATTCTGAATTCCAGTGGTCTGTGCAAGTACATATTCTCTAGGTATAAGAATAGTAGCACCAGTTACACTGCTACACCTAGAACAAGAATGTACAAGGGCTATCAGCTATCTTGCATAGGAGCATAAGATGATCACCAGCTGGGGTTAAGAAAAAGCGTTTCCTTCCTGTGAGGCATTACATAATTGGCTGTGTATCTTGTTTTGGGGTTTTTGTCTGAAATTTATTATATAAGCCAGTGCTATAGGAAGATGCCAGACTAAGAAAGCAGTCTGGCATATGTATTATGGCAATTCCTTTTTATTCTGTTTTTAATGCTGTCCAAAATAAAATTAGATTCACGGTATGTTTCACCTTGTTAGCTTTGCAATGCTTTGCTTTTAACACTGTCCTGCCAATTTTGTGATGCAAATTTGACTGCAACTGAGGAATATTGTTAATCCTTTCATCTCCTTGTGGGGAATCAAAGTTGAGCCAAATGAAATGTTTTGTACTATGGTGTTTTCTTTTATTGCTGCACATACAAAGCAAGTAAAAATCCTGGCTGCCTGGATCTCGCTAGAGTGATACTGGTTCTCCACATTTATGAGATGCCAATAAAACAGAAGTTATTCTCTTTCATCTTGCAGCTTACTGTTCACCAAAGTAAAACTGGAATGGATACATAAAGGACCTGAAGAGGCTCTGGTGACATGCAGACATATGTTGCGGGTGTGGCAGATGGTATATAATGTTTTACAGCACAGGTAAGCTTTCTCCACTGTCTAACAAGTTCAGGTTTCATAATGGAGATGCAGTTATTTTCTTCAATTGTCTAGATACTTAAATTATTTTGCAAAAAGGGTAATAAACAGTACTGTTTAAAAAGAAACATAACTAATATGTCTAGTTGTGATTAAAAAAAAAAAAACAAGATATTAATAGCCATGATTTAAAAAACCCAACAAAACAAAACCTCAAGATTTTAAGATTGAAGAAGCAGTTTGAACGAAGAGTTTCTGATCTGAATGTCTAAACATCTCTATCTGTATTCAGATGTCCAGAATGGAAGGCAGATTTTTTTTTTTTCCAATAGTCTGAACATCCATCAGCTATTGTTCACAGTCTGCAGTAGTTGACACCACCCAGGAATGTGTAGCGGTGACACAGTCCTGAACTGAGTAAGCCAAGGAAAGGCACATGGCCAAGACTCTATCATATGCTGTGGTTGCATGTGGTAGCATAGCCTGGTACTAACTGGGCAAGGAAAGGAGTGAAGGATGTAGCATCTTTCTCACTTCTCTTGTCCTGGTAAGTCTGCATGTAAACAGTGCTAGGTTCCCTGTTTGTTCCCTGCCTCTTGTTTGCTTCCCCTCTGAAAGGAAAATACTAGAAAGTGTGAAAGTTACCAGGTTGGGTTTTCTTCCTTCCCACACCCTTTGGATATTGTCCCAGTCACGCTACCACTGTACAACTGTCTTGGGAATGTTATCCCAAGACTGTACTTATCTCTCACCTGTATGTCCATAGAGGTTGTGTTTGATGGGAGGGACAGCATGCTTGATGGCAACAGTCACGACAGTAGACTGGTGAAGCTTGTAATGTTCCCCAATTTCTGTATGCATTTACATAAGCTTTATAAACACCAGAAGTATGTGTACAGAATGATGCATGTCTATATACAAGTTGTCCTTGAGGGATTATTAGAATTCCTTGTTGGTTTAGCTAATGAGCAGCAGACCAAACACAAAAATCAAGATATTTACATAGCAGCAGAGAAATATTCTCTTACAGGCTGGAGTCATTGATTTCCTTAAGCCTTAGCCTCTTTAGCTAAGGATTCAATCATGTACCTCTCACATGAATAATCTTTACACCCATGAGTAGTCATCATGAAGCTGATCAAATCCATGCTGAACAATTAGGACTAAGATTTACTCTTGTAAGGGGGGGCTGCAAGCAAGCCTGAGACTGAAGAGAGTACGTTGGAAAACAGACAAATAAATTTGGACTGCATTCGGATCCCAAGCTGTGCTTTGGCTGTTATACTTAAAAACCCAAGATGCGATAGCTTTAGAGGCTTTTGATAAGCTTTAGCCATAGAAGCCTAAACAAAACAAATTGCTTTGCTTTTGCTCTTAGGAACTCTAATGTGTATTTCACTGCTATTCCCAGTGGGACTTTTTGGTTTTCTCAAAAAATACTTCATAAAGCATTTTGTATTGGGAAGTACTGCTTGAAAGGTAACAAGAATGAACTTGGCACCTGCAGTTTTAGACTGGATTCAGTGACCCAGGAAGCCCCTTGTATTAAGCAAATTGCAGCAGTATCAGCTAACAAATATGTAAAATATTCCAGGTCGGGCTTGCAAAGGAACTTAAGGGGAATTCTTACCAGTGAGACTTGGACACAGACATTTTTTAGGGCCCTTTGGAAAAGAGAAGCCTGTATTTACATGAAGTTGAGAGCTGTTGCACCCAATACTCTTTACTAGTTCAATCAGTAGCTAATCACCCACACAATTAAATTGCACTTCAGTTACATTTGGTTGCATTTGTCTGGCCTAAGTTTCCCGGCTTTGCAGTCTTACTATGACTCTGCTAGACTGAAGAGCCTTTCAGGGCCCAATATTTTCTCCCCAGGCAGCTATTTGTGTGCCATGCTCAAGTTCCCTCTTGTCTTCTCTCTGATAAACTGGTGCCTCTGTCTCTCACAATCAAGTGTTCCCTTCAGCAATTTTTGTGAGCATTTTATCCACTGTCTCAACTACCTTTTAAAAATAGGGGCAGTGGAGTGGCAACACGTCCCACTGTCAGCCTTTTCAGTGTCATATGCAGAAGGCAAATCATCTGGCTACTGTCCCTTCTGTGGCGCATGGAAAAGCTCTCTTGGCTGAAGGCCTTCTACTGCAGCTTTGAAGGAGCAGTTCATTTTCAGCCCTTCTCCAGCATAACAAAGAAAGCCGTTGGGAGTGGCTGTTTTTCACAGTGCAGTCCACTTTGTTTTCAGGCTGGGATTTCAGTCTGTTTTCCCAGTTAAAAGCCGTGCTGTTGACTGTACTGAGGTGCATTTTGTATAACTGAGGCCACCTCGTCAAGCCTTCTCTGAATGCTGCTCTCCTGTGGTCAGTTTTTACTGTGGCCAAACTTATGCCATCCACCAATCTCCTCATCTGTCCTATCTGTTGGAGTATAGTGTATAAGCTAGCATTCAGCCGTGTGCCTGAACAGTGGTGATGGCTGCTGCTTCAAAGCAGTGCTCGCCTCACAGGAGTCATATTTGGAAGTGCAGCTGCCGTGTTCCTGCATGCACAACGCACCCGCAGGACAGAAATGCCCGTGCGGTTCCACCAGCAGCCCCCAGGCAGGGTAATGGCACTTGGGCTAATCCTGGCTAGGCAAGGCAGAGGCACAGGACAGAGAATTTAATTTTCCCTTGTATCGGTCACCACATGATAGTCTCAAATGAGATGTCAATGTGGAAACCAGTATGGAAGACAGGGAGGCCCAGTCAAGGCTGGAGATTTGTGCAGTCAAATGCCCAAGAATTCAGGGTGCATTAACAGAAACCATAATGTTTGATCCCAAAGCCCAAGTAAAAGGTTGATTAGCTATTGTAAATATGATTACCGCTATGATGAAGAACAGTGGGTGGCTTTCAGTCCTAGATTGTTAGCTGGGAAGGACAAGACTTGGTTTATCTTTTGCTATTGTTTTCTGTGATAACAGAATAATCATGTGTAAAACCAAATAGCAGTCCCAAGCTAATTCTTCTGCTAGATCAATGCAAATTCAAGGGAATCCTGTGCAATCCCTACCAAATGACTGATCAGACTGGAAGATGAGGCATCCACAGCAATCGTGACTCTGTGACAGCTTGTTTACTGGGAGGAATATTGTCCAAAGGCTAAGCTGCAGGCTTGGAAGTGTGCCAGAAAAAGTAGCCAGAGCAGTCACTTTTCCTTTTGATGTTTTGTCCCTTAATGGATGATGAGAGGAGATATCATCACCATCTGATCCTGAGGGGATGGCAGACTATGTGGTGATAGGAAGGCTCAGGAGATCTGTGTTAAGTGATTTTTGCTAGGCACGTGGTTTTATTTTTTTTTCTTTTTTGGAGTTTCCCTTTGGAAGACCTCTTCTGTGAGGACAGAAGTTTAATAGAAGAGCAGGCCAGATAGTCTTCCTTTTGTAAAGCGGTGCTATGTGATAGCTTTTATCTTCCTCCTCTGTTTGAACAGAACAAAGGTGGAAGAGGAGGAAATAATCACTTTGAAATGAAGAAATTAGCACCTGGGTGGAAGGTGGTAATTGGTCTGTTTCAAAAAGATCAGCACAGCAGACCTGTGAACAAATTCTTCTGCAGACAAGCCCAAGGGATGGTGGTTCTTCCTGGGTGTGGGGTTGCTGGTTGGCCTCCTCTGGTCTGGCTTCTAGCTGACAACATGTTGCAAAGACCCCAATAGCCAAATAAACTGATAGTGGCATATACTCTGGAGCCCTTGCTGGACACTGTGTCTCTGAGCTTCCTGTCCATTGACAGGGTGCAGGTGTTAAAACAACACATTCAAGAAGCCGATTGCCTGCAACTGGAAAGCTTGAGTTTCCGGTTCCAGTGGTAGCTAGATGAGACTTTTGCGTGCTTTGAGGGGAATGTTGTTTCTCCGCTGAAAGGTGGCCAGGTAACACAGTTTTGTTTCTTTACAGTGGCTCTGAGAAAGGAAGTAGTGTGACCGAAACGCCGATGATCAAAAAGCATAATGGACTGCATCTCACACTCCCAGATGCTCATGATACTGATTCTGGTGAGGAAACAAGATTTGTGCTTTCCCATCCTAAATACATACTTTTGTGAGAGACGGATGTTTTCTATTCTTGTGGGGGATCTCTGGGCTGGGGGTCAGGAGGTCCGGATCTGTCTCCAGGGCCATCTCTGCTGCAGAGTGTGTCACTGTGGTTCCTCAGCTTCCCCATGCATAAAACAAAGATACGGGTTCCTGCTTTTTTTTACAAAGCTCTCTGAGACGAGCATGAAAGGTATTAGATGGGAGTTCACTGTACTTCTGCAAGAACTGCAAGAACTATATAATTCAGTCCTTTTTTGCCTTCCCCCCCCCCCTTAATACTTTTTAGATGTCCTGATCAAGCCAGGTATTATTGTGATTTTGGAAAGCTGAGTGAGAGTGTCAATTTCTATTAGAGGATGATTTGGTTTGGGATTTGTACATAAACCTTGTGATGCTTTTTTATATGGTAAATACACATTCACAGTAACAGATATAGTCAGATGGAAATAACTGAGATATCAAAACTAAACTTGGCAGGAAGGGGAAAGGAGGCTTTCAGGGAGTACTCCTGACTTGTGATTTTATCATAAATCTCGTGATATTTGGTGCTTCCTTTAAAACCCTAACTCAAAATCAGATGATTATGTGAGAAACTTGCCTTTAAATTTGGGGGTATTTTTAGGGAAGCAACTTTCTACCCTTGTGGATGTAGAGAAACACTTGCAAAAAAATGAACCTCACAGACTCAGAAATTGGACAAGAAGAATATTAAAGCTTACTGATAAAAAAAATAACACTTAAACAAGTCTCATGCTTTGGGGCTAAGGAATTAGGGTTTGTCTGAGTCTTAATCTTGAACATTTGGAATTGGTAAAACTGAATTCACATGCACAGCACATACAGCTGAGATGAAGTTAAGTACATGACTTGTATTAAATTATGTGTGTTTAACCCCCATTTACACTCACCAATGGATAAAAAGCATTGCAAGTTTAGGTCTTGAGCATACAAACATTCAAGCATCAAAATATTATTCAGCATGTCTGCTCTTTTGTTTGCAGTGTTGAACCCTTAGGGTCTATATTTATGACATTGTAATCTTACTGATTCTATATACGCATTTATGTAATTTTTAATCTCTTGATTCCATTTCCCTTTTATTACCCTTTGCTGAGATGAGTCTCTGTATTCTGTATAGGTCCTTTTTCTCATTGTTTATACGACAGTGTTCTATAGTCTTCGGCTTAATTAAAGAGAACAAGCCAAATTCAGCACAGATAGATGAAGAGGATATACTAAATGAATATGTGCTGTTTGGCATATTAAAAATTATCTGGAAAAGGGTATGGATATGACATGAAAGTTTCCTGGTAATACAAAATCATTTAGGATAGTCATCAGTTTGATAATTGTGAAGATTTGTGAAATATCCCCTATCATCCCTGGTGCTGGGCAGTAAAATGGACTTTCAGTTTCAGTGAATATATGAAAATAGCTTGGAAAACACTGTAAGTAGTTTGCAGAATCCATCAGCCACTAGGCATTACTAGGAAAGCACTAAACCCCCAAAAATATGTTATTTGCCATGGTACTTTCGTTATCCATCCAATTCCCACTCTGCTGCTGAAATAGTGAGTGGCTTATGGTGCCTAGACTGTGGGGCTGAGCCTGGACAGATCCCTGCCCTGATCCCTGCCCTTTCAATTCTGCCTGGTGGTTAACAGTATGTTAAGGGCATTCTGGGTGTGGATCCCATGCTCTTCTGGAGACCCCTTGCCTTGCTTTGTAATTGTCTGGAGAAAGGAGTGTGGCCAGGTTTGGGCTACACCCACTTCATAGCATGGTTTGAGATTTTGAGACCAAATTGTCACCAGCAGAGCCTGTAATATTTTGATGTCCTGGGGTGCCACCCTTCTAAGACCTCACACCTGCCTCCTGCTTGCTCCTCTGCTGTAGACCTGCAGCATCTCCTCCGGAGTCACAGCAAAGCTCATATTTGGTCTCTTCAAAAAGCACCTGGATTGGGTATCTGTCCCAGCCTGCTCTTAGCCCAGTTCTAGCAGACAGCGTCCAATGGAGCAGCTGTAGTTCAACAGAAAATGCTGTTTGCCATGGTACTGCCTGACAGAAGGAACAAATTAATGTAAAGTACAAGCTTTAAAGCAGCTTTTCACGCACATAAAGTGTTTTGCACTGAATGCAGTTTAGTTTTAGCAAAGAAATGTATTCCTCCTCCACTTCAAGAATCTAGGTTTCCATGCTAACATGGTTGCACCCACGATGGTCATAAGGATGAGGCTCATACTGAAATTATACCATTCGCCTTAGTGCAGGACTGGTGCTGGCTATTTTCATCAAGGATCTGTGGATCGCTGCTCTGCAGGCTCTAGGTGCTGCTGTTCTCCATCTGCAGAAAGGTGTCAGCTGGGTCTATTGTCCCGGTTGCGAGCCTCTTTGAAGACAGTAGGAGGTGAGATTGGAGAGTACAGCTCTAGCTGCTCCCACCCTTGTGCCTCCCCAGAGCTGCAGCTGTGGCTGGCTGCATTGAAGGAGGGAGGAGGTCTGATTTTTTTGCATCATTCTGGAACAGGCTCTGGTTTGCATCGTGAAAACCCCTGGGAGCATACGGCAGTATCGCTGTAATGCACAGGCGCTCTGTGATCTCTGGACTCATCACTGAAGGGGGGATTACTGTGGCCGGGTTTGACACTGGCCTCTCCCTCAGTTAGACCACAATGAGATTATTTGCTGTGCCAGAATTTTAGGTTTGCTGCCAGGAAGATTAATTCCTCTTTATTTTCTTCATCTTCTCCTAACTGAAGCAGTGTTCCTAACTAAATTCACTGATATCAGTCAGCTGCCTTGCTGTTTCATTCTTTTTCTGATTTAGTCTTATCTTATAATGCTCTTGCCTGAAGTGATTTAGGCTAGGGAATTCTGTGTTTCTTATAAGCCTAGTAAATCTACTGAGGTACATTTCTATTTTGATAGTAGTATTTTCATAGATGCGAAATATTAAACTTGGTCCTTCTTGGTCTTATAACAACTCTAGAACAGTACTTTAAAATTATTTAGGTATGTTTTGTATGGCTTATATGCAGAGCTCATCATGACAAAATCAATTTTGTTATTTTTATGATTTCTTTCCAAAATGTGTGGAGGGCTTTATTGTAAAATGTGAAGTTTATATTCTCTCTAGTGGAGCTGTTAAAAAGAGAAAGAGACTGCACTAAAATAACAAACTGATGTGATATCTTCTTATGCCAACATTTGCACATATTTTGAGGCATGACATTAAAGTTCTGTGAGACAGGTTTTGTGGGTTTTTTTTAGCATATAACGATCTACGTTTCTTTAGGAAGAGATATTTTACAATGAGACATTCAGAGACTTTTTTTTAATGTCACTTGAAGTTTTTGCAGCTCCACCCCCCCCACCACCACCACCCTGGGGTCAGAGTGATACCAGTGTGATATATGCCTACCTCCTCTCTCAGGAGATGTTGTGTGTTAGAGGTACACTCTTTTCTGGCTCCAGTAGCCTTCAGCCAGCCCCAGGGTCACCACACTGCTCACCTGAGGTTCAGAGCTGTGGCTGAGGCCCTTTCAGTCCAGAAGGGCCAGGCTGGCAAAGACCTTCTCTTATAGAGCTTATTTGGGCAGACAAGCTTTAAGGAGCGTTCCTGTGAGCGGTCCAGCAGAGATGGGTAAGAACAGGAGTCACAAACGTGCAGGTGTGGGCTGGGGTGGAGAAAGCCTTTTCATCTGGCACGTGTGTGTCTAGAACAAGGAGCGTATCTGTGTCTGAGGCCCAGGCAGGAATGGGAAGGGATCGGCTGGTTTCTGCCTAGTGTGGTTTGCTTCCTTGTGTAGGCTGAAATAAAAGAGAAAATAAACATCAAAGGACTGGAATGCCAAAGGCTGTTGAATGCAAAGAGCCTCCACCATAAATTGCGAAGTAACGTGGGTTCCCTTTTGATGGCTGTGCAGGTTGAAACCCACAGCACTGGGCAGGATCAGTCTCAAATCACAGGCGTTCCCCTCTTGGCAGCTATCCAGCTAATGAAGAGGAGGAGTGGCTAACTCTTCTTCCTTCGAGTGCAACTAGCTCATAGCGATATTCATGGAAAGCCTGCTTTGTGAGGGAAGGATGCTTTAGTAGATCCTAAGTGGCTGTTCAACCTCACAGCAGCATATGAACCTCTCCAAAACGCACAGAGGTGCCTTACAGTGACATGGTCTCCTTGGATTGACTTGCAAGGAAAAGAGGATTTTCCTGAGCTCTGTGAGAATGTGAATAAAACACCAGCCCATCTGCCCACCTAATGCAATCAGACCAGCATTACATATGGGTGCTTGCAAGTAACACAGCTCCAGAAAGCCTCTCTGAAAGAGGGCAGTCTTGGCAGAGAAATGTAATACTGAAAGTTGCTTTCAAAGTATACTAACATGGTCAGTGTTAATATAAGAATCTGGTTAGGCTGACTGCAAAATCCCCAAAGCCCATGTAATTTTTTCCAAGTTTGCCAATCTAGAAGGCAAGAGGTCTGCCCTAACTTCAGAGTGCTCCTAATAACATCACTAGCTGTTCACGTGGCCATTTTCTTGTTGCCTCCGCACTGCAAAGAAGCTGTCCGTGTTTTGGATGGCTGGGGGTGAGTGCCTGGTAGATTTCCCTGTGTTCAACAACCCTTGTCTGACTTGAATTCCTGGGAGTTACGGTGAAATTTCGCCCAGGTGGAGGACGGGACTGGGGGAGAGGAGCGTGAGTGGGCAGGGCAGAGGGAGGTATACTGTGCAGTGAAACAGGCTGAAGATGGATCTGTTAAATAAACTGTTAAATATAATAAATTCTCCATGCAAAGCAGAATGGCTTTTACCGTACCATTAAAGCTGTAATTGCTACATTACTGCACTGTCATCTCTTGGAACATTAGATCAGGAATGTCTTTGAAAATATGTAGGAATTTAAGAAATGCGTCTAGGAAGAACACATTTGCATTTTCCAAGGGAACCGTGGGAGGCGCCTGCGCTGCAGGGCTGTTTTGAAGTTCTCCGGCTTAAAATGAATGGCATTAGTTAGCGGTGAGATAATGGGACAAATATTTCCCATAGTGGTTTTAGGCTTCGAGTTGCACTTGTGGCCTCTCCCTAGCCATGACACTCTCAGAGGCAGGCAGCACTGCCTCGGGTGAGGTAAAAGCTGCGGGCTGTATCCTGCCCCATGCCACACAGGTGCCAAAGGAGCGTGGGGTGGTAATGTGCCTCCCCTCGTGCCTGGCAGAAGGCTGGGTCCCAGCTCAGCGTTCTGAGGAGCACCAGCCAGGGGATCATGGCCAGGGGACCACACTGCTCTGCCTGCCAGCACCCTGGCCCAGGGTGATGGTCTGCTGGCAAGGAGGTGTGGTTTGGCAACCCTCTCTTGAGCACGCTCCAGCTGGAAAAGCATACTGTCCGTCTCAGAGAGACCACTTAATGCATATGCCCCGCGACAGGTTTTTTGCCTTTCTGTCCCTTGCCTCGCTCAGAGCCATCCCGGCTTCTCTGAGAGCCTGTTCCTAGGCTCTGCTGCTCCCTCAGGGTGGCTGCAGTGAGAGAAAGTGGGATTTTAACTCTGGGATCTTGTGGTCTACAAGGTCAGCCTGTAAGGATAGATTGAAGAGTAATACTAATCAGCACAAGTGCTTCAGTCACAGCAGCTCTCCAGAGAAAGAGCTTATCAACCTTAAAGTCACATTAAACCTATGTATATTAAAATATTTATTTCCCAAATGTTTACAAAGCCAACTCTGAAATCTCATGTGGTAGCTTCTTTTTTTGTTACCATCCTCTTGGTACCCCTCTGAGAGGTTGGCTCCTCAGTATAATCCCACTTGCTGTACTGGAAAACATGGTCTCTGCCCATGTATTCTTCCTGGGAGTAGCTTTTGATGTGATGTTTCATCCCAGAGATGTGGGTGCCAAATACTTTATTCTTGCGTAAATGTTACAGCACATACTAAAGGTTAATATAGTCAAAGCACTGAGCTCTCTGCTCCCCAAGGTTAAATGAAAAACCGCGCTGCCCTAAACCGGTAGAACAATATTGATGTCACTTGAAATGTGTGTGCTGTGTGAATGGTGCCAAGCTACTCTGTAATGCTGTACTAAGATTCTACATGAGTGGGCCACATTTTGTAATTGTATGGTGACAGTGTGCCTATAAAATGGGTTACTAATAGTTATTTGTGGGAAATACTTGATGGTGGAGTTCTGCTTTCCAAATATGGTTGCTTCCTTGATGAATGCTAAGCAGACCTTTATAAAATTATTGTCTGTCTCTTAATTTGCTTATTTGAGCTGCAGCCCTTGGGTAATTTAGTGGGTTGTTTTCAGTAAATTAACCTTTTATAAAACATGGTTCTCCACTTGGTCACGCCAGAATTCAGTGGAGTTCTTACTATTGATGCAGTGAGTGGAGAATCAGACCTGCTACGTTAATGAGTCAAAGAAATATCCCAAAGAAGTATAAAAAGCATTATTGTTCTTGGTTTTTTGGTCCATAGGGTCACAGCGAGCCTCTTCCCTTGCTGCATCAAGACTAGAACAGGCCATGTCTGAAATAACTATGCAGAGCAGCACAATGAAGCAAGGACCTATGCAGCTGTGGACAGCTCTTGAACAAATTTGGCTACAAGCTGGTAAGTCCTACCACCTGGATGGAGTTCCTTTTTCCCTCCAGTGGAGAGTGAGATGACATAAGTATTAACGGAGTAGTTGAAATCAGTAGTTGAAAATCACCTTATTCCAGCAGAAAATCTGCCTGTCTATCCCAGCCAGTTTTTTGAAATACCACTTATCTGATTCAATATAAGAAAAAAAAAAAAAACTGGACTAGTGCAATTTTTCAGCTCACCTCTATTTTTCCATAACACACAGAAAACTTCAGTCATCACTAAAATATGCTTTTGAAAGAAGAGGGTAGGTTACCCTCTTGTTACTACCATTAACAAATGGTAGTTGGTAGGGACAATTATTTTCATTCTCCTTTTCCTACGGCTTCTCTGTAATAAGAAAACCATGTACTAAATGTTATTTAGACTGGGAACTTTCCAATATTTGCTGAGGTTTAAGTGAAAATTATTAAAAAGAGCAAGTCCCCTGTTCATTTTATCCTTGACTGTTTGAATCTCCCAAGGACTTGTAGGTTGCATGTCAGTTTGAGACACTCATGCAGAGATGCTACAACAGAGCACATAAAGGGAAAAGAGAACAGTGAGAAGGAACTCTACCCAGAGGCAATCTCCAGACTCATGAAAGGGTTTTATGTAGGACACTTGGTGAGGAATGAGTTGCACAGCACATTCTACCATTTGCATTCTAGCATTTCAGGACTGACAGAGTTCTGACCCCGCAATTTTGCTCTTAAGAGACACAGCTTTTCTTCCACAACTGGGCCCACAGCTGTGCACCTGAAATTACATTTCAGTGCTGTGATTGCTTCTTAGATGTCTCTGCTACTATTTGCAACGAAAAAAAAAAAGCAGAGCCCACTGGAACCTTGCTGATAATTTGCTATTCTGTGTGCAGGAGAACCTTTCAAATTCTCATTTAGCTAATCTGTACAATTGACAACTCTCACATAAAACCTGGCAGTCTCGCCCTACTTCTCAGCAAAGATTTTTATAGCTGTTTTTGTGGGCCATTTTCTACCAATCAGACTTCAGTTCTGGTACAAAATATGTGACATTCTTTTTGTTACAATTTGACTACCTATTAAAGAACAAAAGAAGTTACCTTATGAAATGCATCATCCTTTAAGGTAATCACACGTGTTCACTTAATGGCTTGTGTGTATGTAAATTTCAATGATGTGCTGTGGACTTCAAAATCACTAGCAAGATTTTGCTTTATTCAGTTTATGCTCCTGATTTAAGGCTGCAGAGGAGGCTGGTGGGGAGCAAAAAAACACAGAGTTTATTGTGATGAGAAGTCAGGTGTCTGTTGTCCATCATCCTGCAGATAGCTCTAGCCAGTTTACATTTTTGCTGCTATGTGAAAAGACAAAAGCAATAAAGACCTAGTGCTTGCTGTGACCTAGCTGTGAATTGCTGCGGTTACCTTTCAGTGTAAATTGAGCGCCTTTCTCAAAGGTGTTAATTAATTCTTTGAGATAGAATTTATTTTTATAAGCTGTAACTTTTCTGTCCTATTCTATCATTTTTTAAATCTTTGTTTTGTTTCATGCTTACTTTTAACTGGACTTGAATCAGGATTGATATTCTGAAAATACATACTGTGACTGCTTTGTAATTTCATTTCTGAAGTCAGTTATTGTTATGGATGCAGTTTAATGAGCTCTTGGTGAGGTACTGCCCATTCTCTTCTCACGGTAGTGTGGCAGTCACTGCATTCTGGTATCCTGAGGGATGAGGAGAGATGCAGGTATTTTGGGGTAGTCTTTACTCTCTGCAGAGGACACAGTGCCTGAATAATTAGAGGACTTCTTTGAAGTGGGTCGGATCTTAGACTGGGCTTAGTGAGTGGAATAGTCCAAAAGGGTGTCACTGACCCTCTGTACTAGAATCTTTCCCATCTGGAAGGAGAGGAAGGGAGGAACAGGTATACTTGTAAGAAGTTCATTTACTTCCAAAATAGAGATATTTCATAAACAACAAATTAAACAGAAATGCATGGTTAAAAACAGTTGAGGTAGTCACATGCTTTTGCGTTACAGCTCACCCAAAAATTAACAGCTGTGGAAAGCGATGGGTATTAGCATAACATTCTAATGCCTGCATCCGGAGTCCCTTTATATTCATGATAGAGCCGCTCCAGTATGCTGTAGATTTCTATCAGGTTTAGCTCGGACTTATCGTTTTTCAGTCAATGACTCACCTTGTGACTCTAGGCAAGTTGCCTAACTTTTTCATACCTCAGTGTCCTATCTCTAAAGGGAAAAAATGGTAATCTACCTTTGGGAAATGACTCGTGTATTGTTGTTTTTGTTGTCGTTAACACTTTAACCTTTTTAGCGTGGATCATAAATCTTGAGATAAAATTATTACAATTTCCTAACCTCCTACTACAGTAAATTTATAACAAAGCATCCGTCCTTTTCAGACATTAAGAGGACACAGCTGGCCACGTCTCTGTGTGTGGGTATGGATTTAGAGCACCAGGCTGCAATCGTGTCTGGGTTCCATTACAGCCGTTACAGTTCCCGTGTCTCTTTATATCCCAAGGCATGAAGACTAATGGTACTAACTGACTGATTAGATTGGAAAGAGGCATACAAAAACAGCTATCCCACAGCCATGTGAGGCTGTTCTTACAGCCCTCCGGCAGCCAGGCCAGGCCACAAAGCCAGCACATATGCTTGCAAGGGGACTGTTAGTGGGTGGTAGCTGTCAGATGCTGCCTGTGTAGGGGAATTGTTAGCATATCACCTTCCACCTGCAGCTGCAGTAGGAGTTCCTGCCTTGTGCAGAAGCATCCTCAGTCCCTTGGAGCTGGGGAGCCCTTGTTGCACACCTAACGAGTCTCACAATTAGTGCATGAGAACACGTGCATTCTTTTAACAGTGGCTGAAGGCAGGCAAGGCTGTGAACCCTGTGCAAATAGTTAAGCTCTTTTGTCCTGTGATAAGGACACTTACCTCACGCATAAGAGGGCATAGACTTAGTGCTTTTGTCTGTAACTTTTCTGGGTTTATGATCAGCACAGTTATGTAGGGAAGATAATAAAGCAGCAGCTTTGGAAGTGAAGCTGCTAAGTCCAAATGCGCTGCACTATAATGGATGCTGCACCTTGGCTTTCCCTGCAGCAGTGCCTAGTGAACTTTGGCAAACGATTTTTTTGTAGCTTACTGTAAGCAGCCAAAGAGCTACTTGATGGATCTGGGCTCTCCAGAAAGGGTCCTTTTCTTCTCTTTCGCACATCCAAATAAAACTGCGAATTCTCACTGTTAATCTTATGTCCAGCTTTCTCTTCTAGGACCAGCTGGGAGTACAGTCATCTGCAGCAGGGAACTTAGCACATTTCTTCAGTGGGCTTCCGTATGTTCCCCTTTTCCCTGCAGGTAGTCACAGTTAGCATTGGAAGAGTACAAGGTCTGCTGTCCCCAAAGACTAGAGTGGTTGTCCACTCCCTGCGGCAGGTGTGCTTAGAGGAATACTAATAGGCATACTCTGTTTTCAAGTGTTCTGCAGCAAAGACTGTGATTAACACAGCTTGTCTGGTCCCTTTTAGCAATAACCTCCCAGTCCTCTTGAAATGTAATGGCTTCTTAAAAGGAGGGAGTTGTCTCATTAGGCTTTAACGTTAATAAGCCTCAATGTTATTCTTGGCCCCAAGTCCAAGAAACAGGTCATTTCAAGTACTCCTCAGGAAGGGTGCTATAATGCGCATGCTGCTGTGGTGCAGCTCCAGGAGAGGTGGTCTTTATGTGATCCATGTGCCCATTTTTCCTCTTTTTTCTACTTTTCATGACTGAGAGCTTGGATTTCACTCTGAAAGGAGAGAAGGAACTTCTGCGGCATTGGTAAAGCTTGTTAACTCCTTCCACCTCTTGTTGCAGGAAGAGCTGCAAGAGGAATCCTAGAGATTACTGGTGATAATACTGCTTGTGTTACTAAGAGAAATGTCTGACCTAGGAACTATTTCTACCCCTTATTTCCTTTTTAAAATCATGCCAGTACTCCTTACTGTTCAGAAAACACAATAATGCTGTTTGGCTAAGAAAAATGTACTTGAAATGGTTCAAATTTATGACCAAAATTTACCTTCATTTGACATTTTTAGAAGATCACTTTTGACCCAGAGAGCAAAGCATGTCAGTACTGAAAAGAAATAGTTTTGATAGTTTTAATCTCTTTGCGTAACTGGAGTGATTTCTTTTCTGAAGTATGTGTGATTATATTTCCAGGCAGTAATAACCGCATGCTTTATTTATACGGAGAATTTTAGAATACTGCAAGGCAGTTTTGATAAGAGTTCTAATACTCCAGCTCCTGTTGCTATATTATTTTAAGCTTTACTTTTAACTACAATGTCCACTTTGTTTGTCTTTACTAGTACTTTATATCTGACAATTTAGCTTGTTGACTAACCCAATACTTTACCAAATATGGCCACTCACAGCAAAGTAGGTCTGGTAATTTGATCTAAGATTGGCTAAATGCCTGCTAAGCACAGTCTGCGAACCTCACCAGGTAGACCTAAGGCTAATTTAAAGGAGCATTTAGAGAAAAATGGCTAGGATAACTATTCTGTGTACTCACAGTGGGGCTGGAGCGGACTAACTGCTGTCTCAGTAACGTGCTAAAGTTTACCCTAGGAAAAAAATATTATAATGAACATGCCACGAACAAGAAATGTAAAGAGAGCCAGCATAGCAGAGAACAGTGAGCTAATGGAAAAACATCTGCTCCCCGAGTTATGTACAGCAGGAACTTTCTTTTTTCCCCCTTCACAAAACACTTGCGATTTATTTATTTTATTCCGTATGGGCCAATTCCTGGGAAAAAACTCTGTTAGAGGAGATGGGCTTTGTTCCACGCGAACGTGTTGCCGGGGCCAGTGGGCTGGAATCTTCAACCCCGGCTGGCCCGCGGCCACACAGCCGCACAGTGGGCGCCCTGGCAGCAGCCAAGGGCACAGCCGGGCCCTCCCCTGCTGCCCCTCGCCTCACCCAGCACAGCTTGTATTTGCACAGCTTGCGCAGGGGTATTTAAATGCTCTTCCTTCCCGAAGCTTTTAGCGATCCTAAGCCCCCTCAAGTTACTAGCTCTGTTATTAAAGGTGTTTACCAGGTTTGGGAGACATCTTCAGTGACATTGCCAGACTAGCTGGGATCAGATACTGCCCCATGATGCAGCACCGGTTGTTGAAGCAATTCTAATATTTTTCTTTCTTTTTTGTTTTTAAAAAAAAAAGTGCTTTCAAATTTTAGAATTTCAAATTTAGAACTTCCGCATTTACTGCTTGAGTTCTTGAGGTCCATGAGTGCTGCTGATTTTTTGAGGCTCTTCACAGTGACGCAAAGCAGTATGAAAAACTGGAGCCTGGTGAGGGAGAGCAGGAGGGAGACATTTATTACACAGCTGTTACTGAGGAGAGTAAAGGTGTACTGCAGAGATGTCTCCCCTAGAGTGTTTACTTACTAGGAGGGATTAGGAACACTTCACACTGGAGATAGAAATGGTAAAGTGATCTGGTTGTGGTTCCCTTTGAAATGTTACTAGTAAAGTTAAGAAGCCAGAAGTGGTTCTGCTAAGCCTGCTGGTTTAGCAAGCTCTGTCCTAGGCTTTTCTGGTGCAGGCTAAGGATCACCAAACTCCTCATTTCTCTTCATCTGAATGTCCTCAGGGGGATACTAGGTTTTGATTTACACTCTCCAGCTTGGTTTGTTTTATTTTCCATCAACAGTGAATTTAAAAAGTCAAAAGGAGTCTTGCCTTATATCAGTACTGGGCATTTTGGATTGCTTCCCCCATTCCTGAGGCTTCTGGTATTTCTCATTGCTGGAGCAGTACGTGAAACTTCGTGGACTGATAATCTGTTGGCATGAGCGGTCTTCAAAGAGCACATGCTACTTCTCAAAATCTGGGACATGCAAACATACACATGTGTGAACACTCGCTTCTGAAGGATACAGGCAGCAGCTAGCAATGGTCTTTGTTAAGCAGTCTGTAGATCCTTTGTCGAGAGATGGAGAAAAACCTGTTGCACTGCCAGTGGTACCCAGAGAATGACAGAGGATACCATTTCTTCAGCTGCTCAGTAACTTTTGGGCACATGATAAAGTGTACACAGTCATGAAGAAGGAAGCAGGACATTTATTCATACCAGAGAGAGAAAATAGGAATTTATACTTGACTGGGCTGGAATATGAAGACTTAGAAGTCCTTTCTTTGACTGTAGCCAGTAACACGTGTTTTGTGAGAGGGTACAAGAAAAGGTGCCCTTCCAACAGAAGCATTTTTATGTCACCCTTATCAGTGGTGGCCTTACTGCCTAGAAGATGGTGGCTTGCTTCTCCCAGCTGGGAAAGAGCTGTTTCCTCACCAGTGAGCAGGGCCCCACTTCACATAAAGGAACCAGCTGTCTTGTAGTATTTCAAGCAATGTTTTGACTATGCCATTTAGTATAGAAGGTAGCTTGTGGTAGTTCTGCGTTTCTTCCAGAAATTTTCACTCTAATGCTGCATTCGTGTGAGACCTGAAGCTTGGAAATTTAAAGCGGGTCCCTGGACTCCAGTTAACTACCAGTTTGCATGCAGAGACAGCCTTTGAGGATGCAAATCTGTTGCCTCATTCAAAAGAGCAAGTGTCTGAGCTCAGGTGGATGGGAACACGTGGCAGTTTCTGTTCGCCTTCATTTCTGTATCAAAGCTTTGCATCAAATGAAATTATTGCAGTAAGGATACAGCTTGAGGAATCTTCCATCTAATCTGCCTGCGAATTGTCAAGCTACTGCGTGCAGGGTGGTGTCATAATATAGAACAATGACTAAATGTCACCTGCCAAAAGGAAAAGGCAGTGGGGGGGAGGGGGGAACCCTTTGTCACGGTAATAGCTCTGTATTCACTGCTGAAGGCAGAGCTGTCTCAGAGGAGTGGGTCCTTCCAGCTGGCTAAGGGCTGCTGCAGTAACAAGCATTAATAGCTCCTGAAGGCAGATGACGTGGAACAGAAATCACCTCCCTGCACATCCTGGCAGGTGCTGTCACCTTCTTAAAGTGTGAAGGACTGCTCCCCACTGTACCATCCTGCTGGTCATCTGGCTGCATTGCGCTGGCTCTGTTGCTATGCAGTAGCGGTTTTGGGGTGGACGAGAGTAGACAAGTGCTTTAGATCCAATGGGCACACACAACCGAGTGATGTGGAGCAGTCTGCTTGTGGGAGTTAAGTGCTGCGCCTTGGATAACACCAAACGTGATTCATAAGGAATGAAATTTTAATTCTTGGGTTGTTCACATCACAGAAATACATTTCAAATCGGTTTGATTTTTTGGCTAGAATTACAGTTGTTGCTGCTTCTGTGGTGACAAGCACAATCACTCTTGACACTGCTTTGAAACACTTAGGAAGCGGGAAATAAAGTCAGTGTTCAAGGTGATGGCAGGCAACTGTTCCTCAGACTAGCACTGTGATGCAAACATGACTAGATTACACTGTTGTTACTCCTCTGATGGACTCCCTAACAGAGGTCTGTCAAATAATTTATCTTGGGGAGGATAAAAGGAGCCTGACTGCAGAAAAACTGGCTTTGTCAGTGTTCTGGGAAGTGCTCTCAGTCTGTGTTTGTTACTGGTCTTTGGAGAGTGAGTAGATGATATGCTGCTGGCAATTCTCACTTCACAGTCTTCATCGTAGATGAGCTTAAATGCTAGCAGAAGCAGCTGGAAGAGCTAGAAGCTCATATTAGGAGCTAATGGTAATCTGAGTGGAGATGCATGCTGCTCTCAGAGACTGGGCCCAGCATTAAGACTGGTGTATCAGTGGAAGTCTAGTTGCAAGTCAAGACAAAGGAGGCCATAGCCACAAGATGAGACAGCAGTTGTTTGGAAGAACAGCGGAGTAGGCTGGATATCACTGCAAGAGAGCACAGGTGGGAAGCATAAGGTGGATACGAGAAAGAAATGAATCATGCTAGGCTGGACCTTGGAGTCAGCTGGATAGCTGCTCGTGGTCTCAGTGGGTGCAAGCTCAGCTTCTATTAGTGAACGAAAGGAGACAGTGCACGATTCATCCTGTCTTTGCCCATCCATCCAGTGCACTGTCTCAGCCCATGCCTATAGATAATAATGCTGAAATATTTCCTAATCCCTCATTCGCACTCAGAGTTTCTAGCACTACTCCAGAGATGCTAATAGAGGAGGCGGTACAGTCAGGATGATCATCTCTCTTTGCTCAGTAGCATTCAGAAAGCCTTTGGTGGTACTTAGTTCAAAACAGAATGTAAATTTGTTTACATTTTTATGAAGATGGTGTTAAGTGAGAGAGAGCAAGGAAGCTTGCAAGCATGGCCTTTGGATTCAAAGCTGCAAAGAACATCAGTACCAAGAACAATGTAGTTGGAGGTTCATAAATGGAATCACGGATCTTCTCTACCTGAGTCAGCCTGAGGAGATACCCTCTTCTTTGGAGTGCAATCGAGTGCCATGTCTCTATAACAGAACTTCTTCGTGAGGGCTGCTAATTTGGTTAAATGTTTATTTACAGCATGATTAGTTGATATGAGGAGATACACTTGATAATCCAGTGGACAGGAAGCGGCTAACCCAGGTAATGCAAAGGCAGGTGTTTCAGTACTTTCAGTACCATTGAAGAGGCAGGAGTATTACCGTGATAAATTTAATGAGTCCTTGGTTTTCGGGTTTGATTTCTGCCTCTAGCTGTGTTGTTACTCCATGTTGCGTAAGCATATCTTGTTAATCTGTAAATAAAGTGAGTATGTAATAGAAGGGAAAAATGAGTTTACAGAAAACACATTTTAATGCAGGCCTAAACGATTTCCCTTAATGTCTATTTTTAGCTGGGTGGGTGCACTCCTTTCCTTTCGTAACCCAAAGGCACCTCTCTCATTCTTTTTTTTATGCAAATTAGACCTCCCACACCATAAAATCATTTTTTATTGACTATTGAGCCTGCAAAGAAATGGACTGAACTTTAATATGCTACATTACCATACCGTAAAATACAATTTGTAGATCTTATTTAGATTCTGTGTTGCTGCACTTCCTCTAAATAATTGTTATTACTGAAGAAGATTTACAGGCACTGTTGAAAGAAAGAATAAGTACCCTCCATTTTGTATGCATTGCAACACCGGCTGTGCGTGATTTCACATCTAAACCCCCTTGCTCCCAATTCTTTTCTGAAATGAAAGAAGTCACATTATGCTATTAGTTGCTAATAGAGCTTTTAATATGGCAGTATCCAGAACTTCTGCTGACTTCCAACAGTGCCAGGATTTCACCCGTTCTTTTGTGCTGCTAAGTTTGTGCTAACTTTGCAGATGAAGGGTTTATCTTCAGGCTGTGAATCGTCACTTTGCACATCCCCATCCTCATTATTGCCACATGCACGGCATCAGCTGCTATGCAGCACTTGGCAGGAAAATGCTCTGTTCCTTGGGATGTGCAAGTAAAATACTGTCCTCCCACAAACTTTTGAATAAGGCTGCGCACATATTCAGCTTGACAAGGTACATGGCCTTGCTTTCTGTTATTACAGATAGCTGCAGCCTCTTGGAGCCAAGGGAAGGGATGCATGCTGAGATTTTATAATGATTAACCAGAGAGAAATGTATATGAGTCACTCTTAAAGAGTATCGCTCCTACCAAGGAACTAATGTTTTGCTCATGTTGACAGCCTTAGAGAATGACATTCATCTGTAGCACAGCCTAGGGATGGCTAAGAAATATTTGAGCATTTTCTTGATGATGTCTCACTCTTCTTTTAGAAGGACCACTTCAGAAGTGGAAGGGCGTTCAGCCATGCTGTCATTTCAGTACACGATCGTTTTCAGTGTGCCAGTAGAAGTACTATTTGTGGTCCCAGTCTCATGTCAGATGGGCCAAGGAGGAGCCTTTCCATGGTCAGGCAGGACTGCCTTTGAGATGCTCTCCTGCTCACCTCTACCCAGCAACCTGCATGTTAGCATGCCAAGTCCCCACAGTCATCTGGGTCTCCCAGCGTTTTGAAACTGGCAGAGTTTTAATGCTATTTGAGAGGAATTTTCAGGCAAATTTCCCCCCTCACAGAGACTTCCTGAGAATATTCACGACCTTTAAAAGTCAGGGCATTTAAGGATGTGTCTAATTTCAGAATTATTTATCTAAATCTGGAGCCTGGATTAGTCATTTCGAATTGGATTCTTGAACTGTCAATACTTAATGCATTACCACATCAGTTAAAAAAAAATGAGACTTTGAGCTTTTGTAGTGATAACGTGTAGAACACAAGCAGGCTATGGTCCATAGAGCAATGGCTGCTGTATGAAGAGAGAGAAGTATTTTATATACATATGTGCATACATACATGCATACATACAAATATACATCTAAAAACACAGTTTCCACTTTCAGTTAAAAGTGGCAGTGAGAATTGAGCATCACTTTTGAAGCCTTTTGCAAGGCTTTAATGCATAATAAATCTAGAACTAGAATAGACTGTTTCAGTTGGAAGGGACCTGCAACAATCATCTAGTCCAATGATGATCTAGTCCAAATCCTGAGAAATGTTACAAGTTTAACCATGAGATATGTTATGAAATTTATGTTTAACATGAGAAATTATTTAACAAATTGACAGTCAAGCACATTAGTATGCCTGTTACATTTTTTTTTTCTAAGAAAACCACTAAGATAGTTGCTGATAGTTGAAGAAAGTAAATAACTGAGCAGTCTCTTCCAAGAGCTTTCTTTTGTTTTTCTGTAGAGTATGTACGAGGAAGTAAATGTGTGAATACACAATATAAATAAGTCTCTGTGATAAAAGCCTTTTGATTTTAACAGTCTCTGAAAAGTTGAGACAGCTATCTCATAAGCTAGACAAATAAGCAGAGAGAAACTAATCATCTTTTAAAATGTGGAAATACTCTTTTAAATAAGTTATCTAATGTCCAGCTTAGTCAGATGTATCCTATTACTCTGACATGTTTAAAGTTCTCAGTAGACAGTGATGGCTTATTCTGTTCTTTTTTTCCCCAGATTATTTGGAAATACATATGGCTCCAAGTGTCTACCAGCCCTGCTTCCTTCGGGCTCAGTTCAGCACTGTTTACATTCCTGATTGAGGAATCCTTAAGGCGACCTCTGTCGAGACAACACTTAAAGATGTCCATGAACATCTGCATAGAGCCCTTAGCGTTAAAAAAAGATCCATTCAGTGAAACCACTTGTGATAGTAAGCACTAACCGTAGTATTAAGCACTGTGCAAGATCATGGCCTGATGTTTTAATATGCTTAAGGGAGATGATATGTAATTACGGTGAAAAAAGGTCTCTGACTTACATCACTAATGGTGCGGTGTTTTTTGGGTTTTGTTTTTTTTTCTTTTAGCTGAACTCTTCATGGAACAACAGCATCTCAAAGAAGCAGGCTTTTGTATCCAGGAGGCAGCTAGTCTTTTCCCCACATCTCATGCTGTACTGTACATGCGTGGGAGGCTTGCAGAGATGAAAGGCAATTTGGAGGAGGCTAGGCAATTGTATGATGAAGCGCTCACAGTGAATCCAGCTGGAGTGGAAATTATGCACAGCTTGGTGAGTTTGCAGGGGCTCAGCTCCATTATAGTATTTATGTTCCTGATTAACTGTAATAAGAGGGGAGAGGGCTCATGCTTGCTCTGGATGCCATTGTCTTCCTAATCCCGAGAGCAAGTGATTGTTCCAAGAATAAATTGGGTAGCTTGAACCTCTATTTTAAGACTGGATTGAATGTTTTTAACTAATTAGGATTGTGTCAAAAGTAAATATTTTAATTGACAAAGGCTGATAGTTTTGGAAGTCAACTCACTGCTTTGTCTTTGCTGCTTTTCCTACTAACTGTTATGCACTTTAAATAAGCAGTGCACTGATGTTTGAAAGATCTGAACTAAATAACTATCGAATATAGATACAGACGGGGTTTCTGAACCTTGGACTGGAGTCTTGTGTCTACTCAAATCAAGATAAACTATGAGTTTACGATAAAATTAATCTGTTATTGTCTTAATCTGAGACTTAGCTCCAACCTCGTTTAGGGTCAGTGACTCCACATTTGTGGGTTTTTTTGGTAGCACTCCTATCCAGCAAGTATTTTTTCTGTTGCACCATCCCCAAAACAGACTTATTTACAGACACAGGGCCTAGAGCTTAATGATGATGATAATAATAATAATAAAAATACAGGGAGCTTTGTGGAAGACCAAAACCCACTTCTTTTATGAAATCAGAAGTTAATTGTATTTCATCAATGATGTGTCTTGTTAACTGTAGGCCTTATTAGGTCTCTCTGGGATATTAGAAGTCTTTTTTGACTAATTTAATTTCTACAGGAATTCTATATCCACGTGATCACTTTGTGTCTTTGCTAGCAGCTTTGTATTTCCTGGCATAAATTTGGTCCTGATGAGGTTAGCAGGCAACTCTGAAACTGAAGGGGTATCAGTGCACAAGAAGACAAACGTGCAGTGAAGTTGTAATTTAGAGAAAATAGCAGAACCTACAGGCAAGGGATGAAATATTTGGTAATAATGAATGTTCAGTGCAAAGCCGGCAAATGAATAGCTGGTGCGTATGTCAGGAGAAGGTTACAAAACAGCTATGCACATATTAGGCTTATTTAGGGCAATAATATTACTTTGTTGCTGTGATCCAACCTTTACAAAATCAGTCAGTAAAAACCTGGCAAGATAGAATGACGTTCTTTGCTCAGTTAGTGTCATGATTTCAGACAAGTCACTGATACCAGAGCAGCCATCAAGTCATATGCCAACATGATACTAATAGCTTTCATTTTTGTCTTATTTTATGGGCAAAACCACATACTGTGTCTTCGCATTTCAGTTGCTTGCAATTTTCTGAAACTATAGTCATTTGGAATAAAAATTTCTGAGATGCACATCTGCTCTGGCCCAGTTTACTTTGGAAAATGTCACCAAACATGGCTTAACTGTTTCTGAAAATGAGGCTGAAGAAGAGACCTTAAAGGCTTCTGTGATGTCATCTTTGCTGTGCTTTATTGTGTCCAGGTTTTGTCAGGAATGGGTAGTCCTTGTAACGTATTAATGTGCTTTTTACCATCCCTAAGAAAATCCTTCCTAGGTCATTCGTGTTACAACATTTAAAAAACACAGTTTATACGTGCTTAGTAGATATGTATTTCTGAAACCTGTAAGGAGTCTGTGAATGCTCATTCCCCTCAAATGCCAGTAAGCTCCATCATCTTAGTCAAGGGATGGAAGTAAAATTTGGAAAAGGTGAAAAAGACAGTGAGATGGGGAATTTGGGGGCAGAGACTCAGTCCATAAGCAAGTAGGGAAGAGGAAAGGTAATAACAAAGTGAGAGAAAAAAGAATAGATGGAAAATAAGGTAAGATAGGTAACACTGGATAAGACTGGATAGATGAGTGAGACTGGGTTAAGGAACCAGGCTGAGACACACGGGCTGAGGGGTGGGCATGTTGGAAAGCACAAATTGAAGGGGTTGGTCTTATGAGACAAAAGAGCGTGAACCTGTAAGAATATTTCCACTCCGCAGCCTTCAGTGTCCTTAAAATTCTGAATCTTCCCATCCTGGTGCCAGCAAATACCAGTGAAAATCACTTGCTTAAGCATGTGCCTCATCTCCTTGAGCCTGGCCATGCTGGCAGCCTGTGGTTCACACCTGTTAGCTAATATAGCAAAGGTCTGGACTATCCCTGCTGATATGAATCGTGGCAGTGGTTATAGGATGCCACATAATGGTATTCCTTTGTATGCTTTTCCAAAAGCTAGGAAATTGCACATAACAAATTAGAAGCATCTGATGAGCACTATAGAAAAGCCTGTAAAGAAATTAATCATTCTGTCTTCAGAACAGAGTGGGAATAATGTGCAGTAAACAAGGCTTTTAGGGATATGCATCAAATAAAAAGGGAAAAAATTAAATATTGTATGGCTGCTAGCTAAGTGATTTTGTCCTATGTACTGAATGAGACAGTGCCCCAAGGAGAACTTAAGACTGGGTTTATGCAATTGAGGATATAATGTAACAAATGGTAAATTCTGCATCTCCCTGAGGCCATCAGAAGACGACTGGATGCCTTTCTGAAATGTATGTATTAGCCAAGTACTAGCTGTACTGTTATTAAAAATACAAGTTCTTGAGCACAGTATGTTCAGTCCCCTACCAGAGGGAAATGTATGTCTTGGATTATGCAAGAGGCCAAACTAGATTATCAGCTAGTTCCAAGTGGCTTGAAACTATGCAAGACACACACAGGCAGCTGAAGTTAAATTCACACATGCTGTTTCAGTGCTGGCCTCCCCAAACATCTGAGTACATAGTTTTCCCACTATAGCAATACTGTTGTGGATGTACAGTAATTTAGGGAAAGAAGGTCTGGTTATGAGAATTACTGTTTGACTTAGCGCAATTGCCACCCAACTGACCTAGTCCACTTTAAGGGAAAACTGTGCTGTAGACAGTGCCTATTTTCCCTGGTGTATCAGCATCAATTAGCAAAGTAGTCATGTCTCTTCCCCTGGGCTCTCAGAACTGGGTTGTCAAAGCTATATTTGGAAAATTCCAACCTGAAGAGCGTTGCTGGCTTTAAATGAAGGGCACAGATCTAGCAATGAATGAGTCCATCGGGTGTCAATAACTTCACTTTTACACAGGGTAGAGTCACCACCATAATAAACACACGCTCTTTCTCTGTGTAGCTGAAAACGGCTGCGTTTTACTGTGACTGTAGGGTGTTTACAGTAGCTGTCAAATCAGTGTGCTTTCCATATAAAGCACACTGTTATGTGGAAGAGCAACACTGTACAGCAGGACTGCAGCGTTGAGTGCATCTGATGAGATGGGTAGCACACTCTGCTTCATAGCGGGGGCTGTTGGCAGTTGGTGTCCAATACTGTGGTGAGCAAACCACAGGTGCATTGAAAATACCACATAGCTGTGCTGCGTCTTGCTAGCACTTGCAGTTTATAAGTGTTGCCACAGGATCCTTAAGCCTGTATTAAGAATCCACCAATGGCCTTTAGAAAGTAAATACTACTGGCTAATACCTAATCTAAGGAGGCACATATGTTGAGGAGTTCTGTTTTCGTTTGGAAAAAACACATAGAATCAGTTTTTGGGGCTATTGGGAGCATACTTATATACCAAAGTACTCCTGGTGAGGTGTGGAGCTACTCCTTGGGTTGAACAACTGTTCGCTGTCAGAAACAATTAGCTTGGCTTGGCCCTTAGAAACTGTACATACTGTAAGATCACAGCTCTTTTTAGGAAATATGACTTGCTAGGGTTTTTTTTCCACATTTCTCCTCATTCTGTCTCACATTTCTGTCTTCCGTCCCTTTACTAGAACAGCCCTGTTCTTTTCTTCTTTCTCCCTTTCACAGGCTCCTTCTGGGGCCTGCTTGCAAAGATCATAGAGCGTTTCTCCTTCCCAGGGGAGCTGATGGAGTTTCCACTGAGTAGGTATCTTCACTGGTCCAGAAACAAGAGCTTAGCCCATATCCCCTTGTCTTACACTGTGACTAGTCAGCCATGCCAGATGTTCATCTCTGACAGCACATTTCTAAACCAAATAACTACGGCTTATTTCTTTCAGTATGTACCAAATTTGGTTATATAACATCATGATATACACAGCTTTGGGACAGTGATAACAAAACTGACATGTGCCCGACCAAGTCAGAAAATATAACATAAGCCGGGGCAGATGACACCTCCTTGTAAAGCAATACACAAATCCACCTACCTGTATGTCACTAGAGAAAGACATTGAAATTTGCTAGTTCCCAGCCACAGTGCATTTAGTACCATTCTCCCTTTTGATTCAGAGGAGGAGAAAATCAATGCCAGCATGTTGGATTTGAGTCCTAAAGCTCCATACGTAATATTGCAAGATAAACTAAAAAAGTACTGAGATATTCAGAAGACTCCTGCTCAGCATATATCTCACATAGCACTTTGTCGAGTTAGAGCAATTCTCAATGTGTTTTAGTTCAGGGAAGACGAAAGAGAATCATGCATTTAGAAGGAAAAGAAATGGGCACTCTCATCTCTGTCACTGTGCCAGATTTAATGAAAATAACAAAAAAATACCATCAAAACAAAGAAAAAAAAATTCGCTTGACTCATACTTGAGTCTTATTGATCGCAGTGGAAGATTGTAATGATTCCTCACTTCTCTTGAAGGCAGGGGCAAGGATGATAAGGTTGTTACTAGAATGCCATGTAGCTGTCTGCACCGCCTCATCCCTATGCTTGATAGCGAAACAAAGTGAAATACACATTGGGTTTTGTTTGGTGAGTTTTTGCGAAGGTGAAAATGGAAAGCAGACTTAAAATGTATTTCTGTGTTCTGTTGTGACAACATAAATGGGTGGAAAACATAATCTAGTGAAAATGTATTTGATTTGTTCCGTAATCAAATCAAGTAGAACACACAGGTAACACTAGTTGTGCTAATCATGAGAGTTCTGCTTTTTCTTAGAGAGACTGTCATCTTCACCACAAAACGTAAGATTGGCAGCCACACAAAGGGCTTTACAGTCATATGGTACCCTCCAAGTGAAGTTGGAAAAGCAAGCTTCCCACTCACCTGAGTTTAAGTCACCTAAGCTGGGCCAGCAAATTGACTGTAGGCTGTTTTGTGACCCTTGTTTTCCAAGATTAGTGTAGATTTTGGCCTTTCCCCATGAAGGCCTGGTTATATTTTGGAGAAGTCTATGCTAAATGCAGTTTGGGAGGTATCAGCCACATAGCAGAATCATGGAATCGTTGAGGTTGGAAGGGATCTTGGGAGATCATGTAGTCCAACTCCAGGTTTAGCTAGAGCAGGGTACCCAGGACCGTGTCCAGCTGGGGTTTGAATATCTCCAAGGATGGAGGCTCCATAATCTCTCTGGGCAACCTGTACCAGTGTTGGATCACCCTTACATTAAACAAAGCTTTTTCTCATGTTTAAATGGAATTTCTTGTATTTCAGTTTGTGCCCATCGAGTCACTGGATACCACTGAGAAGAGTCTGGCTCCATCTTCTTTACACCTTACCATTAGATACTTAACCATATTGATAAGGTTCTGCCTGAGACTTCTCTTCTACAGGCTGAACAGTCCCAGCTCTCTACCTCCTCCTTGTATGACAGATGCTCCTGTCCCTGAATGATCTCAGTGGCCCTTTGCTGGACTCTCTCCAGTATGTCCATGTCCTCCTTGTACTGGGGAGCCCAGAACTGGACACAGTACTCCAGGTGTGGCCTTGCCAGTGCTGAGTAGAGAGGAAGGATCACCTCCCCTCTGGGAGGTGATCTGAGGTGATCCCCCATCACTTCCTGGCAACAGTCCTCCTAATACAGCCCAGGATACTGTTAGCTGCCTTTGCTGCAAGGGCACATTGCTGGCTCATGGCCAGCTTGTTATCCACCAGGTCCTCTGCAAAGCTGCTTTCCATCTCGTCATCCCTCCAAAGTGAATCTGAAGCTAAATACCAGGATTTTTTTCTGCAAGATGCTAAACGTAACATCGGCATGTCAGACTAGAGGTTTAACTAGTCCTTTTCTCCAACAGCAGCATAAAGAAGTGCCTAGGAAAGAATGAGAGCAGGGCAGGCATATATGGTACTTCTAAGGTTATGACTTAGGGACACCCTGAAGTAGACGTAGATTCTACTTGGTTAGTAATTCACAGTGGATTTCTCCTTCATGAACTTGTTTTGAGCCTGTGTTAGCTTTCAGCATTCACAGTACCCTTCGGCAAGGAGACCCGCAGGTCTGCTTTCTGCTGTACAAAGAACTGCCAAATTTTGTATATTCTTGATGCAGCTCTTCCTAGCCACACTGATGCACCTTGTTCTCATTTTGGAACACTAACACCACTGATTCTTATTCATTCCCCCTCCCATTACTGATTTTATAAATATCTATCACCAAACCAGTCCCATTCCTTTCATTACTGCCATTGCCTCTCTCCGAACTTCTTACCGTTCTTTTTAGGATGAGAAGGCTAGCTTCAAATGCAGTGTTGTAGATTCAGTGTTAAAAAAACCCAAACACCTCACTGTCCCATGGTCTTCTACTCATATAATGGTCTTCTACTCATATAATTATTAACTATAGACATTTTCATACAAATAAAATGTTCATACAAATAAAATGTTCTATTTCAAATGTTTTGTATTAACCTGATCTCATTATCACAGCTCTGTTTCCATCTCCTCATGCCTGTAGGGGCTGGATTTTTTTCTGAATGGTCAGCATCTCTAATGAATGGATTGTGATTTATAATAGCAGTGAGCACTGTAACGGTGTTCTCTCGGGTCCCTGCAGAGATGTCAGTGTCCCAGTGTGTGAATATAACACAGCCTGCATGCATGCAGTTTTTGTCTTTGATACATATATTCTTCATTCTGCTTGCCAGAGACGTCCTTTGTCTCTGGACAAATTTCTGTGGAACACAAATTCCTCTCTGCTGGTAATGCTAGAAGATGAAGAGCTTGCTTGAGAACAGGTTTTTCTATAGGTTATGTTCCTTTTGCTTTTTATTAGATTTGAGTGTTTAAAAACTATTATGATGCTTTGTTTAAATCTCCTGCTCTTAATTGTTCAGATGGATGCAAGGGCTGAATAAAAACGAAAGAGCCTTTACAAAGAGTCTTGGACTGTTTAATTTGGCCTTCATTGTGTACTTAGGATGCAATTTCATGTTCATTTTAGTAGAAGAGTCAACCTATTGTCTCCAGACTCGCATTTGGTAGCATCAGGATAATTTGAAGACTACGGTTTCCACTGATTAGAACATGGAAATGAATTATTTCTGTTCATTTATTTCATTTTACCTCACAGTATGGTGCATGCATCCTTGTTTTCAAAGGCATCCATTCACATAATAAAAACATGGCTTGATTGCTTAATATTTTTAAGGATGACATGCGGTAATTCCTTGGGGATTTGTTTCATGCTGCCACGAAGAAATCATATATATCATGGGGCAGATTCTCAGCATGGGTCAATTATCATAGCTACATCATACCAAGGTCTGTATGTCTTGTAAGGTAGCTAGGACCCTAATTAAAAGCATTTTTACCTTGAAAGCTGAAGTTAGAATGCTTTCTATGCTGAAATGTGGGAACAAAAGAGCATAGTTTTCACATTAATAGAGTTATTTATCATCTAAGGAGCTGCTTTATGTCTGTAGTTTATCCAACTTGTTTGCTATTTTGTAGATAAAGTATGCTGTGGTCTGTTGCCATTTTCTAGTGACATTTCTTGCTCAGTTTTTTATATTTGTGTACAGAGAATTGAACATCACAATTAAAATGTATCTCCCTGTAGTTAGGAAAACTGTACATTTGTCCTAAGTGTAATTAGGTGGATAATTGTGTCTAGCGACACAATGAGCGACCTGTTTTTATCTGTTCTGGAGATATTTCTTCCTAACTGCATTTGATGCTCCCCTGCTCTTGTTTTGGCAAAGGTGATAAGCAGAGTTAGGGACGGGGTAATTTTTACTAAGTGGACAGTTGTACTACTTTTGTGATACTGAGAATATTTTTCATTATCACAGCTACTACTTAAACAAATACTTAAAGGGAACCTTTACGAAATCGCTGTCCTAAGAACTTGAATTTCAGTAGGTAATGACAGCAAAATTAATTTCTAACTGTTCTTTGACATACAAAACAATTAAAGCTTTACTAGTTAACACTATTTTTAAAAGTTTTTTTCTTAATTACGTACATACATACATTGACTTTATTACTTTAAATATTTTTGGATGGTATCAGATGTGTTTATTTATATCTATTATCCAGAATTTCTGTATGTAAAACCTGCTTCAAGAGAGGGTTATTTTAAGGTTTTGATGTATGTATTGACTACAGTTTTTAATTACATTGTGTCTGTGTGATCCTAGGTTGATGTGGCTTCTGATACTATAATATAGTAAAATGCATGGAAATAGAAAAGTAAAAAACCAACATCGCAGATTAAAGTACTTAAGACGATACGTATGCCATGTCCTCCAAACCTGAGAAGCCACGAGCCGTGTTATTAGGACTGTTCGTAGGGGGTGCTGACGCAGAGGCAATCTCTTGGCATTTTAGAAAAAGCGAGATAGAGCACTCAGAGCAAATGCATGAAAGCGAGCTCGCTCCTGGCTTCTCTTCCCAAACTAAGCACCGTTTCACGTTATTTATCAAACCACTTCAGGCTAGGGCTTTGCTACTGTTGTGCAACAGGGTGGGTCCTTCCTCTTCCAGAGAGCAAAGAGCTGCAACTCAGTCATTTTCCATTGAAGGTAATTCGCTGAAGAGGGACGGAGAGGAGGTGGAGCCCTGGCTCTCACCATCCCCAGCACGGCCAGCGCCGCTGCACTTTCAGCTGTGATTATGTGTCACGCTTGACTCTAAACCTCTGTAAAACAGGGATGAAGCTACTAATCTACTTCATCTGGGGTTTGTGGAGCTTAATTAATATCTGCGCATACTTTCAGATGACAGGCGCTCTGTAAGCGCAAAATCTTATTTATTCTAATTATATGTCTTGATTCCTATGGTGCTTTATTCACTTGGGCTTTTGGACCACAAATTATTTTGGACAAAGTACTGCGACTGTTCAGCACAAATGATGTGCTTTACAGCTCTGAGTACCCTTATGTCCCTAAATGTAACTAGTGATGAGAACATTATTGCGGTGGGAGTGGGATTTACGGAACAGATCTGCGAACTGTTTTTCCCTCTTGCAAGGATTTGATTTCATTAGAGGAATCTGCCTTGGCTGCATGTTGTGCCTTGCCCTCCATTGTATTGATAAATTGTTACAGTGGTGCTGTGAAGGACACAGTAGGCAGAAGTAAATGTGAATCTGAGGACTTTCTAGTACAGCCCTCTTCTCTTCCTGGGGATAAGATACGACAACGCCTGCAAAAAATAGCTTTTTGCAGGGGGGAGGGGAGGGAGGGTGCTTCCTTTCTTTGACAGTGAATGTATCCTTCTGCTCTGCAAATTCAGTGCAAGCAGAACATTTTTTTTACCAGTACAGTTCTGCAGTTTCCCCTGGTGAGAAGGGGTTTGGATTTTTATGATAGACCTAAAGGTAGAAAAAGCATTCGAGTAGACAGTCATTACAAGCCTTTCCAAAAATGGAGCAACCTTGAACAAAGTGCCTTTTTTTTTTTCCTTTCTTAATTAAGTAAGTAATAGTGACAGTCAACAGGAGATTCTAGCAACCCAAAGGAAGACCAGTGACGTCTTCTGTGTTCCAGCTTGGAGAGCTACAGACTCTGGGACTCTCTTAGGTCTACCTAATATGGAGCGTACAAGAAAACACTGGAAGGGTGAATTTGCTAAGTCCTAGTCTCCAACAGGATATTTTTGCACTACTCTGATGTTACAAAACATTTAAACAGTTTAGCCCACCCCGTAAGTTTTCCCTCGACGTGGGGAAATCACTATATGCTGTTAACAATTTGTCTCACTTTTTTTTTTTCTGTTCAATGCACTGCATTTCTCCAGTACATTTGAAGAACAGGCAAATGGTGATATAAGAAAGAAGGGGAGGGGAAAGAATTGGAAGGGACATAGAAGAAACAGCAAAAAGCAGAGATTGCTGCTTACTTTAAAATACTGAGGGTAAAGCATTGACCACTCAGATAGTTAAAATCACTTATTTTCTCTTCCATTAGCCATTCAACAAGTTGTTTCTTCCTTTTCCGTCCCTCTCTGCCTTGCAGATTTCTGCAGGAGATGAGCCCAACCTTGATTTGCCCCAGAAGGCTCTTTCAATGCTATTTATTTGTTATTTTATCCAAGAAAGGTAAAATTCACTACAAAGAATCTGAAAGTGCACTTAGGTCAGAAGCTTGTTCCATGGTGTTGAAGGAGTGTCTGAAAACAACAGAACAAACAATCCAGGACCAAGAAATTGGGAGGAACTCCTCAGCACTTTGGAAAATTAGACTCATGAAGCAGGAACTTAATACAGGTTTCCTGTTTGTTCTTTGTGACATCTAAACTTGTGAGGTTTTTACGTGTTGAAAACACTCCTCTTGCTCCTTTCCTCTCGTCCTTCCCCATGCTTCTATAAAGCTCCAGTCTATCAATGAGCTGCTGTTTAATATTGCTATTGTGACTTTTGCCTATGTTTTTGTGAAAGTGCTCAAGAGAGAGAAGTCCCAGCTGGAAAAAGAGCAAGCTGGAAAGCAAGAGAGAGCAAGACAGCAAGCCCCAGCTAGAAAAACCCAAACTGCCTATGATGGTCTGGGATGACCAAGAGAGAGCTTGACTTGTCAGGGTAGCAAAACAAAGACTGGGAAGGCGTACATTTGCTCTCTACAGATACATGTGGAAACAAAGAGTGAACGCTGTGGGGAGAGAAAAGCTGAATCAACTAATGCAGCTTCATCTACTATAAATTGGCACTGGAGGTTGAAGAGGGTTCCCAGTCATCGGTGCAGAGAGGTTCTGGAGCAGCCTTCCAGGATGAGATGTGGGAAGAACAATCTGACCCCTCTTATGCTGGAGCTGGATCAATTTACAAGGAAGGGAGGGGGCAGCCCCAAAGGTCCCTGTAAGTAGGACTTAACCAGACCCAAAACAGTGCTTGCCCATTCTGGTGTGCAGGCTGCACTGTCCAGACCACCAGTGACTGAATTCGTACTGTCCTCACATGTGACCTGAAACCCAGAGTGTCCAGCTAAAAATGTCTTGCAGGCCCACTTGCAGTCCTGCCTTCCTCTTTCCTTTTTCTGTTGAAGAACTTCTATTCCCAGCAGCATTTTGTAATTATTCTGAGTTTTATTATTTTTTAAATTAGATATGGAGTTTGAACGTTAGTAGGGCTTCCCTGGAACACAGCCCTGACCTCCATTTTTTATATATATTTTTAATGAGTTGTCAAGTGGCTTGTGTGTATCATGGAGTGGAATGATGGATGTAGCTGCACCCAGGAGAGTTGCATTGAAATTCTCTTAAAAATAAGCAGCATTGTGGCAGCTCAGCTCTATTGACAGTAACGTCAAGTCAGGTTTAATAGCGTAGTTCCTTATTGAATGAATCCACCCTGTAGGAAACAGTATGACCTTCCTGTGTGTGCGCAAGACAAAAAATCAATGTTAATCCCTTGGGAGGAAAAATGTAAGATTAATGGAACAGTTGAGTAAGTGTAATGAGAATCAGATGGCAAGAATGTTAATTTGGAAAAGAGATACTTGTATAAGCTGTCTGAAGGTGTAACGTGGTAGTTTCCATATATCACCAAATGCCATGTATTCTCCTTAGATGTGTATCTGCAAGATGTAATTTAATGGATTTGCATCTCTTCTGTATGGCTTCCTGACAGAACAACAGGGGATTTCCAAGCTAATCACTTTTCAGTGGGGAGATTTATGACCATTGTAGTTAGCTGAGCCTTTCCTCCATCAGGAAGGGCACAGACTGGAGACAGTCATTGGGCGCAGCATACCAACCAGGAGCTGCTTAATCAGAAACAGGCTTGAGCATCTCTGTCTTGCAGTTGCTCTCTGGAGTCATGCAGTTCACTGGCATTGTCGAATATAATGTTTGCCTAAATTGGTCCTCATTGCTAGTATTTTTGGAAATCGGGTGGGTAGTAATTTTTCTGTCATGCTTTACTTAATAGCCATTGGCTTTGTAAGAAATAAACAAAACAATGGGCTTTTGTACTTCCTGTTCACTTCTGAGAGTCTGAGGTGGCAATTCCATTTCAAGTGTTTTTAAGTCGTAGGTGAAGATTCACGTTGCCTAGTTCTCAGCCTTTAGCTTAGGTAGATGCGTTGGTCGCTCCACCTGTTGCCCAGAGAGAGGGACTTCTCCAAGGTTGGTGTAGAGACCCTTTTGTAAGGCTCCTGCTCTGCATTGCCTTGTGGGAGAGTCTACCTCTCTTCTTGCCCTGAAGATGTAGGGAAACTGTGCGATTAAAGTGGGTGCCTATGTTTGTATAGACCACATACCTCTTTAAATAGTCATGTGAGGCAGTTGAGTATCTGGTGCATGGCCTAAGGCAGGAAATGAGGTGAAATTACATTGACTTGTTCCAGAGAAATTACTGCATTTATGTTTTCATATTTAGCCCAGTTCTCTCATTTCTTGCATTCACCTGTTCAGCATTCATTTTAATACAAAGAGTAGGCTCATAAAAACATCAAGTTTATGGTTGCGTCACTTACCGGGCTGTATCTGCTTTCCAAGATTGTCACCAGCATAAGAGACTGCAAATAAAAATCAACTGAAACACACATGGCAGCATCTCAGTAGTGCCAAGCTGTACAGTGGAGATTATTTGTTTATGCTTTTATTTGCCAGCATTGACTAAACAAAGATAAGAACGTAAATGCTATAGCAGAGCTTCCCAAACAGGATTACTAGCTAGCACTTAGCATTACAATAATAGATGCCAATGTGGGAGAGAAGTCACTGCCCCACTGCCCGCTGCTTCTCTTACATCCTAAGAGCAGACCAATGAAAGGAGAGGCAGGTCTGTGGAGCTCTATGTGAGGTTTGCTGTTTTATTCAGGAACATTAATCTTTTAGTGTTTGATTCATTAAGTTTGTACTGTGTGAGCTTTGCTTTGATTCCCCCAAAATCCAACTCTGAAGGAGGGCCTTACTTTGTGAGCCTTGGTAAGTTTTACAACAAACCAGGCAAGCTCAACTCTGAATTGAGTGGGGAACAGGCCTCCAAGTCAGCTAATTTTGGATGTCAACGTGCATGGTACAAGGCTAATTGAGATACACAGAAACCGCCGTGTGCCTTTTTAATTGCATTTAGACAAGATGTACAGTATTTGAGTCAGCTTGGCAGTGTTCCAGCTGATGAAAGTGTGGATGATACCTGACACAAGTGATGATTTATTAAGTGCACTTAATAACTTAGCACACATGTTATGAGGCACATTAGAATCATAGAATAGGTGAGAAAGAACCTTTTCTTTGGACGTCATCTGGTCCCACCTCCCGCTCACAGTGAGGCCAACTTCAAATATAGAGCAGGTTGCTCAGGGCCGTGTCCAGCTGAGCTTTGAGTATTTCCAAGGATGGATATTCCATCATCTCTCTGGGCCTTTGTGAAGATTTTTTTCTTAATAGCTAATCAACCAGAATTTCCCTTGCTGCACCTTAATCTATTGCAGCTGAGCACCTCTGAGAAAACTTTAGTCCCATCTTTTTTCCAGTCACCCATTAGGTAGCTGAAGATGGCGATCGGATTACCTCCTTAGCCTGGAGAGGGAAAGGCTGAATAAATGCTCCTGTCTCAGACTTTTCACAGTATCGTGGTCCCCCCAGCCATCTCAGTGGCCCTCCACCTGCCCTTCTCCAGTTTGTCATCATCTTTCTGGTACTGGGGAACCCAAAACTGGTGACAACACTCCAGATCCTGTCTCACAAATGCCAAATAGAAGGGAAAAATTACTTCCATCTGCTGTGATGCATTACCTAATGCAGCGCAGTATGCCATTAGCCTTCAGCACTGCACGGGCGCCCTGCTGACTCCTGGTCAGTTCTTGTCCACCAGCATCCCTAAGTACTTTTCTGCAGAGCTGCTTCTCCCCAGTTGGCATCCAGCCTGTACAGTTGCATGGGGTTATTCCATCCCAGGTGCAAGATGTTACTGTTCAGCAAATGCAATTCCTCTTAAAGCTCCAGCGAGACTGGGGCACTGAAGTGACAAGCAAGACCTGTGTCGTTAAGGGCCAGAGATGGATCACCCATAATGATCACTTCCAGCAAGTGAGACTTTTACACTCAGAATAAGTAAAAGATTAAGTTTGGTCAGTGCTTAAATAACTCGGAGATGGCAGCTCTATATTTTATGCTGAGATTTTGGTATCAACTCTGAATTTTTCAGTAACCCACAGTGCCCTTTGTACAGAAAGCCACACAGTGTTCAGTATTTTTTTCCGCATTGTAGACAGTAAGGAATGGTATTGCCCAAGGCAACGTGAACGAAAGTAGAGAAATGTGATAAAGTTAGGCCTGTTGGGAAATCACTAGTCATTGGAAAGTTGTTGGAGTAAGACACCTTTGGTAGGAAGGACCCTGGTGTGACCTCGTGATTTTGTGCTTTCAGTGTTCGTTTGTAAACAGGCAAGCTGCTGGAATGGTTCTGGCATCTTCTGTGGCCTACAGCAGGGAAGGAAATGGGTGTGTATGTGTGTGCACACACACATTTGTGTACCTTAACGCTACCAGAAATGTAGTGTCAGCTGATTTAACAGGCTCAAATTTGGTTATGAAACCCTACATGGAAGGAGCATCTCCTGTGTCCCTTGAGCAATGTCTTCTGGTTGGGGTCTGGTGCTTTGGACAGGGGACAGGTCCCCAACACCATTTGCTAAGTGGGCTGTGCCCCAGGGTAGAGTGGAGGAAGAAAATGAAGAGGCAGATTCTTAAGAGGACTTTCACTGCAGAACTAGCCAGACCAGGGCAGGAGGAGTCTAATTTGTTGAAGGAGTGAAGCCTTGTTTGTAAGCAGTTAGTGATCCTGAAGCAAGTAGAGCGGGAGGCTGAGTGAGGGCAACACTGGATCCCTGAAATGGAGAGCCACTGGGAAACCACTGCCCGTGCTTTGGCTCTCCAGTGTCTGGGGCTGTTAAGCCTGGGGGTCATGAAAAGCTGCTACTCTATTTATTAGCATGGCAAATGCCATTGCTGTTTAGTGGTAAACTTGTCCTTGTGGTCTCTGTCTCCCTTTGTGCTACAAGCAACAGCTCCCCCTTCTCTGCAACCTGACAAGCCAATCTAGGTATTGCAGACCTTAACACCTGTATTAAACATGACATGAACCAGCGCTAAAGAGGCAGTGTATGGCTGAAATATAACACTTGTTCAGCACATCTACGCATAACATACCAACCTGACCAAACCTAATTGGTAGCAAAGGATGAAATATGAATTGCATTTGAAATAAATTCTCAAGCGGCTCTGAGATTGTGATTATTCTTTTACACAGGGAGAAAGGTTAGCTTCATCCTTATGTAAATATTCCCCTGGGCAGTGTTTCCCAAAGCAGCTAATGGCGAGCAGGTTTGGCACTTCTATGGGATCGTGTGGTTTTTAATAAGAGAGCGGTTTTATTCCCTTGCATCTAAACAAAATCTCTAGAATTTCTGAACTTCTAGTTATAGTAATTTTTGTGCCAGATTGGCAGGCAGTGATATTTTCTCTTTGAGACTGTCACTTGCAGTTTGGCAGAGCACAGGAGTGACTAATACAGATAAATGAAGCTAGGTCAAATTAAACAAATGCCACAGTAAAGCATTTCTAAAGTCATATATGGTCCCGTACTGCATTGTGAGGCTCAAAGCTTGATGTTGTAAGAGAGTGCATTAACTTGTTAACATACAGCCAGACTCCACAGCTTTTAAATCTGTTCTGGACTGAGATTATGCGCGTGACGATAGTTCAGGACAGGCTTCTGCAGGTACAAGCGGGTATCAGTTCTCCTTGTGACTTCAGTGAGAGTAAGAGATTCTGCACCTATTTCATGCACATGAAGAGCAAAAGTGCCTGCAGTATCTTCAGCACTGGGTTCGTGGACCATTTAGTATCCTGTTTGCCTGAAAAGTGTCTTGCCTTGAGAGCAAGAAAAGTAAATAAATGTAGGGAGAGGCTGATAAAACCCACAAGCCCTGGAGATTTCCAGGCTTCAGAGGCAGAAACCCGCACTTTAGGATTCCTTGCTGTTGTTCCTAGAATACCACAAATAGGTCAAACAAGCAACCTTGAAAGCTCAGAACTGCTTTTCACTAATGATAAATGATTGTGCAAGTATTTGAGATAAGTGTTAATTTCACATTTCTGCAGCTTTAGATTATTTTTCTTTGAATATCACCATAGTCACCAGGAGTTAGAAGACTTTCTCAGCTAATAGATTTTGCATTCTCTGAGAAATTCTCTATTAAATGTTATTTGCTGCCTGACACAGCAAATCAGACAGACTGGAAGCATATGCCATATTTAACTAATCTCTTGCTTTGAATAGTGAATGAAGAACAATCAAAGGAAATGGTTTGGAAGTAAACCATTGTTTGAAATCAGCTTTCCCAAACCAGCAAGTATAAAATAGCAGCATTGAAAAGAGCAGCATCACAAAGTAAAAAAGGCATATATGTGAGATCCTTGAGCCAAAAGGCAACCTGTTTTTTATAAATTTATTTTTAGCTTGGTCAGCTGTACTAAGTGATTTTATCAATGTAGCTAGTCTCTGGAATAAGAATGCTCACATAATCTAGTGTCAATGCAGGCAGCTATGACAGCTATGATATATACATGTAGCGCAAATCCTTTCAAATCAAATTCATACAACTGAAGTTCTGTAAATGGATTAAATCTTGATAGTCTTGCACTACTCAATTTCACTCTCACAAGCTGGCATCAAACAGGGACGGAAGAGCAGCCTTGTTGGAAGTGCAGCCCTGCTATTTTTGCCTACTTTGAACTAGATGACTTGCAAACTTTTTCCATCTCAGTGGTCATAGAGGTTGTCACAGTTTGAGAAGAACCAGAGGGACTGCTTCTCTGCATCTCCTATTAGAAGAGAGCTCCCTTTAGAAGAGACTTCCCTTGCTCAGGTAACACAGAGCTGATGGTGAAAGGTGAAACCTTTCAAATTAAAAGGAATTATGATGGCTTTTAGGTATGTATGGCAGCACATCCCAGTGCTTGGGGCAAGGAAGAAAAACCTATACTATGCCTTTAACACTACCTAGGCTTGAGATGTTAGACAGGATATGTTCTCAAGGAAGGGGGTTAGGGAAGCAGTTTCACAGGTGTGGATGCCACCCCCTTCCCCAGGTGGGTAGCACTGCTACATATAGTTTTGACATGCCTAAGTAACTGTGCTTAAAACATTACTGTCCCTCATGGCACACAACACAAGAACGAACCTGATGCTTCCACAGCTCTTCCGGATTGTTGTGAAATCAGCACTTCAAGAGGTAAAACAGGGAGGAGATAAAAAGTAAGTATCCCAAACAAAGCCGCTGTGCTTCCACTAACCCCTGTCCGAAGGAGAAGAGGCAAAGAAGGCGGCCTTGAAAGCAACTGGCTTTCTGCAATATTGTACCTCTTCAGTGCCGCTGCTCGTGCGCTTACACCACACAACCAGCTAACAGCAGTTGTGGTCAGCAGCCCTGGCTTCCACAACAAAGGATAGGGTATGGCCGAGGTTCACGAGGACAAAGTATTTGATAAGCAACAAGTCAAAGAGGGTGAGGGGAGGCCATGGGAGGATTTTTTTAGATATTGCTGTCCAAAAACTCGAGGGCAGTTTCAGCACCCAGCCAGCATACAGACTTAAGAGCAAACAGACTTCAACAGCAGCAAAGCAGGTGGGCAGTGCATAGCAGTTATAAAGTTAATTGAAAAAATAAAAGAGATTTTTTTTTTAATTGGAATGAAACTCTGCAGCAGGTACAATCTGAACATGACCTGCTGTCACTTCCCTCCTACGCATTGCAATACACTGCATCACAGGGCTGTTTATCAGCAGCAGAGCACAGTTTTGTATTCAACATAGTCCCTCTTATCCTCCCTACCACCACCACCCCCCCAAAATCAATATTCACACCATGTCTTTGGCATGAGCATCTTATGCTTGTTCTGGCTGGAGTTATTTTGCCTTGCAACTGATTTTGTGAACGAGTTTGCCCAACCTTTAAAAAACAGACTCTCAAGTATACCTCTACAGAGTGTTTTTGAGCCTGAGCAAAGCTAGTGCCTAAGCAGGAGTGAAGAAAAAGAAAAAAGCCTATTTTCAGACTTTTCCTAAGTGCAGCAGTGTCACGCAGATTTCTTCTGAAGAAACTCTTACAGCTGTCCATCAGAGCTAGCCAGCAGCAAAGGCTGGAAGCAGAATGGAGGCTGGAGGAGGGGTTTCATTTTCCTACTGGGCTGGATCCTGTGAACAATAAAGCCAAGTGGGTAAAAGCAAAAGACATGTTAATTGTAGCAAGCTGAACTGTCCTTCGTCAGTACCCGAGGCTCTCTCAGTTTGTATTGCATTTAATTCTGTCATTTTGTAATCCTGCACTGATGATAGGGGGGTGACTTTCTCCACCCATGCCGTAGTCCATCAAAAACTCCAGACCTTAACATGATGAAAAACAACCTAATTACTCTGAATTTTTGTTTAAACCAAGCCTGAACAAAGGTGTTGTTATTTAAGTTGAAGCTCCAGTTTAAAAAATAATGAGAATCCAGTATTGCACATGGTAAGCTCTAGATCCTAGTTAAGCTATACCCTAAAAATCACAAAATGGAGATGATGTTGAAAATCCTCAACCAGCCTTACCCCATTAAAGCTACTGAAGTTTTGCCCACATGTCCTTGCTGGAGCTGTAGCCAAGGATTTAAGAGGTCCATGTTTGTTTAAAATTGCCTCCAGACTACCTGAAACTAGAGGCCCAGGATCTCTGCAGAGCCATTGGGCATTGTTTTTATTTGTTTTCATCTGTGCATGAATTTCTTTGAAAATACCCAGCAGAGCAATAAGAAGGGATTGTTTTTAATCTTTCGAGATGATAGCATGCTGTTATGCATCAAGGACACTCAAAAACAAAGCATCAGATAAACTGTACCAGGAGATTTTATTTTTTTTTACCTCCGGGCTTTTCCAAAAATAAAACCATTCTGCATGGAGCTTGCTGTTGATGAGACTTCTGTAGGTTTGGTTTGTCATCCCAGAAGCATTATCACCACCGTGTTCAGGCAATTTACATGTGTGCCTGCATGAAAATGCAGCTGGATTCTGCCTATGCTCAGCACCCTGAGGGAGAGCGGTCATTATGCTACAGGGACAGCTGGGACCTGGCCTTGAGCCAAGACCTTGCTTAATGCAATCAGAAGATTTCAGTGATACAGAGTGGATTTTACATCCCCTTCTCTGGGACAGGGAAGCTGAAGCTGGAGTTTATGCCCTACTGCTACCCGAGTTTAAAACTAGTCTGTGCATTTTTTGTATTATGCGGGACAGCACAGTGGACAAAAGAGCGCCTTCTGCCATCCAGGTTTCAAATCATATTAACGACGACTATTTATGTAGCTGCAAATCTATCATTTCTCTTGTTTGAGATCTCTTCAGCAGTATCCTTCCCTGCCTGAATGAACGATGTTATAAAACACGGTAATTATAAATCTCATTGACTGCCTTGCATTCAAGGGCGTGTTCCCCCCGAGCATTGCTGTGAAGCGTGTTACCCAGGAGACTGTCCTGCACAATCCAAAACAGAATTATTCTGACCCAGCAGCTTGTTGGAGGGGAGAACGTTTGGGATTCTGACCTGCTGCCACACCACAGTAAATGCATTTTTCTCATTTCACAGCAGGGCAATGCCACAGTACAACAAGGCCAATACATTCAAGTAGTATTTTGAGGCATGACTTACGTCTCACTGACAAGTGCTGGCTCCCTAAAGATGCAGAAAGGGAGCCTAGGACAGCAATCACAAACCAGAAGTCCTGCTGGCTGTCCACACAATTTCAGCAGCTTTCTCTGAAGGTTTGGTTGTCTTAGACCTTCTGGGCAAAACCATAAATACCTCAGACAATATAACACATTATCGATAAAACCCTTTCTTAAAATCTTCAAGTCAGGCTGTGCTCGTAAGACAGGCAAAAAGTGTTTAATAAGTGACAGCTGGCTGTTCTGCCTTGCACTGCTAACTATAGCATGCTTCAATACCATCCTTTCCCCATCGATCTGATTGTAGTCAGGATCTGTATGGATACTTTCCTCAGTCCTGAGGGATTTATTATCGGTATCAATCATGATGCCCAGGGCTGTAAAACCTGAGCAGTCTTATGCTCGGGGGGGGGGGAGAGAGAAAAGAAAGAGCTTCCTAGAACAGTAGCAAAAACAAAATACAGCTGTTGCCATCCATTTTCTCAATTACTGTCAGTGCACAAAAGGAACACAGTGCTATGTGGTAGCCTAGGCAGTTGCATCCTCTTTGTGCTCAAGTAGGAGAGGGAGGTGAGGTGCAGAGCAGTCACTCCCAGCAGGTGTTCAAACCAATTGAGTTTAATTAGAAACATCCTGCTGAAAATGTAAATGTTTTACAAGTACATCAGCCCCATCAGGGGCTGCTGCTGCAACCTGTGTTTTGTTGAGGCTTTGACACAACAACAACTGAAGGTGCCCCTTTCCCTTGTTTGCTGTCTTCAGTGCTCCCCAGACACATGAGGGCTAAACTCGTGTCATACTGCTGCACGGGGGTCTTTTCCACATTACTGCCTCCCTCCTCATCTCAGAGATGCAGGCTGGTTCATTTAACATACCCATGCCTGTTCCTCCTAGCACAAAGGCAGACCAACCTCATTAAAGTGAAAGGGCTTTGCTACTAGACTCAGGAACGGATGCAATGCTAGGGGTTGTACTGCTCTGTAAATGTCCCCTTCATATAGATTATACAGACTTCACAATGCTTGTGATTAATTGTTTTATTTGCTTAGGTCTGCAGGCAGCACTGAAATGTATCTGATATGTACATTCCTGTGTGATTGCAGGAGTTACTCAGTTCATTATATTTAGGCAGTTGCGTTTTTTCACTGGTTTGCTGAAAATCATGAGAGGTTGATTTTACCCTCTTTCCTGATGATCCAATACTTTTCCTCTGGCAGTTCTCAAGAAAATGCATTTTTCCCTCCTCCAAATACAGTATCCATCATTAGACTAGTGCCAAACTATGTGACTGGCAAAATAACTGGTCTGTCGTGCAGGCAGCTCTGGTGCCATCTAAACAAGAGACACTCTACAGAAGTTTTCGGTTAATTCAAACCTGGTTCAGGTTACTAGTCATTAGAAGTCATCCCCTTACCTGGTGTCTCTGAAGAGGTTGCAGCCATTTGTTCCCTTCAATTAAGTGACAGGCTGATGAGCCCATGCCTGTAAAGGAGGTATGCAGATGCTTTAGGAAATCATGGGTATGGTTTTTATAGGTGGCAGGCTGTCTAGAGTCAATCCTTCAATAAAAAGAGAATTAGCTATTCCTCCCTGCACATGGTTTTAGACAGCGCTGTATTGCTTTAACATCGTTCAGAGCTCACATAGAGCCACATACCTGCCAAACTGACAGCTCCTATGGTGCTTCTGTAGGAGCAAGGATTTCTCTGAACGGTGAAGTGCAACTAGATAGTTCTGCTGCTGAACCAATTCTTTACAAATCCCGTGTGCTTGTATTTCTGTAAGAATATCAGCACCTTTTCTCAGTATACCTCCATTGCTTCTGAAACTAAAATGTAAATATTAAGAGTATAAAGCTAAATACCTTAAACACATGCCAACAAAAACAATCACTGCTATATTTTGGCTAAATATTTTTATCTCAGGTATCCATCTATGAAAGAGCAGCATATCACTTTGGAGTTTTAAACAGTTACAGAAATGCAGCCAGATCCGGACAAAATATGCTTGGATGAGTAACAGTTTTTTTCATGCTTGACTTCCAGAAAGATGACTGCTATGGAAGGGTCTGGTGTGGTTATTACATGACAATTAGCAGTTGTTTCTCTGCTGACAGATGTCCACATCAAAAAGCACTGATTGTCTCTTTTGTTTGCAGTTTTAGAGATACCATAATCAAGTAGCTTAGACCATCTCCAAGAGATACTGTCCTTTGCACCAAAAGTGCGGTCTCATTGCCTAGATTCATGCTGGGGAAGGTCAGATTGTGAAGTATTATAGCAGATGATTTATGTGTAAGTTTAAGTCCTTTCTTCCCATACAGAATTAAAAATTGCAGTTAGTTCTGTGGATAGATCTCTTATCTAGGACAGATGAACCAGCTGTATTTCAGCATTTTGTTTACTAATTAACTGTTTCAGCAATGAAGTGACATACAGTATGCACACATCAATTTGGTGGTATTGCTCATCTGGGACTGGATGACAAGCTAAGAAGCAAGAGAAGGGAAAGGAAGGATTTGTGAAGAACAAAACTTCGCATGAACCCATTCTGGTGAACAGTCAAAGGTCACAAATTCTCTTGCTGCACAGCTATAGCACGGAACACGTCTCAAAAGAAAGCTTAAAACGTCACAGACAAAATAGTCTTATTATTCAGATAATCCAGGGGAAAAATAGCTGTTTTACATTAGTGCTGAAAAGAATGCAGTGCAAACTGTGACCTAAATGAATATTTCTGCCTGTAATCCAGAGGCCCGTCCTCTAGCCTTTCCCTCCTGCAGCCCAGTGAAGTTAAAAGGAGTCCTTGAGTGAGGGTTTTTTGCCTGAGGTGGGATTGCAGAATGATGTGCTATATCTGGCAGTGTGATTTTGAAACATTTGCTAACAGGCAAAGGTCTGTGGGAGCAGACATGAGACTGGCAGGTGGGATTTGATAGCAGAGATCTTGTGCAGCTGCCAAAAAATCACAACCCAGATGCTGGAGTTGAACACATGCTGGCTGATAGGAATGATGTTCTGGGGAAAAGAGGAAGCCAGCAAGTGTCTGCCAGAGAGAAGAATTTGATTCGGAGTCCAGCGCTGCCTTACCTCATCCTTCTCCTGGGGTCAGACAAGTCACAGGACTGTCTATGCATCAGTAACTGGCTGGGCATGGAGATGTACTGCATTTTTTCATTATGCTGCACCCAAAAAGTACCTCACCGAGTCAGACTCCTCTTTGCCTCTCCAGAAGCTTATTTAAATCCCCTACTTTACCGTCTGCTTTTCCCTCTCTCTCTCTGTCTCTTCTCTGCATGAGCTATCTTTTCTGAGCTCCCTATTCCCCTCACACATTCATTCTGTGAGGTACGTTTTTATTGCTGCTCCTCAGAGACCATATTCTTCCCAAGACGTTGATCTTCCTTACTTTTTTCTCCATCCCTGCTGTGTTGGAGGTCGGTTCCCTCTCTGAAAAGCACCAGCAAAGAGAGCAAGCATGCATGCATTGAAACAAAGAAAAGCACAGCAGCAGACCAGCTGTCTTTGATCCTTCCACAACCACCCTGATCCATACGTAACTAGGACTAGCACTGTATCCAGGCTCTAAGGGCATCCACAGACCAACTGGTGGCTAACATGCTCCCACACTCTAGTATGAAAGATCTGGGCAAAGCCAGCAGCTTGCAAACTAGGCCAAGCACTTCACCCTTTCTGCCCAAGGGAGGAATTTCCTAAAAATACATGTCCTGACATACCACTGAGCCACATGGCACTGTGAGTGCAATCCTATTTTCAGCCTGCTCTGCAGGGTGACATAGCTAGTTACACCTCCTCCCAAAAATGGCATGTCGGCAGCGCAACACTTGCTGGTGGACCATCAGCACAGCCTCCTGTGGGACAGTGCTCTCCATTGGAATTCCCTGTCGAGTGATCGCACTCTTGTGCGTAAGGCTGTGGTTGCAGGAAGCATCCCCAGTCATGCTGAGTGTAACCAGGTCAGCTGCTTTCTGCCCGTTGGTACAGCAGTGGTACTCTGCCAGTCCCAGATAGGTGGGTTACGGGCTGGGGAGGAGAGAGCAGTCAAAACTAATTCTAATCTGACCTTAAGAGAAGCTCTGCCAATGGGTATCATGCCTGCGTGGCACATACCTTTTGCAGCTCCAACAAGCAGGACGACGGTAAAGCAACGTTTGGCTTCTGGAGATGATTGGTAGCCTCCTTCCAAACCATGGCTGGTTAGCAGATTCTGTTTTCCCAACTCTGAAGCTTATTGCAGAATCCCAGGAATGTTCCTGCGCTTCAGATATCCCAAAATAACTGCTCTAAGCTCTCCTTGGGGAAAAGCAATCCTTAGAGCTGCCTCTTAACTCAAATTTTTGTGTTGAAGCAGCTGAACTTGAGGGAGAGAACTTGACTTTGCCTCTAGTCCCTGGCTCCCACAGGAGAAATGAGCATTTTGGGTGCTCACATTAATAAGTTTGTGTGTCAGCTCACTCACTGTCCAAGGAATTGCAAACACTTTGTTCTCCTCATTTCTGTTTGCTGCAGAAACCCCCCTCCCCCACTGTCATCCTCCCTGCAAATCCACTGGTTAGCTGGCAGCTTCAGTAGTCCAGCCATCAGAGCAAATCCCTGGCTGTGCAGCAGGATCACGGCTCCTGAGCAACAGTTAGAATCTGACAGAGCTGTTTTGCAGATTTGTTGCCCTCTCTCTTCCTCTGCAGTTGCCACGCTTCCTTCCTCCATCCAGAGGAGACAGTGGAGCCATCACAAACAAGGTGATAAGTGATTCTCTGACACTGAATCCATCACTTAGACACTATGAGTGGCCATTTCCTCTCCTGGGGGAACTGCGCATTTCCGTCACCATTGAGAGACCGGACCTGCTGGGGTGTTTGGGGTCATTGGAAGGAGCAAATCTGATCCACTGCGCAGCACAGATATTTCAGTCCGTTAGCGTTAGCGGGAGGGCTGGTGCTCTGCTTCTCAGAGGTGGATTATCCCGGTTTCCAGGGAATCTGTAGCTCCTGTTTATCTGTGCCAGTCACTTGCGTTCCTCTGTTGTGGTAAGTTGTTCTCCATGTCCCTGAGGTGCTCATTACCACATTATTCAGGCTCTGTTTATGCAACTTTAGAAACCAAAATAAATTCCTGAAAGACAAAACTCCCCACCTTTTCTCTGATCCCTTCTCTAAAGTGTGTCTAACACCTTACAAGAGAAGAACCTGATAGATTTCTTAAACCCCTCGAGTTCCTGGGGTGGTTTGGTCGTCTCTGGAGAATAAAACTTTCATCCAGGCCTAAAGACATCGCCCTTGGCCAGATCTCTCCCTGCAGCAGATGCCTCTCCACTGAGCTCCAGCCTGATCTTCCAGAAGGCTATTAGCTTTAGTTGTGGTTTCCCATCCACAGCCCTCAAGATACCACTGCAGCTCTACTAATCAGTATTGTTGTCATGCTGCGCTTTGCTCTGAGGTCAAATTAAAGCCTAGAAATTGTAGTAGTTAAGTTGCTCTACAGCTGAACTCATAAATGGTATTTCAGAAAGTGCTCAGGGAACTGTCAGAAGGGAGAAGGGGTGTAATGACTATCCCCTTTATACGTCAACCTTCAAACACTGTTTTTCACAAACAAGGAAACCAGTTATAATTAGTTTAAATTCTGTGCTATTTAGGCTGCCTGTTATCACACCAAAGACAGGACAGAGTGATAGACTATAGTAATGTAGTATATAAAATAGTGTGTAGCACAGTAACAGAATATGTTGCTTTCTGGTACGTAAGACACAGCTGCACAAATGGGGGTGGGAACTATCAAGACTTCCAGGCTGTCAGCAAGCTGTCCAGATACACTGAGCTGGCCACAGTCAAGAGGAGGAAGTAGAAGTCCCTTCTTGCCAAACAAATGGGAAACATGAAAACATCACAGCTTTCCAGTGTTGCTGGAGTTTCCATTTACGCTAATGTTATGTGCAGTATTTATCAAAAGTCTTCAATTATTTATCTTCTCAATTAGTTTCTTCAGTCATTCTCTTTTGAGCATGTAACAGAAAATGCTACCTGTAATTCAGCAAAATCTCTTTGTGCATGGAGGTTCATGATTTATGAGAGAGTTTATGTTAAGAGACAATAAGGGAACATGCTCCTTGTGGGATCAGAGGCACCAGAGCAGAAGCTGGAGGCACTGGCTGGACCACAGCAGTGCATTTCTGCCTAGCTTGCTCTGTGTTTGCCAGTAGCTCAGCTAGCTTACTGCTCAGCTGCAATATTGCACTCTGAGGCTCCGGCTGTAGTTGCGTGGAGGATGTCATTAATAACATGCTATCCCAGAGACTGCCAGTAGTGGAAAACTAAGCAAATTAAGATTTTTTAAATATCTCGGCTCTCCTTTCAGAAGACATCTGCTGTAATCTACATCATTGGCATCCTACGTGCTTCTGTCAGCTGTGTCTTCGCTGCGATACACCCTTCCTCAGAGACATTCTGAATGCGGTGCTTGCTCTGGCAATTAGTTCTGTGGACTGAGGTTCACAGAGACCCTCGGCAGAGCTGAAGCTGTTAACTAGGAGAACCTGTTCACGACACATACATTCAGACAAGATTTACTCTGTACAGAGAGGGGAAGATAACACGCATGGGAAATGTGCACATCAGCCCCTCCTCTGTTGTGAAACAGTGCATTAAAAATTGGGGGAAAATGCAGCATTGGCACTGGAGGAAACCTAAGCAGACAGAAATTCCTTGTTCGTCAGCCACAGCACACTGGGCACTCAGATTAATTGGGCGTCCAAGTCTCAAGCCTAGACATTCCCCAGCTACATGCAGCAACATCTTGCTGTGTGCAATGGAACATAGGTACCTGCTTACTGTCAAAATAGAGGCAGAGAGCTGTTTCATCCCCTGGGAGCAATGGGAGTGCTTAACTGCTGCTCTAACTTCTTAAAAATATTTGCTAGAAGTTAGCATGCACCCCCTGGGCACAAGAGAGACAAGTTCTCAACCCTCCTCAGCCTGAGAACATTTAAACCCAGAACTTCTGCCTTCCAAAGCTTTTCCCTTGACCCTGTCCCTGCTCTCTGAATTGTTCCTGAGTAATGGCAGATTATTCAATGCGAAATGCATTAGCAGCCAGTGAAGCACAGCAACTGCTTTCTAGTCAAGTGCTTTTTAGCCAGCAGGTTACCTGCCACTCTTTGGCATCCTGCATGTACGTTGCATGCATTTTCTCTCATTGCTGATGCTGATCAGTCTCAATTCTGCACGTATTTTGAAATACTTCAATATATCTAGGCTGAATCTCGCTAATTTCAACAAGGCTTTCTGCCAGGGAACCATGTACAGTGCATAACAGAATTGAGACCGTAAATTATAAATTATATGTTCTAAATTGCTATTTATTATTAGTTTGGGACCGTCTCTTAGTGCATGTTTTTACAGACGACAACATGAGCTTGAGTCCTAGTTGAAGCTCCTGTGCACTCTACTGCAACATTACTATGACAACTGCTAAGATCAGGGCTGGGAGAAATCTTGCCTTCCCTAGGAAAAGAGAGTGCGAAACAAATACTGCATTTAGTTAGTCTCAAACACGTGGTTGAGGCATTCTGTCAGGTTTCCTTGCTTGCTGCTTTATCTCCATTTGGTCTCAGCAAAGGAAGAACTACCTAGAGAATATTCAGCATGCAGCAAACAATTCTGCTTTGAATGAAGCTTAAGTGACGACACTCCAACAAGGCAGAAAAACTCTTCATTCTCCCCAGGCATGTATGAGCCTCCTTACGAAGAGATCAGAGCCTCCTGGTTTGAAATGCTGCCTTAGGGTTTGCTTTTTATGTCAATAAATGTTTTATCACATGTAAGCTTCAAATACAGTACAAACATCCCTGCTAACATTTGATGAACTCAAATAGAGGCAGCAAGCCTGGGCAGAGGGCAGTGTGCAGCTCGGCACTGTTTCCCTTCTGCAGGGGGTGGCTTGCCTTGGCTTCGCGGCAGGGGCCTGGGCGAGACGGTGCCTTTGCAGTTATACACTGCCTTGAAAAACACATTGGCAAGCTAAGGAAGGGGATGTTCCTCTCTTCGGGTCTTCGCCACTTTTGATCTTTTCTTTCTTTTGCTTTTTCTTCTCTCCTTGCCAAAGCTACCTCAGTATGGTTGGTAAAGCATATCCATGTGCCCAGGTCTGTGGTGGGCTTAAGACATCTCTGTCTTCACGCACAGCTAGTCTGTATCTCTTGATACCTCCTCGCAGTCTCATTTCTTCTCTTACCTCACACTCATCTGTAGCACATGAAGATGCTGCAGTGAAGTTTAAGCTGCACTCTGCTGCTAGGCTGCCTTTGGTGCCTGCAGTACCGGAGCTGAAATCTCCGGGTGGAAGCTACTGAGTTGAAACCCACAGGCAGTGCACAAGTCCTACAAATCATGATGCAAACTTGTTTTTTTGCTTTTCCCAGCACTTGCCAGTTCCCCCCTGGTGCTGTTCCTTTGGTTTTCCTTTCCACATGCTGCGTTTTGCAGTGGTCCTTCCTGCCTTTCCTCTCCTCCCCTCTCCTTCCCCTCCTCTGCTTATCAAATGCAGCACTTCAGCGTCGCTGACTGACAGGGGATGCAGCTGCTTCAGTGGAGGAGTTGGAGAGGGGAAAGGAAGAGAAGGAAAAGCTGCTCTCAACAAAAGAGGCAGCAGAAACACTTGAAGACGAGCTTTCCTCCAGAAGTGGATCCCAGTCACCCTTCATTAGGGCAGCAAATTAAGCTATGGTCTCTAATTCAGAGCGGACCATGACTGTTCCATGTATTCCTACAGTGTATTTTCAGAGAACAAAGCTCAGATGTATAGCTCAGGTTCGCCACAACCTGGACTGAATCAGCAAAATGGATGATTAGCTACCCCGCACACTGCCAGCCACTGTGTGGCCAAGTGACAGGACGACAAAAGCTCACTTCACTGCTCACAGCTTAAAAAAAATCCTTGCTCCTCAGAAGTGTAGGGGGAAAGAATAACAGAGCAATTGGCTAGTTAACATGTCTGTCTTTATTCTAGGAGACCTAGGATTTCCAGGGTTAATCTTTGCCGTTTTCCAAAAGGACTCTCTGATATTTCATGATTTATGCAACGGATTTTGCTTACAACTTATTCTGATTGCTAAATAATTACAGAAGCGTATGTTGCCCTGTAGCAGTGCGGATTTTTCTGTTACATGAGACTGTTACCACCAAGTGCCAAATGCATCTTGAAAGGCTTTTTGTAGGGTTCTGCTGAATAAGCGCACTTTTGAACGAGCACTTCTCTGCAGCATGCCCTGATCTTGCCAGCTGCTGATTACCCTCCTATTAACCACTAGCGACATGTCCATATTACACATTGGAGTCGACAGTAAGGATACCCCATTTACCTTGAAATTAATTAACGAATGCACTAGCAGAAGCCCAACAGCAAAGTCTGCAAAGTCTAATTTATTCTGGAAACTTCCTAGGGTATTTAGACGATCATGGGTGAAAATGCTCTGCTCAGCTGAGAAGAGCATCAGAGACAACCTCTGGAATCTGAGTCTCATGCAAAGAAAGAACTTGCATTTAAAGAAATTATTAAAATCAATTTGTAAAGGATTAAGATAGAGTCTAGTCCACCTATACAGATTCTCCAAGAATGAGGTGACCATGCAAACAAAACAAAAAGCAGTCTTCCAGGAATGAAATAAAACATGTTGCTGGACAACTCGTTCCAATGCAAGCCCCAAAGGAATGAACAAGTAAATCTCTGCCACCTTAGTGGAAGGAGACAAGGATGCCAAGACTCAGGATAACTCCCTGCTGCTCATCAGGTGTTTGAACTAAACATTTGCAAAGGAAGTTTTGACTTTCCTTACTAAAAATAAACTCCAGCTTGTACGTGAGGCTTATTTTGTAGTCTTCCATAATGTCTTTTTTGCACTGTTTTCTGGGAATTTTATAAGCTAACAACCTTTAAGGAGGTTTTGTCGAACTCTAAGGAAATAAAGGCACAGATCAGAAATGTCAGAACCTTCTGAAGTGGGACTTCAAGTGGGGCTTATACTCACTTTCTTTATTATTGGAAATTGAAAACAAGTAACTTTTTTGCTCATCTAACTTAAATTGAAATATGGCTCTCCTAAAGCAAAACCAGCCTCACTCAAGCATCAATTACTAAGTATCACATCACTGAAGGCAAGGGAGTCCAACCCACTGTCACTGTAGAAGTGGTTTCGGTCTTGTTTTGCATGCGCACAAGGTCAAAAATACCTTTGAAAAAGCTTCCCATACGCACCCTCTGTTCCCTGAAGTGAAAAACAATAAATTCAGGAGTCCAGCTGCCAGCGTAAGGCACCCTAAATCAGCAAACCAAAATCGCTATCTCCCTTCTGCCTTCATGCACCGCTAGACTGTACCAGCTTCGCTGTGCCACAGCCCTTCACCTCAAATTAATTTCTTCCGGTGCTTTCACTGCCATCATTTACAGTCTGGCTTGAAAGCACAACCTTCACTACTCCGCCTCTGTTTACAAGATCTGAAGTATGTCTTCAGACCTAAAGAAGAAAATTAAATTAATCTGCACAAGTTACCCTCAGACCTCCCTGAGTGAGTGATTTAGCATCCAAGCGCTGTACAGCTATATTAAGGCAAGCAGCACGTGAAATGCATGCGTGTGGCTAGCACAGGCCTGGTGCGAGCCCAGGCGACATGCTGCTCGCAGGAGCTCAAAAGCAAAATGATTCCCACACGTCTTTTGGCTTGGTTTGGAGTTTTTTACTATTTAAATATGCTTGAGTTTACAAAGAAGCCTGTCCTCGTTGCTGCTTAGGACCTGCCTGGGTACCAACAACACTGACAGGGAAGACCATAGTTAGAGGTACTCAACATCTTTGGGAGGAAAATAACCGGGCAAAACCAGAAGTGCCGGTGCTAGCCAGGAGGTGGCAGAGGAGCGAGGCCACCTTGTAGACTGGTTTCTGCATTAATTTGGCAAAAACACAAATACAAACCAAGGAAAGGCAATAAAACCCAGCCCCACCCTCCATCTTCAGGAATAAGAGGGTGAAACCCTTAATCACATTCCTGCTTGTATTTATACTAATTGCTCATCTTCCTGAGATCTGACTTTATGAAATTATGCATGCACACCAAGCAGATGAGTTTCCATAGAAACTCAGGAACTGAACTTTCATTAGAAAAATCTTTTTATAAAAAAAATCTTCCAGATCAAAATGCAAATTGCCTGTCAGTGGGTGGCTTTCTGAATTTATATATAATTTTTTTCTTTTGCACTGTAGGCAGATTCCAGCTGGACCTACATAGCAACAACATGCAGGCATTGTTTATAGCAAGCCAGACTCCATTGGGAAATAAATTCAGTAGCAAGGAGAAGCTCTCAAGTGCAAATACCTCAGGGAAACAAAAAACTGAAGTGCTCAGTGCTGCGTCTTCGTGAGGCTTGGGGATTGTGCAGCCTCCAGCTCTCACAAAATGCTTGTGGTTTGCAAGGAGCAGGGTGGGGAGGAGGGGAGAGAGGAAACCCTAAGCAAGAAACTCTCCTGCATGCAGAATTAATGATGTTCAACCTGTCCTTTAAGCATCCAGCAGCATATTTCTGCCGGTTCAGTTAAGCCTCACTGGAAAGGCTGACACCATCTGTCGTGGCTCACGCTGGGTGAAGGAGTAGGTCTCAGTGCTGGGGTTTGGGAACCTTGGCAGGCCTGGGTTGGAGAGTGGGTTGGCCACGCCGTGACCTCCGCTTGGGCTGAGGCCTGAAGCACAGCATCTTTTGCCCGCTCCACGTGGAAATCCAGGCACGTGGGCAAGAAGGCACCATGGGGCAGTTCCTGGTCAGAACAAGCGGGAAGCAGGACAGTGGGCATGCCTGGGAAGGGCCACACCTCCTGGGTTTCTCCCCAAAAACATACAGCAGTTTTTTTCACTCATGCAGTATACTGCAGCGTCAACAGGAGGCTTTCCCTTGGCTTTGGGGAGCCTGAGATCACCCTTTCTGAGGGTTCACAGATGTTTTTTCAGCTAAACTGGCATGCTTGAAAGCACTTGAATACCAATGAGCAAATGTTCATGTGTGCTGCACTTACTGGTGGGCTACTCTTCAGCATCTCCCCCAGGTGAACACGGTACCTGGGGTTTTCATACAGCCTTGTCCCAGTGCTGCAAAACAGCTGCAGGGACCATTAGATGCCAAGCTCTGTCCTCCTCAAGCACAGGCAAAGTGAAATGCAGTGGCTTCACGTTGGGGAGCCGTAGGCAGGGGAAGCCATGCCAGCATCTGGTCCTTGACCAGCAAGGGTGCTGGGGCAGACAAGGGAGCTGTGCTGCACGAGTGGTTTACGATGAGGTGGATTTCACTGCAGCATTGTTGAGATGTGCGAGATGTCAGCCGGCAAGGGAATTCCCCTCCTCATTGGAGGGGGATGACAGGCAGCAGCTGCACAGGCTCGCTGGTCCCTGTGCCTCCAGGGCCAGCGGCCCTCCCGGAGCATTGAGAGGCTTGATGCCATTAGTGTCAGGGTGAGGACAGCAATGGGTCCCTGGCCACCAGAGAGCACAATTGGCTCTGCTTGGTCCGTGCAACAGGAAGAGTTTTTAGGAGGAGTGGTTTTGTGGTTGAGGACAAACTTGAGCTGAGGTAGCTCCCATCTATTCTGGGCTCAGCAGCAGATTTGCTGTGGCCACACTACTTGTCCTTTCTGTGCCTCATTATGCCTGTCAAGCAGGTGACTCAAATTATAATTGTACAAATTTCTTCCAATCTGTTATTACGTGCCTGCGGTCATCTCTGGGCAGCTACCTCCAGAGGAACCAGCCTCTCCCGTCGGGGTACCTCTGTGCCACCTGTGCCTGCTCACAAGGGGACGGTAATATTAGGCCCTGTTGCCTCATCATTTTCCAACAGAGGGAGAAACCTAAAGAAAAAACATCCCCACTGCATCGTTAGACAATCAGATTTGATACTGAGTTGATTATTCAGGTCAAGGTTATGGGCAAGAAAGAGGCAGTGAAACTTTTCACAGTACCACTGATTCTTGATTCTTAATTTTTCTCTTAGGAAAAGTAATGGTTTCTGTAGGTATTAGTACTATCACTGGCTATAGGGTCTTAGTCATGCTGACGCACCCTGCATCTAATGGCGCTTTTGGGAAAACAAACAAAACAAGACAAAGGCAAGATCTTCACTATGTCCAAAAGTATCACCGTTCTTTCATCAGAAATTTACTTGGGTTCTGGTTGCAAGAGATCTCAGCTTTCTTATGTCTTTTCATATCAACTAAAGGCAAGTAGACCCATTAAAGGTGAAGCTAATGCTTTTCTTCTTATATATGACTGCATCCACATACTACATAGTCCCAGGAAGAGCATGAAGTCAGGCAGTCATCTCACTTTCCAGCATTTCCTCAGGTGAGTGCAGGCAGAGGCCATGCAGAGCTTGGCAGGCGACACGGAAGTGTTGGCTGCTTCTTCCACAGGCCACACCTGGATGAAACTGGTGGGAGGTTCATCCTGGTGCATGCACCTTCAGGAGGAGGCAGAAAAATGCCACTAACACACTGTGGCCTGCAAAGCCCACGTGACCATCTGGGCTCGGTGTGATTGACTGCTGCATAATTAAAAGGGAGCCTGGCTCATTAGATGTTTTGTGGATTCAGACACATCCATGCGAGCCCTATAGGAAAACATGTTCTTCCTACCACTTCTTTCATCCTCCCCCTCCTGTTCCTTCCAGATGGTTACACCCACTTGTGTCTTTTCTTACCCTAAGGACAGCTTTTCAAACAAGGTTCCTCCATCCTTCTCCTCCCTCACACTGCTTTAGGATCTACACTGGAGTGCAGGAGGACAGAGGGTCCCATGCTGTTCCATACAGCCAGCCCCTAGAAGGCTGGAAGGGGACCGCATCCCTCTAGCCCCATTTGTTAAGAAGAAAGATCTTTCTATATGGTCAGGACGTAGGAGCTGAGAGACTTTACCTCAGCCTCAGCTGGATGTTCCAGATGTGCAAGAGTTAATTTAGATATTCGGTGTAATTGAGCCAGGATTAGAAGCCAGTGTAATCTACTCAAGGAGAGATGGACGCTTAAAGGGACTGTAGCCTTTCCTCTATGTAGCACCAGTATACTCTCTCCCAGTAACACACAGCAGGAGCACTTGCAAAGCTGGATCAGTCTCTGCTTAAAAAAAAATTATTTTCACATAATTTTTTTTTAATTACATTTCACATGTTTTTTTAAATTACACATCATAATCAAAAAAAGCAGAGCTTAATAGCTGATTGCTTCTTTTCTCCAGAAATAGGTGGAGATCCCCCCCATAGGCCTCCTGCGCCTGCACTCATACGTCTGCCCAACTTGCTGGGAGCTCGGGGCTCTCCGTTTCTTCCTCTGTTTTGTGCTGTTGTTAACTGCTCGTCACTTGTTTGTTGACAGGGCCTGGTGCTGAGCAGACTTGGGCGGAGGGACCTGGCCCAGAAAGTACTCAGAGATGCCATCCGGATCCAGACCACCAGTCACAGGGCATGGAACAGCCTTGGAGAGGTCTTGCAAGCTCAGGGGAAAAATGAAGCAGCCATCGAATGCTTCCTCACCGCTCTGGACCTCGAATCCAGCAGTCCTGTCATCCCGTTCACTGTCATACCCAGGGAGCTCTGAAGCTTTGCCCTGCAGCTAAGCATCTTCATTCCATGGACAGACACCAAAACCAAACAAGTAAAGAAAAAGCCCAATAGAAAAATGCCATTGTAACCTGGAACTGGGCAAAATAATTCCAGGGTGGGGCTCAGGTCTCCATGCTTAGCTGAGAGAAGCCTAACTAGAATTTGCAAGAGGCAGAAATAGAGAATGCCTTTTTCTTCACAGGCGCCTGGCTCACCTCCTGTTCAAGTTAATAGCAAGGCTTATTTCGAAGTATTGGTTCAAGGTGACTGTCTGTAGAATAGATCATGCTAGGGTCCAGCTGTTCTAAGCACTTGCACCTTTCAGTTTTCATTAAAGATAAAAACTCCAAGCCCTGAATTAAAGCCCAGACCTGTTCTAAACAGGAGTAAATGCACCAACTAACCTGACCAAGTTGTGCTTAAGCATGTGGCTGCCTCCACACAGATCTGACAGGATAGGAGTGACAACTAAACCATATAGACATGCAGTATCTGCCGTTTACAAAATTATTTCAGCTATTTTGATAATAATTTTTCCTGCCTTGGTCTTATATACTGCATATGCTCACTATATTTAGTGTGGCGTTTGCCTAGACCAATTCAAATTAAAAATACCTCTTTTTTAAAAACTGCTATTGCAGTATGATTCACAAAAGCAGAAAGACCAAAGACCAAATCAGTTCACACTTGAACTAGTATTAAAAACATATATGTATCTCCAATTATATATTTATTGAAAGGCCTTACATGAAGTAGCGAATTATAAACTCTGAGCTTCATTCTTATTAATCATCTATTGCATCACTTTTAGTGAGAAATATAGTGATTATCAGTATATAGTGACTGAACTCTGTGCTCTACTGCATTACTATTCCTGGCACGAAACACTTTCATATCCATCTTTTCATGATACAAAAAATGGCAGCAGACTTTTAAGGGAAAGTGTGCTGAAGGCAGCATGTGTATATATGAATTTCTTCTTTCTTAGAACCAAATCTCTGGATTGTCTGTAGAAATTTCACATCAGAGGTACAGAGTTGAGCCTTCAGTGGAGTGGGATCATTTTGTGTATCATGTCAGGTGTAAGAGTGGTCTCCAGAGCCATCTGAAGAGCTCCTAATTCTGCAGCCTCCCCACGGCTGGCACAGCTGGGGTGGGGGACGCAGCTGGCATATCCCAGCTCCTTAGCTGTGCTTGACCTCCTTGGAGCCTTGGCAGCGAGGTAGAGCTGTACCGTGCTGTCACACGACACACAAGAGCCAGCCCCGTCCAGGCCAGTCCCAAGACGAAGAGCTGCGGGCACTTTTCTATGCAAAAGGTTGGCGCTCTGCGCCTGTTTCTGTCCAAAGAAGATTTATGACTATTTCATAAGTGTGTTTGCACTAGAACACACTTTGTACTATAATTCTGCCCAGTATTGTGATCCACAACTAGTTCATTCCAGAAATAATAATATACTCAGGCAATAAATGAGATGGGGTTATTTCTTAAAGAGCCTAAGGCTCTAGCAGCAGACTTGAAGTCAGCGTTGTTTACAATTATTTGGAAATCTGCAGGCTAATGGAGAGGTGGGCTTCTTGCGCTGCTCCTAGACTACACCATCGTGGAGCTCCTGCCCCCAGCCTCCCCTCGAGGCGCCCGCGCCAAGGCAAGTACGCTGCCCTCAGGTTTCTCTCAGCAGCCTGTTGCACTCCCAGGCCAATATTTTTTATTTTTTTTTCCATTAAATCTTGCTGGTGCAATAGCCCAGCTTATTCTTCTGTTCATCGAGGGGTCTGGAGTGAAAGCAGCCCAGCCTGAAAGGTGCTCAGCCCATGAGGTCTCTGGCTTTCCAGTGCCACACAGGCACCAAACTGGGCTTTTTAGGCCAGAGGCAGGTTTCCAAGGAGACAGTATTACCCGGCCACATTTCTTGTTTGCAATAGCACCAGCAGCAGAGGAAGGAGTGGGTGTTAAAGTACCAGAATTTAATGAGTTTCATGAAGACAGAAAGACACAGCAGAGACCCATTTTGCTGTGAAGGATGCTATGAAGTTGACTTGCTCTGCACTGCAGGTGGGAAAGGGGGAATGGGAGGGGGAGAGATGTTGTTGACATAATATGTAAATTTGTACCCAGGTGTTTTAAACCCAGTTCAACAGTCAGATGCAATCTGACAATAGACTTAACTTTATATATATATAGGTAGATACTATATTCTGGTATTTGTTCTGCTCCACGCTTCCCAGGGTGGGAGCGAGCCTTCTGTGTAACACACAAAAAGAGTCAGCGTGGTCTGACATTACCGCTTTCTTGTGCAACGTATACCTGTAAAGTGCTGCCGTAGCAACTTCTGTGTACCGGACAGCTGTTTGAGTACAAGCTATGCATCCACCTCTGTGACAGAGGAACCACTTTAAGAGTGACCTGGCGGGAGGGTACCTGTTTCTTAGCAGCAGCTGAGAAGCAAACGCTCACAGACACATTTACTTTTGCATGCGTAGCTTGTAAACAGCCACCAGCCCATCGCATTTGTTGCCATCAGGCGAACTTCATCTCGGTGATTAATCAGACTTGCCACAGCAGACGTCTTCCTAGGAGTGGTGCAAACGTGCACGAGTGCTTCGAGTGTATCAACCAGATGTTGCCAGGGTGGTCCCATATTTGTCGTGTGCATTAAGGAGTGTTACTGGCATAGGAATTGCAGTCCCAAGAGTCTCTGCTTCAGGTGTGGCATGACACGGGTAAGGCACGCACTACCAGCACAGCACACCACCGCCCCTACATCAGTTGCAGACCAAGTACTTTGCATGGAAACTGGACTTGATCCTGAGATTTGCTGCATGTTTCTCAGAGGATACGAAGCAGCCGTTGGCTGGAAGGGTGTTATATTGACCTGAAATGCTCTGTACAGTGCAGGAAAGAGGGTGATTGTGTCAGACTTGCAAGTACTTTGGGGCTAAATCCTCTAGCTACATTTGTTATTAGCACTGACCAAAACAGAAGCCTTACCGAGCTTACAGGCTACCTCTGTTCTTCAGCACGGATTTTGTTCAGAAAAACAAAGGCAACTACTTCAGACAAGCCTATGCATGGTAGTATTTATTTAGATAGCAACATTGATAAATCTAATAGACCTACTTCTCTGAGCTGAGTAAGTAAGACTTCTTTGTATAGCAGGGAGCCTGGCATGCTTAATGCTCAAGGTTTGAGACTAAGAACCTAAGATTTACATCCCATCCCTCATTTGATTATTACAGATTAATGTAAGTAACGGAGGTTTGGAGAACAGTAAGTGAAATACCAATTCTGTGAGTTTTAGCACTGATTTGAGTCCAACAGAGTTTTCTTATTAGTCTAGAAAGAGAAAAAAGGCATCATTGCCTAAAGGATCCAGGTATACCCAGGTTTCTCTCATTCCACCACAAGGTTATTTTCCTTTGTGTTGGCAGGGTGCATACAAAAGAAAAATAATTAGCTCCTATTTTTCTGTTGCACAGTAAAGGAGTAGTATTTGCCCTTGCCTTTGACCAACAAGAAAGCTTGTATATTGTAACAAAAATGACTCTGCCTCCAGGATAACAGAAGGAGAAGCCCAACAGGCCAGGGAACAACCCCCCGTCCCTGCCTTACCCCGTGTAAACTGTCATTAGCTCCACTGGAGTTGTTGGTATTTATGAGCATTTCCTCCAGCTGAGGATCTGCCCACCGGTGTACTCATGCTGTACAGGGAGTACAACAGAGCTGCCATATTCCTGCACTGCACAAGTATCCCAGTCCGTTTCTATTGGTAACAGTTCATGCTACTGATTATCACAATGCTTCAGAAGTGCTAATTATCTTTTCTTGGTAATGACTAATAAATCCAAATGGAGAACAGTCCTGGAGGGTGTTTACTTTAAAATTCACTGGCTGGGTACCAAAGTAGGCACAGCACTGACTGCTGCAGTTTGAATTACATCTTTTTTTATCCAAAAAATGTTCCATTTTTGGAGAGTCTTGGTGAAGACAGAGTTTGGCTAGCTTGTATTTTGTTTTAATGACAGCAGAGTGGGAAACAATCCTTTTTAGTGAAAAGACATCACTGCCATGATCTTTTTTCAGCCAAACCAACAGAGATTTGATAGTTGCAATTTGGCCTAGGAGAGGAAGACTTCCCAGAGCAACCGCACTGCAGCGATAATTGCCTCTGACCCAATTGTATTACAGGCATATTTGATAATTATGCAATGAGCATGTGTAGCTGAGATGTCTCTCCCTCCCCCAGCGTGGCACGTATTGGGCTAAGGAGAGCTGCTTTATGCCCCAAGGGACAACCGCAGTGCCCGTCTGGGTGCCCCATCAGCAGCGCCCTGGTGCCTGCTCTCGCCTGCGAGGTGGCTGCTGCCACCAGCTGCACCGTCTTGTTCACCAGCACCGCCTCGCTCGTGCTGGTTTAACCAGCCCTCTGACTGCTTCCTTAGCCTGGCTCCAGGAGATGGTCTCCTAACTGCTAAGCTGCTGTTCAGTGCTGCAGGATATCAGTGCACGGTCAGATAGTCATTTTCTTAGAAATGAGACGCTGAAACATCCATCAGTTTGGTGATGTTGGCAGGAGGGGAGGTAACCACTGACCCAGCAGCTGCCAAGATGGTTCCTCTGCCTTTGCCTTTAATGAACTAGCTCGCACCTTCAGCTCCAGCAAACCAAGGCAGGTTCCCAAGTAACTGGGTGCTAAAGGATCCAGCTCATTTCCCCACGGAAACACATGCCAGTCTGTAGCTAAAACCGCTAATAGGGATGCAACACCGCACCATTGCGGAGCGGCCCATGATGATGCAATTAAAAACCTCCCCGAGCCAGTACACAGAGAGGTGCTCAGCTTTGGCACGTACGAGTGTTTCCTACTCGCCACCTGAATACTGTTTATGCGGTTGTCGGAATCACGTTTCTTTGTAACTTAACTTTTTTGTCATTGTAAGATATTTTCACCAGATTAATAAAATTGACCCTGTGGAAAACAAAAAATGCTCCTCATATTTCCTGCCAGTTTCAGGACTTTTAATATATTCATGCCACAGATACTTCAAGCATTATGAAATGACCATTTGTTACATTAACTGGAACCCAGTATGCCTAGCAAGTTACCAGTTGCAAAGGGTATTTTGGCCTACACCCTGTAGTTCATGGGAAAAAGGAGAGTGAGCATGCAAGCAGCGTGCTTTCAGAGAGGAACAGAGCCAGGAAAAAGGAATAATGTAGCTTCAGATGTTTGGGTTTATGGAGATTTAAGCGAGCATCATGCTTTTCTTGTGCTTCTTCCAGTAAAAATAAACAAAGGTAGTGTGAGAAGCTCTTAACATCGAGGTTATATGCAAATACTATGCCAACATGTTTAGGGACTCACCTTATTTTGGCCACAATGCCATTAATCATCTTTCTGCTACAAACAGTTACCCCTGTGGTTATTTGGAAATAAAATATCTCCATTCGAGAGCTTCCAGATCATTCTTCGCATTTACACATCAATCTTTTGGGCAAGCTTCAAGAGGGCCTTCTTAAGAAGCCAGCCCCTTAGTTTCATACTCAAATGAGATTAAGGACAGGGTTTTTGAAGAGCATTTCTTCATAACTGTGGATGTTTTGGTTTACGAGTGTATTCAGTCTAACTCAAGCAGAACGAGGATCCTCTGGGGCAATAACAGAATTAAGTCCTTCAGCTGTTAGTACAAGGTCTTAAAAACTGGAAATTGAAGCGAATAAAATACTAGCTCTGACTTTTTCCCCCTCTTTCCCACGATACAGAGAGGAAGCGAAACAGTGGTGTGGGGTTTCGGGGGGGGGGTGGGGGGGTGGAGGGAGGGTGAAGGCTGCCACAGCCCCTCTGAGCAGAAGCCCAACTGGAGGTGTACAACTGAACCCCAACGAAAACTGGAGAATTTCATTATTCAGTCCCCTCTAAGGGACACCACTTGTCTTTGCTTCCATCCTAATGCTGGTACATTGCCTGTTATCCTCTCTGCATCACACAGATGTTTAATACTCCCTTTCTGTTTAAATGGGACGAAAATAAGCCTTTTTGCCCCTCATTTTTGCTGGTATGAACTCCAGATGGTTTGGGTACTCTCCACCCTTAATTCAGAATCCCTTCTTCCCTTGCAGAGAACCAAGTTATATTTCAGTGGTAATTTTGACATGATACTCTTGAAAGGTCATTAAGAATAATTTAATAATTTTTAATTTAATATAATTTTTAATAATTGAGTCATACCTCCGCTTTTGTCTTTCTGCTGCAGAATGGGTAAAACCAACTCAGATACATACAGTATATTCCTGCCTTGTGTGAAGCCCAGATACTTAGCAGTCCCATAAACAGCAAGGGAAGAGATGAGAAGCGTCACTGCTGCCCAGATACTTACTTCCATGGCAGTCTCTGGCTGTCAGGTTTTTGTGGAGTCACCAAAGCAGTAAGTTGACTTTGTCTGTGTTTAACCACATCCCTTGGGAGGTGTCACGTCCCAGTCAGACGTGCCTGAACCAGTCTTTGGAACAACGAAAAAATATAACCTACTGATCTTTAAAGACTGGTGTTAGAGAAAGTGGACCTAGGTATCACTGGCTTACTCTGTTGCTATTAGCAGTCACTATAGCATTTAACTGAGCTGTGGCTGTCAAGCCAGTTTCTCTGCTATGTTGTCTCCAAAATGAAGAGCAACATCTCACAGCCGAAAAACATCCCCGCAGGCTGTCGTGGTCCACCAGCTGAAGAGCAAGATTCGAAGGTTTTCTCAGTGCTCCAAGTTAAGCAAGTATTGAATTAAGGAGGAAAAAAGCCTTACAGTTCATTCCCCTGAATGTGCAGAGCTGCCATTATCAGATCTGATCCCATTTAGAACTGATGTAGCCGCTGTGATCATCTGGCTGATGGAGGAAGAAAAGCAGGTAGACAGAACATCTGAATTTTATACAGAAAAATGGCAAGCACTGTAACATGTCCTAAAAAAGCAAAAGAGCAATGAAAACTGTAAAATAGGAGACGTTTTCCTTACTGAAAAGCTCTCAGAGAGGCAAAGCCCAGCTTCACCGGCTTTTCTGACAGAAACCCAGAAGAAACCTAGTCTGCAAGAGTAAGAGCAAATGCAAAGCAGCCCCTCGCCAGCCTCCTGACTACAAAGGCCTCTCTGAACCTTAATTCTGCCTCTACCCTGCACCACAGCCAGAGACCCCAGTCCCACCTGAGAGCCCAGGGCCCAGACCCTTCCACAGTGTGCTTACAGCAGGTGCCAGTCCTGTGCCCAGCTCTCATTGCCTCTCAAAGGACAGCACGGTCCTCGAAGGAAAAGATTCATTACATTATGTATGACAAGTCAGACATCTTTTTTATGATGCAGTTGCTTGCAATATTGTAATTAGGTCTGGGAACGGGGATGTTCGTAAATTAATCAGCAATAAGCATTCCTGTATTTTGTCATCCTGTGAGAGGAGACATACGCAGCCCGAGCTTGCAATGCCGGGTACTGTTTCAGAAGGCTGGGAGTTCAAGGATAGAACCATTGTCTGGTCAGTGGAGGTTAGAGGTGATTTTGTGCTCGGTGTAAATGGCATTGTCTGGCAGAGACAATTAGCAAATGAAGCGCTGCCTCACCAGAGGCTTTGCAGCCTTGGAGTCTCTTCTTCTAGGCTGACAACGAACAGAAATTTGAGATGATATCTCAGGTTTCCAAAACAGGAAGCTGCTAAATCCAGCAAGCAAGCAATTCATTTCCCAGTTACAATGATGCTGCTCTTATATCTCCGTGGAGGATACTGAAGTGTTTTTCGAAGGGTAGCAAGGGAAGTATTTCATCCCCATTTTTCACCAGATGGAAAACCAAGTCTGCCAGGGGTTGAGCTGAGAGGGGGGTGGTTTTCTGTGCAGAACTGGTTAAATTACTATGACTTGGGTTTTGTTCCTTTCTGCAGTCTGCCTCCCACCCGTGACTACCATGCCCTAGTCACAGCATGGCACAGTCCTCTTTTAACCCCCTTTTTTTTCAGGTTTCTTCTGTGGAGGGGGAGCCAAGGGAAGTTTCCATGCACTCATTATATTAATGCAGTATATATGACGACTTCTATAAATCAGCAGAATGGCCCACATTAGACACGTGTTGGTGGAACTACACGGTACAGGAAGGTACAGGTACCTCTGTACAAGTGGTCCAGGTCTGGCCTTGGAGTGCTGCTGCGTGAAGGGGATGACTTATCACAAGCAAAGCTTTTATTTATGAATTTCTTCTGTTTTCCCATTGTCCCCTCTTGGGTATTTGCAAAGTGCTTTCTGTTCAGCCAGCTAACCAAGAAGTAATAAGCTGAAAAAAAATAATTTGTTTCAAGCTACATTCCAACAGAAAACTTCAGAGATTTTCAACTAAAAAAAGAGCTTAAAAAAACTTCCAATTAAACAAAATATTGTTCTGACAGGAGTCCTCAAGTAGTATCTTCAATAACTCAGATTTATATGACCAGAAGTTTTGAGAGACTTGCCCGAAGGGAGAGCATTTTGAAACAAAAATTCAAGATGTTTAATCCCGAAACAATCTGCACAGAACATTTAAATTTTCCTTTTTTTTTGTATTCCAGGCAAGAACTATTTACCAAAGTTATCTCAAGTTTATATGTGGCTCCAATTTTCTGGAACTTTTGTTTTTCAGCAAATAGCATACTTGAAAGAGTTTAGAAGTGTTTTCCAGTCCCACTTTTTGTTCTCAGATGTGGCTAATGCTGGAGTTCTCAGTGTGAAAGCGTTCTCAAGTGCTTCTGCACAACATTATCAAACGTTGCACCCACAGGCCGGCAAGCACAAGTTGTTTCCTGGAGATTAGTACGAGCTGCTGAGTAAACATCAGCATACACTGCTCCACACGCGTGCACACACAAGGTGGGATTGTCTCCACTGAAATAAATACAGACCAATCCCAAGTACTTTCAGAAATCCCCCCCATGTACACATCTGCAATTAAGGTGATGGTGAGTGAAGTCTGGGGCTGGCTCAAACACACCCTGGGTAAAAATTAGTTCTTAAATATTTTGGGTCTTGCTACCAAAACAAGCGTGCTTTTGCATACAGCAGATCACCAGCAAAGTCATGTATTCGCAGCACTTGCAGCATGGCAGAGCTCCCCTGCGCTGCGGCGGTGCTTGAGCTGGCTGTGAGCTGGGCTGAGCACCTCACGCTAACTGCAGTCAGAGCTTCACGCGCAGACACTTCTGTGTGCGCCTGCTTCCAAATCACCGCTCTCTCGGTCACTACCCACTGCTCAACAGCAGACTATTGCAGAGCTTTTTGCGATCCCCAGGAATTTTGCAGGGTATGTCTGCATCCATAAGATTTACTTATGCAGGTTTCTGTGTAGGATATGACCTTTCCGGAAAGGACACGTTTAGGGTCTCGTACTAGTTGGCCATAGACACCCCCGGGATCTGTAGCTCACAGCCTGAAGACTGAGGACTTAGAAGTTTTCTCCTAGATTCTATTAGAGCTTCTTAATTATAAGTCCTCTTTGGGGACCTGAATTGAATTGGAAACCATGGTGATCACTTAGGTCAATCAGCACAGAGATGATTGCATTTGGGAGAGTGAGGTGGAAGATGAGAACGTGTGCATGTTGAAGAGCTTTAGGAAAAAACAAAAACCCGCAAACATCTGTAAAAACAAGGCGCATGCATGTTTTGCAAAAGAACAGGTAGAAGATTCAACTTATATGGCTCACCTTTCGCTATTGAATTAGAGACTAACTTACAGAGTTGAAGAGTCTTCAACTTTTATCTCTCTGAACATTTGATCAATGGATTTGACAGTCTGTTCACTTTCTCAAATCCGTGTATGCGCATTTTTGCTCATGTTGATAACTATACCAGGAAAACCAAAATGCCAACTAAGCAGCTGTGCTTCTAGTCATCCCACATGAAAGAAAGATGTTACCAACCTACTATGAAAATAGAATTGTTCATCCACATACAGTGGGTGCCATTAACTTCATTATGCAAAAACTAAAATATAAAGAGCTTCTCAGTATCTGGGAAGCATTTTTGTTCAAGAGTTGAATTCCACTGTTATAGTTAGGAAACGCTAATTTGTGATCAGATAATGCTGATAAGATATACAAAGTTATGTTTTAGTTTCAACTTACAAGTCATTGTACTCCAGCTCCAGGACAATGAAGTTGGTTTCAAAATCGGAGCTGTTTTGGTTTCACTAGAAAGAACAGCTCTAAAATTCATTGTTCTTTCTTACAAAAAAGGATAACACACCACTCATCTTATTTAGTATCATCTTCTTTCTCCCTTTCCTCTTATAGGAGAAAAATCTAAATAGGTACAAGGTATGTTCTTCTTGTAAGTCTCCACCAAAAATAAGTAACCTTGCTTCATTTGTCTTTGCAACTTACAGCATTTGCATCAGGAGCTTTACAGACTAGACACTTCAGTCTTTCAGCCCATGTGTGAAACACTTTGTATTGCTCTTGAGAAATCTTACGATCCTGATACGCAAGGTTAGCTTGTTCTAACCTCCAGCAATAAATAAGAACATTCACATAATTCATAGGAGACTGAAGTCTGTTGATCCATAACCTAGCTAAATTAGCAGTTTCTTGCAAGCTGCTTCCTTTTCTAAGGTGGAAGTGAAACACCAGAGCACAGAGGTTGCAGAAATTCAGATCTTCCTCTCTCCATCACCTTGATGCCTCCCCCTGCCCCCTTCCAGGTCTCCTACTGACTTTACTGGCAGTATCTGCAACACCCTCCATACCCAACCCTCCTTCGCCTGCCGGCAACAATTCCATACCGAATTCACAGCATGAAAAGGACAAAGCAGTAGGTGATGCTGATGTGCAGAAGCAGCAAAAATTGGATTTTTTTCTTCTTACTCCAGAGTTAAGTAACTGCAAGACTCAAATATGCTGCCAGCTAGAGCACACTCACCTTCAGGACCACCCCTCCGCCCCGATGCCAGCCTTTTCAGTCATTGCCAGGGCTTCAGACCTGTAAGGAGGCTGGAGTGTCAGTCAGGTTAATATTGCTTGTCAATTCATTTCAGGATGACATGGCTTGTACGATAGGTTTAATTATTCCAAGTAGCCTTTTGCTGAAGCTTTCCCCTCAAGGCCAAAGTTTTATTCTATTTGTATTAGTATCACCAGGAATGTATTGGTGGAAGTCAGTAGCCTTTGCTCTCTACTGACATGCTCAGCAGGGTTATAATTACAGCTACATAACATACAAGCATGAAGTAGCATGCATATACAATGATGTGTGTTTCTCCAGCAAAGGCAGAAGCAACTCTGTGCCACAGAAGCAGTACCAAACCCCACAAATCCCAAATATAACGGATTCACGGAACGTCGGTCTGCTCCAACACGCATCAGAGTTGCTGTCTGCTTTCATTTCCATTAGTATGTCCCTGAAATAAGACTACAGACTTAAAACTTACTGAACCAATTTTTACCATTGCCTTCATTGCGGAGTCCCATACATCCATGCAGTCAGTAGCATGATGGCAAGTGAATCACCCTGATATACACCTGCAACAGCTTCTCCTCAGTTACCCGGGTCACAGCTCTCCCAATAAACAGGACGGGCCACTGCCTTGCCACAGAACAAGTGGGAGGTTGGGTTGCCAAGGTCACTTGAAATTTTCAGTGACTAATCACTAGCTTTTGTTATCGCAAAAATACTATATAAAGCTTCGGCGATGCTTTGCCACTGAAAATATCTACCGGTGCAGGTCTTCGCACACACATAGCTTCCTGCGGCAGCGCATTTCTGTGGGGGTGACTCTGTACCGCGTGTGCTATTCCTGATGCATCCTGTTTTTACTACTTGCAATTTTACTAGAGTTGCCGTATTCCTGCTAGCAGTCTTCCTGACAGAAATATGTGCATGTTGAGCATTGTTTTTCTAACCAAAGTAGACCTTTTGCCAAAAAGTTAGTCTGCTATTTTCCCTCATCTCCATTTGCTGTTGGAGAAATATTTTCCACAGCAAAATGTTAGCCACTGAGCCCTGCGGGCAAATCCTGATAAAGGCTATTCAGTGAAGCTTTCCGCTTGTAATCAGCATTTGCCCATGGAAACCAAAGCCCTTTATTTTTTTTCTTTTCCTCCTCCGAAGGAGTTTAGCCCTGCATCATTTGGTTCTGTTTCGAAAGTCTTTGCACAGGGGGACACATCCATACTCTTTCATACAGAGATACGGGAGACCAGAACGAGACGTCACTTTTTGCTTTCTATATAATCAGTATGTTCAGAGGAAACCTTAATGCTGTACATTAATTTTCAAATCTGGAGCATGTTTTCAGATAACACAGAGACATTACTTGAAAACAAAGCAAGGGCAGTAATAAACACAGTACCAGGAAATCCACAAAGGTTAAGTGATTTTCTACAGAGTAATTCATTCTCCTAATGAGTTTGCTGCAGCAATGCTCTCTGCAAGCAGTTATTGCGTATGTATCTTTAATTTGCGTGTTTATATAATTCATGGTAGTGCAAAATAAATTTCTATGTATGTAAAGTGTCCTAATAGATGAAGTGAGGCTACAATATTCTTCCAGAGCTTTTTCATTACAATATGCACTGGTACAGAGTCCAGAGGGAGAGGAAGCCATTAAACATTAAGCAAAACAATTGCTGTCATCCTCCAGAGGGACCAGCTTTGTAAATGCTTATGTTAACACTGTAGAAAAGAGTTGAGTATTCGGGTAAAATTAGAGTGATAAAGGGAGGCAAGCACCTTGTCCTCAATTTCATGAGATTTGGTTGGATAACTAACGATATTTGGATCTTCATCCTAGAAGAGAGCTCATCCTCTCCCAGCTGCAGACTGGGCACCCCTGAGAGCTAATTGTCACCCGCAAAGATGAAACAACAAAAAAAACCGTTTCCAGTGTTTTCTGTCCACAAAGCTGAAACACTCCCCTGTGTGTGTTTTCAGTTTAACAAAAATAGATCACTGTGTGTAAACAGCCACTCTATCTGCATCATTCATATTTGATGGACTAGTCAGTACAACAGATACTTTTATCCGTCCCGTAAGTGATGAGAAACTAGACACTTCAGTGTCTTGTGTTCCTCTCAGTTAACATGAGTGGCAGCAGCTGTTATGCTAGGCTCCTCAACATGTAACATTTGATGTGGAGACAGGAAAATTGGAGATGTATTTAGTGGAATTGGGTATAACAAAAGTATCACTGTGGCTTCCATGATCAAACTCTCCCAGGAGAGTACGCCAGAAAGCTCTTGCCATGTTTGTTAACAGCAGCCCATTTGTGTTCTTGGGCTTTAGAGGCCGTATTATCATATCAATTCTTATCAGATTAAGAAGTAACTTGCAGAAAAGGTAGGGCACAATCTCAAGATGTCTTCATTCACATCATCGGCAGCAAAGCGCAAAGTTGGTCCAGAACACGGTCACCAGAGACTGTAAAGTACATGATAAGTAGATGAGCTTGCGTTTCAAATTCAGTTTTACACATACGACTTCACATGCCTGTACGAAACACGTGAGCAGACTTTTAAATCTATTGGAAACCAAGAGGAGATATTGCCATTTCCTTCTGCTTGGAAGAGATGAGAGTAGCTACTTGACGTGGGAACAAACATAGCATCCTGGAGACAGCACATAAAGGCAATCCTTCCTTCTCTGAGCAGATGAGACCTGAAGGTGGGAACTCCTGGCCCGGTTCAGAAGAGAGTATGCTGGTGGGGGTAGTGAAATACCAGGAACTCCATTTAAAAACATGAAACCAAACTTCTTTCAGCAAGGGTAGTCGAGCACAGGAATGGGTTGCCCAGAGAGGTTGTGGGGCATATACCCTTTGAAATCGTCAAAATCCCATCAGATCAGCCATCTGCTATGGCTGACCCTGCTTGGAGAAGGGGCTTGGACCAGATGTTTTCCAGAGGTGCCTTCAAGTCTCAGCCATGCTGTGATGCTGTGAAAGGTAAGTTGGCAAAGCACGGCCACAGGCAGAAAATGATGTTGCCAGTGTTTGGCAGCAGGCTTTGGAGGGACCATGTTAGATATACCAAAAGAAAAAAGAGCTTCTTTTCCTTCTTTCCAGTCCCTCCCACCCCAGACCTTCTGTGCTAGCACGTAGGGAGGGAGGATAGGAGAAGGCGATCCCATGGCCAGAGCTTCAGACCTCTCAGACCTGGAAAGAGCAGGTGAGAAGGAAGACCCTTCACCTGCTTTAGGACATACTCCAGGGAAGCTCACTAGACCTCTTGCCCGCTGGCATTTTAGTGACCCGCTCTGCAGACTACAGGGTTAACATCTCCTGAGCTACAATGCAGTTGCTTCATTCGTGGCCTCACTAGAGAGGGCGGCTGCAGCCCAGTTTTTAAGCTCTGAAGCAAGAGCCGATGGAAAGAAAACTGTAACTTCTGTCTTCTCCTCTGGGAAGAAGCTGGAGAAGGTTTGTGCGAAGGTCATTTTAATATTAAGCCAACGGTCCAAGAAGCACCAGACAAACAGTTCTGTTCTTCCAAATAAAGAGTTAGTAACTACACAGATATAAAACTTCCTCCTCACATTTTAGCCAGGCTGGTCATTCCTTATTCCCGAGGGAACACAGTCATTTCTTGGGCATGTTTTTATATCTGCTACTGAGAGCCAGGAACAGGAGACAGCATGTGCTCGCTCACGGGCTTACGGCACGGGGCCTCTGCACGGAGCAGAGTCGCAGGGCGCAGGCTGGCTGTGTGGAGCAGGGACGGGGCCCTTGCAAACCCTGGCTTTGAGGTCTTCTGGAGCCAGGCCTGCATCCAGCTTCTGACAGCCTCTTCAGTGGGAGTTTCAACGTGCCCACAGCTACGGTGGGAAGATGACTTCTGTCTGTTACTAAGAATATAGTCAGGGAAACATTACCCTGCGCATCACTTTAATATGCATCACACTGCCTCTTATACTTTATGACTCTATTTGCACCCTATGTGTCAATTCAGCTCAAGCCCACTGCTGCTGCCAAGCTCCTGCAGCTACCAGCTTTTCCCTCACACGCACTGGAGAAATGGGGAGAGCAGAAGACAAGGAGGCTTTCCATGGGTCGTCTCCTGAGATGCAGGGATGGGGCTCGCCTCCTGCCCCCTCAGCATTGCTCGCACCCCCCCGAAGGCAGGCACAGAGAAAGTTGCTCGGGGGACACGAGTGGAAACCAGGCGACTTATGGCTGTGGGGTAGGTGGAGAATTCAGAAGCAGGTTCATTTTTAGATGAAATCAGCCCAAGGTTGTGACACGATCCATGAGACGTGAGCAGCACAGAACCACCATTGGAGGGTTCTCCTTGGCTTATGAAGTGACTCTCTGGCTGATGTACACAAGGCAACAAGTGCGAACGACCGAGGTGACCTCTAGCTACAAGGGCCACGCAGATGGCATGCACAGAAGCAGAAAGAGGGGTAAGAAGTGAAAGGCTCCGGCTCCCTCCCCATCATCTCCCTGTGCAAAAGTCTGCCATAAATAGAGACACAGATAGAAGGAGTTGTCCTTTCTCTGTGCCTTGTCGCCTCAGATGGGGAGTACAGCTGGTTACTCATCCGACCTGCTTATTCTGCTGTGCGCTGCAGCTGGCTGCAGGAGGGGGAACATAGTGCAGATCCTTACAATTTAATGCTGTTCCCAGGCTAACAAAGATTAAAATTTCGTTTGGGTGCTCCAGACAAGAGCAGGACGTTGTGATACCTCTCTCCTATGAGTGCCTAAAGCCCTAAAACTTGAGCATTTGGTGATTTGTATAGATTCCTTATCTTAAACTATTGCTTAGCAACAGACTTCAACCAAGGACATGTTTGTGAAACTGCCAGGCATATCCATATCTGCTAAGTGCAAAGCAATAAACACACCTTTCCAAATTATCTCTGCGAGGATCACATATGTAGCAGATGATGAAACTGAGCAGAAGGTTATCAGCTGTATAGGCTCTCAGCATTTTTGCAATGCTAATAAAGTGATCTCGACCTGAGTGAATCAAAGCCTTTCACTGCAGAAAAGATATCTTTGCATACCAAGTAGGTTGCAGACGGACGAGCACCCAGCAGGACTCGGCGTGATGCAGTTCTCGGCGTGATGCAGTTCTGTGGCTGCTCCTCCCACGTGGAGAGGAGCGATGTACATGTTTATCTAGCAAGAGTTAGGTGTTCCCCTGACACACTGCTACGTGTGCGCATACTAATGGAGAGCCCTGTTTTGGAAAAAAAATAACGCTGTCTTAAACATGACTTTAGATACCATCTTGGTATCTATCAACCCAGCTATTCTATCAGGCAGTTAACAGGGTAAAAGCTTAACACCAGTATTGTACCTCAAACTGGATTGCAACAGTCTGAGGTTATGCTTCTCAGTTACGTTACAGGGCACCTTTTTCCCTTCCAGTTACCAGGCTGTACTTCACCACTATAAGCCACAATGTAAATTGAACACACATCTCTATGATAATTGGGCCTGGAAAGACAGGCAAACAGGCAGGCCCTTCTCACCTCCTTGTATCCTTGAGCCTCAGCGGCTGGTGACTGTGCTTCTCAAGGACTGTCCTGTGGAGAGCTCACAGTGGCCTTCTGCATCTAAACGATCCCTTCCTCTGCAGAGTTTCTTTTATGAAATGGGAAGAAGATATTAATTTCACTTTATGTCTGGGCTCAGAGGAGAAGAGCCACTTTCCTGCCTGGAGCAGGGATGAGATGCATTGAATAAAGGGGGAGTGGCGGCCGTCAAACAGCCAGTTTTGGCGTGCAGGGAGGCAGGTGAGGAGGCTGCAGCCCCTCCTCTCGCATGCTCTAAGAAAACACGGGTGCACGCGTGGTATATCACAACATAACAATGTGCATTGCTGTGCTTCTGTCCGCTGTGCGCAGCCTGTCCTCTGTGCACCAGCATCACAGCGGCGCGGGCACCTTGCAAAAGGGGCAGAGTTTGTGAGGCAGAGAGGCAGGTTGTTTGGCACAGGGTTCTCCCCCTAGTTTCACAGTAATTGCTGAACTATATTTTACATTGTTGTAAGAGCTTACATTGTCACTCCGAGGGCTTGGGGAGGCAGAAGACAATCCCGCATGATTCTTATCTTTGTTAGTACATGCCTGTAACACCATCATTAACGCAAAGGCCAAGCACACTGATGCTCCGGCTGCTGCAGTGCCGGCTACTTCCAAAGACACAATAAAACTCCTTACAGCAAAGGAAGAGAAGCCCTTCAGACTGGAGGAAATATGAAGCACTAAACAGTAATGAGCAGACAGCACATTAAGGCAGTCCTTGTGGGCATCCTTATCGTAAATGGTATCATCGCAGTGCTGAATTAAAACTGAGCAGTATACCAGGCTTGCAGCAGCTTTTAGGGTTTTAATCCAGGTTTGAAATGATTCATTTGAGACCCTTCATAAGCCGTAAGCACTTAGAACAGAAGCTGCAGTTGGGTCTGTACCGTCTTAAGACATGCTGACATTAATGCCCATGCCGGCAAGAGTGAAATCGGTGCTCAGTTCTGGGATGTGTTGGACACCTACAACTTGCACTGGAGTCAGAATTGTACATCCTCCATCTTTACTCATTTTCTCATCAGTTAAAAGGGGGAGTGGAGGAATAGAGAAAAGAAAAAGAGGAGAAAGAGCAGGAGCCCCTGTTAGATCTCACTGACTGTATCCTATAGCCCAGAAAAGCAGATTCAGCCAAGTTTCCAAAACATAGCTACTTTCCCGGTATGCTCTCAGTCTGGGAAGGCCGAGCACCTCTCTGCTGAGGACAGAGGGGAAGAAGGAGAGATTCTCCTGTGCCAGCAGGATCAAGCCACTTTTGTCAGGTATCTGTGAGCAGAAGGAGCACATGGGATTAAAATCCTTTCTGAAATTCTGACAAGAGGAAACCCAGCTCTCCCATTATCCTCCTGCAGATAAATATTTGAAAGCAACTATAAAGAAAACTCAGCCGTGCGTCCCCTGGTACCTACCAGGCAGCCACGTCAGTACAATGGGAGCCACGTTCAGACAAAGAGCAACACAAGGAGGTTGAATGTACCAAGTTCACAGGCACCGATCTCTACCGATTTCTGCTGAGTGCTACTATTTTATATAGATACCTGTTTATTTTAAAGCCATCAGAGGATGTGTTTTCACTACACACTGGGAGTACCAGTATCACAGACCATGAGGTTTGTTTTCAAAGGGGAGATGAGGGAACAGAAGTACCACCTCCCCTACTTGAAGGGGAAGCCCAGGGTTACAGCAGCAGAAAAATAATTGGTAGCAAAAATACCCGACAGATCAGGTTGCCGGTTTGAGTTATTTATCAGTCTTTTGCTTCCGTTCAGGGACACATTAAATCAGGCACCGCAGATCCATTCACAGTAAGGGTAACCTGAGAGCAAAGGCTAGCCCTTAACCTGACACAAGTCAAGACCTGTCTTCGGTGGACGGTAGCTGAAGTGTTGGTGGTAAGACACAGGTACGTAAGCTACCGACTTTTCCACACTGAGGCAAGTCAGGGGGTGGGAGGGCTTCCGAATTAGGATCTTACTTAGGATGTTTCCTAGAAAACTAAGTCAAGCCCAAGGACACTTAGCAGGAAGGACAGCAGCTCACTGGGCTCTTGGATGTCCCACCAAGCAGCAGGCAGGTAGCGTGTGTTGGGGCTCCTCTCCACTCTTACCGGCTCTGTAGTGCTAAGGCTTTGCTGACCACAGTGAAGCCACACTTACTTAACGCCACTGCAAGCAAGGAAAGGATTGGGTTGGCTACAGCATTCAGATTTAATTTCCTTTCCTGGACCAGCATTTCCAAAAGTTCTCCCAATTCCTTTATGTGCTAGAGGAGCAAAAGGTCTCTCTGGGCAGACCTGTCCTATCAGCAACTCAGTTGGCAGATCTGATACGGTGCAGTAAGGCAAGCCAAGAAAACTTTGTGCTTCCCAACACTAAGGAGTGGCATACAATTCATCTGCCCAGAAGGCCATGTAGGTATAATCAGACGCTTCTACATACGCTTTGTCCCAGCTATTTAGAGGGAGCACAAAGCAATTTTACAGCAATTACTTACAGGGATTGACAAAAACTGTGGTGTTGGGCAACCTGCATGTTCAGAGTGCTCACAATACAGAAGCAGATGGCTGCCTAAGCTCTCCCCTTCCTTCGGGTGCAAGTTTCTCCCCACCTCCGCAGGAGCAACGACCTTTAGAATTATTCAAATTTCAAGAAAGTCCAAAGTCTGATCCAAGATCAGATTCCCTCTGAGCTAGGCTCTGTAAAGCTGCAGGGGCCTTTCTCCCAGTGCTGACAGCCTAAGCAGATAATGCCTGGGCTTGCTAACAGAGAATGGGAATGCCATTTGCCCACGGATAAGCACCAAGGCACAGGGTGGGGGGGGCTGAAATACAAGCTACGTTTCCTTAATACCTAGGCAGAACTGCAGGCAAGCCGGGAAGCATGCAGACCCCAGCAGCAAGTCTTTTCCCTGCCCCTTAAGGAACACTGTGCTGCAAAAATGCCAAGGGGGGCACAGGCAGAACGAGTTGATACACACTAGACCACGCTATTTCCAGTATCTAAAATGGCTCCCATGTGCTTAAGTGCAGTAAACCACCCTATTTTATCTCATATCCTTAGCTAGTTACCGATTACCAGAGCCAATAACACCACTACAAATAATTCATAGGCTGCAAAGATGTCGTTCATCCCAGGGACAGGAACATTTACCAGTCCCACCTGATACAGGGGACAAGTCTGCTCTGGGTTCCCCATCTCTTCTGAAGTCTTCCTGTAGCAAGAAATACCAGAATGTATAATAGCTTTCTGCTTTGATGTGTCTCAATTACGTTGCCTGATAAGGGTGGCTCTCCCACCCCTACATTTGTTTCTCCATTTGTCTCACTCTCCTTTGAGGCAGCTACACCCATCTGCTCCACGCTCATTCTGCGGTGTCTTTCCACCAGGAAACGACACAATACACAACAACACTCGTTTTCCCCTGGGTGTCCCAGGAGGACCCACCTCCACTCCTGGCTAGGGGGAAAGCACCACACCAGCCGAGAGGAACTTCACGGGGAAGAAGATTTAGGAAAGCTGTGAGGGACAAACGAAACGGGGGCAAGGCATTTCTGTGATGCCCTGCCTCGTTCCCAGGGCTTCCCCGGGGTTGGGGGTGCCAGCCCCGGGCCACACTAACCTTTCTGCTCCCAATGGCAGCTCACCACCTTCCAGATGGTGGCCTGAGGACACGGCACACTGCAGCCCCCGAGTTTCTTCTCCTTCCGATTCACCCGGAGTGCCAGGCCTGATACCGGCGCTTTTCACCACTGCTAAGGAAACCGTGCCACCAGAGAAGGGTGTAAAGCAACAGCTGAGAAAGAAGGGATTCCCCTCTCTCAGCAGCCGGACACCTTCCTGGCAGAGTACATCAGTACACGTACCTCAGTACGGGCACAAGCGTTGCTAATGCCGGTCAGCAGGTGGGACAGTCGCACACAGGACACCAAAGCCACCACACAACTTTGACCGCCAGATTAAGAGCAGAATTTTTTGCTGCCTTTCAAAAGCAGTTAGGTGTTTCCCGAGTGAGCCTCAGCCACAGCACTTTGTGGAAAGGTTTTCCTGCCTGAGGATCACCAGGAACCACATAAATAAAACACCTCCAGGAAGGTCTTGCTGTTTTGTCATCAGCAAAGACAAACCCTGTCCTACAAATCTCTCCCTCCTAATGCACGGCTTTCCAAGACTTTGCTCAGCCTCCCCTAGAGAAGAATTACATAGATGCAACATTTTTAAATTTCGGCAAGAGCAACGGTGATGAATTTAATACACTGTGAGTTTATATATTCCATTTTTGGAAGCTTATTCTACGGTTTCCCTTGGCCGTGTCCCACTTCGCTTGTACTGTTAAAGCCCAGTTATTTATTTCACGCATCTAAGCAGAAACATAGAATTTCACCCACTCTGAGAACACAGCACACTGTGTCATCTTATGAACAAGCCATTATGTATTTTTAGAACTGCTTCAAGAAAATTACTAAACCCAAAGAAGGTAAAACAAAAAAGGTAAACTTTACATCTCTATGAAGTTCAGCCTTCGAAGTCTCAAGAGAGAGAAGGTCCTTGCACCTTGCAAGGCTGACCTCTAATTGAAAACAACTGTATGGGTTAAAAAGCATTTCTAAAATATTTAAAGCCGGCACATGGAAATAAAGGCCGTTCCTGATTTAAAATGGCTGAACTGGTTTCCCTCAAGCCCACGTGCATGAAACCAGTTTCAAAAGGAAACCATGTGGAAGAGTTCAGCTCGGTACATGGAGTTTCCGAAAGTTATAAGCAATTTTAAGTGCCGGAGAAGGAGTAAAAACAGAGTTAAAAACGCTTTAGCAACCTTAACCAGCACAGAGAGCACCGCTCCCGCCAGAGCCGCTGGCTCCGACAGATACGTAACACACACACACAGTGCTCAGAGCACAAGTATTCCCACTGAAGTCAATACTTTAAATTATACATTGACCTAAGTACAATCCTAAAATTGGGCCAGAAAAGAAAACTTCCAGAGTTTGCACTTTCTTTTATTACCATCAATAAGGACATTTCCTTGCGTTTACAGCCTTCTGTTCTGGTTAACATGTACCTAATCACAGTTTCTTGCCATCAGGTTTGTTTCTACTTGCCCTGCCAGAGGGCTGTTCAGGTTTTTTAGAAAAATTTTTCAATTGTCTTCCCCCCCCTGCCCCAAATATTTTCTCCTTCCCCTGAGCCTCATGGCCTGTGACTCCCTCTTCATTTGCAGTTACTCCAAACCGCCTCCCAGGTTCTCCCAGGCGAGAAATCGTGTCTGGAGAGAGGGGCATTGCCTTCCCCCTGGTATTCCTGCGTGTATTTTGCACGCTGAAGACGATGCCATGCTCCTGACCCAAGCCAGCACTAGTTCACGGCTGCTTGGGAAACCACCTTGTGGGTGTCTATCTTCCAGTGTCTATGTTGCCCACACAAATGGAAAACAAGAAATATCAGATAATGGAGGGAGGAACGAGCAGTAAACTCCCAGGGCTGTTACCAAAGGACTTCTTTTAGGAACACTGTGTTGCAAAAGGGTCTGAAAGCTCCAAGCAAGAGCCCAGCCTCTATTGTGCCATGTATTGTTTGGTAACAATTAATGCCTTTGAATAGCCATTTTCACCCAGAGATCTCCCAAGTAGTCTTCAAAGGGCGAGAGTGTCATTATCTTTACAGATGGGTAGGGAAGCCGAAATACAGAAAGATGAAATTACTTGCCCGGGTCTCCACAGCTCTTCAGTCCCCCCTTGAGTGCACCGCTGAGCCACGCTGCCCCCAGTAACGGAGAGCACAGGAAAAATGTCCGGGAAGATACCCAGATTTCGCTCGTGTACAAGCATACACGATCCAATTTTCAGTTCATTGACTCATGCACTTAGAGGAGAGTACAGGCAAAATCTCTGCAAAATCAAGGGCTACGTATGAGACGCAGCATGAGAGTGTACTAATTCAAAAGAGCGAGCACCCGTTTGTCACCTCCTTTGCAGAGCTAGCGACCAGGCCACGGCGCGATGCGCGCTGAGGGCACGCAGCAGGTCGCTCTCTCTACGTGAGTCATGCACCGGTTTGGGATTCCCGGGCTCTTGGCTAAATCAGTAAGGCCAAACTCTTATTTCAGTTACTTACAGTTTTTAAACCTATTTTCCTTTAGTCATGCCTCACTCCTGGCACTCAATGGGGAGAGAATTTAATTCTTTGGCATCGCAAGGATTTCCAAGCCAGACCTGGGGTTTGCCAAGGCGTCTATTACAATACCAGGGTCTCCATGTTAATGAGCCTGTGATAAAGCCAGGATCAATCAGCAGGCAGTAGCAATTTAAACAAATTCCAAAAGAAATTCTGTCTTCCAACAAAGAAACAAACTTTCTCCCCACAGGATTTGAACCACTCAACCACTGAAGAGCTGTGCTGGTGCAGAGGGAGCCTGGAGTGAAATTCAATGTGAAATAATCATAAACCATCTAATTGGTATTATCCAAGCTGAAAAGTAATGCAAGTAAGCAAGCACAAATAAATGACGCTGGATTTCTTTTTAAACTGTTTGGTTTCAATATGCAAAGTCTTACATATAACACTTCTATATCTATATAGGTATATAAGGATTTTTCACGTTAGTTTGAATTTTATAGGATTGTAAAACAGAATGTAATTGGAATAGGACATTGGAATAAGATAATGATCTCCTGCAGCTTCAGAAATTAAGAATAATACAGAGCTGTGTGTATGTTTCCTTCTCCAAGGAAGAAATAAATGCACTGTGATGATTTCAGTCTCCGGAGAAAGGATCATTGTATTGTGTTTTGTGGTTTTCTAAATAACATTCATCAAATGAAGGGCTATTCAGAGGTATGGAGTACAGCATGTGCTAACTGGCCCCAGGGCTAGCTTGAATATCCAGACACCTGTGAGAATTTAAGTCATAGCTGATAAGGAAGTCTTCATTAGGCTTATACTTGGGTAAACTGAAAACAATCTCATCCTTGTTCATATTTCCTTCTCACAATCGGCTAAGTAGACCCAAGCCCATTGTCACCGAGGTTTATCATCTCTGGATGTATATCCCTACGTTCATCACGTTAATCAAGTTGCTTGCTGTTCAGATACTTTATGTGGAAGTTACATCAGACAAGTGATGAAAGTAGAGGAAATAGAGATCTTTTTTCTCCAAATCTAGGCAGATGGGAGTGACAGATTACAGGACTTGCAAGTGCCAACCGGGTCACATACATACTGCTCTGGAACTGAAATTCCATCATCCTAGTGGGGGATTCTTCATCCACTAAATGCACTAAATGCTTTCCTGGCAGACAGAAATTTCAAGGTACCATTTCAAGATGTTGTGATATTTATAAACCTAAGCCAGCGAGGATCTTCCCACAAGGGACAATGGTTGATGCCCTCTTGGCCTTTGCAGCTTATGATGAATGTCATTTGCCTTTTTTTCTCTTGTAACAGCATGCCCTATGTTTGAATTTTATCACTTCTCCAGCACTCTAGTTGTGTGTCTTTCCCAATTTAGTGATAGACCTGGAAGATGAGTGATTGTTTCTTCTGACTGATACAGTATCAGGATAAAAACAACTCAGATGCCTTTAAAGTGTTCTCAGATCCATTTTAGAGAGCTATTATCCCCATTTAGGAGGCAACAAAACTGAAGCACATAGATGTTGAGCAATATGCTCACCTTTATACATTTTGCCAAGAGGAGGAACACAACCCATTACTCAAACTGACGAGCGTACTTCCTACCCTCTGTGTTCTCGTGTCGAGTGACCTTGGCAATATGGAACAACATTTTCTCACACATGATTTTGCTTTTCACCTTTTTTTTTTTTTTTTCTTACTATCATAAACATTTACTTGAAATCTTAATTACAGTAAACATTTTTCCATTTCTGTACAGATGGAAAATGCACTGGAATAGAACTGGATGGTTTAAGTTCATCATCTGTTCATCTCTTGATACAGATCAATATAGATTAGAGGTAAGTCGGTTTATCCATATTCATTTTCAAAAACCAAAATGATATGCAACAGATTTATAATTAAGCAGAAGTGATGATGTTTTTGCACAGCTTAGTTAAATGGATTTGCCACTATGCATTAGAGTAGAAGCTATAAAAACAGACCAGATGTTGCATTTCCTCCCCGCCCCCGTGCTGCAATTTGCATGAGAGTCCTACATCCTAAATAAAACCTTTGAGGTCAAAGTTTTCTAACCTGGGGATCTATTATTAGTCTTCTAAAACCATACTGGCTACCCAAATAAGGTGGCTTCATTTACGGAGGGGATGAACAACCCCAGCTAGGAGTAAAATGTGAATTAAATTTACTCAAGGACTTATGTGCCCAAACACAGTGGCAGCTTCAGGTTCCTAAGCCTGCTGAACCCAAAGCTTCTCATGTAGCTCCTGCCTTGTAGCCCAGACATTTACATTTCCGCCACAAATAAAACCAGCTGGGTCACAACACTGTGAGGCCCATCTTACAAGTGAGCTGTAGCAGGAATCCTGCACCATGTGTTGCTCTGCCAAATTAAAGTAAGCCCTCCCAAGAGTCCTTAGAATACACAGCCTCCCTTACTGTACAGGGGAAAGTCAACTAGGCAAAACTTGGCGCTTATTCTGCACGTCTCAGTGCAGTGGTTGCAAGATTTGCTTTCATAACCCCATCCTGCCAGATTTGAAGTAGGGATTGGAGCTCCCACTGACTTTGTGGAAATACTTGATTGAAAGCAGGATTCAGCCTGAGGTATAAACAAGGCAGATTGCGTAAGCCGATAAAAAGCACCTGAGACTCAAAGACATAAAGAAGTACCTCTGCGTTCGAGACTGCTATCAGCTTGGCTGGCAAGTGTTTCACCCTGTTCACTTAGTGAGGACATAAGAGGACACTGGCCCCGTGATCCTCATCCCTCAGTTGCCAGAGCTGGGCAGAGCGAGACCTTGCAGGTGAGATCTTGTCCTCATCACACACAATGCACATTTTACCACTGTTTTTGGTGGAGTCACGATTTCACAATATTCCGTGTTTCATTCACGATGAAGTCACCGGGGTTATTCATGAGGCAGAGATACTGGGAGATAGCCCTCACATCATGGAAAAGGATAGACCTGGGCAAGGACCTATTAAAATCAACATTACACAACTGCTTCCACGGGGAGCTCCTTTTCTCCATTTATTAGCAATAGTGATTAAGTGTGCTGGGTGACTCACGGACATTACGTTGTCCATCAACAGCAAAAGCCATTTGGAGTTAGATAAATGTCCTTAAAATGTGTTCTTTAACATAGGTAGCTCACAATATTTTGAGCACCAGTAGCTGATGCGAATCGTCTTGATGCACTGAGAGTTTGTTTGTTGCTACTTCGGTTTTTTAATCAAACATCATGCCTAAATGGTCTTAGAAACTACAAGATCACCCAAATCAAGCAATAAAGAATGAGCACCGATGTTGATTAAGAGTTTTTGCTCTTTAATTTCCAACTAGCTCTTTAAAAGAGTATCTTTATTTTTGAGTCCTCCATACTACTTATAGTACTTTTATTAATGCAAGCACTTTTAAAGAAACCAATGCACAAGGAAGAAACTTCTTATGAGTACTGGTGTCAGAATAAGTGGGTATTTTGAAGAAACGCGGCTGTTCACTGTATGCCAGGATTTTAAAAAATGCCTAAGAACATCACTGGCATCTCTAGGCAGCTAAATACTTTTTTTTAAAAAACCTGTCCTTTAGTCTCTTGGATTGATTAATGGAATATTTCTTGTTGTGAATAATTCAATGCCTTGGAACAGTATTCCAATCACAGTTGATTATAAATTAACACTCATTTTAACTGAGGCAGATAATCATGCCAATGTCACAGCAAATACATTATCAAGCATTACATATGGGTGCTGTAACGTAAACAAGAAGCCGAGAACTCCATTATCTGCCTGTGCATCACTACCAAGTAATTTCTAAATATTTCACCATTGTTTAGACTGCATTCAGATTGCACAGAATAACTTGCTACTTATAAAGAGCAGATACAACTGTTTTCTTAGGTATAATTAGCAACAAAAAGGAGGACAATTTCCTTTGTTACCAGTTGAAACGCTTGCTCAGGATATTGGAAAAGAAAGTGTCTTCCCTGGACTCCCATAATAGGCCATACTTCCCTCCTAACAAGTAAAGTACTTTGATTGAGGGGAAAGGACTAACAAAAGACTGATAAATAAGCTCTTGTTTTTATATAGAATCAAAGGAAAACATGACCGCTCACAGCACTGCGGACAATAACGCTTTGCCTCAGTTTCCCCTCCTTGATGTTGTGAATGACTCGTAGGGATATAGACCCTTTTTATATTACTTCCTTGCTTTTCCCTCTCCAGGGAGTTACGCTCACATTTCGTGAGTTAACACAGTCCCAGAGTAAGGAAACGCATGCTGGCACGTTCTTTTCCAGTCCTCAGGGCAAAACGCTGCCTGTGATCTTTTTTTACCATAGTTCTCCTGCCTTTGTTCATTGAAGAGGTAGAGCTGCTGCGGGGCTCAGTGAGGTTCTTCTGCTCGTTTCTTTAGAGCTTTTTGACCGGTGGGCTTTTAATCCGCAAATGAGATCTGTACTTCCCAGAGCAGAGCTACAAACAGATATTTCATTCTTGAGATACTCTGATCCCTGCTCTTCATTCACAGAAATAAATGCAAAGTGTAAAATAAACGTAGACTCATCCTGTTGAGCTAAAGTACATTTGTATATATAACAGATTCTTGCCTCACATTTTTTTTGGTCAGTGTCACATTAAAGGCTTATTTCTGATTAGACTGGATAGACACTGGTATAAAACTCTTACGTTATTTCAGCATCTCCTGTTGTTTCAGGGTTAGAGGAGAACTAACTAGGAGCTGTATTTAGGAAAGTTCCTCCTGATGCGAAACTGAAGTCCACCCATATCACTTGTTTGTAGACATAGACAGTAAACTACTCTAACTCAAGCTTTCTTCTACATATTCCCACCTCATTTTAAGCCCACACTTGAGATTTCTGCAATCAAAGCAATCGAAAGCAACCCAGAAGAGGCATTTCTAGTTATACTTGGAAGCTGATCTCAGCCATTAAGAAAATATATAGCAACTCTGTGGAGAGGAAAAACACTGATGTTAAAATAGCCCTAGCATATTATGTAATGCATTTTCTTTGTATTTATTTTTCTTTCTAATAGCCATGTTATTTTTTACTGAGAAATGATCTGGAGCCTACATTTTTGAACAGATTATTCAATCCTCAATCCTGTTCCAAACCAAAACCAAATAATAATTTTATAGCCATAGCAGATGTAGGTAATGTTGATCAATTATAACAGGTGTGACTGCTTCTCCAGAAGTTTCAGGTTATGAGTCCCATCTTGAATGAAAACACACATTTTGCTGTACAAACCAAGAGGATTTTGGAATACTCAACTGAAAAAAACCCAACAACTTCCACTAGCCAATTTTGAGTTCTAATATTCCATAAAAGGCTTTCATATTTGTCTCCAGAAAAAAAAAACAACCCAACTTGGTCTTTAACAGCTGTGGTCCAGCCTAAGCCTGTTCATAACCATTAGGTAGTGTAATGTATAGTTATTAATTCTCCCCGCTCCCCTCCCTTATTTTTGATTGTCGGGTTTAGTCAGGCATAAAAATGAAGCTTTTGTGCAGTCAGAACATCTCATGATTTTGCATGTAGCACTTCGTTTTGTTTGTCTACAGAAAAGGATTGTGAAGTTAGGGTTTGTTCAGATAACAGGACATTTCACTGAGCCATCGCATTTTGACATTTGATAAGTAATTAACTAAAGGAAAGAACAGCTGTTAAGAAAATGCTTAGTGACAGCATGTAAATGATTTAAGGCCAATTCATGAGCCACATAAGCCCCATTTAAATCTAAAATGTCATGAGATGCACAGTAAAAAAAATTGCATGATGTCTTTCCTTTGCAATCTAACAAAGAGTTAGCCTCCATCAGCTTGAATATCTGAATATGCCATCAAATACTCCTGTCATCTAGGATGGGAAGCTTAGACTCCCATATCCTAAAGACCAACCTTAAGACAAATAGTAAATACAAAATACAATAAATAATTACAGAAGAAGTGAGCTTACTGGATTTCTTTCTTAAACTTCAGCAGCATTTTCCTGAGCTTTTGTGTCATAATTTTTCTCATGACCATCATTTGGAATAAAAGATCAGCTAGATCAAAGTTGGTATGTTTGAAATAAAAATGAGTAGTAAGCGAAGTGCAATACTATGGACAAGACGGAGAAGAGGAAAAAAGAATCAGCAATATGGGAAAAGCATGACAGAGGTGGCAGATGACAAAGGAAAGCAGGTTTATGAATGAAAAGCATTCTGAAAAGTCATGTCTCCAAAACAGACCAGAGTTTTGGCACATCTCATGTACACGGTTACTGTTACTTGCACAGCAGATAAACCATGCTGATACTGACTCAGTGACCATTTAAGAACTACCCATAAAACCAGATTATTAGTTTTCACAATATAGAAGGGAAATAAACAATTTTGCTTCTCTAAAGATACCTTCTTGAGGGTCTCCTTACCTGGATCTTAGCCACAGTACTTAGAATGGTATTAATAGATTTCAGTTGGCTCTTGAGGCATTTTGACCTCAGATGGCTGTGGTAGTAGGTATAGTATGTGCCAACCTACAAGCTAGCCAGCGTATGCTGCACCCTGTCATTACGAATCCTGTCATTCTCATTCTACTACCGCTTCATTGATGGGTTATTATTCTGGGACAGGGATTCAATTGCTGGTGGTTAATAATAGCTGTTATGTATGCTTCAAAAGAGAAATAAGGAAGAAGGTACAAGCACCTTAATACTGCTCCCAATAGCCACCGCTTGAAACAGGCTTGCAGGAGCCTCCCAGAGAAGTGGCAAGTCTTGCCATAGTTCTCCTTCGCCGGCAGAGACATTCCTACATGCCTTTGGCAGATTCAAATATCGTGGTTGGAGGGAGATGTGAACAAATCCATTTGGCTGGATGTTGTTATGCCATGGGGGAATGGATCTTAAATTATTTATGTTTTCTCCTTCATCAAAGAAAAGACTGACTGGTCAGGCAATGCCAGGGGGGGAGAGAAATTACCTTCTGCCTTTGGAAGGAGGAAGAGTAAGGTTTCCTGCTAAACAAGGTTCTGGCACGCTGGGGAAAGCAAGGAGCAGGGCTACTGAGGGAAGACAGCCATGGACATAATCCACAACAAGCCAGCATCCCACTCAAGTGGAAAAAAACCCACTGCAGTGACTGAGCACTACAAAAACAAGCTTCAAAGCTTTGCAGAAGTGGACTAGAGTGCTCAAGGCAGAAGCCTCACAAGCACGACAGCCATAACTGGATTACGGAGAAGAGAAGGGAAGAGGGGGCCGAACGCAGGAGATGGAGCCCGTAGCCGCGGGACGGTGGCAGCCTGCATCTCTGGGGCAGTGCCCGTTCTGCCCCTCATCAGCAACTGCAGGGCTGTCCTGAAACTACAAGGCAGCTTCAGAGACCTGATTAGGCTTTCACTATTAGCAGGAGGGAAGGGGAAAAGCACAACCAAACTGGTTTTGGAGGCCTGTGATCCTTTTCACTGAGCTAAACCAAGAAGTGCTGCAACTTCCTTGAGTAACAGCTAACAAAAGATTAGGCCCTTAATTTATAAGCTTAGCAAATTTGACTTGGGGATGATTAGTTAAGCAAAGGTGATTAATGGGAAAGGCATTTCCTAGCATGGTCAGGACCCCAGAAAAAAAAACAAAAACCAGGAGCTCTTAATCCCAACAGTCACAGACCCTCAGGATCATGACTGTTAAAAGACTGGAGTTTTTTAAATTAAATGAATGTTGGAAATATAAAATGTGGAAGTGACAAAAAATATTCTTATATGTGGAAAAGCTGACACTTAGCAATAGACATGAGACTGTTAATAGCATAGAGCTTTCTTCTGACAGTTAATACCAGGATAAAAAAACCATCCGGAAAGTAGGACTTGTGTATATTCTGCTACATTTATAATTCAGAATTAATATAGAACACAGAGACATTGCTTTTACAAAATCCTTTTCCTGACTGTAACTGTATTTTAAGCCATTCACAGGATGTTGATATGCATTTATGAAATTGAAAAGCTAGCCCCCACAGATAGTGGCACTGCACTAGTGCATCAGTTTGTGTCATTATTATTACGATGAGCTTTAGAAGGGGAGCAGTTGCTTATGAGATTACTTAGGGTACATGATCAAAAACCTCAGCACGGTTGCCATTTCTAACTAGTTGTTAGCGCGAGGTCAAACAAGAAGGTTTCTGGCACAGAACAATTATGCAGCAAAAAAAAGAAAGTGTAAAGCTGTTCTCCAAATCAGCAGCCAAGCATATCCAGTCTGTCAATAAAACACACCAGATTTGGGCTGAAATGCCAAGGCTGGAAGTGCAATTTTAAGGGGTGTTGCAGATCATTTGTTGCAAATTACTGTATGATGACAGTATCTATAACTCATTTAAGAAGTTGCTGTTTACTCAGAATGGCTCTCCTACCACAATAGGCCACCTGGCATGGACCAATTAACGAAATCCTAAAGGATTATAAAATAAAAGGTTAGCATTCACTTAACTGAGAAAGTCTGTCCCATGATAATTTGTATTAATACAACGCTTTGCTATACTTTCAGATAAACACTGAGGAACTGTACTGGTGTTTATTTTATTTCTTAAAGATACTGTTCCTTCTAGAACTGTAAATGTGACAGATAGAGCATAGATAATTTGTTTTGCAGGATAAAAAAACCTCTTCTCATTTCCATCAGATATCTAGAAATTACCAGCACCTTGAGATTGTTGATCAGCAAACAGATTCAGCCCCAAAAGGGGAAAGGGCCTATCTATCTACTGTAAGAAATACAGCTAAAACCACGGCTGAGTTAGGCATGAATTCCTGACAGGCAAAGGACAAAATGTACACAAGCAATATCGCTGCCGATTGTCGTTTTAAAAAAGTGAATTAGCAGCTGCAATAAATTGCCTTTTCCAGTAGGAGCTTCTATGCTTATATTTGCATATATGTATTTTCCCAGAGTCATTCCCAAGTATATGTCAAAGGCTCTTGGGAGGCATGCATGAATAAATATTCTGCTTATAAATTATGCGAGGGGTGTCATCAGCTATAGCTGGAGTTCACCCCATCTCCAGCTACTGCAAAATTCTCCTAGTCAAAGATGACAGACCCTCAGACCTCATAAAAAGCCTTGGAAGGAGCGTGTTGTCCTTGAGACACACCTGGTTATGCCAAGCTTGAGGGGGTCCCAAAAATGCAGACACGTTGAGGGAAGCAACACCCACATTTCCATATTTCAGCTGACGTCCAGCTGAGCGCTCTCAGCAGTGTTGTTTTCACTTTTCAGTTGTGCCGGGGGAAGAGCAATCTGCCAGGGCTCAGCCTACTCGCTGCCTTCTTTCTGCCAAGCCTGTTCCATGGGGAATACGTGGGCAGCAGCCCCTCAGCTCCCCGGAGGAGCAGGGCTGCAGTTCAGCCATCCCTTACATGTCCCTATCCTCAACGAGTGGCTGCATATAGGGCACTGAAGCCATACTCAAACCATTGATAGGTATCAGTGATCGGTTCTCATCAGACTGTGTGGATTTTTGAAGTACAGTAAGTCTTTTCAGTTTAAGAGCAAAGACTGCCAGTTTGGGCTGCCCGATCATGAAGTTAATCATGAGATGTCCAGTAAGTTTTGACATTTCACCCACTCTGTGAATTATCACCTTCCTTTATTTCAAGCAGCCAGCCAGAATCACTTGCTGTTAGACCAATGGTTTTCCTTTTATGGTTTACACATTTTGTGTCTAATTGTGAAGAAAGCCCTTTTTGGAATGCCTGGGCAGTACACGCGTGAATCACAGCAGCAAGCCGTTGCTTCTGTCTCCCAACATGTATCATGGAACTATTTTCTTCCATCCCTTTTGTAGTACAGTACATTCTACACTGTGAATCACTTTCATGCAAAAATAGAAACCACTGATGACTCTATGTTCACTTCACAACAGAGAAGCAAGAACTGGCATCCCATAATTAAAGTGCCAGGTTTAGTGGCATTGTAACAAATTGCTGCACAGAGAAGCTTGAGTGTCAGCTGTAGAGAGATTAATAGACCCCTAAACACACGTTTCCTAATAAAGTATGATTTTTCTAAAAAAAAAAAAATCAAATTCTGGTCCTCAGGAAAGATCCAAAATAACACATAGATATTTAGTGCCATGTCCAAAAAGGGGCTTGGATGTTGTAACACTTAATAATGCCATACCTAAAAGCAAAATGAAATGCTGCTATTCACAATGCTGAGTTAGGTGCCTATCATTCCTATGAAGTGAATGAGGGGAATTAAGCACCTGGGAATCAGATTTACAGTCTACAGCATACTGGGGTGTGGGAGGGGAAATGCTTAGGTCAGGCAATATTTTGGCCATGTATTCTACAGATCCTACCTATGTCGCACAGTGGTTCCGCTGAGCTGCGTCTCCCGGCCGAGAGGCACTCTGAGCCAGGAGCATAGTCCTCAGCAGAGCGCCAGACCTGATCTAGTAATGCTGCTGGGAGGCTGGGAATATTAACTCATGCTTATTGCCACCCTGACAGAGCTGCTCAGCTTCTCTCCAGCCTGGAGCCTGCACCTGCTTGGAATGCTGGCAGAGCAAACCCTCTTCCTACAGAAGATCATGTAGAGATTCCCTTAGGTGCCTAACTCAGGCCATGACAGATGTTCATTTTGTGAAGCGTGGTACTGATTGGAGACTTTACCATTTCCCAGCTGCTCAGCATGACCCGTCTTTTAGTTTTGCTGAAAGAAAAGACTGCAGTAATACTTACATTTCCAATATAGCACATTCAGTCTGGTAAACTTAACACACCAGCTATTTAATTTCAGTGACTGTCTGAAGCAATTGCTCCCTCTGTAATACCCCAGTGGTAGAGTAACTTGCGTGTTCTTCAGTGAGAATACATCAAACTTTTTTTTTTTACTGGAAGTTGTGTGACTAGAGGACTATTCAGTGGGGTACAGAATCCACAGATGGGAAGTATAGCTAGCTCAGAGTTACACAGGTTGGTATTGCCTGTGCAAGGATAGCTGGCAATTTAATAAACAACATACAGGATGTTTTGAGTGAAGTAGTAAAAGGGAGCTGCAGTGACCTTGAGTTTGATCTCTTGCAGTAAATCAGGAATTGTATTACAGAAGCCAGAGAAGTCATGAGATAGAGTGCTACTACTGAAACTATTAGGACCGGCTTCAATGCTGCAAGGGCTGAAGGCATTTTACGGAATTGTTATTTAAGCAAGAAAGGAATTTTACAAATCATTTTTCTGCCACATAGACAGGGTGTGCATCCAATCCACTTGCTCCTGTTCTCAGTTGCAGAAACATTCATACTTGGGCTCATCCACAATCTGAATTCATCTTAGCCATACTGCCAAAATACACCTCCTTCTAAATCCGGCAGATGCTCTTAGTTCTTGTAAACCCTTACAAGGGAAGAAAAAAAAAATACTGTTTCTTGTGTATTCTTTAGAGGATGGTTAACAACAAAAACAACATATATGCTTTTCACTATGCACACCATAAAGGGCTTTCAAGATTGAAAGCTACGGCATTTTGGCAGCCTTCTGAAGATGTTTTGGCCAAAATCCTGTAAACGCAAGCTGATGTGTCACCTTTCTTCCAGCAGCAGTCTCATTGCCATTAAAAAGACAACTCCTGCAATACAGTTCTTCAAGCTGCTTAAAAGATCAATGCTCTAGTGTCCTACGGAGTACAAAGGCTACAGGCATAGGACTAAATGGTCATGAGGGTAACAGGATCTCATGCACCAGCTGAGATGAAGATACTGTTGATTGTTAGGGTGTTAATAGATGAGCTTATTACACTTTTCTGCAATAATTTAAGGAGTTACTATGCCCATATTTGTGATTGTCATAATCACACTGAATTCAAAAGAAGATAACATAGTGCCTCAACGGCTTCAGCGTGAATTTCAGTGATTTAGCTTCAATTTCCCTTCACCTGAAGTTTAAAATAGGAGCAGACTGTGGCAATAAAGCAGCTGAGGTGCAGGCACATGTTCTGTTCTGCTGGTTTTGCTGCAGAAAGGGGCAACCTCTGAGACAGGACTACTGGGGGAAGGTAACTTCTTAGGCCACCACAAAGAGATTCACTGGATCTCATCCCTCAGTATCTCTAGTCTCTGACAAGTGTGAGTTTATTCAAATAAGGCAGCCCCTCATAGCACTAGCTGAGCTGACGATCCAGAGGGCTAAGCTGATTTGAATTACTTCACAGGCACTCAGGCCATACATAGAGCTCTTATGCCTCAGCTGACACATGGCAATTTATGCACATGTTTTGCATTTCAGATGTCCATGCATATTTTATTAGTGGAAATGTTCTTTTGCATAGTACTTACTGGAGTGAAGTAAACTTTTGAGGACCTCTGGACAGCCGAACAAAACAAACTGCCTGGATTTTGAAAAAGAAGCAATTATAGTGAGTTGAGTCACTGTTACTGTTTTTGCAATGTTTTCTATCAGTTTTTACCTCAAAATAACTGTTTTTCATTATGAATGCCCTCAAGCAGGGTAACTGAATTTACTATAAAATGAAGGACCTGTGTCCATGACCAGAAACAAACAAGCCAGAGTGGTTTTTTGCTTCAAAATGGTTGGATTCTAGACAGCTCTGCTCTGAAAGATATGCAACCATAGTGATATCTACCAGGGCTGTGTGTCTGCAGAAGCCCTATTTTTCAGATGCTGAAGGGGAATAGCCTCTAATGTAAATCACTATTCAAGTCTCAGTTCAGCAAAGCTCATGCTTGACTTTCGACACAGGCTTCAACCTCTTACCCAAGTTAATCACACATTCACTTGCTTTATTAAATGGGGATGGAACTAAGCATATCCTTAAGAATATTATATCACAACCTACCCCACAGATGGTCAAGATACTGAGGGCTTGATCCAGATACCACTAAAATTAATGGGAGACTTCAGTGGCCTTTGGTTGAAGCATATAAATGGGAGTCACAGGTGTGCTTCAATGTTGAAATACATAAATCAGTTTTCCTGTCACATAGTTTTCATCTGATTTACTTACTTGCATGCAAACCTGGGAGGTGGAGGAGAGCTAAGGGCTTAATGTCCTGGTGTAGTGTTAATATCCTGAAAGAAAAAGTCAGCACAGACAGGATGATAGGACCTTCAAGCTATGATTCTTTCCAGACTTCCGCATGATGGAAGAGAACAATATGGTGGAGCTGAGAGTAGAATCTGACTCACAAGTACAGCCCATCGCTTTGCATAGGTATCTTTGAAGTTTCTGATGTTGCTTAAGCACAGGGCCCTGTAAAACAGAGACTCCAATGCTTTTCTAAAGTGTTAGTCATAATTGAATAATCTTACAAAACTGCTCTGAAATAGTGGAAAAACATTTATTTTACCATAATCATCCTTTATCAGAGGATGTTTGGGAAAAAAACTTAAGATAAAAATACTTAAGTCTTCAAGAAAAAAATGGAAGAATTATAGATAGCAAAATCCAAAAACCTCTTCAGTAAGTTAAGTTGAGCTGAGACTGCCAGACCCATTGCTGCAGGGTAGCTTGAGCCATTCAGTCAATGAGGTTTTTTTTCATCCCCTCATTACCAAGATTACTGTGCCAAAGAACAAGCAAGTCTGGAAAAGGATTTCCTGACTAGGATCTACTTTGGGGCTGTAAGTTAGCAGAGAAGAGAGGCCCTCCCCATGATGAGGGAATTAGAACATCCATATATCATGAGCAATATTAAGGATCTGAACTGAGGCTCTTTTCTGTGGCAACAGATTTACATAGGCTATATTCAACAGTTCTCTGCAGGTGCCTTGAACAGCCTTCTAAGCTTCTCTGAAGAGGTAAAAACTCTGTTCAAGAGGGAAGAGCTTTGTTATTGGGTACCTATCATACTAGATATAGCATGGGGAACAGGAGACTATCTCAAGCACAGAGATTCAGGACAAAAGTATTGCCCAAGAGGATACAGAGAAAACAACTTTTGAGCAGTGGCATTAAGAGCAGCTGAACCAAGTCCAATGCCTATGCTCTGTTTGTTGGCAAGATGAAGTTCTCACAAGAATGACTGTGGACCAGAAAAGTTCCAAATTGCTGGAGTTGATGAAACAATTGAACCCACCTGCTCTACATTTTGAACAGAAAAATAATAATAAGATGAGGAAGAAGCAGCAGCTGTGCTTTTCACAGAAAGAACCTCAGAAGTTGAATATGCAGGTTTATTTTGGGATTGCTTGCATCCACAAAGGGAAGACCAGTGGTAAGAACTGAGGAAATAGGACCAGTATACAAAAATGTGGACCTTTGACTACACCACTCAAATCTCTACTGGGGGGGTGTGGGGGGGATAAAAAAATTCTTCTTGTACATGAAAATTAGGAAAACACAAAAGCAAAATATTCTGAGGAACATATTTAAAGCACAGGTGACAGGCAATACAGGTCATGTATGATCTACAGAATAGTGATCTCTAGAGCCATCACCCCCTTACACTCTAAAATTGAGGCACAGCTATTGTTTCTCTCTCATACATATGTATCTATGTAAATGCTTACCTTGTCTTTAAAATATAAGGTGCTGGGATCTCTTTGTGGTGTTTAAGTGAGCACATTGCTAGCGTTCTCCCTGTCAAATCTACAAAAGTAGGAAGGAAGTACACAGAAGCACTTGGTAGCATATTAAGCTTTTGGTTTATGGATAGACGCTCTCCCTCTGCCTTCTGCTTTAAAACTGTGTGGGCTTCACTCAGTTCAGCCATGCTTCTTGGAAAAAATCTCATACTGCATAACTATCTATTAAGCACTGTCAGATTAAGCAGGTAAGTTGAGTTTCTTGTGCAGTTTATTCTCTGAAGGCATATTGGAAATGTAAACTCTCATTTCATCTATTTTAATTAAAAATTAGTCAAAGACTGATGAAAGCACAAACCAATATTGGATCCTAATTAATTCATCAGTGAAATTACAAAATCAGAGGAGAGTGGATTCTTATGAAAATTATTGAAATAACTAATCAATCCAGAGCTATGGACATGTCTACAGGCTAAGAGAAGCCTCTCATCTGGAAAGGCTCAAGAGTGTTCCCCAGAGGTATACCAGGTCAGCAGCAAAACTTTGCCCTTCAGCATGATCAGCAAGGTAGGGTCTGCCTCTCCCCTTTGAGGTAACAAGGTACAACTGAAGTGGAGAATACCATTTATATGACTCCTTTCACCCAACTATGCTAACAGTGAATGGATATAACTGTCAGCATTTTTGGTGAAAACATCCTACTTTGGCTAGGTGCAGAAGAGAAGGCTGGATGAGGGCTGAAGGAAGAAATAAACACACATTTGAATATTAGATGCATTTTCCCCATGCTTCTGATATAAAACGTAATTGCATCAGATGTTCTCTGAAAACTGCCAGTTTGCTTAAGACTATTCAGCAAGTTACCTCAATAGCTGCTTGCCTACACTTCACAGACTGCAAGGAGCTACTTTTCTCTCAGATGCAGATGAAGACTAAATACAGTCTTGGAATTGATGTAGGTGCTTCCAATCTGCTTCACTAGCAAGCAACTGATTGTTTTTAACTGCTAACATAGCAGGCAGACTTATCTTTAGATAAAGGAGCCAAAAAAGTAAGGAGCCCCGATATGAACACCCCCCCCGCCAACCTTCCTCAATTTCACTGCTTTTGTAGTAAAGATTACCCTTTAAGAGCAAAACTGCAAAAGCATTTTATACCTCTCTTCAATAGCCAAAGAGAACTTATCAGAACCTTGGCAATAAAACCCATCCTCAAGTGTAATTTATACCAGATAAATGATGAATCTACGAGCACAGCTATTTGGGCCATTATGTGAGGGACCTCCAGCTTAGATCACATGAAGATATCTTCAGGGTATGTGGAGATGTGTCTCCTTAGCTAATGCTTCCTTAGGGAAAGGTAGAACATGGGCAAATTCCAAGGGAAAGAAAAAGCTGCCAGAAGTAAAGGAGATTTTTTTGCAGCTTTTCTTCCAAAGCCCAGTAAAGAACCACAAAAGGTTTTTAAAAGGTTTTAGGGGAAGCCACTGCCTGTAGAAACCACCACAGCATCAATCCAGTTATGATGCTATAGCATGAGGGTGGAAGAGAACAGAAAAGCTAGCAGAGAGGCATAACTTCCCTCTGTGTTTAGCCTGGGCATCACAGCCCACTTAAAAAATGAAGAAAACTTGTCCTACTGGTAGAATAACAAATGATTAAAACAGGAAGAATGGCTGAATGCTCATTTGCTCTTGCTTTCAAACAATCTTGCGAACTGGCCTGTTAATCTGGCTGGTGGGTATGGCTTCCTCGTAGTGAAAAATCAACAGAAGACAATCCTCTAATACTTTTGGCAGCCTTTTAATATGTAGCATTATGTATAAATAAATGCCAATATTATTCCATGGAAAAATAGCTAGTGTTGTCAGAGTTGAAAATGCAACTCAATTATGCAGTTTATCTTAATTATACCATCTTAAAAAGGAAAAAATTCTAGTGACATATTACACTGCTTTGCGAATAATTCCAAATCATTGAAGTTTTCACACATCCTAATCCATTAAGCAGCTTTATTTTTAAGCATACAAGGCCTTTTGAATCAATGTAAAGACTACACTGACCACAGAGCTTTGGAGCAGACACTGAATGAGTGTTTAAATTATGATTTCCCTATTCTGTGTGAATGATTTGGCAGCAACAAAAGACTCTGGCTTTCCACTTTGGACACAGGGAGCTTCAAAGATCTCCTTTAAAGGCTTCAACTAGTTAACATTAGAAAAAACAGGGGCTATTTAAGAGAAAAAATTTTATAGTAGTCAAAGGCTTAAACACCTTAGAAATAGATGGAACTGAGAAGTCTCACAGCCTTCCTGGGGTTGCTAATCATCTAATGCTTCACAATTAATAACAGATTGGGGGGAAGATCTGAACCTCTTTTTTTGCCTTTTATTTCATTAGCAGTGTAATGTAGCTGTGTGAAAAAAGCTCTTAATTTAGTTTAAAAAAACATAGCTCTCACCCCAGAGACCAACAATTCTTCTACAATCCAATGTAGAAAAGCTAGTAGAAATTCCTTCCCAAGGGCCATCAGCTACATTTTTGTGACTGCCAAAAAGCATGTACCTTTTAAGAAGGTACCACAGGACCAGGGACATATTGCTGTAATGATACAGTAGGCAACTGATCTGAACTCAGGGCTTGTCAGACGTGGAAGAAGGGGAATACCTGTCTTCTGACCTCTGTTAACATTGCCTGTCATGAAAGGAACCAGCCAGCACCACCAGAAGATGGCTACCTAAACAACTACGGGAGGGATGCTGAATGGAGAGCTTGCTGATCAAGGTGTCAAATACTACTGATAAAAGTACTGGTTTACTAATAGGGAAGTTTACCTTCTGAGCAAGTGCATGCCTACGCAAAGGTCTTATCTGCAAGATTATGATTATGCAGTTGGAAAAAATACTCTATTCCAGCTGTGGGGGCCACTAGAAATGCATCAAACTCCACTACCACCCTTGCCATTCGAGAACAACCTGCAGGAGGCAAGCCAGGGGCTCCAGCCCTAGGGTCTTGGTATTATTCAGGGAATAGTGTTGGACTTCGTCTTGCACCAATTAATGTTTGCATCAAACTTATTTTCTTTTCATCCCACTGTTCTCCTAATTTTATATTCTTTCATGCTCTTTCTTTTTCCTGTCCCCCTTCTTTCACTTTTACTTCTAGTTCAGCTTCTCCTAAAACAGAAACAGAAGGCCAACCTGCAGTGTGCTGTCATTACCTGACACTGTAGGACATCCTGTTTGTATGGCAAGATCTTGGAGCAGGAACTATCTGCTCCTCTGCATACATAAAGCATCCAGCAAAATACTGACCCATTGAATAGCCTATTGAAACTTTGAATGGATAATGTTATAAAGTTAGTAGGAGTTATTGTATCATATCATCCAACCAGAGTTTTGCAGGGAATATGCCTCATCATTAGGCTATTACTGTTAAGTCATCTTCACCAAATCTTCCACACCTTTTGAAAATCTCACCTTAAGGTATTCCATTTGGACTAGATCTTTGTGCAATTTCTTGAACAGTATCTCAGGACTTTCAAGTTTAAGACATTGAAATAAATGCCCTCTTCCCCATAGCTTGTACTAAAAAAGCCATAGGAAGTATTCTTCAAAGGAGCAGCTAGAAAGGAGTCATCAGTTTCAAATAAAAACTGCCATTTACATCATCTGAAGATGACACTATGACATCACTTATGGGAAACTGGAAAATTAAGGTCCCCACACCCACTCCAATATTTTATTCTGATTTTTTCTTTGCAAACTTAGTGCAATGCTTTTTACTGTATACACAGCTGTCAGACTCCATTCTTCAAAAACAGAGTGACAAACTGCGACTATCCTTGTAGGAAAGTAAGAACTTTTTTCAAAACTCAGAAATTGGAACAGATGCAGTATGGTTGTTCTCACTCCAGTCACAAATCTGTACTAATGATAAAGGTAGGTGTAAGTAGAGAAGATAGCTGAGGAGATACTATGATATAAAAACACACTTATTCTAACAAAGTCTCCATCAGCTCACTCTGTCCCAAAGAAGATTCCATCTCCTTTTCCAAGTTCTGCTAAGCATAGATTTATGATGCAGTGCCCAAGTTTTTTCAGCGTTGTCGCTTTTGTCTGAACATGACAGTTTTCTATACTGGGACTGCACACCCCAGTATATTCATATACATTGTCATCTCAAACACCTACTATTCTCACTTGGAAAAGATTGCTTGTCAAGATTCATTTTTACAGAAGTTCTCTGCTAAACTGAACATTAACTGAATAGTGTATAATTTGACAGAGTCTGAATTAGAATGAAACTTCCTTAAGTATCCATTACAACATGGAGACTTGATAAATTTTTCATTCATAAATGCAGTTATTTCAAGGAGAATTTAACATCTCTCTTGTACTTCCCACCCACCCGCACTGGAAATGGCTGGCAAGGACTTGATCCTGAACTATGGAAATTCCCCTTACTTATACAACAAACTGTTAGCAAACCAGTTAAACACTGCTTTTCTCTTAATTGGACTCAGTTGCTGTCCAAAAAAGGCATCATATAATAGAAGTACGTACATAAAGCAGTCATTTTGCTACTCTTTGTACCCAGGTTGTTATCAAACAATTCCTGAAAGGTCCACTTGGATGCAGCAGATTTAGCTACCTTATTCCTGCAGAGTCATCTTCAGCAACCAATGGCACTATTTGAAAGACTAAATACCCAGTCTGCATTACCTCCAGTGGGTCCATCAGCTGTACTCCTGCATTATTTGCTCATCTACCTTCTGAGCTGTAGTCTCCCCCAAATAATCAGACTGATCTTATTAGCAGGCTCCTAATCCTCACCATCTCCTTTACCCATTAGCTGTCCCCAATTTATCAGCTGTATCTTAACAGGCTGCAAGTTTACCAGCTACTATTCCTCATCCAGTGATATATTCCCCCACCAAAATTCCACAGCTGCAAGTGATTAGGGAAGTATTTATTTTCAGGACAGCTCACAGCCTTGAGGTACAGTGTCTCCTACAGTCCTGCTTGGCAATACCTAACACTGTAGAATGAGTTAGGCACATACTCTAAACAGGCTGTAGCAAGCATTTACACATCTTCATATGTGTATCTTCTGTATATCAGGTGTTTTACTGCAGCACTGTACCACAGAAGTTTTTGCTCTTGCTATTAATCATATAGAATGCAAGAACCTCCACCATATTTAACAGACAAGATAAAGGATTGTATCTTAGCAAGCTAAGAGAAGCGTAACTTGAAGTTTCAGAGCATTCCTACATACACACATATCCAGAAATCTGCCTAGACAGACTTAAGGACTACCTGTTTCACAATAGCAAAAGCACCTGCAAATGCACCTCAGCCAAAAGGTTCAAGTTTAGTCATCAGTGCCATTATGTTCCACCACACTTCTTTACTGACTGTACATCAGAAGACATGCTTCCATTAGCAGGAAGTACTGAAAAGTATTACCCCGACTAACTGCAGTTAAAGTATGATGTAAACAGGGCCACAAGATTTCAATATTGACCTAGGAATCAGGCATTTAGATAGCAGCAACAGGGACACTTACACTAAACAAAAACAGCAGCTTTGATTCCTGTGACTAAACACTCCAAACAGGTAGCAGCTAGAATAACAGTAAATAAAGGTGGCCTTGTCACACATTCTTCACCCATTCTTTTTATGAAAGGCAATTATCTTAGCCAAGGCAGTCTTTCATAACAGAGAGGACCCTCTCTTTACCTTAGTCAGATGCTTCCAAATGCATGCGCAGTTGCAGCAGAAGACTGTGGGTCAGAGCATGATTTCCAGCCCACTGGAAGTCAAGACACCAGATTGGCAAATACAAATTCTTGTTAGATCCTTGTTTGCATTACTTACCTCTAAAAATGACACTTCCAATACTCCCACAATTCAGAATCTCAAGTGGTTGTTCTGATGGTTCTGTCAAATTCTCCTCATCCTGTGCCAGTTCAAGCACCTACATCTTGTCCCCAGGCTCCTAGGCCATAGGATGAAGACTGGATAGGAAGTGTTTGTTTGGTCACTCATTTTGTAGAAGGCAAACCATAATGCTAGAATATTTAGACTGCATAAGCTTCCTGAATCAGATTGCCAGTGCACAAGCAACAATTCTAAGGAATTCTTATGCTGGCAATTTAAACATTTGACAAGCCTTCTTCGGAAAACCAATAGGGCTGCTTATAGTCCTTAGAGAACAGGGCTTTAAGATCAGTGATCATAAACATTTGATCAAGTGTTTCTGAAATTAGGTTGATCAGCTGTCCTAATTTTACCTTTTCACTGTAATTATAAATACCTCAAAGATGATTAGAACAGTTTTAAAACATTAAGTAACTGCTCTGCTGGGACCAGTGAGGGTAACCAGATGCAGGTGCCAATGCTTTGTTTAAAGGCAACTGGAATCCCCAAACAAGATAACCATATAGCATATGTAAGATCAGTCAGTTCTTGCCAGAGAGTACAGAGGCAAGGGGCACAAACATCCTCTGGCATTCTTTTGAGGTCTTGGATTTATCCTTGGTCAAAACCAGGTTTGTTTTCTACTTTAAGAAAATCTTAAACCTTACCAAAAGCAAACTAGTGCTGGGAGCACAATCATGCTCATTAGCAGATCAGTAAGAGAATGTTTTCCTTCTGTACTCTGAGCTGACTGCGTCCTGAATGGCAACTCAGACATGGCAGTTTCAGAAAAGTCCCGGTGTGAGACTAAGTTACCCCGATGTAGCAGCTGACAGGGAATAAACTCAAAAATAATTAAAAGAAAGCAAACAGGTTTAGTTGTCCGAACAAGGAATTTTAATTTTAGGTCAACTATTGAACTAGGTCAACATCCAGTTCACAATGTCTACAGATAGTGGGCATAGCCAGTCACTACGGTAAGTTTATTGAAGCACCAAGCTCCACACAAGACTGTAAAATACATTTTAAACTACTAGTAAGAAAGCTTCTTCAAGTCAACAATACTATTAAGGGCCAGAGTTTAAGGACTAAGTTTTCACCTTCCAAGCTATTTTAAGACAGCCAATCCATTGCATAAGCAAACCAAACTGCTACATACTGAAACACAGAGCAGCAACTGTATTGAACAATTCCTGTAAATAATTCAAGGATACATTGAAACAGTATGGGTAAATTGTAATTTTTTTATTGGAAAACAAATATACAACTTGGAATGGATTTGAGGCAAATCGTGCCATAAGCAGATTTTTTGAAAATAAGTGGCTAAACAAAGTTTAAAAAGCATAGTAACAAGAGGAGAAAATGTTTTCCGGTACAGGACCAGCAGTACAAAAAAAACTTGTGTACGAGTACCTGGATAAATCACCCGTTTTGCATTAGTGCAACTTAAGTTTCATATTGTTGACTGTCAATCGTCCACAACGTTAAGACTCCACATTTCAACAACATGTTACAGGTATGGCCACAAACAAGTTATGTGAAGTAGGCTAGGAGAATGATTTTTTACAGTGCATTAGCCACATGTATATATACTATTCACATGGTTTTATCCTGCAGTTAGCTGCAAGAGTCCTTATCCTCCATCACAGAAAGCAGAATAAACTCCTTTATGTACTGGAGAACTAGAGCCAGCAGGTCACTTTAACTAAGGAATTACTAAGGAATTGCTAATGCATGGTAAACCCTAGCTTGCTTTATGTAACTTGTTACACTAGTCATACCCAAGTCTCCTAAAGAAAGCTACTTTTTTTAAACAGACAACCCAGATGTTCCCTCAGTTAACCAACTCCATCTAACTTTAGATGTGCAGAAGGGCTTAAATATCCAGAGTAAGCCACATGCAACATTTGTTACTTAGATCAATTTTCCAAAAATCAGAACAATGACAGTAAGATAAAGGAGAAAAACATGGAGGAATGGCCTTCTAATTACTATACATGCATATTCTTTTGACAGTAAGGGAAAAACCTTTTACAGATAAGTTACAAACAGAGAAAAGGCAAATAAACAATTTTGTACAAGAAATTTAACACATTCTGTACAACGTCTTCACTTCGCTGTCATCATTTGTACAAACTCTGTAAAAGGAAAGAGTTGCGTAAGAGTTATTCAGAGAAAAACCTGAACTGCAAGATTGAGAAGTGACCTGCCTTACTAGTGGTGAACACAGTTTTGAAACTATGTTTTCAGTTACGTTCAAAAAAGCGTTTTCAAGACCAATCACACCTGAAAACCTCCTATTTTTAATGGCAAAAGGCCTCTACTTTTATCAAAAAAGTTGGTCTCAGTGAATTGGGGAACAGCCTTACTTCCAAATTAAAACATTACAGGGTCCTCATGCCCACTGACTTACAGATAGGGACAAGGTATCTAAGAAATCAGTAGAAATTGCACTGAAGTAACAATCAGTTAAGTAGGTGTAGAAGCAAGACATGGTGGTTTGAATTTTTCTAAGCAGAATAGCTCAAGCCTTACTATTTTGTCTGATGGGCTTTAAGCAAATGAATCACTGCTTATTCACAGCACACTGGAAGTTATATCCCACAAAATAGGATTCTTCACTTATCTTGCTGAGCCATAGTTTCAGGCACAATAACAAAAAGAAACCGGTAACCTAAAAGGAGTTAACCAATTACTCAAATTTTAAAAGAGCAACTGGAAACAAGAGGGATTCCTACCCTCTCTAGTGCCAGCCTCTAAATAGTCTATTCATAAGTACAGTTATGGAGCAGCAGCCTTGTTCATAAAACCACCTTTTCACTCACAGATGAGTGCTCATCCTGAGGCCACAACCAAAAAGGCCTTAAAGGGAAGTCACACCTACACCTCAGAAACAGTAAGGGTATTATCTGAAAATACCCTAGCTCTTTTCTAGAAGATGTTCAGAAAGTTAAAATGAGAACAAGCTTAGTGCTTCTGAGCTGCAAGCAACTGTCTAACAGAACTCCTCCTGCTTGCATGACTTCATTTAAGTTTCAATATTCAAGAGGTCTTCTAAAGATCTTGAAATTTCTGCATTTTTAGAGGCTTGCCCTCTTTAATAAGTAATTTTTAAAGCATTAATAAAAACGAGTTACTTGCTACAGTCAGATCAACATTCATTAGTTAACAGAACAGTATGAACAGTATGTAAACATCCCTGCTAACTTCCTTATTCTAATGGTCATTAGACATCATTAGATGTAGAAAGTTTTCTTACACTGCACAGCTGAATAGTCATTTTTTGCCTTTGGCACAAAGGTAGCAATAACCCACTCAAACTAAACCTATTTAGAGGTACACGATGTACATACTAAAAGACATTAGCTTAAACAAACATTAACTGTTGAGAAGATCTCTTCTGAACATTGCCCTATTTAAACTTTGTGTAGACACTGATAGCCACACCATCACCAGCATAAGTGCTACACAAAAAGAATCACGTAATAACTCCTTACCTTCATAGTTTACTTGACCATCACCATCAATGTCTGCTTCCCTAATCATTTCATCAACTTCTTCATCTGTTAGCTTCTCCCCAAGATTTGTCATCACATGACGGAGTTCTGCAGCACTAATGTAACCATTACCATCCTGGGAGAGGAAAAAAGGAAGACTGGAATAGACTTGTCTAAAGCCTAGCAACTTAACTGTAACTTAAGAATATTTAACCACTAGCATTTGCACAAGGCAAATGAGAGTTGTAAGCATATCTTCAGTATTGTCCAGGATCTTAATAAGACATTTTAAAAACAACTTACTCAATACAGCCTACTTTGGCTATCCTATCCAGAGACATTTTTTAATCGCTGACATAGCAATCAGCACCTTTTGAACATTTTTAAGTGACAGATGCTTATTCAATCATGTGACTGTGGTTCAAGCACCTATTTCTTAGAACAGAAGCTACTTAGCTCATTCACCTGTTTCAGGGGAGCCCAGCACAAAGCCACAAGGCCTTTCGAGACCACTTTTACATATTCCATTCTAGTTGGGACACTGGATATCAAAGTACTAGTGCACACGAACTCTGGATCTAATTTTTCCTCCCCACACCCCAAGATACTTAACATCATATATTTTCTGTTTAAAAGTGCCTCTCGCTTAAGAAGTTGAGCAACTTCAGACTCATTTAGCAATTTACTTAGTAAAGACTAAGTGAAATATTTAAAAGATTACAATTTTAAATATTTAAGCAATTTCCCTGCCAGCCTTATACAAGTATTTTAGTATCATAGCAAGTGGTAGCTTAATAGTATCACCCACTATCACGATGACTCATTTGACTTCCAGGTGCAGTACCACAGCACACTGAACTTCAGGGTGACTGGTTAACCTAGAGGTTTAGATGACAGGACTGCAGACAGCCCTCAATTCAGTGAGGAAGCTCATTAGAAGTCAGACTGAGTTTTTCTAACAGAAATATGATAAGATAAACATTTTAGTACCTTGTCAAACACACGGAACGCTTCTCTAATTTCTTCTTCACTATCTGTATCTTTCATTTTTCTTGCCATCATTGTCAGAAACTCTGGAAAGTCAATTGTGCCATTGCCTGCAAGATAGTTACTTTGTTAGAAAAGCAAGTTTTGGGCACTTTACCAAACTACTTATTAGTAAAAATCTTACCATCAGCATCTACTTCATTGATCATATCCTGTAGCTCTGCTTCTGTGGGGTTTTGACCAAGCGATCTCATCACTGTCCCCAACTCCTTTGTAGTTATAGTACCATCACCATCCTTGTCAAATAGTGAAAAAGCTTCTTTGAATTCTGTACAACAACAAAAAAGGAGTTAATCCCTTCAGCTTTAAAATGTTAAGTTTACTTAATCATATATAAATCCATTGCTGCTTATCATTATAAATTACAAAATTTGATTTCATTCTCTTAAGAAAATTTCAGTATAATGCTCCATCTGCTATAATTGTAATGCCAATATGGAAGCACCAACATCTGGAAAACAACCAGCCAGTCTACCAAGCAACTACATTTTGACCTAATAAGATGGAATGTCATCCATTTCAGAAGTACTCAGGTGCTTGTTACTATCTATCTTGAACACGGATCCCTAATACAGATCTGAAAGGAATAGCTATCTGCAACTAGGATGATCCATATCCTTGGTAAGAACTGCATATCTCATGAGAAAAATATGAAATTACTTTGTGAAAGCTGAAAAACTGTACTCAAAATACAAATGCTACAACTTAATAGCACTTTATTACTAATAGAAGAGACAAGTCAATAGAAAAAGGTATAGTCAGACCAAACTAAAAATAGTTTCTCATAACAACTCACTCGTGCTGGATATGCAAGTCTGAACACTATATGCTGCATGAAGCTGCAGTACCTAGCACCATAGGTCTTAACATCTGACCATACCTAGCTAAAAAGGATCTTCTCCCAGCACTCTCTCTCACTGGACTTCTGCAGTTCTTCAGTCTATGTATATACACAACTCCAGTCAGTTGCTCAAGCAGGAAAGTCACTGGAGTCAATTTCTGAAAAGCTGCTTAGAAAATTGCTTCAGCCCTACTGTATCCTGAAACAACCTTCATAAAACTAGTCATAAACAGTTGTAAGACTACTTAACTGTGTTTCAATGCTACCTCTTAACCACCTACAATGGCTGTACTGTAGCCAGCAATATTAATACCAGTACACCATGTTTAATTGTCCAGTCCAAAAATGGAGTTGGTTTTAATCCATGCCATCTTTGTCTTTGGCCACAGACCTTAAACTAGCTCACTGGACTGTGGTAGCTCATACACAAATTACAGTTAAACATGAAAAAATCTTATCTATTCCCTTGTATAGTTCAGATCCTTTTACAGCTTTCAAGGCACCAGAGATCATGCTTTTGCAGAACTTGTTAGCTCAAGAAAGTATTTCTGATGCAAGAGTACCCAAGAATTAATTTTTCAAAATTTCCAAGCAGCCAGCTTTCCAGATGGTAGGTTTCCCAGACCAGAATTAGTCACAGCAAAAGTTGTGTTTTCACACAAAATGCATAAAGTCTTACATCAGCCATTTCATATTCTGAATCACTCGAGGTGAATACAAGCTGGCAAGTGTTAAAAATGCAACTACAAAAATAGCCTTTTTACAGCTCATGAATGCAGCTATAACACCAGAGCCACAGTTGAGTCCCATCCAGGAAAAAAACACTCTTCTACATCTAACAGTTTGAAGTGTTCCAAAAGCCAACTCCCACTGTTTAGCACATAAGCATCGGAGCAAGGTTACCACAGGACCAGATGAAACAGTTTCAAGCCAGTATTGTATAATCACAAAGCAGAAACAGGCCTACCCAAGCAGGCAGCTATAACCCATACAGTAACTTCCAAACAGTCTTTGGGGCTAGTTTCAGTTAGCTTGGAGGCAACCAATAGGTTTATTAGCAGTAAAATTTTACACCAGGGACAAGAAGGCTTTTGGGTCAAACCTAGTCAAGAAGTTCATAGTCTATCATGGAAGGACCTCAAAAGGGGAACATTGAGTCTTCTTGAAGAGTCAGGTACTCAAGTGTTACTCAAAATGTTTAGTGTTAACCATTTCATCCTTAGCTTGATGGTCAACTGTCACTAACCCAAACATGAAGCAGACTTCACAGTACTGCAATGACCCTGCTTAGAAAAAGTGATAGTTAATTTTTATGCAAAATTCAAATACTTGCTTTCTACAACATGGGCCATTCATGGTATATTCTGAACACTTGAAATGAACCACTCCAAGGACAACTCTACCTTTTTTACTCAAAGATGCTGTAGGCTAAGAAACAACCACTGTAAGTCATAACCATAAAGAAAGTAAAGCGAGTCAAAGATCAGCAGCATATTCCTGTTTAAAATGCTGAATCAAGTTAGGTAAACAATTAAAATACCTCTTTAACCACTTCTAGGAACCACCTCCAGTAATTCTAGTAAAGGACTAACAACCTACACAGATACAGTTTAGACTAGAACAAGAAACAACCTAGCATAGCTTTGGAAGATTTGCAGCAATGGCCAGTGAAGGCAGCTATGAAATACTGAAGTTTAATGAGCAACTCAACTCTGGCTTCCTGCAACATATGATAAAACACACCTCCCACACTTAAACACCTTATGACTCCACGTAGCACGCAAACCAAGTCCTCCCTCTGTTCAACACTCCTCCATACCAAACTGCAAATGAAAATCCTCAGTATCCTAGATAAGGCTAATCTGTCAGAAGCATGACAGTGCCAGCAGAACCACTTGTTTTCAGGCCAGCCTATGAGGTTTCAGTCTTTCCTTTCTTCTGAAAAGTACACTGCATCAAGAGAAAAGGCTACTTCCAGGCCCCATGAAAGAAAAGCTAGTCCAACAGAATGTGAACTCTACCACCCTAGGTCAAGATACTCTATTTAACAATAGCCTCTGAGGCATCTCTGCACCACATCACCTTTCCAGATAAAGTGGCAGTCTTCAATGACCTAATATATTCAGTGAACCAGAACTACCATTCTCACTCCCACAGTTTAGCCAGCTATGTCTGGAACTTTTATAGGAGAATGTCAATTGTTCTCTTCACAGCTACCAGGAGCTCAACACCTAATATGACTATTTCTCCTATGAAATAAATTCTAAATAATTCTTGTGGTCAGATCCCCAAACAGAGGACCACAGCACACTGAAGGAACAAGGCATAACAAACACCATACATAGGCCTACTTGTTCAGAGAGCCCATTTAGACCTCTGAGATCTAGTGGAAGGAAGTATAGCTCACTAGACCAGTTGCTTTGGGACAAACACATCTTTAGATTTTTTTCCCCTAACCACCCACATCAAATGGTCCTGACCCATATACCTTTTTTAATACAATGCTTAACCAAAGGGATACCCCACTTGATTCTGCAACTTCAATTCTTACTGAATGAAGCTGCAACTAGCATTCACATTCTGTACCTACTCAGCTTTCAAAAATCAGTCTTTCATACGAACAAAACCTGGGAGTCTTTCACCCCTACCTAGAATGACAAGAAGCTTCAGTCCTATATGACCAATGAGTTCCACAGGAGATGAGAACATGTGAAATCTTTAACAGCTGTATTCTGATGATTCACAGCTTTAACTACTCTGGCCTTCTACTTAAGAAAGGGAATGTTGTCTCTACCTTGTAGTAGTATTTTCTTAAGCCCGCCTTCAAATCAAAAGCTAGGCATCTTCAGATAAGCTGAAATGGAATGGTAGGGGGCTCAAGACTTTAAAACCACACAGTCTCTGTAAAACATGCAAACTGTACCTGTAACGGTTTTCCCATGCAAGACACAGGCCTTCAATAGCAATATGAAGCAGACTCTTGGTAAGCTGCAACCCTTCCTAAACAGTACCAGGGATGGTTCCCTAACAGACCAGCAGTGGGCTTGTCCTCACATGAGAGGTTTACAGTTTACTTGCAAACACACTTGCTTCATGAAATATCATAGCTGAACTGAAAGTGGCAGGCCATTTTACACTGGCTACTAACACTAAGTTACAGTTATATTATTTCCACACAGATGGAAATCCTCTATTCCAGTACAACAAGCTTATTAATACCCACTTTTGGATCTGAAAACTATACCATCATCACTGAATAGCTAACATTTGCACTAAACCTGAGGTAGTGTTAATAAACTTCCTGTTTGTATTCCATAATCAGCTACATCAACTACCAAAGCTTCTACAGTTAAGAACTGCAACAATGAACCATTATCGAAAAGACAGCAGTGACAACTGATAAAGCCTGCTCCAACTAAACTGACCACAAAACCCTTAAGATATGTAGGCCACTTCCAGAAGAAAAATCTCAAGTTGAACTAGATTCAGCTTGTGCTTATTCATAAGACAGCACCATGGCAACAAGTAAATAGACTAAGGACTTTCCACAAAACCATAATTAGTCTCCTATGAGTTCAAGCAAGCTTCTGAAGTCTAAAAGCTACAGAAGAATGTTCTTACACCTCAGATTTGGCAATTATGGTAAAAACAAACTAGCTCATTATGACACTTCTGTTTAATACAGTGTCTTCAAGAGCTACACCACAGTTAAATAGCAATACCTCTTAGAGGCTGTTACTTGTATGCTTGACCTGGTGCTATTAGATTAGCAGAACCCTAACACCCTCTGAAATCATTTCACATGACTGTTATGCACACTGAGACTTTCTAGTATTAACACTATACACTTGTCAGATCAAAAACCCTGAAGTTTTTGAATGTCCATGGCAAGGCTGAATTCTGCATTACCAGCATTAAGTCACATCAATTACTGAAGTTGAAATCAGTCTTCAGAGAGCAGTGACAGATACTAGTCTGTGCAGCCTGCATGAGTAGGAGACATGATAACTAGAAGTTTTAGCCACTAGTAGACAGTTGTCAGGGCATAGAAACCATTGTTAGGGGGGCAATATTTAAGCATTTCAGAGCAAGCACAATACCATCAGAACAGTGCACAGAACACTTGTGTCCACGTACACAATGCAGTTCCAAATATGGAATATCAAGAGCTGTCATAATGAAGCCAGTCTCTGCTGCCATCAAAAACAGCCACTCTGAAACATCTCTGCTGACAGGAGACTGCAAAGTTATTTTTGCCTTCTCTTAGAAGAGCACTCCAGATTCCAAGTCTTCACCAGATATTCATCCCCCCACTGTCTTTCAGTTTGTACTTGGGACAATTCTGTAGTCATGACAGAAAAAAACAGAGTCCCAAGTCTACTAGCTAGTAAAGCTGTGAGGATTGTCTAACTATTCTAGAGGATAGAACTCAAATTCATTGTATCCATGGTGCTTTTACAGTAGATAGCTTTTAAAACTTAAGTGACAAATTACAACATTCCACAATACTTCTTTAGTATCTAAGAAAGCTAAATATCTTGTGTAACACAGACTGTGACAGGATTAAGAGATGTGCCAGGTCAAGTAAGAGTACCAACAGAGCACGTAAAAGCCTCACCTGCAATCTGCTCTTCTGTCAGTTGATCAGCCTGCAATAAAAGAGAATATCATTATAATTGTAGCAAAAGTTCAAGGCAAAGTAAGACACAGACTTGTAGAGGCTTCTGAATATGGTAGCTGCTCTTCAGGACTTATCTGTAGCATTCTGAAATAGTTCTAACTAACACAACTCAAAAGTCATCAGGATTGCTTGCTAAGTAAGAACTGGCAGCCCATCCTCATTTCCTGACCCTGAAATATCTGGTACAGCCAAATAACAGATTACCATGTGCATCAATCAATTACCCAAGCAACACTAGCAAACTCAAGATACACAGGTCCCCCTAGACTGATTTTAAAAATCATTAACACAGCAGACTATGGTAGTAATACTTGGGTAAACTAGCCTCAGCTGTAACACTAAAACACTTTAGGTCTAAGTATTACAGCAGTAACCCCCCCAAATCCCAAATTTAAGGCAGACTAGTCTCTCCTGCTAAGTTACAAAGCCATAATTAGAAAAATATATTCTTCTCTAGAATTAAATCATCCCTCGATTAACATGAAGCTTTATGTCCAAGACCTGGCCATAAAAAGCAGAGTCCATATAATCAGTACTAGCAGCTTCAGCCCAAACTGGCAATTTCAATGCATTTGTCACATGGCTGTCCAGACTTTTCTCAAACTGTTGTCTACAGACAAGTAGCACAAGGTAGTTTACAAGGCCACTAGAGGAAGGTTCAGTGGTGTAAGACATAATTTCTGTATCAGTGGGGTAAGCCCCAGTTTGTACCTCATTTTGCTCTATCACTGAACAGTTTGGCATCAACTGGATTTGACAGCAACAAAAACCCCTCAGTCTTTGAGGCCAAACCCAAGATAGACTTCACTCTTGAAAGAACACAAGGGTGTCTGAAGACCATAGAAATACTTTCCCTAAGTTTTCAAGTCAGCTGATTCTTCAAACAAATTGTGGATAGCTTCAGTTGAGTTGCAGTAACAAGGCCATACACTTTCTTCAAGGAAGCTCTTTGAGCTCTTTACCCCACAGTATTCCACCAAAGAGTCAAAAAAAACTTTAAAATACAGAAGAGATATACTCACTGCCTAAGTTCAACACTACCTTTTTTAGTTTTGTTCCTACTGTGACCATTTCAGCAACAACCTTTTTACAATTACTGCAATATTGACACTTAAACATTCAGTCATTAGCTGTGCCCACAAAGGCCTGCCTATCCATTAGCCATCTGCCAATGAAATACTTAGAAAAAGGTACATGCACTAGCTGTCAATTTTTACTAATTTCAATTTGAATTACATTTCTATATTGCATACAAACTTAGAAATTACCAGCTTCTGGTTATTCTTCCTGTAACACAAGTGAAGTTAGCTGCTCAAGCAACCGTGCAAGAGCTAAACTGCTTGCAAAAACTATGCACACAATACATCAACAGCCCAAGATAAAGGCCACAATCAGTGATTTCTCAGACTGCCTGAGGCTCACCTACTCTAAGAATCAAGACCACACTGAGCAACTCCTAAAAGAGCAGCCAATGGGTATTTGCAGCTATAGACTCTACTTGGTCCAATTTCAGCAGCTGTATTAAGTATTCCCATGCAGGTCCAACTTTGTTTTTTAAAAAAAATGAGATAATCTAGGGTGGCAGCAACACTGCAGAGAACATCACCAATTCAACATTAGGCTTTGAGATGGAAGCATTCAGCTAGTCACTAAACAAAGGCCTAACAGATTTTTGCTTGTATGGAGTGTATCATTAACAGAGACCGACTCATACTTTTGCATGTTATTTACATTTTTATTGCTCAAGTGAGAGAATGATGTGCTACATTTCTGCCTGATATTTATATCCACAGAAAGCTGTAGATGAGATTTAAGTAGCAAGAACCTAGTTTATTTAGGTCAATACTTACGGGTTACCAAGTTGAGTCACATACTGTTTTATATAAACAGTTTTATACAAAGACATGACATTAAGCAGTGTTTAAGCTGTTAAGCATTCCCAAACTCTTCCTCTCTAACTCTTCCAGCAACTTAAAACATCCTATAGCCACTAACCATGAATTCGGATAAGCTTGTCAGTACCTGTAAGAGGTACAGTATTTGAGAAGAGCACGAAGCTTATTGAAGCCACAGGTATATGGCAGTTGAAAGATAAGCTAGGAGGTGGGGCAAGGTTGAACAAACACCATCTGTACTCTGCAGTGCTAGGCTCTGCAGGGACTGCTGCAACAGCAGTAAAAGGCGGAGCCAGGAAGTCTGCCAGATCACTCCCTCCCATGCCACTCAGGTGGAGGGCTATCAGCCCAGACCCATGCACCTGAGTTACAGGCCACTCCAGTCTTCCTAGAGGGGCCTTTGGGAGCTCTTTGTCCTGAATTTAAGCTAGATACTCATGCACCACACATGTGACAGTACACACACTTTCAGTAACACAACCCAACTTCAGAAACAGTTACATTACAACTGTAACATGCCTATGCTGAAGTTTTGACATGCCCCTTACCATGGCTAAGATGCATCTGAAAACCTCCTTCAATGAAGCGAGGGAACCCATCACAGCTTTGACACAACATTCTCCAATTCATGTTGCAGCACTTCATTTTCACTGCAATACCTCCCATCCCCCTGCCCCCAGATTATGTGGAGGGAGCCTAACAAAGAATCTAAGCCTCCTAAGAAAGAAGGGGAGCTGTTGGGCATGCAGCAGTTCCAGTGGCACATGCAGCCTCTAGAGGTAGTGTTTCATTACGGTCGTAGCTGCTATGCAGTAATCAGTTTGGAAGATCCTCAACAGAGCTGACTAACACTGCCTCATAGAGAACTATCAGCAAACCACAGAGCAGAGGACACCATTCCCCTCCAAAATTTGGCATTTTGGTATACTTCACAGGTATTGGATCTGAATGGACAGTTCTGTTCTGGCAAGATTACATGAAGAACAAGAACTAGACAGACTAGCATAAGGGCAAAAATTACACTTACAGTATGTTAGCTTATTTTGGGAGCAAAGCATTCTGCTTTATCTAGCATGTACAGTATTGGACAACATATATTCAAAGGTTTAGCCAGTCTGGTCTGTCAGGATGAACTATAACCACATTCAGAGCGTCACAGTGCCTCCTGGACACACCCATTTTTATACAGACCTTGCTTGAAGATACTCCATTTTTGGTTCTGTACGGATGATGACTAAAAGCAGTAAGAGTCTTTCGCTGCTAGATTCACTGCTTTTTTCCTTTATAGATGGCTTGTTGTATAGGTTCACAATTCAAGCAAAAGAACAAATTCAGGCTTCCATTCACTTAATTTCTTTGCCCAGAGAGAGCACTTCAAAAAACCTTAAAATTAAGTACCTATCATTCACATTAGACATGGCAAGTTGGTAATGACCCGATTCCTTAAAAGCACATAATGAATGAAAAAGCAATTCCACTATACTACATCTTCTCTTAATGCAGAGATAGTACTAAATGGTCATTGGTGTTGCTTTTGCAATAGAATTGTTCCTTTTTGTACGTGTTTCAGCATCCGCTTGTTTTAATTTAGAAAGCTAAACTCACATACTTTAAACCGAATTTGAAACAATCCTTCAATTCCACAAAATGTGTTCTATTTCGACAGTTCACTAAAATCCTAAACAAACGTATTGCTAGGAAAAACAAATTGTGCTGGATCAAGAAAATGCAGGACTGTCCACCGCAATGACCAAACCGGTAAGCCAAAACTGTTAAAAAATATCCCCTTGTTCAATAGAGCCACCGACAGCAAGGCGTTATCACGAAATCGGCAGGGGAGAGCGGCTCCAACGTGAGCTGACAACAGGTCTAGCAAGGAGGGAGATGGTGCAGTGAGGCAGCCTGCCCCTCATCATCATGCTGCTCAGAAGCTGCAGGGCTCCGCATTGCATTATTACCAGGCGCAACACACCTCACTAGCGAGCCAGACATCTTAAGCGCTGGAAGCAGCCGTTGCCGCGCCGCTGGCTCCCCAGCCCCATTCAGCCGCACACGCCGGCTTGCCGGGGGGAGGGGAAGGGGGTGAGGAAGCGATAAGAAAGTGGAGCTGGTGCCATCGTGGCAGGCTCCTTCCCCCCTCCCGGCACCCCCCACGCGGGTCTCCTCCCAGGAGGAACCGTTATCTGCCGCTCCCCCCCTCCCCCGACACACGCCCCGACAAAGCGTCATGGCGCTCGAACCGAGTGGCAGTTTGAATTTTGAATCCGCACCAACGCCCCAGGGCGGGAAAGGGACCCGGGCGGGATTCGTCCACCACCACTTCCTCCTACGCACACGGCACCTCCGAGCGAGACCCTCCGCCCCAGCCTGCCCGCGCTGCCGAGCTGAGCGCATCGGCCGCAGCAAGGGCCGCCTTCACCCCATCCTTCTGCAGGCGACCTCGCCCCGCACCCGCGAAACCACCTGCCCCTCTCCCCCCCCACCCCCACCCAACCACAGGCACCCCCACCACCCCCTGCCCCGCACACCGAGCAACGGACCAGCACCCGCAGAGCCCTGTCGCTACCCCATGTCCAGGGACTCACCATGGTGGCTCGGCCTGGCTGTGGGGTGTGGTGGAAGCTAACGGCTGCACGAGGCACACGAACAACCCTCCCGCTCTACGGCTCGCCTCACACTGAGCCCTGCCCGGCCGCCAGCAGTGCCTCATAAACCTCCTCACAGCCCGCCCGGATCGCTCCGCGCCGCTCCCTCCCCCCTCCCCTCTCCCCGTCAGGGAACGGAGCTGCGAAAGAAGTCCCGGCTCTTCGCGCTCTTCTCGGTAGGCACCCCCGCACCCCGAGTGCGTCCCCTTTCTGCCCCCGGGCTCCCAAGCTCCAGCGCAGGAAGGGGTGAGGTGCGGGAAAGAGGGGGGCTGAGCTTGTGAAACGGCGGGAGGGGGTGCAGGAGGGGGCAGGCTGAGGGACTATTTCTCGGGGCGGAAGAGGATTTTAGAAAAAATGCCGAGGAGTGCGACGACTGCAGAAGGAGGGCGCTGATTGGTGGATTCGTACCTGCAATGCGTCACTTGGACATGCACAGTCTGGGCTGGGAAGCGGTTACCCCTCCCCCCGCCTGCAGTGCGCGAGGCCTGGCCCGGCGCGGTGCGGCCCAGTGCGGCGGGGCCCGGCCCGGCCCGGCCCTGTCGGGCGTCGCTGCCGCCGCGGGACTGTCCCGCGCCCTGCGCCTGCAGAGGGTCGGCGGCCTGGCGGGACGGCAGGCGCTGCGGCAGGCTGTGTCGGGCGGGCAGGGCCCCGGCGCCCTGCCGCCGCTGCGGGCACGCGCGTGAGGAGCGGCAGCGGCGGCGCCCGCCGCCGCAGAGGGCCCGGGGGGCGGCGGAGCGGGCCGGGCTGCGGAGCGGGCCCCCGGCGGCCAACGCGGCCTCCTTCCAGCGAGAAACCGTGCAGGCCGCGGCGGGCGCTGTCGCTCGGTCGCTGCGGGGGCGGGGAGGGAGGCCCGGCTGGAGCAGACCCCGGGCCGCAGGCCTCGCAGCGGGGCCGCGGCCCCGCGTGGGCTGCAGTCTCTTGGTGCATTGCCCTGAGGCTTCACCGGAGTGCACCTGAGAAGTGTATCCCCGAGAGCGTGTTGCCAGAAGATTGCAAGCCTTATCTCGTGCTCCGGAGAGCCTCACCCACAGAGTTGCTAAATGAGACTCCTTTCGCATCCAGCACAGTCCAGAAAAATTCCCACCTCGCTCTGTAAGCCAGAGATGCTTCATCACTGGTAGCATTGTTTAAAAGAACAGATTCCCCTGTTAGAAACCACATACGCCCTGGTCTTGTGCCTGAGAAGGGCAGATGTCCAGCAATTCTGAGCTAGAATCTCGAGTCTTAGGAGGGCGTCCCCTGAGATGCATTTGGCCAAATTACTTCAGACAAAATTTTCAAACTTGCAAATACACTTTCAAAGACATACAGTGTACTTAACAGATAATTCAACAAATAGCTGCAATGTTGGCTGAGTTCAGTGAAATGCCTGCTTGTCATCTCTGAAAGCCACAAGGCTTATTTTGGACCATCAATATGTTATTAAACTTCGGGGACCCAAGTCTGAGTTTTCTGACCTAAGTTTGAAAACAAATTACCAGTCACATTACAATCAAAATTATCTACTTCCATATCTATTGCAAGAATTATTTAGTTTATACAGTACTTATAAATGAATAGTATTTTATACCTATCTACTCAGTACTGTCACTACACAAACCAGAGCAATGGCTCACGTTTTACATGCTAAAGAGATTTCGCTCATCTCTGCTCTTTGCAGTCGTTTTGGTTTATAGGCCATATAAATAGGATGTGCTTGGGAGGGGACTGGCATGAACAAACTCTTAACAAAAATTCTGTGAGTTTTTCCCTCAGAATAATAATTTGTATTCTCAGGCTGGCTCTCTTTTCAGAGGTAATCCTGTGTCCCCCAAATTCAGGAACAAAGGGGAAGAACCAGAACAAGGCCTCATTTCTTAAAATAGTCAGAGAACCCTTCAGCAAGCCCAGTGCCTCTCGTCCTCTCTACCTCACTTTGTGATCGTAGGGAATACAGAAAACAACACCGTATACTTAAATTTGGCCTTCAGCCTTGAAATCTGAAGTTGTTATTTTGTGGTATGTTAGCTTTTTAGGCCTCCTTTCTGTTTATAATGTATACCTAGATGAATAAAATACTTTTCAGAGAAAGCAATAAATGGCAAGGTTATTGTTATGCATGCCTCCTCATACCTCTGCGACATGAAATAGGAGCAGATCCCCACCTATGGCCAGGCTATGCTCCATGCAGATAGATGAGGCATCAAGATGGCTTCAAGCAGTTTTACTTCTCCCCATACCCCCCTTGGTTCCATTTTGAGGATTGCTCTGACGTTCCCAACTTCTTTACAGTCCCAGAGGCGTGACTCACTGCAGACAAGTTCTTGACCAAAAAATTCATCACCCGCTCTAGATTTGGGATAAAAGTGGCATAGCACTGCTCAGGGTGCGTGTATGTCGCACCCTCAAATCTGGAGCAGAGCAGAGTGCTGGTGCGTCTGTGTGGAGCAAAACCATCTTCTGTGGAGACGCTAGCTTGGGTCCTGGCAACGAAACGCCCACATGTGTGTGGTGCTGGGCCTGATTTACCAAGCCCTTTCCTTGGCATCTGTCCCTTATCCTCACAGTATCTGGAGAGGCAAAACATCGTGACACCCAGCTTCATGGGCGGGTTACTCAGACGCCAAGGCTCAAGGAATCGATTGAGATGAGGTATATAAACATTTCTGTGAAGCAGGGCCCAAGAGATTTGATGCAAAGTATATGGAAGGGCTGTACCGAGACAGCATGTTCTGCCTGAGTCCTGTTCCTGGAGTTTGCTACTGGCTGCCTCAGGAGCAGGGAGGCGGTAGGAAAAATGAGGCCCACAGCGTAAATAAAATGTAGGCTCTTTAATTACGGCCTAAGGGTCTGCCATGGAGCAAGGATTTGAATGTAAGAATTTCAGGTCCCAAAGAACCTGACCACCATACCATTTATTTCTGTATATGCCCATTAAAGTATTGGGTATCTGTAATTTATTCAATTCTTCGTACTCTTTTTGGTTACATTCAGTTTTCTCTAAAGGTAGAAGAGGTGGTCATTCAGAGCATCCTCTCTCTACCATGTGTTTCCTATGTCCCTTGATTCCTTGATCTCTTTCTCTCCCCTTTCTCTGTTCTTACGTGTCTCCTTTTTTCCATCTGCATTTTCCTCCAGCAGCACCCATTTCCTGTGGGTTTCATCACCACCCCCACCCTGCTTCCATCTGTTGAAGAGATCAGCCACGAAGTTAACTTGCAATTACACTACCAGTGAAATTACACCAACACTTACAGCGGCATTACTAGGCATTAAAGTGAACACCCCAGTGAAATTATTGGGGGGGGCGGGGGGGGGGGCGGAATTCATCCCTCTCACAAACAGGTTGTCAGCAATCTCAGGTTGGTAAAACAGCAGCTTCTCAGGCATATTGAGGCCAGGGTCCTCTCAGAAGCCTAGAGAGGGAGAATTGCTTTCCAGCAGCCTAGCTGACACTCTCCGCAGCCTGCATGTGCCATGAGAGGCAGGGAAATATATCAAATGACTGGCCGCAGCTGCGGGCTACGACTCTGACACCTCTGACAGAGCAATAATGGGAATTGACTGTAATTTCTCTGTCGCAATGGTCCAGTATAGCTCTACCAACTTGGACTTTTTAACGTGGTAATTTCTCTCTCCGGTATGTAATTTAATAGATTTGTCAATGTTTGTGCTCTGTGCTTTTTTTTTTTTCCCCTCCATGCAGAAATATAGTCTTATAAAAGTCCAGTTTCAGGATTGGGGCAACGAATTAGAAAAGCAATTTGAGTTACAAGGTTAGAGGAGCTGTATATGACAGCAATTTTCATGGTTACTTTATGTGGTGTATTTAATACTGTGTAAATTCAATTTATTCTATTGTGTTAATAATACTTTAATGGATCATGTGGACTGATGTATACACAGTGCTGTGCAATGGTATAAAACACTATAGCTGCCTCCAAGTTTTGCTATGTCATTTCTGTGTAGATTATAGTAATAATTTGAACAACCTAAATAGAAATTAATTGCGAATTGTGTAAATTATTTTCTCAGGTAAGCAGAAAAAAGTTCTCTACTTACAGTGAGTGCTAAAACTTGGCATTTAACTAACTGCTACATACAGAAGGAAAATAGCTCGTGGCTGATTTTGCATAACAGGTCTTATTTTTTCCGTCTTTGTCCGTAATAGAGAAACTGCCACCCTGAGAAAGGTCTTCATCCCGAGTTCCAACTTTAAATCGCGCAGCCAATTCCATGGGGATAAAACTAGGGTGTAAATCAATATTTATCCACTCAGATGTACTTGGAAGACCCATTCAGCCCTCAGCAAGGAACAACTTTGCTGTGCGCAAAATTTTAAGGTCCTAAATGAGACATCCCTATTTCTGGTATCTTGAGAGCATCTATTGATCAAACAACCCAGAATGCTGAGAATTGGGAGAAATTGGGGTGACTGCTCATCCAGCTACCTTCGCCTCACCTGGATGGCAGCAGCGGTTAGGAAAAAATAGAGGTTTGGTGACTGTGTTGGATGGAAGACACCGCCTCTAATATAAACATGGTTGTGGGAATAGCTGTGCTTTTTCCTTACATGTTTGGAAAGCCTTGACCTGTCCTTTGTGCCTGATCCCTGACGCAGTCACACCTAGACTGCGTAGTGCCTGCAAGCCACTGGGATAGCACTCCTTCCCGTTCAGAATAGGACAGGGGATTCCTCCTACCACCTCGGTTTCAGTACTGTGTCAATGCTGAAGGCGATGCAGGCATATCCAATTTATCATTTCAGTAACTCGGGGTATGGCTAGCAAGGCAGCTTTAGCAGTGTGGTGCTTTAACATGAACCATGAGGCCCACTCAAGATGCCATTCAGGTTTGCAGTTAGCGGATACAGAGCTCTATTGTGGGGATTACACGGCTCCCCTACTCGAGGCTAGATGGGGTAAAGCTGATTCAGGTGACCTAAAGCTGTGTCTTTAACTATATTGTGACCATTCACTAAAATGAAACAAGACGGGAGAGTCCAAAAAAGTAGATAGGTGCACTCACATAAAACTCAGAGAGACTGGGGGAAGATGCGAGATCTAATCATAGGCTCTAGACTAGGATTAAGAGTAGTAGAAGGCCAGTGGGACTCACAATCTTGTCTTTGTTTTGTTTTTTTTTTAAAGAGATAAACAACTGCTTCAGTTTTATGAGGATTTCTGATGGAACATTGACCATAAACCTGCAGTATTTTCTGGACTCCTATGAGGAAAACATAGCTCTAGGTCTTCATCTCACCAACGTATCATTCTGGAAGATGAGAAAGCTGCCTGGGCAGAGGCAGTAGGAGATCCCTTTTCTAAACCATGTTCTTGAAGTACAAGATGGCCCTCAGCACTAATTATGAGCAAGATCTTGCTTTTTTTTGTGTTTCATTTTCTAAAGTCCCTTAATAGGAGGGAAAGCATAAAACCCATATTTGCTCCAAGATAACAGAAATCCCACAGTCATTATCTATAGTACAGTCCTGTTTTCCAGGGACTGGAAATAACAACATAGCATTTCCAAGAGATAGCATAAAGTCCAGGAAATTGCAAAATGTATTCCAATGTGTTCAGATTCTGCAAAGGCTTCTTTTTCTTTCCTTTGATGAGCTGTAAGAGAAAGAGAAGGTCTTCCAGAGTCACCTGCACTTCCACACATGGGCCAGAAGCCTTTGTTTGTGAGAACCACCACACGATTATTATCATCACAGCGCTTACAGCTGCACTGTGTGAGTCGCAAGCCGTTTGAACTGCGTGCTGCATGTCTGTGGACATGGTAACGAACCTCAGCCTCGAACGGAGACTCTCTTCAGTTTGATGAATATGACCAAGAAAGTACTTGCAAATGTGCAGTGGCTAGGATTTTGCCATTTTCAGTGGGAAAACACATACAAAATATGCTTATTCACCAGGCATTGGTACAGGTTGGTTTCAGTTTGCCAGAAGCCAAGCCCACAAAATGAGTGAAGAAGGAGTATAATGGAATTAATAAACCTGACAAAATGCATCCAAGCAACTGTTTAAACTTCCCCTTGTGTGGAGATGTAGGAATACAATGGTCAAGGAAGAACTTGGTAATTCTCCATTTTGATGGGAAGAGATGCCTAGAGGAAAAATATTCTTTTCCAGGTCTGAAGACAGTTAGTTTTGGTGGCTTTCTACGTGGGAAGTTTTCGTCCTAACATTTTTTCTTTATTAGCAAACAAAAATAACAGAATAATAGCTAACTACTATTAAAAAATTACTGGGGGAGGCAAAGCAGTGCTTATAATAGAGTTATTGCTGCAACCTTAATTAAGGCATAGTGCCAAATGCCTCTGTGATGAAAAACAAATCGATGTAATGATGCTTTCCTATTACCTTTTTTGGGGGGAATGGAATGTCACAAAATACTTTGCACACTTCCTATTGGGCACCAGGGCATACGGGACTGGTTTACAACAGAAGGCAAAAGGATTTTGTTTAAAATCAGTGCAGGTAGACAGACAGCTGCTGGAACTGAAGGTTAAAATATGTTTTTATTTTCTAATGACAGCAAAGGATGAAGCACTTATCAACTATAAAATTCCAGATACAGAATCTGACTAGACTAGTATATCTACTTCCCTTTTTCACCCAAACAGACATTGTTTCACCTAAACTGAAACTTCAGCTCTGGAAATTCAAACCATGTCATTTAGTCTTGTGCTCTGAGGTCCTGCACGTTTAAAGTGATTTTTGTCCACATACTGGCAGTTGAAGAACCCCACCTCTGTTGAAGTCAGCAGGCGTTTCACAGGCTTGCTTTCAGTGGGTCACATCCTGAACATCTTACTAAACTTTTTCCTCTATCTGTACTCAGGCATGCTTTCAGAGGAGTTTGTCTACATAAGGGCTGACTAAATACTGAGCAAACAGTTCAGAATTTGGTTGTCTTTTATAAATAATGATTCAAAGGTTTGATTTAGCTACGGATGAGCCTGAGCCACAAAAATTGCATCTGGCTCCTAACTGTGTCAACTCCCATGGCAGAGATTTTTTTTCCCAGCCAAAGCTTGGCCTGAAAGTTCATGCAGAAAGACAAACTGTGAATCAGAAGCCCGTATCGTATCGGTGCTCTGGGTGAAGCGCTACCAAGATAGCCTGCAGCCACATGCCAGCTTGCCATTGACCTTTTATCTGCATAAATAGTCGTGACCTTTGGGCCGCTCAAATTAGTGCTAGCTGCTCGAGCAGTCAAGTATCACAACCCTGTTCTGCTCAGGCCGCATCTCTTTGCCTCTAACTGCTCGCGCTGTCTCCTTTGCCGGGCGATCGATGTAGGCGGGGGCACGGGGCAGCTTTCTTACCTCTGTGGACATCCTCTGCCTCGGAGGAAATCCACCACTGGCTGGGTAAGACCATACTAAAGCCTCACTACATCAACTGAGCAACACAGAGAAGACCCGAGTGAAGGAGCTGACAATCTGCCTTTAGATTGACACTTTTCTATAGGGCGCAATAAACCTTCACCTTTGCTCTTGCTTAATTTATCATCTCCTCTCATTATCTTTCATTGCGTTTAAAATAAGTCCTAAAAGAGTTTTAAAATCAAAAGAAATAAATCATTACCAAAATAGTTATTCTTCTGCTAAGCGTCAAAGTGAGTTGTTTTGCTTAAAAACTGTAGTAGATCACTAAACCACAGATCTCTTTTTAAAATATAATCTACTTTTTATTTAGTGGACTGTATGCTGTATAGAGTTTAATGCCCATTATTTTCTCAGTAGACCAGACCTAGCATGCTCTCTCATGTAAATAAACATTTAGTCCTATTTCAAAATGCATCATTTGTGTCCCTGAAACCACAGCAGTTTTACTTTTTTTTGGAAATAGGTATTTGCACAGTTTTACAAGTACATTTTTTCCAATTGTTTATAAGAGATCCTTTCGTTGATTAAATGACAATATTGAGTAAGCCTGTAAAAAACAAAGAGTGGGATACTTTAAAGGATATAAAGCAGGCAAAAAATACAAATATTTTCAAGGTTCTCCAAGATGACAACTGCACAGACACATTTTAAAGGGAGGTTACTATCCCTGAAATTCACTCCAAAGCTCTTTTTTTCTGATTTCCTTTAACTAGAGCTTTTTTCTCTTTGGCTGTTTTGGTCATGGGATAGCAGATAACAAGTGTATTTTTCAACATGATGTACATTGTCTGCATGATGCTTTAAAAACTCAGTTGACTCCTATTATACATTCTGGAGACATTTTTAATTGCACCAAGGAAAACTGTCAGGCAAGAAGTGAGATAGCTAGTAACTAATCCCCGTGTTTTTAAAACTAAATTTGAGGGAGCCGTCCTGCAAGTAAGAGTGGGAGCTGCCTGCTGAAGCACATGCCTGCCGCCTTGGGCAGACGTGTTGGAAGGGAACTAATTGTTCTGCTGCATCAGGTCCTTCAGCTCCGCACCAACGTCTAGCCCACAGCTGCTGGGGTTAGCTGAATTTCACCCTATGTTTCAGGAATATCTTCTTGCTGGAAGTGCTGCAACACTATCCATACAGTCCTTGGTCAGCCACCCAAAAAGCGAGTGTCCTGCTTCTCTCCCAGGAGAATGATTTGGACAAGGGAACGAGTCGGGAAGGTGCAAGACCTGTAGATGTGTCTTTATGCTGTGCTGTTGGAGTGGGTGCAAGAGAGGATAAGGGCTTCTTGCTCCTCTTCCTGTGAGCAGTTGCACAGAAACAAGACCCTATGACTCTCAAAGTCCGTTTGCCAAATTACAGCATCTCCCTCTTCGGTTACACCTCAGAAAGGGCATTTATGTTTCACCAGAGAAGCAAATGAAGGGAGGGCTGGTCTGCAGCCTTCTCCTCTGCAGCCACTGAGCCCCTTATGCAGAAGCTGCATTACAGCTGCAGAGAGGAAAAAATGTGGGCTACCCTTGCTGAAACATTGGCAGCACATCACTGTTTACAACTGGAATTCTTGCTGCCTGCTTTTACCAATGACAACTTAAGACAGGAATAGGAAACTTCACATGATGATGAGGTCAACTTTTTTTCGCTTGTCCAGTGCCCCCAGATGAGCACAAAGCTGCTGAAGTTAAGATTTATGATTGCTCGCAAAAAATTGAGCTCGAGCCACAATTTTTAGCCGTCTCTTTTGTGGTATCTTTTATAGCACTTCCAACAGCACGCTCATTTGAAACTTTTAAAAGCAATTTGCTTTGCTTTCATTTGTTCTTCATTTCAGCTCTCCCGCCTAGATCTGTGGCCGTACCAGCAGCAACTTTAACTTGACCCATTCTCGAGTAAATGAGAAGGCAACGCATGTGTTTGCGAAGCATGTTTAACTTGTGTCTTTCATCTGTGATTAATATTAAATCTGTTGAGCTACATAAATAAGTAATTCACTTACAAATCTGTCAAACTGATAGTAATTTCTTCCCCTCGGAGTTTACAGCTCTGAGGTGTCCCTTCTAATGGTTTAAGTTCCTTTTGTGTACCTGGAGATAAAACCACTCAGCTAGACAACTAAATACAATGTACATAAATGTGCATAAAAATGTAGAGTGGGAATAAAATAACCACTTGGCACATCACTTCTGCTGTGGTGGTTTGTGCGTGTGAAGTAGACTCCTGCTTGGCCTTCTGGTTTTGGTAACAGCCCTGTAAAATCATTTCTACCAAGAGACTGGGGATCTGTTTCTGTTCTCATGCAAATGAAATTAGTGGGATTATATAAGCATAAAATCAGGGGCAAATGAGAGGAAATTCTTGTTTGCTCTTTTGTGCTTTTATGGAGTTGGGCTCCTTAAACACAAACAAGGCAATGCTCTTGTAAGAGATGGAAAGCTGGTCATCAGGCACCTGGCCTTGGGAGGACCAGCCACAGCACTTAAGACTTGCAAGCCACGTAATGCATCCAGATAGCTGGGTGTCAAAGCGTAGTCTGAAACAAAATAAAATCCCCAAACTGGGAAGCCCCTTAGAGCTAAGCAAAAGGAAACACTAAGCGCAGAGGGTCTAGATGAAATCCCATCCCCTCTCCACCTTGTCCAGGTGCCTTTATCAAAGCTGTAGGGAAGGATCTCCTTATAGCTAGGGATCCTTTCCTAAAAATAATTGTGTAGGACCTCTCTTTGGAAGCAATGATGGGAGTGCTTTCCCTCAAAACCCACCCCAGCACCGTTTCAGGCTGTGTGCTGTGCTGTTACTGGGCGAAAGCTCTTTATCCGTGGGAATTCTCCTCCCTCCACCATTAGCTGCATATGTAAAACCCTGCATAAGCCATTGTAGTCTCTGGGATCTGGGGGTGGAGAGAGGAATGGAAGAAATCTTGTAGCAGAATATATTTAGCTTCCATCTCTTCCAGGATGCTTTTTCACACCTCTCAGTTAAGTGCATCCAGCTCTGTACTGAGCCATGGAAATGCAGCAGAACCAGCAGAGCTTTCTGCCTTGATGAAGGGCCCCGGATTTATACTTCAATAAAGCAGCCTCAATACTGAAAACATAAAAGGGACCCCCCAAGTTATTTGACAAAAGATATTTTAAACACAGTCCACGGGAGAGAAGCTAAGTTAGTTCCTAATACTATTCAGCTATACTGAAAGGGAAGTACAAATTTATGGCTGTGCAGAAATCAAAAATGGCATCAAGATTATTGGCTAAAAGGGCAGAAATCCCATTTACTAAGCTGCCTTTTGTCTGCGATGTTTGGTCTTTACTGTTTTTCACTTAGCAAGACTGCAGAACTTCTTACTTGTCCTTAAGGAGTGCTACTGTACTCAGGGAGTAACCACCTCGTGGTTATCTGCTGTGACCAAAATGCTGGCATTTTGAAACGGACGTTATTCATTGCAACCACTTTGACTGAGGCCATTTCATATGGAAACAATTAAGAGGCAGAAAGCATATAATAACAAAGGAATGAAAAGAAAGATCAGGAAATACAAGCAGATTGGATCATTCTCTAAAAATGGATACAGTATTTACTGTTAGCGATTATAATAAATCTAAGACTTGAATTACCACAGGAGAGCAGACATGACTCTTAATTGTAGATTTTCTTATGCAATCTAAGAGGAAACGGTTCGGATTAATCATGAATGTAAAATTTCGGTCCAGGATAGAACAAAATGTAACTTATTTCATATGTGTGCAAAACGGAGGGAGTCTGAAAACAATGTGTTTAAAAAGTGGTCACAACAGGAAACTACAGAGAAATAAAAAGCAAATAGGAAATCAAAAAAATATAGTCTGCGTGCGTTTCCTTAAAAGCAAGGCGAAAATGTAAATATACGTTGAAGAGCACTCACAGAGATTTGTAGATCTTCTTGAGACCAATCTAAATGCAACTGGAAACCAAAAAAGGCTAAAGAACAAAATCTGTTTCTAAGAGATGTGTACTTTTACAGGCAGAAAATACCTGGGGAGAGGGTTTTTTTACCCCACTACTATCAGGGAATGAGCGAGGTAATTACTGGAAAGCATCTATTGTAATAAAGAATTCTGAAACACCATTTAATACTTCTGTCCGGTTGAGTAATTAAATGAACAGAACATGAGCACTGAACAATATGAGATAGATGAGACACGGTCAGTCATACAGAGCTGGGAGCCAGGATGTCCATGTCCCTCAGTTCATAAAAGAGTCATCTGTATTTGCAGGAAAGTTTCAAAATCACTTTCAGTAGCTACCAACACTAGGTCTCTTAGTGCCATAACTGCACACTCACAGACAGAATTTCAGTATGTCCCGAAACTTGAGTGAATTTAACTTAAACTTGCACTTGTTAGGCGATAGCATCCTCCCTCTTGACCTCTGTCTAGGAGACTAATTTCTATTGCCACTGAAATCAATTTGAGTTTTATGACTGATCTCACTGGCACCAGGATTTGGCTTAATGTCTTGATGTAAGCAGCTAATGGTTCTTCTGACAATAGCTTGGAGCTGGCGTAAGTCAGAGAAGAAATACTTAATGCCTTGCGACTAGGGGAACATCCCATTCATGCTATCCACTTACCCGGCAAAGGGGATATCCAGTGTTGATGCCTTCATTCCTGTTCAAATGCCCTGCTTTCCCCCTTAAATAACAGTAATGCCTAAGTGGAAGGCATCTCACTGCTTCAGGAAGTTAAGGATTGTGCAAATGCCCACTAAAACTGGCCAACACACATCAAGCAGAGCGACGATTGAGGGTGCACCTGAACCTCTGAATGGGGCACTACAGACCTGGCACAGCACCTGTGCTGTCATCCTCCATCATCCTGCCCTCCCTTTGCTCCCCCCACACCTCCATGACCCTCACAACATGCGATATTCCGTAACCGCACTTCTCTGAAGCTCTGCTAGCTTCAGAAAACTGTGCTGCCGGGGTGGGTGGTATTTGCCGACAGCACTCTCCCTTTGACTGCTTCTCCCTTTCTAGAGCATCACTCGGAGGCAGCGAGCATACCTCCCACACCTCCCGCCACTCATCCCCAGGCCACCGGCTTTAATAAGTCAGGGCAACTGCTAAGGTTGCCGGCTGGAAACCCATGCAATTTCCAGTCCTTTCCCAACTTTGGGAGATGCTTTTGCCTAAGCAGTAGTGAAGTGGAGCATGGCAGGAGGAGGGCAGCTGGGCACGGGGGAGCCCCACGCGGGATGTGAGCTTCGTCCATCTGCCGGCTGGCTACAGAAAGCAGAGGCTGCAGAACGAGTAATCCTGAGCACCACTGGCATTTGAGAAGGAGCGACATATTTGACATAGTTTCTCCAGAAGATCCCTTTAAATAGTAAAACTTTCGCACATTTGTATTCAGAGCTCTTACAATTTTATTTTTAAAGGGAATGTAGGTGTTCGCAAACAGTGGGTGTGAGACTGACAGCACTAGACCAGAGCTCTCCATTTGCAGAATAACTGCTGCATTGACTACTATACTGCAAACCGCTGTAATGAAAATATCAAGGATTGAGAGGGTCTTCCCATCCCTGTGCTTATTTTGCCTTTGTCCTTGCAGCTGAAGCTGCCCCAAAGGGAACCAGCAGCTAAGATGGCCCATGCATGTGTATGCGTGCACACGCATGTGTTCAGACACTTGCAAGAACAGACACAAGATTACCAAGCCTTCCAGACAGTAATTACTTTTAAGCTTTAGCAATGCATTTGGATTTTGCACTCCATTGCCACAGAAGTAGCTTTTCGTGTGACGTCAGGAGTTCTCTGACACGTCCTTAGCAACATGTTCAGGTCTATTTTTTCTTTATTTGCTGACTTTTTGTTCTTAAAAATAAACAGCTTAGGCTCAGATACTTGTACCCAACTTTGGAAATATCGAAGGTTTTTACCAGGTTTCCAAGGACTGGGGAGACACCCAAAATCTCTTAAAGAAAACACCCTGAAGTACACTATTTTCCGTAGCTGGGGTAGCTTATGCCTCTAAGCATCATTTAATAGGTGACTCTGCAAACGAGAATGATCATGCTGGGCTTCTGACGCTTTCTCCCACTCCAGCCCACTCAGAAACACCTTCTGAAAAAAACCTCCATGGCAGAATCCCTCTGAACACTTAAAAAGCCTCTTTTTATTCCTTACCTGTTCCTTGAGTCATCTATTCTGCACGATAAGGTCAGGAGTGGTGCCAATACAGTATAAAAACTTTCCCTTTCCTGAGGCATGCCAGGTATATTACTAAATTGAGTTCCTACATTTTCCCCCAAGACTATAGGCATGCAATTTCCTTCCAGCTATTTCTCTGAATCTTCCAGTCCTTGTATGTTAATGTGCTTTGGCTTTTGGTTCAAGTCATTAGGAAGAATTCTCCTTTAGTCTATGTTTTATTTCTTTGCTTCCTTTGAATAATTTAGGGTCAAGTTACAGTTTTCTCTCGCTGGCTCTAGTCTTGTGCAGAGGAAAGCAAAATTTTTCTCATTTTTGTCATTCTTTTCCCCTCAGCTAATTGGAGTGGTTTTGTTAATGATGTGCTGTGCTTGTATGCTCAGCCCTCTGCTAACCATCTTAAGAGTTGTTTTTTCCTTGCACATTCAATAGGCAAAATCAGAGGTGGATCAAAGCATCATGCCACTTCTGGATGCTGGAGAAAACATAGGCAGGAGCTGCCTGACACAGAGTCCCTCTGAAGGTGGCATCTGTCTGCCAGATTGCAGGGGGCTGTGGTCAGGCAACAACTGGAAGAGATCAGTGCCTTGGACCCGCCTTTTCACGCTCCACCTGGGAAATCTGATTTCCCAATTTTGTCTGCTTGCATAGTGCTACAAATTTCTGTTATACAGACAGAAATTCTGTTATAAAAGGAATATAAATGCTGTTACGCAAACAGATCAGGCCTGAGGCTCTGAACTAACTGCGAGCTCAAAGACTAGATTTGGGATGATCCGAGGTCTGCCCCTTGCAGTATGCAAAACAGCAACACAGCCTCTTGCTGTGAGGTCATCTAAGGCTCCTTGTGATTTTATGGTGGGATTCTCCTGATTTTATGGTGGGATCTTTTGCTATGAGTTTCAGCCCTGCCCTCCTTCTGTTAATTTTTTTAAAGTACTTTTGCAGTAGTCAGTACTCTGAAGCACCGTTTTCTTTCCTTTGAATTGACTGAGAATCTGGGTTAAAGTGACTGACTGATGTGACAATAAAGGAGCGATTGTCATCATGTCCAAAGGATTTGATACGCTGTTGGTTATAAAATGTACTCGGACAGCCCAGGTTCTGTGCCAGATTAATATTTGATGTCATTGGACTTGACTGGCTGTAACCGAAAGAGCTGGGGCCATTGTTGGGAAAATGGCCATCTCCCTTTCAGGGGGAAGTTAGGGCTCATAGAAGCTGACAACCTGACAGCCCAATCTTCCATTTACCCATAAGCACTAGTCGGTGTGAGCAATGACAGTGCAAGTTTCCCCATATTTAATCATTGATAGGTCAAATTCTGTTTCCAACCCATAGGTATTGTGCGTACTTTCTATTATCAGCAACAACTTTGCTTCTTCCAACAGTTTAGAGGGTATCAGTGCATGGCTCCTCTTGGCAGTAGCTACTCCCTCTTTCTCCCTCCTCCCTCCCCAGCCATCCCCACCTCTCCTAGCGCCTGTGGCGGCAGCAATAGCCCACTTTCTCAAGGCGAGACAATGGCACCTGTACTGATCTGCTTCAGACTCCTCGGCTCATTCAGTAGCAGCAGGCATTATTTAATCACGGTCGCAGTCAGTGACAGTGACCCGTACACTAGGTAAAGGGAAGGTGGAAGGGTGCATGTCCAGTTGGTGAAACAGCCCCAAACCAGGCTCGATAGAGAGGACCCCACGCCAGGATCCACTCCCAGCATCAGCCTTTCAAGACCAGAAAGATTCTGGCTTGATGCCTTGCAGTACTGTGCTGGGCACCACATAGTGCTAGGGGAGCACAGAGAGTCACACTGGATGACAGAATTTTTCCCAAGTAGCATTCATGCATTTGCTGCCATTATTTGTTGAGTCATTAAATAACACCTAGGATCCAGACGTTTAACTCTGGCTCTACCTACCTATGTGTGAGACCCCCCTACATAGTCCATGCAGCTATATAGTAGTCCAATATGCTCAGAAATCCTAAACTCTCTCACATAAGGAGAGAACAATTTTGGGCTGCATCATCAACACTGTCCTAAATGGCCCTGTTTTGTTTGCCTGCTGATCCTTTGTCTTAACTTATCCAAAATATCTCTAGGCTAATGAGGACCACGTGCCAGTGACACTTCATCTAAAAAGGAAAAAAAAGGAAGGTGGTGTTGTGGCACATAGATATTAAAAAAATAAATCAAATAAAACTTGGCATTGTAAATGGAAATCAATGGACTGCAAAATTGTATTTGTTCTAGCTGGCTAGAGTACTTACCGAGTTCCAAGCTGTTTGTCCATTTCCGAGGAGAGACGGCGTCTGCTCCATTTGTACTGTAATTGCAAGGCTGTTGTGAAATAAGACTTGAACCTTTCCACCTTCAAAACAGTTTATGCATACAAGAAAAAATTAATCTTACAACATCCCACGAGACACAAATCCTAGCCCTCATTTACAGAGAGAATGGAGAGTGGATATTTTGTCTGAAGCACGTCTCTGTCAGAGGTGAAATGTTTGCCTCCTGGTCTTATACCGAGAAATTCTGACTATGTCCCTTTTAAAGTTCTTTCAGTATCTACAAACTGCAGGCAGCATGGAATCTGAATAATAATAATTAACGATAAAGCACTGTAGTGGATAGCAGGTATACCGTTGCCCTGTAATTCAATGTGACACCTGGCTAACTCTAACTTTCAGCTCAGGATACCTGAAGTCTGTCACAGGGGCCAGTGTTGCTTCTCATCTGCACTACACTCAACTCTGCTGCTTTTCTGCAAATCTAATTCTTGATCTTTTTATAAATCTTAAGAAAACTATATATGACATAAAACTCCGCTCAACTGAAATATTTACATATTACCATGTGGAACACATAAAAATATTCCTGTTATGAACAGCCCATTATCACCAACATATCTACAGTATCTGCTTTTTGTCTTCTTCCCTATTCTGTAATGTTGATAATGATGATTATTCATATTACACATAGAAACAAATAGCATTTCTTACAGGTTCTCATTGACTCTCAGTGCATATAATTACCATACGAAAGCTAAATTGTTCTAAGGATTTTTATCACACTGAATGGCATTGGTCAAAAGCCCTGCAAAACTCTTTCCGCAGGATTTTCACATGTACAGTCCTGAAAACTGAAGTTTTCATTTCATTTTCCAAAGACCGTGGGTTTTTAAGCTCATTACCTTGAAGATGGGAAGCCAATCAAATATACCTTGCAAGGCTGAAGAAGGTTGTTTTCAGGCTGGAGAAGGTACAACTGGACAGGAAGACTGGAAACCAGAATAAGAGCTGCCAGCTCTGACAACAGGATAAGGTGAAAGCTAAAAAGAGAAGACAGGTAAAATGAGCTTATTCTTTGAAGTCCGAACAGGTGATGCTTGAGGTTAGGACAATGCAGTAAAAGATTATTAGGACAAAATACAAAGAACCTGGAATTTGTGACTTTTAGCTCTGTGGCCTTCCAGCGCTCTGACTGCAGGAGGAGCCCGTTCCAGCCACCAGGACTGTCCTACCAAAGAGTTGTGTCTTCTAAAACCGTTCTCCAAAAATTTTAACCGTATGGAGTATGCTATGCAAAGCAGTTATCAAAAAATAGATACCAGCTCTGTCCTTGATATTAAATAGGATCATTTGGATTACTGCAATCAAATATTAAAAAAACCCATTCATTACGAATGTGAATTTACATCCCCTCAATTGTAGAAATGATCAGAAGAATATCTCATTTAAAATTAGCATTCTTTAAGTAAGGCTTAAAAATTGAATTGATTGGAGAATAATAGCCTATCCAACTCTTTGCTGCCTTCAACTCTTGCATGTATTTATTACCAAAGTCTTTAAAATAAGAAGAAGTTTTTCTTAAGAAATATATAGACCGTTATTATTTTCAGCCCATATCAGTTAACTCTTGCCCCAGTCAGTTTGGGGCAAGAGTTATTTTGGGTTGGTTCCACTGGGATGAGAATGCTGATGGAGTCGGGTAATTCCTTACAGCAGTGCTCTTGATTAACACTGAATGCACAAAGCTGTTTGTCCTTGAACTTTTAAAACAAAGGCCAAACAAGAAGCGAGGAGTTTTGTTTGCAATTTCAAGTGTCTTTTGCTTGAAAGCACTATGCCCAAAATCCCTCCCTCAGCTTTTGTTTGGGGTCACGCTGCTGGGGGCTCCTCCAGCTACTCCTGAGCCTTCTTGGCTCTCTGTCCTGTTTCTGTCTCTCTTCTACCACCCGAAGAAATTGCTGCCTTCAAGCTGATCTCTGCCTTAATGGGTAGATTAGCCCCTAGCCAAACCACCCTGCTGCTCAGTTCAGATTCCTGAAGAGCCTTATGCGGGAGCCTGCCCACGTCCAATTGTTTCAGTTGTCTGTAAGGGAAGGAACGGTGAATTATTCTGTTCTCACCTGAATGGTTGGCATCCATCAGGAACATCAGCCCAAGCCCGCAGGATATACTGAATCCTTTCTGAAACACCCTAAACTCAATCGTCATTGTTGTAAATACTGTCCCATCACTATTGCCACTTTGTCATTGTTGTAAATGCTGTCCCATCACTACTGCCACTTCCTGAGACTGTAGCCAGAGAGCTGAGGCTCCAGTATCATCCAGCCCAGCACCAGGGGCTCCCCACACTTTGTACACCCCGCTGTTATTTCCAGATACGACTTTTCAGAACAAGAGGTATTAGGCCATGGGGAACTATTTGGGGCTTGACTTTGCTGCTCCTGCTATTATCTTGACTTTGAACTAGTATTATCTGTGATGGCTTTTTGTCTGTCTACATCTTCCTGACATGCATAGCTAGACACTGCAGTGGAAATGCTGTTAAATAGGAACCTACCTAAAACTCCTGGGTTCCATCATGCCTAGATGCCATCTGTCATGTACTTGGGCACTCCTCAACGCTGCCACCCTTGCACCGTGCTGCCCAGGCTGGAGACAAAGCTTTCAGCTGCCCTATGGACAAAAAAGTAATTTCTTTTCTTCTTCAGAGGCTACATAGAGGGAAATACCTGTTATTATGGTAAAGGAAAAGGCTGTCTGCAATGAATGGACAAGCTCTGGCTATCAGCATAAAACATTCATAGAGTGTATACTGAAGGAAAGGTGGATTTTTTCTTGGGGATCATAGTCCTTCTTTTTGTCCTTTCTGGTTCAGTGGTTTCTTACTCCATTTCTTGTCTGTTGGCAAACTAATTTCCCTTATATTTCAGAGGAAATACTCTGAATGACAGATCACAGGCAGTCAATTGGCTGATGCCAACTGACATCTGTACGTTAAGCTAAACCAAGTGATCTTTGGCCCTAATAGAAGCAAAAGTCAACCATATGTACACAGTACATACGCACACAGAGAGCAGCAAAAAAAAAAACCCCAAAGCCAGGCCACACCACTCCAAAGATTATAAGCAGCTAAGCGGAACAAAGGTCTATCCCTAAATGCTAAAGATCAGTGTAAAGGGTTTTTTATGGCTGATAACATACTGTGCCCCACTGTTAAGCTGAGGACTTTTTATAGCTGAAAACCTAACAATCAGCTTTTATGTAGCACGTCTCATAAAAAAAAATGAGAAAATGTTCTACCAAGAAGGTCAATACTGTTATCTCTGTTTCTCAGAAAGGAAAGCTGGGCAGCAGAGAGTGGAGGTAAGGTGCCTAAGGTGCCTTACTTAGAGGGGTGTAGGAGTGCCAAAGAAGACTTCCCCAGTCCAGAAGTCAGAAACAAGTATAAAAAGGCCGACCTTGCTTTACTTGGGCGGTTACACACACAGCCCTGTTTATAACAGGAATGTTTCTTAACCACTGCAAACACTAACGCGGCTCCACTGACTGCGCTGAGTGCCTGCGGCAGCCAGGACCGTGTCTACACTAGGGGACAGGCAGATGAACAAGTTCCTGCACCGTCAGCTGGAGTATGAAATTACACCACCTCAGCTGCTTTGCGTGTGCGCCCGGCCGCCGCCGCGCAGGCGAGGCACTCACCCTTCAATGAAGTGATGTAAACCACACCAGCGCTGGGGGAAGGAGCTGAGGAAAGGACAGGTTAGGAAGAAAGCCAGGAGGGGGGCTTTACCGAATCTACCGCTGTTCAGCTATCCCAGCCGGTGCATCCTTACCACACGTCTGAAACTCCAGCGTCCGGCTGGGAGCTGGTGCACTGCAGCCACCAGAGCCTAAGGCAGACCCAGCACAGCGTTTGCAGCTATGCAGGGTCCGTCCCTCTGCAGAGCACCCCAAGGAAAGAGGCAGTCTTCTGATCCCACCGGACTGCTCATCCACCCAAGGTCCTGCTTCTAACTGCTCTGGGAAGCAAGTAAACGACACAGCGACATTTCTTGTTTGATTTAACATGAAACTTACGGAGCAATTAAATCCAGTGCAATAAACACGGGGGACTATGAAAGGGGAGATAACCACACACACACACACAGTGAGTGGCAGGTTCCTTTTCTTGGTCCTAGTCTGATCCTTTGCCGGTGAGGAATGGATCATCTGTCTGGGAAGAGCCTTGGCTGCATGTGCCTCTGGCCTATCCTGCTGACCCTGGTTTCCTACGTGCTGCCAGGGAGTGGAGAGTGAACCTCTTGCCACTGAGTTCAGAGTTCTCCACCGGGGAGAGAGGACAGGATCACTCTCCCTTTCTTTCTGCATGTGCAGGAAAAAAAACCTTCCGGATAACTCATTAACCCAAATTACCTTCCGTTCTTATCTCTGCTGGTAAGTCACACTAATGGCCTTTCAGGAAGACTTTGAGAACCCTGCAAAGGTCCTCCGCGTGACTTTTCAGACTCGGTGGAGACCTGCCAGTGCCCATTCCTTTACTTGACCGAGCAGCCTCAGGAAGGGACGCTGTACTACAAGGCTCACCTCTTCAGTAAGGCTGCTCCGTTTGCCTCCAGTTTACCCTGCATGAATCACGGACTGTGGTTTCCACATTTAAATCCCAGCAACATCCTCTGCAGCCAGCTACCCTGTTGGTCGGTCTGCCTTTCAGCTCAATGTGGGAAAAATCTAGAAGCAGTTACTCTCCCCATAATGATGTATATAGCAGACTGTGCATCTATATGTTGTCATGGAGATGCCATGGGATACATCTGAGGGTTTTGCCGGTTGGGTTTCTTCTGCATCACACATTTGTACAGAAATTAGGTTTTGACGAAAATATAGTATCCAAAGTTTTCCAGAGCATAAGTGGAACATAGATCTGTGTCAGAGCAGATCAGGTCACCTTATTCATGATAACTTGCATGGGCCTTAATTTTTTATTTTCTTCTTAAATCGCTCCTGATTTCATATCCGCATAACATCACCAAGTTCACAGAATTAAACTAGTTGAAAATAATTGAGGGGGAAAAGAAGCAGGCCATATGTTTTAAAAGAAACAATTAAAAAAATGCAAGATGACAGAATATAATAGATTTCTGCAAATACAGTGGGATTGAAATAACCGGTTGGGGAATTGCCCTTAACAGTTAACCTGAGACATCCGAAACCGCTATAATTTTCCACCTTTACATGATGTTTTTAAGGTAAGCAATTTTACTGTTTGTGTCCATCTTATTTTTTTTCTATTAATATTCTCACAAATTTAATAAAAGGTATTTTCTGTTAAACAGGGATTTTTTTTTTTTAATCTTTTAAAAGGAGAAAGAATTAATTCATTTTTAAATTGCACCTTGTCCATAAAAGACAAATCACGTGGCCAATGGAAATCATATTCCAAATAGCGCAGTAAATGCCTGCAATCAAACGGGCCAAGGCCCTATCAGCTAATTATGTAATCAGAAGCAAACTTGAGAAGCCACCACCAGCTCACAACCTGCAGACCATCTTCAATCTGAGCATTTTTAAAAAAATATCATCTTAGTCTTTCTACATAACATCCTTACGGTGTAGCCTTTTCTATCTATCCACACAGTTAAACCTCTCACCTATCCAAGCTCTCGTCTAATTGCGCTAGATGAATTTTTTAATTGTACTTGGAAATGACAGTCAGCTGTTGGCCTCCTTCTGAAGTTATTCAGATTTGAGATTACTCTAGAGAACCTGCTGCATTTTCATACCACCGCTAGTGCAGATCCACTGACTGAGAAAAGCTCCCTTGTGTCTGTTGACATGCCTAATCCCCAACATTTTTAATATAGGCTGCCTTTGCCAGTTGGCTGACACTTGTGCTATGCCATGAATAAAAGCTATTTGATGACAGTTGAGAAATGGACGTGAGACACTTGCTGCTGTATTTCCTCTGCTGTTTAGGAGCTAGTCCCTATTGTTTGCCATGTGCAGGAATGTAAATACGTTAAAGGGAACTTGAACGCAGCCAGTGATGACGTGGTAGTGCAAGGCAATATAGCGAAGTGAGACCCAAAACCTCTTCTAATAGCCTGCTTCTTATTTATGTTCCTCAAGTGGCTTTGCTGCCTATAGGAAGTTTAAGTCGCTTTAAGTTTCAATAACATGCATTTTTATGCGTTTACTTAGCCAGAGCATCCAAAGTGTGCCTTGATATCAACATAGAAAAGATTCCTCTTATTACCCAGCTAAAGTTTAGAGTTTTCTGTGTATCATGTAAGCAACAGGATTAATAATGAATGGTTACTTACCAGCGGCTGCTGCTCTTCAAAAGACCCTTGTGTGTTTGTATCTCTGGGGTGTGCACTGTGGGACAACCACAAATTCCTGGTGTGAAGAACACGCACTCCAGGAAAACCACATGGAACAACAGCTCAGGTGACTCTGCGTGAGTGTGCATGGTGCGTTACCACTAGCAAGGAAGAAAAAGATAGGGATTTAAGGTAGAGTTGACAGAACGAGAGGAGAAATATTTGGCTAATAGAAAATGGGAGATGGATTGAGGTGTCAGAGGCGTGTGAAGAAAAAAGCAAGATTGAACTGTCTAAGAACGAGATAAAATGAGCAGAAAGGAGGGATGACTGGGAGAATACAGGCAGGAGGAGGAGTGGGAGGAACGAGATTGAAGTCAAAGTAATATTATGAAGGGCCTTGAAGGGGAAGATAGGGACATTTAATTGGAGGCTGAGACAGACATGAAATCAGTGGGATTTGAGAGAGATGGGCTGGTGTGTCACAGCTGTGGGATTTGTAGCAGGAGACTTCTGAGCAAACTAGGGGGAAGAAAGAGAGAGGAGAGGCGACTAGACTAGAGGAGACTGCTGCAGCATAGACATCTACTGCATGGGTAAGAGTCCTTTGAAGATGGACAGTAAGGGAAAGGTGGATTTAAAGAAGATGTAATACATCCTAATACTTTAGGAGACAAAGCTTACAGATAACCCATTAAAGCCCTTTTATTACCAAAAAAACCCAACAAACACGGTGAAGTTTATAAAGGACTAGCAGGAAGAGACAGCACATGATATACTCAGCAGGCAAAAGTCCTTAAAAATGTATCCAGTGGCCTACAAAAAAATCAGCAAGAAAAGGGCTGTTACCCTCAGACAGAGCATTCACTTGATTCCAGACCAAGCTGACCCTTGCCCTAGGTTGTGCACTTACTGTTAAGTAATAATAAGCAGATTTACAGGTTAGTCAAAGTTTTCTCTCCCACTTACGCCCTCACCAGAGTTTTCTCTGAAAACCTGACCAGGCTGAGAGAGGCGCTGCCCTCTCCCCTGTCGTCAGATCAGAGCTGGAGCTGACAAAATGCACCTGCCATAACGACTCACCAGTAATGACCCTGCACCTTCAATATAGCGTTTCAAGCACCCGATATTAGCGTGACGCAGGCGAGCTCTGCCTTCTCTGCCTACAGACCTGGAGTTTTGCAGAGCGTTGAGCTGTTACGGAGCACCTCAGACCTTCACAGTGGTGGTGCTACTGGGGGCTTTGCACAGGGAGAGATGAGATGGTGATGCTTCATAGCTGCCTCTGGGAAAGCGAGGCCTGTGCTCTCCAGCAAATGGCTGAGATGAGAATCCGCACAAAACCAGCTGAAGCAGCATGAGAAAAATCAGAAGACAGAATTATTTTCCCCCAAAGAAGAGCGAAAAATGGTGTGCATACAAAGACAGTGTTCTGGTGGTTGCAAGGCGAGACACGGTGACACAATGATGCCGTAATTTCCAGATGATATGCCGAGCAGAAGACGCTTTGGAAAGCTGCGTTAGCCAGATCAGCTTTTGGGATGTGTGACTAACAGCAACGGGCCATAATAATTATTTTTTAAATGTCGCTTCAAGCACAGTTTTCTCCTGATTATCACTAGAGCACATTTCTGGCACAAAGTGCTTCTGTACAGTATATCTTGGTAGTATCTGAAGCTAGCACTCAGCTCTAGGCAAAGATGTTAAAAACAGTATATCATTTTGCTCTTGCAAGGGAGAATCTCACAATTAGGCCATCTGCTACCTTCCACACCAGTGACAGCTTGTCCTCGTATTTGCTGATAGAACCAGGGCTGGCAATTAAATAGCAGCCCTTCCTCCCCACCCTCCTCCCAACCTCAACAGCTATACCCCTGCCCGCTCTGCCACAGCTCCTCTCGTGCAGCACCCACCAGAGATTTCCTTCTTCACCTGCAAACGGACGAGCTGCTGCGCTCCCCCGCCGTGCAGCTCCCTGCGGCCGGTCTCTGCCCCTCGCCTTTTGCCCCGGCTTTGGCTCCCTTGAGCCATCACCACCGCCCTAGGTGGGGAGGGCTGATGCTGATGTTGCAGAAGATGGAGCTGCAGCTCCCCAATGGTGTGATGCTCATTCCCACATCACGTCAAGTGGTCACAGTCAGCAGAGAGCTGCCTCTGCACCCGGTGTTCCAGTTTTCACATGGCTTGAGCCTCCTTGGGACAAATCTTCTGTTTCAAAGTAGACTGAGAAAATGACTGATATGTCACAATGATTTCAGCCTTCCTGCAGACAGGAAGAGAGGGTCTCATACTACTATGTCTCTGCAAGTAACTGCACCCCAGCATGGAGATACCCACCCTACCTTGCAATGCAGTGGTCAGCTGGGGTGGTGTGGAGCTCAGCACAGCTGGGCACCTTCACACTTCCATCAAACCCAGCTTCTCCCAGAGCCTGAGCAGCCCAAGTCCACATCCCTGCAGTACACCACAGCCCGCCGGGCAGAGTCCACTAGCTCTTTCTCCTGTGTGCTCCCTGCACAGCACTGGCACCGTGGCACGCCGACCACAGCTGCTCTGTGGTTGCATGTAGTTAGTCTTCCCCTTGCATTCCCAGCCTGTGTCCTCGCCCTTGCTGCACTCATCAGGCATCCTCCTGTTCTCCATCTCTCTGCAGAAGACAGCTGTCTTCAGTAGGCTGCTGGCGGGTAATGTGCCTGACTCATAATGGTTTTCTTTCTTTTACGAAAGATGGATATCTCTGAAGTTGGTAATTTTTATGTCTCTCAAATCCATAATCCTGTGATTGCTTCGATATGCAGCATCTGAGTTACTACAGCACAGCGGCTGAACGCAGCGGCATGCTCAGAGGCCAAGTGGTGCCAAGCTGGAAGCAGATAAACACGCTGCACACGCTTTATAAGCCACAGAGACCTGGGGCAACTCTGTGCTCTCAGATACAACGCTTTGCCTTCTTTCAGCACGTCAAACACATTAGCGTGTTTTCAGCAGGAATTGAAGACTCAGATGCAAGAAGGCAGACCTTGGGCTTAGCTTCACAATTACTTTTCCTCTGACAGTTTTGCAGAAAGCTAAATATTCATGCACTCTAATTAGCATGTGTTTCTTTAAGGGGGCTTGTTCTCTTCGTGCTAATCCGGGCTGAATTGCCGAGCACAACGGCATTTTGCTTACGGTGCTGGATGAATTCACCTGTGGGGCAGCCGCTTAGTGCAAGGGTCCCTGCATCACCCAAACGGTGAAACAGGGCTTGCTCAGCTCATTTCAGTGAGCCACATTTTCCCTTGCTGGGCTCTGCAGCTTGGGCAGACATTTGAAACGGGAGGTGGTCTGGGTGGATGGAGATGATGTTTGTCATGGGGAAGAGGACGCGTTCGTGCTGCCAGGCAACCGGCTCCGCAGCGCCCGTGCCAATGGCTACAAACACCTCTGCAGAGGCAGGTCTAGAGAAGGAGCGGCCAACTCGGGGCTGCTTGCTGCTGGGGGGCCCTCATCAGCCCATGGGGCCCGGAGGGTGGCACAGCTGCTCCCCCAGGGACCCCGCAGAGGCGAAGTGGGGAGATGGGGCTGTGCCCCCTCCCCTGCCTGCCTGGGGGTCCCTGTGCAGGGACTGGAGCAGCGAGGGGGCCAGGCAGGGCTCTCGGGGGGCCCAGTGCCCGCTGCACTGATGGAGACTTTATGCCGTGCTTCCAGCTACGGATTTGGTCAGTGCTGCTCAGTGGCCACTGAGGAACGTGCCCTTGCAGCGCAGACCCAGGGGGGAGGCTGCCATTTGCACGGCGGTGCTGCGGGGTCTGCAGGGGTGTCTGCAGGGCCCCCCGCCCTCCCTCAGCACACATCCTCAGGCACATGGGGGCATTTCTCCCCTTCTGCAGCGAGCTCGCCAGCCCTGCCTGTCTACCCCTCTCCATCCTGTGGCACAGCCTCACTGCGAGGCTGGCTTGACCCAGGCGCTCCTTTGCTTACCCAATTTTCACCCTATATTTGCATCCTGAAGAAACAAACCCCTTCTCATCATCCTCATGCATCTTCAGCTACCCCTGGCAGGGGTAAAAGGAGGGGAGAGATGAGGGATCCCAGACCAGTGTTGGTACTGGCATGGAGAAGAGGTGCAATTGCTATTTCAGCTGATGGGCTCCAGAGGGAAATCCTATACTCTTAGTCTGGATCATGGATTTCTTTCCCCAAGCCCTGTTGCAATCTGCCACACACACACAGCTTGTCAGCTGAGGATACAATAGATTTCACTCATGACAGATATGCATACACATACATATATACATGCATGAAAAACTCATTCAGTAGGATTAGGCAAAATTACTGTAGCATGGGCAAACCAGCAGTGCCTGCCATCCACCGCAAGCATGCCCTTCGCTTACTCATTTTGATAAACTACTTTGATTTCTTCCAGTCTCACTCCAGGAATATTCTTGCAAAGACAACCTGGAGGCCTTTGTATTAAGCGTTTCAAGAAGTTTTCATGCAGCGATAGTTAGGCCTCTACAATCTTAGATCTCCTGGGGAAGTTTTTATTCAGATTTTAATTTAGTTTTTATTTTACAGTTTACGGTAGATACCTGGAATGCAGAGGAACACATCCTGTTCTGTCCCACTTTGTCCTTCGTGGACAGGGTTTGGCCATAAGTCCAGTGGGAGAGACATAACTTATCCAGAGACGTGCAGATGACGTGTACTCTCACCACTTCGCACAGCTCAAACCCTAGAAATATCAATATGAGGTGAGAGCAGGTGAAGAGAAAAGCAAGAGTAGATAATTTATTGCAGCTCCCCCCTATGGTAGTTACAGATAAATCTCCACGGATGAAATGTCGTTTGCAGAAGTTTGAAGCTGGGGGATAGGGATCATGTCCCTTCTGGATCCCAGGATCAATTTACTTGCCACGCGGGGCCTAGACGCCGGGCGCAGCGAGCCGAATTGCAACAGCAGTAGCAAAGTGCAGTTCAGAAACAGCGTTTGTTACTGAAGCCCCCTCCCCTTTTCCCGGAATTTCATCACTTCTGCTTGCAGCGAGGCAGGTGGCATGGCTTCCCAACACAGATGGCCGTAGGAGACGGAGCACTGCCTCCTCCAGTGCCTGCGGGTGCAGGCGACCGAGCATCACCGGCCCGAGCAGCCTGGAGCGGGCAGCAGACTCTGCTACAGCTGTGTGCAGCGCTGCCTGATGATTCACTCCAACCAGCTTTTCATTCCCTTGGGAACGCAGAAGGGAGGCAGGGAGCAGATCAGCACCCCGCAGACCCGGTTTCCCCATACCTAGGCTGACCCTTTTAGCGAGCCCATGCCCCTGCTTAAGGGCAGTACAGAAAACCTGCCGGAATAAACACCCTTAAGGATTATTGTTAGGAGGTACGAAGCAAGGATTTAGACTACCGCCTCGAACTCTCGTCAGTCCTAACAAGAGGTGAGGGGTGTAAGGCAAACTGGGCAAGCCGTGGCCATGCAGAGTGCTACCAGGAGGCCACTGGGCTGGCCTGGAAATAGCTTTTTTAGCAGAGTAAAAATACCTGACTTTGACAGCCAGCATGCTGGTTTGTGTATGCATAACTTGCTGCGATCCTGCTATAAATCAAGATGAGACTGCTAAAATTATGTATGACCTCATTTGATAGATTATCTAATAAGGAATTTGCTAATGCAGTTTATCACTTAAAAAGCCATACGGCTGCTAAGGATGAGTACTTTGCTGCAGCACATTTAAACCTAATTGTCAGAGGAGAAAAGCAAGCGGATTTCAGAGGTGAGTTAGAAGAGCATCCTTATGAGGATGATGTCTTCACTAAATCAGTGGTGCAATGCAGCAAGCAGGGTGGAAAGGAGTCTCCTCTGGATAAAGGTACAGAAAGCTGCTAGGCAAGGCTGCGCTGTGTCAGAATACTGCATGGACTCACTGACCAGGGGAGCCTTCATAAGTGTAAATAGTTGTATCCTAATGGGCATGCTTGATTTTATTGTTTGATCTAGTGTTATCTTTTTACTGTTATGACATTTCAGTTCTGTTTCACTGTCTTGCAAGCAGATCTAAAATCCCTGATACATGGAAAGAAACTACCAGCCTAGACCTCTAGCTCTAGCTTGCTATTCTGGTTATCATGCTTGTCAGAATGAAAAGAGTAATTGTTTTGCTGCTATATGTTACCATCAAATATTTTTGTTCTTCCAGTCCTGTGACTCATTTAAAAAGACTGAACATCACTTCCACATACACAAACAGAGCTATAAAGCAGCTCAAGCCAATGAAACAAAGCTTGTTTTGCAGGTTTGTTAACCACATATTCTGTTCCAATTCCAAATTTATGATTAATAAGTGCCATTTTATTTACTGATGCTTTTGTAAAGCTCATTCTGGGGTCTGAATGCCCCTATACATTCCCTGGGTGTATGATACTGTTCAAAGCCTCCAAGATAAACATTAAACCTTCTCAGAACTCTGTGTGTGTGTGGAGTGGGAGGTGTTAGAGAAGTGACGATTTTGAACTCCATTTTAGGTTTGGGCAAAATGAGGTGGAAACATGAAAGGGCTTACAAAAGGCCACACAGAAAAATTGTTATCGGAGCCAAGGCTAAAGCTCTGACTTCCCCAGTTCCCACCTTGTCTCCTGACTCCCTAGAGCAAAGCTGGCAAACGTCCCCTTTCTACCCCCTGCACCTTGAGCACGTCCTGCCTCATTTGCAACCCTGCCCAAAAGGTGGAGTTTGTTCTTCTTCAGGGGAAATAATGCTTTATGGCAGAAATAGGGACATTGGACATTGCATTACAGAAAGCAGGACGTGATCATTGGCATAATAAGGCAGTAGGTAATTTTACTGAGCGCTACAAAGTCAATACACTAGGTGAAACCTCCACATTGATTTAAGTGTGTAACTAATGATTTGGGATTGTACAGGAGCTACTGGTGTCACAAGAAAAGCAAAGATACCTGTAAAGCATTGTAAACCCCAGGGTCTGGGATCAAGGAGCTGAAGAAGGATGTTTTGGTAGAGTCATAAATTAGAGTCACGCAGGGGGACTCCCCAGGACATAGGAGGCTCACCTAAATGTTATGATGCCTCTATTGATAACGTAGTCCCAGCTGAGTAGCTGGGACTGTTCCTGAGAGAACTGGAGTCTGCGTTTCTGTGTGAACACACAAAACACAGCTGTGTGTATACATCTGACTGAAATGATTTATCTACAAAAGAGAAAAACACAAAGTAACGGCAATATCATCTGCCTCATTAAATGGCCCAGCTCTAAATCGGAGAAGCCACTTGAGGGGTAAGAGCGTAGTTCACCACCATGCCACACCACCATTTGTGGTTTTCCCCACTGACATTAATTGATACATACTGAATTAGTGGATTTTACATTGAAGACACATCTCTACAACAAGCTGGACTCAGGAGACCTGCTCACTCACCCTAGACTGTCAAATAACCCCCGATGATAATTTTCGGTCACAGTTGACATGGCTTAGACAGAAGTTTCATCATAAAGCTTTCATTAGTCATTCCTGTAGTCATTCTATTTCATGAGCTCTTACCCCTACCAAGACAAAATCTAGCTATCAGTAACGCTTCTCAGAGACCTAGCAGTGGCTGTGTGATGCAACCTGTAGCAGCCAGGCAGAATTTACTCCTCTGCATTTTATCTCCTGACTGTCATCAGCAAGGCAAAGTAAAAACAGCTGCTCTAAGCCCACATTATTGCAGTGAGATTCCAAGGGAGATAATGCTGAACCTCATTCAAAACCAAGGGAGAAACAAGAGAAGAAATAAAGGTCCTAAACCTGTACCTTTGAAGTTGAATGCTTTTTTCTCAATACACATCTATTCAAAATACATGCTTCTCATTCCTGCTGGGCAGTAATCCTTGCCATGTAGCTGCATGTACTGTGCTTGGCTATATGGTTAGTAATGCACTGTGAAGCTATACATATCATAAAAATAGTACTGGTAGAATTATTCTTAAAACGTCACTTATAGGCCAAAAATACTCTCTAGAAGAAACAGACTGTGAAAGTACATATTGAGGTTGCTATCTGGTACAAAAGGCAAATTCTCCTGCTGTGCAAATCAGAAGGTGAATTGCTTTAAAAACATAAGGTAAACATTCCTAGAAGGACAGAACTGAAATGAGTGACAGAAACTACAGCGAGCATCTGCTGATCAGCAGTTAAATATTGCCCAGAGAAGTCCAGGGGATGTCGGAGGAGAGCAAGGCTGCAGCTGGGGTCATACCTGAGGACCATGCTACACTCCTTCAAAGGATGGAAATCCCACCCTACCACGCATTCTCCTAGATCTTCAGCTGAGTCACCGCAGAAGAGCAATGTAGAAATTTCCAAGGCTGTAAGCAGCAAAGTTTTACAGACATCCTATTATGTTCAACTTACATAATCTGAGTACTTAGCTGCTCAGATAATATAGCGATAGAGTTTTATGGAATTAAAAAAGGAAAAGCTTCGCACAGATAATAATATAGCACGAATGGAATTATAGTGCTCCAAAAATCTGTAAAATAAGTCCCATTTTCTTTCTAGCTTTATCGGACATTTCCAAGAGGGACTTACTCAACAAAGATGATGGCTCAACCCCTATAGCCATGACATCATTTATGCTGAACTTTGACTCTCAAAGCATTATTTTGCTTTTGGAAACAGAAGCTTCTGGTGACTGAGAGACAAAAAGGCAAAGGTCAGGGTTCAAACAGTAGTCTTAAGAGGACTGTTTTGTTCCTGTTGGACTGCAAAATTTGTACTAACTTCAGTGTGCATTCTTACTCTCATCTGTACAGAACACTAACATTTTGCAAAAGACAGGCAACTCTTATCTCCCTGTATCGTAAAGATAAACACAAAAGTCTTACACAAGTGGCTGCAGCAAGGGTCTGTAACTAATGTGGAAGAGTAATGATGCAAGCATATAATACCTAGAAATACTTCTTCTCTGATCACAAATTTTGGGGTTTATCTATGTTACATAAAATACTGAGGAGTTAGATCCTCCACTGGCTTAAGCTGTAGCTCTATCATAGCACATGGAATTATGCTGATTTGTATAAGATGATCACATATTTGAAAAACATATTTTGGCATAGATGGCTGATAGACTCTCAGAAGGGCTCTCTAGAGTAAGGGAGTAGAAGGAAATAAGCCCTTTTAGAAAATAATACTCACATACTTGAGTAAGAAGTGTCTTACCCAGTGAGAAATGTACCCTTTTTTTCTTATGTACAAGCCACATTATATCTAATAAAATAACAACAACTTGTGATCCAGAAACAGGATGGACACGTATACGAACAATACAAGGGGGTGCTTTCTCCAGGAGTGTTTCCCTTGCACTGCTTCTGGTACCTTTGTCTGCTTGTTTTTCTGAAGTAGCACCTCTTGGTTCAGTTTCTGTGCAGGTTATTCAAGGACTTTTTTTCAAGTACCAATATACTTGCAGGGATGCGGTTTATCTGAAAGGCAGACTATGCAAACGAACATACAATAAACTTCTGCAGTTCCTAATTTTTTCCACTCCAAAGATTGTTCTTCCATTGCCTGACCCTTTGGTGCAAAATGCATCAACAGCCTAGAAGCTGGTATGTAAACTTCACATGCCAAGCAGAGTGAATTCTAAGGACATCCATAGCTGAACAGTTTCCGTGATGGGAGAAGAATACATTCATGCAAGGATGGAAAACTTGGTTTACCAACAGTCGGGCCATTTGCTGTGGAATAATTCGGTCACTATTGGCATTAGACCAATTACTACTTTACATGGTGCCACTGTCCTTTGAGAAGCATAAGCTTCCAGCTCCCATGACCAAACACAGGACTGAAAAGGGCAAGGAATGATAACAAAGGAATTCAAGCTATCTACTACCAGAAAGCAGACCTGACTTCCAACCAAACACCTGACATGAAAAACTGGCTTACAATAAAATCCGCATTTCCTTTGTGGAGTCTCTCATATCTAAGGCTAGTCAAGGATGAGAGGTAAAATGCCAAACCATTTTGTTTATTAACAATAAAAGTCTGCCAGTTCTTTGCAGCAATAGTAAAAAAAAAAAAAAAAAAAGGTAGCTACCTGTGATGCTGCTATTCCATCATTCTGAAGCTGTTGTTCAGGATATCGTATTACTTTTTGTCTTTATTTATTTCCAAGTGTTATTGCTCGGCAGGCAAAACTCTTGGACTGTGATGTGTACCTTTCCTTCCAGCATCTAGGTTTTCACAGTGATATTAATACCAAGAATACTGGAACAGATCTAAGATAAATATCCCACTGTCCTCTTCATTGGGTCCTACACATCAACTACTGTGCTAGCATAAAGAAAAGTTAGGTATTCCACAACTAGATGAAGAACAGACAAGGGAAAGCTCACAGTGAAATGCTTGGAGCTCGCTTGCTGTATACAAACGGGATGGAAGACAAATCCAAGCTGCTTTTTGATCCTGACAGTCTGGGCCACATTCTGTTTGGCTCCGCACCGGCAGCCTTCAGCCCCTTCGCTCCCGCACTCACACAGGCATAAGGCGTTGCCTAACCTCCCTGTGCTGCAAAGCAGCTGGGTCGATGCAGCGTTAATTAGGCCGGGACGAACATGCGCAGGCCAAATATGAGTGGAGCCGATGCTCCATCCCAAGGAGCAGCACAGCAAAGCTCTCATGGAGGAGCAGCCAGCTCTGCTGCTCAGTGCTTCCCGTGACCCAGGTGCCTCGACTTCAACACTCATCACGTTCCCCCTCTGCTGCTCCCAGAGCACTTGAAGGTGTTCCCTTAGATGCTATAATTTAGCCCTTCCAGGCATCAGTCCTGTTCACCCATATGAGGACGACAGAGTATTTAAAGCCGAAACAGCCAAAGAATATATTCAAGAATCTATGATAAAAGCTACAATTTTATGCACCATGGAGCATCCATCAAGGAAATGCACAGAGCTAGTGCCACAAAATAATTACATGGGCAGAGTCCATTGTAAACACAGCTTCTATGTGCATCAGCACAGCTGGGGACAGTGTTTAAAAATATAGTTATGTAATGCATTTTATGTAGTTCGTGAGCCATTCAAGTGATACCATCAGTTCAGCAAAATTGCATGCAGCAATTCTGTATCTATTGGCCTGAGCAAAGAAACATTTTTCAAGAGCATTATTTTTTTCCTGCCACGAAATAGATTTGTCTCCGATGCCTACGGGGGATTTGTGTCTCTGTCATTGGCCACTTTCTCTCCTACTTTCACCAATGAAGGAGAAAGAAATGGGGAGTTATTTTTGGCCTTGCAGCAGACTCCAGCATCTAAATCAGTTAGTCCTGAAACCACTTGGGGTGGTGCTGGTTCTGTTTTAATGGCTTTAGAGAGAAGGAATTTGTGATGTCTGACTGTTAGCGAAGGGAAACAAAGCAGCTGTTGTTGGGTAGAAGGGCAAAGCAAGGTTAAGACACTGTGTAACGAAGCAGGGTCCAGCCTTTAGTACTAGTTGTGCAGCAAACGATGAGTCGTGGCTAGGGCAACAGAGAGGAGGCTATTACTAAGCCCCATGCAGGCTTCAGTGTAGCAGGAGATCTCCATTAAAATGCACAAAGAAAGTAGGCTTAAAGCTATACTTATTGCTGACACCCTCCCCCATTTATTTTATCCTTGTAATGCTTATAGTATATGAGCTGCAGAAAACATAGAGGAAAGCTTTGCTTTCCTTCTTGTTTAATCTGCTGTTGCAGCTGAGCTGAGGTGATGCAACAGTAAAATTTCTAAGACAGTGCTTAACAGTGCTGCTAAATGATAGCAGCAGCATGCACAGATATTTATCTGAGGCAAAAATAGAGGTTTATAGATACTACTTAATGGTCATTTTAAGGCCCCAAAGCTTTCACTGCTTTGCAGACAGTAGTTTATATGTCTTGGCCAAATCATACGTGGAAAATTACATTTGACCTATCAAAATCTTTGTAGGAGACCCAGCAGATTGCTTTTTCATTTAAAGAGACCATTAAAGAAATCTGTACCTAGTTTCATAATACCAGATCCACAGGTGGGAGTAGGGAGATAACTTCTTCAGTTAGCCAGGAGCTGCTTAGCACAGAAATAGGACTTAATGCTAATTTCTAAATATGGATCTGATATTTGAAAAGAGATTTCCTTTTCTCTGTTAGATGCTGGGTCATGTGTAGCATGTTGAAAAGGAGAGTGGGGACCAAAATCCAGGTGTTTGCATTCCTGCTTGCATGGTAGCATCATTGAGAAATAGATACGTAACTCCTTGTTTTCTCTCTTCCTCCCTTTGAATATTGTATTTCTTTTTGCTTAGTGGAATGGCATCAATCAGAAGACAGAAGATATCACAACCAGAAGAGTCCATCACCGGCTGTGGCATGGCAGAGCCTAGCAAAGTGGGAGCTCTGCTTTTGGATCTCATCTGGACGGTCAGCAATGCTCAACAGAATAGTTGTTTGTCTGATTCCAGAGCTACTAAGCTGTTTAGATGCTTCCTTCCCCATGGAAGTCTCTGTAAAATACATTTTGTAGATGAAGCTCTTTGTGCTCTCTGTGGTAGAGCCTGCATAGATTATCTAGATATAGACACATATAGTGCATGCCACCTCAGATTCACAGGGAAAGCTAAGGCAGCTATCAATGCATTGACTCCACTGCACAGCCTACTGTCATACATGTATGCTGGTGACCGTATTTCGTGTCACAGTACACAATGAAGATGGGGTTTTGCATTAACACTTTATGTAAATATACACACGCGCACACACACATATATATAGTGCATAGATACTGAGCAGAATCTTTATATATTATTAGGAAAGATCAGTTTTGGGGAGGCCTAAGCAGTTAAATGGTTTCTGTAATTAAACTTGAAGCAACCTTTTGCATTTTTTATATCATTCAACATGTGATTTTTTAAAGTTGCACTGAGTGGAATTTTTTGAGAGAAGTTTTATCAACTCAAACAATTACTGCTTTGCAGCACAAGGTGTATGGTGTAGTCAGCCAAAATGAAACTATTACCTCCTACCATGCAGACAAATGGAAGGTATAAATAAACAGAACTTTTAAATTAACTTGCTAAGCAAAATTGGTCAGTGGCTGACTAAGAAATACTTCAGTGTGTGCTATCAGCATTGAATGTGAGAGTTTTGTGGTGGGTTTTTTTCTGTAAAATGCAACATTTCATATTCTCATGGGAATTTGTAATTGTCAACTTTAATGTGCTCAATACATTTGAACAAGACATATTTAACACAATGCCTGCACACAGTGAGCTGGATTTTCAAAACCACACTGTTGAGCAAATATCCTCATGAGGTTATATGTCTGTGGCTTGTTTATGGAGGAGACAATACCTTTGTAATTCTGGTTCAGGATGTGTGATACCAACAGGTGAAGGCCAAATTCTTCTTTATATGTCTTACCTAATCCAACTGGAATGGTATCAGTATAAAATGAGTTGAAAAAATTACAGTTTTGGACCCTAAAATGCTATATTTACTACCTTTCAAAGGAAACATGTTAAATAGAGTACTGTCAGCAGATGAGACATGGGGAAGAAGCAGGAATGGATAGGCAACGTGACTTCCTCAGGATCACGTAACAGATTTGTAGAGGAATTCACAGCAGAGCCCCTGACTTGTGTTCCACACGTTGCTAACCACTTCTCAGGTCCAAACTGCTTGCAGTATGCCTTTCTGTAGAAATATCACAACACTGCACTACCACCGGAGCAGCAGAGAACATGTTCATTGAACATTTGTTAAACAGATCTGATTTAAGGTTCTTAACACAAAAGTTACTTGAAAGGGTACGCTCTATCCAAATGTATTCAGCACAACTTTATGGCTTAAATGCTAATAGAAAAATTGATTAAGAAAAACACTTTCAAATGGCATCTATTTAATATGACCAGAGGGAACCTTCTAAACACAAAATTAAATAATTTATGTCAGTACCATCTGGGTGAAGCCTGGCTTTGAATTCAGAGGTAGAAATGTGCAGGCAGCACGTCGTGTCCTAGAAAGAGGAACAACGCCACTTCTACCTTTATCAGAGAACAGAGGATCCCAGCACCGACATTAGCATGGAAAAAAATGAGTTAAAAGCATAGGGAATCCTTCAGACTGTGTGTGCAGATATTTCTGAGTAGCCACAAAGAGGTTAGTGCTAAGTATATTTTTTAGTTAGCAGAATTACCCAGGTGTAACCAAAACTCTTATTGCTTGCAGCCAATCAATCATTCTTAAAATATGGTACATATGTGAAACTGTTACCTCTTCCAAAACAGACAACTGCCTTGGCACAGCAGAGTAATACTGCAGGGTAAACTGGGATTTGGTCACAGGTTCGAAGGAGCGTCATAAGGATAACCATCAACCCCATGTCCTTAAATTCCTTCAATACTCTTCCTTTAATCCCTCATACTAATGTTATTTATACAGTGTTTATTAAAAGTGGTTTCTAATTTCAGGTGCCTCACTTAAATCACCCAACTGCTAGAGGTCTGCACACCAAACTCCAACTGAAATAATGGAAACAATGGGCAATATGTACCTAATCCCATCTCCTTCCCTATGATCGCAGTAATACATTCCCACTCTTTCAAAGACCACTCTCAGCACACATGGCTACTCAAGCTGTATTTCCTTAAAAAGGTGGCAGTTGGGGAAGCATTGGCTATTTGGGGAACTTGCATACAAAATACATTTTTTAAGTAAGAAGCTATCAACAGATGGATTTCATGAAGGAAAAACATTGAGCAAAATGCCATAGCCAGTCCAAATAGTTACAGCAAATAAGAAATGTGAAACTGAAACCCAGCTTGTAACCATATCTTGGCAGCATGCAGTTGCAGGTAATAATCGTCTTCACAGTCCAAATTCTCATGTACTTCCCTGCCCATGAAATGGAAAGTTGAGAACATGATTGTCTTGACTGGCAGACAGAGCAGGTGAATGACAGCTTTGAGCTACTTGGAAACTACGAAAGAGACTCAGCCTTTAGAACAGTAGGTGCTGGTCAGCCTCTTCCATGACGACCCTCCAAAGCACTTGATCATCAGGATATTTCCTATTACTCACTATGCACAACAACAGGAGAAGTGGTGATATGTCCTCTTCTCATCAACAAGGTTGACAACGAAACAACTGTTTTAAGGGCAAGGAGAAGGTGATAGCCAACTTCTACCTGCAGCATTGTCCGAGAGCACTGTGAATGTTTCTTCCCCCAATGGAAAAGGTAGGTAGATGTGGGGAAAGGTCCACACAAGTTCCTACCCTCCATCATATCCTGAATCTTCTATAATTCATGGCTGTTGGCTTAGACCTAGACCCAGTTTTGAGTATCCACTCATCTGGCACATGCAGGTGAGAAATTGGTCTGTTATAGACTCCAGAGAGTTTAAGGCAAGAATGGACCATTACGATCACCCTTTCTAATCTCTGATGTATCACCACTCTTTTAATTTCAACTCAGTAACCCCATATAGAACCAAATAACCATCTATTTAAGTAAATATCTGGCCAAAATGTGTCTTCTGAAAAGTTACTCAGTCTTGCCTTAAAGAAGAGGATATGAACAATCACTCCTTAGGAGGTTTTTCTTAGCAATATACCACCCTTTCAAAGTATAAGCAAAATTTCTAGTTTGAGCTTGCTTAGCCTCAGGTTCCAGATGGCTGAGAGGTAATTCAGCAGTCTCCACGCATTCTCTTGAGCCATTCAATCATTTTTTGGCAATCAGTACAGTCTTACCATGAGGGTACTTTATACTACGCAAATCAATTCTTAACCTTCTTCCTGATAAAGCTAAATAGGCTGTCCACTAAGGCTCTCCAGTAAAGATCCCAGGCCTCAAATCTGTTTGTGGCTTTCTGCACAATCTTTAATCAATACCTAGGCGACTAACGTATCCGTCATTGCATGTCAAAAAAAAAAAAAAAAGAGACATTGAGACAGAAAAGGGACATAGGAGGAGAAAGAGTGTGCACCCTAAACAGCAAGTCTACAACATTACGAAAGACAGTGCTCAGATCTAGACTTCATCTGTTTTACTTACTTTCCTTATGTTCAAGCCTTACCTTTAGATCTCCCAGACATATAAGAACAAAGGATTAGAGAAATCATTGTATTTCCATGGTCGAAGAAAAATTTTAGGCCCCCTGCATTATATGTAGAACTGCTTAGCCACTGGGCAGGACGGTGTTCAGACAAAGGCTGCGACGAAAGAGGTGTGAAGAGAATATCCAGGACAGTGTGGACCTGCTGGAAGGCACCCCTGCAGGGCTGGCCGCAGGGGCGCTTGCAGAGGTGCTCTGCATCCTGCTGCCAAGCGCCAACCGGGACTGCTTCCACTCAGCCCTTCTGTATGTCACCCGTTTTGACCTGGAACAGAGCACTGATATTTGGGCTCCAGGCCGTGGCTATTCAAGGACTGAGTTCATATTTGCTAAGCTGTTAATTACTGTGCAGGACTTAGTGTAATACCAATGACACAGCAGGAAGTATCCCAGAGTCTCTACTTTACCATTCTCCACCATTACCAAGGAGACTGTATACCACTTCTTACTTCACATTATTATGTCTTCAAGAATGATCAGATCACATTTTCAGGAAGGAGCCATCTTAGGAATGGCATATATTTAAAAGAAAGGCAATTTCCAATTACGACAGTCTGTAAAAGCCAGAGATCAGATTCAATTACACTGCACTTCGCAATTTACAATCTGTTGGTGATCATTCCAGCAGAGGCTTGTTAAATGCTGTCTTGCTGCAGACCTTCAAAATGTGCTTACCTGCTGAAAAAGAAGAGCTTCTCAGTCCAGACCCTCACCATAACTTAAGCTATCAAAACCCAGGCCAGACCCAAGCCTCCACTCAGAAACTCCACTTAGGCAAGGATGGCATGTGGCTGGGTTTCGGCCCAATAAAGGAACCTCGTAGGCTACTGAGCGATGTTAGTGTGAGCCCAAATTTAAAACGGCGAATTCACCACAATACACAAATATGCCATTCAGATTCTGACAGGCATACTGACCTATTACTTACATGCTTCTAAATCCAGAATCTGAATGTCCTCCTTCAATTTTCCTTTTTTGAGAATCAGGCCCTTCTGGCTTCACAGCTTGGTTGCTATTGCTGTGGCACATCAAATCTCGAGAGGTAACAACAGGCATGTGGTGAAGGTTCTTGCCCTAATGTTTCCTAATGCACATTCAGGCAGATTGCGTATACTCACAACCAAGGCAGGTTGCAAACTCCAGAGGACCACAAAGGCAGTGTGATTCCCAGGCAGGTGGCCTTTACAAGCCTCTTCTCATAAGTACAATGCAAATTATCCCTTAGGAGTGCTACTATAAAAATCAAGCAGTAGTGCTAAAGCCAATAGAATTGTACCAGTTCACACCAGATCAAAATTTGTCGCTCTCTAGGAAACCATATAACAGTCATATATGATGAATTGATTGAAGACACCAGCATGGGTTTCCAAAGAATCCATGGCTTGGGCAAACCACAGGACTTGTGACCTGTTACAACAAAGCAGATCCAAAACATACCATTAAGGGTGATAGCGAAAATATTTGCAAAAGTGGAAAACGGTTATATTTCTAAACTCATCCCAGAACTGTGTTCAACCCACTCACAGATTTACTCCTTCCCCCTTCCCTATACATGTACTTGTATGGACCTTGTCGAACACCAGAAAACATGAAACTAAAGCAGAGGAGGACACCAACAGAGGTAACAGCATGCATCCTCTAACAAGGAAGATCAAAATGATCTAAAACTTGTTTAGGAGACTAGATAGCAACAAGAGTAATTTCCATGTATTAACAATGGCATGGTGTGAAATTAGCACACTCCTGAAGGGGCCATTGACCTTACATTGTGGTTATTTAACCTACAGTGTAATGGTGCAGTGCACCATGACAAAACACAGTTCAAAGTGTGCAGCTGCCATTGCAGATTTAGCTTTCTGCCTGGGATGCATTTGTTTTGTGTGTTCAGTTTACACTTCTTTTAAATATTGTGACCTCTTTGCTCCCCTTTCTGCAGTTCCTTTTTTAAGGTTGCCTTACCAAGTGTTAGTAAGTTTTCATTTTTATTTTGGTTTTGGGCATGGTGGAAGCCAAAGATACTTCTCTGCTATCGTTCCCACTAATAATGAACTACGTTACCAGTGACATGGGCTAAAAGGGTTTTGTATAATCAAGGTAAATCAGAGTAATTTCAGAGAAAATCATGAAGTTGAGCTCAGATTACATAAATTACTCCAAAGTCACAGGAGGAACCAGGTCATATAGCAGACAGCAATCTAAAACCCAGATTTGAACAGGTGTCAGCTCACCCTCCTGCCATGAAGAACGATCAGAAAAAGCACCGGGGGAGGATGAAGAGGAATGAATCCTGAAGGAGCTGCAAGTGCGAGAGCCCCCGTTCTCTCAGAAGTCCGATGGCTGCAAAAGCACACAGCAGCCTGCGGGGCTGCTCACACTTACCTTTCCAGCCCTCGGGGGAGTACAGCTGGAGCAGCACTTGGGCAGCATCCAAAAAGAGGTCTTGTCCCTAAAGAGTGGAGCTAAGGAGGTTCCAAGGAAGAGGTGAAGTTGACTTTGGCAGTCTTGAGGAAAATCCCGAGGCAGTTTTTGAGGTGAAAGGAGGGGAAAGCTAGGAGACAGGCAAACTTGGAAATGCAGCAGCTGCCCTATCCATTGAAATGGAAGTCACATAGGGATTAAATATGAAGACATAACTTCTGAGCTACAAGTATCATTGGGAAAAGGAGCCAGGAAATTCAGTACAAAGGGAGCTTCAAAGCTGCGTGTTTTTAGCTAAACAAACTAAATGTTAACAGAAGACACTGACATGAAGTTGGCTTTTATAAGAAAGAACTTTCCCTTCCTTCTCCCAGCAAGGCAACCAGCCAAGCTGAAAGCCGATGACCAAAGGTCACTCACCGCTCCTGAATCTCAGTAGTTATCAGGATCTCCACTGGAAACAAATGCTTTCACGCTACAGTCGAGCACGTTTATAAGGGCTGCTGAAAGCTACATTTCAATTAATGCAGAGGTAATACACTTCGGGTTCTGGGCAACATCAGAATGTGAGATATTTCGAGTGGCAGTGAGTCAATACTCTATTACTAGCAGCTTGGCAGGCAAAGCACATGCTGGGAATAGGGACACGGTGACGCTCTCCCCTCCCGGGACAGAGCCTGGGTGGGGAAGCGTCCACTTCTGCTGTGTGCCCTGTGCTAGGTTTTTTGGGTAAGCTGAGAGCTTTGGTTTCCAGGATTATCAGCTCAGCACCACTATTGGAGCCCTATGTTTACTGTAATAATACGTTTCAAAACCTGCTTTGGAAAAACCCAAGATTCTGCAGATGAAAAGGCTACTAAGCTGAATTTTGAAAGCCGGTTTTTGTCCGCGCTACTCAAGTGTCCCTCCTGTTGGGCTTAGAGACCTGCCTACCTACATTCCCCAGAAAGTTAGCATCTCATCACTTCTGTTGGAAAGTACTATTTATATCACTTCCAACAGATCATGCCACTGGGGTCACAGAGATAATTATTTATACTTGGGGAAGGAAACACACAGCATTTCACGTCTCCTGCACAAAAGACCCTTTGGTTTCTCTCAGTTTGGGTCTTGGTTACAAACTGCATTCCACTTTTTGACCTTGAGCTGTTGGGAAGTAGCTTCTGGACTAAACAATTAGGAAGAAACTGAAACAATATTTGAATACTGGTGTGGGGTTGTGTACTTTTGAGCAGAGTGTGCTTGGGCCACTGATGGCAGACAGCCCCCTACACCTACATGGAACTTCCTGCCTCTCTCAGAATTGATCTTGGTATGAACAAGGACCTTTTTCACTCCCTATAAAAGTTACACAGGGAAAAATCTAGAAAAATACTTAAAGATCTGTCTGAAAGACATCCTACTGGTTAACAGAAAGGCAGGGAATTGGGGTTTTTTGCCCATGAGACTGTGCCTGGCAACTCCATCCTGCTATGTCACATACATACACCACAGTGCTTGGTAGGAGAATAAGAACTTAACAAGGGAAATGGCAAAAGTCATCCATCTAATATGGGTGGGCTAAAATGAAGCTGAAGAGGAAATGAAAGACGATATATCCACAAATACTGATTAAGTTGTGGGCGTTAATGAAAAACAAAACTTTTCATCATTGAACTAAACAGTAGTTGGGACTGAACGTTACCCAAACTTAATATGCATCAAACAGAGAAATGAAGCTGTATTTTTTTAATGAATGAAATTCACTTGGGAGACGGTTGGCACAAAGTCTAAGCAGAAATTAAGACCCACTTCAAACCATAAAATAGGGCTTAAAGCCATAGACTTCTCTTTTCACCAGGGCTCATTTCATCCTTCAACAGGCAGAGAAAGGAATGGAAGAGAGGAAACCAATGCAATAACCTCAGAGAAAAAATATCTAACGCTCAAGTTGGAAAATAGCAGCTCAGCATGCTTTGTGGGTTTTCTTCCCCCTTTTAAATTATTGTAGCATTTATTCCTCCACAGTGTATTCAAGTTCCTTGTATGTTCATCACTTCAGAAAGGAATTTGAGTGGAGTGGGAGTGCATAGCCAAGTATATGATTTGGATTACCTACAGCTTTCTCCAAAAATGTAGATTTATCTCTACATCAGCTGATTTTGGAGATGTGCCAACTAAGTAGGGTAACACACAAGAAAAGCAGTAGTCCCATTCTTTTCTTCTTAGAAATTACCTCTTCAATTAAAGTTGGGAGCAATTTTTTTCAAGTCTTTGTCATATTGTTGAAATACGTTCAAACACAAATCTGCTTGTTTTGCAGCAAATAATCCTTATGTCATGCAGTGTGTAAAACCCGACAGTGACAGAAATCTCTGCATAGGACACTTTCACAGAGCTTCCTGACTTCACTGCGGCTCTGGAAGGATGTGGAGCTCACTGCACACAGAGTCCACATCAGCAAAAATCATCAATAAAACTTTGCATGTTACTAATAAAACCCAACAGATTTCTATGCACCTTCCTTGCCAAAGCAGTGCCTCTGTGGAAAAACTGAAGTGAAGAGGGCAAAGTTTGCTTTCCTGCTCTATATCAGAGCAAGGAAAAACTGCCTTTCACTTGCTGCTTTTCTCCTAGGCCCACCTATTCTAGCTGACCTTTGAGCAGGGCACAGATCAAAGTGCAGAAAGCAGCATGGAAGTTCAGCTTCCTTGAACCACTTGGTTGCCATGTGAAGTTTAACCTCATTATCAACAACTCTCATTGTCACACTCAAAAAAGGACCCTTGAAATCCACAGGCTATAACTCAATCAGTGCTGCAACTCCCACAGAGCACTACTACTGAAACAAGGATGACTGCGTTTCTTTGGAAGTTTGTCACATTTTATTCTGCACATTGAAAAATTAAGCCATCATCCATACCAAACTCACCCACTTCAGCTATTTTGCATATAAGTCTTGATTTCACTAGTTGTTCTGTATGCTATATTAATTTTGTGCACAAAGATGAAAACCCCAGCCAGAGTCAGGTCCTGCTGAAAGCTCTGACTCATTCTCATATTTCTCTTTCCTCTATGGCCTTTCTTCCTAACCTTTATATTCTTTCTCTGTAAGAAAGACTAAGAAAAAAGTCTTTTCCCCCCATTTACTGATGCTAGTGAGAGTAATGGCTTTTGTTCGCAGTCTTAATATAGCATCATCACCATTCTCCTGCGGGTTTTCCATGAAACAGCCTACTTCATCTCATCAGTAGTCACCAAAGTTAGTTGAAACTTTTCTATGGATTCCAATGGGCATTGAAATAAGCCCTTACAAAAACCAGCTTGTGCAGTTTCACTAAAATCTGTACTTTATAGTAGGTGATCTTTTTAAGGAAAGATTTTAATACTCAGGTCTATTACATAAGTTACAGAACAAGCCATAGGCCCACAGCTGCCAAAGTGAAAATAAATGGAAATGTTCATTGAAATCATACCTGCAGCTCACACAAGAGCTCTGTATCTTCCAGTCTTCTACAACCAGGATGGGAAGGTAGTTGTCGGGTTCGACAAATTAGTGACCAGCACCAAACATCTTTAAGCGTATTCAGTTAACCTGGTGGACAGTCAGAAGGCAAAGGAGAAGACAGTCCTCTTACCAGTCTACTCTCTGTGGTATTTGCTGTCATAGAGTCTAATCCTTGCTAACCTCTGACAGATGCACCAACAGTCGTCTTCCGAGTTATGCGATGGCTCACATTTGTTCTCCTTCACCCATTAATCTGTTCTAAGGACAATTGCAGTATTTCAGCTACAACATGCAAGAAGTACTAGTCTCACATGATGAAGTTTGTATCAGGTGAAAGCTCATGGAAAAGGGGGTTTAATTATCTCTTTCTTTTTTTAATACCTATTGAATTTCATCCTGTAATCTCAGATAACACTTCTCACTCATGGTGTGCCTGTGAGGTGAGAACACTAACATTCAGTGTCTGGCACAGCCCTTCTTGCAAGTATTCTTACGGTGCTACTCTGCCTTCTCCCGGTTTTGAAAATCTAGTTGCGAGTTGCAATGCACAAAACACCTCAGCAGAGGATCAGCATTTCAAGGCAGCTCACGTTTGTTTAAATGCTGTTTCCTCACCGCATCGTGAAAGTACTTTTGTTCCCACTTAGCTTACCATAACTTTGGATATCACAGAATCACTACGGTTGGAAAAGACCTGTAAGATCATCAAGTCCAACCATCAACCAACACCACCATGCCCACTAAACCATGTCCCACAATGCCTCATCCACACGTTCCTTGAACTCCACCACTTCCCTGGGCAGCCTGTTCCAGTGTCTCACCACTCTCTCAGTAAAGAAATTGTTCCTAATATCCAGCCTGAACCTCCCCTGGCGCAACTTGAGGCCATTTCCTCTTGTCCTGTCACTAGTCACTTGGGAGAAGAGACCAACACCCACCTCTCTGCAACCCCCTTTCAGGTAATTGTAGAGAGCGATGAGGTCTCCCCTCAGCCTCCTCTTCTCCAGACTGAACAACCCCAGCTCCCTCAGCCGCTCCTCATAAGACTTGTGCTCCAGACCCCTCACCAGCTTCGTCGCCCTTCTCTGGACACGCTCCAGCACCTCAGTGTCCTTCTTGTAGTGAGGGGCCCAAAACTGAACACAGGATTCGAGGTGCGGCCTCACCAGCACCGAGTACAGGGGGACAATCACCTCCCTACTCCTGCTGGCCACACTGTTTCTGCTACAGGCCAGGATGCTGTTGGCCTTCTTGGCCACCTGGGCACACTGCTGGCTCATCTTCAGCTGGCTGTCAATCAACACCCCCAGGTCCTTTTCTGCGGGGGAGCTTTCCAGCCACTTGTCCCCAATCCTGTAGCGTTGCATGGGGTTGTTGTGACCCAAGTGCAGGACCCGGCACTTGGCCTTGTTGAACCTCATACAATTGGCCTGGGCCCATCGATCCAGCCTGTCCAGATCCCTCTGCAGAGCCTTCCTACCCTCGAGCAGATCAACACTCCCACCCAACTTGGTGTCGTCTGCAAACTTGCTGAGGGAGTACTCAATCCCCTCATCCAGATCATCGATAAAGATATTAAACAAGACCAGCCCCAAAACTGAGCCCTGGGGAACACCACTTGTGACCAGCTGCCAACTGGATTTAACTCCATTCACCACGACTCTCTGGGCTCGGCCATCCAGCCAGTTTTTTACCCAGTGAAGAGTGCACCTGTCTGAGCCACGAGTCGCCAACTTTTCCAAGAGAATACTGTGGGAGACAGTTATGTTACATGGTAGGATTGCTCACATGGCAGTGAGTGCAGAGCAAGGTGACTACGTATACTGGACTTAGTAAAACATAGCCTACTACTAGTACACCAAATAGAGACAAGTTTTCCTCAAGCAGAGGATTATTTGATTTAGCCATAGGCTCATTCATATCAAATTTTCTCATCACGGGGTCATGACCCAGCTGAGGCGACTTAATGTTGATCTACAGCTTCCAGAACCAAAATCCAAGCAAGAAAAAAAACCCCAGTCAGTCTTCAACTTCAATTTCAAACTTCAATTTTCCTTCCTTCATCCCTTTTCCTCTTTCCTGGCAAGAAAACCAGCATCAGCTTCTTTGGGTGCAGCATTATACAACCCCCACCCATAGCAGAACCCAGGAGCCATCGTTTCTAAAGCATCAGACTTGGCATTCCCTGACTTCACACTATTCCCCAGTGTCTCTTCCCAGAACTTCTACCTACAAGCCCAGCCTAAGGCTTTCCAGCCCTTTTACAAGGGCCTTGCTTCATTAACGGAGTCCTCACTATCAGATATTCAGTCCTAATCCCTGTGGATGTCCTGTATCTCCTAGCAAGCCCGTTTCCCTTCTCAAGTGAGTTTATGTCTGCTCCCTTCATCTACGGTAAATAAAACAGAATTAAGGCTGAGCCCCCGTCCCTCTGAAAGGTCCAGCTCACCATATGACGGGATGCTGAATGTAGATCTCCACATGGGCCGGTTTGGCCTGTCAGCATCGAAGTGCTCATTTCACCTGAGCTTCTGGGACATTGGCTGCAGCTCAGCAAAGCAGATAGATATGATTAACTTTAAACATGAGAACAGCCCCTAGGAATCAAAGTAGTGACACTGCCTACTCACCTACCTAAATACTTAACTGCATCAGAGCTGATGTGACCTAGCTTTGGCTCTGGATTTAAATGCTGGAGGCTAGGTTTTTCTTTTGCTGCTTTAAAGGAACATAGCAAGCCTCCTTTTTCAGAGATATTGAAATCCAGCAGATTTAGCTAATGTCAAGGGAAATCATAAGTCCTTTGGAAATCTCTGAAATTTAGGCAGATAATGTGTAAAGGAAGATTGTACAAACAGTGCAGCCAAATAAGTAAATTTTGGCAATAAACCAGTCATTTACTGAGGAAACAGCATACAGAGAAGAGGAATTAACTGGGAAGTACTCTTTTGTAAAATTATTTGCCCAATTTCTATGTAAGCTATCAGCAAATCTTGGAAATTACCTTGGAGATTTCCAGTCACTGAAGCACTGTTGCCAGCTCTCTATTTCCATGCTACAGAGATAACAAAGATCCACTGAACAATCCTCCCCAGCTTCCATGCTGCTTTTAGACAACTTTTCTGCTATTTTCTATGTGGTGACATTTTTAAACAAGAAAATTACACCTGGTATGGCACACTGTCCCTCTCCCTCTCTCCATTTCTGAAGCACTGTAGGATCTGTGATTCACCATTGCTATGTGCACAGAGTGAAGGGGCTGCAGATTGGCTCCAGAAAAAAACCCTAGACATCTATGTGTCCACTACTTTGAGACAAAAAGCCAACTCCACCAGTTCTGCAATGCCACTGCAGCACACAGTTCTTGGTGCAGAGAGTCTCATGAAGGCTTGAAGAGAGACTCTAGAAAGCTGCATTTCTGCCAGTCCTCCTAAGATTCACTGGAGCAGGATCATAAAGTTAGGTTGCTATTTACTTCCACAGTAATTCCACTGAATAGGAGTGGGTCAGGTACAAGCACTAAAACAAGAATAAGCCTGGCCTTTAATCCAAACCCTGAGACTTGACGCAAGCATGAAGATGTAATAGTAAACATCTTTTTTCAAAAGGTTTCATTTCTTTCGAATATATGGATGCACTTATCTCCAGGGTTGCAGCTGCCAGTCAAAATCTATCCATCTCCAGAGATAAATAGTTAGCGAGATTATGAGATCATATCCTCTAAAATTAATTCCCTGGCATTCAGTTTGTCCAGCTTCAATTCATGAATTCTGCACAAAATGTTTCAGGGATCACAGTGCATCTCAGCTAAAGATGACTTGTTAATAAACAAGATTATTTTATGAACATAGAAATTAGAGAAGGTCAATAAACAAACCCTGTTTTAATAGCATCTTTTGCATTTTTCCCCAAGAGAACCAGAACAGCAAGTGAATTTGTGTTTGCATGAAAGCTCCAGCTCTACATACTCCGCTGCTGTTAATCAGTGCTCTTAATTGCTCTGGGGCAAGCCTGTTTGCATCAGCTGAGGATGAGGCCTCCTCTGAATTTGATTCACCATTGGATATCAGAGATAACTATGCTAAAATGAGCAATAGTAATACTGATACCAAACAGAAATCAGGTGCAGGAGAACGTGGCCCTCTCCAAGAAGTGCAGAGTGCATCTTAGGCAGACAGGTTTTGTGTTTTTAGAAGTAGGTCCTAATTAAATCATCCACCAGTAAGTGGGTGAATGGTCATTTTTTTGGCTGAGCAATAAGCAAGAGAGTTTAACAGTCTGTTAAAACATTTTATCCCCTGCATGGCCATATTCATCTTATCTATCTATGGCCTGCCTTTTGAGGTATCACTGTATTAAAAATGTTCTTCCCTGAAGGTATTTCCATACTGCAGCAGATGTCACTGACTTGGCACTATTTGAAGGATCTATTAAAAGTAATGCAATTAATTACTTGGGTTGTCATCACAGCACTGCTTTTGAGATATGTAAATGGTTTATTATTGATAGCCTAATCCTGGAAAGTGCTGAGCACCTTCATGCTCCACCACGGACATCGAGACAAGGACCAGTGCAGGGCATCCTCGGGTCTCCTCCTGACACTACTGCTCTGGGTGGCACCTAGCACAGGGTGTGGTGCCACCACTTTTAGGAGACCTGACCCAGCAGCAGGCACTGTGGCCAGCCCTGGGTGTTTGGAGTACTGAATCCTGTGTTAGTTGATGATCTGGGAAAGCAATATTCACCAGAGCCTGTGGAGGACCTGCATCATAACAGAAGAGCGTGGCAAGAAGGGAGCAGCAGAGAGGAACTGCTAGGTACTGACCGTAAGCCTGCTCCCCGTTGCCTCACTGAAGGGACTGATCATATGTAACCTGTGGTGATAACAAGGGGGGAAGAGAGGAGTCGGGGTGAAGGAGTAAAGTTGAGCCTGGGAAAGGGGGAGGAAAGGTGTTTTCTAAGTGTTTTAGTGTTTGTCTTTTTGCTTTCCAATACCCAAATCAGTAATTAAATATATATTAATTGGCAATACATTAAGTTAATTTTCCTCAAATCTAGTCAGTTTTGCCCATGATGATAACTGGTAAGCAATCTCCCTGTCTACATCTCAACACATGAGCTTTCTCATTCCTGTTCTTCCTATCCTCTCTCCTGTTGAGAGGGGAGCGAGCAAGCAGCTGGTGGGAGTTTGGCTGCCAGCCATGGCCATCCTACCGCACTTAGATACCGAATGTCTCATATGGACAAATGTTGAATCACGTGCAAGGAACTGGGAGCTACAGCTCTCGTGGAAACCTCAATGAAAGGTAGTGGCTCCTGGTGCCCACTGAGCACTGAACTCAGCCAGAGCTAGAACACCACCTTCGCTAAGCCGTCTGGTTGCATCTTATTTCTTCATGAGGAAGTGTCTCTTTGGTTCTGCTAAATTTCTGCCAACACATTTGACTTCCACCTTGGGACAGAAAATGCAATATAGCAAAGCATCCTTGAAAAATTGCTGAGCTCTTCTCTGTGGCAGTAATAACAGCATCTATTACCAATAAAATGAAAAGGAACAAATTCTGGGAGGCAAAAAAAAAAAAATCTATAGGCATACAGAGAATAAGAGAAGTAAGAGTAATATACTACCTGGGTCTCTAAAGCACAAATCTTTGGTTAATTTCAGTTGCTGATATTGCTGCTGTTTGTTTCATTTTAGACATACCACCAGCAAATGAAAAGGAAGCATCAGATATAGGGTTAGATTATAGAAGATAATTTACACACAGCTTCCTCTCAAAATTGATTCAAATCATCTCAGATATAAGCCACATCATGCAAACTAAGATCTCCCTAAACATTGTAAACAGAGTAAGAATAAACATGAATTTGAAGTATGAAAAGAGGGGGACATCTCCAGGCATCCTTCTCAGCATCCTCAGTGATATGGAAGATAAGAGTCATTGGCACATTAATGACAGTCATGTACAGTATTAAACTGGAACTTTTCTCAAGTGCTACCAAGGGCCAAGAAATATTACAAGGGAAGTAATATAAGTGTGGTTAAAGTAGAAAGAAAATACAGCACAAACAGATTCAGGACCTCACCTGAAGTCTACTGAATTCAGGGTAGAAAGCCCTTGACTCAGTGATGCTTTAGATCTTTCTTGAGTGAGAAGAATTCAACCTAGTATTTTCTCTACAGGAGACAAAGCTGCAGATACTCCTCTAAGACCAGAGACAAATCTGAAAAGCAACAATAATGAAAGTGAACTAGAGGTGAACGCAGTGAGTTAGCTAGGCATGACTATGTCATGCAGTTTGGCAGCTATGCAGGCTGCAAACATTTTCAGCTGCAAACACATACATACGTGATGTGGTGCTGTGCCAAGGGACCCAGGCTAGCTCTGAAAGAGGTAGTTGTGTTACCAAAACCTCTACGGCCGTGTTTGCTTGGCACCCCATTCGATCTCAGAGGAGTAGGATGTTTTACCTCAGTAGCAGGCAGCATCAGAGCAGCATGCGAGCATAGCCAGCAGAACTGCATGCTGGCAAAACCCAGGCTGACTAATTTTCAGCTACGATGCAGGTCTCAAATCCCCAGAAGTTTTCCTAGCTGTTGAAAGAAGGGCTGTGGGGAAGAAAAACCCAACATCCAGAAATCATCTATACAGACCGTCGTGGCTGGCTGCACTCACTTGAAAAGCTGAAGTGTTCCTTGTAGCTGCTAGAAGATCTGCCAGATGCTGTCTGCTGGCCACAGCAGTGTCCCCAGTGAGGTGAACTCTCTCCTTTGGAATAGGAAAAGGCTGTGCTTGATCTCAAAGTAGAGACTGTGGATAAACAAGCTAAACTTTCCTCTGTTTGAACTCTGTGAAATTACATGAGAAGTTCACCATTTGAGTGTCATTCTATTCTACACTGATTTCTTCCCCCCTTCCCCCCTTCTGTGAATTGAAAGAAATGGATTAACTGGAATTCAGTTGGCCTTCTGTTGTTTAAGACTGAGTCTTACTTGTTATGCTCATACAAGGTGGCACAGAACTAAACAGACATCTAACATAAAAGCCTGCCTTTCTAGGTTATGTAAAGCATAAGCAGATTTCAAAGTAAAGCTACTATTAACCTCTGCCTAATTTCTTCTAAAAGGATTTTTTAAGAATTTGAAAGCAGGGCAAAGTGAAAGCTGTATTTCAGAGTAAGGCCTGTTAAGCAAAGGCCAGTGAGATAATACTTGACTCAAGCACACTGCAATGCTTCCTTCACCTGTCTTTCCATTTAGGTTGACTCTCTTACCATCAGATGGCCCCTCTTGCTCTATATACTGCACACCTTGAAACAATGAACCCTCGATCCCCAGCGCATCGATGTATTTATGTAATAGTAATAATCATAAGTGTTCTGGAGATAACAAAGGGTGTTACTCCAGGGAAGATTAGCTCATGGTGTAGGTCTTAAGAATTTACTACTTAGTTTGGGAAACAGCTGTTGAATATAAAGAAGCAATTGTACTGCTACTTTCTTCTTTCTTGATCACATGCTAGAAGATTCTTACTAAGGATATTCAAGTGACCAGTGTGACAAATTACTGCCTCAATGCTTTTCCTTATGGGCACTGCCACAAATGTGCTGTCACAAATCCAGCTAGTAACATTACACTCTGATCTCTACAGGGACGTTTCAGCACCCTGCCAGGAGCAGACCAGAGAATGAACTGGGACACGCAGTTTACTTCTTAGCAGTTGAGCCCCCCAAAAGTGACACAACCAGATATGGAGCCCAAATTCCTCTCAATTTGTGCCCAATAGGAGGAATTGGGTAAATACTCCTGCTTTCCCCTTCCTATTTCATCACCTACCACTCTGAAGAGGGTTGACTATGGATCTCAGACACTGGAAACCAGAAGACCTATCAGGTAATGTAGGACTTCTTTCCTTTTGTAATGATAGGATTATTTCCTCTAGTTTACTGTTTTCTAAGCATATGTAATGAAGCCAACACCATCATATTATCTGGTCCTCAACAGTTGGGTGCTCTACTGTTGTCAAGTTCTTTTCTTTGTGTTTGGATCAATCCTGTCTTTTTTGAACCCTCTTTGAATCTTTCCTCAAATTTCCATAACGGTGACAGCTGATCAAAACTGAAAACTTCCATAATGTGGGGAGGTCCAATGATGATGGAGTCCCAAGACCCTACAGCAGGATTTTCTAACAGTCCTCTGGTTCAGATTCAGCTACAGGTAGGCACATTAAAGCAGCCATCCATTAAAGTCTGACCAAGGTTAAAATAGACAGGCTGTGCAGCTTCAATGTGAATATTTGTTTCTCTATTTTCTCTTAACTCCTGCAATCTAACTCCTTCACCCAACTATGTAGGGTGCTGACCTCATATCTGCATAAGATACTGACCAACCTCAGGCAGTACTGACTTCAAAATAGACTTTCCACCCTCTCTGGAACACATCAAAATGTTTAAATTTGCTTTATAATTAAAAATACAAAAAAAATGGCAAAATAAAATACAAAAATTGCCTTTCAAAGTGCTTTGTACCAACTTACATTGTACACAACATCTAAAATTATAATTGGAATGAGATGCTTCCGGCTTGTCAAATTACAAAAATTTCAAAAGCTTTCCTTGAAATTTTAAACAGAATGCGTCTGTGTATGTGAAATGCTTCCATTTTACTTAATCAGCAATTTCTAACACCAAACCTGTTTGCTTGAAAATTTTCAACCGTTCTGCTTTAGTAATTTTGCTCTTATCCTCTGAACAGCTGATTATTTTCACCACTTTCTGTTAATAAGCAGCACTTAAACATAAGGAAGGTACCACTGCACCATGATTTGATAGGAGAGGAGTTACCTCACTGGAACCATGCAGCAACATACAGGGCTCTGAATTAGATAAGAATAATATTTAGCTTTTCCTCCAGAGTTTCAGGGATTCTCATCTCCCTAAAAAGACATGCACAGAGCCAGTACAAATATTCACACCAACAATCTACATTGACAAAACAGCAAGTTCAAATTAAAATGCAAAACTTCCCTTTAATCAGCTACACTTTTTGTCTTTGTAGTCCTAGTCCATTTTACATGACAAATCATTCCGTCTTCTGATGACCGCAGAAGAAAACAGCCTTTTGACACCCATCTGCCCAAGAGGCTGGGCTGAGAACAGAAGTTCATTTCAAGCTGCATTCTTCACATTTCATGGAGAAGCTGTGATAAAATACCACACGCCTATTTAAGGATTTCTTAAAACTGCACAGGTCTGGTTTATGCCCTCTGCTGTTCCTTCAGGTATAAGTATTGAAATTTGGACTTAAATATATGTTCAGTACACGTTTATCTCTCCACATGGTTGTATTTTAGGGGAACAATCATTAACTAACTTCCTATGTTACAATCATGTCACTGATTTTTTGTGTGATCAATTTTGAGTGCCTTTTTTTTTTTTAATAGTTTTGTAAAAGCAATCTTTATAGCCATGCATAGTGAAACCAGTTTCTAAAAAGAATTTTGCAGGGATATTTAGCTTTGAAAGCATAGACAGCCTAGGGAGGTGTGTGTTCTCCACCCGGTACCTAGTGGACATTTCCTGTATCTGAGCATCCTGGGCACAACTCTCAGAGAAGCAGGCAGACATTCAAGTATTCCCCTGATCCCCTCCAGCACAACAGCGTGGCACAAAGGGGTCAACTGAACACAGAGCTGCAATAATGCAATGCTAGAGTTATGACAATGCTACAACATGACAAGCTGCAGACATTACTAAAGCAAAAGACTTTAAAAACTCATTTCCCTGACTCCCTTCCAGCTGCTTATCCTACAAGACAGTTGTCTGCCCAAAATGGGACTTCACCTGGTGTGGACTTAATCTGAGTAATAGGGAAAGAAGAGCACCAGAACAAGATACAGGAGATCTTTGGAAGCTGCAGCTCACCTCTATTATTTCTTGCATTTTCCATCCTTGAATAGCTCTGAACAGCCATGCAGTGAGCAGCCTTTGTCCTTTACAGATGGGACTGATCTGGCCTCAGCAGCAACCCACTTCGTGAATTGTTCTGGTACCTGGGTCCCGATTTCAGCCTATCCTTTACAAACATATAGGCAAGCCAAGGGAGAAAAAAGACAAAAAAGAAACCAGACTATCTAGTAATGCCTCAGTTTAACAAATGTGAGTGACTGCAAGAGCTATGAAATTCTACAGCCAGTCACATTCCTAGTATACCTATGCACAGTCTGTGTAATTCGTAGTATGTTTTACCTATCTTTCAGTAAGTCCATCTGTACGTATGCTATAGTTACCAAAGAAAAGTTAAAAATACATCCTAGGTGTAGCAATACATAAGGCAGATCCTCACCAGTAAACCAGGAAATGAGTAAATCCCCCACTCTCCTGAACAATTCTTCACAATGACAACTCTCTCCTTCCCACACACGTACACATTCACACGCCTGGAGAAGCTGGGGGTGGGGGAAAGCTGAGCTTTGCAATGTTGTTTGGAAGCTCATCAGACCCGGGCTGCTTCAAATCAGAGGAGAGGGGGGAGCAAGTTCAACGCCTCTGCTGATCTTGGCTGTGAACTGGCACTGTGCTCAGAGATGACTGCGCTGGCTGCTGAGACACGAGTTCACTGAGCCGGAGAAGAGGGTGTACAAGCATGTCCCACTTCAGGAAATAAAAACAGGATGGGAGGGAAACCCCAGACCTACTGAGATGGCTTGCAGTACTGGAACACTAAGTTGAACTGACAGGAGGCAATAGCAACCAAACCCAAGTGAACTGCAGTGTCTCCTGAGCACTGGCAGAAGGCGCTGAGGATGAGTGAAGACTAAAGAGAAGAGATGTGCAGAGGAGAAGTAATCCTAGCACTGCTGACATCATCATGCTGTATGGATCTGAAAGGTTCTCAGCTGAAGCAGCTTTGCAGCATTGGCTTTTTCCTTCCCTAAATGCGTGCACTTTTAAAGTCTAGTTTTTAGACCCTAGATATTGTACTGGGAAATTAAGAAACAGCCTTCCAGGAGAAGATTAAGATATTTCAGCAACTAGCAGGAAACCATGCTTGAGAATGAGCTGTATAGTTTGCCACATCATTTCCCTTCTACCAACTGTTACAGGATTCTGAATTGAGATAAAATTGCCCAGTTTCTGCCAACAGCTTCGGCCTGGATTCTTTGCAGTGTACATCAAATCTAGAAAATCAGTTCACTGGCTAGAAATGGATCTACAAACACAGACCTTGCATTCACTGTGACAAGTGGTGACAACAGTTGTGGCAGCTCCCCTCTATGAGCTTTATCTGGCCCTTGAATATCATTATAGCAGGGAAGAGGAGCGGGGAAAAAAACCCATGTACTTGCGTGCTTGTGATACAAAACAACTTTAAGCAGAGGCAGGTTCCTACTGCCCTCTGCTGTAACGTGTTTATAAAACTTCTGAGAAGGAAGTCCCAAGCAAGATAGCCTAATGTGCACACTAGGCATTACATTCAAATGATATTAAAACTGTGATAAGTGGAAGAAGACAGCTAGAAACAACAGGTTTTGATTTCTTGCTGCTTCTTTTAATTCTTGAAGTGGATACACACTTCTTGTACACACACAGAAAATCGACCATAGGTTATATTTTTGCTTATGAGGCAATGTATTTTGGATTATGTGTCCATAGTTCGAAGTTCCAATGGATGGACCATCACAGCCTTGACTGTAGCATCTTTTGTTTTTCTTCTACTTTAGGACTTACCAGATGTTGACCCAGACTGTAGCAAATTACTGGTAAGTCTCCCTAACAAAATGTGCCAGTGAAGCTGCCTGGAGCCTCTTTTGTGCAGTGCACAATCACTGCAGCACCAAAACCATACCAAACTTTCCTAGCAGCATAGCAGTTAGGTTGTCCAGACAAAACATCATACTAAGTAGTTTATACACATGTAAAAAAAAAATACCTAATTCATCATCTTAAAATAAGACAGCAGTATCACTTTGGTTATAGAAAAGGAAGGATGCTGGTCACTATGTAATACTGATGTCTATTTGCAAGTTGATCCCTATATAGAGAATTTCTTTCTTTCAGTTTTTTCCAGTAGTTCTTCATATTCCTATAAAGCGTTGTAAATTATGGAGACTTTTACAGAGCTACAGGCTTATATAGCAAAACTTGAAAAACATTTTCTTCTATTCATTTTCTTCTGTGTTCTTTCCCTTTACTACTTAAAATACTAACAAGACTAAATTTACTGAAGCTGGCTAAGATATATTGCGTTTTATCTCTTGCCTCTACTGTTCATGCAAACAAAATCACTTCCTATAGAAAAGATGATATATTTAGGGGCAGTAAACAAGATGCAGCTAGCTATTCAGTATGACACAACACCACCCCTCCCCCCCCGAAATAAAACAGACATCACAATGATGGGAACACTACCGTAACATGGCAATTTTAGCTTGGCAGCATGCATGTATGAAAGACTGTGTATATAAATCACACACAGAGGCTACATGTAAATATAAACAGAGGCTGAGATTCTGAATACCATTTGGATATGAGTACTTCCCATTAGAAGGAAAAGGAATTGGGCATTCAAATCATTCCAGCAGATTTGAAAGGCTCTTCTGTGTACAGTTTTGAATGCCAGGGTGTACTCTTGCTTATAATTTCATTCTTCAAGTTTTTTCCATACCTCTACAAGCAGTTATATTTCAGGAGGAGTAGAATTCTATGGCCAAGGCTGCAACACATGGACACTGCATGGGCAAGGTACTGACTCATAGATAAATCCACACCTGCACATATCTCCATCCTCATACAAGGCTAACAAGATTCTTTGCCTTTCCACCACTCTCCCTGAACTTTGGATCAAGTTTCCTGTATGAGCTGCTATACCTTCAAAGAAAGCAGGGTACAACTACAGCCCTCAAATGGCCCAAGGCATTCGCTTTTTATTTTTTTTAAAGGTTGCAATCAACTTTCATGCAAAGGACAAACAGTAACTAATGAGGCATTTGAATTATGGGAAATCCTGGGAACAAACTGCAGAACAGAGCCTGCAGGCAACTACACAAATGTTAGCGAGATCAATAATGTATAGACTATATTGGAAAGGGCTGGGGACATGTGCCTATAGGACACAGGCGTCATAAATTTTGGAGAACACAGATTCCTGTTTGATGTTGATTCTTAACTAGCGGGACACAAGATGGAAGAGCCTACCATCTCTCTGTCACAGTATATATATGATCTTAAAACCAATGGCAAAACTTGAGGGATGAAATAGTAGGTCAAAAGCCACATTTTGCTTCCAAGCGCAACCATATAATTTTGCTGAGATCAAAGAACACTGGAAAAAAGACAGGTTTTGTTTTTTTTTTTAATAAGACGAGATGGGTGGAATGTGTGACAAAACACTGCTTTGCTAAACCCTAAGGGACCAGGAAGCTTCACAAGGAAGGATCAGACAGGTACAGGCTCAAGTTACTGACTGGAGAAAGCATGCACAAACAGGATAAAGATGTGAAAGAGTTAAGGAAAGATAGGGGTGCCATTAATGTACTTGCTGCCATGTCAAAGAGTCCCTGTTTATGATCCTGATCTGGATAAGTGCTTGAACACTTCTGAAAAGTTTATTATGCAAATAGTCCTAATGATTGAAGGGGAAATACTTCTGTGCTTAATTTTAGGTACACACTTAGGTGCTCCACTGAATCAGTGTTTAAAAGGATTAAGGACTGCTAATGCATGTAAAAGCTTCCTTCTACCTTATATACCTGAAGAACATGATTTAATAAATTGTTGTGAAAGCCTCGTTTATATTACTGTTCTACACTACTTTTCAATAGTGCAAAACTACCAAAAGTTAATGCAAAACCAACTGAACCCTAACATGACTAAAGCCTATTGGCTTTAAAAGCAGTACTCAAATTACGTGACAGTAGTACTATGTGAAATGATGGAAGGTTTCTGGTTTCACTTTCATCTCCATTAATTCTCATGTTTGCGCAAAGGCTCCTCTTTTGTAACATCTATTTTACCCACTAGAAAAGAATACATATACAGTGAAACATTTCAAATCTTAAATTACATACTATTCCTCTTGGCATACAAATTATTTCATAGAAGTTGATTACCCAAGTGGAAGGAAAGGCCTATCCTCTTCCTCCCACAAGCTAGTCTGATTGGTGAAACAAGTTAGTCTTAAAAACTGATAGCTACTACTGTCTGCAGACTCTGCAAAAGCAAAGTCCATGTGTAGAAAAGTCTACAATACTTCTTCACTAACAATTATCAAGTCCCCAAATTGTGGTGGGTGAAAGGCAGATGAAGCAGATCTGCTCTTAACTGGAAGCATCATAGGATGGAGGAAGCAGTATCACCTTGTTTCCTCTTCAGCATAAGAAAGTGTCTCCATGGGTCAGCTCAGCAACTTGAAGGTAGTCAGGTTTATCTTAAGGCTTTTTCCTCTTCCTTAGATAACAGTCTCACAAGAGAGTGGCCAGTTGCCTGCTTGAGCAAGGATTCAGTTTCTTAAGGCTGTGCTGGGACTAGGCCCACATGGGCATAATCTTCCTCCTCGTACACTTTATACAGCTTCCAGCAACTAACACCATCCCAGGGAATGCAAGCAGCTTAACTCAGATGCTTCCAAGCCACTTTACTGAAGGGTAAGGAGGCAGAGACTGCTCTTCCATGTCAGCAGAGGGTTACAGAACACCACATGCACAACCTCCAAGTGCAGTTCCTACTTCCACTAGGTCAGCTCTATTGCATGTCACCTGTCCAAAGCCACTTTCACTTCAAAGGAGACCCTTTCCTCTCAGGAGGCAGCTGGCTGCTCTCTTGTAAGGCTGTTCTCTCTCTTCCTTAGTAACAGTCTTGAGATAAACCTAGATGAAATTTCAGGTTGCTGAGGTTTCCAGGTCATCTATTTTTCCATAAATGTAGGATTAGGCTTTGGGGCAACTTTCCTAGAGTTCATCTTGTACAGCCTTTAGATGCAGAACAGGATGACTACAATGAGAGGAGCTGTTGACAAGGGCTTGATTGAAGTTGCAACTTCAGGGCAATTTATGACTAAACAGGCTGCATGGGTCATATTATGCACCTTCCTTCTGGATGCATTTATTAGTCTTGCAGGACTCACAGCCATGTCCATATGAATAAACTAGAGAGGACCAGAGAATGGGGCCAAGCACTATCATACAGCTGCTGTACTATTTAATTTTTAGCACACACCTTGACACACTTTCACCCATGTCAAAAAGCCATTTACAGACAACATCTGTATGTACCCTTTCCACACTACAGAAGAGAGATCTTGCAATGCACAAAAAATTACACTAAGAGTGAGAGAGCAGAGGGTTTGCATTGTCTGGACTTGCTGCATCTTGCTACAGACATTCTTTTGTGAATACTTGACAATATTTAAGACAACAGAAATAGATTGAGGTGAGTGCTTGATCTGAAGAGACCTATTATGTACTAGGGATACCTATTACAGGAACCAACTAGTAAGGTTAGTTTCTTATTTGATGGTTATGTAGGAAGTGCTAGAAGTTCTTCTCTCAGGCATGCCATCTCACCAAAATCAAGTGGAGGTGAATATATGCAAGAGGACACCGACCTTTTCACTAGCTAGTTTATGCCTAACCTAATCCTGGCTTGCATCAGTGGGAACCTAGAAAGAAAGGTGGTAAGAGCAAAGAGGTAGCTGCAGCACTGGGGGATGCAAAACTACCTGGTGTAGAGAAGCAGCTCAGAAAGGACGATGCTGTTGCCAGCACAATGGAAGAGTCCAAATGTTCTGGACATTGTCTCCTAGACTCCTACAGAGTTAGGTTTTGCTCTAGCAGAGCCAGGAGGACAGGAGACACTACCACTGTCTGCCCTCCCACAGGATGGAACTCTTCCTCTGGGAAAGTGTCAGTGCAACACACATCTCACCTGAAGCCAGCCAGACCCTCTTTCTCTTTAGCAGAAGTTCCAGCTGCCTGCAAAAATCCTGATGATAAAATACAAGCCAAAATAATGGAATCCAGATCCTATCTTTTAGTTTCGTTCCAAATTAGCAACTGTAGCCCTTTAAATTGTTGCTTTTTTTCCATCATCCATGATAAAAACAGTTGTCATGCTTCAATTAATACATGACCTGACAGGCTTTTTGCTGGGATCCAATAAAAGACAGTTTGCAGACATTAATCATCAGACAAGCCTCAAATGAGATTTTTATGTTCAATAAAAGGTTGATTCCATGCAGTAGTAGATAAACCTTGAGCCCAAATAGATGGCTTTTGTACAGTGTGAAAAGGAACCTTAGCCCTCCTGGTTTTTTGGATACTACTTCTTAACGATCCATGCAGGATTCCAGCCAGAAAGCTGACTCACTAGGCTGGCCTGCCTCCAAATATGACCATCACAGCACTGAAAGCTTCACACTAGGAATGGTTAACATTGAAAATCAGCATTTTTCAGTTCCCAGAGCACTTTGTGCAGCATTCATTTCTATTTCACTACTTTTTCAAGGCTTTCCATGTCACTTCAACAATACACTTGCTGTGTGGTAGGGATCAAGAAGAGTTTACAACTTATCTTTACTGACATTCCTTTTTGTGGAAGTGAGACTGCTTCCTCATAACTGCAAGTTTGCTGTGCCTGGGGCTTCTGAAATGAGCTGGACATGTATGTTCTATCTGCTTAAAAAGTAATTACAGTGATTAACATAAGCTCCTTGCTTTTTATGGAACAATATTTGCTCTTATTAGTGAAACAGCATTTCAAAAGAGTCAATAACTACAGAAATATATTGGTTTTGGATACAGCTATATTCTGTAACTACATGAAAATTTTATGATTTTGAAATCAATGAACATTTATGTAATGATTCTATGCCTGACAAATTACAAATTTTTTCTCTGAAATAGCTGCTATGACAGTAATGGTTTGAGTTAAAGTAGCATGTGATACAGGGAAATCTCCTTCTAATGAGGTATCACTTGCTTAAAAAAAAAAATCAATTCACTGATGCTTTGTCAACAAATAGTTAAATCTCTCCACCTATCATAGAAGGGATATTGACACAGGGAATATTCAGGAACATGCTTGTATGCCCAAGAGGCAACAACAGATGGTGCATGACTGCAGCTAGTTCTCTAATCTGTGACAGTTTGGAGTTCTTCAAAAAAAAAAAAAAGGACAGTCTTGCATTACCCCACATCATAAATAGGGTGTGAACTGTTAAAATAGAAGCACAAGGTGGTAACATCTTAAATTAGAGTTCAAGTCTTTGGAAGAGGAAGACAAGGAGGTTTAGAAATATGCTAGGTTCAGGGTACATAGACTGAACCATTTAGGTGTTTAGGCTTGTGGCTCAGTCCTCTGTTCTTCCTCCAGCATCTCCATAGTTCTTAAGAACACCACCCCAGGAGGAAGAAAAGAGTGATATACAGATGACCTGCCACTGAAAACAGCTATGTTTTTTCTTTTTCCAGACATTCTTATATATGTGACTATTTCTGTAGCACACTGAATTCTTGGGAAATACTAATTGTTAATAGAAGAGGTCAGCATTTTGCCGCATTCAGTCCTTCTTGGTGGAGAACGGAGAAAGAGACCCAATATAAATTCTATCAATATCTTTGCTACAGATTACAGAACTCAACTGAAGAATTCCTTTTAGGCAGCAACAGAAACTTCTATATGCTATTTTCCTAAATTATTGCAGCTCAAATTTAAGTAATTAAAGGCACATCCCTTTTTGTATGAAAGGCCACTGCGTGTTTACTCTTTTGGCCAGCAGCATCACGCATTTCAAAGATGTATTTGTTCTTGGGGTTGTTCACACCAAGTTGTATTGTTTATAAAACTATTACTGATTATAACCACCTCCAGCTGAATAGCTTTAAAATAGATAGTCTGGATACCAGTAGAACACTTGCTAAAGCAGCACAAAACATGCAAACACCTCAGCAGGGTAAGTTACCTTTACCTGATGCTACTGCAATTAAACGGCTTCTTTTATTTTTAGTGAGCTTGGGTGTCTAGTGGCATTCAGGGGCAACCAACTCTCAAACTGGCCACCCCGATTTTTCACTCCAAAGAAAGGAGTCAGAAGATATATTTGAAAATGTATATATACACACATACACACACACCCCTACCTGTAAGAAGGGATGTCAGCAGAAGCCACAAACTAATAAACATGGAGCAGAGGTAATAGAAATAAAGGCAGATTTTCAGCCTGGAGAAAGTGCATACATAAAAATAAAAAAGACCACCATACGTGGGTAAGGAACTACACAAGCAGCTTATTTCCCACCAGGCCTACAATGCTTAGTACTCCCAGAATGGAAATAGTAAAGCTGGTTGAAGTCATATGTGGACAATTTTCTTGCAAAAAAATCAGTCTTACTGAAACAAGAGGTAAGCATCAACTGCAACACACCACTTTTGTTTTTCCTATAGGGAAATTTATAAAAACAATTGACTTCCAAATGTTATCTCAGAGAGGACTTTTAAGTGGTTTCCGGTAAAAGCTAGCAGTAGGCTCAGATGCCTATTTCAAAGAAGCATGTGTATTATTCCAACACTTTCCACTTTGAAGTTCTTGTTTCTCTCGTAAGTTGTACAGGGCAGTGTGTGCTATCTCCTACATGGACAGATGTACAATGACTTAGTATCACAGGCTAATGCCATGTAAATTTAAGTATACATGCTGCTTTTCTAAGAAATGGGGACATATGCAAAACAAATGCAAAACTGAGTTTTAGAGAATTACAGTCACTGGAAGTTTGTTGACAGGAACAGCAAGAAGCATCTTGTTAAGTTTCAGAAGTCCAACAACATGTTGACATGAGATCTTCCACAGCTACTAGCAGCCACAGGATACTAACAAATGGCTCCAACGAGAAGAATGCAAGAAAGAGGCTTTCATCCCCAGTCTTTGTAGAAATCATCCATCCAAACCACATGCAAGATCACTGCAGCATACCAAACAATAGTCCCAGCATAGCACAGGTCATCCTCTGGTATGTGCTAGTAAAAGCTGAGCAAGGATCATGAGTTTTTCTTGTCTCACAATGGTACTGCGTCTTTCTCTGTTGAACTGATTCTAAGAATTGCAGCCATCAGTTCAAAGTACAAACAGAAAAGGTTAATGTCTAGTAGCAATCAGTGTAGGAAGATGAGCAGCCAACAATCTAGGGCAATTAGAATATTGCACATTAACCCTGCAGTAGGTCAGTGCTACTGTCAATATGACAGAACTGTTGTGAAGGAGGGATTGCAGTGCTTTCTTGAGCTACTGCTTAGAAGTGTTATTTGTAGGTCAGCAAAAACATGGGAACACAGCAGTGCCTCCGATATGGGTGGAGAAAGTATTTCTTCTTACTGTTCATTCTTTGGAAAGGTTAAAATTAAGAAAGAAAAAAGAAATCAAGATAAAACAAAAACCGAGGAAGAATCAAAGTTTTGGAAGAGTTCCAAGCAAAAAAATAGAGCCCTTTATTAGGAAATGGTGGCCAGCACTGCCAGTATTGTACACAGGACACATAATTACTGTCTAAGTAGTAATCTAACCCTGACTGCAGGCCTGAGTCAAGAACTCTTGCATCTTCACTCTAGTCCTCACAAGCACTCTATTGTCAAAAAGTCCTTTGATATTTTTGTTTTCTACCATGATACTCATCTTCCTTAAAGACTGTGAGGCAGATTTATTGCTTAGATACTTGTGGATTATAGACTACTTTAACATGAAAGGGGGATAGGAATGCATTATATTTGCAGCATAGAGCAAACATTTCTTGTTCATAAAGCATTAACATTATAAACTTCAGCCACTCAAGTTTTCTTCAGTTTGCAGACTAGGACACTAAAACCAGCGACCGAAATCAGTGACCTATAAAAAACCTACATGCATAAATTGGTAACCACATAAGTACAGTTTGAGTAACCGTGTACAAAAATAAACACATCCAATCACCCTAAAGAATATCTGACTAGCACTGCCTGCAAATAATTGGTTCTTGACTTAGATAAGTTACATAAAAAGACTGCACTTCACCTATGTAACAAAGCCTACTTGTATAGACACGGGTGACTAAGCAAGCACCAAAAAAAATGTTCACAGTGAACCCGTCTCCTTTAAGTGCCACTGTGATACTCAAATGCCTATTTGTGGTACACTGATGCCACCTCCTGGCCATTCTGATAACGCAGACACAAATGTCTGTATTTCAAGTATTTAATTTTTTTTTTTAAAGGGAGAGACAGCAGTTCATCTGAGTGCAAAAATACTTAGTGCCATTAAAATTTCTCTATTACCAGCTGAAAAAAAAGAATAGGCAGCGCTGTATAGGAACAAACTCATGCCTGACAAGTATACGGATGTGACAATCGAGCTCTTGCATTATTCCCAGAGGTGGCCAACAATGTATGCTCAATCCTTCTCCATTTCCTCCCAGCCTGCTTCATAGCCTCAGGTCAACATTGCAGAGCCCTGAGGGCATAAGACATTATTTCTCAACTACCAGATACTACTACAAGAGCTGAACATATGTTTTATAACCAAAACAGATACATGCTACTCATCCATGTGGATGTTTAAGCCAATAATTCAGCAGAAGGCTGAAGGCATCCATTTATTCTGAGCCTAGTCTTTGCTGAAGCACCCTTTTCACAGTTATCACACACTTCCAACTTTACACATGGCTCAGTCTGTACCCTAGAAAACCACAAGTCAGGGAGTCAGGTAACTTGAGGTGGAAACCCAAAAATCTGAGCCGTCAGAACACTTGAGTTGAACTGAAATCGCTCAGCGAAAGTGTCCAAAACTGTATTCCCTGAGAAGTGGCCTATAATCCCTATGTGGATGAGCAGAAACAGGGCCCTGGGGCAGCCAGTGGGACCTAGAACTTCAGGGATAGGGAAGAGATAGGAATAAGTTGGCCTTCAACATGGCCCACTAGGGACCAATAACCCAAACTTACAGTGTGGCCTAACCAAAGGGGCAAGTATCAACACCCCCAGTTCTGAGGAAGGCTAGAGGACCAGTAAGCACTCTATACAGAGTCTGCTTCCATGCCACATACCCTCTCCACTCACGTAAGTGAGCATGAGGTAATCTGATTACCAGAGGTCTGTGAAAGCTGCTAGAAGAATCAAGCTGACCTTTGCCTTCCTTGCTTCCTGCGGCTGACCCATGACCCACTACTAAAGAGCATGATGTGGGAACTCTGCGGGGAAGTCAAATGCCTCCCGAAGATATTGGTCTTCCCACTCCCAGAGTCTCCTGCTCCTGAGCTTTAGTAAGTCTGGCACGCAGGCTGCCCAAGAACTGCTGTCAGGCCTGCTATGAGTTCTAGGTAACTCTGACCATGGCTGTCTCCAAGCTCTTCCTTCTCTATTCCCTTCTCACTTTTGCCTTTGACCACAGGTGAAAGAGCACACCTTCCAGCATGGACTGCCCTTAGTAACCAACCACCTGAAATTCTTGTGACACACAAGCTTGTCTACCTCCCACTAGACTGCTATACATTTGGAACAACATGACGCCAGCAAGCAGGACAACACATCCTTTTTCTCCTGCCACCCTGGGGGCACTTGGCCCACAACCAATCCATGGCTGCACACTGCCTACTGAAATAGCAGCTCTGTACCTGACATGCTTTATACCACTATGTAGTCACTTCAGAGGCTTGCATTTACTCTTCAGCAAACTTCATGCTGCTGGTCCCAGGGCCTGACTAAGGAAGGGCAGCCATGAAACCTTTTGGGCTTGCTGGAATGTGGAGGGGGAAAAACCATTACTGCAATGTCAGCAGATAACTGCCTTTCATTCTGAGTAAACTGGCACCTCAACCAGTATTTGTCATTGCTACTGTTCACAGGGTTGTGTGTAGTGTCATTAGCTCATACCCTATAGCATTTGTGGAGGGGAAGAGGCTGTATTGCCTCTTGGAAGTTGAGGAAGGTTACACAAGCATGTTATCCTTGTGTGCAGTTTGCTTAGTTCCTTGGACAGACCTCACATGGCAGGAAATCAGCACTTTGAGTCGAAAATTGTTTCATGGTAGATTTCTCCTACAGCTCACAGCCATATGGAATTGGTTTTAAAGGCCTAAAACAGCCCTCCTGCTCAGACTAGCAACACTCACTGCTTCTCCATGCACTTGGACCCATGCCCTACTTCCACCTGAAGCCTCACATGCCTGCCCCCCCCTCCACACTAACAACATGTATAGGAAAGCAATACATCCACCTGGGTAGAATCTCAGTTGCTACAAGCACAGGAGGCTGTATGCTTCCAAAGAGATCTCTTCAGTATCATTGTAGTAAGGACACATGCTATGACACCTCAGAATCTGGTTGTTGCCCTGGTCTTCAAGACTTCTTCCACCTTCTTGAACTGCACACATACCGCAATTGCTGCTCTTTTGGTAGTCAGTGATTATTGAGGTACACAGCCTCCTCCTACTGCTACTAGGTTATCCAGCCACCAAAGATTTCAGCCCTCTCACGACAGGTTGAAAATGAGTATTTCATTGCAGCCTAAGGTGCCACCATATCAGAACACCTGGGAAGCCAGGGAGACCTTGCCACCACTGGGTAGAAAAGCAGTCAGAAAAGAGACAATAAAAAAATCAGAGCAACAGGAAGTATGACAGAAAAGAATGGAAAGGATACTGAGGAAGTGTTGGGTAGATTGTGGAACAGTTGAGTAACAGACTTCACTGTGACTCTTGACAGACGATGTCCAAGTGCAGATGCCAGTTTGACTTTACACAGCATGGGAAGCACTGCAGTGTCACATAAGCTCTTCATGTTTTGATTCCATTCTATCAGAGGAGCCATGTGTCATCCATCCTTGCTGGGGGACTTCAGTGGGATGGCCCACTCAGTAGTTTGGATCGTTGACAGCATGGGCATACACTAGGAACGAACTACTTCTGCTTGAAGCTAAACCAAAAGATCTAACTTGTGTACAACAGCATGAGCTCTGCAATCCAAAGCAGTGAGTACAATCAGGAGGATTCACGTCAAAAACCACACAATTACTCCAAACTAACACACTAGTGTAGATACAGCTTTTCAAGAGCAAGTCATTATAGACAACTAGCGGAACCTGGCTAAATACCAAGTGATTCTCAAATCAGGTCTAAACTCTACAAATCTCTTTTCACCAGTATATGCCTATGATACCAAGCCCATGGGTTGAGCAGAGGAAGAACTGCTTAATTAAAAGCAACACAAATTATGTAATATTTGCGTAGATAAGGTACTCAAATTTAATACCAGCCCTATTCTGATAGTATCTTCTAATTAGTTCTCCACACCTAAGCCAGAACTAATCAATTTTTTTTTCTATGTAGTTGTATTGGTTTATACCAGACCTAAACATACTTTCTTACATATTTTCCATGAGTCCTCCTCCAACCACTGGAAATTTACACAAAGAATCCCACCTTACTTTGTTAGACTTGGGAAAAGAAGATTCTAGAGTGGGGAAGAAACCTGGAAACCTTCACCTAAGACAAAGCCCAACTTTTCTATGCTTTTCACGGCACCTGATTTTTTTTTTCCCTTCAGAATCCTCAGATAATTGAGACCTCATGAAGTCTGCCAAATTTAAGGGAATTAAATTTGTACGTCTAACTGAGGTAAGCCTAGTTTCAAGGCAGCAAGTTCTGAGCTGTTATAATGCCATGCACTATGGATATATTTCAGTACTGATCAAGGGATAAGGTTTCCACATCAGACAAATGTAGGACAAAAATGGAATAAAATGCCAGTTCTGCATCAATAGCTTTTCATCCCCTGGCCTTCGACCACTAGATGGCACCTGCATGCTAGACCAATTCTAACATGAAGAAAATTGTTATGTCAACTGGATTGGGTCTTTTTCATGAAGTAACTGCATTTAAGTTCTTGTATAGCATTAGTATAAACAACACAGACCATGGAAAATATGTCGTCTTACTCTAGGTGGTAAAGGCAAGGCAAAAGCCTCTAAGACTAGCATGTCAGTTTGTTGTTGGACCTTTAGATAAGAACCTTGAGTAGGAAAGAATTCAGTAAGATGTTTGTTCTCCACCATCGCTTCAACAGAATGGGGCCTTAAGTCTTACAGCTCATCCTCTTAACCCAGCCTCCTGGAAACTAGATGCAATTACAGTGCAGTTAAGATGCCATTAAAATGTAATTCTCTAACATGTTCCCTCTCCAAGCATTTCACAGAAATGACAGATGTTCTATCTTTGTGGAAAGTGGAAGAAGCCACTTGGGAATAGTAACCGGAAATACAAACATAAAATATTTTGGGATAGCTAGTGGAAAACTACTAATTTACGCATGCCCAGAAATTCGACAAGACAAAGCATCTTGTCTACAAGGAACTGTAGAAATGCTGCTAGGAAGTAGCCAGAGAGAACAATGTGAAGTACTTGTAATTATTTTCACATGACTATGGTTTTTTGGGACTTCAAAGCAAAGCATGGTAGAAACACATTACATGGGAATTTTTACTCGCCAAGGTTGTCCTCTGCAGTCACCAATGTTGTCCACTCCTCTGCTTCATATCATCAGCTGCGCCAGTTTGTCCGCAAGACACCATTTTTTTTTCTGACTAAGCCTTTTCAATAATTAATTGGATCCATCTACAGCATTCTCTCTTGCACCCTGAAGATTCAAACCTTTAAAGCAACAGGAGCAGGCAGAACTCTCTATCAAGGGGAAAAATCAATAACTTAATTATTTTGCTCTCTGCAAATATAATTTACTAGTTTTGAATATCAGCTATCTTTAAGAGAGTAGAAAAACTAATCCTGCCTATTTGCTTTACTTCCTCCATTTAACAGTAATTCAGGTTAAGTTAAAACCCTGAAACTTAACATCTGGGCATGTCTATCATATTTTAAGAGCATTTTCAAGTGGTCCTTGTTTCTAGATCTCTGCCTGGGAGCTTTTCTCATCTTTAACATAAAGCTTACATCTCCACCTCAAGATACAGAATCGCTTTTGCTGATCTTTATTAGCAGCTAGATCTAGTTAGCACCTCCTTTCTGATATGGTTGCTTCTAAGACTGAATCTGCAGTAGAAAACGGAAAGCTTCAACTGCAGATTCTGTTAACTAAGTCAGCAGAACCCAGCAAAGGGGCTATGCTAGACCACATGCAGTGCATATACTCTGTTTAAAGCTCCGCCTGTTCAGACAGTTTCAGGCAGCAATAAGAGTTTTCCTTGGAAAAAGATTACTACAGCCAAGTATTGGCAAGGGCTTGTGGCAAAGGGTTATTTTGAATTAGATTTTTAAATTCTCATTTCTTGGGACATACAGGTGTAGAGATTAATATGAGTTCAAAAAGGACACCGGGAAACAGAATGAAATTTTGTCCTTGATTACCAATTTACACGCTGAGATGATTATTATTTATTTTGACAAGGCACACTAAGATACAGAACAAGTAACCAGACAGCTTTGCTCATTTCCCAACAACATGAGGGATCTGCAAGGAAGATGCTCAGGCACTACCAGTTCCACAGATCCATGGAAGACGAGAACCTGGCAGATCCATAACAACACACAGTACCCAAACTTGTGTCTTGTCTTGGTAACTTATTTACCATCCCAACACTGACTTACTGTCACATGGTTTTCCAGTGTTCAGTCCAACATGGCCTGAGATTCCTTCAGCTTTGTTCATCTGACACATGTAGTGAGAAGAATGCTTGGTTATAAGCCTGTGAGTTGTATGCAGCCACCTGGTTAGATGCTGTCATCAAAACTTTTATCAACCTTTGGAACAAAGCAAGCAAAATCAACGTATGATCCAGGAGAAAAAAAGTATACAGCTGCGCTGACAGCGAGCTTGAAAGCTGCTCTTGCTAATTAGCAGAAGCAAACAGATGACAGCAGAGAAAAAAATACCCCAGGCTATGCCTAAATATCCCAAGCCTGGCATTGATTCATAGAATGGTTTGGGTTGGAAGGGACCTTAAAGATCCTCTGGTTCCACCCCCTCTGCCATGGGCAGTGATACCTTCCACTAGACCAGGTTGCTCAAAGCCCCATACAACCTGGCCTTGAACACTTCCAGGGTTGGGGCATCCACAGCTTCTGTGGGCACCCTGTTCCAGTGCTTCACCACCCTCATGGTGAAGAACTTCTTCTAACAACTAACCTAAATCTACCCTTTCAGCTTAAAGCCATTACTCCTTGTCCTATCACTACATGCCCTTGTAAAAAGTCCCTTGCCAGCTTTCTTGTAGGCCCCCTTCAGGTACTGAAAGGCTGCTATAAGGTCTCCCCGGAGCCTTCTCTTCTCCAGGCTGAAAAACCCCAACCCTCTCAGCCTGTCTTCATAGGAGAGGTGCTTAGGCTCTTGGATCATCTTTGTGGCCCTCCTGTGGACTAGCTCCAACAGGTTCATGTCCTTCTTATGTTGGGGGCCCCAGAACTGAATGCAGTACCACAGATGGGGTCTCAAGAGAGCAGAGTAGAGGGGGAATTACCTCCCTCGACCTGCTGGTCATGCTTCTTTTGATGCAGCCCAGGATACGGTTGGCTTTCTGGGCTGTAAGCGCACACTGCTGGCTCACATTGAGCTTGTTGTCAACCAACACTCCCTAGTCCTTCTCAGGGCTGCACTCAATCCATTCTCTGCCCAGCCTGTATTAGTGCTTCAGATTGCCCCAACCCACATGCAGGACCTTGCCTTGTTGAACTTGATGTTCGCACGGGCCCACCTCTCGAGCCTGTCAAGGTCCCTCTGGATGGTATCCCTTCCCTCCAGCACACAGCTTGGTGTTGTTGGCAAGCTTACTGAGAGTGCACTCAATCCCACTGTCCATGTCGCCCACAAAGATGTTAAACAGTGCGAGTCCCAGTACCGATCCCTGAGGAATGCCACTCATCACTGGTTGCCACTTGGACATCGAGCTGTTTACCACAACTCTTGAGTGCAACCATCCAGCCAATTCCTTATCCACCAAGTGGTCCATCTGTCAAATCCGTCTCCCCAGTTTAGAGACAAGGATGTTGTGCAGGACAGCATCAAATGCTTTGCACAAGTCCAGGTAGACGATGTCAGTTGCTCTTCCCATATCCACCAACACTGTAACCCCATCGTAGAAGCCCACCAAATTTGTCAGGCACCATTTGCCCTTAGTGAAGCCATGTTGGCTGTCACCAATCACCTCCTTGTTTTCCATGTACCTTAACAGTTTCCAGGAGGATTTGCTCCATGATCTTGCTGGGCACAGAGATGAGACTGACTGGCCTGCAGTTCCCCAGGTCTTCCTTTTCTCCCTTTCTAAAAATGGGGATATGTTTCCCCTTTTCCAAGCAGTGGGAACTTCACCTGACTGCCATGACTTCTCAAATATGATGGATCGTGGCTTAGCAACTTTATCTGCCAGTTCCCTCAGGACGTGTGGATGCATCTCAGGCTCCACGGACTTGTGCACCTTCAGGTTCCTTAGATGGTCTTGAACTTGATCTTCTCCTATAGAGGGCAGTTCTTCATTCTCCCAGTCCCTGTATTTGCCTTCCGCAACTTGGGCAGTGTGGCTTGAGCACCTGCCAGTAAAGACTGAGGCAAAAAAGTCATTGAGTACCTCAGCCTCCTCCATATCCTGGGTAACCAGGTTCTCCCGTTTTCTTCTGGAGAGGGCCCACATTCTCTCTAGTCTTTCTTTTATCACCAATGTACCTACAGAAGCTTTTCTTGTTGCCCTTGACATCCCTGGCCAGATTCAATTCTATCAGGGCTTTAGCTTTCCTAACCTGATCCCTGGGTGCATGGCCAATTTCTCTGTATTCCTCCCAGGCTAGCTGTCCTTGCTTCCAACCTCTGTAGGCTTCCTTTTTGTGTTTGAGTTTGCCCAGGAGCTCCTTGTTCAACCATGCAGGCCTCCAGGCATTTTTGCCTGACTTCCTCTTTGCTGGGACGCATCACTCCTGAGCTTGGAGGAGGTGATCCCTGAATATTAACCAGCTTTCTTGGGCCCCTCTTCCCTCCAGGATTTTATCCCATGATACTCTATACCAAGCAGATCCCTGAAAAGGCGAAAGTCTGCTTGCCTGAAGTCCAGGGTAGTGAGCTTGCTGTGCGCCCTCCTCGCTGCCCTAAGAATCTTGAATTCCACCATTTCATGGTCACTGCAGCCAAGGCTGCCCTTGAGCTTCACATTCCCCACCAGCCCCTCCTTGCTGGTGAGAAGAAGGTCCAGCACAGCACCTCTCCTCTTTGGCTCCTCTATCACTTGGAGAGGAAGTTATCACCAATGCATTCCGGGAACCTCCCAGATTGCTTATGCTCTGCTGTGTTGTCCCTCCAACAGGTATCTGGGTAGTTGAAGTCCCCTGTGAGGACCAGGGCTTGCGAATGTGACACTGCTCTTATCTGTCTGTAGAGGGCCTCATCTGCTCGGTCTTCTTAGTCAGGTGGCCTGTAGGAGACCCCCACTATAACATCACCTGTCCCTGTCCTCCCTTTAATCCTAACCTATAAGCTTTCAGTTGGCTCCTCATCCATCCCCAGGCAGAGCTCCATGCACTCCAGCTGGTCACTGACATAGAGGGCAACACCCTTTCATCTCCCCTGCCTGTCCTTCCTAAAGAGTCAGTATCCTTCCATTCCAAGACTCCAGTCATAGAGGCCATCCCACCACGTCTCCATGATGCCAGTAAGATCACAGCCCTGGAGGCACGCACATGTCTCTAACTCCTCTTGTTTATTCTACATGCTAGGTGTGTTTGCATAGAGGCATTTAAGTTGGGCCCCCGAGGAAGCTGACTTGCTGGAGTGGTTGGAATTCCTTTGTGCTGCTCTTCAGGTGCTCTCCTGTTGTCCTGTGATCCTTCTCCAGGCTCTGGGCATCTATTGCTGGCACTGGCATCAAACTGGTAGGAGTGGGATGGATTGAGGTTCCCCTCCACTGGCAACTTGAGTTTAAAGCCCTCTTCACCAGCTTGGCAAGCCTATGACCAAAGATGGTCTTCCCCTTCTCTGACAGATAGACCCCATCAGCCCCTAGTAGACCAGGTTTCTCAAAGCAAGTCCCATGGTCTAAGTAGCCGAACCCCTGGCTATGGCACCAGTCCTGTAACCATTTGTTGGCTCCCCCATTCAACTGGCCCTTTCAAACCCCTTCCCTTCGACTGGGAGGATTGATAAAAAACCTACCTGCGCTCCCGAGTCTCTCACCGCCTCTTTCAGGGCTCTGTAATCCTTCTCCATACTCCTCATACTGCTCTTAGCTGTATTACTGGTGCCCACATGAAACAGCAGCAGCGGACAATAGTCAGTGGACTGTACAAGGCTTGGTAGTCTCTCAGTGACATCCCCGGTATGAGCCCCCAGTAAACAGCACACCTCTCTAGACAGTGGGTCAGGTCAGCAAATGGGTGCTGCCTCGTACCTCTCAGAGGAGTCGCCTACTACTATCAACCCTTCACCTCTTCTTAGTTGCTCTGGTTGTTATATGGGGAGCAGATTGGGCTGCCTTACTCAGCTCTAGCGTCTCTTCTGGTTTGATGGGTCTTTCTTCTTCAGTCTGCAGAGCAGTGAAGTGGTTCTGCAAACGCACCGCAGGCTTTGGGGGAGGTCTCTTCCTCCTGTTGGTCCTTACCATTGCAACTGTCCATTCTTCTGCATTACTGGCTCCCCTCCCCTCCCCTCTGTGTGAGCCAGTGGAGGAGTTTTTGGCTGCTTAGCCATGGACTGTGGGTCCAATCCAGACTGCACTTGGAACGGCTAACTCCTTCTCAGCCTCCCTAATGTTACACAGCCTTCTCACCACCTCCTGCAGCTCAGCCACTTGCTGCAGGAGGTCCTCCACCTGGGCACACCTTTTGCAGGCAGCTCTGCCACCTGTCCCTGCCCCAGGAGAAAGGTCTAGGCACTTCCTGCAGTCAGATGTCTGCACTGCAGCCTCTTCCCTCAGCAGCTCCGTCTGGGTGGAAGCATCACCCACCGCTGGGGTAGTTTGTACAGACCCCCCAGCCAGAGCTGCAGCCTTTGCTCTCAGATTAGTGCCCACCATTCTGCCCTGAGGGTCAGGTAGGTTGAATGCCCTTGACCTGTGCAGATGGTCACAGAATTGAATTGAGTTCCTTTTTATTGACAAGAATGACTATGTGCTTAGTGTGTCATTCTTGTGACAGTCCAGGGCTCTTCACAGACGCACAAAGAATGGGAATTTAAATACACACCAGAATATGAACTTCATTGCAACTCTATTTTGTATCAAAACCACACTGCTCTCTAAAGCAGTGTCCATGTGGACTCAGACACAGACAGTTGACTGTGCTGTAGTCATATCTGCTCCAGCATAAGGAGATATGCTTTTGCCCTTGCTTTTTCACGAGTACATTTGAATCTAAATATTCACATTTATCCTCATGTACATTACAAAGCAGATGGATGCCAATCATGAGTCAAGTTACAACTAAAACAAGTTCAAAAGCAATACAATATTGGCAGTATCACTTCACCTCTGCTCTTTGATAAGCTGTAATATTACCTGTCAGGTTTGTGCAAAGTGACTTAATCCCCAACAAACCTGACAGCAAGAAAAGCTCCAGAACTACCAGCCATGGATACAACATTGACAGTTTGCCAGGAAGAAATTAAACACCCGGTTAAAGGCTAGGTTTTTACAACTATTATCTACATAAGTCTCTACAAAGCAGGTACCCTTTTCTGTTAACCTTTGAGCTTTACACCAAAGGCCAAGCATGGGACATTTGTGTTTGTCATCTACATATCCTGAAAATTTCAGCTATCCAAAACAGAGTTACTCTTGGGTCACCTTCAGTTCAACCATATTCAATGGCAGTCGCGTCTTTTGTATTTCCATTACTACAGGGCAACAAATGCGTTTGCCAACCCCAAATTAATCACATACAGCTCCAGTAATTTAACCTGACAGCTTCCACAGTATGATGGCAATATCCTCTTGGACTTACCAAAGATAAGCCACAGACAGCAACACTTCTTCATATAAAAGACATCTTGCTGCTCATGAACTCCTATCATCTTTTTGGCAGAAACACAGCAGAGAGGATGTCTATCTTCAAACAACCTTAAACAGGGATGTAGGCTATTAACAACAAAAGCAACTTCCCTCCACATATATGAAGAATTTCCAGCCAGAGTTTCCCAGGCAAGTAAGTACACAGCAATGCACTGCACTGGGATACTACAAGCTGTGTCATACGTATCTATTAGCTCCTCTCCCAACAGAGAATACAGTACAAGTGCAAACTGTCTTCGTAAGTGGATCATGAAACTTAGTGACACCTAGCAGCAGTACACTTGCAGTTAATCACACTAAGTTAGAAGCAAAAAGACCAACTCAGACTTCAGTGGCCACAAGTACTTCTATGGGTACAGATGTAGCAAACAATACAATCCACTAGTTCAAGAGCTGTCACAGTGTTTTCAGTGAATCTATTTCTACAGCATTTTTTTGAAACATATCAGATCAGTACAAACAAGTCTACCTAAACAGAAACAGTGTTCAAGGTATTAGAGCAGCACAATAACCACAACTATATGAAACACTGGGGTTTTTTCCTCCTTTAAAGCAGCGAACAATTATGAATATTCCACACATAGAGAACACTCACCACTATGAAGCATACAAAAAAAATATGATGTAAACCAAGAATTTCATATCAATCAACACAAAAAAGAGCAAAGAAGCACTCCTTGCAGCAGTATTTTAAATTAGATGAAAGCAGATATTTCTCTACTGTTTGGGAATCACAAGATGCCTGTCAAATGAAAAGGAACAAAACAAGAGATTATGTGCCATGTTGTACTCTACTATGGAATCAGGAATGGCTATTACTGTCAGATAAAAAGGGGTGGGGAGAGAACATGCAAAAATATCCCTCAAATGGTGTAATGTTTTATACGCCTCAACAGCTCATTTGAGAATCCTCCTGTTACTTCCCAGCACCCTAACACTGTGCTATTTAGCAGCATTTTAGGCTTGTATGAACAAGATGTTTACATGGAAAAAACTTATTAGCAGTTAAACCACTAGTAATTTCCATGGAAGAGTTAATTTTATCTGAATATAATTAGATTCAGGTTCTCTTTTCTACCTCCTCCAGAACAGACAATAGTAAAAATATTGAAGATCTATATTAGCATTGTAAATGTAAGCTGAAGTGGTATGGCAAGTTTTGTTATGTATCTCATGCTCCTGACTTGCTTCTAGTATGGAGTATCAATTATATCTGTAGGGGTAAGGTTATTAAATCATGTATTTTTCGCCCAATATAGGATGATCAGGGATGTTAGCAGACATCCCAGCTCCCCAGAGGTCAAAATAGCACTCAAATCCTTTGCAAGTGATTGCTGCTATATAAAACCAGAAATTCTTCAGAACACCACTACCAGATCTTTCTCGTGGCATAAAACAAACTAAGAATTTCCTATTTCTATAGGACACATAAGAAGGCCTGAATACTTTATTTTCCTTTTGACATAACATCTGTAACACAAGCGAGCATGTTAGGTACTCACATAACATACAGCTTTACACCTGGACATTTCATGATACAGAAGGCATTGTTCCAGAAACTAAGGAAAAAATGGAAAAGTGTTAATCCAGATGTTTGGTAACATGATGCTTCCTATAAAGACGCTGGCACTCGGTAAACCCCAGCATTTTCAAAACTTGTAAAACTAAACCTCAAGTAAGCAATGACTTAGAGCAGGAAGTTACCCTGTCAAAGGCTAACAGAACAGATTTCATCAATTACCTTTTCACAAACTGAAGTTACTCACTTACACAGCTTTCAACACTGACTTTCAAGAACAAGTGCCTTTGAGCAATATCAAAAGAAATCTACTTCTACATATTATTCTATGTATTGAAACTCTGGTGCTTGCTTCAAGGTGGGGTAAATTAAACCATTGTTCAAAACCACAGACCAATCCAATATAGTCAATGACAGATATATATGCTGTAAGGTGTTTCTTTTTTTTTTTAAAAAAACCCAAACTCTGCACTTCTTGAGTAACAGTAAGGTATGTTAAAATAACCAGTCAGACTTCATTCAAATGAATTAGACAACTTTTACTAAATGAAAAAACCTACATTTAAAATATGCATTTAAAACAAAATGGAATTAGAAAAGAGACTTAAATCCATTTTAAAGAACTTGCTCTTGCTCACTGTGTCAGAAATCAATATATCTCTTGCATTATATAATGTGCCAGTTCATAAAACGTAAGTTACCAGAATCCTCAATTTAACATTTTCAAAGACAATACTGAAGTCGAGAGTTTTACATCTACTGATGCACATTTAGAATGGTATAAATCTGAAGCCTTCCCCCAAAGAATCTTACAAATTTGACAATATTCAATAAAATCTTTTGTAGTTATATCCAGTAAGTATTGCATCCTAAAGCATCACAAATCTGTGCCTTTCATTTATTCTACTATAGATTGTGTATCTTCTCTGTATCTTTCCATTTGCCAATGTTAACTCTTAAGAAAGGAGAGAACTGAAAAGAAATACTGCATAACTCTTGATCATGTACAGAAATTATTGCTACTATAGTACACTACAAAGCAGAAGTCCATACAATAGTATATGAAATTTGATCATGAAAATCCAAAGGATATAATCTTTAGTGACATAAGCCTTATAATCATGTTGGACATTCATATAGCATTTTCAGCTTCTCACTCATCAGCTAGCCTATTGTCCGTTGATGAACATCCACTTAAACATACCCTTTTATGAAAAAGAATGTCAGCTTTCAAAGGCTTAGCAAATAAGGATCTTCATGTTCTGTGGAACTATGCAAGATGAATTTTGATGCAGGTAGGGAGTTAACCTGGAAGCTAAGCATGCCAAAGGTGTTTCATGCTAATAAAACTAAAGCCAAGGTACCACATAATCAAGTTACCAACTAATAGGCAATACCATTTTTGTCCTATCTAAGTTAAATGAAGTGCCATAGCACAGTGTAATGTCAATAATTTAAAATAGTGTAGTGCACAAATTCATTGTGTGGCAGTTTAAGTTAAAAGTCAAGACAGGTTTTTCTGTCTCAATTTATGTTGGCTGTCAAGCTCTCCAGTCTGGGCATTTTGGACTTAGTTTGCCTTTTAATCACTACCCTACTATAAACTTTGCATTATAATGGGGCACACATTTGGGCGGCATTATTATGAACAACAGGGGGCTAGGGGGAGGATAAGAGATCAATGGCTGTTCTAAAAAGCCCCTTCCTTATTTCAATTTCAAAGAGAGAGCCAAAGAAGTAAGACTAGATACCATATTTGCATCATTCTAGCTACAAAATAACCAAAGTAAAAGCAATCAAGCAACAGTAAGACCACATTACACAAATGGAACATCATGCTCTCATATGGTTTAACTATTACATCAAGTTTTAACTGGGATGTTGGTCAACTTTAAAAACCGTGGTAAATGTGAATATGTAGTTGCAATAGTTTTTTCATAATAACTTTTTTTACTCTATGCTGGATATTAGAACTTGGAGCTATACTTGTTACAATACAGTGTCGCACATCTTTCTACTAGAAAAAATTAATAAAGATCCTTTACCCGTCTCTTTAAGTTAACGTGTGACATCATAAAGGGTGTCAAATGGCTGGATGGTTTTACAGTGCACACTTATTATATACTGTAATATGGAGTTTTGTCCTTGACAGATCTGATGGTTTTTCTACATTATTCCTTTCTTCACCTCTTCTTCGGTGGATTAGCTGTGCGAGGTGGAGTGACTGGACGCCCAGAATTCAGTCCACCATACTGGTACTTGGCTTTCTTTTCAGATGGTTTCAATATCTTAGAGAAAATAAAGAAGTTCTTTTGAGTCTGTGACAGCTAAGAACATTTCAAATACTGTTAAACCAACACGAAATTTAATTCAGCAGGAACAAGAGGGGTGTGTGGGGGAAATCACATCACAACCCTACAAATTTCTTAATCCTACATACAACAGTAACATTACTAAATCCTTCTAGTTCTACCACTACATTGGGGTGGGAAGGGGAAAGAAAAGGGGCTTAAAACATGTCCAAGAAGGAGTAGGGACTAAAATCTGATCAGAGTAACCACACTAAAAGGCTCCCAATAGTCCATTAGTTTGCATAATTAGGTATTCTGATCACTAGGTATGACTAAAAAGAATCACCCAATTAAACTTTGAAATGAGCATCTGAATAGAGGGAATAACTTAATATGAAGGAGTTTGCAAAACAGCACATCCCACACCGTTCTCTGGAGAATAGTTGGTTTGCAGTTCTAATTGTCCACAGACACCAGCCTGCTGTGCAGTCCTTTCTGTAGCTCAGGTCTATTACCCTAGACTAACCATAAGCACATCAACAAGCAGACTAATTCAGTCCATACAGCCCAACACCTAAAGGAATACTTAAATGTACAAATATCATACCTGAAAGGAACACATCAGAGTTTCATCCACACTCATCATGCCCCCTGCATTGTCAAACTCTCCACAATAATTTGGAGCTGAGAATAGGGTGACCAACTGCCGTTTAGCAAAGAATTCATATCCATCTTCAACCACCTGTCAACACCAGAGAAATCAATACAGCTCACATCAAAATTTATCTTTTTTTTTAAGACAAAAGCCAGTCTTGAGGCAAACAGGACTTACATTAAAGAAATGACAAGAACTCATCAAAAAGGTATTTTATGTCTTGGCTTTCAGACAGGACAGGTTCAGTCATTTTGTCTTATCTGGACACTGAATGCCAAATCAGGTAGCCTAACCTGTCTGACACTTCCAATGTTAAATAGGCATCAGCTTGACTGTTCAATATTTTCATGCTTGAATGAAATTCTAATTCACTGACATTAGACACTCAGTTCAATATGAGTCAACAGAAGGACACAGCCTTATAGTCCCTTTATTAGGAAGATCTTCCCCCCCCCCCGCCCCGAAAGAAACACAATGCAAATCAAGTTTGAAATATATCCTACTAACAAGCAGCACCAAAAGAGGCATAAAGTCTAGAACAAGAGGTTTTAAGAAGCAACAGCAGCATACTTCATACCTGGTGAGCTCGACAGATCAAATCCAGATCATGACGATTCAGAAATTTACTGACCACATCAGCACCAAACGTGAAAGAGACACCACGATCATTTTCACCCCAACCTTGTACATCTTTGTCTGGGTCAGACCACAGCAGGTCACACAGCAAGCCTTTGAAAGATAATACAGGTGAAGATGCTAGTCTTAAGAGGTATCATTCTATAATGTAAAATAGTTTTATTGTAATTACCAGAGAAGCTCTCCTAAAGAAAATGAGCCTTAGCAACAATTACAGCAATACTTGAACTACAACTCAGACAAAAGATATGGTCTGCTTAAGTCTGGAGATTTTTTTCCCCCCTTACCACTGATAGTATCTTGAGATGAAACAAGTCAGAGGCAAATAGTTCTCTGAAATAATATTTAATTGTAATATTCAGCATGTTTACAATGAACATTTGAGGAGTTTAAAAATACTGCAGTGGGTACATTTTGAAAAGCAACCATCAATTTCACAGCTCACACAGAAATCTTAGTTTGAAAGCTGCAGTAAATTTTAAAATCCTATGCAAGGCCAGCCATAAATACAGCAAATAAACTTGTACCACTAGCTTCTGAACATGGAACAGTTTTGAGTCTTACTTTTCTTACCATACATGAAGAACCTTACACAACTAAATCAAAATTTAACGCAGCAAAATTCTGATATATTGTTTCAGGCAGCACTTTCAGTTTGCTTGGACTACCATTGACTTTTTAAAAAGCCTCGTGCCAACCAGTCTAGAATCTAAATTAGAATAAGGCCCTGCGCTGTTTTAGCACTGGTCAAGATCTTTTTTCTGCTGCCAACAAAAGGTCAGCTAACTCTGGAGTTAAAACTGGTTACTAAAAAAAATTCTCTAGATCAACTGCAATGGCTTTATACACAGAACTTTCAAAGCATTTTCACATGAGAAAGAACCAGGACAATTCAACTACAACACAAACAAAATAAAAAGCATTCAAAATGTATTTCATAGTTTTCCATGAAATTGTACTTTCTTTATCTATTGTGACTAACCCTTATGCATTTAAATACTTAAGAGCATTGGTTCACAGTCTGAAAGAGATGCCAGCAGGCTCCTTTATCTAGCACTCAGAAGTTTGATTTACATCTGGTTATTTGCTGAACAAAATATTGAAGACACTGTTTCTTAAATAACAGATCTTTCAAGTTGTAATAAAGCAAAACTAATGTCTGAAACATACTGTGCAACTAGATCATTTTGTATTTACATACAGCTATCAAATGGTCTTTGGTGCCAGCCTCTGCTAGAGAGGAACTGTGACTAAGATTTTATTTGCTTTTAAAAGACAAAAAACAGAGCAAGTATACCTGCATTTTTAGATAAAGTATCTATCTAGAAATAAACTACTAAATACAGACGGCATAAGACAAAAACTTACTTTACTGAAATTTAGTTCTATATTGAATAACATGTTTTTCAAAACAGAATACTTGCACTGCAATCCCTAATGGTTTCTTATCATGAATTTCCAACAAGTGACTGAATCTGTTTGTCTCTGCTGCTTAGGAAGCACTTCCTCTTCTATTCTCTCCCCAAAATCAAGTAATCTTTAGGGTTATACACAGCAATAGGCAAATCTGTCCTATAATCTTTAGCAGTGATGTAATAGAACCCTGCAACAATTTTGTCTAAACTAAACTATGCTGCCCAAGTAGGTTTATATTTTAACATGCAACAAGTACCATTGCAATAGCTTAGGGTGACCAGGAGTACACCATAACACAGCTGATAGGAGGCATTCAACATTACACAAAAGAGGGAGTTACAGTTTCTTAATAAGCAATGCTGACCAAAACACATTGTTTATACCTTGGCCTCACAGAATGCAAAAACTTTAACAGTTACCAAAGGTAAGTGATTTAAGTTGGAATGCAGAGTCAGATTTGAGCAAACAGCTTCCAAACCCCATAAAAATGCCACCAAGATAAGAGGTCTTCCAATTGCAGTTGAGGTTGAAAAGGCTTTTTTTCATCAGGCTAGAAGTAACCATTATAATGAATCTAATCTTCTCAGCACAAGCCACACAAACATCTACCAAGAATTTCTGTATCAACACAAACATTCACCAAGTAACATCTCTCCACAAAGTGATAGCTTTTAAGGACTTGTAACTTTCAAAGAAGTGAGACCACTTCAGTTTATTTTTCATTTTTCTACAAGATTTACTTCCATTCTGTAATAATGGTTGCCTTAAATAGGTCCAAAAGGCCAAGACCTTCTATGTCACTGTACCATACGCACACATGCCTCTGATGGAACATTTCGTTTTACCTCTGCTGGTAAACATCTGGCTATTGCTTCTGAAAGCAAAATTAAGATTGCAAACCACTCTGTAGATCAAAAGCTTTTTTTTTTAAATCTCTATACTTATTTTTAGGAGGTACTAAGAATATATATGATTTAGTGGCGTGTCCATGGAAACCAGAACTACACTCTGCAAGGGCATTCCTGAAGTGGGGGTGGCTCAAGCAGTAGTATTAGCCTGTTGAATAGAACTACCTTTTCTGAGAGCTCTGATAAATGCAAAGATTGACTCGTTTGTACTGACATTTATTTGGTTATGCATTGAGTGAATTATAAGTAGCAGAAAAGGAAAAACAATGTAGTAATTTATACTACAGAAACACTCATTTACCAGTCTAGTAATGCTTCTCAGTGACAAGTGTGTATATACTAGCTTGCACAGAAATGTTGTTGTTTAAGGAATGGTATGTATATTAATATTAGTCCCTGAACTACCCCTACACAACAGCACTGAGGAACATTACAGGAAGTGGAATTCTTCTATTCTAAGGTTTAATTGTAATCGTAATTTGTGTTTAAAAAAAATGTTTAGATTTGATATCTCCCCTGAAAGTTAATTTCAGACCACTGTTGAAATCAACACTTTAAATAATATCCCATTGTCCTGCTTGACGGTCTTTTCAATCCACCAGTAACAAAATTTGGAATAAATGGTACACTGAGGAAACCATTCCAAAAAATATTGTAGAGAAAGCACTGGCAATTTGCATCCAACATCTACTAATACATTAATACTTTGTATACAGAAGAAAATTTCAGGACTAGCATATTGATACAAGCAACTGAAATACCAATTGCAGTGAAGTAGGAGGTATACTTTACAAATTTAAAGAGGAAGGAGACACAGCCCCAAGTAGAGAGAAGCTCAAATACTTTAAATAATACTCAGCAAGCTTTAAACAGTTATGTTCTTTGATAGACTGAAAGGTTTGGGTGTGCCTAACCAAGGCAAGAAAAAGAACTAGCTGTGTAGTTTCATTTGATTTTCATTAGATTTCTAAGTTTGTTTTAAGGCAAACTTGTGGATGATGTATCCAAACTTGGATAATGTATCCTACTCTTACGACAAGCAATAACAACATGGGCAATAGCCTCTAACACATCAGACAATTTAGCCATCATGAGGAACAAAACTCTCGCCCTGCACAGACATCAAGGAATACTACACTGTGAACAGAGGTTATGCTAAGTCACTATATTGCCTGTACAGAAATTTATTAAACCTGTTTCATCATTAAGACCTATTTACAGTAAATTCCATGTCACTCACCTGTGTCAGGAACATCTGTAGGTCTCATAATCCTCCGGATCTGCTCCATTGACTGGAGATCTGGAGACAGTCCTGTAAATACAAGAAAACAAATGACTTATCTACATATTTTACCTGTAAAAAGGGTTCCAGAGAACACACAATTAAAGGTTCAAAGTCATACAGCATCCATTGTTTCCACTGTAATATAAACAAAAGACAGTTTGCTATAAGACAATTAAGTCCTGAACAAAGGGACAGAGAATACCACGAGTGAAATTAGCACAGGGTTTTAATTGTTTTCCTACTATCCTTTTAGCCACACAGCACAGAACTCTACAGTTAATTATGTTTTCTTAAACAGCTTACTAGAGAGAACCAGTGAAGGATAGCATTCCCATTATGTAACACAATTAAACTGGATGCAGACGACCTTTTTACAACCATCTTACTTTATAAAAGCTAAAGGAAAATCCCCTACCCAGCTTTAAAAGACCACAATCCAAAGCAGCCTGCAGTTATGACTGGAATCATAAGTCACATCACTGTGTTTCAGTGTTTCACTGCACATCAGCTGAGCAGCAGTCACTGGATGCCGTAAACAAATACTAGACTGTGCCACTGCAATAGATGAGGAGCACAGATCTACTACAGCTCAGCTGTTTACTTGTTTATAAAGCCATACTACCTTGATTACTCAAAAAATAAATTATCAAAGACACAGCTCTTTTTGTATGATTTTGCCATATTAACATGTAATTACAGCCAAAGCATGGGATTCCAAAGCCACCCTTCGAACAGTTTAAGTATACACTCTAGAGCTTTACTGCTTGAGGCATACAGGCATGAAAAAGAGAACCTACTAAATGCTCTAGCATCTTAACATGTCCGTAAATAAGGGTCCTAAAGTGACTTAAATGTCTTAGGCCAAGATTACCTAATTAAGAAAGTTGCAAATTTGGAAATAGAGCATGAAGACCTAATTTGTGATGAAACATATTTCATATTAACAAGCCATATCCATTTGACTCAGTCCAGAACTTTGAACATGATTGATAGAAGAAAACCTGCCATTGGTAAGGAGTCACCACATAAGATAATTTCACTGATCGAGTTTGCACGGTGGCAATGTACATATCACAGGAACAATGACTCCAATGCATCTGATATACAAATATGAGAAACTTTTCTTCAAGTATTAAGATTTTAGATTATTTTTGTTGAAGCATTCTTATGCTAAAAGCCTTCTATCCTCATCAGCTTGTTAAAGCTGTCTTCATGGTATTACCTTGAGGTTGTGAAGGATGGCAGAAGTCTTACATGAAATAGCACAAAGGAGATTTAGTAAATTCTACTCACACAAAAATACAGGGATACTAATATAAATTCAAGCAGATAATCAGCTTTTAAACTTTGACCAGCCTACTTCTTCCACTTCCCCAGAACTGACCTATTTGCATGCAGATTACATTAGCACAAAGGCATGTGGATTCTATTCTGATTCTACTCAGCACCACACCCTGATAGTAAGGGACAATCTCAGTGAAATAAGCACAACCAGTCTGTGACCTTTGTTGAGCTTCCAGCTTTCACCATTTCAGTCTGCATGCAAAACATGAAGTTCTTTGAAAGAAAATGTTATTACAAACCATGTCTCAACCCTGTGACTGTTAATTCTTGTGCTATTTTACACCACTGTAAAATGGCAAAACCCCACAAAACTGCCTGCATGTTTGCAGACCTCTTTGTAACCACCCAAGAGGTCATCTAAATATCTAATATCTCAAATTCAGATCTACAGACAAAAGTTGTACATGACCAGCATTAAATGAAGAAACTAAGAATGCAAACACAGGCTACTAAAGCTCACTGTCAAGCTGCTGCCACTACAGTGACTGCTGCAGCCTACTGTGTACTGAGAGAAGACTGAAAAGTACACAACTGAATTAAGCTGTCTTGTCACATAATGACAGCTAAGCACAGAAAAAGTATCTTTCAGTATACTAGCTTCTTGAAGCATAAGAACACCCCTTCCCTAAGGGAAAACAGAAAATGAATTGTTATTACTCCTGGCAGACTCATCAAATCCAGGCTCTAGATTTGAACCGATCCCTCATCAGGTAGAGCTGTTAGAGTGCCAGTTACTTATTTTTATAGTGTAATCCAGGAAGCTCCTGAGGTCTTTTTGGATACTGTGTTAAGATTATCAGGTAGACTTCACCTTCAACATACATTTCATCATCATTAATGTCACAAGAAAAACAGAATTCCAGGGCTTGAAAATATTACGTAAATCCAGTATTCTACTAAACTAACATGACTCCCATCTCAGAGCTTAAATCCAATGTGATAAGACCAGTGCGTTCCATCAACATGGCACTACAACATGGACTTAATTCATAGAAACTTGAAAGTAATCACTTAAGGTCTCTAAAGATTAGAACTAGAGAGTGGTGTCATAGATAAGAGGACAGTACTGTACAGAACACAAAGCAGAGCAAAAGGGAGAAGTTGGGAATGGTTATGGAATAAGCTTTAATGAAGCAAGATAAAAAGCAAAGTCAGAACTAAGTCAAGAGGACAGCTTTAAGAAAAGGCCAAAATACAACTTGTGTGAGCAATGTGGAAAGACAGGGAAGGGAGATGTAGGTGATGGGAAGAATACAATGAAAGATCCTTTCAGCAGCATGAACTTTTGGAGACAGAGATGGCAAGAGAGGTTTGATTTATATTGTGAGATAGAGAACTCAAAACAGCAGATGCTCAGAAAAGTCTAGGTGAAAAAGTTGACTCGGGATTTTAAGCTATTGTAGATGCCTACTGGGGTAAGTTAGGTGCCTTTTGTTTTACTATGTTATGCGGTTTTGCAAAGTTTTATTATATATCCCAGAGGACAATATTTTTAAAATAAACTATGCAAAAATGCGCAATATAGTAAAAAGGCACCTACCTTATATCTACATGCTAGCTTCAACCTCCAGCAGAGTTGAATGGTTTGTGTTGCTGCCTCAGTGTTTATTATAGTAGTAACATCATGAAAAGGCGTTGACAGTCCATGACTTCATGGGATCTGGAATGCAGTTTGGATAGGATTGGAGAAGAGCAGAAAAAGGGCGAAACTTACTTATGTGCTGAATGTCCACTTTCATTTATTAGAAGCACACAGCACATTCAGTAATCTTTTCACTTTATTTCACAGCCGCAGATCAGTTGTGAGTGATAGCAATTTTAGTTACAGATGAAGCCTGTACAAGCTTAAGGGACAATTAGCATTCAATAAAGAAATAAATATTGCTTTTCATAAGAGGATCCCTTAAAGCATACTATGCACAAAATAAAAGTTTTCTTACTTGATTAGACAAGAGGTTAATCCCCCATTACATTTATAATAAAGCTTTACATTTTTTTCTGGAAAAATAGTTTTCTAGGCTTCTTGCTCATAACTCAGGTCTCAAGTGCATATACACAAAGTGCATACAGACAAAACTATCAGTTTTGTCATAGAACATAGCATTCTACTCTACCTGCTAAGCTTCCTTGATTACCTTCTACCACCCACCTAAGCTTAATTATTTGCCTGGAACACCATGGTATTTTGTGACCATTCATTCTCTACGGCTTCCCAAATGAAACAAAATTCAAGAAAGTATAATGATAGTAAAAGACTAATTCCTTCGCCAGCTTTTTTGGAAACAAATTTATTACATGGTCTTAGGCAGTGATAATTGGCTACCTCAGTGCAGAACTGATTTTGCATCTCACATTCTTGAAATTATGGATCTAGCTCATAACATAGGTACCAGTTCTTAGAAAGGAAAAAATAAACATAGAGACCACACTACACTGACCAAGAACAAGATGAAAAGATGACCCGTGAGAAAACAAGTACTTTCTCTAACATGTCAATGCTACCGGGAGACTGGCACACTCAACAGTCTATCATTGCATTAATTCTGTATTTACAGAGACATGACAATACCTCAGAGCATATTATGTTTAAGACTCTGATAGCTTATACTAGCAGGCACTGGAGGCAGAAGCTTTCAATACAAGATGCAAGAGCCAAGGTAGTTTTCACAGCACATCCCATACAAGCAGAGCTCTTGCAGAGATTCCTGCGATTAATAAAGGCAGGATGGCAGCCATCAATACAACCTCACAAAGTCTGGAAGAGTCTGCTCAGGAATTTTGGGTGCACGCTATTTCTAATTCCAAATGGAGCTGTTCAGTCAAACTAGAGGTTTCTGCAGTGCTCTCACTTCCACTGATCTCTAATTATCTCACTAACAATGCAGGTGTGACACCTACCAGACCATGTCTAGATCACTCAGTGCAAGGCATCAAGTTGCTTATTAATGGAGGTAGTTGCAAAGACAGCTGCAAAAAGGCAGGATGGCTCTTACTACAAGTAATTTGAAACTGTTGTCAATTGTTTGACTCTGCAAGGTCCCAAAAACCTGTAAGCTTCATTGCACGTAAAAACATGGGGAGTCCCCTTCCACAAAGAAGAGCGCCCAAGTTGCAATATTCTGAGAAGTCACAAGCCTCGGTCAGATCAACACCAAACACTTTTTTCTCTACAAGAACAGGGCAGCACTGGGACACATGCGCACAGAACACAGATTTTCCCATAGCAAAGGTTTTATCAAGTCAGAGCAAGCCATGGCTGCTCTAATATTAACAAATGTCTTTCTTCAAGCAGCAGGCTTGACTATGTGACCTCAGAGGTCCCTTCTACCAACATCTCATGAAACCAGCTACAGAGGCCAAGACTACACAGCTGGGGTTACTTGTGAAAGTTATTCTTTCACTTCACTGCTAGGGATGCCAATGCTAGCTAAGGCTGCACTGATAGGTGGTAACAGCAACAAGTCATGTGGCAAATTAGGCAAGAATTCTAGCATTCAGTATCCTTCACAGAGGGACATACTGATGGGAATACTTTATAGACACGCTTGCGCCTTGGACACAGAGGGCCATGTGTATCAGGTAAGAATGACATCTCTCTGCTGCCAGGTGCACAGAAAAGCACAAGGCATAACAGCAACCTTTTCAGACAATATAAAGTTAAACGTCTCCAGCTAAGTATCAGGTATGCACATCCACACTCCATTTGGTACAGCATTAATGCAAAGATCAGTTTAGACATAGCCTTTAAAAGCAGTCATCAGCTTACCTCCATGACAACAGAAGATCTTCTCATCCACAATGGCTGCAATAGGCAGACAGTTAAAACAGTCTGTGAAGGTCTTCCACAGCTTAATGTTAAATCTCCGCTTGCCTACAAGAACAGCGTGGGACATTAGGAAGAGAAGGCTGTTTTCTTAAAGTCAACCTGCAATACATATCACAATCTAACCAAAAATGTTAGCAAACTGTCTTCACAGGGCTTTATTTCTGTTATTGTACTTAGGTTTCAATCTCCTGCAACAGCATTTCAAGGACAGCAGAAGAACAAATAACAATTCTCTAGAGTGACTTTAACCTTGGGTTGAAATGTACTTTTAGAAAGTTTCAAAGCAGGTTCACAGAATATTGAAATCCTTGCAGTACAAGAGTCACTACTAGAAGTGTCTCCAAAACACACTATTAGTCTATAACAGTCTTTCAAAAGAAACAGGTTTTGCTTACATTCATCATAGAATCCATAGATCCGATTGATGCTAGCACACTCATGATTTCCTCTTAACAGAAAGAAGTTTTCCGGGTACTTGATTTTATATGCCAGTAATAGGCAAATTGTTTCCAGAGACTGTTTGCCTCTGTCTACATAATCTCCAAGGAAAAGATAATTAGCTTCCGGTGGGAATCCTCCATATTCAAATAATCGAAGCAAGTCTGTATACTGACCATGAATATCACCTAAGTAAGAAAATGTTTACCAAGTATTAGTGCAACAAAATAAAGAGTACACAAATCGAGAACTTAAGTCAGCTAATCACTTTTTATTAACTGATCTTAAAAAACACATTAATAGCTCCTTTAAAAACAGACTGGCAATAGGTATCAGAAAGGTGAGAACCATGTTAATATTACAAACCGAAGTACTCACTAAGTGTAAATAACCCACAGTATTTGCAGAACTGCTATGTCAGCTATGAAATCAATCTGAAAACCAAAAGTCTTCACAATTAAGCTGAAGCTTTCTAACCAAGCTCTAGTTTGTTCAAATTAAAACAAGGTCAGAAAGACAACCTCTAATTGAACAGTCACATGGCCAGGAAGCCAATGTATTAAGAAAAAAAGTCACATTACTTACTGCAAAAACAGATCAGTAAAGAATCTAGACAGACTGGAGAGAAACTGAACATCGTGCTGGCAGAGAGCACTTACTTCAAAGGTCAACTGCTTGTCCTCCCATAACATTGCTGTACGAAGCATTTAGGGTAACTCCTCCTTTGATGCAATTATTCATACGAAAACAGTACAGAGACTCAAAGACTGATACCCCTTACAAGATACTCAACCTTGCAGGTATATCTTAGGAAAAATAACTGTCACGTTACTCATCACGCTGCCAGCTTTAAAATTAAGCAGGCTTTCCATGAAACAGCTCTGTGTGGCAATTACACCACAGTGTATCATATCAGGCTAGCCAAAGCTAACTATCTGTGAGCTGCCCATAAGGTCAAAGAAGATACCAAAGCTGTTCTACAGTAACTTGTAGAATACACATGATGTATTCCAGCTGACTGTAGAATTCATTACCAAAGTGACTGAACACAAAAAAGCTATGAAAGAAGCCTTCAGTACAAGCTGTATTCTGTTTAAATTTAGTACCTCCTGGTCCCTTACACTAAGCATTCTATAAATGCATTTTCACTTTTGCTGCTTGTTCAGTGGCAAAATCCCAACTTTGTTAAGCACAGCTATCCTCCAGTAAAGCACTAGCTACTATGGCCTTAAAAAAAGCAAAAAACCCAAAACCCAACACACACATCTCTCCAACTTTTTCCATAAAAAGGTTCCCAAACCTGTATGCTCTCCAGTTCAATTTTTAAAGCATACAGTGGTAAGAAGAGTACATAGCTATAGTCCTCTTTACTGTTTCTATGAGAAATGCAATACTTCCTCCTTTAGGCAGCATTCCTCTGTAACTACTTCCCACTCAGGGAAAGGAATCACTTCCCAATTTTCTTCTAATAACAGGGAACATTATCCATTACCCAATTCTAGCCACAACCTGAAGTTTCACTGGCTAAAATAATTTTCACGTATGTTACAACAAGAACGATTCCTATTCTACTCGATATTTAGAAACCTCCAGGTCACAACCAGAAGAAAACATAGCAACAACTTGGTAAGTTGTCTTCTATGCTGAGTCTAGTACTCCAGAACTACACTATCAATACACTCCCCAGACTTCACCACCACCAGAATTAACTACCAAGTAAACATACTACAGAAAGAATATTATAATTGTGTTCATTGTCTAGAACTACTTCCAATTACACACATGAGCCAGAGGGACCAAAGCACTTAAAGGGTAAAGGAAAAATTATATGGAAAGCATTAACTATTCCATTCAAGGCACTTGGCATTTTAAAATACAGCTTCATATGGGTACAAGTTGAATTGAAGTCTACCAGATACAAAGTCTTACAGTAAAAACCGCACCTATTTTAAAATGGACATTTACATAAGAATATCTTTCATCTTACATTAAAACACAGCCATTCAAGACATAAAAGCTTATTTTGAACTGACTTGATTACAAGACAAGACAATCCTATAATGGTTCCTCAGGCATTGCCTGAACACACTAAAATAGTAGTTCAAAGCAATACAGCTGCATATTTTGATTTTGGTGAAAGCGACCATCTTTCTTTCACTTTTATCTAAATGCATCTTTGACAATTGCTTTAATATTAAATTTAGATTATCCTGACACTTCCTGGTGCTATCACTATATTTGGAATCCAATTTAAAAATAACAAATGCCTTGTTTAACTGTGCATTTGCTACCCTGTTATTGTGCACCTAACAGCCCTTTCAACTGTCTCAATTTAAGCAAATGAGAAACTAACTTTGAAGGAGGCTAATTATACACTTTGCAGACCTTGACTTATGTACAATCTAAATATTTGAGTTCTCATTTTACTTTATCTAGGAATATGATGAGACTACTGTAGTCTTTTCAGTGTAACACAAACAAACGTGGTAAAGCTGGATTTTACCTTTATGTTATTAGGCAAGCTGGTCTGGTTTTCCCTCCCCACCCTACCAAGCAATTAGTCATTTAAAAATGACTTTGCCATTAGTGCCTTTTTTTTAATTGGTTATATCCTCTCTTAATGTAAGAAACACTGCTGTATTAGGTCTGCCAGGAAAAAGCCTAGGAAGAAGCTAATCTACCTTTGAGCACATTAGTAACAACAAATTCAAAGACTGCTTCAATTTCAATACTATGACACTTTAAGAAGCCTAATTGGAGAAATTTTACACTTTCTAAGACTGCGTCTGCTGTTAACTTGAAGGATGATTACAAGCCAGCATTTACAATACTTTTCTAACAGTTTTTAACAAGCTTGCATACCTATTAACAACAGCATACTTTTGAAGAAGTCTAGCATCTTATAAAGGCTTAGAGAGGTAAAGAACACACAATTTTAGTTCTATCCGTATTTGACAGCAATAGCCATGTTTGTTAAAACTTGCTTTAAAGCTCGAGGAACTTACTACATGGTAACTAAGCCTAATTTAACAGTCTGCACCCAGTTTTATTTTTTTCAATTGAAAAACTAGCAATGCTTTCTTCAACACTATTTTTGAAGTGTTCCATTTCACAACATGTAAAGATCTTTGTTTTGTTTATGCTCTGAAGAGAGCAGCTACAACATTAAACATTTGCTTTTAAAGCAGCTAATTGCTTGTTGAAAGAGTGATCGAAAAAGCAGCAGCTCTGTGCAAGCAGTCCCCAGAGAAGTACAAGGGATAGGTTGCAAAATTCGCATTAGATGAGGGCACAAGCAGCTCTTATTGCCAACGGAATTTGCTCCTAAATAGTACTGGGAGCATAACCAATCTACCAACTGTTAGCTACCTTTTCTCCCCTTAATCCAATCTAAATTGAAAATTACATTTAAGATTGGGAAGACCTCACTCTAATCCATAACACCCAAGTCAAGGTCACTTGCCTATGTCAGTATCCTTTCAACCCACCTAGCATACAACTAGATTAAAACACCTACATAAAGCACAAACATACGAAGTTTACATACCACAAATTTTCAGAGGTGCTTCTAGTTCCAGGAGAATAGGCTGGCTAAGAAATATTTCCCGTGATTTTATACACAAGCCCCGAACTTCTGCTTCGGTCATCTGAACGATCTTCCCAGGACGACATCCTCGTACTGAAATGAGATGTTTAACAGTTGATGGTAACTATCACACAGATATACAGCAATAGCTAAGGGCAGATGAGCTGTATTTGAAATCTGTATTTGACAAAAAGCCAGCAGCACACTCCAACACACCTACCAAATGTGTTGGAATTACATATTCCAACACATTCTAAAATTAATCTCCGATACTGTGGTAACCTGTGCTTAAAGGTCTATATGCATTCCTGTTGAATCAGGTTCTCAGAAGAGAACAACTTAAGCCTTGCTTTCGTCCACATTTGGATAAAGAACAACTTGAAAAAGTGTTTAAATTAACAGTCCCATTAGGGTAGAATATTCACAATAGGCAAAAAAATCCAGAGAATGGAAATCCTGAAAACACTTTCACATTAGCACAACAAACTTGTTTAGGACTGCTGAGTTCAACAGGGCTAGCTAAATACAAAGAAAAAAAAACAGGCATTTTTACAGTTTTGGCAGTTGAAATTGCCGTATTAGGATCATCACACTAAAAACTATGAAAGTTTGATGAAACCTTCATTCATATATAATGGCTCTTGAGGTATTGGAACCTTTATGTCCAAACAATGACATTCTGATTAGAATGAAACTGAATTCCTAAACCACTAAGTCAGGTACTCAGACCTATATTTAGCACTAAGTTTTCAAAAGCATTCACATGTCATCGCATTCAAACCAACATCCTCTGGCAAGTTTATCTGCAGCTGCTTCTTTCCATAAATATCTATATGATTCCTCTGTCAGAGGTTTTAATGTGTCTTTAATGAGGCAGTAAAATAGAACAAATGCATCTGCACTTTGGCTGATCCAGTTCAGTCTTCCATCTCAACCTAAACAAATCTTCAGAGTTCAAACTAATAAGCCAGAATGTATCAGTGTCTACAACAGGCAAACATCCTGTTCTGCCATCTGCTTTAGACAGAAGCAAAGTTCAGCATTAAACCATGGTAGCACCTACACGAGAAGGTGGTACAAAACTTTAGCAGTTCAAATCCAAATACTTTCAAACTCAAACATAGTAAGACATTACTTTAGAATAATTTCAGCTGCAATTTCAGTAAGTCTAGTAAGATAGATTTGCGAACAGAATAGCAAAAACTAGTTCTTCACACATAAAATTAGTTCCTGGCTTTCCTGCTTCCCCTCTCCAAAACAGAAGATTAAGCTTGCAACTTTTTTTTTAAATTAATATAACCTCCCTTTTCCTTTTGTTTCCATTTAGGTCCTCAAAAACATACTTCATAGAGAAGATCAGTATCATTATCTACATTGTTCAATGGGGAAAAAAAGGATATGAGGGACAACAGTTTGTCCTAGGTCACCTAGTACTACAGTCCAAAGTGTTAAGCTCAAAAAGCTCTGCTCTGGTTATCACTGCATACTTCTCCCAGTGTAACTGCACATCTGACCATTCCAACACTGTGCTATGAATTTTTAACGAACATCAGACACACACTTCTTAAATTAAGGTTAGGAAGCAGCCACAGGAACATGTGAAAAAGCAGAAATGAAGAATGGTTTTCTCAAGCAGGGAAAAGAAGATGTGAAACTAGATCCTGGGACAGCCACTTTGAGTGCCAAAATAGGAGGAGGGCTAGTCTATCTGCAGGGAGGATACACTGGAAATACTTTGCTCATTAGAATCCCACAAGAACAAGGCTGTGGCATACAGGACGACTTCTGTGAAACTCTGAATCAGTACTAGGTGATATTTACCATATGGTAAGTCACATTCCTTTTGCTGATTAAGATTTCAACTATACTTGAGAAAGTAAACAGCTTTTTAGTAAAACTTTTTTGTTGTTATTCTTCATGCATTAAGATGCTGGCTTACATATTGAAAGAATACAAAGGCAGACATTAGACACAATCAAGGTGACTAGAAAACAATAAATGCCTACAGGCTTCCATTTCACCCCATCTCAAACACTACGTGATGCACTTGTAGATACATCTTGAGCCCCATGGGGATTATTAGCAAAAAAAAAAATCTCAGGCTTGACAGCTTTGCACAAGACTTGAGTATCCAATTTGCGAGGTACCAAAACGCTTCAATCTCCACCTTTTCAAATGCTTCCATTCCAGTAGCTTATAATGATCCCTTTCATACACTACAAACTCATTTTGATAGGCACAATAAACTGTCACTATACATAAGAAAGCTCCCATCTGAAAGAGCAGAGTCTTGGTAACCCAATGGCTATCATTTTATTAAAGCAATTGTTATATTTTAAACCCATGGCTTCTAACATCAAGGTCACGCCTAAGAAACATGCAGCACAACTAGCTTTTCAGTCCCATTTTTCCCCGCTACAAACTGCATTCTTTCAACATGTTTTAATAAGCAATTAGAATCTCCTCTGTATTTAACTACTTTCATAATGTTTTGCAAGACCAGAATTAAGCCATTTGATGTAGATTAAAAGCAAAAATGACTTAACTGCACACTTTTTACATCCATTCTAGTTCTGGAACTCAAACCCAGGAAAGCCCACCATACACAACATTAACATTACTGTAAGTAACACCAGACCAAGCACAGAGTCCAAAATTGAGACAGCAGTTCAAGGAGGGCACTCATAATACTTAAAATAACTTTGATCCAATCAATACTTCTTAGAACACCAGCCTTTAGCTCCCTTTGAAACTCACACGGAGGTTTAAACTTGGAACATTTGCTTTATAGGACTGAGGCTTTACATGCTGCTGGATTTTTGCACTAGAAGACACAGTGAACAGGCAGCTCCTGACTTCAAAATTAACTAACTGCCACAGTCAGTGCATCCAGCACCTTGATGTCAGCTCTTTACCTTTTACAGTAGAGCCTTAAATGTTGCAAGCCCTTAACAGACAAACCCACAAACAGGGCAGTAACTTATTACCACACTTCAGATTCTCCAGATAAGAGCATCTACAACTATGGCAAGTACGTCACTCTCAGAGGAGGAGACAACACACACCTAATGATTGCAGTTACTTCCAGCCTTTGGGAAGGGTACAAATCTGGGCCACTGCACTTTTGCAAAAGCACTGCATGCGCCCCCCCCGCCCCCCCACCTCCGTCCGAACAGTCAGCAGCTCCACATAGCAAACATGTAAGCTCAGTTACATTTGAAGGAGTACAAAGCCTCGGGTTTCCCAAGGAATAATCATCAATAATATAGTTAAGAGAAAAGAAGTTTTCTCCCACAATCTCCTGATCATCAGTAAGTATACTGCATATTGAAAAATGAGAACCTACTGTGACTCTGGAAGCTTCAGCCCTTTACTGGATTCACAAAGGCACTGAAAGGTTCGCCAAGTAGTCATCTGAAACAGCTGTGCCACAGCTGTGGTACAAGTACACAAGAAAGACTAAGCACATCTTTCACCAGCTTTCACTACAACTAGAATTTAGTTCAAGTTCCCTTGACTTGGCTGAGCACTGTATGGATTGTAAACAAGAGCATCTCTCACCACATTTAGTTTTTCAAAAGCCAAATCCCCAAGAACAGATTTAAGAGGAGGTTATGAGAATGAGATCAAGAGTGTAAGTGATGTATTTCAGACTCATTTACAAATTACTATAGCTAACCATTCTTAAAACATGCAAGTCATAGCTGCATGCATTGTAAAATTTGTAGCTCACAAAAAGCCTCTAACAGCATTGGGAAAACCATCATTTCTAATGGTTGTCATTTATGCAGGGCTAAAACGGCATCTCAACATTAGACATAAATTAATTCTCTTTAATCTAAGACACAGATGCTGTAAACAAGTTTTGATTTACATAAGTCTTTGGTAGGGATGGCAATTCCTGTTGTAACACACAATCCCCCGTGCGTAGTGCTGTGCCAGAACAAGCCTTCGCTGCAAGGAGCTTAAAGCAGAGTGACACAGCAGGGAATAAAGAGAATTAAAAGCAACTATATGCATTGTACTGTCAGACTATTATTTTAGCACAATAGATCCTATAGTAATCCAAAAACTGCTCTAATATTAAAATGGTCTCTGCATCTACACAACCTTTGATAAGCAACCTTAGCGAGTCTACTAATAGCAATTAGTAATCAGAGACACTAGTTGCACAGTGACAGGAAAGAAAAAAATTAGCAAAAAAATGATCTTTTTTAGTCCCTCCAAATTCATGCCAGAGAGTAGCATATTATGTAAGGCAAGGAGAGGAAGAAAACAAATAATACTAAGGAAATTGGGTCAAGAACTGGCTGTTGGAAGTTCTATGAGCATCACTTTTTGCCATACTCTTTCATGAACTGGAGAAAATACATTCAATCTATTCCGTCACACTGTTTCTGGTGTGCCTCTCAAAGTAACCAAGCTGCTCATTTTGCGGCATCACCAAGAGAAGTTTCTTCAATTAGTAAATCAGCTTTGGTATGCACAGCTCTCCTAAGCATTTATACTGTGTTCTCCAATACCAGACATGTCCTGTTTACTGGACAAAATACTCACGTGTTTAGCATAACATTAAAACCCAGACAGACTTCTAAGTCTCATAAAAAATCGGGCCAGCATTATTGCTAAGAAGCAGCCTCCTCCTTTCCCTACACTCTGCTTTTTTTGCAGGCATATGCATTTATGTGGCCACACAGTAAACTGCATCAGACACAGCAAAACAAAAATGTAATCTAGACAGTTCCCTAAGCTGGAGAATACATCCACTGTGAACTTGGGCTAGGACTAGTGAAGGCATAAGAAGCTGGTTCTGCTTCTCTTCACAGTAGCTCCAGCCAAGCTTATTTCTGAAATTACATCTTTAGAGATCTATTTTGCCAGAGCATAGCTAAAAAACCCAAAACTACATCACAAGACTGCAAGCATACAATTTTACAAATTGTACACAAGCAATTCCCACAAGCTTACACTCCCCCCAACATTCTGTGGAATGTTTAATGATTGGTGATTAACAACTATGACATTTAACTATTTATTTCTTGTACTTCAAAGTACTTTGGAGTATTTGATGAATCCTCAATAGTAGGAAGAGACAGATTTGGAAGTCAAAGGTGGCATTACCTAGGACTTGGAAAAAACCAAACAGTTCTTACACTGATTTTGGAAACATGTTCTGAAGTTATCTGCTCTCAGCATTTTTAAAAACCAAGTTATATACTTTCATGGTTTTAAGTCAGGAATCCTACATTGGATTTTAAAAGTGTCTTTCATTTTGGAAAGCAAAACTTCTACTCCCTCAAAATATTTTCTGTTATTTAAATTGTTCAGCTGTCATCCAGAAGCAGCCACTCCCTATCTTGCAGCAAAACACTGAGAGTTAAGCCAGCAACACAAGTTTTCAAAGTTTCAGAATTGCTGTAACAGAACTAACCTTAGAATGGCTTTCATTCATGTGTTACACTGGTGGACAACAATAATATAAACGAAGCCCTGCCAAAGCTCTGCTCAATCAGTAAGATGCATATCACTGAATATACAGCTACTCTGCATGGTGTACGCAGCAAAGCCCTGTACCTTTCCCAGGGTACATTATCCAAACTCCCCACTAAAAATAGAAGAATCAGCCTTCTAGGGAGTTTTTTCCTGAAGAACAGTGCTTTCCTATCCAAGTACTCTTAAAATCTTAATAAATTTGCCTTCACTGGATGTCCTTGATATTAAGTATTTTGCTTAATAACACAGTGATTGCTTGTGAACTCATTTTAGTAGGACTTAGTTAACATGAAACAAATTCACTGCAGAGTAGAAGACTGCCCAAGCCTTTAATTTCTAACCAAGAAAATAACCAAACAATGAAGTGTTCTTCTACCCAAACCTGAATTTACATTCTTAAAATACATACTATCCAGCAGAATTATCATTCATGGAGGAGCTTCATTAGAAATTAGTACGTAAAGTTGCTTCAGGGGATACCCAAATAAGCCCACAAAAACACGCAAGTGTCCCTACACCAACATCCGCCCACTATATTTGCTTTTCATGGACCACCTGCTTCCTTACACAGAGGTTCCATAAAATAACTGATGGTCTCAATCATTCTGTATCATGCAGTTCCAAGAAATGACGAATTCAAGATTGAAGGACAAGATCACATCAGTTACTCCATTCTGTAAGCAAAATGTGTAACCCTAATGCTTGTTATTGGTCTATATTTACTGTTTGCTTACTTACACTTGAACCTAAAACTCATGCAACTAGCAAAGCATAAAGTAGAAGCCTTTTACTATGCTGTATTACATGAAGTGGTGACAATTCCTGTTCTAGTCCACTTGGAAGGCTAACCTAACACAAAAATCTTCTCATGAAACAGAATTTCACCTTCTTTCTCAAAGTTTAACTTTCTTTTCCCATAAAGCAGTGCTAATGAAATTCCTGAAATTTGAGGAAGGCAGAGGCAAAATACCAAGTTACTTCACAACTCCTGAGAAGTACCAAGGACAGAAGTTACTTAAGTTGTAATCCAAAAGGTTAGCGTTTAACATGACTTTTGCACCTCTAAAATTTCTCGGGTATTTAACTAATATGGCTATGCAGGATATACACACAAAAGGTTTGTATCAAGCTTATATTAAAAAACCAGAAACACACAGAAGATGGTGCTGTGAAACTAAGATGACCTAGCGTATGTACTAAGACAAATCACACAACAGTAAGAAGAGGCAAACAGGTTCATTTCTATGTTCAAATTATAAACCAGATACGTACTGCTTTAGAGGCACCTCAGGTTGTAGTTAAGAGTAGATTCCCCTATACATGCACAACCTTCACTGAGTACAGCATCTGACCTTATGATTAATAGCCAAATATAGTATGCTTGACCTTACAGTGCTAAACCATATATTGTGGTGTTGGGTTTTCTTCCTGTTCTAAAAAGTTATATACCTACATTTGGTGGTCATTAATGAGCATTTAATTGCAACTATCAAGTATTAAAAATCCTCTTATCTACACTAAATAAAAACAGTGACTGTTTTCCTTTTATACTATGATTTAGCTGTACTCTGAGCAAGACACTGAATGACTCAAATAAAAACTGTGCTGCAGAATATCTAAATGAAACAGTTAGCGAATCATGTAGCCTTCAAGTGGCAAAATAGCCAGCCAGAATAAAGGAACATCAGCACACACTGCCTGACGCTGGGCTCTTGGCCTTCAGTGGAATTTTTCAAGCCAACTATCCAATTCGTCATGCACTTATAAAGCTAAAGATGAACTGGCTGATATCTGCACTGCTGTACAAACCCAGAAACAAACGTCATTCTTCTTTCTATTCCTTCTCCCTGTTTAATACAATACCTACCCTCCTTAAAACATATGAAGAATGCTTATTTTCTTTCTCTAAAGACTAAGAATATTTCAAAAATACATCCTTTGCAAGAAATTTCTTATTAAGTTCTCCTTGTTTGTCTTTCTAATAGCAGATTATCCAGTGATTTCACACCAAACGAGGTAATAACTCTTGTTTATTCAAGGTTCACCTCCATGATTTGTTTATATTGTTCTGCAACAGATTATTAAGGTCTATTTTTCTTCTCTGCAGCCGCCTCTTTTTCAGTATCAGTTACAGAGCCTGCAGAACTGCAAGCACTACTACTTTATCATACCAGACCATCAGGCTGGCTGGATAGGTTAATAAGTCAAGATACTAACCAAACACGAAATAATGTATTATTGACCAGAATACATTGGCCCAGTAGCTCTACACCATTTAAAACTAATAAGGAAAAACTCAATTATTTCACAAGCATTTAAAATCCAACTTCCATTTGAAAAATTAAGCAATATTCAAATTTCTATCTTTATCACAACCTGCAAGACCGCTGAAATCAGAAGAAACTGAAGGCTGCAGCTTGCTTAGAAGACATCACATGACACTAAGAACACTATGCAAGTAGCTTTTATTAAGGCAATCAAAAATCACACTGAGCTGAACACTGAAGCAATAACAATTCTCCACGTCTACTGGAAGTTTGACAACTCTCAACTATTTCCCAGCTTTCCTGATGGATCAGTACTATCAGAACTAGTAGCCCTCCTAGTCTCACCAAAAATAATTTTGTTTTAGAGCAGATCCACATTAAGTTCCATCAACCGAATTCAAGTTGTTAATTTGAAATAGGTTAGCTAGATTTAGGCAAGCAAGAGGTCTTGCCTAGACAAGGTAAATTTGTTTGTACAGCTATATAAATAAACCCTCTTCACAGAAATCCAGCTTGTATTTAAGGCTACTGTATGTGTGGTTTTCCCTACGTACATCCTCTCTTCCATATGGTAAACTCCTTAGTGTTTACCAAGACAGACACCTATATATTTGAAAGTGCAGAAAGTCCAGTCCAGCTGGGCTGCCTTATACCAAGAAATTTTAAGAGTAATTTACAGCACAGAAACAGGAAGCCCATCACGCAGACAGATATATGGCAGTCTCTCTTAGCATCATCCCCAGCACTCTTTACAAGTAAGGTCACACCTATTCCAACATCCTTGTTTGGATACAGAGGGAACTTCTCCACACATCACCAAAGCTTAATTAGCTTAGAGCCTGGCTTAAAGGTAAGCCTGGTGTAGCAGTTTAGCTCACAGTGGGATACATGGTGTGCCTAGATAGGGCAAAACACAATATACTCCACATCTGCTGTACTTTTAAGTGTCTCATGTGTGTGCGTACTCCTGTGCTGACCACAGCTGGAATGGACTGGGAAAATCTATCCACCAGATGGCATAGCTGGGAAGGTAAGAAGGAAAAAAACCAACAAGAAAAAAGTCAGCACACCGAAGCAAAAATGGGACGATTGTCTTTTTGTGTACCATAGTGCAACTAAGCCTGACCCATGACTAGAATTCTGAGTACTAGTGGAAGAAGGAAACAGTCTTAAGACTAATTTGGCTTGTTGACTTTCATGGTCACGCATCAGTCTGAAAGTGTTTTAGCAGAGCTATGGAATTTTGTGTTTACATGACCTGTAAGTCTTTGCAAATTCGCTTACAAGCGATTTCTTTATCAAAAGAGATCTTATAATAAAGCTAAAAGTATCTCCAAGATCAGTCAGGAATACATCTAAGAGCACTAGCACCTCCCTCATTCTTCTAGTAAAGAAACAGGAATGGGAATTTAAGTCTGGAGGTAGAAGAAATAAGAGAAAGCATTGCCATGTTCAGACTTTAAGCATACAGTATACACTTTAGTTTAACTTTCCTCCAAATAGACGTTATTTATAGGGTTATCATTAACTAGTAACCAAGTACTAGACACATTGCAAGAGAAAGTTAATTCAAAACAAGCTGTTACCATTCCTAAATTCACCACTTAACCAATGAATAAAAAGGATAAGAACTTGGTATATGCAAAAGAACACAGAAATGAAAAGCTGATGTCCTAGAAGTCTATCACCATGCATTACACTATGGTTCAGTGAGTTCTTCTGAAAACTATCCCCAATTTAACTCAAGAGTTAATCAATCTGGCTTCCAGCAGTCAAAAGATCTCTAAAATAAGTACACATTGAAGATAAGCATGCATGCACACGCGTTGAGGGTTGGGGAGATGTTCTTGATGAATTCTCCCAAGCAGTATGACTATAGGCCACCTCATATTGATATCTCAGAAAAAAGAAAAAACCAGAACGCATGAAGGGTAAAACGATTTAAGTAGGTAATTCCAATCAAAAGGCAAGTTAACATGTCATATAACCCAAAAGATACATAGTCTTGAGCAACAAAGGTAAAAACAGTTAGAGTAACCTAATTAAAGCAAGAGCAAGAACTCATGACAGCTAATATCACAGCCTAAAAACAGGTGTCAGCAACCCAGCGACAGCATGGAAGTTTCCTGTTGGTGTGGCTTTTGATATGTATTTGCTACACTTTAAAATTTATGTGCAGCAGCCACTGAGACGCAATTGCGGACTGCTATTCAAACTTAAAGCCATCCATTTCACTTAAAAGTAACCAAAAGGACTAAATATCTACTTCATGGCAAAATTCCACAAAAGTGCCTTTTTATTATTTCAATGTGCATTTTTACAGCTCAAAAGACAGGTCTCCTTATCCTTTAAGTCAAAGTTGAAGCGTAATGGAGCCAAAAAACTTGCTTTAAACTAATTAATTGCTCCAGAGACAAGAGTCAATAGAAATTTTTCTGTGCAAGCAGCTTGGGAAGGGATTCATACTCATTTTACCAGAACAGGTCAGCTAAGCAACAGCATGAGCTCCAGAATGTAAGTTGCCAACTGTACAAAAAAAGCTTCATTGTGAAACACTACTATTCAAACCACAGCTTAAAATATTGTACACGAGCAGTACAACATATAAGAGATGTTAAATGGAAGCAAAAATAATTCAGACACAAGGCATTCTTTTAATAGGGGCTTTTTTCAAATAAGACCTGCAAGAATCCATTCCCTTTCAGATACAAGATCTTGTACAAGGCACCCTACTGTTAGTAGGTGACATGCAGAGGATGAACCACCCCATTTCCCTGAAGAATCTTCCTAATCTCTGCTCAGAGGGATAAACAGAGATGAAAAGTTGTAAGCAAAGCTTGGTTCAGAAGTTGCATATACATATCCCTAAAGATTAAAGTACTGTGGAATACAACGCACAGATTAGGTTGCCTGGACACAAGGCACCCAATCATAATGCAGAAAGCTAGAAAGTTGCAACACAAGTATTTATGCTGTATGTAAAAGATACAGAATGTGTACTTTAAAAGTCTTAGTTAAAAAAAAGGATAAGCAGAGTAATATTTAAGATAATAGACAGTAGAACAATCCAACAAGTTGCATACCAAAACACTGCAGAATCCTCTGCTGTTAAAGCAATCTATATTTAAGTAACTACACTGATGAGCAAAGAGGAAAACTACCTTTCTAATATATATTTTTAAAGTGTCTCTCAAAAAAACCCAGCACCACACATATACATGCATTTTGATGTCCCCAAAAAGACCCACACTACAAAGTCAATGTTTACTAAGTTACTATCAGGTTTGTCTTAAAATCTGGGTTTCAACATCCAGAAAAAGGGAGTTTTATCTGTATTAGTGATCAAAGATAAACCTTGACTGACGATACCTGCAGGTTTCTTAATACTATACTACACTGCATACCTTAAATCACAAACATAAGCACAGTTGCCCAAAGCCTTTACGTATTTTACAACATTGACTTTATTGCTCATAATTAAGTTTCACACCTAAAAAGAACAGAGAGCAACTACTAAAAAAAAAAAATCCTTAAAGCACTAAAAGCTCTGCTTTGTAGTAACTCAGCTGAACAAAACTTTCCGACTTTTACAAAACTTGTTTCGCTTCCAGAACTGTGTATACTCCATAGACTCCTTTCTATAAGCCTTCTGCAAAGTGATCCAACTATTCAAGGAGTACAGCAACCAAGTAAATGAACAGTGCATATCCACGGATGTACTCTCATCTCCAATCTACCAGGTATTTGTTGAATGTGGAATGGAAGATTAATGGCAGAAGAGGCCTAAGAAGACTAAACATTCAAGACATAACTTAAATAAAAAGAAAATGCTAGGAATAATTCCTCAGCTTCTCCAAAAGCGGGGAGTAAGTCAGTTTCTGCCTTACTTTAAAGGAAAGACTATTTAATACACACAAAACCCTTCATAGCTTTTATTAGCCATCCGTGACAGCCACTTTTGGAGACTGCCCCGTAGGCAGGCAGCGGAATGTCAGCACACTAAATCCCTCTCGTTCCACTGACACTCACGTACATACAATTCCATACCTAACGCAGCTCGTACATATAATTTTAAACACAAAAGACTGCGACGAACAGAGGAAGGGGTAAGGCCGCCCGTAGCTCTGCTAGCGAGGCTTCTCCAGCTCGCCCCTCAGCCAGGCAGCTGCAGCGGGCGGGGGGAAGGCAAGACAGAAAGCTAGGCTTTTTTTTAAATAGGAAAGCAGCCACTTCACCTAGACAGGGAGGAGGGACCCCCGCGCACACCAGCGCCTACAGGATGCTTAAAAGCGTCCCTCCTCCCTCCGAAGGGCTCGGCAGGGCCGAGCTTGGGTCTCGGGGCACCGGCGAGGCGCGCCAAGGCGCCTCCCGGCCGCCACGCCGGGCCTGGCGGCGCGGGGAAGGCGCTGCCCCCGCTCCCCCGATCGCAGGGCGGGATGAGCCCGCCCCGCCCGCTTCCCCCCACACCCCGCCGGCAGCGCCGGCTCCGGCGGGGAGGCCGAGGGGAGGCGACGGCGCCCTCTCGCCCTCCGCGGTGCGCGCGTGGGGCAGCATGCAGCCGGGGCTGCCCGGGGCCTCACTCACCTTCCAGCAGCCGGGTGATGAGGCTGTCCACGTTCAGCTCCCCGTCCGCCATTTTGTGGCCACCAGACTCGGTCCCGGGCGGGGAGAGGGCGGGGTGGAGGGCGCTTCACGGAGGAGGAGGAGCAGGGAGCGATGGCCGCAGCTACAGTAGCTCCCCCCACCCCCCTCCGACAGTCCCCTACCGCCGCCCGGCTTCTCCCGCGCTGGCAGCCGAAAGCGCCGCGCCCGCTCCCTCACCGCTAAATGGGGGGAAGCGGCCACCCCTCCTCCCTGCACCTCCTCCCCGCCTCAGAAGCCGCTAGGGCGCATGCGCCCCCTCACCCCTCCCGCCGCCGCGGCTCTGCCGCTCCGCGCTCCAGGCACCGCGCAGGCGCCGAAGGTGCTGGCGGGCTCCGGGGCGCATGCGCAGAGCGTCACCGACCTTCCCTCCCGCATCCCCCGCGGGTCTCCAGGTTACCGGCCGTCGCTCGGCGGCCGGGCCGGTCACCCAGTCACCTGCCGGCCTGCGGGTCTCGCAGGAGGGAGCTGCCCAGCCCCTGCGCCCCGATCCGGGCTTCCCTGGCCTGCTTTCTGCCCGGCCCGGGCCTAAGAGCCCGAGGCCTCGCAAGCCAGGCCCCCGCAGGGCTTCCTTTGGGTCCGACTCTGGGTTTGCCCCTTCAGGCCTCCACAGAGCGCGGGATGAGGAAGCCTTTCCTGTCACGACGCCTACAGCCGCCAGTCCTGAGAGGTTGGGCAGCTCTGCCGGCTGTCCTAACTCGGAGAGCCGCTCCGAGGACGTGGGGATACTTGGCACTTCTCATGGTGCCCCACCTCCTTACAACGTGTTACTGCAGAAGAGTGGTGGCTTTACCTTAAGAAGAGGTTATGTTGGCAGCCATCAATTATGGACAAAAGGCAAGAAAATGAGTCCTAGTAGGCTGCGTGTAACCTGTGTGTCACCCCTTCTGCTGAAACTGCGCCTGTGAAAGCTCACAGTTTATTAAAAAAAAAATCTGTCAGAACTGGAATGACAAGTTGTGCTCTTTATACCCCTCCTCTAACACAGTTGTCAGAAAAACCTCCTAACCAATGTGGTTTGTGTTTCATTGCGGCTGGACGGGCTCTGAGTACTTTTTTAGTCATTTATTAAACTTTTTTTAACAATGAGTGGTCTAAAAACGTTATTTTACATACTTCTGTCAACAGATGCTTGCCTTGGATGGACAGAGAAGTGCTTTAAAATGTGGGTGGTGAAAACTTCTGAACTGGGACAGCAGACAAATACATGTATGTTGACAAAATGACAAAGTGCAGATGTTCTAGAAAAAACAAGCAGCTTATTTATATTCCTAAATATAGATGTTGATGTAGAAACTTATCTCTGTGAGATAGAACTTCAGGTTTTCCATCAGTCTCTACAAGCCAGCAAAATTCTGTCACCTTAAATAATTTCAAAACCCATTTTTTAATCTCTTGTTTAGGAGAAAATGAGTAGGAGCAAAACAAAAGCAATTAGGGTAAGGCGGGGCAATGATTAGGCGTCAGATGATGCTAGGTGTCCAGACAGTCAGGTAAAAGAACACTCTTTTGAAATACCTACGCAATGATAATAAAGTTTCACTTGATACATTGAAGGAAGAAGAAGAAACTCCAGAAGAGAAAATTGATTTTGTATGTCAATTTGTAGGCAGCATATATGGAAATGTAATTCCAACTCATCTGCTGAAAGCATATACTGCTATCCTATCTTATTTTTCAAATTCTGCTAGTAGTGAATAAATAAAAAAAAATAAATATTTTTCTTTCATTTTTTTGTCAAACTAGGAAAAATAATTACTCAGCTTTTAAAAGGATATTCCTTATCCCAACTACTTCATTGCTGCCAAAACTAATAGATCCGCAGTCCCTCTTGAGCTTTTAGGAATTGTCCCAGTTTCATTTCACACAACCGAACTGCCCTGAAGGTTATTTTAAGCCATCGCAACATCAGGTTCAGACATAATAATATTATATTATCACAGAACATTCTGCATTGACAAAAAAATGGGGATATGAAATTATCTTTCACTGTGGTATAAAGATACAATTAATTTGTCTTCCAAAACTCCAGAAGATACTAAACTTTCAGATACACTGAGCAAAACATAATTCCATAACAACTGTTTTTACTAGGCATGTCAGCATGTTCCAGAAACAATTCAGCAGCATATGATAATAGCAAAATAATTTAATAAGCAGAGATGCTATGGAACAGAACAAGCTTCAAAAAATACCTCACTTCTTTCCTTGTAGACGCTGTGCTGGTGTCTCACTTTATTTTACCACATCACATCTGAACCCACGTTGACCTGTATAACTCGTGCCATTGCATTATTGAGGATCTCTGGTAAATAGATTAAGCTTGTTTTCTACTCCATTTCACTACTTCTCTGTTTTCTCAGTTTTCTTGAGGGGCTGATGGATAGCTGTGTCATATGATGAGGAAAGCCCACTGGTGCTGCCCTTGACGTCAGAAGGACACCACCTCGCAGGACACCTCTCGTTTCCCATCATGGCTGCATCCCAGCTCGCACACCACAGCATGCCTTCCCTCTTTCTCCATCGGCCCATGCGGTGGGAACATAGCTGGGTGACAGAGTCGCTCCCCAGCTGTACGTGGGTTGTCAAACAGGAGGATGGTCACCTCACTGGGCTGCATAACCCTGTAAAGTTTGCCCTGCCCCCGCCACCTTGCTTCGTAGCTTGAGTGGGGAAACGAGTATATGAGTTTCTCTCCCAGTGGGTAAAACTTGACAGGTCCTGTTGTTTATGTTGGCCTAATCCCAGTACAACAGATAAAATTTAAAGATTAGAGAATGAGGCCCATTGTCTTCTGTGATTCAGAAAGAAATTGTTGATGTGGACTGAACGTGTTTTCTTTGATCAAGGGGAGATGTTCAGTAATTTTTGGCATTATAGCATACACAGATACAGGCCAAAGATACCTAACTGGTGACTTAAGTAGCAGGAGGAGCTGAACGTTGCTGGTGCCTATGGCAAATTCTCATTAATCATCTTCAACTTTCTAAACTTCCTTTCAGTTATTTTGAAATTTCCTCTTATGCCCACTAAAATGGCTTTGCGTCTAACTTTCCCCTACTTGGTCTCAGTGTCATTTACCCTAAATGCCCTGTCTGTAAACTTTCCTCTCCTTATCCACATGCCATCTCAAGGTGTCCTTTAATTTGCACTGCTTTTCCGCTGAGTTTATAGGATTTGAAGGACAGACATTTCCAAAGAAGGTAGCAAAAAATTATATGTTAGTAAATGTCATTCCCTAAACTGTGGCTCTCTAGATATGAGTTCTCACTTACGCTGCTGCTGCGAATTTGAGACCGTTGCATCCCCAGCTATAGAGCACTGTCTCAGCATCTCTGATGTTACCTACTCTTTCCCAGTAACCTTACGTTGGTTCAGCCAGTACTTCTGCTACTCACTGCACTTTAAAGTTAGTGCACTACATGCACTTTTAAGTTATTTACTACACCATTGTAACTGCTGCTTTCAAAAACTGTGTCCCCAGCTACGTTGTCCTCCTAGGTCTGTCATCAGTTACCTGCTAGACAGCACATGGCAGTATTTTACAGCATTATCCCATCACTATAGCTTGTTTCTAATGTACTCTTATCACCTTTGCCAACTGTAACTCAGGGCTGACTTCAGCTGTTACGTAGATGGGAGGAGGAAGCTGGGAGGAGCCATGTGGTTAGTTTTCCAGCATGTAATTAGGAGCATGTTCTCCCTGGGCGGCAATAGCTGAAGCACCGTTGCCTTCTCAGTGCCCTTCTTCATTTTCGGACTTGAAACAGAAATTAGTGATCCAAATCAGCAATGTATTTTCTTAGGATAGTTTGTTTACAAAATATTCACAGATCCTGTTTCTTTAGTCAGAAATGGCAAGAAACTATTGAGGTAATCTCAAAATATAGAGAGACTGCAGATAAATTATCACTATTTTGTCCCTAAAGTTTAGATTCAGAGACGGGTGCAGAAAACAAAACAGATCTCACTCCATAGCACTTTATGACCCTTTTTCATTTCTCAGTATTAGCACTGAATCTGGGTAAATAGTAGGATTCATTATATCCTTTTAAGATTTTAAAAAAAAAACAAAAAAAACAATACTTTTGTACACTGAGGTAAAACCAAGGCTTTCTCAACTTTCCTGAGAAATTAGGGAAGGAGGAGGACAGTCCCAAAATAGACAGTGATTTGGGTTTGGAGGCACGTACCTAGGATGTGAAAAACTCTCCTCTGAACTGCAGCACCCAAGGCAGGTCTCTTGGTATCACCATTTGGAACTGCAACACTTTGTATAAATAATTAAATGTTCACTGGGGCAGGGACTTGGGTCTAGCTCTGTGTCAGGTGAATGGCCCAATCATTGAACGATAGAGCTGGTCCATCTCTCTTAATGTAGCTATTACAGTTGTAGAAATAGTTAAATATTAATCTAACCAAAGAGGCAGGCTATTATTAGAGTAACACCGTAAATATTCTACATACATTTTACACTGATTCTTTCCACTTCAGAGAGCTAATAGGGAAGTCAGACTCAGCCTCCACAGATTCTTGTCATATATTTGCTCATCATTACCTGGGCAACTTCAGTGAGCTCTCAGTTTTAATTCCCACATTTATAAAGTGGGAATAATAACATGTGTGAACCTTTCCAAGGAGTGAAGAGACATAACTGAAATACTTGAAACACAGGAAGAGATCTTTGGTTGATACACAAATGTATTTGCTATAATCATCAAAGCTTTAGTATTTTTTGAAGAACAAGGTTTTTTTGTAGATTAATACTGACCCTCAATTCCTGTGAATGTAGTTATGCCCTCATTGCCTTTTATGCATACTTAAAAGGCAGGGCAGGTCTAGATGTTCCCTTATTTTCTCTGGAATTAAACCAAGAAAACAGATTGTTGATGTCAAGCACCAGTGTTGAAACAGTTAAAATAATAGAATAGATATTTCAATGCAGCACCTGTGACTTGAAAGTCTTCTTTTGAAAAGAGCAGCTACCCCTGCCCTATTCCGATAGCTCCAAGCTGGGTTAGAGAGCCTGGGCACGATAAGCACTGCCTCGGAGGCACAAGAGAGAGCTTCCCGGGAGCTGCATGCAAAACAAGGACAAGGTGAAGCATACCCAGTGGTACGTATCACAGATTACTTCATCTCTCGGTGTCAGAACTATTTAGAAGTGTGAAGAGCTTTTTTTTATTATATTTATTAGCATATGACACAATCTCGGTTCCCCTGGCAGCCTGTCCTACTGCCCACAAACTATCAGAAATACACAACACCTGCTGTGGCGTTATTCCCCAAGCAAGGAAGGGGGAAGGACTTCTGAAGCAAAACAAGGCAAATAGTTTGGGCCTGCAGGATCTGCAGTTTGGGGAACGTCAGTCAAGCTTACTACTCCTCTGCCTTGGAGAGAAAAATGTTCTTCTCCTCCTGCTTCCCAGGAAGGAACAGCTGCGAGAACTGAAAATGTCTGCATCCATTTTCCTAAGTAAACACGGGAATATTTAGTTTCAGCGAAAGCAGATGGTTTATGCCCTGTGAATATGCTGGCATTTGACACTAGCAGCCAGAGTTTCACAAAATGTGTGCAGAGCATTAGAAAGAACTCCTTTTAACTCAGGGCCCCAGCACAAGAAATGTAAGCTGTGAAGGTAGTAATAACAGACTCACAAAAAACCCCAACCTTTATCTAGGGATCTCCAAGTGCTCTCTAAATATTATTAATCAGACCACGTAACAGTCCATGAAGTAATTAAATTTTGATACACATTTCTCACAGAGGGTTACACTAAAGATGAGAAGGTAAATGTGTTCCTCCGGGTTATGCAGTGAGTCACGGTCTAGTCTCCTGTGTGCTCTGACCATCCACATGTCTCTTTTCTTGCAAATGCCTCTCTAGTGTGCTGTGTCCTCAGACATATTCCCAGGACACGATTTTTAAATGTGAAACCATTGCTGTTAATAGCACAGGGACAGGACTGCGGTGTATGCAGCGTGCATCGCCATAGCTGGGACATCTGAGTGCTCTGTGGGGAATTTATAATATGCTAAAGAGATTGGTGAACAGCCCTCAAACCTCTTGCTAATGGCAGTTGCAATGGATGTTAAGTGTCTGAAGATGCTTAATTATTTGGTGATTTTTATTGATTTGTGTTGTTACTGTTTAACATAACTCTATAGTAACAAAGCATCTCTTTTCTACTAATCTGAAAGTGGTTTTCAACCGCTCAGTAATTACACTATGTGATTCTGATAGGTACACCATTTTGTTGGACTACTGGGAGGCTGATGTGGTTTGCTCAAGATTACTCATAGCTTGAAAAACAAGGCTCAGGGGGCTTCAGGCCTCGTGGTCGCTGACTGCTGCAGCACGAGTTCCTGAGCCAAATCCAAACCTGCTGACTCTCCGTCGTCTGCTGCATGTAAAAATAGGCTTGGGAAGGATTTCTTTTTACTTGCCGTTTCAGAGTGAACCTGCCCGCCAAAGCATGTCTGTTTTCTGGATCACTTGGTGCAATGCATGTTTATTGTGAATCACTAGGTCACAATCACTGCTTCAAAGTCCTACCGCTGTGAACCCTGAAGTGTGTCCTGGCTTCAGGACACAGAGAAGTCCAAAATGTCTCCTTAAATGTTGGTTTCCTTTGGTTTCCAGGAGAGAAGCTGTGTTGTGCTCTGGTTTATCCCATCGTCTGCATGGCAGAGGGTGTGCCACGGAGCACACCTGCCCTGCAGTTGAGGCAACGCTATAATTTAATATACTTCATGATCAGCATTTTAAGCGTTTGAATTTGCTATTTCTCCATTATGTAATTACATAATAATAATAATAATTTAACTAACACAATGTACGTGGAGTTTTGCTGTTGCTTCTTATGTAAATCGGAGATATTTAGCAATATGTTACAAAATGGGTACATATATTTCAGAGTGAGATGTAAGAGGTTACTTTGATTCAGAAAAAATAAAAAGGAGCTGTTGGGAAAACCTATTTTATAGAGAAAGAACTATTTAGTTATAAAGCTACATCCCGTGGCTCATCCACTAACATGGAAACTGCAGCACTTCAAGGTGTTTAAATTAAAGCAAACAAACCCCACAGTATTTTCTACTTTCTTAGAGAAATTCAGGTACTTAATTTAGATTCAAAAACTGAACCGATATACAAGTGAGGAATTTGAGGATGAATTTAGATAAAGTAACATGAATCACTAACAAAACATTGAGGAAATAGCTAATCTTTAGGTACAAAAGAACATTTATTTTAGTTGTTAATCTGCTCATAAGAAGGAGATACTCTCTGTATTTAAAGTACACTCCAGAAGAATTAAAAAGAAATCTAAAGTCAAATTTAGATACCAAAACGTGTCAGATACCTTGACTTTACAAAATTGTAACACATGCTTCTCATTCCTGTTAACTTATGTGGTATTTTTACTATCTATCAAGTCATCTAATTCATCCTCATTTTCCAAAAATAGTTCACCTGCATACAGTCTGGCTCAGAAGAGCAGGAGCTAGGAGAGACCACATCACTGTGACTAGTAGTGATGGGTCACACTGACAGATTTAAGCCTGAAGTCAGCAAAACCTAGACTTACTCTGAAAGCCTGGGCGGGCTTGGCTAAGATGGGGCCATTAGCTGTCGTGGGTTTTGGGGGGTGTACACTGTGGCCTCCCAAAAGCATATCCCGGGTCCATGGAAATACATGTGGCCGAGGCTGGATACACAGCACTTTCTTGGTGGTGGCAATGCTGGCTGACGGTGGTCTCTCCAAGCTCCTGCTGTGGTTTGCTGTCCCTGCAGTCATGCTGGTGTGTTTGTGGGATTGCACTGCCAGCCAGATGTCCACAGTGATCCAGATGAATAACAACTCCCTCTGGCTCTCTGGAAAGCACTAGCTTTACCCCACATTGCTTTCAGTGACCTGGTGTATAGCACATCTCCCAAATACGTGTGTCTCAGCATGAGAAGACCAAGGACTGTGGTATAAGGATGAAATGGGCAGTGGCAAACTGGGGATGGGGACTGGCTAGGCAGCCTCCCAAAGCGATGGTGTGGCGTAACTGTACCCGGTGGCGGGCTAGCGGGGAGGCTGCAGCCCCGAGCTGCTGCTGCTCTCGCATCCTACTGAGTCATCGCATGACTTCAGATAAGCCGCGTGCTTTATCGTGCCTCAGCCTGCCATCTGCAAATCAGTGATAACAAAATTTAAATAATTCAGAAGAATGTAGCAAGGCTTAATTGAGGTTTGTAATATGTTTTGGACTCCTTACATGCTACAGTTGTGCAGCGTTTAAGGTATTGTTGTTACGGAGCGTGTTGCTAGTAGTGCCGTCTTCCTTTAATATTCTCCGCAAACTCGCTCTCTTCCTACTTTCATTATCAGCTCTCAGCTTTGGTGTCATTGTGTTGCTTGGGCACCTTCTAATTTAAATTTCATATTTTGATTCCTGGGTGATAACTTCAAACACCAATTTTCTTCTGATACGCTATACAGCCTTTTTCTCATTTTAATGAAACCTAGCAACCATAATGTAAATTGGAAATAACTACAGCCCATTAGACTATTGAAATCCCTGAAGATTTGAATTATTCACTATTAACAGAACTCGTGTAATTATAGGTTAAAATATCACTTAGGCATTTAGCATACATCAGCTCCACTGTTAATTTTTAGCTCTTGATCTGTATTAGTAACCTCAGCTTGCTAAATTAAAGGATATGCCTCCAATTAGCCTAAATTTAACATTCAAGAACACATCTCTGGTGGCATGATGCTTATAAGTTTAGAACATCCAGGCAATTTCAGCTGAGCTATTGAGGCTCTATTACAAGTGGAAGAGAAAACATTTTCTTATGAACACTTCCATGACTTTCACAGGGGCAGAAGTAAAAGGACAAAGCTGCGTTTTGCGTAAGGCACAAAGCCAAAAGGGTCTCAGGCGCTGTCGTGCCCTGCCCCTGTAGGGACCCCAAAAAAAGCCTGTACCCAGGGCAGAGGCAGTTGGGTCATTGAATGAGACCCCAGAAATGAAAATACTGAGTCCGGAGCTGTCTGACTTGGGCAACAAGAAAATATTGAGATACATATGGAGAGAGAGAAAGAGAGAGAGCGCTGATACAGTTAGCAAAAAAACCCCACCACAAAACAACTGACAAAAAAAAAAAAGATCTTACTTTCCTGAAGAACCTTGCCTGTGTTAACATAGCAGGCCTGGGTAGGACACTTCTGTTTGTACGCAGTACGTCTTAGGTATGTACTACAGTGCAGAAAATCAGGGCACCTGTGCTACGCGTGGTCCTTTCAGAGTCTGGTGACTTATAAACAACGTTCTTCACAAGACAAGTTTTGGAGTTAAGCAGTGTAAACCCCTCACTCAAATCAGAGCCCCTTTTTGGGGCTGTCCCCAGGAATTTTAAAAAATAATGACTTTCTTGAGCATCTTCTTTCTAATTAAATGACCAGAAAAGTTAGTGTGACAGATAGTTAAAATGTCATATACTCATCCACTAAAATATAAGCGCTTCCTAATCAGAATCAACTTTTATTGGCCGGTTAGTGATCTTGACAACAGGCTTTCAGCAACAACTGGGCAGTTTTAACTCTTTCCTGGAGGTCAGAAATACTCCTTTGATAAAGACTCAGCGTTTGTCTTTTTCTTCTGAGAGCAGCAAGCTGACTTTCTCTTTGCTAAATTAGCTCTTCTGTTTTCTCTCCTATTCCACTAGGAAGAAAAGATTCCTAGGAATCATCTGGATATTTTTTATACTGTTTGATACCTGCCTTAGATGATTAGCTCACTCTGCATAATCCTAGGTAATCCACTTGTGGCAAGCCCTTTTAAAATATGTAGCTAGGAAATGGTTTAGGCTTTTGTGCAGATGATTATGAATCCATTCCCACATGCTGGTCAGAATTTGGACTGTAAACTTAAAAGCTTTTTGGTCTTTGCCAGCATTGAGAAAAGATAAAGCTTTTGACAGCATCCTCTCATAGTCAATAAAATGAATTTCAGTAAACATCAGTGAGCTTGTTAATGAAGAGAAATGCAGTACACTTGGTAGCCATATAATTGTGTCATAAGTATAATTCAAAAATCGGTTGCTAATATTGCTGAGTGTCTCCATAGGAAAGCTTTGGGTGGTAAGAAATCCTCTTGCTGGGAAATCTTCTTATAAACTTATAATGGCAACCATTACAGAGAAGGGAGAAAGCACTAAACTGGAAAATGCTATTAAAAATTGTAGAATCCAAATTATTCAAAGCTCTTATACAGCAAAGCTTGTTGTGAAGTATGGATTTTATTGGAAACAATTGGAATCGAAAGATTACATGACTAAACCTGACTTTGTTGTACCCAGAACAAATAAAAGAAAAAGGAACATTTTCAGTTCACAGTGCACTGAGGATTTTTCCAGTTTTCTTTCATCTAGAAGATTGAACTCTATCATATAAAACCTTTTGTCATGTGAAACAGTCACTGTAGTGTGTATATCTTTATAGTTAGACCTCCAAAAATATGTAGGTGCCTCAGTCTTAAACAATTCCTTCTTGCGATGCCAAATTCCACAACCATGATGCCCACGGTCGCCCTATCAGCCTCTGAGCGAAGACTTCGGTTAGTAAATCTTAGATTTGTTACGTTCTCCATGTGCTTGCAGTCCTGTTTCTGAGCATGTCCAGAGATGTTTCAGCACAGGCGGTACTGATACCTCAACATCTCCATTTCATAAGGATCCATGAACTTATCGTTCCTTTGTCTGTATTGCTTGTCCCTGATGACAGGATTATTTGTGTCCCGTATAAAGAAGATGCTGTCTAATACAAAATTCATCAGCAGCTCTGAGAGTAAAGACCAAAGCTTAGGTGCCCTAATGTATGGCAGGTTGTCCTAACCTCTTGTCTAAGCTCCACGACTGCAACCCAGATGCCACAGGCTGGCTTTTCTAGCAGGAGGAAACGTTTCCCTCTTTCTCAGACTATGCCATAGGTTGGGGATTACAGCATGCCCTGGGCAATGTCATATGTCTTGATCCCAAATGCTATTTCCTGGGTGCATTCTTTAGCTGATAGGTCATTCGCAAAACTGGCCATCACCACCACAGTCTTATTTTAAAGAGTAAATCCTCCTCCTGCTAAGTATTTAGCTAAGGTGAGGGACCTATAACCAGCATGCAAAAGGAGCGAGACCCGCAGTCTCCTGAGCAGGACAAGAATTCAGCAAGGTGCCAGGTACCTGATTTAAACTGGCCCTGTTCTGAGCTGAGTAGATGAACCTAATGACCCCCAGATCCCGTCCAGCCTATATAGCTCTCTGTACACCTCTGCGTAGTACTGCCTACAGACTAATTCAAGGCAGCCCCCTGGTTAGCATGTGGGATTTTTTGTCATTCTTCAGGGGATGCTTATGCTACTCCATGGTTGTAGGGGATGTCTGTATGCCTGTCTCTGGTGCTTTGAATCACCCTACACAGCCAGGGACCTACTTCTCAGCCCTTGCAATGCCTCAGTAGAGCTGCAGAAGCAGGCAATCTGGCTTCATCCTCTGCCTCTCCTTGTTTATCTCTGAACCCTTGCAGATTTCTCTTTAAAGCTGTCAAATGTTTAAGGAGTTTGGATTTCTCTCATCTACTCTGTTATTTTACCTTTAATTACTCAGAACAAAGACTTTTCCCACTCTAATTAAACACCTTTTGTCTCAAGTGTTGACTGTCTGTGTCTTTGCATGATCATTTACTTCAAAGATTTTAAAAGCATTTCCCTTGCACGCTCCAGATGACTTGCCAGTGACACCAGTCATGTATTTAGCTCTTTTCTCTCATTAAGCCTGTGGATTTCCAAAATATTAATGGAACGTGATCTTACTGATTTATCTTTCTTTTTTTTCCTTGCCCTTTTCAACCCAAATACCAGAAAAAGTACAAAATAGGTGTTTCCATGTCTGACTTGCATTTTTCTGAGTGGGGGAAGAGTGGAAGGGGTAAACGTAGAGCTCATTAAAAGAGTGATGGCAACAGTCAGAAGTACAGAAGTACAATAGGCAGGTACTGTGCAAACTCTACTGCCCACTCGCTGTAATCCTTTAAATTTGACCTTCTGCCCACAGTCTTCCTGTGGGCATGAGGTCCTTCCTACCCCTGCACTGCGAACTGGAAGAATGAGCCAAGCTACGAACAACCCGAGCTGGTAATGCGTCCTCACACAGCATCCCACAGATGCAGTCTAGCCACGCCAGCCTGGCCTCAGATGAGAAAAAAACTTTCCTGTGGCTGGTTATGGCAGCCAGAGCCAGCAGCCGAATCGCGCGAAGGAGAACCTGCTCTGCGCAGGGCGCAGCCTGCCTGGTGCCCAGTTAGCATCTCACGCTGTCGTCTTAAATCCCTTTTGTCCCAGCTGCACCCATACACTGATTAATAAGGAGGTTAGAGCTGGCACGAGTTACATGGGGAAGTGTGAGAAGAAGTCGTAGAGATGTGTAAGCAAAAGTAGGACAAAGACTAATTTTTTGCATTTTTTTGTACTTCCCAGGGCGCTGTTTTTCTCTGCTAGTGGGTAAATCACATTGGTGCAGTCTTTCTCTAAAGGAGCAGGCCTGATTCTCCCTCTGCCACGGGCTGACGTCCTGCTGCTGACTTCTGAACCGGATGAGAGTCAGATCCAGTGTGCGGCTGGGGAAGGGGAGGTTTTGGAAAACAAATTCTACTTTGTTAAGTGGTTAGAAGACATACTGACTTAAATAAGCACCTAGCTCCTGTTTACACTTGAAAGTTTTGTCATGCTGGTGTAGTTCTGCCAGTAAACTCCTCCTACAGGCTTTTTGCCTGTAAAATACATTCCAGTTTGGCAAGCAATGTAAGCCATAACATCAAAACCAGGCTTTTTTGCTGGTATAATTGCGTCTACGCTAGGGCTTTTGTTGAAGTAGTTATGTCATAAAAATCACCCTACACAACACAAAGCCTTCAAGTGTAAACCAAAACCTTAAACCTAGTCTACCCAGCCAGATGTCACTGTGCTTCAATACAGTTATGGAAAATCAAGGTAGATTTGCCAGAATATGCTGACCACAACTGAACAGTCAGCAGAGACAAAGTTAAATCCCATTCAGCATCATATTAACTAACCGTGTATCCATTGTGCTGTACTCTAAACTGATTTTTGCATAGCTGTGGTTGAACAGGGACCATTCAATCTGCCTTAAACTATATCATAGATTAATAGGGCCAGGGTGAAATTTGCTTTATTTCAGCTTATTTTTCACTAGCTTTACCTACATATTTTTTCCAACATACATTACTTTGGTTTTCATCTCAGTTAAGTGTATTAAGAGTAATTTTTCCTTTTAGGATTTTCATATTCGTTTTCCATTTTTTGATACCATGAACAGTAAACATATCTAAGATACCAACGAGAAAAAAATGTCTGTCTCTTTGATGGATACTCCACTGGATCTTTAAATATAGACTCCCTAAAATCTTTTTAATTGTTTAAATTAAAATATTTGCAAGCATTAACATAGATTATCAATACAAATGACATTAATGTATCTTCTTAGCTGAGTATCGCTTTCTAAAGGATGTCATTAGCCACACTTTGATTAGTTTTCCCCAGTAGACTGTAATTCAGTCTTGTGTTTCTAATAGTCTACCGCATTTTAATTATTTTTCTTTCACATGAGTGTTGCTAGGTTTCCTCAAAAATGCAAATGCTGCCCTTCAGAAAACAATGACACAAGTTTTTAAAATTGGTAAGGCTAGGACCTGAAGAAGTCACAGAAAGTTACTTATTAGATTATGTAGAAAAACAATGCTATCTTACACGTACAGTGTGAGTTTCACCTACTGTGAATCCAAAGTCCATATGCTAGTGAAGGACTGGAACCAGATTTGCCCTGGAATCAGTCACAGTTTGTTACTGAATTCAGAGGAAGTAGCTTTAGGCCTATACTAAATAAAGGAGAAACCTCATTTCTCCCTGAGTCGCAACTAATTCTGCAGTGTGATGTGGATCTGTTCAATCAGCTCTGCTTATTTTACAGATTTTGAGAATGTCCATCATCATGCTTTCAGTACTAGCTACGAGTGTGATAGCTGAACAGTCTGTTAGCAACAGCCAAAGCCGTAAATGCAGAATGCTACATCCTGGCGATACCACTAGCAAATGTGACTAGACAATGTAATTACCCAAACTGGAATTGAATTAGGGCATTGTATCTTTATTACAGAAAATACCAGGGGATTCCTGCTTGTACAGGTGGGCTTTGTGCCTCATCCCAGGCAGGTTCTATCACTCGTTATGCATTTGTACAGTGCCCGGCAAAGAGAGTCTGTCATGTTACTGTGGCCCCTGTAGGACTTTATATGAAAATAAACCTCTGAGAGATCATCTCCACCACCACTGAAAGCTACAAAAATCACAGAATCACAGAAGCTACAAATAGGACAAACTTATAGGCCAAACCAGGGACCCAATGTGCAGTGGAGCCTTGGAATGTGCTTTTGATCATTGTATATGCAGTAGATGCAGTGGCTGAGGTTTTCAGAGAACCAGGGGAGTTCAGACGCTTTTGATATATTTTAGTATTGTTTTTTGACTGCAAGAACAGTAAAGGACTAGTGGCTGCTATTCCACTTCAGGCCACAGAGCCTCATCTTAAAATAATGAAACTCTTGCCTCACTACTCAAGCAAACAGACCCAAGAGCATTTTTCTAAAAACAAACAAAAGTGATGCAAATGCAATTTTAATGCTGGCACTCAGCCTACATGTGTACTGCACCAATTGCTTTTGCTTTGGTGGCAGGCTGAAAGCAGAACATACATAAAGGCCTACATACATGTTTAAGGTCAATCCTGCCAGGCTAACAGTAGGGTTTCCTCCAACCATCTATTTACCATCTATCAGCATCATCAACATCACCACAGGAAAATATAATCTCCTCTTTGCTGTGTTTGTTGTTATCCTCTGCAGCACCAATTGATTTCCCACTAGAGATAATAATAAATAACACCCATAGCAGTGATATAATGCACCTGCAATTTTCCAAGAGAGCACATAAAGAATGATGCCTGTGAAAAGCAGAAACTTTCTTCTTCAAAGAATACCGTGAAGAAGTGGGAACTGGGCAATTCAAAGGATTCATTAGTGGTTACGTATCTTTTACCTCCAGGCTACTGCGTGAGCCTAGACCAGGTTAGTAGTGACTGACAGTTGTTACTACCTGGCAGCCAAGGGGAGAAGAGGCGGTGGTGCTTCCCACTCAGGTTTTTCGTGATCTGCTGACCATAATACAAAGACCCAGGACTGAACAATGTATGCAGATCAATCACCTCTTTCAACAGTTGCCCTGCATGGGAAGCTAGCCTCACCGTTGCCCATTCTGTAACTATCATATGAAAAATAAGCACAGGCAAACCTGCAGCCAGTCCAAATTGTCAGAGTTTGTGTCATTGATTTCAGAGTAATTACCATCACTTACACTGCAGAGGAATCGGCCCAACAGGGTTTATATACATTGATGTCAGCCTGAAGATTTTTATGAGCAGTCCATGTATTTCTCAAATATGGCTACTGTAGATTAATTGTCCCATCTTTCAAAGTTACAAAGTACGCTTCTCAAATGAATTGCATTGGATTTTTTCCACTCTCTTACTATATCAGATTTTAAACTTCCACATTAATTTTACAGCACATAGGAGCAAAACACATAGGTTTAGACTTTTTACAGTGCTTTATGGCATTTTTGGCTGGAAAAGTACTTTTAAAGTTGGGGGTTTTTTTCTCTTTTTTCTGTGCATGCATTCATTAATTCAGTCTGGAATTCTGATATTTTTGTCCTTCTCAACCTTTGGCAGATATGAACAGGACGTACCGCAGTACTCTCAGAATTCCCATTTCACTGCAAACTTGTAACTTGCCTCTATAAATCACATAGCCTGTTCTCTTGCTAGTGTAAGGTATGTTTCCCCAACAAATGATATACCAGATATTAAGTGTATTAAACTCTAAGACAAAAACCTAAGAAAAAGTACACCTGTCATTACACATTGCAAGGCATGACCAGAACACCTTTTTTAACTATCTCAAAGGAAGAAGCACGGTTGCAGTCTCGTTGCATAACAGCAGCCATTTCTACTGCTCCATGGCCCATGAACAGCAATGAACAGACTTTGCGATTAATGAAATTAATTAATTAAAACCTTCTCCAACCTGATTTGAGTATTTAGTTAGCCAAAGCAGTTGTTCAATTCCCATATGACAAAGCAACAGGCGTTCCTAAAATTAATGAGAAGTAATAGTAAATAATTTGGAGAGTATAGGCTTTACAAATGTTCCTTGAATGTTTGAACAATAGATGAAAAAAAACCCAAACTCCTCCAAACATGAACAGAACTCCGTGTTTCCCTGCCCTCAGTTTCTGGACGTGAGCCGTAATGCCCCAGTGGTTCCGGTCTGCTCCAGTGTGGGTGAGAGGAGGGGACACGAAACCCGCGTGACCGGGGCTGCCGGCCGAACTCCCTGCGTGCGGCACACCTCTGAAGCACGCATGCTGGCAGAGGCACGGGAGTGTTTGCAGTGCTGTAGGGCACCCAAAGACAAGCTGGGGGAAGAGCCTGGGCAAACGGAGGATTTGCATCTCCCCATGGAGAACGTGGGGTGACGACAGAGACCTGACATCTCCCACGGCTCAAGGCTGGCTTGTAGTTCGTGCTGTGACCGACCTGAACAGCACAAGTCAGTGCAGTAAACAGCACCACGTCTGCCTTTTTGATATCCTTAACCAAGATGATCCAGCATCCCTTTTCCATCTCTGCAGCTGCCATTACTATTTCATATTAATGTGGTGCCACATACCTTTTCACCTGCCTAGAGCCTTTCACACACAAAACATAAAACAAAAAGCCAAAGCGTTTCATCCTAGCCACAGTGGTAAGCAGTTTCACATCATTTACATGGTATTTTTTCAGCAAAGAAATATTTCTTTGGGGGAGAGGTACAGGGACCTATTAATCTACTGACTTCAATGTCAAATAATCTGACAGATCACACTTAACCTCCCAAAAGTTTCTCTATTGCTGACTACCCTACTTTTCCAGTAGCTTAGCAGCCTGGACTCCTGATGGGGGATTTACTCAAGAAACGTGTAACTTTTCCAAGTAGCGTTTTCTCTTGCTAACCCCCATCTTGATGATGAGAAATTCCACGCTCATTAGCGACTCTGGCTTCACACTGGACCAAATATAAGCTTTGTGTACTTTAAGAAGATTTGGTGCTTTTGACTGGAGCTACCAATAAAATTGGCTGAAACACAGAACTGACTTTGGATTCAAGGAATAAAGTTCACTCAAGTAAAAATTTGATGATCATAATGCAGGGGAAAGTAAATTTTGCCTGGGTTGAATTTCAGCTTGGAAGAAAGGCAAATCGAAAACATGTATAGGCTTGAAGAATAATTCCATAAACTAATAAAAGCTACTTTATCAGATCAGCATTCACATTAATTTTTTATCCAGTCTCATTCAAAAGAAGTTAATTTCTTTGGTGCCAACAGATTGTGTTAAGATTAATTCTGAACCCCGGGAAAAAGTTGTTGTGTTCGGCTGTCTCTGTTTCTGACCCACGACTGAATCTGCAGCGAGGAGGACAAAAGAGGGATTTTGGACACGATCATACGAGTGAAGAGCCTACAATTCTCCGAGGGGGCTGAGAGAGGGGCAGGTCCCGGGAGAAGCGAAGGCATCTCCAGTTGCCTGCCAGCGGAGGTCTAAGGTGGAGGAAGAGCAGATCTTTCTTTCAAGGTTTGGTGTGAACAGAAAAGCTTTACAGCCAGCTGGCCAAATGCCTAATGCGGGGACCTCCTCTTCCAGAAACAGGGTCCTAGCTGCGGTCTTACCGTAAAGAATACGTGAAAAGGTAGCAGGAATAGTGGAGAACATACATGGGGATTAAGGAGGGAGAGCTGTGATATAATTCTGATTAGCCTGTCACTTTATTCTGGTTTTACCTTTGCTCTTTTCCTGAAGTTCTCCACTATTTTTCCTTCTCGCGCTCTCTCATTCATGTTGTGTTTGAGAAAACATTCCTCTCCATGGACTTCAGTGGGCTTTGGATCAAACCCTGCAACACATTTGTAGTTCATAAAATTTTTAAACATACTTGCTTCACAATCTTTGTGCCATATTTTGCTTGTTCAGGTGAAACAACAACAAAATTTCATTGTTTGGTCTAATTCCAAAGAAGGGCTAATACTCTACCCTTGTCAGAACTAGCATACCAGCTCAGCTTTTTAGTCCTTTAGAAAGCTGGGTTCCTCTAAGCACAGGTTTTCACTGCTGTAATGGGGCCAGATATACAATACAATAAAGTGCTTGCTCCTAGAGAGAATTGTGATCACAGAAATACAGTGAATTATTTACTTTCTCTGGAAGCTGTCTCTGAACAAAACATTTTCTAGAACCTGATGTGACTGATTTAGTGTTATTTTACAGGAATATATGGATTCTGTATGATGTCTCGCTTCTAAGAATGTTTACTTTCTAAATAGTGACCACTACATTACTGTCACTATTAATCCAGGCAAAGGAAGCTTATGCCTCACAGTCCCTTGCCCATATGAATCCTCATCCCCAGTACGCTGAAAGCATTAGCTGAGTTTCAATTTATGGCTCATCAAAGCCCATTCAACTTTCAGTGAGGAAAAGGTTTTTCTTTCCTGATTTAATCTAATAAGTAACCATAAAGAAGCAAAGAAGGATGGAGAATAACTCAGAATAAGTTTCTCTGCGGCAAACACTCAAAGATTGTTAAGAGACTATGCCAGGATTATTGGTCTGAAGATAAAGTTGGCGTAAAGAAACAATATGCATTTCAGTGTGGTGAACAGTGAAGTTAAAAAAATGCATCAATGCAAAAAACGCCCATATATTTATAAGATGGTGGGCTAGTCTAGCCTCAAACCCATGAGTCTGAAAAAGATTTGAGGTTGAAGTGGATAACTGAGCTGGTGCTTTTGACAAAGATTTAATCAATGATCAAATTAGAAAAACACCATTTTTTTCCGATCAGTACTAAAATACTGTACACACTTTTAGAAACCAAAATTGCCTGAATCTCAGAGAAAGTAAGTGCCCACAGCTGTAACATATTGGCTGTTTCTGTAGCTCTGTCAAGGAAACCTCACCAGTGGGGGTTAAGGAAGGCTCCAGCTCAGTAGTTCTCAAGATAGGAATATAGTAAATATATGGGAACTTTGATACCCCTTCTTACTTTCCTTCCCCCTTTCTTTTCTTTTTGGCTTTGGTATCAAAGACCTTAACCCCATAAAGCTTGTTACCTTGGACTTCAGAATAAAACGCATCCAGCCCCCATGAACCCCAAGGGAACAAGATTCATTTCCTCCCCAATGACAGTACTCTTAAAGTAGGATTCTCTAGGACGTGGCCAGAAAAACAAAACCACACAACAGCAAGTACCCTACAAAGGGTGCACTGCAAGTGGATCGAGTAAGCAGGGGAACACATGTCAGTGATAAACGGTTCTCGTGCCTGTAACGATTCCTCCTAACTGCATCTGCACATCTGTCGTGCCATCTCTCTCTTTATATTTGCTAGCAGCTTTATAAATATCTGGGCCACTAAGCAGATTTTCTCTTCAAAATCTGCGGCCCAAATTCTTAAGAACCCATTATGGTCCCTAAAAGGACAGAGAGGAGTGTCGTGCTTGCACGTGTTTACGTGTTTGTTTAAAAAGCAGAGCTGGTCAGCTAAATTATGATGCCTTTGCATAAGAATCAGTGGAAATTTGCCTGAATAAGAGCAAAAGAACCAAGAGATTTCTTGTTTTTCTGACCAGTAGCTGCCCTGCATTCAACACACCTTATGTTGGTTAATTCTGTCAAAGTATAAATAGTACAATTTAGGGGGTCATGCCTAGAAGCCACCAGCTGTCTCTTCTGCCTCCTGTTACTGAAGCTTTTTTAATTGTTCAGCCATACAGAGGAGAAGAAAACATAGTTAAGCGTTTCTAAACCCTAGTCTTCATTGGCTGTCGGTTTTCTGAAGAGCATCTTTTCACCTTAGAACACAGTCCAAAATCGTAAGAGACTGCACAGCAGGGTATCAAGTACAGGGGCACTTAATGAAGATAACAGCCGATGGTTTCAGAAAGACAAGTTGTGTATTTCACTTTGATCAAGAACATCCCATGGATGTTGGAGTGGAAGGATTTCTTATATTGACAGCACAGGCTGAGAGCTTGCTCACCTGGTTCTGTTCCCTGATCTTAGCTAGCAACTCCTAGCATCACCTTGGGCAAACTAATTACCTCCTGGTTACATTTAGGAAAATCAGGTAAATGGCTTTCCAAGGCTTTTTTGGAGAATTCTCCATGATGTGAAATGATTAAATCAGAATTAATGGCGTTTCTAAAAATACATTCTTGTTCAGTCACAGGTTGTTTGGCCCTATGCAGGAATTACCAGGTTAAATTATACAACATAAGCAGGAGTTCAGTGGAGATGATCATAACAGTCCCTGCTAAATTTAATATCCATGAATTAACTCATGAGAGGGGATAAATGCAGTGGGACAGCTCATGTGATTACTGATTCTAGCTCCTGCCCGCTCTTTTCAAAACATTTTGTGAAGCAGCTCCCAAGCCATAGTGGTTTACAGTCCACATGGCATCCCTGCTAGAATACACCATTGATACATTGCTGCTTTGGTACAGGGCACTGAAAGGCAACAAAAGGGGCTACATAACTTTATTATTCAAGAATAACTGCATTTTGGACATGAATGGAAGGATAAGCAAATCTTCAAGATGGAAGCTGAAAATTAAGGGGGTGAGAACAGATGTTTCCTGTCCCTATACGATAATTATGTAAGTAGAAGACATTTGGAATTTCTTGTGCAAATTTTTTTTCTCCTTTTTAGCTTTGAAGCCTCCGCCATTGATCGTTATTCAAGTCCAGATGAAAATCTTAGGAGACTAATGGTTCAATCCAGCAAGGCAAACCCTGCTTTTTAAAATACATTAGGAGAGATCTTTGTCAGCAATGCACAGAGTACTTGACCTTGTCAAGGGAGACTTTTTTCACTGTGAGCTTTTAAGCTCAACTGTCTATCAAAAGTAGATCACCTAGTGCTGACTTAAGGCAGTGGTAAAGCTTCCATGCGACTTCAGTGACTGAACCCATCAGCATTGCTCTTATTCCACCCACCCTGCACAATGAGTCAATTGATTGCATTTAGGAATTTGCTGTACACCTGGAATTTATTATGCTGTCATCTCAGGAAGAAGCATTGTTGAAGAAGAATGACATAGTCCTTCCTTTATTATTTATTGTCCCAATAAAATTAATCACCCAACCTCCAGCTCCTAGAAAACTCTGCAGAGGAAATCAAATTCTAAAGATGATCCGCTCTTATCAGCGGCAGATGGAGTAAAAAGTGAATCATTGCACAGGCCTTGATGCAAAATACAAATGACCTTGGAGTGGCAATCAAACTTTAAAGATTCACGTTTCACAGAAGACATCAAGATGATTAGTTGGAAAAGGCTGTATTGATTTGGAAGCGCCCCCATACTTTTAAATATTTTTTGTTTCAATGTAGTTTGCAGTTGTTCCAGGATGCAAGGAGAAGACTACCCAGGGCAGCTGTGATCTAAATCAGGGAGATGAACAGTTGCATGCCAATGACTGCTGTCACATGAGTGACAACACAGAAAATCCAATCCAACATTTGCTCAGAGTTCGGCACACATTAAAAAGCCACCTCCAAGGAAGTATATGATAACAACCCATGATCTTGCATGGAATGGGGAGAGAACTCTCCAAAAATCAGGGCATGCAATTGCTCTGCAAACTTAGAGCACCACTCTACCACCCTGGCTACTGCAAGGAATCAGGTAAAAGTGCAAAAGATTATGAATAGTCTTAGGCTCATGGGCAGAGCCATGAATGAATGCCAGGGTGGTTTGTCCTAAGCCCTCCCATCCATGAAGCTTGGTGTAGAGGGGCAGATTTGCCAGGACCTAGGAGGACCATGCTCCCCTTCCCGTGCTGTTAGCACTGCTTGGCGCGGCACGCGCATTGTATGACTCAACAGGGAAGTGGTGGCACCACTGAGCAGCTTCTCCCATTGCTCCGTCAGGCAATGGTGTACTTTACAAACACCGATGTGCGAAGCCCCGTAACTCCTTCTGATATGGATTTTACTATTTCATTCAAGAGTGAGGAAAATAAGACATGGAAACTCAACAGCCTTAAAATTTTCCAGTGCCTCACAGTTAGTGTCAAAGAGTTTTGAAGAAAAAAATCAATGCCAGAAATTCGAAATCCACACCAGTGCTATAAGAGAAAGCCCAAGGCTGTTCAGCTGAGTGAATAAGGAATATAATTTTCAGGAGTCTTTAGAGGTTATGCAGAAATCAATAGCACCATCCTAACTTTGCCACTAATTTGCTATGGTTAGGTCACTTAAACCCTCCATTCTCCCTTATTCCTGCCCATAAAGTGAAGACAATTCTAATGACTGCTCTTATTACAGAAATACTGGAAGATTAATGAGCGAATGTTTTTCCAACACTGGAGGTATGTAAAGTACTTGGCAAGTGCTGAATGTTATCACCAGTGCAGGAGCAGTGGTGGATAGTGAGAGTGCCAGCACTTATAGCTAAGAAGGAGATAGGAAAAAGCTGTTTCATCAGAGATGGAACCAAAATTGAAACAGGTTCAATCTTTACAAGCCAGTTATGGTATAATGATTGCAAGTTCCAGCACTTGCTTAAAACCCCAGACATTGTGGAGTCACACCAGCTATTTCCTGCTTTTCACAATCAAGAGAGCGACTCCTCATCTCCACAAACACATCTCACTGTTGCTCCTACTGGTTCTTCACATACAACTTGCCATTATGTATTTTAAAATCTCTATGCCAGAAACAATGAATTAGTTCAAATGTCTTATGGAGGAGAGATTTACAGACTTTGTTGATAAATGCTGTACTTCAGCCTAGGCTGGTTTTCCATGGCATATTAACAGATGAAAGCTACCAAAAGTTATTATAAAGTACAGGGTAAGAAACTGAGGTAGTATACAAGTAACTTCGGTTGGCCTAGGATGACTTATACTTTCAGGATCTGGCCATAAACTAAGAGGAAGCTTGCCAACAGAACTTTTCCTCAGCCACTGTCTATCTTACAGAAGCCAGTGCAATCCCAAGTAATTTCCTCTATTAAACACCTCTTTCAGCTCAGGAGTTCCTTCCTTTTACAGCAGAACTGGGAAAATGTGCCCAACAGCATCAGACCCATCTATAAAAGTAATTTAACTACCCAGATCCATGATCAGTATTTCAATTCGTGCACTGTGCTTATCAAAGATGCTTGAGACCCAGCCACAATTCATAAGAAAACACATTTTTCAAAGCCATCTGAGCTGACACATTTACCAAAGAACACTGTCTGACTCACTCAGATCAAGATCCTCTTCAGCAATAAAATACATGGGGAACATAGGCTTTGCATCTTGCCCAGGATGTCAATGGGCTTCGCTCGATGATGAAACACACTCTGATCGCCAGCAGCCTAAACTCACAGCACAGCAGGTACCAGCAGTTAGTCTTGTCCTTGTAGATATCTTAAATGTGTTCATAATTTTGCTCATTTTATCAATTCTATTAAGATCAGACTATTCACATTAGTAAACATACACATTTGGTCAAATAAGCTTTTATGATAAGATTACGCCCTGCACTGGAGTTTGCAAAACAGCACTGCTACCAGAATGTGCAGCGCTGTGCCATCAGCTGCTGTCACAGAATCACCACGGTTGGAAAAGACCTGTAAGATGTATCTATTAATCCATTTTACCAGATAACCTTTGCTCGCAGTGCTTGTACCTGCACTCTAGTTTGAATTAAGATTGTGCATCATTAATATCCCTATGGCTGAAATCCCTCACGTGTTTGCAGTGATTTAAAAAATATAAGCATTTGTTAGAGAAAGGTGCAGTTGGTACATTGAAGGTCTTTCCTTCCCTACACACAAGTCTGATGCTTTTGTCCACTGCACCATGACATACACCATTTGCCCACCCCAACACAAGTCCACTTCTACGTGTCGTATGTGCTTCTGTTTTTGCATACCTCAGGTCTGGCCTCCCCTCCCTGAGCGCTCCCCCTCCTGCCTGCCACCTCCTTCACCTGGCCCTCTACCTTCACCCCCGATACATGTGTGCACACACACTTTACCTTTCTTCTTGGTACCTCTGTCATAACACACAGGCCCCCAGTAAGGGGGTAAGTGATGGCAACTGTCATGGGAAGGTGCCTGAGACACAGACAGAAATAGATGCTAGTGCTCCTCTGCTGCCCGCATTTATGGTTTGGGTCGTGGTCGCTATGGAGCCCAGCAGAATAATATTTTTTTCTTATTACTCACTTCATTGTAGCATTTAATTTCATTAGGTTTATAGCTTTCATAGGAAAATGTAGTGCTAAACGTGGATGAGAAAAATATATAGTACATACAGGAAATATATCCCATAGGAACCTTTCAGCATCATTTCCAGGTACCATATTTTTCTGATTATAAAACAACACCTCTATATCCCCATCTGTGCAAGGTGAGATGACATAAGCCCAACATAGTAACATCAAGGAATTGCTCTGCTCCCATCTTTCCTGCCACCAGCCATATGAGAGTCACTTACTTAAAAGCAACTTTGGAATACAAGTATTTTGACCTCAAGTACTTTGAACCATCTCCAGGCAACCTCCTCGCAGGATCAGGTGCGTATAGCCCTATTTCCACCACGACATGAGGAATAATGTTATTTGATCTCAGTCTTTTTATCTTTTCTAAGGCTTTTGTCTCTTTTGCCTACTCCTCCTGTTACCTGGTGTGCAATATGCTCCTTAAGAGATCCAGGGTGCATTGTCTCAGGGAAATAGCAATTAATTATTAAACTTGTCTCTATAACAGCCTTCCAGGTGTTGAGACAATCTGTAAGCTAAGCGCTGATGTTTATCTCTGCAACACGGCACTACTGCATGAAACATGGCAGCCAAACTGCTGCACAAGCCTTTTAATATTTTTATTTTTTGGAATTGCCTTATAGTGGAAAAGTGCCTTTTTTCAGAAAAAATGGAATTGGTCTGTGGTTAAATCCTCCCTTTTGTCCACTTCTGGGCAGGAGTGGGTCACCATGAAAAACTTCACACTGATTTTAGTACTGTACTTACCACCTTTGCTGTGTAAACAAGCAGTCAGGAGCTGGAAACCTTGAGCCGGGTTTCGATCAGTCACCTGCCGTTTGCAGGCCGGTTGATTTCTTGCAGGGTTACACATGCCTACATGTCATCTGGCTACTTTTAAGGTTGTTCCTGGAAAGGGAATGGGGTGGGCACGGTCTGAGGATCTGCTGCCAGCAAAAAAACCCCCCAAAAACCGAAATTGTGGGGTACAATTTTGTGCCCTGCAATTGGTAGATGAACCTTTGGTGATTAGATCTCCTGAGATTCACAGACCAGGCGAGCAGGCAGCCTAAGAAGATGGCTAAAACCCAGCTGCCCTATGTCAGTTTGGTGGACCCTGGGGATGCAGCACCAGAGTTGCCTTTTGTTCCTAGCAGGAATGATTAAGAATGCCTCAATGTCCTTTTGAGCCCTATTGTGCCACCATTTGCGATGAAACAGATGCAAAATTAGTGTATTAAGACTGAACAAGACTTTTACAAGGCTGTGGCAGAGAAAGCTATGGAGAAATGCCAAAGCCAGCAGCATTACAGAAAGGTGCTGCCCTGAAAATAGCTTCGTGGATGGGAAACATTCATTAGTACATTCTGCCTTTATTGCTATGATTATTTCATGGTTTAGTAACACACTAAAAATCCCTCTCAGGGATGTAAAGCTATTGTCCCAATCTCAGTGCAAACAACATAAGAAAGCAAGTAATTCAACAAGCACTAGAAGAGCCCAGGTTTCTTATGGGTTTATGTCTTGTGGTCATTTGCAGGTACAAACTGAGGCGCTTTTTGACATTTATTAGTGTATTTCCCTTATGAATTGTTTGGTATCTGCTAAGATGCAAATTTATCTGCTACCTTTCTTCCTGGCACGTGACTTCAGTGTTCCTCTCTGTTTCAGCTAGCTGCCTACTTGCACAAAACCTGCAAGAATTCAGTTAGCTTTGAGCCCACTCTCCATCAGCCAAATTAAATCAACCGGTGTATTCAACAGTTATCTGAGGACATACAGAGCATGATCACCTAAACCTCATTTCCTGAGGAAACCAAACTTGCAATTCCTATTTCTAAGAGCTAATTACTTGCAATGGATGCACAAAATAAATACGAAGATAGGAAGAAAAGAAGATGGCAGAAAGGCTGAGGACAGGTAATAAGAAACCAAGCATACTATTGTGCAAGAAAATGAACATTAGTCACAGTCCAATGCTGACAGCTGGCACCGGCTTCGCAACCTGGCGAGGCATTTAAAGGAAGGACAGGAAGTCAGGAGGGAGGTGGCAAGGTGGGGTTTTGTCCCAGATCTTCTCCTACGTGTAAGGCAGCGTGGAGGCAAACTACACTGGAGAGAAAGTTAACTAGTAGGAGGTGGATGAGCAGAAGTGGTTATGTCAAATACGCGGGGACCACCTGTTTACCCTCAGATTCAGCTGTGCTGATCCAAGGAGACTGACCTGCCTCCAGCCTTGCCCCTGTGGCTTGCGGTTCATTCCTACCCCAGCCTGGGGGCTCATCTTCCAGCTGAGCAGCTCATGGAAACACTCCTCCTGCTTCAGCCAAAGTGGAGCAAGTGGAACCTTACCTTACAAATCCAGCTTGTTCTGACATGAGCAGGTTGAGAGGTGCTCCTGTGGGCAGGTCAAGAGGGGCAATAACCTTTTTCACTGCCATAGCTGTTCGCAAAGGGGTGTCTGTCCCTGTCCCTGACCTCCACAGGGGAACTGGTCTTGGGGAGGGACTGTATTTTCAGGCGCCTTCTTCATGAAAGCGCAACACTTGGGTTTTCCATATGGGGAAGGGGAGGGGAGTCAGTCAGCTGTGTGTTGAGAGACAACATGTTTCTGTCATTGTGGGATGGGAGACATCTAGGCTCTCACCTTCCCTCACAGGTGGGTACTGGAGGTTTGGATGGAAAGAAAACCTGAATTTAAAGAAATGTCGCATGTTTTGGCTGATGTGGGTCTAGTGAGAAGCAGCAGACTACAGGTGCTGGTGGCTGAGGGATGGGATGTGTAGGCTGCGATGACAAAGAAAGGCAGGAGACAGGAGAGAGTACCACGGGGTACCAGGTTCTGTGGAGGCAGGACTACTCACCAGTTCCATTGTTTCATGTATCCGTAAGGCAATGTCAAGTTTCACATTTGGTCATTTGGAGACAAGCCTGAAATAAATAAATGTGAGAATTATTAGCTGAAGCTGTGATGAATCAGACATATGCTCAGCCTCTAGAAAACCTTCTGCTCTTCTTCCTCTACCTGCATCAAGAGCAGGAGATAGCAGACTTGGCAGCTCTGTCCATTTTCCAGCTCTCTGCTAGTAAAGCTACCTTGTTCCAGAAGGTTTTTTCCTGATGCTTTAAGGACCGTGAAGTCTTTAAAGCTACTTACTGATTACAAAGTGACGTTTTTTAGGGTTCAGACTCTGAGACTGACTCATGTGAACTGAGAGACCCTGAACATAGAGAGCAAATTCTCTTTCATATTTCTCAACTGTCACATATTCATTAGTTATAAATAATAAATGTCACATGGCTTGCAAAATATATATCCAACCTATTTAAGAATACTCAATGCTTGTGATAAGCTTTATATCTTAAAGTATTTTTCGTCTTAACCAGTATTTCCAGCCCTTGACCACAGGACTACCTATGGAAGGGAAGGAGAAAGGTAAATACCATATATTATACTCTTAAATATGAAGACAAGAGAGGGACGTAAGCCAAAGGCAGATCTTGGAGGAGAACCCAGGAGCAATGAGGACAGACTCATGCACACAGCAGCCATTGTGGTTGCAGAGCTTTGCAGAAAGGCTGTGCTTGCTGGCTGCTGGTTGCCAGACGCCGGGCAGGAGTATTCCCTGCAAGCTCCATCCTTACCATCTGGCCCACAGCCCCACTCGCAGCCCCCGGGAAAGGCACAACAGGAGGCAGAGCAGGTCCCCACTCTTCCCATGGGAGCCCCAGCACTGACTGTCATGCAAGTCTGCAAGGCGGGCAGGGGATACCTCACTTGGCTCCGTGTGAACAGAACAGGGTTTCTCTCTCCTCACCAGGTCGCTAAACTCTCACTTCCTATGCCTCTGCTAGCGCAGTTCAGCCTGAAAAATCATCTTCGTAATGGCCGAGTTTGTTTGCATTCTTTGAGGATGTTTATTTAGTATCTCTTCACTAATGAGTCAGGCTTTTTCTATGATCCACAAGACATCAATATTGCATGTGCTCAGGGACCTGAGGCACATATACTAAGCACTGTGTATTTCAAACAGCAAGTGTTTTGTTAACAACAACAACTGAACAAGCTAAGGAGCAGCCTGAACTTCTCGAGTGGAAGCGAGATCAAAGCGCACAAAGGTTAATTGGCAAAGTGCCACGGGAGCCGTTCTGCAGTGGGAATTTATGATCTACAAGCATACCAGTAAAAGACTGCTTTAATCGCTACATTACGCTAAGTACTTGCAAATTTTAATACAGTAAACCACTATTTTTTTTCTACTTCAGCATCAGAAAACCTTCCCTTCTTAAATACAGAAATATGTTTCTTATAAAAGGCTTTTTTTCCCCCCAAGAAAAGCATTAATATTATAAATAACACTACATATATCTGTGAGAAATAGATGTAGGAGGATTGGGGGGAAGAATTCACCTCCTTCCCCCTCACAATCATGTTTTGTGCTTCCCATAACTACTTGCCCAGAGCCACTCGCCCCATTTGCCTGTGCTGCCCTCTGGGTTATTTACTCCTCTTCCCGTGAGGAAACAGGCATCACCCCACACTGACCCACAGCTCGGGGACCCGGCCACAGAAATCCCCTGACATGCTCCCAGGTGGCCCTGAGCACCTCACTGGCCCAGCGTGCTCTTTGGATAAGACCTTTGCTGAAATAAAGGGGGGTGTTGCTGAGGGAGCCCCTCAAGAACACATCCGTGGTGCCAAGGACACACCAGCCAGAGGGTCCCCCCACAGCCAGGGGAAGCTGCAGCAGAAGCAAGGCAGCAAGCCTGGCTCACAGCCTGCTGGAAATGGTACGTTAAATATTCTGTTGTGTGCTTAAATGGTATTTATAGACACCATCAATCACACAGGTCCTAAATGCATTAAGTGAAGATTCACTTAAAGACCAGTGTTCTTCCAGAGTCCTAAAAACAGCTCGGAAAAATGAAATCATTATAGCCCTCACCTAAATCTCACGGATTCAAGTAGGTCTCTGATGCTCGGCAGGCTGTGGTTTACACTCCCAGCCTCAGCCACTGGTATCCATCACAGAGGCAGACACAAGCAATGGGAAGCAAGCTCAGATTGATTTTTTGTGTTACAGTGAGCCGGCCTCATGGTACTTCATAAAATCAAGGTTCAGTGGACAGACCCCAATACAGAGCTAGCATAGAATGAGCTGGAATCAGCCCCAAAACCTGCAGAACTGGTAAAAATCAAAACAGAGCACAGAGACACAGCCCCATCACCAAACTAAAGTAAACAACTGACCTCTTGCACTGCTTTTAAACTCTAACCTCCATGTGTCTCTGACCATAATTGGGCACAGCTGGGCTCCCTCCGCTCGCCTCCAGCCAGGAGGAAGTCTGAAGCACCAAACAGAAAACATATGTGAACTACAGACCTTGCTAAATGAGCCGTAAGCAGCGTTTTTCATTCCTGATGCGGTGGCATTTTAGGCAGTGTTAGAGTGTTTGCAGAGGGCAGTTTCTTGGGCGAATGCTTGCTTTTTTGGTCATCTGAATGTAATCTATGCAGCCACAGCAGATGTCCTATAGCCTAGGATATAGGGATAGCAGCCGGCAGTGCTGGTGGACTAACGGTGTGATAGGCACGGTACCTCAGTAGTCAGTGGATGTAGGTATTGTTATCCTGATTTTGACTCTTAAGTCTAAAATGAGTTATTTAACCTCTTGAGTTTGGGTTTCCCTGGCTACCTGTGTTTTTATTTGCATTTACCAATTCATCAGTGAGGCTTGCAGAAGTAAGGTAGTACTTAGAAGCTGTTCTCGGGAGAAGCAGCATTTTACATTCTGAGTTTTACTAGAGCAATGGTGCTAGAAGAAGAAATAAGGCATAAGTTAGTGTGACTCGTTGCAGAAATGCTGCTGCTTATTGCCTGCCTAACTAACCTACAAGGGCAGAGGAATATTAAGCACCATGTAGTCCACTGATTTGCTTACACATGCAAAACCTCCACTGCAAATTTAAGCAATGCCTATACCTGTTGTGCAACAGGGTAAACTGTGATACAGCTTGCTTCTTCTTCATTGCTGTAATTAGGGTCTATCTCCCCCCCGTTTGGTGTTTTTTTTTTTTGGTGTGTTAACTGTTCTGCAGAAAGTCAAACCGCAGGCAGCTTTCTTCTGCAAACGAATCCAGTTAGTTAAGATTGTGGACAGATTAAGATTTAAGACTCCACAGAGATGCCTGGATGGAAACCCTTTAGGTTAGTTAGTTCTTATTCAAAAACACACAAACAAGAATGGCGGACAGCAGCACATTTAATTTGGGGACTGGTGGGTGGAGACCACCAGGTAATTAAAGGTCCCTCCTTTATTATCACCCTCAGAAAAGGGAGGGCCAGATATCAGCAAGGAGAGGTATGTAGGTCACTGTGTCATATGGAAAGACGCAGAGCAGAACCTGAGCGGCAACCTGCATGCAGCAGCCCAGATCAAAGAAGAAACGGGGGACACCTTTAAAAAGAGCTCTGGCCATGGATCAGGGAACAGCAAGAGGTCCCCAGTCCAAAGGAAAACACTGTGCCCAGCTTTCTTCTTCCGCTGGATGGACAGATGGCCATCTTGGCTGCTGTCAGGAGGTAGCTGTTGAAAAAACCTTTGATGAAGAATTCCTAGGATTTTGTAGGGCCAAAAATAGGGAGGGCAAACAGGTGCAGGGGGTATGCCGACAGCTGCATGAACAGTGTGAGTGACTTTTTCTGCTTGGTCCCACTCATCATTGTGTTCTTTCATCCAGAAAAACAGAGTCAAAGAAAGGAGAAGGGAACAAAGATTTCTCTCCTAAGGCATAAAACACAAATGAGGCAGACAGCAGGGTGGATACAAAGGTTTCAGACATTCGTTTCTGGGAACGGGTTAGGAGACATCTGAATCCAGCTTCTGCAGGGTGAGTCATCAGCTCGTCTGCAGCTCCGGTTGAATAGCTGCTATAGCTCTTGGAAATAAAAGTTGCCAGCATATAAATGCCAATAAAGTGGGCACGGTAGACTTAGAATGATTGCATGAGATCATCCTGGAGGATCAGCTACCCAGCAGGAGTCAGTGAGGGTCAGAAATGCTGACAGTCACTTCTCCACTGCTTTCTAGCGATGACTATTTAGATCCACGTGACTCCAGAAGGTACCACGGTTGTCACCTGCCAGGCAGTTCCCTTGATTATATGGTGTCACAGAGCAATATGGCTATTTCCCTGGACATGAGGTGAGTATTTCAGGACACAGTATTTTAAATAACTGTTTATACAGTAACAGCTCGCTGCAATGGAATCATCAAGTGTTTCTGAGGTTACACAGTACTGCAGAAAAACAGAACATGAAACCACCTGAGCTCCCTAAACTATGGCCTGGGTACCACAGGGTGCCACAAACCCCATGGAAGTGGCAAAGGCTCAGTGCAGCAGTAGGAGCTGCTTTGCGTGCTAGCAGCCCACATTTTGGCAACCTTTGATCTAAGCAGCTTGAATATTGTGGGAGAATCATAATACTGCAAACATCTCAATTGCATCAGGTCTTCTGCTATCATTGGAGTGGTATTATTGTACCCAGTAGTTCTTCTGCTACTAGCTCTGAGCAAAATGGTACCAGTATAACAGGAATATTTGCCACCAATAGGGCTAACTAGAGGATAAGACCTCTCTTGTGTGAATGATGAGTTGGAAATGTGTCTTCTTTTCACACTGAAATAAAATCTGAAAGTTGCAAAACCCCGAAAAATAATTGTTTGGGATTGATCATAATGCAGAAGGAATTTTTTTTAATCTGCCTGTGGAGTTTTTGTGTTGTTATGAAAACAGATATTGCACATGGAAAAAGGAAATGCTTTATTCCAAAAAGCCCCCAGAAGTGAAAGCAGGACACTTCACCACCATCCAAAATTTGCAAAAGATGAACTTTCTGTGGAACTGGGTTATTTTACTGGTCTGCAGTGGCTGTAATTGGTTATTGTTTTTCTGTCCAATTCTAGTCTGTATAGCAGTATCCAACAAGGGTGTGCTGAAAAATTATATCACATTATATCAGCAAAAATGTATTTGTAATGTATTTGTAATGACAGAAGAATGAGGTCACTAAATGTATTTATTTTATCCCAGGAGCGAATACGGGAGAGTGGCAGAAGGCTGGTGGGCACCAGTTGAGCCTGTGCTAGAAGAACTGCAGGAAGAGCTGTACCATCAAATCTCTTCTAGTGAGCAGTGGACCATAGCAACAGACGAGGTTAGGGGCAGTGCAGTCATTTTCAGCAACTTTGTATTTTAAAATGGCTGAGCAAGTGGCAGGTTGAGAGAGGCCAGGAAAACAAAACCAGGGTTCCAGTATTAACAAGTCAAATTGTGAACTGAGTCAGGAACACTGTGATGATTCTATCATGAATTTCACAATATTTGGTGCTGTTTTCTACAGCCCTTGCTCCTGCAACTCTGTAATTACATGAAAATTGCTATTCTCGTTTAAAATTAAAAAATGTTTCCAGCCTTGAAAGTTTAAAAAACATTAACCAAGCACTCCAAATGAGAAAAAGTAAATAAAAAAGCACATCAAACTAATTATTAAAACCCCCAAAACTCTCAGGGTTTTCCAGCAGACAGCTCATGATGTGTGGTGGTCTGAGTTGAGCTGATAGCAGCTGGCTGCTCAACTGGAGAAAATTTGGTTTTCTTGAGGGAGAGGTGACTAAGAGGGAGTATCTGTTTTTAAAAGATAAGAGAGTAAAATACGGCAGCTGTGGCGTTGGTAGGAAGGAATAGCTGTAGTTTTCATGTGTTTTTTTCTGTCTGAGAGATGGAGCTAGGAGAAAGACTAGAAGTGGATCCTAGCTAAATCTTTAATGACCATCTTTGCATTTGCTCCGTATCTCCTTTGTCTCTTTCTGACATACTGCTACAGAAGTTTTCAAATACCTGGGAAATGCATCACTAATGAGGATATCTATACATATATACGCGTGTATATACACACAAATATATACACATACATATATATGTGTGTGCGTTTTAAATGCTTGCAAGCCTTTAGCCACCTAAGGCCTTGTAAAAAGCAACAGCCACAACATGCAAGAGTTACGAAGTAAGAATGTAGCTGCCAGAAATCCATCCCTAATCCTCCTTTAATTACACGGCCGAGCAGGGCCCTAGCACTGAGACAGCTCCGTGCTGCAGTGTGCTCCACCAAGCATAAAGGAAGCAGCAGCACCTGATGACACAGGACTGTACAGTAGGGAGGGTGAAGTGAAGGCTATAATTAGGAAACCACTTTATTGTGAAGCAGGTGGTCTAATGAAAGCAGCTGATGGGACCAGCTGACTGCATCTACACTGACAATAGCCTGCTAGCATCACTAGTATCTGTCATCTTTTTTTCCTCCCTCTCTGGCACATCTCTGAATATTTAGAGTGAGGTAATCTCCTCACGCCATAAAGACTGAAATCTTTCTTTAAATTGCTCCACTGAGATATACCCAAACTCATGTGTTGTGATGGCCAATATGCCGGAGGGAGAATTTCACCTCTGGGCACACCTATGGCAAACAGCCAAGAAAGGGTGGATGCATCCTACTCTTGCTTCACACATGCTCCCTCATGCACGAAGGACACAAAGGAAATACAGAAAATACAACTAGGCAATAGTAGATGCAGAGGAGTAGACTAGGCTAAATCCCAGCAGAAAGTTAGGTAACAACAAATGCAAGGCACTTACACAGACCTCTTTTTCACGGAGCTCAAAATGCTCTTACACACTTTAGTGAATGCATCACTTCTGGCTTTTGTGAGAAAGGGTCAAAGTCCAATTACCTGTTATCCAGCCAGGAAGACTGGGGTAGACGAAGAGAGCAAGGTCCTTGTTTGAGGCCTGACACATGAACAGAAAATGAGTGCTAATTTTCAGTGCTTAATTCTAAAAAAAATTTGCTTACATGCCTCAAAAAGGACTTTAGAGGTCCCTAATCCATCTGTCCTTCATGTCTCATACCCAATACTTTTTTTCCCCAGAGTATTTTGCACAGTTTGGCTTGGAGAAGCTAATAACTCCTCTGGGTATGCTGACGGGACTAGCCCCTTGCCTTCCAGCTTAGCTGTTAATGCCAGTGGAAAAACATATAGGAAGAAGCTTGCCCTTTTGCTGCCCTTGACACACCTAATCTGAGCCTACAGGATTTTGGATCTTCAGGGTTCTCTGTCTAGCAGCTTGTAAATGCGTTCTGAATTTACTACTCTTTTAACCAGCAAAGAAAATAAATCTTCCTTGCCATAAATGCTAATGTTGGTACACTGAGAAATTCAAAGGGAGGCTGCAGAGAGAGAGAGAAACATTCCCCATGTGATGATTAAAGTGCCAGTTCATGAAAGCTGACGTCAGCGCGTGCTTTCAGGGTGGCAGAGCACTTTGCATTTATTCTCTCCTTGTTTGTGCTCCATCTGGATGGGCTCCAGTGGAAAAAAGAGAGAAAAGGAGAAGCTAATGCCTTTCTAATACATTTCTGAATTCCTTCAGTTTCACACAGGCAACAGGCTCTGAAGCACCTAACTTCTGCTTGCCCTGTTCAATGAGATAAAAGAAACCGAAGGCAGCTGGTGCTCACGGCCAAACTAAGTTATAATTAGATTGCCATAGCAAACAGTCAGTTGGGGCAGCTCCAAGCAGGACCAAAGGAGAGAACACTGGTAAATAACATAATCTCAAGATTCGATAATTTGCAGATGCAACCCTGTTTCCCATCAAGCAGATTCATTCCAGCTCACAACTGCTTTCATATACAGTCATGATGGTTCAAAAACCAAAAAAGCTGCCGGAGTAAGCTACAGGTTTCTGCTAAAAATGGTCTGATGGGAAGATGGGAGGAAGCCCAAGAGCAGTTCCCTGACTCCGTGGTATTGTTCACAGGTTAGAGGATAAGCAGGTCTGGTACTAGGCTTCCTACGGAAGCAGATCTCCCTTCCCTGAGATGGAGCAGCACAGGGAGTGCCACACGCTCCCCCTTTCCATAAGCCCTTGTCCCCTTCCAGCAGTGGCACCACCAAACAGAGCAGTTTGTTGAAGGTGTGAGCCATGAGCATTCTGGAGGAGATGCTGGCTCCTGGGAGGCAGCCTTCTGTGGAAGAATACTTTTTTTTTTCCCTTCTTTTTTTTCCCCCCCTCTCTTTTTTAATTCTGGACTGCTGTCAGAGTCAGTGGGAAAGGCTTACCCAATCAATATGGTCACACACATGCTGCAACTGCTACAATAATGACATTACAGGGTTTCTTACTGAAGATGGCTACTGATAATTTGGTTTTACAGCTACACACTGCTACTGTCAAGCAGCATGGATGTTGACTGTGCACAATGGTGGTTTTAGTCCGTTGTCATTCTGATAGCTGGCATGGTTACTTGGTGCAAACAGCTCACGTTGATCAATGCAGGTGTTAGCTTGGCAGTGAAGCTGCCTCTCAAGCACTGAAATGGTGAGGTGGGTGTCAGTCTCTTCTCCCAAGTAACAATTAATAGGACAAGAGGAAATGGCTTCAAGTTGTGCCAGGGAGGTTTACATTGGATATTAGGAAAAATTTCTTCACTGAAAGGGTTGTCAGGCATTGGAACAGGCTGCCCAGGGAGGTGGTTGAGTCACCATCCCTGGAGATATTTAAAAGATGTGTAGATGTGGCACTTAGGGACATGGTTTAGTGGTGGACTTGGCAGTATTAGGTTAATGGTTGGACTTGATGATCTTAAAGGTCTTTTCCAACCTAAATGATTCTATGAAATAAAAACTTTTAATTTACTGGAACTATTCAGAAGAAACAACTTTTCTTTCTCCCCGGACAGGCTGATGGTTTACATTTAGTTCCCATTTCAAAAATCAGGATGGCAATATGAAAAAAAATTAAAAGGTTCCAAATCAGTAGTATTTTTCAACTATATGCTTTCAGCTGGAAAATAAGTCAGAAGGCAGACATCCTGCACTTCTAAATATTCTGAAACTAAATAGTCTTTTAAATAGCTAAATAGTCTTTGAAATAACATTCTGAAATGAAAAATTTCACTTTAGGTCCACTTTTCCCCACCATTTCTCTTCCACCAAGTAAAAAATGAAAGACACACAGACCAATGATGCAAGAAAAAAATTTCCATTTCAGCAACATAATTTCTTCTCAATAGGATTTTTTTGGTTTTCTGATCTAAAGGACATACCTTCAACCATGTAAACAGATCTGAGATCAGATCCCTGAAAATCCTGACTCTTCCTACTCTAAGCAATGTGCAAGGATCCCTTCAGAGCTAGGCAAGGAGAGGGTGCAACCTGCAGCCTTGCATCTCACCGGCTGGAGGTGGAACCTGGCGAGCTAATTACCGGGTGTGGGTAATGCAAGTGGGAGCACGATGGGAGAGCAGTGAATTTCTCTCTCCTCTCCATTCCCCACCCGGCAATAATCACAGCCTGGGTCTCTGCCAAAGCGCTGCCGAGTGCTCAGTGCCCCTGTATGGATATAGAGCATCAGGGCTGACCTGATCCTCAGTGACCTGCACACCCCAGAGCTTGCTGCTCCCCACCGCTCTCTCCCCGCTCGCACAGACTGCCAATGTTTTGCTGTATTTGCATTCAAGCTAAGGGGAAAAACAGGCATAACATTGGCACAGCTACCAGTCTAGCTATGTTAGCGATTGAGTGATAAGTTGTATAGTGGTTACACAACTGGGCTGTGTCTGCGGAGCCAGGACTTCTGGGTTTAATTTCCTGCTCAGTCACTGACTCATCACGTAGCCTGGGGCACATCACTTCACCTCTCAGCACATAAATTTCATCATCTTTAGTTGGGGGGTAATAAGACGATCTCACAGGAATGTTAGGACATGCAAATTACCCTCATAAATATTTGTAAATTGCTTTAGACAGATGCTTCCACAAAGGCATTGAATATTTTGTTGTTGAATAAGTAACAGCCAGGGGAATGCCCTAATTGCCAGGCTGGCTTATTTACTTACATTGCACCCGAGATTTCTGGCAGCAGTACCAAAAGGATGTCTCAGGTAGGGGAAAGGGTGAAGAGGTGGTTTGACTAGTGCAGCAGGAGCAGCAGCAGGAAAAGGTCAGCTCATACCACAAAACAAGTACGTGATAGATAAATGTTATGCCAAAGGCTGAGAGGCATTTGCGTCATTTTCAGCCCAGATGCACAAAAAACTTATGTGGATGACACTTACAGTGATGGAATATGGGTGTCTAATCCTGTTAAGTACAGTCCACAAAGTCCCATGCCATTTCTTCAGAATACATGGTCAACTCTGTTTTCGGACTTAAAAAGCATTTAGATACCTGAACTTCTGCTTTTGCACCTTCCCAGAAGTGTTATCTTCTTGCCTATACTGAGCATCTCGCTGTCTGTCCTCCACCTGAGGCTGTCTGGGATTCACAGCCTAGGTGTGTCAGCCCCTCAGATGCCCAGAGGGTCTGGAGGGAATACTCAGGGATGTTGTATGATTCATATAATCACTCAGATTTGCTGTGGGACCTTAAGGAGCTGCTGCACTCCAGGCGCTAGAGGCTGTATTTGCAGGCAGGTGAGCTTTCTGAGGGTCCCAACGTCTGTCCTGAAGTAATACAAGGTGGTTGCTGAGAGAGCTAAGCAGAGGGCAAGTCTTAGAAACATTCAGAAGATGCACTCTTGATTTCTGTTGTCTAATCTATCCCAGCTGTGTCCTCCCCACTTATTCCTAACTCCTGTGTTTTACTTTGATCTGAAAGCTGATTCAGAGGATACCTGTGGGCAACCTGGCAAGTGCAGGTAAATCCCTGGCGGGTGGAGAGCTGCCAAACTGACCAGTTCCAGTGACTTTAACGGGAGGTACTGACTGCAAAACTGACCTGGTGCAATAGCACGGAACGTACATTCTGCCTCATCCGCCCCCTGTGAAGCCATTACAAATATTTATTAGAAGGGCGACGAAGCTGGTGAGGGGTCTGGAGCACAAGTCTTATGAGGAGCGGCTGAGGGAACTGGGGTTGTTCAGTCTGGAGAAGAGGAGGCTGAGGGGAGACCTCATCGCTCTCTACAATTACCTGAAAGGGGGTTGCAGAGAGGTGGGTGTTGGTCTCTTCTCCCAAGTGACTAGTGACAGGACAAGAGGAAATGGCCTCAAGTTGCGCCAGGGGAGGTTCAGGCTGGATATTAGGAAAAAGTTCTTTACTGAGAGAGTAGTGAAACATTGGAATAGGCTGCCCAGGGAGGTGGTAGAGTCACCCTCCCTGGAGATATTCAAGGAGCGTGTGGATGTGGCATTGTGGCATGTAGCTTGATGGACATGGTGCTGTGTGGTGTTGGGTGGGTTGTGGCTTGTTGTTGTTGTGTGGTGGGTTTTGGTTTTTTGGTTTTTGTGTTTTTTTTTTTTTTTTTTCCAGGTTGGACTTGATGATCTTATAGGTCTTTTCCAACCGTAGTGATTCTGTGATTCTGTGATTTTTCTGAAATGCCCAAGGCCCAGCTCCCCTATTGCTGTTAAAATGAACAGCAGCCCTGGCTGCTGTTTTACTTTGGGGATTATCTCCTATCACAACCTAAGCCCATTGGGGCCCTCAGGTGGTGCCTCCAGTCACCTAAGCAACACAAATGGTAGCTAAAGGGTTTTCCTTCATAGCTAGTTTTTAACGCTAAAAGGAATTTTAAAAAATCCTTGATGGTTATGATACAGAGACTTTAAAGGTATCAGGTCACTTTCCTTCTTCACAGCTGTAATCATTTTACACCAATGAGAAAGCACTCTTAGATTTTTGGAAGCAGCTGGTTTCTCCAGCTGAAATAACTCACTCCAGGGTCAGCCCATGCATCAATGGCAGAAATTCCCGACTGCCTCTCACTGAACCATGTACCTGCAGCACCACTGCTCCAAAAGGCCTACTAAATCCTTCTTGTAAGGAAGCAGAAGGCCTGGAGAGTACAAGTACCCTACCACTGAAACACATTCATGGATCCCATACTCTGTCCGACAGAGGACATGAGCATGTTTCCATACCTGGCTTCTACAAATCCTGCTGAAGTCCTGCAATTAAGCAAAACCCACACAAGTTCAGTGAATGAAGTTTTCTCAGTAAAATCTACATAACTTAATCTAGTTATGACTGTGTTATGAGTGCCAGTTACATAGGTCACAGAAACAGAAAGACATAAGGGAACTTCTTCCAGCCTCTAGCCAGTGAGTAGTTCCAACTACCCCTTAAATAAGTTCTCCTGTGTTTTGCTGGATTTCTTTCTAAAATTGCTCAAGTCGTGCGCTTTTTGTCTTTTCCCTTGGGCGACCGTTCTCTCTGATGATGAAAACAGAACAATTTTTGCTTTGCACCAGGAGGTTCCTCAAAAGCAGCTAAAGTTAATAAGCTTCCCCCTCCCAATCAGGTGTGCGTTGACAGTGTTTGGTTTCAAAACGCCTAAGAGAAATCTGCTGAACTCAGAAAGGAATTCAATAGGTGAAAGATGGTGTAACATCTGGTGTCCACAAAAGCTAAGTGGTGGCAAAGACAGTTGCTGACAGTTAAATGGAAGACATTCAGCATGTGCTAAGTTAAAATGTGCCAGCCTCTCTCCCCTCTTCCACCACCCTCTTTTTTGGATACAGACTCCTGTGGCTAGAAATACTTCTCAGGTCCCTGGATGAGCAAACTGTGAACTCAGGATAGAAATAGTTTTAACATGATAGTTCTCAGGAGCACCCCTCCCTGTCATGCTCAGAGATCTATGATACTCAGAAAACTTGTTTCTTTTAAGTAATTTGTGAACTACTTTATGGATAGACTTTTGTCTTGCTTTTCCCAAAATCCCAGATACCTTCCTTCTAAAAAAAGGTTAAAAAAGAGCAAGCATTGCAAACCTGTGGTCATCCAATAGCAAATTCTTTAAATACCTAAGGGAACATGAATCATCGAAACGCAGTTGTAAAAATCCAGGGCTTTTCCATACCCTTTTCTTTGCGGTGGAGTTGTTTCACCTCAACATTTTAACTAAATACCCCTCAAAGTAACAAAATTCTTGCCCAGATGTCCCAATCTATAACATACTGACCAGCTGTTAAAATGACATCATTTGTAATGGGTACATCTGTATCTCCCCATCCAGAAGCTGGTGGGAGAAAACATTTAGCTATCTCCAAAGCCACAAAATTCTCCTGTGCAGATGTATTTTCTGAATTTTTCCTCTCTTCCCCAAGTTCACTGAACACTTAAACTGGACTTTGGGGCAAACTGACCCTAGATGAAACTCTTTTGTGCCATTTGACCTTACAAAGCAAAATGCAGATGCTGTACCATGACAAGAGGGAGGTCCATCAGCAGCAACAAAGGAGGCCAGAACGTGAACATGACTGCTGCCTAAGCTGTAGACAAATGATTTGCCAACGCTTGTCAGGCTCCATCACTTCCCTGTTTGACAAATGGATTACTTCTCAAGATGAGGCAACAGCATAACACCCCCAATGCCCTTCACAACAACCTGAGCTGGGCAGCAAGGCCAGTACCCACAAAGGTGCTTTGGACAGTGACTGCTCATGTGGGCTGAGCTGCAGGTCTTCTCCAGAGGAAGAATCCACAAAGCCTGTTTCTTAGGATGTTAAGAAATCACTTTACACAGAAGAGGTAGTTTTCAGTGGTGGGTGAGACCACCATTGGCCAAAGCAAAATCCTGGGTTAAGATGGCATCCGTTTCATGCATTTTTCCATACAGACCTAAAGTTCCTCCTAAGCCTCTCTTCTTTCGTGCATCAGTAGGCAATCTGGCCTACTCAGTGGTCCAGTGAGGAAAAATGCCATGAGGGCATTTGAAACCAAGGGCACATTATCAAAGAAAATAGGGGAAAGGGACAACTGACAGACAGGATGTACAGATTACTTTCTGATTTAATATGACACTGAATGCAGTCAGGCTAAGATCCAGACCTAATCATTTGTCATTCACTCTAGCTTAATGTTACCTCCGCTTAATGAGCACAGAGGGAACGCGCAGCAGTAGTATCTTCAAGGAAATAATTTTGCTTGTGGAGCAGCTGCAAATTGCATGATTCTTGATGGTTTTTTAAATGTCAGTACGGTTTATCACATACTTCAGTCTACACAAGATGTCAGAAGATATTTCCATAGACTAAACAAGAAGCCCTCCATTCATGCTCCAGCTGCTATGTGCTCCTGCTGTAGTAGTGCAGTAGAGCTACACCACAGCTACAGAAACTAGGGGAAAAGTCTCCTGCTGCAGAAGCAGCACAGAGCCAATATAATTTAAGCTCCATGGCTTCTCAGTTCCCAAAAGTGTCAGTAAAGGCAGCATTCCTTACAAAGCTGAATGCCGCAGGGAACTGGGAATCTGCAGTCCAAAGTGGAGTCATGCTGGCTCCTGCACAAGAATTATTTACACTCTAGCATGCTTCAGGATGCTGGAGGAGCTAAGAGCCATCTTTCCTCTCGCTTCCCAACTGGCTGCACCTCTTATGTTTTGGCATTCAGAAGCTCAGAAGAAAACTGAGCTTTCTAAGTGAGGAAGGGGGATGTCTAGTTATTCTAGCAGGAGGCACCAGCATGAAACTCAAGATGCACTTGTACCCATCTCTAGGCAGGACAAACCCGATGTGAGAAACTGCAGTATTGTATCTCTAACTCACACTGTAGGACCCCCACCCCACTTCCTGCAGGCACACATGATTTAGAAAGGTAAATCAGCACTGAACTACTGTTTTGAGTTTCCTTTGAAATACCTAGTACTGATGAAAGGTTCTGCAGAGAACTGTACATTTTTACTCCTTCCCAAGACAAGGGCTGTACGAGTAGTGGCTATCCAAGCTCCCAGGAGGGAAGAGGACTCACAAGAACAACATTTAGGGATGAGAGGAGATTGTAGCCTTCATGACCCACTGGGGTATTTGCTCAGGTTCCTCACTTGTGAGCCTTGTATTTTCCAATGCGTCTGAGGTGAAGGTGCTGTGGAATGGACTGGAATACAGTAAACCTTGTCTCGTGCATTGCAGGTTTGAGGCTGTGTTTGCTTCCATTTACTGAGCTAAATAAATACCAGCAGTTGGGATATCAGGTAGATAGTTAATGACCCACAGTGAAGACAGGGACAGGAAGAGCAGCAGAGATGCCTGTGCTGTACTGAAACAAGATGCAGGTGCTTCTGTTTTGCATTCCAAATATATCCCTACTTGGGGCTGCATGTAGAGCTCCCAGACACACATCTGTGAATAAGATTTAGGCAAATAAAAGTCCTACTTGTAATAGCCCAGCCTTTGAGCGCAGATCAAAGGAGAGGTGAGCGGAGCTACAGCACCTGAAACCTGACTGTACAACTTGTATTTTACCCACCTCTTTTTATCTTAGCAAGGACAATGACAGGAGTGAAATGGAAAAAATGAGGAGTCTGAATAACTTCCGTGTGCATAATGACTAGATTTAGGAACCCCAGACCACTTCCTTCTCTTAAACATTTTAATTTTCTGCTTATTTGCATTTCTGGAGTGGAAGTGTAGTACACTTCACAAAAAATTACACCAGTGCAAACCACACTTTGGCTTCAATAAAATCAAAGTGTAAAGTATTTGACACAGGAAATAAGAAAGATATTGGAAAACAAGATCACAGGAAACCTCTAAGTATCTTCTGTACTGGTAGATTGTCTGAATTGACCTTCAAGTATAAAACAAGGAATGTCTAATTTCCAGGAAAGATCTCCTCTGAACTCCTGATCAGAATTTTAAAAAAACTTTGCAAATTCTTCATTGGAGAACAGCCATGGAGACTCCAGCCTGGGAGACCTGAACACACCACAGGTCTTATGAGAAGGGTTAAGCCAGGCTAGTTTCCCAATCAGGTACCTCATTTTTGTTTAGACCCCTTATTACATGCTAGTGAAGAAATTCCTTCTTCACAGGAAGGGTCATTCTGGAACCAGCTGCAGTACAGTGGTGGGCAGGAGGGTATGGGACAGGCCCTGGCCTATTTAGCCCTGGAGGAGAAGTGATGCGCATAGCCCAGGTCCACGTCCAGTCCAAGACGTATAGAGCCTGGAGTCCAAGGTAGTGGAGAGGGGGAAGTTATTCTAGCTGTGCTGCCCAGCACTGCACCATGCCACATGGATGGTCTGGGTTGCTCAGAAGTTGGCTTAAAGATGTTTCCATGGCATTGTTCTTGCCTGAGTAGAATGACCTTAGCACCTTCAACTCAGTGGTCTTGCTGGAATTTAACATGTGAAATTGCAGCTTTTCTTTTTTGTGTCATTTACCTTGCTATTGGGGAATACCAGGTCACAATCATGGACTTGGAGCTAACATTTTACATACAGCTTTATAAGAAAAAAGGGCAGATGCACAATTAGGGTGCCAAGACGCATGAATAAGTTTTCTCACTTCATGCAAGCAATTGACATCCTGAGTGATATTCACGAAACAGAGAATTGTATCCCAGAATGAAAAAAGCTTTAACACTTTGAACTCCATCCTCCGCTTGACTGATCTGCAGAAGCTAACTCTACATTTCTGATCAAGATTATCGGGTCCAAAAATCCCTGGCTAACCAAGAAGCTTCATTTCTATCCAACATTTTTTTATTCTGCTGCTGTCTGCGTCACACCAGAGAGCAGCCTCAGCAGAGACAGATGTTTATTCCACTCGCTTTACAGAGATGTCGTTTTACTGTTCCTTTCTGTGCCAGTCTCATGTTGGTGCCTCTTGACTCTTCTTCCTGACACAACCCAGATGAGTAAAGAACCCGCCAGGACTCCAGCTACCGCAGCCACAATGACAGCCCAGTAGGGGACTGAAGGTTCGGTTTTCTCCAAGTTGAGATCTGAATGTCTGAATCCACTATTTCTTAGCGTGGAAAGAAAGGGTTTCTCCTGCAAAGGGAGAGTAAAGGTTTTACTGACCACAGACCACTCAACAGGCAGCATTCAGACCGTATATCATCACTCCCTCCCAGAAAGGAACTGTCAATCTTTAGACAGACTATAAGCTGTTTGTGCCTTCTGTTTATCTTAGCCCAAACTCTTTCCTGCCCTATTGCCTGAAAGTTCCTAGACCAAAAAAAGGAGCCATCTCAGAATCAGGAGTGATGGCATCATTTCCAAATTTGTTTGCTGCAGACAACCAAATGGAAATACATAGATTCATTAAAACTGGCTTAAATGAGAGGCTTTCCACTGTATTATTTTTTTGTGTTAAAATTTAAGTAGGTTTTCCTGTGTGTAACGAAACCGTAGTATATTTTAGCTATTTAAAGCTTTCACAAAGATACTCTTTTAAAGAACTTTACCAATAAGAAGAAAGGAGAAAAATGGAAGTGGTTAATGGAGAGTATGGACATCTTGGCCTTTACTTACTGGGTTTGGACACTTCAGTTTTGATCTATCATGGGTAAAGTTGTTGTAAGTCTGCTTTTCACCAGCTGGCTCCAACTGAAGAAGAGAAAAGTAATAGTAAACATAATGATGATTTTTTTCCTCCTCAGACTCTCCTAACTTGGGTGGTTACAACTTTTTATCCAATCTTGTGATGCTTGGAGCAATGAAGAAAAATGGTAGAAGGTGCATCACAGAAAAGTTTCCAAACATTTCAACACTCATGAACTGAAGACATTGAGAATCTGATATACTATCTGCAGAAAAACACCCTCGGGAAGCAAGGAACAGGAGAAGCCTTTCCTCCTTTTGCACTGAGTGGAGGAGAAAATAACTCTGAATACCACATACTTCAAATATTCTGCTAAAACAAAGTGGTTCACTATACACCCAGTTGTCCCACTTACACATCTCAAATGACAGTATAAACCACAAAGAAAAAAAACCCACATGACAAATGTTAGTCATGTTACTTAGCACATTACTGCAAGAAAGATGCTTAGGTGTCACAGTGATGGAAGCAACTTCAGAAATTATGTAGAGTTACAGAGACAGGATGAGACCGTGCCAACCTTTGCAGTCTTCACTCAGACAAGAAATTCCCTGGGAGTTTTAGCTGAGGCTACGTTCATGAGATTGCAAGAAGTGATTTAAATAGAGCCTTTTATACTGTCAGTCGTCAGCTAAGTTGCAATAGCTGACCATAGGCTCACCCCGAGTACATTTCAAACTCAAAATAAAATATGTCGAGGCTAATGGCATAGCATTTGTGGTTGGCTAGGAGTGCACATACCATCGGTTACCGTAGTTAAGCTAACGAGTAGAGGCTTGCTCAGTCATGTTAACTGAAGGGTTTACAACTGTGTATGGACATGCCTGAATAATGACTTCAGGATTGGCCCATAGAGAACCGCAGAGTTGTCATCCAGCACTTCTGGGAATACAGCACAGAGGAGTGCTGGTGCTTCTGCTATTGTCTATACATGCATTTACTGTCCTCAAGTGATTAAAGTGTCAGCTGTATGTTGGAGAGACACAATACCACAACAAGCCCAACACAACACGGAGAAAACAAATGCTATTCATAAAATTCCCATATAGAAACCCTAGGAATACTTTCCTGCTCTAGTTCAGTTAAAAAGAAAAAAAGGAAGTACTGAAAAATGAAGAGAGAGAGATGAACCATGGCAAAATGTGACTAGGGAAGGGAAGAAAGCTAACAAGTGGAGAAAAGATGGGAAGCAAAACAGAATGCCAAGTTTTGGTAATTGTCTTGGTGTCCTGCTAGGTTCACACAAGAGTCCTCATCACTTGGCCTGCCCACCAGCTAATGTTGTGAAGACTGAATTTGGTAGTTTTGTTGCATCTTAAAGGGAACAGCTCAAATTCTGATGTGGTTATTTGTTAGATGTGTGGCTCATATCCTGTAGCATTCTGTCTGCAGTATGACTGGTTATTTGTAGATAATTGTAATACTCCCCATGCCAGAGCACTTGATAAGGAGTCTGGCACAGAGCCCAGACAAAGGATGATAAGGTGCAAAATTCTCTAGCCAGTCATGCTTGCTTCATCTCTATGCGATCTGTTCCTCAGGTGCATTAGCTTCTGAGCTTTGAGGGTGACAGTATCCTCATATCCATGAGTGTACAGAGCACCTTCTGGAAGAAACACACAGCTCTGCTAGAGCATGTGGCAAACATGGAGGCAAAACACAAGCTAAACACACTGCCTGTGTGCTCTTCTGGGCCAGGGGACCGATGAGGTGGATTTGGGACCAGTGGGGGCCCCTTATGACTACAGAGTGCTCTGACTTCAGAGAGCAGGAGCATGCTTTGCTTTGCATGAAGCAAAAAGGGCAAAGAACATCATGGTGAGGGAGAGGCTCCTTAAGCCATCCCCATCTCTGCATACCCACGCAGTGGCCAGGCACAGTCTGGCCCTTTATGTGTACTGACAAGAATCCGTGTCATTTGGCCATAAGCCTACAGCCTGCTGAGCTTTTCAGGGAACGGAGAAACAATACAGCCTTACAGTAAGCTTGCACAGCCTTGCCGTACATGGACTATGAGTGAAAAGCAGGGATGTGTTACAAGAACTAGATTTAAATAGTAAACAGTAAAATCTTCAGTTCGCATAGACTGACAGATCGCTACGGAAGGGAATAGTTGCGCTTCGCATCAGTAAGAACCTGATCCCCGCCACCCCAGTAGAAAGCTTTGTGTCAATATCCTTACATGTGTAGGAAATGAGTGACAGACTGGACAGAATAAAACTCCAGTGGCATGGAAAAAGAACTGATAGTGGTTCAGGAATGAGTTGTGGCCAATACGAACACCACATGGCAACAGAAACCCTGTTTGAGGCTACCATATGTCCAGGTACCATCTCTTTTTCTTCTTGAAACCTGCAGCCGTGCTTAATTTGAATGTTTTCTACATTTGCCTGCTACCGCACAATGAAGCCTACCAGACTGCTGTCATCTGGAGTTCCAGACAGGGAAGCCTGATGGAAAACAGGCAGATTTGCTGTGCATGCACAAATCAATTACTCAGAGCATGTGCATGCATTATATGTCTACTGCTTTCTGTAACCCTGGACCTACAGCTCATATGCTATACTGGGCAACTGCACAGATTTCTGCCCTGCATTTCCCAGTCCTTGTGCTTAAGTTCATTCTGGAGTATCCTGTATGTTTCTTATCTTGCTCAAACTTTCACTTAAACTGAAAATAAATTCCTCTCCATTTATGTTTGTTTCTTGTACAAACCAGGATACAGGATTTCTGCTACCACAATGTGTTTGTGTACTGGTGTTTATGAGACAAGAGGAGGAAATGTCACTGTGGCATGAAAAAGCCATAGTCTTCTTTCCACCATGGGAAACGTCATGGTTCAGAAAGCAAGTGTGACCTTGGAGGTATCAAGTCCAGCATGTGCCTTTTACACACTCTTCCAGCACTATTCAGAAAGCTATCATTTCCCCAAAAATGACAGAAAGAATGTGCCTGCAAGCAGAGGCATCATAGGTGTGATTTCAGCCCCCCATTAGTTTCAGTGACTCTACTAGAATTGCTACAGATACTAGAGTGGGTGGTAAAACATGTCCACAGTATTAATGGCAGCAAAAATTCAATCACATGTATATTTTCTTAATAAATCTCACAGAATTCACATTCATCAGACATTTTCAGGAAACCTTCAGGACTGAATGTTTAACTAGGCTGATTTTTTGCTTTAATGCAAGTTATTTACCAAATGAGAAGGGAATTTTTTTATTACATTAAGACTCTCATTTTGATTGAGCAAAGACTTACACTTTTTTATGCAGCATTCCTGAGCAATGCTGCTCAGAGTTGAGCAAACCCCCCTCTTGTTAGGATATCAATTCTATTTCTTGCTTACTGTTTTGTTTCAGACACCTTTCTCATGATCTTTTGTAGGGACTGCTACCACAAACACATAGGGATCTAAGTCGTAACCTCTTACCATATTATTCCAGAGAGCCATGGCCATCTCAGCGTAGCCTCGTGCACTGAAATGAAAGCAGTCTGCAGCAAAGAAACTCAGATCTGGCTTGCCATTCTGCAACAAAAGCAAAACATATTTGTCAGCACATTTCAACCTTTGAAATCGGACATATTGTATCTAATAGTGCACTGTACTTGGCATAGCCACTTCGCAATTTTGGTATCTTACTAAAGGCAATATGCTCATATTTTGACACTGCAAATAAACTTAGGTATTCCTAACTGTGGGCTGATTACTGCATCTTGAGACCTTCTATGTAATGCACCCTGCTCAACGTCACACAACAATTTTTGTAACAAACCTAAACTTATCATTAAACCAACAGTCACAGCTCTTACGTGGACACTGCCATTGACCCACACTCCACCTTGTACAGAACTAATAGAAAACTGCTTATTCTTGCTTGTTAAACTCCCATAACTCAGACTTACAACCCTTCAGGTGTTGACATTTGTGCTGCATTTCAGGCAACATTAAAAATTGTGGATTTATCCAGCTGTGGCAAATGACTGTCTTAGGGGGAATTTACCTCATCACTACCTATATGGTGACCATTCTTTGGACTTGAAGGCTGCCAGAACAAAATGGGGATGATATGACAAAAAGATCAGTATTACATAAAACTGTGTGGTTTTGACCAGGATTCATGCTGAATATTTGTATCCCTAACTACACACCATACATAATGCTAAGGCTGGATAAAAGAAGGAGAATCAGTGGCTGCTTCCTGTTTCCAGGCTGGGATGAGCCAGGCATGCAAGTACCTGTCTCCATGTGAAGGAAACCTGAACATATTCCATAACCTAGATCAGAAGAAAATTGTGGTGAATGCAACCAAGCCTCCAACAGGGGAAGCAACATGCGGTTTAGAGGAAGCCAGAGGGTGCTTAGGTTTAATGTGTGCACACTACGAGTGTTTCCTAAAACCATTTTGATTCACAGACATCACAGTCTTTCCTGTCTTCTCATCTGTCACTCTTATCACAGGTTCCACCTTGTGCTGCTAGACTGTGCAAAGAGAAAAAAACCACAGTCCTTGTGACATGGATCTTACTCACTTAGAGAAATCAAGATACTGGCCCTTGCGTAATGGGAAAGAAAAATAGGACTCACGCTCTCCAGGGGCAGCAAGGTGTTTCGGAAAAATGGTTGCATGACAACCGCAAAGTCCTCACGCTCTTCGTACTGACCACTGTTGATCAGCTGTAAAGCTTCAGCCTGTATGGAGTTTAATGATTGGAAACAGAAGAGTTACTTACAAGGTTCATCAGCTGTCAAAAGGTCAAGGTCAGCTATCAAAAAACTTGCATATTACACTTCTTTCAATGTAGGAAACCATAAATTATTCATATAAATCCAGCTGAGTAGTATAAAGCAGTCCGGAGAATGGCTAAGAAAATAATTTTGTTCATGAAGAGATTTTCATGAGGAAAATGCACCAAAGCTAGTATAATTTGCAATGTAAAGTTGTTCAATTTAAAAAAAAAAAGTAGTTTGTACCTTACTTACAGAAATCAGTGCTGCACAATCACAACAAGATTAAAATTTACAGAGAACTAAAAAAAAAGGAATAAGGCCAAAATTTTTAGAAGTGACAAATGAATTCAGAAAGCCAACTTGAGACATTTGAAGTGTGCTTGATTTTTCAGAAAGGTGTGCTTGAAATAAAATAAAACTTAAGCATTGAAAAATCACCTTCGATTTTTGTAAACTATGGCCACAGACATTCATATAGATGCTGAAAACGTCTCATCATTACTTGCTAGCTTATGGGTATAAATTCTAATGCTTCCATTCATATCTCAAAACATTCCTAACCCCACTTCCCTAGTCAAGGAAAATGTTGCCTTGGGTAGGTTTATACAAGTATTTTCCAAGATGGATTTTTTGAGCATTGTCAGATTCATCAGAAAACATCCACTGCCAGAGACAGAATGGAGGACTGGAGAGCATAATGTGATCTGATACAGTGATTCTTGTATTCATAGAAATAATGACGGAAAAATCTTCTGCTCCAATAGCTATTTATAGCCTTTGTTAAATTTGAGTGAATCTTATGCCTGAGGCTATGAAAAGTCACTCTCAGGTAGCAAGCTGACCCATGGTAAGCTATCTGTGTGCACGCTCTTAGCCCATAGCAAAAGAAAGGAATATCAGGCTGGTTTAGTTCATTTTTGCTGCTAAGAGTTACCACAAAACAGCTGATGCAAGGTAATTTGTCACCCTTGCAGTGACATGTTAATTCATGTGATCTATTAATTAGATTCATAATGGACAGACACATATCAACAGAACAGCCATCATCAGTAACTCCTTTTTTGCTGTCGAAACAGCAACTGGAAACAGAACCAGCTCAATCTTCCTCCAGCTCAGAACCGAGGTCAAATCATAAGCAGTGTAGAAGGACTTGCACTGCTGCTAACTGGTTAGCTGGGTAGGGTTTTAGTTAGACTGTAGCCAAGCTGTTTCCCAGTCATCCTTCACTGTCCTGCTGAGGATATGCATGAGAGGAAGAGAAGCTATACAAAAAGAGACACAGGTGAAGATGGCCAGTTACAGAATCAAGGTATTACCTGAAAATCTCTATTAACTCTCTTAATTTCTTGTAGTTCAGAAGAGTTTTCCTCGGGGTTTAAGAAACATGGGCAAACATTCCTTCAACAAAAGAAATACTAGAATTAAAAGCCAACCTGGAACAGGCTATGCAATTCTTCATCAATGTGCGTCTGCTTCAAGAAGCTCAGGATAGGTGCTCAAAGCTCCCATGCAGAAGGACAGCCACCTCATTGGCTTAGAGGTGGACAGATACTTCAGAAAAAAATGGACTTAGTTTTCAAAGTGAACACCTGTCACAGCCAGTAAGAGCTGCAGGATCCACAACTCTGAGTCAGACACAAAAGTGTTTAGTATGCTACACGTTAGCAAGAAATAATGTGTTAGAATTAAAAAAATCCTACATATAGGCTTACAGCAGAGTTTCAGAAATCTGGGGGGCTTAAAGACAGAAAAGACAAATTGTTCATGTCGTCTGACTCCTCAGACCACCACGTTTTATTCTGTTACCCCCAGATCAAGAGATAATAACTTGTGCTTCACTGAAATGCATCCTCTAAGAATGTGCCTGGAATGAATATGCAGACATCAAGCAATACCGTCAATTCACCATTTTCCTTTCTAGTGTGTTCCAGTAGTTAATTGCTTCTATTATTAAAAATCTGTGCCTAACTTCATTTGAATTCATTAGGCATCAGCTTCCAGCAACTGGTCTTTTTTATACCTTTCTCCACTAGACTAAAAAGCCTTTTCATGTCCACACTGACTCCTGTAAAGGCACTGCTGCTTTCTAAAACAAGTCCCTCAATCTTCTTTGAGTTAGGACTTTGGTCTCCTCCATTAGGTGTGAAAAGCACCTCCTGATTGTGCACTCTGGTGTATGTAGCCCAGCCTGCACCATAGGTAATGCAGCACTGAATACAAGGAGAGGCGTCAGGGACGTCAGCCTGTGCTGCTGAGCAGTGAATGGCTGGGTAAAAAAGGCTTTAAAATTCAGTAGTACAGCAATTATACTGCGACTTGTGCTGTGACATGCTGCCTTAGAGCTGAGAATAAAAGTGACCACCCTACAGGTGCATGCCTATTAGCTGAAGTATTGGAAGAAGTAGGAGAAAGTTGATGGGAACTAGTGCATCAAGTAAAGGCAGCAATGGAAGTAGCTTGGAAAGCTCAGTGTGGATGTCCTCCTGCAGAAGCAATTTAGATTCATCCAAAAAAGTAGCACTTTAAAGGCAAAGACCTGTTTTGCTCACTTACTTAGCTGTCAAAGCACACCCCAAAGAGCTTGCTGCGATCTGACGCAGTCCAGAAATCTCTAGTATCTCCACCATGTTGACAAAGACTCTCGGGAGCTGCAGGGATTATAATAACCAGACATACCAAATCACAGAACATGATACCACTACAAAGTGAGAAAGTGCCATCCGCAGGTCAGGGAGTCAGTGCAAACTGCACCGACTGCAACCAATGGCATGTGCAAGGATTATGTATAAAGGGAGGGGGAGGGAGACATACAGTGGATGTCAGCCAAAAAATTCCCGTCAGCTAGTACAAGCTAGCTGAAATGCTGCTTCGCTCCCTGGGGCACTTCCATTTTCTCTAGGGTAAATGAGACTTTGTACAGTTGGTTTAGCCATCAACACTGGCAGTAGGGTCGTGGTCCACAGCAAAAATACTGTGACACAGACAGTTTTCCTGAAATTACAGCCCACTTTCTTAGGGCATTATCTAATACAGTTGTTAAAATGCAGTCTGACTCCAGCTATTTGGAAGATGACCTTGTATGAAACATAATCACTGACAGTCTGTCAGAGGTGAGAAAAACATCAGTGTGCTTGCCAGGAACATAGCTTGCTAGGGTATCTTAAAAGCTTACCTCCTTATAGAAAATATCCAGAGTGTCCCGAAGGTGCTTTACATACTTTTGCACTGAATAGGTTTCCTGTGTAATTTAAAAAAAAAAAAATTTGGATCAGTCTTCTCTCAGGAACCAAGAAGTTTAACTGTTTCGCCTAAGCAAAGGAGTCCATAGACTCTCTAGTTGCAAGACAGTCCATGAGAAGATATACCGACTCGATGCTCCTTTTTGCCTTTGTTGGCAGATGTATTTTCAGATCAAGAGGTTTATTGCCACGTGCACACAGGTTATATAGTGCTTGTGTTTCTATGTCACTAATATATTCCATTGATCTCTGTAGAAAATCCTGTGGTATGTAATAGTTCTTGGCAGAGTTTTTGCCTGATGAATGGCTACATAAATCACATCTTTGGATTTCATGTTGTCTTTTATGGGACCCAGACCAGACTAGTTTGCCTTATGAGCAGAGAGATACTTTTTTTTTTTTTTAAAAACTGTCAATCTGGGGAAATTGATATGGAGGCAGTCAGGCCCCACAAAACCCATAGGCAAAATGACTTTGTGATTGCAGTTATAGAGGTGTAGCTGTGGGGACAAAGGCTCCAGGCAGCAGCAAAACTGAGAGAACAGTCCCTGGTCATTTCAATGAGCTGAGGTCCAGACCCCCAGTCTGTGCCACAGAAACCTTTTCAGAGGGGACGACCACTGATAGCTAGATAAAAGACGTCTTTTTCACTATAAACTAATGTTATTTCTTTTGGTGTCATTCTGAAGCAAGAATCAGGCATCCTCAGTAGTCACTGTGTGGAGATGCTTTCCAGAATAAAACTTCACTTGTGTCCCCATAACAGCGTGCCTAAGACACCACACTGTCTTGATTGTTTTGTCCAGTTAAGCTGGGAGAGCTCTTCAGTTTATCCTTGGCATTTTGTTCAATATGGGGCAGGTTGTGGTTCTTAAGTAATGTATTACTCCAAAGCTACAGTGCCCCAATATTAAAAGCTGTGCACTTGTTTCTGGTACAATACAGATGAAAGGAACAGGACTTCTAAGTGCTTTTTAAACAAAGAGGAGCTTTGGCTCACTGAGAGAGAGAAAGGTTAAATTTCCAGGGCTGGTCACTTGCCAAGTGCCTGGATGAGCATGCCTAATTCAGCGATACAAACCTTGTCCAAGCAGTACTGGCATAGGTCATTGCCTCCAACGAGGACAGTGATCAGCTTCCAATCTTCCTTGAAATTAATTTTCTAGTGGCACATAAAACAAACAGATTGAAGCATCCATTGCTTAGGCATGCAGAGGTAACATTCACAAACGGGGCTAAACAGGGTACAGATGGCATGGCAGAACAGAGAAAGGAGGCATGCTGAGTTAAGACGGCAGAAGAAAAGCATCTGTGATGTGAACTGTTTGCTAGCCTAGCTGCAATTCACCTTCGCTTTCGTAAGGAAATCCCCTTCAGCAGGTAAGATCTGTCAGGGTAGCCAAGCATAGAAACGTGTCTGTGGCAGCAAGCATGCCTAAATGGATGTTAGCTCCAGGACAGGGATGGACAGGAGAGATTTGCCAGCTGTGGCTGAACACGACAGGAAGCATAGGGATGAAGAGATGTGGGAGTGGATGCTGGAGCAACTTGTGGAGCTGTGGAACTGGAGCTGCTGGGGATCCCTGCCAGCTGGGCAATTATTACCCCACAGCCAGGAGGGGCCCCAGGGAACAGACAGCTGGATTAAAATAGAAGAGTCCAGGAGGCTGGTGACTTCACTGAGCTCATATAAGGGCAGCTGCAGCATCCACGTCACTGCAAGCTAACAATAGGCACTGCTGAGAGCTGCATCTCATCAAAACATTTTGTAACGTTCAGTACAAAGAAAGGAATCAAAGGCAACTATTTTTAGTGTGGTGCATTTACATAACAAACATCTGCGAAAGGATCCCACAAACAGAGGAGGGGCCTGGGAATCACCCACAGGTCTGAATTCTCCTCCTTAACCAGCACTTTGCTTGGAAGTCCTTTCATGAAGAGGCAAAGTATGGCAGGTACTTCCCCCCTCCCCTTTTTTAAAGATGTATAAAAAGCAATGAATAAAACAAAGCTCTAGAGCCACGTACTATTTTGTTGAAGAGACACGTCAGCTCCCTTCACTCTGCCAAACAATCAGTAATGCAGAGTAACTGACAGTGGGCCTAGCATGCAGCATCCATCAAGAGTGCTGGCATGGAGAGACACATGCTTTGACAAATCCTGCTTATTCAGTACCTTCCTTTCCCATTTAGCCTGAGCCAAGGAGCACCAGGCACTCCCATTCCCTTACAGGGTGCTCTCCCTGAACCAACAGCCAACACTTGGACCAAGGCAGCCTTGGTTTTCTTCCAGATTTCCTCCCCCCACCCCAAACAGCAGCAGCAGCCACTGAATTAAAAGCTAGTCGCCCTTTTGGTGCCCTTTGTAGCCCTCAGTGGAGGTGGCACAGTAGGCTGGTCCACAACGCTAGATCCCCTACTAATTCCCTAAAAGTTTGTGGCATGACAGGGGTTCACCCAGCCCTGGGGTTTCTGGCCACTGATTAATCATTTGCCTGTTCAGAACCAGAGTTTCAGAGGGCCTAATCTCCTAGGAATACTTCAGTTGTCTCCCTTCCCAGTATTGCCTTTTCCCAGTGCCAAGAGTGAATACTGTGATTCATGTTTGTCACCAGGTGCCTGCTCCAGCGATTATACACTCAGCGTTTACGACCTCCACTTTGAATGCTGCTGTTCAACTAAGCAGTCCTGTGATCTCCCCAGAGCCTTCAGATCTCTCCTCTTCCTCACTACCATCCTTACAACTCCTGGCCACACTGTACCCTACATTAGTCTCTGCCTTGTGTGTTTGCACTTTACCTGCATGGATTTGTATATGTAAATTATCATCTCTTAAAGGCTAATCCCTGGCACATTCATCTTGGAAAGCACACCAGAGACAAGGACACTGACTTTTCTTCCATCAGTAAAGCACTCTTCACTACTCAAGCATCCCATCAATTAAAGTCATCTCCCAGAGGCCACAGGAGCACTGAGGGGTGGCCCAAGTTCCACTTACCGAGCTGCTTCTCATTAGCTGCACCAATTCACGGGCTTGGGCTGACATATTGCTGTAGAGAGAGGTCAGAAGCATTTTAGATGCATGCTCTGAAAGCACATAATTTTCTTGACCTCCCACTCCTCATTTCAGGGAATCTTAGGATCAGCAGAAATCAGTACAAGGAAAGTGATGCCTCAAAAGGACAAGCAAGCATAGAAGGACCAAGATCAGCAGCAGTTGCACAAGTGAATAATCTGATCTGAAAGGGCTTCAGCTAGGATGGCTGCCAAGTGGCAGGCAACTGTGATGAATTCTTCCCATCTCAGAGTTGGCTTAAGTGCATTTTATTTGGAGAAAACCACTAATGCCCAGATGCACAGAGACGTTTAGTTGCATAACTCCCTTTAAAATCTAGTGGGGGAGTTTGGTGCTTACACAGAAGCTGGGCACCTAACCAGCCTTCCTGATCTGGCCTTCAATTCCTGCAGCTTGTCTTATGGCTGGAAGATATTGCTTACACTGTGGAACTGCCAGGTTGGAGAGTCCCAGTCCAGTACTGGGCAGGATGCAACATCCATGGAATGAAGCACAGACCTTGCTGAGACACCAGCTGGAAACTTGAGCTCCTGATATACTGGCATGAGACTGTGCTTGAGCTAATAAGCCCTGCCTCTCTCCAGCACCTACACAAATGCAGTTATATTATTTGCACTCCCACAACCGTACTGATTGCCCTGAGCCTTTGCTCAGGGCACCCATGAAGTATTTAGTAGCTACACAGGCTTTGCAACACTCTTGCAGTAAATTTAATGAATGTTAAAGGTGTCACAGTAAGTCTTGGAAGCAAATTCCATGAGTATCCATAGAGCAGGCACAGCATATGCAATACAAACTCTTACACATTTTGGTTCTTAACAGACTAGTAGAGTTTTTCTTCAGGAGAAAGGAATTAATTCCCAGCTGCTCATTCCGTTCTTTTTCTTTGCACTGCAAACACAGATAGTTTTTAATGCCATTAGGGTAGCGGTGGGCTTTTATTTGTTAGTTTGAGGCACATTTCCCAGAAATCGAGGAATAAGTAAGAGATGCTGATGAATTTTGTTCTCATTACAGATATGGCCTGACAGTGAATCGGGGATCTGCATACTGAAGGCTGGGCAGAAAAATGTACTGGCAGAATAAGAAGCATAATTAAGGCATTGGCTCGGAAATTCTGGGCAGAGGTCAAATGAAGAAAGGAAGTTTCTCTCTGACCCTAATTTAGAAAAAGATACAAACAAATCCCCCAAATATTGAATTTAAAAAAATAATTAAAAAACCAATTAAAAACATCAGATCACAGAAACGTGCTCAGTACAAGTAGGTCATCAGTATTAACTCAACCTTGAGATGTGGTTAAAAGATAATCTGCCAGTCCATCGATTCTCACTCCTTTGCCCTTCCTCGGTTGTGATTGTGCTTACCGTGCTGTGGCACCTCTCTCTGCAACATTGAATCCAGCTGTTTCCTTAGAGCTGCCAGTGGAGAAGCCAAAGAGGTTCGGATTGAATTTTTTCAATATATCTTAAAAAGAGAAAACACGGTGTTTAACCATCCACAGTACAACTGGCAGCATTGCCTCCCACAGAAGTGCAAGCCAATCGAGGGGTGAGAATATGGGCCTAGGTATTCCCCTCATTCACTGTGACCTTACAGAAGCTATAGACACACCTGCCTTGGAGACTCTAGTTACTGTCCAAACTTCAGCACTGCAACTATTTCTCTCCGTGGCCTTGAGGAGCCAGGGTCTGGCAGCCCAGGAGATGCACAGGTCCCAGGCAACTCACTAGTCTTGAATTTGAGTGCCAGAGTAATCATGGTTACTTTCCTTCATGTAAGCAGATGCTCCGAATATGGCCCTCTACCTCCAACTCCTCCAGCTACCCATCAAGATAATAATATTTATTGCAGAGAAGTGAATTTTATTCACATTTCTAGATTTCACCGAAACCCTCAGCGGGGAAGCGTGATGTCTGGAAAGTGTTATTGTTACTGTGTCTGTAGTGCTGTCTGAAATATCTTTATAGAGTCCCATTTGTAATGTATAAATGAAATGTGCCTTCTATTTTTCTTTAAACACAGCAATGTGCATAGTACAAGACAAAGCATATCAGATTTTATTACCAACAATGTCAGGTATTGTCAAACTGCTCCACAGTGTGAATCACATAGAAATAGATGAATCGTTGTGAACCAAGTCCCCTCAAATTTATGGTCACACTGACCACTTAATGGTTTCTATGGCAACTACAGGGCCTGATTACACAGAACACTAGGGCAAGAAATTTAAAGTATTTTTAGATTTTTTTTCCAGTGCAAAGCAGCAACTTGAAATCATCAGGAGGAACCATAACCTTGTCAACAAGCTTCTCTAGATGGACTGCTAATTGTTTCATAACCCTTCATTTGCCCACAGCCATTACAGTCAGTCACTGGAAAGCACAAAATGAAATAAGTGAGGAGCAGGTCTGCCATGAACTTCTGTCACCTTCAGCACGTTTACTCCTAACCATTTCTGTCAAAAGGACAATACAATCACATGCAGGTCTTGTGATGTGGAGGGGTTGAATCAACTTCCCAGCTAGTCAGGTCAGTCTGGGTTTCAGCTGTGACTCGTGTGAACTGCTCATATCCAAAACAGACGGGCAACCCCCACTGTTCACAAGGAAAGCACAACGATTTCCAGATGTTTCCCAGCATCCACTTAGACTACTTTCAGAGTAATACTCATCTTTTGCATTTCGCAATTGATTTGCTAGGATACTCACTGGGTAAAGTAGTCTGGGTCTCCAGGGTCCCATCACCTCCAATACTACACAGGGAAAGAACAAAATCATCAAGTAGGGTTAATCCTGCAACCATCTGTCTTATTGTCACCGTATGTTGCTGTAGCAGCCCAGGAAGAAAAAAAAAAAAAAAAAAGCAACAGACTAACCTCAAACAGGACTAAGGAGATAAACCACAAGAATTCAGGGAAAGTACTGAAAGATTTCACATTAAATTAAGCAGGGTATCAGCTAAGATAGAAGCTATGCCTCCAAACTGGGACTAGAGCACACTGGAAGAACTGATTTTTCATATAGACATGCTGGGATGCCCATCATAGAAAGGCGTATTTCCTCAAAGTTGCTCCACATGACCTTGCTGAAACTACATCTGTGCGCAGTTATGCATAGAAGAGCGACTGAGTTAAATGCTCATTAACCACTTATCTGGGATTCTGCAATTTTGATTATGAAAAGACCTTCTGCCTCTACCATTCAAAACTTTTCTGTGTGCATAGCCAATACATTCTTATACCACTACTGTCAGCCCCTCCTGGAGACATCTATGTCTGCAGATACATACAAGGGGGGGGGGGAAGAAAGGATGAAGAAAATAATGCATACATGTGCACACACTTATCAACCATACTTCTGCCCATGCGAAGCAGGCAGTTTCCTTCCACTCTAGCATAGATATTGAGATTCACACCCACTCTGACATATATTGTCTTTGCCCACTTTGCAATAGCAAAGATGTCTGGGACGTCTTCATTGAATATGCATACAGTGCTCTCACCATGTTAATGCCAATCCACACTCACTCAGACTCTCCAGCATTAGATAATCACAGCAACAGCAGTATTTTGAATAAACTCCAGAGAGACTAGCAGGAGGCTGAAAGAATTCACTCATATTAATAATCCAGTACTGTCAGACAGACAGGACCATGCTTGTAGCAATCAGGTCTAGTTAAAAAAAAAAGGCAACAAAAACAAACACAGAACGCCCCCCCCCAGGAATCACTCCCTTTCTCTGCCAGTCCTGCCTCCTCCAAACCTTACCCAGAAATACTTGCTTTCAGCATCCTACCCCTGTATTTACATACTTAAGTATGTAACGACACAACCAGGTGACCCACACTTTTAACTGTGTTTGTGGACAAAAATAGAGAAAGAGAAAATGGAGCATTTTCACCTCCAGGAAAGTCCCCTCCAGTCTGTTTGTAGGTCAGTTGCTTCGGCTCCTGCTGCAGTCTGGAAAGGATGGAAAGAATAATTTATAAAACACTAGAAGAAAAAAGTGCTACAAGTTTAGGTAAGACAGACATCGTGATTTAAAAGTGATGAAGCATTTTGGTAACTTTACTCTGCATCCAGCGAAGCTTTTGCAATATCCCAGTTTTAGCATAAATGGTCCATATCCTTATTCACCACCACACACTGACCTCTGGGCAGCCCTGCATCTCCTGTGCTTCAAATTCATCGGCTTCTCCTCACATACAAAAGCAGCATACAGTCCAGCCAGAAGGCATCAGACTGTAAGGTCAAGGACATGAGGCTTTAGAACAACTACTCTTGTTGTTGTTTTAGGAACCCAAAGGGTTTAGGAATTGTTTTAGGAACCCAAAGGGAACAGAAACAGACCCAGATTAACAGCAACAGCTTTGTATTTGTTTGGATTTTTCTGATGGAAGATGCTTCATCCTGGCATTTCCTGAAGAAAGCTGATTTTGAGAGAGACGTAATAATCCAGGGGAAAAAACATCCAACAAAACCCCACATACTGATGAAAAATTCCCAGCCAGTTTTAGCTGTAAATAAATCAGTAGAGGATCTGCTTTTCAATCTGTCAAAAAACCAAATCTTTGGTATAAAATCCACTTTTCTTCTGCTGGACCCAGTCTGCTAGTCTAACACACAGACTTGGTGAGGTGTAGGCAGGATTTTTTTTGCCAATACAGATAAGCATGTTGGCGTATTTATTGCTTTCACTGTGCATTGGTGTGAAGTCAGAGAGATGCGTTCTAGCCAGTGACATGGCTAAATTGCTCAATTTTTCATTAATCTCCAGCTGCATCTAGACTGAGAACAGCCTTCCTGCAGCGTGAATTTTAATATTTTTTGAAAGTAAATAAATAAACAAACAAAGCCATCAGAACAAAGAAATTTGTGATGGATTTGAGTAGCTCACAGGACTGGGACAGACCTCTACCAAGGTCAGCACCATGACTCGCGTTCAGGAGAGCAATCATGAAAATGGGTTCTTCGGCAGCTTTACAGTTTCTTAGTGGTTTCACTTAATTTTGTATTCTTCAAAAAGCCATGGTATCAATTCAGCCATAAACACTGACTGCATTCAGGGCTCTTGTGGGAAACAGCAGGAGGAAAATCAATGCCTCAGTGGACCAAGACAGATCTTTGCTGCTGCAGTCCCTCTGTGCCAGGGATGGTTAGACAGCACAAAGTGGGCACTGCTGCTGGCTGTACTGCACTTTGTGTGCTGGGGGCAGGGGTGTGTATGTGTACACACGTGTGGGAAATACTCTGTCATTTTTTCCATCCCCCGCCCCCGCAATATATCCCTTAATAAAAACCCCAGTCGCACCTTGCTGTGGCAATGGCAACTAATAGGAACTACATGACTAATGGCAGGATGAAAAACTGCCTCGCTCAGCTCTTGAGACAGGGACCTCAAGCATCAGAGTCTGGCCCTTATGACTAGAGATCTCTGAAACATTTCATGTATTAAAAGATTTAAACTTTAAAAAAAGAAGAGAAGTGTACTAGTGCACACATCTAGCACTAGATGTGGGGGAGGAAATCAAGCAATTAATTTTAAGAGTCATGGCAATAGATAGGAGGGAGACTTGCAGGGTCATTACTGAGGTCTTCTAAGAAAAGTTCAAAGCTCAGCAGAGGGGAAAAGCCAGGATTACATCAGGTCAAGCAAAATCCGTTTCAGAGCTAATGAGGAGGTGAAGATGTGCACACCTGCCTGTAGATAAGCCTGATCATTTAAGGGCTTCAGTCCCTTCAACTCCTTCTGAACCCTATGGGAGCTGAAGCTACTAGAACGAGCACTGGTTTAGCTCGGGAATTAAAATTCATGGGAACTGTTGACACAAATGTTTGCTTTCATCCCATGCCAGAACAATTCTGTAGTGCTGTGTAATTCTAGAACTTTTTTTCAGAAAACTTCAGTGCAGATTTGCAGTATTGCCTGCTATTCTTTTCTGAGACCTTTCTTTTCTGTGCTACTCTTTTGTTTTCAGTTTGCATTTCTTGGTACACGAAATACATGAGAGTTTTAACTGGAAGATGCCTAAACCAGGAAGCAACATCTGAAAGCAAAATTCTGAAATACAGAAGTATCAGAATTATCTCAAGTGAGAAGCACTTCATTCTGCAATCAATTATTTCCAGAGGAATGTTCATGTAAGATCTCTCAGTGCATGAAAAATGTCAATTGCTTGCTCTTGTTTTTATGTCAGAAAAGACTATTCCTATAAGGCAGGCATTTCCCTTTTCAAAAACACTTGAATAAACTGTGTGCAATAGAGAATGTGATGCCATTTCTGTTCTGGCCTGAATTATTCATTACTGGATTACACAATTGCCAGTGTCACTCATATCCCTTCAGGCTATTTCTTTGCAAAGGGATACAGGTAGATGAGTTTTGCTTTGCCAAGACAAAGCAATTTGCTTTTTATCTGATGATGCCTGACACAACCACATCTAGGTAGAAATCAACAATTGCTCTTCTCATTCTAAACGTGGGAATACAGCAGTACTCACAGTTAGGGAATCTCCCAGTGCTCCTATGACTTTGATGTCAGCAGGTTTTAGCTCATGTACTAAAAAGCAGTAGGAGAAAAAAGCATGATTAGTGATAACTGACACAAAATACTGTTTAACAGAACAAAGGTCCAAGTCTTTGGTTCCAACCTGATGGTATTTTTACAGACTTTTAGGGAGAATGAGCCTCAAGTTCTATGCGTCAGCTAGGCAAAAGGCATAACTTCTTGCCTTTGCTTGCAACAGTGTACTCAACTAAAAAGGAAATAAATGGACCTTAAAACAGCTTAGGAAAAAAATGAAAACAGATTAGATATGTTTAGGGATGCATACATTCAATCTCTTTTAATTTGTTTTCAAGTTTGGGTCATAGATCAATACTTTCCATTAGCAATCTGCCTGTAAAGCCTTCCAACTACACACAGTGCTCCTACTGCGCTGCTTATCAGAGTAGGCTCACCAGGTACATCAAACTTGCTAAGCCACTAACCTGCCTAGGCAATTTTAATCTGCCATGTTGCTGTATATGATATATGATAAATGTGATCATACTTATCCACAGAGAGCACACCTGCTGTGTTGCAAAACTTGCTGTGTATGGCAAGACAGACTTTCTTCCTTTGCTGCTAAATATATCAGCTTTTATTGTTTCCTTTCCATCTAGGATTTGCAATTTCAAGATCTTACTGTTTTTAAAAACAAAAGGTGAAATCTTTCCTATTTGTGATTTTAGCTTACAAGTCCTTTCTCACCTGATGTTGGGACACGACTGGATGGAGCCTGTTCAGAACACGACAGGTCACTGCCCCAATTCTGAAATGGCAAGTTACAAAATTGGTTCACCTTGTAGTTAGAAGATAATACAGAATTCACATATGGTTTAATTGTGCAGTGAAGGGCAAAACCAAGTTAAGACACAGACCCTAGTTTGGTGCCTAGATAGCTCAACAGTCCTTTCCTCTTCCTTGTGGAATACTGTCTAAACATTAATTACTTCTAGTGAAATGTTCCAGCCAAAGCATAAAATTTTTCCAAAGGCAAAACATTTCATCTAGAAATATTGCTTATGACAAAGTTCCATAAGGAGGATATTTTTTTTCTTCTCCTCTCCTCTGCAGCCTGGAGATTTTGTCCGTGACCTAGAAGGTGGGGTCGCCAGGTTTGGAGTCCTGCTCTGTCTCAAGAGACATCAGATGTAAATGCAAGCAAGCCAAAAATCAACAATAAAATTCTCTGCAAAGTAATAATATTATATTAATGTATTGTATTATTATTATTTCCCATGTACCTTGTTAGAAACCTATTCTTTTCCTCGAAACTTGCAAAAAGGGCTTGCTTTCACTGAATATAAAATGTAAAAAAATTTTGAAGCTTCAAAAGTTTCAGTAAAAAGAGCTATCAGCCTCTAAATAATTGGACTTTACCATACATTTGAAGGTGACATAATAACTATTATGTTTATTCCACAAACTGAGGAAACTGAGTCAACCACACATCGCAGAACATCTTGGTTCACCAGCAGAAGCAGCTGATGAATGTGCCGCCCACGTGCTTTGGTAGTCAGCAACAATATTAGCTAAGAAGGCAGCGAGGGAAAAAATTGTAATTGTTGCAATGGGCAGTCCCTGTAAGAGCAAAAGACAGATGCTTATGCTGATCTAAGAGCCAGCCCTGCTTGGAACAGGAGGTTGGAGTAGGGGTGTCCTGAGGTCCCTTCCAAACCCAATTATTCTGTGATTGCACAATTCTACCATTCAGAGAAAAACTACATGGACCAGTGGTCTCCAGAAAGCATGGTTAGTGTTAAAAAACATCAAGACAAATTCATCTGTTCTTTTAAAAAATGGTGTGATGGGCCCTACTATCAGCCATCTAGTTAAAGGTTGGCTGCAGAGGCTAGAAATGACAGCTGGGCTTATTTTTAGATCAGAGAGGAAACTGTTCCTTTACTCTCTCTACAGTTTCTTTCCTTTACCCTATGTCTTCAAAAGCTATTGCTGTTGAGATTCAGTGGAAGTGCAAGAATTATCCATTAAGAGTATTACTCTAGCTCTACAGATAAAAATCCCATTTCAATGTTGCAAACTATGGCTTGCTAAAACAAAAACAGCTGTTGCTCTTTGTAACCCTCAAGGCACACAGAGATTTTCATAATTTGACCAGGCATGAGAGGGCCCTCAGTATGCCATATGAGCCCAGCCCATTTTTACTGCCATCTCCAATCACACTTAGTCTGCATTCCTGCAGCCATTTGTCAAGAGCAAATAACTGCCCCATTTCTTCAAGTCCTACACAAAGTTTGTTTCAGTAGTTTGTTTAATCTATCTTGTGGTAGTTGCTCAGTCATGGTCTATGACCTCCTTTGTATCTGGCCGCATATCCAACATGTAAAGGTGACTGCCCTCTTCGGGTTAAGCTTACTTGAGTGCATGGAGGTACAGTGGCTAACGAAAAGAATATGTAAACCTTCCTCAGATCATTTGGGGGCTCAGGGTTCTAATTATCTTCCCCCCATTGTGAGGAACTTGCTATCTGAATTAATGATGCATCCCAGGTGACTACTGTTGAGCATAGTTTTGATACAATTGCACCAATTAATACAATTGATTTTGTCTGGCTTTTAGGAAGAGTTTAACATTTGTTTACACAGGAAAAAATGCAATGCAAGATAAACTATTACCAGTTTTCAGAAAGGGAAGTGTATCTCATCTATAAATTCAGGATGATGTGTAACAGTCATCAGCTACAGCTTTGCATAGTTCGCCTGAGATGCACCAAAAGATGCAACAATTACCTCTATTGGCTCATTAGTGGGCTCCACAGGTGGATATGTGTAGTTGCTATTCTTGTATGTTCCCAGGAATGGTTTGTTCTGGAGAAAGAGGAATACAAAAGTAAGAGAAATTAGGCAATAAACACATGGCACAGACCACAGCAAATGATACCAAGACATCATACCACCAAGAAAGTAACTGCCTAAGCTGCAAAATGTAGATCTGGGTTTTGAAACCATGCTCCTTCCTTAAAATTCAGAAGTAAGATCTGTGTTTAGCACCTTATGGCAAAAATGACATGTCGGATCTCGATTGTAGTTTAACATTTTCCTCTCCTAACCTTCCACAAATCACTTGGACTTTATTAGATGTTTAGTCCTTTCAAAAGACACTGATGTAAAGTCTAGAGAAACCTGGGCAGATCTTCCTGTGTCAGCAGAGGGGAGATGAAAGATTGATTACTGAAAGGATCACTCTTCCCTCCAAGAAAGGTTGTATAAATTACATGGTTATTTTTGTCCCCTACTAATGCAAAATGCACTCAGGAAGACATGCACATTGTATAGGCTAAAAAATTTCACCGGGACGCCACTTATCTCAATTAAGAGCAATTCCAGTATCTGCATGAGGAGGTCTTACAAAGCACTAAAATCAGAAGGCATGTTTGATTAGAAGACCCACTGTTCTTTTATTTGCAGGGTTTTATCCTACTCCAAGTTGCCTAAGTACAAATAATTTTCCTTGGCTTGTTGGGCCCTTACAATCTGGCACACCTGGTATCTTCATGGACATGACTACCTCAAGTAGGATTTTAAAACTGTAGTGAGAAAATGTGGGAACAAGAAATAGCATTTGTGAGTGTCAGAATCTGAAAAAAGTTACTACTCCTTTTAGTAACAGAGAAGGTGAAATCCTCTGGAAACAGTCTATCTATTCCTTTGTAGCACTGTTTGCATAGTCTTTACCTCAGAGCTTTCCGAGCAGGGCAAACTACTGGCATTTCTATCAATGACGTTTTCAAAGCACTGTGGGCTTACCATTTCTGAAAACAATAGCCATACGTTCTTTGCAAGGGATATAAAACTTTTCTATGCCTACTTCTCAAAAGCAGCATCTTGAATAGGAGTGGATGAAGGGAAAGAAGTATAAAATCCACGTTATTTGGCACTGAAGAAGTTACTAAGTTAATGTAAGCTGCCTGGAAAGTATACCGGGTAAAATGAAGTAGGATCAGTTTAAGTGAATCTGAGGACTTTTGAAACATGCTGATTAGTAACTCAGCAGATCTTCCTTTTCTGACAGGATGGACACGTGATATGGACAAAATTCTCCTGCATGACTTGAATGACTTATCTCCAGACCCGAGAGTACAACTTGGGTCCCTGGTCTGCTCAGTTCTTTGGCCTCCTTGTTGAAACTGCTGAAGAAAGGGTGTCAATTATTGCTGATTGCAGTGGTCATTTCCACATGCTGATATACCTAGCAACTGTACTGTAAGTTCAGCAGCTTGTTTTATAACTGTAGAAGCAGCTTCCAAAAAGTCTGAAGTATCCCTATTATGGATCAGTCCAGGAAAACCAATCTGCCACTAATTCAAGAGGTAACAGATACTGAGGGTTTTCAGAGCCACTGTGATGCCCAAACCCCACTGATTCTAATGGGAAAGTTAATGCAGACTATTCCGTTGTTTGCTGCGTGAGCTGCCTCTGTACTTCACAAACATAAAACACAACGCCTGCTACAGCTGAAAACACACAAATCAGCACGTTGTCAATCAGTATTCATTGCACAGTAAAAAGCCAAGGGACACCAGAGCAGGTATATGAGATCACCTGCTCACTCAGAGGTAAGCAGGGAACAAAAATTTTCAGCAAACTTGTTTCAGACATACTGAACCCCTGCTCTCTGCAGCAACACAAGCATGTACAGCCTCCTGATACCCAGCTTCCACAATGAGGGTATATTTACCTGAGTTGGACAGTCGAGGACAATGTCAGCCATGAAATCAAATGAGTCAGCTTTCTGGCCTACAGGCTGTAACTAGAAAGGAAGACAAAACCCCCTATTTTGTAACCATGTCAGCTCATTTTACATTTGTATAACAATTCTAAACCAAAAGAATCTAAATATACCTTTCAAATTTATATAAAGCTGCCTGTATTTACAGACCTTGATTTACCCAAGGCTGAAATGCATCTACTTCTCAGAAAGAACATGGCAACTGCGTAACGAAACAACAACTCTAGAAAGAATCTTAAAATGGGAAGTGGAAAGCTACACTGGATCAGTTTAAACTCCTGGAGGATTTTGGCAGGCACATGAAGTACCTTGGAATTTCGCCAGAAGGCAAGGTCATAAACTCTCTTCTCTTGCATAAAAGACAAGACACTGAGTCCTTCAATTTTTATAGCTAAGCTGCATGATGGCATCTTCAACAAAAGGGTATTTATGTGTAGAAGATTAAACCAAATTTAATTAGAGGTACTGCTTGATGATTGTAAGTAATCATGTCAGCTGTTAAGACATTACCCCGAATTACACAGAAGTTACCATCCAGGATCTGAGATACTGCCTCTGACTGCATGTGTACTCCTACTGCACTACAATGCTAAGTAAAATGAGTTTGCTTAAGCAATCTTTAATGACACATTTTTATTGAGCTTTACTCATTTCCAAAGGTAGTAAACCTAAACTGAATTAAGGCCACTTTAATTCCTAACGGGACATTCACAACACATGCATTTAAAACAAACTTCTAAGTAATCCATTTTAAATTGACAAATGCAGTTAACAATTCTTTATTTGGTGGTATCCCACATTGGCTTACAGAAACATCATCCTTATTGAATGCTATCCTGCCTTCCACGACAATGGGTGAAGTAGACTTGAAGTTGCTCAGCTGAAATCACAAACTACTGTGACCATGCACTTACAGCACCTCTCTCCTCCCCACACACTTTAAGAAGCAAGAGATTATAGGCTCAGAGCAGCGCCAGAAATTTGAGGTTATCATCTGACTAGTAAAGAAGAAGCAAACACAAGGTGCAGCGTTATCCAGGCCTTCACTGCAATGTTTTTTACAGAGATTATTTTAGTGGTGGTCAGGTCTAGGTAAAGATCATATTATATGCAGAGCCTGTCACTTTACCACAGCATTCCAGAGAGCCTTGGCAAGCTGAGAATGGCCTTTCTGGCTTGGATGGAAGCAGTCAGGTGAAAAATAGGAGATATCTGGATGCCCATCCTACAAATGAAAGCATAAAGGACATCTGAGTGCAGAAGAATCCACACAGCTCCAACCTGGGGTTGCTGAGGCCAAATCAGAGACAGTAATGAGAGGTTCATGGTACTTGTTCTTGCTGCTCCAATGTGGAAAGTCTCATGATTACCTGGTGATACAAAGTGTACTTTGGCAGGTCCATGAGCTACCAGAAATGCTTAACTAGAGATGCTTATGTGCATCCAAGGGCAGATTCACCCAGAAGTAGCAAACCCACCATTTTCAATTTTCAAGTTTCTCTTGAGAGAAACAGAGAGAAGAGAGAACAGAAGAGAGACATTTTCAAGACTCTCTGGGTTCGACAATAAAGATGGGTTCCTCTCCTTGGCACATCACCAGAACTGGCAGCACAGGCATCACTATGCTCTGCAGTATCTTTGCATGGTAACAAGCATGTTACAGATGCTTTACCAGAAGGAAGAGAGCCCATCTGCTTTTTCACAGCTGTGTCAGCTCTGCAAGTTTGAAAAGAGCAAGAAGCAAGTAAGTGTTCGAGTGAAGGCAGCCAGGCTGGCCAAGTACACCAGTATAGTCTCCTTTCTGAGCAAAGCTGTACTTTAATACAGATACTGTAGCATCTGAAGGTTATGGAGTTTGGAAATTTAAATATCTTGGCTTTCATGTGAGTATTGAGATGAGAAAGAGTTTAGATCACATGTGACTGAAACAACATTTTTTTTGGTGAAAGCAGTCCTTCCTCAAAACTTGAGTTTTGATTCAGTGTGTTTGGGCTACCTTATTAGAGGACTACTATCAAAATTTTCATCTATATCTGATCTTTTGCCAAATTCAGAGGCAGAGTTTTCAGTTCAGGAACATCTGAATGTTGTGTGAAAAAACAGCATCCTGAGCTTTCTTAAAATCTGAACTAATGCTTGTGAGACTATAAAAAAGTTCAGAAATATTTTGCTGCTTCTGTTTTTATTTCTGTGTTCCTTACCTCAGTACCAAAACCCCTAGTGATGACTTTTCACAGGAAACAGCTTCACAAAAATTCCCCCTCCCAATTAAAAAAAAATAATATAAAAATAAAAATCAAAGCCTGTTTTTTCTGGGAAGCTTTCAGCCAGTTTTTCAACTTCGTCTGTAGCAGCATCTGAACTTTGCAAACTTATCATTAGGTATTGCCAGCATTGTCATGATCAGTCCAGTTCAATTATATCAAAGCAATCCCTGCTTAATATTTTGCCTCTCTGCTTTTAGTTCCAGGAGAGATGAGAAAGTGCAGATGCGTGTGAAAATTAGCAAATGGAGTTTCAGTTTCAGAGGTGGTTTGGGTCATGTCCTAGATTTATTGCTTATTGAGACTTACCATTCAAGGTACTGAAATATAATTGCCAATGACAGGAAAAAGGGCTCACTACATAAAACTACTACTTCCACCAGATTATATGTAAACTTCTCTTTCTGTCAGACACAGAAGAATGAGTTATGGGACATGAAGTGGAGGTGATGCTGTAGTCTCCAGTGAGCAATGCAACTATATTGCTTTAAGAACTGTAACTTAATATCTCTGTCTTTTATTAATCATGTTATATTTTCAGAAAGAAAAATATTTATGTACCCTTGAGAACATACACAAACAAGCCTCTTAATTCAGGTTTTGATTCATCTTCCAAAACAGTAACTCATATTGACAGCACAGTATGTAAAATAAGAACTGCCAACTATATGAAGAAATCTGATGTACTATACCAAACAGCAACAAGTTCTAATAAGAAAAGCACAGAACAAGCTGAAACTAGTTTGCATTTAGTTTCTCAAGGTGAGATACCCACACTTAGTCCTTTGCATGCAGAAGTCTCTTTAGACCATACCTGACCAAGAGGAATCTTGGGATTTTGGAGGAAAGTCTGGATGACCACTGTGAAATTTTCATGAGTATCATATCTGCCAGATTCCACTAGTCTCTGAACGCCAAGCTGCAAGAAACAAAAAACCGACCACCAATAACCCATCAACATCTCTGCATTATAACTGGGTTGTTTGGTTTTTTGGTTTTTTTTTTAGAGCCCAAGAATCAGAAGGAAGCTTTTACTACTTCTTAACTGAAATAGCCACAGATGTTGGCAAAAGGTGAGCCTTGCAAAGTGGCTGAGAAGGCTGGAACACAATACTACAACTGTCTACAACAGGATTTTGGTGACTAAACTCCAACCTATCCATCTGTACTAGAAAACAACATTTTTCTGAAGAGCTTTGCTGCTGGTTTTGGTCATACGGTGTTTTGGATAGCATCAAATTACCTCCTGCTTAGCTCATAGGGCCCATTTGAGTAAAATACTGCTATGATATGTTCCCTTGGTAATCAAGAGCTCACCTCAACTGCAAACAAAGTAACTGCACCACTCTTGATAAACATACCTGGTAAGCTCTGGTGGCTTCCCTGACCATCGTTAAATTTGGTGAGTTTTCTTCTCCTGTGAAAACACAACTACACAGATAACTGTGGGAAGAATAGAGGGAGTTAGAGATCTGAGAATGCAGAAGTCGCCCTTTGCCACCCAACGCCCTCATGATATGGGAGGAACAAGGAAACCTGTACAGTCGTGTTTCTGTGAAAATGTCTTATTGTCCTTGCCATCATTCATCATTTCAACCCTTATTCTTATTTTCTGCCTGGCATGAATGATACTACTCTAAATCAGTTTGGTTTCACCCCCAGGTATATCAAAGTGGTGTACACTGTAGTATGACAGTTTGTCCCATTCATTACCCCCTGGCATCCAAAGGCCCTGCAGCCTGACAGAGGTGCATGCCAATCCCTCTGGAACTAGAAACCAGATCTTTGAAATGTACTGGCCGCATTACCTCTGAGCTGATACCTTTCCAATCAACAATTCCTTTTGCATTCCCAAGCCACAGAATTTGTCCCTGTCTGGAGGGACAGCAAAGAACGCAAATTACCCATTGCAATAAAGCCTCTGAAACAGGAGAAACTTGTCTAGTCTGCAAATACTTCAAAGTCCCTCAAAAGGCCTGAAAATCCAAATGCTTGTGAACTTCAACCCCACCTCGAGGATCCCTGTATCAAGAACTTTAACCCAAGCTCATTGAGGTGTACATTATGTATCATAGGAAACCTTACAGTTCTAGACATGGACAAAACACACAGGTCCTTTAATAACACTTAGGTCAAAGCCAAGAGAAGGCAATGCCATCAGTCAGGGGGATGTCAGCATTGCATGGGATGTACGTAGGACTGTAGTGCTACCTTTGAACATCAGTTCAAATGATGAGAGAAGCATGGAATAAGAACATGCTTTATCATCATGGGCAGTAAGCTCAGGTACAAAAAGGAAGTGAAACGAGCCTTACTCTGCCAAGTAAGTGGGGCACTGAACTTGAGTATCCACAAACAACTGCCTCAGAGGGAGGAGGTCCATCACTTCAACCAGGCTCACTAGAGCTTTTGGAACCTGAAAGGTAAGTCAGGTTTTAGCTTAGAAGGAACTGGTTATGCAGCCCACGGTGCATTTATTTTACCCCAAAGTCCAGCCAATTGACACCCCTTCCCTTTCTCCGTTGTTGGAAGAAAAAAAAAAAAGCACAACAAAAAACCCCACCAAACTCCCCCAACTCAGCTTTTGATTCCTTTCTAACACCATGGTCCAGTGTTACTGCCTGTCATTTCAGACTGCATCTCACTACTGTCAGATAGACAAGACAAAAGAAAATGCTTTTGTAGAAGTCAATGTAATATGTTTGGTACCAGAATGGAAAAAACCCCAAAATCAAACAAACAGACGAGCTAGCACCAGTCAGTCATATACCAGTACGAGCTAGAATGCTAGGACAATTTCACAGCACTTGCCTGCTTGTGCAGAATATCAAGAGTTTCTTGAATCCTTCTGGTGAAATTCACAGCTGAGTAGTGATCCTGATAGAAACAGAAGAGAAGAGATCACTGCTAAAAGGACACACAAGGTGTTTTGGTCGGGAGGCTGGAGAATCACATTAATTAATTTCCTTTTCTGCCATACCACACTGTGGTCAGTAGAATGTTCTTGCTTCTTTCTAGAGACCAGGGATTTTAACCATATCAATTCATCTAAAATGTAGAAAGACTTGGTGACATTTTGGATTTAAAAGAAACCTTGTTGAGTAGCAGTATATTTAACCCAAATCCATTGGGTCCTTCACATAAAGACACAGGAAGGAACCCAATCTGAATGCATGCTGAACAGCATAAACCAAGCAGCCATAGGCGCGCTCACAGCCAGCTGATAAGCTCTCGTAAAATTAGGTGAAATCAATGCCAGTCAAGGTCATAGCTATAAATAAAGCTATAAAACTTGGCAGCAGCAGCAAAGATGCCTAGCGAGGCTCCTGCAGAAGCAGCAAATTTCTCAAGCACGAGGGGTTGCAGGAGAATTGAAAGTGCTCACAAGAAGTTAGCATATTAAAGGCAAGTGAGTAAGAGCTGGCAGAGAAAGATGGCCTCTCCCTGCCATCTAACCACTCAACTCCCATGATCTCCTTATAGCAGCCCTAAAGGCTTCTCCACAACCCAGAGAAGCATAAAATTCAAATGATATTGAGCACTGCAGTAACTTCCTTCATACATACCTCACCTGCTCCTAGCACCTGCCTACACTGTGAGTTATGGGGTGATGACAATTGTAGGATTGGACTAGTGGTAGTTCAAAGCAGTGTAATTCTTTCTTGGATGTCTAAAGAGGCCATGCTAGCAGTAGAGCAGTTATCACATCAGAGGAGCAAAGCTTTTCTTCCCTTCCACTTTTTGCTCACGGTCAAAAGACAGTAGCAAAGACAGTGGTTCTTACCCTGGAGTAAGCCAGGGAGAACACAACCATCCTACTGTGTTGCTGGTAACTGGTTTTGTATCAGGGCACTGTCAGCAGCACCCACCATCAAAACATAGAGCAGCACATATAACTCATGCTATCTCTGTGAAGGCTCTAAGGATCCGTGTTTCTACACTGACATCACAGTCCCACTACAGTTTCAATTAATCAGTTCTACTACTCACAGGGTCTTTGCAATAGTTGCACAGATCGTTGCCTCCAATATGCACCGTTATGAGCTTCCAGTCAGCGCTGAAGTCAATTCTCTGTGCAATAAAGAAGAAAATAATGAGCCTGAATTTCTTTGACTTTGTGATGTGCACATGGTATCGTTGCAGGTGGATCTATCATGTGGTGCAACACCTGTTTCTTTTCATGCTGTAAGATTAAAGGAGTCCCAGAAAACTTACAGGATCAGTTTTCATTAGTCTCAGGAGATTTCTTGCTTGGGCTGGTAAATGCCTGTGAAGAAGGACAACTAGTAAGTTAAAGAAACACCCTTACGGAGAGATCAACATTAACACCCTTCAGACACCTTAAATCAAGTTGTCAGATATCGGAAGGGTTGAGTGAGGAGACAGTTCAATCCTCATGTTGCTGTGATCAAATTACACATTCACATCTTTGTGGAAAGTCAACATCAAATTCAACTTGAATACTGATTTTACTCAAGCTCAGTAATTAATCTGGAACCGTAAGTTTAGCTTCTATTACAGCGCTTAGCACCTAAAACAGCTGAAAAGCTGGACACAGCAACATGTTTGTAAGCAGATGGCCTGTTTAGAACTAGGCTGCTATCAATCTATTCCTCGTGGACTAAAACAACAAGGGAATCCCAAGTTCCAATATTTAACCGACCTCTTCAGCAACATTTGTGCATAAACCACAGCTCATCCCCCTGCAAAGATGAAGTGTTTCAAAGTTCACTGTTCACACCTCCCTCATTTCTGTAGCCTGCACCCAGTGTCAATACTTAATATTCAATTATGTAAACCAGCTCTGTGCACACTACAGTTCCAGTGTAATTAAAAACCCAAGAAACTTTCAAGATTACTCAGACAAGTTAAGATGACAGCCTCGCTGTTTTCCAATAGCCAGGTGAGCACTCTCTCTCTCCTTTTATATATATATATATATATATATACATATACACACATGTATTCAACTGCCATGAATTTTGAGTTACCTAGGCTGAAGACTTCAACCTTGTTTGAATGCCCTGACACATTGATCCTCAAATACACATAGAAAAGAGAATGTGGTTGGAAAGCTTTGGCCTTCCAGGCAGCTCTGTGGTACGGTATGAGCTGCATCTCCCTCCAGGCTCTTGTTAGAAATGCTTCACTGAGTGTCTATCATTTCTGGAAGTGTATCAGCTGTGATTAATAAGCATGACACTTGTTTTGTATGGTAACCAGAGCTTAGCTCTCCTTTGCAATGCTGTGTTTACTGTAGGAACAGGAGATATGTCTCACCACCCTCCTCCAACTGAATACTGATCTAACACTAACACAAGCGTATTTACTGGGGAATGATCCCTGTCATACATCTACTTGTGACACAGACACTGTGTGCATGCAACATTCTGTTCACAGTTACCTTTGTCCAATGTCATAAACTACTTATTTATATCCCAAAGCTATCACAAGCCACAAGCGGTCACAATTTCCTTCTGTTCTTACTGTGGAAACCCCAAAGCTAGGGCATCGACTTCAATATTGATCCAGAGGAAAACACCACTTATTGAGCTGACAGTCTGCAACACCTTCAATTTCTCATGCAATCACTGAAGTGCTGATGCATCCTGAGCCAACGCAGTCTGTAAGATCTAACAACATCTTGAATGAAGCAGTGCCAGCAATCACCCATGCTTGAGCTGCAGTTTCCACCAAATTTCGATCTTGATTACAGAAACAGTTTGCTAATGGGAAATACAGATATTCACAGTTCCTGACACCTATTCTCTCCTCTCAGTCTTAAATTCTTAACCTCCTTTTTTTTCACATGAAATCAGACATCTCAGCCAGGCTCTGCTTCAGCATCATGCTTCAGATCTATCCTTAACTCCAGCATGTACATAAGCACTTTGGCAATGAATGCAGTTAGGCTTAGGAACGTTTTGCTGAATGAGACCTGCATTGCTAGATTGCCATCAAGTTCACTAAAGAGCTCTGTAAAGCAGCCACTGATTTCATTTGGGAACCAGGTACAAGGATTTCTTAGAAAGCTGGTAAGGGTGCAGAACTACCTGATTTCAGAAAGGTCCCAGAACTTCTCAAAGCAGTTTCCAGATTAGCACCCAGAAGTAAGACAGGCCAGGTAACAATTCAAAATACCAGCATTAGCTGGTGGACTCTTTTTGCCCTCTGAATCATAGGAAAATGGATATTTTTGGCTGATGAAGAACAAATACTGGATTGCATCATCATTCTAGGGCAAAATACCTAAAGCAGGAGAAACATTTCCTTATGTTGCAATACATTTCAATATTCAACTAGGACGCATTCATGTTCTCAGATGCATCAAGAGCCACACTGTGACAGAACAGAACCCCAAAAGAAGTATCTCAAAGTTCGGGGATATCAGTGTAGTAGTTTACAGGACTTTACTTTTGCACACCTTTCTACAGAGAGTCACGAGACAGAGAAACAACAGAAGATTAGCAGAAATCTGGGACAATTGCTCTCTGCATCTCCTTGCTGAATGTTTACAAAACATGGTTGCAGAACATAGATAGCTCAACTTCATCATGTTTATCCAGTCCAGCTGCTTGCATGGGAAGAGAGAAGACTAATTGGTATAGATGGTGTAGACAATTTTTCATTAGACTAACATCCATCAACTCATTTCATACAGCTAACAAATAACTACTTAATAGTAGTGCCTCGGTTGCTACTGATAGAAACTGCTTTAAGTCATATTGGTGACTTAAAAGGTTGTGTATCCTGTTTCAAGTCCTCCCACCACTCCAAAAAGCTTGTTTAGGATTTAACTGATACAAAATACAAAGGGCTACAAAAATGATTAGGGGACTGGAACATCTTTCTTATGAGGAAAGGCTGAGGGACTTGGGTCTTTTTAGTCTGGAGAAGAGGAGACTGAGAGGGTATCTTATTAATGCTTATAAATACTTAAGGGGTGAGTGCCAGGAGGATAGGGGCCAGTCTTTTTTCAGCAGTACCCAGTGACAGGATGAGAGGTAACGGGCACAAACTTGATCATAGGAAGTTCCATCTAAACATGAGGAGGGACTTCTCTACTTTGAGGGTGGTAGAGCACTGGAACAAGCTGCCCAGAGAGGCTGTGGAGTCTCCTTCTCTGGAAATGTTCAAAACTCGCCTGGACGCATTCCTGTGCAATCTGTTCTAGGTGAACCTGTTCTGGCAGGGGTTTGGACTAGATGATCTCCAGAGGTCCCTTCCAACACCCATCATTCTGTGAAAATATAAGACAGATACCTATCTCATTCTTTCCCATAATAAGCAAAAGCTAAAGCTAATCTGGATATATGCTGCATATAGAAGTACGTTAATAAATTCTCATTAATGGCTAAATCAGAGCCATAATCCTTGCACATGTTTCACTGACACACACAGATACATTCAGTCATCACTAGGAAACAAAATCCCTCCTCTCAGGTATGGGGAGCTGTAGGATATATCAGGGCACCTAGCAGACTATTTCTGTCAGGAAATCCAAGCATTTGTTGAGATTGCTAGCATGAGTCAGAAGTTGCTTAAGGCCCAAAGGAGAGCACTAAAAATACCTGACAAATCCTAACAATATTTACCTAGATACAGAGAACTCAAACACCTCACTTGGCTTCTGAACTTCACTTCCAAGACCTCTTTTGGAAGTAAGAGTAATTTTTCTTTAAACAAAAAAAACGAATTAAGGTCTGGGTAACATCAACTAACAATGTCAAATCCAGGCATGGTCTTCCAGAACCTGTGCCCAAACTATGATTGAATTCCAGCAGCCATCTGTTTTGTTAATTAAACAGCACTGACCCTTTCAATAAGAAGCCAGGGATTTCTAGGATAAGCGGTATAGCAAAGCTCAACTCATGTAGCCTCCCAGGTGTGACTAATTCACACCTAAGAGTCAAATTCAGATGACTGCCAGACATTACAATCCCTAGGTCTGCAATGCACCAAAACCCATATATGACCATCAGCAATTCTCCTTTCTTCAGATTCCAGACTGTGGCTGGTTTTTTTCCTCTGTCTTGAGCACTCTTGCTTGCTTATCCAGAAGCCTGAGGCCAGAATTATGGAAGATTTCATCTAGTTTTTCTCCTACTGTCTCTTTATCAATTCACTACATGCTCATTTTCTGAAAACATCCATGCTCTCAGAGATTTATTGACAGATAAATAGATAAATGAATGGATGTTGAAGAGGAAGAGCAGAAACCACCACCGCCAAACAGTTTCTGCCAGTTTCTTGTTTGTGGATTTCATAACCAAGACTGTTGGCTTCATTTGAAAGTTCAGCTATGAAATAAGCCCATACATTTAACAGGTTTTGAGCCAGTTTTCAACTCTAACTAGACTGGTTTTGCTTGCAGTTTAGAGCAAGTTGTGACAGCACATGAGACAGTTGAAAGGCAATTAGATGAAGCACGCATCACCTGCAAATGTAAAATAAAATGCTATGTACTCAGCCTGTGCTCCAGGAACTGCCTGGTTAAGGAATGCATTTGAATCATTCTCACTCCCAGTGCCGGTCGAATAGCCCATGATCGTAACATTGAACTCTCGAAAGATGTCTGAAAAAGAAAGATGGCAATGAAGGGAAAATGCCTACATCTGTTCCCTGTCTACAGGGACTAGCACACACCAGCACTGCCATAGTTTTGCTTTCTGACAGCACAGCATAGCACAGCTGCTGCAGCCTCCACTCAACTAGTTGCCTCCACCATGGCAAGAGGGACAACCAGCTGGCAGCAACTCAGACAGCAGTGTGCTTGCTGTGCCCTGCACTGTCACTGGCAGATAAGATGAGCAGAACTGAGGACTACTGTGTGCAGTTATCTCTCTTGTTGTAGTGGTTAAAGCCTAAAATAAAACTCTCAGTCATATGATGGTGACTTTGTGAAGCGAGCCTGCTTTAGCCTAGCAGGAGCTTGTTTTCAGCTAGAGGATCTGGGTCTACTTCACAGCTATGCAAAATTTCATATACTGATAAACATGAAGAAAAAAGCCTCAGATGCATGGTTCTGATGAAATCCCACCACATTCTCCATTACCTCCATAGTAGTTTCCAAAAGGAAGTTGACAGAGTCATTTGCAGCTGATAGTGAAAATGGTCACACTGTAAACTGTAAAAGCAATCTTAATCTCAAAGACTGAATTTAACCTCGTTTTAATGAGGGCTTTGTCAAACATAATAGCATCCAGTGAATCAATTAGTTGCTTATTCTAATTATATTCTTGTTATATTCTGCTCATAATAAATGGGCAACACACAGAAGGACAGTTTACTGGCCTTCTTCAAATGGAAGTTTATTATTATATCTGATCCAAACTGAAACTCCAGTGGCCTTACCTTAACAATAGACTGAGCTATGAGAAGTTGCATGTTTCAGTGAAGAGAAAGTTAAAATTATTCCCTTCAGGTTACATGTGCAAGTAGTCAGGTTTATTTACCAAAGAGGTTTACGCTATGCAAACACCTCTTTTTGGAAAAAGCTGTGGTGGAATATTTATTAAAAGCAAATGTTAATTGCAGTACAAGCATGGATATAGCAAACTTACTTAGAAATTCAAATAACACTCACCAAGCAGTTGAGAAGGAAAAGGGAAAAGAAAGGAAGGGAATTTCTAGCTGCTTCTCAGCTTCACTGATGAAGCCAACTTTTTAATAATTAGTCCTAGGATATTGTTTCTTTGAAAGATAGTTCTTGTTAATTACTCTAAAACAGCTTTGAGATATTTAAGAGCTCTCTGTAAACATATAAGAAATCATCCCATTCCCTCTCTTCAGTCTTGCCAAGTAGATCTAGCAAAGCATTTACTTACTAGGTAGAGTTGTCACGTTCTCTAACGACGCATCTCCTCCAATACTAAAATGAGAAAGAGAAATCCCAGTCACTCACCTCTTAGCTGGACACAGACAATAAGCGAAGTGAAAACCCACCACACATCATAAGAAAAAGCAAAGGGTGATGAATTTGGTAATTATCTATCAGATTACATGGAGAGGACAGAAGTGTTAGTGGGGAGAATGGCTGAGGTTTCAGTGGTAAAGATGCTTGTCAAAAGGATTTAATGATGCAGCTGTATGGGCGTATAGTCGATCATCATGAAATGACAGAAAAGTGTCCAAGACAGCTACATACTCTAAAGATTGAGCCCTAAAGTAGTGCAGATTAGAAGGAAAAATTTGAGGCCAGTTCCAGCCTCATGAAGCCACTCTAAGGCAGCACCAAACAGCCAACCCCTGGGTGACAAAGAGAGCTGCAGCAGCAGCTCCTCAGCCTCTTCTCCTGCTTCCTGCACACACTTCATTCAATGTTAACTGAGCTACACCGTCACACCAAAAAATTCAGTCTTTTATGACTGTGATGAAAGCATGAGAGAAGTCAAAAGGCTAGCCTAAAATCCATTGCTGAAAATATTTTCTACGAAGCCACCTTTATGACAAATCCTGGAACTTGATACATCTTCACAAGAAATGCTAGCCCGAGACGCAACTTTTTTTCCTACTTTCTGACAGCTGAAAGCCCCAAAACACGTGGAGGAGAATAACGTTCTTTACAGGAGAGAATACACATCTCCTCATCACCTTGGCTAAGACAACTTACCTCCAAGACAGTCCCCGGTACTCAGTGTCCAAATCCAGGAGATTATCTGAGGCAATTCCTGTACCAGCCTGGACATTATTTTTCATTAACCAAATGAAATTAAAGCACAATTACTAATACAATAGTCATTCATACATAGTAATTTTATTTACTTTTGAATGCATCTCTTCAAAAGCTTTAGAAGGCATCTGGCTTTTCCCCAACCTTCCTCCTGAAGAATGAATCAGTACCTTTCATAATTATTTATAAGCATCATATTGTATATGACGCACAAAATATATGATGGAGCCGTGGAACAAAGGCTTTCTTCTCATGGGTCTAGATGAGCTGAATAACTCATTTATGGTTACATTACTCAAGAATGATGAAAACAACTCAAACAAACACATAAAACTTTTTGGCTAATGATAAGAAACACTTTATGAACTCAACAGAGAAAACAAATGTATCTCAGAAAGAAGCATAATACCTTTACAGCAATTTGAAAAGCATTGTGCTAAATGGAGAGACTTACAGTAATACTACAGCAAGGAGGAAAGCACTCTCTACACTTACCCTGAAGAAAGAGGGAAGCTAGCAACTATGTCCCTCCTAAAACAACACCAGAATTCAGAAGCAGAGTGCCTGCCAGCTGTGATGCTATAGTTTCACGCTAAATTTGGGTATGGGGTAATACTTCAGTACAGCACAAGACCAAGCAGACTATTTGCTGCTACTTCAGATTAAACCACAATACTACATTCTCTCCTATTAGCTTTATTGAATTAATAGAAGACTGGTGTTCAGAATATCTATGCATGGGCCAAGTGCAGCTCTGAGACAGCAATGCTCCACTGCACTTCCTATGAAAGCAGATTTTATTCTCAATTCCTACAGACTATACTTAGAAGCAGAAACACCTGCAGGGTCCTGGATATTATAATATGGCAACCACAGCTATATACAGAATATCTTTAATTTGTCAACATTGCAGGTTTGCATTCAAATGCTTCTATTTATTTCAGTAGCCTCCTGCATCTAGGAGTTTTAGCAACATGCCTGCCAGAGAGTTGTAAAGGCTTCATGGTTTGTTCACACAATGTCTTTTTTGTTAAGGCTCAGATTCAGGAGAAACCTATGTTCCAATTACATCTTTCTGCCCAGTGTTTCCTGTGAGCTGGCTGTAGAGATTCAGTCTTTGACCAGTATGAAAACATAAGGTAGAAAGACATAATTGGAATATAGGATGTCTGGATCTTGAGACATATTCCTTCTAGGCTACCAAAGATAATCATCCTCAGCAAGAACTACATCTTGATAAAGAAAGCAGCTATGAGTTAAACCAGGCACAATAAAAAGACTGAATATCTTCTAAAATGGATAAAGTTGGAGGGCTCTCACCCCTGCACATCCTTATCTCATTAATGCTAAAATTAATAAAATTATATTATCCAACAATAAGGCAAAAGACCAGGTTCACCAGTCCGTTCCTATTCAGAAAAACTTTGAAAAACACAGTAACCTAAGGCTTGTGCTATATCCCATTAATTTCAACAGCATCTGATCTCTTCTGTCTCCAATTCAGCAAACTATTTAAGTACCTCTTTAAAGGATTTGCCTGAGTTCAAAAGCACATGAATGTGTGCGTGGGGGGGAACAGAGTGCTGGAGAACTGACACCTTCTTTCTCGTTCTAGCTGCTAGATATATTATCACGCATGAATGAATGGATTTTTGCTTCTAGGTACAACAGCTATTTCCCCTTCACCGGAGCAGGCATATGTTTATAGTTTTACCAAGAGAACAGTAAAAACACTATTTTCTTACCGTCAAAGAATCCCCAAGGGCTGCTATAATTTTCACATCAGCTGGCTTTAGGGAATGCACTGCAAAGGAAAGAGATGCAGCTGAACCTGAATAGGAAATAGCTATTCTTTTTCACCACTGTATATGTGAAACATGCCATTGTGCATTCTGATGCTCAGACATGTTGGTTTTGCAATACCCAGGTGATAAAACAGGAGTGCTCTCCAGCTCATCTCACATGGCTGTAGCAGCAGCATAGGCATATTATTCAGCATCCTAATGGTTAACATTGCTACCAAAAAGTCAGAAGAGCAAGGAGCAAATAACAGTAAGTAAGTTGCAAACAATATCCAGCACCAAGACAAAGGTAAAACAAAGCAGGAATGGCATATTAAAGCTGTAAGAAGGCAGAGAAGGGCTAAGGAGAAGACAATATGAGGTTATTTGAAAAACTGAATACTGCTATGACCTAGACTAACATGCTTGAAGCTGGATTTCCAGTTTCCTTCCCCAAGATTTAGGTGGTATCACTTACAGGCTATGTCAGCACATAAATTTGGATTTTATCATGAGATATTCTGAGTTCTCCACTGGCAGTGAGTTAAGTGGAGCTACTTAGTCAGAATTTTACTTTGAGTGACAGTATGGCATTGTATCACTTAAGCAGCTGCTGAAAAACATGACATCTTTTCTGAGCAGTATTTTTCACAGTCCAGCAGTCATTTCAGCAAAAATAAAAACTCATCCTGAAGGACAGTTGAAAGTAATACAGCCTCTTAACACAAAACAGGCAAGACTACCTGAAGTTGCAGGAGGGGAGGATGGAGACTTGTCCTTGCATAGCAGTTGGCTTCCATAATTCTAAAGAGAAGAAGAAAGCTGAATACTATTTGGCTAGGAAATACAGTCAGTAGTAACTACAATCTTCCTTGTAGAGGCCAGGTGGATAAAACAAACCCTGTTTAGCATGTAATTACCAAGACAGGTCTTGCTTGCTCAATTCAATAGTCATATGCAGCATTGCTCAGATTAGAGTAGCATCCTGTACTGATAACCATGCTGTCTGAGCATGTGTTCTTACAGGTGTTTCTGGATGCATTTTGCCTAACTCAGGGAATGCTTTCCTGTTCCCTGCCATGCACTCAGCCTCCCAAACCCCTTTGGCCAAAGACTGTTTTCACCTGTGGTGCAAAGCGTGACTCATCTGGTTACCATACAGGAGGATGTTGACACTTACTGGAGTTTGATTAGGATATGTGTAATTACTGTTCTTATATGTCCTCAGGAATGGCTCAGCCTACAAAACAAGGCAATCTGAGTCAATGCAAAGCATCAGAAGAATACATAGAGATTTCCATTCCCCAACCTTCAGTTCTCAGATTCTGTAGATGATTAGCAACTTGATGCAAATGAATCACAGGGATTGAAAAAAAAAAAAAAAAGGAAAGAAATGGCACTTTTAAAATCCGTACAATAACAGTGTAAACCTGGGGCACTATTTTTACACAGCCGGAACTTACAGAATACTGTTGGTACACCGCTGTGTGTGATTAACAAGAAGCTTGTCATCCCACTGTAAGGTAGTCCCAGTGACCTCTGCAGAGCTGCGCTGGCAGGTGCCATCGTTGCTCTGTTTCCCCCACTGAAGCTCTGTCATTCAGTGTGGATACCTGATGGTCTTAACTAGGTAGGCCAAACACCATTCCCTTGTTTTTCGGCCAACTATCATGTGTGGCTGTGAGGAAGCTTACTCGTAGGACAAGCTTGCCCTCCGTCTCATGGGAGAGCACTCATACAGCTACCAGTGGCAGTGGCACAAACTATGCAAGGAAGAATCAGACCCCCCCCTCACGGAGACAGCGCTCCAGGCTCATGCAGACTCCCAGCCACCCCCAGCACCTCTACACAAACACAGATATCCTTGTAACTTACCTTACTTGGACATTTGAGAACAATCTCATCTTCCATTTGCTGACTATCTGTCTTCTCCCCTAAGGGTTCCAGCTGTGGGAAAAAGGGGGCAGCACAGAAGATACGGTATGACTGGTTTAACAGTTCAGGTGACCTTTCTTCACATGATCACTCTTTTCCTTTGTAAACACATTTAGCAGTCCAGAAGAGATTGGGCTAGCTACATAGTAGCTCCCTACGGTTTTTTTGGCTGCCAAAGGCAGGAGGGAGCAGACAAGGAGCGACAAATACAACCTTTAAAAAAATCTTACCATGTTGTTCCACAAAGCACGTGCAGCCTGGGAATGAGACTTCTGACTGAAGTGGAAACAGTCTGGGGCAAAATATGAACTGTCTGGCAACCCTTCCTAGAGAACGAGACGAATGCTGTCACAGAGGCAGTAAGAGTGCAACAAATGTGCCATATCCCCTCTCTCCTCCAGTGAGATGTCGCAGCTGACTTCAAACCAAAGTAGCTGTAAAGGCCTCTGAGGCCAAGAGAATTAAACCAGGCCAGAGAACACTAGCAGCTCAGAACTAAGAAGCCTTTTAAACCTTTTTAATATAGAATTTCCAAAGTAATAAGGAATACAGACCACTTTGACTCTGGGTACAGAATACCTGGGCACAGATATTGATTGTATTCTTTATTTCCCCTGAGATTCACGCATTATAGTCTTTTGAAACACATGGGTTTTCATCCTAAAAGTCATTTACCAAAGTACTGGAAAGGACTTTGTGATGCATGGGGGATTATAGGGTGAGTGCTCCCTGGTGAAGACTTTGAACTAAATATCTGCTGCATTGTTGTCCGATTGCAGTGGAGTGGACTCAGTGCCCAAAATCATGTCTTCAAGGTCTGTATTCCTGTTGCCCATTATCTCCAAGTTATTCCATAAGCATTTTCTGCAATTTTGGATGTTAACTCAACTGAATATAATAAATATTAGGCCAGAAAACTGCTGGTCACACTTACAGCCAAGACAATTTTGAAAAGTCAGTGGAATTGCACCAGCATTTAATGTAGGGGTGGGGGTTTTGGTTGGTTTTACCTGTGTTTTTGGCATGTTCACATTCGTCAGAAATGGCTGCACAACCACTGTGAAGTCATCCGTAGTGTCATACCTTCCGCTCTCCACTAACTGGTGGGTTCTCTCCTAAAGAATCAAAGAAAAGTTGTCACCGTTCCTTCTTTTGCATTCAACTCATCGAGTCCCTCTGTCCATTTATATCTTACCCAGGGGTTCCCCCTCCCTAGTGCAGAAACCCAGGCGTGGCTGTGGTTTCCAGCTTGTGCCAGGCAGACCACGCAACCGGCTTTTTGAGATATGCGTCCCGGGCTTCTTTGCAGAGAGGCAGCCTGGGGATGCGCTCCCTGACTGACATGGGCAGGCAACCTGCTCAGTAATTAGACTTCCTGTCAAAAAGATGTTCTTCCAGACCCACCGAAGTGTTTTTGGTTTGGCTGACATCCCGTGCCTGAAGTTTTTTCCAGAGTTATCACATTCTTTGACTTAATCTGATCTCCAGTGAGATAAGTGATCAAAAAACTGCTGGCATTCTGACATACTCTACTTTCTATGGCTCTTTAACAATTTTTTTTCCTCATCTGTTTTGTTGTTTTAGTGAATCAGAGTTGTAAAGATCTTGAGCCTACTCTCATCTCCCCCTCACCTTTTTTTTTTTTTAAATCACAACTACAAATATGTCATTAAAATGAGTGGAAACTGTCCCCCACCTCCAAATATTAGCCTTTCTGTGGTCCCTTGATCAACAGGAGGATGACCTTAAACTTGTAACAAATGCACGTGCCTTACCTGATATCTTCTGTTAAAGTAGACCAACTTCTTGAACTCATTGGAATTGTCCTGAGGGTTTACAACACAAGGGCACAGGACCCTGAGGAATGAGAGCATGGTGCTGAGATCTGCTCCCCTTTTTTCCCCTGTTCCCAAGCTGACAAGCTGCAGGGTTAAAAGCTTCTCAGAAAGGGATTTCTCTGAAAGGGTGCTCAATGGGAGCATTAGCTCTCACCTCTGAGTTTCTGCATAGCCCTGCTTCTTGAGCAGAAACACATTTATTAAGGATAAATTCATCAATGTAAAGTGAGGAAAAGGGTCCATGCAAGCAAAAAACCATACTGGGTGCCCATGGCAAGGTTTTAGCAGCAGGAGTGACCTCTGTGAGGACAGTCCAGGGCTGCCTATGCTGGACACAGCTGGTTCCAGACAGCTTCAGTGGACCCACTGCAGGGCACAGCTGAGCCTGTCAGCCAAGATAGTGGTGCCTCTGTTTAAGAAAGGGCAGAAAATACCAGAGAGGGAGAGGAGGAGAGAACAACAGCAGGAATGAGGAGGAGGTGCTCTGTGGCAGAGCAGGCACTCCCCAGAAGAGACTGCAGCCTGTGTATGAGCCCACACTGGAGCAGGCACAGGTCTGAAGGACTCATGCCAGAGCACAGGACAGGAGTGAGAAGGAAGGAGTGGCAGAGAAATACCACTATGTTCAGACCCCGACCCCCTGCACCACCCATGCCTTACTGAAGGGACTGAGGGTACCCTGTAGCAGTAACAAGGCGGGAGGAAGAGGTGTTTGGAGTGAAGTTGAGCCTGGGAATGAGGGAGGATAGGAGCTTTAAGTGTTTTAACTTTTTGTTTGTTAATTTCCCAATACCTGAATCAGTAATTAAATATTTATGCTAATGAACAATAAATTCAGTTAAGTTCCCCAAGTCAAGTCTGTTTTGCCTGCGATGGTATTTGGTACGTGATTTCCCTGTCTTTATTTTGACCCACAAGTTTTCTTGCTCACGTTTCTCTCGTTTTCTCCCTTATGCTGCTGGGGTGGGGTGAAAGAGCGGCGGGGTGGGTGCTTGGCTGCCACCTGGGGCCAACCCACCACAAACACTGTTCATAAGTACACCTGTGCAACATGGTTTGTTCCAGCAGAACTATGCAAGCATCCTTCAAGACAGAGTAACCGCAAATTCATTCTAATCAACTGACAGGGTCACAAGTTGCAGGATGTTTCACATGGAGGATGGTAGAGCATCAAAACAGATGCCAAGATTGATGCTGGAATCTCCATCTTTAGAGATCCATTCCAACATGAGCTATTTTAAATTTCTGTGAATTCATGTTGGCCACCTTCATAACCCTCCCTGAAATTTTGATCCCTCTAGCACATGATTTTTTTCAATCTGATGCTCCTCTTCCTGGGCACACCTCATTATCACGTGAGAAACCCAAATGAGAAAAAAGGACTCCTTTTAAAAATCGGGTCATGTGATCATAGTAAAGAATCCCTGAGAGAGCTCTTGGAGAAATACCTCCTATGGAGGTGCAGTTGATACGTATAAAGTATACACAGACCTCTACCTCCAAACTTGTCTTAATGCAGAGCAACAAAACAAGATTTTACTTCTGGAGTACAAATATATGAAAGGCAATGCAAACCAAAATTGTATTTTCAGAAGTGTTTCAGTAACATAAGCAAGGCAAAACTAGTGGAGACATAATCTCTTTTTAGGTTATTTGCTACTCTCAGAAAAAAAAAGAAAAAAGATACAAGCTTTCAAGATCAAAAGTCTCCTTCAGGTCCTTCTTCAAATCAGTAGCATGGCATTTATTATCCCACACAGGGTCTGCTTAGAACCCTGTAAACTTGGCTTGCTGCCAGCCAGGCAAATGTTAAATTCAGCATGGCACCTGAAATGGTAGGAAAAGGTTACAGGTATGTTGAGATAATCTAATCTTAAAGGCTTCACTAACTATCCTTGTCCAATAATTACGGTCTTGAGTTACACGTGCGCTCTAGCCAGTAACCTTCGTTAAAAAGAAAAACTGCAACTTGTTATTGGAAGCATAAGCACCCCGAGTTTAAAAGCTAGTTTTCTGCTGACAGCCATCAGAGAGCCTTTAGATCAAGAGGGTTGCATCTATGTTCCTCCTGTAAAACCCCCTTCTTTCATGGGGCCTTTCAGGTGTCCACACTTCCCCTGTCAGCAGCTGCAGAGTCCCTCACGGCTGAAGGGACCCAGCAGGATGGATTCAAAGGAGATGTTTTAGCAAGGCAGCTGCGTATGGTAGACCCTGTAGTTCTCCTATTATTCTGGCCTCCAAGCTAACTCAGTCCATGCTGATGGTATCCAGTACCAGCTCCTTGGCCCAAGCAGCAGGAGGAGCAATGGCTGCCTACATTCACAGCAGAAGGTTATTCTGCCTGTCTGTCCAGAAAAGCAGATATCTGCTTTTCTGCAACCAAGCAAGTCCTGCCAGGAGCAAGTCTGGGGTGACATGCTGGACCCTACCTGAGTCACCAGAAGCTCACTGAGATGCAGACGTGCCACCTCAGTGGTGGATTCACACTGACCTGGGAGGATTATTGAGCCACGAGGCAACAGGTAGCCTGATTAAGCATCCCAGACATCTATTTGAGAGACTAATTAACAATGAGTTTACAGAGACTGGAAACTGCAGAAGCAAGAGGGAGAGTTTTAAGACTGCAGAAAGGTAAATCTGTAAATAAAGCTAGAGTAAAGTGATCAACTAAGAAAACCTTGTGTCTTAATCTCTTCTCTGTCTTTGCCAAAGAGCACACAGCTGAGCTCTTTCTGATCTGGCTTGAACTCCCTTGCAGTGTAAGTGATGAGTCATTACAAATGGCACCTCCACAAAAAGCAGAGCTCAGGTATAGAGACAGTGACAGACAGACAGGTATTTCTAAATGCTGTGTTGGAATCAACATGTAGGTACACAGAGGAAAGTGTTTGGTGGTCTGAAATACTAGAATCTTTTCCCCTTAAGAAAAAAGTTTCCCGAGAAGACCTTGCAGCCTTCTGTGAGCAACAGTGAGAGCTGTAACATAAATCATCTTCAAACCTCATAAGCAGCTTTGGGCAGGTATTTTTTTCTGATGTGTACAGCTCCCAGAGGCTTGCTATGGAAAGTATTGTCACCAGGTTCACAAATGCCCGTGGAACCTGCCAAGAGAATAAACAAACCCATAGCCAACGCCAGGAGTACAGAGTGCCATCTTTGCCCCTACACAGCCACAGCAGACCCTCAGGTAGCAGCCTGCTGATTCAGGCAGCTTGCATTATTTATAACAGAGGTGTTCAAATTACTTTCTCAATAATTAATCCCCGACACATACAATACTAAATTACAGCCCCTGCCTGTGCTGCCTAGTTCTATTTCAAATGCTGATGGCTGGTCACTTGAAAATGATGACTTCAAAAAGGTTCAAACAAGTTGTTATAGGTACTCTCATCATCCTCACCCTCATCTGGAATATCAGAATCTCTCTTTTAATGACCACAAAAAATGCACTTATTTGCAGTATAATGAACAAGCAAAGCATTTTCTAGTCATTAAATACCATAAGTTTGTTCAAATTTGTTACAATATTTTTTACGTTATTTGTCTGCAGCACGTCAGCTAGAACTGAGCACATCCTTATTCCTTTAGTAAAATGCTTCTCCAGCCCTTTTTGTCTCTCACAAAGATTTTCCTGCAAGCAAGCATCTCTGCATACAGCAGTGTTCCGCAGATGAAAGCGGGGAACTAAATTCTCAATCAATAATCAGTGACTGCTTTACAAACAGAAGACAGTCCCCACTCCCACATACTAGAAAAGTTTGGTTTACCTCTCTGTGAAGTATGTCCAATGCTGTTTGTAGATTGTAGGTGTAGTTTTCAGGAGAATAGTGTACCTGTTGAAGCAAGAAGATTGAATTCTATTGTCAATCAGTTTACTCAAGCAGGCACAACAGTGACTAGCTGGAGTCTCTCACAGCAGCATTCATATTTCTAACTCTTAGATCAAGAGTAATAGAATCTTAGGCAAACTGTTCTGTCTCTGCTTTTCTTCTTTCCCATCACAGCTCTCTCACTCGCAAGATCTAGCAGCCACTGGATACCAATGAGGGAGCAAATTCAGGGGGCATTATCAGACATCACAACATCCTCCATCCCCAGGCTTGCTCAGACCAGTCTTAAAAGCATGGCTAAAATCTCTCTAGCAGGGACCGTCTTTGGGAAAGATCAGTTTGCGTAAAAGTAAGTTTGTTTCTGCTGTATGGACTATTAACAACATGCCTCCAATGTGCTCCCTACCTGCCACAAATATTAACTGGCAAAGCTTAGGTGTTTATCTGGGAATGAAATGACTTTACATACTTGCCTCTCAGTGGCAAAATTTCCCTGTTCCATTTGAGTGGTTTAAACCCTCTAATTTAATTGTCTCAAGTAATCCAGTTTCTATTTCTTCACTTCTGGAACTATTCGACAGTCAAATAAACTTCCCTATGAGAAATGCCTGTCTTATTTTCAGCCTTAATTCTCTTTGATTTAATTTCAAGCAGAAGTTCATTGAGAGCCCCACTGGCCTACTCTACAAAACTAGACAGCTCAGTTCCCTTATTCATTTCCTAAATCACAGCTCACCAAGAGCATTGTGGTTGGCACTATTTGTAGCTGTGCAACATAAAGGAAGTATCACTGTGATCTTCGGATGCAGAAGTGCTATCTCCTTGCCACCCACACTGATGAGTGACTGCCATTTTGTGTTTGGGTCAGGAGCAGAAGGTAGGAATGGTTAATTTGCTCCTTCCTTGTTTTATAACCATCTTACTGTGCTGCTTTGCTGTTTTTCCTGATCTGAAATTAATCATGCAGAATTAAAAGTATGTGCTCTGCTGCTTGTAAGTAGGTAAGACTCATCACTACATGAGGAGTCTGCCGCAGCCTTTCACCTCCTCTATACTCACACATACCAAAGGCTATATACAGTATGTATATACGTTATATACATATACAATATATACATATATAATTGCATCAGCTTGAGCTGTGGGTAGAACCATTCCCATAGCACTGAAACTGGTAAGAGAGCATCGAGTGAAACTTAGGAGTGTGACTGTGCACAAGGCAAAGAGCAAAAACCCTTGACCTTTTATCTACAGGTGGTAAAGTGACTAGATAACAGGAAGTTATCTTAGTTAACAGCAAAACAAAGTAGCCACAATTATTATAGGTGTTTATAGGTGTTCTAAAGATATAACTTTGTTTATCATAACATCAGGTTGAAAAACCTGAGGGTCTCAGTACAGTTACACTCCAGAACTGCACAAATAAGACCTACCTTATTTTGGTCTCACCCACTGAGTTCTGCCCTCTCACCCACTGCAATGCATAGAGACCCTATGCCCAGGCTGGCCCACCAGTTCATGCTGGAGGCAGGATGGGACTTACTGGATTGTTGCAGAATTTGCATAGGTCATTTCCTCCTATGAAAAGTGTTATGAGCTTCCAGTCAGTCTTCAAATTTATTCTCTGCATACAGAAGGAGATGGAATGAGAGTTATTAATAAAAAAGAAAAGGGGGGGGGGGTGGCAGCAGGCAACATACTAAACACAAATTTAACATTTCTCAGGGTACCTGGCTATAGTTTTCTAAGCATCCACAATAAAAATGAATTTGTAATCATGACTGAAGATGCAGAAACTACTAAGTAAGGTTTACAGCATCAGTAGTACCTTGCAAAATTATTTGCTTCAGAAAACTCTTGCTCAAAATCCATCTGTATGCTTTTCTTAGTAGTATCTTGTGTATCCACTGAATGACTCCTCCTGCAGTTCTAGGAATATATCTTCATTGCAAAAATGATGGTATATGTTTTACTGTGTAATAAATAATGCAGCTATCCTGCGGGAAAACCCTGGAGGGCAATATATTCTGGTCTTGCTGTGAAACAAACTGCAAAGAATAGAGGGGCAATAGTAACCCCATCTAACAATAGTGGTAAAAAATTATAGCACTTTTTCCTCTGGAAGGATTTGGCAAAGGGCTAGCTAATGCAATGTAATTATGCTTCAGTAAACACACACTTTCTTAGCTTTGAGGAAAGGTTCAGATATGCTTAGTACCATGTAGCTGGTGGTGTACTCAATATCTTAACGCTTCAATTTCCATGCAGAACACCACTAAGAAAAGCAGCAATAGTCTATCAGCCTCAAGTGATTTAAAAACATCTGTCTTCAACAGCAGAAGGCAACATATCCCAGCTGGTAAACACACTGTTCAGTAGTTTGGTCTCAAAATGTACTTATCCAAATTAAACTAGGGGAAAATTTTCCTCCTGCACTTAAAAGGTGTTTCAAAAAGAGAAAAAAAGGAGCTCTTAAATCAAAGATGTATGACGTATAGGATATATGAACATTCTTTCTAGCTAGAAAGAAGTTTATCAGTTATATAAAAAGGTATTTGAATTCATTTCTGTTGTGTGATGTTTCCAAGCCAACAAATGGACAGAGTAGTACTTAGAAGCCTTGAACGGTTTGAATGAAAACCATCCAACTGCTTCATTGTTAGCTGCTATCCCTTTTAATCTCATTTCAGATACAGCCATCAGAGTAAAATCTTGTTTACGAGAAAGTGAACCAAAAAGGAAGGTACTGCAAATATTTTTGCCAATATATATTAACCAGAGTATTTATACTAGACACGCACACACAGTTATCTTGAAGGCTTTTTGGCTGCTTTCCAAATGCACAATTGGAAAGCCAAAATAATATCATGTAACTTAGGTCACTGATTGCATAGCGCATTTGTCAAATTACAAATCGCAAACATTCAAAGCAGTAGTTGAGATGAAAAACATGCAAGCAATCCTCAGCCTAATATGTGTTTTACAGATCATTAAATCAAATAATTCCTAACAACAAATGTGTAAGTCAAAAATCAGCTGATGACTAAGTGAAAGAAGGGAGTAAATTGTTTTTAGAGAAAACAAGTCCTTTCCTCATTTCACATGTTCACTCCACATGATTTGCCACTTGAAAAGCTTGCCCTCAACATCCTAGCACGTATCATTACTGCTGGCAAAACCATGTGCTTACAAGACAAATTACTAGTACCACAGCAAAATCCTAGCAGAGAAAAAGTTCTGTTGTCTTACAGGGTGACATAGGTTGGGAGGGGAAGCAACACCACTGAATTTACCTGCCACTTGTGGTAAAAATGATAAAAAGATTACAATTATCCAGGTTTGATAGTAACTATCACATGCTGGTACAAATTCATTTAAGACAAAGCTATAGATTATTTTGTACCAACTCACACTCTGCACTGGGGAATATTACGTGGTACACTGCTGTACCCATAGCTTTAATGTTTGCATCTGCTGTTGGTCTGTAAGAAACTAATGATGTCACATAACTTCATCTTTCTAAGGATATTAATGACATATCAAACTCACAGTATCATTCTTCATTCGGTCCACCAGTCTTCTAACCTGTGCAGGAACATCCCTGAAAATAAAAGAAAAATAAAATCATAAAAGTAAAATAATAAGAATTTCAGAGGAATCTTGCATAGACAGCAAGGCAAAGAGGAAAGCTGATGAATGGACATCCCTCACATAATGGCTAAAAAACCCTGGGAAAGTCCAGTTTTCATTGAATGAGAGGTATGATACCTTAAAAAGACTATGTTTTGAAACAGTGATGGGTGAGAAAATAATTAGCATCCAACAGGCACTTAACCACTTTGCAAACGCTGCATAGTTACACTTTTACAAACTGTATAGAAAATACACTGTGCTATCACAAAATAAATGCACTTTTCTCCTTTTCAACATTAGACAGATGCTATTGATACACGTATCACTGAAGCATCCGTGCATGTATCAATGTTATTACATGGCCTCAAGCCATTGACGCATGTCTCATAAGAAGTGTTCAAGAGAAAAAGATATGATATGAATTTCACTGAAGACTGAGCATAGTGGTCTCTAGGTAATTCCCATCTCTGCTACAGACTGACCATAAGCAATTTACAATTTACTCTTAGTTACTCTTCACGAACTCTTAGTCCTACTGACAAGAGGGTTTGAATATACCTCCTATAAAATGGGGATATTTTTTCTCTGCCTCACAATAGGCATGTGAAGCTGAGTAGTGCTTGTAAAGTGCTTTGTGCTTCTTGGTTGAAAATGCTAGAGAAAGCATTGCTTTTGCTGCTAATTTATCCCCCCCATCACATTTTTTGGCCTTCATGCTAGAGGTGAGCTAAAGAAATATATTTGGGCTTGCCTATCAGCCTCATTGCACTCCTGCCAAAGTCCAGGGTTTCAGCCTTTTTTAGCTAGAACTGAGTTTTAAAGAAAAATCAACTTTCTATTAAAATTAAAAGAGTTTTCCTCTTACTCTGCACGATCCCCTGCCACAGCTTGGTTGAGTGCAGCATTATCTGTAGTCTCCTTCCCAGTGCCAGTAGAATACCCTATCAGGGATGGGTTGAACTCACGAAGGATGTCTGCAGAAAAAGACAGCATCCTGAAATGTTGCTTACTTCAGCAGGTAACAAATAAGGTTGTAAAGATTAGACCTCAGTAAAAGACCATTTAAAAAGCTTTAAAAAGATACCTATCAAAAAATTAACCTTTACGTATAATAAGCGGAGATTTGTCACCAAACAACTATTTCCTTGCCTTCAAGATTTCTGAATTTCATGAATTCAGATATCTCATGACCTAATGTGTTCATCTGGGCTAGCAATGCCATTTTGCCTGGTAAGTGAGGCTGAGTAACGCTGTGCTCAGGGAGGGGTTATGAGGAGACTCTCATGCTGTCATACTGTAACTGCAGGTGCATTCAGCCTGATTTCCCCAGATGTATTAACCCCAAAGACACAAGATTCCCTTCTAGACCTTCAGTTACAAACCAGCCTTATAAACACCCCAGATCTAAAATGCCCTGACCTCTAAAAAGCGTGTAAAATATGATCTTGTAACATGATTCTGCTCTTGCCTACACCAACTTTCCCATACAGTCAAAATAGTTTCTTTAGGCTATGATTTAAGATCTTTGATTTATCTATCCCCAACACATTTTGGACAGAACTATAACCAACAGAAGAATACTGAAACAACCAAACGCCTAGGAATTACAAAATACATAGTTAAGTCATGCACAGCAAATTACAGCGTGGTTGTTACGCAACTTTTACTCAGCACTGGACATTGAATACAAATGTCATGCTACAAATTGTAAATCTTTCTTCATGGCTTCTTTTATAATAACAGCTGTTTTAATAAACAGCTTCAGATATTTATCAAGTTTACAGAAAAAGGCACTTACTTGCTAGAGTCGTGACTGTGCTTATGTTTTCATTTCCTCCAACACTGTTAAAAAGAAAGAAGAAAAAAATGTTCCAAGAGATGATGGACCTGGTAAGGCAGCTCCCCCTTACGGGGTTTCTACACATGTACACAGCACGTTCTCTGGTGGTTGTACTAAGTCAAAGCAAGCTCTTTGTGTGCATACCAATGGGGTCACGAAATCAGAGACTCTGTAATAATCATAATAATTGTATTAAAAGCCCTGTACACTAGCTGGCCTTTCAGTTCTCTCACGTGTTTTAATGTAAGTGCAAACCTAGCTGAAAGAAATGAGAATTTTTGAAAACTGCCATCTTTGTTATTGTTGTCCCTATTAAAATATTTATTACTTCCATTTTTAGTTAACAAATCCTTTGTATCTAAAGGCTTATATTTCACAGTGATAAGTATACTCAATACCTCTCCCTCCCATTTCACTCAGCTGGAATTCACCATACGACTGGGTGCTCTTTAACCTCTCATGCTGTAGAGAATGCTAGCATACTTTTCCCTCCAAATGTCAGTAGAATATTATTAAAGATCAAAATATATAAAGTTGGACTTACAACACTGCTATAGCATCCCTTTAATTTGGAATAGAGTATTCTGAAGTGCTCTAGTACCTGTTTAAACCTCTTACAGAGATGCAATATTTCAGGTGGATAAGAAGTGATGAACAGAAAATTAGTCTGACAGGTTTGGTGTTAGATAATACAGTTGCAGAATAATAAGTGAACATTATTAAACATTAAAGTCCCAGAGTGACCTTTTTGACCTGTCTAATAAAACGCGGCATATGCCAAAGTCTGTACTGACTCATAATCGATAAACTGTTCTGCATGATGTAAGCAATACTGAGAAAGGCTCAAGGAAATAGATACTGTGTATGAAACAGCAGCAGCGAAAGAGATCCCATTCTAATTTTCCACAGACCACTGATTTTAAATGAGACAAATGGGTGACGTGGGCCGCAGTGGAGAAGAGTAGACAGGACATAGAAAGAGCAGGGACAGAAATGTAGAATGTTCAAGTGGTGCAATGCCACTGGGATCTAGAAGTCCCCTTTACAATAGCTACAACCATGAAAGGAGCAAGGGACCGTCTCAACAAGGACCTCATTTCGTCTGTGTATCTAGACCTATTCCAGCCATGCTACATCATACTCTTGATAGCCACTAGTTTGAATAATTTATTTATCATGAGTAAAAGTACAACCGTGTGCCTCCATGCAAAATGTAAAGTCAAATTCACTCTCCACAAGCCTCTATGTTTTACAAAAAACAACTATACATATCAAAATGCAAGAAAATGGGTTCTCTCCCATTGAGGGGGAATTACTGGGACTCACCTCCAAGACACACCTCGGTATTGGGTCAGGACATCCAGAACATCATGGGGTTTGGATGCTGCACCATTACCTGCCTGGAAGCAGAAAAGAAGAGTTCACCTTCAGAAAATAAGAACTGCCAGAGTAACTAGTTCTCCAACTGATCCTAGTGAAAATAATTAAAGAGGATGTTAATGAAGCAAGCTACATCATCTTCCCAAAATATAGCAGACTCTTGGTCTCAAAAGGATCAAGGACTGAGGGTATTTTAACTCTGCTCCAGTGAATTACTCTCTTCTATCAACTTCTTGATTAGATCAAGTGGGGAAAAATTGATTGAGAATGTTCAAAATATTAATATAATTTTAAATTTACATAAGGAATAAATAAAATAGCAATGGTCCTGAATAAATAATTACAGTGTTCCTCACATTAAAAAGTGGTACGGTGATTTTATGTCTTCCCCCCGCCCCCCCCAGTTTCCCCAAGAAAGGAGGCTACAAGGATTTAATGTGGTAATTAGCACAGAACACAGAAGAAACATGAATTATGATATGAGCAGTGAAGCAGTCATCACTGATTGGAGAATCACAGCCAGTCTAGGGGTAACGAGTTTATGTAGTTCCAGGAATAGTGTTAAAAAAAATTCTCAAGATAAGTTACACTTGACACACCCGATGATCTTTCGCCATTTTACTCAAATATTTAAAATGGACACCGTTTTATAGGCTTTGGTATTATCATATATATATATCATATCATACATATACACACATACACACAATTAGCTGCAGAATTCATTCTTTCTATTTATGCTGCTTACTAATAGCTTTGAAGGCCAATATCTTGGGAACTGCCTAGAATCAATAAAGAAAAGCAATTGTCTCAAGTCTACTCTAACAGGCTGGTTTTGCTGCTGTGCAATCTAATCTTACAGCTCTTCCTTGTGTGGCACTCTTGTGGACTTTAAATGGGAGCTGTGCACTCAGATTAGACTCACGATCTGATTATCTGTCAGTCTAGGTGGAGAATGGAAAAGAATATGTGAAAAACGTGTTTTGCTCAATAGGGCGTAACTGTATGTATTCTGTTTCTCAGGTTAAAAACTCAGAAATGCTTTTTCATTACTTGCTTTAACAATGGTTATCCAGAGATCTTTACTTACTGTGAGTGAATCTCCCAGGGCAGCAATCACCCGAATATCTGCCGGTTTCAAATTATGAACTAATAAATACAAAATAAAGGTAGTGTAAGGGAAAGAGGAAAGAAAGAAAACTTAAAATTGTGATGGTTATCGAAATTTTCCTTAGAATAAGCATAAAGCATTGCAAAGACAGTATTTTAATATTCATGACAGCATCAGCTCAGAATGACAGACACTGACAGGCATCAAATCAGAAATTATTCTTGGTGCTATAGCTGGGCATTAGCTACAGTGACAAGGGAGGCAGTAAGATTTCAGTCTTGCATCTGTGCTTACTCAGATTCCTTTTAACCAGTGGAAATGACTGAAAAGCAGGCAGAGCTCTGGTGCCAGCATAGGGTGGAAATTTTGGGACTATTGCAGCTTCTGAGGGAAGACAAAACCCAGCCAGCAATGATTCCATGTCGCTTTTTGCACCCCAGACTGCACTGACAAAAGCCCCCACTCCATACATACACAGTTTTACCACCCCTGCAACTGAAGTACCTGACTAGCGCCTGTCTTTTCCACTGTCACTTCTTTGTTTGTACATAGAAGGTGCAGTTGCATAAGCTTTCACCATCCTTGAGGGAGAACTTGCATCTTGCTATGCAACTACTTACATTGTTCCAAAAAGCATCTTAAAAGCCGCAGTCAATAGAATGCACTGCTTCAAAGAAAAGTGTACCTTTCCTAACTAAACGCAGTTCCTGTTCCCCTTCTATCATCAAATGAAGTAGCTCTACAATAAAATTGCATAGGACTGTACCTGAAACTGGAACTGTATCAGAGGGACTCCGGTCGAAACAGGGAATATTTGTTCCATAAATCCTCTCCTGCAGTGACAGACAGGGCAAGACTTTACATCAGACTCACTATACTCTGGTCATGATAAACCATTTATGTCTCAGAGCATCAGATTAACGAATTTCCCACATACTTTGTATACATCTACCCAGCTCAGCCTGTCCTTAGGTCATGCCTACAACTGCCCTTTGAAGGCAGACACAAGCTCAGCCTGCTCAGAAGTTGCATGGCCGTATTTAGTGCAGCACAGCTCTTGCCTACCAGCGGGGCCGGTTATTTCAGACTCTGTGCCATGCTGTGTTGAGCTATGCAACATTTTCTGCGACCATACTCCGAGCTAGGTGAGCTCACATCTTTTTGCGAGAAACTTTGAATATCCCTGGAATATCCCAGCATGAAACCGTACCTTTGTCAGCAAGCCATGAGCCTGTCTTCTCCATGTGCAGCCCTCTCCCTGCAGCCAGGGATTTGCCCTCCTAGTTCTTTTGGATTGCAGCCTACTGACAGAAGCAACACAAGACCAAAGGACATGTGTTTGCTCCAAATCTCTCTACAGAACTCCTTAAGTAGGCTAACTTGCCTAAGGAAAAGATACTTGTGTGTCTTGCCCCATTGCTCCATTTTGGGTTTTTTATTTAAAAAAAAAACAAACAACAACCCACAAACATGACACAGTGTTGCTTCTTGTCTCCTACGCCATAACTACTACCAAAAATCAGAGTGGTAGGTACCATTGCCCCATGCAGAGGTGTATACACCCTGAGTAACTAACAAAACAGATGGTATTATATTAAAATGAGAGGAGAAATGTGTATTACTATTCCAATGGCGTACAGGCCATTTTGAGTGCAGATGTGGTCTAGACACTGTGTTCTGGGGCATGAAAATGAGCATTATCACCTCCCTCTGTAGCTGCTTGAGAGCATCAAGTGCTGCTCAGAATCAGAGGATCATGAAAAAAAAAAAAAGCACGGCTGTTTATCTCTGCACATCTAATCTGCAACTATCTCACAAAAAAGAAAAAATGAAAAATCGATTGTTCTTCAGTTTTACTATGGCATAAACGAGATTAAATCAGACCCACGCAGTGGTGTCATGCTGATCTGATCTAGTTTCCTCCACAGTCGGACTAAATGGCCCTATTTTCACTATCTTCTTATCCCAGGGAAATTAATATTGTTATCCAGATATCTAAGAAAGGTTCTTAACAGTGAAGCCAAGACTTAGTTTAGGCTGGCTGAACACGTCTACCTTAAACAAACTCTACAAAATCCATCAAGGAGAAAACGTGCTATTAAGCATCTGACTATTTAGTCAAGCATGGAAATAAAGAGCTGGAGCTTTGTATTTAAGTTTTCCCAGGTAGCATTGTTTAATTAGGCTACAACACACTCTCACCCATCTGCCCCACTCCCCAGAATACACTCAGTCCATGTGATGCAAACAGTCTTACTATACCTGAGATGTTTCTTTAGTGTTTGATGTCTCTGGGGAAGATGAGTAGTTACTATTTCTATATGTGAACAAATATGGCTTTTCCTGCAGAGTGAAGAGAGTATGTTTAACAATGCCAGTGGAAAAACAGTCAGCTGATGTTGAAGTCTTCTGGCAAGATTTTCCAAGGGAAGAAAATCTTTACAGTATGAATTTTGGATGAACATTGCACTAGTGAAGCAAACCAGGTTAGATCTGAAAATTAAGCCCTGGCATGCTCTAGGCACAGCACCACCTCTTGCCTTAATTCTAACATCAAAAAACCACATAATTCAATTTCTTTGATGCTTTAATTGCTGTTCAGTGAAGCTTTTGGATGACAGTAATATTTTATCACTATTAAATAACTGAAATTAGAGCTTAAAGGCAAAAACATTCAAGAACCTGTTCTTTGAACCAGAGATGCTCAGACCCTGAAGATACTACCAGGCTATTGACAGCTTCAGGGACTAAAAGAGTTAAACCTGACAGCAGAGTCAAATCACAGAAAAGCTAAATTATATAGAATACATGGATTCAATTTTATTGCTGACACAGATTTTAATACTGATAATAGACCCCTGATATCTACAATTAGTAAATTCAGATTAGCTAGTTATATTTTGAATAAAAAAATCTGACACAGTAAGATGATTTAACTAAATTTTGTCAAAAGTTCTTGTTTTCAGAGTTTCATCTTTATAAAATAAGAAGTCTGTGTCAATGAACTTTAAGAACACTGAATTTTTAACAGTGCAATATCTTGGGAAAGTGCACATTCCCAAGAACTCCAGAAGGTGACAACAGTATTTGAAAACTTGGAAATTCTGCAAAGAGTAAATAAAAGCTTACGGAAATAAGGAAGCCCTTTTACCTGAGATGGACACCGGACCTGAAGAATTTTTGTGAAATCATAAGGCTGCTTCTGTCCAACTGGCTCCATCTGGAAAAGGAAAGGACAGAGGAACTGTACACAGGCTGTGTGGGGGAGGGAAGGGAGAGCAGCAGCAATGCAAAGGCTCTAGTGCCTGGAGTTTTCCATCAGGTCCATATATATATATTTAAAAATGTGTTTTGCTTAAGATAAATATTTATCTGTATATAACATACCACACGTATACCTACAAAAGCAAGGAACTGAAAACAAGGCCTCTCACACATCAGACTGTCATCCCATCACCATTAAAACAAGCATCCACATATTAACTTTGCTCTTGGGAATGCCAACCCTGTAACTGTTTTTCCCAGAAGGCACTGATCTCATACCGTTGTATTCAACTGCTTGCAACCAAGTCACTATTTATCAGCCTAACCACAGTAACTGTGGAGATGCTCTAGAATAGCATAGCTTAAACCACCCTCATGATTAGTTTTCCCCCCTTATGGTATGCAGTTTAAACGCTGCTGAGATTTGCAAGCACAAAGTGGTAAATACCACAAAGAATCACTTCACCTGTTCAGGCACCTTGCTGGGTGCTAATTAAATTGCAATCACACCCAGAGGAGTTAGCCACTGTTTTAGATTCCTCAGTGAATGTCTGCTCAGTTTGCACCAGCAGCAGCAGACTACAGAAGAAACAGGATTGAAAACACTGAGAAATACAGCAGTAACAGCCTTGATGTCACTGATACATCCTGTGCAGGAATGATATATTTTGTTTTGGTTGTTCCATCACCGGAAATAATGGGAAAATTCAGAGAAATAGAGAAGAGGTTTACAGAGCTAGATATTCTTTGAAAGAAGCATTTGAAGAAACAGAGTCTGTGCTTTTTTGGGAAAGAGATAGGAATAAAAGGAATGTCCCTGAAACATGCAAAATAATGAAGCTCAGAGAAAAGCTGGTACTTTCCGATCCTCCTAGGACAGAATAAAGTAGCTATTTAATGGCATTCTTTAAAGAAAATATTCTTCCAGCACAGAATGATCCCACAGAATGTGGGACAACGGTGGTATTTCTTGGCTAGGAATGAATTTCAAACAAGTATTAGACACTTGTATGTTGTTGGGAGCTGGGTGATGAGAATGAATTTCTCTAGGAGGCAATTAATTCCGGACAACTCAGACACACTGTTCTCCCAGCAAAGACTGACAGCTCCCATGCAGCAAAGCTGCAAGGTCCTGGTCAGGAAATCAGGCACCAAGGGTGCATTGTGGTCAGCCAAAACCTCCCCTGAATTCTAGCACATCGTCATGCATGCTGGTTAGTGTGTGGGTCCGCTCTGGTACTCCAGCAGTTTCTAAGTCAGTGTAAACCCCTGAATGCAGAAGAGAGGCACGGGCAACCTCCTGTGGTGCCGTTCCCATTCAGGTTCTTGCCTGGTTTCAGTTTCTCTCCTGGTTGCAGGATAGGGTTTTTTGTGGTCTTTTCTGTCACACAAAAGAATGCCAAACACAAGAGCAAGACCTTCTTGTCTAAGCTTTTTTTACACACAGGAAAGGAGCTTTGCCCCCAAATATATTTCCGGAGGTAAAGTTGTAGGCATTTGCCAAAATTAATCAATCAGTCTTTCTGTGGTAAACAAAGCTGTCCAAGTAAACAACCAACCTCTCTCAGCTTTTCCTAGCTACCCAATGTCATTGTGCTGACTGTTCTCTGATGTGCTTAGCATATGAATTGCATTGCTCCTAGATAGCTAGAAATGTTCTAGTAAAATATCCAGTCATGCCTAGGACAAGTCCCTAGCACCTGCTAGCTCAGCATCTTCTCAGCCAGATAGAAGTGCAGTCCAACTGTCAATTGCCATTAGACTTTCAAGGTTTTGCCCTTTGGCCAATAAGGGGGTAATCACTCCATGAAAGAGGCTGGTACTGAGCCTCAAAATAAGGGAAGGGCAGCCTGGCAGACAGCAGGAGGAGGGAAACTCTCTGAATGCAATTCTCAGACACCTTCTCATTCTGCTGTGTTTGCTGCTCGACAAGTCATGATCTTGGTTTCCTATCAGTTCCCAATACTGCATTGTGGGGTGGTTTGTCTTGTTTTTAAAGCAGTCAGCATAAACCATTAGCTGGACTTTCCAGTAGAACTAGAGTGACCTTTACTGGGTGAGGACATCTGCCAGTGCTTTTTATGCTGAAAGCATCTTTCATATCATCTGCTTTTACATCATGGCGGAATAGTATCCCAGGCAGACAAGGAACCTACCCAGAGAGGTACCTTTCTGATGATTGCCAGCTGTACTAAGAAAATTCTACTAAATCAAAGAGGAGGCAGGAAAGCAGAGGGGAAAAGGAGTTGTGAAGGGAATACTACCATTCCTGTAGTCTCCCTTTAAATGAGTAGCAAGATGTGGTTTTGCCACATTTTGCTCTTCCTGCAGATCGCCTAGGCTGTCCCCTCCCTAAAGGAACCACCTCCCACTGAGGAAAAACACTGAAATAAAGGAAACTTGGTATTTGTTTCCTTTATGGCAATTCTCTGGTTCTAGTGGCTCTCCAGCAAGTTCACAGCCTGAGACTGGGTAACTGGCCCTAACACAGCCATCCTTAAAAGTACCACTTCATTTTGCTCATAGTTTTTCACCTCTGCTGTTTCCGCAAAATGCTCCTAGAAGTTAAAGTGACAAGAATAGAGTAACACGCCGAAGGATGGGATGCTTAAGGACAGAGACCAGGAGGCAAAATAAAGTCTGTGCAGAAAAGGGGGAAACATGGACAGAAAAAGGAAGCAGAGGAAAACAGAAAGGCTGTAAAGAAAAAAAAAATCCTCTGAAGGGACAGAAGTAATTTGTTGCAAGCTAGGTGTAAGAATTTGATAGGGCAGGAAAGAGAAATCAGTGCTGGGTTAAATGAATATGTTTGCATGAGTTATTAAACTTCATAAGAGACATCCCCTTCTACAGAGCCTGGATTTGAAGGAGGCAATGTAGCTGTTTCAGAATGGGGATGATACTATCACAACTCCTTGTAAAAAATATTCAAGATGCCTAGTATTGGCACTCTGCATAAATTGAAATCTAAAAAGCCAGACAGTAAGAAGCCATAGGGAAAAAAAGAAAAAGATCTATAGTCTAGACTTGGAAAAAAATGAAAGTGAATCCCATTAGAAGCACATGAACTCTGCTAATTGCAGAATCTGATAAAAAAGAAGGACGTTACTCAAAGCTGGAGGTCAGTTTCCAACTGATAAGCCCTAGAAAACATATTAGTTCAGGCTGATCTATCACTGCAGTTAGATGGATCTCGGATTCTGAAAAGTTTGGTTTAGTTGGACCCAAACAATTCCTGCTGGAGAGGCACAAAATGGGCTGGCAAACCAACGGCACTGTGGTCCCTCTCCAGTCCGAAGCATTCATTTTCTGCACTAGCTGAAAGAATATTCCATATTTAAATTCAAAAATTTGCTGATTGAAAAACCATGCTAAGCAAATGTAAAGTGCTACTTTTCACAGCAAATTGAATGTTCATACTTTGTGTAGCTTGCTCCCAACTAGCTTCAATATTTATAATGGTTAGTATCTGAGAAGGATATGCCACCGCTTTCTAGTGTCTTACAGTTCATGTTAAGTGATGGTGATTGTGTGATCTAGGTAAATATATCCAACACTGATGGAGACACTGAGACATGGGCAGTTAAAGAAACTCACTCCCTTTCTTAACAGAGAACTGCCAGAAATGGAGAATGTTTCATTCACACTTCAGGAATCTGACTTTCAGTGTCAGTGCTTTGCTCATTTGACTAGTGAAACTAATTGCCTAGTGAGGCCAAGGCAAAACAACAATTAAGAAGCCAACATGCATCTTATCATGGCATCTATTTTACGATAGAAGAACTGAGGTAGGAACTTTGACATCATCATGAGGAATGTCACAGATAACAGCAAAGGAGATAACTGGATGCAGCACACTGATTCCAAGGTTAGAGCTTCAACAGCTGATCAATCTTTAACTCTTTGGCTCCTACTAACTAGATAAAGTTCTACTAACTTTAACTAAAAGATAACATCTTTTATCAGAGTGACTGTAGGATTTTTCTAGCTATATCATCTGGTTGAATAAAAGCCTCTTCCTGCGAATCCGGCTTCTTTAAATGACCAGGGCTACAACAGCATTACTACTGCCAGAATTAGCATAGAAGGAAACATGAACATGCCAATCTGCATGGATTTATTTTAAAATGTGGTTTACTAAAAGGTGGTTGCAGTATATACTTTTTTTCCCTTCATGCTTAGGATAATTTGGACAGACATAGGAATAGTAGGTACTCTCAAATGAAAGTCTTATTAAGATGTGGACTGCAAAACAAGCAAAGAAAGTAAGTCTTATCTTTAGCTTTATTGGCCATTGCAGACTGTTTTTAATTTAAAAAAATTATATGTGTTATAAGAAGGTTGTTAGAAAAAAAAGCATAAAATTTTGGAAGTTTCTAAGTCAGAAGGAATAGTAAAGTGATCTTATCCAAAATCACTGATATCAGGACATATCCAAATATAATATGCACTAAGCAGTAACATTCTACTTCGCTCTGGTGAGTCCAAAACCATGTGCCTGCTTTTTTGTCTCATTCATATTGAAAAGCAACTCAATTTTAAAATGCAAACCCTTCCAGCTGTCTGTGCATCCACTCAGTCACACACGCAAATGCTGTGTGTCGGCAGCTCAAGTCTGCAGAAGGAAACAGCCTCCCACAGAACTGGTTATTGTGTTCAAGCTCGAGTGGGTTGGAGAGTCCATGTTTCTCTCAGGCACTCTCTCCCTCCCATTAGAAGGCACCATTTGTTGACTTTCCTCAGTTGGGTAGGACATCCAGCTCTTGAAAAAGTAATAGGAGCTCCTCAAATCTGTCTATCATCTCTTTAGCATGAACAACAGCAGCAGAAGGATGATGGTTAAGGAGGAGACAACCTTATGAGACTCATTAGTAAACAAGGGGATGGATACAGGACAGAGGAGACAGAAGAGTATAGTTGCTCTAATCTCAGGTTAGGAGGAGCCTCAATTGTCACAGCTCATTTACTACCTGAGACTTCCCAAAGGGCTACTTTGGAAACCTTTCTAAAAAGCTCTTGATAGTAAGCAGCAGCTACAGAACAGCAAGAGATTTGTCTTGGGAGTGTAGGGCATTTAGCCTTATTCCAGAGCAGTAAGCAACAGTGTCTGTGGTATTGCTCACCATGTTGTTCCAGAGGCCCACAGCCATGAAAGTATAATCTTCTTCCAGAGTTTCCACTTGTGTCTTCGATGTGGTAACGAAACCATCCCTGCCCTGAAAGAGAAAGCTTTTCAAGCATGAGAAAACACTTAAGAGTGTAAAAAGATGAGACATTCAGCCGCAAAAGGTCTCATTCTGTAAAATAATATTCATATCCACAAGAATACCAATCTCTGGTACTCTCATTAAGCCATTTGTTGCTGGTCTTAGTTACTGCTGTTGTGTCAAGACAGAACAGATGCTGTTCTTCTAAGTGATTGCTGTACCTACCGCTATAAGGTAGCAGTGAAGGGACCGCACATCAACAGGACAAGAAGACCAGAGCAACAGCAAAGCATGATCACAATAGTGACACATAGGAGATCAGGAAAACATGCAGATGTGATCACATGAATTATTTGGAATAAAAAACACTTCTTCTAGCTAACACTTACGTGCATTTAAAAAGTGGAAGTGTGCAGAATTTGTCTTAAGAGGTCATGCTTATTTTCAAATGAAAGTGACTGTCAGAAGAGTTTGGAAGATTGCACATGATGGCCTGCAGGTGTACCACAAATCAGAAGAAATAAAGAATCCACCTATGACTTAAGATGGCATTTAAGGCAATAACAGAGCAATTTACTAAGAGAAAAAGTAATGCCATGGAAGTTACAAGTCTGCCATTTATATGTGGGCCAACCATCAATAAATCAAGTCTGGCATAACAAGACCCAGCAGCAAAGGATGATTTTGCAACACAGCAAACCCCAACCTTCCTGGAAGACAAATTTCTTCCCCCAGTCCATTTTATTCTGATACTGAGCTGAGGGGAGCGACGGAATTACCACAAATTCAAGGAGCGGTTATGGTGCCTAGGAACCAGACCATGACCACCAACCTATTTACAAATAACCATCTAATGAGTTGGATTTTGATACCTTGCACTGAGTGAACCATTATCTAGTAAGTAATGTTTTCCCTCTTTGTTGCCAGGTGTCAGACAACCTTGACCTTTGAACTTCCCTTTATAGATCACCTGTGGCAAAATCATGTCTGACATCCCAGGCAACCCTATCTATGTTCATTCCCCACTGGCTATACTGAATACAAAATCTGGACAAAATTCATTCTCAGGTTCCCAGACTGCATTAATCTCATTGCAGGGAGGTAACTCTACTTTCCAACACAGTTTACAAAACCTTTATCTTTTTCCCCCTACACATTTTTAAATACTTCTTGTTATCCTCTTTTTGCCTTTGTTTCCAAACACACATGAGCATAATCAGGGATGAATGAGCTGATGACTGTAAATGGAAAAATTAGCATACTGACAGTTTCCAGACACTTGTGACCTAATCTACAGAGGTGCCATGACTTGATTTCTGCAAGGAACATAGCATTCAAAAAACACAGGAACTCTGACTGACACTGTTTGAAGCAAGCTCCACTCTCAGGACCTCTGTGTCTGATCCTGATGTGTGTTTTGCATGTGCCTAACTACCCTTGTCTTCTAGCATTACACACAACCTAGACAGGAAAGAGCCAGCTGAATATTGCACTCAATCTCAGCGAATACAGTCCAGAAGGAATGGAGCAACTTGACTTTACTCACTGGTCTGAGCAGCAGATTTCTTTCTTGGAGAGAAGGCTGAAGAATGACAGTGAAGTCATCCTTTTGATCATACCTCTCAGACTCCAGCAGTTTTTCCCAAGCATCCTGAATAGACAACCATTTAATCAGATGAGTATTATCAGGTAGAGAGTGTAATATGTGTGCAATTCATCAGGGCTTAAAGTGAACTAAGGTTATCCCCATCCCTAATAAACCACAATAATCAAATTCTGTAATCTAGAACAAAGACAGTAATTTAATGAAATCTTCTTACACAATAATTGGAAACTCCTTGTAGCTATGAGAAAGCTACATTGATTTACCATAATTCTCTTTGAAAGAGCAGCAAGCTTAGCAAGGCAATGAAATGTCATGCTTATTGCCTCTCTGTCATTTTTAAAAGGAATTCCGGCACTACTGTCTTTGTCTTAACAGGAAGTTTCCCTCTTCTAAAACATGTGTCAGATTACTGGACAAGATGGATCTTTTCTCCGATGGGATATAACAAATACTAGGTTGCCAAAAAGCTATATAGTCATTAGAAACTTCAAGAGATACTAAGATCACTCAGGGTATAGACAGAACTTATCTCCAACGTTCCTGATGTAAGAAATGGGGTCAGAATTGTTGTGGGCATGTGGTAAAAAGGCTGTTACTCAACTTCGTCACTGCTATTCCTCCCTTAACTCCTCACTTCAGTCCAATCTGGAAAATGAATAGACATGTCTAGCAATAAGAGAACCAAGCAACACAGAAGATGCCATACCTGATAGGACCACCTCAATATGTTATCATCTAACGTGGACTGTTCACTAACACAATTGCACTGATTCCTGCCTGCATTGCTGCAGAAAAAAATAAAAAACATGAAAGACATTATGAACTTTCGATAAACAAGACAGATAGCATGAACTCTTCTAAGCCATTGACAAGTATGTATTAAATACTAAATTGTTGCATATATTAAGAAAACTACATGGAACATCCTGATTTTTGATATAAACATAGAATGATATATATTTCCATGTCCAGAGCTTTGAATTGCTTCTTTATTTGAAAGCCTATTCAAATGACAAATATGCCAGACTTAGATTAGCACAGGGTCTCACAAGCTAGCAGCATGCTCAGGCTTAAAATAGCAGCTGCACTAGTTTTCAAACACTTACTTCTCTATAGTCACACAGGAAAATTGAACATACTCAGAATACTTCCATAGGAACTTCTGCCTTAGTATTTGGCAACAAGACTTCCATCTAGATATATGGATGGAAGCTCAATGCTGCAAAAGCTTATATATGCTAAAGGATGGCCAGGCACTGTCAAGCAGCTAGCCAATCTCAGCCAAATTTCTGACCTGCAAGGTGAGATGTGCACACTGCATATTTCTGCAGCTAGTTGGAGAACTCAGACCTTCTCCCAAGACTGTAGACAGGAACAATACAAGATACATTTAAGATTAGTCTGGATCTGGCAAAGATATACTCAGTTGAAAATGCCTGGATGGATTGGAATCTGAGAAACTTTTTTGTGGGGTTTGCAGATGTAAGCAATGAGTACCTGTCAGGATCAGACTCTCTCTCCTTTTCACAGAACTCTAGCTAAACTTATTAAACGGGAGTTTTCTGTTAAAGTGCTTTTACCACTGCTGGTGAGTGAAACAAATATGAACTAAGGACCAGAATCTTACCCAAGCCTAACAGAAGAACATTGTACAATACATGAAGAGAGTTAGATGCCTGAAACTGTGGTTCACACACTACTTTTAGTGCAAACAATGCTTCTAGTTAGTAAGAAACTAATAAAGAAAAGAACTTTAAATCCCTATTATGTCCCAACCTTCAACGCCTAAAGTTAGACACTGACATGGGACTAGGAGTGTCAGCCACTATTCTCCTCTTAGACACTTGAAATTTCATCTTTTGGTATGGGCTTATATTTTTCTCTCAAAGCACAGTTCAAAATAAGGACTTGGTAGCCAAATGCTGAGGCCCTTATCTGGGACATGATCTGGGCCTGAGGCTGACAAGAACTCAGTTTACCAAACACTGAAGTACAAGGCTTGCAAACTGATGGAACTGTTCAACCAGATAATTGCAGCTACAAGACCATGCTGACAATGAGAAAGCAAATTGCCTTAAGTTGAAAAGGAAATATAAAAATTACTCAGAGGGAAAAAAATTAGATCTATTTAATTTTATTTTTTAAAGACTTCAATATATGGCAAGGCCCATATTCCTAAACCCATCTTTTCCACCTCTCATCTACCCGTCTCACATTTTTCCCCTCAGTGCCTGTGCGGGAGAAATAAGCTAGAATGCTCTATGCAATTGCTTTTGTCAAGGAAAGCTTCTCCTCTGCTTATACTTGTTCTTAAGCACGTGGTTATGCAGCAGCCAGACCCCTTTCTTGACTGATGGAATGTCTCCTGGGTTGTATACATGCAAAGCTTGTGAATACTTCAGGATGACTATATTAGTACATATGGTGTCTTATGCCACGGGCACAGGAAAAAAACTACTGTGGAGTGAGATGGAGTGTAATCTCATCAGCCGTAAACTACTCCATCATAACCGTCCATGTGCGCACTCCTACTCCATACTAAATTGGGACATAGCTACTCACACTTTTGTTACAAGGTACTGAGAAAGGGAGATGGATGAAAGCATCTAGGCACGCAGTTATCAAAAGGAACTGACAACTTGGATGTTCTCCATCCTACCATACCCTAAGCCCGAGTAGTAGCTTTCACATAGCCTAACAACGTGCTTTCAGACCGGTTATTCCTTTTGTGAACACTGATACCTAGAAACTTAAACTTTTAAAGAGCCTTCAGAGTTTTTGACTGGAGAGTTGCAGAGTAGAAGTAGTACTGGCTAAAGAGCTGGGGGTAGGTAGACTGTGCAGTCTTGTGACCATAATCACAGTAGTGGGTCTGGCTGGGATGGAGTTAACTTTCTTCATAGCAGCCCATATGGTGCTGTATTTTGGATTTGTGGCTAAAACTGTTGATAACACACCAATGCTTTGGCTGTTGCTGAACAATGCCTGTACAGCATTGAGGCTCTCTTTCCCCACTCTGACCCACCTAGTGAGTAGGCTGGGGGTGTGCGAGAGATTGTGAGGGGACACAGCGAGGACAGCTGACCTGAACTGGCCAAGGGGATATTCCATACCATGTAACATCATGCTGAGCAATAAAAACTGAAGTAGAGGAAGAAGAGGGGTGTTTTGGCTTCCAAGGTCACTGTTGCTTGGAGACTGGCTGGACATCACTCCACTCATGGAAGGTGGTGAGTGATTACTTTTGTGTAACTTATTTTCCCCACCTCTTTCTTTTATCTATTAAACTGCCTTTATCTCAACCCATGAGTTTTCTTGCTTTCATTCTTCCTAGTCTCTCCCCTGCCCTGCTGGAGGGTGGTAAAGGGGGAAGTGAGTGAGAGGCTGTGGCTGCTGGCCAGGGTCAATCCACCACAACCACAGCGTGCAATATTTAAACATATGCTATCCAAGTTGGCAGGATTAAAAGCACATACTCTTACTGGTAAAAATATGCCTTGCAGAGAGAGTTTATCAGAAACAAAGTGGAGACCTAAAAATCTTTGACATACTTTTGCATTAAGGGCAGAAAACCTGTTCATAAGACTCTACCTCAGTTATAAAGTCAATACATATACACATCTATGTGTCTGAACACTAGCAGGGGACAGCGTCAAGAATTTAAAGGAACCTCTGTTACCTGGCATTATTGTAATCTTGGCATACAAGAGAGGAAGTTGTGAGCTCAGTAGAATCCACCAGATTTATGAAGGCCTTGGGAACCTGCAGTGATAAAGGAAAAATTAATCATGTATCATTTGCAATTAAAGATCAGCAAGTAGTGATAACGGTAAAGTATGTCTACAGCTTCACACGTGTTACCTCTGGCCTGGGATTCTGCCTGCATAAAATCAATGATCTAAGTCTTTGCCAGTTCCATCCTGTACCTTACTCCTATGCCTGCCATCTAGAATAATGCTGATCATTACTTACGAAGTACTTGTGACTATGACTTCTTAACTGAGACCCAGCAATTCATTTTACACGACCAAAGTGGCCACCAGCCAACTAAACTGAACTCAAATGAACTAGGAATCACAATTTTTGTGGCAACATACCAATGCAAAGCTGGGGTTGAAACATCCTGTATAATAGCATAAGCACCCGTGCATCCTGCCTCACCTGTCCCCCAAGCAGAAGGCAGTCTTCCATTTACATAATGATATTTCATTTTTACAAGTGCATATAAACAGATTCTGAAAATAATAGTGGAGAGAATCTGAAGAGAATGTATGGGTGGAACTTCACCTGTGCATAACATTTGTTGAAGCCAGTCTGAGAAAAATGAGTGGTTGTGGCCTGATGCAATCAAACTGTAGCAGGTTTAGAATACCCTTTAGTTCTTCAACCCAGCAAAACAAAATTCTTGGAAGATGCTATTGAAATACTTCAGATAAACAGTTAAGAGTCTGCTTTAGTAGTGATATATCCACATCTAGTCTACTATTCATTAGTAGACTAAGACTCAGTGCAGAGCATTTCCCAGAAACTATCCTAGATAAGCAGATAATTCTTAGCTCAACCACCTAAAAAACCTTTAGAAATGCTGAGATCTTACAAAGAACACATAATAGGAAAAAAGATCCGTTATACATATTTTTAATGGGTGTTTTCCCTGGTCTGTAAAAGTCATCACCAGGTAGTTAGCAGCCTGTGCACTGCCTAGGTAGCTCCACACATCCAGTAATTAGATATCAGTTTCACAAACAGCTCTGCTAAACATGAATGACTTTCAGACCTAGACAGATGTACTCCATTTTTCATGGAAATCACTTAAAGAAACCAAAGACTGAGTGGTACATCACCTTGTGTTGCAAAACAAAGCAGTTACCCGTCTGTCCTTTCTGTTTGTATGCATCAGCTTTTTAAAAGCATGAATAAAACATTTATTGACAATGAATGAAGCCAGTGAATTGAAGTCAATGAGACTGTGTTCTAAGTCACCTGAACAGTGGTACAAGCCCTAGTCCAGTAAGTGAGACTTGAAAAATCAGCAAAGGATTCAGGTATTCAAGGTTGATGAATAAATCTTACCATTTTATACAAAAAATCCAAGACAGCTTTAAGTTTTTCCAGGTTGTCCAATATGCAGTTCTTCTGTAAATGAGATAAGAAAACTAGTAGAAAAAACAAAGTTATCAATTTGCCAAAAGTACAACCCTGTGTGTTGAGCTGTGTGCTGAAGTGTTACCAATGACCACTGTACTCAGCCTTAGCCAGCACCAAGAAAAATTACAAGAGTAATTCCACGTTTTTTAACTGCCTATAATTAGACAACTTAACATGTAAAAAAAAAAAAAGACAGGGATGGGGAAGAAAAGTGTCTTTAGACTTGAAGGTGGAAAAGAGCTGTTCTACTAAGGCACTTCAGACCTGGGATCAAAAATTAAGTACACATGTTTATAAATAAAAAATGCATGCCAGGTGCTTACATCACTTGATAGAGTCATTCCAACATCCTGGAACCAGCTACTGCTTTGGTTCACTGTGGTAGAGAGCAGAGCTTGGGAAAGTATCTTAACCACCTGCCTTGACTGCTAAACCACCCCGTGAAAAGCTTACCAGTTGTGTGGAGGCACAGGAAGAGCATGGGTTTTCAGCACTAAAAAAGACTGTGATCAGTTTCCAGTCATTTTGGAAGTCCATCATCTGGGAGAAGAAAAAAAAAAAAAATTGAAAGTAATAGGATGATAAGAGACCTGTTTGCTATTTTCCTTTCTCACACAAGATTTGCTATGGCTTTAAAATGGCAAGACCAAGCAGTAGTCCATGACCCAACCCTGGCCACCCTGATCACTTCCATTTGACAAACCATCCAGCTCTTCCCAACAGGAGACAGCAAATGGATGGTTAGGCAGCAAATGCTGCAATTAAAGATGAATGCACATCTATTAAAAGCTCATATTAGAGCCAGAAATTGCTGCTGTCATTGGAGAGTCTGTTGGAGAAGATGAGCATGCACAGCTTAGCACAGAGCTTGATGCTGCTTCTTTTCATCAGTGTTGCTGCTTGCTGACAGGGTTAATGTTCCTGAACTGCTGAGATTGGGTCACATTAGTGGGCAGAAGACTGGAGCAAAAATCTGAGAGCTAGAGCTCTGCTCAGCTGTGCTATGTTTATTAGGCAGTTCTCGCCAATCCTGAAGAGCATTGGTTAGAACCACTCAGTTCCACAAAAACATATGCTAAATCCACGTACAAACAGTCCGATGGGCTCCCTGTAAAGAGGCAACAGCAGAATCACCTTGGAAATTACATTTTCCTGTTATGTCAAGACCATTTTACAAAATAACATGCCTTGGGGTTAAAAATAGAAAAAAAATCAATGCATAAAACTCCAGGATGGGATTTACAAAGCACTCAGCCATGAGTGATATTTCAAGCTCTCACCAGCATCAACCACTGACATCAGCCAAAGCATATCTAGATCTTACTGTCCTTTTAGAAAATATGATCCTAAAAGACCAAGAGGAAACTGAAGAGACAAATACTGAGAATTATTATTTTGGGTTGGCTTCTCAGAAACACTGGCACAGTTACAGAGTGTAGCTAGCAGAGGTCTCACATCCTTAACCAATAAAAAACAAACATATTGGCTTCCCTACCAAGCTCTTCAGCCACTCTGACAAACATAAACCAGGTGGGCTACTGTCAAGAACAAAAGTCTGTACTGGAAAGGTACAGAATTGATTCTTATTTACAACAGAAAGACCAAAGTTCATTAACCTCAAGAAACAGCATTTTCTATTTTGAAGATATTTTTGAGTGATGTTTAAAGTCTTTAATCACATTTCTCCCTTTTTCTGCTTCAACACCAAGCTCTCTGAATTGTCCTGTGCTTTAAACAAACCTGATTCTCTTTCATGAGCTTCACTATTTCTTCAGCTTGATGCAGGAGGTCTCTGAAAAGCAGAAAGGAAGAGAGAAACTATGAAGGCATCAGTAAGGGTAAAGCTTTGGCTGATTTTTACCATTAAAGCAAACAACATTTGAGCCTTCAGGTGGGATTAATCTTTTCTGTCCTAAATGTGTTAAGATTAGACACTTGTCTGTGCTACACAGAGAGCCTGGGGTGATTAGCTCATATTCAGGCATCTCACTTTCAGACATGTGCACTTACATGAAAAACAGCAGACACAGCTTGGTAGGCACACCTCTAATTCTTTTTGAGCCAAAAAATTTGTTTTGCAGCTATAAAGAGGGAGACCTGATGTTAAGTCAGGTGAACCAGACCCCAAAGCACATAGTGGGCTTTTTTCCTCCTGATTCTGAGAGGTGACAACTGAGTCACAGTGGCAGGGTCTGTCCCTGGAGTGTCTGTGCAGCCTCTGCCACTACTGAACATATTCTGTGTCCAGTGAAGTGCTCCAGCATCAAAGGTTTCCATCCTCCACCTTGCCACCTGTAAATCAACTGCCCAGCCAAAAACCCCTCACACTTACATGGCTTGAGTGTCTGATGTCGCTCCCTTTGTGCCAGGTGGAGAAGACTGGTGTAGGACCGAGGGATTAAAACTGCTTATGAGAGCTGAATGACATACACAGGTTAGGTGACTTCTGCGTACCAGGGACTGCTACCCTGCCGTTTCACTATAAACACAACAGAACTAAACCAGCCAGAAACTGTAAAGTCTGAGGATCTCTTGGCAGGCATGAGAGGTATGCCTGAGCCCCTCTGCAGCTGTTCTTGCTGGTTTTTGCTCCTCACCTTCTGAAGCGGAGGTTTGACGTCTGAGTTTGCCTCCAGACTCAGGTCAGAAACCTCCAACCCCATGTCTCATGCCAGCCACAAGTAGTGTAGGCAAATTTAAATACAGGCAGCTATAAAAATGAAGCTACTGGGTAGACCTTCCCAGAGATAGCCTCCTGAAGCACTGAGGAGTTGCCAGGTTTTAAACCCCTTTCACAGGGAAATGGAGGTGATGTTAAGACACTAGGAAGAAGATTCGGAGGGGAGGACCCTGGAGCTATCCACTACTCAACTCAGCATTTCAGTGGACCTGAAAGTATTACTTGCAAGACGCTTCAAGTAAGTCAAGGTTGCCTTCAGAACCAGCTGAGAGATGATGAATTCACATATGTGGTGCATCCATGGTAGCCTCAGTGTAAATCCTGAACACATGGCAGCGGAAAGAGTAGTGGACAGGCAAACCCACACAAGATTTCACTGGGCTAGCATGGGCAGCAAGCACACACCAGCAGGGACTGTGGCGTGAGTAACAGTAGCAGCCCAAAAATCCCTGTTGTGCATGTAAGACTCTTGCAGCAGTCTGCAGCACCCCTTCTTCACCGCTATTTGTCTACCCGGACAGTCTCTATAAAGCCAGCACACATAACCCAGGCTGGCTGTACTCACGTCCTCAGAGTACACCATCTCTCAGGCTTCCCTTACACCCCTGCAGTGTGCTTGTGCTACACCTGCTCTGCAGCCCAGCAAAGCCCTGGAGCTCCTGCCAGACTGCCATTCAGTCAATTTGCTCAAGTTTCAGTGTGACAGCAAGACGCACCTGCTAAAGTTTCCACGCTTACTTCAAGGAGGCTCTTTCCTGTGCTATAGAAAGGGAAGAGAAAACAGGAAGTTGTTATTCCATTTCTCAAAGAAAAATTATATTACAGCACAGCCTCAATTTCTTACTCGCCACGCTACAGCTCAGAGTGCGTATTCATGGCAGCTGCTGAATTTAAGAACGGGGCCTTTCTTTCCCCAAAACCATCATGTCATCAACTACTGCTGAGTAAGAACACAGTGTTAGATCTCAATTTTTTCTGTCTCCATACACTCTGCACGTTGCAGTAATCGTTCTTATGCATATGTACAAGTAATGCAGGGACCTCTGTGTGCATCCACATACAAGTGGACACAGATGTTTGTGCAACCATTTAAAAAAATTAATCTTTTAAATTTTGTCTGTGCAGGGCCAAATCCTCGTCTGGAATGCTATGACTCAAAGAGCTACATAGATTTGCATCTACAAGGTTTAGCTATATGTTCACTCACTGATTTAGATCTGCTAAGGGGGCATGAAAGAAGAAAATGAGATAAGGCTTGTCCATGAAGCACTGGGAACCATTCAAGCAGAGGACAGGGTATTAGGACTTCTGGGTTCTTTCTTTGCTTTGATAAATCTCTGCTTTCTGGTCTCTAACTAGTGGGCGATGATATTTACTACCTAGGATTCATCATGTAGCAATGATTCTTAATCAAGGTTATTGCAACCCTAAGGTAGTTCTATATCTTGCATAAATACAAAGCATTTCTGTTAACTAAGGATTGGGAAGGATCCAGTGTCTTAAAATCCTTTTTATTTTATATAGGCTTTCTCCTCCTTTCTAGAAAATAATAAGAATTGCTTGGGCCTAATTCCTGCACTGTGATACTGTATAAATTAGAGTCATGATACTTATCAATGCTAACAATTCATTGTTACCTTTGGAGTAAATGCTCATGATGTGCACCTGATCCTGGTGTCTGTGAACAAGCAAGCAATAAGGATAGCATTAAGCAAAGGGTAAACTAGGTCTACATACGCTGTTCCCCTACCGTATTCCACTCCTGTTATAGATAGCATTGTTTTCTACATACTCTTCTCCATTGTGTTGTAGTTACTCACAGATTTAAATCATTTTCCAGAGCTTCCTTATTACAGCTTGTTTTCATAGTCTAGTACTCCTTTCTTAGTTACCGCTTTCATTAATCAATTTATTACACATGGCTTAAAATAAACTTTGACTAGTTGAACTCAAATTCAGTCAAATGAAATGCTGTTCTAAACCAAATTTCTCTGGATCTACTCCTTTTCAACAAGAGATGCGACCTGAAGTCATTTAGATAATTTACATGGATAGCACTCAGCCAGCATGGTGTCTTGTTAAAAAAAACCTTAACGTAGACAGAAGTTCATTGTTTTCAGAGAGTCTGAGGAGGAGACAGTAACAGAGATGTTTGCTCTAGGAAAGTAGACATTCCTTAAAAGAAGATAATTTGTATGTTTTTCTATGGCACCATCCACAAGCAACAAAGACATTAGCAAAAAAATAGAGAGCCATGCATCTGATATGGGTGAAGCACCTTTGCATTTAGGACAATTATTTTCTTCCAAAGAGGGAGGTACTCTCAAGGAGTCCAGGAGTGCTGGTTTTCTAACGGAAAGCTTTCATCCCAAGGAAAAGTATGATGTCTTGAGGAATACCACCTCAAATTTGAAAGCTGTTTTGTGATAAGGGAGAATGTCCCCCATTTCTTCGCAGTTGTAGTCCCTGCATTGGCTACCAATTTTTGCCCAACATGCATTTCTACACTTCCTCAAAGCTTGATAATTGTGGTTAAATGCTTTTAGTTAGGCCTCAAATCTATATCAGATATTCATTTCCAACTATTAAGATAAGTAAAGATCATCCAAATCTGACTGTATTAGAACATGCAGGATAACTTTACCCAGTGATTTTTACATCAAAAGTATATCCTTGTGATTCTTCTAGAGCTTCTGCCTTCTAGACAGGAAACCAATCTCTACGGAAACCACTTCAACGGGATGGAAAATCTACTGCATTTCTCGATAATTTGTTCTAATGGTGATCACCAAAATTGTATTGTTTTCCAGTTTGAATTTTCCCAGCTTCTTCTTCCAGTTATTCGATCTGTTATGCTCATTGTTAGGAAAATCCAAGCACTCTAATCAAATATCATCGTTCTCTGCAATAGCACTGTGATCGCATTTCCTCCTGCATGAAGTCAGCTGACTATTTTTAGACTCAGGGTATACAGGAACACTGAACAGCAGGTATTTCCAGTCATTTTTCACCAGAAGCCTTTGATGCTTGTGGAAAGATTCAAGTCCTGAATGCCCTAACTGGGACCTCAAACCACATCATCAGCTCACTTCGTCATCACAACCAAGTGGGTCACATTCAGCACACTTCCTGCTTGTACTTACTCTTTGCAAACTTCCTATTGCAGTGACTGTTTTAATGTCAGCTGGCCTCAGAGCATGAACTGCAGGAAAATTAAAGACTTCAGGTTAAAAAAAGAGCAGTAACCTTGAAAGAAAATTATATTCAACAGTATACTAAAGCTTATCAAAATTGATTAAAACATAATAAGTCTATACTGATCATTTCGACTGGCAGTTTTAAATCAGTCAGAGAGGATGAGAAACTTTACTCAGGTCTTCAGTAAATACTTTGGGTGCTTAGATGCACTGAAATGCTCAGCCATTAAGCAAGAAGAGACCACAAAACATTGCTGTGAATGATTTAGGTAATAGCAGCATCCTCAATTAGCAGCTAAAGAAACTAAGGTAGAAAAGTAATTATGAATAGAAGAAAAAACTAAGGAGCCTACGTAGAGCCTACGTCCACTGCGGTCACATCACACACATATACACCTCCTCAAAGAGCTGATTTCTCCCCCAAATAATTCTCAAATAATTTTGAGAGGGAAAGCCTGTACAAGAATAATATCAAAGACAAACCTGAAGATGAAGGAGTCTCATGTAACATCGCCTGCTCACATGAAAACTGGAAGCTTCTTAGAGTCTTTAACATAAACAAATAAATATGGTTGATTGCTTAGATCTAACAAGGAAATTTGTGGAAAGAGGGGTCCTATGGGCTCCATTCTCACACAGTACCAAGCTCTTACTCATGTAACAGCAATTTTAAAGAACAATTACACCTCTGCGAGAAATACATGGGAACATAGATCTGGACAGCTGCATTTTCAAATCCACTCTTCTGCTCAGTTTTCTTACTGATTGCCACAGAACTGGGCCTAAGCAAACAGTGAAATGTGCTGAACACAACCTGTTACATCCATTGCTGCAAACAGTGAGTGCTTCATCTGGAAGAGGTCATAAGAACAGCTACTGCATGCATCTTCACATGCCAAGGGGCACCCAACGGACACAACAAAAAGCTACATCTCCAATATGCAACAGGAAAGGCAGAATGAACCAATTCTAGGCCCTTGGCAACTGGTAAAATTCTCAGGTGATCATAGAAAGCACTGAAGAGGGCGGGGGGGGGGGAGGCAGGAAAGAGTTGCATTTGGGGCAAGGATGTGAGTGATGTTATTCACTCACCATAAGAGACAGTTCAGTACCACTAGGAACATTATTTAGTGCTTTCCTACATCCTGACTGTAGGTATGGCCCAGCATCTAGTACTTTAAAGAGAGATGAAAGACAACTCCCCCGGGGTGACTTGATTAGGGCTTCCCTAATCACTATGACCATGTTTGGCTAGCTGATCATCACTACTACGTAAAGGTGAAATCTATATTGCAACAAGGGCCACCACAGTCCCCACGCACGCCCTAGTTCCCAGTTGGAGGACTTTAATGGTACACACACTTTGCACCATTATAGTGCAAGGAAGAGTTTAATCTTGTGTTTCTAAAAGCACAACAAAGCATCTAGGAACAAGTGCTAACCACAATCGATCTACATACAAGATATGCAACCTAATAACAAACGTTGCTCAGAGAAACCTTTATTTCCTGATTAGGTACTGTAATATTGCAGCTGCAATATCACATTGCTGAGTCATTTGCTTTGCATTTATTCTTTGCAGAATTGAACCGTTTAGAGCACCAAGCTGTGTTTTTTCTTCTTCTGCCTGCCTCAGAGGAAGCAACAGCCAGAGAGGTCATGATAGGTATTGAAAAAAGGAAAAAAAGATAAAGCTGTACTCATATTTCACCTTTAGTTTCCCGTGTTCTTCCAGATGATCTGCATTACCTTAAAAAGATTAAAAGAATTAATTGTGCTTTTTTTTACCTTAGAAAAACACTTCAGAAGACTTAATATACCTAAAAACACAGAATCCTGAGAGACGCAACCTTTCTCCTCTGCCCTACTTTCCAAAGGTGAGGCTCATCCCAACAACCAAATGTATTTTCTTACTTTTTGCTATACTAGAATAAGTTTTTAGTTATTATAAGCAGGTGAGATCTGTTGAGATTAGTGGAATACAATGAAGTCATACACACAGGTGATAGACTGCTTGTGGATCTCCTCAACCAACCTCATCCTCCACAGGCCTTTTCTGCCTGTTTTCTTCTTCAGCACATCTCATATATGACTGTAGTCTTAGTCTGTCCAAATTTAGAGTAATTTGAACATGTACAAGGTGGAACTCCTTAGAAAGGAGCAATTCACATTAATCTAAATCTTCCACAGTCAGAGAGCAACATCACACTGTTGTGAGTTTGCCATAGTGATACAGAAACAGCTGCAATTTCTTCTGTTAGTAGAAAGTGTTGACAGATGAAATAGCCTGTGGAGCCAGACGTCAGGCCTGTAGCTATTTCAGTAAACATTATTCTGCTTCCTTGAGTATGCACTTGGATTCATACACATAGATTTTGGTTTATCCTAAAATCTCCTCAAAGGTAGCCATGAAGTCTGGGTCTGGATCCTCAGATGAACTTCAAAGCATGCTCACAGCTGTCCCTGCTTGCCACACTGAAGCCATCAGCATCCAGCAAGTCTCATAACCAGTGTTGCTGTGCTTAGAATAATTGTCCTTTAACATCCAGGAGCTACTTCTGGAATATTTAGTCCTGCTGCGTACTTCTGCTTGTACACCTTTCTTTCCATGTCAAAGACAGAATAAATGCTGAGCCAGCTCAGCCCAGCAGATGAGATACGCTTGGGTGTAGGGCAGCCAGCATGCTGCAAGGAGGTGATGTGCCCAGCACAAGCAGGGAGCTCTGGGCAGCCACTGTGGACATGGGTACCAGCGCACACAGAGGTCAACACAGTGGCAGAAAGCCACTACTGCTCCCCATGGCTACCTCAGCCTATCTCATGAGCCACGCTATGTGACCATTTTCAATAACTGTCAGCAACTTCCATACGTTTTGGGGATTTTTTCCCCCACTTGGATTTCAGCCATGAGCTATTTGCAAATTTATATTATTTTTACTGTACTTGGTAGAAAGTTGAGATGCTTGCTGCCTGGCTGCTGTGTGACATTCTATTTAACATTTGTGCTTGTTCAATCCATATTTTTAGATGATACTTTACTCAGGACAATAACCAGAACCATATTTGAGAATAGATCCACAGGTTACATTGAGGGAAAAGAGGGTCCAATCCCAGTTTCCAGGATTGGGGAAGCTGGGAGGGGGCAGGGAACGATCTCTCAATATTTCAAAGATTTAAGAACAGACTGAAGGTCCATCTCATCTGGGATTCTGCTTCTGACAACATCCGAATGCAGATGCTTAGGGAAATAAAAGGAAAATACAGTTATACTTCCATGCTCTATCCTCCCAACTATCTGTGCTATTGGTCTCCCTAAGCAAGCAATTACTTAATGTTGAAGAACTCCCTGAGACCTTTCTTCCATAAATTTGCGTATTTGTTTTTCTAACTCTTTCACACTTTTGGCTTCCCCCCCAAGTCCTGTGGCAAAGGTCCTTCATCATTTAATTACGTGTTGAAAAAAAGTACTTTCTCATTTGTTAGAAACTTCATCTGTTTCCTTGTTCTTGTAAAGAGTAGTCGTTCCCCTGGTTCCACAAAATGTACCATTTTGCATATGTCTGTATGTTTTTATCATATACCTATTCATCCTTCTTCCAGGCTGAAGAGTCACTCTATTTGATCTCATGTGGAAGTTGTTTCATAAGTCTGAGCACTCCTCCCTTTTATCCTCCTCCTAGGATTTTCCACATCTTTTTTGAGATGAAAAGTCTAGACAACTGTCAAGATGCAGGTGAACTATGGACCTATACACAGCAGCAGAAATGTGTTTTCTATGCTGTTGTCCCCCTGACTCCTGAAATCGTTTGTCTCTGACTGTTGCTAACACTGAGCTGATGTCTTCAGACAGCTATGTTCTGTGACCAAGCAGAATTTAGTGTTCACCATAGTGTAAGCATAGCTAGAGTAAGTTTCCCCCATATATATTACTTCTAAGTTTTCATTCTGAGCATCCTGAATACTTTTCCATCAGCAAGCTAGCGTGCCCCCTTATCCAGATCACTTCTGAAAACGTGGAGAGCCCACGTCCCAACGCAGATCAATACGAGCCTCTGCAGGCTCACTCTCCTCTCTTCTCGCAGTTTGAAAATTTGCAATCTGATTCTTCAGTCCCTAGCTTTTAACCAGGGACCCACAAAGGTGCCCTCACCCTTATACTGTGACAGTTAGCTTCCTTAGGAGCTCTTGCTCAAAAGATTTGTGGAAATCCAAATAAACCCCAGCTGAATAATCAATCCATGGGCATGCGCCCATTGTCATGGATTTTATTCATCAATCCCACAGGGAAGCTCCCCTGTTGTACCCTATTTACCCCGAGTCAGTCCACCCTGTTCTTTATGCTACTATCCCCAATTTGCCTAGTGCAGAAGACAACCTTACTGCTTTTGCACAACTATCACTGCAGTTTCCCAGATCCTTCTAAAATGGAGACCATTATAAAAACTGGTTTCACATTTGCCATCTTCCATTCCCAACACCAATACCGATTCAAGAAACAGTTTGCACCACAGTTAATACAATGGACATGGTCATATTTCTGCTTGGCTCGCTCCCTTGGGTGGATATCACCTAGTCCTGGCAGTTCTTTTACTATTTGTTATCAATTTGTTCAAGGATTTGACCATTCCCTGGATTGTCCCCTGTGCTGAAAGGCTCTGAGAGCAAGGCCTTTTTTAAGCTCTTGTGCAGAGGACACCAAAGAAAAAAGAAATTAATTTAGTTTTTCTGTTGGGCTTCAGCTTTCTTTTATACATCACTCAGCCCTACAGTCACCCTGTTTCATGTGTATTTGAAAAAGGATTTATTAGTTTTTATTCCTTCAACAATGATTCATTGTTCCCCCTCAGATTCATTTTTGGCTTGGCTGATTAAATTTTAACCTCTTTAGTTTTCTTAGTTTGCTTTGGATTTACGCTTTCCACAGGATGATTTTTTTTAACTCCTGCTGCTTCCAATATTATAGTTACTCCCTTACTCTACCATTTAGTAATTCTAGCTTGCATTTTTAATTTTCTCAACATAAAAAAAAAAATATTTTTCTGAAAATTTTCCTAAAATTTGGGACAAAGATTCTAGTCCTTCCTCCCTTGCTCTTATAGTTAACCTGTTTCAGCTAATAATTCTTACAGGCTACTATCAATCAACATTTTTTCTTGAATCACATTTTCACAGGAACTGCAGTCACCACCCATCTTTTCCCCTAAATTAAAAAGCTCAGAGGTGATAATTTCTTCTGTTTATTTTAGGAACCAAAACCCCCTAATGGTTAGTTAGTTAACAGAGCACCTTACAATCCTCTGATGATACTTATCATCACAGCCTACTGGTAAGGTAAAGCACTATTACTATTTATCATTACTTTCTTACAGGCAGAGAGCTGAAGCACAAAGCCAATAAGGCCAAAACATACATACACAACATTTTTAGTCTTAGAGCGCCTACAGAACTGGCACCTGGCACCAGATGTGGACTTCACAGACCCAGTATAAGGAACACAGGCTCACCCCTGTCCTGAAATTTGCAGAAATCTGAACAATGATGCCCTGAGTGCCAGGGTACTGCCTAACCCATTCACACAATCTTCCATGACTGAAAAGAAGATAGATATGAATTCAGAGAAAATGTCTGTCCCTTGCTTGAATTTCTGCACCATTTTGGGACAGATCTCACTGTTAATCTAATTATTTGATGACCTTTTTCTCATCAGAAAGCCTTAGTGCCTGCCTAAGATGCAGTCCATCCCCAGAACAGAGCAAACCAATGCATGTATCTTTATGGATAATGATCAAACATACCCAAAATTACACACAAGATCACAGTTTTACTCACAGATTATCTTCGTCCCGCTTCTAAGACTCCTGCTATACACCCACCTTGCAACAGCTAAAAATATAGGTTTCTAAATACTGTGTAACTCGAATTTTCAAAGGGCCTTTCAAAACTTACCTTCTGAGATGAGCAACCAAAGGAACAACAGGCCTAACAATAGCTTCATGATAAGTGCCTCTATGAATTGATAATCTCGATGTGCTGCTGTCTGTTAGACGTTAAGGCTGTAAAGAAAGAAATTCTCTTCTTTTTCCTCCTTTATATTTTAACAAGTTGATAACTCAGCAGCCATAAAATTTATTAGCCTCTTTACCTTTGGAAAGCAAAGCGACAACGGTATCTTACTTCAAAGGCACATGCAACCCCAGTTTATAAATTGCCCCATCCAAGGGTCAAAGGAGTACAGAAGTGGCACAGCTTCTCTCACTTGTTCAGAGGCAGCTGGCCACTTTTCAGGGGGACTCTCAGCAAACACGAGGACCTAGATCACGTGAGTCAGCTTCCAGCAGGGTCAAGGCTCTTCCAGGCAATACATAACACATTAATTTGGCATTAGCCTGTCTCTACAGGGCAGGGAAGGAGCCTCTGTTCCTGAGACAACAAGGGCAACCGAGCCCTATGTAACAGCACACATCCACCCGAAGAGGAAGGTTGTGCTCTTCCTCTTGTCTCCTTCCCTGCCTCTGCTCCTTCCTTGCCTTCAACCAGCCTCACACTGTGCCTGTCTCTCTTCCACTAGCTCCAGAACCACCAGCTCCTTCCCCAAACTGATTTGACTCACTGAAACTCCAAAAACCTAAGTTTAACTGGCTGCCAGAGGGGTGTGAAGAACATCAGACACAGCACAGAAGAGCATGGGAGGGTCATGATCCAAGCAAGCAGAGCAAGCCTCCACCCAGAGCAGCAGCGAGCTGTGGTATAGGGCAGCACAGCTCTACCTTGTGCTGTGAAACCCTGTCCTAAAGTGAGACAATGTAAAGGATGTGTCACCTCTCCTGTGTCACCTAAGACCATAAAGTTCCTTGATAGTGAGAGAAGAAGCAGAGAGGTGCTGAGGGAAGTAACGCAAACCCTTGAGTACCACCAGCAGCAGGCATGTTAAAGACCACCCCTACAGCTTCAGCCCATGGGATGTAGGCTCTTTCTGGTGAATTTTCCTTCACTGGGGTATGCCTCACCGGTATTTGCCAAGACAGAGCACTGGTGGACAAGCAGGATCAGCAACTCTGCCCTCATTCTGCCCAAGTCTCCAAAACCCTTGCTATGATGCTCTCCCAGTAGCCCAGTCACTTCTGCAGATTCAAAGAGCATGCAGAAATGCCAGTTAGACTGTGGTGCCACACTCCCCAGTGAGACTCCACTATGCCTCAATTACAGTGTCAGGATCAAACCTCCAAAGAGCAGCCTGCTGTCCTCGCACAAAACACCAGAGTGCCCTCTGGTCTCTTCCAAGCGCAATGACACCCAGAGAGAGCTCCTACATGAATAATGGGAGACTGCTTAAGTAAAATAGCTTTAAATGCTTAAATAAGCCACTGACACACCCATCTCAGACAGTCTAACCCATCCTTCAAAGGGCTGTTTATTTTGGCTTTCTGTTGTTTCATTACTGAAATTCGACATTCTTTGAAGGAACATGTTGGAGGTAGATCTTATGCCCACTTCACTTTTCAAAAAACAGAAATGTAATATTAATTCGGAAGATGAACAGCTGTTGTTCAGAGTGACATGCAATGAGGAACCTGCATAGCCAGGGGAAAAATGTTCCTCCACCCCCTGAGTCTCCAACTTCATCCCAGCACAAACATACCACAGACCTCAGCAGCTCAAGGGGCTGCTCACCTCAGACACAGCAGCATGTTCAAGTTTGAGAGGGACAAGCTCATTCCACTTGGGGGTCTCACAACCTGAAACATGGTTTGACTCCCAGGCTCTTTTGACCAGTAAGGTAATGAAAAATTAGAAGCTTATTCACTGTCAGGGCACCACACCAACCAACAGCTCCCCTGTCTGGGCTGAGCTGAAATGGAGCTCCCAGGCATATGGGCAGGATGAGGATGGTCCCAGGTGAGGCTGGTCAGGGCCATTATCACCTGTCAGTCAAGGTGGAATTGCACAGTCTCAGCATGGATGGGATTTACCTTTGGTGGGATTCGTCATTACATTGAAGGATTTGTGGCTGCTTCACTCCTCAACGGAAAGCTCTCATTATCAACAAGTCTGAGGAATAGACTTTTTAATAAGCTGAAAGTGTTTAAAATCCCAGAAAGTCTCTTCCTCATTGCACACCAAGCAAAACATGGAATGGAAGATAGCATTAATTCATACATTTGCCATAACCCACAGCTCCAAGAGTAAGAATTTAGCTTTTAGACACTGTGACGTACTCCAGAAGGGAAACAGCATTAACTGCAAGGCTTGTAAATCTTCTGTAAACACTCCTTCCCACCACCCAAGCACCAAAATAGCTCCTAGACTGAATAGCAAATAGCAAGTGGCAACAAAGATCGAAGAAGTTTGCAAAAGAGAGAAGAGAGAATTCTCTCTTAGATGTAGAAAGTGTCAGAGACAAATTAAAGCTTTTGCATTAGTGCAAGGGCAAAGCTAGATGCAGCTACAGAAGGCATGGAGGGCTCCAGACCATGAGCCAACCCTCAGCTGATGGTTTTTAGGAATAGACAGGGAACTGCAGCCATGTAGCTAATTACCTAATGGTCAACACAGAACATCTTGTGTCTTCCCTAAAGTGCCTGCTGCTGCTGCTCAGGTGGGACAAGGAGCTGGCTGGACCTCGTAGCTAACCCTGCCTGAATTGTCTGAGTCTTCTTATCACCTGCCCTGGATGGAGAAGGCTCAACACAACTGGCACAAAAGAACTTTGCGTGGGAGTTGGTGGTGAAGAACAGAAGTTTTGTGCCTTGGTACTCAAGCAAAGGACTTGTTTCACATGTCTAGGCTGAACAGTACAGAACACCACAAAACCAAAAGTCAGGTACTGGTTACAGCTTTCAAGTAAGCAACACCCAAACAGATACTCAAACATATGTAGTAAAAATTATTAGCCAAACTTCTTGGCCCGTTGCTACATTTTTAGGTGCCTTCTAATATACCTAGGGCTTCACCTCTCGTACCTGGTACAGGAGCTGTAGCTGGGAAAGCCAAGGGATTTCTCTACCTTGTCTTTTAAGTTTTTCCTTATCTGCTTACTTGAACAGAGCTCTTTCCTGCATTCCTTTTACTTATACAAAATATTGAAACCCAGAAACTCTGACAACCTATCTAGGTCCTCACCTATAGGACCAGTGTTTTAAAACACAAGTAATGAATCTATGACTGCATATTAAAAGAAAAAAAAAAAAAACCAATCAAAAAACTGTAGCACTCAACCACTCATAATTAAACCCAAGGTATTTGTCACCATAAACACAAACTTTTACTGAGCAAGTTAGGGAAGTAGCTTGCTCAGCTACTAACAAGCAGAGGCCCTGTATCAGAGGATAATGTAACTGGATCCAAAAACCTGTCATATTACACCAGCATAGTAGAGGACTTGTCGTGGAAATATAAAGCAGACTGATTCTCCGTTTCATTTAAAGATACAGCCTGTCTGTGACTTGTCAGTGCTTCAGCTAATCCTACTGCCTAGACAAGGCCTTAGATCTTGAATTTCAATTCAGAAAGCTTATCCCTGAATTGTTGCATCTACGAGATCCCCGTCTGTAATGGGTAGAACATGATAGTGCTGTGAAACCGTTAGGAGTCAATCATACACAACAGTGAGACATTTCACATTTCCTCATGATGTGCCATCGTCTCCTATTGCTGCGCTTCAAGTTGATAGTAAATTTAGCGCACACCCCGGACCTAAACAGCAGATCTTCCTCCACAGGAGAGTTCAGGCATGCAGTGGAGGGTGAGGACATGAAGTAAGACCAAGGGCAGCCAGGGACATGAATCACAGGGCAGCAGTTCTACAGCAGCAGGCAGAAGAGCTGCACAGCTTAAAGGAGGCTGCTACCACCTGCTGGAGAGAATGCAAATACTCAAAGGAAAAAAATAAACCAAACGTTAATTTAGCCGTTCCGGGCACGAGTTGGAAAGCACGGCTCTGCGTGTGGTCAGGTTACTGAAGGTGGGCAAAAGGCCTTGTAATACTTGGTGCCCTCCTTAAAAAAAACAAAATGCAAGCTTCTAGAGTTGCAGACGAGGAGGATCTAAATTGTTTCTAAAACGGCTTTCAAAAAGAAATACCTATAAAAAAAGGCAAACATAAAGCCTCAGATACACTTCTTTAAAGTAAATTTTTCTAAGCTCAGCGCGTGACTGGAGCACTGGACTCTTCACTTGGATATTTGGGATCGGCAGAGTTGCTATAGAGTCCTGAGCTATGGCGATAAATAAGTAAACAAGCAAGGTCACTGGTGAAGTTATACCCATGTTTTGGAGGAGCTATGAAGCAGCAGCCTCCTGCAAACACCCAGCAGTAGCTGAATGCAGCAATATGGAGAAGAGGAGGCTGAGGGGAGACCTTAGCACTCTCTACAACTACCTGAAAGGAGGTTGTAGAGGGGTGGGTGCTGGTCTCTTCTCCCAAGTGACAAGTGATACGACAAGAGGAAACGTCCACAAGTTGCGCCAGGGGAAGTTTAGATTGGATATTAGGAAAAACTTCTTCACTGAAAGGGTTGTCAGACACTGGAACAGGCTGCCCAGGGAGGTGGTTGAGTCACCATCCCTGGAGGTTTTTTAAAGACATGTGGATGAGGCGCTTAGGAACATGGTTTAGTGGTGGACTTAGCAGGGGTAGGTTTACGGTTGGACTTGATGATCTTAAAGGTCTTTTCCAACCTAAATGATTCTATGATTCTATGAATATTACAATGAAATGTCAGATCCTATGTAAATAAGTGAATGAAACTCAAAATTTCTTCCTTGTGCCTGTAGGAAGGCACAGCCTCCCACACAGATTGATTGCTTGGCAAGGGCACAGGCCCTTTAGCCACTAACCTGAGGCTGGCACCAAAGTAAAGCACAAAGCCCGTCTCCACAGGCTGTGCTTGGTGCTGCTGGGAGGCTGGTGGTACCCCAGCCTGACTTTGCAGCTTGTACAGCTGGCACAGGTCCCTTATGCCACATTGCCTGATCACAAAAATGTGGTGTACCCTCTCAGCAAAAGCTGGAACTGCTCCTCACTGTCTTTTCTAGCGGCTTCTGGGCCTTTGATATAGGCAAGCTGCAGATCATGCCATAGGCTGAAATCCCCCCTGCTCCACAGGGGCAGGAGTCTCAGGGCTGTGGGAAGGAAGGGGGAGGTCCTCCTGCTAGTCCTTGCCCCTCTGCAGGCCAGCTGAAACCTGAGGATGGCTGCAAGCCAGCTGAAGGCTCTGAACACCTGGAGAACAGCAGAAGTCAAGATTTAAAGGTCCTCTGCTAAAGACTCTTTAATGACTTTTCTGTAGCATGAGGGTTTGTTTGAGCCTGTAAGCAGCAAGAATATGCGGACCAGATACTTCCCATGGCCTCATCATCAGACCAGGAGTTAATGCTCATTTCTGGAGAGCCCTGTTTACAGACACAGTCTTGGGAGAGTCCACCAGTGCTATCACAGCCTTGAGAGAGCAGAGCTGGCTGGAAGGCAGAAAGCAAAGGGGCTTTGAGCAGTCTGTCCTCTCTTTTAGAGTAGGGACCAGAACAGGTATGATCTCTCCCTGTGAGTCTCTGGGGGAGTTCATTGATGCTCATATCCAAAGTACCTAATTCTCAAAGATTTGCACAGAAATCATGCACCTAATAAATACCTCTGTGAAGTGAAGCCCAAGTCTCAAAGCGCTACGGTTCTCTGTAAAATGGAAACACTAGTATTCCCTTTCTCCCATTCTTTTCCATTAAGTTATAAAATTCCCAAAGCAGTGCCAGCTTTTTGCTGTTTGTATTCATGCCACAAAGGGGCTCTGTTTTCAGCCAGCACTGTAATTGCAGCAACTGTGTGGAAAGCTCCTGACTCTCCTGATTCTCTCTCTGAAGCTCTTCCCACATGAAGGTACAACACACAGACTACATGGGGTCAGCCTGTCTAGGTGCCACGGTGTCCCAGACTTGCTAGTCCATCTACCCACACCCCAAAAACCCTCTGTTTACCTGACTCCCCCGCAGAAGTTTGTTTCTCTGCCTGCCTCTACATGTCAGAAAACGTATCCCTTTGACCTCAATGAGCCAGCCCCAGCTGTGCTGTATTCCTTTTGCATCAATAATACTTGTGCTGCCCTTGAAAAAGAGAAGACTACCAAGTGGTAGCACAGTAGATGAGATGGGGAGAGGGGTAAGGCTGCTTTTCCTCTTAAGGGATGAGGCTTTGAGGGTTTGATCCTTCTGGCTGCAGGTCCACCAAACACTTACAGACCTTTGAACTTCAAGGTCCTTGAGGTTGATCAGTTTTCCTCCATATCCAGCAGCGGCACCTGGAGGCAGGAGCTTATGGCTCAGCATGCTCCCTTTACATACTTTACACACTCCAAATTGTGGCAAACACGTCCTCCCACCATAGCGTTCATCACCTGTGGAATGCTCTGACCTACTCTCACCTATTCTGTGGCTAAAAGAGCCAAACACAGGCCATCCAGGTGCTCTGTGTCTTCTTGCTTGCCAGTTTTTTCACTCAGTGAATGGAAGCACATTTTGGCAAGCCTGGGGGTAATAGATTCAGTGCTAAAAGAAGTTGGTTAAAAGGCCTTTACCTAGGGACCATGCAAGGCCAAGCAGCTAAAGCCTTCACTAACTGTGCAGAGGTGCTTACAGAAGCTAAATTGCCTTTTGTGAGGCAAAGAAATCACAGGGGAACAACAAGCAAACACCATCAAGTCAGTCTTAAACCCAAAGTCACGCACACCTCAGCACTCCAGAAAGGGGAGCGGCTACCCGGGCATAAAATAAATAGGAGGGGTGAGCATGCAGAACCAATAGAAGCCAGACCGGACTAGAAATATTTACAGTGCAGGGCGGAAAGGAATATCGCTGCTCTGCCTGGAGCACATGGCCCAGGTATGGCCAGTTGGCCTGAATGACACGTTTGGAGGGCCACGCTTGCTTTCTCAACTGTAACTCTCATAGTTGCCACCAGAGGACACCAAATTCCTACATTTTCATTCCTGAACACACCGTGTACCCGGACCCTTCAGCTGGAAATGGGGAAAAATGTAATGACAGTGAAGCTGTATCTCCAGTCCTTTGAAGGGGAAGCCCAGGCCAGGTGATTCTGGATAAGACCTGTGGTTGTCCAGTTGTACAACCACACAACAGTAGCTCCATATCCTCCCTTACAGTCAGAAGCCAGTTTCAAGCTTGCATATTTTTAGCGACTGCACACTTTGAAGACCAGTAATAATACAGAAAATATCAGTGATTCAAACCAACGCTAGATGATTGGAGACCAAAAACCACTGCCAGCTGAACAGATGCTCTTATTCCATATTTCCATTGAAAGAGTCTTCCAAAATTCACAGCTTTGCCAGCCTTCATCCTGACATTTCAGCTGAATATTGCAAGAATGCCATCAAGTACTAGAGGCCTTTGTTTTTAAGATGGAAAGGCTGGGCTCTGGAACCAGCTAAGGGTACAGGCATGGGCCTGTGCATAGGATTTTCTGAACAATTAATCTGCACTTTATTATTTCAAGTGATCTCCATGAATTGCAAAAGCTGCTCAGAATCAACTGGATAAAATTCAATAAAAACACAGCAAAGTACTATGATTGGGAAGGAGAAATTAAGTGCACAAATGAACGACTTGGAATAATTGGTTAAGCAGCAGTACTACACAAAAGGATCTGGAGGAATTAGAGTGGATCATCTAATGAGTCAATGGTATGCTGCTATTGCAACAAAACCAAACATTTCTTTTGGGATATGTTAATGGAGTGTCATAAGTATGTCACAGAAGGTCATTATTATGCTTTATCACAGAAGAGTGCTCACTGATGCTAAACATTGTGCCAAACTTGGGGCACCAGCACTTTCAGAAAGATGGAGTTCACAGCTGACCAGCCAGCCCAACAGGAAGCTTAAGAAACCCTAAGGAAAGCTGGATTGACTGGGGGAGCTTTTTCCAGGAGAGAGGGGGAGAGTGAGGGTGGCCGCCCCAAACGCAGGGGGCTGTTCTAGCCAGCAGCAATTATTGTGCATCTGTTTTCCCTGGCAGCTCAGAAGAAAGATACACAGAGGGGTCCCAGATCAGTGTGGAACAAAGACAGACACAAAACCCAGGGCTAGTTTGGGTTTCATCTCAACAGGCATCTCTGATTTTCTTTAAGTAAGAGGGAAGGCATGCAGGTGGGGGATGGGAGGGGTCACAAGTTTTGATGTGACTGTCTGTGACAACTTGGAAACTTGCTTTCAGGTGAGGAACGGTCCTTTTAACAAAACAAAGTGGCACACCCAGGAGTGCATACACAGACCACACCTACTGGAGCCAGCTTCTACAGGGTTGTTTGTCCAGCAAGCAAAGGAGAAAATAAAGACTGGAGATGGAGGTTCCTTTTTGCCTATTCCTCCCCGACGTCAGCCTGACCTTATGAATAGTATGGCAAGGCTGTTCACGTATTACTGCTTTCTGAAGCTCCTGGGGACCTTCATGGTCTGGCTAGTATCACAGCTGCTGTTAGGCTCCCTCCCCTTAGATCTGGTTTCCAGCAAGCACCTAAACAAATTTGGGCACGTGCCCATTCGGCGAAGGCCTTAAGCACATGCTTAAATTTAAGCATGAGCTTCAAACAAAGTGTGTGTTGAATGACTTCTGCAAACAAGGCCTTAACCTTGAAAAACACAAATAGATAAAACAACTTTTCACTCTAGCCGGGTTCAAACACTTTCCTCAGACTCCTTTGAGTTGAGTTTACCACCTCTCTGACACTGAAATAGATGCCTTGCATAAGACGACTCTCTTGCTTCCTCTCTGCTGTAACTCATCAGCTCTTCCCTGCTCCGGGGCACGTACCTCTAGGGACAGATGAGATCTATTCCTGCTTGTTACTATGCAGAGCTAGATCTCAGCAGCAGCGATAAAGGCCCTTGCACATCCTAGCTTGCTTTCTGATACTTCCCTTTTCTTTGGAATTCATACTCCTCGCCCGCCCTCGCTCCCTGCCCCCTTCCCCGTTTGCTTATACTTCTGGAAAGATGACTGAAGGCTAACTAATGAGTAAGATACTGCTGCACGTCATCGCCTGTCTGCTGCAAGAAGGGGTGAACAAGTTCGTTTGTCCACAGGTTAAAGTGAGGTTGCCATCCAAACAAGGAGCATGTAATTGGGAGACCAAGCAGTGGAAACCTATCCTCTCTTCGCTCTCGTCTGGAGCATTTAATTTCTTTTTTCTTCGATGTGTACACCACTTCATGCCTGCACAGCATCTTTCAAGCAAGGATCTCAAAGGGCTTCACAGACCTTAATTAAACCTCATAAATCTCTAATTGATAGATGAAAATTCTGAGTCACAAAAAGGTGAAGTGATGTGCTCATGGTGAAACAGTGAGTCAGTTGCAGAGCTTGGAGCAGAGCTGTGGTGATCCCAGTCCGGTACTCAGCATCTTCCCCACTCGCCAGACTTTATGGAAGACATAGATCTGCTTGGAAAGCAAGTTCAACAGCTGCCTGACACAGCTCCCAGTGGGCCGTTCAATCACTGACAGGGAACAAGCATCAATGGCGTTTGGTACTGTGGTACCCAAAACTGGCTAAGAGTGGAGGCCAGGTTGCAGGAGTACTCTGTAAACCGGGAGGAGCTCCAATCACCCCGCTCCCCACTGGCTGCGACCCCAAATCCCTCCTGGGGCCCAGGGCCCAGTTAATGGCCGTTTCCAAATCCCCAGGCAGCAGCCACAGGACAAGGACAGCCCCTTTGCCCTCCCAAAACAGTGTCCTGTCAGGGGAGAGTCTTCACGCCCTGATAAATGCCTGTAGGAGCAATGTCAGAGCCAGCTACAGGCTGGTGCGAAGGCCCACCATGGACCTGCGGGAGCGCAGTGCGGCCTGCACCTGGGGGACCCGGCCCACACGCCCGAGCCAGCTCCTGGCTGTCGGGTGGCCCTGGGCAAGTCCCTTTTCTCCTCCGTTTCCCTCCCCAGCCTTTGTTTCCGTGTCCGTAGCGTGTCGGCTCGGCAGGGCAGGGACCCTCCCGGCTGGGTGTTTGCGTGATGCAGCCCCGGCCAGGCTGGGCTGGGCTGGGCTGGCGGGACGGCACAGCCCTGCCCGCCCGGCCCTGCCGCCTGACCCGCCTCGGTGCCGGGGAGCCGGTCCTCTCGGTGGACATCGTCACAGGCTGCTTTCCAATTATAGCATTTCAGGGCTGCGACCGTGTTTAATTGTCTGAGTTTTATAAACACTAAACGGCCTTGGCTGACGCCTGAGTTAATGATCCCCTGCAGAAGCGACTTTGGCCGGCCGGCTCCCAGCCCGGCCCTCGCCACACCCGCCAGAAAGGGTCAATTAAAAAAAGACGGGAGAGCATAAAAACGCAGAAACGCGACTTAAAAGATGATGCTGCATCTGCGGAAATGACACATAACTCCCTCCTGTCTGCGAACTGGGCTTTCCTGAAGGCACCAAATGGTGGTGGCTCTGCTCCTCAAACCCACCTGCCTGCAGTGGGCAGCACGAGCTGCCCGCACCTCAGCACCCCTTCCCACCACCCCAGTGACTGCCCGGACCAGGGTCCGACGATGGCAGGAGACCTGTAGCAGGACAAGCAGTTCGATTCACCTACCATGACAAACCTATGTTTCTTTCCTTCAGGTTTTTCCCCCTGTTAGTATCAACAAAGAAAAAAACCCAACACAACCCACCTCAAATATGCAAACAAAATGAAAAACCCCGCAAGAGTAACTAGCCAAGGCTTTTATGCTAGTGCAAGAGTCGCTGACAGCATCAAAACAAAGGAAAAATCTCTAGGTCAAATTTGCAACTGATGCTTCAGCGAAGAGCACCGACTTTCATACAGTACGTATAGACGTACATACGCTCCCCTCAGCCCCCTCCGCTAATGCATCGCAGCTCAGTGGCACGAATGACACTGGAAGGGGAGCAGATGACACTCTGGTATAATTTGTACCTATGCACCACTATAGCTCGGCATTTCTATTTCCAAAAAAAAAAAAAAACAAAAACAGGCAAGCACACAGCTGCAAGGCGGCCTGGGTAATTGTGCAATGCTGGGAACTCTTAGGTAGTTAATAATTATACTCAACCTTCGGTCTAGTTCCTAACAACACCCCTAGGCGTGTCGCTCTTACAGAATAAGGGCACACGCCCTGCTGTGTCTCCTTGCTTAACAGGAACACAAAGTACAGTAGTAGGAGGTGTTTCCTTGAACTCTGAACAATTGGACATTTAAGGATTAATTACTGTTAAGGAGCTTTGGACTGGCAAACACACTAACTCAGCTCTTGGCTGCGTCTCCCAGCCAAGTTCTCTCAGTCATCCTAATTAGACATTCTGATACCATCTTTAATTATATGAGCTCACATACTACATTTTTTTCTTCTTTTTTTTTTTTTCTTCTTACACTGAACCCGTGTCTTGTGCAGCACGCCGAGTGGGCAGAGCACGAAGGGCTGAACCGGCAGCGAGGAAGGCACCCGGCTGGGTGTCGCTCACCCTCAACTCGCTTGGTGCAGCAGCAAGACCATGCACTGTTGGGACCCGAGGCAGTTGGGACCCGAGCTCCCCGTACTGCTGAAAACACCCTGGGTCTTTCACAAGAGGGAGGAAAAAGTTGAGCCTGCCACAGCTACCTTGCTGCTGTGGGCAAGACAGGACGTATACCGTATTTGTCAGTATTGACTGCAGCCCGGCTGGAAAAATCCTGCGCCGAGCGGTATCCCGCGCCAGCCGCAGCGAGTGCGTGTGTGTGCACATGTATATACACACACGCTCTCCTGTACACACCTTGATCTTGTTGAAACAACAGGAGGAGCATAGTGCGTGTTATTAATGTTTTTCACCTTTGTAAACACTGTATCGCTGGGGCGACGCTCCTGCGTCCGGACTTGCAGCACCCAGCGGTGCTGCGGGCCTGGCGCCCTCCCATCCCCCTTGCCCCAGCGCCTGCCAAAAGCTGCTGAAGCTGCTTCGCATTCAAGCTGGTCCTGTTGGTCTGCAACATCCTTCCTAGGAAGGGACCTGGCTACGTCTGAGAGTCACTAACCCAGCGTCGCCTTGGCTTCTGTGTGTCGACGTTTGCTGCCCAACCTCCTGCAGCCCCCCTTCCCCCAGATGTAAGGAGGGAAGTTTTGGGTGGCGTGCTTTCAACTGAAACGCTGCGCTGCTGAGCTGGAAACTCAGTATACCCTGAGGTCAGCCGAGGTTCACTAGGCTGAGGAACTCCTTAAATGGTATAGTCTGAAAAGCCAGCTTCCTTCGTCTTTGCGAGCAGCACAGGGATGGATGGGCGAGTTCTCAGTGGGACCCTTTTCTAAATGCTGGACCCCCAACCTTGGGTGAACATGGGGGCAAAGAGGCACCCGCAGCCTCCCTGCTTTCCCCAGCGCCAGCCTGCTCCCTGGAAATGGTTCCAAGATCCACCCCTGCCTCTACCTGCCAGCAGAACTGGTTGGCCTCAGCAGGGAGGGAGCATGGCACCCTCGCTCGCATCCTGGGGCTGGTGAGCCTGGCATGTGCCCCAGCAGGGTCTCTGCCCATCCTCCTCTAGGGTCTGGGCTAGCCTGAGGGCATAAATGCCGCTGAGTGCTCACCACCTCTTCCAAAACCGGGGAGGAGAAAAGGACGACCTGACTGTCCCAGGCAGGCAGCAGTACCCCACACAGGGAGGAGCCCTCTCCTTCCAGCTCCTTGGCGTTCCTCGCTGATTCAGAGTCAACAAAATGGGGCCGAGATGGCGCCATTGGTCCTGTTGGGCAGGCGGAGCCTCTGTACAGTAGGGATAAGTAATGGCCTTCTTTCCTGTGGCACCGGGTCACAGGATTCAACCCTTTGTACAGCCCCATGGTGGAAACAGTCTTGCTCCCTCCCCGCCACCAGAAACGTGCCTGTGGAGCAGCCACTGGTCCCGTGGAACGGAGCAATGGCAGCAGCTGCACAGGGAAATTAAGAGTTGGAGCCAAGTGAGAAAAGAAAAACAAAATAGGGACCAGGCAGCCACCACAGGCAGAGAACAGAGCTACCCTGCCAAGGTGGCTGACCATACTCTTAAGAGCTATTCCCTGGGAGGGTCCTTCCTTCCAGCCCCCTAGGACAGGCATGCCCATGCAATCAAGGACCTCCTACATTCAAGGTGCCTCTTGGGGGGCTGTGGGTTGCCAAGACCTTCACTGTACAGCTCCTTTTGCTCTGTGCCACCACAGCATAACCTTGCTCCTTGCAGCTGCCTGGGGTGACTGTGGCTCCAGCAAACCCCACCTTCACGAGGGCGACAGGAGCAGGGGGGAGGAAGAGCATCACTCCGGATGAACACCCATCCCTGCTGCAGGTGCCATCAGAAGAGCATGCACAAGGTTAAGGGGAGCACCTGAAACCGATGTTTTGAAGGTGTCACTCTCCTTTCCTATTCCCTCCCTTTCACCACAGACAGCGCCACAGGCAGATCTTCATTTCCTCAGCTGCCAGAAGTGGAGACGGTAATTAGATGCCAGTATGGCCTCAGAACATTGCTCAGAGTAGAGATTTAATCACAGTCCTTGCGGCTCATAAACACAATGTTCAATTGGAGGCTACAAAAGGCAGCTAACGTCTCCCATCACCCCCCCTTGACCTGCAGCAGCCAGGGAGGATCAGAGGGTTGCAGCCCTCTAAGTCAGCATCAGCCTAGAATGAAGGCTACAGCGGCCGACTCCTGCTGCATGAGGCTCTGGTGCTGCTCACTGCCGGTGCTGACGCCCTGCACTAAGCCCTGGCTTTGAGGGGTCGGAGCAGGGCTGTGCCTGGCTAGACTATAGGTCGATCTTAGATGTGGAGGGATCATGAGCTCACCTTTCCCCCTAGATTACTGGAGACATTCATGGGCCTCTGGCATGTAACTTTTCTTTTAAGTTCACAGGCTGATGTCTGCTGCTCTACCCTCATGAACATGAGATAATCAGTTTCAAAACTAAGTAAGTTAAGTGCATTTCAGAGTAGTAATATGATGTAAGCAACTGAAATAGGAATTAGGTGAATTAGAGCACCCAGGGCTTGAATAACTCAAGCTATCCAAAGGAAAAGAACTGACCTATTTCTTCCCTTTGCCCAAAACCAGCATCATCTCCTGCTGTGGCTGCTCACATCAGTAATGACCAGCATGAGTGTGTGTCATCATTGGGAGCCACTGATGAATTTGCCTGAGTCTGAGAGCCCAATTAGGGTTACACAAAGGGGGAGGGGGGCCAGGGGGAGCGTCTGTGCTCAGCTGATGGATTGTGCCTGACCCATGAGCTCTCCTAGGATCACCAACTGTAGATCCATATTTACCTTTCCAGGGAACTTGAAAAACAACTTCTGCCTGAGAGAGGAAAAATGGTAGGAGAGTCTGCAAAAGGCAAGTAGGCAACAGTTCTTGGCACTGCCTGTGAACTTGTGGACTTGTACAGTCATTTGTGGGATGCAGGCTCTAGATTACGGCCATGTAAGGCCTGTCTCCCTCTCTTCCCCTATGCTAGTCTGTGGAATGGAGCATGCAAAATAAAAAGGGAAATCTGAGACTCACACTGTGGCAGGCTGAACAGTTTACATTCTTGTCTGCCATGATATCCTCCTCCCAGCTTAGTCCTTATCTGTTTGACCTCGCATAGCCAGCATCAAAAAAGCTGGTATTTAGTACAGAGGAATTCTGGAGTTCAAATGAGATAGCACTGCAAGGGGGAAAGAAATATGCGTGCAGTATATATACTCCTTCTGGACTATATGGAATCAAAACCAGAAATGCAGAATGGGTTGAGGTTGGCAGGCACCACTGGAAAGTGTCTAATCCACCCCTCTGCTCAAGCAGAGTCAGTTAGAGGAGATTGCTCAGAGCCATATCCAGTCAGGTTTTGAATGTCTACAAGGACGGAGAATCCACAAACCACCCTGGGCAACCTATGCCAGTGTTTGACCACCTTCACAGTAAAAAAGGTATTTTCATGTCCTCTATTGCAAACTGTGACCATTGCCTCTTGTCCTGTCACTTGGTACTACTGGGAGGAGTCTGATCGCATCTCCTTTGCCCCCTACCCCCATCAGGTATTTACACACTTTGGTAAGATCCTCCCTGAGCCTTCTTTTCTCAAAGCCAAACAGTCCCAGCTCTCTCGGCCTCTCTTCCCAGCCTTGCCCTGTTTTCATCAAGGAAATTCTTTCTGAGGTGTCTTGGATCACACTACACTGGAACATGCATGAAGAACCTTCTTTTAAACCTCAGCCTTATGAGAGTGTGCCAGCAACTTCCACACAGGTTGATAATCCATCTGTATTGCTCCTTGTGCTACAGTGGCCAAGCACTGCTGAACAGGGGCCTCACTTGTTACACGCGAGACAGAGCAGAAAACACTGGACTTTTCCAACTGATTTTGAGAGCTTGTTATGACAACATGAAACTTCAGGGGGATCAGGTCATAGACATCAGTAGGAGTAAGACCTTAAGGTGGTGGTGTTTTTTTTTTTTTTTTAAATGCATCATTTGTTCCACTTCGGGGTATCTGATGCAATAACCATGTCACTGTTTTCCTCTGTCACATCCTTCCCACATGACAGTGGAAACATCACTTCAAACCAACATTCTGGATGCTCTCCTTTCCCCCACACTCCCACTCCAGCTCTGCCTGCCATTAAGCTTTCTCCAGGCTTAGCACATGCTTATTCTTTCCATTGGTTGCAGAATTTCTACAGTACTCCTGTAGCTGCTCCTGCAGATTCTAGACCAAATTAAAAAAGGAAAAAAAAAAAACAGCAAAAGCCTTCATCTGACAACTTGCCATCTCTGGCATAATATATTCCGACCATTCCTCTGGGATTGTGCTTGCCACAAAAGCTCTGCCCCAGGTAGGGTCTCCTCTCCACTGAATTTGTAAGAAGACCAGGCTACCTGCTGCCTAGACCTGCTACATGCTTCCTAGAGACATGAGCCCATTCTTGGTACTTCAGTAAGAAATGTGACCATGAGGAAAGTCCAGAAATGAGTATCACATCATGGGGAGGGGACAAGCAAAAGAGGACCGGGAGCCCCTCTGAATTCTTGTACACAATAAAGACATCATTGGGATGTATACTGATCCTGATGGACAAGTTGTTGGTGCAGATGCTGCTCGCATCCTTTCTTTGCAAAAGCAACAGGCGATCCCTCTTCAAGCATGACTCTCCTTGGGAACAAACACCCTTCCCATGGTAACACACAGATCCCTCACTTGCATGACAAGGTCTGGGCATCGAAGGGTGGAGGGAGGGTGAGCCTGTTTCAGAAGGAGGGGAAATTCCCTACGTGAAGTGGAGATCTAAACCAAGATGAGGATGTCGGGAAAAACACAATTTCCATGTCAATGTGGTAGAATTTGGCCTCCCACAGCTAAAAGACTGGTGGAAAACAGTTTGCTCTGCTGTGTAATTTCATCCTTCAAAACCAAATTATAGTAACTGGTGAGGACATTCCAGCATCTGCGAGCTAATGATGATAAAAAGGCAGTCGCAAGCAGCCAGTGCTGGGAGGAAATCAGGTGGGAGGCCTAGCCTCACAACCAGCATTTGCAGACAAGCAACATTAAGCCCTTTCGAAGGGTGCTGTCAGCAAACAGGAGTTTAGGGAGCACTTCAGGTTGGAAGGAGGCAAGCAAGAACGTATCCTCCTGCTAGCCTTATTTTGGGAGGGGGCGGAGGGGGGATACGCTGCCAAAGGAGCCGGTTTGACAAAAATCGAGGCTGGATGCCTCTGTGTACCAGCGTAATGGGAAAGCCCTTCGCGAGGCAGGAAATCCTGGAGGCGCTCCCCTTAGAGAAAGCCTGTATGCAGTAGGAGATCAAACGGGGACTCCCCCCTGCCCGAGGCCCGGTGGAGATAGATATTAAGAGATGATGCTCTTGGATCCTTCTGGCATATTTGCTTATGATTGCCATGCCCCCCAGAAGAACTACTTTTTCCTTTAGCCCCACCAGGACGAGTACATTTGGAAAAAGCCTCCCAAAGGCTCTTGCTCACTCCCTGAGCCATCCTTGACCCTGTGGGGCACCCTAAGGCTGGCTCTGGCTCTACAGCCCCAACCATCCTATGTCAATTTAGTGTCAGCTTTCTTACAATATGGATTCCTGACTGCTGAGCTCACTTCATACAGGCATATGCATATAGTCCCCATTCTGCTGACTGATACCTTCAGCATTCCGCATGACTTCACAAATATTTCCATCCACCAGCCACATAACTTACTCTGACATCTCTCATCTCCTTCCCCATGGCACTTTGAGAACGCAGGGGTTAAAAAAAAAAAAAGAGGGGAAAAAAAAAAAGAGAGGGACAGGGACCAGAAGGAAGCCAAAGCAGACATAACTCCTAAAGAAATCCATGAGTAAGGAGCAGCTTGGCCTGGCACCAGCTTGGCTAGCCATGACTCACCTAACATCTCCCAACACCGTTTCTTTTTTAACTTGAGTATGACATCCTCCACTCCTAACCTGGTGTATCTGGGTTCCTTCCACTCCAGAGACTGCAGCTTTTCCCAGGTGAGCAAGGGAATCCCATCTTAACCTCCTCCTTACTGCCAGTGAAGCAACCATGCTCTACGCCCCACGTTTTCACAGCAGAAGTTTTGAGTCCTTCTGGCTGAGGAGGTGGATTAAAAAAAAAAAAAAAAGTAAAGTCACCTCAGCATGCATTTTCTAGCCCTATCCCTTTCTTTTTTGAAGCCAAGATGAAAGGATTAATGCATTATTTGCCTTTTAGCCCAGGTGGTTTGCTCTGCTAGCCTCTGCCCCATTTACCATTGTTGCAGCTAACAGCTGTCTGGATTGCAGCTGCTCTAATGAAAGAAGCCCTGAAATGTGCTACAACCAGGCACCTGGCAATGCTGTACCCATTTGTTCATACTGAAGGAACATGCGAGTTTTTAATTGTTCATGGCAAAGGGAGCTTTTTAATGACTTCAATTAACAGAGAGAGAAGAACTCCAGTTAGCTCTTGCTATACAAAAGAGTGTCCACAATGTCATTAAAACAAGATTTACAAGTGTCATAACTCTCAGCAGCATAGTCAACAATACAGCCAATCATTACAACTGAGCACCAAAGGAGAAGGGGGGAACATCACACCACCGAGGAATGGAAGGAAAAAAAAGGAGTATGGCAAGGGGAAAGGTGCAGAGGAAAAAAGAAAAGTCATTTTTTCTTTTCAGTCTAAATTGATTTTATTCTACAAAATGCTACTCAGTTAAAATTGTAAAAGCAAAACCATTTTAATATGTTCTTTCTTTCATAGCAGCAAGCTTTCTCTAACAAGCTTTTTGTTTTAGTGCAAATACTGTAGGCCTGTATTACAGTAAAATAACAAGAACAGAAAAGAGACAACACCAGAGAGAATGCCTCAGAGCTGAGATTCTCCAGGACTACAAGAACGATATCAAGATCACGAGCAAAGAAGGGTCCCAATTCAGCAGTCACCTTTAAGAACCTCCTTGGCAGAAACTATTTCACCGCAGACAAAAAAAACCAAAACAAAGCCATGATCTAAAACTTTTGAGGAAAAAAAGATAATGGTGCCCCCAAACCTTCAATAATCCTCATGGTCACCTAGTAATCACTGAGGCTTGATTCCACCTCTTGACACCCGCTTTGCAGCAGCGAAATGCTACCGATGCTTTCAGTTTGCCCCCAGGAGAGTGGAATCAGAATCAGGCCCTTTCTGTATCTGAGGATCTTAAGGTAGACTTTAGTGACACTAGTAACTTACCTCTCTAATAAAGATGCACTATCCCTTATTGATGTTACTTTGAACTACACAGTATATCAAGATATATACAACAGTTTATCCTCTCACTGAGCAAAAACAATTGGATACCTATTTTCTACACATTTTAATATGGTTTTAATATCAAGTAACCACAAACAAGAAAGTGGAATAACCCTTTAATCATACAGGATAGGAGGGGAACAATTAAGTAAAACAGATGGGATTTTATTATTATCTTGTATTCTGAGATTTGTCCTCAACTCCACCTACTGTTCACAGAGGAATGATAATGCATCTTTAGAAACATATCTCTTTTTACATTTTATACAGACAACAACAAAACCCAGAATCTTTTATTTAAAGAATAGAAAAAAAATTATTAGCCTAAAAAAGAAGAAGATTGCAGTATTTTTAATGCTTTCTTTATTATATCCAAGTCTTGAACAGAAAAAAAGATGTAAACATGATAAATAAATAAGAAATAAAATGTAGATTGTTCCCCCCACCTCTTAAAATGTTTGACTTGGCCTTCCTAATGAAAATGAACTTGTAAGTGTCATAATAATAAGATTTCTTACATTTCAGAAGTCTGTAATAGAATGAAAAAAAAAAACAACAAAAAGAAAAAAAAAGAAGAAGCAAACAACCAAACACCAGGAATGTGAGTTGGGAGGATGTTAAATTAATGGCGGGCAGATCTGCTGGAGCAGGCACAAGACGGCTGCCTGCCAATAAATAATAAGATACCAGGGAGGCGGGGGGGTGTCTTAGGTTTGTTTTCATTTTGTTTTTTCTTTTCATTTAGGATGAAGGCCAGGTGGATCCTACATACAGTAAGCAGCAAAATTAAAGGTTCAGATGAACTAAATAGATCATTTAAATAATAATTACAAAAAACCAACAAGAGAGCTACTGTCCCCAGCATGTTGGTCCCAAATCCCATCACACCACAAGCAGTTTGAGACTTACCCAGTCTCCACACCTATGAGAAAGGAATGGATGAAGTCAATGCCACAACCGGGAAGGTGGAAGGAGGAACGAGGGCAAAACTGGAATGGCAAACATCACCTGGAAGCTGAATGTCTCCTTCAATGCAGCTGCTACTGCTCCTCCCAGTTTGGCATTGATTAATTTAAGATGTTATTAGAGGCTTCGTTGGGCCAGTCACTAGGGGGTTGACCCCATACCAGCTGAAATTCCCTGGGCCTTTTTCTGTTGACTTCAACAACTCTTGGTCAGACACTAGTTATAACAGCTCCCACATCCCCATTACATGCAGAACATGGAGACACCACATTTAGGAATCGCCAGGGAAAGTACTCATGGCAGATACCATTTTGGGGATGGGAAAGACAGTCAATTCCCAAAACACACACCAGTAAACCTGAAAAGAAGAATGCAGGGCCAGACCAAAACAGCAGCAGAGCTCAAGTTGTACCTGTCTGCCAGAAACTAAACAAAAGTAGGGCTGATCCACAAAATACAGAAGGCAGGAGACCAGCGATCCCAACACAGACATCCTCCGAGAGATCTGAGGAACAAAACAGGCAGGCACAAGGTATTGGGGGCTTTTTCCAGATAGTAGAAAATAATCCTCTTTTCTGGGCAGTTTCACATGGCTCCTGTCAGTATCACAGGACAGGAAAGGGGACTGTCCTGTCCTGTCTCTGAGAAAGTCAATGACAAGGCAGCAGGCAGTGGGCAAGGACCAGCTGCAGCTCCTTTTGGCAATGATTCAGTGAGCAAAAGCAAAGGTAGATTTTCGTTGTTCCGCTAGGAGTTAGGCTTACTCAGGTTTGAGGAGGCACCCGACTTCCTGAAACCCCGAGTAGGAATGCTCCTGATCTCCCGGGAGACAGCAACCCTGCTCAGCTGGCCTCAAAAGTAGCTGCATCACTTTAGGATTCACCGCTTGTCAGTGTTGCATTCTGCCCAAAAATGGGTGGAAATGACATGCAGGGACATTTTATTGAACAGTTTTAGATTCCCAATCCAGATTGGCCCAAACAAGCATCTGGCAAAACGGAGACAGTTGGAGAAGCAGCAGTTCCACCTAAAGTGATATCATCTACGTAAAACCCTATGAACACAGGATCCTCTGTACTAACTATGGGAAGTTTAAGGTCTACTTTATTAAAAAGGAAGTTTTGTTGTTTTGATACCTCTAGCACCAGTATAATGATGGAAGTGTTTAAGCAATAAAGAAGAAGCCTGAATTGCAATCAGCTTTATGAAGCCAAAAGATCACTCATATATTTCTATTTCTGACAGGTTTGGTAAATACCTGGGTTTAAAAATAATAGTAATAATAAAAAAGCAAAGCCTACCTTTAGAGCCAAAGTAGTGTCCCTTTGAAATGATTCAAGGAATGGGCAGTGGCCAGGGTTTGAGGGAAGCCAGCCCTGCTGCGTAAAGGTCCGGTTCCACAAAATTGAACCCTATTAATTCCCAGGGGAGTTGGTAGGGACTGCAGCAGTTTAGCATCTCACAGGACTGGCCCTATAATCGCATATTGCATTTCTCCAGGTCCAGCCTGACCAAGAAATACCCTGGTTTCAGTTGATTTAAAAAAAAAAAAAAAAGAACAAGAAAATCTCACACCAAAATAAATAGCTGCCACCACAGCTTCAACAGGCAGGACCAAAGAACTATCCCCTAAGCGGCTTAGCTAGCAAGGGGGGCAATCCTAGTGTGCACATGGTCATGGTTTGTCAGTGCCTTGACATCAACAGGAATTGAGCTTGGCTCCAAGCGGGAATAGGTTACACACATTACTGTTTTCAGTAGTGAACATCAGCGCTGGAGAGCTTGTGCCCTCTGTGAGCACTTAGTAGTAGCAGCCAAGCTCACAGGTTGGAGAAGACAAGGACCCAGGGCTAGGGGAAGAGCCCTCTGATTTGTTTTTCATCTTCAGGCCAATCAACCCCAACAAACCCAGATTAATTACAATGCAAAAACAACAGAGGCCAAAGATGGAGGTGCAAATAATGGTAATTGATTTTCCTCCGCTGTCAATTTGTCATTCATAGCCAGAGGTTATCAGAAACTCTGTTCTAGTTCAAACAGGTCATCACTTCAACCATGCCATTCCTGCCTGGTGAGGAGCACCCTGTGGTCTGTGCTGTGCTGGAGGCTGGACCACTGCCTTCCCCCCAACCTCAGAAACTGGGAATCTCTGAGCAAGCAACACCTGCTAGTATCAGCTGGTGGATGCATGCTGCTTTGTTTCCCAACAATTAAAAAGCCAGCAAGTTTCACCCTCTTACCTGCTGCCAGTCTCCATCCTAGATGTATAGGCATGTGGTGCCACCTCTTTTTTGGTAGCATGTTCTGCAAACATGGCCAAGGGGAGGATTTACTAAGAGGAAGAGATCAGCCTCTGAGTCAGGAGCCCTGATGGGGAGGAAGATGCAATACTCCCTAGACAGCGGGCAGCCCAGGAAAAGTAAACAACAAGCAGCAGATTTGATATCCACCAGACTGGGGTAAAACCCTGCCAAAGACACTGATAAGTGCCAGCCCAGCAGCTTTTCTGATGCTACTTTGGCCCTGAGATGCTAACTTGTTTGCTGAGGAGCCCGAGGGGATAAATATATCTACATTTTAAAAAAGAAAGGCTTCCGCATGAGCCTCCTTCTGTCTCTGTGCCCCAGGCCAGAGTTATGACCTCTGCCCTTGCTGCTGAGCCCTCAGGCTCCTCTTGGTCCCCCTTCCCCCAGACCTCCCAGACACCCCCCTCCCACCTGGGCAACCCTATGTGTTTGCCGCAGCCTGTCCCAAGAGGAAAGATCCTAACAAGCCTTTAGAGTTCAGAGCAACTGGATGAAATGTCATGGGATCGACAACACTGGAAATGATAAGCGCAGAGAAAGAGAGCAGGAAAGAGAGAAGTTGTAAGATCAACTAACCAGAATGATCTAAGCACAGAGCACAACCGATCAGATCAATTCACAAAGGAAAGGGACGACTAGCAACTGTCTGCAGCTCGCCTGCAGTCCTGGCCAGGAGTGCTCCCCAAGTCCGCTATGGCCATGAAGAGGTTTCCATAGGCAGTCCCTACAGAGGGGACATCACCCTCTCCAAACAGTCCTGGCGTGTCAGTCCCACCCTTGCCGTTTCCTGCCTCCAGGGAGCTGGCGTTGGTCCTCACTCTCCTGCCTGGAGCTGCAGCACTTCCCCATCCTTTTTCTTGCTGCCCTTGTGCTTGAACAATCCTGTGCCTGTCTCTAATCCCATGGAAGGGGGCTCCCCCCATGGTGCTGGGGGGGATGTAACACACTGGCAAAATGGGGGGCTGCAGGGGGATTACAACGCCAGCAAGGTGGGAGAGTTCAAGGAATCTGAGGACTGGTCACCGCTGCTGCTGCTCCTCCGGTGAGCTTTGGAGCAGGACTCGGACGGGGAGAGAGGAGACTCCTGATCCAACACGTTAGGGTAGGTGAACACTAAGTTGGAGGAGCCAGGAGTGATGGCTGGTGTTGAGGTCACCACGATGGGAGTGTTGAGTGCCTCCTCCCCATAAAAACCTCCAGCAATGCTGATGGGCTTAATGACAGACCTCTGGGCTTTGTCAAGGACCAAAGAGGAAGACGGGATCTCTTCTTCCACGGGCTCCTGCTTCACCACCACCGCTCCGCTCGCTCCAGTCCGAACGCTCTGGAGGCTGCTGGATGGTGGGCTCCGACGTTCCTCAGGGCTGATTTTGCACACAGGGCTGTGAGCCACCAGCATAAACTCCAGCTTCTCCTTCTCTTTCTGGAGCTCAGCGATCTCCTTTTGCAGCACTGACTTCTCCTCCTCCAGCACTTCAGTTTCCTGCAGACAAAAGGAGAATAAGTAAGTATCAGAGGCCCTGGCACTGCTCCTCACCTGGAACATGGCCATCAAGTCCAGTCCCCATCTGGCATGGGCATATACACCCCAGACTCTTCATGAGCCAAGCAGGCACTACGTCATTGCCAGTTGAGCGCCTTGTGTTTCATGTGTCTACCAGTAGGCTATTCCCAAACTTCACTGATCTAAGGATTATAAACGGTCTTCTCATGAGCTCAACGTAATTTTCTCGTGGCCAGCTTCTACCACTTCTCTGTCTTAGTCTGTGACTTAACTCTTCTCCCTTGCCATCTGCCTGACAGACACCTTAGCAGAGAGGACTCAGATCTCCTCCCATCATTTTTTGTGTCAGGTAAGTCATGTTCTATTCACTTCTTAGCCAGAGGTAGCGTACAGCAATCTCTAAACGGTTTCCACTTTCCTTCTGTAAGTGCATATTCCAGATGAGGTCTGATACTTGCCTGACTCTTACACAAAGGACTAACACTTTCATCTCCACTGGATCATCCCTTGATGCATCCTCAGATTACTACATTTACCTTTCCCATGGTCACATCACACTGACGGCTTATAGTCAATCTGGGAGCAATTAGTACCTTCCTATGTGAAGAGCTCACCATTTCACAGAAGTATTCACCCTCAGTCCTTCAAGGATATGACCTCCCACTTTGCACTCCTTTCAGTTCTATTACTTTAGTCATGACAATCCTTAAATTCTTCCTATAGGATGTTCTGCCTCCCCTACACTGACAATACCTCCCAAATTTGAGTCGGCAGCACGTTTCACTGGTGTGCTTTCACTGCTGCTGCTGTGCTTATTATAAGATGATCATGGAATACAACCAGCCCCACGCTGGTTCTTGAGCAGAAGTGCTGGAGCCTTCTCTCCAACCTCTTTCAATGCAAACCATCCTTGTCTCCTCTTCAGCCAGTCCCTTACACACCCCAAATAGTTCTTGCACTCATCCCTAGCTTCTCTAGTTATTTCCCCTGTGGCACCAGACAACACGTCTCTGTGATGCTTTCTTTGTGCAGGAAATCAGTTACCCCCACCAAAGAAAGGTTAGCCTGAAGGACGTAGCTTTGACAAGCACACGTAACATCTGCCTCATTTTCTACTGCTGTCAGATGATCCTACTGCCTTAGTGCTTTTGTCCTTAAAGCCTGCCTTTGAGGCACATAGCATCTTTATTTCCACTTACAGAGGGAGACCAGCAGTAGGGAGACTGGTGCTAGTTGGGAGGCTAGAAGGGAGGAGAGCTCCTAGGACATTTTGGGCAGTCAGCAAGGGAATTTAGGCTCCTGAGCTCCAGGCCTGAGCCCTCACCACCGTTGATGTAGGAGCAACACCACCAGGCAGCCTTGGAAGGGGAAGGCAGCATGTGTTTTGTAGCATCTTCCTCGAACACACTAGCGGAGGGACAGCAATGCCCTTCGAGCTGATCCAAAGGGCAGGTGACAAGGAAGGAGAAACGTATGCAGAGCACGTACCGCCTGGAGTTTCTCTGTTAGCTCTCGACGCCTGTTACGACACTTAGCAGCTGCCAGCTTGTTCCTCTCTCTCCGGATCCGTCGCTTCTCTTCTTCCTCGGGCGACAGCTGTGGGCAAGTGCCAAGAAAACCCACAATCAGATCTGAGCAAGGCATTCCTTGAAGTTTGTGAGGATTTAACCGCAACGCAAAGAAAAAAAAGGCCTGATCCAGCAGGATGCTGAGCACTCCCCCTCTTCACTGATGTCAGCAGAAGATGAAAGCAGACAGTATCTCTGCCTGCACCGGGTCTTAGCAGAAGGGTAAGGAGAAGATGGAGCAGGGGGAAGATTGTGTAAGAGGACAGTGAATCTGCACCAAGGCCAAACAGATAAAAGATGCTCCGATTGTTTCACAACTTGGGTGGTACATTAAGCAAAACCAGGGCATGATGTTGTAAGTGCCTCTTTCTTGAAAGAAAATATCTGCTGCTTCCCACACAAAAATAGTTGTTAGCTTGAAGGTCGGGGATGGGGCGGAGGGGGAGACAGGGAAATCAGCAGAGCTCCCATGAAGTCCGTGAAGCAACAATGATTTATACCACCCAAAAATCTGACCTCACATTTTCGAGCGCTCAGCAAGATAACACACTGTGCTTCTTGCATCAGCAGGCAAGGCTCCAGTGATATCAAGGGCTTCCTGAGGCCAGCTGACATCCTCACTGATGTAAATCAGGGGCAATTCCATAGAAACCCATCGAGCGACACTCTTGCTAAACCAGAGGAAGTGAGCAGGAGCCCACAAGATCTGGTCGAGTCAGGCCTAGCTTTTGGGGTTTGAGACAAGGTTTTATAAATCCCAGCAGCGGCAGATAGGCTTGCACCACTGCCAGGGCTGGGGAGCCGGTACAGCGGTGCGTGAAGAGGGCCGGCACAGCCTGACTCACAGCTGCGGCAAGTGGTGTGCAGGAGCTAGTGCAAACAGATGGCCGTAGGGATTCATGGCACACGCTTGGCCGTGCAGCCTCCTCTGCTGCAGGCCGACCTCATGCCCTGCACTTCAGCCTCACCAGGCTGGCGTGTGCTGCGGGGGCTTCGGCCCAGTGACTGCAAACAAAAGTGAAACGAGCACCCTGCAAAGCACATGTCAGATCTCACGTAGTGCCAGCAGAAAATGGAAAGAAAAACCTTTTCATACAAGCTTTCAGTTTTAATATCTTCAGGGGCTGTCAAAATCGCAAACAAGACATTCACCCTTTTACAATCTTTTCTTTTAAGTGTTAATTTTACTCTAACCTCGTTCTGGTTTGTTTTGGTTTGCTTTATTTCCTTAATTTCGATCTTCACAGTTTCGGGGAGTTTACTTCAGCCTCTGGGCATTCCCCTCGCTCGGTTCTGCTTTTTTTTGGGATCCGGTCCATGCCTGCAATTTCACCTGCACGCAGTGCGAGCCCCTAGATGCACACTGAGCAACACAAGCACTTCTAGGACTTCAGGACACAGGTTTTGGGCCTGAAAGCTTTTCCATCAGCAGATCACAGCACTCCATCTCAGGGTGGGGAGTATCTCCACCCTGCTGGGCAGCAGTTGGCGGGGCTTTGGCATATTCCACCCCCCAGTAAGAAGCCGCCATGGGCACCACTCTCCCCAGTACAGCTCTGCCTGATCAGTTCCCAGCCCATATGGGTGCAGGTTAAAAATGTTTTTACACACAAGTATCCACAGTATGGCAAAGCTTTAAGCATGCACACAGATTCTGTACTGACTTGGGGCCTCTGCGTACAGTTTTCAAGAGCCCTTTCACACTTCAGAAGCAGAGACCTCATTGAAATATGTTGGGACTGAAATTTCTCCGCCCAGGGCCTTCAGTCACTTTTAAATTATCTCTCAGAGGCTATGCTTTGCAAAAGTCTCATAGACGGGGCTGAGGCCCCTAATCTAGATGTGCTCAACATTATACCAGGTCTAAAAAAGAATATTCTGTCAGAAGTTGCTGGATTTATTTGAAAGCAGTTGGATTTGGCACTCTTTGTGCCCCTGCTGTACGCGTTATCTGTAGCTTGTCCAAGCCCAATACGTGCATTCACTGGCAGAAGCGTTCATCAAAACAGGCTCTTTTCATAAAGCATTACACAATGTTTTCCAAAAAGGCACTCCAATGCGGTGTTCAAAGAACCAACAGCGGAAACCTGAGCCAAAGAGCCACGGTAAAGCGCCTGGGTACTGCCTTAGCACGTGTCTAATCAAAAGGACTTGGCTTTGAATGACCCACAATGAATGGCTTGCAAACAAGCCACAGGCCAGGAATTGCTTGGCAGGCATCCTTCAGCAAATAACTCCGAACAACAAATAAAGCGGAGAATATGGTGATCTCTTCACGGCCAATTTGTGAACACAGAGGCAGCATTTGTCAAACAAATTAGTTGTTGCTAATTATTCCCCCAGTTCTCGTGAGAGCTTCCCTGGCTTTGGACACCAGCCCTGCACTCAGGGAACCGGGAGGTAGCTCTGTCTGGTGGAAAGGACTGGCACATACCTGAACCACCACAGCTGCCCCATCCTTCCTCCCAAATACGGGTCCTCAGTGCACCCATACCAGCTCCCTGCACAGAGGTGCAGCTCACTCTGGACAAGTGATTTTAACCCCTTCCCCGCCTCTTAGCACTAAACCAGACAGCAACTCCATATAAAATAATCAGACTGTGAATCAAAACAGATGACGTGGAAGTAAAAGTAGGGCTGGTGAGTCTTATTAGAAACAGACCTCATGCAATAGCATGTGCTCATGTACTGAATGTGTGCAGCGCGTCTCATTACACTGCTCTGCAGCGACCCACACAACTGCTGCTTGGGAACAATTCAGGGAGATCTAGATTATTCAGATTTTTTTTATAGTTTTTTAAAATTTTTTTTAAAGAAATCAGCCTAGCACTGTGGATAGCCCTGGAGAAGGCTGTTTCTTACTGAAGAGATTCACAGAGTGGAAATGATTCCTGGAAGATGAGACACCTGCATCTAAGTCTACTGCCATGCCCCAGCACAGGAATGCCCCAGCACAGGATCCAGGGTCCTGGCTTGGTAATCCCATCAGGAGGCTGAGCACAGGGCAGCAGTGGTACAAGCCACCCCATCCTGGCTATGAAAATGCCACTGGGTCGGGAGCAGAAAAATTTCTGCTTGTGGGATCCCCACCTCACTGCTGTAAAGCGATCAAGTGATTGCATGTTTGTAGTGGGAAGGTGGATTTAGACACCAGACATCCAGGAGGCTCTTGCTACTAGAGTCGAGATGCTCTAGGGAAGCTGTTCCTCCCTGCGTGATGCTGCTTGATACTGGTTGTATCACCCAGAAGTGAGACTGGAGCAGGGCTAGCTGCCACAGAGCAGATAAAACACCAGCTGATGTAATTTGGGTGTCAGTTTTGTAAAGGACCTGCGTAAAAGCTCCTCTGCTTGCTCAGAGGTTTCCTTCTGCCTGGAGCAGTAGAGACAGTCAAACTGAAACCCAAGGCTCGACTTCAGAGTTTCACCTGCTTTTGAAACCGAGCCGCAATGCGGCCCAGTGGTGTGAAGCGTTTGATGGAGATTGGGTAAGTCTCGCTGTACGATGAGGAAGCAGCAATAAAATCACGCTCCGGCTTACACCATACGTCACCTGAGAAACCCCAGCACCTGTACAGCACAGGGGACAGACCTCAGTGCTCGCCCGTGGGGTCAGGAGATCCCACGAGAGGGCAGGGGGGAGAATCTCTGTACGCCTGTTTCTGAGGCACCCCCAGCCACTCTCCCTGCCATGGTTACCTGCTCGTCTCTTCGTCTCCGGCCCACTGTGGTCCCGATGGTTTTGATCACACCAGGTCGCTGAAGGGCCGTGTGTCCGGCCACTGAAGACAGCGGCGGCAGTGGATGGCTGTAAGGGTGTGAGCGAGAGTACGGGCTTGACATGGAGGTGATGACGGTGGGCTGGACCATCCACTGCAGGTCTTGGCTAGTTGTGATGGCGTTGATCGTAGGGATAAAAGCACTGCCTGATCCTGGCATATCTACTCGAAATTTCTAGGAGGAAAGGCAGAGGAGAAAAGGGAGAGAGAGAAGAGAAGAAACCATCAATGAAAGCAGAACATAAGTGGTTACTCATAAACCAGCTAGGCCCTCAGGAGCAGCACCACTGAGGACCAAAGCAGCACCTGAAGCAAAGGCATCAGCTGCCGGTGCCTCTGCAGCATCCCAGGCTGCCCCCACATGATGCAACCCCCCCCACCCCCCCACCCCCCCCCCCGAGGAAGGCACTGGGCTCAGGCACTTCCCCTCTGGAGCAGCCCTGCCACCTCCCAGCCCCCTTCCTCACTCTCCCCACACCTCCTCAGCATCCCCTACGGCACCCTCCCTTCCCAGACAGCATCCCCACCTCTGCCTCCCGCCTGTGCCCACCGCTCCTTCTGGCGCGGAGCGAAAGGGGAATTAAGGAGTTTCTAGAAAAACACTTCTCTGCCAGTCCGAAGAAAAGGAAGAGAAACTCCAGTTCTGAATTGCCGTTACCAAGCGGAGCAAAGCCTTCTTCTACCAAAGGATTCCCCTGAAATTCGGGCTCGGTCCACATAGGGTTTGGTATGGCAAGAACAGCAGCTTGCTTCTCGTTCAGTGGTTCTGCTCTCACCACACACACAGGCCGAGCAACCCAGCCCTGGGATGGTTACGTGCGAGGATATGTATTTTAATAGCAGCCTATAAAATAGGTCTTAGGATTCAGATCGGACAAGTTCCCTGCAGCTCTCTGCACTGTCTAGACAAAACAAGGCAGCAGTAAAACCAAGGCAGCAGGTAATGATCTCCTCCAAAATACATGTACACCTTGTTTCAGACAGAGGTAAATCCATCTGGATAATATGCTGGCACTAAACTGGAAGGAAAGCAATCGCTTGTCCCCGGAGGGGGAAGCAGAGGAGAAAGAATGCTTTTGTCTATGCTGAGCTCCTTCAGGAGGCTTTCAATGGTCAGACTCGGTTTTAAAGACAAACAAGCTTTGCTCCAGCAATCACTGGGCAAGGGACAGGGCTTGTAGGACCAGCAGCCATCACTGCCACTGATTTGTAAGCCACAAAATGATCCCGTGAAAAATGCACATTCTTGGGTCAACAAAGTAGCTTCCCAGAGAAACGAGAACCCTTGCATCAGCCTGACCTCAGCTCAGGTAAGCGTCCCAGATAAGGGACAGCACTTCAACACAGATTTCCTTTTCAGGGTGTGCCTAGTCAAGCACCTTAAGTGCTTTGTTAAACGGAGGCTACTGCAAATAGTATTTCACATTCTGATAGCTACAGCATTTCAGGCCAGTATTAGCCATAAGAAGTCCAGCTGCCAACGCCTGGAGACAAGAAGATCCAGTCTGAATACCGACAAATGCCAATTTACAGCTTTGGACAGCTCAAAATCTAACAAGAAAGGATGAGAGAAGGAAGACGTGAATCTAGTTAAGCGGGTGGGGGAATTACACGGCCAGGATGACACCAGCACCAAGACCTTGGCAAAAGCCCCGCTAGAACCTCAGAGATTCATATGGAGCTTGAGTCCAACACCGCCTCAGCTTACACCACATTTCAGAGTGCCTGCCATCTTTGTGACCTCTCCCGATTAACTACAGAGGGCCAGAGCTGCAAACTATCAACGCTGGAGAGGAATTTACAGAAGCAAATCCCCTCCTTTGCTCTGCCCAGTGTAGGCTGTGACCACATGGCACAGCAGAGGATGCCTTGGTGCCCCCATGACTGTAACAACATAACAAAGGGATCTTAACCTCACAGAGGGAGGAAGGTCGAGACTAGTTAAACCGCAGGTGCTCAGGGGACATAAGTTCTGCTTCCAGCTCCACAAGTGGCTTCTACTATGAACCTTACCCATCTGCATCACCATCTTTCCTGTACCCAAAAAGCAGAGAAGAGTCCTGTCTTCTTTACAGGGACACTAGAAAGCTATGGCTGCAAAAGGTTTGGAGATTCTTTTGGTGCTTTGCTATGCAAAGACACTGTTTGCATTCCAGAGGAAATGACCTTTGCATCTGTGCCACCAACACCCAACGACCTGCTAAAAATTCCCATCAGAGGTCGGGAGAGTCAGACTCACCATCAAATCAGCCACATAAGATACAAGTTTCTGACACAAAGATCTGGCTCCGAGTTATTGATAAAGTGACTACTCCACTTGCAGTCATTCTTGTATTCAACCTAGGACCCTTCCCTAGCGCTAGTGGAGGTCTCCTGGACAGCAAAGGGGAGCTGTTCAGTTCAGCCACATCCCTCGGCAGCTCCATGGCACTTGCTTGCAGACCCAGGGAAGAGACCAGTCGGACCGCAGTCCCTGTCTGTGCATGTTCCATCTTTATCACCAGCTTCCTTCCTAATCCCTCAAAATGTCTTAAAAAATTCCCCCAAACCTGTATTTTCCAAAGGCAGTATTTTTCCCAGATAACTAATTAAGAGACACGCTGCTGTGACAGGCTGAGTCTTCAGGTACAGGGTGCCCAGCCTACTGCTGGGTTTTACAGGCGTTGCTTCCAGACCGGTCAGGCTTTTCCTACGTATCTTGCTTTCCCTGCTAGGACACTGCACTGGATCAGCTTTTCCATGCCAAAACACTGCTGGCCCCCTGTGCTCTGCCCAGCGGCAGTCAGCTCTGACCCCTGGGACACTGCTGGTTTCAGTGGCAGGCCCCAAATTCCCTGCCACCTGCCCTGCACAGCCCCTTTGGGCACCAGCCTCCTGACTTTGGAGTTCCAGACCTTTCCCCAGACTGCAGCCCTAGCTTTGCTCTCCTCATTACTCCCTCCCCTCAGAGAGCTTCAATCCCCCTGCCAGCCTGGCAGCACCGCCTGCCCTCACCCACCTCCCCATTTCTCCTCCTTCCAAACCCCCTCCTGCCATTTCCTCTCCCAGGATACCCGCAGCTCTCCTCTCCTGACCCGGGAGAGGCTCCTGGAGACAACTCTCTGCCAGCTCTCCCTTCTCCTTATCTACGAGGAATTCACAGCGCTGCAGAAAAGATGTGGCGATAGCCAGATGCAGGGCTACACACACAGCACGCGCTCAGCCACGAAGCCACCGCTCTCCTCCTGACCCAAGCAACAAGCAGATGAAGGTATCGTTAAAAAAACCAACAACTAAACAGGAAACAGAAAGAGTGCTGTTATTAAGAGTGCCAAGAACTAAGGTCAGTCTCTGCTCTGCCTTAAAAATACAGGGTTGGAGAGGAGCCTCCCCCGATCCGTAGTAGAGGGAGTCTCCAGCAAGTCCTGCCACGGGCAGGGACAGGCTACGTTAGCAGGTCACAACTTAGGTGCACAGGCAGCAAGGGAACATTTCAGGCTTTGGCTCCATGGCTCCCTTCTCCATCTTAACAAGGAGTTTCTATACTGCACTCCGTTGCGTCTCTGCTCCCCTCTGGATCTTGAGCTACATCTGTAACTGCAAGCGCTGAGCAGCACCAGAAACCGGTCTAGAAAAGGGTACAATGACCATGGAAAAAACCAAAGCCAACAACGAAACCACCAAAAAACCACCCAGAGGACCTTTAAACAATACAGAGTGTATAGGCTGTATCCTATACTAAATACAAGGCCCCTGATGGCTCTCCCGTGTTGAACATCTCCTCGAAGGAAAACTGGACACAGTGCTGGGATATTTGAGGGGAAAGTCGACTGGTCTGAAAAAGTACACAAACTCTTCCCATTAAAGTCTATGTTTACCACATGGCAAGTCAGTGATTAGGAAAATAGCATGACACACAACTTAAAAGAAAAACGTTCCAGTGCTGCGTTGTATGGGAAAAATAATGAAAAAGCATCAAGGTTTTGGCTCAGAGACACAGTTTCCACTAAAACATGTGACCAATGCATCTTTTCTTGCTTTGGGGGAAAAAAAAAAAACCCACTAAAGAAAAAATTTCTACACTGCATATTTTCTGTAGCGATAAAACTCTGCAGATCTCTGTCGACCAGAATCAGCAGAACAGCCCGACTGCTAGGGTAAAGGCAACACTTACATTTGATCCTAATCTACAACATCTGTAAGGATCAAGGGAGAGACGACACACACGGCCTTGAGAAATCTCCTGGGTTCTTAAAGAAGACATCTGAGTTCTCGCTAAACCGGCGTCCTGCTCAAAGCCCCGGTTTCAGATAGTAACCCTAGAAACCGGGCTCTGGCAGCCGTATCAAACGCCATGCACGCCAGCTGCCTGGGGAAGACGTGCAGCCCCAGAAAATAAAAAGGGGAAACCCCAGTTATTGGTCAGACCTCGATAGCTCAAATACTAAGCAGTGCTGGAGTTTCACGACCTCCTGCAGCAAGTGTTTGAATCCAGCGCAGCTGCAGAATCAGAGAAGGAAAGGGAGAGCGAAGGATTTGCAGCTTGCCGGGCGTTTCCAGCTTCACAGCCCCCCTTCCCACTCCCCCACCTTGTCCTGGCATTTACTGTAAAACAGGGAATAAGCTGGAGCCGAGCTACAATCCCTGGAAATCTCAGTCCGCAGCCCGCAGAGGGCACCAGCGAGATGCGTTTGGAGCAGGCGGGGAGCGGCGGCGAGTCATTTCTGGTAAAACTTCTTTAATGTGAGGAATGTCACGGGCTGGTACGGTTGGCAAAGTTTAAGACTGGACTTTTTTTTTTTTTTTTTAAATGATCCTATGACTTCTTGATGCGAAGACAGCGATGTGCTCCCGCTGCCAGTTCGCTCACACAAGCCACACAAGAAATAATAATATTGTGAGGAAGGCGGGGGGGGGGGAGGGGGGGAGAGACCAACTCTGAAAAAGCAAAAAAAGAGTGAGGCTGGGCCAGCTGATGTAAACAAGTTATGAAATAACCCAGGTTTGTATAACTGGCCCGATTGTGTAATGCCTTCCCCAGAAGTGGTGGATTTAGTCGATGTAGGCATGTAAGCCATTCCGAGATGTTTTCTTAGGAAAATGAAAAGGAAAAAACCTCAAACCACCCGACCAGCCTCTTAGCTCCGTGAATTCACGCCGCTTCCACAGGAAATATCTCCCATTCTTCAAGTGCCTCCCGGCCCCGGGAGCTTGCGGGGGGAGCGGGGCCGGCGGGCGCGGGGAGCGCTCCGGCCGCTCCGCTGGAAACTCCCGCTCGGGAAAAAGGCATCACCAGCCCGAGAGCGGCCGGCGGCTCCCGGCAAGCGAAGGAGCAGGCGGGCAGCGGGCAGAGCAGAGCGGCACCTTTGGGTCTCACCGGTGGGAGAGGCAAAAATAGTGTCACCGCCACGGAGCCAAAATTAGGGGGGGGGCGGGGGGGTGAGGTGGCGAGGAGCGGGGACACCACTTCTGGTGGCACTTCTGGGCTACAGCCCAGTTCAAGCCATCCCCTGCGTGTTTTAGGGTGGCTGCTTGAAAGTCGCTCAGGCGGCACCTCCCAAAGTCCCAGGGAAGACGCCCGAACTGTTGCGAGCGAGCCCCGGGAAGCGCCCGGGTGCCCGGGAAGGGGCGGTGAGCGGAGGGACAGAGAAGCTCCCGACGAGAACAAAAGCAGGAAGGAGGAAGAGTCAGATGCGCCCGTGTATTTGCGTTACCGGCCTTGGAGAGGAGCTGCCCGCAGGAGCCCTTTGATTTCCGAGCTGGCCCCGGCCCGCCGCTGCGGCGGGTCCCCGGGCACGAGGCGGGGTCTCCCCACCGACACCCGCGGGCCCCGCTCCCCCTGGGCCCGGGGCGGCGGAGGCAGCCCGCCGGGCGCTTCCTCGCCGCACGACCCCGCTCGGGGCAGGCGGCTGCCTCCCACGACACCCCCGGCCCCGACCGGAGGGGAACGCCGCTCCACGTCCCGCCCGGAATGGTCGCGGCACTCGCTGCGGGGCAGGCGCGGGGGGGGGGGGGGTGTGGGGAAGGAGGGAGGAAAAGCGGCGGCGCCCCGCCGGGAGCGACGGGAGGGCGGCTGCGGGCTGCCCGCGCCCCGGCACCGTCTGCTCGCCCGCGGACGGCGCCTCTCCGCCCGGCGCCCGCGCCCGCACCGCCGAGGAAGAGCCGCTCCCCGGGCGTGGCGGTGAACTCCCGTGCCGGGAGCGCTCGCAGCAGCCCCCGGAGGGACCGGGGGAGAGGGGCAGCGCCCGGCCCTACCTGCTGGGCTGCGCCGCTGGAGTAGGTCTCGGGATGTCCCGGGGAGCCGCTGCTGCCTCTGGAGGAGGTGTCGAAGTTCCCGGGGTAGTCCTGGTACATGGTCCGAGGTCGGGCCCGGGGAGCCGCGTCCCCGCCTTCCCGCACCGACACCCGCCGCTCCCTCGCCGTCTCCCCGCCCCCTTCTCCCTCCCGACCTCCTGGGCTCTTGCCTTTCGCCTCCCAACGCTCGCCGCGGAGACGGGGGGGAAAAAAAAAAAAAAAGGCTTTGGAGGGGGGAGAAGGAGGAAAAAAGGGGGGGAAAAAGGGAGAAAAAAGAAAAATAAAATAACAATAAAAATAATAAAAGAGGCTCAGGCGGCAGCGAAGCGCCGACGGGACGGACGGGCTCGGCGGCGCCGCGGGAGCGGAGCCGTGCGCGCAGGCAGGCGCGGGCAGCGCGCGCGCGCCGATGTCCTCTCTCCGCGCTGCCCGGCGAGACTCGCCCCGCCGGCGGAGCGGCCGCGGCCCCGGGGGCTGCAGGCGGAGCGGTTCTCCTCCGCCCCCACCCCCCCCCCCCTACACCCCGGCCGCCCCTTTTCCCGGCGCGGGGTGACTCAACCGGGTCTTACGCCCCGCGGCTCCCCGGTACGGCGAACGGGAGCTCCGCGCGCCCGCGGTGACTCAGAGCAATGGCATCGCCCCGGCCCCACTCGCTTATTATCCGCCCGCCGCCGCCGCCGCACCATGTGCACTCGCACACGTCAAACCCGCGGCGCACCGGCCCCACCTTGCCAGCGCGGAGCCTCCCACCTGCCGCCGCCGCGGGGGGGGCGAGACGGGGAGCCGGGGATCGCGCCCGCCCCCGCCGCGCCCGCCGCGCCGCCCCCGCCGCTCCGCCCGCCCCGCCCGGACCCGCGCGGAGCGCGGGTCCGGGCGGGGCGGGCGGAGCGGCGGGGGCGGCGCGGCGGCGTGTTCCCGTCAGGCCCCGCCTCCCCCCGCCCCACTTGGTCCCGTCCGTTGTCGCAGGTTGCCAAAAATGGTCATTTGCGTCGCACGACGCGAGCGCGGGTTTCCTTGCCGCGGATGACGCGCTGCGAAAGGGATTCCCTGGCTCCGCCGCCGGGATTTAAAGGGGCAGGCACACCGCTGGGAGGCCGAGGGGGTGGCTTGTGGGGAACGGGGCGCAAATCTGGCCCCACAGACCGGCTTTCCCCGCCGCGGTGGCTCGGCGGGGGTTTGGTACAGGGGGTCTATCCAGCCCTGTTCCCTGCGGGAAGGCGGATGGCACCCGCAGTGCCCCAGTGCCTGGTGCTTCGCAGCATCAGTGAGCCAGATGTTAGACCTGGCTAGTTTTTATAGCAGTGTGAACCTATTTTTACTACTTTTATTTATTAATTTAATTTTTATTTTACCTAATTTTTAATTTTTATCATTATTTTAATCTTATACTTATTTTTTCTTTTAGTTTTTATTTTTCTTTTTTTCCGATTTATCTTTCTTTTAAATTCTTACTAATTTTTATTTTATATTTATTCTTTTTTTCTTTCTTCCTTTTTTATTTTATCTTTATACTTATTTTTATTTTTTAAGTGGGCTCCTCCACCACCCTACAATCTGGCTGCAGAGCCGCTCCCAGCCTCCAAAGCAGAGTACGTCACGGGAAGGGCAGGTAACAGCCCTAGGGTGCCCTGCAGTAGTACCTCACGGGGCAGCAGCCCGCCTCAGGTGGCCCTGGCATTGCCAGCTCACTGCCTGGCACAGGCTGGAAGGTGGCAGAAGCAGACAGAGCAGAGCCATCCGCACGGAGAACCTGCGCTCTTGGGCGACCTGCAGCAAACACAGCAATGATGCTAGTTTACAGACTGTTAAAATGTTGCTCTTAAACCTGAAATGTCTCATTTTCACCCGCCCTGGAGGATTCATCCAGCTCTGAGCGTGTCCTTTTTGCTGGTAGGGAGGGAGAAGTCATCTAAGTTCAAACTGTAAAATCCCATTTAAGCTGTCTCATGGGCAAAGCATTTTCCCACAGGAGCACATCTGAGCATGACGGGCTTTCCTCCACTTGCACTGTCCTTGGGAAGGAAGAGGCAGCACCCACCTCAGTCCCAGAGCCTTCAGGGGACTCTGAAAAGAAGCAGCCCATCGGTGCTAAGTCTTCAAGACCTGATATTTTTTTACCACTGAACCAGGCATTTGGGACTAAAACTCCTGCCAATGCCGTGTGGTTTTCAGCACCTTCATTTTCCAGGCAGTTGAAATTCTCCATCTGAATTAGCCACAGCATCTGACTTTGGGGGAGGTGGGGACAGGGCTGTAAAAATAAACCCGTGCTTCCAAATTGCATTGCATTAGGAGCAAGGGGCTGGGGAGGGGGAGAGGTACTTCAGCAGTCACGGGGAGGCTGTGACGTGGTTTTCCCCTTGGGTTGCACGTCAGGCAGATGATCTGCACGTGCTTCTTTCTGCTGGGAAGAGAATTAGTTCAAGATGTGAGAGGAATCAGGCTGCAGTTGTTAAGAGATGAAGAGAGACGGGGAAAAACAAGCATTGTAATAGAGAAGCTTAACAAAAGGGGTTGGGTTTTGGCTGGTCACCTCCCTTGGCTCTGCCTCCAGCTCTCCTCAGGTGGAGGCTGCCGCTGGCCCCCGGGTTTACCAGGCATCGGGAACCACCGCTGTCATCTGGGGTCACCAGCCCTGGCTTCGGTCATGGTTTAAATCAGGCTGGTGGGCTTCTAGAAACAACGCTACTGTGCAGCGAGGAATGCAAAAGTGTTTGGTCCAGGGAGAGAGAGAGAGACGGCCAGAAACACTGTGGCGGAGAGGGGGGTGCTCAAGCGTTAGTGTTGAGGCATTTTGCAAGAGGAAGAGAGAGGGGGTTTCTCATCCCGCCCTCCTAGAACTGTTTCTGTAATTTTTCTTCAGCAGATCATTAAAGGTAAAATACCTGCTCGCCTCATATTTCTGCTCAAGTACAAACATTCTGAGCTTTGTTTTCAAACATTATTGCAATGTGATTTTGGCACATCTATACCCAGTCCTGCTGAATTTGTATGAGACCTAGTCTGGGAACAGCTTGTTTGAAATGACATTCAAGTGCTGTTTTAATATTCGGCTGCATTTAATGTGGATGCAATTACTTGACACTTGTAAATCCTCAAGTTAAAAGCCCTGTAAGAAGTGTAGGAAGCTGAAAGAGCACCTGAGGCCAAACCCTCAGCTACTGTCGGGCAGTGAACTTGTTCCATGGCTGGACTGGCACCACCTTGACTTTGCCAGAGTTTATTCTGGTCTGGGAGCGCAAACCCCCTCTGGCCAAGACCAGCTTACACGTACAGAAGCGATCGGTATGTCCCATGAGGAACAAATAATCAGCCCCATGGAGCCTCCTCATTCCCTATCAGCCTTCGTAATACTTTCTTATTTTTTTGGAGCAAAGTAACTCAGACTAGCCTGGCTCACGGTGCTCCAGACACACGCATTTTTAATCCGCATCCAGACCAAGCTTCATTGTGCAATAGGCTCCCTGCTTCCAAAAAAACAAGAGATAACATGTACGTCTGCCTAGTCCATTCTTGCCTGAACCATAGACAAATTAAGACCAGCCCAGGTTCCAGGGCAGGAGAGGATCATTGTAAGGCAAATGAAACCTTGGCTCCTCATGCTTCTGGATTTCGGGAGCAATTAGGAGACTGAAACCCAGACCTGGGAATGCTTTTCACCATGTTTTTACAGGAGGGGAGGATAAGGGCACTTGGCAGTGGCTTAGACCTGGCCCTTGGCAAGCGCGTGGCAGAGCCTGCAGTTAGCACCTCTTTCTCCAGCCTCCCCAGCAGTGCCACCTGCCTAAGGGCAAAATCATTGATTTGTGATCAAGGGGGGAAAATTGCAACCACTTTGCTCTTTCTCCTCACCCTTTCTGTTTTACAAGCCTGCAGTAATCACTTCACCTGAAACGTGCACTGCCACCAGTGAAGGACAGCCTAGACGTGCTGTGGCTGTCCCCGCTGTGGCTGTCAGCCCCCGGGCTGGGGGACGAGCCTGCGGCTCCACACCTGCGGGTGCAGGGAGCAGCGGGGCAGCCCAGGAAAGAGCACACAGCTCTTCTCCCCGTACAATTCCTCATCTCCTGTTTTAAAACTCACTCCCACGTCCCCCAAATTGGTGCTATCATCTCAGTCACCGTTCATTAAAAAGGACTTTTATTACAGAAGTGATGACTCTGTTGCTTCCTGAGACCTTTTCCTCTAGATCTCTGAAGAAGCAGTGTACGTATTTCCAGAGCTCTCCAGCCCTTCCTGACAACTGTACTTTCATCTGTACATGAAGTCTGCTTTCATATTGTCTCCCTAAGTGCTAAGAGCAAGTGTTTTGATGTTAACTTCTGGGAACGAGCTCTTAAGCTACCACCTCACACTTAATTACAGTTATTTATTAAGTACTCTAGTGTATCCAAGGGAGAACGGAGGTTTTCTGCTTCAAAGGGCTTCTGGACGTGGTTCGGCAAACACCTTTCAACAAGCAGAGTGCTTTTCCTACCCACGTACCGTCAGACCACAGAGCCCCCTCTCCTGCCGATAACCCCATTGTTTTCAGAAGGACTCACAGCAGCCACAGGGCCCCACTCCAGCAGTGCAACATATCTTTAGGGCAGGGAGTCACTCCCCTCGATTGATCTCAGGTGACTGCAGAGACCGTCTGTCCCTGTGTTCAAGCGTGCAACTGGCTTGGCCCCGCATTCTTGGTGAGGTGAGCTCTGCCGTACCCCGTTCGGGGTAATGAATGACACTAATCCTGCTGCTCTTACCACAGCCTGTTGATGAGGTGACATCGTTTAACTCTTTCCCAATCCTGATGCCAATAAAAGCCCAGGATGAAGCCAGATGCTGTGATGCTCTTCCCTCTTTTGAACCAGGGGTGGGTGATGCTGAAGGCCTGGGATGCAGGCAGGGCAGCAGCGGGGCAGTCCCGCAGCAGCGTCGGCACCAAACCCCTCTGGCACTGCTCAGTCAGGCTCGTGGCACAGCTGTGGTGCAGTGCCGTAGCCAGCAGTCCTGCTGGCTCCGCGCAGGGTCAGCTCTGCAGAGATCCCAGACGCCGACAAAGCCAAATGCTACTTCAAAGCAGAAACAGCTTCAGCCCTCTTAAAAAGCTCCAGAACAAAGATCCTCCCAACCCACTGAGCAGCAGGTGCAAGACGTGGATTGGGACCAAGGGCTTATTAAAAGTGACCACGACGCAGTTTACAGCATTTTGCTGGTGTAGGGAAGCAGAAAACAGCTTCAGGAGATACCAGCCTAGGGATGGGCGAGCTCCTTCCTAGCCCCAGAGTACACGGGATGTTAGAGATGGGAATAGTGATTCCACGAGTCGAGCTCTAGACACCTCTTGGCATGAGATGAACGGTCTTATCTTGATGCCTGTGTTTGTTTGCCCAGCTCCAAACCTGTCTCAGCAACACGAGAGCCTGCCGTGCCTGGCTCCCGCCTCTTGCAGAGGCACCACCTCCAGTCCCAGCAGCCAAAGGGCCCACCAAGGCTCATCGGTGCCGCAGCCCAGGGGTTTCCCCGTGAGATCCCGGGCAGTGCTGCCAGGGCGGCTCCAGCAGACGCTGCCACAGGAGGTGTTTTAGGGGATGGGAGCCCTGCCCTGCAGAGCTTAGACCCGGCTCTTTCCTCATTGCCCAGTCCAGTAAGGGACTTGAATATTTTCTTGCTGTATTTTGTGAGCGGCGCCTCAACAAACACATTTTCTTGTGTCAGAGCAGTGGAAAGGACCGAAAACCTACCTCAGGAGCAGTAAACCCCAACCCTGTCAGCGCCCCTATGGCTCAGCTGAACAGGGGCCGAGGAACAGCATCTTGCCTGAAGTGCCCATGCTCAGGCGCAATCAGGGTCAGGCCCATGGCCCTGCTGTTGAGGTGCCATTGCAGCCTGGGCTGGCAGGAGGGGGACCAGCCCATATCCTTGTACCACAGAGTTTCGGACCTTATTCTCTGAAGCACTCAGTGCCGGTCAAGTGGATCACCCAGCTGAGCTTATCAGACAGCTCATTGTTCCTGCCTGAGTGATTCAGCCCCTCCAAAGTACTCCCCGGCAGCACGGCAGAGGAGGAGGAGGGAGGCATGTGGCGTACACAGATAGTCCTTCTGATAGCGGGAGGCAGATAAGCACACGCGAGTTAATGGCTGAGCTCAGATCTAGTTGAGGCAGTTTGACCTTTCTGCTGGTAAGCCTCCCTTCAGCTGACATGAAAGAGTTTGACACAAGCACTCAGGGGAATGTGTGGCCAATAAGTGAGACTTACTTTCTCCAGCAAGTAATATTGATTAGTGCAGCGCCTGCAGACGCGGCTGGAGGTGGTGGTGGGTTTTCAGCACGGCTCACTCGGGGAGTGAGCAGAAGAGACAGCCGAGACGCAAAGGTAAAATAATTTGTTGACTGAACCTGTAAAGCCTCCTTTCTGTCTCCTACTGTAGTGACCTGTGCACTGCTGAAAGCCTTGGAGGGAGGGAGAGGCTTCGCAGGCTGGGCAGCTGCCGTCCCTGCGTGGCCTGGCTCGTCTCCATCTCCTTGCGCTCCACCCATACACCGAGGACAAGGTGGGGTGTCCTTGTAATTGAGCGCCTCGTCCCATCTTCCTGGGCCACTTTGTCCTTTGGCATCCCTGGCTAAGAAACACCTGTTAGGAGCACTGAGGCTTTCTGAAAATTTGGGCAATTAGGAGAAAACAAATGGACCAAGGATCGATCTGAGCATCTGAGAGAGGATTTTTCCTTTCTCGCCATCCAGGATGGACTCTGCCCCAGTGATCCAGCCATAAAGGGTGACACAGGACGGTGCCAGCCCATGAAACCAAACCCAGACCTCTGCAGCCTCACTCTGGGAAGAAGCATGGTGGCATTCCCACCAGGCTGAGGTCCCGTCCCCCGTGGGCCCGCGGACACAGGTCTCGGTGAGCCTGGTGGCTGCAGCGTTATAAGCCATTATGTAGCATGGAGCGGCTGGGACTCAGCTTCTTCCTGCCCCAGACATCTTGTTGGTGGCACCACGAAGCTGAAACTTGCTTACGCTGCAAAGAGTGGCTGCCTGGAGTCTACAACCAAGGCCATTTGTTTCATGGGAGCACATTTTGAAAGTTTTGCTCCCAGCCTTTTGCACTTATGGAGAGCCTGATCCACGAGTAAGGCAGCACTGTGCTCTTTGCCCAAGCCCATGGAAAGCCCAGGAGACTCACAGCAGGAAAATGTGAACTACCCCCATTTGTTTTAGTTCTGTATTTATCCTGATGACACTTAAGTACCAGCAATACCAGCCAAATGCTCTGGGACGTGAGGTGGAGACTGCTATTATGTAGTATTTCTTAAATGCCCCAGTCCAAACACCTCCCGTAATAAACTCCTGGTTTGCTCAGGAATATCGAATGAGGTTTTTGAAAGCAGCAGGATGACCTAGAAGCTCGGGTTGCACATAATCTAAATGCAAAGGCACTTTAAGTTCTTTTAAAGCAATGCATGATATTACCCCAACACAGACATTGAGTCCAGGTAAAGGTACTAAACGTTTATAATACTGGGCAAGCTTTTGGAGGGTTACAAGGCTGCTCTCGCCCAGGATGTTATCGAACCTTTCCACCACGGCCTGCACTTTTCTTTCCTCCACCTTTTTCCTCTCGCTGCTATGTATGGAAAGACAAGGAAAAAGCAGAGCTTTTCCTCCTGGGGTCTCAAGGAAGGACCAGGAGGCGGTTGCTCCGGGCAAGCGTTTGCCCACCTACCATCCCTCTGGCTAGGAGGTGATCCTAGGGTTGGATCATGGGGGTCATGATGCAAATGCAGCAGCTCCCCAGGAGCTGGGATCAGCGAGGGCAGCTCCTGGCTGCAGGCAACTGTTTAGATGGGGATGTGATGCGTAGGAAGAGAGCTCCCAAAGCGAGAGGGCGAAGCCCAGGTAAACACACCCGGGGCACCCTCAGGAACTGGCGAAGGGGTGTGGGACAGCGGCAGGAGCGCTCGGCAGGCTCACTTTTGGCCGCATCCATGCCCTCGTGGCCACAGGCAAATGCATCCCATCCCTTGGTAAGCCTGCTTCCACAGTGGGTTTAACAACACGCATTAAAATACCAGCAGGTCCAGAATAAGAGATGCTGTTTGCGGATGCGAGCCAGTTTAAAGACAAATAATACGCGTTAACCTGCATCGGGCTGCAAGTGGGGACAGGCCCTGGGCTGCCGGCGGACACCTGCTGCCTTGCCGCCGGCCGGGGCGTGCCGCGGGAGGGCCGATCCGGTGCGGGCAGCCCCTCTGCCAGCGAGAGCGAATCCTGCAGCCATTCAGGCGCAGATGGAAGTTTTGGAACCCTCGAACTCCTGGGCTGGCTGGGTGCAGGCGGGTCCCTGCAGGCACGTCCAGCCCTTGGGGCTGCAAAGCCCTGAGGGTGGAAGAGTCCTGCTCTCTGCCATCCCGCCGTCCTCTGTCAGATCATGCTGTGCTGGCAGTTTGCAAAGCTGTCTATTATCGGCACGTTAATAACCTTTCACAATGTTTAATTACTTGGAAAGGTAATCAGTCCTGTGGTAGTTCTTTAAAAAGCATGCCCATTTCACTTGCTCTTGGCAAAGACTTCTGCTTTTTTGTCTTTCATTCTTGCAATAAATATGTTACAACTCATCCTGCTTCCAAAGGCAATACCTAGTTGTAAAACAAAGAGGAAGATTGCTCCCTGGCTTTCTGGGTATCAGCTCTGCAGCTGGGTGCCGTGCCACAGATCTCTCCCACCAACATTATTGTGTGTGGATTCAGGGAGACTCTCTGCCTTATTTTTTTTTTAATGGCTTCTTATTTAAGGTGCCTGGTTCGACATGCACAGCCAGGTACTCAGGGGAACACTCTACTTCACCAGCAGAGCTGGCCCCACTGCTGGCTGCACATAAATGTACATCCAAGAAGCCATACGTAAGTAGCCCGGTCCCCTCAGCTCGCTCGCTGCTGCCCTTCAGCCCCCGACAGCAGTGCGGGCGCAGGCTGTGACACGCTGCGGTGCCGGAGGCTGGGGCTGGCAGGAGGGAGTAGGAGGACCCGGCAGCTGCAGGAAGAGGACAGGCAGAGCGTTCAGGTGGGTGAGAGTGCCACCAGGCTCTCCCCAAGGACAGCTAACCACCACATCGCGAGGGTCAGGGGCTCAAGACTGCCAACAGTCACACCTCTGCTGCAGTCAGTACCCCAAAAAAGTGGCAGGTTGCTCCCTTTCCATGCAAGGATGTCACCACTCATTACATGAGGCAATTTGTGCATGTTGCCTTTGGGCTTGTGACCCTATGCTGGCAACTGCAAACGGAGGTTTGCCCCAGCTGATGGCTGGGTCCCTGAGGCAGCTTTGGACCGCTGTGTAGGCACTGTCAGGGTCCCCACGGCTGCCCCTTGCCACCCTGGTGTAGCCCTGGGACCCTGGAGCCAGCCCGAGAGCAGATCTGCCTTGGTGCAAACACCCTCTGGCACTTCTACGGAGGGCACACGCATGCACGCACACGCATGTGCACGCATGCATGCAGGCATGCCTGCACACATGTGTACCTGCGAGCCCATAGGGACCTGGCGCGTGAGAACCTGCTCCATCCATGCCAGAGGCCGGCTCTGGGGAGGGCGCACAGCCCGTCAGACTCAGGGTCCCACTAGCCATGGATACAGCCTGCAGCAGCGGAAAGTATTAGACTAGATTGACTAAATTTGTCCTTTTCCACTGATGAACACTGTCCTATGAGCCAACATGTTCCGCTTCAGCCAGGGAGGTACTCACTTTTGGGGAGAAAAGCACAAAATGGTATCAGCACAAAACATTATTCATGATGGAAGCAAAAGCCGCTGGCACTTTCTTCCTTTCTCCTTAAGTATGAGCTTGTCAAACAACGAAATGAAAAGCCCCCAGCAGCTTTCAAAGGGCCAGGCTCTCAGCCTGCAGGTTCCCCCACATGGAGGCATAGTCAGAAGCCCAGTCCCACAGACCATCCATGCTGGTGTTTTTTGCATTTTCTTGGAAGTCTTGACAGGCTTTTTTGGTTTTGTTTTTGTTTTGTTTTGTTTTCTTTTAAAAAAAGAAGGTTTTAGCAGCCCTGAGGCAGAAGACTTCCACTTGCTAAATCACAAGGTTTGCCACATTGAAATGTAGGGACGTGCCCGCAAATGGGAACTGGCTGTCTCAGGTTTTGTTCTTGACTCTGTGCCAGAACCCTTAAAACAAGAGGAGGAGGTTGAGCCACCTAAACATCCCTGTGCTCGGGGGAGCCTGTAAACGCAGGCATTAACATATCAGACACCATCAGCACCCTTGCCAGCAGTGCAGGCAATCCCACTGCCAGGCAGCCGTGGGACGAGAAGGAGCAGAAATGCCTGGCAGTGCCGCCAGTGTCTCCCTCCTGGCACGGGCGCTGGGTTGTGCTGACCCAGGATCCTGTGTCCTTGCAGCGCTCAGTGATTGTGGGTGGGAGAGAGGTGCAGACAGTGGATATCAGGAAACACCATTCAGTGCTGTGATGTTAGAAATACGGTCATCCTAGATTTTAGAGCCAGGTAAGTGGTGATCCACCTGCTGTCCCACCAAAGGGGTACCACAAGAACTGGATCTATATCAATGAGATGACAGTCACACTTGCCCCCAGCCCAGCTTGTTTGAAGAACAGTGATAGGAAAGGACAGCAAGGGACAAAAACTTGTAGATTGGAAGAGGTGATTAGCAAAATGCTGCCCTTAAAGAGCCGAAAAGCAACCTTTAGGGCAGCGAACGGTGGTAGACACTTCCTCAGCACAGACCTAACTAGTAGCTCTCCATGCCATTCCAGGGCTGTGTATCCTTATTTAACTTGGACAGCACACCTCAGTCCTCAGCTACAGATATATTTAGACTTCTATTTCAGTCACAGACTTGGAGAGAGACCAGGTGTACACCTCAGACCTTGCCTATAGTCATTCCTTGGCCACCTCACTGTTCTGCTAATGTTTATTTAAATGGATGAGGGGTGGAGCATGACCTAGCAAGGGATTGAGAAGCTCTCCTAACATCTGTCCCTCAGCTGGGCTCTCATCATCTCGCTGCGATGTTTTAACCTGGGAGGTCTAGCGCAGCACCGCATCTGCCTCCAAGCTCCACCTGAAGGTGCTCAAGGTCCTTCAAGTCCCTCCTGTTGGCTACAGTTTCCTTCCCATGTGTCCCAACGGGGCCACCTCAGAGGGATTTAGGGTTTCAACAAGCTGTATCGTTCACCTCAAACTCTACTGGGTACAAACTCTATAGCAAGAGTCCCCTGGTCTTCACCTGCAGCTCTCAGTACCAGCTTTCCCTTGGACTCTCCTCCATGAGTCCCTGCACACCTTTGAATCACCAAGGAGCTCAGGAGCTCCAAATTATCCTTTCCCTGGGCTTTCCATCCCCATTTAGGTCTCTCTTGGAAAAGTAGATGGGATGGAGCTCAGCTCCCGCAGCACCCAGACCTTTCCTGTGCTCTCCCTGATCATCTCCTCCTGATTTTCCACCATCACCTGGCTGCCTCCCAGTCGGGGGAGCCTCTGCCGGAGTGGGGACACCCTCCAAGGAGCCGCGGTGATCCAAGGAGGGTGTCCCCACTCCAGCGGAGGCTCCCCTGACCGGGAGGCAGCACCCTTGCTCTCAGCACTGCCTCAACCCCATCACTTGGGTGAAGGTTAATGAAGATGTGCAGGTGGGCACCAATCCCTGAACCACCTCCTCGAGTTTGCAGGTCCCACGAGGCAGGCAAGCCGAACCCTCTTCCCTCGCAACGTCACGGTGTTAGGTTATAAAGTTCAGCTTGTCAGTAAGTAAGACAGTCCCACCCACGACTTCTTTCCACATAATTATGGTTTGCGGAGATACCAGGAAAAAAGGAGAGCCCCTGCCGGAGATGCTGACGTCTTTTTCCTTTCAGGTTCAATGGCTGCTTTATTGCGGTCGGATTTTCTTCCTCCCCACTACCCGGTCTTTCTCTGACTGGAATCATTCCCCTCCGAAAAACATGGTGACTTTTGCTGAAAAGCAGTTCTGCCACTTCTGTAGCGAGGCAGCGCTCGCGAAAGGCACAGTGGTAGTTACGGGATGTGTGGTTTACCTCAAGACGTCACATCTCCTCCCCCCAGAGACATCAGGAGGGTTATTGCTCAAATTCGGCTTCGATTGTATAAAGGAAAAAGGCCCTGTGACTTTCACTACTACTTTTAACGTTCTAAGAAACCTTCACGTTCCTTCCTCAGGCTGTTTCAAAGGGCAATTAGCTGGGGCACAAAAGATGCTGCCTTTTGGTAAGCATATGCATATGAAGTGCGGTCTAAAATCCCATGAGTCAAATTTCAGTATTTTGTACCCGGGGAAAGGAGCAATTGATTTCGGTTGGGGATTTTTGCCAGGTGAAGGCTGACCAGAAAGCAGAGCTTCGAGTACCAGATTCACCCTTTCTGCCATTAAATACTTTTGGAGAGCAGAAGGGGTGAAAGATCTGGCATGCCTGTTTCAGTGCTGGAGCCGTGATGCTCAGCTGGAAGACGGTCCCTGGGGAGCCATTGCTGGGGACGGCTGTGGTCCGCGCAGGGAAGAGGGGAAACCAGGGCTGGGCTCACCCAGCAGAGCACCGTGCTCTGCTGAGGCAAACACCAGCCCAGCAAAAGCTGGGCATCTCCTCTTCAACAGAAAAGCTGTGAAACGAGAGGTGGGCAGGCTCAGGCGCACCGGACACAGGCAGCGCGGGGCTGCATTAGTGCACACTTAGAGAGAGCTAAGGAAGGAAACCAGCAAACCAGATCTCCCCATGCCAGCTTAAAAAAACCAACATACACAGAAGGTAAACAAATACCATCACCAGTGGAAACACAGCCATTCTCATCTCCTTCACATAGGCAGTGGGGAATGGTGCAGGGCTGCCCGGCCAGGCTGCCTGCAGCGCGGAGATGCACCACGGCTCGGGGGAGCCCAGCTGCTGCCGTCCGCCCCAGGTTTGGTCCCCTCCCTGGTTTTGTTGGCAAGGACACCCCTTATTTTTTCACAAGCCACCCCCAGGTTTTAACAACTTTCCCCCTCTGCAGACCCACGCCGAGCTGAACTACTATGAGCATGACACTGTGAATCCTTGGGATGGGAGGTTTTGTCTGTGTGGCAACTGATGTGCTTTTCATGAGCCGTTTCAGCCTTGCGTGAGCCCAGCAAGCGGGGTCTGCAGGCACCGCTCCTCGGGGTCTGCAGGCACCGCTCCTGAAAGCTGCCCACCTGAAGCTGTGACAATGCCGGGAAGGACAAAGGATGCAAAGGCAAATCGTGCCATGGCCTTTTGCTCACCTCAGCTTTGAGAGCACAACTGCGGTATCTGACCAAAACCATGACTGAGCTCCCCTTTGCTAAAATCATTGCTTCTGATATCCCATGCGGTGCCCGAGAATGGGGTCCCCAAGGGAGATGCAGGCTTCCCTTGTTTTTATATAAAGACACTGCGTTATGCCTCATGAATGCAGGGTTTACTCATGGGTGCCTTTCTCCTGTGAGCAGTACCACGCTGTGACCTGCCCAGGAAACGCAGCTGGTTTCCTGCAGCGAGCCGGGCAGTGCCTCGCTAGCTGAAGAGCTCGTTCACCTCCCTATCGCTCCTGCACCAGCCTCTTGGGATCCTCCAGGAAGGTTCTCATCTGTGGATGAAAAGCGCTTGGCAAGGGGATGAGCGGCGCTCACAACCCTCATGCATGGAGGGAAAGCGACCCGCCCCAGCTCCGGCAGTGGGAGCTCGGTGCCTGCCTTCCCGCTGGCCTGGACGTGGGATGTGCACCAGGGAGAGGGAAACAGTTACGACACAACCAGGAGGAAGATGCGTGTGCATGTATGCATTGCAAGGACATTGTGTCCTAACACCGAGGTGTGAAGAGGGAAGGAGTTCCCTTCAACAAAGCTGCCCCAGTGAGAAGAGGCCAGGGATGGGCACCTTCATCCCCTGCACTCTGTCTCTGCTGGGGCTGGCAGGCTGCTGGCATGAGCTAATTAACCCTTCAATTGCTGGGGAAGCTCAGAGGACCTTAATTTGATAGTCACCATAAAAATATTTTGTCTGTCAACAGAGTCTTTCATCCAAGGACCTCAAAGCGCTTTACAGGTATTAATTAAGCTCACCAAGGTAACTATGAATAATTATCGTCATTGAACAGCATGGAGAACTGAGGCCAAACTTGCCCAAGACCATCTGTCAGGCCCTGAGGACTGGTGCGGAAGAGGAACAATTCCCAGCTACGGTCGCCAGACTGCAAACCTTCCTGCAGAGAACAGCCTCAGCCTGCAAACCGGCCGAGTCTGCAGTGCTCCGCTCATCGGTGTCCTCCCCTAGAATACCACATGTTCAAAGGACAGGGGAAAAAAGTTATTTTCATTTCGCAATACAATGCAATTGATATGACTGTGAAAAATTAGGCAAAAATTACATGAAAATATAAACTCCCTGTATCAGTGTGAAAGCTTTCTGAATAACAGAAAAGGAATGCTGTTTCAGTTATCCCATGTCTTGTGTTAGTCCTTTCTGCTGTTTTACGTGAGACTAGTAGTTTCTGAAAGTAATGGATAGTAAATCAGGTGTTGAGGAATTAGGGACAGAATTTAATATTTTAAATCCAAAATGATCAAACCTTCATTTATACAAATTTCCTTATTATTTCCCCTTACTATTATGAATCTCAGGGCTTGGAGCACTTCCATTTTCCTATGTCTCCAACCATCCTGTATCAAGGAGTTTCAGATCAGGGTTGCTTAGGTTGCAAGTTCAGGTACATTTTAAAGTGATAAAGACTCACTGTCATCATCTAGTCTGAACTCTTGCACAGCTCAACCCAGAGAAATTTAGCTATTTACCTTGTAGATAGCCCAACTACTTACATCTCTTTATTTGGTTAATTTTTGTGGATGTATCTGTAAGTGCTGAAGGCCTCTGAAGTTTCCCCACCTTCCAAACCCTGCTCCATGTTGCATGGAGGGGTTCCAATATTGGGCTTCTTGTTTGCAAATTCCTTACCTACAGGAATGTTGTGGGAATGAATACAAATATTGTGAGATATGAAGATATCAGAGCAATGGGGAGGGGAGTCATAAATACACCTCATGCAGATAATAGCAGTTATAAATTCTATTGCCTTGATCTGGCTTGGCACTGGCACTCTGCAGAACTACTTGCTGTGCTCGTTCCTCTCTCCATGTCAAGTTTCACTGTTTATTATTGATACATAACTATAGCATGATGGTCGTCTTCTGGACAGTTCCGGATAAAAGCAGCCTTTCCAGTTTGAATTAAGCACTTTCCAAAGCAACAGCAGCTAAACTGGAGAATATCCATATGAAGTGTGTTATGGGGTTAAACTGATGATTTGTCTTATGCCAGCACAACTTTCCTGCACAAGTAGCTTTTAGACAGCTCAGCCTCTCAGTTCAAACCATGCTTGACACCTGAGCCACAATAGATGGGGCTCTGAGGGATGAATGATACCCAGAGTGAAGAAATGGAGTAGATGACTCTTCTTTGTCATAGAGGAGCCTGCAGCATCATGACTAGACTGGAGGTGATGGGAACTTCTCCCCCAGTGGAGAGAAGCTAGGGGTGGTCTCCTGGAAGGGGAGCTGACGTGGGTGTGCTGTGAATGGGGAGGAAATGCCATTGGTATGGCGGTGGCACCACGTGTCCTCTACTCCAGGCACACGGTGGGAAGGATCTGTAGGCTCGGAGGAGTCCTTCCTCCTTCTCCCCATGCAGAGTGCCATCTGCCCCGTGGCTTCGCTAACGCAGGTGCCTCTGCCCCATGCCTCACCCTGCCCATCCAGGGTGCAGATGGTGATGCGCCCACAGGGACCTCCTCACCCATGTGACTGGAGTGCATGTTTCATTGCTGCTGAATCCCTGGGAAGCTTCAGATAAAAGGGACAGGCAGGGCGGTGGTACAGGGTTTCAAGTTCGTGACCGGTCAATTAGGAAGGGGGAGCTTCTTCTCAAGGAGTGCTGGAAACCTCCTCACCCAAGCCATCGCAAACTGAGCTCGATGAAGTGTTTCAGATCAGTGCTGCCTGTTTCCAATTACATCCCAGAGCATTTCTGCAGTGAAGAGCCAAAGTCTTGATTTATAGGCTTTTGGGCAAGGGAATGCAGTGTTTTTTATTATCTTTATCTCTAAATCTGCTCTTGTTACTTGTTGCTTACAACAAACTTGCAGAGTCTAATGCAAAGGTCTTTTGTTAAGGTTTCCTACATTCAGATGCTAAAATCCTTCATTAAAGCTCAGGCTAGCTGCTTCCGCATCAGATAGATAGGCCCATCCATTTCACTCCGCTCAGCGTGCCCTTGGGAGGGGAACACGTGCTTTGGGACAGCATCCCCTCAGAAGGTGGGCGAGCTGGAGACCTCAGGCTGAGGCTATGCAGCCACACTGCCGTCCCACCCAGACCTCGGCCACGGCCGGAGCCAGAGCACTCGCTCACGCCTCGTGGGTGCCGTGGATGGTGGGAGAGGCAGCCAGCCCACTCCTGCGCCACTCGCTCTGCACCAGACATTCCTCTGGCTGGATTTTCTGCTGCATTGGCTTCCCACATATTTATCCTGACATCACATGGGCTGGGGCCCTTCCCGCCTCTGCCCAGTGTGAGTTTGCTGTGCAAAAAAAAAATCACTTTTAGAAAACGATGCCTTCTGTGGAAGGAAAACGCTCAAATGCAGCAAAGAAGAGTTTTATGAGCTTTGCTTCAATACTTGTTGTGCAACATCCTTACGGGATTTCATTATTTATGATTTTATCTAACTACAGTCTATGCCTAATAGCTCGGAGGTGCTGTTGATTAATTTTTTCCAGCTCTTTGATGTACCGGCAATAACTTGTCCATGTTGCCCTGTGTCAGTAAAGTGGAAATTGCCACGGCATAGTCAAGGTGTGGCATCATGAGGTGGCCAAAGCTGGAATAACTGCCTGTGTCCACAGTAGGACCGAGGTTCCCCCTGGCCACACTCTCCCGACTTGCATTGGCTGATGGCGCTGTAATGAGTCAACTCATTAAAATAGGAAAAAACGAATCCAACTGAAAAACGTTGGGTTTTTTTTTTTTTTTTTTGCTGGGTTAGTGAGTGGAACTCGCTCTCTATGCGGCCAGGTATGTACCAGAGCCGGCGCAGAGGACGAAGGGAACAATCAGGCAGTGAGGAGCGGCAAGAGGAGGAAGAGGAGAAAGAAGGGCAAGTGGGGGCAGGCTGTTAAGATCATCTTTTGACACCACACCCTACATATGGACACTGTCAGTCTAATTCCTACCGTACTGGTTCCGTCCTCGATGTTGTAATCTGTTTCTGTGAATCTTTTCAATTAGGTAGTGATTTATTGGTTAGTGGGGTGGGTTTGGACAACCTCCAGCAACAGGCACGAAACCCATTGCCATGCTGAGCTCCGTCCCATTGCCTGCAATGCAAAGGCATAAAATTTTTTCTCCAGGAAATGAATCTTTTTCAAAGTGATTATAAGATTATATGACTAGGCTATCAAGTGATGTAAACCTGCCCATTTCCAAAAGCTTCGGTGTCGTTACACCACTTACAAAAGGATTTGCTTCAAAATTTTTAGCTGTCACAGCACATTAGTTGCCGATTAACCGGAGGTCTTCCTGAAAAGAGTGCATTTATCAGCATAAATGGACCTCTCGGTTCCCTTACGTAGAGGTTTTCAGTCTGCCCAAGTTAAAGTGTTTGCCAGTTCAAAATTTATTATTCCTTGTCATCGCTTCTCTTACAGTCATCACCTTTCTGGTATTAGTCCAATTCTGTGGATTTGTCAATCATCACCACCACAAAGAAATCCGGAGCCAAAATAAACCTGGCACAACTTGATTTCTGTATTACAAATGTACTGGCACAAACGTTGTCCACAAAATCTCCCATTTCAGCACAGTGCTTGAAATCCCATTGACTTCAATTAGTAAGTTAAGCAAGTGCTTAAATGCCGTGTTTGAACCGGGGCCTGAAGACCGTACCTTGGCCAACTAGAGTTGTTGTCTCTTTTTTTAATAGTTATGCAGCTTTTAGAGGAATTTCCATGTTTCAGTTTAGTCAAGACATCAAAAACTTGGGTGAGATCAAGGAGAACTGAAAGCAGATACTATGTTGTCGTCTGGCATCTTTAATTTACAAACTGTTTGTAGTAGGTTAAGCATTAAGGATTCAAGGAGAGTGAATGAAACAGTGAGATGGTCTTCGAGGACACTTCACTCTCCCTAAAGTTATGGTGTCAAATCTTGAAAAAAAAAAAATCTTGCTCAGGCATAATGACACAAGGAAGGGAATTACTGACGTATAAAATAAGGGAAAAATGTGGACCACTGCGAATAGGCTTTACTTCATGGTAGCTGATGGTCCCTGGCAATTTTATATGACACGCTACTCCTGTTCTCCCTGTATGCAATTACATAGGCATATCAGTGTAATGCATGGTTATTACAAAATAACCACAACATGCTGGGAAGAACATTTTATGCTTCTTAGTTGGACAAGGCTCATCTGGTCTTAATCTGTTTTTTTTTTTCTTCTTAAGGAACATCTTCTATTTTAAGATTTTCCCCATTTAGCCAATGGAATCTATGTTAATTTGACCTCTATTAAATAGATTTTTTTCCATTATTCTCTCTGCTGATCAAAGAGCTCTGGGGCACTTTCCTGAGAGGCAGGCATACCTTGCCGCTGGGGCAGGAAGGCAGAGCAGCGGCATGCAAATGCTCCTCCACCTTCCTCCTGTCGGGAAAGCGGCTTCCAGCCCGGCCGCCTCCGAAGCCAGCTGCTTGTGCTCAGCCCTGGACCCGCGCGCTTCCCTCGCCCAAACCTGTCTCTCCCGGGCACACTCGCGCTGCCACACTGGGAGGTTTCGCTACCGTGAGAGGTAGAGCCATCGGGCACCGTCCCTTTTCCCACCGGCTCTGGGCTCCTCGCTCAGCGCTGTGGGGAAACCCTGGGGAGCTCTGCCTGCATGGCGGCTCCTCTCAGCCACGCAGTTGCTGAAGGAGAGGGTGGTGGCGGCAGCTTTTTCGCCTCTGTTTTTGACAGGACTGGCAGGGGCTGCTGCTTGACGCAGGGCTCATTCCCGCAGGAGACTGGGAGATGGGCACAGACCATGCCCGCCATCAGCCAGAGCCTCCAAAGAGGAGGGCTGGTGGAGAAGCGGCCTGGCCCTGGGCTCTGGCGTGAGCCGAGGCAGGCGATGCGGCATGGCCGACAGCGGGACGGCGGGGAAACTGCCTGTTCCCAACCGGTGTTCTTGAGTTCCAGCTTTAGACAATAAAGGACTGAAATCTCGCACCTGACTGAAATGTCTCAGGGCATGGCTGTGCTGTGTGATGGAGTGAAGAGCCCTGAGCCTGCCTGGGGAGAGGCACGGCCTTTGGCCTCACGCCGCTCCTATGCCGCCCCACCGGGTCCGTCCTGCCGCTTGACTGCGGGACGGGATGCACCAGCTCCGGCACGGGCCCGGCGGCCGCCGCGACAGAGCAAGGGCAGCTGGGGAGCCTCCGCACCGCCCTTCCCGGCATGTCCGCTCCCGGGCAATGCAGGCGGGATGCAGCAGGAGAGACACGGGCCGAGGACGGATCTGCCTCCCAGCCTCACGCCGAGACCGGGCACAGCTTCCCCGCGCCCTGGCAAGGGTGGGAGCAGCGGCGCTGGCTGCAGCATGGCCGGGCCTAGCCCCCGTCCCGCCACGGAGTGGCCATGCCGGCCTGGATGAGTCACATCCCTGCTTTTTGCCTCAGTCCCTTGTTTGTAAAATGGACACAAATACTTTACAAGGGTGTTGTGAAACCTAATTAATTAATACCTGTAATGCACTTTGATGTCCTCGCATGAAAAGTCCTATATAACTACAAAGCATTTTTAATGTTATAAAGCAAGAACTTCTTGCTGTCTTGCCTTGGCAAAGAGGCTGATTAGATGTTATCAGTTTTGCTGTTTACATGTACAGAAACTGCTGCAGTATGGTTGGGATCCTGTTTTGTTTTTAAAGAGTAACAGTAAAACGATGGAAGAGTTAATCTGGGGGTCTGTTCCCTGTAACTTCAGGGAGCGGCCAGAAGTGATTTTATATTTACTGTCAATGAAATAAGCTAAACAAGAAAAAAAAAAAACTAAAACCCCAAACTAAAAGAGTAAGTTGACATATCTATGCATACCGGTGTGTCCCGATCACACCTGCAGTAACTCTACTGAAAGGCCTTCTAGCCCGAGCTTGAAGAAAAAGCCGTATGACAGGAGCACTTAATCCTGCGTTTTAAATGATTGTGTATGGCTTGTGTTTCACAGAAATCAACTGGCTCCTAAATAAGAGCCTGTTTGGGTGAGATCTGTTGACTATTTTTGTCTCATCTGCCATTAAGACTGTCCCCTTTGCAGTTTTACTACTTCAGTGGTAAAGACCCAACCTGGGGTTAGACTGAGGAGCCCTGATTATGCCTTCATCATGAAATGCACGGTGCTGTCATGCCAGCAGACACAATTGCATAGCCCGTGCTTTAATTTACACTCATTTGATAACTAATGTTAAAACCGGAGGAAGCCGTGCTGTATGGCCCTTCCCTTAGAGGGCTCAATGATGTATGTGCACAGTGGAGGGATGAAAGCGCAGCTTTAAATGTTAAAATTCCCGACAGGCCTGTCCAGCGCTGCATCTAAAGATGCACTAATAAGTTAATGACAAAATATAAATGCGTTGACTCCTGTAATTTAGAAAACTGGAGCTGAAGGAGTCTTAATAAACCTGCTTTTCTTTCCCAATTAACACTGTTTACTTTCTGCATTTCCTTGACCTTGAAAAGCGATCCTGCACAATTTCACGTGCTTGCCTCCACCTTTAGCCCTTACAGCACGAATGCAGCACCCAGACTGTGCATGGCTCAACTGGCGTCACACTTGGGTTAAATTAGGTTATAAAACTAGAATAAAACTCCATATAAACATTTACTCCACATTTACAAGACGTACTTTGCAGTCAGTCCTCCCAGGTCAGGATAATTTCACCGTACTCAGCAGTGTCGTTCTGGACCGACAGCAGCACAGCGGTGATGAGCCTCTGCTCCGTCCCTCTCCGTCTGCCAGCACCCACTTTTTCTTCCTTCCTTGAAATCTATATCTGGCTGCAAACTTGGACATTGTCATTTTGCTGACACAAATAGGTAAATACACACATGAAGCACACTGCAAAGGGCTCTTTGTATGCTGTCATTCCAGCAGCCGCCTCAAAGCTTGGGGATGCCCGGAGTTGCCTGTGAGCAATAAGCAATTGCTCACAAGCACTTTTTTGGTCTTTTTTGTTTTGTTTTTAATTACAGCTTCTCCCTGTGCTCATCTGGACAGCGTTGGGAGGACAGCGGGATCCCGTGCATGGCAGCACGGCTGGCAGCGCTGTGGCTGAGCCGGGCGTTCTCGGCCCGTCCTGCCCGGCGCAGCAAGAGGGGAAGGAGCCGAAGTCCAGCGCAGGTGTAAGCAGATGGAGGCAGGAATACGCACAGTGAGAGGAAACTGGGTACATCGCCTTTGCAAAACCAAATAAACAACACATTTGAAAAAAAAAAGGCCCCCAAAACCCAGCTTGGACAAAATCCTTTCCTCCCCCCAGCCCCCAGCAACAGTGGGTTGCAGAGGCTGAAGTGTTTTCACACTGAAAGCATGGCAGCATTTGGGAGCTTTCTTTACAGTCTACAAATAAACAAAACTCGGGGAGTGTTTTGCATTCAATAGTTAATCACAGTTGGCTGAGTGTTTATATTTTTCTTCACTGTAAAGGCATTCTTGGTCCGCCTCCCAAACAGCTTGTTTTGTCTGCAAGATTTAATCTTGAGTGGCAGGACTAGGCGCAAAGACAAGCCTCAAAACAATTCTTATTTTTCTATAGCAAGATGTCAGGATGTAAAAGCTAACTTCCCTGCAAACAGGCCCCTCAGGTTGGCATGCACAGTGCTTCTTGCTACAATTTCCAGTCTGCCCTGATACCTGGCCCATAAACCAGCTCATTTCACTCAGTTTTAATACTTCCCTGTTTGTGAATTGCTCTTTAAATAGTCTAAACAACTCCAAACGACTAGAATTCAATGCATGTTGGACCAGTTTCCAGCCCTAGCTCCTCCCTGAAGAAGCATCTTGTTTGTATACAGGGAGCACTGGCTCCAGATGCCCAGCCTACTTTCAAATCCTAACATGGTTTTTCTTCAAGGCAACATCAAGGTACCTTTCATAAAAATGAAGGGATGATGCAATATGTCTATAGTGCTTCAAGTATTCAAGCTACACTGCTCAGGATTAGCTTGGGCAGTTACTTAAGAGCACTGTGTTGTATAGACATGAGTCACATTTTTGCAGTGGTCCCTACTAAGACAAGCGACAGAAAAATTACTGAATTTGTGTCTGCACTTCTAAGATCTGAAAATGGTTAGAAACAGTGAACTTTTGAAATCTCACCACTTTTGCTCTTCGTTTCCATATGCTATTGCCTCTGAACCGTCTTTAAAGGTAGATAATATCAGGTTGTGCTTGGTTGTGCTTAGATGTGTTTTAAAAAAGTTAGTAAAACCACCTCAAAGTTGCCTGAGAGGTATGTCTGCAGGTCTTTTAGTCCAGCCTTTCTCTTGAAGCAGGACAATCACCATCACTAGATCAGGACCGCCATGGCTTTGCTTATTCATGTCTCAAAAATCTCCAGGGAGATGCCCCAACCTCCAGAGGCACCTCTTCCACTCCTGGACTGTCCTCTTGGTGGAAATGCTCTCTGCCCTGGGCTTGGTGTCCTGGAGATTTGTGCCTGTGATAGTGTCACTTTTGGAGGAAGAATTTTTGATAAAAGTCTTCCCTGTAAACATAATCTGACAGAGCCTGAAGGAAGGACTCATGAAACTTCCCGCAAATTCATTTCAACAGCTTCTGCAGCTCCCCTAATCCGCTAGACATTGGTATATACTTCTGGTACTTCTTTGCCGTATATGCTTTAAAATCAGTAGAAGCGGTTCTTAGCAAAGATGGGGTCTGTACAAATCATGTGTTACATGATGCTGGTAACCTCCAGCATATTCGGAGAATTTTCTCTGAGCTGCCCTCAAGTACAGGACCTGCTTCTTGAGCCTGCTCCATGGCACCTCTGGGGCAGAGAAGTAACACTTCACAAAGTATAGCTGATGTGGGGACCCTTCTACCAGAATATATCACAGTGATGAGTACGCGGCTGAATTTTAAAAAGGGCCAAATAATCACAATCTGTATTTCTAAACCACCGTCATAAAAATAATGCTAAATTCAACAAAATGGCAACTGCAAACACAGAAGAAATAATCTTGTTATCCATAAACAAGCATGAGAAACCAGGCGATTAGATTATTTTGAAATCTCACTTTCTCATAAAGTGCCCCAGCACCAGCTAATGCCAGAGACAGGGAATCAGATTCCACCAAGCAATATCGTGACAGACACCACCTCCTCTTCGAAAACCAGGCACCTCCGAGTGTTGTTTGCAGCCTTACTTTGAAAAGGCTTTTCCTCATGAGCAGGTATTTACCCAGCTTTGCGCGAGCAATCCATGTCGGTGCTGAACACCCATCCACGGGAAGAGAGGAAGGCAGGATCAAGTTGCGGGGGTTTTTCATGCAACCTGCCCATAATTAGCCTCAAACAGCAGCTGAGTCACTCACAAGAGTCCCAGGTGCTATTAGGACCAGACACGCCACGGCCTAGCATATAATTATACCAGCCACCACCGTGCGGAAACTGCTCCATTTAGCTATCTGACCCCATTAGTCAGAAGCTGTTATTTCTTCTTGGCTACAAGTGCTGTGGGTGCTTTGAAGAAGACAAGCCCAATTCACACAGCACAAACTCATTCACCCAAACTCACCTCTTTCTTGCTGAAACCAGAAGATGCCATCCTCTTTCCCAGTTCACCTCTGGGCTGCCTGAGAGCACCCCTGTGGTCCAGAGGCAAACAGAGGTGCTGAGACGCAGCACCCACTGGATACATGGGACCCAGAGATCGGTGCAGAAAGTCTAGGCAACGCAGCATGCTGCAGTATCTTTTTCACCAGAAAGCAATGATAAAACAACCATTGAAACAAGCCACGGAACTGAAGAAATGTAAGAAACAAACTGTTTCGATAACACAGATTTTTATTTGGATATTTTGCTTCCCTTTCTCGTAGGGAGGATAGAAAAGTTCAGATGGGAAGCTGGCTGCTGATGGCCCCTGAACTTTCTGTGTGCCTCTAGGGCTGGCGATGCAAGGAGAAAGTTTTCTGCAGCGTCCGCTCTCTGGTAGAATAGAGACAGCTGAATAGAGAGCAGGCTCAGTTGGCCAAAACACACAAGAAATCGCCCTTAGCTGGCAGGGCTGGGCTTGAGTTGCAGCTGGATTTTGCAGCTGCTTTTTCCCATCAAGGTGTTAAGAGGAAATGCCCGGCTTCAGCAGCAGCAGGGTGGCATTCCTCTCTGGCACAGCTCCTCTGTCACATACAAAAATGAACCTAACCTCAGCTGCTGAGCAACCAAAGCCTGTTACCTCCTGCAGCTGGGATCTCATGGAGAGGGAGCAAGGGGGACCTGGGTAGCGGAGGAGGCTACGTACAGCGACTGAGGCCGTTTCGCTAGCCCACTGAGGAAAAGCAGAAAAAGGTCAGAGTTTTTGTCACTCCTGGTTGTCATCCTGTCAGACCGAGTTCAAGTGAGGTTTGCTGGGAGGGGTGCGCCATGCTCGGGCTGCTGCTGACTGTGCAGTTCAGAGAAGAAATGCACGGCTCCAACCTCGAGCTGCTACTCTCACACCAGCGCTACACCCCCTTTGAAAGACACAAATAACCTTGACGGCTCTGATTTTTAAACAAGTACTAAAAAACTTTTGCTGAAAGGGACAGTGGAATAAAGGAAACAAGATGTCAAATTATAATCAGCTTGAATCATTTTGATTAAACACCGAGGAAATAAAACGTACCCTGTTTGCTGGCAGGCCTGATGACTTACAAAGTACTCACCCCACCCAAATCAAGGGCTTGAAATGGAGCAGCAGTGGAACAGAAACCCCTGATAGCGTCAGATTTGCTTTTCCCTGGTACCACGTTGCCATCCTCAGGGATAGAAAAAGCATCATTAGGGTTTAAATAGAGTTTGATGAAAACACGGAGCACCCCAAGGATCAATTTTCTCCACAGGCAGCTGCAGCACGAGGCTTTAATTCTTCACCCTCTCTGGTGACAGGAGAAACGGGGAGCTCTAGGCACAAATAACGTTAGGCTTCTAGTGTGTATTTTGCTTTTCATGCCTGCAATTAAATGCTTGCTTTACTTCCTGTTGTTTAAAACTGTGTTTATTCTTTAGTGCTGCAAGAAAAACCTCCTGTATTTTTTTTAATTTGCACTGGGGACACGTTTGAAGGCCCATATTGTAGACTCAGCAAGTGGCAGGGCAGCCGCCAAACCTTGCTTCCTTTGTTGATTTCTTGATGATTTAAGACCTATTTTCAGCAGCTGATCCCAGTTTCCCCCCTGCCTTTTTGCTTGGTAACTACCATTTTAACAAAATGGTGTTTGTGCAGTGCCTTGGAAGCAAGAATTGAGCTTTTAAACGTAAGACAGGGAATAAAATAGGAAAAGCAGCACTAAAATCACCTACACGCCACGGCTTTTCAAGCCACATGCTTAGAAATATATGGCAGAACCTTTGAGTTCTTGCAGAATAATGCTGCTAGTCTTTTATTTCTTACATAGCTAAAATTACTTGCATGTTTCTGATATCTTTGTTGTTTACCTTCTCCCAGTGCAAAGTTTGAAATTATTCTCTGAATCTACAGAAGTCAGTAAAAAAAAAAAGACAAAAACCCGTACTGTTGATGTACATTGTTCAGACTTTTACTGGCTTTGCCTATAGGGACAAACCCTATTGTTTCAAAGTACAAACAGGAAAAGATATAGCCTGATCAATGGTTTATTTAGGTGCAGGCTTCCTTCAGAAAAGGAGAATACACTTTCCCCCTGCTGATGCTAAGATGCGAATTAAACTAAGATTTGGTGCAAAAAATGTATCCAATGCCGTCAGCATAATTATCCTCTCTGTTCTGGGTAACAACAGAGTATTTTCTCAGAATTATTCTGTTGCGGAGAATGCAATACTCAGCCTAATAAATAAAAAACAGTTTCTACAGTAAGACTGATTATTTTTACATCAAATCATTTCGTATTTAATGTAGGTCCATTCGACGCTGGCACACACTTGGAACAACTACTGGTTGCCTTGTTAAAACATAAACCTCAAAGTTGATAAAAATAGCAGTAACTAGTAAGGATGAAACAAAATTGTCAGAACATTACAGACACCTGAAAATAAAAACTGAAAAGGAGATGACAAAGGATTTTCAGTAACATTTAAGAAGTAAGAAACAGTGTAACCTTTAGGTTACAATACATCAATTACAGAGACATAAGTAATTTAAGGGAAGAGAGTTCACTGGCAGTCAGTTTGGTCACAGACTTAATTTGCTTCACAGGGAAAGGACAGCACCCTGTAATTAACAGTAACATTCAGAAGCCATGTCCAAAGCTTGTTACCTCCTTGCACCATGCCTTTCTCACAAAGTTGGAAGGCTGAGAAACTCCTCTTCTCTGCTGACAGAGGACACCTCCCCTTCATCTCCGTGTATCGCTGCTGTGTAGACGTGGTATTAGAAACGTATTTCAGACCTGCAGGGGTGACCCTCACATGCTACTGTGGGTTTCTATTGCCTGCTGCTTCTCCAGTTGTTAAGGGTACTGACACGGGAGGAGGAAGATGCCCAAGCAGCAGTCCCTACTCACTACTTAAACTGGTTTTTGACTTTTGTTACACCCCCAGCCTTCTTTTAGGAGGCGCTGCTTGACAGAGACTAACCAAACCTATTCCCCTCTTTCCTAGGTAAGAAGTCTCTGTGTAAAACCACCTGAAGTAAGACTTAAGGTACTGCACTTCATTGCTAAATCTCGCCTTCTGACTGATTCACCAAAGATGCTTACTGCCACGAGTGCCAGACAGGATGAGGGGAAGGAAACTCGCATAGAAACATGCCTAGTGAGGGTCTACCAATGCGTAGGAGATCCCTGCTAATTCTAGAAATGATTTCTTCTCAAAAACTGAGTCATGTCTACTCCATATATGAATGGGAGGATGTTCAAGGACACAGATGATACTGAAAATGTTGCTGGTTCAGCAAATGAAACGTGCTGATCAACAAAGTGATGACCAGCACAACAGAAAGATCAGTGAAGGCCAAACTACATATGATATAGTGAACTTTTATTTATTCTGCCAGCTGTTTGTCCAGTCTTTCCAGCAAGTTCACAAGAAGTCTAACTCTGAATCCGAAAGATTACTTCTAGCACAGTGGATTACATATGCAGATGAATCAAGGCTTGACTGTAAGTTTGCACCTCAAGGACCTTTGGAAAATCATGCATTAGTGGAGTTTAGTAACTAGAGACTTACTGCATTCTTTCAATCAAAATTATGGCAGAGTAGAACTTGGGCTTTTCAATATGTTCATAACATTGCTATTTTTCTCCTATGTTTTGTGGTTCTCATAAACCAAAGAAACTAGCCTACGTCTGACTGCTCATTTTAATTGCATAAATCATGTAATAGGAAATAAAGCGCTGAAAGTCTCATTGCCATTAAACAGGCCACAATGAATATTATCATAAAACAGGAGATAACTGAAATAACTCCATCTTACTAGATTACAACTTTTGTGGCTATCTTAAATGCCTTCAACAGATACTTGATTCAATATAAAATTATTAAAACTAACTCTCTTTTCCGATGTAGTATTGATATAGCAATCCTCCTTCTGGAGAGAAGAGTTTACTCATTTCTATGCCTTTCCTCCCATTACCCCATTTGTAGTGCTAACACCCCCAATACATTCTTCTGAGAACTATCAGGAAAGGCTCCATAAAATACTGTGCAGGTCAAAGAGTGCAGAGCGGCTTTGAATATAGAATATGTTCATTAAGTGTAACAAAAATGCCTTTTCTTTTAATCTAAAATTTGATAAGCTTGCAGACTTTATCTTAAGCCCAAACAGTTCAGTTTCTCAACTCTTCTACCTTTTTCTTTTTTTTTTCCAAAATACTACCAGTTGTGGCATGAAGTAAAATTAGACTGAAACCATTGGCACATTTCCATATATGCTAGAGAAAAGTTAGTGAAACATCACTGAATTCAACATAAGGAATTGCTGGCATAGGCTTTTTATATTCTTAAAGTCCTTTCTTACATGGCTTCTAAAACTCTTAGATCTTAATAATAAAGCAGTCCTTTGACCAAAATTACTAGGACTGAGGTGAAGGATGTATTTTTGGTTGAAAATGCATATTAATGCTGAAGAGCGGACCTCCTTCTGAAATGTTTTGCAATTGCTAGCCTTTGAATCATGGTAACTTCTGAAAAGATTAAAAAAAATACTGGTACCACTTGGACAAGCAGGTATATAAAGCAAACACTGTGTTCATGGAGCAATCACTACAATACTGAGTCAAAAACAAGGTTATAAAGTGTAAGGTTATAAAGTGTAAGACTCCAGGAATCTACTGATGCAACTTGAAGGTTTGGGTTTTACCTTTTGAAAATGCTAGAGATTGTTTCTATCAGATTTTGAGCACTATGAGAATAAATGTTTTTCATTAGCCATCCTCCTTCTCCCACCCCATTCACAAGAGTTAGCTTATTCTTGAATATGTGTGTGTGGCTTTGACTTTTACCTGAAGAAATGCAGATGTGAGATCATCCCAGTATACCAAACAGTGCCTGTTTTCAGCCATTTAAGGTTGTTCAGTTACAGTTTTGCTATTCACATAAAACCATTACCCTCCACATCTGCTTTAAGTTTTGGTTTGCATGCAAATCCTAATGCAATGCCTCCAATGAGGGAATTCAGGCTCAGACCTTTGGAGCCATTTACAGCCCTCAGAAAATGCAGCGAGAGTCACAAGGGGGTGGGTCACAGGACAGAATATGCCCCCTCCTCCATAGACTTGGAATAAGGCTTCTGATGTTGTTTGCTGCTTAATTTCCAGCCAAGAACTTCAGTATTAAACATAAACTAAAATTTTGCCTATAAACTAGCTAAAATTACCCGTAGTTTCTAGAGGCGAATTATTTGCATAATTCTTAATTATTAAGCTTCACTGCTCAAAACCCATCTACATCTCCTAGGCGGACATTCCCCTGGAAAGCACTATTTTTAATGTAAAATAACAAATTTTAGAAAGGGTAGGAGAAAGCTGCCAATCAAGTAATTTGATGAAATTTCATTGAATAAGCAGATAGTGGTGCTATAGTGAATAATTTCAAATTAAATGTTTTCCAGTGCCACTGTATCATCTGCATACTATTCATTTAGTTCCTTATATTTAGAAGAAGTAGGGCACATTTTCCATATGCCATTTATAAGCAACATACACTGTTAATTTTATTCCTTACTGGAAAGTACCCTGGTCTATTTACAAATTAATTTGGGAAGTGACATTGTGACAGTTAGCCCCAACTGGTGCGCCTGACACAAGCGTAAAAGAAAGGATGAATAGGTGGGATTTTGCATTTGGCGTTTCAGAATTAGGGGAGGTAACGTTTCCAGTTATATACACTTAAAATTATTTCTGAGAAGACATGTTGAACTTAAGCATTAAGCTAAATACCTATAGCCTTACATTATTTCATCAGTTATTTTCCAAGACATCATTCATTCCTTTGTTGAAAGTCTGCTTCTTAGCAGTATTTATCTTACTTGGAAAAATTACAGGCCTATGAAACAGCTTTATTTTAGTTATATACTGATTTATATAACTAGTTCCTTGCACATCGGTACTGAAGAAGTAGAACTTTTTCATAATGGCAAGGGGACTTAATTAGAAAAGCACCAAAATTGCACAACTGGAAATAAAAACAAAGCATAAGAGCATAGCATTTCATATAAGATGAGTTTCAACTGAAATATTAAAAAATCCCCTCCAATACCTTGCCATATTAATATCAGACTAGCTTGAAAGGCACTGAGAATTGAACAGTGCAACTCATATCCATACCTCTGAGAATAACAACCACAGTGAGACGCAAACCTCCAAGGCAGAATATGGCACTGTACAGTCCATTAGGCATTCCTGGTACATATGGCAGTTTTATATTTTCTTAGGATAAGCTGGAAATGTTAACTAAATATACAAATTACATAGTATTTGCGTGGGAAAAAAAATTATCCATTTTACACCATCTGAAGACAAGGAAACAAGGCATAACATACAGGACATTGTTGGCACAAGAAAATGTTAACATATCAAAACATGCCCTTTTAAATTTAATCCAGTGGATATATAAAGGAACAGTGGTGGTAGAGGTAAAGGGACAGGACGAATACCAAACATTCAGCTTTAAGCATGCTAGTGAGGTCTTTGTTTCAGAAATCTGACAATAACTGAAGCTACCAAAACCATTTCAGAGGCAAGAAAGCACCTATCAAGACAGTCCAACCCATTTCCAGGCATTCTTCTTGCAGGCTGACAGGACACGTGCAGACTGAAGGATCTGTCCGGTATCATCTCCGTGCCCGAGGCTGCCTAAAGCTTCCCATTAGCAAATGCTGCCTCCTGGAACTGAGGGACAAACGTTTTGAAATATGCCCTAGTGAAAAAAAGAATAATGCATGGTTAGGAAGGAGTAAATGGAGAACATGGTGTGTGCATGTATGTAGCCAGGGTTTTAACAGAGAAGCATGTTACCATGCTCAGTCCGTTATTAGATCTCATAAATGGGTAGTGTTTTTCTCATGAGTTTTTAGCACGCAGCAGGTCCATACACTTCAGCTTTCTAGACCCAGCAGTACTTCCTTCTTACAGTGTCCTCACCACTAACCTCTTAATGTGGTCAACATCAGTAACTTGACACTGTCAGAAGAGCCTGATGAGCCATCCATATTTTATCCAATGCAAAGCTCTAGAGATAAACTGTATGATGTACTGGAAAATATACCTTTGAACGGCTGTAAAAGCGAGAAACACTTAGATGAGCCACAAGTGTGGCTATGCCACTGCCTGCAGCATTTTATAACGGACTTTTTGATGCAGTTGACGTTCACCATGTTTCTGGGATAAAAATTTGGTTTTTTCCCCCCTATATTGAAGAAAGCTTCACATATGATACCAAAGGCCCAAAGACCGCCAAGTCAATGGAGTAGGAAAATCACGAAGAGAAGTCAGAATACGTGCAGGAGATAAGCTCTTTATCTGTCTCCTTACAGAACCCTTGACGCAATACAGAGTCACTGTCAATGGCAATAGTTTACATAAGATCTAGTGAATAAATACTAACACTTTGGATGAACTGTAATTCCTTTTCTTAGACTCTGAAAGACAGAACATTATTCTATAAATTAAGATGTGCTTTCTATATGTTGAATCTTAGTCTATCTTCTTTACAAAGAATTGAATGACTCATATAACTGTAAAATGAGCTGAACCTAAGTATCCAAAATTGTGTTTGAACTGTACCTTTGAGTTTATTGCACTGAAATACTCAAACATGTATTAAACATATTTCATATGTCCAAATGATACCCTTTATTTGCAAGTTGTATTAGAAGCTGCTTCACCATTCTGACTACTACTTCCTGCGTCGAACTTTCACTTTCTCTAAATTTTTTTTTAAAAACATTTTTTTTTCTGTTCTTATCACTGGTCTTTATAAATTTCTATGCAAGGAGAACCTCCTCCTGTTTTCCCCATAAAAAAAAAAAAAAGGAAATCCAAAGTGAAAATAGCTGCAATTATGTTAATTATGTTACTGATTTCTCTGCTGGTATACCTCCTGAAGAAAACATAAGCTGATCGTCTTCACAATCGTGATAAGCATTTAAAAGTTCAGGTAGAACTTTTGGCAATCATTGAACACCAATCATACCGCCTCACATTTAAAAACGTTGCAAGATCACAAAAGAGAATGCTCCCCTCTCTTTGTGAAGTTATGCCTGGCAAATTAATTAACAGATAGCTGCAGTCAGCTTTTGTACAAAAGCTGTAAACACACACGAGATGCCGTCCAAAGGTTAACAGAGCAATAGAAAGTAAATGCATTTCTGGACTGAGAAGTTGAGCCCAGAAATGGAAAAGAAAAGCAGCAAAACCAGCACGCACATTTTATAGCATGCATAGATTGTGCTGTGTATTTACAAAACACACTGCAATTTATTAAAACAAAGTTCCGAAAGCAGCCCTCATAATTATGCTCACAAAAGTGATTGTTCATCCTGGCACACATGCATACATAAACCAGCTGAGAAGGTATGCCTGTCATCCGATCTTAACAGTTGAATGCCGTTTCTGTATTTGTGTGTTTATAGCATACATTTGAAATTGTAGCCTAGGTATGTTCCGGTCAGCTCTATGTCATTTTGTTAGCTCAAGGAATATCACTTGCACATTGTCAATGACAGGATCTATCACCCTATTCCTATTTCCTCTGCTTGCTTATTTTAAGCAGCTTCTTCCTTCCCCTTTGATAGCTTCTCTGCAGACTCTTCTTCCATGCACATGCTCTTCTTCACAGAATCACAGAATCATTAAGGCTGGAGAAGACCTGTAAGATCATCACGTCCAACCATCAACCCAACACCACCATGCCCACTAAACCATGTCCTGCAGTGCCACGTCTACAAGTGTTTTTGAACACCTCCAGTGATGGTGACTCCACCATCTCCCTGGGCAGCCTGTTCCAATCCTTGACCACTAACTTAACTGACTTGATAAATGTTGCTTAAAACTTCCCTCTTCCTAAACTGTAAAAATTCTTAATCACTAAATGGGATATAAGCAGAAGTATTTTCCTACATTCTATTTCTTTTCTGAAACACCTGCTTTATAGCATTTCTGTGCTTTGTATTAAAACCACACTTACTGCATTATATTTCAATGACTTTTCTGTCAGGTAAATTCTAGAATGAATGCTTCTGATACCACATGCACCCTCCCACACCATCTTTATCTACACCAGCATCCTTTCTTTTCACTGATTCCTGCAGTAGAGCTTGTATCCTTTGCTGCAAAACTAATTCTAACACCTCCCTACATTCTGATCAGATGTACTTTTTCGAAGAGGATGTCATTTCACTGGTAGTTCATATGAACCTCTTGGAGATGTTCCATACATTTCAAAAATTCCATTAGTACTTCATAATTTCTAAATGTCTACTCTTTTATTTCCATACTTTAAAGTACATGCTTAAATTTGCCCTTATCGTTTGTGGTCTTGTCCAGACTAGAAGCGAATGTAGTACCACATCTTTACCCAGGATATGTTCCTCCATTTCTGCCCCTCTCCCACGCACCCTACGTATCTGAGATAAAGAGATTTTGGAAAAAACATTTAGATAATCATGGTTCATCACACACACACAAAAATAAATTTAGCCCCCCCCCAAACCAAAATGAAAAAGACCCTGCAAAGAGATCCAAAAGCACAATATACTTGATAGCACTGTATCAGCTACAGCATATTTAACAGACTGAAGAGGAAAGACGGGGAAGTAGGAGAAGGGAGGCTGAACTGCTTCGATATTAATCAACACTACATATAGGGAGGGAATGGCAAGTGTTAGTATATAAAAGTAACAAGACTTATTTTGAGTATATATGAAGGAGTAGAACAGGCAGCAAAGACTTTACTCATTATTAGAGCTTGCTGGAATTATCTTTTGTTAAATCATATGACTTTTCCAATGGAAAATTACATTTTTACCCAGTTGTATGCATTTCTATGGAAATGCTACTGAGTTCTCATCAGGAAAAGAAGGAAAAGAATGAGGTACTTCAGTTTGGATTGATCTGAGAAGAGATGTTCTGGTTTGCAGAACTGAGCTTAAACAATCAGTTTGATATTAACCTCCTTATCTGTGGTCCAGCATCTCGGAGATGATGTATCTAGTCACATATACAAGGCCCTGGTGTATCGCAGGAGTCATAAGTATAAACATAACAGCAGAAGTAGTCTCTTCAAAGGACCCAGTTAATGAAGAATGATGGGATAAATCATTAAAACTTCTGCTTCCAGAAGGCATTGTGCTACTGCTAGCAGATGCATTATAGCGTCACATTAACTGCATTTTTTTTCACGTTCCAAGCAAAATTTTTTTCAGAACTTTTCATCTGAAGTTTGGGACAAAACTGTATGTTAAAAATATTTTAATTCCCTGTGAAACAGAAATTCTGACTTTTTTCTCCCCTGCAGAGATTACCAGTAAGGAGGAACAGAACAAGCACCAATTACTGGCCAAGTAAGTTTCATCTATGAGCCAACTGGCACTGAGGTCAAAGTGTACATGTTTACACACAAATAGGACCATGACATGGACATATTTCATCACAATGGATTACACAAAATAACATTAAAAGAAATACAAAATTTTTTGAAGGACAATACTCTTCTACAGACTGGATGGTGAGGGTCTCTTTCACATGGAATACTATTCCTTTTAGAAAGGTTTTTAATTGATAGAAACACTCATACTCCAGTATCCTGCACATACAGGCACAGAGAAACCATGAATGTAAACATGAACTTTGGAAAAAGATTCATTTCTCATACCCTATCACATAAACCTATTCACACGAATTTACACTCTCAATAACTTTGATCTGTGCTACACCACAGGAATTCACATAAAAATCTCTCAATTTTTTGTTTCAGACACTTTGCCACATGATACTTTCAAGTATCTCAGAAGTGTTTTGAAATTATTTTTACATCCACTAGATATGCTTTTCAGCTCTAGAGAACTGTTATTAAAAAAAATTCAGTAATTTGGGTACCTGTTGAATTACACTGAAGATGCAGAAAGCTAACTTGATCTATGGTTTCTCTAGGCTGTGTCATATGGCAGAAATCAGTTTTTGACCAATGCTTTTTTCCTTTCTGGGAAACGTGGAGTTCCTTCTTTCCCCTGCTTTACTCTACCGTGTTCTCTGTGGGTCTGTGTCACGCTGAACTTACACCAAGTTCAGAAGAACCGCATAAAATGCTCCTTCAAGTACAGAGAAACTGGTTTGAACAAAGTCCACAGATATTCTTTACGAGTGTTGAGTGCAATGGCTCTGCATCCCTCTCATAATGGTTTAGATCTTAGCTTAAACATTGTTTAAAGAGTCACTTTCTTTTCAGCTTAGAGTGGGTGCCAATCTATATACGCATACAGGCACATGTCTAACTCTTTGCTGAGTGTCTTACTGTAAGAATCTATTGTTTTTTGTCTATTTGGTTTTGTTCCCTCAAATGGTCATTTTCCAAGTTCAAGGTAGCAAGTTATGGGGTTTCTATGGAAATTTTTCTTCAGCACTCCAGAAAATAACACATTTCACTGTAGTTAACTACTATATACACTTGATACGGTACATTGAATTTCAGGTGCTATGCTCAAGGACATCTGCTGAAAGTAAAGCACTTATCTTTCCTTCACCTTATTATCCAGTGGAAAGAAAGTCTTCCTATTGCAAACCGTAAGTATCTAAAAGAAGGTAGAATTGGATCACTTCTTGTTTACATGTTTTCTAGTGATATAAAACACTGACTGTGGTACAAGGTCTCCAGAAGCCCATGCATGTCTAAATCCTAGGCTGTGGATTTGCAGTGCTTAAAACATACTTGACTCAGAATTCACATGCTTTTGTGAAATTTCACTCTAATTGTAACGTTTTTTCCAGTATAACTTAGTGCTGGGTTTTTAAAACGTAGTTGGTAGAAAATCTGCATTGACCATTTGATAATACCTTTTGCCTTCAAATTCCTATGCTGAAAATCTGCAAAGATTTTAAATTATGTAGCTGTGATGTCCCAGCAAACACCTCACATATATTTATGATGAAAGCATTCTAAAAGTGTAATGCACTTGTTTTCTGCTGTTGCTTTTGCTTGACTGGTGCTATAGCCAACTATACAATGGTGTTCTAGTTACCGCTCATTGTGTAATAAAGTTAAGAGTTGTCTAGGTGTTTCTATTTCTCTTAAAATCTTTGTGTGGGAAGTTTGGAGCAGAACACAGAGATTCAAACTTCGTGAGGAAAAAAGCATACAAAATGCTGTACCAATGAGATTTCTGCTTTTTGTGTCTGGGACAAGGATATTCATCATGGGGCGATGAATCATCTTCCTGAGTCATTCACAAAATAGATTCCCCTTAAACTCCTCAGTTCAAGAGTGCCAAGTTTTTCAGCATGCTGATCTCAAATTCATCCATGCTAGCCCTATTTGCACTCATATATTTTGTGTGTTTCAGCTCAAGAGGTGGTAGTTTCAAGTGCCTTTTCCATCAAGAGATGATTTGAGGAAAAGGAAGGGGATGAAGTAATCCTGATGGTCCACATCAAGTACAGACTTAGCTGTATAGCAACATGTCTACTACAGCAGAGTGTATTCTGCCCTTGCACATTCTTTACTGGCAAATTAAAGCCCTTGAGCCGAAATCTCCATCTTTTCACAAAGACACATGGGCTGTCATTACTTTTTCTCACCGTACCAAGCGCATGTATTATTTTCCTTCTCATCAGAAGACAGACACAGGTATTGTATTTGGATTTTTCCTACTATTGGCTTTGAGAGCAAACTTTATTCTTAAATACTACCCATTATTTCAATATTCTAATTTATTCTTGTAAAACGTTTTAGTATCTACTCTGACTATGGTTTAATTCTGAAAATACTAGGCTTTAATTATAGAACAACCTTAGTGTATTCAAAATCATAGTAGTTAATATATTTGATAAATACATCCTTTTTCTCCTAGTCTAGGCAAGGCATACAGGAAAATGTGGGGTTCTTTTCCTCAGCCTTTTCAAGCTAACATATCTGACTGGGCCAGGCACTTCTGTAGTCCTGGGGATCTCTGAATAGTTCTGCATAAGTCTTCCAAGTCTTCTGGAGTAGGGTCTGTGGCTAGGACACACTTCGCCGCCGCCGTCCTCTGTTGTCTGAATCGTCCAGCAAGTTCAACAGTGAGTTTATGTTTGAATATTCTGCAAACACTTACCTACCCCAGGACTGAGGTGAGGACTGAACTGTACCCCTTTCAGCTGTACTAGATACAGCTGAGAATCCCAGGTATTTGCCCCAACTGCTGTCCATTTCTTTTAGAGGAGTTGCAACTCTAGGATTTGTATCATTTTGCATCTTGTATTTCTTTCCTTCTGCACCTCGAAGACATCTGCAAGACACCTACAAGTTTCTTCAAATCCACAGAATCCTGACAGAAAAAAATCCAGTCCAGAGATGACTGATCTTCATAAATTAGCCAGAATAGCAACGTTATCCCCTCATCCAATTAAATTAGGTGAAAACAGGAACTAAGAAGGGCGTAGGTCAGAGTAAAGGACAGCCTGAGGCTTCTTGAGGTCTTTGACCTATTCCTCCCTGACTAGTATTATTATGCTGACACTTAGCAAGAAAATCATATTATATAACTTATTTCAACAGCATAGCCATATTAGAATTATAAAAGAGCTTCTCCAGGCTTTATCAACGTCACCTGATTATTCACTTTCTGAAGTACAAAGTATTTTTGCACGGAACATACATACATATGTAGCATGCCTTTGTATTTTTATGTTCCTGTTGCAACTTGTTTTGACACAATGAAAACTTGTTTTGAAAATACCGAACACCTACAACAATCCCTTTTGGGTGCCAGACAAGAGGATTTGTCCTCCTGTGACTACACAGGCACGGCCAGCTGGTTTGCTTCATAGAACCCCTAATAATTCATCTCCTGCGTAGAAGATATTTACCGTAACTCTCCAAATTCTCTAGGATTTGCTGTTGGTTTATAACAGAACAAAATCAGAGATGCCAACCTTTTTTTTTTTATATAATTGTTTTCTTTTTAAATTCCATTTGTCAGGAGCTATCTAATTCCACAGAATTAGTATTAATTAACAAAAGGAACTTGAAGTACTAAATTGTTACATTACTTCCAACAGTGGGTATGTATTTCGGTCGTATTCCATATGAGTGCTCATTAGGTCCTTAACAGGTGGCTATACCCTCCTCCTGCATCTCTACGCCTTGCATTTAACAAGGGCTGAAAACCTGAAAAGTGTGGAAACCTACTGAAATCCCATTCTTTTAATAGGCCTCATGCCAACGTTCAAGGCATAGTTTTTCCCTTGTAAACTCAGACACAAGATATTTAAACCTCTTTGCTATTTTTCCTATATATAATGCATTAAAAACGTATTTCCAGTGGGCAAACCATGTTGTCTATTTATCCACAGGCACTTCCACAGCATTCCTCACCAGGCTAAAGATACGTGAGCACTCATGGCAAAGCAGAATAACCCAGTCTCCTGCTTTGGGATAACTATGGGGTAACAGGAGATTAATTTTACGCTAAACATTTTACGACACCTCTATTAGGAGAAAATGATTGTTAAAGCAAATTATAATTCTCTCCAGATCGAAGATATTACAACGACTGAAGTGACAAATAGTTCTCAGCACTCTAACTTTTGGTTGCATAGCTGGAATCAGGCTGTAGCAGGCAGGCCCACAACACGGCCGGGTGCCAAGTGGCAAAGGCTCAGGAGCTAATGAAAATCAGGACTATTATGGCATGCGCTAGGCATTCGGGAGGCAGCAGCATTTCTAAACCACCATTTGAATCTGAACATCACTAAAACTTATCCAAGCACAGCGGCAGAATGATAAAGGTACCTGCAAGGATTTCTTTAACGCTTCAAATATACGTAATGATACTTGGCATATATTCATGTTTCTAAACTAAGCTTCTTGATGGTATGCTCTTTGGGATGTGGTTTATAATTTCCTTAGTAGGCAGCTTTATCTATAGCAAATATTTTGCTTTTATGAGAAACACAATGTCTACACGGTTCTCCATTTTATACATCTCCAAAACTGGCGATGCCAAGCAAACATCTGAAGTGTTTATACAACAGCAAGACAATAGTTCTTAAATTACTGCTACTGTAACTGGCTAAACACACAAATGTACAAAGGAGTCAGTGCACAATGCCATTATGCTGCTAGCAATTTTTTTTTTCCAGGTGCCAAACAAATTCACCACATAATCTCTCTTCCTCTTCTAATATTTCTATCTCTCTACCTCCTTTTGCCACGATTTACCTACAGGGAGTTCAGTAAACTTCCTATGCCCACTTCTACCTGCCAGCCTACACAAGGCACTGACTGTGCAGCCAGGCTGATGGACAGGCCAGTAATCAAGCATCAAGAGACCTGGAGGTCTGCAGTGGGCAGCCATCAAAATGCAAGTTTTTAAGAAATACTGTTGCTTTCAGCTCAGTTCATAATATTACACGACAGAGAATTGTCTCCAAAATTACAAACAAAACAAAACGTGCTACCAAAACCGTAACAGGAAATAGAAGTAGTAGAACTAGTGAAACTAAGCACACATCTGAAGTGTAAGCATTAAAATTCACTCATGTCCAAAAGCTGTTTTCTGTATTTTACTAACAATGCCTTTTTCCTCCGGAAGTTCTTGTTGGACTTAGTACCATTTCTGAGTCAAGTCACACAGAAAGGTACACGAAATGGTTATATTTAGAAATGTTTTTCAATGGTTTGCTGATTGCAGAAATAACAGGTGGCTTTACCCCGTATGAAGCTAACAGAAATAAAAATTAAATTTTCGTTTGGTTATACATTTGTGTGTCTGTTCCAAAAAACTATGATATCAATTGATTTTATAAATAAAGTCAAGAATCCAACATAACTCTGCTGTAAAAATTAAGGCGACTTTGCTGCCCAACTTACCATAAAGCAAAATGAATCTTGACAATCTGTTCAAATCACGAAACAACCATAAATATAACAACCTGACTAAAGGCAAAATATAAAGGAAGGGAATTCTAGGGAACTGCTGCGGAGCCGGGACTGTAGATCATTATGTAGGTTGGCAATTAATGTTTATTTTAAAGCAGCAGCATAAGCAGGGTCATCACTGTGCAAAAGATGGTAATTTTGATTCCAAGAACATACGTGCTCCCAAATGCATGGACCTTTACTGACAAAAATTACAGATAAAAATTACAGCTACTGGACATAGTGCATATAGACCAAGGCCAGTAACTATGCAAGCAGCTTTTTTGAATCATCTGGAAATCAAGATTCTGGGATTTATTTGGGAATTTACAAATGTGTATTGCACAGACACAGTGGCTCTAAGTGTCCCAAAGCATACATAGCAAAACCAACCTCTCGTTTTGAAACAGTTTTATTAATACTTTCTGCTTGCCAGTTCAAGAGATAAACACTTCACTTCCTTCACCTTCTCCACAATGTACATAAATAGACTTGCTTCAGTCAGATGAAGGCTTGTGGTCTTAGATCATAGCAAATCTTGCTTCTGCTTTCTTAACTTCCATTTTCCCCTTGGGGATTACTCAGTGCCGGGGTAGCGGGTGCCTGCAAAGGGGGCACTGGAATATCTCTGTCACAGCACAGTCACTCTACTTCCTTACCAGTGGATCATGAGAATGATATTCCAAGGCCATCATGGAAAAAGTCAATCTTCATACAGCCTTTTTAAACACAGTGCTAATTTGCAGGAAATTTCCAGTCCTATGAGCTACAGTGTGACAAACCTGCTCTATTTTTCCTATTTGCTGAAGTGCCATAGCCATATTTTTCCACTCCAGGTAAAGGTTAACTTCTTAAAGAGATACTGTTTATTCAAGACACTTATTATTTCCTCCTATCTAGGCTACATAAGCACACACTGAACTCTATTGTTCGAGAGCAATTATTTAGCAATTTATTTAGCAGATTTGAAGGACAGTCAATGCCAGACAAGATGTAACTAGGAACCTCTTCTAAGTACAAAAGGCAGGGTGAAGAATGTGATGAAATAAGGAGGGGGGGAAGTAGGGATGATACAAGAAGTAGGAGAAAGCAGAAAAGACAGGGCAAAAACACATTCAGGAGTGAGGCTTGTAAGGAAAGACAAGTGTAGAGTTTCAAGAGAGGAGATCACAGAAGTAATGATAGAATTTGAATGATCTTTAAGAGATTATTGAATCCCTTAATTGTACTTCAGAGGCAGAAATGAAGGGTTACACCACAGTTGCATCCATAACGGGTCTGACAACCAGCATCCCTGAAAACAAAGTTTGCTTGCAGGTGAAAGTACTGATTTCATCATGCCATCCACTTTGCTTTGCCCAGATTGCTTATCAGCTGGGGCCGAAGGCAACATACCAAAACATAAAAGAAACCTCCCTGGATATTCATTAGGACAAACCAGTCAGAAGGAAAGGGATGAGATGCCATACATCTGTGATTATATAAAACATATTAAAGAAGTTATTTCTCTTTGCTATTTAAAATATGTATGTTTGCTATTAGAAGTAAGAGGAAATTCTCAAATGGTCAGAGACCTCTCCAAAGGGGGAAAAGCGATAGGAATAACTTACATGTAAAAGCAGAGTAATGCAGATTAAAAATGAATTTGAGGAACAAATTAGCTGTGGCCCTCCAAATAAGAACTTGTTAAACAGTACAAAAGCTGGTCAAAAAGTAAAAAGATTGCTCAGAAGAAATAAAATCACAAGGAATAAATGAAACTATCTTTGCATCCAAGTTCACCGCAGAGGTGCTTAAAGAGGCTGCCATACCAGGACCCTGTTTTACAAGGGATGTACCGAAAGATCTGACTCACGCAGAAATGTCAGCCAAAAAGGTAGCGAACGAATCAACAAAACATGCACAAGCAAATCAGCAGGCCCAGATGATATTCACACCCCAGAGTTCCAGAAAAACTGTGAGAAAGTTAAACTCTTAAATAGCTTGTAACCTCCTGCTTAAAACAGCTTGGTACCAGAGAAGTGTGATGTCAATTAAAAAAGGTCTGGGAGGATAAAGGGAACTGTGGACCAGTAAATCTTATGTCTGTACATTACAAATTGGTAGTGGCTGTTATAAGAAACCATAAATTTATAAAAAGCCCAGAATTAGTGGACTTGGGTAAATACAATATATTGGGTACGAGTCAAACTTACGCTTCCCAAATCTCTTATTTTCTTAAGGTACCAAAACCATGTGGACAAGAAAGATTCAAGTGACACACACTGCTAGACTTCCCTACAGGCATTTGGGAAGGTTTTTCAAAGGCTTTTAAAAAACTGAGTTACTGCAGCAGAAGAAAAGATCCATGAGTGGATAGAGAGCAGGTCAAGATAAGAAAAAGAAAGATAGGAATGAATGATGAGTACTATTAGGGTGAAGTCACCTGAGAACTGCACATAAGTGGGTGTTTTGACCTGTGTTGTTCAACATATTCTTACATGATCTGCGAAAGTGAGCAAAAGAAGATGGCAAAGTTTGCTAACGCTAACAATTTAGTCAGGGAAGGAAAAATGAGACACAATTATGAGGAACTGCAGATAGTTCTTACAGCACTGGGAGACTGGGAGATAAAATACCAGGTGGAAAGTCAATACTCATAAACATGAAAGGGAGATATGTGAGCAAAAAGACTTAATTTTACACAAAAAACACAGACTCGGAAAAACAGATAGTAAGGAGATCTTGGTGCTAAAACGTCAGTGTAACCTTCAGTCATATGCAGAAAACCAAATCAGACGTTATTAGAACCGGAATAAAGATACAATACCACTACCTCACCATTCACATGGTGAATGTATCATGAGTAACATGCAGTTCCCTGTCTCAGAAAGAATACGACAGAAATAGCAAAGGGATAAAGAAGCGCGACAAGGGCGATCAGAAACATGGAAAGGTTCTATAGAAGGAAGGAGTGAGCAGAGCAGGAAAAAAGGTGACAGAAGAGACATGAAGAGGTTCATAAAATCATAAAGGTTATGGAGGGAATCAGTGGATTAATTATTTGCTGCCTCTTTTCATACAAGAGCTAAGGGGTAACAACTGGAGCTAGCAGGAGGTAGGAATGCAAAAAGCTGGCAAAACTTGTTCTTCACACCACGTTATCTGTGCAATCCCTTGTCACGGAATTTTGTGATGTTATGATGTGGGTTCAAAAAGCAATCAAACAGAAAGAAAGCTAGGTAGGGCTACTGAACAGAAATGTACCAATTTTGGATATAGAAATCCTTGAAGATGGTAGAACATGCCAGGAAAATACGACTACATGCTCTGCCATGCTCTTCCACAGACATCGGCTACTGCCTATTGATAGAGATATGATACTGGGCTAAATGAACGTTGATTTGACCTAGCATGACTGTTCTTTGTGTTTAACAGAGCAATTACAAATATTACCCAAAAGACAAGACCATGGAGCTCACCTACTATTTTTACTTAGCTGTTTATTTTGTAATTGATCAAGCAACAGTATTTATCTGGGCTGTTAAACCTCAGCTCCTTCCAAAACCACGTATTTCTCTCTACCCTTTTCTCTCAAGCAAGGGAGAACATTTATTTGCATCAGTTCCTAACTATAATTCCATGCTCTAATATAGATCTAGTAGCTTTGATAAATGTATAATGGAGTTCTCTAATGAAGCCAAATCAGACAGTTTATCATAGTATTTCTAGAACAACACCTAACCCTGGTTATCTACGAACCACCTACATTAAATTCTAGCCTTGAATTCCTACAAAGCAGTTATCTTCCAGCAAAGTGCTATTATATTCCACTTCTACCCAGCCAACTCCTCCAATCTCTTCTGTGCATTTCTGTTGTCAATATATGAGAGAATCCTTTTTTTGCAGAAAGAATATTTACTATATATCGAAGCACACATATGTACAGTTCACACATATACATAATGTCTATATAAAACCACAGAAAAACTAGTTGCCTAACAGATTTTACTTCTATGCACTTCCTATAGCACCAAACTCCTCATCTTTAAATAGTTGTTTTTCTTTTCCCACAGTCAAAGCTTTAATGAGAAGTGACCAGAAACAAATACCCAGGCCTTTCTGTCTTGGCTGAAATCCACATAATGCATGACAGCACTGAAGATCCCTGGCAGGCACCTGTCAGAAACTAACATACCATATCTTAAGAGTCAGACTTAATTATCCAAGGAGACATTTAAAAAAAAGTACATGAAAAATATGACTCAAGAAGTGCGACTATCATGTGTATGCACTGTACTCTGTAGTGTATGCAGAGGAACAATTTTAAAAAAAACCCCCAACAATATCGTGGGAAAATTCTAATTAAAAACTGTACCTATTCTGTCTATTATATCTTATAATCAAAATAATTTTTTTATTAACGTTTGCTGGTAAATCAACTGCAGAACATGTTACAAGGACAAATGCCATCATTAAGTATTTTAACAAAACATAATTTTTTCCATTTGCCTTTCTACTTTTCAAGTGTAATTCTGATCAGCTGACACTCCCACAGAAAAATCAGAGTTTTGATTTAATGGTCTATAAAATCAAATTAACTTTTTTGTAAGCTTCACACGGCTGGGTCACCACATCCCTTCTCACTATGGCTGTCACAGCGTATTGGTCCTTTTGTGTTCTGAAAAAAAGCCCACCAGTGGCAATAAAATGTCAGCCTTACTGACATTTCAGGCAAGGAAATCACTTTTACTCAGATTCTGATGCCAGGCCATCGAAAACCAAAGAGTTAAACAAGCAACCCAGGTCAGCACCTCACCCCTTAGTTTGTACCTACCCTATTGCTCTTGTCCCAAAAGCATCCTCTGAGCCTTGCAAACGTTCAGAGACAAAAGACACAAACACATAGGGAAGGATGATGTCCCTACATTTTGTGCTTCTGATCCCTACTCTCATTTTTCTAAATTTCTTTCTAAGTCTAAGGTAACGTGCAACAGAGCCAGAGACAGACAGTCAAATATAAAAACTTTCTGAGGAGAGTATATGTGAATGCAAACAAGTTAGGCTTTGGAAATCTGCTCTTTAAAGATGACTAACATGCATGAAAATCACGTAATACATGAAAATACTTTTACAAATAGGCAGAAAACCCACTGAAATACAAACCAAATAATAACAAATTATTTATTACCTTAATTACACCTATCAAGGAGAGAAGATTATAAAAAGGTGCAATATTTTCATGTAAACTTTACAATGAGATTCAAAGTAGCATAGGTGGAAAACAAAAGTTTCAAGGAAAATCAAGAAACCTGTTACTTTAAAAGAATCCAAAATGTAGTAATAGATATTCTGCCTAAAATATGTAAGAATTCTGACTTAATAATAAAAAAATGTATGAGTTGAAAAACTGCTTGATGTCAAAATAAAAAAAAATAATCATTAGGGCACTCAAAATTTACTGACTACAACAGCAATTCTTTGACGTATTACAACTGACTTTGTCTAAACAGCAACACAACAATTGTCCCCTTTTTTCAAACACCCTTTTATTAGACCAAAAGATGCATTTCCTCTCCTTACCAGGGAACACTAAAGCTTAAAGCAACCATTTCAGCCAAATAGCAACTAGCATCTTCACATGATACACATCTTCTAATTTGATGATATTCAAGGAAAAGGTTATCGATGAGGCTGAAAATGCTATGGCCCAGTGCACCAGCCTAACGCCTTCCAATCATAGCACGCTTGCGCTGAGCATGAACCATAGCTGCAGCCATGCTGGTGATACATATGTAGCTCGCACAAGATGCGTCTGCATATAATCTTAAACTGCACTTGACCTTATGGCAGAGCAACAGCCAATATACCATTGAGAGCGCTTGAGCCCTTTTAAGCTTTCACCCGTACAGAGCCCTGAGGGATATGTAAAATTAACACCACATTCAGCAAACACCAGTGAATGGCCAGGGACAACAATGTTATTCAGAAACCAGTTTTATCAGCCACCTTGAAAAAAAGAATATGAACCCTCAGAACAACTTTTTATTGTGATACCAGTTTTCCATCCTCCTGCTATTTTTAATGATGAGTAGGTGGATTTATGTAGGATAAAAGAGTAAACTGAGTCCTGACTTGCTCTCCCTGACGTATAACCGAAGTCTACAGAGCAGCGCTGCGTTGGACAGAAATTGGGCCAGAGTGCACCTAAGAACTGAACTTAATTTGTATAAACAAACAAGCTTTATTTACAGTATTCCTTCATAAAACCCCAGGCTTAGAGTCTGCATGTTCTTTAAAGACTCCATTTATGTACACTTGAATGCCTATTTAAGCAAAAAAGCTTTCCCATGGAAACCACACAGAGATGTTTTACTTCACACGTACACCACAAACAAGGCTGCTAACTTTCCATAATTTACTGTGTTTTCTTAAGCTGGCTATTGTATTTTAGGACCAAATCTTTTGGAGAAGCTGCTTACGTAGGAGGCCACAGATGTATAAATAAATGACTTAAGAGAGGCAAAGCCTGAGATGTGAACTGACAGGAAATGGCATCTCGGCAGCTTGTAAGAAAATTTTAATATTTTTTAATATTTTTGGTTTCCTTGTTTCTAGCTGGAGGAACAGGTTAAAATTTTGCGTTTGGCTGAGAAACAAGCAATCTGGAGGCATTTGGAATCACATTATTTAATCAGGACTTGATTCGTCCCTTAGAATTAAATCAAGCCAGAGGGCAATCCCTGGGCTAAGACAATAGCAAGCTTCAGTTACCAGATGCAATCTCTCAGAGAGGAATCTAAGTCAGTGGGCCTCAAAGGAGCCGGGTGATTTTAAAAACTGCTTAAGAGGACACAGAGAAAGAGAAATTTGATTTCATGGACTTTATCAGACAGGCATAAATTGGTCCCATTACTTCAGTAAGAACACGAGCTGTTTTTCTCTGTGAATGAAGAAGATCCTGCTAAACTGATACTCTGATCTGAGAATTTGCCTTTTAGATTTAGGTGATATGTGTCTAAGTGTGAATGCATACAATCTACTTCTATATGTATGTATTTTAGGGGAGTAATTTTGCTCCTACTTATAATTACTACTGATTGTCTCAAGGCTACAGCAAAGGGTTAAGTCCTATCTTCAAAAGAGATGCCTACCTCTGCTGGGAGCCACAAAGATAAGCAAGGATACCAAGACTTTCAAGTTTAGCCCCTGAGCTGAAGGAATTGGATGGGCTCACCTGTTTGGGAAAAAAAAACAAAGAAACCACCAACCCTGGGAGAAGGCTGGGCACAGAATCAAAGTCCCTTTGGCATGAACTTATGACAGCTCTGCCCATGAATAAGCAGGCTGTGTTGAGCTGCTAAAAACAGAGGCAGGGCTTGCCAAAATTGAGGATGAGGAAATCTCTTGAGTGACGGCATTTCAAATGTGGTGGTGCTTCTACATCCTATAAAGCAACGCGGTATACATGCTTCATTCAATACGTAACTGGACAGCTAATGAACCTGGTTGGTGCAAGACCAAGCAAAAGCTGTCCTTGATGCTGTCTTAAGCTACAGCGAGGAAGATGGTGCAAACTGATCCCTCAAGTGTCTGAGAATAAGGGCTGAGAATTTGGTCAGATACCAGAACGTCAAGTGGGAGATCCTGTGGCCCTAGAACAGTAGGGCCAGACAGATAAACAGAGCTCTTTTGTCTCAAAGGATGCCAAGCACTTGGGAGACCATTTGGCTAAGAGGGAAAAAGACTACATATAAGAAAAACCTAATAGACAGTATTTAGAAACACAAACAAGTTGCCTCTGATTTATCCAGGGCTAAATTTACTTCAGCTGAGCAGAATTACATTGCTTCTGGAGGCTAAATCATGTATGCTTCTTTTCTGTTTTTAACTGGGATGTTTTGACATGGTGCTTGAACTAGTACATTTAATTAGAACGTTTACCTATGTATCTACATATATTCCTATATACTTGGTCCATAATGTGGCTATGGTAAAAATAAAGTAGAATGAAATATTATTTGGTTGTGTTCAAACACACTAACCTACTCTAAGAAGCCCTAGAGAATGCTTTAAACACTGTTTACATAAGGTGCTCAACTGTGTTAAAATTTTTTCTTAAAATATGCTAACACGTATCATAACATCGTACTTTTCTTGATACAGATTTATTTATGGTACCTACTCAGGAATCACTGGTTGTTCCTGCAAGCAAAGCGCTTTTAACTAGAGCAGCTTCTCTGTCTCTTTGCAGCTCACTGATAGTTATTTCAGACATTGCAGCATACTTTCTTCCCCTGCTTCTCATCATCTTTCTCATATTATGTATCCAGTGTAAAACTTAAATGCAAAGGCTCAAACATAAGAGTGAAAAACCTCACAAAACGTACATGTGATAGTAAGCGTACACATTTAGTGCTTTTTAAAAGAACTGTTATAATACTTCTAAATTTCAAGTGCAGGGCAGAGAAGTCCATTTGTATACACCCACTCATAAATGAATGCACTTAGCAGACAGCACATAGGTACTTGTAAGCTTCCAGCTGCAAAAGAAATGCATTTTGTAGTATGGTCATAAAGAAAGCCACAGTAATGCTTCCAGTTATTGTTTCTTTTTTTTTTTTAAAACAAAATACTCATAATATTCTGCTAGAGAAAAGAAACAAGTCCACAAAAAAAAAAAATCATATTTTATCAAGAAATGGCTCTCCTAGACAGTACGGTAGCAAAACCAAATACTAGCAAAAAAAATTGCTATTACAATGCATCAAAATCCAAAATCAAATGTTACTTGATGTTCTCCATAAAATTTAAATTAGTATACAATCTGCAAATGCTTCAGTCAATTGTTGTTTGCTTCCATCATTTCCAAATTACAATAAGTCTGTGACCATGCCATTCATTTGATTTACTCAGCTTGAACTATTTTCATTTTGACTCTTATTTACGCATCTTTGCTAATTTAATTTAATCTTCTGATTGTCATTCAAAATGTTCATCCCAATATGCCTTGTTATTTATGCAGTTTGATGCCTTTACGTGCTGAACAATTGATAATCAGCCTGCTTAAATCTCTTGCTGTTCTAACATTTTTACGCTTTGCAAAATTGAAACACTGCAGCAAGGGCCGTTGCCCATGTTGCTCCATGCAGGTAAAATCTGTCTTGCTTCATTAGAAGACAGGGGTAATATCTAGTATACAAAAGGGGCACCACTGCCCATGGCAGCTTGCCCTTGCAACAGAGCCACTCTGGGGAGGCTGTCCTGTCATCTTTAACTAAAGGGGATACTCGGACTGAGTGGTGTCTCCCCAGCCTGAAACAAGGGCTTGCAGAAAAACTGCAGAGGAAAGAGTCAGAGGTCCTCTGTTTCTAGCCAACAGAAAAAGCAGTAAAGAAAGAGATGTTCAGACTTTCAGATAACTTTCTCAAGTTCTGATAGGACTGCTTCCTATGCCGGACTGGTGGTTTGCTCTACCTCCTCCTGTTCTTCCGTGTCTTTTTATTACAGCCTTATTCCCTAGCTTTCAGGTTTTTCTTCCTTGCTCTCTCCATCTCACATGCTTCCCCTTCAGGGTGTCGTCCCCCCACCACCAACGCCAACACAAAACTATGGAGTTACCTTGACTGACTGCTATCTTGCAGATTACTCCTGCTTGGGGCTATCTTCTCTACCTAGACTGGAAGCTCTTTGGCGCAGAGGTTGTCACCACTCGTGCCAGTACAACGCCTAGCAGAAAGAGTCTTCGTTTGATCAGTCCTCTGGCACTAATGTAATAAGCATAATTAATAAAGTATCTGTTTATACTCATATATGGGAAATGCTAGGACTATATGAGAACAGAAACAGGTTCAGCTTTTATAATGCTGTAAATGTACAGCTAAATCCATGACATTTCTACCAACAGATGACCGTGTAACAAATGGAATATTTAGTAGGAAATAGCAATCTGACTTACTTTGCTCTCTTGGCCATTTCATTGCCATCCCAGCGGGGGCTGTAAGGGTAATTCTTCTGGGCCTGGGAGTACAGCTGGCCACTGTTAGTGAAGTGGTAGACGGACTGAAACGTTAGGGTTGGTTGGTCTCGAGGAAAGTAGAGGGGTAGGTCAACTGAAATAAAAAAAAGAAAAAAGCAAAAAGAGAATCATAGAAATACAATATTGTAGTTCCCCCCCCCCCCTTCTTTTTTAACTGGGAATATATAATTCCTTTCTATTGATATAAAGGTTACAGAACAGGAGAAATTCATGATTACCTCTAAAATATACTTCTGCATTTCTTGTAAGTAATGATTCTAAGATATTGCTGTATGGGTCAATTTGCTTTATCAAAACATTTTTGTAAATTACATAATTAAAAAATGTTTAGCTAGTGTATTTCTATGCTAATCATAACATTTACACCATGATCATTTTGTTACAGAAAAAATAATGCAGTATTTTCCTTTACAGGGAAATTTTCCCTTTCAAAAATTCACAAAGTACATTCTGTTTATGCTTTCCATTCAAGAAACAAATTTCTCTATCTGCTTTAGCCAATTCATTTTAGTGCCCCCATGGACATCACAAGCATGATCCCTCTCATTTTACAGCTGTCTGAGACTTAAAGTGGTTAAATGATTTGATAAAGGATGTTGAAAGATTCAGTCACGTGAGTTGGAAAAGATCTCAACTTGCCGTCATCTGTTAGACAAGAAATCCCCCACAAGACCAAAAACACACTGCAAAGTCATTAATAGCCAAAATATCTCACTAAAAATAAAAATCAGAACCTCTTAGTTCCCTTTGCTTATCACTGTCTCATGATCAGCTAGGTCTGGCAGAACAATAAAATAGTCTACAACAGTTAATGATATGGTCAGAAACTGTTTTTTTAACTTTTTCATTGCTACATTTATACTTAAGATTTTCTTGGTCTACTTTTAATTTTAGGAGGCTTCAGATATCTGTAGTTAAACTGAGTTATGACAACAGACTTGAATTATTTACATTAAATGTCTAATCTAATACCAAAATTAACAGAAGAATGTGCATTTCTTTTAAAGGTGTAGGCTTCATTTATAAAGCACCTATGACTGTACTTTTTCTTATCCTCCAAATCACAGTTCTTTAATTCTGCACAATGAAAGAACACTGCAATGGAACAGTAACTCCCTGTAAATCTTAAATAATTTTTCCTATTGGTGTAGCAATGAGTGACATAAATTAAGAAGATTATAATTCATTCACATGAGCCTGGGTTCTCAGTATTCTCTCTTTGTGACTTCACAGTCCTTTTTAAAGAGAAGGGAAGACTCCTAAGATAATAAAAAGTTTGTAAAAGCTGAAGTAGCAGCCAAAGCAGGTGGCAAAATCACTACAAACAGAATTTTAAGAAAGAGAAAGGAACATTACAGGACTGAACCCATCCTCAGGTGGAACAGGATCTCCCCTCTAGTACGCTTGGTAACACATTTTATTTTCTACTTTTAAATGCTTCATGGAGAACTGCCTTTGAAATCTCTGCTCATGGACTGAGATATCAATGTAACACAGATTTTATTTTTCTAAATCCCATGCTATCATCCTGCTAGTCCCTTCATTTTTCAGTTTTTCTAATCATGTTTGAATACTTGGATGTGCATCAGCCAAACCATAGCTCCCTTTCCCCTGAATTACCCTCCAAACTCTACGAGTAAAACTGTAGTAGCTGTGAAGGACACAAAACTGAATGTGATATTCCAGCTGTAGCCTCAAAATACAACAAATCACTGTGGATGACAGCGTTTGCTCAGTTCATGACCCAGTGTCTGAGCTACACGTGATAACTCCCCGAGTCCTGGTGACTCAGCTCACACCACAGCTTCCAGCAGATATTTAAGTGGTAATGACATGGGCAGAGGTCTGCTAATTTGAGGGCAGATCACTGCTGTAACAAAGGTTAGATTCAGAGATTGCTCCGTCAAATTCCTCTTTATAACATGATTATTAAATAACAACCCTGAAAAACATTGATGTATCGAGGCCATTTATCAGCAAGCAAGATGTCTCCTCCCCTCGCAGATGGTACATGTGTGCTGCAGCCTCTGAAGGATTTCACCGTGGAAAAGAGTCTGAAGCAAGGAGACAGGCTCTCCTTTTTAACATTATAAATACACTTCTTCAGCTCAGAGTGCTTAAGATGCACTTCAGCTCAGATGCACTGCTCCTCTAGTGCATCTTTTTCCTTCTTAAGTACCAACTCTTTACAGGAAAACTATTCTGCATGCTTGTGTATTTTATCACTGTGCGAAAGAAATAACAAACTTTAGCAAAACACTCGAGTAATAGTTCAGTCCTTAACTTTTTACTTGACAATTTAACTTTCATTAATTTTCCTTTGAAAACCTCTGTCTACATAACGGGGGCAAGCAGCAGCAGTTTTCTTCCTGTTACCTAAAACTAAAGGTTTGCACTTAAGAGAAAGTATCTAGCACTAGAAACGCTGTTTAAATGGATAATCAAGACATTGCTATGACTACAGAGATGCTTCCATTCGTTACGAGAAGCCTTTCTTTTATAAAGATATTTTTCCAACACTGCTATCACCAAAATATAACAGAAAACATTTTCTTCTTTTATTAACCAAAACCTGTAAACGGATTTTCAGGAATTACTTACATTACAAACTGTTAAATCAGAAAATCAGATTTAAAATTGTGCATCCCACATCTGGCCAACAGCAGTGTCATCCTGAACTGCAAGCAGAGTTTTGAAAAATTTGACCTGCCTTTGATTTCTAATGCTACCCTTCACCTAAAATCGCCAAACTCCCGTTTTTCTAACCCAAGTGTTTCCTTAATACAAGGTGTGAGATGAGTCCAGACCAAGTCAAAAAACCTGTCCCTAATTCTGGAACACAACCACACCTAAAAGACCAGTAAACAGGAAATAGCCTTGAGTTGTAAAGTGTTATACATATCTCAAGGTAGCCAGCTATTTTTTCAGCAGTAGGAAGGGGAGGCAAGAACTCACTTCCGTTGCAGTGGATACCTGTCCATTGATACTGAGTGCACAGATTTGGGGTGAAGCATTTTATTGTACATGAAAAATAAGCAAATACCATTGGTAATCACCACTAGCAAGGTGCTTTGAAGATAAAAGGTCAAATTTTGCTCATAGTCACACAGGTCGATACAGAAAGTTCTTCTTTTTACCTGGTCATGTTGGCAATCTGACCCTCAATCTGTGCATTAATACAAAATCAGATCTGCCTTCATGCGATACGTAAGGTGGCAAAGGTAAGTGTTATCATAATTACATCCCAGGCAACATTTACACTTTGTCATGAAAAATGCATCACAGTTCAAAACAACACACCGCTTTTGTAAATCAACACCTGAACTAGGCAAACTATAAAAGCCCACTTTGGTTTGGCGTGCTAGTTACCTAAGAACTACAAAAACGTATTCATGTTGAATACAAGTACTATTTCCAAATAACAGCTGACTCACAAAGTACCCTGGTGATATGTCTGCAGAAAATAAGCAGATGACTCATGTCTGTAAATTCCTGAAAGTACCAACAGACCCCTTGCTTAGTCATCTTTTGCTTGGATGCTGGGTTCACGAGCTCTGTAAACTATAATGAGGGATCTAGCTCTTAGTAGCACTCTCTCTCCCTTTTTTCCTCTCTTCTAAACAGTGCAAATTATCTCCCTAAAAATAACTTCATCTACGTAAGTGAGTCACTTCAACTAGCAAGCTTACACAAGTCATGCAGTTAAGCAGTAATATTTGGTTATGAAGGTAAAAATCTTGCTGTCAAACTCTGATTTAAAACAAAAATTATGTCAGAGGAAGTCCCATTTATCCCTTCTCTCACAGAAATAGAAACATTTCCTTTGGAAAATTTAAACAATTAGCTCATTCAGGAAAGTAAAGCTTTCTAATTCAGTTCCATACTTGAAGTAATTTAATCCTGATGATTTCTTACTTTGGCTTTCCTAAGCATCACACTATTAATATAAGCGGAGCTCAAAGAAGCAGACTGGAGAAAGAAGCCAATACCGGAATACAATGTTGCTTTCTCCTATGTTAGAATTTCCAGATCATTTAGTACAAGTCAAGTTTTAGAAAGCCATAGTGCGGAGAAAATCACATCTTTATGAAAGCTCTACATGAGCAGAACTTAGAGGGCTGTTTTGGGTAATTAAGCACTGAGTAAATTCTTTGGTGATTGAACCCTAATTTTCCCACACAGTTCATAAGAAAGCAAAAGAAAAAGGACTTGCTTGTTGAGAATGAGTCATGTTGTAAAGAAACTTAATTACAGTTTATAAATAGTTGAAGTTGCTCTCTTTTTGAAACATAAGAAACTACCGAGAAGTAACACAGAAATTTGCTTCTCTTGACTTAGTTAGCATTTAATGCATACATATATTCAACACATATTTATCTTAAAGCCAAAATCCTGATTCATTAATAACTAAAAAACTGTGCAATGAATCAGTGAGGCTTAATTGTTCATTTTCTTTAAGAACAACCATACTGAGATCTGGAACAGGTTACCTAGTTTGTTAAGCTTATGTCAACAACTACAGAACTGCTTTCAACACTCTTATTAACTTTAAAATATCTTTACCATCTCATTTTATAGCTTTTTAGAGTATGGAAAGTGGAAGGGATGTCTTCACAAAAGCATATACCAGTGTTGCTATAGGGTTTCTAAAGGAAAAATGCTCTGTTTACCCTGCCTTTAAGTACTGGAGAGAAGAGAAGGAAAAACAGAACCATGCTTGAAATGCATGCTAGCATACAAATATTTCAAAGTACTTAGATGGCAATATTTAGAAAATTTTCCATATACTGTTCCCGTTCTAGAGAAAAGGTTTATTCACCTTTTGTAAGGCACTGGATAAATGTGGATATTTGTTTTCACAGAAGTCAACATTTACTGACTGAATGTTATGCACCGTTTGAATGCTTGGATGATACTATACTGGTTATCTTATTAACCTTCAGGATGCTTGAATCTGCTGCAGTTTATTGCACCTGTAATTTGTTTTGCACTCATAAACACCGGCTAGATATTTTACTGCCACGATTTCTACCTCTACAAGATTTCATGGCCTGCACAACCTTAATTCAATCTCTAGTTGCTTTACGGAGGAGCCTTCAAACACAAGATAACACAGTATGCTTTCCAGTTCAGTTCCCAGGCTGGAAAGAGCTGGCCAAAGGAGACACTGTTCTGGTTTGCCCCATCTGACACCCTCTACCCCTCTGCATTTATTTACTGCACAACACCAAAGCCTTGCTCTGATTAAACACGTATTAATTTCTGCATGAGCTTTTCAATGTGATGATTCTAATCCTCATAAGAGATGACGATAGCTACATAAAATATTAAAAAAATTGTTTGACAGCACCTTCATGAGTTGAGAGGCTATTTAGGGATTCCAGACGGGGAATGAAGGAACAAGGAAAGGATAGTCAACTTGTCTACTGAAGCTGAGTGCCAGCCTGTGGGACCCAATTCTTCTGAGACTTAATAGTAGACAATAATTTATATAGCCAAACACAACTCCTTCCAATGTTGACTGCCATAGTAGGTACTTCAGAAGCAATGATTACTGGACATCTGAAAAGTTTTGTTTCAATTATTTCTCCAGAAAAACAAGAAGGATACAGGAAAGATGTGCCAAATCCAAATCTCCAGAGAACACTGAACAATCTTAGCCTGATACTATCCATTCTCTTCCCGAAATGCCCTGACTCACTCCTTACTTATGATCCAACTTTGGGCAGGGACTGCCTCTGCATTCAAGTACTTCTGATGAAGAAAGTAATGGAAACAGGAAGCACATATTCCAGGCTCCAGAACTGTCTCTTATTAGTATATATTCTCATCATCTTTTTGCTTGTTCTTTTTTTGGTTCACTGAGTTTCACATTCTCTCTGCCTTTACTTGCAACTGAGCTCACGCTGCTGGGAAAAACAACTTGTGGATTTGAATGCACCGCCTCAAACCGAAAAGTTTCTTGAACTCAGAGCTCTCCAGTTTTCATGATGTATTAATGTGGACAAGAGCCATTTGAATTTACAATGCAACTCGGTGGTAACACAGATACCATATTATATAATGCTCCTTACACATTTATCAGCACTATTTCAAAAAGAAATTTTCTAGTAGATTTTCTGACATGACTTCTCCTATGGGAAAACTGTTCCAGACAGTCTGTATGATGGGTGAAAAATACTCACCTAACTTCAAAGGAAAACAGCTATCTTCAGGTTTTGCACAAAAATTCCAGTACAGAAGGCCTTTCAGGAATCATACTGGTCACTGTACCTACTGAGAAACCTGAATATATTCAGCCACAGGCATTTTGGGGACTGTGGTGACTAGCACAAATCTCTGCAGGGCAGGATTTCAGGCTATTTTGCCTAGTGAATCTTTCCTCGACTTGTGTGCTGAAGGCCTTTAGCCTACGTTCTGCTGGCAAAAAATGAAAGGGTGAATTTGGCTCAAAACACACAGAATTACTCAATGCCACAGCTATCCTGCTTTGGTGCGTGATGATGTAGTCTCGCAAGAATGAGAGAGCAAGGATGACAAATAACATATCAATGGCATTAGTGTGGGACTTTATGTTAACAGAGCACAGTCACTGGAATTTGAGTTTGTTAGATATTATTAGGGCTAATATCCCTTCCGGAGAAAAACAGGTTCTTTGCAGGAAGATGCTATTTTGAAATCAACATTTCAAAATTTCAAATCTGAAATGAAAAGCTGTTTATGGAATTTTAGCTGAGACACTTACGGCACTTTGGGTGTGTTGGTAATCACAGCTGGTTTTGAAATAACTAGGTCTGCCCTTGCTATGGGAAATATCCACCCCATCGGCAAAGTCAACACTTACATAGTAAATGAGTGAGATGACTTATATACAAAATACTTCCAAATAAATGCTCTGAAAATACAAGTACTGTGAAAAGAGACAACTACATTTTTTCTTAGGTGCATCAGTTATATATTAAACAGAATGTACCATATTAATCAACGGAAGATAAACATTGAAATGTGATTGTAATAATGGAAAAATGGCAATATTTGGGATTATGACAATTTATTTGAATATAGGAAATTCACAGTTCTTTGTTTTGTACTGGGAAATGGGTCTGGCAACAGAACTAGCTAACGAGCCAGTCCTGTAACTGCATTTGTATAACGACTGATCCTCATAACAACAGATCTTCTTGACCTTTGTCAGCAAGTATAATATTCAAGAATGGGAAGGGAGCCCACTGAGATGTTAAGAAGATAGGTCTTTAGGTCATTAGGAAGAATTCAGCTGGGATATGAAAGGAGGAAAACTGCTGAGGAACCTTTTCTTTAGCACAGATTTAAAGCATTACCTCCAGAATGCGAGGCAGCTGACTGCAGTTATTGAAAGTGCTGGCAAATGCCCAGTTTGCAGTGACTTTGGTGATGTTCATTGTGACATTAAGGAATGCTTAAAGGAATCTAATTTTCCATGTTTTTCTTCTTCTGTTTTTAATTGGACAGGAATGACTTTCAGTTATTGTCAGACCAGGCTAGATTTGAAGTAAGAATTGGTGGTTCTTTTTTCAAAATTTTTGCACCAACAGTATGTCCCTTTCCCTCATGTGTCTTATGACAACATCACATCTATGGAAATGGCCAACTTCAAAGCCTCAGATAGAGAAGTGGTTACCTTTAATTCCAGTGGTCTTAAGACAGCCTTAAATATTTCTGAAGAATGGAAACAATGACTTGTGACGGATTAAACTATTCCAACACATTACAGAGAGCAGATTTGTTTACTTGTGGATTTCAATGAGACTAGAATAAATTTATCACTTAGTTTTCTTTGTTTTGGTTCGTTAGTGGTTTTTTTTTTAAATATAAAGTGTGTAACCCATTTTTATTTGAAGAGGACTGCCTGACACTCCTGTATCTATCTTGTGGTTCTCATTCCAGTGATAATGGGAACTACAATATAGTCCAGGCACCAATGGCAACTAGATTTATGATTACTATTGTTTTGATTTTCTTTAAAATAGGCAGATGATATGGTTGCAAAAATACCCCATGTCTTTATCATAACCTGTATCTTTCTTTTTAAGTATCCCATCCTTCATACAAACCCAGCATTTTAAAAAAAATGTGACAAATAGTTTAAATACCTTAAGTTACAGTCATGTGCTGCAGACAGAGTATCTAATTCTTTGTTTAGTCTTACAGAGGAACTAAATAACAGATCAAATCAAGATATTCTTCAAGCATTTTCCAGCTATGCAGTGGAAGACAGAAAAAGTGATGTAACTTAACCCAAAAACTGCTTTGTAATGCCTTCTTGCTTTGGAGTGTCATCACCCACCCCAACTACGTTATACACTTTCGGAATTTTACAGCAAGACTGGACAACCTCCTAAAAACATCCCATGGAATATCTCATAATCCTATATCGAGCCCAAATAAATGGCATAATGGCCTCACAGATCTTTCCTTCTCTAATTTCTGTAACCATCATTATTTTAATTAAGAGAAAGGGTTTTTATATTTACCTGACTAGCTTCAGCTAGTGACATCTATTTCGCTTTATTTTTACTTCAAATTCTCAAAGATCTTCATTCCCACCCCCTTCCGTTTTTATTTCCTTTTATTGTTTCTGCTGTAACAGTTTCTATAGTAACTTCTCTAAGTGCTGATGAGATTGATGCTACTAAAAGCTGCCTCTTCTCCATCTGAATTGCTTGAAGCTTATACTTTAAATACAGTTGCAGTTGTTATGGGTGTAAAAAGCAAGCTGTGCCCTTTCTTGGCACAGGCTGGTGACCATCACATGTAATTGGTGGAGAAAAAGCAAAAACTTTTCCTCTGCTTTCCCAGTACAAAGACGCACTGCTAAATGCTGAGAAGTTTTACATTACTTTCCAGCAGGACAGGAAGACTTCTAAAGCGTGTTTTTACCTGAAAAGCAGCTGTGCAAAAACACTGGCTTCTCTCACGGACACTTTATTAAGCTTATGAGGCTTGCAAATAAGTTCTTTTTCCTGTTTTAAATGCTGCCTGGGATTTGAAAGGAAACTGATTTATCTCATTCTCATCTGTGATCAGTGTGACATTATCCTGCAGGTCAAGAGGACCCTTTGCTGACATACATGCTATCCTGTTCTTTTAAGCCCCATGCCATGCAGGCTTACAGCTTTCAAATCACAACGCAGTGTAATCCTGCCTGACCCAACTAGCCAGCTAAGCCATTCCAGATATTTTTAAAGCTAAACTGAAATCTATTTTACTGCAATATAGGCCCATTGCTTCTTCCCGCTCCTGAACGTTACGATTTATCACTTTTGCCCCTGAATCCACCTTTCACAGTTCTAAAGGCTTATCCTTCTATTGCCTTTTCATGACGTGAAGAACTAGTTTGTGGAACATACTCTTTTAAGCCACACTTTCTAGACTACCAGTCATTTTTGGTGCTCTCTTGTGAATATTCCATTTGAGGATGAAACAAGACAAATACCAGGATCACAATCCTAAGCTTCAGGGAGCAGCCTTTGGACCGTTCAGGGATCTTGCTTCTCCCATGGAAGAATCCTATGGGATAATGGTCCTGGAGAGAAGAGGCATCCATGATCATCTCCTCCAAGCTCAAGAATGGTCCATCCTAATGAGCAGAAAGTCAAGCAATAGTAGAAGGAGGCTTACATGGATGAACAAGGAGCTCCTGACAAAACTCAAACATAAAAAGGAAGCACATGAGATGTGGACACTCTCTGAGCATGCAGAGACCGGGTTGGGAATGTCAAAGCTCACCTGGAGTTGAATCTGGCAAGGGGAGTTAAGGACAACAAGATGGGCTGCTACAAGAACAGCAACAGCAGAAGGAAGACTAGGGAAAATGTGGGACTGCTGCTGAATGGGGCAGGGGAACTGGTGACAAAGGAGACAGAAGAGCAGCTTGAGCACTCCCTCCTTCCTCCATTTAGACGTTTAAGCATCTTTGCAACCAGCTCCATATCTAAACCAAGGTGTATTTCTTATTATTCTTAAGTAAATTGTATTTATCTATGTCATAAAACGCATGCAGCAGTCACCTTAGTGTACCATTGCTGTGTCACATATGGATTCTTAGAAAAAGTTTACTTTGGTGACAAAGTAATTGTCATTGGGTAGAAAGAGGAAGGAGATAGGGAAGAAGGATTCAGAAAATCTTTCTTTTCTTGATGCAGCTCTTAATTCTAGAAATCTTATACCTCTAATAATCCTGTGGTGCTGTATCATCCTGTTTTTTTCTGAAAGCATTGCCTGGTATTGAACCCAGGACTGATCCATATGAAACCCACGCTCATCATTTCCTTTCCAGACTGAAACAAAATATTTGCTTTCTACTTGCTACTATGAGCAATTTTCAACTTGATGTATCTCACACCTTTAATGTAGTTCTCACCTTAGAGAAAAACTATCTGTGAATGCCGTGATACAACGTCAAAATGTGTAGACACAAGACATAGACAGAGAGCAAGAAGAAAAAGCACCACAATCTGTACTCAAGTCCCAACCCTGTCAATGAGTTTTTGTGGCCTAATTACTTTTTTTCAGAAATTGAGTGGATAAAATAGGATTATATCACCTCCCTATCTCAGGCATCTTTTCTGAGAATTTATTAGTTTTCTGTCATATACTTGGGCACATAGTAGTAGTTCTCTAGATATAGCTATTAGATAAGAAAAAGCAACAGTTCACTTTTCTGAAAAGCGCAATTTTATAAGAAGTTACTACAAAACCTTTCAGTCCATTTGTTAAAGTGCTTGTAGTTCCTGGAAGAACATCAATTAATGTCTACAGCAACATACTACAGTTTTAAAAGTATAGCAAATATATGCATTTCTCAGAAATTATAAAGGTAACATCCACAGCAAAGTGACACTTCAAATACTTTGCCAGTCCACCCACGTCAGGCCATCATAAAATAGTTGTAAAACCTAATTCCTATCACAACAGTTGTTTCCTGTTTGCTGCTGTTCATACCAAGTTTTATGAATTGCCTTGTGTCCATTCTCCCTTTTTTAGCAGAATTATAATTACGAACCTAAAACCAGTTTATAGTGAGTGACATTATTACAAAGTGAACACAGAGAAACAGAAAAAGAGGAACAGAAAACCTCTGTTTTCAGGTTCACTTGCACCCATTATGAATACCTAAATATGGAAAATCTCATTCAGCTCACGTGCAAGTAAATACCCAGGATGGAATCAAAGGAACATGATGTTTAATATACTCTTAATGACAAAAATTAAATTACCAGTTTTCAATACAAATTTCAAACTAAATCTAGTTGGCAGTATCCCTTAGGAATAAAGGAAAAAAATATGCAACGGAGAAAAATGATCAGTAAAAGGCTAATTAATTTTCCAAATGCTGCTATTCAGTCCTGGGATTAGCCCCTGACTATGCCTAGTTAAGCGCAGAACTGTGTGCCTGTGACTCAGGCTACTTTTCCATCACACTGCCTGATCCACAGCACTGCAGCATAACTGAAGTCAATGAAAGCTGCAGATCCACACCTCACGACACAGGAAATGTCAGAGAACGTTTTGTTTCGTGGTGATTAAAGCAACTTACAAAGTTTTGAAGAGACCCCCTCTCAGGAGGGTATATCTTGCTGTAGGCAGAACAACATGCACTCAGGAACTTTCAAGACCATATTCAAAGAAATACATGGTACCGACTAAAAGTACTGAGAGGGTCAGAGGAAAAGACTGCCTCATGAGAGACATTACCTGCTTACTGAACAGTCAAAAAATTACCCGCAAGCATAAGATCCAAATGGCTTTTGACTTCAGCCAGCCAGTTTTACATCACTGGGGCTTTGTTAATCTCCAGTTTCTCATTTAAGAACAAAATGACATCCCTATGCAATCTTTGCAGACTTTTTTTATCAGCATTGAACTGATCTCATACTATACTCCTGAAACATTTAGTTATGCTTGACATTTCTGCTGAACTATCTTGCTTTCCTGACCCTACCAGACATCACTCTATTCTCCTATACCTTGCTATTCACTCTGTCATGTTCTCTTTCTCCTTCTCCCTTAGTTTTCACAGAGTCATAAATTCCCATTTTCATTTAAGGAACAATAAGAAGAATAAAATAAAAGCACTATGTAAAAAAGCCAAAATACCTCATTAGATAAAAGCTCACAGAAGTGATCTAATGTAAATATTCCACTCAACACTTGGCCCTTTTTTAAGAAATGACTTGGGCAGACAACAGTTTATTCTTCCATACCTTTTCTTGAAGACACTTCTCTTTCATAATCAGACTAACTCCCCTGAAGAAGTAGAGCCAATACAATCTTAATTTCCTCCAAAGATTTTTTTTCCTGGAATTTTAAGAGTTAATTGAGATGACTGCCAGGCACTGATATTGATGAAGAATAGCAATTTTTGAAGGCTATCTTCTTTTCGGTTTCCAAAAGGTATGTAGCAAGTCTTACATGACAGAAAACTGAAAAAATGTATCTCTAAAACTACCAACCCCACTCAAATGGTTATTCATATTCCGGTAGCACACAGGAGCCATTGAGCATATTCCAACTGCATTAAATACTGCATCAAAACAACAAACCCTAGCTACTTCTCATGTTTACATTTAACAAGATCTACAGGTCCTATATAACAGAAAGGGCTCTATAGCCAAAACTATGAGCAGATAAAGGTTTACTGAAACATTTACAGGGATGTTTACACAAAACAGTCTCATGTTCTGTGTTCCAAATTGCTCGGATAAACAAATTATTTCTTAAACATTTTTATTATCTCAGTGACTGTGGAGTTAGTGTGGTAGGCATGTGATTTTTCAAATAGGAATCTGCAGAAGCAATTTCAAAAAGAACAATAAATACAATCTTAGATGAAAGAAAATACTTTTGCTTTCTCACATAAGCTGTCCTAAACCGAAATAGCAAACACTAAGCAATCAGACACACGTTCATCTAGGAAAAATCTTCCATTTAAGACTTTACCAAACCTCCTTGCTAGCCATTTACTACCACAAAGTCTAACTTGTTTATTTAAACAGCTGCTGGAGGAACAGATGAAGGGGCTGACGAATGCTCATTAGCTCTGTTCTGTTGACTTTCCAGAGGTGGGCAATCTCCTTTAAAGGGCAGGTAACATCTTAAACTACACCAGGGGCCTGAAAAAATAACATTTACGTAAATTCTAAGGATTATTGTTGCTCTACTGAATGATTGAAACAATATCTGAAGCCTAATGAGTTATTTCTGCTTGGAAAGGGAACCGACAGAAGGAATTACTTCTTCAGTGCAGTTTTGTTTATTTACAGTGGGTACGTATACATTCCTCTTTCTCTGAACACTATTGGAATAAACTGCACTTTCTTTGCACAGCAGTGTAAACTTGTCTTCCTAGCTACTAATGCTCTTTCCCAAAATGTCCTATTTTTTTTCCCCTCCTCCCAAGCTTCATCTGACAAACATGGCTACCAAAAATTCTTTGTCTGTGTCTTTATTTTCCAAGCTGCTGTCTGAGGCTGTGGACAGATGTGCTAATCCAGATCCAAAAGAGGTTTATGTGAGCGAACCCCAATTGTTTAGCTCAGGCCACCAATTCAAACCGCTTAAGTTGACTGCATTGGCACAAATTGCTCTGCTGACAAACGTGTGCAGATAGCAATATCCAAACAGGAATGCATCAGAAGCCGGCACTGATGACTTACACCAAAAAACCCTCAATCCAGAAGTAGGTATCCTCCCGAAGCCTAATACTCATACGTATAACCTCCTATAACCCTATAAATGCTCTAGGCCCCTTGCTTGCTTCTCCCTGCTGTTCAAAAACCTCCTTCTTGCTGAGATGCTGCCTATTTCTATCTATTCTCTGACAGAGGTAACCACATAACTGCACAGACAGGTAAGAGGGTGGACAAAAAGCTACTTCAGTTGGCACTCCCATAGCAAGAAAGCTCATTAATTAAACTTTAGCTTTTACATGACCAGCACTTTGGACCTCCTGGGTCACTGATATTACCCCACACAGATCCTGAAATCCCTTACAGTTAACCAGGGTCAGTGGCAGCGAGTATTCCCACCAACTTCACCTAAATCTGAGATCCCATATAAACTTAAGAAACAAATGCTGGCAGCTTCGAACATTCTCCATCCCCCAAAATATTGTTCAGTGAAACTAAACCTTTTTAGTTTAATATCTGTCCTTTTCAAGATGTCTTAAACAAATAACCACTAACACAAGCAAAGTTTCATTTGCTATTGCAACTGGTCCAACTTCTGTCAATCTATCTCCTTTGTGCTGATAACCTAAGAATCTCCTAAGACGAAAATTAGTCTTTGAAAAGCCTATATACAGGTTGCTTTGGAGTCCTATTCTTGTGTCCATACCAATAAGGCTACTTAATTCTTAATTATGCATGGATAATGTAACTTGTGTTTACATTTATATACTGTATAAATACACAGAATGTATGCAGGAACAAGAATATGAAGGAATACCTATCTCCATAAACTAATCATAGCTGATTTATAAACGAGAAAGAAATCAGCAGTATGTTGAATTTCACTTACAAAGCTTCGTATTGAGACTTATTCATAAACAGTATCAATATCAAAAGCACTAAGCCTAATTAATGATTTCCCCTCCATGTGGATGCATGAACTTCTCCGAATGTTTATTTCTTCTGTCATATATTTGAAAGCACTTGATTAATTCTTAAAACTAAACCACTAAAGCAACAGTTCCTTTGACTGCTCTTTGATCTAATATAATAACTTCAGCAGCTAGGTTAATCTAATGATTAAGTTTGCAGTTAGGTAGCTCTCCTGTGTTTTAAGGTAGAGTGGGTAGACTTTGCTCTTCATTCTATAACTACAGCACAAATAAATTTATTTAGCAAGTGAAATTGTTCTGAGGTTATTGGGCTTTGGCAATTCAGAACTACTTTCCCATTTCCCTCCTCTTATCTTTAATTCAGTTTACTCAATAAAACTATTCTGAATAATTTCACTTTACTTCTAATGTGTTTTGCTTCCTAGTTTCCAAACAAGTTTGTAACTTTGAATGCAAATAGTTGCAAAAAACCACCAAAGTTATTTTTGAGATCTCTGAAGGCATCTTTTAAAGGAAATACAACTCATGTTAGGGTTTATATATCTCACAATCTCAATTAAACCTAAAATTTTAACCAAAATTTAGATGCCAGTAGAATTTACTATGGTTCCTTTCATTTGATTTGCCATGGTGCTTGCTGTATACTGACCTATTTATTCTCCTCTGAATACTTCCTCTACATACTATAGTAAATAAATTAAGTAGAACAGTTTTCAACTTACGGCTATCTCTCCCAGACATTCTATTAGACGCTTGCTAAATATTCAACCATAATATACATAGTTATGTCAGTGGTTAAGAGATGAAAGCCTTACATTACTTCACTCAGGAAATGAAGTGCAGGTTTCGATCCTTTCAATTGCAATATCCTTCAATGCATGGAACATAAATGTTTTTGCAGTGGGCTGTTCAACAAGCGGGTGATGCAATGGCTTACACAGCTAAGCCACTGTATGATTTCTAAGGCCACAGGGTTAATACATAAACTATTCAGTTATAATTGTAGCTTTCGTGCCAGTTAAATTGAGCACTCTGAATATTACACAGTTAAAACCTACTCTGTTATTTAACAGAAATTTGAATTTTGATTCCCCTGAAATCTAACTGCTTCAGCATCTATTAAGTTATATTATCCCACAGCAAGAATCAAATCCACAGGCATTTTAACACTGATAAAATTAAGCCAAACATATTGGGGACGAAGAAAGGCAGGAAATCTTCAAGAAGGTTGTACATAAAGAACCATCATCTCACAGAAGACAAATGCCCAGTGACCAATTCTCAGTTGTAGTTGAAGAGTAAGTAAAGATATAAGGAAAAGTTTTCAAAAAATATCAGTTTTCTTTCTTTTTTCCACAACGTAAATCATATTAGTATGATGGAAGTTTTGTAATTTCAGGTTTGAGTTTTCTAGACCTCTTATGGTCATTACTGTCTGGAAATCTTAGGTGATAAAAAGAAAGGGATCAGTGAGACCATTTTTTATCAGTGTGGATCCTCTCCCCTTCTCCAAATACAATCAGGATTTTGTGCTTTCAAAGTGTCATGGTCACAACAAAAATACATTAAGCACTGGATAAAAATAGCTAAAACTTTTAAATTGTTTCCTGTAATTGTATTTTTTCCCTTTTGAACTTGGATCTTCAAGAGGATAGACATTTATGCCTGAGGCAGAGAGTTACTCACTGTGAACAAGGAAGCAAAAATCTTTCCACATCAGCAACAGAGTAAGCTTTGTGAAGCCTTCTGCATCATATTCCACCACACCACTATCAACAAAAAATACAAAAAATTTCATACTATTTTTACCTACGATTCATTCTAAGACTGAGCGATAAACATATGAATTCTGTATTACAGGGACTGTTTTTTTGGTTGGTTTGTTCAGAAACTTCCAGTATTTGCCTTATTTATTAAGTTAAAATTTTCTAGCTAAATGAAAATTAGATTAAACTTTTAATCTTAATAATCTTCTTATTTATGCTGTGGTATTTGGAGTTTCTTACCTGCAGAAAGGCCATGTTCAGTTTATACAAATACACTTTAGAATGAAAGAAGACCGACTGATGCATCTGCAGTATTAAATTGATAAAAACGCTACACACACAAATTCCCTGCATGTTACTCAGATTAAGAGAATTTATTAACTCTGTAGCAGGTGACAAGGTAAAATTGAAAATGCGCAGGCTAAGAATTTGAAAATTCAAAAAAGTATATATAAAAAAAGAAAAGCACAAGAACATACAAAAAAATAAATACAGGAGACTTGTTCAGTTGACAGATTAAAAGTTTCAACCATCAGGAGTTAGTATTTTCTAAAAGTCTCAAGCAGTATCAGGACTCACGAACCACTTTGCAAGTGCAATGAAATCACAGGCACACCTGGGCCATTTCTATACTGTAGTTTTCTCAGAAGAAAAAGAAATATCTTGTTTTCATAAGGATTGAGCTTGCATCTACTCTCTACTCATATGTCCAATTCAAGTCATTGTTATCTATCTATAGTTGTATAAAATTTGGGTGCATGCTAGAAGCCACCTGTCTTCCTACCCTTGCTTGAGAGACCTGAGATTTGAAGGGCTCCCGAATATCCATGTCATTTGGCATCACCATTCGGAAGCAGAAACCCCCTCCTCACAATGAGGCAAAGCACTGCTGGTCAGGCAGTCGCTGTCGCATCAGCTCCTGGACTCTCGCTCAAGTAAGGATTTAGATGGGAAACCAAAGTGCCTACCCTCCACAGCACCGAGGTACACCTGATTACTTGATTTGTGAAGCTAATGTGTCATCATGCCAGGTCATGGACCTTTGAACTACAGGAATTCAACACGACCTGACAACCCTTTCTCTTGAGAGACAAGATACTGCTTGGTGGTGGGAGCAGCTGATCTTCCAGTCCTGTCTTTATGTCGAGCAGTGGTTTCTGGCTCCTGCAAGGCTTGGAACCGTACCCACTTCCCCGTCCTCCCACCTCAGTCACTGCCTCTTACTGTAAGACCCCTCCAGTCATTTATTCAGAAATGAGCACATTTTTTTTGCACAAGGAGAAAATCCCTACTGTCCTTTTCCCATCATCAGCCATTTTCCAGTAAAATCAGATCAGCAACTGGCACAGAAGTGAAGTAACGCTGAACTTCATTCCAGTACTGCTACAGAGAGACAACCTATACACATCGTTCTGTGAAAAATGACCAGATTTCACCTTATCCAGTGGACAGCAGTCACACAACCAAAGACCATGTGCAGAAAACAACACTTTCCCCCCATGCTACAGAAAATAAGGCATCAAAAGAAAACTTACGTTCCAAAGTGACTCAGGAAAGCTGCGATATACTCTCTTCTCTTATGGTATCCCTGAATAACATATTGTACCTTAAAAAAGAAAGAAAGAAACAAATCCAAAGCTATAAAAAGATAAAAAAAGCCAATGCTCCCAATTTGTCATATATTCCTTGTTAAGGAAGATTTATGTTTGACATGGTAGTAGTTCTGAATTCTACATTTAGCTTGCATGATTTCCCTAAAGAATCCTAAAATGCCTTTAAAACAAACAGTGGATCTTGCACACAGAAAATCTTGTAAAGAAATCTCTTCACTCACTTCTAGGTGAAACTTAGTCTTTCAAAATATATTGAAGCGCTGTTTAACTATGCAAGATAAAGAGTGAAGAAAAGAAATGCGCGACCTTGCCTCGCTGAAGTTTGAGCAGGAAGCCATGATAGGCAAATCATAATTACCTGAACTGACAGTTGGTTAAGTGTCAAAATAACATTCTGGTTATAAAAGAAAAAAAAAAATATTTCACAACTGATCTTGGGTGTTTTCTGAAGACTGCACCTCCAACAAAATCTTCTTAACACTAAGCTCTCTCAGTGGTTTCAGACTGACTCAGGGAGCCACCTACTCAACTGCGAGCATCAATTTCTGAGGCATTCTGGGTTTTGAAAGACTTCCATCTTGGCACAGATAAAATCCAACAACGCTAAACTTGGAAGACTTAAGGCAAAATTCTCCTCTCACCATGTATGTTTTCTTATTGATTTGAATGGGATTACTTAGCAGAAGTGTGTGAACAGGGTTTGACCCATAACAGAAACAATGCAAGTGGTGTCAGGCTGCAAGAGCATCTCGTTTACAACTGGTTACTTCAAGCACTTATGGTATGGTTCCATATGTGATTCCCTGTGTAAATCCCCTTGCCTTCCAGAATGAAAACTAACATTTTAAAAGCCTTTTTTCCCCACCAAACATGAAAAGAACAGGAAGAATACTTTTCTTGGCTATGGTAATACTAGGATTCCTTGGCTGACAAATGCTTTCCTAAATTTTTTGAAAAAGCCTTGATACAATCATTGCTGAGAGCTATCTTGAACGCCTTAAAGTTAAATTCTATTTATAAATTGAGACTTATTTCATTTTATAAAAAACTACAATTATTTTGAAGGCTTTTTGTGGGATCTGAAATGTTATTTTGGGAAAAGGAAAACATATGATAAGTTTGCTTAAGGGACTTTGTTTAAGAAAGGATAAAAACAGTCCTCTGTACTTGCAGATTTTAAAAACAGAAAGTAATTTTAACAGAAAACCACAACAAAAATAACTCTAAAGATAGATTTCAGTATAATTATGGAAACACATTTTGAAGAACTTTTTCTAAAAGAGAAAATTATTTTCCTCATTTGGACAATGAAGGTAAAAATAATATACAAATAGGAGGTCTGTAATAGGCAGATTCCTAGATGTTGGCCCCTAAGCTTTCTTTTGAAAATTACACTTCAATAATGGAGAAGCTTTCAAAACACTATACTCGCTCTTTTTTGTTTAAACACCAAGCTAACTGGAACACAACCTTTTCAATAACCTTAAGTAGCTATTGCTGTATAAACATCCAAGTATTCAGTTCATTTGGATGAAACATCTGAGAAAAATAATTACTGAAAGTACTCAAAACCTACAATGATGACTATGGTATGAGAACTTAGGTATCTTCCAACTGGAAAAATAATACACAAACTACACATTTGTGTTTACTATTGTTACATGTCACAATAAGAAAAATCCACTCCAGGATCTGATCCCAAACATGCTTGCTTACCTAAAAAAGTCATTATATTCAATGCCCTGCTTAGGTGCTCAACTCTTATCAAGACGGTATTCATATCCATTCACCTTAAGTATGCCCTGCTTGGATTACGTGGCAGAAGAAAAACTATGTCTATGGAAATGCTATAGTGTGTTACTACAGTACAGTACAGCACAGCACATAAGGGAAAGGAAAATTGAGTTCTCTTTACTAACTTACCTTATTTGTTAGAAGCTGGCATACTTGGGGTACGTAGTCAATGAGACAACCTCCACCAGGAAAGGCTGGGATGTGAAGGGCAGATGATCCTCCAAGCGCACTAGAAATAGAAGTTAATTTAACAGTACATTACACGTATAGTCCCTGGGATTTCAAAGTGATTTCTACACTGTCCTTTTTCCCTATGTTTAAAGTCAAAGGGCCATGATTGAGGAAGTGTTTTTGATGCTGTGGCAATATAAAAAGTATTGAGTGGTATCATCTATAAAAACAGGTTATACCCCAATCCACTGTAATTAAACAACTTTAATCCAGAGTATCACTAATGCAAAGCATTCTGTCAGGAAATAGCTTTTTCACTGTAAGCAGTTCTGTTTCTTAGCCCTCATCAATAAGATGCAGAGCACTGTAGTTAAGATATTTTGTTATAGCTGGAGGAAAGGACTTTGAGTCTTGAATTACTCAAAATGCCACCTTCAGTCAAACCAGCTAAGAATAATAAAAATAATTTGGACTGAGGCGTAATAGATGGCCAGATGCACGTCAGCTATGCTATTTACTCCAGTTTTGCGCCCCCCAACACAACACATATGTTAACCTACTAGATCAAGGGGGCAGTGGGCCAGAAATATTGTTAGGTACATGATGTAACGGGGGATGCTGAAAGAAATGGGTTTGTTCAGTCTTAAGAGAAGGTTGGGGAGAGGGGAATATTAAAGAGGGTAGTTGAAGGCATGTTGTTATTGAAGGCATATTGATGCCTTCAATTATCTAATGGAAAAATATAGAGAACATGGAGCCAGAGTCTTTTTGGAAGTGCATAGTGACAGAAAGAAAGGCAACACAGACATGTTGCAACAAAGGAAGTTCTGGTTAGCTGTTAGGTAAAACGTTTTCACAATGAGAGTAATCAAATACTGGATGACAGGCCCAGAGGGGCTGGGGAATCTCCGTCCTTGGAGGTGCTCAAAGCTCAGCTGAACAACCGCCATGAACAACCTGATCTAAGCTGGCCGTTCTCCGAGGAGGGGCTTGGCCAGATAACCTCCAGCAGTTCCCTCCAGTCTACATTGTTTTATGATTATATTCCCTGATTCTATGATTTTGTTCATCTCCAGAAGGAAATAATAGGAACAAAGATATTAACTCTGTCCATGCACAGACTGGAAATCTGAATGGTAGGAATCCACAGAATTAATATAACTTCAGAGATGTATTTAGGCACCTTAATCAATTGCTTTTATCACAGGATGGAAGACTGAAGCATGCCTGCTATTGCCAAGGATAACATCTTCTTTGGTGTGGAAGGATCTAGCACTTTTTGTTTAAATTACGTTGCAGGAGACAACAACCAGCTAAAGTCCATGCTACTTTCTTTTAGCAGTACTGACCTGAATCTTTCTTATAGTCTTTTACGAATCAAAAGGGATATGAATTTGCATTACACACTGTGGCTTACATCATTCACTAAACATCCAGAACCTTGTTAGGTACAATTAAAAAGCTTCAAGAGCTAAATTACTTTGTGGCCTCTTGTTCACATGCTGTTTCCATGAAAGATTAAACTGGCTGGAAAGAAGGTTCTTCTCTGCAAAATAAGGCTCTTATTCTCTAACGAGACCTGCCCTTGTATTTTCCTGAGTTCTTGATAAGATATCACTTTGGCAGGTATAAAGGTCTATAATCGTACATCCCTTTGAAGGAATAGAGCCTACATAAATCAAAAAACCCCAAACTCATAATGAGTTATATGGAAATCTGCTACTCAGGGAAAACAGTCTGGGTTCAGCAGACTGTTCACCACATGGAACAGTTCTGCAGGTCTGGATTTTGCATATGCAACAATGAAAAAAAAAAAAGCCTTGAGTACACCACAGCTAAATAAAAAAACCAAACAAACTTTTCCAGCAGAAGTAAGACTTGAATAGGATTTTTTTTTTTTTTTTTTTAAATATTCAGTTTCCTTGCTGCTACCCCTTTACTAAAATTACTCACACGGGATTATAATTTTGCTACTTGTGGATGTTGGAAACAGTGAAGCATGACTATGAGTTTATTACTAAGTTGGAACATTTCTGAAACAGTAGTTTGCTCTTAGGAAATTGAAAGTATACTGGGTCCATCAGTCTTTGATGTTGGAGAATGAAAGACCTGTCCCTCCTGGTATGTTACAAGTGGGTTGTGAACCTTACTTTAAGACCCTGGCTTTCAGTTTATTAAAGTCCTTAAATGCTTAGGTTTATAAATATAACCATAAAAGCCTCAAATCTCATACACAGAGCAAATGCTACTGTTCGTTTTGCATCCCGCCTTGCCTTATTTGCAACCAAGTTCAAGATCCCCCTCAGCATGGAGATACCTACTGGAGATGCTCAGATGACTACAACAACCTCCCTCCATTACAATAGCAGGCATGAAATTAGGAGTAATCTCTCACAGATTTCACATGCAAAAAAGCTTCCACTCCTCTATCATCAGCTTCTAACACATCTTCCAGACTGAAATACTATGATTTGTGAAAAAGGGCTTCCCATTTTACCTGTATCTATCTTTTGAAAGTAGTCAATCCATAAAAACTTGTTGACATAAATGGGAATTCAACCTTTCTCAAATGAAAAACAAACAGCTACAAGGTGTGGTTTCTGAGAAAGAGGTCCCTCCACAGAAAGAAGGCTGGAATTTCTAGTATAATTATCCTCTGAAAACAGAATAAAGCTGTACAATATGTAATTTATGTTCTGTAGAAATAATTATGGGTAGGGAAAATTAAGAGTGGACAGGCATCTTTGTTCCCTCTATTGGGTCAGAGAATTTGCTTATTAAATATTTTAATAAAATACTGCATTTGCACAGGACCTTGCCTCTGACCATCTCAAAACTTTCTATAAACATACAACAGTTAAGGTTCATTTGCCTTATGAAACTGATATTTATCTTTTATTTTTAAACACATAAGGAAGCTATTGCTCAGAGTTTGATTTTACTATGCTGTACTATGTCTCTGTCGTGCCAAAGGAACATATTTGCAGTACCTCATGAGACAGGGCAAGAAGCAATAATAATTCCTTTGACCCTATAATAAATCTGCAGCTGAAGAAAGAAGTGACTTACTCAATGTCAAATAAGAAGGACCTGTAAAAGGTGCCAGCAAATATGTAAAATGGAGAAAATTAGGCAAGGGAATTTCAGCATGCAGCTCAGTATCTAATGCTGCTTTCTGATGTCCCTCAAAGCCCAATCAAAAGAAAATGTGTAAGACAAAAAATGGCATAAGAAGCCTTTTATAGTCAAGGACATTCTATTTGCCAAGAGATTTCACCAGCACAAGCTAAAGATTCCTGCACATCAGACCTGCTTTACAGATAGCTGAGCCTCTTGGAGCATAGATCTTAATATACCTGCTTTGTGATTAAGCTTTCCTTCTTGGTATCACTGTTATACACCCCTCACAAATAAAATACATTTTTATACCCAGGAATAAAAACAACTATAACATCACACTATAAGGTTTGGTGACATTCATTTTATCAAGGCGACCAAAAAAACCAAACAAAAAACCATCAAGAGATATGACGAGGAAGTTACTTTGTTTTTAAACAAACTAATTAATATTGCTCCCCTACAGCTGCCAGAGTAAGTCTAGTTTCAGCACAAGCAATTGAATTGTGTTTGATTTTTACACCATTTTTTTCCAGTAACCTGCTACTTTTTAAAGGCTAAGATTCTAACAGATTCTGATAGTGACTTTCTATAATTATCAAAATTCATGAAGCAACAGTCTTAGTGGATGCAACTTCATTAGGACTGGTACCGGATGAAGATAAATACATGGCAGATCTACCTATCTATGAGATAAGGTTGCATGAACACGTTGGAACACTGAGACAAAGATCTGTTCGCCTCAGCATTTTATTCACTTGCTGTTACTCTAAACCTACTCAGCTCTGCAAACCAACTTCATACTCCTCATTTTAAGATGGACCAGAGACTCTTTTGCAGCAGGTTCATGCCTTCCTGGGTTTCCAGAGTGTTGGATACAATGCGGTTCTGATCCATGGTCTGTGAATTAAACTAGATGTTGTGAGGAACTCACTACTGAATTCAATAAGAGCAGCGGTCAGCCTGCATTAATAGCAGTTTTGTTCTGCAACACACTGAAATACAAGTGCAGAGAGCGTAGCTGGAGTATGTTTACATTCTGCTGTTGACTGGTGCATTCCAAGTGACTTGCTCTGTCTGTCTCTCAATGGATCTATTTATTCTGGCCCGCATACAAAATGCAGAACTCTTTCCCATTTCTTGATAGCTTATTACATTAAAATGTCTTTCTCAATAAATGAACCTTTAAAAAAAAAGGCATAGCATTAATTCACAGGTCTACAGAAGCGACTGTTTTTGTTCTTGAGTATTTATGTGTAAAGAACCAGTTATCTCCCCTTCTTTAAAAACATCACTTCACTAGAGAAGAGGGGTACTTCCAAGTCCCAAGCTCAGAATAGTGGGTTGTTAGGCAAGGCAGACTTAAAGGCATGAAGGAAGATGCTCTTACTCCCATCCCTACCCTACCCCCTTCCTTACAACTCTCCCCATGCTTTCTTGGGCATGTGTAGTTCCCCTAAACTCCTTTCAGTCACCCCACCTCTTCCCTGCAATCCATTTTGCTTCCTCCTTTCTCCGAGCAGAAGAATGCAGGTTTCTCTACATTGCTGGGAAACTTTTGAGCTGAGTCTGAAAAATAAGGATTATTTCAGACTACCCCCTATATCTTGCAGGGTCCCACAAAAATAAAAATATCACAGTTTATAAAGTTATGTGCTAACACAGGTTACAGTACTACAGTTAAGCACCTGTATACACATAATACTGTCTATATATTCTGCCTTTACCTGTTACCATTCCCCATCTCCCAAAATTGCATAAGCTTTTATTTGAAAAAAAGTATCACAAAGAAAAGAACATCTACGGAAAAGTTTCATGCTTTTAAAAGGAGGTACCTTCCACAATGGCAGTTTTTTTTGCTCCAAGAGAGGAAGGAGTAAAAAACATGTATTTGGGAAGGAGGTCCAGCACTGTAAGGAGAATCATACATATCCCTGAATACAGTGTGAACGTAGCATTAAAGAGCTTTATACCAAAGGAAAGTGGTACATAATACTGATTGCACTCAACAATGTTCATAATCCAATGTATTCTTTATGCAAAACCAACATAAAATAGGGAAATGACAATTTCAATGATCATGAGCGATACAGTTGAAGATTTGCCTAGTTTTGAAAACGTAAATAAATAAAAAAACCCTTGCCTCTGCATGAAAAGACTTTTTATACTGGTTTAAAATAACTAAGAGCTTTTCTCTCAGCGTGGCCAATGTTAAAACATGTTCAAATCTATGTACTAGTGATGGAAAGTAGACTTTAGACTCTATAGACTATAGCCCTTGCTTTTACCAGGATACACCCTTCTTAACTCTCTGTAAGTTTTCACCTGCCTTGTTTTGAAACTGAAGCACGTTGCAGACCTACACAAGCATTTAAAGGGTTTATTACTCATGATGGCTATAAGCAAGAGTAGCCTGAAGCATGTGGAAAGAAATTCCCTTCTTTTTGCTCCTTTTTCCTGTTTGGAGACTCATGTTATGGGCTTTGATCTCCTTCCCCATTCTCTTTCTCCTTTGTTGCTAAAGTAAATAGTTCACTTTTTTTTTCTTTTGCAGTTTCATCACTTTAGTACATTACACCATTTGGCACAGGAGACACGAGGAACCACATCAAATAAAAGCACGTGACCACAAAAGCTGCCTTACCAACCATGATCCCAGATTTGCTGTCAGTTTACTATTTTTCAGACTTGCTCGACCATAACCAAATCCTCCCTATCACATGAACAACGTGGTGCTTGGCAGAAGCCTTGGGATAGTGCTTCGATCAGCAATACAGAGCTTAACAGTAAAATAAAAGAACATTACTCTTGTTACTGAAAAATCGGTCAGTCTAGGTTTGTGACAGTGTTTTCTCCCCTTTCTAGTAATACTCCATTTAAAGCAAATGTAATTAAAATATTGCTTGTCCACTCAAATCTATTACAAGGTGGAGTGTGTCCAAAAAAAAATTTCCATTCTATTTTTAAATAAACAAATCTTAATTGTAATTATTTCTACTTCAACATTGGTAAAACAGAAATATATGTTTTCAGCCACCAGATATAATCTGAGGTATCTACACTGTTGAGTGTACAGAAAAAAAATACAATCACAAACAGACCTGGAGGGAAAACTATGCCAAATCTACTTATTTGGAGAAAGAATCCCAGTCAAACTCAGACTAAACATCTGACCATTAAAGCTGAAAGAATAATACCATATTTTTTCCCTTGACCTACTAGAGGTTTAGGGTAAATACCTCTGAGCTCCTCCTGACTAGTGACTGGAAAAAAAAAAATTAATCCCCATAAAAAGCAAATACTAAAATGTAGAGACTGTGCAGAAAACTGCAGGTCAGACTTGCTGAGCTTTACTTGTAGCTCTTCTGCTGACTTCGTATGTACTAGGAAGTTAGTGCAACCAGTCTGCTGCTCTGCCCACCTAACAGTGTCCAGATGCTTATACTGAAGTACACTGAAGTTTAATAACATTCATAGAATAGTACACAAACTGTGGGATGAAGTCATCCATAAGCGCTAATGTTTTGCTTTGTTTGATGGTTGGACTTGATGATCTTACAGGTCTTTTCCAAACGTAGTGATTCTGTGATTCTGTGGTTATTCCAATTTCTGTGTTCTGCTGCAGGCAAAATTGTCAGAAAAAAAGCCGTTTTCTAGAATGTATTTCCCATTTTAGACAAAGTGGCTATACCAAGGAAAGATTTACATTAACTGTACAGATTCTGGGTTCTAGCAGACTTTAACCTAACAGACTTACACACACACACTAGCTTGGGTGATCCAATATTGAAAGATGTATGGGGATAGGAGCTCTGTCCCCAGGATTCTACTCCTCCTCGAGGAAAAAAAAACCCAAGAAGCATGAGATGAATAGCTAGCTAACCCTATAATTAAATTAGAATACGTTTCTTTTCTTCCCTTCCCTGGCCAGACTCAAGAGCTGGAAGGAGAGAGAACAGATACTCTTGCAGTATAAAGCTTTTCTTACTGTTTCTTGATAGTATAAAAGTCTGAAAACGTTAGTATTTCCTCAATGTCAGATAAATCAGGACTGAAGGGATTTTTCCTTTGCTTAATGGGTCTTTATATGCAGAAAGGTTCTGCATAAAGAGGACAAAGTTTTCCACTGACGTGTTGAATGAGTGAAAACCTGGGCAGCCAGCGATGGAAAAGGGAGTTCTCCACTGTCCTCAGGCCTCACGTTCCCTAAAGAAACAAACCCATGTGAGGATAACATTTATTACGCAGCTGATCGGACACTTCATGTTACACAGCTGTAGCATGCAGTATACAAGCACTCTGCCTACAGCAGTCATCACACTGCTTTCTTCTCTGGGTAAGGGGACCCACTTCTATAAACTAATCCGAAGCTTACGACAGACACCCTGGGCAGGCAGGCAGCCCAGCAGAGTCAACTGCCCTCTGGGAACTCCATCATACCTCAAAGCACAAGCTTCAGGACAGCTTCAAGCGAGTGCAACACAAATTATCAGCAAGGCTTCAACATATGCCGTGTTTTAAAATACAGGTTAACTTAACCAGTGTCAACAATACCACTCCATAACAGAATCACAGAATCACAGAATCACTAAGGTTGGAAAAGACCTGTAAGATCATCAAGTCCAACCTAAAAAAAAAACAAACCAAAAAAACAAAAAAAACCCCAAAACACACACACACACAAAAAAAACCCAAAACAACTCACCCAACACCACACAGCACCATGCCCATCAAGCCACAACACTGCACAGTGCACAAATTTTGATCACTTATTCATTCTGACAATATAAAATCAAAGTCAAAAGTATAAAAGCAATATATTTCAAACTGATTCAAAGTATTAAAAAACCCATCATGCTTAATAGATAGAATTATTTTTCATAATACAGTACGAACAGGTTCAAAAAGAGAATATGAAAAATTCCACAGGCTCTGAAGAGTGTGACTCTCTTATAAGGCTCAAAAATTCTAACAAAGGTTGCTTTTGTGTTGCAACTTAGTATGTTTAAGCCCTCCTTAATTTTTCAACAAAAAAGATCCCAACAGCAAGGTGTACTACGAATTTAACATGCTCAGTCATTCAAGGCAGTTTGGTTTTGGAAAGGTTGCAAATAATAATGAGAAATCCATAACAAATGACATAGCTAAATTTAAAGACACTTTTTATGATCTCAAAAAAGTAGATTCTCCCCCCCCAATGTATTAGTTAGTAATATTAGTTCTCCATCAGCACAGTATTATTGAAGGAAAATAGTTATAAGACGACCTGAACATGTTGCTAGGTGTCTCACAGTTTAAAGAGGAGGGCATGGTTCCTGTCCTGAAGAACTTGTACGTTCCAGTATTTCACACTCCACAACACAACACAGTGAGGAACTGAAAAGCAGGAATTGAACGACAAGGGAGGAAAAGCACGGATTGCGCAGCAAGGAGACTTAAGACTTAAACACTTACCATGGAGAAATATATATTTCCAAAGCATTTTGCTTATTTTTTAAAGGAATCTTGGCAGCAAATTAAGAGAAATCTGAATGAGAAGTGAAAAAAAGTCAAAGAAGAGTTTCACAGAGAATTAAATGCAATGAGGAAATAGCCAAAAAAACCCCAACAAAGGACCAGAAAAAGTTGTAGGAAAGAAACCCAGAACAGCAGCAAACATCACTGAACAAAAAAAAGTACAGATAAGATAAGAAACATGGGCAGATAAGAAAAAAAAAGAGAACACTATGCAGTCCTATTTTGTTTTTACTTCCAAAGAAGTTAAAAAAGCAGTACGTGAAGATTAAAGAAATGATTCGAGATGCCAGGAGAAAGACTATGTAGCCTAACGTACTGCAATTGTCTTCTGTACGGATCTCATGAAGAAGAGCAAGCTTGAAAGAGGCTGGAGACTTGTCATAACTAAGGCAGAACAAGATTTTGGCTGAAGAAAGGTTGAACTGTAACCTCATTACAACACTTTTTCATCCTGTACTGATTTGAGATGCCAATGCACAACCAGGAACTTGTTTAAAATGATGCACTATTCCCATTTCTCCTTCAAATGGACTGTGAAGAAGGAAAAGTTGAGTCTGTTACCTGAAATTTTACTTTTCAGTTTCCTGTTTTTCAGAAATGTACTTTTAATGGCATTACCTGTGTTGCAGATATATTTATAAGCACCTTAACTGTGAATATATTGAGGGTCTTCTAAGTAGGAAGTAAAAAAAATACTGGACATTGGCTCTTTTGCTTCAAGGGAAAAATGTATTGACTTGAAGTGCTGTCTCAAAGGAACTAAAAATGGCTTACACGTAGCATGAAGATAGGAGCTGGGAATTATAAACTTTTGCATAATCAAGAAAAAGAAAACTAGACCACTGGTACACTGTGAGCAGTATTCTCCTCTGAAACAGTAGGACTCAATAAATTAATGAAAGGATTGAGGATTTATTTATGGTGATGATCACTGAAAATTCCTTTGCACTGAAGCGTGGGAGCTGTTACACATTGTTTAAAATACTCTTTAATAATCTACTCTGCTTTAGTGATGGAGATCTCCCAAACAATCCCACTGAACAGAATATTTATCACAAATCCATGTGAATCTTCTCTTATTATCTGTCCATAAAGTGGATAACATAAATTAATAACTGTTCTAAGATGGTATCAGTTATATTTACAAACATATGCCCTATACACTTATAATTTCTTATCAATATTCTGGCAATAACATCCTGCTTACTATATTGTGACTGGTCACATGGCAGGTAATTTTCTAGTACTTGTACTAAGTCCAGCTAACCAGCAGTATCTTTATCATGAAGCAGAAAAATGAGTCTCAAAAAACTGTACGAATCCATTTCCTTCCTTGCCTTCTGTTCTTACCTTTTTCTGAAGGACAACAGTCATTTCCTATAACTTGGAGCCTTTTACATTTTATGATTGCAGTTGCTTATATTGCTCCTTATTTTATTTATGTTCCCTAATCTACTAATCAAATTACAGTAATTATGTCTTATTGTTAATCTTTTCCTGATATTGCTTAATGCCTAACACTTCCAGTGACACAGTCATTTTGTAAGCACACTATTTTTTGCCTCTGTGCTAAAATAGTGCTGTATTGTAGACTTCTCCCACATAATGAAATTTTTTCCGTTCTCCTCGGGCCAGACAGCAATCTTCATTTGTGGATCTCTTCTATCTGTAGAAACCTTTCGTGTAAGAAACATCCTGTCCCCTGCATCACCAACATCACATTTGATTAGCTTACATGAAGAACAAGAAATGCAAAGTACTGAAAGGATAAGAAATCTTGCAGAAAAATTTCAGAAATGAAATGAGAGCAACATGCTGGAAAACTTCTGGATATGAAGTTGAGCATTTGGGTCATCGATAAGAATGCCTGAGGGAAGCAGAAAGTTAGAGGAGAAAAACGTTTTTCTTTCATACATCTGGCTTCTGACATTGACTTCCATGTGTACGCAGCATGATTAAGGGGCATTCTTGCTCAGATCTTGAAACTGGCTTTATCTCATGTTCACAAACGATGTGGAATGCTACAAGTCTGGTCTGGTGCTCCCGTTAAAGCTCCAAGAGGCCTAGTGAGCTCAGGTTTTATGTAAGCCAAATATGTTCACATGTGGACGCAAGGCAAGCGAACATAAGTTTTTCATGTAAACACAGCCACTGTGGTTTGACAAGCTAATAAGAACCATGTTAAACCCTTACTCGTTTAACGAGAGGCTATGAATCTGCTGGGATGGTTTTTACAGCCCCTTTCAGAATCTTTACCACAGGCATTTGGGTAAGTGTGTTTTGTTCCTAGGAACATAAATAATTCAATATTCATCCTAATATATTCTCTTCAAAATAGAGGGAAGCAGAGCTATGCATCACATTGCACAAAGGCAGCCTTTGGTAGGTGGGAAGACTGGGAATAATTCTCAGAAGAAAACGCTGGTGCTTTGAAACCCTGGTTTACATCAGAGGTAACAAAGGTTCCTTCTGTAACAAGGCAGACACAGGTCTACTTTTAAAACAAAAAAGGGAAGGCAGAAAATAAAACCACAGGTCTTCATTGTGTTAAAATCAAAGCAGGGACCCCATACATGCACAAGAAACTGGGAATTTCATAATTTGCAACTTAGAGCAGTGCTTAGCTGGTCAAAAGGTGAATACAGGCGTTCCCAGGATTTCATTTTTACTGATGCTTGGATTTTGTTCATGGAGCAGTTTCATTACGACACACGCTACGAGACAAAGATTGGAGCGAAAATCCTTTTCACAAAGATTCCCTTTTTTGCCAAAACAGGTTATGAATGCACATACAGACATCAGTCAGGCCTGAGTCAAATGTACACACTTGCATCCCGTAAGCTTCCTTTAATGCAGGCCATCTTTCCCTTAGAAACTGCAAATACTTACGTGGTCACTGAAGGACAAAAATCCCAACGTTCAGTTAGTACACCTTATCACCTTTTAAGGGTTTGACTAATGTTACTTAATGTTTAAGGGCTTGAGTGCATTTGCAAGTTGAGGGCTTAGATAATGGGGTGGCCTAAACGGTATCTGCAAGTAGATGTATTTACAAATAAATATCGGATGCTTTGATAAACTAGCCTTTTTAGTTGGAGAATGACATTTTCAGAAAGCTTGTCAGCTTTTAAATAATTTACATTCTGTCTTTTGATAAGACTGAAGATATTAGGATTCTACATCTAAAATAGCTTCCTAAATTAAGTCTTTATTTTTTGGAAATTACATTAAGGCTCTTGAGCCCTATAGATATGTAAAAAAAAAAAAAAAAAGAAAGAAAATGTTACACTGTCTCAAGCACTAATCAGAGAAGTTTTCAATAAGAATAATGAAGGAATGGATTAAAATACAAAATAGCATGAACCTTGTTTTCCTGCTCTCTCACTCTTAAAATATTAGAAAGCAGTATCTCTCTTTTGTTTTCTTTCCCAACTAGTTCTTTCTTCTATCCCATCAAAAATCAAAAGCACCAACTGATTTTTGTATCTGGTAATAAATGCATCAGCTATGCCAGTGTAAAACCAATACTGCTAGGAATACACTCTAAAAGGATAACTAAAAAAGGTAAAATAAGTAATTGAATGGTGGACATTCTATGAACTAAAACTAAAATTCACAAGAAGTGAGAACTACTTCAAAGAAACCTTTCTGTCAATGGTGGCTTTTTTCCAAGTCAAAGATCTACCACTGGTCAATAGAGATTTATTTTCCAAGATAATTGTGTAACAAATGCCACTACATTCACGCTTTGTTTGCTCGAACCTTCTGACACATAACTGTTAATATTATTATTTGTTATATTGAGACTTCTAGATTATAGGCTGATAATCACTCAATCTGATGAAGACTACAATGTCTTGCCAGTATTTGTAAGCGGTCTTTAAAGATCATCCAAAAAGGAGTAAGTTTTTCTCCTCTTTTTTTTTTTTTTTAAACTTTCATATTGTATGCAATGATCTCCTAAAAATATCAGCTTTTAATTGACTTGACATTTAAAGGAACTCTAACAGAACTCTTCCTTCACTCAAATCACTTCAATGATTTAGCAACTTTTCACGCATTATACAATACATGGGACAAAACTTTTTATTTATTAAATCAAAAGTGGAGTGGCTGCTAACACTACCCTATGTGTGCCCATGATCAGGAAGCTGTTTTTATTACCTTGGATGGCTAAATAACAGAAGGTGGTTTTAATACTTAATCTAACTTAACCTATCAATGTGTTACAAAAAAAGAATTTATGCTCAAGGTGAAAATATTCTAATTTTTGGCTGAGGATGCTTATATTCTAATTGCATTTGGCTGTTTCTACCAGCAATATATATTAGCACGGTGTTGGAATCTTCTGTGTTATCCATGTATATGTTTAGATATCCTGTACTTTTGTTTCTTTGAAGTTCTTTAAAGTTTGATTTCTTTAAAGTCTTTAAGAAAGAGGCTAAGCAACCAAACAGTTTGATTTTCCTCACCACTTCCATCCCTGTCACTAAATGACACAACTGGCAACCTCCAGCTTGCATGATGATCTTTTTCAAAGTTGTGTTAATGCCATTTGATAAATCACCATAACTATAAAACAAATTACAGTAATATATTTAAATTGTACAAACTAAAATTGATCGTTTCCTCTTCAAAATCTCTTCTTCACACGTGCATGCTTAAAGTTTATGATCTTCCACTTTAATATCAAGTCACTACACTGCATCAGTAGCCACAAATTCTGTGTTTTAACCCAATTCTGCCAATAGTTTCTGGGGTAAATGAAGAGGAAACAACCACAGCCATTCTTTCCCAGTCTTTGCAGACTAGAAAAATACACAGAGGACTTATACTTACAGAGGTCATGCTAGAAAAAACCCAAACAACACCTGACCTCTGCAAAGCACTTGCAAAATGAAAAATGCCTTACAAATGGCAGCACCCCGTACTTTCAGTTCAACTCAGAAGGCTACACCTCTTCAGGAAGTAACTCGTAATTAATGTTTGCTATTTCCTTGGGATAATCCAGAGCAAATGGGACATTCTTCTTTAAGCCAGAAAAGAGACATGGCTAAGAGTGACAGAAAAAACATGGAGCATCAGAAGATTATTTAAAAATAGAAGCACTTAAGTAGGACTACATGTCTCGTTAAAATACCTTCTCCCCTACAGGATGTAAAGCATTTAACAACACATAATACAATTTGTGTATAGCGCAGAGACTGCTTAAAATCCATTCATATACAATCCATCATATAATGTATGTCAGGGAATGAATACTATTATATGCTAATAAAAGCAAAGTAGAACTCACGACTACTTCATAAGCTCAGCATGACCAGAATTTTTCAAGGAGGTCCTCAGCATCTTTCAAGGTGAAGTTTACTATTGAGTCATTTCAGTTTATCCAAAATTCTTCCTTCCATCAGCTAATAACGTCACAGTGGCAATGAAACCTCTTGGATACTAGCTGCAGGTTACCCATTGTCTCACTTTACAAAATTTAAAGAAGACATTGCACACTGTCTACACTATCTAGCTGTAACTGCAGAAGTGCATGATTTCGGACCTAGACAATTTTGCAAGCGTTTTTTATTGTGAAGATTTGTCACTCATGAAAGTTATTTTTGAATTGACTAAAGAATGTAAAAAATGAAACCTTCAATATGTTTAGGTTATTATTTTGTTGTGAAGACTGAAGTTCTCAGAAATCATATGCTCTTTGCTTTTTCTTTTGTTTCCTGCCTTCAACATACAGGCCACCATTGGATGTTTTAAAGTCAATTATAATGAATGTGTTAACTTATGAAGATTTTAGGTCTGCTGCAAAGTTCGAGTAAAAAAGAAAATAGAAAACTGACCCTACAAGAACAACAAAATACAGTTCCAAATTTAAATCTAAACCTTCCTGCATACAGCCTCGGTCCATTGGACTTCTTTCTTCCAAATGCCTGGAGCCCTGCTACTACTATACATACAATATTACTACTATAGTTGTTGTTTCCTTGGCTACTGGTCAATTTTAATTTTCCTTAAAAATTGCAGAGGCTACACTCACACCACAGAAATCTTACTCATCTCCTTCTTTCAGATTTTCCATCTTTCACTAAGAGCTCGGAGTAACAATGCAGTTCCAGCATACTATACATGCCCAATTTCACTTCAGATAAGAATCAGCCATAGGGTTTAAAAAAGCACCTGTTTTGTAATGCAGATGAGGGAATGATATATTTGATCCTTGTTTACTTAGGTAAATTCTTATCCACCTTGGTTTAAAATAAAAATGTGCTTAGAACCATAGGATTTGGAATTACTGTACCTAATAGATTGTTTTAATGCCAAAAAAAGAAAGCCATAGGGAGATGGGGACTTTAAAAAAAATAAATCTAATTCTGATGTCAGGAAGGACAGCAAATCCAAGAATTGCTCTTATTTTGTCCTTTTTCTTTAAATATGCTGGTTCAAACTTGTCATTTGTATATCCTGGATACAACGCACTATATAGAGATTTCAGTTATTATAACCTTGAACACGTAAATCCTTATCTGAATGTCTATTTGAATTCAGCGATAAAATGAGATATTGCCTTTACCCATATAATCACCTGCATCTGTATGAACCTCATACATACCACATGTTCATATACAAAATGTGTAACAGTAAGTCAAATAGCACTTACTTTTTTTCCAAAAACCCCAAAGAATCAGGAATTTCGAAGTTTCAGTTCCCACAGTAATAGTAATTTGGTCCTCTTCTGCACATGTGCTGTATAATGCAATGTTACCAATGTTAATGCTATATCAATATATGGACGTGACCTACTAAAGGTTGATGAATTACTTCTTTATATGGCATGAGTTTTATGTGTGTACACATCATCTATAATACTCCAAGGATGCAATCTCTGTATTTTATTTATCCCTGAATACCTGCCAGTCAATGTTTACCTACCTGTATTTGCTTATATAGGGACCATTCACAGCATAAATAACAAGAAAGTTCACGGGTAGCACAGCTAACGAAGTCTGGATTCCCATGGACTTCTATACTGCGTTGGATTGACTTTTTAACTGAGTTGCGTTAAAGCCACAGCACAGCATGAGTTCACTCCTTATTAAACATCAGACAAACCACACAGGAAAGATGTTCTAAATGCCTTTGCCAAAGGAAAAGCTTTAAATGATGTTCATGCCTTGTAAGACATCAGAGAATACACTCGGGAAACAAATCTTGACTGAAGAGAGCATTTTTTTTCTGATGTTTAATAAGGCGTGAATTCTGACTAAAGCACTTCCTGGGATTAGAATATTCATAACGTCTTTCTCCCATGTTGATTCTCTGTTCATAGAATACAGTTACACAGGGGCTTCAGCCTTTCCTTCAGGTAGCAGTAGCAGAATCTGCCTCTCCTTCTCACAGGAACTTTGTATTTTCAAGACTTCTACCCTCCTGCCAAATTTTTTTGAAATTGGCCAGCAGGCTCAAAAAAAGTTTGTAGGGCAGAAATGACAGATGCACAGACAACATGATCATACTGATTTCATAGGAAACAAAATTAATTTTCTTAGGAAGCCAGATTAAAAAAATAACCGTGGTTTCCCACCACACAAAGCATCTAAGGAGGAATTACAATTCCATTGAAGTCCTTGGCAGAGCTTACCAGTGGGAATGGAGCCAAGACCTCACCTTCAGCCTATGCAGAAAACTACAGCAATTCCAAAAAAGCACCCCCCAAACCCAACTCCACTGATGAACCTGAAAGCTTAAATAAAAATGTTAAAATCAACTGATTAAATTCACATTGCACATGCAATTCAGAGAGATGAACAGTTTTTCTTCAGATGCTTCCAGAATAAGAACAAGCATAGAAAACTTCATCCCGTTAGGTAAATCATTTGTCAAAACCACCATTGTGAGAGCTTCTACAAATGCCATCTTAACCACAACCCCAGCACTGCTAATACAACATTAGTAATCTACTTTCTTTACCATTAGGGCACATAGGTGCATACTCAAATGAGCAATTTCAAAAAAAGCTCTGTAAACCTGAGGTGCCGGTGGAGGGTATAACTCAACACTGTCACAGAAAAAAAGTACTGATGCCTCTGAGGGAGGGAAATTTGAATTGATAAGACAAATATGCTAGTCCCAAGGAAGCTTCAAAACACTACTCATTTTAAGCAGTTATCTCATATGAAAAACCTCAGTCCACAACTGAAAAATTTCTAAATAAAAGAAACAAAAGAAAAATATTTATAACGGAAAACATAAGGCAATTTCCAACTACAGCAAATTTCAAAGGTTCTCAGCTGTAACAGCTTCCAGCTTTACTGGAAAGCAGGAGTTGCTTAATATCACTGAAAATATCTGACAAACTCCTTTTAGTCTAAGTTTAGAGAGATGACCTTTTTTTCCCTCCAGAACAGGAATCTATTAGTCTTTACAATTCAGTTTAGGATATGTTATGTATTTATGAGTCTCTTCTTGGGCAGTACCCACACTGTAGAATGTAAGTGTCCAGCAGAAAATACGGAAGTTTTACCACAATTTCTTGAGTTAGAAAAGGTTTTTGTACTCTGCCCATCTCCTCCAGTTTGAATTTAAAAAAGTAATACAAAATGCATGTGTCAGGGAAGGGTCCTGTTTTTCCAGAAACCAGTTCTCCTCGTGTATTAGCCAACCCCAATGCTACCTAAAAAACATCGTATAAACAAAGAACTACTGGTACATGTCCTTGCTGTTCTTGTTTCTTCCATCACTTGACTTCTCAGAAAACTCTGAGCAGATTTTTCTGTTCTTATACACTGAGGAGAAAAGGAAAAAAAACCAGGAACCTTCTCTCAGAGTTCTGTGTAGCAAGATTTTCTAGTAAAAGCTACTCACTCTTTGATTTGCTACTGATTTACTGTAAAACAATTGCCTGTTACGCAAGGATAGTTAGCTCTTGCAGGATGAAACCCCTCCAGCACAAAGTAGAAATGCTGCGGTTCACACGTATTCGAACTGTTAGAACAACTCTCTGGACTTGAAACTGTTTCCATTTTGGTGAGTGCACAGGATACTCCTGAATGTAGTTCTACTACTTCCTTTTTTTTTTTTTTTTTTCTTTTTTTTTAAACTTTCCTTTAGTTTCTCATAAGGATGCTCAAAGACTGATCGTTCCTTGTTGGAGTCAACGCAGGTCATCTCAAGCACTGTGCTCTCTTTTGCACTGATGACGGGCACCACAAGGGAAAACTCATTGGAAATTTAACCTTAACAAACAGTATCCTAAAAGCCACCTGTATCTGGAGAATCGCCACCAGTGTCCTTAAGCACAGCAAAGATAAGGTTTTCCACTCAGAGAAAACCAAGCTAAAGGAGGTGTCCATGGAAATGACAAATACATAATGAAAGCTGGGTTTTGTTCCTGCAAGGGCTTCCATAAGTTTTAGGCAAATGGGTAATGGCGTCATTTCAGAACCCCCCTCCCAGCACATATGCGTGCATATGCACTATGTAAAAGCTATACTGATTCCTTCCCAGTTAGGGGTAGTCCTTTCTACTGCTGCTCTTTGAAAGAGTCACTAAGAAGTATGAGTAAACAATTAGCTCTAACAGCAGAGTTAAGTCAGCAGCGGGGTTCAGTGACTTGCGTTGTTCAAAATGTTCATAAATGGCCTGGCAAACAGGTGAGCTGGCAGGCAGCAGTCCAGTGACAATACATTATTGAGGGTAGTCAAGACAAGTTCCAACCATGAAGAGTAATAAACGGGCTTTGAAGCAGAAGAACTGGATGATAGCAAGAAATAGGAGATTTAAAACAGATGAATATGAAGTGATGCACATGGAAAAAACAATCCTAACTGAAAATACAAAATGATGGACACCAAGCTGAACATTCAGCTGATCTCAGCTGACTAACAGTTCAGTTAAAATGTCAGCTCAGCACTGAATAAAAAGCCAAAACAAAAAGAAGTATGGGATTATGAGGAAAGAAGTAGAAAGCCGTCTGCAGGACGACTCAGTCTGGAAAGCAGAAAATGAGGGCAGGAGTATGACTGAGAACCATAACATGATGAGTGATGTGGAAAATGTGAATAAGCATTGACTAGTTGCTGTCTCTTCCAATACAAGTGTAGTGGTCAGCATTACACCAAGCTAACAGGAGCTAGGTTCAAAACTAAAAGAAGGTAGATCTTCACGTGAGATGCAATGGAGCTGTGAAATTGTCTGTTGCAATATGGTCAAAGGGTAGGCTGGAGAAGTTAATGGAAAAGAAATTAATTCATGATTACTGAATATACATGAATCAGACAAAGTCCCTGTGCCACCAATGGTTTAGGGATGGGGAGTTAGGAGGGCAAAATAACATATGTGGCTAGCCCTGTTTCTAGAAACTTTGCTAACCTTTTGCACATGCATGTGATTTTCTAGTTGGGCAACATATTTAGATGCTAGTGCAAGGTAGTTTACAGTGATAGATTTTAATCACAAACATGTATCTCTAGTAACATAAAAAATAAAAGGAGTGTCACAGTATTATATGATTAAAATAGCTACTAATCATTTAAATCATGAAGTTTACTTGAAAATGCAATGAAAGTTGTTGTAAGTGTAACCTGAACTAATGGGGTGAAAAAAGGCAGAACTTTAGAATGGTTTTATTTTCTTTTCCCCCAGAGCAGGTTTTAAAGTAACTAATTTTGCAATCAGCAAAATGAAAGGTGGTATACCTTCAAAGGGCTTTAGATTTGATAAAAAGAATGGAACACTGAAATAAATAAAGATCCTCATTTGAATACCTCAATATCTCTGCCACAAAGACTGACTTGTCTGACATGAACTCAGGCTGGGTGGAACATCTGGAAAAGCACCCCGTCTGAAGGTGTAGGACCCTGCCCTCTTCTGCAAGTACAAGTGATATGCCAGGGATCACGATGATGTTTTTAAAAATGCACAGCTCTGCAAAACGTACTGTGCTAGCTTCCCCACCCCAGCTTAAGATACAATCCCTCTGACAATATCAACAGTTGCCTAACATTACATTTCACATACCACCACAATTTGGATGGTATGTGCTTGTTTGAAAGAGAATTTGAAACACTAACAGTTACTGTGATGAGGTTTAAGAGGAGAGTGAAGGAAGTAAACCGAGAATCAAGGTTACAAAATGGTTCTATTCATTCCTCCGTGGGGATGAAACAGTATGAACAAAACAACCAAACCCTAAACACTATTTACTTTGGGAAGCAGAGTATGTCAAACTTCTCAGAGTAGGTGGAGTCAAATAAGGACACAATTGGCCTAAAGACACCACCAGCAAATTCCCATGCACAGTGATATTGCTACGTACAGGTATGGCTGGCTGCAAGATCCTGAGAGAGAAGGGCAAGCAAATCACATCCCCCAAACATGGCAGCGATTTAGGCATGCACTTATGCACTAGTGAAGATCCATTTACAGGCAATGCTGGAATTGTGATTATAGGTCTTACAGCAATCACAAACATTGCTGCTAAGGCCTCTTACGTGAACAAATTTTGTAATTAGCCAATGCTGCTGGCTGATTCTATTTGTGTGCTATTTGTTTTCAAGCCACTGCAGTATATGGTGATGAGAGATACAGCTAGCTCTGTTTAACCTTTTTTGGGGGGTGGGGGGACAGGGAGGGAAGACAACTACAAACATTTTACTTGATGGAACGTTCTTCTCCTGTGTTTGCTCTTTGGGAGAGTTATAATGAAAACTGAGTTGATACTCGAGTTATTTTTATTATTGGGAACTTGAAGTAAAAATATTAGCAAGTACAACTAGACAGACCAAGTTATTTGAAGTTCTGCAAATTAACACATCTCAATACTGAAATCCACAGCCCATGAAACAGTTTTCCGTAAGGCAGCAAAAGCATCTACATAGGAGCCCTCCAAACTTGGGATAAAAGCCCACAGGAATCCCCTCTAAGCATAAGAGGTAAATTCAGTAGCTACGGTCAAAGTCAGTCCTTGGCTATTTCACTGGGAGATCAAACAAGATTTGTCAGAATTATAGCATGGAAGAGACTATCAGACCTAAGATCTGTCTATGAGGAATTAAAAGACAACCAACCCGCTTCCCAGTTGCCATTCAGTTTCTTTGTCACATTAAAATCAGATAAAAATCAATCATTAATAGATTTCCCAGCCTTTCCTTTCTTATTAACTTGCTGCCATCCCTGAACCCTGTAAAAGGTCAAGGAACTGATGCTATCTTGTAGGATACAGCAAAAGCACCAGCAGTAAGTTATCAGAAATTTCCTGCTGTGGAATCACAGAATCACTATGGTTGGAAAAGACCTGTAAGATCATCAAGTCCAACCATCAACCAACACCACCATGCCCACTAAACCATGTCCCACAATGCCACGTCCACACACTCCTTAAAGACCTCCGGTGATGGTGACTCCACCACTTCCCTGTTCCAGTGTTTTACTGGAATACAGGTTGTATATTTAACACAAACAACTTCAAAAAAAAGAATACCAAAGAAAAAAAAAAGCAGCACTGTAAGTTTACAATAAAGAAAACATCTGATGGTTGATACTATTCTAGAATCGTGTAAGCCAGAAGCAAGGGGATTCACCATCCAAGACACTTTAGATTTGCACTTACCATGAAATCCCGTGTTGAAAGGTTCAAGGAACAAAAGCAGAAATGGTCGAGAAGACTGGAACGATATCATTCTTTTACGAGAGGCCAAGTTTCCTGAAAAACTGTGTTGCCTCTTTGCAGCACCTGAGCTACATGACCAAAGACACACTTCTCAAACATAAAGAAAATATAAATCATTTGCATCTCTGTTCTGACTGACCTGACAGAGTAGCTTTTTGTTGGAAATTAGTGATTGCAATAGTATTACTGAAGAGACTGGAGGTCATAGTTATATACATCACAAACTTTTCAAGTACTGCATACTAATATCTAGATTATTCCTTGTAACTAACTCATCACTTCCTATTCTCCAAGTCTGCCAAACCAGTGACATGCAACTGCTACCAATTGATTTAACGTATCCGTAAGTTTCTCATATGATTGGTACCCTAAATATTTTCAGAGCATAAAAGACAAAATTGGTTGGAGAATGTCTTGATTTTCATCTTTCAGCTTGACAATACATGAAAAATAGTATCTGAAATGCACAGATTTATTGCCTAGTTAGTGACTTCAAATTCCATGTATTAGTTGTGTAAAAAAAGATGACACTCAGGCCTTTGCATGTCAAACATACACTCCTATGGTTTGTGTAACACCTGCTCTAAATTCCTTTCTCTTTGGAGCCCTACTTTGGAAAGTGACCTATCTAAAGCTGTGGTCAATATTTGGAAAAGCTATCTATCCTTCAAGGAACCGTGTATTTATTCAGTGTCTAGTTAGTGTCAACCTGAAGAACATTTATGCAAACTTGGTCAGGACTAAAAATAACTAATTGTAGCTCATCTAGCCAAAAGCTGGGAAAGGTTGGAATTTATGTCCAATACATGGTCTGATTTTTCTAACTTTGCAAAAAGAAATAAAATTGCAGTACAAGTGAAAGCAAGGGAGGTCTGGAGAATGGCTGACTACAAACTACTATTTATCAAGTCCAAAACTCAGGGTAGATATTTCAAGATCCCAAAGATACAAAAATTCTTTTAATTTAAAATTTCATACTTTGCCTTGAAAATCCAGCACTCTACCATCTGTCTGTTAGGGAATCCACAGAATTGCTCAATTCTATTGGACTATCTTCAGGACCAGGCATTTTCACCTTTCCTTCAATGTAAACCTACATTAAAGGGGAGATGAAACACACACAATTCCAAAGGAAGGAGAAGAGGGAGAATAAAAGAGGAAAAGCTGCTAGCTGGGAAACAAACCCTATATTTAAAAAATGTATTTCTATTAGTTAAAAGAACAAGGAAGAGACTTCTGGGCAAGGCCTGGCAAGACAAGAGGAGTATGCTACTTGAACAAAGTGACAGAGAAGACAGAGATTCAGGAATGTCCCCAGAGTAGCAGCTTTGAGAATTTGGGGGTGAAAGGGTATAAAAGGAAGGAGGGGAAGGAAGGAACAGAAAGGTTGCTGGAGACACTGGAGAAATTGGGGAAGCACTTGAATATTAAAAATACACTCATAAGATATAGTTTATGGTTTGTTTTGTTTTACTTTGTAACTTTACTTAGTTTTGTAAAAAAAAACCAAAAAACACAGCAAACCCAAAACCCCCTTTGTGTTACTTTGTATACTTTTTCCCCTCTTTCCTATGGTACTAAGAGCTACCCAAATGAAACAGATATTTCTCCTCCAACAGTTAATTCAAATAAGTACTATAACAAATCTTTTGGATACTGTAAACATAAAACAGAGTTTAAAATAGCCACAGTTGTTCCGCTTCAAAAATCGGTTTGGGGGACTGGTATCCTAATCAAGGTGAAAGTCTCTTCAGCAGGTACCATATCAAGACTGCCCAGACATGGCAGTAATTCCAAAGGACCAAATTAATTTCAGAAAAATGTTTGTCTTTTTCCTTCCTAAGGATTTAGGTCTCACATTGCATGTACAAAATTGTAAGCTGAGCTTATAAAGGCCTACTGCAGCATTCTGAAGAGAACTAAAGTTGAATTCATGCCATGTTGTAGGTAGAAGAAATGACAATAAGCCAAGTCCTTGAACATCATCATTTTGATTTCAGAATTGCTCTTTCCCAAAAGCTTCCTGTGAGTTCCTGTAACACAACTTCACCCTCCCAAGTGTTAGCTATGATTGTCATTCCAACACAACCACAAAGGAACAGAAAAGCAAATATAAGTTACAGATGGATTTTTCCCATGTATTCAATTTAATGGTACAACCCAAAATATAGATCCTACTACCCAAAATATGCTACTTGAGCTTTTTGCAAGGTTGTGATAAAGGGACAATTTGAGGTCATTCCCCCTAGCAACACACAACAAACATGACTTTCCCCGTGCAGCACTGATTTTACAATTAAATAAATTTCTCAAAAAAACTTTTTTCTTTATAATAATATCCAACCGATAAGCAAACTAATTCTACTTCACAGCTCCATTCCAGGTATGAACGAACACACTGACTGGAATACTTATGCCTCCTCAAACTAATTACTTCTTATTTCCATGAAAAGGCAGTTTGGGAGACTGAAAATACCACACAAGCAAAACCAATACAGTGTTTAAAAAGAAAGCCCCCACAACCAATATACTGGAAGCTGTCTCTGAATCTTCATTGCCCATCAGGTTTCCAGATACCCTTTCCGACCTCCTTTAGCAGAATTCCTATCTGCCAAGCCTGAAAATGGGAAACAGATTCTCCTTTTGTCCTTCAGGATTCAAGAGTTATTCACTTATTTATTTGCTGGTATAATAAAATCAAAATCCGGGTTGAGAAACTTACCACAAGACCAACTTTAAAAGATTACTACAGAGGCTAGCAACAGTTTCTATGTTATTAATCCAATCAGACAGGTTTATGCCTGTCATCTTTGCCCAGATTTGAACTCCTGTTGCCCAAGAGAATAGAAATTGGTGATGCAGGAAGAAATGCTTAACTGTACAGCATTATTTGCTTGTGGCTCAGCAAGCAGTTAACCACATATGTGAAGTTCTGCCAAGATGTCCTCCTGCAACAAAGAAACTTTAAAAAAAAAAAAAAAATCAAGAAAACACAATCAGTAATTGACAGATTTTGGATGGACCACTATTTACCTACTATTCATTCTTAAAATAGAATCCAGTATTTTTACAGGTTTTTAGGACTGAATTAAATGAAATGACCGTTTCTGCTTGCCTTAACATACAATTATAATCAGCTTGCCAATTACAGTATCTATTTATCTCTATGTTACTGAGATATTCTGGCAGGGGTCAAGAGTCAAAAATATACTGAATTATTAAAAATAACATTTTCATGGTGGAAAGAAATGTACTTCTGCATGTACTGAATTTTTTATTTCATTTTCTTTAGAGCACACTGCTCAAATTACAATAGTGGAGATGCCAGAGGAACCTGTATCACATCAGTGCACCTAAATGAGTATAGCCTCAAGACAGCCTATATAGCTAAGGCAGGGCAGTGATTAAGGAGGATCACTAAACGGGAAGACTTTTTAGGTACAAAATTTGACTGTAAAAGAAAGACCACATTTCTAAGCCTAGCAACATTTATCTGGTACAGACTGACATTATCGAAGGGAGTCTCTATTTGGTTCTAGTTTCCTAATAATGAAATCCTTCTGACACACACAGATACATTCATACATCCTGACAATATTTGCTACTAACTTATCCCAGAAGGGTACCAAGAAGATAAACACATTAAAGTTTGTGAAAAACTTAACAGATAATTCAGATCAAAAGACAGTAAAATGTTTTATCAGTGGAATAGCACTAAGAAAATTGTGTATTCCTCACATCATTTCAAATCAAGCCTGGACAAAACACGTAAAGATTTAACAAAAAAATCCCTGCTGGTATGGTTGTAATTGAGACATTTGAGGGATGTCCTGTTGTCAAAAGTAAGAAAAATAAAATGTTTGTATTTAAACATGAGCCACAGTTGCCAGTTCGACCACCTCAGAAATGTGAGTTCTCCTTTAGTTCCAAAAAAAACCCCAGTGAGAGGTTACTGCTGTAGAAGACTTTCCCACAAATCTTCTCGGTTTCATTCTGTTGCTTAAGAAAATAACTTCACAGCACCAGGTATTAAAGGACTGTGCATGTGCAGTACAAACATAACCTCTCCAAGATACCTGAGGAAGAGTAAAAGAAAATACATAGATATGAAAATGAAAAAAACCCACCCCAAACTCTCTCCTTTTAATAGGCCAGTTTCACAAAACACCCCGCTGCTACAAGGCCTCAGCACAGTGTGCCTATAAATCCTGAACACCCCTACATTCTTGACTTTAAAGGGAGTTAGCTGTAGGACCTTGTTAGATATTAATTAACAAAAACCAGGGAGTTGCCTTGGTGAAAAGTAAACAACATTCCAGTTGCACAGAGTCTGATGTAACATGGGTGGTTACATATAGACTCTACCATTAAACTATTAAACAAAATATGCTGAACAGATTGGTAGATGAACAAAAATAGAACACTAGACTTTCATAGCATTAGTATAACAAACAAAACCAGGGTAAATCTATCCTTTTTTCTAGCATTTTAAGTGTGCTCAGTTGTACATAGAAAGTACTCAGCAATGCCAGTTGCATTGCCAAGATCATTCACTGCTAGTGACTAGTGGTTCTATTTCAGGGTATTTTGTTTTTTAGTTTTGCTATAGTATAAAGGAAAATACAAATTAGTATTTGTGTATTGAAAAGAGACCAGAAGCCTTCAGTATAGAGTTAAAAAGATAAACGATATTTCCCTCTATTACTTGCCTTGGTGTGGCAAGGCATACCACCACCCATAGTATTGACCAAAATTCTTTAATTTTTGGCCCCATACTGCCCTACACTGCTCTAAATTATGTCAGGTACCAGCTAGTCCCAAAGGACCATGCATTGGTGATATTTGTCAGAGTGCAGCCAACTCATACCCTCGCTCCTCATGCCATCCCTTTACTGTGTCAGCAGTGAGATGGGAACTTAATTTAACTTTATACCAGCTCATCGTGACCTCCAGCCAGAGCAAACCCTAGCTAGCAATATATCCTTAAGACCTCACCCGTGTATGATGAGACTCACTAAAAAAGCCTAATTTATGAGGGAAGCAAGCGCTGTTAACATAGCTTCTGTTACTGATTCAGAGTTGAAATGGAAGAATGGTAGCTCAAGGGTGAAGAACACCTTGCTTCATGATAAATGGCATACTGTTAACGACACTGTATAATACTGCTACAACAAACTGCACAGCTTCAATCCAGAGGGACCTTTATGATCTCAAGAACTGGGCCAACTGAGGCTTTGGGATGCTCAGACTGGACTTTTGGAGGAACGCCTCCGCTAAGGATAGTAGCAAAGTAGCAGACCAGTTCCTCAGGATCTCCACTGTGGGAAGTGTTCAAGACACAGCCAGACAAAGGCCCCGCTACACAAAACCTGAGCTAGTGCTGGCGGTAGTCCTGTGCCAAGCAGGAAGCTGGGCTGAATGATTCAGAGTTCCTTTCCAACAAAGGGCTCTACTACTCCGATGTGAAATCTGCCACTTATTTGCTGCAAATGAATTTTCTGGAAAACCACAGTAGCTATCATAGGTTAAGGAACTTGATATATTTTATAAATTGACATGACCTCCAAAATTTTAACATAATACAAGAAAAACAAAATCAGTAAAGAAATTCATAGTACTGAGAAATATGATCCCTGTTACTGCTGAGACACACACTCTAAATAGAATACTCTCATGGAGGGGAAAAAAAGTTGTTCAATTATACATAATCCAGGTTTTAACAAATACAATATAATGGAATTTTTTTGCTTTCACCGTTGCGTAAAAATCCTGAAGTTTTCACTTCATTTATAAATGGAAGCAATTAATTGTAAAGAGAAATAATGTTAAAAGAAATGTAAAATAAACATTTCTAAATGTTAGAAAAAAATGTTAAAGTGTTTTAAAATAAAGAAAACAAAGGCACTGAAATCATAGACAATGCTAAATGACTGTGTTCTGGACATGCACTGATTCTGTGTATCAGACAACTAAAAGGGCCGTTAGATTTTCATTGATCGAAGAGTGCCTAAATTTTGAACAAGACTTCCTTTACCATGTTGTACATTCATCATTCAGCTCTCCTCACAGTTGCTATGTCAACTGCAGGATAAACTGCTACCTGACGTGCAAAAAACCAGAGACTTACTTCTTGAAAATGAAACACGTTTGAGCTAAAAACGAACGGCCAAAAGAGAAACCAGAAAACAGAGATGGAACTTAAAGAAAAAAAAAAAAAAAGAAGGTGGCAGTAAGAGAAACTTAAGTGGTAGGTAAGTGAACAAAAACAAGAGTACCAACTGAAAACAACAGAATTTGAGGTGGTAGGAAGGGAGTTACACAGTCCTCATTACGGCTACAAAAGAAACAGACAATCTTTGAGCAATGGAACAAATTAAGAGGATCACTATGTAATTACACATACACACCATCTAACCATCTCACCATTACAGAGTAAAAGGAAAAAAAAACCAAAAACAAAAACGCAAAAAATATCTGGGAAGTTGACCAAAAGCATGACCAGAAGGAATTACCTCCACCAAATGTCCCAGAAAGTCCTACTTGCCCTAGAGAGGAGGGCTAGAGAAGAGCAGTGGGCTGCTGCTGCTAAGGTACATGCAACCTCCTAGGACAGACAGAGGTTGCACAGCTGTTTGGGTTACTATGAAAGGAAACCTCGAAGAAAGGAAAAGGAAAGGAAAGCAAGCAGCAGCCACATTGAAGAGCAGAATTGCTTTGCACGCAGTACTTAACATATGGAATAAACAGTACTGAGGCAACACAAGGGAACAATTAGTCTAAACGGTTTTGTAAATATCTTGGACAAATACCAGAAGAGAAGAATACTGAGGAAGACACTGACTAATTCAGGGGAGGGAAGGGGCCTAGATGGCTTTTCTGGCCTCTTTCTGTCCTTATGTGCCCTGTATTTATATTTGAATGCTTGCATTACCCAGCATATAGGCTATTTAAGGTCAGGAAACCGTTGCAGTAACACAGCTGCCTCCAGCAAGTAGCGCTTGACATCACTAAACCACACAGAAGAGCACAGCCCTTTTATTGGCTTCAACAGCAAATATCTGCAAGCAGAATTGTTTCGCTCTATTTGTACAGGTTTTTCCACTGCACTGTGGCGTCTGCAACTTTGGTACTAACAGAGTTTTGTCCACGGAAATTGTTAAATAGCTGAAGTTTCCTCCTCATGTATTTTCAGCGGCCCCTGACCAGAAACCAGCTCAAAGAATTTAGTTTTAAAACCCAACAAAAAAGAATCTACATTTTCGTATTCTAAAGTTTCAGTTCTTGCCAAATTTAACTTGTCCTCCTCCATGGGATGTTTAACACATACTGCACACACATATTAAATATCACACGAGATCTGTGATTTAAATTCTGTAATATTCTTTGTCGACACACATGTATGTTTTCCAAACTATACATAAAGAAGTCCCAACTTTTATTCCATTAACACATTGGCTACACGATTTGTAGAAATCATGAAAGACAGGAATGGTTTATAAACCCACTGAATTGAAAGGATTTCAAAACACTGGTATCCCATGTCTTGAATAAGCACTTCCAAATTTTCTTAGCTAGATATATCAATGACCGCACTATAAAAAAATCCCACAAACCCAAAAAACCCAAAAGATCCAAGGCAGATGTGCTTCACAGTGTATACCAGTTTTGGCTCTTAATCATTCAGATCACAGACCTGGTGGAGTACACAAGTTCCTCCCTAACCAAGTGTAGCCTGTGACAACTCGAAGACAACAGAATTCACTGAGTTGCAATGAAAGACAGCAGGGAGCAGCAATACTCATTTAAGGTACAAGAGGACTATAGGTACAAGAATATTTCTTCTTGATTGGGGAAAAAAAAAAAAAAAAGCTTTGTTAAACATAAAAGGAATATGCAACTCCTTGGAAGTAAGGTGGCCCATAGGCCAACTCTAACTACTACCTCTGTGTGTTTCTTCCAGATTGCAGATTAATTAGGCCCTGCTGGTCCTCAAGAAGTGCTGGCTGCAGAGGAATGAAAGACAAAAAATGCATGGGACTCACATGAAGCCCTGCTCCGCACAATTACGTTTTTGGCTGTTTCTGCTTTCTACAAAGATCAGCTTACATGTTTTTCAAAAAGCAAACCCACAAAATACAGCAACTCCATTCCATTTAAAGAATTACTTTTCTAAGTTGCCTACTTAGACTAAGTTGCCCCCAGAAACCCCCTAGTCATGCTGCAAAAATCAGCCACGATTTATTTTGGGGAAATGGCATCTTCCTACAATGGATAATTAAGGAGGTATTAAAGCTCCTTTCAAGAAGACATTAAGTTTAAAATGCTACTGATTATTGGCAGGAAAGAGGGAGGCAGAAAGCTAAGAAAACTGAGAGGTGGTAGTAGTAGTACTGCTGTGGGGTCGGGAAGCTTACGGGAAAAAGGCAGGTTGGTAGGGGAAGGAGCCCTTCTGGTAATCTCGAAGGACTCACTTCAATCCTTTCTTTTGATCACACAGACAACGGAGCCAAGATCCCTCCACTCACCTTCCTCCTATCTGCTGGATTCCCTGCAGGGCTGTTCCTCTGCCATCCTCCTCAATCCACACTCCCCTTGCCACCGCATTCCCTGCGGAAACGCGGTGGCAACAGGAAAATGGTTCCTAGTGGGTACTGTCAGCTCTCCCCAGTTGGGGGGCAGGGAGAAGATGACAGAGGCAATCAAAACTGAGGTCTTTCACATACAACTTAATTCTGCGTTTCCCATTTTTTAGAGGTTTTATCTGAAAATCCTTAACTCTTCACTTCCAAACGGTCAGAGACTTGTACCTATTGACCGTGACCATCTGGAAGCAAGCATTAAATAGTAGCTGCCTTTTTGTTAACTGTTTTAAATAATAAAATAGGAAAAGTCTCAAGATGGGACACTATAAGGTGCAGATCGCAGTTACAGTGAAGTTCTCTGAAAACAAATGACTTAGTCACTATATTCAGAAAGCAAGCTACATGTCCCAAATATGCAAAAATCAGCTTCAGTAGAGTGTACTCTGTTAGAAGATGATATCATGTTCTGTAGTGGTGGGTTTGGATTTACATCAAGAACTGGGAAAAATACCCACACAGCAACAAAAGCGGGTTCAAAGTGTACTCTAGGAAATTTGAGTTTTCATAACTGTTGAGTAAATGTGCTTTTTCTATACTTACTGCATTTGCTGCCAAGACAAATTCTAATTAATTCATTGTAATACTGTTTGTCAGTTTTGGTATTTAATACCCAGTTAGAATGGATACAATTGAACAGCTAAAGCTCAACTTCCAGCTTAGAGAAAAACCCTCCATGACCTGCTCATGTGATTACATTTAAGGATAAATTGGCAGAAGTCTCAGATGTCAGAGAATTTTTAAATTTAATGCAGTCAGTAACTTTGAAGCACTTTTCTTCTATTTCATTCCAAAGAGACAGTCTGCGGAATTAAGCATGTTTAACAACAGAGAAACTACTGCTTCAGTTGTGATTTCCCAGCAACTCTGTATTTAATTGTTGTTGTTTCTTAAAGTAGTATTTAACAACGGCGCATTATCCATCAAACCACAATTAACTTAGCCCTAGACAAACTCCAAGTTAAGTTTTACCTATGTATAAATTTTACAATTCAGGTGGGACCTGATTTTTTCATTGCATTTTCAAGAAACACCTAGTTAGGAATTTTTTAGGTTAACATTTAATCCCAGTCACCAGACCCTCCTGCTTGCTCTATTACTGCCGTATCACAAGCCATAGAATAAAAAAGATGACACTGGTTTCAAATTTCTCTGGTTGGCCTAACTAATTTTATGGAAAACATTTCAAGGCGTTCAAGCTGGCCCTACAGTTGGCCCACACAGTTCTTTAGAACAAAAGGACCTACATAAAAAACCCCAAAAGATTCCTATTAATTCTTAGTTATGAAGAAAATCCTGCCACCTGTGACAGACACAGTTCAGTACTAACATGGATTGATTCTGTTCAGCAGGCTTCCTTTCTCCTAAAAAACATTTGAGGAAAGGAAGATGGAATATGCTGTTTGTGCTCTAATGTCTTGGGGAAATATCTGAGAAAGGCACTTCAGTACTGCACCAGGGATGTCAGAATGGCAATAAAAATACCCTCCAACCCCCCAAACCGTAAGAACAACATAGGCAATAGAAAAGCCAAAATCATTTGATGTATCAAAAGAAAAGTAAGAGTTTTTGTAAAACTAAAAGGAATTTCAGTAGCAAAGTAAACACAATGTAAGAAAATAATTAAAAAAAAAATCCCTATTGCAAATACAGGGGAAGATTTCAAAAATACTAGGTACTGGCCTAGCTAGTAACTGAGATTATAGTAATTTTCAATGTCATTGCCGAAATTAGTTTTGACTAATTGAAAGTGCTTCTGACAACCCCACTGTAGAAAGATACAAGTCTGAACATACGGGCAACAGTAAAGAACCAAGAACACCTTTATGAAGAATACTGCCTAATATCCTAAAGAAAAATTACTTTGTTCCCTTTTTCCTCCATTATCACTCTTTGTAGGAGGGTAAACACATCTAGAAGCAGTGATACCACAGTAAAAATGCTGAGGAGGGTATTTTAGAAGAGTACAGCTTTACAATGGTACTTAGAAATGCCTGTGTTGAATCAGGGATTATTACAATGAAACATGGTATACTCATAGCATATGACAACATAACATGAAACAGAATTGCATGTTTCATTAGGGTAGCCTGAAATAATGTCTATGTACAAATTTGAAAAAATGCAACACCTTAATGGGAAGGTTTGTATCAAATGGAAACAAACGTGTTTAAAACTACTGAAATTTCTGTAGACCACTCCACTCTAGTCAAAAGTATGTAGAGGAAGGGAGTTGGAGAGGGCTGTCTTGAATCACGTTTCTGTTTTCTTTTGTAATTTCTTATTAATTTCATTTTCTACACATATTTTTCTACTATACAAGAAAATCCTTCAAGGGGAAAAGTACTTAGAATCATAGAATAGAATCGTTTAGGTTGGAAAGGACCTTTAAAATCATCAAGTCCGACCGTTAACCTAACCCTGCTAAGTCCACCACTAAACCATATCCCTAAGCGCCTCATCCACACGTCTTTTAAATACCTCCAGGGATGGTGACTCAAACACCTCCCTGGGCAGCCTGTTCCAATGTCTGACAACCCTTTCAGTGAAGAAGTTTTTCCTAATATCCAGCCTGAACCTCCCCTGGCGCAACTTGAGGCCATTTCCTCTTGTCCTGTCACTCGTCACTTGGGAGAAGAGGCCAACACCCACCTCTCTGCAACCCCCTTTCAGGTAGTTGTAGAGAGCGATAAGGTCTCCCCTCAGCCTCCTCTTCTCCAGACTGAACAACCCCAGTTCCCTCAGCCGCTCCTCATAAGACTTATGCTCCAGACCCCTCACCAGCTTCATCGCCCTTCTCTGGACACGCTCCAGCACCTCCATGTCCTTCTTGTAGTGAGGGGCCCAAAACTGAACACAGGATTCGAGGTGCGGCCTCACCAGAGCCGAGTACAGGGGCACGATCACCTCCCTGCTCCTGCTGGACACACTATTTCTGATACAGGCCAGGATGCTGTTGGCCTTCTTGGCCACCTGGGCACACTGCTGGCTCATATTCAGCCGGCTGTCAACCAGCACCCCCAGGTCCTTTTCCGCCAGACAGCTTTCCAGCCACTCGTCCCCAAGCTTGTAGCGTTGCATGGGGTTGTTGTGACCCATATATATCTTGATTTATCACGGAAAAATACTCTCTCCACCATCAGGTTACAGAACCTAACGCATAGAGGCTGACACTCTGAGAGGAACCTGACAAAACCTCCAGGAAGACACAAACCCTTCCCAATGTTCAACTCAAGTTTTGCTCTGAGACTTGAGGCAATGCTGAGCTCTGGATTGCCACAAAGTGTACGTCAGACCAAAAACTGCCCCTTACCTCCTATACAGAGAAACTGGTACCTCATTACCGAGCAACAAAATCAGTCCCACTGAACCGCCCCAAGTATTTCATACCTCACTGATTAGGTCTAATTGCTTAGTCTCTTAACTGAAAGAAAACCATCTTAAAAATCTCACCAACTGAACCATTTAAGGACAGCATTAACATATTTAGCATTAAAGCACCATTTAGATGATGAACACATAATTAGTTCTTCTACAGCTATTTTCACTAATTGTTCTGTATCAGCTTCAGAGAAAAAGAGGAACAGCCAGTACAGTTGAACACCCAGGACAGAAGTACAAGTCAATCTGCTTTGACCGTCAATTCCAGTCTACCCTGATCTCTTCTGAAGCTGTCAACAGGCCATCAAAAGGTGGCTGCAGCAAAACAGGTGATTTCTAGGACACAGGAAGAGTTGCAAAGCAGAGCTAGACTGGAAATCAGGTTACGGTACTGGCTACAGTTTCAGAAGATTTGGATGATGGGGACATGGCACATACAGCAGGCAGGAGATATCACTGACTCACTGGCCAGGCATTGTGTAGAGGCATGACCAAACTAGGCTTAATGGAACAGAGAGCCCTGCAAAGCAACAGTCATTCCTGCTTCCCATGTCTGCAAAGATGCTCTGGGATTTGAAGACGTCATGGACCGTCTTGGCTGTTTACTAACAATTCTACTGAAATCATCAACTCAGATGAACAAGCAAATTTTAATATGCCAAATAGAAGACCTTCTTACTTCTGCCTTCTACAAAGACAGACATAAAAAGGCCTAAACATGACCACTCATTTAGAGACTGTGTATTCATAATCATTCTGAAACAGCAGGCTTCAACCAGTGATGTGCACTCAGCAGTATGGCATGCCAACTTTAAAGATGAAGCCCTTCACAGCACCCCTGCATCTCAATCATAGTGAGAGGCGGTACCTGGCAGTAAATGGATAACATTCTATGGTTTTCCTCCTCCAACTCCCAGCAGAAAGGTCAGGTAAAAGATAGGAAACACCTTAAAGCAAATACACGTTTAATTTTCTCTTCCTTTTTTTCTTTTTCCCAGCAGTGAAAAACATACAGAAACATTCAAAGTCTAATAGTTCAGACCAGGTTCTTGTTATTCTCCCCTGCCCGTATGAGAAGGTTAAACGCAGTCCCCGAACTCTGCATACCACCCTCAGTCACGAAGAACCCTCTGGCGCAGCTCCCAGACCAGTAAAAAACGACCTTTTCAGTCCCCAAAGCATGGAGCCTGATCCATTTAAGCAAAACAAGTTCTACTGACAGCTGGTTTTCTTAGCATATTCACGTCCGCGTATTTATCAGAGAAAAGCCTTCCAGGACAACAGTGTTTATTGCAGGATTATTTCTGTGAATCCAGGGAACACAGCATTCACTGAGCAACAGTGTTTCTACCCTTATATCTTTTTTTCTTAAAATGTGAACCAAGACAAACCCATTTTTATTTTCCTTAGCAGGGCCGGCTCATGAAGGAAAAAAATACATACATTAAATTTTTTCTTTTTTTTTTTTTTTCAAACCCTTCTGATCCACATTCGTGTGTAGTACGCTGACACACATTTTAAGCATTAATATAGAAATAAGCTGTTCAATCTCATACTGACTCCTCAGATTTAGAGTCTAGTGACTTTTAATAAATGGAAACCAAAGATATGATGGATTTTTTTATTACAAATTTCCTTTCCATAGAAATATCTAGTATACTTTCACTAGAAAGATAATTCTGAGTAAGCAAGATGCTTTCTACCGACAGGTTTAGAGACATTATGAATAACGCATGGAAATGCAACAGAGGCATAAAGGGTAAATATCCCAGCAGCTCCTCGTCATACAGAGGAGTGCAGAAGCAGCCTCAGAATACATCTGTGCCTACCTAGGAGCAGGAGGTCAGGTGGATTAGCAAGTGAGGGGCCTCAGGTACAGACACCGCTCAGCTCTCTGACCCTCTCCCCAGAGCACAGCAGCTGTCAGCGGGGAACGAAGAGCACCCTGCGGCCAGTCCCACGCCCCGAGGTGGCAGGAGCAGGATGAGCCGGGGACACGCACTCGCAGATGCTGACTAGCACCATCCTCTCAAGTTGGGTGGTCAGTCTGTGGGCTTTCTCAGCTTACCACTTCCTCAAGAAGTGTGCAGAAACCTTTTTTTATGATACTACAGTTCTGATGGTAGGTTTTAAACAAAACATGTCATAAATACCCCACGTTTCATTTTAACTTAATCTAATTTTTGAGATCATTAAAAGCGACTGTTATTGGCATCCATCTCCTTATTGATGCAGTGCAATAAAGAATAAGAAGAAATTATAAAATGAAAGCTTTTTTAAGTGATTGATTTCAAATTAAGGAAACATTAACTAGAAATTGCTGTTAATGTGTTTTGAACAATCAGTATTTAAAGGAAAGTTTTTAAATTAGCAAGTTTTATTGAAAGAATTAAACCAGGTGTGGTTATGAATAAATATCGCTAAGATTTTTATAAACTAACACAAATGCTTCCCATCCCTAAGTGTGGGGTTGTTTTTTTACTCTAAGAACTGGACTGGATACTCTTGCAGCCAGACACCACACCACGCAAGTCAATGGAACACCAATACTGACTTGAAGGAGCCACAATACTTCTCTACTGCATTTTTACCCTCCGCTTTAATATGTGAGCTTTTTCATGCCAACCGATGTACTAATGTCTTAGCCCCAAACCATAAAAAGTGGACGTTTCCCTCATCTTGCAAATCTCTCTTCCAGAGTCTATGACAAAGAACAGTCGAAGTTTTACTAGTATTATGTTTACCATCCATCTAAAAATAGAGCAAATGTGCTTTACAATAACCCTTTAAAGCATAAACACTATATTCATATTGCTAGGGCTCAATTTTGCTGACAAGATCTGTGGGTATGTGTCATTTTTAGAAAATGCAATGTGGGGATGCATGTTTTTATAGTAAAGCACAAAAGCAATGAAACCTCTTGGGAAAGCAGGAGATAACTCACGTTACACAAACAGGCCCTTTGCTCTTATTTCCCTACAAAGCTGAAACACTTCTATCTGAAAATGTTTTTTCATACATCAGGAAAATGCTATTCCTGTTTGCTCGCTCTTCCTAAGGTGAACAGAGTTTAGTATTAGCAAAATAATTGTGGGAATTTGGTATTTTTCCTATTTTGTTGAGTACTTGGGAATGTTACGTTGGGAACTGTCAACTACTACTCACTCCACCTCAAAATCTGCTGCATAAAAAAATAGACTGGTAATTTGCTTACATGGCTTTTGTAGATGCAATTACTGTTAGCAGCAGGAAAGAACTTTTATAAGCAGAACACAATTCAAATGTAACATGCCATGGCCTCAAGTCATTAAACTAATCCTCAGGGCTTCTTGAGGCTTTTTGTACTTTTGGCAAAAAGTATAAAGTAGTACGCATTGTTGCTTCAGTTCCCAAACACTGGAAAGTTAAATATCTCGACTGTCAGCCTCTGCTGAAGAGAGCAAAGATTGGTTTTGGGAAAGCACAAGAGACAAATATATCTTTGTTATTAAAGCGCAATCAAACAAACATTGAAAACATACCAATACATTTTTTCATGGCACATAAAAAGTAGCTAGTAGAACAAAGGAAGGTGCAACAGCTCACAAGCAACTCTGGTATTATGAGTTACCAGTATCTAGATACTGTGATGAAAACCTTACAAATGCATGAGGACAGACCGAGTTAGATGAGTGAAGTACCTCAACTTTGATACACAGATAACGTGACAAGGTGTGGGATGGAACTCCAGGGTTTACTGGCATGATTTTAACATGACTACGTAAGCTATAAATGACAAAGCCATAAATATGTCAGACATGTCAGATATGTACTAACACCACCCAAATATCTTTCTGCTATATTGCTCTACATCACACATCTAAAATCAGATATTTTTTAGGGCACTCACAGAAAATGCAATACTTTTAGGAAGACAAAGTGTTCCTTTGTATTCCTATTCTGATTGGTATCAAGAGATTAACGTCTTTCTAAAAATACTACTGAAAGTGGGAAAATAAGCAATGTATCCATTATCACACAGGTCATTTAGACAGACATACCTGGGTGGCCTGAAATACATTTAAGAATCAACATGTGACTACAGCTGAAAATACAATGGAAACTAGTGACGGCCCATTTGCTTTTAACAGCAGCTGAGCAGAAGAATCTTTTGGAACATGGAAGGATAATTACATGTTTGACTACAATTATTCCCTCAACTAATGTTGACAAAAAGTAGTGAATTGATAAAAAAATGAAAATGTAAAAGCTGCTAAATATATTGTGTGTGAATTTGCATGTGCATGTGTAACCTACATTTTCTTAAATAAAATCTCTGGGAAGTCTTATGCCTTTATCGAAATCAAATCTTGGTTTTTGTTTTTTAAATTGCATCCAACAGTTTATCCAGACCAATGCCCGGTTGAGCAAAATTCAAGATATCATGTTCCTTCACTCACACAAACTTTATCGCTGAGTTATTATAGAACTGCGGCAGTCAGTATTTTCCATCTTTTCTTCTCTACCCAGAAGTGTCATCACTAGGTCAGAGAAAAGTCACTGCAGTATTAACCAGAAAAAGAAAGCATCACTGAAACAATGCTAGACCAGCTTGACTGTTGTATACTTGAACAGCCTAATGTAGTTACTTTTTTGAAGGAGACATTACAAGACTGAGGTACTAAAGGGAAGGAGGAGCATTAAGACATTCTTAATTCCAGAAATGGAAAAAGAGAAATTTGATGAAAGTAGACTGATTCTAATCCTCACCCTTCCATTTTATGAGTAGAAATCCATTTCTCAGCAAATCTGTTTGCCAACTGGTAAACAGATCAGTAAGGTTCAACATCTTAAAGTGAAATATTCAGATATTCTCCTGAAAAAAGTAACTTACTAAAGCTGCAAATTCCTAAAACACAGTTAATAAAGCCCTTTAGCTTCTAAAACAATACTTCATTCAAATGTATTACGTTTATACAGAGAACTTACCTTCCCAAAAGAAAAAGAAATTAAAGATTCCCCCACAAAAAAAAAAAATCAGTATGCTGTACCGTAGGAGGCACTTAAAATATACTGCTACAGGAAAACACAGCATAGTTTTCATAGATTATGATGCTACAAGAATATCACATGTAGCCAGTGATAACTTCTTCATCCGTATGTGATACAGCCACAGATACAGAACGAGCCGAAAGAAGATCTGCCATTTCTCCACCGCACACACACTTGAAGTAATCATCATGACTTTAAGCAATTTAAAGCAATAGCATGTTATTACCTAGCCAACATTTCTCACAGGTATCAGGAAAAAATTGAAAATTGCAGAGATGAAATAGAATGAATACTCCAGAAAAAAAACTGTCTCACTCACTGTTCAATACGCGGGGAGAGATACAGCTTAGGAAAAACCTGAGTAGCTTCTGCATCCTCAAAACTAACGGAGAGAAGTGCAACATCTTCTCCAGGATCTTCATTCACATCCTGTACATAAAAATAATAAATATAAAATGGCAAATAACAAACTGAGTACTTATAAGCTTACAGAAAACAACTAATGAGTCAAATACCAATTTAATTAGGAGACATTTAAGTGAGGAATCTAAAGTGTAACCATTGAAAAATAGGTCGCAAATTTGTTCTTTCTTACTCTATTAGTACTTAAAAGATATTCTGCTGTGCTCAATTTCCTTTAAATATTTCAGTATTTATATTATTTATAAATATTTTAATATTTCAGTAAAGATGCAGATTTCATTTTTAAGAATTCTTGGTGTAACACTAACATCAGATGCAAATGCCAAAGAATTTTTTTAAATGTTATAATATCCCTGAGTTATGACCACACATTTTATATTTGTTATTTCTGAAAGTAGATTAAGGTTCAAAATTTCTGCTGTACTCAACTCCTACTTCTCTTGTTGAGTACATTTTTGCGATCAGAAATTTGTATCTAGAAGGGATTGTCCTCAAGTTTCCTGCAAATTAAACCCATGCAGTACTTTCAGCAAAGTCTGCATACTCTATAAAAACTACTGTAGGAAAAAAAAGACCCACCATGCTAAATACCATGACAGTCAATCTTAATGCATTCACAGTTTAAGCTCTCTTTGTACGAGAACAATCAGCTAGAGTTTTGGGATCAGGTAGAACAAATTGTTTCTGGTTAGGACCTGACATCTCTCCAATTCGTACGAACAAGTGTATTTCTGCTACACACAACTTCATTTAAGCTCTTGACCGCTAGTTAGAAAGCAGTGAGTTAGCAATGCAGTCACCTTAATCGACAGCAAGTAATACGGTGCCAGCTGCTGCTCACAAAGAAGTCCTTTAACATCTTTGTGCATATGTACACAGCAACTTGCCAAGATGCATTTGTTTTTATCCGTTTTGGAAAAATACGAGAGGAAATAGATAACCCAGCAGATATGCGCTCAAAGCAGGATCAACATGGTGCAGTGTACCCTGGTATGCTCTGTCCCCCAAGCAGCTGTAAGGAAGGAACATGCAAACCACTTAAACATTGTTAGGAGATCCTGCCCTGTCTGGGGAGAAAAAGAAAAAGTGACTGTTGAGTGGTTTCAGGAAGACAATCTCGTGCCATTTGAAGCTTTGGCAGGACTGAAACTGTTAATATCCAGAGAGACTAGCTGCATACCAGCTATTACGTGCAGAACACAACATGCCAAGAAACTTAGTGATAAGCTGCACGGAAGAATAGGTCTTAAAACAGCCTAATTGTCTTAGATGAAAAATGAGACAGAGCCGACAGTGTTTTCTTAAATTGTGCCTTGGTGCGCAGCTCACTTCTGACAGCTGAAAAGTGTAATCTTAGAAATGCCTATAAAATGGTCATGAGCACACTTAGGCTAGAAATCAGAACATGGTTTTAACCCGAAGTTGCAGGACAATGCTCCATACGAGTGGTGAGGACAAAAGCTAGCTGCTGTCCTGTTGCGGTAGGATCAGTTTATGGACGGGATTACATGACATGGTTGCCTGCAACAGCAATGGACAGGACCCCGTGACCCACAATGTTCCCTTCAGTTTTATGTTTCCAAGTGGTACTATCGTCTACAGTGAAAGAACCAGCACAGATTACAAAACCTTTTTCAACGAGACAAACAACAACAAAAAATACCCAAGAGTGCAATCCCCCCACAACCTTTTCCCCAGTATTTCATGTATTTCCATCATTAAGGAAAAAATTTAAATAAGGAACAGCTTTCACTCCTTAAGCTGAGTATAGCATTAACTGGCTTTTTCCCATTAATTTGCTAATTGTCAATCAAATGAAAAGAACTATTAAGACAGATTAAGCAGTAATGCTAATGATTAAAAAGATTTTATTTTAATGGGCAATCTTCAAGAGATGACAAGTACATATAATACGTTCACCCATGTACGTATACAGTTCTTCTGAGATCATATTCTTTCGTTTGTAATTCTTTCCAGATAACTTGTTTTTACAGAATAGAACCTACATGCATTTTACAAGCTGCATGGACAAAACCAAACGTATTTAATCTTGCATTTAGTATTAGTGCTTAAGTTGGTGTGCACACACAGATTGACATCATGCATAAGACCAGTTTCTAGAATACCACCCAGGTGCTTACTGATCAAAGAGAATCAAAATAAGGAAAAAAACCAACCAACCCCAAAAAGATTAGGTGAACACCACTACAGCATCCATTAACCCACACAGTATTAGTGTTATTACACTGTATTTTCTACACTCACTAATGGCTACTTTAATATGAAGGCTCATGCCAGGGAAAAGAAAACAAAAAACATAAATAATCACAGCATCTTTGCATGTTAAGCTGCAATAAGCTGATGTGTTCAGTAAAAGCAATAAACTGAGACGTGATTTATTTTCATTTACAAAAATAACAGACAACATACATTACTGCAACTACCGTTGCCAGCCCAGCACTGCATTATGTTCATACAGCTATTGTCCAATGCAAATTTGAGTAAAGAAATTGGCATTCTTCTATAACTATCCCTTTTCAAACAGATGTGTATTTTTGACCCACACACCCGAGAAAATTGTAACTTAAAGATGCAAAAAACCAGCATTCCTGTAGGTTTTGAAAAGATGTAATGCAGTAACACCATGAAGTTGCTCAACCTTACTGCTCAGGTGGCCACAGATTTACTATGAGGTCCCTCTGTATTCGACACCATACTGTTTATTCCTTTCAGACTTTCTTACTTTTATTTATGCAAGAATCTGCTTGGTGGAACTGCATTAAACCCTAGTATGTCTGTTACAACTGCCGTTTATAAAACTAAACCAAAACCACATGTCTTACATATAAACTATGGAAAGCTTTTCAACCAAGATGATGTCTGTGCCAGTCACAATTTAACTCCTTCAGTGATCTCTCTCCTAGTCATCTCTACAAACCTGTTAGTGACTAGGTGAGATGACGGACCCTTATATTAGCAGGCAATGACATCTCCCCAGAGGAGGGGCTGAGATCCTTCCATTACACCAAAGCGTCCAAAGGCAAAGGTTGTTTTAATGCTGCTTCTCAAACTCTGCCCAGGCAGTGTCTTCCCCTTTCCCGTTTCTGCATGCGTATTTCTCTCAAAGAACAGGCCGGATTTACACAGAGCAGCAAAGCAAAAGTCACCTCTATTTTTATTGTTCAGTTGGCTTCAAAAGAGAGAGTGACATCCAATTGCTTTGGCACTATTATTCGCTTTTAGGAAAAAAAGAGGCTGTTGAACTAAAGTCACAACACATTTTTTAACATTAAGTAGCCACGCTCCTTTTCATAATTTGTATTTAACTCAACACATAATGTTAGAGGATTTTACGGAAAAAATTAAGAAAAAACTGTTTTGTAAAAATTAAGAACGACAATTTTCTATAAACGTTAGCATCCAAGGTTAGAACTGCCACATTAAAGTACCATTTTATATTCACAGAACTTTTTCAACACAAGACTCTACAGAAGGTATTATTAAAATTGACTTCCCCTGAACGGAGAACACATCCTGGGCCACAGGAATTTTGAGGTTTAAAAACTGAATGTTTGTAAAAATGTTTGAAATCATTAGTTAAGCATGTGATAATGCACACCTATTAGTTTTTCCACAACAGTCTCATGCTTGATAGTAAAAGAAATCTCTAACGCACTGCCATGTAGAAGATCCAACATAGATTTTCATGGCGTCTTTCTGCCATCTTGCTATCACCTATTTCTGTTTTAAAAAATAATCCCTTCCTCATTTCAGAAAATGCCCATTCAAATCAAACAGGAAAAAAAATGGATACACCATTTAACACTGAAAATAAATAGTTTTCTTTCTCAAGAACTGCAAGGGGTTTCCTATGTTTACAGAATACTTTGCACAGTGTGGCCTGATCCTTGACTAAACCTCCAAAGTGCTATGGAAATGCAAAATATACATAGTAAAGCAATGTGGTGAGAAAGGAACAAAATAAAAAAAAAAACCCTAAAGTTTTTCAACCCATAGGCTTTTTTCTGTTGCAGAGAACTTCTAGCAACAACTTACAAGAATAAGTAAAACTTTTAACAAAGAAAAGCATAAAGAGAAAGCTCATGGTATTTTATTCTAATTTAGCCTTTGTCTACTTAGCCAGTGCAGATGAAAGGTTCATTAAGTACGTATTTTTGAAAGTCAAGGACAAGAGGCCATGTGAAAATACAAATGCAGCACAGAACAGATGAAACCGAAAGTTTGAAGGCATTTAGAATTTTTTTTCCCCAAAAAACTTAATGAAAATACTTCAGGTATCATAAGACTACAAAGCAAAATTTAAAATCCTACTAGTAATTGTATCAGCACTGTATAAACAACCATTTGTTAGTTTTAATTCATATCAGTCTAAATTTACATTCAAATGCATGCTTCAATGTTTACAGCTGCTCCCTTTGCAAAATACTTAATCTTTTTACACAGTTAGTATGAGTTGTTTATGAAAATTATCATCAAAACCACTTCAAATACACCATCCAAACGGCATTGTTTTCTCGTATCCTACCTACTGTAATTGAAAACTGGGAATTTACTGGAACTGACAATTTATTATGAGTCAGATGGTTGATAGCCAGTCCAACCAAAACATCTGCTCCACACAGTCACAACTGCTATAACCCATTTCCTCTTGTGCCTGGAGTCCAACCAAGTTGTATGTTACAGTTACTTCTCCTTAAAGATGCAGACTCTGGAAAATCAGTTATTACCTTTTCTGAGTTATCAACAAAGAATCGCCTTGCAATCTCTGATCAGAGTATTCTTTCAAGAGGAGGTATTTCTCTATTTGGCACGCAAGCGTGATTCCCTGCACCAAACAGCAACACATAAAGTGGGAAGCGACTGCAGGCTTATCCCAGGCAGTGGCAGGACCTGCCTTTCCATGGAAGACTTGAGAGGTAGTGAGCATGAGACTGGGGGAAAAGACCCTGCAATGGGCTGATGTATAAATCGAGGACCTGGGATTAGGAATTCGGTTTAGTGACGTTAACTGTAAAGCAAGAATGTGAGGAAAAGAAATTTAGAATTTGGTATAAAGGATGGGAAAGGATGTGCGGGAGGAGTATTGGCATGCTTTGGGGAGCACAAGTAGTTTCAGGCCTGGGGGATGGTAAGAAATGGGACAAGGGAGCAGGGCTTCTGGTAAGGCTGTTAAGTTTTACCGTAAGTACTAACAGCAATTGGTTCAGGGATAAAAGTGAGGCAAGGAAGAGCACACAAACTGTTCAACCTACTGGATGTTCCTTTGGGTAAGAGATGCCGTGCAGACGACTGATGCTGCAGAAGCCTCCAAACTGTATGGTCAGGCCAAATCTGCTTCAGGAGGTTCCCAGCCCCAGCTGATCATTCCTACCTCTTCCTGGAGATTTCTGACCTCTCGGCTCTCACAACTGCTCAATAATTGTCTTTGTGGTATCACTGTAATTGAGGGGATGGAAACCTCCAGCAAATGAAGGCAGCAAGGGATCGCTTAAAATAATATAAGCAAAGGATAAAGCCAACTTGTGTGATGTGATGGAGGTTAGGGGAAAGGTGGAATAAAAAGGCAGAATACAGACGAGAACACAGAGGACTGAGTAAGCATTGATCTTAGCTTAGTGGAAGTCTTTTCACAGACACTTACTTGACTGTGATACCTCTCAGCCCTACCAAGTCAGTCAGCTTCAGAGAAGTTGAGTGTGAAATTTACATTTCAGGATCCTTTCTGGAGAAAAAAATCTCCAGAGGAGAAATGCACGAGAATAACATGCATTCAGAAAGGTAATTTATCTTAGGGTCAAACTTAACCCACGTAATTTTGCATGATACATACATGGAATGGAACCATACTTACTAACAATTGATCAGAGAAGTGAACAACAGAATTTGTTTTTAAACCTGAAATATGAATTGCAGCAGAGAAGAATACACAACACTATTTACTTCATTAGTACTAATGGGCTACTCGCATCACAACGGTTAGCAGTTTGACCTCTTCCCTCCAGATGACAGCAGGCAATAACGTGAAAATCAACTTGTCAAATAAAGCACAAGCAACTCGTACCCTTACTGCGTAGCAGTTTTACTAGCCAGCTTTGATACAAGCAGTTACATGTTCTCCCAACCTTTTTGCACGACTAACATTTTTTAAAAAATAACAAAACTAGGGGAAAGCAGGCTAAGGAATGTGAAGTGGCAAATGAGACTGAGAAATCTGCTTCACTCTAGGGAGAATATGTAATTATTCCAGGAAATTCTTCCTCCTGTCTTCCAGGAAACCCACCAGGCCTGATCAAGGAGTGCTGATTCTTTAAATAGGATCTTTAATGAAAACAAAGGCAGCTACCTTGCATGCACTGCCCATGGCATTGCAGCGTTCCAAACACAGCCCCTCTCCCAAGGTAACGCAGCAAAACATTCGCCTCATTCAGTCTGGGCAAAGATCTGCATTTGAGCCCAGCATAATTCCTATTTTAAAAGTTACGTGAAAATCGTAGTCTGGAAACTACTTTGCAGAATCTGAAAAGTTTACTTATAGGACAAGATGCCGAGTTTTCTTCATTAAAACAAATTCAAATAAATGTCTACTAAACATTAAAAAAGTATCAGGAAGACCTCCAAGTATATCATTGTGCATCAATAATTGAACATGAAAACAAAGAGTATTTTTTTTTAAGTGTGAGTAACAACCCAGGGTTTTGAATTGTTTTCAGACTTTCACATATAAGTATATTGTGGTTCTCTAAGACAAAAACTTGAGATCTGTTTTGCATATGCTATTTTCTTTTTTTATGGTCATGGTAATTTACCACTACTTTCACAATATGAGTGACTGTCAGAGTTAGGTAAAGAATGCTGTTAGGAAAAAGAAAAAACAAATGGTTAAAAAGAAGGAATAACATTCTTGTCCAAAAAATACATGTTAGATTCACAGCTTTCAAGATTAATGTCATTTAAGTAGATAAAAGTTAATTTATTTTGACAGCAGAAAAAGTTGTGGTGACAATTTCACCACAACAATACTGTTTGCTTAAGTCTGAAAAACACCATCTCAGAAAATAAGGCAGATTTCTTCAAAGGTCAAAAACATGTTTTGGTAAGTTTGGGACTCACATTTGAAATAAATAGTCTAGGTGTGGCACAGTCTAAAATTAATATTGGGTGTCATCTAAAATTAATATTTCTAAACTGATTCCAAGTGAGCTAAAATGTATATAAAATGAGTATGTAGAAAGAAGAGATACGAAGTACATTTGCAAGAGAAGATCATTCCATCACATTGACCAAATCTTTTTAAGTCCTCACCGAACAACTGTATTTATTAGCTATGTTTTAATGACACTACAGTAGGGGATATTTTATATTTTTAAAAGAGACTGATATGTAAGATGCTCATGATCTTAAATTTCAATTTGTTCAGTGAAACTTAAGTACAACCACATTAGCTTTACCTGCTCTAATATCAAGTATCACATTCAGATTAAACTAAGATTAAAACCCAAAATTTAAAGAGTTTGGAATGTCTCTGCAACAAATTAGAAAAAAATAGCACAAAATAGGGAAAAACAATGTTAGGAATCTATATTGCTGGGAGATAGTCTCAGACCTGATTCTTCCATACGTTCACAAAAAAGTGCTTTTGTTTCCTAGGACTCCAATTTATCCAACACTACAGAGTGCTGCTTAATTTTTGTTTTGTTTACTTCTAAACTAATTTCTAAGCAGACTAGATAAGTTTTAATAAAACACTACAGTTTTACCATTAAAAAAGTACTTTAACCTGAAAGATGCCACTCTGATGAAGTTTCGCAGGCAGGAAAGAGATTCCAACACCACCATATCTTTCCTAAAACCTCAAGCAAAGCAATCACCTGTCTCTGCCATCACTGGCTGATAATGGGATGCACAAAATGTTGAGAGATTTCAAAGCTTAGTTTTGAAGTCATCCTGCCTGTTCTTCAACAGTGAGCAGCAGTTGCATCCACTCAGACCAAGCCAATGTTGCTATGTCTTGACAAACAATTTTTTGTCTTTAAATCAAGAGCACCACAAGAACAGTTCTCAAAAACCCAGATCTTATTTCTACTACTAACAAATATTGCAGTAAGGTACTTCACTGGCATCAGTGGTGCTACTGAATAAGGACAGCGAAATAAAGTACAGCCAACCTGAACAACAGTCTGAGAATACAGCCAAAATCATAAAGAAGGAAAAATTAAATGTTTCCTTGCAAACACGTATCCTAGATAAATAACTGTTTAGAGCTTGGTTGTAAACAATGATCGACTTTTTTACAAAAAGGTTGTATGCATGGTAAACACGCTCTGAGTGCCTTAAAAAGTTGTGTTAGAAAGTGATGGGTAAACAGCAAGCAAAGGACAAATAGTATTAAAATTAATACTTGGACTAACAACACCAGCATCCTAAATCAGGAATAATTTGGGGACAGGAAGGCAGAGAGAGTGAGGAGAAGGCAGCTTGCCTTCATTCATCTGGGCTTTGCACGTGAGTGACAGACGTGATGATTCTGGGCAAACACTATATTCAGTTGTATATGTTTACATTTGTGTATGTGTCTTTGGTGCATGGAGGACTCATTTTCACCAGTGTTTTAGATGTTCTCTATTTAGAATTTTCATTTTAAATGATCAATAATGGAGAGTCAAGATTCATATAGTGATATAATTAACTCAGGACTGTCAGGGTTCAGGCATTCTCTGTGTTACCTTGCCATGTGTCAAGATATTTCCTTGCTAACAACAGTCACTAAAAGACACTTCTTTCACACTTATCTCTGCATTGCTATCTCCTTTTCACACTTTGAATGCCGAGAAGAACTGTACTAGGAACTAAAAATGTAGATCAATACCCACCCTTTAAGGGACCCTCATGTTCAAAGACCATGAGACAAGACAACTTTTTTTTTTTTAGTATGTATATATATTCTGAATTACTTGAAGCAATATAAAGTGGATTTACAATATTTCCAAAAGTAAAAATATACCTTCAATGCTCTTGGAAACAAGCAAATAGAAATAAAAAAAAAACAAAATACTTTCCATTTAGATGACTTATGACAGGTCACTGCCATGTAGTTTCTTTCTCTATAAATCTCCCAAAGCTATCAAGCTGCTTCTTCCACATGTAGTTATGATCCATTTTTTAATGTAAGCCCTATGTTTTTGAGCTTGTTTTCCCAGATAAAGATTTGGAGACTTGTGCAACTTGGAATTCAAATCTTTCACAAGGATTTCACTGAGAGTTGAATCTTTCCAGCCACCTCTTCACATGACTGGACTGTAATTTATTCAGAAAACAAGATTTGCATTCTTCTCCCCCATTTTACTGATTTCCCATCTCTAAAAATAGTAATGTCATTGCAGAGGCCAAACAGCAGTCATCTCATGTCCAGTGGAAAACAAGATCTGCTAATAAATGCCCGAATGCCTAACTAGAGTACAAACAGATCATGAATACAGTTCGAAATAAAATAATTTTCAAGCCAAGCCAACTTTCTAATCACTAAATACAGTTTTTCTATATATGGATATTTATATTGTATATATGTAAATTGACAAAACAAACATAATAGATGAGTATACAGGGCTTATGATTGAAAGAAAATTCAGAGGTAACAATTACATGAAAAATTTCTTTACTGAGAGAGTGGTGAAGCATTGGAACAGGTTGCCCGGGGAGGTGGTGGAGTCACCATCACTGGAGGTGTTCAAAAAACGTGTAGATGTGGTACTGCGGGACATGGTTTAGTGGGCATGGTGGTGTTGCATTGATGATTGGACTTGATGATCTTACCCATCTTTTCCAACTTAAATGATTCTGTGATGTATTTGTGAGAGTAAGGATCCTTGGTACAGAGCTAAGTCTTAGAAGAACAGCATGACACTAACGAGTATTTTTTTAAAGATAATAAAATGGTTCATTGACACAATTAATAAATCTCACAAGAAAAAAAAGAGTAAGTTAAAATATAGTGAAAGAGAGATGTTTATGACAAGTATTTCTGTAACCATGGTGTGGTTGGAAGTCAGTATAAGCGTTTATTTTTTAAATCAATCCAACTTTTTAATAAAAGCTTTTTCCCCTGCTTTCCACATATTCTTACATGTTCCTGGTTCAGTGAATATCTCTGCAGAATCAGAAATACTATACATTACATGGGTCACAACAAGAATGCCAGAGTAAAGCCATATTCTGAGACAGATCTTCAGTGAACCAGGAAGTACCAACAAGATTTCACAGATGAAAAAGTGAATAATCAAAGTGTAAGGTAAAAATAAGCAAAGTTACACTTGCTTAGTGCTCTTTCACCACCGCAGCTTAGTATTGCTGACCTGATTTAAAAATACGAACTATTTTGTTTTAAAAGAAGGTGCAAATATTAAAAGTATTAACTGCTATTAGTTTAATCAATTGCTGTTTCCTGAGAATAAAAGGAATGTTTCTTATTAAAGTTCACAGCACTTTCAATTCACAAACTGTTTATTATGCATTCCCATTTCAAGTGTATAATATTTGTATTGCTTTGAGAGAATTCTATTATCCCTTTGTCCCACTATTACATTTATGTCTACAGGATCTTAAGAGAGTATGTGTCTGTGTGGGGCATTTTCTGCTTTGTACAAGCAATATGCAAGTTGGAGCATCCTGTCCCCTTGAGCCCTATTTACAAACATTCATCATTCCAACAAACAACATGCTCGGTGTAATCATGCACACAAGTGTATATTTGTACAGATGTCACGAAGAGTAAGAACCCATTACTGTAAAAAAAAAGTTCTTCCAGTAAGATGAGAAACACAGCTTTTTTTTCTTGCATTTGTGTGAAGGTGGATCCTGCTACAGGTGTTAAGCATTACTGGTATGTAAATCAGGTGCATAATGCAAGGAAAAATTCACAGGGATAGTCTCAGTTCTATATATAATAAAAAAGTCACATTCTGTGACATTCTCTGTCATGAGAGGTCTCTGGAATGAACAGTGTGAGACAGTAACTCTTGTACTTCAGCATACTGCTCAGGTTAAGGTTGACTCATCTGTTATTGTTTACCTTGCCCAAGACTGTGCCCGAAACACAGGGTGTCCAGCTTACATGTGGTCCCAACGGATTAAAGTGGTAGTTGCTAGAACAATACATCACATATTTCCAGATGAAAGACTGGTTCCATCACTGAGATTTCCCTTATTACTGACTCTGAAAAGATGACTAGATCTTTTCCCTGATCTGTTCCATTAGTGCATCCATCATGAACTTGGGATAAAGAATTTAGAGAAGTATTGTTAAACTCTTACAGCATCTGGAGCTGTGTTTTAATGAAAAAGACGCAGGTTCAAAGGCTACTAATATTGATACTGCCCTTGAATTTGCAAAGCCTTTCCTGAAACCTTCTCTCTTGTATCATGTATTCAAAGGTTCAAGAGATAATTTTCTGGAAATCTATTCCAACTTTTACTGCTCTCAACAAGGCCTGAAATTACTTGCACATGCTCAGCAGCTTCAATACAGCATCCCAGCATGTGCAACCAACAGAGAAGAACACCCTGTCTTCTTGGTCAGGTGTTCAGCTTTCCGTCCATAAAACTAGGCATTATGTTCTTCAGCAAGGAGGACAATGACATCACACACAAGCAAGACTTGAATTGTGACGATAGAGTTTGAACTGGAAGTCTCTTACTCTGTCTTATAGGAGGGAGCATTCAATAGTTTTATCTTCCTTCTTTTCTTTGAAACAGTGAATTTAAGAAATTAAAGACACAATTATTTTCAGAAGTTTCCTGAAATAATGCAAGTTTGATGTTCAAACTTCACAACTGATGGGATTTGCTGGACGGTTATTCACTGGGTTCCACCCCGCTGTTATGAACAGTTAGAGTGGACTGACAGATGACAGTTACTGTTTTACTTCACACTTCTTTATGAACCTCAGTTCCCCTACAGGCATCAGTTTCAAAAGAATGTAGTCCTTCATTTGTGTGGCATATCTACACCTATAGTGGACCCAGTATGACACTTCCTTGGGGACAAAATATTAAGAATTTTAAAAAGAGCTTAATAAAAGTGCAGATTTGGAAATCACTCTAAAAATAAAATAGCATAAGAAAACCAAAGTAAATGCTAGCTAAAAACCCAGGAAGCCAATACTTAAGATGTCATCATAAAAAAACCAGATTAAAACTGTTGATGTTAAATAGCAATATTTAAACTCCTATGTACATTAGCAAGCTGCAAGTCCAAAACCATCGAGCCTTTTCTACTAAGACAACACTTAGAAAACAGTTGTGTTTATCAGTGACAAAATTGTAGTCAATAGCATCTTAAGGATCAAGGGAGAGGGAAGCTTCAAGTCACATGCATTCTGGGAATTCTCTAAAATTGCCAAATTCAGGTCAATTTTTCTAATTAATCTTTCCACCATCAGCAACTTGCTTTTTACAAGCCTATGTAAAATTGCTTCTAGCGTCTTGATATCTCATGTACAAAATTTCCTTTTTTTTTTTTTTTACTTTATGGTGTTCATCTAGAAATAAAACATATCTCATCTTTTACTTCCGGGGTCCAAACATAATGTTAGAAGCCTATGCTATCTTGCTATATTCTGAATATTAAGAATAGTTGAAATTTTGGCTCACTGTTTTCACTTTGTATGCTGCACCTCCAAGGCAGTCACAGAAGAGAACCACCTACATGTACATTCTGCCCCAGCCCCCACAACGACACAATACATCAATTTCTACTTCTTTGGAAATAGAAAAAAAACTATGGAGCAAGAAGTGTTGATGAAAATATTTTAAGCTAGATATCACAACTAGCTTCAAATAAAAAGATTGAGAAACACTGCTTTAACCATAAACATAGTTCAAGTTTTAGCCATAAGATAAAGCTGCCTAAAAGCCCACTCTAACTAAGACTATACATTAAACAAAACCACTAACTAGTGGCAATACGTTATTTTTAAGATCTAACAGGAGACTCTGACTCTTTGTAGAGTCATAACTAAAACAGCATACAATGAAACATCACATAGGGAATCCCAGAAACAGTTCTAAGGTAAGGTCTTGTAAAGTATTACAGAATCACAGAATCATTTAGGTTGGAAAAGACCTGTAAGATCATCAACTCCAACCATCAACCCAACACCACCATGCCCATTAAGCCATGTCCCACAATGCCACGTCCACACGTTCCTTGAATACCTCCAGGGATGGTGACTCCACCACCTCCCTGGGCAGCTTATTCCAGTGTCTCACCACTCTCTCAGTAAAGAAATTTTTCCTAATATCGAGTCTGAACCTCCCCTGGTGTAACTTGAGGCCATTTCCTCTTGTCCTGTCACTTGTCACTTGGGAGAAGAGACCAACACCCACCTCTCTGCAACCTCCTTTCAGGTAATTGTAGAGAGCGATAAGGTCTCCCCTCAGCCTCCTCTTCTCCAGGCTGAACAACCCCAGTTCCCTCAGCCGCTCCTCATAAGACCTGTGCTCCAGACCCCTCATCAGCTTCGTCACCCTTCTCTGGACACACTCCAGCACCTCAATGTCCTTCTTGTAGTGAGGGGCCCAATTAGGGAATATGAAAACTTACTACGTTCACAGTTTTCCTTGGTAACAGAAATAGGCTGTGTATTTCAATAAAAAATTTAGGAGCTATCCATGGAGCGTGTGAATATTTTGTTGTCATCACAATAAAAGGAACTGCTAGGCATTGATACTGAAATCCAACACCATCTGACTTTTATTTTACAACTATGCAGACAATGGACCTTCCTTTGTATTAGCTTCACAGTACTGCAGACTATATAGCCATGGGATTAAACTAAAAATTCTGCTAGTGAAGCAATAGCCATATGTTTCTGTTATGTGCAGTTCATTAGCAATATAACAACTCATGTTTAAATAACAATAGACCTGACTCCTTCAACTAAATCTGTCTACGTTTTCATTGATATTTGTACAAGCAAGGACAAATGGTCAATCTAATGATTTATTTCAAAACCTGTTATAAATTTATGGTTACACTCAATACTTATCTAGGCTTTAAATCCAGTAAATGTCACCATAATCCTAGCATCACTGAAAACAGTAAATCCAGGAAAACAAATCAGTCTTCAAGTAGAAATACAACCTTAACTCAGACCAGTTTAATTTTATAATCTAAATACAGCTCCATAGAGTTATATACACTGGGAATGGATCCTCTGTTTTAGTTCTGCTGTGTACTTCTTTCAAAGGTGTAGCTGTTTGCTAAAATGAAAGTTACAGTATTTTGCTTAGATTAGTTTCAAATCCTTCAGGAAAAAGCACTAACTGCAACCCATGGTAATGTGCCCCACAGCTGAGTATGTTAAAAGATAGTATTTCAAGAGAAGATTTGCCAATTTATTAATCTTCACCTTCCTTTGCACAATGTTACCATCACAATGATAAGCTCCTTAGATATATCCATGGCATATGCAGGTGCACATTCACATATGTACGTATACAGGTTCTTTTACAACTTACGCTCTAGTTACCAGATGGTCACTGCATTAATTAGCTTAAATGAAACAGAAGTGAAGATCCTTCTATCCTCTCCTTTTTTTGCTGCTTCATTTGGGATCCACACTACAGTCTTGCCCACTTCTGACCTTTCAGCCCAGTTACTCACGCCATGAACACAAACTTCCCATTAACTACGAAACTCAAGACCTTTCCCTCTCCATACAGCATCGTTAACTGCTTGATCCGCAACAGAAGCTAGTCCTCCCTCTACTTATACTTGGCACCACAGCAATGTCTAGAAAGCTATGTCTAGATCAAGCCTTCATTTCTCTTGATAGGTCCCCAGATTCTTTGAGTAATATTAAATAGAAATGGTTAAATATTGTTTAATTAAAATAATTTATTAAATAATGTAAATATTAAAATATTTTAAAATAGTAAATAATTTAATTAATTCTTTAAATATTTTCCTTCTCCTCTCTAAAGAAATTATGCCATTTCCTTTTGTCCTCCTCCAGATTCAATTCCTCACTATCCTAAACTAACGGAAGGACTTCATGAAGTTTTTTTGTTTGTTTTGTGGGGGTTTTTTATTATATTTTTTATTTTATTTCCACGGCATATGTGATCTTTCTGGGAACAGAAGCTTCAGTTGCTTGAGTCCCTTCAGCCTGAAATACAAGCTGGTTAAACACATCTGTCTTGGTTTCTACTCAGAACAACTGTACTTACTTGACACTAGTTTGTCTTAAGGCTACCCGGTGTCCAAACAGATGTGCTTATGGTAAGTAGTTGTTCGTTTTTAATAAATATAGAACAGATACTCTTTTCACTAGGACTAGTCAACACCTACAGATTTTTATCTATTTTCTTCCCCCAAAACTTTTACTTGATTCATTCTGAGAGCAGTTTAAACCCCACTGCATTAATCAAGGATAGAGTGTTCCCACATTAAGAAATATTCTCTGCAGGTATTTTTGTATCTATGAAATTGGTTTCCAAGATGCTTTACATTAAAACTTTAATCTTCACAAGATTACTATAATTATTAGTTGCACTGTAATAACTGGTTTTGTGGCAACCACATGTTTGATGCTCTATTGTTAAAAGAGGACCAGACCCTTTTATAAGTCTTTACTATCTGGAAGGCAGATGTATAAAGATACCAGGAAAGTCCAGAGACAAAACTAAACATCCCAATTTTTTTCCTAATGTTTGTTTGCTTTGTATTGTAATTAACTCATTTTTTATAGCTCTCACAACAAATTGTCTTAGAACAAGAAAAGGAACTAACTGAAGGGCATTCTTTGCCATAGCCAGTTGCATTCTGGAACATACTGATGTGTGAGGTACAGTTATTTGAGAAAAAGTGAGAACGGAACAGATAGACTCAGACAATAGAATCACTGATGCCTCGTTTCCTTAGGAAACCAAGCTAAAATTACAGCTAAATGAACAATGTGGTTTATCTGAAATATGGTAGGTAAATCCTTGACATAAAAATGTATGAAGAAGTCCTTCATGGAAATGTGTTCAGAGGATGTCAGCAGTACTCCGTTCCTTCTAGAGGCTGTTATTTCCCAATGAAAAGCCATTCTTGAGAAGGAAAAAAAGGAAATCCATGTTGTTGTACAGGCAGATACATGGCTGAGATGACTATGACACGTACTTGCAGCAAGTCTATGATAAGCTGTACTGAAGGTTCAGTAAGCCTAGAAAGTGGAGGCTCAAGACTGACTGTGAAATAACTGTTGTTAGTATAGCTCCTCAGAAAAAGTCATCCATTCACTTTCTGAGAAAACAGTTTAAGACAAAAATGTTGCCTTGATTCATAGGAAGGTTAAAAACAAAACAGGAGTTAAGTTTGAACTGTAAAGGTTCAAAGTCTGTAAAAACCACATTCCTTGTGAGGGAGATCAGAATTTAGATTATTCTTCCTTGATTGAAATTACTTTTGGAAACAGAAAAACTGGACAGCTATTAGGGGAAGGAGAAATGAGAGAGACAGAGGGGGCACAGACATTTCTGACTTTCATCAGGCTATAATGTACTCCTTGAACAAAGCAGGTGTTCTTACTGCTTGTTGATGAAAACTAGAATGATGCTACTGAAAACTTTATTTCATACCTATTTATGTTGGTGAACACCCACCCTCTTAGAACATTCACTACCAGACTGTAGCAAAGGTGCTACACTTCAAATAATCTTTCATAGAGTACACAACTGTCTCTTCCCTGTTTCAGTTCAAATAAAATATTTCAGTGCACAGTCCATTAAAGTGAATAATATAATCCTTTCTTCAATTCTGAAAAACACTTCAGTTTCACTATGCTTACATGAAGAGACATTTCTCTAAATGCCCATACTTCGTGACCTGCTAATTTGACCTTACAAAAACCACTGGTGGACTAATTGGCAAGAACATAGAAACATACGTTTCCTTTGAAGATCACAGATACTATATCAGATTAGATTTTGAAACAGGCGAATAAGAGGAAATATTCTGTTGAGTCTTCATGCTACAGAAGTTAATTTCTAGGTATAGTCCATTAATTTTCCATTAACTTCCTATGAAATATGAAGTGATGTCACTCTTGTTCTATCATATCATCAGTAAATAAATTATATGTAAAATGAATTATCCAGGACAATGAATGGGACCACAATTTACTGTCATGACATGGTAAGTAAGTGACATAATGCACTGGCTCTTACAGATATTTTTCATGTACTCTGTGATGCTCAGGATCAACTCTCTCAGCTAAAAAAAGGTTTATTCTTAGAAGAATACATTCCCAGTGACCTAAACATTGTTCCTTAATCTAACATAGTAAAATTACGGTTAATGTAAAGTCCAATAGGAGATCATTTTTCTTGGCTGTAATTCTCCAGGGAACTTAGGTAATGGAATAAAAAAACTTGAGTTTTGAACAGGTGCTGGCACAAACCTAGTTGCAGTAACCAGAGCAACCTTAAGCAATGTTGTAGTTACCTGCTATTTGCTCACTAGACTAGACTCGTATCTTTTTATGAGCCTTAGGCAGAATATATATCTTTGCATTAATTCCCACTTAAAATTGAATTTAATTAAACAAACTTAGGATGTTACAATCCTCACCAGAACTGAGATGCAATATTATTCTAACAAAGAAGTTTAGTAGATATTTGCCGACTTTAAAAAAATCCCTTGTTAGTGGATATCACCAATAAAGTAAATACTGATCTTCAATTTCACTTATGTTAAATGATGCCACTTCATGTATTTTGAATCGGTGAAAAACTTCTGTCTGACATAATATTTTATCAAGACCTAACATTTTTTTAACCAGGAAACTTAAGTATCTTCTGTATTTCAGCACCTGGAAACCTAATGATACGTGGTGTGAGGGTACCCAGCTGTGATATTGAGAAAACTAAGTTACCCTCATTAATTATTTAAGAAAAAAAAACACTCAACAAGAACGATAACAAACTTCTGACACCACTACCAATGATAAGGTAAGCATGAGTAAGACTGATCTGCTTTTGGACCTACAGTGTTGTTCTGTCTGAAAGACAGCCCTTCATTTAGTTCTTAGTCTACAATCAGAAGATAAAACAGGTCTTGGACAAAGCAGAGCTTCTCCAACCATATAGAAATTCCAAGGACGTTTCAAAGAATATTGTAGGTATGATCAAGATATCCACCAATACTACTTCTGAAAGCCACGGCGCCTTATATATTATGCTTTCCACTCAAACAGATTAAGTAAACGAACTTCATATAAGGAAGGTCTTGCTCCCATTGATGTAGCGAGGGCTTAGCAGGTTCCAGCACAGTTCAGAGCAGGTAAGGAAGAAGATGAAAGCCACTGTCTTCAGAAGAGCAAGAAATACTGTGGCACTAATCAATCAGACCTCTGGTGCTAAGGGTTGAGCTCTGTGTCGAGAAAACTTGGCTAATGCAGAAGTAATCACAACAGGTTTTGCAATCTTGCCAGAGCTGATACTGAAGCTATCAGCAATCTAGACACTGGTAACAGGCAACTCAGCAGCACAGGGAATACCAATGCTTGTGTACTGGATAGTTGGTATCATAATAAAACTTCAGAAGTATGTTTCTTTCACAGAGTGCTGGATCATGCATAGGGTAGGTAGAGGAAGACAGAAAGAACGGAGGCCATTCCTAAATTCAGGTTTGGTTTGATCAACCTGACACCACAACAGCTTGAGTTGCCATTTACATCTAAAGTCCTGAATGCTTACTTGCCAATGAAGGCAAGAAAAGAACGACACTTAAGTCTCACCACTGAAAGTCTACTTAATTTTAACGCTAAGTGAATTTGATGCATGCCATTGGCCACATGGCTAGAATACCATTTCCACAGTTTTCTGCTTCATTTTGACATATTGAAGTGACATTAAATAATTTTTTTAAATAAAGCAGCACAAAAGCATTTGCAAAGTACTTATGTAAAACACTTGCAATCCTAAATTCATACATACACACATTTTAAGCTGCTGGTAGCAATTCAAACTATACTTAAAATGGATTAATACAGTATTAAAAAAATATTCTATGACTAAAGCAAAATTTAATGTTTAAAATAATTATTTCAAGCCTTTTCAGTTTGGTTGAAATTAATAAAATTGCTCATTTCCTCTCTCCCTCCAATACTGCTGTATCAAAGGATATTACTTGAAGATTTAAAAACATCTACTGAATGACAGTTCCTTAAATTGCGTAAAGTTCAACCATGATAAACAAATACTCAAATGGACAAAGATTAGCACACAGAACAGCTTGTACTCACCTATTATTAAATATCATACTAAATTTAGGTTGACAGCCACAACTAAATCAGCAGATAAAGTAATTATTGTATTTGATACTCCATGGCTTAAAAATCACAACTACCAGAATCTACTTCTGTTCTGTCACTACATGACTCTAGCAAAACTTCATAAACCTGTTTCCCAATTTTAAAACGTGGAGATTAATACATCTTATCAGTGACGTTATAGGGCTTAAGTCAGTATTTCTAAACTTTTAGATCCCAACTGCAAAGTTCTTCATCAATGCAGCAGAAAGGAAGCCTATTAATCTTAATTCCTTTAACTACCATCAACAGCTTCATGAACAACTAGAAAAAATTTCAAGTTGCAGACGCGTTTCCAGTGTCAGACAGCTATCACTGATAGCATGAAATTCCTCTAATAGAAAAAGAATGAAAGAGTAATTCACCTGATGAGACAAATTTCAGCCTGATGCTTTTATAGAAGTAATAAATCCCTGAAAACAGGATTCATAATATTGATGCAGAAATATTGAGACAAACTCAGAACTATTAATGGTGCAAAAGACACCACTTCAAATGCTTTTACCTGTCTGAACCAGTTTTGCTGCTTTGACACACCCACAATTCTTGTATATATTTATCCCTCTGAAACACAGAGCAAACGTGTAACACAAAGAAGCCTTTATATATAATGCCATATAATTATCTTTTGTATTTCAGATGGTTTGAAAAATCTATGTTTATGAACATAGTTCTCTGATCACGTTCTTTTTGACTTCAATGAGGGCAGAATACACCTCGTGGAATAAAAAAAACCTCAGTCATCTCTTGACTGGCCCAAACTCCACCAACTGGGCCATTAGACCAGCCTTTCTATACAGGCATCTGAAATATTTGTTTTTAAAAAACTGCATGCAACTGGTTTCATAACAGGAGTCATAATACTGCTTGCCTTGATCACTTTCCAGGATCATAAGCCTCTTCTTTTTTCTAACACAAACACAGAAAAATTAATCTACTAGCTAGTCCTTTTCCACAACATGAAGTGTAATGAGTATTTCTTTGCAAAACAGGGAAGAAAACCCACCAACCATGATGTACACACTTGCTCTTCACTCCAGACAAAACATCTGTTTAAAGCTAGAAATCAACTACTTTTTATGACAGTTGACTATATCAGGGATTCCTTGTTTCCACATGCAATTGACTTGATACTCATTACTGAATAATCAGTTACTCTGATTAACTGTACTATTATTTTCAGTATTTGTGTAAGAAAAACTGAGAATGAAGATTCAGTGAAGCCGTATCATCATTCCAAAAAGTTATACGGCAATATACATTCCATACTGTGCAGTTCTCTATAAATATATTGCTTTGTAGGTGGTGTTTTATTGATTGAAATCTACATTTTAAATCTCATATTTGCAACACATCTAACTTTCTACAAAACACACTGTAGTAAAAATACAGCAGAAATATGTAAACTTTACAGTCATTCCCCCAGTCCTTTAGAGAAAAGAATAAAAAGAAAGACGAGCGCTCTTAGGAATCCTATTACTGCTCTGAAAATAGAAGCACATATTAGGCACATGTACACTTATTGAAAAGCTGTCTACCCGCCTTTTCAGCATGTAAATGTTTCCAAACCAGTGGAATAGCTGTACAACCAATGATTTGTTATAGAAAGAAAGAAATTTAAGAGTGCAATAAAGAAACAAAACATTATATCAATGTGAAACTGTATGTCACTAAGAAGTTTTACAATTTTTTTCCCCCCATTTTGTGTATGAAAACCCAAGTGATTATGTGACTTGTCCTCTCAGCATCACATTGAATCTCTTTAAGAACCTCTGTGGAAATCAAAATAGAATATAAAATCAGTGCTTCTTGGTCCTTCACTTTTGAGGTGTAGTTTCATCACCATGAGATATGGAAAGAGAAGACACTGACACTCACTCTGCAACAGAGGCTTTAAAGATATTAGTATGCTTTGGGTTTTTTTAAAGAATCCCAGAAACATTCAAAGTCTTTACAGTTAATGACATGTGTTGCATACTTATGCATAATACACTGATCTGTGCATCACCCATGGAAACAACAGGGAGCACAGTTCCCTCTTATTATGCTCAACAGTTTTGGTCACTAAAGGTGAGCTTGAGATTAAAAATTTTGTTAATACTGCTAAACTTAAAAAGGAAATATACTCTTAAAAATGGAACACAAATTGAAGAGCATACAAGTGGCTATTCACTTTTGAACTTCTTTTATGATTTCACGACCTTAAAAAAAAATGTATCATTTTCCCACCACAAATAATATCAATGCCCAGGAATTTCTCATCATTCTCAAAAGAAATACAAAACAAATTGAGAGCAATAAACATTTTGCTAACAACTACATTTGTACACCACCAGGATGGAACTGCTCTGAAAAACTCTTTATATGCAAATTCCTGGAAACACACAATGCCAAGTTAATTTACTTTTTCTTCATTTTACAGGTAAGTTCTAAACACCTGCAATTGGTAACAGTCTCTATGTATAGGAAAAAAAAATAATAATCAGGCCTAGTACGCAGAGAAAGATTTACACAAATAAATAAAAAATAAGTAGGTGTCTAAATATTAACTTTTTATGTTTCTGCTGTTAGACAAATCTGAATTTTAAATACATTATTCATCTACAGCTAAAACATTTATCAGCAACAATATGTAGTTCAGACTACTGCTTCCCCTGCCAACAAAATCTTTTTTCAGACACGCTATTCTTTCATGTACTATTTGGAGGGAAATACTTCTCTGTAATAAAAATTCCTTCTGATTTTTTTTTTCACTCCCTTCCATCTTATACCAAACAAGAACGCGTAACACACATCCTTTTATAGTTAAAAAGATCCTGACCAAGGTTCTTAATGTTCTTGGACAAGCGATGCCTACATTACAACAACATTTTCTTGACTTAACACAGTTTGAAGATGAGGATGATGCCTTACATGCTCCAGGCTGAATAGATTTGTTAGGAAGACATGCCCTGACAGATATGCTTAAGAGAATAAGGTCATTGATTAATCAAGAAAGGAGCCCATTAAAATAATGGAATTAATACATTCGTAGATGGTTACTTAACAGGACACTGTCAAGGTATTTTTGTCAATTTTTGAACATTCCTTTCTCAATCAGCATTGATAAATGCTTTGCTGCATATTTGTCTAGCTTTCGGTGTGTTAGAATTTGGCTTGCAATTAATGGCTGCATAAAAAAAGTAAATAGTGCCAAACTAATAGTTTACTTAAAAAATAATAAAACGAGCATTTTCAAATACTTTGTCCTCCATGTAATAGTTTTGCAAGGATCTGAATGCACTCATGCACAGGAGAAACAAGTAGATATCTGGAGACATACTGTGAAAGTTTCAAACTAGTGTTTTGAAAAGTTTACATGCAGTAAGCTTCCAAAATATTAATCTCAATAAGAATCTTTTTCATTGTATTTTTCAAAGAATCCAAAATTAGAACACAAAGATGAAAGATAAGACTTGTTTCCACTCTTGCTCTGCGATTCAAAAAGCACACTCTAATGTGTTTGGTATAGCTGTAAATATCTTAATTGAGAGTACCTTCCGAATTGCCTTAATATGGTAATGCAGAGTTTATTCATCTTTCTCTACGAATTCAGACTCTTGCTTTTTCTGTCCGACCTCAAAATAGCTTTTGCATATTAAATGAGCTGTTAACCTGTCTTCATACTGAAAACTTACTACTGATTCTCTTAGCTCACGTGAAGGGAGAGATTTCCTTCACAGTAACAGCGATGAACAACTCAGTGGAGGAAGGAGAAAAGCAACTGCACCTACCACAAATGTTCTTGCACTGATCACTTGACTAAAGATTTATTTTTAAGTTTTGTAATCCCTTAGATGGGCATTCCCAAATTGATTTAAACAACACTGATAGAGGATTAGGTTGCAGGAAGGAGTTTACAAACAAATTCAACCAAATGTCTCAGTGCTAACCAAGTGTAAATACTCTACTTGGGCATTCATCCCACTCGAGCAAAATTGTTCTAAACCTTTTCAAATGATGAAAAACTTTTCAATGTCAGCAAGATTTTCATTCTAATGTACACACATTGTAATGATTTTTCCTCCTTTTAATTTGGTTTCAGATTCAGTGCATACGTAAGCACACTTTCAGATGCCTCCCCGTCCTCTTCCCTCCTTTCCCCAACCTGTTTTTAGTCTCAAAAGTAATGAAGTTCATAGAATCTATATGAAAATCAGAAGTCAGGTAGAGGAGACAACAGGTAAATTCAGCTTGCTATGAATGCTAGCAACTGGGGGACAAACTAGTGAAAACACTTCCCATCTTCTCACTTCATAAATTGCTACATGGGACACATGGGAGAACCATAATGGCATATAGTAGAGATTCAAAGGTACAAAATGAAGCTTCACTATTTGTACTGCTCACAAATCTGGTTACTTTACTTAAATTCTTAAAACCTACATCTGTGTGTGACAGAAACTGCACACATATCACCTTGCTCTGTAAGGGTAGTCCTACACTAAGCACATAGTCACCTTTTGTCTTTTGTCTTGCTAAACTGCATGGCAAAATTTTTTTTTTTTTTTTACATCCTATTTATACAGATCGCTATTACAATTTTCCAAGTTTCCTGGGAATGCATCCCCCCCTTCAAACCTAACAGACTGCAATTTTTTCAATCTTACATGGATCTTCTTTTCTTACTAGGCTTCCAGTGATTCTCAGTTCTTTTCTATTAAATTATCTTGTTAGTGCTATTCCTTCTTTTTTATTTAGTATTGAAGCATTATATTAATATACTGTGTTTATTCATACACAATTACTTACCTTTTGGTAACAATGATAACATTTTGGTATCACGGGCATAAAGCTTTTTACACCATTTTTCTAGGAGGGGCAAATTTATCTAGGTATATTCACAAAATGTATAAATAAAGAAGCCAAGGAAAAATAATTCTGCATACTGCAATGCTGCCTTACATGACTCAGAGAGATAATATATGCCTTCAAGTTGCTTTAACAGGTATAGTCTCCTAAATCTGATACTATCATTGCCTGAAGGCCTGTAAACTGGGCTGCAGTTTGATCACACATCTTTTCAAGAAGGATCTGGCAACATGTGGTAAACAAAAAAAAAAAAAAGAGAATATTTTAGTTATTAAGTTGCTGCCATGCAGTAAAACTGATGCTGCAAGAACACAATCGTAAAATGCCAGTCTTGTTTATTAAGAATTCTGTTGCACAGCTTCTCATGAAACATTTGCTTTTGCAACCAGAAGAAGCCCTCGGGTAATTTTGTTCCAACATTTCTTTTGATTTAGGAGAGCTCATAAAGCATGGAGTCCTAAAGTGTCATATTATTAGCGCCACAGTCCTTTATTTCTACCAAACAAGTTGCAGAAATCCTGGTCACTAGTTTTATTCCAAATACACTGCCTGCTCTAAGTCTTGTTTATTACCCAGTATCCACCTATTAATTTCCACGTCTTGAAATACAGTCTCAACAATGGTTTCTGATTTTAAATTAAAAGAAAGTAAAATTAAAATTTGCAAAAGCAGCTTGAGTTGCCGTATTAAAATGAATATTTAATGCAAGATAGATGGCTCCTCTGTTCAGTAGTTCTTGTGCAGTCAAGGTTAATTACACAGAACAAAACCTATTACTGCTATTTTAATAGCATTTTACATACACTGTCAAAATACATGATATCCATAAAACAAAATGGATACACCAAGAACTACATTCTGCCTAGAACGTTAAGTGTTCCATTTGTAAACAAAGATGAAACACAGTGTAAAGAATGACAAATTAAAATTGTATCATCTTAGCTTAGATATTTCTCACCCAGAGAGGACTATCACACAGTCAGCAAGCTAGATTTCACTCTACTCCTTGCTCTGTCATTTATTTGCTTTTCAATTTTTTTTTATTTTTTAAATCAGTGAAACAGTTACAGTGCTTTTCTTTCATGCAGAAGACAGCTGGGCGCTGTGAACTTTGGGAGGAAGGTATCATAGGAGTTCTAAGCATTGTTAGAGATACACTCCATTTCATCGAGCTCTATAACATATTAACAAGAGCCTGATCCCGAGAAATGACATGTACTTCTAATGAGTTTACTGTCACTGTAATCAGTGGCATGCAGGGAGCATCTCATTCCTTTCAGAAATAGAAACCAAATGCTTTGTATTGCTTGGACCAATACCTGGAACTCTGAGCCCTGGTCTTTTTAATGCTAGGGGGAGTTTTGCTGCTGTTGTTTAAATACATACTTTGGTGGGGGGAAAATAAAGCAGCATACAATTTTCCAATGGAAAAGGTGACTTACATGAGTCAATACAATATAACTTATTGTCCAAATGGTAAGAGGTGTCCATGATAATTAAAATCAACAGGTACTTAGGACATTCAAGACCAGTAAAGAATTTTAAGGAGGGACAACATAGAAATCCCTATCAGTGGAAAAATGGCCTACAAGAAAAATCTCCAATACATAGAACTCTTCCTGCTGACAGATGTAGCTTGTTTTTCCTTCATGAAAAATGTGCCAAAATGCACTGGACCTGAATGACTGCTCATTGTAATTGTGAGAAATTGTGAGGGTTATAGAAAGAGAGGGGAGAGGAAGAACAGCATTCTGGTTAAAGCCGGGGACAAGCTCTCTACTCATGGCTCAGGATTCCACTGTAAATATGTATACACCTGCTTCCTCCATGCTTCAAGTCCTGACTAAAAAATAGAGGGTTTTTTCCATATGTTACAACTACTGTGAACAGTATATTAAATAAAAACTTTGAGAAGCTCAGTTACTATTTTCATCTAGCCTATGTAGATAAAAAGAGATAATACCTATATGTATGTTAAAATGGTAACCTGCATATAATTTGACCTACATTTCAAGAACTAATCTAATCACTTAACAATAGTAAGATGAAAATTAAATAAGATTTATTACTTACAAAAAGTCATGAGTCTAGGTGAAATGAGACAGAATTAATGATTTTATCTAGGACACACACTATAAATGCTAAACAATGAAAACAGTAATTTGGAATGAGCATATTTATTCTTCGTTAACCAGCACATTGTCCTCAGGGATCTTGCAAATGAGTAGCTGATTATTTACATACCATCAGTCAGTCATCAGTTTTAGTCAAGACATCAGTCACATTTGTCTAACATTTTTCTAGACCAAAAAAGATGTTACAGTAAAACACAGAATATCTGGCCTCTCCAAATATACCAACATGTTTAGATATATTAAGAACTGTACATATTTCAGCAGTTTATTACCAACACTAACTCCAATAAGCAAATCATTAAAATGACAAAGAATGGCAACAGTTGGAGCAGCATTATTAGTTTAACTCTATTTCACTGTTTTCCTTCAGCAGAAGTACTTCCTATCTATATTATGTGGGCATACTTAAATATTGTATGTGTGCTTAAGACAGTTCATTGTGTAATTGAAACCCAACATTTAATTCATGGACATCTTTTTGCCCAAATTTTGATGTACTGGTAACCTGTTAAGACCTAAGAAGTGCACCTAATTGCATCCAGCAAAGGCAAATTAATGTTCCTCCCCACTGCCCCATCTCTCCCATGGACGTGCTGTTTGCAGTGATTACAGGTCCCAGCACATAAAAGACATACAAGTTCTAGCATGAACACTTAAATCATTAAAACAGAAATACAGAGTCAACAGGTCTAGGTTTTATTTATCTTTCTTTCACTGTCTCACCGAGGCACTGCTGGACAAGGCAGTCTTTCCATCTAAAGTCTCCTTCTAAAACAGAAAATACTGAAATACACCTTATGTAAGCAAGCAACTACTTTCCTAAATAGAAGTTACTATAGAAATGCAGAGCTTGATAGAAACATGGCACATTATTCATTAGCAACTAGTGGAGAAAATGCTGCGCATTCTTTTGGTAATATGGAAGCAAACCAGCAGAACATCCTAGATGTTTGGGGTTTTTTTACTTCTTGTTTCATGATATTATGATCAATGACATTGTCAGTGTCAATTACACAAAAATAAATGTGATGGATCATCCAACCTCAGAATGTTTACTGCTGAGAGTAACTGATTCAACAGTAAAGCTTTATTATTTTTTCTTTTTTTTTTTATATTTTTGGCTTAAACCTTTAAACCTATGAAACCAAATAAAAGTGAGCAGTGTAATACACTCTGCTACATAGTTATTTTTCAGATACATATTAAAAAAACACAGAAAAATCCTTTTTAGACTGACAGCTATCAAAGGATTTGGTATATTTAACAGAAAAATGTTACCAGTGCAAATTACAGAATCCAAAATAAGAATGACTAAGAATCACATGAAATCATCATACAGATGTACATTCGTGTTAGTACTATTCGTTCTTAAGAAGATAGACATAATCTAGTAATCTTAAAGCCAGAACAAAAAAACCCCAAAACACTAAACCAACCCCATCACTGTAGCGTTAAATAACTGGCACTTTTGTATACAAAACTGACTTTAAAACCTCAAAATATGAGCTGCTGTAGGACTTAAGCCCTGATCTGAAGCCTAAGGAAGAAACCTAATAGTAGAAAGTGGCTGTGGGCTCAGCATTGAAATAACCTTCTTAACATCCTACCATCACGCTTTATGTACTTCTGTGTTTGCAAATGCAGATTTGCTGGTTAATGGCTTTTACATATTATTGCTATGCTCATATTCTATGCTCAACAACTTCTCAAATACTTTTGCTTTCAAGAAGAAACAGCAATGGGTAACTAAAGAAAAAGTTTTAAAAAAATATATCCAAGATCCTCTTCCCAGTTTAAGACCACTGTACATTGCTTGTTCTAAATAGCATGGGTGGACCAAGACAGATAAAATGAGCACCATCATTATAGAATAACCTGCAATTATTTTTATGGTTATTGAATTCCATCCTTCCTATGCAATACATAGAATGCAAATGTAAAGCAACAGTACAAATTACAAGCCCTAACAAGGCAATAAATCTGAACCAAGTCACGCAACATAACGCGTATATAAACTTTCCCACCAGATGCAGAAAAGACTTTTAAATTTCAGAAGCTGTTCTTTTTAATTTGCTTTTCTTCAATTTGTTTTAGAAAATTAATGAACACACACACCCCCCCCATTTCTACAAAATAGCAAATTAGTAGTTCTATCGAATTAGAGAAAAATTCACAGAAATTGAGAGGAATATCGCAAGATTTAATTTATCAGTAGATATGGCAGTCCTTTTCTTTACTATTGCATTATAAAAATAAAATGTTTAAATATAACTGTCATCAGAAATACAGTTGATTGGAGATTATGATTCATATTAAGATCATAACCTATAAAAATCATCAGCTGTGCAGAATGAGCTGTTCCAGTTGACAGATCTTATTAAGAAAATCTTCCAATAAATTACAGAACAAGCTGATTTAAAAAATTGCTTTTGGCTTTCAGCATATGGAGCTTAAGGTGCTCCTGACACTAACATGTTTTATGTGGTTTTAGTGACTAGTTACTACAAACAAATCATGTTGTGGAAAAGTTGTACTAATAAAATTTAGTGAGAATGAAGGGAAATGATCAGTTTACCAAATTCAAATATAACATGTTCTGATTATAAAGTATACTTTTATACGGCTTTGCTTCCCTTAGTTTGTGGGCAGAAGATATCAGAATAAAATCACGAAAGGATGACTAATTAAACTGTAGTTTCTGTAAGTATTTCTGGACCTTCACTGAATTATAGCAGTAACACTTTGCCCTTAACTGTCTAATCAGTAGATTCTGTGGCAAAGCAAGAGGGCTGACCTATTCTGCAAACTCTGTAAGGTTAATAATTAGACTGCAGCAGTAAGACTAAGAAGCACAATGCTTCTATACAGTGGAATAAGTAAGATCTTACACTTGTACCTACAGTGACAACTGAAACATCCTGCTAACTAAAAATAGTCAAAACAAAAACCCCAAACCTTTACAGCTGACAGATCTTATGTTTTTTAAGCTATTTTGAAAAACTAGACACTTAAAAATATTTTATCACCAAAAAAGTCACTGTTTTTCTGACTCCACAACTTCCTAAATTGCCTAAATTTCCTAAATTTCCTAAACTTCCTAAATTTCACAACATGAACACCTTTTTTTTTTTTTTTTTTTTTTTAAATTTTTGGCCTCATTCATTATGCAAGCTCCCCTGCTAGGAGTTTGCATGCTTCTGGTAACAGGCTGCTACTCCGACACTGACCAATATATTGAGGAAAAGGAACACTTCCTCAGTGGTCTTTCATTTAGTACTTTTGCTGGCCACTTTTTTCATCTAAAAGTAAACCACAGATTTCTGGGCACAGGCTAAAATGAAAGACTCTTAGAGATAAGTATCAATGACATCTCTTCTTGATAAATGTCTTTCGCACACACAGGTTACATTTAATTTCACGGCCTCTAGATTGTACAATTTACTGGCTTTAGCTACTACAAACTATTCTGTTTCGAATGTTGCCAGTACTAACTTGCAGAGACCCACTTCTAATCTAAAATCTCAATGGCTCATTATAATTGCATGTTATAAAGTTTGCCTTTAAACTATTAACAGAAGAAACCTAGACAATCTTTGATGATTTGATATTCTGCTTAAGTAATTGAATGCTGGTACAATAAGCAATCTAGTAAATATCATACTGACATCCACCTTCAAAATTTAAACTATTTGCTTCAAATGCTTATATACATCTCAAGATAAGGAACGGATTATGGAATACAATTCAGGAAGTTAACTTCATGCCTCTGTCACAAAGTCTTAAGTAGTATAAGATCAATAGCAATCTATATATTAGCTTAAAAGATCTCCATGGAAAGCATTGTCAAAGTATTGTGAATTATGAGAACTACGTATTATTTCAGTATTAACTACAAGTCTTATAAATTGCCAGCATTCCTATTTGTAAAAGAGTTAAAATGACAGCTGGCACTATAGACATGACAAGCTTCATATGATGTACAGGTCCACCATTCTACCCAATATAGAAGACACCTTATGGGAAGATAGTCAAATAGTATATACTGCATAATGCTCTATGCTCTTTTGAGAGGTAGCTGCCCAGCATAGTGTAAAATACTCTAGTGTATAAAGATCGTCAGATCTGGACTCTAATTCCTTCTTGCCATTGACTTTGTGATCTTAAGACACTACAAATCAGGTTTTAGTCAGCCAGCTACCAATAAAATCAAATGAAGTTTAAAAGCAACAGAAAATATTATACTTTTTCAGAATATTTAGCTCAAATTTTTGCGTTAAACAGCAGAAGTACTACTTTTTATACAAGCGTATTTGTGTTTTGGTATTTGCAGCAATTTAACACAAACCTTAAATGCTATCAAATAAATCAAACTGATAATCACAATAGTAAAGAAACCGGCCTGGAAAAATTTCATTTGACCCTGCGTATTACACTTAACTTTTGTTTGTTCTCTATTATAGTTGATTACTCAAACATACACTAGTATTGCAGTCTTTTCACAGTACTTGGAATTTGGTCTACATCGTAAACAAATGTTGCACTGAAGTCTTTTAACAGACTTCCAAATGATGAAATCACAATAAGGAAAAACACAAATATGTTCTTATCTTTCAATTTGAACTTGAGGATAAACCTTTTCCATTGACAACCTTACACACAACTGTTTGGCCCCTGGCGATGTGTCTAGACAATGTCTGTTACTTGTTTCAGTTCTGAAAGATACGAACTAAATACAATGGTCATCACAAAAAAAGCTCTTCAGAAAAAACGGGTTTAGAGGTTTTTTAAAATCTTCTACAAAAAGAAATCAGGTCTGCTTTGCATATTTCCTTTACACGTGAATAGTAAGAAATTATTGGAAGGCTGCTGGTCACAGGATCATAGCTAAATCAGTCCAGATATTAGGTATTCACCAGGGCACAACAAGCAGGTACATAAAGATCGGAAATGAGTACTTTAAAAATTACATACAGGAAGGTGGTGGTAATCAGGGCACATCTTAATTAGCCAAAACCTCAAAAAAACATGGAAATAAAAGAAAAATACCTAATTGTCTTGTTTTCAACGGCATCACTGGCAACATACTCTAAAGTTCACTCATACTGTGCAATCATACTACAGTCACATAATCCAGTACAATTTGTCAGTTACTAAGCTGGAGATATTTAATGAATTATCACTATGATAACACATATCCCCATAGCTGACCAAGACTAGAAAGAATGAAACAAAATTTGTATGAGGTTATTTCAGATGCTAAGTCCATTACTGTGGCATACATGGTATCTGTAAAGAGGCACAAATATAAACTAGAGACTGACTCTCAAAAACAGTATGTACAGTGAATACTTCCATTTATAAAATACTGTGGCAAAAATTAAAAATATTGCAACCAACAGAAAAGAATTTAAGCCAAAATGAATGTGCTGATTAAAAATCCAACTGCAAAAACCGGAAAGTATAATAGTAAACAGATACAGATGTAAGGATTTTCCTGAGCCAAAGCCATGTTCTCGTAAAATAAGAGAACCTTAATGAAAGTCTTATCAGTAATGCACCTTGCAGTAGTCTGAGCCACCAGCTTGATTCTGCAGTTGTTTCAACACTTAAAATTTTCATTTATGTCAAATGGATTTGCATAAGAAAACAATGTAAAAGTGGATATGAAGGTCCACATTCCATTCAAAACCTTTATATTATAGCATAACTTTGTAAAGGAAAAAATAATGAAAGGGTGTCTTTTCCCAAATGTGCTTTTTCAGTGTAAGCCAACATTTGTTTTTGAACAGTTCTTTAGCTGGGAAAATAAAGAATGATACTTTTTCTTTGAAATGTGACGGAATATGCCAAGAAAACTTACAAAAAAGATTTATCCGTTGCAGCCATTACAAGGGGTATTATGTTTCCAAATAAATAATAACTGAAGAACTTTTACTGGAATTTCAGAATTCAAAGGAAGAGACAGTGTACTCTGCATTGCTCTTTTAATCATTCTTGCTCTTCTTCATATGCTCAGCTCTTTTCCTTAAAACACACACACACTTGAACTGAATTTTATATTTAGTGCAGCAAATACCTTTAAAATAACCTGGTAAATCTGCCTCTCCAGTCGTTAACAACCCAAATTATGCTATGACTTCAAATTTTTATTCTTTACAGGGAAAGCAGAATACTCTCACCACCATCAGTACAAAGTTGACAGAGTAAGATCTTATGATTCCGGAGTGTACTCTCAACAACTCCAAAGATTTTGTAACACTACAGACTGTTCTCACAGCTTACATCCTCAAACCTGAATATTGGCTTACTATACAAAGCTTTACAGTCACAGCTGTAGCGTCATTACTTACTGACATCAATAAAAATTTCAGAAGAGCATTACAAATCATTGGGGTACTAGGAGTGATTGATGAGGCAAAAATAATGGTCTTAAAATATTTCAACAGATTTTAATACAAGTAGTATTAATTAAACATTAAAAAAGAAGATGGCAGGGAAAGTATAACACAGCTTTGAACTTTGCAAATCATTACAGAGAAGCTACTGCACACTGTAAGGCTGGCTACAGACTAGAACATAATTCAAAACACATTAAATTCCAGAGTTAAACATTAAGCTGTTAATACACTAACAGCCTTCAATTACTGACTACTCTTCCACCTTTCGGGGTAATATATTAACAATTATTTCCACTGCATCAATAGATGCTCTATCATGTACCATAATTCAGCAGGTAGCATTGAAGCCAACGTAACTGGCAGACATGATGGAAAATAAACTATTTTACTGCAACAAATCAAAAATCTATTTATGTCAAAAGTCTCATCCAAAAAAAAGAAATAAGAAAGACATGGACAGCTTAAAAAAAAAATCTGAATTTTTTAAAATAGCTTTATGAATAGTCAGAGCATAATTATTTCAACCACAACAGAGTAGTTCCAATTCTACCTGCCTTTATATTGTTGTCATATGAGATGACATTCATATAGGTGATAACACCAGAATACAAGGAGCTAAAGGCAGCAGGGGTAAAAAAAATCCATGCCTGCTACAGAGCACTCTCTGTCATAATCCATGCTGCAGCCTGAGTCAAACCATTCTTCTGCTGTCAACAAACACTACTGGAATAAAACAGTATTATTTCTCCTGTGGCTACTCATCTGGACTACATATCACTTTTCTACCACAGACAGTTAACCTGTCAGTTTGCATAGTAGAAGTTTGCATAAGAAAGCTAAGGATTTCATCAGTACATTGCCCATGAAGAAGGATCTGCTGTTGTAAAAATCCAGGCTATTACTTACAAAAATACATTTATTTTAAAACTGCCAAAGCTAAGACATTTAAGATTTTAGAAATGTCAAAATAAAAGTAGACTGGGAAACTTTGATTCTGCTACCTTCTCTGCGTGCCTTTCCACATAACACAATCTATATATGCATGCAAAATAAATACATGTTTTCCTTCAGACTAATGAATCATTCAGTACTCAGGGCGAACAATGCTCCAGGAACCAGTTGTGGAGCACTGATGATTTATCCATAGCATACCAACCTTATTTAGAGAAGGTGGATGATTTTTAGTGAACATGATAGGGAATTACAGTAAGGAGGATTATGCTGCGATGCATTAAAAAGTTACTCTTTAGAAACAGAAGTAGAATCTGTTTCTATCACAGAGTTCCTACCTGATGACACTTACATAGGTCATACACCACCTTCCAACCTCCAAGTCATGCAGTTTCCCCAGAGACTGAACAGAGGTATAAGACAGCCCTGTGGATGAAGCTATTGTACACACTGGGTATGCACTTGTCCTGAAATTCTTGACTTATTTAAAATTGTTCCTGGAAAATATGGCACCTGGAGTTCTGGCAGAAGCAGACAGCATAGTCCACATTAGACATTCTGAGACTCCTTTTTCCCCAGAGTCTTTTGGAAGCAAGTCACAGCTATCCTGCAGTCCAGGTGAACTGTTGCTGCATCCTGCTTCTCAACACCATCCTTCCTGAAAAGGCTTCTTACATGTGACTGGAAATGTTCCCATCAAGTGAGAAGAAAAGGCCCTGATGAAAGACAGCAGCTGGGAGAAGGGTTGCTACCATCAACACAGGAACAAACTGAAAATATCTGGATGCTTTTGAGAAAGTTAGGAGTGGCTCATTACTCAAACAGCAAACAGTCTACAGAAGGTAGAGATATCACAGGATAGCGATCTCAGACTACAACCAAAAAGTTCAGTCAGATTATAGTTGTGCCTGCCTTTATTTTCATGGTTCTTAGCTCAAGACATCTTATTTGGAGAAACACTGAAGATTCACACTTGCAGTTGTGATCTAACAATAGTTGAAGACAGTTCTAACAATAATGAAGAGGAGGTAATGGGATCTACACTGACATGTTCATCTCAACACATTAGTTGCTAAACATTAAGTAGCTGTTCTTTCCAAATATTTAAAAGTAAAAAGCTAAGTAAGGAGACAGACATGCAATTTAAAGGAAAGATGGGTGTTGGTAACATCAGCTGACTCAAATCTTGTGTGCAGTAGAAGTTCTGGCACTTCATTCTACCAGTAATGATAGACAGAGAGAACCCAGATATCTAGCTGCGTTCTCTGAACATAGAAAAATTGACCTTATGATGGGCTTCCACAGTAACTGCTTGAAAAAGTGACTGTCCTCCTGCTGTGAAAACCACTAATTTCAAATTATTCTATGTTGGTAGTTTGTCACAAGGGGGTTTGGTTGGTTCCCCGCCCTAGCAAAGAAAGAAATACTTTTTTCCAACTCATATCAATACTCTATAGTCCTACTTTCTAAAGTATCTGGTCAAATTAGTGTTCATTGTAAACAATGAAGCAAAGTATTTGCTTTCACTCCCTGTTAAGAAATGGTATATTTAGTTTGCTTTTCTGCTTCTACTATCAAGACTACTAGTACAATTGGACTGTTCATTAAAAAACCCAACACTTACATAGCATGAAATTCCATGGACTCATATAAAAGAGTTTATCTGGAAATATTTAAATTTATTCCCCAAGATAATACCTTGGATATGGTCAAGAGTTTGCTACTTATCATATTGTCTAAAAACCCAGAACATCTGCAAGATCTAAATCCTGCAAGTGATAGGTGTATATTTACTACCTAGTAAAACAGCATGCAAAACAACACTATGTTTAACATCACACTTCCAAAACATAATCCAGTCAGGCTTAGAAATGGTGCACTTTCAAACCCTTGCAGAGGAGGAGGGCAGGAAAGTCAAAATAGTTACTAAGAACATTTCAATAATTCATACTCTCTCACAAATACTGTCAACTTAGACATTCATTTTACCTTGAGAAGGTATGTAGGAATATTGCTGAAATCTACAGGCAACTTCAAGAGGAAGCGAGCTGAGAATTCTCCAGTCTGTGGAAAAAAGGTAAAACTAATGAGACCTGGTGTCTAAAACAGAACCACAAATTGAACATTCTGAGGATGAAATACTAACCAGAAAAATGCGTAAGAGCTCATACCAAACAGAAGGGTAGAGGTTTAAAACAACATTTCTCAATAGAATTACTGAAGAGGAAAAAAATAATTTACAGATTTCACAGATGTTATATGAGAAAACACCTTAAAAACCATGAAACAACATTGCCAGTAAGTCAACAGCAAAAAGTAGTCAGGATACAACAATATGCATGACAAAGATCAGAATATACTTTGTTAGGCCCTAAATATAGATGTATCTTGGCTGTACTCACTTCCTGACAAAGGTCCAGCGAGACCTGCAAATGGTCTGGAAGCAAAGCTAAAAACCTGACACATTTATAAGAGCATATAGATAAAATAGAGGCATCTTCACAAACATTGCAGGTGTACGTAAGAGAATTTGCATTGACTAAGGTGAGAATGTATCAAATGTGTCCTCTGAATAAACAGAGGAAAGAACTGAAGTAGAATGTTTTATATAATTTGTTTTCAGAATTATGTGACTCTTAACACCTAGACAACCGTTTATTGAAAATTTGCCAAGCGTCCTCTACACATTGCTCTTTTTTACGCATAAAGTGTATGCAAAGGAAATGGAAAGGATTTCCTTTCTGTTTCTTACACTTCCTCAAAACCAGACTTAGTCCACCTGGTTATGAAGCAATGAGGTTGGCTCTTTTTGAAAAACAAATGCTTGCCTGATTTCCTCTGTATGAATTTTTTTTATCCCTATTTTTTAATTCAATAAAGTAGCCATACAGCAGGTATATTTGTAATGTTGACTTAGCAGTACAAAAAGCATCAAGCATTAATTTTATCAGTTAAGTACAAAGAATCAGGATATCTTGAGACAAGGTAGCAAAAATTACTGCCCTATCTTCGCATACATATGCTACTTAGTTATGTGATGACATACATTTTTTTTAAAAAAAGTACTTCATTTTAACAGGCAAGGGGACAAATCAAAGCTGTGTGAATATGAAGCATTCATCTTCCCACAGTAACACATATGTACTACTTCGCTATTCGCTGAACATAGTTATCTGTACCTTATTTTCATTTTAGTATTTGCAATGTTTTGCATAGCCAGACAAAGCAAGAAGAAAAATACTTTTAAATAAGAATTGCCTTTCATTATATTTTCTCTACCCTGTGCAGCTGAGGAAGGGGAATGATAGAGCAGCTTTGGTGGGCACCTGGCGTCCAGCCAGGGTCAACCCACCACACTGCGCTAATCCATAAATTGCTTTGAACTCAGCATAAGAGAAAACATGAAGGGTGTCACTGGCCATATACCACTGGACCACAAGCCTCCATAGTGATGGACCACACGGATTGTTATGCATATTGATTCAGAAAGGAACTGGCTGAAAAAAAATACTGACGGAAACAAGACTGCAGATGCGCAAGCCCCTCTGAGAATGTACTGGAGGTCAAAGTCAATGGAAGCTGGCTTTCCAAAAATGAATGGTAAGCTGCTAAGCAGGGCAGCTGAGGAATATAAATGACTGTTTGCTAAGCATGTTTTTCTGTGGTACTGACATGGAATAAAATTGAGAAGGAAAAAAATTCTACAGAACTGGATTCCTTCAATCAATTTTATGCCTAAAGTAAGCAAAAATTTCATCTCAAGCAACTAAGCACATATAGACAAAGATGCTGTATGAGGCAGATGCACAGTAAGCAATGCTAATATCAGTGCCAACCTGTTTCTTGGTCTATGTATCAGGCATGAACTAGAGATAACTCATTCTACCTTCCAGTCACTAAACAACAAAAACCAAGATCTTGAATGCAAACAAAATCTTTCCAACAGGACCTTGCGAGTTATACCATTTGCCAAAAGGGTTTGTGTGATGTTAGGTTGTAATACACTCTTCTACCAGCTAGCTCAGAATTGCCATTAAAATTGGCCCCTGGTTTTCACATAATAGAGGCAAAGCACACAGAAACACTGAAACAAAACGTAAGCATGTAGTACATTAAAGCCAGGCTCTGAAAACTTCCCTGATGGCACTACTTGTGAGGATAGATGCCAACTTTCTGAAGCTGTATTACTTACATATGCAGAAAAATCACTGACTTCTTGCACATGTATAACACAAAGACTGCTTTGATGACAGTCCAGGCACTCACCTTTTTTTGAGAGTGAAATGGATATTATAGACAGTGCTTCTTGTCTGGACTTAACTTCCAAAAAGATGCCATACAACATTTGCCATAAAATCCTGAAAATGATTTCTAGTGAAATATCAAGTCTGATGAACTGGCATGGCCTCTGATCAAAGCATCAGCTGCTCCAAGATGTGGAAGTAAATAAGGAGTTGCAGTCTAGATCTTTTTTGTCATTCAATCAAGATTATTTTGCAATGTATTACTTGTAAAAGTGTTCTGGACTGTCAGGGAGCAATCTCTGTCCATGGTGCTCACCTACCCAACCCCAGCCAGCTGGTCACAGGCATCAGATCGAGTCAGATGAATTTCTAGCCACAGCACTGAGAGATTAGATAGTTAATGGGCATCTGTATCAGCTGGTACTCTGCCAACATGAAGCTACTAAGCTAGATAACGGTTTGTTTATTTGTCATAAATCCTGAAGATCACTTCAGGAAATTGAAGATACTGGAATGAAGGTATAAAAGCAAATTCCTGCTCCATTCTGGGACACAGCACTGAATTCAGACCTCCTCTTCAAACTTTTTTAACTCATGCACTTAAGATGATTGCTTTCATAACACTGTGCAAGGTTCATTTGTATATGATTATTTCAGAAGTCTGCTGAGCTACTATTGATTCCTAAGAGACAGCAACAACATGAACTTCAATGTCTTCTAGGCAGAGGAGATAACATGCAGTTTACATCTTGCTTTTCAGATAAACACTCCTGTTGTGCTGATCATCAAGACTAACATGACAGTTATAAAGGAGAGGAAGGAGAACTACAAAAGTTAGTTTCATAGTTTTGAGTTTTAGGACACTCATAAACAAGCCTCTGTCATGTAGGTACCAGGTTCATAGAATCTCCAAACAAGACTCTCAGAGTCTTCCTGATAGAGAATGTAAACTTTGAAAACAAAGCACACACTACAGAAACCTCAAATAGCTCTGCAATGATTAAAAGAATTTGCCTCACGATGTATTTAAGATTTATTTTATTGGAATATTTTTAACTGAGACAGCATTTCAAATGCAAAAAAAAATTTCTTTATTCAGTCACCAAAGACTGAAGAAAGATTCAAAAGGCTTGAGTAGATATGGCTTTCCTATTAAAAAAAAAAAGGAAAAAAAACCCTGGTTTTCTACAATCTTGAGCAGAATTTTGGCAGCTGCCAAAAATTATGATAAAATCTCAGTATGGCTCAGAAAGCTTTCTGCACTTCAATAAACCAGTCTGATAATATTTACAAATGTGGCAAGTTGGTTGTGATGCAAGCTATAGAGAATAACATTTAAGAAAAATTAATTTCAATGAAATATTCTGATCTATAGACATAAAAATATATATCTAAAATTCTCTGATAAAGAAAATTTTACTTGGCTTAAAATAAAAAAGCCTAGATGACTTGTCTAAGAAACGAAAAACAGATGAATATAAGTACTGTGAGTTGTAAAGTAAACATCCTTGCATAATCTGTAACTTAAGGATGATTAAAGTGACATAAAGTTGAATTCCAGGCCCTGATAACAGGAATGCTGAATTTTCATCGATTTTTAGGCTGCAGCTATTTCAGAAGATACTGCTTCTGAAGGCCAGTGTATCTTAAGAGTATGCTATTGCTGAAAGCAAGAGTGGGACAAGTTCAGCATAAACACAATTAGGTATTTCCTGACATATCTTACTCCAAACTTCCCATGATAAATACACTACCAGCGGAAAAAACTGATTTTTGTAAAGCTTACTCTGTAGCAGAGACCAGCTAAAAAAAAATTAAAAAAAAATCAAATCACACACTAACCAAAATGTTGACATTGCCAATAGCCTCATTTTAGAAGGCTGAGATGGTATACATAAAGTATTTCTACACAGCATGGCACATTTCCCAGGCAAAGGATACTTCAGGAAACAGGTAAGCCAGTTTAATGTCTGATTGTCATATGAAGATATGGCCCTACAAAGCCACTGCTCTAGTCCATCTCACCTCCTCCTGTCCTTCTGCAGAAAATTAGTTAGTTTTTTTTGTCCTGTCCAGTTTAGGTTCCTGAAACAACTCATCTCAGCTTAGACAATGCCAGAGAGATACAGGCAGCTGCAGCTACCAATTAAATCAACTCAATCATAATGTGGAACCACACCCTTACACATCCTACCCCTAAGCAGGCTGATTTGCCTGGGCAGGGTGTCATACCAACACTTATTCCGCCTCTCAAATATTCAGAGCTAACTCAAACTTCCACATAACATTGTACTGTGCCCTGTAAATACTGCACAGCCTTTTCAACTGTTTTCAAAGTTTTCATCTATAAATCAGATGAACTAATATCAGGTTGAAAAACAGTTACTCACCCGAAAATCTGGCTCAACCAAGGTAGTGGAATTACAGCAATGTACAAAACATGGAGTACAGAAAGTGAGCTGGAGTCAAAGAGAAGTTTTCTCCATTGGAAGCATAAAGCATGGAGATCCACAGAAACGACTCAAGCTTTCTAAGGGAAGAGCTGTATTTATTAAAATGAAAGGATCACTAAAAGCATTTTAGCAGAAATATTCTTAATAGCTCACCCAGTTGTTTTTTTTGCCAGCATAGATTTCCATGTTTTCTCCATATTGGGGCTCTTCAAGTAAAGTCTGATATTCAAACATGAGACGAGAGCTCTCACGTAATCGGCTGCACTGAAATTGGTGATACTGTTGCACAAGCTCTTTCACAACAAGCAGGAGGCATTCAGGGTTTGAAGGATTCCAAGAAGCTAAATTCTGTTGAATTAGAAAAGAACAGAGACCAAAATTGTTTACAGCAATAGAAAGACAAGCACTCCCCCTTCCACACTGATATCAGAGGCACATATGCCTGTGGAAGCTTTGTGACAAAGCTAAACCATAATATTAAATGCAAAGGTTGTATCATGCTTTGGAAGAAAACCAGGTCAAGCAGCAAAAGCAAGCCTTAATGTCAAATAAGAGTCTATATAGGGACCTACCAGAAAACCGGTAACAGGGCTACTACTAGGCATAGATAGGTCCAAATTACCATTCTAGTCTTCCCTGAAATTATACTGTTGCATCTGAGAACTTGAAAAAATTTAATTCAAAAAATTAAAACTGATATGAAACATACAGGGATCAGATAAGTACAACCCTGCACAGTATGTGACTCAAAAAGCAGTCAGCCAAGGGAATATGCCAAATTAAGACCAACTACGGAAACTACTCTGCTCCATTATACAAATAGTGGATACAGTACTGACAGTGACAGAGCAAATGGGTTCTCTTCTGTTGCCTCAACCTTGTGCTTTACTTCACCTTGACCATCTCTTCACTAGAGTTACCTTGACTCATCCCCTTAACACAAATGCCATCCATACACAAGACTCTTCAATGTGCCTGGCAGAAGTTTTTATTACAAGTTGACTGTGTATCAAGAATCACAGTTAACAGACATATAAATGTTAATACAATGAAGATAACTGTGTCAGTAGCACAGTAGCCATGTTATCTCTCAGCTTAACTCCTCTAACGTTGGCTTAGACCAGTCTTCCATACACAGTAGGTTTTATTCAGGAAGGTTTTCTATGTTACAAACCGTATCTACCACGATCAATGTTGAATGCCTACATTGGGTTGACCCGAATGGATCTATGTTAAGGGCAGATGAGGACTCACCCTGTACTCCATGCTGATAGGAGATAAGACAGTTCTGATGCAGAAGTACTTAGGTCCCCAACAGGTCTTGATACAAGCTCAAGGCATGTTAACATAGTCATGCAGCTTTTGGTCAGCTTTGAGTATAAACAAAATTAATCTGTATTTCTGTATATTACATAGACATATGACAATGAACTAGCTGCAACAGGATTTTAAATTGCATGGATAGTACAGTTAACATTAAGATCCTTAAAACTGGCAAAGATGTCTGCATTTTACAACTAAGTGAAGATATAATAGAGTAGCTTCAAATACAATTACTTATCAGTATCTGAACTCAAAGTAGTTACAGATGGAATAGTTACTTCAGTCCTGGAAGTTGCAGACATTTCAGAAACAAATTACATGCATAATTTACATTCTTCGGCAGAGACAAAAAAAGCATTAGCCCTTTTTTACATCTTCAGTGGAAAAAACTGCTATGGTATGCAACATTTTCTACAATGAAAGGACAGAAAATATTTCTGTACTTTGAAGTAGCTATCTTAAGACTGCCTTGTTTTCAAACACATAAAAATTGTGCTTCTTAACCTAGGTTAAGTAAATGAAGCTGGATAAAAAACACGTCCCCTAAAATATATTCATATTTTGTGTAACACCAAAACTAATAAATACAAGTGAACAGGTTACACAGCGAGGTTGTCGAGTCTTCGTCCTTGGAGATACTCAAAACCTGACTGGACAAGGTCCTGGATAGCCTGCTCTATCTGATCCTGCCCAGGCAGAGGGGCTGAACTAGATGATGATGGCGGCTCTTTCCAACCTCAGCTATTTTTTGATTCTATGAAGAGGTTTACAAAAAGCTCAAACTGAAACAGAGGATCTTATCAAGGTGAGACTCCATAGTTCTGACCTGAAAAGAAATTAATGAGTTGTGTACAAATTTTATCTTCTGATAGAAAGGCAGATAGAAAACTTAATCAATTATTCACCAGGCACCATACCTTCAGCTCTATGAAATGATGAATGTAATAATGAAATCTACTTGTAGCCCAAACTCTAACTATGTGGCTATTTCCATTAAAAAGGCTTGTATTTTTTATTATTTATGGTGACTGTAGTTAATGATATATCCCTTTGAAATGGTTTTATACAGACTTCAGTATATGTGTATGGTGACTTAATACTTCAAGCATTTCTCTTTCCACAACTTTGTATTTGCTTCCTTCTGAAGTCATATATATTAAGAAGTTACCAAAATCAATTTCTCATTTTCAGCATCATCACTTAAAACATACAAGTCTAATTTGTCAGTGAAAGCAACATGAAATATATATTGCTTCCTTGAAAATCTTGCTTTTTTTGGAGAAAAAAAAAAAAATCAGTAACATTTACTACGGTGATTATATCTCAAATCTTACCACATGTTGTTTTTCCTGAAGTCCCCAGTTCTGGAGTGGATCAATTTTAAAAGAACCTCAGCTACATTCTACCCATCCCCTCCATCCCTTCTCATTTAAGTTAATAGCTACCAGAGAGGCAAAGAAATCTGTGTATGCACTACCTACATACAGAAAAAGAGATAAAAATAAAAGAAATACAATTTAGAAATACAACACTTTTTCTATCTCATAAACATGGTTTTTAGACCACTGTCATGACTTTCAGCAACATGATTCATGATTTTTGAATTACTATGGCTAGGACTGCTGCATTAACTGTCTACCGTCACTTGTTCCTGTGATTAGGATGAAAAACATACATTCCTGTCACACAAAAATGGTTGGAGGAAAACAAGAGTTTTGGAAGGTGGTGCTCTCATTCTTCAGAAACACAGACGTTGTCCTTGCTCTGATAACAAAAGAAAAACTTATATAGAGTGTGCATGGTGCACTTAAGGGAACACTTACCTCTAGAGTGCAGATTTGAAAAAGACCTGATGTTTACACAATTTACAGATTCACCCAACACTGACAGGCTCAGCTTAAGAAATACAACAGGACATAACTGCTGATCATGATTTGCTTTGTTTTACATGGATGAATGAACAGTTCAATGAACAGTTATAGGATTAAACTGTACTCCTACTCTCCTGCTCACTATGATTCTGGTAGAAAGGGCTGCTCAGCATGGCCAAGATGCTATCCCTGAATCTCTGCCTTTAGAAGCTACCACAGTGTCACAGACTTCACATTTGACCATGGCTTGAAGTACTCTGGTTTTTTTGCTCCTAGACAGTAAGAACACCTATAAAATGGGAATATTATTATTGCCATGTCTTAAAAAGTAAACTACATTCCAGAGTAATGGGTGAATGGGTGAGATATTAATGCAGTTCATATAAGTTCCTCAAGTACATACTACAGAGTGACTGAAAGCCTTGTTCTACCTGTCTGCCATCTACAGCTGGTAAAAATTTATTCCCAACTTGAAGCTATTTAAGCTTATCCGATTCTACAAAACACTAGAGAAAATTCGTCAGGTAGACAGCGTCTTCTAGGAAACACATTTTGTATCATGCAGTCTGAAACCAGACTTTGTATAACCTTAAATTTCCTGTTCCCAAGCTGCTGCTCAAATAAAGCATTTCCAGAAAGCCAGAGGATGTAATATGCCAGTATGTATTGATATCAGCCAGACAAGTGGGAATAACCTTTCCTCCTAATGACATTGGTATAACACAATAGAAATGTTCTGTCAAAGGAAATGACCAACGGTATTTTAATAACTGACCTTAATGCAACCAAACCTTTTGTTTTTTAAATAACGTTACACTACAGAACAAAAAAGAGCAAGAGGAAATCCATTGTCATTTGTCCAGCATGGAGCTAGATTATTGCTCTCTTCAAAGAATTCAAGAACACTGCATCAAAACAGTGTTTGTGCTGTATTGCCTTAAAGTTACAGGAATTAAAATGAATTATTTGACTGTAGTATCCTTACTAAATACCTTTCATTCAGTAACTAAAGATTCAAACAAAATATGAAGTGGTTATAAAAACAAATCACCTAGAGAAAAAAAAAAAATCAACTACCCACCCAGTACATACATCAATTAGAATGGATTCTCACTGATGAAAGAGTAAATATACAATGGCTACACAAATTTTCTGTAACACAAGTTCTGATTTAAATAAACAGTAATTTTTAACGTTAGAATTATATTACTTTAGTGCTTGTTATTTGGCAATTGGCCATTACATTTCTAGCCATTTTGTTAACTTTGCAGAAGTGCTGTTCTTTTCAGAAGATCTAAATTTATGAATTTTAACACAAACACTTCTGAATACAATGACATATTTATGTACGAAATTTCTTTTTACATATCTTTAAGTGTTGCTTATTTGCACTAAGCACTAGGTTCATTCATCTGAAAATACTTTTAAAACATTTTATTGTGATCCAGTTTCAACAGTATGTCAAAATACGTGCTACATTGTTCTCTCAGTTTCAAATAGTACCTTCTTTAATCTTCCATTTTGGAAATCAAAGACAAAGTAAGCAACTACCTGTAACATACACTCTTGAAACCTAACTAAAGCAGAATCTGATGTTTATCAAGTTGATCCCTTGTAGAATGTCGTAATCACTACAATTTCAGCATTATAATGATTCTTCTGAGAACATGCAAGGATTTGTCACTTTAGCCAATGACAGTAGTGTCCCTGCAACAGTAAACTGACCTCCTTCTTTAGAGATGAAGAATGTTCTAAATAAAATTTTATTTAGCAATGCAGTATTGTACACAGTATTAGACTTTGGAAGTTGTTTTAATAAGCAAAATCTTAAACTAAAGGCTTTGGAGTGAAAAGAAGGAGTAGCAGCCTGTGCATTCAATTTTCTGATTGTTTGCCTGAAGGCTGTATTCCAGCCCTGGCCAATACAGCTTTTTAAGGAAGAGTATTTTAAAAAAATTAAAACATTAGAAGAACAGAATGAGCTTCCAGTGTTTCTGTGTTCCATGGCTCCAAGTTTTGCCATAAAACTCAGATCTTGCATAAGAATTATGCTCTGAATGCAACTTCAAAATTATGAGTTTTAGTTGTTACAGCTTCAGAAAAATGCTGGAAATATGAAAACACATATAACCTTATTTTCTACATCCAGACTGTTGAAGCCTGGCAGGTATTGAAAACGCAGTTAAAGAAATAACCACCAAATATGTATACAGCAAAAGACTTGTTACTTTCTGTGGCTTCTATCAAAATCTCCTTCCGCTCTGCTCACCAGGACCTTCAATTTTGTCCCTGACAAAATTTATACATTCACATCATTTTACCAAAATCACATGCATGCTGAGAAGACAGGTTTTTATGTGAAATTGCTATAATACTGCAATTAAAATGAATTTTATATTAAAAAAAAGATGAGTGCACTGACTGGGCTACTAACAGACTAAGTTACATATTTCACTCAATAAATCTTCTAATTTGAAATGAGATTTCTGCAGACTTTCCAGAGAGTTAATCAAATTTTACAGAACAATCACTAATGCATTTAAAATAAAGAAATCCAGACTTGGATCCAATTCCTTGTCTTGTTTGCCAACAGATATCTTTAAGTGAACTCTGCAGTGCAAACTCTCTAAGTTACTCACAAGTTAGACTGAAAGTGGCCCACTGTACAACAATATACAAGTATGCATCAGCTCAAACTGTGCATCTGCAACTAGTTCTGCATTCATGTGCATCTCAAGTGAAGGCTTACGTGCACATCTCAGATTGGTTACAATCATTTTTAATGTTACCATTTTTTCAGCATATCATGGAAGAACTTACCTGTCATTTCTAAGCACAGAGATGGAGGCTCAATTAAACAATTCTCTTCTGTCTAGACATTGCTCACATGTCTCTCCATAATCTCCACTAAAACTAGGAGCAACTCCACACTTCAGATCTTAATTTCAACCTTTTAATTGGCTTTTGGCTTGGCCATATGGCAACTTACGTAACCTTCATTTTCTAAAAAGGCAAATTGTTACCTTATCTTAAGCAGTTCATTTTAGTAGCAGGTTTAGTACCATCAGAAGATGACTACATATTTTCTTGTGGACACAAAAGCCTGGTAATGTCATCTGCGACGACTGGCTAATCCCCATTTTTCCAATTAGGGAATGAATTCTAAATGGTCTACAGGAATGAATTCGAAATGGTCTACAGGAATGAATTCGAAATGGTCTACAGGAAAAATAATGGAATAAGAACTTCCATATGATAAAACCAACCTCCAGTAGCATCGCTGCCCACACAGTTATAGCTACTGTCATACAGAAGACGGCCAATAACTGTTCACCTATCTGGGAGTAAGCAATTCAACATAAGGAAGTTGAATATTCTTTTGTGGCAGAAGCTTCCCTGGCAATTGCTAACTTTTTTCATTATTGGACTAAGTTCCAGGAAAAGGTCTTTGAGAAAATAATTATCTAGACCTTAGAGTAAATAATCAATAGCATGGACATCCACTAACTTTGCCCTCTACCTTATGCTCTGTAACAACATAAATAGAAAAATAATATTCAGTTATTATACAGAGACTAGTAGACCATAGGCATCCATTAAACTATGTCTACACTGGAGAAATCCGAAGTGATTCAGGAGATCTGTTCTGAAGATCTGCCAGATATTAATTTAAACAAGCTCACCAAAGAGCATAATTTTCACTAAGACATTAACCCCACAGATTTTGTTGGTGTGTAAAGTCAGTCTTCGAATTCCCTGGCTCTTGATCCTGTCTCCTGACAGGAGTTGGCTGCATAGTAAGAGAACAGTTTGATAGGGAAAGGTTTTTGGACCATCAGACAAGACCAAAGTGTTGAGAAAATTAATTCACTTAAAGTGTGTATAAAGAGGCAAAGTAAAGACATTATAAGGCCACCCACAGAGAGTGCAATTTAAGCCATTTCAACAGTAACTCATTTAAATTAATAGCAATGACACCAACTGGATTTCAAAAAGAGACAAAGAAAATTTGCAGCCAGACAGTATCAGTTTTAATGAGATCTTCTTAGAGGTGAGGCAAGTGAAAAACCCCCACAAAGTTGCTTCTCAGCCCTACTAGCAAAGACATGCAGAATTTAGCTTTCCAAAGCAGCCATACTATTCAACTTTGGCAAAGAAACCACATTTAAGTTTTGTTCTGGAACATTTTGTGCATTGCAGTCTTTCTTTTATCATTCCCAAAAAGCTAATCAAGAACCTATGCAAACTACTCAGTGTCCATGATTACCTGTTCCCCCTTTTTTCAGAACATAATGCACCTTGTGTTCCATAAGCAGCTAATTAATAGCCTCCTTCACAGGTTATTGCTTATTTCATAACTCCAGGCAATGTCTGCAGCAAACTATAATTCTACACTATCAAAAAGAAAATATGGTAACAATTTCTAATTGATCTGAAGTTGTTTTTCTTTGAAATGTGTTTAAATATCCAGGTTGCCAGAATATCTTCCAGGAATGTGATTTTAAAGAAGACAGATTGTAACTGTTTTTCCTGGCTATACTACAGGAAACAACAGCAAGATCTTATTTTAAGTTAGTGTACTTTTATATTTCTAAGCAAAAAATTAACTTTCACAAGAAAATGTCAGTAAACAAAACTTCCCAAGCCCGTAACAGTCGTAATGCATTTCTATAGCATCTTTAATCCAGAATTATCATAAAGAATAATCTAAGTACAGATTTGCATTTTGTTTATAACTCTGCACACCACATGCACAAAACTTGTATCCTACAGTGGCTTAAAATCAGTACCAAGGCAAGTTTTTACCTGAAATGAGAAAGATCACACTGTGATATAGGCACTTATGCTCCATATAAATACAGAGGAGATATGGGTCCAGTGGTTACAGCGTTTGTCTAGAAACTCGGGTATCTTGTTTCAGTCCCTGCTTTGCTATAGTCTTCATGGGCCACCGTGGGGAAATTGCTCACAGAAAAAGGCACAGGATAATTATCTTCCATATGCTCACATCTTTCTATCAACAGATATTTTTCACAGTATTTGCAGGGCTGAAGTGTTGTAACAACTTCAAAGGCTTCAGTTTCTTAGCAGCCAGCACTTAAACATCCTACAGGCTGCAGTTCCAAATCAATCACTGCAAACCTACATGCCATCTACTTGTCATCTTATTTTCACAGGTTCTTCATATCCCCCTCCCCCAAAGCACCACTGGAACAACTTTCTGGAGTGATTTGCTTGAAATGATCACTTTTGGGCACAAGCAAACATCAAAACTTAACATTTCATAAAAACAGTTCAACTCAGGAGTACTTCTGTCATGGCAAATACAACCTAAGAACTTACAGATCTTGTGTGCTCTACTACCTATTGTGTATAACCGATGAAAAGTTGGCACAAAGCAAAGCTTGAGACAGACAGTATTTATTTTGCGAGAGGCTGTGAAAACTCGATGTAGAAATTACAATAGCTTATAAACACTTAGCTGAAATCTCAAATACCTGAAGGCTTTGAATTAGCATGAAAATACAGAGCAGGAAAACAGCACACTAAGAAATGAATTCTGCTGTCAGAAAAGCGCCTTACATTTTGTATACAATTATTTTCCCTCTTTTCTTCCACTGGCCACACAGTGTGATTCTTGATTAACGATCCCATACCCAAGGCAACTCTAAAATAAACCCCAGCAAATCCGACACACGGAGAACACTCGTCTGCATTCACCTAGAATAAATGCACCACTGCCTCTCAAGTACCATTACACGAAAAAGGAGTGAACTCAACTTGCAAAGGTTCCTACAAGTTACTCCTGTGCCCTGTTGTAGGAGCAATTAAGAGATAGCTGATCTTTGTACGTTAAGGGTGTTCTGAAGATGCAGAAATTGTGAAGCTGAACCCAGAAGAGCATTTTTAAGTCATGCACTCTTCTTCAAAAAGTCTGCCTGTTTCTCCCACAGAGCTCTCCTACAAGATAATCAGACCCTTAAAAGCTACAACTGCCTACTATCAAAAAAGAGAGAGTACAATATTATTTAACTAATCTCCTAAAGACTTCGCATACATAAGTATTTCTTGTCCTACTTTGCTAAGAGATTAGAGCAAGTTTTGCTCCTTTCCAGACCACCTCTCTCAAAGCAGATGGTACCTTTACCTGTTCTGAGAAGGAATTTCTTAATTCCCTCAGCACGTATAAATCCTGGGATAGGAAAGCCAACGCACTAATCATTAGTTAATCCACGTGAGTACACAGCATTTCTTCCCCTTGGGTGTCTGTTACCAGAGGCATACATATTTAACCAGACATGGCAAGTAAAAGGAACAAAGCATGAATACAAACTTAATTTCAAAGCAAGACATATGCACACACATCGTTTACCTAAAGACTTACTCATCATGCACTGATGGTAGCGTGAACATGCCCCAACTCCTCAGATCCTCAGTGGACCAGAGAACAGACCACTAGCTCTATGTTACCTCAGGAGTCCCTTTTTAAATAGCAAGTCTTTCACTCTTATCAGTTCTTGGGTTTTTTCCTTTCCTGTCAAAACAAGTAATTTTAGCTACAACAGAGGCAGAACCTTCACAGCTAGTATTCTGAATAGCATCCACTAACATCCCTTAAGCATTCATTGTTGGATGGCACACGCAGAACTGTTGTTTTCTTCTAACCATTTTTCCCCCTCTCAAACTCCCATGAATTAAAATCATTATTTCACCAGGTGGATCTTACTGGCCAAGCAGTATTTGCATCTTTATTTCCACATCTGTACTACAAAAGAGCTTATAGGGCCTTGAAACTACAGTCCCTAAAGAAAAAAATTCACAAAATACTGTTGTGTAAATCATAAGACATTAGAAACCAAATTTATTTCTCTACTATACTAGACAAATTAATGCCAATTAGTTATCTCTTCTCAAAAAAGCAGTATAAGAACAGAACACTCATTTTGTTCCTTTATGCAAGTAAAAGCTGCATCTCTAGAAAGACAGGTATATGGCAAAATTCATGTAAAACCATATGAACACTACTACTGCAAACAAAAGACACAAGATGCTGACTAAATTTGAACTATACTTCTGTAGTTATCTTTAAAAAAGAGCAGATATGCCTGAGGATCTGAGATGGAAGATAGCAAGGAAACACAGACATAAAAGCATGTAAAGAATGAATAAAACAAAGAGGTTTTGAAACAGATACAGGCTGAAAGTTAGGCCAGTAAAAAGTAAAGAAAATATAGCTTGAGCCCTCCTCCATTTGGTGAAATTAATAGATCCTTTGAAAATTACCCTTGGTGCAAAGACATTTCTTTGCCCCAACAATATCTTGCGAAGGAAAGAATCCACAGCGTCCCAAACTTAAACTAATCCCATTGGAGAAAAGTACAATTATAAATTACAACAGAATTCACAGCCTAGAATTTAATCAAATCTGAAACTGCGTTATTAGACAGATGTTTATTTTAACTGACCTTCTGTAATCAGTTAATTTAGAAGTTTGTTGTTCTTGCATATTCATAAGCAATGACCGACTTTCTCTACAGAAAAATGAATTATCATGGGTTAACAGCTTGAATTCAATGGGCATACCACATTGAATTTAAATGTATTCTCAGTTCAGGACGACTGTGCTAGATTTGATCTTTTCTCTCAAAAAAGCAAAAAGGGAGAGCACAAAAGAGCGAGTGCAAAGAGGAAAAAAGAAAACTAAAACCTTGTAAATGTGTTTCTAGAAAGCTAACAAGCTGTTGCCTTCAAGCCAAGCCATTTCTTACTGTTCTAGAGTTCTTGTGAGGAAGCGGAGTGTATTGTGGCAGTACCATTACACATCAGGGCCAGAATACTTTAATTTTCTGCCAGTTTATCTAATAATAATTTTTTTCAAATTTTAATAAAACATTGCTCAAGTAAAGTATGATTATATTTTAGTTAACTGAAGCTGATTCATATTAAAGAATTATCAATACCAACATTATTGTTGCACTCCCAGACTTCCAAATAAAAGACATTCTGCTTTCTTACGTCCAGACTGGGATATCCAACTTCATATTTTTGGTTTAAACTAATGGTGACTTGAAATTCTATGAGATGCTGGAATTCATTATACCACCCTTACCACTGGCAAGGTCTTTATTTCCTGCAAAGCATGTATATTATATATACATATAAATACCATATTTAGCCAACAGTGTCTGGTAATTGGTGATCTGAAGTTATGCCACAGCACGTATTTTCCTTCCAATATGACACCATCCACCTGAATAGTCTTCCGTTTGCTCAATCCTGTTGCTTCCTCAGGCAACCATCAGTGATAACAGAGAAAGTTGTGCTTCTTGGAGGAAAAACTGATGTGTATCAATACACTGGGAAGAGACAGTGAAGGAGACTAGGGCATTGCTAGATCAACCTGACTGGCCACAGAGAAGCATTGCTGACAGAGAGAGGCATTCACAGTGCTAATAGCAGTGTAATATACTGAGAAAACTCGAGCAAGTTCCACGGTTTCCTCCAAGTGGTTTCTAAAACTATCTTTCTCATGAAGTTTAGAAATCCCCTTCAGAGTTCCTACAGAAAAGGAGTAACAGTAATACACCCTGGTCATAGAGGGCATAGCACTAGATTTAGATGTCTTTGAAACAGGTAGTGGAAGAGTTGCCAGGCATAGCCCCTTAAATGAGAAGTGGTGAAAACTCTCTGAAAGCGGTCAAAGGCTCTGAAAACTGATAGAAAAGAGGAGGCAAAGGAGCAGCTTTTGCTTTGTCTTCATGGACTGTGAGTTGCCCTTGTGAAAATATCCAGCAACATGGCCAGCTGATGTCAGGAGGGAGGAAGTCACAGATCCAAAAGTCATTGCTTACAAGAATAACTGCAGATTCAGTGACTCCCAACTATCCCTGAAAGAATATTCGAATGCCTTCCCCCCCACTCCACCCCCAGTTTGTTATCTAACATAACCACACAGTTCACAACTTAGATTTTTCTCTTGTTCATGTTCATAGACTTCACTTATCCTTAAGGCAAGATACATTAACACAGGGTACTAATACAGACTGACTGTAACTCTGAGGGGATATTCTCACAGCCCACAGACTAAGTAGACTGGAGGACTATCAGACGTTGAAATGGGCTTCCAGAGAAAACCTTGAAACATTTGGGGTAAGTGCCCTAATGAGATCAATTGGCTGGCACTATTAAAGTTAAGGAGTTTGCACATAAAATCAGGCAAACAGCCTGGAGAATTGGAAGGAACACCAGGAAGATGGAAATAGAGAGTATCTAACTGGACCAGTAAATTGAATAAAGCATAAAATTAAATAAAGGGGGTTAAGAAACAAAACAACTAAGTTTGAAACGCATTCAGATTTCAGACATGCAAGGGTCCCTTGCTGAACAGCATAAAAAGAAAGCATATTGGCAAAGCTACCTAACAGAGCTTTGACTATATATAGAGTACAGGTTTAGGCACAGCCTAAGCTTAGGTTTGTGTACCAGCTCACTGACAGCCTGCTCAGCTGTTTCTCACACCCAGGATTGGATGCAAGCTTGTCCCACCTCTAGCCTTTCTAGTCTCCCAGGACTACAGGGTCAGAGAAGAGTGAGGCTGCAAAGGTGAGCCTGCCATCCCTCCTGCCATGCAAGAACTCTGGTAATTAAGAGATGAGTGATGATTTTGCTAGTGCTCATACTGCAGCTCTCAGCTAAGACTAATACTCAGCTATAGAAGTGTTCCTTCTCCACTTACCAGACCTTCAGGATATGCTACTTGATTTTACACTAGAGGAGCAAAAGAAAGAACAGTCATTCAGACATGCAGTTTGGTTCTAGTAGAGACGGCAGTCTCTCTCAAGCCCACTAGCAACTGTTGCCCACCTAAGAAATGAGTAAATTCATTGAGAAATCAAGACTAATTCAACCAGAATTCAAGAAAAGATCCAGAAACTCAGGAGGCCAGTGCTCTGGGCTCAGGTATAAGTTAAACAGATGTAGCTTGAAAGAAACATAAGTCTAAACATCTTTTTCAGCGTTTACATTAAGATTTAAGCATCCTGTTATTCTGGTCCAACCTTCTGGCCCATCTAACTGTATGACCATGAAAAAGATGGTCAAACTCACGTGGCAAATTAAAATTATCTTTTTTCTTTTTAAAACAACAATATGAATGGAAAGCCATTAAATGTTTTTCCCCGATTCTGCTAGTGCACAATGATTAAGTTTCTCATCCCATGCACATTAGTTAGTATGGCAGAAAAACATTTTCTTCCAATTGGCCATCCTTCAGTCAAGTGATCCATGCACACTCCAAATGTTCCTCTAAAACTAGTATTTCCTGGACTGAAAAACTGTATTTTAAGTGCTAATATTCTAGATTTTTCCATATTCTAGGGAGAAATTGCATTATGAGAGAAGTTTGTGCCAAAAAATGAAAGTAAATGTTTCCTCACCAAGACCTTCAGAGAACTAATGGAATTAATTTTGCATTCTACACTAGCAAGATTTAAGCAAGAAAGACAAAACTACCTGGCTTATCAGATATTTTCTTCTCTCAAAATTAAATAAATAGTACCAAACTATGTAATTTTTTTCAATTTCTGGATTCACTAGGCGAGAAGTCCAGCCAAAACTAAAGCAGAACTTCTGACCTCAGCATATTGTCTTCTGCTTACACTTTGAGATAGAAAGCCAAGTTTTGTAAACTGTGCTAGGAAATGCTAACATTTTGGAAAACGAAAGTGAGGTAAATATATACAATGATTTTACATGAATAGAAAATGACAAAGTAATACAAGGTAGCTAACACCCTCTCAGCCCCATAAATATTAACAATTCTGGACAAAGAGGACAAATAAAAGGGAAAGGCTAGGAGAGAAAGTCAGAAGAATAAAACAAGGAGGAAAAGGAGTAATTTCCCAATGCAAAAAGGCCTTGAAGGAAAAGGAAATGGAAAGATAATAGGAAAAACTTGTTTTCCGTCATACCTCTTGAATTCTTTCTGCTGAACCGTTTGTATAGCCACCATCTTTACCACATGGCTACACAGACAATCCTAACACTGGCTCCCGGCACTGTAGGACTTCTCAGAAGGACCTCCTGAATGCTGGCCTCACACAGGCTGTAGTCAAGCTGGCCAGGCTACCCCAGAAGAGGATTCCCAGCCAGAATCCTCTTTTGGGGATTTCTCATTTTAAACACAATACAAGCATAACAAAAATAAAAGGCAGAAAACCTGTTCCTGTTTTATGACACCCCTTGCTAGCTGGGTCAAGGAAACAAATGAGGATTCCCTGAGGGAATTGTGTGAAGCTCAGACACCAAAACCAGACCAAAATACATTCAAAATTAGATTCTTTCAGGTCTGGCCTAAAGAGGAACATTGTACTGGCATAGCTCTATCATTTGAAAACATGGACAAAAATGTATACCATAAATGTCAACAATACCAGCCAAAAGGTCCTTTGTTGGGAATGTTCCAGAATTGAATTACTCTTCTGTAATTTTATACTGATGGTATAAAAGGTGGCTTTGTCACCACTGCTTATCCACACCAGACAAAGCTCAGGAAGGCCTCAGTGACCATATGCCTATAAAGAACTTAACCTTTGTATTGGGTTTGCGTGGCAGCGCTTTGGTAGCAGGGGGGCTACAGGGGTGGCTTCTGTGAGAAGCTGCTAGAAGCTTCTCCTATGTCTGATAGAGCCAATGCCAGCCGACTCTAAGACGGATCTGCCACTGGCTAAGGCCGAGCTAATCAGCAACAGTGGTAGCGCCTCTGTGATAACATATTTAAGAAGGGGGGAAAAAACCGGGAAGCGGCAGCCGGAGAAGAGAGGAGTGAGAATATGTGAGAGAAACAACTCTGCAGACACCAAGGTCAGTGAAGAAGGAGGGGGAGGAGAGGCTCCAGGCGCCCAAGCAGAGATTCCCCTGCAGCCCGTGGTGAAGACCATGGTGAGGCAGGCTGTCCCCCTGCAGCCCATGGAGGTCCACGGTGGAGCAGATATCCACCTGCAGCGCGTGGAGGACCCCACGCTGGAGCAGGTGGATGCCTGGAGGAGGCTGTGACCCTGTGGGAAGCCCACACTGGAGCAGGCTCCTGGCAGGACCTGTGGAGCCGTGGAGAGAGGAGCCCACGCTGGAGCAGGTTTGCTGTCAGGACTTGCGATCCCGCGGGGGACCCACGCTGGAGCAGTCTGTTCCTGAAGGACTGCACCCCGTGGAACGGACCCATGCTGGAGCAGTTCGTGAAGAACTGCAGCCCGTGGGAAGAACCCACGTTGGAGAAGTTCGTGGAGAACTGTCTCCTGTGGGAGGGACCCCACGCTGGAGCAGGGGAAGAGTGTGAGGAGGAAGGAGCGGCAGAAACGATGTGTGATGAACTGACCGCAACCCCCATTCCCCGTCACCCTGCGCCGCTCGGGGGGAGAGGTAGAAAATCGGGAGTGAAGTTGAGCCCGGGAAGAAGGGAGGGGTGGGGGGTAAGTGTTGGGTTTTTTTTAAGATTTGGTTTTACTTCTCATTATCCTACTCTGATTTTGATTGGTAATAAATTAAACTAATTTCCCCAAGTCAAGTCTATTTTGCCCATGATGGTGGTTGGTGAGTGATCTCCCTATGTCCTTATCTCGACCTACGAGCCTTTTCCTCATATTTTCTCTCTCCTGTCCAGCTGAGGAAGGGGAGTGAGTGAGCAGCTGTGTGGTGATTAGTCCGGCTGGGCTTAAACCACGACAACCTTATATATAGGTTACCATATATATGTGCATATATATATGTACACATACATACATCCCCCATATATACAAACGGGTAGGATCAATATAGGACAGGAATAAACAGTTTTCAGAATCCACGTTTGTTTTAGAAAATTAAACCATAAATAGCGCTGGATTATAAATAATCAAAACACATCTTGACATATAAAGTCAAGACATGACTGAAAAGTGAACACAAAAAATGTGAATATAAATAAGTTCAAAATAAGAAAAAAACTTCAAATAAAATGCATGATCAGATCCTGCATTCTGTTTCACTTAAATTCCCCAAGTTCAACTGAAACCAAAGTAATTGAAGGCTTTCAGTACAAGAGTGGTAGCTTAGGGGTCCAAGAATGAAATTTTCTGCTGCCATTCCAAATAGACCAAGCCAAAGAAATAGTAATGCTAAATAGTTCAAACTTACCCACACATTTCCCAAAGAGAACCCACCACCACGACTTTAAACTTCAAAGTTATATTTGAAAACCATCATGCTCATTGCCCTTATGTAGGGGCTTTCATACTTGAGCACTTAACACCTGCATCTTCGCCAACAATACAACACCCAGATTTTTTAGAACAAAATAGTTCAAATGGAATCAGCTAATATAAGGGGTGTTTGGGCTTTTCTGTAGCTATTGTAAGCATAGGAATAATTGATGCTGTTAAACACCTGTCTCATGCACCTGATAGTAAATGAAGAACAATTATGGAACAGGGAGGTATTTAAAGGATCTCTTCACTACCCATTAAAAGCCAACTCAGCAAGTCGACAGTAATAATCATTAAGATTTTGAACACAGACACAGAAAACAATACACCCTTCATGACAGGCATCATATAGCCAAATGATAAATATGGAGTCTAATAACTACAAATACAAGAACTCAAAATAAACATTGCTCTACACAAGATATAGAGCATGACAGCCAATACACTCGAGTAGCATAATTAGCTGAATCAACTCCACAATGACTGAAATCTGTAGTCAGTATTAACAATTAGACAAGGGGAAACAATCTTCCCAATGCTATGTACTAGCTTAAGAACCACAGTGGCCCATTCTCTGAAGTTCTGTGATGGCTATGCCCTCCTCCCACACGAATGCGGCGCTAAGTTTTCCCATATATACTAGCCCACAAGGACACATTCAACACTTACTGGGTTTCAGGAAATGCTAACGTCCTCTTGTCTCCATCCCCACTAAGGCTAATGGAGCCTTTTCGATAGCAACGGGTGGACAGAACAATTCTGGGCAAACTAGCTGGAGACCTGAAGTAGAATGCTAAAAAACCCAAATCCTGAAACTGACAGTTAGCTTGCATATACTGCTATTGCCTCTTCTTTGCCAAGCAGAGTATACTTCAAAATCATTGGAAAAATAGGGTTAACATTTTGCATGAGCACTTCAGTTATTAACTGGCTAACATTAACAATCAACTAGGCTAACATAACAAACAATTCTTGTTACTCAAACTGGCGTCACTGTAATGAGCTCCAAATTAATCTCATCCGTACACAATCACTAATCTTGTTTTGTGCCAACTGAATTTTTAATCAGAATGCAGTGAATCATAGGTTGTTTTTAAAATACATTTCTAATACTTGTCATCCAAAATGAATAAACACTAGAGCAGGGAAGAACTTTTCTATTTACATTCTGAGAAGCTGATTTTATTTATGCACACTATACACACAAGTATCAAATGGATACGATAGGTGAGGACATTTTTAATTAAAATAAAAAATAAAGGTATTTATTTCTAATAATGCCTTGAGCATGAATAGCATCACCAACCTAAAGAATTTAGTTCTTGGACTGTAATTAAAACTGTATGACAAACCAAAATAAAAGGAAGAGTTGCCCCTCTGTTGCATTGCTCCTCAATCTCTACATCATTCTAGAAGATCAGAATACACACAACCAGACCCTGCGACCAGCAGAGTAACTACTTCTGGTAAGGCATGTAATGAAGCATGTATTTTGCACTGCTGAACTTGAGACTCAACCTGAGTTTCAAACCAAAGTGATTTTAATATTTGTGCAATACATACAAGTAAAGCTGAGGTCCAATGAGCATTTTCGACTTGATTCTGCAATTGTAATACCAATTTAACAAAGTAGTTGATTAGCTCTGCTTATAACAAGTAGAATGCTCAACATATCACCCCACTGCTGAAACACAGACCCAACCATAAAGGAATTCTTTAAAAAAAAAAAAGATAGTACGAAATCTTCACCTACAGCATGTACTTTTAAAAATGCAGTATTTCTGGAATCTTGTTTTAGCTGTCTGGCTAACAGCTGCTTAACTGAACACCTGTTACCACGCTTAGATGAAAACCTAACTCCATGGCCATGGAAACCGAAGGAGTGACTGAAGCGATCTGCAGCACAGCCATTCAAATGTCTTCAGGGAGGTCTACTGACAGCCTCTATTAGAGCCACACAAGCTTGAGGAATCTGGAGTACCTGGTTCTCATTTCAAGCTACGCATAATGCCTGACTCAAGCCATGTAACAGCATGTGATGACTTCTGCTTGGACTATGAGGCACTCAGATGAGAGCAGTGCAGGAAGGCTCAGTGTCAGAATCCCAGAGATCCAGCAGCACATACTACTTATAGAGACTGTGCTCCTCATTTAGTATCATCTACATGCTTTTGGAATGGTAGATTCTGTTTTGATTGCCAGGTACTGTTGCACCAAAAGTATTTGAAGATTTGTCAAGATTAAGAGCATTAAATTACTCTCAACATGCTAATCTATTTTTATTTATAGTCAGTAGAAAGGTATGTTAACACATTAAAAAATTCTGCTAGTATCTCAGAATTCAATTAAAATTATCTTCATTAAACAGCTCTGAGATCTGTGGAAAAAAAAGGAGTTACTCAAATACTTAGCCTAAGCAAGTTATTGTTAATGTAACATCCTGAAGAAAACAACTCAGCAAACCATGTTGAACACTAAAAGGCAAATGCAAAAGCAAAGATACACCATGTAGACCATAGCTGCAAGGTGGTGATAACGTGCTCTGATAACATCAGGAAGGACTGGAGGAGAATGACCAAGAACCTTATCAAAAAAGGTGACATTTACATAGTGAATACTATAGCAAGGCATAATGACCAAAGGAAAGCTGCTGGCTTGCAAATTTCTTTTTTGATTTGTTTTGAATTAATTTTAAAATAGGCTGGTTAATATCTCATGATGCATGAAAGAGCAAATGGCTCTTCAGGCCGCTTTCTAACGAAGGGGACAGGAAGTTTGTTCTGTGCTTAGGCAGAAGAAAAGCAATGCTCCCAAAGAAGTATCATTAATGAACAATGCAAGAAAGAAAGAAAAATAAGGATGTTTTTATCCTTGCAGGTTTCCCTGTGGATCACTAGTGCTAGTGACTTCTTTTCACACGAGAAATGTCACCACATCACATTCCATCTGAACAGCATTTCTGCAAGATGCCCGAAATTATCTTTATTTAATATCTCATTTGCTATTTGTTATTAATTTCAGCTTTCCAGCACATCAAAAAGTGCTCCTCTTCCTTTAACGTCAACTGCAGAAAGTGGTTGCTAGTGTGAGTACTTCTCAGGACGTTGTAACATTGTGAAACAACAAAATAGGAGAACTGTTAAATAAGCGTGTGAAAACAATTCTAGAATTGTCATATAAAGTGAAACCTTTTCCATAAATGATCCTAACAAAATAGCTATTCAGCAGTACCATGCCTCCTACCCACAGGATTTTGTGAGCTTAACAGGAAAGTGATCGGGGGAAGCAAAGAAATAAGACATTCACATTTTAAAAATTCTGTTTGATATGCTAAAAATAATTATTAAAACCAATTCTTTTAAGACTGTCAGTACAGCACAACAGCCTCCAACTTACTTTGCGGAGCTCCCATACCTGATGAAATCACCCAGCTGCACTAGAGATGTGCTGACAAAGCACAAGAGAGGTTGCAGGAGAGGACTACGCAAAGAGCCTCTTCCCCTAGCAAGGCTCTATCTCAGGAGAAGTTCAAGTAAAAGACATTTCCCAGGTGGCCGTTTGTGCCAGTGATTCCCATATACCATTACAGGTAGCCTATGAAATAAAATATATTTAAAGTGTCAACTGCCTTTTGGGTCAGCTTTCTAATAAAAGCTGAAAATTTTGAGAAAAAAAGAAATGAGATCATGACCTACTGTGTGGGTAACTGAGCAGGAATTACAGTAGAGCTCTCTGGCAAAGGCATACTTTTCTGACACAGCCACTGAACTCTTCACCATAACCACAGGCACTGGACACTTACTGGAAAAAATATTCCCAAACCGTATTGACAAACGATACTGTCAACCCAGAAACAAGTCTGCAGGTCTGCAAAGGCAGCAGAATGGAGCCCAAAGAGAGGGGGAGAGTAAAGAGAAAAACACTCTGGGTTTCAAAATACCTTAATATGGCTTTAGTAACTACTAGTAACTTCTGAAAGGGAGACGTATTTTAAAACAATAACCATTGTTAGCTTCTTCAAACAAGGCTTTACTACTTGAGGCTTATTTTGAACAGTGAACAAAATGCTTGGTTTCAGGTTGGGGTGTTTCTTCTTTCACAGTAATAAGACTGTGTAAAAATATTTTCTCATTAAGTTAATTTTTGACCTTTCCACCTTTTAAAAAGGCATTTCTTTGTCTTTATGGTAACACTTCCACATATGAGCAGGTATCTTTCTTTGACACAGTGGTTTCAACAACATACAACCTGGTTTTATCCTCATGGGAAAACAAAAATCGACATCACTACACAACATAATGCTACATTTTCTGGAACTAAATGCTTTTTAAAGACACAACTGAGCAATCCTTTTTGCTGAGACAGATCTTTTAAAATGGTCAGATATTAAATGGACATCTTTGTAAAGATACTCTGAATAGTTATTGTAAATGTCATCTTGTCTTGATTAAAATATTTTAAAAAACCCCTACATTTATGGATTCAGCTTTAAATCACATTAGAAGTCAAAGTGTTTATACTCACATAACAGTGAGATAAAAGGGCTTTTTGTCCTTTATTCTGTATTGTTACCAAATTCCTACTGCTGAAGCTATTCTAAAAAAGCCAAGTCTCTTTGCATGGTATAAGGTTCTCAGACAATGAAGTACTTACATGCAAGGCAGAAGGATCTGGCAAAAATTCAGCATCCTCTCCAAAGATAAAATCTGGTGGCAGGTCAGGATAGTGAGCATTGAAAATTATATCCCCTGAAAAGTAATAAATAAACACTGTTTGTGCTTTTATGCATGTGCTTATAAATAAATAAATATTGTACATATGATACACATTTTAATATAAATTTTGATAGCTACATTAAATATACTTCATGTATATATCCGTATAATTTTAACAAAAATTCACATGCAAGATAAGCATCAGATGTTTTGGGGGATGATGTCAAATTCCTGAGGCACAGCTTCTTCCTTCTCTGCAAGCAATGAAACATGAAATACATTATTGCTTTGTATCTCCAATGGCAATTCAAACACTATAGAGGGTTGCCTCAAAACACCGAGTTAGAAATGTGATCTTGTTTTAAAAAAGTACCACATTTAAGATTGCTGTGTTTTGCCTATTAAGTCAAAGTCAAATGCAAACTACCAAGATCAGGACTTTCAAAATATTGGAGCTTTTAAAACTTAGTAGCACTTACTCCCTCTTCTCCTCGACACCCACAACTCTTACACGAACACGTGGTTCAATAGGAACCATTCCAACTATCCAAATGCTGGCCAAGAGAAATGCAGTATTACACATTTAAATAGAGAGACTAAAATTAACTAAAAATATAAAACTTCATCACAGCTTGGCATTGAGTTCTCATCTTGCCAGTGTCACAAGATATACAATTAATTACTGATGTGATAGTTCAAAGAAATTTGGGTTGTATTATTTCACTAGTAAACATACTTCAGAGTTCATATAGGTCAAGAGGCAGTCATCTGCATAAGAGCTCTTAAAAAAACTACCCACAATTCAAGGAAAAAAAAAATATAGCTAGCATTACTTCCCTACCTCCCAATCACTCTTTCCTCTTTATGAAGATACGAAAGAACAACACCGAGCTTCTGCATAAAGCAGATTTGTGAGGTAGCAGGCATTAGAAGAAAGAAGTCAGTACCTACCACGTGTTACTACTTGTTTAAAATCTATACAAAGTAAAACCAGTGTGGCAAGCCTTATAAACAACTCTGTTCAGAGAAAGTTAAACCACATTTTATCTTTTCAAAAATTATGAGTGCAGAACTGGAGCAAAGCATTAGCTGAACAAATCTTACAAAGCCACATCACTGGCTCAGTGATGTCACCATCTCAAGACATTCAACATGGCAGTTTTAATTGCTAATATTCTGTAAACTTATCTTGGCTCTACCTGGAAGCAAGGATGCTGTAAAGATTAATTTGCAGAGAATGAAGGCTCATGACCAAGAAGCCAACGGCCAGTCTGGGGTAGGTACGCTCTACAGTATCACTCCAAATCACTAACTCACTGATCATGCGACTCAGTAGAGCACAGTGTGGGTTTCTCCTGTCTGCACTCCTACCTTCCTTTCACAAATGTCAGGAGCACGTGTTAAGTATGGAATGCAGAAAAGAGTCAAGGTCTGACAGCTAAAATACCCAACAGTCAACATAAAATCAATCTTCTATTTCATTTAAAAGAAAAAAACAGGCACCAATCCTACAGGAAACTGCATAAAATTCCAACAGGAAACGCACATATATTAAGTAAGAGAAAATAATTACTAGACTGTCTAAACTATAATACAGCAATGAAGAATTCAGAAAAGTTGATGTTTACTAGACTGGATAGTTCCTATGCCACCATAACTCAAGCCTTTTCTTCATACTTATTACAATTAAAAGTCATGTATGGGTCCTTACAACAACCTCACCAATTTCTATGTACAGAGCAGGTAACTCTTGAGGTTATGTGTTGAAGAAGATAGCACCTTAATACATTCTTTGACTGAGCTTTGCTTCATAAAGAGGCATGCTCAGAACACAGCACAATGAAAAAGCCTGGCCTGTGACTTAGGTAGCCCAATGCCACTCTGAAGGAAAGAACTGTATCTGTGTTTTAGCATCGCATAAGAAGACAGCAAAGTAACTCATTTAACACATACTTTTCACATTGCAGTTGCTAGTTGCATGCTTTTCATTCTCTTCATTCCTGATTTAACAGAGTTGATGAAACAGAGTACACATAGCTACAGCTCAGCTTACTACTAGGAGCTGCACTCCAACTACATAGATACTACAAAAGGCTGCTTAGAATAAAAGAAGGATCAAAATAACGGCATGTTTTTTATGTTATACCTCCATATTTGATTAGTGAAAAACTATTACAGAACCTTACATCACAAGGTGGCTCCCAGACTCTGCTTAGAGTAGTGAGATTGGCAATAAACCGCATTCACCTCTGCAAGCTCCACAGTAATGGGTGAACCTCAGGAAAGCTGTGACAATAGGTGCAATGTGAACGTTCAAGCAGGCAAACACTCTTTTTTTTCCCCCTGTGTTTTCAGGTCTACAACAACATGAAGTGAAGAGAACTCACAGCAGCTCCCAGATCATCATATGCAGTGCTCGAGTATGACAGTAAATTAAAATTGACGTTGTTAAGTTTAACATGTTAGGTGGTAAACTTTTACAATTCGGGGTTCGGGTCAGCTGCATATCCCATGCAGTAATTCCTGCTGTGGGACCAGGGCCAACAGCTGGGGACAGTACCCTCTTCAACCACTCAGCTGTGATGTGTGGCCACACTGAGGTCAGGCACATCACAGTTGCAGTTAGTCAAACCAATCTATTACCTCTCTCACATGCTCATTGCTGTTCTTTACTACCTTCTGTCACACCCCTTCTTCCACTGAATATTAGTGGCATATCACTCCTTATCCACAGTTAGTGACCAACTATACAGATATTTTGGTTTAAAAAGTTTTCATGGCCTACTGATATCAATGAACTATTCAGTACAAGGGACGGAATCCAGAGTCAAAATTAACATTGTGATATTTGATTTTCTGTTACTATTACTCATAATTGTTTCTACTTGCCCAGGATAAACATGCCTCAAATCCAAATGCTCAAGTCCCTTTAGTAAAAGTAATTTTGACACCCAATATATCAGCAGTAAAGCCAATGTGTATCACAAGATTATTTTTCTTTATAGTATAGTCATTTTCCAAAAGGCTATACAGTACATTGCTGAAGGGCTCTCCAGGCTTCAAGATAAATAAAACTATTTCAGTGCCTGTTAATCATACAATTACAAAACACTAGTGCTGAGACCGTACTCAAAACATTTTACAACCCCATGGAACCTAAAAAATCATGCTGTTGTCCTTATTTTCTAACTAAACCAGAAACACATCATTTATTGAATCATTAACATTCTCCCTCATACAGTGCCACAGTAACCAAAACTAAACCCTAATTTATTCTGCTACAGTCAAACCTCACACAGGCTGGGTGACTATGAATAAAGGCAAAAAAGTTCAGAACAAAATGGTGTTTCCAATTGAATGTAAACAGTTAGAAAAGAGCAGTGCTTCAGTGGTTTTCAGTCTGTCAGTTAAATACAGCATCTTACTACTGAAGATGGTAAGATCTGACATTAGAACAATTTTTTCACGTATTTAAAAAGGAAAAAAGTTAGATCTTATTCTAGTAAGTTTCACTTCTGCCATGAATCCAAAGACATTCATCTAGTTGCTAAAAGGAAAGAAAAAAGAACCTTTTTTTGAACCATATTGGACATTTACCCATGTGACCCCTGGCCTCTGTAACTCTTCTGTTTCATCCTCTCCCCTTCCATATAGTTTCCCTTATGCCTTGCTTAATTTACCATACTAGGACAGAAAAAGTAACACCTTTGACTCTAGAAATCTTAGGTACCAAGGAACGAGTTTGCCCTATTTGCAACTATAAGCATGAGCTATTTTCCTAAGTTATATGTTCTCAACAAAAATACACCTTTATAAGTCAGACTAATGATTAAGGGAATCAATCCTAAATCTGAGGTTTGTTCTTGTTAAATACCAGAAACCAGAGAAATTAAAACTGAAGTTAACAGTTTGCTTGGCAGGGCTATGATGCATAAATAAACAAACACTTCTTTACACTCAAATAAAAGGTATTTAAACAATCACAATGACAAATGCAACAGCCAATCTGTTTTTACTTCACATAAATATTAACAGGAGTCTCTGCAGTGAGCTTACAAAATATAAGGTGTTAAATATTTTGAATCACCAGCTACCAGTTTGTCCTGACCTAGTACAAATACCCATTTTTTTAACAACTACTTTATTTAATACTTACATGACAGTACCTGTGGCTTACACTCTTCAAATATAATTGTGCTGGGGTAAAAACATAAAGTTTTCAACCAATAAGGCCATTTGCAAAATTATTGTGCTTAGAGTTTGAGAATGGTTACCATTTTAATTTTGAAAGCAAAACCACCAACAAAATCAATATAGCCCTATATTCTCTCCCCTTCTGACCTAAATGAAACAAATACCCTTTTCCTTGCATCTCCAGCACTTGAGTATTTAGTTCCTCATATGTTTCAACTGTTTGCACTTATTCCCTTGACAGAAGGCAAACCGTGTGGCAATCCACAGTGCTATTGAACATGATCATTCCAGTGTAAGAACAATGCAAGCAAAACCTTCACAATCAGACCATATTTATCTCATTTCTGTGGATCTACTAGCCAACAATTACTTCAGTGGAATTACATTTCCAATTAAATACTACTACAGAATTTAAAATTACTTCAATAAAGTTAAAGCATGGAGTCAGAGATAAATTTAGAAGAAAAAGGATTGTATTATACATCTTTTGCTTTTCATTATCGAAAAATATTACTTTTTCTTCCTTTTCTCTCCTCGGGCAAACAGCATTAAATTTTGAAATATTTTACTTTACAGGATTTCAAAGGAAAAGTTAATATGCTCCCAATAGACAAAAAGATAGAAATATTAATACTTAAGTCTATAATTTCTTTTAACATGCACACACACACAGAGTTCTTTTCTCATTTATCAAAATGCATAAGCAAGTCTAACAAAGCAGTAAGGATTGACTACAAGCAAGATAGGTGTAACTCCAAAACTGAGAAATTTCTTAAATCCTTACAGTTGCTTTCCGCTGGCCTATCCTATATACAGTTTTTCCTCTCCTGATATCTTCATTTTTGGGTTTTTTTTCTTTTTTTCTTTAACCATACTGTAAATTTGGTAGTACTGAAAGATGTTGTACTGAGAGTGCCACAGCATTAACATCCCTGATAATGTAAAGGTGGCAAAATTAGGAAGCAACACATCAGTTAAATTCCTAATCTCTACTTTTGAAAGGATATCTCGATTCTTCAGCTTTTTCTGACCTGAAGAATTTCTAAGTCAGCACTAAGTATGTACAATAAACACATGTGTCCACTGAAGTCTGGAATAAGACCAGTCTGAAAGAAATTCATCATATGCAGGAGATCAATTCATTTGGCCTTTAAGAAACAAAAAATCCGAATGCAACTTGATCATGAAATGCATTCACAGATAATAGGGAACAGTGTTGATGCAAGTGACCAATCCTATATGCAGGATCAGTTTTGGGCAAATAAAGAAACTGTTCTTCTTGAATATTAAAAACAAAAAGATAGTAAGTAGAAAGAAAAAGATAGTAAGTATTATACATCTATCCAGAATGCTAACCTATCTCTCCCACACAAATTGTAGGCAAAAACCACTGATCAGTCCCCTCTATAAACAAATTCTTACCTAAACCAGCTGTTATCAATTGTCTTTACAGGTACGAAAAGAATCAGTTATTCACTACGATCTGCAACCAAGAACCATAGTCAGCAGTATGAAAGGATTTAAATGAACTAAATGCAGACCTGCTGACTTGTCACTGGATTCCACCCTAAAGATTTTTGCTCTACAGGCTTTAAGTCAAATGTAGTAATACACTACCTATAGAGCCCCTTATTAATTGGTTGGCAAGAAAGATACAGTTCCTGAAATGACAATACAACTTAAATACAAAACTACTACTGAAGAAGATACAGGAGTAATTCTATTTTTGCTGTGGTGTTGCTGCTGCCAGGCTATTCTTCTCTCAAGTAGAGAGGGATAATTAAACCTTGGAAGCTCCTCTTAAAACGATCTGTTGTAGCAGGACTTCTGCCTATATGGGAGGACGGCTACCCTCAAATGGTATCTGGGAATATGGTGGGACCTTCCCTTACCTGACCATAAACAATAATCCTATTACAGTAAACCAAATGTGGCTTCAACTTTTTACAGATTGTATAGTGGAAGTCAGAAATATTCCTGAAGCTTAGAGACAACATCTAGTAGCAAGAAGCCAGCATGCTTTTGAGCTTCATTTCTGACTTCACATGCAAATCAAGGTATCAGAAAAGGAAAGGCAGAAAAGTCAGTATTAAAGACTCAAAGACATCTCTTAATAGAAAGACAATTTGAAAAAAAAAGTATTTGATTGCCTTAAAAAACAACTATTCTCTGTACCTCTGTGACAGTCCAGAAGAAATGCTAGCTACTCCACTACATGCAAAGCTGCAAAGGACCCAGTCTCCATAAGCTTGGTTCAGTTGTTTAACCAAGTTGTTTAGTGTCATTTGAGATGCCTCAGGGCACATTTATGGCAGCTATGACACAAGGTTTTTCAGAGAGATCAGTGCCCTTTGGGTCAGCAGCTGAAAAGGCCAAGCAAGATACCCTAGGGAACCTCAAACAGAGTTAGACACCTATAGCTAGGCAAGTGAATCAAGTCCCACTATTCCAATAAAAGAAAAAGTACAGAGGAATGATTTGCAGGATGGTTATTTGGTTCTTGGGCAAAGGCTTGCAGGTGTGGGGTGTATTTTTTTTCTTTAACTTCAACTGACAAATGCTGCTGTAGGAGAAAAAAAAAAAAGAGGTGTAAGACTGCATACAGAAAGAGAAATTATTTTCTGTTATGAAGTGGGCAAATCTGCAAAAACAGAGTAAAAGTAAATAAGCTGGATCCCAAGCTGAACAAGGAGGCAGAGGGACAATCTTAGCTATTTGCTAACTTCTGTAGCCAGGCAACCGCTTTCTCAAATTTTAGTACCAGAACTGAAGAGGACAAAGATGAGAACAACAGTTACAGTATATAGTACAAGAGGGGATAAGATACTGGCAGAAATTAAAGACAGGCAACACTGCAGAAGTTATAGCAAACACTGGGTAGGTGAGAAAAGGAAAGGTGAAAGTGAAGGACAAATACATTCAAGCAAATGGACTGTAGACCATCACCAGTAACTGCAGCCCAAACAGGAGAAGAAAGGAGGAAAGAGCAAAGTAGGAAGGCACTATGGTAATACCAATGTGGAGGCGTAACGTAAAAATCTTTCAAACCGCGAAGTCTGCACTTGTACCTAGATACTTCTAAGGTCACTTCTCTTGATGGAGAAATATACTATTTAAGACACACCTGCAAAAACTTCTGTCATTTACTTGCTCCAGGGAAGTCCAGAAGATAAGGAAAAGTGTCAAACAAAAAAAAAAAAAAAAAAAACAACCCAAGTGAGGGGAAATTTATTATTTAAAAGGGGAAAATATTGTTGTAAACTTTGTATTAGAAGAAGTAAATACATTAAAAAGATTAGACTTTCTTTTGATGTTTCCCATTAGACACATTTGTTAGATAATGAACAGGTTGCCGAAAGAAGAAGATTCATTACTCCTCCACGTAAAGCAAGACTCATCAAAACTTCTGAAAACATACTGCCCAGAAAAATCTTTGCTATTTTGCATGACCCAGAAAAAGACACTTACCATACAGGTAATGATATCACCTAAGTATAATCTGAGTTACAGCCAACAAAAAGTCCTTCCCCTAAGAGCCTCAACTAAACCACAACCTGTGCAAAATAACCTAACGGTGCACAGCAGACTGACCCATGCATTGCAGCAACCTAGTTATGAGAATCTTAAGTCTTATAGTAACTTGTAAAATCATTTTTACAATTGTTTATTGGCACAATAAGCAAGTGTTTAGCAAACAAATTTGCAAAGCAGCTTTTAAAAGGGCAACAAGGAGGTCAGACTCTTCTCTATATTTAGCATTTTGTTTGTTTCTAATTAATTCCTTGAAGTAGAAAGCCACAGGAAGACTAGATGAACTTACTGAAAGAGTTCCATCACAGGAATAAAAGCACATGAAATTTTGTACAGTATATTATGGGCAATATTCTTAAGACTAGTTAGGCAGCAAAACCGTGATTTTTTCCCCTCTAAGTCCTAAAGCTAAAATGAGTAAGAAACTAAGAAATAGAAATTGGAAGAAAAAAAGAAAAACTAAGCTTCAAACAAGACAAAAGAAACGTTCTTCGGGATCAAGGAAACCAAAGTGGTGGCAGTAGAACCTAGAGCTGTAATCCACTCACAGAAAAACAGTGAAAAATCAGACACAAGATGAAAATACTAGAGTTCAAGAGGCCACAGAGAACAGTAGCATCGCAAGGGCAACACATTGTTTAATCACCATGAAATTCCAGATGACAGCACTCAAGGACAGAGAGGGAGGGAGGCATCAGTGCCTGAAAAGGAAAATGTGAAGAGCACAGGCAAAAAATAACAGTCAGGTTCTCTTAGTAGCAAGAAGCAATGAAAGCTTGAGTGAAAATGGAAAACCAAAACCAAGAGATTCCAGGGTTTGCTGGAACAAAATTGCAATGACCAAGGAAATTATTCTTAATTGTGTATTTTAATTATTAATAATATTCAATAAAGACTATTACAGCTTATAACTCTGCTTATCCTGACAGTTTCTACAATGACATCTGCCTTGATATTTTAGGAAGGAAGACCAATATGTCTGCAAGAGTTACAAAACACTTCACCTCAAAATACACAAATCCTTCTCCCAGAAAGGATAATGAACTTTACTCAGCAGATATGGTTGCCCAAATAGCAACAACGGACAGCTCTGCAAACCACTTAGAATAAATTTTATGCTTGGAACACAGGTTCAGCCTCTTACAGAATATTACAGACAATCTTCTCGGAGTTAAAACTCCGATTAAGAGCTTTGAAAAATTCAAATATAAAGAAAAGCACTGAGCTTAACATAGCAGCATTGAGTGCTGGATGAACTAATATAAACAATATGGCTGTCTCTGATTTTAATTGACAGTCTAGCAAGAGTAGGCTCAAGTTTTCCAACCATTCTGGCCGTGAAAACACAAAATTTATGGTTTCCCTTACAGAAGAAAATAAAAGTCAAAGTTTCTCTCCGAAAGCACCATTTGAAAATTTCTGAAGTGTGATGGAAGACAATTAGTATGACAAACTAATTTATCTCCAACACTGACATAATATTTTCTCCAGTATAAAATTGTTGCTATCTCCGAGGTCTCCAAGGTTCCTGACTGCAGCTGAGTAACTGTTCAGTATGACATTCCAGCAGCTCAGAAAACATGCAAGAGTAAGGTGAACATGACATTTGGAAAAAAAAATTAAATGGATAACTGGATCTCAAGTAAACGTATTAAAATTACCAACAAGCCATTCTTAACTCACAGGATGTTTGATCTTACCGAAGCTAACCAACAAGCCATTCTTAACTCACAGGATGTTTGATCTTACCGAAGCTAACAAAACAATTATTTTACACTACAGGTAGTCAGCCACTGCCTTGCTTGCAAGTACACTTTCCCCTTTTTCAAAAAACAGTGAACTTCCTAGTCTTTTGGAAAACAGTACTGTGACTATGCAGTTATACTTCTCTAAAGTAGCATACCAACAGTTTTCAACACACTAGGATTCATAGTAGGTTATTTGTGCAATGGCAGCGGTTATGATTGATGATATGTAAAGATCTGATCTGTTGCAAAGAGGATGTAACACAAACCACAAAGGAACTACACACTTCAGCCTGTGTTGGGCACCACATAATGAAGACCATACACTGGAGATCCTGAACATTTTCAGCCAATCTTTTTATTCTGGTAGATTTCACAACTTTGCAGAAATACTCTGCCCTTGAAAGATAACATATCTAGCAACAGCCTACAACAAAGTATCTACAAATCTCTGGTTGCACACCATGGCCGTCTTCCCCTGCCATCGTTATAGATGCAAACACAAAATTATTAAAGCTTTCTTGAATCTGCTCGCATTGCTATTTATTCCACTTGCTGGGAGACTGAACAATGCACAGCATTTTCAAACATGTAATGCTGAAATGCGGAGGATTATTACTTGAATTCACTGCTATTATTAGGTACCTCTGGAAAAGATACACTTTTTTACACCACTTTCAGTTGGTCATGTTAAAATATATAGCATGTTTAAATTGTGTGGTTTGGTGGTTTGGGTTTTGCAAAGGTGGAGAAGAACACTAGCATTACAGCTGTTTTGTTTAATTGCTTATGTGATATTCAAAACATAAGAACTGGGGGGAAAAAAAAAGAAAAAGCTGATTTCTCAATATTGAAGTTTAATGCATAGTCCATAATCATATTTCTAGGTACTTTAACTGGACTACAGTCATTTAGTACATTAGTGTAGTCTGTATGCCTATGTCCTCACATATGAGCATTTTAATCTACTAATTTTCCTTTATGAATCAGGAATCAGTAGCCTCTACTTAAAAACAAGTGAAGACTTAAAGCTCTCAGAATGTAATGATAGGGCCCTGTACAGTGATAAATGAGAGCGTTACTACAGTCCATAGAAAATATGATACCATTCTCTAGAGCAATGTCATCCAATGAAGCGTCTTTTCACTGCATCTTGATCATAGCCACCAAACAAGTCTCAAGTAGAATTTACTACACATTGCAGGATACATCAAGACTGAGCAGGTTAAGTCTGCTACACAATATCACTTTTTAAAAAAAAAAAAAGTTGAAATAAGGACAAAAAAAAAATCTACCTGGTACGGTAGCTGGCTTCACATATTACCACCATTACTTACTGAAAATTCTGAATAAATGCATAGCCAAATCTTTTTTTCTTAAAACAATTGCTAGCTAGGACTTAATATTCCATTTTTATCTTTTGGAAAAGAATGATTAGTAAGCCTCTTGAGTCATTATTTCATACTTCTAGAATAGATAAAATAGTTATAGTAGACTGATACATGAGCCTAGCTCCTCTCTCAAACACACAAGCAAGCTTCCAGACCAACTTCTGGGAATGACAACTTTCCTTACTGGTGCCAAATGGAAGCTTTAAAGTACTTGTAATGATAAGAAGTTTAACTGTGTTGATCTCTGTTCATAAAGGAGAAGGGCTTCCAGTGCACTACATAATGACAAGAAAAACTGCTACAGAAGAAATACAATAATATTCTTAATATTTAAAATGTCTTCGAGAGCTATAACATGTATATGATGCAGTCTAGATGGGTACTATCAAAGCAGTAAGTGTTTTAGTGTGAACAGAAATGTTAAACGTTTAAGTACTTGCTCCCTCAGATAGCATATTTTCACAGACTCACAGGATAGCTGAGGTTGCACAGCACCTCTGGAGACTGCCTAGTCCAATCCCTCGGCTCAGAGCAGGGTCAACAAGAACAGATTGCTATGGGTCATGTCCAGTTGAGTTTTGAGTACCTCCAAGGATGGAGACATGCAAGCTACATCAGCTCCAAGCATAACCTGTTCCACTGTTTGACCATCCTTGCAAAAAAAGTTTTTTTATTACATTTAAATGGAATCTTCTGTATTTCAGTTTGTGACCATTTGCCTTCAGTGACCACCACTGAGAAGAACCTGGCTCCATCTTCCTCATTTCCCCCATCAGGTATTTATACACATTGGTAAGATTTGCCCTGAGCCTTCTCTTCTAGAGAAGGCCCAGCTCTCTTGGCCCCTCCTTGTACAACAGATGCTCCAGTCCCTCAATCATCTTTGTGGTCTTTTGCTGGATTCATCCCAGTATGTCCATACCTTTCGGGTACTAGGGAGACCAAAACTGGACACCATACTCCAGATGTGGTTTCACCAGTGCTGCCCTAAATCTAAAATTGCCAAGCTTTAAATATTACTTTACCTGAAATTCTTCATCCTCTTTCATATTTCAGTTGTTAGAGATAAAAAAACAACACAACTTTACCATTTTTCATACACAGATTATCAGCAACTCAAGTGTTTAGAAAACTAGTTTTTACCTTTTAAAAACATACAAAAGCAAATTTTATCCTAATCCTTTGAATCAAAACACAGACTAATTGAAGAGTGGGCAAATGAGCCAGCTATCTACAAATCCTCCAAGAGTAAGGAGGATGTAACCACAACACTAAGTCAGAAAAAACAGTGCCACATTTCTCTAATCTGGTCAATTATACCAGTTACTATTTAGAGATACCTAATAAAATAACAGACTGACTTCTTTTATTGGCACTTAATAAAGAATTCTTCCTGAAAGAGAAAGAAGGAAACAACACAAAGCATATACAAATAGTGAGTCTAAAAATGGTCATGAGATTATCTTAAGTCATAACATTTTATTAGAAATATTGGGGGGGGGGGTGACTTTTGGCTTTTAGGACTCATGTTTTCAAATTTGTAATATCAAGAAGGCTGTAAACTTCTCTTAAAAATTAGATATTCTTACAGCTGCATGTTCTTAGAGCTTCAGCTCTAAGAAAAAAACAACAAACACAGGTATCTCAAAACTCATAAAATTAGTTAGACACACTGGAAAACTTAACATGATATAGAACATCATTACTGAAAGAATGGCCAAGATGCAAAAGCAATAGGTTTTAACTTACATTTGAGTGTTTCTCCAGCATAAGGGATATGTAGCTTAAACCGATCACAGCTAGGTCCAGGCGTCAAGGATGTACAACTAAAAATGAAGAGAAGAATATACTAAGCAGTTACAGATGGTAGCAGACACTAACATTATTCTACAGGGTACAAACAACTGACATAGTAAAGATGTTGTGAATACTAGAAATACTCATCGTTACATTCTGGGAAAGAAGAAAAGGTGGGAAAGATGCAGGAGGCCCTTTCTCTTTTGATAAGCAGTTCTCACAACAGCATGAGAAACTTTAGGATCTGTGCCAGCAATCATCTTTCCCATTTTAACACAGAAAATATACACATAAAATGTCCCGGTTTGAAAGAGTCATTAGAATACTAACAATTAGTCAGTCAAAGCCATCAAATTCTCTACTTTGTATACAATTTTGCAGGTCACAACTCTCTACCTATGCCACAGTAACATGGTTACATGCTCCCTATCCCTGTCATCCAGATACCTGGGTTCAATCTTAGTTTTAATACAGCAACATTCAGTCATTTTTACTTATTTTAACATTTAATTTTTCCCTTGTGGAAAAGTCTCACAGTGAGCCTCCAGCCGAGAAAGTTTCAGAATCAGCTATTTGATGCTATGACAACTGAGCATGTATGTTCATGATCTGTGACTATTTCATATCTCCTGTTTTTCTGGAACACCGCAACGGCAGTTGGGTTTCATGGTGGTAAGCGAGCATTTCATGAACACAAAAGTCACTGAAAAACTATTTAGTGTCTAGGCCAGAGATGATCAACTTTTTTTACACCTTTTAAGTCTTGTACAAAATCTTTGCAAAACAAACAACCAAATATTTCAGCTACAAAGGAGAAACAGTGACACAAATTGTTTCACTGGCAGAAATGGTCCCTGGAGCTCTCAACACTCTGGGCTAGTGGGCATATGACAGGTCCCAGTAGCAAAAATACTGGAAGCCCTTAGCAGTTCATTGCTTTCTGTATCTAGGGATCCTGATAACCCAGAAGTCTTCTTGCAAGCCTAGGATCACTGAGAATTGTTTATAGCCCCAGTACAAGAGCTCTGCTTATTGCAAGCCGCTTAAAGCTCAAAGCTAAAGACTGGTCAACTCTAGACAAAACAAACAGTGAAAAGAAGGTAAAATAACTTGCCTAAGCTCATATATCAAATCACTGGTAGAGCTCTAATACAAGTTACTGACAATATAATGAAACAAAAGACATGCTTACTGGGCAATACACACAGCCAAATGCAAAAAGATGGGTAGGCCAGAAAGTGAAAAAATTCTGATCCTACCTTCTGAGATAGAACATGGTAACTCCTGCAGCTCTATCTGTCTTACTGCAGAAGAGGCATCAGAGCAAATGGGGCAATGTTAATTCCCACTAACATACTTAAAATGCTTCAGAGAGCTATTTCTCTTGGATGCCAGCTCTAAAGTCTCTTTTCTCTTTACACTTGCAAGTTAAGGAAACCATGTGCACTAGCTTCAGATTGTTTTTATTCAGTGAGCTACATTTACTATTTAATCAAATTTGTGCCCACACATAGCTTCATCAAAAAGAAGCACAACTACAGATCAATTAACTTAAATGAAGTTTCCACAAAAATACCAGAAAACATAAGCAAACCAGTTGTGTGCACCTAGAATCTAACAGATACAATTAGTAGCCTGCATTGATTCACAAGAATACACTACACTTTTTCAGCATCATGACAGAAATTAGATAACTGTCCTTGCAAATAAAAGGGAAGCAACATACTTGCTATCTTCACTTTAGAAAGGTTTTTGCAATGTCTTGTGAGAGCACCATGCAAAACAATCTATAGAAGCATAATTTAGATACAACTACTATCATATGTGTGCAGAGCTGACTGCAGAGCAAGTTTCAGAAAAGATTAGTTCACATCTTGCTTCATTCAGGAAGAATGCACTGACTGGGTTTTCTTCTGGTAGAATACTACCTCACATTTCATTGAAACACTGATGACGGAAAAGAGATGATGTTTATTACACCTGCTGATGGTGCCAACATGAAAGGGAATGCAGTATGCTGGACGACAGGGCCGAAGCTGAAAAGTGCTTTGATTTAATGGTCTATACTACTTCTTTTTGAATTACACCTAGGTAGGGCTTAGCAAGAACAGTAAGTATCACCATCCTGACTGGGAGTAAAATTGGGTTCTGTTTGAGAACAGGAAAGATTGGCGCTCCAGTGCACCAGAAACAAGAGAATATAATTTTTTCAAAGATGTGTGGGTTTTTTTAGTAGGTGAGAACAGCCAAACAGGAGTGCCCACTGTTAGGGTGTTTTCATGGCTGTGGATGAACTTTACAGCTATAGGTATGAGACTATTCTTACCTACTTTCAAGTCATTTCTAAGGCTTACATCACATAAGGCCAATTCTAGGCAGCATACAAAAAAAAGCAACACAAAAAAAAAATCATTTGCAAGTTCCAAAATATCTCTGCAACATCAGTTAATATTTAATGGAAGTTCCCTTCAAAATATCACAGGTCACAGTCTGAGGCACATTTCACAAATACCATCAAAATAACATTGTTGCTAGCTTTTCAACAGACACAAAAAATTCTGATACTGCAAATACCCTACAATCTTTTCTTTTAGCACAATGGGCCATTTGGAAATACTTAGGGAAAGTATAATATTCTTTAACATTAATATAAAAGCCTGATTTAATGGTAAATGTCCCTAAAAGCAATACTAAGTATTTTCCCTAGATTATTATACTCCACTAGAGATGTTTTTAATTTTACTGGTCTAGAAATGATGGGAAGTGACAGTATTCACAGTTTGTTGGGTTTTTTGTTTCGGTTTTTTTGGGGGGTTTTTTTGCCAAATTACTCTGGCTAGGCTGCACAAGAGACTTAAATAACTGCAATAGACTGAGCAACCTAGCAAAAATCTTACATACGTCCATTTGAAAGGAGGCAGTTATTTTTTAGTACAAACAGTAGAAGAGCAAAACTTCTAAGGCAAATCAAAACTTTGGTACATCTAGCAACTGATGTGTGACCTTATTTCAACAGAAAGCCACAAATGGCCTGGCTACGGACAACTTCTCTTGCTTGAGTTTACTTAACACATAGAACTGCTCATAATTACAAATGTGTCTGACCCAAAAGCTTGGTCTCTATCATCTCCAAAATGTAAGATTTTACATTTGCTGATCCTTTTACTTAACATGGTCCACATGAAAGTCACACCGAAAAGGAATGAATTGTAACAAGGTCTTTTAAAGATTATTTGTTGTCCTATCTTCACAGGGAATTGACAGATAGAACAGTAATATCTGCTGTTGAAAATTAATTTCAGTAGCTGACTCCATCTCATGATCAATAGATGTGCTATCTCCCTCTTTATTCATGGAAAAATATTACTGGTTTGCATATCTTCATCTAAATAGTCAGTATTTCACATAGGAAAGCCATGGAAGCAAGAATTAATGCTCTGATGCTCAGAGCAGTGATATGAATTAGTCTTCATAAGATGACTAATACTATACCACAAGATCTCCCACAATGGTTTCCCTACTAAAACATCAAAGAATTGTCAACTTGACGAGTTTCAGGAACAAAGGAATATGCTTGAATATATCACTTAAAGCCATGCTGCCCTATTCAAAGGAGCTGTGCTGAGACCTATCGTTGGGATCTGGTAGATGGAATCAAATATACAAGAAACTTATCTCCTGAGAGAGGAGTTTGTATTCAGCTTTTAGCTAAGTTCCTTGAGCAAACACAGCAGATGAAACTTGAGCTGAGATACATTACATACTTATAAAATACGTATTCCAAGTAGAAGACAAGTAGAACATTCATTTGTTGAGTGTTTGATGCATCTTGAAGTTGGGATTGTCTACGACCTGTTGGGAGAAGGTTTCTTTCACAGTAAATAAAACACATAAACTAAACCAATTCTTATTCAAAGAAGAAGTTACTGTCAGCACCAGATGCTTAGTTAGAAGTGCTCAGAATTCTTTACCAGCCACAAAAGGAAACAGGAAAGATTATCCAAAAAAAAAAAAAACAAGGGATGGGGGAATATAAAAATAAATAAATAAATCAGAAAAGTCACTCAGTTTTGCTGTTTGGAATAAGGCATCAGCCTAAAATGATAGGTATAGTAGAAGGTATTTTTCTGCAAAATTAGTACTTCTTCCCATAGCATTCTAAAAGCATCTAGAAAGGCAGTTCTAGTTGAGCTTAACATTAAGGTTTTCTCTTATACCAAAGTATTTCTAATTGACTCTATTTATCACAACTTCTTCTGTTTTAAGCTAAAATAAAATTATTCCCTTTCCTTCCGAGCCACTTAGATATTTTACAGGATTGAAGCCATGGTGATAAGGAGGACTGTGATTTATTTGATTGCTATCAAATTTCTTGATTTGAAAAGGTATGCAATGTGTTTAGTCATTCAAGTCTTTCTTAGATCATACCGAAGCTTTACCGCTTTTTCTATGTGAAGAGAGTTTTAGTCACTATGATTTCAGGATCCTAATACTGAGACTGTCTAACCTGAAGAGCCAGAGATGCAAAAGCTTCTTTAATCTCATGATGGTTAGGCTGCCACACTTGCTGTTCTTGAGGATCAGTACTTTTTGGATAACAGACAATTTTTTTTTATTCATCAGGCTGTTGATGTAAAAGCCAAGAAAGCTTCACACAGCATTAGAGATACCCTGATGGAGAACACTGCTAAAAAACAAAGTGCACACACACATATAAAGAGCAACACCACAAAGGAAGTTCTGACCACTGGCTGTATTCCCAACCCTTCCCAGCTCTAATATATCTAGTATATGTTTCCAATTGCTCCTATATCTGTCATAAAAAGATACTGTTAGGGAAGAAGGAGGTCCAGTTCCTTTCATAAGACAAAAAGCTAAAGAAGAAAATCAGTATTATTTTAGTAATGACGAGACACAATTCAGTCAGTGGTTTAGAGGCTGAAGGTTTTGTCAGCAAGAGTCAAATACAATTCAGAGGCAAAGACAGGTAAATCCCTTGTTACTAGTAAGAGGCAGCAAACTCAAAACTCCACCCAAAACTCTTATTGTGGCATTTCCTAAGAAAAACACCTTAATGTTAAACTCAAGTAGAACAGCCTTTGTCAACGCCTTTAGAATCTTCTTTCCTCCCATTTTTGTAGATGGAAATCTGCTCCAGTGTTCCTTGGAGACACAATATTTCATCCCATTTAATTAAAAATTGATTGCAGAATTCACAACAGATGGGTAAGTCATCTACAGAGGCATTACGAATAATTAAGTGTATGGAGGGGGGAGGAGAGTGGAAGGAAGGCCAGCAGGTGACAGGTTTTTTGCAAGGATCAGGAAACAGAAAAATGGTGAAAAAAAAAAATCACATTTTATAGAGCTGACACTGATGGTGAAAACCTGTATCATACTGCAGCTCCCTGTAACAGTGCACAAATCTTTACAGGCTCCCAGAGGCCTGCAAATACACAGAAGAGTACTGAGCAGCTGCTGCTGAAAACCAACACATCCAACCAAAATTCTGCCAATCAGGCAAAATTTGAAATGGGAGAGATAGTCTAGTCAACCAATTTTCATCTTCAGTTCCCCCACTTTATACAGGCATATATAATACACATATGAGAGAAAGGGACTTGCACTTAAAAGATAAAGACACACACCACTGCTTTTGGGAAATAAAAATCCAGTTACATTTAGAGTGATTGCTTCTTACGTACATATTTTAATTAAAATAGTAAAATCTGAAAACCAATTTATAATTACTCCAAAGAACTTTCCAATAGATAAACCCACTGTTTTCATAAAACTCATTTGTACCCTAGCTGGTTTCTTTGAACTTCGTATAAAATTGAACTATACATAAAGACTACTTTTGGTATAGCAATACAGACAATCATGTTTTTGAAACCTCTTAGTATGGATGATATTGCATAATCGCAACAGTATTTCAATCCATAGTTATCAACTGGGAAACTCCAAGGTGTCTCCAGGTATGTCAACCATATTCCCAACAAAACCTTAATCTACTGTAAGTGCTGATTCTCCTATACGTACATATTTATGTTTTCTTGTATGAATTTCATCGTACTAATTGGAACTTTTAGAAAGGAGTGGGATGCTAGGCAAAACACATACCCTAGGAAAACAATCCCTCACTTTCCTTCTGCACCCACAGGCAGATTTGCATTTTTTAAAAAGTAAAGTTCAAATAACTATTTAAAATTAAATCAGCTGCCAGCAACCTGCTTTCACTAGAAACACTATATAAAAGCATCTAATGACTACTGTCGTTAGTAAAACAAATAGAGCAGCTGTATGTTAACAGAAAATGTAGATTTACTTAATAGGAGTGAGAGTTTGCCAAAACAGATCTTGCAGGCGGGGAGAGCTCTGGGCCTGCTTCTAGAACTGCAAATCTCTTTCACATCTGCCCTGATCTTGTGGCAGGTGTCCTGCAATCTCCCAAATTACAGGTGCCTCTCCTGGAGGCAGACATTCAGCCCAGGCTCTATGGGGAAACAGAGGAAGCACACACATACATATATATTTTTTGAAGTACTCTCAGAGAATTTCTACATTAAATGAAAGCACATACAAACCTCACATGGTTGTGATTTTTTTTTTTTTTTTGCATCACAAACTCCCTGTTCATTTAGCCTAGGAAGGCTGATTTTAGAACTGCTCTTTTCCAGTCAAAATAGTAGGATGGGTTGGAAATGGCCACCACAAAAAGGAATATGAAAACAGAGCTGATAACCAGCACCACATCTAATATACTTGCAAGCGTACTTGAAAAAACAGCTTGAAGAACAGACTATCTCAAAAGTTTCCCTACAGCTTACGGTGGGAGCTCATTATTATTAGGTCTCAAGGAGCCAATTATGATACAAATTAAGAAAAATAATTAACAACTGACAATGGAAAGTTTTCAACAAAACATGCTTTACAAACATGGTTTAGATGCTTTAGAAACATCTTTTATAATCAAATTGATTACCTTTGTAAGCAAGATCTTTTATACATACAGGTAATTGCCTGTAACTCCCTTTAAAAACTACACGTGGCACAATCACTCCCCAAAACAATAAAATAGAAACAGAAAATGGAAGTTTTAATGTAGGAGTGATTAAAAAATTAACAGAAACAAGAAAATTGCAATGGGATAACACTCATAATGCCCACTCCAGTAGACTACATTTTGGTAAATAAACTAGTGAATTCACAGTTTCATAAACTACCTTTCTGTCACATGTTCAGGCAAGGGAAAGGCACTACTTCATCATACTGTAAGACCAGCTGTACCCCAAATCCCTGGAATGCATAAGCAAAGTTTTAGAGAAGACTGTGAGGGAGTGGCAGACTCATCCTTTGGATTTACTTCGTCTCCTTCCCTCTTCTCAGATTCAAACTCCTGTTTCATACTTTCACAGATGCCATTTGATTATGTATTAGGTTCTAACTCAGTTCAAAGTAATAATCTCTCATGTTCTACTTCTACTGTTCACTAATGTGAATTCAATCTCTGAAGAAAGAAAAAAAAAATCAGACAAGGAACATTTTTACTTTTAGATTACTCTAAAAGAGAACCATTCTTCGCCAAGTATGAAATTACAGTCTACCACCTGGAGTTTCAGATCCTTTCAGCATTCACAGAAAGAGCATATGCATACAGAAAGTCATGAAAGCTAAGCTATTATAAACGTAAGTTTTAAGAAGTCATTTAGCATTGCTCCCAATACCACCTGTAGTAGCCATAAAGATTCCCAACTTATTTTCTAAGTAATTTATTTCACACCATAAAACTGTTTAGTTTCCTGGAAAATGCAATGAATTGGTATCAGGAAAAAAACATAAGGACTAAAAGCAGAGTTCGTGTTGATATATTTTCCCCCTTTAACAAACTAACTAAACAATATTGGGAGGGGTCCAGTGATACTATGTCTTTTCACATTTTCTTTTAAAGTTTTCTTCTAATGGCAGATTTTTAGAGCTTTCTGGTCACAGATCTCTTAATTATTTGAATTCCTAACCTTACAAACTCTCAGAAGAAATTTATCTTAATACAACACCATGAATTCAGTTCTTTGGATATGAAAATTAGACCAAGCAAGGATCACCAAATTTTGAATATAACACCCTAGTTTTCAGTTGCACGTACGTTCAAAAGGGTAACTTCAAATTGTGTATATGCACATAAAATACTACAGAACTGGAGACACAGCAGAAAGCCTATGAAAAGATGACACCCAAACAAAAATATCGGTAGTTCTCCTATTTCTACTATTGTTTTAGATTAATTACAACATTAAAGATGATACACAATAAACTAAAAAGACAGGAAAATCCTAATCATACACAAAATTACAACAGATCACACAGTGGAACTGTACCTGCAGAAAACACGCCCCACATAGCTGCATGTTATATTTTCTCCAGGAAGTCTGGCTCAAGAACCTTTCACCTCTCTTTGTCTTTCTCTAACTTGTTCTCACATGAATTCCCACAGTTCACAGCCACCTCAATTGTGCTAACACTATTTTCAAGCCTACTCCATAAAGCATAAAATTATTCATCACTCTCTCCATCTAACTATACCTAAAGAAAGCAGTTCCATTACCCTCTTCTTGGTGATAGTTAAAAAAATCCTCTCCTCTCCTGCAAATACTAGTTCTTGCCTTCACAATCCAATTCACTGTTTTTTCCCAGCATCCCAGTAGGAGCTAGACATGGCTTATCCCTTAGCAACCTCGCAGGCACAGAAGAACAGGTAGGACCTCCTGCAAGGATGACACTACTTATGAGCAGAGTCACCTTTTGATCCCAGTGGGTAGACTGGACTCTCTTTTCAAATTTCCTATAACTTTGTGTCCCCAACCCATTGCAAATGCCTTGACCTGTCTTTATGCCACTTCCAACACCTCTCCTACATCCTCAAGTTCTCCTCCCTCCTGCATCTATCTAATAAAACTTATTTTTGCCTATGTGCAACAGGTTAAAACTTAAACATCAAAAGTCACATGGAAGATATTATAACCTTCAAAATGTCCAAGGAAATTATTTCTTTTAAGTGTCTTCATTGCCTGTAAATGGTTTGCAGTTGGCCTGAAATAATTTCACTTTTATAGCTTTTAAGTTAAGGCTTCTGACTAAGATTTATGGCAGCCTAAAAAACAGGACAGATAGTCAACTATCTATTAGTTCAAAAAATGCTCATTACAGAAGAATTCTTAACAAAGAACACAAAACACTGTGTTATTCCCCCCCAACAAAATAAAAAAAAATCCATGGCTGAAGTTCATAACCAAATTGTAAACCAACTTCAGAGATTGAAACCAATATTCTAGAAGAGGTACAAAACAGAAAGAAATCATGTAGAGTGGGAGACATTTTGAAAAGTCACTGGTAACCCTAACTATAAAAAAAGAATAAACCAAACAAGTTTTTCTATGGAACAAAGAACTGACCATCCAAAACAGAGCAACAGGTACTCTGTCACATTTTTGGTTTAAAAATATTATTTCAGTGATGCACAGGAATCTGGGGTTTTTTAGGAAAATATAATTTTAGAAGTTTTTATATTTGGCTTTTTTTGCCTCTTCTCCATAATCGAATTCTGCAGTTTCTTTTAATTAACTCACTTGGGATTCTTTTATCTTACAATAATAAAAATACTCAGTCCTAGTGGTCTAATTTTATTCTTTCACCCATATACCACAAAGAAAAGAACCTGTGGCCTACACTGCAGAGTGGTTTGCCTCAGACATACCAATTCCCTTCTCTCAGGAAAGACAAAATAAGTATGTTCCTTTTTATCAACTTTTACTTTTCTATGGATTACTTAGGAGGTTTGCCTTTACCTCAAGGACTGAATTCAGTATCTTCAATAAAAACATCAATTTCAAGAGCAAACAAAACTCTGTTCACTTACACGTACAGCTCAAAGTATTCTTTTCAGATGCTCAATTCCAGTTAGATAATAGTTGCTTCAAGGTATGCCTACACTGTGCAGTGCAATGCCAAGTAAACGCCTTAGCTAAGTATATCAAGGAACAGATTAAAATAGCTCAGGCATAGCACTGCATTGGTGTGGTTATCCTGTTTCCAGTTGAATTTGAGGTATTAAACCTACACTGCAAATTCAGTGCTGGACAGAGCTACCCGACCGGTCAGAAAAATTCATTTTGTCATCAGTCAGAAGAAAGAGCACTATGACTGATGGTTCAAAAGATCCCAAAGCATTTATAAGGGTGCATTTAAAAGGGCAGCAATAGAGAGATGACAACCTAAGTGCCAACAAAAGAGACTCTTATGACAATGAAACTTCCCTTTGAAAATTTTTACACAGGCTTACACAGTGATCAATACATTGTAAGAAAAGGCATGTACAGTTTTTTTATTTCCCACACTGTTAGAGAATGACTGTAGTTAAAAAAGTGTACAGATTCTGTTTTCAAAAATTAGTGGTTTGCTTCGTTTATCATCACTGACTCACAGAAGTAATTTACAGAAGTATTCCCATTGATTTCTGTTGGCTGTAATATAAATGTGGCAGAATCATATATTCAACACTGTTGCATACTGTTCTGTCAAGATCGAGCCTCTGATCATCTCCTATGCTTTTAAAGCCCCTAAACTCATCAGACAATGACTGCAACAAACAGGTTAAAACAAAAAATAATAAGCTTTTGCTTCAGCTTCATTACAAGTGTACATAAGCTATGTAATGTCATGCCATGTATGTGTATATGCGCTTGAGAGAGTCAGGCATACGTGAAGTGTAATTGCATACGTAAGGCTGGAAGAATTTACCGACCAGCTGTCCAGGAATATATTCTTCTCTACTCAGCAGAAGAATAAAAAAATTAAAAGCCAGTTGTTCTCAGCTTCTGGTGATATGTAAAATGCATCCTAGATCCATGGTATGCTAGAGATCTGTCTAGCTTACATTAAACAAATGCCGCATCTGTGTGATGCAAGGGTTTGGAAAAGGGGGAGAAATTGGACCAGGTACTGAATTATTAGTTTTTTAGCTATCTTCACAACCAAAAAAAAAGTCTTAAGAATTTTTTGTCCTGCAGTGATGCACGATGCAAAGAAAGAAGACGGACATCTGTTACAACAGCAGAAAGTCCTTGACAGAGACCTGTTAACGTAGGCTTTCAAGAAGTGTTCAATGAGTTACCAAAGTACAGATAGCCAAAATACATTTAAATACCTTGCTAAGGTACATCTTTCCAACTGTGTTTGGCACATATGTTAGTACTACATCATGTGAAGCTCTCTAAACAAATTAGAAAAGAAACAGTTGGCATCTGTATCAGTCTCTTCTCATTTTTATTAACGCGTAAAACTGGTAGACATCACATTCAGTTTTTTCATGGTCAGACAAGAGGAAGTCACTCACTGTCCCAGTCTAAAAATACCAAAGACATACTGTGCAGTATTTAAATTGAATTAGGAAAATGTATGTAGCCTTTCAAACTAGAGCCCAAGTTACTGCAATTATCTAATACTACCTTTACTTTTTAAAATCCTTTCTTTACTCATGGCACTTGAAACTGACAAACACACACTTTTTTTCTGAACAACTTCAAGCACCTTGTTTAAAACTGGTGTAAAAAAAATGCCAAACTTTGTGGAGAATATTTACAAAACCATTACCAAATGTATGCACTATGCTTAGATCTTTATCAGACAGACATTTTGCCTTTGTTTATTCAACATTCAGAAACAAATGCAGGAGAGTGCAATCTTAAGGACAGTCAGTCTTTTTGGACCAGCACAGAAAAATTGTTGTTTGAAGTTCCAAGTGCTGCTCTACAGTGACACCTCTCGCATTGTCTCATCAGATCTTCAGCCTGTTAATTTTTGCTTGAGTGTCAATAAGCTACTAGTAATAAGCTTCTTTGTCGTGAAGAAATATATTTATCAGAAACTGGAATGAAATTACCTACTCCGTGCAAAAGTAATAGTTTACTGCTGTACTGGGTAAGTCATAAAGTACTCATAAGACCGTACGTCCCCTAGAAACTGCCACATCCTTTCAAGTATACATTTTACTCAGAATATAATTATCTTTTAAAACAGCTTTTCACAGTAATTGGGTTCAGAAGAGTCAGACTCATTACACTTCATACATAAACAAAATGCATGTTAAAAAAAACCCCTACCTATTGATATCAATGTGAACGATGGAATGTGAACTTTCCTCAAGTAACTGAAGTACAATCTTTCAATCTAAATTAATCAAAAGATCAAACAAAAGCTTTAAATAACTGCTACAGTATTGTAATAGTATTTCACAGTTAAAAACCAATATTATTTCAAGAAATACTCATGTAAAATGCATATTTACTTTAAAAAGGGAAATGCCCAAAAGAAAGGGAAATACCAAAGCATATTGCATTCTACTTGATAACACAAAAAAGTAAATCATCACTGCTCACTAGGAAGCAGGGCAATAAAGTTATAAATATCTTATTACAGCTTGATAGTAAATTTGTATCTTAAAATCTACTCCAGATAGTACTACATTCTTTTGACCACTCTTCATATAGGTTTCTTTAAGGAACATAACTGATCATAAACATAGCTCAGTATCAAGCAAAGAGGCAGAAATCAATAGCGAATCAGACAGGTGCAAAGAACAAAGTATCAACATGGTTTACTACAAACAAGTTACATAAAATTTCCACAATTAATGTCCTCATAAATATGGAATAAGTATAATCAAACAAGTATGAAATTTAAAATTGTGTTATGAGTGGATATCTAAAAAAATAGAATCTTAATATATGCAGCTTTAAATCACTGTATTCATTTTGAAATTCTGCCTGACGCAACACATCAAAGTAATTGAAAAAACAAAATAAAGTTTGTTGAGTAAGAATAGGCTTGCAGCATAATTTGAGGCTCAAGCATGAGCCCTGATGAACAGCTGTAGGGGGGAAAAAAAAAAAAAAAAGAGTTCTCAAAGGCAATGACCACCACAAATATGTTTTTCACTATTGTAACACACCATACCAAAAGCAGCAGCTTCTTAAATAACTGGATTCTACATTATACAATAATTAAACCCTTCACATCAGAAAATATCCTGTATTTCTAAATCTACCTAATAATTGCTTTTTTTTTATTCAACATCTTCCCATGACTGTATGTATAAATTCTAAGAAAAATGCCTTAGCCACAATGCAGTTGGTTATGGGTAGATTTTAATATCTAATTAAGATGGGTCATTATTTCAAAGAGACACGACTGGAGATTAATTGAATGATACAATATATGGCATTGACTCAATTGGCAGCAGTATTTTCTTTGGGTCTAGAACAAGATAATACCCTATATAAGAGCTAAAATGCTTTGATCCACTCTGTCATCTTGAAGAATGTCTTTTATTAATGCAACAGAGATGCCTGCCAGAGTTTTCTTATCAACAGAATCAATGCTGCTAAAGGTGCTGTATTTCAGATATGACCTAACTCTCAGGTTCTATTTTTGTTCACTGTGGAGCCCTTTTTACAAGAAAGAAGGTAATAGCTGCGCAGACTTGGCCACCTAACTTTTTATTACTATTTCTATTGAAGAGTTTCCTTCTTTCCTGTCATGCCACGTTGCTGAGCTCAGTTCGGGGGTACTCACATTTCTTTACTCACTCTGCATCAGCAGTGGCCATATAATTCCTATAAATAGGACTTGATCCTGAAGGTCCTACTTATAGTTATAAATGTATGCAAGTGTCTGATGAGACTAGTACTGTCTGATGTTTGTAAAACACACAGACATTATGGAACTGTAACGTATTATTATAAAACATTTACATACTCAAAGACTGCAAACCAATAGGATCTCCTTTCTATGAGATATTTCCCTCCCACACTTACAAGCAAAGCAAATTAACGTATCATCATACCTCATACTTTTAATCTAACATCAGCTCTTTAATACAGTTTATAAAACACAACAAAACTAAGTAGTCAATCTTAGCAGTAAGTTAGAATAAGTGCAAAATAAGTTCTTTACTAAAACTTCTCACATATGGATTGACTTTTCAAATAATTAAAGGCTTAATATGTTTGACATTTATAAATCAAATTCAACTGACATGATAGGTTATAAACCTGGAACTTGACCTTGCACTGGTGAAATAAAAGGGAAATTGCTTCCACTTTTCAGCTGAGAATGTCAAAACCAAGGCTCTGAATGGGCAAGCCCTTGGAGATACTACTGTATTCAGTATGTTACCATTATTCCCTGTTAACACAGCTCCAGTCTCTAAAACCTAAGACATGAGAATGGATGGATCTTCAGTTTGTACATTTTGTTTTGTTATACATTGTAAAGCACTGGTCCGTCAGGGAAGTGGAGTAACTACAGTAACCCCTAATTTTCTATAAGAGTAACAGTGTGGTACATGACAGTGGAGCAGCCATGCAGCTCCTCCCCTTGACCCAGAAGCTTCCAGGTGCTTCTGTTTTCAAAGTTAATAGCTATTGAGATGATTACCTTAAGTATTTTAACATCTTAAAGGTTACAGTAAGATTGTATTTATTTTATTCTTAAAAATGTTCCACACAGCACACCAGTTAAAGCACAAAATATTCACATGTTCTGTACTAAATTCAAGCTAGGCTATGGAAGAGATGTGTTTACAGCCCCTTTCACGTGTTGATAAATGTACAATCACTATTCAAAAGTTTCTGAGCTGATAGTACTTATAAATGGTCATATTCATTTGAGATCAAGAACTGCTTTTTATTTAACTTCAAGCATTTAATCTAGTACCTCTTCCTCACCTTCCTGTTCCACTTTTTTAATTTTAAAGCCTGATTCAGCCCCATTGAAACTGAAGGGAGTTTTGCAATTAATGTCCTGCACCTCATCCTCAATTCTCTATCAACTATTCTCCTCATTTTCCTCCTGTTTATGTCCAAACTATGTCCTTACACTTCTGTTTCTTCATGTGGATATCACCTACATTTGCCTCTGCCTGCTATTTCCTCTGCATTGTCATTTCTCTCTTTAAAAATCTTAACCAAAGTGAAAGCATACAGGGGTTTGAATCACCTCGTGATGTGAGGATAGGTGAGGAGAGTAGACCCATGGTTTTCAATCTGGTTTTGGACTCTCAAAGCTCTGCAAAGTTTTTCTTTAGAGGCAGTATCCAGCAACAAATTTAAATCTACTGACAATATGGTGGGTTGGGGATTTTCTTATTAATCAACTGACATGGGCCTCTCAAAAACAGTCTGCGGAGTCCCAAAGGCTCTTATATCAAAGGTGAAAGACCAGTGAACTAGATCTTGAGTTATGGAAGGGACTTCTCTATAATTCTGTGATGCACCCATCTTATGTTAAGTAATTTTACACTGCTTACCTGTTCAGTGACATCATAAAGCACTAAATCACAAGGAACTTTGTATTTCCACACTGATGCGTAAATTCAAAATTTTCTATTATAAATAAGCTAACAATGATTTATTTGTAACAAACAACAAAAATATTTCCTAAAAAGCCCACATGCATGAAATTTACATTCCAAAGAATTTTCAAGCAATTGCTAATAAATCCTGGTTAGAACAATGCTTTTAAGAAACTTATTTGTACAAAAAAAACCCCACACCTTAAAAGTAATTCTCAACTAAATGCAGAATCTTGATTATCCCAACTCCAGCTCCTAATAACCTCAAGCCATAAAAAAGCCTCAACATAAAGAATGAGATTCATTTCTATGGTCCAGAACAAGAAAAAAAAATATTGCTAGCACTTCCATACAGCTGAGCCTATGCCTTTAAACAAGATATGGGACAATCTCTGTCAGGGCCTGTACTTGTGTTGTAGACTCCATGTTCAACACAGTTACTATACAATTTGAATCACTGGGTTTCGGTGACAGGTGCAGTTGGGGGCAGTTTTTAGTTTTTTAAACATTCAGGATTTATCAAAGCAAATTCAAGATAATTTCGGAAAGATTGCTGGCTGAAAACTTTAGACACTTATTAAAAATACTTCTGAAAAGAGTCACCTAGAAAACATCACTTTATGTAATTTTAATCTATTAAAGGCAGGCAGCACAAGCATTCAGTGGGCAGAGAGCAAACCCCTTATCTACCTCCTGACAAGCTGAAACCTTCATCACCAGACTACAGCTGAGTTTTCTCTCTACTTTTTTTTGCACTCACTTCTCAGATCCAATAGGAGAAATGTAAGATAGCTCTCATCTCAGCCTTCCTAGAAGGCTAGTTCAAGAGAACGCTAGGTCTCGCGTGAAATGATAGCAGCAGATGCGTAACTGCTTATCCTGTCTCACATAACCTGCAAGCCTAAATGCCAAGCCAGACGACACTAATAACGAAGTTATACCTTCTCAGACCTCCAAGTAAATCCATACCCTGTCACAGCACCTTACGGGCAGGGAATGGTTCCTTTGAAACTAACCCTAGAGTTCCCATCTTCCTGAAAAGGCATTGTAACTACAAGAAAAATACCTCCCAAACTATCCATGAAACGATAATAAAGCAGCCTATAGAAGCATATTAAACAAAGTTTTCAGCAGAACTAAATTTTAAGCAACAGTGATTTGTGGTGGTTCTCAAGATCTATTGGCTTATGCTATCATTCAAAATTATACACAAAGCAGTAGTTTGTACAAAAGCGGTGATTTAGACATTTCATGCTAAAGTAATTTCAGGCTCTGAAGTCCAGTATCAAATGAATACCTGAATCAGGGATGCTGTTAGATGCCCAGCTCTAAAAGGAAAAAAAGCAATTTCTGACATGTCTCATCTTAAGTATTCTTTTATCAGTCACCTTGGGAGTCTCCCCTCTCTGCACAATGCCTAAAGTAAACTCTACTTTTAGCAGTTCACTTCCCCCATGCATTATTCACAGAGGTTACACACCCGAGTCCCTTTGTACATGTGGATCCCAAACTTCATTACTATCTGAAAACCATCATGAACCCTTCTGGAATTAAAAATAAAAGGAGTAGCTTTGCCTATTTCAAACCCTTGGCCCTATAGCCACTTGATGTACCGATCTTGAGGGAGGTCAGATAAAGGAAAAGTTACTTTTTCTCTTATTTAGCATATTCATGACTACAGGTAAGGTCACAAAAATTTATCTTCAAGTTTTTAATTTACAGAAAAGATCCAGTAAGCAAGTGATAAACAACAGGAAAAAGTGTTTATAACTACCTTACTGCTGAAGAACAGCACTATCAAGTGGCAGCGATGAAAGTGTTTTAACAAGATCGCTGTTGCCGACTATATGACAAATTAAGTCTCCCAAACTACAAAATGGTAGCAAGACAAAAAATAATCTACCTAGTATGTCAGCTCCAGATATATTGGAAATGCTTAAATACACACAAACCTAATAAAATTCAGTACTGAAAAGACATCTTAACTGTGAGGGGTTGTGTATTCTTTTTGGATGAGGAACTCACCCAGATTTCAAGTCTGTAATCCGTAAACAATTAGTAGCATCCAGTCCTACTTTTCCATTTCTGACCACACTGGAAATGAAGGGTGAGAGCGCTGGAGAAATTCTGTTCAAGGCAACTTCAGGTGACATTTTAGTACGTTCCTCTTTGCTTTTGTCTTGAGCTGCACAGGGGTGGGAAAAAAATAATCAAAAAATATCCTACTTATTTGATGTAACTTCACATGCACTCTGCAAACACCAAAGGAAAAAAAGCTAAGCACGCAAACAATCACGAATGTAGTGTAACTGAAGTGTGCACAGGTTTATAAAGAAAAAATAAACACAGGTAATTTTTTTTCCCTATCTCTGCAACATTCAATGAAGCCCGTTTATTTAATGTCAATGTAAAACCAGACTTATGTCCTAGGCTACTTTAATTCAGATCCTATCCCTATGAGAAAGAGAAATAAAAGTGAGGGCCATTCTGACACTTCACAGCCTAGCCCTTCTTGTGAGCATTTCCATTAGGAGTCTGTAATTGACACGCCACATTTGTTCTGCTTCCACTGAAATCAATGGGACTTACATTATTGACTGCAGTGGGACCAAGGGTTTGATTATCTCTCTCTATTCTCATTTGTAATTTTTAATACCACTAGTGTAACCATAATCAGTATTACTTTTACAATACTTCATCAGGTAGCTATTTACAGCATTTCATGATGCCTTTTAAAGGCTAACGCTGCTTTTCTTTCAGCAGTATCACCATACTCTTTGAAAGGCATCTTCATTCACAAAACATGTCGGGAAGCTGATGTACACACACTTTAAGCACAGCTTTTTCAGAAGTGCTTGCCATTGCCTGACCTTATGCTAAATTAGTTAGGCCACTAAGTTAGCAGACTTTAAGAACCTGCTCCATTTTAGCTGAAATGCAAAAACTGAGCCTGCACACATTTTTAACTCATTGCACCACAAAAAGGCTAAAGAGTGTGGACAACAGACTGTAGTAGGAGAACTGGGAGAAAAGAAGGGCAATTAACCTATTAAAATGCTAACTTAACATATTTTATCATATTCTTAGGCACAGAGTTCCAGCTGAAAATTAACTGAACTACACAGTTTTAGAAAACAAAGCCATAAATGACTCAAGGTAACACAAACCTGCCACTGATAAGCGGGGCAGAAGAGCTCGTACCTAAACTCTGACCATTAGAAGATATTTTAAAAAACATCCATTTAATTGAAAACCACCTATACATACTGTATTTACCTCTTCACAAAATGCTGCATATGGACTACTGTATTAATGTGTTCTGTGAAGACAGCGTGAACAACACAAGGCAATAGTTGCATTTTTCTGTTGTTTCTAACACTCAGTTCACAAGCATTAGTTGGTAACTAATGGATATTCTACAAACTAAAAATTCCCTGTAACCGGTAGCAACATTAAAGTTACAGATTTTGTTCTCATGAAAGACATTAACACTGAAATAGTATGAAACAATGTTCAAGGAAGAGTATTTATCCTAGCTATTTGGAATGTATCTGAATAAAGCAAAGGCCAGACACTTTAAGGCAAACAAAAAAGACTAATGAAGTAAGACTTCCTAAACCCAGTAATTATCTTTAATACACTGGTTGTTACATTTTATGGCAGCAAAGCAGCTCAAGATTAAATATCCATGTCCTAACATATAATGTGTTCTCTTTACATATATGATTTGCCATAATTGACAATGGGCAACAACTTAAGTTTGCTTAGCAAACACCTACAGCAATTTAAGATGCTACCTCCTGTTTGTTACTTTTCTACCAAAAATTACTGCCTACTCACCTTTATTCTTCCCCAGAGGAACTGAGAGATCACAAGCCCATACTTGACCTATTTCAATGCGAAGTCCAATAGCTTAGATTGAACAGCTAATAAAAATGAGTTTAAACTAAAATGATACTTTGCACTAGAGTGGCAAAAAACAGGGCACACATTTCAGTCTGCCAGCTCTGCTGTAGGGAGAGCAATTTTACCAGAGGGGCAGCTGGACTGATGAAGGTAAGAACTTCTCAAGCCATGAAAAACAAGCTACCCTTCTAGCAATCTTAAAGGTATACACAAAGATCTCAGAATTGGTTCTGATAATGACACATTTTAAGGGGACTCTGTTGTGAGGGTAGAATTGTGAGACTTAAGAGATACATGTAGTGATCAAAGTTGAACAGATGCACCTTCCAAAATGAACTGCAGGATGAGATTCCTTGTCTTTTTGTTAATAAAATACGCAGATATTGTCAAAACATGATGTAAATAACTGTTAGGCATTTTTCCTGGTTTTATTGCATCATTTCTTTAAGATCCACAATATCTTCTACATAACAAGCCAGATACACAATACTTAAAGGGTCACTATCAATTAAACTCACCGATTTATTTTGTAAACAAAGGTCTTTACAAACTATAACACAATTAGTACCATTTTCCTAAGTTTCAGTTGTCATATACACATTTTTTTCCCCTACTTAATTTTCCCACAGTACTGGAAACAGAACACAAACAAACTCAAGGGAAATAACAAAAACAAAATTCACTAGACTGTTTCCCTCCCAAAACAAAACATTTGAAAGAAGTAAACAAACTAACAGTTGAATCCTTTTAGATTCAGCAGCCTATCATTATGACTTCAAGCAAATGTAACATATGCTTCACAGTAACATGAAATCCCAAGCACCGCTTTGGGCACCAGGGAGTGTCCGGATACGAAATACTCTGTTCCTCCACCACCAGTAATAACATTATGGGCATTAAGTGAAGCTATAAGAAGGCAAAGGTGAACGCTGTGATGGAGGCCTTGAAGTGCAAGGGAACCTCTCCTGTCTAACCCTCTCCGCTTGGCTGTCAGCAATCTGGTTTTGTGGTTTTCACGTTGAGGGTGGCAGTGACAGGTGTCTGGGTGTGGGGAAAAGAGGGGACCCACGACCACCCCTCCTCCTGGCCCCGTGCCCGAACGCATCCCCACCTGCCAGCCCGGAATGCGACCGGCAATGCGGATCTGCAGACCCCGGGTAAACCCCCGAGTTCCCTCAGCCTTGGCACGGGAGAACGCGCGCCGGACTGGCCGCTGCCAAGGCCCGCTCCCTCCCCAGCCGGGCCCCGGCTGCCGGCTCACCGCCCCCCCGCCCTCCCCAGGCGAAGGCGGCGGGCCCGCCACCCGAGGCACCGCGTGCCGCCCCGCCCCGCCACGGCGGCGGCGCCCGGGAGCGGGCCGGGCGACCGCCGGGCGGTGCTTAGCCCAGTCGTCGCCTTGGGCCGCACCGGCCCCCACGCCGCCTCCTTGCCAGCTCCTCCCGAGCCGGGCCTGCAGCCTCCGGCGCCGGGTCCCCCACCGCCCCAAGCGCCCCGGGGCTGGCAGAGGGGGCCGGGGCCGGGGCAGAAGCAAGCCGGACGAGCGGGCGGGCAGGCCGCCCGCCGCGGCGCTCCCCCCAGGCCGGCAGGGGCGCTGCTCCCGCCCGCCCTTTCCCGTCCCGTCCCGTCCCGGGCCCCGCCATACCTACGGCGGCCGGAACACAGCCCCTTAGCAACAGCCGCGGCCACGCGCCCGTCCCGTCCACCCGCGCCCGGCGTGCGCGCCCCCGCTCCCGGTCCGCCGCGTGCGCGCCCCCGCCCCCCGCCGCCGCCGCCGCCGCCGCCGCTGCTCCCCGGGCCGGAGGGGTCTTCACCCGCCTCGATATTGGCGGCCGCCGCAGTGCCTGGGCGGACGGTCTCGTCGCGCAGGCGTGGGGCTGCGGTTTCCTCGCGGCCGGAGCGGGGTGGGGGAGAGGGTGAGGAGGGGAGGGGGCGGCCTTGCCAACAGGCGTTCGCCAGGGGCACCTCTCCCGGCCGAAGGCCCCTGCGGGCCGGCCACCGCCTCCTCCGCCCGTCGCCCGTGGCAACGGGCGAAGCCGCCGCCGCTGTGGCAGGGCCTGGCGCCAAGGCCGGGTCCAGGGTCCAAGGCCCAGGCAGCGCCTTGGCTGGGCTGCGGGTCCTGAGGCAGCCCCGTCCCCTGGCGCCATGGCCGCTGAGGTGGTAGTTGTGGGATCCTGTATGACCGACCTGGTCAGGTTAGTACTCGGGGGGCTCCCGCAGGCCGGCAGGCCCCAGCGCGGGGCTGGTTTCCTGCCCTCACTGGACGGAGGGGCCCCGAGGTCAAGAGAGCGCAGGGCGTCACCGTGCCCGGGGCAGAGCAGAAGCTCCCTGCGCCTCCCAAGGTCAGGCTGGGCCGGGATACACCCCACCCCTCTTGTCCTGGGCCAAGGAAAGCGGGAGTCACGTCCCTCTCCAGGCCGGGACAGGAGAAGCAGGATCGGCGCCAGCTGCGGCGGCGCGGAGCTCTCGGCCCTGGGCAGAGGGAACCCAGGCGAGGAGTTGGCTGCGGCAGGGGCAGGGGGAAGGAGCAGAGCCTCCGGTGGGGGCGGCTGGGCCCGGGTGATGTCAGCCCTGCAAATAATACTTTGAAAGAAGACTGTGGGAACGGGGAGAAGTTCGAACCTGTTGTCTGCTGGAGCTTTGATCAGCTGTCTGTAACTTCAGGGAGAAGAGAGACTTGGGATGTGTTTTCAGCTGTGCTAGGTGGCTCGGCGTTAGCCTTGCCAGAAAAGCAGCGTTTCATAGTAACCCGCATGGGAAACCGTGAACTCTGATACTTTTTATCAGCAGAGGCGTTTGAAACAGTTTATGAAGGTAAATAAAGCTGGTCACCTGTAACATGTTTTCAGTCCAAAGTGCTTGTCTCCACCAGAAAAGTGAGAAAGAAAGCTTAATATTGCAAAGAAACTGAAGTTGGCTCCATGAAAAATTAGGTTTTAAGTTGATTACTTGCAGACAACATTTTATGTAACGCTTTGAAAGGAGAGAGAGAGGAGAGAAGGCCTCCCAAGCTACTCATATCTTAACAGATTAAGAAGTGGAAATAGGAAACCCTCAAAAATTTAGCACCTCTGCACCCCAAAGCTAGTTTTTAAATGATGAAATCCTTTTTTAAAGGAATGTCTTAATTCCATTTTATTCATTTTCTGGGCATTTTGCTTTTAGAATTAGGTATTTGGGTCTCATATTGTCATTTTTTTTTGTACATAGGTGAGGTTTGGAACCTTCTTTTAAAAATTAAAGTACAGAAGTTCATGAAAGCTCTTGGTTCCAGCAGCCTGTGTTTTATAGTGAATACTAAATATCAGAAGAATTCAAGCAAAATTGCAAGAGTTGGCAACGATGCAAATACTAACCTAAACTGGCTGACCTCGTCAGCACCAATAAACTTGCAAATCAGTCTTTGATTTGCACTATTTTAAACACATCTGTTTTTAAACTATATATGCAGACTTGGTTAAAATAGGATTTAAAAGTATATGTATCTGGACTGCATCAGCTTGTCCTGCTGGGAATTCAGCAGTAAAAAACACAATTCCTCCATCTGAATCAGCAGACAATTATGTCAAAGCTTGTGGGTCAACAAAGTGTAGAGTACATGATTAGAAGAATATGCTGAGGAGTAAGTACGGCTTAGGCATAGACATGTGTTGCAGAAACGATGAAAACCCTTAAATAATCATAGAACTTGTGTCAGAAAGATTTAATGCTTTATGTAATCTGCAGAACACGCTGGCAGCTTTCCAAGAAGAATAGTTGTAAGTCAGAGTAAGATCTTGTAGAACTGATCTTGACGCTATGTGTGAATGAGCTATCAGATGCTTGTGACGTTATATTGAAATATAAAACATGGTGCTCTAACCTCAAGACGTTCCTTTTCCTGTCTCTCTCAAATGTGAGAAAAAAAGTCATCAAAAAGTTGTCTACCAGTTTAAGCACTGCTGACAGCCACAGCTTTGGACTTTTTCTTGTCACTTAAACAAACATACAAACAAAAAAAGAAAACTCCCATTTTTCTGGCTGCAAGTTTGGTATGATAGAAGTACAGTCATTTATTTGAAGCCATATTAACTGGCCATGTTGTAACCAGAGATTAAACTGTGGGTTGTAGCCATAGATGCTGTTACACTGAGATTAAGTGGTTGAAGAAAAGCCATTTCACTTTTCAGTCAGCTGAGAGGATTGCTTAAATTGTACAAATGCTATGTATCTGACTCACCATTATTAGACTTTACTTTAAGGAGCAGTGAAGAGCTTTTTATTAGTGATAAGCTAATTTGATTCAACTGAAAAAGAAGGGACAGCCTCATTCTTTCTGTTACTAGCACAGGGCTTCAGGCACTTAATAAAATAAGAAAAAAAGTGGGTTTAAATTTAGCTGGCAAGAATTTAATCTGACTGAAATCTCCATGTAGTATCCATGTAGACATAGTTTAAATGTATCCTGTGTTACAAAAATCCTGGTAAAATTACTGGAAAGTACTAAACTGTAGGCTGGGATGCACCTAGGTGGAGAGCAAAGCTATGAAATAGGGAAGAATAAGCTTTATTAAATGTGGTAAAAACTGCTAGGTTAGGATTAGGATTGATGCCAGTAGGGTATCTCTTGACTGTCTTTATATCTGGGATTTAGAGGGGGCTGTATATTCTAGGTTTAAAGCTAGGGTTCATTTCAGCAGGGGTGAAAGAGCATAAGGTTTTTGCGAGTTTGTCATTTATGCTGATGTTTCAGTTTGTAAAAGACATGAACAGCAGTGATCATATTAAATGCCTGTCTATCACCCGTTTGGAGGAGAGTGAATAAACTAAATTAGGAGCGGAGTCACGCAAAGGAGGTCAGACACATTTTCGGACACATTGTGTTCAATAGGCATATTCGCCACTCAACACTAAAGCCTGTCTTTCCTAGAAGATAATCATATTGATTGAGACTCTGCCAGAGCTAGACAATGCTATGTTATAACTCAAACTCAAATGATAAAATACCATGTTGGCCCTTTAGAATACAACCTTGGCCCTCTGTCTGGAAATCTGGAAGCTCAGAGTGGCAGACATTAAATGGTAAGCATTCCCAGGTCTGTTAGAAGCAAGGTACCGAAAATCAGAAAGATAAGCTTTAAGCTACCGTGGACATACGGTAGTCAGATTCACCACTAAAAAAAAGTTAGCACATAATGTTTTTACTCAATACAGTAAACTAACGATTTAAAGAAGCGTAACCTCTGTGTAAAATGGAAATGTACAATTTGAAATTTGCTATGTCTTACATAATGACTGAGAAGGAAAAGGACGGGGACCTTCTATTGAAGACAGTATTCAGTTGTAATTTTGGGAAATAATCAGAAGAAAGGGTAGCATGTCTTAAAATTCTTTTAAAAGGAAGGGGCCCAGTGGTTTGCTTTTAAAACACTGTTCTCATTGGAAATTCTTTTCTCATTGTCCTGTAGCTGCAGTGGCAGAATGTGGGTTTTCTAAAGTGAATTTAGTGTAATCAAAACAACCTCACGTACATACATGCAGTAAACCACACTCTTTTGGCTTAATAGGACCAGGAACAAAACATATTTGTGGTCACAATCACAATCAACACTTCATTGGCAATAGCAGGCAATAGTAGTAGAAAACAAAAACAGCATTATTCTATATGATCTAGATATCAAACCAGATGGGTACCATCCATAGTATTATTTAAATAGTTTCTGTTCTGACTCATATTTGCAGACTGGTCGTGGCATTGGCATTCTAATTCATATTAAATCAGGACAAGACTAAACAATGATTCTGTGATTCTGTGATATAAACCAATGAGAGTCAGACACACTAAAACAATTAGAATAAACAGGAGAAACTTTGGCATGGCAATTGAAAACAGCAGAAGCAAAGAACAAAATGTAAGATGGAAAAACAGTCTTTGGGTAGTCACAACAGCAACAGTTTTTCACTTTAACTCGAGAGAATGAGACCACAGTCCCAATACTGGAAAACTGTGTTTGTTAGGATGTTCAAAATTTGAAGTCATAGTTTTCTGTGGACCTCTTTCCTTCCCTCAGGTTGCTTCATTCCCTGTAGGGAGTAGAACTAAAAGTTCTGCTTCCAGTCCCCTGTTGTAATAACTGTCATTTATAATGATTATTACAAGTAGTAAACTGATGGACTGAAAGCATTCAGCGAGAGAACAAAGACACAGCAGAGAAAACATTGAGCTACAAAGTAGTATGTTGCCAGACTGGAGTGGACAGTTGTGACAAATGCACGTCCGGAATTAACATCTCAGAGTAGTCTTACGGAAGCATCGAGTCATCTTCACTAACTGAGCACAATCTCTGCTTGTGCAAAATGTCAAAGGTATCTCCATTAGTGAGATTCTACGTCTTCCTTTTAAGTCTCTAGTGGTGGTTATTGTCAGCTGAAGTGCTGAAGTAAATGGCTCATTTGAAATGTCCATGATCCAAAGCTATGTCTGTACTTTCTTTTTTTAAAGTGCAATATTTAGGACAATAATGGCAGGCTTTTTTTGTGGGAATACGGAAAGGAATTTTCTTATGTTTCTGTTGAGCGAGCAGAGAAAGTCTCACATATGACTTTATTTTCTTCTTTGCTTTGTTTCCAGGTCTTTCACGTGTTCTCATTTCCACCATTTCTCACGAATGCGCAGTCACCGAGTTTTAATGTTTTTTCTTGCTTTAATGTTTTTTTCTGCTCTTCAGCTTCTCCTAGCAGCAGAGAAAAGTGTTCTAGAATCCTTCAAATCCATTTCATTTGTGTTTTTGTTTTTATCTGTAATGCTTCCCCTGCAGCAGCCACTCCTCATTCTAGTCAATCTGCCATTGCCAGCAGCATGGGAAAGCACAACTGTGAAGGAATACAAGCTTAGTCCAGTTGAGGAAATTAATCTTTTGGATCCAGAGAAAGGCATCAAGGCATGAGAGAATGTGTCATCTGTGAATTGTTTAGTTTATGTAATAGTGAAAAATCTGGGCTTTATTTCAGAGCCTGTACTATTCCCTTGTTGTCTTCTTTGACCTAGCAAAGTTTGGGTGTATAGTAAATGCAGGATGCGCAGGCTCAGTGTTTTGTTGTTCTGCCCTGATTTTAAAAGACCTAAATGTGGTTTAGAGAAACGCCCCTTTGCCTTCTCTTGCCTGGCAGGAAGAAAGCTGTATCTTGGGGGAACAAAAAGAAAAATGGGATAAAAATCAAGTTGATGAAATCCTTGGTAATGGAATTCAGTAAGAAAATTGTGTTCTGTTCACGTACAGCTTTTGACTATCTGTAGTGGCCCGGACACTGGTCATCTGATGTGGGGCCTGATCCAAGCTCATTCATGTCAAAAGAAGCTTTTTACTGCTGTAAACTGTCATTAAATTGTCATTCCCCCACAGAATCTGAGTGATCAGCTTATTTTAGGGTGAGACACAGTTTAATGTTTTAGTGTGTTAAAAGTATTTGGTGTTATACTCCAGACCTGAAAAGCTTCCAACAAAGTTCCTCTAACAAAAAATGACAAAGTATTGAAGAGGGTAAAAGGGGGGAAAATGTCTGGTTGGGTGTTTCTTAAATTAACACAAAATAACTAGGGCAAGGCCACCAAGGACTTTTTTTTAACCCATTACAAGAGCTGCATTTGCCACCAAGGTTATGAATCCCAAGCGAGAAACAGTGTGCCATTGATCCCAGCTGGCACTTTCTGAAAGGAACTGTTGTTTGTGCAACAGAGGATGCTGTGGGTCCTCTCTGAGAAGGACTGGTGATGCTAGAACACCTGCTCAACACTTGTCTTTGGCTCTTATCCATGAAACTTTTTTTCTCCCCTCCTAAGTGGAAATGTGGAAGTTTTAAAAGTCTTGGGAAATATGAATGTGAAACTGGTCACACAATGTCTTTTAACTTAAGCACAACAAAAGTGTTGCTTTCTGGATTCTATTTAATTGAAACCTCCCTGCCCTTTCATTTGGTGTCTTCATTTTGTGTCCTAAGCTACTGTGTACTGTAATTAGGCGCTCTCTTTCCTTCCAGAAGCAGTTCCATTTCAGCAATAACTAATATGACTCTTGTTTTTTAGACTTGTTTATCTAGTTCCTGTTTAATAGTATGTATTTAGTAGTGCTTTTGAGCTAAAGAGTAGCCCTTGTGGTATTGCAGTCAGGCCTGTACTACATGAATGCCATAGCTGAAGTAATTTCCTTGGCTTCCCAGTACCAAGAGCTAGCACTATTTGTCCTACTATGCATTGGAAAACATTTTGGAGTTGGAGGACGGGAAGAAGGGCAATTTACTTGGTAAAGAGATAGGAAAAATGTAAAGAGAAGTTGGAGGAAGGTATTGAAAAGGACAAAAATAGTAGGAAGGACATAAGATTTTACTGCAGAAAGTGTGAGGAGTCTATGGAGTTGAGGTTGAGATAAACGGCAGGGAAACTACAATCCTAACATGACAGCTCCCCAGCTATCCAGAGGCCCCCTGTTTTTCTGCTTCTCTTTCTGCCAGCTTTGGCTGCCTGCTTGCTTTCTGCAGTTTTCTCACATGGCTGCATGGCAAGGTTCAGGGAAAAGCTCTTGTTTATTCCTGCTATCTTCTCCCAGCACCAGCATTTTGTAAGATCGGGCACCCAGTAAGTCCTCTGTTACCTCCTCCTTCCCATGAATGAGTTCCCAGCTATCTGCTTCTGTTCCTACCAGCTGCAGTGTCTGGTCTGTTTAAGTTTGTAAATTGCTTTGAGATCCTTCAAGATGAAAGGTTCTACTTAAGTGAGATCATTATCACCTTCTACATTTCTCCACTCCCTGTTCTCGGCTCAAGCTTCTTGTCTCATCTCAACTTGGGGTCCCGCACAGTACTCAACATTCCCAGCTCATGGCAACACAAAGCTTACACACAAATTTCAACTTCCAATCCTTGAGTTGTTTGACGCCTCTCAGAGTACTTCAGAGCTGAAGGTTAAATATATGTATTTTCCTGAGCCGATGCCAAAATACTTAGCACTTGCCACACTGAGATCGTAATTCTGCATTTGCGTCTGACTTCATGTTATTTTGTGTGCTTCAAGAGACTGTATAGTTCTCTTCCTCCCACTTCTGAAGTACTTAGTCATTCTAGGAAGCATTCCAGCTACGATGTTTTTCTGTGATCCTACACTATATTCTTATAGCCATACTTTGTTCATGTTCTTGTGGTTAAACTGTAAGCCTGTCAGGGCAGGGATTTCACTCCTGTCTGGCATAGTGAACTTACGGAGGGGAACCCTGACAGGAGTTCAGAGGACTCTCTCTGTTCAAAGACTCATAGGCAGTAATATGGTGTTTGGATGGGAGAACCCTTTTTCTGTTCAGCTGCACGTCTAGCTGTTGTCTTCATCTTCCATATTTTAACTGATAAATAAGAGAGTTTTTTCACTGTATAGTATCTATGTCTGTTTATTCCCAATGTCATTCACATTCCAGTGAAATTTTCCTCTTTCCTATGAAAGTGAGGTCATCTTAAACCTGTGTTTATGATACTGCAGTCATTTCCATGGCAGTAGACTATGATATCATCAGTGGAGGATTATGCCTTTCCTATGTGTGTTAGCAATTAAAAATTATGGTTTGTGAGATAAAACTACTGTTTACCAAGCTTCTAGGTTCCCTGCGAGGCTGGGAAACTATTGCTTAATTCTCTAGAGACTTCACTTGGGTAATGGAGTGAATGAATCCAGAAACATTTTGATCCTAGCAGGTGATAAGTTTTTGGGGTATATTTTCCTAATGGGAGAAGAAAATCAGCTACTCCATCTTGTGGTCTCTCCCCTGGCAAAGAACACTTGTCTGAAACACCATGGTACTTCTTACTGTTTTGTTATTCAGAGCTACTTAAATGCTTGACTTAAAGTATCACAGTTTTCTAGTCTCATTAGACTGGCATTTTTCCCCTTTGGAGGTCAGTAAGCTATTATACACTACCCACAAAGGTAAAACAACGTGATTATCAGTCTTTTCATCTGTTTAATGGGTGCCCTATTTGCCAGCTATCAGTAGCTGAATCTCTTTGTTGAACCTTCCTAAATACAGGCATGCTTTCTCATGGGTTGGTGACAGCAGAGGCCAGTTTCAACACTGTGACGGCAAAAGAAAATTCATTCATTTAAAATGTAGTGTCCAGTGTTAAAACAGTCGCTAATGCTGCAAGATTAAAATGGTGGATTCACAACACAATTTATTTCATCCCGTGACACACTTAAGAATTTTTAAGCCAAGGAAGTAGACTTTTCTAAACAAGAGTGAAGAGAAAGGGAAAAGAGATTAGATAAAAGTTTATGGAGAAAGAACATCATCAGTCTAGGTGTTGCAATGCGAGACAAAATTTGTAGCCATTTTTTGGTAATGTAGTGTAATTACTGAAATACAGTACACCTGTACACATTTCAGCCTGTTTGTTTTCCCACATAATAGAAATGAACTCTCATAAAATATCTGTTTAAATAATCTGGGTCAGAACATTAGGAAAAAAATCTCAAAATGGTGTGCCCTAATTACATACAAGACTTGCATGTGTCAGGTTCAGAAAAAGTCTAGGATATAAAAAGGTTCTCCCTGAAATTATTGCCATGTTGGTAACTGTAGTAGAAAGAAATTCCTTTTCCTATTGACGTTCATAGAAATGGAACCATGATGGAATGGAACAAAAGACAGACAGACAGAATTATTGTGTGTAGTTTTTGGAGACTGAGATTGCTAATGCCTTAACAGACCTGGCCTGTATTTACTGAGTGTAAAGTCAGGCGATGTTACAGCAGCCTCCTGAGTGTGCAGCTTCCCCATCATTCTGCATTCCTGCTGAGTCTTCATCTGTCTCTGGAAAACCCAGAGTGACACCTCTGTTTGAAGAAAATGAAGAGTCAGGAAATAATAACATTATTAGCAGGGAAGAGGCTGTTGGGATAAAAGCTTTTTACCAATTGTCCAGTATCAACATCAGGAGTAAGGGGTTTGTATTCATTTCTGCTACAGAAAGATGTCGTTTTATCTCAGCAATGCACAGTAACATATGGCTATGGCTTCACGTTACAACATCCCACTTTACAGATAGCGCAACTGTTGCCTTTTGCTTTCTGTAGGGTTCTTAGACATCTGTGTGGTTCCAAGTAAATAGCATGCAAAACAGTGATACACTGGGCATTGGCATTATCAGTACCTCAGGGTATTCCTTAGGCTTCTGCTGTATTGCAATGATACAGATTGAATATTATGTTGTATTATGAATGTGTCTATAATTTCTTGCCCCAATGAATACTGTTTTACCATATAACTCCCACAGTTTTTTATCATTTTGGTTATTGTCCCTGCTATTATTGGAAATTATTTTTGACTATTTAAAATAAAACATCTCTTGCCTTTTCAGTCTGGAGGTGTTTGCCATACAAGATTCACTACAGTCAAAGGGGAAATTGTCTAAAGGAACTCCTTTGAAATTATTTGTCACAATAAACAGTTGTTAAGCACTATATTTTAACACCCATTACTGAAAATATTGTATTTTCTCCCCCTATATGAGCCACAGAATGATATTATTAATAGTTCTGTTCTGTGTTGTTAATGAATTACTTGCTGGCTGTACTGTTAATGGAAATAACCATTTTCCTAGATGCATTTCTAGACATAAATATCTTCGGGTGAATTTTAGTATTCCTGACAGTAAAGAGCTGCTGGCACAAATCAAAAGCTGCAATAAAAATCGTACAGAGTCGATGGTAACAAATTTGTGTAAAAACACTCTGGGCAGGCGTATGTATGATGTTGCCTCTAAGAGATGTCTGAGCTGTTCTTTCCATAGGAGTTTACCAGTAGGGTTTTGTTTGCTTGTTTTATATGGCTCCAGTGTTAGCCCCTATATCAAACTGCAGTAAGTTATCTGATGCTGACAACCCTGGTTTCTTCCAAGCCTAGTATCATGTACTTTGAGCCTGAAGAAAATACAAAATTATTTTTCACTAGTATGTTGCCTAAGTAGGTGCAGCTTTATAGAACACGTTGATCTTTGTGACAACTAATTATAAAATAAGGAGGTGGTAATGTTCCCAAATATATCAGTTGTGTGCTCTCTTCTGGGTTTTATTATTTCTTCTTTCCATTTCTGACTTTAGTCCAATTTTTTCTCCTTTTTTCCTGTACTAGATCAGTAGCATGTCATCCCTGAACCATCTATGATTTCCCTTTATTTGGCTCCACCTCTTCTTGTTACGTTTCTACATCACTTTCTTACAGTGCACTTCTTTTCTGTATTGCTCTTTTCCTGCCTCTCATCTTTCAGAAAATAACTTTTGCTTCCAAAGAATCATAACTCCCTTTTGCTAATTTATTCCATCCATCACTTGCTATACTTCCTATCCTCTCTCAGATCCCTGTTTATACAAAATGCATAAACCTTGATAATGTAAATGGCAGAAACAAAAAAACGTGTTGGTCAGAGCTGAAAATAAAAGATGGGAAGGAATAGGAAAGGCAGATCAAGTTCAGTACTCATGTGGAAAGACAGGCATTTTCCATGTTCTCAGCTGTAACGACAGTGAATATGCCTTCTTTCTTCTAATTGTCTGATCCTGCTAGTATTATTCATTGGGAATATCCTGTTAGTATTGCTCAATCTTTTTTTTTTTATTATTTTCCTTTTTTTACCCAGAAAGAACAAAGTAAAAAATGACCTGTTAGGAAAAAGCAGTTGGTGGTTTTGCTGGAGCTCATAGTTCTCCATATTGAGGCAGAAAAAATGAGCAGATTTTTCTTCAGTTTTCATTTCCTGTTGCTCATTAAATTCTGGGCATTAATGGAGACACAGGAGTTGTCCATCAGCAGGCTTCACAAGCCAGGGTTATACAGAATTACACGTTTCTGATTTTTAGAGATCTGCCTTTCCCGAGAGAGCTTAAATGGTGAAAAAGGTAAAGGTACTTACCTAGAGGAGATTCCTGTGTGTCACGGGAGAGTTAACCTTGGCCAGCAAAGCCCAGGCACCCCCACACACCCTGCACATTCTCATCTTTGCTCCACAAGCCTTAATGTTATTGTAATCCAGGATTTTAGTTGATGGCTTTATAATTAGACTGAACTTCAGATAAAGTTTTTTTTTATCAGTGAATCAAGGGTAAGATAGTTTCAAAGTAAAAACTTGAAGGCACTGCAAATTTAGCCCTGAAGTGGTCAGGGAGTTAGACTAGATGATGGTTGTAGGTCCCTTCCAACTGAACTAAACCTATTCTATTCTATTCTCACATTAAGTTTAAATATATTGATTGCCTTCATTATCTATGATACATTGAGTAAGTATATGTAAGCTAAGTATTGTTTTGGTTATACTTTTCATTTGTGACCCATATGGATTCTGTAGGAAGCCCTGTACTTACAAACTTGATGAAAAAATATCATACTTGTCAAAATTACTGTCCTGGGTACGAGCTTTTAGAGCAACATCTTATTGAAGAAAATGATTAATACTTGGACTGCAAGGTACTCGTCTTGATGACTATGTAGTGAGAACATATCTATGATGTTGCTCTTAATATTACAGTTTATAAAGCACAATATGGTCGTGTGCAAAATGCCAAGACTTAATGGTGGGTGGAGGTTCCTTTTTTATCTTTTACCTGGAAAAAACCGACAACAAGATTTGTTGGGGCGTCAGTAGGTGCCCTATTTTCTGCATGATAGTAAAGCAGAAGCACAGCTTATTTTGTTGATTTACCAGTATATAAAAAATCTTGATGACAAGAACAAAGTCCCTATGGCCTATCCACTCAACCATATTATTTCCACTTTGTTCATTGTTGTCTGATAAATCCTTTAAGAGGTAGAGAAAAGACTAGTGTTCACATATGTCTTGTTTATCTTAATCTGTCCTTGGGCATGTAAAGATCAGTCTTTGCTTGGGTTGCAAAGGTGGTTTTGTTTTCTGTTGGTTTTTCTGCTTTAGCCCTGGTACTTCATCATGATATAATGTTCTATTCAGCATAGGAACCGTAGGCAGCCTTCTTCAGTCCTGGGTGAGCATAGCATGTTTCAGAGACAGTCTATTCTAATATTGCCATCAGATTGTCTTGAAAGTAATTATGTAACTGCAATTCCAAAAATAATGTAATTGAGAGACATCAGTGAAGAACAACGTGGGAGGCAAATAAAGTTAGAGAAGTAATTTTGAAAATTTCCACAATCTTTCTTAAATACAAACCAGATGTTTGGTAAGAATGATGGAATATTTGCTGAGACTTAAATATCTGAAGATAGATTCATATTTGTTTGGGTTTTTTTAATCTCTTTAGAGCCTCAAATTCAGAATTAAACATTCTGCAGATTATGAGATCATCAACATTGTGCCCACCTTTTCCCAAAGTTTAACTGCTAGTGATGTGAGGAAATGTTACAGGTTTGTTGTTCCATGAGAAAGCTTTTTACTTTTGGCAATTAGTCAAATAAATAATTTCTTCGTGTTGAAGGTTTCGTACTCCTAACATAATGAAGGAATTTTGGTCTCTTGGTGATATTGTCATTTCACTGAGGTGCAGTACAATGCACTACTATAAATCCTTCAGGACATTCATCTGAATGCCTTCTTATTTGTTTCATCTTTTAATATCGAGGAGGGCAAAATTTGCTTCTGCACAAAGAGTGAACAGAAATGTTTGTTGAAGTTCTTGAAGAGCTGTGGACCTCTGTTCTCATTCTACATGTTACGAATTTCGGTCTTTTTAAATTGAGGTTGTGATTGCATATATAAGAAGAAATCACTCTTGTGGCTCTCCTACCTATAGTCATAGCCGTTCATTTTATTTTGTCCCTTCCTAGAGATTTTTGCCAGTTGTTTCAGTTCAGCTGTTTACCCAATCAGTAATGAGATCTACAAAACAGTTTGTCTTTTAAAAAAAAAAATATATTTGTGTTTCATAAAATACATATTTTCTCTGATGGCAAAACTGATTGAAAAGATTCCTGCTCCTCTGCACCAATTCATCATTCACTTGTTTGTGTTATGGTGACAAACTGTATATTGTGTAAAATCAAACAGGTTTAAAAAATACTCTGAATGGATGATGGGGTAAAGCTTTTACATATCCCTCTGCCACTCTGCTTCAGCACTGTCCTGCAAAGGGACTGCTCTTTAAGCGTCAATTATTTTGCCTCATACCAGTTTGGGTGGTGTTTCTACACTGTTCATTACTGTGGGCTAGAAAGAACCCAGACCATCAAACATTCAAGCAATAACCAATTATTTGAATTGTCTGAAAAGTTAAATTTTCTGAAGAAAAACTTGTCATTTTCAGGGACATAGGGAGAAGAAAAAATAAAGATTTTCTGTGATTTCTAATTGTCTCTTAACAATTTTTTCAGTCATTAAAGATCTAAAGTGAGAGTAAGAACCTAGAATTGGATAGCCCCATATTTAAACCAAGCTGTAGTTAACTAAATTCCTGAGGTACTCTTTATAAATCCTGAATGTTTTCTACCTTCCAATAAGATGTTTTAGTGGATTATTAAAAGGGAAGAAAGCATAAACAAGTCAAGAACATCAGATTTTGAAAAGTATTGTGGTCTTTTTGTCTCCGTGTTACGGATTCTTTCCCATAGCACATGTTCAAATCTTTAAAAATTAAGCTAGACAAAACAGACCAAGGCTAAACCAAAACATCAAGCCAGATCCAAAAGAGGTCTGAGACTTTTTCACCACAATGTTGTACTAATATTCTTAGTTAGAGGTAAGAACTGTTCTCTCCTTTGTATTTGTTCAGTTCTGAGAATCATGAAATCCCAGTAAATTTTATGTACTAGACAGTGGCTAGTTACACCTATTCTAATCTCACAGGGATTTTCCCTGTTCTAAACAATTCCCAGGAGGGGAGAAAGAGCCAGTTTTGTTCAGTGATTCAAAGAGAACAGAATCAAAGCTAGATTATAGGCCTCTACATTATATTCCTTTTTTTTAAGACACTTTTACATGCAGTATTTCTGCTACTATTTTGATACCCCAGATGATCTTCACCTTTCTTCAGGAGGAAAAATAATGTCTGAATGTTTCTTTTGATACTATGTAAATGACAGTCATCTTTGATAATGTGATATCTAATCTAACATACAAATTCTCTTTCCCTCTGAGTTACCTGATGAGAATAGTTTTCTTTTTTTAAAGAAAAATGTTTATATGCTTTTCTATTTTCCTTTCTCATGTACATGTCATTTCTCAGAAACATACTGATACTTTATGTTTTTTCTTCAGTATGTCTAATGAGCTAAGTTTACTGTACTACTTAATTAAACCTTAGTTACATAGCGTTCAGTGTTTTTGACATATAAAGTAGTATCAAGTCAAAGTTTCAACATTGGCTTAGGGCAGTCTGGCTGTACTGCTGCCAGCAAAGGCACTCCTACTCCTCCCCTCATTCACCTTCTCCTCAGTCCTGCAAGTTTTGGCCCACTGGCTGCTGTACAGTAAGTTGTACCAATTTGCTGATCCAAATTAAAGTGACCATTGGGACAAAAATATTTTGAATTAGGAAGCTCCCTGAGTAATAAAATCAATGCAAGAGAAACAGTGGGAAGATGCTGCTGAGGGGAGGGCATGGTTTTATATCAGCTTAAGCCAACAGCTTTATAGTACTTTCATCTGTTGAAAACAATTAATAGAGGCTGGTTAGATGTCAAGAATCGGAAGCAAACTGTGATTAACCTCAGGATTAATTTATGCAAATGCTGCTAATCTATATCTCTCCCTTTCCTCTCCTTCCTTCTTCAGACTGTCTACCTTTGAGTATGATCTAGTCACTGCTTAGATGGGAACTTTTCAAGCAAACCCACAATACCAGGGAAAGGGACATTAATGATTCAGTAAGTTGTGCTTTCACCTCTGATTCAGTGCTTCAACACAGTAGTAAGGGGTTCTGTTCTGTTTCTAATGCCATCCTTCCGAAGGGATGTCTGTCTAAAAATACAAATGCTAATCAGCTCTAGCCTTTAACGGAACTCGTGGCACGCACTTACTGGAAGAGACGGTTGAAGTTACTCCGATGGTGAAATTCTTATGTGTGTAGTTTAATTCATCCCAAACCTCTGAAACATAACTGGGTGCAAGATTCTTCATTTCCCATGAACAAATGTGGGCAGCATTGCTGTGTGCTTTACATGTAAATATTGTTTTGTAAAAACTCAGTTGAAATTCTGAGTGATTATATTCCTTTATTTGTAATGTCCAAAGTATTTCAGGATGCTTCAGTCTGAACTTTCCTCTATAAATATGATTCAGTAGTACAGTGCACAATTTGCAAAACATATTATATAGTAATTTTATTTTCCATCTAGTAAGTGTTGGGGGTTTTCAAGTTGAATTTCTGGTTGTTCATAAGACATGAGATCTAAAGATCCTTTGTACTATTATCCTCTCAAAGCTGAGCAGAATTTGTCACATAAGCAAAGAGGAATCTGTTGGATAGCAACTTAAATTAGGTTTTTCAGGTCAGCATTTTCAAATTACGTCAAAGTTGTAAATGCCTTTCCAAAACATTTTATGTAACAATTCTGAAAGCCCATGTGAGAATTTTTCTAATTAACTTATTTAGCCTAGTTTTGGAGTAACATTAGCTGTTTCATCACTTTTAGGCTATTTTGAGTATTTTTTGTGGCACCATCAATAAGCCAAGAATTTATAGGGTTCCTTAATCATACAGATTACTCATCATTGCCTGCTCATAACAGAAGCCTGAAATGATCATTAAAATTGTCTGATGTGAATCAAAAGTTGGTATAGTTGCAGAATTAAATGACAAGAGAATAGCATTATATTAGCAAAAAAAAAAAAATTCTTGAATACCTATTTCAGTGAAAGTGAAACCTCCAGGCTTATCTATAGATCAGTACTCTGAATTTGTTTAATGTGGAAAATAAACATAGGCTTCTAGAGTGGAGAACTGGTCTAAAAGGATTGGCCATCATGCCTGAAATGTAGTAAGGTGGGGTTTTTGTTTACAGTGAGCTACAGGAACTTGCTGCATGTTCTTGCCTAGTCTGTTAGCCTATTTTTAAAATCGGCTAATTAGAAATCACTGTTCTAACTTGATCCTTTGCCTTTGCCTTGTACCTTTCCATCAAAACAATAAAAAAGGTCAACTCCCCATCTTCAGCAAGCTGTTTAATTCCCATAGGCAGTTACGCCACGCTGCTTGAAACACTGAGGCCCAGAGTCTCATCTCACCAAGCCTGTTTTTTCACCAGTGCAATTATAGAATCATAGAATGGTTTGGGTTGGAAGGGACCTTAAAGATCATCTGGTTCCAACCCCCCTGCGATGGTCAGGGATACCTTTCACTAGACCAGGTTGCTCAAAGCCCCGTCCAACCTGGCCATGAACACTTCCAGGGATGGGGCATCCACAGCTTTTGCGGGCAACCTGTTCCAGTGCCTCACCACCCTCATGGTGAAGAATTTCTTCCTCATACCTAATGTAAATCTACCCTCTTTCAGTTTAAAGCCATCACCCCTTGCCCTATCACTACATGCCCTGTAAAAAGTCCCTCTCCAGCTTTCTCATAGGCCCCCTTCAGGTACTGGAAGGCTGCTATAAGGTCTCCCCAGAGCCTTTTCTTCTCCAGGCTGAACAACCCCAACTCTCTCAGCCTGCCCTCATAGGAGAGGTGCTCCAGCCCTCTGATCATCTTCGTAGCCCTCCTCTGGGCTCGCTCCATTGATGCTTCCATTGGAGTTGCATGTTGATGCCAACATGACTGAGAGAAGAATCAAGTCATGGTGTGGTCACTGTTAGAACAAGAATATGTATGGTTGAATGTACTTCTTGAAAATGCATACGGACTCAGAGCAGTGCTATTAGCAGATGTCTGCTGGGATGTCACAATTGTTAATCTTTGTCTAAAAATATATTAGCTTTTTGTGGAAACAAATTCTATTTAGAATAAGTTTTAATCTCTGAAAAACACCCTGAGGAAGGAAAATTAATTGAGACTTGATACCATTTTCATACTGCAGAATTTGAATGAGAAGACAGTGTGAGCTAGTGGATTGAGCTGATCTCTCTTTTTGGTTTTGCCACTGGCTTCTTGGCTGACCCGAGGCACAAAAGGCAAAACGACTTGCCTAAGTTTCACACCCACAAAACAGGAATAATGATGTTGTTCTGCTTTTTAAAGTGTAGTGAGATCTGTGGATGAAAGCAATTACACAAGAGCTGCTATTACTATTTCTTACCAAGGCTGGGTGAAACAACTGTTCTTTACTGAACGGCAAATAATTTTAGAAGTGTGCATGCAGTACGCTGGCACTGGCTGAATACGAGCTTCCTCAGCTGAGTTTTGTGGCCTTCATTCTCTTGTCCACAACCGTCACTACTTTGGCTTCTGATGGTGAAAGTAGCGATAAATTACAGATGTTACCATTAATAAACTTTATTTATCTACACTCATTACACCTTGTTCTCTGAAACCTTACAGTTACTCATTGTTGTAAACAATCTGCCAGATGCTGCTGTGGGCAAACAGTTTTAACTTAGCAACCCTTCCCATATCCCATATATGTATGTATATATATATAAGGTACCTATAAGTATACTTCCAAAAAGCTGTTATATTTTTATTTAAAATGGTTAATGTTCCTGGCTCTACCTCTCTGGAAACAAAATGAGGGCCATTGGCTGCACGTGTGAGCCTTCTGGGGTTTCTCTGTTGTCACCCACACAAAATAAACATGCTGGCTGGGTATTATACCCTCACACTAAAATCTGGGGTGCTCTATTAGCGAGCATCCCTGCTTAGAGTCTGCATCCCTATCTGCATCTCTCCGGAAACTGTAACTACTGATGAAGCACAGACCCGTAACAACTCATTCAAAGCAAAAATCTTAATTTCTGGGACTTCAGGACTTGTTTGGCTTTGCTAGTTTAATTTTAGGTTTTCCTGATTTCCTAATGATCCTAAACCTTTGGACTGATGGATGCTGGAATTGAAATTAGTGGGGAAAAAATGCTTGCTTTTTGCCAAGAATTTTCAGTAAATCAGGCTGTGCTCTGTCATTAAGTCTATCAGATTTTGCAAACATTAATATGCTCCAGAAGTTGCAGCATAAGCTTGGAAAGTAATATACATGTATTCTTCATATCCTTTTCAAAAAGCACTCTGTAGTGATTTCCTAGTGCAGAAGCATGTCACCTTTTTTTCTGAATTGGAGGGCTGGCAATTTTGAAGCTGTTGTAAGATTTATCGGTAAAATGATGTTATAAATTGACAAACAGCGCTGAAGTTAATCTCTTCCTCATTATGGCAGATTCCTCTGCATTCTTTCAGACTCCCCTTCCCCATTCTCCCTTGCTTTCCTGCAGACTTCGGCAACCTGTCTGAACTAACTGTCATTGACTGAACGGGTTGCTAGTACATTGTAAGAGGCCTTCCCTCCACACGTGTTGTGAACTTGTTTGTAGCTTAAGAGGTAGAAGGAATTCTGTTTTTAAACCTTGAGCCTGGAACGTATGGCTTGAGGAGGCAGACATTTTGGTAATCTGAGTGTTGTGAACACAGCTTTGAGTTACGTATTTTAATAGAAGTGGCAAAAGTAAGATAGCCTTTTGCATTCAGATAAATTCTTCCACATAGTCTCGGTGGTTTCTTTTCTTCCTTTCAACTTTTGCTGGAGATAGCAAGCATCTAGTAGGGTTAACAAAATAATAGTTTTGTTTTGTTTTTTTTCCAAAATGGAAATTAAACCACAATACACTCCTGATGGGTTTCCGCTTGTATTAGTGCATCTGGTTCTGGGTACCCATCCGCAGAAAGATGTAAATGTGCATTCAAGAAACAACAAAATGCTGAGAAGTTGTAAAACTTGATTTGTAAGAGAAAAACTTAAGAAAGTTAGATATGTACAGTGCACCTGAGTGACAGCAGAGGGGAGGAAGGTTTTGATAACAATCTACAATTTTGAGGGGTGTGAACACCAACAAAGTGAAAAATTACTCAGGGTGGTTCAAGAAGGTATAATTAGATGTAATGAAATTAAGTGAACAATAAGTAAACTTGAACTGAATGTTACAGTAAAACAACATGAGCAGGAAGACCTATAGATTTATTATTTATCTGTATTGAGTTAGCACTGGGGAATCCCAGTCAGGGATCAAGTGCTTCTTTTCCTGTAGAAACAAGAAACACAAACAAAAGAAATGCAATCCCTCTCTTGAGTAATAAACGAGAAGCTTGACTGGGTGGCATATAAGGAATAAACTTAAACTGGTGGGATGTGGAGTAGAGACCCTAAAAGGTATTTTGAGTCATTTTTGGTCTTATTGGCTGACTGTTGGACCATTTAGGATTATAAGAATGTAACTCTTATTTTGAAGATGCTTTTTATTTTCAGTCACTAATGTATGTAAATATTTCTTTAAATTGGAATAGCCTTACTACACGATTGCCAAGAGCTGGAGAAACTATCCTTGGACATAAGTTTTTCATTGGTTTTGGTGGGAAAGGAGCCAACCAGTGTGTCCAGTCTGCTCGACTTGGGGCCAAGACCTCGCTGATCTGCAAGGTAAGCACTGACTTGCTCTTGGATTACTGCTGAACTAAATATTCATGCAAATTCCAGTAAACCTTTAGATGACTTACAGAAAAGTTGTTGGTTTGTTTTTTTTTTTAATCCCACTCTAATTCCCTTTTCTTTTCCTTATTTCGGCTATAAATTTAAGCATGGAGGAGGCTGTTTTAAGAACACTGCCAGAACCAAAGACTAGTTGGCTAGAGATCTGGAAGAAATTGCATATAAAGAAGGATTGCAAAACTCAGATTGATGTACCATGGAAAAGAGAATTGGAGAGAATTTGAGATGTTAAAAATTAAAGTAATCTTGATTAGCCCTTCCTCTTTATGTTCCCCACTGTTACAATGATCAGGGCTTCATTGATGACATTCAGGTGCAAGGCACTATAATCAATCTGAAATTTACTTTATAGGTGATTAAAAATCAGACACTGACAAGCCAGTAACAAATTTGAGAAACTTTGAAAACTTCGTGCTTCAAGGGTTAAATCATTATCTCATTACTTGAGATTAGGATGAGATGTTCACGTCCAAATTCTAGCACCTTTGCATGCTATGGGATTTTTTTTCCCACTTTTCTGAAACATCTGATATACAGCAGTTCTAAAGACTGGCTCACAGACCATCGGGCTGATTCAGCTTGGCAGATGGTATATTCTTACAATGCTTTTCTTTGATTTTTGTCATTAAACATTACAAGTTTTGAGTGATCATTACTAAGGTTAAGATCAAATTTTCTCCCTCTGTAGCCTTATTGTGTATCCTGTGCTAACTGTAGGTGAAATTTCAAATTGACTGGACATACTTTATTACTGCCATAGCTGGGGAGGTTGCTAAATTTGTTGGATCATTGTCTGTCAGGGATTTTTTTGAGAAGTACTGGAAACATCTCAAGGAAGCCTTTCTCACTGGTTTTCCAATCCAATATTTAGGCTAAGAAATGCTAGCTATAAATCTAAATGACACCTGCAAGCATTTCTGTGGGTCATTATCACTAGTTGTTCTACAGTGTGAGTTTTTTTTGTATTGGCAATGTTTGTGCTTCTGTAATATTGTGTATATTTGATCATCTTTGCATTCAAGAACGATCAGATTCAAGTACAAGATGAACTGGCAATGAATTCCCTGCTAACATTTCCTGCTAAATGTTAAAGAGGTTTTTTCCAATGGAAGTGTGAATTTTCTTTTATTTTTTAACGGTCTAGCCTTTGCTCAGTGCATACATGTTTCTGGAAACATTTGCATTCCTAATAAAATTAAGCAGTTACTATAATTTCTAATTACTTTCCAAAATCATATTTATGTTGTTTCAGTAAAACATAGTCTTCTTTCTTTCTTTCTGATGTGTATGTATTGGAGAAAAGAAACAGCAGAGAATGATTCTTAATATTTATAAATGTAAGCATATTGTATTTTTTTAATTTTAAAAGTTAATATTTACTTTTTGAATTAAAAATGCACTTTATAGCCTCACAGAATAGTCTCATCTCATAGCAGTACAATCTTATATCTGCATAGGTCAATGGGAGGTAGTATAAAGTTTCTTGCTGAATAAACTAAGAGTCAGGCAATAATGAGCCATTACAATTGAATTATTTTTACTTTAACAAGTCATCTTAAGTATTCAGTGGTTCTTAAAGCCAGATTGCCCCTCACACATACACTCTGTGCTCAGTAACATGCTTATGCTTTGGTCATAATTAATTCCCAAAATTTTTTATCCAGTACAGGTGTAACAATTGCTTCTACAATCTGAAGTTCAGGGAATGGAATCAGTATTAATACTAGAGGGACATTCTGCTAGAGTGTGGCATCCTCTTACAAGGACTGTAATTTAGACAGAGGATGTCCTCAACAAGAGTAGAGGTAGACATCTCAGATCAAGTGACAAGACGTTCTTCATACCTCAGAGCTTTAAAAGACAAAAGAGAGCCAGTGACTATCTGGTGAGGGTTTGAGAGAGGGAGTTTTAGAATGACTTACAGTTATGACTAGAGATGCCACAGAATGCTGTGGATTTTAATGTAAAATCCAAGTACTGAGTTTGCGTAGTGGAAATGCAAACACTGTTCTACTTTCTGCCTGTGTATCTCTGCAAGTGGCCACTGTTACTCTGAGTTAGCAATATGTATCACAGTATCAGTCTTAAAACTCCCTTCCTCAGTTTGCTAAGTACAGTAAAACAATGTATTGATGGAATAGCTGCCACTTCAAAAAGACAAGACAATTGTTTAGAGAAATGTACAGGATTACTGTCAGGGAACTAAAGGATCTAAGCAAATAAATTAATTGCTTGTGTTCATACAAGAACCCTGTTGCAGTACTGAAAAATGCACAGTGGTCTTGAGAGATTCCAAACTCACCCCAAAATATTTGTTAAACATCTTAGATTAAGATGGTGGAGAGATGTTGGTCTGAAAGACATTATATGTGCTGAAAAATGTCCTAGTTTACTTCTGACAAACAATTTGGAATGATCCTCAATGGACATTGATGTCACCAGCCTGATATTGCACGTACTAAATTCTACTGAAACCGCAGCTGCATTTGATTCCTATTTTGAAATAGAAAGTGTTGTATTACCATGTTATGTAGTCTTCTCTCTTTAGATGATCTGTAAGCCAAATTTAAGTTCAAGTGCTGTAAGCCTGAATCCTCACTTCATTGTAAGAACATAGCTCTATCTCAGATACAGCCCAGAATATGATGGACACCTTCAATTGTTTTTTTCCTTTTGTTTTACTGTCTTATCACAGAATCACAGAATCACTAAGGTTGGAAAAGACCTGTAAGATCATCAAGTCCAACCATCAACCAACAAACACCACCATGCCCATTATGCCATGTCCCACAATGCCACATCCACACGTTCCTTGAACACCTCCAGGGATGGTGACTCCACCACTTCCCTGGGCAGCTTATTCCAGTGTCTCACCACTCTCTCAGTAAAGGAATTTTTCCTAATATCCAGTCTGAACCTCCCCTTGTCTTTATACTTGTCTTTAGCACCTGTTTAATTCCCTAAACAAGAAAAAGAGTAAACACTCTCAAAAAAACCCAGCATATAGAATAGATTAAACAAACAATCGTCAAGAGGTACATGGTTTTGTTGTAATTAATTTTCAGGTATGGATCAGTTTGATTCTCTAAGCTGCTAGAATTTTAGCTGCTGTGATGCCAGCCAGCTCCCCAAGCTCCACGTGGAAAACATGATAGTAAGCAGGGAAAACCCAGACTGAAAAATACTGATGTAATTCCACTCATTCTAATATGTAAACTGCATGACCATAATGCTTGTAGAAATGGCTATTGTTGTTAAGAACTCAAGAAAGAAGAAGTGCTATTTCAGCACTTAACAGTGTTCTGTGGTCAGCAGACTAAGACATTTTTCTGTTGTAGCCAACAGTCCACCTAGCAGGGTCTGAGCAAAAGCAAAAAATATTTAAAACAATGTTATATAATTTGACATGGTCAGTAAATATGCCTTTAATCTAAAACGAGTCTGGTGCTCCGTACTCTGTCTTCCTTGACGGTAAAGCCTAAATGGAAAGATAAGCCCTTCAAACACACTAGGATTAACTGGGTTGGATGCTGATGAACTAACATGGAAAAAAGTTTCCAGAGGAAAAGGACCTCCATGGCGACCCCTCCAAGGGCTTCCCTCCAGCACTGAGATGTCTCACTGTGAGCAAAAGTACCAGGGCTGATCTCAGTTGTTATGACAGTTGAACAATAAGGAATGCCTGTCTGTCAGTTATGTAGGTCCCAGAGCTGAAAGAAGGAAGTTTCAGTTGAGCTTTTGGAAAATGGTTATGAAATATTTCATTGCTGAAATAACTGAGCAAATCCTGAGATTTCTTGTAGAAGCTTTGTAGCAGCGAGGGAGGGAGAAGGTGATACGATCGAGTGGAACACATTCCAGTAGTACAGCTGTTAGGCTGCAGAGGTGCGCACAACTCAGGTTTACATTGCAGATGGCTGCAGTCATCCAGCCTAAAGCAGTTGGAAGATGCAGCTTCTGACAGCCCGCCCTGTCTGGCAAACTGGGAGTAGTCAGAGATACAGAAATATTCTAATATGCAAACAATGAATAACACAGTGACCAAAGTAAATGTTGTTGGGGTTTTTTTTCCATGTACTAGAGGAATGTTCTGTCTGGTTAGACTGTTTTGACCAAAGTTGCTCTCCTCCTTTGGTAAAAGACTGGGACCATCACTAATAATGCTTTAGAAAAATCCCTTATAGAGGTTGTAGGAAATGAAAGTATGTTTCAAAACATGATTGTGCAATAGAATATGTGGGGGGAAGGATCATCCATCCGTGACACTTGAAATTTTTTTGGACAGGCTGGATTGATGGGCTGAGGCCAATGGTATGCGGTTCAACAAGGCCAAGTGCTGAGTCCTACACTTGGGTCACAACAACCCCATGCAACGCTACAGGCTTGGGGACGAGTGGCTGGAAAGCTGCCCTGCAGAAAAGGACCTGGGGGTGTTGATTGACAGCCAGCTGAAGATGAGCCAGCAGTGTGCCCGGGTGGCCAAGAAGGCCAACAGCATCCTGGCCTGTATCAGAAACAGTGTGGCCAGCAGGAGTAGGGAAGTGATTGTCCCCCTGTACTCGGCACTGGTGAGGCCACACCTCGAATGCTGTGTTCAGTTTTGGGCCCCTCACTACAAGAAGGACATGGAGGTGCTGGAGCGTGTCCAGAGAAGGGCGACGAAGCTGGTGAGGGGTCTGGAGCACAAGTCTGATGAGGAGCGGTTGAGGGAGCTGGGGTTGTTCAGCCTGGAGAAGAGGAGGCTGAGGGGAGACCTTATCGCTCTCTACAACTACCTGAAAGGAGGTTGCAGAGAGGTGGGTGTTGGCCTCTTCTCCCAAGTGACAAGTGACAGGACAAGAGGAAATGGCCTCAAGTTGCGCCAGGGGAGGTTTAGATTGGATATTAGGAAAAACTTCTTCACCGAAAGGGTTGTCAGGCATTGGAACAGGCTGCCCAGGGAGGTGTTTGAGTCACCATCCCTGGGGTATTTAAAAGACGTGTGGATGAGGTGCTTAGGGACATGGTTTAGTGGTGGACTCAGCAGTGTTAGGTTTACGGTTGGACTTGATGATCTTAAAGGTCTTTTCCAACCTAAACAATTGTATGATTTTAGAATTCCGAATCACAGGGTTTAATTGTTGTGATCACTAGCTAGTACTCGGGCCTTCTCCAAGCTTTCTAAAGGACTGAGCTCATAAATACACAAATTTCTAACAGTAGGTAATAGAGGCAGCTGCTTTGTGTTTCCAGTAACTCAAATACAGTGTTAGCTATTTAGTGCTGTTTTATAAGATGGATCATTAGTTAGGGCTCCTCATGTAATTCCTTCCTTGTCTAGACCATGACCAGTGTCTTGATTTGGCTTCTAATATAAAAGATGGCTTTTTTTCTCTTGCAAAAATACTGTAGCATTGGCCAGTCTTTGATACAGCTCAGATACACAACTTGCTCTTGGAAGTGGGAGAATACACTATGCATGCTGAAGACATAGGCTAAAACTGGTGAATTAAAAACTATATTGGCTTTATAAATATACTTTAAATGCTATTTTGACATTGAGCAAGTTATACCATTTTTTCCTCCATATGTCTCATCTCCTTTGTTCAGCTTGTGTGATGTAGCAAAAAGAAATGTTTATTAGTCTGAATAAACAGCAAGCAGAATTCTGTTCAGCTAAAAGGATTAGTGGAGCTGAAATTGCAAGCTCTTTAACTTGCTGTTAGAAAAACAATAGAGCATAGCTTGACTCCCTAACTCAACTTGGTCTGCTGTTGCTGGATAAAACAAACAAAAAATGTTGAATTTGTAAACAGTACATTTAGTACTGAGGATTATAGAAATCAACAATGCCATGTTTATTGTCACTTTTTAGACCATAACCACAGTTTGATATTTTTCCACTGAGGAAACTTGAGGTAGAAAATTCAAAATATGAACTGCAATTAAGAAGGATACTAGAGTTGCTATAAATGCTTTCAATTTGAAGCTGAACAATGATCCAGCAGTACAAGATTCAGTAAACTTCCAGATTTTACAGTCCCCAGGAAGCTTCAGTGTGAAGGGAACACAGTGGTTGTAAGAGAATGAAACTTCAATATAGCAACATGAGTGTGGGGGAAGTTTTGTAATAGAGGAGAAGAAAACTTTCAAACACTATTCCTATTGTTTATTAATACTATCATACATTTTCACTCTTATTTATTAGTTTATTATTTGTTTATTAATAAGGCAAAGTGCTGCAAAACAAAGTGTTGTATTCAAATTACATTAGAGCATTCCGTTGTCTAAAGGCGATCTATCAATCCTCTTACCTTTCTGTAGAGAAAACCTATCCTTTTATCTTTTGTATAGGTTGGGAAGGATTCCTTTGGCAATGATTATGTTGAAAATTTGAAGAAGAATGGTATTTCTACAGGTAAAATTTTACTTTAAAGAAACATTTTGTATTATATTTAAGCTTTAAAACTTGGTAGTGGAGGGTTTATTGTTTTATTGCCTTATTGGATATGGTTTACCATTCAGAACTATGAATAATTGTTTGGACACAACTGGCAGGAATGAAGAATATGGGTGAGAGTATGGAGACTTCTGAAATCAGCTGTGTCACTAAAAATAAAATGTAAAGTTATTACCTTTTATTGAGGTTCATCTTGAGGGCGCTCACAGGACACGTGCAGGATAACCAAGGGATCAGGCCCAGCCAGCACGGGTGCATGAAGGGCAGGTCCTGCTTGACCAACCTGATCTCCTCCTATGACCAGGTGACCCGCCTAGTGGATGAGGGGAAGGCTGTGGATGTTGTCTGCCTGGACTTTAGTAAAGCCTTTGACACTGTCTCCCACAGCATTATCCTGGAGAAGTTGGCGACTCGTGGCTTAGACATGTGCACTCTTCGCTGGGTAAAAAACTGTCTGGATGGCCGAGCCCAGAGAGTCGTGGTGAATGGAGTCAAATCCAGTTGGCAGCCGGTCACAAGTGGTGTTCCTCAGGGCTCAGTTTTGGGGCTGGTCTTGTTTAATATATTTATCGATGATCTGGATGAGGGGATCGAGTGCTCCCTCAGCAAGTTTGCAGACGACACCAAGTTGGGTGGGAGTGTTGATCTGCTTGAGGGTAGGAAGGCTCTGCAGAGGGATCTGGACAGTCTGGATCGATGGGCCCAGGCCAATGGTACGAGGTTCAACAAGGCCAAGTGCCGGGTCTTGCACTTGGGTCACAACCCCATGCAAAGCTACAGGCTTGAGGAAGAGTGGCTGGAAAGCTGCCCTGCAGAAAAGGATCTGGGGGTGTTGATTGACAGCCGGCTGAATATGAGCCAGCAGTGTGCCCAGGGGGCCAAGAAGGCCAATGACATCCTGGCCTGTATCAGAAATAGTGTGGCCAGCAGGAGTAGGGAAGTGATTGTGCCCCTGTACTCGGCACTGGTGAGGCCGCACCTCAAATCCTGTGTTCAGTTTTGGGCCCCTCACTACAAGAAGGACATTGAGGTGCTGGAGCGTGTCCAGAGAAGGGCGACGAAGCTGGTGAGGGGTCTGGAGCACAAGTCTGATGAGGAGCGGCTGAGGGAGCTGGGGTTGTTCAGTCTGGAGAAGAGGAGGCTGAGGGGAGACCTCATCGCTCTCTACAATTACCTGAAAGGGGGTTGCAGAGAGGTGGGTGTTGGCCTCTTCTCCCAAGTGACGAGTGACAGGACAAGAGGAAATGGCCTCAAGTTGCGCCAGGGGAGGTTCAGGCTGGATATTAGGAAAAATTTCTTTACTGAGAGAGGGGTGAGACACTGGAATAAGCTGCCCAGGGAAGTGGTGGAGTCACCCACCCTGGAGGTGTTCAAGGAACGTGTGGACGAGGCATTGTGGGATATGGTTTAGTGGGCATGGTGTTGTTCATTGATGGTTGGACTTGATGATCTTAAAGGTCTTTTCCAACCCTAATGATTCTGTGATTCTGATTCTGTGATACCTCTAAATCTCAGATGATTATATCAGTGCAAGCCACCTGAAGGTAACTTGCTCTTATGCAGTTGTTTAGTCTGGCATTAATGATGGTAATGCCTGGTGAGAAATTGAAAAATCCAGTTTGATTATTCATTCTCAGTTTCGTGGTGGGAGGGGAGGGGTAGAGTGGAAATGCATTTGTCAGCTCAGTACGTTTCACCTCTATTTTGTGAAATGACACGTGCAGTCATTTTAGAGTTGGCAGCTGATGTTTGTTAACACACACATACACAAAAATCGATGTTAAAAGGCTTTTGGGAAAAGGGAAAATTAAGCATTCACAATATTCTATTATCTTTGCACCTTTGTAACCCTAATTCTCTCTTTTGTGTAAATGTACTATTGTGTGATGCTTTACTACGTGATCGCATTTTTGTCTACAAGGCTCTTGTCTCCTTCAGGGTGGACAAGGATGGACAAATGCAATTGCTAAGTGGCAATTCAATATTCTGTTTATCTTTTCTGTTTAATGTGCAGCTACAAGCTTCATTTACTGCATTATTCAAATCCTGCTTTAAAGACAGAACTATTGTATTTTGTGGGCTTTTTTATTATGCTTATCAGTATAGCATCTAGATATTTCACAAATGTATATACAGGCTTATTCATTGCATATCTTCCAACTTATGCAAGAAACCAGGCAAGGATACCATAAAAACAGTGTCTGTTAGTGTGCAGTTCTAAATATCTCTAAAGCATGCCCACCTCGTGAATAAAGTCTTTTATCATGTAAATAAAGCTATTACAATGCATAGCACTTAATGAAAATTTATATTCCACAAGAAACCTTAAATTTCTTGTTTTCTGATCTAAATGATTGATCTTGCAATCTTAACATAAAATGTTAAATAGTCTTTATAGCAGCAAAAGAAAAATGTAGGGAAAAAATTTCAGAAATTCCATCATATTGCAGTTCATTGATACCTAGATAGATCAATTGAAGGGTTGGAACGTGTAGGTCCAAGGCACCAATTTCTGCTGGTTGAGTTAAAAATATCTCAGAATGGTGTTAGATTGTCAGCCCCTCCAGCCCTGGAGGAAGATAGGATGTACTGCTGGTGAGGCTGGTCTGGGATCCCAACTTGCATTCCAAGATTTGGAGGCAAGGATGGTTCAGTGTGCACAGACCTTTTTGCTTAGGACCATCTTATTTCAGTCCCTGGCTTTTCATCTTGGTTTAATCCTTGTCTAGCCTATCCCTGTTGTTACACATAATGGTACTGGGTACTGGCTGAAAATCTTTGACGTAATGCCAGTTCTGCCAACTTTCATATTCTGGATGCTCGTATAGCTTCTTTGTTTATATTGCTCTTGTATTTCCTAACATACCACCTTACCCCTTTTTCTTTCCAATTCCAATCTGTTTCATAATTTTCCCCTTTCCCAGTCTTTCTGTCTTCCACAACCTATCAGCTACCAGTGCTGCTCAGACCATTTAGACCTTTACTGATGTGTTACTCCCTCTCCCCCATTTGAACTGGGCAGCTTGCTGCTCATGCTGCTTATTTGCTGCAGGAAGAGCATTGAGAGCACAGAAGGCCCAAGTTCTCTGCTTTCAATTCCAGTGTGCAGACCTAGCTTATGGTGAAAAGAAGCTGTAATTGCAAGGACAGTTCTGCTCTGACCCATGTAACTCTGAGCTAGATCAGGGTACCTCCAGGGCGAGTACCTGCAATACTTTAGCAAAACTGAATGAGCATGATATTATGTGTTTTTTCAGCCTTGTTCAAATTTGAGCAGATTTTAAAATTTGCCACAAAAGGCACGTCTTGATAAAGGAGCCAACCTTTGCCCAGCATCAAGTCCATGTTCTAAAATGTTAGGACACCCGAGCTTCTTGAACAAAAGGTCACCAGAATTTGTCTCAAATAAAATAGTAGATTTTTCTCACATTCAGTTCTTGGGAAAAAAACCCCACAACTTTTTTGACAGTTTTCTACTACAGTTCTACCTATAAAAACCCCACCTATCATAGGAAGATTCAGACCACTGGTTAATATTTGACAAATTTGCTGACAGCTGAAAACAGGTTCTTATAGTAGTAAATATGGAACAATCTTTATAATAGACAGTGCTGCCAGCCTCACTTCCAGTTAATTTATCTGAATAATAATCCAAAGAGGAAACATATAGCCTCACCACTGCCTTCATAGCACATGTTAATATTACTGCTGAAATGCAAATCTACAGAGAATTAAATGCTGTGTTGTTTTAATATTTTAGTTTTCTCCAGCCTTGACTCTATTGTTTCATTGAATAAAAGAAGTACTTCCATGTAGGAGTAGAGTGCCTGAGAAGGCTGTATAAATAACATGCTTTCTCTAAAGCAGAGATGTAGCCAAATTAAAGAATGTTGGACTCGCATTTCTGTCTTGTGGGTGTAAATTAACACTTTCTGTTGTTGTTAGCTTCTCTGGCATTGTTGCACATGAAAGAGTAATTAGCATTTTTAAATTGCTGGAGGTTATGGGTTCATTTTAGATTTAATTCAATTAAACTGCATCTCATGCTATTGGTTGAAAGTAATGTATTGAACTCATGCATGCTGTAACTTTTCCCTTTCTTAGCATTTGTAGGTCAGACTACAGATGCTGCTACTGGAACTGCTTCAATAATTGTCAACAGTGAAGGTACATATTTCTACTCTGAATTGTCCTCTTTGTTCTGCCTCTACAGCCATATAAGAAACCTTTGCCTTGTCACTGTTAATTGTGGAATTATTTTTTCTACATCTTTCATTTTTTTCATGATCTTATTCACACTTCGTTGCATTTCTGTTTATTACAGGCAATGTTGTAGGATGAGGTGCCTAAAAGCAGCAGAATCAGATGCTTAGATTAGCAGTGTGATAGCCATAATTCAATCAGCTTTACATTAGCCAGAACACACAGTGTAGGAGAAGGTTAAAGCTCTCCTTTTCCACCACAACTTACCTAGCACTTTTACAACGAGGAAAGGGTTTGCCTCCTCAACACACTGAGTCATTATGCCCTGAATCAGGAAGGGAATTGTCCTTAGTATAAGTAGAAATATTTATGCCGATCTTGTAATATTACCACAGTTCTTGATCCCCAATTGCATCTGCAGAGATGAATACACAGTGAAATGGCATATTTGTTTTTTCTGTGTTAATTTTACTTAGCCTGTGCCTTTGTTTTCATATTGCAGGGGAAGAAGAAAAGAGTATTTGGCTTGTTTTCATATTCTTCTTCAAGATTGCTAAATTATCCTCTGAAAACTTTCCGTCTTTTCCTCAAGCAAGTTGTGCTATTAAGAGCTCTTAGGAGAAGTACATGTGTCTAGATCAAAACTTAGAGCTCAGGACCGATAATGTTTATGCAAACATAACAAATTAAGTGGGATTGGATTAGTTCACTTTTGGTGCAGCTAAGAGCCTTCATTTGAACAGTTGCCACAGCTTAGCTGACACGTCAACTTAACAAGCTCCTATGTAACCTGATGGTAGTACATTGGGCTACAGCTCAAAATGGGAAAGGAAACACGACTATTCACTCCAGGAGCAAACCTGGAAAGGAACTGTGACTAAAGGCAAGTCTGCACAGGAACATTCAGGAAAATTAGGCAAATTAGTTGGAGATGTAAGTTTAATTTTCCCTAAGTAAGATTAATCAAAACCTTGCATGACAGCTCTAATTCAGAAATAAGGTAGCTCTAATACATTGAATAAACTGGATACCCGCCTCTTACTTGCACCTCCTTCTTTTGGTTTGGATCAGCAGGTAAATTACCACAGCAGCTCTTAAGAACTTCTTTCTTATGCCACATACAATCAATACCCTGGCCATTGTAAATGGGAGAGACAGTAAGAATCCAGTAGCAAGCTCCCAGGCCTCACTGTTTTGTACATGTAACCAAAATTTGCACTAGGTTTGCTGTGCAGAACAGTTGAATAAGAAGCAGTCTTATTACTTCCCAATTCATATGCATGGCCAACTAAGATAAACATGGTCTAAACTTGAATGAATAGAGGACTACCTGTTAAAATTATAACACCATGAATTTTTCTGAAGGATAAGGAACAAAACCATCTTGTGGATCTAAAACTTTTATAAGCAAAAGGAAAGGGAAACTGATTGTTCAATGCCATGAGGTTCACAGTGCGCTATCTTACATGGTAGTGTCAGCGTGAAGGGTCTCTGATAGTCTTGTCATTCACATAGTGAGATGAATAATGCATAATGTCATGCCATTTGTTTCCTTCAGAAACTAAAAAATCCTAAATTAAGTTACCGCTGGCCTCAGATTTCATTTAAAATCTAGTAGAAGAGCAAACCTGGTCAGAACTATGCTATAAAGCAAACAGATGCACAGAATTGGTAACGGTTCTGGTTGTTACTTCTCTCTAAAACCATCTGGCGCCTGGATTGAGTAAATTGCAATAAAATAGCAGTACTTATGTGCTTTGCTCTTGCAAGAGACACTATTTTTTCTCCTGTAGAAACCTGGCTGATTTGACCTAAACAGGTTTTACAGCGCTTTTCAAAGGGCTTGTCTACACTTGCATGTTTTACCGCAGTAGTTGTGCTGGCATAGCTGAAACACCACAGCATTCAATGCACTGATGTAAAACAGTTTCTGCTAGTTCAAACTATACCTAAAAGGGAAGCGTTTGAAGTTGGGAGTGGTGATGGTGTTTTGTATTAAGACAACAAGGGACAAATAAAAAGCATAGGTATCATCTCTTTAAATTGCCAAGTTTTAATTGTTGTATTTTCACACACCTGCACTTCATCTTGCCAATTCTTTACAAGTTCTGATACTTGGGAAAAATACCAACTCCAATCAACTGAGTAAAATCACAGGCAGAAGTAGGAGAGATACTTGAGTAGAGGGAGTGGACTATGGTAGGTGAGTGAAGGCAGAGGAAAAGAAAGCTGTAGAGAGCAGAGTCAGAGGAGGCTCTGAGGTAAACTTTCCCTGATGTTACCTGTGTCTGTCTAGCTGGTGCTGTATTTCTGGGAAGTTTTTTACTGGTTACTGAATTGCACAGCTATAACTCATCCACTATTGTAACTGGCAAAGTACTAGAAATTTGAAAATTATTAGGCGCATTTGATATTCCCAAAGTTGCATTATATTCTGGGACAATACAGTGTAGTTTCAGTAAAGATAGAGAGGATAAATCCCTGCTTTAATTGAAAATGGTGGAGACATGTTTAACAAGTTTATAGTGCTGCACTGGAAAACTTGCAGCCCAGAGATGCTGCAAAGGTTCCCTCTAGGCTGATCTCAGAAATCTGTGCAGAAATCTTTTTCTGGAACCTTGTGTACCTTTCAGTTGTTCTATTTTATGCGACTGCCTCTTCAGATAGGTTTTGACTAAACACAAGCTTCAGTTTACCAGGACCCTGTACACTTTGAAACTGTACTTTTCTCTTAAGGAGAAAAGCTGGTACATTCAGCTGCTTTTCTTAACACGTTTTCTTTGAGGTGTATCGCACCACTTTGAACCCCAGCTTTTGTTTCCCTTTTCAGCCTGCTGCCTTCCCACTAGCTCTGTCACTTAGCATACCTTCTGCTAACAGTGTGCTATTGAATGGTAAGAGGTCCATAAAGTGATGATTTGTGTTGTACTTTTACATACACACATAGGAAAGAAAAAAACCTCTTTATGGGTAATTTTTTACATGATTACCTGTGAAGTTTAGTGTAACTTTGTCCATATCTGGTACTGACTGTTCATGGCACCATTAAGCTGGCCTGACTGGATCAGTAGTTTGAACCGGTCTGACAACTTCCGTGTTCATAGCAAAAAGTCAGTGAAGGGACAACAGAGGTTGGCAGGTCATGATTAAAATGCTCTTGATTATTGCGAGTTAGGACTTAAAACTCACCTACACAAAACACTGCAAGATAACACTCACTTGAGATAGGCATTGTGCTGACTTTACGATAAAGTTATTAATCATTCATGAAGAGTGAATAGGCATTATTTTGTAAGCGAGTGTACCTTCAATACCAAAGCACTACTAGTATAAAAACATTCAAAATACATATTTAGATAAGGCTAAATAAGCAAGGCAAACTTAGAACACATATGCCAGCTTGTTTGAATTATACTTTCCAAAGAGAAAATCTTTGTTTTGAATCTTCAGGGTGATGAAGAAATGTCACCTGAATTTTTATAGAATTTCTGTGTATTGACATTCATCATGAACTTGAATATTTTGTGTACAAGACTATTCAATGCTCCTACCAAGTAATTGCATAGAAAATATGATACCATGACACACCCAAAACTTCCCTCATATTCATGAACTGTGTGATTTGGCAGCAAATATTTTTCTTGTAACATTCTTTTCTGGTCACAAATATCATCTTTTTTCCCTATGAGTTATTATGCAGAAGCTCTGCAGCTATTGTTATAATTGAATTGTTTGAGATTTTGGTGAGTTCTAAGCACTACTGATGGCTTTTAGGTTCGTCATCCTGTTTTAAAAAGTGAGTGTTATTGCACTGTGGTATTTACTGGTTTGCCTTTGATTTTTCCACTGGCACTTCTCACCTGGTGGGATCTATAAAATGACGCTTTCTAGCTTGAGTTACCTGTCTAAGAAGTGACAGTAGCAGGTTTAGAAGCCCAACTGAGAACAGTATTTACATATGCAGCATTCATGCTGTTTTAAGTATTGATTGGATCCAGGCCCCATCTGGTGTAAGCTTGCACAAGTTTATCAGCTTCATTTAGCTGTTCTAGCTTATAGCAACTGTGAATGCGGCTCTTAATATTTTAGCTGATGTCTGCAAAACTTAAAATTATATAGATGCTCACATCAAAACTGAGAATTTTTAGTGTAAGTAATGATATGTTAGAATTAACTGTAATGCAGTAAGTATATTTTTCTCATTCTTATTGTGGGCAACATTTTACCTCACTTGAGCTGTTTCAAAGTTAGGTGTACGGCCTAAGGCTTGACCTAGAGTTAACAGAGATTCATAGGCATTTCCAGACAACAGTTTATCTCTTCCTCAAACAGATATCTAAGGTATGTAAGATTAAAAAAACTCTGAAAATACTTGTGTCTCCTCCTTGTTAAAGAAACCTAGAAAACTAATTTTTAGAAATTAGATTTCTTAGAATTTTCTACAATGTAGAAATTTTTTTGAAAACTTTAAAAATTAGTGAATGTTGGACAAGATGAATCCCACCCCTCTTTGCCATCTGTCTTTAACCCTGTTGTCCCTGGTGCTGATTTCCCATCTGATTTCCCTGGTCAACAAAATAGTCGCTTGTAATACAAAATTCTGGTATTAATTGTGAGTGCATGGGTCCAGATTCTGCTTTCATGCACGCTGGTGTAAGTTTGCAGTGACTGCTGTCATTCACAGTTAGTGTGGTCTATGTAGCTAAGAACAGAATGTGGCTTTTTCTTTAAAGCTTGGGTTAAGCCCGCCCGGACTGTTACACCGCAGTAGGTACTGCATTTCCCGGGCAGGTTTGAAAGCAGACTTTAAGCCTCTGACCTTTTGTAGTTACAAAGAAAAACTTCTGACTGTGATCCAGTGCAGCATGGTCTACCTTGAATTTGCACATATGGGTTTAAGCAAACAGCCTTCCTTATCGCCTTGGGCCATTAGCTCTAAAGTCTAATAATAATATACATGTCAGTACAGCTAAATAGTTCAGCAAGATAATGCAGCAAGACATGTGGATAGAGTCTGAGATTCTAGGTAGCACAGAGTCCAGGCAGAAATGAAATATATTTTTGGTCCACTGGTTGCCTGCCTTTTACTGGTTGCGCTGGTGCACCCTGTAAGCTTTCAAAATATATGCTTGGCAGAATAGGTGCAATTTGCCTTTGAATGTTTCCTGAACAGGTTTCAGATATCTTTGATAGTGTTTAGTTGTTGCAGAAGGTTTTTCCTTTTTTTTTAGCCAAGATGCCCATCATTGTCTGTTGAAAAACAGGGCGTTGGCTTTAAATGCTGAGGTTTTGCTTTTCATATGCAGCTGTTCTGTACCAAACCATTGACAGCAGAATTGCTTTGGGAAGCTTGGGCCCCTCCCTCTGAGATCACTATATTATTCTTTCCATTGTCCTGCTTTCTTTTCAGAACATATTTAGGGAGACAAGCGTTGCACGTTTCTTATTCAAAGGACTTTGAAGTTGCATTCAACAAAAATAATGTATTTAAAAACATAAATATTTATTTACAGAGTAATTCAGTTCATTACAGAATTGGTAGCCTTTAATGATTGGCAGTCCTTAAAGGAATCTTCAGCGGGGGCGGGCTGAGCCTGTAAATCAAGGAACAACTGACTTATTGAATTTAATACCTGAGTGATTAATAATAAATTTTAATTTGAAGGCACCCATGCCTGAAGGTCTCTAGGTGTTGTAACAGAGATTAAAAAAAGAAAGAATGAAAGAAAGAAACTGCAATAAAAGAAGGCAACTAGCATGTCTGAAGAAAAACAAAAGAATATTTGGAACCTACGTAAATGAACCTCCTCACCTAACTGTAAAACAAACTATGAGAATGAAAAGGATCTTAGACATACCTTGATATACTGCCGTGCTTTCACATGTATAGCTTTGCTTAGACCATTCTACTGGCCAGCTTTTAAGTGCAGAAGAATCTGTCCACCCACCTTCTTTACTTACTTCTGATAAAGCTTTCCTTAGACATAGGCATTACCTTTGTGGGTTTTGGTGGCAAGCTGATTCTGGTTTTCATAATGGTTAGGGGCCCTAACTTGAAGTGTTGCACATAAATGGAGCAAGCCTGCTTCTCTGAAATCTAAAGAACATGCATAATTTTCACAGCTGTGTGAAATATTCTCTGTTTCCAGTTGATGGGAAAATTAAAATTTTTATGGCATTTTTGGCATATGAACTCCGTAATCACATTGATGCTTTTCTCTTCCAAGTGCTACTGGAATATTTTAGGAAAATGCAAACATCAGCCTTAGAGTATGTCCCCCATCTCCACTGTGACTAGTACAGTGCTTCTTTAGATAGACTTCATAGCAAACACCGAAATAAGACTGGGGAAAGCCCATACATGTCTTTTCCCCAAGAAATATATACTGCATTTGTTGTGCAGTGTAGCATTCATTAGTTCGTCGATCTTTTTTATTATCTTCTGAAATCTTTGGATATCTGAAAATGTCAGCAATGCATACATTTTTAGTGGGGGCTTTTCTGAAAACAAATTGAAATCCTCATCTGAAATGTGTTGTAGAAAAGCAAGGAACTGTTTTACATACTTCATCGCAAAAGTTAATGTAAAAGCCACAATATCTTCTCTTTAGGACAAAATGTTATTGTCATAGTCCCAGGAGCCAACCTGCTTTTAAATTCTGAAGACCTGAAGAGGGCTTCTGATGTCATCTGTAAAGCCAAAGTGGTTGTTTGCCAGCTAGAGATAACCCCTGCTGTTTCTCTTGAAGCTCTGAAAATGGCACGTGCCAGTGGAGGTAATTTAACATAAACCATTCTGTCCCCCTCATTTGTGTTGCATGAAAACATATTCTTTATCATGCTTTCTAAATAAAGATCCTGTGGTCTATTCTGGTTTCTGTCATACTGGTTTTATTTAGAAATGAAACAATAGCCAACAAATTCATGCTGTGCTAATGAAAACTGAATTCGGTTTTAAAATTTTGCAGTGTTTACCTTGAATGGCAAATCAACCCATACCCTTATAATGTCCCCATATATGTCTAGTGCTGCCTCTCCTCCTATGTTCATGCTGTGACTGAATACAGTATAATGTTGTTAGGTCAGGAACTATGGACCTGACTCTGGTATTATTCCAGAGCACAACAAGCATAATGAATGCAAGTCAGTAAAGTTCCACACACAAAGTGAATGAAATGACCTCAAAAACAGACTTATGCCCTTGTTCTCCCAGCATAGCAGTAGGTATGGCTGTGGTTTTCTATATAGAAGTTAACGTCCTTAAAGTAAAAAAAAAAATGCTTTTTCTTCTTAACCAAAATTCTGAGTGTGACTTGGCATGCTGCCATTGATTAGACAGAGTCATGGTCTGTGAAATTATTAGTAAATTGTTACTGTGCTGTGCTTTTAAATGTAGGCCACTGTTCCTTCAGCGTAGCATATATGTAGCTAAAAGCTGACATTTTGCTTGAACAGGATGGGGTTTCACTACCAACATGATGTTTTTGTTGTTTAAGTGCCTGAAATGCATTCAGTTACTCAAGCACAATTGCCACTGTTTTGAACACTAGGTAAATAATTATGCAAGTGAGGCATCTAGATGAGATTAAAATATGTTCTCATCTATCCAGAAGATAAGACTGGGAGGGAACAGCTCATAGTATGGTCAGTCACGCAGCAGGTCAGGGATGGAACTGGGATCAGAACTAACTGGTTCCTTACAGCTGGGCCCAGGCTTGCTCCAGTAGATCATAGCATGTTGGGATTGTTGACTCTTCAGTCCTCCTCCTGCACTGAGGTCTGTTGTGTATGTGTTGTGATCACTAGTGTTCATGCACTAGTGAAGACGTCAGATGTAGCAGAATTTTATGCATCGTGTTCATGTATTTTGTGCTATTAAACAGCTATGTTAGATGCGAGGCTGGGAGAGAGTGGTTCTGAAACTGTGGTGGTAATAGTCATAAACTCTATAAACAGAAGTGTGCATGGGGAAAAATTTATTTGACTTCTGTTTGAAATGTCAAAACTGGGCTCATGCGTATCTAAATAAAAATTAAAAACTTCAGTTAACTGAATAGCACCTGGGATGCTTAAAGTGTATGTGTGGGGGGGGGAAACAGAGCTTACTATATTTTTTCATTATGGTTTATGAAAATGGATAAAAGCATTCTTAATCTAGTGGTTAAGGGACTGTAGTTGAGTCATGAGTCAATATCCATGACTTATTTTGTCTAATTCTAACTCCATGCATAGTTTTGGTAAAGTTGCTTCACACTTTTGTCACCCCCTTATATACAGCAAGATGCCAGCCTCTGACAGAAGAAAAGATAGGATTTTTTTTAAAGGCAATTAAAAAAAATCCAAACCTGATACATGGAACAGATATGCAAGCATTTAGCAACTGTAGACAGCACAATATATAGAGAAAAGATAGTAGTTAACTGTGGGCCAGCTATAGTTCTGGGGTGTCAGTCTGCTATCATTGTGCAGCTCTCATATCAGGAAAGCTTTGGTTGTGTCTTCTTTAAAGCAATAGGCTACACATGTTCAAATGTCATGTGCAGTCAAATCTAAGTAAACAGCTGAGTTTGTAGCACTGTAAAGATCTATCCTTAGCCAACTGTAAATTGTTAATGTAATTTCCCTTCTTTTAGCCTGCAGTACCCTCATGTATAATGCAGTACTGCATGTTAGGATGTACACTAGACTATTTTTGTTTAAAACAGATGCATACCCAGATGCTTCAAACCTCTGTTTCAAGGGGGTTTGCGTGTTTTTCTTCATTCTTACTGAAAGAAATAAACAATAAGATGGAGAAAGAATGTGGACACACGGGCAAGAAACCTTTGCTTCTGTTCGGTGAACATCACCTGGACCTGTAAGCTAGAGAGGGACATCTCATGTTGTGACATCCTCTCATTGTGGCACTGATTATTAAAGATCTTGTGACAGTCTTGGGGAGAAGGAAGGAAGGAAAGAAAGAAAGGAGGGAGAGAGAGAGGGTTGTGAATAATTATATGAAGTGGGTATAAAATGTAGCGGAAATCTGACTGGAAAATTCTAGATTTTTAATGGGTACGTGTTGTGAAGCTGCTGCTGCTTCCAAGAGGGGGACCACTTCATTGATGGGCAAAATGTCATTGTATATCAAAATCTGTAAAGGAGATTTTGGGTTTCTGTAATGACAGATTCTATAAAAGACTGCTAATAATGTCCAGCCTATTAATATTGCAGTGAAGAATGAAAATGTATCATAACCAGGGCTGGAAGCAGCCTCAGTTACCAAGGTTGCAATTCACTTGCAAGTCAAGGATCTGTTTCTCAGGTGTTTCAACTTTCTAATCTTGGGCTCCAGTTTTTCATAACAGCTGTTTGTCTGTGGTTGAATTCTTTGTAAAATTTCTGCCAAAGCATAGTGGCTGCGGAAACCAAGCAACAGAAAAATGCCTCCCACCCTGCCCCATTTTAAAGCATAAATACTAGCTACCTTAAAATTTACTTAAGACTTGATAGCAAGGGAGCTTTCTTTTAAAGATAAGCCTTTACAACAGCATGGAAATCTGCCTGATTTTTACTGTATTATCTGCCTTTGGAAAATAACTAGTTTTCACATAGAGTTGAGAAATTATTAGAACTTCACAGCTAGCTTCCCCTGAGAGTCTGTCCACATAGGCAGTTGTCAATTTGGGCAGCATGACTTTGAGTGTAATTCCTGAATCTGGTTTTAGGCAACTTCTTTTATACTGTTAAAGTTCTCTTGTATGCCCAGGAAGTGCAGAGCAGGAGCTTGCTTGATTTGAATGCAGAAGAGACCAAGCTGGTTTGGAATGGTGGGGAGGGAGAGTAGATTTCAGACAAGGGAAGTGTAGGAGGGATTTGCTTGGTTTTGGGGGTGGCAGAGGAAGAAGGAAGAGAGAAACTGAAAGCAGAACAAAATTGGAACAGAGAACAGGATTTATTGAATAGAGATTGGAATATGGAGGTGGAGTCAGGGAGTAGGCTGTGGGTACTGGAAGTGGGAAAAAGAAAGCATAGGAGAGGGGGTGTAAAGAGATATGATGTGATGAAAGTTCAGTGAAAAAGGTTACTATTGCATAGTGCCTGTGCAAGGAGGCATAAAGAATGGAAACTAGGTAAGGAGAATGGATCTTGGCCAAGTGAGAGAAAGAATTTGAGCAGAAAATAATTTGGTGTTCCTCAGGGGGACCAAATAGATTACCCTGTTCACAAGCCATGCTCTTCTTCACAGCCTAAAAGAGACTCTTAGGGTTCCTCTATCTCCCCCCTGCTCAGCAGCTATTAAATATGGGAGCAAGCTAATAGTAATGTATTACACCCTGTTCATGATGAGTCTGTATTACTTACAACCCAAGTTGGAACACTCCCAGTGCTGCTCCTGACCCATGTATATGTCAGTATGATACCACATGACAGAGTTTGTTTTCCAATATGTGCTGTTTGTTTGGTTTACCTAGGAAAGTATACCTTAAAGATTCGTGTTTAAAAAAACTTTATTAGGGTTGCAATTCATAAAATAGGAAATGCGAGAGTTAAGGTTGCCTGTGAAACCTTCATTTGTCTCCTTTCTGCATATGTATTATGTTGCAGTCTTTAATTATGTGATCACATGCTGTTTTTCAGTGGTATGTGATCATATAATTAAAGAGTTTATTATAATACATACTGTATTGTAATAATATAAGGGAGCCAAATTAAGATTTCATTGGAAATCCTAGTCCTGGCATTTTCTAGCTTCTGAGTAAATGTCTTTGTCGCTTTAATACTCTTTTTAACGAGGCAGGTAGAGAGGCATGATAAAGTCGTACAGACAAAGGCTAAAACTTTCAGAGTGTTAATCAAAAAGGTCATCTTCTAAATGTCTTGGTACTCAGATTTCAGAGGTCTCTCTGCATCTTTCTCTTTTAGGGCATTAACTGGGATTCAGAAGTGTTCAAAGAATCACAGAATCATTAAGGTTCAGGGTGTCTGAATATTATGTGCTATAGCTTAGGGTCTAATTATGCGTTTAGGACTGAAAATTTAAGCATCCAAGTTGGAAGATTTGATCACTCAGTGTAAAGAATATTTCTAAAGTAAGAGTGTGTGCTTTATATAGAAATGATGGCCCTGTGGTTAAGGCACAGAAGTATTAATCATAAAATTGGCAAAGTGAGAAACCAAGTCTGCAGACTTCCTGTGTTAACAGTGAGTAAGTCACTTATACTGTCCTCATGACAAACCTTTTCTGCTGTTACAGAGGGCCTTAGGCTACAGTTTAAAGTTAGGTTAACTAACATATTCTACCACGTGTTAAGTTTAGGTCTAGCTCTGCCAGATAGCATATTAAAAATATACAGTGCCTTGTCTACAGTACAGTTTTATAATGTGGCAGTTTGAACAAGTTAGGTAACACATTCAGAAGCACGTTTAACTCCTTGTCTGGACATGCCCTTCATTACTCCATACCCCTGTTTCTTCATGTACAGAACACAGATAACACTGAAAAAATTAGAGAAATAAATCAGTTCTTGTAAAACTTATTGAAATCCTGGAAGAAGCATCATCAGTTAAACAAACTGCATTACTGTCTAAGGCTTTTTTCCTTTTTTTTTTTTAATATAATAATTTCTTGGCTACTTTTTCTGTTACTCTTCTGTCATGTTCCTGTCATGACAGGTGCCTGCACATGAGTTAGAAGGGAACTTTAATAAATAAACAAAACTTCTGGCAGTTCCATAAAACTGAGGACACAGAAACTGAGAGCCATTTGCGTGTTAATGATAAACATTGGGGGCTGTGAATTAACCACAATGGTGTTTCAGGTGATGGTTTATGGATCTAAAACACTAGAGATTTAGACTTTATTTTTCTTTTTTTTTTTTCCAGTGAAGACTATATTTAATCCAGCTCCAGCCCTTGCTGACCTAGATTCACAATTTTATACCCATTCTGATATCTTCTGCTGCAATGAAACTGAGGTAATGGTCATATGTCATGTTAAAGAAGGAGTCTTAAGCAGTAAAATTTCAGAGAGATACTGTTCTCAGAAATGCAGCATAGGGAACAGGAAAACTGAGACTTACTCCTCTTACATAGGACTTCTGGAGATGACAAGTTTGATCCCTGAGCTAACAAGCAAAGAGGAGTATTCTAGAATATCTTTAGATTGCACTCAAAATTAAATTGATTGTTTGCAGCAGGGAAGTTGTGTCCAGCCTTCCTTACAAGTGGATGAGTAAAACAAATCCGTAAAAGGACACTTTTAAAATGCTATCACTGAGTGGTAAATATTAAAATAGATCCTTGTCCTTGTTCTGCTGTCCCTTGATATGATTAGCAGGAATGCGCTAGCCATAGTGTTCTGACAGTTTTAAACTCGTTTGCCAGGAGGTGATGCATGCATGCTGCACTTGATGGTAAACAGTAGCTTCATATGCCTCTTCCTGTCAGATCTGTTTTCAGTGAATCTGTTTCTCTGACCCTTCAACTGTATGTTTTCCTTTTTTTCTTTTTTCTCCTTTCCCTCTCTTTTCTAATTCAAGTGTGTTATTTCTCCCAAAGGAAATTCTTTTTGTCACAAGAGACAAATTAAACTCATCTCATAAGCCTTCATTTAAATTTCCTATTTATTAGCATTGTGCATACTGTGTTCCTTCCCCTCACCCTCTCTTTATATAAGCAGGAATGTCGGAGAAGCAACCTAGTGGATAGAAGCCATGCCTTGATCATAGTTAAAGTTATCTCCAACAAACATGATTTCTGCAATGAACGTGATACCTTTGGGTGGAAAGGAGGGGGAAGAGCTAAGAGAAAACCGTGGCCCTGCTTACTTGTAGGAATTTTTGTCTGATGACGATGTCTGTCAGAGTAAGTTCTTCAAGACTCAGGTCTCTGGAAGGCAAAATTTCCAGTGTAACTGTCAGTGATATCATTCGTGGCTCAGACACTGTCCAACAGCTGTCAGAATTCAATTATATGTGATGAAGAAAATGCTAAGGCAACTTATTTGTTCCTGTTCAGGGGACTTGCAGGACACCCGTATGGTGTTTTCTTCTTGCTTTCAGAAAGCACTTATGCCTGGGCTATACCCCTGGATTGGCTAACCGGTGCAACGGAGCACATTTTGGGCTGAGAACACCCATATTCTCCCACCAATTTAGTAAATGTCATTTGTTGTTTGCTTTTTTCATAATGTCACTAGTTACTTTTTTTTTCCCTGCAAAAACTTATCCCCCATATGTTAGAAACAAAACTTCGTTTTTCATTACTTGTCTATTCCTGACTTTTCTCTCATTGCTTTTTGCAACACACATGCTAAAGTTTTCCTTTTGTTATACTTTATTGCTAGAGGACAGTCTTGAAAGAGACATTCTTTGAGAAGTTTAGCTTGCTGGAGCCAGGGTGTATTATTATTACCACCACATGGAGAAAAGAAAATTACTTCTATTTGGAGAACAAGAAATACAGGTGTATAATTATAATAGATCCCTGCTCATTCATCTACCTTTCCTGCAGAGCTGGGGTTACAGTTTGCATTCTTTTCTGCTACTGTCTTTTTAAAAGTAATTACCATTGGAAGATAGCTGGGAAGATAGGTGGGATCACTGTATGCACAGTCAGACACAGAAATATGCTCTCTACTGTTGAGGAGGCTTATCTCTTCTGAATTTATGGAAATGGTAGACCTATGGAAGTTCCTGCCAGCCATATCATGGGAGCACAGATCCAAGCATGGGACTCCTACAGCATATTCTGAGAACAAGAATGACACATAAATACCCTTGCTTTTAACAATAACCTTTTCATACTTTACAATGACATCAATTACATTAGCATGACTGTAATAATCAATTATGTTTGATTTCATCCTCTCTGTGTGTCTGATTTGTTATTGAATTGATTTTCAGGGATGAACTATTGCCATTGTTCCTTTCTTTTTGCTGAGAAAAGGCGAAGAATGAAGCATTTGTTTTTCTTATGTCACAAGTTTGAAAGTTGTTTTTTTAGTAATTGTTATATATTCATATGCCATCTGTTTTCTGTTTTCTTTCATTACTTTCTCTAATTTCAGATCCCTGTAATGTATGCACTTGAGAAGTTTGATATAGAGATAAATGTTTACATACCCAAACAAAGGTTACCCATCACATCTCTGTATGGCACTTAAAAGCAATAAGTTAGTTCTACAAATCTTAAAGATAATTCTAATTTTTTGAACTTCATCCATTCAACTAACTACATCTGCCTTTCCTTCATCTTCTTAAATCAGGAAGTACCTAAAGACTTTGAATGTCCAGCATATATACTGGGAAAAGATCTTTTTATACTTTTCTTTTTTTATTTCCCTCAGTATGTACTAGCAGTCACAGTCAAAAAAGAGCAATTGGATAAGATAGACCTTTGCTGTGAGCCACTATGGCCATTCTTATTTTATGGATTTTTTAAATTATTATTCTCTATGGCCAAATATATTGACTGTGCTGCTTACAACTGCCTTCCTGAGATGTTCTGTTCCAGCTCCATTGCCCCTCCTACTTGGTATTTCTAAGTCTCAGATAACTTCCTTCTAGCCAAAATCCTATTTATGTTCCAGCCTTACCCCTTTTGTTGTTTTTTTTTTTTAATTTTTTATTTGGGATTTTTAGGTACTATGAGAAAAAAAGAAGTGTATTTCTGCTTTATCTTTACTAAGTCTTTTAAATCATTAATAAATCATCTTGATTTTAAAGATGAACTCTTTAGAGCTATCCAGTTCAACTGCTTCTGAAACATGCTTTTTAACACAGGCGTATATGCTAAGAAAAGATTAAATTTACACTGATTTTTTTTTAATTGCTTGGTTTGTCTTTCTTAGTCATTTAAATTTACAAGTATTTATCACACAATTTTACCAAAACGCCCTTATCTTTCTTGTTCACCAAGAAATACCTTTAAATGATAAAATCCTGTGGCTTGTGGACATTATGTAAATGATACATTTGTAACAGGAGACTGTGTTAGCTGTACAACAGAAAGCTAGCCATTTAGTTTAAGAGATCTCATACGCTATATGTGGAGTATTTGTATTGTTAAAGATGAGAAAAAGGGGGTAGTCCTTGTGATTAGCTGAATTATTACTGAATCAGAAGTTTCTGTTATTTACTGCCATGAAGGTCAACAGTTTTGATCTGTGATGCCTTTGTCACAGAATAAAAGTTTAAAAGTGTCAGCTGTAGTTTCAGACAGCCATGGGATTTCAGGTCCCAAACATGTGAGTATCAAATACAGCATCACAGTTTATACTCTATCCTCCATTAAATGCTTTAGGATTTAATGAAATCACATGCAGTATCTGGTGTAACAGCACAGCTTGTTCTTATGGATTTATGTGCTAGAGAGAAGCAAACAATTATACTATCAGTGAATTATCTACCATTAGTTTGTCTAGAAGTCTCTTCACAAGCTGTTCTTTTCACTCTTGCTTGTTGCAATAATAAATTTTTTTTATGTCTGACATTACTTTCTTTTTATGTGGTTTATGAACAAAAAAACTCAGAACAAATCTTGCAAGGTTATCAGTTCTTTCTTTGCTTAGCCTGTAGTTCAGTTTTATCTTTTCCCAGAAAGATCAAACTTGTTGAGACTAGTTTGTTAATTCCCAGATGTAGCACAGCCTAATCCCTGAGGTTTGTGCAGGAATGTGCTAGTTCTCCATTCCTTAATTCTTCTAATGAAAAATAAATGTATCCAATGTCATCTTAGTGAAAACCAATGGTTGTTCCTTTCAGTCATCTGTAAGTGTTGAAAAAGAGACAACGCTATACAAGATGAGCTCTTTGGAATACTTACCATTTTTTTCCCACGTATTTGTGTGATTCCTTGCTGCAGTATGGCTCTAGGCAGAACCACAATGTCAATACAGTTCATGTGTTGTTTTTCTTATTTAGTGTGTGCATGCAATTACACAGCCCTGCAGGTTAGGAACCAAAATATATTGCATGTCAGCAATTTAAATGTTTTGAAGAACAGCTGCTTCTCCATTCAAAGAATACTTCAGGAGCAGGAAAACTCCTAAACAGTTACAGCAAATGATTTAGTTTGTCAAGCTATTTTGAATGCAAAACTGGGAACTGCTTTCTCCCTAATGTAAAATGGGTATCAGACTTCTGATCTAAATAAGCAAGGCCTAGCAAAGCTAACAGAATACATTGGGGCTTCAGTGGTAGAAAGCAGTACAACTAAACATGTTAATTACTAATTTTGTTAAATAAAGCTGCAAGATGTATAAAAATAATACAGAAAAATATATACTATCCTATTTATGATACTGTTTCCTTTTAAGTGTTATTGTCTATTACTAGAGGCTAGATAATTTTTGGAAGAAATATTAATAATGGAAATTCTTGTTAGTATGTCCAAAATCAAGGCACCCTATTGACTTTTACAAGATTCAGAGAATATCAAGTTTGTAAAACTATATCTGGAGTCTTGGATTAGGACATTGAAGATACTGCTTATTAATATAGAAAGATTAATACTAGGGATAGTATTTCTTAAGAAAAAATAATTGATATCTCTAGTAGTCAAAAAAAAAGTCCTTTAGAATTAAAATATTTCAGAACATCTTTTGAATTTGCTTTTTCTGTTTTAAGTAATGGAAAGCTACTATTGCTCTATTACATAGAAGTTGCCAGCAATTTACAGTATATTTTAATTCCAACTTTGTTCTAAACCTTATTTTATCAGTTGGTTGGAAACTATGAAATATCCCATACTTAGTCTAAAATGAAAGATGTTACTTTTGGGAGGGGAGGAAATAGCCTCAAGCCAACTCGTTTCAATCAGTTTTTAATTATTCTAGCACGATAAGTATTTCTGCCTGTATGTATGTAAAAATTTTATAATTTGAAACAACTGGAACTAGCTTGGTTTGTGGCCTGATCTTGCAATTGCTTATACACCAAATCTGTCTCACTACTTCATTGGGACTGTTCACATGTGGTAGAATTAATGAGACTGAGTTCTTGTTCTGTCATTCTCAAAGAAATCTCCTAAGGGATAAGCCAAGTTTGTAGCCAACCGTCTTACTGTGTTTAAATATTTAAAATTAAAAATATTTTAAATTATCATACGTAGGTTTAGATGGGTTAGCCTTAAAACTGGCACAGCTTCCCTATTCTTACTTATTATTCTGTTCCAGCAGTATCTGGCAACATTTGCAAAGTTGTTATTGTGCTAGGTGCACAAAAAGCAGTCCAGATGATGGACTGCTCCCCAAAGAATTAACACTTCTTGTTATTTCACCAGTTTATATTTGCTGAGGATCATAGGATCATAGAAGTTAGGAACAGACCTCTGGAGATCTTTAGTCCAACACCCTGGCAAACCATGGCCAGTTTAGGTCAGATAGCTCACAGCTTTGTCCAGTCAAGTTTTGAATCTCCGAGGATGGAGATTGCACGACCTCTGGGTACCTGTTCCACTGCTTCATCACCCTCATGGTGAAAAAGCTTGTCCTAGTACTGGAATTTCCCATGTTCCAGCTTGTGCGTGTTGTCTCTAGCCCTATCCCTGTGCACCTTCAAGGAGAGCCTGGCTCCACCTTCTGTATACCCATTAAATTGCTGTAGACAGCAATTGCATCTCCCCTTTGCCTTGTCTTCTTAAGGCTGAACGAACCCACTTCTCCCAGCCTCTTCTTGTATGTCCTGGTCTCTAGCCCCCTGACTGTCTTGGTGGCCTTCCACTGGATTCGTTGTAGTATGTCAGTGTCTTAACTTGTGCCAGGGATCCCAAAACTAGATATCACGCTGCAGATTTGGTCTTGCAAATGCCAAGCAGAGGATCCAGAACATCTCCCTGAAAGTGGCTGTGTAAGCCATAGGCTGCCCCAAATGCACCATAGGCTGCCCAAAACACACCATAGCTAGGAACACTTGGCAAAAGTTCATATCTTAGTTTCATTCTCACTTTTAGCCAGTGTAAACTAGTGCTGCTGTGGAAAGAAGTTACTATTGTTTTGGGTTGGCTTTTGGGGGTTGTGTGGGATTGGGGGTGGTGTTAATTTTAACACAGGTCTGCCTTGCAGTCCAATTTGTTTCCTGGCCGTGTAAATGGCTGTGTGGGCTCAAGAGAATGGGCCATGTGGACAGGAGTGGGAGGGAAAAAAACAGGACCATTTTTTTTCTGTAGCAGTGCTGGTTTGTGTCAACTTACTGTGGCTAGAGTCCACAGTCTAAAGAGACATGGAGGGTTAACTAAGATTAGTGAGGATTATGGCCAAGAACCTTCGTATCAGTTAAATTAAAAGCTTCAGTTAAATTTCTCTTCCACTTCTGTAAACAAAATTAAGAAAATTCTGTGTAGATTAATTATATAATATCCGTCATAAGTTTATTCTGACAGCAGTTTTGTGGAATGTCCTCTTACTTTAATAGGTCCGTTTAACTGAGGAGTTTTATGAGACTAGCTGCAGAAAAATAAAATTCTTAATTCGCTGCTCTTTTGTACAGTACTATGGCAAATGTCCACATTGGGCTTTTAGTATTGTTATTTAATTTTTTCTTTACATAACCATTAGTTATTTCCTTCAATTGTACCACAGTTTGTTTTTTAAATAAGATTCTACTGAAGGGAGGAACTTAAAAACTCACCACAGTATTTAACATCAGTTGACATTTACCGCAATCTCTAATTATTGGCACAGAATCTGTCTGGCTTCTGCTGCTTTTATGGTTCTTCCAGCTTGTTCCAGTGTTTTTTAGTTTTACCATCCTGCTGTAGATGAGTTAGATTGTAGTGGTTTCAAGCAGTTGAAGATCTACTTTTATACAGACTCTGTCTGTTCAAAATAATTTTGTTTATTGGTATAAGCAGTGTAAAGATGAAAAGAAAGATTTCTGCAAAACCTTTCACATATCAGTCCCAGGACAATTCTTTCACAACCCAAGCAAAAAATCCTGTTGACTTGGGACACAGCAATCACAAAGAGGGGTACAACATTAATGCTAAGCATACAGCATGTGCATTTCATTAGGAAGACTATTATATTTAAGTACTTCATTTACCTTGCTCATGATCTTACAGAAGTGTAAATACCAGGTAAATAAATCCAAATTAGATTTACTGTTTCTCTACCAAAACCAAATCCATTTCATCCTGGAGACTTTACAATATACGTAGAATGTTTGGAATTATTGCCCGTCATGAAGTACATTGGAAATTCAGTTAGCCAGTTTCATTCAAGGATTTGTGTTAATCCGTTTTTACTCTTGTAACATGATGTGCTAGTGTTCTGAATACAGGAATGCATAGATTCTGTTCCAGATATCTTAAAATTCATGATGAGACACAGACTTTTTAGATGCTTGAATATTAGAATAGAGTGTGTATACATATTTTAATACTATTTATTATCTATCCTTAGTTTCTCCAAAGCCATTATTGGTGTATTGACTCCTTGCAAGCCTTGCAAGAAGACACATTCAAAAGGTTTTGTGAGACACTTTTTGAAACAAATTTTCTTATTTGAAAATACTTATACAACCTTTTAAAAACCGAAATAGCTTTAATTTGCTTAAATAGTTTGTACTGCAAGAGAAGTTTGAGCAGCATGGTGACATGCCAAAGAGAAAATTGGATAGGTTTAGTTGCCTTCTCATAATTTAAAGCTTACTATATTCTTGTCTGGGATCAGTGTGGTTAAAAAAAGTAGTTTTAAATTGCACGTATGTGTTAACCACACCTTGCCCCTGCAGTGCACAAGTTTCCCCACCAAGGCCTGCCACACCAGATTCTGCCTTGTAGCGATCGGATGAACAATGCTTGAAATCATTTGTGCATTTTTGTAAGTAGGGACTGCAGAACTTGGTCCTGTAAGTTTGAAAATTAAAACGAATGATACTATAAACCCTAGGGAGTGTGTTGGCATAATCGGGCCCTTCAGAGCCTAAGGGTGGCTTCCCTCTCCTGGGTCAGGCTGAAACAGAGGAAATGACAGTGGTGAGCAGCGGGCTCTGACTCACAGCTGGGGGCGGTTTACTTTGGGATGGCTGTAGTAGTTCCTGTCCCCAGCTGTCTGCCCTCCTTCTCTGTACTACAGGCATGGCCTGTGCTTTGTGGAGCAGTTGTTCAGTCACTGTAGTTTACAGTCCGTTATATCAAGAAGTATGTGCACTGAATTCAAATTTCAGTAATGCAGAGGAAGGTAGTTTGAAATATTTCAGCAGCGGTTTCCCAAGAAGCTGAGCTGCCCATGCAGCAGAGGTCAGGAAGTGTAGCTGGTGAATAGGTTCCAAAGTAAGTTTTCCACTGAAAATAAGCCCTACGAGTGTGGAAGCTATGCCCAGTTACTAGGCGGTTCTCTGAAAATACTTCAGACTGCTTTTTTCAGGATCCTGCAGCAGCCTTGTATTGCAAGATAAAGTAGGACTTCCCTCTTCTCAGGCAAGCAGGACAAGATTTAGTAAAGACACCAAAATGTAATATGCCTGTTTACTTAAATTGAATGCATACTGTATTATGCAGGAGTACTGCCTGCTAGACTGTTTCAGATAAAACACACTGTATTTTCTCCTCCCTTTCTTCCTGTTTCATTCTTGCTCTCTTCCCTGTCAAAAGAAAAAGAACATGACATTTGACAATGCTATGCCATCAAGAAAATGTATGAAGTGCTGAAAAGGATGCTTGATTCTGGAGTCTTCGTTGCAGATTTTTGGGAAACTTTGCTCTTAGTTGGGTGAAACTAGAAGAGATTAATTTTAAGAGCCAACTGGGAGAAGTTGACTTAAGGTCACCATCTGTTAGAAGAAGAGTTTATCTGTGTTTGTACAGAGCCAACACAGAAGAGTCTCAGTCTTGACAGAGGCCTATGGACATGGTCAAAAAACAAATATATAATAATCTTGTAATGGGGCTTTGCCCAAAGAGGGCTTCAGATAATGTTTAGGTATTCTTATCTAAAATATATACATTAAGGTAAACAGAGTGGTCAAAGTTGAGCAATTATTTTTTTTCCTTGAAGAGATTTTCCCTTGTGATTTCTCTGTAGCTGAACACTGAGAATTTAAAAAAGAATTTTAAAAGTTTCTCACTTAGTGGTAAATATCCCCCAACAATAGAGACTGAGTTACCATGTAACATTTTTTGCATTAGACCACAAAATGCTTTTGCTAGGGCTGTGTCATTGTGTCCATTTCACAGATGAAGAAACTGAGGCACGTGGGAGAAATGTGGTTTTACTAAGGGTTGCATGCCAGGCAAGTCGTAGAAGCTGGAACAGAACCCATGCCTCCTGCGTCTCTGCCTAGGCTGCTCTCCATTAGTCTGCTGTGCCTGAAGTACACACGGATTTCAAACAAGGAGCAAGACGTAGCTGAATATCAGCGTAGGAAGTGGTTTCATGATCATCATATAATACACATTTTAAAAAGATATTAAATACTGTTTTCAAATGCAACTGTTGTCCAAAAATGAATGCTGTCAGATTATGATTTTCATTTGCGTGGGTTATTTTCCAGGCAGAAATTTTAACGGGCATCCCAGTTGGCAACCTTGAAGATGCTGAAAAGGTGGGACACGTGCTGTTAGAAAGAGGGTGTAAGCTCGTAATTGTTACTCTTGGAGCAGAAGGCTGCATGATGATATCAGTAGAAGAACCCATTCCAAAGCACGTTCCTGCTGGGAAGGTCAGGGCTGTGGACACTACGGTACGTTTTTGTGGTTTAACTGTCTTGCTTTGGAAAAGACTGCTTAAGCACTAAGGGAAAGCAATGAGTAATCAGCCAAATCTTTGGGCACTAGCACAAAGGCTAATTTATGACGTGAAATTGATATCTTGCTTCCAGCCTCTCATATATTAAATGTCAGATCACTTGAGTTTTATAGTCTATATTGTAGATATGCTAGAATTATTATACATACTGATAGTATCTTCATGTTCCTCCTTTACTGAAGTCAGTACCTGTCTCTGACTGTAATGTGTGATGCCAGTGGCTTGAGCTGCAGTCCTGTTTTTTCACCTTTGCCCAGTCATATAATTCATCTGGTCCAGAACTCAAATGCTGTGGGAGAAAGGAGATACTACTGCCCTGACAGTCTGAAACGGAATGTTTGACTCTTCTGACACAAGCATGAATTGCTTAGCGAGTCTAGCATCTAAGGTGCATCAAAGACATAATTTTTACAGAATATAGTGGAAAACCACCAGAAAGTTCTTGCTGCTTCATGATGACTATTTTGTGATGATAGGTAAGGGATACTTGGTCAGAGGCATTTTAGTCTTTGAAATGAGGGTAGTTTTTTTACTTCCTGCTCAGAAATAAATGCAGAAAGCATATTCTTAACAGACCACTAAATACAATACCCCCAGCAAAAAATAAAAACAAGACAGGCAATAGTTAAGGTAGCATTGCTATGAAAACCTTACCACATTGCACATATGGGGCTATTTTGTGTTCCTAGTATTATCTGACATAAATCCAAAGTAATTCCAGTGGAGTTACTGAGAACAGAGCAGGTCACATTGTATGTACTAACTATACATTTAAATGCCTGTTATAATAACGTCATATTACATATGTTCTGTTACAATAGTTCATTAAAATCCTGGAGATTTTACCATCTGGTGCATTCCATATCTGAATTGCATTAATAATAACTAGTTCTTGTAGCATGTTTTTTATCCATGGACCTCATACTGCTTCGCAAAGAAGGAAAGCAACTGCTTAAAAGATGAGGAAACAGAAGCATAGGGGACTGAAATTACCTAGCTCAGTAGTATGCAGTGGCAGAGTTAGGAGTAAAGTCACTTCTAAAGCAGAAGTTCCCTCATAGATTTGGACTGTGATGTGCAGATACTGTGGAAAGCTTTGTTTCACTGTTAAATTTAATGCTTTTCAGTTTAACTATGAGACAGAGATACTTTGGCTTTGTTTTCCTCTTTTGCCCCTTTGTCATTTAGAAGTTTCACCTCAAGTTAGTGCTGATTTTGGAACGTCCTAAAGTGCTGGTTAAGGGAGGCATCATTGTACTGTACGGCGCATAAGGTACTTGGTAGGGGACTACAGACCCCTAACTGCCTCTGCCTGCTTTTAGCTCAGAAATAGAAGTACCAAGGGAGTGGAAGGCAGAGCTCCCACAGCTGCCCAGGAGCAGGATTTATTAGCTTGGGAGCAACACCTTGTGAACCTGATGGTACAGCTTCTTGCTCTGAGTTGGTAAATCCACTATTGCTATCAAAGCTTAGTGTTAGAGTTTTTCTCTACATCACACAGAAGTGATTAAGAAGAAACATGTGTGATCTGCTTCTTCAAAAGAAGCAGAAAATTGCTGCCAGATCGGCTATTGTTTGATATCTTAAGATATTTGCTGCTCCTGGAATAAAACAGCAATACTGAAACCACACACTGTGGCTGAAAAGTGCTTTTTATCTTGCCTAGCATTTCAGAGTTTCATGACTGAACTAATTTAATGCTCCTTTCTTCTTCTTTTTTTTTCTTTTTTAAATAAAAGCAATTTCTTTGAGTTTACTGAATCCTTGCCCTGCCTCCTTGTGGCCAACAGGTTATTGGCTTTCACATAGCAGAGGATTTTCACAGTTAATTTTGTTAATCTACTTAAATACCAGTGGGTTGTTTTCAGTAAAACAGCTGTGCTCGGTTTACTCTTGCAGACTGAATGAAAAAAGATGTGTTGGCCTTCCATCATAAAAGTCTTACAGTGCTTAGACTGATTATCACTTTGCCTGAAAGCAAGTGGTTTTAAAGCAACCCTTCCAAACACTAAGCAAAATAATGTCATCCTCAAGTAACCTGGATAGCTCTATTACTAAAATAAATACTAAACTTTCTAGTTATTCTCTTCAGATGCATGTCTGCAGTGGATCCTTCCCCAGGGGAATAAGCTGAAGCTGTAAGGTGGCTTAGCAAGTAGCCACCTATCCACGGAGTATTCAGAGCTGTTCATGTGCATGCTCTTAGCCTGCCGTTTAATACTAAACAAAACTTGCCACCTTAAACTGCCCTGACTTCAGCATCTTGAGGGACCAGGCAGTAATTTTTTAAGCTGTCATAATCCAATCACATCTGCTTATGTGCCTGTATCCATATTGACATTGTTTGGATCTGCAGAAGGTAAAGTTACTGCCAGACAGAGTTAAATGATGTGTATAACCCATCATAGGATTTGCAAAAGGTTACAGAGACCTTATGAAAACAGTCTGTATTAAAACAGAGTTTGCCATTTAGAGGATACATATATGAGACACAAAATAAGCTTCAAAGGCCTCTTTTGCTGTAGAAATTTTCCCATAGCTGCTACCAGTGCCCAGAGTCCTCTCTGCAGCAGTGCATCTTCAATACTGCCTACTGGTCATTTCTGTTGTCCACAGCAGTTTTGAAAATTTTTGACAAGAAAATACTTGGGTAGGTACAGCCACAAAGATTAAGAATTTGAGTTCCCTGTCCCAGGTAGTGTGGTGCCCATTCTCCATGTTCATAGGTTCATCAGAGAGACTAAGGGTTGACAGACTGTAGAGCCTGGCTCTTCTTCCTAGCCCTTGAGATAGTTAATCTAAGAGTTTATTGGCAGAACACTGGGAAAAGCTGGCTCCATCTCCTGCTCTGTGGTGGAACATGAATCTTCAAGATCGAAAATCTGGCATTTTTCACCCACAGTAAATTAATACTATAAAGGGGGAAAAAAAGCTTGTTGATTTCTTTTTTTTTGGCACTAATTATCTTAATGTGGGCTTTACTAATGTATGCAACGCTTCCCATGACTGTTAGCAGAGCTCTCCATACACAATCCAAAACATGTAGAGCACGAATAGTCGTTTAGAAGGAAGTTTTGCAAGACATGGTATTGTAAAGCTGAAACATCTGTTTCTCCTGTTATAGCTAAAGAGTGCAACAAGCTTTTGTTAAGAAGATAAACTTTCGCTTCATTTTCCTAGTTTCTGCTAGCTATTTTCTATATGCAAATTTTGAATAAAACCGAAAATAAGTGAATTATTGAAAAATCATCTTCAAATTTTCTGTATAAAAGAAAGAAATATCTGATTAAGCCCACTAGCCATATCAACTTCTACTTGAAGCAGATGTTGTACGTAAGAGACATTTGACACATAAAGAAGTAGTTATATGTAGATAATATAAGAAAGGTATACATTAAATTCTATTTTCATTACTTCAAATAGTTGCTTTTAAATCTTCTTGACTACGTGAAGTTAAATATATGCATTTACTTTTTTTTTGGAAGAAGGTATTTCCACATCAGGTGAAAGTAGTACATGAAGCTGCATTAAAATAGCTGTGAATGATAATTATATAATTCCATTTATATGACACTTCTTCAGTTGGTAGCAGAAGGTTTCACAAACCATTCACAAATTTGATAAGCACTTCATAGAAAACAATATCATATAGACACATTTTGCAGTTGCGTGTGTGTGAAGCAGTTTGCTGCTGAAGCAGAAGCACAGCTGAGGTGGAACACAGCAGCTGCTTGCAAACACATCTGCGGGACATGACCGAACACCATCAGGTCAAAATTGTACTTGAGGTGAAGTGGTTGGATGATCTGTATGATGAACCACACGATGATCCTGGATTGTGGCATCTGCTGCTGTAGTAGCTCTGAACATGCCATCCTGGCAGAGACATACGTGGTCTGATGACAGGGAAGGCCACAACGTCGCCCATATTGGAGAATGAAGCTCTGCTCTTTTTGCCCCTTCACTCCCGCCCTCCCCCTCTGCTTCTGACAATCATGCAATGTGTAATTTACAGCACTATTTACATCTATTTACATTTACTAATTATATTTCATCAAAACTGCCAAGGAAAATTTGTCAGAAGAATGTAATTACTCAAAGCTGGAATTTGGCCAGCAGTGAGATTATTTCCCTTCCATTTTGCAAAAAAGCACTATGGGATCTTACAGAGCTGAGCGCTTCAAGTGGCAGCTGGGGACCAAGTCGAGCCCCTGAGGTACAGCCAGACCTTGCCTAAGGCTTGGTTTGTGCAGATGGGCTTTGTGGAGGCAGTTGGGCTGTCTGCAGCTCCAAGTTACTTGGGGTCTGGGCTGTAGAGGATTGTCCATGCCAGACCTTGTGTGGAGGTGGGGCAGTCCAGTGGTTGGTAGCTACAGCAGGCTGGAACGTGTCTGCTGGCTCTGAGGCTGCACCCTGGGGCTTGGGACTTTGTGTTTTACTGTGGTTGCTCCTTGCAGTTGAAGGTGTGGTGTCCTGTCAATGCTTTGAATTGGAGGGTTGGCACAGGCAGAATCTCTCCTATGCAGAGGCATTAGTGGAAAATGGGAGCTGCCCCACTGCCACTCCCCCATTTCCAAGTTGCAGCATGGAGGTCTTTTTTGGCGGGGAAGTACTTAGGGTTAGTTTTTGTAACCCCTAGTTTGCTCCAGAGCCCACTTTGGATCAAGATGCTGAATAGCATCCATACATGCTTGCATCAGTTATGGTGACTTTCTAATTTCCATCCTATCTGGTCTTAAATACATAGTACAGATGCTCTGCTTAAGATTCTTCATCAGCTTCTACTTGACCTCTAGGTTTACACACGCCAATGTTGTGTGCGCAAAAGTCCTGCACTGGCACGCTCACAGGCATCTGCATATCTGGCTTAGGTGTGGATGTATTCTCTGTAACGGCAAATGGAGACACTTGGGCACACAATATTTAGATGAAAATTTGGAATCACTTTTCACAAGGGTGTCCCTAGTAATCACAGCAAGTCCATGGTCTTCCTTTTAAATCTCATGGAGAACGTATTAACTTCACAGTATTTCTAAGCACAACCATTAAATTTCCCACATCATTTCTTACATTACCAGCATTTTCCCTGTCTGACTGTGCTTTTTAGATACAGAGAGTATACAACCTGCTGAGGGAGGCTAAGGAGAACACAGGTTGAGGTGCCGTGCTTATAAACAGGAAATTTATTTATGAGACATGATAAAATTCAAAATTTAATCTGCTCAGTTATGCCTGCAATTTGACACGAGTGTATGATTTATTCTATATAGTCCTCCGTATGACATTCTCAGAGACGGATGATACATACCATTTGACATAAGCATAAATGTTACCATTATTTTTTCATGTCAGTTCTGCAAAATGAAGGCTCATTGCTACAATATGAATTTGTCATCAGATGTTTTGTGTTCAAATCCTATTAAGTTTCCCTCTGATTTCTTATTACAATATATTAGATCTGGCTCTTTTACTATGGGAGAGAATTAAAAAGGCTGTCTTTAAGCAATAGAGTGCTCACTAAGCAGCTTTGTATTGAACTGTGGAGATGTTACACAATCTTTATTTTAATAAAGCCTCATATAAGTGTATAGCTATATAATTTTATATCTGTCACAGTATTCAGGCCTGTGCAGAAATTGTGGTCTAAAGAAGACAGTGTGGTTTAGCGATTTGAACAAAGGACTGAGTAAGAGTTCCAGGGCTCTGCAAAAGACTTGCTGTAAATCCTTGGGAGAATTACTTGTCTTCTTTGTATCCCAATTTATCTATCCATAAATTGGAGCTGCTATTAATATATTGCATATAACCATGAGAAGTCTGTTAGAGATCAGAACAGAACCTGGGAGGCCTTTTTCCCAGGCTTGTCATACAACCTCAGGCCAGTTGTACTTCTTTGGGGGCTTTGCAAACTCATTGAATTCTTCTGCTTGAAGTTGAGAGGTCTTGTCTGTAAAAATACAGTTTACGCTAAAATTCTCTGACTTAGCTGTATCTTCTGGTTTGGAGGAAGCCTGAGCCACAGGAGTGAAGTGGACACTGAAATAAAGCCTTAGAATATAAATAAATCCAAAACAGTCCTCCTAATAACAGCAATTCTTTGTCTCCTGACTTTGTGGCCTAACGTCTGAGGCTCAAGGGGATATAAATACAACACTCTGTGCAATGACTAATTACTCAAAATTCTGTGCATCAGCAGAAGTGGGACTTGTGGTTGACTCTAATATTATCAAATGCCTTTGCTATTTAATAATCTTGTAGCCGTACATTATTTAGCATGCTGTTTGCACAAAGAACAGTGATTTTATTTCAGCTATCTCTCAACAAAGTAAAAATGCAGCTGCTAGTAAATGAAGCATTTGGCAGACAATGTGTCTGATGTACAGTTCTCTAAGTTGCTAAGAAGAGAAAAATGTTGTTGAATGTTTAACCTTTTCCTACCCAAGGATGTAGCAAGGAGTAAAGTGACCACAAAGGGCAAGGTCTTTTTCTTTTTCTCTTTCTCTTTTTCTTTTTCTTTTTCTTTTTCTTTTTCTCTTTCTTTTTCTTTTTCTTTTTCTTTTTCTTTTTCTTTTTCTTTTTCTTTTTCTTTTTCTCTTTCTCTTTCTTTTTCTTTTTCTCTTTCTTTTTCTTTTTTTCTTTTTCTTTTTCTTTTTCTTTTTCTTTTTCTTTTTCTTTTTCTTTTTCTTTTTCTTTTTCTTTTTCTTTTTCTTTTTCTTTTTCTTTTTCTCTTTCTTTTTCTCTTTCTTTTTCTCTTTCTTTTTCTCTTTCTTTTTCTTTTTTTCTTTGTCTCATCTTCCCTTTCTTTTTCAAGGAAGGAGAAAAAGTTACTATCGGGCAAACAGCTTATCTGTCAGTGGGGTTTATTCACACACCAACACAGGGTAATTATGCCCAGAACTCCCATTAACATCCCGCAAACCGACGGCATAATAGCTTCCTTTCTTTAACATGCAACCAAAATAGGTTAATAAATAAGTTTAGTTCCAGTCATAGCCCACTTTCTGTCTCAGCCTTCTGCATTCCCTCTTTTACAAATATGGAATCCATTGAATTTTGGAACAGAAAAACCATGAGGAATAAGTTAATCTGCCAGACACTCCAATCAGCAATCTGCACTGTAAATCTATTTAAAGCTGCATCTATTATGTTCTGAAGTTCAGCTGAACTGTGAAAGGGCACATGACTGAAATCACTGCATTTGAGTTGACTCACAGTTAAGTGTAGATGGGAATTGCTTGACTCTTCACAAGTTTCTGCTTCTGATTCAGGCCTCCTAATGACACTTCAGTTTTTGAAGGCTTGGTCAGTGGCCTAAGGATATACAGGTATCCAGTGAGGAGAGGAATTGCAAGAATTGCGTCCCTCTGCATTGGCAGTCATCTGAGAATAGGTGGAGCAAGCTGGATGCCCCTCTTTCCTCTTTGATAGCAGAAAGCTATATTATCCCCATTTTACAGATAGGTAAAATGGAACAAAAATGTTAGTGATTAAGTGCTCTGAAGCACTAGCTAAAAATGTCCTGCTCCAAGTTACATAGGGAGTTGTGGTGACGTAGCCAAAAATGAAGCACAGGCATATATTGTCCCATGCTACTCTCTTAACTTCTAGACAACATTGTCATGGAAGGAAACACTGTTTATCTGCCTAGTAACTGTCTATTTTAATCTGTAAGAGCAAACAATGTAAACAAAATGAGCAAACAGAAGCAGGCTTGTACAGAACAATTTGTAGCCTTGTTTTCCAGTGGAAGATTCCACAGACCACCCAGGCTTTGCTCTAGTCCTTTTCTCAACCACGGAGCATCTAATTAAATCCCTCTCCATTCCTGACTCTTAAGTGGAAGAGAGCCTACAGTCCTGTACAGTTTCTTTCCAGATGGAAATGCATAATTTAACAGAGATACAGCTGACAGGGAGAAGTGGGCCCAAAGCAGTATTAGCATTTGCCACAAATTGCATTAAATTACAAGGGGGTACTTAATGAAGATGTAGAATAAAAGGAAGATTAAAACCAATATTTAGTTTTCTAAGCCCCTTCTAAGATTGCAGAGTGCCAGGCAACAAAAAACTCATAGTAAAACTGAATTTCTGTCTGAGTTACTTTAGTGATACCTAGAATTGTTTGGTTTTGCTACACACCATCAGTATCAGGTCATGACATTTTGTCCCATTGTGTCCTACAGCTTTGTTTCGTGTACTTGTATACATATACGTAAAGTTGCTAAGCACCTGACAGTATTTACTACGTCGGTACTCCCAACACAGGTAAAGTACTATTATCACTGTTTTGTAGATGGGGAACAAAAGCACACATGGACTGGCTTGTCAGTAGCAAGTGAACCTGCTTCCCTTGATAAAACCATAACTACTTCTCTATGCTTCTCTTCAAAGAGAATTAGGACTGGAAGAAAAATTTTGTCAGGATATCAGCTGTCGTATTGTTAGAACTGGACATAGTTGTGGATGTCCACATAAATGAGTAAGTACATAGCAGTGCAGAGTTGCTTTGCATTGGATGCTTCTTGAAGAGGCTGTAAGGGGTTTATGGAAATGTGCTATGAGGACAGGTGCTTTGGCTCCACTACTGTCATACTGAGAAATATTCCAGTTTGGAAGTTAACCCACTTGATTGGTCTGGATAGAAAAAAGTGGGGATGCTGGCAGCATTTGTGCACCAACTGAAATGTTTTGTTTGGGGTCCAAAACACGTGAAGGATACAGCATCCAACACCTGAGCCTGAGATCACATTCTGATAAGGTCTAGGGAAACCAAGTTCAGAATTATCTTAAAGCTATCTTTGTGCCATCTCATTTCTGGGATGCTTTAGTAAATGAAACAATGGTATAATTTATACAGGTTGAGAGCAGAGGAGCAAAGTAGGAAGCAACCCTTTTATTGCTTCTCTTGGGCTAACTATGTCTTGCAATGCAAGTCCAAATCATTGCAGCAGAACATGCTGCATCCCTCATGTAGCTCACCCTGTGTTTGGAGCAGATATTGGGCTGCCAATGCACGCACACAAGATAGTGTCAGTTGTAATGGTGCATAGCTGTCTGGGATATCTGAGTTGCACAAAGGATGGAGAGGAAGGAAGACCAACTGTGTGCAGCCATCCTTTCTAATTAAATTCCTGCAGTTAAAAATAGCTGGTGGAAGCTGGCACTTCTGGCACATCCCAAGCGTCACCTTCCCAAGAATCTTTTTCTGGCCTGAGCTGTAGGAAGTTGAAAATGTGATCTGCTGTGTAATAGTGCAGCATATTCTTGGCCAAAGTCCTCATCATTTTTTACCTCTTGCATTTATGGTTAGCTTACAAATGTCATATGCCTCCTTTTCTTCTTTAAAATTAGTCTCTGCAGAACCAGGTATCATCCTGGCTATTGTGGAACGTAACCTACTCTTCTCAGTTTGTTCACATCAGTTCTGGCTATGGTGAGAAAGAAAGCAAACCTGGGTCCCAAGCCCCTTGCCTATTTAGTTACCCAGAAATGCCAATTGCAGTAATGTTGATATTGAACTAAGACCTGATTTCCCCCAGCAGAGTTTTCATTGCCACGCAATTTTGGTCACTACAGAAACCAGAAAGGTTTGCGTTGGATCAGTGATATTGCATAATTAGGTTTTCAAAAGAACAAGAACAGAGAAATGAGAATAGTGGGGAAATCAAGCTTCTTGCTTTTGCAAATTCTAACCACAGAAAATGCCAGAAGTTTTATTTCTTATCAAGAATAAAGGACTTAATCTTTAGTGGCCTGTCCCATGGACAGAATATATTTTATAGCTTCAAATAGACAAATGGAAGAAAGCTAAAACCGTAAGTTTTGGTGGTTGATGGCAGTAACCTATATGAATGTCTTTAATAGCCAGTTTGCAGTTGAGTGTAATGATTTTTCCGCTTTTCTCAGGGTTTTGTTTTGCGTCTGTGTGTGTAGAGGTGGACACACAGATATAAAACCAGCTGTCCTAGAACAACTCAGCTGTAGAAAAGCAAATTCCCGAATTCTGGCAGCAATGTTTGTTAACTGCCCAAATGGCTATAAGGAGTATTGGTTTTATTCATTTCAAAGCACAAATAGACACAGAAAAACAGGGAAAAGATAAGGAAAGTCTCTGCAAGCTCCTGCCTCATTGTTGGTGTCTGTGATTTTGCTACTGAAATCATTAAGCAGGCAGTATGTTTGTTGGAAAGATCCATTTTACAGGGAATCCAGCAGAGAATGTCTTTCTGCCAGAAGCGGTGCCTTGGTGCTCACCTACTGCTGAAGACCATGAGCGAGGTGCAGGAGTCCTGCTTTCTGCACGCCTGCCCCACAGGTTAAGGACAACAGAATGGGTGGGTAGCAGAGAACAATACTCTAGACGAGAGCAGCAGTTCTGGCTTGTAGGTCACATCTAGCTGAACTTAGGGAGAGGAGATACAACTCAAGTACTCATCAAAAAGATTAGACAAACTCACTCGGAAAAAAAAGCAGAGAGCTGGCAAGAGGACAATGCTAGAGTGAGCTCAGACAAAAAAAACTCCTGAAGTTTGGTGGTTTTTTTTTTCCCTCCAGGATATGTAGTTCAGAGGTAGGCGGGAGCAGTGGCCAGCCAACAAAGGCTAGATACTGTGGTTTTGAAAGAGGCATTCGAGCATATGGAGCTTTCGTGCAAAAAAAGAATGTTTTTTTGATCAATTCCAGGCGAGATGGCAGTTGTGTCATTCTGAGTGCATCTCGTCAGATAGATGGGATCACTAAGAGTCTTTGGCATTTTCAGTCTGAGAGAAAAAAACACATGTGGCTAGTGAAATTGCCCAGCAAGGAGATTTCCCCCTTCTGAGTTGGCTGTTAGATTATGGGGTCCTGAAGCCATGTCAGCCCCTGACGTGATACCGGGTGACACAGTCAGTGACAGTTTGGCCAGTTTTCTCCTGGTTGGGGGGCTCATTGTTTGGAAGGGAAACCCACTGCCAGTATTTGCAGTGTACTATCAGAATAATGTGATGTATTCTGGGCAGGTCTTCAGCTCTAGTTTCATTTGTTCATTAAATGAAATTTGTGAATTATCACATAAGCGTGAGCTTTGTTAGGAAGAAATTACAAGCTGGCATGAGTGTGACATGAATAATGAAGGGAGTGAAGTACTTCTCAAGGAAGTGAGAAAAGTGAAGCTTTTGATTAGAGTAGGAGAGTAGCTGCGTGTTGTTGAGGCTTGATAAACCAGTTTGAGAAGTACAAATCAACCTTCTGAGGAGCTGCTATATTTAGCACCGAGCTTCAACCACAAGACCGATTCCGTGCAAGCTCAAACTTTGGGAAAGGTAGATACAGCTCCTGTAGCACGTTCAACTGAAAGTCTGTCTTATTTCTGTTAGTGGTGATACCTGCGTGTTTCCCTGTTGTTGACACATCTTGGTATATATGCTGTTCTTTGCAAGAGTGCCACTGGAGAGTTTTGTATTGAGCTGAAGTGTAATGAGAGTTTTCCAGTACTGTGTTTCGTATGTCATAAGTTTTCTATATGCACTCCAGCAAAAAAAACCAAGTGTGGAGGGTTTCCCCTGCTGGTTTTGAGCTTCTCTGTGAGGTACGGACTTTCAGATCAAATGAAAGGAGGTCACAGATCATAGCTCAAGTGTGAAACCAGGGGAGAAGCAGGTACCAAGGCAAAAGCTAACTGAAGCTTAAACTGAAAATTTACACAGAAGTGTATCCTAAATTGATATATTCCTTGCCAAAATATCTATCACTCTGGTAGCATAGGAATCAGAGTAGTGGTGAATTGTTTGGTTGATGGGAATCTCACAGGTTCAGCAACATGGATCCGTTGTTTTCACAACAGCATGTGGAGTTCCTTGTTCAGTGCTCTTACTCCATTGTATAAGAAATAAATTCATCACCTCTCATTAATGCTATTTGGAGTTGAAAGGAGTTTATAGGAGCATCATCACACTGAATTGTTTCAATGATTCAGAAAACAGAGTGCTCCCTGTGGGTGAATACTTCATCGGCTTTCTGGGGTTAGTCTATAACACAGAATAACTTTCTTCCCCGGTGCTGAGTGGCATACTGGAATATTATTACATGGCAGGATGAAGCTCTCCTGTGCTCCCTCCCAGATTTCATCAGTGTGCGCTAAGAGAAAGCTATCACCTCACAGGTATCTTGCAGTATTTTTCTTGTAAACAGCAAGGTGGGAGCTCCTCTGTTCTTATCCTGACTGAGAGTCTAGCAGACCCATGGGCAACTCGTGGAGGTCCACTTACTAATTTTGGATATCTCAGTTTTGGGGTTCCCATGCTGTGCCTCATTTTCAAAGGATGGGTAGCTCATGTGACTCCCGTTAAAGTCCGTGCAAGATCAGGAGCTCTGAATTCAGCCCACAGACGTCTCAAAGTGGGTGTTCCTAACATTCTTGATCGTGTTGTGTTCATTTTCCATTATGTGAAATGAGAGCACTATTACCTGCCTTCAGAACAAATGCTGTATAGGGGCTTTGAAATGTAAAGGAGGACTGTGTGATATTGCCAGATCTCTAGATACTTTCAGCTGTGCTTTTTAGATGACCTACAAATTAAAAATTGCAGAGTTGTGAATGTTGTATGTTTTATTTCCAACATTCACCATAAACCAGATAACTTTTCTGGGGAATTCATGCTTCTGTAATGCTTGTCACTGATCTTTTTAGAAACAGTGAATAACATAATGTAGTAGGATGCTTCAGAAAGGAAAGAAAATGCATGCAGGAGGCCTTGTATTGAGATTAATCTCTCAGGAATGCAGGGGGTTAACGGTCAGGCTGATTAATCACTGTTAATGAACCATCAGGAAATCTGTCAGGAAGTGGGTAAAAATTCCTGACGGCTGATGTGAAGCATTGTGTAGTGTGCTTTGGTTTTGATGTTTCCCAACTGATAGTCTACAGTGGCTGTAGTTTAGTTACCTCTAAGTTCTCAAGACATGTGAAGGACTAGATGACATGCTGCCCTTGTTCAGCTTGAGTAAGTGAGCAAGAAATTTTCCCTGTGCACGGCTATGCAAGTACAATGCAACATAAAGGCAAGAAAGTCAAGGATTACTCCTTCCCACGGCTTCCCAGAACGGAGTCTGGAAAAGATACAGAAAGGAAGTGTGATCGTTCCCTTATTCCTCCAGTCTGAGCCCACGGGGTACAGGGGGAAGAGTGGAACAGGCGGCTTTCCTTGTGTGAATGAGGAGCCAGAGTATTAGGACTTGGATACACAACTGAGTTAATGAATTGCCTGGTGTTGACCGAGGGTGAGGTTTCACAGTTGGCTTAAGCTGATCCAAGATCTTGCTGCTGTTGAAAGGAGTGTTTCTAACCTCTTTCTCCTTTGCATTGGATTAGCTATCATGTGGTAATACAGCAGCTTGCTGATCTGGGTGGAAATTAATGTTTCTTGGTCAGAGTTGGCTGGCTTAGTCTTCAGATGGATCAGAGAACTGATCTGCCTCACTGCTTGGCCATACGAGTGCTAGATCTAATGTAGGGGAGGACGTGAGAACATGAGACAGGGATAAAAAATGAGTGGGGACTGAGCCTTTCAGCAATAACATAACCATGGATTGGCTTAAGCCTATTATGAAACTGCAGTCTGAATCACTGGAATTAAGAGTGCAGTCAACCTACAGGGAATGCAAATTAAAATGTGTTAGCTTACACCTCCCGCCATTGTTAAACAGTGGTTGAATGCAGCCATTCTGCACGTGGCTGGGAGGAAGGATGGTGGGGCAGCAGCATAACAGTTCCCCATGACTTGGTCTGGAGTGTGCAGACCACATCAGACAGCGTCGGTGTGTGTTTGGGGAAGGCAGAGGGGAAGAAGAAAGGAACAGACAAGCACTGCTACCATGGATTCTCTCTATATATTTTCCTTTGGCTTAGGGTAACATGTTCTAGCTTGTCCTTGTGACAAGACTGCAGAAACTCTCAGTTACCAGAGCACAGATTAAGCACAGTAATGCGGTTGTGGATCCAGACCTTAAAGGTCTGGGACACGATGTGCTTCTCCTAGTACTTCTCCTTTATTTTCAACCCAAATAGCTTTGCAGTGCTCTCTAGTCTGCACCAAAAGCCTAACTTAGACCTAAAAAGGTGAGCCCTGCTACTTGTTTCAAGTTCATTTGGTTTTTATTGCAAAATTTGGTAGTTCCATGTTAAGGACTTTTTATCATTTTGTTCTGGTTCAAAACTCCACGTATAGATATAGGAATAACTGTGCTAGTGGAAAATCTCTTTGTAATTTTCAAATATTTCAGGTTTTAGAGGTTCGTGACCAAAGGTCTGCTCCTGTAGGCACAGCCATGCAAAGCTCCACCAGTATCTGTAGGGTGCCCTACAAAGACAGCAATTCTTCCACACAGCATCAGCAATCCCAGACAGCATGGGAGTAGTCACCCTTGTTAGGTCTTGAGCTTAGGAAATACTTTGAAGATAGTCAAATTAGTTTCATTTCAGGAGAGTTTCAAGATAATGACGTTTTAGTTTAAGTTAAAGACTGTCTTAATTCAAACTGCCAAAATATCTCTCCAGTGAAACATAAGGAAAAATGGGGGGGGGGGGGAATGTTAAATCCCCCAAAAATAAAAAAAAAAGTATTGCATGGGCAAATAAATGCAAAAGTCAAAAACCCAGCCAATAACATTTCCAGAAATAAACCATTCTCCATCATCTAGAGGATAAACATGGGCTCTTTCAGGGAGAAGGAAATCATAAAAATAAAGACAAAAAAAAAAAAGCATTATAACTGATTCAGCCACTCTTACCAAGGGATATTTTACTCCCTGAGCATTTCAGCTGAAATTATCTCTTAGCTGAGATCCAGACCCTCTTGGCACAAGAGTGTCTGAATATATCTCGAAGGCTGGAAATGTTTCTCCAGTTCCACTAGTAACCTTTCATCAAAGCACAGCCCAGGGATTCTTGTAGAGAGACATAGGCTTTCCCCACTTATGAGGAATGGATAGTGAGTGTCTTCGCTGACAGATATTTTTGTGTTATGTAGGGCTAATTTGTAGTTTGGGTACAGAGTAGGCAGGGGTACAGCAAGGAATGTTGAGCAGATGTGACACAGAGCAATAGCATCCTTAACATAATCGAGTATCACACGGTTATGGAGTGCTATAAATACTACAGGAATTCTCCGAGGCCCAATTCCTTTGATAGAGTTGGGCATCTCTGCATTGCCATGCATTTAGACTGCACTAAATCAGTGTAATCCTCAGGCTTTGTTCATGTGTGCAGTGCTTTGAATGCTCCTAGGAGACTATAAGCATCATGGCAAGCAATATCGTTGATTCTACATTATAATGCAGTTTCTGACAGCTTTAGGATTGATGTTTTGATTTGTTCACTAAATGAGGAATTTATCATTACAGGCATGCCTAATGTTTCTCTTGTACTGCTATGCAACACATCATTCCTTTTAGGACTTGGTAACATGCTCTTACAATATATTTAATGGAATGAATCAGTGTAATACACAGAGCGCACATGGACTGTGACTTCTTGAAAAATCACCTGAGGAAGGTTTTCTGACATTCAGTAACAAACGTCAGGCTTCAGGAGCCAGAACCCCCTCCTGTTCTTAACATGGTTGCCTTTACTCTTGCCCAAGAGGACAGGCTGGGAGGGCGAAGGCTGAGCAAGAGGTTGCCCTGGAACAAGGCAGTGCAACTGCTGTGACACTGTGAACTGTAACTTTTGGCCTCTTGGCCTCCAAATTTTTTTGGTGAACAAGTCATCTTATTGTGTAAGTGAAACGCATCCTATTATTCTATGCATGATTGATTGAAAAATGCTTTACTTGCTGGAAAGACTGTTGAACAATATAGTTTCCACTTACAAAGCACTTTCCTTAAAAAGCTTCCCAGGGCAGCATCGTATAAAAATAGTTATACTGAAGTTGCGAACCAGCTTCTGACAAATCAGGACTAACAAAAGCTAAGGTATAAATAGAAGTGTTTTTGCGGGTTTTCTCTTCTCTAGGGGCACAGAATCTCAATCAATGCTGGACTGTAACAAACAAAAATGCCCTTTTCCAGACACACAGGAAAACAAGGACCTTCCAGACAAGTGGCACAGAATATAAATAGGTTTTCAAAACTGCTTCAAAACCATAAAACTTAGTCAAAACCGTAACATTTGCATTTTAGAACTAGCCACACCATATCAGACAAATTTTTTGATCTAATTCTTCATTTTATTTCATACAAACTAGCATCTCCTGCTTTAGAGAAAGGTTAAACAAGTTATATTTTTATAATTGTGGAATAAATTGTCTTCAGGCACTCAAGGATATGAGGATTATGTCAAGTCTGCAATGTATTAGGATTCCTGGAAGACAAATGCTAAAGAATGTAAAATTTTACATATTCTGTGTTTATATTTTGTCAGTGGCCAGAATAAATGCACCTTACTGGTCATTTTCAAAATCCATTGTTTTTGCAAAGTAGGTTATATTTTTTTTCTTATAGCAGGTTTTGAAACAGCTAAATGTAAAGCTAATATTTGCTAACCCAGAGTTTGGATAATGTTGATTTTACTCTGAACCTGTTCCTTCTTCTGCCCTGTGCTGACCTTTTCTCAATCTACCAAACCCAATGTAGTTTAATCCACATTACCAAAGAGGGAAGGTCTGTTTCTGTAAGCTGAAAATAGTTCTTGCTGCAGCTGAATCAGTTCTGCTATTGCTTTTTAAGTCACGTTTGACCAGTCATGTCTGCACAGACCAGAAGCAAGGTTGAACAGGGTATCTACAGAATCGGTATGATGTGTGCCGCTGTTTTCAGTGTAGTAGCTCCTGTAGTGAAAACACCCCACACACAAAATATTTACTTACCAACAACTGAATTTATGATACCCTTGGTGTCTGTAGTAGCTGAGCTTTAGAGATACTGACTGCTTCAGTCTATGTATGGGAAGTAAGGATTTCAGCAAAAGTTTACTGGCATCAAATCTTTCTGCATATTCTCCTGTCATCCCATAATCTTTTCTCTTGCAAAGAAATACTAGGGGGCCTTTTTCCATTCTGCATGGAAGTCTGCTGTTCACCCCCTTTTCCACCTTTGTAGTCATTTAACATTGTTCAGCCTCGCCAAAAGGAAGATCTACAGCTGTCTCACAACCTCAGGGCATCACCCACAAGTGGAGAGGCACAGTAACATTGCAGGGAGAACTTACATTCCATCTCGCCATCATCCAAACTAAAACCTGGGTAATGTGTGGTTAGTCTTTTTTTGCTCCAATAGCAAACAGTGCAGCAGCTATTTGGGGCAGTATTTAGTTACCTCCATTTAAAAAAAGGATCAAAAAGACAGTATTCTACTCCGTGCTGCTGTCGGGTAATAGTTTATGCTATTTGACACTAGATAATCTGAGTATTCCTCATTAAAATAATATTTGGCTGCTTCCATTACCCAGTGATCACTGTATGAGAAATATTAGATGTAAAAATGATGAGTTCTTCCTGCTAGAGCTACAGCATTAACAGATCTGCTCGCTGAAATTCTACTTCTGTCTGTAACAGCAGTGCCAAAATAGCTTTAATAATTAATCATGCACCGATTAGATTATAAACTCTGAGAATGGCTGGAGATTTTTGTATTATGCATCAGACAAAAGACACTGGCAATGCTTAACTAGCAGTCACCTGCTCCTGCTCCACCTGCCATTGTGGGAGCTCTCTGGAAACCAGAAGGGAGACAAAGGCCCAACAGAAATTGATAAAAACTTTCACCTGTCCCCGGTGTGTTCAGGAATACAGAACTGTTGAAACAGGTGCTGCTACAGCTGCATCCTGGGGTACAACTTCACTTATTAACTTGTAATTTGCCAGGTGACATTCTACATCCTACCCCACTGTGAAGGCGATGGAAGACAGTGTCCAAACTTCAGGCTAAGTGAGAGTTAAGCAGGGAGTTTCCTGACTGGGAACACCAATGCAAACAGCTGCTGTGGCGGGGCTGGGTAAGGAGAGACAAGGCATGGCGTGGGCGCCTGTTTCCTGCGCTTACCCCCTTTAGGGTTCCCTCGCAATTGCCACGCTGCTCTGCCCTGTCAGCTGCTTGTAATGTTACGAACAGATTTCTGTGGAAATGGTGTTTTTTTGCCGGAATGGTATTATATGCAGCTGATTGTAGGGTAAGTAGGAATTTAACACTGAGAACCACTAGAACTCAAAATTGGAAAATTGTTTCCTAGCCTTAACTTTCAGTTAGAAATTTTGCTCAGCTATCTTCACCAACTTTTTCCAGGCCCTTTGCTCTTGTCCCATGACTCCTGGGGCATATTTATTACAACTACAGAGGCAAAACCCCTCAGGGGAGTTAGTCCCTATGCTAGTTCTCGAATGAAGTAAGATATGACCAGTATGTCCAGCGTAATGCTTTTACTGGTATAAAAGCATGATTAAAAGAAGGGGACCTGAGAACCAGTTTTGTGGTACCAACAAGAATTGTTATCAGTCTGGCCTTAGAAATCAAGCCAGTTTTAGGGGAGGAGGGGGAAGGGACACTGGAATGAAATGAGCAAATCAAGCTAAAAATGATTCATTTTGCCAGTTGTTGGGGACACTACACAGCACTGAACATCGTGAAACAACAGTTATTGTTAAAAAGCACTCAGGAGGCAAACAGTTGTCATTCCCTGCTGATCAGAGCAGAGCTAGTGGTATCTGGGCTAGAGGGGCAGACTAAGCTGGGGCACAGCCAGCACCCGTGCGGGGAAGGCGTACTCCCTGTTTGCCCAGGGCTTGCACAGGGTGGGCCAGAGCATCAGGCAGCTCTCCTGGGAGACACTGCCTGGGGACGGGTGGCTCAAGAGGGCCACAGCTGCCAGAGCTCCAGGTGAATGTCACTGTCCTCCACCCCCATGGTCAAACTCAGCACAGGTGGGAAAGCTCGCCCCAGGAATGAGTGGTTTATGTGACAGACACAGCATAGACCTTCGTTAGTGGGACCTTTTTAATGAACAACAGCTAAGTTCTGGAGGCATCAAAATATCGCTCTGCAACTAGGAATTTACAGACACCACAAGCCACATAGCTTATTTTTCCCCTTTTCTCTGTCCCTTCTACCACTGCCCTTTATGAAAAACAGAAGTTAAATGAGAGAAAAATAGCTTTAATGAAACATTCAGGTTGAGAAATCAAAATTGGACACTCCAACAACAGGAAGTTTCAAAAGCAGTGTTTATAACAGCATGTTGTTGAACTGTAGCACACTTGCTTTTCTTTTTCTTTAAGCCATACTATAGTGTGTACCTTGATTCAACAGCTGGGCACAAAGATAGTATCATGGCGTTAGTTTAACATGGCAGAATTTCCTAGGCATAGAAAAGTGAATTAAACTCAATCCCTGAACAATTTCCTGACTTCTACAATCAGCGCTGCAACTTTTGTCTTTCCAGTGAACGCACCTGAACTGTTTCCCTGTGCGAGTACACTTAAACTTGTTTGTTATTTTATTCTAGGGAGCTGGAGACAGCTTTGTGGGAGCGCTGGCCTTCTACCTGGCTTACTATCCCAAGTTACCCATGGAGGAAATGATCAGGAAGTCTAACTGCGTTGCATCAGTGAGCGTCCAGGCATCAGGGACACAATCTTCATATCCTTACAGGAAGGACTTGCCTCAGGACCTTTTCTAGTTGACATTGTCTAGCTCAATGTACTGATTTTATCTTATCCCAGACAGCATTATTCTTCTGACTGCACCGAGATTCTCCTTTGCTAACTGGAAACACCAGGAAAGTCTCTTTGCTTGTTATTTGAGGAATCCTCTTAGTTCCTGTTCTACAACAGTAAGATGGGGTGGGGGTGGTAGGTCTTTCAAACACAGCAGCTCTCTCTGGACCCACACACAACCATTGGGCTTGTGGCCATCCCATGCAATGTGCTATACTGAACTACACAAAGTTTATAGCAAAATGTCTGGAGGGTAGTGGGCTCCTAGTAATACTTTTACTTGATTTTATCAGAACTTCTGATGTGCGATGCCAGCATGTGAAGCAGAGCATTAGCTTTGAGACTGCAACTTCAGTCCTTGGCTGCAAACACCAAGGCCAGCGTTTAGCTTGTAACAAAGCACCGTACATCGAGCCCTGGCCCATCTGTTCCTGCATGCTTCAGATGTGGGCTGCAGCACTGCGCTCTGCGGTTCTGCCAGACTGTGGAAGGCCCCTCAAACTGGAAAGAGGACAAGAGTGCTGCTGAGGTAGACTCTGAAAAATGTTTCTAGCCATATTGCTCTAAACATAGGTGGGCTAATTAACTAAGAAAAACTTCAAACAGCCAGAGAACTGCTTTGGCTATCTGCTTTCTTCATGCTTCACAAAAATCCAGGAGTGAAAAATCCATCCTACTTACCTGACTTAAAAAAAAATATAGCCCTTTTAGCCGTGGTCATAGCTTATCCAAAAGCTCATCTTATTTCACCAGGTTCCCATTGCTTCTTCCTGTCCTAGGAAGGAGCCGCTGCGACACTACCCCTCCAAGGAATGACACCAATTTGTGGTCACTACTGTTGAATCTGTGGCTGGTAGGTTAGAAAAACTTGCAATCCTGCCATTGAATTCCTGCTGTGGAAAATGTTAATTTTTATTGCCTTATAAAACAATAGTTCCTTTGAAGATTACAGCCTCTTTCACAATGGAAAACACAGACAATGGGATTTTCTATTTAATTTTTTTTAATTGAGTACTGCAAAAATAACTCAAAAGATAAATAAATGTTACTGTGATGATCTATGTCCAGACATTAAGAATTTTCTCCCTCTACATTGTTTTATTCACAATGGCCTTCAAATCACAGGAGACGGTGATCCCAGTTCATTTCCTCTCTTTTCAGCCCATGTTGCTGGATTTCTGAATCAGCGTTCACCTCGTCCTCCCCCCAAACCATCCTCTCCTCATGCATAAATCAAGTCCAGTCATTGTTCAGATAGAGCGGATTTTTCTCTTCTCTGTGAAGAGGACACGTTTTTTTGCTATAGGGAAAAAAAGAATCTGTTGAGAAGCCTGAAGTGTTAAAATTCAATTCAACGAGCCTACATCCCTTTCTCCTGCCTGCCTTCACTGCTTAAATGAGTGTGGAGCAACTGACTGGCACAGCGCTGCTGTTAACCAACTCTTGAAGGAGTTTAGTAGTGCTTTCACTTTACCACAGGCAATTTTTAGTTCCCAAGAGGTCAATTTTACCTCTGTGAAAATAAGTATCAGGATTTGAGTGGCTGAGAACATTCAAGAGCTGCTCTGTGTGACTATTCTGAGTCACAGCTGCTCGATGGAGGGACAAAAATAGGTTCTTACTGCTTTCTACTACTCTTCAACTTCAGAGCCCAAACAACTACAGATGATGAGCTGGATCTAGTCGGTCTCACAGACTGACTGAAAAGTTAACTAAGTGTCCTGTGGGTGTCTCAATGAGGCACAAACTGACCCTGCCTCCAATGCTTGATGAAGATGTTAGCTAAGTCAGTTCAGCTACATGTTAAGCACAGTCAATGCATTACTAAAAAAAACCCTAAAAACTAAATCAAAGCAAAGCTTTACAATGCCATTTGAAAAGCACCACTGTTCCGATTGAACTTCATTATACGAATTCCTTTGAAAGCTACGCAAGAGCAATCCACACAATAACAAAATCTCTTCTTCCACATAAAAGTTTCACTTTAAGAAATACTGCAACTTAGTAACACATTCTGTTGCTGCAGTGAGGAGGTAGTGAAACTTGGGCACTACTGCCACTACTTCACTAAAAAGCTTCATTCTGTGGAGGTCCCAGGTTTTTCAGAAGTACAAAACATAAGGTGAAAATGCATGCCAAGTGAAAATGCTTCCTAACATATTCCTGATGTGAGTTGGTATCTAGACTCAAATTTACTTCCCCTCACACAGGCAGCACTTTCTCACATCAATTTCTCACTTGTGCTCTACTACAGGCTACAAAGATCAGAGCTTTTTTTCTTACTTATTTCCAATTTCATACTTCAACAACCTACTACATGTTCTGCAACAGAAGCGCTACTTAGCCTAAGCTCTCCACTCTCTTCACATTTCCTACAAGTTGCGAAGCTTCTGGAGGATCACTTTGCACAACGTTTCTATGCAGTAATTTAAACTTTTTTTTATTCAAGAAACTAATCCCAGTGATCTCCAATTCCTCTTCTGTATGGACTTCAGAAGGAGAGCCACAACCTCTATCAGCATAAGTACTTTGATGAGAGCATACTGCTTCTCTGGTGGTTTCTCTCACCTGCTCTAAAGCTCCTGTACTGTTACATTTGAGTATGAAAAGGTTAGTCATCTAACAAGAACACAATATTATAAGAAAAAATAAGCTTGAACCACATCACTACTGGCTATGCCTTATGTTATCTACTCAGAGCTGCTTAATAAACTTCTTTATTCTATAGAATAAAATAAGCCTGTTTTGCATTAATTCCCCCATGCTATTTGTAGCATGGTCTGGTTTAAATTCTAAGTTTCCCCAAATTAAGCTTTTTAATGTTAAATCAAGCTTTTTAATGTTGACTACAGACTGGTTCCTCCCCCAGAAACTTGAGCTCTTAGTCACCTTTCAAAAAGCTTGGTGAGCAAAAGGCAGCTTGGCAAGTGCTATAACCCCCCAAGAAATCAGTTTCTTAAACTGAGAAAATTTGCAAGGACCAGAGGAACATAAAAAAACCCACAAAATGTCATCTGGAGAGCAGTATCATTTGTGGAGGAGAAAGAACTTGTGTTTATTTCTTTAAAAGAAAAAGTCCATTTTCTAAGTGATGGTTAAAATTTATTGTCTAGAGCATCCATGGCAGCTTAACAGAACACTTCTATTGATGCATATTTCGTGGCTGCTTGTTGGAGGTAGCACAGTCTAGCAAACCACACAAAGAAACAGAATGAAAGAACTCCTGTGTCACTTTGCTTTGCCACTGACATGTGGCATGGCTGTCATCAAAGACTCTGATGTGTCAGGCAAGTCATTGCTTTGTTTCACTGCCACAATCTGTAAAATGAGGGTAACGTTTACTTCCCACTGGAATGTCATGAAGAACAGCAACTATACAGTCATCTGAGTCTGAAACGTTATGACATATTCTGCTTAGATGGGAAAAATCCTGTTACATATTCAAATTTTTTGCCCCACACAGTCAGAGAAGCTTATACAAAGCAGGCCAACTTCTTCCCCAAGCTCTTACCAATGGGATCGTATCTCAGCAGGACCAGTTTTTCCTGCAGTCGGAGTCTCCTGATGTTGAAACAGTAGCCCGTCTCGGCTGCACTTTTCATCCTCACCAGAATGTATCTAAAGTCACAAGGAACGTCTCTGTGTCAGTGAACAGGCACGCAGCAACGGCCCACCACATGTCTGCCAGGGCATGGCCAAATGGGCAAGCTTTTAGCATAAACAATTTGGCACAATCACATAAGATACTTCATTTCAACTTCATGGATGTTCTGGATGGGAGCGTCAATACTATACGCTAAACTTGTAACACAGCCAAAAAGCCCACTATAAACCACAAGCTCCAGCATCAAGTTTAAGTAAATAACTACTGAACAGAATACAAGCCCAGAGAGAAGTAGTTCCTCCACAACACAGTGAGGGGGCAGGAAGAAAAACAGGAAAGATGGAAAGAAAGAAAAAGAAAAAAATCAGCATACAATTGAGCCACTATGGCTTAAAAGATAATGGCAAGAGAGGAAGGATGATGGTAGTTAAAGATGTTTGGGCTGTAGATAACACTGTATCACAAACTATCACTTCCACATGCATAGAGGAACCCAAGCAGATAGGATGGAACAAGAGGCATGCAAAAGGAGAAGCAAGGCCCCTTGGCACCATCCATCCTGCTAGAGGTACAAGGCTTGATGTTAACCCAGCCACAGGAACCCCCTTCCCCACCGGAGGGCTCTCGGTTTGTGGGGCAGACTGGCAGCAGGAGCAGGGAAAGCCAGGAGACTGAGAAAGCCACCATCACGCCCCCACCCTGGAAGTACGCCGAGATCTGTGCAACTTCCCAGACATAGGGCATATTCTGAAGTTTCAAAAGAAAAGTCAAGTCCTTTCACCAGGCCATAAATCACGTCTTTCTCTTCCATTGCTATAAAGAGATGGATACAACTCTGCACGTGGACATTCAATTCATTTCCCTGGATTTTCCTGCTTCTAATACAAAATGGTCTGGCAAAATTAACCTTGAAGAGACACCCATTCTTTCTCACTTGTGCAGCTCTGACCAGTGTACTTCCTTGTGCTCTCCCTTTTCAGCTTTGCAATCTAATTTACTGACCAAGCACAGTCTAGGGCTTATCCCCAGTTATTGTCCTCTCCTGTACACTACTGCAGGTGTGATGTGTAGCACCAGTAACCACACAGACTCCTTCCCCTACACCTCACCCACTTCCTCAAAGCCTCTGTGCAGTTTCCCCTTTCTGGGGGAATCAGTGGTATCAGTATGACCAGGCCTTGAAATTCTTGTGCACCACATATCTGAGGCCAAGCCCCTTCTGAACAATACACCTTGTTCAGAAAATTTGCTGCTCAATGAAGAAATGTAACTAGGAGCAGAGGCACGAAAGAACAGTGGAAAGCTATCAGGACACGGGGAGAAAACCCAAGGGTAGCACAGAAGGATAAATAATATAAGGAGATAACATGTTCCTGAAGTATGTATGGGAGCATACAAAGAACAGAGAAAGGAACATCAGGAGAAAAAAAGAGAGGAGAAAAAAAAAAATCACTATATGAACATTAGTAACACCATTTTTAAAAGCTACTTTTTCACCTCACGGAAACATCGTGTTTTGCTGTGAACACATAACAGTAGAATGCTGAGATGTCAAAGTGCTTTCTTCCCTGTCAGGCACATACTTAGGAAGTGCTTTCTTAATTTCAAATCCTGCCAATTGTGCAGAAATCCTGTAACAGAAAAATCTGTTCAAACCCAGCAAGTGGTTGGTACTGGCTCTGTCAGGGGATGATTCTTAAAAAAAAAAACAACCCAGGAAATGTACGAAAGGCTATAGTTCCCGAGGTTGTGTGGTACCAAATGTAACACACTCACACAGAGTGCAACTTCTGAGAATCAGAAGACAGGAATGTATTCATACTAATGTATCAATTTAACCCCTTGGATTTGTCTAGCTAATTTTCTTACAAATAGCATTTTGGATGCAAGTCATTCTCTCCACATGATCTTGTTTCCTTGCATCCACACTGTAAGACCACTGGTGCGCTGAAAGGATATATTCTTTGCTTTCCAATCCTTAAAACACATCAGCTTTCTTTGCAGGTCAAAGGACCGTGACTAATTTTCTTCCAGAGCCTACTAACATCTCTCCTGAGCTGGACTACAGAGCAAATCAAGATGCCCAGAGCACTGACTGCACCCCTTCCACTCCTCACGTGTAAACATATGAATGTGCTAAAACTGGGAAGCGTTCTGCACCCTGCCTATGAGAAGGGTTCACAGCACCTGCCCAAAGCCCAGCCCGCAAACAACACGAAGACCCACGCTGTATCTCAGCTTGCCCTTCTCAGCTACAAAGTATGAAAGGTAAACAAGAGGAAGAGTATGTGGACAATTTATAGCCTCTCTTTAACCATAAAGCACAGAGGAGTGTTTCCCCTGCACAGGATGCTTTGGATGTTACAGCTCAGCTCAATGCGACAGCCATTAGGACAAAACCTGCCTTTGCTGCATTTTTAGAACCTTTCTGTACTTACCTGTGAAAAGACACACATGCAGAAGGACAGAGAGGATGCAGCTAGACTCAAGGATTGCAATTCTCTCACGTATATTAAAAAATTCTAGAGAAGCCTAATATTTTGTAAAGTCACTTGAAGATACAGGGTGGTAGCAGAAATCAAAAACTGGGGAGGAAAACATCACTTACTTAGATTTGCTCTTGGCCACTGTTTTTTTGCAGCATGAAGAGAAAAAAAAAAGAAACAGTTATCATTTTATCTTGTTTCCTTTATATACAACATACAAAGATTCAGAATTTTCCACTGCCTGCCTTTGCAGTAGCCCCAGATAGAATGTGCAAAGAAATTTACTGTCACAAAAAAATGCCACTCATCCTTTCATCTACGTGCTCCCAGTTGTCTGCTCTTTCTTCTATCATACTGCCTTTAACTGTGCAAACGCAGCGCCTAGCGCAACAGACTGCAGTTGTTGCAGCCTCCAGTTGTTTTCAATATAAAGCTTCAATGCTGAATATTAATTCACTAGATGAATACACAGTTAAGACAGGTATGAACTAACATTGCTGATGAAATCAGCAGTCCCACTCTCCCCTAGTTGCTTACACCCATCGCGGCTCCGGTTCCTGCCGTAGTGCCAACACAAAGGTTTGCCTGGCCATACAGTGAACCAGACCAGGGAGCTGTTCTCAGACAGGACTAACTTTCTTACAAGGCTCGTTTTAGGCCCCCTGATCTAACCCACCACATAGCATGAAACAGGCAGAATTATTTTCTTCTGTCAGCTCAGTGAATTTAAAGTAATCGTAAATCTACACCATAAATGCAAAAAAAACCCCACCAACATTTAAAGAAGCCTTGCTTCCAGGCAACCTCCTCTTGCACTGTTCCTTCACCACACTCTAAGCTTATCCAGATACCGCGAAGGCCATGTTTCTCACCTCACTCTCCCCCACCACCCAACTCCCTCCAGCGACTTCCCATTTTTCCACTCAAGAGCTGAAGCTTCTTAACCTCACCTCTGAGGATTCACAAGTTCTCCTTCCCTCGAGTTCCCCACCTTGCCCCATTACAGGGCCTAGCCCTCTGCCAATGGCACCACTCACAAACACCCCATCGGCCTCTCCCTCTGGCCCTGATCTTCTTTACCCCCACAGAAGCCGCCTGCCCTGGACGACAGCCCCATCCCTCCCCAGGGGATGAGGAGACCCAGCCAGGGCGGAGCAGCAGGCTCCATCTCCTCAGGGGACTCAGGGAGACGGCTGACAGGCAGCCCCGCTAACCCAAAAGCGGGGTCCAGCCGCCTCCCGCCCCGGCCTCGCGCCCTCCAACGGCTGCCCCACACCCCCCCCCCGCTCCAGCACGAGGAGGCGCGGGGCACGCCGGGAGGTGTAGTCGCGGCGCGCTGCCTGCTGGGAGGCGCAGGCCCCGCGACCAAAGGAGGTGAAGGGCAGGTCGCGCCCCTGCCGCCGGGGCCCCGGTCCGCCTCCAAGGCCACCCCCGCGCCTGCCGCCGCCGCCCCCCGCCCAGCCCCGCTCCTCCCTGCGCCACTCACAAGCCGCCACCGTTAGAAACATAACGCCGGTCCCCGCAGAGCCACCCCGCGAGCCCCCTCCCCCGCTGCCGCCACCACTTCCGGGCCGCCCGGCAGAAGCGCTTCCGGGGCGCGGGGGAAGGGTTGGAGGGCGGGGGCATGGCCGTTGCCGCCCGCCTGGCGGGGCGCGCTCCGGTTCCGGCCCCGCCCCCTGCGCGCGCGGGGCGGGGCGGGTGCGGCGCGGGGCGGGGCTAGTGTGTGGGCGGGGTGCGGTGACCGTTAACGGGCGCCGGCGGCGGGTGCTGGGCGTTGGGAGCGGTCACGGTACGAAGCTGGTCGCCCCGGCCAGCCGACCGGGAGAGCTGCCCCTGTTCGTTCGGTGCCGGGAAGCCGAGCTTGTGAAACGCGGGGCCTAATTCCAGATCTCCCCACGTAGGCCTGGACAGGCCCGCGGCCCCGGCCCCGGCGCTGGGGTGGCTCCCGGCAGCGGGGCCTGTGCAGAGGGGGCCGCGTCCGGCTCCGACAGCCCCACAGCCAAGTGGGCATGAGGATGCCTGTCCGTCCCCCCCCGCCCCCCCGGTCGGCCAGCAGCAGATCGGGGTCCTGCCCCGCAGCAGTCTCGTCCTGCAGCGCATCTGCCAACCTCTGCCTGTCTTTGTTCCCTTTTGTATAAACAAGGGGGTACTGCTATGGCGTCCAAGTCCCCGAGGCATTAGGCAACTAAACCTATCGGTATTGATGAGATACCGTGCAAAAGCAATGGGCAGGGAGGCTCAAGGGGGGCACCAAGGCAAGTTTTCATGTTCTTCTGACCAGTTAGATAAGGAACTGTCGGTTATTATCCTCTACAGACTTCCCAGAGGGTCCGTGGCTTACTCCTCCTCCCTCTCCCACCAATTAGGTAAACTGTTAATGAAGGAATTCAAGTCCTTGAATATTTAACAATGACTAAGGCAATAAAAATGTCAGCTTGACATATTTAGATGGAAAGCAAGACTTAGAATGTATAATATGCAGTTAATTTGATATTCTGTGGCATGAAAACAAATGACTGACCCTATAAAAGACTGGAGCAAGATGACATCTCAAGGAAAGCAGCGTTGCTTGTGTCAAGTGTTCACTTCATACGTTGTTCCTTGTTTCAATTCAATTATTTCCAAATACTTCCTCTTAATGATACAACATTTCAATCTTTACTATTTGGCCTTCGGAAGTATAAATCTAGTAGTTACATAATTGCCCATGAATATCAGAGAGAACTTGAAAACATTCAGGATGATAAAATGTGAGTGCTGTGAGACTTCTTCTCTTTGATCTGTGTTATTGCCTCAGTCAGAGCACAGACTGAAATGGAATGGGATTGCCAACCTCCTGACTTCACTGCCAGGAATATAAATCAACATTAGAGATGATTTCTAAATGAAATAGCAAGTTAAACATTTGTACAAACACATCATCAAATAGAGGTTATACTGCCTTTTTTAAACCTCTTGCCTACTGGCAAAAATAAAACTGTTCCAGTGACATTTTCTCTGCTCTGCTGTGACAAGGGCTGCATAAATATAGACACCGTGGATTAGAATAGACTTCAGCAATCTTCGACTTCCTTTCTAGCAGCCTCTTCTGCAGTTTTCCATAGCTGTGGGTGAAAAACAGGGAGGCTAAAACTGGTATGTATGGCGAGATGGTGACAGTATAGCACGTCCCTGATGGCAGTAGTCATAGCTAACCTTGGGCAAAAGGCGTCCTGGCTGGAGGCAAGCAGAGAGAGACAGGATTTCTGACCCCGACTCCAATACAGATTGGCTGTGTGGGCTAGGATAAGTCATGTACTTTGAGATCTTCGATGGCATGTGCAATGCGAATGCAGATTTTTCCTTCAACTTTGCCTAGAGAAAGCAAGAAGTGTGATGAACTGTAATGCCAGCCTAGATAATTCTGATGCTTGCTTAAAGAGAAGTCACTCATGTCTCCAGCAGAGAAGCTGCTGGTGCCAAACCGATCAGTGTCACTCAGAATCAAACACGGGGCGGGTTTTTCTTCAGCTAGAAAAACAACAATTTGTCATGTTATAATCTAGCTGGTTCTTTACATTTTTGTGCTTTACCTTCTAGGCTGAGCCCTCTTTTACCTCCAGGAAGTGAGGAGATGGCTGCTCCTTGCCAAAGAAGTGTGGTTGGGTTGCTGGCACACGCTGGGCAGGCAAGGGGCTTGTGTCCAAGGTTGACGGGTGATGCTTCTGCAGGTGCGCGTGGTGCTTCAAGTCAGGCATCACTTGAAAAAGTCACCGGAAAGGAGAGAGGGACAGCAGATGAAACGTCTGTAAGGCAAATATCCTCTTGGCACTATATTTTCCACATGAGTTACTGTCAATTAACGCATACAAAAACTCAATGCTGGAAACAAGAGAATAACACTCTAAAGCCTGGGAAAAGCTCCACGTGTTCTTCCTGGTTTCCCACAAAAAAACAGGCAAACAGCTAACTAAGCCAAAAAATGCACACAGCTCAGTGGACATAGTTTTAAAGCAGTCAGGCTATTTTCTCCTCTCTTCTTGCTTTCCCTTTCTCAGCGTGTTACAACTTAGCAGGGTTCTTGCTGTCCACAGCGTTAAACAAACACTCATGGGCACCATTGTGCAAATCACTCATCCCGGATAACAGACGGATTTTTACATTCTTTCTGCATATCTGAATCCATTATCCCAAGAGGGCCCAGAAGAAAGTGGGCATTAGCTTAATGCAGCTCTGAAAGAGGAACTGTTCAGGTCAGGAGAGCAGGAATGATGGAAAGAGCCATCTAAACTGCTAAATCACTTTGAGCCAGTGACCAAATCCATTTCAGCTGCTGGCCTGTTTGAAGTGAGCTGGCGATGGCATTTAGCCCAGTTCTTAGGGGTGTCCATGGCACAGTATGAATTTATTTGCTAGCAACCTTGTCAGAAAAGCCAGAAAAGCAATGAGCTTGGACGGTTCCCTTCTTACCTCCGGAGCTTAGCCCCTCCCCAGATCAGATACGGGGCACTCTGGTGTAGTAGGTTAGGGCACGGCTCCATTTTCGGGGCTTTACCTGTTCCCTGCTTATTCCCTCCAGAGCATTGGCCTCTGGATCTGTTCCTGGAGCTCCTTTCCCCAGCACTGACGTCATTCATATGTCAGGGGGGAAGAACAAAGACAGCACTTGCCTGTTTTCGTGTGTGATTTTTCAATACCCATTTCCCAATCCCGACGTCCAAAGTAACAACATCCTTTCAAACCGCCCCCTCTTGAAATGCCACAGTAGTCAAACAGCTGCAAATCAAAACACCTTGTAAACAAGTGACTGAAATCCCGTGGGATGCCCGAGGGCTTGGGCACGTCTCAGAGTGATTATAGTTCCTGCCATACAAATTGGAGTCCATGTAGCACAGTTTGTGCCAACTCCAAGCTCTTGCTTTTTATTTTTAGTCCTGTTTGTCGAGGGGTTCTCATGATAAAAAGAATGACGTTCAGTATCAGTGATACACAGATAAAATTAGACAGTAGCCGGAAGTGATCGTACGACTAATCCTCCCCACTGAGACTTTTTCCACAGGATTTGGGATCCTGTGGGCCTCAAGAACAGCTTTTCTCTGGGTGAATTTCGCTTCCCATCAGCAGGCAGCTGAAAAATTGGACTCACATGGGATGTATGTGGTGAGTCTCATGCAAAGAAATGAATGTCATTGTCATTGCTTATGCCAAGAGCTGGGACCATCTGGGACACTAAAGACAACATTGTCTAGATGTGTACAGCTGATCGAAGGTTGTTTTTAGCAAGCCTCTAAACCTTCTTCCCTTTTTGGGGCAACAAAACAAGGCTTTTGCCTTCCATGCATGGGGTTTTGTACACAGAGCAGCTTAAGTCATCAGCAGAGCTCAGTCCTGAGACTTTCTAGTCCCCCAGACATGTCAGCACACTGATGCTGAAGACATTATTCCTTTCTTTGGAAGAAGCTGCCTATGCAGAGGACAGGATAGAAGGTGCATTAGATTGCATCTCTAAAGCAGATCTTCTCTCAGGAGAACAGGATTAGTTCTCCTTTGTTTTGGCTTCTCTTTTCCCCTCTAAACTTTGGATTGCTTTCATTTTTACTACACTGTAAAATAGGAAAATAAAAGAGGTTAACTGGTTAGCAAACGCTCTCCACTGCTTAAAAATATGGAATGCAACCAGGCAGCATACCAAGTGCGCCATCAAAGGAAGGTGGGATTGGTGGCCGTGTAGCACAAAGAGATTTAGCTGTGGTATTGTGGCAAAGAAAGAGTGTATCAAAAAGAAAGCTGTGAACCTGTAAGGCCAGTTACTTTTAAGCAGGGGAGGTAAAGGCAAAGGGAGAAAATAATTATATAATGTGAACATGGTATGACACAGATAGGGAATGGAATTTTTTCTTCCTATAGCTTACTGGAAGAGAATGGCTCAAGTGCCTGGACATGGTTCATTTTATGTCCAAAATCTACTGTGGAATGGATTGGTGTATCACTCCCACCACTTCTTGGCAAGGGAGGTATCTTCAGATTTAAGCCAGAGTGATCATCTCTAAGGGAAAAGAAAACAGGCAGGTTCAAGTGTGGCAAGTGGATGTGGTCCTGCCCATTTTTTAATCCTGGAAAAAAAAATTCTTCTAGAGAACCAGAAGAAGGATAGGGCTTTCTGCATCCCATGGCCTCCCTAAAGACTTTCTTTCACTTGGAGGAAGGTCACAGGGTTCAAAACTGTTTCTCAAGTGCTGCTATGTAGTATTGCCTTGATGTCATGCATCATTATAAACAAGTTATTATTTCATTCAGTGCTTTGGGAAATGATGGGACTGGAACAATACACCCACAGCAGTTCCCTCCCTTATCCCAGCAGGCTCTTTAGTGAGCTACTTATGAGCTGTATCTCACTAACTGATGGCTGTCTGTCTGTCTATGTCTGGTCATAGTGTGGCTCTGGGGAATTTGGAGTAGGATTATTGATGGATTTTATGAAGGGCGGGGAGCTGGGAAGGAGGACAGGGAATAAATTTGCGGTGTCATGTGGTTTGTTGGCTGCTTGATCTGAGAATGCCGGGCTGAGAAGGCCCCAGGGCTTCATCGCTGCAAGCACTGAATGCATCATCGCTCCTTTTTCTACGTTTGTGCTTCTGAAGCCAGTCAGTCATTTACACCTGACGGGATAGCAGAAAAACAGAATTAAGCAGAGCAGTGTTCCATTCGTTTCTGTCTGCTTAGCTCAGATTCGAGCTAGACCTGGGTTGAATACTTAAACAAAATAGGAATCATCATAAAGGAACAAGTACTAGAAATGAGATTCAGCAAAAGCGTATGTAGAAATCTGTTTGAAGTCTTAGGCTCTTGCATAAATGTCTCTGGCTAGTTCCCTAAACTTTTTTTCATCTGCTGTAGTCTCCCTTGACCCATTTTACTTAAAAACATACAAGCAATTTGGAAGTCCTGATGACGCACAATGTGTATGCTGTGACCTTTGCATAGTCTCTGCAAAAAGATTGTCTTTCCTCTTTCTATTTCATAAGCACTGTCCATCTAGCCTTGGTCTGTCACAAGCCCGGATGTGAAGAAATATTCTCTCTCCTGTAGAAGGCAGGCAGTCCATTAGGTTAACAAGATAAGGACTATAGCAATATTCACAGATGTCCTGGTGTAAGGGATTTCTTCATCAGTGAAGGTATATGTACACCCCAGTCACCTTTTAGCCCATGTTAAACTCTTCGGTGCTGTCAAACTACTAGGTCAAATATTTTAAAGGTAGCTCAAGCTAGCTGGCTGGAAATATTCCTTGTCTAACAAAGAACAAGCTATTTCCCCACACCATTAAATAGATGAGGATATTCTTGAACAGCCCACAAAACAAAGCTAGACTGAATCACATGTTTTTGCCAAAAGTTATCCTACCCAAAGGAACCACAAAAAACATTCACCTTCCTTTTTTTCCCAACTGTTACAACATGAGCTCTAACCTCACCGTTACAGGAAAAACTGCTCTTCCCCAGTGTGAAGATCAGTCAGAGCCTAGGTGTTGCTCCCTAAAGGTAACTGATCCCGTAACTCTAGTCCAGTTCTTTAAGGGTGCGTTGCTATCTAGTCTATTCTCAGTAAGTGTCCAAGGGGCATAGCTGCCTAAGAATCATATATTTAAATACGATGAAGACCTGGTCCATAGCACCTGACCTTAGAAAAATTCCTGTCCAAACATTCTGCCTGCTCCCACAACCCACTCCATATTCCAGATGGAGTGGGAGAAGACTGGTGGGTTGGTATTCCCAGCCCTGCCCTGCACTAGCTTCTGATGACCTAGTTCTGGGTAACTGAAGATCTCACCGCTTCCTCAGTACAAAAATACTCTTGCATCATTTTGAAACCATGATGCTCCCATTGAAGAGTGCACATAATCCAATACTGTCTGTAGTGACCTCATGCTTGTATACAAAATGGTGGTCAGGGCATTTCGTGCTAGCAGTAAGACAGAAGGATTTACTGGAAAGGGATTAAATTTGTTTTTAAAGTATCTGCAGAGCCAAATCAATTCCAAGGGCTTTCTGAGCTGCTGAACAACCAGAGGCAATCATTGCACTTTCTTGTTGCCAGTTGCAGCCTTTTACCTCTTCTAGGCAGGGACTGTCTTCTACTCTGTATTTGTACAGCTGCTATTTTTGTAGGGTGCCACCCCACCTGATCCTCTGCACCAGTATGATGGTATTGGTGAGCCTCCACTTGCAGAACAGTCAGCAGGACACCTCCCCAGCTGCCCTCCTGTCTGCAATACCTGAGGGTGAAATACAGGCAAATGCATTTGAGTTGGAAGTACATCTGACGCCAACTGCATCTGGCAACCGCTCCAGCACTGCAAAGGACAGCCCCAGGATTTCTAGTTATTTATAATGCAGCATCAGAGTGGACCCAGTTGCTCCTGGTTAGAGATCTTTTTGCAATAACAAACTAAGATTACATGAAGAGCTTAAAAAAGAATTTCACCCCTCCAGGGCTAAATTACTTCCACTTATATACAACTGTCATATCTTTAAAGGGCAAACCCTGAAAGCTAACACTGAAAAATATACCTCTACAACTGAGATTATCTGCCTGCCCTCTCTAGGCAATCATGTCTCATATCTATAAGGTCTTTCATAGCAAAAACCAAAATTCAAGCTAAGTGGATGGAAGATTTACGTACAGAGTAAGAAACAACAGCTTGGGAGGAGGTGTATTTGAATGCTGGAGCCAGTTACAAAGACAAACCTCAAACACCATACGACTGCTTTTACATAGCATCTCACTCATGTCTGGTAAAATCACTCCATGCTCACCCAGACTTTGCAAACTACTAGTCACCAACTGAGAAAGGCATGGTGACGTACATGTTACGGTAGCATCCGGCACTGGCAAACAATCCACTTCCATATGTAGCTCAGGATCCATTCCAGACATTTTATAACTGATGTACTTTTCATGAAATAATAATTGGAAAGCAGGGAGAATAAAAACCCTCTTTACCAACTTACCTGTCCCACGGGAGGTCTCATGCTGATCAACTCACCTTTAGGGAATTTAATCAGGAGCGGAGTTACACAGGAACATGAAGAGGTCACACCTTCTCTACACTTTTTGTGACTATTCCCAGTCATATGATGAGAGAGCAGTCACGCTTCACATAGTGGCTGTATTCAGCCCTGATTATATATCTGGATTAATAATTGAAGCACTTAACCCCAGGGGCAAATGGATTTCCCTGAAGAACACAGAAACTATGGAGGGGGGAGCTTGATGTGTTAAATGTCAAGATGTGGAGCTGCTCATAGCTCTTTGTTCAACAATTTTCCTACAAAGAACACAGAAAAAAAAAAAAAAAAAAAAAAAAAAAGCCTGGGGGACCCAGGCTTTATTGTCAATTGTCCTCTTACTCCCTTTTCAGTGATGGCACAGGAAAAAAGTGGGAGAAAGGAAAGATGAGGAAAAGAGTAAACACTTTTCACTGTCTTTTTTTTTTAATTAAAAAAAAATGCAAGTAATTTACATAGAAAAGTCTATAGGTTTCAGATTTTCATCCAAAAAAGGACAATTTTCTTTTTTTTTTTTTTTTTTTTTTTTAAGTTCTGCCTATGGAAAATATCCCCTGTTGGGGTTTTTTTGATGGTTTCTTTTTCCTTCTTTTTATGTGCAGTCAGGACCCAGCACTGCATTGTCTTCAGAGAGCAGCACACTGAGACCAGTGACTAACTGGTACCTTGACAAGAATCCTAGCCCATTCTTCAGCCACAATAGTATCTTACATCTCCAGCTGCTATAAATGCTTGGGAGGCTCTTCCCCAGGACTGGGCTCTGCATGGGTCCCTCCCAGGAATGATATGAGAACAGGCTTTCAGAGCAAATAGCTGAAAGTTCTCCTTCTTTGAGAAAGTTAAAAAATCACTGCCCACTCACAGCTCTCTGCAGTTTGCTTCCCTCTTCCCATTAAATCTCCTGGTGTTAGGTATCACTGACATCACGAGCTGTCAGACTCTCTGTAAAAGCCTAGATGATCCTCCGGGGTGCACACCCCTGAAATGCTGCTGTGACCAAATTCTGTCCTACTGCCTGCGAGTCCTCGGAGATCCTGATTTTGGCCCTGCATGGAGATGCTCAGATACAGCAGCGATGAGTTCAGCTTACGAGGAGCTGTATGGTCCCTTGGTCAAACACACTCAGCTACAAGTGGAAGTGAGAGTGACAGCAGGTTGGTCAGTGGTCCTTCCTGAGGGCCAGGCTGTACGGACAGTACGCTTTCATGGACTGCAAGGGGAACTAGGCTTTTGCAGCAGTTGTGAATGGAAGATGATCTACATTGCCTCTACTCCATGGCAAGCAACCAAATCGTCATGTGAGTGCTACGTTTGCTTTCCAGCGGCAGTGCAGAAGAAAGAATAAATTATGTATCCACGGGCTTTGGTAATATGAGAGTCAGAAGTAAGCTTAGAAATCGGGCATTCATGTCTCCCCACTGCATATGTTCATATCACATGCAGCTATACCCCTTTCAATAAAATCCCAAGTTTTAGAGAGACTGAAATGCTGTAGGCCTCCCAGGTTCATTCAGTCAGATGCAATTTATCATTTAATCTTTCTAAGCAAATCTACCAGTTGCCAATCTTGGCTTCATTTTCTCATTCTTAGAACCGCTGAGCAGAAAGGTCAAATAGTGTGAAATACTACAATAAGCAAAGGCCGTTTGATTGATTCTGATTTTTTTCTTGAGAAGGGGAACAACTTGCAATTGGCGATGCAGTCCAGGATGGGTGGGGTGTGTAATCGTCCATAACCCTGCTGCAATCTCAGGTTAACAGAGAGGATGGAGTAGCTGCCTGCTCTGCTGTGTTCATTGCCATTGCTTCCTCCTAGGTTGTCTCTGTTCCAGAAGGAGCCTGTAACTCACTGACTGATGAACAAAAATTAGGTACGAGTGGCTGAGGTTCTTGAGCAAAATTATGAATTTTCCAGTCTGACTGTGGCTATCCAGAAATCCTGGGCAGTGGAACAGCACACACAGAGAGACCATCTTCCACTGCATTTCACTCAGGACTCCAGCCACTTTGGAATCATGTGCTATTGACCCATATGCATGGCTCAGAGTTGTCACTGGGGAAATGCTGCATCTCCCCAGCCTCTGGCTCTCCCATGAGAAATGACACCCATTCCCAAACAAGCTGAACAAAACAGTCCTGGCAATGGGTTGGTACCAACAGCTGAACTGTTTTGAAAATCTAGACTAAAATTCCCAAAACAAAGTGGTAACCACCAAGGCCTGGATCTTCAGCTGCATGGCTTTCTTCTAAGCTCACTGGCATCCTCGAGAGCTTTCCCACTGATTTCAGTGAGTTTTGTGGAGGGAGTTTCAGCTAAAACAAAGCATAAAGAGGTTGGGCTGAGATCTTAACATCATCCCATCCAACCTTAGATACTTAAAGCCTCATTAGCTGCTATAGTCAGGGGAATGTTCCACTTCAGAGAGCAGATGAAATCGTATCTCTTTCCATTAGCTGTAGGTTGGCATAAGAACGAGAGTTGAGGTCTTTTAGTTAAGTGCCCTACATTAGGCAGTCCTCCTGTGTGGTCTGGAGCAGTTAATTTTCTCTGTACCTCTTGGCAGCTCTGAGATATGGACAGTTACATTTCCTTGTTTGTACCTCTTGGCAGCTTTAAGATAAGGACAGTTTTATCTCCCCTTGCATAAAAAAGTTGGATGTCTTTGAAAAGAAAGCTTTATAGAAATACAAGGAGTTGTTATACTTCAGCAAAGCAAACCCACTGTCAAAGGAATCCACACACACGGACTTCTGTCTTCACCAGTCTCTCTCTTCTTTTCCAGTACAACCACATTACCACATTACCAACTGTCAGTTCTGGAGCGTCCTAACCATTGTTCATTCATATTTATTTCAGCTCCAACTAGTGTTCAGTCTAGAGGCTAAGAGCTTTCTGCAAGATTGGTTTCGAGTAGATACGCGAAGAAAGGCAGCTGGGCAGCGGGCCTATTTCCCTTCTAGCAGCTTTTGTTATGATTTTAGATGTGAAATCTGCTGATGGGGTGGAGGCTGCACTGATTTTCTGAACTGCCTTGTTCACTAATATGAAAACCTCCTCTTGAAATGAATCAAACCAAACCCTTATGACATTATCCCATGATCCAAAGAGTGGCTTTGCATTTGGCCACAAGAAGAGTGGCTTTTTTTGGTTCTTTAGCTACATGGAACTGGGAATATTTCAGGCAGCGACTCTCTTTATTCAATGAATGATACACAGTCATGACTGAAGGGACTTTTCATTTCCGTGTGAATTACCAGATCAAGAAGCCTTGTCTAATCCCTGTTCTAGCCTTTAAAGTTGGGACACCTTTAATTTTTTAAATTCTCTGCCAAAATCTATTTTTAAAGTTGTTATTGCAGTAGATGCCAGATGTGAGGAGGCAAGTGCCTCCCCCCATTTGTCTAAGGGAATAAGTGAGTGGGATCACACAGGCATAGACTGAATCTCCCAGATGAGGCTCCTAAAGCACTGTGCAATCATTAGTGTGTTAAAACTCACAAATCCTTCCTGAGTTAGTGCAAAGTTCCTTTCACTGATGGAAGGCAAAGAGAGATAGTCACGGCAAGGGGCAAAAGGCATCTGCAAAGAGGATTTTGCTCCTTGAAGAACAAAGGGAATGAAGGTCTGTCTTGTAGACAGTGATTTACTCAAGGTGATGTCATCACTAGCGGTCTTTCCATTGATCTCTTCAGTCATTACAAACATCATAATTAGAGCTTGCTGAATAACATTCACAAATGGTGTATCGGTCTGTTCAGCACCTTACCTTCTGCTGCCAGTTTTGAGTAACTTGCTTGTTGGTTTAGAGATTAAAAAGTGAGAAGGAGCCAGGGGCATCATTAGTCCGAGCTCCTGCATAGCATAGGCTGCAGATCACACTGAATTGCTTTTTCTTGGAAATACAGAGTAACTTTCAGGGATTTTTTTTTTTTTTTTTTTTTTTTTTTTACATATTGCTAGCGAATGGAGAAATCCACCAGAAGCTTTACATAAACTGGTTAATTACTCTCACTTCTAAAAAATCATGGCTTTTTTCTAGGCAGGATTTGTCCAATTTCAGTTTTCTATCATTGTTCTATTTATTTGTCTGCCAGTTTGAACAGCCCTCTATTATCAAACCTCCGTTTTTATATCAGCACTGAGAGACTGTGATCAAATCAACCCGTCACCTGATCTTTATTCAAGCAGATTGAGCTCCTGGAGTCTTTCACTGTAAGGCATGCTTTCTAGTCCTTTAATCAGCCCAGTATCTCTTCTCTGTACTTTTTCCAATGTGTTATCATCCTTCTGGAATTATTCAGAAATAACCTTTTCATTAGTCAAGCCGTTCTTCAGATGGTTGAATAATATTTGCCTGATGAATTTACAGTAACCTTCCTACTGGATGGTTATATTGTTTGTGAGTCGTTAACATGAACAGCTGCAGAGGTCTCTTCTTCTACAGCTCCACTGACCATAGAAGACATTTTCATGTGTTGTTAGTCCTTCTTCTGGACAAGCCGCTGTGCCATCTGCCATCGATCCCAGCTGAGCCACAGTGAGACACCAACATGCTAACGTGTAAAAATGTTCCCATGTCTCAGGATGGAAAGGGACATAAAAACCAGCCACTCTTGGTTAGTTCTGCCCTTCTCCTTGTTTCCTGCAGATTACCAGAATCCTTTGGTATGCAAGAAATTCTGAGAGAGAGATATTATTATACGTCAGCCATACTCCTGAACTGGGGAACTCCTGAAAACTCCTGTTTATCACCCCAAGAAGCTTCTTAAGTGGCTGCTTCAACTGATGCTAGTTACTGTATCTACTGCTTCCTAACCTATCAATCCCAGTGATTATCTTAATTACCAGGGTCCATGGTAAGTGATTGACATACTGGAGTATTTGTGAACTAACAGAAGGCTGGTGTGACGTCCGGGCAAAGATACAATATCATAGAAGGCTATCGTCTCTTGAGAACACCCTCAGTCATTCTCATCTGCATTTGAAAGAGCTAGATGCCCGCAAGAAAACTGTGTCTATAGAACAATTACACAATTTTTAGCTCAGCAGAGTATCAAGTCCCTTCGTAATTACAAATTAACCTGATTCCCTTCTCCTTGGCTGCAATGTTTTGCCGTCATTTTCTGCAGTGAAACAGGCTGTGGAACTTCCCCTTTAGCTTTTCGTTAGAAAGTCACTTGTTCAATTCCATATTCTAGGCTTCAGCTGAACTCTCCTTTCTCGCCAGCACATGTTTCCATTGAACACACAGCTTGGTGAAGAAATAGCCCCTTCCCTATCCTGCAGCTTCCCCTGACCCTACTTCAACCAGATAGGCAGTTGTGATTGTGTTTGCTCTTGGTCTTTCTGAAGCCATTGAGGTAATACAGCCTAAACTCTCTTCCCTGCTACATGACACTTGAATCCCACCAACCTCTCCCCCTCCAAGTGAAAATCAGGGTGATGGAAAAGTTCGCATCCTTGGGTCTCACTCTCTTTCTGCAGTTTTGGACCCTTGCAAGCAGCTCTCAGTGACATCAGTATGGTAAAAAAGAGCCTCTTTCTGCTACTTTCAGCTAGAAGTTCAGAAAGCCACAGACACCTCCAGGCTTTGATCTTGAGCCAGAGCGAAAGCCAGCCTCCTTTGTTCCCCAGACCTTTTAGTTTTGCTTTGACAGACACAAGTGCTCTTCTCTGTGCTTTCCCTCTTCTCTCGGTTCCCCCTTTTCATGCCCCCACTCCCCAGACCTTGGCTGGGAGTCTGCAACCTTATCATCCCTGCAGGAGAAGGTGTGTATGAACTTCTGCTTCACAGGTCACCAAGACAATGCTGGACCAAAGGAAGTGGGCAGGCAGAGCCTAGGTGATTTGGCCCCAAATGTTAAGACAATGGGCTTTCCTGCCATTGTTTTCTGTCAGTCTGTCTCACTGCAGGAGGCGATGCACACTCTGTCCTGGTGGCTGAAAATGCCCGAGAGGGAAAGGGAAGGGCCATAGCAGACATCTGGGGCCAAAGAAGAAGCGATTTGTTAACCACATCTAGCAACAAATGGAGCTTCAAGGGAGGGGACCGCAAATAGCAAACTATTTCCAGATGTTCAAAGTCAATTCAAACATGCCACCTACTGGACCTGAGCTTGGAGACTTGGTAGAGATGGGGCAGATGGCACTGAAGAACCAGGGCAGATGAGCTTCCACACTCCCCAAGGATTTTTTGTAAAAGATGGTCCCTCCCTCACCTTTGGATTTTATGATCAGTGTCCTCAACTCTACTCTGCAGAAAGCTTTCATATAGCAAAAGCTGAAGAGAAAAAGGCAGAGGGCACGCAGAATTTCCCCAGAAGGTCTGTGGGAATAGCCTTTGTTGTATTGCTTTGCAGAAGGAAAACAGATCAGAACAGTGAAAGTACAGGCTTTTTAATGTGGAAATCTTGAGTCTGCCCCTCCTCTGCCAGAGCCTGCTTCATGTGATGCTGAGCAAGTAGGGCACATTTTTAAACACATCCCCTAGTTTGGGATGCTCCAGCTTCAAACATAATGGCCTGTGGTTAAGAGGTGATGAGCAACCTTCAGAGTCATTAGTTTCAAAATATTGGATGGTCAGCACTTCTGGAGCTCTTCATGTCTCAGTTTCTTGGCCTCTGAGGAAACCTTGGAAGTGATGACAGAGAGGATGGTGAGCCATTTGCCCTGGGTAGGGAAGGTAGAGAAGTCCGTGACTCATTACCTTCCTGCACAACCCAAGGTAGTGCAAGTCACCGCTAGTGAGCTGTAAGCCCTTAGGAACTTTGTGTGCTCCGGATCTGATGGAACTGAAGAAGGCAGAATTGAGGGGCGCATCTGAAGTACTGCCATGATCCTCTCTATGTCTCAGAGCTTTGTCAGCTCACTCGCTTGAAAAACTGCCTGCGCAGCTCATAGGCAAATGAAACTGAAGGAAAAGACAAACCAACCTAATACCGAGGCAGGTAAATGTTCTTTCATTCTTAAGTGCCACTGAGGGCAAAGCATTATTGTTATAAAAACAGCTGCTATTTGTCTAAATCCTTCCCTAACATTTGTGGTAGATCACTTTGGTCATTTACATTCCAGTTCTTCCCTAAAGCTTTGACATGGGTATTTGGGCAGGAGTTCAAGTACCTGGCAGCTGGAACCATGCCCCTACTAAGCCACCTAAAGACTGACATTCCAGGCGTCCTCTCATGGAGAAGAGCCTTGGTCCCCTAGCTGAGCTTCAGCATCCTGAGTACAAAGCCTGTCAGATTTCATTGTTAACAAGTGAGGAAATAAACTGGCTCTAATTATTCTATGAAGAGCTTAGATGGAATTTTACAGGGAAGAAGCTTTGTCTAGAGATTATAAGAGGACACTCCGAGCCAGGATTCCCAGGTTTTATTTCTGGTTCTGCCTCTCATTCATTGAGTGGCCCTGAGTGAATGTTATATCTTGTTTTCTCTCCATCTGTAAAAAGGGGTGATGATATCGAACTTCCTGGCATCAGTGTTTCTAGGCTTAATTAATTAACAGCAGTGAAGCAATCTGAGTTTTCAGTTGGAAGATGCCCTAGTAATAATCAAAGAAATATTTCTAGCTGACTTTGGTATTTGGCATTCTCATTCTTTTTCCATGTATAGATGACAGCCCTCGATGAGAGAGAACAGAGCTTTCAATCTACTAACTGGTGACTGGGCATTAAGGAAAACTGGTGTATAACTGGGTAATAAATTCACTGAAACTGCATTTCTTCTCAGGCTGTGAAGAACATACAGAGAGACTTTTGCTCAACTATTTGTTAGTCTAAAATTTTCAATTAATTGTTTTATGCAAACAAATCTTTTTGCAAATGATTCACCGTGACTTTTGTTTGAGTAATTCCTACTCGTGCAGAATGATTGGCCAATCAACTCACGTGGTGGTGTGTCTGCTTCTGAAGTGTATAATGCTCAGGCTCCCAAATGCCTTACAAAACCATACAATCACAGAATTGCTCAAGTTGGAAGGGACTTCAGGAGGCTCTAGTTTAACCTCCTGTTCAAAGAAGGAGGAGGTCAGCTATAACATGAGAACAGGTTGCTCAGGGCTTTCGACGCCTGGGTCCTGAAAACCTGGTGACTGCACAATTTCTTTGGGCAATATTTGACTGTCCTCATGGTGAAAATGCTTTTCCTTATAGCCAGTCTGAACCTCTTTCATTTTAATTTATGTCCATTGTCTCTTGTCCTTCCACCATGCACTATGGTGAAAAGCCTGGCTCCACCTTCTTGTTAACCTCCTTGTAGGAACTGTCAGGCTGTTGTTTGTCCCCTACAAAGCCATCTCTTCTCCAGGCCAAACAAGCCCAGTTCTCTCAGCCTCTCCTCACAGGGCTCTAGCCCCCAACCATCTTGGTGGTCTCTGCTGAACTTGCTCCAATGTGCCAATGTTTTTCTTGCATTGGGGGTCCAAAACTCCAGAGTTTTGGAACCATTGGGGGTTCAGTACTCCAGTGCCATCTGAGTACCTAAGGAAGGGGGATAAACACATCTGTCAGCCTCCTGGCTGTGACTGTTAATACAGCCCAGAATGCCTTTGGCCGCCTTTGCTGCCAAGGCACACTGCTGGCTCATGCCCAGCTTGCTCTCTGCCTGGATCCCCAGATCCTTTTCTGCAGAGCTGCTCCCCTGCCCATCAGTCCCCAGCCTGTACTGCTGCAGGGGCTCTTCCTTCCCAAGTACAGGACTTTGCATTTGTCCTTGCTGAATTTCATAAGGTTCCTATCATCAGCCCATTTCTCCAGCCTGTCCAGGGCCCTCTGAATGGCAGTCCTGCACTCAAGCATATCAACAGGATATGCTGTTTAAACAGGACAGGCTCCAAGACAGACCCCTGCAGTACCCCACTTGTTACCAGCCTGTTATATTATCCACTCCTCTCCAAGCCCGACCATCTAAACCAGTTTTTTACTAGTGCTAGTCCACCCATCCAGACCATAACATCCTAACTTGAATACAAGAATACTGTGGTAGACAGCATCAAGCCTTGCTAAAGTCACGGTAAAATGCCTGCCAAAAAATCACCTATGAATAATAGCTACATATATTATATTTACCTCTATGTGTGTGTGTGTGCATGCACTTTTTGAAAACAGACTTGTGAACTACTGTGCAGTCACAGTCTAAAAGCCAGTCAGCACGGTAGTGAAGTGAATTTGTATCTTAGAATTCAACTTCTTGAACATATGCTCTGTTGTTTTCCACTTTATGGTTTTCCATTTTACCTTTGACCAGGACTTTTTAAAGCAACCATCTTTATCCTTACATCCAACTCCAGTCATGAGTCAAATGGGTCTCTGCATTTGACTGATGGAGCTACTATTCTCTAAAGTTTTTCCTTCCCCTAACTTCAAAGGAGTTCTAATCTTTTTAACCTCTGCTTTCCCCAGTAATGTCAAACATATGGTCTACAGGAGATATGGACCACCAACAAAATCATGGGAAGCTCATGGACTGAGAAAATGGATGTGAATGAGACACTCCAGGAGAAAAGGATTGGCTCCATGCCTGGCCTGCCTAGGCTTGTCAACATAAGCAGTATGGATCTCAGGCACCATTCACTCTGTGTATATCCAGGCTTTAAACTTAAACCAGATCTCCAGCTTCAATCACCACGTCCTTGCTGCTGATGTTCAGCTCTGTCCTGTGCCTGTCATCTCATCTCCTGTTGTTTGGAGACGTAGCACGGAGAGAAGTTTTCCCCTGCAATTGCGAAATAGAAGTTGGGTGTGCTCCTCATCATCTCTTCTTGCTAGTAACATTATTTTTCTAATGAATTTAAGAATATGCTCTGAGAGCTTCTGGGTGCAGAGTGAGGCCATGCATGGAGGACGAGGGGGTGTGTGGCCATTTTTAAACAGGGTTGGGGAGCCCACTGCCTTTCAAAGCTTTGAGCCAATCAAGGAGGATGGTGCCTAAGTGAGCTGTTCTGCTGCAAAATTGGAGTCATCTTCCACAGTATCTCAGTGGGTGCTACTGAACTCGGGTGCAGCCACACTCAAGACTGTTGTTCATAATGGACAACACGATACCACCCATGCCATGCTGAGGTACGTACTGACCTATACCTAGCTGGAGAGAGGAGACTTTCTGAACCTCTGTTCCCTCATCTGTTAGAGATCTCACATCCAGGTACTGACTCTAGCTAAAAAAGTTACACACAAAGGCCAGTGGCAGACTGGTGCTAGAACGCAGGCCTACCCCCTCATTACAGTACACAAATTTCCAAAATCCCACGTTTGGGCAATTCTTCTAGCTTCCCCTCCTTGGACAATGTTAAGTATGTAATGACACCTGGCTGGATAACTTAGATGAAATTGTTTTTTTCAGACTGGCCTGTCAACTTGTGCCTGAAGCCCTATGTTGGGCAGTGTGCTGAGGCACTTGTCCAGGAGTCAGGCAGCACTACAGCAATGAAATAAAGCACGTGAAAATTACCATATGTGAAAAATGCAGAGGTTGGTATTGGTGTCTGACACAGCCAGTGCAGCTTGGGTGAGCGAATGGCTGGATGTTGTTTCTAGCTGATCTCCCACCCAAAGTGCACCGAGGACCTTTGTAAACATGCAGCTACCTCCTCCCAACAGTACTCATGTGAATGTCATGGTAATTATTATTTCCATTTGCCAAGAGGTGCAGTAACTAGCCTAAGGCAGTTCATAGGGCTGTGGTAAAGCCCAGTGTTGGGACTCCCGGACCCCTGAATTTGCTGTGCAATGAAAGACAGAAATCCTTCCTTTACCAATTCTATGACACAGCACTCGGTGACAAGCAGGCAATTGCCTGAATGGTTTAATGAGCCCTCTGAAGCCCTGGAAAGAATGGTTGAACTTACTGTTGGATTTTCCCACCTTGTTTCCTGGCAGACGGGAAATCAAATCTCTTGTAATGATCTTAGCTGGGAACGTAGGTACTGCAGCCTGTTTTTTTATGCCAGTTATTTACCAAAATTGACTCCTGTCAGAGTGGGAAAGAAGGCGTTCTCATCGTGCAGCCTTCCTACCCATACAAGAATGTATTTGCGTGATGTAGTCACTGTCTTGAACCGGCTAATCCTCCTTCCCTTCCAGGATGGTGTCTGCACTGCGAGGTCTCAATGTCAGAGACACTGTTTTGCCAACAGCTGATGATGTTTCCCTGCGTTCAGGGAAGGGTCCTGCTCTTTACATGCTGAGGACTTGATGATCTTACAGGTCTTTGCCAACCTTAATGATTCTGTGATTCTGTGACTGCAAATGCTGTCCTTGCTACTGCTGTGAAGTGAACATTGTGTACCTCTTGGACCTGGCATAGTGTCAGTCAGGAAGTCTTGGGAAGCCACAGGTGTTTACAACATGCCGTAGATACCGGCAGGTTTTGCTCCAGATGTGTGGCCCACAGCAGGAGTGAGAAGAGCCCCCGTTGCCCTGGCTGTCTGCAGAGTGTCTGCAACCCACAGCCCAGCCGGTGTTGCCATGGTCACACTGTCTGCCCTGGGCCTGCGCATTCTGATCGCTTCAGTGAAAATAATTTGATGCACTCAGCGGAGATGTGGGGTTTGCAGTTACCACACCCACCCGCACAGATACACACGCTCCTGCAACCATCTTCTTTGTGCCACGGTTTCAGTAAGCGAGCAGACAAGTCTGGTTGTAAGACACAGTGGCGTGTCAGCCAGCGGGGATGGTTACAAACGTGGCTTTCTCCGGCTTTGCTTAACAAGACCTCCTCCTGCTGCTTGGAACAATATGTTGTTACCACAACACGACATCTAGTTAAGAAAAGAAAGCCAAACACAATCCACCCAACTTCAAAACTTCCCCCTTCCCTTCACCAACAGATTTTTCTCGTCAGGTTCAAATTATTTGCCAATGAGTGCTGGAAAAAGCCATTCCTCTGGTTTGGCCTGTATTTATTTGCTGCCCAAAATCAACAGAAGGTATTTCTGGGAAGCGAGCATCAGGGGGTGCAAGAAAATGGCATTGGCCTGTAGTAAAATTAAGGCTAGCTTCTTCGAGAGTTGGGCCGTGGTGGTGGTTATTTTGTACTACTCCATTGCGGCTCCGCTTCCTGGGCTGATATGTCCAGGCTGCATGCTGTAATTTCAGTTTTTGGTCAACTGAGAGCAAAATCCCAGAAGCCACAGGCAGCACTACCCAGCCTCAGTGGGCAGGCTGGCTGGGTCAGCTCTCCGCACCTTAGCCCATAGGTGAGGTACGCTGGGAGGGCAGCGAGATAGACACTTGGTGCTTGTGCTTGCTCTTAATACTGCTCTTGAGGGACTCTGCTACACGTTTGCATGGGAGACAGGTAGTGGATGAGTGTTGTACAGAACTTCAGTCTCCCAGTCTGTCAAGCTTGAAAGTTTTTCCAGCTTTCAATTTTGTCTAGAGTTTCTCTCTTAAGACTCCCCCCTTCTTCAAACGGAGCCTCAACTCTGGCTGGGTCCCAGAGATAGATACCAAATGGCGCTTTTTTCCCTTTCTTTTGCTCTTTCTTCCTTCTCATGAAGCTGGCAGACTCTCCAAACACACATCCAACCAACGCACAGTGCATTCAAAAACAGGCCATCTGGCTGAGCACTTCTTGAGAATGAGAAGACAAGAAAAACAACCCTCTTGGAGCTGGCAGCCGAAAGGCAGGCAGCCCGTACGTGGACTTGATCTCGTGGTGCAATCCAAGAGCCGTCCAATCCAAGGGCACTGCAAAAAAGCTCTTTCCTAATGAGCAGAATACGGCTGTCTCCAGAAGCGGCTCCAAGTCAACAATTTGAGTGGGATGCTGTAACTCTCCTCGCTGCACATGTGCTCATTAATTAAAGCCACTTTGGAAGATGCCCCTGACACCCCCGCCGGGGCTGCCAGCCTACCCTCCCCGAAATCCTGCTTGCTGCTCTGCAGCCCTCTGCTGGGCAGGGACCTGCAGATCCCCAGGGGAAGGACAGGACCATCAGCATCCAGCTCTTAACCGCAAAACGGACCCGTTGCGTCAGCGGTGTACAGCTGCGCGGGGAGTAGAGCACTGGAAGGAAGTTGCACTCCATTTGCTTTGCTGTCGTTTTTCTCCCCTCCGAGTTTGGTAACAGCCAGAGTGCTCCAGGCATAAAACCACTCTGGGCAGGTCAGCAAGATGAGGGAAGTGAGCTGAGCAACCCAATATTGCAATTCTTAGCTATTTTTCTGATGATTAAGGACTGGGTTCACAAAATCAGGGTGGCTGAGGTGAACGCAGAGCTATCAGTAGCCAAATCCCTCAACAGTAGGACAGGGAGCACTCAGTGAAATTAGCAGAAGACGAGTTTAAAACAGATTAAAGAAATTACATCACATTAGGCAGAGAACTTCTGGAAGTTGCTGGCCCAGCAGGCTGCAGAGCATCAGTAGGCTCAAAGTGGGATTAGACAAATTTGCAGACAACAGGTCCATAGACAGACACTAAAGGGAACAGGCAGGATGTATAATCTAGCATCCCAATCCAAAAAAGGTGAATGCTGAGGAAACACAAGGGAGAGGGAAATGTCCAGGCCTGTGTGCTTTCCCTGGATAGTCTCTCACCTTGTCCCAGTCGGGAGCTGAGTGCTGGGTGGGGAGAATCGCTGCTCTGGCCCAGAAGGGCCGTTCTTCAGTTTTTATTGTAGGATTCAGTCCCTGTGCCAGCCTGATCTGAAGGTCATGTGAACAGATTGTTGCCTCTTTAAATTACCAGAAGGAAGCTAGAATCTGATTTTTCTCGGAAAGCTGGATTTGTGGAACATGTTTCCGTGAACGTTAACAGTCACCAGCCCTGGCTTAATCTGTTTGGTCTCCCAGTTGTTACATTTCACACAGTGACCGGTGATTCATTTGACCCTTTATCTTCTCACTTGGGATGTCCTTGTTTCTGCACCTGCCCCTTTAGTACTGATGGGAGCCAGGACAGCTCAGCCTTTGGCAGATCATATAGCTACATCTCAGCTCTGTGTGCGTAGGTTTCCAATGGCTAGTTACAGCTCTGCCTCTCCGGATGGCTGTTTCTCACGTTTCTGCTGTGGCTTCTTGCATGCAGTTGTGTTTCCAAGGTGAGGGACTAAAGCTCTTGATCTTTTTACTTTATTAACTCAAGAGTAGAGTTCTGTAAGTGAAAAATTGCTTACTTATCTTGAAAAATTATGACAAATTATGACAGCACCAATGCAGGTCCTTAGGAGCTCTGTGTTTCTTGCCACTAAGGTGTCAGAGACATTAAGTGCCTCTTCCTTTTATCAACATGCGATTTAGTTGTCCCCAACTGACAAAGGTGAGGCCTAAAATTGAGATTTTGCATCGTTATCTTTTTAAACCCACTGCTTTATAAGCTTTAACAACGACAGGGAGATGTTCCTAACCTGTAAAGTAAATAAAAAATAGGGATTTGATGGAGTCAAATATGCCCCTTCTTTGGTGCTGACTTATTTCAAACACGGGTGGCTAGTTCAGAAAAACCTGGAGGTGACAAGGGATAGAGACCTGTACTAGATCAGAGCAAAGTGCAGCAGTGCAATTGCTAAATCATACCAGAAAGAATGTAAAGAGTAACTGGGAAGCTTCAGTGTGGAAAAAAATGAGGAAAGGGGCACAACAAATTAGAAGGGACCTCTGGGTCATTGAATCGACTCCTCTGCTGGCATGATATCCCCCAACTGATAAAGATCTGTCTTCAAACAGTGAAGTTTTTTATGCCCATTGTTCTTCTTTGGAGGTTATTCTGAACTTCACTCTGCTGTTGTTTTGAAAGTTTCTGCGAGTTTGCAGCCTGAATTTATTTATGACCAGTGTATGCCTGGTTTAAGACCTTTCCTTTTTTAAAATCTAACCTGCTATTAGCCACATTTAGTAAAAGTTTTAGGGCATAATTCATGTCCTACAAATATGTGTGTTCTGTTATGCTAACATTGTCCCTTTTCTTTTTTATTTTTAACTTACAGGAAAGCAGAATAATATGCAAAGACAAGATGAAACAGATGTTTCAGGTCTACACTACAATTCAGACAGAAATTTAAATCAGCTGAAGACATCAGAACAAAATGCTTTGTAAGTGTTTCTGTGCTATCAGTTACTCAAGGGATAGTTACAGGTAATACGCCTTTCAGTACATACTGCTTCCTTTACAGCCTTTGATGTGATCTTGTGAAAGGCAGATTCCCTTCAGGAATGTGCTCTGAGGTCTGAGGCAAGTCAGCTGCAGCTCTGGGAGCGTGGAGTTTCCAGAAACCAGGTTCCAAACTTGCTTGAGATGTTTTTGTAAACAGCACTGATGACAAAGAGAGAAGAATACCTGGGTATATTCTCATCATACTGAGAATACCGAGCGAGTATCAGCTGTGCTGTTGGGAGTGTCATTTGTGCCTTATATTCCAATAAAACGAATTAAGTTTTCTTCAGGTTGATGCCAAAATTAGATGTAGAGAATGTCCAAACCATCACCAGTGAAAAGGATGCCAGTTGGAACACTTTTCTAGTGAAAAAATGGGTCTTGAGAGAACAGATATTTTCATAGAAAGTGTTCGCTGACCTCCAAATGTGCCCCCCTCTCATAAACACAAAAGCCTTAAAAGCAAAAGAGATTTTATTGTTGGCAGTTTGGGGATTATTCCCCTCCCTTTCCCCCAGCGTTTTCCAATGGAAAATATTCAGGGTTTGGGTTTTCAGCCCTTTGCTGAAATGTCAACATTTTCCAAAGAGTGAAGGAGGGGAAAAGAGAAGAAAAGAAAAACATGTTCTGACCAGCTCCAGTTAGAGCCAAGTGGCTCAGTCCTGGATTTGGTCAGGGAAGTATGCTGGAGGGGAGAAAATGGGAGTGTCTTGGTTCCACGCACAGCCTGGCTGGGCTGAGGGCTGTGTATCACGATCCATTCCTATGAGTCATTCTGGCCGACATTTCGCCAGGGGAGTGTGTGTAGTGGCTTTTAAGCACTTCAGGTCAGTATGTTAGTTGCAAACACTGCCTTGCTGCTTTGCCATGGCCACTTCAGCTCTCTGTGCATGTGTGGGATGCACACAGGTACACTCTGTTTGAGTTCAAGTCTTCCAATATTTCCATGATGCCTTTAACTCACAGAGACAACAATAACACCTGGCACCTATCCAGACCTGAGAATTCAGCTCTCGCCCATTCATAAAAGAGGAGAAAGGAGAAAAATGGCATGTGCCTGTAAACATACATGATTGTCTGGGTCCTCTGCCCTGGTGACACTGTCTTGTGCTGTGCAATGGCTGGAATTTAGCCTTTGAAAGCCCCGGCCAGCTATGGACAGGCTGGTCCTAGGTAGACAGAAATGCTGGAAGAGCCACCTTAAAGGCTGCTAAACTACACATGCACATGCATGCGCCATCCTGCTTCTGGGGGAAAAGGAGTGGCTTCATTTCCCCGAAGTGTTGCTGATCCCCAGCTGCCTGCTCAGCCTCCGGAAAGCTGTCCCAGCACTTGGGCACCTTCAAATCTGAGGAAGACAAGGGCCATCTTTGCTTCCAAGGTGTCTCCCACAGCTGCAGTGGGGGAGCTGGTAGATGGATGCATACCCAGGCTAGGTCTTTGTCCCCCTCTAGTGACTCGACTGCAGAAGAAGTTTTCTGAGTCCTATTCCCTCCAAGCAAGATGGTCATTATTTTAGGCTAGGATGTTGAATGGTTTCCTTTCTGAAGGCCAGTAGGACATCTAAGCACCACTAGCAGGTCATACATTTATACACACGCGGACATTATCCATTACAAACGTAAACAGTAATTAGGAGCTTGACATTCTTCTCTAACAGGCCACGTGTACCTGCTTTCCTCCCATGGAGGACGGCAGTCACAGGCTTCAAATGACAGCCCATGCTTAGTCCTCCAGGAGACCCAGCTAGGGCCACTGTTACCAGTGCAAACGCACATGCTCCTGATCTCTTGTAACCAAACACTTGCTGAGTCACAGCCCAGTCACCCATACCCTTAGCAAGTCGCGTCAGCCATCTGTCACCAGCACATCCTCCTCACTGCACAGTGACTCCGTGGGGAAAACAACAGGAGGCAGATTATGTTCTGCTGAGGAGCCAGGCTCTCCTGCGTCTTGACTCTGAGTAACCCCTGGATTGCCTTCTAACCGGTGGTGAAGCCTTTGGCTCCTCTTAGTTTGGTGCTTTGTCAGGGAGGAAAGTGACATTCAGGTTCAAACGCTGAAAGCTTTGCCTGACTAATGAGTGACTCCAAACAAAGCCAACTCAGGCAAGACATGGATAGCATTGTGCAAAATGTCCCTCCTACAGCCAGATCATCTACATGGCCCTCCACACTGGTGTTCTCCTCCAACCAGTGTTTAGCACCAAAATACAGAGTGCCCTGTTTCCTAAGGCCTTGTCCCACCTACCCTGTCAGCTAAAGGCTACAAGAGCAACGTTGTTGTGTTTCCTGTCCTAATTAACCCTCATGTTTTCCCAGGTTCAGCCCGTGTGCTCAAGGTGCAGCCCCGGAGGGCACAGCCCAAGAGATGGGATGGCGTCCCGCTGTGTGCCTGCATTCCCAACCAGATGAGGCACTGCCCACATACCCCCCAGGTGGGGGCTGGGGGGGGTGCGGGTGTAAGTAGCTTGGGGTGGGGATTCACACAGGGTTTCACAAACCTAGACCCCCACGCTGCTTACCGCAACCTCCCCGGCGGGGGCTCCCTGGCCTCTTCTCTCATGTGCTTGAAAATCTGTTTTCTCCACGAGCATCCTGAGGGACAAATCACGCACACCAGCAATATGACCATCCTACTTTACCCTAAGGCAATGAAAGAGTGTGGAGTGGATGTGGCCTTTTTTGTTCTGGAGGAAAAAAGTGAACTCAATGCCAGGCACAGATCCCAGGCTGTATAGTTCAAATCGCACTCAGAGCACATAATTCCCATTTGTGTTTGTGTGCACGCAGGGGAAGGGTGGGGGTTGGCGGGGGGGTGTGAATATAAGAATGTAATTGTCATAATTTAATCCAAAACTACTTCTTGGAAGAAAAAAAAAAAAACAGGCCAACACAAAACAGCATGTTCAGTTATAAACACCACATGAAAGAGCCGTATTATGTTCTACTTGGTAACTGACATTGAATGTTAACATTCTCAGCTGCCCACTACTGGGCAAAGGCCTTTCCAACACTCCCCCCCCCCCCCAAACAAAAGCCCCCAGCCAAACTGCGGCGCAGATACCAATTTCTGAGGCCACAGCAAAATTCCACATAGAAAGTTCATTATGGGCAGAGGAGGCAGGCTGGTAGACGGGGCGGCACGGAGCAGATAGCTACAGCCATCTGGGGCTGCGGGCGCTCCCAGCTGCGCTGGGGAGAGCGCACGCACATCTCCTGCACGGCCATAAAACAGTTGGCCTGTGCCGTGTGAGCCGCAGAGGGTCTTCTCCCCCCAGATTTCCTATAACGGCCCCGTGTATTCCCGGAGCAGTGGGCCTTGCTGGCACCGTGGCGGCTGCTCTCTGATCGACTTGGGCGCGCGGCGGGCTGGAAGCAGTAGCAGCCAGCAGGAGTGGTGTCAGGGCCTCTGTGCCCTTCCCTTCTCCTCCCAGGCCTTCAGCTGGAGTGAGTCATGTGGTGTAAAGGAAGCACAGTCATTCTGGCTTGGATCCTCAGGGGCGCTTACCTACTTAACTCCGGATGGCACTGCACCCCTCAAAAAGCACCCGGGAACACCAGAGACCTGGTAATTCACTCGGTATTACTTCTCTCCCTCTGGGGGATTCACCAGGCAGAATCGCCCTTCCTGCCTGTGAGACCAGGAGGCAACAAGGAAACTCCCTCCAAATCCTCACTCTCCCCTACCGTGGGGGTGGTTGCAGTCTTGTCCTAACTAGAAGCTCCGCAAATCATCTGCTGGAGTCGTTGCAATAGGATATCACAAAATAAATGCCTTCTGCTTGAAGAATATGGTTTTCAGCTTCACATTAACCTTTATTTTTCATGGGGCTGAGTGACATTATTAGCACCCATGCCTACTGCTGAAGTGAAGCATCTTTGTTGTAGCGTGGGTGGGAGATGGGTTATCGTCAATATGGAGCAGATCTAGAGAATGGCTTCTGTTATTTACTTTTTTTCTGGTTTTGTAGGACGTATGACACCGTTTAACAAAGATCTGCTTAGCAGAAGCCAATTAAAATCTGAATTGTCACCCAGGCACCCTTGGGAGATTTTCCTTGCTTCAGCTGCACCCAGCACACTGCCATTTCATCGGTCCCGTGCCGTGCTCCGAGGGGACAGTCAAAAACAACGAAAGGCAAAACACTTGTTTGCCGCCTATCAATGGAGGGGACCTCCCTGTTATGCCCCAAGAAGGTATTCTATGGTGTAAGGTGGAAAGAGGATAAGCAAAACTTCTCCTTGCACTGTGACATCCCCGGGATAAACGCTCCAGCCTTCGCAGCCTTTTGCCCCGGGGACGGCCGGGGCCGCGAAAAGGCGACGTCCCGCCGCGACACCCGCCCGAAAGGTGGAATTGAACCACTCTGTCGCTAGACAGCTACAGGTTTGAAGCCTGCACCCCAGACCACTGAGGGTCATCCGGGCAACTATCTATCGCCGATCGCCTGCCTATATAAACCCCAATCTCTCTGCCGCCCTAAGGGCAAGGTGAGGCGTGCTCTGCCCAAAAGGATGCACCTCCGCCCGTTCCCGGTGCGGAAACCTCCCGCGCTGGGTGGAGGGTGCTGCCGTGCGGGAGGGGAGCGGGGGGATGCAGCCTCCGCTGCCGGCCCAGAAGCGCCCGGGCGCTGTATGCAAATACAAAGGACAGTGATTGGCTGTCCCCGAGGGAGGGGCGGGGCGGGACGGGACGGGCGGCGCTCCGCCAGGGGGCCGCTGTCCTGGCGGCGCCCCCCGGCCCGGGGCGGCGGGTGACTCACGGCGCTTCCCAGAAGGAGCGGGGCCGTGCCAGCAGCGCGGCCACCCCGCGCCCTGCCCGCCGCCCTTCCCGGATCTCCGGGGTCCCTTACAACATCGGACGCGGCAGCTTGTGCAACGGGGGCCGCCCCCGCCCCCGTCCCGCTCCCGCTCCCGGTCCCCGAGGTGATGTGATTGCCCCTGTTCCGCGGTCGCTGGGTCCGGGGCTGGCAGAGCAGCAGGCGATGCGGGACCGGGCTTCGTGCAGCCTTCAGCGCCTGGTGTGGTCCTGACACCCCCGTGCCCTTCTCCCACTCGGGCTCGCTTCCCACGTGAGAGAGCGGCTGGGGTGCGGGTCCCCGCTTTCTCCCCATCAGTGGGGCTGCCCGCTTTGTTCAGTGGGTGTAAATACAGCTGCCCGGTTAGTTAAAAACATACAAATATGCCACACAGGGCTCGGCAGAGGAGACCAGAGCACTGGCTCATTTTGAGCAGTATTTTTTTCTTTTTTTGCAGTATCTTTTTTTTTTTTTTTTTACTGCAGTGGCTAATGCCAGATACTCTGGAGGAAGATACCTCGCAGAACAATAATATCCTCTGGGAGGAAATTCCTCCCTGGCCCCCAGCTGAGGATCAACTTAATGCCCCGAAGTATGAGGATTGAAAACACTTGTAATTTTATCCTAGCGAGTGTAACTATAGAGGCTATTTTCATAAATGTCTAAACCCTTGAAAAATTACTCACTTATTTGCCTCGAGAGATTCCTCTGAAGTGGAGCCATTTCTGCAAATGCATGTGGGTTTCCAGTGATTTTTAATTAGATGATCCTTTTTGGTGTAAGCAACAAATAAAACCGTAGGCCCATTCCCCCTCTTGTTCACCCCGGGGAAGCTGGGGCTCAAAACTCATCCTCAGCGGAGCAGCACCAGAGTAAAACTGGTCGGGAGCAGAACCAGGGCCGCAGCCCGAAGCTGAGAGCAGTTTTGTAGATGTCAGCAAAAGAAAGCGAAAAATATATGGTGGGGCAGCGCTGTTCCTGCTCACATCCGGGAACGCTACTGGGCAGAGCTTTGCTTTCAGTGCGTGGCTCCAAGTCGTGACTTACCCTGTTAGAACAGGATCAGCTCTGGTATCATCTGGCCTGCTGACTCCCCAACATGGGCATGAGTGTATCTGAGGCCTTATTGTTCGTAGTGAACAGCTTTTTTAACAATTTAAATGTGGGTTTTAGAGCACATTTTAAACTCCAACCCAGAAGCAGGCTTTTTATCAGAAGGTTGGAGAAATGCTCCTGTGCCTGCCAATGCCAGGCAGCGCTTTTTCTTCCCTCCCTTGGTCATGTCATGTCCCCCAGTACATTCCTATCTCTTTACCTGGTACTTATCCCAGTAGCAGGTGGTGTAATCTAGCAAGTTTCTTTTGTGCATAAAAATGTATGGGGTGAGGAACTGGGGGCGTGTGTGGGAGGAGGTGCAGGGAAATTACTCATAGGGAGGAAGAGGTTAGCGCGGGGGTTTGAGGAAATCAGGTGGCCGCAGCAGTCCCTCAGGCTTCCAGCCCAGCCTGTCCTGACGTCTGCTGGGAGAAGCACGTCAGCTCAGAGATACGCTTCTGTCGGTCCAGCGGCATGTGACCTTGCTGACCAATTCAGGCTGAACAAGAATGGCTGCCAGGGGTCGGAGGAGACATTCCTAGCTCCTGTACTTCATTTTCAAGGCTCAGCTTTAACAACACTTTCACTTTCTCTTTGCTTCCCTCTCTAGCATCTACCTTTTCTGGATGTCTTCTGCTGCGGCACTTCAGGGGAAGGAATCTACTAAGATTCCTGAAATGCTGCTCTCATTTTCTCTCTTTTGCAGCCTCTAGGATTTTTAAGCAGAGATGTCTGTCTTTCATGTCTCGTGATCAATCTCCCTGTGCTTTCCAGAAAAAGACTACGCCAAGCACTGAAGTCCAAATGAAAAACACCAGCCAGGCAAAATACTCCAGCCAAGTTACCAAAGGATTCATTGGAACGGACAGCTCCTAAAACTTCCCTTATTCTGCAGTAAAGGGACATGTGGAGATAATGAATGCAGCAGTTTCTAAAGATCAAGCAGTGGAGGAAGGCGCCCGAGAGGGTCAGCAACAGCATAGGAAATTATGCTGGACCTCAGAGTTGACGGGGAAGCGGTAACAAAGAAGTTTTGAGAATTTTCTCCTTGACCGGATGCTAGTCTGTCTAGGTTCAGGTCTGCTTCTGGAGCGGAAGCTGTGCTAGCCACTGACTTCCCCAGTAGTGGTTGAAAATAACATTTCCAGGACCTCTGTGTGTCTGGTTTTTAAAGGCCTTTGTCACCCCTGACCACGAGGGACTGCGGACGAGTTGCTGTCCCTGCCGGAGGTGCCGGTCTCCTTCTCTGAGCAGGGGCTATAGAGGGCAGGTACCTATAGGCAATACTTTGTGCAGCTACTGCTCCTGGTGCCAGTTTCTCTCAGATGCTGCTCAATGTGCTTATGAGGGCCCAGGCACTGATCAGGAATCAGTGGGTAGACCTGGCTGCCAGCTGCAGGTAATGGTTATCTTATGACTTATGATTAGATTTATAAGGCTACCAAAAATGCAAATAGGTACCTCCTAGGATTTTCAAAATGGTGTAAATAAGTGAACAGACCTGTTGATTTGAAAGGCTCCCCAGCACCTGATTTGCCTTTAAACTTTCTTGGAAATCCTGTAAACACTCAGCATCATCTTTAGACCAAGTGTCTTTGAAAATCTGACCCTTTGCCATTAAAAGTATAGAAGAAATTCAGTCTATCAGCTTAATGATGGAAAAGCTCGCTCTCCTCAGTAATGCTCTTAATTAAAGCATTTCTCAGTGTCTTTGGACCTAATTCTCCACCTTATGCAGACAACTACACTATGCCAAATGGGTGCAGAGCACTGCCAATTTAGGTTTGATTCAATGCCCATTCAAGTTAATAGAAATCCTCCCACGGGAATCAATGGGATTTGGTTCAGGCCCCAAAGTCAATGGGGAATTCTGATTTGGCAGTATTTTATGCTCACACTGCACCAGTATAAGCAAATATTCAAGGTACAAAGCCTTGGAGAATTTGGAGGGGGCTTTGTAAGGGACTTCTGGGGCAGACTGTAGCCTAGGCTGTTTAAGCAATTCGCAGTGCCTGAGACTGTCCAGCAAGGAAGCCTTAAAACAAACGAGTCTAAACTTTTCCTGTTCTTTTTTTTTTATAGCACTCTTACCACTTAACAATACACTCTTGATTTATTTTTTTTTGGTCGCAGGCTGACAGAACATGTAAGCATCTTCAGTCCTTTGTTCTTACTTCTTCTTTTAACCACCAGAACCTGATTTGTGTCAGAAAAGATAAGCCTAGATCCCTACTGTATTAATAAATAATTATTTGGTGTAAGGTGGGGGATGAGAAGGGCTGTTATTCTTAGCAGCAGCAATGAAATTTCAGCAGCTGATGACGTCAGTGCTAAAATGTCAGTGTGAAACGGGCTGGAACAAATTAAGAGTGTGGTGTCGTCACTGTGAGAGCCACGCTGCCCTCCGAAGAGACTGTGGTTGGATGCTGCAGATGCAGTTCAGGAGATGGGGGGACAGAAGCTCGTGGGAGCGTCTCAGAAGCCTCCAAAAAAGCAACAACAATCATCTCAGTACCAGGAAGGTCAAAGAAGATGCTATTTGAACATCCCTGACCACCTCACAGCATGAGCTAACAGCAAAGGAAGGGTTGCATCTACAAACCAGATTCTGGGAACTACTACAGGAAAAAAAAAAAAAAAAAAACTGGCCATCTTCTAGTCACTTAACAAGCTGGGCTAACTCCATCTCTGACGTCACTCCTGTGACTCAAATCGAAGAGAAATTTGGCCTGAGATGCCTTTTGTCATGATGTGCTGCTTAAAAGAGAGTGATGTGCTTGGAGTAGAGGTGATCCTGAAGCATTTTATTACTTAAGTGTGCTGTTGCATTTGAAGAATGCCTTCAGGCTATCCAAAAATGCTGAACTCAAGGTGCACAGAGCTTTAATCAAAATGGGGTAAAGTTTGAAATGCATTCATGCTTGTCCTCAAAGAGTCTGCTCTTGCACATTTCTTGGTTAGTCTCAGGTTGTGTTGTTAGACCCAACCCTGCGTCAGTGCAGGGCACAGATGCTAGCTGAGAGGTGGTATCTTGGGGTCCTGATATCTCAGGGTCTCAAACCCTGCATCTTTTCAGTCCGGCAGATGAATTGCCTCATCTGCAGGGCTGTGGGACATGCTGTTGTTGTTGGGGAGTGGTAGGGAGGCTTGGGACCATCCTGCCTTCCTTCATGGAGACCTGCAATATTTTGTACGGAAATACAGGAAAAGTTGAGATTCTCTGGATTAGTGTTGCTAGAAAACTAGTACTGGTAACAAAACTGCTCTGTGTTGTTTCACTCCTTTCTAGAACCTACTTTCTAGTGGCTGCAAGGATGGATGTGGTCACAGCAGACAGAGGAAAATACATTGAGACGTGTGCTTATCTATCAATCATACCAGCTGTTTCTGGCATGCAGCAACTGGCTGACCACAGTAAAGAAAGGAGGATGTAATCAGTTAGCAAAGGCGCTCCTTTCTCAGCAAGGATGATAAGGATTATTGGCAAACCCACAGAGAGTTACGGGAATAGAGGAATTGGTGTGCTGAAGTCACTTCCTATCACTCGGGAGTCCCTGTGCTCGGAGCATTGTGTTTGCTTTCCTAGTACAGATCTCGGGGGTTGTCTGCATTAGTTCAGCGTGTAAGTGCACTTGCCCTGTCTCGGCACACAGAAAGCTCACTCAGAGAGGTTGCCGTTGTAGTCTTTTATCTCGTTTTGGGGGAAGGATTCAGACTGGCTGTGAGCAGGGAGAATGATTCTTTACCACAGCTTTACACCAACAAAACACCTTGCTGCAGAGATATTTGCAAAACCAGGCATGACTTAATCAATTCAGGGAAGAGGCATATGCCAACAGAAACACTCTTTTGCCAACACAAACTGCGCTGCCACTAGAGGAGTATCGGCAATCCCACTCTTGTCAGCGTGGGGCCTCTGCTTCACTGATTAGGTGCTGTACAGGCAGGCAGCGCAGGAGGTTCCCAGCCGGTGAGATCACTCAGGGCTTTGCACCTCAGCGCTGAGGTGAGCCCCTGCTCCTTCATCTCACAAGGAAGCAGCAGCCATCTCAGCTGCACCTGTATCAACAGAGAATTTCTATAAACTGGAGGTGAGCTCCTGAAAGTGCAGCTGGTTGCTGTCACGGTCTGTAGATGGGAAAATTGACCACCATGTTGTATGTGGTGAACACAGGTCTTGATGATATGTCGGCAGTATCTTGTGTCTTCTCAGATGTCTTGCCAGCCAGCTCAGAGAGGGCTCCTGCTGCAGCCCTGTGTGCAACTAATTGCAGCCTAGCACTGAGGTTGGGAGAATGCTACTAGATCAAAGCTTCCTTACCAGGAAGGCTGGGGAGCCTGGACAAGGATGAGGCAGATTTGGTGCCAAAAAGCAGCGTGTTGCCCTGCTGTCAGCTTTTCAGGTCTGAATATGTGACTGGTAAAAGCAGGAGAGGCCAAAGGGTGAATGCTACCTGCACTGCATCCTGTTTAGCTCAGATTTGCTCGAGCTTTGGGCATATAGGAATTAAATGTCCACAGAAGAAAAAAAAGTCTTCTCCTTTTTCTAGATTTTTTGGATGGGGGTGCGTATGTGAAATTGATCTCTAATACGAATCCCTGATAGACAGTCATTGGAGACAGAATGACTTTGTTCTGGATGTGTTTGTAAATATCTGTCTATATTTTTAAGACTTACCACTGTAGGAGACCCAAGATGATCTGTGATTTCTGCAATCTCATCCGAGAGAGCAAGTGAGTGATTCCATGCGGTAGAGACATACAGCCCATGACTCACAGCCCTGAGTCACAGCATTGGGACACTTCAGCATTCAGAAACACTAGTAGTGACAGAAATCAGGATGATGAGCAAGCAGCTGTTACTCATTCTCAGCTGGACACCGTAAGCACGTTTGTACCAGTCAGTGTGGCTCTGGCTCTTCTTTGTCTCCTCTTGCAGACCTGCAGTCATCTGGATAGCATGGTGACATAGCTCACTTAACATTTGCCTCTGGGCAAGAGATGATCAAGTTTAGTCTCTGGCTCCCAGACTGTCCTGCTTGACTCTATTAGTCTCAGCATAGAGATATCATGGCAATTTTCACTTTAGATTACTTCTTTCATCTCTGGAGATCAGCTCACGTTACAAACGCGAACGCATTGATCATCACAAGGGGTTAGAAAGTATCTGTATCCCTATTTATAACTGGGGGGCTGAGGCACTAAGCAGGTAGGCAACTTTTAGTGACAAAGGCGATTTGTAGCAGAGCCAGGACAAAACCACAGGAGCCTTAACTACCTCTCTTAATCTCTAACCACTGAACCGTATGCTCCATTGCATTCATCACTTCCTCATGAGGTGGCAGTTTGGATGAGAACAAGTGCCCAGGAAGTTGCCCTGTTTATTCTGTCTCGGCCTCTTAATGCCTGTGGAACTTTTTTATTGAATTCTTTTCATGGCCATCAGCTTTGGTGCAGGAAATTATTCCAAGAGACAAAGACTTGGTTGTGTGTGTGCACGTGCATGTGTGGTTGGGAGAGGGGAAGAATAAAAAATCCATTTCCAGATGGTTGAAAGGATGCATAGCACTTTGCTATTGGCAAAAACAACCTCTTTCATTTTCAGGATGTGTAAGTCACAGAATTGCAGCTGGAAAAAAATAGGCAGAAAGGGAGGCAGTGGCGTAAGAATAAGAATTACTAATGAACGATAACCCAACCGATATTTGAAAATCTGAGTGCTTAATTTTTATTTAAACGGCGGGGGCAATGTGCTTTCTGAGGAGTATCTGTGTAGAGCTGGTTCAAATATGTATCATCTCATTTTCTTGTTAGCTTCTTTGCTTTGCATTCCCAACTGGAGCCTCACAGGAAATTCAGTCCCTGGCAAGCTTCAGCTCCAGACAGGAAACACTCTGAGGAATTTCTTCCATACAGGTACTATATTTGCTTGGAGGGATAACATGGTGGAGATATTTACCACGGCTGGATTTAACTAGCAGGATATTATACATGTTGATGGAGTTGCTGGGAGTGATCTCTGTCTGCAGCCACCAGCATGCCATGTTTAAACAAATTGTGCTGCTCTGCCTGCCTGTGGGAAGATTTGCATCAGGTCTGGGCCAGATTCTCCTTCCTCTGACAGCAGCATGGCCCAACTTATGTCAAAGATATTTGCTGATGTCAGAGAGTATCAGAATCAGGCCCATGCAGCAGGCTTTTATCACACAACAAACTTGGTCTTATGCTATTTGCATGTACAGATATTTGCAAACAGATATTTTGATAGGAGGAGTGACTGTGAGGGGGTGCAAGCTTATGCTGCCTGTGCAGGTGAAGGAAAGTCTTTGCTCTTGTTTTTGCCCTCTGAGAGGACCAAACATTGAGAGGGGTGAGCTGTAGCAGCACACCGGCTTTCAGATGAGTGGGAGGTACTGAGTGTGACCAACTGAGACGCAAGCTTCCCGCAACCCTTGGGGCTCGCTTGGGATGCTTTCCCACCTTTCTCTGCAAGTTCAGAGCATGCCTGTTCTGCTTATTAGTCCAGAGGAGATCAGAGCAGTCTAAAAAACAAGTGCCATACCTCCCTCTGCCACTTTGCTAGGTAACTTCAGCGTCATCAGTGAACAGTGATGTGGTGGGCTGAATATTTCATGATGCACCCAAGAGAAAGATCCCTTCCTTACCAAAACACGTGAGTGCTTGCCAGTCTTTAATGCAGTTCTCAGGATACAAGGTGTGTAGAGAAAAGGCTGATCATTCTGAATCATTGTCTCCCAAGAGAAACGTGAGGGATTAAGTATATGGCTGGGAACAATCCTGTGCTGGCAAGGAAATGGACTGCATGACCTGTCTCAGAGATCTATGATTCACTGCAAATACAGAGAACGAGCACGAAAATGTGTAGTAACATGCAGTGGTACCTTGCCTGCTATTACAGCGCAGCCTCCAGCCAGAGACAACCTGACCATGTTTACAGGTGTGTTCTGGGAACAGGCTTTTTCTGTGGGGAGCCATGAAAGACAGAAGAATGCCTTCAAAGCCTTAAAGGTCTCTGTGCTGCCCTGCCAAGCTGTGGAAATTTAACTGCGTGTGCAGTGCTGAAGCATGGATTTTTTTTTTAATTTTGTTTTTTCTTTCTGGGCAGGAAGCGCAAGTGCAGATCCTCCCATTTAATGCTATGGGTGTAAGAAAAGATTCACAGACTCCCCTGCAGTGTTAGTGAAAATGCAGCTTTGGCCTTTAGTGCCCTTTGTTACATAAACACAAGTAGCGTAGACATATTAATCACCCTGCCATTGAGGGAGGAATAGAGCAGCAACCTCAAATGCCACCCACTCCCCATTCTCGCTCCCATTTGATGTTGCTATTTTAAGCCACACATTATTTCCTGCTGTGATTTTATTTTTTTTACCCAGCTTCTAATTCTGGCTCTGAGGTAAGCTGTGACATACGTATCCCTCCTCTCCCCCTCCCCGCCTTCCTCCTCCCCCTGCACCCACGTCCTCTTTATCGCTGCCTTTTAGAAATTTTCTATCCGTGTCTCGTAAGCAGCCGGGTCCCAGAGGTTACTTATTGACTGCCTGGAAAAAAAGCAGAAAGACTGATCTTCTTCCTGCTTTTGGATTTCAGTGCAAACAATATTGGGGCCACGGTTTGCGGGGCAGACTTCTTTAAATGTCCCCTCTTCAGAGAGGTTATCATTGTAGAGAGGATGATCTGGCTGGGAAGGAAGGCAGCTGCTCAGCAGCTAATGATGGGCCATGGCTGGTGTAGTCATCTGATGAGAAGGGTATTATACCAGTGGCACGTGCTTTGTGGCGTACAGGAGACAGGACAGAGCTCAACTACTCTACAAGGGGTTTCTCTCCTGACCCTGCTTCTGTGCAAAGGCAATCAGCAGATTTCTAGCCCCCAAGCAGTTTCCCGCCCAGGCAACTGCCTCATCCTGCCTGTGCCAGAGCGCAGCTTATGTCTGTCTGGTTCTGCTGAATCCACGTGTCTCCTGTGGCTTTCAGCTGCAACCGGGTCAGCCCTGAGGAAGGCTGTAACTGTGTCAGTCTAGGGCAGAAGAAGAATGGAGCCTGCAGTCCCAGGAAGTGCCCAGTGCACCAGGCAGGGGTGGCTCTTGCCCTGCATGAGTGTGTGGCCGAGCACTGATAGGAGCTCTGCCAACGTAAATTTGAGCCCTAGGAGGAAATCTGAGGCCTGCTTCTGCACCGCAACTGAGGAACATTACAGGTTCATCCTCTTCTACACCCACTTATCCCTTCCCTCCCTGCCAAGCAACCCGTCCTGAAAATCTCCTCTGCCTGGATGTTTGCTGCTGCAGGCACATCCCTGCTAGCATAAGAGAGCAGGCTGGGTGGTGGCAGGCTGCTGTCAAAAGCCCCAGCCTTGCTTCTACATCCAAGGAAACAGAGGTCTGGGCTGCCCTCAGCCAGCCCTGATGTATACATTTCACACAAACAATCTCACGCCTTTCCCTTCCTGTGAGTTGCTTTCAGAGCTGCTGCACGTGGCCCTTGTCTGCCTGGTACAAGCAATAGCTGTAGAAAATCCCCGGCTGGGTGTCTACGTGTTCTTCATCCTCCCCTTCCCCAGACAGGGATTCCAGTTATGCCCTTTCTGAGGTTCCTGGAGAGTGGGAGACACGGAGCGAGCGAGAGTGAGAAGCCCTTTGCCAAGTGGTTTAATGTTAGTCACAGCTGCTGAAAGTCTTTGCTGTGCTCTCACCAGGACCGTTATTTTTATTTTCACAGCTCAGTTTCCATGCTGGTCCCTAGAGAAGGCTGAGGAGTCACATCCCTTCCCAAGAGCGGGCTACATGCTAGCTTTGCACATTTGCATGCTTTGCCGTTTGTTTTGAAGCAGCGAGGAGAGCACACCAGCCCATAGAGCTGGGCGGCTGTCCTATCACAGGCCAAACCATGGCTCTCAAATCCTTGCCTACAAAGAGCTTGCAGCTGAATCGAGCAAGTTAATTTCCAGTGGATGGGAGGGAGGGGAAAGAGCCAGGCTCACGAATTGGGAGTGATCACACCAGAATGAAATGACTGTTTTTCCAGCATACTGTGTCCCCATGGGCAGCTATTTTAAAAGCTATTGCAGAATAACTTCTCCCACAACAGCAACGCTGGAGAATTTCCCCCTCGAGACAAGACCTCAGAAAGGACTCAAGTAAATTGGCTTCACAGAAAATCACCCCGCTTTTGGGTGTCACACCCAGCACTGCGCAGCAGGAGCCAGGCGGCAGCTGACAGGCGTTTGGTGTCCTGGGGGAAATGCGTTGGATGAGGACAGCTCTCCAATGACTGATGTCCACATGACAGTCGCTACTGCCATCCTCGCTGGCACAGACTCACAGCACCTTGGTGGGGGTCTGTGCGGTGGAGGGAAGAGCTGACTGGACACAGGAGCTCAGGGGGGGAGAAGAATTCAGTTTATGCTGAGTGTCGCCTGCTTGCCGGGACTATCCACCAGAGGCCAATGCTGGTATTGGCTCTGGTGGTCACTGGAACAATAGTGGTACTGGGAAGGAGCCTGTGGTTTACAGATAAAAAGACTGTGGGGTAGGGGTAGCTTAGGGGCACTGGTGCAGCAGGCCATATGTGTCATGGCATTCGAGGTATGTGATAAATAACCTATCTTCGAGATTGGTCAGGCTGAGCATTGCAAAAACAACAACAACAAAGAAGATAAAAAACCTGATCAACCCTGAATACCCACAGTTTGGCAGCTGGGAATGGCACAAGATGGTAGAGATTTCATAGCCTGTGGACTAGCTAATACTGACTGTGCAGCCCCAAAGTCTTTCTTTCCTTGCAGAGCTGACCTTTTTCATCAGTCTTGCTGTATGCTCCCTGGCACAGTTGTGCCAGAGAGGCCAGGCTTGTGTGAGGCAGGTCTGGCAGGAGCCCTGACTGCCTATGGAGCCCCCTCGCTGCTGGCCTGCCATCGTTCCTTGTCCTGGTAGCTCAGCCATGGCTTATCTAGGTCAAGAGAGGTGGCTCAGGAAGATGTTCCCAGTGAGCTCTGATGAGATCTGCTCCTCTCAGGGCCCTTCAGCTGGGCTTGCTCCTTTTTCTCATTCCACACAAGGTTTAAAAGGCTGTGTTTGTAAACACGAGTCTCCAACTCACTGCCTCCAGGGCTCTGGGCAGAAGGCCAGGGAGGGATCTAAGAGACAGCAGACAGTTTTAAGAGGCTGTGGCGTCCGATCGCCGCCATGGAGAGGGCACGCCTTGCACTTAATAGCCATGGTGGTGGGAGTCACCTACAGTACCAGCAGGTCTCAGCACTATTTCATGGCTCCCTGAGGCTGAGCTTGGGTTTTACTGAAATGACCTCTTCACATGCCAAGGTAAATTCTGGGTCTCTCAAGCCAGCTTTGTCAGAATCAGTGAGGAGTTAAGCTGCGTTGCCTCAAATGTATGTACAAGATCAGTGCCCTGTGATGACAAACGTCACAGTGGACATGTGTTGGCTTTTGACACAGGGATGGTTAAATATTCACTCTGTTCCACCTTCCCACAGATTGCTCCAGAGAGCTTGGCCATGTACATGGACTTGGGCACCCCTGTCTTACTGGGCAGACAAGGGCATAGCACCTGCTCACTGAACACAAGCCAGATGACCAACAGACTGAGGTGCCAGCGAAGAGGGTCTGCCCAAGCCTCCCAGGCTCCCTTTGCCTTAATCCTTTTAAAAATTGGTTAACAAGTGCCATTGTTTGGCATTGCGACATTGTGGAGCAGTGACAAAGCTCTGCCATTGAGGGAAGGCTAGAGCCAGTGGGAGGTAAAGCTGGGACCACCTTCTCCCACCAGCTGCAGTGCTTGGTGGGCAAGGGAGGCAAGGAGAGATCTTCACCCAAGCACGAGTTTGAGCCTGTCTGTATGTCCAAAATTGCTTCTGCCAGCAGGCACATTCAGGCACAGATTTAGCTGGAGCTGCAAAGCTCCCAGGAAGGTGAAAGCCTGGTCTGGGCAGAGCAGGGAGCATTAGCAGCCTGAGCACACATGGATATCTAGTACAGAGCTACGGCTGGGAAACAGCCAGTAGTCCAGACAGGCTGTGCATTGGCTGTAGGGTTGGCCTGCCTATACCTGAGCTCACACCTCACTGGATAGATGCAACCTTTGTGCCCTGCATTCTGAACGCCTGGAGCTGGGACAGCTTTTGTTTTCCCCATGTGGGTAACTGCACTGGTCTCCCATGGCTTCACACCATGTGCCATGGCTTGTACCTGGGTCACACTTCACACCTGTGCAAAGGACTTCATTGCTTCTGTGGGAGCAGTGTGGGAGGTCAGGTCTGTCTGGTGGGGCCAGGAGAGGAAGAGAAAAGCCGGTGGCTCCTTTAAGGGAGGAAGGCGACGGGACTGCAGGGAAGGAGCTCTGGAAGCTGTGTTTTTCTCTCAGTGCCTCAGGGGCTGGTTACTAAATTTGGTTACTGGACTTAAATAATGCAGTGTGGCAGAGCCCAGTGGGTTTGAACACTGTCATATCCACATAATCCTCTCCTAGGTGGCTGAGATCTTTTGTTCTGTGCTGCTGCTATCTGCACAGGAGCTTGAATGTGATGTGAAACATCATCTTAAATAATTATAACTAGCAGAGAAGAGCCAAAGCTGCAAAGTCTCATCTATTTCCACTGTGCTCTGTCTATCTATGTAATTTCTAAGGTGCCAATCACCAAAGCATCCAAGCACTGTCTAATCTGGATCCAAGTTCCCTTGGTGCTCACAAAGGCTTGAATCTTAGCATTTTCTGTGAGCCTATCTCTAATTAACAAGCATATGGACAGAGCTGCATACTGTGAGGAAAGAAGACTCCTATTGCTTTATGATTTACTGACCAAAATCCCAGTTGGGTTGGAGGAGTCAAGACATCACAGTCAGTCCTGGCCCAGGAAGCATTAAATCCTCTTTCTGTTATTCCAGGGAAGGCAGGGGCAGGTTTACCAAGGGAGTGCAGGGGGCCACAGTCCCCTGGCCAGTGTGTTGTCTGCCTTCCAGGTCACACAATGTGGAAGTAGGGGCAGATCTGTACAGCCTGCACAGTCTGCATCCAGCTCTGGGGCAAGAAAAGAGATGGCCCTCTGCCACTCCTTACTGCATAACCAAGCCTCCCCATGCAGAGACAAGGGAGAAGCACAAGACAGGTGCCAGTGAGCTGGCTTTGCACCACACAGGAGAAGGGCAAGGGGATGATGCACCCAGCTGTCCTCTCAGCTGACCTACTGCCTCACGCTTTCTGCAGACTTTGTGAAACAGATTAAAACCTGCCAGATGACCACTCACAGCTAACGTGGTGAGTCTTAACAGTGGTAAAGGGACTTGCTGTACTGAACATACTCACCTGGAGTGAAATCAGATTAAACCTTTCCTTCATTACCAGGGAAACGTTATTTGTTTCTAGTGAGAACCTGCCAGATTCAGGCAGTGCCATAGCAGTGCAATTACCTTCTGTCCATCAGGCTGCACTTAGGAGAAGGGTCTCTCTCAGCCTCTGCCCACAGTCTCCCTGATCTGACATGACACTTAACAGCAGGTTTTCATGGCAGAGGATACTCAGCAGTTACTGGAAGAGGCCCTTTCCAAATCCAGCCTTAAGCATCACATTTCGGTCCTTACAGAAGTGCATGTCCTCCCCACCCTCCCCCATCAATCAGCCCTATCCTCCTTCCCCCGCAACTGCTGGAGTATTTTTAGTGACGTTGAATAAATACATGTTAAATCTTTCTCCATTAGTGACATGTCAGAAATTAAAATGGCATTAGCTGTAAAGCCTGCAGCAAAGCCAGCTTCATCTAGGGCACTTGCACATGGCTGCCCAAGAGGCCAGGAACAATGGTACCAGCACTGCTTTTCCTTCAATCCATTCATATTCTCTGCACACCCTTTCTGCTCTTCTTCCTCCAGAAATACTAATGCCACTGTCTCCTCCTCTTTACTCACCAAGTATCCCCAGGCTTCCCAAACTTTATGCCTAGGAAGAGTCTCCAGGTTACAAAGTTTCATCCTCTCCAGTCACATGTTAGACATGGCCTCTCCGGACGTCTTCCACTGTAAAAAGCCCTTGGACTTTTTTTGGCCCTTGCTAAGCCCACAGTATAGCAACTCCAAAACTGCCTCCATAGCTAGGAATTGGCAGGAAGGAACCCAAGTGTATCCATAACTAGATTTTCCATCCATACCCACAACTGCCTTCATCTTCTTCCACATGATCTCCACTCTTCCACATACATTGGCTCCTCATGTAAAGTTCATCTCTGACTCTAAGCCATATCCACTCTGTCAGTCACCCACTCCTTTATTTCAAACCCTATTTCTCCCTAGACATCCTGCCTCTCCCCCACGGCCCCTGTTGCTTCAGCCTTCCTCTGTCTTATGCTTCCCCCTGCCCTTCTCCTGACTACCCCTCCTGTCCTCTTCCTTCTCTATTCCCCTTTCCAGTTTACCCTGCCTCCTAGTCTAATCCATCTTCTTCAGTCAGAGATGGACATCTCTGCTGTCTTTGGTGGTCCACGCAAATGGCTTGCATCTTCTCTGATTTGCCCAAGGCGGGAGCTTGCTCTGCTTTGATACTACTCCTTCAGGTACCTGGGATCGATCAGCTTGGCATCCAGAGCTTGACAAAAAAATCTATGCAGAGCTCACAGCCTCTGTAGCTTAACAGGAGGAGATCATCTCAGAAACTCTGCCACAAAGGAGCAGTTGATAATGGATGAGGTGAAGCTTGAGGTGAAAGACACTGAAATGCTACAGCTATCGAGCAAGCCAAAATATTTATAGCTGTGAACTGCAGGGTGACTGATTGTGCAGAACAGGGAAAAGCTGCCATTAAGGGAGAGGGAAATTGCAAAACAAACATCCCCTTTGGATATTTAGTAGCACGCCCAAAAGATTAACATTGATTATATCTCCCTATTAAGAAGCAAGATACTATGCTGTTTTAATTAACTAGGTGGGTTGTCAGTCCTCAGTCGCCTCTTTGCAAGTATCAGGTGAGACATCAGGGCTGGTGTTCCCAATGGCATGAAGTTAGGCTCTTCTGGTTAGCAGGCTAATCCTGAGGCCTTCCTCTTCAAAGGTATTTAGGTTTCAGGCAGCTGATGTTATTTAGATGCTTATATCTTTTAAGGCTCTGAGCCTTAGGAGCTAAAAGGGCGGCTACGAAACTCCAGATCGCCTGGTTCAATTCTAGTTTATGTCAGTCCTGATGGATAAATGTTACTGTTAGCTATATGCATGATGTCAAATCTCTCTCTGAGGCTGGGTCATTCTGCAGTTGCCTGATGCAGCCTTTTTTTGCCCCTTGTTGCTGAAGAAAGGAGTGATAGCCAGTGTCAGACTCCTGATAATGGCTTTGACGGACCTGTGTGGAACTCAGGTTGTTTTACAGCTATTCATTCATTCGGACAAGCCAGCCTGCTGTTTGATGGATGTTTTGTTTCACCCGGGGGACAAGGGGGAGAACACAGGGAGAATTGGTGCCTTTCCCAGACTTGCACAATAGCAGGGTTGGAATTGGGCCCTGTGCAATTTCAACTACTCTGAGTTGCAAGCATTAACTGCTGGGCGGCCCACTTCTTATTGTAGCTGTGGAAGGAGGTGCAGAGAGCAAACTGGCTGCCGTGGTCTGGATGTGATGGAGATGCTGTCAGATTTTAGCAGTTCAGTGACCTTTTCGTAACCGTTCCTGAAGTCACAGCTTTCCCAACACTTGGCAATAGGTAAGGGTTGTGCACAGGTAAGGACTTCTGTTTCACGGTGCAAGAAGTCTATGAAGACAGGAGCAGGAAGGAGAGATTGAAGAGATTGCTTCTTCCACCAGCCTCCTGCTTAATTACCTGCCTGAAGAATGACATAAAACTCAGACCCTTCCTCCAGGTCAAAGGCTTCCCAGAGGGAAGGGAGATATCTTAACAATGGAATAGACTCCTTCCCCAGACTTGTGACCAATCCTTTATTAATGACAAGGTCCTCCTCTCTCTCCCAGTTCAGGACCTTTACTTTCTCTGGAGTCAAGCCAAGCTCCTCAGGTCTAGGAAAACAAAGGGACCAGGTTTACCTAGTGAACCTTTGAGCCAGGAGAAACAACAGCTTTGACACTCAGGCTCTTCCCATCATTTTACACCAAAAACATTCTGCCATCAACCTGGCGAGCCAAGCTTGTTGGGGAAACCAGGCTGTGTCCTTTCTGCCTTGTGCATCTCATTAAAGATCAGTGGGCAGTTTGGCTGGAGATTCTTCAAGCAGGATGGGGCTGGGTCATACCCTAACTACCTGGAGGCAACAAAAAGCCTGGAGTGCTATCAGCTTTTCTCATGTTTCCTGCGTTGCTGTACTTCTCCCAACCATCAGAGTGTGGTGTCCAGGGGCTCCCACTGGTCCAGTTCTCCATAGCTCACAAATACAGTGGAGAAAAGGGCAACTACAGGGCCTGTTCTTACACTGTGAATGCAAACTCTTAAGGAAACCCAAGGTCTTCTCAGACAAGGAAGAGTCCTGAGGTTCCAGTAGTGCACGAAGGATGCCAAAACTAGAGCAGAATTTACTTAGGGGTGATGAGTGGGGCTGTGAGGATGACTTCTTGTAGAAAAGTTTTAGACAGAGGTAGGGGCTAACATCCACCTAAATCACACCCAGGTTTTGCTGGGCTGTGTTACACTGCATGTGTTATTGGGATGCAGAGAGCTCTGAATTGTGGGGCAAGGACTGAATGTTTTAAAAGCCATTAAAAAGCATGTCAGGGTATTCCCATGTGTCTTTGCTGGAGTTACGCAGAGAAGGGAGATTTCCTAGCTGCCTTTCCAATTTGCACTGCTACAGTACCATATAGAGCTGGCTTGCTGTGTGCTCTTATGGTTGTGAAGATACAACGCAGCTGGACAGCATTGCTTAACGCTTCTCATGCATTAGGTCAGTGTGGGTCTGCTGGGTAAGAGAGTGCCTAAGCTGTGACTAAAACCCTGTGACTTTTGTCCTCAGAATGGCCAAAACAAGGAAGTCTTTAGCCAGTTGCTCCAGCCGATTTTGTACCTCGGTAGGTCTGGTGGGGCAGGCAATGGTGGCATGTGTGTGGTGGCCATTGTCTTTTGCTGCTGTTGTGGGCAGAAAAAAGCAGCACTTGCCTTAAGGGTTCAGGTAAGGCTGCTGGGGAAAGCCATTGTGGGGGAAAGACTCCAGTTCACTAAGGAACAAGTAATAAAGGGAGTTGGCATGATCAGAAGTGCCTAAAGCCTTTTTATTGTATCCAAAAAGCACCCAATGCCTTGCTCCCTAGGGAAGAACTCCAAGATAGTTGTCAGTCTGGCTGGCCCCTGTCCTTTAATCTGAACGTGCCCAAAGGGGCCAGGGGCTTTATTTTTGTATTACTGCATTTTCTTCTTCCCACTCACTTGTACTTTCCTCTCAGATGCCTGTGGCTGCTTTTGATGCCTCTCTCCCCTGGTTTGGCCTCTCTGTTGGGCAAACTTTGTGGTTTGCCACCTTTCCTTGCTCCTTTTCCTACACCTTTGATGGTACAAGAAAGCTTCTGGTTGTTTCTCTGTTTGCATTTCACTCTCTGTAGGGTTGTGTCTGATGTGCTAAGAAAATAACACGTGAGTCCTTCTGAGTTCTATTCAGTAGCAAATTAGGTCTCTAGCAGGGAATGTTCAGCAAGCAAATGCAAGGTAGAATGTAAAAAGAGGCTGTTCATTCCTTATACTTCTCAGTGGCATGGAGACAAAGCTATTCGCTACTTCCTTCATGATAAAGCTATCGGCCATATTTACTTTTTTCTGAGTTCTTATGTGACATGCTTTATCTGGCAACTTCCAAGAACCTTGCCAGTGTTATTTATTTAAATAAATCTCACATTGCTCCTGTGCAATAGGAATTTTCCTCCATTTTGCAGTTTGGGGAGCCGAGGCATTTAAAAGCGAATTGGTTTTTGCAGAACTACAGAATAATCTGGCCTTAAGAAAAAGAGTAAGAACATCATAGTCCTGCCTTCATTGCCTTCATTAATGGAGTGTTCTCCACCTCTAGTTAATTGGCAGTCTGATTTTCCTTCAGGTCACAATCATGAAAAGATCCAGTTGTCACTTTAAACACATACAATTAAAGTGCCTGCCTACATAGTGACCTTCATCAGAACGCTCCAGCCACTGCACAGATGGGTAGGATGGTGCTATACTGAAAATTCTGGGGCTCAGAAAGATTAAGAAATGTGACCAAGGATTTGGAAAATGAAAGCTCACCCTGTAATACAGAAATTTTTATTCTTACAGCCTTGTTCTTAGGTTGGTGTGTCCCCCCCCAAATTTCCTAAGATTTGGGGAGAGAAGGAGACACTCTCTAGGCATTCTGCCCACCTGCTGTCCAGTCACCAAGAAGTGACAGAGGTTGCAACTGGAGTGGGTTTTATATGGACGAGGTTGGCCAGCTTGACTGTGTCCTGGAGCCTGGAGAACACAGATTCACCTAAGTTTTTTTTTCTTTCTTTCTTTCTTTCTTTCTCCCCCTCTCTAGTAGCTTATGCTGTTGAAATAGGTTATGACCCCTTTTCAAGTAAGGGAGAAGAAGCAGTTGCAAGTGGCAAAGTAGAAGTCGGGAACGACTGTGATTGTGTTAAGTGCCTTTCCTGGAAAAATCCCTTTCTGCCATAGGTGGCCTGAAGACACTGGTACATTAGGACCGCAGTGTTTCCAGTAACCCAGCAGGATTTGGTGGGTGGAGGAAGGGGAAGGAACTCAGTGAGCCCTGACAATGGGAAAATCTTGGCAGGGACTTGCACATGCTGTCCTGCAACTGGCTTCTATGTCCCAACTGTTACAAGAAGGGATTTCACCGAAGTTAGGAAAGCTCAGAAAAGGGTGTATGAAGGCAACCATAAACCCGAACCCTGGATCGGTGTGTTTGGCTGAGGCCTTGAGGTGAAGTGAGGAGGCGGCCGAGGCCACGCTCCCCTTGGGCTCAGTGCCACAGCCCTACTGCAGTGACAGGAAGCCTGGAAGATACTCCTTCCCCACCCAGGGAGAAGGGGAGCGAGGTGGTTTTGTTTGCTGCGCGCTCTAAAACGGGCATCAGTGCTGTTGTAGTGGAGCACGGGGTTCCTTCAGGTGGCCCTTTTCGGAGGAGACGGTGCTCGGCAGGGGGGAGGGCTGCGGGCTCCAGAGCCCCCTGCGGACCCCCGGGGGACGCCGGGCGGCTGCCTCTACCCCGGGCCGCCTTCGGGCGCCGCCCCGCTCCTGGCCGCGCCGAACCGCGCCAGGCCGACGCCGCGTCGCCCAGCCGCCAAGCGAGACGGCTGCTCCCCTCGGGGTGCGGGGTGCCCGGCAGGAGGTGGCGGGCCCCGGGGCGGGCAGAGGCCGGGGCGGGAGGCCGCGCCCCGCCGGCCGTTAGGGCAGTTGCGCGGGCCCGGCGAGCCCTTGGTGCGCGCGCCGCTGCTGCCCCCTGCCGGGCGCGGGCCGGCGCCGCCTCAGGAACCCGGCCCAGGCGCCCCGGTGAGGGGAAGGTCCCGCCGGGCGGGCGGGGTGGCGGCCCTCGGCCTGCGCGGACGGGAGAGAGCGGGCCAGAGGCCCCGGGAGGGTGTTTTTTGACAGGGAGAAAGTGTCTCCCTGCCGGGGTTAAGGCATGAGCAAGGCTTCTCTCGCCGGCTGTCGGCAGAGAGCCGCTGTCAGGGCGGGCTGCGCCCTCCTTCCTGACCCCTTGGCTCTCTAAGCCCTCCTTGCTGCCCTCACCGTGCACGGCTTGGCTGAGCCCCTGCTGCGGAGTGGGTCTGCAGATGCTTTCAGTTACAGAGTGCCTTGCCTGGTCGTGCATGTGTATGACTCTACCCCTGTAGCAGTTCCTGCAGTGCTATCTAGGAGTGGGTCATTTCCTTTTGACTCAGCGACATCAATCACAGAGTATATTGCTCTGGCTTTTGGCTCAGGTCTTCAGATATGAAGACATACTCTCCCACTCACACATGGGCTATGGACAGCTTGGAGACAAGCTTTGGGCTTGTGTTTTGTGGGCCCCTTAGCACTCATCAGGCACTAACTGCAGCTGGGCGGATGCTGTTCCCCAGCCTTCTTGGTGCCCATTATATATCCCCTGCTGATTTAAAGGTGTCAGCATGGCTCCTGGGCCAGGCAAGTCAGCTTCAGGGTCCCGCCAAGGTCAGACTGCCCTGCTCACACGGAAGATCCGCTGCATAAAGCGACAGACTCCAAGCGGAGTCAGGTCTTAAGGCAGCGAGTTTTAGCTCATGCTGATTCAGATGCCTCTGGTACAATGAAACATAACCTAAATCCAGATATTGTCCCGACTGTTTAGAGGCTGTCCCCTGCACCTAAGTTGTGCACAGTATATCGTTTTATATGAACAAGTACATGATACAATTTATATGGACAAGTTTATATGAATGAAAGGTTTCTTCTTTTATAGCATAGGATTTTGAGCTACAAAGCTCAGGCTCTTTCCTGTGAAAGTCAAGACCAGCTACTGCTCATGTTCCATCACTGAAGCAAGATGTCTGGATGGACAAGAGGATGCTATCCTATCCATGGATAAACAGGAGTGGTCTGAAGGCTAAGCCCGTAAATAAATGCTCTATGCCTCCCTGTGACTTGTCTGGAGTAGTTTTAGGGAAAAACAGCTATTACTACCAGGAGAAATCAAAGTGTACTTTGTAATCTGGGACACACTCAAGGTCCTGTATGAGCTACAGGAATGGGCCCACAATTGCTGTGCCAATCCTGTCATCCCTGTGCATCCTGTTTGCCTCTGCAAAATGACATTGTGTGACTGACGTCAGGCAAACAGGAAAGAACAATGTCTTCCAGCTCTGAAGAGCTGCAGTGTTGTTTACCATGACGAGCAGGTAGAGCTGGTGGTTCAGGCTTCCTTCTGGCAAGGTGGACACGAGGTGCTCAGTCACAGGAGAATCTTGGGCTTTATACTCTTCCTGGGATCTGCCAGATCACATACAGCATAGACATGAGACAGTGTTAGACATTCACAGAAAATCTCAAAAGCAAAGGCAATCTCCAGACAAACACCTCTAAGCATGGACGAATACACATGCCAGTTGTGAAAATGAATGTGAGAATTACCCCCAAATGTTTCCAGTTATTCAGAATAAAATTGCAGTGTCTGAGAATGTAGAAATTCAAGGTTGACCTGGAAGGGAGGAATGAAGACGCTTGAAAGGAAGGACTGCTGATGGCTAGTCAACCAGCAACATAAACACCTATCTGCCACATTTTTGCCAAGAAATCCTTCCTATGCAGACCAAATTTGATACTTGTAAGTATACGGTATAAGTGCATAATATTCTACATAAATGTATATATAGATAGTATATAAGTATATATAGATAATATATGTGCACGATAGGATTTTAGAGTTACGTCTGTATCAGCAAATGTTCTGGGGCACTACAACGCCATCATCTATGAAATTAATAGCTGATCCCTGTTAATTTATTCTTGCTGTGGTTTTGGCCTGTGCCAGTTAACACTCTTCCAAACAATTCCCAGGCATGACTGAGGGAGTTAGTGTGGGCCAGGGACCGTTCCCAACAACCACTTGGATCCAAATGCCTTGCTTGAAGGATAAAAGAAAGAGTTTAATGTTATGGGTGCAAGCCATCCTGTGCCAGGGCCTCAGTGCCAGAGAACAGTCCTGGGCACGTTTAATTTACTGGTATAGACACAGTCTAGGAGCCCAAGGGATTAGGCAGGGTTTTAAGGGTTGCATGCCTGGGCTTAGATACTTGATTTCTCCCAAGATCCATTTTATGGGACCTTGTGTTTTATGTGGACATGGGCCTTGATCCTTTAAATCTTCTATCACCTTAGCCTTGCCTTCTGGTGTTAATGACCCTTTAGTGTTTTCCCTAAATAGCAGAAACCCAGTGGAAGGTGAAGTGGATTGTAATTACACAGTTTTATTATTGCTGCCTTCATGACAGTGGCATATAACAACAGTGAACTCTGTTTAATTAACATTTTTTGTATTTTTAGGAAGAAAGTCAAGTAAAACATGAGGGGGAAAAAACCAACATACAAACCAGTAATTTTTCAAAGCCTGGCTAATTTTCAACAGGCTTTGTAGAAAATAGCTTCCTTTGCCTTCAGGTAAAACCTGGAGCTTTTAAGGTTACACTAACTTCACTATATGACATTATGGAGTGACTGACTACATTTTGCAAGGGAACACCCCTGCAAGTGTATTCAGTTATACTGAGCCTTGTGGTGTCAGAAATAGTGTGGCCAGCAGGACCAGGGAGGTGATCGTGCCCCTGTACTCGGCGCTGGTAAGGCCGTACCTTGAATACTGTGTTCAGTTTTGGGCCCCTCACTACAAGAAAGATATTGAGGTGCTGGACCGTGTCCAGAGAAGGGCAATGAAGCTGGTGAGGGGTCTGGAGCACAAGTCTGATGAGGAGCGGCTGAGGGAACTGGGGTTGTTCAGGCTGGAGAAGAGGAGGCTGAGGGGAGACCTCATCGCTCTCTACAATTACCTGAAAGGGGGTTGCAGAGAGGTGGGTGTTGGCCTCTTCTCCCAAGTGATGAGTGACAGGACAAGAGGAAATGGCCTCAAGTTGCACCAGGGGAGGTTCAGACTCGATATTAGGAAAAATTTCTTTACTGAGAGAGTGGTGAGACACTGGAATAAGCTGCCCAGGGAAGTGGTGGAGTCACCCTCCCTGGAGGTATTCAAGGAACGTGTGGACGTGGCATTGTGGGACATGGCTTAATGGGCATGGTGGTGGTTTTGGACTTGATGATCTTAAAGGTCTTTTCCAACCTTAGTGATTCTGTGATTCTGTGATTTTGGGAATGGTGCTAGCAAGTTGCCACTATGTGAACGTACTTGAGTTTTTAGCTTTTCTACATCCTCTGATGAACAGCACAGAAAGGTGTCTGACTGATAGCAGCAAAGCTGCATTGATATGTAGGAACAAAACTTTGGTCAGGATGCTAATTACAGTGCTCCAAGTCACATACTTTTCCTGACCCATCTGTCTGGTCTAATCATAGCTCTTTCTCCTAATTCTTTCTGGCTGTTATCCTCTTAGTCTGACTCTTACCATAACTTGAGCTTCATTTCTGTCAATGCAGCCACCACATTAGCACCAGACTACATCGGCCAGGGCTGAGATGAACACTGACATAATGCGTGTCTCTTCTTATGTGCGTGAAGTTGGTCTATTTGGTGGGATTGTCACTCTACTATGCAATATGTGACTTGAGTATCCAACCATCCCACCCACAGTCCACTTGATGTGCAGATAGGTGTTGGGACAGCTCTGATACTGTGATGATGATACAGTATGGTGATGACAGCAGGAAAGAACTGGGCAGAAGTATATTGAAAGATGGTTTATCTGCTGGTATGATGAGTGTCTGCCATATATACAGCAAATTTGGCTGGATCTTCTGAAGTCCTTCTTTGGGTTTACAAGAAAGAAAAGGAGTGGGCTGGGGAGTGAGGAGATTAACATCTGATCCTCTAGACTGAATCTGTCTGTCCTTTTTTTCTTGTAGTTTGCTACACAGCTACGCAGGTCTCCCAGAGACTGAATCCCACGCACGTTCTATACGCGCTTCTTCATGATGTGTGAGCAGGTTAATTTGGAGGATTTGATGCTATGTATCTGGGCCCGTTACCCACCTAGAAAGGAGCCAGAATACAGCTGAGTAGATCTGGCTGAGAAAGAGGAGAGGTTTTTCAAAAACAGGCTCCAGAAAATTACTCATTAATACCTATAGCAATGCTGGCTGTGGTGTGGAAACTAAGACTGAGAGAATTTGTTTCTGCATTGCCTCCTCTGAATGCAGTCAGCTTGTGTGGGCCATACTTTTGCTCTCCTTTGAGGGCTAGGAGACTGGTGGTGGGGTGTAACTTGTGTCAGGCTCTAGTGTCCACCTCTCATGCACTCAGAGAAGGAGAGGTCATCCTAGGGTGGGCTTCGGAAGCAGGCCTGATCCTTTCGCTCTGGCCTTTTGCACTGTCCTTGGGCTTAAGCACTGACAAGGGAGCGTGCAGACCCTGGGATCAGCAACCTGTCTGGCTGTGCATGAGACACCCAGACGTTTGGCTAATAAAGTGCAACTTCCTGCTGGAGCGTGTGCTCATCAACATAAAGCAGCTCGTTGCTGCTATGTGGTAATCCCGGTTCTGCCCTCAGCCCATGTGGAAGAACACGAGGGCAGAGCTGGGAAAAACCAACCACCCCTCCAGACCGCTCTCCCTTCTAGCAGTGTTCGGTTGGAAGGGGTGAGCCGGTGCAGAGGCAAAGTGGTGGTCTCTTGTGCCCTCTGGGGACGGCTGGTATGTAATACAGGCAACAGAAAGTGTCAGATAACAATAGAGGGCTTTTCACAAGGTTTCTTTTAGCTAGCCCCCCCCCCCCCCCCCAACACACACCATAGGGGAGGTTTGTAGGACAGGAACAGGCCATGGCTGTCGTGTTTCCATGGATCAGCCAGATCCTGCTTCTGTTCTGACAGCACCTCTTAGCTGAAAGGTTTTACCCTGGAAACTAAGAGACATAAGGGAGTGATGTATGATAAGATTTCCATGAAAATATCTCATCCCCACCCTTTATCTGCCCTTTGTCTTAGCCCATCTTCTCTTGCCCCCTTTTTTGACCATTTTCAGTGCTAGCGTGCCTGCAGGCAGAGCTCATGGTTTCTGATGCCAAACTCATTTCCTCCCTCCCAAGGCCATTTTCATCCTTGTTTACACAACCATGCTGCCTAGAGAGCTGTTCCAACTGGGATTTCTGGTGTATATCTTGCAAACAACTGTCCTTAGTTATGAGAAACTGATAAAGGTTTCAGCATTTGGCCTTGGCCTCTGGAAGAGCCGGGGGGATGTACAGATGCAATGTGCATTCACAGAGTTCAGAAAGCAAAGAGTAAATGATATGCTTGTGATTTATTCTCATTACAAAATCTTCTAAGGTCGCTCCTTCCTTGGCAAGGCTGGCAATCTGAACTTTTCAGGCAGAGGCTTGTGAAGACAAGTTGTGTTGTTCTGTTCCTCAAAGTGCAGTTTTACTGGATGCTTGGACCCCTTTGGTTGGCTTCTGGATGGTTTGTGGCCACAAATCCTCAGTCATTCTCAGTTCTACAGTTATTTTAAGGGCTGTATATTTTACGTCCAAGCCTTTCTCTGAGGTTTCTGCTGTGCTGTTACTCCTGCAGAGGCCTCAGGCAGTACTCATGCTCCTCTCCCCAGCTTTCCCTGACATGCTAAGAGCAGCTCAGTAGTGCAGATTTACGCACTGAATTCAGTGTACCCAGAACTGTCTTCCCTCACCACTGATGAACTGGCGCCTGGCAGCAGCTGGAGATGGAGCGCAGGTAGGCTGGTGGGAGTCCTAGCAGTTCTGTGAAACATCATCAGTGCCTGGCTGGTGTTTTCTGATCATCTGAGAGGCCTGGCCAGGCTCACAGTGAGGCACTATGGCCAGGAGTCCCCCAGGCTGGCCCAGCCAGGGTACAGCATGGGTGCAGCCTGGCTGTTGCTCTCCTCATCCATGCACCGTGTCCATGGTAGGGATGAGCTGCAAGGCAGCAAGATCAAACTTGCACCTCCTGGAAATTCTTCCTGGAATTTTTTTCCCCAGTGATACTAACCTGGCTCTTTTTTCACTTTCCTTAGAAGCACTGAAACTGCTCACAAATACAGATCTAGATGTGGTGCCCAACTAGAGGAACTGGGAAACATCTTTGATGTCAAAGCTGTATTTTATTTATACACTTGTGATAAGCCCAGAGGCTGTCTGGGCATCCAGGAAGTTCCAGAAAAGAATCTCCCCCCATCAAACTAGCAACCACAATAGTATTTTCTCCCTTCCTCTGCTGAGACTGAGTGTGCTCATTTCCTAGCACTCTTGCTTAAGAAGTTTCCCGCTTTTGCAGCAACCTAGGCCCTTTCTCTCTGATGCTGCCCTTCTAAGCATTGTAGTTTGAGGTTTCTCGTCTTTGACCTAAAGAGCTCAAGTCTGAGGCAGCTGATGAGTTCATTGGCCCTCTCTGTGCAGGTAGGATGTATGGACTGGATGTTTCTTTCATCTTTGGACTGACTGCTCCTGGCTAGCTACATGGCAGGGCTCAGAACCACTGTGTGATCCCAGCTGAGGGCTATTATCATGAAGGCATGTGAAAAGGAAGAGATATGAGTGAGTTGCAGTCACTGTATTTGAAGGAAAGAAGGTCAGAGATCCTTTAGCCTCATGAGATGATTCCTCTTCTCCAGGGGTTAAAGGGAAGAAGCTATCTAAAGCAGAAATCATCACTTCTCTTTGCTTGTGTTTCTGAGGAGCCAGGCTGCACTGCTACTCTGGAGCTCCCAGCTGGCCAAGCTGAACTGCTGGCTCTGTGAGTGCTGTTGAAGCAGCCCATTACCGAGTGGGCCTCGTGGGGCCCCTTCCAGGCCTGTTTGCAGAGGAATGAATGTCTGCAGTACCAGCTAAAGAAGCACAGAGTAAACAGCCATGGTAATCCTGCTCTCCCTGGGTCTTGGTGTATTAGCCACATGCTGACTTTCCAATTGGCCCTAGCAATTTGCAGGGAGAGAATGGGTAGCAAGGGAATTATAACAGAAATAGGGCTGTCCAGCAGTGCTGTTTAGAGGATCATCTCTTTTCCTTACTGCTGTCATGTGGCCTATGCTGGCATGGTCATTGTTTCTCTATCAAATAGCAGGGATCAGTAATTTCTGAACACCTTTCTCTTCAATTTCTTTTCTGCTGCTTTTCCTCTTTTCATGGCAGTTAAAAACTGCATCTGCACAAAACATGTATCCTAGGTAGTTCATCGCTCAGATGTGCCTCAAAGAGATGTATCTAAAAGATGACAGATAGCTGTCAGTCTCAGCCATCTCTGACCAGCCCTTCCTGATACTCCCTGAATGTCTGAAGTGTTTGGATGACAGCACCTGTCTTAGTTCTGGGACAGTTTGTAGCCATTAAGGTTACGGTGGCCAGTTTCCACCTTTGGGTGCTTATAGCCTTAGTGAAGGTCTCCTTTGTGACCACATGTGGGATGTTTCCCAACTGCCTGCCCCACGCTCCTGGTATAAAGACCACATGGCCAGAGCTCAGAGAGCACTTGTGTGCACTGCGACTTCACCCCTGCAGCTGGGTCATGGGGTATTTATGGTTTGTGTGGTGGGGACTCGACTTAGGTTGGCCTGTGTTAGGGCAGACATTGCACAGAGGCAAAGCCAGCGATGATCCCTTCTGAGGGAGCCTACGTGCTCAGCAATTCACACACTGGGAGGAGAAATGCTCTGTGGTACCTGCCATAAGTGATTGGTGGCTGGCTCAGGGATAGAGCTCGGTGCCCTTTGCCTGTTTTGTAAGTCATACTGTTCTGGGAACAATTCTCATTTTTGTGGACTGTCCTTCTTCCCTGCTTTTATCTATGCATATTGGACTGTGGCTGAGACAGTTGGTGGATGGTCCTGCTCTGTGGCGCCATTCAAGATGTGCCTGGCTTTGGGCCCACATCGCCCTCCAAGCAAGCTCTAGGCTCAGCTTTCATCCTGCTTCTGCCTTGCTTTTAGCATTTCCCTTGGCAGACAGATGCTCTTTTCATGCCCGGCACTAGCTGTAGCTCCAGTGTCTGCCTCAGACATCACCCATTTAGGGTCATAAGCGAGAGGGGATGGATGGGGTTTTTCCAGCTCATCCTTCGGTCTCCCTTGGTGTAATGAGGGGAGATCCCCAATAGATGGCACTTGAACCTCTTCCCTGGCAGGTTTTTTTGCCTTCAACATGGGGCTGTTCAGAGGAGCGTCGGCACAGATACAGCGTGATCCTGCCGTGTCACAGGGCAGTGTGCGGGAAAGGGAGGCCGAGCAGGACAGTGTGCGAGGCGGGCCGAGCAAATCCCCCGGTGACTTCAAAGGGTGAAAATCGCATCTCTTTCCTTATGAGACGGTTTGGCCAGGTCTGCCTTAATGGGGCCTTCTGCACCCACACACATTCCTGTTCTTGCATCTCGCAGTGTCTGTGGTACACCCTGGGCAGGATAAGCTGCAGAAGGTATTAGATTGTTCTCCAGGAACAATGGGAAACACAGCTCAGAGGGAATCTGTACATTAAACTAATCCTCCCTGCATTGTCGTCACCCCTCCTGCCTGTCTCCCTTATTGTACCATTTGGCCAGGATTCCCACAGAGGAATGTCTCTGCGGGAAAAAAAGATGTGGCACACCAAGAGCTAAGGCAGTTCTCCAGGGACGTCTTCCCCATGGCAGCAGCAGGCGGGAACATGTGGGAATCGTGGAAGTGAACTAGGATCCTGGCTCAGCTCACAGCCCCCTGCCCTCTCCCTGTCTCCGCAATGCCATGTATTCTTGCAGGGGGTGCTTGCCACTTGCCTCCCTTCTGCTCCTGGTCTGGCCATGAGGAATTTAAACAGATCTTCAAGCAATGCTGGAGCAGGCATATGAGCTTACCATAAACGTTATGCAATGCATTTTTCATGTTTTTAGCAGAGGAAACTTGGCCTCTTTGACTAGGTTTGAGATTTGGATTTGGTTTGAACCCAGTAGGCAGATCAAAACTCCAGGGGTGAGAAACCCACAGGAACCAAAACCCAAGCAAAGCGATCACATGAGATGCTTGGGAAGTGAAACCACTGAATTTTGCATAGCTCCAGCAGTGTGATCTAGTAACAGGCTAGATTACAGTTTGGGAGCATAGGACTAGGGGCCAGGAGATACCACTTCTATTCTTGGATCTTCCACAGCTTTCCTCAGTGACCTTCAGAAAGTCAAGTAACCTTCCCCGGTCTTAGTTTTCTTCTTTGGGAATAATACTATTACTTGCCCCTGGAAAATATTTTGCTATCCTTGGATGGAAGTTACTTGGTAGTGTGCTGCAACCTGTATGTGTGTGGATGAGCAACACCTCCAGACCTCTCAGGAAGCTTTCTTTCCAGTATATGATGCAGCAGCATGACTTGTCATCTACTGGGAACCCTTCTAGCATGTCAAGCTTCATCCTCAGGTCAGGGATCACCTAAGACAAAAGTTGGAGCAGTACATTGCAGCTCTGCTTTCTGCAAGGGCTTCTTTTCCTCTGGGGATCTGCTAAATTGCTTGTCACTGGTTGCAGCAGTGTGTCACTGTGCCTCATTCAGGGGAGATGCTGGATGCTGTGGATCAATGGAGAGCTTGTGATCTGTCAGTCAGTTGCTCTTGACATTGTGGCAGTGGAGCAAGAGAGAGGCCATGATTCTTTACCAGTGTGAGGGTCAAGGTTAGCTGGGGAGGCACTTGAGAGTGTGAGTTTCTCCTGAGCCTGCTGGAACAGAGATGCTCATGGCTACACAGTCTGAGAAAACACTGGGAGCAGGCGTGTATAACTTGATCCCCAAGAGACCTGGGTGTACCCGAAGTTGGTGTTCCTGGCTATTCTGGTTATATGAAATACAAGGCAATAAAGAAATAGCTGCTCTGCAGGTGTCTGCTGAGACACATGTAGGCAAAGGTTGCAGAAGCAGAGTTAATACAAGGAATTATAGTATTAGTTTCTCTCACATCACAAGTGCTGTGCGTGACAAACAAAGCCTTGTCAGCACTTGCTTTTGCCGCTTGACGTTAGCAGCACGGACCCCGGAGGAGGTTAGGCAGCCTAGCATGAACCCACCAGCAGGCTGTCATCACCCATGCTGTTTTGCACCTCAGTGAGGCTGTGTGAGTTGAGGTAGAGACTGTGAGGTGTTGCAGGTGGGTGGCAGGTTCTGCTCTTCTCTGTTTCAGGGAGCTTTTTCAGCTTCATCTGTTCTGAGACAAAAAAATGGGCCCTGGCATGTGCCTGTCCCGATGCTTGAACCCGGAGAGCTCAAATACGGGAAAGCAATCATACCCAGTAGTTTAAGCTGACTGTGGTTTATGGGCCATATCTTACAGACCATTACAAGGAAAGCCAGTGGCCCCAGTGCCAGAATAAGGAATGAGTAAATGCCTGGAGAATTTGGCTTTATAAGAAAAAAATGAATCTCCTTAAGTGACACTCACCAGGGTAAGAGACTGTCAGTTGTCAGGCTTTGGGATGTACCTTGATTATTGGTTAGGGATCAGGAGTAATTCTTACCTAACTTTAGATATATTACTGCATATCTATATGGAGGATTTCTGGTTTCATCTGGCATTTTAATCTCTCCTGTTGGAGGCAGGATGCTAGACTAGCGATCTGATAATGTGCACCATTACCTGTTTTCCTGTATTCATGCAATAAAGAAACCAAAAGTACCTGTAACAACATACGGTGAATTAGAGTCATAAGATTGGATTGTGATTTCAATTTGGTGTGAACTGGGGGGAAAATAGGGGAAAATAAGTCCACAGCAGGAATGCAGAGCTCGGAGAGCAAGTATGGTTGAAGAGATGAGACAGTCTACTTACTACTGCAGGCATTTTCTAAGAAGGCATATCTGAAAAGCTGAAATGTTGTCTGGCTCAGACTCTGTGCCTGTTGTGCTCCTTCAAGAAAAATACTTTGCTGACTGGAGCTGACCTGAGGCCCTTTCCCCTGCAACGAAGATGTTCTCTTTCTTTCCCGTGGTCAGCATTTTATGAGTGCTCTTTCCTTATCTCATTACAGGCGCGCTGGCTGAGGACAGGGAATGGGTACGTTAACCAGCCTGTGCTCCTCTGGAATTTGTACACAAGCAGAGACGTCCTCAGCACTTCCAAACTTGTCCCAGGAGGAAGGTTGGGACAAAAGGCACTGCTGGCCTCAAGGGACTGGTAATGGGCAAAGGGACATTTCACCCAGACACAGGGAGTTTATCACTGGTGTGGAGTCGGCAGCGGGTGAAAGCCCTTTGTTGTTACTGCTGGCAAACACGTCGGTGGCTTCCTGTGGGTTCAAAGTGGCTGGGAGCCTATCAGTCAGCCCCTGGCAGCCTTCCTGACTGCTTTGCCAGGGTGGTGCTGGAGGACGGGCCATGGAAACGGAGCACCGGGGCCGGTGCAGCAGGAGCGGGTGCCATCCTGGGCCCGCGCTTGCATTTGCTGTGCGAAAAGGCAGTGGCAAGTTTCCCTGCTGCTGCAGGCCCTTTGCAAGCTCCCTGGGTGGCTCACGGGACTCGAGAAGGGATACACGAGTCCTTCCTGTGGATCAGCGCTCTGAATCAGGGGCAGGACAGATAGGTCACGGTGTCCTGTTACCCTCCCGGTGTGGGCAGGCTGCGGGCCCGGACGCGGTACAGCACAAGCAGCTACCAGTCTGCTACAACCTGAGCAGAGCCCGCCCAGGTCGGGGACCCAGGGAACGCCGCCTGGGACGGGCCGCTGGTGGCACCGCGGCGGGCCTGCTCCAGCACCTCGGGCCCCCTCCGGGCCGGAGGTGCAGGCACCAGCGGTCACGCCGGCGGGGCCCCTTTAAGCGGAGGCCCCGCCCCGTCCCGCCCCGTCCGGCCAATGGGCGCCGCGGCTGCCGCGCCGTTCGTTACAAGTTTCCCGTCGCGGGCAGGGGCGCGGGGCGGTCGTGGCGGTGCGGGAGCCCGGGGCGGCGGCGCCCGACGGCAGCGGGGCGCGATGCCCGCCTGGGGCCGCCGGCGTCGGGGCTGACGGGAGCAGGCGGCAGCGCTGCCATGAGCGGAGCCTGGGGCCTCGGCTAGGGAGCTCTGCCGTCCCTCAATAAACACTCTGCGCCGAATGTCTCTTGTCCCTTGCAGCACGCTGCCAGCTGGTACCTCCCTCCTTTCTGAAGCGTAACCGGGGAGGGGGTGGAAAGCAAAGGAAGTTTGGTATTTATTTTTTTTTCTTTAGACTTTAGGAAGGGATTCCCTCCCCCCGCGGAGGGCTGTAGGACAGAGAGCGGTGGCGGAGGAGAGAGGGGTGCAGCTTGAAAGCGGGCTGTCCGGAGCCTTTCCCCCCCCAGCCCCGCCGTGTACCTGGGGGTGCTGGATGCAAGCTCTACGGAGCTCCTCCAAGCGTAGCATCAGCGACTCGGCAGATGTAGATGCGTGCGTGTGTGTATGCTTAACCCTTTTTTGGCACCTCGGATTTGTACCATGCTGAAGGTCCTCACCAAAAAGCTCAGGAACCAGAGTTTGAATGAAATTCAGCCTTTCCAGCTAAAGGTAAGAACAGCCGGTTTTGTCTCGGTTGTTTTTTGCACCCTTCAGGTAACTAATAACGGGGCCTTGAGAAACTAGTAACTTGCGGTGTTTATTATGCTGGGCCAGTTTCCTGCCAGCCAGTGTGCTCAGTAGGAACTGGCCTAGGCTGTATGCCTGTTGCTGAAGTCCTGTTCCTTTGCTCTCAGAGTTACCCTGCACAATTCCATAGATAATATAGAGAAGTGGATAAAGGGAGATGTATCTGTCTGTTCTTCAGAAGTATTTAACTGGGTTCACATTTAGCTACATAGGCATGTGCCTGTCTAGTTACCTTTGTATGTGTGTAATCTATAGTCTTCCAGCCTTCCCCAGGCTAGAAGCCCCCTGTGCTAGGTACTGTACAAACACGATTTGCCTAAAATGCCTTTCAGCTTGTCATTTGCATTTCTCTTCCTTCTGGTCCTGAAGGCTGGAATCTGGGCTGAAGTTTGCAGTTGGGCTCACTGCATTGACCCATGGCTTTCTGAACTCTGCTTATATCCTTTCTTAATGCTCAAAAGAAAAATGAGGATCACATACTCAGGATAAGGGATATCTAAGCGCTTCCTGCAAAATACAAGGAGGAATTTTTAAGCCATATGCAATGGGATAAAAATGAAGTCATGATGGTTACTTACAAAAAATTACCAGATCCTGATTTGGCAAAAGTGTTGTGAACCAAGGGATACCCCCTGAAATCAGCAGAGTTACTCTGGATTGGCATCAGTACTGCGGGAAGTGTAGCGCCTGGCCCCAAATCAAAGAAGAGATCTGAGAAAAGTAGCAGCCCTCATTGCCCGAGTTGGGGGCTGGGGATCTGTATACCAGACTCTAGCAGAGTCTTTTGTATGTGTTGCACAGAGGCGGGTTGCCGTGTGGCTGCACTTCTGCACAGTCACTGGACATGCTGATGGCAACTTTGTTAGAAACAGTGCTGATATTTCCTCAAAGTTTACTGTGTCTGTGTACTACTTCCTGTGGGGATTGCATATTCTGTGGTTCTTGGGGCAGGCAGGATTAGATTTTATTTTTGGAAATAAAATAAGGGCAGTGCTTTAGGTTGTGGTGGATAGATTCAGTGCAGAGTATCTCTGCAGAGGCAGTGGGGGATTTCTTTTGAACCTTGTGTTTCTGGGCCTTGTGGCTGTGATTACCTCCTTTAGCTTTATTGTTTGTCTCTTGGAGCCTCAGGTTGTGAAGCCGTGAGAATCTTTGGAAGGAGCTCTCAGAGGTATATACAGCCTTCAGGATGCTTGGTGGCATGCAGGAAAACCCTCAGGAGTGGGTATCTGCAGCCATTTTGTTCATATTAGTGCCAAGGTTTCATGCTGCAAACAGGTGGTCTGCATTTCTGCAGGCTCAATAGAGAAGAGAGACGTAGGCTTGCACTGTTTCTTGCAAGGCTAATGCATAGACCATCGGAGGTAGTGTTGCAGCCTGCTGTGGGGAGTGGTACAATGACTGGTATACATGTGTATGGGCAGAAAGCCAGACTTTCAAACTGTGGGTTTATATATGTTTTGTAGGCCTTTGGGGACCATGTGCAGCTGCCTGGTCTTGGTTGAGCCTTGTACCAGCATACTAATCGCTTAGTAGAGCGTGCAGTGCTGTGCCTTAGCTGTGAGGCCAGATGTCCTTGCAGGTGTGGACATGGAAATAGGTGTCAAAGCGGTGTGTGAGTTTCCCATGGCTGCACTGTGCATGTACCCTGTGATGAGGCCAAATGTCCTGTACTGTCTCCCTCTACTGCCCTCAGATGATGTGGGGTTGCCAGGCACAGATCAGATTTCTGCCTTCTCAACTTCCTCACATTGGTCTGTGCCTGTGCAGGTCTATGCATATTCTGGCATATGTGGTACATGCATTATCTGGAAGGTCTGGTCTGTTGTCATTGAAACCTAGTGAAAAGTTAGTTAGGTGTGAGCATAAAATCATGTCTGTAGTAGTGTAAGTGGAGAATAAGCAACTACTTCAGATAGAATAAGAATTGATCTGCATCCACCAACCAAACCAAGAGTTTTCTGAGCTTTAAAAACAATGTGCATAGCTGCTCTTCTCCTTCATTACCCACTTGCTTTTGCACTTTATGACCTTTGGAAGTTCCCAAATTCAAGGGAAAGCAAGCTGCTGTTGTGTTTCTAGCTTGCAACAGTACTGCCATTAGGCAAAGTCCCAGGAGACTGTCCTTGAGTAAATTGTCAACTCATTTTTCTAAGCTTGGGAGATTTGACCAACCTTGGATTGGCATCCAAGATTTGGGAATCTTTTCAGGATGAAATTTCTGCCCACTGTAAAGATCTCATTTTGTTACCATGTGTCCTGAATTGGTTTAGCGTGGCTGTGATAGGTCTTCCTAGTCTTCCCCCACTGGGAGAAGCTGAGAGGCTGTCATTGCCTCCTGTGAGTGAAACTAGGAAATATGCAAGCTTTGGGTGTTGATGTAATGGACTTTTTGGTTTTTTTCCTACTAAAGTTGGTCTTTAGGCAGTTGACAACTAAGGCTGCTCAGGGGGCTTTGACTAAAGAGGTCTGCTGCTTTGTGCTGGTGTTGCTGAGGAAGTTACTGTCCCTTTATTGCCCTTTCACCACAAGTCACCATGATGAGAAGGGAGGGATTGACTGACTGACACTTCACCTGCCGTTTGGTTAGTGTGTGCTGCCACCAGTTTCTGGTAAGGGTGGCTGGGCTGTGAAGCGTGGTAGTTAGGGTTCAAATTTGAACCCTTAGCCATGGTCCTGCTGACCTTGCTGTCTCCCCACTGGACACTCGTGCCCCTGTAGCAGGGGCAGCTCAGTGGCAGCATGTCTACTCCTGAGCTGTTGCAGTTCATAGTCCAGCCCAGTGGCTTAGAGTCCTTCAGCTGCTGCAGCTAAATCCAAGAAAGGATTGTGAATTGGAGCCTTGTGCCTCAGCCTGTTCCACCTCTTGCTTCAGTGGTCTGGTGTTATTTGCAAGAGATTAGGCCAGATTCAGAGACCTCCAGTGTTTGGCTGGCTGTTAGAATAGAAAGCCAAAAGCAGATCTGACTTTACAGGTCAGGATTTATCTTTGATAACAGTGGGCAATTGGGTCTGTTCCAGAGCAGACTTTCTGGGACAGGAAAGAAGAGTGAGGACAGGGGGTTGTCCCATACTGTAGTGAAATGCTTCAAGTAAGGGAAGTGAGAGAGGCCTGTAACTCAAGTCCTGAACTTTTCATTGGTTGTCCAATATTAGAGTCTAGTACAGTTTTTTTCTTTCGTAGTTGAGAAGCCCTTCCTGAATTATAAGTCAAATTCTTCAAGGAGCTTTTAAAATGCATATCCTGGGGTTGCATGTGGGTTTATGTGATGGAGTACTGATATTGAGCCCTTAGAAGTACTCTCTAACTGACTCAATGAAACATCTTGTTCACCTCTGTTACTTGGGGTAGGGGTTTCTCACACAAATGCATTTCTTCCAAATCCCTCTTCAACTCTTGTGCCTTTGCATATTTGTGTAGTGGCTAAAGTGTAGGTGTCTATTTTCTAAGCTTTCCTTGCAAGCAAGCTCCTTGGGGCAGGGAGCATCTGTTTGGAACAAGTCTGTGCATTGCCAGTCAAACTAAGCCCTTAATTAGTGGCCCTAGGTGTTATCAGAATAAAACAGTTGGATTGTGGTGTGTTAAATAATTTACTGGCTGGAACATGTAGCTGAAGAGAACTGAGCACTTTAAGGGTGGCAATTCCATTCCAACTTTGCTGTCGACACAACCAACTTTGGAGGCAATGCAATTGATGTTCTAATCCACAAAAGTTGTTAAATTACTTATGTACGTGGCTTATTCCAAATGCATTACTTATGTACAGGGCATATGTCCTGAGCAGAGACATGTTTGTAATTTCCTTAATGTTGATCAATGAAATGAAGTAATGTGTGAGTCTGTTCTGGTGATAGAGAACTGCATTTCTCTGCTATGTAATTTTAGCCTTAACGCTTGCTTACAAGGGAACTGTGGACTAGGCACTAAAAAAGCCACTGTGTCAGCTCTCTTCACTTACCCTTGCAGCTTGTACGTGTGCATGCACAGCTCTGGGGACCAGCAAGTCTTGTCAGTTATTTTCTGCTGGCATCTGCATCTGGAGTCAGCTATGAGACTCTGGTCTGGCTGGCCAGCCCTGAGGAGTGACTGGAAATTATCCCGATCCTTCCTGTATGAGGGGGGTTCAGTTGGCTGTGCAAAGTGAACCTCAGGCTTGCAGGCAGTGACTTCTCACTCACTGTCTGACTGGTAGCTGGTTATTCTGCAGAGCCAGGAGTGTGTTATTTAAACTTTTTCTCCTCAGACCAAAAAAGAGTGAAGTAGCATCATTATTATTAATGCACAGTGGGTGTGCTTTCAAAGATCTGTGTAAGGGCTCATGCTTTGTATGAATGAGGACAGATTAATTTCCTTCTTTCTTTGGGTTGGCTGCTTGTCATGTGCTCAGCCAGCAACTGGTCTTCAGGCTGGCTGAAGATAGCTTGGCACAGTGAAAACTTAGCTTTGTCTGTCTCCTGTTGTGTATGAAGGTTTTCTCTCCTTCATGGGTTTTTCGGCACATCCCACCAAACAGGTTCTTTCTTCTAGGGCTGGAGGACTGTTTTACATTGAAGCTTTGCTTTTCCTTCTATTAACACCTGGTAACATTAGGTACTCATGGTTTGTCTTAATCTCACTCGGTAGAGGGTCAAGCACTTGCATGAATGTAAGTGTGCAAGTACAATTTTGGCTATTGGAGTACCTATGAATATGCCTAAAGTTAGGTTTGTGATAATTTGGACTAAAATTATGTTAGTGGGTTAGAAATGCTGTGATAGGTACTTAGCCAAGGCAAAGAATAGAACAGGCAATCCCAGCCACTCAGAAACCTTAAGTTTTTGAGACATCTACCTGAGGTATTATAAAATAATAGGTTTGCAATTCTTTCTACTTGGCTTCTAAGGTCTGAATCTTCAAGGGTTGTCATCTTCCCTACACAGACATCCAGCACCAATAATCTTCTGTAATGACTTAATGCCAGAGAGTGGGACAAATTGCAGATATTGCAAATACAGCATAATGGGAAGTTCATTGACATTGGGATAGTTCAGTGAGACATCCTCTCAGCTGTCCTTGTTTATTACTGATATGAAAATATGGGCTAGATCAAAAAAACAAATAATCCACCCCCCAGTGTCATGAAGAAATCTCATTACTGTTCCTTGTATTTCCCAATTCTTTATTTTTATTTGATTGAAAAATTGAATTCTGAAAATGAAATAATGTGTTCAACTTTTGCATTTCAGTGAAAACAGAGTAATCCATTTTGCTTTGCTGGACAGTGCAGTTCTACTTCATTTCTTGCTGTCACGCACTGTCTTACAGCTCCTGAATTTATGTTGCACTGTTTGGGATGCTAAAAGTTTTCCTGAGCAGGAAAATAGCTTATATTTGAAGTGAAAATAGAAAGCAGACCCAGGTCATCATTTATTTTAATTATGGCTCCTGTAAAACTGTGGGTTCACCTTTTTTAAAGTAAAAAGCAAGGCTTGCATCCGCTGAGGACATCTCTGTGGAGTTGTGGGTGGCAGGGCACACTCTGCTGTGGTGGGCCGGTCTGGCCAGCTTCTCTGGCTGTTCCTGGAGTGTGCCTGGGGTCACAGAAGTGTTGTTGGGATGCCTCAGTATGGGAACCAAAGGTGGTATTCCCTTTTCAGTGGGAAATACACTCCTACCTGCAGTGTAGGCAGTGCCAACCGCTCCTACCCCCATGCATTTATCTGTAGCCCCTGTTTTCCTGTTCAGTGGGATTCGGGTTGCCGGGTGACCCAACTGTTCCTAGCAGCCATCATCACAGGTATGTGTGCACTCAGGGCTGTTTTCTGCAGCAGTAACTGCTGTACGTGGCTGTCGGCAGAGCCCGTTTGTCCTCTTGCCACTGTTGACCAGCAGAGTCAGCCAGCTAAGCTGTTTTTGAATAGGTACCAGCACCACCACCACCCACAACTGCTCAGCATGAACGCCCAGGCAAGGATTTAGAGAAAAGCCAATTAGTTGTAACCTTTATCTGAACAGAAAGCATTCCCTGTGCAGTATGAACTCTGCTGTGACTCAGGTCTAAAAGTTGATGTAAAGGACATATGGCCCAATGTGACCTATGCAGAGCTGTCTACATGCCAATCTGGGCACAGGCCTGCCCAGGCTGTGGGGACACAGCACACAGGTGAAGCACAGTTCAAAGAAGTCTGGTTTCTTCTGGACCAGCTTGGTCACTACTTGGGGGTGGACAGCTCAGGGTGCCTCTGGGCATTTCTCCCCTCTTGCTATGTTCTTCTTGCTTTTCAGACCCATTAAAACGTCTTCCCTGCCATGGGCTGGTCTGTTTGGACCTTGACCTGACCCCCATGTGTACCTCAGTATATACATTGGACTGAATTGTTCAGTTGTAGGACAGGCATTTGGAGGCAGGGGTATCTCGGGAGCTGGCTGAGGCAGAGGGAGTGGATCTTACATGGTGAGTAGTCTCTCTTCCTGCTCTGTAATTACTGCAGCACACCAAGCGCTTGGCCAGGTGAACTTCTACCGTTCTCTCTTTGAGACAGCTCTAGTAGCGTGGGAATGCTACAACAGAGTACCCTTGTGTGGGTACATCATGTGAAGAGCTCACATGGTTGCCTCTCTAGTCCAGTCTTGATAGCTTCATGGAGGGTGAAATACTGTGGACACTTACGGAAACTTCCCAGTGGACCTGGATGTAAGAAAGTATCTTGCCTGGAAGATTTGCACCAAAGCTGCAACATAGCTGCATATGCAATAATCCAAATTGTGGGTCTTCCTACTTGTTCTGGGTTAGCATGACAGAATGACATTTGGGGGTGGCAGGGGCTAAAAGCCCAAAGAAGGTTCTGTAAGTGACTGTCAGCTTTGCAAGCAGCTGATGTGGACCAGTCTTTGTTTCCAGCCCTCTCCTCCCCCAGCACTCTTAGACAGGCAGCCAGCACACCATCCAGGCTCACTGTAGAAATAAAGTCCTGCTGCAGAGCCCCTTCAGCTTGCCAAGGCTTGAGCTGTGGTGCTGGGAGTGGAGATCAATGCCTGTGCCCCACTGGCTTGCACCTTCTAAATGCGTGTTGTCAGCAAGGAGATGTGGTGAAACCTAGAGAGGTGTCCCTCAGGCTTGGTAGCCTGTGAGGCTATGGATTGCCTTCCTCAAATGAGCTGCCATCATGTGGGACTGGCATGACTGGGTTGGTTGATCATTGTACCCAGCAAACACCTGAAAAAAGCCCTTTACAGCTTTGCCTGGGATCATCTCCCAACCCTTGTTCCAGCATCAGCTCATATGAGAAGACATAAGAGTTCAGGACTGAAAACACCTTTGGAGGAAAAGTGGAAACCAGTGCCTGAGCCTAGGTGGCCTGAGGAGGTTTTTTAGTCATGTCTCCCATTTCAGGGATGGGTTGACCTGAGGTTTGTTGCATGACTGCAAGGTGGATGGTCCTTATCTGAATCTAGATTTGTAAGAGGACAGGACATGTCTGGATGAAGTACTCCCAAGTACCTCAATATTCATTAATGTCCACAATGGGAGTAGATGGACCTTGGTTTCTGGCATTTCTAGGGAACAAACTATAGATTGGCCTTGGGTAGCGGATTAATTGATTTGACTCAGCTATAAACCTGGTTTTGAGCCACTGATTAAGGACATCACAGAATTAATGTTGCTGATGGCATAAAGATCCTATCCCCTCAAACTCATTTTGTTCAGAAATCTGTCTCATCTTACTCCTTCCTAATGGTGTCACATTGTTTCCATGATGCAGGCTATTTTCTATTTAACTAATGTCCTTACTACTTGGCATCAGAGGCCACAATCTGCCAGGCTCTATATGGGCATAAGATGAGAAGAAAATTTCTTTTGGTTGAATGGGGAATTTCCCATCTTGAGGAGATGTGCCAGACAGGCAGCTAGATCCTCCAGTTTGCTGAGAGTGTCTGGATGTAAGCTGGGAAAACATAAAATAATCCTTCCATATCCTGTCACCCAGATATTACACAGAAAGCCAAGTGGTTGTTCCAGACAGTTGCAACCAGACTGTTTTTGTGTGTGGGTTTCTTTTATTTTCTTTATTCCTAGGAGTTGGTTATACTGAAGAAATAAAAGTTCTTTGGCCAAAGTCTAATTAACAGGAGAGAACAGTGGTATTCGTTGTGGAGCATATGAAGTGACATAATTTAGAGGCTTAAAAAATCAGCAGCTTCCATGTATATATTTTTGTTCATAGAAAACCCTTTATTCTGGCTTGGACAGAACAAGTCATTCTTGGGAAACCCCTCAGTGGTATTTTGCAGAGGGCTGCAGGGTAATGCAACTTTTTCCCCTGTCTTTCACCTGAAATGGTATGTGGGGATGCTAATTTAGTATGTGATGCTTAGCTACTGAACACAGTGTCCCACCTGTGGTGAGTGAGGTGAGTTGGATCTGAAAGAACACCGTTGGGTTTTCTTCTGTGTTCCCTTGTGTTGTAACATTGCAAGTAAATGCATGTGCTGTGTGGCGTGCTTCCGTGAATGGGGCTTAAGAGCACCCATCCTGTGTTAGACCTACAGTCTGTTTCCCCTGGTATCCTATCTCCTGCAGGTGCCAGAGGTGGGCACCTAGGGAAGACTGTAGGAACAGCACATACCTTGGTCTCGGGGACTTCTTGAAACAGAACTGCTGTCTGTGCATTAGCAGCTAAGTGGACTTCTTTTACCTAAACCTATCCACTTCCCCCCACCAAATCTATAGAATCATAGAATTGTTTAGGTTGGAGAAGACCTTTGAGATCATAGAGTACAACTGTTAACCTAGCACTGCGAAGTCCACCACTAAATCATGTTCCTATGTGCCACATCTACATGTCTTTTAAATACCTCCAGGGATGGTGACTCAACTGTTTCCCTGGGCAGCCGGTTTCAATGCTTGACAACCCTTTTGGTGAAGAAGTTTTTCCTAATATCCAATCTAAACCCTCCCCTGGTGCAACTTGAGGCCATTTCCTCTTGTCCTATCACTTGTCACTTGGGAGAAGAGACTGACACCCACCTTGCTACAACCTCCTTTCAGGTAGTTGTAGAGAGCGATAAGGTCTCCCCTCAGCCTCCTCTTCTGCAGACTAAACAACCCCAGTTCCCTCAGCTGCCTCTCACAAGACTTGTGCTCCACACCGCTCACCAGCTTCGTTGCCCTTCTCTGGACATACTCCAGCATCTCAATGTCCTTCTTGTAGTGAGGGGCCCAAAACTGAACACAGTATTCAAGGTATGGCCTTACCAGCGCCGAGTACAGGGGCATGATCACCTCCCTACTCCTCCTGGCCACACTGTTTGATAGAAGTCAGGATGCCACTGGCCTTCTTGGTCTTCTGGACACACTGCTGGCTCATATTCAGCTGGCTGTTAACCAACACCCTCGGGTCCTTTTCTGCGGGGCAGCTTTCCATCCACTTGTCCCCAAGCCTGTAGTGTTGCATGGGGTTGTTGTGACTCAAGTCCAGGACCAGGCACTTGGCCTTGATAAACCTCATACAGTTGGCCTGGGCCCATTGACCCAGCTTGTCCAGATCCCTCTGTAGAGCCTTCCTTCCCTCAAGCAGATCAACACACCCGCCCAACTTGGTGTTCTCTGCAGAATTACGAGGATGCACTTGATCCCCTCATCCAGATTATTGATAAAGATATTAAACAGAACTGTCCCCAATACTGAGGCCTGGGTAACACCACGTGTGACCAGCTGCTAATTGGATTTAACTCTGTTCACCACAACTCTTTGTGCCTGGCCATCCAGCCAGTTTTTTTTACCCTGAGAAGAAAGCACCTGTCCAAGCCATGAGCAGCCAGTTTCTCCAGGAGAATGCTGTGGGAAACAGTGTCAAAGGCTTTACTAAAGTCTAGGTAGACTATATCCATAGCCTTTCTCTCATCCACTAAGTGGGTCACCTTGGCATAGGAGGACATCAGGTTAGTCAAACAGGACCTGCCTTTCATAAACTCGTGCTGACTGGGCCTGATCACCTGCTTGTCCTGCATGTGCTGTCTGATGGCACTCAAGATGATCTACTCCATAGCGTTCTCTGGCACCGAGGTCAGACTGACAGGTCTTTCGTTCCCTGGATCCTCCTTCTGGCCCTTCTTGTAAATGGCTGTCCCATTTGCTACCTTCCAGCTCACTGGGACCTCACAGGTTAGCCAGGACTGCTGGTAGATGATGGAAAGTGGCTTGGTGAGCACTTCCACCAGCTCCCTCAGCACCCTTGGGTGGATCCCATCCGGTCCCATAGACTTGTGTGTGTTGAAGTGGTGTAGCAGGTCACTAACCACTTCCCCTTGGATTATGGAGGCTTCATTCTCCTCCCTGTCCCTGTCTTCCAGCTCAGGGGGCTGGGTACTCAGAGAACAACTGGTCTTACTATTAAAGACTGAGGCAAAGAAGGCATTAGTACCCCAGCCTTTTCCTCGTCCTTTGTCACTATGTTTCCCCCTGCATCCAATAACGGATGGAGATTCTCCTTAGTCCTCCTTTTGTTGTTAATGTATTTATAGAAACATTTTTTATTGCCTTTTATGGCAGTAGCCAGATCAGTTCTAGCTGGGCTTTGGCCCTTCTAATTTTCTTCCTGCAAAACCTCATGATATCCTTGTAGTCCTCCCAAGTTGCCTGCCCCTTCTTCCAAAGGTCATAAACTCTCCTTTTTTCCTGAGTTCCAGCCAAAGCTCTCTGTTCACCCAGGCCAGCCTTCTTCCTCGCTGGCTCGTCTTTCAGCACGTGGGGACTGCCTGCTCCTGCACCTTTAAGATTTACTTCTTGAAGAATGTCCAGCCTTCCTGGACTCCTTTGCACTTCAGGACTGCCTCCCAAGGGACTCTATCAACCAGTCTCCTAAACAGGCCAAAGTCTGCCCTCCAGTAGTCCAAGGTAGTAGTGCTGCTGACCCCTTTCCTTACTTCTCCGAGAATGGAAAACTATCATTTTGTGATCGCTATGCCCAAGATAGCCTCCAACCGTCGCATCACCCACAAGTCTTTATCTGTTCACAAACAGGTCCAGCAGGGTGCCTTCCCTATAGCTGGCTCACCCACCAGCTGTGTCAGGAAGTTATCTTCCACACACTCCAGGAACCTCCTAGACTATTTCCTCTCTGCTGTATTGTATTTCCAGCAGACATCTGGTAAGTTGAAGTCCCCCACAAGAACAAGGGCTAGTGTTTGTGAGACTTCTCCCAGCTTCTTTTAGAATATTTTATCTGCCTCTTCATCCTAGTTTGGTGGTCTATAACACACTCCCACCATGATATCTGCCTTGCTGGCCCTCCTCCTGATTCTTACCCATAAACACTCAACCCTGTCGTCATCATCATTAAGCTCTAGACAACCAAAACACTCCCTAACATATAGGGCTACCCCACCACCTCTCCTTCCTTGCCTATCCCTTCTGAAGAGTTTGTAGCCATCCGTTGCAGCACTCCAGTTGTGCGAGTCATCCCACCATGTTCCTGTGATGGCAACTGTATCATAGTTTTCTGACCACACAACGGCTTCCAGCTCCTCCTGTTTGTTGCCCATGCTGGTGCATTGGTGTAGGTGCACTTCAGTTAGGCTATTGATCCTGCCACCTTTTTTGGGGGAGAAGCCCTAATTAGCATGTGACCATTCTCAGGTGCTTCTATGGTTTCTAACACATCATTAACCCTTGCGTCTTTGCTCTCACACCGGTTTCCATCCCGTTCTTCCACTGAGATGGCAGACCGAAGGACCTCGCTAGAACACCGCAGCATTGGTGTGCTGCCCCCAGGCTTATCTCTTACTGAGCCTGATTTTATCCCTTTCCCCCTTCAAATCTAGTTTAAAGCTCTTTCAGTGAGCCCTGCTAACTCCTGTGCAAAGATCCTTTTAACCCTTTGAGACAGGTGTATCCCATCTGTTGCCAGCAGGCCTGGTGTCATATAAACCAACCCATGATCAAAACACCAAAAGTTCTGCCCATGACACCAGGCTTGGAGCCAGGTATTGATCTGCTGGCTTTTCCTGTTTCTTCCCTCATCATTCCCTGCAACTGGAAGGATAGAGGAGAACCCTACTTGTGCTACTGATCCCTTAACCAGTAATCCCAAGGCCCTGAAGTCTCTCTTGATTGCCCTCAGACTTCTTGTTGCAACTTCATCGCTGCCTACCTGAAAAATCAGTAATGGATAATAATCTGAGGGCCATACCGGGGTAGGAAGCTTTCTGTTCACATCTTTAACCTGGGCCCAGGGAGGCAGCAGACTTCCCTAAGAAGTGGATCTGGTCTGTATATTGGGCCTTCTGTTCCCTTCAGCAGGGAGTCTCCTATGACAGTAACCCATCTTTTTTTCTCTTTATGGAAGCAGTTTTGATGCAAGGCGTAGGCCGACTTAACCTCAGCAACACCTCCAAGCCAGATGAACCATCGTTCTCACTATTGTTCAGTTCCACTTGCAGAGCGTCATAACCTATTATGCAAGGGCACCTGGGAAGGGGGGGTAGTCACAGAGGAGATGTGCCTGCTGCACCAGGCAGGAACTTGCTGTCATTGTCCCCTATCCCTTAAGTCACTGTGTTCAGCCAGGTGGAGTCTGTGTCATGAATCCTGTTTGGATTCAGTATGAGTAAGAACATGAACAGTTTGCTGACGCATCAAAACTTCCCCTCCTAGACCAACTGTATGAGCCTGAATGTGAGCCAGAGCGTGAACTGGGTGCTGAGGAGACATTGTAGCGATTGGATATGCCTTTAGATGAAACAGAGGTTGCTTGCAAGAGTTTAAGCCCAGCGATGTCTTCCACCATTGGCCGATTCATTGCATCTTCATAGGATTTTTCAGTTTGGTCTTGGGACAGGTCAGAATTTTGGGATAGCTGTTAGTGTCTTGCAACTTCTGGGCAGTGCGACCATCAATCAATCCATTCCTAATGGCTTCTTCAGTACTTATTCTTCCATGCACTTCTAGGTCCATGAGGCCATTTTTCATTTACCACTTCAGCTGCTGACATCCTCTTGCCTCTGCCCGTTATGCCTTTGAACCCTATAAAGGCCTTCTGGGCTGGTTTGAGCCGTGTGGCCATATCCTGATCAATGATGCCTTGACTGGTGGCTTCCTGAAACAAAAGCCTCTGGCCTGTGGTAGGGCATATTATGCCCCCTGTCCATGCCTGGGCTTCAAGTAACCATTGCCCAGTGATGCTATCCACGATGCCCTGTTGTATAGCTTCTGAAATGGAGATTTTCTGCAAGTTTTCTGTGTCAAATACGGATGCAATGGGACTGCACTCTTCTGGGGTCTCTGAGAAAGAACTGCTCCTGATCAGCGAGGAAGAACTCCAGACACTCAGCACTGTGGGAGACCGAGTCACCGACTCATGCCGAAACACCTCATCAGTGCCGTTACGGCAGGAAATCATGTCTGCAAACTGTGTCAGACTTAAATTGCTAGACTGGTACTGGTCAAAAAACTTCCTCTCAACCAGACCTTTATCAATAGCATCTTGGATGTCATACTGGCTACCTGTTTTTCTGTTGACAAGGACTATTCTACTGCTACCATCTGATCCTGTAATAGTTACTTCACTCATACTCCCGTCAGCTAGTTCTGTATAGGCGTCGTAATCTATGAGGTCTTCGCTGTACGCCTCCTGCACGAACATTTCCCTCTTTGTTTCTGGACCTACAACAACAACCTGGTGCTTCTTAAGGGTGTTCTTCTGTGAGGTGTGCACCATCTTCTTCTCTTTCAGGGGTAGAAGGCTGTTACTTCATCCTTTATGCATCTTTCTTTAAGCTGCAAGTACGTAGGGTCTTTGCATTCAGAACATCCTGTGGCAAAAAGTTTCACACTTTAATGACATGTTGCTGAAGGATCACCTGCTGTTTGTTTAGAACCTGCCTCTTACTAATTAAATTTTATTCTTTCTGGCTCATATATGGGAGGAGACAGTAAACATTCAAATTCTGTCTTTGTGCCACTCATCTCTAGCTCATCCCCCTATGTGTGGGGTGAGAAGACCACCCCTTTGGCCAGATTCTCCCAGCTAGCTACCACTTGGAGTCACACAATGCCTACCAGGAAAGGATCTGGTGCAGTGAGAGCCATTGCAAGTTTTTACATGGTCCTAACTCATACTCTTAAGATGTGTGACCAGATGGATCAAAGATCTGGTCTTGAAGGATTATCCTCTATTACTGGCTTGCTCCATGATAAAACACAAGAAGTTTGGTGTAAATCCAGAGGTGAAACAGCTCACATCTGCTTGCACACAGAAGGGTTAATGTGGGATTTTTAAAAGAGAAGCCTGAAATGTCTTATGTGCTCCAAATGCATTTTCCAGCCTGACTGTAAGGCATTGTTCCTTGTGTTTGCAAATGTGGCTAGTGTAGTTCTTTATGGCTGAGCAGAGGTGAGTGTCGAGTGAGGTCTCCCAACACAGGCAGCTTCTCCTCAGCTAATGAAGTATCTCAGGGCAATGGCAGTTGCCCTCTCTGGGTCTTTTGAGGAGGGAATGGAAAAATTGTTACCAGATGTGTTGTTTACGCCAGCAGCACTTCCCTGGTAGAAGGGACCCATGCAATGCTGGGGAGTTGCTGTAAACTGTCAGAGAAGCTGGCCTGTGCAAAGGGACCTCTTCTCATCACAGCAATGTAGTAACTGAGGTAGGCCAGTGGGGATGGGGTGTGAGCTGGGAGGAGTGTTATTTAAATCCCTGTGGCCTAAGTAGGAATGGTTGGCACTGATGTGAGCAGCCATCTCCCATCCTCCCCTCTCCTAGTACGTGCATTACAGATAAGATTAGCTATCCTATAGGTGTCCCTCCAGTTCTAGGTGTCCCTTGTACTGTCTTCCCCTTATGTCTGAGAGGATTGTCAGCCTGTGATAAATAGTGCTGCTTTTAATCTGACTGTGTTTGGAGCTGAGGTTCAGCAGCAAATGGGCTGTAAATTACAGATGGAGGGAGGTCACTATCTTAATGCAGGGTGGGTGAGCCCCCTTGTAATGAAGGTCTTTTAACCCTTCAGGCTCCTTCTCGACTTTCTGGACTGCTGTGCTTTGTGGTGCTGATACTGCTGAATAACACTGCTGCCGCAGGATGTGAGCCAGGGGAATGCCAAGGCTCCATGCTGTGAGCTGTCAGAGGAGTCGACCTCCTTTGCAAAGGGATCTCTTTGCAGCACAACCATTTTGTAGGTTGCTGCTTCTTTTCGATGGGTGTTTCCCAACACTTTACCACTGTTTTCTTTGCTAATTCACTTCTGAACTATGTATGTAAAATGCTATCTCCCTGCATAGGATGAGAAAGTTAACAGGTGAATGTTAGTCTTCCAGGAGAATCCTTGAAACTTAGGTATGAATTAGCTGTAACTCTCTCTATCACATCAGCAAAGCCATGAGTAGAGTAATAGAGCTGGTGAGAAACTTACTGTGTGGCTCCATCACATGCAGGTGACTGCCAGCTGAGGCCAGGCTGTGCTGGGTATTTGTACTGAGCAGAAACTGAGTGGTGGGAGGAGAGTAGGAGATTTGCTGAAGACTTACTGGGGAGTGGCACATCTGGAAGCTTTACTTGCAGGTAGAAGCTGGAGTTGGAGTGTATGGTTTCTGTCACTATAGTAAGAGCTATAAAAGAGCTATTAGCCTCTTAAGCTAATGACATAAGGATAATTTGAGAATTTTGTAAAAATTCTTGCTACCAGAAAGGATGATACGTATCACAGCACAGAGCTGCAGCATTCCCCTGGCTCCCATACTGCAGAAGCAGTCTTATTTCGTAAAACATAGTGGTCTGGGAAAGCAAGGAGGAAATTGGAGGATTAAAGGCTCTATTTCAGTGGTAACACCTTTGTTACCAGACTCCATCCACCTGCTGAGTGAGGGCTGTAATGACTTCGTTCCATCTGTAATTTCTAACATCGTGACCTGTTAAATCATAGCCCCAAACACGACTGCAGCTATGTTTATAAAAAGAGATTCTGGTTTTCATAGTGGCTTTGAGGATCAATAAACTGAATGGAGAGTTCTCTAAGACCTGGAGTATTTTGGGTGCTAAGGATCAGAGTCTGGGTGTTTTCTGCCTGAGAGGTTTTTTAAAGTCTTATTTTTTAGTTGGTAGCATTCTTTGTGTCCTCTGTCACACAGGTTTGGCTGGTGGGAGGAGCGTGTGCATATTATGTGGGTGCCTATACCATTGGTCTTTGCTGGGTAAAACTGAGTCTGTTCTAGTCTCTTTGCAAGTACCATCTTTTGGAGGTTTATCTTGAGTGGAATTTAAAAGGATTATCTTGGTTTGCTCTTATAACAATATTTGCCCAGAGCTTTTGAGAACAGACCCATGGTGGACAGGAGTCAATGGGAATGGCTATTGCTGTGGCTCATGTGATACCTGTGTATAAGACCTGATCCCTAGCTGATGTAAAACAATGGAGCTCAATGGAGGTATCAGCTGCATTCAGTTCCCTGTGATCAGAAAACATCAGATGTCTGCTGTTTGTGGTGACTATGGAGTCCATGTGTTCATGCACCATAAGCTCATTGGTGCTGTACACCATACTACTCTGGAGCAATGGTGAGGTATCGGGATTTGCTGTTTTTTTTATTTTGCGAAAGCCCCTGGTGTTTTTATCTTTAGCCTTCCCCTGCGAAAGCATCTCAGCTTAGGCCTGGGTAGAGCAAGGGAAGATTTAGAAAAGGAGGTTTGATGCAGACTCTGACTGCTGCAAGAGAACTGATGTGGGGCAGATGAGAATGTGCAGAGAGTCCACCTGTGCTCTGTGGGTTTGGAATGAACCGTATTTTGACCAGTCTCTGTGCCCCTTGCCAGTGCTGAACCCAGCCCCACTGCACTTCTCTCTGTATAGATTCCTCTGATTCACTCCACCTGCAAATGAGGATCCCCAAGCCTAGGGCAGTGCCCTGTCATCTCTGTAGTTCTAGTGAGGTTTGGCCACGGTGGTAATTTCTTTCCAGGAGCTGTAGAGAGTAGATAAACGTAATCTTGCCGTGCAAACAGTATGTTTGGAACACACGTATTAATTTGTTTGTGGAGTTACAGAAGGATGAGGGAGAGGATTTAAAACAGTAAGAGCACCACACATGTGCATCCCCGCACCCGCCCACCACTCATGTCCTTGCTGTTCAGTGCAAGCTTAGTGTTTTCCTCTGTTAAGATCTAGGTAACCCAACTTAAGCCTACGCTTCTGGAAATCAAGTTCAGTCATTATTCCTCAGAACAGAAGCTCAGTTTCCATGTTCTTTGGTTAATGACTCCCACCACTTGCACCCTTAGAGTTGCCAGTCACCATGTTTGCCTGTGTCTGTGTAAGGTAAGCATTCAACAAAAATGACATCTGTATTCTTAAAACATGGTGGGCTCAACTACCTAGAGTGACTCTCTACCTCCCTCAAATCTGTGAAACCATCGATGGTTAACTAGACTCTAGACCCATGCAGAAGATGATGTGTCTGACTAAATGTGCAGCATTCCTACAAAAAATAGGAATTTTGCTGTCTTTGGCATGGGGCATGCCTGAAAAACAAGGGCCTTGAGGAGTGCTGTGTCCCCCTGGCCCAGCACTGCTTTCACTGAGTCAGCCAGACAGCTGCTCTGTCAAGCAGGACAATGTTCAAGGTTTATGAACTCTGGGTTTGAATTGTAGCCATTTGCAAGGAAATGGGGAAAGGAGTTTGGAGGCAGAGCTGTTACAAAAATTAAAAAGGAAAATAATAATAGCAATGGAAAATAGACTTTAGAAAGCTTTTCCAAACTGGGACTGTTCTGGCTGGAAGTTTAGCCTGTTGAAGGTCCCCAGCTGTAAAACCCAGATCTTGCCTGGGCAGGCATATCTCACTTGTGGATGTTTGAAGACCAAACGGAACCTTTCCTCTAATCTCTAACTCTGCTGCTTTTCTTGAGGAGAGAACAAGCATTATGGCCTGTTTTACTAGCATAAATTGTCCCTGTAATGCTGAATATCTCTAAAAGAGGAGTTAGATGTTAATTTGAAGGTCTGTTTGACTCACTCCTTCCTTCTTCCTCATGTTGTTCCATGGCTCAAAACTGCCTTTCAGTGTCTTAAAATCTCTCTTGTTTTCCCACTCTCTAAGAGTTTCTTATAATTGGGAGGATGGCACCTCCCTCATTCAACATCAGGCAGTGTCCCATGGCAACTGGAGCAATTGTTGACCTGGAAAAATAACAGTGGGGAAATATAGTAAAATGTTTTTACTAAAGCCAAGCAGTTGGGAAGGATAAAAGCCAGCAGCAGAGCCCTGTGCTGTAGGATGCCCATGTCTCTAGTAGCTGCTCTGTAGGCAGTGTGGCAGGGAGAAGGTAAGCGAGTACTTGTTTCATTTCTTCACTCTGAAGAAATGGAAATTGGTTCCCCATAGCAGAGATATCAGTAGTCATTGGTGAGCTCATCATCCCTTTCTGCTTTTGTGCCAGGAACCAGTGAGTGAGACCAACTCAGCAAAGTCTCTTTCCAGGGCACATGGAAAGGGCTTTACTGGAGTGCCAGGGCTCAAATGAATGAGCCTGTGTCACAGTCTTGTATGTGGCAGTACAGGCAGCATTGGCCTCTGCCAGGGAAGCCACCTCCCTGGAGGTAAGCTCACTCCCTCCCTCCTGGAGGAAGATTGGGAATTATGCCCTCCAGCCTGTGTGCGTTCTTGATTCAAGCTGGGAATGAGGGGTTGCCTGTGGTGAGTTGTATCTTTGTCTTATTTGCTCCTCACACACACACCCTCCACTGCATGAAGCCACCCTGTTGGTGTTTTAATTTTTTAGGACAATACAGCCATTAAGTGAGGTCTTTTGGGAGAGATTTGTTCTGCCTTAGAAGTGAGATTCCCTTCTCTTTTGTAAGCTTCCAGATGATTCTTAATGTAATTACTTTTGATCATATGATAGCAGGTTTATTTCTCTTCTATAAGCAAAGACCAAGAGGAACTTTGCTTTAACAGAGTGGGTTTTTTTAATTGTCTGATGTATTTCAGGGCTTTAGACTCTAAGGGTGACTGGACCTTTTAGGACCTGGGCAATTCTGGCTGCAGCTAGTTATCATTATTCAGTTGACAAACAGCAGTATGAAGAGAAAGACAAAAAGTTTTTCTGTCTCTAGCTTTTTCTTATATCTGCTAGTTTGTCTTTCATGCTACATCTCCCTCAAAGTTAAAGCTTTGCACTCAGTTCTCCTTAAATACCATCTGATTATTCTGCACAAACCCATCTTTCCTTACTGGAGAGTGATGCAAAATCAAGCGCATGGGGAAGTTTGTCCATGTTTCCATCTGGTACGGTGCGAGTCCTTAGCCTGACAAAAGGCATGTCTGGTGTCAGAGCTGAAGGTCCCAGGGGTAAGACTGAGATCCTCATCAACAGGAGGCTGCTGTCTTTGAACTTCAGATCTGATGCATTTCCTGAAGAAAGACTGGAGGTTGGATGGGCATCCGTCCTTTGTTTTCTGGCTTGTTTTGTGCCATGGCTTGTAAACATTCACACATCTATGTGAATTGGAGATTTTCTTCTCTTTAATTTTGCACGTTAAGGTACAGAATGTACTGGGCACAGTCCTGGGCAACCTGTTCTGGTTGACTCAGCTTGAGCAGGGGCTTTGACTAGATGATACCAAGAGGTCTCTTCCAGTCTAAACAGTTCTGTGATTCGTATGCTGTGAACGAAGCCATGATCTAGTGTGATCTTTGACATGGAGATTGAGTTTTCTGTTATCGCAGTGCCACAGTTCTGAGTTTGTGAGGCAAACAAGACTGTGCTGCCTTGGACAAAAGTAAATCTGTGGCTAATGTAAGACAGGGACTGTGCAAGGGAGGCTGGAGGCCTGAACACAGTATTGCTGTGTTTAGTGGAATGCTTTTGAAGAGAGGACAGTGTTACTGTTAAAGCCTCGGAAGAGTCAAGGGAGAGAGCGTTTATCTCCAACTAGTCAGAGCATTAGTCTTTGATTCTCTATATAGTTTCTGGAAATTCATGTTATCCATACAAACAGACAGTCCTTTTTTCGAACTTCCATTAATCTTTGCCTGTGTGGTGTATTATGGCATGGAGTTTCATGTGTAAAATTGGAACTCTGCAAGATTAATGGTTAGTCTGCTATGAATGATAGTTCTCTGTTAGGGAACATGGGAGCTATGGTCTCATACATAGCAGCTTGGGAGACTTCAGTTCCCACAACCAGGATAAAATTTGTGGGAGGATTTACTAATAAAAAGAGAATGTAGCAATACTGAAATAGAAGACCTTGCTAAATGACAAATGGAGGGAAAATGATGATGTCTCTGATTGAAAGATGTGAAGACCAAGCAGGAGGCTATTTGCATATATGTAACCCACACAAAATCAGAGATGAGAGGACTTCTGAAAGACAGTGCAGGTCATGGGACATCAGAGGCAATGTGACTTCTGAGTCTTATAATCTGTTTACTTCATTCATGCATAAAATGCACAATTGCTGGATTTTAAGGCTTTTTTATGGCTAGCCTGTGATATATATTATGAAATTATTCCAATTTCTGTGGGAAATTTTCTGTCTAAAACAAGGGTATAATAAACCAGTGGGAGTAATGGGAGAAACCAAGTCTGAATGTTGGGAGAAATGTGCTACTGGTATGTTCTTCTTCCAAAAGAAAAGATGGGTGTCAGGAAGAATGGCTCAATAGGTATGTCTAATTGCCTTGTTTCTGAAAAGCACTTGATATGTTGCTCATAAAAATCGTAGTTGATTCTAGTAGAGTGAGTGCTTACTTTTCCATGGCTAGCATCAGGAGGATGATTAGCAAGACTGTGGGAACCCCTTTTTTCCATGAAGCCTTCCCTATTGTCCTACCACTTTAATTTCTTTGGGATATACTATGGGACTAAATCCACAGACTCAGTATCTTCTTGTTTAAAAGAGGTTTTTCTTCTCTCGCAGGTGCTCTGAACAAAGCCTCTAGAGAAGTGTCTTGGGCTGCCTGTGGGACTGGGGAGGACTTAGCAGAGGCGAGTTATCCATATGAGACAAGAGGCTAGCAAAATTGTACTTTTACGGGGAGGAGTGAATATTCTGGAAGCCCAGGACCAGTAGACACAAAGACCTTCAAAACATCAATCATTGACTCAAATCCAACTCCTATTTTAATCATCTCAAGCCAGTGACATTGTGCAGTAGCTCTTTGACCTGCATGTGCTAGATGTCGTTGCCTCTTTTTTGGAAGAAGCACCATGCCATGTATTGACATTTACACAGTACAAAAACCGGAGCTGATAGATTTCCCACACAGAGCCATTAAACCTCACTGAAAACCCTGCCATGTCCAAATGAAGGGTTTTTATGTGGGAATGAGCCACAAACTAAGGTCAATACCTCTTGAGTTAGTTAGAATTGGAAAAAGCTAAAAACTTAGCTTTTGTAAAGAAGACAGGACCACTGTCATGTCTGTACAGCAGCTAGCACAATGGCACCTCAGTGTCAGCTGTCCCCTCTGTGAACTACCATGGCACAAACGAGGTATTATACCTGTTCTGGGGACAACTAGAAGTCTGTTAGTTTGGCAGTGTTCCTCAGTGCCAGCTGCCTTTATTAAATGACTCATGTGTGAATACATACAAGAAAATTGTAGTTGCGGTGGAAAAACAACCCCCTGCGTTTACTTCAAGGGTATCAGAAATGGGGATAAATCTGTGCCACTTTCCCCATTCCCAGTTGGAAAGTAGTTTAAAGACTAGCAAGGAAGGAAAATATTTTCTGATTTCTTTAACAGCAATGTAAATATAGAAGGGGAAAAGGTAGCTTTTGCGAAGGAGGAGAAAAAAGGTGGCAACAGGCTTTTTGGGGAAAAAAATCCCCAAACAATCCTGGAGGATGGTCACAAAATAGGTGGGTTGACTTAATAGCTGTCAAAGTCAGAATTTCTCCAATATTCCTGTTATTTCTCTACATCAGCTGTATGTGTCTTTCATAGGCACCTAGTTAAGTGTAGTTGATCTTTTGGGTCTCTGGGAGGTTGAAACACTCCAAGGATGTTTCCCTAGGAACAGTGGTGGAGGCAAAATAGGCCCGTAGCAGTTGAATGGTTGCGTGCTGCCTCACCTTCTACAAAAGTCAAGCACAGCACATCAGACGCTTTTAAAATGGAAACACAACATGTAACCTTTTGAAACCTAGTGCCACTGGATACTGTTGTGGGCAAGTAACTTGTGAGACTCAGCTAAGAATGATGGGAATGCTTGTTGTTATTCTGGATAAAAAGGTGTAAGGAATAATAAAACTCATCTTGCAGTGATCATGTTATTCCAGAACTGTCTCTTCTAAAGGTTTGTTTTGAAGTATTGCATTTTCCTTTGACTCATTTGGTTTTGGACATTTCCAGAGACACATACTGAGCTGCATAGCTCAGAGGTTTGATCTAATAACTTCCAGGTATGTGCTATGCAGCATAATAAAAGTCACTTTAGGAACAAGGTAGGTAGGGTTTCCTCTAACTAAGAAACTCAGGAACAGTGGGATCTATCTGACCTACAAAAGCTTGGTTTCAGATCTCTCACCCCTTCTCAAGAGGCAACTACCAAGTTTGTTCAGTGTTAGAGCATGCTTTGAGTAAGTGGGTATTTAGGTATACAGCACGTAGATTGGTCAAGTCCATTGGCCGACCCAGAGCAAATGTTCTTGAAAATTCTTGATAGACAAAATATGTGAATTGTCGTGACTCTTGGAGCATTTAAGGGTGTTCAGTGGTACTGTAAGACTCTAGGCTGGTGGGGATAACATAATGTTATTGTTTGCATTTCTGTGAAATCCTGTTTCTTTTATTTCTATTACATTCTTCAGAGTTGTCCTGTAAGAAAGCAAGATGAGTCTGTTCTTTGACTTGTGTGTGTGTGCCTTCAAGGGGGAAGTGTGGGTACGTACATAGGACAGCTAAAGTTAACATGCCACTTCCATTTGTGGGTGCCTTGCAAGATGATAGTGCTGTTGACAGGATGTGTCTTTATTTCAGCGGTGGGTTTTGGAGATTCAGTTGTCCACGTGATGTGGATGTGGTAGGCCATGATGGTTATAAGCTGCATGTCTGGGAAGCTAAGGGCAGGGTATGTTCGTTGTGCTTGGGAAAGAGTTGGTGGTGCAGTAAGGTTGAAATAGCAGTAGGCTGTGTGTTTTGTGTTTCTGCAAGTAAGAGGATACAATGGGAGTTTGAGGTTGGGAGGTGAGGATGTGTATACGGGGAGGGGGTACGGGCGGGTGTGTGTGGTTAGTTGGGGTGGACGCCTGCAGGATATGAGAGGGGGAGGGTGGGGGAAGTGGCTTGGGCAGCAGCAGGGCAACGTTCAGTGTTCACGATGAAGCCTTTTCTTTCTCCTTGCCCCCTAGATCTCCTACCCCCCAAGTGATGAGGACAGCGATGACTCTGAGGGAGAGAACCAGGAACTTGCTCAGATCGACAGAGGTAAAGGGACGAGATAGGAGGATCCTGGGACGCTACAGCTGAAGTTCATTTTGCTTTTCACTTGTGCTCTTGGAAGTGCCTCCTTCTCTGTCCCCAATGTACCACAACCCGATGCATTAAGTCAGTCACCTTGAAGTCTTTGGGACCTCACAGGGAGAAGCTGTTGTTATCAGATGCTGCAGTTGAACTTTTGTTACCAGAGATAGACATCATTAACCACATGTTAAGGCCCCCGTGCTGCAGACATGGGGCAGAGAAGGTCTACAATTGGGCCGGCAGCAGAGCTGGGACTAAAAATTTATCTTCTATTCCATGCTTGTGCACCTGCATCATCGTTGTTCTAGGTTTCCTCTTCCTTGTCATTTCCAGTTTTGACCTTCCCTTTCTGCATTCCCCTGGACTCACTTGTTTGATTAGCTTGTTCCCTTCGTCCTGTAGTTGTTGGTATTGGGCAGTCCTATTCTTGAATCTAGCTGAGGATCTTTCATAGAGGAGAGACAGGTGCTCTGCTATTGTTTTTGGACCTGGTATGAAGTCGCTTAGAGCTGTGGGTGAAATCTGTAGCAAATGCATCTCTTCAGCTATCCTAAGTCTCTGCCATTTGTGCATGCCTTGTGTTTTATCATAATTTAGTCAAATTCAAGTGGATTCTTATGCAAAGGCAGAAGTTGTTAAATTCCTGACCCACAGGACATGTCCTGTCAAAATATAAATCCCTGCTCCACATGCTTAAAATGGAAAGAACTCAGCAGAACACGTAAAGCATTCCCAGCTTACGGCTGAAGGCAGGTTCTCTTGTATGGCAAGCCTTGTAATAGAAAGAGGACCTTTACCTCCAGAAACCAGATTTCTGTTATTTGAGCCACAGACGTGCTGCTTAGAATATTGTAAGTAACTTACCTCCTCTGTCCTGAGAACTAGTCACTAGAATTTAATGTTTCTAGCTAGAGGTAAGTGCCTAACCACACATTTGCAAGATCATGTCTTCTTGACCTTCAAGGGTTGAGGTGGGCAGCAGGTCCATGTTCTTGCTCTGCAACTAGACTTCCAGGTGACAGTTTGCAAGGGATTGTCTAGCAGTCTGGTCTAAACAAAGTTCTGGAAACTTTCAAAGGGAAGCATTCAGTGTGTGTGTGGGGGCTGTTTCTTCTGGGGGGGAAAAAAAGTCAGAAAACAGCTCAGAAGTTTACTTGGGAGGCGGTAAAAAAAAAACATGTCAGGAGAAAGCAGGACCAGTTTATTAGGGTGTGGGATGCAGATCTGCTCTGCCACTCCTCTATCTCCTCCTCCTACCAGAGAGAAGACGGAATTGTACCTTGACCCCTCTGGCCACTAACCAGCTCCAGAACCAGGAGAACCAATGCTGCAAGGTTCGGGCCCTCTTCCATGCCAGCCTTGACCGCCACAGCTCGGAAGAGGAGCTGGAGCGCATCAACCGAGAGTTTGCTGCTGAGAAGCGGAAGTGGTCCCAGGTCAGCAGGCTTGCCTGCTGCAGCGACAGCAACAACACCTCCTCCAGTGACGAAGAAGTGAAGAACTTGTGTACTATGTCCTTCCGGCCTGTGGCAGAGCAGGCTGATGGCCTGCACACCAGCCCAAGCCCCGTGCTGTTCAGTGCCTCCCCTCCCAAGAGACTCCAGCCCCTGGTGCGGAGCCCAGCCTCCAGACCTTTAATCTTCACAAGCGTTGGGGCAGGCCTTGAGCAAGTCATGCCTTGTAAGAGACATCGACAAGGATATGGGGATAAGGTCAGCAGGCCCAGCCTTGACCTGGAAAAAATGCAGCAGGTAAGGCAGAACTTCATATGAGGAAAGCAGCATCACCTGAGAGGTGTTGTAAGCAAAGACAGAAAAGGATTATTGAGGTAGGGTTCAGTAAAGTCATAGGGTTGTTTCTTGTGATCACGTCTTCAGAGGCATAATTGGTACTTCTGCTGTCTGTCTACGATAAACTAGGCCTAAGTGTAGATACCTCTCTTGAGAGGTAAAGCCGCTGCTACTTGTGTGGCTTTTGCTACAGGTGGGCTGTTCTCTTGCTACCCCCATTAGGAAGGCAGCACCCATACTGTCAAGTTCATTGCATGACATGGGAACAAAATCACTGGAGTTAATTTTTGCCAAGTTGCCCCTGCTGCTATGAGCTGACCCATACCATTTACTCCAAAATAAATTAATTGCTTAGGGGTGTATAAAGAAATATCTTTGTGATGAAAGTGTTTGTAGACTTAATGATGATAGGTATTTCCACACTTGTTGACCTCCTTGGGCCCAGGTCTCTCTCTGCCTCCTAGGAGTTTTACAGCAATATAAAACAGTGCTTTTTACCTCCTTAACACCTCACAAATACAAACTGTTTACAGTTTGCTCTAGATGCAGTTACTCTTGATTTTGCAGGACTTTTGTAGGGGCCTGGGACTGAGGTGCATAAATACTAGGAGTTTGCCTCAACTCTGCAGAGGCTGGGAAATAGGGCATGCCTGGTACTGGGGGGGTGGGCTGCCCAGCACGGTGCCCATCTGGTGCCTCTCTTTCAGAAGGCATTGCTGTAGAGTTAGTATTTTAGCTCACTCTTCATTATTTGTTTTTCTTCTTGCACTGGTGTAGTGTCAGTTTGAAAGAGTATCTGCAGACATCTGCTGACCCTGGTAAATTGCAGTAAGTTAAAGACAGTTATTTTAAGTTCTGAATTTCCTCTCATTAGGGAAGAATGTCAGTGCCTCTGGTTGGTTGGATGTGCTAGTTTTAACCTCACTAACAACACCCACTTTAAGCCTACAAGATGGACCCACTAAAAGAAAGGACTATGTATTTATTTTCCAAGATCTATAAAAGTGAGAACCCTCCATTTCCCTATTACATTGCTGCTTGTTCTTAGCCCTGCTGGCAGCATACATCCCATGAATACATAATGCAGAGACTTGAGGTTTCAGTACACTTCCTCACCCCCTCTTCACCCTTCTCGCCAAGTTTCTGCTCACAGTACATTCAAAAGGCCCAGTCTTGCATTTCACATCACCCAAATCTTCTACTGATACTGACAGACTTTAATTAGTCTCACATCCTAATGAGAGGAGAAAAAAGCTGGTAAGCCTGTGCCCAGCCTTCTTTTTTTTCCAGAGTGCATGTGAGTAAATGGAGAAATTTTCCTTTTGGCCCAGGTTCTTTCTCTGATTTGGATCCCAGGTATAGCATCTACCTGCTCTGCCTTAAGTTCCCTTCAGCAGTGTGTTTGGGAGTGTGTTGGTGAAGGTTAGAGGCTAATGTAATTAAGCTTTCCAAACTGCTGTAGTTTCTCTGGGAAACCTTGTGAGAATGATTTGCTTCCTGGTCCGACTGCGCTCTACACTTCTGGATTAATTGTGGCAAAGATTTTTGGAAAAGAAGTTGAAATCTGGAGTGGAGGTGGGTTGTGTGTTTTTAAAAAAACATTTTTACTGCAGATGAAGTGTTAATGACACCTACTAGGTTGTGGAATCTCTGTTATAAAGAAAGGATATTCAGCTAGTGGTTTTAATTTAGAAGTGTACTTTTTTGGGTGGGGGGGGTGGAGGAAACATGCAGAGTAAGATGCAGCCTGAATACTGTAACAGTGTTTGGTCATTTATATTATTTAATTTTCAACCAGTAACATCTTGAAGCTTTATGGTTACTTCTTGTGTGATTAGGAAGTCTTGTTCACTGCATGGCTTTGCTTGCTACCTGTACTTGTTTCTGCTGCAAAAATCACGACAGAAATAACAATCGTGTTATAGATTCAGTCTTCTACTGACATTTGGATTCCCATCAGCTTAGCAAAAATCAGCGATCTCATTTCTTATGACAGTGATGTGAAATCTGGGTTTTGTTTTGAGTTCTGGCACAAAATCTTTGTATGAAGCTGGGCAAGTCTTGTTCAGTACTGCCATTCCCCACCTGTAAAATGGGACCAGGGCATTTCTTTCTTGGTCTGTTTTCATTCTCCAACAAAAATGCCTCTTATTAACTGTCTGGGCAGCTCTTGGCATCATGTAGTTTTTAGTCAGGTTAACAATGCAAACGAGGAATGATAATATTAAACTGGCTACTCTAAGGCTTCATCTGGACTCTGAACAGCAAGCTATTCTTGCTTTGAGATTCTTATCCTTACTATCATGTTCTTGCCCATGAGAATACAACTGAAAAACTTGATCAGATGGAAACTTTTCTGAGTAGCAGATGTGGTTTTCACTCTTGTCCCTGAGCCCTACTTCCCATTCCTGCATCTCTACAAAGCTGATAGATGACAAAGAGTATCAGGCAAGATTAATTTGTGCCAGAAACAAATGTGTTCTGAGACAAGATGATACTTTCGGGTGCATGATATGGTATGGGTTACTCAGTGGTGGGTGAAGAGATGCCAAGTGCTTTGTCTTTGCATCAGATCCAGTTTATGTTGAATGGTGATGGAAAATTGGTCCAGAGAATTGTGGTGTGGGGATGCTTAAGCAGCTTTTGCAGGAAGGCCGTGGATCAATGGCATATGGTGTCCAAATGTCTTCCTGTGTTCCAGTGATTTTGGTGCCTTTTGGTAAGGAAGGGGAGCAAATTTGGGAGATACAAGTGGGTTTGGGGCAATCTGAGTGCTTTTAAGGGGTTAGAGAATTGCTGTGCCTGTTAGAGAATGTAAGAGAATTGTACCTCCATGGCCTGTGGATAAATGGAAACCTCCATCATCTGGGCCTTTCAGTTCAGCCTCCCTCAGCAGGAAAGACTGCACAGGAACAGGTTTAAAAAGTCCCATTCTGGTTAAGTGCCAGGCCATGCCTTTCTGGTTTCACGGGGCAATGCGATTCTGCCCTTTTGTGCCCCAGCCTTGAGTTTGGACAGCTGGTGGGTGTATTTCCCACCCTGGCTGGCTGGTCAGCTGGGCACACAGGCTCCTCCCTATGGAGGCTGAGTGAGGGGAATTCAATATATGCTTTTCTTCACTCCTCCAAAGGACTAGAAAATTAGCTCAGAAGACTTCCCCCTTTCTTTCCCTGGCTCATGCAGACAGCTGCATTGCTGCAGTGAATGTCTGCTCTCAGCTGCCCCTTGATCATGGTCCTTGGAGAGCAACCTCATTACACACAGGCCCTGCTGCCAGCCACTTGCTATTTAATGAAGGCTGTGCATGTCCTAGAAAGACTGGGGCGGCTGCCACCCTGCTAACCTCAGCAGATCTGACTTTTTTGGCAATACTGAGAGCACGGACATCCTTTGATGGCTCAAAGTGAAGGTACCGGGGGATGCAAGGGATGGCTCAGGTGTAAGGAAGTCCAGGGTGTCACAAAAACTCTTTGGAGCTGCTGAGCTCATTCCCAGGGGATGTGAATAATTGGTTTTGGCATGTTGTGTAAACAGAGGAAGTAAAGGGTCCATCCTCCTGTACCGTTTAGTGGGACTGGGTAGAACTCTTCTCAAATCTACTTTTAGCTGAGTTGAGAAGTCAGTGCAGCATTTGCAGGGAGAGAGATCATAAGAGATGTCTCTCGGTGGAGAGCAGCTTTGGGTTGGCAGGATGAGAAATCCAAATTGACTTCATTTATGTGTGGGTAGGTGGCTGGTAGGGAAAGCATTGCTTTAAAGTACAAGGCAGAGAGTTTGGGTACATGGGTATATTTCCTGTTATGCTACAAAGTCACTAGGTAGTTCTGAGCAAGTTGTAAAACCTTTCTGTCATGGTCTGCCTGCATGTTTGAGTAGATAATATCAAGCTTGTATTGTCTTATGGAGGCTTAATGCATTATTTAAAATGCTTTGAGATTCTAGGATGAAAAAGGCCAGCACAGAAGAGAAAAACACATCCTCAACATGATTTTGGATGCTAGTCCTTCTGCTGAATATTTGAATACTGGCATTTTGGTTGGACTGGGCCTGGTAGGGCGATTAACACTGAAAGCTTTCTTCGGGCTGATACTGTTTGTACAGAGGCTGCAGGACAGCACTCGCCACATGTGACCAAGGACGAGTGTGTGACCCCTAGTATGCTGGGGTCTGGGCCTCAGGCTGCTAATGGCTCCAGGGTAAGATTTCCATATCCTTAGCACAGCTGGGCTTTGCCGTTGCCTGTCTCTCCAGGACTTGACAAATAGATTCCAGATAGAGAACCTGTGAGCTTATGAGTCCTTTTCACCTTGGACTCCTATTTGAATCCAGGCCCTGTCAGCTCCTGAAAATTGTTATCATCTGTTTGCCCATCTGAGCTTGCCTCTGTGCCAAGGGGGTGCTGGAAAACCCACTGCTGGTGCTGGTGGCAGTATCATCGTTGTCTCTGCCCTGGGCCTTGCTCTCCAGAGGGACTGAGTGGAGTTCAGGGGCCTGTGCTGAGCATAACAGCTTACACCATTTCCAAAGGGGCCCAATGCCAGAACTTGTCTCTCCCAGGTGTGAAAAGTTGGGCCATAGCAGTTCTTTGTCCTCGGGTGCAGTAGAGTGCTTGTTGAAGCAATGCAATAAGGAAACTGTTGCAGAAACTGATTGCACCATTACAGAATGAGAAATCCTGCTTCTGGTAACCTGCTGCAATTTTGCTTTTATTTTTCACCCTCAGAAATATCCTATAACAGCTATTCCTCCAGCACAGAAATCCCCGTCTATCTCACCCCTGCCAGCATTTCGCACTGAAGTAGCCAGCAAAACAAATGCTATGCCCGGCTGCTGTGAGGCAATCCTAGCATGAGAAAGTCTGGGGCTGAAAAAGATTTATTAGATTGTCTGGTCTACTTGCCTGCAAGGATGTAGTTCTGTGGCAGGAGGCTCTGGGACTCTATAGACATGTACCACATGAGTGGGTGATGGGGCATGGTAGAGGTGTCTCATTCTTTGTGTCTTTGGAGGAGCTGAGGAGATGCTCTCTTCTGTTTGATGTCTGTTATAAAGACTCTTTGGCTCAGTGCCACCCGGCTGATGTCTGGCTTGCTGATTAAGGCATTTGTAGTTTGACAGTGGCAGAGAGAGGGAGGGTGGGAAGGAAGGGTGCCTTCTGAGAACACCCAATTCTGAGAGGTAGATAGAGACTCAATAATGAGGGAGGGCATAAGGAACTCCACCCTGCCCTGGGGAGGTGATTATAACTCTGCCAGACAGCAGATATCTTTGCTTCTTTCTCTGTGTCCCCTAAGTGTTCCCTGGATGGTTATCTAATCCATGCAAAAACGTGCTGTAATGGAAGTGCCTGTGTGCTGCCAGGGCTGGATGAATCAGAGCATAAGAGATGTAGAACTTGGCCTAGCTGCTTCCTAGAAAGGGTAATGATTTCCTCTTCTTTCCTGAAAGAGGCAAGTGAGTTGACTATGTTGTCACTTCACTGACAGTAAGGCTTACCTGCTGCCACGGTGCCAGCTTGTAAATGCTAAGGGCAAGGCAGGTATGATAATATAGTCCTATTTCTAAGCTTTCAGCATCAATCAGCGTGACAGAGGTTAGAGCATTCTCACAGAATGGTTGTGGTTGGAAGGAACCTCTGGAGGTCATCTTGTTCAACCCCCCTGCACAAGCAGGGTCACCTACAGCCAGTTGCCTAGGACCACGTCCAGATGGCTTTTGAACATTTCTAAGGATGGAGACCCTGCAACCTCCCTGGGCAACTTGTGCCAGTGCTCAGCCACCCTCACAGTAAAAGTGTTTCCTGATGTTCAGAAGGAACCTCCTCCTGTATTTCAGTTTGTGCCCATTGCCTCTGGTCCTAGCACTGGGCACCACTGAAAAGCACGTGGCTCCATCCTCCCTTCAGAGATTTGTACACAATAATAAGAGCCCCCTGAGCCTTCTCTTCCCCAGGCTGAACAGTCCCAGCTCTCTCAGCCTCTCCTCATAGGAGAGATGTTCCAGTCCCTTAATCATCTTTGTGGCCCTCTGTTGGATGCTCTCCAGTAGCTCCATGCCTCTGTTGTACTGAGGTCCCCAGTACTGGACACAGTACTCAAGGTGTGGCCTCACCAGTGCTGAGTAGAGGGGAAGGATCACCTCCCTCAGCCAGCTGGCAACATTCCTCCTAATGCAGCCAAGGATACTATTCACCTTCTTCACAGCAAGGGCACATTGCTGGCTTATGTTCAATCTGGTGTCCACCAGGACCCCCAGATCCTTTTCTGCAAAGCTGCTTTCCAGCTAGGTGGTCCCCAGCATGTACTTGTGCTTGGGGTTGTTCCTCCCCAGGTGCAGGACTTTGCACTTCCCCTTGTTGAACTTCATGAGGTTCCTGTCAGCCCATTTCTCCAGCCTGTTGAGGTCTCTCTGGCTGGCAGCACAACTCTCTGGTGTATCCGCCACTCCACCCAGATTTGTGTCATCGGCAAACTTGCTGAGGGTACGCTCTGTCCCATCATCCAGGTCATTAATAAAGATGTTGAACAGGACTGGATCCAGTACTGACCCCTTGGGTACATAACTAACTATTGGTCTCCAACTAGACTTTGTGCCATTGATCACAACTCTCTGAGCTTGGCCATTCACCCAGTTTTCAGTTCACCTTGCTGTCTGCTCATCCAGCCTGTACATCAACAGCTTCTTTATGAGGTTCTGTGTTCTTGTACATCATTGAAATACATAATGAATTTTTGTGCAAGTCTGCTCCAATTCTGTGTGGCACTTCTGTCCCGCACCATGACATCTGTTGATACTATGTTCGCCTTTCAGGTGTGCTGCTAGCAGACTTTCAGTCTGATCACGCATTTCTCTTCAGACCTCTTACACCATTGTGTCAGCCCTGGCACAGAGTGTGTTGGCTTGTCCATTCCTAAGGCCAAACACTTCTGCTTTTCTCCCTTCCTTCCTTGTTTTACCTGAGTACATTTTTGATCTGGTTTTGTAATGCATGCAAAGGGGCAACAGTTCAATGGAGAGATGGATGAGTGAGCCAATGTGTGAGTGCTTCTGTCTGGAAATATTTATCTATCTCTTTTTCCCTGGGTATCTGGCCATGTACCTTTGCCTTCTCTTCTTGGGTGCTTGCATGTTGGTGGATATAGCTATTTGGACTACCATGGGGCCTAGGTAGCATCTGGGCTGTCTCCAAGCGTGAGCCAGTAGCTAGAACATCAGCTGAAATATCTGAAACCTGGTTCCTTGAGGTGCTGCTTTGGATCATGAAAGAGTGGGGATTAGGTTGGTCAGGGTGATTTGGAGTGCACCAGAGAACTTGTTTGAGGAAAAGGAAGATAAGGGAAGGAAATTAGATGTGGCTGAAGTTTGGGAGAGTATGTGTTGAAGGCAGGAGAGATCTGTGGGATAGGAAGGGGAAGGAGATAGTAAGAATGGGTGGAGACAGAGCTAGAGAGAGTCATTTTGTTGTATTTAGATTCCCAAAGGGACAATAATAGCACCTGGCACCAGTGGCAGTAAATTATAAGCCCAAGTTTAAAGCCAATGGCTTATCATTTAGATTGGCAGGCTTGCTGGCTACCTTCTCAACCCTGCTGTCTTTCTTTTTTCTCTAAGCTCTAAATCCTGGTTAAGAAGGTATTAGACTGAAGCTGATTCTTTGGCTGCAGACCAGAGAGAGGAGTTCAAATGGGCATATGGGCACCACTGGCATGTGTCCTTGGGATGTGACTTAGGGAGAAGTGCTGAGTGATGCTGGTGATACTGTGTGAGGCTTGGACTCTTGGTGTGACTGAGGGGTAGGTAGGCCTGGAGGTAATAAATTTTGAAGAAGAAAAAAAAAAGGTGCTCTTACCTGGAAGTGGCTGCCAGAATCTCTGCATGTGAATGGACAAGGTTGGGGTCGTGACCTCTTTAGCATTTTTCTCTCAAAGCACCACAGAGTAATTCCTACTGAACTAGTAGAAGGAAAAGCCCAGTCTCCTGTATCTACTGGGAGTGGTTTATGGTGGGCTGCCAGCAGGCCACAAAAACCATCACTCAGCAAAACCTAGAGATCCTAACTGCAGCAACAACACAACTGGTTGAAATGTGATTTGAAGTGGGGTGAATGGCAGTCACAGAGTGGGCGCTGGGTCGGATACCCAAGGGTGGCCATCCTGCAGCATATCCCTGTTCTGTCTCTTGTGTGTTAGTTGCTGCCTGTCCTTTTTGAAGAAGGTTTTCCAAAGGATGTTTTGTTTCTTGTTTTGACACAGTACAATGCAGAAGGATAATGCTGGCACATTCTCTTTCCCACTCTCTGAATTCAGCCCAAGTAGCCTCGAGGGCCTGACAGATTAAGTTTTGCTGCAACCAGCAGGACCAGTTAGTAGATGTTGCTTGGAAGTGAAAGTCGGGACCTTCTCTGCAATAGGTCTGGATTGTCCTCACCATCCTGAGCCTTGGTGTGTCTGGACTAGAAGGGCTGCTTGGGTTGGGTCCCAGTGTGGCTGTTGAGTTGGCCAGATACCTCTCCATTCCCACTCCTCCCTCAGCATGTGGCTCATTGTGATACAAATATCTCATCATTGCCTGGGGAGAAAAGGAGTTTGCAGGCAGCTTCACCATATGCTGTCACTGCCCACGTTGTATTTGGTCTGCGGGTGAATGGATCTCTCTTCAGGCATGGTAAGTTACATCTTTTGCTTATGGTAGCAATCTCTGAAAAGGAGAAAGCTTCACAGTTTACTTCTTTGGAAGATCAGCGAGGTGAGCTTCCGGAGACGGGAAAGGGGAAATGGCTATTTGGAACCAAGCTGGTTATTCCTCGTGTAGTCCAGAAAGTGTGTGATGGTGGTTGCAGTTTTCTGCTTGCTTTTCTGACTTATTACATAAATTAAGAAACTGAAATGAGTGGAAGAGATAGGTTAGGCTTTTTCTTTTGTTCCTATCCTACCACCACCATTAAGCATTGATTTCCCAGCTTAAGCACTTACACAAGTGAGCGGTCTCTTAGAAATCAGCACCCACATGATAACAGGGGTGGCTACTGCTTAAAAATCAGATGGTAAGAGACTTGTTCAAAGCAGAAGCAATGGTAGCAAGGAATGGAAAGCAAGAGCTTGTTTTTCCCTTTGCTTTCTGCTGGCACTGCATAGCCCCATATCTCTGAAGTAGGACACCTTCCTCATCTAGCACGGCTTGGCACTGGTGTTTGAGAGGTGACACAGGTGTGCTTTGTACCCTGTAGTCTCCTGTGGGGCAGTGCCTGTGAGTGAGAAGGAAGGAGGGAGGTGGTAGTGTGGGTTTGGAAACAGCGGAAACAGGGCGGTCACGTGATGGTGCAGATTAACTATTAATATTGGGCTTCTGTGCTCCAGTTTTGCCACTGAAAGCAAGCAGCTTGTCCCAGAGCATGTCTGAGACTTGAAAATGCAGCAGCCATTACTGTTCAATGGGCAGAAGCTGGCTGAGCTTTTAACACCAAGCCCATGACTAGAGTAAACACTCTAGGAAATACTGGTTTTAAGACAAGCTTTGGCATGGTAGAATCTCCAGCCTGGCTGTCAACAGAACCACAGTATCATTAAGGTTGGAAAAGACCTTTAAGATCATCAAGTCCAACCATCAACTGAACACCACCATGCCCACTAAACCATGTCCCGCAATGCTACGTCCATGTGTTCCTTGAACACCTCCAGTGATGGTGACTCCACGACTTCCCTGGGCAGCCTGTTCCAATGCTTCACCACTCTCTCAGTAAAGAAATTTTTCCTAATATCCAGCCTGAACTCCTAATATCGAGTCTGAACCTCCCTGGCACAACTTGAGGCCATTTCCTCTTGTCCTATCACTCATCACTTGGGAGAAGAGGCCAACACCCACCTCTCTGCAACCCCCTTTCAGGTAATTGTAGAGAGCGATGAGGTCTCCCCTCAGCCTCCTCTTCTCCAGACTGAACAACCCCAGTTCCCTCAGCCGCTCCTCATCAGACTTGTGCTCCAGACCCCTCACCAGCTTCGTTGCCCTTCTCTGGACACACTCCAGCACCTCAATGTCCTTCTTGTAGTGAGGGGTCCAAAACTGACCACAGTATTCGAGGTGTGGCCTCACCAGTGCTGAGTAGAGGGGGACAATCAGTACCCTACTCCTGCTGGCCACACTGTTTCTGATACAAGCCCGGATGTCATTGGCCTTCTTGGCCACCTGGGCACACTGCTGGCTCATATTCAGCCGGCTGTCAACCAGCACCCCCAGGTTCTTTGCTGCTGGGCAGCTTTCCAGCCACTCGTCCCCAAGGCTGTAGGCGTTGCACGGGGTTGTTGTGACCCAAGTGCAGGACCCAACAACACAGCTGTCCTTGGCGTGGGCTGTGGCTTAGCTCTGATTTTCTGCCTTTGCTCTGAATAGCCTCTCCATTGTTGGCTTACATGAGAACTGCACTTGCTGGGCTCTGCTTGTGCTTTCTTTCAGCCTGTTGATGTCAATGGGAGTTTTGGGCATTGGTCCACAGCTCATCTCACAGGAGGAGGCACTCAATAGAGGCATCGACTTCTCGTGTAGATGGAGACTGAGTTAAACCAGAGCAGATTCACTTCTAAAAATCCCTCCCCTTCTCTAGAGCTATGTTCCCAGATACACACTTCTTGTTGAGCTGCAATTGGTTTTGAGGAAATGATGACCAATACGTCAGAGACTAACCCTCTGTCTCCAAGCCAAAACCATATAATTACTTTTTTCTAAATTCAAGGCTTCAAAAGCAAAGGTGTCCTGGGGGTCACAGGTAAATAAAAAAAAGCACAAATAAAGATACTTAAGAGAAACCCTATTAAATTTGCTGATTTTCCTCATTGAAAATAGTATTTTCAATCTCCTGTTGGACTTTGCTTGCTCATGCAAAGCAATTTCCATAGGAATGAATTTGCAAAACTGAGGATCCTCTAGAGAGTTAGGAACTTAGTGTAAATGAGAAGTCTGTGGTCATGTCTCTGCTCGGGCAAACTACATTTTTAATTCTAAAAATGTGCTTGTGTTTTAAAATCCCGGCATATCCTTGCAAGCTATAATTTCACCTTCATGAGTTTGATTATGGAAAAAATAGTTTGAGCTGTTATACAAAAGACAAAACCCTGAATCGCTTTGCAAGTTACTTTGCAATCTTATTGTAAGCATGCTCATTTTTGACAGCATAGATAAGTCTTTTGCCTATCTGTGGAAACTTCAGGAACTCACTATCCTGCATATTGCTTCAAAGGCTCATCAGACACTCCTGTAGGCTCCGGCATGATGGTATGTGGGCATAATACAATCAAGAAACAAGGAACAGTTTAGCAAATCATTTTCCAAATTGCAAAGCTAGTGGATTTGTGCAGTTCCTAGCATAGGTAGAAATACCCTTAAAATGGAGCCAGTCAGACGTCTGATTTTTCTTACTGCTGTAAACCCGTTACTTGTTACATTTAGGCGATGTGGTTTGCAGTTGGGGAAACGGCCATAGGTCGGGGAATGCCCTGGGTTTGTTCAGGGAAGTCTGTTACAGCTATTGTTTTCTGTATGTGCAGGAAAGAGAGACAAGCCTCACATAAGAATGTGGTGTACCTGGCTAGATGATAAGACTGTATATTCAGCGTACCTTAATGTAAGTCTTGAAACCTAAGCTGTGGTGCTTTGTTCAGAGCTCTGATTGAAATAGCACAGTGAGTTCATGATAAGAGTATTTTCATTGTAGTTCTGAATTTGATGTGCTATCAAATCAAGCTTGTAACTTGTTTTCAATTTAATAGAATTTCCTGTCATCCTCTGAATAACATGGCCAGCTCTGTTAGTTTTTAAGTGTTGTTACAAGAATTAGTGTGATTATGAGCAGTGGAAGTGGTGCTCTTGGAAAATGCTTTTTGAGCAGAGAGACTTCTAGTATGACATTTTTTTAGTATTCTTGTATCTTTTCTTTCATCATATACCTAACGTTCTTTTCAAGTCTGACAGCTACAAGAAGTGTGAAAGGCATTTTTGATGTGCTGATTCTTCCCATTTGCATTTTGCAGACTCTTTTACTATGGGCAGTTATGCTAAACAACCTATGGAAGGACCCTAGAGATGAGTGAAATGGTAAATCACAAGAAGCTGAAAAAAATCAGATTGCTATCTCATGATGTGGCTGCTGGTAGGGTCAGAAATAGAAAGCAACAGTAACTACTGCTGCTACTGTGAGACTTGTCTATGTTGCTTGGTCTGCTGAATAAAACTCTGTACTGAGTTGAGACAGTGGTTCATTTGCTTTCCAGACGCAACCATCCAGATCACTCAAACACCCTCAAAACTATTCATATAAATGAGGTATAAATTTTTGCTTTTATTATCAACCTTTTTCTGCACAGAATGAACTTGGCCTTCAGACATTCAGGTCTGTCTTTGTACTCTGCTCTTTCTTCTTTTAATGAGATGATCTGAACTTTTGCCTTTCTGCAGTGTGGTGGGTGAACGAGCCCTCTTGGTCCTAGGACATGACCATTTTGTAAGCATGAGATGGGCCAAAATCCTGAACTGAAAAAAGGAAACACCAAAATGATTTGTGTGTTAAAATTGATAAATGTTTTACGAGCACTGGCATGTGTTACACAGGCTCTGATATGGATCTTGCAGGCTATTGAGTTGAAGGTTTATTTCCAACTATTTGGAAAGTGGATCCTGATGCAGACAATGGAGTGGCATACATGAGGTCAGCAGTTCTCCAACTAGTTCTTCGTGCACAGCTCTAAGGGTTGCCGTGCTCTGCTAACACTTGTTTAGAAGGGTAGTGGCCTGCTTCTGGCTCTGAGCTGGCATATCACTGCTCTTGCATCCTGCAAAAAGTTGGCAGGAGTAATGTGTATCCTGTGCTGGCACCCATGGGCAAGTGGAGATGCTGAAGCTCAGCACATTGAAGTGTCCAGGGAAAAGGCACTGTTTGCCAAATTGGTTGTATTGCTTCTCACATTGGGGAGGCTTCCCTGGACCAGCTCCTGTGCCATCTTGAGCCATGTGCAGCCATGAGGGTGTGAACAAAGGGGTTGCAACAGGGTGTCAAAATCCATAAGTGTGATCACCAGAGCCGAAGGGAACCATATACCTACTTAAGAGGAAGGACAAAGCACAGGTGGGGATACTGGCTCCTCTAAAATCCTTGCAAGCTGTTCATGTGGGTACAGGCCTAGGCCAGCTGTTCAAAGTTGGTAGGTCAAACCCCATCACAAGCTCTGAGCTTCAACCCGCAAACACCACCACGGTCCCCATGTGCTGTGTAGCGTTGTGTTGTGAGGCAGGTGTGGGCAGGCAGTGCTGCATGTGGGCATGGGAGAATGTTCTCTTAGCACAGTGGTTAGTTATGTGCTGCATACATAGATTAGCTCCCTGGAGTAAGAGGCCTTTATCCTGTTAGCTAGCCAGCCACTTCAGCATGTTCCCTTGTCACTAACATGTATGTGAGGTTCAGCGGGCTGGGGAAGCCAGGGGGACAAGTAGGTGGTAGGGTGGGCAATATGGGAACAGTTATGTTCCTTCATAATTTCTCACTGTGGTTATTAATGTTCTACTATTCCCACTTCACGGATGTCTATTTGAAGAAAAAAAAAGGTCTCTCTGGTTTGTTAATCATCTTCTGGCCTGTAATTTCTAATACAGTACTTGTTTATGTACAATTATTTTCATGTGCTCATGCAAACAAGTGGGATCTCATGAATAGGTATAGTCATGTGAAAGGAGAAGATGCTGAAATATGCAGCAGGGCTGTGCAGACATGACACGTACACGTGTGTGTGTGTCTCGGGAGGAGAAGGAGCGGGACTCTGTGTCCTGTATTCAGACTCTGTGGAGCCTGAGCAAGCCCCATGGCTTGGGATGTTTGCTTGTTTGTTTGAGACAGGCTTGTTTTGGCTTCCCAGAGCTGTTTATGCAGTCAGTCTGCATTTGGCTTTTTCAAAGTGTCTCCACTGTCCACAAATCCAAGTTCTCATCTGAAGACGTGACCTTGTGTGTTTTCTGCTTAAAGTTGCCTTTGTGAGTGCTCCCAGCAGTACTGGCTGAACCCAAGACAAGGGTTCCCACAGGGTGATGTCCCTTGCACTTAGCTGGAGAGAGGTGGGAGGTGAGTCAGAGTCACCTTTTGATGCTTCCATTGTGAAGAACAGACCATGCCTGCCTTCCTGGCCACTGAAAATTCCTTTCCTGATTTAGTGCAATGAGTATACCCCATGTTGCCCTATTTTTGAGAAGCTCCACTAAGACCAACCCTCCAGCTAAGAATCTGCTGAAAAGGTGCATATTCCAGGTTCTCCCCAGACAAACCCACTGATGTCCATTGGACATTTTCTGTGGTGGATTATAGATAGATACAGTGTGTTTTTTATACCTCCTGAAAAGTCCCTTGTGCTAACTATACCCTCTAGGGCAGGTTTTCGGGCTGACAAACAGGCATTCAGGGCAAAGAATTTATGCCTTTAACCTTAAACACTTGATATCACCATGTAAAACATTCAGGTTAGCTCTAAAAACATGAAAAAATTGACTTAAAAATCTAGACTTGAAACAATTTTGAGTCTGTCTTTTTTCTTTTGCCTTCCGTGTGTACAGCTATCCTTTCCTCTTCTGGGGTGAACCTGTGCAAGTGTGCACTCTCTTCTGGAAATCTGGTGTCCTGGATGCCTAGGCTGTTTGCTGTCTTGCTGGTATGCACGAGGCCCTGTGGTTTGCACAGAGCCTTCGGAGTGTCTTTTAGTTTTTTCAGTTAGCTGAGAATGGTGTAAAGGTAATCTGTCACACGCTCTGGTAGTGCTTGTGTCCTTTGGATGTGGAGCAGCCATCTGTGGATTCTCTTACTCTTTGTGTCCCTGTAATATCACAGCTGACACGAGTCTGTACCTTTCACTGATTCTAATTTTTTTTTTCTTCTTTCCTAGGGTATACAGCTGTGTGACTTTCAGAGCCTGCTCTGTGTCTCCCTGCTTGGAGGAAACTCTGTTTACTCTATTGCCTGACTTGTGCTAATGTCTTAACCCCTTCTTGGTGTGCTCTGGGACAGCATTTAAACAGCAAATGGTGGAAGTGTGTGGGGCTGCTTGTTTCAAGCTTCCAGCACTGCCATCTCCCATGTGCTGCAGCAGCAGAGCTGAGGGGAACGGGATAAAGCCACAGGAGGCAGTGTGCCTTCTGCCCTAGCTCTGCCTGTGGCAAAAGTCCGTGTAGAGGCAGGGCTTTGGAGTCACGTCCAAGCCAAGGCTTCAGTTAACAGTTGCAATCTGGGACTGCAGAAGTGAGACAAACTATAGAGACATCAGATGATACGTTAGACTAGACTGGACGTTCCCTGTGGACAGCTTTGGAGCCAAGGCCAGGAATGAAGGGAGGAAACAGTCACGTTGGCAACCCTGAATTAAAAGCCTTGTAAGCTTTTTCTCAGGAGCCACTACCATGCCTGCCAGCTGTGAAACTAGACCCCTCTGGCCCTTTGCACCCCTCCTCCCTTCCTAGGCTCTAGTGAGCAGGAGGGGCGAGCCCAGCATTTGAACTTTGGTAGCTTTGGCATGTGCACATAAGTGATTGGGAATTAATGAATCCTGCCCCTTCTTTGTGTTTTTGTTACCCCACAGGTGCTGGAGTTTTTGGTCAGGTCTGTTTCCTGCACGAATGGAGCTTTGCATTTTTTCCAGGCCTCAAAGAAAACTCAGCAAGGGATTTGGGGGTTGGCGAGGAATGAATAGATGAACCATCTGATGTACCCTGCAGATCAGCAGACTCAGACTCTGCCAGACCAGCAGGGGAAGTGGCTGCTGAGCCAGAGATGCTCCATACAGAGTGTTCACTTCCTCCATCCCCAAATTCAAATCAAAGGGCTAGCAGTAAAAGTGCCAGGGCAAATCTGTCCCATTATATCTGGGTGTAGAGGGACAGGACTTCTGTATGGATCTAGAGTGTATCTGGAGACCGTATGCCACAAAGATGACACAGGAGCAGTAGAAAACCAGAGTCACCTACAGATAGGCAGAGAGTCTGCTTAGACCATAACTGTGTAAGTAGGCGGCTGTGTCTGCATTAGCTGTGGCTCTAGTGTGATAATCAGCGAGAACTTCAAAAAGCAGCCTGTAATTTGAATAATTTTGTCTGCTTTCTGGGCCTTGGGAGCAGTGGGAATTTGGATGCTCTGCCAGGTGGCAGACCTTGCTGGCCAGGCTTCGGCTCACACTCTTCTGTAGCAGGCATCAACCAGGCCCAGCAGCCTGGTGCCACTCGGTGGTGATCACTTGCCCATCCTTCCGGACTGAGATGCAACTGGCTTGTGCTTGTTTAGAGAGCAGTCACTTGTGGGATTGATGTGCTGTTCTGCCAGTGAAGACTCACCTGTGGTTTAGGGCTATTTTGTATTTGCTGTAGGCTCTCACCTGTTTCTCTTCAGCAGTGACAGCTGAGCCCCTCCCAGGTGTGCACAAAATGAGGTGACTAATGACATCATTTTGGAGGGGATTTTGGTGACCACAGAGGTAATTTTGTTGTGGTTTTCATGGTTCACCGTTTGCTGAGTGTGTGATCCCAGGCAAGTCCCTGCAGTACACTTTTTTTGTAAGGCTTTCTCTGGTTTTTTTCTTGTTAAGTTTGAATTCATTCTCAATGATCACTTAGTAATCAGCATTTCCTCTGCTGCCCTGTCCAGAGGTGCTAAGTGGTCAGTGTTTGCCTTAAATGGAGGCTGTGGATTTATGGCACTTGCTGGCAGAGGTGTTGCCTGGAAAACTGGGTCTCCCCTGCCTGATAGAGATGGGGGCCCTTTATGACAGTGTGGAGAGACCGTATGTGTTGATGTTTTGTAGGGGTTTCAGGCAGATTGAGGTTAAATGTTGCAAAAAAAGCGTTAATGACTAATTCAACTGAATATGAAATAGAAATAACTTTCTAAAGAGTTGAGGCTTTTCAGGATATTCCACAGTATCACCACAGCTTACAGTCTTCAGATGTTGGGTTTTGTTTTTGTAGGAGGGGACTGTTGGCTAAACCACTTGAATTAGCCCGTATTTTAAAGTGCTGTGAGGCTGTTTAACTTCTGGTGGAGCAGTTTGCAGACTGTGACAGATGGTAATTGTGATTTAAGGCTGTGGCTGAAATACAGCCCTCCTGGTGCTGTGCTGCTGCAGGGGCTGGGCAGGGAGCTCCTGTCCACCTCTGGCACATGGACGTGCTGGGTAGTGAACTTGCACTCCTGGGTGCAGACAGTGGGTGGTCCCCTGGCATGGGGCATCCCTGGCTAAGGGCTGCACAGAGCGATGCAAATGTAGAGTACCCTCTGGTGATTGTTAGGAAGGCCTTGCCCCCTTGTTTCTCTGCTGATTAAAGTCATGTGTGCCTGAGAGCCTGAGCCTGGCTGGGGGTAAGGTCAGCTGGAGTTGCTTCAGCTTTACAGCAGTAAGGAGGAGCCTGTGACAGACTCTTTTTCCTTACGGTTTTTGTACTGCAGAGCTAAGAGGTGATGCCCATGACCTAGCATGCTCAGTGACAAGGAATTTAAAAACCCGGTCAAAAATGAACCTACAAAACAGCTTTAAAAGTTTTTTTCCTTGTTATTCTCCTAAACCTTTCAGAAGGCAGACTCAGCTTTGCCCCTTGTAGAGTACCCATGACCATACTGGCGAAAGGACAGGAGCCACAGCCTGGCTCCCTTGTGCCCTGCCATGTGGGCACAAAGCACTGCTTGCCTGGGTGGGAGATGTCTGCAAAAGCAGAGGGCACTGGGCTCCAGAGGTACCTGGAGCTGTTGGGTCAAGGAGGCACTGAAAGCTTCAGCCTCGCTGCTGAGCTCTGGCTGGGGCCTTGCAGGGTTTCACATCTGGCTTGTGGGAGCGCTGCCTTTGGAGGTAGCCGATCCCGTTCCTCTAATTCAGCCTGTCCTCTAAAAAGCGCTCTGCTGAAATCCCATGCTTCGTTGGTAGCATGAGGCTGCTGCTGGCTCGCCTGCATGCATATCTCCCTGCTCTCTGGTGGCTAGCAGCTATGGGCCTCCTGTCCCTGCGGCCCCCTGGGCGGTCCACCCAGTGCCACATGGTGGGACAGAGGTGGGACTCGGTCAAGCAGAAGCCTGCAGCAGCATCATGCTGCACAATAGCCACTTTGTGCAGCGCCCTGACCTCATCTGCCCACTGCGCTGCAGCTGCACCCCTGCCCTGCGCCTTAACCCTCCGCACGCTCTCCCCGCCTGAGCGGTGGTGGAGCAGGGACAGGCTTTGTTTGACAGCTGGCTTGTGGGGAAGGCTGCTCTTCCTGGCCCAGACCCGGCTCTGGGGGCTGAGAGGGAAGGAGGTCAGGCAGGCTCCTTGCTCTCAAATGCCTTCCCAGGAGAGAAGGGCCATGGGGCCGTGGTCCCCCGGCCAGCTTGGTGCGTGCACCGGGAGTGGCATTGGGCTGGAGCTCACACATCGGCATTGCCTCTGCACTGGCGTCCAATTCATCTGCCTGTCACAAGAAGCATCTTGTTGAGGCCCCTTCAGCCCTCTGCTTATTGGGCCATGGACCTGCTTCACTGCCTTGCTGTCATTTTTTCTCTTTATGGACATTGCATCACTGGGCATGGTTTCTCCCTTCGCATCAGCCTTCTGCTATGACTTAAAGACTGCAGTTTTTCCTCACTTTGTAATGTTTCTCCTTTCGGTTCTTTTTCCAAACAAAGCAACATCATTAGTCTGTTTCTATATTCATTTTCTGTAATAGACATTCAAGCGTGGTCTGCCGTGTTGTTCCTGGAAGACTCTGGACAACTGGGAAACTGGCTGGTAGGGTGAAGAGCTGATCTGTGAAGAGTTTTAAGATGTCAACAAGTGACAGACACGCCAATACCTTCAGTCAAAGTGCACCAGCTCTTCTGTGGAGGGTCCTCAGCAAAACTAAGAGAGACTTCTGGCCTGCTTGTTGTTCTTCTAAAAGTCTGGTCTTAGAGACAATTTACAGCACAGTTAATGTATACAGACTTTTTAAAAATTTTAAAACCTTTTTCATTAAACAAGTGAAAATCCCTGCAAAATTCTTCAGTTGTAACAAGCTGATTTACTGTAAATTAAATGATGAGTTAAGTTGAACTGAGAGTTCCTGTGCTCTCTTGCATGAAATAGACTAAACTGGTTTGAAAAAAATGGTAGTAGTTCAAATTGCATCCAACTCTAGACAGGCCCTTAGGTTTAAAACTACAACCACATAATAAAATAAATAATAATTATTTTAAAAAAACCCACCAGTAGACAAAAGAGCAGTTGCTTTGTCCTTTGGAGGTAGTGAAAATGAAACCATTCTAGAAATAGAAATGTGCATATAAAAAGCAGATGTAAGATGTGTTTATTAATATACAAGCTGATATTTTGCATTGTACGCTGATTTAAGAGATTGTTCAAACTCTTAAATATTTGAAAATTAAGCTGTGATGCCTGCCTTTAAACTATTCATTGCCAGAGTTTTAAATACTCATTTTTCAACTGCAGTAGTGTGACTTGAATTCATCTTTCTTGAGGATTTCACTATTCCTGGAATGACCTTGCATTAAGAATACCTATATTTTGTTTGGTAATGCATATTACAATCATCTGGATGATGCAGTTTGTATACGATAGTTCTGGATACAGTAGTTTGTGTGCATAAGCAAATACATGCGGGCACCGCTTACCATCTGGGTTAGTTCAGAACTGCTCGAGTCAGCATTAGAGGACTTGGAGCACTACTGCTTAATTGGAGATGCCTCCTGAAGCAAGGCTGGACTAGAGAGCTGTGCTCCTAGAGAAGCAGGGGTGGTGGTTCATCTCTGCTCTTAATGTGGTATTTTGATGTGGCAGTGATGTGCAGCAAAGCCACATGTGCCAGTTCAGGGGTTCATTACTGCATATCATTTAGTAAATATATAACCCTCTAAGTGATCATTTCCAGTCCCTGCAACTTTCTTTTGAATCCAGGTCCAGGACAGAGAGAGTCACTGGGCTATGAGGAGAGAGTATTTGTATAACAGGAGGTGAGATTGGTGCGATGGTTCTTAGGCTGAACTGATTCTGCTGTTTTCTGGGAGTTTAACCCTAAAATGTTCCAAATCAGTCTTATTTTTAGAGTGAGGCGTAACTCCTGTGCCCTCAAAAAGACTTTCCACATTTCCTTAGTCATGTCATTTCCTCCTTTTAAGTAGAAGCCACAGCAGATCATAAAATAAAACTTTCCTTCATGCAAATAATAGTGCTTCCAAGCTCCAGGTTTTGTCTTTGATGCCAGCAGTTCTCTCGGAGATCAACAGAAGGGACTTTTTAATTGAAATAGAGAGGCTGAGCACATAGCTGCCTCTTTTTCTTCCATTTCCTTTTCTGCAGGTGGAAGAAGGAGTCTCAGAAACCAAACCCTACAGTTTATTCTCAGCTCTGCTACTAACATTCTCCATGACCTTTGGCAAATCTCTGCTGCTTTTCTTGTCACAGCTTGAAAAAATAACTCAAGGAAATAAAACTGCACTTCTAGATTGGCCTAGTAGTTAGGAATAATCCCGGGGTTACTAAACTGAACATGTCACCTTTGTTATAGGCCATTCCCCCAGCTTTAGGCTACTGCAAGTCATGTAGCCAAATAAATGTTATTTCAGCTCTGCCTTGTATCTGTGTAAATAGGAATTAATGAGTTGCTGCATCTCGTGGCTGGGTTGTGACGTGGAGGTCTCCAGAGGGTGGATGAGGAGAGGCTGCCGTGGAAAGTCCCTGGCTGTTGCTAGGCAGCACTGCGTTTTAGCTTCCCCGTCCGAAAGTCTGCGCTCAGGTTTGGCAAGGAAAGGGAAAACCGAGGAATAGAAAACCATACAAAGATGGTTGACTTACTTTTTGTAAAGCATGGCTTTACTGTGCTGGTTGCAGAGAGCGTGTGGCTGCAAGTGAGGTGGAAGCAATTTGATTAAATAGAATAACGTTTGATAACTGGCCTTCTATTTATTCATTCTCAGCTGCAGGATCATGTAGCTGGCTTGCTTGTGCGCGCGCTCTCTCTCTCTCTCTCTCTCTCTCTCTCTGTGTCCCTCCCTCTGTTTTGTTTCTTATGATGATCTTGGACCCTTGCAGTGAAGCTGGAAGAGTGCAGCACAAGCTGTCTTGCTCCACTTCCAGTCTAAGTGGAAGTAGGAAAACACAGCATTTCCAGAGAGCTTCCTCTGCTGAGGTTTATGCTCCAGTTTTACAGCCTGTGGTTGAGGGGGTGTCACATTTTCATTTTACTATGAAGTCCATCAAGAGGCACGCCAGAGATCACTATTAACTAACAAAAATTGTTATGCAGGGCATCTTACTCTTGCTGCATAATGCATCCTCTTTGAACTGTAACAATAGTGCAAATAGTGGTAAAATCCTCATATGATTAAAGCTCATCACAACAGCATCACTAAAAAAGCATCTCTGTTTTCTGCAAGAAGCGTAGGACTTGGGATACAGCTGAGCACTTGAATTCCTCTTGGTAGAGTCTGGCTGGTTGTCCATCCACCCACAGGCTAGTTCAAACTTTTCAGTCAGTCTTTGTCATTGTCTTGTAATTGCTGTCTCTGTTGTTCCTCCCTATGCGTTTTAATAGAAGGCCAGGATGAGTAAATTTAAGGTCTTGCTGCCTCTGCTAATTTGTAGTTGGGAAATAATGTCTTTTGTTGCACCCCAATGGTTGGTGTATCTGTGGGTGGGACCTCCCTAGGCATTGTACTGTGCTGGACTGTACTGGAAGATGTGGTACTTGCTCCCTGGCTGACAGACTTGTGTATAAAGATACATTTGCCCTTTCAGCAAAGGATGCCATGGTGCTACTGAGGCACTTCGGAATCTGGTGTCACAGCCTCGCTCCATACTTGGGGGTTCAACCAAGTACCACTGTAAAGCTCAGCTTTACAGCAGCCTAGAGAAGCTGAGCCTCGTGCAAAGTCATGCAGCTAATAGTCAAATGGGATGTGGCAGGGTATGTCCCGCTGTAACAGTGCTCTTCCCCTAAAGGATGGGGCTCGAAATCTGGAGTCCCGATTCTCACTTCTGTTGCTCGACCCTACTTTGTCTCGCACATTTTATCCCGCCAGTGGGCTTGTGGCTTGAGCTATCTAGCTTACCCTTTCTCATCCCCACCAGCCAACATTTCACAGCAGTCTAGAAGAAAAGCTTATGGAGAGACCAATACTTTGCAAGACCTCACAAGTCCTCACTTTGCCCTTCCCTGCACCCCTGGGGTTTGTCAGCACCGCCAAGTTCTCCCTTCTCCTCAGTCTTTTTCACTGTGTGGTTGTGGGGGGTCTTAAGAAAGGCAGAAACCTCACAGTAAATACCAGCCTTACAATAACTGCCTTGCAGCCTGGCTGGGAACGGGGCCCCGCGTTGTTTTACAGGAATTCTCGGAGAATTACTTGCTTAGTTGGACAGCATGGGCTCGGGTTAGTTCAGTTCAGCAGTTCCCTTTGTCTCCTTCTGCCTGGTTTGTGCAAAGACTTGTTGCATCCTTTTAGGTTAGAAACCTTGGTGCTGTGCTGACCCTGCAGCCTGTGCTGCCAGGTCAGACCTGGGGGCAGCGGCATCAGGCACAGCTACTGTTGAGCAGCATTAGGTTTCACCTGCAAAAGGATAAAGAGAAAAAGCTCAAAATCCTTGCAGCACCTCCTTTCTCCCCCATGCGTGCTTGGAAAGTGAAATGCACTTTCCTCAGGCCTCGAACTACCTACATACAAGTTTCAAGAATTGCTGCAGTGCCTGTCTCTTTTCCAGGCATGTAAGCGGGCCGTGAGTGTGCTGAGGGCTGGATTTTAGATCCAAGAGGCTGGTGCTCGTAGAAATGGTGGGTGGGTCTCCAACCCCCACTCCAAATTTTAGGCAGCTGTGTGGATTGGCACTGTAAAGACATGCTCATGGGGTGTAGAATGACAGAAGGTGGTGGAAGAGTGGGACTTCTCCCACCAACCCCCGCAGCAGTACTTTCTACTGGAAAAATAATGTATACTTTCACCTGAGCACTGTCTTCAGTTTTGGCGGGTTTGTTTCTTCTGATGTTTTGGGGGTTGTTTGTGTACTTTAGGTTTTTTTTTAAAACTTTTTGAGTTTCCAAGGCTCCCCTTACTGTGTTGCTTTTATCTTGTCTTCTGCTGGAAAAAGCAGGAAGACTACAAACAAAAGGAGAGAGGAAGTAGAAAGGTCTCGCTATTTACTGTCCATATTGGTAAAATGGTGGGATGTCTTTCCACAGGTCTTCTGTGTTAAGAACTTAATCTGAAAAACACTTCAGTTGCTTTGTTAAAGTAGGGTTGGGGGGGGAGGAGGCGGGGAGTGTTTTCCCACACTTCATACAGCTTTCCAACTGGAAAAGGGTAGAAAACAGTCAGGAGCTAGGAAAATCTATTATTTCTTTCACAAGCTGATGGAGAAGCTTGTTCCTGACATGCTTCCACCACCAAGTTTTTTCACAATGAAAAATGTAGTTGAAGTATTTTTTTTTTTATGGAAAAACTGTTCTCTCTTGAAGCCTTGTTTTTCCACTTTAAGTGGGTTTTTTAAATTTTTTTTTTTGAGGGGAAAGAATGATTTTATTTACTTGCCAACTTTCAAAGTGCTGCTTCAGAACTGGGATAGAGCTGCAACTCACCTGTTTATTTCTGTAGTTACATGGAGTAATTGCTGTTTTAAGTACATCCTGGTTGCTAAGTTGTGCGGTTCATATGTTAGGACAACTTTAATGGCTCTTATAGTATATGGCAAAGGGATTTAGGACTGTGGGTAGGGGCTTTTTACCTTGTTTTTTAATTCTAAATAAATAAACATAATGAAAATAACTGTTAAATAATGGGAACATCCACACTTACATTCAATAGACTATTTTTTTTCTTCATAAAAGGAAGATAAATACACCTGCTTCAGGACAGAGGCTAACCACTAATTGACAGAAACTAGGAAGAAATTTCCTTTTAGGCAGTTCCATCTCTTTCTCTGTGAAATTTCTTGTACTTTCTTTTGAAACCCAGGGTATCAGCCACTGCCAAAGGACTCTGTGCAGGTTGGGCGAGACAGTCTCAGATTAGATTGATTACTTGATGACCACCTCTGGTAATTCTTTGTCTTTCATATCTCACTTAACCAACTATCCATCTTGTTTGCTAATTAAATGTTGATGAAAAGAGACTCCCTACAACCTCCCTCTCTCTGTTCCCTCATGCTACTGCTACTAATCCCTGGATTCTACTTCTCTTTCAGAAGATGCTGCTCAAGAAGAATTGTGGAGCGAAGACTAGAGTTATTAAAATTCGTGTAAGTTGCCCTTTTCTGGTGCAGTTCCTTCATCTTTCCACATACATCTAAATGTGGTGATTCTCTTTGAACATCTACACCCAGAAGATTATTTCTGGAGGTTTCCTGTGGCTTGATCAGCTGCATAACAAAAGTTGCTAGCCTGGAGTATAGACTGTAGATGCAATTTAGGTTAGGTGCTGACAAGGCTAATAACACATCCGCTTTTCCATTTTGGAGACTATGGGTTCAAAGTTCCTTGGAATGAAAGTCTACATTCCCCTGCCATGAGCTCATATAGTTATACTTAGCTGTCCTGTAGGGTGTCATTTGGATTCTTCTTGACCAAGGGAAGTGCTGGTCTGAGGTAACAAGTGGTGTTCAGCAGGGGGGAGAAGTACTGGTAGATAGCTGCAGAAAAGGGACTATACCTGCATGGTGCACTGATGTCTGTAGAACTGTATGGGATGTGGGTCTGGGTGATGGCAGATGAAAGTTAAATTGCATGGATGGTTTTGCAGCTGGGATGACACTGCAGTGTCTGAGCATCTCCCATTCTTAAGCGCACGCATGCCTAGCAGGGCTAGGTTTGCTCAACTCCCCTGCTTGTAGTTTGTGCTGCCCACACCTGTGAGTCTGTCTCTAGTACCCCATCCCCTGACTCTTCAGTCAGCTTGTCTCCTTTGTGGGTACCTTGGCTTTCTTTCAGGCAGTGCTGTATGGTGATGCGGGAGATGTATGTGTGACCTTGCACGTACAGCCAAAACAAGTTCCTCAGTCCACTGAACCCCATATGACCCTCCACATGTTTGCAATACACAGGTAAAACCAGGTCAGGGTGAAAAAACAGATATCCTTTGTGATAAAACTACTACTTTCACTGCAGTAATTATAGCCAGCAATGATGCCTTGTAAGAGGGATGAATGGCAGACCAGGATCCTTCAGGGTTTACACCTTGCCCGGCAGGAAATGGGACTGAAGCTTTTGTGTACCCAGAAGTGCTGCTGTTTACGGGTGTGCTGTTGGGTGCCCCTGCCCATCACTGCTTTATTTGAGAGGAGAGGGAGCAGGTAGGGCTGGCTAGAGCCTTGTACAGAGCAGCTCCTCCTGTGCCTTCTGCCAGTGCACTTCAGTCTTGTCTTCCAGCAGCCCCACAGTGACCTGATACTTCTGATTGAACAATCCTGATCTGTTATGTATTCTCTTTGTTTGGATTGTTTTCAGTGGAGCTGCCTCCTCCTGTGCCCTGTGAGCTCTCCCCAGACTGTGCCTGTCCCTCAGACCTACCAACAGTCTAATTCTGCCACAGTGTTTTAGTGCAACTTTTTTATTGCCTTTCTTTATCCCTGCCCCATGTGCTTTCGCTGTTTTTTCTGTGTGTCCCGGGTCTATGGCTGTGTCCAGTGCCTGGGGTTTCAGCAACACCTCGGTGGGGTGGTTTCCCCTGACACTTTGAGCTCATTATTGCGGCTTACTTTTGCGCCCCTGAAGAATCTGAGAGGCAGAATTATCCCTTTACTCCCTACTGAGTCCATGTCAGCTCACAGTAAAATAAACAGCAGAAACTGAGAGCACGCCTTTCTGACAGATGGCACAGAATCCACGCTTCTCTGGCCAGCCTTGCAGAGCTGGGACAGTGCATCTCTACCTGAGGTGCTCGTGTAGTTTCCATGACAATAGCATATGATACTTCGTACTCTCTTGTTGGTCTGTCATGGTCACAGAGCTGTTAGGTAAAGGAGCATTTTTGCTTCCATTTTTCAAATGATTGCGAGTGCCCCTTTTTGTGTACCCAGCTTAGAAAGGAGGCAGCAGGTCCCTGGCAGAATACCTTGCCAAGGTGCCTCAGCTCTGGAAGCAGCTAAGAGAGGTTGATATCTCTGAAGGATGATGCTGTGCTCTCATCAAGTGAAACCTCAGTCCAGCCAGTAAGACATGCTTGGCACAGGGTTTCTTCTCAGTGTTGCTGAGCAGCAGGACAAGAGGTAACAAGCACAAGTTAAAACGCAGGAAATTCAGGTTGCCCAGAGAAACTGTGGAGTCTCCGTCCATGGAGATATTCAAAGCATGCCAGGACACAGTCTTGGGCAACGTGCTCTTGCTAACCCTGCTCTGAGGAGGGGGTTTGAACTAGACTATCTGTAGAGGTGCCTGCCAACTTCAACCATTCTGTGATTTCTGGCTCTTGCCCAGCACTCAGTAATGGAGTCAGAGCACACCAGGGACCTTAGTTCACTTAGGAGGGCTATTCTGAGGCCCTACTGAATGTGACCTTTTGCAAAGGATGATAGCAGGAGGGAAGGTGAGAGGCTTGGTTCTCTGTTGCTGAGGGTCTGCTGACACAGGTTCAGTGTTGGGACTTTGCCATTGTGGTGAGGGTGGAAGAAATGAAGACAGATCTCTTACAGCAAATGGGTTGATGAGCTGTTACAGGAGGAACCAGGCAACTGTCTGTGTGTCTGAACAGGAAACATCACCATGTGAAACAGTTTGCTTGTGTCGCTGTAGCCCTGAGAAGCCCTGATGCGTAAGTGCTCCTGTTTAAGCATAGGTAAAGACCACACAGTCTCTTTCTGAACTGAGGTGGGCAGTGACATCCAGACAGCGTACAACTGGATGGAAATGCAGTGAGTGAACTGATCTGAGGGGCAGGCAGGCTACCTAACGGTTTATGCCAGGGGTTTGAAGCAAGGATCCCTGCTTTCTACCCCTGCTTCTCCTGCTGCTGAATAGCTTGAAGGAGAAAGGATTATGCTTATTCCCTCCTGTGCGAGGACGACAATGACAGTGACCTGCTAGTAACAGCAAGAACATGATGAAAATGCTTCATTGACGAGGATAATGTCTCATGTGGTTGTGAGATAATGCATGCTTTTAAAAATACCTTCCTCCTGACTGGTATTTTGATTGCCTTGACATTTCGGGGCTTTGCTGGCATGTCAGGATGCAAGGTGATGCTCTCTCATGCATGATCCCAGCTATGCTCTTCCTCCCTCTCCTTCTGGAAGTGTCTCCCCTGGGAAGGTAAGATGGAGGGGCAGTGTCTTTGCCCTCTGGCACTGAAACACCGTTTCAGCCCTTGGAAAATGTTCATGGTCCTTGGGAGTCTTTCTCAAGCAGGTGATCTAGGCTGGGTTTTGCTTTTCCATGTGCTGTTTTAACACTAAGTTGCCACCTTGTCATTGTTCCTTATACTTCAGCTTCCCATGGGGCCAGCTCAAGCAGTGTTAAGCTACAGCCTTTCCACTCACTCGGCAGTTCTTCTGAAGTGGGATGATGGGACAGTGATGTGACAAGTCTAAACCTAGACAGATTAAGGCAGAGAGATTAATAAACTTCCCAATTGTGCAGCAGCTCAGTCGTGTTTGAAATGTTTTCAGGAATAGCAGCTGTGAGAGGTCAGGGCCTACAGTGAAGAGAAAATAATATTAAAAAAATCTCCCTTCTGTTCTCCTCCAGTAGAGGATACTGGAACAGGAGAATCAGCCCCTGCTGGCAGGTGAGCAGAGATAAATTGGAGGTGACAGCATGTGTATGAAGTATGGATTTGTGCATAATAGATACGTGTAGCATAGCATATGTCAGTGCAAGGTGAGGGGTAGGCGTGGCCCTACATGGGTGCTGCACGGTGAGGTGGGCAATGCATGTGTGCAGACCTGGTTACTGGTGCCCTAAAGTGTCAGCTAGTGTGATGACTGTAAGTGGATTCAAGGTGCTAGGTGTGGGTAAGACGGGTGCACGCACGTGCGTGGGTATTTTAGCATCCAGAGCATGTTTGCGTGGTGCAGTCAGGTGTTGTGTGGAGACACTTCCTTAGCACTGGAAGGAGGATGACTGCATGAGCATGTGCTTGCAGGGTGTAACTGCCTGTGCCCTGGACGAGGCTTTGTCAGCTGTAGCCAGCTCTGAATGCAGAGATCCATCTTCCAGCGTCTTTCTACATAGGTCTTCAGTTCTCCAGGCCCTCTTGGGATGAGGGTTACAAGTCTGTCATCTAGTTCTGTTCTTGTTCTTCCTTCACAAACTCCTACGTGCAGTCTCTGAATGGGATCAGTGAAGCTGGGCTTAGCACCAGTAGGTGGGTTAGAAGACACAACTGGTAAGCCCCTGGGTATCTCGAGAGCTCTTGTTGGGGCAGGCAGAGAGGGAATAAGGATTTCAAGGCCAATCTGATAACCTGGCTGATCAGAGGGATGTTTTCTGCTATGTAAAAATAAAATAAGAATTTTAAATTGGAATATAAACCTCTTGTGCTCTTGCCTTGATCTTATCAATGTTGAGAACGCCCTCTGCTTGGACAGGGGCCAGATCCCTGGAATGACTTCCCTGTCTCTTATCTCTTGTCTCTGCATCCTAAAAGGCCACTGCAGAAACATGCTGGGTTTTCTTCTCCTAAAACAAGGGATCTTTTCAGCTTGGAGCTGAGCAGGAGATATGCTGGCCTGAGACTTCTTGGCAGACGCCTGAGCTATTCACAAATGCAAGGCATGCTAGGTGACAGAGCAGTATTGGTGCAAACCTCTGGTTCTGGCTGTACAGCAAGAAGTAAAGATTTCTAAAAAGTCAGAAGACTCTTTGTGTGTGTATACATACATATATATACACACACACATATATATGTTGCCCCTTCCATCATGGGGTCCCAACGTGCTTTGCAAAGCATTGCTAAATATAGCATCCCAGAGGCAGATAAATATCGTGATTGCAATTTCAGAGTGTGTTAAACTGAGAAACCAGCAGAGAATGTGACTTGCCCGAAGAAAGACAGTGTGAGGAGAACTGAAGTTTGGGCTTTGATCTTCAAACCACATTCCTTGAGCTGTGTTCTTATTCATGCTATATCATACAGTCTAAACAGCTCTGACATCTCAGGCAGCAGAGATCCCAAACTGCAGCGTGGTAAAAGTTTGTCAAACCCTCCTCATTGTCTTTAGTATGTGACTGCATGCCTAAACCCGAACCTGCCCTTTAGAAGCAACAAGAGAGACTCATCTCCCTGGCCAGTCGCATCCTTGGGTTACTTGCTGAGCAGAGGCCCCTCATGGAGATCTGAGCACTCCAGTTCCCTAGGTGGGCTCTTGCTTCCTGTTGATGAGCACATCTCTGCTGAGCAAAATGGAGAAGGTCCTCTCCTAAGTGAGAGCATGAATATCCATTTGCTTATTGGGGAAACCAGCTCCCTCATGCTCCTCCCAACCCAGCCACCAAGCTGCCTGCTGAAGGTCTCTCTGCAGTGATAGCTGGCCCTGGAGAACTCCAGCCCTTGGTATGAATAATTCCTGACAAAAGACTTCATCCAGAGTTTCTTCTGTGGGGAAGGATCTGGTGTAGCCAGCGAATGCCTCTGTTTGTTAAAAACTATCGCAAACATCTGGCTGCAGACATTGTTTTATTTAGTATTGCTTTTATTGGATTTCATGGCAAAGGCTAACCAGCCTTCAGCCTGTCCATAGCAGCCAGAAGAGGGACTGTCATGTCTCTCTTTTCTGCTTCCTTAAAGAAAAGAATTTTCATTGCTGCCTGCTTTTCATAAATTCCTGCCATGTATGCCCTTGCACCTGCTAAATCATGTAAGTGCTTGCAGAATAGACACTGTGGAATAACCAAGAGCTCTGTAATCCAGACAGCACCATGAAAGTAGTGAGTGGCTGGCGAGTCAGGAGGCTGACATCCTATTTTCAGTGCTGTCCTTGCTTTGTGGTCTGATATGGGTTGTGGGTCTGGTTTAAGAACGGGGAGGTGGAGAGGGGTAGAAAGGATGTTAGGACTGAGGTGCAGCCCAGCGACCAGCTGCTCCTGGGACAGCCCTGTGTGTTGGTGGTGGCTGTGGCTGGTGGCACCGTGGTTCAAGGGGCTGGGAAGCGGCAAGGCATGTTTCACAGAGAGGGGGACAGATTTGGTGACTTTTGGGTCACACCGAGGTGATGGGGCAGAGAGAAAGAGGTGTAGGGAATGGCAGAGGGTCACAGCAGCTCTGCCACTGTTTTCTGGCAGAGCTTTAAGTCCAAGATGGCAGGTCAGGCACATCTTTTACCACTGCATCCAGGCCCACTGCAGTTGCTCCCGGCTCCCTTTTGTTCGCGTGGCTGTGGGAACCTGGCACCCGTTCCCTCTTCCAGTCCCCAGAGCTGTAATCCTCTTTTCCCACACACCTCTCTGATAATACACCCACTTCCTGTGCTTGGCTTCCACGGCTGGGGCGGTTTGTCCAGAGGCAAGTGCACTGTGTCAGCATGCGTTCGCAGCCTGCTCATGCCAGGGTAATTAATACTCACTTTGCAGTTTTGATTTGGATTCCCTTTAAGTTGAAAGTAGCGTGCTGCTCTGTGCCAGCGTGCCTGGCTGGAGGGAATCGGGTTGCCCTGGTCTCATGCAAACTGGAAACTGCACATGCCCAAGTGTGCACCACGCGTTGACTCTGTGAGAAGCATGGTACCTGGGGTTCCCGGCCCGAAGGGAGGAGGACTGTGAGGGCAGCCAGGTGTGAACCCTCTGGAGGGAGGGAGGGAGGATGTTCCTGCCACACAGGGAGGGCTGGAAAGGGGAAGGTGGGGAGGAAGGAGAGGACAAGGTAGTGTCGCTTGTGTACAGACCAAAACTGCTAAGGACTCAACTCGCATGTAGTTGAGAGATTTAGGGCCAGATTGTGCCTTGCCTGTGTCTGTGCTTGCTTGGAGCTTCTCTTGTGCCCGCTGCTCCTGCTCAGGCATCCGCAGACCCTGTGCTGTGTGCAGGAACTGTTGTAGTTGTGTGCAGGGAAGCACAGGTCATTTCATATCAGAAGGAGAGAAAGCGGGGACAAGACACAGCTCACTAGTAGGGGGATGTGGGTTCATTCACTTGTACCTGAGAGATTTGTGTGGCCTTCAGAGCATGATCTTCACTGGGACCCTGGAGTGGTGAGTTCCCCAAGTTGGCCAGGGAGCACTGACAACCTTCCTCTCTGAATGACCCATCTGTCCCTTTTCATTGTGGAGCCTCCTTCCTTCAGATTGTCAGGCAGGCAAAATCAAAGCTTGCAGTCAGCTTTCTCAAAGACACATCTCAAAGACATGTGAGAGAGAGGAGAAGAAAGGCTTATTACACTGGTGCCAGCAAGGATCCATATCTGAAACTGACCTATTTCTGCTTTTGGGCAAGTGACCAGCAAGCATCTGCTAGGCCCTTTGAAGTACCTTCCAAAAAGGTTCAGTGTTGTCTGTCTGGTGGCACCTCTCTAAGTCTGGTAGTTGCCATCTGACAACTCTGCACACACATTTGCAACTGTTTGATAGAGTTTTTAATTTTTTTTTCCTTTCTAAGAGGAACAGTGATGTGTTTGTAAACTATTGAACTGGTCTTTGCAATGTGGTTGCACAGAAGGAAGTAGGTGTTAGGCAGCCTGACGGTGGAGGAAGACAGGCCTTTCAGCTTTTTAGGGAAGGGTAATGGAAAACACAGAAAAACAGTGCTAACTGCAAAGTTTTGTTCTTCCTGGAGGACAACTCCAATGTTTGGAGTTGATCTTTATTTCTTGGAAGACAAGGGAGAAGAGTAGTCTTAAAATGAAGTTCTGCTGTGGTGTATCTTTTAGCTATCCCCTGAAATTAAACTGGATATGAACTTGGGGATGGCAGAGAGACTTTCAGGAGGGAAGGGCTTTGCCTTTGAAAAGTTATTCTTTGAGCTGCTCCAGCTCTGTGACTAGAATAAATTGTCAGAGACCCTATTGGAGTTAATGAAGAAGCAGTTAAATGTGAATTGCTGCTCCACTGGAGGAGCTGGTCCTGCTCATCAGCGACTATTACTTGAAAACTGCCTGAAGCAAGACTGTAATTGAGAGGAAATCACCTCCCATCAGAAGGTCGCAACACCTACATGTTAATTAGTTCATCCTTGCTGCCTGACTGTGGTGTACATATTATACACAGGAGAAACTGAGGCACAGATGGTGGGAACTAGCTTGGTCAGGACTCTGTCTAGAATTACAGATGTAACTAGGAGCAGGCCTGGGGGTCCCCTTCCCTTGCTCACAGCTGATGGTTTCACACGTCGAAGTTAAGTGTCACCAGTTGCTTTTCTAACCACCTGGCAAGGGTGAGAGGAACAAGGGCAAAGTGGAATTAAAAGCAATGTACCTGTATATGCTCCACTGTGGAGTCAGACAGCCTTTACTGTCTCTGTGCCCTGCCTGAATATTGGTACTACCTCTGGCTCTGTCCACTCCTGGGCAAGGCAGCTGCCTCATGAACAGGCAGCATCGCAGGCAGGCATCCGTCTTTGCCAAGGTTCTTCTGGGGATTTATTCCTTTCCACACAGGGTGGTGGTGGGAATCGGATGCGCCTTTGCAACTTGCAATTACATGGTGCCTTTCATCCCAAACGACTTTTAACAAGTAACTCTACAGACTGCAAAGGCATCATTCATCTACCACTGAGAGGCATCCACCACTGGAAAGCAGCATCTTTTCAACAGAGCTCAGCAGCATTTCCCAACTGCTGGGGTAGGAAAGAAGGGACTCCTGTACTGGACTGGCCCCGAGTTGAGGACAGGTTGGCAGAGTGCACAAGCTGATCCAATTTTGAATCCCACCAGGATATGAGAGCTCTTATGAAAGAGGACCAAAGATGATTAAGCAGGGCTTAGTTTCGTATCGCCCTTAGCACACCACTCCCTTCTAAGACATTGTTGTGTTAGGTAACTTCATTTCCCCCCTCCTGTGGGGATTGTCATTCCTACAGCTGAAAGCACGCTTGGAGCTGTGCTTGCCTTTGCTTTGTCCGAAGCAGAGAACTGCACTTCTGTGGAATCGTGAGTCCAAAATTAAGTTATTTCACAATCTGCATTTGGGATATTTTCCCAGACTTCAAAGGGGTAAGGGAAGGGTTTCTAGGAGAAATGTGGGTTTGTATTGGTAGATTGATCCTTTACCTGTTTATCTTCTTCCTATGTACTTTTTTGCTGCTGAAACGTACAGTTATATTGCAGGTGGATTTATGGAGCAGTTGCCCATTTCTCTATTTTCTGAGAGCTGCTTATATGATTGAAGCTCTGCATTTCTTCTGTGGTGTTTAATCTCACTGGTCTTCTTTGAGGCACCTGTATCCAGTCGCTATCTGTACCATCTTTAGATGTGCTTTTTTGTTAATGTGTTTCAGGTATGTTTCAAGCCTGGTTGCTTATTTACCACTGTATTTAATGGTGATAATGCATTGGTGACCACAGTACAGGTTTTCAAGAGTGTATATGTGGGCGTGCATACATGAAGGAAGAAGTGTGTGTCTGAGCGCATGCTGACAAGCAGGTGTGACCAAGGCTGTCTATGCATAGTTGCTTGAAATGTGTTAACAGAAGCTAACTCCCTTAGGAGCTCATCTAAATCAAATGAGGCATGAAATGAGGCAGCATGGGTATCTGCAGGTATTGAAACTACCTTCTGCTCTGGGCAGTTGTACGAGTAAGAGATGAGCTGTGCTTCCTTGGACTGACCCGTGGATGCTGGTGGAGTTTGGACCCTGCTTGGCTTGAGTTACGATGTGAGCGGACAAGTTTTGTATGAGTGGAGACAGCTCTCCTTGTGATTTCCAAGTCAGGAGAAGGTCTGCGTGTGCATGGAGGGGTGTGGACAAGTGAGCAGGGAAGGGCATGTGTACTGGGGAGAACCTGAGGCGTGTGAGGAGGTGAGCATGGGTGTGTGTGAAAGAGCATGCATCCGGGCATGTGCGCCCTCCTGCCGGCAGCCGCGTGCTTGTATCTCAGGCTGTTCTCCAGCTGTGTAAATACATTGCTTAACAAATTGAGGGCTCTGGTTAATAATTGCCATTAGCGCAGGGCCCATATTAGGCTCCATTTTGTGTGAGTTACCCAGCTGCCCAAATGCCATTAGAGTGAACACACCGGCCTTTAATGTCAAGCGTGGAGTGTTTGTGCTCTGAGGAACCTCTGCAGGACCTGGCCTGGGGTTGCTCAGCAGGGGCTGTCAGACAGGTTTGTGGCAAGCTCCACGGGGCCTGCTGCAGTAGCAGCAACTCTAACAGCCTTCCTTAGTCAAAGTGATGTCCCGGGTGTCATAGACTGGTGCTGGGCACCTAAGGGGAAGGGCAGGCTGGCTAGGACACTTGCCAGACTATAGGGAGGCAGCTGGCCTAAGTGACGGGATGGGAAGAACATGTTCCCCTGTCTGGCAGCCAGCCCTATCCGTCTTTGTTCTGGGAATACATCTACAGAGCTTTGCGTTATGCTACTCATCAGAGTCAGACCACCACATGCTGTGATCCCAAATGATGTCGTGGACTAAGCCAGATCAGGCCTGGTCATCCCCAGAGCAGAATACGAGCTCCAAAGAAAACATGCTCTTCTGCAAGAAGAGAGTGGAGTGCTTTGGTGCCAGTGCTCGCTCTTTCTCCAGCAAGGTCCCTAGCAGAGGTGCTGCCCTGTCAGTCATGGAGTAGGTGCCAGACAGACCTGTACTGTTCAGGGTTATAAATGACTGCAGATCGGTCAGTGTGTTCCCATGAATGAGGGCAGTTGCATTAGTGCCTACAGTTGGACACAGGGCCCTTCTCACCCTGCCCTCACCTGCTGTTGTGGTGACTGCACTGTTGAAAGCCAGCTATTGTCTTGTGGTCGCTTGAGAGGTGCCATAATGAAGAGGCAGGATTGGGTGCAGTTTGCACCTTACTTGCAGCTGCCTGACCACCCGTGAATCTCTGCATCCTCCTGTGTTTTCTCATGTCCCTGTCCTTCGCCTCAGCCCTTGTTCTGTGCCCGTCTCCCTTGCGCTGCCCTGGGAAGGCTCTCTGCCCCGCACATTGGCCCCAGAAGAAGGCCCTGAGAGAAACCCCAGGGTGCCTTCCCACCCAAAGCCTGGTGAGTTTTGTAGATGACTTTCATCTGTCCTCTGGACCCGTCTTTGCCCAGCCTCTTCTCCATCTGCCGACTGCCAGAAATGAACTGATTCAGCTGCCTTCCCTAATCCCGTCTGGCATTTCAAAGTGGAGGGGACTGCCAGGTTCTTTGTTCCCGTTCCCTCTTGGCACTGGCAGGGCACCTTCTCTGCTCTGGAGAAGGACAAATGTGCTGATTTATTCTGCCCCTTAGCTTTGAATAGGGGTTGCTATGTTACCCTCCAGCTCTGAGGCTTGCCAGAGCACAAACCATATATAACCCCACAGCAGGTGGCTATTGAGCAAAGGCCCTTAAATCTGCCTCTCTTGTTTCTTATGCTGCTGGCCAAGGTGTCAGGGGAATGTAGCAGGGCATGATTTGCTGGCTGAAACTCCAGGTACAACTGATGCCAAGCTCCCTGTTGGCATTTTCCATTCTCAAGAGCCCATCTTAATTCGCAAAGGAGGTACCAACTAGGCAGAAACATGCTGCCCACACTGGCTTTTAAAGAGGCCCTTTCTGATATGAAGGCTGCCCCATGGCACCGAGATTGTGACCAAGATCCTGGAGGCAGGGGTTTCCAGATCCTACTGCAGTCACTGCAGCACCCAGAGCCTGGCTTGGACACTTCTATAGCTCTCTTTAGTTTGGCATGACTGTTTGGGTAAGCCTGACCATTTGAGCAGCTTTCTGGGAAAAGTTGCGTGTGCTTGTCCTGTGATGACAAGTTAAAACCCAGCCAGGATAGAGGTAGGTGGCATCAAAACATCACCTTGCCCTGCTGGTATGTGGTTGCAGATGTCTGATAGACCTGACTTTGAAGTGCCGAAATGAACCTTTGTCTTAGAGGAGAGAGCAGTTAGTAATTGTTCCTAAAAAGCCTAATTCTTTGAGGCACAGTCCCTTAGTGCAGACTGAGCAAGGGAAACCATGGGTCTTGCTAGGAAAGGCCTAGAAGATGTAGCAGGGAGGCACATAAGACCAGAGCCCAGGCCATATGTCTTCTCACTGGGCTTTTTCCAACCTCCATGAAAACAATGGTAAAGCCCTTCCCAGCAGTGCTGGGAGTGAGATGAGGGTGGGGGACATTTGCATGAGTTTCTGAGCTGCTGAACTCTCCAGCATGTGGCACTTGGTACCTCACACCTGTCCCTGGGGAATGAACTCTGCAGGAGCATGATTAAATACTCTGCTGGCCCATAGAGCAGTGAGACCTCCTCTCCAGGCCAAAGAGTGTCTGTGAAGCAGCTGCCTCACTGGTGCTTCTGCTTGCTTAAGGAATGAAACAAAACAAAGTTCCCAAGAGGTAAATGGAAAACACTTCCTATTTAACACAGTGGGATCACTTCTTTGGCACTGTAATTTCTCTGGGATTCACAGGTCCCAGCACAGCCTAGTGGGGAACAGCATTTCTGTCCTGTCACACAGTGCAGGGAGTGCACGGGTTATTTCTGGCCTCCTTACTCTGGATCTCTTCTGACCTTGTTCTGAACACTGGGAGCAAAAGGGAAGAGAATGGTCTTTGGTGGCCATGGTACAAACCACGCTGTAAGGCTTTCAGGTGGGATCTTTTGCTCTGAGCATCTCCCAGCCATTCCTCATTGAACTGTGGAGTCTGGAGCCAAAACTAGGGAGAATTTCAGTGTGTCTGGGACTTTATAGACTCAGAAGGGGTGATTTGTAAATCCTTACTGGAGAACTGCTGAGAAACAGGACTGAAGAATGAGTCTTCAGAGATGTCCTGGTCTATCTCCCTGCTCTAGAAGTGTAGTAGAACCTCCTCAAAGGCCAAGTGAATCTGAATAGCTTTTCCATGTGATACTTTCTGGTAGTGATGCTGTTCTGAGTCTGGGACTCTAAATGCGTCATGGATATCCTGTTTAACTTAGTGGCTACAGGAGCCATGGGTCCTATTCATGTAGATCCCAGGCACCTCTGTCTTGCGGGGGGGGGCATTCTTTTCACTTGAGGGGTAGGAGCAAGGGAATGAGCAAAGCGCTTCACTGCTTATGTTAGTGCCATTTGCTGCAAGTACGTGCATGACCACCCATTCATGGAGGTGTAATTGTACCAGACAGCGATGTGACAAAGCGCTTGAGGCAAGAACTTTGCTGCTGGCAGCTTGCATGAGCACTGACTTCGTCCCTCTTTTTATTCCCCTGCAGAGCATCAATGGAGGCCGCCCGCCACCCCACTTTGTGTATGATCCATCCACCTTTGCCTTCCGTTCCCTCAGCACCTTGAAGCCGCTGAGCCCAATAGCTCCAGTGGAAGAACCGTCATGTGCCTACTGAAGGAGTTTCTCCAAAAACCTCAGGAACTATCAAATAACCACCTGCCTGGCAGGGAGAAGGGGAGGTGGCAATGCCCAAGGGGATGGGTGGGGGAAGAAGGGGACAATGACACATCTTTGCAATACAGCCTCTCTGGCAGCAGGAAACATATAGCTTTGCAGCAGTGCCTGTTTTCATACCATCGCCGTATCTGAATAGCGGCAAAGGGAGAGATTTTTGTCTTTCAGGGCAAAACAAACCAGTCAGGTCCACAAACTGCAAGGGCAGCCACCAAGGCAGTGTCAAACCCAGGGATGGTGGTAGTTGAACCCCTGAGGGGTTCAGGGGCTAGTATGGCCTACATGGCAGCAGGAATGAGGGATCAGGGTGTGAAATGGAGTCCAGTCAGTTTCCCAAAAGTACCTGGGTCTACAATGCTTTGCTATAGACCTGACCCTTCTCCCACTCAGAAGTGAGCTCAGGATTGGAGACAGAGGCTATACAGGTCTGCCTGCAAAGCAAGAAGATATCCCTCTCTGAGACTGTTATAATTGCATTCACTTCAAGCTCTCTTGAGTGGAAGACCCTGGGAGAGGGAGGTGGGAGGGGGTAACTGGCAAATCTAGCTGCATGTTCCAGCTGGTCTGCCGGCAACTCAGTGATATCATCTAAAATGGGGTTGAAAGGGGTTGTAGATCAAGGGGTTAGAATAAAATTCTAGAACGGAGGGTCTTTGTTCAGCCCTGCAACACAGATTACCACCCTCAGTGCTCTCAGCATCGTCAGAGAGAAGAACTTGGGGGGTGACTGTGTGCTCTTGGGTCTCCTCTCTGCTGAGACTGTGTTCTGGGATATGCAGCACTTCTCCACAGCATTGTCCCAATACTCTGCTGCCCTAACATGATGCTGAAGGTAACTGGCATCACCAAACTCAACCAAATGTAACATCTCCAGCAGCTTTCCACTCCCTTGTTGTGCTGGGTATTAAATTCTTTCAGATCCCTCTCGTACCAGTGGATCAAGTATTCCCAGATGTAGCATGGAGTGGGAGAAAGAGGTGTCTGTTTTGTGGCCACCTGTTGGTGGAAGAAACAGGAGAGGAGTTTGGGTGAAGCTGTGGGACATCTTTCCATAGACAGTCTTAAGACAGTTAGGGCCTTGCTACCACTGGAGTTTGACTGGGATCTGGCCTTGAGGCATGTATGTGTTTTGTGCTATAAGGCAACAGCTAACGGCATAAGCTCTCACCTCTCTCGGTGAGGCAGAGGAGCAAGGCGTTTCCCTTTGCTGCACCTGGTGGAGAGAGTAACCTCTTTGTCTAGACGTTCCTCACCTTGAGCTGGTATCTGGCAGGGTTCAGGGGGAGCGAGTAGTTTACTTCTTGTCTGGATCAAGAGGAGCAACTGTGAGTAATATAAAATAATTTTTGTTTTTAAATCTGTTCCAGTGTGGAGGTCTTTGATGCCACTCTTTGGATGAGACCAATGGTCAGTCCAGCTGCTAGTAGGAGGCCAAACCTACCAGCATTCACGGGTGATTTCTGGGCCCTTTACCGAAACCCCTGGGGAAAGCCCAAAGGCCATCTAGGCCTGGGGACCTGAATCCCCCACCCCTGCCCTCCTCCCTCACCAACCTCCTCTCACTCAGGCAGGCAGAGCAGCTGGGCAAGGCGGTGAGGGGACGTCTGTCCTGATGCTGCCCCAGCTCTGCCTGCTCTTTGGCTCCAGACTGTCACAGCTGGGCTACCCCCTGCACCAGCACCACCTCCAAGGGGTCGCTTGGGTTTGCTGGTGAGGTGCCTCTGGCAGAGCATTGTGGTTCCCTGCAAGAAGTCCATTCTTCCAACAGAGGCCGATTCCTCTGCTGATTCCTCCTGCCCCTGTAGAGACTCTGCTTATCTTGTCTTGATGGCACACCTCAGCTTTTTAACTGCTGCCAGATCAAGCTGACCAGTGCAGGACAGGAAGCGTTGCCCCTTCAGACCAAACGCCTGTGCTCAGGAGAAGGGACGGCTGTAGCCCGGTACCCATCTGAAGAGGCATATTCCCCATATAGATGGCTGGGGTGGCCATCACGCCCCCCAGGCTTTGCTCAGCAAGAGCTGCCGAGGTGCCCAGCCCCAGAGACATGTTTCTGCCAGCCCGCGGGTGTGGCAGGCTGTCTTCTCCCCGGTGGGAGTGGGGAACAGGGATGTCCTGCCAATATCGTTGCCTTTTAGTACTTTTGTAACTTTTCTCTGTCTTGTCTTTTTCAATCAGAAGGAAAAATAAAAAAAAAAAAAAACCAACAGTGAAATAAAGTGTAACAGCTGCTATATTCACACCTCTGGTGGGTCTCATGTGTTTGCCATCTTCTGGGTGTTTGTGGGCAGGGGTATAGGAGGGTTCTGGAGGAGAGCAAGCTATGACACAGCACTGCCAGTCCCAAGCACTCCCAAATACCAAGCTGTGTCTGCAAGAGTGGCCGCTATGGTTCCACAACTCTAATCATCTGAAGACTTCTGCTGGGTCAAGCTTGTTTATAAGTATATAAATGCACAGAGAGGGATGTGCTGACCTTGTATCAGCCAGGCTGTAGATATGGACACCTGTTGCGCTAAAGCCAGAGTACAGCAGGTAGAACAGCAGAAAGCTGGCATAAAGCTTTGTAGTCTGCAGGCAGCTAATTGGCCGGGGTGAGCTGGGGTGTAGAACTTCTGCTGCTGCCCCAGGGTTGTAGTCTGGGCCCCTGACATGTGTTTGGGTTAAGTTCGATTGTGCTCACCCCTCATCTCTCCCTACAAGTTGGGCCTCTGAGTTAAGGACAAAACAGGACAGTTTTTGTGGTAAAATATGATGATAAGCCTTGATACGGCGACAACTCTGAAGTTAAAACAAATTAATGGTACTCACAAAGATCTTACAGGGTACTTTTCAGTTGTAGTTACCAGTGTAGCTGACAAAGGAGACTAAGGACATTGGCCTCATTTGGATGCCAGACCCCGGCATAGGCAAAGGATTTGCTAAGACCACTGAGGAAGCCATCGGCAGAAACCAGGGAAATGAGAGCCGAGCTGTGGTCTTCTGAAGGCTGCTGCTCCTTGCTGTAGCCGCTGCGCCCCGTTGCTGCCTCCGGCATACATCAGTGTGGGGCTGTTCACCTCTGCGGCTTGCAAAACACCTTGTGCAAACACTCCCTCCACTGCTGAAGCAGGCAGGGGTGCCAGCTGGGATGTGCGCGAAACACTTTGCAAGCATGGTCAGTTTGGCGTAGGTCCCTCAGGACCTCTGATTTACTGCAGCTCCTGGCTCCAGAGTCCTCCCACCAGGTTTGGGTCATGTCTCGATGGAAGAGCCTGTAACTTCTAAGCTGAGATCTTTCTCTGCTCTGAGCCGATCTCGCTTGGAGATGTGCAGGTGTTTCCCTTCAGAGCAGAAAACAAAGAGAGGAGGACTGTTGTGCCAAGGCGCGCTGAACTCAGCTGTGTTAACCATCTGCAGGAGGGTGAATGGGGACAGGCGGCTGTTTGAAGAGCTTGGCCACAGCTTCTCTGTGATTTAAGTGGGACTGTTTAGGCTAATACTAATTAAAGTAAATTAATTAGGTTAATGCTGTGGCCTTATAAAAATAACAGAGGGGAATCAAGCTCACAGCAGTGGCAAAGTGAGTTGTTATACCTGTAGCCTGAGACTCGCCAAATCCCTTTGCAGCTGGTGTGCAAGATCGGCTCTTCTTGTGTGTTGTCCAAACATTTTCTTATACATGTGTATGTACACACATGCACACACATGATAGATATATATTTATGTCTCTGTATGTTTCATCTGTGCAGAAATACCTGTACTCTTACAGTCACCCACAAGCAGGGTGCCCTGTGTCCACCTGGGTCTTTGTTTGACAGGGCTCAATGCCCACCTGTGGCATACTCACCATCTGTGTGCTACAAAGCATGAGGATGCTTGGAAAACACACTTACCATCCTCTTTCCAACTGCGTGCTGAGTGTTGACCTATCTGCCTACCTCCCAGATTGACTAGGAAAACAGGCAAAATCAGCAGCACTGCTAGGGCCAGGGTTCTCACCCCAGGCTAGGTGGAGGCCACTGAAAGATGGCTCGGCACGGAAACAGCTGAGAAACAGAATTTCTAGCCGGACAGAGCATCTCCTTCCAACAGCTTAGGGCTCTCCCTTGCTCTTTGTGAAGCTGCATAGCATGTTGTGGCAAGACATGGGGTGGAAGAATGTATTCAGGAGTGGGTATCAGGTAGGGGTTGGATGGGGTATGTGCTGATACAACGTGGGCGTATTGACACAGAGTGCATTTACAGTGGCATTTATATGGCTGTGGCATTTAAATTTATGGCGTGTTATTTATATTTTTAGTGGAAAGAAGTCTTGGAGGAGTAAAGGCAACGGCATGCATGCAAGTAAGTGCAGACCTGGCAAGATGGATGCTGGTGGATGTGCATCTGGGGCATAAGCAGAAGAGCTTGTGCTGGGGAGGGGCATGAATGAGGCCGTGTGTTTGCAGGTGTCTGCAGACAGGGATGCACGGAGGATGTACAAATAGGTTACATATGCCAGGGCAAGGGTGGTGAGTATTTCTTCGCTGTTTCTGCAGACTCAGCCATTTGTGGTAACAACTGGCAGACTTCTGCAATGTATCATGCCATTAATGTTTAGGAAAAGTGAAGAAAAAATTACACATGCCTGATCTGTGTCCTTGAGGCACTTGGGAGCTTTCACCATTTAACTAAAAAGAAGCAGGCACCTGCACAACAGTGACTCAAAACAAAGTGGCCTTATTACAAAATAGAGTGATTGTACACTGTTCCTTCTCAGACAAGAACTTCAGGGACATCAAATAAAAGTAGCAGGTGGCAGGTTCAAAGCAAACAACTGGAGGCAGACCTGCACGGAGCATGGGGTTGCACTGGGGAACCCTGTGCCGCAGAACGCTGTGGCTGCTCAGTATTTACACGGCTCCAGACTTGAAAAGGAAAATGAAGAAAAATACTCCCCAGGAAGCACTGCATGCACAAATGCCTCCTCCGGTTGAGGAAGGTGGTGAGGTGGGAGGGTTTTCTGGGGTAGGTTGCTGCGTACCAGCCCCATCTCACCCTTCTCTCACGCAGAGTCTGCTCCTGCCAGGGTTCAAGGTGGGCTAGTGGCTCCAAACAGACATGGTAACTCTGAGTCCTTACAGAGCGCACTCTTCTTGTTATTAACAAAAGCAGTTTAACCGTATTTTGTTTTCTCAGACACAATGAGTTGATAACAAATGGTTTGGATAAAGCCTAATCCCACTTCCATGGAAGCCTGGGGCAAACCCCCCATTGCCTTCCCAGGAGGTCCTACGAGGCCTCAGCAGTGACCTGGCCCTCATGTCTTTGATGGTGAGGTTGGGGATGACCTGGTGCATCTACTGAGCTGCTGGCATCAGGGAGTAGCTTGAAACCTGGGCCGCTTGTTGATCTATCTGCATGGCTGCAAATGGGCATCTTACAGGTCCCGTCTGCCCTGTAGGTCTGCACTGGGTGGCAGGCCGGTGTTCGTGTGCCATAGGAACAAAGTGAGTTTGGTTTGAGCACTGTCTCAGGCTTACAATATGTAGATTATATATGTAATATAGTTTTGGGGTGTAGGAATGAGTTAGGAAAGCAAGGAGAAGTGTCCTCCAGTGATTGGTAACCCTCACATGGGAGCGAGCAAGCCAAAGAGGACGCAGCTGAAACAGCAAGGCTCTGCAAAAAAAGTAACATCAGTGACAAGGAGGACATTTAAGCATGTTGGTAGCTCACCATTTCCTGAGCTAGACTTTAGTGGGCTTATTCAAGAAATGGGGTGAGGAAACAGAAGATGTAGACGGTTTGAGAGCTAGCTCTGGCTGTAGCTGCACGCCAGCCTGGCAGGACTTGACCACATGTTTTCAGTTAACCCAGGACAGGATGTGAAGATAGCTCCGGACACATGAGGAACGCAAAAATCTGTTTTCCTTTTTGTGGCTGCTCACATCAGTGCCTGCTGTAATAATAGCTCAGTCTGTTAGTGGGTTGGCCAGCATTGATTGCATGTTCCTATCTGACACGTTCACAGTGTAGTAGCTCTGAGGTCAGGTGAGTGGAAGAACCGAAAGTGCCATGAGAATGGGGTGCCAAGTGGGTAGACAAACAGAGACAACCAAGGAAAGCGGTCACCATCCACAGCAGGAGGAAAGTTGCTTTCTACCAAAGGGTCCCCTGGGAGCTCTGCTCTCCTCACCCTGGCATGTCCTGCAAACACCCTGAGACGGGCTAGTCAGCATCTGTCCTCGGTGTAGCGTGGCCTTGGAGCACACTGGCATGCTACACCGGTGGGTCACACAGGCATTTGCTCCTCACTGAGGGACAGTGGTGCCCTGTATTGCTGGCGTGAGACCTGTCCTTGTGTGCCCACAGCTGTCCTGTTTGTCCACCTGGACCTACTCCTCTTTTCCCTGGCCTCTGTGAATGCCTCTCCTCCACCTGACCATGTCTTTTTCCAGACCTCCCCAGTTCCTTCACCCTCTCTCCTGGTTTCAGGTTCCTCTAAGACCCTGCACTGAGCTACCCGGAGGCTTTGGTGCTGGGATCTTGGTGCGATTTCTTTTTCCTCACAAATTTTCTCGTCCTCTTTTCCTTCATTGGCCACCTTGTTTTAGACTTTAGTCTTAACAGCAAGAAAGTTTTAACGTAGACAAAACTACATGCCACTCCTGGAAATGGTTGAAGCATCTTTACCAAATTTTTCCTAAAAGGATAGCCAGAATCTTCCACCCTGGACAGTTTCATTGCCACTGGGTGACATTTGGCAAGACATTGGCGAGGGTCTTGCCCAACGGAAGGCTGCTTGGCAAACCCGGCCTTAGGCAGTGTGACCAAGCCAAATGCAGCAGGGCAAAACCTCGATCATATACAGCTCTTTTGAATTCTGAAAAGCCTTTGTCAGATCTTCAGCACAGAGTCTCCACAGGCCCTGTTTTGAAGAGAGATGTTTTGTCCTTTCCTGGCTTTAAACAGTTCCCCCAAATAAACCCTTTGCTATTTACCGGCATTGTTTTCTTTCTTGTGTTGGATGCTGATAAATAATCAGACCCATTATATTATATTCATGTCTGCTTTGGTAGAAAATAATTACAACAATTACTACTGAATCAAAATGCTTCTGTTTCTCCTGGTGTCATTAGCATGTCCCAAACATTTTGTTCTTGTGGTTTAAAGTGCAGTAATAACATACTCCAAGTGCAACACCCGGTTGAGCGGAGCTTCCCAGCACAGCAAGCTTCCCAGCCATGATTGCCTCCGAGATGCTGCTAATTTTCAGTCACGGTGTCAGACCCTCTTCTACCACAGGGAGAGCAACTGCTTAGCCTGTGATTTACCCAATTTATTCCGGTAATAACTGGGCTGGCTGTGTAGCCATCTGTCTGCTTTACATGCTCCTCCTGCCCCCCACCGTGCAGACCGAGCCGTGTCTCTGTCCTTGCGACAGCAGAGAGAGAAGGCATCGCTTTGCCCTGGCCATGAAGCGTGTCTCTGTGCGCTCGGAGAAGGGTACAAATGTTCCCCCCTCTGCTCTGCCCAGAAGCCGCAAGCAGTGCTGCCCCTTGCTGCTGACCTCTGGGTGCCAGGGCTGCCAGCAGTGGTGCCTGCTGCAGGTATTTCCACCAGGCAGGGAAGGAAAGATCGCTTTGTAGGTCTGGCACAGTGGGTTATCAAGGCTTTGGCTGCTCCCTGGCCCAAGCCAGGGGAGCTATGGCCAGTTTGCGAGGGGGAAACTGAAGCAGAGAGCGGCTAAGGCAAGGACCCGACACAAAGATAGTGGAAAGTTACGCATTAGCCTGAAATTGCACCATGGATATGAAAACCGTAGTGGTCACATGGCTCTGTCTGTGAAGAAAAACACTGTATTGACTGGATCATTATAAAGCCTTTAATTGAAGAGCCAAGTCCTCTCTGCCCTGTGTAATGTTATTCAAACAGACCTGCACACAGCTCCTTCAAAGCAGATGTTAGCCAGGGTACAGCCCTGGATCAACAGTCACTCAAGATCAGAATTGCTTGAAACCACTGGGTAAAATCAAATATAAATAGAGCAGAGAGCATTTGAAGCAATTACGGTCTCGGGGGAGATTCATTCCCCATAACGAAGCCAAGAAAAGAGGAGATGATGCATCATTTCTGTAACGCAGCAAGGGCATGCAGAAGCTGGATTACTCAGAAAACTCTGAGCAGCACGTATGGTTCATGCTAAATCACCTAACCTTTCTATCTCCAGTGGTATTTCTGTGGCTTTCATTACTGTGGTGCTCTACAAACTGTAGCCTTGTGACTGCCTTTGGGAGATGGTGCAATATCTGAGGTAAATAGGATTCTTGTGCACACCAAAATACTGAATTTTCCCACTATTTTTGAACTGCAGTGGTACTGCACAGAGGAAAGATCCTCACTTTGGAGCTGAAACACAGAGCAGAGTAAGCAAATCATTTATGTCCTTGGAGAAACTGTTGATTGCACAAAGACTTTGCCCTGCATCTCCAGAGTCTGTCTTAATGGTCTCACTGCAAGGAACATCTTCCCCCCGAGGTGCAGGGTGCAATTCCCTAACTCCCAAGGTTGTTTGTCCATAAACGAGGTATTTGCTACCAAATTTCCCAAGCCCCAGATTCCCTTAGTGCTGGGGATAGGGAGGCTCTGACCACCCAGGCTTGGCCACGGGGCAGCTCGGCCGGCAGCTCAGGCACAGCACTGTGTCAGCCGACCTCTGTCTAACACTGTCCATGGGTTTTGCCCAGAGCCTCCGCTCCCTCTCACGTTTCCTTGCCACCTCCTGCTTGTCACCAAGCTGCTCCCCTGCCTGGGCAATGCCGAGGCACCACTCCTCCCCGTGCTACGGAGCACCTCAGGCATGCACCTTGACACGAGGTCCCTGCAGAGCACCAGCAGCGGGTGCTTGGCAGGACTCACATCACTTGCCCACCCCAGAAGCATTGCTTTCCTTCAGAGGTGGATGCCGTCCCACGCTGCCCGTGGCTGCTTGCAGACTGCGTGCAGACGTGAGGCTCTGGAACGGCTGGAAAGGAAATCACGTTTTTTCCTGACACCAGAAAGGAATATTTCCTGGGGAGCCGTGGTGCTGGCTGCGTGTGGGGCGCAGGGGGCCAGGCCTGGGAGATGCCAGGCTGATGTCTTCAGTCTGTTTCCACCCAGGACTGACTTGGGCTTTATAGCTATGGCTGAAATGGAAAGGGAAGCAGGTGGACAAAGTGTTTGCGCTACCCGGGGTGCTTGACGTAGATACTGCAGAGTGATTAACCACCCAAATTGATGTACCTCTCCAGTCCTTCTCATGATTGAGAGCAAACCTGGGAACGCAGGCCAGGAGGGAGCAAGAGCTGCTCCATCCAGCTCCTCCCATCTGGGCTAATCAAGGGGACCCAGCACTTTGGGGTGGCCCACCAAAGGCACCTCCTGGTGCTGAGCTGGGGATGCTGCCAAGGGCTTCTTGCACAACCAGGCCTTCGCTCAATGAGCGATGCTGCTGCTCTGTGGAGGTGAGGCTGAGCAAAGCTCTTGGGCTCATTGCAGGATGCTGGGATATGCTCTGGCAACGTGCCATAGACCTTGATCTTCTCAGCTGGGGCCACATGCTTCGTGGTTACTTGCAATTGCAAGAGGCTGGGTACCACAGATTGGGTAACGCCTCATCCCACCTACCTATGGCATCTTGCAGCTGCCTGGCAAAGCTTTAATCCTTTCCTTACAATAGCCACACAGAAATTCATGTTTTAAGACTTGTACAGGTTGGAAGCCCCCATCACGCTTTGGAGATGCCAGCATTGCCTCTGGCCAATGGCTGTGCCTCCTACACAGAGCCTCTTGGTGGCCTGGCCTCGACGCTCCTCCATAACATGAGAGAACAACACATTTTCTTTTGGTGTTGGTGCAGCCGGACAGTTTATGTACTGCAAAAGAGCGGGGTAGTATTTCTTCCCTCTGAAAAAGGAAGTCTGTTGATCTCTGAATCACTCCATCCCCTCCCTCTGTATCTGGTAAATAATCTGGGCTTCCTGGGCTTGGGCCAGGAAGAGCAGGGATGGAAATATACAGGGTGTAGCTCAAGTCATCCTTACATATCATGAGCTTGGCTGGGCCAGTCTGTTGGGGACATGCGGCAGTGCCCACAGTGGGGACTGAGGGATGGGTCCCATCCCTCTCCTCGATGCTGTCTTGAGTCCAGGAGTCCCACCACAGCCGCCAGCGTGGACTTGCCCCTGGGTCTGCGAAGGGCAGAAAGACCCTGAGACCAATGCCAGGCAGATGGGGATGTTCCTGGGCTGATGTGGCCTCGAACCCGGGATGTCCCTTGAAGACGGTGTACAGAGCATGCGGAGCTGCCCCCAGGCAGGCAGGTCCCCGTGGTGTCCTCAGGCGATGTGAGCCTCCTGCTCCTCAGGGACTTGCCTGGAGCGGCTGCTTTGCTGAGTCTGGGGCAAAAGAGGGGAGGGCAGGAGGGTGGCACTGGCCAGGGCGACAAACTGCTGTTCCCACTGTGTCATCAGTTCCTGGAGAGGAAAAGCAAAAGCAAAGAGCCGCTTGATTTCTCTTTCCTTTTTTTTTTTTTTTTCCTCTTTGCTAAGACCAGAGGGAAGAGTGAGCAGCAGGGACCCATCTGCAGCTCAGAGGCGCGCAGTGAAGCAGCGCCTGTGGCCGAAAGCAGGGCCAGGAGGAAGAGGAGGCGCTTCTCCCCGTGGGCTTACAACCTCTTGGCTTGCAAAGCAGGAGGACAAAGTGCATCGACAAAATGGCATGGTGCTTGATGTCTGGGTCAGAAAAGCTCCAGCTGGGCCTGGGCAGCCCCTTCCGCCTCCCCACCCCTTGAGAGCTGGCCAGCAGCCGGGGGCCAAACTGGCACCTCACCCCCCCGCGCTGATGGGAAGGTGAAGGGACCGTGGGAAAACCCAGCTCTGGCTGGCTGCTGTCAGCTTGGCGGCAGTCGCAGTATAAAAAATATTCCTCCCCCCCATGCCCTCCCCATCCCTGCCGTGGTCTGCCTCGGCGGTATGAAGGCAGCAGTAGCTGGCTGCCCTGACGGACTGGGGACTGATGGATGAGCCAGCTATCCCGAGTGCCTGCTGGTGGGACATGGGGAACAACTGTGGAGCAGAAGATGGGAATTACAGCTGGGTAAACTCAATACTGCGTTAACCCCGTGGGGTGCGAGCGGGGTCCCGGCCTCATGGGCACACAGAGCACCAGCACTGCTTCGTCCTCCCCGAAGGTGGTGCCTGGCACTGCAGGGACCATCCCCGTTCCACTGGTGGGGTGATAATGCAAAGCCTTCCCTCACCTTCACCCTGGCTCTTCCCAGGCACTGGGCACCCTGCCATAAAAGCAGCCTTTCCCCGTGTGCCCCTGAGTGCTGCCATTTATTCCGTTACAAGGGGAGAAGGTGGGCCTGGCGCTTTCAGGGATTTTGGGGTGCGATGCTTGGCAGTCACTGGGGTGGGCTCAGCGGGTGGCAGGACTGGAAACAGATTGGTGACAGATTGGAAATCACTCACGGTCCAGTGCCCTATGTGCAATAAAAAGTCAGCAGTCCATTTTGGTCAAAGCAAACAGAGCCTTTTGGAAAAGCCTGCCCTAAGAGGAGATGCTGCTCCCAGAGCATACTACAGCCCCCAGGTAATAACGCTGTAATCAGTGTCAGTGCACACAGTTAACCGCTACGGTATTATCAGCCTCAGAGATTTCCAAATCCTGAGTAAGGCCCCAAATCTCACAGCACTGGCTTAAAAAATAGGACATTAAAAACTGTGCAGTTTGGAGTCTGATTACTTATCTTCTGTTTTGATTTTTAAAACTTTCAGATACAGCTGGGCCACATTTTTACCTTCCCTTTGCAGCGCAATTGCAAGGTCACAATAATTACTGCAGAGAAGGGAGTTACAGGGTTGTTTATTTTTTGAAGGAAGCTGAGATTGTCATATATTTATATTTTACAGGGAGGGGGCTTTAACAGCTCTCTAGGTTCTGTGCGTCTGTTAAAAATTGCAGGAGTCACAGATATGATAATAGATTAACCTCAGACCAATTTACGTGTGGGGTTACTGATCACCTGCTCTAAATGAGCTCATTGCAAAAAGGGGACTTGCCTTTTCAAGGAATTCTGCACATTTGCAGATGTGCCAACAAAGCACTGTTTCCACTGGAAGCGTTGGCAAGAAAGGAGAAAGTGAAGTGAATCCCATTGTCCAGGACAGCATAAAAGCAGACTGATAAATAATCAGGTTGTGAACCAACTACTTGGCAATAAGTGGTGAGGCAATCGCAGTGCAATGATGACCAATAAGAAAATGTGATGTCATGCATGGCTCTGCTTTGCCAAAGTGTGCTGCTCCCTGCCAAAAATTGCAAAGAACTGTAAAAATAAATTCATGTTTCAGATGGAGACTGAGGCAATAATCATTATGGTGAAGTAGCAATAGAGCTGTTCGTTGGACATCTCAGTTCTTCTCCCAAGGAATACTCTGCCACGCTTTGGTGGGGGAGGCTGGAAGCTGGGACACAAAGTGAACATTGGCTGCTTCTTTACACGCTCCAGCCTCTGAGCTGCTGTGGAGCTGGAGCAAACCTCGGGGAGACCTTGAGGGTGGTCCCACAGGGGCCACAGCTTTATGGGTTATGGTCCTGTCCTCCCTTTCTCCTCTCCCAGCTCCTCCATATCAAAGCAGAGAGTGAGCCCTTGGGAGAGGCTCAGCACAATGTCTCCTTTGAGGGAAGTCAAGAGCTGCATTTTGCTGGGTATTTGAGGGCCCTAGATACTGCTCTGGATTTGAATGGAGATGAAGGGGCAGGAAGAAGTTAAAAGAAAAAAAGGAGAAATAGTTTGGATAGGACGGAATATGAGCAGCCTGCATGTCATGTGGGTGCTAGCTGAAGGCAATGACCCATACCCTTCATCAACACCTCTAAACACCACCAGCCAGAGAGGTCCAGCTGGTCTTTCAGCTGGGGGACTCTGGCCAAGCTAGTCCCCATCTTTGCCTGGGTTGCATCCCACTGCCCAGATGTGCAAATGTTTGCAGAGAGGTTTGGAGGAAGCTGTTAATTTTTTTCCCCTTTAAACAGAAAAGGTGTTCCCTTAACCACACCCATAGGAGGAGGCAGCTGCTCTTGGCAAAGTGCACCATGCTAAGTGCGCTTGCTGAAAGCATTTTGACTTTGTTTCTAAACATGACCCTAAGTGTAGTAATTCTCAGCCTTGGCCGCTGGCTGTGTGGTATGGTAGGGGTGTGAGGGGTTGGGAGGACACAGGGTCCATCTAGGGAACAACCAGAAAGGAAATTTCTGCAGCGGTCCATTGCCATGGCAGGAACAAATGTAAGTAACAGTATAGAGAAGTATAAATATACGGTGTTTAGAGCCCTAAAGAGTGGTTTGCCATCTGTGGGGAGGGACGGTGCAATTGAAAATGGGTAAATCTTCCCAATGTCCTTGCGGGGAGATCAGAGTCAGAAGGCCAGACTCACTGCTGGACTGAAAATCAAGGAACAAGGCTCTCAAATCCCTGGTCCCATGGGATTTGCTCCTGATTTCATGGGCAACCTATTGCTGTGCAGGAACCCCTGGGCCAACCACGTTCCTTGCTGGGCATTCTCAAAACTGAAACCCCTACAATTGTGAGCCGCTAGCAGTGCTTCCACTTGCCCCAAATTTCTGCTGAGCGGAACCAAGTGCCCCATAGGAACTGCCAGTCTCCACCCCAGAGACAGCTGCCCTCGCCAGGGAACATGGTGTCATGTCTCATCAACATTTGTGAAACACTTTGGGGTGAATTATAGAAATATAATGATACCACTGCTTCTGGGGGAGATTTCCCAAAGCTCCTGACTGATCCAGTCCAACTTCATATTTCCCCTTTCACCACTTCTGTCTGGCAATCAGCACTGGGCTGCTCTTGGTGGGGTGGCAGGGCTCGTTCGTCTCCCTCACTCAGGGTTAAAAAACAAAATCAGACCCTTTAGAAAGAAAAAAATACTAAAAAGAAGAAAAAAACGCATAGAGCAGCAGCGCATGTTTGAAATGTATTGAATGGCTTTTGAAAGTGCTTGTTTGCCTGTGTAAGACGGAGGTACCTTCCTCTAACAAAGCTGCAGGAAAAACCCACCGTCCCCCAAGTTCGGGGCGCTCTGGAGGGCAGCCACGCTGAAATTGTGATTAAGTGTTTTGGGCCATGCCTTTCACTGCAGCCTGCCAGATAAATATTTACAGCTGACCACGGAGAAGCGGGGAGGACGGAGAGGAGAGACATCTGTAAATTCTTTGGGGCCTTGCTGTGTTTTAACTTTAATTTAGTTCTTTTTTGTTGCTTTTCCATCCACACATCATTGTTTCTTTTTCTCAACCCACAGATAGCTAAAGAAGAGATTTTTTGAGAGAAAAAGGTTATTTCTAAAACTGCAGGGGACAGATCCTGGTTTCAGTGACCGTGGTATAAAATCCGCAGCTGTGATAAACCAACGCTGCGGAGAGCAGACAACAACCTTTGGTTTAGTAACTGGCGTAAATGTGATGTAACATTATTGATCTCTGTGGATTTACTCTGAGTCTCATTGACTCCTCCCTTGTTTTCTTCACAGTTGTCCTTATCCATAAGAAGTCCGTGCCTATGTGGCTGTAATATGCCAGTAAATCACGGTGTTACACCCACTTCTCAATGGTGTAAATGACTTCCTCTGTTTGGCCTATGTTCTCAAAAGAAAGCAGTTCCCCGTGCCGTGCCGAGTGGGAGAGGTGGTTATCAGCAGCCCAGAGCATCTCCTCCCACCGACCCTGGCCTGCCAAGGTGTCCGTAGCAGAGCCCTCCAAAGAGGGGCAACCAAGAACGACACATATAAATGAGGGCCCTCAACCCTGGGGGATCTCTGCATTCTGATGTATGAGTATATACATCCTGCTCGGAAACATATGCAGGAATCTGTAGCTATAAAAGCCACTGCACCACCCTGTAATCCAGCCCAGATGTGCCTCTCCTTTCATGGCACACTCAAGGGACCCCTCAGAGCTGAGGCAGGCAGGGATGGAAAGCATTTTTTAAATTTACTCACCCCAATGAAAAGAGACCCACAGCAGACTGTTCGCAGAGGTCCAGAGCAAGAAGGCTGGTAGGAAGGATTGACTTCGGGAGGGCGACCAGAGCGTAAGCCAACTGATGCTGGCCCACGCTGTCATCAGATGCCTTCTGAGGTCATCAGCATGAGCCAGGAGCCTGGTGAGCTCTGGGTCTCTCTGAGAAGTAGGCGTTAACATGTGCAGTGCAAACCCTGGTCTTGCTTGAGCTCCCAAAGCTTGGTGCAAAGGTCTGTGCAGGCAGCTGAGCCTCTGGTGATAATACACTGGGGCTACTCACCTCCTTCAAGGCTTTAAACTTGGGAAACAGAGGCCAAGTAATGAGACTCTGGGGTGGACTTTCATGCCGATCCGTTTGGGAGAATAGGGGAAAGACTTTACAGTTTGCTGTAGGTCGTATTTGCAAGCAAGCTACCAGGATCTCCTCCTCCCCATGTGGTAGCAGCTCAGGCTTGAGATTTATCCCTGCTCTTATGGCTAACCTTCTAAGCAGCCAAAAAGTAGCACTTAAAAAAACTTCTGCACTGGCTGCAAAGTCATCTGGGAAGTTACTCTTTCTGTTAGTGTCATAAAGCTGCATAGCCCTAAATAGAAAGTGTGGAGGCAAAGATCTCGTCCCCAGGGCTTTGCAGTCTCAGCGCAAAGAGTGCTGTTATAAAGCACGTCACGAAGTCCAGGAAGGAAATTTATGGCTGGGAAGATGGATAAATGATACGCCAAGATCAACAGTAGTGGTAATGTTGAAGAGTACTGAGTGGAGTTGCTCCGCTATTACAGGGCTGTAACCACTTCGAAACCTTGGACTGAAACAAGCCAACTGCTAGAGAGCTGCTGTGGCATCAAGGCCCTGGCATTGGCAACACCAACATGTGAAAACCTGAAGAGGCTGTTTTAATGGAAGGGAGCAGTGCCACATGGCAGTGACTGTCTTCCCCAACACGATCTTCCTCCTGGTGTCAGCACTGGGTTGTGACAAAGACTGGAGTTTTACAGTCACGCTCTCACGCATCACCTCCCAGTGATGATGTGACCTCGTGGAGTGCTGACATGGCTCTGACTCTTCATTTGTAGACCATCTGGAAGCCTCTTGGGCCTCCAGATGTGATGAGAGGAGGATTGGGCTTTGTGTAGCTCTTGGAGGTTTGAAGGAGACATGAATCAAAATCTTTGCAGATTTTTTGCTGCTCCTCTCAGCTTTCCCATCCTTCTCCTTACTTCTGTTTGACTTTCTTCTCTTCCCTTGACCTAGAAACTAAAGTCACTCCAGTATTTACTTTCTCTGTTCCTTGCCCAAGCTTTTAAGCATGTCCTGGGTCATCCCTGCTAATGGATCACATAAGGGAGTGGTGGAAATCCGTTAGTAGAGGTGTCTTAAAGAAGAGGTTGGACAAACACATGGCAGGAGCAGTGTAGGGATAGCTGATACTGTCTTGGGACCAGTATTGGACTAAACAACCTCCTGGGGTCTTTTCCAGCCCTAATGTCTGATCTGATCCTGAACATGAGAGCCAGGACCTGGAAATGCCCTTAGGTGTTTCCAGTGGCAGCAGCCCACCATACTTTGACATCTGCTTTGTGCTCATGGGCATCATACCCTTGCTGTGCGACATCCAGTCACTGCTGTGCAATGGCTTGGTGTGCTGGGGTGGCACCTGGGGGACAACTGTGAGCAGGGAGGGTCAAAAGTGACATCCTTCTAAATTCTGTGCCGCACAGAGGATGTAGCCAGTGTTTAGTTCCATACTTAATTCTCCATGTGAACTGTCTGAAAGCAGAATTAATTGTTTTGGGGGCAATACTGGCCACCCCGAACCGCTCCCAGGCACTGTACATCCAGCCTCAGTATGTGACCTGGGACACCAGAGACAAACTTACCCCCCTTTCCTAGTCCTTGGGGTTTGCTCTTTGAATAGTCTTGAAGCTCCAGCTCTTGGAGCACTGTGCTTACATGTGGCTCTCATCTCTCTGTCCTAAAAGCAGTGACAACAGCGCCTCTGAGGGGAGGGGAAATCTTGCATGTAGCCTTCAAAGCAAGAAAGCAAAACAAAGAACTCAACGCTTTAAAAAAAAAATCACACATTTTAAGAAGGATCTTCTGATTTTGTTTGGGAGAGTTGCCTGAAGCTTGGCTTTGACAGTCCTGATGGTTAAAAGACCTAGATCACAGTCTGGACTTTCTCTGCAATTTCTCAGGGGTAGTTCACTATCAGGGTACACCTGGGCTGCAAAATTCAGTGTTTGGGACCTGAAGACTGTCACTTCTCTGGATCCTGAAAGCAAGATAGAAAAGCCTGAAATATATTTATTTAAGACTTTGCTGTCTGTAACTCCTTTTCAAAGGATCAGAGGGCGACCCAGGGCCTGAATCACTTTTTGCTAATGCCCTGGCAAATCACTGACATCTGCTGTGTCACACCAGGGCAGAGCTAGTGTGAGGGGGACCTGAGAAGCAGCTGAAGAGCAAGCCCTTTTGAGATGCTAAAAGGAGCTTGGAAAATTATTATGGAGGGACCCATAATGGGCAGCAGGGGATGCAGCGTTTTTCTCAGCCCTTCTGCCTGTGACGCACCACCTGCATCTGTCCAAACACTGGCGCTTCCCTCCGCTTGATGACTGAAACCACCGAGGGGGCATGGTTTGCATCCATCTCCTGCAGGGATGGATTGCTTTCCAGATCCCCCCGTGTCAGGCTTGCCGCTGCAGCTTGTGCCAGGTCAGATTTCAGGGTTTGGGCTCTGCGTGCGTGCACTTGCGTGTGCTTTTAACTCACTCTGCAGTCTTTCCAGGAAATTAATTTGTGTCAGATGGTTGGGGTTTGTCCTTCCTTTGCTTTTTGGAGGGCAGGGTTGGAGGATGCTGTTGATTCAATAAGCTGCAGCTACTGCCCTGCTCCTCTGGCCCCACAGCAATTGAATAAAAGGCAATATGGCAGCAGGGAAAGTGTAGGATATTAAGACCTGGCATGGACATCTCAGGTGGATATTTCTGCTAAAATGCTAGTAAGTCAAACAGTGATACTTAAATCAATTGTTGTCCCAGAATTAGGAACTCAATGTGGATGAAAGGCTTTTCCACCTCTCAGAGCTGCTGTTTCAGTCTCTCTTCAGACTCAGGAAGACAACATTGCTTTAATTAACCTCATCTCACACTTCGAGCGTGCTTTCCTATAGGTACAAGAGCTGAACTCTTCACCTTCAGTAGAAGTTGGTATTCTGGTATTTGAATTGTTGCTTGCAAAATGGCACGATAGCACGAGGCTGGATTATCAAAAAACTGAGTAAGAATGAGAGGCAGCGACCTTCCGTCTGTTCTCCATGCTTCCATCTCCAATATACACATCACACAGCAAGTACTGCAGCTGATCTATTTACAGCTTAGACGATATGCTCAGGGACCTCCTCGCTCCTACTGTGATCCTGTCAGTTCATGTAAGTCAAGGAGGTTCAATCCAGGTCAGATCTTGGTTGAAAGTCCTCAGAGAGGCCAGGATGTCACCAGATGTAACTACCTCTTTTCTGGCTCAGCAGGATTGATCACACTAGCCTACTGCTACAAGGCTCTATGGATATTGACTCCTGGTGACTGCTCTGATGAAATGGGGACTTCACATCACAATCACCAGGAAATTTGAGCATGGGCCATGCATTCCTCTCACACCAGTTTTCACTCTCTTTCTTTGAGCTGTAGTTTTTTTTATTTCTTGCCCCAAATCGCTGTGCTTAGAGGTCATTCTTGCTTGCTAATCTACAGCCATATTGCTGGCCCAGGGAAGCTGGATGATGCACCAGTAAGTAACACACAGTTCATAAATGCTTTGCATCCCATCCCTTCAGCAAAATGGTTGTGGGAGGCACATGGACTCAGATGTACAGCTACTAGAGTGGCAAAGTGATCGATGCCTCGTTATTTTTTCATTGTCAACAATTGTTTGTGAAACCCAAAGGCAAAGTGTCCAGAGCAGGTTTACACAAAGGATGACAAATAGCTGTTTTCCTCACTTACTCTGCTAGTTCAGGGGCTGAAGTCTGCATAGTAGATGTCATGGATGTGACCCCACTGATGGTCCTTGGGGATACGAGAAAGATATCATGCAATAAAGTTTCTTTCCTTTTCTCTCACTGTGCTTTAAAAATAAACAAACTCTAAAATTGCTTTCAACCACTTCCTGCCCCTACCATTGAACAATTAATTCTTCCACTGTGACCTTAAATTCTACTGTTTGCCTGGTTTGGAGTGGTCACATCTTTTATGGTGTTCTTTTACCAAAAAGGCTTTGCTCACATGTGCATCTCTGCGAGGGTGTATATTGCGTATTATGTCCAGCTATGACCTCTCTGATGTCCATCGCCAGTGGCAGGGGAACAACAGACTGCAACATGGTGGGTTCAGCAGGATGTGTATGTGCGTCGGTGTGTGCATACATATGCAGTGGAGGTACCATGCTGCAGATCAAAGGGAAAATGAAGCTCTAAAATGTTTAGTTTATAAAGTGTATTGTTGTTGCAGTGCTGCCCAAGGTCTTCAAAGGGGCCCAGATTTATTGTCTCAGCACAGTTCAGAGATATTTGTTGTAGATTAAAAATGGAAGAAATAGGAAGGGGGCCAGGCGTGTATATTACTGAGTAAAAATAGGAGCTCTTACATTTGTTTGCTATATGAATTTGGGTTTTGTTGTTTTCTTTTCCCCTGCTAGTGCTTTCTCCCCCTCCCCCTTACACTCGCTCCTAAGAGCCAAGGGGTCATGTCTGTGTTTTCTTGTGTGGCCACATGGAATATGTCCTGACAGCTCTGCTATCTCTTAGGTAGAACCTGAGATTATCCAGGCATGGGTCTCGGAAAGGAAAACTCACTACAGGCAAATCTGCTTCACTTTTATTACTGGAGGTACCATTTAAACTCAGCCCCTGACTGTTTCTTTCCCCACAACTCCTCTGCTTGGAGGAAAGTCATCAACTCAACACATGACAAAGAAATTAACTCTCCTTTGTGGTCAAAGATTTTAAAGAGAGGAGCAGTCATTTGGATCCTGCTCAGCTGGTCGTGCAATGCAGCCCAGAGAGCCTGAGCAGTGGTGTCCAGCTGACCGGCACAGTGAGGCTGACGTGTCCCTGGCAGGATGTGCCCAGACGCCGGCTGCGATGGTAGCTGCGGGCAGGCACAGCATGTACCTGCGCCGCCGGGGAGACCCTCTGGGTCCATGCAGGGGGTTTGCCCAGAGCTTCACCCGTCACTTAGGTCTTGTACACTGACCTTCCCCCCAAACCCCTGGGCTGAGGCTGGAGGAGGACACCCCAGCCAGGCAGTGTCCAGTCACTCCTTCCTGCAGTGTGGTTGGGGTGATGACGGGGGTGGCAGGGACAAGCACGGGCTGTGACGTGGAGAGATGAAAAGTACAAAAATATGACTTCTTTTCACCTTTACTTGCCTGCATTGAGCTCTTTCCCCCAGTTCCAGTGGAAAGACAGAGGTTTGTTCACACCATTGTGATCTCACTTTGCCCTGGAATGGGACAGGGTTGTCCACATTCAGAACTGAGGGAAAATGTAAGATCTCAAGATACTTCTCCTCACCACCTCTTACTGATTATCTCCTAAGCAAATTGTGCTGGCTATGTCCTCACTGGGACGCTGGCCATGACTTGCTACACAAAATCTCTGGGTCAAGCATTCAGTATCGACAGAGCTTCTTTCTCCAAAAGCTCACACTGCAGGTGGAGAAGACAGGCATGAGGTGGGAGATACAAATCCAGAGAGGGAAAGTGAGGTGCTGAAGGCTTTTGAACCAGAACTGGTACTGAGCCACTTGTGCTTGATTTATGGCAATTGATGCTGAATCATACTGTCTTTGTCAGTCCTCTGAAATTCTCTCTGGTTCTCCAAAAAGCTTTATTCAACAGGGTAAATTCACCTGTGCAACTCTGAGCCCTTTCTAGCAGCCCTAGGCAATTTTAAAGGGCTGAGATTCAGGATCCTATATCCTGTTGCTTGAGGCGAGCGTCATCTTCATGCTAAATGTGAGCCCTAGTTGTGTGAAGATTACAGCCACAGCTACGAGGATAAATACTTCATCCATGCTGTAATCCTGTTGGGTGACAGAGCATCCCGAACTGGTCTCCCGCTAGTGCTCACCTTTCAGGGATTTCAGCTAGCCATCTAGTAGCTTTCAGCTGAAGAGCTGGAAGCCATGCCCGTCTTGCCGGATGCCAGGGACCCCACTCAGCTGTGTTTGCGGTGTTGGTTAATTGTATGGGCGCTCACACCACATCCATCTTGTCACCTTTGCAAAGAGCACCACGCGTTAAAAGACCATTGTCTCCAGTGAGGTTTGTGTATAGATTTTAATATCATAATTATGGCATGTAAACAAAATACCACTTGATTATTGAAACCATATTCACTGAAGCCGAGCTCCCATGTGAGAGAGACATATGAGTTTAATTGCTGTTAAACCTTCTGCAAATGTACTTTCAGTAAGGCACTGGTATTATTTAACACAGATCAAAACAACTACTGAAATTTAGAGCGGATGCTGGAGATTAATCAATGTCGGCTTTGGCCATTTCACTGTACAACTGATGGTCAGTGGGACACTTCCCGCATTTTGTCAGCTGGCAGGACTGTGCCATGCCCATGACGCCCAGATCCAGCCATCGGTCAGACCCATCCAGTGGTTTCACTTGAGCTGTCCTCCCCGTGGGAGATCAGATGAGGCATAGCTCCTCTTAGCAGCTGGGGGCTGGGCTGTCTCTCACACTGACGGAGTCAGCGCTGGGAATAGCCTTGCAAATGCCAGCAAAGCCTGGGTGCTGCCATGGGGGAGGGTGAGGGCGATGCCACCTTCGCACGGGATGCCCACCCGGCCTGGTCAGCCCTACCGCTTCTCCGGCTGCTGTGTCGCCCACAGCCTGGCTGCTCAGTTCTGCTGCTGACATCTGGAGCAAAAGCATATACAAAAAACTATACGAAACAAAAACATACACAGAAGAATGAGATTAGGCTCTTTTGAGCTTCTTCCAGGCCCAGCCTCCCCCAGAGCTCTTTGCTATGTTTTGCTTTGTATGCTGGGAGGAGAAGAGCTTGGTTTGAGAAAAAAGAAGAGGACATCTTACAGATTAATGAAGCCTAGATCAGATTCAGGTGTTGCTTCCCAGGTCTTTTCAAACTCTGGTAACACCAGAATACATTTTGCAGAGCCCAAAGCATGGTCCTGCACTTGGGTCACAACAACCCCATGCAACGCTACAGGCTTGGGGACGAGTGTCTGGAAAGCTGCCCCGCAGAAAAGGACCTGGGGGTGTTGATTGACAGCCGGCTGAAGATGAGCCAGCAGTGTGCCCAGGTGGCCAAGAAGGCCAATGACATCCTGGCCTGTATCAGAAATAGTGTGGCCAGCAGGACCAGGGAGGTGATCATGCCCCTGTACTCAGCGCTGGTGAGGCCATACCTTGAATACTGTGTTCAGTTTTGGGCCCCTCACTACAAGAGGACATTGAGATGCTGAAGTATGTCCGGAGAAGGGCAACGAAGCTGGTGAGCGGTGTGGAGCACAAGTCTTGTGAGAGGCAGCTGAGGGAGCTGGGGTTGTTCAGCCTGGAGAAGAGGAGGCTGAGGGGAGACCTTATCGCTCTCTACAACTACCTGAAAGGGGGTTGCGGAGAGGTGGGTGTCAGTCTCTTCTCCCAAGTGACAAGTGATAGGACAAGAGGAAATGGCCTCAAGTTGCACCAGGGGAGGGTTTAGATTGGATATTAGGAAAAATTTCTTTACTGAGAGAGTGGTAACACACTGGAATAGACTGCTCAGGGAGGTGGTGGAGTCACCATCACTGGAGGTGTTCAAAGAACGTGTGGACGTGGCATTGTGGGACATGGTTTAGTGGGCATGGTGGTGTTGGTTGATGGTTGGACTTCATGACCTTACAGGTCTTTTCCAACCTTAATGATTCTGTGATTCTGTGAAAAACAGCGAGCCACCTGAGTAGGAAGCCTTGTGGCTTGTGGATGTCGACAGAAAGTCCTCTGGATGGCAGGGGAGCAGCAGCGCGGTGGCACTGAGCCTGCTGCTGGGGTCCTGGCTTGGGAGCTCCTGGAGAAGCAGGGCAATGCCCCTAAGACATACCATACTGTGTCTGCCAGTGCCGCCTACCTCACCAGCTGGGGTTTCTGTCTCCTCACAAAACCTCTGTGAAAATTTGAGGTGCTATTATCCTCCTTTTACAGACAGATCCTCAAAAGTATTTAGACATCAAACTCCCAGTTAAGTCCAGGATAATTCAGTACCTAAATGCCTACCTGGATCTTAGCAATTTGCTGATAACATGCTGGAAATAGAATTTTGACCTTCCAAACCTTTAGCTGGTGGCCTAGCCCGAAGGCACCTTTCTCTGCTGGAGGGCAGGTCCATGCTCCCACACTAGGCAGACAAATAGCTTGCGGCTGCTTCTTGCCTCTGCCTCCAGCCTGGTCTGTGCTCTCCTGCGGCACCGGAGTGCCTGGGAGGCTGGCAGAGGGGGAGCTGAGGGGAAGGGCTGTGCTCAGAGGAGATGGGACATCAAAGTCCTGGCCACACACAGAGGTAGATATTCTACAATTATTTTTTTTTTTCACAGCAATGGGGTGCCACCCTTGTTGTTTTTGGTGGTTCCCAGTGGGAATAATTACATTGTGCATGCTTTAAATTCCCTCTTTTGCAATGACAACTGGATGCAATTTCCTTAGGAGTCTCACAAATGAAGCTCTCACATTGTTGGAAGCCATTCAGTGAGTGCTGCAATGTGTTCAGAGGTGGCTGCTTCTCAGCAGTACCCCAAGTGGTTTCTAGAAACCTTTCTGTAGCCTGTCATGCACTTTGGGACCCACTCAGCGGGTGATATATGGGAGTCCTGGGTAGGGTCTTTCAGCTAAATACAAGTTTGTTATTTTTACACCGCAGAATACCAAGACACCCTGATTGGAGGCACACACTCATGTAAGACAGAGTGTGAAATGCAAACCTGAAGTTTTGGAGATTTCATTTGTTGTTAGGATTGGGCTCAGGAAACGCCAGACTAGAAATGAAACCTCCGCTTGAGGTTTGATGCTGGTTCATGCTTAACATAAATATACTCTTGCTAACCAAACATTCCCCAGAATAGCTCCACAGAGCTAAGGATAAGTCTCTGCAAGGGATTTTATGACCTAGGTGCCTGTGATAGCAAAGGACTAGGTACAGCCCCGCAGGTCCCTTCCATTAATGTTGTCTTGTGATTAAAGAGCAAGACTCACCAGAGCACGTTGCTCAGAGAATCCTCCACACAGCTCCAAAAAACCTTCAACAGTTGTTTTTGTGGGGGAAATGACTTGTGAGACCACATGCGTACACATTAAGATCGGCTGTTTGTCAGGAAGGGGCAGCTGCTCGTGTTGACAGTGGCTTGCAAAGACCTTCATGCCAATACCCTACCAAAGCGCTTGACTGTTGAAGGACAGCCTGCAACATGCTTCCAGCATGTCTCTGGGCAGCTAACGAAAAAGCATGACAACTAAAGAGACCTAATGAAGCCCAGCTCCTGCCAAGTGCACAGTTGAGTGATCTGTGCAATGTACAGCAAGAGAGGAGAGGAGGGAGGATCAGAAGAAAAGACAACGCAGCCAGGACTTGAAAAGCAAGGTCCAGGGGAGGTAGATGACTGATAAAGGAGGCAGAGGAGGAACAATGTGTGTTGGGTTGGAGGGAAGGGGTAAAAGAAAGAGTGAGCATACTTGTGTCATTTGTAACTTGGGAGGGAGGACTCGTGCAGATATTTTATTCCAAGTGCCCGACCTTTGCTGGTCGGCATCATCTGGGGAACACAGGAATTAACTCAGATATTAACCAAATGCTTTGGTGTAGCTGGAAAGCAGAGTGCAGTTATCTGGAGCAAGTGAGGCAGGAGGAGCAGACATCCTTCCCCTTACACAGTGGGAGGTGGGATGGTTGCAGGGATGATATTAGTATTTTTTGCCAGTTCTCTAATTCACTGGGCTCAGGTGACATCGCTGTCCAGCCTCCCTGAATCCCAACAGGCACCACGGAGGATGGTGGGGAGCAGGTGCAGGGACCTCCCAGGCCTTGGGTAAAGTCCCCGGTCAAACACCACCTTGGGGAAACTTTGCAAATGGACCTGGACAAGGAAATGCCATCTCAGTCCTCGAGCATGGTGGGAGAGGAGCTGCTTCTCTGCTGCCTGGAAGGCTGTGTGTGGAGGGGCAGGCATGGCCCTACAGTGGATCAGTGAGGACATTTTGGGAGCTGTGGAGGGCTCTGCTGACCTGTGAGGACTAACCCTCCCACAGTGCTTTATAAGCAGAGCTGCCCTTCCAACAGCTGGGCACAGAAGTGCCATGCAGGTACTGTTGTGTTCGTGTCGCTGTTTTTCGCTTTTTCTGACAGCTGTAGCACCTTAAGTGTCCTTACAGCAGGGCAGTCATCTCTCCTCTCATGCAGCACAGTACTTGCCAGCCTGTGGTCCATGCAGTTCTCAAGGCATCCAAAGGTTCTCAGCAAATGGTGCAAAATACAATACAAACCATAACCTTCCTGCATTTGCAGTTCCATGGGTGCAATCAAAACTGAGGGGAATGCAAAGGAATAAACACACACTCAAAGCTGAGCTTAATTTTTCTTGGACCTGAGTACAAATCATGGTGGTGACTGTGCCATGTGATGCCTTCAGTTTATTCAGAAAAGGCTGGGCAGACCTTTGAGTAAAACAGAGATGCTGGTCTAATGCATACAAGGCAGCAACTAGGAGTGCAAAATGGGAGCATGGTAAGCATATGATCCCAAGGTGATCCAGGTGCTCAGATCCAAACTCTGCCCTGCTGTCTAAGACTGTACAGTGCCTAAGGGCTGCTGCTGGCCTTTGAGGAGTTCATCAAGGCTGTACTGCATTTCTGTGGGTGCTGCAGGATTGTGTTCTGCACAGCATTGCAGGCTGGTGTCCTGGGACACTGCTGGGTAAGGATTTATGGAGCACTGGGGACAAGGGAAGAATGTCTCAACCTCAGTAGACCCAGAAGAAAAAACCCCACCTTTCTGTATGCAGGGTGGGAGATGAAAGGTGCTGACCACACTCAAACCCAAAAGCAGCTACAGGATATGATGGCTTTCCAACCCCTGCCCTAAATTCTATCTGGTTTGTGTAGTTGCTGTGGAAAAAGGGGATTTGCCCTAAAAGGAGGGAACCGGCAGGTTCTCTCTGGTTCCGTCCCATATCTCTCAGTGATTGTTTATTCTTGGGGAGCATCACTAATCATCCAGTCATCAAAGCATCAGGTACTCATAGCCAAAGTCCTGGCCTGGGACTGTCACCACCAAAAATGGAAGAGTTCACTTTGCTGTAGCCCTCTTGGGTGTTGGCAATATTTGGAGTTACAGCCTGTGTGGTCTAATTACCCTTTATTGCTACTCTTGCCTGCCTGCTTACTTGCATGTTAATTTATTTGTCCCAAGATGCGCTTGCGCATCTGTTCCTTATTTCCTGTGTATGCATTTGTTTTCTTGCTAAATACTGAAAGAGAAGGAGATGAAATCCATTGAAGATCTTGATTTACAGCTTCAGCCTTTCCCTAAATCTGTTAAGAACTGTGTTCTCATCTCCCGCTCCTCTCTACCCTCTGTGATGGCAGGGAGACATCCAGTAAAAGCATAGCAAGCTGTAACGCAAACACCAAAACAGAGGCAGACTCCTGTCACTCTACTGACCACGGCAGATAATGGGCATTATCTGCCCTGTGCCTGATCCTGAGTATATTTTTTGTGATATCTTGACCCTGTAGTGCAGCATTGCACACTCACCATTTGGTTCTTCCACCAACTCTCCTATGTCATTTTGGAGTTGATGACAGCACTGGTGGTGATGCACAGGGCCTAGCCCAGGATGCAGCTTGTCTAAGGCAGGGAAGAAAAGACGGGGAGCAGGATGGACTAGCTACATGAGTGGTCAGCTCAGCCACTGGTCTGCCTGCTCCCGCGGCTTCCCAGCCATCTCTTCCTTGTGATGCTCTGCTACAAGCGAGTAACTTCTGCCGGTGGAGCAGACCTAACCTGACTCCACGATGGACTTCAGCACGTTCCTTGTCCTTCACTTGCCATGCTCTGGCTGATGATGCCTCACGTGGGCATATTTCAGAGGAAGGGTGTGCCACCAGAAAGGAGGGGACAAGTCACAAGCAAAGGTCAGTAGAGGATGGTTCCCTGAACAGGCGTGACACCCAGACTGCTCCAGGAGGTCATAGCCCGGACTGGACTCTCCTCTTCACCAAACCTTCTTGTTTGGTTTACTCAACCCAGTCAGTATAATAGGGAAAAGGAGGGATCAGTAGCTGCTGGTTGATCCAGAAGGTTGATGTGTCAATGGTTGGTGAGGAAAAGCTCTATCAGCATCCAACTGCCTCCCAGTCCCTTGAAAAGGGACTTCTTTTGGTGGTGGGTAATGTCCTTCCCGGTTCCTCAACACCACATACTTGGCAATCCATGCTGCCTCTTGGCTCAGCAGTGCTGCTGTAATGAGAGGGGTTTGAATCAGCTGGGAAATCGCACGTCCAGGAGAGGTCACTGAGATACGTCATCCCTTCCCGCTGCTACTGAAGACCTGTATGATGGGCAGCAAGTTTTCCCTAGCAGGAATTATGCCACTCTGGAGTTTACTGAATCATTTCTCTTGTGCTTACCCCAGGCCTTTCCTCTCAATGACACTAAGACTGCCAAAGTCATGGGAACAGCGTTTCTCAGCTTCTGGAAAGATCTTTACTTAGGTTTATGAAGTAGCTTGTTTGAACAGGCTGTGCCTAAACACTCATCTCACTTGACACCTGCCTGGGCTTGGACTGGGAGAGGAAAAACAGAGACCAGCTTGTACCTGCCAACTATACGCAGCTTCTTTGGGGCATCCTGCCACTGCATGGGTCAAACCCGCCTGCTTGGACCTCTGGGACCAGCAGAGGCTGGAGAAGTCTGGAGAACCTCTGGAGGACCTCTGGAGCAGGCAGCAGGACTGGCATCCCTGGCCAGGATAATTCCTATTGGGGGAATGAAGAGCAAACACCCCTTACCTTTAATTTCACTGGCAAAGGAAGGTGACAGGCGCCTTGGAGAAGCTGCTCCCTCGCTTGCAGCACACGAAGACTGCCTACCAGGGTGGCAACCACAGCTGGGTTAGAGGAGAGACCCCGTGCATCCCTGGCGTCCCTCCTGGCAAAGCCAGTGTGAGCTGGTTGCAGCGGTGCATGAGCTGAGGACCTCTGCAAGGCATCCTGGTGGCTTCCCCCTGCCCTGGCTCTCCTGAGGAGGCTGTGCCATCCGAACCCAGCCTGCTGCATGGAAAACCCCTGGCTGTGCCATAGGACTCAGTGAAATATTGTTTCCCAGCTTAACGGACAGATTTGTTATGTATACAATGAATTACCAGCTCTTTCACTGCAATAACTGTTCACACATTGTTTCTCTGCCTCTTTCACTGTTTTTTTATGATTCATGCAGTTTGGTTGCCCAGCTGACATTTCCAAAATGAGGTTTTTAAAGCCCACCCTTTCCCCCCCTCCCCTCTCCCCTTTTTGTTTGCCTGGTTTATGGGCCTGAGAGAAGTGTTTCCAATCACGATAATATCTTCATGTTTTGTTGACAAAAGGTCAACCTAGGAATAAGCCAAACTGGTTTTAGGAAAAATATTTGCTTATTTAGTAAGGGGATGTGTGTTGGAGATCAAATTTATGAGGGTGAAATTGAGTCTGGTTATTTAAAGGATTCTGAAATAAGAGCTTCCCACCCACTCACAAGGGGAAGAACAAGAGCTATAAATTGCTTTAGGCTGAAGGGAATGTAGAAATAAACTAAGTTTCTGTGCAAAAGGTAATAGGATCCAAAGCAAGAACTAAAACCAGAGTTTAAGAGACAACAGCCCGCTCACTCCCTCATGCACAGCGCTCCTTTCACACTATCATTCCTTACAGAAGAAAGGTCATAATTTTCCCCAATATCTGACCTTCAAGTTCCACAACAACCATCCTCATCCATTGGCCAAACACTTACTCAGACTCCCAAGAGAAAGATCCAGCAGCTTAGCTGGTCACAGAAATCTGTTTTGTAGCATGCTTTCTCTAGTTTGACTTTAAATTATAGTTCTAAGTCAGATTTTGCAAACTGTTTCATGAGAATGGCCCATGCCAGGAACCCTACACAATTCAGGAGGAGCGATCTCTTCATTGAAATTTGCATGAGCAACACTGCTGAACAAGCGTGTCTGGAGGATCATGTCTGAAAGGTCTTCTCTCTTTTCACTAAAAGGACCAGCCAACAGTGCAACAGATTAAGTCACCCTGTTCCATATAGAATATGAAGAGGGAGTGTACAACATACAAACACACATGTATCTTCATATATTTTAAAAATGTACATGGGTATGTATATACATATATATGAATTACAATAATACAGCCTAGAAAACACCTCTGGAGGTGATCATGTTTAATCCCCAGAAAGCCAGCCCAGCCTAGGTGAGATTGCTCAGGCCCTTGTCCAGTTGAGTGCTGAGCCCCTCCAGGCGTGAAGGATTTTTCCTAATATCTAATTGGAATTTTCCTTCCTGCAGCTTGTGACTGTTGCCCTTATACTACCACTGTGCACCTCTGAGGACAGTCTGACATATACATGTATGTGTGTATATCTACATACACACATATATATGCATATAAGCACACACACACCCATGGTTTCTTACGCTTCTTCCTCTGTGCATCCAGGAGATAACAAGCTAAGTGGAGCCTTTGTCAGGCCCAGTGCAGCTATTCCTATTTCTAGTAAACTCCGAGCGGCTGTGGAGAGGATCTGGCATTTTCTTCCTTCTCCTGCTGTTGCACAGCTCCAGTTCCTTTGTATTATTTAGACACATGTCCCCCTCATGGCTTAGGACATGACATTTCTTTCCTCTTTAAACATGATTATTACAAAATACAAATCGGAGCAAGAACTGTAGTTAAAAAAGCCTCTTCTAATCAAGTCCCATCGACACTGTATACTTGTCAAAAACCACAACAGAACATTAAGCAAGTCTCTGCAGCTAGTAGAGACAAAGACAAGTCACTATTAAAAGAGTTTAAATGGCTTGGGTTTACCCTCCAGCCGTGACATATTTCAGCGAATTCACAGAATCACAGAATCACAGAATCACTAAGGTTGGAAAAGACCTGTGAGATCATCAAGTCCAACCATCAACCAACACCACCATGCCCATTAAACCATGTCCCACAATGCCACATCCACACGTTCCTTGAACACCTCCAATGACGGTGACTCCACCACCTCCCTGGGCAGCTTATTCCAGTGTCTCACCACTCTCTCAGTAAAGAAATTTTTCCTAATATCCAGTCTGAACCTCCCCTGGCGCAACTTGAGGCCATTTCCTCTTGTCCTATCACTAGTCACTTGGGAGAAGAGACCAACACCCACCTCTCCGCAACCCCCTTTCAGGTAATTGTAAAGAGCAATAAGGTCTCCCCTCAGCCTCCTCTTCTCCAGGCTGAACAACCCCAGTTCCCTCAGCCGCTCCTCATAAGACTTGTGCTCCAGACCCCTCACCAGCTTCATCGCCCTTCTCTGGACACACTCCAGCACCTCAATGTCCTTCTTGTAGTGAGGGGCCCAAAACTGAACACAGGATTCGAGGTGCGGCCTCACCAGCGCTGAGTACAGGGGCACGATCACCTCCCTGGTCCTGCTGGCCACACTATTTCTGACACAGGCCAGGATGCTGTTGGCCTTCTTGGCCACCTGGGCACACTGCTGGCTCATCTTCAGCCGGCTGTCAACCAACACCCCCAGGTCCTTTTCTGCGGGGCAGCTTTCCATCCACTCGTCCCCAAGCCTGTAGCGTTGCATGGGGTTGTTGTGACCGAAGCGCAGGACCCGGCACTTGGCCTTGTTGAACCTCATACAATTGGCCTGGGCCCATCGATCCAGCCTGTCCAGATCCCTCTGCAGAGCCTTCCTACCCTCAAGCAGATCAACATTCCCGCCCAACTTGGTGTCGTCTGCAAACTTGCTGAGGAAGCACTCAATCCCCTCATCCAGATCATTGATAAAGATATTAAACAAGACCGGCCCCAAAACTGAGCCCTGGGGAACACCACTTATGACCGGCTGCCAACTGGATTTAACTCCATTCACCACAACTCTCTGGGCTCGGCCATCCAGCCAGTTTTTTACCCAGCGAAGAGCGCACCTGTCTGAGCCACGAGTCGCCAACTTCTCCAGGAGAATACTGTGGGAGACAGTGTCAAAGGCTTTACTGAAGTCCAGGCAGACAACATCCACAGCCTTCCCCTCACCCACTAAGGCGGGTCACCTGGTCATAGGAGGAGATCAGGTTGGTCAAGCAGGACCTGCCCTTCATGAACCCGTGCGGGGGAGGCAGAATACAACAATGAAATCTGATTTGCTGTAGATTTTATATCGTTTTTAAACAAGATAAGATAACAATATTGTTTGCAGATACTCTGCATCTCTCTCTGTATATAGCCACCACAGATCAGCTCTACAGGACTGGAGAAGAGCTATCGTAAAATGCTGCTGGATACAGGATTTTCGTAGGCACAGCTGTATATATCTTGGGCTTACAGCCATAAGAAGAATGAAGCCCAATTATCTCCCAGCATAGAGGCAAAAATGAGGAAGCTTCTTGATTGTGAAGCAATTCTCTTGCTGGAGAAGCCACTGCAGATTTCATAGTCCCCGAACATAGTCCCCGAACACACCAGCTGGTGTGATCTAGCCTGTGAAAGGATGACTAGAGAGAAATATATGGCTGGTGTTCACAGCTATGGAATCTATTTCTGATAGAGTATAAAAGAGATTAAACTATCTGTACCTGTGGACCACCCAGCCAATTCTCTCCCTAAAGGATGTTAGAGGTTTTTTCATTCATGCTTTTCTCATTTTATAAGATGAAAGCAGTCATACAGTCAGAGCTGTAACTTCTAACCATTACTCTGTACTCTAAAAAGAGCACATCTTTACATTTGTCTTTGGGGAACAACCTGGGCCTAATCTGAGACAGGATTTTAATTGCCCAGGTGCCAAAACAGGTAACCAGGGCAATTTTTTTGGCATAATAAAATTGTATCTCCTGCCCATTTGCTGTCTCTCAGCAGCCCATCCAAGTATCTAGAAAGCTTTTCTGTAGTCATTTCAAACATAGTTTCAATTCTGCTTTTTTCTACACAAGAGAGATCCTGTCATCCTCCCCTCTCTCCCTCTGACCCCAAACACCACCCCCATCTTCAAGGGGAAGAGACACTTGCTAGCACCTTTCAATCCTGGCTAACAAAGCTCTTCACAAAAGTCCTAGACCTAGTGCCAGTATCTTTCAGAGAGATCAAGGTTTCACTGATTGAGCACAGCTGCATTTCTGCAAAATTAGCCACATTTTACTGCTGGGTGCATTGGGCAGCATGAGATAAATGCCATAGGAAAGTCAGAGGTTGGGAGTGAGTTAGGATGGAATCTCAGTAGTTGATTCTGCTTCGGCCTGAGCCTAAACTGTTTAATACTTGGCTATGTGTTTTGAGCAGCAGAAGAGAATCTGCAGAGCATCAGCGCTTCACAGCATGTCTCCTTGTCTGACTGCTTCGCAAGAGCAGATGACAGTTCTCAGGCAAATCTGCTAATTTGGAGAGAGAAAACGGTTTCATCTGTTTTGTGGTGAGACACCTGAGAAGCCAAGAGAGCTGTTTCAGGAGGAAGCACAAGAGAAGGTCTGTGTACTTACAGCTGTGCTTTCAACACTGGAAAATAAATCATCTTCCCACCACAGACCCCATTATAATTACCCTAGCATGTAAGAGCAATTAGGATGTTACCGCCTTGCTGTTACGGAGCAGTCTGGATTGCTGTTTCTTGAAAAGGTGTAATGGGAATGGGGTGGTTATTTACGGTTGGGGAATAAGGAGATGAATGAGTAAGTTACGAGATTTCACATCAATATTTCTCTGGCTTTTTGCAAAGAAACATCATCTCACCCTGTCATGAGCTGACGGCTCTGCCATTTTCCCCCCAAAGAAATTTATAAGAGCAAATCTCAGACCTTCCCTGACTCCACTTTGATTAGGGAGGACAAGAAGGGAGAGATTTGGCTACGCTGCTGCCTAGTGTTGTGCTGCTTCATTCTGCCAGCTCATAACCCAGCAGCTTGCTCAGCTCTGCTCAAATGGCAAACGCACCTCCTGCCCAGGACAGCTGTCAGTTTAGGAACCAACCCTTTTGCCTGACTCCTGGCAGAGGTAAGCACACAGCTTACAGAGTCAGGCTGGGGCTGGAACTAAACCAGGCAACACCGGGTTTAGCCCGAGATACTGCCCACTTTGTTCTTCACTGGATGGACCCCCAAAAAGGCTCCGAAAAAAAGGGGCAGCTGGGAGACAGGCACCCAACAAAAAAGTATTTGTTTCAGGTTCCACTGAAACTGGAGGCCCCATTCAAAGCTTTGAAATACAGATTCAGATTCAGTTTCTGTTTGGGGAGGGAGAAAATCATGGTTCAGCCTGGTTTCTGGTTAAGTTCAACTCCCAGCAAAACCACTTGTGCAACTCAGGAGCAGGACAAAAGTATGAAGGGGATGTTTTGGGGTGCGGGCAAGGTGGAGGTGGACTTGAGGATGAAGGTGAGCAAAGGAAAAGGCTCAGCACAACGTGGTTCTGCTCCACGGGGAACGATGAAGCTTGAACTGTACTCAACGTAGAGGAGGAGCAGTGTCAGAATAGAGGAGCACCAGCAGCAGCAAAACAGACCCAACCAAGTCTGGTGGGAGAAAAGATACAAGATCAAATTAAAACAGGAAAAGCTATTGTCAAGGGACAGCTTCAAAAGGTGTCTGCTAGTCCCTGGCTTCTGCATGAAAGGAAAAAGATTGACTGTCAAACAGAAGAAAGTGTAAGAAGCCACTGGGTAAATCTTTCCCTTTTGGAACTGCCCTTTTGGAGCAGGCTGTGCTCCGCTTCTATTGCATATGCCAGCTTTTAAAAATTTCTTTATGTATGAAGATTTTTGCAGTTCACATGAACATCAATTTTTGTCAGAGTCCATGTGTTGCATTTAAACCAAAGCACTGCACACATTTTATATTGACCATATAGTCAAGACTTCAAGTATATCTTTATATACAGAGGTATAAATACGATCCCTACAAACAGGGAGACTCGGTGCCTTTGCCTTGAGTCTGGGGGAGCTTGTGAGCCTTCTGTGGTGTGTCCAAGCCCTCTCATCGCTTGGGCCTGCACAGGTGAGTTTTGATCTGCTGTTCCATGAGCCTAATCTCAATTAGACTTCCCTTGAGCAATCACCTGCAGGTGGATTCATATCATATGCTATTCTTAGCCTGCATATCTCATTTCTAGGTGTTGCAAGAAACTGGATTTGAAACAGGTACTCAGCATAAACAGGTGAGTCGCTTGAAATGCCCTAAGACTGCAGTTTCAGCAGACTGCGTCCAGCAAAAGCATAAACTTGAGTTTCAAGTGGTTTAACAGGTCAAAGCAGAGAAACAAAGCAATATATTCATGGTCGAAAATGTGCATACACCTGCATATACATCCACACAGCTGCACAATCAACAAAACACTTCCACAATTTAAAAGCATAATTAAGCAAATCAGGCTGATATATAGAACTTTCCTTTAACTTAAAGAACATTTTTCACATCTTCCCTCACACTCACTTTGAAAAGGAATTTGAGAGCTCCTAAGACAGCACTTATTTTCAGAATGTAAAAAATAAACCTAAAAAAACCCCATATCATATCTACAGATTTGCTGAGTATGTATGTTTAATTCTGTGCCCCAGAACAGCAGAATGTGTTGCTATACAGGGATCAAAATAAATATTGCTTTACGCATAGAACTGCAAACCAAAATATCTTGCAGCCAGCTGCCCAAATATTAGGTGTTCATGGGCCTTAGGGCATTGATGCCCCATAAATTTAAGAGTATTTATTAGGTGAATACAGAACTGGAAGTTTTGTAGCAGTGGAAAGTAAGTATGATAATGAGGTAAACACATGTTGCAAAGAAAATACCAACTAATTGTGTGCTCTGTGCAAGAAATAGCAGCTTTAAACAATCACTGCTTGAGTGCTGGAGCAAGGCCTGTGAACTGGCTACAGGATGGTCTGCTTGTTAATGACATTTCTCTGCATCCTGTAGCTTTTTACAGTGCTGTAAACCCAGTTCGACAAGAGGGTAACCAAATAAGTGTTATGCTCCTTTGAATGCTTTGAAGGACCTTATGAAGTCTCCTTTCCATTCTAGAAAGCGTAGTGTTACATGCATGGATGTAACTTCAGTTTTCCTTAGATAAGCAAGAGGAAGCATTCTTTAGGGGACCATACCCACAGGTACATCCACGATTCCCTCCTTGCGGTCGGAGGAGACCTAAGGTACGGTGAGGTCTGTGCATCATGAGCTCCATCTGGAGGTTGTTTGCTCTAGTCTGTGGTTTTGAAAAGTGGAGAGAAAATGCAACAGTGCTGGGTCAAAATCACCAAGCCCCAGGGGCATCTGGAAAAAAATGACCTTGCAAACCAGCAGAGCTGGCTGATGTGGAGGTGTCACACAGAGAATGACGGGTGGTGGGCTGAGCTCCATTTGCCCATGGTGGTGGGGGACCTTACAGCTATGCCTGAGATGCAGCCTTTGCTGTATGTTTTCTTATCCATTGGTTAATGCAGCAAAGAAGAGGCAGAAAACCCAGCATGCAGTCAAGATTGTCCTGTTAGACCACTTATGGCAGAAGCAGCTGCCCTCCCAAGTGCCCAAGGTGTGTATTTGAAAGTCTGTCTTTACCCACACCCTCAAATGGAAGGGGGTGGTGGTGGGGGGGATGTCAGCCCAACCCATGGCTTCCACAGAGCACACACAGCAGTGGGAATGGTCATTCCAGAGGTTCAGGGCTCGGCAGTACGTGGAAAAGTACAGGTTTGTTAATTTGGATGAGGTATTGCTGCATGAAGCTCACAAAGTGCTTGTTTGGGGTGTAAAGTAAGTTTCTGATGACTTATGCCAGATGTTCAAGCCTGGTGATCTTGTTCAGCTCTGACTCGAAGCTGTCTGCATCCACAGCTTCAACTAGAGTCTTCCACTGTTAATTTAAGCACTGCGAATTCAGAAAAATGATTCAGACTGGGTCAATACACTCGTACGAAGTCAGAGAGAGCTGAGATGTGATCAGACTTTCTGCCCGGCTACTTTACGGTAAAAGCTGTTGGGGGTGGGGTATGCAGACCCTGCAGCCTATCTCCGTTCAAACGTTACAGACAAAAAGTGGTGCTGTATGATTGAGCTAAAACCCACCAGTGATGTTTTTCTCTGTTTTGCTGGAGGTATCACAGCACTTAGAGCAGTGAGGGGTCTGACTGATACAGAACTGTTGAGCAGAGCAAGAGAGCTCCATGAAAAACCGGAGTGGTCTATGCACAGGAAGGTCGTGCTCAGCAGGATCCCATTGTTTAAGGACTTGCTGCATGTATATGCTCATCATCCTCCTATCTGAGTGGAAAAAAAATGCTGGGGGATTCTTAAGCCAAGCAACAGTCCTAGATACCCCAAGATGCCTTTCCTCCTCTGACACACTGAACATCATTATGGTGTTAAAGAGGTCAGGAAAGGCACTTGGGCTGAGAAGCCTTTGTGAGCTTTGCCATACACACTATAATCAAACCCATAGCTGTAAATATTCTTGCCGGCTCTGCTTGCTGCGTGACTGTGCCTTAACACTGCCACAGGAGGAAGGTGCCCCAGCTGCAGACTGCTGCACGGGTCTGGGGAACCCAGGTTGTTTGGCTCTGATTTTACGTGAAATAGTGCAAGATCTATGTGGAAAAGCATCTCAAACATAGAGGCTGGAAGTGCGGTCTGTGCCACAAACAGACCTGTAACGTAAGCCAGCAGCAGCGCTCCATGCCCATGATCAAAACCCCAGATGTGGGGCAGGGATATCTTCTCTACGAGATGGGATGCATGCAGGAAACTGGGTGTACGGCCCAAGTTACATTTTTGCCATGGAGATAGATAGCGGCAGATGCCCTGTGGGATGAAGAAGGAGTGCAAAGGAAAACTGAAGGAGAATGGGAGCTTAAGGGGACAGGTGGACTTTAGACAGCTGCTTAATGACACAAAGTTTCAGGGCTATGCTTCTCTAACACCAAAGGCTACAATGGCTGCTTAGTTGTCAGCCAGCTTCGGAAAGAAAAAAATGGGTGTGTAATTAATCATCCAGACTGCTAAACTGACGCACAACTAAATTTTTTGTTTTCATAGCCTCTTTAAATTTTTTACCCATGAAACTAAGCAGTCTTCCCTAAGTGCTGGGTATCAAGGGCTGCAAAAGTTATTTCCTCCATTTTTTCAATGCTGCTGAAAATCAAAGTTATGTAGGCCCTCTTCCACAATGGTACACAGCATGGTGCTTAAGGAAGAAAAAGCAATTCTTGACATGTACACAGACCATCAGGAGATCTTGCAATAAGAACTGAGTTACCATTGCCAGCAAGATGTAAAAATTTTGAGAGGGGCCTGCAGATCATAGTGAAATAAGATTATAGTGATGGCCCATCACACAGTGGATGAGAAAGAGAGTGTTGAAAAGGTGAAGGTGTGTAGATCCCTTTCTGTATAATATGGTGGCCTCTGCTTGCATGTCCACAGGCCGGTTTATGGCTATCATAGGTGAAAAAAGAGATATTTGACCAATGATATACATAACTGATATACAGTTAATGATAGACATAACTGGCCAAAAAGGAAAATATTCAAACCTGTCACATGTACATGGTTGTGAGTATCAAGTGGGAACCTACTTCTGGGATGGCTAAGTGATCATTGATGGGATGACAACAATGTTCAAATACAAAGGGTGCTTTTTCCATGGTTGTATTGAATGCTACCACGAAAAAGAATGGAACCATCTGGTGGGGACCACCTTTGGGTGTTCATATTACACAGTGCAACAAAAGACGGACCGCCTAAAGAGAGCAGGTTTTACTATCAAATCTGTAAGGAAGCACAAGTGAGCCGCTACAAAAAGAAACAGATGGGGAGCTCATGGTCTTAGCCAGGACCAAACTGCACAGTCCCTGATCCCCAGAAATGTCCTTTTTGGCAGCAGGACAAATACCATTTGTCTGTACTACAAAGCAGGCCCCATCGAAAAGGTACATCACTATGATTTTGCTAGCCTCTATCCTTTCATCGGCAAAACTAAAAAATACCCTCTTGGGAACCCAGAAGTCCTATTTTTTTGAGAATTTTGACACGCTGACCGCCTACTTTGGGATGGTCGAAGTATAGGTGCACCCACCTTGTGGGCTCTTTTTCCCTGTGCCTCTCACGAGCATAAATGGTAAACTATTGTTTCCCTTGTGCTGCACTTTGTCTGAATCCTGCCAGGCCCTCTGCACCCACAGTGATGAGCGGAAGTCCCTTGCAGATGCCTGGTGCACTCTGGAACTGAACAAGGCTCTGGAGAAGGGCTACAGAGTCTGTGAAACCTATGAGATCTGGCATTTTGAATGGAGGGGCAACAGCCTTTCCTTGGATTACGTAAAGATACGCCTCTGCCAGAAGCAGTAATTTTCAGGCTGCCCAGCCTGGTGCGCAGATGCTGACAAAAAAAAGCTAAATGTGTTGAAGATTACAGGCAGAAAGAAGATGCCTTTTTGCTGCTTGAGCATATTAAGTAAAACCCTACAACATCCCAAGCTGCCAAACTGTTTTGCATTCTCTGTGGGGTAAAATTGGAGTGAGGTCCATTGCTCCAACACTATCATTGCGAGAACCAGAGGAGTTGTACAGTTACCCCTTCTCTCCAGCTTCTGATGCACCCTCCTGGGATTTATCCATGAGGATGTGGACACTGTCTGGTGGAAGCATGCCAAAGGACATGTGACCCTGGAGTGCAACACTAGTATTTCAACAGCTTTCCTTGCCACTGTATGCTTGTGCCTAGAGCTTTACAATGCCTCAGATGCCCTGCGTGAGCCTTGCCTTTAACACAACACAGACTCTGGGACAATTGTGAGTCATCCAGGGGACCAGATCTCCCCCAGTCAGTGACTATTTAAGTGAGCTGATGACTGATGACCATGTTACCAAGTCGGGGGCTTCAGGTCCCAAATCCTACCACTACTTGCAGTTTGGAGGAAAGCACTGCTTAAAAGTTAAAGGCTTGACTCCAAGTGCAACAAACAGAAAAGATCCATTTTTCTCTGAGAGCCCAGTGGCGCTGGGCAGGGACAGGCAGAGCTGGCAGTGCCCCCAGGGCCCTGGCAGCCCCTTGATGGCCTCCGTGGAGGGTCCATGGCCCTGAGGCACACTCCAGCTTGCTCACAGCCCCCTGCCCTCTTTAACTGTCCCCACACCCCAAACAGGGCTTGATCTGCACCCTTGGAAAGTGTGGGGCATGAACTTGCCCTTTGCTTTTGTTTAATTACTTCCATTCACATTTAAACCTGCATTATTAATTTCATTATCTCTTACTAAAGAGTGTTTATCCAATTTCTACCTGAACTTTCATGGATGTATATTTAAATTGTAATTTTTTTTATATTTAGCATATACACACTAAATAGGCACATATACAAATACATATAGGAAGTGGCTCCATGAATAAATAACACAAATATTTACAAATATTTGTATCCTCCTTCAGATATATGTATTTTCATATATGAGACGGAAAATTGTTATACTTGAGCACTTCCTGGTCCAAAGGAAACGGGCAGCCAATCAGAGGGTGTTCCGAGATCACGTGAGTAGGGCCAGCTCAAAAATAAAATGGCAACCAGCCAATCACAGAGCAGTATGAAGAGGGGTGGGGCCTGGCCTTGCGCTATGAGGCGCCTGCCGTTGCTGTAGCAGGAGGGGGGGTCCTGCACTGAGGTACCCTGGGGTAAAGGTGAAAGGATTAGCTCCTTCCAATAAATGGTTGTGGCACTGTCACCTCTTTATAAAGATGCCTGTTCGCTCTTTGAGCCCTACTTTAGTCATAGCTCTAAGAACCTGTGACAGCAAAGAATGTCATAGCCCCATTACATAGACAATCAAAACTCTATTCATGATAAATTAAGAGCAGGCATGCCTTGAATTGCATTAAGACGGCACTTTGCTCTTGTGTTGTGACAGCAGAAGAACAGGCTTCATTATAAGCTTTTCCAGGACCTCCTTCCATCATTTCTTCTGTTACCCTCTGATTCAAGATAAGCAGTGCCAGCCTCTTCAGTTCTTCGGTGTTCCTACATCTTTGTAACAATGTACCCTCACCCTTTCCAGTCCACTCCACACCAAGTATTCCAGCAACTGCATGAGGGAGAAGTGAAAACAGTCTTCTTTTGAAAACAGAAGTGTTGTTTTTTCCATTGGAAAGAAAAAAAAAAAAAAAAGACAGCTCAAGTTTTAGGTTGTGTTTACCATGACAGTATTTTCAAACAACAGCCACAGAAGCAAACCAGTAGTGTTTCTCATTTTAATTGCATAAAACCAACATGAATAAGTTTTCTCAATCCTGTAAGTATACAGAGGTGTATTTTTTTTTTTTAATACTTTTTCTATACTTTTATTTACAAAAGGAAAAATGAGCCTACACTTTCAAGCCAAATAAAAAGGACAAGGCTGAAAGTAGAAGAAGAGGCAGAAGAATGTGTGGGCTTTTTTTTTTTTAAAAGTATCTCAAAGACAAACAGAGGACACACAAGGAGAGCTAACAGCCAGAGTGGTTGCTGATGCCCTTGAATTTGGAACAGCGTCTGAAAAACCAACTCTTATTCCTCACTTAACGTGTCGTGAAAGGTCCAAAGTACAGCAGTCCTTCAAACCACAGACGTACTCTGGGGTGCTTGAGGCTTAGTAGCCATATTTTTCATTGAGATGAGTCTTGCCATCACCACTTTGATCTAATGGACAAAGAGGAAGCGTTGCATTATTTCCCCCATCCTCCATCCAAGATAAATGTGTATCCAAGTATGAAATAGCCTCTAGGCAGCACCAGTCAGACAAGCACAAAGTGGATAAAAAGTCAGACTGAATATTACAGATCAAATCATCTTTTGATTTATAATTCCTCTTAACCTTACTAATAGTGTCAAGGTTACATCATATATTCCTGGGGTGGGTTTTTTTGTTTGTTTGTTTTCGGTTTTTTTCTGGTGTCCTCATTATGCCAGCTTAGAAAATAAGTCTGATTATTAGCAGGCAGACAGAAAAAGGAGTTCCCTCCTACGGACACAGCTTGCTTGGCTATCCCAGACCAGACCTCCGAGTTACTGAATTGGGTATTTTGTTCCAGTGGATTCATATGCCAGAGAAGTGCAGTCTTTTCATTGAAGGATGATTCACCAAATTATAGTTTTCTTCAGTGAAATTCATTCTCATCTTTCTTATTCCCTTTGGAGCCTATCTATATTATAAGCCTGCAACAGCCTTATAAAAATCATAGTAATGAATCTACCAAATGAAAGCTAAGCTTTGAACTTACTATGAAAACCTTAATGCATAAAAATGAATTTTCCATTTTAGAGAAACTGGAAATTCATTACACTGTTTCAGAATAACCTCACTGAGCTAAAAACACTCTGGAACTAAAGTAAAAAATTTGTTCAACTTTAACATATATTGGATGCGTGCATCAATTATTCAGTGCCTTCACCAAAGCATTACCAAGACTTCTCTCCAAAACGCATGACCCAAAGTTTGTATTCCAATGCTTTTTGCAAAAGTCTGCAAAGAAGATTTTCAGATCTCACATACTTTTATGAAAACTGAGAATACTAATTTTGCTGGAACATTTATCCCTAGTGAAGGTTTGAGCTTGTCTTTCAACTAGATCATCATATCACTATGTGTGAATGGAGTTAGCTCTCTCAGGTGTTACAAAACTGAAAAACAAACTTCAGGTGTATCTGTACATTGAGATGAAGCTGCTACAGATATGGTCTGTATTTCACTGCAAGACTTGCATGGCCATACAACAAATACGGGGCATAACATGCCAGAAAACATCAGGTTCTGGGTAAAGTATTCCAGAATTACCTTTTTCTCAAGAAGTTACAATGACACCCTGACTACTTATTAGGTAGATTCTTGAGTTGAGTTGAGACTAAAAATGGTAAGGAAATGGCTGATACCTGCAGGAGGAATCCATACGCAGTAGTCTGGGTCATCATCTGGGTACTGTGAGGAAAAAAAAGGTTGTTGGACCTGCAAAAGGAGAAAAGATTTTTGAGGTGCTGCACCCCTCCAGCAATGTGTCACAGCCACTAAATCTCTCATTCATTCAGAGACAAATACTGAAAGGTGAGGGTTATATCTACAAGAGTCAGGGTTGAAAACAACAATACAGAGGAAAGAAGAAATATCAAACCCTCAAACAGATCCAGTTTATTCCCAGTAGAGTCACAGAGTAATAGAAATGCTGGTTAGACAGGACCTCTGGAGGTCATCCAGTCCAATCTTCCCCTCAAGACAGAACCATTGCCAGCTATCCAGTTCCAGACAGTTTAATCTTGTCATCCTAATGTTTGGTAGTGTCATTTGACACAGATTTCTTTATGCAGGGAAAAGCTTTAGAGTAGGATTTTCAAGAAGTACTTTACTGATTTCAACACACAATCCCACTGAAAACTACGTGTTTAAGGTGACTTTCAAACTCGAGTATATAAAAGTTCAGCTGTTATGTAAGGATAACTCAGTTTTTCAAAAGAAAAGAAAACCCAATTTTTTCAGGTCTTACTGGCATCACTGAAATGTCTAAAGCAAACCAAAACAGGTCACTTGCAATTCAAATGTTGACACAGCAATGTCTTTTTGTCCCTAGATTTTTAAGTTTTGCCACATTAGCATCATTTTCTCAACAACTTTTGTTTTCAACAACTGCAGGTAGCTATCAAAAAAATATCATAAAACTGTAGAGTGCAAGACTTAAGAGCTCAAAATGTAGACAAGTTACTCAGCACTGATTTGCATTACTCTGTAGTATCATGATACAGTCTTAAGTTATGCAGTTGAAGCAATTTTTCATTCCCGCAAAAACTTTCCTTCCCTAAATTAACCTCTAAAACAGTTCTTTTGGAAGACTAATGTTTCCAAAACATTAGTCTGCAGAGTTGACCAGTTTTTAAATATGGCTTGTGAACAGTCACTTTAAAATTTTTTTTCCAGTTTTACATGATTCAAAGTTATTCCTCAAATATTAAAAGAGAAAAAAAAAAAGCTGACTTCTGGTTGATATTTTCCATGCAAGATCTGAGCCCAGAGGCAGAGACAACATGTGGAAAAAGTGATTTGTGATGGGAGCGAGAATATAGCTAAGCCATCTGGCATTTGGAGAATGCTCAGTGTTAGAATGTGAACTCTGCGCTGATGAGAGGTGCTGACTTGACTGCCTCAGCATGAGAAGCTGCCTTGTTCTCCCATATTTATAGAAATGGTATAACTTGGGCTTTGACAGTATAAATTTACTCTTGCTTTCTTTATCAACATGCTTTATAGGCCAGCAACAAAGGACAATTCTAAAGGCTGTGCCTACCCAATCCTTGGGTCCTTTGCCAGGACTAATAAGGCAGCAGTTAGCACACACAGGCTGCAGGGAGTTAAGTTTAAGTAAGTGGTGCAGGGCTAAAATGAGATGGCCACCACAAAGAAATTGTCATAATGGTCAGAACTCATGGCCCACTGAGTACAGTAATCTTCTTTGATTGCAGTCGGCAGAAGGGTGGGATGGACTCTAAAGGAAGAACCTCACAATAACCATTAGGCTAAGAGCACACTGTCAGAGAAGTTCCTTCCCAGCTTCAGGAAAGCAACAATTGCCTGTGTCCCAAAATGTGCAAGGCTCATATACATTACATTTTAATACAAATCTTATCCACAGGAGGAACATTATCTGGTACATCCACTCAAATTTAGTAATAATTTGGTTGGAAAAGACAATAATCTCTTAGACTAATCTCTTTCCACATCTTACAGAGAAGGACAAGGTTTGATAATGGCAGTACAGACTAGCTACAACTTTAGCACAGTATGTTCTCCGTCAGCCAATACATGCTTCCCAAGCTACTCTCCAAGGAAAGTTTTACAATGCCATTCCAAAGCCCAGAGAGCACCTATGTTCTACAACACTTGTGATACAGGAGAAGAAACAATTAGCAGAGACTAACTGCCAAGTGAAAAGGTTAAAAAATGTGATCGAATTGAGAGCCTCTATCACGCTTGAAATGCTGTGCTTTACCTTCTCATTGGAAACTCCAAAATCTGTGTCCAATGGTAGTGTGTGGTTCTACATTTGGGTCTTAGTCAGCAGAAAAGCACTACTATCACCAAATCATACTTAATCAAGTTATTATTTCACTAAAAAAGAGCCTACTAAATGATTTCCTGAAACTCTTAAGCTGCAGAAGTCATGGTGTCATAACTGACCTTGCTTGAGCTATTGATTTTCTTAACTTTCTCAGATGTCTCTTCAGGTTCCTTATATACTGCCTCAGATGCTGGGAAGAAAGAAGATTCACTTTATGACACATCAGAAATGACCAATTCTATCAGAAATGAGCTCATAGGAAGTTCACACAGAAATGGATACAACCAGAAGGAAATCCAAGACAGCTCACTGCAAGAAAATTCATACTTAAGACTGCTGAACATCATTTTGTTTTTCATCATTATTATGTTTAATACGCTGTCAGTCACCTACCTGAATGCAGTTTAATAAGGTCCTCTATTTGGGATTCTGTAACAGACTTTAGTTAATGGCAGATGTTTATTTTCTAACAGATATTCTTTATCTGTAATCACTGCAGTGACTGATTTAGAAGTAAACAGTAGGAAATGCACAGGATCAACATGTTTTTAAGAAAAAAAAAAAGACAAAAACTTTACAGTAACATAGGTAAGGGGAATACAGAAGAGATAGAGTATGCCTTGTTTTTCTGCCACTTAATCTGTGAAATATTGAGACTCTTGTGGCTTAAGTCTATGGATGAGATTATGAGGACAGAATGACCTTCTTAACAGTCTGAGTTATGAAAAAATACAAAATTCATACAGATCTCCTCTATGTTCAGTACATCAAACAGTCTTCATTTTAAGGATCAAATTTTTTTTGTGTGTACATGTAGAGGGGTCATCTGTGTCATTAACAGATTATTAGCTAATGTTACATAGTATTTGTCACTTTTTTTTATAAAGTTCTGTCCTCCTGTAGTGTTAAGAGCTACTGCAAGAGAATAAAAAGGGAGAAAAAGCATTATGTTTATGCTCTTAAAGTATTTTTTTCTTCTCTTCTCATGCTATTATTTTTAAAGAAAGGGTCTCAAAGCAGTTAATGACCAAGAAAAGCAAGGAGAACTGAAACATAGTTGAAGTGACCTGTCTTCACCATACACTTACCACTTCCCCAGCAAAACACAATCCTTCATTTCAATTCTAGATTCTTTAGGCTCTGAATTAGGCTTAGTTTCCTTCTACTCACAGAAGACAGTAAGTCCTTTAATTTCTAAACCCACATGCTACTGTACAGTAAGAGTCTAAATTGTACTTCTCACCTTGAGAATTCTCTTGTGAGGGTCCCATCTGAGATTTGTTCCTTAGTACCTTTGGCTCGGGCAGAAAATGAACCCCTGTAAAAGAAAAAAGAAAGAGCTAGGTGAGCACTGTGCCGTAACTCTGATGAGTAGAGTGCTAGCATCCCTGAGACAAAGTACAAGAGAGAACTCTTAGCTACATTTGGCTCAGGAAGAACTCTTCTCTTAAAAGTCCTCCAAATTATTTCATCCACCAAGTCCATTACAATACAATATTAAAGGAAAACTTGTGACCAGTTAAAACATACTTTTCAAGAGCAACCCGTCCATCATTAAGACAAGAAGTTAGAATTAGGTTTCTGTCAAACACATAATTGACTGAGAAACATCATTACTGAGTTTTCAGATGCATCAAACTGATACAGAAAAGGAGGGATTGGAGATAAACCACACAGATACAAGGAAGATACCTGTCCATTACCACTTTTAAAATTATTTTTCCTCCTTACAAACAGATCTGAAGCTTTACACAGACATTTGTTTTCTTATTAAGTCACTCTCCCTGCCAACAACACATTGTTGTTATTTTCATATGGAAACTCAGTCTAATGAAAGCAGGGCTTATCAAAATAGGACCTTTACTGAGTCCAGGAGATTTCTTCTATTTCATCAAAAGCCTGAAAAACTGACTGCCAAGCAATTTCAACCAGAACCACATGAAACTCAGCTCTGGGCACACAGACTCTGGACTCATGGCAAAAATCTGTGGAGAAGAAATCTGCTGGAGAACCTGTGAATCAAACCTTAGGAGATTCACATAGCTCTGAAAAATTCAGCAGTAACAGACTCAGCTTCATTACTGGAAAAATCAAAACCAGTGGTTTACCATCCTGAAGGGATTCTAGATTCTTGTTACTGCAAGGAGAATTATTGGGAGCACTAGTTTCTTTTCCTGTTTCTTCCTCTGTTGTCATTTTCATTTCCAGGTTTGATGCTCTGCTGTTTATTGAATCTACTTCCTGCTCCTCCTCCATTTCTTCCTCTTCTTCCTCTTCCTCCGGTCCATCATCTTTCATTTTTAACAAGCTCTCAGGGATGTCTGGACGCTTAACAGGCAACTTCTGCGTGAGAAAGACTTGTACATCAGTGCTAAGATAAGTGGAGGTAGATGTCAGATATTCATTACAGGAGAAAGCACACATATTACTGTCATAGAGACAGCGAGTAAAAAAACACTCTCAGGATGAAGAATAGTCAGTTTTTAAGGAAAAGTTACTAGTAGAGATGGAAGATGAAAAAATACGTCCAGTCCATAGACAAGGAGTGCAGTCTTTTTGTAAGAGGGACACTGGAAACTGAATCAATCTTGGATATGATCTTAGCTGTAAGATCAAGAATACCAAAAGAAAGTAAAGGACCAGCTGCTGAGGTATAGCAGTGGTTCAGCCTCATGTCCCCAGATTGCCTCTACTTAATGCACTGCCTTTTGACTGCAGCTGTGCCCCACGAAACTGGCTGTACAAGGGCACAGAATGGCAACTGCTGGCAGCAAACAACATCCAACAGCCACTGCTTGCTGCCCTGTGCACCTTCCGCTGCCGCAGACTTGCGCCTCCATGCTGTTTCCATGCATGTGAGAAGACATGGTTGCCACCTACAGTCTCCATAGCCTGAAAAGGCGTCTGAGAAATAGCCTCTGACTCACAGCACTTAGGAGTCCAGCTTACCCCTAGGCTTCCAGTTTTCAGCTTGAATTTGCTCCCTCCTTTCATTGCACCAAAGAGAGGCAGGGTAATCTTTTTAGGCTTGCTCTCTGCTTCCAGACTGTAACTCCCAGTCCTAATAAAAATTAGACACAAAGGAAAACAGTGTACAAAGTATCAAACAGGTCTTATATTTACAAATGGAAAACAATCTGCAAGTTAGAAGTGGATATATAAAAATCCTTTTATTTCTTTCTCACTTGCAGCATTCAAGGAGGAAGCTGCAGGAGATGACTCCTCCATCCTACACACATGTTGTAGGATTCAGACACTTGCCCTAATAGGAAGCAAAAAATAAATAAATAAATAAAAATAAATCTGTATCACACAGACTCCCTCAAACTCAATTGCATACACATACTTAGATTTGTATATATAAAAACACACTTGGAGGCCAAACCTCAATTTAAGTAAATTAATTAAGTAATTAAACCTCTAATCAAGCTGCCACTAGCAAATAATGAACCCTGCACACGCCCTCTTGAATTGCAGTAGTGCTGCTAGGCAGAAGTTGAACAGCCACTACACTTGACTTCCAGGTACATTTAATGGAGTGAAAGTGGTTTTCATGTTGTACGTAATACCTGTAAAATTCTTCAGTTCCTTTTGGATGCAGGTTGGGAAAAAAAAAAATTTAAAAGCTGACACCACACTTCCAATCCCTTTTCTCCCCCTCTCATACTCCCAGTGTGGGCTTATCTTACTTCAGTGTTGTGGTGCATCTGCCTCAATCATAGATACTGCAACAGCCAAAAGGCACAGCGGCTCTTTGAAGAGTTTGGAAGGCTGTCCTGCTTTTGTGTTTGGAAAGCTGTCTATTTACTGGGCTTGCACAACTGCCCATGGATAACAACAACAAAAGTAATTGTTTTACACTTTAACCAAGACTTACTGTGGCTTCAGCTCAGGCAGTTCTGCAGGCTTGACAAGCTTTATTAACCCTTTCAGTCTCTGTTGCTCTTTCTTCAGTTCAAATGACCGCAAGTGAAGCTTCTTTCGTGCCACGCTGTCTAAGGTGCATCCTGATTTTATTTCGGTCATGAATTCATCCAAGGAATCTTGAGCTGCTGGCTGGGACTGGACTAGGCAAGATACAGGGAAGATACATATTGTTACAGGTGGGGAGATGAGAGCTGTACTCATCAAGTCCTACCCTTAGACAACAAGGTATATAGGAACAACTATCCTTTCTGCAAATTTCTGTTGAATGCTGAAATAATGGAGGTTGTTAGCCCTGGAAAGATGAAAGCATTTCTCCTAACAAAAGCCTGACAGTAAACTTTAATCCACCTACATAACAAAGCCTCTCAAAACTGAATGTTCCTTTATGAGTAAGTGTCTCTATTCTAGGTTGTTGATCTCACTTCAAGATCTGCTGTCCCTAAAAAACTGGCTTATGGGTTTGGGTTTTTTTTTTTTGTAGTCACGACTGAAATAAACACAGCTACAAAAAAATCCCACACCACTGCATGGGGAATCCCATTTTGGCTTTCCTGGAACGTCTGTGTAATAACATTTGCAAAGATCGAAATGAATCAACACATGATGCTGCCTCCTACCCCTGGATGACTGAGTGCATGTAAGAATGGTTTAATATATTAGGCCAATCACACAAAATTTACCTTTGTTTTGACTGGATTTTCTAACAAGAAAACACTGCTTTGTACTTGAGAAAGAGTAATGACAGTCTTTCTGCTCCACCTGATTTCACATATTAATAATTCTATGCATATTTGACTAATTAAAATAAAACTCAGGATGAAAAACTAAAGCTCTAATGACTAAGAAAAATAAATACAGAATTCTAACATATGGATTTCAAATAACCAAACAAAAAAACCCAGGAAAACTCCTTTCTTGGGCTTGAACAATGCTTCAGAAGCTTTTATATGGTGTTAAAAAATAACTTGGAGACAAACAAAGAAAAATGTTGCTAGAATTTGGTTGGACTTGATGATCTTACAGGTCTTTTCCAACCATAGTGATTCTGTGAATTTTAACAAGCTTTTTGACAGGCAGTCTTCTGCCTTTTAATATTATATGAAAAGTGGCAAATCCGATATTTATTTGCTGCATTATAAGCATTTATGTATATATGCACAAGCATAGCTATGGGACCAATGAGTTATTTTCAGTTCGGCTTGAGCTAATTAACTTGAAATTTTATATGTGTACAAATAAATTGGCATAAGTTATTGTTAAGAGTATATATTCAAGCTGGTTTACATGACTTAAATATTTAGAGAAAAGTCTAATAAGACTCATGTTTACAAATGGACTCAATTGAAAAGGATATTTCTGATCTAGAACAAAACACAGTTTACAATTTGCAAATATATGAAAGCCACAACAGTAACTGTTCAAAGATATACAGAACTAAGAGGCTTCAAAAGATAAGAAGCAGTTGTAGCATCTACCTCCACACAAATATAAATGATGACAAAACATGTCATAAAAAATTCAGATAGAAATACTCTTCTTTTTCCTCTTAACTATTTATAAGCCAAGACAAAAATCATCAACAAAAAGGTATTGTTAACAAACAGTCTGAAACTCCTAGCAGGCAGAAGCTGAGCAGAATGATCATTTAATTTAAACATCGAGTTTCAAAGATACAGTTTAGTGTCTAGTCAGATAATTCAGAACAACTAAAGGTATAGTCCACAGCTCGCTTCTTGAGCTGCAGAACAGCTGCAGAACAGCTTCAGTCAGTAAGTGATCTTCAGTGAGTCAGATCACCCCTTCTTGCAAATAGGATTCTCTGCTTGATTCTGCCAACAGTGCCTAAGATCAGGTAGTTCAGCTTACAGGGTTACTGTTAGCATTTCGTATCTGTTGCAGCAGTTTTCTACACTATTGAAGTAAAATTTGACATTGCTAGGAGGTGAATCAATCATGGCTATTATACTTTATATTCCAGTGAAAAAAGCTATAGGGCTGTTTACTGCACCATCAACTTATTGATAATTTTCTTCTGAACAGGCAACCAAAGATGAGACTGAAGAGCTTTGTGTATTTGATTTTCATTCAGCTGCATCAGTGAATGAGAGATACCAAGTCAATCCATCAGTAATTAGTTCTGAAGAACTCCAGAGAACAATTTGTGAAATTCTACCACCATTTTTTAGACAACCACTTAATTTCTCCAAGTGCTTGGTAAGAGGTGTTGCAATTTAGCCTGTCATTCTCTCACTGGTCTCTCTACACTCTTGCCCTTAGGCTACAAATAATAATTTAGAGCAAGCAAAAGTGCGTTAAGATTTCAGAACTGTATGTTACGCAGCAGCTTTGCCAGACAGCTCATGACAGTGTTAGGAATCACCCATGATCAAAACACATGCTCCTGGCTTACACTTGTACTAAACATCTGCGATTAACCTGAAGCATCCAAGGAAGTAAGAGAAAAACACAAGAATCTAGAACAAACACACAGTAACTGATGTAACAAACTGATGTAACGAAGTAACTGATGATCCAATATTTGCTGTGTTTTATCCTGGCCTAGTTCTAGGAAATTCCCATCCAATGCAATAAGTGCTGAGACTGCAATTTTTCTAAGGCTCTAATCTAGCTGTGTAACCAGTTACAATTAACCAAACCACGATAACTAGATCAGAATTATATGGTGTTAGTAGAAGTCTGTAAGTTAACTGATTCTTCCTTCTCCCAGCCTCTACTACAATATGATTTAAGTCTTGTTGAGAAACAGTATCAGCAGAAACAAAAGCATTGTAACATACGAAAGCTTGGAATTACATGTCTCAGACAATATAAAGCATTAGCTTCTCTTGCTAGTCAATCGCTAACTACTTATCAGAACAGTCATGCTGAAACAATTCCTTCAAAACACACTTGAACAGACCCATCAGTTAGAATGCTCAGTGGAACAGTACTGTTTTCTGAAGAGTGATCTGGTATAATCGATCACCAACAAAAATGTTGATACAAATGAGTTTTGGTGTGGAGCTGAAACACTAGAAGGAAACATACCCATATAATGCACAAAACATAGCCCAGCTGTCAGATTGCTGCTAGGCTTTTTGGAGAGAAACTCTTCTGACAAACTGACGTTGCAACCTTTATTAATGCCAACTCTGTTAAAAAGGTTTTTGTGGAACCAGCCTAAACACATTTCCTTCATGCCTTCCTTTTATTCCACAAGACATCATCAGTAACAGAAAGCAAAATGTAGCTATTTTTATACTATGTTTTTAAATCTAACTCACTACCAGATACAGTTGCCACTTTGGAAAGGCTCTGCCTTGGTACACAAAGGCATAATCCTAGAACCTGAATGGCCCCCTCATAAGCTAGCAAGTTCACTGAACATACGGGCTAAGCGTCAACTGCTTTGACTCCACATTTTTCTTTTCCCACCTTTTGTTTTTAAGGTGCATTTACAATGACAAAAGTGAAATAAAAGATACTGTCTTTTCTGTCAATTGTTTGCTCTTCCCTTATAAACGGTTTTGGAGGGAGTGGAAAAAAGCATTCCTCAAATTGGGTCAGTTTCACTAATATGGGCAGATAAACAGTAATAACGCTCACCCTCTTAAGCTTCAGGAGCTTGTATGCTCACCTCCTTACCTTAACTTAGATGGTGCTTGCTTTGGAAAAAGCTGCATTCATTATCAAGTGACTATACACACTATTGAATGAAGAGTGTAACTCCAGCTAACTCAGTGACCTGCAAATCTTCCTACCCCTTTGTGAAAAGGGGAAACTAAAAAAAAAGCACTTAAGACAGAAATCCGTAAGATAAATTTTTATCTCTTTATTGTTCTTTATGGAAAGCACTACGATGAAATAAACTTCATGCCTTACCTTTCCCTGAAGCCTTCAGCTTCTCTGTTATCTCAGAAAGCTCATTTTCAGCTTCATTTAGCTTTGTGACCTATGAAAGAACAACATGCTTAGAAGATATTTTTATATTCTTAAAATCCTCTTTTAAGAGATACCTAAATATCCTACCAAATTACCTCTATTTTTCTACTTCTAATCTTTGACCAGGAGTTTCTGGGCTGAAAAAATTGTAGTCTAGATTGTTCCTAAACAACTTATCAGTTCTTTCACATACTGTTAAAAAAATTGTCTTTCTGAAACACAGTGTTATACTACCACTGTGATGCTCCAATCCTCCCTATCCCTGCTCCCCCCCAACCTATTGTCTGTGTAGGACTTTTAGTTGTCATATGCCTGTCAGTCCAGGCTCCTTATTCTTTGAAGCAGAATGAGATCCTTCATTTGGCATGTGTTCTGTGCACTTGAAAGCTTGCAATTATTTTCTGATGCTTTAAAACTATTTTAAAAGTATCCTGTTACGATATTTCATCCACCCACTGCCATGATCCGCCAAGTAGAAGGCAATACTACACAAGCAAAAGCAAGGTAGTATGCTTCCACTAGAATAAAGTAAGCAATATTTTCATGTATATATTTTATATTTTATTCTAACTTGGCCAATTGAGAGCTAAAGGTCTGAAATGATATCAGAGTTCAAGTTAACAGAGAAAGATCAGGAAATATTTTTGATTTTCCTTCTTAGTGATAATACATGCATGAGAGAATAAGCCCAGCATGTCATAATAATTCTTCTTACCAGGGAGTCATAAGTCTCTGGTTTTTCTTCTATTTTACCAGCTTTTTTCATTCTGTTCAGTCGTTTCTTTTCTACAGCTCCAGTTCGATCAAGGAAGGTGTCATCATCACTGTCATAAAAATCCTCATCTTCCCAGTTCTTTGATTTCCTTTTTCGGGATACTGGGAAAGGTAAGGGAGAAGGCAAGAAACAAAATGATTTTCATACCACTGAGCAATAAAACAAATTCAAGATAGCAATCTCAAATCCCTAATTTAGGGCTTTGAGAACGATCACAGCATTTGACTAGTTATTCACCTGCTTCTTGCCTCAATACGCCCCGAGCATCGAGTAGCCTGCAAGCTTCCAGCGCGCACTGTATCATTGCTTCCTTCTTCTTTCCTGAATGGAGAACCTCTGCCACCAGCTGCTTCCCTGATGCATCATCCACAGGCAACCTGTTCAGTTTGAAGGATCAGAGAAGAGGTCAGATACAAACAGCTTTTCACGGATGCTACTCAGATATTTTATTTATCACGTTGGCATTGTTCTTTCCATTTCACTCTAGTCTTTTTTTGTGCGTTAAATATTTTCACTTTTCATTTCATACAGTACCAATCAAAACACAAGCATGGACCTGAAGCATGCAAGTAAATTTTTATTTCACTAGTCCAAACAATAATTCTTCCTATATTCATTCCATTGGGAATACAAGAAGCTAAAAGGTTAAACGTCAATCCCCAAATCGTTTTAAGCACCAGTAGCTTGCATCTATGCAACACCAGTAACAAGTATTTTTCATGCTGAAGCAAAGGTTTGTTAAGCAGTACAATCATTACAATGTTCTACCTATCCATTTGAGACCTATCCTACTGAATTAATTTCCTCCTCACCTTCTCCTGTCTTATAAAAGAATGATGTTAGCAGCCTCTTGCAGGAACCCATCAAAAACTGCCTTATACCATAAAGGAACTGAAATTGGGTACACAGTAGAATGAATGATTTTTTCTCTCTCTTTCACTAGGAATTGAAAGATATTGTTTCCTAGTTTCTTCTCTTGTATTTCAATTTCACATATTTCTCAAAACAAGGGGAACAGAAAGAACCTAGACTTTTGCTTTCCCGATTTTCATCTCTAAGGAAAACCAAATGCTGCCAGATCAGAAAGGAGTGTAGACACTGAACTAGGCACTGATCCTTGAACTTCTGCCTCAGAATCAGGGCTTAGGTCTAATTCCAGCTGGCCTCCTTGCCAAATGTGACAAGACACATAATTCCTTCAGCTTGTGTTCGTGAATTCAGTGAAGTCAGCTTCTATGTACAAAAGTGAATGGAGATACACGTACTTGATCCTGCATAGCCAGCTATTGTGCCCACGATCATCATATTCATATTCTAACTCTTCTCCTAGAGAGGAAAAGAAAGTTGATGTAGTAACCAAAATTGAAATAAGCAGGAATAATCTTTACAGCAGAGAAGAATGTCATGGTTAAACAAAAGAAATAAAATGCCCTTGTTACATATCAAAGGACTGAATTTGCCTCTTTTTTTTTTTTTTTAAGCCATGGGATCTTCAGTTGGTATTATGCTCATTTGCTTGTTTTTCACAATCAAGGCATTTTCAGGTCAAAAAAAAAATCTCTAAGTGGCCTGTTCAGGAATATGTAGTTCAAAGAAAAAACAATGTATGCATTGAAGTAAACTGCATTATAGTAATAACAGTTTGCAGTCTGGATTCACAGATATTGTTTATCATGAAGGCTAATTTTTTGCTTCAGCAAGTAAGTGAATCATCTGTAAGTTTTGCTAGCAACCATTGAAAGTTTAGACAAATTCATTATTGCCTTTTGTGCTTTTATACTTTCCAAGTCTATCTCACAATCATAACCATCTCCAAAACAGAACAGTCTGGAATTTGATGGGTTTTTTTGCTTCAAAGCAAAAAAAGCATGGGTGTGAGTGTCACTCCAGAGGAATACAAGGTGCTCTCTGCAACTCCCAGTTTAGGAACTAGTTACTAAGTCTCAGATATACAATGGTGAGCTAAGTTTTAATTAAAAAAACCCCAAAAAAACCAAACCACCACAAGTCCCCCCAAACTTGGCTAAACAAAAAAAAAAAAACTTACCCACAATGTAATAGAAAAGTTTAGCTCCCACACCTTAATTCCCAAAGTAAAACATGAGCACAAACATCACACTTTGCTAAATAGAAAAAAATACATTTAATTAAAAAAAATAAAAGAAAAAAGTACCTTCTCTGTCAAAAAATCCCTGTAAGGCCTTCCTAGGATCTTTCATATAGAAGGCATCTTGTACATCCTGAAAATCAATAGCAATAGGGTTTTCGTCAACCTCATCCTCCTCAGCATCCTCCCCTAGAAGAAGACATACAAAGTGCAAAAAAAAAAAAATGGTGAAACGTCAGAACACCACCAGTATATTTCAACTTTCTTTAGTTTGAAAGAAGTAGCAGCTACATCATCCTAAAATTATTTCCCTTAACTTGAATCTTATTTCTGCATCCAATCAAAAAAACCCACCCTGCTTCCTTTTTGCTATTAGTAATTCCATCATTAAGACATAGTTTTGCAGATGAACATCACTGCAGTTTCAGCACTTTCAAGGGTTTGTGTGCTTATACATTTCCATTCAAAAAACCAATTCATTTTGTATTGAAAAGCTCATTAGTTACTATTTATCTAGCTTTAAAACGTGGACTTCCTGTTTAAATTTAAAGACAGCCATACTGCATAGAAGTCTCAAGCAATTAAATTTCACCTCTCACGCAAAAGTGTGGACATCATCACAGGAACAAAACAGATAGCATTAACCTAAGCGCCCAGTTTCGTGGCCTTTTACAGGCATAGGCAAATCACCTTCTCCCTTTTAAAAGGAGCTCTAGCATACTTCTCACCATATATAAGCTTGCCTTGTCACAGCACTCTTCTTTTTAAAAGGAAAAGGATTAAATTTGTACTCGAGAACTTTCACTGGATTGGGACACTTGGCATCCAGCTGGAATTTCAACCCTAGTATTCACTGAAAACTGGCTTAAAGACCTTCCAAGGTGTATCAGCTGATTTATACATCATCACTTACCCATTCCCCACGAGCAGCTCATATCACTGTTCTGACTCCTCTCACTTCTCTCCTCTTTTTCATCTTCTTCATCAGAGTCCTCCCCCAACATTGTCTTTTCTAATTTTGCTTGCTGCTGCTTACGCAGTGCCTTCAGTTGAGTCACAGTTAGTTCCGACTCAGACTCCTGGTCCTCTTTGGGTCCCTACGTCACAAACAGTAACTTAGCAGAAGTGGTTTTTAAAAGAAAAAAAAAAAAAGTACTATTTTCAACACACGTGCAGATTATATACATAAACAAATCGTTATAGTGCTCTTCAAAAAGTGGAATTATTAGACCATTTGTTACAGTTTGCATCCCCAAATATATTAGCTTTAATGCCCTTTCCAAAGGGAGGAAAAAGAAACAAGCATTATTGCGTACCTGTAGCCAGATCAATCTCCAATACAACTGTATTTTAAAAGGCAGAAGGCAAAAATTTCCATCAGTGCCAGATGGGAGAATTTGAGGAACAAGCAGCTTCTGAAGAGCGTGTAGGGCATGCCAGGTGCTCTCTAAGTTGTTACTAATAAAAGCTCCCCTTGTTCACAAAGAAATACTAGCGCTTTACTTTCCTGGTGTATCACACTGTTGGAGAGAGACGCCTTTTGCACTAACTGCACCTCGGCAGAAGCTGCCCTGCCTGCTCTCACGCTGAGCCCCCCCAGAGCCGCCCCGTGCACTGGGGCGATGCAGCAGCTGGGGGGACCGGGTGGCCCTGCTCTGTCCTTCAGCCCCAAACCTCACCGCAGAGCCGGCAGCGGACACCTACAGCTGACTACTTTTCCCCAGTAAAGCACCCACGGCAGCGCTGGGCTGCTTCCGAGGCATCCAAACCGCCTGATGCCCGAGAAGCGGCTTTCACCCCGAGACCCCAGGGAGACGCAGATAAAGCCGGGTAAGCTCCTGAGCGCGGTGCGGGGAAGCCCTTTCCACACGAGTCACCCGACACGGGCCCCCGGGAGCGCGGCCGACCCACCTGCAAGAGGAAGAGGCGGGAGCTGCCGCCGAAGCGGAGCCCGTGGCCCACCCGCACCCGGCAGTAGGTGCGGGGCGGCACCCGCGCCTTGTTGAGGAAGGTGCCGTGGGTGCTGCCCAGGTCGTACACGTAGAAGCCGGCGGCATCGGTGCCGTCGGGGCTGTCGGGAGAGCAGCCAGCGCCGCGGTACTGCAGCACGGCGTGGTGCCGCGACACTGAGGGGTGCTCCAGGGCCAGGGCGCAGCCGGGCAGCCGCCCCACCAGGAACCAGCTGCCGCCCTCCAGCCGCACCGAGCCCAGCGCCACGCCGCCCTTCAGCACCTCCAGCCCGTAGCCGGCGTCGGCCGGCGGGCGGCTGCCCCACGGCGGCTCCTCGTAGCGCGGCGCCGCCGGCGCGGCGGTAGGGCGGGGGGGTGGCGGGCTGGGCCCCGGCTCGCCACCCTCCTCCGCGCGGGGCGCGGCGGGCAGCGGGCGGCTCGGGCGCTTGAAGGCGGCGGGCTCGGCAGCCGCCTCCGCCTCCATGGCCTCCGCCATCTTCCCGGGTCCGTTCCTGAATAGAGTCCTCCGGGGACGAGCACCGTTGAGGCTGCAGTACCGGGGGTAGTGCGCAGCGCCAGGGGGTCGAGCCGCTATCTCAGCCATGGCCTAGGGCAGTGTAAGGGGTGAGACAGGAAGGGAGGCAGCGGCAGGGGAGGCAGGAACGGCGGCGGCGATCGCTTCCCTCCTCCGAAGGAGCGCTGGTGGCGGACGAGCCGCTTCTGGTGGCGGACGAGCCGCTTGTGGTGGCGGACCGGGGCCGACTTCCGTCTCGGCGGCCGGTAGCGGAGCGGCGGGGGTGCTGTGGGGTACGGCGGGGGGGGCTCCGCGCCGGGCAGGCTTGGCGCCGCCGTGGCGAGCCGGGGTGCGGGGCCGGGGTGCGGGGCAGCCGCGGGCCCGGAGCTGGGCCGGGGGAGGGCGGGCGGGCGGGTGGCCGGGCCTTGCGGAGGCGGCGGGCGAGCCGAGTGCGGCCCCCGGAGCTTCTCCACGCAAATCGGGGCGCGCCGTGTGTCCCGCTCAGCGAGGTGCCGGCGTGGCCCAGGTGGAGCCACCCCAGCCCTTGTTACGAACGGAAATAATTACCGCCTCACGGGTGCGTTTCTTTCTTCTCCCCCCTCCCAGGAGATGCAGCGATGTCATCTGTCAAATGCCAGCGTTGTGTCCTGATGCCATCGTGGAAACTGTGCTGCTCAGTGAGGCACTGAGCCAGAGCTCTCTTGACAGCCATAATTTGCTTTATTCAGTGGGTCACCCCAGCTCCAGTTCCTGTTGCTGCCCAAAGCCTAGCATTTTTCCCTGCGCTAAGGCTCCGTTGTACTACAGTATTTGGTAGCCTTCTTCTGGGCTCTGAGGACAATACGTGACCTGTGTAAAAATGCTGCGGTATTGGGGTGAGATTCCGGTTTCCTCTAACCAGGCCAACCGCAGCTCCTTTGACCTGCTTCAGCGTGAGTTTCGTACTGTGGAGGTCCAAGATCCTCCATTGCATCAGCCATCTGCAAACAAACCCCGGCCGACCACCATGTTGGACATCCCCTCGGAGCCCTGCAGCCTCACAATTCACACCATTCAGCTCATCCAGCACAACAGGCGGCTGCGCAGCCTGATCGCCATGGCTCAGGCTCAAAACCAACAGCAAGCGGAGGGCATAAAAACTGAAGACAACGAACCTCTGCCATCTTGTCCGGCCTCTCCACCTCTCCCTGATGACCTGCTTCCTCTGGATAGCAAAACCCCCAAAATGCCGTTTCAGCTGAGGCACAGTGACCCAGAGAGTGATTTCTACAGGTGTGTTGGTATTTCTTTGGGTTAGTTCTTGGCTGAAGGAAAGCTGAGTGTTTTTAAATACATATGTAGTTATGTTGATTCCCTTAGGCTGAAGGGTCAAACAGTTGTACGTAAAGTATAAAACAGCTTCGAAAAGGAAAGATTTAGATTTCTCCCGTGTGGATAACATGCATGCAGTTTAAAATAAATGTTCTTTTATTTCTGTCTATAAAATGTGGATGTGTAGTGCTGATTTCTGTCTTCTTAGTGCTACGGTAGATGTTTGTGAATGGTTTTGCTATCTTCAATGGTATTTTGACAAGTTTAGTTGTAGGATGTGAAGTCTCTTCTATTCGGGTCACTTACAACTAAACTTCCTTTATTGTAACTGAAAATCCGGAAGACGCATGAGTAGGTTTTGGCTGTTTAGTTGTAGGTTCTGAACCGGGGATTTGATAACATATTTATAAGATTGCACTGGCCAAGGACCTGTGACGTAGTAACTATCACATTTCACCCTGTTTGTTGGTGTGACTCTGATCAGAGGTGGCAACGAGATGGGTGAAGGGAATTCTTGTCTCTGATACTGGCTCCACCAGCCAAGGGCTGGAGAAAATGTAAAGGAAAGTTGCATTGCTTCTACCTCTCCAGCCAATCTTTGATTAAATAGTATCGTCACTACCTCCCTGTCTACCCCTCCGACAAGCACTAAATTCACAAGGAGGTATTGCATTTCTTGCAGGTTCTCATGATACTTTGTAGGTTATGTGCATTTAAATTCAAGGATTAATCCTCGCTACTATAACTTGCTGTTCTCAGATTAAAGACTATGCACCAATAAACATGATATAGGAGAGGATAATACGCTTTAGTTTTTTAAATGGGCATCAATAAAATATAACGTATCAGTTAAATGCCACTGAGATCTTTAATGGCCTGAGGTTGTATAAAATGCATTTTATTGAAAGATGTTGCTTTTGGTAACATTGTCTCTCTGAACAGTAGAGTGATTCTTTAGTGCTGTTTGTGGAGGAACACCGTCATCCTTCTTGGAAGAAACAAAGTAATTAGCCTAGAGGGGTGAAGGGAAATCCAGCCCTGTGAGGATAAAGTCTGAGCCCTGTGACTCCTGCTCTCTCTGGCCCTGTGGTTTGTAGAATTGAGTAGTGTTCTGCTGTGTCCATGTTTTGGGGGCTGCTTTGTCTTTTTATTGTCCCTTGTGAGTTACTGGGGTCTGAATAAAGAAATGTTATTTAGCAGTCAACCACATGGGGGAGTTTAAGGACTAGACTGTAAAAACTGGATAGGCAATTTTGAAATGAAATGTTTTGTGGCTGACAGAGAGTGGATTTATAATGAGCTGCAGTGTAGAGTAGAATTTAATTGTGTGCTTGCTAAACCAAACACATCTATGCTTTTCCAGGAGGAAAGCTTTGAGTTTGTTGTTGCATGTTTGTTCTTAACTGTTTTAAGACACTTATATGAATTAAGAATAGCAGCTGCTGTTACAGTAGTAAAAAATAAAGTTATATGATTTGCTGATGCGTATTCTTAGTGTGTAAAAACAATTTAAGGGAGACCATTCTTCCCCTTGATAAAACACGGTAGTGCTTAATTTTATGCTGCCTTCTGAAGTGCCATTGTCAGAGTTACAGTATTCAATTAAATCCATATTTTAATTCCATTTTCTTTGGCAGTAACCTGGGTCTGAGAAGCAGTGTATAGGTATGTTTAGACATAGGAAGAAAGGAAGGTAAGAGCGGCTAGTCTGAATCAGACCACAGATTAGTTTATTATACATGTCCTCTTCTGTTTCCTTGTTATTAATTTTCATCCTTTGACCCCACACCCTTGTCTTTTATTTTTTTTATTCCCTGGATTCATTTTGGTTTTCCTCCCCTGTGCCCCGCCCTATACCTGTAACCCCTACCTCCTCGTCTCTTTTGAGATAAGGAAGAGGCAGGACCTAATTTACTGCTATTTTTCAGTTGGTTTGGTCTTTTCAATCCCCCAAAATCTGTACCGCCAGCAGTTTTAACCATGACACTATTCCTCTCCTCCATTTTTCCAGACTGTTTACAAATATGTTGAAACAAACCTTGATTCTGGCACAGATCCTCGAGGGAAGACCTGGGCTCCACAGTGGAGATCTCTTATGTACTTGCTTGTTAATGGATTTGTAGGACTCTAGTAGGTTTGTGAAGCAGGTTTTCTGGTAACAAAAGCTGTCTGGACTCTTTCTGAGTGTATCATATTTACCCATGTGTCCTCTAATTCTGTTCTTATAATTTCTTTGAATTTCCCTGATACACCAGAATATATCAGGCTTCCCAGCCTGCAATTCCTCACATCTTTTCTGAAGCTATTAGAAGAAAATGTTTTCATGTTTTCTGTCTTCTGGTCCTCATGGGCCAAGGCAGTTTAAAGCAAGAGGTGACTCACCACAGCTATTCAGCTATTTCATCCTTGAATTCCTTTAGTATTCCTGGAAGAATTACCATCTGGTCCTGCTGATCTGCAGCTGTTGCTGTTACAGTTCTTGGAATACACAATAAGGGATTAACATTTGTTTTTGGTTGGTGTAGAAACAGAAGGTAAGCTTAAAGCATAATGAGTAAGGAACTGTGGACCTGAAACTACCATTTGACATTTGAACAGGAGGCTCTTACCATAATACGACTGCTAGCTTTTCCTTCTTCTCTGTTCAGCTTCCTCCGATTAGCATGGATCCATCTTCAAAAGAAACCTAACCTACTCATTATGTGCCTCTTCAGATTCTTTTTCTTGTGTGTGCATGGTTGGTTTCTTAACAGATCTCTCTGCCATTCTCTCATTTGCGTTCCTGACCACATAGGATGTGTGCTTTGCATTGAAAGATAATCCGTGAATGAAATTGGGAGCTTGCAATGGGAAGAGAGTTGGTGACAGAAGGGCTTATCGTTAAGAAATGTCTGCAGAGAAGTAGGGAAGCACGTGTCAGTGGTATAGCACGTTTAATGTTTTGGAGCAATGGAAATTAGAGCAGGCAGAACATACTTCCCCAGCTGGACTAAGCACTTCGACTTAGCCCCTAAACCTTCCGATCTTCCGGGTTGGGCCCCTGGGACCCAGTTTATTTTCCAAACGTTATCTATTACCTCTTGCAATTATCTATTGAGCAGTTTCTTTTTATACCCATGCAGCCTTCTGTAGACATAGCAGAGATATTTAAAAAGAGGCTTACTCAGGATGAGGTAGAAAGAGGCCCTTTTCTAAAAGCAAACAACTTTCTGGTTTGAGTTAGTGTGCTGTGTACTTTGATGCACTCTCTGACTAGTATAATCTTGGTTTTCCAATATTCCCCTTTATTTTACTGTTTTGGGGAAAATGGCTGTGAAGCGACCTTGTTGCACCTCATTTGGTAGAAATTCAACTCCACAATGTAATGTTTCATAAAATTGATGTGTTCATAGGAAAAACAATCCCTCCCTCCATCTGCTGCTAGCTTATGCTCACCTAGGAGGGAGCAGAGCACTTCAATCCGTTACTGCAGTTGAGTGAGCCTTGGCTGTCGATCCTTGTACTGACTTAGCCCAAACACTTTCCCCTGAAGATAGTTGCATGGGAAATGAAACACGAGATCTCCTTCTCTCTAAGAAAAACAGCCTTACAGGAGAGGAGCTTGGGTGAATGGATTGTGGTGCCTTTGGGGAATGTCTTGTTGACACAGAAAATGGGCCTTTTGTGAGTTCTGAAACCTTATGAATCCTGAAAATAAGCCTGTTTGGTATGAACGGACACTTTTTCTGTTGTGAAGTTCTGCATGTTGCAGGTTTGCTGTCAGCAGTGGGAGAAGGCTGGGCTTTGGGTCTGATGAATTTGTGGCTTGGCAGGTAGCTTTCTGTCTGGAACATCATCTAGTGTTGGTGACCCGTATCTAAAAATATAGATTCTATTGGAAATACAAAATTGAAGAGCTACAAGTTGGCCAGTATTTGTGATAAATTTCATCCTATGTATTCTGTAGAGATGATCACCTCCAAGTAACAGGCCTAATTGCCAGTCTTGTTAATCTCTGGTGACAGAATTTTAGGGATTAAAGCGCTCTTGTTTACTTGCAGCTCTATGACCCTGGTCATATGTTAAATAGGTTTGGCTTTGGATGGTTGCTGGATGGGGGAAGCCTTTCAGGAAAGTAGTAAGTGCTGCAGAGGGTAGCATTCTGCATAATTATAGTATCTGGAAGGCTGCTTTTGTGGGTGCTACATAGCTGGATAAGATCTAAAACCAAGGCTCTTTAGTATGGTCATCAGGGAAGAGAAGTTGTTTGCTGGTCCTTTTCGGGAAGGCTTGACATTAGGCAGCTGCTCTCAAATGTCTCTATATGGCTGGTTTTGTTTATGTGCATTCTTATCAGACAGTACCTGAAAGTTAAAGGAGATGAAGAAAAAAAGGTATTTTCTCATTTGTTGGTTTCCATTAACATCTACAACAATATTCAAATTTTTGCTGTCTAATCAGGCTTTTAATCATCTTCCTCTATTGTTTATTGTGAGAAACAGGAAAACAAGAGAAGAAAACATACGAAAAACAAAACAAAATTGATTTACCTTACCAAGAACAGGAGTTGGGGATTTGGATTTGAGTACAGTACCTGAAATTTCTTTTCTGTCTTTAATTTATTAGGTTTCAAGTTGATTATATCCCTTTCGGCATAGTAACCTAGCTGCATTTTAATGTTGGCAATTAGTTTCTTTTCCTCTAGGAGTTTAAAAGAGATACAACATTCTCTGCTGCTTCTGAACAGCGATACGCATTGCTAAATGGTGGTTGTGCTCTATTTTACAAGTGGCTGAGTATCTTGCTTGGGCTTGCCAAATTCTATGTCTAGTTTAAGTTCGTCCATAGTGTTTTGAGTGAGTGGCAAAGCATCAATAATGGCTTCTTATTTGTCTCTGTATTAATAGTAGTCTGGTGTTTGGTGTTTTTGGTACCATAAGATGCTCTCAACTGATGGCTGCTGGACAGCTGGGTGTGTCCTTTATATGTGTTAAAAAAGAAGAGATTCTTTTTATAGGCATAAATTTTGATGGTTGTTTTCTGGTTGTTTTTGTTTGATGGTTGTTTTTTTCTGTTGTAACTTCCTGGTCCCAGTGTTGTATGAGACATATGGCTGTTCGTGAAAATCAGAAATCTTTCACTGGGAGGTGAGGGAGAAGTAAAAACAGTATGGGTGACACTTGGTTTATAAGGGAACTGATGATCTTTTAATTCATCTTGTCAGAGCACCTGCTGTCTTCTTTACAAAGTAGTTACATAATTGAGTAGGAACTGGGATGAGAGTCATTTTCCAGCAATTAATAACTGGGATGAATCCATGACCTGAGATCCACATGCTGTTCTTAATATCCACTTAGAAATATCATTATCTGCAGCTTTTAGTATAGTGTGATCCCCCCGCTTTGTTTGAATAATCAGGAAGTGCTGAGCTGGTGTTCTTGAAAATGAATGATTTTGGTTCTGATAGCTCTAAGTTCAACCTTCCATTTTAACTCCCCTGAAATGTTATCTTTTTTAACTGCTGTGTTTCAGTGGTTTTCTATGGGTCAGTTCTGAGGATCAGGGGGAGCTGAGGCTCTGTGATCTAGCATCTCAGTGAGACTGAAGGCTACCTAATGCACTTGTTGGAGAGACAGAGTAGTGAGAATTTTATCAAAGCTTCAGTGCTGTCTGTGCACTGTTTAATCGGGTCTTGTTACTGGAAAGAGTGTGTGGTGATACACAAGGCATGTAGGGTGAGAGTGAGGCAAATCTCAGGGTGTGCTGTGGAAGATGTTGGGAGAAATTGATCAGAAATAAATGAAGGGTGAAATTGTTAGCTTAATTCTGCCATTGGTGCTGAATGAAGTGTAAAAAAGTGTATAAATACCATACTTAGCAGAAAGGAAATTTGATTTTTTGACATCAGCATTTGAAGACCGTGTTACTGATACGGGCAAATACATCGCATGCATTTACTTGTGAGTTGAGAAATCTGGTAGAAATATGTTACCTTTCAGAGGCCTTGCCTTATCTCATCTTCTCTTTTTCCTGTGTGGAATTTCTATTTGTTAACTCATCCTGATAAAAAATTCAGTTGCCTGACTGTAAATGAATGATGTTTGAAGTGCTCATGTCAGTTGTTCTCCATCTCCTCCATCCTGCGTGGTCACTTCTTCCCGTTTAGCAACACCAAGAAGAGAGGTCTCAAACCCAAGGCCAGGGAATGCTGCTGTACAGCGGAACCTCTCCAGGTCTCCTCCCAGGGCCTGGTGTTCCCTTCTTAGATTGCATACAGGGATACTTCTTTCAGTGTCATGCGTAATGATTACTGGAAATAAGGGCAGGGAAATGGTCTTTTTGGCTGCAGTGTACCTTTATGAAATGTATGTGTATCCCATTTCTTTCTTTTCATGTGTGTCTTTTGCGTTATAAATTCAGATCTTGTCTATCCCAGAAGCCTTTGTATCCGACTCTTAGGCCTGTGACATCAGAGATAATAAGGAAGAGAAATGTAATTAACTGAGAGGAGAAATGATTTGCATTCATGTTATTTAAAATGCCTTTTTTTGTTTGTGTCAAGGACCCATTTATTTCATATCTCCAGGAGAAAAGCTCTTGGGTGGGAAGGGAGTTGCTTAAGGGTTCAGAAGATCTGCATCCCACATTCGTGAATCACCCAAGGAATCTTGCGGCATTAAAAGGGAAAATGAGAATTGGCAGTGCTGATTTGGAGGGAGAGGAAGAAGGTAGTGTTCATATGTAATGGAGAAGCTGTGGAGAACCCCAGACAATCTGATTTCCCTTTGTACATCACCGTATTATTGAAAATATCTCTTCAACTGATACATTCCTTTCAGTTTTTGGAGGTGTGCTATTTTTGTCTTTTCTGGTTTTTAGAGGAAAAGGGGAGCCAGTGACTGAGCTGAGTTGGTCCTCTTGCCGGCAGCTTCTCTACCAGTCAATGGCCACTATCCTGGCTCACACAGGCTTTGAGTGTGCCAATGAGAGTGTCCTGGAGACCCTGACAGACATCGCTCATGAGTACTGCTTGAAGTTCACCAAACTGCTGCGCTTTGCTGTGGATCGAGAAGCTCGACTTGGACACACGCCTTTCCCTGATGTCATGGAGCAGGTCTTCCATGAAGTGGGCATTGGCAGTGTGCTCTCGCTGCAGAAGTTCTGGCAACACCGCATTAAGGATTATCACAGCTACATGCTTCAGGTGAGAAGAGCAGTAGGGACCTGACAGGACCAAGAAATGTACCGCCAGTACAACTGCTTATTTCTGTAGCAAGCCCTGGGTCTTACTGAGGTAAAATCCGATTAGAAAACCTCTTGGATGTGGAGGGGAGTCATCAAGGAAAAAAGAAACAGGATTTTTTTGACTGGAAGACACAGCCCCTTATTTGTGTCCCTACTGAGGCTAAGAATGCTCTACTGATGGTTTGTCTGGGTTTAAGAGGAGGCCCCCAGCTTTTGAATGGCCCAGGCAAAAATATCAAGTAGAGGTAAAATCAGTACTGACTGATTAACTGAATTTTCTGCTTTAATGGGTTATTTGGCTACTTACCATTTCAGAAAACAAATAAGTAGACAAACAGAAATTACTAGGCTGTACAGTGGCTTGTGTTTGCTTAAGCAAGGGGTGACTTGCTTAAGCTTTAGGAGTATAGGGTAGTATTGTGCTGATCTGAGTTGTCACACAGGTGCTACCTTCCACTCTGGAGGGGACTGTGCTTCTGTGGAGAAAGAAGAAGAATTGTTAAATTTCTTGGAATAAGAGGTATCGTATAAAATGTAGGTTATAAGAATAAGGGTATGGTTTCTTCTGTGAAATTAAACATATGCATTTTATTTGAATGATACAAGACTGCCTGTTGTGAACTTAGAGAAATGCAAGGATTTGAAGTGGGAATTTTACTCCTACTCATCAAAAACAAAGACTTGAATCAAGTAGGTAGCCTGTGACCCAAGGCAAAACCTGCCATCCTTTCCTCCTTGTCACATTATCTGAGTGCCAGTTGACTCATCTTGGAGCAGCTTCCTTGTACTCCTTCTTTTCCTGGGGTTGGCACCTTGTGGCTTACAGAGGCAGTATAAATCAGAGACACGTGTAAGTGCATGTAGCATGTAAATTGCGATGGACTCTGAGGTTTGTGCATAAAAATAACATCATCAAGATCCATTTTCATTAAAAACATTTTGGTTCAAAAAGCCAGTTGTGTTCATTTTTGTTCAAATGTTTTTGTTCAGTTGTTGTCTCCTTTTGGAATTTGAGTTTTCTGCATCATTCTGCTGATGCGGTTCACTCTCATCCTGCAGCTGGTCATTGTCTTATTTGTTCTGTTCTCTATGCAGGGCTGAGGTTCACAGTAGCTTCTGTATTTGGAAGTATATCTAGAAGGGGGAAATAGGCTTTGCTATTCTTTTTTCCTTCTTGTTTCTGCCGTTAAAAAGCCTTGGGCTTTTCCTGAGCACAGTTCACTGACTGTTGGGATTCAGTGGTATAAACAAGCATTTGTTAGAAGCAGATGAAATCTGAATTTTTTTAGTTTAATTGCTTACAGCTGTTAAGTTTCTAGAAATACAGGGTAGTTCTAAATCCCATTCCTGTATTTGTTTCATTTCTTTGACAGGAGAAAATTTCTGTGTTTTTTGCTGTGAATTTGACAGAAGGTACCCAGGGTTTGCCCAGTGGTGACTACAGAGCTGATGAATATCTGAGCTGCTTGGTTTTTAATGCTGGAGTAAATTTGTTACTGGTGTATGGGGGACAGTCTTATAGGTAAAACCAAAGAGTGAGGCTGAGACACTTTGCTTTTGCTTCGTGCTCTGTTTAAATTTCTGGGCCTCATCATCTCTGTCTGTGAAATAAAGGTGCTCATATTTATCAAGCAGATGTGTTAATGGATTAAACCTCTTATTAAAGTCCCTTGTTACAGGACAGAAGGTGTTCTTAAAGGGGAAAAAAAAATCTTCCCTGTGTAGCTGGTAACCTGTTTACTTGTTCGTTCAGGTCAGATGTTAATAATATTCTGGGAACAGAGCGCACTGCAAGGTAATTGCCATCAGAGTCTCTGAAGTTGCTCTGACCTTTCTGGCCTCTTTTTCACCCCCGCTGATCTTTGACAGGTTAGCAAGCAGCTCTCTGAAGAATATGAGAAGATTGTCAACCCTGAAAAAGCAGCAGAAGACACAAAGCCTGTGAAGATTAAGGAGGAACCAGTTAGTGATATTACTTTCCCCATAAGTGAGGAGCTGGAAGGAGATCTGGCTTCTGGTGACCAGTCCTTGCCTGTTGGAGTCCTTGGAGCTCAAAGCGAACGCTTCTCTGCCAACTTGGAAGTAGAAGCTTCCCCACAGACTTCAGGTGGGGGTTTCTTGCTACTCCTGGAAACAGTCCATCAGCAGTTCCATGTGATCTTGTTTCTATTTTTAATAGCAGATCCCAATGTGAGGAAGGAGAGGGTGAAGAAATTTTTAGGTTTTAGTAAAAAGATTTGGATGGGAGGGAAATACTTGCCTGCTTTCTAAATACAAAACCAAAGAATCAAAGGTATCAATTGCTGGGATTTGTTAAATATTTACTCCATTCATGGACCCTGTAGAATACAAAATGCTTTATATGGTGTTTCTTTTTAGGGGATGGTTAAAGTTCTTGGCTTTGTTGTTGGCGTGAGGTAGATTGTTTTTTCTACTGCGCAAGGGCTTTATTGTTGTTTTTTGAACTAGAGTATTTGCTGCAGATGTGAGTACCAGGGTTTTTTCCCAGTCTAATGCAACAAAGACAAAAATAACTTTTAGGTTTATATAGATGTATATATTTTAGTTTAAAATAGACTAGAGTTGTATCCTTATTTCTAGTAAGGAGAGTACCGGATATTTTTTTTCCTCTTCTTTTTTTTCCCAGGTAGCTTTGGATTCTTGTCCAGAGATTCATGTTACAAAAGTTGAAGGCCATGCTCCTTGTGACTGGAGTAAATTCAAGACCCTATATAGTTTAGGCACTGAATGAGTTATTGAAATACTAATGATACTTGTTGCTGTCCTCCGTATTCAGAAGTCACTCCGGTAGTGACAATCATTGTTTTATGAAAGTTTATCACCGATTTATGTGAAATGAGCTTGTGGGGGTCTCTTCTATTCTAGCGTCTCTGCCAAAAAGCCTGCTGTAGTTAGCTGAGGCCATGGAGAGTGAAAGGGTGAGTGAAGTAGTGGGGTTACAGAGACTGCACTATTTTCCTCCAAGTGTCATCCCTTGATGTTGGCACTGAAGCACACTGGTGGCCAGCATGGGAGAATCTGCTACTGCTTTTTTATATCTATATACTGTGCCTTTTTTATATCTATATACAAGTTTTATTCTGTGCACTGTTTAGTAGTGCTAAATTTTCTGGAAAATGAAGATGATGATCTTCTCCCAAAGAAAACCAGTTTTGATTTTTGTATAGAACCTTCTGAACTCTGGAAATCCCTGCAATAATAACTGTTTCACTTAAAAATCTGGTTAAAAACCAATGAAGCCTGTCCTGTTAACCCTAAATTAAGTAGCATATATAGTGAGATTAGAGTATACCTCTGAGGCCACTAGTTGTCTTTTTTTAAATATTATATTCTGCTGAGTTTTTAAAAAAGCAGAAATCCATCTGATGTTTTTCTGGAAGCTCATATTGTTTTCCGTAGTACCTCTGAAATGTGAAGTGCTCGCATTTTTATGGGAGAGGGAACAGCAGACTCCTCTGGCCCATCTGGGGTTGCATGTGGTTCAGCTTTGTATTAGCATCTACTGCTTGAGACCCAGAGGTTAGCATGCTAGCTGTATATTAAATGCTTCTTGCCTCTCTGATACCGAATTGATGTTTTCTAATTAAGAATACAAGTGCTCTGTTCCTCCCTGAAAATTCCTCTTCACTTCACAAGGGCCTTTGGAAATCTCATCACTGTGAGAAGTCCCAGTCTAGAGCTGGGCAGGCTGGAGGGCGTAATATCATAAGGAGCGAGAAAAACCTGCTGCAATTAGGACACCACCATCTTGAAAATAAAAGTGTGAGGCCCGTAGAGAAGGCAGCAAGGCTTCACTGTCTAAGGGCAAAACTCTCGTTTCAGCCTTCCGTGTTCTGCTAGTGTTTCTGTTTCTGCCTGGCATTGTGGTTGTGGGCTAGCTGCTTAATTTCATTGCATTTGGGGAAATGTAGGCAAAATTGGGGACCTTGTTCCTCCACCCAGCAGGATAACATGAGGATTAGCTCATTTGTAAAGTACTTTGAAGTTAAAGTGCTTTGAAGATGAATGTCCTGTGTCGATGCTTAAGTACTTTTATTCTCAGTGACACTCTCAATGACAGGTGATAGAGCTGAAAGGAATAAGGCTGAGCAATTAAGAGCAATTGATGAAAGAGAGACACAGTTAAGTTTAGTGAGCATCTTTGATTATTGTGTAGACTGGAGCTGCAACTGTGGAACTGATGGTGTTTTAATGATGTGTCCATTGTTGTTGAGAGGAATACATTTTACTTATAATTAACATAAAAAGGACTTTTCATTAAGACAACTGGACACCAGCAATGCTGCTGCTGAGCTAATGTAGGCTGTGTTACCACAAAGGTCTCCTAAACCTTGGTTTGGGCTAAGCTGCTCTGGAAAAGATTCCTGACTCTTTCATAAGGGAGAATTCTCAGTGCAAACATGTGGTGGAAGATTTGTTCTCTGTGTAATTGCTAGTAATAAGGAACTATTGTTAGTCGTATATTGATAATAGGGAATAGTAGTAGGTTTGGCTCAGTACAAGAGATTTAGTTGTGCTTTCAAACTCTAGCCAAGCTCCTTGAGACACAAGGTTTGAAAAACTTATTAAAACTGGTTTCCTAGGGTTTTTTATTTTCCATGCGAATTTAACCCCACACAAGAGGGACCAGATTTAAAACTGGGAAGATTGCAGGCTTTGTTCAGTTCTGGGCTGTTCATGCCCATCTCAGCAAGGAGCCCAATTAGTGTATTCTTAATAGAATTTTTGTCTCTCTTAAAACTGTAAATAAGCAGAAATAATGCAATCTATAATTACTGCTCTTGGGGAGAAAAACATTTGCTCTTATCAAGAAATATGGTTTTGTAATCTTGTACAGAAAATCCTCAATCTGCTCAGGTTGCACACTAGTCCAAAAGTTTAAAAAACAAAAAAGGGGGATGGGGGGAAGCTATTTCCCAGCAGGGTGTCTGTGAGGTTGAGACAAGAGGGTTTGTTTCTATTCTGCTGAAGGATGGGATGAGACCTGTGGGTGTTGAGTACAAGGAGGCAGGCAGTTGGGTGGCTGATTGCACCTCTGGTGTCCCTGCATTTCAGTGCTGGAAGTGGTATTTGAGACCGGGCATCTACCTACTCCTTTGCCTGCTCACTTCATCTCCACTGCAGAAGTCCGGTATGTCTGACAGCATAAAGGAGGTTGCTGATGTTGCAAGGACCTCATCATGTGAATGACTTCTGGACTGCCTCTCAGCCCTGCTTATGCAGGGTCTAGTCCTTGTGCTGTTGGTGTACTCGTTGCTGCTGAGACACTTTTTCTGGAGAGTGATGTGGGCTCTTTAAGTTGTTGTTTCTCATGGAGAAAACCATGTGGAGGATTGCTGTGAAAAGATAGCATCGTGGTTTTTAGAGCGGCAGTTACTGGGCTATTAAAAAAAAAAAAACCCACCAGGTTTTTTTATTTATTGTTTCACAGTGCTTGATGTGTTTTGTTTGTTTTCCCCCCAGCCTAGTTCACATGTAGCTTTGCTTTTGGTCCTTCTTTACCAGTGCTGCTGTCCCTTGCATCTGCATGCTGTTGTAATTTGTCTTTTTAGTCAGTTACTACTGTGTGCTTTTTCTTTCTCTAGGGGCTGAGGTGAATGCTTCCCCACTCTGGAACTTGGCACAGGTAAAAATGGAACCACAGGAAAATGAGGAGGCTAATGTACATGGCCACGGAGTCCTAGGCAGCGATGTCTTTGAGGAACCGATGTCAGGCATGAGCGAAGCTGGGATGCCACAGAGCCCCAATGGCTCTGAAAGCAGCTATGGTTCTCATTCTGCTGACAGTCTGATGGGATCTTCACCTGTCTTCAACCAGCGCTGTAAGAAGAAGATGAAGAAGATGTGAAAAGAGACAGTCTTTTTATTTGGTCCTGATGGTATGTAATAGACTTGAAGCGAACTAAGAGAGTACTGTGATGGCTATGATTCATAAACAGGGCTGGCCCTGGTCTATGAGGGACCTCGCATAAAATTATTATGAGAGGTTTGATGTGTAGTGCACTTCAGCTCCCCTCTTTGCTAACTTCTGTATTCCATCCTGACTCATGGGATTGAAGATCACCCTGTACATTTGATGGTGACATGGCTTGCTTTGGCAGATTCATGAGGAAGTTACCGGTGGAAAGTAGTTGTGAGGATATTTGCTAAGTTATAGAATCATTGAATAATTTGGGTTAAAGGGACCTCTCGACGTTTCTAGACCAGCCCCTTGCTTGAAGCACAGCCAACTAGAGCAGGTTGCTCAGGGCCTTGCCCAATTGAGTGTTGAGTATCTCCAAAGATGGTGCCCAAACCTCTTTGGGCAATGTTTTCCCATATTTGACTACCCTCATAGTAAGAAAAAATATATTCTTGCATCTAGTTGGAATTTCCCATGTTCCAACTTGTGTTCATTGCCTCTTGTTCTATCACTGTTCATCTCCGAGAATAGTCTGACTGTCTTCTCTAACTCACCCATTAAGTGGTTGTATACAATGAGATCTCTTTTAAGCCTTTTCTCAAGTGTGAAGAAACCAAGCTCCCTGAGCCTCTCCTTGTACGCCCTGTGCTCCAGCACCCTAACCAGCTTTGTGGCCTTCCACTGAAATTGCTGCAGTGCCCTTCTTGTAAGGGGGAGCACAAAAGTACATGCAATCCTCCAGATACGGTCTCACAAGCGCTGAATAGAGAGAAATGATAATTTCCCTCAATGTGCTGACTACACACTTGCTGACTGTTGTGGGGCAAAATGAAAGTCTTAAGTCAGAATATTTCAGTGGTTGGGGAGCCGTCACTGATGATTATGGTGACCTAGCAAAGATGCTGTAGAGTGGCCTCACGGTGCCATCAGCCAGCTCCTTCAGTGCCTTCGTATGCATCCTGTCTGGTTCCATGGACTTATGTATGTCAGTTGGCTTAAGTTCTTGCTAACTCGATCTTCTGCTACTGTAGGTAAGGCTTTATTCCCACACACTGCTGGAAGACCCAGGGATCTGGCAGGCCTGGAGGCAGACCTTATCAGTGAAAACAGGCAAAAAAAGGTGTTGAGTATGTCAGCCTCAAAGTACAAAGAGCATCCTTTGTCACCAGATTGCCTGCATTGTTGAACAGTAAACCCCTGGTTTTTTTAACATTTCTTTTGCTTCCAGTGTACTTAAAGAAGCCCTTTTTCACATTTCTTACCAGTTTCAACTCCAGCTGAGCTTTGGCTTTCCTAACTGTCTCTGTATGCTTGGGCTGTGTCTGTATATTCCTGCTGGCCAGCCCATCCTCACTTCCACCTCTGTGTGCTTTTTCCTTTGTGTTTGAGCTCAGTCAGGACTTCCTTGATCATTTGTGCTGGCCTTCTGTCATGTCTGCTTTACTTTCTGCTCATCAGAAAGGACTGTTCTTCCACTTTGAGAAAGCTGTCTTCGAAGATAAGGCAGCACACTTGAGCCCCTTTGGAAGGCCAGGGCAGTCCCTCATGAGATCTTGCCAAGACATTCTTTGAATAAACCAAAATACGTTGTGCTAAAGGTCCAGGACTCCGTCTTGTACACGTTTCTCAGAATTTTAAATGCCACAATTCTATGTCTGCTGCAGCCAAGACCTTCACATTCTCCACCAATTCTTCCTTGTTAGAAACAAGGCCAGCAGAGCTTCTTCCCTAGTTGATTTCTTGATCATCTGGTCAGGGAAGTTGATGTGGTTTTCTGGAGAGAATGAAGCAGCTTTTACTACTGGTGTGAGCCAGTACTGGCAATGCAAACTTGTCCTTTTGCTCTCGCTGGATTGAGTGCAGCAGCTTCAGGCGGGCTGAGGTTTCATATTCAAAGTTGTTATCTTGACAACTTAGTCTGAAACAGAATCTATTTTGCTGCTTGCTTTTATTGCTCAGCTGACTGATGGCATTTTTTTTGTTCTGCACAATCCTCAGTTGATCAACTCAGTCTTTAACTTGATTCAGTGAGTATCTCTCTCAAAAAAGCTAGAAAGAACACGAATCAAGAATGAACAGCCACTTAAACTGGCTTTATACCTGTAACCCATTGGGATGTTTGAAGGAGATTTACCAAACCTCCCATTTGTCCTTACAATTGCAAGTTTATCTTTTGAAGGAATGAGCTCCAGGCATAGTATTTTTGTTTCTGTATTACATGCCTAGCCTTAATTCTTTTTTCATAACTGTATTTCTCTTCCACTTTATAGAAGTGGAAGCCAAACATAAAATTCCTCAATGTCTAATAAGAATGTGTGACTACAGGCTTTTAGGGACATTGGAGTTAAAATTGTCCATCACAGTTTTAAGAGTTTCTCCTGGGGGGTAAATTCTAGCTATTTGAAGCCTAGTCAGTAGTAGAAGAGTGTACCAGCGTATCAGGAAATCTTTATTTTGATTCCCTCTGAGTCACCATTAGGCAAGCTGCAATGTCCCTGTTTTCTCAGCTGTAAAAAAAGAATACTACTATTTGCCTCTTGGAAGTGTGTTTTGAGATTTAGTTACTATTCAAAAAAGGCACTGTGATCATTCAGAGAGTTTTGTGAGAGTTGTGAGCTTTTCTTCTCTTTCAGTAGGACTGTTGCTGGCTGGAGAATGCTTAGATGCTTAGAATGCTTAGACACTGAAATGTTTCTGACCTCATGATACTGGTTTTAAGTAAAACTGCTTATCATGAAGAAGTACAGCACAACTGTGCTGTTCAACTGCCCAGGTACAAGGAAGGCATTTTGGGTGGTATCTTATCACTCAGCTTTAGATGTTTGCATGTAAATTTGTTCCTCTGGGCCCCATTTGCAGCTGAAGAGAAATAGTCATTCTTAGGTCACTGTTCATCTGGCCTTGAAGTAGAAGTATAAAGCAGGTCAGATGAATGGCATTTTTAGAAATGTCTATTTTTTCTTTGTGTGCCAATAAAGTGAGTTCAACTTGACTACCTCAGCTGAAGACATCTACACCATCAATATCTGCATTAAGTGACCTGACTTTAGTCCTTCCTGTGTGGGAATCAGAGGAGACTTCCTCCTGCTGGGCCAGTGCTTTTTCTTTTCTACACATTTAGTAGAGCTTGCCATTCAAATGGTAGTATGGGGCTAAAAGCAGACTGCCCATCTTACCTAAACCAGCAGATCCAGTGTTCTCCACAACACACAGAATGTGCTAGGCTGGGGCCTTGAGGCTCGGTCTGATTTGGCCCTTGTGTCTTTGATACTGTGTGAGAACACCTGTCACTGAGCCTTTCTCCGTAGCTGCTTTGCCAAACTGTTTTAGTAAAGTATTCTTAGGCCGGGGCACCTTTGCAAAGTTCCTTGCACTATTTTCAGGAGCTAGAGGACAGAGTGACTGCTGCCAGCATCGCTTGCTCGTTTACAAGATTTCAAGTGGGCTAAAAATGAAAATGTAGTGTTCTCCAGGGCTTTGGTTAAACCTCCTAAGCATCAATCTTAAGTGCTTTCTTTATATTGCTCACATACAGATGTTCTGTCTTACTTCTAATTGTGTTTTTTTTATTTCACATCCCTTTTCCACACCCCTTTCACCCTGTAACATGCACTCTGCAACAAGCCAAACCTGAGTGCTTCAAGTATATTTAAATACAGTGGAAACTCACTCTCCTTTGATTCAGCTGTGTCATTGCAGTGTAAGAGAGAAGTGTTACTGATTCTTTTTGGAATGCATGTTTATGCAGAGATGAGAAATGCATTGGCATCGCTTGCACATGCAAAAATGATGGCAGAGTAAAATCTGTACCTCCTGTTCCCGCATTATGCTAACTGTTGGTTCTGACATTTGTGTGCTTGACGTTTCCTTTTATGCATGTGGAAACTTTACCTTCTGGGTGAGCCCCTCCCCTCTGAATGTTTACAATCCTTAGATTTACAGTGGTGTTCATCATGCATGAAACAGTGAAATTTCAAATCTAGCTCACAGATACAGACAATATGCTCTTTTGATGAATCAAATAAGATTTTGCCAGGGGTTAATGCAGCCTTGAGCAACTAGTGAGGAGTTCATTCACCATGTAATCCCCAAATTTTAAGCCACAGTTAGATTATGCAGAGGGTTGGAATGAAGCTCTGCTGTCGCAGTTGTAATTTTTTGCTGGTCGCTGGTAAAACGCTCTGCCGACCCACCTGCTTCAGTAGTCTGCAGTTTTGTTGGTTCTTTCATCTTTCTCCATTCTCTTTCCAAAGGTGGGTGGATGGCAAACTGGCATATTGAGTATTGACCATGTCCATGTCCAGTAGCACTGATGTCTTTAGTGATTTATTTTGCCATGATTGAAATTGGTGGGAACTTTGATATCAATTTGGAGAGCAAGATCTGTGAATTACTTGGCTTTTGAAGTGCTTTGCATGGGAATCATACAGGATTGTAGTTGAGAGAGCGCTGTGTATCATATTCCTTTTTCCCTCTAGCAATACCTTTTTATTCCTTTTGAAGTGTTTTGCCTGGTATCCAACAAAGTTCACTGTATGAATGGCAGCATAACAACTTTAGTCTACGGCTGTATGTCAGACTGTGCTACCTAGTGATTTGATTCCAAGACCATCCATGCTAATTTGAATATGCATAATGCTGTGCAGAATAAGAGATGTTTCCTGCATAGAAATTTACAATTTAAAAAGAAAACAGGAAAATAAGATTAGGTAGGGTAGGTGAGGCCAATCTGATTATGTGCTCAATTCTGAGACTAATACACATGTTATGTGTGAAGGATGTTTTACTTAAAATGTTTTTGTACATGCATGTGAATGAAATATGTAACTTTGCTTGTGTTTATATGGAACAAAATTGCTTGGAAATATTTCAGGGTTGGTTTTTTTTTTTCCCTTGCTCTCCTGGAGAGAGTTTCTTTGTAATTTCTAATAAAATAAAATAAAATAATTCAGAAATAAAAATCCTAAAGGTGTTGTGTGGATTTTTTTGTTTGTTTTGAAGAATGGTGCTGTGAATGCAAAGGCCAGTCTTGGGGTTCTGTCTACCCTTACGTGGGATCTGGAGTAGACCTTTTGCAGGCCTGAATAAGGTACTGAGATGATATCAGTGTTAATGGCACAACTAGGCAGACAAGAGATATTATTGCAGGAAGTGGCCGGAGAAAATGGAAGTTTTATTTTTCGTGGGTGCCAGTGTTTGTGAGCCCCAGAAGTGATATTAGTACCACGGTGCTAGTATTGGTATTCATCTAGCATAAGCACGTGCTATTTCTGAAGCAACTACTTTATATATACTTCTACTGCTTTTATTACCAGACTACCTAGGAGCCCTGCTCCAAGCCTTGCGCTCTTTATGTGCTGGTCTACTTGTTCTACATACTGCTTTTTTTTCTCAGGGACTGCTTTAGACTGCAGTGAATGAAGCACAGCGTATTTTCCCCTCTCCTCTGCCTGTCATAGTAGAGCTGAGGGAGGGTGTTTGATGCTTGCTAGCCCTGCTAAGCAATTGCAAATTGCACACCACGAATTTGGGATACAGGCCTGCCTTGCCTGCCAGGAGAGAGGGAATAATAATGGTAGTGCTTCCCATCACCCCTGTACCCGAGAGCTGTCTGCCCACAGGGCTGCTGTCCTCCGGAGCACAGGCTCCTGAACTCATTTCCCAGCCCGCGGGTGAGTCTGGGGCCCTGGCAGGGCCTGGAGGAAGAGGGCAGCAATCACCGCTTTGGATTGCACCCCACCAGATCAAAGCCCGAGCCCACCCGCACCCCAGTTCTACCTCCCTCTGCTCCAACACCCCGACGTGCCTGCGCTGCGGCGGCCTTGGATGCTGCGGCAGCCTCGGATGCGCCGGCTGCCCGGCGCCTTGATGGCAGATGATCTCAGCGGCGGGGCCGCGCTTCCCTGCCGCGGCCGTGGGCTCGCTGTGCCCGTGACTCGCCCCCCGCCCCGCTGCGGGTGCGGTTGGGGCCGGTGGTCCGCGGGGCCGGCGGCGGCCGTGGCCGCGTGGTGGTGCTGGCCGCACGCCGCTGGCGGGGGGCTGCCGCCGGCCGGGCGGGTGCTGCAGCCCGGGAAGGGCTGCTGCAGCTGCAACAGCAACCTCTCCCCTCCCCCAAAAAACCCAAACCCCAAACCATGTCATTTTCGCTGCGTCTTTTCGATTGGAGATTAGAATCGCCTCTCTGTTGCTATGGAAACACTTGCGTGAAAGAAGGCGACCTCATTATGAGTTAGGATGAAGTCTCCTTTGGGGTGGGCTCGGCGCCCGGCACCCTCGCAGCGGGGAGAGTGGGGCTGGGGGTCCGTGGCAGGGGGGCGGGGGGGCCGTCACCCCTTTTGCGCTGATGCTCAGGGGTTTGAAGAGCTTGTGGGCCCTTCCCTCCAGGCTTGGCGGGCCAGAAACAGCCCCTGCTCCTGGACCAGCCCTTCCCCTTGGGAACTGGCTCGGAAGTCGCGGCTGCATCACTTCTGCGCCCGGGCTGCGCGTGCCCTTGCTCCCGGGTGTGCGTGGGGTGTCATTGCAATAGGCAGCGGCACCCCGACAGTGAGCTGGATGAAAGGCTTGGTTGTCGTCTTTGTGGCTTGGGTGTCTTTCTTTGTGTCTTTCTTCTGTGAGAGGTCTTCTTTGCTTCTGGTGTCTGTCAGGGCCCTGGCATCCGCTCTGTGTGCTTTTCCCTCAAATCTGAGTTGCTGCTCACCCTCAGCCCCATCCAAGGGTCCTGCTGCCCCCGCTCACCCTGTGCCACCCCTGGCTTGTCGCCTAGGTTTGTCCCCATCCCTCCCTTGATCCGCATCACTCACTTTTCTCTCGAGCTCCTGCCGACGTTTCCATGCTCTCGCTGCCCAGCTTCTCGCGGCACGCTGTTGCTGCCCATCTTGAATTGCAAAGCAAACTTAGGAAGCAACTTTTTTCTCCAAGTGAAAAAAAAATCTGGTAAGATTATTTTCTTAGTTTTAGCCAAAGTTTTTTTTTGTTGGAGGAAAGGAAGTTGGAACTCGGATATGCTTTGAAGGAAGGATGCTCTCTAAAAAGGCCGAGTTTGGCCGTGATGAGACTTTGGGGAAGTGACCCTCTATCCTTTTAAGAGCATTATAGAGTCCCCTGGGCTATTTTGTCCCCTTGCCCATGGAGTCCATCTGCCTGGGAGGCAAGGGGGTGGTGTGATACTGGATTGTAGGGAAACTATGAATTTTCAGGTCACTTGCTGAGATAATCTGGGCTGTTACTAGTGTAGAGTGAGTGCTAATGACTTTATGTTCCTCTGAGAATCTGTGGAGGTTGGTGAGTAATGAACCTCTTGTCTCTGGTGTAAATGCTGATGGCTTTTCTCAGCTGCTCCATCTTGTTGCTGCTGGACAAACTAGTGGCCCAGCATGGAAGGCGTGCTGGATTCCAGCTCCAGCATAAAGCTCCTCCATCCCTGATGCCTCTGGGAGGAAGGAGGGGGAGAGGCAGGACTTGCACAGTAGGAGATCAGGCAGGGGGTCCCTGCGGCAGCCTGGGCCGGCCATGGAGCACACTCTGGGGTCTGTGTTGCCCTGCTTTGCCAGAGCTGGCATTTGTTAAAAGGTAACCCTATGAAAGATTTTGTGAATTACAGAAGCTTACCCTTTCTGGGTATCAATTTCAGAGTATTTTGAGAAAGGCCGGAAACGTGATAGTGTTTGCCAATACTAACACAAACAAACAAAAGCAGGCCCCCCCCTTTTTTTTTCTTTTCATTACATTTTCCAAACATGGAGCAGCCACAATGTTGGTTTTGGTGTTTCTAATCTTGCTGGAGGAAATTTAGTGTGCTTGATAAACGTGAAGTGGCTGCTGCTGCTGCTGCAGCTCCTTTGAAGACAGCGATGCTGAACATTTAGCAAAAACATTCTTTTTCATCTGCAGTGCCCAGTGGTGAATGGACTTAAACGAATATAACCAGATCAGTTTAACACTCTCCATCTTCCCCCACTGTCATTTTCTTGACTGTTGTAGTACCATAATTTTGCTATTATTTAAGTCAATATAAACTCTTTTATTGTACAGCAGTCCTGGGTTTCTCTAGAAAAGAAGCAAGGAAGCCAATTGCCGGTAACTTTTAATGCCTAAAGAAAATGACATGAAATGATTCTAATCTAAAAAGCTTTAGTATCTAAACCTGTCTTCAGAGACTTCCTCATACCCTCTAAAGAAACAAAGGCACACATCTACTTCCCGACTTCTTTGATGGTCACATTGAAAGCAAAGTAGTTGCATTTATATTGTGGTATCTGAATTAAATTTGTCTGATATGGCTGAGACGACACAGCCCTATTAACTGCAGGTGCCCTATAATACAGTGTATTTTTAAACAGGCAGGTAGAATAAAATATAATTGTTTGTCTACTGAATGGATTTTTCTGTTGGAAAGAGTGAGCAAACCAGTTACATCTCAGTATATCCAAATCTTCCACCATGACTTCAAAGAAACCAGAGAAATTAAATGAATAAAAAGACACTGTCCTTCGTGTTTTCAGATCCTCTAGCCTGAAGCTCAGAGACCTTCCTGCACTCATTTCCAGTCTTTAAAAAGAGCTTTGCACAACAGATCAGTGGGAGCTCTACAGCTCTCAGCACTGATTTCTTTCCCTCTTCGTGTCTTGCAATTCTGTTTGCATGCTCGGTTTTGATAAGCTGTATTCTTCTTGGGCTGGGTGCAAAATGTACTTCCATAATGAATGAATGTACTTCCCCTTACAGGGCATCTAATAAGATACCTTACAGGATACATATCTTATAGGGCATCTAATTAGAATCACCCTTTGAAAAGGTACTAACTAATGGCCTGGTCCTACTGAGTACTCCTGAAGCAAGTGGGGATTAAAGATGCCTGGTCTTGCAATTGTGGGCCAGAAAGGAGACTGCTTGTTGGCCTGGCACAGACCCTTATGCATAGGCTCTGTCTACTCTGTTTCATAAATTCTTCATGAGTCTGGCATCTTCCAGAGTCTTAAGCAGTTTCAGAACCTACAGACGCAGACTCCGATGATGTTCGTGGGAGTTTCTAGGGTGCTTTAATGAGGCACAGAAGTAATTTTGCGGAGTCATGCTGCAAGTAGATGTATACCTGTGAGCGCCCGTGTGGGACTGTGAAGGAACTGAAGCTTCTTTTTGGAAAGGCAGATGGAAGAGGCAGTGACAGTCTGCGCAGAAAATCTGTGAGCAGCCTCACCCGGAGGGAAAGCGTTAGTTCTTGGAGTGTCTACTGAAAATTTGTACGGGGGTGAAGTGTCTAAAAGTGAAAGGAAAGGCAGAGAAAAGAGAAAGGTGAGACAAATTATTCTAGGAACTGCAAAAGTTAAGAATTACAAGCCTTGATTCCTCCCTCCCCCCCTGCCCTCAATCGTCCTGCATCCGTGAGATTTCAGTGATTCAAAGTGACCTAGGAAAGGCTGAAGAGACGGAGAAGGCAATCTATGTAGGTATGTATTTGGGAAATACTGATGTAGTTAGTATTTGTATATGCGTTTATCTATGCAGAAATGTACAGAACAATTATATCTGTGGCTATGCAGTTACCATCATATCATTTACAGTTCCCAAAGGATTGTGAGCAGTTCCCATGCTACTTCTGTCAGCATCTTGGCTTTGTGAGATGTGTGACCAAAAGAGTTTTGGGTGCTTGAGATAACCCTGTGACACTCCTAGTTCTTCATCTAGCAATTCAGATAAGCACATCTGTAATTTTAAGTATATGAACAACAGGGCGTGGATGTGCTTTGAATTATGCATATACCTGAGTGGTTTGCTGGATAAGAGCAGTACAGCAGAGTAATGAACAAAATTATAAAAAAAAAGCTCATCAGGCTAAATTTAGGTCAGGATCTGCAGTTCATCTCTCTGGACACCTGATGCCTCTAGCTAACTGGCATGACTGGGCTGCTCCAGGAATGATTTTTTATTCCACTGATCTGACAGCACCCGTCATTTCCTTATACACAAGTGTCCATATCACTAAATCACCTCTGCCATCGTTACTGCTAATTGGCTCCCTTGCTGTACCCTCGGAGGAGCATGAAAAGCCTGAATGGAAGCTGAAGGCCGATCTCCCCACAGAACGGCACTGGGGCAACCTGTGAATATATAACAACTTCTGCTTTCACACTATGCTCCCTGGTCTCCCTACAGAGAGGTTTTTAAAAAACCTCACCATTTTCTGTCAGGTCAGAGTTTGCCCACACAGAAGTTAATACAAAGCATACTAGCTACTAGCAATTTGCTTTCAATCATATTTTTCTGTTAGTGGATGCCCATGTGTGCAGTCTGGTGCTCTGGGCAGGCTCCAGCCCCTGGTAAACAAGAGAGACAAAACCGGGACGTGAGCAGAGTGGGAACGCAGATGGGGGTTGGCATGAGATCAGTTTACAAAATACCACCCTTCATTTAAGCTGTGTCATGACTTCTGATATATCATATCTTATGGTGGATAAGACAAAGCTAGTAAGTTTTTGGCAGACCGAACATACAATCTCATACAAGAGTAGGTCTTTTTACAACAATTTCTTTCAGGACCCTTCTGAGAAATCCCTAATTGTCCTGGAAATTCTCTGTTTTACATGTAGATGTTCAGTGTGTAGTCCTGAAACAGATCTTCATTTCTGGGCAACAATTCTTTGAGGACTAAGTGAAAATACATCCTTTGCCTTGCAAAGAAATTTTTCTATCCTTTTCCAAAAGGAGCGATGACCTTCTCACCTTAATAAGGACAAGAGAGAGGGAGAAGGGAAGAGGCAGAGCTGACATCTGTAGTCCATGCATCTGAATTGGGTTCCATTATTTATTTTATATAAGCAGAAAATCCTGAAATCTGTTTCTGAGAAAGGAGAAATGGAGTGGACTGTGGAGAATGGAAGTATCGCGATTTAGTTCCAAGGAAAATGAGGGAGGAAAAGCAGAGTCCTGCCAGCAGAAAAACAGTGGTCTTTGTCCTCCGTCACTCTGTGCTGGTTTTGGCTGGAGTAGAGTCAATTTTCTTCATAGCAGCTAGCATGGGGCTGTGTTTTGGATTTGTGCTGGAAACAGTGTTGATGCACAGGGATGTTTTAGTTACTGCTGAGCAGTGCTCACACAGCACCAAGGCCTTTTCTGCTACTCACACCACCCCACCAGCGAGTAGGCTGGGGGTGCACGGGAAGTTGGGAGGGGACACAGCCGGGACAGCTGACCCCAACTGACCAAAGGGATATTCCATACCATATGATGTCATGCTCAGCATATAAAGCTGGGGAAGAAGAAGGAAGGGGGGACATTTGGAGTAATGGCGTTTGTCTTCCCAAGTAACCATTACACGTGATGGAGCCCTGCTTTCCTGGAGATGGCTGAACACCTGCCTGCCGACGGGAAGTGGTGAATGGATTCCCTGTTTTCCTTTGCTTCCTTGTGTGGCTTTTGCTTTACCTATTAAACTGTCTTTATCTCAACCCACGAGTTTTCCTACTTCTACTCTTCCGATTCTCTCCCCCATCCCACCTGGGGGGAGTAAGCGGGCGGCTGTGTGGTGCTTAGTTGCCGGCTGGGACTAAACCACGACACACTCCCAATGCCACCCCACCAACTATGGTGGAGTCCCTAAGAGAAACAGAAGTAACCAGAAAGCACAGAAGTAATTTCACATGTTTTAAAACTCTGTTCTCAGTTGAAGCCATTTACATTCTCTCTTTATCTTGTCAGTTCTAGGCCCTGAGGGTCTTCGTGTCCTTTTCCTTTCAATGAGTGTGGGTGAACTGTGGCATCCTTTCTGCTCTCCTCCATCTTCTTTAAGGTCTCCACTTGGTTTCCCAGTGAGATGCACATAGATTCGCTATCTGGCAAAACGCAGCGTCACTATTCCATACTCCGCTCTAAATCTTACATGTCAGTCTCCTTCCAGCTTTGCAGGTTTTGTTTGCATAAATGAGCCGACTGCTACCAAAAGAATCTGGATTGGCAGCTCTGAAGACTTTAATCCTCTTTTCATCCACAGAGCAAAAATAAAGCAGCAGCAATATGACTGGGATGACTGCTATGCTGGCTTACACCAGGGACGGAACTGGGGAACTTCCAGAGCTTAAAAGTGTGACCCTCTTTATAACCTGAGCTGAAGGTAAGAGGTCTGTAAGAGACCTGTAAGCTCTAGGGACTGGACATGCAGAGGGAGAGCTAGATCAGAGACTGGCTGCTCAGTTACTTGAGTTTCCTCTGAAAATGAACTCTTTCCAAGTGTCTGGGCTTTACAGCATTGCAAACCCTGTGCAAGTCACTACCTAAGTAATGACCGTCATCTTACTGGCCATACCAGAAACTGTGATTCAGCCTAAACTAGAGGGAAAATAATCCTTAGGTCAAGTTAGTCTTAGATTCTCTGCAGATGCTACTGGCAAATTCACAGGGCTTGTTCTACAGTAATGATTCTGTCATTCTTGCAAGGTTACTTGAGCCCCTGGCTGTTCCAAATCTCAAGCCTCTGGCCATCTCCAGGCCTTGGATGAACTGGGTAGTCCTCCTTCTGGAGCCTGGCTGGAATCCCCTGTGCAGCAATGGAGCCATCCTGCAAGAGGTCTAGCTCATAGCTCCGTAGAAATACAGAGCTGGAAGAGGTGTAGAAAGGTCCTGTAGTCCATTGCCTTGTCTCCTCCAGGATCACTGGTATGCAAATCATTCCTGACTGACATTTGTCTAAATCCCTTCTGGAAGCTCTTGAGTGATGGGAGACTCCACAGCTTCCCAGGCAATCTATGTGACCAAGCTGCTTTCCTTACTTTTTATAAAGTATTTTCTAATGAGCAGCCTGTATGCTTCTTGCTGCAGGTTAAGTTACTATAGGGCCTGTTGCTGATTTTCTGTAAAACTCCTATCCGACCCACACCTTTCTGTCATCTTTTTGTGTTGCTGGTTATTCAACAGTGTGTAATCCCGCACATACCCCTTCTCTAACCTGTTCCTTCCCCAGACCATTTCTACAGCCTGTTAAGGTCTTTCTGAATCCTGACCCTGTCCTCCACTGTATGTGCAGTCCCTTGCAGCTTAGTGCTAGCAAATTTAGTAAGCATAATCTCTCTTCCATCATCCAATCTGTAGTGAAAAAACTGGATAGAAGCAGCTCGAGGGCAAGACATGCAGAACAGTTTTGGAAAAACAACGATGGCAAATAACTGAAGGCAGGTGGTATGATTCTCAAAGCTAATACTTTTTGTTTTTCCAGTAAGTGCCAAGATGTCTTTATCTGGGAAATCCCTCTTTGAAGTAAAGATATTTATTATTAATAATATTTTTACTAGCTGTCTTATCCCTTGGATCTCAATCACTAGGTTACATTTTACTATTCTTAAATCATTGCACAGGACAGTTGGGTCAGCCCTTGGGTCACTTCCGTCCGGGTGGTGTATCTCTCCCTGAAGCGTGCTGCATCGCTCTGCAGGAGGCATTGCACTGGCCCCCCCGCCCCGGGTCGGCTGCACCGGCCAGGCATTGCGCTGTCTTTGCCAGCCAGAACTGAGACAGCACATGGCAGCTGCTCTCCGAGAGACAGAGACAGTGGCACAGGGTCTTCCCAGGAAGGTGGGAAGCATGCCACGGTGGAAACCTTGGCAGAGTTCAGCCCCAAGATATCAAATCTGGTCTGGTCGGGAGATTCCACTTTGAGGAGCTCTGGCACATAAGTTTCACAGCCATAGCTGATACTTGCTCATTCAGAGAATAAATAAAGCTGGGTTTAAGAATTAGTAAATTCACAAGGAATTTTTTTTTCTGGGTGCTGAAGTCATTCACTCAGGCCTTAAGAAATGTATCTGAAATAACTACTTGTAGAAAACCACAGGTAGGTATGCAGCTTCTTCCTTTGTCCATCTCTTCCTACTCCCAACTTGAGGGGGGGAAAGTATGCAGCTGGGGACCCCCAGGGGAGCTGCCACCAAGCAGGGATCAGGCCTCTGGTTTCTGCTCTACCTGGGTCATTAATTCACTCCATGACTACAAGCAAATGTCTTACAAGATTTGAGCCACAGCAGTAGAACAGTGGTAAAGATCCATCCAGCCCTCAATAAATTACTGCTTTTAGAGTCTCCTGAGGACTTCAGAACCATCCCACAAGCTCAACAGCTCCACAAAACACAGACTTTGTCCCCAGCCTGTGGCCAAAGGTTTTGGCAGTCCTAAAAGTAACACTGGCCACCGGGCCCTTCTTTAGCTGCTAGGAAGAAAAAGATGCCAGCGACACACATCTCAGCCCAGATGTGTGAGTTGTCGTGCTTATCATTACCATTGTTCATTTGCTGCAAAGCAGGTGTTAGTTCAGAAAAAACATAAAAGCTGCATTCTGGATTGTTTGTTCCTCATTAAAATGATCTGGGCCCCTGTGGGCATGTGCTGTCTTAATATTCTGGTGCTGAGAAGTGCCGCATTTTTGTAATGAAAGCTGTTGCAGGAAAGCAATTCCGACCTCAGATAAAAGGAGAAGATTACACTTGCCACTCGAGTTATGGTATTAGAACAACTGATTTTATTTGTTTTCATTTCATTTTTCTGTCAGCTGCTGCTGAACCTCTATGCGATGTTCTTCAGAGATGTTAATTGTATTTTGTGTGTCTGGATCCCCCTAAGAAATGACAAACATTTTCACTCACAAATTAGATGTCTCTTTTCATTTAAACACCAACAAGGAAAGCTAATTTAAGAATGGTGGAGCCGTTGTTCCAGCAAGGGCCCTGATGTGTGATAGAAGCTGACAGATAGATTTAGGGACATAGAGCAACAAAGTCTGTGTTGGGAATGTAGATCTATAAGATAGTAATTTAATTTTTCCCTCAGCTGGTTCACAAGTGAAAAAAAGGGTCACATCTATGCAGTAGGACACAGCAATAAAGTAATTTCATTCAGTTTTCAAGGGTACAGTCACATAATTTATGTCCAGCATTGAAGCGGATACAGCAACCTTTGGACAAAGTTCCTGGGGACACCTGTAGGTGCTTTGCCTGAAGAAAGACTTGAAGGCTTTTTCTAAGTCTTGAATGAATGAAAACGAGGAAAGAACTGGTATATAACATGCAAAGAGATGGGGAGAATGTTGAGTACACGGATCTGTGCAAAGTGGGACATAGGGAATATATTGGTGGTACTCCAACCGGTTGAGCTGCTGAATGGAAAGGGAAGATGACCAGAACAGACCCTGCTCTTCTGGCAGAGGCATCTGTGGAAATTCACCCAACATGACCAAAGTCATGCTAGAGTTGCACCTGAGTATAGTCATTTAGCTCTGGGAACTCAAGCCCAAACATTAGTCTGACAGCAACACAAACAGGTATTTCAGGAACAGCTCCTCTCCCCATGGAGGAGGACTAGGACTTCACAATGGCCAGAGATGCGACACAGATACTCAGCAGGTGTTAACAATTCTCTCACTCACCCCAGAGAAGAAAAGACACCAGCACAGCATTCAGGCAGCTGTCCCTTCCTACCTTCTGATTCTGTGTGGCCAGATTGCCTATGGAAAAAGAGCATGCAAATATCAGGGAGGCAGTGGAATATCTTCTCCTTTGCAGGTCAGTGTCCAACACATTTTCAGAGCTGGAGTTCTCCTCCCACGTGTTCAGGGTCTGTTGCTCGTGGTTCTCATTTTTTCCAAGCTAGTTTGGGTGTGCTCTGAGCTTTGCAGCATTTAGGCAGCAGAACCTTTCTGATAGGCTTTGTGCTCCCTTGCGAAAAGTGCACCAATCCTTAACCAGAGTCAGTCACTGTGTTCATCAGTAAATGCTTGAAGGTGACTCCAAAATGCATGTCTTTTAGCCACATTTTTCTTGCCCCTATGCTCAAGAGAAAAGAAGTCATCCCATAGTTCTGCAGCAGGACTGCCAGCTGCTGTGGATCCTGCCGGACCGTGGCCTCAGCTTATCCGTTGTGGAACAGGCTTTCTTATCTGTAAGTTGGCCAAAGCAAGTTTCCAACTTCAAACTTTTTTGTCTTTCCCTGTGGCTCCAATAACTTGTCAAACGGGAAGTTCAAAGGAATTCAGAGCAATCTTGGTCCTGCTTTTTGACTTTTGCTGAGCGTAGCACAGACCCCTGTGGTGAATGACAGTGTGTTAACATGGAAATTAGATAGCCACCAGGCACCTTGTGTCAGTCATCAGCCAGGGGACTGAGGGGACAGGGACTGCCACACTCTGAAGTCTTTCTGTAGCAGCTGCATGTTCAGCCCATGACATGAGAAAGTCGCTAAGAGCTCCCCTATGTATTTTCTAATGCCATTGGGCAATAGGCAGAGCTGCAGGAAAGCTAATTCCCAGGGGCGATGGCTCTGGCTGCCTGCATCCATCAGGGCGTACCTCCTCAGGCACTGAAAGCACACAGCATCTCCCAGCACAGCCTAGACTGTAAGATGGCTTTTGGCAATTTTACCTGTGCTAAGTAGCATCTTCCTCCATAAGTGGTCCTACTGCAATCAGTGGAGTAAGTTCCTACCTGAGTGAGGAAGTCAGGCAACAGCTGGTCCTCAAGAGCTGTGAGCTATAAGTCTAGCAAGCAAGCTGATTTCCATAAAAATGGAAATGAGTCAGAGAGGGGAGAACCATATTTGAGTGCAAATGCAAGCAATTAGCTCAAAGCCATTACTGTAATGGCTAGAAAGATTTTTTTTTTTTAATTATCAGTAACAAAATGCATTAGCGATATCTTTTTTAAAAATGTAAATACAGACAATACCATCCCATCTATCTGCCAGAGCATGAAGTAACCCCATTTCAGTGGTACGTGCAGAGGAGCCTGTGGAGGCTCTTAACCACAAAGACAGAACAGTACAGAGGAATATGAATGAAGGCATTACCAGAGAGCACTTGAGAAACGCATCTGTGATTAGGTACCAACACAAATATTTGCTCAAACCGAAAGCTGGGCTGTCAGAACAATCTCTAGGAATACCTGCCTGGCACTACCTGCCTTCCTGGCCTTGACCCACGCTGATGTCCCTGGCAGTGCCTTGTCTGTGTCGAAACACTGAATGGCTCTTCTGGCAAAGTCACTTTGTACAAGTATAGTTTTATTCACACCAGTAGCTCTGCTAGTATCTGAGCTGTTAGTGTGATGAGAAGGCAATGCTGCGTGACAGTCAGCTTGTTTGAGAATATAGGTTTTTGCTTCATTAGACAGGTAAGGAGAAGACTTATAGGCCAACCTCTGCCTTTGAGTACATGTTCATGGTTCTCACTGAAGGCAGTAGAAATAGGCAGAGGTGAGGTGGGAGAGGCTATTTCACCCTCTGTGCAGTGGTTTCCCCTACAGGCGGGTGGTGAATGCACTGTGTTTGGTGCTCGTGGAAGTACCCCTGTGCGTACGTCTGTGTGTAATTTATACCTTCCTTCAGGGACCTCAGCGGGTCTGAACCTGGCCCGCAGGTGATATGGAAGACATTGTCTGCTGGAGAAAGATGTATCGCATTTTATACTTGTTGTTTTGGATGCAATGAGATGACAAATGTAAGCCTGTTTTTTATTACTGTGTGGCTGCTGTATTTCTCACAACTGCTTATCGAGGGTTGTCTGACAGAGACAGAAAGTCCTGGATTGTGCATTTCGGTTATTTATATGCAAGGCCACTCTCTGTAATCCTTTCAGGGAGATGACTGACGCCCTTGGTCCCGCCAGCTCAGCCTGGCGCTCATTTCTCTGCACAAGGTGCTTCCGTACCCCAAAAGGGTGTGGGGTGGGGGTGCTTTCAGCTGGGGCATTCCCCATGTCTGCCAGGCCCTTGATTCAATGGCACTTCAAATCATGTGCCGGATTTTAGGCGTGCAAGCAGCCCCACCAGTTTGTGGTTCAGTTCATGGACGTGGCCATTTCTACCGAACTCACATCGTGGACCAACAGAAGACGTTCGGGCAGCGGTGTCGCGTGGCCCTGTGCAAAGCCAGTCCACCCTGATGCTGTTGTTATCTGAGCACTGCTCGGACCTGCTGGCTGTAAGCACAGAGGGCATCCTGTGGCCCAACAGCTGCTACCCCTCAAGGTGGGCTGGAAGTCACAGCACCATGATGCTTTGGTGACGGAAACCTGGGGATGCGCTTCTGGAAGGATCCGACAGCAGGAAGGGAAAGAGAGTGCCCCTCCTTGCCTGTGGGAGCTTTGCCGGAAAATTCCCACTCGATTCAGTCTCATCTCTGGACTCAGGCAACGGGTGCTGGTTTCTGGGATGGGTCCCAGAGAGCCAGTGGCTGGGGCACTGGCTGAGTGGCTGGACATCCTCGGTCGTCCTCTTTCCGATTTACCTTTGTGAGAGGCATCTTCCACTCCTGGCGTGTTTTCTGTGGGAGTGGGAGAGATAGCAGGAGGGGGCTGTCACGTCCCTGTGCTTCCCCAGCAGAAAGCATCTGAATGGACATGAAACACTCTCTTGAGCCTCTGGCTGGTGATCGGCTGCCCTGCACTGTTTCAATGGGGTAAGGAGTCAGTGCCAGATGAAGGAACTGCATCTGCTCATTGCACGCACCACAGCCCCTCAGAAAAAAAATGTGACACTCGCTTGGAGAGGAGAGTCCTGCGTGGTGGGTTTGGAAGGATGTCACAAGTCACAGTGGCCACAGTGTGGACCACTGCCGGAGCAGGGAACACCAGGGTGAAACAAGCAGAGAAGGATGCAGTTCATTTCAGCTGTGGATGGACATCCGTTACTGACACAGTCCATTAGTGGAGCTGTTTGTTATACCAACTTAATTGTGTTTTCAGAAAGAAAAGGAGAAAAATAATCAATATGCCCAGTTCATTTTAAAACGATAAATAACCACAGGTCTCTCTCCTGCCTCATTTATAGTATCGCTCTCGGCTGGGAGAGCGAAAGGTGCTGTGCTGGGCTGTTTGGCCAACAGAAACAGGCACTACTGCTCTCTCTGAACTCTTGTCCTGTCTCCAGGCACTGGAAAGAGATCCTGCTTCTCAAAGGTGATGCACGGAGCAGATGCAATACCGTTCTTTGACCTGAACTTTCACACCCATCATTACTCCTTGCTGCAAGCTTCTTTTTCTGCTCCGGCCATTTTAGCATAGTGGGTCCCAGCACTCACTGCACCAGTCCATGGTCATGGAAATTATTTCCTCTATTCATTACGTCTAAAAGAAGGCTCTGAACCAGAAACTCCAATGCTTGGTGCAAGAACTGTGAAGGCAATAAGTAAAAACCTCTCCTAGTGAGCCCAGTCCTTGCCTCAAAGCTTGGGTCATTTTTCGCTTGGCAGTGCACAGGGACTACATGTGCCCTGAGATACTGTGGTCAGATGGAGAGGGTGGGCAGGAACCACACCAAGCCCAGACCTCCAGATCAGAGATTGCCCAGCATACGCATGAGCCATGCACATAGTCCAGAAGAGATCAAAAAGCATTTCTTCTGCATACCTTCATGTAGCACAAGCCAAGGTATGGGAAACATGATCACATGTATAAAACATGGGGTATTTCTTTTTGCTGTGCTTGAAGAGTGTAATTTTACCACCGTTGGCTTTCACTGGGTTTTCTCACGAGTCTTCTGTAGTTCTTGAAAATTCATGGGATTGGCTGGGAAATCATATGATTAATAAGAAAACACTAAAGGTGGGTTTGTTTTTCTTTAAAACCTGTTAGGTTTCTAAGTCTGTTTCATCTCATTGCAAACAGAAGGAGAAGAAATGTCCATAAAAATAAAAAGAAAGCTGAAGATCTAGGTGGTAGGCCTATAAGACATACTGTAAATATTGCAGAAATTATGGTGAGCTCACAGCAGTTAGTGTGAAAAATCTGTCTACTCAAAATACAGCCTCTCAGAGATTGGGACCGTAATTTAGTCTTGTGTGTGGAGAAATACGCTGTAAGTGCTTAACAAATTATAAAAATAATAATAACAATTAATAATAGATGAAACCTGAAAAGATAAGTCACTGCATTAGAGGACCCAGTAAAAATCTTTTGTTTCTTGTCAAGGATCCTGTGCAGATAACTGTATCTACTACAGCAGCATATGCTGGAAAAATGCTCTGAGATAGAGCTTGGTTATGCAGATTTACAAACTGGGTGATGGGAATCTGGGCCGCAGCATGACAGTCTCATGAATCAGTGATAAACCTCACTCTGCACAGCTTGCTGAGCCACCAAGCCAGTGCCACTTTTGTGGGGCTAGAGCATGGCTTGGCTACATGGCGACAGTGTGTCTGGTCCTGGGATGGGTCGAGCAAGGTGTGTGGGAAGGAGTTTGGAGAGACTGGTGTTACAAAGCGGGGCCTGTGATGCCCAGGGTTGTCAAACATAGAAAAGACCAACTCCTGATCACCAGATCTGTGTAGGTAACTGGAGAGAGAAATGTTTTCCCAACGTTTTTCACGGGAAAATGAACGGGCTCGCTGTGGACTTGCCAGCAGCCGTGAGTGAGGCTCTGCACGCCTGCCTCCTCCGGCTGGCTCCAGGTGCTGCCTAGAGCCAACTGCTTGTCTCCCAGGTGTACAAGCAGACATCATCCTGCGCGCTCACATTAGGGTGCATTTGTCCTCAGAGTGAGTTTACCATCCGCGTGGGAGCCCACAGCCCACAGTGGGTTGCATGCATAATGCAGATCATTCCCTTGCCTGGGGCTTGAGCTCTCCGTGCGCTGATCCCACGGGGAGTAGTGTATAGTGCAGATGCTGAGCAGAGAAGGCATGTCTCGTCTATGCCAGCAAAGCAGAAATCCCAGCTAAACAGCTAGAAAGTCTGCCCAGAGCACACCTGAAGGCAGAAAAAGGCAAAAGTGTGTGGAAACATTGGATCTGTGATAGCATTTCCCTTTCCACTTTTAGCACCCTTTTAGAGACACATTTCTGCTGGGTTGTTTACTCTGAACTGGACAGATCTATACACTGGAGATTGAGTTTTAGTTATAGAAAGGTTCTTTTTGCTATTTTGAAAATGTAAAGGAGCCATAAAATAATAATAAATTACATTTTTTACTATTTGAATTCCTCCTTACATTGTCAAAGTGATGAAACTTGGCCCGAGTGTAAAATGAGCCTTAAACCTAAATTGCAAATTGTTGTTCTCTTAACCTATGTCATCTTCTCTCAGAGTATGAGATCTTGAGATCTGGCTCCATCCTTCTTCAGTGTGTGGAAACTGCTCAGCATGTGTGGCAGGCTGCTGTAAACACGTGATAAATAAATACAGCATGACAGGTTACAGCTTGGGCTTCGAACGGATTTGAAGAGACAGTGGACACGATGCCCAGCTCAGGGCTCCTCATCTTTCAAGCAGACAGAACTTTTAATGAGAAATTACCAATACAAAAGGTACTGCAGAAGTTTTCTAAGCTGGCCAGTGATTCAGGGAGATTTCCTCACTTCCCCTCTCTTGTTTCTTGATGAAAGTCTCTTTTTTTTCTCCCCATTAGAAATTTTTCCGTTATTACATAAAGCTTTCCTTATTGCCTCAGTGCAGTCCTTACGCTATATTTCAGCTATATAGAAAGAAAGGTCTTTAAGTATTTCTACTGCTCTTCCACCACAGCTAGACAGAAAGCTCTTTTGCCTTAGTTTTTGGTGGTGTTTGCATACAACAAGGCATTTAAGCCCCAATTTAATCTTTTTTTCATAGAATTGGAAACCTTTCCTATACCTTTGTTTCCACTTCATCTTTTACTTCTTTTTACCCAGGAGAATTTCTTTGCCATCCCTCCCCTTGGGCCGACCTTTCCATTAGGATCCACTCCAGGCTCAACTCTTGCTCTGTTTTCCACTCCAGCCTCAGAGACTTTTAACACAAGGTGGTGAAACCAGTAAAAGAAGGAATATCAAATATCCATCACTATTATTAATGGTGAATGCAATTTTTCAGGATGATGAAATACAGCTGTTGGCAGAGCAAGAGCATCCAGGAGACCCTGTCTGTGGCCAAGGTCACTTTGGACAAGCTTTGCAGAGACACGGGGCAAAAAATGGCAGTTACTGCTCCCAGGTGCAAAAAAATCTCAGTTTATACTATGTAGTACAACACAGAGAGGGATGGCACAACGAAGCAGATGTGATCAGTGTAGCTTCAGAATGGCAGGAAGGAGAGAATCCCCTGTGGAAGGACATTTCTCCTTCTGAGCTGAAACCTGGAGCAGAAGTGGCCCATAATGGACTGGAAGAGAAAATCAGCTGCATATAAAAGCCATCTAGATTTAAAATTGAAGCACACTCAATGAGAACATCTGCCTCTACCTACCATCGCTGTGCTCACCCTGGTGCCAGTTACTCAGGGCTTTTAACGCAACTTCTTTATCAGCTCTTAACTGTTCTTGAAGGAAGAAAGAGAAGGGGAAAAAAATGTAGATAATTTCCATAGCTGTATCTCCTTTCCCATAATCTGAATGACAATTTGACACCAAAGTTTCTATTGTTAGCTGTTCCTGAGAGGGGATGAGAGAATGAAAATTTCTTGAGGTTTCCAATTACAAATGTAATGATGTCTGCAGAACAGAAAGCAATATCTGTCTGTAATGCAGACAGGTTGAAACAGAAGATGTAGAAAAGGAATAATAGAAATAAGACCATGACACACACACACACATGAGATCCTTCTGACATCTATCCCCCAACGATCCTCTGTCATTATTTGCTGAAAAACTCAATCTACTTGTTTGGGGATGAAAAAATTTAAAAACCCATAAACCCGAGAAAAAATGAACCGTGTGGCTGGAGAAGGGGAATGTTCTTCTTCCCTCCCACCATCTCCAAGGTTTTTGGAAAGCTGATCCCTTTCACACTGCTGGACATCCTTGTGGGTATCTAAAAATAATAAACACCTAATGACAGGTAGCAGATGGCATTTTTTAATTTTATCAGAATGTTAGTATTACTGGTTTTGTCAGCCCTTGGACCTGATTCCCGTCTCAGTTGCACTAGCTAAGTCAGGCCCTTGCTCTGCATCTTCTCTGGGGCTGCCAAGGGCAGAGCCTGGTTCACTTTGGGCAGTCAGGTCATGTGTCTTCTTTCCCGTTTCTCTGACTGCAGGAAACATTTGCCCATGTTTGGAAGGAATATGATCAGTGTGGTAAAACTGGTGCCATGCAGAAGGTTGGAGGTTCCTTGTTTAGTCACCTCTGGCATTTTTGGGCTCCTGTTTTAAAAACAAACAAAATCAGCAACCTTTTCCTCTCTGCTAATTTTGCCTTAGCCTATTTGTTTTCTTCCTTCCTGAGGGCTTTTGTAACCATGCGGTACAGGCTGTTTGACCTATCAGATGCAGCTGTAGGTGATAAGCTGATGAGTTATAAGAGCAATTAGTGCAACCAGCAGAGACACCAGGGACAGCATGGTTTTGCCAGGGTGGTTTATGGAGAAATGTTATCTGCTTAGACACTGAGCTTTCTTTAACATTTCTTTTGAATCTGTTTTTTTTCCCTAAAATCCCGGATTCTGGTGTCTATCCGTGCTGAGAGTGTCAGTGCTGTACTGTGTGCCCAGGGAAAAGGGCAACCGGAGTCTTTCAGTTAACCCTGTAAAGCATTGCCCGCTCCACTTCTCGTGTGAGAAACCCGCGATGAGCTGAACATAGCGTCAGGTGTCCCGGAGCTGAGTGTCAGAGAACAACGGGCACTTCGCAGAGCTCATTGCCAGGAGCCGCCGGCCAGCTCTCTGTGCACTGGCAGCCTGGGTACAGCCTTGGTACTTTACAAGCAGTGGGTGACGTCTTGAGAGCTGGCTCCAAGGAGCCATGCACAGAAATGTCCAGCCCCAAGGAAGGGAGGCTAGGGTCACCATCAGCTACCCCGATTTCTTATCTGTTTTGGACTTCTTGGGGTAGATAAAGGCTCTGCCACAAAGTAAATCAATTCCCTTTCCTCTGCCTGACTTGGTCCTGCTTGTTTTTTCTTCCTGTTTCCGTAAAAACTCTCCATGGCACTGTAAAGTGGCAGGATTCACATCCCAATATGGGTTCACCTTCAGTAGCAGCCTTGTAAGGTGGCCTGTCCTGCAGTGGTTGGAAATGCAAAGGGCGGGCACTGCTTAGTTTACTTCTCCTTCAAGTTTATTCCTGCTTTGAAGATTTTTCCAGCTTGTTTCCTGAAGTGCAGGGAATTCCACGCATTTTCATCCTTTTTCATCATCTCACAGGGACTTGCTCTTTGCCTATCAGCTCTGTCCTTGCAGTCAGGTGGGGTGGGTGAATCAAGCCAGCGACACTGTTCTACCAGTTAAAAAAGTTGTTTTGTGGACTTTGCCGCTTATCTTAGTTTGGGAACTGCTCTGAACCAGGTTGACAAAAACAAAGATAATCTGTATTTCTAGCAGGAAGACTTGCTGGGTTAATTACAGCTCCATGTGTATACTGTCCAGCCCCTTTCACTGCTCATGGAACTTTCAGATGTGTGGAGTGACAGCTTCTTCGGGCTCTAGCCAAAGGACTGGGATGCACTTTTCCCCCACATCTTATTTAAGTGGAAAAGAACATCCTTCTCTGCACATAGCGTGGCATGAAGCCTGTCTTGCAGGAACTATAAAAGTCAGGGTCTGGGGTCTGTGCCTGATTGAGTGTTTCAAATGCTGACCTGGAATATACATAAATCTACACTAGAGCCCTAACAGTGACTATCAGGTTGTATTCAGGCAGGTTGTGGGTGCCAGGGCCCAGGAGTGGTGCACAGAGGTGGACACGTGGGCTTGGCAGCAAGGAAGGGGCTGTTCAGCCACAGGGTTCACAGGAGAGCCTGACCTGATTTTCCTGCTTAGACAAGGTCATGCCCCATCTAAATTGGTTAAAATTCTGTTTACTGTATCTGAGGCAAGTGCAGCCTAAATACTCTGTTCTCTAAGGATGGCATTTTGGCTCCAGCTTGTAGCCTTGGTTAAAATGCATAGAATTCTGGGCTGGTAGGCTGCTGCTGGGAACGACTTTGTTTCAGACTTTGTCCTGTACTGCTGTGAGCTCAGTGCAGCCCCGTTGTGCGCTGCTGGAAAAAATGGGGAGGATTAATGGGAAGTGAGCGTGATTCAACCCTAGGGCCTGAGAAATTCTCCTCTAATGCCAGTTTTCCAGCTGAGCAGTACCTTGACTTTAGTGGAATTACCCCTGATTCATACCAGTGTACGTAAAGGTCCTGGAAACAGACTAAAGCGAGCCGGGTTTTGCGTCTGACTTAGCTTGCTTCTCGCGTTTTAATTTTCCAATATCAAGGGTGACTTGGATGCCAATCCTATTTTCTCTCAAATCCCAGAACGCAGGTCCGTGGAAATACGGTTTGGATTTGCGCCCCATCTCTGACAGTCAGCCCTGTCTAGCTTCACCATGCATCTTAAAGAAAGCATAAGTCTGAACAGCCAGTGTCACCGAGGAAAACAAATGAAATTTGAAGAATGTGTTAGGTTTAAGATCAGAGATAGGGACTGGAACAATGAGAGGTTTACAAGCCCAGCTTGCTTTGTTAATAGCTCAGGAGAGGAGACATCAATTCTTTTAATGTGATTTCTGCCCTGGTAATGTTCCTTTAAGAAGAGCAAGGCATAGTGAGATACTGTAAGGTTTCATCCCCACTGATGGGGTCTTTGCTGTGAGCGTTGTTATTCTGATCAGCTTTGACATCGTATAAAATAGCACTTATTCTCCAAGTAATCCGAGAAGCTCTTCAGAATTCATGAGGTTTAAGTCCAAATAATTACATTTATTGATCTCTGCTATGTGAAGAAAATTTCCAATTTATTGCAGACCTGTTTGGTGTTAGACCTCAAATTAGGCCATGTCAGGAATTTCTCTTTTTCTGTCTCTATTTTTTGATGCTTTTGTCAGGCCTGAGATTGTTCACCTGACAATAAAGTCTGTTGAAACTGTTGTCACTGAGCAGGTAAACTGGGATGCCTTGTGCCGGCAGCAAGCCCTGGGCTGGGTGGACCCTGCAGTGGTCCAAGGGGAGGAGGGGGGGCTCAGGTCTGCAGCTCACATCTCTGATGTTCTGCTCCCTACCCTGCCATGGCCTCGCGAAGGGAGGCTGGATGCTAACTGCTCTAATCTCTGGAGAATAAAACAGGGATAGTGCGTCCTGCAGTACAATGAGGTTAAAGCCCAAGCACTTGGAGGACCCCAAAAGCACCCTCTACCCAGAGGCTTCTTCTCTAGGAAAAGGAGGCTGGTGTTCCTGCTGGTCATGGCAGAACTAAAGGGGAAGCACCAGTATGGCTTAGCAGTGGCTAGAAGATCCATCCATGCTACGTCTCCATCTAGATTAATTCCTAGGGGTGCCAGATCTTAATCAACATTTGCTGCTTTGGGACCTCTTTAAAGCACAAGTGGATTAAAGGTGTTTGCAGGTAGTCCTCATCCCCTTTTGCTAAAGGACCCTGCAACCACAGTGAGGGAGAGAAAGACTCTATATCTGAAAAGCAGACGTAGTTGCAGATCAGGCCTGAGGTGCACAAGCAACGCTGCAGGTGTACGTACGAGTACCCTGGAAGAGATGAAGTCAGGCATCAACAAACTCATCTGGGCAGCACAGTGCTGTCAGGACCGAACTTTGGTTTTGGAGTCACCTACAGGAGACCAGCCCAGTGCCTCCTTGGGGCTTGGGATGGATGGTAGGGTCTGCCTGGAGAACTCAGCTTTTGGACATACATGTTTGTGCTTCTGAAGGTAGGTCAAAGGGTGCCTAACAGAGCAAAACACTTACTGAGAGCTTTGCCTTAAGCATGGAAATTGTCCAGGTGCTTAAAACAAGCGTGTTTTACAGAGTTTGCTAGCTCAGAAGTTCAGAAGCCAAAGCTGATGCATACAGAAGCCATGGCAAAAGTCACAGGGATGTCTCAATATACGCTGCATCAGATATTGGCTTTCTGTTGGGGGAAGCAAGGACCTCACAGCTTGCTGCTTGCTGTCTCCCTTGCTACTGGGCTCTGCACCAAGACCTTGGGCAGGAAGGCTTGGCAGGATCTCCCTGTGCTGGGGGCCACAGGAAGACCGTCCCAGTGCCCCGGGGCCATGCAGCTCCCTGCCCTTTTGCTTAGCAGGGTAGTACAAGCTTCGCTGGGGCTGGCGAGGGATCCAGCAACGCAGGAAGGGGATGTTTGTGCCGCGGGTGTCCTGCGAGACTGGAAGGTGTTGGCAGCAGTTTAATAAATGATGCCTTTCCCCAAATATGCCTTTAAATTTAGATCTCAGTTTAATAAGGCAGTCCTCACACGTTCTTTCAGGGCACATGTATTATTTAAAAAACATTTAAAAAGGATTAATGTACTCTGGAGCCCCACTGACACAAATCTCTGTCATTTCCAGTGCCAAAAGCCAAAACAGTCCAGTTTATTCTAAGAAACCCTTTTCATCTATGTATTTATCTCTAAATCTGGCACTGGGAAAAGTACTAGACTCACAATCTTTTGTTTATCTGCAGGAGTACTTTGTGTATCCAGTAAACAGGGGCAACACAAGCAGCGGTAATGCCATCTCTTCCTGTGCTCGGCCTATCCTTTCTGTTTTGCACATGGTTAGTATATTTGCACAGAGGATCTCAAGGCTTCTGATAAATTTATACTGACTTCTGTCTTCTTTCTCTGTGCAGGCTGGTTACCTGTACCCCCAGTGTCCTGGGTAATGATTTGTAAATTGGGAAATGTGTCCGCCTGTCTTTTGCAAAGCGCTTGTGTGTCTGCAGTTATCGACAGCTAGAGGGCTCTTGCAGATGGAGCCGTTATTATTTTTACGTGGCAGATAGCTGTGCAACAGGGAGCAAAAGCGTTGTCTCCCTCCACCACCCCACAGTGGGCTCCCAGTGGCTGCCCCCTCTGCCCTGACAACTGGAAACTGTTGGGCAGTTTTGTTCTTTGCTTAGCTGGAGCAGGCAGCTTTTCCAAGTGCGTCTCAGTTTTCACATCCTTAATCTGCCGAAGGGGTGACCAAAATTAGCAATGCTGGAGATAAGCTTTTGTGGCGAGTAGCAACTCCTACCAGGAGAGGAGCAGGAGGTTTGCATAGGGCGTTAAACATTGCTGCTCTTCTGGCATGCTTCTGGAGAACGGACTTGTGTCAAAAACACCATCTTCAGCTGTTCAGGGCCAGCAGCATCCTTGCTGAGCAGTGGGAGGGTGGTGGAGACCAGCTACCCCCTCTTGCCCCATCCAGGCACCCCTCACGTACCCCTGTTCTGCTGCCATAGGCACACAGCTGGTGTTGGGGTGCACCAGGGCTCCCTCCCCTTGGGCTGACCTTGCTCTCTCTGATCAGTGGAGCTGCTTTGTTAGACAGCGGGGGGGGGACATGGCAGGAGGGGCAGGAGGTCAGTAGTTTTCCCACACAGCTGAGTAGAGAGGTGGGATGAGAAGGAGAGCGAGCCGGGCTGTGCCGGCTCATCCTGCAGAAAGAGAAGGTGGTGGGATGGGCAATGGTCCAGTTTTGCTGAGGCCGGGGGGGGGTACCTTCCCAAGGGGTGTCCATACCTGCACATGGGGAGGGTGACAGTCCTCGAGCCGCTGGCTGGGCTCCATCTCAGCTGCCTGCCTGACTCCACGTGCCGGGGGAAGCTGAGGGGCTGGGAGGCTGGGGAGATTTCGCCTCACCATCAGCGCTGCAGAAGGCAGCCGGTCATTAACAATCAAGGTTTTGCTGGCACCTAAGATCTTTGCAAATTATTGTTGTGCGCTACTCCTCTCCTGCCCTTTCCTTTCTCCATGCTCCTTCCCCCTGGCCTTTGATTCAATATATCAAAGCTTATTGCCAAATCTTGTTAAATTCCAACTTCCCTGTTATTCCCTCTCTGCCCTTTGGGAGATGAAAGTTTGGAAATGCGTATAATAATGAGCGTTCTGAGATGTGAATAAAAGACATAAGAAATGTAAACTAGGAGGACGATCAAAGATGATGCATTAGCTCTGATGAGGAACTATATTGTTGCTAATAAGGTGGTCAAACCAATACAGAGCAACAGAAAAAAATCCTTACTGTGGTACTGCCAATAAAGTCTCAGCCTGCTTTGGGAGGCAGCAAAGAGGAGAGTGTCATGGAGAGGGACCTGTGATATATGCACTTGTCTTTGGTGGCAGAGGTGGATAATCTCAGCTCTTGAGGCAGCTGAAGGGCTAAAACATCCAGAGTTGGTGAAAAATATCCAGTTATGCTTTCACAGAAAATAATAGGAAGTATTCCCATTTCTTTCATATTTTTTAATTAAGAAAGAGGAAAGAACCTTAATTATTTTGACTTTATCTTTTATTGTTTAACTGCCATCTTTGAAAATTGACAAGTTAACAAGTTTTTAGTTTCAACTTTTTGACTTTTCTCTCTCCTGTTCACCTGCTCTTTTCATTTTCGTCATCCTATATTTTTTTTCCTCAGTAGAGCAAAGGGAAAATAATAGAGGAGTGAATCCAAACCTCCACTAATCTCCAAAACAGATATGATAAAAGAACGCGTATTTTATTTATTTATTTATTAAACATCAAAACCCCCAAAAGGGGGAAAAGAGATCCATTTCCACTAGAAATCTTCTTATAACAGCTTTTTCTAAAAAATACCTTTCCTGTTTTCCAGGCCAAACAATGCTGTGTCCTTCGCCATCTCCTCTGGTGCATTGCTTCCTTAGCCTCTGTCTTTCTTGCAGCTGTCTTCTACATTTTCATCTGCTTCAATCTTCACGTCTAGTGCACAGACCTGGGTACCAGACACCGGTCCAGTCCTTAGTGGGGTGGAGTAGCACAGAGAGATTTCCTCATGATTTTTGCAGATGACGCTGAGTACGAGTTGCCAAAATGAGCCCGGATTCACCTTGAGTTTGCATTTTACTGAATCCTGAAATACATGCTTCTAACTTACCAGTTATTCCCTGTCTGATGTCTCAGCATTTGCTTTCTTTTTTCCTAGTTTCATATTTTGTTGAAGGCTTTATTGAACTCTGGCTTGTTGATTTCAGACCATTTCATTGAAATTATTTTGAATTCAGGTCCTGTTCTACAAATGTGCTCTTAACTTGGAGTGATCTGCAGATTCTATAATGCACCCTCTCCTCAGTTGTTCAAGATACTGATGAAGAACTGGAACAGATATAGGACTGGGACAGATTCTTTTAGGATCCAGATGAAATCTCAGACTGGTAGTTAATCACTGACACTTTGTCTGTCTGGTTTTTTTCTACCTAGTGACACTTACAGGCAATTTTATGTAGGCCAGTGACTCCCACACAATCATCTGTGAATTGCTGATGAGCTGCAAAGCCATAGCACACGCTCTGCAGCCGATCCAAGGAAGCATTCTTCCTTATGAATGTTTTCCTATTAAAAGTTTGATGGTAAGGCCAGAACAGCAAGGGAACTTATGGCCAGATATGCTCAAGGGTCCAAAAAGCTAAAGAACTGCTAAGCTAGACAGTACTTCCTTGGTTTGCTTATGGCCACGTGGGACAATATTGAGTGCTTTGCTAAAACATATATTTCAACTACTTCTTCCTTACCCACAAAGCTAGTTACCCTGTCAAAGAAGAAAATTAGTTTTCTCCAGAATGACAACTGATTTGACGTACTTTTCTGTGAAATGAACAACAAAATTATTTTTTTTCTTGATTAATTCATTATGCTGAACTGTTTTTTATCAAATGATTTTCCTTTGGGTTTTTGTATATTGATCAGGTAATAGTCTGTTCTAGTGTTTTTCCAGGGAGACTGACTAGTTTACATTTTCCCATGTTCTCCTTTTCCCTTATTTTAAATAAAGATATTGTATTTGCCCTTCCTGTGTCTCCTGGGATCTCTCCCATACCATGAATTTCAGGGGTAATTTCTGAACAGATCAGAGACCTCTACAGCTGGTACCTTCAGTGCTTGAGGGTGGATTTCAGAAGGCACTGATAATTTGACCATATCTCATTTATCTCAAGATTTTTTACTTTCTGTGCTACTTCATCTTTCTCTATATCAGCCATTGTTTCCTCTTTTCCCATTAAATAACAGCCTGTATGTTCTCTTTCTCTGCCTTTGCTGATATCCTAGCACTTTTACTTGCGGCCTTATGTCTGTTACTAATTGTAATTAATTTTGTGCTTTAGCGTTTCTGATTTTTATGCTGTTCTTTTATGCTGGTCCTTAGCTTTGTGGTCTAGTTTTCACTTTTTCTGTAATTTCTTTTTTATTTTCAGGTCCCTAAAGAGCTCTTGACACAGCTATAATGGTCTCTTGTTCTGCTTCCTATCTTTCTATCACAGTAGAATAGGTTGCCATTGTGCTTTAACATGGTCTTTCTCAGTAACTGCCAATTTTCTTGCTCTCCTCTAGGCTTAAATTCCCTTCTCAGGAGACCTTATCTGCCATGTTGCTGAGTTTGTTGGAGTCTGGGAAGGAGAGTCTGCATTTTCCTTGGGCTCCTGCTAATTCTGCTTCTCTTTCAAAGAACAGAGGGTGCCAGCAAGTCAGAATGGCTGCACCCAAATGACTTCCCAGCTGAGAATTTTAACTAGCAGCTACTACTGATTACAATCAAGCCTAGAAAAGCTGCTCCACCAGCATCTTCCTTCACTGTTTGAAACAAATCCCCCAAACATTTGAACAACCTGGCATACTGTCTGTCCCTGCTCTACTCTTTTTCTAATGTTTCTAGTGCCAGATGAATATTGTTTTTCACTGCCAGCCACAGTTCTGCCCTTTTACTGCCTCTGTTAATCTGTAAACACAAAAAAGCCAAGCTTCAGCTTCTCCTTGGTGAGATGGGGTGCAGTCTCTTGATCTCAGCCTTAGTCTTGCCTTTGCGTCACTTAAGGAATTTTTTTATTTATTTTTTTTTTAACTTCAGAGTCAGGTTATGTGCAATCTTCCACCTGTTTTCATTCTGCCAGTCTTTTCCTGGGCAGACTGTATTTTCCCATCCCAACATCCCGGCAGTACCCCATCATCAGTGACCTGTGCTGTGACTGCCTACTAGGAGCTCCCATTCTTCCTTGCTATTGCTTATGCTCCCCGGGCGCGTACAGGCCACTCACCTGCCCCACAGGCTGCCCTCGCGCCTCCCTCATCTGACGTTTCACATCTTCCATGCAGCAGGTCCTCCTCCTTTTCTTCGCCAGTAGGTTTTGATCCCGTGTCTTACCGACTCAGTGGAAAGCCCCTGGGGTTGGGGTGGCCAGGCGGGCACGCGGGAGCGTGCTTTTGCTGCTGACCCAATGAATGCACCTTTCCTGCAGCCACCCGCATGGTCCTGGGAGTAAAAGCAGGTCCTGTAGATAGCTAAAGGACAGCATATGAGTCAAAACTGTTAACTGTTTTTCACACACAATATAAAAAAACCCCAGGATTTTAGTGTCTACCATGAAATTTATTGTTTTCCAATAAAGTGAAAATGCTTTGGTTTGCAAAACAACCGCTTTCTCCTTCTCCTCTTCTTGAAATTGTCCAGGTTTTTTTTTTTTTGTTTTATTTTCATTTTTTGTGGGTTTTTTTTTTTTTACAATAACACTCTTAAAATGTAAAGAAAAGGACATTTCTCTGGACAAATGTATATTTTTCTGTAAAATGGCTTTTATAGAAAGTATTTAGCCAGCTCTATAATTTAGTGATTTCCCTCTGCTAAGTACAATTTACCACTCTTCTTTTTTTTTATCTCTCCAGCTTCCTCAGAAGCTGCTGGGTATCCATCCTGCAGATCCTGTGATGCTATCAGATGCATTTACAAAAAATCAGGTAAATGTATTTGCCCTTTTCATTCTTAGTTTAATTTTATCCCTGCTTGTATTAATATGAGCAGTTCTCTTTATGTGGGTGGTGGGAGGAAGGAATTAAGAAAAGAAGAAATAAAAATCCACGCCAAAAAACCCCTGCTAAGCCGGGGCATTACCTTCTCTTCTCCTTGTCTCCCGTCTATAAAAAGTATAAAAAGTGAGAAGAAAGAGGGCAGAGAAGGACAGGATGAAGAAAAAAAAATCATTGGAAGGTGTCAAGAGGAGCCCCAAAGAGAGAGGGGATGATCTTGCCAAGCAGTCTCAGGAAATTCAGGAGAAGACATTGGAGGAAACACAGCATTTGTGCTTTGACTTGGGACTGTGTGGCTGAGGGTGAGAAGGCAACCGAGAAAATCACAGGCAGAAAGCAGTCTGGAAGAGGGGCCAGCAAGCTCAGGGACTGCAGCCCCGGAGTGCACAGAGCGGTACCCGTGAGGAGGGCTGCGGGAGCCACGCTGGTGCCCTGAAAGGAGAGGAAGGTCACTGAAAGCAGGGCAGGGGCATGCCCTGCTCCCCATCACACGCTACTTTTGAAAGTTCACGTAGTACAGCCCATGAGGCTATAGCTGATGGGTTTTTGCCCTCTCACTGTTCAGCTGATTTCTGATTTCACGCAACAGTCTACAGTGGTGGCACAGCTGCTAGAGGGGCTGGAGGAGGGCAGGACAGAGAGGGGAGTCATGCTGCTGTGGTGAACTGCTGCTCATTGGGAAACACTGGGGAAACCAATACATCCCGGCGTGTGTCACATGTCTTCTGGATAACGTAACTCCCAGAGGTTTTTCAGACAAGAAAGAGAGATAATGGTGTATCATGGTGGGTTGATGACACAGCACCAGCTGGGCACTGAAAACAATTTTGTGGCTGTCTGCGGGGCAGCTAAGGGACTCCAACCGTTTGTGTTGACTGATTATCTCAATTTTCAGAGCCATATTCCAGCATGCCCCAAGATTGCTGCCCATCTTGCTAAGGGGTCCTTGTTTTGCTCTGATTCCATCTTCCAGCTGTTACCTAACTGCACTCCTGCCCCAAACCTGACACCCCTGGGTACATCAGATCAGTCTCCGGCGGGTATAGCCCCCACACCTGATGATCAAACAGATGTCCTTTTGCCAAGCTTCACCACAGCGTTTGCCACAGGACGCACTGCAACGAGGAGCCACGCTGCATGCCAGGCACCCCATGGATGGGGCAGCAGGGCTGCAGCCTGGGAGGAGGCTCCTGGGGCTTCTGTGAGCTCAGGCAGCAGCAGTCTGTGTTTTTGGCTGCTGAGGCTTCTGGTTGGGTCTCCAGCATATTGGCTGAGGTGTTGTCCATGAAATGAGCAGATTAATATTAATTAATATTAATGTTAATATTGCAGTTGCAATACTAACAATAACTGCAGGGAGCACGGACTCTCCCTGGCTCCTTTTCCAGCCTGGACTTGCATGGAGAATTCAAGCAGCTGAGCTGGCACTGCGGGTGTCCCAGTGCTGCCACGCTGCTGTCCTGACTGGGACCAGGGGACACAGATTTAACAATGGAAGTGCTGATTACTTTTTGGTTTTATTGCGGGTGTAACTTCATAGGTTAATAAAGTCTCATTTTGGGGTCTGGTGATTAGCTCTGATCTGGTCGATATCAGCTTGCCATTGTCTCCGACAATGACACTTCCTTAATGCCTCTGAGAGACACCGACCACAGGGTCACCTACCTGCCGAGCAGCCCATGGAGAGCTTTGTGCTTCCTCAGTCTGAAAATTAAACATTTGGATGCTGGTAGCTGTTCTGCTGGCAGTTTCTCTTAACGATGAAGAATTACCTATTATGCCAGTGTTGGGTGGCTTTGACAATTCCATTACATATTACTAATAGTGCTATTAATGTATGGCAGCTTATCCTTGTCATTTGTATGTGTGTGTGTGTGCGTGCATATATGTGTGGGTGTACGTGGATGCCCAGTGGGATGCAGGGATGGAGAAACAAATCTGTTGGCAGAATGCAGCAGCCACTGCTGTCACCTCTCCCTTTCTCCCGTGGGGAGACCACACCACCAGCAGCAGCGAGTCTGGCAGGGGAAGACTTGGCTCTGCCTCTCCTGGGAGCAGAAGTGGGAGGGAAGTCGACTGCTGGGAAAGATGCTGATGCCTGGAGCTGTAGCATCCTCCTCTGCTGTGTAGTCTATCTGTGACTTGGGAAACTGAGTCCTGGTCCCTCCTGTCATTCATCCGCACTTCAGCTCTGCTCCCCTTCTCTCCGGTCTTTACACTTTAGCCTGCAGCCAAACAATTCAGTTTCTGGAAACTGCCTATGTGATAGGCCTCCTCCCAGGCACAGTCTAAAGCAGTGGTACAGGGCTGACCAAATCATGGAGGGTGGAACCGCTTTGCTTTCCCATTTCCTCAGCTGCAATTTAGCTCATAGGATTAAAAAATGAAACATATTCTTGCGGTGCTATAATAATGTAAAAGACATTGATATGACATGCATGCGACTAGTGCAATATTGATCCCCATTTCAAGATTCCCTGGAGGTGATAGACATGCAGCCTTGAGAGGAGGGGGGGCATGGGATTAGGGGGACTGCAAGCCAGAACAATTGGGCTTTGTGTCAGTTCCCATAGGAAATGTAGGGAGATAGCTAATCTCCCCAGGCACTGAATGGGCTGCCCGGCTCACCTCCTGCAGCTCAGTCGGGTAGGGAAGCTCTGGCCCAGCAGCTGAGTAAGGTGTCACCAGTGCTGAGAGGAAGGGAGGGTGGCTGCTTTCCTCCTGTTTATCTAAGGCAGGGAGAGAGCTTGCAGCAGCCCTGCCTCCAAGTCCTCTGCCTGACTGCGGGCTTTAAACAGCTGTCGAGGCAAACAGCTGAAGAGTGTGTGTGTGCGTGTGTGTGTGTCCACCCTTCTCACCCCCCCAGTATCTGGACAGTTCAATGTATTTAGACTTACCCCAGGACGGGGGAGAAAAGGTGGAACACGTCTGCTGTCTCCAGGGCAATTTGTTTATACAGACCCCCTTCTTTTCCTCTGTACCTGGCTAATTTGCAAGATGTTTAAGAACAAACTCTCCCATACAGTTCTTCTTATGATACTGAACCAGGGTATTCCAGTCCTGGCCAGCACCTCCGGGGTTTCTACACTGCAGTATGAACCCTAACGTCAATGCTTTGCCTCATTGTCTTCTGCTGATCTGGGAGCAGAACTCCTCTGCAGTGCAGTATCAGGGGCTTTTGTAAGACACAGCTGCTGTCTCGAGCAGCCTTCTGGGCTCCAGCACTTGCTGGGGTCATCACAGTCCTACAGAGGCCAATGACACATCCCTCACTTGATCTCCTGGTCTTTCTTTGCATCCCTCTTACAAGGAACCTTCTCCTGCTGTCTTGCGCAGTGCTGGGAGTAGGCGTGAATATGTCAGGCAGGTTAGCCCCAGCCTGGCCTTTTCTCTTAATGTCAGTGGGCCAGAATAGGATGAGAATGTCACTCTCTTTTTCCCCAAGATTTGTCTCATCACAAAATACATGGGAAGAAGTTTATGAAGCTTCTGAGAAAATACCTCCCTCTCTTGTTTTTTTCTTCCCACTGTTCTGATCTCAAATCATCTGCAGAAGAAATATGTTTAGAAATAGCTTCGGCATCAGTGCAGATGAATTTTTCTGTGTCTTGAAAAATAGAACAATACCTTCCTACAGCTATTGATTGTCATTCCACATCTGTGCTGTCCTCCTAACTTCAAATCAATTTGTGCTTTACCAAGCTCTTTGATGTCATCTTATGACAGAACGCTAACTTTTCCCTTTAAAGGTTATTTATCTCTGTCCCTTTGTAAGGTCAGTGAAAATCACTGTACTCTGCCCCCCCCAAATGTAATCCATCTAGTGGAGGAAATGATGAGGTAGTATTATGTCTGGCAGTCTTTTTAAACAAGTCCTCAGAAACGTCAAGAAAAAACCTGATAAGCTTGGACAGCGAGAGGGGAATTGAGGATGTTGCAAGAGTCAAGTTTGAAAGCAATCAAGGGAAAGCTTGGAGTTTATATTCTGGAAAAGTCTCATCTTTCTGAATCTATTTACAGATATTTTCTGCTGCGAGTGAGGGGGGAAAAATTAATAATAATCCAAGCAGGCTCCCAGGTGGCGGATGGCCATGAGTCTGAATTGGAAGGCTAATTTATCTCCTCCGCCACTTTGAAGCCTTTTAGCCTGGGGGAGATCCCTTGTCTAATGAAATTAATTGAATGGATCTGCAGTCTGCGTACTTCATCTGAATTTCAGTTTTTACCGTACGTAGAAGTTGCCAGGTATCCGCTCATCTCCAGAATGCCCAGTGCCAGCATAGCAGGCGGCACGCACTGCTCAGTCTCACGCAAAATAAAATCTCAAGTACAGAAACAGCCTCCTGCTGTTTCTACCACTCTCTGTCTATCCTGCCACTAAACTGCATGCACTGCATGCAGTCAAATGATCAAATGCTGTTAGAAAAAGTTAGAGAAGAAATTGTCACAGGCTATTTTTAAGCGATAACGTCAGAAAAAACTTCTGAACAGCAGATAGGCAGAAGGTAGCAGAGTGTAACTGGGAAAGGGTCACTCTATTTTCATCCTCTTCTTATGCTGTTCACCTGGGTGTTAGTTATTGAGTTATTAGAGACAGGACACTGTCATCTTTGGCCTGACTTAGAAAAGCCATTTCTGCACGTGCTGCCGGCTGAGGAGAGTCCGAAGCTCTCGGTGGAAATGATATACCAAACACAAATCTCTGCTGCCCAGTTAAAGTATCCCATCCTCCTTTCCCAAAGAGACATACAACTTGCAGATCAGACACTGAGAAAATGAGAAATTAAGGTGTAGGCACCCATGTGGTCCTAGGTGCTTGTGCTGAAGCAAAGCATTGGATCACTGTGGGAACCCCCTTGCCTAGATGGGAGCTGCCCTGCTCAGTGGGCGGGATAAACAAAACTACGTGTCCCCAGGAGCAAGCTGGTCAAAATGTTGAAGAAATCAGTACAGAGAGCAGTCCCACTTTAATGTAGGTCTGATGGGGAATGATGCAGCATTTCATTGACCAAGAGGAAATGGGGGAAACTGGTGACGGGCAGTGTAAGTTACCATAGATGGCTAGACACCGTAAATGTGATGGTATTATTTCTTCCTTTCTCTACTGCTACAAGTCCACAAGAATGTCACAGTCATTTGAATATGCTTACAATTGTTTTCTGTTCGTTTTTTCTGCAACTTTCTTTTCCCTTCCCCCACCAAGCTGCATTCAATTTCTATGCTTTTCCTTTGGAGCGGATTATCTGATTTTATACAGATTTAGTTGTACATGGCTCTGAGATTGCATAAAAGTGCCAGCAATATGACAGTGGTTTGCGTAGGCATGAATGCCGTATTATGTGGATAGCCAGCAGCCCGGCTTCATCTTGAATAGATGCAGATTTGTTATGTACAGATGTGTGCTTATTTGCTGAATACTTATGCCCTCTCAGCTCTGGGAGATTCCAGGAGGCAGTTGTATTTGCATGACAATCTTGTTCCCAGGAAAGAACAAAGTGCTTGTGCAGAAGCACTGGCCCTTAGGCTGTCAGATGAGGGAGGTTTTTCTTTTCTCATGTAGGCTGCACTGAAATCAGTACTGGGAAATCCAAACTCCGAGTAGCAGAAGCCTGATTTTTTTTAGCGATATTTTATTTATTCCTTTTTTAAAGGGACCTCTAGCTGGTATCCTCCTCTCCACCAGTGAAAAACAAAATGATATTGATAGCAGGCTTCTGTTAGCTTCAGTGGGAGTCTGATGCACTTCGATGCAGGGAGGTAGCCAGGTGAGTATCTGAGCCTGCATGTGTTCTGAGACTTGAAGACACACACTCTTATCTTGCTCGCTGTAGGAGGTACTATGCTGTTCTGCTGTGTCTTAGCTATTCTGTAAAGATATGTGTCCCCATTCATACACAGCAATTTAGAAATTCCCTTCTTCTGTGTCATTTCTTTGCCTTGATGTTGGAGAGTGAGCTGTGTCTTGGTCATGTACCGCAGGACAGACCATGACTCAGAGAGACCCTCAGGATCTTTTGAAAGGGGTGCTACAGGGAGCATTGCCACAGCAGGGCTTGGCAAGCAAGAGGTGGCCTTGAATATGATGTATGCAAAGAAATCTCCCTGATGGGAAGGTAACATATGTTTCTTATTGGAGTAGCTCAGGATTTCATTTCTCTGGGCTTGAATTTAAGTTCTATTGGTTCCAGCTTAGGTCCGAAGTTTGTGAGTCTTGTCCTGGTGCGCCACGCTGCAGGCATTATTTTTTCATTTAATAGATTTTTTCTCACCTGTCACTCCCTATCCCGTTCCTCACCCCAACAGTCATCACTATTAGAAGCAATTAAACAGCAGCCCCATTTTCTGTTTCTGTATTCTGTAGCACTCAAGTACTTCATGACAGAGCGGATCAATATGGATGCCTGTTCCGCCTGTCCTGCTCTTCCCGGGTGAAAAGGCCATCAACAGCAATGGGTATAGACTGGATTTCTTTTTAAACCTCACCAAGATTAGCCTTGACACTTGCTAAAGGTCCAAGAAAATATGACACACCTGCCCCCCAAAAAAACACCTCTTTCACGTTTTTCTTATAAACAAGAGAAAATGATGCAACGCTTTTCCATTATCTGCATGCCTGTTTAAAGCAAACATGTTCTTCCCCAGATGATGTCTAAGCAAAAAAAGGCCACAGAGAATTGGCTTTTATAACAGACATAAAAGGTGCACCAGTGCCCTCTGTAAATACAGACGGTGTTTGATCTGTCTGGATCTACTGTGCAGTGGGTGAGACAGCTTAATGGCAAAAGACTATGCCATCCTGGAGAACTTCCAGCTCCGAATCCCGAGGGGGAAACAAGTCCACCTCAGCTCTGCCAGCAAAATTTTAATGCCCTCTTAAAAAGCTGCGTAGAGGGAGGTGGTGTTGATCTCCCCTCTTGCTGCAGGGACGATGGCCAGTGAGGAAAGGTTGGGGAAGTGCAACGGAGAAGCCCTCAGGGGCTCTGCTGCCCCACGTCAGGGGACGCTGTGGGACGTGTTCAAGCAGGAGGGAGCCCATTGCCAGAGGGGTTGGCGGGGAGGTGGCAAGTGAGCAAATAGGCCTGAACAGGCTCATTTTTCAGGCTAAACCTTTTCTCCTATCCTTCCTTTTTTCAGCTGCTGAAGAGGACTAACCGCTGTCTTTTAGAGAATGGCTTATAATTGTTCTTAGGATGTGTAAATCTAGTTGAGTTCCTGGGAAAGGATGCTCCTTTGTCCTCTCTGAATGCAATATAACAGCGGCATGATGTGGGATTGGCAAGGGAAGGATCTACATGCTTTTCTCTGGAGACCTCATTTCAAAAGCTACCTTGGTCACACGGGAAAGGAATATGACATAGCGGGGAATCCAGGTTGCGAGCTGGGGAGGGTGCTGAATAGACTCAGATGTAGTAATGGTCACTGCACAACATGGGCTTAAGAGTATCAGCAGAATTGAAAGGAAGTGTTTGCAGGGTTTGCTGTTCATATACTGTTGGAGTCCTGCTCCCATAAGCAAAATGACTAAAAAGTAATTCCAGCAGAACTGTATTTCTCCTTGGTTAGTGGGATGAAGGCTGACTTAACCTGGAAGGTCTGATTGACGTAGATCTGGCAGCTGAGCAGCCTGTCCAATACCTGCAATCAAAACTGATGTATGAGAAAAACCTTTCCCTCTCCTCTGCCACAGCACCTGCTCATGCCCCTTCATCTGGTCTGCCAGGAGTTGCGTTTTTCCTCCTATGCAGGGTATTCTTGCTGACCCACACCTACAGCATTCCCTCACTGGGTGACTGCAGTGTGTTTCCTGCTATCTGTGAACAGCAGAAGGGAGGTATTTGCCTAGCTGTTTGCCCAGATAGCGAGGGCCCTCTGAGCTCCCCAGACTACATAAATGGTCAGATCAGGCCAAGGTGATGATTTTTGTCTATGTGTATTTTTATGCTTTGGCTTCCAGGTACCTGAAGATTTCAGTAGTCAAAGCGACAGGGCTTCAGAAGCTGTTCTCTGGACTGTGCGTTCCCCTGGATCTTGAACTGTCTGGATTTGATCATCTGCAAGGATATTTGCATGGATATCTTGGATATTTGTGACCTGAATGGGTATCCAGCTTGATTTCAAGAGATTTCTCCGTGGAACTGAAATTTGTTTCCTATGGCTATTATTTTGTCTGCTGCAAGTGTCTCTAAGCTGCCATTTAGAAGTGATGCTTTACTGTTTAGTACTGCAAATGTATCCAGAGGTTAGAGAAAAGTTGTGTTAGCTGAACAGCAAGGGAACAGCAGAGATCAGTGAACCTTGCTGCCTGCAGTCCCCCTGCTCCTTGCTCAGTGCTGAGACGGTCCAACAGAAGCAGCCTCCACCACCGCCACACGGTGAGTCACCATATGGAGCCAGCGGGAAGCTGTGCCACAGCTGCTGGCAGCCGCAGCCTTCAGGAGAGAGCCATCTCATAGCAAATGGTGATGAGACAGGGTCAGGGCGTGCATCATTTTTGTAATGTCTCTTGGTACTTTCCAGCGTTCCAGCAGTCAGGAAAACAAATTGCCTCTGGGCACAGCAAAGGTCAGGGTTGCCATCAGCTAAGTGAAATCGCTGGCAGTAATAGTCCCGTCGACATTTCCCTCTGCACCAGCTGCTGTCAGCACAAGGTGCTTTCATTAGCTATGGGCTGGGCTTCCGTGGGATCATTTTGTATTTCATTTCAGTGAGAGGCACTTTTCACCTGTCATGTTCCTGGTGACCTACTCCCCACGGTGCAGCAAGGACAAGAGGAAGAGAGGCTCAGAGAGATAACATGCATTACAGTGAGGTATTGGAAGCGGCCAGACGTGCCATTGCTTGCAGGGTGGCAGGAGGGAAACTCAGCTGGTCCCAACAACCCTTTAACTCTACAGGTGTGCCTCTCACTGGTGCAACCCAGAGGAGTTAACATCTCAGAGTAGGTGTTCACATTGCAACTTCTCTGATGGGAAAGCTGATTTGGCATGTGCCCCTGACCCTTTTTCCTCTGCACTGCTTCCTATTTCTGCTTTTCCCCATTACCTTTTATTGCCATTATGGTTTTGGTTTTAAACTTTGGTTTTAACCATCCCCCATGCTGGTGCATGCCAGATGCATTGAAATCTCAATAAACAGTTCTACAGCACTGCTGCCTGCTGCTACCTCCTCTGGTCTGGCCAGCTTAAATTGATGTGTCAACCAGGGAACGTGGGACCTACTTCATGGGTCAAACCACTGTTTGACCCCAAAGGCAGCCTCTATTCGGTACTAGGTATATAACTCGTAACACCGACGCTTCTCCAGAGAACCGGAGCAGATAGGCAGGAACCTGGATGATGGGATGAGGGGCTTGAAAAATGGGGAGTGAGCTCAACCTTTTCTTCAGTTCGTGACAGAAACAGCAGCAGCAGAGGCTGTGCAGGGGAAGGGGCAGGCTCTGGGGCTGGCAAGCCAGCTGCTAAGGTACAGTTTTCCTCTTGCCTGCTTTGTCACCAACATATTGGCTTTAATATCTGTAAACATGGATCATGCTCTCAGCAAGGGAAACTCAAAATCTTTCTGTGGCTGTGAAGTGTGGAGTCGGGAGGCATGAGTTCTTCCTCATTTTCCCGTGGACTTGATAGTTAAGCTTCGATCAATGACTTAGTTGAATGTTGTGCAGTGGTTTGCAACAGGGCACAGTGTGAATCAGGTACTGATGCTCTGAGCTGGTAGCTTGTTACCTGACTTAAATGACTACATGAAGTGCAGGGCTGGCATTAGCCCCCACAATCCTTACCACTTTGGAAAGTGGCTATCTGTGGGTGCAAGCCGGATAACTGCAAACCTGTGATATTCTGTGCAATGAGACCTCCTTTTACCTTTTACCTGCTATTTGAGAACATACTTTCCCTGTTGTATAGAGGTCTGGGGCTCCCTTAATGTCAAATAAGAATTCCTTACCTAATAGAACAGCCCAATGACTTGCAATTGTGTATTTAGCATCTAACTGAAGCATGGCATCCAAAAAACCTTCTTTGCATTTCCCCCTGCATCACCTTCCCTCCTTTCCTGACATACTCCCTTACCTGCCCTCGCTGCTGTGCTCTCTTTCAAGTCATTTCTTCTGATCTCTCCACCAACTAATTAGAGAAACAACCCTGAGAGGCATCATGGATCTCAGCTATGTGTTACAGCTGTGTAAATTCACTTTGACGTTCAGACAATCTCGATTTCTCCCTGCCTGCAATGGGAGTCAGTGAGCTGGAGAAGATGAAATTGTTTGCATTATGCAGCCGTGACAGTGAACCAGCATGAGCCTTGTGCTGCAGCGGGAAGTGCTTTATGATTTGATTTAATTTAATGTCTGGAGGAACGGTAGTCTGGTTAGGTAGCAGCAGTCCGGGAAGCTGAATTTTGGCTTTGGAAAAGGCGATCTTGGAGTGTGTGCGGAGGATTTGAAGCCTGAGCCTGTGGCTTCCAGTCCCATGAGACTGTGCTGCTTCCCTTTGAAAGGGGCCAAGCAGTGTATGACCTGGTTTAACTAGAAGCCGTCTAAACTGCAGCGACAAAAACTCAAAGCCCCTAGTTGAGGATGAGGGGGGATGACTGTAATTGCACATAATCATATTCATTTAAGTAAAACTCTTTGGTCTGTTTTATTTGACAAACGATCATAATTGCCCCGTTTGGATGTAGAAGCTATGAAATCGTTTCTTAACTATGTTCATCACTCACCTGTCATTAGGAACCTCATGAAGACAGCGTTACTGCTACATTTGTAGATAAAAGGTACACACACAGAGGTCTGCCTACACACAATCATACCTATGTTTGGGGAATATTAACAGGGTCACAAAAGCAGGCATTCAAAATGGAAGCAATGCCCGAATTAACACTGCTCAGGCAACTTCCTTTAGTGCTTTGTGCACCTGTTCTCTCATAGTCTTTAATTACATTATCTTGTATGTTTTATGCCTCCTTTCAGGGCTCAGGATACACAGCGTCCATTTAATGAGCAGCTGTTCAATATTTTGTTTTACCATCACTGACGAAGACACATCCCCTTTCCTTATTACTGGGAGCTAATCAAGGAGCTCTGAGGACAGCATGAATCATTTCCACTTGTTTTTTTCTGCGGTGCTTGCCACTGATGTATCTGAACACTTCCCCCTTTAATTTGTCTTCAGATGACGTGGTGAATTGAACTGGGGTGCTGTTTTCCACTCTTTGGAGCAAGGGAGCTGAGGGAATAAGAAAGTTGAAAGGGACTGTTAGTTTTGGATGCCTCTATGTGATACTGAGAACACCTTGTAATGTGAGATGAACTCTGTTCACAGTGTGGCACCGCTGTTGTCTGCAGTTGCTCTTTGTGTGCTTCTGCCAACCAGACCCCCAGATAACATATCAGGGAGCCAGAAAATAGCCACATGAATAAAGATTACTTTAAGTTGCTTATGCAATGTTCAACACCCTTTTGTGTTTGCAATCACTGTCTTCATTCGCTGTAAATCTTTCAACTTTAAAAAAAAAAAAAGAGACAAGACTCTAGGATAAAAAGTAAAAGTGAAGGAGCATAAGAGACCTTGTAAAAAATCCTTAGGGAGTTGAAAAAAACGAATTAAATTAGGCAGCTAGAGACTGTATTGTAATAGCACAAAAACGTTGCATATGCATCTTTAATTCTAACATTTCTGTCCTTTGCATGCTTTTGCTCAATTTGAAACCACAAGAACATTCTTTGCAAGTGGGTGTGCATGTGTGCTTGAATGTATGTGTGTGATTTCCTAAATTTAAAAACAAAGTAGCTGAAAACACTATTTGCATCATGTAGCAATACAGGACTGGGTATGAACATTCACAAGGTTTGGAACATTTGAGTTGCACAGTATGGACCTCCGCCCCCGAGTTAAAGCAGTGTCTGATAGCAGAAGAAGGTTGTCATCATCAGCTTTAATTCTCTGTAGGGGAAGAAGGGACATCCACTTTGCCAACATCTATTCACAGATCCTTGCCTTCAGCAGCAGACTAGTGACAGTCGGGAGCATGGGCTCCTCTTCGAGGTTCTCAAGGTTGGGTGTTCTGCTGGGTGCAAACTCTTCTGCCAGTGAAGAACAGAATTTGTTACATCCGCTTCATCTGCCATGGCAGGAAAAAGGAAAGAAAGACAAAAAAAGCCAATAAGAAAGACAGAAAACACATGAGGGTTCAACAGGAATTTTCTAAGTGCAGCTGAATGTGGCAAGGGATCTATCATTTCAACTTCTTTATTCTCTGTGTGGGACCTGCTGAATATTTGCCAAAAACATACTGTGCTAAAGGTTTGATTTAAATACAGGTTGTTGCAGGCTTGAATGTTAGTTTTATATAGAGAAGACCCTCATTAAACTGCACTAATGACCAGAAGTCCCAGGGTAGACTGATATATTTGTGAACTAGTTAATCAACTATAAACAGGAAAAAATACAGTGATCCCTAAGGAAAACTGTACCTGAAGCTGATGTATTATATTTGGAATTGATTTGAAAAGTCTTTTTGTTTAACTTCTTCTTGACAATACTGTGAATTAGTGAATCCACTGAAGCGCATGTTATAATGCAAGGGGAGTCTGAAAACTTGTGATCCCAGTTCTACTTTTCAGTCCTTGCTAAAGAATGGGGAGAGGGCCCTGCATCTTGAAGAAAACATTCAGGGGTATTCAACAACGAAGTGTTTGTGAGTGAGCTTTTCAAACTGTCTAATCTGTTCAAGTAAACCAGAAGTTGCCAGACTTTGTCAGGCCTATGTTATCATTAGTGTACTAAATGGTTTTCATGGGTGCTAGATGTTTTCAAGGGAAGAGTAGAAGCCTCACAGAGAATAATTCTGGAATCACTTTTCTTCCTTTTGCCTGTTCCCTTTGCCTGTCTCAGTCATTATTTGTTTTTATTATCATGAGTTGGAGGCTACTCTTAGTTCTGTACAGAAGTAATGGCAACTGGAGCTGAAAGTCTAGTTATGGACACGGCGAGATGGAAGGAAGCACAAAAAAGTGAGGGAGGACAAGGACACAAGCAGTGGGACTTTCTGGTCACATTGTCATTCATGGGACCATCCTGCTGGCTCCTGTAGGAGCACTGGGTATCTTCCAGGAGGTATCACTGAAGGAGCATGTTTGATCAAGAAGGCAGCTGCTGCTCTACACACAGAGGTGGGGAAACAAGGACAAGGGGCAGTTGCAAGAAGTGTGCATGATCAAATTACTGAGATGGCATCACAAGTAAGAGAAGTATGATAAGTGAGAAAGGGACTGAGATAGTACATGGCAGAAGGCTTGAGCAGAAATACAAGCAGGGGCTCTTTATCTGTTTGTATTTTGACTTCATTATGGAAAATTATGTTGCCTACGGAGATAAGGACAGCATCTTTTGATGCCAAGAGGTTTGCTGCATAGTATTAGATAAATCATCTTCCTGTTGTATGATGAGTTCTCACGTGGTTTTTTTGCCTGACGTCACCCAAGCTCTTCCTGTGAACAGCTGACTCCATTGCAACACACCAGGCTTTGTCTTCCTGTTTATCTTCGCTCTGGCTCAGCTGTTTGAGCCTGAAATTATTTCCTGGTTTGTGAATTTCATTATTTACCTTCTGTTTCCTGGAGACACGCTTGTTGTGGAAAGCAAAACTGCAAAGAAAATTTTTTTCAAGGCAGTCACCACAAGCCCCCAGGAACCATTTAGTGTTTTGCACAGTGACTTTGTCTCCTACAAGAAGTCATCTCTTTTGGTTGCTCTACAAGCAGTCTGGACAAGCAGGGGAAGGGGACCACTGTGCTCCCAGTAATGAATAGGATGCCACAGAACAGAAGACCTTGAATCTCAACGGGATTGTCAGGTTTGCTCATTTTCAGCTACAGAGTTTTGAAGGTTGGTTGGAAGGAGCATCCAAAGCCTTCTTTGTGCTTTACAAGCCTGACAACCACAGCTGACTACCGAGCTTACCCTGGCTTCAAGCACATGGTGAGGTAACCCCAGGGAAGTCATGGCTTTCCATACGTCTAGCTGAGGTTCTTTGCATGCCATTGTACCGCTGTGTTGGGTTCAGACCACCAATTTTTGAATCTCTAGCATAAATGAACTTTCAGCTGTTCGTACTGCATAGAATCTGAGTCTTGAACAGGTGGGTTTTGCAGAAGTTGCCTGTTGTATCCTAGATCTGGCAAAGCTGGTGAACTGTGGGCAGAGAACAGTTTGCTTTACAACTTACAGTGAGCTGTTCTGGACACATCTAAAGCAAAGGAAAAAGATGCTGTATTTTCATACACATCTCTCAGTCAACTTCTTTAAAATACCAGTACTTGAAATAGATCCTCGGGTAACCCTTACCTGCAGATAAATTGCACGTTTTGAAAAAAGGCACAATAAAACAGTCCAAGGTCAAGAAATCAGAGAAAAGGGAGAAGGCTACAGGTGAACTTTGGGGTAAACTTCCCAGGTGTTTCCTCCTCACATACAGAACCTACAATGATGCTGAATCATGGGGAGAAGAATCTTATTTCTGTGATTTTAATGATGAACGCTGGATATGCATATGAAAATACAGGTGCACATTTGAAGCAGCATTGGTCTCATTTCCAATTTTACTTTGAGTTTGAATTGAGATTTTTCCCTTTTTTCTGTTAGCTGTTTCTCCACAGTCTAGCTCTGAAATACGCGTTTTGGAAGGTTCTGTATGGGATGCCTATCTCAGCTTGAGCAGAACTCATTAATCTTCTGTGGCACTGAACTGAAAGGATTAATGAAAACCCCTCTTTTGGATTTGTAGTTATTTTGAGCTTTCATTTTTATTTCTAATTTCCAGTTTGAATTAATACTAATAAAACCCTTGGAACTCGCTACCCACCACCTAATTAATTAATGATAATTTTCCAGGAACTGGATTGCTCCATGGATTAATTTTTAAATCACTGGCGAGCTTATTGGGAGTCTTGTGATCAGCAGGGTGCCTCTCCAAGACACAGCTCCTGGAGCCAAGCCATTACATGAGAGTCTCTGCTCTCCCTAAAAATAAAATAAAACAAAAATTAAGGTCTGAAATTCTCAGGTTGTAACAGTAAGCTTGAAAGTCTGATACAGCCATGTGCTAATTCTCACAGTTCAGAAGGGAGACAAAAAGAGACCGACACTGATTCGTAAGTCTCATTGTTTTTACAGTTGTGATTCTTGGGTATTTGAATTCTGATTTTTGAGTTTCTTAAATTGGCACCCTCAAGATTTGTTCAAGACTTTGGTCATCGTGCTTTTCCAAGCTAGGCTGCTAACGTCCTGTGCAAAAGGACATTAGGCAAAGCAAAAAGGAATAGGAGATCTCAGTCCAAGTCTTAACCACAAGGTACCCATTTATACTTTTTAACCCAGGAGCTTCAGGAAGGTTGTATTTGCATTGCAAAGGCAGCAAGTTCTACCAATTACAGGAGAGGGGGAAAAAAAAAGAGAAAAAAAGAAAAACAAAAAGGACATCTCTGGTACAAATTAGCTCATCTCCAAACCAAACTCAGGAGTGATAATTTGATTTGTGCCAGCTGAGAAACCTACACTTGGCCCTTACTGCAGTCAGTCCGACTCTTCTCCCTTGCACTGAGCAAAGAAATTCTATTGCAAGGAGCAGTTATTAGACCTGATATTTCAAGAAAGCTGGCTTTTCCACCTAGTAATAGCACCTACATAGTTTCAACAGTGGCATACTTCAAGGTTAAACACTGACTATGATTTTACAAAAGCTTGTATTATGGTGGCAGCTTTGCGTGCAAACATTTGCAGTTAATTGCAGGAAATCCGAGTGTAGTGGCAAGTCTAAAGAAACAGGCACAAGTGATTTACACTTCAAAGATTTCCCAATAAACATCAATCCAAGCGTCTTACTCTTGATTCCACTATAGCTTATATAGGTGTAAACCAGGACTAATTTTATTGAGGGCATGAACTGTGCAAGGCTAAAATGGCACAAAGCAAGCTCCCTAAAGATGTCTTTGCTTTAGCAGAAACCTTACTGGGACTCTTTATGACTGGAAATAAACCGTTTCACTTAGTAGCTAACACTGAAACCTATGCCAACGTGTTTTATTTATTTGATGAGGTCCCTTCAAACAACTGTGGCTTTGTGGAGAGAGTCTGACTATATGTATGATTGGGATAATGTTTTTTGAAAGAGGCTTGAGAATATCAACCTCCTCCTGTAGAGGAGGACCTGGGTGGGGAGAACATCAAGCGACCACTTAGTATTCTTGTTATTAAATTAAGCAAAGACACTTGTCAGATGAAGTGAAAACAGAATTGAATGGAAAATGTAAAATAAAATATAAAACATTCTCTTAAAATGAAAGCAACATCTAAATTGTGTGGTCTGCCAGTCAATGGGTGTTAATGTTTTAGAACTATCATGCCAAGATCCACAAGCTGCAAAGCATTAACTTGAATATATAAATTTTGATTTACTAACTGTTGCACTGATTTCAATACCAAGGGCACGACAGTTGGCATGACACGGGAAAGGGGAAGCAGACCCACACCGCGTTGAAGGAAGTACTTCAGCTGTTCAAACAGTTCAGAGATCCCAGCACGGGGGGACTCTGCCTTCCCTTCCTCCAAGGGATTTGAGTGGATTACCGCTGCACAATTCATCTGCAGGCTGCTGCTCTTTATTGCATAAGAAGTTGTCTTTCACTCTCTTGTGTGTATAGCACATTTGTGGAGCAAGTCAGGAGTTCTCTGCGTTGACATTGATATTTCAGAGCAGGATATTATTATCTGACCTTGTCATTCAAGATTCAGGGAAAACATCTGAGTGTGAGGTTTTCTTCTTAAGATCAGAAGGACGGTCTTGGACAGTGCATGCATGATTTAGTCTTTCATTATTGGACTGGTAAACACTGCCTTTTTTGTTTGCAAATGCAATAATTGAGTGAGTCTGACATTTCTTTTAGGACAGTTCTTGAGAGACGACATTTGCAGTTGCCTCAGAAAAAGTCAGTGTGTGAGGAGAGATTTTGAATGGACTTAAAAACTACTTAGTATGATTAAAAAAATTTAACACATGCACAGACACACGCTATTTACATCTAGAGACTATCATCTGTGATATTTACTGGATTGCAACTGTGCCTGAACAAAGGAGACAAAGAAATTCTGATTTTCCTTTCTTAATAGTACTAGTGCAACAAAATGGGAGTCTGGATGGCAGGGATAAATCTTGTTTTATTGTATAATCCAATCAATTTAATCTGATGGATAGTTCAGTTGATGAGCCTTCTGCTAGTTACTATGGGTGATTCATGCTGTGTAAGTTCAAAATATTTTGGGAAGTTGTGAGCCCATTATTTTTTTCTGAATTACACCTCGGTCATTTTGTCTGATTGTTTCAGAGACAGCTGATCACCCAGTACTGTCTTGTGTGTCAGTGAAATATCTTTTCTTCTCTTTGAGGTACATCCTCATTATTCATGATCCATGGCAAGGAGTGGGGGGTCAACTGAGAGGATGGGCACAGCTTTGGAAACATAATGATGATACTGCAGCTTCTTCTACCCCTCAAATTACCTGTGACATTTCATTTAAAACCGAAGATGCCATAAAAGAAGAAATCCCTGGCTACAGTAATAGTGATAAATACGCAGGACAAACCTTGCAACAGAAAGATTTTTAAATTTAATCTTGGGAACAAGAGAGCTGTGGGCATGGTTCTCCTGCCTTGCTTGAAGTGAAGCGCTCCTGAGGCACCGCAGGGATTACACCTGTCTCTGTTTCTTGTTGCACCACTATCAGAGTGGTGATCCCGCTACTGCTACGAACCTGAGGTGCAGGGTGAGTATGTGAATAAAAGCCCTCCAAGGGGGGTTGTGGAGCTGAGGGCTGGTTGCAAGGATGATGCCTTCTCAGGGAGGAAAACATACCTGAGGAGATGACCGGAGACGGCGGTGGCACTGGTGCTGCCATCTGATGGGTGCAACAGCAAAATGAAGCTGTGACTGGCCGAGTGTCAAATTTCACTTTTTTTATTAATATTGTGCATAACTCAGGTTATTTTCAAGGTGCAAGCTGATTAATCGTGTTCTCTTCTTACTTAACATTTCACCTATAGTTTTCAAACAAATTTGTTGTCCCTAGTTCTTCCTCTGAAAATATGCCAGTGCATAATGCTGTCTGTACAGCAAATTGGCTGAGGCAGCTGCATGTTAATGCAGATGTAGGACTCTTACATATACGTACAGACTGTCAGTCAGTGTGAGCTGGTGCAATCTGATTTGCCTTCCCTGAGACTCTGGTCTCCAGCCATTATACTGCCTCCAAAGACTTCAGGCCAACAGGTTTTCTTTTCAAGCCCTTCGTTAAAATTCACCTCTTCCCAGCTTCCTGCAGGTCCTGCTCCCTCCCCAGAGATACACTCACCGGTGAATGACACTGCTCTGTTACTGCTAAGTAGAATATAAACAAGATGGGGACTCATGCTGCCAACCAGGGCACTTCAGAGAGCTCTCGCTCTGATACACTCACCAAGTCTTCCAGCCGCCCGTTGGTAGCCCCAACCTGTGGTGCTGCTTGTGTGGAAACAACGCTGTACTAGATATTGATAGATGCCTTCAGGACTCGAGGGTCTTCTCTTACTTCTCTGTGAAGCAAGTGGCACTATTTCTGCTCTGTGAACTAAAAGTATATATGCTACTGCACACTCAGTTTTGTTGCCATTGCTCTGTTTGTAGTGCAAAGTCAGATTCAGGATTACCGCAACATCTTCTGTGCTGTTGATGCAGCAGAGCAAACCCTGCCTGTCCCCTTTATTGTAGAACAGGGATTATAACATGTAGGGTTGAAGGGACTTCTTAAACATGAGCAAACACAGGACTGGAGCAAAGACGTGCCCTGTTACTGACTCTTCAGAAGGTCTTGAGAAAGTCATCTAATCTACATCTGCTCCTCCCCTCCACCAGTTCTGTCCCAAAGGGGGAGTGGTGTGGGCTAATTAATGAATATTTGTAAAGTGCTTTGAAGAGGAAACCTGCTACATCTTATAATTACCTGATAGAAGCTAGATCCCAGGGGAGTGCTCCAGATGGCTGGTGCTCCATCCTTCACCCCTGCTGCTGAAGCTGGTGTGGGGAGTGATCCTGTGCTCCTCCAACGCAGCAGATGGGGAGCCCATGGGGGATGCGCATGTTTTTTAATTGGAAGTGAGATTTTATTTTTTAAAATGAAAGAATAATTTTGTTATCTCTGCAAAACTAGATGTTTGAAGTCTGACTGTTTCCCTTTGATCTTCACTGCTTTGCCTTTTTCATTTGCAGCCAGACCACCGGGCTGAAAGCAGCACAGAAGAGGGGGCAGCTGGAAGGAAAGCTGAACACGTGTTATCCCAACCCTGCTTTTCCCATTATGGATGTCTTATGAAGAGGTGATCTCCTTAGCTGCCTTGTTGCATAATGCCAGCATGGATTTCTGGGTACTTCCCATGCCTTTCTAACCTTAACAGCACTGATAGCTTGGTTTTTTGAACAGAATAAAAATCTGTTGATGCAGAATATACCATGTACAATACAACAATAAGTTGCCCTGAGCACATGGAACCTGGCTCAATTTCCTTCCTGGGTTCCGTATTATTTCTTCAGTCATGCCAAGACATCTCACCACAATTGCCTTTGCTACGGTAGTAATTTTTTTTTTTTTTTTTTTTGCCTTAACTTTAAAAACTGTCTCTTGGTGAACTATCTATCTATGTTGCCCAGAAGGAAAGGAACCAGGTTGCATAAAATTTGAGACAGTGTATTCTGTGATCAATATGTTTGGTAAGAAAGGTATTCAGATAACACGGGGATAAAAGTTGTGAAAGGGTTCTGAGAAGAGCCGAGGGGATGATTAGAGAAAACAGCCCCTCTAGGAGCTTAAGCTGTTTTGTTTTTCAAAAGAGAAGGTTAAAGTTTGGCTTGAGCAGTCTGATCATGGCATTCATTTAATTTTCAGTCTCTGCAATTCAGATGTCCACACCAGTGTCTATCTCTGAGCTGAGCTGAACCACACTGAAGGAGGACCTATTTCTCATCCTGAGCATAAAGGCGGCTCAAGCAGATGCACACCTGTGGTCTGGTCCACCTTCAGTCAGATGTTCAGTCCACAAGACAAAAAGAGTCAAGGACTGGGAATTAAAGTTGGTCTGGTTTATGCTGGAAATATTAAGCACATTTATTACAATGAGAGTAATTAAAAATCGGAATGATGTAAAAGGCATATGTTGAATTCTGCTCCATTGTAGATTGGAAGATCAAGGCAGCATGTTTATCTTTCAAAGAACAGTGACTCTGAAGAAGTCCTCTGGTTGGTGATAAATAAGAGGCCAGCTTAGATTATTTGGATGGAGTTTTCAGGCCAAATGAATCCTTGTGCTGTCAGTTCCTGTGAAAACCTCAAAGTGAAACTCAGTAACCACACAAATTCACGTGCCTTCCCACCAAAACTATGTGGGTCAGCAAGCAGCAATACTAGTAAGAAATGATGCAGCAGTCTGGACTGTTTGAATATGTTTGCAGAGAAAAGTGGATGGGATTGGGAAACTGTTTTCTTCAGTATTGTGGGAGCTGGCATGATTCTCATGCATGCTGGGAGACATGTCCTGCCCCAGCAACTTCAGGCTTGAGGGAATGCACTGTTTTTTATTGTCTCTCTGTGCTTTCCTCTTGCATGGCATCATGTATGCATGTGGGCTGAAACACAGAATCTGACCAGGGGAAATGTGCAATTATAGTTAAAATCATCAGAACTGCAAGAAATCCTGCGCATAGATCAGAGCCCTGATGAGTAGCAAGAGCAAAGATCAAATCTGAGAAAAGTTTCACTCTGGGTGTGAAACAAGAGAAAAGAGAGGGGTCCAGACGCTGGAAATCACCAGAGAATGACGGTGCAGCAATGGTACCCCCCTTCCCTCTTGCATCAGACATGAGCTTGTCTCTTCTTTCAAGCTGAGAATTTGCATCTTGTTTCTGATCAGCCCTCAAAGACAGTTTCTTCCCCGTTGCTGGTTAAGGTACTCAGCAAGCCCTTTTTTCCATGTTATTCTTTGTATTTTGGGAGGACTTCATGTAAACATGCACAAATACCTCATTATCCTCTGCTAGGGCTCTCATTATAGCTCTCTTTCGTGTAGCCTACAGAAAGGTTAGGCTGTCAGATTTGCAGAGGTCTTCCACCTCTCATACTGACCAGTATTACCTCATTATTTCCTTGTGCTCACTTGGGATTGACCCGTTGTTTGATGCCTTGGATAGCTTGGAAAAAATGTCCACTCTCCACATAAGAAGCTTTCAGAATGCTCTATTGAATTATTTATTACATACTGTGTGTATACATATATCTAAATATATATATATGTAAGTATTCATCTATGCATATAGATACAGAGTCTCTTTTGCTCATGCTGTTGTGTGTAAATGGTCTTATCCTCAAGACGTGGGGGGAAAAAAAAAAAGCCTAGTGCAAAAGTGCTCCCTCATAAACCCCAGACAAGCTCTCTTTTACCTTGAGTCCCTTTGTGCATGTATTATCACAGTGTATCATTTCAGCCTTCCCCCAGGCTGAATCTTTTCTCTTGAACTCTCCCCTCCTTTCCAGGGTTAAGTACGCTTCCAAATCACACTCTTAATTTGTACACTTCTTTCCTCACAGAACCTGCCTATCTGCCAAACATTATACCAAATATTTTAGCTTCTTTGGCTTTTATCATCCTGTCTAACACCATCTGCTGCAGACAGTTAACTTGTCTACTTTAGTGTCCTCTTTGTGGGCCTCTTTCTCTGTTATTTTTATGTTCACAGGCCACAATAATGCAAGTAATATTGGATCGTAGCTATGCTGATGCAGCTCCTTGTGGCTCCACCTTCTTCCCTGACCTGGCAAGTGCTCTTGGCAGAAAAATATTTGTGGATCAGCTGAGATGCAGGGAATGGGGAACCTCCATCTGAAGGCAGGGACTCTACCTTTGCTATCTGAGTACTAAACCTGTGCTTGAGGCTATACATAATGAAGAAGCTCCAGTGGCCCTCTTCATGAAGGGCCCAGGCCAGTGGTGGTTTTGGTACTAATATTGTCTCCATAGCAGGGACACATGGCTTCAGTTTCAGAAACAAAGGGAAATGCTTTCTGCAGTTGTCTGTTCTCGTTACAGCCTTAAAGTTGTCAGAGGAAGAGATTAAGGCTGTGTCGTTTTCAGTTTTTGTTCCTGTCTTTGTCAAGAAAATGAGCTGTCACAAAATCTCAAGGCTGTATCTCTTCTCATTAGGTGCTCTTCTCAGCCTGAGACTTAGGGGAGTTGTAACAAGAACAGACATGGACGCAGAATGAGCACGTCCCCACCAGTGGCTACCCCAGTGGCGATCTGCGTATTCCCAATTCTTGACCCTGCTGGAGCTTAGAGATATGTTTGTACTGAGTGGGAAAGGGCATGAACCCATTCTGGGTTCAGTGGCCTCCAGATATTCCTTAGGGCAAGACATAAATGAATGATATAAAATCCATCAAGCAAAAAGACAACGCCATGAATGAGTGTTCGCCTCATTTACGTATAGACATTGTCTACCTCAGTGTTTGTGTGGACAGAGAAAACACATAGTTAAACAATTCCTTTGAAAACGCAGTAGCCAGATAACACGAGGTTTTAGTCATCACTAACTGAAGATTGGAGTGGTGTCTTCAGTGTCAACAGCTCCTGGTGCCAAAAGTAATTATTAAAACTGAAGCCAACCTCTATTTGGAAAAAGCAGGTATCTCTCCAACAGGAGATGTGTGGGGGAAATACTGTCAAAGTCCAGTGCCTAGAAACCTCCAACCAGAGCTCAAAGGACTTGCTATACCACCTTTCATGAATAAGATGTTGTGTCCCTTGTTGCAGGACTGTAAACTATTTGCTTATAACATTGTCTGAGACTAAAAATTGGTCAAACAGTGGGCTGGGAGTGCCCTGGAAAACTGTAAGCATGAAAGAAGTTGCCATGTATTGCTGAGATGTGTTTAGCTCTCAGCTGCCTTCATAGTAGCCCAGGGATCCTTGCAGATGGAGCAATAATACCTCTTCAGTCATTAATTTTCTGTACTCTAATTGCAACAATAACCTGATCTGTGGTCATAAACAAGCCTTTTTAACTCCAGGTTTCTAAAGCCTTAATCTGAATGCATGCTGTAGCCTCACAGACCTCAGTAATGACAGGTAGCATGATATGAGTGTGTGTGCTCTTTTGAGATGGCAACACATGGATGCCTGCATTAAGGTGCTAGCTCAAAACTACATCCCATGGAACAATACAAAGTTATATGATTTTTCACTCTTTCCATAAAGTGACCAAAGCAAGTTATGTTATTTAAAAAAGTTAGTATGACCTTCTGAATGCACCATCAATCATCCTGCATCTTGTGTTTTTTACCTACCTCCTGGTGTGGGTGTTAAAACTCCATTTTATGGTACCATTAGGATATTTAAGCTGGTATAAACAGTTCACCTATCGTTAAAGCTTCTGTAAGACCTATAGGGTTTAATGCCTTAGCAAAGCCTTTATCTGAGCAATCTAGGGACTGGTCAATGCTCCAGTAAGACCAGCAACATGTTAACAGATAGGAAGGGACCTACATTAATTTTCATTGTGCTAATGCTCTTTTGGCTATGTGCTCTTTTGACTTAGTGTTAAGACTTTGAAAGTAAAAGGTTAAAACCCACTAGTTCTTTGCTGGATCTTCAAGTCCAACAGGCTGACGTTTAGGGCCTTTCATCCATCAAGGGGTTTTTTTTTTTTTTTAGTTTGTCCATATTGATCACCTGACCATCAATACATTTTAAGTGAAGGTGGAGATTAGATTTAAGGTTTATTTAAGGGCAGAGAACAATAGAAAGGTGAAAATCCTTTTAATCTTTTAGCCTTTGCAGACATCATCCCTTATTTTTGGTGCCTGTTCTGAAGAAGATGCAACATGAAACTGGATGCCTCATTTTGTAGTTTTCAAAGCTCCAGTCCTTAGCCTAGGATTTGTAATTTTAGAATAAGCACCAAAATTGCAAAGTATCACTTAGGCCCTTCAGATACAAGTGTTCATCCTAGTCCACTGGAATCAAGAAGATCCATCAATAAGCCAAATCAATTGCCCTTTCATTTTCAAACTATAGACTTAGTTTCTACACTAACTGTAGTCTTGGATATAACAGCAGCATCGGTACAGCCAGCTGAAATTCAGTAATCCTTAAGCTCTTGCTAACAATGGTCATGTGTACCACAGGCTAACAAGCAGATATCTGGAATCCTCCAAACCTTGTTTTTCTATGCCCTTATCTGAGCACTGGCACCCTTATGAGCTGAAAGTATGAAAGAGGTGATACTAGCTGCTCTACAGTGTCTCACAATACATCAAAAGTGTAATTAATCATGTTTGATGGATGACAGTGGGCACCACAGAAAATCTGACAATAAACCTATGTTTTTGGGTTTATTTACCCTTCTGTTTCCATCTCCAATCCACCATCCTCAATTAAACCTAAAAATGATACTTCGGTGGCTGATAGCTTCACTGAATATACTGACCTTGACATGAATTTTGAACTGAAAGAAGTAAAATAGATTTTATCCCCCAAAACAAGCACTCCAAAAAAATACTTTTGAAAGACCTTTAGTCAAAAAGGTTAGCTGTGGAATTCAGCAAGTGAATAAAAATTTGCAATAGAAACATTACACGCTATTGCATGCATATGTATGGATATGTTCCAAGATGTTAAGAAATACTGAGAGGTAGCCTGCCTAGCAGGAAGAAACATTCCCCTGATTTCAAAATGGTCTCTAAGCTTAGTGGTAGCTGAAAGTAAATGACCAGTGCATTCACTAAGTGTAAATTACTGGTCCTTGCTGACAGCAGTCCCTACTTCAGGTAAGAGGGTTCTGAAAGTGCAAGGTGAAGCCTGAGCTACTCAAGCTTGTTTTTTGTGCGCCTACCAGGGAGCTCATTCTTTGCTTGTGCTGTAACTACAGGTAGGTTACCGGTGCCCATGCCAAAGGTAACCATGGTGAACATCCCTGCTGACATCAGTCCTCCTTCTAGCTCAGCATACCATGAGATTTCTAATTACCCATCATTTCCTCTTCTTTTTCAAAACCTTGTTTCAAAGTCCAAACTACAGTGTAGCCTAAAAAATTGAAATAGCTATTAGCTGCACCAAAATAAGTTTGTTTTTTTTCTTCTAATTTGCGCACACACCCATGTCCCTATTTTTAACCTGGCTGAGATTTTTTAATCTATTAGTTTTGCAGGAGTATATTTTTGCACTTTTGCTGGCTTCCAGCTTCAGGTGCCAGGGAGCAGCCTAGGGACTTAACATCCTGCCCTATGGAGAGAAAGACCCTGCAGAGTGAGGGACAAAAGGTCCTTCCTATCATTTGAAACCAGGTCTGATGGTCCCAGGAGGGTGTTCTCTTTCTCCTAAAGCAGCTTTGGCATGGGCAAGACTTCAGTCGTGTATGAACACAAAGGGGAGAAGCAATGTTTCAAAGAGAAAGCCAGGAGTACTTCAGAGCCTCAGACTTCTTTTAATTTCCTTTGATTAACGACTTCATTGCACTGAAGCAATCAATATACCAGTTTGGGGGGAAAAGAAGGACAATTTTCCCTTCAAAAAGACTTAGGAATGAATGATGACAAGCTCAGACTGATTGATCCAATAGAAGAAACTTCCATCTTCCTCTAAATGTCATCTTGCTTCATTGAGAACAAAGTGATATGCACTCACATAATTAATAAAGTTAATAGAATTTAGTGCCATTCTTAATATTAGAAACAACTTACTTATAGAGGTGACATTCTATTCCTCATATTCTTTCTAGCAGAGGTACACAACTGATATACCTCAGTTTATAATGTTAACAAACAATTAACAGCCAGTGCAGTCATACAGTGATGTGGTTATAAATATTTATGTGGAATGTTATAGATATAAAATGACATGAAAAGGTAGTGAACCAATAGCTGGAGCCTAAATTATACACACAGACACATAGAAACAAAGACAAAATGAAAAAGAAAAGAGTTGGGAATGGTACTGCTTTTCCAAAAGGAATTAATGTTAGTGTACACGTGTTATTACTTATAAGATGTAAATGATGATGTTGACAATTTAAAGCTCCTATCCTAGAACTACATGTGTTTTTCCTGAATTTAAAAAATCCACAGAGCACCAGTAGCTCATGTAAAGCCACTTGTAAGGACTGCATACTTTACAGCCTTCCTAATTAGACTGGCATATGGCCACAGAGTTAATCCTCCTGAAGAGCCCTACTCCAGCCTCAGCCAGCTTTTTTGGCCAACTCCCATTGGAAAATTGGAGTCTTCCAACAAAACAAGAAGGGTAACAGATCCAAGCTGTGGATTAAGTCAATTGGGACTAGAAGCACATCTGAGAGACAGAGACTCTTTCACAAAGCGCCTTACTAACTGCTCAAATTCCCTCAGGGTAAAGTTGCTTAAATTTAATCACGTCTGTTAAACATTACCTTGACAAAGTGATCTCAAGAGAGATCTCCCAGGAAACCATGGCCCAAACTATCAAGAGATTTAAGAATTAAAAAAAGCAGCATCACAAATTCCCCCAGGCCCAGGTAGGACTTGAAGAGCTCCTGGCCAGTGACAGAACACCCAAAACCCTTGAGGAAAAGCACCCACCCCCCAGAGGAACATCAGTTCCTGGTGAGCAGAGACCACAGAGCACTCCATCATCTAGCACCAAATCCAAGGGGCTTCTCTCTGAGGTCCCTACTCCCTTTCTATGCTCTACTGGGTGCAACCTACTTAAAGCCAGCTCTAGAGGGGAGCAGGGGGAGCTGATGTCAGTCATGCAAATCAGGCTGATTTATATTCTGATGCAATCAGCCACAATCATGAAATCCACTTAGCTGGGTGAGGACTCCAGCTACTTTGTTCAATTATGCAATTATCATATTCCATTTAATCCCCAAATCAATTCCTGTATTTAGAATTATTTAAGATGCTTCAGCAATTATACCCAATTAGGTTCTATCAGTAAAGTAAATAAATGATGTGATGTGCCAATCAGATGGCTGCAATGGCAGCTGAAGGAAAAGGAGCTCCTAAGTCTTCTGCTTCAGGCAAAGATGCAAATGATTGTTTGGGTGTTACAGAGCCATTTGTTATTGCGTTGGTGAGATGAAAACCACACAAGGCCAAATCTGTTGTTAACCATTCAATCATTTCAGGGCTGTGCCACCTCAAACAACTGCAAAGGTAATGGCCAGTCTTTTTGTTGGATCACTTGGCCATTTAATTCCCCTGCTTAATATTTATAAAAGGCTCTGAAGAGATAAAACAGAGGAGACAAGCGTCTGATTTTCCCATGATTAGGAACCTCTGTCCTGCCTGGAGAGGGGGGGTTTCAGAAGAATGGGGGCAAGCAAAACTATACTGTCTTAGTACGACTGAAGAAACCTCCAGAGGCAGTGGAGGTTCCCAGTCCCTGCAGGAACACTATGCAGGAGACGTATGACAGCATCCCCTCCAGCCTTGTGCAATCTTCTTTTTCCACAGCCAGAGTGGGCTGTTTCAGGGTCTCCTGATTCACTCCTGACTTCACTGAGCCTGCAGTTGTGTACACCATGTCACCACCATGAACATGCTTTGCTATAAGAGCCACTGATTTTGAAAATATCAGCTCTGCTTTTTGGCCACTTTAATTCTTGTAGCTCTTACTTTACATCAGCTTGGATATCTGTCTTTCAGGGACAGAAAATGATTTATGTAATGCCATCCCACACTGCCTTACAGAGCAACAGATTTTAAAACAAGGACCTGTAATGCCAAAGTGCAGCTTTCTACAGCTTGAGCTGAAGAGCAATTCCTTCAGCTGGTAGCCCAAACAGACTATTATCTCCCATGCAGTTTAAAAGAAACATGACATAGCATACAAAGCTATGATGTCTCCATTAAAAAGAAGCTTTATTTAAAAATGAAGGCTATTTTATCATCTGTCTCCACCATTGCACTGAAAAATGGTCGACCTAAATGACTGGACAGCATCCTTTTCAGCTGCTGAGCACAAACACCATGCAAACATACTCACCTACAGAGCTGCTGTGAGGGGATTACTGGAGAACACCATGTAATCACTAGCTGCAGTAATTGCAGTAACATTAGATTTGGCAGAGCCATTACAGCTGGTGGGTTTAAAAGTCACTATGAGGTAGCCTTTGCTCCCAGGCAGAGATTGTAAAGTGTCAGCCTTGTAGCTGGGGTCTGGGGCATTAACCCCACAGCACGCACATGCACAGTCTGGTGGCCGGTGCTTGGCTCTCCCTCAGCACTGCTTGGCCAGGGATGGGTGTAGGTAGAAGAGGCTGCCTAGAGCCCTTTCTGATCAGTCCCATGCATACAAAAATGCACTTGCTTCTTTTTGGTGCCTGTATTTCCCCTGCAAAAAAGCAAAAGAAGCCTGAAACTCTTTTCATTTAGGCTGGTATAGGTCAGGAGTGACTCACTGGGCTCAGTGGGGTAAGTGATATCAGCAATCAACCTCTTTGTACACTGCCCAGAGCATGTAATTAAATAGCTAATGGTTAGCAGGCAATTGCATTTAATCTGTGTTCCCGTAATTTGAAGTGTTATTGTGGGGGAGATTGTCTTTTGCTCTCAGCCTTCCAATTTGTCTTCCTGTTGGACGTTGAGAAACATGTCCTCAAGCAAATGCTCTGCTTGCACCAGAGTGGACTTCCTGGCCATGCTGTCCACCGGCTCCCACCACAGCTCCTGCACAGCCCAAGGCGCATAGCCGGCTCCTTGCCAGCAGTGGGTGCAAAGATTCGCTCCTGGAAGTTGAAACTGAGGTGGAGGTTCCTTCAGCTCCTGCACTTAGTGGAGGCTGTACAAGAAGGTGTATTTTTCTCAGGCCTTTGGAACAGTCTCCAAATTTCCTCTGACTGAGTTGGCAAAGAATGGCGTTGGAGCCAAGAAAACAAAGAGTCGGGCCACTTAAGGGCAGGAAGGTGTCTTGTCCCTAGAAGTTGGTCCTCAGCAATCTGACTTGTGACAGGACAGGGGCCAAGTATGTTGCCTGTCCACTTTTTTTTGGCTTGTGTTGAGCATTAACAAAACAACATGGGGCAAAACACAGATTTGCTAAATGAGAGATATTTCAAAAGAAAATGTGAACTCATCAAGGGACAAAGAGGAAAGAGGAGTCAGGAAGAAATTAAGGAAACTTTTTGAAGGCCACCAAGAGAATCATAATGTTGCAGTCAAGATACCCCTTGAGGAGAAATGCTGAACTCCTGCCCTGTTCCCAGACCACAGGGGAAGATCCTCTGTACTTTGGCACCCTGTCAGCCATTCAGCTAGTTCCTGTGTACATCTGACTATGGTACAGCAGACCACCAAGCCACTGAATAGTGGTAATCTGCCACTACATTTTTGCATCGTGGATTTTGGGAAACAAACAGGTAAGTTTTGGGGCAGAACATTTGTCTACAAAGCCCCACGTCTCCTAGAGTGAGCAGCTGAAGTTGGAAGAACTTTGTGATTTTCTGGTCATGGAGGATGCTGAACATTATGGATGATGTGCTGACGAATATATCATGCACTCATCTACGTCCTGCAGATGATGCTGCAGTCACTCTGGCATAGTTATTAAGAACCAGCCCAAATGATATTAATAGAAGTAAAACATTACTGCTTAATGATACTGTGCCATTAAAACAGCATCAATAATGGCAGGATGGCATTACATATATAGACAAGCCATTGAGTGTCAACAAACTAATGAGTTATATTTATATCTCTGTACAATAATGTTTATCGATGTGGCTGTGGAAAACAAGGGAGACTGTATGTTTTATGGGCAGGCCTAATATTAGAACTAATTGGAGTTTGTGAGCCAGAACATCTCCCTCCATTAAATATGTCTGCTGCAGATATCAGATGCTTTTGATGGCTTTGCTCTGCGGCTGTGTGTGGGAAAGTGCTTTAAAGAAAGAAATGCAGAAATGACTGAGAAGTCAAAATTTAACCCATTTTCCCCATAAACATTCTTCCTTTGTTTTGCATTACTTTGTCCTTCTGAAACAATGATTGAGTTGGATGCTTCTTATTTTTTGTGTGGCCTCAGCTAAACCATCTCATTTCTCTTCTTCCCTGTCTGCAAACTGTTGTGAAGATCACTCCTGAAATGAATATACGACTCAGACCTATGGACTTTAGGACTTTGTAAAAGCAATTAGCCAGGGAGACTGGCAGTGAAGCACATTGCAGCAGATGTCTTCTCAGATGCTCAGCAGAATCCTGAGCTGGACACACCGTTTCCATCCAGAAATCCTTTACCCGTTTGTTAGGCCTTGGTGCCTCAGTGGAAAGAGGGTTGTTGGCACCAGGAAGGATTTTGGGTGCAACATGAATGTGAATCATTTACAAATGCCTCAAAGATGTGTGTGGGTGACCAGGGCTTGAAAAAAAGCTGGGCAGTTCTTAACTAGCCACTGCTGAATTTGTAATGCTGCCACCTTAGGATCATTCATTTTTTAATTAAAAACTCATTGGATGAATGCATGAACAGCACTGGGAAAGGGTCTGGCACTTGGGACGCGTCTTCTGTAGGGAAGTGTCTCAGAAACAGGCTGCGAACTCTGGCTCCCTCTCCTCTCTGTGAGAGCAGATGAGATGCCTGGAAAGGACAGCGCCCAAGCAAAGGGGAGGTGCAGTTTTGCAGCTCTTAGGCTGAGTGAGGAGAGCTTGAAGTGAGTTTTCTCACAAGGCTTTGACCCAAAATTTGGCCACTGTTACCACCATCTCCTCCTCCCCTGTTTTTCACAGTGACTGCTGTGCTTTGTGCAGATGCTCACTGTAACTGAAGGTGGGAGAGGAGGACACCTGATGGATTGGGTCCCTTGGGGGATGCCAACAGATATTTGGTACTTGTTAGCCCTCGACAGGACAATTCAGGGAACCCATGCAATTAGGCCACTAGGAAGCTCTGGTGATCCAAAATGAGCATGCTGATTGATTTTAAGCGTTGGAAAGAATGTTGTCTGTGTTGCTCTCTGAGCCTTGAATGCCAAACATCCACCCAAACTGGGTTGTGGGCCAGATGGTCCTACCCTGAGGTAATCCATTGTAATCCGAAGTCTCTCAATGACTGTGATTTATATGAAATTATAACCTCACTCCATCCAGAGGCATGTGTTTCCATGACGAGAAGTGACCTTGTGTCTTACTCTCGATAGACAGGTATAACATAAATGGACAGACAAATCTGTGCTGTTTGCAGTGCCTGCTGCCTCTGGATGGAAACCAGGGGAAAGACTCTGGAAATTAGGGCACTGAAGCAAACTCGTCTCCATTGTAGCGCTCTACCTCTGCAGGAGCTGGTGGGGCATCCATGTGCTGTTCTTCTTGCTGTGCCTGTTCTGGGGCACTAGGGAATATTGGCCAGGCTTCTCCATAGTTGCTGGCTTTTCAGTAATAGATTGAGTGACTTCAAATCATAATATCATCAGGCCCATGCTCAATTGATTTTATAACATAAAGTAAAATGGCACCTGCAGTTGCAGTCAGATTTAATGAAACGCCTTGGAGAACCTAGCTGTAAAAGGTTCCTGATGGTAATATCTGAACTGCTTAACTGCACAGCTTACTTATCCCCCGTCACGCCAGAGCAGCATCACCCTCTGAGGGGAGATGGAACCCGCTGAGCTGTTTCCATGCGTTGCTCTCCAGGCAGCTCACACTGTTCTCCTGTCACTAGTAGAGAAGGCTGTAGCTGGCAGGTATGTGCTCTCTGTGAAAGGCTTAAGATATATGAATGCTGTGTTAATGTCTGACCTTTATCTGTAATGATGGGGACATTTATTAAGGCTCCCTTCGTCTTCCACACATTTCTATAAAAATAATGGGGCCCCACACTGGCGCCTCTAGTTCTTCTTTGTATCTGAGAAGTGACTAACGCAACAAAGTAGCTAATTAAACATTTTGTCAGTGTGGCATTCAGAAATAATTGAGATTTCTAATGGTAGTGTCGTGATAAATGAAGGAGTTAATGTATTCTGATGGCACTCAGACAATGCAGATGAAACGATCAACCTGCATCTCGGTTCCTCTTCTGAGCATCCCTATTTCCCCTCTCTGAATTCCTGTCGCTCCTCCACGCAGAGCAGATCATGGAGCTCAAGAAGCTGAGATCTGCCCCAGCTGGGTATCTCAGTAAAGACAACTTGAAAATAATACATGTCCCGTTGTGATCCTTTTGAGCTCCCAGCGTATCCTGCCCCTGGGAAGAGGCTTGGCCCCATTGTACCTGCAGCCTCCAGAACCCCTCTTCAAAACCATTTCTCTGTATTAGAGTGTGTGGGGCAGGTAGAAACATGGCAGAAGCAAGAGGTGAAGAGACACAGATACAGACACACACATGCACGCACAAGCACAGCTCACCAAACAGCCACCTAGATGGGAGGAAACAGAATCGCCATCTGGCTGGAGCAATATGAGGCTTTTATTGTTTTCCTCTGCTGCTGACAAGCTAAAAATAAAAACCCAGCCATGGGAGGGAAAGGATATCTGATGAACTTTAAGGGGACAGAGTCTGCTCTGCTTTGCGTAAATGCTGGCTTGGCCTGAGTGAGTCACCCTGCAGATGCACCTGGGCACAACCTACTGCAGAATTTGGCCCTGGTAGGCTGTGGAAAACCGGATTTTGCTGCAGCTGTGGGGTAATTTTGTAAAAAAAGTATGTTAATTAAACCCTGAATGGCATTTTTATTAAGAGTCTGTGAGTAAATGTGGTACTTTACCTCCCTCCTGGTGTGCGTGTGAATTTAATGCTTGCAGAGTGTGTTGGCAGAGCTGGAGGCTGAATTCTGTTTATTCATAATGTTCTAATACCACCATCACTGTGGCTGCTGTCCCCCTAATGAGCCCTGTCAGCACCCCAGGACAAAGACGTTTACCCACAGAATGGGCTTGGCCTTGTGAAGTCAATAGGATGATAATTGTGCCTTCTCCATCCTTCCTCCTCTTTGCCTCCCAGACACTCTAATTCTAGATTTCAAAAATGTTTCCAGCCCAGCACTTTGTTCAATTCAAGCCTGTCCCAAGAAAAATAGTGGTTTTGACAAATCAGTGTTTTCCAATGAAAAGCTGATTGCACTGAAACATTTCCAGACCAGCTGTAGTGAGGACAAATTCATTAATATATGCCTTTGAGCCTGCTTTGTTTCAGGTGTCATAGGAAGATAAATGCTCTGAAGTTTCTCCTGCTTCAGGTGATGTGCTCAGTTACTATTCCAGCAGAGCCACGTAGGAATTGAGACAAAATAGATTGTGGAGATCCAGGCAGGAGCTCAGTAGCTGGAGGTGGCTGATAGTCACTGCTACTCCTGGTCAAACACATGCTGGAGTTGCTGCTGCTTTCAGAAGCAGCAGGTGCAGGGACTGTAGGCTGTGAAGGGATGGTGCATCCTGCTCTGAGCAGGAGTGGTTCTGTTTCTCCATGCCTTTATCCGCCAGAGGGGAATGCAGCTGCTACTGTGATAGCTGGCAGCTGCTATGAACAAAATAATGATGCAGGTTGACACTTATTTCTGCAGGCTTGCCTAGTAAAGGTGAAAGTAATGGGCAAGGATTGGCTCTCCCTTTGGTCTTTAGGAATCCTGAGATCAATGCAAGCTTGTATATTGTCATGGTTTTACGTTGTGGGCTTGAAAACATAAGATGATGGGTGAGAATTCACCCTTGTCCTCCCTTACACTTATTTCTAAAGATTTTGTGATTATTGCATGTTGTTGCTAATTCTTTGCATTTCAGATGCACAGAAGAACAGCAAAAAAGTAAATAGAAAAAGAGCTGCCAGGTGTGGACTCTTAACATTTAAGCATATCAGTATTCACTTGCTGGTGTTTGTTGTATTTCACCCACACGATTAGCACACAGCACTGCACAATTGAATGCAGCATCTCAACAGAGGGATTCCACCAAACCTTGGACTGTATGTCTAGCTGAAGACTTGACCCTGAGTGATCAGGAGGAGACTCTTTGCAAGGTGTCAGGTGAAGGGCTTTATTGAAGAAAATGCCTTAACAGAAGCAACATGAGGATGCTCATTCTAAGCTTCATGGCAGGAAGTACTGAAAACATACAGTATAACTAAAGGCCAGCACTTACTGAAGCAACAAAGCCTATACTTTTGTTCCACAGTACATAGCAGACCCATGGAATTAACTGCCATGGGATAGATAGGCAATAGGGTTCAAGGGATGGGTGGAGACATCTGTGAAAAATAGTCTATTTGCCAGAGTTAAACTCTGCCAGAGGTAGCATCCACTATTTATTAATCATTTATCAATGAGCAACTTCTGTCCTGATCTGGAGCTTCGTTGCATCAGAGGCTATACCGATGCACAGAGAGAGTCAGCCTCAGCTCTAAGGTATTAAAAATCACAGAATCACAGAATCACTAAGGTTGGAAAAGACCTGTGAGATCATCAAGTCCAACCATCAACTAACACCACCATGCCCATTAAACCATGTCCCGCAATGCCACGCCCACACGTTCCTTGAACACCTCCAGTGATGGTGACTCCACCACTTCCCTGGGCAGCTTATTCCAGTGTCTCACCACTCTCTCAGTAAAGAAATTGTTCCTAATATACAGCCTGAACCTTCCAAATCTACATACAAATTCAAAGATGGGATAGTAGTATTGGTAACCAAACATCACTGTAGTTCCACCTTTTCCATACCGTTGTTTGTACTTTTTTTTTTAAAACAAAAAGGGGCTTGGGAAGAAACTTTCCTGAAAGAGAATAGACAAATAACATATCCAATGGGTATTTAGAAATTAGGGAGTAGGGGAAGGACATTACTTTTGCTCTGAAGTTTCAGGTGGTGGTTGCTAGAGCCTGGGCAAAAGGCACTGTTGTCTGATAGATAAATTCTTCTGTTTCTGTTGATAGAAAGTATTACATAGGTGAGAACTGGAGAAACAGGCCAGAAAAGGTAGTATTCATCAAATTGTGTTTTATTTCCGATGCTGACTAATCAGACATTGTGAGACCAACTCTCTGTAATCATGAGACTGCCTTTAAAAAATCAGGAGGTTTTGAAACGATAAATGTTTGCTTGATTTGTTTTCAGTTGTTTAATCCTTTAGGGTTCACACCTAAAGGATTTTACCCACACTCTGGCTAAAATCTGGTGCAGCCAACCAAGCCTTCCTTTGCAGCCCCCGCTATATCAATGCCCTATGTGGGGAATGGCTGTGCCGCATCCTCAGGAGAGAGTCAGTCCCATCAGAGTTGGGAGAGCACCAACAGTTGCTCCATTTCCAGTTGCTGCTGAGAGGAACCCATTTTGGAGCCCAGGAAGCCAAAGCTGTTAACCCATCCATTTTTAGCCTTCAAAGTTAGCCACAGCCCGTCACAGGGATACTGTCCATCAGAGTACATCTCACAAAGGCTATTTGTTCAATGCGAGCTGAGAACAGACACTTGTAAAGGGTAGTTCTTCAGGTTGTCCTTTTTCATTGCAAGCAGAGATAACACCAGGGTGAGTAGGGAACATGAGAGTCAAAACCCGAGGAAGGCGCAGAGGGGAGCCAAAGGCAACTCATCTCTGCCTGGGAGAGAAACGAGTCCCCAGCATTGACATCTGACTGCTGCGTGCTGTCCATTTGAGTGTCCCAGCAGAGCTGAAGTTGTATTTTCCTCTCACAGGGAGGCAGTCTCAGTGGAAAAGTGACAGATGCCGAGATAATTTGAAGAAATGGGAAGAAGTGGACTATTTACTGTCCTGGAGATGCTTTTGTTTTCAACTGCTATAATTTTCAGCTGTCTCAATGAATTTAGGTCTAAGAGTCTGCTATGCAGCTTAGTCCAGAAAATGTCAGGCTGTAGAAAACACTTGTTGGGTAGCATCACGGTAAGGGTGATGGCATTTACTGTATTTCTGCTGTCCCAAATCTTGTGTGCAGTCCCTCTCTAAGGCAGGATGAAATGTCACAAAAGTATGGCCAAATGTGATCGGTCGCAGCCCAAGCGCTGTGCTCTGGCTGCTAGCAAGCCTCTGAAATTGGCCATCACTGCTTTGCTTGCTCCCAGTGAGCATGGGGAGAAAAAGTTTAATTCCTCCTGCATTAATGAGCTATCATAGAAGAGTTAAACAGCAGTGGAAATAACATAGAGAGGAAGATTTTGGTGATCTTATGAATGGGGAGATCACAATTAGTTTTAGAGCTTGAACAGAAGAATTCAGAAGTTGGTGTTAAGACTGTGAATTTACACAAGAGACTTGTCAGCAGAGAAAGAGTTACTGGCTGCTGTCATGCCTGGTAGATGGTAAGGTCTCCGTCTTCCCCCTGCCTGGGAAAACCCTCAACTAGAGGCTCTTCCTTCCCTTAGAGGGAGCTCCAGTGCCAGGTTTCTCTCATCTCCAAAGAGGACAGTTCATGTGAATAAGCACGTATGAATCTAGCAGCTGCCTTTCCCCTGACCTGAGCCTCTCTGCTACCTCCTTTTCTTTCCTGGAGTCCCCATCTATATCTCTGCCTTGAAATCCCCTTATTACAAAACCTGATCCTTTTCCTGTGCTTCTCCTGTCTCAAGCCTAACCAAGGCTCTTAGGACTCACACATGCCTCAGGCAATGATCCGGTCTTATCTCAGCTGGCTTTGAGAACCTCTCTGTGAGGACCAAGCACAGTAGATCTGTCTTGGAGCAGCATGGACTTAAACATGAACCTTGAAGGCACAGGCTACCTTGGCATAAAGACCCCTTAAACATGGACACACATGTGTGGGCACACACATCCAGTCACATACACGTGTGTTTTTTAATCCTAACAAATATTTCAGTCTTTTTGTGTGAAAAAAAGTGTCTTAGGCAAAAAAAAAACCAACAACAAAAAAACCCCAAACCCAAACAAAAAATCACAGATAATTTTAATATAGAAAAGGTGCTGTACCGGAAACCTAATTTATGTCAGAAGACTAATCCAATGGGAATTTTTTTAGCAGCTCAGAGAAGCTTCCCAGCTTTTTACTGATCATTTGAGTGATCAGATCCCTATCTCTAATTCTTTCCCTTATGCTATTTTTGGCTGTTATATGTTGTCATTAAAGCAAAATGGATATTGAGGATTAGCTTCTTGAGTCTGTAGTTCAAACTTCAGGTAGAACCTTTCCTTCTTTCAGACATAATCATGAATATTCACAGCTGTGTCAAATACTGTCCAGGTGTTCACCTATAAATATTCACAAATCATTGTTGTGTGTGAGCATAAATCTGCATTATCTAAGCATGAATGTAAAATTGTCCAGATAGATCATGAATATTCATTGTCTAAATAGACTCTGAATTGCCCATAAACTGTCTCACATTTTAGCAGCTTGATCTAATGGTTCTTTCACAATGAGTCCACAGCTTTACAAGTGAATGGTCAGAGTGGAGACAATAAAATTTATGATCATGTGCAGTGGTTACTCATGATGTTCTGATCAACGTAAGAGGCAAGTACAAAATCATTCTGCATTTTCTTTCACAGTGTATAAAATAAGCAGGAACATGGTCCCGTCAACCTCCATTCCAAATTCCATATTGTGTGTTTTCATCTTTGATTTTCTCTAGGCTCAACTTGCTTCATTTATAAGTCATGGCAAGATTGTCTTTCCCAGAACAACAGATGCAGGGTATGTGGGGCTGTGTCACTCTGTATTGCTGTAAAAGACCAGCTCTGGTGCCAAGCAATGAAAAATTAACCCCAGAAAGTCTAGAAGTGTAAGGTCCTGCTTGTTTCTGTGGTTGTGCTAGAGCTGTTGTGGAAACTGGGAGGAACTGGCTTACTCCCAGACTGCTTGAAGGCTATTTGGTGTCATTGGAAAATCACCAGGGGCAATGTTTTTCTGCTCCACTCAGGACCCCTGTCTCACCTGGTAAACATCTTCTATCAGATACCCACACAATGAGACAGGATTTATAGGAAGAAGATAGTATCTTGTATCAGACCATTTGATAGAATTGGAAAAATCAGTCAAACTTTTGAGGTTTTAGAGACCTAGTGCCCTAAAAGTACTTGTGGGTTTTTTTCCAGAAAAGAAGATGAGGATGTCTGGGTCACATCTAAGTATCTACCTCGTTTAACCTGTAGATATCTAACTTTAAAGGAAGTACACCTACTCTCTTGCCTCTGTTGCCTTTTGGTGAAGTGGGTAGTGTTCATTGTCCTTTCCCATGAGCTGAGGAGGAATATGGTATAGCATGAGGTGCTCAGAGATGGAAATAGCAAGCATGAGAAGAAGAGGCTTATGGATACTCTAGATAAATTTATAGAACAACCAAAATTGCCAGAAATTCTGGATCAGAGCTTGGCCCAATAAAACTAGTGTGAACTTGACTCACTTACCCAAAATCCTGGTCAGGCTTGGATCTAGATGCATACTCTGCGTGGACCTCTCTCCTAAGGTTGTGTTAGGTGAAAAACAGTGTGAAAGCCCAGTGCAATGAAAGTAGTGCTCCATGCACAGTATTGGAGCAAAATACTCCTTTCTGCTTTCTGTGCCTTGCAGGGCTGCTGTACTGTTTTTTGTCTCCGTCTTTGAGAATCCAGGAAGGTGACAGGCACAGGAGCAGGGGAGGTGAGATGGTACCTTTTGGCACTTATGTTCTCAGTGCCCAGCAGTGAGTACTACTGACTTCATTGAAGAAATAATGTGGGAAGTCCCTGCTCCATTGCAGCTTAATTGAAACTCAGAACATTCTGGTTCTCTCCATCTCAGATATATCCAGCCTAGCCAACCCTTGCATTTCCTTCATCATTCCTGCTTTATTTCCTCTGTGAAATGCTGTCTGGGTAGTGCGAGGCAGGAATCACCAGCCTACACAGTGGTCAGGCTGGGTGCACTCCATCAGAATTCTTCTAGCATCCATTTATGGTGTGAGTGAAAGGACAATTGTGCCATACCAATCAGGATACTGTAAAAGCTAGCAGTTGCTACCTAAAAATGGAAAGATGTCAGGAAATAAGCTGCCAGTGTTTGCTTTGGTGGTACAAACCTTCTAACATACTTTTCCCTTGATGGAGGGTTTCTCGTAGAGCAACTGTGTGCAGTGAAATCTCTCTGAGATTGATCAGTAACTACAATGTTAATATCAGTAATAATAACAACACAGCAGAGTTCAGAGGAGCATTGTCCCACTGCTGGAGGAGATATGATTTACATGGGAAATGGGAGTTGTTGACCTAGAGATCAATTTAACTTAATTGCTAATGCCATTTTTTCTGTTTGTCATTGCAGAAAGTCAGGGGGCTATATTTTTCTAGTTCACCATTTGTTTTTAAGGAAGTATAATTGGGCTCTGACAGAAAGCAGGATGCAAAGCAGTTAAAATCCCTAGATGTTTGGTCAGATGCTTGTTTTCAAGATCTATCTTTTGCTGCAGCCCAAACGACTTGTTCAAATTCTTCCCAGTTTTCACTTACAATGATGCCTGTGCTTTGTGTTAGTGATTTGCTGAAGAGAAAAAATCATAAAAGCTCAGACAGAGAAGAGACATGGGCCTCATCGGATAGAGCGAAGATATTGCTTGACAGTAAATAGCACCACATTGTGCAGCACCTTTGGCTGACAAGAGAACAGAGAGTGGCCTAAAATCCCATTAGGTAAAGATGAGGGTCAGGGAGAAAAAGGAGGAACGGTCTTAAGAGCTTCCCAGAGCCAAAGCGGAGATGTACAGTTAACCAACTCATGACTGAAGGATGGTAACGTGCTGAGTCACTTTTTTAAAGAAGGAACTCTAAAAAAATAGAATAAAGATTAAAAAAAGGCCATGCTGCTTCTTCAGGAAAAAGCTGTCAAACTAAAACCCACAGGAACAAGAGTGATTCTGACAGGATCCTGCCCATGCCACCCCTCAGCTCTGCAGGCTTGGGTGTAGAGCAGCAGGGTGGAAAAGACTGCATTTGTGTTAGGAATCACAATCTGTTCTCAAGAGCCATACAAGACAACTTATACGTGAAGAAGGTCACGATTACACCTCTCTGAGACTCACAGGATCTGAACAATGTAGGTGCTAAGAAAAATATCATTACTTCTAATAATGTTTCATATCCTAAAGCTGCTACCTCACAGGTCACTTCAACCATCTCAGGGTACTCATGGCTGCGCTATAGCATACGATAGCTCAGGCTGGCAGTTAAGAAATTCTCGTGTCCCCAAAAAAGGAGTGGGGCCTGCTGGCAGCTGGGTTGGAAGATACTGGGGATAGCAGGACTGGCTGGAAAACCCACTCTGGGGTGTAAACTGAACACCGAAAACATGGCAGCATCACAACTTTGTGAAACCAGGACTCATTAAAAGAACAATTTTATTTCCTGAATGCCAACACAAAAGCAACTGTTCAGTATAGCCTGAAAAAAAGGGGGGTCTATATGACTGAGCCAGAGCACATAATGGTTGAGCTGTACCTTTTCTACCTTACTGCACAAAAACTGCACAGAAAATGTTCTTCTCCTCAGCTGTGCTTAAATCAGGGTCTCCCAAACTTTGCTTCTGGGGAGCTATATCTAAACTGACAGGTTGCTTGGGAATCATCAGAGACTCACTAGTCCTATTGCCATAATCTTGTAGTGATGACAGCAATTGCTATCAGGAGGGAAAGAGGGATGCTGCTTCTGAACATACTTGTAAAAACCTGCACGTGATCCAATGCTGTTGTTTTTGGAGAATGGATGCACATCTCCTTTGGCCCCTGTTTCATTTGCTGCACTCTGTTCTTTTCTTTTTCCAATGGTACTCCCGTGAGGGAGTGAGGTAGCCGGTAATGTCATGGCCCTAACATGAGTCTCTGCCCCGGGAGGAAATCCAAGTCTTTGAGTGTGTTTGTTGCTCCAGAGTCAGAGCATGCCACATAATCACAGAATCACAGAATCACAGAATCACTAAGGTTGGAAAAGACCTGTAAGATCATCAAGTCCAACCATAAATAAAAAACAAAAAACAAACAAACAAACCCCCACCCCCCCCAAAAAAAAAAAAAAACAACAAAAAAAACCCCAAGCAAACAAAAAACCCAAACCAAAAAAACCCCACACCACACACCACCATGCCCATCAAGCCATATCCCACAAAACCACGTCCACACGTTCCTTGAATGCCTCCGGGGAGGGTGACTCCACCACCTCCCTGGGCAGTTTATTCCAGTGTCTCACCACTCTCTCAGGAAAGAAATTTTTCCTAATATCCAGCCTGAACCTCCCCTGGAGCAACTTGAGGCCATTTCCTCTTTTCCTGTCACTCATCACTTGGGAGAAGAGGCCAACACCCACCTCTCTGCAACCCCCTTTCAGGTAATTGTAGAGAGCGATAAGGTCTCCCCTCAGCCTCCTCTTCTCCAGACTGAACAACCCCAGCTCCCTCAGCCGCTCCTCATCAGACTTGTGCTCCATGTTCCCAGAGCATTACACTGAATACGGCTTTTGACCCTCTTTTCATGACTTAATTATTTTCCTCTCCATGTGTCCAAGTCTATGAAGCTGTGAAAATAGATGTGGATGGCCTTACCGCACAATGGGCTGTGATGGAAATGACCCATTCATCCATTAATCTAGAAAGCATAAGAAATCTCAAAGACTGTTGAACTACATGTGTAGTGATGGGGATTACCCCGCTCTTTCCCTAGGAATAAACAATTACAACTTCAGAAGGTGCCGTATACCACCAGCAAATGTTTCCACTGAAGAAGTTGATTAGAAGTTGAACACTGATTTAACTTGGAGCAGGATGTGGCCCGCTGTTGGCTGAGGATGCTCAAGATGGTACTTTTACAAAGATAAACTGTCTTGAGAAGACTTTAAATAGTTTGTATTCTCTGATGTTTTCAGATGAAAACAGCAGCTTGAGTTTTTTCAGGCTTCTGTGTGCAGAGGGCAGCCTTGTGTTCTCACCTTGCAAATAGCAGGATTGTAATTTGAACATTGTTTCTGTGTTCAAACCGATGGAGAGCTGAGGATGAAGTGTGACATTGACAATGTCCTTTTAACATTTTGATTGGCAGGCCTCTACCTCCTGTCACTCACAATACCTAGAGAGGAAGCCATCTCATTAATAACAGAGAAAAAAGAAATGAAAACCATTGCCTTGTGCTGTCGAGCGCAAGTTATAAGACTTTGCTGACACCTGCAAGGTGGAATAAACACCTGCATTTCAGCGACTGGGAAGAGTAGTCCATGCATACACTTGTCAAGGTTCAGAATTCAAATGGTCTGTGTAAGTGCTTCCCATTAAAAAACTAACAAGTCAGCCTAGGACAGACAAGCAAATACAGCCATCCAACTGAGCTCTCCCCCAGGAAAAGAGTGATCAATGACATACATGTTACGGGCTACCAGGCTGTACGGGCTACTGATGCACAGGGAGCATCAGGCGGAGCATCCTGTAGTCGGTAGGTAATAAAGGGTAGGTTTACACTGCTGTAGAGCGCATGTATATGGCTTGGACTTGACAGCATGGGTGCCTAAAAGGAGCAGAGCCCAGCCTGTTGCTGCTCCTGCCCCTGCGGCTCTCTCAGAGGAGGAGATGCATCTCAGCTCTCCCCAAGGAGCACGAGTGCTCTAGGTATTGCATCGTGGTATGGGGCACATTGCTGGGGACTGTCTGAAAACAGCGGGGTGGGGGCGTGCTGGGGAGGTGCAAAGGAAGAGGAGAGAAACCACTGCAGGAAACAAACTAATTCAGATGCACCAGCAGTACAGTGCTTCCTGCCTGCCTGCCAAGGGCGATGGCGAATCCAGCTGCCCTTTGACAACCTCCGAAGCAGCACGCAGCACATAACAATGGAGAGAGAAATGAAAGCCCCTCGAAGTAAAACTGAGGAGCACGGAAATTAAAACTGAAGGAAGAAGCAAGGAAGAATTGCTGAATAATCCTTTGGAGCTGGTACATTCAGACACGCGTTGCAATTCCGGGTGTAGAGCTGCAGGCACGGATACCTGTAGAGGTCTATGCAATGCTTTAATTAAGTTGCCTGTTTTTATCATCGTGCCCCAAATAATATCCTCCTTGCTCAAGTTTGCAGTGGCACTTCTCTGTTCTTCAGACCAAAGCAGATTCAGCTTTTTGGTTGGTTTTGGATTTTTTTGAATCACCAAATCGCATTTTTCCTTTAGCGAAAAATAAGATAAAATAAAACCCCTCACCTATTCTATGATTGGATGCAGGTTAACCTTCCTTGGACTGCTGTTTTTCCTGCTCTGCAAATACGTATAAGAATTATTAAGTGAGAAACTGCAAGGCGGGGTGGGGTTTGTTGCTGCTTTTTCTTAGTGCTACTTTGCTTAATGGACCTTAGCAAAATTCTTTCAGTCAGCATTCCTTCCCTCAGTATTCCCCTTCATCTCTAAGAAACCCAATGTTTAAGACAATCTCAGAAAGACTTCCAGGACAGAAGACAGCGGCATGAAAATCTTGGAAAAATAGCCCCTTTCTCCACAGTATGAGCAATAGCAGTTTAAAGTACTTTCTCCCCACCTTGCTGGTGGGCCCTTTCCCTGATGCAGACAAATCACTTCTTAGAAAAAAATTGTCTGTCATGCCCATTCACTTCTTATTCTGCATGCAGTTTCTGAACTGCTTTCAACATCTTTTTAGTGGTTTTGTCCACACTATGTCCACATTAGAGGGGTCAAAGGGTGTCCTTATCTGTTTCAGGCTGATATTGTTAAACGGAGGACCTCAGTGCAAAGCTAGATTTGAGCCACTACCACATTTCTGGGCAGCAGTGGTGTCCAGCAGGTGATCGCTGGAGCTGGACACCTCTGCTGTGTTCCCAGCCCCTTCACAAACCTGTATCTGTGCGCCTTTGCTTCCAGTTAGTTTACGTGGTGTTGTTCTCTGGGAGGGAATTAGTTCTTTCTGGGAGTGTGATAGGATGACCAGAGCTTGGGGCTTTTGGCATGGCTGTGATGTCCATCACTAGCTGCATTGTGTCCCACAAGCTGGTGGTCTATCACATGGGCACACACTTGTTTCAAGCCAGATCAGCTCCTTCCCTTGTGCTGTTGCGAGCCTTTTTAAGATTTGTTGTTGTTGTTGTTGTTGTTGTAGAGCATAGTGTGAGCCATGATGAGTTCTCAGGGTCTTCTGCTTTTATACTGCTTTATTTTCCATAATGAAGTTCCTATTCTCTCCACAGTACCTCCTTCTCTTGCTGAACCACAAGATGAAGGTGCAGGCAGTGCCATGGAGTAGGAGTAAATAACTTGTGAATTAATCCAAAAGCAAGATGACTTCAGTTACAGCCATCTTTTCCACTCTCTTTTCCTGCTTTAACACAAAATGAAAGAGATCCACACCCCACTGGAAATTCAGGCTACTTTTTGAAGGTCCTAATACCATTTTATGGTAGCATCCTTATCTTGACAGCTTAAAGGAAAGACCTGAAAAGGTAGCTGTTGTATTACCTAGCATGCTTTGCACAGCAGCATGGGTTCTTTCTCTGTTTCCCCTGGTTTTGCTTGTAAAATAATTTATCTTCTCTTAAATAAATGCCAAAGATTAAGCTAAACAGGCGCCACTTTCTGACCCTGCTCTCTGGCTCTCTTCAAGCCCCATGGTCCCAGTGGGTGGGTCTATCCCAGATCTTAAGGCCATCTGAGTCTTGCATCTTGTACGGACTATATGATCCCCTGGGCTTGAATACATCTGGGTGCTTAATATGAAATGTGCTGTCTGCAGGTCAGCTCTGCGGCAGGAGGGCAGGCAGGATACACAGCTGGAGTAATGGCCAGCTGGCCACTAATGACTGTACTTACCGAGTGGAGAGAATGGCTCTTTCTTGGAGGTGAAACAGTTACTTGGGTGAGAGCAGCAAGAATGAGAGTCCCCCCAGGGACGTATCCTACCGTATAGCTGAACTAGATATGGTGTCAAACCTTTTTTAGCAGCTTGCTTTTACAAAGACAAGGGAGCTGCAGCTGTACCAACATCTAAAGAACATCAGTCCATGCAATGGCATTTTATGTAGTCTGCTTTTAATACTCCCCTGTCACAGTATAATAGATGCACTTGCTGGAGAAAACTGAGAAAATTAAGAAGGTCGCATCCCCACCTGGTGTAAACTGGGGAGTGCCATTCATTTAAAAATCTTCATGTCAACTCAGAGCAGCCAGGTATCTGGCCCCAAGGCTGCCGCTGCTGTGTCAGTTCTCCAGGCACTATGGCTAAACCTGCAGGAGGGCAAGCACCTCTTGAACTTGCAGATCACAGTTACTGGGCATTGGAGGGATCTCAGACAATTGCAATAAAAGAGTTCATAAGATGAAACACAAAATTCACTAGTCCCTTTGGAAAACTTTGTCTTGGAAAATGTGCATATATGGCTGGGTGGCTTGAGGTATCTCTTCTCCACTTACAAAGACAGATGGGTCTGGAGGGAGGGCTGTGTTTGCTGGTGGCGATGGGAGCAGAGGAAAGCCTGGAGTATTTCCAAGATCACCTCTGTGCTCCCACAAGGCCAGCTTGGTGGAGAGACTTCAGCAAATGGAAAATTATGCAGTGTACTGGGAAAGGCATGAGCATTCTCTGAAGTCTAGTTCAGCAGGTGTGAGCTACCCTCTGGGCTTCCCTGCTTTCACCTTCACCTGCAGAGACAGCCCAGACCCTTGTATTTTATCTCCCTCAGATAAGTGGCTCTCAGCATCACATCCCCTTTCCTGTGCCATTTCTACAGCAGAGCTGAGCTGGCATAGCTGGGGGAACAGGCCATTTTCTCCATCCCATTCCTATCTTTAGGGCCCAAAAGATGTCATGGTGATGTTAGTCCACTCAGCTGCTTCACTTCCTTTAGGAAAGTGACTTTTGATGTACCGAGTAATAAAGACCCAGCCACTTTCTTCTACATTCGTAAGCTGTAATTCTTATCTTGTCACTTCCTGGGGTCCCATGGAGAGCACTACAGCCACAGCATCACGTTCTCCCATGAATCCACCTTGTGACTGCAGCTCTTTCTGTGCTAATGACCCTGCCTCGCTCAGCTGGTTGAGTGCTTCTGTTATCAAATAAACACTGCTGTTGTATCAGCCTCTGGTGAATTTCTGGAAGTGCTACCCGAACACCTGGAGCATCCAGCTGCCTCTACCTCTTGTGGGATAGATGTGGGAGTATGATGTGATGTGTGTATGTTTTTATAATAACACATTCATATTTTTAGAATTACTTCGGTAAGTGAAGGTTTTCTTTTTCATTTCTGTGGGACGTCTGTTCTTCGTTGCTGTTCAAACTTTCTTATTTCCTAAGGTTCTATATTTTCTGTGTTGAAGTTGCTCAGCAGGAGAGCGTATTAGGGACTCTTTCCACCTATGTAGGAGGGCTAAAAAAGCAAAATATATATTCTGTATTTCTATAGGATAAAGAATGTCTCTGAATGATGGGCTTCTATCATCATGTAAGTGGAGATGTATGCAGAAAAAGACTTGCAAACCCAACTCCTAGCGGTTTCTACACCCAGTTTGTGCAGGCTCAGCTCGAAAAAGCCTTGTTACCTCCTTCTCTCTTGTGAGTGTGAAATGTTCTTGGCTTGATCTGGCAGTGTTTGACTTCGACTTTGCTAGTTAATTTTCCAAACACAGGGAACTGGGTTCAACCTCTGCAAATTGAACCAGCATCTGATAATTTAACCCAGACTGTTTTACACATTGTTGCCAGTGATGATCAACCTGCCTCTGGAATTCAGTGGATCTCGCCAGAGTTATTGTATGGTACAGCTGGTGGAATAATGAGAAAACTTGTATGACTCTGTCCTCCTGAATGAGATTCATGGCTATTTGTGGAGGCACTGCAACTCGTTATTCACCAATATCCCCACAGCTGCTGGGAATTTATGAAAATGTTTGCAAATTGTAAATGTTTCAAGAATACATTCTGGAAATGAGTTATGTGCTATTTATCATTCACTGGTCTCCTGGTTGGAGGCACATCTCACATACAAGTTTCAGTCATTGAGTCCAAGAACAAAAATTATGCCATATGACTATTCACACATCATGAGTGAATGGGAACAAAAGTGAGACATTTGTGAACAAATTACATTTTGGAAATTATTTATCTGTACTAACTGGCAAAGATTTAGAAACACAAGTTGAATTGTGCATGTTTGGAGCAAGTTAGTACTTTTCCCTGATGCTTTCTTTATCTGTCCAAGAATCTAATTTTCCTTTAAGATACATGATATATAAACACATAAAACTTTAATCTCTTGCCTGTGCCATTGGGAGAAAATTCTTCAAAATATGAGCAGGATATAACCAATATAGTATTGTTTTCCTGAGCCCACAGATAACCCGGTCCCTGCAAGACACCTGAACTGCCTCATTCACGACAGCAGAACCCGCTATCTGAAACATAATGAGCTTGCGAATGATGATGACTGAAATATTAATGTTAGTATTTCAGTGTTTATTAAAGCCTGCAGGAAAGGTGTGCATGGGAGATGGCCACATTTGAAAGTCTAGGAAAACCTAGAGCAAGCCGCAATTTACAAGTAGGATGAGCCTGCAAGACGAGTGGAGTTTGGGAATGTTTCCTTCACTTGATTTTCCTATCTTCAATCCCTGCTTATGAATATTGAATGCTTTGACTAGTTTATGAATGAGTCATCAACACAAGCACAGACACAGAGCAAAACTGGGAAAATGTTTGCTTTCATGGATTTTGTTTAACCACTGTTTTGCTTGAGACAGAACAGAAATCAAGGTGCATGGAGGGATTGCCAACGAGGTGCAGGCAAAGTTTAATTTTGAATATTACTTCTTCCATGTGTGGCTGGTGGTGACTTTTGTGCCCTAAAGGACAGATCATGCAAGGAGATAGGTCTCATGCAGCAGGACTCTGAACCTGTCATCCTCCTCAGAGAGCTTTGCAGAGTGGCACTACAAGGGATGTCAGTTTGCTCATGCATTTCCATTGCAAAGCAGTTGTATCACATCTCCATCTTAATCATCTCACTCATTATTTTCAGAAAAAGGTAGAGGTGCCACAGGAGATGTTGAGGGCAAGAAGAGCCTCCCATGAACTCTGGGCTGGGGTAAAACAAGCCCTTTAATGTTGGTGTATTATTTCAGTCAGGTCTTGCAGAAACTACATCAGGTCTGCAAGATGGAAAGTTTCGCCATCTCTCCATGCAGTTCAGTTCTAGCCCACAGCAGTGCTCCAGCAGGACAGGGGATGAGGTGGGGATAAATGGGGGTCAGGATATGTGCTGCATTCACAGCTGAGCAGAGGCGTAACTAGAAATAAGGCAAACACTTCATGCATCTTCTCCTGTAACTTATGAGATGGAGTCCAGTGTTGGGGATGTATCTGCCACAAGGGATCATGCAAAATGGAATGCTCCCCTTGCACACAAGTGGTGTGGGAGACCGTGCCATGGTGGGGAGGCAGAGGGCAAGGCACAGCCCCAGCTGCCAGGGAAAGTGAGGCAGGAGCCCACTCTTAGAGGGGTATGGTTTGTGCATGGCACTTTGCAGCTGCAATAATGGGGTTGGTGCTGGGAGGTGACAGAGCTGTGTCTGAATATTGTTGCTGGCGGACAGGAACTGTGATATCTGCTCCTACCTCTGCTAGCTTAATGTCTCTTTCTTCCCCAACCCATCTGTACGATGAGGGTAATGATAGTTACCCACCTTTTGGGAAGAGGGAGGAACAAGACTATGTGAAAAGTAAGCAAAAGAATAGTCAGTCCAAATAGCAGGGAGCACCTTACGAGTGCACCTTCTATTACTGTAGAAGTGAAGTAAAGAAGATACTGGAATCAGATGCTTGGAGCATATAAGGTCAGCCAGAGGAAAACTGGGAAATGCTGGAACAGAGAACATACAGAAAAGAGGAACATCCTATCAGGAGACAAAATGAAGAAGTGGGTAAAACCTGGTAAGGCTTTTCTGTCTTTAAAGTCTTGGGTTGCATAGATGGGTGACTGTTTACCATGCTGTTGCCGGCTCCATTTCAGTGATGGCCACAACAGTCCTGTGTGTAGCTGGGAAAAAAAATAATAATAAAACCATCTGGAAGTAATGAGTCAAAGATAATGTAAGATGACAGTAATTAATTCTTTGAAATAAAATTCCACAGGAGGGGGAAAGAAAACAAGCAGAAGGAGGGTTGGGAATTATGCCAGCTGGGAAGCCCAGGGGATGATTCTGGGAGGATACAAACTTCAAATCCTTTGGAAATCCATGCACACACTTAGGGGAGGACCAAAGCTGGTCTGAAAGTTCCCAGTATAACATTTGGGTTTGTAGGTTAAGTTGCCTGTTTTGCCTGGGAAGCATCACTTAAGTATAGATATCTGCCATGTTTATCATCTTCCAACAAGAGTGTTTGTTTGTTTGCTTTCTAAAAGAAGGTTTTGGGGATACAGAAGCAGAGCACATTCTGGAAAATGCTACACTGACAAATAGCCTAGCTCCCTGGTCCTGATCTCCTGATTGTTCACGTTGTGTGTATGTTAGCTTGTTTGTCCCGAAATCAGTCTGATATCCAGCCTATTTAGACACCTTAAACTTAATTTGATTTTAAAAATTGTAACACATCTTTTCAATGCAATGTTTTTTGGTGACTGTCTTTTCGGTGACAGTCTATAGCTGTTAGAACCTCTCTAATGGCCAGGTATAGGGGCGGTGAGCAAATCCCATGAAGCATGGTCTCAGACTTCTCAAGATTTTGAGTTTTTGTGGGATCGCCACCCACGTGTTCTGCTGATCTTTAACTTAAAAGCCTTCCTCTATGGCCTGAGAATGGACAAAGCGTTCAGGGATTTCCATCCCTTTTATTGATGGCTTAATTTGCCATACCTGAATGGGATTCTGTGATTCTGGGATGAATCCTGGAGGCTCAGGGTTTACCATCTGTGGTCATGGTCTCTGTTGCAGGTGCAATGATCTGAGTCAGTCCTTGTTTATGGCTTTGCGGTCCTTATTGCTCTGAGATCATGTCTCACTTCTCCATGGAAGAGGACAATGTGCACCTGTGTACACTGAGGTCCAAACTCCTTCTGAAACTGGAAGAGCTCAAGGCAGTAGTTACAACGAACCTTACTCTGGATTGACAGGAAGGCTTGGGTACAAGCCTTTATCAGCCTCAATATGCAGACCCCTGTAATTTGGACTAAAGGAGGCTCTCCGAGGGCTGGCAGCAGCAGTATGCTGTGATTTGCAATGCAGATCAGTTGCCAGAGGGTGAAATAATACACACTTTACAAGCTATTTATTTCTGTCCCTCTGAAATCAAGCCTCAGAGCACACCTGTTTTTGTTTTAGAAGAGTAACAAGAGGTTGCATCAAAGAAGATGGATGCTTGAAAGGGAAGGAAAGATACCTAGGCTGTGTGTGCGCTGTGCAGTATGTGAAAGCTATCCCAAAAACCCACTGATGTGTGTAATTCATTTTCCCTAGAACTGCTTGATGCACAATAAAAACATACACACGGGACTTGCACTTATATCGTGTGGATGCCTCTGGTACTGAAGTCATTTAGAGGACTATGTTTAGGCAACTAAATTGCTCCTGGAACATTTAGCTGCACAGTGCTGTGCTGTATGGAGGTCTAAGCCATTTCCATACCCTGCACAGTGTCTAGTGTTCATAGACCTTAAAAAGGTTCTGTGTTCCCCCAGCCTAGCCCCGGAGGAGCTGACAGACACCGGAGCAGCTGTGGTGCTCTCAGGTCAACTTCTTCAGGTTGACATGGTATCAGCTCCTTCTCTAGCAGCCCTGCTCCTTCCCTCTCTCTCTCTCTCTTGATCTCTGGTGTTATGCCCTGCCGGGTTTTTGCTCCTGCTGCAGCTGTGGTGGCCACAGGTTAATTTTCTGAGCACAGAAGTAAGCAGGGTTGTGCTGTGCTGCTTCCCAAGGATGGGGGTGTCCAAGATGAATGGTGGTGTGTGCTGCATGGCCAAACGACCCTAACCTTGAGGCAGGTCCGCAGTGGTTGTAAGGAGCGTGTCCAAGGCTGGATGGGAACACAGGCTGGATGGGAACACAGGCTCCATAAGTTGTTCTCAAGGTCATGCTCACTCAACAATCAACTCCAAATGTTGGAGGCACGAAGATGACTTCTGGCCTTCTTTGTCCACCACTATTCCTGGGTTGCATCCCTTCAGGCAGAGCATGGCTTACTGTTTCCCTCCTCATCCTGCCTTCTTGTTTTTCTCTCCCCAGCACCAGTCATCCACTCTTTTCCCCTTTCTTTCCCAGGCTGTTTTAATGCCAAGTTTTTAATGTCAACCTAGAGACAGAAGATCCCTTGTTCCTCCCCAAAATCAGTTGGAAATGTAGCCTCACCCCATACAACCTCTTCTCTCAAAATCATCAAAGCTGATAGCAGCATCACTCTCCTGCATCCTGCCTGCAGGTTTTGGTCCCCTGCAGATGGAGTTTTCATTTAATCAAGCTCAGACTGAATGAAAGCAGCACTATTAATTAAACAATGTCCCATCTGGTGCGTTGCAAATATCTACAACACTGGGAGATTAATATCAATTATATCAGAAGCTGGAGGGATGCTAAGACCTGCAGAGACACACTGTTTGGGTTGTGTTAGAAACCAGGCAGAGGAATAGTGTGGTCCTGTGGAGAGATCTCTGGGCAGGGAGCAGGGAGTGTCTGATCCTGTTGCCAGCTGTGCTGCTGATCTTTGTGTGGCTGGATAAGCCACTCCTGGGAAGGTTTCTTCAGGTGAAAGCAGAGGAGAATTTGGTGTGTCATTCCCAGTTGTACCTTTGAAAATACATCCTGCATTCCCATACCCAGAATCCCTCCACTATAAAATGCTGTAATAATATTCTCCTTTCTTCAAAACATGCTTTAGGAGCTGCAGAAAAGTGTCTACAAGGACTAGGGGTAAAAAGCTGCAACATCTGGTTTCAAATCCCTATTTGTAGTGTCTCAGTTCAGTGTGTCGTTTCCTGGCTCCAACCCAGAAATTCTCCCCGTATCAGTTGGACAGTTCTCGCTCTAAGCTCATGCTTTGGAGAATGCTGGTTTGGAAACCATATTACTTTTTCTACAAATCATACCCCAGCCTAGTGTCATAGCCAGAGATGTCCCAAGTTTCTTATGTGCATCATTATATAACAGCAGCTGTCCAGAAATCCAGGAATGACGATTGCTGTGGAGGCACAGAGCTGATTTCTGTCACATGTGCGGCAAGTCTGGCACATCTGGCACTGGAGCTGTATGGATGAAATAAAATCATTGTTGGACATGTTGAATCTCCACTTTTGACTGTGGTGGCAGTGGTGGGTTTGTGGCAATTTAATCACGGCAGAGTATGTCACTGGATTTGCTTATGAGAGCACAAAGAAATGGGACTAGAATTAAAAAAAAAAAAAAAAGAAAAGAAAAGAAACCAGCTCTATCATGTTATTTTTAGAGCAGCTGGCTTTATCAAGGCAAGGAGTTGTGTGCAGTAAACACTGAATGGCTGTGATGAATAGCTATTCAGTCGGAGATGGAGAAGTGTCACTTCACAGTAAGAAAGGAAAACCTGTGTCTGTGGTAGAAACAGTGATGGTAGATTTGTTATCAGATGTATAAGCTTTGCTATCTTCCATGTTTAGCTTTCAGGGACACTTAAAGGTCACGATGGGGGCTTTCTGAGCAAATGTCCCCTGTCTAAGACCCCAGGGGATAAGTCACGCTGGGCCTTGTTTCCCTGGAAGGCAAAACTGATTTCCAATTACAGGTCCACAGACTTTTTGCTTGAATGGGAATTAAGTCAATCGGATGCCAATACTTTTTTTTCCTCCCTTAATAGATTTCAATAATTATTTTGGCTTTGGGCTGAGTAAATCTAATGTCAGGCACATTGGCCTGCTCAGATTTAAAGCTGCTTTGGCCAGATGGAATAAAGCAGGGGTGGAAGAACTGAGTTAGAACAAATAGAAGCTGTCCCAATCCTCAGACTTAATAATCAGCCTGGCTTGACAGAGTTTGGAGGTTAGAGGAATGCTTAGATGAATAAATGCACTTTTGCATTTCCCTTTCACTCCTGAAAGGGTCCTCGGAAGTTTTCTGTCCCAGATGAGGCCATAGGTGGGCAGATATATCAGGGCCTCTAATGGGAATTCTGCTCCCCATGCTGGAGCAACAGTTTCGCGAGCTGGTCACACAACTTTGTGCTGCTCAGTGCAAGGATGGGGTCCAGGTGCAGCCTCACATACATGTGTAAAAGGAATGAGAAGAAAGTGGCTTTGGGCTTGGTTCTGCAGTCTCCAGCTTATACGGGATCCTGCTGCATGGGGGCATAACTCTTGTTGGGATGCAACTACAGCCCAGGAGAAGCTTCCTCTGGGAAATGGGTTATGGAAAAGGATTTTAATGTAGCTGTCCATATTAACCTGCAAGCAAGTTGCTTAATTTCCTTTGCTTTTCAGGGATTAAGGACATAGGGACAGCTATTCTGCAACACAGACAGCCTTTTCCTTCTCCCTTTGTTGCAATTCATGGGGATTTGGAGGGAAGGATGGGTCATGTTTGCAGGCTACAGAGCTGCCAGCCCTCTTGTGACACCTGTACACAGGAGAGAGGAGTTGTCCTTGGCTTGATACAGGGACACTTGAATGTTGCTGGTTTGTTCCTGCAGAAGTCAGACTCCCTGCTCCCCAGCCTGTAATGGAAAGATCTCCCTTTTGGGTCTATATTTAGCCTTCTCCTCTGTAGAATTTATTTTATTTTATTTTATTTTATTTTATTTTATTTTATTTTATTTTATTTTATTTCATTTCATTTCATTTTGTTTTATTTCAAGTTTAGGCCTCAGAAAGATGTGAAAGAACAGTTGAATGAGACCTGCCCAGAAAAAAGGAATGGAAGAAAACAAAAGCTCAAGCGCTGTTTAGCTGTAATGTTTTCTCCTGTGTGCTGTGGGTTGTCGCTGAGAGTAAAAACTGAGCAGAAAGTTGTAGCTGAGGAAACCTCCAGAGAACTGGCATCTTCAGAAGCCTTCCAGATCTAGAACCAGGAGGAACAAAGAAATAAAGTTGACCTTGCAGATGCATTGAACCTCTCCAGGATTCTGGGAGATTTCCAGGTGAAAGCTCTTACAGATCTAAAGCAAGGCAGGGAAAAGGGCTCATGTTTGCTCCAGGCTAATGGTGGAGATCTGAGTGGGTTAATTATTTTCTGCTGACCTCATCAATCTGAGGTCAAACTGGTGTTCTCAACTAATTGAGGTTAAGGCCTCCTTGGCAGAGACAAGGGATTGTAGCCACCTCTGAAATAAGATTTGGGGATGGTACGCAGCCATGTAGATCTTGTTTGCACATCTGTCCCCTTGTAAAATCTACATGTTTATTTTTATTGATGCTCTTACGGTTTGACAAATACATTTTTTTATGAAGAGAAACATAATTAACTTAAGTCATTTATATTAATCAGAAGGGGGAAAAATCATGCAAAACAGGTAATTTTGCACTGAACAAGTTGGGTAACCTAGTGAATATAGATGATGCTGATTTATGTGTTTACAGAAAAGTAACACTGGGCTGGGGGAAGAAAACAGGCCAGGAAAACAGACTGTTAAATGATGTTCTATGATTTCTGTGGAGTCCTGCTCAGGAGGTGTTTCAAATGTAAATGCAAGTTTTCAGAGTGCTTACTGGGACTAAATTACTCAGAATGACAAAGCAAGACATTATTAGAGTCACTGTTTCTAAATGATGGGCTGACCCTCAGTCCCACAACTGAGCCTCACTGATGAGTGTTTCCACTCGTTTGCTTGACTGGGATTTGTAGGGCAAAGCCATTATTTCTACCAGGGAGATGGTGCATTTTGCAAGAAAGCAAACGCTGACATCAAACTCACTTCCTTCTCTCTAGGACTTCCGTCAGTTCCTAGTGGGAAAAACCACAGGGTTGAAATGTCGACCTCATGGAATCAGTAACAAAATTCCTATGGAATTCAAGGGTGCTGGACTCACCTGTAACACAGCAGGTAGCTGTACAACCAGGTGCTACATACATGGAGGGGAATGCTCCCTAATCGCATTTGATGCCCTAAAATGTGCATATTGAAGGCTTTGTGGTAGGTGTGTATTGAAAAGCATCTTGGTCTTTTAAAGACACAGTAAGAACAAATGATTTACCTTCAAAGACATGTCTAGATGAGTATCTCAGACCTGTCACAAGCACTTGAAACCTCAGGGGAAAGATAAATAAGTCCTAACGTACCCCAGCAGTTTCACAATGGACTCTCTCATGTTTCCTCTAAATGAAACAGGGGGAAAACCAGGCACAAGGCTCTTCTTAACTTCATATCTCCAAGAGGAGCCATTTCTTCACATATGCAATGCCTTTTTATCAGCACCTGTCACAGTTCTGAACATAGCAGTCTCAGATTCACAGCTTTGTTTGCTCAGGTTCCCTAACGTGACTAGATTTTGGAGTCATATTTTATTAATATTTTAAACAATCAATAATTAAAAGCAATAAACTTTGTTGGAAAGCTCCTTTTATCCCAGAGGATTTCAGAGAGGTTTGCAGACTGTGTGCACGGAGCGCAGGGAGCACAGAGCCACCTCTGTGCTGGCACAAGGCAGCAGTTTAACAGTGAGCAGCTTAACGTGTGTGGGAAAGTAAATGAAAAATATCACTTGCTACTTCATCTTCAGCAGAAAATGTGGGGAGGTGAAATATAATGATTCTGTAATGTTTCTGCAGGCATTTGTCCAAGACTGCAAAACACTGATACTGCTATAGTAAGGATGGGACTTGGGTACTCCTGGAAATGAATTCAGCTCTAGCAAAACCAGCCCATTTGTAGCTTTTAATGCTTGTTGCCTGCCCTCACTGGCGTGGGGATACGGCAGGTATGGATGTGTTTCCTCCTGCCTTCAGCAGGAGGCACCGGGAAGCACAGAGGTGGGGACCTCCAAAGGTTTGATCTGAAAATAGAGCAAACATTTCTACCTATAACAGTTATTAAGCACAGGCACCAGGTACTTTGGGAAAGGCTTGTGTCTCCATCACCAAAATGTTGTGGTCCAGACTGGGTATTTTCTAAAGATCAGGCCAAACAGAAATGAATCAGGAAAGCCCTAATGTCTCTGTGACGTGGAAGGTGATCAGGATGTTTTCTTTCTGGCTCTGCTGTTTGCAAATTGCTTCACAGTTCAGGCTCACAGTCCTTTTGGATTCCAAATTGTTTTGCTCCCAAAAGGAGGGATCCATGCCAGTGGTTAATTTTCAATAACATTTGCTTTAATGTTGCAGTTCAGGCTTTTCTGCAAATACATACTAAGGACTGTCCATTTTTATTTCAGTCTCAAAAACTACTGAATATTTTATTCAAAGAGTTTTAATGAGGAATAAAAAAAATTCCCACACACAGGCAGAGAGCAGGCCTGGAAATCTTCATTGTAAAGCTTCTCAATATTATAAACAATTGAAAGACCTGATTGAAAGGTTTTAGGAAATTTCTTGCCGGGATCTAAGCCACCAGGACATCTTTCACTGTCCCAAGCCTAGTGTTGATACTGATTAAGCTTACAGGGAGTTGTAAGAGGCAAAACCTTTCATCTGCTAAGATCTCTTATATCCCTTGAGTTAAACATGGGGGACACCTTGAAAGAATGAGCAAAACTAGCATATGACGGGGTGTGAACACTGGCAACTTGGACTGTTAAATTATTACGTGAGCCACACTCAGTGTAAGCCTCTTTCTGTGCCTCTGCAGGGTAGATTTATTGAGGTTTTATTCTGGTGCAAGCAGATCACTTCAATTTGCATCTGTGAAAATCTGAACTACTGCTCTGATGCAAGTCGTGCCACATCAGGCATATTGTTGTTGTTCTTATTATTATTACTAAATCTGTCCACTATAGACAATGGCCAGCGGTTTGGAGCGTGCAGTTATCCATGGGAATATCGGTACCAACAGACCCTTGGAACAGAAATGGACGAAAGCTGCTCAATAATAAATTCAGTGCTTTGTGATTTATGCACATTTGCAGAAGTCCCAGAGAATTGCCATTCTTTGCTTCACTGTTTACCATCTTCAGACAAAGAATACAAGAGCCTGTGAAAATAGTCCCTATTGAATGTTGTCGGAATAGTGATTGGTTTTTCCATAACGTTTAGCTCCGCGGTCGTCTCTTTCTGCCTTTCAGTAACCACGTAAGTGGCGTTGCACTGTAGATAAGTGGTGTCGTCTGGGAGTACGCTCTAATCACGTCAGCTCTGCGGCAGCCTCCCACACACAGCTGGGGTGGCACAGTTTGAAGTGTGCTCTGCTTTTTTACACAGAAGTGGGGGTAAGACTGACTGGTGGGAGTTGAAAAAACCCAAATCTTGGTTTGTTTTTCAGAATAAGTTTTGATTAGACAATTACTCCTGTAGAGGCCCAGCTGCATTGCCTGAATTCAGTTTCATCTCTCTTTAAACACCGCCACCTATTTCTGTTCCTCCTTCCCCCTTATCCTGTGATCCTGGCTGTGGCTTTACCTGTTCTGTCCTTGAGCTTCTCTACAGCTGAGAAAAACTCCTCGATAGGTGCTATTCAGCATCAGGGCAGCCTCCTTCCTCTCAGCCTTCATCTCTCCTTCTAACCCACCTTTCCTCCTGCTCGGGTTTTGTTTCTCAGTTGAGCATCTTGTTATCCTGAGGGTCAAGGACACTGGATAAAACCAAAGGGTTTAGGCTTTCTGTTTCCCATACGGAAATTTTCAAGGGGCTTTTGCGGAGCCTTCCAAATGATACGAATTGCAAAGCAAAAAAACCACTGCTTCTCCTTTCGAACACTGGATATTAAGGGTATGGGCACACAAACACCTTACATCTCGCTGCATGTCAGCAACTTCACAGCAGCTGCTAGTGTGTATCCTCTTTTCCCTTTGTGCATGCGAAAGAGCATTCCCCTTTTGCTGTGGGGAAGAAGCTGCCTCTCATTTACCATGGATTAAGAGTGCACACACGCATAGGCAATCATAACAACTTGTGCTGCAGTGTGCTCTCCACCTCATCGCGTGACACCTCGTTCATCATGAATGTGACTCCCTGTCACGCCACTGACAATAGCAGGAAGCCTTGAACCCTCCTGTTCCTTCTCCTCCAGTCTCTGCATCTTGCTGACTCCTTCTATTGTTTTCTGTCCTCCACATTTCGTCTTACAGCAGCCAGGGGAACCGCTCAAGTTATATTTCTCATTGAAGAGAAGAAGCTAAGAGTGATAACCCGAGCACAGCAGAGCTTTTGATGCCCAAAGTGCTTTGCCTGCACCCACATTGCAGATGACAGACAGCTGGTAGGTGACAGTCTTTATTTTCCAACCTGAGGAAAAACTGCCCGCCCGTGCTGAAAGGAACATATCACCCATGGTTTGCAGGTGAAGTGCCATGCCAAGGGCCATACTGTGCACAGGAGAAATGGTCTTATTTCTGCAGACACACTGCTTCACACTGTAACCAGACTCAGCAGTCAGGCATGATCCCATACGACACAAGAAACCCTGACTGTGGGGAAAACTTAAGGGCTGCAGTCAATTTTTTTGTTGTCTTTCTTTTGCATGTGGTATATCGTTTTGACCATCACTGAACAGATTTGAGAAATAAGGCCCATTCCTGAAGATCTATGATCATGAACACTGCTGAAAATGTGTCTAGCTTGCTAGATGTGCTGTCTTGGTCTAATTTCTACTTAGAAAAAGATGGCAGATATTAGTCAAAAAGTTTGCCCTGAGGAAATGGTATCACTTACGCTGGGCTCATATGCCTTTTAAAATACATTTGGCAAAAAGGTGCAAACAATTTCATCATCATTATTTTAGCTGATTTTGGTCTTATTAAGACTTTACACTTACAGTCACATCTCTTCAGTAGATCTCATTATTGTGCAAATATGAGCAAATAATACCATCATTTATCTTTTACAGATAAAAACTGTGGCACAAAAGAGGAAAATGGTAAACTCAAGGTTAAATCTAGACTGCAGTTCAGGCCTAAAAAGTGCCCTTATTTTTTCTCTCTGCTTCCTCCCTGAATTTTCACTTCCTATCTTATATTCTTGTACACTGTTCTGATGCACTATTAAACAGCAAACACATTCCTTCCCTGAGGGATATCACTCAGGTGGTCAAATTGTCCCTGTGTTTCAATGTCTATAGAACATTTTGAGGCTTTTCCCAGGAAAAAAGGTGTTCCTGGAATTATTTCTGGGATAGGAGTATGCCAAAATGACCTTGACTTTGAAGGCACTTCTGAGCCCAAATATTACTATAGTTATAATCCACTAGAATAAAAAAGCAGCTGAATCTTTGGTCAGGAAGTCCAAAACTTTGATGTTTGACTCCAGTTTCTGCATTTGGACTCCCTTTCTAGCCAGTTTCAGTGCTGAGGATCCTGCTGATAGACGGTTGTTGTCCACAGAGTATGGGCCAGTATCTCTTCTTTTTTTGGGGCTGCTGTTTAATATCCAGAAAAGCTAAGAAACACAATGAGTATTTCCGGATAGTTACTTTCCCATGGAAATAATTGCTGTACCTGGCACAGAGGTCCTTGACAGTGCTGGAAGGCTCTGTGTGTTTTGGACAAGACAAGAGCCATCAGTGTCACTCAGAAGATCATGTGCAAGGATCTGCAACAACACTAGGGAAAAAGCTGGAGAAGTTTTGGGTTTTTTTTGGTTTTTTTTTTTTTTAATATGAAACTGACCACTAAAATGGTCTCTTTATGATCAAATGAACCACATACATTTTTTGTTGCTTTTGGTTGTAAGGTTCTCATGACTACTATGAACCGAGCACAATTTCTGAGGTTATCAGATGTGCTTATTCATTTGTTTCTCATGTGCTGTTTTAAAACTATGCCTGCATCTAGTACTTCACGTAAAAGGTGAGTTTTAACACTACCTGCTGGCAGAATAGGAGCAACAAAATTCTTATTGTCCCTGCCAGATGTCCTTGAGCAGCTGTAAACTGGAGGCGGGTTGGTGATGGGTGAGGGGCTTTTGCCATCAAAGAAGATAGTCTCATCCAGGACTGAATGGGCAACACATTCATATTCCCGTACCACCACTCAGATATTCTCAGACGATTAAGCAGGGGAAATGAATTTAAAAAGGAGTACTCTTTGGTTTGGCTTCTTGAAATTACTTTTATTAATCAACATCGATTTTTAGAACATTTTTTACATAATAGTGTCATAATTTTTCCTGTTAAAGAGCGAAGCAGGGAACCTGGCAAAGGCTTGGGAACTAATGAATCTGATTTTGTATTCCACGTGCTGTGGCCCAGAAGCCGGGCTTTCTTTATTGAACCTTCTGGCAGGCTCTTTGTTAGAGCCATTTTGTAAATGAGGGTTTGTAAGCCTCGATCATGGAAAACGATCATTGTCCATAACAGTGGATGGTTCAAGGCCCTGATTAATAGCAGCGAACAAAGGCTTTCACCTTGAAGGTCACCCATTCAGATTTAGCCCAATCGGGCAGTGACAGCAACTTCTTTGCTTCTCAGAACTGTAAGGGACAAGAATGATGGACAGAAACCCAGGCAGCAAATTGCACCACAAAAATATACACTGGGGGTGAGAGGGAGAATACTCATATCTCTAGGGACACCTAGTACAAGGGCTTAATTTATCTGCTAATGTCCCCAGAGACCTGTTGTGTTAGAAGGCTCTGCAATGCCTGTAGGAGAAGCCTCTCTCTCTATGTGGTCTCTTTAGGGAGCCTAAATGGACTAATTAGCTTAAGTGGGTCATGTAAGTACTGCCCCAAATGTGAGTCCTAGTGGCAGGCTTGTTGGGAAGGCTGAGAAGCAATTGGGTGTCACTAAGAACTGCTTCTGCCATGCTACATGGCAAGCGAAGTTGTGTGCATAAAGAGTCCACGAGATTTTATCACTTTCCTGGCACAGGTATTTCCTATTTCCCTCCATTTTTGTGTCTCCTTCTGGCTGTGGATTCCTCTGTAAGATTTCTGGGACAGAAACTATTATTTCCTGCGATCATACAGTGCCTGGATCATTGAAGAGAGCTGAACCTCTTACTGCCTCTGATTGCCATTAAAAAAAGCAGTATGTTGTACAGGAGATAATTTCACTGGTTCTCCTTGTGCTGACTCTGTTTTGTTGAAAGATTTTGGGACTGCATTAAGACTGCCAAGAAGATGTGACTGGAACAGAGATGTGCAAAGTCTGGTTTCTTGTGAACATGCAAAACCTGTGAAGATGTGTTCATGAAATGAGAGACTGACCCTGAGGAAATAGAAAGTTTCCTTGCCATCTTTAAACTGATTTATACATACCTGCTGGACTGATTGGCCAGTCAAGAGTCCATTGAAGATCAGGAGGAGAACGTAGATATTTGGATACAGTCTTGAATCAGTGACGTGGCTAGATGTTAGACGAGGGGGGAAGACCGAATAAAGAGCATGCAATAAAGTGGATCTGTAGGAATGGGGAGGAAAGAGCAATAAGGCAGTTTATTGCTGATTAAGCATCAGCTAATCATTCCATTAATCAGAAAATCAAAACCAGACTGCTGGATGGTTGGGTCAATTCACTAATTCTCATTAGCAGCAAAGGGAGAGAAGGGAGAGGAGGGTCACTGGTGTGACGTCCCCATACTGCTTTCCAAGTAACTTGGGAAAAGAAGGTGCCAATGGAATATGAATGTGAAAAAAAGTGTGAAGGACAGTGTAGTTGTGACTTCTAGGACAGAAGGAATGAGGATTTCTGCATAGGACTGAATGAAGTAGGTAGCAAACCCATCTCCCTATCATGGAGCAGGTTTGCAGTTGACCTTAGACACCACTGGAGCCATGCTTGGAGATGAGCTTACCTTGGCCACATGTGTCTTTGCTCTCTGAGTGACTTGATGTCAGGAAAAAAACATTTTGAGCATTGTTATCTTAATAACAGTGGAATAAATCCTTTATTTGAGAGGGTCATGGCTCTTGGGTTAGTGTTGGAGGCCCTGGCATCAGACACTAAGATTGCGCCTCCATGCAGGCAAAATGAGTTTTACTTTGCTTAAAAAAATTATTATTTCTCACAACGGTATTTGGTTATGCTTCCCAAACACTTTTTACTGCATACTCCAAAGTGCTTTATAAACTTCATGAATTTAGCTTCAAAACTTGAACTACCTTTCTTAGCATCTCCTCGTGTTCACCCTTGCCCTACTTTTGTATGTGATCAGGGAAGTTAGGGTATGAGTTGCAAAATGTGAATTTAACAGTGCACCACTCACAACTAGAATGAACTTCCAACTGCTAATTATTCACTAGAAAAGTTCATGGATGACTGTGAATAACAGATACATCTGAGAGTTTTCCAGTCTGCCCTGGACAATTCATAAGCACAGAAATGGCAACATTCATTGTGTGATTCATTTGTTGTGAAGTGTTTACTTGGCTCTGCTCCCATGTCTGTAACACCAAGCCAACAACAGTAGGACCCAAACAGACTTTCTCGTAAGATATCCAGAGCTTCCTTTTTTCAAATCTGGCCAGAAAATACAAGAAGAACAGCCTTTCTTGTGGCATTTTATTATTTCCAGTCTCTCTTTGATCCTAGAAGCACAGAAGCAGCAGAAAACCAGAAGTGAATGAACAGAGAAGAGATTCCTTAAAAAAGATCTTTCTCAAGCAGAAGTTACTTGTACCCAGCAATTCCTTCATCAAATCCAGTCTGTGCCTGTGTGCTGCCTTGCACGAAATCACACTGAACAGTTATAATATTCCCTTTGGGATCCTGTGAATTTTAAAGCCTCCAGTGAAACCTCAGGTGAACACAGAGGGGCGAAGTGGAATCAGTACTTGTGTTTTTCCTGTACCATTTCTCCAGTATGGCTGGAGATAAGTAAAATGCATAAGTCGGGATCCTGCAGCAGCCTTTTAAGAAACCTTTATTTAAAGACACCTGTGGACACTCAGTACTGTGCTGTCAAAACTCAACCTGACCCTGGGTAGCCTAGCTGTCAGCTAGGTCTATAGACCTTCCCTTGCCTCTTCAGTTATTGAATACCGTGCGAGGACTGTCAGCTCGAGCTCTCTGAGGTGGCTTTCAGTGTTGTTGGCTCCAAAGTTTTAAAAAAGAAATTGTCCCTGAAATCCTGATTTTGGTTTACAATCACAAATCTTAAAACTGCTGGGGATATTTGATATTTTTGGCTCTGGTTATTGAGCAGTTAGTGTATCCCAGTGGTCATATTTTCACATGTCTCAGCAACTACGAGAGCTAGAGAGACTAGAAGAACAAAAAAAAAAAAAAGATCCTCCTGCCATCTCTGGACTCCAGGAGATGAAGCGCTCAGTAAAACACTGGCTTTATGAGAGCTGGCAAAACTCATTCCTGTTCTTTCTCTGGAGGCTGGCCTCATATAGCATTTTCTCCTCTGTTTCCAGTGTGTGTTTGTCAAAACATTTCACTCTTCCTTTTCAGCCTGTGTGGTGACTACAGATGATCCCCGCTCCTCCCTAGCCCCCTGCCTTGTTTCGACTCGACAAGCGTAATGCTTTTAGGTAACAGATGCTCGGCTGCCTAAAGATGCCACCTATAATGGGGAAATAATCTCCTGAAATGGAAAGGGAACATTAGCCTGGGCTTTGACATGTCAGATCTGAGAGGAGAGTGGAAGGGTTCTGGCAGCAGCCTTAGGCAGAGCCCGGCTGGCAGGGTTGCCATAGCAATCAGCCTGTTTATCACATCAAGGTCCCCGTAATGAAACAGCAGAAGATGTAATTCAGAGAGCACTGAAAGTAAAATATACATATCAGTGTGTATTAGGTTGCAAGAAAAGTGAGCAAAGAGATCGAACTGTCTCAGTGGTTTATGAATAAATGGAAAGACCGAACCTCCTTTTGCTTTGAATAAAATAAACAACAGATTTTTCAGCAACTTCAGTGTCAAGAGGTGATACTGATCAAATTACAGATATTGTTGTGGCACAAGTACAAACTGAGAGAGGCATTCAGATGTGCAAACTAAACTCGCACTTAATTCACATGAAGAATCACCCTGTGTTGGTTAATGATAGCTTTTCTATTCCTCCCATTTTCATTGAAAGAAATGGTCAGGCAATCAGAAAGTAGTGTTAATTTGGGCCTTGGTTTGAGCAGTGTGAAATAACCTGTAAAAGCTGTGATGGCTTATTGGATAAGACAGTGTTTGCCTATAGAATAGAGATCACCTTGTGGGAGGATCCAATTTTAAGAATAAGAAGATTGGAGCTATGGGATAATAACAGATGGATGCTAAAAATTTGGTTAATTCTTGCACTGTTACTGATATAAGCACAACCCTGTGCTATGCCAGCTCCTATACAAATTTAGCTGATTACAAAGGCTAGCAAGATCAGCCGCTTAGTTCAATCAGGAAGAAAGGCAATAGATTTGATTGAAAGAAAAAGGCAGCTCCAGGCATCGGTTTGTGTGAGATGTCTGCTGTAAGCGCTAACCTGCTTAACCAGGCTTTGAAGGTCAGGCCACACGTTACTGGAGGAATCATTCCTCTCGGATTCACAAAAAGTTCCCGCACTTCACCTGTGCCTTCAGATTCAGTAGGTGCAAACGAGCAAAACGCGGTTATTACCCAGCCAAGCGCAGGAGCCCTTGAGGAGGGAAACGAGGGCAGAGACCCTCACCCTCCCACAGGCCCCGGGACCCCGGCGTCCCTGCAGACTGTCTGCCTCCCCATGCAAGTGGCCTTCAGGCGGCTTCTTGACTGGGCGTCTGCATACATTGCTGCTTTGGTTTGCCCTGGAAAGCTTCAGAAAGAGAGAAAGGGGTGTGTGTGAGAGAAACTGAAAGCTGATGGTCGGGGTCTGCTGTGGCACTCTCTTCATAAGGGAAGACAGAGAGGTCTGGAGGGTTAATAATACACACGGATAAATAAGTCCAAAACATGCACCAAAGTATAATGTTATAACTGAGTAAACTATACGCTTCAAAAGATCCCTGCTTACATATTTAGCCAGCATAGACTGTGCATCTACTCACGCTGTACTGTGTGTATTTGAGTGACTGGAATAATTCCCGAGGTTAATTACTAAACTAACCAAAGGCCTTGACTCATTTGGAGCTGATGGAGACCACTGCACTTATTCCTCAAATTTATCAAGCAAACACAATTATGCTGGTCATGACACATGGCTTGACTAATAGCACAGGCGTATTGGACTAAAAACCCCCGCCTTGGCATGTGTCTCTCAGCCACAGGGAAACTCACACACCGTAAGATGGGAGCTGATGTGGGAGGGAAACACCCACTGGGTGTTCCCCCTGCTGCCTTGCTTTTAAATTACATTGCATAAGTGGAAACTACAGAAATATATGATATTATCTTCCTTGGAAGCTTGGGATATGGTTGTGGATAGTTCTCACTAAGGGGATTTCTGATTGTAGGATACAAAGCAATCTAGCTGGCTATAAGTGGGTCAGTAAGCAAGACGAATGCATATCATTGAGGTCTTTGAGGTGGTGTCTGAACCAGCTGACAGTGAACTTCCACCATGGTTTTCAGTGGGAGCAAGAGCTGTGAATAGCTGGAGAAGAATGGCTTCAAGCCATCTGAGAAGCCCAATGCAACCTGCTGATCTAGCGTCTGCTTATCAGCCTTTGCAAAGACTGGCACATATGCAATCGGTGTAACTGCATGTCAGTGGGCCACTGCCACACGAATGAAAAGTTCCTCTCACTGGCTCACCTCCTCTGCAAGCCTGCATCGGTGCTTCATCTCCTCATCTTTCGCTGCACATTGCTGCACCCCGCACAATTGTCCTTGTTCAGAAGGTTTCTCCAGGAGGAACTTATTTCCCTAAAGTGAATATCTTTTTAAGTATGCATTCTGACAGACACGCACAAAATGACAAACCTGTAAGCAGATATGAAAGGAGGGCAATGAATCTATAATTTCCAAGGTTGGTTAACTTATAATCTGAAAGTCTTTTCCACTTCTAAGGTAACAATAATTATATCCTTGAAAAATGTGATTATGTTCCTGATTCAACACTAACTTTGGTGTGCAGTTATGGGCATCCCTACTTAATAAAGCCTTTAAATATATGATTAGATCCTACTAAAGCCCACTCTTAAGAGTTTAGCTGAAGTGGCACTTAATTCATTACAGCTTTAATAGAAACTCTACAAATCCTACCTAAATATGAAATAATGAAGCAGGAAGTATCATCCATAACACCAGAATGATGACATTTATTAACAGAGGTAGTCTTGAGCGCTATCTACATTTAATATAGTTTTTCCTCTTTGGTTAATCGGGGCTGCAACTTGGCTGCCCTGTAAGAGCACTGGCTGCAGCGCCTTTGATGATAAATTTCTTACCCGCCTGTACCATTTTGGCTGTGAAGAAGTCATTGAATGGGACAGCCCAGGTGTCAGGCAGCTGCCCAGTTTATCTATTTTCAAGTGGGAAAATAGGGAATGTGATTACAGAGCTAATGTGGGAAGACTTGACCTAAGAAGCTTGGGGACTGCTGATTTAGAGTAATATGTTTCTTGAGGAAAAGAAAACAAAACAAAAGAAAAGAAACTACCTTTGAAGCCTGGACAGGCTTTATGATGATCCTTTTAAAGTTTGAACATGTGGGTGTTTCATGTAGCAGGATTTGGCAGAAAAGCCAGCCCTGCTTTATTTACAATCTCTTTATCTTCTGGAAGACCTGGTGCACTTTAGCAATCAAAAAGACAATGTAATTTTGACAATTTTTTAAAAAAAAGAAGAAAAGGGGAATGGAAAAGAAGTTAAAAGCACTTGTTTGCTCTATTATTAGATTGTTTTATGTGTATTTGTGATCACACAAGCGCTCTTGCCCTGGTCACAGATACCAGCGCTCCTTTTCTGTGAACTGATGTGAATGAAAGGTTTGGTCATTTGCTGGAGTGAAAAACATTTTTTCTGTTTAAGTAGGAGCCAAATTGAAGGAGTCAGTGTGTGCCAAGGAGAAAGTAAGATGAATGAACCTCTTGCACCATACCAATAAGAAGTCGATGCAGTCTTTGAGGACAGGTTATCTGTATGCATACTGCTTATGACATAGGCACCGGTGGTGCTATAAAGTCAAGGAGCTTAAAATCAGGCAGATAGATGGTAATTAAAAGAGGTGTTTCCCATGGACGACTACAGAGACACTGGTCTGCAGCAGAAGGTGTAGAAGGAGAGTTTGACATATATCTGTATGCTTCCAGAAATGCATCCCAGTGACAGGTGACACCACTTGCAGTGTGCAGAGCCACCTGCTCCTCTCCCTGGATGAGGTCTGGTAGCTGGTGCAGGGCTCACGGCAGGAGAGAAACACTGCTACTGAGTCTCGCTTTGTCATCTACTGGTCCCTGGTTTGGAGGCAGAGCTTCATTTAACTGCAGATTGTCATTGCTGGGCCTGGTCTGCATGCAGGTATAACTCCCATTCAAAACACCTAGCTGTCCTTGCGTGGCACTGATGAGAGCTGGGATCACTGGTCTCTTTAATAAACTCTTGCATGCACTGGCTACTGATCAGCCCAGGGTGCTGTGCTTGCTTCCCAAACTTGGTAGATGTTTCCTGGATCTAACTCCCATGAATTATTCTCCCTGAGTTTGAGTTATTCCCCCAAATCCTATAGAGACTTAGGGATCCTATGGCTGAAATACCCTAATGGTTCAGGATTGTTACGATTTACAATCCTAATTAGGTCCCTCTGTGCATTATGATTGATTCTTTAATTGTGGGATGGCCTGCTACACTTCTCAACAGGATTTCTGTCTCATTCAGTGAACATGATTAGCCCTGCTCTGTGGGGTCCTCTTGGCTACATTTCCAGTCCTCAGATGGCCTCTGAGTTTGTGAGTCTGGGTACAAACCTTGTGCCCAGAGTGCAGGTTAGGGAGAGACTTGAATGTGTATCTACCCCTTCTTACGCCCTCATTTCCACAGAAAGGAAACCCTGGCACACAACAAAGAAGGAAACCACTGTATTCTCCAAAAAAGTGGCCAGTCTGGATAATCAGGGAAATGGGTTTTAAGTGCCTCTGCAGGTAAGGCAAAGCACAGCTTACGTGCCATCCATCTTTCCCTGTTGCAGACGTTAGCAGGAAATGTTCGCAGGAAATGTTCACAGCAAATGCAGTAGGGGCCTGGAGAAGACGGTGGAGGGGGTCGTCGTGGTTGGATCAGTGTGATGCTGCCTGGAAAAATGGATTCTGTCTGTGCTGCAGCCTCAGGGCTCGTGTGTGAAGCTGGGCAGAGAGATACTAACTCTGTGTTTTCCATATCCTGCCTGTGCACGATTCGAGCTGTGGAGCCTGCCTTGTAAAACAGAGGAAAGAAATCAGCAACTGGACTCAAAGAAATTAAAGTGCCACAAAACCTCGCATCCCCTACCAAATCAGGATTTTCAAATGAAACACCCAGCACTGCTGGACATTTCAGATGTACTATCTCACTGTCTCAGTTCCCCATCTCCATGGGAAGCAACAATACCACATTGTTTCTCAAGATTTGTTGTGTGTATCAATTAGTTAGTTTATGGAAACCACTCAAACACTGCAGTGATGAATGCTTTAAAGAACTTATGATTAATGTAGTCTTCAGATTAGGTCTTCACAGTGTACATAAATAAGGCCTGAGGCTATACATAGAAAAATGAAGATAAAATGAAATACTGAGCAGCTGCTTCTATGGGGAGCAGATCCACTGTGCACTCCAGGTGATGAAGGTCCTCAGAGGTGGAGTATGTGGGCATGAAATTAAAGACCATAACACGCACCTTGCCCACACAGGACGGAGGTAAGCTTGCACAGACCTCTTTTTATTGTTATCTTTGAGTTTACAACTTTTCAACATTTTAATTCATTTCATCTGAGGGTTTTTTATGTACTTCATGTACTGAGACACAGACACGACTCAAAGAGCTGATTTATTTCTGCCTGGGTACACAAAGGATATTTAAAAAACAAGAAAACAACCCTCTCACGTAAATAACTATAACAAATGCTGGAAGTCACATGGCTGGTAGTGACATGCTGGTGCAGCCTTGTCATGAATAATATGAGGGACATGGTCCCCATTGAGGAGTGCCAATATAATGCTCTTCCCTGGGTCATGTTGCGTAGTCTCCCTACCAAATCCCAGCCCCAGGTATCCATGGGATTATCTCGGTATCCTGTATTCCTGGGCAAGGAGCCACCACTGAGTGATCTGCCGACTTGTTGAGGAAGGACTGTCAATCCAGCTTTCCCCTCCGTCTTGTCTGCTTCAGAATTTGGGTGCAAAAATAGTACCTTGACTTTCTCCCAACCGTTGGCAGTTCAGCTTCAATTTAGTGTGAACATGAGTCTCATGGTTGCCAGCAGCATTAAAACACTGGACCATGTTTTCTGGCTCAGCTTGAGTGTCTCAGGAAGCCTATAGCGAGTGCTTCCCAGCTGGGAAAGGCATGGTCACCTGGGAGCTGGTTCCAGCCCTGCCTCCCCATCGTTTTAGCGCAGGGGGAACCGCAGACGAGCACTGAGCTGGTGCTGCTGGTGGAAAGTCCTGGGGAAGTAAATCAGAATAGCTCAAGCTTCTGTGAAGCATGGTCTGGGCTAGTGATGAATTAGCAAACAGGAGCCAGTGAACTTCTAATCCTGAGGTTTGGCATTCATCCCTCAGTCTAAATGAGGTTAGAATGCAATCCAGCTGAAGCTTAGGTGTCTTCTGTCCTGGCTTTCTTCACTCAGGTGCATGAAAAATGTGGGGTCTAATCAGCTGGTGGTGTCCCAGCCTCAGAGACCTTCAGCAGGATAGCAAACCGTGCATCTCACCTGCCAGGGGCTTCGGGCGTTTTTTCTGCAGTAATGCCTCTGCTATAGCTTTTCCTGGGAGACCAGACCCAGAATTAGCAACAGTGGATTTCTTCCTCTCACCCCCCTTCCTTGCCATATGCACTGTCTTGCTGCACAGGATCTGAGACCCCTTTCAATAAACTAGTGCTTTGCTGTGGAGGGAATCCAACCTATACTAAATTACAGCTAGGCCAATCAGAACTTGCTGGTTCAGTTTAAAAGCAAAGAATCCCATATAATTTTCTGCATGTATGTTTTTCCTGCATATTCTTTAGCTTTGCCTTGGCATTTCTATAGCTGTAGGAGACTATTACCTTGTCAACAATGGTCTATTGCATTGACATTATCTCTTAATTACACAATTACTTTTGTTATGTACTCTAGTACAAGCAATAACAGATTTGAAGTACTTCAAGCAAATATCGTTCTAAAGGTTTAAAAGAAAAAAAAGCCAACAAAAATCCCAACCCAATCTGCTAAGTTTAAGTACTTTTTTGTTCTCTTGATAGATTAAGGGAGCAATTGTACAATTAGTGCTAGAAAAGGTGTAGGTAAAGTGGTGATGCTTGTCAGGCTTGGTAAAATGATGCTCTTTGTCTTCTTCTCCTGAAAGATGTGTCAAGAGAACTGGGCTACTTCACTCACATCACACCTTGTCATATTGCCATGGGACCCCTCAAAAATGAACTGGGTCCAACCCAGATCATGCTGCATGGCTAGAGTCAACCTGACAGCAGACTGCATCTGCTAGCTACACCATTAGGGAAGTGCTGGCCTGACTGCAGTCCTGGGTACCTATGGGGTCATATCCAGCACCAGGTACAAATCTGTGATAACTCCACTGGGTCTTCACTTCAGAGAAGCTAACCTGGGATACCATGCTGGCACCACTGTTGCCTGAAAGTACACTGGAAATGCAGCTCACAGCCAGGTACTCTGACAACCCACTGCCATACCTACCAGGTTATCACTGACTGGCAGCTGCATCATGCCCCAGACTTGCTCCCAACGAGGTCAACAATACTTTGCCATTGACCTTGAATGACAGCAAACTCGGGACTTTGTAGCCTAGATAAAACTGGTGCATTTGGCAAGTATTTTATTTTAGAAACAAATCTCCTTAGCCCCTTAAAAATCTAACACTGCTGACTTTCAGACTTACTACTTTTTCCTACAACCCTTGCTTTGCCTCCTGACAAAATCAATATCCTGAAAATAAATAAATAAGCATACAGTGCAAGCATCTAAATTGAAAAGCAGCAGTTGGCAGAGCCATGCATCTTTAATCTGGATTTAGTGAGCCAGTTAGAGCGAAGCTTGGCAAGACCCCTCAGGCAAAGCATTCAACAAACTTACTGTACTGCACTTAAGAAGTCCATCAGTCCTTTCCCCTTTACACAGGTATAAAAGAGCCACAAGGCGGGAATGCTTCCAGTCACCTCTCCCACAGCTCCCCTCAGCCTCTCTCCTGGGATAACGGAGGAGGACGGTGGTGGCTGTTGACTGAGGCTTTGTCTGTCGACACAAAGGAGGGGACAAGCCCCCAGGATTGGTGGGGAGAAGAGATGGGACGAAGCTGGAGGAGCAGACTGTAGGTGTAAACATCTGTACCAGCTTCACTGAGGTTCTTGCATTGCCTCAGCCCTTCTCTGAAAGGAAATGTATTTGGAAAGGAGGGTCCTATTTCAATAGAGGGTGGGATTTTTTTTGGTTTGGGAGATCATATAGGGAGGATGTGGGGCTGGTGACTTGAGCAGGACTGCTTTTCTTGTTTCATCTGTAGCATTCCCAGCACCACCAGTCAAGAACCGAACAAAAATCTAACAGAAAGATGCTTCCGGCGGCTCAGCTTCTCATCCAGTCCCATAGCCAGGGGATTTTAACTGGGACCCTTAGCTATTTCTGGTAATCAAGGAAGGATATCGTAATGCTGCATTATCGGAGAAGGAAGAGAGAGGAGAAAATGTAGGTCTGTTATACATCACCCAGAGAACTAAAACCAGCAGCTCTGAAGTACTATCCGAACGTGGATATTGCAGTGGTGGACAATGAATAAGGCAGTGAGCAGAGCATGTAGGCTTTTACACCAGTCTGTTGCTTCCTTGGACTTCTTATCAAGTTTGCAACACAGTTTAGCTAAGATGCAATGGCTGTTTTGCACTGAAATATTTACCAGAGCAAGAGATAAGTCTAAGCTGCACTGAGATCTCAACTGAGATCTCAGCCTCCCACAACATATTGTAGATGGGTCTAAGCCCATTCAGGCTTTGCAAAAACGTGAATATTTTTAGGAAGGATTTTGAAGGCAGAGAGTATTAACATTCTGGGGGAAGGAATCTTGTGCATATAACCAGCAGGGAATGAGTGACAAAACCAAGCGGGGAATGCTTTTTCTTACACAGAAATAAATGTTTCCTAGTAGCCGCCGGGTGATGGGTCAGAAAGGAAATGAGATCTGTGTGACCTTTTAACATGTTTGTGTCTATGTGGCTGTGTGTTGCATGCACTAACTGCTCTGGCAGCCCTGGTCTCAGACTCTAAAAATATTTTTGTAATAGGATTCTTGTGTTCACTGCTTTTGGCCTGATGAAGCTGTAATGCCAGAGAAGTTTAAAGGCAGCAGGTGCTGAACCCTGGCTCTTTTTTTTTCCCCAGAGGGACGCAAGTATCAGCTGTCAGCTAGAGTTTATGCAAAATAATTCCTTCTGAATGACAAGAATAAACACTTTTCAAACATCTGCATGAAGAAGGAAAACAGAAGATGACGACAATCAGAAAGATGGGTGAGGGGGTGGGGGGGTGGGTGGGTAAGGACAGCATAAACACATAAAATGTCTGGGTGGACCTGAGAAGAAATGGGCATGCTTTGTGAGCTGTGTTGCCACCAGTGCTGCACGCTATAGACAAATGAGCTCATTTTTCCCTTCTCCTCTTTGGCACTGCTGCTCAGATAGGTCCTGCCCTCTTGTCCTACCTCTGCAGCTCAGTGAAAAGTGATTTGTAAGTGTCTTCTGAGACATCTCATTTTTCAAGCCTCAGATTCAATTTAGTTTCCAAATGTTCTTCATAAAATTTGATATTTTGTGGTTAAAGATGCTTATTCAACTGTAAAGAACAATGCTTTATTTTTTCAAAAAGGCTATCTCAATGAATTTAGATTGTGGTTGTTGAGGTTTTTTTATGTTTAAAGGAAAATATGAAATATTTTGACACATTTTAAAGTTGTTTAACTTTTTATTCTAATTAAAGAATGCAAGGAAATTACAGTTTACTTGAGCAAAGTTCCTGACCTAGTCTGTTATTGTATTTTGCCTGTTCTGCACATCTGCTGTTTTCCAGCAACAAACAATCCTGTAGGATCCTTTGGTCTTTTCCTCTGCTCTGCCCTATTCCTCCTGGCTAGGGCCTACTCTACAGTACAGCATAAGCATTTCTTTTTTACTCTCTCTTTTTTCTTTCTTCAGTCTTGCAGCATACCCGCCTCACCTTGCTCCCACTCTTTTGCGTCTTTCTGCTTTGTCTGCATCTCTGCAAATGAATCATTTTTTGCATCTGTTTTTGTGAAAAGGAAAAAACAAAGCAAAACAAATGAGCTCTGTGAAATGTCAAGAAGGCTGTTAAACAACAGTCTTGAAAATGGCGCCTTAATTGCATCACTAATGGGAGTTTTTATCTAATTGAAAAGCAACAAAGCAGATCATTTTTTTGTTGTAGTTTCCATTAAACACTGCCTGAGAAGTAGAGAAATGAAGAGAAACCACAAAACAAATCTTTACAAGGGCTGGGGGTCTTGTAGCCAGAGAGAGAGATGTGTCTCCTTGGGGACCTGGCTGCCCATCTCACTTTTGTAGGCTGATGCTGCCTACAAAACCCAGTGGAAGGTTTGAGCAGCCACAGAGACGGGGTGGTGGGCAGTCACTGGGTGTGCATCAAAGCCATCTACTCACAGGGTGGTCTAATACCCACTCAGGTATAGAGAACTGTAAGTCTCAAACTTCTGAGGTTTGCATAGCCTGTTTTCATACGAATTTTATTGCTTGACACCACCTACCTGTGAGTAGCTGATGTGGGCAATTGCAGTACAAACTTTATTTTTTGAGAAACTTTATTAAAACCTTGGAGTGTAGATTGAAGTGCACAAAAAAAGGTATTCTGTACTTAGGATACCTACTGGCTCAAGGTATATCAGGCTTACTGCCCATGTGAAGACTCACTTGCACACATACAGGGGCCCTGACATGTCTGTCTAGCACTGCAATTACTTACTGGAGGATGCGCTGGGGGTGCCGTCCCTCTGCAACTCCGTTTGAAAATACATGCACAAGCAATCAGCATTTCTCTTGTAAGAGCGGATAAGCATGTGAAAATTGATCTGTACTTGTACTGTAAGTCCTGCCCTCCCATCTCAAGAAAACCTTGACAGATTCAATCAATTCCACAACCACTGGCAAGCTGACAATAAAACTAGAGGCTGGTTGGAAAATAGCCTGGAGCAATGGCATTGTATAGCCAGAATTTAATAATGTGGTCCTTTGGGAGAGAAACAGAGATGGGATTTCCACATCACTGCTCTGTACTCCTTTGGGAAAGAAGTATACTATTTTGGGGGCTCTCCTGGGCTCCAGGAATGGGAAACAATAGTGTGTGTAACCACAAAGAACACTTCTGGTCTGGTAGGTTAACACCATTGTGCCAAGCACATTAGCCATCTGGCCTTGGAAAGGTGATGGGACTTCACCAGTAGCTCTTCTTGTCCCCTTGTAGAGGTGCAAATCACCACATTCAGTCCAGGGATGATGGGGATTCAGTGCCAGGGCTTAAGACTTAACTGTGTTTGCTTCTACCTGATCAATTAAAAGAAAAGCCATAAGGTGTTCTTGCTCTTGGATGTGATTTCTGTTTGAAAATAGATATCACAACAAATTGGTCTTGAGGTTTAGAGCTTATTCACACTAACGTTTATGAGTGCTTGTGGTGCGTAAGTGAAACAAATGGTAGCCTGAATTGTACTGGGAGAATATGAAGGATCAATTCAGCAAACAAAACAGGCTCTGATCTTGTTAGCTATACAAATATACACAAAGCACATTCAGAGAATAATAAATATCTCCCATTTCAGCAGCTTCTTTCATTCCCTGAAGCTCCCCCTAGAAACTATGTACCCAGACAGAAATCCCACCAGGCACCTCCTTGGCTATGTATAGTAACTGCAAGTTGTCTATACAGCGTTCTTCCTAGCAGCCTGTCCTGCAGGTGCTGCACAATTAACCCAAATCAGATATAATTGCAAATTGAATAATTGAGTAACAATCGAGTAGCAAATGCTGCTCAATTGTCCAAGCAAAGGAGAACAGACTACACAGTGAACTGGCTAGGGGATGTAGCTTGGCAGATTGCAACTCCCTGTGTGGAGAGCTGGTATATATAATATTCTTTTTCATAGAAAAGTGCCAAGGGACCTTTAGTGATAACAGACAGGTAAGAAAACTCAGAATTTGTGTCTCATTTGAAATACCTGTGTGCCAACAGTGGACCCCGGTCTGTTATGATACACTGGGGTGATGGTTTGATATAGACTCTGGTAGTAACCCACTCTTTACTTTTTCATCTGTACCCCTTCCTGTGCCAGTGTGTTTATTTTCCTGAGAAATACTCTGGTCTCTGTCAGCAGAATAGGCTAAGCAGAATTTTGCAATAATTAATAAAACCAACTAGGCAAATTAATTTTACTTTAAAAAAAAAAAAATCCTAATTGGGATAAAAAGTCCCAGCATTGACAGTCTCCTCAGGGAAATTCTGCACAATTACCTTTTGATATCCCTGGCATTTTTCAACAGCAGAAATCCTGCAGCTTTTCTGAAACAGAAGCTGCTGTGCCAGCTTCCTCCACACAGCCTGGCTCTACAGCAGCTGCCAGATGTGCTGCAGGGGGTCTGCAGCTCCCAAAGTTTTCAGGCACCACTGTTGTGCGTCGTGTCCTACTGCTGCACCTCAGAGGGGTCACTTGGTATTAGGCAGTGATGTGGGCTCTGGGACTGGGATCCAGGGGTGGTTTCAGACAGCTTCCTTGAACTTAACATTATGAGTGGTGATTTTGGGGCAACCTCTGACATTTCCGAGCTTTGAGGCTCAGAAAGACGCTGTGGTTGGTGCATGAACATGGCACAGTGGTGGCACACAGGGGTCTGCTGCTGGTGGGCACATCTCTGGGACAGCAGATTAGCCTCCTTCCACAGATGGCAACAGGGGCATGGTGGCCTCTGGAGGCTGAAGTCTTGGCTCAGACTTTCATGGGCTCTTGAGGCTCCTGCAGTGATGCAGACAGAGTTTCCCTGTCAGTGAAATGGGGAGTCTTGGGATCTAATGAGGTGTACAGTTTGGGGGCTTGTGGCTAGTTATGTCCCCTTCTTAATTTTCTTTTTTCCTTTCATTATTAGTTTGATAAAACAGTGCAAAAGAAAAGACTAGTAGAGGTGTTGAAGCAAATGATTTTTTTCTGACTTGTGATGTGAGCAAAATTACAGATTTCACTTTAAATGAAAAGTACTATTTGAGGAACAGAAAATGTCCTGGAGACTGTTTTCTAAAAATGAATTTCTGCTCTTTCCTTCAGAAGATGTCTCCAGGAACGTGCTTTATTTCTGTCTGGCTTTACTGAGGATATATACAAATATCTCCCCCCACCCCGCAAAGAGTAAAGAGCACTATGAGTCCTTTTAGGTCAGTTTCCATGACTCTCCCTCTGTCCATCACCTTTTATGTTCCCACCTCTGCTGTGCCAGTGACGCTGCCCTCATCACTCTTTCATTGCATTGCCACAGAAGTATCTCCACTCTTTCACTCCTCTCCCCGTGAACGGGCATTGCTTCTTTCTCACCTGTATGGTGGCACTGCCCAGAGCCGCTGCCACGTGCAGGGGCTGACTGTGCACGGGAGCAGCTCCCTGGATGTCCTCCTCCTGTTGTAGTCCACCAAACTCTTCTTTAACATTTCTCTGCCCTGATTTTTGAGGAAAACTAGCTATGGTTGAGGGGAGAACGCTGCTTATCAGCCCAAGACCGTTGCCTCCCTGCTTTCTCAGGCACCTCCAGGTGTTCTCTTGCACCTGCCCGTCTTGGCGCAGTGGCCAGTGCTCTTCTGGAGAGGCTTTTAGCTGCGGCATTGGCACCACTACTGTACACACAAATAACAATAATGTTTTTAATGGGCTGCCTGGGCTGAAAGCAATTTGGATCCCATGTAGAAGTGTCTTCAACAGCCTCTCTCAAGCTGAAGGGCTCAGCCTACAGAGGTGCTTACAGTGGAAACACTATTAGAAAGGAACTGGCAAGAGACTCTTGGAGCTAATAATAATAATGTTACAGAACTAAAGCAGAGGAGATAGAAGTCATTAGGAATGAAGAGAGTTATTTAAGTAGAATAAGAAGGTATTTTAGAGAACTTGGATAGATTAGCAAGGGGAAAGCTCATGAAAAAATGTATCTACACAAATAGGCTTATGATTAAAAGCTGAATTAGTGAATATAGTTAAGAGGATTAAAAAGAAAAAATTAAGCTAAATAGTTGAGATAGGAATAGTGCAGTGGCTTTGAGCAGGTTGTGGTTTATCAGCCTGCAACTTCTGCTCTGCAGAGAGAGAACACAGAAGAGCTGGTTGAGCAGCGAGCCCTGTGGCACAGTGGGAACTACTGGTGCTGGGCATCTCACGAGGACTTCTCCCACAGGCATGCTCGATGGTGAGACTGTGTCTGAAGCACAGGACAACATCCTCTTCCTGGGGATGCCCCTCCAGGTTTTGGAGGTGAAATTCCCTCTTTATAGGGCCGTTAATATCCTTCTGCTGGAAGTTACATCTCTGTGAGTGGTATTTCAGCACAAACCAGGGACTGTATTTTCAAACATGAGTGTTTGCAGTTATTGCCATACTTTTTTCCAGATAGATATTTGGGCACTTATGACACTTAAGCATGTAATGATGACAGCCTCCACCTAGTAGCAAGCAAGAGGTTATTGGCACCTTTTGAAGAAAAAAGTACATTACAAGAAAATCTGGGGGCAAAACCCATGACAATATAGTCAGTATGCTACTTGACTTCAATTACTGAGCAGTTTCTTTTCTGCTCCTCATATACTTATCTCTACTAGAATTGTGCTGCTGGCATTACTAAGTGGGCTTTGACAGTCCTTCGGAGCATCTAGGTCCCAGTCCTCCAGCAGCACTTATTTACCACGGTTTAAACCTCTTTTTCATGAGGAAGGGAGATGATTTCCAAGTAGAGACCACTCTAACAGAGGCATTGCCATGACTGCAACCCTTGGACGCTGCAGTGCTCATATGTTGCAGAAATTCCATGGGACTGGATGAAAGAAGAAGATGCAAAGCCCATCTCTTAAACAAAATGCAATAGTGACAAAAGTTGGACTGATTTTATTCATACCTGTGGGACTCAGGGTCCAAGCCATTGAAAGGAGAGCTTTAGGAGTAGTTACCAGCAAGGAAACATCTAGGTCTTTATGCATGTGATCTCTACACAGCACATGCTCATACAATCTTTGTGATTGTTTGTTCCTTGTGATAATCACGACTATTTGATGATAAAATAAGGGAAAAAGTGTTTTCCACTCCAAAGTAACCTTAAATGTTCACCCTAAATAAAACCTGCGATGCTTTGAATTGTCCAGACTGCCTAAGAAAACTGATGGTGATTTCAGTCCTGTTATGGCAAGTATATGAGGGTATAACACATCTCTAGTATTATACTTTCTCTTTGATGAATCTCATCCTGTCTATTTGCTGCAGTGGTCGCTCAGGGTTGTTCTAAATGTTTGTGTTAAACTCAGGGGAAATGAAGGGATACAGAGCAAAAAGGAGGACTCCATAGCAAACAGTCAAGAAGAAGGAGAAACAGTCGGGATGCCAGGGGATGTGCAGCTGTCTCAGAAGATGGGGCTGAGGTATTGCAGGAAAGCCTGTGCAAGAGCCAGGAGGAGAAGAGAGACAGCAAGCCCTGCCTTGGGACATCCCTGCAGGTTTTCTGAGATCTGGTGGCGGGGCTTCGTTGTTCGTGCTGTAAACAGTTGGCAGCTGTGAACAAAGTCTGTCCTCAAGTTCAGCCCCAAATTTCAGGTTCTTACGTGTCCTGTATGTTTTCTGTCTTTGGGGATTGTTACTCTCTCATATAACTACGTGTAGTTCTTATTCCTGTCATTTGCTACAACTCAGTTATCCCCACAGGCATTGCGATTACTGAGGGCTGGACCTTTGCTGACACTTTATGACCTGTCCTAGGAATATGAGATACTGGGTTCAAGATGCATACGGACCTGTGTGTAGAGGCAGCTGGAGATGGAAAACGCTGTTCTGAGGCCACTTTCAATGCCTCAAAAATCATGTTCTTTATTTTTGAGTGAAAACAAAGCCATGTGAATACTTTTTCCACCGTAACAGAACTGTGTAGGAACATAATTTTTCTGATTGGAAAAGTTTACAGAGGTATTTTTATTTTTATTTTTCTGCTAGAGTCTATTTCCTGGTCTGATGGGAGGGTCCAAACTGCCTCTCAGAGATCTTCTTGATGAAAGAGACCCTTAGTTATAGATAATGTTTCCATGAAATGCTTCAACTTTGGCAAAGCACTGCACTTCAATAAAAATGCTTAATCAAAAATATTCTGGCTTGCTCTACATATACAGTCCTTTTCATTAGCATTACAGAAAGAATATTTTCCGCCGAACTACTTATATTCTTAAGCTGTCATTATGCCAGCAGTGAGCATTCTCCTCGTGCTGGCTGGGACTGCAGCCCAGATCCACCAGGGTGTAAATCACAAAACCTCTGCTAGCTTCAGCAATGCGCTGTAAGAAAACATTTGTCCCCTGCCCCAGAGGAGAATCTGTCCCACTGATTTGAATTTCTTTTTGCTGTTCACTGTCCTGCATTCCTCCTCTGTCCTATTATTTCTTCCTTCTCTTGTGCCCCCACTCGAGGAGCAGCACGTAAAAGAGAGCAGGATTTTCTTTCCCTCCTTCAGCAAGCCTGATTAAGACTTCCATTTCTTGCCCTGCTTGTTGATCCAGCAGAGCTAAGCTCATAATCCAAGCTCCTTCATAATCCAAGGCAACATGACAAGGCTCTCTGGGGGCTATCCCTGAACACTACATAAATGAACAGTCCTATAAATGGTCAAATATTTTTCCACTACTTTGACTTCTCTGTTGTGTTGCTCAGCTCTTAGAAAACAAAGATTACTCTGTTTCAGCCTATAGCATGTTGAATTTGAAGAGCTCTTTCATCCCCTGTTCTTTTTAATGATCCTTGCTATAGTTGTAATAAATAATCTTTCTGATCAAGGATGTCTGTGCACTCTTCCACTGTGGGAGATGCTGCTATTCCCATTTATGTATGGGGACACTGAGTTGGAGAGAAGGTATGGCTGTGGTTTTTGTGGTTCTCAGCACTGCCATCCCCAGCTAAAGTTGTGAGATCTGAGCACCCAGCCATCTCCTGCCCAGCAGAGCCGGTAACAACAGTCTTTGGAGAACTCAGTGTATTTTCCTACAACTGCAGAGCCGGACAAAGTCACAGCAGTGAACTTCTGGACTAAGGATCAATGTAATTTCCTTGTCCTTCCTCTGTCCATCCAGCCATTTGCCACTCTTACCTTGGCATGAAAAGTCTTCTAGAAAAGGACATTTAGGCAACCAGCAAGGACATGGATGTCAGAAGTGGGAGATGATTCCTGGGTTTTTGGTGCAGGCTCTGGAGGCATGTGTCCCTGGTGGGTGGTTCCCTCTGACTTACTGGCATTTTGGTTCCCTGCTGCAGACCCAGCCTCACTTCCTAAGTCCCAGCATCAGGAAGGAAACATTTTGAAGGTTGTCAGCCCGCCAGAGGCTGCAGGAATTATTTCCCACCTCCTTGACTTTCTTGGAGCTTTGCGATCACCTAGATGCAAAAACATATCAAGGGGATTTCTGTTGCATCCAGCAAGGAAAGCCTCTGCTTTTGGGATGTTTCAGACCAGGGCAGATGGTGTAATCTTCCAGCCCTGCTTCTCTATCCCCATCTCTGTTGCAACCCAGATACCCTGAGGGCCATAGCCATGAAGCACAGAGGAAAAATGCTGGTCCCGGAGTCCTCCCGGATGCTACTTCCATGGTCCCCAGGGGGTTTGTGATGTGGCCGCATTTTCTGAGGCAACAAAGCTGAGCCAGTGCTGCCCCTCGCTCCAGGCAGCTCCTGAGCAGCAATTAAAGGACCCCGGTTTTCACCAGGGCTAAAATGATTTGACATGAACCCGTACCTCTGCATGCTGGCCTCAGCTTACCCTCTTTCTGGGTGCAGTATCTCATGGGAAAGACTGCCAGGGCTGTTGGCTGATTTTGCCTCTGACTATGCCGTGCAATAACACTGAATATGTCTGTTTGAAGATGTCTTTTCCCTTCCTCACTCCAGATGTGAGGACACCCAGAAGCAGGACACCCTACTCTTTCCATCGCTTTTTTCTCAGGTGTTTTCCTCTAAGTGCTCTGTGGTGTTCCCTCACCCATCTGCACAAACCTGCCATGGCTGTCTTTCAACCAGGGGATTTTGGAGGGATTATGCATGCAGACAAGATTATCAGTGTCCTGTTCCCTCCAGAACCCTGAAAAGCACTATCTTCTAGTATTTTCATATACTTCTCACTGCCTGCTTGGAGTGCCTGACCTGCAGAGACATTTTGGAAAAGAGGATCAACAGCTTTGTGTAGCTGCTGGCCAGGCAGCGAGTCAGAGCTGAAGCTGGGATGCTGTGAGTGGAGCTGCAGCCGCCAGTGCTGCTCTCTGTGGATGGACAAGACAGCCTGGACAATGGGGAGAAAAGACATTCCCTCCAACCTAGAGCCAAAATAAAAAGAAAGCCCAAGTTAAAAAAAAAAAAAAAAAGGAAAAAAGGCTTTTTGATATTTGAATAAATTTAGTTCTCTCTTTATTTTATTCTCACCTTCTTATCTTTGACTAGGACAGCACATGGAAAGGATCACAACAGACTATCCCTGACCAGAAGGACAAGTGCAGGAGGTTTGTACAGGCAAGAAGTGTCCAGATTTAGTGAGGACATGACTTGCAGGATGCTCAAAACCTTTACTCCACCCTAATGGGAATTCTCACAGAAGCAGGACGCCCAGATGCTGAATGCAAAGCACCTCTGCACTTGCTAATCTTCTTTTTTGTTACTGAACCTCACTCTGCCCCATAAACTTAGTATTTGGCCATTCCTTCCACTTTGTTTTGCAATGTTGCTGTCTCTCTTTCCTGTAATAGCACACCTGCTTTGTGATACTTTTCCATAGGCCATCATAGACAGCAATCCTTTCCTGTAGTTAACTTCTGGCATTTGTAAGAAAGTGGAAATTTAGAAGAAATTCTCTGGGGGCTGGTGATAGCTGAAAGGTCCTGAACAGGGCAAGGACGTCTAGAAAGACTCAGCCTGTATGAACACCAGCCCCATCAGTCCCCTGTTGCATTGCTTGTTCTGTGGTAGAAATGAAGCCTTCGTTTACACCTAAGAAGAGCGAGCTCTTTTCCAGCTACTTCACTCATTTCCTGTAGTGACCTACATGTGGTCTTGAGTCTATTGCATCTCGCCTTCACCTCCCTCCAACCTAATCACATCCATTCCTCTTCTCAGCTGAAGCCTCTCTCTTACCACTGCGTCAGAAGACTTCTTTTGGTCTTCAGCATAGCTGTCCCCCAGCTCATCAGAGCAGCAGTCACAACAGGCTTTGCTCCCACTCCCTGGCTTCCTCCTGTAACTTTGCTGCCTCTCTCTGTGCCTTGCAGCCTTGCCTGCAGTGTGCATCTGCGGTTGCTCTGTGCGGTGTGGCACAACTCAGCTCCTCTTGCCTTCCTCGGGAGCCTTTTGGAGATTCTTTGCAATGGTTCTAGCCGTGAAAATAACATTGTGCAAATAGTTTCAACAAACAAACAAATACAACTTTTTCTATTTTTGCTGTTTCCAGAAAAGAACCGAGAAATAGAAACCCAGGAGAGTCCTTGGGTGCATCTTAGGGTATTTTTGTGAATGAGTGGAGGGTCAGATCAACCTCTCAGTTTCCAGTGGACAAAACATATACAGCAGCACTGTAGCTGTAAAGATCATAAAGGGTCAGAGGAACATGCCTTTCTTCTCATCATCCCTCCAAATTCTGCAGAAATCTCTCTATTGGATTTTATTGCTATTTTTTGCAGCAAATCAAGGTCACTCTGCTGGGTGTTGTATAACATACACAAGTGTGAATGCAGCTGATGCTGCCCACCAACCTTTGTGCCCAGTGGTGGTACAAGACCTGCTGCTGGTCCAGCCTCCTACATGTGCAAGTTCCTCCTCAGGCTGGTTAACAAACACCCACTTCTTCCAGAAGCAAAGGATCATGATCTCAGCCTCAGCACCCAGCTGCTGCATTGTCGCTGTAACAATAGTGCTATTGTAACTGGAAGGAGGTGATGTTTTCCAGGGATTCATTGAGCAAGAAACGCTCCGAAGTGTGTGAGATCTGAAGAGAGCAACAAACAACAATTCAGCATAAAGGCACTCTCTTTCCTTTTGGGAGAGTGAGAAAGAAGAATAATGTGATCTAATAAAAGATACTACGTCTCGTCCATACATACCTTGCCTCTCTAATGCAAAACCAGACTAGAACAACCTAGTTTGGCCAAGACACAGGTTTAGCAACTGTTGAATTGCTTCCTGTTGGACAACAGGCAATTGGAGCCGTTGGAGGTAGTGGAAGGGAATTGGGAATAGCTGTTTACCCAGTCCTGGTGCTGCTAGAATCGATTAGCTTTCTTCTTCTTCTGCCCCCATTGCACACACCCATACTTGTTCACATGTTTAAATGTGCAGGCATGACTGCTTGAGCCAAGGGTTGCTTAGATATCTGTGTGTTTAATTGTGTGCACGTTTGCAGTGTTAAATATTCAGGCAAACAATTCCTGCAGCTTTTGCCTCCTTTCAAAGTGTGACCCCATGAAGCCCTTCAGGCTGTCTGAACTGCAGTGACAGCCTTGCCAGTCAGGCACAGTATCTGCTTTAAAGGCTGAGCTGTCCTGTCTTAAACGCCAAATCTGCAATTCAAGCAACCCCTCCTCACATTCCTCAGCCTGCGTCTGAGGTATTCATCCATAGCCTCGTAAACCTCGCTCCCTCTTCGTTATGTCTCCTGCTTGAGAGGCTGAGACCTGGCACGGGCAGAGGGTGGTGGGACAGGCTCCTTGTTTTTCCCACCCTGCGACACCATCCCAGGAAGGATGTGAACCCATCTATTGCTTATTACATATGGACTGGAAAAAGGAGAAAGCACCTGCTTAGCCTGTTGTTAGCTTAGGACGAACCTGGATCTTGTGATTAAGGAAACAACTGGGCCTGAGGGCTCCTGCCCTCTGGCGCTGGCTCTGACACAGATGTCCAAATGGCCTTGGGCAAGTCACCTCACCTCCAGGGGAGTCTGGCCCCAAGCTGTTTTCCTCCATCCTGTTGCCTGCCTCACCTCTTCACATCAATGCGCCTGTGTACCCCTGAGGGCCACTGCTAAGATGCCTGGGCAATTAAAAAAAAACAAGCGCTCTGGCACTAGGATCACGATGGATCCATCTACCATATTTTCCACTTTCACTGGAAAAAAATGGAGTGTGCCACAAAAGAAAACAAAAAACAACAATGGAAATCTCTGCTTGAGTTTGTCAGTTGTTGGAGCAAAGAATTATCCTGGTTATCACAGTATGTGCTGCCTCATGTAACACAGTGCTGACCCCACTCTTCTGCAACACCAAACCAAAGATATCCCACTTCTGAGAATAGGTGTTGTCATTACACTCTTTTTAGGTTTGGATTTGTAGTTCCAAGATGGGAATACCTTCCCCCTGCCCCTCACTCACCCCCTTCCCAGCCCATCATAATCTATAGGGAAGGTTGAAGAGAACAGTGGGATTTGCTTTCTCTCTTTTTGTGTCTGTGATTTGAAATCTGCTGCATTTCTTTACTGTTGGAGAAAAAAAGATCTCGTATATTAGTGTTAAGTCTGTTTTCACCCTATGCTTCCTTCCACATCTCCTCTCATTCCTTTTAAAGACAGCTTGACTGCAGGCGTGAAATACAGTGTGGGTAGTCCATACATTACTTCCTTTGAAGTAAATCAAGATTTTTGTTATTTTGCAGTAATTTTGCCTGAGCTATTTTACGTAGCCTTTCCTAGGTGCACGCCTGGGCTGTTTGCTGGGAGATTCAGGACCCAACTGAGCTGTCAGTCCCCACTTTCCTTCTCAGGGCAGTCGCTTCAGTGCAGCCACTGCCAGCCTACACCTGGGTGCAAACCAAACCAGGTTTGTGCTGAATGAAAAATGCAGCCATTACAACACTCCTTTTTCATTCCTCCACCTGATCCTCCAAGGAAAGCTCCAGCTATTAATTATTTGGGAAACTGGAGCCATCTGTGGGGCACAGGGAGCTTTATCTTTGCATGCTGCGCACAGCAATGATATGAACCAGGAGTCCCATAGGAAAAACACTATTGTTATTTAAAGAACTATTGGCTGTCATTTCTCTGCCCTCTGCTGAGGTCTCTGCAGCTTTCTGATTGCCTGGTTGTTTCGCTTTACACTGATTTACTGTACTTTCATAAATAGGATGACTAACGTGTTTTCCAAATGGTAATTCCACACCCAACTGTAAACCCCCTCTTTGTTCTGCGTGAGTCCTGGGGTGTTATTTTCTTTCCTGTATCCACCCTGAATTGCTTTGTTTCTCTTTGGCTTCAAGGGTGTCTCCAGGAAGGTTTGCTTGCGTAGCAGTAGCTGCTCATTGCTGAGCAAAGGGTTGTGGTTTCAGATCCTGTTTGGATTACTGAGCTGCTTTCCATGTGCGGCTGCAGAGCTGCAACCTCACTGGGATCTCTCCCTGGCAAGGGCTGGGAGACTGCATCTGGAATCACCGTGTCCAGTTTTTTTCCTCCAGTACTAGAAAGACATCAGCAAAATGGAACAAGGTCCTCTTGGCGGATGACCACCAAGGTGGTCAGGGAGCTGGAGCACAGGATGTAAGAGAAAAGGCTGATATATTGGATTTGTTTAGCCTGGAGAAGAGAAGGCAAAGGGGGATTTTACCAGTCTTTTCACCTGGCTAAAGGAGGTTATAGGGAAGATGGAGCCAGGCTCTTCTCAGAGGTGCACAATGTTAGGACAGGAAGCAAAGGATACAAGTTCCAGCAAGAAAAGTTCTTCATGAAGAAAAATGAATTCCCCAGGAAGATGGTGCAGCACTGAAACAGGGCCCAGAGAGTCTGTGGATCTCCACCACTGGAGAAATTAAAAATTCAAGTGGACAAGGCCCTGAGCATCCTGCTCTACCTTTGAAGTTGTCCTGCTGAGAGCAGGGGTTGGAGCAGACAGCATCCTGCAATCCTTTGCAACCTGACTTATTCTGCAATTCTGCCTTCTGTCCCTGTCTCCCAGGAAAGCTCTGGAGTGAGGAGGGGAGCCTCACCCAGCTCTCCTTTTCGTGGCTACCCACTGTAAAAGATTGCCTGACGTGACCCAGAAATTTTTCTGTAGGGAAAAAGAAAAATTGGGCCATGCCTTGCATTTTCAGAAGTTCAGTGCAAATGGCCTGACTGCCTGTGCAGTCTCTGCCGAGCTCAGCTGAGCTAGAGCCAAGCAAGTTGTGGGGAAAAAGCAACAGGTCAAACAAACTTGTTGCGAGGAAGTTCTCCCAGCTGTGAGTTCAGGGGAGAGGAAGGGATTTATTTATTAAATATATCACCGTCTTGTGCTGTCTCTGTGTTTGTCTGTGGCATTGTCTAGTAAATGGAGCCATTAGGAGAACCAAAATGCTCCCCAGAGTCATTCAGGATGAAAACACTTTCCCTTACGTCCTAGCTACTTGTAACCACCAGAAACAATTTCCCGTCTCTCAGAGGCGTTTGCTATACACAGCATGTAAGTGATGGCCTAGGACGGCTGCGTGGTGCCATCCTAAACCTCTGCTTTATCGTGCATGATGAGTTAGAATAAATGCAATAAATTGCCGTGTGTCGGTAATGGGAAAAGCAATGAGGCAAGGTCCAAAACAAGAGCAGTCCACTTTGCAAATAATAAGCCCACAGCTGATCATCAGCAGTGATCAGAAAGCCATGGCAGTCTGGTGGTCAGTCTGTCCCCTCATGTGAAACAGGCTGCAGGCTTTGGTTCGGCCCCTTGCCAGAGCATGTGTTAGGTACAGAAGGGCTACAACCACTGTGCCTGGAGGTAGATTTGGCAGCCTCTGTTTCCTGCCTTTAGGTGCGTCATACGCATCTGGATGAAAAAGTACTGTTGGAAGCAACCTGTGGGATCTTGGCACTCATATGAGACCAGAACGAATGTAGTAAGTAAACTGGCTCATTCTTTCTTACTGCATTGCAAGAAGAGTTAGTGGGAGTATTTCATTCAGTGTCAATGGGATTAACAATCATTTCCACCTCAGTCAAGGTTTGCATGAAAATCTTTTTCCTTAGAAGACAGTTTCCTGCTTCTCCACTCTGACGGGACCTCAAGCCAGAGGGAGAGTAGAAGCCAATCTGTCCATGCCTATGCCTTATAATAAGCTCCAAAAAGTCAGGTTGTTAAGCTCAAAAAGCCAGTTGTTTTAGAAGGCTGACTAAAGCGATTAGCTTTCCAAGAGATGGAGGAAACTCAGATAAGGCAAAAGATAAATAAAGGGCTTCAGAAAGAAGTGTTCCCTGACTGCTGTGTCTTTGGCCCTCTATTCCTCTGGGCCTTGCTCAAAGTGCAGCTCCAAACCCATCACTAAGTCCCACCTGCGCCCTTCCAGCATCTCCCTCTTCTTGCAGGCTCAAATCTCCCATCACCTTGGAGACACTTGGGTAATTGTCTCAGAGGGAACCATGTCTCTCTTCCACCCAAAGCAACATCACACAGCTGCCAACAAAGATATAAAACTATCCTCATGAAAAAACCCTGCTCTTTTCTCGCAGGCGAGTTGGGCTTGCTGCTTGGCCTCCTGCAAATAAACCCCTCTCTGGCTGTGTCAGTACAGGAGTGCCCTGGCTTTTGGCTGGTACCTGTGGATGCTGCTGGCAGCATGACGGTGGCACTGTGGAGAACTGCTGAGGCATCGCCGGTGTAATCAGGTGGTGTCTGCGGTCCGTAATGAGCCCCCTCAGTGCACACCGCGGCCGCACTGCCCGGCACTGGCTCATGCGTACACGGCTGGGACTGGGGACTGTTGCATGGGCACAGACTGCTATAGCTATCAGGCGAGGAGAGTCTTTTTGGGGCACTGCAGGCAGGGAAGCAAGTTAAGAAATTATTCAGTTTGCTGAGAGTGCTTTGGAGGGGAAAGCAGGTTTCTGATGGGGTGAGGAGTGTGAGAGTATGATCTGTGGTAACGACGGAGCATTTGTCTGCTCCCGCGCCTGTCTCCTACAGTGGCCAAAATCTTTTTGGACAAGGGGTATATTTCCACATCAGAAATTTAAGAATTCAGGGAGACAGAGAGAAATATCTTTCTCTCTTTTCCACCCTTCCCACAGCTCATATCGACAGCTGATCTCTCCTTGTTCTGACCTGTACAAGACAGGTAAACAGCCCTATGGTCAGCCAATATCTCTTTCAAAACCCAGTCAGAGAACCCAGGTCTGACCTACTGCCTTCCTTGTCCTGCCAAAACCTTGCAGGGGTCCCCAGCCCCAGTTAAGAAATATGAAGCTGTGACCGTGTTTATTCATCAGTAGCTGTGTGGGATTTATTTTTTCCTTTCCCTGCCCTGACCCCATGTTGAAGCACACATACAGACACGTGTGCCCACACACACACACACACACTGCTGGCAAGCTGAAAAACATGCAGACTACAGTGAGCATTTCATGCAGTACCTTTATAGGATTAAATATTTAAACAGGTCCATTAATCTTGCAGTTAGCTGCACCAAACTGCATTACCCTCACCAGTGACAGCTGGAGGAACAAGTGCCAATCACATTGCTGACACGTTTACCTTTCCTTCCCACTTTGGAGTGCCTGGCAATCTAATCTGGGGAACCTTTTACAGAGCCAACATCCCCCACTGGAGACTGCTCTGTCGTCAACATCCTTCGCAAATTCCTTATTGAAAGAGATCCCCTCTTATTACTTCCCTTCCTTTGCCTTCCAGTGGGCAAGCAAGCAGCAAGCAGGCTGCAATCTGATTAGCAAACTGTGCAGAGCATGAAAGCAGGAGAGAGGGTACATGGGCAAACGGTCCAGGCAGAGGGGATACGGCTCCTCACCTACCCCATTCTCCATGGCTATCTCCTTCCAAATGGGATGCAAATCAGTGCCTTCTTGGACTATGGCTTTGAGATATCAGTCACAGGCCCTGTCTCCCAATCTATTTCTTACCCCAGCCTGCTTCTGCCCAGCTTCCCCACCAGCGGGGATGCAGTTGCACAGGTTCAGCTGAGAGGTGCGGGTGCTGCCCTGGTTTTCATGGGTTGAGGCTCTGGCTCAGATCCATTCAGCACACCTTGTCTTTTCCCGACTCCTCTGCAGTCCCTGTCACGTACAGGAGAGACAGCACTGGATGTGAGAGGTGGTTCCAGCTCCCCAGCCATACTTTTATCCTATTGCAGGACAAGGGCAGGGTATCTCTACAGAAATGAATGATGTGTAAGTAAAGTTAATACGGGTGGGAAGAGGTTATGTGTGCAAAGTATAATCATCTGGCAGTTTCTGCATGCTGCATAATGAACCTGCTCAATATAAAAATAATGCAGTTTCTTGTAATTCTGGAACACCTCCTCATTAAAATTGTACATTAGCCTTTCTTTAAAAGGTGACATATGAGAATGTGCATATTGCATCATATTAAAAAACAGAGAAAAACTGCAAGCACCATCTCACATTGCTAGGTACAGCAAACACTGTTGGCATCCCTAATATGAAAGTTTTTAATTTGATAGTTTATATTCCATTAGCATCCCTCATCTATCAAACCTGAAGTGCATAAACGTAGCATGGCATACAGTACTTTGCATTTGCAAAGGCAGTGCTGTGAGGTGCATAAGAAAATATTTCTTGAGGCTCTAAAAAGCCATTTTCAACATGATCTTGTATTTGCAAAACTAAAAAGGAGACTGGAAGTGAATGGGCTGTACCGATATTATGAGAAACCATTACAGAGTTACATTTCACAGACTCTCCACAAACATTCATCTGTTTACCTACTGACCAAAAGATTGCCTTATCTAATGATCCATCTAGTCTGTTATTGTACTGCTCCCAAAAATATCACTGGCACCTATTTAAGAGGCAAGGAAGAAAATAGTGCCCACAAACACATTTTCCTGGAAGGAAGCTACTTCCTGATGTTTCAGACTGTGATCAGCATATGATCAAACGTTAGTGTCCTTAGTTTGTTGAATCTTCTAATTAAAATATTCAAATACTTAGAAGTCTTTAAAGGTTTCTATTTTGGGGTCTAAAATAGGCATTCCTATAAAAGAATAAAAATCCGTAAAAGAGAATGAATTTTTAGCTGCTAGGTGTTGAGTGCTCTCTGAAAATTAGGCTCTTTCTAAAGGAGCGTACCAAAAATCCTGCTGCCCTAAATCACTGCATGTTTTGGAAAATGCTGGCTGCTGCTTTTGGAGGAGATTAATAGCCTTTTGGGATGAACAAAAAATATTACATCTCCTTTCATTTGTGTGCAGAAGTGCATGGATTCAGACTCCCATTGTGGGTGGTTCAAAGGATTACACATAAGGTTAGTAGTCCCCTGTTACGCATTGATTTTATACGTAAGAGGGGGCATTCTACTGGCCCATTTGACACCAGTCAATAATATAAGTACAAGTAGTGGCTGAATGAAATTAAAGGAAGACAAAACCACTAACACAACTATTTGTCTGGGCAGCACACAGCTGTCCAGTGGGACTCTGTTGCAGAAAGCCACTCAGGCAAGGTCAGACTTTGACAAAGGACATATACTTTGTGACTACTTGAGCTGCACAAGATAAAATAAAAGTAATCACCCATGATTCAAGATAAAAACCTGTTTCCACAGAGCTCCCAACCCTTTCTTCCTCTGCTTTGTGTACAGCAAGCTTTGCATCAAGACTCACCTGTCATTATAGAATCATAGAATCGTTTAGGTTGGAAAGCACCTTTAAGATCATCAAGTCCAACCATAAACCTAACACTGCTAAGTCCACCATTAAATCATGTCCTTAAGTGCCTCTTCCACACGTCTTTTAAATACTTCCAGGGATGGTGACTCAACCACCTCCCTGGGCAGCCTGTTCCAATGTCTGACAACCCTTTCAGTGAAGACATTTTTCCTAATATCCAATCTAAACCTCCCCTGGCGCAACTTGAGGCCATTTCCTCTTGTCCTGTCACTTGTCACTTGGGAGAAGAGACCAACACCCACCTCGCTACAACCTCCTTTCAGGTAATTGTAGAGAGCGATAAGGTCTCTCCTCAGCCTCCTCTTCTGTGGACTGAACAACCCCAGTTCCCTCAGCCGCTCCTCATAAGACTTGTGCTCCAGACCCCTCACCAGCTTCGTCGCCCTTCTCTGGACACACTCCAGCATCTCAATGTCCTTCTTGTAGCGAGGGGCCCAAAACCGAACACAGTACTCGAGGTGTGGCCTCACCAGTGCCGAGTACAGGGGCACAATCACCTCCCTACTCCTGCTGGCCACACTATTTCTGATACAGGCCAGGATGTCATTGGCCTTCTTGGCCACCTGGGCACACTGCTGGCTCATCTTGAGCCGGCTGTCGATCAACACCCCCAGGTCCTTTTCTGCAGGGCAGCTTTCCAGCCACTCGTCCCCAAGCCTGTAGCGTTGCATGGGGTTGTTGTGACCCAAGTGCAGGACCCGGCACTTGGCCTTATTGAACCTCATACAATTGGCCTGGGCCCATCGATCCAGCCTGTCCAGATCCCTCTGCAGAGCCTTCCTACCCTCAAGGAGATCAACACTCCTGCCCAACTTGGTGTCGTCTGCAAACTTGCTGAGGGAGCACTCAATCCCCTCATCCAGATAATTGATAAAGATATTAAACAAGACTGGCCCCAGTACCAAGCCCTGGGGAACACCACTTGTGACTGTCGCGTTAAAGGGCAAGGCAATTTGGCAGAAAATAAACCCCCTTGCGTTCCAGCTTGTCCTCAGATATCAGAGGGGCTGGGGGCGGCTAGGCTTAGATTCTGAGTGATGCCCAGTTTTTCTGTGTTACAAGTCCGGTCGCGTTCAATGTATTGAACTCTCACGATTACGGATACACTCGTAACACCATCAGGATGTTACAAGTCCGGTCGCGTTCAATGTATTGAACTCTCACGATTACGGATACACTCGTAACACTGCCAGGATGTTACAAGCCCGGTCACGTTCAATGTATTGAACTCTCACGATTACGGATACACTCGTAACACCATCAGGATGTTACAAGTCCGGTCGCGTTCAATGTATTGAACTCTCACGATTACGGATACACTCGTAACACTGCCAGGATGTTACAAGCCCGGTCACGTTCAATGTATTGAACTCTCACGATTACGGATACACTCGTAACACTGCACACTTTCAGTCTAGTCGCGTTCCATGAACTAGCACGGCCACACTTAAGGGATTTGGTGGCGTTCAATGAGAACTCTCACGGCTAGATTAGTGAATAGTGCAGTTTATTGAAGCAACAGATACACAAGTTCTTTTGGATTGCCGGTGATAAAATTACTGCTTGCAAAGCATGTGCAGATACCAAGAATGTGAGTAATATAGCCTGGCTACAAACGCGTTAAGTTATAAAGCAACTCTATAGAGATTTCTAAGTTTCCCGGGGAAGGACTTGGTATAACCAAGTGTTCGAATCTTACCCAAAGGCGTCCCTGTGGGGGGGGAAGAGAGGCTCAGCCCGTCGACTGATCCCAGGTGTCAAAGGTGGTCTGCGATGGTATCTTCCCTGGCATCCTTCCTCTCTTAAGCCATTTTATATAATTTGTCCTTACAGGTGGAGCTTGAGTGACTCTAGTCATACATACCTCTATTGTAATTGGTGTAAAAGTTTCTCGTCTACTTTTAAAGGTATAGACTAAGAAAAATTCAGAGCGCAAGCTCAGTGAGGGGTGGTCGCACCTTGGAGGTGGGTAGCTTTGGGATGGAGGTGTGTTTTCTGGTATTATAATGAGATTATAATGAGCAAAGTTCACCCAAAGGATAGTATTTTGTCAAAAAATGACAGACTGTTGGCTCAGGGTGGTAAATATGCAGCTCAGGGTAGTAAATATGCAGCTTGTCAGTTCCATAGTACCTTCCAGTTCCCGTCTTATCACAGAGCCTGGCCGCAGTGTCTTCACTCCGCTCCACCCTCCGTGTAGTTTCTCTTAGAGTCAGCACACCAAGCTCCCCTGGTGTTGCCAACATCTAAGGTTGCCTAGGGAACTTCTGTGCGATGGATTCCTTGCATATTCACCACACTCCACCCTGAAGATTTCTTCAATGCTGTACCTTTAATATAAAATTAATTCCTAAATTACCTCCAGCAATTATACCACAGTGACCGGCCACCAACTGGATTTAACTCCATTCACGGCAACCCTTTGGGCCTGGCCATCCAGCCAGTTTTTTTCCCAGCAAAGAGTGCGCCCATCCAAGCCATGAGCGGCCAGTTTCTCCAGGAGAACGCTGTGGGAAATGGTGTCAAAGGCTTTACTAAAGTCTAGGTAAGACTATATCCACAGCCTTTCCCTCATCCACTAACTGGGTCACTTTTTCATAGAAGACATTAGAAAATGCTTGGACCGTTCCCTGTCTTAGCTACACAATAGCTTCTCTTCGAAGGGAGATTTCATCTGTGGTGCTCTGGATAGCATGATGGTCTCCGACTCTTATATGCCCTCAGTAGTAAATGGAATTAATTTAATACTGGGATGGTAGGTGCAGTATGGGGAGGGATCATTTCATCACTGCTTGACTACTCCAAACCATTGCTCTGCAGTTTAACCTGATATGAAGAGGTATAGCCCCAAATCCTCCCACGATTTTGTTCCTGGCTCACAGGGGTAGTACCTGCGGACATGCTCACACTGTGGTGGGCTTACATGAGCCAGGGATGCTTGGTAACACTTCAGATGGTGAAGAAAGTGGGCAAACTCAGTCTTGCTGCCTCCTGACACAGTAGGGGACTAGAGTTCTCCCAGAGACATCATGAATCTTGAAGCTCCTCGGATTGACTGGGAATCAGGAGCTGCTCTAAGCACTTGAGAAAGCACCCGTCTCTAAGTCAAGATTTTGGGATGCTCCAGGTGACAGGTCTTTCCATAATGCACTTCATTGCTCTTCACTGCACAACGCTTCAGGGCTCAGCCTGTATCCAAGCCTGGTGTCTAGGGAATGAGCTACGGAAAAAGCGCTGTTTCAAGTATTCATGAGATTTGGGGCCAGGTGAGGAGGCTGGGATTTGCACTTGCATTTTATGCTTTCCCCTGTCTCTTTAATTTGGTTAAAACAGAACATCACCCTGCATATGAGAATCCCTACATTGATTTGAAGTAGGCAGCTGAGCCAAAAACCTGGATTCAAACAGTCTGTGCATCAGAGGGGGGATTTGTTCACAGCCCCAAAGCACCTTCTGTGTCTTCATCCCTGCCCAGTGGAAACAAGCAAACAAAATGCACCAAAAAAACCCACTAAGAGAAACTTAGCCATTGTGATTAGCAGAAATTTTGCAAGGAACAACAGAAAATGACAGCTCACAAATCCCAAAAGGTGTTGTTTCAGGCAGCGCTACAGATGCAAGCACAGAGAGCAGATGCTTTGAGACCAGCCGGGAAGGATTGAAGTCAAACAAAATCAGTTGTATTGTGCTAGTTTAGAGCCACCAGGTAGAGCTGAACACCTTGAACCATGAAACCTATAGCCCCTTCCAGCAGTCATCAGCAAACACCTACGTGTACGACGAGGCTGAATCCTCCACAACTCAAGTTGATACCCTCACATCAAATGCACTCACAGATCCCTAAAGGAAGCTCCTCATGAGCTAAGGATGACAGGACATCTGCCAAGAGCCATGTGTTCAAAGTGAACTCATTCATGGTTGCATGCATTTCAGAGTGGGATTTCAGCCCTGTATGCAGGGGTGGATTTGAAGTCTGTTTTGGGGAATGATTAAATTCTTAGCTCACCATTTATTCACATGATGGCAATCCTGGTATTGTTTACATGTAGAGTGAAGCACTGCCATGCCTCACCTCCCCCAGACCTCTCTCCTTCCACTCTCCATCCCCAGAGATTTCCCATGTGACATCCAGCTATGGTCAATACTACAATTTGTTTTGATAGTTTCAGGCTGTTTGCATCTCTGTGGTGTTTGTATTTAGTGAAATATGTTCATCGTACACTGTGTGCCTGGTTGCAATCTATTCTTCCGGCACTCAGCTTTCATGCAATGTGTCTCCTTGTACTTGCTTCTTTTCCTGCAGTATTGTGGCATAGATGGAGTCAGCTTCAGACAAGAATCCTCTTCTGGAGGAGGCATATCCTAGGCTTTTAGGTTGCAGCTTCCACTCTCTTTTGTGTCTCACCTGTGGACTTCAGAGATAAATTGCCTCTGCCATTTCCTTCAGGATGTCCTCCAAAGGGCACTGGAGACATCTACCTTCACCTGCGGAAATTAAATTTTTGGAAAATATAGGTCCCCCAATACAATGCACTGGGGTGCAGTTGGAGTGTGGCAGGCTGGAAGTGGAGTCTGCACAATGCTTCTGTGTGAATTGAAAATGCATTTCTGGAAGGAGACAGCTAGCACCTTTCAAGCCCAAGTACCTCATACAGAACTTAGTGCCTCTGGTGTTGTCGCAGATGCCCTTTAACTCTTCTGCCTGAGCCCTGAACCCAGAAACAGGCCAGCACCACTAGGTCACATCTTTAAAGCGAGACATCCACCTGAGACTGCAGAGCCAAATCACAGCCTCAAGCGTTGTAGCCCTGTGGTGCTCCCTGCTACGCATATCCCGTGAAGATCAAAGCGTGCAGCTTAAGGATGGCATTGGCCCGTGTCCCTCCACTGAGTGGTGGTAGCAGGCAGTGTAAGACCCTGCTCCTTGTTCAGAGCACAGGAGGGTTCCCATCCATGTGCTTTGGGGTCCTGCAGGCTGGTGCTGGAGTCCCACACCTTTGCTGGTTGCTGTTCCTGGGAAAACCAACTGCTATATTTCACCCAAGCAGGCAAGAGCAAGCTGGCTCAAGAGCAACCTGGGGTGTGAAAAAGGAAGTCAAATGCAGAAGGAAATCACTCTCAGTTTCAAAAGAAGTTTATTGAACTGGCCCAAAATCACAGCAACCGGTCTACCTGCTGCTGTCTTAAATACCCACAAATAGAACTGTGGGCGTTGTATGGCTGAAGATACAGAGTGACAGACACACATTCAAATAATTGTACTTATATGTGTGTATATATATATGCATTACATACCTTTGATCTCACACATATATATGCATTAGCATATATGAACTGCATTTTTATATAACTCTGTTATACTGCAGTGAAGTAAGTGAGCTTCTTTTATTGAAACCAGCACACATGAGTTTTTCAGAGCAGAAAAACAAAAGAACAAAACCCTGCAACCTCACACTGCCCAAGAGTGGTTCCTAATTACAGTCACTGTTACAGATCACCACTGCTGAGGGATGCAAAAGAGAAAAGCTGAAAGATGATGGCAGAATTGCCAGCAGCTTTCAAAGAAACCTGTGGGCTGCTAACGCAGAGTGTGGAAAGCTTTAGTACTGAAAGCCTCTGAGCATAAGAGACAAACAGAAATAGGGATGGGAGGAGAATTCACTGGCCTGTCACACAGTCATTGACAGGGCCCCAAAATGAAAACTTTTCAGCTACGTTTAGTCATTAACTAACAAACAAGCAAATGACCCGAAATGTGAGCTGCTAGCAAGCCTATGAATAGTTATAAGGATTTCTGTGAAGGGAAGAAAATAAATAATCTGAAAAATATATTGATATTTATTCAATAGTTTGCTGAAACCTTCACACCATGAACCAGAACAGACCTGATCTCAACTATGCCAGAATAAATCTCAGTTTCAGTGCACGCAGGGAGCAGTAGGACCAGAATCCAGATCACTGAGCCTTTTTACCATTCTTTTATGCTGGTTTTATGCTATATTTACTCTGCAGAGTTATTGCAGCGCAGTGGAATGGAGAATGAGTCTTGCTACATTAGATATTTACAGAAGAAAAGCCACTTGATTAAGCTAATACTTGAGTAAGAATTGTGATACAGACCAATAATACCATCCCAGAAACAGACTGCAACTACTAAGAGTTGTGCCTTTCTATTGTTTATTAACCTTTAACTAGGATTTATTTTCAAAAGAAAAACTTCAAGGGCTGTCCCTTGATGTCAAACTTATTACAAAAGCATGACAGTTTTCAATCTAAAACATCTCAAGAGTTGAACAGAGATGGATATGACCTGCATGGAGGCAGACACACGGAGGAATGCTGGCTTCAGACAGAATCCTGCCCTGGGCAACATGGAACACCTCAGGGTTAAGAAGGGAAAAACAGGAGAAAAGGATACGCAGGTGATGGCAGGGTCCAGAATATAGCAGATAGGACAGTGACCAACGGTCCCAGCAACAGCCAGTACATGGACAACCCCAGGATGGGAAAAATTTGTAGGGCCTTGGAAGTGGAGCTTTAGTCTTTTTTTCTACCATCCTTTAATGGGTAGGATTCATCTTCCTTAATATCAGCCATTTAAAAATTAGTCTGAGGTCATCATCTAGGCTTGTGTAGACAGTGAAGAAAGGGAATGACCCAGTACAAGATCAATGAATTTTCTTCCTGAAGTGCTTTTTTCTGTCTCAGCCAGGTTATATGTCTAACTTTTAAATGGTTGCAGCTAAGAAAGATGATTCCCACCCTTAATGTGTGGGACTTTTTGCTGGAGGTGTGGGTGGATTCCTCCAAAGGAATTTGAATTTTGAGACACTCTGCAGGGGAAAGGCAGACAAAGCATGGGTAAAACAGAGAAGCAGTCTCAAGAAGACATGTGGGATTAGACTGACCTCAGACGTGGTGAGAGTCTGAGGTTTAAACTTACAGTAGGTCTTTAAGACAGGCATTGTATATGGTTCTATCTAATTAGTTGCAATGAAATAATGGGATGGAAATACTGCACTGAAAACTGAGTCTCTGCCTTATCAGGATTGTCACAGCTGGGCCAGAAGTGGGACCCAGAAGTTGTGGCTGTTTTTTCCATACCTGCTTATTACAGTGTCACAGTGTGTTCAGTCTGGATGGGGACCGGTGACTCTGTTCAAAGATTTTTATTTAGCTCAAGCCTATCTGTAAGTGTATCTACCAAATGGAGGCCCAGTTCTGAAAGAATGTGGTGAAAAGCAGACGCAAGGGGAAAACCTTTGTGCTAGTGGAAGCATATTTGCTGAGTTCTGCAGCGCTGTGCTTGATTTGCCCCAGTGTAAAATCAAGATGAGCCACCACATTTGCTGAGCTGCAAAATCAGTGGCTAAAGACACAACACAGACATGGTAGGAACTCTGACAAGAAATGATAAGGGGATGGAAAATTAAGAAGAACCTAAAAGAAACCAAGAGCTGAGGTTGATCTATTAAAATACATTTTTTCATCAGCAAATCAGTTTATTAAACCTTTTTCATACAAGACAGAAGTGGTGTCTTCCACGGAAAATTTTATTTTTGTGGGAAAAAAAAGAGGACCAGGCTGAAATTTTTCTACCAAGAAATCTTTAGTTGGATAAGCCACAGAGTGTCCCAAGGGAACTACAGTTCAGCTGACTCATTGTGTCACTCTCATATATGGCATATGCTCCACAGCCAGACTTCAACTCCTGCTGGAAGTCTGTCTGAAGGAGATTTGCATTAGGCTACCTCCCTCTGCCAGTAGGAGAGTTTGGAGTGCAGCAAGGAGACATACAGTAACCAGATATCATGATTGATAGGAGAGGAGATGATATGGTGCCTCAGTTAGAGCCTTCATTAGGCTTCCTGGCAGTACTATGGTATCTAAACACCATGGATGTTTGGATGTTTTCATCCAAAACACTCCTTTTCCTCACACCCCCTCCAGATGAGAAAAACTTCCACCTGCAATGCTGAATTTGTTATTTTGGAACTTCATGTACTACCTATCAGGGAGACCAGTGACAACATCTTTTTGGCATTATTGTGATTTTCCCTGATTTTTCTCATTTAATCTGATCTTATCTTTCTCTCTCTTGTAGCTGCCGTTTTCTTCCATAACTACTGGCCCTTCCGTGTCCTCACGTAAATCATCAACATATTTCATCACCATCTTGCCGGTTTCTTGTAAGTCTCCTGTAACAGGCATGATCATTTCCACATCTCCTTAGCTCCCTTCCCCGTGCAGATACTGACTCATGGCTGTGCAAGCCTACCCTTATCCCAACACTAATGTCTTTGGAAAATTAAGTCTGGGTTTAGACTTGTATCCAGGAGAGCTGAATCAGGTCTAGAGTTTGATTTTCTTTTTTTCTAGATTTTTCCATGTCACGTGATATTATTTTGGCCCATATATACTCTCTTGATGTTTCTATTTAGTATTTATTTTGTACTATCTTTTCCCCATTTTGTTTTTTCTGTTTCCTCTCTGGCAGACAAGCTGGACAAATGAAGGCATTTTTAGCCTCACAAGAACATCCTTTGGCGATACGGGGGAGCCATCATTTATGAATGGGGAAATGAAGCACAGAGAAATTCAATTACTTGATCAAGGTCACAGTAAGAAAGCTGTAGCAAAAGTGGGAGAATTGAATTTGGGTGTCCTGAGCTCATGCCTAAGGTACAGGTCCATTCTTCCAGGTAAATAAATGAATGTATTACTAGGCATTACTGATATACTAACAGGTGGTTTTGGCAATCCTATCTATCAGAAAATCCTAAAGAATTCGCCTAGAATTGACCTGTAGTGCAATCTTTTACATTTTCTGGGTTTTTTTCTCTCTTCATGGAGGAGAGAAGGAACCGAATTAAAAAAATGCAGTAAGGCATACAAGTGTTACTTCCCATCACACTCAGTCCAAGGATACTTCTCTTTTCAGGAGGGGAGAGGCTTTTTTATTTCAGGGAGGAGTAGCACTGGAGGGTGCTGGCTGGGGAAGATGACTGTTTGACTTCTGCAGGCTGCCCTTTCAGGGCAGAAGAGGAACAAATACATCTTCAAGTGTCTGACTGAAAGGAAAAACAGACTTCTAGCAACTTGCTTTCCACTACCATTTTTAAAATTAATATGTTGGTGTTTTCTACAGTAGAATATGCTTTCTATTTCGTGTAGCTTGTCAAGGACTTTTCACATTAGCTAGAAATAGCATGTAATGCTATGTTTTCATAAAAATAAACTAAATAGCTTGCTGCTGCTGGTTAAACACTGTCTACTTAACTCCCTAGTATCCAGATTTTTGCAGAGAGCAGCCTATATTGTCAAGAAACAACATGATTTTGGAAATCTTTGGCACACTTGCTATAAAGCATGTTAGATATTTCAGGTGTTAAGGGGCAATTCTTCCTTTACAAAATGGCCTTTGCTATATGTCGTTGAGGACTTCTTACAGGCAAGGTGCAGCTAAATCTGTCTGCCTGCTCTGGGTATGTTGGTGCAGTGATCATTTAGTTGGATCCATGGGCTGCAATCTTGGCTGACGTCTTTCACTGACACCAGCCGAGTGAGCATGCATGACTTCAGGTAGCATCAGAGTGCTCTCTGCACAGTGCCTAAGGTCTTTCCTGGATATAGGTTGCCAAGTCCTTCAGTTTTCTTGACATCTCCTCCACCTATAATACTTCTCTAAGGACAGCTTGTAACATATGGCCTTGAACTAGACACCTCCTTGAAAACCTGCCAGCCCCCAGCCAGTTCCCAGTGGAAGTGCCCGTTCTTCTTGTCATGATAATTTTGTGGCTCTAACCAGCTGCAATGTTTTTTAACTCTATCAGTGTTCATTCCTTTTCACTCAGGAAGCACTCTAGGTACTGCTATGTTGGCGTTTTCTTCACTTCTGTCCTTCTGCAGCTGGATTGGAGAACTTAAGATGACACAGTGGAATTTTTGCAATTTGGGTTCCTTGAATCTCATGCGTTAGGATGTTCCTTGCTATTTATACTGATTTCTAGGCTCAATTCAGTGATAGAAATGAAGACAATGTAAAATGATAGATGGACATATACAAGAAAATTGTTGATATAAGCAACTTTTACGCTGAAAGTCATCATAAAATGGCACATATTTGTGCCAATATTGTTTGCAGAGTATCACAAAGTGGTGATTCTCTGTGGACTAAAGTATCATTTCACTTTCTGAGTGTAGCAACTTGAAGTAGATTGAATAGCTGATTCCCAGCATTTCTCTGTATGTATAACTGTTGAGATGCATTCACTGTCTGGTTTCTCTTCACAACTGCTCGTATCTGGAGCTGCTTAGAAGATTAATGGCAACATTTTGGAAGCCTTTCTCTCTCCCCTCACTTATTGCCTTTCAGAAAAGGAACCAACAGACTGCATTTACTAAAGACTGAGCATCTTCCAGGCCTTATGTTGAGCAATTGGACATGCACACAATTTCTGGTAAAAAATAGTCTTTATTTCCTGATCTCACAGACATGGCATAAGCAAAGCTGTAAAGTTTAACCCCCGGTACTGTGGCACTCCTCACTGTTCATGATTCTGCTTTATAACCTGTTTGAGTGAAATCTGCGTTTATGCTTGAGCTGATGAAGACTCCTTATGTGCTGCCTGTGAAGAAGTTGGATAAGTTTATCTGAGAAGACATGACGGTTTATGCAAGCTATAGCTTTTCTAAAAATCTCCAGGATTTTTGTTTTCTGTAGAGGACATGAGGATTGTAGTGGCTTCCAAGGCAGAGGAGGCAGCAAGGGCCAGTGGGGGAGGACTCATGCTCTGATCAAGGAGAAACTCCCTAATCCCTCTCTTCCACACCAAACATGCAACGAGAAAGTTTCCCGGTGTCCCTATGCTTTGGAGCACACCAGGAAGGCAAGGAGGTAGTTACAGGCTGAGAAAAGCACGAAAGCTCCTGCCCACTGGCAGTCCTAGCCTGCTGTTGCGAAATCCTTACCAGCAGCAGGGATGTGTTCCAGTTCATCCAAGGCATGTATTGCAGTGGAAGGGACAGTAATGCACATCAGAGGGAGGGTAAGGGATGGTGTGCAGGTACAAGAGGTGCCAAGATGATAAGACAGGTAATGGCTTTTATTAGACTGGCCTATTTAGTTAGGAAAAATGGATAAACTGACAGGTTTTAATCAACCACAAACCAACTGCCCAAACAAATGGCTGCATAAACCATTGTGCCCTGGCACTTTTCCATCCAGCATTTGCCTGAGAATTTTGCTTTATAAATCTGGAGAACTACGAGCTTTATAAGAAGGAAAAACTACCTAGGGAAAAATCTCCTGCTGGGATGCCTTTCAGTAAGAGCGCTTGGACTGCTCAGGGTAGCTACCAGCTGATTCTGCAATTTGCTGCCTCATTTCATTTTCTCAGCCTAGTACTACGTAATCAATAAAATGCTGCAGTCCCATAGATAAAAAGTGCAGACAGCGTACCTATTTGGGCTTGTGTTTTTTACTTTTAACTGTGGGTTTCATTATCTTGTAATTTCCTTACTTACTGCTCTACTGGGGATTAATCTGTCCCCAGTTCTTATAATTTGGTAAGGAAAGCTTCAACAGTAAGAAATTATCAGTTTTCTAATGGACATTGCTGGTGTAATCATGTGCTGGACTTCAGTTCTTTTTTTCTTATGCACTTTATCCTTATGTCCATTTATCTCGCTTTTTTGAAGGTAGAGCTCAGGTGTCATGTTCTACATGATGGTGAATTTTGAGATCCCTCTGGAAAGCAGTAATTTATATTGTTTTCTTGTCATTTTTTTTCTCATTCCTAATCCTGTTTTAATACATTTAAGACATTTTAATACATTTACAATGTTTTTTACAAGATTCTTCCTAGATAAGATACTGATCAATTAATTACACTTTATGCCCTTTGGCTTTAGCAAGAGAAGCAACAGTAACATCAAGGTAAGGCAAATATTAGGTGGTGTGCTCTTATTATAGTGAGTAGTCTTTCATATGTTAACCAAACATAGCTAACCAAGCTGACACACAATTGGGATGGTAAACACAAGGCTGACATATTATCAAGAGAATGAAAAGGAATTCACTGTAGCTCAAAACATGCAAAACCAGATGCATGGTATTATTAAGGAATTAAAGAGCACAACTTCCCTATGGAATGAGTATTACTGTTACAGAGAGACTAAAAACTGAGCTCATGTTCCCAATAAATAGTCATATAAATAGGGTGAGGTTTTCAGACAAGGTTGGTTAGATTTGCACTTTAAGAGTAAGTTATTTAAAAATATTGATGTGAACTGCTCCCAATGAAAGCAGTGAATAGCTGAATAAAACCGTAAAACATCTTTTCAAGGCATGTCAGAAGCAGTCTGATTTCAGAAGCTATGAGAAAAAATCAGATCCAGTGTGACCTGCTTTTCTGAAAAATGAAACCACTTAATGTGGGTGCCTAAATAAGGAGGTAGGTTTTGCATATAGATATCTTCATTAAGAAGTTGAGTTTGAAATTCTGTTATTCTCCTCTCAGTAAAGTTTTTTACTGAAGACCTGGAGTTGTATCAAATGTTTACATGGCATGTAAAAAACCCATGTATCCTATCCAGCTGTCACTGTGTCTGGTGAAAGCTATTACTCCAGTTCTGAATAATACATTTGTTTTTATCCTGGTCTTTAAATTAATCATTTTGGAACATGAATGTAAAACAGAAGTCAGTGACACTCGACTTTCATAGCCATAGCACCGAGGATACCTGATCTAGCTTCAGAAGGTGTTTGAACTTTGTGCATTTAAAACATAACCGGTGTGAATTTCATAATACAATTAATAGAAAGATAAGTTGTTACTCAAGATGATAGAAACTAGTCTGGATTTATAACTCTTGTTTGCTCCTTTCAATATAAAGTAATGAATTTAATTCTCCTCTTTCTTACTCTGGTGTAAAGACAGAATAACCCAACAAAATTAATCCCACAATGTTGGGCAAATTCCCGTACTGTCAGTAATATGGTCATTCAAATCAAAAGGGTTAAGAGGCTGTGGACAACATGTCCTTCACCAGGCAAGAGGTGCTGACCTAGTCTTTATGCTTTCTGCCTGGAACAGGCTTCTGTTCTTCTACACCTGCCAAATAAAACTTTATTTTACACTCATCTTACTATATAATATGCAAACAAGTTGGATTGCTAGTCTAGATTTATAAATGCAGTGAGGTGCAACGCAGTGAGGGGAACTCTAGCTTGTTTGACTTAGAGAGGGAATACGTAAATTGCCAGTCATCTTCAATAATTTAGTCTGATATGACATTATGATGAAAGCTGAATAAACTGCCAGCAGCTGTGGCCTTGCCTTCTGCAGTTACGATCTAGAATTAAGACTTTGCTGGAAATTATGTAGTGGACTTCACTCTCTGACGGAAGAAGCTTATCACGTGGATATTATTAATAATCCATTAACAAGCATGTGGTGTTAGCTGAAAAGAAAAAAGCAATTTCCCTGAGAGGAGGCAAACAAGTTTAAAAGCTCCTGCCCCCTTCACAGCGGAATAAATGTGACAAGCTTGTTATGAACACAAAAGACTGAGACATTAGAAGACAACAACCATTAAGCTATTAATAGTTTTCCATTTTATTGGCTAAGGTTTTATACAACACAACACAATTTGTTACATCTTTCCTGATACATCTCAAGCTAGATGCTGAAATGCTTTTCAGTGTTAAATAATACAACATAGCAGACACTATAAGTTACAGGAAATGGTGGTGTGAAGGATGTTGGATGGTGAATAATTTACAGAGAATAGCACAGAGCAAGGGGGGACCAGTGCTGGAGCAAAAAACAAAGGGGAAAAGAAGTTTTCACAGGAGATCTGAAGAGTTAAGGGAAGAGGCAAACTCAGCAAGCTATTTCAGATGGCTTAAAAAGAAATTTCTAGACCAGAAACAAACCCATACTGCTAGAAAGGACAATTTGTGACTGAGGTGGAAATGGTCTAATTAGTGGTTCAAAACAGTCCGGGAAATGTTGAAACAAAATGGCCTTTGGAACAAAACCTTAGCATGAGGGGGAGATTCACTTCGCCATGTGTCCCCAGGGAAGGCCAGAGAGGAAAGTATCATGCTGCTTCTCCCATCCTGGAAGAGATTACATTTTCATCTGGTCCTGAGGTAGGTTCCCAGCAGCCCTGCCCAGTCACCCCCTCCAGCCTTGGCTGAGGGTTTCACAGCCATATTATACATCCTGAGGAACAGGATTATACCATGGGTAAGCTTATGCTACCCTGAGCTCCAGAGTTGCTGCTGTAATAAAGAGGCACAGGAGCACTTCTGGGCGAGTAATGAGACAGCTGACGTGCTGGCCTCCTGGGTGTGAAGCAGGGGACTGCCATGACATGTTTACCAGCACCACCAGGGGAGCAATCTGGGATGCCATAGTGAAGTGTAATCAGTAATAAATGATTAATTAATGGCTTTTAAATGTGCCGAGTTCAGTACGCAGTGGTGAGGACATGAATGGAGCAATTATTAAAAAATTCATGTGTTCTTGGTCATAGAACTGATAAATACTCCAAAGTGCTCTTCGATTACAGAGTGTCAGGCAGTTCACTTGCACACCTCATTTCTGTTTTTAATTGCCAATAAATGATGGCTGTGCCCATGTTTGTCAGGCTCCCTGAAAGCACTCAGCTGCCATTTAGCACTTGTGGGTACACTGACAGAGCATATTTTCCAGAGTGTTTGGAGACTCTGATTTAAATGCCTGAGACGTAGTCTCAGCTCTCCTCATCTCCCTCCCTTCTCTAGCATCCCACCCCCAGCTTTTACAATGTCAGTCAACAGAGCACAGACTAGGAATTAGGAGATTTAGCTCTTCTGCCATTTGCCTGATGTCTGGTCTTCAACAGATCAGAGAGACATATATTTAAGAGTTACTCCGTTGCTAAAATGGAGGAAACGATGTAATCACCCACCTGCACAGAGCACTTTGATATCTAAGGATAAAAAGTGTTATAATTAATTTCTGTTTTGGAGAGCTTTGCAGTCCTGAAGAGCCTGATTTGTGCAGTAGAGCATTAAATCCTCTTTTTCAATAAAGTAAAAGGGAAGACAAAGTATAGACAGTTGATTCAGTTTGGGCCCCCCTGGCGCTGCAGTTGCAATTTTGCACCAACAGAGAGTTATACCTACTTCAGTGCAATAACAGTAGGGGCATAGATTAGCAGCTAGGGCCATGATTTCCAGGTACAGATTGATAGTGAAACATCTTTTAATACCAGTGCTTGAAATTCACTGTGTACGCTAAAGAGGAGGTGAGATAATTTCTCAGTAAAGAAATTGCTCCTGCAAAGAAGAAGGTTTGTTCCTGCAAGCTGATGCCAGCTGGGTTCATCAGAGGATGCAAACGGAGCCACTGCTTGGCCAGAATTTGTGAATCCTTTGCTCCCTGTAGCTTGCTCTAGGATGATCGTCAGAGCAGTCATGCTGGAGGCAAGGAACAAACACAAACCTCCCTAGGCAGAGGAGGGAACTGAATCCCTCTCCCCAAGACAGTAAAGAAATGCTTGAGCCATCAGATGCCAGGGTGTTCTGGGACAGAGCTCTCTGCCCCTCCGGTGCAAGCTGTTCTGTTTCTGCATGACTTGGTGAAACATTCGCTCTTCCTATATGGCTCTACAGGGCATGTACACTTAGAGGAAGAAATGCAGTTTCCAGTCACTGCTCAGGAAGGGGCTTATGAAATAAAGCTGTAAGTCTAAGAGAATTCAGGTCAATTCAGGTTGTTGAATTGCAAAAACAGAGGTGTGCCTCAATGCAGGCTGAAATCAAGTGTGAGCTCTTCAAGAGTGGCTTGGAGGCCTCAGAGCTGCTTCTACCCAGTTGCTCTGTTGATACAATCCTGAGCTGTCCAGCTGTATTGATACTCCCTGTAGGATAGCAGGCATTTTGTTTGGGCTTTGGAGCCCTTCCAGCAGCAGGGGCCATGATCCCTCTGTGGGGGCTTACTCCTAAGTGTGAGCAATGCTGCAAGTTTTTCACTGCTTCAAAGAATCCCACTTTCCTGTTTTTCTATTCATCACTTTACCAATGGATTTTCTTCTCCCTACTTTGACATCTAGGGTGAGAAAGTTTTTCACCAAAACCTTGCTCCATTCCACATATTTCTGTTTGTTCTGAAGAAGCAGCAGTTCCCAAGACTTCTGGGCAAAGAGAAAAACCTTTACCATAACAAATCTTAGGGTAAAAATAGACACAGACACACAGAGAGCAGCAGCAGCAAAGAGCTATGAGCTGTTGCTCGGGGCATTGAGTGAGTGTTCATGACCACTTTTCTGCTGGAGGTACTCATGTCCAGCTGAGACTTAGCATCATGCTCCAGCAGGGTCCCTGCTGTTGGGGTCTAGTTAAATAAGTACCGTATATCACAAAGGAAAGCATCCCTGTACGATTCAGTCTTACAGACAGAAGCTCCTTCATGGACAAATGCAGGGTACTTGCTCCCCCGGTGAACCCCACCGCACACACTGAGGCGCAGGGAGGTTCAAGAAACCCTAGAGAAGACAGCTGAACTCCTTTTCCTACGCATGTGTGTGCGCTGGGGGTGTCTCACAGCCTCTCTCCTGTGCCTCTACACCTGGCACATGTTTTCAGTGACATTGGAAATCACCCACCTCAAGCTAGGGCCCCCTAACCTGGCAAGTAATACATGGGTGGAACTTTCTCCTCACTGGAGTGCAGGTCCCGATGAAAGTTGTTGGGTGTGTCCTGGAAACTCAGGCATCTACTGCATACAGGTGCAGAGTTTCTCACTGGATGGCTTTTTAATGTCTATTAAGAAGAAAATAAAAGGTGGGGTGGAAGAGAAGTCTAATAACAACTTAATTCCAAAGTACCCATTCCCAAGGCACCTTAAAAAATCTGAACACTACTAAAACCAATTAAATCCCCATCTAGCCACAGGAGCCTAAGTGCAACAAGGAGCCTGCAGCAGGCTGCTCCCCCTCAGCCATGGCCGTGGTGGGTTTCTGTCCCTTCTCCCTGAAGGGCAAAGCACTGTGCAGAGCGTGGGGTGGGTACAGGACTACCTTGAACAGGCTTTCAGAGACTTACGAAGTGAAAGCCAGAGGAGTTATATAGTCTTTGGGTGGCAGGCAAAGAACAAAGTATCTTTGACAAGAAAAAGGTGAATTTTTAGACAGTTTGCCTTGATGTCAACATTTGCACTCTGGGAAGTCGTCCTGAAACTAGTAGTGGGCTCAGACCAGACCTTTGGGCTGTTGGTTATTTTTTGCAGCTCTTGAAACTATGTCACAAAGAGCACTGGGTTGCTTGCACAGTTATTTGTAAGAAGTTTCAAGCATGTGGTTCTGGGGCCTTTGGTTCTGCAGGCTTGGGCCCTCTTTGCCTATCTTCTTTAAGTGCATGAGGAAAACTTGGTTCTCCCATAAAAAAGAAACAACACCATTTTTTTGTGCCACAATAATCTTTGAAAATAAAATTAAAACCTGTGAAAGAGATGAAGAGACTATTAAAACCAGGTGAGTTCAAACCACTTCATCATGAACAGAATTTCAAAATGTTTGCCAGAGGGTGTTTGGTGTTGGCTATTTCTAATTCAAAGTAGGCTGCAGCTGCAGCTTGCACACACAACAATGTGCTGGAGCAGGCTTAGAGAACCTGGAAATTTAGTATCAAGTTTTGATCTTGTTGCACTAAAGCTCTATGTCCTTGAAAGAAGAGCTTCGATCTGAATTCTAGCCTTTCCCCATGGTGATACCAGCCTTTCTTTGTAAAGAGCCTTGCATTCCTCATATAAACATTATTGAAAAAGGGAGTAGCAAAAGTATTATATGTGTGTGCATTGCTTTTGGGAGGTGAGAGAAATATTTGAACACATTAGATGGTGGGTGAATGTCAGATCCAAGTTTTGAGAAAACAAATCTTCATAGAGTGCTCTTTTGCCCTGCCAAATCCCCCTCCTCTCAGAAGGCTTTGGTCTGAAAAAGAAAATTACCAGGCAGCTCCAAAAGAATAAGCTGGTTCCCTGCTGGAACCAGCAGATGCCCTAGATACCACAGTTGCTGCTCTGTGCATACACTGATTTCCCCAAAGGTATGGCCTGGGCTGCTCTCCTTTTCGTCTTTTTCAGAAGGAGAAAGACTCAATTATTTTCATGCCAGATGCACACAGTCATGCATGCTCGAGCCCACACACTGCAAAGCTTTCATTCCCCTCCTATTTGAGCTTCCAATCTCTTTAGAATTCCTTCAGAAAACGTGCAGTCCCTCAAGGCTCTAAGACATGCAGAGATGCTGTAATTCCTCCAGTCCTGGACATACAATTTATTCTTATCACCTTGTCCATAACCTTCCATTCATTTTCAGCTTAGTTGCAGCTCTCTCTCTTTCTCATCCCCTCCCGTCTTCTATACCTCCACCAGGCTTCAAAATGAGGGATACTTTTCACGGAAAAGAAAAAAAAAAGGGGGGGGGCGGGAAGAGAAGGGTAATACCTTTTCTACTCCAAAATGTTCCCTGTAATTCCCAGCTGGGCTCCAGCTTATGGGAGCAAGGCACTACTCCAAAGGTCAGACCTTGATCACTAAGATTTTGTCCTTAATTTACCTATGGGTAAAGTCCTGAAAGACTGGGAAGACTTCTTCAGAACACTACGGCAGGAATTCAAGGAGCACAGGGCAGGCAGGTCTCATTGGTGCTCTGCTGGTAGTGTGGTCTCAAATAACATTGGCTGCAGTTGCTTTGACTGAGTGGGAAATTGCATCTTCTCTTTACAGATGGTGTCCTTGGCTTCCTTACCTCCTAGTTCGACAAGTCACCTGCAGGGGAAAATGCCTCTGGCCTGAGTGTAGGTATCAGCTTGACTTGATTTTGTTTCTAAGATCTCCTTCTTTTCTGCAAGCTTGATGCTGTTCCTCCTGAATAGCTGGCTCCACTGTAAAAGTACATTTGTGTTTCAAGGTATCCCGCAGAGAGCTAATGGGATAGGTTAGAGAAGCACGCAGAAACAAGGGTGCGAGAGTTATTACTCTCCTAAAACATTTGCCTTTATTGCTGCTGCTGCTACTGACATGGCTGCTACTGAGATGGCTGCCACATTCCCTGCCCAGAGGTGGTCCAAGCCTGTTGACTGCTGTGCTGTGTGATGCCCTGTTTTAGGAAAGACTGCAAGACTGCAAATATGGCACTTTTCTCCTACCAGTGGCTATTGAGTGTGCTGGGTACTAGATAACCACAGGAAACACAGAAGACTTGGAAATTAGTGAAATATCCCTTCTGTCCATTTTCCTTCCTGCCTGGGGATGCCAAATGTAATGGGTCACACCTCGCCCTGTCATGGAGAGGGGTTATTTCTCATGTCCATGAACAGCAAAGTTGCTAAGACACTTGCAGGAAGAACAAACCCAGAAACTTCCTTGCTAAAGAAGGATGAAATGAAGAAAGGGTAAGAAGAAATTGCCCCCGAGTAAAGGAATCCTCACTCCAGGCTGCAGAGCTGTTGGAAAGCTGAGGACTTGGATCTTCAGAAGGGGCTGACAGTATTTCACCCACCTGAGGAGAGGCCAACTGTGCTAGCAGAAGCTCTACCTGACAGAAGGCCTCCAGCAACTGAAGGAACTCCACTGCGTCTAGACAGTGGAAGCAATATCTATCAAGTTCTGAAAACCAAATCTCTCCTCTTTCTCAAGTCACTTGGCTTGTATCATGTTGCATTGTGCCTCACAACAGGGGAAGGCACCATGACCCTGCAGCTTTAGAGAGGTGGTGAGCTTTCCTGTGGTCCCTCTGAGAATGGGGACAGTGTCACTTGCCTCTGGAAAGGCACAATCTCTCTGATCTGCTGGGGTGTGACACACAGCTCACATTTCACACCAGCCAAGCCCACTGCTGGTCACGTTTTCATGGAGGACTTGTCACTACCCGCTTTCTCTGCTGGGGTCTGATCCATGCTTACCTGTGCTTCCAGAGGATCTGATGGCTCATGTCATCATTACCTTGGTACTCATCCATTTAGACAAAGTCAGTGCTGGCAAATGGTTCTGAATTGGCAGCCCTGGAAAAAGAAGCCCTTTTGGCAATGTGTTCTTGGTCTTTATTGTTGATGCTACAGTAATGAGCTGGCAAGGTCAGGGCCTCCCTTCCCTGGGTGTTAGCTCTCTCTAGCAGATAACTAGCCAGAGACAGTCCTGCCTGGATGAGATTAAACTCCTAATAATGAATACAGGGAGAAAGAGAAGTCTTAAGACACTCTTTTATAGAAAAAGACCTGAACATGCTGAATTGCTTCCTCAAACTATCAGAAAAAGTTGGGGGAGTACCAGCAGGTGAATACAGATCTTCTGAAGACTAATCTAGCACACTTTTTCCCAGCTGTATTTCTCCATAACAGCTTTGTTTTTCCCTGTCTTTTGCAACACCTCTTGAAGCTAGGGAACAGCCCAGATCCCCTGACTTCTTGGTGTCATTGCAAAGAGCCCCACAGCTGTACTGATGGAGCGCTTTGTGGTGCCAGCTCCTATGCAGCACCACTAGAGCTCAGTTCAGTAAGTAGAACATCCAGAAAGCTTTAAAGTATTTTTAATCTGGAAGTACTGATTTACCAAAAATTAAACTCCATGTGGGACTAGTTATCCTTTTGGAAAACAGGTTTATTTCTTGCATTTCAGACATGTTATGTGATTTTTTTTTTTTTAAATGGAAAAAAGGGTGACGTGGGAGTAAAAAAAATTTTGGTTTTCATCTCATTTCACTACTTTAAAAGAGTAAAAATTCTCGTGAGGCTGAATGTGATATACACTCAATACACATCTGGTAAGTCACCAGATGGATGTCATCTGGGAAGGAATTTCACCATCGTTTGTTATCGAAGTTAGCTATCACTTAGAATTTCACAGGATAGGTATTTAGGAAACATGTTGCTGCTGAGATGAATGCAGACATCAAAGATGAAAATAATTTTCCCTTTTCAGGCATGGCTTTCTTAGTTCTTCTCATTTAAAAACGTGAGATCACCTACTTAGCATTTCCTTCCATAGCAGTCAAGCCAATCACACATCCAGAACTGCTGGCAGAATTCAGCTGTCATTTTCCCATTTCTCCACAATTTCCCCTGAAGCCCAACATTACAGCCCGGAGTTCCATCAGAAAGAAAGCTTTATTTAATGTTGTCTAGAAAAACAAAAAGCTAAACAAACAAATAAATAATCAACTCTGAAAATTCATCCTTACTTTATCATACATGTTCTTGAGGCTTAAAAAAAGTTTCCTTATAAACCTCAGATAATGAAATGAATATTGTACAGCTGGAGCTTGCTCCACTTGACAGGGGAGAAATTTTAGTTTTCTTCTTTGTATTACTTCCAGTATTTATGAATTATCAGGATATTTCTGGTTGAGTTGTACCTTGCTCTTTTTCCCTTTCTTCCCACTGTAGAGTTTGGTATTAGTATTAGTATTAGTATTAGTATTAGTATTTTGCTGTTCCCTTTATGAGGTTTATATAATGCAATTGCAAGTGAAACATACAATAGGTAGGAAATGAGAGTCTGAGTATTTCCATCGTATTGCTTTACAATCTATTATATTAGCTGATGTAGATGAGCTGTTCCAATAAGGGATTGGAAGGCTGGCTATTACTCCCAGCTCTGCTGCTGGAGGGTTTCAGCAATTTTCTCTCTTAGTTCACTCTTCAATAAATACAGACTATAACACCCCTCATCACTGTCGAGCACTTTACTATCTACTGATGAAAAAGGCTGTATAAGACTATTGTGTAATCAAGAAGGAGGAAAGAAGGTGAGAGTGAAAGAGAAAGAAGTTGCACTAGATTACAGAGGAGATAAAATAGGTTAATCCCACTCTACCTCAGATTCGGTGTGTTTCAAGGGAAATGTAAGATCTGACATCATGCAGCCGGCATACATAAAAATAATAAAAAAATCTTTCCACTGCAGTATCCTTCTTTGGATTATGTACACTGATATAGTGGTTAAAAAAATCACTTTTCACTGCTTACCATGGCAGTTTGCTTGGTTCTTGTACCTGACCTGGTTTAGATACCGGAGCCAGAGCATATATATGTTCGGCTTGCCTTGCCTTGATTTGCACCCATGTATTTCTTTCCTCCGAAAACAGTACGACTGAGGGCAAAAAAGAGTCTGTGAGTGCAGCTACTGAAGCTGCATAAATCTTCTGAGGCGTGGGCTCAGAAGACAGATGCAAGGCACTATGGTTTGGCACCAATAGACTGAAGAGAGATGGATTTCTATTTAAAGGGACTTCTAGTCCTCAACTTCTTTTAAGGAAGGTGTACAGATGAAACACCATGTCCACTATTCCTTTCGCCAGTGCAAGATCCATTAAATTGAGAATAATAATAATAATAATAATATATTTTTTAAAATCCCTTGTGGAAAATGTAGTAATCATCAAGCAGAATAATTGTCTTTCTTCTCCCATGCCTGACCATACAAACAGTGGTTTTACCTTTGAGTCAAATAATAATACTGAATGTGAAATAGTCGGGAAGGAAACAAATGTTCTTGTGTCCTTCATAAGATTTGCTCATTCATTCATTCATTCATTCCAATTGCATTTGCAGATAGGAGACCTGAAGGGTAGAAAAGTTCCTTTTGATTCACAGCCTGGGGTTTGCTCATAATTTGCTGAAGGAAATGCTTTTCCGCTCTGTTGTATCAGTTATGCTCAAAGTGCTCCTCACAGGGAACAGACAACTAAGGGGGGATCCAGGATGGAAGAGGAAAGGAGAGTGGGACCCTGCCTTGCACCTTGGCTCAAGCCCTGTTCATGGGAACAAGACACAAACAGGCTGTTCTGCACTTCTAGGGTCAGGAGGAGCATACAAAGTACATCACCTCTGCCCCCTTCTTCCCCAGCCCAAACCAAGCTGGAGGGTGTTTGCAGTGTTTTCTGACAGGTCTCTGGCCATCTCCAGTGCAGGGAAGTGTTCTTCCCCAGGGAACTGCACTGCCTTTCATGTGTTGCACTTGGCTGACCCCATTCTTTGCTGGCAGGGAGTCTCCAGCATCAGTGAAAGAAGAGGTCAGCAAGGACCTGCTGCATGGCTGGGCAAAGCTAGCCAGGCAGCCAAGAAAAGTGAGATTCCCTGCTCTGCTGTTGTTTTTGGTGGTGTTATCCCTGGCTGTATCTTTTGCACATCAGTAGCAAGCTCCCAGCTCTGATTCAAGTTACTAAAAAGCAGGAAATTGTAGTTTTGGGTATCGGGACAAAATGGTCGTCTTCCCTGTGCCCACGTCAACATGCTTTTCCCCTTTCCTCTGTGTCAGTAACCCAGCACAGCCTCCTTCACAGTCACTGTGGGGATCAGAGGGGCTTTAACTTATCAGAGAACCAGACAAGCAAGCTTGTAGCTTCTGCTGACAGCTGGCTGCCTACCCTCATCTCCACATCCCTCATCTGCTCTCTGTTCATACCCATCTAGTGCTTGTCTACCTGCAGAGTAGTTGGTAGGCGTTAGCGGCCCCTTTGCTGCCTGGCCCACACAGGGTCTGCTTTCCCTCACCCCTGCTGTAAACAGCTGACTTCTCTCTGGTGGTTTGGACCAATATCTGTATTTTGCTTTATTCTCCACTCCAATCCTCATGCACAAGCCTCCAGGTAGAGGCATGTTCTTTTATAAATGCACCTATTTGGACGACAAAGATATTGCCCTCCTTTAGTCCCTGTATTGTTGAATTTTCTGCATACTGGTAAGTGCTCTTCCAAGGGACACAACTGCAAGTGTCAAGCAATGGAGTCATTAGCTTGCATGCAGTTGGTGAAGTGCTCTTTCTGATGATTTGAGGCGTCCCTGCACCCGTATACTCTTTTTTTTTTTTTTTTTTTTGTGTGTGTGTGTGGAAAGTCCCAAGGCAGGATCAGCTACATGGGAAAGCTTATGAAGGAAAGGGAAAGAAGTTATTATTCACTCCTGTTGGCTTCCTTTGGCACCTCCTCTCCTTTCTGTTGTTTGCAGCAGAAAAGGCCACACAAGCCAGTCTGGAGAGTTGTTGCCCTTCATTTTTATTAAGACATTAAACCAATAATAAGGTTGTCTACTGAAAATGCAGAGAGCTGAATAAATGATTTATGAAGTGCTTGGTATAACAACTTCTGTTGCCTGGAATGAGTCAGTCTTTCCAAATAGCCACCGAGGAATTATCTCCTTCCCTTCTTCCTGTCTCCAAATACAAATCTGGCAAAACCCCAGACCAGTCCAGGGGCTTTATCATCATCTGCTGAGAGGCAGCATAAGAGTAGGAGGTCTGAGCTTGTCTGCACCAGGTGATGGAGGATGGCACAGAGAGCCAGCTCTGGCCTTGGTTGCCTTGCAGTACCCTGTCCATGTCAGATCAAGGCTGCTCCTGAGCTGCTGAGTCTGGCGGAGAAGGAGGACCCACCGCCTCAGCCAAAGTGTTGTGCAGCTACTGTGTTTCGGCATGAGCCACACTGCACCGTGCCCCAGAGCTGAGCGCTGCCTGCAGCCAGCCGGGACTTCTCATTTCTTGCTTTTCCCCCCCCATGTCATCCAAATATCCCATTAAACATCACAACTGTCCCCATTCACCAAGCTGTCACTCAGTTTTCGTTCATGACCCACTTCTTCTAACAGGCCCCTATAAAGAAACTGGCACAAAAACCTCCCAACCCTATGTAAGCTACAGGGTCTCATATTTTATGAGACATAATGTGAGGCATTCATATCACCCAGACCATTTCGTCTTGGGGCCAGAAGTATTCAAAGTACTTTTCGCTTAGCTTCTGGCATAGGTCCAAATCCCACAGCTGTCTCCACATCATTGAAGCTCTATGCCTATAAACAGCATTAATATTTCTTACCTGACAATAGGTGGTGCTCTTTCTATAATTATCTGTCTCCACAGTCCCTGCATATACCTTTTTTTTACTTAGAATGAACATAACAGATTATCCTTGGTTTTCTGCATTACAAGATACTAAGCAGCAATGGTAATAAATAACTACCTGTAAACAAACTCATAGCATAGATAATATCTCTGTTATTGCTGATCTGCAACAAGGACTCAAAATAGATCCTCGAATATTAAGTGCTCAGGTGATGAGGGGCATTTAGATAGACAGATAAATAGATAGAACAAGTTACGGAGATAATAAGGAATGATCCAAATCTCTTCCCTAGCTTGCATCAAACAAAGCTCCTGCTGGCTCAGGGCAAGATTTGTCATGATATTTTCTTCATTCTGTGCTTGAATGAAAAGGAAGGAGTTACTAAGCAGCATCAGGCAAAATTCTTTTTCTTTTTGTTTTTCCCTGTATTCATTTTAACTCTTTGTAAAGTACAGAGATTAATTCTGTCTTTCCAGGACTCATAAAAGTCACAATTGGAACTAAAACCCAAGACAGTGATATTTCCCAGTCAAATTTAAAGGAGGAAGAATCATAAAATACCTAAAATTTACCCCTCAAACAAAACACAGTGAATAGCATTTAGAATAGTATAGTGATTTTCAAGCAAATACGGCGAAGTAGTAACTTTTCTGGCATGACTTCCTCCCATTCTTAATGTTATTTATATCCAAATTAAAGACTTCAACATGACATCTACCGTCAGTCCTTTTCCATTCACATAGGTTGCATAATGCCTCTAATTTTCATTCTGAATTGACTTTATACTCCAACATCAACTTGCAGGGCCTGTTCCTTAGGGTCTTTAGAGACTGACTGAGCAGCATCTCAGCCCCTTTCCCTGGTGCATTTGAGCCCTCTGAATACATTCCTCGAAAATGTCCCTGGGTGCCCACAGATTGCACTGTTAAGCTCCTCCAGCAGATACCTGCCTTCCTTTGCAAGCAGAGCAGAAATGCATGGTCTGCAGCTTCTTAAGGGATGCACCCAGCTGCCCTATATCAGCCAAGAAGGTAAATGCCAGTGCTGACTCGCTCCTCTCTTATCCTTTACTCCATGCTGTGAGCCCTCCTGCCCTGTCAGGAGCACAGCTGGGGAGACCTTGGTCACCCAATAGTCTCAAGTCTACAAGAGCTGCACAGGAGATCCTACCACCTACTGCTACACATGTATCTCAAGTGCTTAAATTAGGGGGAGAGTCTTGCTAAGCTGATGTCTTTGGTGAGTGAGGAAAGGTGGACTTTTGAGAGGGAAGTCATACAACATGAGCCAGGAGCTTTGTGTTCTTTCTTTTTCCTTCTGTTCTTTAGCTTTTTGCTGGCAGGTTATACTAGTTTGTTAGCCTTCAGGGCTTCAATGATGTTAGGGATCTCATGTTTCTTCTCTCCTACTGCATTTCATCTCATTTGGGCAAATATGCTTTTTCTTGTTGCTTATGCTTCTTTTTTCTCCCCACTTCATCAATATATAAAAATACAAGAGGAAAAAATTCTGGTAAAAAGGGCAATTTGGGGATAATACTAAGCTATCTAATTATCTTTTTAGCAAATAGTAGAAATACCACTGACTTCTAAGAAAAATCCCTAGGTTAACCATATTTAGATAAAGATATTCCCTATAAAATGGAGGAAAAAAACCCCTGGTTTCTTCATAGAAAGTCTTAACATTTCTGCCTGTTGGTGTTAGAACTTGATGAGAAACAGTCCAAAATGCTGACATGAATTCTAGACCAATTAGTGCTTTAGGCTGGAGAAAATAAAAATGTCTTATAACTTTGAAGGTTTTTACCCTTGTATTATAATGGGATAAATAAATAAAAAATTGAAATGAAACCCAATCAGAATGACATAATTATCACTCTATCCTTATCAAAACTTGAATTCTGATGAAGAGGGATTGTTGGGTTTTTTTGGGGGGGGGACATTATTCTGCTGAGAAATGATCAGTTAACCTTTAACATCCACCAGCATTGGGTATACTGTAAGGAAAAGAGTATCCTGCTAGTGACTTAGAAATAGTACTCCTTCTTACTGAGTTAACAATATTTCTGTTGTTCCTAATACTCTGAATTTTCAGGAGAAGATAGAGATGTGCCTTTATGTAAGGTCTAGACTGCAAAGGCCAATCCTGTTTTCATTTATAGTTCTGTAAATCATTAGTGTCTCTGCTGAAGACAATGGGATTATTATATTTATGCCACTATAATTAAGAACAGATGTTGGCCTGTGATCTCTAATGCTCCATGTACACCTAATGTGTTGTAATTGGTAATCACTGAGGAGTATCTCTGAAGAAGGCACACAATAACATTTCAGTGGAGGACACAGAGGTACTCAAATAAAGCAACAGTGAAATCAAATGACCTTTCAATCTGTTTATGAGAAGCTTTGTCATCTCTGCTTCGAGACAGCTGGAACGAGTAAGAGAACTTAATCTGTATCCCAGAGTCTTTTCACTTCAGTGAAATCCAGAAATACACACAGGCTCCTCAGCTGTCATGGTTCTGTTTGTTTTCCCTCTACAGGTCTAAGAACTTGAGGAGCTTATGTCTTTTGCATGCTCAGGGTGGGCTCTCAAGAGCCCTTCCCCAGACAAGGATTCGTCTATAATATACTACAAGCAGTCCTTGAGCAAATATATAAAATGGATAAGGATTAGCATGATAAAAAATAAGTTTCTTTTTTCTCTTGTACTGCAAATAAAACTCATCACTGGTTTACATGCTTCACTGCTTGGCTTAACACAGTAAAATCCCAACAGGATCTGCCATCCTGTCTTTCTGCAGGAACCAGTGGGTCACATCACTGAAAAAAAGCATCACTAACTGTCCTAGTCATACCTTCTCCTCGCCAAGGTAAGGTATCTCCTACATTTTAGCGATGTTATGGGGATGTGATAGAGGTTTTGCTCCTTAGGAGCCTCTGACCAGATAGATCCCATATAGAAGGTCCAATCCTGTAATGACATGTTGAGTGACACAGGGACCCTAGTGCCTCATTATGTTTTTCCCCTCAGGGGAAGGAGGGAAAGCCTGAACTCTACAGGGGCTCCTACGCACTCAGAAACTTCATTAAGGCAAGACCTAAGTGCATGCCATCTGATCCCTGGTCACAGTGTCCCTGTGTGTGCTCTTAAGCTGTGGGACACGTGACATGGTGTGTGCTAGTTAGGCTGGCTCTGGCAGAGGAAGGCACTGGCATAGATGCTCACCGGGCATCCTTGGGCATCCTGCTCATGCCCAGGACGAGGGCTGCTAAATGTCGGTGTCTGCCTTGGTCTGGCTCCCCAGCTGGTGTAACACCACTGAAGCCAAGGGAGCCAGACTCTGTGAGAGCGTAAGCTGGCACAGATCCACTGAAATGAGTGGAGCCACCACGAATGCTGGTATCAGCCTATAATTTGTCTCCTGTCAGCTTTCCCTGGGTTTGACTCAAATTACTGCTCCAGAGGAGAAATGACCCTGTTTTCCAGTCCCTACAGCTATCCAATCTTTGGTTATGGATTTCAGTTGCTCCTTGGAGGGTGCAGTTCAGCCCTGTACATATCTCACAGGAATCATGTGCACCAAAAATTCTACTTAATCCAATAAAGGGCCCTAAGGCAGGGGGGAGAGAAAAGGATCACACTCTGAAAGGATGCAATTAAAGCTTTAATGAAAATACACTAGGTTGAAGAGGGATGGAGGAAAGGAAGCTTCTGGTAGGATTTTTAGTTCAGAGAATTGTTTTAAATTATTTACTGTCAGTCTTTTCCTAGCTGTGTGAGGTGTCTCACTAATGGCATGCACATCATGCTACACCAGGTATTTAGCACACAATATAAATGGCATACTACGGAAAATGGTTTATATCAAATAGTGGCACACTAATACACGAATGCTAAATGCCTACTCATGCTTCAGCATGCAAATCCTCTTGTTTCTCTTGTTGCCAACACTGAAGAAAGTGATACTGCTAAAGTGGCTATGAGCATTTGCAAATACCAGGTCTATGGCTTTGTTTGGTCCAGTCTCATAAAGGTCAAGCATTTCCACTGACTTCATCGGCTTGAAAAAATATTTCATTGGCTGAAGGGGCTCTCTAGCACAGTTTTTTAACTGAGGCTCAGTCAAATTTTCCTCTGCTCAGACTCACTGAACTCCGGTACTTATCAATATTGGCAGATCCAGGGAATATAATTCCTGTCCATAAATAGCTTTGTGCCTGCTTTGCACAGGAAACAGTTAAAAGAACTGGTTTCTGAAGAGAGAAATGTTCCATTTAATAATTGATTTTTTTTTTACATCAGAAACACTGGCTAAGACTGTGAGTCACCAGTAACAGCATCAGTGGCTTGCGTTTCAAAGAGCTGCCATAGAAAAAATATGAAGAGTTAACCTAGTAATAAAAGTTTCACAGCCCATGCAGCTGAAATTATTCACCAGGACACAAAACCGCAACCATAAATTATAATGCTATAAATGATTGAGGGTTTCTAACAGGCACAATGTAAAAAGAAACACTTTGCAAAACTGAGCCATTGTCGGACTAATTAAATGTCTTTGAAAAAGTTCTAATATCCGACTCTGAATTCCCTCATCTCTGCAGGTGTCTTTGCAAGTTAATGTCGGCTGCCAAAACTGGTCAGGCTTGAGCTGATATTCAAATCTGTTGCTCGTTACTCAAAGCACGCCCAGGGAAGGTCTTTTGGGCAGAAGCCGCTTTCCCTGGGCAGGAGCAGGAGGCAGGAGAACTGGGTGGCTGGACTTAGGTCTCAAGCTGGGGTGAACCTCTGTGAAGACGGTTGCTTATTCTGCCAACTGAAGTAGGAAAAGGACTCGTCTCAAGAAAAGAGTGAATTTGCCCAACAGGGCTCTCAAGGGAGTCTGATGAGCCCTAGCCTTCTGCCACTCTGGGCTTCTCCTCACACGGAACTGGAAGTGGGTCTTGGGGGAGAAGGAAAGCTCTAGAGTGGGAATAACCCTCATGTGGCTACCTGGGAGCAGAATTCCTACCTTCAGGCCACCCAGGAAAAAACCCTCAAACTTAAGAATATAGGGGCTGACAGGAAACAGAGAAATTGTGCTGTAGGTTAGAAGGAAAAAACAAATAACGGACAAGGCACAGGATATGTATAACAGCTTCTAGCCTTCAAGACCCAGAAAGATTAGGAATATTGTAGGGAAAGAAGAGAAATACTTTCTGCTTAGGAATCTTAGGTCTGGGCTGGTCCCTGAAAATGGAAAATAATATGGAAAACTAACCTTAAAAACACTGAGGAGAAATTGACTCCTGAAGGATATGGTTTTTAGCATTTTCAGTGTTGAATAATGTCTATTCTTGTGATGCTTGCTATATTGTATTTCTGTATTATAAAGCTTTACTGCTTGCACTCATGTGATTTTGAATGATCTCCCATTTTATTTGAAATAAAGGAGGTCTGTTGCTAGCTTCCATGTCTGTGGCAAATGATTGTGACTTCAAAACCCACATAAAATATTGGAAAGTAATTTAGAGACCTAGGAATCTGTTTTATCATAAGATTTTGGGTCCTTACTGATAACTTGATTCTGGCAATATGGAGACACATTTTCCAAGGAGAAATGGTGCTAGCAGAAGCCTTCAGCTGAGAACTTAAGCATTACCTGCAGCCATGAATATTTAACTTTTAAGCATTTACCCCTTAATGCCATATAAACCCTGAAGTCAGGTGGCTGTGTTCACTGTGCAGTCTGTGTGGAGAGATACGTCATGTCAGTTCCTGGAGATGGGGCATGCCGTGGAGAGCTCGCAGCAATACGCACATCTGAGCTGCAATCTGTACACAGTCCAGCTGTGGCAGCTGGGTACTACATCTGAGCTGATAAAGCCTGTTTCTTCAGTACAGCTGAATAGCAGAGGCGCAGTGCTGTGCTAGGATGTTTAGCATGGGCCTGTCCCACATGTTGGGTTAAGCCATGAGCCTGGGGGAGCCAACATGGGTCCCAGGAGCACAGGGAGGGTCCCAGACCCCTCAAAGGTGACACCCTGCATGGCATGGCACTGAGAGCCAGCTGATGGGAATCTCTAAGCTCAGAGGAGTCAGTCTGTTCTGTTGCACTGCGGTACATTCACGACTTGGCCAATTTGGGGAGCTGGCACCTCTGTGGCCCTGATGGAAGTCCCTACTAAGTTTTGTATCTATACTCCAGAACGTGAAATGGGTGCAGCTTGTTAGAAAGTGGTGATAGTGTGATCAAAATTTCCTATGACCCTGACTGGATCAGGGCTTTGAGATGGAGATGTTTGTTTTACAAGTTCCACAAAGCACACCAAAAAGCTTTAAATTAAAAAAGAAAAAAACACAAACAAAAACAAGCCGTAAAAAACATTCATTAAAAGAAAGACTACAATCTGTTACTCTGTAAACAGAGAAAAGTGCCCAAATCAAAATAAACAGAAATAGAAGGGGTTATAAACTGACCCTGCCAAGCCCACTGCTTCCTTCCATCCTGCTTCGGTTTCAGTCATTCAGTGGCATTACCAATGGCAGTGAACTGTGCGTAGTCCTCTTTTGGCCCCTGTCAGCCTGATGCTGTGATCTGCCAAGGAGATTTTTTGTCCGGACAGTTACAGTTTAGGCATGTGACATGCATCTAGGAAAAGCTGCTCTTCAAGGAAAAATGCTAGGCAGTCTTAAGTATTGGTGCTGTTGTGACTTTTGCACATAGGTTTTAATGCACTGTCCCTTTGGAGAGGCACGAGGACCTTTGCTGTTTCAGAGGCTGGTGAATGTGCTTGTGGGTAGGTCTCTATCCTCCCAGCTAACTGGAGTTAACACACAAGATAAACTGCTCTTGTCTTAAAAAGAACAATACCATAAATAAATAATCAAACAAAACCTGAGATGGGTTCTAAATCTGTCCATGCAGCATTTTTTGGGTATCTAAGCACTTTTATGCCACGTTGGGAAAGTTTGCTCTTCAAAAAGTGCTTCAATTTAAATTTTAGTACCTAATAAACAGCCTGACCCACAGCTCTGTTCTTTAATGAAGCAGATGGAGGCTGTTTCGAGTGTCAGCACTTGGAAATTTGTGATTGTGATATCAGGAATAATGTGTCCCTCTTGTTTGAAAGCGCAGTTTCCCTGGAGGGGTGGGGAGTGAGCAGCTGAGCCCCATGGCTTGGGGGGCTCTGACCTGGGCTAGTGCTGAGAAGTCCTCTGTGTGTCTGTGTGTGTGTGTATGTAAGGAACCTGAAATAATGTTATTTACATGTTAAAGGCATGTTATAGGCATGGTGATCTCAGATGAAATAGAGTTAATAATTTGAGTGGATGATAAAATAGCCCTGGTTGTGGGAAAACAGGCTCTTTGGGGAAGTGGAGGTTGTTTACCATGGCGGATGTGTGGAAGGGATGCAGCCTGATGAGCAGTCATCCCAGAAGAGCATAGGGGGTGGCAGTGGTGCTGCTGAGGAGCTGAGGGAGGACAGAGACCCTGGCACAGGAGACTGGGGCTATGCGTGTGAGGACCTAGGCTTGTGAAAGTATGACCTAGACAACTGTTTGGGATGCGAACCTGGGGAAAACAGGGCAAAAGCAGTGGGGTTTATGGAGCATTAACCTTGAGAGTGTGGGATAGAGATCCCAGGGGAGTTTGTGGCAGCTGTGGGTGTGAGCATGGTGTCTGGAGGGCAGTCCATGAGGGCCACAAGCAGCAGCTGGAGCAGGGCACATGTGGCAGGGCCATGGGGCTGTGGCTCAGGCCCTGGCAGAGAATAGAGGCTGAATTTGAGGTTGTGTGGGGCAGCTGATATGGGGTAATCACCATGGGAGGAATGAATTGTGGTCCTGGGGTCTTGCTCATAGCAGAGAGGTGCTGGATCATGGGAGCCACTTAGCAGGATGGAGTGAGACATGTCTGAGGATATTTCCATCAGAGGAGTGAAGGCTGATCCCGATCTGCATAGGAAACCCTTGTGTTTTCAGTTGTATCATTATCATTCTTTTATTTAGGAAGGGGGGAGGCTGCAGTACCGAGCTTCATTCCCATTCATCCCATGTTTGTGTGTTAAAGACTCTGCCGTTCTTGCTCCATAAATTCCACAATGGTCTCTAACTCCTTGCCGACAGCCAAAAAGTTATCTGCTGAATCAAGGCTTCTGCACTGAAACTTCCAGGAAAATGAAGGAACAACATGACATCTCTCACTGAAATGGCCTGCCAATTCTGAGCAGCCGATTGAAAAGGAAACATCAAGACAGAGAGCTGCTTAGTCCAGAGCTGGATAGGAGAGGCTGAGAAAATAATTTCCCCCCAAAGACTCTCTTCCCCAGGCTTGCTCTTGTGCTGGCTTTGTTCCAACGTCGCCCTTTAATGTTAATATAGACAATGAAAGCAGGCAGACTAAAAAGGCTCCTTTAATATACTACTCCAAGTACCCTCAGAGTGTAGTACAGACGATATTAGTGTGGCTACTTGCTTTGCAGCTACTGTTGGAGATTCTGACTTTTTTATACCAAGCGAAGTTCAGGTCAGCTCTGCTGAACCGGATGGTAATGTGGCATGGACTAGTGCTGGCATCTGCTCCTCCTTCCAATTCTCAGACCCCGTACTGAGAGGGGCAGGTTCTGGGGAGCTGTGGGTCAGGGCAGAACTGGGGACAGGAGAGCAGGAAAATCAGAACAGCTTTAGGAGAGGGGACATTAGTCTCTGGATGTGCTGGTACCTAGGTTATCAGGAAAAAAGGGGTTGGGATGGTGGGAGTGCAGAAAAGCCCTCCACTGCTGGTAAGAGCATGAGAAAGCCCACTCCAATGCTTAAATTAGTCGACCCCTTTCCCACTCCCCCTTCCTTCACAGCAAGCCCATTCCCTTCTTGCAGTCTTTCTGTCACAGCCTTCCCATTCAGGTGAAACAAGAAGAAAGATTTTTCTCTTAAAATTCAGCAGAAGTGTCAAGGCTTAGCTCCTGCCAGAATAAAAAGTGCCAGACAGTGGCAGGGCAAACATCTTAAAGAAATCATATTGTTTCTGGAACTGTAAAAGTGCTACAGACAGCTCTGTATAGAGAGAGCTAAAATGTATGCTCAGGAAAGGCACCGAAAAGGCTGTGCCACAGCAGTGCATGCACATCACTGCCTGATGCTGGATGGAGACAGATGGGCCATCTATGTGGCTGAGTCCTGCTGTTCCCATTTTCCTGAGCTCACGAGGCTGATGGCTGAGCTTCCAGGGACTCTTCTGACCCTGCTTCTTCCTCTGTCACTCCCCCCCGGGCTTCAGGAGACCATAATAACAAGTCTCAAGCAGTTCTCAGGCAGGAACCGCTGTCATGATACTGTGTGCTAATACCCTCTCCATTGCCCGTTGGACACCATACTGAATCTGCTTCAGTGCTGATTGCATGTTACCAGCTATTTCTCTCCTGTGGAGTGCAAAAGGAAAGCACTTGCCCAGCACTCTAACAGATGACTTTTCATCTCCTCTCAGCAGAATAAACATGGGCTTGGTGTTTCCTGAAGGAAGAGATCTTTGTGTTGCATCGGGCAGAAAGGCATGGACCCATGTTCAAAAGTCCTCATCATCCTGTTGAATAAAAACTTCTGGATAAATAAAATAATGGGCTGATTCCCACCTCCTGGTCATCTGCAGGGCTCTAATGAAGTCAGGGGACTTCAGCTGATTTATCCTAACTGAGGATCTATTCATTTATGCGGTTAAGCCATAAAGAGTAGTATATCCTGATAAAGAAACTGTATATACTGCTACAGTGGCCCCTTTTGTTTCTTCTTGCCTGCTTCACAGGGCCTGATCCCTCTTTATGCTGAGGAGATGCTGTAGGAGGTCAGCTAATGAGTGGGACTGACTCCCATTTCTTTCCTTTACGTGCCAAGGATGGGTGTGATTCTGCAAGGACTCCCAGTATTTATCACTGGAAGCCTTAAGGTCTTTCACAATGTTTTAAATGAACCTTCTGCATCTCGGATGGTGCTTGCAATAGAACTGTCTCCTGGAACAGCTCTGCAGAGCACTGCCTACCCCCCTGCACTGAGTGCAGAAGAGCTCTGGCCTGAGCCACTTTGGGTGTCTGGGAGATCACATCGGCCGGGAGCTGGGGCAACGGAGAGGAGGTTCAGGCTGCAGCTACAGATCACTGAACTTACGGAATATATCCAGACGTATTTGAGGTTAATGAAGTACGAAACTCACTCCGTTTCTTCAGCAGATTCACTCCTCTGTTACTGAAACCAGATTCCAGCCTCCCAGATTCAGAGGCTTAAAAGTAGAGCAAACGAATGTGGTGTAAAAGTGAACTGAATCTGGCCCCTGCATCCCGCTGAGCCCTCCCCTTCCCAGGATTTCAGTTGGAATGAGGGACAAGGGTACGAACCTTTTAATATCCCTCTTCGTTTGAAGGACCTGTTTTTACTGTTACACCCTTTTTTTTTTTTTTAACAAACCAAAACAAAGCAAAGCCAGTTATAAATTTTATGGTGTTTTCTCATGAGGAAAGGTTTTATGAGACTGGGCTGAGTGCACTCAAGCTATGTGCTGGTTATACCCGGTTTGGGGAGAGCCTGCTTCCCTCTTGCCCCCTTGTTGTCTGTTGGGAAAGCTTCTGCCAAATGGCCTGGTGCTAAACATTCCCCAGACGAGTGATCCCAGTCTCACCGGTTTGAGTCCATTACTTTAATGGTAGTTATTAATCAGTAATGAACGGTGCAGTTAACTTGCCGGAGACAGCATAGCTAATTGAAGATGAGACAAGAGGTTCTTTTAATATTATTATTTTTCCTCCATTTGCTTTGAATACCTCTTTGCTCCTCAATGAGATCTGATAGAAGTTTTAATTACCTCTGAGAACAATAACTTTAAAGGCCCTACCTCTTTGTCTGAAGCAGTTTGCCTAGAGATGAGTGATGTTATATGTTTGGGTCTCTGAAGGAAGCTGAGGTTGGCAGGGATGGTAAATTCTTGTTACCCACTGAAGCCTTGGAGTAGTAAATTTTTAAAACTATTTCCATTCTGGCCAATCTGTCTTACCTTTCTGTCTATTGTAAGTATTTCTCCCCCTGTTATCTGGGTGCCACACACAGAACAGTGTAAGTGGAAATATTAATATCCCTATGAAATATTCTTCACCCTAACACTCTCATCACATTTTGGGTATGGATATTTCTTCCTCCCTTCATTACCTCGCCTTTCATGTTTCTTTCCTCTGCACAGGTTATAAGTCTTGCACAGGTTATAAGTCTTTAGGCAGATGATGTCGAGGACAGACTATAGAGGAAAGCTGAGCCCAGACCTTTCCGTTGAGCCCAATCTCTCCCACAGCATCAGCCTACATGTCATGGTAGTGGGTGCATTAGGAACACGGAACTGAACAAATGGCACTCAGCCGTTGCTATGATGGCACTACTATTTATTTCACAGTATTACCATAAAATGTTCCCAAACATGCAGAAAACTTTTCCTGGGGAAGGCTGATGATAGAAATTAATAATTGAGAAATATATATTTTGTGGAGACTTGCAAACTGTTTCCATTTTACAGAGTTTTGGATTTGGCTTTGTTATTTTTAGAGTGCACTGCAATTTTATAGAATATGCTCTAGTAATTGTGTTGCACTTACCAAAAAAAAAACCCAAAAAAACCAACCTAGCAAGGATTATGAAAGAACCAAGAAATAAAAATTCTTGATGATCATTTCAGTAACGATTCTGAGAGTGTGCTTGAGAATACCATCCAACATTTCATAAGAAATAGACACTATAATATCATATTTACTTTTCAGTGTGTTTAAATAAAAAAGCCATCTACCAATGAAAAACTTTTGCCTTTGCAAATATTCTAATTAGTTCTGCTATATGTTTGAAAACTGGCTTGGCTTAAAAAGCAGAATGACTTGTCCTCCCACCCCAAGCTTGACAGAGCTTACATAAGTTCAGAACGGATTTTTAAAAAGCATTTTTTTTCATCGCTTCTTGTCTTTTTTTAGCTTTTGCCTTTCTGTCCAGAAGGACACTGGCTCTATATCTTATGATTTCCAGCCTCACCCAACGTGCCACAAATCTCAAGATGAATTTTATCCTCAGAAGACCTGTAGCCCATGCCTTGGCTTTTCAAGTGCTATAACTCCTCAGCTGCCTGGAGGACTTAGGTGGTCCCTTTCCATTGAAAATTAATGGGAGCTGAGTCTTCAAGTCCCTTAAGTGGATTTGAAACTTGCAGCCAAGAGACATAGAGAAGCCTCTCAGCTTGAATATCAGGCTGAAGCTGCTTTTGTATCACCAGCACTGCCATGACCCCATGGAATGCTGTAGCATGAAAGTCCTGCTGAACTCCTCACCCTTTATTTTTTTTCTGTATACATTATGCTAAGGGACGGCTGCAGAGGAATAAAGCTCTTTGTGGGCCTCTTACAGATGGCAGGGAAGTTTCTATGGAGATGCAGGAGGATGCAGAGGATTTCTGCCGCTGGCAGACAGGGAGGACCAGGCTCGCTGGCAGGACCAGCTCTTACCCGTTGTCACGCTCACTGGTGGCAAGCAGCAATGCTGCACTGCTGAATGGTGGCTTTAGGTCATGCCTTTCCTGATTAGCCCAACCCTGTGTTGCTCCCCCCCACTGTAATTTTGGAGTCAAGTGGAATGACTCTGGGAGCCGAGAGTTGTTAATTAACACACAGGGGTCACAGCAAATCCAAAAATCATCCCCAAAGGGGCAAAGTTTCAAGTTCGGAGGTGAAAAACAGCACACCAAAGAGCTCGTACTAATCTCTGGGGATACAGGGAGATGATTCAGTCATAAATATATATTTGGGCAATTCAAAAGCCTTTGGAGAGAACATTTTCCTCCTTGTCAGGCATTGTTGCTCTGATGGAGCCAGGGAAGACAGACAGCTGGTGGCTGCCTGGCTCTGCCCGTCAGCCCCGGCGTGAGCCCCACGCCTCTGCCTCTGCTGCCGGCAAGGTGGGAGCTGGCCTCCAGGCACACGAGGAGCCAGCACAGGGTATATTTATAACAAACGTGCTTGGTTTCTCTTCAAATTAACTTTTTCAGGAAAATGCCCCCCTTATGAAACATACTGTGTTGTTGAATGTTCATGTGATTTTGGTGCAGTGCTTTTGGGGGAACACAGGGAAATAAATAGCCCTTTGGGCAAGAGAAAACAGATGTGTTTTCCTGGGAGGAAGGCAGTTGCAAAGTTAAAATGCCTCCCCAGAATCACAGCAAAGTCCCACTATCCCACTGGGCTGACGCCAGCCCATAATGGGTACGTGGGGAACTTGCACAGGAACCGTGGGCAGGCAAAAGGGTCCTTTCTGGGACACCCTCCTGGCTAAGAGGTGTTCTGGGCTTCCTGAACCAGGAGCACTGTGTTTTGGTGGTTCCCACTTTTCCACTGTTGTTTGTGACTGGCTCTGGCAGGGAGCACAGCAGTAATGTGGCAGGTCCCTGCAACACTATGCTGAATTTTAGGGCAGGAATCGTGGGTGATACTTTATCTGAGCTGGGGATGGGAGTAAGCAGGTAGCCAAAAAGTGTTCAAGCCAGAATTCTGGCTAAGACCAAAAGGAAGGCTGTATGAACCCTTATGCAGTGGTAAAGCATCATGAACGATCTGTGATGGGAACCTCAGTTCAACCACTCAGCACAAGAAGGGTTTTTCCCAGCAGCTAAAAGGCAGCTAAAGTGAAGAATACCTCAGCTTATTGAGGTGTAAATATGAGGCTTTTCATCACTACTTGATACTGTCAGAATGACCCACTAAAATAGTTGAAAGACCATTTGCCAGGTCTCTGCTCCTCACTTCTCTGGAGCAGCGATGGGTGTGACAGAAGACCAAAGCAAGCTGTATTTGTTTCTGTGCTTGAGCCATCACTGCTGACAATCAGGAAAGTTTTTCCGTAAAAGTACTCTGTCGTGGTGGAAAAATAACAGTCACTTGGTTAATTCAGTGTGACATGTGTCTGCTCCCTTCCCAATTATCATGTCATATTGTCTAAAGTTTATGAGCGAAAGGAGTCTGACAGTGTGCAGGGTCTTGTAGGGCCAGCAGGCTTGAGAGATGGCCTGTTATCTTCATTGCTTGAAGGTGCTGGACTTTGGCATGTGTTTTGACTTAATGTAGGAACACCTCTATAGCTGTCACCATCTCTTTTCTTCCCAGCCTTGTTCCATGTGGGGCATGTATGTTTTTATTAACTTAAATGACATGAAATATAACAGTGAGGTAAACAGAGTTTATTCTGAGGACCAACATCTCGTCTTTCAGAGGCATGTTTGCTTCCTTCCAGACTGATCCGAAGTGGGGGTAGATCGGGAGATCAGGAAGGGTTAGAGGTTGGAAGTGGTGGTAGCATTTCATGAGCATGTAGAGGAGCATGATGGAGAGCAGGGAATGGTTGACAAGGCAGACAGCACAGGGGTAACCACAGGGGCAGGGAGGGGGCTTCAGGGCAACAAAAAGATTGTAAACTGTGTCTGAGTCAGTGTGGGAGATCATGGGTGTAGGTGGTGGCTGGGCTTGGCAAAAGCAGGGACAAATTAATTGTGCCAACCTGCCCTAGGGAGGTGGCAGTGAGCCCCCTTGGAGCTATGTGCTGTAGAGAAGGGAAGGTCCCGTGGCTGGGCACTTTCTATGATCTGCTGATCTTTTGGCACAGAATGTGAGTTGAAAGTAAGTCACTTCACTGTCAAGACATGAGTTAACCCATGGAGGTGGTGGTGGGGAGAGTAAATATTCATCTACCATGGATCTCTCAGAGCAAGAGTGGTGCTGTATCTGTCAACTCTTGCCTTTGCAGAGCTGTACCCATAGCAGTCTGCTTGCTGTGCCACAGGCTGGTGTACCAGTTTCCTTTTGTATAATGCAGCAGGAGGTGAAGTGCAGTAGCATGAGATAGGACTGCACATGCTAGAGCCAGCCTTGCATATGGGATTGTTCTAAAGGTGTCCCTTGCCCATCGCACAATGTCAGGGCAGCACCTGCTCCAAGTCCCTCTCATCCAGGTGTTTGCATGTGTTCATATTCATATTTCTGCTCAGCTCTTTTATTTTGCAACAAAAGGACAATGCATTCCTTTATTTAGCAGTTATATGATGAATATTTAAAAAATCAACAAACCAAAACCAGTTATATATATCTGTTCTAGTTTCAGCAGTACATGCAGAAATGCCTCCAATTGCGACAAGCTTGGTGTGAGTCCTGACTTGGTAGGCTGTGGTTGGATCACTTGGTAGAGCATGGAAATACACAGGAGACAGAACAGGTCTTGATACCTAGGATGGACCTAACTTTAATATTATTAGCAATAACTAGCCAGATGTTTGGCTGATTTTGCAATAGTGAAATATGTTTGGTTTGAATGGGGCTACACTAATTTCTAACTACTGGTTTAAGTCCAGTGTGCTCATCTACATCTTGTGATCAGCTGTCTTCCTCAGAGCTCAAGCAGCTGGAATCATGTTATTGACTGATTTCCTCACCTTTCATTTTGAGAATTTTTTCTAGCTATGTGGTGCTGATAAAATCTTGGAAATACCAAATCCTAAAATTTGCACCTGTGGAAGACAAATAAAAAGAATGCCCAAATGCAGGGGTTTTGGAGGGATTTTTTGTGATTATGATTTAGACTGCGCTTGTGATTTGTAGTTAAATATATTTCTTACTCATATTACTCATAAGTATATTCCTTGACTCATGTCATCAGTGTTAAACTTGTAGTTGAAAGCTTGTAACTCACTTGTTTCACTCAGGTCTGCAGTGCAAGCCCTTTTGGGCTAATCTTCCTTGCTGAGGGGAGCTGCAGGACTGTTTAGGGAAGCCAAAGAAGTAGCCTATGAAATTTAGCCGAGACTGCAGACAATGTGATGAAGTATCCTGAAATTTGCCTAGGAAACCCTGTCTAAAATGGATGTCACAGTTTCTATGTAGCCATCTGCCATCCATCCCTATCTTACACATCAAGCCTTCCATCTGAAATCAGTGGCAGGAGGGATGTTCCTAAAGAGAAGCAGAGTCTGGCACTTTTTCCCTTTGTGGGGTCAAAAGTCTGCTTGGGGCTAGACTCTTGAGTCTGATGTGTTCATGAAGAGAAGGGAAAGATGTTCAGAAGTCGGTGCTACTTCGTTGTGTATTCATCCATTAAACAAAGTATTTCCACCTGCACTCAAACATGGGAGGCAGCTTGTTTAAAGGTTCAATGAGAATGAAATGAGCAGTCAGGACTTTGGTTTTGCATTACTGCAGAAGATGCCATCTCTAGCAAGACAGCAGTTTTGTCCTAATGCCAGATCAGTGACTCTGCTCAGTGACTGAGCAAAGAACAGTACTTAGTGAGTCCGCCTGTCAGGAGGGAAGCGCTGGGGCTTACTTTCAGGGATGCATTGGGCATGTGAGATCCAGTGAGACAGTCAAGCATGCTTCAGACTCAGGTGAGGACAGCAGACTATGTCTTCTCCATTGTTTGGCTTCTTTCTTTTTATTTCTTTTATTTTTTTTTGCAAAGGCAGCATGTTCTCTAACCCAATAGTTAATTGCTACTCGTGTTGTATGTGACTTTCAAACTTTTGATAGTTCCTTGATGGCTCCATCAAAATCCAAGCAGGGTAAATCAATATTTGCTTTTATATCTTCTGTTGCAAGAAAAGATACTCCAAAACAACATACAAACTATGTCTCTTTATTGATTTGTTTGCCTTTGTCTTTTGAACGGCCAAAGTTTTAAAGCATTCTTTTATTTTAAAGGTACTCATTTCTAAATTCAATAAAACCAGAATATTTTCCAAGCGGGATCTCCTATTAAAATCTATGCATTTGGTACCACCGGCGACTGGTTTTCTTATCAAACTGATTTAATACCAGGCAGAAGAAGAAAGAAAATAAATGATCTTAATTGCTAAGGACATTAAAAAAAAAGTCAAAAGAGATAGCATTTACTTAAGTTACTAAAGCAAAAGAAGCAATTTTGTTCACAGAATGATAGAACCAAGAAATGGAAAAGGTCAGTAAGGATATCTTCTCCCTTTACCCTCACAATCAAGGCTCAGCAACTACCAAAAAACATTTCTGGCAAATTTTCAGCAGGCTAACGATATCTGTGTAGCAATGGGTAAAACTCACCCTTAGGCAGGGATTCAGCATAAAAGCCTCTGACCTAGCCTATGACCTCCTGCTTGCATCATTTAGGCTCAGGGGGATGAGATATTAGTTCTGTAAACCTAACATTTTCTCTGGTTTTTCATAGTATATCCAGGAACATTATTTTTAATTATATTGGAAATACTCCCATCTGGAAATATTTGCTTAGGAATGCCCTCTCTCAGACAAACCACAGAGCCTGAAAAGCAAATAATCATCTTGTCCCTGCCTCATTAGTCTGTAAAGTGAAGGCCATTGTGGGTCACTCTGGCTCAAGCAGTACATCCAGAGCTCCCCTAGGTATTTGCGTCAGTGACTGTTCTCGGTTGCCTAGAGAGGTAAGTGCTCCTGAGTATCTCATTATGAGCTCAACCTTGAGTGGGTTAAACTGTCCATAAAATTAATATATAGATGTAAATCTGAGTTCTCTTTTTTTTCATCGACAGCTAAAATTCAACTCATCCCATTCAACTTGAAGACTGGGAAAAACAATTCCTGAGTATCATGTAGGATTCATGCTGGTTTTGAACAGCAACCAGTACATGCATTCCGCATGGGTCAGAAAAGAAAGCAAAATACTTTCCACTTCCATTTTATAATGAAGTTTGCATTCAAGCAATGCATGATAGGATTAATCAAGGTGTTTGGCTTTATCTCAGATCTTTGCAAATTTAATGCGTATTTTCTAAGTGCGAAGAACCACACGTACCTCTCATTGATAAACACTTTCTTCTTTGCTCCCAGGAGCTAAAAAACAGCCAATGCCTTTCACCTGGGGTTTGATTTGTTTACATTTATAAAGTATTGAATTTGCAACTACTTTACCTTCTCATAAGTCTCACAAAGATGGTTATTACCTGAAACTGCATAAAGAACTAACTCATTATTCTTTTCAATGTAGCATCAAGGAAGAAGGCTTTTTCCAATGAATAGAGTGTAACCTTTTCTAAGGGTCTGCCCATGCTACACCTGCTTCTATAACTATTTTTGTGCAGCCCTATCACCTCCTTAAATAACATTAGTTGGGGTGATAAGAGTATTGCTCTGCTGACATAGGCAAAAGTACAAAAGCACAAGAACATCTGTCCAAACACTGACCAAAGGATGTCTCTGCCATAAATCAATAATGTGGATGCTCAACAAAAAAAAAAAAAAAAAAAGGACAAGCATAAATTCTTTAGTCTTTAGGATAGACCTTCATCTACTGTGCTGCAGATCCAGAACATCTGGAGCATTCATTTTAATAGCTGTTTGGGGTGTCAACCTTCTGTGTATTTGTCTACCCTTTTTCCATCCCCTTTATACAGTTGACCTCCACAAGCATTCTGTGGCAATGAATTCCACAGTTGTTCTACACACTTTGGGAAAAAACATCCTTTTGTCTGTTTTAAACCTGTCTTAAGGCATCTGCAGGGCATCATTGTATTAGTAAGGAACATCAGGTTTTCTCATGGTCTCAGATGACGTAGTCATGTCTTCCAAATTGATTTGGTAGCTCAACATAATTTTGATTTCTACTATTTAAATTCTACTATTTAAATTCTATCTTACCTCATAAATTAAAAAAAACAAACAAGGAGGCTTGGAGTAGCAATCTGGCAGAGGGTTAAAGGAAAGAAAGACTTCTTTTTCCCTGGGATGTGAGTAGTATTCAGCTGATGAAACTAAATCTTCTGTATCACATATGGAAGTTCAAAGATGCATGGATAAAACCTAGTTCTGTGTAAGCCTAGGAGACTTTTGCCCTTTCTAAATTAGCATTTCCTTTTCTGGTGAAAAAAGGGCAAGAGTTATTGAAAGCAATGCCTTGTATGTGCTAAGGTCCTGCTCTGTCCCTGATGCTCTGAGGATGTAACTGTAAGAACTGCTACTAATGTGATTTCGTTCCCAAGTAAAGCAACAGAGGTTTGTTCTGTTTTGTGTGCATATTTTAAAACTGTGGCATCACCCACAGCACTATCTATCTTCTTCGTTACGGCTGCATGAAAATTTAAAAAAAAAACAACCATTTTCTTGAATTCCCCCAAAGGTTGAGCTCAAGTTCACCTTGTGTGACCAGAAAAGTTTAGTTATTTCTGATTTCACTGTAACTTGCTTGCCAATCTCTGGTGGTCCCACCTGTCAGAAGAGACCTAAATATTGTGTCTTGCTAATGAAGAGGATTTGAAACAGTAGAAGTCCAGTATTGTTCACTTCAGGTTTAACCAGCAGCCTGGGACTACTCATGTTCAGGATACATTTGAAAAACACCATCTTGTCTTTCTGAAGGCCCTCCTTTCTCCTGGCCTTGTTGTTTCACCAGTGAGGAGTCTTTCCCCCAAAATACAGGAGCTTACAGTTTCCCTAGAATCTGAAATATCCCCCAAGCACTGTTGTACCTCATTCTCCCATCTGTCACTTCTTGTATCCTCTTTTCCTATTTTTCCTTTTTCCCCTTCCTCACCTTTCTCTCCTTCTCTTTGTCTAGCTCAGGTATGTCTTCTGCACCAATTTCTCTTAGTTAAAATTAGGAGTAAGAGCTACTTTCATTTGATGGCAGGTGGCATCCTTTCCAAGGTGAAGCTGGTGGGAGGCTAAAAAGCTACGATGGCCTTAAGACTTAGCAAGCATCCCTGTTTTTTCTATCAAGCTCAGGTTAACACCTCCTTCTGGTGAAGCGAGTATGCAATTTAGGAGATTAAATTACATAGAGGAACAAATGTTTTTCACCTTCATTGTGGAAACTATTGGTCTGACCTAGGGTTTCATCTCCTCTAGAGATGAGATTACTAGAGAGAGATGGGCACCTTCAGAGAATGACTCATCCCACTTGCCCCAGGTAAGCTTCTCTTTGGAAATGCCACCATCTCCCTACCATCTTGGCTGTACAGGGAAAACCATAGACCTATGTGAGCCTGCATATCTCACACTTTGGTGGTTAAAGGGAGCTGAAGCCCACCCACAGAGCCCATCCCAGGATATCCAGCAGCAAAGATGGAGCAGTAAAGTCCTCAAATGAGGGTGGTGGTTTCCCAGAGAGAAAATACTTTCTGCATATTTCTGCTCCTGCCAGCACAGTACTAGGATCAGGACAGCGGTGGTAGCTGCTGGATCCTTCCTATGTCAGGTCAGTAAATCACCTGTCTGTTTCTTGCAAGTTGAATGGCGTTTATTCTATAATGGAATTGATTTTTGAGGCCCTGTTAGTTCATCCTGCCCTGTACTGTTCCCCTCACCTCAGCCATGTTGTGTCACAAGGAAAGACATCGCCGTGCTCCCTCCAGGAGGGGCATGCTGTTCAGTCATAAGCAGGAGCTGTCAGGTATATCTGGTGACTAGGAGGGGGCCTGCTGAGAAGTGATCTCATTTGAATTGGCAGCTGAAGGAGCTATGGGCACAAGCAGGGTCAGAGCAGCCTGGCAGTGTTCCCAAAGCCGCCTCTTTCATCCTGGAAAACCTGAGAGCTGTGATGAAGAGCCTGAGCTGCATTCGGAATGGCTATCCCACCACGCCTGCACACACTCTTCCAAACCTGGGTTGGGTTATCACTGGGTCCAAGAGGCCCATGCTGACCTGGCATAATTCTGGGAAGTTTCTGGACCAATCTGCTTCACGTGTTTTGCTTTGCTGGGGAAATGCCTGTGGCTAGGTCTGTCCGCAGCTTGGCAGCAGGCAGAGTGCCCAGCCACGTGCTGCCGGCGGGCTGTTGCACATCCCTCCGTCACAGCATGCCTTTACAGGCAAGGACAGCGTCTACTTCCAAAGTAAGATGGCTGTATGTCATTTGTAATTCTCTCCAAATGCTCAACAGCTTAAATATCTATGAAAAAGGACATCATTTTGAGAAGGCTTAGAGTGGTAGAACTCAGTCCACGTAGCCTTGTACCCTGTCGCTAATGACAGACAGCAGTGCCCACATAAGAGGCTACTCAAGAAAGTCCAAAGTAATCCTTCCCCTCCAGTATCTGCTCCGCTTCTGGCACTTTTGATAGCAGTGGGGTAGAGAGATAGTTGGCAAGCTTCACCCTGTCTGCAAGATCATCTGTGTAAGATCTTTTCCAATTTCTCAGACTTGGTGGCACAGTGCTCACTGCATCCTGCCACTGGAGGCTAGCATGCACCTCCTTAATTCTCTGCCTTTGCGAGTAATTCAGTTCATAATCTGCATCTCAGTGAGCAGCCCCTCTGGAAGTTAATTAAAAGACAAACTGCAGCACAGATCATTAGTTTGCACATGGACCAGGAATGAAGGATCGCTGTGGGCCTGCAAAATTAGCAACAGATGCCCGAACAAATCTCTAAGCAGACCTAACTAGCATGCCCTGGCAGCAGATCTTGTCTGTTAGAGAGCACTACTGTGCCACAACTCAGGCAACAGCAACAGTGCTGGCTCTCTGTTGTTTCTCATTGTGCAATGTTACCAGTTCAAACAAAGTAAATATGATTGCTAAGAACATACAGCAGGCAGCAAAATGTCATTCCAGACCTTTAATCTGCAGTAAAATTTTTACCTGCTTTCTGGATAAAAGCAAAATGTATGCGCCTGTCAGAAGTGATAGGGAAAAGTGACCAACAGCCTCCTGCTAGTAGAAGTTTCCATCTGCAGAAGAGATGCAACATAAAAATTCCCATACATTCAGCTGGCCCAGAGTGGCAGGTCTTAGTGTCTGTCTTTTAATTGCTCCACTGAATATCTTCATGTTTTTGCCCTCTGTTCCCCACGTGTGTGAGAAGAGAGAACTCTCCACAGCTATCCTATTTTTTTGGCTCTCCATCATAGCACTCCTGCAAGCTTCCCTTGGCTCTGAAACCTGAAAAAGATTTCAAATCCAGAGAGGTTTTCTGAGTCTTGCTGCTACCTTTAGCACTTTTTACTCTGGTCCCCTTCTCTCTCTCCTCTTTCATTCCTCTCGTCTTGCATTGATTTTGGAAGCTCTTTAGGCCAGGGGCTGCATTTTTGGTCTATATGTACAGCAGTTACACATCTTGGGGTGGAATCTGGTCTGGGAAGGTGCATGCAGCTTACAGCGCTCTGAAACCTGTAAAAATACAGGGGTCAGCCCCAGGGAATTTGTAGACAGAAGTCGTCTCTCAATGCCTTTTCATCCAGTCAGGGAATAATAAACAGGCCAGCAGGCAAGAGGTGGAAGGTGAGGTTGTTATGACAAACTTAACAGAAATCTTTGGAGAGGCAGAGACATTGCCTTGCTGTGAGCACTGCTTCCTCAGCTAAAAACTCAGACTGGAGAGAGGGGTGGGAGAAGAAAAGAAAACTTTGAACAGCTTAGATGATTAAGTCAATAAATGACTGCTTTCTGTTTCCTAAGAAAGCAATACCCCAAGGAAACAGCCTAGCTGAGTGTCTACTAAATAGCAAAGAAGAAGAAGAAAAAGTAGAAAAGTATTTCAGTTGCTGTTTCTGACAAGGGAAAATGACAGCATACGTGGAAAGAGATAATATAGAAAGATTAGACTGAGATGGGATGGGGAAAGAGAACTGAAGCACTTTCTGTAAGTAATGTCAGAAAAGCAGGCAAAAAAGGAATCAGATTTGAATTATACTGTCATAAAGCTATAGTAACACAGCTGTGAGTCAGAAGAGCAGGATTTTGTCTGTGTGTGCAGGCAAAGCCAGGCCAAGTCTCCAGCCAAGAAGGGATCCATAGGAGTTAGTTAAGACTGTTCAAAACTGCTTTCTCTCACCTTTCCCATCCAGAACTTTCCTGACACTGGTCTTGGATTCAAATGTTCACTTTATCAGACAGTATGTACACCCTGGAGGGAACCATGCATATGCCCCAGTACAAAGATGGGACTCAGCCAAGGTGTCCCTGGAGCCAGGACCTAGAAGGACTTCTTATGTCTTGAAGACAGTATAAATTAGCGATTGACTGCAACTCTGAATCTTTGTGTCTCACCAGTGCACCCAGTGCCGAGATCAGACTGACTCTGCCCCAGTGAAAACTTTATGCACACAGGGAGAAGAATATTTTCTTGTGGCAACCAAATCCCCAGGTATTTGCACCACAGGGACACTGCAAGGAAGATGAATCTAAGAGACTCTGGCCTTGGACACCTTATTTTTCATAACCTTGCAACTTGTAAGATGACTTATACCATTGCGAAGTCAACAAAAAAAGCTGTCAAACTGAAGTGTGAGATTATTTGACAGTGATATTTTATACTTAGCTATACTGCTAAATGATGGCACTAGACACAAAGCACAGAAAAAAGATGACGCTGTTCTGTTGTTAGAGCAATAGTAGGTCCAAATTTTCTATCATCAAGAAAGGCACAGCTAGAGAGAGTTACAATGAAAGAGCATTTGTTGGAGAAGCTACTAAGCTTGGCTCATGTGCCAAATTCCCCATGAGCATAAATCAGTACAGCCCCACTAACTTCAGTGATGTTGATTTACAACAGCTGATAAATGAACCAGAAATGTTTTCATTTAATTGGGAGAGAGACAAAAAAATATCTCAGGGATACTCTTCTTTAGCTAAGCTAAGAGAAATGGGAGTGTGTTTCCAACACACAGAGAGTTTTTAGAGGTGCCTTGATAGGACAGATTTGTGTCTAGGTCCTATTCATACATAATCCACAAAAGGAGCAGCTTGCACAAACAGGCCTTGGACTGAGTTAGGCTAAGAACAGAGCTATAAAGCACAGGATGTCTTGAAACAAGCAATGAGTTGAAAATGTGCCGCCAGTTCAGAGGAGAATTTTAAAACCATGATATTTTCATTGCAGTAAATGAAAGAGCTCACTTGGGATCTGCCATTATAAACACAGAAAATGCCATAAATTGCAAAAGACTGAGCACATGTAATTGGGCAGATAGCAAAGAAAGCAGCTTGGACAGTGCGTTAGCACAAGCTGCTTAGAGAAGAGGTTTAAAAAGGAAAATCATGAGTACAAGCAAATGGAGTCAATAAATGAGAATGAGGGAGGCTGCTGAAGGAGATGACTCAGATCAGAGCAAGGGGTTACTAGAAGAGACAAAAAAAGAGGCAGCAAAGTCACAAAATTTTAAAGGACAGGCAGAAATCACGTCTGCATTTGCTATAGCATTTACAGGACACAGGCCTTTGCTCTGTGTGAATGAGCTTGCTCCTGCCAATGCTGGTGGAGGCACACCATAGCATACCAGCTGAGGATCTGACTCAGTGCCTGGACGTATGTCCCCAGCAAGCATTAAATAGCCCTCCCAAAGTGCATCCTGTCATGGTTTGTATTAAAACCATGGGAAAGTAAAATGGATAAAAGCAAGATGCTGGATAATGAGATGCTAACAAGAACGACAGTTTTCAGAGGTTCCTAGGAAGCTCACTCTGGGATAACAATTAAGTAACCGTCCCGTAACTAAACTTTATCTGTTTGTACAACCCAGGTCTTATTCTGCCTCTCAGGATGCAGCCTTCAGGCTCAAAGTCTCCAGGTGAGACATAGAAACACAGTCAAAATGACCAGAAGTTATATGTTCATCCTAGGTTAATACTAGTGGTGCCATGAAGACTTTATACATTCATTTTTGCTCTATGTAAAGAATGAATATCTGGTAATGTACCAGTGTTCACACCCGTAGAATTCAGTAATATTTTAGCAGGTTAATGAAATGTAACCTGTTTTATCTTGCCCCAGCACTCTGAAATCTTATGGGGAAGCCAAATGTTTTGTTAGAACTTTTAAAAATGCCATGACAACTAGCAAGGGAGATAAACTACCTCCACATCAGAAAATAGCATCTTTCTTGCAATCTTATAAAATGCAACTATAGAGCATAGCATACAAAGTATACGTGGGCTGAAAAGCTAATGAGGAAAAAAGGTAGCTGGGAAGCCTGATTTGTATAAAAGTACAGGATATTAAAAAAATAAAACGCCCTCCATCCCCCATCAAAAATGCCCCTTGTTACCTCCAGAGGACAAAACACATTATAGAGAAGTTTGAAGACTTGGTAATAGTTTATGGCTAGGGAGTAGGAAAAAAAAAATCAGGTATCACCCTAGAAAACCCTAAACCTTAGGAGCTATTTTTCCTAGAAACATTCACCACCTTGAAAGCAGCTCCTTTTAAAAGTTCTTGATGGCGTAAGAAGAATTTGTCAGAGAAACTTTTCCTTCAGAATGTTGCTTTTTGAGCGATTTGTGCTGAACATAAAAGCAATTATGTAGCTTCTGGATTTAAACATAGACAACTTGCTCTAATTCATACTGCTTGAAAACTAGATTTAAAGCAGTTTAAATAGAAGTAAAATCTGGTTTGCTGAGTCAAAGGAATACCAACAATACCAAAAAAATGTTGAGATCCCATCTGTGTCTTCTCCCAAAGAGAATAATTACAATTTTTCTGCATATGGAAGGAATGATAGTGAGCTTTGAAGGTGTAAAGAAAAATGTGATAAGCACAAAGTACAGAGAATGAAGCAGTGGCAAAGCTAAACTTCAGAGTTCAGGTAGGATTCTTGGTTCCTGCCACGGTCTTTTAAACCTTGGGTATGCTTCCATTCTCACAACATTCACCGGTTACAGACAGGGTCCAAAAATGCTTAACCAGCCAAATATAAAAAATAACAAAACCCCACCACCGATCTGTTTAAGGTATAGCTTGTACATTTGTGGAAAGTCAGAAAGTGTGACAGGTGGATCTTAGTGTTCCCTGGTTGCTGCCCTAACAACACCTGAGAGCCTTTGCAATCACTGGAGCCTCCCTCTGGTGCCCCAGCCCGGAGGCAAGGCTGGTCGAGTCAAGCCTATTCCTTCCCATACCTGGAAGCACTGCTGCAGAGCTCAGCATCTCTGAGCCACAGATACTGGGGTTAAAACAGTTTATGCAGCGATAGACTGCGTACACAAGACTTGATGACCCATATCAGATCTGGATACTCCACAATATTAGCTTTTAAAATAATCTGTAACATTTCAAAGTAATTGTTCATATGCTTGGGATGGAAAAGAAGAGTTTGAGAATAAGCATAGCTAAATTATAGTCTGCAGCAATGCTGGCCTCCAACATTGTCCTACGGCAGAGGAGCCTACCTTGCACACGTAAGCGTGAAGAAAGCTGCAACTGCTCAGCTATGTGCAGCTGAGCCTTCAGCTGAACAGCACTGAATACATTACAGTTGCCACCTGGCTGAGCCATGAAAGCAGAGAAAGCAAAGAGGTATCTGGAATGATAGACAGAGTATACTTTAGCTCTGAATTGAAGCAGACAAAACATTTTGTGTAAACTTAATGAATTGAAAAACTTCTGAAGTATCTCATGATCTGGGGAAACATACTTTGTTTTTAAACCTGTAGTAGATGACCATAAAAAGAATGATGACCAGGAAAATAATTCAGTTTGGTGGAAACCGTACTTCCTATTGACAATCTATTCCCAGAGAAAATTCCTGGCTAACCTTTTACTCGACACTCTTGAAGGAAGGCACCAAAAATGCATCGGATCTCCTGGGACTTGGAATAAGAGGCTCAGAGCAGGCAAGATAAAACTACAGGGGAAGAAGGGATTATGCTATTCCATTGAGATCAAAGCCTCTCTCTGAAGAGCAAGGTCTCCAAGTCATGTTGAAGCAACTTACACAAGCCTTGGTGTTTGTACAGCACTTAGAGGGGTGGTGACGCGAACAACATCTTATGATCTGATTTACATCAATGTTGCCATCTTGCACTCATTTGGAAGATTTTTTTCAGTTCACTATATTGTGGGACGGTAGGCAATACTTTAAACTTACTCCAACCATTCTTTATTATTTTTAAAATAGTTTACTTTTTGAATTAGGGATTGTCTTTGAATATACAGGTGCGGATACAGCCAGCTATGATAAACAACGATGACTAGGACCTCAGCAGTTGCTTCTACTATAATATTGGTTATTACTATAATACTACTATACTATATAATAGCATTACTATAATAGTATTATATTAATTGTAGTAGTAACTACTATTATAATAGCATTAATAATGTCTATGGCTACAGATATAATAATAATACCCATTACTGCCACAGAAAGTGGTGGCTTAGTGATTCTAATGCAGGCAATCTTTCCTTTCCCCCCCTCTCCCCAAGTAAGTCCTATAAAAAGTGTAATTTTTTAGCAGAGAAAGGCCCATTGAAGTCAGCTCCCTGATTGTTCCAACTTGAATATACAGGTCTTTGAAACAAAAACTTGATTATTATATTAATCAAAAGAAAGAAAAACAAAAGGAAAAAGTCTTTTTCAGCACTTGATGTGAGACAGAGGCACTGTTGTACAGGGAGTATGGTTCCTAACTCAACAGGAGCTGGGAGCTGCTGCCTTGCACAACGGTGTGACCTCTCTGATTAGGGCTGATGGGAGGTCTCTTGGTACCAAGCACTACTTCCCAGCTCCTGCTGGATTCCCCTGCTGAAAGAAAATGGGCAAACTGTCTCTCATTTCCATGCAGGTTCAAAACTCAGCAGTGGCTAGAGCCTCAAAGGAAAGGTACCGCTCTGTTTCTGCAAAGGGAAAATCTCTGCCTTGCATACAGCCAGCTCCTCCCCTGGAGTGCACGCAAGGCCAACGGGTCCTGCTCCGTTCAGAGTCAAGATGTCACCCACCAGCTGCTTGGCAATATGTTGCCTCTGGGCGCGGTAGGGACCTGGTTTTCCCTCTAAACTTCTAGTTTTATGGCAAGAATCCAGCTCACTGTGTGAAATGTTGGCTCATACAGTGCTTATTCTCTTGGCACTGTGCTTGTGAAATGCAGTCCACCAAGTACTACAGGTTGCTTGAGGACTTATACTATTGTCACATAAAATTAAAATATTATCCTCTGTACATTCCTGTTCCACACATCTTACAGGCTACAATCCGAGCTGGCTAGTAGGTAGGTCCATGCAGAGGTCAAGAGCTGAGTGTGTGTTCAGAGAGAGCTCCCTTTCCTCTACTCCATATCTTGCTGGCCAGAAGGCACACTGCCAGAGCAGAGAGAACTTGCGGGATGCTTTATTGCCCTTGTCTAGGCTACAGATAATGAGGAAGGTCTTTAGTCTCCAGGGCTGTCAATCTGGCAAGTTCTCATCTGCATCAAAATTGGTCAAAAGATGTTTTTAAAAGAAAATATAATGAGGGGATGCACTTAGGAAAATTAAAAGCTTGGCTGCTTTTTTATCACTTCTCAGGCGCTTTGTATCCTTCTCTGATGAGAGCTATTGTCATTCAGGGCAGCTCATCAGCTCCTTGTGCTGGGAGCAGATATGGGCTTGGCACCTTCTTCCTTTCCTGGTGACAGCCAGATATACACCCCGCTCATTTTCTCTCTGATAAAGCTTGCCATCTTGCTTTGGAGCTTCTCATATTTCATTTGGCTTGTCAGATAGAAACCCCTGGTACAGTTCGTTCATGGAGATTATTTTTTGTTTTGGCATTATATTAGCAAAGGAAATTTCTGAGTTGCCTTCCCCTCTTTCTCACTCCCCTTGCTCCTGGATAAGCGTATGGCTGCTGCAGCCCCTTTCCAAGTGCCATTACAAGTGCTGATGAAGTCTTGCTACTCCCTTGTGTGACCTGTAGGTGTTATTCTCATTATCTGAAGGTGAAATTCCGGTCTGAAGAAATGAATGGCCTTATTTTCAGAAGAAGTGGCTGTCTTCTAATTCCATGGGGTGTTGTCCTTGACGTTATGGTCAGGAGTTATGTGACTGAGACTACCAAGCTAATCAATGACTGCTGCAAATAGTAAAGGGAGCCAGGAGTTCAAAGCTGGATGCCCTCCGCTGGTATTATCTGTCTTTTTGGCTTTTCTTAAGTGCTGTCAATTTGCACGTGAAGGGAAAGAAAAGGGGAATGTGTTCCCTCTTATGAAATAAGCCAGAAAGTGTGGTTGTGGTCCTCCAGAGGCACAGTTCATTGCACATCTCAATGGAAATGACTGAGCAAGGCCTGGCTGCAGCGCCAGTTACTATGGAAGGAAAGCGCTGCTTGGAGAGTGCCATGGAGATATCAGATCTTGGCATGACAAGTAATAGCTGTGCCATGTGGCAGGAGAGGAGAGAACAAAGCCTGGAGAGTTAGCATTACCTGTGTGTATTATAACCTCTGCAGAGAAAACGAAAAAGTACATTGGCTGGCCATCTTGGATTTCATGGTAAAGTTATTTAATGGAAAAATGCTGTTACCAGTCACCATTGGAACATTTCTGCTCACAGCAAAACCTTGCCTGGAAATGCATATACACACTAGTGGAGTGAAGATGAGGAAGGCGCTTCCCTCAGTGTTTTGCTGTTCTATGTAGAGTCGGGATTTGTCCAGATAAATTACTCAATCTGCCTTGTATCTCTCTTCCCTGTTGACCTATTTTGTCCCAAGTTTGACCTACCTATCTTCCAAAATGGGGACTGAACACGGTGCATCCTGATGTAAATTGAAGTGGAGAAGGGAAGTCCCTGAGGGCTGTTCTCTTTCACCATGTGTTGGGGACTGCAATGGGTGCTGGCCCATCTGCAGGCAGAGAGAGACCTTAGTCCCTTGTCCTCAGGGGAAGAACCTATTTTATGAAGCCCTAGTACTGTGGAGGGCTAGCAGGTGCCAGCACTGGGATAGAGAAGGATAAAACAGGGGCTACAGAGGGGGCTGGAACCTGCCTCCACCGCAGTCTCAGCCCATGTGTAGAATAAGACATCCTTGTTTCACAGGGTTTTGCTGTGAAGGTAGAATAAATTTATGACTGTGAGACTGTCAAAGAGTATGGCAAAAATGGGCCTATAAGAAGAAACACATAAGCTGTGTAATTAGGATAAGCCCCTTCCCTGTTAACAAGTTCTGCTCCACAATTATTCAGTCAATATGCTGTCAGATTATAAAAAGAAACTTTTCCAGGATGGTTATGGTGCCCACATTATCACAGAGATATATTTACGCTACCATTCTGCTGTCATTTAAGCTCCTAACATGATCTACCAAAATGCTCGGTGCTTGAGACCTGACTGTTGGAGATGCAGAGCACCTGTAGTTCCCAATAAAACCAGAGTGATTAGAGCTGAGGTCAGTCTGGCTCATCATAGTCAGCTTCTGTATCACTGGTTTGTTTGTCCAAACATTTATCTCGAAAATATACTCAAAACATTTTCTGTTTGTTTTAATGCAAAGGGCACTGTGTATAGGTCTGAAGAGACAGGCGTTATTTTCCTGTCTGACTTGTCTGCATTCAGTATAAGAGAAACTTTCTTCATTACTGGTACACCAATTAATTGACATCAAGAATGACAGGACTAGACAATAAAAAGAAAGCAACCAAACCAGATAATTGTCCCTTTACAATGGTGTCACTGTCTTTCCCTGTCTGTAAAGCTGGGACTTTCTGAAAGGGCTACTCAGCAGCCCATTAAGGAGAACCATCTCTTCCCTCATTAAAGTATATTTCAAGCAACTGTATGGCAGAAACCAGACTGTCTGAGCTTGAAGGAAGACCAGTCTTGATCAAAATGGGGAAGAGCTGCGAACAGAAGTGGCAGTGACCATGTTCAATGACTTGGGAGCTCTGGCTAGGAGCAATGCTAGCCCCAGGTAGACTGAGTTTCCCTCCTGCTGGGGAGATGCTGGGGGATACGATGTGTCATCATGCCCCTCTACAGAACCCTTCAAGAAAACAATCTGGTAAATAGCCACTTTTCATCTTCTCCTTCTAGTTATGATCTCTTCCCTCCCTTCCCTGGAAACTCTGTTGCTGAGTGTAGCGAGCAAATATAATTAGAAAACCTTCACCAACTTTGTAGAAGAACACGGGGTTTTAAGAAGTTATAGCTTTGAGTAATGTAGCTGTTCCAACAATATCTGAATGTAAAATCTGGATTGTATCTGAGAGTAGCTGCTACTTTACATTTAGCTACCACTACGGCGCAGAGACACATACATGCACACACTGTGCTCTTACTGTAAGATTCTTGGGTTTTTGCTTCTCTGTTTTCCAGTTTCCTCTTGACTGAATATCGAGGGGCTGTTCAGTCTCCATATACTGTTGGACACTGTTGTAGGGCTGGAGCTATAGGGGTGCAGATATCTTACCACTCTCCATGGTGGCTTTCCACAGAGTCACTTGTTTCATCTGTTCTTTTGCCTCAGTCCTTCTTGCTTCCCTTGCTTGTGGGCACACGGCAGTGGGGGAGGACAGAAGAAGGCAGAGCCCCCGACTCTCATAGGAGCGGGATATAGACAGAGAAATTGCCTCTGCTTTCCAGCAGGCTGCCAGCCCAGCTCCAAGATTTCCCAGTTGCTGCAGTTCAGACTTCAGCCGTTGTCAGGGATGAGTGACTTTGGAGCCTGGGTCCTGGCCAAACCACTCTAGGCAGATCATTGCACTAATCCAAAACTGTAATTGGGAGGTAGGAGGGGGCAGTGGAAGAACATCTCATTCCCACCACAACCCTGAGTTTTTGTTAACTTAGGATTATAAGAATAATGAACAAACCCAGAAGCCTGTCTCCTTTATTTAGTTAGTTTGGGGGTTGTAGTTAGTAATCCATTATTGTCTGTGTAATGTATTCCCAGTCCAGCCTCTTATCAGAGGTGCTTAGCCATGCAGTGCACATAAGGATGCCCATCGGTATTGATATATAGATTCCCAGCACATCTATTGTGTTTTACATGCCTTGCAATTAGCTTTTGCTTTATCTATTGTGTGCCTACCCTGCTGTATGTGTGTCAGGAAAAAGAAAAGGGTCACACTGTGGAGTGGGGGGAGAAGGTCTGAAGAATTACTGTGGGAAAGTAGAAAGAAATTTGCACTCTGATGAAAGCAATGCAGGGCCAGATCCTGTCAAACATTGTTGGTGTGGGGAGCAGCGGTAGCTCTGCACTGCCCGGGATGAAGCTGGCTGTAATGAAGCAACATTGGCTTGGGGAGAAGTCGGGGTGTGCAGGATGGAGCAATACTGTGACCCTTCAGCAGCAGTGCTGGCAGCTATAGTGATCAGACAGCTAGGAGAGGAAGAGAGATATGAATGGAAAAGACAGGGAATTTTTCCTGATGCTCTGAAATATGCAGAATTTAGGCCACAGGCAGGTTGTTTCAATGGAGGCAAATAGCCCAGCAGGTAGGACTGATCTAAGGTGTCACCATCAGCTCCTCCTTCACAGTCCCTGCAGATTTTCCCTGTGGACCCTACTCCCTCCTCTAACCACTTGAACACCCTAGTTTCCCTCACATGGGCAGCTTGTTGCAGCTGTGGGTCCTCAGGGCCACTGCTAGCAGGTCTCCCAAGTGAGCCCCAGCCCCTTTTGCTGGGCGGCAGCTTGCCATTTTCTAGCTTTCACAAAGGAGGTCCCAAAAGAGGCACAGATGTGGGCAGGCACTGTCTGGGCACACCAACGGGCTCTTTCCAACACCAATGTGTTCCTTGGATGTACCACACTCCCCCAGTGGGCACTTTACAGGCTGCCTTAGGCACATGCCCCTTCTCCATCCGTGCTCCTCCCTCAGTAAAAGCATGTCTTATGCTCTCCATGCTCTGTGGGATGAACTAGACATACACTGAAAAATCCAGGCCATATTGGAAGGGTCAGATTTGGGTTGCAATTTTACAGGCATAGTCCCATACACCACAGTTATCTAAAAGTCTACTACCAGAACCTCAGTGAGGTATAAAACTCACTGAACACCAAGGAATTTATCACTAGGGGATCTGGCTGCCAGCCTGGACTCTGCTGAGAAGCACAGCCTGTGTGCTGTGCCATGGTGCTCAGACTGCTCCTGGGGCAGTACTTGATCATTCAAATCTGGCTTAAGACTCTATGCTGCACTGAAGTCCTATAAGAGAAGAACTGGGCTGCATTTTGAAGCTAGTTAGGGCTTGCTCCAAAGCCTCTGGCAATATGCTTAGCAATAAATACAGTATGGATGATGACTCCAAGTCATTTGGCCATTTCTGCTCTCCTCTGTGCTGCCAAGTGAATAGCACTGGAAGAAAGCCCCAGGGACCCAGGAAAGGCTCAGGGCAGGGTGCTGGGAGAATCTGCCCACAGTGCAGTGTCTCCCAGCACCAATATCTCTCTGCATTATGCACTGTGTGGTCATTCAGGTGTGGCAAAGCGAGAATATTCTGCCAGCAGCCCGTAAGGGGAGCCTCTTAGCTATACTCTTACTCTTTCTGAAACTCTGTCAGACAGGGAAAACCAATTTGACTGACTCTGTATTGTGACTTTCACTTGGGGTCTGGAGAACAGCATTCATCCTGTACTGAAGTCATCCACTCTTTTCACCCTAAATGTACTCCTAGGATATGCCAGACTTGTTCTCAGCTGTGATGCTGACCCTGATATGCTCCTGTTGGCCTTGCTGGTACTGGTTTGTAATCAGTCATAATTGGTGTTGAGGTGACAACAAGGAGACAGTGAACCTCCCAGATCTCCAAAAGTTCCCATGTGAGCAGAGCAAGGTGACTTTCCACTGACTGGATATAGCCCTTTTACCTTTTTAGCATCCCTCTGTCAGCAGACAGTTGGCAGGCACAGCTGTGCTGCCCTTAGCTCCAGCTGCCACATACCTTCAGAAAGGAGAAGGGGAGAGGGGGTGGAGGGAGTAGGGGAAGGAGTAAGTCCAGCTGAAAGGAGTGCTGCTCCTGCAGCTATATTTTCCTCTGCTGTAGGCTTGTGTTTTTTCTGTGCATCTTTTGATTTGTGCTGAGGTGAGAGAGAGCTATAAGTGACTCCATCTGGCCTTCTACCTTTAATTACCTCACTGCCACTGTCTTTCATTTATTATTTGTTACCAGTTACATCACTCACAGCTTTGGACCACTGATGTAAGCAGTGGTTTCTCTTGTTCCCAGGAAACTAATGATTAGTACATACAGGAGGAAGAGGTGAGTGGTCAATGCATGAAACGTGGAAGAAAGAGCCAGCAGGACAGTTTTGAAAAGGTGTTGGGAAGTCATTGCGGATATGCAGGGTGAGATTGCCAACTGCAGCTACGATGTCTCTGTAAATTATTCTACTAATAAAGACTCCATTCAATTTTACAAGTATGGTGTCCTTTTATATTATTATCCAGTATGCAGTATGTGAAACATCCACCAAATTATCTAACAGGAAATAAATCTGTAAAAGTGCATAATAAATCCCACTGTAACATCTTCAACAGCCTTCTTAACAAATGGTCTACATCTAAGTGCCAAGGACTATAAGATTACGCTCAACCAAAGACAGAAATGAATAAATAAATACAATATTGATCTCAGGTTGCACTAACAAATACACTTCCATTTCAGCAAAAAATCAATCACTCAAGGCATTATCAGATTTCTCATTCTTGTTGTCTTAAAAGTCCACCAGCTGGCCCAGACTATGAACAAAGTAGGTATATTAAAAAGCAGGGGGGGAGAGAAAAAGAAATATGGCACAGAGAGGAAGAAAGATGTATGAGATCTTCATGTATATATATCAGATCAAGGATTCCAGGCTAGAATAGTTTGTTCATTTTGGTTTTTTCCATCCTCAATTAATAATGGGCAGTCTAACACTAGGGAAAAACAAGGACAAAATTTTCCAAAGTCCTGGTGTATTCAGGTACATGATTTCCATTAAAATTGATGTGAACTTGTAAGTCCCTATCTGGCTTAGAAATACTTTAGCCCAAACCCGCTATGTGTCTGATATTTGGAATTTGTCTATATATGTAGGAAAAAGCAGGTCTTACATATGAAGGAGGGTGGTTTGGGGCTTGGATAAATCAACTTCCAGCCTATGCTCTTTTGCAAACCTCCTTTATAATCCTGGGCAAGATCCTGAAAATCTGAAGAAGACGAGGGACATTTATATGCATAGACACCCTCTGAAGAGAGTCAGGTAGCTCCTAATCTGCACTTAGTAGTTGATATGAAATGCTGGGCACAAGGCCTGTCTGAATTTCTTCTTCTTCCTAGGATGAAGAGCTGCATGAGGGGTATTGCTTTGGATGAATGATTGTGAAGTCCTCTGAGCTTTCCAGCCCAGGTGCTGGCAAAACATGGGACACCTGGATTTAGTACCTTCTTGCGATGTGATCCCACACATACCCTGCTTCCCAGGGCTTGCTCTTGTAACTGGAATGTAGGTAGATACAGGGTATAGATACAGAGGGCTGGTTGTTCTCTGCTCTGAATTTCTTCCTCAATGCTTTAGGCACTCTAAAGATACCTTTTGTAGTCCTGAAAGTGGATGTCGAGTAGGTATTTCCAGGGTTAGGCTGGTGTATGGTGTTTTCTGTCACTTGTTTGGATTAATCACCTAAATATCTGATTTTGTTCCCAAAGAAGGTTCTTTAGATCTCTTCACTTGCACTGACTGTGTAAATCTGGCCTTCACTCTAGGCAGCTCTTTTTTAATTCTCAGGTCTGGTAATCTGCCTTTGCTGTATCTCATTTTGTGTGAGGGAGAGACCAGCTGGCCACGAGTCCTGTTTCGCTTCTCTGTCTTCACCTGTGAAATGGAAATTTCAATGCTTTCCTGACTTTCAAAGATTTTATGGGGGTAATGCACTGAAAACCTGCAGGTGCTGAGGTATTTTCACAAAAGAACCTATACAGCATTCTGGAACTGGCAGAAAAGATGTTTTTTTACTGCAGCAGTTTATTGAATGAAGGGGTTTTTTTAATCACCACCTAAGAGTTTGCATTGTCAAGGCCCCATGCAAGACATCAAGGCCGAAAGAAAAAGATATTTCAGCAGCACTAATTAAAGACAAATTAGCAAATGTTAACTATTGCTTCAGTGGAGGTCTTTATGTTTCGAACTCAATGTCTGACAAACATATTGATTCCTGCTGATGGTTTTCTTGCCTTTCTTGAAATACTGATATTAAAAAATATATTTCATTCATAAACCCCCTCTATACTTAATAGCCTAGTCAAATAAATCCTGTTTTCTTGTATATCTTTAAAAATATTTGCTTGCCTAATATGGAGGGCTATCAGATTTTAAATTTTACTCAATTTAGACTGTAATGTTCAGATCTGAATACAAACTGAAAATTTTCTTCTCCTGATGCTGCAGTATTTCTTTCCCAGATTCTCCATGCCCATTTATTCTTTCAAATGGCATTTTTAACTCATTCTCAACTTTAACTTTCATTTAATCACTGGGGCTGGGTGGGCATGTCTTTTTACTTTACTTCACTGGGATTCAGTGCAGACATAAACATCCAGCCATGAGAGTCCAATTAGAAGACCATACACTTGTAAAATCTTTTCATTACTTGTGTGAATGCTGCCGCAGTCTCTGATTGAGTAGTCTACACAATCTTGTAGTGAAAATAATCTAACAGGGTCCATTTCATTTCAACTGAGAACCTGCATCTTACTGCCAATAATGTCTCCTTATCCTGAAATGGGTAGGAACACCTATCCTTTTTTGCTTATCAGAACAGGATAAAAAGGAGCCCTTCTGCAAATGAAAGTCGGTCCCCGAGTGTCTTGCCTGGAAAGTGGTAGATGCGTCCCCCTCAATAACTGCGAATTTGAGAGGAAGAACAGTCTGCTTATAGGAGATTAGGTCTGATGAGAGGACACTGAGAAAATTTGTTATGAGGACAGGGAAAAGAGAAGTGACTTTGAAAAGAAACAGCAGAAAGGACTCTTAAATAACTTATGCTGCATAAAAAGAAATGATTGTATAGAATCTCATTTGAATAAAAATATTTCCATGGTCTGTGGGAACATGTATAGATGGTTATAGAGGTGCTTGGAAAGCATTACTTCAGCATAAACTCAGAGGTTGAGTTTGGTTTCCAAATGGCAGAACCAGAGCTCATCTCAGTTTTGGTTAGAGCTGGTCCACAGTAACACACAGAATACAGTATCTTCTAAGTTTCCCTACCTTGCTTGCATTACTAAGCCACTATAATGACCTTGGCTCTTTTCCTTTTCAGAAAACTTCTTGGTCTGCTTTTGGGTACCAGAAGACAATAAAATTAATATACAAACTCCTAAGCTCCCCGTTAAGAACCTGCACACTGTTAGGCACCGTGCAGGCAGCCAAACCCTGGGACTGCCAATGTTAGCAGAAAAGCTCATTTCCTACCATGGCCAGGGCAAATGTTTGTAACTGTCTTTCAGAGAGCTATTGTTGTGATACTTGTGAGTCAGAGGTATGATCGCGGAAAGACCGGTGAAGCCTCATTTTGCAGATTTGATACTTTTGGGAAAACTTTGAGTTATTTTATAAATCAAACATTGGAGGCTCAAAAACAAAACCCAGGTATCCAGATGATCTGTCTGCTTGACTGCAAGCCAGGGGTTTCTCAATTCTCTTACTGTCTCCAGTGTCAATTCCTGTTGTGCCTCTCAGCAGCTTCCTTCACCCAGAGTTTCTTTGTTGATAAAGGCTTATAAACATTACTAAAGCTTTTTGAATCAGTTGTTACATATGAATAAATTGTTTAATTTAACCTTTTTTTCCTGTACATGAATTGTTCATGAAACAATCCTGATTGTATTAGTTTTTCATAAAGTATTCCCTGAATAATTTATGCAAACATGTTGCTGTCAGTGAGGTGCTCATCTATCTGATTTAGTTAATTATCCAGATGCTAGTTCTGGAGTCTTTGAGAACACCTCACAATCTTTACTGAGTATTTAGCCTCAAAATCTCTATGTAGCTGAGTAAATGAGGCACTCAAAGACAATGCAGGGGATTTGCAATAACCCAGAGAATTCAGATTTCAACTCCTGCATTCCAGACTAACCATGAAAACTCAGTTATGAGTGAAAATACTGCCAGCAATTTGTATTAATAGTAATAGTAATTCATGCTAAAATTTGTAAAATTTTCGTTATTCATGATCATGAAAAAAATCAAAAGTAAGTAAAAGACCAGTAAATAGTTTGCCATCAAATATAACAGGGATGGTGAGGGTAAACTTTTGCATGTTACACAAACATTGCTTTACCTGCCACGTTTAGTAGCATCAGAAAGACATAAAGATTGCTAAAGAATACCTAGAGTCTGTTGCACTAATATGTTAATGCAGCTGTAAACAGGTGAACCATCATGCATTTTACTGCACTGTACAACTTCAGTAACATCTCAAAGACTGAACTCCACTGCCGATACTGATATATATGGCTTGGACTACGCAGCAGAGTATCAGTCTCACTGATGTTACAGGTGTTGCAGTAACGCTACCCAGACTACAGGGCTGGTTAGAAATAACCAGGGAAACTTGAATGCCTGAATCAGCCTGGCTCAGACTGAGGCAATTATCACCTGCCTTCGTGTTGTGCAGCACAGCCACAGCCACACGTCCGAGGTAATGAAGTCGTGAATCAGGGCTGCTGAGTTTTCACTTCACACAAAGGGAAGAGGAGCTTGAATTTAAATATGAAGGCTTACTCATGAATGCAGCTGGCCTTGTTTTTTCTTTCTTTATTTTTCTATTCATTTATGAGGGTATTAGCTCGTTGCTTAACAGGCAAGTGACACAGAAGGAAAGTCTTACTGTTTGCAGCTGAGAAAGGCTGGAAAAGAATACTACAGGGACAGGCATTTCCCAAGTCTTGGAGACATGCCCTGTTTCCTCCCCATGTATTCCACATTTTTTAGTCCCTTATACATTCTTACTAATACCTATTTGGTTATTTCACTTACCCTGTAGATAATTTGCCTGGTTTCTTTCTGGCAAAGCTGTAAAGGCTTATAGGAATTTTAAACATATTTGTGGTCAAGACTGTGGCAGCATGGAACTGTTCTCACAGATTATGTTGGCCACGCTCAGTCTAGACAGTCAGTCTACCTGCGAGGTAGTGTCCCCCATCAGGGGATGGGCAATGGCATGCAAACCAGTGAGCAGCAGAATACAAAACCTGTGAAACAGGCAGAGACACCGTAACTTGTTCTTCATTCCTAAAAATGCTAGTGACTGGAAGGTAAATCAGAGGCTTTCAGAGCACGAAAAACCCCCAACCTCTTCAAGCTGGAATTAATGAACCACCCTCTTTGGACATGGCTGTGATTTCTCATGATCTGTGGGACTGGCAGAAGCGTGAAGGGCAGGAACTTGGAGGTGGCTCACCACTGGGTCCCATTTATGGGTTTGTATAGGGTTTGCATGGCAGCGCTTTGGTAGTAGGGGGGGCTACAGGGGTGGCTTCTGTGAGAAGCTGCTAGAAGCTTCTCCTATGTCTGATAGAGCCAATGCCAGCCGACTCCAAGACGGATCTGCCACTGGCCAAGGCCGAGCTAATCAGCAACAGTGGTAGCGCCTCTGTGATAACATATTTAAGAAGGGGGGAAAAACTGGGAAGCGGCAGCCGGAGAAGAGAGGAGTGAGAATATGTGAGAGAAACAACTCTGCAGACACCAAGGTCAGTGAAGAAGGAGGGGAGGAGGTGCTCCAGGCGCCCAAGCAGAGATTCCCCTGCAGCCCGTGGTGAAGACCATGGTGAGGCAGGCTGTCCTCCTGCAGTCCATGGAGGTCCACGGTGGAGCAGATATCCACCTGCAGCGCGTGGAGGACCCCACGCTGGAGCAGGTGGATGCCTGAAGGAGGCTGTGATCCTGTGGGAAGCCCATGCTGGAGCAGGCTGCTGGCAGGACCTGTGGAGCCGTGGAGAGAGGAGCCCACGCTGGAGCAGGTTTGCTGTCAGGACTTGCGATCCCGCGGGGGACCCACATTGGAGCAGTCTGTTCCTGAAGGACTGCACCCCGTGGAACGGACCCATGCTGGAGCAGTTCGTGAAGAACTGCAGCCCGTGGGAAGAACCCACGTTGGAGAAGTTCGTGGAGAACTGTCTCCTGTGGGAGGGACCCCACGCTGGAGCAGGGGAAGAGTGTGAGGAGGAAGGAGTGGCAGAAACAACGTGTGATGAGCTGACCGCAACCCCCATTCCCCGTCACCCTGCGCCGCTCGGGGGGAGAGGTAGAAAATTGGGAGTGAAGTTGAGCCCGGGAAGAAGGGAGGGGTGGGGGGAAGGTGTTGTTTTTTTTAAGATTTGGTTTTATTTCTCATTATCCTACTCTGATTTTGATTGGTAATAAATTAAACTAATTTCCCCAAGTCAAGTCTATTTTGCCCATGATGGTAGTTGGTGAGTGATCTCCCTACGTCCTTATCTCGACCTATGAGCCTTTTCCTCATATTTTCTCTCTCCTGTCCAGTTGAGGAAGGGGAGTGAGTGAGCAGCTGTGTGGTGATTAGTCCGGCTGGGCTTAAACAACGACAGGGTTCTCATTTCAAGTTGTACATAGCAGCACACCAGATCCAGAGGAATGAGAATATGAATGACAGGGATAGAAGATGCCCTCCTATTCATATTGATCCCTTCCTCAACACTCCTTCCCAGCAGCACAGCTAGGGGTAATTTCTTCCAGTGCTTGTGGGGTGGGTGCTGACCAGGAGCCACGCTGCTGCCCAAAGGTGCTCTTGTAGCTTGATACTCACCCACCTCTCTGGCATTAGGCATTTGCATTCTGGTCCCAGCCTTCCTCCTTGTAAGTGCATTTAATGCTTTTACAAGGTGTTAGATTACCTCTTCTGAGAAAACCAGAAGACAGCTCCTGTTTATCCCCAGGGCTGGTGTAGCAGGGCTGCAGCAGTTCCAGTTCCTGCCCTGACACCTGCTAGTCCACTCTCTACAGCCTGCTCTGGCAGGGCTAACTCTTCTTTTGCCTATTTTCTCCTTATGCTGTCAAAAAGGTGCCTGTTTCCAGGTAGTAGCTAACTCCTGACTACTGAAAACTACACAGAGATGGCTCTATTAGCTTTCATTCACTGTCCAATATTTCTCATCCCTTATGATTGTGGTCAGTGATGGAATGGCAGTTCCCTTGGTCTAGGAAAGAGCCTTTCCTCTCTTCATACGTACCTGTGATATGTCCCAGAGGTTTGGGCACAGGTGACCTCACATGGTGCACTATAGGATTGTTCTTCAACGGCTGAATTCTTATTACACTTGCAGCAGAGAATTTTTTTCTCATTCATCTTCCCTCTCTTCCCTCCTGCCTCCCATCCAGAGAAGAGACAGCTCTTTCTTGTCACCTCCCATTACCCTACAGACAAAGGAAAGTAAGAAGAAAATTATTCCCAAGTCAGCATACTCATAAGACTATAAATTGAGTCTTATCACTTGAGAAGCATGTTCATATAGCAGAGCCTGGGTTTGGGCTGTGCTAGTGATGTTTACCAGACCCATGTGTCTGGAAAAAAGAAAGTGACAAGGTCTCTAAGATTGAAGTGCAGGAGGGACAAGATGGGGTGTAGCTGCCTGAGAAAGGGCTGACAGCTAGTGCAGGAGGGACACCCCGTCTGCAGAGAGCTGGGGAGTTGTATAATTGCTCACCTGCCAGAGACAGCAACGTCCACAAAGCTGTTTTTGTCTCTTAACGCAGGACTGAAGTCACAGAGTCAAGAAAAAAATATCTATAGAGTCGGCTGTTTAGAGAGATTTGCTCCCAAAGCCATCATTCACCCTTCAGAAGAGCTCCAGTGCAGGAGCTGGGCTACAGCTGACCAGAGCAACCTGGATTAAAGCCAGTTTGACTCTTTCTCCTTTGAGCTACCCTTTTCCCCTTTACCTAACCCTGTCTTCCCCTGATTTCACCAACACAAAAGACAACAGCAGATAATCTGGCTTCTTTCTGTCAGCCTGCCAAGGTTAGCAGCAGCCACACCAATGTGTCTTTTTGCTTGGCATCCAGTAGCTAGGACAGAAAAGATAGTCAGGTTCCTCTTTTTTACTTCTTTCACTAAAAATTTGCTCTCTTTCTGTTCTCTCGTAAATTAGTAAGGAGTTTTTGCTGATGAGTCTTACCCTTTTCTACTCTTAAATCCAAGGGCTAGTGAGCTGTGACAATTTAAATGAGTGAGATTTCTGAAAACTGATGAGTGCAATTTAAAATGTCTTATTGAAACACATAACTAAATCCTCCTTAAAGCTGCCTGCAGGACAGTGTTGTTCCTCTCTGTGGATACACTGGCATTTTTCTCACTGTAAGGAATCCAATTAACTCAATGAAACTCATCATGAGAATGGGCTGTCAATCTCTGTTGTTTGTCATGGACTATCTCCAGTGGATACTACTACTTTAGATATCTGTATTGTCACCTGGTACTCAAATGACAAGATGTAGATCCACCTTTCAAACATTTCTGTGGTATGCAAGTTTAGATGCTTATTTTGGTTCATTTCTACAATGACTTACTACCAAAGCACCAGCTGACCCTTCCCGGAATTTACTCTTCTTCCTCTACCTGTTTATCTGTACTGAGTACTGAACATATTAAAAAAACTTTATCCCAAAATGTTCAGTGTCTACATGGATAGACCAAGCAATGGCAGGAAAGAAGTTGTTTTTCTTATGTTGACTAATGGGAAATGATTGTTCTGTGGGACTGGAGGAGTTTTCACCTGTCTCTGCCAGGGGCTTCCTGTATAATCTGAATGAATCCCCCAGGACCAAACTCAGGTCACTTATTTCACCGAAGCAGGTGCTTAGGTGCTTCCTACGTGCCTGCCCCCCTTCCACCCCCCGCCCCCCCAGTTCAGGGCAATGCCAAATGCTTCATTCATCCCACCATCTCTCTACCACCAGGTCATGATCTGGGAACACCTCCACAGTCTCACTGAGCAGCAATTCCCCAGGGATGGAGAGGGGGTAGTATTTGTACCACCTGGTACAGGTGCCTAATGAGGATGGATGCCTAGCCCTGGTGCCATCACAGCCTAGGCGCTGGATTTTGCATACTAGCTCTAGGTGCCTCTGCTGTGTAGAAACCTACATCTGCATGAGTCGTCATGTTATTTCAATGCAGAGACCCAGACACCTTTAGGCCTCCTTCACCTGATTTATTCCATATTCCTTCTTTAGGCTGAGAAGGCTGACACTCTGGAAGCACCTATGTCTGGTCGTTAGCTCAGCCGCAGAGGCCTATGTTTGTTCAGGTGGACACCATCCTCAGATCCTCTATTCAGTTGCACACCAAGGAAAAAACAGAAGCTGGCTTATGCTCTCCAGAGTCTCAGTACGGTGCCTCAAGACTTACAGCAGCTGAGACTTTCAGCTCTGAATTTCTGTTCCCATTTCATCCTTTTTCTCCTGGGATAGGCTCAATCTGTGCCCATGCCTCATTTGCACTCAGGTGTAATCAAGGACTTCTTATACTCTCAGACTGTGGGTAGAATTTAGCGATTACAAAAATAAGACAAATGTAACGTCTCAGGGACAACTAAGGATGAGACCAAGAAAATGCTGAAAAGTGAGGAGGAGTGACAGACAGTTGCGTTGGAAAGTATTTCCCTGCATTCAGGAGCTGGCTGAATTTTACTTAGCTGGCGCTGCACGGAAGTAGGAAGGGGATTTTTTTCCCATGAAATCTCTCAAGAAAATATTGTTGGCTTCATTTAGGGCCATTTCTCTATCCTTTTTTTTTTTTTTTCTGGAAGCTGGTGAAAATGAAATAACTCCACATTAAATATATCCTGGAGGATCAGTCAGTCTGATTCTCTTTCCTGGGAGAACTATCTTGATCACAAATTAAAAGGACTTCTTTGAGGCCAGCATGTCATAGAGGGTTACTCTGTTAAGAGTGTTACTCTGGGATCAGTTTCTGTTTTGTCACCAGTAAGTCACCTCCCTTTTCTCTTGCTTTCCCTCTCTTACACAATTCATTTATAAGTGCTGGCGGGCACAGTTTGCTTTGCCTTCTTTGTTCGGGCAGAGACCATGGCCATGGAGTCCTGATGGTGTTGGGCAGAGCAGGAACTCAGGTGCTTGCTGGCTTCAGGGTGAAAGACAAGCTTGCAGGGACCCAATGTCCTGCTGGTCCTTCTGGTTATTTCCGCAGTGGGTGCCTTGCTGATGAGCATGATGAGGTAAAGGTCGGTCACAACCTCGAGACAGTGTCAGGATCTGGTAGGAAATTCAGTGAGGCCGAGCAAAAGAGAAATGGACCTGAGAAGCATCCTCCACCCCACCCTGGAGCTTAAAAGAAAGGGGAAAGGACATTTCTGCTTTTAGTATTTTCTAACTCCTAGCTCCTTAAAAAACCAAATGAGGTACAGGCTCCAGCATACATTGCAAAATACGGTTGCTTGTGTAATGGCCACTCTCATCTCCCAGCTGCATACCATAACTGCTTTGCCAAGGTGCTGGCAAGCGTCATACTGTACTTTCAGGAATGTGTCTATTGGCTGCAAAAGAATTTTTGAGGGCAAAGTCTGGGGAATAAAAGTACACGACTGTTAGATGAGCAAATTTGATAAATTGTAATGTGCTGTTACTCATATTTCTTTTTCACTTGCAATATCAGAACTATGACCCACAAGTCCAGGAGCAGTCTCAGGATTTTTATTCCTGCCACTCCTGTGCTATCTCTGGAGACCAGCAGTCTGTAATTGAGGTATTATTCACTTCAGTAATACATACTGTTGAACCTGCCTCTGTTAGTGCCCAGCACCTGAGCAGTACAAGTAGAGCTGCATAGTCAGCAGCAGAGGGAACTCTAATAACAGCCTACAAAGGATGCATAAGGTCTGCATCAATAACTTCCCTTTACATTTGCACTGGAGATGGGCAGGAAAATGGTATATTGATGTAATTTGCAGAAGCGTTCAGCATCCAGCTTTAAAATGAAAAACAAGAAAAGTATATTTTTTTAGAAACAATTACAATTTTATGTGGGTCAGCTGATACATTTTGTTCATATCCTTGAGCTCTGATTTAATTTAATTCATCCAGCTTTTTCTGTAGACAAAAATAATGCTTGCACATCAGTTTGTGTTACTAAATGCTGTATAAATACAAACTGGTGTTTAGTTAATTCACGGTGAATAATTCATTAGTTGAACAGCATCTAGGATTTGATTTTTTTTTCTCGTCCTGTTCCTGAACTTCCCACAGACAGCATTATTTTTTTTCTTCGTTTGTTTGCTGGTGAATAATTTCTGTAAATCATCCTTAGTCTGCATCATTCTCTGATCAGTTTGCTAAGAGTATGCAAAATTTCAACTAAATGCTGCTTTTAGTTGGACAGATGTCATACATTGCTATGCCATGCTCTTCTGACATGCATGCACATTTCTTTGTTTGCTCCAGTCATCTTGTCTCTGAAGTTGCTTGTGAACAACAGGTGGGGAGGAAAATGAGGTGAATTCACTTAGTCATTCTTATGATTTATATTACAGCGCACTTTAGGAATCCAACGTAATTCACGGATTCACAAAGCTGGATATTATCCATACACATAGTAGGAAACAATTCCTACCAAAACACTTTGCATGAAGTAACTGAGTTATTTAAAGTGGTACCACTAAATAGAGAGGAGAATTTTAATTCTTATTTTAAAGTGTGGGGCCCACAAGCTGTGCCCACACTGTGATTGTTGGCTCTGTGTGAAGATATTAGTGGCTCCACAAGGCTGAGGCTGTTGGAGGCTCTGGTGCTCCAGGTGCCAGAGCAGAGATTCCCCTGCAAACCATGGAGAGGACCATGGTGGAACAGGTATTTCCATGCAGCCTGTGGAGAGGAGGAGTGAGAGAGCAGCTGGCTGGGCGTCTGGCTGCTGGCCAATGTTAACCCACCACAGCGGAGCACAAAGTCCCTGGATGAGACTGAAGACAACCACTAGCCTCAGCAAGGAGCCAAGTGAGGCAGCCGTTAAAGAAACATGGAGAACAGGGAAGCATCTTTATTTTCCTCTCCTCTGTAGAGCTTATAGCCTAGTTGTCAGGATGCTTATGGAAGACTGTCCCAGCTGCACTTCGTACTAGTTCTGTGCGTTTGTCACAATCAGAAACGCAGAAACTGTCCTTGGAAGAGACACTTAAACACAGGATTCTCCCCTCCCATGAAAACCATGAGCTGGAAAGGCAGCCTCCTTGCTACTTCCTTTTCTGGCCTAGTGAGTCTTTTATTTATTCCTGCCGGAAGGAGCAGTTTCGATAAACAGGCTGTAGAGAGCTTAGAGGCTCCCTTGGTCTGTGTTTTGGGTATTGCCCTAGAGCTAAGGAGAGGTGGCTCTGACGCCGTTCACAAAGACTCCCCTTGCTGGATGAGTGTTCGCAGAGCTTCCCCGCTGTCATCTGGAAGGAAGTGAATTGGTTTTCCTTTTGCAAAGACTGTTCTGGTAAATGTTTTCACAGTGCATCTTTGAATTCAGCTCCTTTGGCCAGGCATACAGAAGACAGTCGGGCTTTTGGATCCTGGTGGGCATCAGCACATGCCCTGTCAAGACCCTGTCACCTCTGGCCATGGTCAGAAGAAGGACTTGGAGTGAGAAGGGAGTTTAAGTATTGAAAACTGAGGAACCTCTCAACATGAAGCATTGGACGAGTGGCAGTTTTGAGCATTGCAGAATCTTTCTATGTCCCACTTTAAGTGCTTACCTTCCTTTTTAGATCTGAGCAGAATTAATCTATCCAAGTTCACACAGGGAAAAGGGAAATGGCTTTACATATCCTGAGCTGCAGCCCAGTTGCTCACGCATGAAGCTACTCCTAGAGTATCTGTGGAATATTTTTGATGCTATTGCTGCAGCTCCTTTCCTAAGTAAGAAGGAGCAAGGAGACAGAATGAACTGAAGCCAGTGGCAAGAGCAGGCACAGAGAGAGGGACTACAATTTTGGTAGGGAAAGGAAGAGGAGAAAAGAAGGTATGTAACTGAGATAAATTCTCTCTTGGCAGAAATGTGCAAAAGGTAACTGTCTCCCTTCGTTAAAAGCAAAAACCATGCAGCATCAGTGCCCTTGGCACCATGATGCTGAGAAAAGACAAAGGAGCCAGAGACAGCTGAGGATCCCACCCAAAATACTGCGAAGTCTAGGATCAGCAGGCACAGACTCAGCAGCACTGGCACTGGAGGCTGTCAGGAAATGTCCACACATTCAAATACTTGTCTGCAGAGAAATTTAAAAACAATAATCATCATGGGGGTGTTGGAGGGTGAGAGGGGTGGGGGCGGAGTATGTAAAAAAAATCTATACAAACAAAACTTGCGTTTTCTGTTGGGAAATTCTGTCAGGATAATATTTTTCTGAACTCTGCCTATGAAACTCCTGAACAATTGATAAAGATCAATTAACAATGTGCTGGAATGAGGTAGGTGACTGTCAGAAGGAAGGAAACACCCTTACTTTCATTGCAGTTTGTGGCAAGATTAGAAGAAGTGGCTTCTTAGGAGCCTGACAGAGCTTCCGTTGGCACATTGCAGGCTATTAACAAGGAAGATTTTGCTTCCTATCACTGATTGACTAATTACATCTGCATAGTTCAAATGAAGATTTTCTGAGACAACCCTGCACAGGCAGAGCAGGAATGCAAGCCTCTGCTATTTGATCTCTTCTCTTACATTTACATTTGGAATTCATGAAAAGGAGCAGCGAGCAGAGCCAGAATCAGTACAGGCAAATGCTGGGCCACCTCAGCCCATGCAGCCCTGCCCTGGTATTTCAGCCCTGCTCTGCATAGGCATATGCTGATGTGACCTGCCCTCAGCTCCCATGCAGTTGAATTGTGCCCTGAGTCAGCAGCAGTATTTTCAGTTCAAAGCAAGCTACAATTAGTACCTTAGTAACTGTGAGCACTACTTGCCATGTTATTCGGAAATATAGAAAGTCAGGAATGCTGGAGATTTTGTGAATAGGACAGGTTTTTGTCTTGTTAAAGAAACAGCCTTAAGCTGGAGCCATGTGCTCTCTGCATCTTGTCTTCCAAAATGCAGACCCTCTGCTATGCCAAGATCCAGACTCTTCTGAGAGCATAACATACAATATGGTGACTCACCATGCATATTTGTGTGCATCAGAAGCTTCAACAAAACTTAGACACACCCACTGCTGGTTCCAACATATGCCAGTTTTGACTTTCCTTCAGAGGAATTGCAGCCCATACAATATTTGCTTGAAGCATGCAATGTGTATCAGTATCCAAAACTGCCAAAGTGGAAAGCTACTATATTAAACTGCCAGTCCCACAAAGGCCCTTTCCATCCACCTTTCTAGGAAGACTCACAACCAGTTCATCTTCCTCCACTCTCTCCTTGTCACCTGGCTCTTGGGAGCCTTACAGTAGCGGCTTCATTATTCTCATAACAGTACAGGCAAATATTATTTGCGGAGTGAGTCACTTTGGTTCATATGCTGATTGCAATCTTATCGCAGGCTCCAGTCAGAGCCATTTTAATGATGCTCAAACAGCTGAGTTATTAAAACAAACCCAGAGGCAGCCAAGCGTAAAGGAGCTGGAGTCAGTTGAAGAGACAGGGCTGCAGCATTGCTGTCCTCCTCCCAGCACCGGTGTGCAGCGCGGCTGTGGACACTGCTCTGGAAGTCCAGGCTAATGCCTGTGGACTCTGGGAGGGACAAAGAGCTCTTTGAAGACCAGGGAATGCTGCTTATAATCTCAGCATTAGATTGTATTTAGGGGGTCACTAGAGTCTTGTCCCACAGCTTGGCTACCTTGGCTGCTGCAGTAGTACGACAGTAAAAAGTAAAAATACGGTTCTGCCACAAAGGCAAACATGTTTTCCCTTATTACAGCAAGTCGCCACACTACAAGGGCTTGTGACACAGAGGCATGATTACCTATTACTACTCTGGATAAGAAAAGCTTGCTTACGGGCAAGGTCTTATTACACCTGAACTGAGGTCCTCTTCTTGTTTACTCCACAAGGATGAATTTTACTCTGGAAGTACTAAATTCAGCTATGCAAGCAGACAACTGTTGTAGTCCATTCCAGTCCTCACACGTGCACATGCTCCCTGCTACCCCCGCGACTGCAGGGAGGAGAGGGAGGACATTCCCGGAGACTTAGTGAGGCCTTGCACCACCAGAATAATTGTTGTTTGTGGAAGGGGCAGGCTGGTGATCCTGGTTATCCATTTGTGGGTGTCATAACTGGTGTATTTCCTACATGAAGCAGGAAAGCTGTATGTTTATGTGCCAAAAAGGGACCAAGATTTTGATTTTATGCCCAAGCTTTGGATCTAGCAAAATTTGAAGCTCCTTCTGCTCTGATGGGAGATCACAATATTCCTCTGAGATGGTGGCACTCCCTAAGAATGAGAAAAGGAATTTTCTCTCCTATTCCAGCCCAGCTCCTCCTGAGCTCAAGCCCTGAGCAAATGATAGTAACACAACTGTCTTTGCAGCGGATGTACAAAAGTTTATGCTGCATGATTCTCATGAAAGAGGAGAGAAGGTATGAGTGAGATGGCCACTTCCCACTTCATATAAGACTTAGAAAATGTAGGGGACTGAATTAAAATAAAATCTGCGGATCTACAAGGGAAAAGTTTGTCTTTCCTCCTTTAAGAAAAGATGTAGTGCTCAACCTGCAAAATCTTCTCACTTGCACTTCAGGTCTAAGTCCCTTTGTATGTCACAGAGGAAATTTTTTCCCTTTATATTCTTCTTGCTGGTCTATAGGTAATTTATCAGCAGATCCCCACAGTAAACACTTCAAAAGGAATTACAGGGATTACATATCTCATATTCACCTCGTTTCACCCTTTGCAGACGTTGAATGCGAGGCATCAGTTTCTTCCTGGTCCACATAATTCAGATATGTGGAGTTTTCTGCCAAGACACCTTCCTCCTTTTCCTTTTTTGCCTAGTAACAGTTTCAGGAGAGTTCAGTTTCAGCTGAACTCACAGAGTTATAGAAAACTTAATCTGAGAAGTAGACATGGCTCTTCAGGAGGGAAAAAATGAAGTCTGGAAGAAAGGAGGGAAAGTGGGAAATAATAGATATAGAGGTGAGTCTTAGAGGACTTGACTGGTGAGAGAAGATCATGGCCTGATCCATTGGCTGATATACATTAGTCTTAGTGTTTTCTGAAATGGGTAAAAGCCAGATAAACATGAATCATTCCACTATGCCAACAAACCTGGAGTAAAGGACAAAATGTGGCCACATTCTACGGATATTTCATGGCTGCAGATTCAAGGGAGAGCAGTGAATTTAATTAGTGAAGGCATTTCATGGAGTTAAACTAAAAAAGACATTGATTTAAAAAAATAAAGGGAGTTTCCTGAATGCGCCAAGGCAACACCACTAAGAAATTTGTCAATGCAGTTATCTAACGGATAACAAAGTATGTTGTCTCCTTAGAAACTGGAGAACATACAGTAGGACTAAAGTTGGAAAATTTTTACCTGCATAAGAAAACATAGGCAATAAGGAAGATTTCCAAGGCAGTAACTTTCCCCCTAAGCCAGCTGCTGGGGAATACATGCAGATTATTCAAAAGCTCAGCAAATGCAACTAGAGTTGCATCTCTGTGGGACAATGTTGTAGGTGTGCTCCACTCCAGAGTTTGCAGTAGCACTGCAAGGCTTGCTGCTTTGAGTCCTACTGAACAGTCACAGCTTAGATGAAGTCAGTGGAGATGTGACCTTTTATAGGAACTAAAGACACCTGCCCCTGTGCCAAGGAGTACCAAAAAGGCAGCGCGTTCAGTGACCACAGTAGTGGTGTAATGTGAATTGACAGAGCCTCCTAAAGATACAGAAGGTCTCATCTCTACTACAGATGGTCAATAGGGATTCCTGATTTGGTCGCAATTGCCTCAGAGCAGCAAGTAACTCCGCTGAATTGCTAAGGCAATGGGAAGCCAGGTTTATGAGCCAGCTGGCAGCAGTTCACCAGTATGACCAGGCTGCTTTCAGGACCTGACCTGCCATATGCTGCGTTGTGGAGGCAGCTCCTCAGATGGCTGTGTTTCAGGAATCCCTCCCTCCCTGATCTTAGAGGTTTGCAAGCTGAAGTTCTGCTCAAAAGGGATGTTGGAAACACATACCTGAGCTAGCCATTGGTTGTTTTCCCCAGCATAAGCAGAGCAGCACAGAGCTTTGGCTGAGCTGATATTGCTAGGTCTTCATTCACTCTGAATATAGCAGCTCATGATGAACTCAAGTCAGCTTCAGTGATGATGAGCTGACTCCTGAGCCTGTCTAGCTTTAGCCAGTCTAGGATCTGTAACTACTAGAGTGACAAGTATTTACCACAGGTGATGTCTAAATCAGTTAGGGAAATAGTATAGAAAGTCAAGAAACCATAGGCTTCTTGGAGCTAGGTCTCTTCTGAAATATGGATTTAGACTGCACAGTTGTTTAGAAGGTTTTGGAAATGCTCTCTGATGAGCATTTTTACTATGGGAAGAGCATAAGAGTATTTGTGCAGATCAGTATTTCTTTCTAATTCTGTTTTGCTTGCTCTCATTTCCTTTTTCTTTTTTTTCTGTAGTGTCAGTCTCCATATTCTGGACAGGAAAATTTTAGTTGTGCTTTGCTTTTTGTGTTTGCAGGGAATAACTAAGCCTTTACTTCCATCCTGACAAAAAAAGATCATAGCATTTTGCCTTCAATTTGTTGTGGTGCCATCAATTTCTTATTCATACAGCTGCTGTCATGCTACTCCAATGGCTGATATTTGTGGAACAAACTGAGAAAGGAATAAAAACTCAGGGCCTGTTCCAGTTTGCTTTAAATGTAATTTCTTGAAGTCAAAGAGCAATCCTTTTTAGGAACAGCTGTGGTACAAACCTGGCACTAATGCTAAGGGCTTCATAGCTCATACTACAGCGTATGAAATTCATCAACATGGGTCAACAGAGTTGCACCTTAACAGAGATCTGCTCAGCAGGTGGAGAACAGAGGAATGATGGTGGTATGATCCCAAGCTTGAAGTGTCACACAGCTTGAAGGTCTGATCATTTTAAAATTGACCTGTAGAAATTTCTTGTACTATGGCACAATCCTGACATGTGGAGCCAAGACGGAACTTGACACCACACTAGCAAATGGTCCAAATTCAAAAGGTAACCATTTTTTAGATGCATTTTCTTTTCTCATTTGCTATCTTGGTATATTGTTATAAGTATCAGAGGGACTTCAAATCTCTAGCCAGCTGAGAGATCTGCCTGCAGATGAGTGGATGGATAGATAAGTAGTTAACCAGTAGCTGTTTTTGAAAGTGTAATTGCAAAATCAACAAAAGGCTGGATTTTCACATACTCCTCTGATTTAAAAAAAAACAAGTATACAGCATAGTGTTAGGAGCTGCAGTGCTGCCTGTGTTGCTCATGCTCAGTGAAGTGCAAAGCAAAGAAGTCATCTCTTGTGCCCATCAGAGATCCTCATGGAGTTTTAGTTTTCTATATCAGAGGGAATACGGGAAGCAGAACATAACTCCCCAAAAGACAAGCTATCTGGGAAACAAGGTTGCATACGTTTCTGTCACTGTATCATGCTTATTTTAATGTCCCTAAACTTGAAAACGTGACCCAGAATTATCTATGATCAGCAGTAGGCAAGAATTTTATATTTCATCATGTGCTTGTCTACCTGGATCCTTAGTTGTACCATCCGTTGAGCGCAGAACAGCTCAGGGAAGCAAGACAAGCATGGCTGAAAGAAAACTTATATCTGTCCAAACTGGCATTTGAATTGGGGACCACAGTGAAGGGCTGACTTCTGTGGTCCCATGACCATGCTCCTAGTTTGTGCCAGGCTATTTCCTACCTTCAGTGGAATGATCTTTAAATGAAAGAGTTGGGGTGAACACTACAGTTCTGACAATGGAGACTTCATGAAACCCTGTGAATACTAGGAAAGTCCCTATATTTCTGTGGAGGAAAAGTCCTTTTCATGCAGTGAAAAGAGACAGAAGTAGGGTCCATGGTCTAAACCAGTTTCCTGCATCTCTTTTAGTAGTATTTGGAGTGTGTCCTTCACCCTGACAGGAGTAGGTTCTATGAGGAAATGTGTCTGGTTTCTTGTCCAGAGCAGGCTTTAATCACTACAACCAGTCACCGGTCTCTGCTGGAAATATGTCATGCAGAACCTGTCTGTGAGGTGTATCAGTGAGAAAGGGAAAAAGAAATGAAGAGTGCTTTACTTGACAGTCGCTGCGCTCCATGCTGGGGGTAACTGTCACCGAGGTGACATTAAGGGTGCTTGACAGCTAACATCCTGTTTGGACCTTGCAGTCATTGCACTTCTTACATCTTCAGCGTTGTTATTTTACCCTTTAATGTCCATCTCATTTAATGCACTGACCTGATATCCATGGTGCAACAGTTGTGTCCCACCTGTCTTCTCATGGTATAAGCCGGAGATCCAGCCTGCATGTGCAACCACCCATCTGCAGAACAAGAATTGGACCTTCTCTCCTTCTCTCCCTCTGTACTCTTGAAAAGGGAAAGGAGAGATGAGAGACTTAATGATCACAACACATCTTTCTATGTAGAGAGATAGAAGTAAATAGACATCTATGATTAAGGAACAGTAGGAAAGTTGCAAAGTCAAGCACTGAGAAATCAGAAAATGTCAGCATCAGAAATGCTTATGCAATCTTATTTTGCCCTGCTTGTGAACATACATTATAAAGGCCTTAATTATACAGCCACATCTTGGTTTTTTTCCAAGACCCTTTTTTAGTCAGTGCGCAGGGCAGTCCGTGTTTTCTCGCTGAGTCAATACCCTCCCTTCCCCTTGTGGCTCACTGGGTAAGATTAGCCTCTCAGTTACTGTGTGCTGGTCAAATCTGAAGACAGAATGGACCATTTCTCTGTCTTCAAGGGTTCTCACTACTCTCATATTTCAGTGTTTCAACAATCATGAACATGTACCCTGGTAAAGTGAGACACTACATTTGTGTGCGGTGACAAAATTTAACTCTGACAGTCAGCATCCATGCCCCAAATGTAAAACTCTGTTTTTGACCCATTTGGTGGTGAAAGGGATTCCAAAATACAACTTGTACAATAAGACCATCTCCAGATTCCTACAATTTTTAGCAGGGAGGCGGTGGAAATAGGTAATAACAGAATCAAAAATTCTCTAACCTAATGCATAAATGGATGAGAGGAATAATTTCTGTTAAGGACACTGAAGTAACCTAGAATTATTACAAAAACAGTTCCATAAACATAATGTTGTTGGAGCTGATGTTTATTGGAGTCCATGTTTATTGTCCTTTGATAACTTTTCTATCAAATGCACTCTGTTTGTAAGTAGCACTGAAGTATTCAATAAATACACTGAAATCTCACCCTGACTGGCAAGCTGGACTCTTTCTGGCTCCAACATCATTGTCTGTAATGGGCTCTGGGATTGGAGCTTCATTAAGCTTCTGTTGACAATTCATTTAGCACATTGAAACCTGGTTTCCTCTCCTATGGCTGTTTGGGATTGGCAAGCCTAAAGGGTTCAAAAGTTTCTGAATGTAATTACTTGATGAGTGAGACTCTGAGCAGGAGAGGGGAATGGAGTATTTCAGAACAAACACTTCTGGGCGCAAATTCCTACTTCATATGGGATTCATCTTACTTATCTTCCACCCTCTGAATCTGAGGTAACTTGATTAAGGTCATCTTTAGGCTCCCAGAGAGGGAGAAGTTAACCAACCACAAGTCATTCTCTCTCTGTTAGACGTTTTATGAAGATGGATGCCCATTTGGAGGCACCCGTCTTTATCTGTTCACTACAGGGAAAACTTTGAGATTAGATGAGATGTATAATGTTCAGATAGCTCAAATTTGGGGAGAGAAATTTATCCTAAGGGCCTGATGAAGCCTGCTTCAGTGTTATGTTTTCCATTCAAAGGACTAGGACATGCTTCATCTAACAGTTTCATCACATTCAACCTTTACTTGTATAACATCCAGCCTCTACTCAGATGGGAGGAAAGAATCAGCCTTACTGAAACCTGAAACTTTCTATTATGCATCAGTGTAGTATAGGTCCCAAACCACTTTTTATTGGTTGGCTAAATGTCATTAACTGTACTGATGAGGGGGAGAGAGAAAGCTGAAAAGCTATGCACACTGATGTTGCAGCTACTTTAGTTCAATGTTAACTCTGTCAGACTGTGTTCTCATCCTGTGTAACTAGAAGAATTAAATACACAGTCATATGCATATCTGTCTGCATTCTGCTTTCAATAACAAGGAAAGAATGACTGCCTTTTACCCTTCACCCCCAGCTTCCTTTCATATACATACAGTGTTGGAACACACATTTTTTTACCCTTGAGGCTGACAATGAAAATACTAAAAGCTCGAGAGAAAATCACCTGGAGGACAACGCAAATCTTCACACAAAGAATAGCCTATGTTGTGCCTGACAGTCTCTCCTTTTCCTGTGCTCTGACAGATGAACTTGGTGTAGCATAAAAGTTGGGAACTGAAAATGAAAGCAAGAAGAAGTCTCTGAGGAAGAAGAATAGTCTGAATGAAAAAAACATAGTGATTGATAACATAATGTAATATTACAGTGTTCATAAAAAAGAACTCTTGGAACTGAACTTATTAATGACTTTCGAGCTGCATAATCTTAATACGTGAAAATAGAGCTGCCTTGTAAAGGAAAGTTAAAGCCAAATTATATATCCAAATTCTGTTTAAGGGGGAACTTTTTTTATTCCAGACTAGGTGGCTGTAACTCTACGAGATTAGTGAACTCTAGCAGGGTTGAAAGGCATCAAGAGTTATGTTAAGAAAGCTGCTGTCAAGTGCTTTCTATAGATTTTAATTTCTTTTGCTTACCTCTGACTATCTATAATAGCCCTTTTGAAGTTCAAGAACACAACACTTCCCTGCTGGTATAATCCTTATCCATGTAGCACACACAGTTGATCCCCTTTTCCCTCATCCCCAACATGGCTCATTCATCACATCAGAGCCTGGAATGTGTCTCAGTTTATGTTTTTTCCTTCTGAACACAGGATTATTACTGAAGATGCCAGCAGAGATGTGGAATCCTGAGGCAGAAAAAGCCCTGCAGAGCCGAATATCCCCACACGGCAGAATGACGACGAGCAGGAAGCTGCTCTCAGACAAGTTCATTGCCCATTCAGAGAACTCTGTTGCATTATTGGTTCTCTCAAAGACCACTTTGTGTGCTCGTGGTCACTGAGCCTTGTGGTGCCTCCGCTTCCTCCTATAAAATAGGATTGTCTTTAATAATAATGATGATAATTTATGACAGTGCTGGAGTCTGAACAGAGCAATGTTTTTCTGCTATTGTAACTGGGGACTCTCCATCCAGAGGGCTGACACCTCCCTTTCTGGTTTTCACCATGGAGGTCCGCTTTCCTTCATAAAAGAAGGGTGTGAATAGCAGACACTAGAGCCATTTGAATGCCACCAGCAGCAATTCTCTGTTGTTTGATTTTTACTTCCTAAAGGAATTGATACAGGCTGCATGCACAGCCCTTACAGGATCATTGTCAGCAAATAGCAACAAGGTAGTTTTAATGGTATATTCACTCACAGAAAACAGGTTTGAAGCTTCTGTGCTCTTGCATCTGGGGAAAATGAATTTTAAATTCACCTTCTGGAAGTATTTGTATTGGATAACTCAGGCTTACACTTCTGCAGCTGGGCAATAGAAATACTACCACTAACCAAGGTGTAACTGCATGGCTCTCTTGTGAATAGTGAGCTGCCGATAAAAGCAGTCCTGCAAAAATGTCATCAAATAATTTTGAATAACAAATCATTCTGAAGCAATCACAATCTGCTAGTGGCTGTCTCTACAAAGCACAGAGAGAAGACCATCAGGCAAATTATTTACTAGCAATTATTCAGCCAGATTTACTGAGAAATGATCCTCTCGGAAACTGGAGCTTAGCATAAGAAGAGCCTTCATTTTACAATTTAATTTGTCCCCATGTACTGCCATTTCTTGCACCTTCTTCTCTCCTCTCAAATCCTTAACCACAGGATTTGGTTAAAAATCTTTACGTTAAAGTAATTAGTAGTAGCACCTGTACAGACCTTAAAGTCCCCAAAGTAGTCTTTGTCTGCAGCAGATGAGGTATGTACTTATTTTGGATTACAGTTCCAGCTCTGATCTCCCTGACTGGAATGGGACTAATGGACTTAGACTGCAAAAATAGGAAGGCTGTCATATTTGCTTTGCTATTTCCAGTTCAAGGCTCACAATCTCCTAAACATCTGCAGATGAATCCTATGAAAGCAAGGAATGGCATTTAGATCTCCTGCAGCTGACGCTGCTGCCTTAGTTACAGGACCATATATCTTCCTTAGAAACTGAAAATAAAACCAGAAGAGAGAAAAAACACTCCCGGATCCTCTCCCACTCCTCTTCTTCAACTAACTTACGGATCACGACACTCTCTGTGCAGACAACTGTTTGTTACAACAGTATGACCTAATATATCTTCATCTTATAGAACATTCCTCCTCCCTGCCGAGGCCCTCCTCCCTCGAAGCACTGGCAGAATTAAAGGAATAAATGGCATTGAAAGGGAGAGAAGAATGAAGAAATTGTAGTAGAGAACAAAAGGGAAGTCCTCAGCTGGGATTTGCAATGAGATGAGGGAATCGAGGAAGTTAAGAGAAATAGCAAGGGTGTTCTCTCACTGACTTCTCAGAGAGGTGCAAACACAGTGCGCAGGGGCACCAGTAGTCAAGACCACAGGGCAGGAGTGTCTGAAAACAAAGCTGTAGGCACTGGGGGTAGATTTGAGTTTTGTCATCTGCACTGTATTGCACCTGCCCCTTAATGAGCTCAATGAGACAGGATGCTCCCAGCAAACAACTGCTGCTGCTCCGAAGGTTTCCAGGATGCTGTGGTATTTCCTTCGTCCCTTCTGGAGCTACAGGCTGCCTGGGGCACTGAGCATGAGTGTGTCAGGGCAGAGAAGATGCTGGTCCACATGTGCTTCCCTGCTCATTAGAGCCAGCCTGATGGTCTGCAGCGAGTGCCAGCTTCCTGCTGTACCACATCCGTGTGCTTGTTAGCATTTCATTTTGGAGCCTGAGAGCACTTCAGAGGCTCCTTGTTTGAGCACTGAGGACCATAAATGGTACATACCAAAACAAGAAATGGACAGGGGCAATCGTCTGCCTCTGGTGATTGGACATCTTTGTCATCTGGATAAGTTTTTGAAGCCTGTTAGTTCCCAAGACTAAATTGATATTGTAGGTATTAATTACTATAAGGAATATGCTGCTGACTAACTAAATGCTCTCCTGTAGGCACTTTGGAGATGCAGTTGATTTAATGCATGGCTGCTGATTGGCGCTCCTCGGGGCAACACATTTCTGCTTCATTTCCAGATCGCGGCAGGCTTATGCGACTGAGCAGTCTGGCTGCTTTCAAGCGAGCATTTGTAGCGATCCATAGGTTGTCTACCCTAAGCTGAAGATGTTGATATGAGTGCAGTTGTGATGGTGCCTAAACAAAGCCATTAGGTGGAAAAAAGATTGTCACTGGTGAGTTTTCCATGTACTTACAAAGACTTGAAACTCTTGTGGTGAAGTGGGACTGTTTTCAGAGATGTGTTAAAACTCAGTGCATCTGCACCCAGTATGATTTTAGTATTAAAGACAAACTATTGCAACTGCTAATCCAGTATATCTAGCAGAGCTATTGGAGGGGCAGAGGACTCCTCTGTGCTCTTTGCACTGTGATCTGTGTACAGCCTTGAGAGTTCTTGATAGCAAAGCTGTTGAAGGGTTTGCAGTCAGAAGTCCTACAACATTTGTAAAATTAACAGTTGAAACGAAGGAAAAAGTAACACTCCCACAAGTCTCTGCACCCTGTGCCCCCCTCCGAGTTGTGCAATACCCTCTGTGTTGGTAGCTACTGTCAGCTTTCACTGTGACAAGCTAAGCCAGTATATCCATGGGTATTGTAAGCCATCGACAGAAATGGAAGCCTGAACTTACAGCACCAAAAATGACTTGTTTCTTTCTGAGCTAAGCAGCACTGCACGACTGAGTTGTAGGCCTTTCTGTCAGCTGGGACCAGCTGTGACCCAGCTGGGGATGTCTCCGTTAGAGTTCTCTGCTCAGTGCCCGGCTTACATGTGGTATGGGAAAGTCCCTGCCCCGGAGAAGTTCAGTCCTGCCATTAGGAAAGACAGACAAGGCAGGGAAAGGGAAAGTTGCTGTTTTACCAGTGTTGTTCTTTGACTGGCACAGGGCACAAGTAGGAACTATCTGTATCTGCATGCCAATGTCCATGAAGCCCTTTTGTTGTTAAGCCCATTATAGCTGCACCATAAATATCTTGCAGCGCCTTTCAGCAGAGGATTATTTTGGGCCTGGCAGAGTTCTCCTAAGGCTTTCCTTTCCTCTCCTTTTCCTAAGCTCTCAGCTGGGCTCTGAGAAGGCTTACCACAGAAGGCTTGCAATCTGCAGCTGTCACAATAACTTTGCATTGTCTGCAAATACCCATCTCCTTCATATCCCTCCTCCCAGCCAACTGCCTTCTGCGTATGGTTTATGGGTATTTCTGTTTTCCTCCAGCTCTGCTTAGCAAACATGTTTGTCTTGGCCCATACTAACAATTGCTGTGCTGAATAGCTGTAGTGAAAGACATGGAGAGAAAGGCATTCAGTTCTTCTTTGGGAAACCTGTGGCTTAACTGCTCATTGCTGGTATTTCCAGGACATTATTGGTAGCTATGAAAGTGCAGGAAGAAAATGCAAAGGGCTACCTGCATTATACCCTCTGCAGGTCTTCCCCAGACAGCACAGCCCAGCCAGAGCATGTCAGCGCAGCAAAGCTGGGTCTCCCCACACCTCTCTGCCTTGCAGGTGGCTGGACATCCTGCTAGGCAGAACACCTCCACCTCACAGTACTCACATGCAAAGCATGTGCTCTCACAAAGACACATGTCTTTCCCACAGTTTTCCTTCTGAGTGTCTCAGCTTCTTCTCCCTCATGCCCCCAGCAACTCACGTTAGGAACAAAGAGGAAAAGTAAAAGGGAAGGATGTACAATTACCTAGGCTGAAGGAAGACAACACAAAAGGGACACTGGAGAGTCCAGCAGGGGAGGATGAGAGAGTAAAGGCACACCGGCGGAAGAAAGTAGAGGTGTATTACAACAGGTTTTTTTAAGGAAAGAAGAATGTATGAAGGATACCTGAGAGTGAAGGGTTCTGTAGGGAGGAAGGGAGCTATGTGTGCATGAAGGACGCTCATGGATGAAGGAAGAGGGTGCAAGGTGTAAGGAGGAGTGGAGACAGAAAGGGAGGGAGATAGGAGGTGGGGGTTGCATATACAGGGCTAGCGTTGGAGTTTCCTGTGGAGCTGGGGTGTGCTGGAGCTGGGATGAGAGAAGCCATGGCAAGCAGAGAATTAATAGCTAAGGGCTGTCCCTGTGTGTGTCTGTCCTACCTGTAATAACAGAATGTGCCTCGAAGTGCTGTAGAATCGCTCTGCCTTCTATAAGAAAATAAAGGTCTGGGGAAATAAAAATACAAATAATGAAAAAACCCAGATATAAAAAGACCCTGGCAGTGGGAGTAGGTCGTGCTTGTGGGTTTGACAGAGCCTGAAAGAAAACATGGGCTCAATAATGTTATTAATCAGCCCATGCTGCAACCCGCTGCCAATGGCTTTGTATGTTGGGCTGAAAGGGCTGATGCTCAGCTGCAAGCTGCAGGCCCAGGCAGAGGTCAGCGTTACCTGATTCTGCCAGTCCTGCTCCCAAAACAGAGCCTGGGGACTGAAGACTGGCTGGATCTCAGTGTTGCAAGGACAGTGAGAGGGCACAGGGGGATGTTGGAGCGGGCTCCGTGCTCCATTTCTGCAGTCTTACGAGCCTGGGCTGTCGCTCACCTGGCAGAAGGCAGGGAAAGCGGCTGCCCTCTGCAGAGAGCTTGAAGTGTTTGTGTGTGATACACCCTCGCCTGCTCATCTCACAAGAGGACATGCTCCTTTCTTTGGCCTCCCTCAGCCTTCTGCTTACTTGGGGACTGTTATAAAAAGAAAGTGTCTTTTAAAAGGTTATTTTTAAAGAAAGGAAAGGCAATATCACTGTCACACAGGAACCCTGCATTTTGGCATGACCGGCTGTATTTGGCATTTATATTTTCATATATAATGTTTAACTGGAAAACTAACCTGGGATTTAGGATCTCTTTTGGCACTGTTCAGTTTATGTTGCATGAGTATAGGGATGATTTGTACGTGCTTGGTAAGCAAGCACCCATAAGGATTCACCCTGTAACTATGAGGGCAATCAAACATATAAATGGATGAATTTCCTGAATGGCTGCACTCAAAGGTCTTCCCTGACCCGCTCATTAGTAGCTAATCTCCTCTGGCAGGACTGGGAAGTGCTTTCTAAGCACCCTTCACCTTCTCTGACTTTACTGCTCCTAACCTTGCCTGCTGTGGGTCACTTCTACTGCATCTATTGCCCTGCCTTGACTGTATTTTTAGGCTCTGATTGTCATTTTCTCTCACAGCCTTGCCACCAAAATCATCTTCTAAATGTTGAATACTCTCACAACACCCAGATTATTAAGATACAAATATCTCCATGGTATAAATGGAGAAGAAAATGACAGAGGAGCAAAGCTGCATGTTGGCATCTCAGGAAACTCACTCACACCTATGCTATTGCAGGGTGCAGTAGGGAAAGGAGAAAGCAAAGGAAGGCTTACAGCAACTGAAACAGTGCTAGGAGTCAGTTCTGATGGTTAAAGTGGTGAGAGTTGTGTGGGGCTATGGTCACTTTCGTGGGGACGCCCTTGGGTGGGGACTGGCTGCAGGAGGGAAATGGATGAGCTGAGGTTCCCCTGCAACCTCTGGCTCATGCTGTGCTGGTGCTTCCCAGAAAGAGCTTTAGTTTTGAATCAAGTCAATCTTCTCTGACCCTGAGCCTTTGAAAATTGTATGAAGAAACTCTGTTCTGCCCATTCACCCATGATAGAAAAAAACAAAGGCAGATGCTTAATGAGTGTTAATAAATAACACTTTACTTCCATGGTAACATTTAAGCCATTAGGTAAAGACGTTTCAACAAAGACAGATGCCCCCTCTGAAACAGAAGAGTGCAGTGAAGGTACATTTCACCTAACTACAAAGACTTATCTGAGGCATGTTCTTTGGGAGTTTTATTGCCCCAATCTCCCTCAAGAGTCAAAGCAAAATAGAAGAATCTCCAGAGAAGATTCAACACAACTAAGGTGTAGGTCACACCATGAAAACTGTCTCTCCTTTTCTCTCTCCCGTGGCTGCAGATAGAGGGAGTGATGCCATAGGACTATCCTCCTTACCCAGGTACTGCACTTTAGCTGGGATGGGTCCCAGCTGAGTAGGTTCAGTCTCCACCTGGCATTCATCACCCACGCTTTTTTGGAGTGGTGGTGCACCCCCACAGCATCCTGTTGGGCACTACCATGAGTATTATGCTCTTGACTCCAAAGGAAAGTCACAATAACTCTTTTTTTTGTCCCCATGACTATGATTGGTGTTTAGGAATGGCAAACACCTGTGCTCTGCCCAGAGTAGGTGCTTGATGAAAAGTGTATGACTCCTAAAGATATCTACCAGCGGAGCTAAGCCAATATAATGAGAAGGTACCAATGTAAGCACCAGTAAACAGAGAAAGTAAATAGTTCCCTTGAGCCATTGTTTTATCCTGTCACTGTTTCTGGGATGAGGGAACTGTATGATGTCCTTCAAGGTGGGCTGGGTCTTAGGTACTCACTATAACCCTATACAATTTCACAGATGTGCCTCATGTATTTTTCTTGGAAAGACTTTTGGAATTGTTATTGCATTCATTTTATTTTTGCAATCAAGCTCTGAGAGAACAGAAAACTGCTTGAAATGATGGGTCCAGCTTCCCAGAGGTACTATGCTGTCATGTTCAATGCCTCTTGAGACTTTAGGTGACATAAATGTGTCACAGGACCCTGCCACTCTTTTCAGAGGCTTGTCACTCATTGGGGGATGGAAGTGGAGGCAGAAACTAAAAATGTTTAAGAAGAATGATACACTGAAGTCTCTTACTGTCTGTGTTTCTAATCCTTTAACTGTATACAAACTTCTCTTCAAAGTCTGGGTTTCCACCACTCTTAATGCTGTGTCATTGAAGACTCATTCCCTTAAAGGACCTTTGAAGCATGACAAGGTTTCTTTATTGGAGAATGCACTGATGTGGCTATTCTTTTGGCAAACACAAGATGTTGGATTTCCAGTCCTTTCACATCCTCCAACACATATTCCTGGTGTGGCTCCCCAGGTACTTTCAAGCTTAGGGTCTAAATAATAAAACGTCAATGATTTATTTGTCTGGTTTATTAGTCAGATACCGTCAGCTGAGAGATCAAGAATGAAATGGGGTTCATGTTCCAGCCAGCTTCCTGTGCTTCTAGTCCTTCATACCCCAGAGCCTGGGCTTCTCTGAGTTTTGTGTTCTCATGTGCCTGAGAACAGTAGTCTGCATTTACCTGTGCGCTTAGTAGCTGCACTCCTACATTGTACCAACAGTGTGCAAAGGATCTGATAAGCAGTTAGAAAGATACGTGGGCCAGATGTAGCTCTCATTAATCAGAGTGAAAAAAATTAAGTAACTCAGTTTGCTACAAGGAAACTTTCTCACTTGTGAACTCAAAATCCTGTGTTCATTTCTTTTTTTTCTGTCCCTTCCCCTCCCCTTGCTGTCCCTAGACATGTATGATACTACAGGAGAGTATTTCAGCTACCTCTTACAACTAATGCATTCAGATTACAATTTTCCTAGAAAGGAAAGATGAAAATATATGGTGTGTCAAACCATATATTTTATCTGTCATCTAAACTGTACAATTTTGTAATATCCTTTTATATTTCATAATATTATCATGCATTTTAGATACTGTGCCACATATTTCAGACACCTGCTGTCTGTGATGTATTATGCCAGATCGACTCATGCTGGAACAACTTCTCAGTTATTTTTACCGTCTTCTAAGATGATGAAACTTACAGCCCTTGGCTGTTGCTTGACTTCCCTTGTGTTACCTGGTGGAAGCCATGGGAATAGACAAATGATCTTTTCCATAACCATGTGGTTAGGATAAGGAACAGGAGGTAACCTGAATCAGAAAGAGGCGGTACATCTGAAGTAGTGCCATATTCAGTTTCTCCGTTGCCAGGTATCCCAGAACAGACCTCTTGCAGCTATTCTGCATCCCGTGCACTGTAAAGCAGTTATACTCTCTTGGGCTGATTCAGCACAATTTCCTGGGAGCTTAATTTGGCCCATAAGCCCTCTCTCATTCCTTTGTGGAAACAGGTGTGTGGTGTAGGGAGAGATGCTCATATGAAGCAGCTCTAGGACTTGCACTGAATGCTGGACTGTTAGTCCACGTGAAGTGAGGGCGGTCTGATTTATACAGTGCAGTACATGTGGATTGCACTGAAATCATGGTCACATTGGGCCGTTGATGGTGGAAGCCACTAACAGTACAGGGCATGTAGCAAAGTTGATTGCCAGTGTTTTAAGCCCACTCTGCACAAGTGAAAGTGGTCTGGCAGAGTAGAAGGCGAAGGGGAACAGATGTGAAAGGACATCTTACTGCCTTGCCTGGTGGTGGCCTTACTAGGAACTGGGGTAACTTACCATCTCCCGGGTGTTCATCTCTGTTGGCCAGTAGGAAGGGCAGGGCTCTGGTACTGGGTGAGACCCCAGACAGATGCGTGGTGGTTGTACCTGTGCCCTGCAGGGAGGCATGAGACTGAAAGTTCTTCCTGTCTGTAGCTCTATTTATAGCCAGACAAATGACAAGGCTGGTCTGGCATTTTACATATTCATCAAAGTCTCCTGCTAACTTGAAATATTCATGTCTTTTAAGATTAATTGCCACAGGGAGATATAGACAGCTTGAGACACAATAAACAGCAAATTGGCCCTTTCTCTAGGCAAATCTGAAGTGCTTCTAAAGTCCTAAAACTCAATTTAAATTTCCTTGGTTTTGAAGCAATTTCTTCCTAATTTCATCCAGGTGGAAATATCAAGAAGAAAATGCAAGGTTAGGTATTTTTGACACATGAAAGTTCAAGAAGTACCCGGAATGCATTGAAAGAACAAGTTACTGTAACATACCTGGCCAGTCTCCCGTCTCAAGAGACATGCATGAACACCACGACTTTGCAATACTTTGTTGGAGTCCAATTATACCACTGAGATGCTTGTCCATCTCTGGTTTAAACCAGGATATAACAGGTACAGATGATTCTGGTTTTGTGTTTAAAAACACCATGTAACGTGTTTCTGAGTAGACTTCAGCCATGGAGATAACAGAAGTTGTCATTTCCACTTTGTTCTTTTTAGAGAAAAATGGTAGCGGATTGGGACCTGTGATTTCAGGGGCCCACAGCAACACAGCCCTGGAGATAAGATGCCAGGAACGGTGACAGAGCAAGCACAGCTCAAGGGATAATGAGATGAGCAGCTTCTGCCAATCTGTTTCCATGCCTCAGACAAATCTTGGCCCCACTCCGAGGTGTTTTGTAGTGGAATAAACAGCTCTTCTCCTAGGAAAGATCGAACAAATCACCTGGCTGCTTCATGTAAATGGATTGCAGATGTTAAGAGCCTTCAACAACCTTTCAGTTCATCTGGACTATTGGAAAATTCTGTCTCTCTTCCCCACTCCATTGGTCAACTGAAGCACCATAGCTGACCCTGGACCCCATCCTCCCCTGTCCAAAAAGGAGTAAATCTTTTTCCTTACATGTAACATTTTGCAGACAGCTGCATTCTTCTTTGCAAGCTGCAAGTTCATACTTAGACTATTATTTACCCAGCTGAAAAATGAGAATTCAAATTGGAAGTGTTTAGTCGATTTCTAAATGTGTGCCCTGAAGGAGGTTCTCCATTTAGTGAAATCTGGCAGAAAGTAAAACAACAATTGAGAGACTCCTATATAGTCTCTGTGGGCAGGTGGGCTTTAGACAGCATAAAGATTAAACAGCAACTCCTAATGTGATGATGCTTTTTTGTTATATCCAAAGCAATATTTTGAATGAGCTCCAGAATTTTACTTTCAAAGAAAATACAGCTTAATTTAAAATTAAAATAGATGAAGTTAAGTGCATCTGGGGAATAGGTACTGGTATACATCTACTCTTCTAATATAGATAATTTCATGCTGTTTAGGCTAGCTAGATAAAAGAGCATGTAAATATCTCCATTGATGTACACATTGTGGATGTATATTGCACAGAGGAAGAAAAAAAATAAAAGTGCTTGAACAGGAAAATTGCTGAAATAAAAGTCAAGCTTTCAGCATGTGAGTAAGATATTGGTACCACCAGGAAAGGGTTAGGATAGCAAAACATCTCTGTCTGTCTGTTGGTTCTTTTTCACAGGTAGTCTTCTTACAACATCAGATGCCAAGTTTTACTGGCTATCTTGTATAAAGATGGACATTTTATGATCAGAAGTAAGTTGATAGACTTTATAGCTGATGTTTGTAAAACTGCAAAATGAGCATGTCATTATAATCACCTCATTGTAGACCGGTGGCACTTTAAGGAAGGTGTAATGATATAATATTAGTGCTGTTCTTCCCATGGGCTTTGAGGCTGTGATGCCAAATGGAGATGGAAGTGGTGGGGTAAGGGGGGGCTCTCACATGCTGCTGAGTAATGTGATACCAATATATGAAACGGCTTGTACGCAACTCTTGCGTGGTTGTTGCACAGGGAGTCTGTACACCCCAGCCTACCGTGCCCGGCTGCTGAGGGGAGCAACAGCCAGTGGGGATGGCCAAGGAGTCGGGAAATGACACGCTGCAGGGATGTCTATGGTGTGGAGGGCAGGGAGATGAGCCCATGGCTGTTTGCAGAGTTCTTGGTCTTGTTTTCTTCCTCGGTGATCCCTTCCAATATAGCTCTGTTTTAGGGTATGTTCTGATCAGCTGACTTATTTATTATTTTTTTACAAGTGCCTTTTGAAACTTATTAAGTGAGTAGTGACAGGAAATTAGCTGAGTTTTATGTTCCAACACAAGCTGAGGCAAGGTATTAATTTGACAGCTGGGCTCTGCCTCTATTGATTTTAAATTCCAAGTGTAAGTGCTGCACTTTGGGGCAGGGTACAGTGCACAGAAGCTGAACCTCTGTTAACATGCAAAACTATGCTCAGCCTTGACTGTGAAGGGACAGCTGACACCCTTGTCCTCGTGATAATAATGCAGACCCTGCAAGCAAACACCTCTGAATTCTGAGTCTGGATGCGTTTAGTTTTGCGTATCAGAACATTTGCCCTTCTGGACTGGGATCTGTGATAGTTTTTCATCTGCTTAGAGTTCCAGGCTGTAACTAGGCAAAAGTGTCTCAAATGATGGTGAAAACCCAGGTCTTGGACCGATTTCTGCTCTAAGGTTTTCAGCAGTTTCAAGTCTTCTCTCCTCCATGTCAACAAAATTTAGGCATTTAGCCTTCCTGTGTGGTTTGAGGGGAACCATGGACACTTTTCAGAGGCTGTGCAGCACATGCAAATCTAACATTACGCTGAAGGGAGAGGAAAATGGCTGTCTGTCTTAGGCTTGGTTGCAAAAGGGGCAGTTGATTGCGGGAGATGGAGAGAGCAGACCTTGGGCAGCTGAGGTGCACAGCTGTCCATGCCCCTAGGGCAGTTATTGTTTTGCTAAGTTCTGTCTTCTGCTCCACCCTAACCCTAGTTTCTGGATCAGGCTGAGATTAAGAAGACCCCCACATCTGGTCCACACCAGGAACTTCCTCTAAGCATTCTTGTCTTTGCTGCTCCAACTTGCCTTTGGCTGCCCAGTTCCAGCCCTACTCCAATGGGAAGGCTGTTGAATATGATTCAACTCTTGTGTGGAAAATGATAACATTCCTCATGGGAATTCCTCTCCCTTGTGTTAGTGAGATATAACTCTGCTGAAATCCACTTGGTTGCACTGAGATGACAAGCCTGGTCCTCTAATGCAAATCAGGACATTTTCATTGTATGGGAAGTCTTAATAAGGATCTGAAAAGGTTGTTTACTTATGTGGCATTATAAGGATGTGTAGCCATTGGCTTTACAAATCTGGGATGTAGGCAGCTGTCTGTGGTGTTTTTGCCTTACCCTTTCTCTCAAAAGCAGGGAATTGGCTGTATGCTCTGCAGGGATTTCCCTGCATGAATGCAGCCTCCATCTGCTCAGTGATACCAGCTTTCTAAGACTTGCCTGCTGCTGGGGCCGCATAAAAGGAGCTGACTCTCAAGCATCATCGTGGTCACTCGTTTGAGTAAGTACTGTTCATGTGAGCAAAGGTAATAGAATTAATTCCTAATTCTTTAAGAAGGGCCTCGCTGTGAATTAAAACCAGTAGTGGATCATAAGAGCTGAAAACTGGAGATAAATCATTTTGGCTTTTCCCATAGACTGTGTATTTTACTGGATCATTCTGTCAACATCCCTAGTTTCAGCTTTTGTCATTTATCAATGCATGTGCCTAGCAGCAGCACTCAAAATAAATTTATAGCCATCCTTCTTACATGTCTGTCTGTCATCATGGAAGATAGCTTGCAGGACCTAGATCCCTGTGGTACTTTGTCCTGATCTGTTCTTGTTACAGTAAACATTAAAGGATGTCAGACTAGCAGATTTTGCAATTTACACAAATTCTAGGAAGGGTAAAAAATAAGACTGTTGTATGAACCCTCTCTACTGCAATTGATGTGGCAATTACATGCTGTATTAGAAGACAAGAAGAAGAAAAAAGAAGTCTGCAGAGCTGTACTAAGGAAATCCGAACACAGAAGTTTCCAAAAAGCAATTAAGAAGAAAAAAATAGAGAGCTAGTGGTTTCCCAGCTGCCAAATGCTAAATACTATCCAGGGGTTATTGACTATCTGATTAGAATGAAATGGAGCTGAAATGCAATTGATTCAGGAATAAACAATGCATCTATTTAGGGTGATGGCCACAGAAAGCGTAAGTGGTGAAAGAGTCCCCAGCCAATTTATCAGGGGTTTCTACAGCAGTTGCTCATACATATTCACTATCTTCTCTCAGAATACACCTTCTCTCTACTCTGTACAAAAATGCAGCTTCCTACTCAATCTTTCTGAAATTGAAAAAGGCCCTGTATACATCATAGAAAGTCACCCATCTTATATCCAGCAAGGACTCTACTTAGAGCAAGGGAAAATAACATTAGCCTTAAAGCTAATTTGCTTACTTTCCCTGTACCTCTTAGACTACTGGCTAAGGCAGTATTTTCTTGCTCTGTGAACATTCAGTTTACTTACCTTCACATAATCTTCTTTTCTTCCTTGTAAACAATCTGAATGAATAGGGTTCATACAAGACACCTCTTCCTTGCAATTCATGTTCCTTCTTGTCTGGAAGATAGTTTTTCTTGGGTTGTCCATGTAGACTCCAGAGTCCTCTTTCCTCTGTTCACAATAAGACTATCTCCCTTCTCTATGGATTTGACTTCATGGCCTGCTTATGCTGCTCTTAAAACGCTTGTGCCAACACCCTGGTCTTGTGCAGCTGAGGGAGCAGCCAAGCCAGCTCACAGATCCCCCAGGAAAATAGTTTCACCAAAGCCTGTTTTCAGCTGCATTAGCCCCGTGATGTAGCTGGCTGCATGGCCAAAGGAGTGCTCATGTCAGGGCAGGGGCTGGGGAGGGACAGGAACCACACACAGGACTATGCTTTTCAGCGTCAGCGACTGGCTTAAGCCATTTAAGTAACTACAACTTAGAACTTCCTGGAACACCATTGCTACCTGATTTTCCTGAGAAGCATGCAGTCTCTAAGTGGTGTAGGGGTACTGAGCTTCATTCAGTAACAACAGATCCTATTGCCCTATATTTTCCCTATCTGGTTTTATCGGGAGCAGGCTTCCTACTTTAAGCTTTGCATTTATCAAGCTGCAGTTGGACAGTTAAAGAAGACAAAGGTCTCTTGGTGAGGTATTTCTCAGCTTTACATGGCTACTTGCATATTTATTTCTAAATTGATTGATATTCTCATCTACTGGCCCGTAAGCTCCTGGGCTTAGTTTATGCTAATGACTGACAAGTTTTGCAATTCATCAAGAGCTAAGAACAGACTGTATTTAGTGAAGGGTTCTGCTAGCAATCTGTACTACTCTCTCCACGGTCTGTTTTCTTTTGGGTAGGGAAGAATTGGAAAAACTATCCTTAAAATCTTAGCATATCCCAGTAGTTTAGCAAGGGGTCTGTGCTACCATTTTTGTTAGTATTTTCTTCCAGAAAAACAAAATCGAAAAAAAAGACGCTTTTTACCTTATATACCTTGACCTGTTGGCTTGTGGTTTGGGAGAAAAAGAAGAATCTTATAAAAAATAACAAGATCTAGCTTTGCCCATGAAAAAATTCAAGCACAGTTTTGATAAGATACTGATTTAGAAAAATGGATCATAGACAACTAGCTGGGTGATTATATGGTGAGTAATAAAGCAAATGTAAGATATCTATGGTAGCAGAATCAGAAACAGAAGCGAGGCCTTGGGTTTACTACCTTTTGTGGGATTAAGGAGGTCAAGATAAATTTAGAGGGTGACCTGTGCATGACAGTAGAGAATTATTTTCATCTAACATAGGGAGGTTTAACACCTAAAAGATAAAATTAATCAAATTCAAGCTACAAAAACAGTTCAGGGTTTTTTTCTTTTTTTCTTCTTTTCTTTTTTTTTTTTTTTCAGAAAGGTTAATTAACCACTACAAGAATTTATACAGCTCTATGATGTAATCAGTATTTCTTGAAGTCTTTACAGGAAAAGCTTTCTAGAATATATGTAATTAAAAAAAAGTTATAAGGTCTGTATAAGAACCACTTGATGAAATTTTACGGCTTGCATAATTCAGACTACAGAATCATAAAGGTGGCTTTCAACCTTTACGTTTGGACTATGAAACTGCAGTCATAGGGGCTGAATGAACTAACTTCATTTAGTCCAAAATGTTGTTCCCAGAACATTCTCATGTCAGTGATTGTTGTAAATGGAGTCTCAGCACTGAATGGAACATAAAGAAATGCTTATTTCTGGGCCTTTTTTGGGGTTAGGTTAATAGGAGGATGACAGGGAATTATAAATCTTCTATAACATTTTAGGAAAAGAAGCACAGATCTCAGAGTCTTACAGCCCTCAGCCTTCCTTCAGGTGCCTCCACCTCATCCTGTGGAGGGATCTTCTGCTGAATGCTGAAGCTACAAACGTACCCATGAGAGCAGCAGGCTGATTGCCCCCTGCCTAAGCTGATCGATGACCACCTTTGAGGTTTTAAACAGTCTCTGTCTGTGAGTTCCTCTTTTGTGAGTCTCTCTGTTGGTTTCTGCATTGTGGATTGCGAGAAGAGGCAAGTGTGGAGTCAGCTGAGCTCCATGAGCAGCATGCTGTGAGACCCCAGGGAAGTCTGAGGCTTTGCCCTGGGAGAAGGAGGACCTAAACGGGTTATGCACTCATGCTCAGAAAGTATCATCTCAAGTTGAAAAAGCACAACAGATAGTGAAAGGGGGGGCCTCATCTGTCACTGGTTTGTGTCTGTGCATGCCAACGACATGTACTGATCATCCCAGTGAGACAGGACCCATCACACGTTCCCTTACATGTATTTTCTTGTGTTTGTTTCAAGAACAGGAATTACCTTATTGAACATTATTCCTGAGCCAAAATCCAATAATTAATAAACTGTTTGCACCTGAGACATGGGTACATTAAAAGACTTTTAAGAAACTGAAGTCATTTAATTGGGCCTTAAAATGGACTTCAGGCATTTTGTGCCTTACAAAGGCCTCCTCTACTTATGAAGCACCATAAAAGTTGCCTTGTAAATGAGAATACGTTGTTTTATTTTTAACAAGAAAAACTTCTGGTACCATGCAGAGACTTTTTAAGCATTATTCTCTCTGAAGGACTTTACTGGATGCAAATGAAAGAAAAAGGAGCTTTTCCAAACTGGAAAAAAAAAAAATCACTTTTGAATTCCAAGTATTTTAATGTTTCTGTTTTCTTGCTTTTCATCTATGCTTAATAATATCAGAAAGGATTTCTATAATGTGGTTGCTATGGTAAAAGCAGACCTGTGTCCCATCACGCAAACCTTGAACCACAATTAACTGTTTAATGTTACTGGAGCAAAGGAAGGTATGAATAGCATGTTAACACCTTCAGAATCAGCAGCCTTTCATCGTAATGGTGCTAGGCAGAGATTTTCTCTTTCATTAGGCAGACTTAGGGCTGTTCTTTAGTGCACATCAGGTAGCCAGATGGATACTGGCAGTGCTTTTCAGGCCACCTTGCTGAACTTATAAACTCATGCATTTGAGGGCCAGAAAGAGATCTGTCTGGTATGTTTAACACAGGTTATACAGTTTAAATGAAGACAAAATTATAATTTATGTTTGAACAATTTACTTTTCTCAAGAAATACATCCAAACTAATTTTTAAGACATCAAATATTGGAGAATTCATTGTGTTCCTTAGAAAGAAAAAAAAAAAAAAACACCACAAAACCCCCAAACAAATGAGGCACTATTATGCTGTTTAATTAACCTGAGAGCTAAAGGAATGAAGGCAGGATGTTTTTTTTACTGCAGTTTCTGCCAGTTGGTCTTTTTGGGCCTCTGTTACCTAGACTTGTTACCTAGAAAACCTATCAGCTTTCTCTCCCTGTCCTTTCTGGTCACTTTTCTGTATGCAAACCTGCAAGGGACATCAGTACAGTGAGAGCAGACAGGGACTTTGTTGCAGTGGATGACTTTCCACTATGCAAAAAGACATGGTCTTTGCCCTTGGTTGCTTATATATCAGGGACAGTAATCGATCTTAGCAAACAAAATAAATCACTGTTGTCAGTTGCAGTACCAGGATGCTGACAGCTGATTTTGTTGTTGTTGTGGGTTCTTTTGTTCGTTTGTTTTTAATATGTGTATTGAATTTATTTAAGAAAAAACAACTAATGATCTAAGGAGAATCATTTATGCCAAATTTTCAGATGTTATAGATCAGCACAGCACCACAGATTGCAATGAAGTGACACAAATTTCAGTTAGCTAAAGATTTCACCTCTCTCCTCTTCGAGGAGGTAACACCTTTTGAAAAGATAGGATTAAATGCTTCTCAAAGTACTTTATTTAAAATTAGTTTAAATTCACAGGAGAAGCTGGCTGGGTGCCCTTGAGTGACCAGACATTTTGCATGTGTTTAGTTCTTTATATTAAAGTAACAGATTGTTCTAGTGTATAGCCAAATTTCTTAGTTTAGGAGGTGTATATCCTTCTTTCTTTATACACTTCATCATCTTTGAATAGAACACTGATCTTCTTGAATTGCATAAAAATTGCAGCCTCCACCAGTGATATCTGCTTCATGTTCCACCCTCTGAAATGGAATTAATTGTTTAGTGTTTTAGTCCTTAAATAATGCTTTCAATTCCCTTTCTGATTATAGAATTTTATCTCTCTTCATATCAGTCCTCCAGCTTTATTGTTTTTTTACATAGCTTTGTTCTACTCCTACTTGTGGAATTTGGCTTCAAGTGTGTTGAATGAACTCCACTCTAGCTGTTTATTTCTGCGTTTGATTAGTAATTAACACTGGGCAAGTTTTTTCACCACTTTTAACTGCAAACCCTGTTGAACAGTCTGTAGCTGAAGAATCAGCTGAAATAACTGGCCTTAGACTGTATTTGCCAAAGAGTGAAGAACTAGGACAGGGTGAAGAAGAAGGGGAGGCATAATATAAATTCTGTAAGGAACAGGTGGAAACAGGGCAGAGAAGGGCAGCATCAAAACCATACATGGGTGAACATGGTAGGACAGGAATTAATTCTCTAATTACTTTTCTTCTAAGTGGAAAAAACTCTGGAGACTTTAAAACAGTGGTGGCTCCTCTGAGTAAGTCCAGCCAGTTGTGGTCCCTCAGGGTCCATTTGCCTGGAGTGCTGGATGGATATTTTCAGGCGAGGGCAAACCAAGCTGCAGAAAAGTATTATATTCTGTCTTTCATTAGCCACTGGGTAGTGAACAGTGGCCCAAGCAGGGTGAGACAGTGACTGCGACTGTGTGCTTAGGCCATCTGTGTGTATGAAAGCAGGAAACATACTGGGGATCCTTAATAAGTTTATTTAACAGTATTCTTTGGCACTTATTCTTTTAGCAAGGAGTGCTTGAGTGCTGTACATGTGGATTGTGCAGGTTGTTTCACTGCTAATACATGCCCTGGCAGTTTTGACTTGTGCCAGCTTGCAGTCTCCATGATAATGCCCAGGCACAGTTTGCTGGTACAGGCTGTGCCGAGCACCATTTCAATGGTGTAGCCATGATGCTGTCAGCTTTGGATCCTTTCACCCTCTGCAGACCTCCAATCCAATCCTGGGAGGCTCTGTGCCTTTAGACCCCTGTACATGCCCCTCATGCCACCACCATGCATGCAAAACATACCCCTTATTTTCTACTATAAAAAATATCTTTATACTCGATTCTTCTGATGGGCTGCAACACAGTCTTCCCTGTATTTCAGACACTTTGAACTGGAAAAAAGGAAATTAAGCAATAATTGTATCATATGGGTCCCATGTGGTGCTCTGTTGCCCTAGGAGACCCAAGGCCAAGTGCCATGAAGTGTGGACACATGCACACAGCCAGTCTCTGTTATTTGGCCTCAGGACTGCTTTATTTAGCAGTATGGACATAACCACTGTCTTAAATTGTGGTCCAAACTTTGGAAATACAAGAGGAAGATTAACTTCCTTTTCTTCTATTTGTAATATATGAGGGTTGGGTTGTGCTGATACTTTTATCTACTGTTTATTCCTGCCCATGCAGAAGAAAGGTTAGTTTATAAGTTATTTCATAAATACCACAGTGGTTACATGACTCAATCAGCTCAGAGATGCCAGGTGTGTGTTCTGGGGTGCTGGCTGCAGCTTTTCTCATTTTGTTTGCTTTGCCTTCAGGGATGGAAAAGTGGGGACCCTCTTGCAGCCAGTGCCATGCTGCATGGTGCCACACACCCAAGGAACATGTGGACAGGCACTGTGGGACATGGTTTAATGGGCATGGTGGTGTTAGTTGATAGTTGGACTTGATGATCTTACAGGTTTTTTCCAACCTTAGTGATTCTGTAATTCTGTGATTCTGTGAAATTTCTGCACGCGCACGCTTATATCCATGCAACCATGTTGTCTCCAGCTGCACGCAATACCATTCCAATGTACCTCTGGGTCTGGGCTTGACAGTTAGGCAGGAGCTTGCTAAAAAGCCTATAAAAATAAAAGCGTCAGCTTGTGACTGCAAACATCTCTGTTATGCTGCTGCTAGAAGACCAAGACTGGTCTAGCAATGTAGAAAGCAAAGATTCAGAGGAGCAAATAAAGGAAATCAGTCCAGCAAAATGTTATAAGAATTCTTTCACTCAGGAGAGAGGCCTTGATTTTTTTTCCTTTGATTTTTAATCATCTAATTCAGGGCAGGTACCCTTAGTACCCTTGCACAACACCCTTAGTTGTGCAAAAGGAAAATAAGCTTTGGGGAGGAAAATTATTTTGGGAGCAGTATAAACAGGCCTATGCTGAAGCAGTAGCAGATGCACCACCGCGCTTCATACTGCTGACCATGCACTTGGGTGAAAGGCCTGTTAGCTAACACTGGTGAATGAATGAACAGAAGGCCTACCTCATTAAGCTTGGACTTGGGGAAGAGTTAAAGGACATTATTAAACGACTGAGGCAAAAAAGCGCCCTAGAACAAAGGCCTGATAACAGATGGAGATTTCATAAAAGAAGGAGGAGGATGATATGAGGAAAACTTGCTCGATTCTTTAGTACCAGTGCTGCATTGCACGGGAAAACTAAATGAGAGCTGAGAAATCATTCACCACAAGGTGGCAAACAGTCACAGTTTCAAGACTGTCTCAGCTGGAGAAGGCTGCCCTAACATGTACCCTGCTTCCCTTCTCAGGCTGATTATGGATCTTTCCAGAGGCAATTCCCATAAAGCAATTAGGATAGTCAGATATTGTGGGGTTCGGTGGTATTGATGCGGTGTGAAGCTCACTGAACAGCCCAGTACATGAGTCAGTATCAAGTAAGGGCTTAGGCCAGAGGCACTGAAAGCAGTGAAGGCACTGAAAGCAGTGAAGGCACTGACACTAAATTCAATGGGCTTTTGATGGGCTCCTCGGTAAGTAGTCCAGCAAAGCACGCTAAGCAGTCGCTGTGCTGCTGGAGGAGTTTCAAGTAAGACATAAATTTTGGCTAAGGGTACTTTTAGTCTGAAAATTAACCATTAACTGTGCTTACAAGAAAGGTTTCATTTGACTTGCAGTCTGTGTTTTTTGCGGCGAAAGATGCCCAGGGCAATGGGTGGTGTTTATTAGTGTTGTGGCTGCAAGGCTCCGTTGCCCCTGCTTGAGGAAGTGGAGATGGCCAGCTACATGTGTTACAGTCCCCTTACTGCTGGTTGGCAAAAAAAGTCTTCCATACCTCAGGTGGATGCATTTCAGACCAAACTTACACAGAAATCGATGTGCAGTTATGAGGTCTGTGTGTACTTACAGCAGGGAGCAAGGAGTTTGCTGTTGTGTTGAGAAATATGTGTTAAAATACATGCAAAGAAAGCAAAATGAGCTGTCTTCTCCCTGTGCTCTGAAAATCCCCGTTAAAAGATTAAAAAAAAATCATCAAAAAGTGTAGCCTGACGTGAGCCACATTGAGGAAGATGTGATTCTCAGGTGAGGATTAAATACCTCACACTTACGTTCAATAATAATAATAATAAATACATTAAAAAACCCAAACGTGGTCCTAACCCTCTGCTGTTCCCAGGTGCAGAGCACAGCTGCACATTTAGATCTGCAGCAAACTACTCTCCGCCTTAAATGAACTCACCATCTGCCTGGTGCCTTTACCTGGCCACTAAATCAGGCACTAATGGCCATCTCCAGATCACACCACGGGATTAGGACGGATCTCCCTTGCTGCCACTGCCACTGGGATTTCTTCTGCTCTGTAATGCTTGGCAACTGAGATGTTAAGTTTGCTACTCAGCCAAGAAACCACCTCCATGTATGCTGACCAAGCAGCCATCTGGCTTGGGAGGACAAAGTGGTTTTGTTTTCCTCCAGCTTTGGGTTTTACTATCCAGGGACTGGCAGCAGTCATCTTTTATCCCACTGGTGTGGACCATACTTCTAAACAGGGTTTGGAAGGAACCCAGATCTCTGAAAAGGGCAAGGGTAGGGCACTGACAAAAGAGAGGTGGGGGGAGAAGGGGAATGAGCCAGTTCAGAGATCCTCCAGAGCCACTGCCTCACCACAGGATTATTAGCACAAACCCCTTGGGTACTTTGTCAGGTCAGGAGGTCTTTTGCTTCCATATACTGAGAAAGAACCTATGAAGCAAAGAAACAAAAGCTCACTGTTCGGATTACTATGAGTAGTTAAATATATCATGAAGGCTTCTGCTTGCCAACCTCTTTCCCATAGACCAGTGTGGTGGCAGTGGTGGTGTCCACCTCTGACGGAATGATCGATTTGCAAACAAGGGCTAATTTTCTTTGCTGCAGTTAGGGGATGTTAAAACTACACTGCTGATAATAAGGTTTGAGTGCAACAGGAGAGGCGAGATGTCAATAGCATTACAATAACAGTGAGGCACTGCAGCAAGCAAAGCTTTTTGTCTGATAAAGTGCAGTTTCCTGGGAGAAGTTGGAGGCTCTGAAATAAGCATGGTATGAGATTGCCACTGCTGACTATCAATTTATTAACTCCATGTAGCTTGCTGGAGACCTTAAGTGTTCCTTGCAAAGCAGAATTTACACTTTAGTGCATATTACTAAAATCTGTAACTTATATTTAGATAGCATCTTTCATCTTGAAGGGACCCTAAGCTCTTTGCAGATTGCCTATAATGGTATCACTCAGCCACCGGTGACATATCCTCATCTCTGGGGCATAATGAAGCAACAAATCTGTTATAGGGAGAAAAGAATAACTTCTGATGAAAGCACATGGGAATTCAGGGGGCCAGAAGGTAATGACACCAAAATGAAGATGGTTGCAGACAGAGATGCAAAGAATAGTTAATTCTTTGGGAATAAGAAGCCAGAGTCCCAGCCACAGTTTGCTGTGCTTTTTGCTGAGGCAGGAGAACAACAGTAGCAAATGCACCTCTGTAACCACATCTGGCAGCAGCTTTCACTTTGGTAATCCTCTGGGGCAAAGCCTCAGCCCCTCTGGAGTTTGTTGACGTGAGTGTGCTGCAGTCAGCCAAAATGTATGTCGCTAGTGAGGAAGGAGAGAGCCAAGCCTTTCCCAGGCGCAGCCAGATGGCTTTGTGCAGCAAGGCAACAGCCCACGCCCAGGGACATCCCTGCAGCCCTCAGAGGTCGGTGGGACTGCTGCCACCCTTCCCATGCAAGCAGAAAGTCAGAGGCCATGGCCTCCGGGGTGCCCCCGTGTCCGCTGGCTCGGGACTGCAGCATGTCACGCAGCAGAGTGCTTTGCCATCTGCTGTGCTAAATTCAGCCCCTTAAAATGAGTTTGATAATGCAAGTGGTGACCTTAAACATGTGAGGGCAAGGCTGGGCAGGAATGCCATTTATGAGTTTCTGAACCCTGGAAACGACACCCAAGGCAGCCCAAATTACATATGTCTGTATCCTTGACACAAGGTATATTTTGTAACAGTGATAATAACAATTCAATTGTTTTGGGCAACATGACTGTGACCATGTAGCTTTCCTGTTCCTACTGCTCAAACTTCACCAGACCCAGTTTGTTACTCATTTCATAGATACTGAGAGTGCAGGGTGCTGGAGCAAGGGTTTGTCCTTGTAAGTTTGAAGTACCTTGTCCTCAGGTTTCAGAGGCAGACGGTGCCAGTCTGACATTAAGTCTATCTTTGGCAGTAGAACTTGCAGCTTTTGAGAAAAAAAGAGGCAGTCTGAATGAACAGGATTTCTGTGATTTTGAGTCTTGACAGTTGCTAAGAATCAAATGGATGCTAGGTGACATTTTTTGCTGGGATTTTTTTTTTTTCCCAGTCAAATATATTTATTTTAAAACAAGGGTTTGCTCATTTGCTTTACTTAATTTTTGCTGTGTCAATAGAAACATTTGCTTCTCCTTTCTGAAAAAATCAAAATGCTTGATACTTGTTTTGACATTTAAAAAATTAAACTTCCTAATATTTGCATTTAGAATAACTTAATATTCTCCTCTGCATTTTTACCTTCAATGTTTAAAACAATCTCCAAAACAAATTAAAACGTTGACTTGGTTCAGCCTTTAATGAGTTTCTTAGATCAACTTCTCAGTTCAATGGAAAAATGAACACGTGTCTCAGACTTAGAAAAGACATTTCCCTGATGTTTTGGGACTTACAGAAATCAGGAAAAAGCAGGAATCTGCACAACAGTATCAGAAATTAAAATCATGACTCAATGGCATATGCAGTTTTCTGCATGATATTTCCATCACAGACTTTTGGAGTACTATGAATCCCTGATACTGAGTGAGTGAACATCCCAACTGTGAAGTCTTAAGCTATTTGTAATAAAAATTAATCTGAGCAGAAGGAAATCTCCCATGTCCCTCCCTGCTCCTGACTTATTTCTCATATGATGCACCTCTCGACTATACCTGGTTAGGAAGGATAATCTTGTGATCGACAAAAAGCTGCTAATTCCCTTCTTGCTACCACCAGAAATGCAACATGCTGAAATAAGAGGAAGAAAAATTTATTCTGGCTAAAAGCATAAATCATTTATCATTTCATCACTTCAGGCTTCACCCTCAATAGTTTGTTTTGTTGTGGTTACATGCCATATTTAGTCTTTGTCTCTTGCTAATGCTAGTATTCTCTATCATCATCTTTGACTGCTGCCAGCACTTGTTTCAGGGGCAGGATACTTTCAAATCCATAGAACTACAGCTGCAAAATGCAGTTCATAGATATACAGCTCTTGAATGTGGAAAGAATGTAAATTTATGTTTATATCTCATTGTTCTTGTTTGAAATCTAGAGATAGAATAAAAAAGATCCCCTGAGATTTCATTGATTCGGCTTTGCCCTGGGCTGGAGCAGGAGAGGGACCCCACGGTATTGTTTTCAGTGTTTGGTTCATTCTGTTTTTAAGGATCCCAGTAATGGGTCTTCCATCACTCTCCCTAAGAGCCAATTCCCACCCAAACATTTTAACAGGCTGCTTCCACTGCAAGAGACCGCAACCCCTGCAGATGAGTTCTCCCGGATAGCACCGAGCACGTGAGCTATCGCCACTCACCATTAGGAAACAGCTTCAGTTTCCCTGTGCTCACTCCTATACATTACAAGCACTTGAAGCAATTCCTGCCATCTTTGGTGCTTCCTTTTAGCCTTCCCCCACCACCCTCCACAGTTACATGGCAATGCTGCGTGCTGAAGCACCACTGGAATGGATCCTCGAGGTAACACTGGGAGGGAGAGAGAGAGGCGTTTATGACCATTCTCTATCCTTCTAAACAGCTTTTATCACTGCAGTTAATAAAACATTAGTATGACCAAAAGAAGAGATAAAGAGGCTGCAGACCTGTAAGGCTCACTCTCTTTTAGGATCCACATTTCTTTTGAGTTCTTGTAAATGCCTTGAAAAGGGGAACTGAACAACTTTTATATGAACAAAACAGTCAGGCATTTGGAGATTCCTGGATGTGCAGCTGTAAGGAAATTAATGACCATCTTTTTCCAGTCCCATGTAGGTCAGCCAATCACTGTATCAGCTGAGTCTTTGATATTTCACAGTGTCAAACTTTCATCTCAAACTAAGGTAATAATGCTCATTGGGCCTGAGGTCCAGTGTAAGGTTACGATTTCACACTGCTTTTTGATACTGCCTCAAAAGAACGGGTAAGTTCTGATATGGTGCTCTGGCATTTCCCAGAATTTTAGGCAACTATTTCCACTGTTTTTCACACCCATACACTAGATAAAGAGGTCACCTATTCAGATTTTTTATTTTTCCATGTGACTGTTTTGGGTTTTACCAATGGGACTGGAGATCTGTACTGTTGTCTTGACTAGGAACAGCTTAGAAACAAGATTATCTCATAACTGTCCTCCTCCTCAAAACTGACTGTGTCTGTATGTGAGATTATTTAGGACATTAGAATTCCTCAGGTTGAATGGATGACGTAAATGCAACAGAAGGTTGGTCAACAGAAGACATTTGGCTAATATAATCTGGAAAAGTAGCTGTACTGACCATATTTAAACATTTCGCTGAATCCATCCCTGATGAGAAGTGACCCATAATTTCAAAAGTAGATTGCGATTTTCCATACCCCAAAGCATGTACTTGGGGTGTGGATATGCCATTCTTGTGATGGGAGAAGACAAGTCACTTGGAAAGTGCAGTTCCCTCTTTTGCAGTCAGTGGCAGTTTGTCCTTGCTGTGCCCTTCACACTTTCTGCCTCTTTTCTTGGAGATATCTATGCTGCTGCAGCTCCAGTTTGACCAGTAAGGAGACAAGTAGGCTCAATTTATGGTATGTTAGACAATATGATATGTTACACAACAGAAGATGCATTAACTCTTTGGGCAGATCTTTAAAAATAGCTCAGAATAATTCAGTTTTTCTGATATATAGCTAATGGTTTGGATTCAGAATCAGTTGCGTGTTGGCAGGTTATGTTTTTGACTAAAAATAACCTGCTTCCTACTACATTTCTGTTGTTGGGCACAAATATAGCAGCTTTGTGGCATCAAGGCAACTTACAGAGTGGTTGGGTGCATTGTAAGAACAGTGGTTGGTGGGTATTTTGAGGTGGGTAGGATTAAATGTTAAGTTCTTGCTCTTTTTCATTGTTTTATCTATTTTCAAATTCTGATGAGTAGCATGAGTGATAATTACAGAATTTCAGTATTTATAGGAAACTGTCAGTTTATAAGTATGTAACTGTGCAGATGATTTTGCCTGTGACAGCACCTATTAAGCAAAAAAATGTAGTGATATCATTCTACAAAAACAGAAATTCGGCAATTTTCACTAACTTTTTTATTATTATTTAGAAGATGGATAAATACAGTGTAGCTTAGCTGTATAAATAGCATCCCTCGCACACATGGCGCAAAAGGGCTTTATGGAGAGGAAAAATAGAGACAAAGGATTTATGATATCAGGTACTGCAAGTCTTAACCCACATAGGTAAGAAGACATAATTTAAGGAAATAGATGAGGCTTAAAGTAAAGCAAGATGGACTTTTAATAATACAATAATGAAATTGTAGAAAGGCCTCCATGTTGCTACCTGGTGCTAAATGAAATTAGAAAGGTTGAGCAGTTATGTCACCTGAAATGTAAGACCACCTCTCATAACAGTCCTTAATCCACTTTTGCTGACTTGCCACAATGAAAAGTAACTGGGCCCAGGCTGGAGGGAAGTGGAGGAGATGGCCTAAGGCCAAATGCTGGGAGAAAGGGAGAGGGGAGCAAGGATACTCAGAGAAATGGGAAATGACAGGGATGGAGGTGACCAGGGGGATGAACAATTAATAGAGAGACATGAAATACTTTTTGTTGCTTCTGAAACATTAACTTCTGAAACATTAACATGTTTTCCATCTAGGGGCTCAGCTGAATTAGCCCAGTTAATTGCTAGTATAATTTTACTGACTAGAGGTAGTTCCCCTGGAGTAACCTCCGAGATAAATATGGAACTTTGTGACAATTTGTACAAGAATAACATTGGAGGGTTATGCCCAGCATAGGAGCAGGGTGACATATGTGAGCAGAGCAAACGAGCATATCAAAAAATTTCTCTGTCCATTCACTTTGATTTTCCACATCTGCTAAATTGAAGGAATTTGCATTAGAGCCAAGAAAAAGAGTAACAGTATGTTGGTTTGTTTTGCTGGATTTAGTCTCACTTTTCTCTTTTCAGAGATGCAGGTGGTTTTATTTTCTTTTTCCAATCTCTGTGAACACTCCTGAGCTCCGTGTGATTCTTCTCCACGCAAGACTGATGGATGACAATGCACCTGACAATGGACTTAATGAGGCGAAAGTCCTATTAGCCTACTGTAGTCTAAGTGGGGAGTTTGATATATAGAGATAACATTATGTAAAACTAGGGTCAAAAACATCTTTTAATTTTTCAGTGTCCAGATCTTCTAAACTGCAGCAAAAATAAGCTTGGAAGGAAGAGAAATGGGACCTCTATTCTCCAGAGTGACTAAGGACTTTGGCTGTCTGAACTGACTGCCTGAAAAGAGCTGGTTTTGTTCAGAGAGTGAATAGCTTACAAGTCCTACTTCTTTTCCTTCATTTTAATGAAAAATAGCCAAAGAGCCCAGTTATTTATTTTGTCTTAATTTCTCCCAAGGTTAAAACTTTTGAGAACCTCTGATCTATCTCACATATCAATGAGGCCTATAGACAACACTATGGGTCCATCCAGAATCTGGGTGGCCTGACTTCTTCTGGAGCTTGATGGTGAGACTGGAGTTTACCCAGCACCCTCTTTTCAGCCGTGGCTGTGTCTCTTATGGCTGAGCAGGAGCACGATGGCTGTGAAATGTATTTAGAAGCAGGCAGAATGATTTATGTTATGAATCATGACAAGCGTGATAAGTTCACTTTCTGTATTATAACATCACTTATGCGGTACAAGCAGCAGCTTCCCACTATGGTGCCAGCGGCTCAGCAATGTGATGCTCTGTTTCGAGACCTTACAGCTCTGTGGGCAGTGTGCTGGGCACCTGCAGTGTCACCTTCTCCAGCTGAGACACACTTACACTCAACTGCTGCCTCACTTGCTTTTCTTCATCCCTGAAATTTGAATTTGGTCTCTGTTCCCTGGCAAGTGTTCTCTCTGTCCACCTCAGGGTTGTCAAGTCAGGCCAGATTTCTGCCTGGGACAATCCAGGTCCCCACCTCTCTATCCCTGTACTTAAAGCTAAATGGGCTGGAGGAAGATGCTTTTCTCTTAATGGGCTGCTGAGAGAGTGAGACTTTATTTACTTGAGATAGGTGACAGTTTGGTTCAGCCCCGAAACTCACAGAATTTTTTTCTTTTAATTTAATTTGGCATGCTAGATTTTTTTTTTATTTACTATCTCACTATTTTTGGAATGCAGCTAAATTCAGCGAATTCTCATGGCAGTGCATTTACAAGCCAATTACAGGAGCCTAAGAAAATAAGAAAAGGATTTCCCAATGCAGGAGGTCTTCTAATCAAGGCATTTTCTTCCACAACACTACAGGGGGAAAGGCATATGGAGGCAAATCTGAAATGAAAATAAATAATAATTGTGCAGTCATTATTTTATGATCATATACTATATTCCTTCTCACCTTTAGGCCAATATTATGCCTGTAAAATCAATTGGCCATTTGCCTTAAAGTTGAAACATCGCATGACAAGTAAAAGGCTCCATTCCTCAGCTGTTGAGAATGACTCCAGTGAAATTAGTCACTGCCACAACAAACACAAGTCAGCTCTCCTGGTGCCTATTTCTGCCCCAGTCAGGAAGGAACAAGGAGCACCAAACAACATCATAGGGCATGTGGAGTTCAATCCCAGCCCCTGCTCTTTGTTGGACTGTCTCACTTCCATGTAAATTCTTCCTGGATTCCCCCTGGTTGCTTTATTCTATATTTTCAGTAATTTTCCCTAATGAAACAATCTAGCAGAACTAATCCAAACATGGGCTTAATTAATCAACATTTGGCAGTCTATAACTCCATGCTCCAGTCCAAATTACTTGTGACAACTTTCTTAATGCACAACAAAAATATCTACAGGGAGTCTCTGCCTCAATCAGCTGGCTGGGTAGCACATCTTCAATTTATTTAATATATTTTAATAAAGCTGCAATAAACCTTTTCTCCTTAGCTGCCCACAGAGCATTTTACAGCAGAAAGTGACATTATTTCATCTTTAACTCACTTAAAAAAAACCCCAAAACAAAACAACAATTTTTTATAATACAGTGATATCTTGCTTGGGTCACCAAGGCAGGAAACGAAACCACTGAACTGAAGAACATGTGGATGCTGGTCATAAGAAAGGACTGGAACCAAGTGTCTGACAAATAAATGCTCTTAGGTTTGTTTAGTGCTCAATGTGACGCAGTTGTAAGATTGTAGATACAACCCAACTTACTTCCATCCTGAGCTTGCTGTTTTCTGGCAGCCTGAGAAAATAGAGAAAGAAAAAAATAAATCTCTTCCTGATCAATTAGACATTCAGTTCTGCTGTCATGCTTCAGAAGAAGAAATTGGGTTCATTGCAAGTTTTATGAACAGAAATAATTCAGCCTTCTTTTCAGTTGGAACCTCTTTTTTCAGTTCTGGTTTTGTTTTGTTAAGGCAAAGACACAGTTGTCTCATCATATGGTGTGAGTTATTTGTGCTCTGAACTCTCAGGCAGATACACATTTGAGAACTGAAATTCCAGGTTGGATCCAGACTTGAATTTAAAAGGCAGTTCCTTTCTTTAGAAAGGCTTAAATCTGATCACTAGATCTAAGCACTCCTGACCCGGGAAAGACTTGATATACTGATGTGAACATGGATCCGTCGTCACAGCTTCCCTAGTCTGCAGAGGATCTTCAGGAGGACAAAGACAAGAGCTTATCAGTCCTGTGTTCCACAGCTGAGGAAATAAAAATCTGAACTCTGAAGAAAATTTCTTATGCGACATCATACAAATCACAAATACTTTCTATCCTTTACTTTCATATCTGTAAAATCAAATTCCTAGATATTCCTCATCTTAATCAGGACTTCAATGACTTCATGCAGCGCTAGAGGTGATGAAAATTACTTGTGTAGACAGGATGTTTGTTATTTGATTTAGAAAGTGTTATTCATGTCATTTCTATGGGATTCTGTGTTCATGTTCTGTGACTTAGGATTCAACTGGACCTCCATCTTCCTGCACAAGTTTGATAGACAGGGATTATCACACCGGCTTGTATTTGAAATTATGTCAGTACACCAGTTGGAGCTACTTGGTATTGTATGTCTCTGCACCGAGTTCCCCAGGAGGTGTCATGGCAGGGACTAGGATCTTGATGAAGACAAGTTCAAATTCTGCCCTGAGGAAAGACTGCTGGGAATCAGTTTGGCTCCATCTATTAATTGTTCATAAAAAAAGCTATTGGTTAGGAAGCATGTCTTCTATCAATCTATCTTCATTCTGCAGTGCCAGGAGGGCTTGTACTGTTTCTCAGAAAGCTATTGAAAAGGGGGGAATTTTGGTCAAGCAATCACCCCACATTACCCTGGGTGTTGTTTGCAGCCCTGTGTGTTTGTTTGCTGTCAAACTTGGACAAACAAAGTCTTTACATGGAAAGGGGCAACAGTCCATGGTTTCCTTGGGTTCCCTCAAGTACAGGTCTTATTCTACCACCCTGGCTACCAGTGTAATGTGTCTCAGTTTGTATGAGGAGTTTCACAGACTTCTGCTCCTGGCATGCCACTATGTGAGTCATGGAAAAATGTACACTCTTCTTACTGTACTTTATTAAGTAGCCAAGCTGATTTTGTGGGGTCAACTTGCAAGAAAGGGTGTTACTGAGAGTTAGGCAGGCTATCACCATGATGTAACTATTCACATCTGCTTGTGTGGATATCTAAGGAGGGGTGAAAACAGTATGTATAAGAGTAATTTCAGAATCAGCAATGGTGATAACTTCTACCAAAGAATCACAGAGGAGCTGGCCAAGGCGTTTTCTGGCTCGATGACATTATTTTTTTGCTGAATATAAGAATGTCACTACAACTCCCAGAGTGTGGACGTTTGTTAACACTATGCCAGTGTTCTGAAAGGGCAAGTGTGATATCAAAGATAAGCATAGCACAATTAGCCTGACAAGATTCCTTGGCAAAAAATTGAAGAAATTGATACAGGAATCAGTTGATGCAAGATTAAGTGTGGTAATAGAATTAATACTAGTATGTTGGTGGGTTTTTTTTCATGGAAAATAGATCTTGTCAAGGAAACCCAATTTCTTTCTTTGATGTGATTATAAGTTTAGTCGATGAGAGAAACTGCACAGAAATAATAGACTTTTGTATGGCATTTGACTCAGTAGCACATGAAATTATTTTAACAAAAAGCACTATGCAATATCATAAAGTTAACATTGAATAGATAAAAACTGGCTATCTGACAATTTCAAATGCTAGCTGTCAGCGAGGAAACATCACTGAATGAGGATGAGTCTAAGTGGGGTACAAGAAGGATCACTATTAAACCCAGTCCTAGTCAATATTTTCATCAACCATGTGACAGTAAATAACAATAATTAAAAAAAAAACAAACACAACCCACAAAAGACGTACTGTTGAGTGGAGTGGTAAAAATGATGACATGGTAGCCACACAGTGAGATCAGCTTCCATTGGGTCGGGTGGGAATGTTCCCAGCCCGAGACAAAATCGGATATATAGAAGAGGCATCAGGCTCTCCAGGTGGAAGGGAGAGCAGCACCTTGGACAGCGGCCACCCCGGGAAGGAGCTTGAAGCACTGCTGAGCGGGAGGTCCAACACGGTGCTGTGGAGAGGAAGAGTAATGCAATCCTCGGTGTATGAACGCGAAAGCAGGGGGAGGATTAACTCCAAATGTGGCCTTGATGAGATGGATGACAGAATCACGGCCACAACGAGCATATTTTGGAGACCATATAAATGAGCTGCAAATGTTACTTGAGGGCTGGAGAAAATGCTGCAGTGGAAGAGCTGGATCTGTTTAGCATCTTAAGAAGCAGAAAGGGAGGTGAGGTTATTAAAGACAATGTCTTTGTGGGGAGAAGTGTGGGTCTGAGAGGGCACTTAGCTTAGCAGAGAAAAGTATTACAAAAAACAATGGCTGGAATCAGAAATCAGACAAATTCAAATGAGAAATTATGGAAAAATGTGAAAGTATGGAGAATTAATCAGTGGGAAAAATTACAAAAGGGGAGATGTGTTTCCTTTCTACCAATATATTCAGACCAAGACTTGATGCCTTCCTGAAAGATACGCTTCAGTCAGGCATGAGTTATTTGGCTTAACACAGGGGTAACTGGGTGAAATTGAATGGCCTGTGATATGCAGGAGGTCAGGCAAGCTGCTCCTTTCTAGACATAATCTCTCTGAATCTATGAATATTTGAGTTAGATGCAGTAGGTATTTTTGTACTTGGTTAACATGCATCTCAGATATGATTTATTAAAGCTTCCTACCTATTCAGTGACACATGTTGGCCAGCTGGAGGTCAGAAACAATGGCACACATTGTGGACAATTGCTCACACAGTCTGAGTAATGGTTTACTGATAGTGTTTGTCTGTAAGCAGTGGTTACAGCGGATAACGTTCACACAGCCCATATGATGAATTATTTCTGCAAAAAATGTTGGTCGAATCATTCTGAATAATGCTTTAATGCTTGTATCAGAGCCCCATGATAGTTCATAACAACAACAACAACAAAGGCTTAAACTTGCCAAAACCATTTTTTTTGTTTTAGCTTTGACATCAAAGAGCTCATTCCTTCCTACTACCCAAGTGGGGTAAAGCACTCTGACAGGGAAGGTGAAACTTCATCTGCTGACTTTGTTGCACAGCAATATGCTTCTAAAAGCTGCTGCATAGTTAGGGGCTTTTAGCACTTTTCTTCTGCTTTTATCACTGTTCCATTTTGCAGTGTGTAGACCAGTAAAGTTATTTGTACTGTGTATAGATAATTATTCCTTGTTCAGTACGCTCACATGAGTGATCATTGCCATAGCGAGTGCATTTTTTCAGTGGCTCAAACATTCACGTACCTATTACAGTGTTCCCCAAACACTGTCCTTTCTTTTTATTTACTGAACTGAAAGGCAAAATGTATTAAATAGGTGAAGGATAATTACTGGACTGATTTTGCATAGTGCTCAGCACTCTGATCTCTAGCCCATCATCAAAACACATTTACCTTAAATCACGGAAGTATATATGTTACAACTTCACGCATGATGATTTTTTACTCAATGTTATTATATCAAAAATACTTTTTTTCATATTGTCTTTTAAAAATAATCAATGTATCTTGCCCTTGGTAAAATACTTAAATGTGCACACATGTGAATCGCACACTTGTAGCATAGCAGACTGCTTCTCCTGGGTTGTCTGTAGTAAGTTTGAAAATTTAAGATTAATGTGTTTCCTTAATGTTTTCTGAGCTTAACAATGCAGGGAAAGCAGTTCACTGCCCCCCAGGAGCTTCAGCGTACTGCCTCTTGCTCTCCTTTGATTATGCCTGAGGCCCTGGAGGGAGTGTGGTCTTCAAGAAACAGTCATCATTTTGTTCAAGCAGACTCCTTAGTAACTTGCTTTTTGGGTCACAGCAGTGAGAAGTACATTTTCCTCCTACTTCCCCACCAGCTACCTCAGAGCCGGTGTGGTTTTTGCCAAGTGCTGAATCTGCACCATGCCTGACATTCAGTGAGCAGTCCATCACAGTGCAGAAAGGATGCCTTACTGTCATTGTCCAAGGAACACCTCTGTGCATTGCAAAGATAAAATACAAAGAAAGCCACTCTCCAAAAAACAAATAGGCATTCCTGACTTGTGTCATCTCTGCAGGCATCTTCCAGTGAGGGGGATCTGATTTGTTACCCTTTCCATGGGATCTTGTTTGGGCAACCTGAACTTCCATCTCTCAGGCATGGCAGGTCTGAGATACCTCTGTTATTTGATCTCCCAGTGATGGATACAGGCAGAAAGTTTATCAGCAGCCTTTTCAATGTCCCAGAGGGAAGATTTGTAACTATAGCACCTTGTAACATTGTAGCACAACACACAATGTTCTTGCATTTTGTTTTCTTTAGTGTATTTACTCTTTGTGCCCCTACCTGGCTGGTGAGGCTGGAGTTAAAGTCTAGGGAATGATCATGGCTTTTCAAACTTCAGGGTTGGATGGTGTCTTTTTATTCCCTGCTGTGTTGCTACTGAGAAAAACAGCTGCGCATGCCATAGCTATTTTCCATCCTGAGCTCTATTTGTGACTTCTTGCATGTGACTTTAAGTAGAAACCAGGGTGAATCATGCTCTTATTCCTTTAATCCACCCCCCTGCAGAAGACGATTCTGTAAGCCATTACCCAGTCCATATGCCACCCAGATCCTAGCTGATTTTCATGTAATTGGACTGAGTCTAGATCTAGAGGGCTTGTCAGTAGCATTTTTTCTTTTTTCTTCTTTTTTTTTTTTGTGAATTGTAGTGGGTGTTATTTTTTGTGAGTGCTATCTTGCCTGCTAAACTTCCTGGCCGGGCTGGGCAGCCTGCCATGGTGATACCATAAATCCATCTGCAAGCAAAAAAGGGAGAAGAAAGTTCCTGTCAACAAAGATGAGACACATAAATAATCATCTCATCCAAATATGTGTAAGAGACAAATAACAATGTGCTTAAATGTGAAATCAAGATACACAAAATAAGAATTGGTTAGAATGTCATTGGTTAGAATGACAGGCCACCAAGTCCAAGGAGTGTGTCCCACCAAGTGTCCATATGGGTTGTGGTAGCAGCATACAAACCCCTTAACAGTTTTGGCAGTCTCACATTTTCTCAGTGCACAACATAATCAGATCAGTTTATCAGAGCTCTTTTTATCTCTACACACCGTTCTCCATCAGATCCATTTCTCAAAGAGGCAGGTTTGTTCCTCTGTTCTGCCAGCAGCCTCTGCATCTCAGCCATGGCTTTTGTTCGAGAAACATACGTACCATAAGGTGTTTTAATTACTCTCATTACTATACTGCCTATATTGGCTGGTTAAGTAGTATCTCACACTAGGGTGATTTCCTCATTAAGCCCAGGATACAAACTGCAAAACAGAAGGCACCATACGGTGGATACAAGAGTTAGGACAATTCTCATGGGAAGATACAATTTTTAATGGTTTCCTCTGTTTATAAAATAGTTGTGATGATCTTACTGCTGGGCTGACAAGCCCTGCCCAGTCTATCCTTTCACAGCCCCAGCCAATGCACCTCATTCCATGCATGCTTGCATCTACTTGAGGTCCAGGTGCTTCCCTGCAGGGCCTCGCCATGTGATCCTCAGCCTCACACAGTTCTTTCAAAGCAGGATCTGTGCTGACCAACTTTCGGCTTTCAGCTGCTCCCCTCCAAACACCCCCTCTGAGACTCCTCAGGCTATACCTAAACCAGTCTTTGTGTCAGTCAGGACACTGGTGTCTTGTCTCTTAAAGGCGTAATGACCCAAAGTGTGTCTTCTTCTGAGCAACAGAATTTTTTATGGCAAACTAATGTGTTTTGACTCTTTGTGTTTGGCAGCACTCCCAAAGCTGGTATAATCCTGTTCCCTTTGGCATTCTTTAACCATCTCTACTGTGGGCAGCAGTCAGGGTCTTTCAGATCAGTCTAAGTATCTTTTCCTAATTTTTTTTTTAATTAAAAAATTCTGCAACTGAGAAATCAGCTTAGAGGATCTTATCTTTATATTGACTGGGACAAATAGTGTATGGAGGCAATATGTGTAGAAATGCACTAAAGTCCCATTAATTCTCTCCTAATTCCAGTAGCAATCTTGCTGACTGCTCCTGTCTTCAAATTTGTGTTGTCAAATTTGTCCTCTTTTCAGCAGTTGCTTGTTTAAAGAAAGTACGATGAGGCCTTTACCAAGAAGCTACTATACTACTAGTTCAACAGCAATAACTACTGTACATCTATTACTATTAATTCTGTCAGTTAATGAGTAGACAGACAGAATTATTCTGAGTAGGAGAAATATGAAGTAGGACATATGTTCTGTTGGTTTTTTTGTTGTTGTTTCCTGGAAAGCTGAGACATCTGAACTAATGAAAGGATCACCCAGTGCCCGCACTGATACTCCTGGTAACAGAGCCCAATATTAGATCACAGTGTTGTTGCATTTATTCACCACAGAGAAAGGAAAAGCTGATGCTTGGTTTAAGTTTCAACTTACCTGAAATATTCAGAGGTTCCATGGTCAGCTTCCTGGATAGATACCCACCCCAAAGCTGCCTGCTTCACAGCTGAAAAAGCAGCTTTTCTGCTCACTTTCCTCACTAGTAATATGAAACGTACAAGACAAATTCTGCTTTGTGTTAACTCCCCAGCATGAAGTTCTGTCCTCTGTCCTCTATCAATGCTCATTTTCTCAGGTCTGACTTAGGGTGAAGTCTGGCATTGCAGCTGAATCTCAGGTAATAATTCTGCTGATGACACGAGTGAGGTAGTCTTCAGTTCTTTCTCTCATATATGGATTGGCTCTGAGCTACTGGGAGGAAAAAGTAAGTGAAATTTGTCACTGACAAGATTTAGGATATGACTGTAAACCACTGGGAACTCAGCTTTCGATCTTTTTCAGAACACTTTCTTTCTTCATCTTTGGATCATGTCACAAAATTTCTAAGAAGTCTATTAGGGTTTTCTTCAGACAGAAATTTCCAAGAATGCCACCAGACAAGAAGGTAAAGCAACTGGAGATTCCTTTTACAATACTGAAATTGATTGAGATAATGAACATGCAGAAATATTTCCAACTGAAAAAAAAAAAAGGTTCATTAGGCATCACACTTGTAGAAAAGCCACAAGAACATGACGCTTGAAAATTCCCCAGCAGCCCTGAAGTCTCTTCCATAATACTTATAACAAAACCTGAAACTTACATTTAACATAGAGATGAAAAACTGGTTTGTTATACCCTTACCTGCTGTTCCCCCTATAATATTACATCTATCAGTTAGATGCAAACAGATACCATGCATTCCCCACTAGATCTTGCTAATAAATATAAAAGGGGCATTTTTACATCCTGGCAACTTTAGGAAAACCAGAGATTATGGGGAACCAACAATGATAGGGTTAATGAGGGTCCCTGTCTCGCTTTCAAGAAGAAATTATATAGTGGGTATTTCCTTCATTGAAAGAGAGAAATACTGCAGTCACACCTTGCATTTTTTAAACATCTTTTAAATTATCTCTGCTCTAAAAATCCATATAATGAAGTCACCCAGAAGTACTGTAGTAGGAATGGTAGTCATTTTACAGGTATGGGGGGTGGGGGGTGGGCAAGAAGAGAGAAAAACTGCGGATCTCTTCCCAGTAGTGCATTATCACAGAGTGAGGATCTCAGTACAAATTATTCTCTACCCATTAAAGTACTTTCATGGGCTGAACTAAGCAAAGCTGATTCTTCTTTTGAACAGGCAGCCTCATCAAATATTCAATACCCAGCCGTATACTGATCATTCTGCATTGGCTGTTTTTCTCTATTCCCATTTCTCCTGAGGTCCTCTTGCATCAGATTTCATGGGTTTCATTCCATGCCATGTGTCCTGAAAGGAGCAGCAAATTCCTGCTACAGGAGTAGGTGTGGAATAAATAAAACAACAACAAGGAAGAACAGGAGCCACAAAGGAGCCTTCCTTTCATCTCCAGCCCAAAATCAGGTGTTCCAGCCACTCGTAGTAGGGAAGAAAGTGTGAAGAACAGAAGGTTTGGACAATTTATACTCCCCATCATCAACTTGGTACCCAGATGCCCCATATGTGGTTCTTTGCCTGACTATCCTGTCTACATTGTTAGACAGCTGGATTCAAAGCTAATGTAAATGCATGTAGCACCAGCAGATTAAAGGAGCTATGTTGATCTACTGTGAAGGAGAATTTGGACCTCGGTGATCTAATTTAAGAAAGGTTTGCAGGAACCCAGCAAGCAGCCTTTCATTATATTCCTTCTCAGTGGTTGTGTTTTGTATTTATACCAGCAGAAAAAAAAATCCCACAAACCTCTTGCTGAGCAAGAGAAATAATAGCCCAAGAAGTGCTGGTTGTTCTGGGATTCTTTTTATTTTCTATTAATAAACACACTTCTAACCCTAGTGTCATGATTTAGTCTTTGAAGTAATGGACGCAACAGGAATTCAATTGTGCACAGAAAAGGCAGCTGAGACAGTTTGAGGCAAACCCACAGAGAAGAACAAATGCCACTGGCTTGATGTTGAGGAAGGATGAATGGTTTCCTGGAAAATTAAAAGCAAATCTTAAAGTCATGATATTTGGTGGTATAGTAATGGGGAGGGGGGCAGGGTGTGGAGGTGGGGCTGCTGCATGAATATCAGTCCTCAGTTAAGAATAAATAATTCAATAATTGACTCCTTAGAGTTCACATTTGTAGAGGGAAACTGGAAAATGCAATCCAAGTTTGTATGTCCCAAAGGTAGGGAAAAAAATCATGAAAAGAGACTATTTTAAAAAATATTTCAAACCTTATTACTTTTGTGTGTCCTGACTCATCATGCCTGACTGTTCAGGGCTGAAATATTGCCGAGTATTTAAAAATCTGTTTTCTGAGGCTCCAAGTAGCATTAACTCCTGTATGTTCAAGTCCTGGAAGTATTTTCATCTGCAGAGTCCTGAGAAGAAGGGTGTAAGTAAAGATGCCTTCAGCCCAGACAGTTCCCTTCCCTTGCTCCTGTACCCTTTTTCCAGACACCCTTCTTCCTCCTGGCATCCCTGAAGACCCCAGAATCACCAAAAGAGAGGTGTTCCCTGAACCTTCCCAGCACAGTCTCTTTTTCATCTCCTTCTACTTTATATTCTGCTCTGGTTTTGAACAAGACCTTCATGGAGCCTATTTGGTTCTGAGCAGCTTTGCAATGGGTTTGCTCAGTGCTATTTACATTGAAGTAGAGGGACTGATGGCTGGTAAAGCAGTTACTTCAAAGGTCTGGGAGGATGAGGAAAATGCCAGACTCGTATTTTATGTGTGGGCTTCACCATAGATAAGTTAATTCAGTGCCTCTCACTTTGTCACAAAATGCATTAATACACTGCACAAAGTCATTTTAACTTTTCAAAAGGAAACATGGCTATTTGTCATCTCTCTACATTCCATACTTTCTCTCTGGCCCTTGATTCCACTTGTCAAATAACTGGGGAATGAACTGTCTTAATGTGAAGACCTAGCAAGCTGCCTGCATGCCCTGGTCTCTTGTGTGGAAGAGGATTTACACAGAGTGTTCAGCTGTGACTGACGTTTCTGCTTGAGATGGAGTCTGAGACTGCAGTAGACCAAGGTTTTGGACTGGATTTCAGTTTGCTGAATTTTCACAAGCAGTGGGTTTGCAAGATGTTTCCTGAAATCAACTGATTTTGAAAGAAGTCAATTGCACTTTCTTTCTCTCTCCTCTATCTTTCTTTTTTTTTTTTTTTTTTTTTTTTTTTTTTTTTTGGCTATACTTATTGCTAGAGTTTTTAAGTATCTGCTTCTTACTTCATGGTCTGAAATCTCCTGGGAGCAGATACTATCCTGACATCTAATTATGCCTGAATTGGCTTTTCCACTTTTGAATGCAATCTGTATCTGATCTAATTTGGATCTGGGGATTTCAATGTAATTGTAGGTGGACAACCATGTGTGGGTGCGTACACACAAACACACATGAACACACACACATACAAAGGGGCTCTATTTTTTTAAAAAAAAGGCATTTAAGTCTATTTAAAATTATTAACAAATCCAGGCAGATTTCACCATATCGTTTTGGACAAATATGCATGTTGTGGATTTAAGTGTCATTCACAAAAGTAGGGTAGGAGGAACTGTTCTTTTGTCCTTTTACAAGATATCTGGTTAGGCTGTTGGGGTTGTAAGAGTTGTTCACACCTCTTTCTCCTTCTCTGAGAATGTATGGACTTCAAGTAAGTCTTCTGTCCCTCAGGAGAGTAGCCCAACTGCTAGCTATTGTGTATTCTGAATTGAGCTGTCCTTTTGAAGCTCAGAGTAGAACCACTTTGTATCTGCCTTAAATAACCGCAGTCACAAGGTGAAAAACTGACTTCAGCCAGGAGGTTAGAGTTATTTATAAGGTTTCTGGTCTCTATGCCAGTGAATATTTAAAGAACTACTACATCAGCTTCAAAAGACAAGAACGAGATAGGCATATCTTCAACTATTGTTCAGTTCAGTGGTTAAAACAACCTCCTGTGAGTAGGAGCCTTTAGTTAAAATCCTTGGTTTGAACATTGTTAGAGGAGTCCTCAACCCCATTCAAGTACAGTGGCATAGCAGCGATGCTGTACTGCACTCCCTCCTTTTCATTCACTTTGTGAATCCACTCTTCTGTTTAATCAAATGCATTTCAAAACGCTTTATTTTCACTTTGGACAAAATGTACTACTGAACTCCAAATGTGCTCATAATTTCAATGTTCAAAAAAAGAATGTGGTTACCATTAAAAGGTTTGTATTTCAGCCACACACCAAAACTTGGCACCCCCCCACATCCTTAAATGTAATCCCTCCTCTTCCAAACCTGAAGTGGTAATAGTGCTCCTCTCTTCGCTCCAGTGCACTCTCCACTCTAATGTAATCTTCCTCTCTACTGTGCGTAGCATTTTGGGGACCTTTGAGAGGACAGCAGCTCTTTCTATTTATTTCTTTTACTGCCACTCACCTATTTTTGGATAACTGACTTCATGAAGGATTAACAATACCATAATAATGTTGATGACTGTAATGAAAGATATGGAAGAGATGGACAGTGGATAGATTTCTGATGCCATTTCACTGATTGCCCCCAGTCGCTTTCTGGCTTTTTCTATTATCTTGCGCTAATTTAGGAAGTGAAATTACCAGGCTGAGGGAAGTTAAAAGCAACATATTCAAAGTTTTCCTTTTTAATTAGTCTCACTCCATCTTTCCTAGCTCCCTTTCTCCTCTATCAGGAAGCCGTGTGACAGTTATTAGCCAGCTGCATAACCAGCTGGTTGGAGGTCTCCAGGCTACTGATTGCTCTGGTAAGATCTATGGGAAAGTCAGTGCACTGTATCCTAATGTACAGGCAAGGCATCTGCCAGCTCTGCCCACACTTCTGAATGCATGGAAAGGGAGCTATCGACCTGTCATTCTTATGAACCCAAAATATCCAGAAGGCTGGGCTTTACAACAGCTGTAAAAGAGAGCATTCTCTCTATATCTCATTTCTAAAGCACATATCAGTTTAGCATTTAAATTGCTGGCCTAAATCCACTCCCCATTCTTTCAAAAGGCATCAGTTCACATATTGCTGAAGCAGTCTGGTCCTAGCACAGCACCACAAATCAAGGTGCATGCAAACAATTTGGCTTTGTGGGTTTCTCTCTGTAACCTTCAGCTCCATGGCTGCCATTCTGCTCACACTGAGAGAGAGTGGGGGCAGGCTGGGGGCAGAGGCACTGGAAAACTCTCTGGCAACAAAAAGGAAGTGGTATGGCCCATAGGAGTCTTCTGAGCAAGTGCTGAGGAGGGATCTAATTTGGTAAGTGCCAGAAAATCATACGGAGAGCAGATGAACAGAAAGAGCATGCTGGGGGATACTTAAGAAGATGGTCAAAGGAGTCAATGTCTCTCTGCCTCATTAGATGTTTAATGTTAAATTTTTGAGCATGATGAGTGGTAGATGAAGGGAGCACAGTCAAGTGGTGAACACGTGTTGCTGAACCTCCTCAGTGCCACACTGTGCACAAATGCTTGGCATCTGACATGTGAGCTCAGTCCTCGAGTGGGTGCTGGGGAGGGGGAGAGGAAAGTAAGCTTGTGGATAATTAACTGCAAACGTGGCAGACAACTGTTCTTTTATTCATTTTTTGCTCTTTTTAGAATGTACTTGTAGGTACTCATTCTGTGCCTTAGGCACCTTAACAATCAGTTACAAGTCACAGGCTAAATAAGGGGTGTACCTGTGAATAGATCCACTGCTGCTCAGTGTAGCTGTAGAGAAAGAAGAAAATTGATGGCTTGCACAGAATGATAACAAGAACAGGGGTATGACACACCATGTGGGTACAGGTCCCCTGAGAGACAACATCAGCATCTGATAGGGAGAGAGGGAGGGATTTCTAAGCTAAATAGGTCTCAAAGCAGTGATGGCTTTGTAGGTTAAAACCATCACCTTGAATTCCACCTGGGAGCTCAGTAGAGGTCAGAGAAATGCCCGGAGAGAGGTCTAAATTGCTCCCAGTGTGCAGCCTGTCAGGCTGCAGCATGCTGCGCTGGCTTCAGGCTGCATATTTTGGGAGTGTAGCTGCATGGAGAGAGCATTAAATTCATCCAATCCTCTGTCCTGGAGAGTTGTGGCATGATCACAGCAGTCAGGAAAAGACGCCCATATTATGCTGGGCATAGATGGAAATAGGAGCCCTTGTTCATGGTGGCTGTTTGGCACAGAGGACCGGGCCCTGGCTTGAACAGTGTCCCCAGCCTGCACACTTGTTTCTCTGGCAGGTATGTTGCACCGCCTGTTTCCCACCAAGTCTTTCTCATCTGGTCCGTCATGGCCAGCCTGTCTGGAGCCCCTCTTCGCATGTCAGCGAGGCAGCCAGTGCCTTGTGCTCTGGAGCCAGTGAGGCTGATCCCCCAGATTAATTAGTCTGTTCCAAACCATGTGCAGCTTTTTTCCTCATGGCATGCCCCCACTGGGAATCTAGTTGCTCTGGTGAACTATATACAGAGAAACAAGGGAACCTCTGACATGTGGTTCAGACCTTAGGTAGGCTGGAGCACTCTGTGGCCATTCCGATTGCTCTTCATGGGCTACAGTGAGAGCCTTGGGCTTTACTGCTTATGCATAGTGAGCTTGGATCTAAAATTTTTGATGCCTGTAGCCATTTCCTTGGTGGCTTCTGGGCGTTCACAACATAGCTAGAACAGTGGGGCCTTGAGATGCTGAATTCAGTACCAACCATGATGGTGCACAGGTGGTAACAGCACAAAACCAGCCAGCTTTTAAATCTTTCCACCATATTCCTTGTTCCTTTCTCTTTTGCCTTCTTTGTTCACCTTCTGTTTGACTTCAGTGTGAGGAGGCACACAAAATTGCAAGTGGATTAGCACAAAAGACCTTGTAAGGCTTATTGCTAGTTTTATATTCTTTTCTCACCTCAGTGGGGTTTGTGCTCACAGGTAACCTGAAGCACAACATGTAATGGCTTCCTGAAGCAGTTCTTTGGCTCAGATTCCTTAGCTCTCTGTCTCTTAAGATTAGCACTGGATGGTATTTTTTGATGGTTCAGTGTCAGCAGGTGATACACTGTCATTTCCAGAGCCTGCTTTTTTTTTTTTTTGTTTCTTTGAAACCACAACCTTAAAAAACTTTCTTTTTACTTTTCCTGGCTCTTTATCATTTCATGCTGCAGATCCTGAGGCTGCAAGTAAGTACTAGACCCCTCAGGATAAGAAAAACTCCTGCAGAAAAGATAAAAGTTAAACCTCTCCAGAAACAATCAGATGTCCATAAGCACTTCTGGCTCACTTGTGGATTCTGGGGCTCCCTGACTGAGGATAAACTGGTAGACAAGATAACCCAATAGGTCTCTATGTCATGCTTATATGATCATCTGTTTTTATTTGCACACCTATAGATAGGACTGGGGGGACAAACAGTTTATTTGATGGATTAGGCACTCTTTTTAGTGTGTGTTTACAGACAGGCTTTTCTCATTGTTTAAAATGATCAAATCAATGGTTGGTGTGCAGATGTTTCAGCAGCATATTTCTCACCAGCTAGTCTCTGTTTGGTGAATGATCACTGCAGTCGCATTGCATTTTTACTGCATACTACTTGTTTCAATCCCAAGCAATGTTCATGATAGCAGCTCCCACAGAAGTAGCACATTCATATGACACTCTAGCTTTCTTATGAGCACAAGTGTTCTTGTGTTAATGTTTGAGAAGAACAAATACAATGAATCATAAAAAGAACACTTAAAAAGCTTTGTTGCATAGTAAATTTGCCAAAACAATCATAGACATATTTCAGGGAGATCAAAATGCTTTGCTGATTTGGGTCAAATTTAGTGATTAAAAAGCAAGTATAGAAATGTAAGACACTTCATTTTGTCATTTTCTAAGTGACTATTTTCCTTTTTACTTTGAATGTCATCTTTCATTTTAAACAAAAGTCTAAAATAAATAAAAATTATTAGAAAGAGAAATTTACCCAACAACAAACCAAAGTATTTTTCACTGAAATGAAAAAAGGTATTTGTAGTATATTCAAGTTAAAACTCTGTGGGTTATACTCTAAATTAACCCAAACCTCTGAGGAACTTCCCAATTTGATTGATTTTTCTTCTTTTTATTTTGTTCAGCAACAAAACTGGGGGGAAAAAAATCCTTTACTCTAATCTGGAATACCTGTGATGGTCATTCCTTCAGCAGTACATTAAGATATATGCTTTAAACCCATTTCTATTCAGCAAATTACTTACATCCATTTTAAGATTAATGCTTCAGGGCTTGCTGAAGAGTGAGAGATGATGGGACTGAAATTTAATCAAATTATTAATGTTCATATTTATTTGATATTTATGTTTCTGTTTTTTCCAGGGTGCTTACTCAGAATTGGGTCAATAATGTGTAGCTGATGTGTTCAGTTATACACACTGCAAATATCACACACACACAGAGAATCACTAAGGTTGGAAAAGACCTGTAAGATCATCAAGTCCAACCAGGACAGTTGATCTTTGTCCTAGGAGTTAAAATGAAGAGTAAGCAGTAAAAAAGAAACAGCTAGAGCCAAATATGGAGAATACACATATGCATGTGTGTGTTGTTTTAGAACAAGTCTTTCATCAGCATGCACCTTAACCCGTTCTCACTGGAAGGCACTATGGAAGAAGCAGGACATGTGGACACTGTTCAGGGAGGGACAGTGGTGGTTCTACAGATCAGAATGGGCAGATTCTTAAAAGTCAGAGTTTAAAATCAGCATCCAAAATCTGTTCAGCAAGACTTAAGTATGCTTCTAGGTTTCAGAGAAACTGAGTAAAGAAAAACTCTCATGAGCAGCTAGAGTTTGGTCAGACCAAAAGTCTCTTTAGCTAAATATCTACATCAGTAGGCACTTTCAGGTACCTGGGGCAGATGTAGAAAAGGGTGAATATAGAGTAGGGTCACAGCCCCACTGTCTCAGCGACTTCTTGAGCAAACAAGGTGTCTTTGTGTTTAACAGCCTGTTAAGAATCTGACGGCTTGGGTTTTTATGTATGCAGATCTTGTCCTCCATACATTGGGCTATGAGGAAAAACACACAAATGTCACAAGGTTTAAAATAAAGTAAAGGATATGACTCAGTGTTGTCATCCCAAGTGGAGCTGGGGTAGAGGAGAAGCAAAAATAGCAGTTGTGAGCTCATGTTCTCTGATACTTTTCTACATCATTTGCAGCTGTCTTGTAATCAGCAGAGAGATTCCTTAGAACATTTGCCATCAGTATATATAATCTGTTGATCAGTCAGTCGTAAAATGGTCAAAAGCCTATGACCTTCCCATTGATCTCTTGCAGAATCATAGAATCGTAGGGTTATAGAATCATAGAATAGTTTGGGTTGGAAGGAACCTTTAAAGGTCATCCAGTCCAACCCCCCTGCAATGAGCAGGGACATCTTCAACTAGATCAGCTTGCTCAGAGCCCTGTCCAAACTGACCAATGTTTCCAGGGACTGGGGCATCTATCATCTCTCTGAGCAACCTGTTCCAGTGTTTCACCACACTCATCATAAAAAATATCTTCCTTATATCTAGTCTGAATCTACCCTCTTTTAGTTTAAAACCATTACCCCTTGTCCTATCGCAACAGGCCGTACTGGGTCATTAACCCCTGACTGACTTTTTGTCTGAACATTTCCTTGGACTCTTCAAAGTACTCCAGCCCCTTCCTGGAATGAGATCCAGTGTTACACGTCTCTGAGTGGAGTGGAATGGCTGTTGACAGGCAGAGGTACATACTCCTGAGAGATGCCCAGGTATGACTGGAAGATGACAGAACCGCTGTAATCCCCCAGGTTTGAGCTACTTTGAAATAAAATGAACCAGAAAGGCTTTTTGCACTGATTTCACAAGGTGATTTCAATTATTGAATAACTTTGTATTTCTCTTGTTGACTTGACACCTAAGCTGGGTGGTACTTTCTCTCTCAAGCTCATTCTCATATTGCACGTGTAGCTATTCTTCATACAAGTCAGGACTTTGTTTATGAGACTTGTATTAATTTTGAACCACCTTGTCTGTTCATACAATAATCAGGATTTGCTGTCTGTGAATTACTTTATTCAGCCTTTTCCAGTTTGCCTGTCGGGGGTTTTCAGCTTAGGCACAGTAAGGTTGTGGATTTTTGCTCTATGCTACAGCCAGAGATTTTGCATTGACATATGAATATCCTCCCAAGTGATGCAGTGAGACAAGAATAGTAGGGCTGGGAGATGGAAAGTGAAGTGGAATAGTAAAAATAGTCCTTCAGGTAGATCCCCTTAGACTATTTTGTTCATGTTTCCTGTTTTTATAAGAAATATGGAAATGAGCTGTAAGGACTCAGGGGTTAAGGTCACTCCCACATTCAACCTACGGTGTAGATGTAGCCATTATATTTCTTCTGCTCACAGAGCAGAGGATGGGAAAGTTTTTAAAAAAGAGCGGAGTAAAAAATCCCCTGGCTTGGGTATGGATTTCTGGATGAGTAATTATTAGTGGTAACAACTGCAACATCAACAGTCATGCAATTGCCTTGCTGCTTTCTGAATGGTGAACAGCAAGACACAATGTGCATCTACTAGTCTAAATGAACCAAATTCAATGCTTTCATTCACAAATATAATTGCATATACTTACAAATCAAGCTATTCTATGTGTCCAAACTGATGTGATGATAGAAACAACTGAAAATGTTTATGGATATTCTAATTGGAACAAGCAAAAGGAAATCGGTTTTACAAAGGCTGTGCTTGTGAGGATGGGTTTTCAGTATGCAGTGTTATGTACAGTGCAGTCTTACTGCCTCACTCAATCTCTCTCTCTCTATGTAGTTTCATCACTCAGTTTCTGAGTGCTACACACAAATTACCATTACAAGCATGTGTATATATTGTATAAACAAAAATTATAGCTTTGTGAAAACAGCACTCTTTTGGTGCCTGAGAGTCCCTGCAATCACAGGGCATATGTCAAGTGTATCAACAAATCTGGAAGCATAATCCTTCCTTCCTTAAAGGGGATGAACATAACTCATTCTTAATAGGGCCCTCACGGCAATAAAGGTTAACTGCACACTACCACGGCAGCTATTAGAAGGACCTGCTAAAACCTTAAAAACCTCAGTTAGATTAACTGTTCAGGGGTTTGAAACAGACCGATGCAATCCTGTTCTCGTACAATCTATAAAGCATGAGTAGGAGGACTGGTTAAGGCACTGACGCTGTGGCAATACACAGTAACTCAAGGGTTCATATCTAGATTGGAGCTCATCTAAATCGTTACCTGTAAAAGCAGCAATGCCATGTTACACTATAGCAACCATGGTCTCCTGGGCTGTGCAGCTTGAAGAACCAATAGGAAGTTTTCACATTATATTTCCAGGGCATGCTTTCTTCTCTTTTCCCTTGAAGCCAGCCTGAGCATATTTCTCTTTCCAAATCTGTAAGTCTGCCCAGTCCCACTCATATGGACACCTTGCTGTGGCTTAATGGCCCCTGCGCACAGAGCAATTCTTTGCTCCTACCAGCTGTGCTGTTAAAGACAGCCTTCATCAGAAGCCATTTCTACCCTGTGTTATCATACAGTTTATTTCCAAAAGCTGAGGTAATTTGTGTGTTACTTAAGATGTATTTTTGTGTGTGTGCATGAAAAAGAGAGCAGGGAAAGCAACGGGATGAATTTACATTTGTTGGTGCACTTAGGGAATGGTGAACTCCTGCAGTTTCCAACGGGGACATGTATTCTTCTCAGGTGCTGGTGTAAGCTGTTCCTACTAAAAATCAGAGGATATTGGCATGCTGTAAGCACAGAAGCTGAGCTCTAATTTGGCAGCCTAATTTCCTATATATCCCTGTCTGAAAGCGTTTGCTGGAATTTGGCCCAAAGGATCCCATTTATAATTTGGTCCTATAATTTGGTCCTGAGCAGTCCCTTCTCCTTGGCTGTAGTTTGACCCACAAGCTACATGCTGCAGCATTTTCAGAACCTTTTCTGTAGTCTGAGCAAACTAAACTGGTTCATCCTAATTGCCAAGGTGCTCAGCTTCTTGTAGTGCTTCTTTTCATTGCTATGTGTACTTTGGCCTTCTATCACTTCAATGCAGTATGTTAACCAGATAGGGATTGGTAGCGTGGTTAATGCTAATAAGCAAAAAAAAACCCCAAAAACAACCCCTCATCCATATCCTACACAAGGCTCCTGTATTTTTTTCTTTTTCAGAGCAAATGAAGGGAAGACATAAATGGATTTTATTATTGCCCTTCCAGGACAAATTCATTACATCCGTCTGTCATCATTTCTATGTCCTACATTCCCAGATATCAGTGTTTGATCACCACAAAGTCATTCACAAGTTAAACCTGCCAGTGACTGTCTTACGTAAGATAAAATGAATCTTATTTAATTTAGGGAGGGAAAACATAGATGGACTTTTATCTAAAGTAACCCAAACTAACTCTGCAGCAGAAATGCTGCCATCATTAGCCGAGTATCAGATATCTCTAGAGAAGCATCCAAACTGGTGGCCCAGCCAGGGAGGGAATCCAGGTCTTGGTTACTATCCCTAGAGCACTAAAACACATTGTCTTAGGTGAGGACGCACTGGGCTAACCCTTGCCAAGAAAACAGTTTCTCCCATTGAGAACCCACAGTCTTGTTGAGGGAGATCTCAAGCCATAAGATAAATTTTACCTCAGATGGAACAAATTTCCATCTGAAGATGCCTCCAATGTTGTGTAGAGACCCGTGCCATGTGCCAGGGACACAGTGGTGGTCAGGCTGCTGTGAACATCTAATTGCAGGACTCAGCTGACAGGCAGGTGAAAATAGTACTGGCTGAAGGCAAACTGGAAACCAGATAGTGAAGGGTGTGATGAAGAAAATGGATGACCATGGTATCCTGCAGGCAGACATTGGCTTGGTCTGCACATGCTTTGAATCAGCCAGGACCCTGTGTCTGAACACAGTGCTAGGCATGTCCCAGATCCACAGGTACCCAAGAGGGCTTGCTAGTTAGTGCTCGGCTCTGCGCTTGCTGCAGTCACAGAGCTGCCAGCCAGGTTCACATACAGGTTGAGGGAGTTCCTTTCCTTAATAGCATGGGCAAAACAAGCTTCTGTCACCTGAGAAATATAAAACATCCCCCATTTGAGTGCTTTTCAATAAGATGATCAGTGAGCTACTTCTATGGGGTCTGTGTAAAGTGACAAAGAAAAGTAAATTCATGCATGCTTGCAGCAATCTCTGCATGTGAACTTTCTAAAGGAGTCTCCACCTTCTCTGGGAAATTTCTGTGGGCACACAGATAAAGAGGTTGAACCCCCCCTGGGTTTAATCATTAGCACTGGGCAGTCACCCTTCCATGAACACATGGCTTAGAGAAACAAAAAGAATGCTCTGCAGAAAGAGCATTTTCTTCTGATTAGACAGTTTCCTGTGAATTTCTGTATCTATGCCCCCAGCAGAATCAAAGGGCACTAGTCTTGGCTCCTGCAGAGACATTTCTAGCATTCCAATCTCCTCTTACTAATATCAGTCTTTTGTGTTAAAACATTATTTTTTGGGTTGTTTTGTTTCTGAGAAGTAAAATGGATTCAGATATGATGGAAAGGTTTCAGACCTAGAGGCAGCAGGTCTAAGATGTTGCTGTTCTTTCTGAAGCTCACTGGTACATCCTAAAATATTAAAAAACAGAGTGACTTTACTGAAATCAATGGCAGTGCTGCTGATTTTAATCACATGTTTTTGCTATAGGTTTTTTTTTGTATTTTTCCAGGTCATACAGATGATGAGACCTGTAACAAGAAATGTTTGCTTCATCCTTATCCCCAGATCCTAGATCACTGAGTGTTTTCATTACAGGAGGAATATTATCATTTTACTGTTTGTACTGCCTTCAGACATTTTGCTAAGTGCTATACTGCAATACAATAAGAAGACAGTATTTTTAACCATATATAAACAGATAGTTGTTGCTTATGTAAGTGGAAGAAAGGAATCTGGTCCTCAGCATACCTTTGGTTTTCAGCGTAGCCAAAACAACTGAGTTACTAGTGAGTACTGAGTTAGTAGTGGGAATTTCCTATTATGTTCTGCTTCGAAGTATTAATAATGGAAGAATTTTTAAGTGGACCTTAAGCTGACCCTTATCCTAAGGTCTGACACTTTATGGTGAAGTCTTCCAGTCACCAGCAAGTGCACACAGTTCATTGTTCTTAATAAACTTACCTAGTTCAGCAGTCCTTCACTAGGATAGGCTGAGCAAAGGTAGAGAATGTAAATAGTTGCATTTTAAATAAAGTAAAAGTCTTGAGATTATTGTTAGAGAGTTCCTGTAGTTGCTAGTGTGGGACAAATCTTTTGCAACCATTTGTGATGAAATGGAGGTTCAAAGCCAAGTTACTCAATAGGGTGCAGTGTGTGAAGGACAATAATGCATCACGCGTGGCTGCAAAGCTTCCTTGGGGTCCTCAGGGTGCCAGTCACAAGCTGTAGGTAACCAGGAAGTCTCTCAAACCTCAAGTCTGCTGGCAAGTCCTGGGGGACTGATGGAAATTATAGATTCTTGTAGTTGTTTTACAGCCTTGAGACAAACTGGATGTTCAGAGTAGGCTGATGAAGTTGAAATGTCTAAAGTCCTTACAGCTTTTCTAGCAAGTACTGATTGCTAAATCTCCCCTTGTGCCTCTGTCCTTGTGGGGTTGCAAATATGAATTCAGTTCAGTTGTGGCTGAGAACTAGTCCCTTCTGAAAATTTGTCCCTATGACTTGATTCACTAGAGGGCTAGAAAGCAAATCACTTTTTGATGGAATAGGAGGTTTTAAACCTAGGACCTCTAATCTAAAGATATCCATTAGCTGAGCTAAAAAGACATCCTCTGTTATGCAAGACTTTAACATGTTCATCAACCTGGAAGTGTGGGATAGATGCCATCAGAGGGAGACACAGCACCACGCTGAGGAGGAGAAGTGAGATGTTTGGCTTGCTTAAAGTAGAAAACCTTACGTGTATTGGCAAACCTACTCTGTGCAGGAGGTGAATCTGCCTGAGAAAAGGTTAGCTCTTTTTCCCAGGGGGACTTGCCTTCTGCATGGGGCCTGAGGTACTAATCTTGTTCAGCTTCATGCACCACCAGAAACCAAGATAAATGGAGGCTCAGTGTATAGTTACACCATTCATTTCCATTTATTCAGACCTAGCATGGCATCTGCATAGCTCTACTTCATGCTGTGTACACTTATTTTCAGTAGTTACTTACCCAAGGTCATGAGAGACCATCCTTGCTCTTCCTGATGAGTAAATAAAGCCACAGCAATATAATACAGGAAAAGGACAGAAAGATGAGAAAAATGTATATTTTTTTTTGTTAAATTAAGGTTTTTCTACTTCTCCGCATTTGCTTCAGGCTGTCCATATGAAAGGAGGGCATCCACAGGAAGAAAAGTTGCACAGTGTGAAATCAGATGCATAAGGATGCAGGAACAACTTTTGCACAGAGAGGATGGAAAATACATTTTTCCTGGTATTGGAAAACTGTTTCTCCAAGTGGAAGAATCTCAGCATAAAATGAGTGCTGAAAACATTTGACCTTAACTCATAATTGGACACTAGACTAACTTCTTCCAGAGACTGACATTTATCTGTTTAAGTGGGGGTAGCTCATACTTGTGCATTTTCGCCTCTACTTCCATGGTTTCAGATGCTCAATGAAATGAAGAGCAGAAGCAATGCAAAAGACACATAAGTGCTGCTTTTGGACTATTTTTGGCTTGAACTGAAACAGCAGGTGGTTTACGCTAGTGTGGTGGGTTGACCTTGGCTGGACACCAGATGTTCACCAAGCCGCTCTATCACTCCCCTCCTCAGCAGGGCAGGGAGGGGAGAAAATACGATGGAAAAAAACCCTGTGAGTCAAGGTAAAGGCAGTTTAATAAAGCAAAAGCAACAGCCGCATGCGGAAGCAAAGGAAAACAAAGGATTTATTTTCTACTTCCCATCAGCAGGTGATGTCCAGCCACTTCGCAGGAAGCAGGGCTTCAGTATGCATAGTGGTTTCTCTGGAAGACAAATGTTGTAATAATGACTGCCCCCCTCTCCTCCTTCTTTCTCTTAGCTTTTATTGCTGAGCAGACATCATAGGGTATGGAATAACCCTTTGATCAGTTTGGGTCAGCTGTCCTGGCTACATCCCATCCCAAGGTCTTGCCCACCCCCAGCCTACTGTTGGAGACACAGCCTTGATGCTGTGCGAGCACTGCTCAGCAGTAGCCAAAACACTGGTGTGTTATCAACACCTTTCTAGCTACCAATACAAAGGACAGCACTATGAGGGCTGGTATGGGGAAAATTAACTCCATCTCAGCAAGGCCCAATACAATCAGTCAAGGAAGCCTGCTCAAGAGGGCTGGGGAAATGCTCAGACTTTTAATTGCTTTTGGAACCAAACCTTGAATTCTCGGCTTTTCTGAGTTCATACATCATGATATCCATCCACCATACTGTTAACCTTTTGGAATCGGTGCTTGTAAATTTATGCACGGAGATGCTGCTGTTCCAGATTTATACTAGTCTCATTTAACTAACTTTCAGGGACTCTCCCTACGCAATTCTTATAAAAGAAAATCAAGAGAGATGCATTTATGTCTATCATTAAAAAGTGAGCCTGACTGCTCAACAGTTTACAAGAAAGGAGACTCTTCAGCTCCAATGCAGTGAAAAATCAGATAGAAGCATATTTCATGTTTACTGAAAGCAACAGGACCTTCTAAAGAACTGACAATTGATAGCAGATGTTTTCACCAGCTGTGAAAAATACATCTCTTCTATACCACTAGGTTGTTAAAGATATGCAGCAATTTTCTGGCACAAAATGAAGGGTCTAAACCTTTCCAATACTCATTGTGTTGTTATTCTCATGCTATACATGTGAAATGACCATTTACTTATCAACTCTTACTCACCTTAGGAAGGAGAGGAACTTGTTTAAAAATAATTCAAAATGCAAAATAACGTACTGCTGCAAGCTGAATTTGCTTAATTGTGTTATTCTGATAAGGGTGCAGGCTTTGTTATCTCCCCTTACTTCATTAAGATTACAAGGAATGTTTTTAAAGGACATTTTTTACCACTTCTCTATACTCAGCTGAGTAAAATGAGTTTCATCACAGTATGTGTGGGAATTCCTTGTCCAGGTAATAGAAAAGGATATACTGACCTTTCTGCTACCAGCTATGTATATTATTAAGTAAATGGATTACTGGCTACATATTTCTCATCTATGACAACACCCAGGTTCAAACACAGGCCTCTTTCTGCAACAGCTGTGGTAGCTGAATATAGAAAAAATTGTTCAGCTATGGACCTAGGAGAAATATTGTAATGCGGCACGATGTGATTTTGGGGTATAAAGCTAGACAAGTATTTTGATTTTCTGCTTTCTGCGTACCGGACTTTTTCATTTTTAAGAATTTGTCATCTGCAGAGACAACTGTCATTTTGTGTGGAAAAGCTCAGGCAGTTTGTGATAGAAAACACATGTGGGTCATATACTTGCTATTGTATTTTACTTCAGCTCTTTCCTCCATTATTATTTTTCAACAATCTGAATAAAAGACATTTAGATTGGGGGTATAAATTGTTCTCTGTAGGTAGCAACCATTAACACTAATGAAACTTAGTGATCAATCTGCATTTGAAGAATATCGTGGGTGTCACTCACACATCCTACGTATCACTCTGTGCAGTATTCCTATAGCTCCAAGCAATCTAATTGGGCTTCGGACTCATTGTGCCAGAGCTTGTGCAGACATTGCAGAAGAACCGTTCTTGCCCTGAAAGCTTCCTTGCTCCAGACATCATCTGCTTCTGAAACATGTAGCACCTCCAACATAACCAAATAAAGACACTTTCATCATTCTCTGCAGCACCCCACATCCCAGAAAGCAATGGGAGCAGAATCACTAATGCAGATCTCACACAGATGAATGTATCAGTATGGTCAGGCTGATATTAGCTTTGCTGCTGCTGTTACAATTACTCTCGCTTCCTGAGTTCAGCTGGAATTAAGTCCTATTTAGGTTTTAGGTTCCAGACCAAAATGTTTTGTGTGTCATTAATCCAAGGGGAAAAGGATTTTTCATTTTGTAGTGTCCAGATATTAAACTCTGGTGTGACAGCTCAGAGAAAATAAGAGGGAGAAAGATGCTGCTCTGATTCCTGCATCTTTGTATATTCTCCCCAGTGTTACACATCTAGTGCTTTGTAAAAGCAGTGCTTTTCAAAAAATGAATCAGTATGCAGGCTTGACAGTTTCTCCTCCTTTCTTCCCAAAAAGAGTCCTTGTCTTTTCCTCTTGCTTTTCTCCCCCCCATCCCTTACACCAGGCAAGCAGAACTCTCAGTGTTCACTGCACACTTCTGTCAAGGTTTTAGGTAGGATTAAAAACATCTTGTAATGCACAAATGCTTTGTTCCCCAGTACCTGATGGAAACAAAATGCTGTTTCTTACCATTTTGTATCAAGAGCTTTCAGTTAGCTTAAATCTGCAATGGCAACACACATTTGGATTTGGCCAGGGTTTCTAGAAGCAGAATTGTAATGTTTTTTTATCTTTTTGTAAGTAGCTGAAATTCAGATATAAGGTTTAATTTCCTTTGAAGTTGTAATGCCAACCACAACACATGCATTTAATAAGCTAGCTTAAAATCTGTCTTTAAAAATACTACTACATTGTAAAGTAATGGTCAGAAACCATGTATAATAGGGTTACTGCACGTTGTGAGCTACTGTTTCCTAACAACACAAAAAAATAAAGAGACAATCAAGAAAGAAAAAGAAAGAACCCCCCCTTCAAATCGCAAATCTGTTTTTCTCCACAACTGCTGATGTTTTATCCCTGTTGTAGGTTCTTCTCCTTTCTCCTCTCCTCTCCTCTCCTCTCCTCTCCTCTCCTCTCCTCTCCTCTCCTCGTTCCTACCTTTTCTCATTTTGTGTTTCACTTTTTTACACAATGAAACTTAACAAATCCATTTCAACTCCTATATGCAACCTCTTTTATTTCCTTTCCCTATACGTTTAATATCAACAACTTTGAAAAGAAAGAATTTGCATTCAGCAATATAGTGATATAATGACCACTTCCAAATTAATCTCCACCTTCTATGAAGGTTCCTGACTTTGTCTGGCAGAATAAAGATCTTCATTAGTTCTCATCTTTCCTCCAGATTTATGTAACTTTTGGCTCCCATCTAAAACTTCCTTCCTTGCCCTTTCTTTTTCCCCCAAGCACACACATACAGAGTGTCTGAGTTTTGGAAAGAACCAACTGGCTTCATGGGCATTTTTCCCCTTGATATTCTCTTTGATGTGAGACTCTGTTGACACATTTTCATTGCCTGCTACCAAAAAAAAGGAAGTTTCATGGAGTAAATAAAATCTTGCACTGCTGGGTCTTAAAATGATAGCTCCTTGGGATCCTGGGAAGAGTTTAATTACTCAGATTGGTAAACAGGTCTGTGAGATTTAGGCCTAGGAAACAGCGCAGGAAGAATTAGGGAGAACAAAGGAGCCTATGAGTGTAATAAATCAAATTTCAAATGTCAAATATGACATTTGACTTACTGCCAAAATTGTTATCCAACGTAGTAAAATATGGTTAACACGAACTGAGTGATCACAGAAAATAGGGCTGGAAAGGACCTCAGGAAGGCATACAGTTCCTCATTCTCCTCCGATGCAGGATCTCACATATCTATCCTATGCATGGCAAATTCTTACCTCATCCATGCTTAAAAGTCTTCACTGTTGGATATTCCACATCTTCATCAGGCAGTCTGTTCCTGTACAGTGTTTTTTATTGTTATAAAGTTATTTCCTGGTGTTTAACATCCATTTCTTTCACTGTACTGTATCTAAATGTCCTTGTAGGAAAGTAGTTCTGACCTCACATCACATCCTTTCAAGTCACAATAACTTAAATGAAGCCAACAGTGGGAGACCATCACAAGGTGAGAAGTAGGCCGTTATCTTTTAAGATCCTCCCACTATTGCTAAAGGAGGTGATACCACGCTGAACATGAGCATCTCGTGCTGGGACTTGGACAAGGCTAGTAGCATGACAGGGAGCTGCTTCTGCAAGCAATTTCTGAGATCGTGAGCTGCATGTCTCCAACATAAGCAGGTACCATGTACTCTTAGCTTTGAGATACCTAGCAATGTTCAACCTTGCTGATGCTCTTGTATTATGATTTTCCAGCCTAGATTGGGCTTTTTGGAGCCTGTGATATCCCAGAAAACTGGAATGAGCTTGCCCTCTCTCACAAAAAAAAGGAGTTAGGATAAGGAACCTGTGGCCTGTATTTCCAATTACTTTTTTTTCTTTCACCATGGAAACATATTTCTTCTTTTGTTCTGGTAGGAAAAAAAGGAATTTGGAGGCCACGACCTTGCAATCCAAGCAAATGTTCTTCCCTTTTTCAAATAAGACAGCTCTGCCTGTGGAAATGTCTTTATCCCTGGCACGCCAGTCACTTCTGAGTGGACTCCATCAGAGTTTCTGGTTAGCAGGCAATGAGCAGACCCAAACCTGCAGCAGATGGCTATCACTCCCTGCTGACTGCTTCAGTGTTGTCTGGGAGCAGAGCGCAGGATGGTGTTGGGTCAGCAATGCCTTCTGCATTTCACCCCAAACCTGGCTGCCTGGAGGGGTAAGTAAATACTCAGAGAAAACGGTTACGAAGTTTTGGATGTGGCTTCCCCAGTTCAATTCATATCGGAGATCTGCAATCCCTGTGTGTGGGAGATTTGCAGAAGGGCTCTCTCTGAAGGGGACAACATGGATCAAAACCCGGGCTGAACCACAAGTTAACCTGCCACTCACTTGTTGCCAGGAAGCTCATATTGAGTGAATGCGACTTTATGCCCAGGGTTTCACGTCCAAGGGAGTGGATCAGCCCTGTTTAAAGGGTGCTGTTGTGTTGTAACTGAGAATAGGGATCTCTCAAGAATTGCTTTTGCACCCTCGACCCCAAATTCCTGCAATTCAAAGCTCAGCATCGAAACCTGATCCCTGACTTCCTCAGTTTGAGCTGTATCTAAACACCATTTGTCTTGTTTGCCTTGACTGGTAGTTAGGGCCCCCCCAGGAGCCAGAGGTACTTCCAGACCCTTGCAGGTCAGCCTAAGGTCACTGAAACCACTGGGGAGCGGGTGGTTTCACCTGCAGCCCACCTTCCTGCTCCCAGGGTGAGGCACGGGCAACAGCTCCTGGAAGTTTGGGTGCAAGTCACGGGGCAGCCCTCACACCCCCTCCTGCTCTCCTGCTTGCTGGAGCACTCCCGCACGACAGCCTCAGATGGCAGGCTGTTATTAGTTGCTGCCTGTGGGAAGAGCAACAAGGGAGCCAGGCAACTTACAGAGATGGAGGAGGCACAAGCAGCACGTTCTGGCTTTTGAGCAAGGAATGTTAATGAGAAAGAAGATGATAAATATTTGCGTTCATGGTTTTTCGTTTCACTTGCTTGTGCTTTACACTCAGGGAACATTTTCCTCTTGGTATAAAGTGCTGAGGCAGGTTGGAGAAACAAACATCTGACAGCCTCATTTGGCTAAGATTAAGTATACAGAAATTCATTTCACATATCACTGCTCTGTGTTCAAACTAAACACCACCACCCTCCTTCGGCCTAATTTGTTTGTTCTAGTTGGGCTTGGCCGTGAGGGAAACCCTAACATGGCAAAAGACATGGGTCCAAACCAAGCAGGTCCACAAATATGCTTGAACTGCGGGGTTGTGTTTTGTCTCCACAAATCCCCTCTTTTTAGCTCCTCTTTCTTAATTTTCCCTCTTTCCTCACCCATTTGCATTCAGATTAGGCAGATCCCCCCTCCTCCATCATGCTGCCTGTGTGTAAGCACCAGGGGCAGACTGAGAACCGCAGGAGACACTGGTCGCTCTCAGCCCTTGTGTCTGCTGCGACACTGTGCCTTGCAGCAGCCGAAAAGCCCCATCCTAATCACAACACCCACAGCCCTATGCCAGTTTGTGCCTAGTCCTCTTGGGAGGGTGCCACCCAAGAGGCCCCTCGAAGATGCAGGGAGTTTAAGATTTTCTACAAATTTAAGCACATCAGGACTGAGCTTGACCAGTCTGAGAGATTTAGGCAGGTGTCAAGTACCTTTCCCACAAGGCAGCTAATTCCTGTCAAACTCCAAAACCAGAGGTACCAAGGTGTCTCAATAGAGTACGAGTGTATTTTCTTAGCCTGAGAAGAAGTCATAATTTCATTCTTGGAAATTGCACCCCCTTCTTGCTGATCGACTTTTGCCCTCAGAAACATTTGCCTTAGTGAAAGTAAGTGAGTGAGGGCAGACAATGGGAAATGTTGATGAGAATGATCATGTTTAGGAAAAGTAACTGGAAACTGAAAATAGGGCAAAATAAAATGAATATTTCTGATAAGGTTATGATAAGGTGCAGGTCACAGATAAGGTGAATGCAGGATTGTTATCCACTAAATCCCACAAGAATGGAAATCAAGAACACTTGACAAAAACTAATAGGACAGTAGTTTAAAACAGGGAAAGAAAGCAGCTATTCACACAGTGGATAGGGAACTTCTGGGATTTGCTGGCCCAGCAGGTTGCAAAGGCAAACAGCATCAGTGGGCTCAAAATGGGATTGGAGAAATTGCCAGACAACAGAGCTGTAAATGTACACTAAAGGGAACAAGCAGGGGTTCATTCCCTAATATCCTGATCCAACAAAGGTGAATGCTGAGGAACCACAAAGGGACAGAGGAAAGCGTCCAGGTTGGTGTGCTCTCCTCGATAGTCTCTCACCTTACCCCAGCTGGGACCAGAGTGCTGGGTTGGGGGGACTACTGCTGTGGCCCAAAAGGTTTGTTCCTGTGCTCTAATAGTAGGCATATCATGGGAATAAAAAGTACAGTTACCTGTCTGTTTGTCTAATAAGTGCAAGATTTTATTCACTATATTTTACATCACTAATAAACTTTTGTCTAGGCTGAAATGCACAACACATTAAAAATAATCCCTACTATATTAATGGATATTTTGGAACAGCTTTTTACTCTAGCGTGTGTTATTATTTTTTTTCTTTTCAGAAAAATAAAATGATGTCTTTAATTTAATTTATTTAACATTTTGGGTTGAGTAATTAAGAGCCTTAAGAAAAGCCATAATGCTCATCTAACCGAGGAACTTAATCACAGTTCTGTTAGGCTTTCTTTAAAAAAATAAAACCCCTGTTAAATAGATTACTGCTTTTTTAATTAGATAGTTTAATTACAGCTTGTTAATGGGAATATTACATAAATGGCTCTCAAAACCACACATTCCCATGCATTATCACAGAACAGAGAAGTTGCAGGTGTCCTTAAAGGAGCAACTTTCAATATGGGTAAATGGAAAGAGAACAAAACGCCAGAACAAAACAGCTCCTAAATGGTACGATGGCATCTTCATAAGGGTAGCCATGGCTGTTGGGATGTGGTGACACTACAGCAAGTTACCAACATAAACAAAGTTGGTTGCCTGAGCATTTCAATTCCAGGGCTTTCTGTGTGTTTCCTTTATACTGTTGTAAATCTGCAACTGTAATTATCAATCATTTTACTTATAAATCCATCTAGCTGTGCTGCAGAGTCACATACAGCTTTAATATTGGAGGTTTGAGCAGTATTTCAAGGATTTTCTCTGTCTTACCATGTGCTCTTTAAGTCACAAGCCTTTTACCATTAAAAAAGGGAAAATAAATTATGTTGAAATAAAATTAATTCAACTTCCTTCAGAGCTTTCAAGATTCCAGTTAAAAGACTGAGTTGTTACATAATTGCTATTATACACACACAATAGTATTCATATATGTATATGCAGGCATGTGGACACATACACATAAACATCATTGTGCTCTGTGTGTGTGCATTTGAATAAACATTCATTAGGCAAAACACCTATTGCTCCTGCTTATATCTATTCGAATGCCAACCTTGAAAAATCAGAAAAAGGGCAGATATTCAAAGGATCATTGACCAGAAATTCCAGGTAGTTTAAACAGGGTTAGAAAGAAAGGTAACCCCAAACTCTTTGTCACTTTGGTAATCTGGGCTTTGTAGACAGATACACTCCCGCTTGGACATGTATGTGTATATGTAAGCTATAAAAAGCACGTGAACACATCCACATCCAGGTATCTGTACCTATATTTGCAAGTGTGCACTTGTCTTTATTTAACAAAGAAATATACAGTGCACTCACACACACTGTTACAGCTGGGATTGAAGATGTGCCACAAACTATAATATATACATATTCAGCAGGGTTTAAGATTGATTGGTAAGGTCTTTAAATACTGAAGAGAGAGAAGGTGGTTATTTGAGTTTGAGTATATTTGCTACTTATGAATGTAGAGGGAAATATTTCCTAGACTACAGCAAAGGGACAAATAAGACAGTAGAAAAATTCTGGCTGGGCCAGAGAAATAAATTGAAATGAACTGCAGAGCTGCACTGATTTATACTAAAAGATAAGAGAGTGAGGCATTACTGAATGTACGATCTAGTAAATGATGTTTGCTTGGGGAATGGTAGGATTAACTTAAAAAAAACCCACAATATCTAATTTTGGGGGTTGGAAGATGGCATATTTCTACTTCTGATGAGTCACTTCTATTCATAGAAGCATACACAAAATACAGTTCCTTGTACCAGCTTGACTTCTCCAAAAGATCTATGTCTGTCCCAAGGAAGATTATGACATTTAGGCCTTATTTTCCTTTTCTCTCTTTCTAAGAACTTCACTGGGTGGATTGGATCGATATAGACTTGTTGATTCACAATCCTTCTGTCATTCCTGATACATAACCTCTACAAACTCAGTGTAGTGGGAAGTTTTTCCTTATTCAACAGCTGGGAAGAGGGACTTAGAAGTCTTATAAAGCTTCTGGCTGATGGAGACCTTTACCAGAGGGAATATTGGGCAATCGCTCATCTGCTTGGAGAGTCTTGCCATGTGATTTTTTGTCATCAGCAAACTTGCTGAGGGTACACCCTGCCCCATCATCCAGATCATTAATGAAGATGTTAAACCGGATCAGACCCAGTATTGACGCTGGGATATACTGTTAGCTACTGGCCTCCAGCTAGACTTTGCACCATTCATCATGACCCTATTCCTGTGTTATGTCCCCTGTTCCTCTGTTAGCATTTTTATAATCCTTCTAACATACTTGAATGGCATCTCATGCTTGTTAAGGCCTGGGGAGAGGGGGATTGCAGTCTGGGCTTTATTTTTGTGTTTGTACAGCTACAAGGAGGTGAAGGCATCTGTGAGGAGACTAGCCTAGCTCAAGAAATCTGGGTTCAGCACACAACTTTGAACTGTCTCATTTGAAGAAGTGCCCTAAACTCTGTTTCCACACTACTCAGCAGCCCCTTTTTATCAGCTAACCTTTTAAAAAGGAGTAGTCACTGTAAATCCTGTCACCAGCGACATGCATGCTGGAAGGAGTGGTCTAGCACTAACAGGGCTTTGTGCTCATGCAAGAGACCACTTGCTCTATGTGATTAGAGGATTTGGTGAACTCCATGCAGTGACTGCTGTCTCCTCAGAGGTGTCCAAAACAAGCCATTAGCATTGGTGCTCACAGTCTACTTTGGCAGGGGCTGGCAGAGATTGCCAGAGGAAAGCATTAAAAACAGTTTAGCAAACAAAATCAGTTTGCGTCAAAAAATGCAATTTCCTAGAATATGAAGGACTTTTTTAAAAAAAAAAAAAAAAGCAGCAACTTAGGTCTGCCACAAGGAGATCTCTGACTGCAGCTAACTCTTGAGTTTTAGGAGGATGGTGGCGAGTTGTTGCATGTGGTCATTTTGAGGGGAACTGTTTCAGGTGAAATTTCAGAATATCAGTATTACCTGAGAACTTGAAGACCTGCAAACTTGTATTTCTGCCACTTCTAATGGAGGAAACGTGTCTAGAGAGGGATACTTGCATTTCCTAATCCATTTCATGACCCTGTCAGTTCATTTGCTGTTTGTTAGGCAGGAATCAGTGTTCTGTCAGAACTATGTTTCTGCTCAGTGCTCTGAAAACAGCTAAGACAGCCTTTTTCCAGTAAGAAATCTGGTCCCAGACAGCCAAAACTTTGTCATTTCAAGTCTGGACCAATTCATTGCTTTTCCTGTGCTCCTGAAACTACCTGAGAACTTCTAGACTGGAATGAAACTCCGCAGAAATCAAAATAACATTTTCCATGACCAGCAGATTGTATCAGTGTTCAGAGAACTGCACTGACCGCTAAATAGATTTTCAGTTGAAGTGTCAGGCAGTGGTTTGGACTTACAATGATTTGGCTTAATAACCTGCAAGGCATTCCTCCCAGCTTCGGGGGGAGGGGATGTTTTATGGTGGTTGGTAGGGTTGCATACAGTGTTGTGTGCAGAGTGTTAGAGGTCATGCTTATTTCAAAAATTTCTACACATTTGGTATCATAAAAGACCCCTAGATACCACAGTAAAGAAGTAGATAGACAGATTCTAATATGAGTCAGGATCAGAGCTTATTGTACGGTACTGCAGGTCCTTGGCAGAGTCAGCCTTTCCGTAAATCAAATAATGCCTCGGCATGGAGCTATGTGCTGGCATTTTTCTTGAATCAGTACATCAGTAGTTTAACATACCATAAAACTAAGCAGTGTAACGATGACGATAATTTTCTACTATATTAGTTGCCAGAAGCCTGTGCATTTTATAAGAAAACTGCCAGATACAAGATTTTGTTACATTTAGCTCTTCTGAGGATTTATAGGTTGGTGGAAAAAAGTGCTGTTGGTGAGAAGGGAACTCATACAAGTGGGAGTGACATTTGCTTTGGAGTAAAATTTGTTTTCACCTTAAAGAAAAACAATAACAAAAAAGTAGGAAAGTAACAAAGATATATGCTCACAGGTATGCTGGAGGAAAAGCTGCATCAAAGGAGTCAGAGCTGGTCATCTTCATTTAATTCAACCTCTGGTTTTATTTTGTTGCCAAGACTCTAATATCTCCAGACTTTGTTAAACAGCTGCTAAAAGACTGCAGATTATTTTGATCCTCCTTTTCATCTGAGTACCTGGCAGGTTTGCTGCCATAGCCCAGAAGGAACCTGGGCTCAGGAAGCAGCACTGTTGTCTGCTGACAAGCCTGATACAAAACTGTCCTCCAAAGATCTGCTGCAGCCACTCTCCTGAGCTTCTCTCTCCTTATTTTTACTGTGGCTTTTGTCACTGTCTGTTCCTGGCTTGCTGCTCTCAACGTGAGCTCCTCCTCTAATTCATGCTACCTGGAAGGAGGTCCTGTCTCACTTCACATCACTGTGTCTTTATCTTGTTTTGCATCTCTGCTAGGAGTGTGCTTCATCATGCTTGTCTCTCTATTTTCTTTAAAGTCTCTTATTAAACTCGTAAGTGAAAGCTGTGTTAATTTTTCACTTTATAGCCTGGTTTAATGTAACCTATAAGTTATATTCACTGCTGTCTCTCAGTTTTTAATCCCAAATCATTTTAGACAACAGTTATTTTGAAGGATGCTACACAGAATGAGTTTTATTGTATAGTCTTGTTACACACAAGAGGAGCAACTTCTTCCTCTTCACTTTATGGGTTTCATAATCTATTTCTTTTAGCACCTCAAACAACACGACACCAACTTTGAAGTGCATAAGGAAAAGGGAGCTGGACTGAGAATGGTTTTGGTGGTGACAGAGAGAACACTATACCCTGCCTCTTTGTAAGCGATTCAGATAATGCCACCTTACCATTTGTTTAGTGAGAGATCCTAACACAAACTGACCAACTCTGTATAGGAAAGTCATCACGTCCCAGAGTGTATTTGTGGGCCTCATGGCCCCTTCCAGCCTTGTGAATGGGGACATGTGGTTGTGCATCTTTCCTATGATGCTCTGGAGTTTTCTTCCTTAAAGAGGTAGTGGTTGCTCACCCTGGTGCCTTGCCAGAGCAGTCATCTGACCTGTAAACCTTGAGCACAGGCACAAATAGGACATAACTAATCTGCAGCTGCCATGAGATACTGCAACATTGCTTCCCAGTTAAAACATTCTGGGTTTGGTCATGTGTTTTTTTCAAGAATTTACATGAAAGGTACATTCTCCCCTCCTGCCCTGGAACTATTCTGAAACAAAAGCAAAACAATTTTGCAAGAGTTTCCTTAGTGAGTCCCACAAAAACTAATTGAGAAGAATTCAGAAAATCTTCTATGTTAGTTTGACATTTAGGCCCAGGGTAAACTACCATCCATTGCCCATCTGGCTGCATTACTGCAGGGGAAAGAAGTGAGAGCACTGCCCAGGGAAGCAGCTTCGAGCCTGCCTGGCATCCATCTGGGGTTCAGGCTCTAGCCCTTCTGTTGTTTTCTCCCTGGAACATTACTCATATCCTGGACACTTCTTCTCCCTCCTTGGATTTTACATTCTTCAGATGCTGGTACCACTATTCTAAACCCAGTCTTCCTAATCATTTAGACCTCCTTCCCCATAACTACAGCAATTACATAGGGCTTGGGTTTACTGGGGGCTGCGCAAACATAGGCTAATTAATTACAACTAATTATACATCTTTAGTTTTTTTAATCCTTGTTTTCACACCTCAAATTCTCCAGCTTCCTAATTTTTTGTTTGTTTTTAAAACCTATTTACTAATTGGAGGAGGGGGAAGAAAGCGTAACCTGGTGTAATATGCCATTTTTGTATAATATGAAGTTTATTTCAGTTACAATTTAAAATTTTCAACATTTAAAACAGGACTGGACTGTATAATTCGGTTGGCTTCTCCATGTTGTCAGCATCTTAAATCAACTAACAGGCTCAGCTCTGTGTCTGCAAAGGTCTGGTTAAAGCCTCCATTTCCTGCAGGATTGCAGGGTCCATTTGGCAAGCCATAGGGCCGCTTGTCTGTTGGACTCTGCTGCTTGCAGATGCCCCCGAAAAACCTCTCATGCAACACTCTTAAATTTAACATCAGCAGAATCCAGATCTGAACATTAGGACTTTGCAGGTTCAGGTCTGAAAAACAAAACCAAAGAGATTTGCACTGCCTCATCCTGGCATGTAACGAGAATGACTTTCTCCTTAACCAAGTGTGAAAGTTAATTCAGATAAAGTATGAGACAGGAATAAAATGGGAGAAATACATTTTAATTAGAATGTCAGCAAGATAATGCAAACCAAATCCTAAACTCCCCACCATTAAGGTTTCCCCACTGAGCCCTCCTGCCATTATTCCTCTCTCCTTCTGATTGCTTTTTAATAACAGCTTCTGTGTGGCCTTTGTAAATAATCCTCTCATTACAGGTTTGCTTGAAACATGCAATCAATTTATTAAGGTATTTTCTAGGAGAAATTAGCAGGTACAACAAAGCATAATTATTCTGGTACGCATTCATTTTTAAAACCAGAGGTTGACCAGGTGCCACCGTTGCTTCTGCCAACCTTAGCAATCACTTCAATGGCATTCAAATCACAGCAATATTCAGATTAATCCAGGCTCGGGAGGCAATGGCATTTTCAGGAAGACTGAAAGACTGGAAATTATCTTCATTTTCCCCTCAGAAGTAGTCTTTGAAACAACTAGAAAAATTGTATTTTTGATTAAGTAATTTTTTTGGTATTGTTTTTATATGTGTATGTGCGTATGTTGTTTGATCCCTTCTTTGATTCTCTATAAAAATCAAAAAGTAAAGATTGAGAGGGAAGACAGAAAATACTGTAAATCTTTCTTTAGATTTAAGATCAATGTGTAATAAATAATGACATAGTAAATGATGGACAACTTCCTCTGCCAAAAAGGGAGACCACAACAGTAAGGAGGATGAGTTCAGCTGGGTGGCATGAGGGAACTCAAGACTCCTCAACTACCATTCCTCTGTGGAACAGAAACACCAACCTGAGATGGAAGTATTTTTGTTTTGAGTTTTATAGCAGAAATTTCCAAGTTTCTACATAAAACAAAAGAAACTTTTTTTACCATATTCAGTAATATTTTAGTTCACAGTGTCTAAGATGAACCATGTGGAGCGAATTACTAGTCTCCAATAGCTCTTCATTTGTAATTGAGAAATGAGCTTGGTATATGTGAGCTATTTCCTGGTTAACAAATGTATTCATGTGAATTACCAAGTATGACTGGAAATAAATGGTTACCTGAGAGAAATATATAGGAATATGAGGATCCAGCTATTCTTCCAGGGTGGCAGGAAGTCCATTCATGGCAGGACAGAGGCAAAGAAGAGAAATTATACTGGGCGTTTGGAAAATGAAGGCTTCTTTTTGAGGCAGAGAGGAACAGGGCATTTTTTCATTGAAGGAATTGATGCCAAAGCTGAAAGCTTTGCTGTAGCTGCTTTACGAAGAAGAAGAAAATTACATCTGTTGTCAGAGAAATCACTGCAACATCCCTTATCATCAGAAAAAGTACACTTAATATATGACCTAAGTATTTTTAGAAAACAAAAAGTTGGGGTTTTTTTCTTTTTTTTTTTTTTTCCATGCTGTATGGTTAAAGTCAAAAACTGAGCCTATGAAATGAAAAAAAAAATCATCTTGGCATTTTGTCTGGATCCTTTCTCAGTGAACTTGATATTTTGGTTTCAAGCTCAAAATTCATTTCTTCAGACCGTAGAAAGGTAACCCTGCCAAGTGCATGAAAAGCACACCACCTCACTATTGCAGTGAAAAATAGAGAGGAATCAGAAGTCAGCTGGTCATTATTGATGTTGCATTGCTCAGAAGATAAAAAGGTAACACAGCTGGCTTTCTCTGCATTGTTGACAATATAATGTTTCCAGCAAGCTAATCAGAAATTACTCAGAAGACATACTGAGAGCACATAATGGGAAGTACCATGGTTCTCTTCTGCAATGTTGCTTCTCACATCCAACCACATTTTAAAATGATGTAGAAATTACAGCCTCAAAAATCATGTCTGACTGTAACTGAGAATAAAGTCAGCAAAGTCAGCTGAAAAATGCTATTTCTACCGTTGCATATTTATTCCTTCGAAGGTCTTATTTATATAGGTAGAAATAATCTTGCCCTCTAACTTCTGTTGTGAATTGCCTAGGCAACTCAAAACACGTCAGTTTTTCTGGTGAATACTGGCCAAAGAATATATGTGCTTCAGTAGAAATAATTTTTAATTCAAGTATGTGAAAATCTGTTGTGGGTTTGTATCAGTTATTTTGTTCTCTTCTGAAAAGTTATATGCAAACTGAGTTTAACCAGTAGCTGGCTACTAAATGCTGAAGCTCGGCCTTGTCTCTAGCATAAATGAGACCACAGATTGCTAAAGAGCTATTAGCAGGGCCCTATATAGGGAAGGCTTCTGGTCCTAAGGAGTGATAGCTTCTGGTTATTTCATGTGGCTGACTTCAGTAGGAGGGGTTTAGGATTTGTTACCTAGGAGGCTAAAGTCCCACGAATATTTGTACAATGTACATGCACAGAGCATTGTACAAGTGCGTATTGAAAAACAAAATGGGATGAATTAATAAACATACTGTTACAAGCACTACCTCCCTGGGGAGATTTGAAGCAGAGGCTTACAGGAGAAGCTGTTTAAATTTGAGCTTCTTGAGCTGTCTAGTTCTGTTAATGGAAACCATTAGCAGCAAATGCTAGCATCAGGGGGAGTAACCACGTATCATCATATTGTACCCTTGGTGTTACTACAGATCACTGCATCACATTTGTACATGGAAGGCCCAGTTCTTGTCAAGCATCAATGTCATTAAGGTCCAAAATGTGAAATCCTGACCTTTAAAAAGTGTGACTGGGCTTTAGGAAAACATAGATGAAATGAAAGCTACAACCAAGTTATGGGTTTCAGTGGCAAAAAGAAAAAAAAAAAAAGGGATTTCGCTTTACCTGTGACTTTATTCTGTGTTTTTCCTTGTTATATCTCTGACTAGGTCTTCTGCTAAGATTTAATCTTGTCCTAGTGTTCTCTCGCTAAAACCTTTCATTGCTTTCAGTTCTCAGTTCAGATTCCCTCTGTTCAAAGGCTGTTCTCATCTTCCTTGCACCTGTGAGGAGTGAACCCAATTTTGCTGCTAAAAGGCAGCTGCATTTAACCAGCTGATTCCTAAAGAGATCCATCAGGGCTCATTCTGGCAGAAGAAATTCTACGTTACTTGCACTCTTTCTCTCTCTCTAATGTTCCTTTTATCTGTCTTTCCCTTCAATACAGCTACACTCCATTGATCAATCAATCTGTCTGTTGATTTATCTCATCCATCTGTCCTTCCAGTTCATCCATGTAATACATCCATGTATTAGTGATTCACATAGGGCCATCAGTCAAATTCTTCCCATTAGTGTTTCTATCAGTCAACTTTTTCTGTATGCTTTATCCAGTTAATATACTCCCTCTTAATATACGGGTGTTCATGCATAGTGAACTATTTTATCTTAACACATTACACATAATTATCTACATTTCTCCATGACTAACAGCATTGGATATTAGAATATTCTCTGAGCTAAGGGCAGAAAAGAAGACAGAAGGAAGGATTTTTTTTAAGTGTGAAAATAGAAGTGCTTATAGCAATGAGAACTGAACAAAAAGGCATCTGGTGCCTGCTCAAGATGCAATGGTAGGTCTTCACATACCATGTTCCTACCATAGTTTTTAGGACTTCGACACTGAACAAACCACTTTGTGGCAGAACAAAACAAAAGCAGAATTTACACGAGTATAAAACTTATCATGCCCATTTGTCCTACAATGTAATGGACATCCATGCCTATACAGTGGAGAGTTACAATAAAAGACATTTCTGTTGATGAAAGAAGATCAAAAAAGACAACTGGATACTGTGTGCCTGAGAATGGGGAGGACATAACAGAACACAGGAGTGTCTAGCTGGACTATGTAGTTTGGATTATACATTTTATAGGAACTCATGCAAAGCTGCAGAGATAACAGTGACCTTTTGTCTAGCCTTGCCAAACAGTCCATTTTTTTCCATGTTGAGCTTGAGAAAGAAGAAGTGATTTGAAAAAATAGAGAAAATACAAATTTAGACAAAAGAAATTATGACAAGGTTGGAAGGTGAAAAGGATTTGATCATAGCCTGATGCATTCATAATAGCAATATAAAAGATGGAAAGGAAAAACTAATTCACGGTATCAGAAGATGAAGGGATAAGAAGAAATAGTTGGAAACTGTGGAAGGGGAAAATTAAGGTTGATAGCAGCAAAAGATTCTTAAATTGAATTCTTATGGTACAGAGCCACTGGAATTAGATGGAGTGTTAAGAGAGAGGAAGAATTGACCTACTTAACAGTGAAAGAAATTGGACAATAATGAGAAACACATGTAGGAAGAAGGCTTTGGGTATTTTAGGTGCACTGATTGGAGTGCTTTGTAGCTCTTGGTATTGCAGGTTTTCATGCACTGGGATATGGAAATCTGTGGGGGTCCAGAAAAGCTGTTATACTGTACAACCAACTTCCTGACTTCATATTTGGGCATGGTCCAGTGGGTGCCAGCCCTTTCACATGCACATCTCCCCCATCCTTGTTTCAAAAGAAACCTGAGGCACAGGGACACAGAGACCCCTGGCATACTTGTGCCTGGTTCCAGCCCGGATGAAGTTGGTACTCTATGACACAGCATGGATAAATACAAGTCCAGCTGGTAAATCTGGTGAGGAAATTATCTTGTCTGATTTCAGGCATTAACACTGTGGATGTCTACTGATGTCCTAGTTGCATTAATCTCCCATATAACCACAGGAGAGAAAGAGGCTCTTCTAGGGCATGATTCATCTCATCCAAATGCAGATGCCAGAAATAGGCTGAATGGATTCTTGCCCCGAAGTTTCTTTCTGTTTTTTTTTTATTGTAGGGAGCACCTGGGCAAGGGTCTCAGATTTGACATGTACATCATATATATTTAGGTCCAGCGAGATCAAACACACTGTCAGAGTCAGAGGGCCCCTGCGGGCCATCCAGGTAGACAAGTCCTGGGGATCTTCTTGGTGATCTTCAGGTTCACGGCATCCTCCTACTTGGGTCTGAGTCTGGCTGGTTGGACTCCTCTCTGAATATTAGGAGGACTAGTCTGTGAAAAGATGGAGCTATGCCCTGAGATAGTTGTAATCTAAGGTAAGAAACTCTAGAAGAAAAAAACAGAAAAGACTGAGGGGAAGACATAGATGTGAATGTAGTCACTCTAAAAAGAGCTAAACAGAATTAATTATCACTTACTTTCTGCAAGATTCAGTTTAAAAATATTGTCCTGGAAAATGAAAAAGGCTGAATGACCCTCCTAGCTTTTTTTATCCCTTCTTCACCATCTTTCAGTCTCTGCAGCCCAGGTGGAGGAATGGCTGAGCTCCATCCTTCCCCACTTAAAATCGGAAGGCAGTTTCACAATATGAATCAGGAAATGTGCTCAGGGTTATTGGGCCGCTCTGAATTGCTAGCGTAGGATTTTTGTTTGTTACCTTTTCTAAAGCATTTTTTTTTCTTTCCCTCTAAAGCTTCTGGTGCATTTGGACATTTGATTATGTATGAAATCTTGTATGATAGTTAATTAGCATTCAGAAGGAATACTTCAGTCTATGCATATTATTTGCACAGGTTAAGTATTCCTGATAAGACTTCTCAAATCAGACAAGCTGAATTTACCTTAATTAGACCTACGAATACTCATGGAGAAGGTAAAAGGGAGCTTGCCCAAGCTTTTGTACCATGGAAATAAGGAGAAGAAGGGGCATGAAGGGTAAGCGTGCGGGAGGGAAAATCACCCCCAATCATAAAATAAAGAAGACAAGAGAGAGATGTCATGAAATGCTTACAGCTATTCCTGTGCTTTCACTGTAGCAAAGAATGGGCAATGACAAATCTTTTTAGTCATCTTCACCTAAGGAACAATCTAGAAAAGTTACTGGATTATTTTTGGAAGGAGAATTAAAGATGTAAGTGGCTAGAAATACTTTAATTGCTAGTACCTCCAGGCACCTGTAAATGTATGGCTGCAAAATCTGCTGTGTCATTGTAGCTAGCCCTTTCGATGTATTTTTTCCTTTTCCTAAAATTAAGGGCAGCAAAAACATTGTAAATAGAACTGTGTTTCATCATGACATGTTGTTTCATCAGCATCAAAATGTTCTTGGAGAAGATGTCAATTTTGATGAAATTTTCATTGGAAAGGGGCTGAAACAAATCACTTCAGCTGTCTTGTTTTATTTTGGTAATGTCAAAATATTTTGTTTTGATAAGGTAAAAACATATCATCTTGATTGCACCGTTTTGATTAATTGATTTTTTTATATATGTATTAATTTTTATATTGAATTTATGTGATATTTTAAATGGTATATTGTACTAAAGAGTGAAGATTATGTTATAATGTTTTCACATGAACAGAATAAAGTATTTTGACATAATTAGATGAAACATTTCAGCATCAGCAAACCAAAACAGTTTGACACTACCAAAATGAAACATTTTGATAGTTCCAAAAGCCTTAGAAATTTGTGTAGCTGTCAGAAATGTGAATATAAGGCAGTTTTGCTTGAGGTCAAGAGAAAATAGATTTTTTTAAAACTGAATTTTCCTTCATAGCAAAATTTCAGTGTCTCCTGCCTCCAGAAGTTAGATGTATCAAGCCCAGAAGCTGTTCATCCTTTGAGATACGATCCTACTTGCCATTTAGTATCCGGGTAATTATGTGAGGAATAATATGTTAGCAATAAAATGTCCGGATACATGCCGCTGTATGCACATTAGTTCATCAGTTATAAGGATATGACCTCTACTATCCTTTACTCAGGCAAATATCTGCTAAGAAAAACCAGTTACGAGTGAGCATAGGATTTCCTTTAATGGGTTGGCCAGTCTATACCTTTTCATATGTTCTGTTTCCAGCTGTATCAAAAAACAGTGCAAACAAGATATGGAACTGAAATAGTTACAAATACTGATACAGCCAAAACCAGAAATAATCACAGGGGAAGAATACAGAAAAAAGGGGAAAAGGGCTCATGTACCAGTTGGGTTTTTTTCCACCAGCTTTTTATCTTTCTCGGTTTTCTTTGAGGTTCTGCAGAAGATCCACTTTATTACTATAAAATAATGATCTATAAATAATAATGATAACTGCATACTAAGGCTAAAGGCTAGTGCCTTTAATCATACATGTAAAGGCAAGCCCCAGATTAGTTCTTGCACTTCTATGTTTGCTGCAGAGTATGCAGATACACAAGTAGATTTTGAGGTACATAATTCTAAAGGCAAGGAGGCACACTCCTGAAAAACAAGTAGATTTTGAGGTACATAATTCTAAAGGCAGGGAGGCACACTCCTGAAAAACAAGTAGATTTTGAGGTACATAATTCTAAAGGCAGGGAGGCACACTCCTGAAAAACAAGTAGATTTTGAGGTACATAATTCTAAAGGCAGGGAGGCACACTCCTGAAAAACACAGAGTAAGGAAGCCTACCTGAAAGAGTCACTGTGTGGTCACCCTGTCTCAAAAGCTTTGTGTGAGCATTTGCTAGTCAAAGCAAAATACAGAAAACAATAAATATATCTTCAATTTTTTTGTCAATATTCAGAAATACTTTAAAACCCTCTAAAAATGTGAATATAGCCATTTCTCAATAAATTGGGCAATGTTTAAAAAAAGGAAAATAGCCTTCATAACAATGTTTGCTTAATTTTTGAAGTTAACTCTTTACTTGGATATTTTATCAAGATTGCACATTGTGAAAATATATGACCTGTCCTCGTATAAAACCACTGTAGTAATACCGTGTAACTCTGTATAAAGGGAATTCTCCTTGCCCTCCAAAGACAGATGGTCTTGTGTCCTAAAACATGAGAATGGTGATATTTTCTTTTACGATATTTTCCTGGATAACACTGAGCAGATGCTAATCTTGTGCATATACCTGCCAAATCCTTTCTTCAAATTTACAAAGCTTTTTGCCCTATTGAGAGAAATAACACTGTGGAACTGAGAGTTGCATAATAAGCAGATTAACTTTACTGATTGCTGTGTTGGAAAATAATGCCCTTTTTGTCCATTGTAAATCAGCTGCCTTTAAATGTCATTGAGGGCTCCCCTTGCAATGCATGAATAAGCTGGTCTTCCTAATGTGGGGCATGTTTATATACCTTGGTGTTATTGTCTCAGCTTCATCTCATGACCAGGAGACCTTTGACCACTCACTACCAACAAGCATCACTACAATGTTGTAAAACAGAATATGCCGCAGGAGGGAACTCCTGCAATGGTTTTGCTGGTGGGGTGGATATCTGCCTGTCTAAGCTCTCAGTTGCTGCTTGCCAAACCTTCAAAAGGAAAACCTTTCCCTAGCACTATATTAATTTTCCTCTTTCAGTCTCTCTTCCCACTGAAGAAGCCCTGCCTCTGATTTCAGATGATCCCTTAAGACACATGGGGGAAAAGAGAGAGTTTACCTTTAATGATGACTAACTCCCAGACGTTTAAATTTGAGATTCTATCAATGTGTGAGTTTTACAAATTAGAATAAAGAAAAAAAAAAAAAGATAGAGGATAGAATACGAAACACCAGCCCCAGCCATAATCTCACTGTGGTTGATGGAAATTTGGTATCTATCAGGTGTGGATAGTTAATTAGCATTCCTAGTCCTTCTACAAGAAGTGCGTAACAGTGCAAAAAGTTTGGTTATTTAGAAGCATATGTAGCAGCATGGTTGTCTTATTCCTATTAACAACAGTGGAAAAAACAATATAGTGAGGAATCTGAGGTAAGGAATAATGAATAGGGTTAGTCGCTTTTATAGTAGACTCTTAAAAAAGAAAATATCTTGAAATAAGGAAGTTTGCTAGCTTTTTGTTTCTACTGTCCCAGTGAGGAACAGTGTGTGTGAGGGGATGTTTATGAGTCTTTCATCTATAATGGAGGAAATCTTTAGTACAGCTGTAGCCACGTAGAAAATATGGCAGATACCGCAATTTGCTGTGGAAGGTGATTAAATAGAAATGTCAGTGGATTTAAAAACAAGACAAAAAACTGAACCCCAAAACCACAAACAAAAAAACCAAGCAAAAAGCCCCCAGACATCAAACCTATAGACTAGAAGAGTTTCTTTGAGGAGAAGAAAGCGTGGGGAGGCTGAGATGAGAAGGAGGTAGCAGAGCACTACCCTCAGCCTGAGGAAGGGCCAGAGCATTAGGTGAGCTGATGGTTTACTGACACCGCCACTTGTTACGAGTGAGTGTCCTGCTGGGCCTGGCTGGATGGAGCAGAGTGCCGGTGTGTGCAATAGATCTTTGCTTAGAGGCACCTGGCGAAGAATCTGATAAAATATGGTGCTATAAACTCTGCCTCTGACTGTTGTTTGCAGGTTTCCAAAGCTCTTTATCTGGGCAGAGTGTTTCAGATGTGCTGCAGTAGGGCCTCAGCTAAACCTAAGCCTTTGACCTGAGAGATCTCCTGGATTAACCACCCAGCTGAAACGGCTTGCTAGGCAGGAATTTATTTTAGATACTCAAAGCTGAGGTTAACAAGGTCAGAAGGTGTGAGCTCACTGGAGATTAACGCTTGAAATCAGAGGCAAATTCTACAGTTAATTTCCTTTGCAGGTTGCAGATGTTAATAATGCAGGAGACATGCTCAAACAGATGTAGGCATTAGTACAAAAAAGCATTATTTGCTCAGAGAAGGGACTATCTGAGCTAAGGGGGAGAGAGATGCATTTGCTCTGAGTTTCATCCTGCTTGCTACTGCACCGCTCTGAAGGAGGAGTGAGGGTGAGACAGGAAGAAATCACTTCCACTGCTGCTACCGAAAATCCTACTCCATGTGCATATGAAAGCACAAACTTTGATGCCTTTAGGCCTTTCTTGGCACTAAGTAATTCACATGTCTTACCATAATGAGGAGCATGGCATGTTTGTTCAGATTAGCAGTGCAGTGTCAGTAAAAAGGGCGTATTACCAAACCCTGAGGGCTAGAGGTGAGCGTGCGCTGCTCTCTGAGGGGATCTTTTTTAACATATTGTGGTATTTTACAAAAGAAAGGCTAAGGATTCTGGTTTGCTCTCTCTCTTTGTGCAATGAAGATATAGGTAAAAGGAAAGCCTGCCTAAAGGAGGAGTTCTGAGGTTGGTGATGTGAGGGTGGAGGTCAGTGGGTTCTGCAGTCCGGGCTCCACTAAAAGCAGTTCAGGCAATTTAGCATGTTTGGCTGTACGAAGCTGCCTCCACAGACCACTGCTTCCTCTCCTGTATGACCTCTGCTTTGCTCACAAGATGACCCCACTTCTCTAGCTTCATACTCAGAAATTAGTTCTCTTGTCTTCCTCCCATTTCTCTCTTCATTCTCTTCACCCTCGCTGTGCTTTTGGGCTTAATCCCAGTCCCTTGGTCCTGCCCCAGTGCAGAGCAGGACTATTTGCCAGCTCTTTCCTTTGGATAGTGGAGCATGATACAGGTATGGGCATGGTACCTCTCTGTTTTGTGAGGTACAGATGAACCCTTGTTGGGTCAGAAAAATGGATTTTAATCAGACCAGATTCAATGCGTGGCTGGTTTTCTTGTTGCTGTTTTTTTAATGGTGTCATGACAAAGGAAAACCCTTTGAGCATTCTACCAAAGCAACATAAATATTTATTATGAACCTATTCTATTATGGTTTGAAAACCCCCATTGAATAGAAGGGGTTATGAATAGAAAACCCCCAGTTCATATGACTGAGAAGTTAATACAGCTCTGCATAGATTTGGAGCTTTATGGAAAGCTGTCCATATTGAATGTATAAAAATCAACAGAGAGGGAGGCAAAAAGAAAAAAATCCTCTGAAATACCTAACCAGGGATTCAAATTTTGGAGAGGAAAAAAAATGTTCCAATCTTCAAGGAGACCTTTTTGTCTCTGTACCCCAATCTATAGATGTATAAAAGGGCTAGAAAGGAAATGTTTTCAGGAGGTTTTTTGTCATGGCATGTTAGTGGGAATGTAGACTAGGACATTGTTTAATACCCTAATATGGCTTATTACATGGGAGTATATTAAATCAGGAAAAGTGAATCGGATAGACACCGACAGAAATCCTCTGGGAGTACCACATGGTCTGTCCACTGGGTGTCATTCTTGACCCACACCTGGATTAGCACTCAGCCCTACCTTATGTGCTTCAGGACAACAGCAACTGGAAGCTGAGCTGCGTGCTTGAAAGAATCTGTCCTTGTCCTTTCTTCTGGCCTCTATTGACAGAAGGCGTTTGCAGCTACATTTCCCAAGAAAACTCTTAACAACCAGTACTCCCTTTTGCTACAAAATCCACTGTCTTAATGTTGCCAATGTGTCTTCTATAATTCAAGATGCAGCTGCTTGAAAGAAACAAGGATTCCTCCAGAACTTGCAGTTCTTCTCTGCCTATAGAAAGAGCAAGTGTGTTAGCAAGTGTGGTTGCTGTTGGGTTTGAGCAGTTCTATCAAAACCACTCTCTGTACAACAATGAGCTTCTCTCAACCCATGATACATGCTCAAACCAACCATGGAGATTACTGTTTTTTCATAATGAAAGGAAATTGTTTTTTGTTGATGTCTCTACCAGTCTGTGTTTTAGCTACCATGTTTATCTAATACAGAAGCATTTTCCTTTGAAAATTTGCATTTAAATTCACTGATGCATTCTTCCTGAACTCTAGGGTATGAAGGAGTCAGTGATTTTTGCCTTCTTTTGAGAATAAGAGTCCAAGTGCTATAAAAGCTATAAGCTTTCTCCTTTTGTTAAAAAGCATGAGACAGCTGAACTGACAGGTATGAGCAAAATACACAGTTTACAATAATTCTGCACAATCAGACAGGGATGAAAAACAATTCCTCACCTTGCCAGTACGTAGCCACAGAACAATGTTTGCATCTTCAGCAGCCTGAAACAGATGAGTTCTCAATACAATCTGAAGGCTGGTGACAGGAAGAAAGCCTCTGAAACCGATAGTTAATCTTTGGCTTCTGTTAGGGCTGAGCTGCATTCAGGTGGAGGAGAGGGATTCTGCTCTCTAGTCCGAAAAGTGGGAGCCCTGGAAGTCTGGGATGATGCTGTGAGTAAGGTCTTCACCAAAGTTCAGTATAACTTTTTCCCACAAAAAGAAAAGAAAAAAAAATCAGTGCAGAGATGGGCAGGGAGAGTGGGAGAAAGGATTTCTCAACAAGTAAGCTAAGGTTATCAGAAATAGTTCCATGACAGGCTGACCACAAACACTTGCAGTTTAAATCACCAAGGGGAGTGAAACAGATCTGAGCCTCAGGCCTTCACAACACAACCAAGTGATGGCATGCTAGGATGAATCCCAACTTCTCCTCGCTTTCCTCTCTTGCTTCACAAGGATTTCTTCAGAAGATGAGCATAATACCTACAGAACTACCTGGGGCTGGGAACGACACACATTGCAATGAATCTGGGTGGCATTTGTAATTAATGGCATGCAGCAACCTGTGAAAGAAAACAAGAAACTAATGAAAATGCCAACAAGGTATTTCAGCAGCAGCAAAGGAAGGCTGATGAAAAATTTAAAAAAATTTTTTTTTTTTTTTTGGTTTGAGTTCAGACTGATTCCTCTTTGCCAAGCTGTTTTCTTGCTCTTATGCTAGCTGGCCAAGAAAGGAGAGGAAGTATTAGTACAGAAAAACCCTGGTATTTTTGCAGCAAACCAGGTTGTGATTTCTGACATTTGGTGAAACTGATGCTTTTCCTTCTCACCTTGATAATGTCTCTTCTGATTAGAGTCCAGCAGCATGGTAATGGCCTTTACAAGCTGATGCAGATGTCAAACAAAAGCAAAAGTTGAGAATGTCAAGAGGAGGGGGGATGACAGGTAACAACAGGAGTGAGAGGGGGGAAAAAATGCTTAACAAACTGGCCTCTGGGCATAAGTTTGCTTTTAAAATGATGGCTTAAAAAGAAGCAGAGATGGAAAATCCTACTGGTTTTCTCCAATATAATTCACAAAATGTAACCCAGAGAAATATAGAAATATGTAGCTGCAACTTACTGTTTTATTTCCTATGAGGTTGCACTTGGAAAAAAGGGAAATGGGAAAAAAACAAAGAATAATGAGGAATTCTGACTTTATTTGGAATCCAGCACAGAAAAGTTGTACTTTATTTATTTATTTATTTGGAAAAGTGTGATCATCTATATCTCCTTATTTGGCATGGTTACATTTTCTGAGGGATGAGGTCAACACACAAGAATTTTTAGTATCTCCTTTTCATATGTCACGCTCTATTTCCCTTCTCGTCAAGTTCTGGCATTGTAGTAAAGCTGCAGTAAGCACGTGTCTCGCACCTGTCTTGGGTGTAGTCTGGCTCCCCTACCTTCCTGGAAGACTACATGTGTAATTCAGGAGCATCCTCATCCTTTTCAATACTATCTCTAGCATAAAAGAAAGGATAAGTTATCCAGTCTTAACAATGCAGTATTATTAAGCTTTCTATAATGAGGTCTCAGTCGAATGGAGTATTTTGAGACCTTTATGAGGGAGGGTTGGTTTTTTTGCCCCTTCACCTGGGAAACATTCTCTGCTTAACTAGCTGGTTGTCTGCTCTCACATATCTGCATTCTTTTCAGCAACGACAAAGCTTTATCTTTCTACCCAAGGAATTGAAAGCACCTTAAAACATACATGGGTAAACTTCATTAGCCTTTTTTAAGGGAGTAATTTACTATCTCTGTCAGTGAAAAGTGAAGCAGAGTCGTGCCATTTTTGAAAGCACATTTCTTTCCACAGGGGGAAATAGGAATCTTACACTTCATAACCAGTCACTAATGCCTAGGACTGGAATTAGCTAACAGTAAGGCAACTGTGCTCTTTGACAACTGAAATATCAGGTTAACTTACATTTCAAAATACCAGGGATATTTTGAGCTAATTTTCCATTGACTTGCATCCTTTACAGATGAAGTATTCACAGCAATGTATTTCCCTCAAATAAAACAGAGCCCAAAATGAGCGTACCCCCACGCTCATTGTACACAGGTACCTGGTTGTACAGGTTGTCATTTATTTTGTAAATGCAGAAAGCTAATGAAAATGTTGCTGCTTTTACCATGAAAGGTCCAAAAGTGTGAGCCTTTTAAATGCATCAAAAAAAACCTCAGATGAAATCACTTGGCCTGATTCTTCACTGTCTTGCACTGGTGCAACTTCATTGACATCTGTGGTATTGTAGAGACATACAAGTGAAGTAACGCAAGGGGAATGCGCAACCTTATCAAGCGCTAATGTCGTCTATCATAACTCATGTTTTCTGAGCGAGATGCGATAGAGAGAGACAGTAAACACTGCCTAAAACTAGCTTGTCACAATCTCTTTCGCCTACTCTTCCTCAGCTGCCTAAGCAGTATGCATTTTTTCATGCTTTCAGCCAGAAGTCACTTACATTTCAATACCTCAATTAATGGGGTGGTGATTTTTGTTTGTATTGCAGCTGGCATCCCAGTGAATTTGCCTGCAGTTAACTTGATGGCCAACTTTGCTCTGAACTGTATGTCATCGATAATAGTAAGTGACAATCTTGCCATTCCAACAACTTGATAAATCGACCAGGCTTCAAAATAAGTCAATTTCACCTGTCACAAAATGTGGCAGGCTTTCTGATTTAAATCCCCAGGATCAAACATTTCTGACAGAGATCTCAAAGCACACGAGATGGCAGACACACAGGGCAGGTTTTGATAGAGCAGGCATTTACGGTGCAGAGGAATGAAGGCTGCGAAGGTGTGGAGTTGCAGCTTTCCTCTGCTCTCCAGGGCTATATTTGACTTGCTCTTTTGTATTGCTTTTAGAACAAATCAATTCTCAGTGCACTCCAGCATTTTGTGTTAAATAACTCATTGCACCCAACCACCACGTGCAATGCTCACATCAGGGACCCTCATTAAGACAGGTAGGTTTCTTGAGGCTGTCTGCATCAGCAGTCAGAATCCTAAGGTGGTTTCATCTGAGTTTAGTTTAAGACACTGTGCAGTAAAGATGAATAGAACGAGCCATTTCTCTGTGCAATATTCTATTTTTACTGTGTGATGGGGAGATGCCTCCCTACAGATACGCCTTGGTGGGCTTAGACTCAATGAGACAATCCTGTCCTCTCCTGCGGCACTAGAGAGGCCTGAGCAGCAGTCACAGACTTTGTGGCCATTATGCACACTGTTGTAGCTACTTTTGGTGGCCTCAGGACCTTTTCTACTGTTTTTATTAAGAAAGCAAGTCAGAATCTTCCTTGAAAACAATTTTTTATTACTATTTTAGGGGATCGGTGGTAACTATGCAAATGAGTATTTAGGTATCTTTGTGGAGCTGTCTTTTCTTATTTCACTCTCTAACTATATCAAGTAAATGATTGCAGTCCTCACCAAGAAACACAACTCCACTGGTAACATTTCTAAGAGTCCTCAAGGCTTTGTTCTGATTTTACAGTCATTTTGTGAGGTTTGATATTAAGAAAGTGACAGCAATTCCTGTTCCATTTTAGACGGGGGGGAAAAGAGTGCAATTTCATTTGTACATCTAAAAGATTGCTATATGACTTCGATCCAGTCACACTGAGCTTCCTTTAGAGGCTATTGAGACAAATAGATACTTCCAGACAGGAATCAGGTGCCTGCTGCAGAATGTCTGAAGTCAAATCAACACCTCAGGCTTGTGGTAGCACATCTGTGTAGATCTGGGCTGGGAAGAAGAGAAATCCCAGGCAGATTTAGCTATACTAACATTCATCCTACTGTTGGTCTAGCTATCCTAGCAAACCTGGGCATTTTTTTCTATCATAATAGGCAATTGTGCTGTTACAAAGGTATATACACTTTTGCGGGAACACTTTTCCATGTTCTAAAAGTAATGCAGTCTCGGGGTTGGCTTTGAAATAGCAATACAGCTTACTAAAATGCCATTACAAAAGTGTAAGTAGGGGAAACCTTGATTCCTTCAGGCAGTGGCATTTTTATATTTGTTTCTCTTTCTACATTTTTTGCTTTTGTTTCTGCTATGAAAGAAACTGGATTAATATGGGGAGAAATGGATTAGAAGCATCTGGAGCAAGTAACATTCTGCTTTTGCCATGCCTGTAGCAATTTCTATTTGCTTTTGATGAACATTTGCATGAGAAGTGTTATGTTTACATGAAGTAGAGCTGGCATTTTTTCCATTTAAAAAGAAAAATATGATCATGTTGATGTTTTTTCATTAAAAATGCACCAGATATTTATGAAAAACATAAGAATTTGATAAGCATCTAGAATAATTTTCAAACAATTTATGGGGATGCTAATAATTTGTCAGAATCTTAAAATCTTAAAAGAAATATTTACATAAAATAGCGCTCACCATTTTGATCAGCTCTCAGAAAAAATTAATTTCAAACACACAGCAGAAATATATTTCTAGCAGAAGCTCACTGTACAATACTTGAGAATGCTGAATTATCAGGGAACAGAAATAATACCATAGGATTTGTGTACTGTTTAAAACAATGAATAATTTTTAAGAAATCCACAAGCTGAAATTTGTTCATTAAAAATAATCTTCCAAATACCTGTGAAGATTGAATCACAGAAGCGCAGAATAGGAAAAGACCTCAAGAGACCAAAACGGCTCTCTGTTTTACCTAACGTTGAATATACTGTGAACATAACATACCTACTGGATATTTGTACAACCTATTCTTATAAAGCTCCAGGGAAATATCTGTTGCAGCGATCCCTACAGAGTATATTCCCATGCTTCACTCTGGTTTAGATGTTCTTTAGTATATAACTATTCTTACAAACTCCTCCTTCATTTGTTTTCTATCCTTACTGGCTCCAGAAAGCTGTTCATTGTTCTTTTATAGCAAGTAACTGTAAAATGGAAGAAAGTTACCATATCTTCCCTTTCTTAGCCTAAACAGTTTGGTTTCCTATAGCCTTTTTTCATAGGTTATGTCTGTTCATCTTCTTATCTTTCTTGTTGCTTTTCTCTTCATACCAGTTTCCTTTTATCATTCTCAAAATGTGTCATCCAAAACTGGTGATAGTCATTTGGGCCTTGGTACCAGCATGAGTTGAACTGGAATCGTGACTGTGGTTTCTTCTGCAGAGCACTCCTGTGTAATGTGTTCCAGTATGAGCCCTTCCCTTTCTACAACAGCATCCTTTTAATTTTATCATATGCAGTTTTTTGATCTGCGGTACTCACTGGTTCTCCTCTGTGCAGTCAGCTTAGCCACTTGTTCACTTGGTTTACTTTGGGCTTGTGCCTATTGAATTTCATCCTATGGATTTCAGAGTGGCTTTCCAGTCTTTCAATACATTTTATTTTCAATCCTGTCTTCCGAAGAACTTGCAATCTTGTCCAGCTTGCTTTTTACAGTTTTTTTGTTAGCATTTTTGTTTTGGTCGATTAAAATTATTAATTAAACCAAAGCCAAGCCAAATGCCTGTGGGATAACGCTTAAAAATCCTCAACTGCAGTCAGATATTCTAACTGCAGTTTTGTATTCCTTTGAGAACACATTTCCCTGGTTTGCTTATGAGGCTGCTTTCTAACATCAAGGAACTGTCAGTGGTCTAAGAGTTTGGTCTGACAGGAAGGTAGGGACGGACCATAGACTCACTTGAGAGTTGGTGGCTTCTTTGGACTTCAGAGATTTGCTTTTGCCGTACATGGGTTTCCATTTAACAGAGCAAGGACATCAGGACTTGCTTGTGTTTTCATAGCAGGTCTGGGGGTGTTGCTAAAACCAGTGGGTTTTTACCTTTATTAAGTTTGGATTGCCTTTGTGGGTCTGGCTTGGTTTTGTTTTATCCGATGGATTTTACAGTTCCTAGAGAATAATATATTTTCCAAAAAAAAAGAAATTCATAAGCAGGTTTGTACTTAGTGCAAAAAAACCCCAAACCAAACCAAACCAAAACAAAATTTAACTCAAGGAAAAGAAGCAGTGAAGACGTATCATAACTTTGAAACATAGTGGATATATTTTTTGCTTACTGTTAGAACATCTTACATCTACTGTTGTTCCTAGCTGCTTTGACATGTAACACAAGGGCCCGGCATATGTGATGAGCTTCACTGTATCTCATAAATAAAGCTTTCATTTATTGAGAACATGTATTACTGGTATTGTAAGAGTCTTCCTTTTGTCTCAGGAAAACAAACTGGCAATTGAAAAGGATAAATTCATCAGTAGAGACTTCAAATCAGTATTCTCTTCTAATGGTCCTTTTTTAAATTATTATTTTATTTTTTGAGGCTGGGCCCTAAATCTAGTTTTATCTAGGGCTGGGTCATCTTATGCAGGCAACTTCAGCCTAGCTGTGAGAGAACATTTTGCAATGGATTAGCATAAATGAGCTTGCCTCCAGGCCTGCTCTCTTTCTTCACAGTCAGACTTCCTGCTTCTGCTCATTATCTCCGATTTTCAGCAAGTTGTCAAATTTCTACCAGGCATGATCTAAAAGACTTGCAGGATTGAAGGCTTCCTTGAGGAGGAGTAAGAAATGTGGGAAGACGATAGCAAAGTCTTCTGGTGTGCCAGAGACCTAGGGAGAAACATGCAGAATCTGAAAGGGGCGACAGAGCGGGTTCTGTGCAGGGCATGGGGGGACAGGGAGCAGGCGAGACCAACACCTTCTCTTCTGGTGGGACTGTTTAAAAAGCACTTCATTCTGTGCCCTTATAGAGATCCATGAGCAATTTCCACAAGCGTGGGCACACCTGTTCTGTATGAAGGCGACATCATATAGAAATGTCAGTTCCGACGGCAGTATGAATGTCCTAATGCAATTACAGAGAGTCTGGCTCCAGGGGAGAGCTTGTTGGGTGCTTGCTTGAAGAACGTAGCCCTATACTGTCTTGTAGAGGAAGGGCATGTTGTCAGAAGGGCCATGTGCTGAAGGACAGACAGAGTGCTGTAGGAGCCTCTGGGGAGCAGAGCAAGAGAAAAGGTTGAGGGGAGAGGATAGAAGGCAGAGAGAAGAAAGGCTCACAGAGTACCAGCGTATACCACGGATTCATTCTCATCATTCTTTCCTGCAGGCTTTTGTTAATTCCTTTGAACTACACTGAAATTCGGTCGCATGGGGGACATTCACACCTGTGCACCGACTATGTGTGTTGCAACAGGAAGAGAACTTGGTTGTTGTACTTCATATAGATTGATTTAATAACATTTGCCCACTCTATTATAAATATAAATGTCTGTTAACATCAGAATGCATGATGTTTATTACAAATACAAATGTCTATTAACATTGCATTGCATGATGTATATATGCGGATGCATTTATAAATGTATGCTTGTGTATAAGTATCCATACAGATCTACGTGCCCCTCTCACAACAATGTCATAACCTGCACTGTAGCATTATAAAAAGCTTTTATACTGTTTTAGTATACTAAATCATATAATATACTATTATAGTATATACTATAACTATATAGTATATAATATAAAACATATAATATAGTATTTTAGTATATTATATTTTACTGTTTGAAATTTGTCATGTAAATCTAGGGTATTATTATTCTTCTTCAAAATAAACAACATGAAATAGAAGATGTTCGTATTTCAAAGATATACCTTGAAGTCTGCAGAACTGAAGGAGGTAGGGGAGAAGTCTCGTCTCCCAATTTGTTCCAGGTAAAATAATTACTTTCAAGAGAGAGTAATGTATTAAAATTTCCACAATTACTCTGTTATATTGTACTGGGGCAATAAATGACTTTAAGCCCAATGTTTGTCTGGTTAAAAGTTACAGGCACTTAATTTTAATAAATAATTTGGCCTTTTTCTAACATGGAAATTCAAATTTCCTTAACAACTGCAAGTAATATTTTTGAAATATTGTCACATACTAAGGTCATTACAGAAGTGGGAATTAACTCCTTACTGAGACAATTTGTTGTGGGGGGCTGTACAGTAGTGGGTGGACGTTGAAAGCAGAAAGAGCGAAGAGACACCAGTGCTGGTGCTGCCCAGCCCCTGTCCTTGTGGCAGTTCCGATATCCCACCTTAGAGATACAAAAGCACCATTCGCCGTGCTTTAGCAAGGGGCAAATGAAGCCCTAATGAAGGGACTGGTGCAATTAGGAGGATTTTTTTTTCTATGAGTACCTTGGTCTGAGGGACACGTGTGTGTAACAGAAGAACCTGGGGATGAATGGGGCCTCTCAGCACAACTTGAGTATTTCAGGACCAAATCTTCCCTGCTGGCTGTCCCTCCTTATACAGTTGCTGTTTGCAATTTGAAACTCCAAATGCCCTGTGCAGAAGCACTGCTTTTATGCTAAAATGAATTAAGCATGATTTTGTGCTATTAAGTGTTTGTGGAAACCGCTGGCATTGCAGATTCTGGTAACTGCAGATTTCAGATGGACTTCCTCCAGGAAGTGGGTTTTACAAAAATATTGGGCTCTCAAGGGTAATAGCTACTATTATGCTGGTTTTGCTGGTCCTTCTCCTCCTCCTCCAAAAAAAGTTTCTTCTAGGTATTGTTTCTCTGCAAGTCAGGGGCCAGTCCTTAGCATGAGGAGACTGTGAATAGTTTGTTGTCTGTAGGACAATCAACAACTGCCTTTCTGCCTTATTGCTTTAAGTAAGCTTATACCGAAAAGGAGGAGGTTCACTCAACCACTCTGTTTTAAAAGGTGTTACTTTCTTCTTAAAACCCTTTCTAAGGTGGCCTGTGACAGGAATACACACATACACACATCTGCAAGAGTCAGTAGACCTCATATCAAACAAGCCATGCCATCCATAGAGTAGAGTAAGTGCACATAAATCACGTATTAAATAACTGCAAATAGATAGTGTGAACAACATATTTTAGAAATGAGTCTCTGTGTATCAGAAGAAATTTTTATTAAGATCTATTTTACCGTCTCTAGTTATGAAATCAATTTGCTTTTATTCTCCAGCACAATGGGATGAAATTCGTTGCGATCCAGTGGTACTGATTAGACCCTAATATGTTGGAAAAAATGTGGTTTATGCCACTAAGTAAATCAGAGACTTCTGTGCCAGCTGGAAACTAACACCTGAAGCCATCCGAACTGCACTGTTCTCTGTTGCTTGTGAGACTGATTCCTCTTCTCATTGTGGAAATATGAACACTCAATATGCAATGCACATCAAGTAATTTTCCTGTTTAGCTTTTCTAAAACTGTTGCATCACATTTTTAATTTTCCTCTCTTTGTAATTTAGTCTAAATAAAGGCTCTGGTATTAATTTAATTTTTGAAAGAAAAATAAACCCTGCCAAAGCAGAGACATGCATTGCCCTTCCTCTAATCAATTTTATAACAGTTTTTTTTTTATTGGCTTATCCCCTTGAATGAAATTATCATTTTCAGATGAGAGACACATTAGAGTCTAGGCTGTTAAGCCTGCCAAAGCTTGTCTCCATGGCAGGACTGAGTGCGATTTTCATACAATCATTCTGCTCCTCAAATTGTACTAATGACAATGTGGGTTTTTTTCCCAATTATTTTCCTGGGGGCTTCTTATGAAGGATGTAGACAAGGAAGCTTTTTTTTTTCTTCTCCTTCCTGCTGTAAGGGAAGACTGCTTACAGTTAGGCACAGCTGTGAGAACAGGTATTCATACCATTCTGAGGTCAGAAACCTGCCCCTGTGGGGCAGTTTTTCCCAAGGCTCCTGTGATGAGGAAAGCTTGTGAGGTCTAGGAAAGCAATTAGGGAAAAGGTTAAAATGTGTGAAATTGTCAGGTTAAAGCAGAGAAATTGATCACTGCTCTGTTTCTCATAATGCTTCTCTGATGCGGTAACTCAGAAGTACCCCTTGATGTTCATATCAATCCAAACCATCATGGCTGATAAGGGCTACACACAAGAATTACTATCAACAGTATTTGAGCTTTTGTAAAGCATAATAGCATAGAGTTCAATTACCTTTCTCATACGGACCAGTTTTCGTTCTTGATTTTTGTCAAGTTGTTCATGACTGACACCCAGTCTGGGGCAAAGGGAAATCTGGTCTCAGGGGGTTGTCACTCCCTTTCCAGAGAGATGGTTATGGGAAGGTTCTGGTAAGCAGGAGAGAGAAAAGCATCTGAATCACAAGGGAGCTTTACTCCCAATATCATTAAAGTGGTAATTGTCCCATAATTAATGATCTGAAAGATTTGGTCCTCACAATAGTGAATACAGAGGAAAACCGCGTTATGGGAACACAGTGAGTGGGCTCCGTAAACACAGAGGACCTTCATCAGTGGCAAAGCTCGTCAAAAGTCCCATGTAACTGTGACAGGTTTTGCCCAGATGTTATAGAATTTCATACAGGAGATGGAGTCATCTGGATAGTATCAGAGAGATTTTTTTCAAGCAATTCTTTGCATCCTGTGGTAAAAGAGAGCAGCTAATCCTGTGTCATGGACTGCACCCAAACAGCTTTTTTTTTTCAGCAGTGAAACTTAATTTTGCCTTTGGTGTTTTAGCACAGCTTATTGGGTGAGGAGAAAAATAAATCCACCTGGCTGAGCTATTCACAAGCTTGTTCATGCCTTTTTTTCATGCAGGGCATCTGTGCTACCTTATTCTCTGCAGCTGGCTGTCCTCTGCCCACCTTATAAATCATGGAAAATCACCCTTCCCCCATCCAACTGTCTGGCTGAGGAAATGCTTTAAAGGGCAAAATTACAGCTCTTTCAAAGACTGATTCACAGAAGAACGTGAGCTCTGATTTATAATTAGAGCTCTGAAAACCTTTTTTTACAAAGCTGGGAAGAGCTAGGGAAAAAGCCACCCTCACCTGTTTTCTACCTCACTCACTATAAACCTGGTTCATGTCTGTCCCCTGGCTCTGTGTTTGCAATGTTTTTGATGCTACTGATATGAACCAATTTCAAAGGGAAATGGGAAGCATCCTCCTTCCCCACAATTTCAGGACAAGGATTTTTGCCTCATTTGAAATCAGTGAAATGCTCAGACTTTCTGTGTGACTTTAAGAAATGGCAAAATTTGCTCTCACTTTAGTCTTCTCCCCTCCTTTTCCCCCTCCCTCCCCTCCACAAACAACAAATATTATTCCTCCATTTCACAGCCTTGGTGACTTTAGGAGTTACAAGTTCATGTGGACACAGGCTGAACTTCTGTATGTTCACAAGCCAATTGGCTGTGATTTTGCTCATGAGCTGCTGTTTTGCACCTTTATAAATTTTTTTTGTTGTTGTTTTTCTGCTCATATTCTTTGACATCTCTTTCTTCCCTCCTTTTCTTTTCTCTTGCTCTGTCCTAGTGGTAGTCCTTTCCCAAAAATATGTGTCCTAGGCCCCTCAGGATGGCATTTTTTCTCCCTCTGAAAATGAAAATTTTTTTCTGAAAATTCTTCTAAAGAATGGTTACAGAAACATGTACTCTCTCAACATCCAGAGGTAGGAGCTGCAGTCAGAAACTTGTATTTGGAAGAAAAAGAATGTATTAGTTCTGTGCCATTTTTAATCAACCATGCTGCCTATGTCTACATGGACCAAGCCATGGAGCTCTAAAACTTGCTGTAAATCCTTGAGCCCCCTGAATTTGTACTTGTACCATACATCCTACCATGTGCTTTGTCAAGCTTCTCCACATAAGAGGTGATTTTCTGATGCTAGCACTGATCCTGTACTGTGGTATCACGTACAAGGCTATGCTCAGCTCAGCTAATGCTGTTGAGAAGGTAAAGAATTCTGCACAGCTATTATACCTCCATCAACTTTTCTTACTGCTTCTAGCAATTAGTTCTGAAGTCTTGGAAGCTAACATTTGTGATTAATACATGTACATAAAATGTATCATTTCTTCTGCTAGTAATTATGTGCCTTGGAATTCTTTCTTTTTTTTTTAATCTTTTTTTTATTTATATCACGTGGCTGGACGTCACTGGTAATATTCAGGTATGGCAGGGTATTGCTTCAGTTAGTACTTTGTGAAGCTTGAGAGAGCAACAGTTTCTCATTTTCTCAGTCATGTTCCACAGACAGCTATACTGGAAAAATAAGAATGAGCGATGTGTTTCTGATCATTTATCCAAGACCTCATGGAGCATGGAAAAAGTTTTTTGCAAGCAGATAGTGTATTGAGTCAGTTTTGAACATGTGGGTGACAAGAAAACCTTTGTCGATAGTTGTAGTTAGAGACAGAATAAAAATTGGCCAGAAAACTTTGGGTGCATATAAAAATGGACAACAAAAACAAGGAAGGAGATGCTTCTCTGTGAAGTCATCAAGTGTAGGTGACACACACCTGTGATCTACAGCTATGAACTACAGCTGAATCATGATTACTGCTGTGTAATGTGTAATGTCAAGGCTCTGGACATCAGTGCTCAAATATTCCAAGACCTGAAACTCGGGTTTTAAGGGAAACACTATTTTTGCCTGCAAATACAGGGGTTAATCCTTTTAGGAACTGGAAAATGGATTATGCTGGCAGTAAAGTAAACCTGTCATGACTTCTAGGGGAAAGCAGTGAGGACAGAAGGATCCCCTCATTTTCAGAGTACAGTGCATGGCATATTGCAAGGTATGGGAACTGTGATGGATCTGGTAGACTGGGAGGGGAAGGGCTTCTCTGTATAGCTACCACCATACAGAGAGGGACACTGGATATGGCAGTGTTTATAGACTTTCCTTGAAAAAAGGAGTGCATGTTTTGAATGGGTAAAAATGAGGCAATCACATTTTTGCTCTGTGGGTGGGAACACTCAATGTGACTTAATCAATCACATGACAGGCATGTCAGGTTTATTATCTTGTTTCCAAATGTGATCACTAATGGGCATACCAAACCAAAATGATGAAATGGATTTGGTTGGCTGGGTATAAAGTGCATGGGAATGGGCCATTAAAATATTCTTCTCTGACTAAATGTGTGTGACATTTTTATAATGGATACCAGACTTCATACAATGCAAATCTTGACTTCCCTGACCTACAAAAGTCAAAATACATCCGAAATCTTCACTGTTTGGTGCATGGAACATTTCATAAATGTCCATATGCATTTTCATTTGTGGTTTGTCCTCCCAGAAGCTGGAAAATGAAGGCACAGTCCAGTAGCTGGAATAAAAAAAGGTATTCTCCGTGAAACCATCTGACTCTCCTGTAGTTCTCTTAAAGTCTCAGGAACAGATCTCGAAGTTCTAGGTTTGACTACATTATTCTTAAAGAAAGATCTGAATGAAAGATCTTTGATAGTTCAGAAAGAAAGAGAAAAGAGGTGGGGCTGGACTGGAAGGCTGGAGCAGATTCTTAGCAGCATAATGGCATCATCAGCACAAAAAACCTTTGTTACATCTTCACCCTCCCTTTCCACTGAATTACCAAAACTATTATTTCTGTTCCTACAACTTTCTGATATAACTGACCTCATAAGCTGCTGTAATCCAAATATTCTGCATGCTGATATCCCACATCTTTTAGAATATGTAACCCTTTGACATCCTGAAGTAAACACTAAACTCCTTGTTTACCCTGACAGCATCAAAAGATGGATGTAGAGTTAGCTTTCACAAAGGCTTCAATTTGAGTAGTGAGTGTATTAAAATACATAAAAAACCCTCCAATAAAACTGAACCAGTAAAAAGTTAATTTTATACTTTCAAATAAATCTGGGCAGTAGGTATGCTTAGGGGAAAATAGTGAATAAACGTATACTTTAATGAAGACAAAAATAATTCCAGATAACACTGTTCCCCTCTTCCTCTTTTGAACAGACTGCATTGCCATCACTGTCAACTGTCACAGCAAGGACTAGCCTACAAGCTGTAACATCTCCCATGTGCATATCACTAATTAGCTGCAGCGGAGAAGCATGTTCGGATTTTAACTACACAAAATAACAACCCAAGCGTATGGATTATGACAACAGACAAATTTTAATGTCTTGGAATAATAAAGTGTTGGTAGCTGCGACATTCCCCAACCCACACAGGGAACAAGGGGAATTTTTTGCACCGTTAGTACTTCTGATTTCAGGATCCCACGGGCTTTGCAAACAGAGGGTGATATTTATCCCAGCTCCTTGGACTAGCCACAAGGTTTGGACATCACTTACATTCCACTTAGGGGTTTAAACGGTGCATAGATTTTCTTCGTGTGGGTGGATTGTACTCCTAATGAAGTGTGCCTCCCTGGGAAACAGGTATATTTAAACCCCATTTGCAGATGAGGAAAGGGAAGCATTAAGGGGTGAAATGATTTGCCCAAACTCAAAATAAGCCATAAGAAAAGCTGGCACATAAGTAAAAAATTACCACATACTCATGAACTCTTTTTCACAGAATCACAGAATCACAGAGTGGTTGAGATTGGAAGGGACCTCTGGAAGTCATCTAGTCTAGCCCCCCTGCTCAAGCAGGGCCACCTACAGCAGGCTGCCCAGGACCATGCCCAGATAGCTTTTCAGTATCTCCAGGGATGGAGACTCCTCAACCTCTCTGGGTAACCTGTGCTCAGTGACCCTCACAGTAAAAAAGTTTTTCCTTATGTTCAGATAGAACCTCCTTCCATTCTATCGATCCCCTTTTTTTTTCTTCATTCACCAGTAGTCAGAACAAGTGCCAGGATGACTGAGAAACTCAGTTGCTTTTTGCTACCTTCACAAAATAGGAAGAAATGCAGTGGCAACTTGCCTGTTGTCCATTTTACCCAGGGATGAAAGATGGCCTGGCTTCCAGTTCCCCATTTTGGGAAGGCCAGTGAGGACATGCTATGGGAGATTTTATCATCATGAATTATAAAATCTGGATCTTCTTCCCACTCTATTGTCTGTGCTGTTAGTCAAGGTCTGCTCAGGCTGAAGAAAAGCTGTTTCTTACTTCCCTACTGTACACATCTTACCTAGGTGAACCGGTCTGTAGGTGCCTTTTTCCTCCTCATCAACATAATTTCATTTTCTTTTTCAATCATTAGTCACAAAATTGCCTTGCTTTTCCTTATTGCATCAATGCAATTCTTCTTTGTAACCTATCAAGAGCCTTCTCAACTCTCATTGCCTCTCACCTTGACTGGTGTCATTTTTGTCGTTGCTTTTGTCTTGGTCCATATCAGGCAATGCAACATGCTGCTGTGAAAATCATTGTTCCTTGACACTCTTGCATGAACAACTTCTTCACATTGTTCAGTGACATAAGTCCTTGTTACAGCTGAGATACCAAGGAAGAGGGATAACGGGAGCAGGATTGTGGCAGAGTATTTGGGGTTGCAACACACTCGGATTCTGCCTTCTGACTCTCCAGAGTACGGTCCAAATGTCAGCTCTCATCCACTCCCTTTTGTGCTTGAACTCTACTATTTACTCATTACTTCACACCTTTTTTCATTAACTCAGCCTCTGTCCTCCAGTGTACATAATGACAATGATTACCTCTCAAATATATTTTTAAAACACCATATCTTTTTTATGTTCTGTAATCTCTTTGCAGGTTTCTCTCCTTTGCTTCCCCCTTCTTTTTCCTCAGTGATGACTCAGTTGCTGAGAGCACCCTGAAGAGAAGCATAGAATGATGAGGCGTGAGAACACTGACTCAGAATGAAAGGGGATTAAGTGCTGAAGAGAGAAAGGAGAGGAGCAGTCACCCTTTTGCAAGTACTGTGCTGAGAGGTGTCTCTGAGGTGTAGTGGAGTAAGATCATGCATCTACAACAGTGTCATCTTCAGCCCAAATCCATGTCTCTCCCTTTTGCCTTCAGATGTCCCTGACACTGCCACTGACTAGCTGTTTGGCCATGGGCAAGTCTCTTCAAGTCTTTTTTTGTTACTGCTTTTCTGCTTACCTTCTGCTTTATTGTCTGCCTAAAACAATTCATGGTTTACTTACTGACGGGGCTACAGACCCTGTAGAAGGAAAGGCTTTTCCAGCCTCTGTGGGGCTCTGCATTGAAGATTAAACAGGCTAAGTCACTTGTAAATAACCTGCCCAGGTCAGAAATATGATGATGTCTCTTGGCAGCCCCAGCTTTGGCCTGAGAAGGAGTTTAACTCCAAGAGATCTCATAATTCGAAGAGAAACTAAGTTTAGGATTAAAAGAATATGAGGCTGACCATTTCTGTGTAGCCTATAAATATATTTATGCAAGGTATGTTAGCTGGAGTCTTTTGCAGTCAACCACTAAAGAACAGCATCTTGGTGAGATAGAAGTCTGTAGACAGCATGGACGTGCAGGCAGTGGGAAATCCATGCAACACTTGGGAGATCAGAGAGATCATTCTTTACGTACAGGTGACATGCTGGTTTTGTCTTTGAGTAAATCACAGCCCTCACGGGGCCAACCAAAGTTCATACCTCAGCTTCCTCCTTTTAGTAAAATTACAGTAATGAACTTTCCTTTACTCTTTAAAGTACAAGATCTACAGATTAAAAGATCTATTATTTTTATTAGCCATTCAGAATGTATGGGTTCTTCTTTAAATATCTTTTTCATGCACATTTCTTTTATTAATTCTCTTTTTTCATAATTTTTTTCTTCAGGATCTTTTCTTCTTATCCCTTTTGTTCCTCCTAAGGTCTTAGATGACAACATTTTTCATTACATTCCCTGCTTTTTTTAATCTCTTTGTCTCCATTTATGTAAATTTGGCATGTGAACTTGCAAGATGATGGAGTTATGAAAATCCTTGGAGCCTGCTTTAAAATCCCATGAAGGTCTAATTAAATATTGCGCACTGGGAAAGACATATTTTCCAATGCCTCTCAAAAAATTAAATTGATTGACATGAGCACTAGGTCTTAGATCCAATATTTCCTGACACAATAAATTTCTGGTTAACCCTCATTTCAGAGTGACTTTTCCCTTCTGTTGCACAAGGAGGCATGATTTAAGATAACTCCACCATTTCTTGTTTGTTTTGTTCCTTATCGATGTGAAGATCAAAACTAAACATGAGCTGTTTTATTTCTCTTCTGCCCCCAAGTTGTTTTGTTGGTTGTTGTTGTTGCTGTTATTATTATTATTACTACTGTCATTTTCTTGTAAGTTTAGTCTCTATTTTTTCTGCTTGCTATGTAAGAAGAATGAGCAGTGAATGAGGAGAGGGAATCTTTAAGTGAGATTATCTCTTTATCAGAACAAAAGTGAAATCCAGCTAAAAATCCACCATCAGCTGAGATCATCCGTCAAACATGACAGCAATGGAGAAAAATGAATTCTGTTTCTACTTGCTTGATTCAAAGAAATCTAATGTAAAGTTATTGTAAGTCCCTCCAGTACCGTGCCAGCCGGACTGTGTCTTGCTGGAATTCAGAATCTACCTTTTTACTGCTAAACAAAATCCCTCAGCAAGGGATGAAACCGGCTGGGATAGTGTCAGAAGATTTTGTAAGGAGATGGGAGCCAAAACTCTCTATAGTGAGTACGGGAGATAGTCCCTGGTACTCTCTGTCACCTGAGATGTGTGGCCACCTCCTGGCCCTTGTACTAGCCCCTGACCCATGCTCTCTAAATCTCTACAGCTAAATAGTCTCAGTAAGAGGATGTCTTGTCAGTGCTTGTATGCATGCTGCCTCCAAAATAAGTCTGGGGACTTCTACTCAATAGGATGCTCTGCCTCAGAGCTCACTGATAAGTGCAATAGCTGGTTAGTTTGACAGGCAAGGAGATCTGGGTGAAGGATACGAATGCTGTGAGCTCAAAGAAATGACTCTCTAGGAATTGAGTCCTCTTCCTACCACAATTAAATTCTCTATCATCTTTTCAGCGTCAACTGGCAAGAGTGACAGAAAGTTTAGATATGTTCAGGCATTTGTCTCAGTTCAAACCTCCCACGGAAGCTGTGGGAATGATTCTGTGGAGGGAAGCCTTGCAGGCTGGCCATGAGCCATGAAAAGGAGAGTTTCCCTTCCTCCTCCGGATAGGTGTCTGTGTGCTGTGTGCTGATCGGGTGCTGCAGGAATACGCTGTCATGTGGTCTGCAGAATAAGCATTATAGAAATTTTATAACTGGATAAAAGTCCTTGGCACTTGTATCAAGAACTCAGGGTATTTTAGTTAAACTGCTGAACTTGGCATCTGAATAAATAATTAAATTTTTGTGTAGCACTAATTTTCATGGTCACTTCCAGTTGCAAGCTGCTTCTCTTTCACCCCTAATCTGCAAGGCATCTTCCAGCCACTCCTCTGTTCCAGACTGGAGACAGCTGCATAGAAGTATTGGCTGAAAAAATTATGACATGACGTTTAGGATCTTTCAGATCAAATCTCTTGACAAACATTCTACAAATGCTGTTCATCGATAATGAAATGACTTGGGTTTAGAGGTCTGGAAGATGAAGATAATATGTGGGAAAGGGAAGGAGAGAATTCATAGAAATTATGAGGCTAAGTTCTGCTTGCAAAGACAGCTTGAACAAAGATGAATTACCATGTAAAGGATTTCTAGAAGTATAGAACTGCTGTTATAATGTCCCAAATCAGTCAGTCTTTGCACTGTCAGGGTTAGAGTTTATGAGTAAACCAAAGACGCCACTCTGCAACAGCCAAAATGATGTTTTTTTTTGTTTTCCTTTCATTTTCAGATACAGAAGTGACTCTCAGGGGAACCCTTGTGTTAGGGTCTTTTCTACAGGTAAAAGTCATAGTCATTTTGTGCATTGGTATCTGAGGTCAATGTTGTATGAACTTCAGAGCAGACTTAGAGAGCACATTTCATTTTTCTGGAAGCAGGGCATTGCTAGTTTGTGATGTAGAAGAGATCTCAAAACACTCATTTAAGCTGCCCAGGATCCCAGTAGAAAGCTCTTATCAACTTTTTATAGATGGGAAAAGAGTACACATCATGTGTGCAGAGTCATACTGGACAGGTGCAAGAACCTGAGGACACCCTCCCCCCTGCCCCCCCCCCCCCCCCTTCATGGCAGGTTCACACCACTTGTTCTATCACGATGGAAAAATCTGGCTGGAGTTTGGGTTTGGTTGTTTGAACCTGCTCTAAATCTATAAAACACACAGAAATGCATTTGAAATCTCATCAGTGTGGTCTTCCAAGTGAGAGAGTGCCAGCCCTCTGTGCATCTGACTGAAAGTTTTTCCATGGGGCATTTCAGTTCCTTGGCTGCTGGTCCCACTGGGACCTAGAAATGTTATGGGCATTACATATGTGATGGATAGTTTTGCAAATCTAGTGAGATCTAGTATTGCCAAAAGATTCAGTTTTATGGGTGTCTTGTTTAAACTAGATCAGCTTGGCTTTCCTTTATTTATAACAGGTTTCAACAATTGTGTCTTCAAAATGTCAAAAGGAAAACTCTCAGCTGGGGGTGATTTCACTCTGCTCCAAGCAACAGAAGAGCTAGTAAAGTCAGCAGGGGGCACCATCTTGAATTAACTCACAACATTATTACACTTTTTATATTCTTTCCACTTTATTAACCTGGAATGCTCAAGAAAAAGCTAATTTTCCATTGTACTATGAAGAAAACCCATGCTATACAAGAATAAGCACCTAAATAAAAAAAAAAAAATGTTGTCTTCACTTTACAGAGAGGAATCTGAAGCATAAAAAAAAAAAAATAATGTGCAAAAGGTTATGCGGCAATTGGGCAGCATAGGGCTGCAAAGCAAACCTGGTTTCCTGAGTCTTACACCTCCATCCTAACTACATACATAACCTTCCAGCCTCAGTCAGGTGGTTGCATCCCTTGCATTTGAAGGGATAACGCCAAGAAAACAGTGTCCTCATGTATTTCTTACCTTGTTGTAAATACATGCACGGTGCAGCTAATGCATTTTCAGTTGCACTTGGTTTCACTGGTTCCTGATTGAAATCCAGTAACTCCTTGTGTCTCCAGTACACTTTGGGATGTTTTCTGAGCTGTCCGTGGCAGGCAAAACCTTATCATTTCCATCTGTAGCCGGCTTGTCACAACTTTTCCACTTCATGAGAGAGTCTCATTTTCATTGTTAGACGTGTTTTGAAAGTGCCTTCCCATACTGAAAGCAAAGCTCCATAATGGACTTCATTAAGGTAGAACTCTTTCCTCCTAGGAGGCTTCAAGCATTTTTCTCTGTCCTGCATGCTGCTTTATCTGGCAGACAGGCATGCCCTTATACAAAAGGGCATTCTATAGATAGATGTTTCACACTCAAAAATTTTTTTAAATAAAATATCAAGTAAAATACAGCTTTCTAAACTCTACTCTGCCTGTCACTTCTCTTAGTCCATTAGCTCTCAAAAATACAGAAAGCTGGGTCTTCTTTTACTCCTTCCTTGTAAGTGAGTGCTATTTTTGAAGTTTCTTCTAAAACCATGTTAACAGGGGAGAGATTTTTAGATTATTTCCCCTCTGCTTTTCCTTCCCTCTCCAAAGCACAGTATTTGTTTATGGTTTTATCCTTAGATTTTAGAGGCATTACTTAACTTCATCTGAACTTTCAAGGTATCTAGATCTCCCTATGAGGCTGAACTTTCCAGCTTGATTGACACCATCAAACCCCCATCTCCATCTCTGTGCATCAGAGATGGTTCTAACTTCTGTGGCTCAGTGCCAAACCAATCTCATCTTCCCACTAGGAAATACATCAAGGAGGGGCTGAACACATAAGGCTGGCAAAGTGTGGAACTACCCTGTTTGCAGCAAGATGAAAGCCCAGTGAAGCTGGAGACAATAGGAGTTTCACTTGTGACTGCAGCCCAGATGCAGCCATTCATAGCTCTGCGTCACTTTTCCTGCCATCCCACGATAGCATCGCCTTTGCTGTGTAGGTGACAGCTTCCTCTTGCAACAGTGTTCCTGACTGCAGTGCAAAACACGGCTAGCTCTTTTTGGACAGGTAACTAACAAACAGGGCTACGAATTGGCAACTAGAATCATAGGGCACAGGACATTTTCCTGAAAATGGTTTTCTCCCTCAGTGTTCAAGACAGCTCTAGACATGTCTGGATATGCAGAGAAACAAGGATGGCAATGGACCATGGAAGTTTTAAATGAAATAGATCCCTTTTTCAGTGATTAAAACAAGCTAATAATCCCAAAGGCTTTCATTTACATGCCATGCTGATGTAACCCTTTCAGATAGGCAGCTTAATCCATTACCGCCTGGGAAGAAAAGCTAACCCTCTTGATTGTTTCACACATCTTATCCTACCCAGGAGCAGCAAATAGTAGGCAGTGGATGGCTCTTTTACAACAATCTCATCTCATCTGTTCATCCACTTCACTTCTCAGTCCTGAGGGCTTTAACGTGACTATGCTGGTGTCCCAAATGTGGGGGGATAAGCGAAGCAGTGCCCTAACTATCAGTTCATCATCTAACAGGCTGTGCTGATTTTGTCTCGGATAGAGTTATTTTTCTTCATAGTAGCTAGTATGGAGCTGTGTTTTGGATTCCTGCTGAAAACAGTGTTGATAACACAGGGATGTTTTAGTTACTGCTGAGCAGTGCTCACACAGAGTCAAGGCCTTTTCTGCTTCTCACACCACCCCACCAGCGAGTAGGCTGGGGGTGCACAAGCAGTTGGGAGGGGACACAGCCGGGACAGCTGACCCCAACTGACCAAAGGGATATTCCATACCATATGATGTCATGCTCAGCATATTGAGTTGGAGGAAGAAGGAAGGGGGGACATTTGGAGTGATAGTGTTTGTCTTCCCAAGTAACCATTAAGTGTGATGGAGCCCTGCTTTCCTGGAGATGGCTGAACACCTGCCTGCCCATGGGAAGTGGTGAATGAATTCCCTGTTTTCCTTTGCTTGCACACGCTGACTTCTGCTTTACCTATTAAACTGTCTTTATCTCAACCCACGAGTTTTCTCACTTTTACTCTTCTGATTCTCTCCCCCATCCCACCAGGGGGGAGCGAGTGAGTGTGGTGATTAGTTGCTGGCTGGAGTAATAAAAAATTAGCAGCAAATGCAGGTGCATGCATGTTAGTTCATAGGTAGAAGAGATGGACAATCCAGGTTGATGGTAGCGGGAGGGAGGCTCGAGACAAGTATGTGCCATTTCCCTTTGGAGAGACCTCTTCCTGTGCATAGCATTTGCCTTATTAAAGAAGATACTGTATTTTTCAGGTGCCTTTTTCTGTGACCACCGATTTTGCTATTACCCTTCCAAACAAGGTCAATCCTCTGCCTGTTTGAACCAATTATTCTCTTCCTCCAGTTTTCTCGGCCATCGTCAACCATAATCAATGAAGGGAAATGCTGCCACAGTCATGATTGAGATGAATGACGCAGGTACTGCTCAGTCTTTGGAAGCCCAGCTTCCGTGAGACTCATGCAGAGAGCTCTGTTTATGACTCAGTTGGATGCTCTCTTCCTTGTCAGTCAGTCCCTACCCTAATATCATGGCAGAGTGAGAAAAACTGAGCTTTTGTACTGTTTGAACATGATGCTGCTTTGGCCATTAAATAGCTCCTGCAGAATACATTTCTCATTTCCCTGCCTTTGCATAGAGTGACACATAACACACAGAGTACGCTGCATACCAAGCTACAGGCATTTCAGCCTTGCAGTGCTGAAATTACCCACCCCCACTCCTAGCTTTGGAAAGAGCAGCTAGCTGTTCAAAATAATTGACTGAATAAAAGAGGGAAATAACTACGCTGTCCACTCTTAAACTACTGGTCTGCAATTGAGGGCAGCTGAGTTCAGTTCCCAGCTTCCCAGTTCCCAAGATAAGGCACTCTGCATGGCTTATGCTGAGCAAAATGCTGCTGTGCACAGGGTTTTGATCTGCCTCTAAATGAGCCAAAGTGGGTCTTGAGCACAGTGCAGCCCTGCCTGTGTTATCATCTGTGCTTGAAGCAATTAGAAAAGCTGGACTGATTTAGTCTGCATGGAGAGCCATGCTGAAAAGATTGTACTGGTTTCAGGCCTGGACTAACATGGGCTGTGATGCTCAAGGCTCTGGAGACACAACAGCTTACACAGAGCTAATTAGCGTATGTCCAAAATGCGGTTTCCTTGCTTGGGATTTTTATCCTTTCTACACCTCTAGGCAGGTCATGTAACCCAAATTCTGAAACAATGTAAATTGAGGATTTAAGTATCCAGGCTGATTTGTAGAGATGATGGGCAATCCTATTTCTCATTGACGTAAATGCGGGCTTTCACCTGAAAAGAGAAAACAAACCAGGCAATTTAGTTTCAATTTTACTTCTTTCTGCTTACCTGCCTCAGCAATGATGAAGAGGCACTTTATCTAAGTCTGTGAGTGTTTGAGGTACTCTTATTGAAAGATCTGTATACCAAATCTAGCTATAGAGGCCTCATTATTGAGTTATTGCTATTATTTATAGTATAAATTATTTCTCTTCTGCCTTAGTGTTGTAGAGGTAGTGGACTCCTTTGTATGCAAACAGTATCTGAATCTCAAGGACCAAATCTTGCCTTCAGTTTCACTGATGGAAATCAGAAGTAACTCTGTTAAAGTTGCCGGAGTAATTCTGACTTTACCCTAAGGCAAATGAGAACAGAAAGCGGCTTTTTGCTGCCTAAGTGGAAATTTAAAGGACACTTTAAACAGGCTAATTTAAGGGAACAGGGAGGCTAACGCTGACAAGTCATTTCTATATTACATCTAGTAATATGCTTTACACTTACAATGAAATATATTATCCCAAAACAGTGGAACTACTTGGCCACGTGGGATATAATAATTTTAGAGGTGACAACTGAACAATGGACTCCAGGCCCAAGCTGAGAAAATAATTCTTTCAAATAAGATTTTAATGTTACCCTTTAAACTCTCTTTGGTTAAAATGACCAGCATCTGGCTGTCCATCTCATTTTAGCTGATGTAGCAGGTAGAGCATAAATATACCTTTGGAGTTCTTAACAGAAAACTGTTCCTATACCTTTTGTTCCTTTACTGCTGAGCGTGCTGCTGTCTAGAGCAGACACACACCCCGGTTTAGGAAAGTGGCTGGGTCATTTTGGACTGTGGGATACAGATGAGAAATTACAGGGTGTATCTCTGTGGTCATGAGGGTGAGAAGCAGTTCTGTGTGATATTATCCCCTGCCACCATCCTCCAAAGCATTTTGCACAAAGTCTGCAGCAACAGACTCTTGTCCTGCTTCCTCAGGAGATGCGATTTCCTCAAGTGCCTTTCCCATGAAGAAGGTTTTAACAGCATATCATTGTTATTATATTATTATATCTAATAATATTATTATTATATTAGGGTATGATGGTGGGATCAAGCATTCATAGGGCCCATTTGCTCACATGTAACAATTTACAGTCCTAACTGCTTTGTTCAGGAGGCAATTAAAAATGTCTCTTGTTCTGAGAAAATATTTGATTTTTGCTGCCTTGAAAAGGCATGGATTTAAATGTTTTCCTGAGCTGTGGCCACAGGGCCTGCTCCAGAATCCCCCCCAAAATCAATGCTGAACATCCTGGTTCATTGTATGTCTGTTGAAAAATTGCAGCAATCTTTATTGTTCAGCAGGAATGAGAGTGCTGTATAATTAAATTAGAGCAAGGCAAACACTTCAAGAAAGTTTCTGTGAATAAATACGTTTAATCAGTTTATTTCTATTAAGATTAAGTGCATTCACTTGTGTATTCACTTGGTGTTGCCACCTGATTGTGCAACTAGAACAAACTTGAAAGGCAAATTTCAAAGCTACATGCATACATTGTTCCAAAATTCAGAAATTTAAATCCTCACATACTAATATTTGCATTGCAAGTGATCATCCAATCAAGGAAAATGAATCATTAACCTTTCTAAGATATTCAGGTTGAACTTAAAAATATTTGTGATCAATCCCCGACTTCAAAGTGTTTGAAATATTATCATTACAATAGAAATGTTTCTTAGGGAAACACAATTTCTTGATGACTATTTAGCCAGCAGGTTGAGGAAGTTCTTCTCAACACATACACCAAATAATAGTAACAATAAAACATACATATATGATCTTCCCCGCTGTTGCCACAATAAAGATGTAAAAAAGAGAAGTGAGAAATAAGGAAGTCTGTTAGCACAGATAATTTGCTCACTATTTCCAGACTGATTTTCTACCCCTGCTGTCATCTATTCTTCTTGATTTTTGTGATTCTACATTCAAATTTCTTCAGGCCATACAGTATCCATCATGTCCTTTGGGAGGCTATTCTTCAACCTATTGGACCAGAAAAGAAACATTTTTTTCCAGATTTGCTGACTAAATTTTCCTCTGCTCAATATTATTCAGTGACAGTGGATTATATTTCCTTTTGCAGTCTTAAATAATTTATTTTATCCTTGTTGTTTACAGTCTTTGCCTTGCATGACCTCCTTTTATCCCAACTATTCAGTTCTTTTAATAATTTTTTTTTCAGGAGTCCATCTGTCTCTTAATCATTTGTTGTTCCATTTCTCTGAGTCTTTTCCAATTTACTGGCATCTTTCAGGCTCTATGAGGCTTGTGACTTTATGCAGTGTTCTTAGGGTGGGCATACATTTAGCATACATTTAGCACAGCCTCTTTGGTACAATGTCCTTGGCTTTCAAACACACAGCATCTACCATTGCTTTCAGTATACATTCAAATACCAGTGCACTGGCAACTGTGAAATAAGGAAAGGAGCAAACTGACAAGACAGGGTGTTTTGTCCATGCCCTCTGGAGACTCCCTGGTCAACACTAAGGTGAGCACCTTGTATGCCCTGAACAAAGAAGCAGGTCAGCCCCAATCATTTAAATGGCTTCAATTTACATTCCCTTTTTGTCCATTTGCTCACCACCAAGTCCCTCCCATTATCCTTCCCCAAAGAAGCACAACCCTGGTTACTCTTTCACCACTAGCATTGGTTCTGTTGACTGTATACCTTTAATTAGTATTTATGATAGGGCTGCCTGGTAATTCCTACCTTGGTTATCAATCCTGCCAAGCTTGCACCTCCCAACTGTTGCATACAGTGTCCTACAGTTTTACACGTGCTGCACCATTAGTGGTGCCCCAGGTCAGGGTGGGCCATCTGCACATACATTACTCCACTTTTGTTAACCGTAGCATCCTGCAGTTCCTCATTTTGTTGTCTTGTTAGCAGCACCACGATTCAGGGTTATCTATCTGCATGCATCCCTTAGCACATCTTATTATGGGCATTACACCACTTTCTGTAAATTAGGATGACAAGTTTTTTGCATTGGTGTGCCTCAAAACTGGGCATTATGGTTGAGCTAATCTGTCATCTGTAACACTGACTTTATTATCATCCCCTCTGGAGTGGGGGTTGCTGGTGCAACACAGTTCTCATAACTTTTAGCTCCGACTTCCCTGTTCTGACCATCAAAATTGTAGTAATGTTTTAGAGAACCACAATGATAGAAGCTCTGCACCAAGAGCCATCAATTTAGCAATTTTCAGTCACTGTTAATTTGGTCTATCTGAAATGCTCACTCTTTCTTTCATAAAAATGAGGTGATATTAGGGTTAAAGATGGAAATGATGGTGAGGCACTGGAGTTCTAGTCCATCTCCAACAGATATTCTGCATTACCATGGGCAAATCACTGGTCCCTGTCTGTACAATAAGCTATTTAACTTATATACCCCAAAAGACTCTGAGATCTTTGAGAAGGGGGTGTGACAGCTATTTGGAATAGTTACTGGAAATTTCTTTGAGACTTCCTGCCACTCTTGCATTTTAATTGCAGCCAGCATAAGATGGCTACTGATTCATACAGCCTTCATGGACATGCTTATGGTGACAACATGCAAGAGGACCTGGGTCATTAACAGAGGTACTAGGATATTCTGGGGGGTGAAAGGAAAGGGTGGAGGAGGTGACAAGAGCTGAGATAAAGTTGTGCATTGCTGAAAATCCTTAATACTCAAAAGATGAAACATTCGTCTTCTGTGCCACACAAGAAAATGATATGGTAGCTGGTATTCTATGTTTTAGTTTTTTTATCTTCTGATATCTTTTAAAATTAAAGCATTGAGGGTAAACTGTGACTCAACGGATAATACTTAAGTTTTCTCATACCACAGTCAGAAACTTTCCTCCACAGTCAGTTACTGTAACAAATCTTACTTTTGTGAGCCACTGTCAATCTCATTTAGAGAAGCAAAGACATTAGTTTAAGTTCTCACTCTTTGGTTTTCAATTTGTCTCAAAACTCCCATGTACTGGATTTCTGAAAGGAGTAGAATTAGTAAACATGATAATTTATTATCCAAAACAGTGTTTTAATTGTGATCCATGTTGGGGAATGTATATGTTAGTACAACAGTAGTATTATATTTAAATATAAAAGAAAATTCTTTGTGATTTGTTCCTTCTGATACACTCTCTCACATCTAGCACCCCCACGCTCACTGTATATGCAGAAACATGCATTTCTCCTGCTGCTGGTTCTGGTGGGGACTCTCTGTTAAAGATGGGTTTGCTTTCTTTTTCCACAGGAGAGTGCATATAGAAAAGGAAAGGATGTTGCAAGAGAAGTCTTTGTAAATGGGTAGTGAATAGCCTGACGTGTTCACTATAAGACATTGTATTAATAGCCTTTGGAAAAAGAGAATACTACAAACCTATTTCGCTCTTCTTAGACCAAGAAAGATACCATTGGCTGATGAGTGCTATAGACTAATAATTCTCTGTGGTCTTGGAAGGTTTACTATTGGTATTAAAATACTGATGTTCAGAAAGGAAGGACAATCTTCTTTCCTTCCCTTGATTAAAAGGAGCTGTCTTCTCTTAATGCCCCTTGCAACTTAATCGATAAAAGCTTTCTCTTTCAACCTAGTTTCACTACTGGTTAATATGTACGGCACATCCTTAGCATTTGCTCTCTGCACTGAAGTAGAGAAATATTCAGAAAATGAAAAATTACTGAAGACAAGAAACCTTCTGAAAGGTGAAAGAATCTGTAAGCTTATCCCATTTAACTGAATCTCCCAAGAGTGCAAAATTTGGATGGATGCGTGAGGATTTTCTGGTGGCATTCTAGCGTGACTGGGTTTTGCTTAGACAGAGCCCAGGCGCTGAATTATTTCAGTGCTGGGTAAAAACAAAAAATAAAGAAGAGATAGTACAAATCTTTGGTTTTGTTTGTGAACCTCAAAGCAGCCTGAAGTTTGGCCTGAATTTTGAATAGATGTTCAGGTTTTGTATTTTATTAATTCAGACCAGTTAATCTAGTCTTAACAATGCATTCCATATTTCTATACAAAAGACAAGACTTCTGAGGCATGCCCTCCCAACAGTTACTGCCAGAATATTTTGGCTGCCAGAAGGGCTGGAATAGTTAACAGTTCCTTTTATTTTCTCTTTATTTCTTCTCTTTCTTCCTCCAGATATAAAAGATTGGTACATCCTCTCTTTTTATTTGTTATTCTTGGCCAGGCAGTGTACTGGGTATAGAGTAAAACTGTAGGGTAATAGTCTAGAAAGGTATTTTGTTTTCTGAAAGTATGCGAGCAGTTAACCGTAAGAGGTTCAGAATACTGATATGGTCCCCCACTAGGTGCTGGAAGTACTCAGTATTGTGAGTACTCTATAGGCATTGGCTTCATTTGGGCTGGAAAATTATTGCTGCTACCCCCAGTAAATAGGCCAAAACAATGTCTACTTCAAAGGGTCAGCACTCAGGGTGCCAGGACCAGGACCCTGTGAGCTGGACACAGAACTGGGACCGTTCATTGCCTAGTCACATGTGGGACCCTCATCTCCCTCTTCCTTTCGGACAATGAGGCAATTAACACCTGCCTCGAGGTGACATGGTGAGGGTGATGTAACCGCTGCTTTTCTGGAAAGGTCGTCGTCTAAGAGAGACCAAATGTAGACCCATGCGCAAGGATAGCTGGCAGTGCGAAGCTGCTGTGCAAGCAGAAGACAAGGAGCCAGGAATGGCCTCTTGCACAGAGCACAGGTCGGGGCAGAGCAAACAAGGCTTGGCCTCTGATTAGGGATGCCCCTTGTTGTACAAGCATCCTGAGGGCTGCTCTGACATCCATGCTGTCTTAAGCCTGTGCTCTGCATTAATAACCTGACTCTATCTAGGCACCATCCCGGGAGCATTTTGCAAGTATAACCAGGAAAAGCCTGTGCGTGTGTGCCAGAGTCAGATCCTGCCAACGTGGGAGCAGTTGCTGCATAGCTGAGATGACAAAACTTGCTTTCAGCAGCCAAACAGATTGGGCTGGCTGAGACCCTGTGGGGGCTGGAGTCCCAGCAAGCAGGCTCAGGGATGTAATTCAGGCACCCAACAGACATTTCCAGTGAAGGAACTTGATTTAACACGGGCGTTACCTGCTAGAGCTGCACTGGGAAATGTCAGGAAAGATGAGTTTTGGCTAATGTGCTCAGTGATACTTGGTAAAGGGCAATGCAAGCTAAGGGTAGGCAGTCTAATAGCTGTTATGGTGTATCATGTATCTGTGATTGCATTTGCTAGTCTGGGAAAGGTATGCACTTATTTATGCCAAGATAACTAATGGCTGGGCTTGCATTTTGTTTGCTGTTGGTCTCACTAAGATTGGACCCGGTTCTGTGCCTGCTGCTGCCTGCAGATTCAGCTATGAAAAAGCAGATGACATAAGTTTGGATCTCAACGGTAAGCAAAGCTCCCATATGAAGCACAAATATTTCAGAGTGTTGTAATTAGAACACACTAAGGGAGCTCAGTGAGCAAACCATTTTTATTAGTATCATTAATTTGCTAGTTTTAGAAGGAAAAAATATGAAATGTGCTTTTTAATGTTTTAACTGCCTTCAGGTATACTGCTGTAGGTACATAGAAATGGTGGAATGAACAGAGACTAGGGCTAAGAGGGAGCTGGAAGCCATCTCAAGAGGTCATCCTAACCCATCTTTTTACTCCAAGGCAGAATCAGCTATACTCAAAGCATCCCTGACAGGCATTTGTTTTATCTTTTCTTCAAGAACTTCAGTGAAATGGTAGCATTGCTTCCTATGGGAAACTTCTCCAGTCCTTAACTAACCTTAGCGTTAGAAAATTTCCCTTACTTCCTAATGCATTACTTCCTGTCCTATCCACCAGGTGCACAGACAGATTAATCTGTTATTCTTTGCAGGATACGTTTGCATTCCACATTATGTTTTCCTGATGTCTTTTCTCTGAGCTGGATAATTCCTTTTTTCCTTTATTTTTCCTTTATTTTTTTTCCCCCTGATTGGGTCACTTTTTTAGATCTCTGGTCTTCTGATTCTGACCAGTCTTCTCAGACCAAATGATCCATACTTTTCTTGAAATCCCATGCCTGAAACCAGACTCAGTATTCCAGCTGAGGTCTTACAAATAGAAGAGTTATTTTCAGTTGCATAGATCATATCCTTGTTCATATACCTAAGGGTGACATTAGAGTCTGGGAACTTTTTTGCTTTCCATAATATGCCATGATTGATTAAAATTCACATTGTGACCTGTTGCGGTCTTAAGAATGCTTCTGGCAGAGTGAACACTTGTCCAGTTGTTTTCGGTCCTGTCTGAAGTGGAGTATCCCTGCCTGACTGAACTATCTTGCACTTGAGCTTATTGAATGATACCTTTTTAATTCCAGACTGATATTCCTTTTTGCAAAGATAATTTTGTATTCTGTAAGTGTTTTCTGGAGTACTGCAACCCCTCTCAGCTTGATGTCATCTGCAAATTTAATAAGTGTGCTCTATTCCGTCACTGGGTCTATGAATGGAAGCATAGAGAGCAGGGTAGTACCAGACTCTCTGAAATCACACTCGAGACATCCTCCAGTATGACAGAGGACTACTAATCAGAATTTGCTAGGACAGATCTGTAATAATGCATGAACATTGTTTAATAGTCAGAGTATGTGGTGAGCCCACCTCTCAAGGAAACTCTGAAATATGATTAATTTCTCAAACTGAACCTGAACTATTGTTAAAAAGTTATTTATTAGCCTCAACTAAACTGATGCAAACTGTTGATGTTTTTCCTGAAGTGAAAGTGAACCTTAACTGTTCTGGGCAGCTTTGTGGATCTCAAACTGGAATTAAAGGGAAAGGTCTCAGCTGCAAATGGATCCAAACCAAAACTTAAGTTAAAGAACATTGATTTAATTTCCTTCTTACAATAGTATAATACAGACTGCATTTCTTTAGCTTGCCCATGAAAATGCGAGGAGCCACTGACAAAGCCCATCCTAGATCAAGGCAAGCTACAGAATATAGAGGTAAGGAGATAGTAGCATTTGCTGCAGCTAAAGACTGGGACGAGCCCGAGCTCCTTGGTTACCCTCTCACCTAAATGCAGAGACCAGGACCTAGCAAACTTCATCCTTCGTCCCCTTTTCAGCCCCAGCTGCTCCTGCTTCCCCACCCACAGAAAGAAGGAAGAAGAGAGATTTCTTCCTTGGGCGTGCTGAAGTGCTTAAATGAACTCCGGGTCTGAAGTTTGTATGTGCCCAGGTTTTGTGTTAGAGCACTCTGCTTCCCCTGTCACCACCACAGCTAAACTAAATTGCAAGAGCGAGTACAGCACCCAGCATTTTTAAGTTCTTCCTAAAAGCAAGCATAAATATATAAGGAAGATAATTCTGCTGCCATTACACTACTTTAAATCATGGATCAAGTTTTACATTAGGGAAGTAAAGCAGAGAGTGATAATTACCTCTTCTTTAGTAGCAGAAAATATGTCAAGCTATCATTTTTACATGCATGGATAACAAAGCTCCAAGTGATGGTCTTCAAGCCACTGGAGAAAGTATACAGGGCATGTTTCCAGTCAGTGTTACTGAAGACAAAACACACCCCTGAACCTTTCAAACTTTCTTTGTGGGGCCTGACAGCCATCAGCTTCTTGAATGCGATCAAGGGAAGGGACTGTGCAGCAGAGTATGCCTCTCCCGTCTGCTAGTTCCTATTGTTTTGTTGAAGTACAGAAGGGGACAGACAGATCTCTTAAAGGAATTAGACAAGTTTGAGAGTCAGGATTGAGACTGAAATAGGAATTTTTAATGCTTGTATCAGAACTGTGCTTTTTTCTCTTCCATAATTTTAGTAACTATTCTACAGTTCCCACAACCGGCAGGTTGTTTATAATTCATTACCTAAGCTTTTCTCTGATTCATTTTATTCTTATTGTTAATCCTTCATTCCCACTCCCTTCCTCTGAGGTTCAGACAGAGCTAACTTTTCTCATGGGAGGTTAGCAAACTGAAAGTGAGCCTGAATGCTAAGCCGTCTGTTAAAACAGACCAAATCGGAAACTGCTAGGTGTTTTCAGGGTGTTTAAAGGTGTAGAGTTATTTAAATGGTGGGAGCTCAGCTATGTAGAGGACATTTTTTCCAGCACAGCACTGGCAGTCTTAGTGGATGGGATTCAGCTGGGGAATAATCTTAGCAAAAATCAGGTAAATCTAAGCTCTAAAAATCTTTAGGATGTGCCCAACAAGCCTTCTGCTTCAAAAATTGTTGCCATCATGAGAATGGCACTTGCCAGAATAGAAAACATTCCCATGCCTAAACCTAGTCAGCTAAAAGAAGAAAAAACAGCAGGGAGATTTCCCCTCTGATGGAGAAAGAGATGCTGGAGGCTCCTTGGAGTTTACAAGGGACTTCACTGTTGCTTGTTCCATTTTACCTGGAAGGTGCTCAGACACCAGGGAGAGTCAAACCTGACCTGAGTTTTTTTTTTACTTGAGGGTGCAAAATCTGACAGTGAATGAGATCTTTACGGGGGCTAAATCAGAGTAGCTTCATAAGAGTCCATGGCCACTGCTCTCTCCCTTGCATGGTCTCTGTTAGAAAAAAAAATCTCACACAGGGATATGTAACATCTCACATCTGCAGTAAAGCACAGAAGGGCAGCTGTGTCTCTGCAGAGAGACAGGAAGGCTTCTATTCACTTACAGGCATAGCACACAGAATGAACAGACCCCACCTCTTTTCAGTACCATACCCCCCAGTAAGTAATGCTAATTTATACAGGGCTGCCTAATGAAATCAGTATCCATGCAATGATCTTATGCTTTACAACTGCTGCCAAAGGCTATTTGACCATACTTTCCAAAGGTCAGCACACAAAATCATAGCTGAAAGAAAAAGGCACTGGAGTAGTTTGTACTGTCCAATAAGGATTGTGGTGACCTTCCTTTTAAGAGGGTTTTAACCTGGTTATTGGTGATATTCCTTAAGTTATCTTTAAGGAGAGGTGCTTTTTCTGCGATGCAGGCGAAGAATTCCAGCCTCTTTGCATGACATGCTTTCAACTGCAGTTAAGTGGTGCCTGTTTTTCAACCGAGTTAGGTTAAAACAAATGGCTCCTTCTTTACAGAAAATAAATATACAGCAGCAATGACAGTAAAAGTCAGCCATGGTTTCTGTTGGGGGAGACTGCTACTGGAGGAAGATGTATCGCTGAGCAAACATCCCTCAGCAGGAGCACCAACACCTGGGCTTGGAGCTACACCCAAACCCAAGCAGGAGCAATTTGGCAGCTACATGTAGATTAAGTTGTGATCATGACCCACAGAAAAAGGCATGTTTTTTCCAAGGGATCACAGGTGAAGTTCAGAAAAGATTATTGGGTAGTCCCCCAACACTCTTGCCCAGAGTATGTGACAGCTGAGACATATAATTACTAACTAAATGCATGGCAGCATCACTACTGGGATTAAAGCCAAATGTTTCACTGGCCTTTTTCATTGCATGTGGTTAAAGGGTTAGTGCAACCTCTGCCTTCTTAGTGCTTTTGTCTCCACATGAGCTCAGACACCACAAATTTCTTGTACCTAAAGCCTAGTGATTTATAAAGCTTGGAGTCTGAGTTGTTATAACCACTTTTTTTTGCCTATTTGTATGGTTTACATCATGGAGTCACCATGCTACTGTGCCTGTAGGAAGGCTACTGCTTGACTACTAACTTTTCTTTATGAAGTGAGTCAATAGTTTGGAATTTGTGGGATACAGGTGTGATCTGTTGCTTTATGTTTGACAAACCTCTAAAGGCAATGGAAAATAGAAGTCACTTTCCGCTGAACAACACAGCACTGTCTGAATCAGACGCTGAAGATATGTTTCTGTCCTTACAGCCTATAGCAGGAATTCAGGCAGAGAGCTTGTCCTGCACACTCATTTCTAGATGGGTGAAATTAAGGGAGATGAACCCAAACTTGCGGATAGAAGTTGTAAAAGTATGCAGACACATAAAGATGCAGAGAATCTAAGTGATTTTGATGAACCACTGAATTTTGACAATTCTCTTGTGCCTTCAGATGCCAAAGAACTCTTAGAAATCTGAATTTATTTTTTTAGAGCCTCAGCTCCTCATCCATGAAATAGGAACATTCTTCTTTTCTCCATACTCTTGTCATATGTACTTAACCTTTCCAAGGCATGGGCTTCTTGTGAAACTTCAAGTACATATTTCAAGCTTCTAGATGCTACCATAAGCCAAACAAATAAAAAAAGGTTTCATCTCAAAGTCCATTGTAATGCTATTCTGTACTTCAGGAGAAAGTCCTCACAGAGTCCGAGGGGAGAATAGTCTGTGGAGCATCTTCCCTCCTGAGCCGTGTGGTGCTGGTCTCCTCTGATAAGGAGTGAGATGCCTGGGGATGTACAGTACAAGGAAGCCATCCAATGTGATTATCCAAGTTTGGAGATGAACAGAGGGTGGCAGTATCTAGATCTGCCAGTATTGCTCCTTTCATATGCATGGCCTTCTATTTGAACATAACCTATTCCTTGAAAGGAGGAAAAAGCACTCTTGGAAAATGGGGTATTTAAAGAAACTGAGTGATTATTTAAAAAGCCCACTTAGAGGGACTTACCCACACACTTTTCACAACAGTTGCAAGAAGATTATTCACAGTAGGTTGAGACCATCCCATCTGAGGCATATTTCTTAATCCTGGCACCTGTACCAGCCTTTATACTACCTGTATAAACTGCATGGATAGGGACTAACACAGTCTAGGTCTCAAAACCAGCCTCATTCGAAAGGGGTGGGAGGATTTACCTTTGAAATAAAACACAATATTATGAGGGCTAGGAGTCTTTATATAACAGAATGGAAAGATATTTTCCCAAGACAAAGAGACTGTATTATTAATGTGCCTAAATGCAGTATAGATATGCCCAAAATATCCTATTTTAAATTCACTTCCAAAATATCTTAATCCAATTGATGATCTCTAGCTTCTTGTATTCAAGTCAATTTGAGATTATAAAGGAAATTCTGGTCAAAAATATTGAAACTAATGTCTCTGTGTAGTTTCCATCCTCAAATCTCTCTTCATTCAAACCATAACTTTTCTGAAAGTCTTTTTGGACTGCCAATAACATCCTTCTTTTTCTTTTTTTTTTTCCTTTTTTTTTTTCAATTGAGTAAAGTATTTTTCGGTTTGAGGGAAAATGCAAGAGAATATCTCTTTCTGGTTTGGGTTTTTTTCTCTGTTTTTGTGTTTTTGTTATTCACTACAGGGATGGATTAGCTACAGGCATGTTCACATAACTGAGAAATGAGAAAACATACATGTTCTTTGGAAGATTGAGTTAAAAGCAGAATGAGAAGAGGGTGACAAAGATTCTAATGGGACTTCTAAAGCAAGGTACAAGTGAAGTAAATATCAAATATATTTTAAGAAAAAAAGGAAAAATGAATAGTACAAGTAGGAAGGGAAGGCAAGGAAGAGAAGATAGAAACTGGATGAATAAAGCTGTGGATAATGTGTGGAAATATAATTGGAAATATGCCCTAATTCATATACCCAAGTGCTACATGTTAAAATTGTCCAGGCAACGCTAGCCAGTATTTTCTGGCATTTTGGTTGCTTTGACCTCACAATCTTTGTGTGTATGTGTATGTAACACGTGTATATTACATTATGCGCCAGTCCTATATAATGTGAAAAGAGGACTTTGAAGAGAATACAGAATTGCAATAAGTGTATATGAAAAACCTACAAAACACACATTTTTTAAGATATTATTTTTACAAAAACAAACATGCAGCAAACAGGAGTTTTTTCAAAGGTGCCTGTCTCTTTTTCCCAGTTTGTGCAGTGGTCTTTTTTACATTCTCTTCTTGTTTGACATATCTTAGCTTTATTTTGATTGCCTCAGGTTTCAAGGGATTGTGTCCAAGATACCCTTTCTTTGCATTGTTTAGATGGAACAAGAGGGAGAGGAAAAAAGAATGATTTGTTGGGACTGAAATCACCCAGTCAGAACTGATCTTTTCCACTCCTGTCTGCAACACAGTGGTTGCTCCACAGGCTGGACCGTTCTTGGATTGCTCCCTCATTCTTCTCAGCACCTCACTTGTGAACAAGAGGATGACTATTAACTGCAAATATTGTAATTTAAACACTGTTTTCATTAAAAACAAAAAATGAATGGAAAAAAGGTATGTGAAAGACATAGTAGCCTATAGTCTAACTATAAGAATTGGGCCCTTACCTGACAATTACATTGGAAATCCCTGACAAAGGCAGTTGCAACAAATTCCTTTTCTTTTTCAGCACTGCCAATGATTATTCTGCTGAACTAATATATTGGACATGTATTTTTCTCTGTAACTAGTGCTGTTGTGCTTCTATTTCATGCCAGCTGGACATGTGTCGAGTAATTTTCTGCCTTTTAAGAGCTTCATTCCAGGGAGCATTTAGCACACAGTGGTTTTGTGTGAGTCTCAGCACTTTAGAAGACAGAAGAGTTTAAAAAGAAGCTCTAACTGTGCCCATCTCCTCCCTGCATGTTCACACATGGCTCTACTCCCTGCTGGGACAGATTGCATGTGCTTGAGCAGGGGCAGAGTGTGAAGGAGCATTTCCCTACCCAAGCACAGCTCTCTGTAAGACCTGAAAACTGTGGTACCCTTGCTGCACCATATCTGGGATTCCTTTCCCAGAAAGGATGGTGAAATCCTGGACATGTGCTCCAACTCCTGAAACTTGTGAGGTCGCAGGGCGTCAGGCAGTTCTGCAAAGGACAGCCTGTAAGGTTTTGCAGTCTTCACCACTTCACACACACTTGTTCTTGAGTAAGGCCTGGTAAGGATATTTAAAGATCATTTGTGGTGCCCATTGGTGCAGCAGGCATTCGAAAATTTCCCTTTCTTTCCTCTGCTCTTCCTCACATTGTTTATACCGTATGGTATAAACCGTAGGGTATGCAAAAAGTTGCAGGAGAGGAAGTCTTATCTTTTTGCATGAGGACAAGAACAGTAGGATCTAATGCTGATGTCTGGAAAAAGAAAGTGACAAATCTGAGATAAAGTGATTAGAACAAGTTCTCACAATGCAGAGCACAAGAATATTAGAAGAGGGAAAGGCAGAAAACCTGTGAATGGAATGAAACACCTGACTGTCATTTTGCAAACACTAACAATCAAGAAAAAGGACTGGCTATTTTTGGCAGTATTCGGGTCAAAAAGACCTGGGAAAGATAAAAGCTGCTGCCAGATGACTCTGTTCTTCTACCCACTAATGATTTCTCACTGTCAACCGTGAATAGAGCTTCTAATAAATAGTGCTTTGAATTTATAAATCAGTTAGTGCTGAATCTTTTCTTCCAGTCCTCTACTGACTACGGTTGCTTTCAGAATTTGGCATTTTCTAATGAATAGCCTGGTCTGTGGAGTTTTCCTCTCCCTGGCATTGGAGACTTTAGTGGGAAGCAGAGGCACCCAGTACCTTGCAGGAGTCGCCCCCCAATCATTCCCTCACCATATGGGAAAAGTAACCCTATGTCATAGGGAACAGTAAGTTAGGATGTTGCCATGTGAGGAAGTAGATTTGCAGCTTTAGTCTTTTAACTTACACACAGGCACCCTGTGAGGATTTCCCTGCACATCCTGAGGATCTGAGTGCCCACTTGCTTCTGGCCAGGCATCTACCGACACTTTAAGGCAACTAGAGACCTTTGTAAATGTAGCCCATAGCTCCTAACCATAGAGGTTTTCTTCAGAGAGTTGTTGGCTGCCCTTAGCTCCTGCTATGTTTAATTCAATGTGAAAGCACTGGAAATCCTCAAACGAGAGACATGTCAGTAATACTTCTAGGGGAAGTCTTAGAGTCTGACACTTTCCAACTTTCCAGAAAACTGCTCCAACCACTTAGCCATGCTTTTCAGGACTAGGAGGGAACAGGAAGTGGTTAGGATTTATTCTGCCTCTGCTTTTAACATTTGGCAAAAATGGTTCCCACTGGGAGAAAGTTTAAACATACAGATTTCCAAACTGCAGACCATTCTAGCTTGCATATTTTGGAAGGACAAGGTTTTGGGGTTGTTTTGTTTGGGTTTTTTGGGGTGAGGGGGGTGAGGGAGGGAGTGGTTTGCTTCTGGTTTTCTTGCTGGTTTTGGTGACTTGCAAATGATTCATATGTAGGAGAGCAAGAAAAGCCCATAAACCCCCCATTCATTAAATGAATTATTTGGATTCCAGCTTTCAGGACACTTTCTGCTTCATCTAACCTGTTCCAAGGAAGCCCTTTATCCAATGAAACTTGAAGAAACAAAGCCTGTAACAAAAGCCTGCCAAAATCTTCTTGTATGAGATTTCTCCAATTTCCTCTGCTTGAGTTTGACAGAAAAAGGAACAACATAAAGCAGAAGTGTGTCATAATCATTTTATGCCTGCACGTCCCTGGCCCCTGTGTGAATGAAGTTTGCACCGGGAAGCTGTGTCAGCACTGGGAAAAACTGATGTGACTGCAGCTCATCTTTACCAAGTTTTTTGTAAATTCTGTTAATAGCAACGATAGTGTTTCAGATACTCATTGTAAAGGCATAAGGGACAACTGCTCTCTCCACCTTCTCCCTCTCCTATCCTAACTGGAAGGATCAGATTCTCTCAGCTGGTGTAAACTGTTGTAGCATCACTGATATCAATGAAGTGGTGTTTACTCCATCCAAAGGTACGATTCACAGGCACTGAGTGAAGGATAAAAGAAAAAAGGCATCTCATAGTACACTAGAGTATTCAAAAGTTGCTGATTTCAACAATCTGGCTTATAAAAAGAGTTAATAGAAAGCAAATAACAGAGGCCATTGCTTAAAGTGGTCAAGCATTGGAACAGGCTGCCCAGGGAGGTGGTGGAGTCACCATCGCTAGAGGGGTTCAAAAAATGTGTAGATGTGGCACTGCAGGACATGGTTTAGTGGGCATGGTGGTGTTGGTTGATGGTTGGACTTGATGATCTTACAGGTTTTTTCCAACCTTAATGATTCTGTGATTCTGTAAATTTACAGTCATACAAACTAGGGAATTCTACCCGTTTTCAGACTCCAAACATGTTTAAAAAATGCAAACCCACTCTGCAAAGACAGTTGAATTTATTAAAAATGTTCTGTGCAATGATCTATGCTGAGCTTCGCAGGACCTAAGTCTTACAAAATATGTATTGCAATTATTAAGCCTGTTGTATTAGCAGCCTTAAGCACACAATGTTCAACAAGGTTGTTGCCGAGTCCTAGGTTATTGTTTTTACAACTGTAACATTTGGAAATCTTGGCAATAAGTACTGCTTTGATCAGTTGCTATTTTGCTGTCATCGTGGTAGAGATCACAAAATTAAATTAGAATATTGAGGTATATCAATAGTTAAGAGATTAATTCAGTCAGGCTCTCAAAAAAACCAACCCACGGAATTTACCTTTACTTCTTAATGCTCTATGCAGTGTCACTCTGGGTCACATCAAAAGTCTATCCAGTCCCAGACGTTCCTTCCTACAGGGATCAGCTGCAAATACTTTGGATGAATGTAAGAAACAGGGAATAGAGAGGGTGGTTCTTCTTTGGTGCCCCAAGCCATCTTCTTTAGAATTGACAAATGCTAGATGTTGCATCACTTCCGTCACGTTTAACACCACACCAACAGACCTATCCCCAGGAGCTGTCTAGGCCAGTTTTGAATACTTTTAAACTTTCACTCACCTCTACCTCCTGCAATAATGAGTTTTGCAATTTACTTGTAACTTGTGCAAAAGGTTTTTATTTGTTTGCTCCTTCTAATGAAAGCATTGAGGCACCTCTAGTTCTTACATTCACTCAAAATATCTTGTAACTACTGCTTGTCTGCTAGTTAAGATTGTGTAGACCTCTTTGGTGACTTCCTTCAGTCTTGCCTTTTCCAGAATGAAAAGCTGCAGGCTGTACTCACATGGAATCTGTTCTGTATTTCTCTTCACCATTACCATGACTTTAAAACTACACCGTACTGTTTACAAATTGATTGAATTGGATTGTGTTCAAGATGTGAGCAAGCCATGGATTTGTAAAGCAGTTCAAAGATATTTTCTGTTTTGTTCCCCGTACAATTCCTAATCACTTCTAACATTAGATTTGCCTTTATGATCATTGCAGAACATTGTGCTAGTGTTTTCAGAGAACCATTCAAATATTTTCTGAATGATGATAGCTAATTTAGAAACCATCATCATTTATGCCTGCTTAGATGGGAAGTTTCCCTTGTGTATTACTCTGCATTTCATCAACATCTCAATTTCTTCTGCCATTCCAGTGCCTAGGCAAATAATTTCATAAGAATTAATACTTAGAAAAATTGTAATTTAGAAAAGTAAAAAATGAAAAGTTAGATTTTTCTTTGTCAAAATATTTCAGTCCAAAATTAAATATTAACTTTTCAATGAGATGATACTAAGCTGACTCTTCTTTGAGTTACCATGACGCTTCTTGGCAATTAGAGCATAGTCATTCATTCTTCTGTTCTTTCTCCCAGACACTGTCCCAGAGCTGGGCAAGGATTTCCATATCAAGCAAGTTGCATCTGAGGAAATTTACAGAGAAAGATTTTCAGGTGAATTGTGTTGGTTTTGATCAAAATACAATGTATTCAAAAAGCAAATTTTATATTTGCAATTATGAGTTGTAGGCTTAGGAATACACTTGTGTTTGTTGAAAAAAAAATCATATGATTTACATCAATCAATGTTAAAGAACAGTCTAAATTCTGACTGTTAGATATTCTTAATGTGTCACTTAGCAGCAGCTCCAGACTAGGACTCTAAAGTCTTATTCTATGCTGAACTTAAGCTGTCAGCAACCCACTCAAAAAGCGTAAAGTTCAATAGCTGCAGAATTGGCTTTCAAGACTTGTTCACCAGTTGTATTCTGTACCAAGCAACAATAAACTTGAGGAATGGGCTGCCCAGTGCTCAGGCAGGAAAGAATAGCAAAATAAATCAGAAACATCTTTTCCTAGGACTAACTTACTCAACTGTAATAAGATTATTCACTTAATATTCCATTCTGAATATAGATAGATAGGTAGATTAATTTTATACAATTATATTATTCCACATATCGCAATGTAGGAATACTTATACGAGCAAATACATAGGATTAAGGAGTATTTTTATAATTTCATCCTTAAATAAGTCTTGGAGCAACACTGAAGAGTGAATATTGTGAAATGTTTTCAAGATAGAACAGAACTGGTTTTTTCTCATTTCAAGACCAATAGAAAATTTAAATGAAAAGAAACAGATAATGGAAAAATGCTACTTCCCTCCTGCTTTGGCTCGTTGTTACTGTTGTCACCAGTGACACCCTAATGTTTCTGGCAATTTAAACAATAATAAAAGCTACAGCCTTAGGAATTCCTCCATAGTAGGCAACTATTCTCTCTATGGGTATAGATAATACAAGGAGGAAAAATCCCGCCTAAGATAAAGAGGTCCATAAAAAAGTACCGTAATACCTTATTTACTGTAGTAGTTTAATGGTGACACTAACAGTGTCATAGACTTTAACTGTATTAGCATAATGCTAGCTTCCCCATTCATAATTGGGTAACCAACCCACAGTCTATATCCAGAACAACTCTATCTCTACTATATGGGGAGGCGAGGGGGAAGCAAATAAAAAGAAGGGGGAAAGAAAGAGAGTTGCAGCAGTCTAGGGTTTTTTTTCGTGTGACTGAGAAGCAAAAGAACTGAGCAATTGTATGAGCACTCTCATTTTTGTAAAATTGTCTGTTGCTGCATTCAGCACTGCAGCAGCTTTGATTTCACCCTCACACCTTTAGATCTCTGGGAAATTAGTAATGTGAACTCTGATGGAGCCATATCTCTGTGCCAGTCAGGACACCAACAGTGTCAGCTTAAGCTTATTTTCCCTCTTTGGGAGGGCATTGCGAGGTCTAAGGAGTCTGGTTTCAGAAGGGCAGAACAAGGGCAGGATGCAGACTGGGGTTTTGATTGGAGCATGTCCCTGAAGTCAACTGCCATACAGAACAGGGTAGATTCCCTCTCTCCCTGTAAAGTACCCTGCTGGGAGGAATTGCCCATTTTTTAATTAAGAAGTTAGAGATGAGGTTTAACAGTGTCCTGCTGCATGCCCACAAAAATATACTTGCACATCCACTAACCAGGCATTTGCCAAGGTTACCATATGTAACATGTGATACAGAAAAAAAGAAATTTTTGAAGCAACAGGTGAGTGTTGTGGCTTGAAATCTACCAACTTTTCTTGATTTTGCTGCATCATATGCAAAAAGGGCTTTTACACTGATTGCCATACATTCAGTCTGTCCGATAACCACAAAACATTCTCTTGAGTTTTTATGCCCCTCTTGCTGGTTAATGAATGGATGGCATTTGAAGTGGCTGTCTAAAGTGCTCTTGAGCATGCCAGCAATTGGCTTTTAGCTTATATTTGCAAATGGATTTATTTTTTGAACTCCCTCCTCAAAGGAAATAAACTAGTACTAAACCTGAAGGAAGTCTTCACTTGTGAAGGATGCTGGCTGGCCAGCCCTGTAGAACTGAAACAGAGCAAGAACATACATACAGGAAGAGTGTTTTTTCCTTTCTTGCCTTGCCAACATACATACACAATAGGTGGAAATAAATACAGATGGACTGGGCATCCCCGACTCCCACCATTGCAGCTTCTCCCCCTTGTAACATTTGCTAGGGTGGGACTAGGCTCCAAGTCCCTCCCTTTGTGGCTGAAGCAGCCTAGTGAAGAAATTCCTCCAACGTGGCATAATCCCACCTTTGGAAAACAGGAAAGTGGCATTTGGGACCCCGCTGTCCTAGACTTGGGTGGAGAACCTGGATACTAACCAGTCCAAAAGCTTGGTATTATGGGTGTACAGTTTCTGAAATAACCTTTCCTTTGCTGCCTCTGCAGAGATAAACAGGGCTATTTTGCAGCCATGTCTGATGGAGCCAAGGCTAGCCATAATCTAACTTTTTTTTTCCACTTGAACGATGCAAAGGAGACAGGACATAATGTTATAATTAAATCATGCACTTTTAAGAGGTGTCAATACCTGCTCAATGCAATGCAAACAAATGTATATCCTACACCCAGACTGTCCCAGTCCTTTATATTTAAATTTGGCCTCAGTGTTGGCCACTTAGCCTAGATCCGCTGATGTTCATATTTGTGTACAGTGACTACATGCTGGACAGACCTGAATGATATACCAACATGGGAGCCTTGAAACCGTATCATTCCCACGCACAAGGTGTCTTGTCTGGCCTTAGACTGAAAGTATTCCAATGCCTTCAGCTGAACCACGTGAACCATGGTGACATTTCACCAGATTTGCATCCAAACCTAAATGCAACAATTCCATTGGTTGATTTTTTTGTCATTAATTTCTTCCCTGTTGAGATTTCACAGTTCCCTTACTGTAGGACTTCAAACAAAATAGCTTAAGATATCTCAAATACTAATGTGAAAATCTGATAGTATATTCATATTCAAATGTGTATGAATGTAGAACAGATAAAATGAGTAAAAGACATGGTTCCAACAAAATACAATGTTTTACTTCCGAACCCCATCTGGCATGAAATGTAGCATGTAGAAATGCAGATGGTTCTGTTCATAACCCTGGCTCAAGGGGTATGCAGAAATGTGGGCAACAAAAGTTATTATATGCAATATCAGACCCATGGAAACATGTATGGATGAACACAACACATGTTGTGACAGAAATGGGCAAAGCAGTTGGCACCAAAAAGCTGCATCTTAACTCCAGTAATTGCTAGGACACTGTGTGGACCGACAATTCCCTCAGGACTGGAGGCCAGGAGATGTGCGGGCTTCCCTGGGGTGGCAGGGCAGGACCTCACCATCCAGGGCCCATCCCACCACCCTAGCCAGGGAGCAGGGCAGCTGGGGGAGACAGGGGTAGCCCCAGTTCTGGGCATCGGGCACCTCCTTGGGGATGGGGACCGGACAAGGAGAGGCTGGGATGTCAGCCTGTGAGTGGGTGTCAGGATCAGGGCCAGTGAGGGGAAGCTGTATCAGACACAGCCCTGGTATGTGCAAATACAAACTCTTAAGAATATTACCATGCTTACAGACACAGACCGAGTAATGGTGCATTTCCGAGAGATGTTGCACAGCCTACATCTTTCACTGTCTTCTGAAAGTGGCGGGTGGTGTGCTGTAGCCTACAAAGAGGTACTTGGAATCTGAGAGGTCCTAATTACTGTGACCACACAGAAGATTTGACTGCCGGAAGATACTGTGCCATTAAAATGCATATTTAAGCCAATGTTATGCTGTGAAAATAGGCTGCGCTGGATGAGGAAGCATTCAGCTGGAGGCAGTCGGTGGTGGGATTCCCTTGGAACTGATCTCGTGACCACTTATTAATTAGTAGTTTTGTAATAATCTCATATACTAATGATATGTGCAGATAATACATGGTTGAACAGCATCAGCAGCAGAGGGAAGGGCTGGAATTTCACAGAAAGAAAAAAAAAGATTAGCAACAGGTCTGAAATAATTGAAATGGGCAAATAATGCAAAGTGCAAGGGCCAAACAGAAAATCCTCCTATAAACTCAGGACCATCCTTTGGAAATGAGAAACATATTTGTGTATAGATAGTAATTTTTAGAATTTCTGTCAATAATCAATGTGATATGAGCATGGAAAAAGCAAATGTCAGCCTCTACTGCAGGAGGTAAGGTGTTTTCAATGGGAAGGGGGGATTGCTAACACCATTTTGCAAGGCACCTAACAGGCTATAGCTGGATGCTTGTGTACAGGCACAGTCAGTCAGGTAAAGGGAGGAGACATGGAAGGGGGAACAGCAGCAGGGAAAGGAGGATTGGAGTGATTACGGATATAACTTGTGAGAGGAGACTAGGAAGGAGGGTGTTTTCTAGCTTGGCAAAACAAATGCTGAGAGACAGCATGGTTGCTCTCAAGAAACACATCAGTAATTGAACACCAGATAGTAAGGGGTGGGACTTGTTAGCACACGATAGACAGAATTTTTTTCAGTGCTTATATTTTCTTGAGAGCCTATAAATAATGCACTTGCTAGTGCTAGGCATAAGAACAAGTCATTTTCCTGGGAGACTGAAAGTCCAGGTTGAATCATGTTTAAAGATTGAACGACACAAGATGCCTTGGCTATGAAATCAGCTGTAGGTAATGGTGAGATATAACTGTTGCTTTTGGCTCTGCTAATATGCCAGGAATGAGATCTGTTTTCAGAGCTGTCAGAGAAGTCTCACAGGCTGCCAAAGCGAGAAGTAGGTTATGGTCTGCCCCACAAGCACCATAGGTAGTTAGGCAGAAGTGCGTTTCAGTGCATCTCTCCTAATGTGTGAAGTGCAAGTAGTACAGACTCTATATAGCACGCAGACGTGCTTTGGCAACCCATAGCGCTGGCGATGGGATAACTGGGGCATGGAACTTTCTTTCAGGGAAAATTCCTCAGTTTCCGATGCAGCTTTCCTGCCTACAGTGTTATATATTTATACGCTCACACATTCACCCAGCCTTTCTGGAACTGCAGAGCTGATCTTACAGAGGGCACTTCTGATTCTACCACCTGCACCCAGGCAAATTTCATGTGCCCTTCAGACAGTCTTATTTGGTGGCTTTTAGCTCCTTCAGATACAGACTTATCTCAAGTCAGGGATGAAAGAAGAGCAAGTCAAATACAAATACAAAGCAATAAAACCCAGATAATAAGACTTTTATAAATTGCTAAGTAAGTTGTGTTTGAGCCTGAGATATGTTCACCTTTCTGGAGAAGCCCTTCTCTCATCCTTACTATAAGCATTTATGTTCATTCAGTGATGAGACTCTTTACCTTTATTAGAAAATTACTTTGTACCTCACTGCAAATAGTTCTTGATGATTGGTTAGAAATTCTGCTGTAGAAGATCTGTTATTAAAATCTTCAGGGATGGAAATTGTGCAGGGGCTGATACCTACAAGGACCTGGTCTTGAAAGACATATAGCATAACCAAGTTGGCAGCTTACAGGGCAGATCTCATTCCCAGGTAGGTGTTCAGGGAACATGTGTTAACCAAGTGGTTTAATATGTTTTGTTGAACTTGCTGGTCATAGCACTAGCCAGGTGCTGTGCTGTGACTGCTACAGCTATGGAAGTGGTGGAGGAGATGGGATACAGTTCCCTAAATGGCTGAGGTTATGTCCATTTGTACTTACTTCAACATAGCCACTGGCAAGGTGTCATGGCTAGATTCATCTACATGCGCAGTCAAGACCTTGCAAATTGTGAAGAAGAGTCTAAAGAGAGGGGAGAAGTGGTAGGCATTAGCTTTGAACAACTTGTGAGGAAAGGAAACAAGAGATGTTGAACACAATACAGTCATTGCAGCCATGCAGAAAGAGACAGAGGACCTAGCATATAAGGTCATCAGAGAGCTAGTTGAAGATCTGTACTCCAAGAGAAGTTATTGAACATTTAGCATTTTATACCCTGGACTTTGAAACAAGATTATAGAGTGTAAACCGGAACCAGCCATGCCATTCTCTCATAGTTCATATAACATAAGACAAAGTCTTTCAATCATGTGATTTTGATTAATCTTTTTCCTTTTGAGGTTTTGGGGTTTTTGTTGCTGGTGGTGGTGTTTTCTTAGGGGGAAGGGATGGTGGTTATATTTTAGTGACCATCAGCACGCAGAGATTTCTTACCTGAGAACAAACTCTCCTATTTTACTGTCCGTTACAACAAGAAACATAAACACAGGTTCAAATTTTCACAACCAACTGAAGAAATGGAGCCTTTTCGTTTGCTGTTGCATACATTTGTGTATACATGTGGTATACATTTTCAGCATATGTTGGTTACTTATCCTATGAAAAACAGGTCTTCTGAAAATGTAATCTCTTGTGGTTTCATTTGGAAGAGTTGGTGATCTAATTTCTAGCTATAATGTTTCATGAAATATGAACTACTTGTATATGTCAGGAGAGAAATTAAAGAAAAGACAAAGCTCATTAAAAGATCTGATCAAAAGAGAGGAAAATTTTCATTGAAAAATAATTTTTTGATGAAATTCTTTTCATATGTATTTAGTTTGTAATACAGTATGATCTAGTCTAATATAGTATAATCTAGCAGGATTATGCATCCATTATGAAACAACCATTCTTACAGGATCAGTGAATTTTTCTAATTGTTTTGGAACCAATGAGCAGAAAGAGGATAAAATAATGGAACATTACAGGTGATGCTATAGTCCACTGGTGGCAAAATATTGTGTCACAACCAATCAGAAGCTGACATCACAAACTGGACTAATGTAACATCATGCTGGGGCCAAACTTAAAACTTTTCAAGCTCTAAGTGTCTTTGAAATCAAAGGAAAATATATCAGGAAAATATCTTCAGAAAGGTTATTTACCATTATGTCTTTGACAGGCTATATCATCCTCCAAGCCTAGGGAAATTTTTAGATCAAACAGCTTCAAACACATTCAGAAAGACAGCATGTGATATAAAATTTTAGAATAAAAATTTATGAAAGTTAACGTCATGTGTAATTCTTGTTTACATAACAGACTTAAAATATGCACAGGTTGCAGTATACGAATTGTACCTTTTGAAATTTTAGAGTTGAAACACAATATGATTCCTCCTGCTTCCCTTTCTAGAGCTCAGAGCATTGGCACGTGCACAAAAGGAAAGAGGCTGAAGCAATCATATGGCGAGGTTCTATGCTCCGAGTCTGGAGCTGTGGGTATTCCTGTGCCCTTCGTGTGTGGCTTTGGGCAAATCACTCCTGTGCCTCTATTTCTCTAACTGAAAAAGGACTTTGCAGTATCACTTTGTGAAGCGTTTTAGACATGAGTGGCACATAAGAGTGTGTTTTTACACAGTGGGTATCAAACCAGACTCTTCTCTTGTAGCATCCTTTTGAATCCATTGGAATCAATAAAGTCATATGGATGCATCTGAGGTTCTATATATTGCAGGAAATAACCAAAGTCAGGGACTTGGTTAGCACCTCTTTGGCTACGGTTTGCAGCAACGGTTAATTACTGATCATGGCTATGGACGGTATTGCAGGTTTTCCTTGCCTATATTTCCATCCAAATGGGCCTTACTCGTTCAGCCAAGTGAGCAGCTCACCTCTTTTCTTGCTGGTGGAGGGAAGTCCTGTGAGGCAAACACGGCATCTTAATGGTCACATTTTCCTCTTGAGTGAAGAGAATCCGAATGTTGCCAAACGCCCTGGGTGAAACAGTCAGTGAAACCTTGATTGCCCTCGGACAAGAGGAAGCTCCAGCACATGTTTAACTGAAGTGGTGCTCCTTTGATTTCTAAGGCAGCCCTCAAGCCACCTTGGCTGAAGTACATGAGCTGTTGTTTCAAGGGAAAGGCCCCACTGCAATGCTGAGTGAGGGGTTAAGAGAGGGCACTCACATTTTCCTCCAACTGGTTTTGTTTTGCACATAGCTACTTTATAAATAAAGCAAGCCTCATAAATAAAAACAGCCCTACCTAAGGGTGAGGGCTATGTCAGGTGCCTCTAGTTTTTCCTACTGGTTAAGTAGGACTATGTCCCAAGCACAAAAAGAACAAGCAGATGTGGGAAGAAGCTAATACAGTAGCCAATACAGATCCTTGAATATAAATAAAGGAATTTACTGTTTGGCTTAGATCATCATCCAAGTGTGAGTGATATTAGGGAAAATTTTATATATATAACATGGTTATACTTGCAGACATTTTTAGTCCAGAATTAAAGCTTAGTTTCTGTCTCCTTTTCTGCTTTAGATTACAACACTTTCAAAGCAGAAAGAAAGAAAGAAAGAAAGAAAGAAAGAAAGAAAGAAAGAAAGAAAGACAGACATTATTATACTGACCAAGTGCTTATAAAGAGTTACAGTGGTATCAGTATAGGCCTGTGTTGTTATAGCTTTCCTACATTGACAAGCCCTTGAAGGCACAGGAACTTCAGCCTTTTATGTGTTCAGCTAGAAAGTTAAAGACAAGAAGCGTTTCTCTTTCATGTTTATATACTCCTTTTCCAGTCTTTTGGGGAACTCTGAAGTTAAACAAATTCAGGAAAATTATTAAGACAGCCAGAATCCTTGCAATAACAAGCTACCTGGATAATAATAAATGCCACAGTTGTATACTTCAGCAAAGGTCTACTGACACTTTTCAGACCATACAGATCTTACTTCTTTCTTTGCTCAGCCTGTTTATTACAATGAAGACAACACTGGGAACATTATAGCAATAGTTTAGCAGTTAAGGCAAGAAAGTTGGGAGAAGGAGGGGACGGAAGAATCTCTCTCAGTCTTGTAGGTCACAGTAACCTAAATGGAAAAGAGGTCAATCAGACTTATTGAAGGACATAGTGGGGGCCAGAGGTCCCCCTACTTCATGGCTAGCATACCTTACAAAGGACAGGAGGTGGCAGCTGGGTAAGTAGGATCTATAATATTAAAAAGAAACAGGCAGCTAATGGACCTGTATGGAGTGGAAAAAAGCATAAAATGACAAAAGACGGTGAAAAAAATAATTAAAAATAATCTCTAAAAGGCATGAGATTCTATTAATTTTTATCAAATTGTCCAAATATGCAGTGTCTGTCTGTTTACTTCTCTAATGTAGGTGAATGTTGAAAGGTAGAGATATCTGATAAATCCCCTGCAAAATATATCAAGAAATATTTGAACAGTTAGTCTCTGTATTTGTGAAGTCTTATAAAGTCACAGTGGGACAAAGTAGTGGTCGGACTTCCCATAAAAACAGAATTAAATATTACAGAAGTGGCTTTGCCATATTTTATGTGACGTTCCTGGCAAAATCATTGCTAGTTTTGGGCAGCCTTCTTTTAAGACAGGAGTCTCCAAAACTGCTGGGTGTGCAATGTCTACTCCGTGAGTGGCTTGAAGTTCTCTGTGTGCAGCTGACATCTCTGTGAAACTAAAGAACAGATGGATCAGCAGGTATCACTCCAGGACTATTATCATATGGACCTGGGATATTAAGATTCGGTCTACCTGTTGTCTTGGTCTTCCTGCAAATGGCACTTGAAGCTTTGTGATGAGAATGTAGCAACACTGCATGCCCAAAAGGCAGCATGATGTAAAATAGGAAAACTAATGGGACTCATGGAAATAAGTGTGGGAAACAATCACAGCCCACACAGCAGAATGTTTCAAATATTGTTAGGAGCTCACATTGGAGGGTATTGGATAATTTCCTTTTGAGTGCTGAAAGAATTAAAAGTAAGACTGTAGTTAACTGTAGTTAACTGTAGTTAACCACCATCCTCAGTACTATATTCTTGGAGAATAGCAAATGTGGTGCCTGAATTTAGGGAAGATGATAAAAGTGATTCAGGAATGATGGACTGTTAATCTGAGTTCAATAGCACGAAAAGCTCTAAGGATAATTTTAAAATGGAAAGATAATTAATATGAGTACAAACATGGCAATGGGAGAAAATATGATACAGGGTTGAAAAAAGCAGATTGTGGCATATTAACCTAGTCTCATTTATCTTAAAGTAATTGGTTTTCTAAAGAAAGAAAATATTGTAGAACTAATCAATCTGGATCAAAGTAAAGCATTTGTTAAGGAATCACATGTAAACTAGAGAAGACAAGAACTCAGTACAAACCTTGATCTTGGCAAGAACTGGTTAAAATGGAAACAACAGTATGTCATCCATAAAAGAGAACTATCAAGCTGGAAGGAGGTTAGCAGAAAGCTCATCAGAGGTCTGTCTTGGTACCAATCTTAAAGACTGTCACCCCAAAAGTTGGTTTTGGATAACTATATTTGGCTAAGTAGTTAACAAGTGTTCAAATAAACTTCAGCATGAAGAGGAAAGTTTGTGAGCTGGCAGGCTGGAGTAATGGAAATGGAACTTCACTTCAAGGTCCAGACCCATTCACAGCATGCACAAAGGAAACAATAAGATTTCTGCAAACAGGTCAGATTTCATTCCATGAAAGGGGCGGGAAACCAAAAATTGTTTTGTGCATTAGTGAATCACAGGATAAACACATCACAGTTAGCCACAGTCATATCACATCATGTCAATCGAGATTGTACTGGTGTGGTACAACTGTGAAACAGAAAATGTGTACCAGGAAAAATATTTCCAGTAAGTACCAGCAAGCGTTAGTCCGTCACAGGTCTGCTAGGATCTTGTGTACAATGCCTTGCATGGTTCTGCTTATTCACGTTGAAGGAGGCTGTAGTCAAACTGGAGGAGGTGCAGAGTGGAGATGAGAAAATGAAAAGACATCCTCTGAGAGAAGACTGATAGCATGATTGAAACAGGGTCAGTGTCTCATCCCAGAGTGTATAAAAACACAACACTGGACAGTGCTGCTATTTCAGAGTGCCCTTCATCTCCCAGCTGAGGTTCTGCACCTTTGACCACCCTCCTTGTTTGCTTCCTTCAATTACTGTTCTCTAATTGTCTTCAGTGAGTGCTTGTGGGAGGGAGGAGGAGCAGATATTCAGATGTCCATCAACAGATGTTGGAAATGGGCCTGAATTGTAAGCCCAGATCAAATGCTTCAGAATGTCTGGAATAACCGTGATGAAACTAGACATTTTATTGAAGTGCCCCATATGTTAGCTGCATCATATCCAAAACCTGTCCCAAATCACACACTTGCATAACCAGGCAAAGGTGAAGTCAAGAACAGCAATGATAATGTCAGGGACTTGGCACACAGCAATACCCATGAAGCCACTGGGCACCTTCAATCTCTCACATCCATTCTTTGTTAAACGTAATTAGTTGATTAACTGTCTCCCTCACTTACCTCAATCCCAGGAGCTCTGTGTGGGATCTGAAATGTTTCATGTGAATAACTGAAAAGGGCAGTGAAGTTTAAGATGCTGTAAATGTAGCTCAGGCTTAAATCTGGCTTGACCCTGTTTTCTCATCCCTACATGATAGAGGAGAAAAGAGATACAGAGAAAGTCTATGTCTGAGTTGATAGAGTGGATATTTGAGATTTACTTATTAAAAGTTTTAGATGAGACAGCTATTCTGAGCCACCTGTTTTCTCCCTGGGATGGCAGTGTCCACCCAGCCCCTCAAGATTATTTCCCTGTTTGTTGCAAAAGTGCATCAAAATTCCACCTTCCGCTGAGTGCTGGGGTGCTGACAGGTCTGATCAGCTTAGATATGGGGTTGCTATCATGTTGGCATATGAAATATCTCTCTCATATGATGATTCCTCAAAGCAGAGAAAACTGTAGTCACTCACAGCTAAAGAGAAGCCTTTGCTGATCAGACTGATTTAGTGGTGGAGACAATCTACTGTTTCCATACCCCTGGATAATTAGAATAATCTGGCTGGGCAAGCAGCCAAGACGGAGTTTACATAGAGGATGGATTCCCCCTGAGTTTGCCTTTTTAAAACATCAAGTTTTGTTGGAAGATTAGGCTTGTCATAGAGTCTCAGTCTTTTGAAGCCTGTCTGGGAGGGGAAGGAAAAACTTAACAGTGGGCAAAAGATGTAGGAGTCCTCCGTAAGAAGGTATATCAGACAGTTGTAGGTGAATTCTGGGTCCGGTATTTACATGCATGGAGGAACCTTTCTGTGTGTACCCTCAGCTGGTGCCACTCTCTTTCCAAGAGAGGTGAGGGGCTTATGTCAAGGCTGATTTCAGTGAGGGCTGCCAGCTGAAATGAAAGGAGTGGGATCCCTTCCAGCCCTGACCAGTTCACTTTGTGTGATGGAGGAGCTATATCAGCTAGCATAGCTGCTCTAGGGAAATAGCTGTTTGTATACATTTGAAAACCCACCAGTCATTGTGTCACTCTTATTTCTAGGGTACTTAAATGCTGCCTGTAAGCAACTCTGAGGAACCTTGGGGATGCAGCTAATTTCCAGCAAATTACGGTTTAATTGGTACCAAAAAAATGTTGGGACATGTGGGAGACTGAAAAGAGATCTTAGTTAAGTATATCAAGAGCCTCTATTGCATGACATGTGTCTCAAACAGTGATTCACAGACCTTTTCAGCTGTAACTTTACTTAACAGCATCTATTAACTTTATTACTATAAAAAAATAAATAAAGCAAGCTTTGAACAGCAAAGTTCATGTCAGGCTTATGTCTTCTAACATGGTAAACAATGTGCTACTATTTCTGGGTTTGAGATAGATGGTTATTCACTTTCTATTCTTGTACCTCTAATGTAAAACCAGATTAGAGTCTTTCTGAAATATGTCCCTCTTTCTTGTGTTCCACTCTTCATATTATTAGAACTACCCATATAAATGATTTATAATGTAATACTAGTTTCCAAAATGCTTTTGTGCTTGGAACCATAACCTCAGAATGTTGCACCATTGTATTGCAGTGGGCTTAATTTGCAGCTACTACTTCTAAAATATTGCTGGACCTCTGCCTTGCATAAACAGTTGCTGCAAATCTGTAGCAATTATGTGCAAGTGTCCTGTTAGAAACTATGAGAAAAATGCATGCACTTTTCTGAAATCTTCAACATACAGCGAGGAAGACAGAGAAGAATCTGTACTAATTATTTATTTAAAGATTTCAACAGTACCTACAAAGATGAAAGTAATTTTATTATGTCTAGCACAGCGCCTATAGTTTTAGTAGTTCGCTTGGTTTTGCCGTCTGTTGTTGCAAGATTTGATTAGATCTGAGCCAAGATTTTAAATGAAAAAGGAGATTATATATGGCTTTGCATAAAAAAGGTGTGAAAACAGTGGTTTCAAGTACTTCAGATATAAGACCCCCAGAAAATCTGTAGTGTCCTGTAGGTTTGTTGTAACTGGTGAGACATGATGTAAGGTTTACTCAGTGCTAGAAGGAAATACAAAGGCATTTTAGGCTGTCTGAGCAAATAGGTGGCTTAATAACGAGTGAATGCTTTTCTGAAAATATTGCAGAGGCATACTGCTACATTTCAGTGGAACAGGCAGCCGTTGCTACACAGAACATGAAGCATTACAGATTTGAACACTTCAGTTACAATATTTTAAGATTTTTTAATCACATACATACTCTATTGCTTAAAATTGTGAGGGGAGAGATGCATGGTCCTACTCCAGTAACCAGCTGCATTATCACCTCTAAACACTCATATGACTTGGAAAGTCCTTTTAGACACCCTCTTGTGACTGGTAGTTGAGCAATTCATTCCAGATATTTTACTGGGTAGGATGTGGCCCTCACCCTTTCTTTATCCAGCCTGCATTATTGCACTCTCTGGTGTCTCATAAATCCCTTCTCTTGTGAAAGAAAAGAGAACTTACTCTGAGTTGAATTCAACTGTTTCTCCAAAAGGACATAGAAAAAAATGTTCACTGAAGACTTTGTTCCACTGCAGTACACAAATTACTCATCTGGTTAAACCTTAATTTCTCCATTTGTTTGCCTTGCTTGCAAAGGAACTGTAGATGTACTTTGGAGTAGTGGCTTCAGTCTGAGGTCTTCAGTCTGAGGACCAGTTGTTCTATTATGTCTCTAACAAGCTGTGAGTTGGTCACTGCTCATCTCACTCCTCTCTTCTCACAGTCTGAGCACCAATGGCATGACTGCTGTCTCCTTTTTGACACAGCCTTCCTGTTACTCAGCAGCCCTTACCTGTTATCTCAACTACACATTTTTTAATCTCATAAACAATGTATCGATTGTCATCCCTCAGATTTCTTTTTTTCCCCAAATCTCAGCTGAAAACGTATTGCCATTCTGCCTTGATTTAGATCCACTTTCTCTGTTATGTATGATTATCCCATATCATGGTTGAGGACACAGTCCTCATGGGAGAAATACAAAGAAAGTGAAATCATAAAAGTTCTCTGTGTGTAGGCACAATACATGTAGGGAAGGATATTATGCACGCAGAATGGGAGATTATCTTTCCTCTACTTTCATGTATTCAGAGTTAGCTTAAATACAGAGGCTGCCTCGTTCTCTGTACTGGACTCTGATCACAGCTGGAATGCTACCACAGGTATGCATTGCTGTGATAAAATAAGTATTACTACACAATTAGGGCTTCATTATGTTGAAAGAGAAAATATCACCAGAAGGGAAATATGGCACAATTATTTTGCCATCCTTGAGTTCAGAAAGATTTGTGGTTTAAATTTGATTGATTATCTGAATCGCTCCAGTTTTACATTAGTGTTTGTTACGGAAAATAAATTGCTTTGGGGGCTGTACTCTGCATATGGATTCCTAGGTAAAAAGACCACTGATATATCAGCCTTTTCTTTTGGAAAGATCCTCCTTGAATGATAGAAATCCTCTGCTTATAAAAGGTCCACCTTATGTGTTCCTTCTTCTTTGCGATAAACCTTTGTTGTTTGATTTGTTTCTTGCAGCCTCAGCATTTTGAAGAAATGCCCTTTTTGACTTTCTGCAGAATCCCTGGGACTGGCATCTCTGGAAAATGCCTTTTTTGTCTCAGAATTCAGTAAGCCTAAAATGGTTTTGGAATTGCCAAATAAGAGCAAGTGATTAAAAAGCTGTGTGCATGGAGGTGCAGGTAAAACACCAGACTCTGGGAATTCACAGTGATGAGATCAGCTTCCCTCTGTCTCTGTTGTCTTGACAGTCTTCCTCTTTTTCATCCTCTTTTCTCTCTTCCTCTGAACCCCCACTTTTTTCCTGTCTGTCTTCCTACATATAATTTTATTTTTAAGGTAAACATTCTAACAGTGGGATAAAGCATCAGCCCTCTGGGGTCTTCACACTTAACAGAGTGGTTCTGGCACCATGGGAAGACCTGTCAGAATCTTTGTGGAACAAAAAACGCCCAATTACTGTGTCTTCAGTGCTGCTGTTGCAACAGGATAAAAAAAGAAGACACTAGAATAAATGAAAAGGAAAGAAAAAGAAAGGGATGGTTTGGGTGTCAAGATACAAAGTACAGTGTTGGGGGGCTAAACTTGGAAAGGATGCTTTACATGGAGCAGCATTTCCTTGCTCAGCAGAAAGGATGCTTCACATGGAGAAGCATTTCCTCGCCCAGCACTGTGCTCTGCCTCTAGCAGCTGGTGCTCATGGCAATGATAGCCAGCTCTCCTCGCTCCCTTGCTGGGAGGGGTAGTAGTGTAGGGAGATCAGGGTTACTGCTTCTGGCCATGTTTCTGGGGCTCGGGCCAAACACTCGGTTCTCATGGTGTGCGTCCATAAACAAGTATTTCCTACTGCACTCCGGCAAGAGCTTTGTGATTCTCCCTGCTATGTTTGTAGCCATTTGGAATGATCCATCCATTCTTCCCATTGCCAGCACCTCTTTTCTCTTCCTCATTGTCACTCATTAGGTACTCACACTCATTTCCAGCTCAAAAGGCTTTCTGGTTGAGTTTTCTCTTCATTACCTTCATTCCATTTCTGCACGTTGTTTTCTCCTGCCCATTTATCTACTGCTGATTCCCAGACTGCACCCTAGTTAGCTAGGCACTTTCTGGCTCTGTGAGCTCTGTAGATCACTGCTTGTTCTCCTTTTCCCTACTCAGGCTGGTGCTCATTTTCTTTAGGATATTTTATGCCACTCTGGCTGTGTGCTGCAGCTCTGAAGTGGGAGTAAGTGTAATTGATCCAGGAAGAGATTTTCAAAGGCACAAATGGTAGCCAGATATCTGACTCTTGATAAGTCTTAATGGCAGCTGGGTGCCTGATTGGTGTTTATGCTGTTGAACACGTCCCCCATGCTTTTTGGATTGTAAAACACTTTCAAGAATCACTGAGAATCAGGTGCACAATTAGAGTTTCTTATGACTTCCCAGGATGAACTTTCTCTAGTTCTAGCCAATGAATGCTCTGCTCTGTTTTTGTTACCTTTCTTCTTTGGGGCTGAATCCAGAAGTCAGCTGAGTTGGTAGATACGTACCCACTTGAGAAAAAAAGCCAAACTAAATTAGGATTTTCAGATTTAAAGCAAAGAGCTGTTCATCTGTGCGGAGGCTGGTGCGTGATTTATCTCCTTTTCCATTATCAGTCAGTACACTTTGTATAATTCACCATTTCAGGATAGAAAAAGCAGTATCCATTTTTAATTGTTGTTGTATACCCATGCTAGCAAATGTCCTCCGCTAACTAATGATGCTAGAAGCGTTAGTGAAGGTGTCCTATATAAAGAAGAAATTACTGAAAATATCAGATCTTAGACTTCGGCCTATTTACATTTCAGCTGTTTTCTTTTAAGTTCATTTCATTCCTTGCATCCACTTACAGCAAACACCAAAGCCACTTTGTGTCCCATGTCAAGTTCAAAATTAGGAGATAGTGCTCTCATCTGAATCCAGAGATATTCAATTCTGCAGGAAAATAGAAGGACAAAACCTGATTTCTCTTTTGGAAGTGAATTCCCAGAAATTCTACTAACACTGTATAATTCAAATTTTGGGCTCAGCCTAAGGGCTGGACAAGAAACCCCTATCGTGGGGATATAGAGATAAGACAGTAGTGGTGCATTGGCTTGCAGATTCAGAGAGAACAACGGAATCCAGGTTATCTACAATGACACAAACCACCATTTCTCTCACTCCTTAGGATCACTGGTTCTCTGCAGCCTTTACAGGGAGGCTGCTTCCCTCTCACATGCACAGTTCCCCAGCCTGCGTACAGCAGATGAGTCTTCTCCTTAAACGAGAATCATATTAATTTTCCAACTTGGCCTCTGAGTGAAGGATTTCAAGCACAAGTGTGAGAACTACCAGAATGGCCTGGAATCAAACTGGAGACCTCAAGGAACAGGTTGCAGCAATTTCCGTCAAAGTTTAGTAGATAATGCTCAGCCTTTCTTCCTTAAAGGCTGAACATGGAAGAGGGAAAAGATTCAGAAATAGATGCTCACCGGTAGGCTGCAAATCCCAGGAAATGGAGGCTTGCAGTGTAGGGACTCTTCATTCAACACCGTTTCTACCCTACTGCTAAGAACAGTTTAAAATCCTATTTTAACTATAAATTCCTCTTCATTTTTGAAAAGATTAAAATATTTCTGAATAACCACATTACAATTAACCCAACACACTTTAGCTATAATTGACAAGATTCTCATTTACACTGAGATTCCTTTAAGAAGTCTTCGTGTGGGCAGAGTGTTGCAAAGTGCAGTTACACCTCATTAATACTCACCTTAAAGTCCCTTATAGCACCAGGGCAGTAGCAAGGCATTACTGTGAAAATAAGAATCCAGTCAAAGTACTCAATAGTCTCAATTCCTATTTGCATTATGGCCAATTTCCCCCCTCTTTGTCAATATAAAAAGACATCAAATTCTCTTTACCCACTTTTTAAGGCTTCCTTTTCAGAAGAAAGCACTATCAAAACTATTAGTGTAAATGAAAATCAGGCCCAACATCCATATGCTTAGTTTCACATTTCTGAATTAATCAGAGGAAGATGGCAATAAAGCCCCTTTTCAATTAAATCTGTTCTGGTAGATTGACTGTGTGCCTGCACATGGATATGTGAACAAGGCCTGAGGTTCCAGGAGCTCCACAGTCCAGCTCCCAGGCGCTCCTCATCGCCATGGCCAAGATGGGCTGAGGACAAGGGTCATTAAAACAGGGCTGACTGAGAAGTCTGTGGAAGAACTGAGTTTCTTTAAGTAGCCACACTCTGTCTATCCAAACTGCTGATTCTCACAGCAAGCCCCGCTCTTCCCAGACATCTGGTGTAAGAAAAATTTTAAGGCAGCCATAAGAAACTAGAACGTGTTCTTCTTTTATGACTGAAAGTAGAAAGTTGCCATTCAGAAATATTGTATGTCCCCATGGGCAGGACAAGCTCTACCTAAACGATTCCTGACAGATGTTCATTCAGCCTGTTCTTCAAGGACCAATGGACGCTCCACAACCTCCCCAGACAATCTATTTATTTCAGCAGTCCATTATCTTTACTTTAAAAATGTTTAATTTGGCTTTCCCTTGTTGCAGTCTGAGATCTTTACTTGTCTTCTGTCTGTGATTGAAAAAGGATTATTGCTTTCCTCTCTGTGCCAGACTTTTAGCATGTCTCCCCTCAGTCTGCTCGTCTCTGGTTTGACAGGGCCCAGCTCATTCAGTGTTTCCCATAGGCCATGATAGCTAAGCCTCTGATCGTACTTACTGCACCCCTGTGAACTCTCTCCAGCCCACAGGTTTTCTCAAATGAGGTAACACAAATTGGCAGAGACCTTATCCATGCCTAAGAGAGAAAGAAGGACAGTCCCACTGTCTTCACGGTTTTATTTTGCCATTAAAGTGCATTTCATTGAGGCAGTATATGACCAGGGAGTTTGAACCTCACCACCATGTTTAGTTCAAGTAAAGCCATACGAAATTAACCTTCTTCTGTGTTTATATGTCTGTGTAGGTCTTCCTTACTAGACCAGTTCACAGCTCGCGAAAGAAAAAGAAAGCTGGAGATGAGAAAGAGCAAAGGCACTTATAAATATTGTTTCTGGCTAGTTTGTGTTGGATAAATTCGTTGTTAAATAATCATACATTATGATCTTGATCCTCTGATAATTATTTATGAATGTGATTTGTTGACATTATTTATTTGAACATTGCTCTTTGAAATGCTGGCTGAGGCTGTTGCTTGATGAGCCAGAGTTATCAGAATTTGAGACCATAAGCTGTGCTCCCGAATGCATTCCCAAGTTTGCTAAGACAAAAGGGCCTTACTTTATTCACATCTAAATATTTTATATACGCTTCTTCTCTCTGAGTCAGTACTGAAAAAAGGCAAGGCCTGTGAAGGCTCTTAAGGGATGTGGTGGAACTGGAAGGCAACCGATTACTTACTATAACTAAAGACCTCTGGGTTTTTTAATAAGAACTGAGGTAGAAACCCAAGAACCTGGAGAATCACATACAGGGAATTAAATCTAGGCCGCTGAAACATTCATTTCATTAGGACTTGTCCTGCATTACTCTGGAGTGTTGCTGAGGATTGTTAAATAGTTGTCATGTTCCTCTCATGAGATAGTTTAATTTCACTGGTGGATAAAACCTGCCCATCTCTATGAATCTTTTGTGCATTTCGTCAAGAAGCACTTTTAGTGTCAACAATATTTCAACTCCACTGCAAATGTTGGTATTCTGATCAATACTACTGGATGAAAGTTGGAGCTTTTAGCTTATTTTTGAAATTGTGGAAGAGGTGAAAGGAAGTAACCTGCCCACCTCAAATTAGTCAAAGGTCTATGCCCTTTGTCTTTGGGAAACTTAAACCAAAAATTACACTGGATCTGAAACAAAGACATGAAGCTGGGTCTCCTGTTTTCCAGGTACTTTTACCTTCACCAAACTGCTCTCCTTGTTTTGAGCACAGGTCCCATTCTAGATTTGAGTATGTCAAAACTAACGATTCTATGATGGCATTGTCTATTTTTTGGTATTCATCTCAGAGACCATGGGAAAAAGCAACAACTATAATTTATCTGATGTATTTTAGATTTCTATTTAGAGCAAGATGAATTGTGTCCTAGTATTGCCTGCTTCTCTCCTTTGGCCATAACGGCACCCTGGAGTCAGCAGCTAAGATGTGAATATCCAGATGAATCCAACTCTGGATGTCTTTTCAGTCCTAGATACAAGAATAATTCAAACCCACTGCTGAAAGACACCTAAGCTGACCAGAACTGTGGACCTGAGCTCTTCCCTACCAAATGGATTTCAATAATGTTCTCATCTGGAGACTGGCCTGGACTTTATGAAAGACATTAATTCTCTGTACATTGTGACACTTCTGGAAAGGTTTATATCTGCAATGAAAATGTATTTTCTTGGAAAGGAAATCCATTTTAAAAGGACAAACCTCAGTAAAAGATGCTTATAAAATCTTATACCTCACTAAACCACATGGTACCCTCCTCACTCCACCTGCCTTTAAGGTTGTAAGTTAATCCACTTTGTGACCAGCTCCTACCTTTCCCTAAGGAGGAGGACTTTGTACTAACAAATACAGTAAATCGATCTTCATGTTACTCACAGGCCTTGGGTCCGCAATGAGTTGGGCACAGTCTACAAATGGATATATTCGTTTGCTACTAGCTCTCCTTGGACAGAATTGTCAAAGCTGGCTTTGAATCTCTGTCTTGTCTTGTCATTTCCCTTTGTAACAAGTGGTAGCCTCCCTAAATGACCAGACCTACTGAGATTACAGTGAAGCAGTTTCTCACTGCCTTTTGCCAAGATCTTATCAGGAGAGCAAAGAATAAAAATCAGAGAAAGAAAGGGAACTGGATGCCTACAAAGCTCTAGTGTCTTATGCTGCCAATCCCTTTAACCTTCACAAGCTGGAATTACTTAAAAGATTAAAAACAGGCTAGAGAGTGCCCTTCTGTTCCTCTGTATACTAATCATTTTATTGCCACGACAGCTATGCTTCCCATAGGCACTGTGAGTATGACTGCTGCTCTTCACGAAATAAGCCACTTCGTTAACCTGCCAGGCTTGCTAGCTACCACTGAGGTTCCAAATGTAAATCAGTGGGAACATCTGAAGCAGCCAATTCATGGGTTTATGGGCATCATTTATTATAAATCACGTTCCTTCCTGAAAAGGCCTGATTGTAGTGGCCCAGCAGGGCTGTTAAAGCTCCCATTTTTGTGAGAAAACTATATTGTCCTCTATGTTTGCACTCTGCCCCTCTCATTAATCTTGCTGCAGAGCTTTCTGGGGAAGATGATCCTCCATGGAGCTGAGAGGCGAAGGGATTTGGGTATGTGACATCTTGTCATGTTCCTCCTCTGGCTTCTGGAACCAATGAGCAATGCTTTGCTGTGCGCTATGTGTTCTTGTTTTATATCTGCCCAGCTGCATGCAGTCACACAAATCAGTCTGGGCTTGTAATGCCTTCAGTGTTGTGCAGGCAAATAGCTAATAAGTTGTCCCTGATTTGAAGAGTTTATGCCAGCATTTCAAGGTGTAATAAGATGCAGCAAATGGATGCAGGGCCATGGGGGTGGGAGGGGAGTGATAAACTGACGCTGTTGCACACACTTACAGAAGCAAAAAAATTGTCTTTTACATTCTAGTATTTATCTCTCTGCAGAACCTGAAGTGTCCCAATCAAAATCAGGGATACCCTGTGTTGTAAACTGCAAATACAAACAGAAATAGGCTGTTCCTGCTTCAAACAGCTCGCAGTATGCAAAGCCAAAGCAAACACAAAGTAGGTGAAGGAAAAAGAGGTGATGTCAGAAGTAAAATGCCTTTCCCAGTAGCACACACCTTACCAGGGTTTTGCAAAACAGCCCAGGCTCCAGTTCTAAACAAGTTCATGCCTCTACCTCCCAAAGGGGAAAGAAGTCTTTGATCAGCAGCCAACTATGATGTTCAATAATTTACATCAGTAATGCATATTAGGAATGAGAATCTGTCCTCTTCTCTTGTGCTGTGTACTTCAAACTGCCACCGAAAAAATACTGTCTCTTTTTTTTTTTTTTTTTTTTTTTTTTGTTCTGCCCTGAGCTCCCCTTTGTATTTAAGTCAGAAGCTTAATTTTATTTTCACGCCCCAGGTGCTTGGTGCCTTGCAGACAATTCACACTCCATCTGTAATTAGATTATTATTATTAAAAAATACCCAGCAGCTAGTAAGGCAGTTGATATCAGTCACATAAATTCTTCAGCTCTGGGGATCAGAGACTAAGAGAAAGTGAATAAAAGATGATGGTAGATCTGTCTGTCCATCTATTCATCCTTCCTACCTTTCCTGTCTCCTTTACTTCTGTTTTCCCCTGTGTAAGGAACAGGTATGTTTTGCCATTACAGCTGCTGATGTATTTCTTTGGAAATAAAATCCACAGAACTCAGCAAAAACAAACTAGTATAGAACAAGAGCAGATTTATTGAATGATGAGTTGGTGGTTTTGTGTATGTGCTTTCTTCTGGCACTCACTAGATATTTAATCTTTGCCATAGACATTCAGACATTACCTCTGGCACAGCTCAAGTGAAGTCCCTGTCCCTGAGAAATGAGGACATCTGGGGGACTTGATAATTCACAGAAAACCCACTGGTCACATTGTCAAAGACAATGAAGTGATTTTTGATAGTAAGGCTCATTTTCCAAGCAGCCTAGACTATTTTATTCAGGTTCTTTAAAAAATGTTCACCCAGCTCACTACAGGCACAGCAGGCAATTATGGTATCCCCAAGTGCTCCTGAATAACGAATTGTTTACTCTGCAGTTAAATAGAATTTAAGACCACATATTCTGGTGATCTAAAATCTGTTTGTTATAACATATGAGGAATTTTTATTAAAGAGTTTTACGCTTTTTAAGGAAAAATATGGATTTCTAAACAGTACATTTGGTTTGGAAAAATTGATTTTGCCATCTCAAAATTTTGAATAATCCTGTTTCAGCTGAAAATTTTAGAGGAAAGTGTTTCAAATAGAAGCCCTAAGAAATATTCAAGTCTGTGTGAAAGTCTAGCATTTGAACTCTTCAGTGTCTACTCCAGAAAAAAAAAATCCTAAGTGTAGGAATTTTCTGGTTTATGAATTCTATTTTTAAAACAGCTATCATTCTTGTGTTTCTTGCATATATGGCTTTAACTCTGTGTTTCTAAACCGTGTAACAAAATCAGCATTTAAGCAACACTCCCACTGATTTCACATACTAAGGATATCAATGTATTGAAAAATCTTCCTTTGATTACTTCCTTTGTCACCAACTGAACCTGACTGATTTCAGTGATAGAAATCCTGCTCCTGGATGCCACCAGTCGTATACAATTGCTTACACTGTAATATAAAACACAGCTAAACTCCTTCTGACTAACACCTAATAGTTACTCGTGATAAGTTCGCTTTATTTATGTCCACCCTTGTGTCTAAGTGTACAAAACAGTATCTAGAGCAAAAGAGTGATCCATCAGGATTAGACAAATTTATCTGCTTTATTCTACTGGCATTAGTCTATTGCTACATAAAGAAAATGGTTAGTTTCCCTTTTTATCTGAAATGGGAATACAAGGTGTATGGCAGCATGCTGTGCTCCTGCAAGTTACCAGAACCCTCATAGTGTATTAACCAGGGCTACATTTAAACAAGGTTTTGTTAACAAGATACTAACAAGGCATAGCAGTTTTATAACCTATCCTGCCCCAGCCAATTACATATAGCAGCTTTGGCACAGATAATGACATAGATTGGTGAGTAGGCGTTTACGTTTCCATTAAAGGTTTAAAAGGGTTCACTAGTCCAAGCTGGTCTTTCTTTGAAAATATCTGAATTACAGAACAAACTCAGAAGAAAGATCAGTTATTAATAACCGTCTTGAAAAATTAAAACAAAACTGTGAAATAACTGTACTGCTAGCAGTAAAGAAGCCCTTCAGAGGCAACTTGCTGGATGATACAGTTAGGACAATTTTCTTTTACGTTTTCTGATAATTTACATTTGCCCTTGAAAGTCTCAGTTCCCGGAGTCACGGGATTACACAAACTTCACAGCTGTCATGGATAAAATTTCTAGTCCTTGAGTTTGGGGAATAGAGGAGTTGGAGACTATAAACTGTAATATGTCAAGCAACAGAAAGCAAAATGAAAGACTCAAACATATTTTATTTACATCCTAATATATAGCATTTCATACATTTCAAAATAATATGCAATATTATTTTTAAAATTCCACCAGGACTTTCACAGCTGTCACGACTCTGGAGTGGCAGATGCTATTTTAGAGCCTGGAAGAAAGCACAGGCTACAACAGGCATGTTTAAAACAGGCATGGCCAGCCTCTAGCAAGATGTGCTGGCTATACGTCCCTGTATACATTACTAGTATTTTGCTACAAAGCAGAGGATTCAGTTGAGTAGTGCTCTAGCTCTTGGAGGGGAACACCAAACTGATTACTCAAACTATTATGCCCTCAGATATGCATGCTAAATTCCCTTTGTGCTCAATGCATATTTAAAGCACTGAGCACATGGGAATTTTGAGGTTAAATTGCCATAAATATTTATGGATACAAGTAAGAAAGGTAGCCTTTCAGATCTTAAATTTCGTTCAGGTGGTGACTCTGAACAGATGTTGCATTTGAAAGCTGGAATTTGATAAAAGTGTATTTTCTCCCATCTTTTACCTCTCTTGTCTCTATTGATTGTGAGCTGTTTCCTGTAGGGGCTGTCTTTTATTAAATAACTGTATAATGCCTAGCACAATAAAGCCCTGACTTTTTTCTGGAGTCTCTAAACACCATTGCAATGCAAATAAATGAGTTCAACATCATTAATTTCTACAGTGAGGAAGGCTAGTTCCCTTCACTGCAGGAATTACTGAGGGATATTTATATTAACTAAACAGGCACAGGAGTTCCTCTTGGTCTAATATGTATGTGTGTTGGAATATGTGATAGCACAAGGTAATTTTTCTTCTGGGTTGAGGAAAGATGACAGAAGCAGTAGAACTGGATGGTCAAATGAATATATCCAGAGTGAAGGTGTTCAGGCTGTAAGGATATCTCAGCTTGGGCTTTAAGCCTAATACTGTCTGCTGATAAACAGCTCTGTCCGGAAATTCACCTCAGACTAAAAAGAGAAAACATGTAAACAGTCTCATAGCTCAGCGATAGCCCAGAATATTGTTCCATCTACTTGCAACTAGATCTAACAGATTGCTGACTGGTAAATTCAGAGCTGTCTTTGACTCATACAGACTCCTCAGGTGTATGGCTTGGACCATACAGATGGCTCAATAGGTTTGTGATATTTATAAGCAGAATTCATACAGTTGCCCTCAAAAGATATTCTTTCTCCTCCTCAGTTACTACCTGAACTGCCTGGTATCAAATAAGCTAAATCCATCCTACTGAAAGAGCTATAGATTGCTTTTCGACAGTACATCTTGCATGCACTGTCTGCCAGCGGTGCTGCTGGTGTTGGAATTCACTTACTAGTGTATACACACACTAGTTTCTTTTTATGTTTTTAATGTGGCATTGAGCTATGGTGTTAGCTAGTTAAAAAATCCAGTACGTTATTGCTTAAGAAAAAGATAATAGAGTTTGGTAAGTGAGAATAAGGAATGACATCTTTTTTTGCAGTGATCCTTTGTCACTTATCTGCCTTTTCCTTAAATGGCTAGCAGCAAGTGAGAAATTATTGGCTGTGGGTTTGTTACAAGATGTTGACTAGGGAGAGATGGCTTGAGGTTCCTGTATGAATTCAGATTTTTTTTATTCCAAAGCTCTTACAATTGATTTAGACCACTTGAGCAATTTGCTACCGTCTGAATTAAAAAGTTTGTTTAATCCCAGTGAGAGAGAACGAGTAAAGTATGAACTCATGGTAGAATGCTTGCAAGAGCAAGCAAGGTCTGGTCAGAGCTGCATGATCCAGTCTGTTTTAGGCTACAACACTGAATTAACTTGTCATACCACATAAACACTCTCTTCTTCTGTTGCCCCCATAGAAGATGAAAATAATGAACTACTTCAATGAGGCACAGTCCATCAACTCTACTAGTGAATGCAACTTTCCCCAATATTTGGGGATGCATTAAGCCACAGAACTGTCAACTAAAACTGCTAATTCTGTCATGTTAAAAGGAAATTTATAAAGCCATAAAAAGCAAAGCTGGAAAAGATAACAAAAGGTCCTCCAGTTTGTCCTGCTTTCCTGAGAATGGATTGATATCTACTTAAACTGTTCCTGACAGGTGTTTGTCTAGGCTATTCTTAAAGTGTTTGAGGATGTAGACACTGCTATCTTCTTATGCAGTTTGTTTAGGATCTTGCTTAGGTTCTACATTTTAGAATTTTTCCTAATATTGATACTTAACTCATCCTTCCTGCAATTTAATCCTGTTTCTTCTCATCCCGTGCACAGGTGCCAGAAGTTATTTATGTCATGTGATATCATGTATGGAGATTGCATGTGAGAAAATAAAACACCATTTTGCAATATCAAGTGGAGGCACATGGGTACTCAGAAATTATTTACTGTAGGCTACTGCTTTAATTGTAATCTTGCTTATGGAAAAAGATATATATAAAAAGCAATAATTTAGGGCCAGTGCAAGGGCTGCTGAAATCAGTGGAGATATTTTACACTGACTTTCCTTTTGCTTTGCAGCTGAAAAATAAATTCATTTTCAAAGGAAGAATTGATTTAATCCTTTCTCCTGCCATGAGAGTGTACCTGTACCATTTCACTCGGGAATTATGTCTGGTGTTTTCTAGTTGCTTTCTTTCATGGAATCGGCCCTCCTTTTCACCAAAGGGAGAGGGAAGTCTTCCATTGATTTAAACCAAAATCAATACTTTACTTTGCCATTAATTCCCCTGAAATCAATAGGTCATTTCTGAATTAAAATGTTATTTGCCATGAAAATGTAGGCCTGGATGTACATAGTGAGCCTACTTTTCATGGCCCTTGGGTTTCATGTAAGTGTAACATCACTGATCTTTTTCTTGATCTATAGCGTGTGAGCAAAGACCTGTAGCACTCCTCCTCATCCCTGTCCTTGATAATCCCAGATACTGGATGCATCTTGCAGGGAACAAATGAGCAGAGAAGTCAAATGCAAAGGCCACGCATACAGGTATATTTTTTCTGACCATACAGACTTGAAATAAAACATTCATCTGTGGCTCAAACAACATTTTTGCACTTAGCCACTTGTGGGAAGGATGTGTGCAGTCAGGTATCCTCTTCTCTTACAGCTGGAGTTTCAAAATCAAAGAGTGGGACTAGAAATGAACCCGAACAAATCAGCAGTACCAACTGATGTACTGGTGTTTTCTGCTCCACCACAGCAGAGGTGCAAGGTATGCAAAGAGATCCACCAACTGAGATGATCTCAGCACAACCTGGGCAAGCTCAGTTTCAGGTGAGTGCTGTTGGTACTGCCGTGACTGACCACAATTGCCACAGACCACAGCAATTTCAGTTCCCATCTCCCTATGCACAGGGAATGTATCCAGAGGATTGCTTCCCAAATGTCCAAGATGTGGACAGCTTTGTCTGTGCTGTGCTTTACAGTTCTTTCCGGGAAACTCTATCCTTCAGTCTTCTGCCACAGTAAGGGGTTGATCCTACCCTCTGATCTGCCCCTCACTCAAAATGACATACCTGTGTTACTATGTGAGTGTATGAGAGGTATGAGTGTGTCACAATGCCCAAACCAAACTAGCTGTGACGTTGAAGAGGGAGAGTGAGTATTTAGAAACTCAGTACCCAAAATTATTTTTCAGTGACTCCGTGTTAAACATCCTTGAAAACATCCTTGCATCCACACGGGAGAATATCTGATCCCCTGGGGATCAGTCATAGTTCTTTCAAGGTCTGTGGTCATCCTTCTCTAGCACATGCACAAAGAAAGTGAACTTTACCTCAAATTATTACAATCTCTACATAAAATTGCCAATGGTAGAACCAATTATCCATCCACTTGAAGAAACCCAACTAGAAAAATATGAAGCTGACAAATCAGAACATGGCAACAAAAAGACTTTCAGTCAGATGCCCTGGAGTAACAAACACAAAACTATGTAGAAGTTGCTCTATGAATCCATCTTATAGAAAGTACATGCTTAACAGACATCTTTTGGGACCATGGAGCTCCTTGATGGCTCCAGTTGTGTAAGGAAAGGTCATTTAAAGAAGACCACTGCATCTGCAGGGCCCAGAGAGCAGCCTTTATCAGTTTGGAGGGCCTGCTCAACTGAATGCGTTTTATCCTTTGTCTCTGGGCTGAGATCTCTTTTCCAAACATTTGCAACGATCTGCCAAAAGGGATGAGTGGATGACAAGTGAAACATATGGATTGACATCTTGAGTAGGGCTTGTGAGGGAGAGGAATTTATACAACCATGCAAGGGAATGAGCAAGGACATGACACGACACAGACAAAGATTCACAGGTGGGAGCTGCCAGTCTGACACCTTTCCACCATCACTAATTTACCCTTACTCTAAGCCCTCTAAAACAGTATCTAGTTAAGCAGTGAGTGATGTCTGGCGGGTGCCAACAGTGCTAGCAGCTGGAAGGAGCTGCAAATTGCAATAGTTTTTCTTAGTCAAGTTAAAGTTTGGACTCCCTTGAACTACCTGCTCTCTTTGCAATATGTAGGTTAAAGGTCTTGGGAACTGCAAAGGTTGCCCTCAGATTGCCTTGTAATAAGTGCTTTTGCTGGTACTGAGCACGCACATCTGGCCGCCTATTAGCAAAATTTCTGTTTCCTTCCTGTGCGGGCACGCCGAACGCAGCCACTGCTGTTTCTGCACTACTTCCCCTTAGGAGCCGTGCGCCCTTCTTGTACCTCAAAATGTTAACAACTGTTGTTCAGGAGCTGCTTAGCAATAGTAGTACCAAAGCCTCGGATTAGTTTCCAATATACGGTTTCAGGGAGAAAGAAAAACAAAGGAAGGAGTGGAATATTTGTTCAGGATCAGTGAACAACCACTGTCTCTTCCTAAGCATTTAGGTCCAGATTCCCAGAAGGATTTAGCACTAACTTCTGTTAAAATCAATTTGGATTAGGTACTTTTTTTAAAATTCAGGCTTTAGAAAGTAAGCACTTCACAGCAGTGATCAATGTTTTCAGACACCCTAAACTTAAGCAGAGCTGCTGCAGGGAGTTGAAGAGGATTATAACTGTGGTCATCATTGGGGCTGTTACAGAAAAGTTATTAATGAAGAAGTTTCTGTCATTGACAGAGTGACAGGGTTCTCTCTTGGTTTCTTTAATGTCTCATTTGATTTCATATCAGTCCCAAGAAAGTCAAAGCACAAAGCTCCATGATGGGTATGTTTTCAGAGACATGAAAGGAGAAGGAGAAATAGAAGGATGGGTGTCATCAAAATATTAGACAAGTAAAATAACCTGATTTGTCAGAAGACAAAGCATTTGAAAACCATGTAACCATCAGATGTTCCTGTTGAGATGCCACACGTCCAGTGACATTGATTTTCCAGGATGCAAATGACGTTAAACACTTTGCATTTCCTTCATTTAGCTCCTGAACTTTAAAATGCCCCATTGCTGTTTTTGGAAAAAGGCTAGGGATGAATCCCCAGAGCTGCTGTGCTGTTCTGCTGCATATTGAAGCACTGAATAAAAGAAAAATTGGGGAAAAAGCCATGTGTGAACAGGAAAGTGTTGGTAAGGCTCCAGTCATATTTCCATTGCTCTTAGGTGATGCAAGGAATATCTATAAGACTGAAAATGTGTTTGTCACACCCTAAATTCAGGACTGTTAACTACCCTAAACTCTGGGGATTGAAGGGTCCTTGTCTTTTCGCTATTCTGAAGTCCTCAGAGGAAAGGGACTTGCATTTTCTCCTCGGTTCTGATGTACTCTGAATGCTAACTCTAACACAAGGGATGGATCTGAAAGACGGAGAGTATCTGCTCTTCTTCTTCTCCAGAGATAAAGTATTCACAAGATAAGAGGAGACAGCAAAACACGTTCATCTTGCCAAATGACACTTTAACTGGAGTACAACTTCTTAACTGCTGTGTTTGTACAAATTTAGCATATAGAGTGATACTGGCAAGCACCCCTGGAAATTTTCTGAGTGCTAGCATGTACAGCATATCTTTCTCCTTCCAACATGTTCTTGTGCAATCTCTCTGCAGTAAGAAGCAGAACAAATCTATTTCAACAGCATGGCTTGGGTCTTTAATTTACTACACTGATGGCTAGAGGTGGCAGAAGTCATCGTCAGCCTGCATTTGTTCTATGCAAAACAATGTGAGCACCACCCTGCAAAAGATCACTGGATCATTGCCAAAGAGACATTTGAAGAAAGAGTCGGGGGGAATGGACCTATGGCATGGAGCTTTGGTTACTTACACGATTCAAATCCACTGAAATTGCTATATTTGCACAGATTTGTTCTTCTTTATACTGTTTATATCCTGATTCATTTACAGTCTGTATCCCTAAAGTCATCATGATCACCTTACAGTATTTTCTATCTCCCTCTTTACCAGCCTAGACAACAACACATGCAAATTAAATATAATGGCACAATATTTCAGACAAAACTTCAGACAAGAGTCAGTGAATACATGCAAACTATTCCCACTGCATAAGCCTTTATTCCCTCAGGCAATTCTATAAATATCAACCTATTTATTTCTCATTTAGCCCAATGTCACTGAAAGTGAATCAGACCCTTAATATTGTTCCTTATATTTATTTATGCTGACCACTACACTTACAAGCCTCACTTTCACAGAAAGACAGGATCTTTCTTACTGCTGGATCTATAACACAAGGAAGGCTGAGTCAGGAGGATATGTTATTAGAAGGACTTGGCATCCATATAGCCTGCTTCTTGAGATGGATCTCATGGCATTTGTAAACTTTACGTGTCTCTGTAGAACACTGGTAGATTGACACACCATGTTAATTAAGGTATGTAGTCTGCGTAGACTTTTGATACAAGTGACTTTTCGGAATTGTTTCGGAGAGAAAAAAGACAAATGCAGCCGTCCAGTTGGATGAAATCAGAGCAGTTAATTATTTATTATCAAATGTATAATGTGGACAGCCCAGCAAATTTACACAGCAACAGCAAACAACATGCCAAACAGAAACAGACCCCCAAGTGCTTGTGGTCGAAAGGTATCAGTGTCCTGTCTGCAACATGAGAGCAGATTGCTGTTTCTTTTTTAGATCTAATTGAAAAAAAAGCAAAAGCTCTTGGATCAGAACCCCACAGCATAGATTACAATCCAAACTACTTGTATACATGACAGCAAATGTGTTTTCACCCTGATGGGCTTCAGTCTCTGCTTGGCGCAGCCTTTTATAAGAGGCAGAGGGAGCTGTACTTTGACAGCTTTGGCCTGCTAAGTTTCACACGGTAAAGTGTTGCTGAAGAAATAAGATGCTAAATCTAATGCTCTACAGTCCTTAAAACGGTTCAAAAAACCAAGTGTGGTATAAGGAAAGGTTTATAGACCTTGAGAAGCAATATGCCTGAAAACTAAGACTCTAGTGTCAGAGGCTGCTGTTCCTGAGGACTGTTTTTGGTAGAGATGTGTGGAGATGTAGAGCTTGAATAACCTGGGTGATACAGAGCAACAGGGTAGAGAAACACTCGCTTCAGCAAGACACACCAGCTTTTGAACTGGTTTCAGACAAAAACTCAGTAAATTCCTGTATAGTACACACACACATAGTCACGTGCACACACTCAGAATATTGATATCTCTGCCTATAACCATATATACCTACAGCTGCCTCTGTCATATATCCACCATATAACCATCCTCCTAGTTAATACCCTACTTTCTCACAATGTCTCTAAAAAGGAATAAAATATCTTGGAAATATGTCAGACTTTTGCTTTATTTATTCACACATACAGCATTTCCCAAGCTCTTTGCTTCAAAAGATAGGAACACTTATTCCCTTATGATAATTTCTTAAAATGGTTCCTCAAATTCTTGCAGTATTTTACTTCTCTTTGTAAAAAGATAGTGACATGACAGGAGGTTTTATTTCTTAAAGGCAATCTGAAAAGAAAAGATGTTTCCTCCCTAAGCAAATAAACAATATCTGTTCAATGACTCCTCTAAAAGAAAGCAAAAATGAAAGAGGTGGACCAGGGCTGCTGGCTTAAGGATTGTTCCTACTCAAGAGCCATTTCCCTAAGCAGGTTATGCAGTGGTTCTGCAGGTTTTCCCCTTTCCTCTGCCTCTTTCTCCAGCACAATTTATTAGACACTTTGGCTGTGGCTGAGGTTTCAGGGAAGTGGGTCATATTACAGTTAGCTCATTTATTCAGAACAATATCTTAGTCTTTTGTTCAGCTTTAATAAAATACAATTATTACACTGTCTTTCTTTGTGATTAATTCAGACGATGTTTACAGACAAGGCGCTCCGCAGATCTCTGGTGTTATTGCTGTCCAACACGTTCTTCTGCCAGTTGTAATTACAGATCCATATCTTATTTCTCTCTCCTCTTTTTCCTTTTAGTTTGTCTGTATTAGCCCAAACAGATTCTAACCATGATTCGTAATGGGGTGGTGGTGTCTATGCTTGCAGAAAAATTGTCTCCAGCATCAGTTCAGATGTGCTGTGAACTGGATTCAAGAGACTTATTTGCAGTGCATAACAATTTACAGCATTATTGAATCTATGAATGTATGAACAATGGCACATTTTATACTAGATGGCATTCCTTGTATTAAATGCATTTTAAGTATACCCCTTTATATAGCTCTGTCTCCTGTAACAACCTGAGCTTATTGATGGTGATAACTGCTCACAACAGACGATTTTCCCCAGGCTCATTTGGGTAGTGGCAAAGAATACAGGTAAGAACAGACTTCACAAAATCCGCTCATATGAGTGAAGACTTTCTCCGAAGAGTCAGTCAGAAAACCTCTCTCTCTTTCTGAAAGAAATTTGCGCAAGGTTTGCTAGGTGAAATTATCTAGCTGTCAGAAGTCAGACAAGGTCAAATTGTATCTTTTTGCCTTTAAATGCAACAATTTGTAATTTAAAAAAAAAAAAAGTTGAAGCCAATGGAAGGGTATCTGTGTGTTACAGTGGGCTCTGTGCCAGGTATTCTGCAGTGCTCCACCACTCCCACTTTTTCTCTCTCTTTTTCTGAATACTGTTTAGGAACCCCATGCTCAGGCCTGACACAGCGGGGTTTTTCCAGGTGAACAGCCTCATATCAGAAAAAAAATCAGATTCTGATACCAGCAAATTCTTACTAGCGTCTATTTTTAAATATCCCAGTGATTCAGAGCAAAAGAAAATAGCCCTGCCATTTCATCCCAAAGAGCCAGCTTTCCAACGTTCTCCAGATTTGTAGCCCAAATTATGAGACTGAGAGCCCTTGTCAATTTTTGCCTTAGAGTACACTTTAGAGGGACGTGCAAGGGGCGAGTGAATGAGCTCTGCTTGTGCTCTGAGCAGGTCAGGCAGAAGCCAGGTACCATGAAAAAACCTGACAGTCATGCTGCCATGACACTTGTCCTTGAGCTTGTAGGACCAACTGTTCAACAAGTCATAGTAGAGGAAATTTGGGAAATATCCCAATAGTTTTCACGGCCTTTGGCTGAAATGTGCTGACACCTAGCATATTCAAAATGTGGGAAAAGGACAATTGCTCTACTTGCAATTGGCTGTGTAGGCGTGCTCTTGGTAACACTCCAGACACTATGCTCGTTAATGTAATTATGGCAGTATTTTTTATCTTTGTCTCATCAGGATTTTTTGGTTCTGTGTTTAAGGATGCGTCTTTATGGCTCACAAGCCCCCAATGCTAGCAAGGGTTTTCCTCCCATTGAGGAGCCTGGGCCAGGGCACAGGCAGCTGGGGAGACCTGGACCTTCTTCACTGCCAGTCTTATGGTAGCTCCCAAAGCTATCTATCTCCTCCATTTTATTTGGTTTTAGATTCCACAAGTATTGCTGTTCGGAAAGTGTGTTGTTTTAATTTTTACTCTCTGGTATTTCTGTTCTGAAATGCTACTCCAGTTATGCCTCACGGGAGTTATGGTTCAATTGTCCCATCCACCCATCCCATTGTCTGGGGGTGCTTCCTCTGTAGACAGCATCTCCAACCATCACTGCAAGCTTGTCTTCTTATGAGGAGGAAAGGTACATAACCATACAGAATCAGGGGAGTATTTTGTGACTAGTGGACAAATTAAAGTCTTTCCTGCTATCTGAATCCCATTTTCCCCAATCTCTAAAACCTGAGATAATAAAATTAATCTGCTTTTGTAATATTTTTATTTTATTTCCTTAAATGTGTGGTGTCATGTAACTGCAACATACGAAGTTCAAAACTGCCGTGTATTTCCTCTACTTCTCTCTATAACTTGCAGACATAAGGTTGCAGCAGCAGGTTGGGAATAAGGGGAGAAGCAGGCAATTTAAGAAGAAGAATTTGGATTGCATGCAAATGTCCCTAGGTATACTAAAGTTTCATATAAGCATGTTATGTTTGAATTGAGGAGAAAACCCCAGAAAATATGATGTATAACAGCAAAATTCCTTCAAATCAACGTTATTCGAGGACTCCTTAGAGCATCGATTACTTTCATCATTACTATTTATTTTTCTTTTTGAACAAACTGCAATTATTTTCCTAGAGTGGCCCCTTGTCCTGTGGCCATCTAGGACAGCAGATGTAGCGTAGAGTATCCAGAGAGCCCAGTGCAGCCTGAAATCTGGTTTGCAACCTCGCTCTCCTTGTAACCGCAGGGTGAGGACAAACCTGATCAACTGTAATTTTTTTTATTATTATTTTTGGCGATCTCAAGAAAGCAATTTCTGTTCAGCTAGCAGCCGACAGTCAAGTACACGTAAACATGATCGTTGTGGACTTTTATTTCACAGTTAAGCCTTTATTACCAAAGGCACAAGTCTGAATGCATTACATGCATTAAACACAAGCCAATTCCTTGAGCAGAGATTTGACTGCTCGGAGTCACTGGTGATAACTGGGGGCTGGGAGCTTGGACTTCTGGTTTCTTTTTTTCGGATGAATTGCTGCGTGACCCTGAGCAGCTTTACCTCACAGTATCTCAGTTTCCCCAGCTGCGAAATGATGATAAGAATTAGATATTATGAGTTGAGGGACAGATTCTGACACCTTTATTCAGAACTGAGTAGTGCAATCGATTTCAGTCTGAGGAAAGGGTAACAGCATCTGGCCATTAGTGTTTATAAAGCAACTAGACTCTTGGCTGATGGATTAGATTAGATTTCAGTGCTGAGATGCTACCATGAAGGGTTCTTCAACATGTTTAAAATAGATTAGATAGTGTTTTGAGAGGCTTGGATAAACAAGATGCAGAGAATCCTGATGATGGTGGGAAGAACAGATCCAAGGACAAATAATAAACAGGAAGAGAGGCCCTACCTACAACAAGACAGAAAGAATGGCGCTTGTGAGTTTTTTTATTTTGATGTTTGAACTGGAAAAAAAAAGGGGGGGAAGACAGAGGTTAGGTAAAATAAAAACATGGTTTGGGTTCTTTTTCTTTACCTCAATATGATTTTTTTTAAAAAAAATTATGCACTTTTTTTTTCATTTTTGGCGCTATTTAGCCCTTTTATTTAATCTTTCATTCTTTCTTAGAGTGTTCTGCTATTTTTTAAAATAGCCCACTGAAATGAAAAGTTGAGAAATTTCTCTTCACAAATTCTAAAAATAAATATTTTGGCATTTTTCAAAATTGATGGCATCCAAATTTTTTATGATCTTTCTTATTTTAATTGAATTATGCTTAATTTACTATTTTATTCTTTGTGGGGAAAAAATAAAATGCCCTGTTCTGTTCAAGTACCCCCACCCCCAAGGGCACGCATACCCTGTCAGCAGCGGTCTGCTGCCAGGTTCTGGGTTATATGTTCTCCAAAAGCAATTTTAGGGGTTGTGACTCAGGGGTGAGGGGGAAAGAAAAGTGTAGACAACAGTCTGTCTTATTGAGAGAAGGCAAAACTGATGAGGTTTTCTGCTTAGTCTCTGGGCAGCACAGGGAGATACACAGGGGCTGTGGGCACAGGCAGAGGAGATGAGAGCCTTTCTCAGCCAGCCCAGACTGAGCCAGTCCAGCTTTGTGAATTAAAGCTTAAAGTACCTTTAAGCCAGAGGTACTACTGGGATTATCATTTTTTCCAGGTCTACACAAGCCAGATCATTCTGTCTGACTGTTTTTTTCCCAGGATGCTGAAGTCAAGCACATTTTACTGAAGGATACCTACTGTCTTCCTAAGGACTTCAAGTGACAATGAGCTGTCCCTTTCTCTTGTACACTCCCCCAGTCTTTAACTAATTTTGCTGCTAGGAAATTTTATCCCGTTTTAGAGCCACATTTGATCCTTTACAGTCACTGGCTCTTCTAGTGATTTTCTCCAAACGACTGAGAAGTTCATCTAAGCATCTGTTTTCCAAACATTATTAATTATGTTGAGTGATTATGTCACTCCTCTGAAAGTCCTTCTACCATGAGACTTGCAGGGTTTTGCATTTGCTTCTCAAAAGGTGAGGAAGAATGATGAGCAGGAGGAAAAACAGGACTTACCCAGCACCATGCACTGGCCACTACAGCTGCACTGCCATGGAGGAGTGCAGCCTTTTGGGGTATTTGTCCCCTCTCTGTCCTTTCTTGTGCAAAGCGGGATCCAGAGCAGTTACTTGGTGTTGCATAAGTGGGCTGTTTCTTCATTCAATAAAATTCCAGTAAGTCCTTCAGGACCTAGACCTCTAAAGAGAGATGTGACTGCTGCCTAAGCAGCTTGTGACTATTTCCTAATTTTAAGTGACCAACAAGCATAAATGCAAAGGTATTTCAACATTGCAACCACTGAGGAAGGTGGTGATCCCTCCTACCATCAGCTGCTGCTCAGCTGCATGTCTCCCTTCCCTCAATTCATTTTTTTTTTAAATTCAGTGTGAATGATTCACCTTCAATTGATCAAAGTCTCACAAATGGTAGACTAAGCATTTCACACAGGGAAATTATTATGTTGTGTGGAGGGTGGGAGATTGATGGCAGTTCAAAGGCCACCAAGATCATGCAAGGTTCAGTATTTTTCCAAATCCATCAAAAAAATATCGCCCTGAAAGCTCTCTGCCATTCAGGGACTGAATTTTCTTGGGTTCGAGGAGGCCTGAACAAGGTTTGGAGGAATTGCAAGAATGGGCAAGGATGGAGCTGATGGAGATGAATTGCTCATGGTGGAATAGGCAACCAAAATCCCATGTTGACAGAGGCTTAAAAGCAATAGGGGCAGTTTGCAAAAGCATGACAAACATGGAATAAGAGCCCAGAATAGCAATGCATCCTGGAGCTATGCAGTGTTTAACAGATCTCTTGCCAGGCAAGGCTTTAGGAGCTACCATAAGACTTGCAGTGAAGAAGGTCCAGGTCTCCCCAGCTGCCTGTGCCCTGGCCCAGGCTCCTCAATGGGAGGAAAACCCTTGCTAGCACTGGGGGCTTGTGAGCCATAAAGACGCATCCTGAAAAAAAATCCAGTTTCTGCCAGTGGAGCACAGCAATCCTTCTCTGTTGTACCCACACACACCATTCTCCCCAGACTGATTGCCACCAGAGTTGGGGGGGTGGGGAAAGAGACCATTTGAAAGACATGTATTAAAAATTACAGTTTAGCATGTTGCATCCTGGAGGCATGACACAAACCCCCCTTCATCTTCCAGCTGCCTACCTGAGGAAAACAGTGCTAGCTCCAATTTACAGGTCCAGAAGCAGACACAGATCAGGGTGCAGTGACTTTGTTCAAGCTATGCTCTGAAGATCACATCAGCCTCTGGAAATAAACCTAATTTGCAAACTTTCTCCTCAGATTATCTCATTTTTTTCATTTTGTCCACAGGAAAAAAGCATAATGAAAGGTTTCACTTAAATTAGGGAAAAAGAGAAAATAACTTCAACCATTTCTTCTACTGTCTTCAACTAAGAAGAGAACAGGAAGGACTAAAACCAAGTGACATTTTCTAAACTCTTTTATTTTGATATTTGTCAGAAATATATTGAAACATAATAAATGTTTGCGTTAGAAATGTCTCTTGGCTGAAGCAAATATTTTTTTAAATTAAATAGGAAATTCTGTATGAGATTTCTTTTGGCCCCTAAATAGAAATAGTATTTCCAGTTTCAAAATCTAACTGGGTCTCTTTCCATCTAATATCAGCTTTGCAAACCCATCCTTAAAGTCTACTTGAGTCCTAAAAAGGGAGGTCTGTTTGTGGCTTTGCCATTGCTGTTCATTTTCCACGGAGGCCACTCCGATACCACCATGATGGATGCAAAACCCAACACCTTGGGACTGACAATGACAAATAAACATCCCCAGTGCTCATGCTGAGCCTTTGAGATGCTTCTGTCTGTTTTGTCCTTGATGTCGATGATTTGCCCTCGTCTTCCACAAAACCACTTCTCTTCTCCACAAGGCCCAGGTGTTGCCTCCCAAGCCCAGGGCTCATCCTCACTCTTCACGGGGTTGTTTGTGGGAGGGGGGTGAGAATCATCTCAGATATGCTACGAAAGGGAAAATCATAGCACAAACATATGCCACCCCTTCTTCTTTGCATAATCTTTTTGCTCAAATTTCAATCAGTCCAGTGTACCACCGGCAGCAGATGAAAACTGGGTAAACAGACTCAAAACATCTTGTCTTGGTTTTCTTTGCTATGTAAGCTGATCAAAAACAAACACAGGGCTAATATACAAAACCATTCACATGATGTCTGGCTGCGTAACAACTGTAGGTAGTGAAATCAGTTTAGGCAGGCTGGGTGTGGGCCAGAATGCAAAAAGATGCATTTTAAGTGGCTAGCAATCCAATTGCATTAAACAGCTCATTGATATCCTATACCTATAGTGGCTAAGTACCTGCAACGGTTCATTAGTTTTTATCAACAGCCATTATGAAATCATTGCGCTGCTTTCATATTTCACAGGGACATTACTGCTGACCTACGGAAAACCAATAAGGGATCAGGGGGGTGATGGTGGCGGGGTGTCCCGTATGCAGTGCCTTGGAGCTGAGGAGGGAAGAGGGAGAGGTGAGGGTGCTGGCCTGGCTGCTGGTGGTGAGGAGACATCTCTGCTGGGTCAGAAGCCCGAAAGGCACATAAGAGCTCCAGAGCTGAGGGAGAGGGATGATAGATGGCTTGTTTGTTTGTTGGTCTGAGCATGTGAAAAAGTGTCATTATTCACATTAATCTGTCTCGTGGCTGCCTTGTTCTGGGCAACAGACAAAAGCTGCAGTGAAAATCCCCACCTCACTCTCTGTTCTACCAAAGAACTTCACACCACACATGCTTTCAACAACCCTTGTTTTCCAGTCCTCACAAAGCACCTTAACTTTGCCCTGTCTTGCTATCTTGTATATTTCAGAGCCTGATTCCAAATATTAAAAGCACAGTCCTCACTACCCGCATTTATATGCAACTCTCAAGCAAGAATGACATCTTTTGTATCAGATACACAACATGGATGCTCAGGCAAACAAATGTATAAAAGTTACTTCTTTACCTAAATCTTCTGTAAACAAGAAGAAATAGTTTTAAAATTAACCTTTTGAAAATTATTCAGCTGAGTTATTAGTATTTTTAAACCATGAAACTTCAACCTCCCCTGTAAAACAAACCAGCGCTTGTAAATACAGCTACCTTGCTTTCATTGTTAATCTGAGATGTGATTTCATCTCAAGTCCTGAGGCACAAATGCTAGGAGAAGGCTAACTGATAAACCTGGAGCACCCTGAACCCCTTCACACTACAACTACATACAACATAGTAGCCTGTCACTCAGAATAAAAATCAGCATTTTCCAGATTTTGACATCAGCACCTTTTCTATAGGCTTGTGCTGATTTATTCCTGGGTGAGAGGACAACCTTGCAGCATCTTTCTTTTATAGCTGTCATGAAAAAAGAAAGAAAACTCCAAACCTTCCAGATATGTGGACACCCCCCCCCCCCCAATTTGATTCTTAATTAGCAGAATTTATTTTAAATCTTACTGAAGTCAATCACAACATCTTTCTCTTTTTGTGCAAAAAAGGCACATTTCTTTGTTGGAACATTTTGAAAAAGTGACAGCTATTCTGAAATATGGTTTTGGAAAATATCCTCACCTGTGACACAAAGTGTTTCAGAGGTGGGTGATGGCAATGTGAGTAATGATAATAATGGAATCTTTTGAGGGTTTTTTCTTCAAAATGAGTATTTGAAATAAAATTCATAAACTGAAATCTGTTCCTGTTTTGTCATTTTAGGAAAGTTATGAGAAAAGAACATTTCTGAAAACCTTGTATTAAATATCTTTCAAAAATTAAGATTTTTTCACAACAGAAAAAAAATATATGGCAATATTTTACATGAAATTGAACATCTACATCCTAACCAATTCTACTCTATCTACTGACCTGCAAAGGAGAGCATAGCTGGAGACAGGAATGATCCATCCTTCATATATGTTAGGATAAAATTCAAATTACTCTAATTGACACAATTGCCACATGAATAAGGAGTCAAAGAAAAAGGAACCACAACATCAGCTAAAACAAAGCTGAAATAAACATGCAGCAGGAGAAAATACAACGGCTTGCTTATTTAGTTACACCTGTGGATATTTATTTCACTGAAATAGTGAAGAAAACTATTAAACATGCTGGACTCTGTAATATCTGCTAAAAATGACTCATCAAGCAGAGTGTTTTCTGAGCTTTAGAAGTAAGTTCTGATCTGATGCGATGTTGTGTCCATCACAACATGGAAGAAGCATTCTGGGGGACAATACAGGCTTTTGTCTCTAATGGTAAACCTAATTTGATGTCCTTCTTTAGGTAGCGCAGCTGGGGATAATTACACATTTCTGTCACATACTCCGAATGCTCCCTGCTCCCTGGGAGGGTAAGAGGCACAAACGCAGTGGCTTGACCACTGTAATGGAATATTAAAACCCAGGGAAAAACAGCCGACGACTCCTGGCTTGGAGACCGCATTGTGGACTCTGTTTTGTCCCCTTACGAGTGCTGCTCTGCAGCCTCTGCTGACCTTATACAGCTCCCTACCATTGACTGCAGCTCCGTGGTGAAACACCTCGAGTGCAGAGCGCTCCTCTCCCACAGGCAGCCCTGTCTCCTTCCCCCCCACCCCGTCCTCTGCAAGCCCGTGACCTTCCCAACACAAAGCTTGCCTGAGTCCTCCACCTCATTCCTTTTCCTGAGCTTTGCAAGCAGCTTTGAATTTGCACACTGTTGGTTAATAATATATCAATGTATATATTTACCACTCATGGTGTTTAACTTGGTGTGTTTGCTTTATGCATAATGAGATACAGCTAATATGTCTATGTTCATGGTTCAGCATTTCAAATAGGTCATCAAAATGTCCACCTTTACAGCACTGATTTGTTAAATGTCTCATGGAAATGGCCTCTCTTAGTTAATTTTCTCCTGTATGGTAATAAAATCAAAGCATACAAATGTCAAAATAGACACAGGTATACTAAAATTCAAACATAAACCAAAACAAAGTCATCTTGTGTGTATGCCTGAGCATAAGCCCAGAAAACTCAGCAATCTTTCTTAAAATGACCACTACACTTCAAAAAAATGCCCCAAACTCCTTAAATAATACCTTGGCACATCATTGAGCTTGTACCTTGGTGCATTTGATGGATTTCTTTGAATATTTTCTCCAGCTGCTCAGGAAAAGTCTTTCTCCCTGTATCTCACCTGTACACTGAAGCTGTGTAAAACAATTAATGACCAGCACCAGGGGCAGGTATTTCCCATCAGTGCCCAACTTCAGCAGCCTCCTCCGGTTATCCTGTCCATAATTTTCTGGGCCATTGTATTCTCACTATGCGGCCACTTCAGTCTCCTAATACCACACTCTTTTCCTACTAGGTGCTGTTAAAATAATCTGCTAAAAGAAAGAAAGAAACAGGTGAGCCAAGTATTGCAGGTGGACTGAAGAAATAGCTAAGCCATTTTCATTTTTAAAGACCATGAAATTAGATTACCATAGGTGAAAAAGAAGGCAAAGCTGGCATCATTGTAATGGGCTGAAATCCTGCTCACTTGGTAAACTTCAGGGTTTTGTGTAGAGGACAAATTACCAGTACTCAAGTTGCACTTATGGCCAATACACTTGGGAGCTGTAACCATACCTACCCATAAATAAAATTTTATATTTTGTCTGGTCTTCCAGCTCGATAAGACTGCACATTTCTGTAGGCAGCACAGGATTTTTTTTGCAGCTGCTGACAGTGATTGAATTAGCACACCAGAGCTAGTTAGCTATTGATAGCAGTGAGCAGATGAGCTTTCAGACTGCAGTAGCTATAGATGTGTCATTATAGAGTGAAAAGGATTATTATGTAAAGCTTTCACCAGCGCAGCTCCAGATGAGGCCTTCCCTTACATCTAGGTAAGAACCAGAGGACATCTCAACACTCTGCTCTCATTTCTAGTCACGCCAGATATGTAGCACAGATTTGGTCCACTGATCAGTGACAGTTGACTGAGTTTTCCAAAAGCAAGGCTGCCTGAATGAACACGCTCTGGAAAAAAAAAAAATAAATCTGGGAGAACATCTGTGAGCTTTTAACCTCCTCATCCTCTTCAAATACAAATATTACTCCAGAACTGAAGTCATGACATGACAATATATGATTGCAACAGTCCAGTCATACCTACCTATGAGGACTACAGGGTTCTTTGTCTGTCAGAAAATGCTGTGAAAATTGTCCAGGTTTGCAAAAAGCATCAAAGATGACAGAACAAGAGAAACCATAACAATATATATTTTTATTTACTTATTTTTTATTTTCATTTATTTTTCAGTCAATTTCTCTGTTTTGAGGTTAGTGGCTCAGAACACACAGCAAGAAAATTCACCACCTCCTAGGATAAGTTTATGTCATTTAATTCTCAGGTTTTCTATTTTAGCCCCTAGGATGTTGGCCAAGAAAGCAGTTGCTTGGCCATCGGGTTGATAGTCACTGATTTGGTTTGTGACAAATCTGTAGCAAATTTCAAGAATAGCCAAAGGAATGGAGTGTGCCAGCATTTGGTTGTGGATAAGATAAAGATTCATTAGGATCCTCAGCAATAATGTTGTCCTTTTTGCCTTCTCGTCCTGAAGAAAGAGGACTCATCCTCTTGTTTTGCTATTTATCATGTGACCTATAACTGAAGTCATTCACTTTCTCTGGAATAGGAAGTCTTTAAGTGAGGCAAAATAATATTTTACTTGCCAGCTACAGCTTTGTTTTATAAGTTTGATTGTAAACAAGCAAATGTTTACTTTGGAGAAAGACATTGAAGTTCAGTGAGTCAGTGAAGGAAAGAAGTTCAGCACACATTATGCACTGCTCTCGTTTCTTGCCAGGGACACACATACAGAAAATGTGAACTAAGCAGTTCATGGCCAGAAGTGTACATTTACACCTATTGACATGTGCAATTTTTATTTTTTTCCTCCTTATATGCTAAAAATTCACTCCAACATAAATATTAGACCCAGGGATTTCAGACTGATCACAACCTTCCCAACAATTCTCAGGTGACGCTGGCGCTGGCTGTTTTCATGTCATCAGCTACGTTGCAGCCTGACTGTACTGGAGAGGTCAGCTCTGCTGTGACACTTACACAGATCCAGTTGCCATCGTGTGAGACTAAAAATGAAGGCAGATGAAGCTCAGATCCCTCAAGGTATTTTGCCATCTACCTGACACTGACTCTGAAGTGAGCTGGGCAGCTGCAACGGGAGTGGAGGTGGCCATACCATCCCTACCCTACCATGTCATCGGGAAATCCTACTACACCACCCAGAGCTTTGCGGCTTGTAGTCTCCTTCACTGCCACTCCCACCCCCAACTGCAATTCATTAAGTCTCCTGATACATCTGAGACATCTATAAATATTTATGATTGCAGACTGACAGGACTTTCTCAAAGTCACAGAGGACTGGCACCAGAGAGCAGAAAGCTCATTTTGCTTTAACCATGGGGTCATCCTTCCTTGTTAAACAGGGATGCCCAGTACCCACCTCTGACTAGCAGTGCAGACCCCCAGGGGAGGATGGCTCTGCAGCAGTCCCTCCACAGCCAGCCCTGCCCCTGCCACGAGGATACCTGTCCCCACCGCTGAACTGGTGCCCGCCTGCTCCTGCCCCTCAACCTTGGCTTTGCCCCTCAAACTGAGTGCAGGCTGAGCACCGAGCCCCTGCCAGGGCTGCTCTTCAGGCTGCCTGGCTCAGGCAGAGGAGCAATAAAGAATTTCAAATGCTTTTAAGGCACATTGACTTTCAGAACTGGTAGATGCAGCCATTCTTCATTTATTTATTTATTTGTTGGGCATAGCGTCCTGTGTGTATGGAATGTTTTCTTTTCTCCCTTTTCTGGCAAGAGATTGCAGGGTAAATTAGTAATATATTATTAACAGGACACGTTTTTGATAGTTTAAAAAAAAAAAAAAAACAAACCCAAACCACCAAAACTGTCCATGGAAGTGAATTAGGGAGTACACAAATTGAAGGGATGATCTTTCTCCTGGCACAAGATGATAGCTGAAGAGGGGGTGATGACAAAGACCTGTTGCTGAGACACCTTGACTGCACAGGGGGCTGGAAAATGTCTTCCACAGCACTTCTTGCCCTTCCTGTAGAAAGGAGTGATGTGCTCTTACTGTCTGTCTCAATATGGGGGGAAGTTGACACAGCCAAGTCATGGCTGAACATTCGAGGGAGTGTCTGATTGTTGGTGCCTTCTTGCTTATGTAGCTACTCCAAAATAGAAGAAGTCTCCATGCAAACACTTTCTCTTCAAGGACTGCCACATATTTAGACAGGGACAAGGCACAGAATTGAATAAAACTAACTTCAAGGCAAGTTTTGAAAATCTGACATAAAAAAAGAGAGCTTGCCTATTCACCCTATAGCTGAGCAACCTTTGTTAGTCTCTCTTTTTTTTATAAGTCTTTATTTGAATATGTTTGGAGAAATATCTTCTTTGGCAGTGAAAATTAAAATGAAACTTAAGAAAAAAAATCTAAGGCTACAGAGCCAAGCATTGTGTGTGGATAGATTAGAGTTAAGGCTCATTTGCAGGAGAAAAGCCAGCACAATATTTGCAGTGAAAAGAATAGAAAGGATCTTGCCCCCACTCTTTCGTTTAATAGAGGTAGTTTGGGGAAAATTTCTAATGAATCCTATCCAACCATAAAATCATGTAGAAAATGAATCGTATCTGACAATAAAATAAAAGTGAACCAAATTACAAGGTTCCTATATTCACAGGACAAATTAATTTCATGTTTGGAATACTAATTGTTCACTGTAGGGCCTGCAACTATTGTCACTGCTTCGTTTGTTGCCAGAAGAACTTTTGCACATACAGAATGGTATGGTTTTGGCTGTAGCATCAAAGGGAAGGGAACAAAGTCTCTCAGAGCAGAAGTGGAAGCTTTCTGTGTGCCACCCCCTCTGCTCCCTGGGACAGTTTGTGGAAAGGCTTTTGAAGGGTGGATGGTTTGTCCGTCGAAGTTGGAGGTAAAGGGAAAGTGAACCTTGATGGGGCTTGTAATTGGCCCTCCAGGACACCATCTGACACACGTTCCCCAAACTCCTCATGAAAGGCAAAGGGACCAGACCTGGCGTGAGCCCTGCATCTCGGAGGAGCCTGGTTGTGTCCCCGCAGATAGCGTACCCTTAAGATTTAAGAGGCAGGTATCATTTGACATGGCTTCAAGGATCAACTGATCTTTGGTGCCTGGAGGAAAGCTGCAAAGAGACGCAGGTAGTTCAAAGGAGACACCATGAGAGAAAAAATATTTGTACCACACTGAATTATAGTCAAAAAATACAAATAAATAGAAAACCTTCCCCAAAACCAAGAAGATTTTAAAAAATACACAGTAAAAATTTGTTTAACTATGTGAAGGCTGTGTGTAGACATCGTTAAAAAATGTTTTTAATAAAAAAACCCCATTGAACTAATAAAGCAGCTTAAAGAAGTGATAATTCAGTGGGGAAGGTTGAATGCTCAATTCCATGACGAGTTACATTAGTATGACTGTTTCTAGGAGAGAGAAATGAGAAGTTATTGCACCCAGTAGGGAGCTTAGAGCAATCATTTTTCCTGAAGAGAGTTCATTTTGAAATGTAAGGCTTATCCTGAGCTGTCATTGGCTCCCTCTATCTCCTAAAAGTTCAGGTATGTTACTGACTGACAGGTCTAATGGACTGCTTTTGCATGACACCAAAGCCACCTGATATTTGAATTTAGTTCAGAATTTCATGACTGTCTCCATCCTCCCTAGGAGCTTCTAGCTGTACTCTCTCCAGTCTTGATGAATTCCCCTCTGAGGCAAAGTTGACCAAAAGAAAGGACTGGGGTCCAGTGACCAAGATTATTTTGGGCACCTCTAAAATTCTTGAAGAGCCTGGGCAATGCAGTGCTGAGAATGAAGCAAAGTACAGGGGCTCCCCTTTGTTCAGCATCTCTGTCCCAGCACCAGCTTGTCCTCCACTGAAGCAAAGGCAGCAATACTGGGGAATTTCTCAGGTAGGACACTTATATTACCACTGAAGCCTAATAATTCCCTTTGAACTTTCATTTCTGCTTTTTCTCAGTGGAGATGCTATTAGACAGCTCAGCAAAATAACAGTTGATAGTTGAAAATATAATTTTTAATAGACAAATTTACTATCATTATAACTATCAAATAACATCCTCGGTAACAGTGTTCTGTTCTCTTCACCCAGCCACCAGAAATCCAATAAAACTTGAGTAACATGCTCTGGGAAGTATGAATGTAAGACTCTTCCTACCGAAGACCATCCATAGACGTAGACAACTTCTTATGGATGTGGTCAATACTGTGGATGTGGTCATACTTACAGCCTGGGATAGTTGGAGTCGTGGGCTACCAAATGAGCACACCTCCCGCTGTCATGTCCAGAGGCCTGGCATGGCAACTGGTCGAGAGCCTCCACTGGATTCCTGCAGATCCTGCACAACATGCGGGAATGGGAACCACTGCCTCTCCTGGAAACGAAATAATTTACCTTTGTCAGAGACAGCCCAGCTCCCCCATCCAGCTGAGCCCAGAACTCAGCAGCAACTGGGATCAAGTACTTCCACACAGAGAAAAGATACCCCTAATTAGCAATTTCTTGCCTCTAGGCAAACCAGCAGTTCATGCCATCAGGCAACCAGCAGCAGCTCCTCCATAGAGGCAATATACCATTGGTTTGCTGATTAGTGATCTCTGGTTTCTGCATGAGAACAAATTCCAGAACTGTATTGCCAGCCCAAGTCTGAATGTGTTGGTGATGTGAACGTCTCCCCTGCATGGCCATGCTGATCAGAGGTGGCAGCTCATTGACTCTCGTCTGACCACAGGAGGCATGCAGCAGCAGTGAAAGCTACATGCTAACCTTTTCACTGTGCTGCCAGAATACTGCCATTATTGAGCACCAGGTCATGAAGTCAACAGGAACCAATTTTTCTGTGGCTGTGACATCAGTTCTAAGGCATGTGCTGTGTGGGTTGGTTTCAGTGGTGTGGACACATGTTTTGGTTGGTGTGAACTGAGACCACAAAACTCATAGCACACCCTCTGGCAGCTTCTTCTCAGTAAAGGGAAGAATAAACTTTACACCTATAATGGGAAAGGAAAAAACTGCATGATCTCTTATTCAGACAGTTTGCCAGTAAACAAATATTTATGGAGCAAGACCCACAAGAAAACGTACTCCAAGTATTCAAAAAGATGGACTCAAGACCTTTAGGGAAAATGAAGGAATAGGAAAACTTTCTTTTTGTCACATCCAAAGCTCCTGTTTTACCATGATAATAATAATCATCATTAAAAAAATGTGCCCTGTACGCTTGAGGTTACAAAGGAGGCAAAATATCAGATGTCATTGAAACATTATATCTTGAAACCCAGTGCAAATAAAAAGGAGTTTTATAACATAATTACATTCCCATTAATATGTTAATCTCTTATATACAGACATAGAGAAGCAAATAGATTACTTTAAATAATTAACTCTGTAGTGAAGTTTTATTGCTGGGAAAGAAGATTTCTCTGTGGAAGGGTATTTAAAATTTTAATTAAATTGTTTTTGATAGATGTTTACTATTGCTTATATTTCTGCTTAAAACAAAACCATACGATTAGGAGAAAATGTGATTTTGTCATGAGAAAGGAATTATTTCCTTTTGAAGGAAGGACTGAGGTTCCCTCTTCTTTGCTGTCTAGTCAGTGTAGAGCAATGCTATAGTGTGTTTTAAGGACATGCATTTCTTATGGAAAAATTCCATTTTGCTTTTTTTTTTCTTTCAATAATTTCTTTCTTTTTGTGCCACTGAACATTGCCATCATATTTGACCTTCCACTGGAAGGTTGCTTATGCTTTGGTGATGGAAGAGAACTCAAGAAGGATGTAAAAAAAAAATCAGATGCTTCTCAGATAAAAGCTGCTAAAGGAACCAATAGCATGGGAAAAATATCCTTAAGGAATTGCGGAATCACAGGATCTAGGCAGGAGAAATGAGAAAATGGACAAAAAAAGAACAGGGCTGAAAGACATAAAGAAGTGAAAGGTCTAGTAAGGATTGCCAGGCGGAGAACCTGGACAATGTACTGCTCTGAAAAGAAGTCAGCAAACTTTATGCATGAACTGGCACTTGAGCTTGATAAACAAACGGATAATTGAAAGGCTTTGCAAATGGACACTTGCTTTCCAGACCTGAAAGGGTGGACGCAGAAAAGCTAACCCTGCATTGACTTTCTCTGATGAACCTGAGCGTGACGCTATGAAAAAAAATATTTGAGTGAGGAAAAAGCATATGGTCTCCATGGTTCATAGGCAGTGCTTGAAGCTGCCAACTGGAAGGGCCAGATCTGATGATGGCTTGTGTCAGCCTGGCATTTGGCCCTATGAGAAACAGTCCTGCAAACCCCCACTTCATTTCATATAGGTTTCTGATTAGCCAAGGGATGAGACATAGGCTGCTTGAAACACGGGCAGCATGTGAGATGAGACAAACAACAGATCAGCATTTCCTCTCTGGTCCCCTGAGGAAACCAATAGCACCCTCTCATTTCGGTCCTCTCACCTGAAAAGATTTAGAAGCCGTGCCAGTGATGTCAGAACAAATCTGTAGACATACATTTTGAAAAAGCATGAAAAGTCCTACAGATGATAAATGTAAGACTCCCTCTCAGTGAGCCATCTAGACACCACATGCACAAGATCTGTGCTGAAATATTTAATGGGAAAATGCCTTTCAGGCACTCGTGACAGTTCTGGATTCTATTCAGCAGCAAGGAGAGATGAGCACTGAGGCTATTTGCCTTAAAAGGAATTAAATAAATGCAGGAAAGCTCTGTTAAAGTAGCATTTGGAGTGCTTTATTGAAAAACGTAAATGAAGCCAGAAGTCTAGGCCACTCTGCCCACTCACTGATAGTGATTCTAGGTACTGAAGAATACACAGACACTAAAGCTAACACCCCAGCCTCAGCAGAGTTGTCCTGTGAAAAGCACAGGGCTCTGGAGCCTGTCTCTGATTCTGGGACCTCTCAGGTTATGGTGTGGGCCAGCTCATTTAGCTCCAGGAGGTAGGCTCTTATTGAACATGTAAACCCTATGGCATTGGCAAATATGGCAGCTATCACTCATACACCACAAATCCACCTCCTGGGGGACGGCTGAACAAGCATGAGCAGCATGATTCGAACTGACACAGCAGGAGGGCGTTTCTAGATTTATGTCCAATGCACATGCTGATGAGTTGAATGGGTGGGGAAAGAGAGGACAGGAAATCACAGAAGGTACATTTCTTCATCCTAAAGAGAAACAACAAAATGAGCCCACATTGGAAACTGCAGGACAACACTGCATAGGAGTCTCCCACACCACCTGCCCGTGAGCATCCTGGTGAATGACCCTGCTGAGCTCTGTGTGCATGTCAGGTTATCCACATTAGCCTAAAGACAGCAAGGAGGATGAGGCTTCATAAAATATTTTTTTCTGAGCCCACCACTAAAGGAGGAGGAGATGGGAGAAGGTGGTCATTTTGGGCAGGACCTCAATGGGGAAGGTTATTGCTGATTCAGCCTGATCAAGTGGCAAGGTGGAGCAAGGAGTGTAAACAGCATTGTCCTTCCACCTGCATGTCAGGCTGCAGCTTTCAGCTCATCTTTGAAAGAGGCAGCGGGCAGGGGGTCTCAGGAGATAACAGGTTTCAGGTTTGATTTGTGTTCTCCTGAGATACTTATCCCCTTCCGATCTGGAAGTCACACAGAGATTGGTGAGCTCTGCACTACATGCTTATGTTATCTGTCATCATGTCTCTTCCTGAGGCAGAGCAGACATGATCCCAAGCTACCAAAACACTGCCACAAGCTAAAGGTAACATCATGGGAGAATGATAACAAGGTAGTTGCTGTGTGACCAGGCAGTCTCTTTCTTGACACAGCAGACAGGAGCTATATCTGAAAATGAAAGCTTTGACCACCAATACTGACCACTCATTTACAAGAATAGCAAGGCAGTCTTTAGACTAAAATTGCTTATTGTGACAAGAGATCCAACAATACCTTTTCTCTCTGGGGGTCCATTTCACAGCTACTGCCCATTGATCAACTCCAGATGACTCTGTCTTGTGTCTCTGCACCTTTCCACCACTCATTCAAGGCAGGTTTTCCTACCCTTACTCCTACTGAGTAGTACCTTGCTGCAATTTCAGTGTGATTACTTGCAGATGTAGGATGCTAATCTGTATTGTAACTATGCATTTCCCTTCTCTGTTTACTTATTTTCTCTTTTTCAGACATCATCATGAGGGATTCTGATACCCGTGAGTAGTATGAAACTTCAAATCCCTGACTTAATTTTACAGGACAGTCTGTATCTTTATTTATACCTGCAAGTGTAACACACAAAACTGCAAACACTTTGTCTGAAGAAAACTAAGCAAAACAAAGCTGTATTTCACTGCCAGGATGCTTTTAACCAATTCCTGAAGAATTTCCTCTGCCTGTAATAAGATCCTCAGTAAGGACAGAATAAGGCGGTTATTTAAGAATAAGACATGCTTTTACTTTTGATTTGGGTAGCACAAAACCCAAGAACAAACAAAAGCCAAGTCATCACAAAAGAGCAGCGTGTCTTCTCTGTCAGGTAGAGAGGAGGAAATGGCTGGCAGCAGGTACTTCAGTCATCTCAGGGTACGCACAAAGAAAACACACACCCTGTGAGACAGACATCACAGCAGTTAAGCCCTTCATTTGTGCCTTCACACCCTCCCTGAGTCCCCTTGAGGACTGGCTGTCCAGTGGGCACTGCACTAGCCCTCTTGTTCGTAAAGGTCCGTGGCCATCCGTGCTGAGGTGCAACCGCCTCTGCTGCAGATCCCACTGTGTTTCCCACGCCTGGCTGTAAGTGGTACCTCTGGAAAACTAAGAAAAAGAGTGTCTTTGCTGTGTGCTGGGCTAGAACCTAGAAGAGGATATGATAGTTATGCCCCTGGGGCAGTGTGGAGGGAGGACACTAGCCTTGCTTTCCTCATAGCAAGAGCTGTGGTTCTTCAGGTCTTCCCCTCCTCTGCCTCTTCCTTTCTGAAGGACAATTAAAGCTCTTGCTTGGGCATTATGTAAGTACAGCAGCTGCACCCCATGCTGTGAAAGTATCATGAAAGAAAGTACAAAAGGTTCTGTGGCCTCGTGAAGTGCTGCAGAGGATGAGACATTTTGGCAGTGTAATATCATCATTCCCCTCCTCAGCTCTGTTTATGAGGGCAACTCTATGTGAACAATTCGCCATTACAGAGGAATGCCATAACACTCATTTTAAATAAATTCTAGCATGTCTTTATGATGGGGAAAAGCAAAAATGGAATCCTGATGGTGTGATGAACTCTAATTTTTCAGTGATAACAACAGGCAATTTTCAAGGAAGGCCAAGTGGCTTTATTCTCATTCAACAGATATGGGAAAATGGGCAAAGAGGTGCAGTTCCCTGACACCATCTGGACAAATAATGATAGAAGGAGGATTATTCTGGTCCTTCAAGTGAATAGTCCTATTCACAAACTATATTGAAAAAAAGAAGTATTCAGTTGCAATGAGTCTGAAGGGCAATAACCAATTAGCAACCTTTCCCTGGGTACCTTAGCAGCTCTCCTAGGCTCCTGCAACCTTGGTCACATCACATCCATTGTGTCTCAACTCTCCTACTTCCAGAGTGAGGATGAACTGGTAGCAGCATCATTACCAGACATGAGTGACTGTTCCTGAAGCTCTCCAAGAACCTTGGATGCAAGAGGTGGACTGAAGTGCAGAGTTGCTGATTATTTTAAAGCCCCTTCTTGTTCATATTAATCAAAGTGTCAAGCTGATTCTCTCTAATCTAACTAAAGAAGACAGAGCTTTCGCAGGGGGAAATGTTTTAAAGTTCACCATGCTTGCATGACAAATTTACTGTCTGCTTCCTGTTGCTGGCTCTGTGTGTGCCTGGGTGAATTTCTTTTGCTGTTTCTACTAATTGTCAGAACTACTTCCAGTGGCTTTAAACAAATGTTAACTCAATCCTGCTGTGACATCTCAAAGCTGAACATTTGATATCACAGTTTGCTAGGAGACACAGATATAGGAATAAAGTGCTACTCGAGATCCTACCTGATTGGTGCAGAGTGGGGCTACAAAGACACAGCCTGACCCAGAAAATTCGTTTAATAGACCAAAAGGGAAGCTTTTAAAAAATGCATAAATACATGTATAAGTCGATCTAAAATATGCATTTTCAGGAGCCAAAACAAGATATTCCTAGAGAGAAAGGGTTATCTCCCGGGAAAACATTGCATGTTTCATAACCTTCCATGAATGGTTTGATTTTGCTTTAGGATCCAGCAAGAAATTCAGTGCAAAAATAGATAAATCTACATTTCATTTAAACATTGCCAGTGAAACAAAAGATTTGATGCAAACTGACAAAAGCCAGGAGATTCCAAATGCCTTGTCCCTACTCTTGCTCCTGAGTTCATGTCTCTGATGACAGTATGCATTTGCGTGGCAGCAGGCAGTATGTGGAGTGTCAGCCATAACACAGAGTTTCCTAGGCATTTTGTCATCTTGATCATGTGCCTTATTGCTGGGAACTGTTTGAACCAAAACACTAGACCCAGACAGACAAGCACAGAGCCATTTCCCCTTTCCTCTCTGTCAGTGCATCCTGTCACTGGTTGTGCTGGTCCCCAGAAGGGACCAAGGCTTTTTTGAGCAAGGGGCTGCCCAAAGGAGAAGATGGACGAGGTAATTGCAAAGCATGGGCATCATCATACTGCAGCAGTGATCAAGATATTAAAAATCAATGGTCATAACTTATTGTTAGCTTCAGTGAGGACAAGATGGGTGGTGGTAAGGGATTTCTTCTCTCTAACAAGTTCCCCATTTATTCCTGTCTGCATGATGGAGAATATATCATGTAGATGATGGCCCTTGGTACATAGGGTAGTAAGAGTTGGAGTTTGAACTGTACATAATTCCCTTTGCTTACCTGCATCTATAGCTATTTTCACCAGTATTAGCTGAAGCAATATCCAGTGAAGTGATCTGATTTCTATATTCTGTGCCAACCTCTAAAGCAATGTTTCTGTCTTTTCTGGGTTTTTTTTCACTTCAAGAACTTCAGTCTTGTTTAGGAGAAAAAGCCATAGGCCACCAAATACTGTGGGTGGAAGAGCTGTCATTTGCAATGATAAAATGTTATTAATTTCAAAAACAGCCTGTTGTTTTTAGTCACTTCTCACTCCCACTCACTGCCATTTTGGGGGGGGATTCTAAAATTATTTGCATGTTTCTCACAGCCATGTCAAACTTTGACATCCTACTGGTCCATAGGATGAGGTTTATAAAGCTGGTTAGGGAATATAGCCACAAGCATCCCTATGAAATCCACAGGTGGCTGGATACAGACAAAATTTTATATCAAAATTACTATGGTCTTTGTTTTAAACAAAACAGAGAACAACAGCAAACCAAGGCAAGTGGGTCCACAAAAAAGACAGAAGGTTTGTGAGTGTAAGAATTTTTCTTGTTAGTAGCTTCCCTCCCAGCTCCCCACGCAGTCACAGCAGCTATGCTTTACAGTGGTAAAGGGACACTTGGGGTGGCAGATGGTCGGTCAGTGGTACCCGTCATTCAGCTCATGGTGCTGTGGAAGCTCCCGACTTCCCAGATTTCACCTGTCAGTGCAGAGTAGGGGGGAGGCTCTGGGGAGGAAAGTCCTGCTGGTGGTGATCTGGATGAAGAGGATGTTTTGCTTTCCAGGATGGCAGTCTGGCTCATTGCACTGCCACTGAATTCACTTAGAGAAAAAGAAGCAACAACAACAAAAGATGTGGGGTTTTTTATGAGCTGAGTCCTGTCTCTGGTGTAAGACTTCATAAAAAAAATATGCTAGGCTCCTTAGGTGAAGCTGAGAGCTAGCTGACATTCACTTCTGGCAGTGCATCAGAGACGTTTTGAGGATAAAATCAAGACGTGGGTGACATGAAAGCTTGGCAGTTAAGCCATGAGAACAAATAGGTCTGAGGAAGTGATTTAAGTTGCCTCAAAAGGGTTTTGAACATCTTAAGAACCAACAGTAGAAATGAACTAATTTATTTCAGAAAAAGACAGTTTGTGGATTTCCATCCAGCAGATAGTGTGTGTTTCTTCATCGCATGATGGAGCCTGGAGGCTAGCCTGGGCCTGCCTCTCTGCGTCCTTTGGAGGAGGATGAGAAAGGTGGTACTGCTGCGCGGTGAAGGGTGCTGAGCAGCCTGCAGGTGGTTTTGAGGGGTGCCAGTGACGGCTGCTGCAGTGAGGAACATGCACCTCATGTGGGCTCTGCTGACAACTTTTTTCTAGCAGAGCTCACAGAGATGGGAACTCTTCTTTAAAGAAGAGAAAAACATGCATTCCTGAAAAATATATTATTTTATTAAATTATTTTTCCTCCCTTCTTTCTCCACCACACACACACATGCGCACACACACACACACATCAGAGAGTCAAACGCCAAACATTTCCTGATGGAGTTTCTACTGCTGGAAGAATGCTGATATTTTGTGAATGTGTGTGAAGTTATGTGATTCAAATAGCTCTGCTCTTTCTGTAACTGGGTTTGGCCTGGAAATTTCTTTTACATTCTCTTGTTCTTGTTATTTTTCTATTTCCATTGTTATTCTTGCAAAGAGAGATGTCTCTCCAAGGGATAAAACCAAATTAATCTATGGTAGAGCTAGAGGTGGTGCGGAGGGGTTTGAGGGCAATACTGAAACCAGTCATCTATGATGACTTCTTGTTCTGGTTTATAGTATGAGTTGTAGGCTGGTTTTTTTCCTGTATTTTTGCACTGCTACAAAGCTGGGTAGTTCATCACAGCTTCTCCCAATCCATTCACTTAATTCACGGCTAACTCTGGTCCAGATACCTGTCTCTGGTTCTCCAGCAGTCTCTCTTGTTTATGCCTGCTCTTTGATGGAGCGCCAGTCTACCAGAGGCTGCTGACAAAGTCATATTCATTGATCTGGGCTTCTCTACAAAATGAATGGAGCACATCCCCATGACAGCAAGCCAGAGGATTACAAATTATAATTTGACATATGAAAGAAGAAAAAGCAACTGCTTTTTTTTTTCTTGTCTAATATTATCCCTGTACTCACCCTGTCCACTGAGATACCTGCTTTCCCAAGAGCATCTAAATAAAGCCAAAAGTTCAACTCAGATGTTTGCTATTGGACTCAGTAATCATCAAAAATCTCCACTGAGACATGACTTTTGATCTACAGTTTGAAATAGCCACAGGTTAAACTGAGACCTTGGGTCAGATCGTGCCTGGGATGCAGGCTTTCCAGTAACTGAATTCAGCCTTACAAGTACAGAGTATCACTAATGGATATCTATAAAGGCAGAAAGAAAAAAGCCTATGGAACTCAGGAGTTAGGATCCAGCCTGCTTTCATTTACTAATGAAATGCCAGCCTCTGCATGCTGGGCAGGAGACCAGGGATTAGATCCCTTGTGCAGCTTCCCTGAAGACAAGACAGAGAGGCTGGTTTACACCAGACGGGGCTCTGCTTTTCCATTTTCATGTCCAGCCACATTTTCCTCTAGGAGTACAAACCTGTTGCTGCCTCCTGGTATAAAACAAAATCACCATTGTGCTTTATAACTTCAGCAAAGAGTAAGTATGTGTCTCCTCAGTTAATGCTTAGTGTTGAGTGGAGACAATGTATGAGCAGATGCTTCTACTATCTGGATTTATATAGTCTATGGAAATTGGGCAGCACTTTGTAAAACTGTCAAATTAATTGTTCTTCCTTGATACTCATAGTAGCAACAATAATCATGGCTAACTCTTTGTTGATGCTTGCATGCACATCATAGGCAACTGTGTGGGAAGTCCATCCCTCTTCAGCAGGCACTAGTGTTCAAAGCCCAGAGCTATCCAGGGGTGGTTCAGAACCACATCTGGTGCAAATTGTTCCCAATCACACACAGAGCTTAGGTGGCAAGAGTGGATGTGACTGGCTATGACAAGCTAAGGTTGGTAAAATCAACCTGTCTGTGTTGTGCAGGCTTGGGAGGAAGATTCTCACTGCATGTCATTGTACAGATTAAGGGAGATATCCTTTTTAAAAGATATTTATTTCAGTGGGGAAATTCCCCAGACTATCTGACACTTAATATAGAAACCAATTCAAGGAAATCCTGTTTCGAGGGGATGCATGTGCATGTCTCATCTTACAAGGAAACCAAAGGGATTTGTAATTTGTAATCATGCCAGACTAAAAATGATAATCCATGTATTCATTGTGCTGATCCAAAACCCTGAGGACACTTACCCAGGCCATAAGAGAAACCAATAGCTTGCTCTGTCTCCTTATTTTGAAAGAGCTAATACCATGTAAAGCTGGAAGTGAGATAATGGATAGGTGGACTCAGGAATGCATTGGGAAAGGATAAAGTCAGTTTGGTATGGCTAGTCAGATATACATGACATCTGCTGATGCTGAGGTCTTCATTCACTCTGGGTGAAATTCACCCCTCTTTAGACTGTCAGCTCAAAGTCTTTGGATTATTTATAGTATCAGAGATAAGGCTCAACTGAATATTTGAATGATTTGTAAATCTTATGTTTGTGCTGTGCACAGCATTGAATTACGTTTCAAGGACTAGTTTGCCTATCTATGGATGTTCAGTTCTGGCCCTCACTGTAGTAGGAGGCTCTTTTATCAGCTGTCTTCCCAAAAAGTAGGAAAGCACTACTCCTCACTAAGTGCTGTTCATTAGCACATTTTTTCAAGTATCTAATATCAACCCTGTGTGAAAAAATATGGGTAGAGTATGGTTTTAAATTGCCTCTCCCCTGTTTTGCAGACTCCTGTGGAGGCTTTTGAAAATGCAGGATGGATCTTGCTGGAAACTCAAAGCAGCTCATCAGTACCATTCTTCAGAAAGTTACAAATGAACCACTGCAGTTATAATGGGAAAGGCTTCACAATCTCAGCTATAATCTTTTCGTCATAAAGCTGTGCAACCTGTTTTACTGTCAATTCCAAAAGAGAATTTAAGTGTTTCTTTGGCATCAAATGAAACATCTCTTCAAATCTCAAATGTTTATAAACATATTTAAATTAAAAATAACAAAAATAAAAACCAGAAAGTTTTTTTTAATAAGGAAACCTAAATTTAAATTATTCAGAAAATGTCAGATTTATAATACATTTTCCTCTCTATGATTTTCTTCCTCTCCCCATTCCATAAATAAAGAATTTGGTATAACAGATTGAATCAAAGATTAATATCAATATCCTCAGATCTTTCCCAAAAACCATTTATTTGCTGTCATATAAATTTTATGAAAAAAACCCTCAAATAGATGCAGACTGATGGTCGTTAATAGTGATTCACACAAATAATGTTATGTGTTTTATTGATGATAAAGCTATGTGAATAACGTAATTCCCTTACATGAAAGGTTCTTAGCCCAACCTAGTGTACACCTTTATACAGCATTTGGTAATTCCCTGTGAGGTTCTTATACACAGAGAGACAGAGTAACACCCCAGCCCTTTTTGGGGTGGATAGTAGCTTGCCTTCATGAATAATACACTGCTTAGGTGGGAAGGGAATCTTTTATTGTGGGAGATACCTTCCTGCATTATATGTCTTAGGTTCTTTAATGCTAGTGAATGGAGTTGACATACCTCAATTAATTTATGCAGGTGCTAACTATTAACTAAAACTAATAACCAACAGCAAAACTGGTGCCACTAATTAGCTCTTGAATATGTTTTTCCCACTTCCCAATCTCAGAGCACTTTAAAAATCTTTGGAGTAATAAGCCTCACAATACCTCTAATAGGTATGTTAGGAATTCGTTGTTCTCTCTTAATATTAAAAAGGAAAACAATGGCACAAGGGCATTTAATGATTCACTCAAGGTCGTGGAACAAGATCTTGTCAGAGCTAGATTAGTACCTGTGTCTTTTTATTCCCAGTTCCTGTTCTCACCACAAAACTGGACAGTTTCCCCAAAGCAGCACGCTGCTGGTAAGGGTACATCAAGACGACAAGGCAAATACGAGCGGTAGAGAATACGGGAAAGCAACCAAGTGGGGAAGCATTAAATGAGGCTTGCAAGTCCAACAAGGAATTGACCCGGGGACCTGTTAATCTCAGAGCAGCAGGGCTGCCTATTGTGCAAAAGAAGCATCTCTTTAGGTGAAATCATTAAGAGCAAGCACAGAGAAGCAACAAAACGGAGACTACCAGCTATTCACAGCGGTCACTCATCCAAAGCGCTGAGAGGCCTCAATCAGCTTAGCTTCTGAACAGAGATGAAATCAGGCACCAGCGGGCTCTTTACTCTCTGTCAGCCAAGTGGGTTTCTGTTTGTCACTCCTGACAAACGCTGGCTGCTCACGCGTTGGATATTTGTCACGCCAAGGGGCAAATCAACCAGAGCACAAGGCCAGAGAGTTGGTGTCTGTCTCCCCCAGCCAAAGGCCAGCTCTGCACCCGGCAGAGGATGCTGCGGTCCTGGCTGCAGCCCTAGCTAAGACCTAGCTGATGTGGCTTGCTTATGGTACTGTGGCCCAAAAAACCAGCAAACTTCTCAGGACCCAAGGAGTACTCCTGAGTCCTGGGCTGCTGGGGACCATGCAGTGTTGGTGGACATGCTTTACCACACTAATAATAATGGGGACAGGAAAGGACTCGACATCCATCATTTCTTTTCCTACCAGCTTTCCAGGTGTGTATAACTGGATCATCTCTGTACTTTTTCCAGGCCATCTGGTTAGTGCGACCCGTGGCAATTTCAGCCCAAGCTGTGGAAGGATGATACTGTGTTGAACTCACATATAAACTCAGTGAAGACAAAGGGTGCAAGATTAATTCTGACCTTTCATGATTTTGAAGTGATTCTTTATGATCTTTTAATATTGCTTAAGAATGCAATCAAATTCTATAAGCATTTTATGACTGTTACTGTGTTAATACTAAAATAAAACCTTTTTGTTCAGCACCTTTAAACATGTCTTTTCTTAGTCTACATTGTGCAAATAAACAAGGTCCACTTCAAAAAAATAATCAAAAAAAGCTAACTCTTTTATTATGGGGACTTCTCAGCATTAAAGCAAGACTATTGTCCACAGCCTGTTAGAGATTTGCCTTACACAATATCTTTATGGGGTTAAAAACTCATTCTTCTCTTTTTTCCCAAAAGGCAGCACCTTTAGCAGCATAGCTCTTGCAACATTGCCCTGAAACAGTGGTTTGGTATTAATTCAGAGGGAGGATCGCCACCCACTGCATCCCTAAAACTACCACTACTACTGATTTCAGATTTCTCTCAAGTGAGCATCCATCCAGTCCAATTTAAGAGTGCTGACAAAAAATCACAGGCTGAGGTGTGGGGGAACTACAAGAAAACAGCTGCATTTAGCCATAGCTAAATCATCTTCCTGGTTATATCCTAAATAAATGAATGAATGAATAAATAAATTTAAATAATCCTGTAGGAAGCAGTGTTGTGGAGAGCTACAGAAATAAACAGAAATGAGTTAAAAATGTCATCTGAGAAGTAAAATGAAATACCAGAAGTCAAATTGCAGGGCTGATTTAAGGTAATCATAATGGAGTTTTCAAATACGTTTGCAGTTGAGAGCTATGGAAAGCAAGAGAAAAAATTGGACCACTTAGAAATAGTAATTAATAGCAGTGGACTGGGAACTGGATGCCAAAGCAGCAGACCTGTGGAAAAGGTTCTTTCTTCTTTGCTTCTATCTCTGCTCATCATGAGGAGGCATTCAGCTGTGACTGGGGTCAGATCCCACTGCCTGATAGAAGAGGCTTTAGGAAGTGTGTGGAGAATTAATGCCAAGAGGAAGATGAAGTCTGAGAGTCCTTATTCTTGCATACCAATGATTTATGTCAAAATTCACAATGTGAAAATGACAGTAGGTGCCTAAAGACGAATCTCTTTGTTGTTTCAGGCGGTGAAAAGTCCCAGCAGCACAGCCCTTTCCAGCAGCCCACTTCAGCTGGCTGTGATGAATGCCAAAAGCTTCAGAGAATGGACCAAGCCGTTTCGAGAGAGGTGCATTCATCCCTCTTTCCTTGCACACGAACAGAAGCAGCAGCACAGGTAACTGACCTAGTGCTTATGTACGTGTACATCTATGGGAGCAGCCAAGGATCAGCTGGAAATAACCGCACGGGAGGCCACACTCGTACTCAGATATAAGAGGCTCCTTGGTTGTGGCAGCTTTTCACCTTTTAGCCCAGAAGTTGCATGATCACAGATTCTATTCAGATCTCTCCATGCACAGAAATTTGTTTCCAATTTTCACAGAATCACAGAATCACAGAATCACAGAATCACAGAATCAGTACGGTTGGAAAAGACCTGTAAGATCATCGAGTCCAACCTGGGGGGGGGAAAAAAAAAAAAAAAAAAAAACAAAACAAAAAAAACAAAACTAAAAACAAAAAAAAAACAAAACAACACACAACATCAAAAAACCCACAACAAAAAAAAAAAAAAAAAAAAAACACCAAAAAAAAACCACAACCACAAAACCCACGCCACACAACAACAATAACAAGCCACAACCCACCCAACACCACACAGCACCATGTCCATCAAGCTACATCCCACAATGCCACATCCACACGCTCCTTGAATACCTCCAGGGAGGGTGACTCTACCACCTCCCTGGGCAGCCTATTCCAGTGTTTCACCACTCTCTCAGTGAAGAACTTTTTCCTAATGTCTAGCCTGAACCTCCCCTGTCGCAACTTGAGGCCATTTCCTCTAGTCCTGTCACTAGTCACTTGGGAGAAGAGACCAACACCCACCTCTCTGCAACCCCCTTTCAGGTAGTTGTAGAGAGCGATAAGGTCTCCCCTCAGCCTCCTCTTCTCCAGGCTAAACAACCCCAGCTCGCTCAGCCGCTCCTCATAAGACTTGTGTTCCAGACCCCTCACCAGCTTCGTCGCCCTTCTCTGGACACGCTCCAGCACCTCAATGTCCTTCCTGTAGTGAGGGGCCCAAAACTGAACACAGTATTCGAGGTGCGGCCTCACCAGAGCCGAGTACAGAGGCATGATCACCTCCCTGCTCCTGCTGGCCACACCATTTCTGATGCAAGCCAGGATGCCGTTGGCCTTCTTGGCCACCTGGGCACACTGCTGGCTCATATTCAGCCGGGTGTCGATCAACACCCCCAGGTCCTTTTCTGCAGGGGAACTTTCCAGCCACTCATCCCCAAGCCTGTAGCGTTGCCTGGGGTTGTTGTGGCCGAAGTGTAGAACCCGGCACTTGGCCTTATTGAACTTCATCCGGTTGGCCTCAGCCCATCGATCCAGCCTGTCCAGATCCCTCTGCAGAGCCTTCCTACCCTCAAGCAGATCAACACTCCCTCCCAACTTGGTGTCATCTGCAAACTTGCTGAGGGAGCACTCTATCCCCTCATCCAGATCATCAATGAAGATATTAAACAAATATTTTACCTCACTATCTAAGATCCCAGTCTGCTTAGACTGAGTCACTGCTCAAAACTTGCCACATGTGTGTCTGGTGTGAAGCTGAACAGGTTGCAGGAAAGACTATGGGTTGCTCGAGTCCTCGAGTTAAGTGCTTTCTTCACCATTAAGAGCCTCAAAAGCCAGTCTATATCCAGGTCTAAAGGTCAGGTAGACATCCCAGTCATGGGACCCAATCCTCTGGCATCTCATATCCTGGCCTTTGCCTTTCCCTTGCCTCCAGTGCACCAAGAGCAAGCTTGCTGTGCATGCTTGCTGAGTCCCAAAGCTGGAGAGGCAGCAGCTCTTCACTTACAATTGCAGAATGTGCTGCTAGAAGCAATATGGGGATTTTAGTAATTTGGCATCTGTAAGAAAGGTTAAGAATATAAGAGCAGACATAAACTGGGTCAGGGCAAAAATCAACCTAGCACAGTATCTGTGCTCCAACGTTGGCCAAAAGTAAAAGCCTGGGGAAGAATAAGAACAGGAATAAGAAAATATGTAAAACTTTCCCCCTCTCTACTCTTACTCTCAAACTTTTTCAGATCAGGGACTTCCTGACCTAAGACAAATGTGGTTTCTGCATATTTATTAAGCCTCAGTAGGTCTCTTTTCCAAACACTCTCCGTTTTCCCCTTGAGGTCACACGACCATCCTCTGGCAAAAAGTGCCAGAAGTCTACTATGTGTTATATGAACCCTTTGCTCATTTGGAATCTAACATTAGCACCATTGGGCGCCTCTATCTTTTGCTTTGGTGGAGACAGCAAGCAGTCATCCCTTTTTCCACTCTCTGTGGCACTCCTCATAGGTTGGTAGGTATCCGCCTTCAAGTGTCTCTTTTCCAGAGTAAAAAGTTCCAGCATAGTCAGGTATTCCTCATGAGAAAGCTGTCCAATGCCTCTGATGATAAAGCTACAGTGCTCCTATGAGATAAAATGACTTGAATTGCAAATGATACACAACGTGTGGCTAAACCAAGGATTTGTATTGTGGTAAAATAAGGTTCTCTGTTTTGCTCCCTTATGTTTTCCTAGCATTTTATGTGCTTTTTGACTGCTACAATACCCTGAGCTGGGGTTTTCATAGAAGTATCTGTTGTAACCCTCAAGTCCCGAGACACAACTATCAGCATCATGCCCATCATTTTACATATGAAGTTCAGAATATTCTTCCCTGGATGTGGGTGACATTTGTCTGCACTGGGTATGAACAGATGGCTTTGCATCTCTGGCCATTGCATCTAGGGCTCGTTGATGATAATTCAGCACACAGGCAGTTTACCCCAGCAAGTAGCATAGAAACTACTCTACCTGGTCTGCTGTCTCATAGGAAGAAGATTTCCATGTGCCCTTCACCCCCATCACTTTCAAAGCAAGTAATTAAAAGTATCAAAGGGGAGTATCACTGTCTCATTACCTTTCTTATTTATACAAATATAATACACCAGGAAATTATTTCAAGCATGAAAGAAATAGGAAAAGCAGCCTAGCAGTGGTCCAGTCCAATGCTGCAATTTTGTAGATATGATAATGGAGACCTAGGTCTTAATAAATTAAAAAAAAATAACACTTTAATGTAAGTAAAGAATTAAAATAATAGATACACTACATATATTTCTGTGATTAACTGGCTGTGCAACTTATTTTTTCAGTAAGTATAAATTAAGGTGCCTAATAGTATAAGCATTTATAACTATATAGTTTGCAGTACCTCAGATCAGAGTCTTGTCCTAATAATTGCTCATTTTTCAGTGTCGAAGTGAATTAATTTAATAACACTTTTGTCAAATTAGAATTTTAATGTAAAAGGAGGCTTATTATCGGTGTGCCAGCACTTGTTTCCCCAAAATGCGTGCTTGCGTACTTTACTGAGGCAATACATTAGAAGAGCTAATGGAAAAGAGAAAGACATGGAAAGAAAAAATTGCATGTAATTGTAATTGAATTGGACAGAGTGTCTGGGATCGAAACCCAGGTCTCCTGCTGGTTTTTTGTACCTCTGTTGCCAGTTTCCTGTTGGATGCAAGATTTCCCGTTTGTAAAATAGGGATATCATTGCTGAAACACTTGCAATGAAAAGGACTATTTGTAGGACTGGCATGTGCTTAATGGTCATGAGCAGTTCCACCGATATCAGCGTGACAGCACAAGTGGTGAGCTAAACATAAGATCACTTCAAGGACTTAAATATATAGATTTTTGTCAGCAGTCTTTTAAATAGATTAAATACTTTAAATCTGCAGTGTTTATAGACAAGAGTCAGTTTTCCCATTAAAGTGTAACAATGAAATATTCATACACCTTCACAGAAAAGTGACACCGTGAAGAAAACCAAGGCTAGATGTCTAACTAATACGCACTGTCCTAAGCAAAGCAACAAAAGCAACAATTCAGCAAAGAAGTCTTATGCTTGGAAGTAGTATGAAATAACAAACATGAAAAATTGGCAATTTTTGCAGCCCTCTTCATTCACCTCTGTCAAAGATGGACACAAGTCAACAAGTTTAAAGAAAACTTTAAATTTGGCTATAAATAGTATTTTATTGTTTTTATTATACTATCACCTAAAAAACCCAATGGCTTGTTAGGATTTAAATGCCACAATCCCAATAAGGCAAAACCATGCTGGAGCAGGAAAAGCAGTCAGTCAAGCATCTTGGCCTCCTTTCATTGCTTGAGAAGATAGTTGGAGGAAAAGAAATGACAGGAGAAATGGCAAAAAATAAATTAGACTTTTAAAATCCTATTTCAGATTTAATGATCGAGGGTGTTAACTTAAGTAAGGATTTATACATGCAATTTTGAATCTGGTGTCTGTAATTAACTAATGATTTTGCAGAGCTTATATATTCTCTGAGGAAAGTGTAAACTCTGCAAGTTTCATGGTTGCAAGAAGCTGCACAACAACAGCTTCCAGAAGTTAATTGCAAGGGCAAAGGCAAGGGTTGGACTGACCTTATCCTGACAAAGCACTGACAGGCACCACTTGAGCTCACAGGGAATTATTTATAGCCACTGGCAATTGGGTCTGGATAACTTTCCTCCAACGGGTGGATTTTTATGTTGTAGATTAATTATACCACAGATACAAAGATACCTGTGATGGTTATATGCAGAACCAGCTCAACCTCAGTAGGCATCATCATACTCAGGCAGAGCACTACAGGAATAAAGCTATATTATTCTGGGGTCATCTCATGTCCAAATGCTCTTTCTTTGCACCAGTTTGTGCAGGCTCCCCTGCTGGACCCAAGCTGGTCCCTTGCAGAGCCAGCATCTACAGCAAGGCTTACTAACAACAGTTGATCTCTTGCTTTGGCGTGATGTTACACAAACTCCCCAAGGCTTCATCTGTGCTAGTAAGCTGAATGGAGAAAAGTCATAGGCATATGTATGGTCTCATGATCACCTCTCCTGTACAACCATTGGCATGCTTCTTGGTGCATCCAGGCCAATGAAGACTTTCCCATATAACGCATATTTCAATGTAGGCGTTATTATGAACAAGTAAACAGTTCTAACAGGCATTTGGGAGTTGATCACCCTGTGTTTGGGATGAGGTATTCTCTACGGAGGTCAGCATTACTGTGTCATTCGTCCTCAGTTCCCAAGACCAATCCCTGGATATTTTATTTCCCAGTATAGATGTTGCATGAATGGTTGTACCCTCCACTCTACAGAGTTCCTCTGCTTGGAAGGGCATAACACTCAGGTGCAGTGCTGAATAAATGCCCAGGAGTGCAGGGTCCATCACTGTGCTTGACACAAGCGCTTCCAGAATGGGGAGCATTGGGAATTGAGATGCAGAAATGGGTCAGCTCCTGAAGACCTGCTTAAATCTGGAAGAGAAAGCATGAAGACAGAGCTAGAAAGCCCTTCAGGACGGCAGGTAACTGTACACAGCTATTTTCACATCACAGTGCAGTGGGTCCCATAGTATTTATTGATCTGGCATGACAGAGGCAGGTGAGGCAGGACCTTCTTAAGTGAAACCAAATATGGTGGACTTAAGATCTGGGGGATTTGCCCTCCTGGGTCTTGTTTGCTGCTGTTCCCCTTGGCAGACACAGCCAGTAGCAAGACTGAATGTGAACTCCAAAAACTGAAAAAGCCACCACACAATACACACACTGCAAACCACACACACCATTGCAGACAGAGGGTAGATGCCTTTATTAGCACCCACACAAGCACACACAGCACGCCTATCAACACCAGCAGCACAGGTGCCCAATTCTTCTTCCCAGCTCACCAGGACTGCACTTTCCAAATGGGTGTGCAGACACTCCCGCTCTCTTGATTTAAAGACACACAAACACTCGAGCAGACATTAAGTCCATCCACAATCCCAGCTGTTTATCCCAGCTCCAGCCTTGGGTTTTTCATTTTCTGGTCTCCAACTCACTGGCTAATCCAGCTAGAAATTTGGTAACAGATCACATACATATTACCCTACTCATATCCAGAACAGAGAGCAAAGTCAAGAAAATAGAAATAGGATTTAAGGAGACAACAGGACAGACTGCTGTGATCAGGCAAGTGCCCTGACAGGCATCTGGATTACACATGCATGGTCACTTTTGTCCCCCTTCCTCTCCTTTTTCCCACACTTGTTCTTCCCCAGCTCACCTTGATGCTTCCCTTTCCAGCCTTTGTCCTTCCCCTAAGCATCCCAGACTAAGCTTTGCACAATCCCACAAACCCCTCAAATATCCATAATGAGTTTTGTCTTTCCCCTGTGATCCTTGATGATTTTGTTTGCCTTATTCTTACCAGCTACAAAGTTCTGGTTGATTCTTTCCAAGGTTACACCTGCACAGCTACTAACCAGGTATCCTCACAGCCCAGGTATTTTTGCTGTCCACACACACTTGCAGACCTCACTTCCCAGTGGTGGGACATTGTCCCAGGATATGAAGGCTCCTTTATACCTGGTAGCTGACAGTGATGTACATACTGATCATAGAGAAAAAGGCTGCCATTTCAGAGATGAGTTTACTGTGACAAAGACAAAATTCCTTAAGAAGCTGCTCAATAGTCTTTGTGCGTTACATTTTAAGCCATAGTGTATTACTGAGGAAAAATGGACATGACATTATGCACCGTTCAGTAGAAATTATTGCTGTCTGAACTAATCTAGAATGGACAGTCAATGCTGTGTTAGGTAGAAAGATTATTATTTTTTTCTGACATGTAATGCTAAACAGAGCCATTAATTAAAGTAAGACAGGGCATGTGTGGAACCATTTGCATATTCTTTTGAAAAGTGAAATAAGTCTACATTGAATTTCCGCCATCTGGCAAACCAGAAAACTGTCAATATTAACAACACTGTCAAGCCACCATGGAAGGAATTACAGAGATAAAAGTCATGGAGGCAGCACCATTATCACTTGCTGGGAAGCTTACTCCTGAGCAGAAATAGAGATGTTTTGCCCATAGCAGGAACTCATGTGTCAGGGAGTTTATGACAGCAGTATCAGTTTAAAAGAGAAGAGTGATAATTCATTGTCTTGTTGAGACATATTTGTCATTGCTTTTGTTGGACACAGAAGACAGTATTGCAAAGATGCCCAAAGGAATTCACAAAAGGTGGAAGATTTTCTGACCTTTCATCAGCTTCATTATACAGGGTCAGGGAACTTTCTGCCATAGGTGCTTCCTCCTCTTAGTCATAAAACACTTGGAAACACATGAGAACAGGGATGATCATATTACAAAAGACATAATACTGCCAATATTTTTATCACTTTACTTGTGTTAGAAGAATATCAGGCATACTAATTAAGACATTCTACAGAGAAGCTATAAAACAACCCAATGCACTTACAGCCTGGTTTACTGCAGTAGATAGTGGGTCAACCAGATAATAAACAAGGAAAGAGCAATTGTAGTTGTTGGGAGCATTGGATAAGAGTTATGTTCAGGCTTGGATAAAGTTCTGGGGCAATGACACTTTTCCAGGAATTTATTAGGCTAAGTTCCATGCCAGAGTGAGTTGAGCAGCTTTATTGAAATCAGCTGAGTTGTATCAGTAGCAGCCAATGGAGAGCTGAGGCCAGGGAATATAATGAACCTTCAGCTCAGGTGTATTTTTAACTGCTGGGTCTGGGTGTGAAGCAATCAGATGGTGCTACAGGAAAGCAGGGTGTCAGTAAGTAGTGCTTTTAACAAAAATTTTTCTGGGTGGTCAGCTGCTCAGAGGGGTGCAGTGATGTTTATGTCTTGTGCTATAGGTATGGCTGAGGACATGCAGCAGGGGGTCATGAAGCAGTTGGTATTGTATGCCTATACCTAGGCACTGTGTTTAGCAGTGCTACAGGCTCCCAGCAAGGGCGGAACACTAGTGTATTCTCTAGGAATTTGTAGAAATATTATCAGGTAGATTAATCAACTTACAGGAGGTGGAAATCATTAGCCTTCACAGTTGAATATGTGATGCTGACTTGTAAATAGCAAGTTTTGCCTTTTTAAGGTAACAAGACTCAATATACTTCTACTAAGCATGAGCTCATTTCCCTTATGTGACTTAAATTCCCTGGGGAATGGCAAGTGTGGTGGGGAGTAGGTTCAAGGCCCTAAAATGATCTTAAAATGAACATTTTTTTTTGAGCTTTTCTAGTTCCAAAAACCAGGTGGAAGGGACCTCACTGATGCTGCTGATTCCCATAGTGTGTCACACACAAACGCATATGCAGAGCGTGGGCAAAACTCCCCACAGAGCTGGCACCAGGCACACCCGAATCCTGTGCAGGGCAGCAGTCTGAAAGAGCCTAGCCCGTGTTTGCCCCTGGGCTCCTGAGATGACTTGTGTGCCTGTTCAGTGAACAAACAATTGTTGGAAACTGAACTGGAATAACTTGAGGTTTTCTGAGGGAACAGGGTAGGGAGGCATTTTTTTTCAGGTCAGCTCATACCAAAATTTTCTATTTTGACAGTTTCTTAGAGCTTTAGTTTTGCCTAATAAAGATGAATGCAGGGAGGAGGGCAGTGGTTAGGTGACTGAACTGTCTCCTTTACCAGCCAAACAAGAAGTTTCCCTACTCCTCTTCCCAAAGTAGGCTAGCCAGAGGCCAAATTATTCCTAAAATAGCTACACCTTTGGAAATTCACCCTTTTCTCTAAGTTAAAGAGAGGGTGAGAGAGTTAACACCTTTGAGGAAGAACTAGAGGAGTGGAAAAGCCACTTTCATCCAGGAGGTTATCTGAGTAATCAATTACTTGGTTGCTCTGTCCCTCACTTTCTTACATTCAAGTGCAATTTCTTTATGCCTTCCCCTCAGGCTGGTAAAGGTTTATAGCAAATCTTCAATGGATAGCTTGCAGTTCTGACCATTTGTTAATGAAAATGTTATTTCAAAATGAAATGTCTTTCAAAGTGGTGGGTTACCGCATTAGATTTCTTCAGTCTTTTCTCCCTCCTCCCTGCTCAAACACCTTGCAGAACATAATTGTAATCAATTTCAGATACATCTTATTCCAGCTGCCAGGGAATAATCTGTTCACTTTCTCCACTTGTCCACTTCTGCTACAGTGTTTCTGGTCATCAGTTTTTCTCCCCCACTATGTTGAAGCAGATCGGCAGCAGTAAAGGAAGAAGAAAGGTGGAAGAAGTATGCTGTATACCTGAAAGGAGGTGCTTACTGGTTCCAGTCAATAGGAGACAGAATTATTTTTGCATGTTTTAAGAGCAATTTTGAACAGGGGTTATTCTTGCAGCAAGCCAGAGTAATGGGTGAGGATATCCTCTCTGGGCTGATACTAATCAAGAGGAATGCCAGTCTCTGGCATGGCAGGTAAGTAACTTGCAGGAGGGAAGAGAACTGGGTCTGGAGTTACTCACTCTGGCAGTAACTGTATGCAGTGTCCCAGTAAGGAGCTGGTACCAAGGCCAGAGGCCACAGGGCAAAGGGAAGGCTGAAAGCTAAGGAGCTAAAGTATGACTCTACTTTGAAGTATGGTTGTGAAACCAGCACTTTCTCACCCAACATTTTGCCACTTGCTGGTACTTCAGAGTGGTTGAGGTTGGAAGGGACCTCTGGAGATCATCTGGCCCAGCACCTCCTGCTCAAGCAGGACCACCTACAGCAGGCTGCCCAGGACCATGCCCAGATGGTGTTTCGGTATCTCCAGGGATGGAGACTTCACAACCTCTCTGGGCAGCCTGTACTAGTGCTTGGTCACCCTCACAGTGGAAGTGTTTCCTGATGTTCAGATAGAGCCTTCTGTGTTTCAGTTTGTGCCCTGTGCTGCTTTTGTCTGGGGTAGAGTTAATTTTCCTCATAGTAACTAGTATGGGGCTGTGCTTTGGATTTGTGCTGGAAACAGTGTTGATGCACAGGGATGTTTTAGTTACTGCTGAGCAGTGCTTACACAGAGTCAAGGCCTTTTCTGCTTCTCACACTGCCCCACCAGCGAGTAGGCTGGGAGTGCATGGGAAGTTGGGAGGGGATGCAGCTGGGACAGCTGACCCCAACTGACCAAAGGGATATTCCAGACCATATGATGTCATGCTCAGCATATAAAGCTGGGGGAGGAAGAAGGAAGGGGGGACATTTGGAGTGATAGTGTTTGTCTTCCCAAGTAACCATTAAGTGTGATGGAGCCCTGCTTTCCTGGAGACGGCTGAACACCTGCCTGCTGATGGGAAGTGGTGAATGAATTCCCTGTTTTGCTTTGCTTGCATGCGCAGCTTTTGCTTTACCTATTAAACTGTCTTTATCTCAACCTATGAGCTTTCTCGCTTTTACTTTTCCAATTCTCTCCCCCATCCCACCTGGGGGGAGTGAGCAAGCAGTTGTGTGGTGCTTAGTTGCTAGCTGGGCTTAAACCATAACATACCCATTGCCTTTTGTCCTGTCCCTGGGCACCACTGAAAAGAGCCTGGCTCTTTCATTAAGTCTTCTGACTTTGATAGCAAAAACTGAGCAAGATGCCTCAAAGTAATTATCTGAGATATTAGATTATCAAGGAGCTCAGTGAGACTTGTCTTAAAATCCCTTGTCCAAGACAAGACACTCTTACCATGTGGCAAAGAGTCCAGAGGGAAGGCTTCACCATCTTACTTCAGTATCTTTCACTTACACTAGCATTAAGGGTTGGGGGTTATAAATCTTCAAAATACCACCATTAAGAAATACAATATTATTGTCTGGGTTCTTGGAGACATGTCTTCTCTTAACGATTTTCTAATTCTCTCTCATACTTGAAGTAAAAAGCTCAGTAAACAATCTAAACTTACCCAGTGCTGCCTGTCCACAGCAACCACTGGATGTCAAAGCTTTCTTGAAAAGGTTTTTGCCTGCTCTCACAGTCAGTTTATTACATTGCCTTGCAATCTAAATGTTCACCTTGAGGTTTGAAGAACTTCTTGCTTTGCAAGAACTGGGCGGGGACTGGGACCTGCTTGGCTTTTGCTTCTGCTGTGTTATCCAGCCTCAGTTCTGCCCACTCCTTATTCTGAGTGGCTTGGACCTGGCATCTCTCATCACTGGCCTCTGCTTGGTGTTTGTTTCGGGCAAGATCTGTTTTCTAACAAATTCATTGTGCACCATTAGCCATGGTGAAATGCCAAGGTCTAACCCCTCCTATTCCCATATATTTCATCTATCATGTAATCCCTCTTTTGAGAAAACCCTATTGCACTGGTTAAGGGGTTATACAATGCTCATAAATCTTCCACTTCTCAGCTTGCACTTGATAAATAGGGCTTGGCTATAGTTGGAGAGGCATATGACTGCCAAGTGCAAAATACCCATCCTTAAGGCAGCATCTAGGGCATGGAGTTGAAGGTGGCCAAAATAATAATTCATGTAAAATCTTCTTGGATGCTCCAGCTCTTGTAGCCAACTCCTACAATACTGCCAGTTTGTTTAACCATAAATAGCAATGCACATCTCACTAAATCAAGCTCCAGACAGGGCAGCCTACTGGGTACTGGAGGAAGTCTTTAATGTAGATCTTTCTCTGGCAGCCCTGTGAGCAACCCAGCCAGGCAGACAATAGGCCAGTAGACTTGCTTACTGCTATATGTATGCACAACAAACCAAATATGTTCTGGTAGTCTTGCAAGAGGACAATCTGGTTTGTATATCCTTCTTGACCCTAGTGAGCATAACCCCAGGTATAGGAAATAACTTTACTGTTTTTCTCAAAGGCATCAAATTAGAAGATCACAGAATATTGGGAGTGACATGAAAAGGCTTTTCATGACCCTTTCTCATGAATTACAAAGCCCCTGATTATTTAGCAAGTAAAAGAAATGTAACCTTATTCCTAGTCTCTTTCTGGGACTCACTAATTTCTTTAAGTGAAAGTGACATTTTTCATGAAGCAGTATAAGATCCTTCTTCTCTTTCCTTTTGCAATGCTATAGGTGGGAGGCCAGACCTGCCACAAAATATCTCGGGCCAAAGAAACACTTCTTTTGTATCTAGTGACTAGCCTTTTCCAAGCCCTTTTATGCTGTTTCTAACACTAGGATTTGTGCATAGTGAAAACTTTTTAGAGAATCCTCAGTTCCTTTCCCTTGTGTCTTCTGCTGAGCCTCAGTATCATTCCGCTCCTTGCATTATGAGCTACAAGGTTAGCAGTATCCCATGTTCCCTTCAGCTTGGAAACAAGTGCTCTGGTGTTTTCTATCAGTTGTGCCTGGTTGGAGTGGTATCAATGGCTATTGCAACAGATTACTTTCTAGCTTTGCTTGCATGGTTTCCTGCATGGGGCATCTCTATTGCCAGCACTCAGATTCTCAGTGTAATATAAAAATCACAGCAATAGAATAAGAAAAAGTTAACCTTTCTGGCCAGTTTGGATACCTGAGCTGGGTTCCAGTGGCTGGGCTGTTTGTTTGTGTGCATCTCCCTTGGGGGGGGAAAACCAAAGTATATGACTTATGGCAGGACAAGAAATACTAAGAATGTGTGTCCAGTATGCTCAGTACAGTTGCAGCAAGAATTTTCTCTTCAGCAATGTGCTTGGAAGGAGACTTTTGATTTCACTATTCAAATGTGAGAATATGGCTTTCCAAAACAGAATTTCAGATTGCCCTATGAACAGCAAACGAGTGCACCCAGCTCTGCTGTTAGTCCCAGTTTCTCCCAAAACAGCAGTATGTCATATGTGTTATTTGGTTCCTTGATGAACACTTATGTTTTTTCACATGAAGCTGTTTTGCAGCACAATCCCATGTCTTATTTTGATGCCTATTAATAGCTGTACTAGTATAGAAACCCCTTGCAATCTCATGGGAATCTCTACGTGAAATCTGGTTCATAAAAACAGCTTTTAAGAGAAGCTGAGAATTAAGAGGATTGAGTTTGGGTGCAGATTTTAGGACCAAAAGACAGACTAAATCATTGTTATAGCTTAATACACCAGAATATTTATTAGCAGCTTGCTAGATTATACCACTATATATGAAGACCCAAGCCAAACATCTATCTGGTGGTGTATGGAGATACTGTGTATGTTCCAGAAGCGTATAAAACAGGTAATGCCATGGTAGTTCACTATTCCAGTCTATGCTAAACCCATTGTCTTCCTGTGTGGGGAAATACACCGTTCCTTCTACTTAAGTAGTTGCTTCAGCATTTGAGCTACAAGTATATATTGCTATCACAATCTTTCCTCGGTTTTCCCAGTACTCTAACGATGGATATCAATAATGTAAACTTTGCAGATGTCCTTTAATTTTTATTAGTTTAAGTGGAAGAAATAGGAAGACCTGAGTGATTGCGCAGTGTTGCCTCTGGTGATCCACTCTTGTTTCTCTAACCCTGTAAGACCACTGATGTCATTCACCAAAGAGATAATTTCTCAGAGACTTGCAGAATTTCTGGATTTGCTTGTCTAAATTCTTCCCTTGTACAAATCTTAAATTGTCAGTGGGCTGTACCTCACGAGGGATCCCCCTAACAGATTAACGGAGCTCTACAGCCCTGTATTCTCACCACCAGACTTCTGCTGAGCCCTGCAAGTTGCCATCAACAAAGTCAGAAATGGAAGAGCTGAGTGATACTTGAAAAGCAGAAAATCCTGGAGATGCTGACTTGGGTGTTACAATAGCTAAGAGGTGGTCAATGTCTTTAAGAAGTGAAAGGATCATGCATGCTTTCTGCTAAATCCCTTTGATAAACCAAAATGCACTGTATGAAACTTCACCTTGAGGTGAAAGCAGCGTCACTCTTCCTGAAGAGGACCTGAGAACAAAGCACAATCCCATCCTGAAGGAAATGCTGTGCTTCTAACCTTTGTTTAGGCTTGCTTATTGACAGGGGTTCATGCTGAAAGCAAAGAAAGAATCAGTGCATGCAGTTCTGGGTTGGCTTGCTCTGTTAATATCTGCAGCAATGACTAATGTCTGTTGTCACATATTCCCGCAAGGAATAACATCCCAGCCAGTGAACGCTCAGAACATGCCAGAAGCCTTTGGCACCCTTCTTGTGCAAACAGTTTGGCATTTTCTGTACTAGCAGTGAATACAACACCCCTAAATCTCACTTCTCCCCAGTCTGGAAAACGCGAAATAAGGCCAGAATGGCTGACTGTTTCCAGGCTTATATTTCTTTGTCCCCAAGTGCTATCACTCTATTGAGATTTGAGCTTGTTTTAATATGTCTGGCATCATGTTCAGCTGATATGAATGTTAATTGGATCTATTCAATGCAGTATTACTGATCCATTTTATCACAGAATATATCCAAGCTCCAAAGGTGATATAGAATAACCAGTGCTTTCCTCTCAGTCTACATAGGCTGCTGTGTAAATTGGCAGGTAGAAAATCTACTCTTTCCTCCCCAGAAATTTAAACCCCATCTAATTATGCAATTGTCAAATTTTCCCCATGTTAGCACTGGTTGTATGTGTGATGGTGTCTTCCAATTCAAGCGTGTGGCCTGCCTCCATCCCATGCTTCATTTCTAAAGGGTTCTGGAGCCCTTGGTTCTTCCTATCATTGCTAGCATCTTCGCTGTACCAAACGCTGTTGCCTTAGGCTTTCAGCACTGGTCAGATACTGGGCATGCTGAACAGGTGATTAGACTTTTAGCTCTGTGGTTCCTAGTGAAGCTAGCTGATCCACAGAACAGCACGTGCTCAGGTAGGTGTGCAAGGTGGATTAATTCATGGGAAGAATATGGATGCCTCAGTGCAAGGCTTTCTCTTCTTTCATTAGTGACCCTTAAAGAGACTTCTGATTTCTTTGAAATCTGCCTATCATATTAAGTTTATTATTATTTTAGTAGATTATTCTTCCAGATTATTAAAATACTTTGTTATTCCAGAATACTTTTTTAAAACCATCAAGGAGGCTTATTTGTAAACTCAGCATGGGGCTCAAGCCTCTCGTCTTTGTTTTTGAAACAAAATTGCCTTTCGGCAGTTTTCTGATGCTTTAAGTTTTACTATGACAAAGCTTACGTGAGCCCATGGATGTGCTCAGGCCTGCTGGGATGGATACAGAACAGAGATGGATGAGTCTTCTGTCAAAAAGAGTGAAATCATCATGGTCCACTGTTATTGTACTCTTTTGTAAGAATGAAAGTGCTGGGAATAAATTTAGGATAGGCTATTAGGATATAATTTTTAAAAAAATCATGTTGTCTTCTTTGCAAGATCATTTTATTAAATCCAGCTGGAGGAAAATTTTGCTCTTTTCCCCCAGAGGACTTATTTCAAAACATTTATATAGCATTGTAGCATTTACAGTGCTCTACACTGCTGACATGCTTCTTACCTGGGTGAGCGGAGACAAGAGAAATATATGGATGATGAGCCATTACTGATGAAAAGGAAGGAGATAAATGAAGCAGAAGGATTAAGGAGGAGCAGAGGAGCCACTGGGCTATGAGCAAACTGGGGCTGAACCTGGAAGGAAGTTATTGCTGAACATAGGAGAGGAAAGTTAAATTATTTGTATGTGCCAACACTTTGAGAAAGAATGAGAAAGCAGATCAACAAAGCAGTGCAAACAGGGGGAAGAGCAGATGTCTAATTAACCTAATATTTTTTTAGGGCGAAGTCATTCCTAAATGTCCCTGCACTTGTGTGAGCCATTTGCCAGGAAGCACTGCTAGTTAAATTAATGTAGCAGTGGCATTATGTTTAGAGACAATAGAAGCCCAGTTATCTTCTCACATACACCCACCTAAATCAGCTGAAATCAGAATTACATGCTATGGTAAAAACTATGCAAGGAAGGAAAGCAAGCCCTAGGTTTGTGCTGCTTAGAAATTATTTCCACCATGTGAGGATAAAGAGTGTGGTCTTTGCTGTATACAGACCCAGAGCGCAGGAGGAAGATCTCCTTCATCTTGTACCCTATCTGCTGTTACACCTGAAACTACAACAGAAGTATTTTAAGCCTTAACTTGATCAGAAGCCCTATTTTATCACAAGTGAGGTTATAGCTCATAGAGTGAGGAATTAGTACAGAGCATTTTATATATATGACTTCACATTTCCAATAGATAGTGTAATCTGGAAATTATAATGTAGGTTCTCTGGCCACTTTCACACAGAAAATTCAATCTAAACCCTAAACACTCACTTCTATTAAAGGCTGCCTAAGTATCAGATAATACTGCTAACTTACACAGGCTGAGGATATGACAAAATCTTTTGTGTCAAAGGTAGGTTGCAAAAGATGAGGTACTGGTGCCACAGGTCTGTGTGAACAGCATTTAAAAAGTTGGTTGCATGCATGCAGTTGACTGCCTGCCATTTGTGAACTGGATTTTGTTGGGTTGAGTTCTGTCAACATGATTGTTTCTTGCATCAAACCTCTTCTATGGAAGTCTTTGACACTGAAGTCAGTGAGGTTAGCAAAACCCAGGGAATGAGAATGCCCAAGATCTTCATGGTACTCCAGATGGAAATTTAATTTCCCTTTTTTACAGAGAGGCAATCTGTACATGTTGATACATCAGGATCTCTGGAAACTTGGTCAAAGCATTCAATTTTTGCTCCCTTTAAGGCTGTTGTCTCCAAGGGCTACTTTCTCATGTTCTGAGAGCTTCCAAAAACATTAGGAGTCTTTTCTGGATCTTGTTACCTTGTCTCAGAGATGCTACTTAGAGAAAGTAGGAAACACAATGGTTAAATTATTGAGGTGGATGTGTCTATTGGTTTGAGACTGGGGAAAAATAAACATTTGTATACATAACTTCAGTCACCCCCCTACAAGAATAGCTATAATATAAAACCAGAAAGCTATTTTCTGAGGACCTGGGACAGATTTACTATTGAAACCAGTGGAGTAGTCCCCAGGTGGATCTAAGATTCCTGATTCTAGCGTAGTAAACACTTGTATTGGAGAACCTACCTTTAATAAAGCTCCATTCCCTAAAGCCCTACAGAGCCAGACTCAAGAGTTTCAAAGCACTACATTACCTGTATGAAGAGGTCTTTAATAAGGTGAAGATGGGATTAAGTATATATTACTGCTTTTTCTTAAACACTCAGCAATTAAAATCCATCATCCATTTGAAATTATTTTTTCTTTCCTGTAAAAGATCTTGAAATGTCCAGCATCACAAAGAGGTCACTAAAAGAACAGAATAAAACCCCATAACAGTTTTTCTTGATCTTTTTCTTCAGCTAGTCAAGAAGGAAAAAGGAAAGAGAATAAATCACTAAATGAAGAAATAAAGAAAGTTGCAAGTTACTCAAAGCAGTGGCCTGGATACTTAAAGATTATAGGAGTGTCAGGCTTTTAGGTCTTAATAGTGTCATCTTTTTCCCTCGCCTTGGTTACAGTGAGAATGTTCTAGCTGTATTGAAATTGGGGGGGAAAAACTTACAAATTTACTCTCTTCATTGTAGAAGAGCAGAATAAACATGCAATTAACTTCCCTATGATGGAATCAGTTCTGTCTTTCTTACACAAACAAAACACTTTCAGTGTTGGAAAAAGCATATAATAATACAGTTTGAACAAAACCCTCAGTTTCTACCTTTCCAATAAATTTGGAGGGTTTCCTAGCTATGTCTCTGTTGTCTTACTCTGGATATAAGGTGTTGAATTTTTGTCCTTTTTTTCCTCTGTACAGTTTCATATCTACTAGATTTCCTTAACCACATTCATAATATGCCTTTAAGATTTTTGTTCAGGTCAATAGGACCTGAGCTCACCACCAATAGGAAATAGCTGACAATTTAGAACAATTGTTATTGTAGAATTATTGACGGCTAAACATGTCTGGGTGGGATGTTGGCTCAACTCAGTTCATTGCACATATGCTAAAGCAAGGGTAGATGTGACTTGGTGCTGTAATTCTTGAAAGCATAAGGGTAATCCCTTACTCCCCCTGGCCACTGCCACATCTTTCTTGTCCTCTTCCTGTGTGAGTTCCATTAAACAAAGTATCAAATAAAATTAATGATCTGACCGAACTGCCTCCCTCTAACTATGGGGCTGCAATGAAAGACCTCCGTATCAGAATCAAAAAAGAGCTAAGGAGGGAGTGAATTTACAGAAAGAATATCTGCCTCATTAGGGATGATTGAGATGATTAATGTGAAGGAAGAGCTCATTTATCCGGAAGGCACAGTGCTGGAGCAGACTCTGGGCAGGAGGGGAGAATGTTTGGCTGGAGCAAAAGCTGTCACTGCAGAGGGAAAAAGGGAGAGAAACAATCTCCTGAACTTAGCAAAGTATGCAGGAAGACCAGGGACCTTTCTGCCTTCGGTAGGAGAACTGCTTTTGGAAAAAAAAAAAAAAAGAGGGAGAGAAAGTATCTTCATGAAAGGTTTCAGAGCCTTGTGGCTCTTCTTGCCTTCATCTCTGGCTGAATAAACAGACCATCTCCCCTCTCTGCCATAGATGTTATGTGAAACAGATATTCTGCACCCACTGCTTCCTGGTCTTATAGTGCACTTTCTTGCACCTGTCCAGTTTGCCAGTGACCGTGCAGTACATACTGCTAGCTGGAAGGGTTTGGGAGTCCTCTTGCTATTGGAAACAAAAAACCAGAAGGAGCGACAGGCTTCTCTGCATATCTGGGTTCACCTGATGTCACTGATGTTTAAACCAATACATTTGGTGGATGTAGTTGAAAAAGAACACTATACCCTGGCAATTCCTCAGTCATTATTTCTAATAAATATTCTTAGGATTGCTTGGGCTATTGCTCCCCGTGTGCCCTGGAGTATAGCAGCACAGTGGTATTCTAACCTTCATTTCTGGGAAGTATCATAACTATGATCTCTGAATGCTCAGCAGCAAATGAACTATGGTGGGGAATCCAAGAGCTATCTACAGGCCACTTTATCTCTGGTATCTGTCTTTATAGTGCTTTGCTGAGTTAGTGGATTTTCTTTAAATCAGTGCTGCTGGTGAAGGTGAACTAAAGCCACTGGCCTCTTGGCCAAAAGCATACTAATAATCTTCTTTTCTACATGGTAGCTCAAGATTGAATGGTTTAGGCACAGGAATTTGAATAATCCAGGGAATTTTCTAAGGAGAAAAGAACTAAATTGTATTAGTGTGACCAAAAAGGTCTTGTGTTGAGTGGCATGTAGCTGAGATGAGTCAAATGTCAGTGAGTGTTGTCTTGGGCATCTGTAAGCCTCATCATACATTCATTCCTGCAAAGTTTTGACATAGCCACAGTTTTGATGAAATGCCCTGGGGACAAGCTTCCAGAAGCAATTCAGGCAGATTCAGCATAAGGGGAGCCACAGTGAATCTGGTGAGGCCAGTCCAGAAATTAATCTGATCTCATTTGTTCAAATTATTTTTAGGAAAAATTTCAGGGTCATCGTGTGGGAGAAATTTGTGTTGTTGCTGCTATGCAAATCTTTTGCTAGTATCTGCCATGTGTTGCCATCTCTTATCTGGAAGAGATCAAAAACATTAACTTGAAAAGAAAATCGAGAGGAGCAATTTGGGATGAGAGAAACATGGTTACTGAGGGCTTTTTTTAAGAATTAGCTAATTTTTCATACAAGTATTTTAAAATGAAATATAAAAAATTGCTAATTATTTTATAAAAACCTAAATGCAAATGTGTAAAAACACCTAAACCATAATGTTCTACTGAGAAACAAATTATAAATTAGTCTTGATCTGTTAACTTAGGCCTTAAATGACTGTCTTGTTCAGTTTGGGATCTCAAAAACATTGCAGTAAAGGTAGAACAATCCTATAGCTGACAGTGGGCTGATAGAACATAGAGGTGAGTTGAAGAGATTCGAGGTTGGCAGCATAAATGTAAATTTTGCCTGAGCATCTCAGAGGTGGCTGTCTGGGGCCAGTGCCTTTCATGCAGTTGTAAATTTGTGTCTGAATAGGTCAGGTAAATACCAAGTTTAGAGGCACTCTGCTGAACCCCACTGCGTGACAGGTAATAGGAACATCATAGTATAGCCATCACTTTCAGTTTAATCATACCTACGTTTGTGACAGTGAGGGCTGGGTTCTGTCATGCTGGATCTCATTGGCTGGACAATGTGGGGTCTTGGAGCTAGTGCCCACTGCCTCTGGAGTACTTTTGCAGAGCTTTGGAACTGAAGCTGGGAGTATTTTATGTGTTGGGACTGAGAAGTATCCACATGCTGTGAGAAGACATGTGGCAAGAGATGACATACATCATATGTAAAGGACACCAGCAAAGAGGATACACTGAAGGGCTGGTCTTTCCCTGATATTTGCCTGCATTATGTTTAGTTTCAGGCAGCTGCTTCTGTAAGGTCGTGTGCGTTCATGAGCATCTGTCACCGCTAACTAAATTCTATTCCTAATTCTGGAGAAGATACTGGCGCAAGTGGAGTGATGGGGAGCACTGGTGAATTCAGCAGACCTTATCCAGCATCTGACACTGACAGAGTCTCCTACTGTGTTTTGTCTGTGGCTCCAGAGTTGAATCTTGCTGAGCCACTCTCTTCTGCACACAAGACCTGCCAGCTATTTTTTTCCTCTTTCCGTGTAGCTGCTACTTGATCTCTCTCCCTGCACTGCCTTTCCTTTGTATAGACAGTGAGGAAGGATGAGGGGGACAGGCAGAGAGTTACCTATGGGGCAGAGGAAGCAGAACACCTGACTAGAAAATGAAACATAGAGAAAAGTAAAATCATGCCATTTATATTTCAGGGCACGCATAGTAGAGGCTGGTGTCTTAGTAATTGTTCAGCAAAGGCAGAACCAGACCCAATGCAGGCAGTACCTGTTAAACTAAGGAACCTGATGGCTTTGAGATTTGTTTTGAAACTAAAGTCCATATTTATTGCAAGCTGTGTGTCTCAGCAGTTCATAACAGGCTGTAGATGTTGGCTGGGGTCTGGCCCCATGTGATCCTCTGAGGATGTATTTGGTTGTAGAGGGCTTTCCTTTTCAGGGGGATTTGGTAGTGTCTGTGCCTTTGGCTGGGGAGCACTGCCTGGAAAGGGTCTGCTCCCGTTTCACTCAGTTTCTAATTACTGCCCGTGATGTGACTGTTCAGTCACAGGCAGCTGTGTGCAGGGCTTTCCAGGCACATTATGCTGCCAAATATTTTCCATGGCTGTATAAACTGTCCCACACAGGCAGCTATCAGTGTAAAGGAAAATATTGAGGTACAAGCAAGTGAGGACAGACGCTGTAGTTTATTAAAATATTGCTTATACTGCAACACTACACAGCTTCTAAATTCATGTTGAAAGACACTTGTTGTTTTCCCTGGTCTATCTGTTCTATTGCAGCATTTCAGGAAGTGGAGTGTGGCATTCAGGCGTTCCAGTGTATCCTCTCTGATGCTGGGCAGCACCGGGAATTTTGGGAGAGTTTCCAGAAACTATGGAAATGTGAGATAATCATGCACTTCCTGTAGTCTCCTGAACTTTCAGAAACGAGCTTCAGCCTGAAAGCAACAGATTTTGTCCTTTGCAATTGTCTTTCCCTTCTTCCTTCCACACACCTGCTTGAAAAAGCAGCTATTATAATTCCGGATATTTTTGCTATCCATAATTTCCTCCTCTGAATCCACTCTGAATCTTGGCATGATGGCAATGAGCTCCCCAGTCTGATCTCACACTGCATGACCAATGCTCCTTTCTCTTTCTTCCACCTTTCAGCTTCCTTTGTTCTCATCCTGTGAGACAGGGAGACTGGATGCTCCCAGCCCTTTTTCTTCAGGCTGTGCACCATTCTATAAATATTTCCTTTTTGCACTGGTTTGTTTCCCAGTCCAGGTCTCTTCTACTTTTTTTACGGGATGATAGCTTTTTTCCTAAGTAATTGTTCATTTTTACCACTATTCTGAGTCTCTTCTAGTTAAGAGATGTCTTATTTGGATGACATGGCCATCACACACAGTACTCCACAGAAGGTGGTGCTGTTAATTGGTGTTCTAAATCCCTCATCTAATGGAGACTTAATAGCCTATAGAAGATAAACAAAGGAGTTTAGAATTGGATGTGACCCAGAAAACTGGATCTAAGCACCTTTAAGCTTCAGGGAAACTTGGATCCAGATCAGAGGTTTTTGGCTCATATTTGGAGTGTAGTCAGCAATTACTTCCATGACTGCCGAACCCAAGCAAGAATTTAGCAGAGGGTTATGTATAGCTCCTTTAATCTGCTTTGGAAAACTGCCCATTCCTGTGCTAGTCAAAGACTGAAGAATTGAAAAGGTGACCTAAACCTACCTCTGCCTCCTTAGCTCTTGCAGGGAAGACAACTTGCTGCACTAGAAGAACCATTCATTTGCTTTTCTTGTGTTTGCTTACCCCTTGCACTGCCTACGGTTCCTGTGTTGTGGCCAATCCCCTTGATTTCTAAGCAGTCCCGGAGGGTTAGACACCTCCTGAGTACCTATGCCCAGCCCCCTGTGAAGAAATACCCTCTTTCTCAGCCTTTGTGTCACTATGTGTATGTAAGGGACATGGTCAAGAGAATCTAATGTTCAGATCTGGAGGTGTTTTGTTCATGAATAAAATTATGTAGAAGAAGCATGAAGAACCTTCCAACTGAAGCTGCTAAACCTCCAGGAATAGGATATTGTAAGGGAACCGGTAAGGTTGGCCTGATGTGAAATACAAGATGTCCGAGATGGAAGCTCAAACATTACTGACAAATATTTTTATTCCTTTTATATTTTATTTAATTTTCAATTAAAGCCCTACAACTCAGGAATGTGGGGAGGTGGTGAGCTGACCCTGTTGAGCTCTGGCAAAACCAGAAGACCTACTTTTTAGCTCTGACTCTGAAGTATTGGCAGGGATTTGCTTTTGCCTCCCCTCGCCCTTTTTCTTGTCCTCCTTGAAAAACATGTCCCCTGCTGAGGAGTTGTGGTTACTTGCAGGATGTCCATATTCTTATTGCTGTCACTTTTCATATAAGTAAGGACAAAGCATTGGCCTTATAGCTGAGAGTAATTTTTGCTATAGTATTCTGCTCTACAATTTCAGAAAACTGTCATATGCATGGAAGGGCATGCTAAACAGGCAAGGGCTGTTGGTAGTTGAAATTGGAATTTTCAAGATTGCCAGAAAATATATGTGATCTTAAGCATAGGAATATTTATAGAGGTAATACTATTTTTCTCGTTCTGAGAAAATGTGAAACTATCATTCCTAAGGATTAAAAGCTTGGATATTAGAATAATGTAAGCAAGAAATAAGAAGACAGTAGAAGACAAAACATGGTAAGGCACTACATATGCAGTGCGTGCACACAGGCTTCATAATGTAACACTGTTCCACTGGCTAAAGGGTAGTTGCATTTCTGTCAGCTGTTTTAGTAGGACAGTGTTGGGGTTTTTCCCCCTTCTATGTTACACGAGCCTTGGAGAGGGAAAGCAGTCTCATGCGATGTTTTCTACTGCATTCTCAATGGCTGCTGCTACCAAAACAGCTTACAAGGCTTCTGGTGGCAATATTTTTCCTAAATCTTCCTGAAAACTGAAATTGTTTCTTCTGGTGAAGCTAGTATACTAATTAATTGTTCATAGAGCATTTAAGCAGGTAGGACATGGATGGATCAAGGAATAAAAGAGGTTAAAAGGGAAAGAAATTGCTGCTTCCTCTTTTTATGCATTAAAACTCAGACTTAATCAAGGACAAAGTAAAAGAATAGAATTTATCACTCTCCTTAATGTTTCCTGTTCTTAGTGTCAGACTTTCCCCTCCAACTTACTGCTTGGTACAGATCCATTTTTCATTTCACAGAAATACTCTCTAGCCATTCTTTTGCATCAGGATGTCCCCTGGATTCCTGTCCTTCACCCCAGTCTTCTGAGCACTTTCTACAAGTTTACATAACCCACACCAAAATCATTTGGACTCAGAAGACTGAATCCCCTCCCAGCTGCCCCTCCCAAGTAAACAGTTTAACTGGGTTCACTTTCTTCTGTTCTTTCTTCCAAGGGTTTGAATACCCAATCTTTTTGTTGCAAGGGAAATACTTCTTCCATGGTTTTGTTCTCAGTGGAAGCTGAGGTTGCCTGTGTAATTACAAAACCTCTAGTGTTGATTCAGCTGAAGAGACCTTTTAAGGCATGGCTAAAGATAACTTGGAGAAGTGGTAGCACCTGGGAAGTCTATGTCCTTGTAAGATGTGAGCTGGCTCTGGTAGCTCTGGGCTGAAGCTGGACTCCAGAACAGGAAGCTGTGGTGAAGGGCATGGTCTAAACATGCCCACTGGTTCCTCAACACCCCCTACTCCATACCTGGCAATACATTAACTCTTCAGGCTAAGAGATCTTTCTCTTCCTTTCTACTGAATCATGACTCAGAACCTTTGGACAATTGCACTGCATTTTTTGTTGTACAAATTCGCGGTAGAAACTTTTCCACTGGAGCATCTCAAAGTGGTTTCCAAGCATTGCTAAATTTATCTTTTCTTTTTTTCCTCTCATTGTACTCATTTTAAGGAGGAGATAGAAGGTTTGCAAATGTTAGGGAAATTGCACAAAGTTATGGAGTTAGAATGTCAATAGTCAGGAATAGAACCTGGAAATCCTGCTTCCTGGTCCCTTACAGCCTACAGAGTAAGACCTTAAAATGTAATGCTGAGGGTAACGGACAGTTGAAGTTTTGTGTGATTTCCATTTTTTGTAACTAGACAGAGAATTACAATGTAATCCTTAAAGAATAGCATTTCATACATGTTAAATATAAACTTTTTCAAGTAGGTCACAGACATAGATGAACTGTTCACTTTTCAGTATGGGAAAAGCGTGTTCACTGTCACCTTTGGAACTATAGAAAATTGAGAAAAATGGCTTAGGAAGATTAAATGAGGAGACAGGATTAGTCATTTAGTACATCTACCATTGCCCTATGGAGCACAATTCACTAAGTATTAGTTTTAAATTTCTGTTTTTACTTAGCCGAAGTTCCCAATCTGCCACTGATTCTATGTCAGTATATTGACAGATAAGCTATATGTAGATGTTTATCTACAGAAGTCTTTGGATGAATATTTTTGGACTCATTTTGCCTGTTAGATATTTCACTTCACTTGTTGGATATTTGGTAGCTCTGTTGCCTGAGTGATTAACAAGAGATTGAAGTGAAAGTAAACTGTGAATTGCAGGTAGGAATTTGCAGATGAACCAAGAGATGAGTTGAGAATTCATGAGGCAAGGGAATGAACAAACTTCTTCATAGATATTGGAATACTTCTAAATTGGTACCTTATTTATAAGATCTCATGCAGTACAAAATTGTGTATTCACTGTATCCTCAACTTTATTGTGCTTAGCATTAACTATGTCAGCTATTTAAAAAAAAAAATCTCAGCTGTCATGTTCGAAGCCTTGTATTTCTTGCTGTTTAAACTGAAGACTGTTTCCCATATCTTCCCTTCTGCTCTTTACTGGTGCTTCTTCAAGAAGCATTGCACCAGTGGGTTCCTTGTAAATAAAGCCAATGCTGCTTTCCAGATTTAGGTATCCATGTGGCCAACATAAGCATCTGCTAGCTGTGGAAGTGTAAATTAGGAGGTTTCTCTTAATTACACTCAGCATCAGCCTTGCAGCCACGTAACTTCATAATTAGGAACTGCTATTTGCAGATGACCTATTGTTGCTTTGCAGCCTCATGTCTTTGACCCAAAGCAGATGGGTGACTGGTGCCTCCAGAACACACGCATGGTTTTTGACAGTAATTCAGATGTAGGGGTGTTTCTTCACCTCTGGGCAAGCTTCCTGAGCCATACTGCTCCTCTTCTTTGCCATTCCTCTGCATAAAAAGAATGGCTGCACACATCTTGGACTCTGCAAATGTGTTTGCATTTTCAATATTACTACTGTTTATTACAGACACCCTATAAGATATGGTTTGCTACCAGGAAGAAGACCCAGGAATGGGATGTTTATGTAACTTGGTGGCCCTTCTCACTAATCAGAGACAACCCTTTTGTAATTTATTAATGTATAAAAGTGACAAAATACACTAGAAATAATTTAGTTCTCTTCCCCATCTCTGAATGATCCCAAAAATGAGTAGTGGTGTTTGGAGGGAAAAATATGTATATCAATAAAAACATATTAATACTTTTCAAGGAAGGAATTTAGCAGTGCTGGGTGGCTTGATGGTACCATATGGTCTTAATCTGAAATACCTCTTGCAAAAATACTCTTTCTCCATGGGAACAGGTCCAACAGGGGTGACTATCTACAGTCTCATCAGGGTTATGAATGTGTCCCAAAGTGTGAAATGCAGAAACAAGCATTTCTGTTTCGGGTACCTCATTGTGGTAATAACTAAGCCCATCTCAGACTTGAGATATTTCTGTGTATAATCCTGCACGGTATGTATTATTATGCTATTTTTCTGGGGGACCTAAGACACCAACTATCATGACAAGAGTTGGTAACTGCATTTTTTTAACAGCATTGTCAGGGTAAAAACAATGACCTTCTCTCTGTTCTGAAAATACTTTCTCCAGTTCATTGTAGGAGCATGTCAAATAAATGCAGTTTTGGAGAAACTACTTCTCTTGGTTTGATACTATTCAGTGGATAAACAGGTTTTTATTCTCCAGAGCTAAGCACTTATGCCAAACCTATATTCTCATGGGAATTTGTATTTAAATCATCTTTTTATTCTTCACTTAGTGCGAGAGAGATTGACTTCCTTGATGGTCACGTTTGTATGAATGACTTTGTTCTGACTTAAGTTTCTTAAACTGGTCATGAATGCTATCAAGCTGGGTCCATTAATCACAAATTACACATTACTAGTGTCTCATGCATTTTTGTCAGTTGCCACTGACACATCAGTCTCTGCCAGGTATTATGAATACTATGTTATTTACTGTTTTAGGGTTTGACTAAGTGTATTGGAATGAGGGCTGCATTGGCAGCTGGAGGGCAAAAGTAGTTGTGTGTGAACAGTAGTACAGCAGGTACTGGTGCTTCCAGCAACTGATCTTTTGTGCATGTTTTGCATATTGAGAGAGGCCATTGTTATGCAAAATACAGCCTCTGATTATTGCATTATAAGATTGTTCCTTTTCAAATGAACAAAGTAACTAATTTAAAAAGACATTTGGAAGGATTCTACTTATATTATTTTGGGGAGGAAGAAGGGGGAAGCAACTTGAAACTTTGACTACTAACAAACACTATAGTGTGGTTTTGGTGGTAAGGGAAGCTGGTGATGTGATAGTTTGGGGAAAAAGAAGTCCATGGTCTCTATACAGAACTGGTAGGGTACAGGCAAAACCAGCTGATGCTGCTTTAGCGTGCCCGTGTAGGAGATGGTGTTCCAAACGAATGAAATACGTTCCCTCATGCAATATCCAACAGCATATTTTTAACCTTTCTTCTGTGGATACATACCAGTTACTCACAGATGGACTAGTTGATGCTTGGTACTTGGTTCTAAGTAAACACCTCTGCCTGTCTAAATATTTGTTCCTAGGACTTGGAAATCACTCTGTGTACATGTTTAGTGCCTATACTACATGTTTTTGTAACTTAGATGAGACCAAAGATGATTGAAATGAACTCTGTTAAAAATATCTGTGGCTAGTTGCAATATCTCTTAGAGGAAACACTTACAAAACTTATGGGTGAAAATTCATGAGTGTCTACCACTCTATACTCTCTGCATTGATTTTTCTTCCTCCGTCTAGTGGCAGTCTAAAACAAACTTGTCTCTACTAAGTATTATAAAATGTATCAGATTATAAAACACTACCAGTTTTTGTTTTATTCTATAGGCGCTTTCCATAGGACTCGTACAGAGTTGATTCTCAGTTATTTGGAATAGCTTCCCTTAATTGGATAGCTGGGGTTTTTGTATCTTCACTGTCCATGCACCTTTGCCGTACCAATATGATGATAAATGAGGGGTCAGGTAAAGATGGAAGTTGTTCTTCATTGTTACTGATAAAGAAAAAGAACATTATAAAACAAGCCAACTTGTTTTAACTGTTAAGTTTTTATTCTTCTAAGATAATGGTGTAATTTCACATTTCTATATCAGGAAGTGTAGTTAAACCTTAAGGTCTTTCAATAGCTCTGATCAAAACCTTATCTTTTTACTTAATGGGAAGTAGCTTTATAACTAAGTGAAGAACTTGTGTAGAACTTTTTTAAAAGAGAAATTCAGACTTCTCCACTGCCCTACCCTCACATACCTAAACTCGAGTTTTGGAGTTCTTTCAGTTATTGAGTGAAAACTCAACATACTAAAAATACTCCTTAAAGCATTTTACTGGGAGGAAAAAAAATATAGCTGAGGCAGTTAGAAAATATTCTTTTCCCCTAAATGAGTGGTTAGCTGATTCCCTGAGGGATGAAGCCTTATATCCTTCCAGAATTCATGTTAACAAACATATGTAAAAACATTTATGGATGTTATGGATCTATACATCCTAATGTCATAACTCTATATGGATGTGTGCAACTCTATATCTGAACAGAACTATGGGGACTTCCTTGTACATGGGGCTCTACCCCTTCCCAGAAACTTGCCAAGTGCAAGGCCTTCATGATATCTTAAGGTGGAGAATTTCACCTTCTAAATACAGTGTGGCAAAAAGTATTGCTTTAAGTCTGAGTATTCCACTTTCTGGTATGATTCAGTGTCCTTTTCCTCCTGTACTGTAACTGGGTGTCATCCAGTTTTCCTGCTGTGTTGACTTTACACAAATTATGCTGATATTTTACATTTCTCTTCAGATTAATACAGACTATGTCAATATAATTCTGGGTTTGAATTTCAGATTACCTGACTCTGCACCCCTCTTCCCTCTTCCCATGGAAAAAAAGCTGTTCAGGTCTGTTTTGTTTCCCAACGATCTAGATAAAGCCTTACTGCAACCTCTCTTCTCTCACCTCCCCTGCAGCAGCTTATCCAAGTCTCTCATTTTCTCAGCCAGAACAAAATCATCCACCTCACTGGATTCTCTTCTACCTGCTCCTATGCCTTTCGAACTGATGTCCTGTTGACTTTAATGCATATTCTTCTGGGTAAAGTGCATCAGTCTATATGGTCCTGGGGGCACAATAACACCCTTGTCTCTAGGTGACAGAATTATCTGCTAGAGCAATCAAAGACCACATGTTTTCATCCCCTCCAACCTGGCCTTCCAGTTTTATTCAGTGAGCATCTTATTCCACACATCAGATGTCCATCAGACCATTAACAAAGCAGTTTCCTTCAACGGTGTGGTGCTTTGCCATGGGATAGACTTCAGAGCCACATGTATTGCAGGTAGGAAAAAAGCTGTTTAGGTTATGCTGGCCAATACATGCCTTGACAAGAACATCTTTTCTGCAGGCTTACGTGCTGAATTAGGAACCAATGAGAGAGGAAGGCTTGAAGTTTACTGGCTGAAGGCAAATAGTCCTTTTCAGTAGGAATGATGAATTCGGTCTGAGAAGAGTTCCATATCTCTCCTAGAGTGTTCACTTTAGGAAATGATGGCTTAGTTAAGTTTTATACTACAGAACATGGTATGTGTTCACTACAAAATAAGGGTGGCTATACCTGCTAAGTGGAGTTTAAATAGCTTTCCTGCAGAGCAGTCAAGGAAGATAGCAAGATGGAGCTGAGAAACAGCACAGGGCTTATCCTTTGCAAATCAATGGCTTTTTATTTTGATGAGACATTTAAAATACTTCTACTCTCAGGCGGCTTCTCAGTTCCTAAAGCACTTTGCAGACAATGTTTAGTAAGCAGGTTAAGTGAAGCTATTGAGAGCCTTGTAAGGAGCAGGAAGGTCTGGGAGCCTTGCAAGCTTTCAAAACGCTAAAGATGGTGCCTGGCAGCTGAGCGCCCACCAGCCAGCACTAAACCCTGTGCGGTTAGGGAGATGGTGAGACTGTCAGGTGCTCTGTGCCACTTCTCTGTCAGTGGATTAGGCAGTGTGTGAGAAGAGGCGTGACAGCACACTGTCACAGGTAGGAGGGGTGTTAGTTGGTGGTTGGACCTAATGATCTTACAGGTCTTTTCCAACCTTAGTGATTCTGTGATTCGGTGAAATGTGTGCAGCTGGCTGCAATGAGCAAGCCCTCTCTGAGAGTCACCAGCACCCGTGAGAGAGGCGCAGAGTGTGAACTTCCCTTAGTCCCCACGGGGATGTGGTTATGTTTAGGAAACCTCAGTGATGGGGGAAGCTAAAGGGTTTGGCATTACTGGCAAATACACAGGGTGAGTAGCTCTTTAAGAGAAAGGAAGGGAGGCTGAGGAGTGCTGGAGGCAGACAGAGACCTGTGACCTCCTGCCAAAATGGCTAGAATTAGAAAACTCTAATTCTGCTGAGAAGGAATTAAAAAATGGGGCTAAAGTCCTTGGGAAAGCAGACTTTATAGGAGAAGTAATGGGGTTGTGTGTGGGGATGAATGGTCTTTGGGGAGAAAAAGAAACACAAACCAAATCATGAAATTTGAAAGAACTTACTTTTTTTAACCCAGGGTGGGAAGGGGGCATTGCCCAGGAAGCAGCTCAGTGGAAAGGAGTGGTCTGGGCTCTGGTGTAGATCATCAGCCAAACACAACTGGGCTTTGTCACGCTGTTGTGGTAAAGCAAGTATAAGGGATAAACAGTATGTTGCCTGAAAGACATGAGGAATAAAGTGATCAGTGTTAGCAGGGTTTCACCAGGAAGTATGGTATGTTTTAGAGAGGCATAAACAGGTAGTATACTGTGTGATAAATATCCATGACAAAAGTTAAAAACTTATGTCTTCATTTTAGTTTCTTTATGCAGTTACTTTCAATTGGGCTGGAGGAAACTGCAGTTTCTATTTTCAGTATCTTCTCAGAATGCATGGATATGTATTGACATCCTGCATTTTTTTGTACATGATGTATAGGGAGGTCAAGCTTAAAAAATAATGTGTATGTGCACAGGTAAGAAAAGGGAATGGGCTGAAAATGGCAAGAATAATAGAATAGGGTAGCCTTGTTATAGATTATAAAGTGATTTACTTAAGTTATCTTTCAAGACTGCTTTGTCACTGGGAAAAACAAAAATGGTGAATAATTTTAAATTGCTATGAAAGAAATCCTTTTTATTTTCTTCATGGGAACTTGTGGCTTTCTAGTAGAAGTATTCAGAATATGATAGGGTTACTGCACAGAAATGTTTGTTAAAAAGTTTCCAATAATAGTTCCTGTAAAAATCTTAACTATTCAGCAATTTTATGCTAAATTATTCTTTCAAAAAAAATTTCATAGAAAAAGTTAATTCTTGCTAAAAATAACAATTAAATATAGATAAATGATTTGTTTAAGATGAGGAGTCATTTCACCAGAAATAAATCTATGTCTTAAAGGGGTAGAAATACCAGGGGAATTTTGACTATCTCCATTACCCAAACAGTACTTATTTCTGTGCACTACTGCTGGGTAGTGGAGCATGGAGAAATGCTGACAGTCAGAGGTGAGTGACCTTCTCTTTGAATGATGGCTAGCTGGAGCTTACCACAGTTGGTGCAGGACTTCTAATGGCCCTGTGCTGACAAGCTCTGGAGAGAAACAGTGGCTGAATGGAGCCACTCATGAACCCACTCTGACCAGAGGTGGGTCCCTTCTGCCAGGAGGGACTGCAGCACTCTGCCACTGCCTGAGATGCACAGCACTTGTCAGGTAGGTAACTAGATAGCTTTGGTCTCCAGCAGTGTATTTCACTTGCTGCTTGGCTGAATTCAGTTAAAATCCATGCAGAAAAATTAAACTAGGAGGATATGGGGAGGTTGGAGTGTCTGGATAGACCAGGGCAAGCAGGGCTTGACCAGGGCCACCAGTCACACTCAAGTCAACAGAACAATTTCCCACAGAGATTGCTTCATTCACTGCTACACAATGTGAAGTAGTCTGGCAAGTAAGATTGGGATCTGCCTCAAGAGGAAAACAACAGTAAAGGTAAGAAACGGAGTGCAGAGCCAGGGGTAATACTGAAGTGTGATGATGAATACCTGACTCTTTTAAAAAAGAGTCTGGGTGTAAATGGGAATAGATGGATGGGCTGGTTAAAAGGTGTTCTACCTAAAGAATGGCTTTTATCTCTGAAAGCTTGTTTATTTTTGTTAAACCAGAAGTTCTAGCTAGAAAAAAAATCAAAACAAAAAACCTGACTACAAACCTCACCTTTTATACCATCAGAACTATAAAAACACTACTGTTAAGTGCCCATTTCTTTCTGCCAGCAGACAAACCCTGGAAAACACTGCTATGTGAGCAGTGCAGTGACCGTTGGTGGGTACATCTGTTGTATATTTACACTTCCTTCAGTAATAACTGCTTGAATGATCCTGGTTCATGCTGTCAGACAAAGGCTGCAGTAGCTTCAGAGAACTGTCTCTTCAAGAGGAAATAAATGTACATTCCAGTAGCTCCAAAACCAGTTTGTTCCCAGCTACATTGCCATTAATAATCTGAATTATTTCGGTCAAGGAAATGCAGCAAATGTGGGCTCATGCTAATGCAAATTAGCACAATCTGTTCCCCATCCATAGTTGTACTATATAACTAAAAATACCTAAAACCAGGTTCTGTTTCTGCTGTGATACTGCAGTGACTACCTCATGCTTTTGGTCATTAAGCAAGCTGCTAGGCACTATATCTGTAGCAAACAGGTATCCCAAGTAGCCATGTAATTGCTGGAATAAAATAAACCCACACTTAGGGTCCAAGACCATAGAAAACAAGTTCTCAGCCTCTAGAGATAAGAAGTAACTGTGATCTTCAATGAGAGGTTTTGCTGGTTTACTTTAATGCCAGTTGAGGAAAGCATCTGTCATGGATACAATTTCAGACATGAGATATTTAAAAGGGTAACAGCTACGTTTTCAAGGGATGTCTATCCAGACAGGTGCTTTCTGTAAAAGAGGAAAGTTCCTACATAGTGTTCCAGGTAAGTTCTTGCCTAGCACCCAAGAAGGGTGCTTGGCTCTCACTGATCACTTATTAAACCATTTGTTTGTCTGAATTGCTTTATTTCAAGCTATCCCATCAGACTGACCTGATGCTTTATCCTGTTTAGGATAAAAGCAATTTATCTCCTGTTCAAACATGATTTAGGGTGCACCAGTAGGTGCATTACTTGATTTTTAAATTTTTTTTTTAACAGGATCAGACCAGGTTTCCAAGGTTTTATATTAAAATTCTCCAATTGTTTTGGGTCCTAAAGCAAGAAATTTGCAAGGTCCTTTTGAGATACTGTTCTGGCCATTTTTTTATTTTAGAAGCCCTAAGCATTGGATTGAAGGAGCCCTTCTGGAAACTCTTGTGCTGATCAGAGACACTAGGTATCTTGACTGCCAATTGATGATGAGTCCTGAGCCCACAGGGAAAATGGGACCTTCTTGCCAATGCCTTCTGAAAAGCTACTGCAGTTTTAGTTCCTTAGGGACTGTATGCCTGGAGTAGCATGTACGTGACTGACAACTGTGTATTAAGTAAACAACAGCATCTTATAGAGCTGTGCTTTATTAAGTTACTGTTATCTCCCCTAGCTTTCAGAAACATTGCAGGAAGCCTTTATGTGCTGAGTTAGAGGCTGCATAATGAGTCATGACAACTGGCATTCTGTAATCCTTCTACATGTAGCACCATGATAATAAATTGTGCAGGGTGCCTGTGGATCAGCTCAAGAGTTGGCAGATTATGGTCTTGCCAGGCTGGAAGTAACGGTCAAATTGCCTTTTCTTGTAATAACTTGATAATTCCCATTCTGGAGAGGACTAGAGCACATGAAGGAACTAAGTGAAACAGAAAAACAGTTCTTGAACTCCTACATTTGAGCGCATGGCTATGTCTGCCTGGCAGCTCTGTGCCTGCTAATCCCCTTGCAATCCTCACTGGGAGCCTGTGTAGCAACTGGGGAAACATGGCCGGCATGCTTACTTTTGCTTCTCCAGTGCTAATAACTTGCCTTCATAAGCATGTTTGAAATGAGCTTAGTAGCTACTCTCAACACAGGAAAAAAACTAATGTTGAGACCTTGGGGTTTGTCTGTTTGTCTGCTTCCTACAAGCTATCCCATTCCTTCCTCTGGCCAAGGCAACCTGCACCCAGAGGCCACAAGATATCATCAGCTGTTCTTGAAATCTAAAGGCTGTGTTGTTTAGGGAGTCTTGAATTTGAAGCTAGTCCAGAAATCCTGTATTCTAGGCCTGGCTGTACAAGAAAATTTCTTTCCTGTTTTCTGGCTTCAGCGCCTCTGAACAGTGTTTTAAAATTAAGTAATGCCCATGTTGGAGAAAATTTAAAGAATCATTATACTTCTTTAAGTTTCATTTTGGTTACATATACCTTTTCAACTGCTTATATGTGTCTGTACATTTGTCACCATTTACAAGTTATGTCTGATTGATGTGGTAACAAGTGATGGGGATTGAGCTGATGAGTTGCAGTTATGACCTGCTCATTCCTTGTCTAATTCTTTTTTCCTCTTTCCTATCTATACTATTTTAGTGGGATCCTATGGATGATATTCAATTAGTCCCTCAATAGCCATCTATCAGCTCGACCTTCTGCCACTCTAACTTCTGTATTGTAGCTTAAAAGCAAAAGCTGTATCCTCTTTCAGATGAGTAAGTAAAAATAACTTCTCTAGATAAAACTACAGGGGGAACTTGAGATGGTGAGCATAAACCTAAGGTGACTTTCAGTACATGTCAGTACAAAGCATCATTATGCTTGCTGATAAGCATCAGCAGTATAGGTTTGAAGTGTCTCTTCTAAAATGGCACAGATACATTTATGGATCATTTTGAATACTTCTCATTATCAACACACTATTTTTTTCATGTTTCATCCTTATCTTTTAGTATCTCTTTTACTACAAAAAATGACTTGCCACTTATGTTTGCTTGAGAGTCACAGAACTTTGGGATTGAACTGAGAGAGACTCTTGCATCGAGGCCAAAGTTACTTCTACTTGAAATGGAAAGGATCCACTGTGCTAGGCTAGGCTTTGCTTGAAAACAGTTGCAACCTCACAACAATAGCTAAAGGCTAGAAGTCAGCATTTCATAATGGATTTCTCTCTTCTGTCCAGGAAATCTATTGCTTCTGCCTCTGAGTGGTTAATAGCAGCACTGGAGCCAGGTATCATGTGGGCAGGTGTCATGAAGGTTTTGTTAATTAACCTTAGTCCTAAGATGTAGCTAACAGTAATCCATCAGCATCTGCTGTTTTGCCACAGCTCTTCAGTTCTGAGCAGCAGTCTCCTTCAGACCCACAGTGAATTCTCAACACAATGCTGTGAGCCCACAGCAACCTTTGCAATGTTGATCCTTGGTCCTTAACTGATCTGCTGATGCAACCTGCAAAACCCCCTGTACTCCTGCTGTCTCTCCCAGCTGTCACACAGTTCTAGCAGATCAGCCCTGGCTTGATGGCTCTCCTGTCATCATAAAGATCTAACAGACATATGTCCCAAACTACTTTAAAAAAAATGAATATACTGCTCATTTCACTACCACTAGTGAAATGCTCAGTTGGGTCTCTCATAGAATCCCCTTTGGATTTTCAACCTCAGCTGCTGAAATCATAATTCCCAAAGGATCTCTAGAGTAGCTAGTTGTTTTTTACTGTACCCAGAACTTGGTTTCTTAAAATATCCCATGTTCAAATCCTGGGGCATGCAGCTTCTGTGGACACTAGAGGTTTTTCCTGGCAAAGCAAATCAGGGTGTTGCTTCCTTGACTGTCCTGAGTGGTCTACAAGACTGTGGAGATCATATTTTGTTTTCTTTTTTACTATATCCTTGTACAAATGGCAATAAACCAGGAAGTCATGGCCTTACAGTAAGGATGTTATCTGTAGGAGGGCTATTTACCTGTAAACTCATGATAGATATATGATGCTTAGCATGGACATGTTTGACTGAGCTCAGGTATTACCTCATCTCCTTGGCAAAAGGCAAATTCCTTTTCCATTCTCTATCAAATAGCAGCTGCATTTTAATAAAAGACTGAAAAATTATCCCAACCTGGAGGTTACAATAGAGAAGTTGCTGTTAAAAAAAATTTTTACAAGCCAACATGGAGCTCACAAAAGAGAATAGATTTGTCTGCCCCATCACCAACAGTTTCTTCTTCTGTTTCTACATGGACAGATTCACACTTAAGCTGCTTGTTTATACATAGGTTACATAGGGGAAAGTGCTGATTTTGAATGCTACAAAAAACCCCCGAACAGGTCATCCAAGTTTGAATTCCAGAAATATGTAGAGGACCCCAGCTGTTTTTGAAGAACTTTTGATATTGTAGATGTCACAGACACATTTGGAAATGGTCTGCCCTTTTTTGTCCTTTTGAAAAAAAATCCTGACTTCATTGTATGGGAATAGTGCCTGACTACTCTATCATGAAATCAATGCAACTGAGGGTAGAGTCAAAATGCTGGTTTTAAAGGTCTGTATTCAAGGAATTAGAGGTCAGACAAAAATTAATGATTATGTCATGGGAGCATGCAGTATTTCTATTCAAGGTGTTAATGCTGTCAATAACAAAGAAAAATTTAAGGAGCCCAGGAGGTTCTTCTGAAAAGAAAGACTCCAATTACACACAAACTTCTGCTGTTAACCTAACATGTAGTTTTTACTGGCAGAGGTTGGATGCCAGTAAGCTGATAAGTAAAAGAATTTAAGAATAAATATGGCTGTTCTCCTTTTAGGAAAATCCTAGTTTCCCCTGTGGATTTTGTGAAATGTAGCTTCATGCATGTATCTCTTGGTGTCTGTTGTGTGAGATGGGGCTGAGTATATCATAAAATTGTGTTACTGCATAACCACGTGGTGGGCTGCTAAAGGCATATTGTACTAGACAGTTTCCATGCTTTGCATACTGCATACACCTGTATCTTAGTGGGCAAACAACTTTGGAAAGGGACTGTAGAAGGCCATCAATATTGGGATGACAGCTATTGATTACTTTCACTAGTTTCTCATACTTTACTCTTATCTACCCTTTACTGCACACCTGCCTCTACACTTCTCTCTTACTTAGCTTGATTCATAAGTTGCAGCTAAACACACACAGATGCAGAACCCACCAAACAGATCAGTGGTAACTGTAACTGTTGCCATCTCTGGAGGATCAACAGCAACTAAACAGCAATGCTTGATGCAGAAGGAGAAAGATTATTTTAAAAAGAAATTGACTGACATCCAAGCTATTCTCCTTGTGTAAACCCCCTCTGCACTGTGAGTGAATTGCTAGCATTTCAAGGAATGGGAATTTTGATCCGTTTTGATGGGGTCAAATTTCTTCCAATGAAGATTGAAATGGTTTAGTAAACACTGTTGGAGGTATTCTGAATGTCCTTTAAAACTTCAGAGGAGTACAGGAATGAGATGTTAACACAACTGGATGAACAGTATCATAATGAAGAAAAATGTTTTATTTCGCTGCTTTGTTCCTTTCCTTATTCCCTGAGAATGGTTGGGTTATTTCAAATCTTGGAACACAGGTTATTATGCCAAGGAATCACTCAGTGATTTTTACCATATGGCCTATACTTGTATTGATGGTAGGCTATTGACTGATACAGTCAATTGCATCTATATTATGTATTTTAAAAATTAATTATTCACCTGATAAATCATGGAAGGAAATGTCCTTGTCAAGCAAGTAATTAAAACCTCCTAATTGTAAATATTGTAAAGATGTTGAGGTGCCCGACATCTGTACTGTAGTATGTGTTACTAGAAAATCCTGCTGGCTCAAATCATTTTGTAAGATGATAAACTGTGAACATTTTTGTTATTGCTTCCATGCAATTTCTGGTATAAATGTTTTGACTCCGGAAAGGCAAACCTATAGGGGGTGAGAAAAATGTAACACAGTGAAAAAGGGGATGGACATACAATGGCAATGAAAAGGCCCTATTGTTTAGCATGTAAAGATAATACTGATCATTAAGGTGTGTTAGTGAAGTCATAAAAGTAATTCTTGTCATACAAGAGACCACAAAATAGCACAGCTTTTCTTGTCGGTGTTGGGTTTGGGTGGTTGGGTTTTTTTTCCCCACAGGGCTCCATGGTTACTGAGAAGCTATAGAGAGAACAGAGTGTTTTGTTTTATTTTTTTAAAGGACAAGTTTATATATCAGTTAATGCTACAGTAAAGAACTAATCATCGTTTCAGGCTCTGTTACCTGTTTTGCAAACTAGAGCTTGGAAATGGTGCTTGTTTTGTTCTGCAGGCTGTTTGTGTAGTTCCGTATAAAATGGCAAATACTCCCTTGCGTCAAATGGGATTTTATGATTTCTAAGAAATTAGCTCTGTCAAAGCAATGCTTGGGAGTCTAGTGCTTGTAGTTTGAGAACATGAGGATTAGATCACCAACACAACTAAAACGGTCAATGAGTATAGAGATGGGGGAAGCTGGTCAGCATATGGAAAAAGTACTCAGGGACAAACATTATGAGGAGTTTTTGACTGCATATAGAGACCTATTTCCTGACTCCAATGCAACAAAACTATCCTTTCTCTTGAATTAATGACACAGACAATTCAAGGAAAGATTCATTCTTATTGTTATTAAGAAAGTTGGAAAGAACTGTGGCTGAATCATATAATACAAGCAAGTATACGGTACAATAAATAGAATATATGCTGGCAAAGCATTGATTTTTTTATAAAGCTGATGAGATTTCTGAGTTTTGATGTGAGTCTTTTGCACAAAGACATTTTATTTCATTGAATTTCAGCCCTATGAAAGAGGTAAATCAATGTCTTAGCTGATTTATCTCTTTTCATGGCAGAAATTCAATGTGATATTTTAAAGTGCACAGGGAAATAGAGTACCAAATCTCATTCACTTTCTATGGGAAGCAGTTGCCTAATCATCATTTATACCTTTAAAGTATATCTTTGAGTGTGGAAAACATTTGGTGATGCTCAGTGCCTGTGATGTGACTTCTCTGAAGCAAAGCAAGTGCTGTGAGAAATAGTGGAGGCAGGGATAAGAGATCTTCATAAGTTCTCTTAATTATTGGCTACTGTAAATTTACCTCTGTGGTATTGCTCCCTACCCAGGAAGAATTTCACTGTTAAACAGTACAATAAAATTATTTTCTTTCTATATATAAATGTATTGGACCTTGCATGAGCTTCAGTTAAAGACACTCTTCTTCAAAAGCTCTGGTTGCTATTGTAACTTTTAACTCTGAAACTTTTTGATGTCTTGATGTGGCAGACTACAGTTTTCGTGAAAATATTTTCGTACACATGATCATTACAAATATGAGCTATATGTTCAGTACTCTGAATTGTCTGTTACTGAATAAATTAGTCTCCCACCTCATCAGGTGGTAATAGGCACTAGTGTCCTCACTCGTGCTCTTGTTCACCATCCTTCACAAAACAGATATTGATAGGAATGGGGAATCAAGGTGGCTATCTTGCAGTCTTCCTTTTGCTCATGCACCTCCTGGTGCTTCATGCAATCAGACCTGCATGCTTGCCCTTGCAGTAAAAGCACCCAAACTCATGCTCACTGTTGTTCTCGCTCTCCAGTTTCTATTTTCCACAGAAAGAGACTTGTAAGGCACAAAAGGTTAACTAGGGAAATGCTAAGCCTGTCCCACGTAACAAAGATGTAACTTACTACCCTAATCAGTCTGCCACGGCTAGTTAGACCTGCAATGAGGTTGATGTCTGATAAAAAACAAGCTGACAGCTCCAACCCCCTGTTAAATTTCCAATTTTCATTTTGGGTCTTTTCAGATTCTTTGAACCTCTCTCCTTGCCAGTATGAGCAAGCAAGTACTGTTGACTTTGAGCATCAAGCAGAAACCTCCAGTTTGTTACCTTTTTCTAAAAAGAAAGTCCAGGTAGAAGATAGAGCTCAGAAAATCACAGGAAAGTGCTTGGAGTTCTTGCTATCAAAGAGTCAAGAGCATAAATATGCCTGGTATTGGATAGACATGAACCCTGTTAAAGACAAGGTTTTGATTCTCTTATTCAGGATAAAGAGTGCTTTAATGGAAGGAAATGGCAGGTATGGTCAATGTAAGACTATCACAAAAATATAAGAAAAAAAAAAGGAGCTATAGATATGTTTAAGATTCTGTTCTGGGCTTGCTTTTTAGTAATGCCCTATTCAAGAATGTGAACTATTAGTGGCCATGTAGAGTATATTTATATTTGTTCTATTATCTGAGGACTGGAAATGTAACAAATAATATAATTTTTTAAAAAGTGCTGTGGATCTGATCTAAATTGATGGTTATTTGCCTTATGTACAGGTTATAACTGCTATTCTAGGAGCACCTATATGAATGAACATGATCTATTGGGAAAGAATTGCCATATATTTTGTATATGGAGGCCATGTATTATAGTTGTATATTTGAGTTCTCAGAGTAGTCAAATATGTGGGTCATTTGGTCAGCCATGACTTATGTGGACTGAATAAAGGTCAGATTTTATAGGTGAGAGGAGTTTCCAATGCCTTCCACTAGGATCTGTGCTGGGACCAGAGATCCTCAACAAATTAATAAGCTGTCTCCACAAAGAAGTGAACAGTGATATGATAACATTTGCTGATGATACAGAGTTTATGGATTAGAAGAGCTACAGAAGAACAAACTGATATCGAATAAGTGGATGAGAAATCAGGCTAAGTTCAGTGCTGGTATTTGAAATGAAAATGTGAGTGAGGAGACTGAGGATGGAGGTAACTCCATCTATACAGCTTTACAAAATTAGGAAAGAAATATAGCAGCTTTTGCAAAAAGTTTGATACAAACTATCTTAGTACTCAACACTAGCTGAAAAGGCAACTAGAAAGATGGGAATGATTGGGAAGGGAATAGAGAACAAAACAAAATAAATCATTATTCCATGATATGTTCTACTATTCCATTTTTCTATAGCTCTCTTCCCATGTTTTAAATACTGCATAGCATTATTCAGATTGGAAAAGGATGCTTTAGGTCACAAAAGAAATGACTGGGATATAGGCCTACAAAATCATAAATGACAGGGAAAATATGAGAAATAATGAATAAATGTTCCATACTCGCAGTTGAAGAATCAGGGGAAACAAGACAAAATGACCAGGTAGAAGATTTAAAACAAGAGTTTGTCATGCTCCTCTGTGAGCACCAACCTGGAAGGTCATTAAATTTTAAGAAATGGAAAAAGACATCTCTTGGTACAGCAGTTGTACTTACGACTGTTATGCATTTCTTTTGTACAGAATTTGGGCACTAATTAGGGCAGACTCTTCCTTTGGACTAGGCACTCTATAAGAATAATAGATTTTCATTTGAGCCTTTTGAAGGATACCCTCGGACAAAGAAATAGTGGGAGATTACTACATGACTGATGGTGATATGCACTGGGAATTGATATGCAGACACTCAGCATGTCCCAGAACTAATGTCTCATGGCATTTATTTCACTGTCTACCCTTTATTATTTTTTTTTGTTCTAGTTATAACGTGCTTACAGAACAATACCTTGAGAAAGGTATCTCATAGCAATCCCCCGTGTGTTCTTCTTTGTCTCTTCTGTTATTTTCCTTTCCAATGTGGTAAGTACTTCTATATTGTCAGGGAGCTGACCTCATCTGAAGATTCTTCAATTTTTAGACAAAAAGACTAGACTCTTTATCTAAGGTGCAATAGACTTATATTCCCCGTCAGGCCTGAATTCATCCAAATCTTGTGCCTAATAGAGGCAGAGAAAAGCGGCAGCTCATTTCCTTATTTATGTAGTTTTCTGTTTCAACACCTCTGTAGGAGCTGTTAGATGGAAAAGCAATTTGGTCTCTTTCTCCCTTGTCTCTGTGTCTGAGGCCAAAGGGAAAACCTATTCAGGCAGAATAGCCATCAGCAGAACAATGGCCGAGTTTTTAAGAATACATTCCAAACCCCAAAAATTTCAATGTAATTTTGTATTTCATTAGTACTTTTCATCAAAATGAGCTGTAAAACTTTCTTTAGTTTGAAAGGTGTGGTACAGATTTACATCTACTGAGATTCTGCTCCTGTGGGTCTTATCTCTCCCAAAATATTCCCCTGTTTGTATGCTTAACTTGTCAGCAGGTAAGAATAGGCAGGATGGAAGAGATGCACACTGCAGTTACTCATATGGTAGCTCCTACAGATAATTAAAAGTCCCTACTTCTTTAATGTGGTACCTTTCGCTACACTGGATTTACCTGAAAAATGGTTTCAACCAGCAGGACAAAACAGATCAATGTGTGGTAGCTCACATACAATCTTGTTTGGCACCTGTCTCGTAAGCACATTTATAGACCCCATAACTGTGAAGATCTGTAGTTTTATTTTTCCTTTGTTCCCTGTCCTATTTCTTGCTTCTTTGCTGCAAGCACACAGAAGGCCCAAAACAAAAAAACCCACCCTGACCAGTCTGAGCACAAAATATACTGTAAGGCCACAGTATAAACTTGTATAAATAGAAAAATTTTTTAGATCGTAAAGCATTGCTAGAATATCACAGGCCAAAAGGTGATTCAGCTTGACTCTTCTGCCATGTAGACCTCAACGCTACTAAAATCTCTCACCTTTTTTGTGGCTATTATTGTGCCTCTGTAACATTCAGTCTGTGGCAATACTGGAGTGAATAGTGTCCACACTTTCCCAGGTGAACATGAACAGGTTTTCTTTGAGGATCCTTGCACCATGAAGGCAATCGAATTCTCATTGTCAATGAGGTCCTGCAGCCAGGTATCTGGGTTTTGCCAGGGAGCTGTGAGAAGTGGAACCAGTGACAGACTCCAGTGCCTAAAAGATGAACTCTGCAATGAATAATGATATGTGTCCAGTAGGAGACCTAGTTGCTGTGGAAGGAGAGGGGTTGAGTGAGATCTGGAAAGGCGATTACATGGAAGAAGGTCCTGGGTGGGGGCTAGTCAGCTCTGCTGAGGAGATGGGTCACCTTGCTCTCCCTTGCTGCTCCGGAGGTAAGGCACTTCTGTCCATTTGAATGTCTCCAGGGTGAAAAGCCTGGAAAAGTTATTTCAGAGCATTAATTTGTCCCTGTCCTTCTTAAAAACACAAACACCAGGTGAGGGACCAGCATCTGTTTTTCTTATGTGTTATCGCTCACTGGTGAGGCTTTTTGCCTAGGAAGTAGGAGAGTCTGGCTCAAATTTTGGTTTGGCTTGAAATAGTTCTAACACGTACTTCCTACCTCCCCTGTGTCTGTTAACCACTACCCTTATTTTTCAGAGACTCACTCCACTCCTCCTTGCTCATTATGCGTCATTGACTGTTGCAGTGCGTGAATTCTAATACCTGTAGACTAGTGGGCGGTAGGGGAAGTTCGAGTTCTGGTCAAGTCCCCGCTCCCAGAACTGCTCGGTTATTTTATGCTGACTTTTTGTGAGATAAAAAGCTAGAAACTGTTCTGCACACAGGGCTCAGAACAGAGAGGGTATTTGCAGCTGAATCATTTTCACAGATACTACTTTAAGAAAAGGAAAATGATTGTCTACCAAAGTTGCCATCATTAACCTTTTCTGCTTTTGGGGATCGAGAGGGGAAGAAAGAAATGCTGAATCACAGTGAAGAACAGTTTCTGAAGTGGTACTTCCACAGCCAAGTAAAATTACTTTTAGATATTGTTACGGGTTGGATTAAACCCCTCTGAAACTTATTATCTGTTCCAGTAAATCAGTAGACCCCCTTCATGAGACTGAAAATCAGAAGCAGTATTGCTGTAGATAGCTAACAAAAGCTTGTGGTACATAATCTTAGGTAGCCGTATTTAAAATACTGAACTACGTTACTGAGTTTCACATTTGCCAGTGGTGGCATGATAGAAAGAAGCCATCAGTTCCTGTTTATCATCTACTGTGTGCTATTTTTCTCGAAACTGCATGCTCCTGTCCCATGGTAGATGAAGTTTGATTTGGAAGTGTTCATTGACCCCATGGAAGTTTGCTAGTGGTCACATTGAGGGAATTTTCAGTTACATTTGCAGGGAAGAGTGCTAATCATTGATTGAGGTGAGGGGGTTATCTGCTCAAGGGTTGATAAATTATGTTAATCTTTTCAGAACCTGATATTCTCTCCACAAACAAATTCCTTCAGAAGTCTTATCTGAAGCCTGAGCAGAAAGAGGGATTTTGCGTTACATACACAAAATTTTAAGTATCCAAAATTAGTTACAACATTATGAAAATTAGTTCACTTTTGGCAAAAAGAAAAAAGTAAAGGATCCAACCCTGCATGTCTTGTGACCATTGATTCAAATCTGTTACATGACCATGGGCCTGCATGACTTATGACTATATGCCTATATGATGTTTATCAGTTTTTCTATCTATCTGGTAAATAGACTATAATTTCATTGCCCTCAACTCTTGCAGGTAAGAGTTCAAAAGCAACAGTTTTATTCCTGGTTTATATTGCAGGCCTTGGGTATTACTGAAATCTCTCTTCCTTCATTCTTAATCTTGTGTTTGTATGTCCTAGTTTTTCTTCTTGGTGTAGCTGTTTAGATTGCACCCTTTTGAAACAGCGATGCTGTCATCATATGATTTTCATTGCCTGGAATAGTGTGATCAGCATAACTAAATCTTTTAATTATTAATAGAATTAAATATTTTTATACTTGGGTATATATAAAATATATTTCAAATATTGCTATAAATTTTGTTACATGGACATTAAAAGATATGTAGGAGAGGAGCCATATTTTGCAAGTTCTGGTTCCAAATACCAAAATACAGCTAATGGCTTAGTGATTGGATTTCTCTTCAGAACATATGTATTTATCCTCGGAAATCAGGTAGCATGAGTAAAGCTGCACATGCATTTGACCTTGGTTGTAAGATGTAAGACTTCTCCATGTTGATGTGTGTAAGAACCTGAACCTGTCATTACTTTGAAATAAAAATTTTCTATTCTTTGAACTGTTCTTTTAACAAAAGCTCTAACCCATTGTTCCTCATTAATATGAATTGCACATGAAAAAGTCAAGTCATAGCTCCAGTGACAGTATTTCCTTTCTAAGTCACCTGGCACGCCTTGCTAAATGTTATTTTTGGTAGAACTTTTTAACTACTTTGCTGTCAGCGGTCTAAATTAGAGATGTGTTCATCCAGAACCGTATATTGCTGTGCTTAACCTGTCATTACATAAAAAAGCAGTCAACAAATCACTTGGATTTTACATTGAATAGAGAAATGTCTCAGCTCTTTAGTTTTGTTTAGCTTGGTATTGACCTGTATAGCAATTTGCTACCTTAGGAAACCATCTGCAGTGTTCCTTAAGTGTAGTGCTGTCAGCTGAGGACTACATGCAAGAACAACTCTTCTGTCATCACCTCTGCTGTATGCACCCTCCATCAGCCCCAGGATCGGTACCTGGCAATCTAGGGGCTCAGCACGAGCAGAGTAGCAGCGCTTGGATGGGAGCCACTCTGTGTGAATTCAGGTTTTGCTCTGGGCTCTGTCCTTGAGCTCATCCTCTGGAGAGGAAACAAGTCCTGTTCTTTCCATCTTCTCTTGATACTGGACTTGAAGAAGCTTTCTAAAGCACAGAGAAGCCCCTATGGCAACCTGTATTTCAGATCCACTTGCTGCAGTCCCTGTTTTCCACATCACATTCTATTGTAACTTTTAACTCTGAAACTTTTTGATGTCTTGATATGGCAGACTACAGTTTTTGTGAGAATATTTTCGTACACATGATCATTGCAGACTACAGTTTTTGTGAGAATATTTTCGTACACATGATCATTACAAATATGAGCTATATGTTCAGTACCCTAAATTGTCTGTTTATTTTCATGCTGGATTGAAACTGTGACTACAGTATCCATATTTAATTCTCACTACAAATATCAGTTATATCTTATGCACTGTAGTTACGTGAAGAAAATGCAGATTTTTTGATACCTAGGGTTGAATGCAGAGAATGGGACACTGGGATGGAGCTTGGCATTTTGATATTATAGTGCAAAATTATCTCTCTTGATGTGTAAGTGTTTCTTTAGATCAGAAGCAGTGGGGACAGTTAAATGTTTTCTATAGGTTTCATTGTCAGAAGACCACTGTAACAAATAGTTCCTAAGGGACTGAGCTATTCTGTTATTCTCAGTCATGTGTTTGGTTAGGTTGATGGTACCAGGCTAATTGCAGTTAGTTCATGGTTTTAGGATTCGTCTTTAAACAAATAAACAAACAAATGCTATTTGAATAGTAAATGCTTTTTAATAAAATCTTAAATTATTAAAGCATAATAACCAGGGGTAGGATTACTCAGTGAATACAGTGCTTCCAGGATGCATGTTTACACTTCCAATCTGTTTTTTTTTTCCACCTAAAGCCAGCGTAACCATTATTACATAAGCATTAGGTATCATTATTTCCACTTACAGAAGAGATTTTAAATAAGAGATTTAATTATTTAAGACAGACAATTTGGCTTATCTTTTCAGAATGTCCATGAACTGCAGGTATATTGGTAAAATCTAAACAAGGCTTTCAAAGAAAGAATTACTGTACAAACATAAATATGCAATTCATAAAGGAAATTGTGCCTACCCTATGGCTAAACATTACAAATTATACCATCATAGTAATGTGAATAGTTTGAGATCTATGGTTATAGGAAAAGTTGTTACTGGAGAGACAGAGAAGGTAATAAACATAATAATACATCATTGTTGCAGAGGCAGTCGTCTTGGTTTTTTAAATTAAACGTTTTGGAGCCCAAGGACCTAAATGTCTGTGGTTCCTTCATTTTCTCTAACGTTGACATTTCAATCTCTGTTTTATAATGGATGAGTGCTCTGAACATCAGGATCTTTCTGTGTCTTTTGTATAGCCATAATGGGCGCATGCAAAGATCTACTGCAGAGACTTGTAGTGGCAAGTTAAGTGGTGCATTTCAGTTTAATTAACATTTGGCTGTGTCTTTGAAACTACAGGTTCCTCTAGGCAAAGGCTTGTCAGTGGTCCATAATGTACTATGTGAACACATGATAAAATGTTACTTGAAGTTTGTATTCGAAGTAAGGACATCAATCCAACGATTTGTGGGTGTGCTGGAGTACCTCGGTGAACCAGCCTGTGCCTCTGCTCCTCTCCGCGGGGAAGCAGAGCCACAGCAAAACTCCCCTTGTGTCTCATTCTTAGGAAAAGCTGTTTCTGGGGAAACACTAAATCGACCTCTGCAGCACTTATGCTGACAATTAGTGAAGCATTTCTGTAAATAAATATTAAAATCTGAGCATTTGTATGGGGAAGAACTTTTTAAAGGGCTTGACCTGAGTACAGTTCCCCTCCTGTTGAAAGCAGTTATAAAACCATATTTTCAATGAAAGCAAACTCAAATCATTACTAAGCCTTTTTGAAAATGTCACCTCACATTATCCCTGTAATTTCCATGTGTGTTATTGACTGTTGTCTGTCTCAGAAGGTAAAATCATGCAACAGAGATCTCTTCCTAAGGAACGAGAGAGCTGATCCTTGTGTGTGCATGCAGGACAAACCAGAGCTGCTTTTTCAGGCAAAGATGTCACTGTGACCGTAGTAAGAATGTTGGCCTGAGGACTATGGATTTGTCTCTTTGATATGGTTGTGAACTTTATTTCCATTTTTTGCCCAATTTGCAACAGAATCTTGCTCAGTTTGAAAAACAAGATGAGGAAATTAAAGCTGTCATTTGGGTTTTTAGGAAAAGGAACTGTAAAGTTGGCTAATGTAGGTTTTTGAAATGACATGTCCTAAGGACAGGTCTTACTGTGAATGAAATCTTTTAGCCCGGAAACAGTAAAGTAAATGACAGCATTATGGGGTGATGAAAGTTTACTTCAGTTTCTAATCTCCTTCACCCTGCTGAGTGCCACTATTGTAATTTCACTGACTTCAGGAAATCTTCCAGGCTTATATCGGTGTCATGGTATGAGGAAGGGCAGATTCCTATGATATTGGATACTACCCATGAACAATTTTGCTTGGCTGGAGTTTATCTGGCTGCGATCTTTGAGGCTGGGACTCTGGAGTCTGACAGATGGATCCAGGCCACAGATCTGCAGCAGATGTTCAAATAGATGGACCACTGTGCAGACCAGCTGTCCGGACAAACGTGGAAATGCTGGAAATGTGGAATTTATTTGGGAAACCTGAGCCATCTTTCTTTACATCGGGAGCAAAAATGAAAAGGAGGAAATAATATGAGCCATCATGATGGCAACAGGTTTGATCCTGATCCCATGGGTACCAAGGCGAGTGCTACTGCTGGCTTTCTTTTTGAAGAAGCAAGTGGGTACTGAGGATTGTAACCATCTTAATTGAGGAAGTTTGTCCTCCATTGGGATGTTGCAGTACGTTATTATTCACCAGCAAATCATGCAGCAGCAGGTCCTAGGAAATTCTTACTTCATCTCTTTGGTTTTTTTTCTTTTTCTTTTTTTTTTTTTAATGTGAAAATTGCCATGGATCCCAACTTTCTTCTTGCAGTCTTTATGTGTTGCATTAATATTAGATTACTGTAGCATACTTGAAAAGAAGAGATGTCCTTCAGGTGTGTTGCAAATACTGTATGTTTGCCTAGATATTTTAAAGGCTGGGGAATGGGGAGGAGGGTGAGAGGTCACAATAATAGTTGCACTTGTAGTACAATTTTCAAAATAATATTTTTTCAAAGCAATTTTCATTACTTCAGAACACCCATCCTAATGTGCTCCACAACATAAGTGTCTAAACACCTCTGAAAACAGCATTGACTCAGATTAAGAAAAAGACTTAAGCATCTAAAATCAGCAATGTGACCAGAAAAATCCTGTTTAATGTCTAGCTGTCTGTAGGACTAAGGCTTCTAAGATGCAAAGCGCTCTGTTCTTTCGCATGTTCAGAACTGCATCGTTTTGACAGAGCTGAATCTTTCAGCACGTGTCTTCTGCTGAAGCTATTTGAGATCTTGAAACTTAAGTGTTCCTCTGACCATATCCCTAAAGGGCCTGATCTGCCATACTTAAAGCACCTTCACCACACGGAACATTGCACAAATCACAGTAGTCACAACTGCTTTCAGTCATGGATATGAAGGTCCGAGCTGATGAAGAATATAGGATTTATGGCAAAAATAGGAATGTTGATGGGGACTGTGGAGATAAAAGATCTCCTGAAGGAGGAGAGTCCTGGACTGTGGTCCACATCTCCATATTGTACTGAACAATGGCTAAAAATGCAAAAATAGTTCAGGGAACAAGGCTGTTACCCAGACAACTGTCTCCCAAATGAATACCATCCTCACTGAGTGCAGCGATCATGCTCTCTGTTGCTTTCTTCTAATTGCACAGCTACAACAGGAGGGACAGAGAAAGTGTTGTCAGAGGGTTCATTAGCAAGCAAATGTGTTTAATGAAGAGATTCTGACTCAAGCTGCTTGATCAATACTGGGCTGTGTGTTTACCATTTTCTGGCTCTTTCAGCTCAGGAACATCTGTGCTGCTCTCTGGTCTGTTGCCTTTGACTACTGCCCCACCACAAAGGTTTATGAATGTTCAGACAGAACAGAATTCTCTTTACCTCTGACATCATCAGAGTTTGGATCTCTACCCAACAGGCACCCTCACAAAGTTATCACTGTGGATTCACTGCTGGGAGAACCATTTTCGGCATACTTGGTCTGCAGTATCATCACATCTTAGCAAGACAGGTAGATCCCTGGCTTGAGCAGGTCCTGGTTTGCAGAACGAGTGGCTGAATACACAAAAAATAAGAGACTGAAAGACAGAAGGGACAGGAAAGGGGGCATGTCAGATGCAGGGCAATGGAAATGGGAGACAGGTAGGTGCATGTTTGTGTTAAACTGATCTGGATGCTTCATTGCTTCTGGATACATTAGAGATTTTGGGGGGGAGGATGATGGGCTCACAGGAGCTTTGATAGCTAAATAATGAAAGAAAGTAAGTTAAAGCTAAAAACTGAGTGAGGGTTTGACAGAGGGCAAGGAAATGGAGTTTACCTCATTTTCAGTTCATTAGTTCAGTCTCATGCTGGATAGTGATGGCTTTGTAGTCACTTCTGTAAATGAAATTGCAGGTCTTTCTCACAACTGGTTCCTAACACTTCCTCCTCCCTGAGCACATTGGCATCTCTGTCCTCCTTCCCTGTGCAAGCTGCTGAATTCTAATCTCCTGGTTGAAACAAGTGCTCAAGGAGTGCTGGGACCTTGTCTCTTTCGAAACACTGCTGTTGTTCAAACACCTTTCACAATCAATTGAATCAGAAAACTTCAAGAAGGCAGATATGAGCTGAAAGTTGAATGCATTTTTGCTTTAGGTCCAAAGGGACCAAATCTGAAAGTCTTTTGGACATATCTCCTTGTTCTCTACACATGGCATAAGGTTAATTCCCTGCAGATAAAGTCAAACCCTATGTACTCACTCTTTAGACAAAGACAGTAAAAAGTTCACTGTCACTTTAAAGGATGTTGAATCCATCTTCTCCTTTGACAGCAGAAGTAATGTCGCAGACTCATTTTCATATCTCATTGAGAAAGCAGATGAGATGTGAATCAACTTGTTTGACAGATGAACACCCTAGAGATAATTTCAGTTTGTCACAGTACGTGTGGCTTCTTTACAATTACCGCTGAGCTACAAGAGTGCAGAAGACTGGCCCATAAATGCCAGCCATTCTGCTTTCTTTAATTCCCAGAATATAAAACACTGTTTCCTAATATTAAACATGAAAAACATAATTAGAAATTAAATTCTTCACAGGGAAAACAGACCCTCTTTCTGATGTTGCTTTACAGTCAGATAGTAAAAACAGGAAAAAGAAATCACAACATGGAAGGGAGATGGGGACTGTGGCTTTGGGTGGTTTTTTTTTTTCTTCTTTTCTCAAACTCTGACTGAGATGAGCTTGAAGGAAAGATCCCATGTGCCTGCTGCCTCCCTGTTTCAAAAGGGGGTGGCTCAGTGCACTGAGCAACTCTGTACCAACACTCTCCTTAAACAACAGGCAGGGGGATGACTTAGGGTGTCAGGGGCACCAGATGTGTGAAATAGTGATTTGCAGGAGAGATGTGGCTCCTCACTTGGCATGTGTGCCCCTGTCTTCCTGCTGCAGCTCTTGAAGTGCCTGATATCTCTCTTAGTTTAACACTGGCTGCAGGTTTGACAGTAAAAATGTTGAAGGAGAACCACCTGATTTCCTAGGCAATCAAAACAATTTTGTTGCAGCAATCACAACATTTCAACTCTTTCAGAAACCTACTGGGCTCCGTCTTAAGGTGCGACAGATACTTACTCATTATTTTTACTGGAAGGCTGTCCCATATCATCACACTTCCATTGGTTACAAAACTTCTAAATTTCTTTTGAAATAAATCTATGGCTGGCTTATATTAATTTGTTCTTGAACCAGCATGGTCTTTGAACTTTTAGTGTCCTTCTGCGTGTTTTCCATCAGCCCTTTTTTTAATTCTCGGAGCTCTAATAGGCTTACAAAGCTAAACTGCTTGTTTTCTCTCTTTTAGTCCTTACAACTGCTTGTTCTTTACCTTCATTATGAAATACAGGAGGCAAAATAAATACTGGGCAGTTTTTATGTGGAAATCAACATAGGGAAAATGATGGATCATTTCTTTACCCATCTACATCCTGAATATTTTGTCATCCCATTCCTTCTTTCCATACAACTAAAGATCCTCCCCACAAATTCAGTAATTTTCATGCCTGATATTATGCTCCAAACAAAGTAGAGATGGACCAAATTTCTTTTGCCTTCAACTTCCTCTTTTCCTCCTGTCACTGAGGAATCCTACAGATTTTACCTGGAAATCTGGCTCTATCCAACCCCTCAGTCTCTCCCAGTGTGGTCTTGGTTTTCTGCTGTCTGTCCACCACAGACCTGGCATCAATCCCTTCAGTGCTGCTCTGTGTACCATTTGTTGAAACTGCTGTGGTTGCCTTATAAAAGCAGTGCCCTTATTTTTTCCTTTTTGAAGATGTCCCCATTGACTACTTTGGAAGTTTCAAATTGCTCATTCTGGAGGGGTGTACACATGGGAGCTGTTGGTTGATGCTGATGTCTATATATAAACTTCCCCAATTTTTTTGTCCTACTCCTGCAGGAGTTAGTACCAACCTTTCGCTGGTGCCATAGTTCTGACACTAGAAGTCTGGGGAGGGAGCAGGCTGCCAAAGGGGAGCAAAGCATAGCCTCAACTCTTGACATGATTTAGCCCTGATATACCCGAAGCAGCTATTAGGTTACTCCAAACTGTGCCTTTGAGACAGTCTTCAGTGAATTGCCCACCAGTGGAGAACTGGGATCTGCCCTGCCTCTTTTGCCTTGCAAATATCTGCTGGACATTCTGTTCACCCTGTTCTGGGAGATAAAGCAGTGACGGTTCACACCAGCACATTTACAGCTATAACAGCAGGGTTCCTCCTTAATGTATAGTATTCCTGAAAATTCAGCCTCAAATGCCAACGATTTTAAGTTGTATGTTTGCCTAAACATAATTTTGTAAGTATCTAGTGTTTGTAAAAGGATGCATCTTTCCCATATTCTCCTAACATTTTTGTGTCCGCTTAGGTCTCTTTATTCTTGCCTGTCCTGAATAACTTGATAGATGTCATACACAGCAAAACCTACAGTGGCTTTTCTTCTCCAACTGAGCTTGCATATGTTCAGTTTGCCAAGCTGGCATACTGTACATCTGCAGGACCAGACCTTACGGGAAGGAGAGTTGCCCTTCTTTCTTTAAGTAATGGTGAGTTAAGAAAGATTATCTCAACACTGCCTCCAACTCTGAGGTCATATTTTGTGGGGTTTTTTAAGACATTTATTAGATAACATATACATACAGTCTCTACAGCACAGACAGGATCCCAGGACTCCTCTGGGAACTGGGTTCTGGTGGTAGTTCTATTCTGCCACTCTTTATTTCAGTGCACCTAATTTTCTAATGTGAAATAGAATCATTTAATAGGAAGAGCTTAATGTCCCTACCAGATTAGCCCATAGCTGAGTGGTTAGGACATTGTCATCTCCATGTTGCTCTGGAGAAATTTCTAATACATGCAACATAATCTAACAAGGGTATTCAGTAAAGAAGAGTACTGCTCTCTTCTCTTGAGAAGATGTTTTAAAATAACGTAGTGCTTTAAAAAAATGTTGGGGCCCATGCCCTGTTTCTGAAAGAGATGACTTGGGAACCTAGCTTATTAAGTAAGGCTTCAAAGTTGAGTTTCTCATTGGATTTAGAAACCTTCTCCTGCTTAGCAACTTAGGCAACTACCTCCCATGTTTCGCCAGGACCTCACTCACAACAGGGTTTCCATTGGTGTACTGACTCTTTTAAGTCCTTTTCTGTGGAGCCTAATTTAGGATTTCAGACTGTAATTTGGCAGGTGAATGGAAGGAATGAAAGACATGTAGGAGTTAGTCGCTACAATGCCAAGCACTAGGACACCTAATTGTCCCTGTGGATGTATCCACTGCTGTATAGTTGGAAGAAGTTCACACACAGTGAACACAGGGTTATAGCTGTATTAGCCAGTCCTAGTTCTAGAGGCTTGGTAGGCAAAGAGAAACAGATGTGTCTCATCATATGTATAACTTATTCCTGCTTTATCACTTCTTTTTGCAATATGTGTAGTAATTTTGGGCTGTTACTGTGGGTGTTGGGTGAAACCCAAAATGGTAGCAAGGCCAAGGGAACAGAAAGGGAGGAGAAGAGAGAAAAAAAGATTGAGAAATAGTCATACTTCCTCCTGCTAATTATTGTGTGTATGAAGTCTCACCAGCTGACCTTGTGACTCCTTTAAAATTGCATTGCTTATTAATCTCATTACCTTTCATCCTTTGTGAATCTTTCATTGCCATTTACCAGCTTTCTGATCATCTGCTTTGTGCTGCTCAAACCATCATGAAGGAGGTGAGTCCATACTGGAGAGAAGCAGCCCCTGCTCTTTCCCTGTGTGCTCTCTCTAGTGACTCTGCCAACTGTCATTCCCACTTTCCTAAATGTCACTTATAAGCAGTCCTGGCACAGTGCAGCTAGGGCCCTCTTCTGTTGCAGAAGATATTACCGTGGCCATATTTGATGGGATCAAATAGCATGTAGAGAGGTCTGTGGAGCAGAACTGTTGGGAGGACTGTACTTCTCATCCCTGGAGAAATTCTAGCATCAACATTTGTTTTCCCCTTGGTTGGGGACAAAAAGTCAAATTTTTAAGTAATTTTTTTTTTTTTTAATTCTGTGAAGGACAATATGGAAAAGTGTAAACAGCCTTATTGAGTTAATGTATAAACATAATTGAGACATTCAATTTTCATCCTGTTCCTACATGGCACACATAATCTAATGGCCAAGGGCATATCTTGTCTGTAAGCTGCCAAATGACTTATGGTCTGAGGCAAAGCTATTTGTACCTTTCTCCATCCAGCTTGAAGGACTAGATCCTGTTTCTCTGCCGTGTCAGAGATCATCAGCACAAGTCTGGAGACTGTCTAAACCTACTGTAGCAAGACCTGTAACAAGGTGGTATAACTACTCTATCCCCCCAATTACCTGCAAATATTACTTATTCCTTCAGTGGAATAGTTGGGAAAAAAATGGTTCAAAACTCGATTTCATTAGGAAATTACTTGAATATTTTTCAGTAGTTTAGTATGAAATGTTGATTTTTTGGAAAACGCTGCAAGTTTCATGCAGTGCCATTGGACAAGCTGATGTCACACTGTCTGACCATCAGGTGTCTTCCCAGGGAGCAGAGAGAAGCTTTTTTGTTCTCCTCCCACAGCTTTCTAAATGTCCTACAGTATTTGAGCATCTTCTCGTTCTCCTATCTGTTCCCTGTATTTCCCAGCACATCTATCTCCCCACTGTCTGTCTGCCCAGATCTCCATGACATCTCATCTCACTTTGGAGGACTCTCTTCTCCCTCCTGCCTGCCCTCCTGCAACCATCCCTCCCCTTTGTTGAGTGATTTCCTGGATCCCTGGGCATATTCCTTGTTCTCTGCTCTCTGCCTCCAGCATGATCCTGGAAGAAACCAGGAAAGGGAGGAGTGAGTGGAGAATGGAAATTTCAGCAGAATATTAAACATGCTGGCATTCAAACATATCCCCAGGCTCAGGTTATCTTACAGCTTGTCCATCCCTTCTCAGCCATAGTACAGTCACTTCCAAATAAAGATAGGTTAAACTATGAAGAAATAAATAAATAAATTTCAAACAGTCTCAATGTTGAAGAGGTTTTCATTAAAACCAGTACTGATGTAAACACACAATTTCTGTCTTTTTAGTGCTCATGTAGTCTCATATCAAACAGACCAGAGAAATACAAATTTTGCTGATGTTCTAGATATTATTTTTAGAAAGCTTCTTTATAAAGAAAGACTGGTTAAGTGGAATAGATGAAAGTGTAGCAAAGAACCAGAAGGGGTAAACACTATTTTTTCAATTGCCTTAATTCTAGGTTGAGCTGATAGAGGATACCTAGTGCTTTCTCAACTAAATCCATGTGTAGCCTTGTTGTACATTTTGTTTATTGAAGCTAACCTGTGCAATGTTGAACACTTTTGCTCCTCAATGCAGAGGTGGCTGTCTGATAATAGTGGTGAAATATAAAAATTATTCTAGTGAAAGAGGAGAGACTTTATAGAGATCATTTTGGATGACAGTACAAGTTTTTGTTATTTCATTTAATGTTCCAAGTAATTCTGTTGTGAATTATATTCTAGAAAGAATTTGCAGAGAACTGAAACTCTCCAACATCAAAGAAATTGAAAACAATTATTCATTTTACTTTTATTTTGAAATGTTTTGCCTAGAAACAAAAAAAAAGTTATTTAGGAAACTTTATAGCTATTCTCTGTTCAATTAATGTTTAAAAGCTATTGTCAAATGTGCTTGTTGGAAGTGAGAATGCAGACAACGCTAGCCTATTACTTGTGACAATTCCATATTTATTTAATGGGTGCCTTAGCCAAGCAATGTGTTATGCCACAGAATGTAAGTCAAGGCTGTACAACTTTGTAACGAAGATTAATATGCAAAAGTTACAGGCTGGAATTGTTTGAGTTTTGAACAGTAGCTGCATATTTAATGGTATGCCCTGAATGCAAAAAACCTTCTTTTCCTTTATAAATCCCACCATAGTCAGTTGATTTTGAAATCCAAAGTGTTCTGCCAGTGGATTGATTTTCTTTCCAGTTTCATCTCTTGACCTATTGTTTTCCTCCTTAGTGGACATTTATGTCCTATTTTCCCATCCCAAGCCTCTTGAGTCTCTTTTCATATACTTCTCAGGTGTTGAAGTTTTTACCACCTCATGTGCCATTTTTGGCATTGTTTTCTCTGCGTTCACCTTACTTTCATCTGAGCTTCCCACAAATAGCCTTGTAGTATGTAGCTCACACACTCTGGTAATTACAACAAACCTTTTCCTTACCCAGCACCATTTCCTTAGTGAGGAATATTATTTCAAAACTTTTTAAAAGTTCATCTTTCTCACTACAGGCCACCCTAAAAGTTTTGAGATTTTTGTGTTTAGGGAAGTTATTTAGAACATCTGGAACTGAATGACAACAGACTTTTTTTTTTAATCAAATTGCGTATTCATTATCGTGACTATTCTCTGTAAACGAATCCTTTCAAAGATTTCTCACTATTTAGTGAACTTATTGGACTGGCCGTTGATCTGGAGAGTGGGAAAACCTTTCTTCCAGTCTTTGTGGTTTCTGCATCATCAGTGTGAGAAAAATGAATGGCTTAGAAAAACTGAAATAGCTACACATCTCCTTGAATGGATAATGCTCCCACCTGAAGATCCACATAGGAAAGGACTTGTAAAGATGGTAGAAATCCACTAAAATAAGATGGTTAGTCAGATGTTAATGACCTAACTTTCCATTATCCTAAGACAATGAAACTCCAGTGAATTCGGGGGAAGTGGATGCATTCATGTTACCACCTGCCAGCCAGGCAGCTCCAAGACCGTTGCAGAGAGCTCCTTGTTTTCAGGCACCTGCTCATTTTTTCCTCTTCTTTGGAGTTTATAAAAGAATTCTGTCTCACTTCTATTTTCATGTTTATGTTTTAAAGTCTTGTTATTTTATCTTTTAATATTTTGCTTGATTTAATGTTCCTCTAAATTGACTGCTGCACAGGCAGCATAAAAGCCAACTTTGTTATGGATAAAATAAGGGAAGGTCAGACACTAACATAAGGGGGGCAGAATGGCATCAGATATTGACTGTAACTGCAAGAAATTAATGACTGTTGACAGAAAGACGTAAATTGCAGCTAAAGTCACTGCATAAAAGCTAAGAAAACAATTTTTACACAGAAATCTTCTCAGTTGTAGGCTAAACAATCAAATTTGCTTAACAGTGCAGGTTACTTGCCAAAAGTAAGAATGAGATTTGTTTATATCAGGCTCTGCAGCACAAAATGAAGTGTGCAAGGTAAAGTTCCGTTGCACATGGCAGTAAGAAGGGGATGGAAATAGGGCCCTTACCAGCCTCTGTAAATAGCTCCCCTACCCACGGATAGATCCTCTGATACACGTATGTGTGAAGACAAGTAATCAAAATAAGGTGTTGCTCTTTTCCTGTCTGCATCAATCATTTCTTAATTATCTTGTTGTTCAAGCCTCATGACTTGTGTAATTTACTGCTTGTGACAGTTTGCTGCTGAACTGAGCAACGCTGTGCTGCTGAAGTGCCCCGTGGATGTGGTAGTACCAGACACACCACAGTCTCGCTCTGTATCTGTGGGACCTGATTCCCTGTTAGACTGTCATTCCATGAAGCATCATCAGATCTCCCTGTGGCTGAGGAGCTTTAGTAAATCCTGGGCTTGTGGGGAGAAGAACATTGCCACATGCAGGAACAGCAAATAGCCTACAATGTTGTCCCAATTCACAAAGAAGATTTCTATCAAGATACATTAATTTACATCTTGGGTCATAACTATAATTTTCTTTGATGAAGGAAATGGCTTGATTTATTTGTTTGTCCTTGACAGACTTTCTGTAGGGTCCATTGCTGATGGGTTGGTTTCTTCTGTAGTATGCATGCTGCAGACTGCTTTAAAGGGCAATAACTCATCTAAGCGCTCTGCGGAAGAGAGGGTTGGGGGACGGCAGAGCTCAACTTCCATGATGACCTTTTTAATATTAAAGCCCATTAACGTTGTGTTCAACTTCTAAGGCTATGATTCTTCTTAAAGACTTGCACATGAAGTCTATTCTACTAGATGCTGAAATCTAAACAGGCCAAGAGTTCTCATGTACGCTTCATAAAACAGGAAAGCAAGAAGAGGGTCACCCTGTGATTCGGTTTCACACTGGTGTCTGCAGTGACTTCTGTGAAGTGGTATGAGCTCCGCTCCTCCAAGGAAAATGCCGCTCCTCCTGCAGATGGGGCACAGTCACCTTGCTTCATCTGTCTCTCTCAGAGTACTAAAATGCTTTTGAGGTGAGAGTGGCTGCTCAGATGACAGAAGCGAAGGACAATATTTAGGAAAACATTGTGACTTTTGAGAAAAAACAAAGAATTTCTTATTTTCAGAGTTATCAGTCCTCACGGTGTACACTGTTTTTCTTAGAACTTTCACCTAGCACTTGTTCTAGTTTAATGTTTAAAGAAAACATGGATCTGTTGGTTAAAAATGCATTACAAATCCATGATTGTTTAATTTCTGTAGCACTTCCTTGTTAAGGTTATCAAATCATATTTTATACAGTATTCACTTTAATCTCTCAGCAGTCCCATGGCTCATGTACAAGTAGTTTCAGCACACCTGATTTGCCGTCACACAAACTGAAACATAGTTTTGGTGATTCAGGTCAAATATCTATTTCAGGCTAGGGGCCTGCATCTTGAACATATAGTTTTTGTCTGATTATCCATTCACGTTGGAAATACATAGATTTGTTTTTCCTGTTGAGAAGCTTTTCATAATACGCAGGCATATTCCAGAAAGCAGAAAAAAATAGCTTGCTCCCTGAGTAGCATGCACACTAAATCCTCATGTATGATGGTGCCATGTGTGGGGAATGGTTGACTCAAGTGCCTGGAGAGGAGCAACTTCCAGTTAACGTCTTTCCTGTGATGGGGCATTTATAAAGTTTGCACTTGGTGAGGTAGCGCTGCAGAACTTGCTCTCACCAAGGACAAAAATAATGGCTCCTCTTTCGAGCTGCTGGTTTTTGTGGCATTTGTAGTTTCTTTCTACTTCTAAGGCCTCCATGTGCCTGTTTGATTTAATTGACCAATCGGCTAAGTTATCTGGGGGAGAATAAGGAGAGGGAAAAGGCAGGACGGAAAAACGAGTGTATTATCTGTAAAGGTCCCTTTCCCTAAGATATTTCTTTCCCCTTATCCTTAAGATATTTTTCCCTAAGATATTTTTTTCTTTTGGTAATTCAGATTGCATGTTTCTTTTCTCTTTTGATTTTCTGCTCCACAAATATAGGACTTTTATTATTTAAGGAAATATCAGCAGCGGCATATGACATCTGTGTTGTATTGCCAGTTTTCTCTGTAAGGGATTGGGTTATTGTTTTTCATTTCCCCCTGCTTTTTGAAACATCAACCTGCATACTGCAAACCCCAACCTTTTCAAGCTAGAAAGAATATAGCGCAGGGCAAAGCACCTCTGGCACTGCTTGTCACTTTATAGTGGAAAGTCAATTACTGGAGGCAGGGGTTTGGCTGCTCTTGGAAGCAAGCTTGAACTTGATCTTAATTCAGCTCAGGACTTTTTCAGTGGCGGTCACAGTCCTAAACAGCTATTTAAACCTACCCAGATGCCTTAAGCCAAACACTCACACAACCTAATTTTATAAAGCTTTTGATCTCTCATCCTGGGCAGCCTTGTCACTGTTAAAATGAATTAAAACTGAAATTGTCAGGCACTTGGCCTGATACTTTAGGTGAACTATCGTGTACTAGATTGCTTGCATGGTATCAGCACATTTTGGAGAAGGATGCTGTCTCCCCTCTTCCCCTCCCATTGAAAGCCAAGTCCTGAATCGTCTCTCTCACAGAGGGAGGTTTAATCCACCATGAATCCTCCCAACTCCAGGTAAAGCTGGGCTTGGGGAAGGAAGGGGAAGGTGTCGATGACACTTTTGTGCTCATCACTGATCTTTGCCCACGTGCAGCTTAGACAGGCTCCATCATAGAGGCACATGCTCTTGGGAGCGTCTTGGTGCCTTGTACCCCAGGCACAGACACCCTTTGGCAGAGGGCTCCCAGTTCTGTCCTGGCTGGCACTACGAGGTCCCACGCTGCTAATACCAGCACGCACAGCATGACAAGAGTTGCTGAACCCCACCGGCACCTCTCCCTTTGGGAACTCTGGACAGAGGTTTGGATATATTCTTTCCAATTAAATTTGCAGTGGTAGAAGAAAGGGTTATTAGTGACTTTTCCATGTGGAATGGGCAGTCCCAACCCGTCTGCAGCCCAGCCTGGGCTCTGTGCCCCAGCTGCGTTTCACAGAATCACTAAGGTTGGAAAAGACCTGTAAGATCATCAAGTCCAACCATCATCTAACACCACTATGCCCACTAAAACCATGTCCCACAATGCCTCATCCACACGTTCCTTGGGTGCGTGGCACCATGCAGCGTGGCACTGGCTGCAAGAGGGTCCCCACTTTTCCATCCCTGAAGGCAAAGCAAACAAAATGAGAAAAGCGGCAGCCAACACCCCAGAACACACACCTGGCATAAGTTAGAAAGGGCACAGGCACACTTTATGTGGGATGCAGGCAACACTCAGTTAATTAAGGCTCATGCTGTGGTTTATTACACATCTGTTCTTCAAGGGAGGGAAAAGGTGGGCTGAAGTCTTACTGTGAATTTTTTTTTCTTGCTTTGACCTGAAGTTAGGCTGGAGGTAACAGCAACCTTTCTGTTTAGCACTCTTAGTTACTTGTACACATGGAACAGGCATTTCATCTACTGCACACGCTTGGCAATAGAGAAAGAGAGGACATATTTTTCTATTAAGGTAATAGAGGTATATTGGGAATGACAACAAAAATTGAATATAAGGTCTAACAAAATGTATTCCCTAGATCCTACTAGACTCTACAGGCTCAGAAAATGTCATGAAAACAGATTTTAACTATGGCATTCTTTGCTTCTTAAACTATATGAGAAGAGGAGGAGTAAAATGTTTGGTTGGTTTTTTTCCTGAGGAAAAATACTTCTCAGAAAAATTCTAGACCTTCCACATATAGAACATGTAAAAATGATTGCAATTCACTTTATGAAATCGGCCAGAGCTGTTCAAGGGACAATTGCATGTTGGTAAATTCCCTGTGAGATGTACCTTTCAGGCGTGATGCGCATCCCTTTGCAAACAGCTAACATGGGGTTGCTGGTTCACTAAGCCATGAAGAACAGGCATAAGCAAGACAGAGTCAGTGTGCTGATTATCTGCACAGAGGTGAATTGGATCTTTAGGGAATGGATGGCTATTCTTTTTATAACACTGACCTGAGATACCGCTGCAGCTCTCTACAGATATAGGTGGGCAGACCTGTGAAAAAAATCCAGATTTATTAGCCTCCTTATAATCATCTCCACAGGTAGAGGATGTACATTTGACCTGGCCTCCCCTATCCTTCTCCACCCAAGTATGTGTGCAGTTTATTTCACAAAATGAACAGGAGCAAGGAAAAGTCACTCACCACACAGAGAACACCTGCAAAGTTATTTCACAGAACTTTCACTACCACGGTGGCTTTACTGGGGTCTGTAATTCATTTCTTGATAAAGGCAATAAACCATATGGTGGAGACCATGAAACCTTTACTAGGACTTTTTGCATCTTTTTTAGGGCTGTTTGAGACATTTATGTATGTGTCCTCACGTTGGTTCTTGCTCCCTAGACTACCCTTGTCATGGGGCTTGAATGGTAGAATTGTATCAGTTCTGCTGTGTCTGGTGCTTTACCATAGTTTAAGGGTCCAAACTTCAACCATTTTGAACTTACTCTTTCTTATTTGACTGTACCTAGAAGCTGGACGTGGACAGAGCCTGCCTGCTCATCATATTCAATGTAGGGTTTCTCTATGGGGTATTTATCAGGGCATCATCAGGGGAGCTCCAAATGACTACAGTGATAGAAGCTGAAATTGTTTCCCTTCAGGAGACTGCATAGAGGACATGGCACACAGGCTGCATGCATACTCTGCATGTATTTACCCTGTCAGGTTTTACACATCTACCGCATCGAAGTGCCGCTGCTAGAAAACTGAAGTGATAAGCAACAACAGCTTTCAAGGGGGAACGTGAGTTGAACAGTGTTGCCTTTCCTGCCTTTGATAAAGACCTTGTGTCAGGTTTTTTAGGAAATTTTGACTTGCATCAGCCTCCTGAATCTGACAACTTGACTCTGTAATCTGGACATCCAACCTTCAGCTGAATATATCTTCCCTTTGGGACCTTCTTCTCTAATACAAACAGTAAATTCAGACTCAATCTTATATGCCTCCAAATTGCCTGCTTTTATTTAAGATGCCTTTGACAACAGTTTTATGAAATAGTGCTATTAGTGCAGAAGTTGTGTGACCTGCATAGAGCTGGTCAACCGTAATGTGGGGGAGAACTTGCTAAAGGTTTTTGAAGGTTGTGTGTATTATATTATGAGTATTATACCCTTTTGTCTATAAAAATGAGGCTTTCTCAAATCTACTCATGTCACAGATCTTCACTGAAACCTCAGTCAGACTCTAGAGAGTATAAAAAAGGTGGCAAGATTTACGTGCATTCATAGCCTTGCATTAGTGATGTTACTCCTGGTCAGGAGCTCAGGCTGTAGCTGGAGTTAATAGCAGAAAGGATGAACTTGAATCTTAATCATTATGTGGTTATTAGCCTGTTTGAAGTTTTTTCACCCTATTTGCTTGACAATGCCTAACAGAATGCTGTTTCTCCAGGTTGTCTTTGACCTCAATTTCAGTTTAATTACTTCCCACCAAAGGAACTTCCCTCATTTATGCTCTGAACCTGGTTAATAAACACATGCACTTTTGGTTTTCTTAAACAATTTGCACAATTAGGTTTCTTTGCTGCCATCAGGGATAGCAGTTTGTGTGTCTGCAAAGGGAAGTACTCAACAGGAAACATGGCACAGCGGCCATGTATTTGAGATGAACTTCAGTACACTTGGGATCTTGACTTTGTTTTCAGTGCTACTTTGAGGCTTGATTTAGTCTTTTAGATATAGCACTGAACTAGAATTGGCAATTGCACAGTTCAATGAAATTTAATTTGGTCAATTTAATTTTCACAGTTTTGTTTTTATACACCTTGTGACTTAATCCATCTTGAGAAAACAATAGTATGGTTGGAAACGTATACCAAACTGATAACTCTCATATGAAAATCAGTAGAAACAATATTTTTAAAGGAGGTCTATTTTTAATATGAAATTCTCTATAGGAGAAAAATAAGGCTATTTTGAATTTTCAGTGAAATTTCAGGTTCAGACAGCCTAAGTATGCTTGAGAAGAGCCCAAGCCTCTGAAGTGTTTTTACTCCTGATCGGTTCCTTCTCTCTGGGTAGATGTAAACAAAACTACTCTCTTGAGGGACTCTGCATGTTGAGTTCATTCCTACTTGCCTCAGAGCTCTGTCTTACTTGCACAGTTTTAAAAACTGAATCTGACGAAACCACTGATTTCACATCAGGGTTAAACAAAGGTGAATAAGTTAAGGCTTAGGCTTGAATTTTAGATTAGGACTATCTCTCTTTCAGGCTGGAAACCAGAAAGAAAAAGATACCACCTCATTTTAAATAAATAACTTGGGGACAGGTAGAGAGTACAGCTGTTTCTTTTTTTGGAAAGCTTCTTATGTCTCTAGCTGGGTTAGCTTTGTAGTTAACTGTCTCAGCCCTTGTACTTCACCTGAGGAAAGCTATACTCTGCATGAGGGTAGAGCAATGAAATTCACAGCAAATGGGTTGGTTCTCTGAACTGCATCCTAGGAGTGCTGTCCTGCTGCATAAAAACCCCACACTTAGCAGTGCATGTGCCTATTTGGCTAAATTATTAAAATACATACCTCAAAGAGAAGGAAATTTATCAAAGGATGAAGCATATGGCCAACTTTATGTGTTCAGTAAGGTCTGATCCAAAATCTAATGAGGAAGGTGCAGTACATTTCTGTGTGATTTGAAGGGCTTTGGCCCATGTCAATGTCAATGGCTTGACAACTCGGATCAAATTTCTGTGGACATTCACATGCCTGATGATGCAGATGAATGCTTAGGGGGGTCTTTTGCCTGGCCTTAGCAGGTTTGGTGTCTAGCCGTTACTGGCAGCAGTAGAAGTTAGATACCTAATTCATCATCTTTGCACAAGCGTCCCCTTTTTCCAGGAAGAAAGGTGTTCGTCTCTCTGTCAAATAATTTCACTCTTGGCCTGTCTCAGCAAGACTCCAAATGTGATGTGGATTCATAAGGGTAAACGCCTGCACCAACAACTGAATTTCCAATTATGAGTAACTGGGTAGTCCAAGAATTGAGTGGAAGTCTTAGTTAATCACGTAAAACTGAGAGAGTTTCATGTTCTGTGACCATATATTGTGCCAAGTCATGGTGTAGCTCTTACTGTTTGTTCTCCAGCCAGTGTCTTTTTGGATGCTGCCTGTGGCTGAGCCATGGTCCTTCTGTGAATGAGCAGACCTTGTTCCCAGCCAGAGAGGTTACTTGAGAGTGACACAGCTGCTTTTTGGTGTCTGCCTGGGCGTCGTACTGTTGTGCAGCCAGTCATGGGACCTGGTCCTGGAGCCACCACTGAGCCCCCACACAAATGCTGGATCGGGGAGGGGAGGGCTGCACCCTGGATCCAAGCACCGAGTGCTGCCTCTCTGCTATTTAACGTCTGCCTCTATTTTCGCTCTTCTGTGCTCTCTCTAAGCAATGGTGTGTTCGATTAAAAGGAATGTGCTGCCAAAATTGAAACATATATCTATATCTATTTATATATATAAATGCCTCTCTCTTCTGACTGCATACATAAGAGAAAAGCACTTACACATATCACGTGAAAAGAGAAATAATTTGGTGTTTGACTGCACATCAGGCTTCCCAAAATGCATTCTCATCAGACATTCAGGAAACGTTAGGGTTTTATTACCAAGGGAAGGCTTTTACTTTTATTATTTTTGTAGGGGAAATTGTTCTGGATTCTATAAAATGCGATCTTCTAACCAAAGAGACTGTTTTGAAACCTTTGGCATGAAAGAAATTAACATTTGAGTTTCACAGCTTTTACAATTGCAGAGATTGTCTCTAGTTAGCTGCTGTGAAGCGGGAAGTTCTTGTTACGTTTGTTTGTTTCCAAGCACCAACCTCAGGTTCAAGGCACTCATGTTAATACACTAGTACAAGATGATGGGAAAGCATTCAAAAATATTTGCACACTTCACTGATGCCCCACAAAGTGGTTTATCTTGCCTGGTGATGCTAAAGCCGTCAGCCCATATTTAAGTTGCTGCCCAAAACAGAAAGGGAGAAGATGATCATAAACGCCTCCAGCCCCTTTTGGCTCCCTCACCAATTCCCTTTTGGAGTTCCCACATCTTCTTTTCTTACCTTTATTTTCTCCTCTGCTCTAGACTCTCCTTTCTTCATTTAAATTATCTGTTCTTATACATATGTAAGTCTCAAAACCCTTTGTGATGTTCCCATTCATGGTCCACTTTCCTGTTTCACCCATACGCTTTTGGTCCCTGTTCTCTTTCCACATTTGGTTAGTTTGGCTCTACCAATCCCTCTTTTATTTTTTTTTAGCATTTATTCTGCCACAACAGACAAAGTCCCCATCTTTTCCCAGGAACCCCAGGAGACCTGACTGTACCTCTATTTCTCCCTTGTCTTCCACTGCAAACCATGAATTAAACCCTTATGGTTCGTTGCAAAGCAGTTCTGCAGCATGGAAGAGGTAAACACATCAGGGCATTTGTACCCTCACCTTCCTGCAATGCCCTCTCCTCCTGCACTGCTCTAGCATGGGAGCAGATGTGATATCTAGAGATAGGGGTGCTTTGGGGTGCATTTGCCCTTCATCTTCCTTCCTTTGTAAAGCAGGATGGTGTCAGCTTGACAGCATCTGTCTGCAGCAGGTGTAAGTGCTTCTGTAGCCAGCTCCTAGGCAGGAAAAGCAACTTCCATTTAGGTTAAAGCAGTACAAAGAGTAGTGATAGAGATGTAGTCTAAAGATATGCTCTGTGTGAAGTGCTCTTAACTAGATGCCTGATCCAGCATCTGTTAATTTAATGGGCAGTCCAGGGATGGCTGGAGTAGGTCCCCCATGGGGTCTTGGATCATCAGCCATCCCACAGCTCTGCAGGCTCTCTGCTGCCAGGGAGACCACTCGGACCAAAATGATGATCAAAGGGCCCAATTCTCTTCATCAGCACACACCAGTTCATCTGTCTGACATCCCATCTCTTTTATAAGCCCTGTAGATGTGGAAGGCTCTGTTTTGAATGTAGTTGGAGTATTGTACCGTTTGAAGGATCCCAGAGTCTCTGAGACAGCTCTCCAGCTATCGCAGACTGTGTGTGTGTTACCAAAAATTGTAACCAAGAAAACTCTCCAAACCAAATGATAGTTTAGAAAGCCGACACTGGTTTATTGCAGCGCTGGGTGCATGGGGGATTTTTCCTCCTAGCATGCACACCCAGTTGAAATCATGACAAGTATTTAAACAGTTAACAAAGTTAGTTACACCTACTGCTCCCCACCCCTCGATGAACTATTGGTTAGTATCTTTCTTACTTCATCTTAAAGATACAGTTGTCCTTTAATTCACTGTGCATGCCCAGAGAGTAGGGGGCTTATTTGGGTTGGGGGCTTTTCTAGCTCGGAGGTGTGGTTTTTAACATTATAATGAGGTAGGTCAGCATTAGGACACCCTTTTGGGGCATTTTACTGACTTTGTTGTTTGGTATGTAAACAATACCAAGTCTTAAGGTTGTGTATCAGATGTTATCAAGAGACCCAGAAGCTCCTCCAAGGTGCTATATCTCAGTACATTGTTTATCTCCAGGTAAACAACATCAACATAACCCAAAACAAGCAGTCACCACAGCCAGCTCGTTTCCAGGAAAACTAATGCATATTTCAGTTCATCTGACACAATATCTTCTTAACTTATCTGTACAAAGTTTGCACAAAGGGGTCTGTTCTTTGTATGCTAAATAAATTTTGGTATCATGTGCATCTCTAGGTGTGTATGTACACATCATATTGTTTAACCTTTTCTTATAATTATCAAGGCTTTTTTGCTTGACTAAATTTCATCCTATAATGCACAGCTATATCTGCTGTTCCAGTATCCTCTACCTTTTAAATTTCCATTTGCTTAATTCTTGTGGAAACAATTATTCTCTCCACAGTTTTTCATCCACCTGTACAGTGATTGTCAATATGTTCTAAATATCCCATTTTCTGCCCAATTACAGAGACAATGATTTCTAGGTACAAGAATGTATTGGTTTGCGTGGTAAGGTTTTGGTAGTGGAGGGGCAACATGGGTGGCTTCTCTGAGAAGCTGCTAGAAGCTTCCCCTATGCCTGATGCCAGCTGGCTCCAAGTCAGACCCACCGCTGGCCAAGGCCAAGCCCATCAGCGATGGTGGTAGCACCCCTATGATAACATATTTAAGAAGGGCAAAAAGAAAACTGTGCAACTGCAGCTGAAGAGAAGAGTGAGAATATGTCAGAGAAACAACTCTGCAGACACCAAGGTCAGTGAAGAAGGAGAGGAGGAGGTGCTCCAGGTGCCAGAGCAGAGATTGCCTGCAGCCCGTGGTGAAGACCATGGTGAGGCAGGCTGTCCCCCTGCAGCCCATGGAGGTCCACAGCAGAGCAGATATCCACCTGCAGCGTGTGGAGGACCCCACGCCAGAGCAGGTGGATGCCCGAAGGAGGCTGTCACCCCATGGGAAGCCTGTGCTGGAGCAGGCTCCTGGCAGGACCTGTGGACCACTGCAGAGGGGGGGAGCCCACGCTTGGACAGGTTTGCTGGCAGGACTTGCAAACCCATGGTAGACCCATGCTGGAGGAGCAATCTGTTCCTGAAGGACTGCACCCTGTGGAAGGGACCCATGCTGGAGCAGTTATTGAAGAACTGTAGCCCATGGGAAGGACTCAAGTTGGAGAAGTTCATGGAGGGCTGTCTCCCATGGGAGGGACCCCATGCTGGAGCAGGGGAAGAGTATGTGGAGTCCTCCCTCTGAGGAGGAAGGAGCAGCAGAGACAAGGTGTGATGAACTGACTGCAACCCCCATTCCCCATCCCCCTGCACAGCTGTGGGGGAGGAGGGTGAGAACTTGGGAGTAAAGTTGATCCTGGGAAGAAGAGAGGGGTGGGGGGAAGGTGTTTTTAAGATTTGGTTTTATTTCTCATTATCCTACTCCAGCTTGATTGGTAATAAATTAAATTAATTTTTTTCCCCAAGTCAAGTCTGTTTTGCCTGTGATGGTAATTGGTAAATGATGTCTCCCTGTCCTTATCTCAATGCATGAGCCGTTCACTATATTTTCTCTCCCCTGCCCAGCTTATGAAGGGGGAGTGATAGAGCGGCTTTGGTGGGCACCTGGCATCCAGCCAGGGTCAACCCACCACAAAGAGATATGTGGAAATATTTCAAGTTCTGCCCTGGTGGTCTGATGTTCAATCCTATGTACAAAAAAACCCGGGCAGCTGTCAAAAAGAAAAAGCACAAATTACTTGTTCTAGTTTATACATTTCCATTCCTGGTTTCTTAGAGATTTCTGTACTTCTTTCAGAATAATTTCATTTTAACATCTAGAGTGTATTTTTTTGCTCTGTAGTGCACCAACTTCCAAGCCTTATTGTATGTATGTCTTATATCTGTAACCACAAAGGCGTTTTCCATCTTTCTTGTAATACAACTGTGATAAAGACACAGCAGTTGATCAGTAATCAAGTCCTTCTGAAAACTGTCGTTTTCCTTTATTCTGATCTGAAACTGAGCTTGCATTGAACAATGTTAGATAAAGGTGAAGTCTCTAGAGGTAGATCATACAGTAGCAGGACAGGTATCATCTGAGGAGGACCCAATGAGCTGAAAAGAACAGCAGCAGAAGAAACTCACTTAATTTGACATAGCTATGAATATTTAACATTTTATAAGCAAATACAGAAATGCAGGTGCTCTAGGAAGTACAGACTGTCTTCCATGAGTTGTCTCTGTGAACATGAGAGATGGAGAAGGCTGGGGAAGAGAAACAGCAGCTCATGCAAAGATTGTCTAACCTTTATAGAGCAAACCTACTGTAAGAATTGAATTCCTAGTTTTTACGTTGGGTACTACAATATTGAGCTGGATCACACATGCCTTGCAATAGATGCTCAAGTTTTTAATACATACATGGAGAAAAGTGTTCCTCCACATATGCTTATTGCTTACATGCCCTGTCTTCTCCAGTGTCTCTGAGCAGAATAGCAGCAGAGTTAAGACATGCTGGGATGCCTTGGACACCCCAGCTCCTACTGAAGAACGACAGGCCCCACTTCTCTTTGGACGCTGAGAGCACAGACAACAGTAAAAACCATCTCAAAATATTCCGTAGTGGGGTCATTCTTAAAACACTAACCTATCTTCATACCATGCCTGAGATAACCCAAAACTGCAGAAACTACTCTGTGTCCCCTGTTGCTCTTCTTAGCCAAGTAGTTCTTGTTGTGCCTCTTTCTGGTCACAGCTTAAATTTAGGCACTTTGACTTAGGTCTTGCATTCACTGATGTTTTTAAGACAGCTGCCATTTTCTCTTTGATTTCTCTTAACATTAAGAACTAAGTAAGTAAGAAGATATGGACTCATTTTCTTCTTCCTTCTTTTCCCCTGATGGAACAAAATAGGAACAGAGGCTGAGAGAGGAATCCATATCACTTGTTATCCTGACAGTGCTACTCTGTGCAGCACCTCAAAATTTCCTACTCTTCCTTTCTTTGGGTGTGCCCACCCAAAAGAATGAGAGAAGGAACCTCACTCTTGAACACCCTGCAGATGCTACCAGGGTCTCAGCTGAGAGCCAGGAAGGAACTGTTGAGCCCTCCTTCTTACATGCACCCAATTTATTGGTGTGAGGTTCAAGAAGAGGGAGCAGGAAGGAGCCCATCTTCACCACGAGCTGGGGCCCAGCATAGCAGACAGAGGTCATACAATGCCTTCTAGGGGGTGGCATTGTCTCTGAGGCTTTCACACCCCTTTCCGTTTCCCATTCCTTTCTGCATCAAACTTTCCCATACCCCTCAGGTTCTAAGTCAGACCCCAAGTTCATGCTGCCTTGTGGGTTCTCTACATGGATTATTGCTGCTTTTCTTCTTTTCCACCCAAGTCCTGTAAAATTTGTTTCAGGAAGACAAAAACCACTTTTTGCATCGTGTTTAAGCTTCACTAAGAAAAATAATCACCTTGTATTGTTTCTTTTGCCCCTCGTATTGCCCCTGTCATATAATTTTAACTCCTTTCAGAGGTCTGGGATTCTTCCTATTAAGTGCCTGCCCCCATTCTTGGCAAGACTAATAGCTTGCAGATAATCGTGACCACAGAAGCTTTCTGTGTGCTTTGTGACTGGGCAGAACAGTCCTTTCTTGCCACAATTTACAATGCAGATTATTGAGGTTATTGATGGGTTCATTCGTTTGACACCTTCAGGCTATAATGTGGCATCTGTTAGCAAATACTGACTTTTTTTATGGTGATGTGATGGCTGTAGTTTTGATACAAAACAAGGGTCTGGCCACAAGATCCTCACCTCCTCCGTGTACATTTAAATACAAAATTGTAACCATTCCTTTCCATGGCTGAGACATACAAACTTGAAAGCATGAGGATGGTTCATAAACAGCTTAAGCACCCGACCTTGTCCTAGGTATGGGCTCTTGTCCATTGTATGCTAGAGTACCTGTCTTCTCACATGATTAGCATAAGACTGGCTTCACATTATTATCCCTGGTTGACAAATCCTGTTTAAGGGTTACTTGTCCCCAATCTCTCATGATTCCCCTCTCCTTGGAGGTTAAAATACCTCAAACAACCTTCTCTCCGTCCAAACAGTTTTTTAAGTGACAATTAGAAAGCAAACCAAGATCTGTATCATATAACAGACCCATTTCTGTGCATCCAGACACATAGTTCAGCTGATGCAAATATGGGATTGGTAGGGGAGTCTCTGTAGCAAGCCCCAGCCAGGGCAGAAGAGAGCCTGACCTGCCTTACATTGCTTCTGTTGCCTGTGGAATTGCAACAGAGGATCGCAGCCTAACAGCATCCTCTCTAAACAGGGATCCCCTGCTGCATGACAAGTCCACATACCCTCTTTCAATAGTGAAAAACATCAGTATCCCTTATTCTATGTGCCAAGGGTCAAAATATAAAATGAAAACTCTTATCCACACTCCTCTTGTGCCATGTCTTTATTGCACTGATGGCACGCGGAGCATCTGCTGCCCCGCTGGATTTCGGTGGTGGCTGGGAGTGTTCTGCGCACAGAAAGAATCAAAGCCAGAGGCTGCAAACCCACCAGGATGAGGTCCTGCTTCCCGATGGGCAGGCAGCAGAGTACTGCTGCCTCCAGGTGTACTGTGGAAGCTAATGCTGTACTTTCCATCAAATTACAAGAATTGGGAAAGCATTGCCAAAGCAGTCTCTTTATTCTGTCGAACACTGTGCTGAAACAGATGGCTATTAAACAAGAAGTTTGTTTGTTTGTTTGTTGAGTAAATAGATTACACTGGTCTCAAATAGCACTCTTTAGCCCCCAGTGGAACAAATCCACTTATCTGGGAGAAACTTCTGCTATTTCTCCTTTTGAGTTTTCTGATTGGGAGATACCCAGCTATAATTCACAATTATCACTTTGGGCTTTTAATAACATGCCATAATCTTCTGACTAACAAAATGAGGTGTGGACTTTTTTTTTCACAATGACAATGATAGCAATTAAAGATTAGACAGACTTATAAAAAGAGTGGGGAATGAATGCTCCATCGCTTGAAATCTTTAAATCAAGAGACTGTCTTTATAAAAGATATTGTCTGTATCAGCCAATAGCGTGAAAATAGATGAAGGAACCACAGAGAGGAATTCTATAATTTAGGTTATGCAGAAGGTCGAATGAGATGGCCATAATGATCCCTTCTGGTCTTAACCTATCAATCAAAGGGCATTAAATTTCAATCACTGAGCTGGACATGTGATTATGCAAAATAGAAGTGCAAGGATTTCCCGGCTTGTAAAGGGAGAACCTGGAAGGAATAGTAACCCTCGGATAAAAATATTATGCTGACCTTCTTTCAGAGCATCTACAAAGTTACAGTGGATCCTCTTAAGGTTAGTAGAAGTATCTTGGTTATTCCACCTGAGATGAATGCTTAGAATGGTGTAGATTATGAATGTGCAATTGAGTCTATGACCTGAAACAACTGTCTCCTGGTGTTTGGAAACCCTTCTGCATTTAATTACAAAATAGACAATGAAAGATTGTTGTGGAGTTGTTCAAGTATTTTAAAGAAGCTTGTCTTTGTCTCACCACTAGCCTCAAGAATCCTCTTTCTTCCACTGCACTGTGAAATGACATCTGCTCTCTGTTGGATCTCTGGGTCTAGAAATTCGAGAATAGGATTTCCCCATGACAAGATGCAGCAAAAGGAAAGAAAGCATATTCAGTTTGTCTGTTGGCTGGAGCTGCTTTTAAAAGCAGAGGGATGTGTGGGTGGAGGATATGAGAAGGATATTTTGTACTGGTATATACATGTATAAACAGCCTTTCAATGATTTGTAAAGAGCTGAACTGAACAGCACCCAAGAAATATACAATTTTTCCCTAAACCTCCAACGTTTGAAAGCTGGTGGGTTCAGCTCATGATAACTGTTTTCATCAGTAGGGCCACAGACCAAATGTTTTTTAAACTGTCCTTCAATCAGTGTAATTGATTGGAAGCCATTGATTAAACAGTCATGTGGACCAGTGCTGACTACTTCAGTTTAGAAGGGGGTGGGCAGGAAATGGGAATTGCCAGCATCTACATGTACATGTTAAATTGTATTGTCAATCAGATGGCCAAAGGCTTCAGTGTGTTGTCTGCGAGACATGAAGAAGAGAATGATGTTTGTAGCAGGTAAAGTTGTCCTGGAGGTTGCAAAAGCATCTCAATTTCTTTTTGTCTTGCTCTGCTATCCTACTTCAAACTTTTCTTGGGTTTGTACTGCACTGTATGTCAAAGGAAAGCATCCCCATTACAAAAATTCTGTGCCAAGCTAAGTCTTTTGGGTGGTTGCCACTGTGTAAGGGAACATGTATGAAGGTGGTTGTAAGGCTTTATGAGATCTTTTCATACAGAAATTATGCACTCTGTTGGGGCACTGGAATTGCTGCATCGCTGAAGGATTCAGCTGCTCAGCAATGCATCGGTTTTAAAGGTTCAGTGAGCATGAAGTTAGTCATCTGTAGACACAGTCTTTCATGTATTTTCTAGATCTAAGTCAGGAATAGGATATTGAACCTTGATAGTTCTTTCTGGGGGAAAGCATTGTGGGCCTGTAAGATGATAATTATCTAGGCAGAGCAAGATTTCTCCTGTGGTTCTTTGGGTGGTGATGGGATTTCCCTGGAGGTGGAAATGAGAGCAGATATAGCTAAAGCAACCACATTGGCTGACTATGAACTAAGACAGGATTGGACAGACGGGAGGCCTGAGAAAAAGAGAGGAATGGAAGTGGTAACTTGCTTCCTGCCAAGAAGAATGACCAAGAAAGAAAGAGGTTGATTCACTGAGAAACTCCTTAGTTGGGAGAGAAGCAATATATATCAGGGATGGTTAGTAAAGAGAAGAAGCTATGGGGTGAACCCCAGAGAACTCTAATGTAAATCTAAAGGGCATCAAGGAAAGCTAGAAAGCACACTGGCCTAGCACAGTGGGAACCCACCCCAACACAGCCTCATGAAAATCCTTTTTGGGTGACTTTTTCACAGGGTTGTATGATCTTTGATTTTTCATTGGGAATCAGCACTGTCACAACTGTAGTTGGTGAAAGATTTTTGGAGTGCATTGATGGAGTTCATAGATTTTTGCCATTGCAAGCAATACTTTGCTTTCAAATCAGACTCTGAAACACTAGTCCCAGAGTCTACTATTAATTCCTGATGTCATTGAGAGATGTCTTCTCTGTCTGTGATGCACTGACATTTATGTTATAAGGCACTGACATGATTAGAACTTTGATTTGATTTTCTAGCCAACATGCTTGGCCCAGGATTCCCAGGAGCTATGTTTAAAGTTAGATTCCTAAATCCATGTTTTAGTCATCTAGTAAATGAAGTAATTTTTTAAGATTCTTAATGCCTAGTTCAGTAGTTACCAGCTTCTCAACTCTTTCTTTGACCAGGCCATTTATTTCAGTGCCCAGTAAGGTTACCAACTGTTGTAACTCTTGGCCTTCCTCCCAAGAAGGGCCCTTCAGTACCATTCCACATAAAGCTGAGGAAAGCTGGATATGCTGCAAAACAGGTAATTGCTCTGTTCACAGTCCTTCCTCCTCTGTTTTACCACAGCGTAACTCCGTTATGTGTGAAATCTGCAGTCTTCACCTTAGGGGTATAGAGAGTCACCCGGGAACGCAGCAGGCATAGATCAAAGGAGCGAGACTGGTAACAGTAAGGGATCTGAAGCTTGTAGCAGAATCTTTTCATGACCTCCTCCAAAAAAAGTAGGTGTTCCTCTATGCAGTCATTCTCAGAAATATCTTCAGAGTTTTCAGTTCAGCCTGATTTGACTTTCTAGACACCAAATTTGATACCTACCTATTAGCTGAGTGACCTGGTTCTCCTACCTGTATTGGATGGCCTCTTGAAATGTATCTGATGTTTCCACCAGGAGTAAGGAGTAAATGAGGAGAGTAACTAGGCTAGATGAGGCAATAAAAATATACTTCTCACTCTCCAGACTGAAATACTACAGCTCTTTCTGAATTCATGCCCTTTTTTACACTGGGATGTTTACAAAGCATCAGAAGATTTTACTCTTTAGATCTAGGGTGCCTAAAAAGAGGTGTACTTTACACCAACTACAAAGGACCTCAGAATCAGACCTTACATGTTTAATCTGGAGGTGCAGGGGCAGACTGTTCCCCTGCTCATGCTTCAGTGCATTAACTAATCTTTAAAGAACAGGGATTAAAGAGAAGCTTTGCTCATGATCAGGTTAGCCCTGGCTGTCTAGCCCTGGCGGCACAAATTCATTTAGATTCCTCGGAGGCGTGTAGTACTGATCATTGTCCAGAGGCAGGATACTGGACTAGGTGGACCATAGGTGTGAGCCAGGGCCACAATCTCCAGGTAAATTCCCACTGCAAACTTATACTTCTTTCTTGGTTTTTTATTCCTTCCATGTGTGTCATAATTTGTTCTGTCTGTTGGTGTATTGATATTGGTGTGCAATAATTTGAATGAGTTGAGTTTTTGCCTACTCTTACTTAGTGCTCGTCTTTTCTCTGACGCTGTCTAGGAGCCTCTTCAACCAAGGGAGGCAGAAGAAAATGTGTGTGTCTGTGTCTGGAGGGCTGGAGAGAGGAACCTGCCAGTAAATGGTAAAGGCTGATCAATCCTCCTGAGTTCTTTTATCTTAATTCAGGTTTTATTTAGACCTTCCAATACCGTTTAGTACAAAGGGAGAACTACTTCTTGCCACCAGCATTAGAAATAATAATATTTAACACAGTAAACCTTTGTACATGCTCTATTTTTTGTCATTCAAGTTACTAAAATATAGCAAGGGAAAATTATTCTAGTATTGAATAGCATGAATGGAGCTGACAGCGTTATTGTATTTATCTATCTCTCCCTATATAGATAGAGATATATACAACTTCCCTGTAACATTTCAGGCATCAGCACCACCTGAGAGCTCTTTGCAGCTACAGCTCTTGCATTTTGCAGTAAAATTTATCTCCCTGTCCCTTTTCCCTCAGCTTCCCCCACCTCCAGAGAACTGACATGCTTTCCACTGACAAATGTTGAGTGTAGCTCCTAAGGATTTAGCATGTCAGGCTGTGTCTACACAGCTTAGGTTTCTATTATTACGCAATGGCTTAGAAGGCAGTGCTTTGCCACATAATTACAGAGCCAATCTGTATTAGGACCAGGAGTTTGGATGCCTCTTTCTGTACCAACTATTCGCCTCCCACCCACTCAAGCCTCCTCCCCAACACTCTTACTTGTTTAATAGCTTCTTTTCGTATCCTTCTTTCCTCTGGTTTCTGATTTTCATTCCTTTCCTATGCTACATACTTGTTTATTTCAGAAGTGAGGGATCTGACTGAGTCGTGCCTGCACAGATTCCTATGCAGCGCAAAGCATTTGCTGTATGTTGCATCGTCAGAAGAGGTAAGAAGAAATTCCTGAAGCTGCCTGCTAGTTCTCTCGGGTTTTTCTCTGTCTCTTTTTTTTTTTTTCTTTTGGTGTGTGCACATTGCTTGTCTTACAAGCTGTGCAGGCTCTGCCATCTAGAGCACTTCGTGAGATCACTCCAGTTTGCTGTTTTTCCTTTTTCCATCTCTGTGTGTATGTGTGTATCTCCCTGTCTCTCTTCTCCCCTCCACGATACAACTCGTCCCCCCTCCCCAACACACACGCACATACACAGAAGCTGGGCTTGCTAGTATGAACTTGAAGACTTGCGGTACCAAAATGCATATGTTACCTTGGGGTGCACTAGGATCTGAATGCTTGAAAAGCCTGCAGGCTGCTTAGTCCTCCCAAGACCGGGTTTTTTAAACCAAACAAGAAAAGAACAAGTTATTCACTTTTTTCCTTCTTTTTTTCTTTCTTTCCCTTTTTTGTGCTTTGGATATTACTGAAAAAGGAGTCTCAGGGATTCACACACTTGGACTTTACTGAATCAGGCTGCATCTGACAAACAATCTACTCTACGTTTTGGTTTGCTAGAGATCAACCAGGATTTTTCTGATTATATCTCCTTTTGAAAAAAGGATGCATGGCATAGAAAGAAGGTCTAAGTGCCTATCTGAGACTATTTTACCAAACCTGGGATAAATGTTACTTCTCAAAGGTAAGTGCCAGATTTTTTTCATATGTAGATATAAATTACATAGCTATAATATAAACTATATATAGATATGTTCACAATTTATATACAGTTACCTCTGATGACAAAAAAATGTGGTGTTGTGCATTTTAAAAGCATTGGAGAAATGTATAACTTTGTCTTCCTTTTCACGCTAGCCTAGATAAGATTGTTCATGTAGAGAAATGAATCTCAGTTTGGTTTCTGCTCCTCTCGGCATGAAAAGGCAGTTCAAAAAGAATATTTATTTTTTTAAGTGTCAGTAGGGATATTTTCATGGCAGTTTTGAAACTGTGATGCAAAGAGGTTTGAAAGAAAGGATAATAATTTGGTTTCTAATACAGGAAAAACTGGGCAATAGAGTAAGGCTGTGAAAGTGATTTCAGCTTTCTGGAGGAATTAGTAAATCCTGCAAAGCTAAGGAAGAACTTTGCTGGGCAGATCAACTCTGCTCACAAAAGCAAAGTAAAAGACTGGGGACCTTGGCAAATGTCATGTGAAGAAATGGAAGGCATAGGAACAACTAGAGAAGGGAAGTAAGTGAGCGGTGTGGAAGGGCAGTGGGCACCCACTTCAGTGTCTGCTGTCACAGACGTTGGTGTTCTTGGTAAGGTGATGCCACTGATGATGGACATCCAGAATTGGCAAGGAGGTCATGGAGGGAATGGGGTACGCAAGCAGGTAAATGTTATGTCACGTCTGTCTGACGTCATCAGACATATATGCTCTCTGCAAGACTAAGTGCACTGAGAATTTGGGTGGGGGGAAGCATCTAAATGGCAGCACAGGACAAGATGTCACAAAATGGAAACTGAGTCTCTCCCCGACTTGCGTGGACACATGCACACTTTTGCATCACAAAACAAGTGTGTGACTGAATAAAACAAGAAAGAAGCTGAAGGGGAGAGCAGAAATCAGTGATTAAGTCAACGAGTCCCAGTATGATGGACTAGTAAACTGGAAATGTAAAGTGGTCTGCTGTGGTAATGTATGCAAGGAAGGGTTCTTAAAGTGGGTAACTCCTTCCTGCCTAAAGGAGACAAATAGCATTGATTTAAAGCAAGAATAATTTTTTGCCAGGGCTGATCTAATCTTTCTGGGGCAGTGCCATAGAGCTATTAAGAAGAGTAAGGTTTATTTTAACTACCCCATCTTTGGGATTAATAGGACAGAATAACTCTTCTGATGAGAAAAGACAGGCTTTGAAAGGCAAACAGTAAGCATCACTTAAGTTTATAAAGTCACAGTTAATTAAATTGACACTTCTTAACTTTATTATATAATTCTCACTGGGGATAAGTCCAGCAGACACCACACAATTGGCATTGGTATTTTCTGATCCTTCGGAAAGAGGAAACATTGCCGTGCAGCGTATCAATTTTCTATTGGACCTTGCTGTGTACAGAGGCTGTACTAAGGCAAATTTGAGCTTCTGGTGAGAAGGAAGAGAGACAGATAATGACTTTTACTCTTGCCATGTTTCAGGCTGGTTACAGTTTTCTTGTTTACAGCTTGCCCTGGGTTGGTGGTTAGTGTGCATTGCCTACAGATCGCCACTTGAGCACAACAGAGTGCTTTTTGTGTGCGTTTTGCTCATAGCTGCCTTGTCGCAGCAGCGCAAAGCAGTGCTTCAGACCTTCCCTGAAACTGCTACTAATCCTCAGGGAAAGAGGGGATGCAATAAAAAATAAACAGCAATGCTAGGAAGCAGGAAGAAAAAAGTTGTTATGCTCATCCAAGCCATTTGAACTTATGAATCACAGCAAAGATCTGTATCACCTCTAGGATCAGAGGCAGAGTCTGTCCTGCTCTCCCCAGCACAGCTCTGTTTTCTTTAGGGTCACTCTGGGCCTGGTGTCCCCCGGTATCTGGCTGTGCGGGGCACCGGCAGGCAGGCAAGCAGGCAGCCCCAGGTGCACTGTGCAGGGTGAGAAATGTGACCCATCCTCAGAACCTCCTTTTCTGCTGCCCTCTCTGCCCCATGCAGCTCTTCACAGCATTAGGGCTTCTTGTATAAATTTACATTTGGAACATAACTGATCATTTATCCCGATGGGAAGTGCAAATGGCATACGTAGCCTTCCCCGCAGCCTCTGCTCTGCCTGCTGCTCAGGCGGACCCAAGCTGACAACTCCCTGGCAATCCCTGTCAGAGTGCTCCTGCTCCCTCTCTTTGCAGAGGACTCTGGCCGCTGACTGAACCTTGCAATGTAATGTTGTTAGACCCAGCTGATCCCCTTTTTTTATTATTTTTTTTGTCTTTGTGGACAAAAACCAAAATGGGAAGCTGATTGAAAATTATCAAGGTTTAACTGATAGTAGGCGGCACTATACTTCAGGTGACTTAGAGTCAATCTAACTTCCTGGCAAGGGGTTGCAGACTGATAACCCTGGAGGCTGCATTTGCTATCCACCCACACAGAGGGGAGGGAGGGGGTGACGACAGTGCCTGTTCACCCCCAAACCCCTTTTTGCATTGTGAATGCATTTCAGCCTTGACCTACAAAGATCACCACTGGGAGAGAAAGGGTAGTTTGTTGCAAGTGCATAGTCAGTCTTCTTTCTGGCCTGAGCAATCAGACTTACTTTCTTTGGGTTTGTTGTAGTGTCTTGTCATGTGTTTGTTTTTGTGGAGAGAGTGCTGTGGAGAGGTGTTGGACTGAAAAGCAGTGACACTACTTATGAAAGGGAGAAGGAAGACATCTGTGGCTTCTTCAAGCCAGTCCTGATGACTGTGGAATCCATCGCCCAACGCCAAACAGACCATTGCTCTATACCTTATGTTTCCTCTTTGCCTTCAACTGTTGTGACTAAGGATCTCAACAGCATGCTGGGATTTACTCTGCGTTCAGAGGCACCATGTGCTCGCAGGGCACTGAACAGATTCCAGTCATCAACTGGAACTTGTGACAAAAGGCAAGGTTTCATCTGAGTATGCTGGAATAATAACAAAACCCACAAATCACCCAGTGTGATGCAGCACTTCAGTGAAGGGCCCGCTGTCACTCTGCGCAGCCCACCTCCACCCAGGATGCACAGGAGGGAGGGAAGTTCGTAAGTGGTACTTCTGCTTCTAGGAACTCAAATTACCTTCTGCATGGGTGGCTGCCAAACCCTGGCATGAAATTAACAGTTGTAAACATGTAATTAAAAGGCCCACAGTGATACCACATGGAAAACTGGGAAAAGGGTACGTCATTTAGAAGTATTTCTGCTTCCCTAGGAGCAGCGGTTGTCTCCATACTTAAGAATATTTGCGTGACTGTTTTTCCAATTTTTCCCTCTTCTTGTCATTTGCTCTGTCCTGCCCATGATCCGGATCTCTGATGACATCCTCATCTTCATGGGAAAATATTCGTGACAAATCCAAGACGCCAACTTTGGCATACAAAATGAGCAGCAACAGCAAAAGTCAGAAAATGTCTTTTCAGTAAAAAAAATGCTGATTTGAAAACATGGGAGAAAAGGAAGAGATGTGCTGTCAGAGTCCGGTCCTTTGCAGAGTCCCTATTGACCTACATAGAAGACAGAGCTGAGTGAGATTTTTTCAGTGATAAATGTTCTTGTTTTTCTCAGGAAAATATAGATTTAGCAGAACGAAACATGATTGGGAAATGGTTAGCTTTATGAATTTCCTGACTGAAAAAACTGTAGGGAGAAAATTACCAGAACACCCTATCTCACTTCTTTCTGGAAGATAAATTTTATTTTTTCTTTCCAGTTCATGCATTTTGTATAAAAACTGAAAAAAATTCATACGAAATTTGATCGTAAAAGGGGAAGTGCTCAAATCCCATTTTGGTAAATGACAAGTAAATCTGCCAGTCAAACTGGAACTAAACACTTCTAGCTCATTAGAAGGCTTGCATACTTTCTATCTCAGTTTGGGCCAGGGAAATTGTAAGCACTTTCTTTTCAATTCATGGGACCAGAAAACTTTGGTCTGCCAAGCTTTACCTGGAAGTCAGTTTAGTTGGCCAGGTGGGATTATTCCAGGAGCATCTTGCCAACAAGTGCTGTGAGTTATTTAGGCCTCTGACTGTCTGCTCTTGAGATCATTCTTCCAGCTATGGAAAACTGATGTGCTAACAGGATACGCCAGCTAAATAAGAGTAGACATGAGAGGATGGCTCAGCCATAGTACAAGTGGTACAATTGAGCATTTAGGAGCTTCTGCTAATCGCTCCTCAGCAAGGAACTGGTCTCTAATCTTCCAGCAGATCTGCTATCACTGTGGTGTTATGGAAAGAGGTAAGATAAGGAGAGGGCCCTGGAATAGCAGTAAATCCAAGGTCCCAGACCCTGGTTGGTCAGAAGGTGAGAGGTAGGGCTGGTGCATCCCAGTGCATCCCAACGTAGGTTCTGAGCAGAACAGAAAGCTGGATTAAAGATAAAATCAACAGAAAGTACTTGATGGCTGAAACCATCTTGTCTACTTTAATAGAGTTGATGTTGCACTGAAAATCCCTGGAAAACATGTGTATGGCACTGGTGAGGAAAATTATCAGTGTGACTCTTTCCCTGAAGCCAGAGGAGGTTAGTCAGGGCTAAGGATAAGTCTTTATGTGCAGGACTGAGACAAATTGCTGCAACTGTCCAGTTAAGACTATAGAGTTTGAGTTGACTTAGTTGGGAGGACAGCTTTGGAAGACCTCAATATGATCAAGCCACATGGATTGTGGAGATCAGAGGTGTGACATTGGAGGAAATACACACACTGGTGAGAAAGTAAGGAATTTTTCCTCTCCTGCCTTTAGAGTTGCAATTTGCTTTGGCAGGCTGAGGAGCAAGGGAACTCAAAATGGCACCAGGTGCAAAGAGTCCTTAGCCATTCTCTCGTCATGTCTAAGCTCCTCAGAAAAGCTTCAGTATACATGTCAGTCAGAATGAGTAATCCGTAATAAAAATTAAGAACACGTCAGGAAAAGAAGATGTCTTAAAAATGCCACATCCTCTGTTGCAGAGGCAGGATACATGGGTTGTGATACCAGTGAAAGGGCAGCACCTGTATGTGTACTAGAAAGGAAAAATTGACTGTACCAGAATTTACATCAGATCCCTCTGTTAACAGCCTTAAAAAAATGTATTTGCCCTTTCAGTACAGAATGAAAACAATGAGCAGTGAAATGGCAAAAGGAAAAGTCAAGAGGAAAAAAAAATGCCTGTCATGGCTCACTCAGCAGTCCCTGTCTGGTTTGAAAGCAGCCAACAACAAATGTCTGTCTCGTCAGCGATAAAAATCAAAACCTTCTCAATCATTTCAGTAGTCATTTGATCTCCTTCTCTTTGTGAATATTCCTGTGACTAGGTAAATACATGTGATACTCAGAAAGCTCTGCATGGGTTGTACGTGAAACAAGTGTACTAAACTAAAAAAGAAAAAGGTCAAACTGTATTAATAGAACATAACTTATCTGGACTGAGACCATTTTGATGGTTTCCTAAACTGATGACTAGTTGGCATTTTGTATGAGTTATCTCCAGTGTAATTGAATGTTATCACTGTTGCTGGCAGATATTTACTGTATATTGGTTTTTAAATAAGGGTACAACATTGATTCCTTGCTCTCCAAATTATTGACTGCACTTTCTTCCTGTAGTCAGGTCAGATAACTTATCTTCCCTGGAAATGTTCAGTAGAAAAATGTGTTAGGTCCCAAAAACTCTCATGGAGGAGAGGATAAAGGTTTTTTTTGCAGGCTGCCTATAATCAAAATATCTTGTAGTTATCCCTGAAAAATCTCCATTTGCCTGACAAATACCAGTGTGAGGTACGTAAGTATTTTCTAATCCCGTTTCACACGACCAAGTAGCCCACCAAGCCATGAATGCTTCAGTTGACACTCACTTTGCAAGACCAGTGTGACCTTTCCTTATCACCACAGCTACATCTTCTGTTCATAGCTCCCCAGATGCATTTTGACAGTGATCTTCTTGAGATGAGGGGGAAGGATATTGAGAGGCTTCACAATTACACAGTGTAGTCAGAAGTCTCACAGAGGGTGAGCTTTCCCCTGTCTCTCGTCTCCCAGCACCCTACGCTGACTGGACCTGATGGTCCTCCAGCTGGTGGGAGGAGAATCACAGAATCACAGAATCACTAAGGTTGGAAAAGACCTGTAAGATCATCAAGTCCAACCATCAACTAAACACCACTATGCCCACTAAACCATGTCCCTCAGTGCCACGTCAATTCAGGTGCCTCAATAAATTACATTTTCTTTCAGATCCAGGGGCGGGTGACAGCAGTTTCATGTGAACTGGAGAAAACTGGCCTTACTGGCAGAGGGTCAGAGCAGAAGAGTTGAAGAACAATCCAATGGATATTTATGAGAGCAAATGCATTGAGGGCAAAGAGGGTCACGTTTGGAGAAAGTCTGGAGAAATTTTGGTAGGACGAGGGGGAAGAGAGAAAGAAGAATTAGCAGTGGTACAGCTAAGAAGATGTCTCTGTCTCTTTAGATATTTGTATGACCATTCTTGCAACTGATCCGGAGTCCCAGGCTAAGCTAAAGAAGGGCTTATGATACATGTCTTTAGTCACATTGTACGTAGCTGATCCCTCCTTGAGCCACTGTGGGATGCTTTATTTGTCACATCTAATCTGGTTTAGCCTTTTGGTGAACATGAAAAAATTTATTCAAGCCCTTTGTGCATTTGTTTCTGTTTTTTCGATCTTTCTTTCACCTCCCTGAACCAGTGAGTGGAATGAGGATGCTATTTATTTATTTTTTCTTAGCACTGAACACAAAGAGGTTTTTATCATCAGTGAGCAGATGAGTCACTTGTCAATAGTTGTAACCCCTCCCTTCAATTCTTAGTAGAACCTAGGAACAAGCTTTCAAAAATTAATGTGAGAGACCCTCTAAAATGTGACAGGTCCATCTTCATATGGTATCTTTTCCAGAGAGAGTGCAATTGATGGGTTGAGATCTGTCTCTTCTGTGCTGGACATCAAATGGCTGCATTTCATGCCCATCTTAGTGTTTTGTTTTCCTCTTTGACAAATTTTCCACCTGCCTAATTCTGTGAACAGCATAACAAAGGTCTGTGATGACCCTGTGGGTTTGTGGCTCAGGCAACTTCCCTGCGTTTGAGATAGTTCCAACAGAAGGAAGAAATCCATCCTCCTGCAAGAAGGCTGAGATAGGACATGGTGAATTTCTGTGCATTGGTGACTTCTTTCCAACATCAGTGTCCTACCACAGAATGGAAAAATCAAAGTTACTCTACATCCTATTTCAACTATAGGCTTTGCATTTAAAAATAAATAATGCCCTCAGGTTGAGGAACAGCCGCTGCAGTTCTTTCCAGCACGGCTCATTGATCTCGTCCTCTCATTCGACACATCCTGCTACTCCCATGCTGCTGAAGTTAGCGTTAAATCACAGACAGATCACGTGGTGACCTAACTGAAACTGAGACCTGGTTGGGGTAGACTTTACACACACAGACCATCAGATATATTGGGGCCTTACACCACCACCTTGCCAGACACTGGAGAAAGACCTGAGAATGAGGTCTTTGTCAGGGTGTGCTATCTCTTTCTGTTACTTACAGATTTTTTTTTACTTATTTTATGTTAGTCTAATCATGTTTGTTTTAAGGAATTACTTTCAACTTTTTTTTTTTATAGCATTTGTTGTTCTATCAAGGAACTGTGATGAGCTTAATGCATATATTAAAGTGTAGTTTTCCACAAAAGTCCTTCTCTTATGGAAATCAATCATCTTTTAGGAAAACCTAAATAAAAAGCCTCCCAAGTTTAGAGTGTGATGTAGTTGCACTCACACAGTCTCACAGTCATTCCTTTTTTTTTCTTTATATTGACAAGTACATAAAGAACAAAAATTAACTCTGCAGCCAGCTGTTATTCCTAAATATCTCCTGTCTTGCTGGCTTAGGTAAAAGTAAAATTGCAGCTTGAAACTTCATTAGTACAGCAAATCTTAGTCCCCAGCAAATCGGGTCTGTTTTCAGAAGCCTGTTTCTTCAGTCACAGAATTTCAAGATGGAAAGCAGGGCTGTGTTTATGCCCCAAGTTGATTATGCTATGTTTGCAGAGTCTTTAGTCATAGGTGGCAAAAATATTTAAGAACAAAAGAACACAGTTTTGGACCTTTGTTTCCATTCCTTCCATTCCTAATCGAATTTTCAGAGCCTTTCTGACATTTAAACAAAACATTATCTGAGAGCTGTTTGGGAAGAATTAATATGGGATCTCAGATTGTTATTCTCAGAATAATTTCCACTATGCTTCAAAACAATCTCTCCTGTAGCTATAAATTTATTTTATAACACATCTGGGGGTCCTTTTATTGTTGGGTTCTTTTTTAAATTTTGTTTTATTTATTTCTGTAGTCTTACCAGGAACAAGAAAAAAACATTTACCTCTCTTATAGGGCATTAGGTAGTAAAATCATATTGATCTCAAATAAGAAGAGGACATATGAGCTTACCAGTAGGCATCTGGAAATTGATACTCAGGAGGAAGATGGTTCCTTATAATTCTGTTGATAGCAGCTAAGCTTTGGGTGACATTAAGTGATACTGGTCACTTGGATTCCCATTATTTTTTCTGAGATTTGTTTGACTAGTGTGATATTCAAATGTCCATGCTTTCAAGTGTTTTAGTCATTCAGAGAAGCAGCAGCACCCTTACCACACATGATTAGGATGACCAACAATCTGAGCACAACATGAACAGTGATTAAGCAGATCATGGATGTTAGTAGCTGGAAAATCACACATGGCTAGAATATGAGGCATTTGTTTGCCAAATATATATGAAACAATTGGGATGAAATAAAAAATAATGTAATGATTAAATCATAAAAAATATTTTTTAAATCAATACCACTAACCACCGTTAAAAATTAATAAAAATAAAATGTAGACTGTATAGCAGTAAGTGCATTTTAATATTGATATCCAGTAAATCCTGGCATCTCACAAGGGAAAGGAATGACAGTACCAGCCCCTGTGACATATATATGTATAAATATATATTCATTTATTGTAGCACAAAAGAAGAAAAAAACTCAGGGAGGAAGCATAACCTTGCAATCAAGGCTTTGGTCTTAAAGTCAAAGTAGGCCAGCAAGAAACAGTCTATGCAGGACTTAGTAAAACTTGCTGAAAGGACACACTTGATTGCAAAGAAAAAGGGACCACAATTTTCATGATTACAATTTACTTAATTTAGGAAATGTTTCCCCCTTTTGTATATCATATGTTAGGTCACTTCTGAAATGGAAATGGTAATTTGAAATGAAATGCTCTGGTAATTCACAATTATGTTTCTACATCAAAATCAATAAATACTTTTTGAAAGATTAAATGAGTCCAACTTAAACAAAGTATCTTCTGTTTGAATAAAACATTGCAAGTCACCTCAAAAAACATTTTTAATTCCTTTTTATCCCTTTTAATTCCTTTTTTCAAATAATGAAATGTATATGTTTATAGACACATGCTGCATATGTGTTCGCATGTGGTTAGATCCATTCTTGGCCATAGGCATAAACTTTGCTTTTCAGTTCTGCTTTTGTAATAACAACCTTTTATTCATATAACATATACAACGTTTGTGCATTTATTATGCTATACCTAAGATTTATTTGGCCTCTTCATTTTTAGGGCTCCTTATTTCAGCTGAAGTTCTGGAGGATGTAATTTATCTCAGCTCATGGCTGACTTATTCCCTTAGTTTTTAGATGAAGAGCCCAAGAACTTCTCATCTCTCTGTCCTTATTGTGCAGGTAAATATAACCTCAGCCTCTAGTACTTAAAATGCTCAATCTAGCGAAATCAGAAAGCTCAGCTCAAAATCACTGGCTTAGTTATTCATTGAGAAGAATGCAAACTGTTCATAAAGGGTTCATATGGGAAAAACAAGTAGAATTCATCCTCTACAAGATTTGTAATTACTTGTGTAAACCCAGCCAAAAAAGTCTTAAGTCCCTTGGTCACAGTTTTTCCTTATTGCTTTTACAGGATTGCCTTTAAGTCTGCACTGACAAACAAAAAGATGTCATCAAACCCAATAAAGTTCTGCACTGCAGCTGTCAACCACCCATTTCACATTTGGTGTCATTTGACTAAATTGCAAATAGCCCCTCATTCTATAGACTACAATCCAGTCTCAGCTGTCCAAACCTCAGTTACCCAAAACAGGGTGATGGTCCTCCATGTCTGTTAGTTGCACTAATTCCCGTAATTACCCAGACAGACTTTATCTCCCATGACATTCAGTTAAACAAAGATGTACTGCCTGTGAAAAAACTTACTTTTAAGGTCCCACTCTAACTACCCTCATCATGCAGTTAGCAGCAGCATGTTAACTTGTTTTTCTTGATGCAAAAGCTTCTAATAGTGACTACAGCAGAGATGAAAAGCAGCAATAAATCTTCAAAAAGACAATCACTGTGTGCACACACAATCCATAAGAGAAGAACAGTAGTAGTTATTTAATACAGATGGTTTACTCACTGTGTCATCAATAAACTTGTGATTTGTGAATTCCTGAGATTTTTGAGGTGATGATTCATTCATGATTTTATTTACTTTTCTGTATAATGAAACAGAATGGCAGAAGGAAGAGATTCTGGTTGATGCCACAAACATCTCCTTATTTGCCAAGAGGTCTTCCTGTACTCCCTAGCTCAGGAAATAAAAGTTTAGGGGTCTAGTCCCTGTAAAACTACTGGACATCCCTGGAAAGTGCTGTGTGAGCTTTTCTGGTTGGTACAAAGTGGTACTGCTTTGTAGGTACAGCAGATGATTTTCCAGTGACAGTAAACTGGTCATTGTCTTTAGTGGTAAGCATGCACTAAAGTGGATCAAACAGTACAATGTTCTGTTTGTCTACAACAGCCCATTTAGGTCCAGCTTGAGTTGTTAAGTGCTCTTATCAATGATGTTACAGAGTTCTGGTCCTGGAAGAGGAACTGGAAAAAATGCAGAGAAGGGAAGCCTGGATGTATGCATGGAGCAGTTTTTGCACAAAGAATGATTGAATAGCCTTTTTACTCCTCAGCTTGGAAGGGATTTACTCTGGCTTGATATGATAAAGATATCTAAGACTATGGAAGATACTTTTGTTCCCTGTCTCTTCCAATACAAGTCTTAGAGGACAACAGATTAAACTGGCAAGTGGCAGGTCCAGAACAAACAAAATAAAGCGTTTCTTCACTTGGAATTGTGAAAAGCTGTGAAACCCTTTCCTGCAAGATGCAGGGATTACTAGGTGTTTGCACTGATTTATAGACCAATTGGAGAACTAAAAAAAAAGACACAGGGTTTTTTATGTGCAAAGACAGTACTTTCAGCTAACAATGTTAGCTAGACCACAAGCAGCTAAGAGTCTGAGAGAGAGTATTCTGGGAGATTATTACTGTAGGCTTGCATTGCTTTTAAGTTTTTTGATTGGTTTCCCTTATTGACTACTAGCAGAGACAAGATACTGGGCCGGATATACCATAGGCATGACACAATTCAGATTTGTTCAGACTGATTTGACTCAGGATACTCTTGATTCCTACAGTCCTCAAGGCATAGCTTGATACAGTGCTTGGCTGAGCCTACAGCTGTATTTCAGTAGGGTGCAAAGAGGTGCTAATTACTCAGTGCTTACAAGTGTGGGCAGAAACAGTGATCTTCTACCAGGATATTGAGACAGATCTTCACTGCTGAATTTACTCGGTTACTAGCACCCTGAATTCGGAAAAGATGATGATATAATCACGGTCTCTAGCACGAGTAATTCAGATAGATAGCTTTTATAGTGTTTCACTCCTTGTTAGGTGAAAATTTTTCTATCTGCGCCTTGGTCTTCTTGACAGTTGCAGCAGTTGCCTGCGTCAGTGAGAACACCAGGAGGTTTGCTGCTGAGCAATGGCAGCTGGAGAAGCTTGGCTTTCACCTACTTCTTGGGAAGAAAAGGTCAAGTTGTATTACGGGTCTCTTCAAGATAAAAAGTGGAGAAAGAACGTTCTGCTTTCTCTCTTGAGAAACTGTTGATCTGAAAGTCTAATAATGGTAAGTTCTGGATGTATAGAAGAGAGGCCTCCTGGAAGGCTATGGTTCTTGATAGTGCAGAAGTCTGAGCTCCTGCATATAGGGCTCAATTCCTGTAACAAGTTAGAAGGGATGGCAGATAGGGGAAACTCTTTCAAGTAGACATCTGACCAATGAACAGATACGGGTTTTTATAACCTGTGCTGCTTTAATTTGAGATTTTTGGTGTGCATCTAGTCTCTGACTGACCTGAGTTTTATATGGGCTGAATAATTCACTGGCCCCTGCCTTGTATCTCCAGGGAAGTTTTTGCTGTTGCTGGTGGATGGTCCTTCTAGGGAGAGACTTTTCAGACAGAAAAGAATAGAGGGAAGGCTCTAAATGAAGAGAAAAAAGGATATGGGAGACTAAAGGACTGGTAAAGAGACAACTGTTGCCAGGACCCAGAGTTCACTTCTTTCTTGAGGCTGACACGTCTTGTTTTGTTACATTTCTTTAGTTATGAGCCATAAACAGACTTCTCAAGCCTCAGCACATAAGAACATCAGGAGGCTGGCACAGGTATATGAAAGAAACATACTAAATGTGGTAGAAGTAATATACTAAAATATGTCTTTATTTCTTGTAATTTCATGGAGTAATTTTCCTTAGGCTGAATTTTTAGCACTCTTTTTCAGGTGTTGTTGAGCTACTCTGCAAACCTAGGGAAATCCTGAGTTATTTTATGGAATAGCCGGGTCCCAGGAAGAGATTCTTTAGCTAAAGTTCTCCAGCCTCCTCTGTGTGTTTTAAATACTGGTTAAATAAATGAATTTAAGTTGGGAGATGTCTGCTTCCATAGATATTGACCATTGTGTTTTGACCTGGAATATAAGAAATACTGATTGCATTGCCTTTCTTCCTGGGATTACCACATTCATTTTTACCCTATTGTTATTTTTATTTTTTTTTTAATGACCAGAATTGTTAGATTTTTGTAATGTGGTAGGATAAAGCAAAACCTGCCCCCAAGAGAAAATTGCACTGATTCTTTTTCTAATACAACCATTTAAAGAAGTGCTAATGTGTCCTAGAAAACATGAAGGCTCAGTTTTGTTTTCAGAAATTGTTCTACAAAGTTATCAGATATGGTTTTTTTCCTCTTGTTTTTTGCCTCCTTAATTTTTCAAGAACTAGCTTTAGGCTGAACGTAAAGAAAAGATTTCCTGACAGCAAGATTCATTAGGCTATGGAACAGTCTCCTAAGGGTGCTGGTAGAAACTTAGTCACTTGGGATTTTAAAAGTAGCTTTGGGGCAACAAAAATCCCACCAACTCAAAACACAAACCTTTAAAATGTACCACATGAGGAAAAAATGTATTAGCGGAGAGAGGATGGACTAACTGGCTTGATAAGGCAATCTTTTTATGTCTAGTTTCTATAGATATTTGCAAAGAAACACGAGCATTGCTAATTAACTGCTCATTTGCTTCATGTGCTTATGGCTTACCAGCTATAGTCAAATCCCATCTGTCACTTGAGGACAATTAAGTGGGCTGAGAAGCATCATTTTATGACTGCACCTGGCCAGGAGGAGGTATTCCAGATGGGCAGCATGGAAAGCAGGATACACCTAGAAGAGAAAGGGGGAAGACTGTCTCTTCAATAAGCAATTGCAAGTTGTTGTAAACACATTCATATAAAGCAAAAAAATTGTTCTGGGGTGGTACTGGTAGAAGCGTATAAAACTCATACATGTGCTTCCAGTATTAATACAAGAGCTGTGCAATTTTCTTCAGACTGCTAAGGTTTTTGTCTCTATATTATTAAGTGAGGTCTGAAGCTAGGAATTAGGTAGTGGCGCTGCAGTGTAGGTATGTGAAAACTACATTATAAAATAATCAGGCACACTTTTCCGTGGTGCTGTCATAGTTCTCACTTCGTGCATTCTCATTCAGGCTGCTCTTGCTGCCTGCTTTCTGCAGCTTACAATGCAAAGGTCCTTTCATTTGAGTCAGAAAATATGTGATGGGTAATTATATTTGTCCCTAAACACAATGTTTTCTCAAAACTCTTCAAGTGGTGTCAGTGGCTCTTTAGAGGCCATTTTCAAAGCTTACAGCAGTATCCTCTGGTAATGAGGTAATGATATTGCCTCAATTATGTGCTGCAAGGGGAGATGAAGACTTAAACTGCCATTCAGCTTTAGAATTACTGCTGTAATTTCAAAAGTATGTGCCCTCCCTTTCTCTTTAAGCAAAATCATCCCACCCCATTCGTCAAGATAATGCCATCTGTGGCCAAGAAGGGCTTCTCCTTGCAATGATAGCTTCTTTCAGAGGGATGACATTAACAGCCTCATTTTGTAACACCTGAATCTGGAGAGTTTAATTCATCTCAATTCTACTTTTTTGGCTGTTGCTTGCCATATCAGTCCATTATGCATGACCAGGAGACTGAAGGAAGAGCCATCAACCTTTGTGCTGATACTTCCCAGGAAAGATTTTATTTTTATATATGTATATATATGCCTTTTATCTGTGAATAGGTGTATGTGGAAGAGAGGCTTGCTTCTTAGTAGGCCAAAAAAACAGACTGCCAGTTTTCCTGGAAGCAGATATTACAAATCCTGGCATGGTGACAAATTGCAGTGGGCTCTGGGGTGCCTCCCTGCAGGGCTGCACTGTCTGCAGCCCCTGCCTGGTGCTTGGGGGGGACGACATCAGTATGGCTCTGTGGTGTACGTACCCTGCCTCTCCTTTATGTGTGGGAGGACAGACAAACATCTGGTTTCTCTGCTTCTCCCTGCACAGCCTCACATGGGGAAAGGTTTCAAATAAATCCACCTCTGTTTGTAGAGCAGGGGGGCTGTAAGATGGTTGTAAAGAAACAGTAGGAAATACTAAGTCTTGCTAACCATAAGAATTCAGAAATCATCACTCTGAACATAAAATGAGAAAAGCTTATGTGGCATAATCTACCTTTTGTAGAACTGTCTATTTTTAGGCTCCATTTTCTGAACTATTGTGAACCATCTTTTTAAAAAAGAAAAAAATTTTCCCTAACCACATGAGTCCAGGAGCTGGCAAAGTAAAACCAAAACCTCCTCTTTTGAATCTTGCTGCAAATGCAGAAGTTGGCAACTATGAGTCATTACTGTCCATGTTCCCTGTGCAGCTGTATTAAGGGCTATTTGATATTACTTTGTCTTTGTGAATTTCAAACTAAACCAAGACAGTTTCTTAAAACAATGTTGTGCAGGATTTTGTGGGTTTTCTTGTTTGTTTTTTTTTAACCTTTTGATAAAAACAGATTACATAATGTAATAGCAGCAGGGGTTTGTTTTTTGGTTTGTTTTTTTTTTTTCTCCATAGTGTTTCAAATATACTTTTTTTATTACTGCTTAAGTATTCAGAAAGCCAGAAACTTGAACATCAGTGTACCTGTTGGTTCAGAGAACCAGGAAATTAAATGGATTCTTGTAGAGAGAAAAACTGATTTGTCTAACCCTGCTGATCAAGAAAAGAAAGATGAAACAAAACCCAGAAACAGAACAGGTAGAAAAAGAATTTAAAATACTTTCATTCTTGATTATGCAAAAGGATTAGTGTAAGGAACATAGGAGAAAATTTTAGACAGAGGTTTATTTAATTTGGGCTCTTCTCAATTTAAAAGACTTACCTGAACAGATTTTCTCAACCACAAAATTCAGATGTAAAATAAATACATAGAAAATTAGGCATGCTCCTTCTAAAATGTACATCACCTCTCTTTTAGAATTACTATCAATACCAGCTCTTGGATTTTGTAAAAGTTCAAAATTTGTAAAAGCTCCTCAAAGTTGTTATTAAAACACTTAGTTATTTTAACTCTCATAACTTATCATAAGTTGCTGATGCCTCGTGAAGAATTTGATTGCTGTAGAGAAGCCAGGTTTCCAAACAAAAACATTAATTTTTTTTCTTCTTCCCTCCTTCCCCCCAAATTTGAATCAAGCTCTAAGGTCTTTCATAGCCCTGAATGAGGGATAATGAGTCATATGTATTTCAACAATTTTTTTTTTTTAAATTCCGTTCTCCCTCTAATACAGATATTCTATCAAGACAAAAATCACGCTTTGGTGCCTGTATCTGGCACAAGCATAGACAACAGCCTGAGATAATGTAGCAAATAACAGGGAAAAATATTCAGGTGTATTTTGGCAAATTAGATAGCCAGTTTCAGGTGACTGTGATTACACTTTCCTTCCCCCTTCCTTTTCTCACTAAGATGACAGCAAGCACATTTCCTTCAAAAAACATATTTTGAGCCTGTCAGAGATAATCACTCAAGGTCAGATTTTTCAAATGTGCTCAGCATACTGAATGCAGATGTGGTGCTAAGTGTTTCAGTTTCTTCTGGGTTGTTTTTTAGGTTTGGGTTTTGTTTTTGTTTTTTTAATGATCCTACAATAGAACTTGTGGGTACAAAATAAGATTGAAAATTCAGCTTCTATGTAAATGCCTTAAGTCTGTGATAGGTTGTTCTTTCTTATTTTGGAAAAAGCACCTTGGTTGTGGGATTTTCAGGCATTCCTCCAATTGGCCAAACTCTGCTCTCATTGAAATCAGTGAAAATAATTTTAGCTTAAATCGATGCTATTTGATGTGGATGTTTGATCCTGCTTCCCATCTTTACCATTTGTTCATAGGTATGTGTTCAGGAATAAACTTCATCTGAGCTCACAGAGGACCAAACCTGTGCCTCAGCACAGGTCCAAGCTCTTTGCTCCACTACTGTAGGTGAACCAGGCACGTGTGGTACCAAGTGACTTACATTTTAGCCTGCCAACTGGTGTACTGATTGTGGCTTTTCCCTAAACCTACAGCAGACATTTGGGGTTTAGGTGCCTGTATAGAGGTGTTCTACATGCGATCCTTTAGGATTGGTGAGGAGAAATACATTTTCATGGTGCAGTTCTGCTCAACTATAGTAGATGAAGCACTTACTAAGGTAGATATCTATAGTAAGCCTGATGAATTATGTTCTTTTGATTCATCCACAAAGGTCACCAGATGACTAGCTAATACGTGAATGTCTCTATGACGGGCCTCAAAGCTGAGATCAAAGCCACTGCTGGACACGGTTGTCATCGTGGATGGAAAACAGAGTGGTCATTCAGCGTACAAAAGCTCTTCATTTCTATCTTAACTTTTCATCCTTAGCTTATTTTTGCTCCACTGGTTTCACTTGGGAAAAGCAATTCAATGTTAATTGCTTCTGAAATCTTTACCTACAGCTCAGATGCTGTGTAGCTGTACGCTCCACCATGGCCATTTCCCTTTAAAATTGCTTGCTTTTCTCATTGTGAGACAATTTGTCCCTGGGAATGTTTTAGTACCACAGACACAGAAATGGAGCAGTGACTAACTGATTCACTTTCTAAGTCATCATGTATTTCGTATGTTATCCATCTGTGGTATGATGATACCCTTCTTTATTTGATTATGTTCCTTGAACTCCCTAGATGCTAAATTAGGAAATCCTTTGCATAGTTCTTTTGTAAGCTTTTGTGTTGTTTGTCTCTATGAATAATAGTGATACGATGAGCAGAAGGAGATATTTGGTCTGTTTGCTTGGGTGTTTTTCTCTATTTATGAAAAGATTTTTATTTGTAACAGATGAACCTAGGATAAAAAACCCCAGATCCTAGCACATCAGTGCTTTCTGATTCTGTTACTGTGAGTGGAATACGCTTTTCCTTGACTTTATGATAAGCCAATATAAACCTGTGTGGCTTTTTCCCCACCTCTTCTACCTCCTATTTTCTTATTTTTTCAATAATAATAATAATAACTTTTTCTTCTTATTTTTTCAATAATGATACATGCCAGGACTTACGTGCTACAGAGCTCCTGAAATTCAATAAATCCAACCTTGGTAATTGATTGATATTTAGTTACTGGTTGACCTTACATCTTCCTAATAAACCCCCAGGAAACTAATAGGCTAACACATAAATAACCCGTCTGAAATGTCCTTTGTAGACTAGGCTTCTGGGGTGGCTAGCGCTGAAGCTTGCAGCCTTCCTGTGCTCCAAGGTGGCTTGTTTTGGAACTCCTTGTGCTTTTGAGGTTTGCAGAAATCCTTCTAGGATTGTTTAAATAGGATTTATAGCCAAGCAGTAAACCAAACTAGCAGTAAAAATTCTCAGATTATGGTGCTAGACAATCTTCTGAACTGTACTGCAAAAGTAATCACTTTCAATAATGACTCCTGATTTATTGTTTCTGAAAGAAGCCCTGTACTCTGGTCGTATTTTAGCCAACTTATTTTGTTGTGGCAATAACTGCAATGTACCTAGTTTTCTTCCTCTATATCTCTCAGTATTTATGGCTATTAGAAGTTAATCTCTTTCAGTTCAACAAAGTTAGCAAGATAAAAGAGAGTAGGAAATCCACCTGCAACCTTACCATTTGGAGGAAGGGATGAAGGTTCTTTGTAAGCCAATCAAGTGAAATGGGTGGAGTTTTCCCAAGCCCAGTTAGAACATTGAATACTTGACCAGCAAGATATTTTGAGAGTTCAAAATCTGTTTCTGTTCCTGTTGGAAATTTGAAAAAGTAATTTCTCGCCACTTTCATGAAATATTTGTAGATGGACCAGAAAGGGAGATGCTGATGTAGGTATCAAGAATTTCTTCTCTAGCCATACAAGGCAATCTCAGAGAATAAAAGGTATCAGAACTCTTGGGGGTTTTTTGTTCGTTTTGTTTCTATGCGGAATGAAAAGTTAGGAATGTGAAACTTTCTTTCTCAGCCTTTTGACTCTGTGTCCATTTTTCTCTTCCCAAAAGGGACAAGGTGACCTGAGTCTGGTGTTTTCAGTGCTGTGTTATGATACTGCAAAGCCTGATGAATAGGCAACTGCAGTTTGTTTACAGAGTCTTGGCATAGAAAGTTACTGTGACTTTGAAACTCATCCGAGACCCATACATTGAATAGCAGATATGCGTAAGCAGCTGTAGCATTGTTGCAAACTATAGTGTAAACAATCAAGAGTCATGTTTTTCCTGAGATTATGGGTACTTTTTATATTTCTGGATTTCTGTTAAACAAGAAACCTGCCGTTAGAAGTTAGTTCACAGTGAAAAGAAAAGCTTATTCTTTGTGGGACTGTTGAATCTGGGGAAAGTACGCAGATACAAACAACGTTGCAGTCACATATACAAATCTCGGTTACCTACTGCAGAGCCAGGGAAGAAGAGGCTCTCCCAAAGCACAAAGTCAGCAAAACAAGAGCTCTCTCACTGCAGGAGGTCTGTCTCTACCACCACAGGAGAGAAGTGAAGAGAGGTAGGCACACAGCCAGGATTTTTCCCTTGCTCTGCTCCTCAACAGGAACATGAACACAGATGGCCATCATCGTCACTGACTCACAGGGAAGGAGGGGCCTGGGGAGATGCGGTCACTAATGCAATATGCTGTTGCCTTTTTTACTTCTGATCTGCCTTGCAATGGGTCCCTTGCTCTTTTTCTGTTCTTCAGTTTGTTGGTAGCTGAGCCTTCCTTGCTGTATTACATTCCAGCAAGTGCTTTTGTTTTCTGTAATACCTGTCCTCTTTTACATTGTCTTATGCTGCCCTGCCTATACCAAGGCAAACGAAGAGTAAATTATAAGTGACTACATGACAAGCACAAGACAGACAGAAGAAACATTGCCTGTTCTATTCTTGTGACTGAGGTGGGATTTGAATGCTGTACGATGTACTACAAAACATTTCATACAGTGTTTGGAGTTTCATTCTTTGCAGTCAAAAATGACCATGACAAAGACAAATTCTGTGTCTGGTTTTGTCACCTGGATTCATGTTTTGTGACGAGGACCAGGAAAAAAGATCAGTCTTATTACAGTAGTGCTATGTGTCATCCTTTTACATTACTTACCTGTAAAAAAAGATCTTCATTTGAATTGGGGAATGGTGGCAAAACAACAAGGAAGAGATTTGCACTGAAATGCATTTATGATTACGGGGTTTTTGAGTAATGAAGGAGTGCAGTGGAGGTTTTTTAGGTTAGAATTATGTCTATATCTAAAATCTTTAATCAGTAATATTTTTTTCTGAAACTACTTAATGTGAAGAGAAAGGCATAATTCACAGCCATGACCATTTAAAATAATAAACACTCTCTAGGATAGAAAGGTTCTTCTCAGCACATTACACTTTCCCATTAGCAGGAGTATTGAAAAAGTGTTACTGTAAGTACAGCGAACCTTTGCTTAACATGCACGTAGCATTGTTCCGGGAGGTTTAATACTGGAGATTTAGAATATAAATTGTTCCACCAGTTTCTGCTTTGAGGCAGATAACTTATTCTGTCTTAATTTGCTAATGATACATTGTTTTTTAGTTTGGTAAGTCATGCAACAGATTGGTTTTGTTTCACAAAGGAACAAGAAAAGGAGTACAGGCTCAGAGGATGGATAAAATGTCCTGACTCTTAAACATCATTCCAGTAAACCTAAACCTTCAATTATGGCTCAACAATGGTTGAATAAGTATTTCCTTTGCTGGAGTCCTAGAAGGTGTCCTTCTTGCTGACAGCAATACCTGAATATCACTAGAGCAGATAATTTGAGCTAAAGCATACATTGTCCCCTCATCTCATGTTTAGAAGGCGAGGAGGTGATAAGTGTTTTCTGAGGTGCTTCTGATATATGGATTTCCCTGAGGTTGTGAACATTGATTATAGAAGCCAGCTGAAGTCCAGGGAAAAGGACATTTCTGCCAGCTAAACCTCTACAGTGTGATTTCAGTGCAGGTCAAAAATTGCCTTCTGTCAGAAAGAAGAAACCGTATTAACTTTCAAGGAGGCCATCAGAGTTAAGAGCCAGTAGCAGTCCTATTAGTGGGCTAGAAACTGTTTTATCCTGCAGAGCAAGTTGGTGGTTTCAGACATCGTCTTGATGCTTCCATGAGGAATCCCACTTATTCCTGCAGGATAACCAGACTTGGGTGTTCAGTTGGGATGTGACAGCCCACATTCAAGACCCTGTTCCTCTTGATGTAGTCCAGGAACATGGACTCCTATTTCCCACCTTCCAGCTACATGCTGTAATCTCCTGGCTGCTCTGAAGTTTGCTCTTGGTTGCTTCTGCTGCATGTGCACCATTAAAAATGGGCAGATGTCCAGGCCGGTGGGAGCAGGTGAGTGAGCATGACTAGCAATGGGGGCACCTGAAATGCAAGAGGTGCTTTTCTAGTACCATGTCTGTGTCAGGAAGAGCAGAGACCAGGTCCCCTGCCTTGGGTAAATGACAGTCTGAACTAGTGGCTACCCAAAGGGCTCTTGGTTTTCTTCCCTCTCTGTGGTTTTGAGCCGAATAATTGTAGAGATCTGCTGCTCTATGACTAGCCTCTCCCAAAAGAAGCAAACAGCCTTTCCAGCTGGTCCCTTGTCAAGTCCAGCTATTGAGAGGAAATTTAGCTCATCTGGATGGCATAGGCAGCTGAAAGCTGTCCCATGTCAGATGTTACAGAAAGCTTCAGAATCTTCTGTTTGAAGGGGCACCTGCTACTTTAATAAAAAGACGTTTGCACAGAGACTTAAATGAACCCACAAATTATGGAAAAAAAAAATTCATATCGGGTTTAATGAACTATTCAGGGCTACCTCCTCCATCTTCTTTAACTTTTTTTTCTTTTTGTTGGAATGCCTCCACCCCAAAAACTCTTTCAGGTTGAAAAATCTCATTCCAGACCAGAAATACTTTGGGGGGAAAAAATAAAGAACAGAAGGAAAATTAAAATATCAAACCTGGGAACCTATTATTTACTCAGCTGTAGCTATGTAATCACACTGTAGATGTTTGATTGTCATTTCCATGCCCCTATAGCAAGAGTCAATCTTTTATTTCCATTACTAAAAATGAAACTAATGTTATCAGAAGTTCCAGATTTGACAAATCTGGAGTCTAAAGACCTCTTGCAAAACAGCACTGTAGATAAAATCGGAAATGGTATGTCCTTACATAAGAGAAAGTTTTTCTGGGAGTCATAACCATATAAATGTAGCTTTCTGCTGCAGTGCAGCACTACTTGGAACAAACGAGTTTTTGTGGCATAAACTTCTGTTCACAGTAAACAGTAAGGATTCAGTTTGAAACATTCTTCTTGGGTCTTGTTTCTTCAATATTGAAAACATTTTCTAAGCTTCTCTGGGTTTGTTTAGCCAACTAATAAACATTAAGAAATCCTTGGCTCACCTCTCCTGCCTGATGAGCAGAGGGAAATAGATGGGGAAATGGATTAGAGGGTTGTTTTTTTTCCCCAAGTGCTACAAAGCACACAACTTACCCTAATTAGCTGGAAGATGTATGTTTGTTTGTGGAAATGAAAGTGTCATATTGGAGGTAATTAATTTTGGCTGCCTAAAGCCTCTCGGGGCGGGGGGGGGGGGGCGCGGAGAAGAAGAAGAAAAAAAAAATTTAATGTGTCTTGCTCTGCTTTTGTCTTGGAAAAACATTTTGCTATTAACTAAAGCAAATGCTGCACAAACTTCCAGTGACTAGGGCTTTTATTGTTATTTGACAGATGGATGTGCTTGTTTTTAATGGTCCTGTTTTGCCTTGATTATCTGCGTCGTGTCATTTCTGGCTGAGTACAACGAAGCTAGCGACTATGTTGGTACATTGCAATGTGGACTACCTGTCGGTAGGAATATGCTTACAAACAATAACGTTACAGCTGGAGTTAGCATATATTTTTATGGCTTGACTGAAGCATAATATTGCTTTCTGGGCCCTGTCAAATTACTAGTTTCTACAGTCAACATCCTAGCAAGACAGGAGCTCCTTGCTCCTAGCATCCTCCTAGGGAGAAGCAGTGTGAAGCCTTACAGTGGTTGAGTGCCAGCCTCCTGTCATTAATGGGTCCCTCCTACTTCTCACTGCCACCTATTTAGCGAGAAGCTAGGTTTTTTTTGCAAAGAACTGAGACCAGCCCCAGGTTTCTGGACATAGTTCCTTTACTTAGAAATGTGGCACCTGTTTATGCCCATGTGCTATATCTTTTGCTGTATTAGCCAGCAAAATTCTCAGGGCTGGCTTTAGGCACAGGCAAAGTGGGTACTTGCGAGCAAAGCAGACAACTGGGGGGCAACAAAGCAGCTTGTGATTCACCTTTGTGAGAAGCTTTGTGTTTAGGAGCCCGTAAAGCTGAGCCTGAGAGAGAGCTTATGGAAAAGAGGCAGTAGTTGCTGCTGCAGAAGCACAGCCACCATCCTTCTCCCTGGCAAACAACAAATTCGACCCTCTAGATCTCTCCTCTATTTCTGTCCCTTATCTTTATCTTGTTTCTTTCCATAGCTGGAGTTATGTATCCCTGCTAGAGGTTTAACTTTTCATCGTTGGGGAACTAAAATTCTCCCTGCATTCCTCAAAAGCCTTGAGGTGGCCTCATCTGTCGCTGTACCTCTGGATTCCTCTACCCTACTTACATAGCTATGCAGTTTCTGAGAGTTATGGGTGCACTGGAGCAAATAATTTGCTTTCCCACATCCACTCACAGAAGACTGAGTGCTTTTTTTCCCTCGTGCAGCACCAAGCCTCTGTGAAAGCATCCATATTTCTATGTTCCCATAACATCCAGGGACTGACAGTGCCTTTACCCTGCTCTACCTCACCTTTCTTCTCTCTGTGCCCTCTCTGAATGGGCAGCACAATAAAAGCTCTACAGCATACAGGGAAGGCATGGATTTTGCACATACTTCACAAACATTGCCAATTGCATGCACAGTGGAGCTTTTCCATCCAAAGAGAACGAGGGAGGACTTAACACCTTGTTAAATGTGAGTGCAGAAATAGGCACAGGTGACTCCATAATACAATTCCCCCTCTGCAGGAGCACAGTGTGCCTGAGCATCATGAAGGGAGGGATGACAGCAGGCAGGACCCAAAGCACTGCACAGATGGATTTTGGGGCGGTGCGGGAGCCCCTCCAACCTGGAGCAGTGCAGCTGTTTCACAGTGTCCAAACAGTGCTGGACCAATCGGCCAGTCTTATGGAAAACTTTGGAAAAGTTTGGCCAGCTTTCAGAATTTAACGCTGTGGTGCTTAGCAGAGAGTGTAATTGACACACGTGATCATGTTGTTGGTTCTCTGCTGCCAGAGAAAGTGGTGTGGATCCTCACAGCCCCTTTCAGCACGTTAGCATGCAGGCAATCTGCAGCCGCAGCTGCTGAGCTAATCGGCTCTGGGGCCAGCCTGGCTGCCTGCCACGCACGTGCAGGCTGAGACCTGGGTGCTGGGGATGGATTTCAGGGGGTGGTTTTCCTTCTCATTGTGGGGTATGTTAATGTTGCATCCCCCCATACCTCTGACTGGTAGCTCTGCTGTGGTGTTTTTGTGGGGGATCTCTTCAAAACACCTCCATGTGGATGTCTCTGGGCAAAGAGTCTTTCGCTTTGAAATGCCGTTAGCATATCTGAAATGAGCTGTACAGTGCATGATCATTAGCATTTGTTAAAGGAATGGGCTGTGCAAAGTCTCAAACAAGCAGGTGTCTACATCGTGCAGTTTTTCACCACACCTGGTAGACTGGCATTTCTCCAGACAGCTCAGCATGAGGGTCAGAGATAAAATGGCTCTCCTTAGGCAGTCTCTGAAGCTAACCCTGTGGCACCCAACCTTAATTGTGTCTCTTTAGGGTATTCCTTTGATGGGAATTCCAGTGCCCAACCTTTATTTATTTGTTTTAGCATCTTTTTTTGAAGCTCCTGTGGTTGGTGTTGGTGCAATATTATTTCTTTTTCCATCGCTGGTAAGAAAAAATGAGTAAATTGCAGAGAGTCAAGTCCCAAGAGCATGATAGTATGCTTTACTTGCACAGTTACTGCTGTTGTGTGTGTGTACATGCTTAGATGTACATGCAGTTGCTTTATCCAGTGTAGTGGTGATCACAAACGTTACTGGAGTTAGTTTTCCCATGGGGCTGTAAGTGGACTGTGGCAATAAATTTACCAGCTCAGATTTCATTCCTGAGTTCAAGTCATTAGCTCACAAACAATACCATAGCTTTAGTTACAAGGGTCCTATTTACAATTGTACCGTTTTTCTTTGCATTAAACATGAAAACTCATGAATACTCCCATCCTGCTAAGTACTGTACCAGGCATCATTTGCTAGAACCCTCCTGACTTTGAGAACACATGAAAATAGAAAGGGGCAGAGAACAAGATCCCATACCTCTGTTTAGTATGATGAATTGTTTATCAATTAAACAGCAAGCCAATGATAACTGCTTCTGGTTTCCTCTACAGCAATGCCAGGCTCTTTTCAGTGGTGTTCAGGGAGAGGACAAGAGGTAACAGGCACAAACTGAAACAGAAGAGGCTACTTCTGAACATCTGGAAACAGTTTTTCACTGTGAGGGTAACCAAGCAGGAGCAGGCTGTCCAGAGAGGTTGTGGTGTCTCTATCCTTGGAGATGTTCAAAAGCCATCTGGACATGGTCCTGGGCAACCAGCTCTAGATGACCCTGCTTGAGCAGGGGAGTTGAACAAGATGACCTCCAGAGGTTCCTTCCAACCTCAAATGTTCTGTGATTCTGTGATCTCAGCTCTTGTCCCTCTTCACCTTTACATGTTGAATGATTTCTTCCAGGGCAGAGAAAATGATTGGAGGGAAAGAGAGGAATGACAAAGAATGGTAAGGGAAGCATTTAAGAATGTTTCCATGGGACAGGGAGACATGATGTAGCCCCTGAAATGTTAGGGAACAAGAGGTTGTCACAAAAGAAACCTGGAAATGCAGAGCAGCAGAATGTCAAGGACCGGCTGCAAATGTAGCAAGTTCAGTCCAGAGAAGCCAATAAGCACAGTGGTCTGTGTGTGAACATTATTTACTTGCATAGGGACCTAGGACTGGAAGGAACTTCTTGGATCTTGAGTCTTGTTCCTTTTTATGACACACAGCTCTTGTTACAGCACTGCTCCATACACTTATCATCAAATACCTAAGCTCCCTGGCAATTCTTGCCATTGAAGTGAACTTTTTTCCAGGTCCAGGAACAGGTCATTTGGCAATGTGGTGCCTTGCTGCTCCAGGGAGCCTATATTTCATGATCCTGGGGGCTGCACAGAGAGTATTGGCCTCCTACAGTGTCAGTCCAGACATGCAATGAATGCAAACTGAAGAAAGGACATCTGTTTCTTTATACGCTACAAAATATCAAAAGAAGCTGTAAGAGAACAGGAAGCATTCAGTGTTCATCACCTTGACATAATAAAGAAGGCTGCCTCTTTTCTTTGATTTTTTTTTTTGTCTTTTGTTTTTCTTTTTTTTAGTGTTTTACTTTTTTTCTCCCCTCCTCACTCCCATGCTGATGTCCTTATGTCTTTGCTGTGTGGGACCTGGGGGGAGTCACTGATGCCCTCATTATGGGAGAGGTCCTTCCATACCACAGAACAGATTTAGGCTGTGCCTTTTCCATATTATTTTTTAAATTAAGGAGTTCTGTCTGTTCAGTCATTCTGCCTAGTGATAAGTGACAGGTGCCACTCCTCTGAAGAGAGATTACATTGAAGTGTGAGCACAAAAGTTTTTTAGCAGGCTTTTATATTAATGTTAGCTAGCCGCATAAATGCTTAATTAGCTTTTTTTTTAAATCTCCATTGAATAAAAATATAAAACAGCAATGTTACTGCAGTCACTTGACGTTTAATCAGAACACTTATTGTGTTATTTATCTGTCCTTACTAGCAGTAACTTTCTTAGTTTCCAGTCTATTGTTCCTGAGACTATTTTCTTTCAAAAAGGCAAGAGTGTTTGTTGTAGTGAACAGAATTAATTTTCTTTTTAGTGTAGGTCTTTTTTTTTTAAAAAAAACTGTTCTTAATCAATAGATTTTTTTTTTTTGTGCAAATTAGCTTCATCAGAGGAGCTACTCAAGGTAAGAGTCTGCCAATGCATGCGTGGGGCAGCTGGTGTCAGGGGCTGTCATAACCTGGCCACCACTGTGGGAAGGGGCTGTTGGAGATATGTTCCTGCATGTGTCTGTGGGCTCATCTTCATGACCGGCATGTGGTTCTGAGGTACTGAAATTCTCCAAAGAGCCATCTGGAGTAGGAGCTGCAGTGGTCCTGTGGGATGATGGTGGTGGTAGTCTGAGAACCAGAAGCTGAGGAATCTTCAAGGGTTAAATTTTATGTGGAGGCTTTTGGGGAAACTATCATCAAAAGAGGTCTCTTGATTTGTCTATTCATATGAAAGCAACCCCTCTGACAGGAACAGCAATTGACTCACATCAATAGGAAAAGAGTGAAGCAGCTTTCACTAAGCTCCAAGCAGCATTTCAGATCATTTTCAAAAAGTCCTTCCAGAGTTGCCTACTGGGAGGGAATGTTTCAGAGGTTCCCACATCATAAATGATCATTGCCATCAGTGGGGGAGGTTAGCAGGCTTAAATGTATAGATTGAAGAGGGTTTTCTTTGATTTGGTTTCTCCTATCAAGGGGCTTTCCAGAATATGAATATCTGGTGGAAAAAGCACTAATATATGCAACAAGAATGGGTGAGTGGATTGGGTGCGCAAAGAGGTCTGACAGTAATGCCTATCCTCTTTCACTATTATCTTTCTAGTGCCTCTTTTGGTCTGTTGATGATAGTTATGTCTGAATACAAGCCTAATGTACCCCAATCCTGAGTCACAATCCCAACTGCTGTCTTCTCCCCATCCTCCTAGCATTTGTAATGCACATCTTGCCTATACTGCAGTAGCGCTTTGAACGTCCCTGTTTTGGTAGCCACCTTTTGTGCTTTCCATCAGGTCACAAATTCTTGAAACTAAATTTTCTTCCCTAACTGATTCTCAATGTCTCCTTTTCACTGTGTTTCTAATTTTAAACTTTGTCAGTACTCCTTAGTCTAAACCTGAAATATCCCATGAGATTTGCCTTCTGTTTCCTGGAAAAGTGTCCTCTGAAGTAGCCTCAGAGTGTCCACTGAAGTTTCTAAGGTAAAAGAAGCTTGTCAGAGCTCTGGAATATCCAGAGAAACTTGATGAGCTTCCCAGAGATGCTCAAATGTTCTACATAGTATTTCCCAAATGTTGTATAGCATTTTCCCTGTGGCATTCACATAATCTTGTTTCAGTAATTGAAAGTTACAGAAATTGGAGCTTTATCATTTAATAACCTTCCTACTTGCTGTTTGCTCAGATGACTATGATCTGGTTAAAAACATTATGTAAATATCTTTACAAACAAGAAGTAATCAGTCTGTACAGGGAGGAAGGTCAGAGCAGGAACATACTAAAATAAGAGAGAAAAATAATATATCTGAGACTTGAATTCAGAAAATTCTGATCATTCTCAATTTCATGTGAAAACAGTGCATGTGCTGACTTCTTAGCAACTATGAAATTGTTGCTTTCTTGTGAAGTGTTAACCCAGGGTATTTTGGCTGACATGAAGTGAGAGAGGCTTAATATCTGACTAATCTCTTGTTAGGGCACTTTATTCTCACTTGTTAGAAGGATGTTCTCTTCTGTCTTTTATGTCTGTGATCTAAAATCCAGCCCTCCACTACAGATTATGGTTCGGTTTTTTGAAGTGGAGAAATACAAGTCAGCAGCAGAAACAGAATTAAAGCAAATCTTGGGCTACTTCAGGGAGGGGTAGGGGAAGGGCACCTATTTGCATCTCAGTTTGAGCATTCAGCTCTGAGCCACTGCGTATTTCATGGGGATAGGGATATGAAGTTATACATTACTAGCAGAAGTCTCTTAGCATGAGTACTTGATAAAGACCTGGTGGTTTGATCAACCTGTTAGAGAGATCAGCGACTTTTTTTTTTTTTAAACTTTACTTTCAGGAAGAGGAAACATAATTTCACCTGTTTTGGGGTAATTAGAGCTGCTGTCAGTGGAAATAGGAGGTGTTTGTGGCTGGAGGAATTCAGTACCCAGAAAGAAAGTCTTGGAAGGTTCAGTCCAACATAACATCCAATTTTTTTTGATAGAGGAACGTGGTAGTAGATCAACTAACCCTGCATAAAGAAGCCTATACTGTTGGCCTCTGTTGACAGTGAAGGAGTCCAGTTGTTCAGGAGAGGAGACAAACATACTGCTCTAAATTGCAATGCAGCAGATGCACAAACATACTAACAAAAGTTAGGGACAATTGTATTTCTCTCCCCTCCTCAGGTGATGTAACTGAATGCCGGTCAGTGAGCAACAAAGTCTGTAATTGCACAGGGCTGTTTTCTCATAGTTGTTTTCAAAAGATCCATAAATCCACGGACTTTTCCTTCTGACATTCAGATCTAGCTGACTGTCCTGCCCTTATAGACCCAACTAGCTTTAGCCAGCTTCTGCTCAGAGAAGTCTCTGAATCAACATGTAACGTAGACTTCAAACAGGGAGAACACGATTTCTGTCCCTGGCCATCTCCTCCGTCCCAGGGCACTTGGTACAAATTTTATTGGAAATTGCTCCTGGCAGTATGTGCCACTTATTTTCCTTTAATCCTGTTTTCATCTCACCTCATAATGATTTCAGGAATGTTTTTAGTTTCCAAAGCCAAGGAAGCAGTTTATTCTAGGCAGCAATTGCATTTGCTGTTAAATAAGAAGAAATGCGCTGTTCTGGCTAAGCTCTATAAAGACGATTGTACAATCTGTACTGTACACTTGGAAACTGCCTCAACAAGATGTGCACCATATGGTGCATGTGGCATCCCCTTACCTTGAGTGTTTTCTTAGTCTGGCTGACATGGTTGGTAATGAGCTTGTTTTTGAATAAGGAGAAATATGATTTTTTTGGGCGGAAGTGGGGGGGTAGTCTGTACATGCAAGAAGAACAGGGTGAAGAAATGTTATTTTTCCTCACCTCAGCTAGTTCTCTCGTGAGCTTTAGGTATATAAAAGTCAGGAACTTCATTAGGAGAAAAAGAGAGTCTGTTGAGCAGAGGGTTAAGTTTAACATGATGCCATGACCAGAAAATAGAATTTAAGTAAGAATGGTTTTAGCTCCTCCTTTGCTCTGGCAAAAGCATAGCCCATAAACATGTTGGAAATAGGCATAATAGGGAGGTGAAATGCAATGACCATCTGGCTTTTACTGGGGGAGAAGAGAATGGGAGGCCTCGTATCCTTGGGAAACACTTCTGCATGTTGTATTCTTATTCTTGGAAACCACCTCAGAATGACTCCACCTAGGAGTGTGATACAGAGAAGTCAAAATTAAAATTTCCTGTACCTGTGTGCTTCTGAAAACCAGAGGCAGAGAGGGAAATCCATTTAGACCATCACTGCTCTTGAGCAAAGTGGTTGTAGCATGTCACTATATTTGCCTGATCTGCCCTAAATAGAAATAGCCAGTTCAGGGAAACTGTTGACCTGTATGGCCAAGCTGACGCAAAATATTGTTCTAGGCTCCCTATGGTCATGGTGTGTATCCTGATAAATGATGTGCTCTCTAAAATAAGCAAGTAGTAGACCACCTGAGCCTACGAAAGCTTGAGATGTTTTTTTATCTCTCTCACTGACATATGTTTTTCTACATTTATTAAAGACAAAGTCCATAAAAAATGACATGCTGTTGCCACTGAAGTGTGTGGAAAAAATCAGCATGAGTCTTGTGCACTGCATTCATAATAATGAATGACACTGGCCATCCCTCTTAACAAAAAGGTAAACCGACATAATGCTTTACAAACAGCTTGATACTGCTCTAGATTTTCTTCTTATACTGAAAATAATATTATATTCTATGCCTGCAACAATATAGTAGCTCCATAGGCAGGTGTGAGTCATAGAATCATAGAATCGTTTCGGTTGGAGAAGACCTTTAAGACCAAGACCAAGTCTTAAGAACTTAAGTCCAACCATTAACCTAGCACTGCCAAGTCCGCCACTAAACCATGTCCCTAAATGCCACATCTACAGGCTTTTTAAATACCTCCAGGGATAGTGACTCAACCACTTCCCTGGGCAGCCTGTTCCAATGCTTGACAACTCTTTCAGTGAAGAAATTTTTCCCAGTCCCTTTGGGCTATATGATCCTTTCCCATTTTCCTGATGGGCAAGCATTTATTCTAGTCCTTTTGCAATCAGATTCTTGAACACAAGCAAAAAGAAACCAAGGAACAAACAGAGTCTTATGCCCAAACCTTCATCACCCTCTTCCCCCTATTTATCACTGCGGTTGTCAGGTATGTAGGCTGAGGCATATGCCAGCCAAGAATACTGCTCTACTCCTTGTTCTTCTAAAAATGATACTTGTTTGCTATTGCCAAGTCTATTGTAAAAGTTAATCTAAGAAGCCTGAAGCTCCTTGAAGTGCCTGTTTTGACTTTGGTTCTGAAAACAGATATAGGATTTATGTGCTGGTAGCTTGTTTGCTAAAATATGCTGTTGGTGGAGACTCAGTTTTGAGAATCTCCAAAGGCTTATAGATTTAATTTGGAGAAGCATCTGTTGACCTCGGTTTTCAAGGCCTGTGGTTGACAGCAACCTCAATCAGAGCACAGTCAGGCATATTAGGAATGAATGTCCATCACACTTCTCAAGCAGAAGTCTCAAACCTGGGAAGAAGGTTCTTGAGCTTACATTTTCATAGTAGTCTGTTTTGATGTCCTAACATAGGATGAATCATGAGACCAAAAGGAATATGTTCGGAAGATTCTTTGTCAAGAGCCAAAATATGATCTTTTCCTACGGGCTATAAGTGCTACAAATCCTGTGCAGAATTTTCCATCAAGGACCATGACACTAACATGAGAAGAAGGTGGCTGGATTGTGGAAAATAGAGGCATACTGGGGCCTGAAACTGCAACTGCATATAGGGCGAGCTGCATGAAAAGTAAGAGGAGGCAGCAGCACCCACTTGTTCATGTAGTGAACAAGACTACCCTGGAGTCTCATTATAATTACACCATGTATTTTGTCAGTGCTGCCTTCCCAAGAGCTGGCAACTGAAGGGACTCCTAGCAGAACTGCTTCTGCCATGAGAGTTGTGATGAGGTGCCTTGAAAAGCCCCAGCATTGTATCACCACTTTGAGCAGAGTTTAACTTAATTTCTCCAAAACTAAATGTGATGACAGTTTTGTGTCTGAGTGAGGACATAAAGAGCTGAGTGGAGCAGGGAATATGGACCCACAGTATAATTCTCTTCCAGCCTCAAAGGATCAATGTTACTTTATGCTGCAACCACTCAAATCCTCTTTGAAGCCAGAAAACTTTGATATATCTGTGATGATCAGGAGCAGAACAAGCATAAGAATCCAAGTTGTGATAACCTAAAATCAGGTGAAAACTGAACACTGTTTTTGGCTTCTCCAGCATTCCCAGGAACTTCTATTTCTCCTTCTTGCCTGATCCCTCTTTGACAAAAAACCTCCACCACAGGTGGCTCCCCCAGTGTCTGGTGGGTGGAATGGAGGAGGCACTTTCGTTCCCACCATCACCACCAGGGACTCGTCCGTGGTTGCAAGCCCCAGGTGCCAGCTGCATACAAGTAATAACAACAGCCACAACACACATGTTTCTCGGACAGAGTGGAGTCTTAACACCATATGGTTGTCAGTGTTTACAAACGAGGTGTTAATAATTGTCAGTTACTTACAGAAATGAAGGGGAATGGACTGGATGAGGAAGGAGGAGTGACCTTGAGTTAATGGAGACTGTTGTGACACACTATGCAATGAATAATCCCATAGTTAATAACTAGCTTGTTCTCACTCATATCCGTTTTCATGTGCACCTTCTTTTATTACATCAATGATCTAGTAGTCAGGGCATATAGCTGGAGGCAAGGAATTAAAAGGTATAAATAACACACACTTTAATTGAAATCCAACCGTGAATACCTGGCCTCTGTGATTAAACCTTTTATCACACGGATTTTCCCTCCACGGATGCATTCATACTACTATGAAAACTACTTAGCTTTAAAAAAACCCCACATCTTTCTTTCAAATGTCCAAGTTGAATCATCTGAGAATTTCTTTGACAGTAACAGGGCAAGTACTGTGGATTCAACAAACGCTTTCTTGCATGTATGCAAAATCCTCCTCTGGTCTCTTCTGCTCAGACGTTAGTGGCGAGCACTTTGAACACACCAACACTACAAAGAGAGAGTGAGCGTGAGAGCTAGCATTAAGTATACTGAGGGTCAGCTGACATCCCTATTACATGTCATTAATGTGGTTCCTAGGATTTCTCAAAAAAAAAAAAAAAAAAAATCTATTGGATTGGGCTAGAGCTGACTTGTGTCCTGCATGCCTAGCGTTGCCTAAGTACACAGGCATGATGTTGGATTTCTCCAGGCTTTCTGCCTCCAGCAAACTTCAGTGCACAGGCTTGATGAGCACGCTGCTGAGCTAGCAGTGTGACTCCTGGGGGAATTTAGCTGTGAGTGTAGATCAGCATTTGCCTGACAATACGGGCACTGCTGGTGTCATCCTTTACACAATGTATAGCAGAGTGGGACCTTGATTACTGTGACAGAAACAGGAGTGATAGTGGCGACATTTATTATAGATCACTTGATGGGTAGACTGCCTGCAGTGACAATGAATGAATGCTTTCTGGGAGGTGGGGGGGAAAGACTGGCTCTTGGTATTCCTCAAATTTGGGAGTTTGATTTGTTTATGACTCTATCTGGAAAGGGGTTTTCCAAGCATTATCCAAGATTTACACCTCTGCGATGTGATACCCAGACTGAAAAAGCACTGTTCTTGACAATAGGATCCAAGTATTTTCCTGATTCAGGTGGCTCATATCTGCAATGTGATGGACTTTTCTTAAAAAGTGAGTGCTGATATGAACTAGCTGCTTGGTATTCCCTAAAGAAAATAATGTGGAGGAAAATCTGTGTCCAAGCTACACAAAAAGCTGGTTGCTGAAGAGAAAGCAGGAAAATAACCCTAAATGAGCTCACAGTCTTGTGTTAGCAGTGAATAACCCTGATAATGTATTTTAAATTACTCAGTGAAAGATATTTGGCTTCTCTCAAGGAGATTTATCAGCTAAGACAAGTCTTTGTGGAACATTTTTGAACCTAAACTACATAACAGAGGCCAGTAAATACAGCCCACCAAGAGGAGAGAAGGGCACTGGGAGCCATTAGAAATATAAATTATTTGGTTTTACTGCCGTATTCAGCTGGAAGGCTCTTCCTTGATTTAAAGAGATGCTTTGTTTTCCCCCTTGCTGTCCACCATGTTTGCACTTGTCCTGCCAAATGTCAGAAGGCAGTTAAGCCAGGTAAATCAACCGATTGGTTTGTGCTGCTCTAACCAACACGGTCGTATTTCTAGTACTGCAGTAAATGTGCCAAATGAATATGACACTGTGTAGAATTCTGGAGTGGAAGTCTAGCTGTGAAATCTTATTTGAAGACAACAAATGCTGGTAAAGGGAGAAGCTTGAAACTGCTAGTACTAGTTCTTCATGTACAGGAGCTAACGAGCACCACAAAAGGTGTTTTATCCTCCATGTGGCACCTGAGGTTTTAAGCCTAAAATGTTTGAGATTTCTTAAGTCTTACAATTTTTTTACCATATTTAAGTTGACATAAAGGAGTATGTGTTCCGTGAAGAATGTCCTTGGCATTTGAAAGTAGAGAATTCAATATGCTAAATTATAGAAAGAAATTTATTAGATTTTTACACCATGTCATTCTTGCAGAAAGGATCCCCCAAAGCCCTTTTCAAATCAGCAGGTCTCATCCCAGGGGAAGACAAGATGAGGGCTCACTTTGTTGCACCTTACACCAGAATTTTCTCTAGCTTATCTCTATCAGCTTCCCTGAGACTGTTTTTGCTGTGCAGGGACTGTACAGGCAAAAGCAACTGCTCTGATGTACTCTACAGTGGTTCATACGCAGCTGGGGATGTATAAAAGCTATTTTATTGGCAAGGGGGATGTTGGCCAAGGCACCATGGTTGTACAGTAGTGCCATGGGAACATTAGGTTCCACAAGAGCAGACACTGTGCATTTTGAATTACTGTTGCCTCTGAAGCATAATGCTGCCAACGGTGCTGTACCTCCACGGTGATTGTCATTCAGCACTCAGACTTTGCCAGCCATTACAAATGTCTGATGCTGCCATGTAAATTTAGATACCTCTTAAAGCTATTCTGAAGTTCCATTGCAAATCAGTCTCTCTTCTGTATTTCAAGATGTCAGATCGTAATGGTACAGTGTCATCCTGATACAAACGAGAGACAGACTTTGTCTTATAAAAAGCTTCGTAAACATGAGAATATATACATTGTGGGGAATGATCCTGTGTTGCTGAAACCTGGACTGCTCAGGAGACCACATATGTCTGTTCTGCTTTGGCCCCCTTTCAGTAACTCTGGAATAATTCAGCTTGCCTGGAACTTTCTATCTTTGTGTCCATCAGTACATACAGGGTTAAAAATAAAGAAAGGAAAAGCTATGGTACATGTTATACTGAAAAGCAAATGTTTCCACCTCATTAAACTTGTGGACAGCTTATCAAATTTATTGAGGAAGGTAAAAAAAAAGCCAAACCAAACCCCTAAACCCAGCCCTGGGTGGTTTTATGAAACATGACATCCTACAGGCCAGAGTCTTTAGAACATCTTCAGTCTAAGTCAGAGTGAAGATTTCCTAGAACGTTTGTGACCTGTTTACATGAGGGTAAAAATAAATCAGGACAAAGTACAAAGATGGGTTATGGCCCAAAGCAGTCATTGTACACTGCAGTCTTCTTGAGTCTTGCTAACCTACAGGATTTCAGTCTGTTCAGGCTCACCTGCTGTACAAGTCCAAACTGTCTTGTGACATGTCCTTCTACCCTTGATTGGAAGCATAGTATTCATGGGTCCTCAAAACATCCCAGAAACCCCTCATTCTCAAACGCAGTAACAAGCTGTGATGTATTAGAGATTGTAGTAAGATTCATGTGAGTCCTCTGGCACATGGGAAATGGTACCTTGATAAAGGAGTGTTGTTAATAGAAACAATGTCTCTGCTTTGAAGATCATCCATCTGTGTTGTCTCCCCTTGTGTAGAGGTGACCAGCATCTTGTGGCGCTGTACAACTCCATTGCCATGATGCTACATAGAAAATTAATTTTACATATGTGTATAAACTGGTGCCAAACTATCTCAGAGTGACAGTCACGTTAAGAAAGAAAAAGACAAATAGAATGGGATTTCATTCCCATTGATTATTATAATTATTATAATTTACTTCCTTTAAATTGCACCCAAATTCTAGGTGAATTTTGTAATGTTAAATCTAACATCAGTGTTGTCAGTAAAAAGTTGGTGCAGCCTTCCTTGAGGTTATTGTCTAGGAGTGAGGCCAATAGGGGAAATGGAGAGAAAGAGTAAGTGGACTGTACATATAAATTACTGGGTTTTTTCAGCAAAATAAATTACTCTCTTTTTTTCTCCCAGTTTCTGTTGAAAACATGGCTACCTTACATATGTGGGTTAGGTCTTGTCAACATTAGGAAGTTTTGCTTTTTAACTGTGCTGATATCATTAAACCGGCAAGAAACTGTAGTGTGAATACGGTTATTACCAATGTAAAAGTGCTTATGTCAGTATATCTTATGCCAGTTCAGCTGGAGAAATAAGTTACACCCCCATAAATCACCTAATGTTATTCAGACTATATCTGCACTAGGGCTTTTATTGCAGCACTTCACTGGCAGTCAGGCTCATGAGCTCCCTTTCTACCCTGACAGTGAATCAGGATGTGCCAGTAGGCACGACTGTGTTTCAGTTTTCACTGAGCAAGCAAAAGGTAATTATGAGAACTTGTCAGGAAAAAAGTTGGAGTCTTCTCTTCAGGGAAAATATAAAATCCTTTCCACCTCAAAAAGTAAACATGAAAAATTTCAGCAAAAAAGCTTTGTCTGAAACCCAAACATTTAAATTCAGAATTCTTCCTCAGTGTCTCTTTTGGAGATGCTTAGGTTGTTTGTGTTGCCAACCTGCCCTCTGCACCTAACACCCTCTGTGAGACTTGCCTTCCAACTGCCAGTCCTTCATGTTGCAGACATGTTATAGCTCATCACTGATGTCCTTGTCAAAGGACAGAGGAGACAGGTGTTGAATGTAGCTCGTGAGGGAGGACTTTTACTGCCTGAAAAGCAATGGAGGTATTTAAATGTGAAAAATGGGAGAGGAAAGATATTTGCCATGCATAACTTTTTTACAAAACCATTGGGTTCTTGTTCTTAATAAAAATTTTCACAAAGGACACTTTGGGGGAAGAAAAAAAAAATCCCCCAAACACACTCTTTCCTTGGTTGAAGACTCTATTTCCCTTCCTTCTTCAAAAGAAACAGATTATAGGAGAAAAGACACCTATGAACCTGATTTCCTTCTTTTGTCAAGAAGGGTGGAATTCAAAAATTAAAATCACCATTTAGAAGTTAAGCAGCATGTCATGAGCAGTGACTAAGACCATTCCCCTCTTACAGCTGAATATCTATGCACTTTCTTTACAGTGCTTTTCACCACAATAGCTAAGATGAGCATGTAAAGACCAAGCTTCAGGAAGTCATTACAAGAGGCTGCTGAAGCATTTGTTTTAAAAGCAAAGCATGTTAAAGACTACTTGAAATTAACGCACAGCTACTGAGCATAAATCCAAATGACTGTTTGACCCATCAGATTTCCAGTTCCCTTGATTCTGAGATTTTACATGGTTCAATGACAAAAACAGCTGTGTTGCAAGGCGCTGACAGAAGAGATAGCGGAGAGGAGTGTACTTCTCTGGCCACAAATAGGAGTTCAGGTTTCATGCCACACCAGAGCGTTTTTAGACTCTTTTACAATGTTTATTTTAGTGTTTGGGAATCAGTGCACAGAGCCTGCTTTCTTCTACCTTGAAATATGCTTAGAGTAGTATTTTGAATATTAAAAGGTAATGTTTGAAGCATGCAAAAGATGTTGGGCACTAGGTTCATTGCAATTAGAATTCCCCAAGTCAGATTACTGCCAAGCAGTTCCTCTGAAATGTAAAGATGCGTATAAACTAGGGACCCAGACTGAAACACTCACTGAATTTCAGAGAATTTAAATCTGGACTCAGGCATTTTATTGACGTGTTTATTTGATGTGATCTAAAAAGGAAAAAAGTATCTGTCCCTTTAGTTGCATGTGTGGATTCTGATGCAGTATTAGGAGAAAAAGTATCTGCAACTTTCACAGACTGGGTAGAAGCAGGAAAGATTTAAAAACATTAAGAAGCCTTTTCTGATTTTGTAAGATTCTTATTTTCATTTTTTATTCACAAGATTTTGGGACAAAAAGCTGAGGTTTGCATGCTTGTATGAACAGAGCACCCACGCCTTTTGAAGTACAGGCATTCCTAGTCACAATCTCCTCAAATTACAGAATGGCTGAATACTGATTATCCAAACCTTGGTTTTTTATTTGCATGATGGAGTGTCAGGCTCAATAGTTTGGAAAGTCAGGATTTGATTGCCTTCATTTTCATACAGCTCTGTCTTGGCAATCGAACATTCACGAATGGTTTGACTGCAATCAGTCTTCTGGGATGCTGTTAGCAGGGCTGGCCCCTGAGTCTGTGCAGTAGGGAGGGGAATCCCACACAGTGTCTTTTGCTATACGGCCTGTGGCACGGATCTTATTTGCTACTTTCTAACCCTGATTCCTTCCCCTGAGTGCTTCACCCTTGCCCAATTTTCATAGCATAGTCATATTTATGCCTGCCCTGTGCCAGTTTCTAGTGCTCTCCTGTCCTGCTCAACCTTACTCCTGGTCCTTATCTCCAAATCCCTGCACAGTTTTGTGCTTCCAAGATCATGCACTGGCCTTGCTCCAGCCCTTCAAATTGCTTTCCCTCATTTTTACAGGGATTCCCATACTCCTTGCTTTTGACCCTGTTTCCATCTTAATCTTCAAACTGGAATTTCCTTGGTTTCTCCTGCTTCCTGACTCAGGCCAAACCCTGGCCACTAACCAAGCTTTATGCCAAACATGGTGGTTTGCTATAGCTTTTGCCTTCTCTATGTTCCTGGTTTGTACTTGGTTCAAATTTAATGCATGGATCTGCCCTGGTTTTACCCTAAGTGGTCCCGACTGAAATTTACAATTTTCCACATCCTCGTGAAGAAAAAGTCTACTGTACCAAAGTAAAAGTGTTCACCTCCATTTCTCTTGATCAGAAAAGCATTTGGGCCACAAGGAGCTAGCTTACCATTTTCCCACCACTGATCCCTGCGGTCAGACTAAAGGATTTGCTGTTCCCTCTTTGGTACAGCTATTGGCCTTTCTGTTGCCCATCCCTGTACTTCACTTTTATGTCCTTATATGACATGTGGAATGATCCTGCAGGCAGGCTATTTATGATAAAGGATCTTGCAGTGCATTTCAAATTGTTACTGTCCCCAAGATACATTTTCCAGACAGCTGGTTCAGCATGCAGAGGCTCATAACTCAGTATCTTCCATCAATGTCTTATGCACATTAGGATTGTCAAGGGGATTTTGTCAGCACCATTTGCAGAAGGAGTGGGCTAATAGAGAAACGTTCGACTCAGTTTGCAAAGAATTTGCCAGGCAATGTCTATTAATAATAATGGTGACGATGATTGTTATTGCTTGTTTCACTGGGATGTATGTCATTCAGATGTAGATTTTGGTCTGTTGTGACAGTTTTATTTGTGATCTGATTTTCCCAGGGGTGTGAATGGATTGCTGTTTATACAATGCAGCTGTGTTTTGGGTAGACTGGTACGTAAGCTCTGGACATGATTCTTCTCTGAGACGCTCTGGTTTTATTTCCCTGTAACAACACTAATAGGTGGCTTTTACAATTGGCATGAATGGTGGATTTGCTGCAAATTCATCAGAAAATTGAGGGACACAGAATTTTTAAGCAATTATAACTAGTACCAATTAAGAAGCTACTGTAATTATAAAGTTACACAAAAAGGAAATAAAAACTCATTAAAAAATCAGGCACAAATAAAGATTTGTACTTGTATCGAGTTTAGTACTTCAGAATTGGGCCTTATCCTTCAAAACAGATCACTAAGTTAAATAATATAGGGCAACTGGCTGCATATATGGCATTAAACTCTATGCAGGGAATTCTTTGGAATTCTACCATTCGGATAAAAATAGGAAAGAGAAATGAAGGAACTTAATATGATGAGGCATGTATGTTTTAAAAACCATATAATATGTTAGATCAGGTCAAAAAGTGTTCCCATCAAAGCTGGTATCATGCCTCTAGCAGCGGCTAAGACCTCCACCTGGAAATGAGAATGAAATCCACCCTGAATTTATTTAGGCAGTGGTGGCTCTCCATTATCAGAGAACAGGGACTGAAAGGTAGTGTTCCTCCCTGTGTTCACTGAGGTGGGTTGATGGGATTGGACATAAGAGTTGATACTACCCCTGGAAAAACTACAGCACTAAACTTTTACAGCTCTCTGTAATGATAGAAAGATCCAGCTAGGGGATGCTGGTACGTACAACAGCTCCTTGACAGGGAAATAGTTTAAAATTGTTATGTAATGTTAATATATCCCTTAAGGGAGGATGACAGAGAAACATCTGGATGTACAAGAAGGCAAACCAGTCAAGGATGTTTTTGGAGATAACACCCTCTGAATAAGCAGACACCAGTTCTTCCTGCTCTTTGGTTTAGGAGGGTCTGGGAATGAGAGATCAATGTGTACAGAACCAGCCTCATGGTGCTCGCAGGTCATCTATAGTTGGGGTTTTTTTGAAAAAAAAAAAAAAACAAAAAACCAAACAAAAACCAACCAAACCAACAAACCACTTTATTCCCCCCCCAAAAACCCCAAAACACCATACTATATGCAAATTTCTGGGGCATGCCAAGTGTTGACAAAATTTAGATTGGCCTGTGGACCAAGAATCTTGGACATGTTCAGAAGTCTCATGTCTTTGTTTTGGGAGCCCTCACCTTTTGAGAGATCAGGTTTTGATTTCTCATCATGGATGTTTAGACACTAGTCATGAATACGCCCTAAGCTACCAGTCGCTATTAAAAGCTGCTGGCCTTCTGTTATGATATTCACTCCAACCTCTGCATATGCTGGAATGCATGCATCAGTTTTCCACACACTTGTGAGCAAATACAGTAACTGCTTCTGTTCTAGCTGTGCACAACAGATGGGAGCCAAAAATGAAAACATTCACACAATGCCCACATAGCTGTTTATTTTTTTTGTTTCTTTGTATCTCTGAAGGTGCGTCGAAGGAGCTGTAGAGGGTAAAGAATCAAACATTTGAAACAAGTCAAAGAAATGGGAAAGTAAGCATGGGAAATGGTTTATGACTGCAACCCTGATGTTATAGCACTGAGAGAAGAGGAATGTCATCAGGAGGTAGAATGCTACATGGTTGCAGAACCCTGACTCTTATCAGAATAATGGGGTCTCGCCTTAAGGTAGCTATTAGTGTGCCATCAAAACACAGATGTGTTGCCTTTCCATTTCTACTTCATTTTCTCTCTGATTCCATTCTTTTTTCAAGAGTCCTTCACATCCCAGCACTATACAGCATTACAGCAGGGCTCTGTCTGTGCTTTCATGTGCTTCAGACACACATACATAGATGGTGTGATACGTGAAGGATCCCTGAGCTGAAATAGATAAATTCAGACCTATAGAGCCATGAAGTCAATGGAGATTCTTCCCCTAAGTAGAGAATAACTTTTTCTTATAGGAACTGCATTTATAAAGCAGATCATACTAGATTGCCATAATCCTATAAATCTATGTGTTGACCTTGTGGATCAGGGCCTTCTCTAAGCTAAAGATAGGATAGTAAGGATTTGCCATCGTGGGCTTGGAATGATTGCATTACTCACAGGTAAATAAACTGAGTTGTGGGAATCTCTAAGATCAGAAATAATGGCAAAAAGGACTCAGCAACAGATGTAATTCAGTCTTTAAACAGCCATTCAGCCTAAAAATCCATAGTTGCGTTCATGTTCAGGAGTGGGGAAAGGATTCTGTCAGGCCAGCCAATGTAGCCATGGCACCTTTCTATATGTACCACATCTAAAGTTACACCACCGATAAAGTTTCAATGGGATCACCCACTAGATGTTTTTCTCCTGCGTTACAAGTTGTGTTTTTTTAAAATGCCTTATTGTTGCCGGTTTTACTGCTGTACCTGCATACAAGACATACTTTCATCCAGCCAGTTCCCTCACCTGGGCAGTATCTGCAGCATCACCTACCCTGGCATTTGGCTGCGGGGCAGGCAGAGTGGTCTGCACGAGGCACAGGGCTCTAGGCACACCTTTTCTGTTGCACGTCCCTTTCCTTTCCCTGGTTTGCACTGTCCTGCCAGGCCTAATCTACAGTTGCACAGTAGACGTAAGAGCTTTATCCTCTCCTGCGCTGTGCTCAGCGGTTCATCTCAGACTAATCCAGCATCAGCATAAAGGCAGATTTCTCACTTTGCAGAGAGGCTTTCAGCAGCTTCTTACTGGATCCAGACAGCAGGGACTGCGTGGTGCCAGAAGAAGCAGGGCTGTGCATGGACCCGTAGCTCTTGGGAAAGCAAGCTAATCAATGATAAAGTCTTGCATGGCCTCTAGTGTCTTCCATCTGTGCACTGTTTCTGGCATGTATATCAGCTCAACCACACCATGTTGTGAGGTGAGGAAGGAAGATTTTACTGTTTATTGCTGAGGAGGCAAATGAGGCCATGATCCCATAAAGGTATAAGGATATCTATATCTAAAAAATTGAAGGAACTGTAGTAACTTTATATTTTGGTAGTTCAGGTGAGGTAGAAAGGAGATATATTTTTGAGTTACAAGTATCCTGGGCTCTCGCTGATTTCAACAAGAGCTGAAAAACTTCAGCATCTTTGAGAACTTAAACACTCCGGTATCAGTCAAGGTCAGCATCTAAACCTAGCCAAAAATATGGGGAAAAAGTGATGCCTGTGACTTGTAGGTCACATGGTCCTCAATCCAGGGAAGGAAACCAGGAATCCTGATCCACGTCCTAAAAAGCCATTTCAGCCAGTTTCCACCCCTATATATGGCAATGGAAAAAGAGATCTCTGTGACCAAAGCACCGAAGAGGAATTGTTCAAATTATAGGGGCATTGTGGTGTGCCTGTGGGCTCTCTCCTTCTGGGTCACAGGCTGTTTCATGCGGTTAACAGCTTGGCAGAGGAGTAATTGATTAGGATGAGCAGCTTGTGAATTTCAGAACATTTTGAGTTTCCAATTTAGATAAGTATCAGAAAGATCAGATGCTTCTAAGGATCTCCTCCAGTCCCTTAACTAGAGAAATCAAATTGACAGGTGTGTCACCTAGGGAACTATACTGCAAAATGTATCAGAAGTGCCAGGAGGTGCTAGATTTTTGTGTAAATAAGAGACCTCCTCTGATTATTTGAAGCTGTTACATATTTTTCTGATTAGTTGGGAGAGTGGGTAAAGGAAAAATACCCAACCCTTACACCTTAGCTTACTTGGAAACTTACCACTCCTAGACTTTGCCAGAAATTTTGTAAACTCCTCAAATCACTGCAGAAACTGCAATAACTGCTATTTTCATAGATATACACAACTGATACCCTAGATTTTCATGATTTGTGTCCAATACCATGAATACAAGCTTGATGGAAAGCCATGAAACTGAATGATTTTACCTTATCCAGCCACACCTTGTATTCTAGGCGTATCTTGTGCCAGTCAAGAGCCAGTGCAGCTCTTTATCCTGCATTTCCCAAGTTTTGCTCAGTCTATACCCATGTACCTCAAATGACAAGTCTTACACCAAGAAGGTGCTCCACCATCTGGTCCATCACCAGGAGACTTCTGCTCCCAAAATTCCTTCTACCTAGCCATGATTGCAGTTTACATACTCCTTTGTTTTGTCTAATTAATTCTTTATTTTGGATGCTACCATGTAATTAATAATTCAGAGCAATAACTTTTGAATGAGATACTAATTGTACCATAGCAGTTGTATCATTGCAGCTGACCCTTGTTAAACCTTCCTATAAACCAATCCACTTTTGGGTCATCAAAGTTTCCAAACAATAAATGAATCGGAGGAAAGTCCTATCATGTCTCAAAACTTTAGTAACAGGAATCTTCCTGAGCAGGTAAATAACATTGTTAGTGGTATTTGCTTCTGAAAGGCTTGTGAAAGTTTTTGATCTGTGCCAAAAAGTATGATGCTGTATTGTGATGGTAGCATGTCCTCTGGTTGCCTCACAGTCTGAAGTGTTTCTGGCTTGACCTTCCTAAAGGGTCCGAAAAAGTAGACCCTGAAATCAATCTATAACTTAAATGTTTCAGTAAAAGCGGAGATTATTCTTTTATTTTGGGCTGTATAGCTTGACATCAGGAAGAATGGTGATAGGGCCCTGGCACTGCATGCAGGGCTTTGAGCCAGGCTGTGGGGAAGGTGGACGAAGACCTGTGTTTTCTTTGTATGGATTTCGGTCTGCTGAGTCTGACATTCACATGGTTATCAGCAGGCTGCCAAAAAAAAAAAAAAAAAAAGTGCAAAAAGGGGAAACGTACTTAAAAGACTGTGAATCATGTTGCAGGAGCTGCTAATGATTGCCCTTCAGCTGCTAGCACAATGCCTGTAAATGCCTATTTAGAAAAAGAGCAACATGAAGTCTAATGCCAGTGATCAGCACTCTTATGGTTAGTAGTTACATGTGTGGTGTCATTTTGTGAGGTTAAATCATATCTTTTCTTTCCCAAACAAGTGTTCAGAATGATTTTGTCTTTTTTGATTGTTCATTAGGGAAATCAGAAGTGGGAAAAAGCCACTGTGCTTGATGCGTTACCACCCTCTGATACTAGGAAAGGTAGCTGACATGTTTTTCCTGGGGGGAATGTTCTCTCTTGTACAGAAAGCTACAAGACTGAGAGCAGAAACGCAGGGTAGAGTTTACTCCAGACTCTGTTCTGCATGGGTTCCTGGTCATAATAATTTCTTATGGCCGTATCTGTCAGCCTAGTAATTGTCTTCTTCAGCTCTGTACATACAGCACGGTGTCAGATGAGTCAAGTCAAAAAGGTTGCCATCATCCTTTTCTGTGAGATACTCTTCTGCCATCTCTTATTCATCAATGTTATGATACTTTTCCTTCTGTTAATTATAGATTTAACTGCATTTGAATTCACACCAAGTCTGTAACATCATCCCTTTTTCCCCACAAAATTATTACTCTTGCTGGTGTGTTTTAAACTTTTCATCTACCTGTAGGCATATTTTATGCTCTCTGTCTTATTTTCCCCTATTTCTTTTGTACAGTGGAATTCTGCAGAGAGTCCAGCCACAAGGTCTAGGCAGTCCATAAATCCCACTTAATCTCTGAAACCAAATATAATGAGAGTTGTTCTCAGGTTTTGCTCCTGTGACTTGGCTCTGACTCCTCATCCAGTCTCTAGACAATGAATTTAAATGCAGTTTTTGTGGGAGCCTTTCCTCAGAAATCAGTTATACCTTGTGATGCTTTTTCATACAGCTGTATATTTTTAACCAAATCCATTAATGATTTTTACGGATATCAAATTTAAAAAAACAACAACAAAACCCCACAAACCAGTCAAGACATTAAATTTATATTAACTTGTTTCCTATTCATTCAGAATAGGAAATTCCAATCCTTGTTGTTTTTTAAAGAGTGAATAACATAACTTTTCTCCCTGGCTCAGACCTTTACATGCCAAATTTCAGCCTGGAGTACAGTGTTCTCAAAACATGTATTGTATCTTTGAGATGAGTTGATCTGTTTCAGTATGTCAGCAAGAATTAGACCTCTGGGCTCATGTTCCACCTCATCATTACTGTTTGAAAAGCTTGGTGTTTCCTCTGCAACCATCTGGGGTGGAAGACTCAGAATTGCCTGGGACACTTACATTTTTCTAGTGACACAACACCAAGGGAGGAAACCTCCGTCCCTGCACACAGATCCAATAATGAGTCATTAAAAGGTGAAGTGAGATCTGAGGGGGGCGTTTTAGACTTTCTATTGCATCTTTCTTGAATGCTCTGATAGCAAGGCTAAAGATGCCGTGTTTAAGACATTTATCAATTCATTGTGTGTCATTTACATTTTGAAAAATAAAACACAAATGAGGAGTTGTTCCAGGGGCAGCAGCAGGAAAAGTATTGCTGGAGGGAGTTTACAGTCAGAAATAATCCAGGAAAGGTTATGCTTTATTTTACCTGAAACTAAAGCCATATGCAGTCACTGGCTCTTCCCTGTCATTAGCTCTACACTTCAGTAGATTTTTGTCTCTCTGGTCACAATTAAACTCTCCAGACAGTGTGCTCCTAAAACCAGGCATACCCCATCCTGTTTCCTTCTCCCTCTCCACTCATGTTTCTCTGTGACACTCCAGTTTCACAGTGGGCATCCCAGTAAGGTGAATCACAGGTGTGTAGTCAGAGGGAGAACTTCCCTAACTAAGCGTGTGGTTGTTTGGAGAAAGCATATCTCCAGCAACACCATTAGCTCAACTACTATATGCAATTGGTGGATGTCAGATCATTATAACAAACTTTTCTGCCTCAGTTTATCCCTGGTCACATTACAAGTTTATCCCTGGTCACATTACAAGTTCATCCTGCAATAAGCCCCTTAACCAGAAAAGGAACTGGAAGGTGGACATATATGGTCAAAGGCCATCCCCTCAAAGCTAAAAATATCAAAACCAATCCAAACTACCTCCTTCTGAGTTTACCTGGCTTTCATTTCAAATGAGGGGAAGATTTTTGTGTCTGCCAGTTGTCACTGTACTAGGCAGTCAAGCAGCAAGCTCTGCAGTGTCCCACAAAACCACCTGCCTTAGGAAGTGGAATAGCAGACAGGCAGGCAATGGGACAACGTTTCTTTGCCAATAGTGTTCCTGCAGATTTCAGATACATTAAGCTGGTGTTTTTCAGGATAAAATCATTTCATGGACACTTCCGTGCAGCTGCTGTTCTGACAAGAGTGATTGACAGAAACAGGCTGGGAAATGTGTTCAGACCTCAAAAGAAAGGCTGAGGAAGGCAAAGAGAGTGGCAAGATGGGATGGGGGAGGAACTACGTAGAGCAGGAATCCATGAAGAGGCTTTTCTCTATTCTTAATATTTTGCATCATGAAGAAAAGCCTGTTTCCAAAGCCCTGTTGACCCTTATTGCTCTTATTCCTCAGTGGAGAACACAGCAAACACATATGCAACAACTACTGGATGGGACTCTATCTACCATGCTTTTCACTATGCCAAGTGTAACTTTTTTCTTATTAATTAATTAATTGCATTTCTTCTCCTGTCCTTCCCCACTTGTTCATATTGTGTTATCTTGATTGAATAAACGCTTTCTATTCTGAGCTCTAATAGACTTTGATACCTTGCTGTTGAACAGATAGCTATGGATTTTAAAAGCAAATCACATATCGTTTTTCACTTAGTAGTGATGTTGTCACATGCAAAGACCTATCCATGAACATTACTGTGGATAGATAAGTATTTACATTGTGTTTATACTTAAGGGGCTTCTTTGTAGTGCTGAGAAATCAGTGACGGTATCTATCTGACTGTTAAGAGATGTGGTACCAAACTAACAGAGAGAAGACAATGAGGATGTTATTTTTACTCTGACCGCTATTTCAACATTATTAATTTCTTTATTAGAAAATGCAAATATCCCAGCAGTATTTTGATAAGTCAGATATTTTGATTAGTCTTTTCTAAAGCCTGCTGAACCCAATGAGAGATTTTCCATTGACTTGTAAAAATTGTGAAGCAGGTTGTCTGTGTTTTATGGATGGAACCCAGGATGGGTGTTGTCGTGGTTTAACCCCAGCCAGCAAATAAACACCACATAGCCCCTTGCTCACTCCCCCCTGCCCCTCCCAAGTGGGATGGAGGAGAGAATTGGAAGAGTAGAAGTGAGAAAGCTTATGGGCTGAGATAAGAACACTTTAATAAATAACAACAACAACAACAACAACAACAATAATATAATAATAATTATATAATAATTATATATAATTATAGAATAATAATAATTGTATTATTATTATTATTATTATTATTATTGGAATGAAAAGGAAAATAACAACAACAACAAAAAGAAATAAAACCCAAGACAGACAAGTGATGCAAATGAAAACAATTGCTCACTGCCCTCGGACCGATACCCAGCCTGTCTCTGATCAGCGGTCTCTTGGCCAGCTTTCCCCCTAGTTTATATGCTGAGCATGACGTTATATGATATGGAATATCCCTTTGGTCAGTTGGGGCCAGCTGTCCCAGCTGTGTCCCCTCCCAGCTTCCCGAGCACTCCCAGCCCACTCGCTGGTGGGGTGGGGTGAGAAGCAGAAAAGGTCTTGACTCTGTGTAAGCACTGCTCAGCAGTAACTGAAACATCACTGTGTTATCAAGACTCTTTCCAGCACAAATCCAAAACACAGCCCCGTACTAACTACTATGAAGAAAATTAACTCTATCCCAGACAAAACCAGCACAGGTGTATATACTCATTCTCAAATTTATGTTAATTTCTCGCTAAGTAGAAAGATCATTATGTTCTCAAAAATTACTTTCCCTAGCTTTGAGGTGGTCTCTTTCATATTCTTCAACCTTTGGCTTCTCACAAGTTCTGGATGTCCACTGACTGTGGCACAATTGCTATCTGCTGTTTGCAAAAGAGAGCATTGCACAGTAAGGTCTCCTTGTTTTCGATGCATTATTTCCACAGCCTTATTTGGGAAGTCAGGGGTCTAGATTGGTCTCCAGCTGTGAGGGTTTGTGCCATTTGCTGACTGTGTGTCCCTTTGCATTACAGTAGGCTGAGATAAGCTAAGTACAAACTCCTTTTCCTAGGGTTTGGCTGCACTCCAGTCAGGGGCCCAGAGTATGAAATCAAAGGGGAGCTTTATTGCCTCTTAATATAAATAGCTTATACAGAGAACAGCATCCTACTCTGCTGTATAGGATTGAGGCAGAGCAGTATAGCTCTGGAATTTTAATGTTAGAACACAGAACAATGCAGAAGAGAGAGGTGCAAAGCTAGCTTATCAGAGGTCATTCATAATCTGTTATTAAGATATGGAAGGTTTCCTCCAAATAATATGACCATCAACCATTTTATTCATATATACATTCTGCGCCATATTTGCTGTACATTTAGGCTTTTTTCAAAATAATTTAGGTGACATTTAGCCCTATGAAGTGGGTGGCATAAGGACTGCAGAATTTTGTGTTTTAACATGGCAGAGACAGTGCCTCTTGCTGTGTCCTTATTCACAGCCTAAACCTCATCATTATCATGTTCATGATAAAATCCTGACAGTCTTGTAAGATGCTGGCTCCCCAGAAGTGTTCCTTGAAAAAATATCAAAGAGCAACTTTCAGTTTCTGCTTTATCTAAGGTCTCTTCAGGTATTTGCAATGCTTGATTTGTGGAAATGGTCACCTGATTCCCTCTTTTGATCACTTGAAATGGGGGGATAATGAGAGGTAAACCTTAAAAAATACTTAGCTTCTGTTAACACTGAGGAAACTTTCATTAGGAGTGAAAATACTGTACGAACACTGAGCAAGTTTCTGCAAATAACAGAGCTGACTTGCAGTATTTGTGAATGAATCGAGGATCTGTGTTGTTTGTTTGTTTGTTGCTTTCTTATTTATTCTATTCCCAATAGAAATTATGCTATATGGATGGTTAGACTATTGGCAAGATTATTACATAGCAACATAATGGTTAGATTTTTTTGGTCCAGAAAAAATATTTTCCTTGGCATATTCAACAGCATAAACATTTTGGAGGTGCATTCTGTTTATCTATAGACATCTCTAAACGATAGGGAGCCTGAGGAAGATATAATTTCAGATAATGTGTTGAATTTTAGAAAAAAAACCACCTTGCAATCAGAAGAAAGAAAATCAACCCTCCAAAACATACAGTGCTGCTTTTGTGGCTTATGTGGCTGTGCCTGCACTAAGGAAACTCTTTCTGCCTTCCCCAGTCTGCTTCACAGTTACCCATGGTAGGCAATCTCTCTGAAAGAACTGGGGTTCCCTTCCTGCACATTTGCTTGGATTTTCTTCCAAAGGATGATGTGCACAACTAGGGACCAGGTGCCTTGTAAATACACATGACATCTGTTTAGATAAAAATTACATTTAACAGTAATCTGGGCCAAGACTGTTTCTTCCTAGTAACTATCAATTACTAGAGATTGTATTTAAATGAATGATGGAAGAATGGTTCACTTACCTCCAGTCTTTTGGCTTTGTTGCTGAAGACCCAGGGCTGCATCTGTGGTACAATTTACAGCAGAATATGGGTTTTCATTCATTTATCCCCAGGAGGCTGAGACAGTTTACAGGCTTTATGAATTTGATAAGGTCAAAGGGCTTGAGAATGAAAGAAGCTGTTCAGATTTATTAGCATTGTTATGTCAAATGACAGTTTATGGTCAGTGGTGCTTTCCTCGGTAAATGACAGGGTGTTTCAACTGCATTCACAAATGCTTCTACAAATATCTGTGGTATGGTTGATTGACAGCTCTTTGAAGGATTTTAAAAGTAAATGGAAGCCTGTTTCACAAGATGACCATGCATCTTGACTGAAGTTTGCCACCTTTTCATTTTTTTTTTCAAGTTCCCACTTACATCCCAAAATATTTTCTTACTTGATGGTCTATTTCATCTTTTTCATCTAGAGTCAGAAAAATAATGGAAAGTTGCCTTAATTTTTAACTCAAACAATAACCCATCTTAGAACCTCAGTTAACATGCTGCAAACCTTAAATGGCTCCACTGACTGCTGGGATGTTGGTCTGGTCTGATATCTTAATATAAATTATTGCTAACCTGTTTCTGAAATTCACAGAGAATTAAAGCCTACAAAACCAACCAGTGTTTCACGTCAGTGTGATTTAATTATGATGAAAATTTCAAGCATGTTAACTAGCATTTTAACATCAAAGCTTTGGACTCTAATTTAGGCTAGTACTGCTATAATTATTGGTATGTACCCTAACATTCCTGAAAAGCTAGCAAAGCTCTAAAAGTCTGGTACGCATATGGATAACTAAGGAGGCAATAAGGTTGAGAGGTCTAAAAACCACTCAGAATTAGGACATGTGTATTCAATATGCAGCAAAATTATCTTCTTTGTATATATTGTATACATGGTTTGATTTAAAAAAAAAAAAATCAGGAAGTGGCATAATTTCAACAATGATTTACTCAGCTAGATTTGGAAAGAAAATAGGTGCATTCCTGTTGTGTTGCTTGAATCCAGTATCATGATCCTTAAGAAGTCAGACAGCACAAAAAAAGAAAAACAGTGCAGTTACAAAAGAAAATTTGTGTGATATCTGTGAATTAGAAAAGCTTTGTGCTTCACATAGTCTGAAGAACTGGATTGAGAAGCATTCAGTTTAGAGATGATTTCCTGTTTTCACAGGTTTTCTTCTGCTATAGTTTCAATGCAAACCATATTTTCTCTGTTCTGTTCTTTGTTGGATATGAAACAATAACATTAGGTCATAAAAAGTCCTTTTATTTATTGCTGCTTGACTTATCAAATCTGTCTAGAAACTTTCATCAATAGATTTATTATTAACCTTTCTCAAATAAAATCTAACAAATAATCCAAAAATCTTTGGTCACTTGAACACAAAATTAAAATAACCTTGACTTATGGTATATTATTTTCAGTTTACTGTGAGTTACCTCCTGAAATCAACTTTCCCTATACAGTCAGTATACTATTGCTCAGCGCTCTTCTACAGAACTGCCATTTGACTTTATGGCAGGGTTTGCTGTAGTTATTCATTCTCGTCTTTCTCTAGCCTCAGGGAAGCACTTTTTCCTTTCTATTCCTTCCTTTTCTCAGCAATTTGAGAGATTCCCATCTATTTTTACCAGGCAGCAAAGGTGAAAGCATTTCTGTAATGAAAACTTGTGTGAGGAGAGCAGAGCAATTTGCAGTGTCACAACATTATGACACTGGCACCACAACACAATGCATGAACACTGTGCTCCCAAGCAAGGAGCACACCACACAACCACTCCTGGCAGGGTGTCAGAACTGCTCCCAACTTCTCTTGTCCCCTGTTGCAAAAGATATAAACCCCTTCAATTATCCAGCACTATTAGACTACAGCACAGCAAAAGGCAAGGGGGAATGGGTGAGATTGTCTTGAGGCTTTTGAGGAGAATTAGCTGTGTCACTGAGGGCTTTCTACTTTTATTTAAGAGCACCAAAGAAGTGCTGTTTCTGTGGCTTAACATTCATGATGCACAGTTTGCTGTTTGCATAGTAGCTATTGAGGATTGATGATAGGGTCAAATCTGCTTTCAGCACCTCACGATCCAAATTTGGCCCAGTGAACTGGGCATGATAGCTGTGTAACAGGCGGCTGCAGGGAGGACAACCCTGTGAGCTGCTGAGCAGCAGGCAGTGAGCCCCAGGGTTTATGATGACTGCCGTGTTGTGATTCATGGGTTAACCACGGAGTTTCATTCAGCCACACGTCGCTTGCTGTACTTCTGCAAGCTAAGGGAGCTGCTAGCTTCAAAACTCATTAAGTGCTTCCAGGTAAAGAATGGATGAGAGCTCCTTTCCTGTCCCCAAGCTCTGCCTTTGCTTTTCATAACAACCATGGCTGATCATACCACCTGTCATCTCGCTAGGACAGCCCCATTCTCCTGCTAACATCAGTAGAGTGTGTGAGGGAAGTTTACCAGGGTAGCACTGCAAAACGGGCTCATCTGAGGTAGGAGCGACAGCCATGGGCCACAGAGGAGATGTCTGTTAATTATCTGATGATCATCGAGAAAAACTTCACCCTATCCACAGTCAGACACATGCTGAGTGACTATGAAGCCAAAAGTGTTTGAAAATGGTGCTTTACACTTCTCTCCAAAGGACTCAGGGGAGTTTGCAGTGCACACAAAAAAGGGAACCATCCCTCAAAGAGCTGGTATGGAAAGGCTAAATGCAGATATGCAAGTTTGGTGGAGATCAGGTCTGAGCTTGACACGTTAGACCTTGCACTGAGGGTTGTGGAGAGCAGGTGGAGTATTTGACTGGTGGATGGTTAGCATTTTGTAGTGGTAGAAGCTATTTGGCATGGGAAAACTCTTTTTGGTACTGATGATTTTGCTTAAGCACTTAAAGCAGGAGTTGCTCACAGTAGCTCCTTACCCTGTGGCTGCAGCATTATCCATGCTCGGTTAAAGGGGCGGTCATCTACCAGCAGTCATCTACGCGGGGAAAGTGCCGGCTTGGCTGTCCAGCACAGCCACTCTCACACTTCCACCTTCCAAGTTCCCACACTTTGAACATGCTACCATGGGGATCAGGGAAGGAGTGAAGACAGAGAAAATGGAGGTGGTATAAATCTGCCAGTGCTATAAATCAGTCCAGTTACCCTGAACTCTATGGGGCTGACTGGGGCAACTGATCTGTGTACAGCACGGAGGAGTCCCTTCCGCAAACAGCAGTGTCAGCAAAGAAACGCTCAGGAGTAACGATGTGAGGGAGAGGCCTTAGCATCCACCTTAAGTTCTTGTCACTGAAAATTTTCTAGTGCTTTATGAAGTGTGGCTAGAGTGGTACTGCTTATTTAGGTGCATGTGAAGTAGAAAAAGACAACAAAGACTTACTTGTTTTGATCACTGGAAAAAAACCAGAAAAAAATCCTTTCTAGTATAAACATTTTGAATCCCTGCAGCCATCATGTAAAAGATATCTGTAGAAACCTGACTCTTGTTAATCCCAGTTGCTTCCTAGCTGTTGATTAGCAAACTAACCTAGGGCTATTGAAACTCTTGCTATTAAATGACTCTGTAGAAGCCAAGGAGCATCCTACCTTGCCCAGATAACAGAAGGACCAGCTTGAACACCTAGGGTCCATCATCTTCTTCTCCAAAGGTGGGTCCATCAACTTCTCCTTCATTAGAGAGGACGGTGTTAATGGTTGAGCACAGCTGGCCAGTTGTGGGTGTCAGATACAATGTGTTGTTCAGAGCCAGCTCTCAATAGTATTTACTCTCCAGTGTACATTATGAATACCTACAGACCTCCATAACCCCTTGATCTGCACAGCTGTTTACCCTCTCCAAAATAGGTAAGAGCTAAGTGCTGTGATCAAGCCCTCTGTCAGAAATAGAGTCATTAGCAGGAGAAAGGAAAGCACGCTTCTAAACAGTCTGCAATACTGTGTGATTTGCAGGAAATGAAGGAACCTGTCTGCTGTTTTAAAAACTGAGGGGATAGTTCCTTTCACAGTCGTTAAACCTCAGTAAGGATATTTTAAAAATAATCAATTGTTCTAGTCTGAGTGAAATAAAATGTCTTGTTGACTCTGTATTGTAAGAACGCATTTGAGATTCACCACCTTCTTTTAGATATTTGGGCTGATTTGATTTAACAGGACGTCTTTAATGTCTTATTATGAGAAGAGAGAGAAGTGGTATGTGGCTGAGTTACACCGTCTGCCAGGATGCTGAGGCTCAGCAGAGATAAGATAACCTCACAAATAAACAACAGATGGCCGATGGCCTAATGCTTTGCTTTGGGTGAACATGACAGGGATTTATTCTTTCAGCCTGGAGAAGGAGCCTCTGAAAGGCTGAAACTGCAGAAATGCATGACATGCGGGCGGACAGGGTGTATTATGGGGATTCTATCTGAGCAGATGTTATTAGAATACAGATCTATTATTAGGCATCTGCTTTCCATCTCAGTTATAAGATGCGTAAGATTTAGATTAAATTCCCCAAGGAACGTCTGGATCACTTACTAATTTGTACGTGCACATCTCTATGTGTCTTTCATGAATTCAGATGATGGGCTACATTGGGAGCTAGGTTACAGACATGTACATTTGTGAAGCAACAGCAATGTAACTGGAGGCAGCATCTGCTCTGTGTTCTCACTGCATAGAGAACTCCTTAGTGATAAAATATTAGTTAAGGATTAATACCCAAAACAGACAGAAACCTCTGTGTTGTCTGAATAAATGTGCATGAATTCACCCACGGAGAAGGCAGCAATATGTAAATGTTCTGTAAGACCTGCAATTAAGTAGAAACAACATGGATCAGGATTTCATTTGGCCTTATCTCTATTTTCCATAGTTTTTATGTGTATCACAGGATCAGTGCTATAGATGCCTTCATGTCAGCCTCTACTGGACTTCAGGCAGGAGCGATCCCAGGCCCTGAGTAGGGGAGGAAGGAGCGATACCCCTCAGCAGCTCTCCAGGATAGTAACCTGCTTTGTACCAGAGAGCTGGAGCTGCTGACAGCTGCCTTGTTAAGAACAGCCTAGGTTGGGTCAAGGATCTGACTGTGTTGTAGCAGCATCCCCCCCCTCCCCTCCCTCACCTCTTTGTGAGGGACTGTGAGGTGTGAATTTCCCTTAATTAACACTCCCACTTTGAAGCCTCTAAGCATGAGAGATAAGCATTCCTAACGCTGCACAGCTCTCCCCCTGGCAGCCCTGTCCAAGTTCTCCCAAAGGCAAGAGGACCCCAGTTTCATCTGCTTGACCTCTCTAAGGGACAGGTTGTGCAGAGACTGAGGGAAACTAGCCCACTTAATTAGAGAAAACATTCCCAACCCAGTATTTCAGGCCCTTCTCTTTTAATATTTAGTAACAGGTATGTTTTAGTGCAGGAAAGATGCTGCCCTAGATGTGTTTCAGGGTAGCTGAGGTTGTTGTGGTATTTACTGGATTGTAGTGGAAGGGAGAGAAGGATACTGAACTTCAGCACCAGCAAAGTTACTGTGATAAATGTGTATTGCAAAATTCTGATCACATGAAAGAAATTAATTTATCTACCAAGTTGCACTTTTCTGAAAAATTTCAGTCTAGCATAAGTTGCTCTATTAATAAATAAATATACATATTTAACAAGCAGTTCTCTCTCCTTACAGAGAGAATCTAAGGAATGAAACATAACAACTGAGGTCATTCTTTTGCTTTTGAATTCCAACCATCTTCTGCAAAGCAAAAAAATACATTAATTTGCTGTTCTTGTCAAGTTCCTTGCCATGTCATTTATGGCTCAAGCTGCTGTGTTTAGGAATGGGTGTATGTTACCAAAGTTAGTAGTGCTTAAGTGTGAACAAGCTCTCACATCTGATCCTATCTAGAATGGGAGAAAAGGTGCCGAAATTCCAAATTTTACCCAAAAGTTGTGTTCTTACCTCCATGGTGAGCTGAGCCTGCATCCTAGGGCTACAAACGAAGGCGAGAGGCCCATGCTTTGTGGCTGAAGGCAATGTCCAACTCATTAGTAATTCAGTTCTTCAAAGTGTATCAGGATGAGGCTACTATACAATTCAAACCATCCAAGCATGGGACTTCTGGCAGAGTTTAGGGGCTGCACATCTTTTATGCTGACTTAGCTGATCAACCTGAGTATGCAGTCACTGTTGGTCCAGGATTTCCAGATGTCCATCAGCTTTGTCAGACCTACAGCTACATAAAAGCCCATGTCCTCCTTTTTCCGCTCAGACAATTAGGCCAGCTACTCCAGACAGTGCTTATTGGGTGGAAAGGAAAATTGGACACCTCTTTCCTGTTCTTTCTGTAACTATAAATCAGTCTGGCTCAATTAAACCCAGCTCATACCATTGAATGAGAACAGCCATATCTCTTCCAGCTGTAGTGTGGCCACAACCTTATTTAATTGCATTGTACTTCATTTTTGCTGACTACTGAGCCAATCTCTTGAAAGGTTAGACGACAGATGAGGCACAGGAAAGTTTTCTCTCTAAGGACAGAGTGGAAAGGGTGGGTGGGGATCTCAGATACCAGTAAGCCTTTGCAGTTGGGGAGGGAAGTTAATAGCTAGGGGACTAGTTAAACTCTTTCAGTCCTGAAAAAACCAGTGTCAAAGGCCATTGCACTGATCTAAAAAATGCTGTGAATTATTGTTTTGCATTTTCATTTTCAGTACTAAAAATCATTCTAAGTGGAGAGAAAAAATAAATACAGAAATGGGAATGGAGAATAAAGCCCCTTTCATGAAGAGATGTAATGAGCAGAGGAAATTGCCTCTTTTCATTACAGTCTTAAGCTTGACCTCATGCTCTGTCTCACCAGCTGTATTTTTCTTTATTATCCTCAGAAATATCTTATATTCCATGTGCTTTTTCTTCCTATTGAAGAAATTCAGACAATGACGGAAATGATGGGGATGAGGAACCCTGTTTTATGGGAGCTAACCTGTAGCTGTTCATCCACTCAAGGCTTCTAAAGAACCTGGAAGTGTTTCTCCCCCAGCATTTGTAGTCAGTTAACACTTTTCACCCTCTGCTGATGATATTTGAGATTGAGTAAACTGTGTCTGTCATTACTAAAGAGGAGCTGTCAGATACATGAACCTCAGATTTCTTTCATTTAAAAAAAGAGAAGGGGATAAGCTTTATGGATAAATAAAGCAAGTAGGAGTCTACCCTAGCATAGTTTGCAGATGGCATAAAAAGAAAATGTCAATCTTTTATTAATCACCTGCAAAAATTTTGTCTTGTTAAACTTAAAGCTTGGCAAAAGCATTATATGTAATTCTCTCAGTATTTTACTGAGGAGGTAGAAACTGATGGGAAAGAGTGGCAAAAGCATTTATACCTCCTTTAGAAAGTAAAATAGAACCAATCCTGAGTACAGCATTAGAATTCACTAGAAACAAGGTCATTTTGAAGAAAGAAACTCATTGATGTAGCTAAAATCTTAAATTAAAGACATAATGCCATATCCAGCTAAGAAGATGTAGAATGTGGATGTGTCCAGAAAATATGCAATGAAATGAGCCTGAACAAGGAGAAACACATTTGATTTTTTAAAGTTTCTTTATTCCATCATTTTTCTTCAATAACAGGAGCTCAAACTGCAATACCTGTTAGACTTCACCACCATGCACCATTTGGGACCTTTAATATGAGTTACTTATCAGTCATAGCCTGGAGGCTTATTTATAAGCCACTGTTTTCCAGGATATGGAGTTTTTGTTTGGTTTTTCTTTCCTGCATATGTATGACCTGCATTCCTGAGCATACTGCTGTGCATTTGGGTGTGTTAAAATAGATTCTAAAAAAAAAAAAAAATTGATATTTTATATGGTATTATATTACTGGCTCATCTCATCATCATTCATAGGCTTGAACCTTTTTTCTTTATCCTTTCCTTTCATTCTCTCCTCACAGGAGGGAGTTTCCAGGTTCTTGATGACTCGCCCTGGTTTTGTGTGAAAATTTACTTAGTCCTACATTTTTCTTTTGTTTTGGAGATCTGTGTTCATAATATTCCATTAGTTCAGATTAAAATAAAGTGGCTATAATCATTTGAATAAAGAACAACTTCGTAATTGGGCTGAAATTGTACTGAAAATATTCACTGCCTTTTAAATTGTTTCAATTTTCTTTCTTTTTTGTCAGAAAAAGCAGATTCAAAATACAATCTTTTTGGACAATAAAATGATTTCTTTTCCATCCAATTTTTTCCTTAAAAAAATATTCATTATTGATAACTAAAAATAAAGGAAGAAAAAATAATTTTAAATTTAATTTTTCTTCCCAGAAGATGAATGTTGCAGTCATTTAATGTGTAACCAACATAACTCCACAGTAATTCTGTTAGTTTTTTACCATTTGGGAATCTGAAGCAATATGTCAGAGGCTAAACTTCTTTTTTGATGCTGATCTGGTTCAGCTGTGCATTGCTTGAGTGTAAACTTTCAAACCTCTTCTAGGATGGGCAGATCACTTACCTGAAATTAAATAATTTAAGAATTTAAGGTGCTCTTAAGAAACACAGTTTCGAAGATCGGATGTATTTTCAAACTTTTTTGACACCCTGCATCTTTAACAGAAGTTGACAAGACAGAGCTCCTGTTATTCCAAGTCTCTTTATCTGGTCTTGAAAAAGCAAAATCACCTTCCCTACTCCTGCATCTGTCAGGCTCAAATATTCATCGTTAGACAAGGTACCATATCCATTATTTTAGGGGGGAAAAAAAAAGTGGCAATAAATCCCATAAGAGATTAACACATCCGAAGAGCCTAGCAAGGTTAATTCTCTGCCAATGCACCACTGCCTCCCAATGAAAGCTTTGCAATTCGAGAGGAAAGACCTTCTCTAGCAAGTGTTTTCCTTATTGACATGATCTTTTATTGTTTATTCATGCTTACTGTAGCAGGGAAGTCCTATTTTCCTCCAGAAAGCCTATTTATACTGCTTTGTAATTTTCCATTTCAATGGCTTTATGACTTGTCCTTCAGCTTTGCAGAGTTTTCTCTGCTAGAGGAGTTTTCCTCCTCGCAAGCTGAGAGGCACAAATTGCTAAAGAGTACGATGCAGATCTTTTTTCCAATTAAACCAGGTAAAAAAAACCCATGAGATGTGAACGTGCCTTCTGCATTTCCTGCAGCTTTCCTGCTGGCTAGCCAAGTGATTTAAGCCTCAATTTAAAAAGCCTTAATGAAAGAGGAAGGAGTAGGAATGCAAAGCCATCTCTAGAGCACAATGAATTCAATGCTTTTTGCAGCTGTTTTGCAGGTATAAGAGAGGTATGTCTGTGCCTATTTGGACTTGGCAAGAGTGAAAGACCCCAGGGACTCAGGCTCAGCGACACCATGGTTGAGTAATCCAGCTCCATATCAAATGCTGACATAGCTTGTTTCACTTTTTCAGCCAAGAGGTTCCTGTAATTTGCCATGAAAGCGAAGTGATACGGAAAAGAAAAAACAGATTATTTCCTTCCCTTCAGGAACCACTGTGAGGTAGAAACACTCAAAGGAAACCTTGGGTGATTTCTGGAGCACACAGTATCTGGCTAGGTCCAAAAGGTTTGAAATTCTGGCTGTTCAAGGAATTTTTTTTTATATATGCTACAAGGCAGGGCATTGTTCCATACAGGGAAAGTAAAGTTCTTTTCTTGAAAGCACTTTGTAACGGTGATTAAGCTGTCTTGGAGAACCCAGATATCCCCACTGCTAGCTTTCTTTGTGGAAAGTTAAGGCCAGATGCCTCTGATGCAAACTATGCTGTCTGCAGCTTGAGGCACCAAGGACAAAAGTCACGGCCGCTACATTCATCATCATACCAGCCACCTCTTTGGGCTCTCAAGTGCTGCCAAGATTTCTCAAGCTGGTTTTCATTATTGTGGCTGTTCAAAGTTTCAGGCTGCTTAAGGAACTAGAGACTGCAAAATGTAATGTTGAATTTCTACTCTCCCCTGTCCTTGTTGCATACATCACACAGAGGACTGAGAAGGGCTGGTTATTGGCTGCTCTGGTAGATCTGTATTTACTCCACGTGAAACCTCAGTAAGGATCATGGTTTTTTACTCTCAGAATGCTTTGTTAGGGGATGGGAACTGGTCCATAATCAATGTCTTTATCATACAATCATAGAATAATATAGTTTGGAAGGGAACTCAGGAGGTCTCTAGACTGACTTCCTGCTCGATATGGGGTCAGCTGTGAGGTCAGACCAGCTTGATCAGAGCTTTATCCAGTCAGGTCTTGAAAACTTCCAAGGATGGAGACCACTCCAATACTTGTTTGTCCTCATGGTGAAAAAGTTTCCTCTTGTATATGGTCTGAACCTCTCCTGATTAAATTTCTGACCATCTTTTTTTGTTGTTCCATCCGGCTCCTCAGTAAAGAGCATGGCACTGTCTTCTCAGTTACTTTCTTGTAGGTATTGGAAAGTTAGGTCCCCCCTAAGCTTTTACTTCTCCATCCTGAAGTTGTGTGTAGGCAATTTTCCTCCTTTAGTTACTGGTGCAACAGCCTACTAATACCGAGGTTTTGGTTATTGTTGTTGTGTCTATTTATTTCGTAATTAGATATGTATTATAAGTAAAATAAATTTCTCTCTCATCTGTCTCATGATGATAAGCACTAGTAGAGTGACCCACAAGTCACTCATCAGTCTAGCCCCATTCCCCTGTCCAGTCAGATAGAAATTTTCTGTGATTCAGGCTTATCTTTTTAATATGCAAACTTTGTCTACTGAAGCGTTGGTGGCAACGCTCCTCTGCCTCAGCAATGCACTGCAGGGCCTGCTGTTTCTTTGAAAATGTGGTGGGAGCTAACACAGAATTATGCATTCACTCATGGGACACAATATCTGTGAAGGGCTGAAGGCAATTTTCCTAGCAGCACTATATTTTTGAAGGTTTTTTTATAGTTGTTTCAGGAATAGGGTCATGGCTCACTAGCTAAGAAATCTGTATATGAATTAGGAGATGTGGTTTCAATTCACTATTACACTATGTATTTCTGTTTAGACTGCATGGGTCTAAATAACAGGACAATTATCTAACCTTTCTTTATAGCTGAAGAAGGAAAGCAGGCACTTCCAGGGAATGATCAATTCCCTCCTAAACCAGACATTTAGGACAGTTCAGCCCTATAAGCACCTCTTTTTGTTTAATGACCCTTAAGGAAAGCCTAGTTTCCTAGCTTAGGTGCAGACACCTACTTCTCAAACTTCTAAATTTAGGTGAGATTAATCCTACTCTCAGTTTTTCTGAGCCTCAGTTCTTGCCTCTGAAATTGCCAACTGTCTTCGGAGGGATTATTTGGAAGGATGAGGGCCTTAAGGATTTTTGAGGCATCCAGGTGCTATGTAATAGAGGCAGCTGGGGACTGTGTTTTAGCAACATACATGCATCTAGTAAGGTATAGATAATATAGCTGGTTTGGGTGAAAGCAATACAAAGAATATGATAGGAGATCTGTACTTGAGGTCCTCTCAGAAATAAGCACAACACACCTCCCAGCTTCTACCTCCAGATCAGCGCATGGAGAAGGTGATACTGCTTCTCCTTGCAGGTGAATCTGCCTTTCATCGTCAGCACCGTGCTAAAGAGGAGGAGCCAAATTAATGAAACTCAGAAATTCACCTCGGCTTCCTCAGTTGCAAATCATGCTTTAAATTTTTATGTGGAATGGTGTGATGGGTATAATGTACAATCCCATTTCAGGTAATTATATTGTGCCTGCTTAAAATTCTCCCTGTAGTTTCCACTGGGAAAACGATTCTTCATTTTTCCCTCCTGCATCCCGCTGGGTAGGTGCTATTGCTGTCAGAGAATGGCTGCTGTGTGCCACCCCCATGCCCTCCACGTACATACATACACAAATTGCGGTGATGTTAGATTGAGCCCTGCATATGCAGTTTTTTGTCCTGCCTGCGACTGAAATTGTTTGGAATTACCTGGGCGTAGCTGGGAGCAATATTTGACCTGCAGTTTTCAAACCACAGGGCATGAAAGAGGCTGTGAAAATTCAGTGTTATAGTCAGTCTTTGTATCTAGAGAACAACTCTTTATCAAGGATCCAGAATCATATAACACTTCTCATCCCCCAGTGAAGCAGGTGATTATTATTTGATGGATTGTGAGACCAGGTAATCTGAGGCAGGGACTGTTGAAGCAACTTGCTGGCTACCAGGCAGTGTGAACGGAGTCAGGTGAGTGCTTGCAATCTAGTCTCAGCTTCTCAGGAAGGTAACAGCCTCCCAGATGGATTACATCGTTCTACAAAAGGTGATTTAATTGGTCTGTTTTACTGGACAAACAGCCTAGGAGCACTCATATGGTCACTGCCTGTTGAAAGAAGTAGTAGCCAGAAACAGACAGGGGATAGCTTGTCTTAAAGCTCCAACCCAAACTGCCAGCACTTTTTAACTAGGCAAGTCAAGGCAAGCGGATACCAGCTTTTCCCTCTTCTGCCAAACCCATGCACAAAGCAAGTCTTATTCTGTGGCCCTCAAGGGTAGTCCCACAATTCATTTGGGTTTAAAACTCCCTAGGCACACATGCAGGTTTTTTTGTTGGTTTTTTTGGGGGGGTGGGGTAGGGGACAGAGCTGCTGTGTCTATATTCCCAGGCAGCTGCAGCACTGTGGTGTGTTCTCGCAGTCCTGGAGCATGCTTCCCAGTGTCATGAAATGAGGCACGAAGACCCACGTATTCACTCTGCAGACTGTACTGTATCATTCTTCTCCTACATTCCTACAACTGACCACTTTTCCCTTTTTTGCCTACTTTTTCCTTTCTTTTTTTTTTCTTTTTCAATTCTCTTGCAAATATTTCCTTCTCAAGATATATTTACATTTTATTCATGACTCTGTCAGGATTAATTTCAGTGCTTCACGCTGCCTTTGACTCCTCATGTATAATGAATGAAGCAGCAGCTGCTGCAGCTGACAGCCAGAGCACTCCAAGGGCATATACACACCAGCATCATTGGCAACTTCTTACCAGAAAGGATTTTAATACCCTTGCTGTCTGAACTGCACTTCTGGCCAGGGCATGCTTTAGGAAAGAATTGTGGCAGCTCTAAGCAGAAGGTACTTTTCAAATGACTTTCTTGCTCTTTAAATATGTGCATTGATAATAACAAATACTTTGGGTTCATCAGTGTCTAAAGGCTGTAAGATGCTGAGTGTCTGGACTTGATTACCTTCGTGAAATCCTGTGGAATTACTTAGCCACTTCATTACCATAGGAAACTAATCCTGGATCTGGAGTAGCACACAGGCACAGCCTCCGTGTTTTCCTTTTTCGTCACACAGAATAACTTACTTATAACTCTTCAGAGGCCAAGAATGCTTTTGTACCCAATATGCTCTCAGGGAGTCAGAATGATCCCTGCCTCTGCCACTGCCTTCTTGGGTAGCCATTGGCATGTCGCTTCCTCTTGGTGTCATGTGCTCTTTTCATTCAAAATGTGTGGCTAATAATATTTCTTTATTCCTCCTAGCATTTTGCCTATTTAGATTAGAATTTTCTTTAGACGAGTGTATTAAATGTTTGGATGGACCCTAACACTCTGGCATCTTGATCTTCCTGGATATTTTTAGGCCAAGCCATAATAAGAATAATTAAAGAAGTGAAAAAATTATTCCCTAATGGAATTGCTACTCCAAGCATGTACAGCACCCATTTGCAGTCAAGCAGAAAAACAACTATAGAATTTATCCCGAAATACAGTGTTTTGTCTCTTTTTTAAATAATGGAAAAATCAATTTTGAGGTAATTTGGAAAAAGGTATTTCAGATTAACCTTTAAAGATACCAAAATATCAACATTTCTAGATGATCAAGTTTTCTTAAACAGAAAAGGTCATCATTTTAGGTTTCAATATTTCTAATTATTATGGACTTCTTTAATTTTCACTCCATAAATACGTCTAACATTTTGGCTTCTTTGCCATTTTTGGGTTGTAAAACAACTTCCAGCGTACCAGATTTTCATTTCAGACTCGAACTCTATTTTCAAACCATGTCAGTCAAAACATCAGATGACAGAACTCTTTTCCATCTTCGTGTCCTCTTGTGAATACAGTCCACAAGGTAGGAATATAGAATCCCTTCTAGTGCTGTTGTTAACTATCATGTTTCTTTTGGCTCATAAAAGTCATGCTTCCTTAAAAAAAAAAAAAAAAAGAAAATCAGTGTCGAGTCTTACAAGGTGGTGTTATTATAACTTCTTCCAAAATACTGTGTAAATATTACAGTCTTAGAGAATAATTAAATGCCCAATTCCAGAGAAATTGGACAGATTAGCTAGGTGAAAAACTATTAATCCAGGGAGTAAGGTTTTGTGCTCTGATTCTTGCTGACTAATTTTAACAGTGTCAATTTGACAAATGAAAGAGTTCATTAATTTTTCACAGGTGGGAAGAATGAGGCCTGTGATGTTCAGATGGTTGTCATAGACTCAGTCACTGGAAAACTCAGGATCATCACTCAGAGGGATTCTTAACCTGCAGCGCTGCATACAGTCCAACGTGCTTGGTTGGCATCCGCAACCTGAAATAAATAGCGAAGCACCACCCAGAATAGAGCTCATATCTTACTGATGGATTTTGCAGAGGAAATGTCTCTGTCCCTTCACTCTGCCCACTCCTGCAGGGGAATGGAAGGCCACTATTCCTTACAGTGTTTGAACAAGGGATTTTTTCCAGCTCATTTGTTAAGTACTTTTTTAAAGCAGTTACACCAAATTACTCTGACTTCCACTAATTCTCCCTTCCCACAGTTATTCTGTACTTGCATCTGCTTTTTTTTTTTCTTCTGCTAGCTGAAGACAATGCAAGGTAAATTGTCCCTTTCACAAACCAGACATGTCCCCAGTCAAGAGGTTCAGATTCATTCACATAAGCTGTCACTTAAATAATTCTTCTTTACTCATCTATTGTACCCTTGCAAATTTTGTAACCAAAACAGGTCTAAGAGAATTTATTAAACAGGAGAATCCAGGTGCTGGCAACTCAGAAGACACCACTTTCTTCTTTGCAAATGATAATTTTTTTGATCCAGAACGGTTGCGATCAGGACACGAACTGGACCTGATTCTCCACGCACAAGCCGTTCATCCTTGCGATTATCAACTGGAGGGTAACTCCTCTTTTGTGAGACTTAACATCCTGGCCATGGTCCAGGCTGTACTGTTAACACATGCAACAGACACGTTCTAAAATGTACCCTGCATTTTCATCTGGGTACTGTATTCTTTATGGGCTCCCATTACAGTATGTGTTGTTGCTATACACAGTCAAACATTGAGAGACTGCTCTGCATTCATGTGGATATCTCTACTTTCTGTACTGCATTTTCTGCTACAGAAACATCTAGATTCATAATACCCAAACTTGTGAAAGCCAAGACTTTATTTCCTCTTAGGGCAATAAAGCCAGTTATACATATCCTGACTCCCACAAGATGCTGAAAAAAGACCTATATGTGCATAACCCACTTCTTGGACCTTCACATCCCCCAGCTCAAGATGCCTTTGATTTTATTGTATCTGGCGTCTGTCAATAACCTGCCTTTATAGAAAGCCATGACACCCCCAGCAGAGGTTGTAAAAATATTCTTAGAAGCTGAGAGGGCATGAGTGTAACGCAATTCTTCTAACTTTCATACTCTTACATGGAAAGGTTGTTCTGGTGCTGAGTGCCTCTGAAAAGAGGACGTTCTTTGTATTGAATATCTCCCTTAGCTTTCTTTAATTTATTCAGGTGTGTTTATATCGTAATGCCACAGGCTGTTTGATCCCAGAAGCAAGGATTAAATTGTTCATTTTTCTGTAGTGGAAAAATAATCAAAAATCCTGGGGATTGTCATTATAGTCATTAAACAAAACAACTTGTCAAGAGCACAGTGGATGTCTGTCTCTGGACTCTGCTCCCAGCAGCTATCGGAGCTGGGGGAGATGCGTGGCACGACTTCTCATGGCTTGCTTCAACCAGGCCCATTTGAAAGACTTTCAGGAATAACTCAAACTCAGGAGAAGTGATAAGAGTCCAAAAGTAGATGATATTGAGTGGATTTTAAAAGGAGTGACCATGTGTGTGGTAGGTATGCTGGTCTTGGACATCTTCAACTGCTGTTAGATTTTACTTCAAATGTCCCTGGGGTGGTCTATGCCATTAAGCATTGCTCTGAGCAAGGAGAAGGCAGGCAGGCATATCTGCTGGTCTCAGTTCTGACTCGCACTCTCATTTGATCAGTTTACTGTAGTGTTTAATCAAGGGCAGCTTATTCTTTTCTACCTCCGAAACTGCAACTGCATAAACTTGCTCACCAGTGGCAAGACAGTCATTGTCTCAAAACTGAGCTACAAGGGCTGAGCAAGCCTCACTTGCTGCTGGCAGGGAACCAGCCAGACTAACCTCATATAGTCTCATAGGTTAAAAAGTTGTATATTGTGTTCCAGTTAGCAGTGGGGACGTGCTCAGTGGTTTTTGAATCTAAAACCTTGGCTACAAATGACTTGAAGTACCCCCTGAGATATAGATTGATGGCATTTTCTCAGTCCAAGTCACTGAAGAATTCACAGAAAAATACCTTGTTATTCAATTAAATGGCCTGGTTTCATGCAAAGAAGAGTCAGAACCAGAAATGGAGAAAAACAAAACTCTTCTGGTCCGAAGTCTGGTTAGGAGAAGAACCAGGCAATAGGAATGTTTCTCTATACTTTATCTGAACTATATGAATTGCCCCATACTGTACCAAAAAAACAAGGTGATATTTGCTTTTGGCATGAATGATATCTTCATTTCAAGGTTTATCTTGTAATTTGTAAATATGAAAAACACTGTAGCAAGGACTGTTAAGCCACCCCAGATAGATCCAAGTTAGAAATGAGTTTTCAGGGGCATGTTGGGAACTGTTTGTCTCCCTATCTGAGTGAGTTTGTTCTTCTCCCTCCTTCACGTTAAAGAAAGAGATAATGACTTGTTCACTGATGAAAGAAAAAATATCTTGTAGTGGTACTTTTAAGTCCATAGCAGAACAATTCCCCAAGAAGTAATCTAATTCCAGCTGGGAACTGGATGTGGGTGTATGGCTATATACATACATATATATATATATATATTTAAAAATTGGCCTTTATTTTAAGTTTGCTAGCAATCCCTAGTCCAAAACATTATAGCTTAAGCAAATTTGGTACAGCGATGCTGAGCTTATTATAGTTCAGGATTTTAAAAAGTGCCAGAAAAGGTTCCTGGGTACCCGAATCTAATAGCTCATACTGTTACATTGCCAGCATGGTCCCCGGAGGGGGTTTGGCCTATGCACTCTCCCAGACAATCACTCAGGAGTTAGCAGGAGACACAAGCCTCTCTCAATAGGCAGCCTGGATGAAACTACCCTGTTGGAAGGATGAGGGAATTCAGCAGTACAGATGTACGCCAGTCTGCAGCTGTTCTCCTCGGTGCTAAAGAGAGTACTGGCATAATTAATTTATGAGCATGAGAGGCAAAATCAGAGCATCTCTATATCTACACACAGAGGTTTTTTTTTTATTTTTTTTATTTTTTTCTCCAGGATAGATAAGGTTATTGCTGCATATAGGCTTAATTTGCTCTTATATACAAGAATCGAAATTCAGAATAACAAGACAGGAATCAGTGCAAGTAATCCTGATGGGCCAGTGGCAAAAGAGATCAGCAAGATAAAAGAAATTTTGTTTCACTTTTCTTAACCTAGGGTCTAAAACCATAATTATTAAGGATCGCCTTACATATGAAACATTTAAATATGGGACCAGTCCCCTCAAATTACCCAGCTTCTGTACAGTGCTTTTCTATCCAGACCTTTAGATTGCTACAGTCCTTGTTGAGTAAAAGGAGACTGCAGGCAGTATTTCTGCAGGCAGAATTTAGAGTGCACTTGATTGCATTAATACTTGTATATGGTATTACATAAGCAGAAATGATTAAGACATTTGTTGAACTGTAACAACTGTTATTCTTACCAATAATAACAGCCACCATTATGCATGCGAAATGCAATCAGATGCTGTGCTTCAGGATGTCAGCTGATTGCTTCTTTTGCTGAAGGTATGCAAAGGAGGTTCAGAAAGCAATTTCTTGTCCTTATGTATTGCCATAATTTAAGGGTTGAAGGAAGGTGGACATGATGAACTGCTGGTATAGAGAATGGCACATATTACTAAGATCCAGGTTAGATTTGCCTTGGTGCTTTGTCTGGGTGACTAGCATGTGATAAGGACTCCCTTTTTTCTTTGTTTTTGGTGTGCCATGAAGGATCTTTCAGAAAACTGGGCTTGCCTCCAAAAGACAGCTAGACCTTGTGCGTAGTATCCTACAAAAGTCACTGGATGAGTAAGAAAGGGTAACTCTGGTTTTGGGGCAGAGTAATGGAAGAAATTGTAGCTAGGTGAATGTCAATGTGGCCTTCAGTAAGCAGTTTCTCTTTCCTGATTATCTGATTAACCATTTCTTCCCAGAGCACCTACTGGGAATATCCTAGCTGTGTACTCTCTCTTCCTGTAAGGATAACCCTTATGACAACATGCAGGTCCACATGCCCACCCTGCTACCCAGCTGCTTCTCCAGGACTTGTCCAAGCCAACCGCTAAGGCAGGCTGATCACCATTTTCATATCTCTGTGGACCATAAAGAGAGGCACAGAGCCTACTTTCACATACACCAGCACCGAGCAAGCTTCTGCGGCCTAACTCCAGCTTTGCACCAGAAAAAGAAGGAGCAGATTCAGGCCAGGCAACTGTCTGTGAGTGATTAGAGGCAAATGGGATTTGGCAAATATCGAGTTGGCAGGAGGCATTAGAGAGAAGCGCTTCATCAGTGGGTTCCCCAAGGTGCTTTGAAGGGTCATTGTGTGTACTGGCGGGATTCTCATGTTTTCTTGCTTTCTCCTTCCCAGAGGCATTTTGAGGAGGAAGATCATTCTCTGTCACATAATCACTTCTTTCCTCCCTCTGCCCATAGCACACCCTTCCTTCACATGCTGGCGGTGATGCGGGGTTTTCCTCTTCTGTTTCTCCTCTGCCTCCTTTTCTCTCCTTACATAATTTTTTGTTGCAGAAGCAAAGCCTCAAGAGATTTTTGATCAGTGAAATACTCGGGGCTTCCCGAATTGCTTCTAAGTCCAAATGAACTCTGCATTTAATAGGACACTAGCATGGAAGTGAGTGATTGCCAACGGAGGGCTGGAGGAGGAGGTCCTCCTTCAGGTTTATCCTCACAGGCGTCTTAGGCACGGACAGGAAAAGTCTTTAACTCACTACTGTGACACAGACATCTTCCTTTACTGAAAGAAAGGGGTACATGCTCAGGAAACTATGAAGTCTGGGGTGGCTCAGCTTCCTCTGGCCATTTTCTTCACTCTGTAACTGATCTAAGCAAATTTCTCTTGCTGACTAGGCAAGGGCATTTATCATATTGGGGCTGTATGGTGGATCTGGAGACTGTCAGATCAGACAGGTAACCAGAGATTTGAACTCTCCCTAAATTACTATATTCCATGCGTCTTAGGAGTTAGAAGTGTCTGAAGGTATAAACTCAGTCACAGAAAAATATTAACATGGGGACTTGTGTGAAATTTGGGTCATTTGTTTCTGGTCTTTATTGAGTTATTGACTGTTGTGGCTGTTTCGTAACATTAGCAGAGATAAGGTTTGCTGTGGAGAGTGAGATAAGGGTCAAAGAGAAGAATTATGTGTATGGGGGGAAAAAACCCCAAACCCACTAACAACATTTAGGCTGCAGGATGGATATTCATCAGGCTAGAGTGGAAGGGAAGAATGGGACAGCATAAAATGAAGTTTGATTTCAAAAGGCTGAGATAGCTTCAAGAAGGCAACAGGTTTTTACTGCAATGGGGGATATAGTTCATCCAGACAGAAAAACAGGCCACCATAGAGCCATGGGTTGAGTATTTCAGTGTCTGAAGGTCCACCACACAGATTTGGTGCGGTCCCCATAGAAATCACGGAAAGATTTCCACGGCTGTGATGGAGCTCACCAGATTCCTTCTCAACACCCTGAAGCCTGACTTTGCTGGCTGAGGCTGTCCTGGGTCAGGATCTTGGAGGTGGAGTTGTGCATACCTGCCCTGGCTGCTAAATGCAGTTGTATTACAGTGCAACTATGCTGGAAGTAGGCGTTATCTATGGGTGTGGATGTGAATATGCACTTATCTCTGCTAACAAAATCCCAGGGTTTGTTAATCAATGTTTGAGGAGTTTATCTTGTTCGTCCATTAAACTGTCTGGTGAATTATCTGAGACCAGTTTTGCATGCTTCGGCTGCAGACAGCAAACATACTGAGCAAATTCCTAATGAACTGATTACTCAGCTTAGCATTTAAACTGCCACATTTAACATCCTTCAACCCTCATAAACATATTGAACTACTAAAGGGATTATGGCTGCCAGGTTTGCTGTGTCATTCCTAAAAATTAATCTAGGGATTTAATCAAAGATATCATCAGAAACAAGAATAACTGAAGGAGGTGCTGAGATGATAAGAAGTATTTAACTCAAAGAAAAGTTTTTTTGTACTGAGAGTTAATTTTCAGGAACGTTTACTGAAAGCAAGTGTAAAGGACACAGGTGCAATATTTCCCCTAAATACAAGTGCAAAGTTTTATACTGTGTTCGGCCATTTTTCACATTCTCAGGTGGTTTTTTTCAAATTTTCAAACATGTTCTTCCAAAGTCATGAATGAGGGGAAAACCGCTGGGCTCTTTGAAATCAACAGTAAAATTTTCATGGGCTTTGGATGTTTCAAACCTTAGTGATGACATTTACAGCTATAGAAAAAGACAGATCCATTTCCATCCATTGAAATCCTCAGACAGTATCTCCTGCACAAAATAAAAACTTATCTACGGCTATAAAGGCAATACCTCCCATGAGTGTCTAGGTTTTCGAAAGAACTGAAGACACGTGGTTGTCCCTTTATGATCATGAGATTTTTTCTTTCCTGAGACAGGGCATTCCAGCTTTCCTGCTTTTAAGTGCTTCCAGGCCTTGACAGAACTCAGGCCTGTACAGCAAATCAGCACAAACTCTGTTTGCTGGAAGCAAGGCCAAAAATGATTCATTTGTGATGTATATATAGATAGCTGCACAAGTGGGGCACTTTTGACTTCACAGAGTGCTGAGGACCACAAGCTGGCTCACAAGGGCCAAAGAACAACCACTGGGAGATGCAGAAGATCAGAAAAGAAAAATGGTCCAAGAAGGCCACTTAGAAGATGAATTGATTTACTGATTTATAAAAATAGCTGCATCTCATCAAATTTACAGATGTTTCTTGGTGTCCAGGGAGGGGAAAAAGTCCTTTCATTTGGGAGGAAGACACAGTTATCAGTGGAGACACATTAATCCAAACCATCTGAAAGAAGGGATGGTCATATGAAAATGCCCTTATTTGTCAATTGTTAAGGAAAATACACTGCAGCCACTGCCTATAATACACACTGAATAACAAGCCTTCAGCAGTGATCATGACTGCTAACACCTGATTCAGAGACAGCTGTAAAAAGACTTCAGTAAGTGAACTTCAGCGAAGACTGCTGTTTCTATCTTGTGACCTCTTAACACCATGAGGCCACATATGGGAAATTGTTCTTCCTGGCAAGTGATTTTCACTCTGTTGTTGAGGAAAGAAAGATGTTTCTCTTGTCTTTCTTTTTTGATTCATGGACATTAAGGAGTGTTTCTTCACATTCTGGACATCAGGTCTGTGATCAGAGCTGAAAAGCTGTTCCAAGTATGTTTCCTGATCTCTCAAATGTCATGGCTATACCTCCATCACCTATTCATAGAGCACAGTAAAGGTGGATTGAACCACACTTTTCTCCCCTTCTGGAGCTCTACTGTCTTCCATCTTATGTGATACGTCACTAGATTCTGCCAAAGAGAGGGGTAGGAGATGAATAGTATAGAAAAGGACTGAACTGGACCCTCCAGATACCCGTAGGTGGCATGACTATTTGCCCCACATCCAATCCACATTGCCATCCTCCATTATTCTCCTTTTACCCTTTAAGACCTGACTTATGGCAATGACAATTGAAATTGTTACAGGCATCTCTTAACTTTTGGGACACTTTGCTTTCAGTTTGTCACTTTACTCTTGTATATAAATTTGTTGTCTCAAGGCACAGTTCCATTGCTTTCAGTTGTAGACAGAAGATGTCAGCACTTCTAGAAACTGAATCACCAAATGTCATGTTGAATGATCGGAAAATGTTAAAACCACTGTGAGCACTCATGCAAATCTTTGTTAGGAAACTTGCTGAACATCACCTAAGAACTCATTGGCACAGGCATAACTTGGACACAGGTGTCCAGAACAGTATTTAACTCTTCAAAATCAGTCCTTCTGAAGCTTATACTCTTTCACAGAAGGTTACTGGGAAAGATAGGTAATTCATAATGCAGTTGTCCACTTAATTAGTAGCTCTTCTATAAGGAGACTGCATCATGGCAAGTCCCATTGATAAAGTTGTTTTCCCATTAGCAAAGGGTATAATGTAGTGACTGGTTTTTTACATATAGTACCTTCTTCACTGCCTTTGCCATCACACCTCCCTTTCTAATGTTCCTATCTCCATGTTATGTGTATATCTCTGTGAGCAAAGGGCAGGATGCTCCTCGGGCATTAAAAGTCTGGAAAGCATCCACACAGTCCACAAGAGCTAGTGAACTGAATCATAGCCTAGGCAACAAAGTTTCTCTCTGAAAGATTTTATCTGTGAAAGAGTTAATTTTATGGGTGAATTAGATATTAATTTCTCTGTGTCAGTTAACACTGATCTGAATGTTAATGAACACTAGAGAGTTAACAGATGCTTCATTGATATTTATTGTACCTGTTCCTTTCAATTGCTAAGGTAGAAATTGTAAAAAGCAGATGGAAATGAAGCAAAGTAGAAATCTGGCTCTGCAAAAGAAGTCGTGTTGCTTGGTAACAAGGACCTTGTGCCTGCCAGACATTGATCATGATCCCCCTGCTTTGTGTGGCATTCTAGTCAGAAGATAACTATTATCACAGGAGTGCATGGAGTTTACCACGCAGTTGTATAAACTGGTTAAATGACTAGTTGCAGATGTTACTGGCTCCTACATCCACCTCTCTTGAGCCATTTCCTCTGGAAAGCTCCTTTCTGCAGAGCGTGATAATTTCTTATTTCTACTGTGTTACACACACCATTAATCTTCCTTCTCTTCCTAGTTTTTGCTGTCACCTCCTTTCATAGCTGGAAGGGACTTAGCACTGCCAAACAAGCAACCTCCTGTCCTGTAATCTGGTGACAGCACAGCATATCTGTTCCTAGCAGGGCAGCTTCAGGGGCTGTGCTCCCTCATGAACATCAACTGAGGAAGAAGATTAAGAGTAAGAAATTCCCTCCTAACTCATCACATAGGAAGGTGCAGAAGAAACAAATTATACAGATAGAAGTAGCTACTGTCTGTAGTGAAAGTAGTTCCTTGCATGTTGAGTTGCCAAGTACATTTTTAGCTTTGCCTCATGGATTCAGAGATTTATCTGAAGAGCCCAAGGGATGTCAAGAATAGATCTAAAAGTTGTGAGAGCCTGGGGTGGGTGACAGAGGTGGAAACTTTCACACAACCGCCAACTATAATTTTACTTTCTCCAACTACTCCCTACAGAGAGAGAAGATTCATGAATATGTCATGAGTGAAAAGCAATAATCAACTGGGAGACAGGAATAGTAATATTATGTTGTATATCATAAAACAATAGCTAAAAGTAGGTACTAGAGAGACCAAGGTAAAGTACTCTAGGGCTGGGCAGGAAAGAGAGCTGTTGAAGGAAGCAGAAAATGAGATGCATTTTGTTTGATACAACTCAGAAAAATGTACAAGGGCCAACACAGTCCCATCAAAGGGAAGCTATCAATGTGATCTGGAGCAGAAAGTAACATTTCAGTGAGTAGGATTTTCCCTACTCTTGGCACACGTTATTTCACTGTCCAATGCCCTGTATGTGTGTGTTGATCCACCTTCTTCTGAAATATGTATCAGCTTCCAGGGGTTTACGTGCATCAGTAGTTACTGATAGTAGCTGCTACTAATTTAGGCAGGCCTGAGTAGGTGCAATGCACTCCAAGAGGTTCCCAGGGTTTCAGTAGAGAAGGCACAGGAGCAAAATCAACATTTTGGTAGCTGTTATGTTGATCTATGTTTTCTTGAAGAAACGACACAATTTAAGCTTGCCAGCTGCTTGCTTATCGCCAACAAAATGCAACATCACAGCAACAATAATCCTGTGACTAATTTTAGATAACATATCTGTAATTATTTTTTAGGTGTTTTTCATCTCTTACACTATTTTTCTGGGTTTCTATGTATGCATCACCTCTCTCCCATCTGAGAGCATAGCTGATGACAGCTCAGTGATACCTTACTGGTGTACTAGGAGGTGTCACTGTTGTCAAGGCAAAATGTATTTTTCCATGTGCTTGGTTGAAGAATGCTCTGTACTGTATACATTTCCTATGCTTAATATGCCTGCCTCTTGTCAAAAGCTAGCAAAAGGTAGAAATATGCTTGCTCTCTACAAAGGAGGATGTTTTGCTTGGATGAATGCTAATCAAATTGTTACATTTAAGCCAAGTTTCTCTTCAGTGTTCCAGTAGAGTGTTATGGCCCAGCTACAGAGGATTACTAATCAACAGGTTTTGGATGAAAATCAGGTAGTTCAAGACCTCTTTTGACTAATGATCATTAGGCATTATATTGCTAATTAAAACCAATGGGATTGTATACTTAGAAATCCTTTCCATAATAAAGCATGCCACATAGCATTATTTTGGCACTTCAATGCAGACAGGCAAACCGAGGCCTTGAAAACCTCCATGTGCTCCAGAAAAACAAGTTTTACTTTTAATCTAAATGAGAGCTTAGTTAGGCAGTGGTACATAAATTGACACATCAAAGGCCTCAGGATGGTCTTGTCGCTGCATACCAAGGATTGCCCTACAGAGATGGTCAGAGCAGCTCTGATCGCAGGCTGGGAACAGTCCCTCTGGGCTGGCACAGTGTCACAGTTGTGACATAAACATAGCTGAAGGGCTCAAAAGACCCTGTAGGGCCAACAGACACCCTTTTTTGAAAGCCACTTACTGAAACTAAGTTGCCCACCTTCACCTTGAGAAAATATAAAGATCTAAAAAAATCTGATGAACATGGCAAATGGATCATGTATGCTTCTACCGGGGCAGAGAGATCATGCATATTTTTAAGAATTCTCTACAGAAATGCTTGCACTTTGGGGCTTGTCAACAGGACACAGAACACTGTATCTGTATATCACCACTTCAAATTTTGTTTCACTGAAAATCAGTGGTACCAAGTCAGTCTGTGTCTGATGAATTGATGGGATCACACATTTCCAACAAATTGCTGTCCACACTGACGTTGACACCAGAAAGAAGCTATGTTGACAAAGTCAGAGAAGACAAAAAGACAAACAGGCAGAGAGACAGAATTATTCTTATCCTACTGCAGATATCAAAGACTTATTTTCTTTAAAAACATTGTCTATGTCAGCCAATCCAGGTAGTAACATTCCCAAGCAAGGCATATAGGGACAAGGTCTGTGGTATTTTACTGAATCTCTGAGGGACAGAGCCCCTCCTTTCACAGGACTGTCTGTGGACCTTTCTGAACACTAGCAGCAGCCAGAATGGACTAAATCACTTTCGGTGTCTATTCTTTGTATTTAACTTCAGGTGACAGAAACCTAGAAAATGAGGAGTTTCACAGGGAGGGTGAATGGAATATTATTCATGTTTCTTCCTATACAAATATTATGAGGCCTTGGGCCTCATTGCCACTTACCATTGGGCTACTAAATACAAACCCCATCTTTTGTCTCAGAAAGTCCCTAATCTGCAATTTTTGGGGTTTCTGAGAATATTCTAGATAAATGTGGATAAATGCTTGCTCAGCTCTTCCCTTAACATTTTCTTTTGTTCACTGTCAGAGACAGAAAATGGATGAGATGGCTCTTTCATCTGGACTTCTCATCTGAGCCAGGATGCAAGGTCTAACTCTCATATGTCCATTAGCTCCAAAGGTATTCAGCTTGCTATTTGACCTAGCACTGTTCAGAGAAAAGCTTTGGCTGCTCAGAACAGTCAGTTACTAAAATCATCTCTTATCATTATTGCTTTCTTATATAGGTGATGTAAACTATGCTGCTTGGTTATGACAAAGCTTTTTATCCATGTTCTTATCTCTAGGGTAAAATAATAGTTAGATCATTAGACTAGAGGGTTGGAAAACTAGGTATTAGTTTCAGATATGTTACTGGTTTCTAATACAGCCCCAAGCAAAATACTTCTCTGTGCTTTTTCATCTGTAACATGATGATGATGACAGAGCTCTGTAAAACCACTTGGCCATATTAAAATGGAAAGCGCTGTTTGATAGCTTAGAGCTTATTATTATCACCATACATAGTGCAGGCCCTGCAAAATCAGAGCATCATGAAATGCCTGCTGTCCTCACTTATATAACTTACTCCATGAACTGGAGAGCATTTCCATCTGAAGATGCACACCAGATGGAATCAAGTTATGGAAAATGAACTTTCCGTATCTGTTTGGGGTTCTGGATCAAATCAACAACTAGTACGGCAGCCTCAGGAAATTATAGCAAGATTTGTTGATCTTGGTCCTGTGGGATACTAGTGTAATCCAGGCAGCGTCACCCAGGGGTCTGTAAACCAACTTACCTGACCAGCCAAAAGGGGAAAGCTGATTCTTCACCTCAGTAACTCCCTGGCAGCCCGACTTCCTCTGCCCATACAGGCAGCACTGCTGCTGCGAGTCCCCAAAGTTTTCCTTCCTCTCACTCACTGCAGCGACTGAGTTGTCTCTATCGCATTTTCTGTAACTTCCAGGCATCTCTGCTCCATGCTTTGCATAGCATCATTTCTATTTCTAGTGTGATGTTGCTATTGGGCCAATGAGGCTATTTAATGAGCAGATAATCTTGTTCCTTCATAAGGAAAAATTACTCAGCATTATAGTTTATCCACAGAGCAAACAGATTGTCAAATAAAATAGCATATTATGCCCTAAATAATTAAATAACCACAGCGATATTTGTCATTCTGCTATTCAGCAGACTGATGTCGGCTGAGAAAGCAGATATCTTATTCCAAATGATGTTGGCTTCTTTTTTAAAGTGCAGTTACAGAAGGAAAGCAATTGTCAAAACGGCAGCGTGGGGTTCCATATTTTTTCTCTCTGTGACTTCCTGAGCAAATTTGTTCCATTTATAAGTCACACAATGATTTTTCTAACTGCCAGCATTGCAACCTCAGACTTAGAAAATTGCACCAAGATTCCGCTGTTTCTCTTGTGCTGCTACCAGAGGAGATACCACAATCACCATTTAGCTGACGGGTTTGTTGATGAATAGAGCAAAATAGGATTTTGCTCACTTCTCATAACAATAGCAGAGTGATTTTTTTTTATTTTATTTTTTTCTGTTGTTTTGGTCATCTGTGTGTCAGCAGCGGTGGAAGATATGAGTGGTAGAAGGAATGTAGTACTTTTTCCCAATGATGTACAGTATTGCTTTAATAAATGAAAAGCAAGTTTTCAGCTGGTATGACAGAGATATTTATTTCTCTCATTGTACAGTAAAGAGATAAACTGGACAATAGTGCATGTTTTGAATTTAATGCAAGAAGATGCTGTTCCAAATATGCAGTAATATAATTATATATTAACAATGCTTAGAAAGTATCTGTGGTCCTAACGCAGGTTTCTAAAGATCCTAAACCTATATGTGTGTGTGTTTATGTTCTTCCCTACTCCTGGCAGATTTTCCTTCCCACTCTTTCAAATCTTTCATTTACAGTAGCAGGCTTCAATTCAATCCCAGGCTGTTTAGATTTATTACCTTGCAAGTCATCAGAGCCAGAAACACCTGCTGCGTCCCATTGGAAGGAGGAACTGTGAGGCTGTGATATACCCAGCATGTGTTTTTTTTATTCGTGTCAAGTTGTGAGCTATATGACCTTAAAAACTGCACCACCCTGATTTGTAGACACTCCAGCTTAAGTAATATTTAGAGGTGTACAAAATGCGTAAGTACTGACTTTCTATCACTTCCAGAACTGTGGACATAACTAAATCAACTGGCTTCACAGGCATAAGAGATACAAAAAATTGTAGCAATAAAGATTTTATTACTCTAAAGTATTTCTAAAATAACCTTGTCCCCTCTCTTTTAGATGGGGAGTAAATGGAATACATGATAGTGTGGCAAGAGTGTTTTATTGGCATGCTTGAGTAAGGCAGCTATTCCAAACTCATGCCAATAAAAGGCCAGCTCCTGCTGCCATTACTCATTTGTACAGTCCTAATGACTTCAATACAATGATATGCTTGAGCAATTTAAGCAGGATTCAGTACAAAATATTCATTTCAGACCTGTATATTGGAAATTAGAAATTTTTATCTATGCTATAAATAATATTTTGTATTATGAAAAATCAATTGACATTTTAACATCTAATTCACATTGCTAAAATAATGGCAACCTTTCAGGCTACTTGTTTACTTTTGCCCATCTGTCTGCTGGGCCTGAAAGTGGACTGCTCTGCTTCACTTTTTGGATTTTCAGTCAAACTCACTTTCCTGTTCTCAGTTCAACGATGGGTGAATCAAAGCCAGAGCAGTTACTTTCATCAGCTTCTCTTCATGACTTTGCTCTTCAACTTGAAACTGAACCAATTCCCAATAAATCCCAGCCATGGGACATCTCTTTCAGACAAACCTTTCACTTGGGGCCTTATCTGTTGGAGTCTTTTTAAAAAAGCCTGCTGTTGGCCCCTGATTCATCTCTCTGATGCCATCACCAGCAGCATAAGGACTAGGGGGGGGAGCATATTGCGCATCTCCGGCTTTGAGGCTGCTGAGAGCTGATTTGGTCCCCACAAGAGATACAGAAACACCAACCCATGTGATCACCCCAGCCATGTGCATTCTCATCATCGGCTTGCCTCAGAGCATGTCCTGCTTAGTGCCTAGTTGCGGAGGCTCAAACAGATCCAGCAGAGCTAGCACGAGGCTTTCCAAAGAACATCGCTGCTGTGTACGGGGCTCCCTGGAAATAACTGCACAGCTGCATAACTGTGGTGAAAAGGTGATTTCAGGCAGCTGAGGAACGGGCTCAGTGGGCTGCTTCTCTGTGCTTTGTTCACCCAGTGAGAAGCTGGCTTGTGACTAGAGCTCAGAACAGCTATGGTGGGGCAAACGCTGATCATAATAATGGTTGGTACTCAGCAATTCCTGTATCGAAGCCCTTCTGACAATGGTAAGGCTGATGTTTCTCAATAGGTATGCGCACACATTTAAATGAAGAATCACATCATTGTTTTTCCTGTCTCATTCTTCTTAACCCATCAAACTCCTACCGTGCCACCATTTCCTGTTATCAGACACTTGTCAGTCATAAGCAATCAGTCAGCTACTTCACAATTAACAGGGAGAAAAGATACAATTTGTTTTTGTTGGTCCCAGATGTTTAAAGCCAGGAGCAGGATAAGCCAGAAAAGTGTTCCACCCTCAGAGTGCTGCAAGTCAGTCTCCCATAGCATGGCTTGTTTTCTTGGCTATGCCTTGTAACTTTTAGTAATAAGACAAGAAGAGGATGTCCTTGATATATTTCCTTTGATGGAGTGAGCTTTAGCTACTACTATCATTGGCTGCCTTTGCATAAACCTTGGATTATTCCGTATATTCAGTTTGCTTACAAGGATTTGGTACTGAGTTGCTTCAAAACAGGCTTGTTAGAAAAACAAGAAAATAATCACAGAATCACAGAATCACAGAATCACTAAGGTTGGAAAAGACCTGTAAGAACATCAAGTCCAACCATCAACCAACACCACCATGCCCATTAAACCATGTCCCACAATGCCTCATCCACACATTCCTTGAACACCTCCAGGGATGGTGACTCCACCACTTCCCTGGGCAGCTTATTCCAGTGTCTCACCACTCTCTCAGTAAAGAAATTGTTCCTAATATCCAGCCTGAACCTTCCCTGGCGCAACTTGAGGCCATTTCCTCTTGTCCTGTCACTCATCACTTGGGAGAAGAGGCCAACACCCACCTCTCTGCAACCCCCTTTCAGGTAATTGTAGAGAGCGATGAGGTCTCCCCTCAGCCTCCTCTTCTCCAGGCTGAACAACCCCAGCTGTCAGAAGGATTTTCTTTCACAAGGAAAAAATCACTAGTGCAAGGAAGAAAAGAGTTAGGCCCAGAGCCATCTGCACTGGCAACTAACCCCCTCCAAAGCAATTGTTGGACAGAGTATTATTTGTACTTTATCAGGCTGACACTCGGGATTTTCTTTTGAGTAATTTCGCATCTGCACAGGTGGGTAACTGAGATTAGAGTAAGTGTCTGGTCTGTGTAATCGAATCTGTACTACATATCAGCAGTACTGAGAGCTCCCAGTTGCAACTGAAGGTCTGTTGCCTGTGTTCTGGTTTGCATGCAGAAATAGAGCCAATGCTGCAGAGTTTTCGGTCTAGTTACCCAAGGCAAAATAGGGCTGGGAGGAGATAGAATGGTCCACAGCAACCAATGAACAGGCCGGGCAGATGAATAGCAAAGAAAAGAAGAGACCCAAATCTCATGAGAGTTATGATGACCTCATATACCTTATTTTGTGGCTTGGTGGCATCCACTGCTGTGTCATATTTTCCACAATGAAACTCCAAACCTTTGAGAACTTGGGAGTGTGAGTCAATTTACTCAGATGAAGTACACTGGGAGAATTGCTGTGGATGAGCAGAATATTAGCTTCTCCTTTTATGTCTTTCTCGGATAAAATGCAGCCCGTTTCCATGTGTCTGGAACTGCTGCATCTTAATTCAAGAAAACTGAAAGTTTCTTGAATCTCAACCAAATGCTAACCCTGCCTGTTTTGGATAGTCTCCATTGCCCTGATCATCTGATCCTTTTTTTTTTTTTTTAAATTATGGCAATGTAGGAAGAGTGAATGGGATCAAAATGTTCACAGTTTGTTGCAGAAACTGTACATACTGAACAGTAGTAAATTACATCTTGTGGTTTGTGTGATAAATTAAACATAATTGTTTTTCTCAGGGTTGAGATGAATTATTTCTTCCCCCAAGATGTGAAACACTTTGCCTTGATATTTAACTTTTCTTATTTTCCCCCAACTCTTTTGTAAGCTTTTTTTTTTTAAAAGTAATCCAGAATACTTAAAGAGAAAAGAGAAGAATATTGTGCCATGCCTTTGTTGGCATATTGCTTGCCACTCTTTTAAATGCATGCAACCAATGGTGTAAAACTGTCCCTCAGAGCCTGGGTGAGGGAGCATCATTGTTTGGGAGGAAACCTGAAGTGAAAATAGTTCCCCTGCAAGGGAACACATCCTGTAGCGTATCCCAAAGCATACACCAAACTCTAGACATATTAAGAAATGCTACAGCCAGATTAAATAAGGATGGGGAAACTCTTTGTGTTCTTTTCCCTTTAAGCAATGTTGCAAAACTTTTAGCATCTTCACATCCTGAACTTGGGTTTGATCTACGTTCCTTTGGAAGAACCACGTCAGGTATTGTTGCTAAGTGATCTGGGTGATATGTTATTTAGTCCTCTCTGGAGCCAAAGCTGAACTTTTAGAGGGGGCCAGTGGACTCCAGGGAATTCTCTGAGAGATTAAGTTTAGCATGTCAGCTATCAATCAACTCTTGGGTAACGTGTGTGCACACCATCACACAGCTACCTCACACTACTATTGGGGAAAACCAAAAGGGCAGAGAACATGTTAGAGGGGTCCTGTGAAGCTCTGCCATCTACTTACAGAATCCATGCCCAAGGATACTTGAAAGCAGGGAGAGACTCACTTCTTGTAACTTCTCTGGAACAGCCAGTATATAGCACGCTGCTGTACTGCACATCTGCTGGCAGCTAAGTAAAACCAACCTGAGCCCTGTTTGCTGAAGTACCCTTACAGGTGCTGCTGATATCAAGATTCACTCTCAGTTTTGATTAGCAGCCCAGGGAGCCAAGCAGTGCTGTGGGAATGCCATATCCAAAGCAGAAGGCAGGAGGAAGAGGCCAGAGGAAGAGGAAACTTGGGGAATATTAACAGCTTTAGAAAGGGCTCCCACCTGAAGTCCCACTCCTTATGGAATGGGATCTTGCTAATCTGACTCACTGGAGCTGTAACGCGATTCATAGCAGTGAAAAATCATGCTGCCGGAGACTGTCAAGTATTTCTGACTAGTAATAGGCATTTTCGTCTAAGGTAATAAAGCATAAAAATTGTATTGAACTTAAAAATTTTTACACTGACAATGAAGGTGATAGGTTGGTGTCTTTGACAGAGTCATTCATATTCACTCATTCTGAAATAGAGGATTTCCACTTTTGCATGTATATTGTTTTGGTAAATGCTGCTGGTTTGATGGTTCAGCAAGAGATCTGGCTATTAGTGTTTTGAAAAAGCATAGGTTTTCATCTTTACTGGGAGGAATATGCAATGAACAAGATACAACACAATGTGAGAAACTTGAGAGAACTATCATATATGGCTATCTTAAGCATCTCCTCATGAACAGCATTGCAGAGAGGATGGACTATATGGACATCAGGTGTGAAGCAGCGTAGCTGTTCTTATGTTCCTAGAGGCCATAGTAGAAGGATGCAGCTTCCCCCTGGAGCACCTTTAATTGTAACACTCAAATTAATTTTTAAAAATTATTTTTGGCATTCGGCAGAAAATATGGCTATTACCGCCCTATTTCTCCGTTATCTTTCATTACCTCTGCACACTGCAACACTGTGAATCTGAAACCAGTGTACCAGACTATGCTCTTGGGCACTGCTGAAAGTAAGAGACACTTTGAAATCCCATGAAAATACTGTTCACAGGAGATGTTGAGTTTATTTTTAAAGAGTTTAGCTGTGAAAACACAATGCAAATGATTCAAATAGTTAGTGATAAATACTGACAGGAAAATATTTGTTTGTCTAAAGCCAGGAACCTTCCACTGAGGGAAAGCTACTATGACTTCGACATTTTTCTTCAGTCTCTCTTGGCGCTCTATCAGGGGTTGGCATTTTTCTTCACAGGTTTCAGTTCTCTTGGCAAACACTGATCAGCTAAAAATTATGTTGTTACTTAAAGGTGGGTATGACAGAGAGTCATCACTTTTTTATTTTTAGGGAAAACCGATGCAGGGGGAATTAAATTATTTCCCTAAGGTCAGGGGAAAAGGCAGAAGAGAATGGAAGAATCTCAGCTAGAATTTAATTTTGAAACAGCTTCTCATGTTTTGAAATGAGTTTTCTGAATACCCAAGCCCAAACGGTTCAGGAGGTCAGGAGGTCTGTGGAGTGGGATCTTCTTCCAGAAGGCCAGTCTGGGTTTCTCCTTTTCTTTCCTCACAACTGACCAGTGATTCCTGGAACCTCAGAAATCTTCCTGCCAACCTTTTCCCAGCATTTCCACCAGGGATTTGAGCTGTGATGAACCAGCATGTTCTGTTGATGAGACATTTTGTCAAAACAACTTCCAAAGGCTTTGGGCCAATTTGTTTGCACTGTGCTGTAGTCATGAGGCTCAGTCCCCACACTCAGAGTGAATGCAAGAACTCTCTTGAAGAGTTTGAGAAAGCATCTTCTCCACCTCCTATTAGAAACATGTTAACAAGGATTGACAATATCCATATAGATCAATCTCAAGGTCAGTAACAGCAAGTGGGTGGTTCCTGTGGGCTGTCTTCAGTAAAGAAGCTTTTTCCCAGATGGCATGCCTAGCAAACTGCCTCTCACAGCTTTATGGTTGGTGATATTGGCATTTTAAGTCATATTGAAGTTTATGGCTCTGGACAGGAAACAGGCAGAAGCGTGAATGGGCAGCCAAGTGATGCTGGTGTGCCTCAGGGGAGGAGTAACAGCGCTGCAGGTCAGATTTTCGCATTTATGATACGACATTAAAGAAAGATAATTGAGCTATGAAGCTAGAAATCATCAGCTCTTTCACTTCTTGAAGAGAATTTTTGTGCTGCTGAAAAGTGGCAGACTGGCAGCCCTTCAGTCTGGAGTCCTCTTGTTTATCAAAGAGCAGGTACTGTATGAACAGCAACAATATGTTCTTGCTCTCGCTGAAAACTTCCAGGATGAGAAGACTGCTTACTTACAGTCTTTTTCATTTACTTTATTTGATATTGAGACCACCTTCAGGGTAGTCAATTTTATTGGTGATTTTTTTGTGTGCACTGAGTGCATAAGTTGAATTCAGGCCTGCTCCAAAACCCACCGGCATGCATGCATGGAAAACTCTTCATTGGTATAAAAGAGATTTGTCTGGAGCTCTATGAATGATGGGAATCCTTCAACTGATGGCCTATAAGCTGCCAAATATCCATTTGACAGCATCATCACCTGAAGGACCCATAGCCTAAGCATCCTGATGGTCTGCTATCAGGTTCACCAGAATGATTCCCTCTTTAAATTTCAAATGATCACATCATATGCCTTCTGAGCTCCCTCAAACGATGGCAACTCATAACATGTCTATGCACCACTAAGTACCACGAATGGACTCCACTAAACCAGTAATGCTAACAAATAAAAAGCTCATTCCTGAAAGTCTTGTCCTTTTTGGAATTGCAGCTAATAGCTGCCAGCTTCCAAGTGCCCTGAGCATGTTCTTTGCCTTCAGTTATTTCCCTGTATATATGTGAGACACCTGCGGAATAAGGGTGTAGCCATCAAGCCCATAAATGTCCTCTTTTTCAAGTGAAATAACAAAGTAATAAAAGCCACAGGTATTTATGACTTTACTAGACACCGATTTTTTTTAATTGTTTTTTTTTTTTTTTTTTTACTGAGTGGTTCACATAGAAAGGTGAGAGATGTATTCAAAATAACTTGCATTCTGCCTTTCCAGACTAAATAATTATTTGCTATTTATTTTGATGTTTTTCTTAACCTAGATCTTTGGCATTTTTTACTTCTTTGGCTGCTTTTGACTTGGAAGTGATACTTAGGTGAATGAAGGCAGTGCCTCAGAGAAAAAACACTCAGTCCGTCCAGCTTTATTGTGCCTAGATATCAACATGCTAAATGTCTGCTGTAAGCTGATTGCTGCAGTTTCCTCCATACTGCTAGACAGGTACCACAAAGCCCCATCCCTTCTGTCTTTTTTACTCTAACATGAGCTGAATTATGAATTGAAATGCCTGTTTGCTCTTTGCCTATAAAAATAGCTTAGACAATCACCTCTAAACCAGAGGCTTTACTTTTAGGCAATTAAAATTAGGTGACATCATTTGTAACCCCAGTGTGCTATATAATCATTAACATTTGTAATAGTGACATATAGAAGTAATATTCACCTTCCCTGGCCAAAGCTGATGTAGATTGTACAAAAGATTTGCTTTGTCTGAGCTATTCCTGCTCAAATGACAGAAGGAGACTTCTGCTTCACAGGGGGTAAATCTCACATCTTTGTAGGGGAACAGAAAAAATGTACTTAGAAAACCTAAACTGAGTGAGTTGATTGGTAGGGATCACTTAACTTATTGCAATACTTTCCTTTCTCAGCTGTTTCTTTTCACCTGCCATGAAAAAAAGTCTTATTCTTGTCTTTGGCTAGTTTGGTGGATTTTTTACTTTAAAAAAACTTTTAACTTTATACAAAGTGCATATTTCAAAGTTTGTATTAAAATTTAAAGGGTTGTTTTAGTGCATCACAAACATGCAGCTAATGTTCCCTTGTTTTAGATTGGTCCTTCCTGTTTGAGTTAGGGAGCTTAGGTCTTCTACACCCTGCTGAGAGTGAATGTTTAGGTATTCAGAGAAATCAAACTTTAAAGGATTCCCAGGCATTTCCTGAAATAAAGAAGTCCTGAAACCATTGGTTGGAATTATGAGCTAAAAAGAAAAGGAAGACTGAGCATAAAATGAAAGAACAAAAATAAAGAATCAAAATTTAAGCACTTCTGAAAAAGCCTTTTAATGTTCAAGGTTAAAACTCATCTGTTTCTCCTATCAGCGTAGTCTTAATAAGAGAAATAAATTTAAAAATAATCATAGCAGAAGACTTACTACACTGTTAAGAAAGTTAAGAAAGGTTTTAATCCTTAATCCACTTGGCTGTGCATGAGTATGAGCATAACACATGTTTTGTTGGATGCCTCATGTTCAAAATCTAATCCAGTAGCTGGGCATTGGAACCACAGAAGCAGAACCTGAAAAATGTGTTACCGGTAAGTCATCTTCTCCACGTCTTGTTAGAACAGGACCATTTCCGACTAGTCAGTGAAAACCTATTTTTTCTTGTTACATATGATAGACCTCTTTCCTTTTTCTAAGAAGATTTCCATAATTCATAATTTCATTTTAGAATTTTAATGAAATTTCTTATTCATCTTATTCTCTTCAATTCTTTGTTGGACCTCTTATTACAAGTTCTCTTACCCTTACTCTTCAATTCCATGTAGACAGCTGTCATATTCCTTTTCCCATTGATGGATTTACAAAAGACAGTAAGTCTTTTTTTGTTTTACTTAGTAGGATCACTTGTAAGGTGCCTATGGGCTAGCTCTAGAAAATACAAACTGAAACAGGTTACCCAGAGAGGTGGTAGATGCCCCATCCCCGGTAACATTGAGGGTCAGGTTGGACAGGGCGCTGAGAAACCTGAGCTAGTTGAAGATGTCCCTGCTTATTGCGTGGGGGTTGGACTAGATGATCTTTAATGGTCCCTTCCAACCCAACCCATTCTATGATTCTATGAGTCTAAGTCTTATCTTGGTTTATAGACAATAATGTGAAATATGGGTGTGTGAGGAGGGTAGCATGTGTTTCCTTCACTTCCTAATATTACATTTCCTCAGCCTCAAACTATATTACATTATTTTGATGCTGTACAATGAAAAGTATGTGGAGGGAATCCAGGGTAGGAGGTTACATCCCAAATGCAATGAACGGAGCTCTGTTTAAATGCAGAGGCACCAAACACGGGTGGATACAGTGGGTTACAGCAGTAACACAGCTTTGTCTGGGGTGGCAGGAGGGGAGGGTGAAGGATAGGAGCCAGCATTACAGTACCAGTAATGCTGCATCATTAGATATGGCATGTTTGCGGAAAGGTGGAGGGTACTTCAGTCTGAAGTAAGTACATATTGGCTGAGACAGCAAAAAAAAGCTGTAATACAACAGGCTTGTTTTAACCAGATTTTTGACTGGTTGTTTTTGTTTTCTACCAGGCAACAGGCTCATCACATGACAATGCATCAAATTTATCGGGGAAATTTTATCATGTAAACATTGCAGCACTTGCTCTTTTCCCTCACGCTTAGAAACAACAGTTGTACATAGCTTAGCTCCAGAGAAAAATAGCATACCAATTTACAGCTTGATGAACAGCCATCTTTTTCCACCTGATGGCCGCAGGTGCAGCTCCACTGTGATGGCAGGAAACAAAGTGGAGAAGGGTGGAAAAGTGAACATATTTATTTTCGTCTCTGTTTTTTCCTTAAGTACTTTAAAGCAGGATTTAATGCCAAGTTCTAATATAAAGGTCTCACAGAAAGAGCACTGGCTGTTGGCCACTCTGAAATAAATCCACCTGTTCATCAGTCACTTCAAGAAAATGTTGACATCACTACAGTGAATTTAAGTAACAAACGATGGTTCTGTTCACCTGACTTACTTTATTTTTAGGACTGTCCCTAAAGATGTCCTACAGATCTTAAACTCACTGAGGAGCAACATGTTGAGCTCCTATCTACCGGGTCTTAATGCTCGAATTGAGCTCTGGGTGGCAATGCCTGTACAGGAGACAATCTGTCATTTGTTATCAGGCAGAGTGACAGATCTGAATGCAAAGTAAAGAACAGGAGGGTTGTCTGTTTTTTGCGGGCTTTTTGGCTAACTTAAAGCACTGATTCTGGTTCCCTCTAAAATTCTGTGTTGGTTTTAAAAAGCTTTGGCTTAAGGTTACAGTGGAAATCAACCTTGCACATGTCATTATTTCAGTGTGATTCTTATAACTGTGTTTCTATAATGCTGTTGGGAGAGGAGCACAGTCATCTTGTGAAATGTAGTGTCAGGAGGGAAAAAAATGAAAATTAAATCTCTTTCACTTTTTGTTGAGTGTTGTCATTACAGCTCTCCTGGCCTCTTTCGTCATGTGAGTAACTGTGAATGAATATTGTTAATCCTTTGTATGTCTAGATTTCAGTCAAAGGAGTCACAGAATTTACCTGCAATCTTTATTGCTGTATGTGCAACCTCAGAACTGTGCAGTGTGTCTAGAAGTGAAGAATACCCGAAATGACCAGGAAATGTATTCAGTCAACAATTCACAAAGTTTTTATGAAGTACTGTTCAGATTGTCAAGCTTTCACTAGCAAAATATTCACTACAGAAAACTTGATGTCCTTCTTGCCCGTAATGTCCGTGGAACTAAATCCCTTCATTGGCACATTACTTCCTGCAGATCAGTGGAATAGGTAATTTGAGACCTCCAGAGATACTTGAATGATTCTAGCCCAAAGATTAAAACCTCGCTGCTGGAGCAAATTCTATGCCTCATCCCGTATTGACCTAAGTGATAATGTACTAACATTTATTTTAATGGATAAAGATTGTACTTCAGGGCAGCTGGCTGACATTTGCTCATCCTCTTGGGAAGAGTAGAGTCGTTTATGAAGGATTTGGCCTTTTTCTACTTGTTTTATCTCCCAGTAGGGCGTAGAGGATCCCTTTGCATCTGAAGTGGACAGTACTGTTGACTAACATAGAGGAGCCACAGTTCTTTTCCCTAGTAACTTCAGGAGACTTAAATGTAAAGGTCAGAGCTTTCCTTTTATGTTGAATTTCTGTTGCTTTTCAGTGGACTCTTGAAGGATTCACTGGCCAGTTCCTATCTGTTAATACTTAAGTCAAATATACACACCTCCTGCTTCTTTTCTCAAGGTCAGGCAGTTATATTCAGGGAGCTACACAAGGAAGTTCTACAAAGCCCATTTTTATATTAGAAGACTGTCCTGCAGCTGCTGTCTCTGTTCACTAAGCTCCCTGAAGCAGAAAGCCACTCCTAATAAAGTTGTGGGCAATAGTATAAGCTCATCAAATTAAAATTAATTTCAACTTCTGCAATTACAACTGTCAATTACAACTGACGATGAAGCAGTTAGAAGGATGATATTAGCATTGCTGCTGTAATAATAAAATAAAAAATATATATCCTGGGGAAATGCCTGTTCACCTTTTATTTCCCTTTACTAGGACAAAACAGTCAGGTCTGGATTCATCCTGCCTGACTTCTGGCAGCTGAGAGCATAGTATTCACTTGAGCCTACGTCTGTTGTCAAAGGCTGGAGATAAACACCTCCAGATGATAATTCAGTTTTGAGGTATGATGAAAAGCTGATGTCATTCCACTGACCACTGAGAGTGACCTTAGACTTACTGTACGGTCAACCTGACTTGCTGGAGTTATATAGGTTAGAGCCAACTGAAGTTTCACCTGTTGATAAGTACAAAAGAAATTGTTTTGTTTCTAGATATGCAAATGGTTTGAGTAAATGAGCTGGGGGAAAGATGAGAGAATGTTTTAGTTCTGAACATGAATTCCTGTCTTCCGTCTGCATTAGAGATGCTCCCCATTATCTGCACGTGAAAAATAGGATGGGTGGGGAGAAAAAGAGAAAGAGAAACCAGACATTTAAACAAAAACACACAGGAAGTTGGATTTGGAGTAAAATGTAGTGGAAAACCATTGTGAACTTTCACTGAACTACTGAAAACTGATAAACAAACTATTATTTTTCTTAAAAGTATCATGTTTCTTCCCCTCAGACAGCTGTTTTCTATTTAAAACTGCAGGAACAGAGCTGACCAATCTTTTAAAAAGGTGAGAACTCATAAAGAAAAGCACTAATAATAATAAAGGCCTGGTGTTCAGTAATCTGAAACCATAACACAAATATTAATTTTTGAGAAGTCGCAATGCATCAGTCAGTCAGAATTAATGCTGGTCACAAATGAGGACAAAAGGAAATGTAGCTGCAGGTCCCTCACAGGAGGAATGAAGAGACGGATTGCAAAAGTGGGAAACTGAGGAGGCAATGTGTTTTAGGCAGGCATCTGGTGTGCTGGAGATTAGAGCTACGGAGAAATGGTAGCTACTGTGAGACACAGCCACAGGACTGGTGTCTGCCCATTCTGTCAGACTCAGTGACAAGTCGAGCAACGTTGGTCCTACTGTACCAATAAGCGGTGACAACGTCCAGTCTGTCTGGGGAGAGGACAGGGTGTTTTCTGTCCCCTTGCCCCCACCATGACCACTAGAAACATGGCACTGACCACATCAGAGAATGCTGCCAGACCCTGAAATAAGCCAGCAAAGCTCTTGCAGTGACTGCAGGCTCAAGAGGACTGTTACAGCTCACACCTCTGTATTTACCAGTCCTCCTTTCTTTTAAAAGCTGTAAAGTCACATCTGAGATGATGTACTTTCATGCTAGGTGGCTTATGGACGTGAAAGCCCATATCAAATAGAATTGATCAAAGTAACTTGAGAAGCTAAACTTGGCAGCGCCTTATCTCTTGGGTGCATTTTGTCATCAAGCGCTCACAGAGAGTTACAGACCTAGCTGGCCCCACCTAAAAGAGAGGCTTTGTGAGGTATTCTGCTGTGCAGCGATAGAGACGGTGGTAAATAGCATTAATGGTGAGTGACAGTCATGCCCTATTTTCTCCACATCACCCAGCTGTGAGTTGGTTGCCTTCATTAGGTGAAAGTTTCCTTGGACTTCGCATAAGGCTGAATTTTGGACTGAATTATGTGGTGCGTAGTCAGGGGGAAGGGATCTATACCTGCTGAGGCAAATGGACTGGAAATTTCAGGTCATGCACATGCACAGAAAATAACAGAAAGAAAAGGAATGAGCATCTGTGAAATCTGGCACACACAGGATTCGTACAACTAGACGTAATCCTTAGAACCACTATGAGGGGAAGGGTATACTTCAGTAAATAAGCTGCTTTATTAAAAATGTAAATAACACTAGAGCTATAGAATGAGTGCCAGCATTCCAGCTTACTCAGGAAGATGAGAGGAAAGTATGATTGACAATTTTTTTTCTGCAGTTTAAATTCTCCTTTTTTCAATATCCAAAATATAAGGCCATGGGCTGTAGAAAGTGTTCATTAAACCTAAAAATGAGCAATTCAAACATTTGCATGATAAATGAGGAAGTGATAAATCAGGAAGAATTGAAATAAAAGCAGTATCAGTGGTGGTAGCATTATTTTCAGAAGGGCTGAAAAAGGTCATTACTTCTCTGATCTTAAATACAGGGATTGTTATGGTAGATAAACACTTGAAAATTCATAGCATGAAAGTGTAGGTGGTAGAGCTGACAGTATTAAATCAGTATTTGATCCTGGACCTGTGAGATATACAACAGAAAGTCTAAATAACTGATGTAATTCTTCTATGTGTGTACATAACTGTGGGTGCAATTCCCTGTGCAAATTCCCTGTACAAATGCTTTGAGATATTCCATGATTACTGCCACTAAATGTGAGCTGTGATCATTATTAATCATAATTTTATTACTGTTGTAGTAAAGCTCTAGAAATAGACACATCAGATGTAAATCAGCACTGTTCTGTTGACTTTTAATTTGGTCAAGCCAACGTGCATCACCGAGAAGTAGTTCAGTATTTGGACATAGATATAAAGGCAGCTTCCTGCACATGGAGAAAATGCGTGTATCTTTACCTGAGATATATTAGTATATCACCTTTTCCCTCACTATTTTTAAAATGTGTACAATGAAACAGATACTCACCTGTAAAATATTAAGCATTAAGTTAATATAAATTAAAAAATTAGCAGGTGGTAAAAATTAATTCAGAGTAATCCTGGTAATCTTTTATTATTCGATTTCATCATATCAGTTTTTCCTGCCTGATGAGCTGGTGTTCTGTAAAGCTAAGATAATGGAAGTGCGAGATTCATCTTTGTTGCATGAAAAAGCAGTTTTGATTTTCCATGTGAATGATGTGGCTTGTGCTGTGCTTTTGAGATCATTGATCAGGCCTGTTCAGAGAGTTGTTCCTCCTCATACGGGAAGCCTTGCAGGGAGAGGGATGCTGCTGCCAGGAGGGCAGGCAGGAGCCCCCACACGCACAGGGCTGAGCCAGAGCCCCCAGAAGGCTCCAGGGCACCTCCTGCGGCAGCGTGGCTGTTTCTTTGGTGAACCCAACACCTTCTGAGACCGTAGGGCTCACAGCTTCCATTTTCTAGGGAAATACAGCTCATCTGTTTGCTTTTTGCTCTACTGAAATTCTCCATGTAGTTTCGTAACGCAGGGTGCTCCCCCAGCTCTAAAGATATGGGGCGTTTTGGGTGTTGAGCCCCCACAGGAACAGCCACATATCAGTAAAGGGGCTCAAAGTTATTATTCCTGCATACACAGTATCTGCACTGCCTGGGGATCCAGTTCTTCTGGACGAAAAGAGCTATAAATGTAAGGTATTATTAGCACATGGCTTTGTAGTGAGCCACCCTCAGGCCACATTAAGGTTTTTGATGTTTCTCGGTTGCAGCCTCTAAAGGGATTTTAACATGATTTCAGAAAAGGAAAGAAGAAAAATAAAGAACCTTCGATGTCTTTTTAAATTTTAAATAAAAATGAAAATGCTTGTATTTTGATGTTGATTTCTGTTTGGAGCTAATGTTTTGTTAAGATGCAGGCTGAACATCTTGATTATTCTCTTTTAAAAGTGACCTTGATCTTTTAAAAATGTAAATTAAAATGAAAGATCTGGTGACCTTTTTACTGAGGTCTCCAAAGAGCTGAGAGGAGCCATCCCTGTCTCCTAGTGTTGCAGGAATACCTCCTGCTAGGGAACACAGTATCGGACTGTGTTAAAAATGCCCCGAGGGCCATATTGATGAGGGGAAACTCACTCTCCATGGCCTTTTTAACATTCAGCAACAGCGTAACTTGTTTGTTTCCTCTGTGTTGGAAATGTCAACAAATGTCACCCAAGTTCTTTGCTTTCCTTTCTTACCTTTTGACATATTATTTGATCTGTGTGTGAGAGTGTAGAGTATATTAATAAAGAAGCTTTATTCTCCAGTGAATTAACCGAGTGAGTGTAAGGCTGTACTGAAGAAAGGTTTCTTCTATTAGTTTTGCCATTAGGAAAAAACTAATGCTCTGTAAAAGACTTACTGAAGTGATCAAAGGAAGACCTGTTAGCTCATAGTGGTCTATCCTTCTAGCATGGGGTCTCTGTTCATTACTCTAGGATTTTCCTTGCGACAAATTGAGTGCTTTGTCCAGACCATTTAAATATGCTTTTTGGCAATGCGACTCCCACTGCTTTCCTGGGAGACTATTCCACAGTCAAGACTTCTGGGATCAAAATTTCAGAAGTCCTTAACTGTCTTTCATACCTAAATAAAACTTTCATAAATTATTTAGTTCCCTGAAAGTGAGATTCCCAAAGGTTCTCAATGATACCAAGAGCCTGTAGGTGCCTTAGTCACTTTTGGAAATACATCTGGAAATGCATACATGGAAATGCAGTTCCTAAACCACTAAGATTCTTTGAAATTGTAGCTTTTGCCTTTAATGAGGCTGCTGATATTCAGATTATATTATCCTTTGAAAACAGTAATTTATTATACATTATAGCACTAGGTACATAATATAATTAGAATAAGTAGAATATGACATTTAACATTTATAAGGCACTTCTTGTACTAGTATAATTATTTAATTAGGGCAGTGCCGAGAGGCCCCCAAAGCGATTTGGTTTATAATTTTCACATACTATGTGAATGCATAGAAAGAAACAATGTAAGCCCAAACTGCTTTCAAGTGTGTTGACAGGACAGAAAAACAATGAGGGGTGAAAGTCTTTGCTTTCGTTGTAAGGACAGAGAACTCACATAGAAGAATATTAAGAGACTTTCCAAAGGACAAGTACCAGTTGTCTGTGACAAAGCAGTGAAATTAAGTCCCTGTGTATGACAAGATCATCTCTCCTTTTCATCTTCAGCTGGTTTATACACACTAAATTCTGATGATTTATATACCTCTGCAACATGTTAAACAATTCTTTTTCATCCTGATCAGTCAGATGTTTCAACTATTTGTAGACAGTCATTGCTATATACATTTCATTTTTGTTTTGTTTTTTTTTCCAATCTGTCCTCCTAAAAAAACCAAATAGTTCTGTTAAAACATCCCTGGATCCATCTGTGAAATTATACCCTGTAAAACATTTAAAGACTATGTACCAATGATGTGCTGTCTCCTCAGTGAAATGTGCTCTCTCTGCAGTTTTCAGCAGCCAGGGTGGGACATGATGGCAAGGTGAAGCTCCAGGCACGCAGCCGTGCCACTGGCAGCAGTCCCCAGTCTCCCGCCTTTCTTCCAATTTCCAGCCATGGAAATTTCCATGAAAACCTCACAAAAGCAAGGGTATGAAAGGTCGAATACATACCTCATCACTCCAGGATTCCTGATATCAGATATCAGGAATGTCCTGAAATAAACCAATTCTTGAAGTAGTATAATTTTAAACAATTACTATTATGAGAGGGTGAAAAAACCTTACAGGAAAAATAGCAAGTCTTGTATAATTCTTCTATGTTCTATTAATTTGTGACCACTTTAAACCACCCTCTTAAAGCCCCATAGTTAACTTTCATCTTCCTTTTGCACTACAGGAAGGAAAAACTGTTTGAAAATACATATGATTGGGAGACTCAGAAGGGGAATCTCATCTGACCGTAATGCCAATGACCAAACTTTGTTAAACTGGTGGGACCAGTACACATTATTTCTTTTGCTGATTATTTTAAATGTAGAATGATGAACAAGAGGTTAAATGCTGAAGACTTTAACTGATCCCAGTTACAGCGCACCTGCAATTCAGGTACAACTAGAGTCAAGGAGTCCCCAGTTCTCTGCATTTTTTTCTCCATGTTTGCTTTGTCAAACCTCTCATTCATCTCATTTCTGTACAAAGAAAGTGGAGGGCAGCTTGGTAAAATCAGCCCTGTCATTAAAGAATATTCTTCCCATGCCAGCAATCTCTTGCAGAAATGACAACATCTTACAAGGAACCAATAGAAACACTGTAGTCTGGAAATGCTGGAAAGCAGTGAATTAGGCACCTGAAATGAGATGGGACCTTTCACATTCTATCCCAGCTCTTTGTGCTTTGATTAATCCTTTGCTTGCATTTTGATAAGCAGCTGCACTGTGTGAGTGTAGCCGAACCTAGAGATGCTTGTATTATTTCAGTATATTGCATCATATGGGAAGCAGCTTCCAGATGTTTCCTGACTCATATTGGTAAAGAAGTAACTCACAGTTTTACTGGATTTTAAGGATGGTAAATCCATAGAAACTGAAGGCTCCTAAGCAACAGACACTTTATTAAATAGACACTTTGTTAAGAGAAGTTAGATTTCTTTCCTGCTTCAGTAAAATAGCTGTGGTTGTCAGGTTATGAACAGTTTGACAGAGGAGTCATTTTGGCTGTAAGATGGCTTTGACATAGAAATGTAATCTTTCTGTATTTGAGATGAAACATGCTGTAAATACTTTGGGCTTCTATGTCACCACAGCGATGATGTACCCAGTTCCAGAGGTGGCAACAACACTTGTTTTTAGAGCCTCATGTACTGGAAAGCGGTAAAGGAATTCATGGGTATTTCTACAAGCTCCATTGCTGATTTAGGGTGTGACTTTCTATTTGCAGGTTTCCCCTGTAGTTCTCCTCTATCATTTTTCATTGCAGTGTCTGACCATGTTCTTTGGCATGAGCCGTGATCAAATGGAAGATAGGATACTTGAGGGAAATATTTCCATATATCTGATTAGGTTCAGTCTGTTTTCTGAACATGTTTGTGTCATCCCTGTATTCTGTGGCTCTTTATATTGTACCAGACATGCATCTGTATCTCTGGAGACGGAGCTTTTCTTTAAATGTTGTAATTCCTTAGATTGTATTCACAGGCATTTTATATTCAGCACTTTTTCTGGAAAGACATTAATTCCAGATGATCTTTACTCTCCACCTTTCGCCAGAGAAAATTTGCGTGTTCAGGCAAGTGGCATTGCTGTAATGAACCACATGCACTGAACCATCAGGCCAGGAAAGGTGGAAATTCGGGACAAGCCGGAGAGATTGAACTGCCTACCTTTTATTTGTCTCTGTGCTATAACAAAGCCTATTTTATCACTGTTCTCACTTTCCCTCCTTAGAGTGATGAGCACAAGTCTCCTTTTCACCTCCTCCCCACCCATTGCACTCCCACTCCTATGACAGGCTTAGGAAGAAGTGAGATGATCACTTCATTTGCTACCACAATTTGCCTAAACTGAAAAAAAAAAAGAAAAACAATTTTAAAAATTGTGCAAATTAAGTTGATTTCCAAAGTGGGCAATAATCTCAGAAAAGGGAGTCTAGGACCCTTGCTTCCCTGACCATCATTTGGTTGCAATCACCCTGCAACAAAGGATTGATTTCTAGCAATGGCTTTACCATAATTTGTCAACCACTGTAATCTGACCCCCACCCCCCCCCTTTGTGTGTGGAATATTGATCTATGAAAGTTGACTCTTCTCGGCTCTGCTTGGTACCTGAGCCAGGACTACAAACTGTGATGGATAGGGGAAATTGTTAGCTTGTGTTCTGGAGAGAGGTATTTAATATAATAAGAGCCAGTTTGACAGAATCATCTTCACTAGAAATTAATTTCCTTATGAATAGAGTTCATTATTGTAGAATCCACTAGTCTAGTTACTCATCTCCACCATGTTCAAAGTTGTGTATGAGAGAGGTAATACTGCAGACAGCACAAGGGCGGAAGCTGGTCTGGCTCTGCACTGAGATCAGGAATGCCCTATAGATAAGTAGCGTAAAAATATGCGACCAGTTTACACCGCAGAATCAGAGAATAGTTGAGTTTGGAAGGCACTTCTGGAGATCATCTATTCCACCCGCCTGCTCAAAGCAGGGTCAAACAGAACAGATTAGCCAGGACTGTGTCTAGTCAGGTTTTGAACATATCCTAGGATGGAGACTTCTCAACTTCTCTGGACAACCCATTCCAGTGTTCAACTGCCCTCAAGGTAAAAAATTTGTTTCTTATGTTTAAATGAAATTTTCTGTATTTCAATTTGTGCCCATTTCTTTCTATCCTGTCACTGGATACCACCGAGGAGACTCTGGCTCCATCATCTTTATTCCCTGCCCCCAATCAGGTATTTGTACACATTCATAAGATCTCCCCAAGCCTTCTCTTCTCCAGTCTGAACAGTCCCAGCTCGCTCACCCTTTCCTCAGAGGAGAGATGCTCCACTCCCTTGATCATCTTCATGGCCCTTCTCTGAACTTGCTCCAGTATGTCCATGTGTCTTTCCTGTGGGGAGCCCAGGCTTGGACCCCGCACTCCAGATTGTGCTGAGAAGAGGGGAAGGAACACCTCCCTCGACCTGCTGGCATCACTCTGCCTACTGCAGCCTAGGAGGCTGTTGGTGTTCTTCACCACAAAGGCAAGGGGGCCTGCCACAGATGCTGTATTCACCATCCCTATTATTATTGTCAGCAGGCACCACTGAGTCCCTCTGTACTGAGACAACTGATACGTCCTTGTGACATGGCTCCCAATTAACATGATGGTGTACATTGGACAGGGTTTTTTGCCATTTTTTGGTGCCTTTTTCAAGGAGTCTCTGTCTCAGAGGTCCATGTCTTGAAATCCTTACTCATATTTTGCTTGGGCAAACCTCCCACAGATTTTGAGAGTGGAGACTCCAGAACTTAGTCCGGAAAAAGGAAGGGACAGCTCAGTCTCCAGAATTCAGACAGACAGAACATCCTCCATGAGCCAACAGGCATGAGGAAGCATGAGTGGGGAAATACCAAGCAGGAACTGCAGGATGGACACTTCCCTCCCCCTTCCCATTTCAAGTAGTCATTATGAGGATGCGCATGTGTTTGCAGACCTTGCTGCGAGTGAACTCAGAAGTGGGACAATGAGTTGGGTGTGTGTTGGATAGGTAAGTTTTATCAGGAAGCCGGGTTGGGCTGGAGTGTTATAAAATATTTCTGAGACTGAAAGTTGTTACACTGTGAGTTGCTTGGTTGAGATAAGAGATGTGCTTCTCGGGTCATTTAAACATACGTTGGAAAATCAGTGGGAACTGTGAGACAGTAGGATAGGTAATCCAAGAGTTATTTTTTATTTATTTCTGAACTATGATTATCTCATTGTTTTAATCTCTTCCTTTATATGAACATCCATCTCCTGGGAAGATTTTCTATGATTTCTCACACTATGTGGCTATAAGTATACAGATAGCACAAGGGAGGTGAGAGTACTTTTCTCCTATATTTAAAATGAAAAACTCAACCCAAGCAAAAAATCTTCCATCAACATGAAAAGCAACATCTTGTGATGGTCAAGGTGAGGAAGGAGGGACTGTCAAGATCTCTCTGGATTTCAGCACCTATCGCATTAAAATCCAGGAGGCCAGCACCTCTTCTTTCACAGTAGCAGATATGCCATCCCAGTTTTAGCCTTCTGCTTTGGGGAATGGACACTGTGGTCCTGAAACAGCTCTGGTTTTGTCCAGAGGCTCAGTTTCCTTGATGCTTTTTGGTCATGGTCAAGCGTAACTGTTGTGCTGATCTTATTCAGGCTCTCAGCTTTTGGCAGCAGGCAAGGATAGCATGCTCGTGCTCGTCTACTTAGATTTGACATCATCCTTGGGTAGAACTGGACAAAGTGGATTGAGGCATCATTCTGTGATTCTGTGATCTGTAGATCCTGTCAAGCACAGAGCTGTATTTAATTAGCTCAATCTAATTCTTTGCCACACCTCGTGCTCACTGAACGTGCACAGCTCAGTGGCACAGTGATGTTACTGTGCAGTTGCCACTGAGCTCTGTGTCTGGATCTCCAGATCTGGAGCTTCTGGATCTCCACTACCTCAGGCCCTATGGAAGCAATGAGTAACAGCAATCACCATGGACAGTTTTTCCCCTTTTCTTTCCTGGAATATTACAGTTTTCCCTCCCTGAGATAAAAAGAAAATATTTCAGTTTTCCATAACTTTTTCTGCTGCAGATAGGAAGCTTGTGCTACTCTACTGAAGAATGCAGCTGTTTGTTTGCTTATGCAGGGAAGTTTTTCATGTTTATCAGACTGGTATTTTATAAACAGAGCTAGCTTCTACCCACTCTGGGTGCCATCAAGACAGCATGTTTTACTTTGTAAATGTTGTACAGGACTCTTATTCTGTGAAATGTGTGAAACCACACGTTTGCTTTTCCACCTCAAAGCTTGAAACATCTTTCTGATTATTTCCTTAATGGTGGATGACAGGAGGAGAATTTAAGAAGGGAAAGTCCAATAGTGTTGGATGTTGTTTTCGTAACAGCCCAACAGAAATTAAATATACAGACCTTTAGGATGTGCTGCAATTTACTGAAAAATGCAATCTATTCTTTGAGGATGCTTATGAATAGTGAAGCAAGTGTGTCGGTTGTAATATGAGAATACCTCTAATTGTTTCCCCTTGATTTTGTGTTAATGCATCTAGACCTAAGGTCAGGGAAGAGTGTATTGTATCCACTGCAAATAAATCAGTGCAATTAACTGCTGATGTATGCAAACTGACCTTAAGAGCTAATACATGGCTGCTTCTAATATCAGGAATCTAGTTTAGAACAGGCAGTACAGGGATCTGGCCCTGGATCAATGAAGGAAACGTCTTGAACAAATTGGGACCACAGAGGTCAGTCTTCTGAAAAACGTAATTAAATTGGGCCTGAACTGGAAGATTCGCACATCAAAGAATTGCAGTGATCAAATGATTAGGGGATGAAGGAAGAGGGAGGGCAGCAGAAAGGGAGAAAGAAACAGCAAAGACTGTATGAGGCAGCAGCTTTAGAGATGGTGTTTGAGAAGCACAGAGTGTTTAGAGGCTTAAAAAAGGAAATTTAGTAAAAGTCAGACTAAGTAAAAAAACCAAAATGTTTGAGACAAATACCAGGATGTGTTGGCACACACTAGAAAGCAAAGAGCATGTAAGGAAATGAGTAACAATAAAGCATGCAGAAAGACAATATTAGGAATGCAACAAGAAAATCCTGGGGTAATGGAGCCTGTTGTTTGCAATATAAATTTAAATGCAGCACGTAGCAGCTGGCCGCTCTTATCTGATAAGACTGTCATTCTGTGAGTAGTTGGTGAGCAGAAACTGCGAAGTGAAGCAGAATACATATTTTAAATATTTGGGGCTTATATGTTTTATTTTATCACGTTTTCCCTTCATTTTAATTTTAAGAGACTTGTTCTTTTTGCTGACTTAGTGCCGGTGAAAGGAGCTATATGGAGAGCCCTGGGGACTGAAGGCTTTTGTTTCCTCATAAATAAACACAGCAAGTGTAGCAGAAAAGCAGCTATCCTCATCTTGCCTTCCACTCACCTTCCTCTAGCCTCACCTGGAAGACTTTCCATATTTCCTGGAACAAGGTCTCTGCAGACCAGCCAGTGTTTGACAGGAAAATAGTACTACCTTGCATGGTTTCACATTCAAAACCTTCAGCATGACTGAAACGTCATGATACACTTATACTATTGTTATTTATAAAGTAATAGACTAGGGGTGCTTTTTGTTTACCTTCCATTTGCTTTTATGGTGATGTTTCCCTGTGTACTCATTTGCACTAGTCTCCACAGACATGAGACTTAGAAACGCACTTCACTATATAGGAACTTAGTACTGGTGAAAGCTGAGACTCTGAGCTATAGTTAAGTCATTGAAGTAGAAGAATGTGAGATGTCAGGAAAGCGGGCAGAGCTTCTTTCAGGGCTTCTGTGCAGCAGGTACTCAGCGCAGCTGACGGGGCACCTGGGACTAGAGTCACTTCAGCTGTGCATGGACATCCACTGCCTCTGACTTTGTTGACTGCCAGCCTTAGGATGATAATGAACCAGTGACTGAGCTACAGACAGGGCTGTAAAAGCTGTCTCTTATCTGCAATCTCCCTTTCTGTGCGATGACAACAGACTTCCCAGTAAACTGTCTTTACATACACGTACAGTCTCCAGGTACCTTGCAAACAACTGATTAGTAAAAGTCAATAGCTATATTTATCTTTGTCTTGCAGGGGAGAAAGAAAAGTTAAGTGAAACTCATCCAGGGCTATGTATCAAGACAGTGGTAAAGTAATCCAGGAATTAGCATTAAGGCCAGATTTCTTCCCCAGGGATGCAGGCTCACAGTCTCTCCTTTCAACGTAATTATGCAAACCTTATCCACGACACTAGATTTGTATTAACAAATTGTACAGTGCCATGTCTTATGTGTGGAAACAGCACTGTGCAAAGAGAAAGTATAAGAGTTGAGAGAGCTGGGTTTTCCAGGAGGGACCTGGTGAGTAACCTTGGTCAAGATGTTTGAGCCAGAACGCGCCTCTTCTCACTCACCTGTAAAATCAAGGTAGCAGTATCAGTCTCTCCTGTAAAGTGCATTAAGAATCTGATATGAAAGACCAGGTATTACTACCAAAACTCCACGCCTCTCTTCTCTTTTCTGTCCAGTGACAGAACAGTTTGGAAATATATAACTGTATAACCAGATATGACATGGTCTACAACTTTAAAAACCCAATATTCACACAGTAGAAATAATGGGACAGAGAAACAGTGAATTATCCTCCTGCATGGGAATTGGAAATTGAGAGTGACTAGAAAGAGATTTAACTGACAAATCTACTTCTGTCCAAACTAAGAGAAAAACAAGAAATTAGAGTAAAAACTTTACCAGGCTGAAGAAAGAGCCTGGAGGGTGTGGAGACCGTGTGTTGTGTCATGCAACGGTATAGCAGCGGTCACATGTTTCCTTCTCAGACGTCTGTTGATTTCTTACCAAACCATGAGCCAAACACAATGACAAAACATTGGGATTGTCTTCCCTGTAACAGGGGACCTCTGCTACTGAATGCCCATGCTAACACGCTTAGGAATCTTAATCTGGGACATTCGGCAAAAATTATTATTTAATTTTTTAGCTTGGAATTCAGTTTGCCTTGCCCATGTTTCACAGCATCTCCAAATCTTTGCATATGACTTTCTGTGCCCAATTAAATTTATGAGAAACATCAGGAAAAGATTTTTTTGCATGTAAGCCTTGGTTTTCGTACCAGTGCCTCTTTCAGTGTAGGTTGTACGTGAAAGGAAAACTGCAGTCCATATTGCAAATAAAGAATACTTCCTAAGGGATATTGGACAGAGTTTGTCTCTAGGGCTAAATGAAGGGTCAATTAAATAAAAAAGGTAACAAGCCCAGATAAAGAAGAGAATCCCAGTTTTAATTATCCCCCTTTTCCTTTGATGTGGAAGGAAATAAGAATATCTAACGGCTTTTATAAGAATTAGGGTAAGCTAGGGATGAGGAGCTACCTGAGGAGTTGGTATTATGGCTCAGAGCCAAGGGGAGTTTGGATTCAGATGATGAGAACAGGCCTCCAATTGTGTTTGCAGAAAGCAATAGGGTCTGTTGATGGACATTTATGTTTTACACTGCAGGCAATATCTCAGAGAGAGCTGCTCTTTATTACCTGTGCAGCTTCACTATGTGTTCAAAATGAGTAAGAGATGGAATAACTGGTAACTTCTCTATTGTGATGATAAAGCAAAATGCAGGATTGCTGTGAAGAACCAGATAAATAAATGAACTGGATGGCTAAAAATAGCAAAGGGTCTCAGCTTAGCTGATTCATGAGTTTGTAGATGAAATCTGATGGAGATCGGCACACAGCATTAAAATAGGACGCAAAGGTAAAAGTTGGGGGGCATTAAAGGAACAAATAAAAATGAATGGACCTGCAAATGGTCTGGGGGGAAAGAAACAAACCAAGCCAAGCCATTTCTAATTAGTGCTGTTGAAAATAGTGTTCTGCATTTCCTGTGTCCCTCTCACTGGGAAATCACCGTCCTCCACAGATGTGGCTGCAGTGGAAAGCTCTAAGAAACAGGTCAAATTAGACCTGTTGTTGATGCAACACATCCCCATGCCTGGGGAACGGATTATTTCTTCCCCTGGACAGGACCCACCAGGTAACTGCTCAGCTGCTTCTGGGATTCTCTTACCCCCCACCTGCAGCTTTTCATCAGTTGGCTCAGCCAATTCAGGGACACTGTCTTGCCCCTAAAGAAAAGCGACATTGCATGCAGCTGGAATAAATACAGATGCACATGCACGTATCAGGTTGTGTTACCTAAGTCTGTCTGTTTACCAAATGTCCACACTTGAATTTTCTAAATGGCCTCTTTCTCTTCAGTTTGGTTTTGTGTGCTTACAAGTAACTGTCTGCATGTTTAAATTTTGTGCATATTCAAAAACCACGCAGGTAGCTAAGCAGTTTTTTGTCCCAACAAATCAGACAGTTAAAGCCTGTGCTTTCCAGTCAGTGAAGGTAAAATAATGAAAGTGCAGCTGTTTCACAGGTAAAATCACACTTGTCAACAAAATCTGGCTATGACTATTAAGGTTATAATGTGCCATTCACAAGTTCCGGCTAGAGCCAGAGAATTTTTTCTATTTGGCCAGAAGTTTTACCCACTGATATGTATCAGTCCATGTTGACAAAACCTAGTTGTGAGATTGTTCAGGTTTCATAAGACCACTTTAGGAAAGATATTAAATGAAGCATTCAAAATATTTGTTTCTAGTGTTTCTGAGACGTAATATTTTCATTTTGAAATTATATGTTTTGTGTAGGTATTTGCCTAAAGTAGCATGATCTTTAATGAATGAGTAAATAAAACATGCCTGTTGGATTCACACTACAGGACTGAATTAATTTAGTGACCACAATCAGCATTCAGGAATTAAAAATTGAACCATAAGCTTCAGGACAGATGCAGTGAAACTGACCTTGGCATTGAAGGTAAATGTCATTCTAGAGTAAAAATTTCCATCTTCTGCAGCGCAAGAGATTTAGGCTAATTGCTAAGCGGAATTTTAAGCCCATGTTTCACTTGCTCTGTTCTCTTGTGTGTGCATGAAGGCTTTTCAATCTGAGCTTCAAGAGGCATGATGCCAGATCCGACAAGGTCTAGAGATTAGTTATAACGAAGTAATGGCACCTGTACACTTTGGGTAGAAACTCTCTTATTTTGTTAACTAGATCACTAAATAATACTTAAATTTGCACAGTGTGTTTGCAGAAACAGCAGCCCCCACTATAACAGCAGTGTAGCTATTTTCACAGAATGGTGTTACTATCTAGTGCTAGTTCTTTAAAAAAAACCTCAGGAACATGGACCTTCAAGGCCCATTGAAGTGAACTGGAATGGAGCATCCAGGTTCCCTGAACAGTTTTCCAGGTCTGCATCCTCATTAGCATTTACATCCCTGAGCTGTCTGGAATGGAATTCTCTGCGGAAACTAGAAGAAAGTCTGGCTTCCAAAGGATGTGTGTCCCTGACTGACCTGCTCCTGAATTATATTAGGACTGCAGAGTGAGCTTACTGCTTATTAGACGCCGGAGAACCTGTACTACAGCTCAGACCACCTAACAGCAGAGTGGACTGCCTTTTCTCTGAAAAGGCTGAGCTCAGGTTAAAGCCTTTTCAGCAGCCAGGTTATTAATAATGTCTCTGTTCCATGTGGATTCTCTGATGCCCAACAAGAGGTGGACTCACAATGCATTATTTCCTTTGCAGAAGTCTAATAAAGCTAATGAAGTCTCTCCCCTCTGCTTTCATGAAACTTACTCTATATTCTTGAAATGTGTGAGTAGTAAATATTTCTGAGGCTTCTGCACTTCAGATTTTATCTGAAGTGATGAAAATGTCCCAAATGCATTGTGGGGAAGTGCCAGACAGGCAGATGCTCAGAAGTACACAGAATTTGTTCACTAAGTTTTATTTTCTCACAAAATGAATCCCAAAAGCTTGACTAATTTTGCACATTTCTTAAAACTGAATGGTTTCTCATGATGTCTTCATTTCAGCACACTGCCAGTAAAAGTGAGGTGGGATCTAACAGACTTACACCTGGTTTCCTCTTGACTTAAGATCTCTTGCTGCATTTCCTAGGAACTAGGATGTAAGCACATTCTAGGATGTAAGCACTCTAGGGTCACTAAGGCTATTAGACACACATACTCTCCAGCAGCCAGGGGTCCATATCTTTGGCAGAGAAGCTACAAACATATTATGTTTCTCCTGGATCAAAACCACTGTGAAAAATGAAAATCCTCATGTACACACATATGTGAGCACATACATTTTTCCATTAGTGCTCAAAAGGCCCTTTCCAGGTAATGTCTATATACTGCAAGAAAGTGACTCTAGGAAGGGAATTTGTACCATGTATTTCAAGAGGTCACCTAAGAAGCACTTGGTAGTAGTTTAACTATGTTGAACAGAAACAAGGTGCTGATATTGTTGCCTGCCTCTGAAAATTGCCTGATAATATTTGGGGTTACTATTGTTTTCCAAGTATTACAGATGTTAAACCTTCATAGAAGTGTCCAAGGTTCTTTTTTTGGCCTAAGTAACCTGAAATGTGAAGAGGTGACTAATTGAAGGGGTTAACTGTGCTGGAACATTAGCATATGGATTTGTTCTTTTAGGGTGTATGGAAAGTACTGCTTTTAATGGAAGAAATGACATGTCTTAGTAAACTAGGAGACACAAAAGGACGAAAACCTTTATCTACATTAAAGCTGTGAGGCTTCTGTGCCAGACACCATCAGTGTTATAGCCATGTACTTCAGCAGAAAAGCTGCTATGGGGTCAGAGCAAAATCCTACCAAAATCCTACAGTGAATAGAGCTTTGTAGTGTGTAAAGTAATGTATGTTCCAGCACACTCATAGCCTGATGATGCAAGGATGCTGAGGTTGTAAGTGAATTACATCTGACCTAGCTCTGCACCTGACTGGCTACATGATAATTTGGGCTTTTGATAAATGCATTGCTTCAGTCTTGGGACTGGTAAAGTAATTGGGTGAAGTTAGTACTTAAAAAAAGAAATAACATGACTAGTGTCAGGGAAAGATCAGGAAAGAATTATGAAAAATAAAGAAAAGTTTCCCAAAAATGAACACAAATAGACACAGGTTTTGCCAATAAAAGACTGAAAGAGACCAATATCTTCCTGTGTGAGATAGCCCTGCCTAAGAAAATATTGGGTTATTTCCTTGGGATCTGTTGGATGGATTAAATCAGCCTTCAAAGAGTTAGCCTTCTTGAAAATTGCCTTTTATGGATTATACTTATCTCTCTTCTGGATCCAGTTACAGACAGTTCTTTAAAGACTGCAACCATAACAGAAACCATCCTATGAGTCAATTCCATTTGGAGGCATGCACCTCTTTCTTTAGCATAGCTCTTCCTAAATACTACCAAACTAGGACACTTTCCAGGGCTGGGGAGCACAGAGCAGGTAGGATGGACCCCCAACTTCTTGGAAAGGTGAAAACAAGGGAACAGCACTCAAATGAAGCAAGCCACATATATTAATCAGTAATGGTACTGGGGTAGTAAAATATTTTTGGTTGCAACCTTGCTATGGCTGGAGTATTCAAGGAGTTGTACAAAGGGCAATAAATTTGTTACAGTTCACCCAGAGTTCCTTTTTTTCTGTTACTGTGGAAGCAGTATCTGTCAAATTAATATGGGTGGAGCTTAGTAAAGACAGCCACAAGTACCTGAAGAAGTGTGTGCTTGTAAATGTTCCCCCTCTGTGATTTATAAAATGTAAGATCGTTGGAGAAAGCAAGCACTTCATGTTAAAGCTATTAATTCTTTTCAATAAAACTAACTCCTAAAAAGGCCTAGTCAAAACGTAAGTTGTACTGTACATATGCACACCTGATGATAAGCCGCTTTACCCCCAAGTTGTGCAGCAACCTAGGCAAACAAAAAAGACAAAAGCGAAACAAAAGTAGTGTTAGTTATCTTGAGTTTGAGCCTGTAAGCACGTGGGTACATAACTGACTTTAAACACCTGAATGGTCTCACAGATGCTCACAAAACTACCAGTGGCTTAGCACCAACCATGTTTCAATGTAGGTAGTACTGAGGACAGATTCAGATGCAGACATTTATATTCCTTACTGCCATAGCCAACCCTTGGTGAGTTAGGCATAAACTACCTTGCATGATCAGGGAGTACACGAGACCGACCTTTCCCACACAGTTTTTGGCAGCGCAAGGGCTTAAGGAGTAATTTTTGTCCTGACAGGGTCCCAACCCCTTTTGCATGTTGTAGATTAAACTGCTTCAGAGAATATGCATGAAACTTCACCCATCACTGCGCTCCTTCAAGCTTTGTAGCTGGGGGGTAGATTTCCTAGTCACAGAGGTAAGAGAAGGCTAAGAAAAAAGGCAACTCCAGAAAAGAAAACACAATTCCTCCACAGCACCTACAAAGTTGAAGAAGAGTATATGAACTCACCCATACAGTCTCTGGAAGTTGGATCCCAGGGCACTTGGAGACAGTAGAAACAGAGCTACTATCCACCCACCTCTCTCTTTTTTTTGTCTTTCTTTTTTTTCCCAGCCTGTAGCTGCAGCTATAGCTTATTTTTCTGACAGTTACCTTGTACTTGGTGCTGTGGTATGCAGAGGTTATTGGAATTTATATGGAAAGCTTGATGAATATAGAATTAAAAAATGCCTCAGAGACATTCCTGAAATGAGATGCCAAATCTCAGAAGTTGTATCTTTATGAGGAAAATTTGAATACAAAACACCAAGGTTTATGACTCTTGCACATATTAATTCATACCAATCCATGTTATAAGAGGACTAAAAGGGCTATTTTTCATCTTGGGCTGAGACAGGAACTCTGCCAGATTTACCGACGTGCTGTGAGAAATCTACTTTATCTGGCTGATAGATACCTTTAAAATGTAAATCAGAATGGTGAGCTTATCACAAAGCTGCCATTAGTAGCCCATAAAATGCTTGGTGTTGCAAGTCACAAGAGACTGGGAAAAAGGTAGCAAACTGGTCAGCAAAAACAGACCCTAAACTTGACACTTTATTTTCTGTCTTATATGAAAGTTACCAAACTGAAATCAAAACAATTTTTATTATACATCCATCCCCTTGGCAACTAGCAATTACCATGACTTTGTGGGAAAGTCTAGATTTTAGTAGATACTATTATAATTGTGCAGACTCACAAATTATTACATCTGTGGTCCAGGTGCTTTGTCTGTCTGGAGAGAAAAAGGAAAACCAGCTGCCCTATGAACACCCCAGATGTTCTCCTTAAGGAGCCCTGGCCACCTCTGTTCTCTCCAATGTCCTATAGGTAGCCCTTTGGGTTTGTACCATATATGCTGTGTCGTGAACTGGTTGGTCACTTCAGGACTACCTTGTAGAGAAACCGAAGGCTCAGAAGCTTGAAATATTGATGCTGGCAACAGATCACAAAGGCTAGAATTTTCCTCTGCAGAAAACCAATATTTACATTAATACTTTCAAATGCATTCAATAACTGGAATGACAGCAGCCATGATATTTCCATCCTAGTATGGTTGTTACTGATTTGTCCTCCTGCTGGTAAAAGCACACACTGTGCTCCCAGTGCCTTTTTCATGCACACATGCAAGGACACACAGGCAGATGATGCGCTTTCAAGCCATCCACAGATGGTTTCCCCATCAGGGTTTACTTTGCTGTTTAGATCTCCTGCTTCACAGCCTCCTCTCGGTGTTGCATTCCCTATTTTCTGTAATTAACTTCTGTTCCTCCCCCCATTTTTTTTTCCAAACGCTTTTCACTCTGATGATTAGAGTCAACCGTCTCCCCAAAGCACTGTGATATTTAACAGCATCCGGAAAAAATGTGGTTAGAGAATTGGGACACTTAAAGGAGACACTGCTCTCGTAAGTGTGCATTCACATTTTTGAATAGATATTCAGAGGGTGGGAATGTAGATGAGGGAGAAGCTATGAAAGGGCTTATTACTAATTAACTGTGTCTATTTCTCCCCCTTTTAAACTGCTTTTTGTTTATCATTTCAGCTGGTAGGGTAATACACTAAATTAAAGCTGCAGAACACAATTATAATTAAGAATCAAAAGGCCAATTGCCTGTTAGTAAACTACCAATTGGTAATAATGTAAGGGATATTTATAGCTCTTTCCTAAGTATGCTGCAGATTTGCATCAATAACATACTTGCTAATCTTCAAGCATTTTATTCAGTAGCCTTTTATTTACTATTGAAGGTGAGATGACTCTTCTCAAGCCATCCTTTCCAAAAGTATCTCGCTTTCATCTTGTTTGCAGAGTTCAGCAAACACAGATGCTTCCGTCCTTTCCTCTTCTATGAAATTGTAATAACAGTATATAATTACTAACATCACACCATGCAGAAAACCTTGCCATAAAGAACATGTTATACATAGTTCAGCATTCATAACATCTTGCATTTCTACAGCTCCTTCCTTCTGAGTCATCTCACATATTCTATAGAGGGGAAACCAAACCACCTTACACAGGAGAGGAATCGTCCACCTTTGGGCAGAAGCCCAAATGTAGGGCCCTTGTTTTCATTCCTTTCACAGGGAAGTGGACCAAGACCTGTTTAAACAGTTAAAAAAAAATTTACTGAAGTGATAGATTTTGTTTTGTGTTTGGTGTGTGTTACTGGGGGATTAATAACTAACCTTTGTGATGTCTTTTAATTATTATAAAACATCTGCATAACTGTCATTTCAGCTGTGTGTTGAAGTCTAAATAATTGTGATGTGACTTTTTTGTGAAATATGTTTCTTGTGTCATATGTTTGCTAAAGTTTGAGTGGCCTTGTGTTAGTAATTGTTGGAGTCATTATGAGACACTGTGTATTATCCCATCATGTGTACAGCAGTTAGAGAATCAGCTTAGGCACAGGTGACTGCCATCCACTGCGTAGGCACTGGAGGGGCAATTGATGAAGCATGAGGGTGTTTCATCTCTTATTGTGCCATGACTGCTCTTCAAACACAGGTGCCAAAAGGTGCTAAGCGTATGAGTACCCGCGTGATTGAGAAGGGATATGGTGTATACCAAGGACTGAGGACAGTGATGCAAAGTTACATGTTGGGGTCATGTAGGTAAAATTGAGGGAAAATGGCCACATTGGAAATTATAGCCTGAATTGTGCCTGTAGCTACTGCCACAAGTGAGGGGCTTGGAGACTAGGGCACACCATCTTGGCAAAAAAGCCTGGGAGATCCCTCACAAAAATATAGCTCTTTGTCAACCTGCCCCATTCCTCAAAGGGTTAGAAACGAATGATCTGCTCATTCCACAGCCCTCCTTGAAAACAGGGTCTGGGCAAGGGAGAAAAAGAAAGAAAATAATTTTACCTATATCCTGCACATGTGGGAAGAAGGTCAGCAAACCTATGTAAGAAGATATTCCCAAACCTGAAGCAGGGCTGCAACTTCTCCCAGCCACAACTGGCCCTCCGAGTCAGCCTGTAAATACATTTTGTTTATTCTTCAAAGACACATACCTTACAGCCCAAGCTGGAAAAGCATGTTAGAGCTGATGGTGCAAAGACAAATAGGCAGGATGCAAGGGAGGACTGCGGATGCAGGTGAGAACCCTGCTGTCCCTAGAACAGAAAGGATTGCAGCGTGTGAACATGCAGGCATCAGAATGCTTGCCAGGAGCCTAAGCTAGCACAGGTTTCCCCTGCATCTCTTCTCTTTGGAGCTAGACGATGTCAACCTTCCCATAGGTTGGCTGAGCACAGGGTGAATCCAGGTAATGATTATGCAAGCGATTTCTGCTTCCTATGCTGCCTATCATGAATTTTATTATGGGTGCGCAAGTGAACTGGCTTGCCTCAGGACTGGCCAGATAATTACATGGTCATTACTAACCTCATTACTGAAGGGTAAATATGTGGTTATTTTTATCCATAAAATCAGCTCTTTCAACCCTAAGACTAATTCCACATTATTATGCAGCAGTATGTAATTACTATAAGACAGCTTCTACCCTCAAAGAAGCAGGCATTATTCCAGACAAAATCTTTCAAGGTTTTAAGTAAGCCATGCAATCTGGCAGCAGGATTTGTCCTCTACCAGCTACCCAACAAAAATTATAAAACTGTAATGAGAAAATAGGTAGTCACAAGACCCTATTACCAGGTGTAAGCACTAACAATTCCTATCCCATTTGGATTTGGAACAAAACCCACTTTTTTTTTTAGAAAGAAATGCATTATGTGGGGAAACATGTTGCTAAACACTTAACGTTCCCATCTCAGAATGCTGATCACTTTGGATGTGACTCCTGAGAGGAGGCACTGCAAAGTCTCTCTGGAGGCAGATGTTAGGTAAAACATAAGAAGAAAGGTAGCTATATCATAACTGCTGATGTTCCTTGTAACTCTTTTCATTTCTTGCAGGTACTGTTGCGTGATTTACCATGGAAAAATTGCTCTGCAGCATCCTAGTGTTCGGAATGGCTGTCATGGTCAACGCTTGTCCCAAATATTGTGTCTGTCAGAACCTGTCTGAGTCACTGGGCACTTTGTGTCCCTCCAAGGGTCTCCTATTTGTACCGCTAGACATAGATCGAAGGACTGTTGAACTCCGACTTGGGGGTAACTTTATTATTAATATCAGCCGACAGGATTTTGCCAATATGTCTGGACTTGTTGACCTTACTTTGTCCAGAAACACCATCAGTTACATACAGCCCTACTCTTTCACTGACTTGGAGAGCCTTCGGTCTTTACATCTGGACAGCAACAGGCTTCCTGACATTGGAGAGGATATTTTGAGAGGCTTAATTAACCTTCAGCATTTGATTTTAAACAACAACCAGCTAAGCAGCATCTCTGATGAAGCCTTTGAGGATTTTTTGCTGACATTGGAAGACTTAGACCTTTCCTACAATAACCTCCGAAGCATTCCCTGGGAATCTATAAGGAAGATGATAAACTTGCACCAGCTCAGTTTGGATCATAACCTGATAGATTATATTACAGAGGGGACGTTTGCAGATCTTCAGAAATTGGCCAGATTGGATCTAACATCCAACAGGCTTCAGAAGCTCCCCCCTGACCCTATATTTGCCAGATCTCAAGTAATTCCACTAGCCGTTACCCCATTTTCTCCACCTTTGTCTCTCAGCTTTGGGGGCAACCCACTGCATTGCAACTGCGAGCTACTGTGGTTAAGGCGACTTGACAGAGATGACGATATGGAAACTTGTGCTTCTCCTCCAGGTCTAAAGGGAAGGTACTTCTGGTATGTACGGGAGGAAGAATTTGTTTGTGAGCCTCCTCTTATTACACAACATACTCACAAGCTGCTGGTTTTAGAAGGGCAAACTGCCACACTGAAATGCAAAGCCATTGGGGATCCCACCCCCATCATTCACTGGGTGGCCCCTGATGACCGCCTTATCGGGAACTCTTCGAGGACAGCTGTCTATGACAATGGCACCTTAGATATCCTTATCACCACCTCCAAGGATTACGGGACTTTCACATGCATAGCAGCCAACGCTGCCGGAGAGTCCACTGCAACGATTGAGCTCTCAATTGTTCAGCTCCCCCATCTCAGCAACAGCACAGGCCGAGCAGCCCCACCAAAATCCAGGCTCTCGGACATCACCAGCTCCAGCAAGTCTAATCGAGGAGAAACAAAAGGCCCACCAGAAAGGGCTGTCCTGGTGTCAGATGTGACCACTACCTCAGCTTTGGTCAAGTGGACAGTAAGCAAGTCGGCCCCTCGGGTAAAAATGTATCAGCTGCAGTATAATTGCTCGGATGATGAAGTCCTGATCTACAGGTAAATGCAATTGCTGGTTTGTCCTCTGGTGGTGGCAGTGGGAGGAAAGCAGGATATAAAGTCTTCTATGTTACTGATTTGACTTTGAACTGAGGTAGCACTGCCACTGCCACTGGTAGCATCAGTAGTCTCTGATAAATTTGCGTTGTGTTTGTCAGTTTATCTGTTGGTCTGTTCTTCACTTTTCTGTCTAAGTCATACATTACAAATCTCTGTAGTATACATTCTCTAACAGCAGCTGTTTTCAGTAAAACTTCCAATTTAGGAAAAAATATTACCACAGTTGGTATCCTCCTTACTAGGCTTAACAAAGAAAAACTTGACAGGCTAGAAGTCAGAAGTTTCCCTTTCCACCTCCTGTGGGTGGGACTGAAACAAACTACTGAGAGAGGAAGCGACGTGGGAGGAAGTTTGTTCTGTCTACCCATAACACAGGCTCTAATTATTCTGTGATTCAAGATTCGGGGTTGTTAGCAAGAGATTTTTCACCTATATGAAAAAGCTCTTTTCTCACCTCACTAACATCTGTTTTACACAACTGTAATAACTGACAACTTTGGAGCATTTAACATTTTATACCATATTAAATGCAAGAAGAGATAGAAGTAACTTCAAAAGCAAGCCCTGAATGTTCATTGCACTCCTCCAGCTCCACAACTCCTCCAACTTTTAATGATGTAAAAAAAGAGTTGCTCTTGCAGTGATACTAACTACGAGAAAGAAAGAAGCAATAAATTTTAGGGATTAAAAATGGGTAGGAAACTGCTTAACAGAACAGGAAAACAGGGTTACTGCTTTTTCCCTCTATCTTGAAAGAATGATGTAAGTTTATGCTAATGCTGAATCCCTAGAAACCACCCTTTCCTGCCTTTTTGTTGCAGAGGCAGCAGTATCAGATGCATTGAGCTGAAGTCTGTCTTTCGATATATGTGAGGTACCAGCAGAAGTTAGAATCTCAGGGCAAAGTAGAACCAAACACATAAACACCTACAGCTTTACAAGCATCCTGAAGACGGTGAAGAAAAATTGGATCTGGTAGAGGAATAATGGGATTTGGGTTTTGACTATAATTTGAGAGCAGTCTCTGGCCAAAACACAGTCAAAGCCATTGATTTCCTTGGTAGGCTTGGGGTTACTATCTGCTGGCCTGCAAACTACTCTGTCCTTCTTCTACTGCCTGCAGTGAGAGCTGAGGCACCAGTCAAGTCATGGTACTCAGCCTCTAGATCCCAGAACAGACCTTGCTATTTTCTTCTTTACTGTAGTGTAGTTTTTTTTAACCTGAGAAAGTCAAAACGAGAGGTAGTAAATGCTCACATGATGTTTTTCACTCACCCTTCTCCTACAATGAAATCTAATTTTAAAGGTTTTTTTTAGAACTGGATGTTTAGTTCACATGGACAAAATTTTATGCCAGGAATACTTTTATCTCAATCCATTGTCGAACAGAAATAATAAAGTTATTTATTTGACTGCTCCAAACTTAGCCACTCTTTGCCAAAAGAAGAAATATTGACAAGCAAGTCCAAAGAACATGTTTTTAAAAGGATATTTATTCAAATACTGAAAAAATATGAGGAAATTCAGTTCTGTTTGCTTCCATTCCTCAATTATAAAAATATGTTGAAATAATGAAATCAATTAGCAGGTGAAAGTAATGGTAGAGTAATAGAAATATAGAATGAAAGAAATTATGCTAGTGTCAGTTTTTCCTGAGGCAAAGCTTTTGGCAAAAAACTCCACAGTATTTAAGATCTTGAGCCCAGTGGAAGTCTGAAAAAATACTCTGAAGGATGCATATAGTCATATGACACCGTACAGTGAATTTGGCCCAGTGAACAGGAATATCTCTGCAACCAGAAAGACACATTAGTGGAGACTGTCAGGTGTTGGAAGTGATTGGATGTGTCTATTTGCTGAGGAGGATGGCCAGGGTAAATAAAACAAACAATGCATAAGCGAAGACATGCAATCTAGTAGCTGGAGGGGTGAGGATCGGGTGGTGTGGACAGAAATGAGAGAAAGATGCCATCTTACTAGCCTGGCCTGGAGGAACAAGTGGCTATCAAAGTGTCAGGCAACCCTAAATTCCTATCCTGTCCCCACTGCTGCCTCTCAGTGAGGTTTTAGACTTTTGTTGCTTTACTCAGTTGTGGCTCAGTTTTCCAGAAGCACAGTGAGGACAGTGCTATTTCCATAAATCTCTTATCGAGGCTTTTTGAGGATTCATTGATGATGCATAGCTCTTTTAATTCACAGCTCTCAACAGCACTTCACCAAAGAAAACAAATTTTATTTCTCTACATTTTGCACCGGGGAAAAATGAAGCATAGGAAGATAAACTGAATTGTCCAGCGTCTGAGAGTTAATCAGCGGCACTCATAATATCAAAACCAGCTCTTATGAGTTTCAGCCAGGGGACTACCCAGTCCCTTAGAGTTAATTAACTAAAGCTGTTTTCCTTTAATTGGTCAGATACATGCCACCGCAATGAGCGTGCCGAAAAACCTAAGGGAAAAGGATTTCTACAGCGCTCTGCTCCATAAAATGCTGTGTATGTGCTAAATGGGATGAGATACTGCTTAGCTGCTAAAATGATGGACATTTAATATATGTTAAGATACATTGGTATGCCAGGACTGAGGCACACTGGCTGTGCTCGGCTTGAATGAATCCTGCCTCACAGGTCAGATATGTTGTACGTACAAAAGGCAAAAGTTTGCTGCATTCTCTACTAAGAATTTTTCATGAACATTGTCCTCATAGTGAAAGAGAAAAGCAGAAGTTCTTCCTTCCTCATTGATATTAACATCTCTCCCGATCATTACCCAGGACACCAGTCCCATTGTTGCTTCCATCCCAGCTGTGGTCTTCCTCTTGCAGGAGCTGCAGATGGTGCAAGGGGGACCGTGATGGGGTGCAATGGCCCTGTGAAAATTCAAAGGTGTGGGAGACAGTGGCAAGTGTTGTCTGTTGGGCCTCCTGATTTCACTGAGCTGAAATGGTATCAGAATATGAAGTTTGGCTCTGGATACACCAGTGCCATCATAATGAGGACTAGCAGGAGGAGCACTGTTTGTCTGCTTTCCCCATCTGACCTTCCCTTGTATTTGTTGTCTCAGGGCCATTGCTGAAGTTAGTAGCAGGTTTTTATCTCTTCCAGTGGATTCAGGATGCATATTTCTGATACTGATCTGATGAGCATGGTCCTGGATCAGCACTCTGTTCCACACGGCTTCCCAGAGTGAGAAGGAGAAGCTGGAGGGAAGGGAGTGATACCTTGTGCAAATGTCTCAAAGAGGCAGCTTGGTCAATGTCAACTTGCAAAGGCAACTACTACCCCTAATATTGGCACCAAATCAATAACCTGAGGCTGCTCAGAAGTGACGTGCTACATTATCTTTTCCACATTATTGGCAGAAGGGAATGTTCCCTTTTTAATTCACTTAATTCTTAGTGGTGTCTTGGAGCTTCCTTTTTGTGCCTTGATCTGTGCTCATATTGAAAAAGATCCTGCAACAGGGGCCTGTGTTGGAGTCGTGTGTCACACACACAGGCGAACACCATTGCTTTACTGATCTATATGTGCTCCCAGTGAGCTCTTTCTCTCTCTCTGACTTGTCCTTGCACTGTTTTTAGTAATCCTGCTGTGAAGATAATGATATTGTTTTGCCTGGAACAGAACCAGGATTCCTCTCTTTCTAGGCAGAGTAAGAAGAAAGTTTGTTTTGCTTTTTGGTTTGGTTGGGTTTTTTTATTATTATTTGCTTTTCTTGGGTTTTTTTCTGGATTTGTACTTTTCCCTTTTCTGATTTATGTTGTTTATTCATTCTAACTTTTCTTTCCTCTTCACTCTCCTTAACTGTCCTATTCACGTTTGTGTCATTCAAACCCATGCTACCCTGGATGGAGAAAATGGAAATAGTTCGTGATGTTATGAAGCCACATGATGGCTAGCAGGTGCCACAGAGAGAAGATAATAGATTGCTATCTATATCTTCTGTTCATATATACAGGTTATAAGAGCAGGCTTTTTTAAAGAGGAAATTAAAATTTCTCTGAGAACTGCAAGTAATTTTTTTAAACTACTGTCACATAATAAGGTCCCTTGGCTGGTACATGTAGCCATGGTTCATGCTGCTCCCATCCAGCAAACTGGATATACAAGAGAGACATGGGCATACTGGAGACAGTCCAGCAAAGAGCCACTAAGATGATTAGGGAACTGGAGCACCTCACATATGAGGAAAAGCTGAGAGACCTGTGACTGTTCAGCCTGGAGAAGAGAAAGCTCAGGGGGGAACTCATCAATGTGTACAAAGGGAGGGTGTAAGAAGACAGAGTCAGTTTTTTTTCAGTGGTGCCCTGTGCCAGGACAAGAGGCACTATCTGAAGGTGCACAGGAGGTTCCATCTGAACATCGGGAAATACTTTTTTCCTGTGATGGTGACTGAGCACTGGCACAGGTGGCCCAGAGAGGAGGTGGACTGTCCATTCTTGGAGATATTTAAAAGCCATCTGGACATCATCCTGGGCAACTGGGTCTAGGTGGCCCTGTTTGAGCAGGGGGGTTGGACAAGATGACCTCCAGAAGTCCCTTCCCACCTCAACCACTCTGTGATTCTGTAATCCTGAGTGCCACTCAGGTGGGCACTTCCTTTGACACTGTGAGCTAATCACTAAAGAAAAGATATTTGTAACTGTCCCTCTAGAAAAGTACAATACAATTTGCAAAGGCCAGAGCCAAGTGAATTTGGGTATGCTTAGACAGTTATGTGGGTTTTAATGCAGCAGCTTTTCCATTCTTTCATCTCTTTCTGTAAAATAAATCACCCTTGAACGCACACCAATGACAGTAAAGGTGTATTGTACCCATCACTTTTAGCCTTGTAACAAACAAGAAGTTTGTTACAAAAAGCACAACTGAAAATCACTTCTTAATTGAAGGAAAAACATGCAAGAAGAGTAACCAACGCCCAACAGGGAAAGGGATGGAAGAAGACCAGAGGTCTGCAAAGCAATGATGTCTATCCTTAGACTCAGGTTTAAAGGAGCAAATACTAGGAGACTTGCTCTGTCATAGAAATCCTACCTGCTCCTGGGAAAGCTAAGAATACATTTTTCTCAGTCTACACTCTACTTTCAAAAGTGTTTTAGACGTTTAAGAGCATCATCAGACTTATGATCAGTGCAACTGAGGCACTGGCATACTTAATTCATTTTGACTAGGGATTGAACTGAAGTATAAAAACCTGAAAAATAGTACCTTTGGGCCTCAGTTTCCCATCTGTAACCTGGGGTGACAGCACTGCCTTGCCTCATAGGGATAAACACATTAGAGAATACTGTGGAACCAGGAGCCCACATAAATGAATAGGGAGGCTGTTGCTTTGAAGTCATTGTGTGGTCTGCAGCAACAGGGATAGTAATGAATGATTAAGATGGAGCATTACATAACTGCAACACTTGAATTCAAGTAAGGCATCTGGGGACAGAGATAGTGTCTTTTTTATGTGTAGAGCACCCTACATGATGTGGGACCAAATCTCAGTTTTGGCCATCGGGCATTGGTGTAATATATAAATTCACCACTATTTCAAGAGATGAATAAATCTGCAAGTGTTTTGTAGAACTTCCCAGGTCATACTGAGCCTGCTGGCTGTGTTTGGAATTAAAGCAATGATGCAGCTACTTAAAAATGTGCATCTGAAGTGCGACACTGCCATTAGATTTATGAGAGTTTTAGATCTGTTTTATTTTGTGGCATTTCGTACTAAAAGTGATAAAAACAACTGTACAAATTAAGAATTACTGTACCGCTATAGTCTCCCTAGCTTATAAATTCAGCATTGCAAAAAAAAAGTATTTTATATATCTCAGAAAGCTTAATTTTTCCATATATATTTTATGTAGTAGGCAGTCTAAGCATTAAAATATGAATAAATGGCTTCACATCTCCAGTCTATTTAAACAATGGTGCCATGGATTTGATTACTTAAACAATATAATAATGATTTACATTTACACAGCTCCTTTTACTGCAAGTGCTTTACAGACTGGCTGAACAGAGATCACTCCACCAACCACTGCTACCCTGTCACCTCTCAGTTAAATATTAGCTGCAGTTTGGCAGTCAGGTGATAGTGCAACTCCATTTTATGAGCAAAAAATAACTTCAGCATTTGCACTTATGGATACTTTAACCTAGGTAGGAAGTAATTAAGTGAGCTTGAATTTCCCACAGCATAGTGGGATAAATATACCCATGCACTCTTCTATTCAATTGCATGTCAATAAGAAAATGCTTTATGACTAAGGTGCTGTAAACTTCAGAAATATCTAAGTTGTGTAAGGATGTTCTCCCAAACAGCAGTGCCACACTGAACACCAGGTCATGCATCAGAAGGGATGCCGCTGTCTAGATTGCTAATGCTTCTTGCAATGAAAGCCTGTTGTGTGGCAGTCTATCAGCTAAAGACTGCAGAGGAAGCCCTGCCCTGTTGCTGTTAGGGCAAATAATCTCAACATCCTGATGCTGTAGTAAAACATGATTATGTTATTTACTCTCTGAGGAAAGTTAGAAATGCATGGTTCTAGTAATTTGAGAAAAGGCAGAGGATTAATTTATTCTGAAAGGCCCGAACATCTATCCTTACTCGTGATTTGGACAGCAGGTTCATACAGGTGAAGATTTATGGGTAAATGCCTGCCATTCTTCTACCCCTTTTTCAGTTCCACCCTTGTCTCCAACCTGGCTAGGGACTGACCTTCCTCCATGGCTCACAGCTGGTACAAAACACCCTCCTCACCCTCAACACGTGAGCTGAGCTATTCCGGTCGCATTGTATCCAGGATACAAATCTTGATTTGGTCAAAACATTTATATATTTAAACACTGAATAACACAACCTTTCAGAAGAAAGACATCACATGAAGACATTAATCATCATGTACTAATAATTTGTATTTGACAGGTTGAGACAGCAAGGGTATAAAAAGAAAAACTTAAAGTCACAGTCCCAAAGGGAAGCAAAATTTATATAAGCAGAGCAGAGGAAAGTTTGACATGGACATTTGGTACTTCAAGTCATTTGAAAGTGGTTTGCAGCAGTAGTGTGCACTGACTTCTAGAGGACCCTCAGCAAGCTCAGGCTTGCTGAAAGGCATCAGACATAATGAAGAAGATGCTTCACAGAAGCATGTATTCTGGGACTGTGGGGTTTTATTTCCTTCTGCTGAAAAAATTTTCATCTAGCCTTTTATTTTTATTTTGTCTCTCTTAATGGGAGAAGTACAGGGACAAAGGGTATTTTAGGGTTGTTTTTTGTTTGTTTATTTGCTTGTGTTAGTTTTTTCTTCTTTTTTTTTCCCTTTGCAATATAAGAAATCTTTGAAAAGTAAGAAAGAAAATGCAGTGAAAATGACAAAAATTACATGTATTGCCAGATAATGTTGTGGAAAATAGAAACATAAATTATGAAATAAATAGAAACATAGTAAAAATGTAAGAATAAGCAAGAACTAAAGAAAAGTAGATGTACTTCTTAGTATTGTCACTTAAGTTGTCCTAGATTGTTGTGACAAACTGTCATCCACCTGATTCTTACACAGAAAATGATGAGAAATCCATTGGTCAGAGCCAGTCCAGATCATTATGAGCAGAGGCAGACCATGAAACACTAACCAGACCAATGTTTTCTTGCTTGATAACCACCACAGAAAGGCAAAATACTAAATGGCCACTTATCCCTACAGAAGATATGTCCCTTTATGTGAGGAGTATGTGAGGACATGTGAGAGGGTGCTTGCATTACTGCTGCCCACATCGCAGTGCCCCAGCAGAGCAGAGAAGGGCAAGCAGAGAAGGGCAGGACTGCACCTTTTGCTGGTTTGGAGGCATTCCCTTTTCCTTCAAAGTTTAACAACTGTCAAACAACATTTAGTGAGGTATGGGGAGAGGCTGTATGCTACAGCTCTACGTCCAAGCTCTGCCTCAGGAGCTGAATACAAGGAGCCTGATTCTCATCTTAGCCCCTGTTGTGCTGCTAGGAAGTAACCCCACTAGAGGCAAGGGTGTTGCACAGGGTGGAAAGGAAATCAGAACTGGTTCTCAGCAAAAGACAGCAGTACTCCCATTTTATCTCTGCTGCTAATTATTTATTTAGCTCATCAAAGGCTCAGTATTTTTACTTGAGGGGAATTGGGGATGAGCTAATGCTTGCCCATAACATCTGCCACATCCTCTCTCTCAGCTGTTCTGAACCCAAATGCCACGAGCTGTCCCCACCCATCATTGCAATAATGAGCTACACATCTGATGCCAAAATGAACTATTGAAATAAGGTTTTGATTAAGCTTCAGGTGAGTCAACAATTTGATGTCTAAATGAAAAGTTTTAACATATTCAGATTCATACCATTCCAGAATATTAATTAAGAAGCCAGCACACTGCTGCACAGTTACAGCTCTCTTTCCTATTTCAAATCTAGGACAGATTTATAGTAGTTCATGTGCTGCTCTGTGCAAAAAAACTGTCGCCACTTGCTGACTGCTTAACAGTAACAACCTCCCATGTCATTTGTAGTCAAGCAAAGTAATAATAGCACTGATAGTTACCAATGTTAACTGACCAAATGCTTGACTGAAGGCTTGACTCAAAGCCCTCAGAAATGAGTAGCCACCATTGACTCTGATGGGCTTTGGTTCAGTCTGAAAATCCTGCATTTTAGGGATTACCATTATTTTCTAGAGAGGCAGATGGAGGAAGGAGGATAAATAGCTTGCTCAAGGTGATTCAGTAAGCCAGTAGAAGAAACAACATGCCTACAGAATCACAGCTGGGAGCAGTTCTGATTTAGCTTTCAATGTGTTCCTAATAAAGTCCTTCCTCACATTTCAAATCTGATAATTTTCAGTGACCGCAGAGCATGACAACTACTCCTAGCCTTTCTAAATCTGTATCTGAGAGCTTCTTTCCTCTCCTCACTTCACCCTTCATTTTAACTGGGACACCAGCAATCCAGGTAATCTCCAGACTACTAGGAAATCTCCTTCAAGAATGGTGACCCTATAGTAAAAGTAGTGGCTGAAAACCACCTGCTTGAAGGAGAGGATGATTTATTTTTATCCACAGGTGTTTTGCAAGAGAGTTATAAATAAAGAATAATAGCTTAAAAACATTTTGTATTCCTAAAACATATTGAGTTCCTAAAATTTGCCTTGCCAGTTTGAGATCATTCTGCTTAATTTAGCTCCCACTTGCTCACGCGCAGGCTGTGGGTAGGTGAAACAGGGTGCCTTGACAGCTCCTGCTTCCCCAGCCATCTGACACCCTACCCGGTACAGCCCCCCGCTGAAGTCACAGGAAACCTTTTTACGCTTTTCAAAATTGTCTTTCTTTTAGATTTTTGGTAGGAGGTACTTGGAGGAGGGCACCTACTCCTCCTGCAGCAGGTTCCTAATACTCCTTGTCTCTCCAGCGCTGACCAGTTGAGTTCTGACTGTGGGCGTTGTTTTGGGGTTCATGCAAGAAATTATGTTTAATTTTTTTTGTAGGACTACTTTACCTATCAAATACATGAGAGGACAAGGAGAATGTCAGGGGGAGAATAGCTCAAAGTTACAAACAGCCAAAACCTAGTGCCTTATTTCACTGCTGTAGCTGCAGATTCACCTATCTAATTGCTTGTTCTGAATTTGCTGTTATACCCTCACTCTTTCATACCAGGTTTTCTGATTGTACGCTCAGGCTGTTTTCAGAAAAACTGTACTTTTTTGTACAATGACTGCACTGGTTAACCCTAACATATGATAGCAATGATACAGCTTGAGACTTAAGACTCATCATTTGAAAAATATAGAACTGAAAATGACACAGCACTGGAAAAATTAAAAAGAAGAATACTCTAGACTAAATAAATTATATATAAAGTCTTCATTAGCTTTAGCTCTTACAAGCCTGATTACTTTTGGCTTTGCCTATAAGAGGCAGATGTTCTGAGCGAAATACATGCACTCTGAGCAAAATTCATTCTTTTCAGGTGATCCAGTACAAAGTGAACGCAACATTTGTTTCTCATTTAAACCTATTTTGAGGCTTTAATTGAGATGTTGATGATGAGTAGTCTTTTTGTTAATGCTCTGGTCAGGGAAGGAAGAAAGAGGAGGATTTCAGACAAGCTGAGGAACTTAAAACTTGAGGCAGAAATCAGATTCATACTCCATGTAATTTTTTGAGTATTGTACTTGTAGGTTTTCACTGAAGACTTGTACTACAAGGAAGTCATTTATCCTTTCTTTGTTCTTAAAAGGACACAGAAGAAATGTAGCTCAAATTTTCAATGGTAAAGAAAGAAAATGTGAGGTAATGGATGTCTTTGAAAATGTGATATGGGTTATTTCATCATCATATTACCCTTTTCCCCAAATGTGTCTTGTTTTACAGTCTAATATGAGGGCAGTACAGACATGTACCTTATAATCCATAACAATCTATAATAGGGCCAAGCACAAAGGTAATCCAGTCCTAGCTGAGGATAACAGGCTAGTACTGCAATCTAAAGCAACCTTGAAACCATAATGCCATTGAGAATTTTCTATATTTAAAATGAAATGTTCTGATTTTCATAGCAGAGAAAAAGCAGCCCAGCCAGCAGGCTGATCTGCCTTATTGCCACAGCCCTGCTGATGTCTCAGAGTCACAGCGTGATCATATTAGGTCCCAGAGCATTTGACAAGAATCCCACAAAGTGACGCTGCCCAGAAAGGAAACAGGAATTGGCTTCAGCCTTTGGCAGAGGGTACTGTAGGGTGGAAGCAAAACCACCTGTGTGCTACAGCAACAGAGGGATGCGCTGGTGCTGGGCAAGAGAGAGATACTTAGCCTGGCATCCTTGGTTGGGAAAGAGCTCATCCACTAAAGGCTACAGTGGTGCTTTAGGGTGGCTGAAAAATTCCCGTAGACAGCAAGGTAAGGCTATACCGTAACCCCCTTCTGTTCAGCTGCTTCTGGTTTACAGATTAGATTATTTTCAGAGGTGAACAGTTTGAGACAGCCAGAACTAGGTGTGAATTTGTGCTCCATTTGCCCATTTGTCCTCCTTCCCCTTCCCCTTGCATCATTTTGAATTTGCCTAGGTTTAAATTTTGTAAGATATTTATTACCTCATAATTTACTTCACTTTGACAAGAAAACAAATAACAGAGCTGTTTGCTCAACCCAAAACCTTTTTTTTTTTTTTTTTAATTATCTATTTGTCTATTTAATAGGCTTGGATTGTGGATTTGGTTCTTATGCAGATACCCCAAACCGTGCTCTGAATTTTTCTCAGAGCACAGGCAGTAGCTGCCCAATAGACATACGGGCAGCTGACAGCATCAAGGCACCCCACCAGCAGCTCTGTCGTCTGGCAGATTGCCTCAGAGAGTCAGGCTTGATGAATCAGTCCGTCTGCTGGAGCTGGGAGGGTGGGGGATGCCTGCGCCTCTTCTCCAGAAGGCTGCTGCAGAATGAGAAAGATACATGGCAGTGATCGCTGAACCTCCCCGCATGTTGTACTGCAGAGTTGGAGTGGTAGCATCCAAGTGAACTTGAATCTTGCTAATTTCAGTATGTAGAGGCAGAATTTCACCTTGGTTACTCTGGGGCAAGGATGGGTCACTAGCCTGGTGCCCGCTCTTCTCTCTGGTGTGTGCAGAGGTTCATGGCCTGGGAGTGCCATGGGGAGGAATTTGGCAGCGCTGCCAAGGTTGGGCTGTAGGAGACAGGAGGAGAAATGAAGGTAATTAGCTTGAAACCGTCCTGTCTCTCTGTGCCTCCTTCCTTTCATCCCTAAAAGGGAGCCAGATGTTCAGGCAATAGAGACAAGAGGACCCCTGCTTCTCTCCTCCACCCCTTGATCCTTGCAGCTTCCACTGGTTTCTCTTTCAGTCAATGACGTGACAGTGCCTTGATGTCTGAGGAGGCGGAAGGAGGACTAGCCACCATGGAAGGAGTCATCTTCAGAACCTGGCTCCTCCCGTCCAGGGCCTCATAGCGCCCAGGGTGGCTGCTGTCACAGGCTGCTGGCTGAGCGGAGGGCAGTGACAGCCCCATCTTCTCTGGGTAGTGTCAGACAAACCTCCTGCACCCTCAGTGGTACTAGTAATGCTGCAATCTCTCTGCTAGAAAAACAGTGCAGAAGTACCTCTGATACACGCTTCGCTCTTGTATGATTTGCTTAGGAGATGAGCCACATCGAGGACACAAGGCTATTTGTATGGCTAGTAGTTTAAATTCCGTTTTCTTTCTCTGGGGACATTAATGCCCTTTACGAGGTGAAGGACTGTTTGCAAGGGGAAGGATGAAATAAACGCTGGAAGCAGGATTCATGCCCGTGAAGAGTGTTAACAAAAGCCTGAGGGACTGAAACAGTCCCATTTCAGGGCTCAGTACTGCACCTTTGTACAACACCAGGTTGGAATGGGATGAAGAGGTGGCGAGACCTTGTGCTATACAAACTCTGCCTAATGGAAGCATATGAGGTTTTAGCTATTTGTTTTTTTCCCCACTAAAACATAATATCGTTGTTTGTTTCACCTTTTCTCTTCATTTTCCCCATCCAGACTCTCTCATGGTAGATAATTATATTGGCTGTGGTTTAATTAGCTAATTAAGCCAAAGCTGGAGTATTTTAGAGTAGATCCTTTTATTCAGTTGTTCTTATGCAGCTTCCATTTGGGTTTCTCCTAGAATTTTCTTTGTATTTCATTGTGTGGTAGCACAGATGTTTATAACTAGTTTCACTGGAGTTCATGAATATGCTGATCATCCAATTGGAGTGAAAGGCATAGCACTTTGGTGAGCAGAGGTGGCATACTCCTGAGAGTAGCACACTGACATAAAACTTCCTACAAAATTTAGTTATTATTTTGGCTTTAGAGTAGAAAGTAGTAATAATGATATAGCTTTACTACAGAAAAAGTGATTTTAACCTTCATATTAACACCTTTAACTGACACATTTTATCTAGCAAGTATAAGGCTCTTTGAATTTGGCCTTTGCATCTCCAAACAAAAAAAAAAATTCCCTTCTCCTTAGAAAGCATAGTTTGTCAGTATATAAATTTTGCTCCGGTTGCTAGCTGTACCGTAGGCAAATATTTAGGTGCTCACTGAGGTGCTGAGCTAGAGGTTACAGGTGAATGGAATCAAAGCTGTATGGACTTTCTTGAAAAACCCAAAGAAGACAAGGAGTAGCACAGAGAAGCAGGCGAGGAGGGAGAGCTGCTCCTTGGTCTGATTAGCACACACGGTGGTAAGGTTTATGTTGCTGCAACGTGGCGTATCGAGTGTGGTGCCTAATTCCAGGGAAGTCCTACACCTTCCTGTCCAAATCCATATAACCTTATAATGGTGATGGCTGATCACACTTCTCCATTCCTCGCTATTTCATAGCTGTCCATTTAGAGTCACTAGCTGTTGTTCAACTATTGAAGGCGGTATTGAGCAAAGTCTTAGTAAGACTTTTTGCTGTCTCACTGTTTTCATTGTGTGTATGTGGGATTGTGCTATAGACAATTTTCTTCTTTCTTCTTTCTTGGCACTCCTTGGATGTGGCTAGTCACAGTAACAAGGCCAGGGCTTTGATGAAACATTTGGGAACCTGCATTTACTATGAACTTAGTCAGGATCACAGTCGAGCTCAAGGTGGCCAAGCTATGACCTTACAGCTGCATGGTGCTGAAAATTTTCCAGCTTTGCTAGTCATGAGGACCCACCTCCTGACAGTTTGCTGGTCCCCATACCTCCCCAGTTAAGACTGGATTAACATGCTTTCTGAGCTTCATGTCCATCAGTTAGTGAAACTGTATATGTCTGCACTAGGTTAAAACCTGTTTTCCACCCCTCTTTACATGATTTCAGTCCAGAAACTTTCCATGTTTTTAGGGTAACAAAGGGAGTCCAGGAAAAGCCATAGAAGCAGAGTCCTTCTTCCTACTTAGAGAAAGTTCCTGAGGACATGATGTGCAAGTGTTTTCATGGCTTCTGCCCTTTTCCTCTCTTCTGCTTAACCCTGGTTAAGCTTGTTGATGGCAGGGAGACATATACTGAAACGAGCTGCAGCCTGCTTTTCAAATCAGGTCACATTTACTAGTTCCCAAACAAGAGATGTTATCTTAGGGAAATTTTGAAGCTAGTGCCTCAGTTTACCCAAAACAAACCTTAATCTGCTGTATAATGGGATAGAACCGCAAAGTAACTGATTGCTCCTTACATTGAACAAGAAGCAGATTTAAAAACTGATCAAAAAAAAAAAAAAGATCCACACTAGTTGACCTCACAGTCATTGCAGCAGTGTGCAACATCTGTCTAGCACACCCTCCAACCACCTGTCTCTGCAATGGCTATGAAGAAGCAAACCATATATCAACTCAGTTTTATTTTCTAGCCCTGTTTAAAATGGAACAAACCCTGGAATATCTGTCCCATGGGAAATTCCAATATTGCAACATCTGTTTCTGTCAAGAATCAGACTGAGAATTGTCCATGACAGTTGCTTTGTTTGCTTATGGAAAGAAAACTTCTAAAAATATTTCATTTGGAAATGTGGAAATGTTGCTATCAATCTCTTTGTGGATGTTACAGCTTTGGGAGTGACAGCCCCATCCCTACCATACATCATGCCCCTTGGGGAGTTATTCTCCTTCTGGAAGCAAAGCTCCCTAAATTCATCACATTCACTTTGCTCTCTCTCCCCTCACCACAGAGGTCTTCCTTCCCCACATATTGTCACTGTTTTCAGCCCCTGCAGTGGTGAAGAGATGGTTGGGGTGTACAAGGAGAAGGGGCAGCTGTCTGTGGGGGAGTGGGAAAGGAGTGGAGGATGTGGTGGAGGAGCAGAGCAAGGGCTGGAAGCAGAGCACCCTCACAGGTGCCAGGGAGAGGAAGAGCATTGTTGCTCCCCACAGCTATAGCTTTCATTTTAATTTTCCTGACAAGACACAAGAAAAAACTGGATCTAACAGATACCCCTATTTTAACACTAAAAATGTGTTTCATTTGAGCTATCTGACCAGCTTTGCCATCGGAATACCAAGGTTTTGCTAGACGCATCTAGTGTTAGTGCCTGTAAGAGCTTTGAACACATGGTCCGAGAGACATCCAACTAATGCAAAATGCTTGTGCACTTTACATAAGCTCCCTCAGGGAGAGGATGATTTGGCATGAGTAATGAATCCCTCTGCCAGACAGAAACTGAACGCCTCTGCCTTGCACAGCCGCAGCTGCAGGAGCTGAAAACCTCCAGCTGAAGTTCTTGTCCTGGGAACCATTACATTTTTCAGTCGTTCTCCGACACTAGCAATAGATACCACACTTGTCCCATCCCAGCTGCACCCTCCCCACTAAGGTTCGCACTTAGGTGAAACAATAAGCTGCTCTTACATTTTCAGATGTTTTGCTCAATTTTGGGTGCATGATGTTTTGTCTTTTTCCTTGCAGTGACAGCACAATTTTCCAGGTGACACGCATTGCTGTTTATCTGCAGTACTGTCTCTTACATGTTGTTTTAATGACAGTTCAAAAAGGCAGGGTTGCACAACATTTAGCTAAAGGCAGAGATGGAAGATACAATATGAAAAGGGTGACACATGTGAACACATAAAAAGGTACATGAAGGCAGAGGGATCATTTGGGGGAAAAAATTCTCTGTCTTTCCTCCCCCTTTCCATTCCCAAATATGAATTACATGTAACTTTGCTTAATGCGATCCTTATTTCTTTTCTTGTTCCCCTGCGGATTTTTCTACAAATCAAGACCGGAGCAGAGCTGAGTCACAATAGACCACTTATCAGGACTGGATCCTCTTTTTCCACTTGTGATTTAATCCATGACCAGACTGAGATTTCTTCAGCTTTATTTTTTATTCAGATTTATCAGACTGGAGGTTTTGTGAGACTTTTTGCTAACTAGTGTAATTATGAGAGCTATAACTTTTGACTTTTCTGTGCAGAGATTTTTTTGTTTAAAAGTTTCTGCTAGATAAACCATTTGAGACTGTGTTCTATGATTTGACTGGCTGTTTATCCTTACGCTCTCTCTTCTCACCCCACTATTTTGAGATACGTTTTATGCTAACCATTATTTTACTGAACACAGGTAGATGAATATATACTTAGGACACAGTTTCATCAGTCAACATGGGATGTTCCTGATACATGTATCTGTCATATTCATAATGGCAACAACACTTGAGATAATCACACACAGGTGGAAGCAATCCGCCATGAGGACTTAGAGCTAAGAAATGCAATATTGCTTCCAAGGATGGGTTAACACACACAGTTCTCTAAAAATTCAGTATTTTCTCCACTCCAGCACAGGGGTAACATGAGGTATTTTCTTTTGCTGTAGAGCAGGCCAGGAATGGAAGCAGAACAGCCTTTTCTGTGGGTTCCAGTCCTGTTTTGCATCCTCAGAAACTATGGAAATTTCACTGCTGTTCAGTCAGATTTGGATAAGCACCAAAACTTTGCAGAGACTGACTATTCAAATGAATATTCAAGCTTTTCTTAATTAGGCCATTGCTAATTCTAAATATCTATAGGTAGAACAACTCAGAAAATTGTAGATCATTTTCCCCCAAAATGAAAAGTGAAATTATACAACATGTAAGAAAAATATGTAGGAAATAATATTCTATTCCATTAAAATTTTAAAGGTTTTCACTGAAAAACAAGCAGTAAAGAAGAGCTTCCTAAGTTCTGCTTTTAAAAATGGATAGCTGAAAAGGCTAATTTTTTTTTCTTGAACCTGTGATCAGTCTTCTTAAAAATAAAAGATGTAAATAAAACTACTTCTTTTTGATATTTTTTTTTTTTAAATAAACCACAGCTGCTGAAAACTACGGGAGACTTTTCTATTATAAGTCCAGAACAGCTCTATTAAACTTCAACACAGAACTTCACGGTGTGTAGCTCAGAGTTCCTACAGTTAGCATTTTGGCAGTCTCACATGCCCTCTGTTTTGTTACGAAAAAGTTGAGTGTAGTTGACAACCTACACAAACAGACTGCCTGGCTCCCCAGAAGAGGTTTCTGCACCACCTGGCTCCAGCATCTGATTTAGACAGTGACTGCAGAGGCAGCTCAAGGAGGGTTGCCCTTCCTCCTCTCGCCAGCTCGAGTGCAGTCAGAGCAGAGTGACAGCCGCTCTCCCTTTCCCTGGGGCTCACGTCTCAGGTGGACCCATGGGCTGGACGGACCACAGCCCCAGGCAGCAGGGCTGGCCCTCCATGTTGCCAGGACGGGGGCAAGGCCCTGTCTCTCCATAGTGGCACGTTTTGAGCTCTGGCCAGCCAGGAAGGTGGAGCTTTTAGTGGCTGAGCCATTTGTAGATGATGCACTAGCCTAAACATAATCCAGCTCTCTCTGATACATGAATTTGTTCTACAGAGCTATCAGAAAAAAAAACTTTTTGTGGCTAAAATCAGCAGATATATCTCCAAATGACGTGACTGACACACTACTCCCACAGGCAGTCCTTTTGAAGGCTGGTTCATGATGTTATTATACAGCTCCTTTTGGGATAAGTTGCATGCTCCAGAATGTGCTTCCCAGCACCACTGCCAATGAAATGACTGCCAGAGATGCAGATACTGTGGACAGTAAGTGATGTCTGCCTGTCTGACTTTTTCTTCCTGCAAAGTGAACAACAGTGAACAGAGTATAGAAAGTGACAACAACCAGTCTTAAATTACTTCTCTGATTTCTCCTATTGGTGATGTGTTCCCCCCCCCCTTGTGTTACACGCATATATTACTCTGAAAACTATAGCCTGACTTGTGAAGAAACTCCTAGAGAGCTGGCAATTTTTTGTTGGCTTGGAAGGATTTATGGAATTATCTGTTCCAGGGATGGTCCATCATTCTCAAATGCTGAAGCTTTGAGTGAGTTATGGCCCTGAGGAGAGTGAATTGCAACTATTAATCATTGGCAGCAATGGGATATCCTCCATGGGCATCATGTGCCATTGTCAGTAGATCACAGAACTGCTGTTGACCTTGAATAGAGAAAAGTAAAGGATAAAGGTCATCTTTATTTTATCTACACAACAAAAGTTTTGAAGATGGCTTGTCATGAAAGCATTAAAGACCTGCTGCACAAAACCCTTGGGTTGAATGATACTGGCTTTCCCCACAGACTTTCTGAGGATCAAAGTGATAGTAGAGGCACCTTAGAACTGAGTAGTACTGTAGAAACTGTAACTAACATGCTAAGCCAAAAAGAGACTGGTTTTACATTCTTCTGTGTTCATGTGGTCCTGTGACCTTCAGAAAAAGCTTCTAAATGTTTGGGGTTTTTTCTGTATCTCTTAATAGTGATAATAACACACAAAAGCACCTCACAGTCACAGGCACGTTGCAAGTGGAAGTGGCTGGATACAAAACAGATGAACTATTTCTGGACACTCCAGAGCTGGCTTTAAATACCTGGGACTACCTTCTTTTTCCTTTTACATGTGAAATGTCATAGTCTTCCTTTTTCCATGGTGTCTTTGCATCCCCTTCAATTTCAACCAGTTGTCCTAGGTCTTTTCCCATAAATAAACTCTGGATACTTGTTTTCATGTTTATCATGGCCTTGGGCAGATTGCCTGTGGCCACCTAGGCTTTCTAAAACCTATCCCTCAACCATTTTATGAGGACCTATTGACTATTTAGCCAGTCATCTTGGCCAATAACAGACCATTCATCACCCATGACATTATTCTTTATAATCCAAATCTCCACAAGTCCTGCCCTCGTCCCCCAAGTACAGAAGCTCATACTATCCTCTGACTCTTCCAAAAGCAAAATTCACAATTTTAATAATTTGCAACAGCTTTAAACAGCCTGATTCTGCCTCCATCCTGCCTCAAAGTCTGTAGTTTGCTAATTGGTTTGTCTTTATATGCAGATGCGTAAACCACTCTTTATATTTCTCAGGTTGAAGTGAAGACCTATACATTCAATTTGGAAATGAGCTATGACATTTTAACCTTGTGGTATGAACTAGTAGGAGGAGGTGGAGTCACCAACTCCTCATCGCCTGAGAAATCGCCTGAGAAAGACCGTATGTCCAGTAAACTGCTGTGCTGGGGCTCAGTGGAAGAATCCCTGGATAAACTCCTCAGGCTATGCTGGACTCTGCTGTCCAGAAGGTCAGACTAGATGATCATGACTACCCGTACTGCTCTTAATATTTGGGAACCACCCCCCTACAAAGGCAAGAATGTAAAAGCAGTCCAACTGTGAATCAAAGTCTTCCAGTAAAGCCAGCAGGTTCAGTAAAACTGAACATCTCTATGTACACTAATGCTACAATTGTATGCACTAAGACTTCAATTGCCTTAACTTTTGTGAGCGTGAGTACTCATTACTTTAACTGGCAGTCCTGTCACAGCAGTTGTATGCTGAATGGATCTTCTTAGGCTGTATCAAAAATAGGTGTTACATGGCCTCATCTTCCTTGAGAAGTAAGAAGAGCCTTTTTAACTGATTTAGTAGAAGGCTGTCAAGCTTTCAGTCAGTGCTTGTCTCCAAGTACCAACCCTCCCCTTACAGTCATGAAAGTAAGGCTGATGGAAACAACAGGTGCTGATCATTTCAGAGACTCCTGGTCTATAAGTCTGGTAGGAAAGATCCTACCAAACCTTAAGCAATGTCCACAGGTGCAAAAAGCACATGGCAGGAACAAAGTCTCTCTCTATCATTCTTTATTCCCTGGGCAAGTTATTAAACTGTGATCCATTAAGTGTCTCCTATCCTGTTCCTCTGGAATCTTTTCAATGGATTTTATCTCAGCAAGATCCAGCTTGCAAGAAACATTTGTACTTGTGAGTAAACTGAGAAGAAGGTATTATGATACTTTGCACTGGGCTGCAAGTGAGAGGAAAAAATATGAAAATGTATACTTCTTTCTTGCTTGACTGTAGGTATGTTCTTTGCTAGCCAATCCCTTGGACAGTTGCACCCAAGGATATTTTGAGCACTGCAGACACATCCTTTCAGCCCGCCTTCTGTGCTCTTAGTCATTGTGGAAGAGGTTTGGTCTAGATCTGTCTTTTTGGGTGTATTGTTGTCTGGGATAGTTAGTGGTCACCAGAGTCATTCATCAGTGTCTTTCTCTTCATTGCTTCTGCTCGTGTTATTGATATGCCTGTGTCAACATCTCAAGTATCGCAATGCCAGCAGGGCTGCAGTTGAGAGATTGCAGTATCAGGCTTCCCTTAAGAAATAATCACAGACTCAGACCAATGGTGCAGGCTTGGCCAGATCTAGTGAGCACAAGCACAGCCTTAAGACACTTCTGCTGATACTCACTGAAGGAAGAGTTAAGGCATAGTGTGCTGGTGGCTGGTTGAATAGTCTCAGTACTAGAAGGCTCCCTAGGACCATTGTGCTCATCTGCATGACTCTACTCTGATTTAAACCAAGATGAAATCAGATGATGCATTTGGATTTTTGCTGTATCATCTTTTATGGCCATACCATCCCATATACTTCCAATTCACCTTTATCTGAGTCATCCTGCATCCATGGTAAACTTTTCTTCCTCCCATCCTTAAGTCTGCATGCCTGACACCAGCCATCATCAACCTTGCAATTTCTGCTTAAGTAAGGGGTTTGTGTTTCAGTCAGGTTTCCTAGCTAGGTCCGCTTTTGTCATGAATTAGTATACTTTTGTGTGGGCAACTGCAGTAGCCATTGCTCTACCAAGCCTTAAATCTATTTTAGCCAATGCAATGAAACATCGGAGGAGCCAATTCCACCTGTATAGGATTGCCTTATAGCCAAGAACAGAGCCGGGTGTTCCCTCAACTCAGAGTAGCTGTCTCTTGAATTTTATAAAGGGTTTCCTTTAGAGACTATTCTAGTTAGATACTTTTGCATATTGGTTAAAGCATTCTGAAGTCCTCAAAGTATTTGCCTAAAACTGTAGTGAGTTCCTGTGAAATAATGAACCTTTGCTTTCATCACATGGATGTCTCTGAAGATGTTTATATGTTCCTGACGGAGACAAACCTTGTAATCTGAGAAGAATGCTTTGGGATAAATTATCATATTAACATCTTCTCTCTCAACTTAGAGCATCATAGAAATTTATAACTTTGAAAAATCTGTCTTTTCACATGATTACAGGTTGCTCTCTTCAGAGACAAAAAGTTGTGGCACCATGTCACCAAATACTCCAGAATCTGAATTTCATTCTTATGGGGAATTAATCTAGACAAATCTAGGATGATGAACACAGAAAGGAGGATAACTTTTATATATTTGTTTTTGCATCTTATGCAACTAGTCTCTGGCAGTAGAGCGGGTCCAAGTTTGCTGAGCAATACATAAAAGGCCAGTTGTAATGGGAGTGGGCTTTTCTCTCTCGAGGAATCATGAGCATGTTGGAAAGCACTAGACAGAAAAATGCTGAACGTGAGCAGTTTGAGAAAGAAAAAGAGATGCTATCTCCTAAATGTTCCGTTGGGGAATATGTGATAAGTGATCCATACAGATACACTCCTACAAGATAACCCTTTTTTTAGGCTGTACCATATGTTCAGGAGCAGCAATCACATTTGTCTTCGTGCTGGAGGGAGGGTGGAATGATTCATTCCAGAGCAACCTAAAAAAAAAAATAAAAATCCACAGAGCAGTGGATTCAGAAATATGTCTACAAATGTTCTGGGACACTTCAGAGAATAAACAGACCAGTATCTGCAGATAAACCCAGAGTGCACACGAGAAAACAAGACCTAGGTGAATCCTGTGGCAGGCCACCATATATTTACACTATGGAGTGAGAAATTACACTGGTGGTTACAAAAACATTTCCATCCATTCACCTTTTCTATGGCAAAAAGTTGCCGGCATGGTCATTAAAAAGGAACTGATTTTCTGAAACATGGTTTTGAAGTTTAGTCATGACATTAAATTCTTTTGTACTGCTGAGGTGTTAAAACCAGTTAAGCATTCTTCAATATTTCATTGAAATTTAATCACCGTGGGTCAGAGTTATACCTTCATTAGGTGCATAGCCACATGAATTTAGGACAAAACTATCTTTGACTTGTGGCTTATAGTCAGGCTAACATGGAAGAGAGAAACACATGAATTGTGGGGAATCTTTTGGCTCTGTCTGTAGTTTCTGTTGGCTGAGACAAGTTAATTTTAATCTGCCCACAAGGCACATTAGATAGTAACTTCTCCAAGTTATGTAAAGGGAAGCAGCTTGTAGAAGTTTTCTGCAGTGCCACAGCTATCTCCACTTCATCCCTGAATGTAGCACTTTTCAATCACCAAATAATAATTTGTGGCACTGTCACAGTAGGGCCAACATTTCCCAAGTCTGATGTAGGAAAAAGATTCGCACTGAATGTGGGGGGATAGTACAAATACACAGCTGAAAAGACAGTGTGCACATGGCCAGGAAACGACTACACCCTACATGTCTCTTCTGAAAGCAATCCTGAATCTTAAAGTGGATAAAAAACCCTTGAGGTCCTTGGACGCAGGATTTTTCTTACCTTTATGATCTGCTGGGAAAGGCATAAGGAACGAAACAGGGGTGTGTTCTGCTTGAGATGTCTCCAGGGACTGTGGAAACAAAGGCAGTTCCAAAGCAGACTTTAAGGACAAAAGACAGCTCTTGTTAGACCATTCCCATTTTGCTCCTTTTGCTACACCTTTTGGGGGAAACGTGAGCGTTCCTCTTACCTGTGACAGGCCACATCCTCCCCTCTTGTTCAGTCAGAGTTGCTGTTCAGCAGGTTTGCAACTTCATTGCTTCTGCTGGTGACTCTCCCTCCTTCCATCATTTTGGTGAGGCAGAGAAATAAGGAAGGAAGTTAACTTTTAAAAAATATATAAATTCCTTCTCCAAAGCTGGCTGACTTCCCCAGAAAGAAAGTAGGAAAGGTCATCTCATCAGTCGAGATGCTCAAGTCTAGCCTTCATTCTGTCCTCAAGCAAAAAGACAGACACTGTGCCGTGCTAAAGTCATGCCACAGACTGATGGTAGTGCCTACCCAAATTCCACACATCACATGGACAGCACTGTCTTGGTGCGACCTAGAAAGGGGACTCAATCATCATTTAGAGTAGGGAAACTGGAGCCTAACAGCTGTATATCAAGTGGTACAGAGGCAAGTTTAGGACTCTTCCCAACCCAGCCCACTGCAGAGAAGCGAAAATCAGCAGTCCTGTTAGTGTAACACAGCTTTGCGGGACTTCATAAGGCAGTAAAGTTCTTGTCTACTTTATTCCCTTGCTCATACACTCTGAGCTGCACTCCAATACTTCTGGGGTGATCATTTATTGAGAAAAGAGGGAAGATGCTTTACTGAGGGCAACAGATTTTGTTCTTTCTTGACTGCAGATGTAAGGAACTCTCCCAGCACATATAGTGGTTAAGGAGGGACATGCTTAAGTTTTCTCTGAAGGATTACACTGGCTATTAGAAATGTTGTGTTGAATGCCCTTATTGGTAATACTCATGATAAATATATGTATGGGAAAACAGAGTCATAGAACGTACCCTAGAATGCAGTGCTGGCTGCACTCTCCAAGAAGCCTAGAATCTTGTATTTGTACGTGAAAATCTTTTTTAGAGTATCTATTTTACCCTCCTTTCTAGGAATGATAGAGCCTGGCTTTTTACTCCTTAGCCTTTTTGGAGGGGTCACATTGAGGCTTTGATGCTGCTTGATGTTATGAATCAATGTCCAGCTCATCTTTTTTGCTCCTAAATATCAATGAACATTTGGTCAATTTCTACTACTGGTTATTTTGACAGGATGAGGACAGCATTCCCTTGTCTGATAGTAGAGGTGACAAATGATTCTGTATTCTCCAAGTGGACAAAAATTGTGGGTTTAGTATCATTGTGTATTTGATTTGCATTTTATTCCATGCTCTCCTTTTTTAGCTCTCAGGGTCATTTTTGCATGTCCTACTTACTTATGCTATCTGGAATTATAGCAGGAAAGCTCAGAGAAGATTTTGCAGAGTGAAGAAGAGAGAGTATTGCAAGCTTTACACTTGAAACCTTGCAGAGCAGAGCAATCTGCCAGTCTCTTCCTTCTTTACTCACTGCTTTGAAAGTTTTTCAAGCAAAGATAAAGAAAAATCCATTCTTTCACTTCACTTTCAACAATACACATTGTTACACATATGATTCCCCAGTATTTATAGAATTCTTCAATGAAATTCTTCACAAACTGTTTTCCATTCTCTGTACTGACCTCATATGGATACCTATAACATGTAGAAACTTCTGTTCTGCTGGTGGACAATGAAATACCCATGACCGCAAAAACCTTCGCGTATGATGTCTCATAATTAATCACGGTAAAGAAATAATAAATCTAGCAGATCTGGATGTAGCTATATCAACAGACTGGTGGCATACCTAGTATTTGTTGTAGTTGGTTTTCATGTGAAAGATTATTAGCTTGCTGATCAGCTGCTCATTGTCCGAGTCTATTTGATCGTAAAACCATATTCAGCAAAACTGCTTAACTAAAGCTGTAAGCGGGTAAATCTCAGGAGCCAGACAAAACTTTAATCAATTGGAGAAGTTGAAACATGAGAAGAAATTCTAGTCTGTTCTTAATGCTACACCATCAAACCTAAAGAGATCAGTTGTGGTTCTCTGAAATAAAAGGGAGACACCAAATTTGAGCAGTCTTATATTTGCAAACTCGTTCAATAGGCAACCTTACTTAGAAGTAGGATTTAATTCCTTTCCAAGTATTTTCAAACCTTCTGTGTACTTCCCATGAGTGAGAAATAACATGAGGAGGGCCAAATATGCATTTGCAAAGTATATGGCTAGTACTTGGAAGAAGAAAATCCAATAAATACTGCTCATGCTTTCATCTTTGCAATGGGTTCACTATTGGGATGCACAGCCTGGGATTCTGGGCTGCTTACATTCAGTTTTTGGGTCATGCCATTAGCCTGTCAGATGACTCATGTCACCTTCCTTCAGTTTTCTGGGTCTCATTTGTAACATGTAAGGAACTAGTAGACTAATTTTTAGTACACTTTGTTCCTGTACTAGAAATCTGTGACATTTGCCTAAAATCCTTTGGCAGAGAAACATTTCTAGGCGATAATATCATGCTACTATTGGAATCTGTCATTGACTTCTCCTTTTCTTCCTCCTGGGGTCATTATAAATTAAAACTTGCTTTCTTACTGGATGGATTTTACTTTCCTTTTCAGTAATGTATTTGTCACTCTACAGACAGTATGGATTCAGTTCAGACCCACCTTTGAAAGAAGCAGGGTGTCTCTGGTTGCTGGGAAATGCTTTTATCTAATTTTGGTATCGCAAACTGAAAGGATGTAACTGTGTTCTGGCCTTTTGTAGAGCATTCTGAAATTCAACGTCTCCATGTCTTTCTAGCCTATCTAGTCCTTCTACCCTTTCTTTTTCTTTTCTTTATATCCAATACCCAGAAAGTAGCAAAATGTCAAATCTCTGCCTTAGGAAATGCTTTTATTACATATCTATGCTGTTTTGGGGGTTTTTTCCTGCTTTTTTTTTTCAGCCTAGGAGACAATGCTTTTGACCATTAGTGATTTTTGCACCCCATGTTCTCATTCTGCAATTGAAAAAAACCACTTTTTTCCCCAATGTTATAGCAAAAGTCACCCTGAATCATCCTGGTTCTCTTTACCTTGTGCATTGTTGTGCATCTTTCACAGAGATTTTTGTTGCAAAAGATTTTCTCGCTCTTCTAATTCAGAAACTAAAAGCTTGAAGATTAATACTATAAGTTTGTTATACAAACTTTCCCTTATTGTTTTTCAATAAGTTTTCTTAATTTACAAGAAGCAAGCAGTTCTACTATATCCATTTTAGATAGTAAAAGATATTGCTGAGAGGCTAGAGGGTTGGGTCCTCAGTCTTACGGTTTTCCTCCTTGCTTTTCAACCTGCCTGTGAGGGTAAAAATCTCTCGAAATAAACACCTTTTCATGTTTCTAAATCGTGGCTATGTTCTTATCTGAATATAGGTATACTCTGGCTGTATCTTTGGTGAGTTGATATTTCTTCAGCTCATTTTTTGAGAATTGGCAAATTCAGTTCTCCCTTCCTCTCCACTGGGAATTAAACTCATTTTTTCAACTTCATAATGAGAGAGATGCTTGAGATTCTGGTGGACAGCCATTCGCAATCTCTTGAGACTATTCACAACAAGTTCAATCACTGAGGTGGGGGAACACTTACATGATATGTGATTAAACTTTTTAATGACACATAAGTTGTGTCTTAAACTGATGTCGAAACACTTTTTTATACAGACTGATATATCAGTGTATACACAGATTCTACAGGTAGTGAGACCTCCAATTCACTCAGTAAGACTCTTTCTTTTGGTTGGAATACTTAGAATAGTCCTGTGAGCTCTTAGCTGGCACCACACTTCTCCCACCAGCGCACAAATGTTTTGTGACAGAAGAGACTGAAACAGCATGCTGGAGTTTGATTTGACCAGTCAATTACAAAACATGGGTGAACATAACTTCAAGCAGTGCCTGGAGTTTTTGTCATCCCAGCACAACCTTCCAGAGATAAAATTAGCCTGTGTGATAAGACACAAAGTTTCTGCAGGACATACGAGTTGCAACCTAGCATAAGTGCTCTGTGTAGTAAGCATGAATAAAATTGCTAGTAAGTCCCAGAAGACCCTCCTCTTCACTTCAGCTCACATGAGCTCTTACAGCTCTTACAGCTGCCCCTCTTACAGGGCAGCTGTTAACCACTATAGGATGCCACTCAGCTCTCTTTGATCCTATCATTATAATTTGCACAGATTTCACTGGCTGGAAATAAGTGGAAAGCCCCACTTGTAACTCTCAAGAAAGGACAGCATATAGCTGAATCTCACAGCTGTGTTCTGCCAGGAAAATAGCAGAATCCCTTTAGCAAATTAATTTCCTCTGAGCTCCAAAATGTGCTCATTACTTCTACTGTTGCTTCTCTTCTGGGAACTTCTGTTGGTATGGTAGGATGACTTTTCTGGTGTAACTGTCCAACTCTGCATAGAAGAGTTCAAAATTACTTGAATCAGAATAATCCTGATACTTCAGCCAGGTGAGTGGGCCATTTGTCTATAAAAACCTGGGAAAAGAGTGTCCCAGGTCCCACACTCTGCCTGATGACTTGAACACACCTTTCATGGATAAATTTTATATCTTCCAGTCTTCAGAAATGGGGTAGTTGTAATGTGTTGTTGGGACTATCAGTGGAATAACTTACTGACTTTAGATATTTTTTCATTAATCTCAAACTTACTGTCTGGCTTTTTGAAACATTGCTGTGAATTATGATAGCTTTCTAACTCTACATTAACATGATACAGAGTGAATTTATTAGTATGGCTATGCATTGTTTCCGTAAGTACTTCAGCTTCACATTTACTAACAGAAATATTGTGTGGGATTTCAATTACTCTGCTAATGAGCTTACATATGTTTTAGTTGGATTTGAATTAGTGTGAGTTTTTTTTTTTTTGAGGCAGTTAGTATCTCAGGTATATTGAGGTGAAAGGTGTTCTGTGTGTAGCTGAATAGCTTGAGTGTGACTGGATTTATCTTTTGTGCTGTCAAATGTTCCTAGGGTATGTCTGCATTCCCTTTAAAGATAAAATTTAATGATTGGGGCCTTAAATGTCTGCTGCTGTCATGTCCACATGAAAGAAATTATAGCATAGATCAGGGAGCTTGAAAGTCTAATTTTGTGTTGTCATACCAACATTAACCAAATGAGGTTGTCCCAGTGCAGTAGCTTGCACCTGGACAGCTGAACTGAGCACCTTCATTGATTCAGGGCATTACGGGATGGTTCTGGTGGACTTCATTCATCCAGAAGTGCCTCACCAGTTCTGCCTGCCTGTGGCTCCCTATTGTTTGCAAGAATCTGGTTGGGAATAATAGAGGGAGGAGAATTTCCTCTTAGAGCAATGGCTAATGGAGAGGAGCAGAATACCATGTACCAAGGTTCCCTTTTCTCAGCCTTGTGCAGTAATGTTCCCTAGAAGTCTACTTTTTATTCTGTCACCTGCTGAATGACTTCAGTGCATTCCCAGGGGACACAGTTCAGCAGCCTCTCTGATATCACCAAAAATTTCTATTCTCTGAGCTAGTAGTTTAATGTTTGGGGTTTTGTTTTCCTTTTCCCATGTAGCACAGGGGATATATCATTATCAGTATCTCTCTAGCTCACCATCTTGTGACAGACGTATCAATTGCTTTTGGCTCTGTCTTCTCTTCTGCATCTCCCACCCCACTTTTCCAAATAAGCAGAAAAGAGCATAAGCAAATTAAGAAATAATAATGAAATGGTATGTATTGTGTGTTTCATTTGACAAGACAGAGTCTCTGAAGGGCGGCTGGATGCATGAGTGATGAGGAGGCAAGATTCAGAAAAGCAGGAAGGGATTTGTGTTTAATAATAAATGTTCCATCTGAAGGCAAAATTATGATTGTATGTCATAAACCCCCAAAAACTAATAAAATACAAAATGCAGGGAATTATTCATGCTGGGTTGAGTTAGTGTTTACTGAACAAGTCTGGCTACCTCCTGGTATTATCTGACATTTCCTTATGTTGACATGACTGACAGAGGAATTATGCCCTGTTGCTAATACTAACAACTATCTTTTTTCCCAGGACACCAGAAATACAACTGTCATTTTTTCAAGATGCAGGTCACAGTAGGTCTTTGTCTTTCTCAGATTCTTAGATTAAAAAATCTTGAAACAGGCATCAAGAGACTGTGAGATCTCACACAGTAATATACTTGGCACTTTGTTTTTTGATTGCTGAGGCTTTAGGATGATCTGAAGATATATATTCAAGGGCTTTTTGAGAAATTTGAAGGGTCAGAAATTAATCTCCATTGTTAGCTTACTTAATTTTTAACAACATTCTAGTTTCTACTTTCATTCCATGACTGCAGAAACTGGGGCTTTCAGGGACAAAAACACAGCAAAAAAATGACAACAGTATATACCATAAAAATTTCAAGGAAATTACAAAAGTTGGCAGCAGAGAAGAATGCCAATTGTGCAGTACAAATTTGTCAATTAGTTGCTCTTGCTCCAAGGCAATATATCATGTGTGACATTTTCACTGCAATTTAGATCCTTCTAGTCTTCCTCTGATCTTTTTTTGCCCTTTTCTCCAGCCTTCTTAATCTCTGTCCACCATCTGAACTCTTTCCACTGTCTTGATTCACTTCACTATCTTTCTAATTGTCTTATTTTTGCTGAAGTTCTTCACCTATGTTTGATTGCCCTCAACCATATATTGAGCTGTTTTTGTGATCTTGGTCCCCATTCAGTGGCCACCTGGACTTCTTCCATCATTTTGACGGTAGCCACGTGCCTGATAGTGCCCTGCCAATGGCTGCTTTGAACCTGTTTGTCTTTCTATCATTTTCTGCTGCTCTGACACTGCCAGAGCCACCAGCAGTCATTATGTTCTTTTCTTCTTGCATTCTCTTTCACTTCAACCTTCTTTTCCTTCTCCTTTCCTTACCTGTCCTCAATGAAGTAACACCTCATTACTATCTGTCTCGTAAGAAGCAAGATCTGTGTGCCATTGAGCTACATCCACCAAGCTTTAAAGGATACTTTATGTGACCCTTCTTCAGGCAATGAACTCCATCCTCTGATTACCCACTCTTTTTATGTGCTTTTTAACCAGTCTTTCTCCAGTATGTCACCACTGATACTTTCCCTCTCCCCCTTCTCTACCATCCTACTTTAATCCCACTGAGATTGAAGATGGACACTCCACCTGAAAAGTAGATCTCTATCAGACCCTTCTACAGGACTTTAAAGGAAGATTAACTGGAATCATCATTTTTTCAGAATTACCTGTGAAACCAGAATGAAGGAAAAAACCCAAAGATTTTAAAATAGGGGGCAAATTTATTGATGAAATAAATTAACATTTTTGGCTTGAGATTTTCACGGAAAAATGAAAATTGGTCAGATCCAGTGTTAAGCTTTTCTGTATAGATTTCTAGTTCTGAGAGCAATCAAGGTAATATTTTGCACTTAAGTGAATTCAACTTTGTGTAAGAGGAAGTTTAAGAATAGGAATGTACAGTGAGATTGATATTTTCACACTAAGGCATTACTATACAGGAAAGTTAGTGTGCTAACTAACTGGAATATGATTTTACAGAACACTAGCTATTTCACCCTGGCACTCCTCTTCCTCTTCCTCTTCCTTTTCCTCTCTTCATTACAAACTATAGTGCATAGTGACAATGTTTAGCACTACTGTTTAGCAGTTGCTTCATAATTAGTCTGTAGGTTACAGCTGGGCTGATAAATTAATGAGGGCTCAGAAACATTCCTATTCACCAGAACCCCATCAGCTATACTGCTGCTGTCTTGGTACAGTTCCTTGCATGCTTTTTCCAGCATGGTTCAGGAGTTAATATTCCAAGGGCTGTTTTTGATATACAGCTTTCTGAAGTCACTCTGGAAGAAAAGAGAATTTACCAGCTGAGACATGGAACATTTTTTGTGAGGTGTCTGTCCTGGGACACGGCATGTAGACAGAGAATCTTACAGGAAGAGTTTGGGTTGAGCAGCTTAGGCACAGAAAATTCACACCAAGCAATTAGGCTTTTTTCTTTTTTTTCTCAGACACAAGCATTTAATAAATTAACATGACTTTCCATTTTAAACTCATAGCATTCACTTCAAAAGGAGAAATCGTATTGCAATATAGATAGTGTATAGCCCTGGATAATACAAAAAAAGGACCATGAGAAAAGCAACATAGTCTAGCAGGTCAGTGTAAAACTGAGTCTTGGGAGTTGCAAGTGCCTTCCCTAAGGAATTTCCTTGACAGCTCCCTGCAAGTTCTGTGATTAAAGCAGTTTCAGGCTAAAACTAGATGGTATCATACCCCTCTTTCGATGGAGAAAAGGAAGAGAATTGCCTAGCCAATTAGCCTAATCTGTCTTTTCTCTAATTTGTCTGTTTTGCATAACCACAGTATTAACCAGCAGTTCACTCCTGCTAATCCCCAGTGCTACAAAGAAGAAAAGAACCCATTTGTATATTACAGTGTAATCATAATATCTACTAATTTCTTTCCATACACTACAGGCCTCTTTTGAAAGGAGATTGCTGGCATTATCCCTATTTTATAAATGAGGAGACTTACAGTACAGCAAAATGATTTCTCAGGAACTGAGAGTTACTGATAAAGTAGAGCCTGATATCAGTGTATCTGATAAAGTAGAGAATAAAACTCAGGTCTTCTAAATTCTCAGCACAGTTTGCTCCCTGCAAGCTTCAGTGCCCACTTGCATCTGGGATTATGAGTGAAGTCTGCAGCAAACCTTTTTCTCCTGCATTTCTAAGTAATTTTCTAATTTTCTAATTTTCTAATTTTCTTAATATTACCACACACTGAATTAAGTAATTACAAAATTGCTTGCTTTCTGTACCTTGTGTCTACAAGGACATAACATGGATTTTTTTAGTGGTGGTGGTGGAAAATAAGGTTGACTTCAAAGAAGGATGCTAGCACTATCCTTCCTTTTTTAAAAAACGTCTCATGGTCTCATTTTGGTGCTTTCACAAAATGAGATGTAAATCTCTATGGATTGAAGGGAATGTCTTGTTTGCAAAAGCCCTGCAAACTTTCATCTCAGCTTTATAGCTCTTCGTCACACATAAACTCTCATAGGACCATCTGTCTATTGCTGTTCTATTTCAGATGCTTATGCCATGCCCCAATCCTGGCCATAGATCTCCTCCTCTCCCAATAAGTGATGCTATTGTGCCAAAGGGTAAATTAAGAAGGTCAGTTGTAAGACCCCATGTTAATTTCATTCCTTAGAGGCAATATTTTCAGAGAGGTCAGAACCATGTTCTTATATGAATAGTTTTCCTTGGGGTATTTTGATGTTCAGATAGAATTCAGAAACTAGCTTAAGAATCAGGTAGCAAAATCCTGGCACCAATGTGGAAGAGATTTGCCTGCTCCTCCTACCCCAAGGAAACTAAACTAGAGGAGAAAGACATAAATTACTGTGTCTTATGTGTCTGGACAGTGAAATTTCCGTAATGAGACTTTTAGATTTCTTGTTGTCCTAGCTAGGACTACATTTACACTTACACTGTTAACATATTTGAGTATTCCTTTGCTTTCCCAGTCCTCACTGTTCCCGGGCTCCTTAAACTGTACACATTAAAACCTATCATAACCTATCATTAGTTTAAAAATAAGCAAGTGTTTTGCTAGTTAAGCTCCTCTTGCAGTCAGTCAACTGTTACTCTTTTTTTCCCTAAAGAAAGGTTAGTATCAAATTTAGATCTCTCTTCCTCTTCTGTGATAAGAAGCATCTCTGCAAGACCACGCTACCCTGGAGACCATTTGGACAATATCAGGCTCCTTGCCTCAAGTTACTGCTGTAATTAAGTATGTTTACTATCTGAGGGCTAAGAAGTGAGCACTAGGATCTTTTGAGTTTCAAAAGCTAACAACTTTCAAAAGTTGTTTTTGATCTGCAGTGAACCAGACTATACGTTCTTGCTACCTGGAAGCAACTTTCTGTGTTTAGTTGATGAGTTGACTGAACAAAGCCTTGCAAAATCTCTGCCTAGACACAGTTTTAATAAGCCCTTTTAGTTTTGTGGCAGCTCCTAGCTATTGAGTCCCAGTGACAGGGCATGGTGGTCCATGATTAATGGTGCTAGATGTACAGAGCAGCCATGAAGAGACTCCCCCTGTTAGGCAGCAAAGCAAAGACTGAAGTAGCATCTTGCAGCTATCTGTGTTGGGGACAATCAAAGAGTCATCAACATCCTAGAGTCTGCATCGATTTTAGGTGTGGGAAACGTTAAGAGATGTCATCCATCATAGCTGACTGGCAGTATGTTTGGGGAGGGTGAGCTAAAGCATGGAGAAATGCCAAAATAGTCTTACAATTTGGCAACTTCATGAAAACAAGATTGTCTTCCCTGCAAGCAGGAAAACTGACTCTGAGATTAATTACTTAACTCCTAGTACTCTTGAATTTGGTGCTTATTCCTAAACTCAGCTGTTCTTTTACAATAACATAAATCTGAATATTTTATGAGACCATTTGAAGTTTATTTATGGAAACATCCAAAATTCTTCATTTTAGATGTATATGGAGAGTTGATTGCTTTTTCCATAATTGGGATTGCAACTGTGATATTTTATAAAGCTATTATTAGTCCCAATATTATCACAGCTGTAACTTCCAGGACTGATGGAGTTTAGAAATGACTCAGTTTCTTTTAAAGGCTAAGATGAGCTTTATGGCAAGTTTCAACACAGTTAACCTGGCCAAGGTTTAGGACAGGTTGTGGCCTCACTGCTGTACATTTAAAAAAGGACTGGCTTTACATTTCATGCCACTATCACTATCTGCCTGTCCTTGAAATATTCCAGGCAGTTACATTTCCTTGGAAGCTTGTGTGTAATCATATTTGAAGAAAACAAGTTGTAAATGATTGAAGTAACTAGTGTTCACTCTATATAAATCGTCATAGTGTGTTAGGCTGAAAGACTGTATTTCTATATGCGTTAGATATGTGCAAAGCTATGTACTGTGTAAACCCAGTTGTTTGCTGTTCGCTTGGAGAGAATATAGAGGTCTCTGTGCTTCATCAGTGCAAAACAAAAGGAACTACTCTAACAGATGGTGCTATAGCTCTGGTTTTTGAGAGTTATGACCCAAGTCCAAGACCTGGTTTATAGGGCTGACTATTCCTTCTGCTAACAGTGCTACCTGTTTGTAATGAGGTTTCACAGTGAAATAATTTCTGAAGGACTTATGTACTGCAGAATGTTTTAAGCATATGGCTGGGAGTGATGGTGGAAAGTGGAGTGTAACACTAGGTGATACAGAAGGAGATATGAAGCAATTGGTGAAACTGTTCAAGAGTTTGAAGACCATACGTTTCAAGATCAATAGCATTCTGTTATTCTGTGTATCATCCCCTGTGTGTGCATATGAAATTCCTGGAACAATTCAACAGAGTGCAGGCATTGCCCCAGCTGCTGTGGCCAGTGGTGTGTTGTTCTCAGAGCCACAGGGAGACAATAACAATTAGAAATACCTTGAGACCGACCATTTTGACTATTAGAAACCATTTTAGCAACTGCTAAAAATCCCAGAAGGGCTGCTTTATGACCTCTTGGCTCATTCTGAATAGCTCATCTATGTCTGTGCAGAACATCTCCATTAGGATGATAAATGTGCCAAGAATCTCAAATATAACAGTGAGTAAACCTGCCAGGTGATGTTTATATTCCAGGTGTCTCTCACTGATATTTCTTTTCCTTACAGAATTTTTTTGTGTGTTTGTTTGCTTTTTAAAAAGGAGCCACATCCTCGCCTGTGGCCAGACTGAAGAGTTGTGTAAGTGGCATGAATGCATATATGCAAAGATGATCAGAAGCTCATCTTTGCAGTGCCTTGACGTTGCTGCTTCTCTTCTCCCACTGCACAGAAGGGCCTCTGCAGAGCTGCAATTTATGCTAGCTGTGATGACAATTTGAGGCTAAAAAAGCCTGGCATTCCCACAAGGAGTATGTCTTTTTCCTCTGGCCAGGCCTTATTGTCCCAATTACTGTCACGCCAGCTTGTTGTGTGGTGTAAGTGCCTGTAGGGCTCCCTTGTTACTGGTGCTAAACTTCTGCAGCTCTAAGTCAGAATGGGCTGGGTTTAATGTCAGCTTTTTTCTCTCACTCAAGCTTGTTATGTGGAAGTAAAGAGAAACATGCACGGGTATCTCTTTGGTTTTATTCTTGGCTACCCACCAGGCACGGAATCTGGGATCCTCTACTATATTCCACTAATGTGCTGCAATTTTCACCAGTTTGAAGTGGGGATAGACCATGTTCATTCCCATCTGCTAATTGTGAATGCTAGTGATGTTCTAATATTGAATGAGTTCAAATGACTGCTTAAGTTTTGTGACAGCAAAGAATAATATCCATAAATGACCAAACTCAAAGCACAGCTTGGGCCTAGGAATTCGGTTTTTGAAAATGTATTTGTATTTGAGTAGAATTTTTTATTTTAAAGAAACCTTCTTTTTTCCATCCCTGCATCTTTATACCTCTCCTTACACTCCCACAGCCCATGCTGCCAATGCCAGTATTTCTTTCACTCACACAGAGGAAGGTGGTTGCAGGGAGAAATTTCTGGCAAAGAAGATGATAGCTGCATTTCTAGGAGATATTTTCCACAGTCGGGAGTAAAAGGATGGGGAAAGTAAATGGGAGAGTGGAGAAAGAGAGAGAAGTGGCTGCCTGCCTTGCCTTCTTAGGGCATGAGAAAACTAAACGTAGCCCCTTGTCTTCACAAGGTAATCAACCTGCTGATGTGAGACGGTAAATGTTCAGGCACCCGTGAAGCAACGTGACAACGACCAGGTTCAGACTCAGCAAGTGCAAGGGTCATTTGCACACTCAGAAAGAATTGCTCTTTGTAGGCACATATTTTTATTCTGAGTTATTTGTTTAGGTTTAGGACAGACACAAGTGAGGAAAGAAAAACCCCAGACTAGTTTGGTCTGCTTTTTTATTCCTTTTATTGCTCTTTTGAGAGATGGCCCTCAGAACTTGTGCTTTACTGAATGCTGGGATGTTGGACCCACAGGAACTGAGAAGCTTGAATGCTTGTTTGAATTTTATGGCTCTGACTCCTCTCTGCCAGCACCCAGCACAGTAAACACCACACTGTTCTTATGTCTGTTCTCTTTTCCCTTAGTGTCAAGAGTAACCTATATTTTTTCTCTTTTTTTTTTTCTTTTTTTTAAGGATGATTCCAGCTACAAACAAAGCCTTTGTTGTAAACAACCTTGTTTCTGGAACAGGCTATGACCTCTGTGTCCTGGCAATGTGGGATGACACGGCCACAACCCTTACTGCCACCAATATTGTGGGATGCGCCCAGTTCTTCACCAAAGAAGACTACCCTCAGTGCCAGTCAATGCACAGCCAGTTCCTGGGTGGGACCATGATTCTGATCATCGGAGGCATCATTGTGGCAACTCTATTGGTATTCATTGTAATACTCATGGTCCGCTATAAGGTCTGCAACAATTCCCAGGTGAAGATGTCTAACGTCAGCAATGTCTACTCACAGACAAATGGAGCACAACCAGTTCAGAACGGAGTCTTACCCCAAGTCAACCCCAAAGTGGTGGTGAGAAATGAACTTATGGAGTTTAACTGTCAGTCTGTGCGGAGCAGCATCTCCTCTTCCTCCAGCTCTGCAAATAGCCGTGACTGTGACGACTATAGCCTCCAAAGTGAACAGGGCACATTGTCCAGTAAGTGGAGGCCTCCTTCCAGGTCAAAACACAATATTGACCGTCTAATGGGAGCTTTTGCCTCCCTGGAACTGAAATGTCAGAAAAAGGAGGAGATGACAGACTCCAGAACTTCCACGGTGGCCCGCCACTCGGACAAAGAGCCACTGCTGGGCCAGCCGGAGTCCAAATTTCGCAGCCTCCTCATGTTGCCTCTGGAGGGCAAAACTAAACGTAGCCATTCTTTTGACATGGGGGACTTCGCCACATCTCAGTGTTGCACCTACCCAAAAAAGATAACAAACATTTGGACAAAGAGGAGCCTCTCGGTGAATGGCATGCTTTTGCAGTATGATGACAATGACCTAACAGGGGCGAAAGGGACTTTCGGGAGCTCAGAGTGGGTAATGGAAAGCACAGTGTAAATATCAATGTCTCCCCTCCTCCTCTTCTCCCCTCATGTGTTATAAAGCGTGGTTTGCTGCAGGGCCACGCGTTTGGAAGGAGAGGGGAGGAAACGTATTCAGTTGTGCTGGCCAAAAAGATAGGTAAACAAATAAGAAACAGGGATACTAAAAGAGAAAGAAGGTCATGAAATGTGAATAGGCACGTATGGCACCATTCTTGTCTGGTCCCAACTAAACCATGCGCGGATGTTTCAAGGAATTTGCTAGTTGTATTTAGCATTGCTTTCCAAAAGTTACTCAGACTCTTGGTGAAATGTCACACAAGATTAAACAAGGAGGATGAAAAGGGGTTTAACAGCACAAATTTAGTTTTACAGGGTTTCTTTCTTTTTTTTTAAAGGGCACCTCTTTCTTTTTTTTTAACCACAGAAATAAACATCTGTGGATTAAGACTGGTGCTAGGGCATATCTGGTTGTCATTGCAAGTGACTTTCTCAAGAGTGCAGGCAGGGCATTCACAGAGACAGATCAGAGCGAATTATTCAGCGTAATCTCATGGTGTTAACCGTGACATCTGGGAAAACAATACTTCTTGTTGAGTGGACTTTTGGTTGGGATTTAATGACTTCCATTCTGTTTTGCCTTGTTACTGCTTTTGAGTTGTTTTTTTCCCCACAGCTGAATGTGTGTTTCCATGCATTTTTTGGTTTTGTTTTCAGTCTCATCAAATTCCCCAGATGAAAAGGAGGATATGTACAAAGGTCAAATTTCTGATGTACTGTATAACCTGCCTCCAATACCACCCCTTTATGTCCTAGGAAAAATTAAATCTAGGGGCTAATAAATTTTTAAAAAATCATCCTCTTTCTTCCATCTTCTTCATACTCTCTGCTTGTCAGTGCTCAAGGCAGATTTCAGCAGCTATTAATATCTGCAGGGGTGTTGCTGTCAAAGATGGGAAAAATAGTAATCAAGATTTCCTATTAAAGGATAAAGAAAGGGAAAACAACAGTAGCTTTCATGAACTCTCCACATTATGAATACCAATGGCTTCTGGCAAAGGTCACACTGTCACTCCATTCAATTGACAGAAAACACAGACTTTCACCTTATTGTGACAAAAGCTCTTTGTCTGTACAGTCGTCATGACAGGCATGACTGTATCACTAGCATCACAGGAAATGTAAGTTTTTGTGTATTTCAGGGGATTGGGTATGTTCCCAACTAGTCATGGAAACCGAGTTAAATTTGAGTGTCTCAGAGAGCGTGGGGTCTCCCATGTGTCCCTGCATTACAGATAGTCCTTCCCCGGTCCCCAGGGTACTCCTGCTCCCCTGTCTCTCACCCTCATTAAGGTACTTGCTAACTAAGAAGAGGAGCTCTTTAGGGCTTGTAAACTGATTCTCAAACTTGGTTTTGGGGAGCATTGCTGTGGTTGTGGAAATGCACATGGCCCACCCAGCTGACTTCATTGTCCTTAACGACTTTACTGTGATTTCCAGCATTCTGGTGGCTACTTCAATTGTCCTTTAATTTGTTTATTTATTTGTTGGCTCCCAATGATCAGCTGCTGGGAACCATTCTGAAATTGCACATTGTTACTATGATTTTGTAAAAGACATGGGGAGAAAGGGTGCAAGGCACAGAGAAAATAACACATGAAAAAACTCTATGTATATTTTTTTTAAAGGTGCAGAGATATATTGTGACATGGCTGTGTACTTGATCTTGTATTTGTCACGTTTCCTACTTGGAGTTTTAGAAAATGACATCCCTGTGATCAGAATATTTTTTCCTTTATTTTCTTTTTTTGCTACAAAATGTACAGTAAAAAACATTCTTGGGGAAAAGAAAAATACCTGCTTTTCATTTATTTGCTGTTTTGTGGTCTTCTTTGAAACCTAAGTAAGGAGCAGTAATTATTTTTTAAATTATCTTGAAAATGTAGATGTTTGCTTTCTCTTTCCCTCAAACTGTATTTTACCTCAGGATTTTAGGTATAAAGTAGGAACCAAGAAATAGAGAACTTTTTGGAATGAATGAGAAAAGATCTTGTAAAAAGGCTTTTCACCTCTTTTTCTGTGGCTACATTTATACAGATCTGTATCACTAATGTATTTTAAACTCTGATCCAAAATCTGCAGAAATAAGAGGAAGCCTTTTTAGGCTTAGGACCTGACTTTGTAGGTTTTTGCTCAGATTATTGCTCACCGCTGACATCAATATATTCAAAAGAGATCGAGTCAAACTTTGTTTGCAACATCTTTCAAAGTCTCTGGTTTTCTCATGGTTTCCAAGAGTAATGACACCTTTAATGCCAGAATCTACATCATCCAACTGTCCAGATGGCACCTTCATATTAACCATTAATGACATTTACATTTATGCTGTACTGAAGACTCTTAAAGATGTTCATGTAATTATTTTCTTTTCCTTGTTATGCTGTGGTGAGGTTGGACTTTTTTATTATGTTGCTGCTTCACTTTGAACATAACATCTGGGTTGTTTTTAATTTAGCCATTGAGTTCACCATCAATATTAGTAGCATATGCGGCTGTGAATTTTCAAAAGCAATATCCTATACGATTTTCTTTGTTAAAAAGGAGAACATCTCTTTCACTTTCTCATACAAGATTAGAGGAAGTAAGCCAACAGGTACTGTTTTAAAATAATGGATAGTTGCCAAAGAACCCAGGTAATAAAGTCCACGATCTAACAGCTGCATTTATTACTGTTAACCATGATTTTAAGTTATTTAGCTTTAATGAATGAGGTTCAATCCACATCAGCAAATTTGCAAATACTGAGGAAAATGAAATGAGAGCCCAACAATTACCTTTGGTGCTCACAGCATTTGGAAGGAAGAGAGCTCAGGGACTCATAGGTGAGGCAGGAAGCCCCACAACGAGTCAGCAAATGGCCATCCCTGAGAAAGGGATGGAGCCATCCTGGCGTGGTGGTGCTAGTGCCTGGGCACCTGCTGGGTTGTGATCATCCTTCAGGTGCCACCAGCCACTGCTCTGCTTACACAGCCGGCCAAGCAGACCTCTGAAATTACCCTGTGGCTTCCCCTTTACCACTTTGAGATCTGCTGAAGACAGCTCTCTCTCCGTTGGGTTACATGCTGAATCCATGCTAATGCATGAATGTGACCCCAGGGTCCTCCACACACAATCTAACCAATCTCTACCTTGCCTTTGTTTTGCCTCCATTTTCGTGTGTGCACCTCACTCAGCATCTCTGGATTTGATTATTTTTCTGTAGTGCTGCTGTGTAGTAGGGATTCTCCCTTGCTCCACTTCTGAGTGCAACTGCACGTCAGTGGCTGGTGAAATGGTGTATAGATATCCACGTACCTGGGTGTAATAAATATTTTCACACATTATTGAGGAGCTGAGCTAGCTCCAATGGCCTAGTCCCCTGGTCTCACAATCCTACACTGAGAAATTTATACAGGCCTCAAGTAACAGTGCTGTCCCATAAATTAACGTGGTAGTGTGACATACAGCTGCACCAAATATGATTTAGATGCAAGTGGCAGGTAGAGCAGAGAGTAAGGAGGACAACAGAGATCAACAAGAAACTTCTGAAAAAGGAGCCTGTGAAATTAAAGGTGCTACAGAATTTAAAGTGAAGCCTGTGGGAATAACTAAAGACAACTGCATATGAGCATGTAATGCCTGTAAGTTAATTTTTTTGACATCTTTTATAACAGTGGCATAAGCTTTTTTCCTAAAAATATGATATGCCATTTACTTGAAAGAACAGGATATGATTCCACTGTGAAATTTTGCACACAGTTAGTCCTCCTAAAAAAAACAACCCAAATCCCCAAAATATCATCCTGGAGACTATTAAACAAGATGACGAAATGGAAATTTCTGAAATTAGTCATGATGTGGACTTCATTTGATGTCTCCTAGGAACCAAATGGTTGTATGAAATGAAAATGAAAGAGTGTGTGTGTGTCTGAGTATGTACATATGCGTAGCAAAGCAGACCATACTGTTTGTTTACAATTTATATCCTCCTTACAGATTTCATGAATTGGAATATATTTCTGGATTCAAATGTCTTTTCTGAGTCTGCCAGCTCTAGAGAACAGCAACCGATTTGCTTTCCTCTTACCCTTAGAGGAAGATAACTTTTTATATATCTCCAGACTATACCCAGTACTTGGTTACAATTTGGATTAATTCACTCATAAAGCAATGCATAACAACAAAACAATGAAAGGTACCTCTGCTCTCTATGATGCAAGACTGAAAAGGTGGTAGCTTTTCCTTTGCTAAACCTGCTTATATCCCACACCATGGGATTGATTCTCTCTGGAAACAGGAGAAAATAACAGTCCAAAAGACTCTGCTTGCTTCATTCTCACTCTTCACTCAGTAAAGGGGTGCAAAGACAGATGACCAAAAAGAGCCCCTGAAGGTTTCTGAGTGAGTGCAATAAATGCAGCAACAATTTAAGCACTTTCTGACCTGGAGGCCAATGAGTCATTCCACCTGATAACCAAGAAAACATTTTAGTCTTTGAATAGCTTGAATGTCACATCTGTTTGCAATGCTTTGTACCCATTAATCCATGGGTAACGCACAGCACACCATATGGTACATGCAGCACCTCCTTCTACAGCCTATTTCTCTGGAACCTTTTCTCAGTGACTCTCCCCTCTGCGTTCAGTGTTTGTAATTCAATACTTGAACAATTCTGGATGTGTAATAATATTCTGGATGTGGAATTGACAAGTGACATTATTAACATCTTACATGGTTCACCTTTAAATTCCCCTAAACATGATAAGGGGATCCCTCAGAAAACATTAAATTAGGTTTGGTTTTAGGCTGTAGGTAGGCCAGATGAAAACTTAATCAAAGAGTACCTTGAAACTCTTGCTTTCAATATAGGAATTTTATGTTCTGCAGTATGTTTTCCTTGTCCTAATTAATTACCCCTTAATCCCCAAAGGTACAGCATTCCCTAGCATCAGCTGTCAAAAGGCCCTACTATACAAAACAGTGCCAGATGCTTATTCCCGGTATTACACTCCCAACAGATGGCAAATGCCAGAGATATAAACATATATCCAGATATAGATATATCAGCAAGTGCATGCATTTGTATTCATGCATACATGTTCATGTGAACACATGCACACATGTACATGTTGTGCTCTTTAACTGTATGGTTTGTGATGTACAGATTTCTTAGTTTGGCAATAAAGGAACATTTACATTTATTATGAAATGCTAATGGGAGAAAGAGAGAGAACAGAAACCTCCTCTTTCTAGGAAGCAGATTAGTTGATAATCTGCATCTCATCCCAGCTGGGAGAATTCAGTACTTCAAATGAACTTAAATGGAGGTGAAAGGATTCATTCATTTCATATGACCACAGCAAAGACTCAACTCCTATGTTAGGGCATTTATTCACCTGATTCTCCCATCACATGGTGCAGATAAGTCTCCCGTCAATGAGGACTCATGTTTTGCAGGGAGACAAGCAGCCATACAGAGCTACTGTTCTGCATTTACTGCCCCTGTTTGTGTTCTTAAATGTGGTGACAATGTTGTGCTTTAGTTTGTTAGTTGGTTTGTTTTTTGGGAGAGGACAGCATCACATATTATACTCAGTCATATGGGGAGCCTGGACACAAGGCTAGAGAAACTGGTGGGAAACAGGAACATTGAAAATCAATGGCCTGTACTAGGAGAAAGTAAATCCTGACTTTAAAATCCATAAATCTTAGTTTGGAAATAGGAGAGGAGAATGCTCCATTAGTTACCTGTACAGTTACAGAGTTGGGCATCAAATTATTGTTAAAGTTGCTCAGCCATGTTTGCCCATAATATTTTTCATGCAATGAGAAATTGAATGGATGTCTTTTGTGATGCTTTTCAAGTTCCTTCCATGGGACTAGTTTATTTTAAAAGTATTAATACTCCTATCCTCTTCCCTGCAATGAACAATGCAGGAATATTTTTAATACTGAGCAGTTAATTACCACCCGTACCGTTTATGAGTCAAATCACAAGACTGGTGTCTGCACAGGAAAAAAGAGACTGTGTTGTTTCAGGGAAGTTGGTCCTCTTTGCCAGTGTTATTGGTACATTGGTAGGATATATAGGATCTGAGAAGGTATAGGCAGGGCTGCATATAGTGAAATGTCTACTTTTTACCCTGTGGTAATGAGGCTTAAACAGAAATCCAGAGAGGGGATGTGTTAATCTTCCTTCCTTTGAACATGACTCAGAGATGTGAAACTTCAAATAATTAGGCTTATAAATCTGATGTACAAGAGACAGAAAAATGGCACTCATTGCACTGATGTAATCCAAGTGTTATTGCAGCAGAGAGTTGCATGCTGATCACTGGTGGAACTGGTGTCACGCACAAAGGCTGGGCCTGATGAAGCAGGATCTCCAGGAGAGGATCGCTGCACAGGTCACAGCACAGACAGGAGGCATGGCGATGTAGGAACATGTTAGACCTGGCTAGTCCAATAAATTGTTCCTATCCTAGTATCTTGTGGTGGTGTTCAACACTAGTTACTTCAGAGAAAGTACCTTCAGGAAAACTTCAGAGAGCTCTGTCCCAAAATCTGAAGGGCTGGGAGTCCTTATCTTATTCTCCATGAGGAAGCAAAGAATTTCTTCCAAAATTCACACCCCGAAAATTAAAGCACAACTTAGAACTAAAACTGGGACAAGAAAGCTCTGAATGACTCCTCCTGTTTTGGAGTTTCTGCCTCTGACCCTGTCAAGCCTGACTTAAAAAAAGACAGTCCTTGTCATATGAGACTGGGTTGCCCAAGGAGCTTGGAAATGGACAGGTGAGTATTCACAGGGATGATGAGAACATTCCTCATTTGCAAGAAGGCTAGGGTGCACCTCCTGTGTGTCTCACTGTTGCTAAACACAGACCAATGTGTACAGAAACAGCAACAACAGTAAAACCAGTAGCAACTTTATCAAATATGAAATTCTGTGCCATAATGCAGAAAAAAGGCCACCATCACCTCAAAAAGTGCCTTTCTCACATGGTTTTGAGAAACAAAAGACCAGATATTCTCTCTTCCATTCAAATAACCCTCTGGATACGCATATAATACAAAATTTTTATAGAAAAAAGATCCCATCTTCTAAGACACCATTGCACAGTACCAGGTTGTGTAGTAATATTTGGAGATGAGACAGGAAACACTAGGTACAGCACAAATTTGATCCAAAGAAACTGATGTCTGTAGATTTAAGGTCAGTAGAAGATGTTATCTGTCCTCCTGTTTAATACAAGCCGTAAGATGATGGCTTTCTATTGAAGAAACCCCAGTGGGATTGTGGACCTTTAAAGTCAGGTTTCGAGGCCAGTGCAAAGCTCAGTAGGTGCATGAAAATGCACAGTCCTGGGGCCATTAGTACAACTGCTTTTAACAGCTGCCAGAAAACCTCAGCTTGCTATGCAGTTGGGCTGCTACACAAACACATCCAAAATGACTACACAGACTCAAATGATTGAAAGCTAACTGCCCATAATACACTGAGTGTTGGCTAATGGTTAGCATTGGTTAGCAGTCATGAATTCAGATGAGAGCAATACAGTTTTGGCTGCAGCTTCTGGGCTACAGTTATGTTCATGCTGCTGGGTGCCCAAATCACTGCGCTGCTGCTGGCCTTGGTCACCCAGAGTCTGAGGGTCAGAGTCACCTGAGTTGGAATTCCTCCACAAAGACCATCAAGCATGATCCTGAATGAGGTTGAGGAACTTGTCCCTCCTTGGGTGTCGTGGTTTAAGCCCAGCTGGCAACTAAGCACCACACAGCTGCTCGCTCACTTCCCCCCAGGTGGGATGGGGGAGAGAATCAGAAGAGTAAAAGTGAGAAAACTCGTGGGCTGAGATAAAGACAGTTTAATAGGTAGAGCAAAAACCGCACGGAGAAGCAAAGCAAAAGAAGGAATTCCTTCACCACTTCCCGTTGGCAGGCAGGTGTTCAGCTATCTGCAGGGAAGCAGGGCTCTATCGCATGTAACGGTTGCTCGGGAAGACAAACACCATTACTCCAAATGTCCCCACCTTCCTTCTTCCTCCCCCAGCTTTATATACTGAGCATGATGTCATATGGTATGGAATATCCCTTTGGTCAGTTGGGGTCAGCTGTCCCGGCTGTGTCCCCTCCCAACTTCTTGTGCACCCCCAGCCTACTCACTGGTGGGGTGGGGTGAGGAGCAGAAAAGGCCTTGACTCTGTGTGAGCACTGCTCAGCAGTAACTAAAACATCCCTGTGCATCAACACTGTTTCCAGCCCAAATCCAAAACACAGCCCCATACTAGCTGCTATAAAGAAAGTTAACCCTATCCCAGCCAAAACCATTGGGGAATGTAGGTTACAGATCCCTCCAGGACCTCAGTCTAGAAGGAGGCCCCCTGCTTCTGCCATCTAGATCAGCCTGTGACAGCTTGAGTTTGCTTGAGAAGGAAGGACTGTACATCTCTAGCTTGGCCTTCTGGGACTCAGCACCTTCCCCCCCACCTCCCCAAGCTTCTTACCTCCTCCATTCCCTTTCTTCACTGATTAATCATCTGATTTCAGGCAAGAGGCTCTTTTTTATCTACCACAAATCTCAGCCCAGTTGGTGCTATGAAGTAACCGCACACCACAGAAGAATGGGCAGGATGAATATGGCTGATGCATTTTCTGGCCATACTCCAATCTCAGTTACCCTGCTGCAACTTCGCTGTTGACTACAGTGACTGATGATTGCAATTACAGTTGTTTGAATTATTCAGTGTAACAAGATGATCAGGTGAACTGAGCTCCTTCATCACTCACAAACTGAGGACCTGAATTTCCTAAGAGGTATCTGTCATCCTTCAGTGTTCTCCCAAGAGGTGGCATGAACAAAGTTCAATATTGGGGGCCTTGCTACCTTTTCAGTTGTGATTAGTAGTTTAGGGATGGCGATTTCAGGATGATTTCCTCAGAACAATCATAAAACTAACAAACAAATTGACCATAAATACAGTGACTAAACAGACCCATTGGTTTGTCATTGTTCTAGTGGAAGACAAAGTATAACCCTTAGGAATATCATACTGGTGACCCAGTTTTCAAGCAGCTAAAAGGGATTACTATGTCAGGTATGTTAGATCTACTGTTAATGCCACTCCGTTTAAATTGTATCTGGCATTAATATGGATTACACCTGGTGAAAAGCTTCAGAATTAATCTCTAAGACAGGTGACCTGGATCTCATTTTAGCGAGAAGAGAATCTCATACTCTTCAGAGGCCTCATTCTCTCCTGGATATTTTTGAGAATCTGGTCTATCTGTTTAATGAGCTAATTACTTTATATATTTATTTTATATATCTATATAACTTCATCCCCTTAAATATAAAGACTGCACTGTGGCATGATCCCGTTACCCGTACTACTTGTGACAGGTATAGATGGGCCATACTGCTGCTCAGAATGAAATCCTGTATATGAGACCAAATATCCTCCAAAATCCACCAGGGTAAATCTCCAGTCTTTCAAGAATGGATTTATTTTGGATTTATAACCCAAGCACAAACCAGAGTGTGGCAATTAGAGCTAAATATGAAATAACTCTTGACAGAAATATTCATGTATGCTTTCTGCACAAAACTTCAACCCCAAATGTGCTGAACGGAGGTGGATCTGCATTCTTCTGGTCTTAACCTGACTTATAACCCCCAGTATAACCTAGACAGTGCTAGAGACCTGTATAAATTATAACAGTTCTACAGGTCTAAATTTTTCTCTCCTTTTCTGTCATCCTCAGCACACCCAGCATGATTTGTTTAGCAGCCCTTCCCAAAACAGCTGGGGGATAGTCTTTTCCTGCACTGGTAAGAGTCCCCCTTGGCTGTTTTGTTCCCTGTTATTTTTTACCTAGTACAAAGCATCTGATGAGGGAATGAGGCTCTCTTTACCACCTGTGTTGGTGAAAACCCAGCCAGACTCAAAATGTGTTTGGTTCCAGTGTGGTTTGTCTATCCCATGTTATCTTCAACTCATAAATATTTATGTCAGTTATTTTTCATTCATATGACTGCATGGGGAATGGTCCTTCTACCACTGCCTGTATTAGCGTACAGTACTCTTGCATGAGTACAAGTATTCTCTATTCATTATTTGCAGTTCATCATGTCTTCTTCATTACTTGGCCATAGAAAAAGTTATTCCCATCCAGCAAGGGAGTAGAAGGAATAACATTTGATCTACCACAAATAGCTATATAGGGAATTTAACAGCTGAAATTAGCAATATAATCCCAAATGCTAGAATAAAATGTCTTTCTCCAAAATTATGTGCAGATGAGACTAAGATTTGCTAACATTAGTGTAGGTCAGAAGCAATTCATGAATGAAAACACAACAAGAACAAAAAACCCCAAATTCATTGGATGATTTATTTGGAAAATGTAACTCTAAGTACTTTAATGTTAAAATGGAAATGAGGATGTTTCCTGAACTGCACAGCATCTACTCCATATACATTCGGAACAAGAAAATCAGCTGGGAGGCTAATATACAGATATAGCATGCAGTTTGCAGTCCAACACTGTATGACTTCTAAAAAGGTTGTGAAATTCCTGAAGGAGGAATGCAATCACTGGAACTGCAATTAACTAATAATAATTAATCAAAATTGAATTCCAGTTGGAAAGGTATTTCCTTAATGTCCCTTATGGAAGGGGAAAGGAAGGTACTGTATTTAAACAAGTTTTGAAATAAATAAATAATTTTAAAAAAGGCTGAAAGTGGATTTGCAATCAGGACTAATGCTCAGTTTGCTCCTAGTCTCCAGATTACAGGAGATTATCACAGCTCAAACCCCTTTAACAGAAAAGAGCCTTTTAAAACCACCTCAGCATTGCCCTTATTAGGAACGAAGGAGAGAGGCTCCTTCCCCTGGGAGGAGAGAAGCCCTTAATTCATGGCTGGTCAGAAGAAAGGTGCTTGCTTCAGCACTGAACCAGGTTAGTTATGGCCCTAATTTACACAGCAGCACATCGTCCTGACGGAATGGACGACACCTTTAAGTAATAATGAACAAGTGTGCGTTGGCAGAATAATAATCACAGATTGAAAAGGTTACAGCAGAGAAGGTGGTAAAGCTAAATGCCTGCTTTAGTTCCGCTGGGTGCCATAATATCAGGAGTCTGGGAGCTGCACTTACAATATAAAATAACATTAGTGTGGCAATTAGGACTTAATGGTTTGTGGAGAGAAGTCTTCAAGACTTTATAAAAACATCCAAATTAGTCTGTATTCAAGTTTTACCTCACTCTGACTTTTTTCTGGCTGTATTGTCATCTCCCTCAGAGGCAGAGTTTTCTTGAAAAATAGTGAAGAAATGCTAGAGGCATCAGGGCAGCTTCTTAGTTTGTATATATGAGTATAATCTCACGGACACTTCTGCCAGTTTATCACAACTGAATAATCTGGCCTAGAGTGCCTGTGAATAAAACTGCTGACCTAGAAAAGCTCATTTGCTCGAGTGAGCAGACAAAAACAAATCACTAGGTGTATATTGACCTGGTCTCCTATTCACAACATTTTAACCTCTCTTAATCTGCATAAGACCTCTAGTCCCAGTGTTTAAAAATCACTACAGACAGCCTACAACACTTAGAAATGTATGACTCAAATGGGAGCCTTTTGAGTGAATTCAAACTGCACAAATTTAGTTAGGACATTCCCCTGGCCCCAAAAGCAGGAGATCACCCAGATTTCTGGGAGATAATCTGCATTTTTTACAGTTCTCCCGCTTTCCTGGGGGTCCCTGCCACCATAATAGCAGGGTGCCAATGGCCTGGCAGCACTGGGCTTGGCAGGAATATCTGGAGTGAGAGCATGTGGAAATTTCTTGATGCGTGGAGGCAAGCAAAAAGGGGGCTTGATTTTTTGCAGTCAGCTGCATGGCACAAGATTTTTAACTTCTGTGAAAATATGTTTCTTCAATAGTCTTCATGTATAATATGCATTCAGGACATCAAACAAACAGTGCCCTACAGAGCGTATAAATCACAGGCACTGAAGTGAAAGTAAAATAGCACTGTCTCCATTCTTGTCTGAGCATTGCACAGTTCTGATGTTGTCTGAAGACTGGATTTACACATAGTCCTCAGATCACTGGTAGCACCAGAAAGACTCCAGCTGATTGACTTGGGCATTTCCTTAAACTTACAGTAAGAACTGACAGAAATGAACTATGGCATCGTCTCTTCATTGATGTCTCTTCCTTTTTCTTTCACACACATACAAATTTTCTGTTCAATTTATTATGCTTCTTACCTCTGGTACATATATTTATAAGACTATATATTCTCTGTCTGAGACTGAAAGCTCAGAGACCAGACAGGCCTGTGTTGATCCACGTACTGTCAGTGCAACTGTTCTATTATTTTCAAGGGAGATTTCAAACCACACCTTTCCTTTTAGGATACCCTTTATGTAGGTTTGGTGAGAAACAAAAAACTATACATATGTGCAGGGTTTTGTTTGCTTTATTTCACTATGCCTATGAAAATACACAGGCAATTTGGAAATATCTGGAATAAAACCAACCTTGATAACTAAAAGTATGCGTGCATCCATATGTATGTATATACAAACAAACACACACATAGATACAATAATTCTGTCAGTCTCCACTGCCAGTCTCTTAAAGTATTTCCACAGCATTTTCATTTTTCTGCACCAAAGAAAAGTAAAATGGCCAAGGTCACAGAAAGGACAGTGTCAGTGGCAAGAGGCTGAACGCAGACACGCTGCACTAACAGCTCTCTTCAGTGCTGATTGCACTGACCCTTCCTTACTAAATATCAGGGACTGTATTCACCACAGCTTCATTCCCACCGAATGCATTCCTCTTTTTAGAAGAGACAAGAACTTCAGACACTGCCCCTAACAGCACTTTGGATATCTTTTCCTTCTTCATTTCAGTGGTGACTGGGTACCTAAAAAGCCTCAGGGATCAGGATCCTAGTTCTGCTGCAAGACCAGCATGAGTCAGGTCAGTACGAGACAGGAAAATGAGATTGCTGCAAGGCAGGGGAGGAGATGCAAGCTTATCAACTTGTGGGTGCATCAGTAGCAATTTGCATAGGTCTCCTCACCTTCACATCTCATACATCCATACATTCCTGTTACCACATGTCATCACACACCTGCAGTCAGCAGCACTTCTCGCAGGCTCCTTGCTGCAGCTCCCTCCACAGCACATCCAAGATGCTGAAAAGAGGGAATGGTGAATTCTGCTACGTTCAACTAAAATGGAGTGACTTGGGAACGAGGGGTGCCTTTTAGGACAGCTGCTCCCTAATAGCTCTCCTGCTATGCAGCCATGAAACACCTACCAAGTTACATTCTTTTCAGCTTTAGAGAGTGTTTTACAGAGGTACAAGTAAGGGTCTGCTTGTGTGTCAGGCTTGGTTTACATGAATTTCCCATGACTTTCTTCCCTTCCACACTGTGGGGCAGAAGAGTGAAATTTAACTCAGTAGCAATAAATGAATTGCATCAGTGTTGGGTCTCTAAGTTCATCCCCACCTGGTGCATTGAAATTTGAATATTTAGTTACTGACTTTATCCCTTTCTCAGATACACCTTTTAACATGGTATTCTGCTCTTCATTCCATCTGCTGTGTGGGAAATATAATCTCTTAAATTGATATACACTTATGCATATATCTGGCCAATGTATTCTTTTAAGTGGATGCCTCTGAAGCAGGAGGGATTTATGTACTAAATACCAAAGAACCGTACTCCCAACTTTGATCTCTGAATCAAGGGAAACAAAGCAGGTTTGTCTAACACAATCACTGGCAAATTACCTCACAGGGGAGCCATGGAGGTTGACTCCTAGAGTGGAGAAAGGTGGATTTGCTGAGTCTCTGAGAATTTGAATGTGTTTTCTTGTTAACCCCTTAGGCACAAACTCCCTTTGCCATTGCTGGGACAGCAGTTGAACACAGTGATATTTGGGTAACACATAGGGAGGGGAACCTGGTAGAGGGGACAGAAGATGCAGTTAGTTTCCCTGCTTCAGTCCATAACATCATGAGAGTGGTTAGCTGAGGAAAGACAACAAACACAGTCTGATGGCCCATGCCCAGCCCTGCAGCATGCTAGTGACAGAGGATATACATTTACAGCTTGTATTTAATGCAGCTGTAGCCATTCATGCAGAAATATCAAGATTTCCATGTCCAGAGTATCACAAAACACTGATTACCAGAAGAACTGTCCCCCATCCTTTGGGTTAATGACCATGTTATCATGTCATATTTGTGGTCCCATAATATTGAATCCAGTATATTTAGACGTACCTGAAAAGCTGGACCTGGTGCATGAATCAAAACCCCACTGTCCTAACAGGAGGGACTCTCTAATCAAACCTTATTCATGTTTTTTCAACTTTGCATTATTATCACATTCTTATTAGGACAGAGAGGGCCTTTACAAAGGTATCTAGGCCACCTAATTGTGAAGACAAATAAAGAATAAGATTTACAAAAGCATCTAGATTATTGAGTCTGACTGTTTTTCAAATCTCTAAATCCAGGAGGTGAGCCATGAAATATTTATATTACATTTTAGACATCTCGTTGTTCATGTGTATTTGTCTCCTGGTCTCATTTTTCATGTCCTCAATGCTGTAGGAATAGGTGACTTAAAAAAACTGCCTTGCCTGCCTAGTCTTTGGCCACTGTTAACGTTCCTGTTCTGTTGGAGCAAGGGATTTTTTTTCCCCTCAAAGTCAGAGATCATAAACACACTTAAATTTTGTGGAATAGCTGACCTTATTCTGAACAATTAATGACCAAAATCACAAACTAGCCTCATTTCACATTCAAATCTGAACTCCTTGATCCCGTGATCTTCTAGCATTGACAGACCACATATAAAACCAAATATAGAATCCTATGTAAAAAAAAAGAGCAATCAGTTCTTCATGGGAAGAAAGACTAATTAATGCCAACAGGCAGTGACCTTGAAATTCTTAGTATATTTTGATTTTACGAGGCTGTTCATATACTGGATTGATGGGGAGAGAATAAGTACCTGGACTGAAACCACTAAATTATTAGGGCTGATTTCTAGATGAAAATGTTTCAGTAAAAGGATTATACATTTCATTTAGGTAAATAATAATAGAAACTGCAGCTACTATTGCTGGCATAAAAATTCTAAGGGCTGTCACTCTGCATGCTTCAGGGCAAAAAATGGATCCAGTGTCAGTGATTTTTATCATGACGCTGCTATATTTGTTGTCTTTCATAAAGGTCCTATACTTACATTATTCTGACAGATCATCAGCTTCCATTAAAAAAAAAGCTTTTACCCTTCCTGACTGAGGCAAAAAAACTCAACTGAATTTGAAAACCAGAAGGTAATTCAAATGCCAAGTTATCATTTTTGCACTATAATATCTTGTGATTAGGTTGGAGTAAGTCTTGCTCATGATTTTTGAAAACCTGAGGTCATCCATCCTGTATACCAGACTGGGTCAGACGGAAACCACACCCTTTCTCTCTTCAGAATAAAGCCCAGTTTAGGTGCAGCCTGTTGACTTTATCTTTTATAGTATCTAGCAGAGTTGACAGACGCTATAGGACATTGAAACTAGAGATTTCAAGACACCCACTAGGGCAGTCAGTCCTTCTCAGGGTCTGCTAGGGAAACCAATCACCAAGTATTTTCCAAAGGTTTTTGAAATCCAATTCTGAAAGAGGAAAACAGCAAGTTAACCCATTACTTCTCACTGTCGATTCGATGTCACCTCTCAGCTAAGCATTGCTTGCTGTTCCTTGCCTCACTGAGGGCTCCAGTCTCTGTGCACTCTAAGCCACTAACCGGATAGCATCTCTCCTCCACTATGAGGTCAAGGGATTTTAAGGGACAGAAGAAGGTTTAAGGTTAACTAACCTCTTCCAGAAGATTACAAATAATAAGATGAAGCAGGCATGTGAAAAGACACCTTGGACTCCTGCAAGCAGGGGACAGAGCAGGGGAGTCTCCTGCCCAGTTGCATGGGTGGCTGGGGACCACCCTGCTGATGGTGAGCAGGTGCTGGACTGAGGAGCGACAGGTTTGTACTGCAGGTACCCCCATGCACAGCTCTCAGAGCCATCTGCTCTGAATTAGACTGGATTAAAGACACAGCATAGGCAAATCCTTTCTTGCTGTTTGTGTGACACAGGTTTATCCGATGTGAAATACGGCTTAGAGGCATGGGCTGCCTTTCTCACATGCTAGGGAAAGGCAGTTAACAAGAAGAGCTTCTAAAGCTGGGCAAAAGAAACACACAACCCCAAATGAGAGATGACACTTTGGCAGGAGGTCTTGTTTTGATAGCCCCAGCACAAAGCAAAAAATCAGAGCGAGTACCAAAAGCTCCATGCAGGATTCTCTGTAGGCAAGGAAAGACACAGGCAGGCAAAGCAGTCAGTACAAATAGCACTGGATTCATAATCGCTTTACAGAGAGGAAGGGTACATAAGGGAAATGGGCAAATCTGAGGCAATATGTCCTTAAGGACCATTCCCATCACATTGCTAAAGAAGACAAATATCTGTTTCCTTCTTGACTTTCCTAGGTGCTTGCCTTGGCATGGTAGCAATAAAAACAAGCGGTAGAGCAAGTCAGTTGTTAAGAAGGTTTCAGGAGCCTGTACTTTTTGTCCAGTTCATCACTATTTTGACTTATTTCTGTATACATACTAATCTCGGAGAGGCTGTCCTGAACTCAGTTGTCACTACCCACCATCATTACCCACCATGGCTGCCCAGCACTCAAATTTGTCAGACAGTAGATGTGCTTACTTATGTCTTCTACACCTACATAATACCCCTTTGGTGGAGGTAATCTTTGCTTCCTCCTTTTCTAAACAGCTGCTGGCTCTGCCTTAAAGGTGCCCACTTTTCCTTGTGAATGAAGCACACTGGAAAACGTAACGGAACAATCAAGCAGTGCATATCTAACAAATGTGTTGGTCCCCATGTTTAGTTTAGAGAAACTAAAAAAATACAGTTCCAAATGAAGTCAATCCTTGTACCTGCTTCCTCAAATAATATACAGAGGAGAGCATGCTTTTCCATGTTCCTTGCACCCACAGTTCAATTCTTTTAAAATGAAAGCTTTCCTTGCTTTTCTAATGTTTGGGAGCAAAGGAGGGGGGATGATGAACTTGGTGCCATGGAAGACAATGAAGCAAGTTTGGAACAAATGGAAATAAAAAGGGAGAACAGAAACACTAGAGACAAAGGCAGAGACTAAAGAATCAGAAAATGTCATAAAAAGAAGGAAAAATGCCCTTCCTTTACAGATTCTGGGCAAAAATAGACTTTTATAAGAGAAGATACATCAGTGTTATATCAGGAAGGTTAAATGATTTACACAGTTTCAATGAAATTTTGAGATACATGATACTCAGCTCTTTTACAATAGTGAAAATTACAAGCAATTAAAGACAATGGAATTATCCCAGACTTATATACATTATACTGACTAGAACTGAAAGGATTTTTTAACATTTCTTGTCAGACATTACTGATTCATAAAATAAAAAATATATTTATGTGAGTAGGCCATTCCTTCTGAGTTTTTTACACATTTTTTCAGGAAAATATTGCAGAACTGTCAAAACATAGCATTTCAGCTCCTTTTCAGAAATGAAAGGCATAGTTTTCCATTTAAAAAGGTTTTTTTTGTAATGAAATGAAACAAAATACAATTCAACAATAAAAATAAATTAAAGAATGTTTTTTATTTATATTCCAGTTGGAAAGGTATGTTTTGGGTTTTTTTTAGTATTAAATTTTCATAGAACAAGAAATCCACTTCCTATGAAGTATTAAGAAAGACATCTATATGGCTAATCAGTCTTACTTGTTTCAATCCCATCACCTTTAACATAAAAAATGCCATACTTCCAAAAGCTCTAATTTTATATGTCCCTTAAGACTATATCAGCCACATGATGGCTTTTGGCAGACAGTGGGTTGTTTACACTGCAAAGCTTAACAGAAACTATATATTTAGCATATGTTTTGGCTGGTCCACACATTGTTTGAACAGCTCTGTATATAATATAATTAATCTAGTAAAAAGTTGTGCAGGCAAATACTTCAAGTATGATATTCAGATTTTATGATCCGCATGACAGGCATTGTCTTCTGTTTTACTTCTGCATAGGCTCTAGTAGTGGTACTACACAGGTTTTCCTGCACATTACTGCAATATAATTAACTGTATTACTTTACAAAATTTGGAGAAAATGCTATTGTCACATTCCAGGCAAATTCTTAGAATAATCCTGGAAATAAGGATCAAAATATTCCTGGATTCTGTTCACACTTGGCATCTCCTCTTGCAAATCAAACAACAGAGTTTTTGAGAAAATTTCCCATATTTTATGGAAAGAAGTGAACAATTTGCCCGTTGTGATATTTTAATTGCCTACATGGCACCGGGATCATATGCAAGTGGTGCAAGTAAGGTCAAATGAGATTGCTTACAGAGTACAGCAGCAGCAGACTGGATCAGAGCAATGTCAGTCTAGCCTTGTTATATCATCTCCGACAATTTAACAGCGGTTTCACAGTAGCTCTGTCATTGTAAACTAAATATAGCCCCCTTCTTTGGTTTTACAATAAACTCTATCCAACAGGTCTTACAGGCCTGGCTGAAGTCACCAGTAAACAGCTTACTGAAGTTTATTTACAGTGGAAAAAAAAAACCCCACACATGCAAGTCCTTCTGGCTGACATATAGGAGGAAAATAAAGGGAAGATCAGTTTGCCTTTTCCACTGAGCTCTGTTTACAGCCAATATTGGAAGTTTCTGTGGTCTGCTGCTAATTCTATTAACTGGCACTTCATAATTGTATGCTCAGTCTTCTGTTACTTAAGGCAGATGATTGTCCTCAACAGCTCTTAATAAAATTAAGACATGCCTTTCTGGAGGTCTTACTTAATTACTAATCTGTGACATCTCTGTAATCTTTTTGATTCACCTCCTCCTGTGTGTTTCTTTGATCTGGCTGTTCCTGCCAATGCTGACTGCTATGTGGCAAAACGATACCACTGTCACTACCAATTACCCTGGCAGGGAGTTCAGCCGAAGGCTGTAATGGACCTAATGAGGTGTACCCAATCAGGAGAAAAATGCGACTCCATTTCCATCCCCTGGGCGGTAACTACTTTGTAAGAGTGATCAATTCTTGGTTAGGTTAAGAAATGGAAATAAACAAACATGCATAATTACCCTGTGTGATCTCCTGCACAGCCGGGGTGGGGAGGGAATTGGGCAGCCAAGAGAAGCACAGGAAGATCCACGGGCTGAGTCCTTTAATGTGCTCTGCCTCTGCGATAGCAGCACCTGTCTTTGCTATTTAACACTTGCATTTGTACCAAAAAAGAAGGGGCATTATGCTTGATTCTACAGTTATGAAAAGCAATCAAAAAATCCCACTGACTTCAGGGAGAGCAGAAGCAAGTGCTTTGCCAGGGCATAGTGCTGCTACATGCTCTTTAGATAAGACTAGAGCAGGAGCACTGTTAGGAAAAGCAGATGATAAAGAGGAGCCGATCACTTAGGCTGGGATTCATCTTACCTGCTTTTAGCCATCTAAAACTTAAGTGCCTAGTGTATATTAGTCATTTAGGCTCCCTCTGCAGCCTTTGTGTAAACAGAGGGATGCACTTCAAGAAGCTGATCAATCTTTTCTACTCCACCAGCAGTATATAGGGGTGTCTTTCACAGTTGGGCGGGAGTGTTGATCTGCTGGAGGGTAGGAAGGCTCTGCAGAGGGATCTGGACAGGCTGGATCGATGGGCCGAGGCCAATTGGATGAAGTTCAATAAGGCCAAATGCCGAGTCCTGCACTTTGGCCACAACAACCCCATGCAACGCTACAGGCTTGGGGACGAGTGGCTGGAAAGCTGCCCCACAGAAAAGGACCTGGGGGTGTTGATCGACAGCCGGCTGAAGATGAGCCAGCAGTGTGCCCAGGTGGCCAAGAAGGCCAACGGCATCCTGGCCTGTGTCAGAAATAGTGTGGCCAGCAGGAGTAGGGAGGTGATCGTGCCCCTGTACTCGGTGCTGGTGAGGCCGCACCTCGAATACTGTGTTCAGTTTTGGGGCCCTCACTACAAGGAAGATATTGAAGTGCTGGAGTGTGTCCAGAGAAGGGCAACGAAGCTGGTGAGGGGTCTGGAGCACAAGTCTGATGAGGAGCGGCTGAGGGAGCTGGGGTTGTTCAGTCTGGAGAAGAGGAGGCTGAGGGGAGACCTTATCGCTCTCTACAATTACCTGAAAGGGGGTTGCAGAGAGGTGGGTGTTGGCCTCTTCTCCCAAGTGACTAGTGACAGGACTAGAGGAAATGGCCTCAAGTTGTGCCAGGGGAGGTTCAGGCTGGATATTAGGAAAAATTTCTTTACCGAGAGAGTGGTGACACACTGGAATAAACTGCCCAGGGAAGTGGTGGAGTCACCCTCCCTGGAGGTATTCAAGGAACGTGTGGCTGTGGCATTGTGGGACATGGTTTAATGGGCATGGTGGTGGGTTTTTTTTTGGTTGATGGTTGGACTTGATGGTCTTACAGGTCTTTTCCAACCATAGTGATTCTGTGATTCTGTGATTCTGTGTAGTCTCCCATAAATAGGTCACATATAAACTCCCTGGGTGGCCACCAGCAACAAAGATAGTGAAATCCTTTTGGGCATGACCCAAAATCTGACTCTTTCCATCACCTTTAACTGGTTATATATGAGTCCATATTAGACAAGGAATATGTTAACACTGATGGAGGACCTGGACGGACTACTTTATGCAAAAGACATTTAAACCTGAAGGTACTGTGGAAATGTATGGGGATAAGCAAGCAGTGATGAGAGGAGAGTAAGAAACAGCTTGCTTTTTTGGCTTTTAGTTTCAGCTTTGATCTTTCTTGGCAATCTACCTATTGGCACTTGATGCTGTGTCTGTGCAGGTTTGCCCAATCCTGCTCTCAAGCTGAAATTCACTCTGTGTAGGGAGAAAACAACAGGAATACATGACACAGAATCCACATAAGGGCATAGATAAATTTTTGGGTGCCTATTATATCCTGAAAGAAGAAAACTCTTTTTTTGTTCAAGTCAGGAAGAGTTTACAGGGATGCGTTTGTCTCACTCAAAGTAAGCAGTTCTTGCAATAAATCACAGTTACCAGCAATCAGCCTTTACTGAATACTACAGTTGTTCAAAAAAGTGTTGTATGAAGGATATTGAGACAGGTTTAATGCACAAAGCTTTATTAGTGGGGTCTGGAGGTGAAGGCATATACACCAACTTCAAAGTTACCAAAGATATTAAAAGCAATCCGAAAAGAAAGAGAGAGAGAGGAAAAAAAAAAAAAGGAAAGGAAAGCCTCTCCCTGTGACCAGCTGGGAGTCATTGCCAGACAAGCATCCCACTCTGCGGTCTCTCCGGCACAGCAGGTTATGACAGTAACGGTAGCCATTGCCATCCTTGTCCCCCAGCACTTTGTACCTTCCATCAGGACCTGCTGCAGATCCTATGGGCTGTTCTTATTCATGATGCCTTTCATGCTGACTGTAGCATGCTTAGCTGGGCACAGGCATTGCACATGGATTGGCACTAAGCTTCTGTGCATGTGTTTAATTGGATAATCCTGTCCAGGTATCTAGAGGACCACTGTCTACTTTGCTATGCTCTAAGTTTCGTGTTTCTCTAATATAAATTAAAAGCCATAAGATGAGCTATAGGAAAGGGGCAGGAAGAGCGATTCTCCATGCCAACGGTAATTGCATCCCACAAGAACCATATCTATGATTGGTATGTGGGCTTGCGGGTACAAGGCCGTGAGGGAAACCATGTGAGACTAACAGAATGAAACAACAAGGGAAAAAATACTGCCCTGGCAGCTCAGAAAAGCCCTGCCACAAGAGCCCAGGTGAACAGTTACCGTGAGCTTTGAGCAAAGGCGGGTTGCAGAGCAGCAAATGGAAAGTGCTCAGCTTCACAGTGATTGTGGCACCTAAGGCACTGTGCAAGAACAGAATGTCTTTTGGCTGGAGATTTCTATATTCCAGAATAACTTTTCCTTCAAGTTGGAGCAAAAAAACCCCACTGTACCAAACACACTGTGTTTTACAATTCTGAAAAATGCTGCAATCTGGCTTCCAAAGTTTCCAAACAACAAATGTTTATATTTTCAATTAAATTAAATTGACAAAAGTGTCATATTTTCTTTCCCTCAAAATTAAATTTTAAGTGTATTTTTACAACACTTTCTATTTGTTTAAAGTAAAATGAAAACTGGAAAAAGTATTTGTCATTTTCATTTCTGCACTTAAAAATCAAATCATTGAGCTGAAATCAACTTTAATGAAACAACATTTTCTGTAGAGAGGGTTGTTATAACATGAAAATATTGAAACATCTCTTCGAAGCTTATTCTTTTGTCTTTCCCAATTGCACATTTTTCACTTCATGCTTCCCCTTAAGCACCTGCATTAGACCTTCAGATACAACCTTTCACCTTCACATATGCACATCCTGGTTTTTACTATGTTATCCTTTTTCTTCTGATAAGGTCCTCTTTCCTTCATTCCCTACCTTCTTGTCAAGTTCCCTTCCCCTTCTTTGTTGTGCTCTCACCCTCTTCTTCTCTTTTTCAACATGTCCAAGGCAAAACACTTGGAATACATAATTCAGAAAAGGCTATCTACATGTGTCATGGAGATAGGGATCTATCAGGACTTTCTAATTTCCATGAGAAATCTGAGCAGATTACCTACTCCCCTTGAGGAACATGCAGCTCAATGCAATCCTTTGGCTGATAGGAATAAATTTCTTTCTTCTCACCCAGTACAGAGCTAAGGTCACCAGACCTACTGTCTTCCTTCAGAAGCTAAGTGGCAAAGGTGTGTTTTTCTTCCCCTGAACATTTCAGATTTTCTCCCTAGAATATCCCTAGACAGAGGAGCGAGAAGTGGCCATTGGTTAGTAGGTCAGGAAATCATAACTGAATCAAATTATTCTGAACTTGAATGAATAATTAAGTCCTTGGACACTTCACAGAATGAGAAATTCCACTTTGTCCAATGGGGGAACCCAAATTCAATGGCACCGATGAGTCCCCTGATTTTTGAGTAGGTTGCGTGACGTGTACTCTTTCACAGTTAAACCTTGTTCACAGAGAGTTGAAAACCAACCCATGACTAAGATCACACATTTCCAGAACAGCTTTTCTTCCATGTTACTTCACAAACCTTCTGGCTCTTCAACCATGTTTTCCCAAATTATTTTGCTGGGCTCTGAGTGTGAGGAGAAGACATTAACTGTGTTTCTACTCCTACAAAAAACACTCAGTCATTATCAGACATGACTCAGTTTAAATGGCCATAATCCACTGTGAAGGCACAATGCCAGTAAAACCTGCCTCTCAGTTTATACAAGAAAGAATGCTTGCTTTTTAGTAATACATTAAAAAAAAAAAAAAGATACCTGGAGATTTCCAATTAACAGACGCTGTATCCCTCTGTACTCAATGTTTAAAATAAGTTTGTTGGGATTATAAACTATGCACACAGTAATAACGTTGCTGATGCTGACCTTGCAAAGCACAGCTCTGTGCTTTGTGAATCAATCACCACAGCCTAGAGCAAGAGGGAAAATAAAACTGCAGAGAAGCCATTGAGAAAGCAGGTGAATGAGAAGTGCTTGCAAGTATATGAGGACAGTGTTACCAAATGAAGCAGAATTTGTCTTTACACCTACCGTATGGCAACTGTAAGGTTACTGTCTTCTGACAGTATATAGATGTATTGCAGCCTAGAAAATGCAGTGCAAAACGGTGCCTCTCAGTGGATGCTTTGCAAGTTGCAGGGTCAGGTACCATGATTTGGGGCATTTCTGTACTGAAGGCTCAGTATCAGTTTGTATGCAGTCTCTGCTCCACGGCAGCAGCTTGCTGAGTCATTCTCCACACTCACGAGGAGAGTATCACCAGACATGTTCGTTCACCTACTCCTGTAAGGCAAAACCACGAAGATCAGCAAAGCCGAGTTGTAGAAGTTAGGAATAAGTACCCAGTAACTCATCAGCCAGCTGCAAGAGTTGAAGGGAAGAAGGAAAGATTGCAATGTGGGGGAAGGATGTCTCCAGGTGATCTGGTCCAGCCAAAAGAGCATGTGTGATCTTGCCCTCAACTTTACCTCTGAGCAGCAAGAAGATCCCATAAGCCCTTTACTCAGCCACTGTCACAGTGCTACACATGCATGTAACCCTTCTGCTGGCATTGCCTACTTTCAAATGGCTGGTGTAGGAAATGCCTCTGCATTTTTATGCTTGCAAATTTTCCTGTTCTACTGTGTGTTCAGACAGGCTCACAAAAGCAGCCTTAAATGAATTAGCAGGCAAATTGCTGTGCACACTGGAAGATCAGAAAGAAAATCCAAAAGAGAAAGATGTACATTAATGCTGTGTTTGCCATAAACAAAGAACTGTCTTTTTCTTCTCATATCCTGAAAGACTCTTGTGGGATAAGGCTAAAGGGGAAAAAAAAAAAGGAAGAGACAAGAAATCAAATCTCTTATGAAAAGGCACAGCACATGCCTTTCCTCTGTAACATGCTACATCTACAATGAACATAAAATAACATATCCTCCAATAGACCGCAAGCTCCTAGAAATGCAAAGGTGCAAATCACATAAAAGTGGTCATATGTATGACATCACAATACCTGGGATTTATTTGCATCACAACAGTTGAGGAACTACCAATATTCATAAAACATGCACAGACCTGCCCCTCTATGTTCAGGAAGTTTAGAAACAACCAACACTAGGAAAGACATACAGGAACAAGACATCTAAAATTGAAGAATTTCTTCACCATAAATAATGGTTATAATAATACAAAGTTATGCAATTTGAAGTGTTCTAGTTGAGAAATTTCAGAAAGCTTTTGAAAGATTAATAAATGCTTAATTTTCCCAATATACTTGTGAGATAGTTAAATACTGGTTAGTCTTATTTTTCAGGTAGAGGAAACAGGTGTAATTGATTCACTGAGTACTGCTAAGAATGAAACCTTTTCAGTCCATAATTTATTTACAAGGTAATCTTTTGGTTCTTTCCTTTTGTCAGCCTCCTGAACAGTCAATCTTTTTGAAGAAAGGTTTAAAATATCAACATAAGAAGAGAATATTAGAAAACAATAGAACACATGCTTACTCCTTCATTAAAAAAAAAAAAAAAACATAAATTCAATCATTAAAAAATCAATTATTTTAATGCTCCAGTGTTCATTTCTGCAGAAAAGCGATAGACAAAATATCCTTGGTTTCTGCCCAAAGGGAATGTTTAGATTATCTAAACTGTTACATTAGCAAGGGTTCCATCAGGCAGCCAAACAAGTGGTTTATATTCATTGTGCTTCATACATATTATCTTGCATGATGACGGTAAGGCTCTAAATTTTTATGTAGTTGTTGTTCCAAAAGCATAAATGTTACTGTACAATTACAACATTTGACAGCACTGCACTTTTCACCTGCATAGCATCAAACACCTCAGAAGCTGTGCAAGTATTACTTTCATTTCACAGATGGGAAGACAGAGTGCCCAGACATACAACACAACTCAGACAAGAAGAGAACACAGCCCTGATGTAACTTCCCATAGTGACACAGGCCTAGACTTGTCCCAGTTAATTTCCAGATTTAACTAAGAAAGCTCTCAACAGGGCGGGGGGGCGGGGAAGGGGGAGAGAGTTACGTCTGGAACACAACTGAGACCAGCTCCTCCAAGGTTTATCTCACTGATGATATGCATAAAATGGGATGCTCTGAATAGCAGCCAATTTCTTACTTTCGGCCACACTCTTGTCAAGACCAGTGACTAATATTTTTAGCACATTGAGAACACATGTGGTCACATCTGTGTATTTTAATATAGTCACACTGGATAGTTCTCTCCCAGGTAGCTTAAATACACCACCATTTTAACAAATCCCTGTCACAGGTCCTGGGCTGAGGACTGAAGTAATCTTTCCCTTAGTGGTCCTCTTCAATGCACATCTCAATATCTCTTAAAACCAGGCCAGGGTTTGCTGTGAGCAATGCAACATTTCAAGTGCATTGACATCAATTCTGTGAGGTTTGCAAGCCACACAACCCTTCAATTTGTTTCATTCAAATATTAATATCTGGTTTATTTTAACATCCACTTACTGAGTTTTACATTTTGAGAAAGCATTGGTGTCAATCACAGGTCCCCACAAAACTTGGAGTTAAGAATGCAACATCCAAGAGACATCTGTAAATTGGAGCATACAATCACATACTCTGTTACTCTGACAGGCATTCTTCTCATTGATTTGTTACTAATGAACATCAGGGTGCTGAAGGAGCTGGCAGTGCAAGGTCACTCTCTATCATCTTTGAGGAGTTCTGGCAGTTGAGGGAGGTGTCTAATTACTGGAAGAAATGCAAATATTACAGATATCTTCCAAAAGGACAGGAAGGAAGAAGTAGAGAAGCTTTTAAGGACAAAAGGAAGCATCAAAGTTTGTCTACTCTGGTCTGCTAAAAAAAGTCCCACAACACCACACAAAAAAAAAAAAAAGCTCAAAAGACATACAACTACATACACATAAACGCTGAAACTTGTCCTAGGTTTCAATTCAGTGGTTCCTACATCCAGCCTTGCTGTTAGAGAAACAAATCTGGTTAACCAGATGAACCCCAGCCTCACCACCTAATTTAGCACACTAATAACTTTTGGACTAAGCTAACAGAAATGTTATATTCCATGCACTGAAAAGCCACGACAGAAATACTTACTCCAAACAACAAGTTTGGCAGAAGCTTTGTAGACTTGTTTGCACTTATCTTGGTCCACATCACAGGCCCTTTATTCACAGCTAAAGGCTACTGTCCACAAGTATTTCCAAAAAATTGAACCAATGGTTGTTCTTGGTTGTATCACTCTAGACTTCAAGTGTGTTGTTACCGTCAGGGCTATTGCAAAGTAAATACCTGAAGGACTGAAAATAAAAGGTCTTTATATGACCAACATGTCTTAATTTTTAAACATAGGACTATGACTATTAAAGTTATAAAAGCAAAAAATAGATTTTGCTAGAGACAGTAATAGCACTAGTAAATCATCGTACATTTTACTAGGAGAAATTTCCTATTGGACATTTGCATTGTTTGTTTGTTCTCTATCTTACCACTTTTAATTCAAGGATAATCCTACAGAACAGGCATTTCAATAAGATACTGACTAACGCTTTACATGCAGGAGCAGAATAACTCTTTTGAGTCATATGTGGGCCAGTATAGTTTGGTTTACATGGCCTATATTATATGTTTTCTTCAAAACCAATAATGAAGTCATATTATGACAATTTATTGTCCTGGCTGTTAGCTATTGGTGGCTCAATGCTCAAATATTGCTGTGATAACTGCAGTATAATTTCACAGACAGGCAGAATATATGAACTTAGAAAATTAATGTACCACTTGGGAAAGCACTCCAGCCACCTCAGAGGACCTAATGTGAAGCTCTGAGATCAGATGAAGACCTTGAAGATCATCTGAGAACAGCCTCTCATCAAAGCGTTTGAACTTTTGACAGTTCCCATCCAGGACTGTCTAGAAATGGAAAGTGAAAAGAACACTTCTGAACATGCCAAAACCATGAAGAAATAATGAGCTTCATGCTAAAAATAATCCCTTCTCTCAGGGATAGTACACTGCAGGATATAGAAATCTTGTCTGAGATTTCGGGACAGGTGAACTTAAGATGATGTTTTGACTTCCAAACCCTTGGGGTTTTTTTGTGAATGCTCTTTGTGGAGTCTAAGGAAATTGAAGTTGCTTTATCTCACATGATAAGAAAGCAACTCATTCCCAGGAATGTGTCAACAAATACAAATCAAAGTGGGATGTAACCTATTCCATCATCGTTAGTATATACACAATCATTACTATATAGCTTGCTCCCTCTCTTTTTCTTGTTAATCACATGCTATATAAGTGCATTATATATAGATACACACTGTATATATAAAGCCACAATATATACACTATAGGTACACACTGTGCATGTGTATTCACTATATGACTCAAAAATAATTCAACAAATATGGAACCTGGAATCAAATAGTTAAAAACCTAGAAGTCAGATGTTGTAGAGCTAATGCTGAAGCAGGTATCTGCCTTTCCCCCAACTATGTCAATGATGTTGTCTATGTGGTACATGGGAAGAATCAGGTGTCTCAGGGGTTAAGAATCGTTCTGTAGCCAACAAATGAGGAGCTCAGAAAAGATTTAAATTCCAGTCTTCTCCTAACCTTCAGCACCTGACACAAGGATTTTGGAAACTAAGTCCCCACTTTTAGGCAATTAGCTATTCTGAAATGGCAAGTATCATGTGCAACACCTCCTCTTCCCTGCTCTGCCCTCATTAAAGATTTGCCTTTTATTCACTGTTCATGGGGCCAGAAAGAAAATGGGTAATTCAGGGAGCATTGTTAGAGTTGGTATCTTAGAAAGGTTTTTTCTTTCCTTTCTTGTGCAGCAATAGTATTTCCCAAGTGTGGGCCTCAGACAACAGAGATGTCTAACTTTTAAATGCCCAGCTATATATGAAGTATTTGTATGGGGGTGGCAGACAGGATGTGAGACTTATGGGATGCCATGCCTTTCTGGATTGGCAACTGGAAGGCAAAAATAAGCCCATTTTACCTCCCATGCTCTTCAGTTTTGCAGTTGTTTTTGGATACAGCTGGACAAAACAGTAACAGACATGTCTATTTAGGTAGCTATATCCCGCTTACGGTGATGGGGGTTCGGTACTTGTCTTAAATGCCCACAGTTCACAGAGCACTGAATGGGCTCGTTTGGCTTTGTGACAAGGCTTAGCATCCACAGATTTGATGGGTCAGTTTACTTTGAACATTCTTAGTTTAAAATATACTTTATTTTCCTGGATCATCAGTGCATTAGTTGCACCAAACAAGACTCATGTATTTATTATCTTATGGCTCAATACAAATGGGAGTGTAAAGGATAATTGCTGAGTAAAACAGACTAGTTTAACAGAAGACATCTCTGAATCTGAGGTGGAGTTATGCTCAGAAACCTGCATATCCCTCATTTGCCACAGGGTGGAAACAATCTCAGGAACTCATCTCAATAACGTAGCTGCAACAGTTTGAACGTAATACTTAAATACCATATGCTGTACTTATGAATGCAGATGCAGCTGATAGCTTAGAAGAGCTCTGAACCGAGCACATGATATGGTTTTAAGCAGCTGCCTGAATGCCTCTTTACACCCAAGAGAACAGCATGGCTCCTCAGGTGCTGTTCCAATCTAGTATTTAAATAATACACCAGTTTTATAAAATTGCATGTAAGGCCTGTTTTTCTTAATAAACTAGATTAACTATAAAGAGTCAGTGTACTAATAAGAGGAAGAAGAGCTCAGATCCACAAATGCGTTTAGGTACCTAAAGCCTCTAGGCATTTTTCTCCCAATAGATTTTGCAAGGGCAAGTTAGGACTTAAACTGCATTTCTGAGTTCATGACAGAGGTTTTGTCTCCTAAATCACTAGTTTGGGAAGCTTTTCCAATGATCAAAGACAGCTACATCTCTAAAGACAGTCTTTTAACAGTAGAAAGAGGAGACAGCATAACACACATCCGTCTTTGCCTCTACTCACTTGAATAACTGATTTGAAGAGAAGAACCTCCCGAATGCTCCTGTTCCTCCCAAATTAGGGACTAGCTAAGCTCATTTGATTCGAGGCAGTGGTCTGTGTTGCAGTGCTGAAGTTTGCTGCTGGTGAGCCAAAAAAGCGATCTCTACAGTCTCCTTTTTCCCACTTGCTGCAAAAAAAAGATTTCTGTTCTGTAGAGATGCCAACTCAGCAATTTTACAATCTCTTAATATTCAGATTGGAATGAGAGAATGTTTAGGTTTTGACAGAAATTGATCAAAAGCCATGAAATCTTGTCTGTTAAACCTGATGCATTCCCACCCCAACTCAGCCTATTTGCCTTTTTATCCGCAGCTGCCTGAAGGTACTTCCTTCTCTTCCTTTTACAAGACATAGGAGTAAAGGAGTTTTAATCTGAAAATCATGTTCAGTTTGTATTTTAGAGCGGCTGACATTTCCAGTACAACAAGCAGTGAGGTTTAATCTAGATGGGAACTTTCTCTGAGAAAACAGCAGATTAGTAGCAAATGAGCTAATCTGGAGCCTTTACAAGAAAACCTGTAGCTTCAGAACACCCCATTTTTAGGCCTTGTCTGCTCTGGGGACACCTTGCAATATTTTCCTCCCAGCGCTAACACCGGTTCAAGCCTTGCAACGTTTGCAGTACGGGGAGCCCTCCAAGCCGCTCTGCTGCCACTGGCATTTTGAGGGCTGCACAGAAGAGTCCTGGTAAATAATTGATGAGAGAGACGTGTGTTGGCAAACTCTTTTCTGCCACTTTGCCGTTCCCCTCCAGATATGTCCCGTTTCTTACTCGGTGGATTTCCACATGCATCCACAACGTAAACGCACTCTGCGTGCTGTCAGTTTAAGGCACTGCGGTTAATCAATGCCATTTCAGCACCTGGGAGCTGGGGAAGGCTGCCGGGCCCTTCTGCACAGAACTGAGTAGCTTTCCCCCGTCCCATAAAGCAAGGGAGAAAAATGGTGACATGTCATTAACAAGATCTTCTGTGTTTCGTTTTATGAGTGCCAGCTGTTCCCCAGCAATCACTCATGTAAAACCAGCACTAAAACCTAACTGTTTTGGGATGTAAGTCAAGACCATGCAAGCAGTGAGCAGCTTTTCAATTAAGGCCAGAGTGGACAGTGCCATGGCACTGTGCAGACCAGCAGCTCCCCAGGACTGGGGGTGCCAGGAGCTGCAGGGGATTGCTGGGATGGCAGGGAGGGAGCAGGGCAGCCTGAGGGGCACCGGAGCAGTCCCAGCCCTGGACATCGGGCACCTCCCTAGGGATGGGACAGGCCAAGGCTGGACCATGACATGGGCCTGTGGATGGGCCTGGCTTGGGGTGGGCCATGGCCAGGCAGGGCAGGGCTGAGGGGAGCTGGAGCCTGGCCCTGCTGCGGTGTCACTTGGGGCAGGGGCTGACTGCCCCAGGAGGCTGACATGGGGTCCTGGGCCGTGGGCAGGGTCAGAGGAGCCCTGGAGGACTGGGCAAGGGCAGGCAGGGCTGGTGGTGCCCCCAGGGGCCTGGCAGATAGAGGGGATTACTCTGGAAACTGTGGAGGACTTTTACGGTGAGGGAGACCCTGACTTAAAAAACAAATTTTCTAGCCACAGCACAGATAGGTAAACATCTCAGTGCTGCTGGAAAGCTGTTGTAAGGCCATGACACCTGGTAGTGGCTAGGGAAAAGCCTGTGTTTCCTTGGTAATAAAAATTAATGAAATTATCCTGAGTTCAGCCAAGAGGGGCCAGTCGAATAACAGCTACAATGTTAATAAACATGGAGTCAAAGTTGGCGCCATTCATTTATTTGAGGACCCTCCCCTGAAATCCAATGCTGATACCAAACTGAGCCCCTGCAAATCCCTTCTGCTACTGCTTAGAAGAATGCCAGACCTGGAAGATTGAGTATCAGACGAACAACATTCAACACGTTGCTTGAAAAGTTGCCTAAAATAACCAGTAAGGCATATCATGGCCAGGGAAGCAATTGACATCATGATTTTCTTAGTCCTCATCTCCAGATTGGGAAGGACCTTTAGTGTTTGCTACTGATTGCTATGAATCTAGCTAGTTTCAAGCCAGAAACCTAGTTGGGAGTCTTCATAGACATTCCCATTACATGCACAAAGATCACTTCATGCTTCATTCTATCAGTAATTTAGTTTGGATAAAGGGAAAGACAAACAAAAAGGAAGAACAAAAGCCCCCATGGTGGAGAGCAGAGGATCTTCTGCAACATATGCTATCCGAAATGAACACAAAATGGCAGCAGCCTCCAGCAAACACTTGGAAGTTTAAAGCTGCAACACACAGAAAACGAATCCATAATTGTTCCCAACAGTAGCAACGTAAGCCACAGCCAGCAATCACCTCAACCATCTGCTCCCTTAGTAGCAGCTCTTAATAGAGGCATGAGATTGAAAGATCCTCTCACTTCAGGCATATACTCAATTCACATCGGAAAATGGCAATAAAAATCAAGTGTTTTCTTCTGCACTTCAACACACAGGAGATTCAACAGCAGGATTATCCACAGAAAATACAAAGACAAAAATTGTATCAGTCATGAAAGTCTCTGCAGCACAAGCCCAGTCCTGTTTCACACAAATGCTGACAAAACTGATAAGCACATTTTCTCCTTATAGTCAGAATTTATAACCTGAAGTGGCTGTTATAATGGAAAAGTAAATGATCCCTTAATACTCAAATCAATCTTGTGAGAAATAACCTGAATAATGAGTTACAATTGCAAGAGATGAAATTAAGACAAGAACAGTTAAATAAGGATCTAAAGGAACAGATCACATTTGGTATGGTGTTGGGAGCCTAAATTAGACTTTAAATGTATGCAGAGACAGAAGAAGAAGGGGAGAAAATAAGGAACTGGAGCCTCAGATAAAGATGAGCCTTTTGATGAGAAATAATCAGAAGAAAAGTCAGATTGGCATTATTTGAGGAAAACTCCCCACTTCAAACAGAACTTTTGATGCAACTACCTTTTGGATCTTGGAACTATAGAAGGATTTCCATTTACAGTATATAATACTCTGAAATGCTTACAGATCAAATCAATTTGTTGCAGATGTGATTCGAAATTGGCTCTGAGAACATGCTGAAGTACAAGATGTGGAACTGAGCTAATAACATCTCTTTCGCCCCTCACTGTTTGGTGCCTCACACTGATGGATGGACTTCACCCTCACTACAGTACAATGAGAGGAAAGTATTATCCCCATTTCAAAGGAAGAGAATGGAATAGATGAGTTTTGTATAATCATCTAGGACACTAATGACTGACTGGAGGAGGAGGATATAGGATCCTGCGATAGGATCTTGACTACAAAATCAAAGCTGAAAAAAAATTAATCCCAAGAATAAGACATCTTAGTGTTTACCGTTGTTGCGTTAGGTATTGTGCTCCTTATTTTCCATCCAGGTTTAGTAAAACTTTGAGCCTATAGTCCTACCAAAAGTTGGAGCTAATGAGGATGGGATTTATCTCATCTGACTGCATATGTCTACAGTGTGACCATTTCACTAATTACTCGAGCTTTATATCCAATGGGGAAAAATAGGATATGATTCAACTTGTACTAAAGCAGATATCTAATTCAGGTCAGACTGATGTTATTGAAGTTCCTTTTCTCTCATTGACCACAAAAGGAACCTAGTGGGATTAGTTCAGATGTTACCTCAGAGACTTATTCTGCAGATGTACATGAGATGTGAGGAGTGCCTCAGGCACTGGACAGTGAAAATTAAACCCTAGGGAAGATGTTCTGGTCTGTATTTGGATTATGACACCACCACCCTACACCCCTCCCAAGTTCTCCACGTGTCTGGTCAGACCATTTGTAATTACATCCAATAATAATACAACTGAATCCCGTGCTGGGGAAATAAAAGAGGGAAAACCCCATGATCACTCAGACTTTGTCCAGAGGGTGGGGAGGAAGTGAGAGGGAGAAGTTTTGTAACCACTGATGGTAACACATAGTGCTCCATGCCAATTGTCATCCAGGTCCTCCTGCTTGGCACTTTAAATTAAGAATGGCAGAAACATTAGCAAGAACCTTAAAAAAACCTACTCTGCATTGGCAGGGAAATAAGGATGACATAATAAATCTTTACTACTCTTTGCCTATTTCCCTATTCATCCACTGTCTATCTACTTATTTATCTAGTTCTCTAATATTTGCCTATTTATATACTTCCCTATGCAGAGGATTTTTACGGAATCTCTCAGGTTATTGGTCACCTTGGTGTCTGAATACCTGTGCTAACTCCCACGATTCTGTCCTGCAGACCATATGAGAGGTGAACCGTGAGGAGACAAGGCCATTACTGAGAGGTTAAACAGTGGGAATGAGCTAAGGGGAAGTTTCAACAGATTGTTTCTGCCATGAGGCCAGTTACACCTGCTTTAAATTTTCCACATAGCTCTTTGCCACCATAAAAGTTGAAGAAATTCTTCTTTACAATGTAACAGAAAACATCAAAGAAAAACTGTGAATAAGGCCCACTACTGTACAGTTTGGAGCCGCACAGCTTCCCTTCAGGAAACACTGATTTAGAAGACCCATAATATTGCCTGCAGTATTTAGTGCTGGGTTTTACTTTGGCATCAGCTGGCATTAGATCAGGTCCTTCTAGCACAGCCTTGATTATCATGCAGAACCTGAAAGATGTTGGAATAATCAAGCTTTCATATAATCAAGGGCATATTTAAAGTATTAAATGCATACCTAGAGACACGATTGTATAACAGCTAACAGGCAGTTACAGATCATTGGCTTTGGAAAATCAAAGAGAGAAACAAATCTTTTATTTCCTGTTATTATTATTTCAGTGACATTCTGTAATCCAACCAAAGCCTTGCTAAAAAATAATTAAAGAAGTTTTTATCTTTATTGTGTTGTGCTCTTTAATTATTTTCATTGCATCTGGAGAGACTCTCCTAGCTGAGGATGATTACTAAAAATAAAAGACATTGTAAATAATAAAACAATCTTTAATAGCCATCTATTCATAAACGGTGAATCTCTAAGTACACTTGGAGGAAAACCTGGTATGCTACAAAAAGAAAACTGAAGCATGAGAAAATTTTGTGACTTTTCCCCAACAAGTTAGTGGCAGTAGCACCACTATAACGTAGACCATCTGCTTCACAGTCTTATTTTTTTCTGATTAAGATACAGTCCTGAAGTGATGCCTGAAGTAAGTCCATTCCCATTATCAATGACAGTGGTAATTCACCTAAGCCTGAAGTCTTAGACACTAACTAAATATAAATAAGTAACTTAATTCCTGCTTGCTTTTACATCAGTGGCCAAGAGTCTGTGTAGCACTGGATGAAAAGACACAAGTCATTGGATACCAGGGACATTTAAGACATGGCTTAGATTTCACATGAAAAATAAGGCTAGCTAGGTACCATATGCTCATAGCCAAAATCGTATTGAGTTTGGCTTCCAATCAGCTAGGGTTCTCAGTATCTGATGACTGTGATGCTTGAGTTATAAATGTGCCAATAAATGAAAGTGACTCTCTGGTGTGGAGGCAAAATAGCATTTCATGAGAGGTGAAAGATTTGGGGAAGAAAAAAAGAAATCTCTGCAATGTAAATGGTATTATATATACAGTTTGTGAGCATGAAAGGGACAGAAATGTACCTGCTTTGCAAAATAAATGCTCTGCATTAGAAGAGAGAAGACATCGAAGCATATGAATCAAGGACAATGTATATGGCTTGGGGATTATGGCATTAAGCTTCCCTATTTTTTCAAAAATGTCTGGGGTTTTGATAATTTTTTCCTTTGGCACAAGTTTTAGCACTGTGGAGAATATCAGGAAATAATATCATGCTTGCGGAACAATATTGAGCTCTGTGGGCTCAGAGCCCTGTTTCTTATTCCACTAATTTTTTTTTGCAGTGACCTTGTGTACTTTTCTATCTCTTCCTTTCTTAAATTCCTAACTAAGTATCCTGTGATAAGTAAGAAATACATATTGGATAAAGTCTTCAAGTTCTTCTTCTCTGAAGACTTGATATCTCAGTAGAGCAATGTAGACAAAGGCAAAACAGGTGAAGATGTCACGCCAAAGTCATCCAGGAAGTAGAAGGGTGGGATTTTGAATCCAGATCACTCACAGTCAGGCCAAGGCCCTGACAGTGCTCTCCCAAATGAACGTGTAGGCTGCTTGTGCTCTCCAGAACTCGGAGGCTAATGCTGAGGAGGACTCAGAGATTATGATGAGCTTCATAGAAATGACCCAAAGCTCTAGCAACCATTGTAGTTGAGAGTTATATATTCAAATCACACAAGCATAACCATGGGAAGTACCCAAAACCTTGACTGCAAAGGTAAATTCCCACTTTAAATGTATTGGATGTGTGTTCCTGCTGAAAGAGGTAACAACCAGGCATGCTGATATCTGCTTTTGTGAGTTTTCAGGAAAACCTCACCAGCACCATTAGCCTCTTTATGTTGGAAGCATCAACAAAACTGAAAAAAGCATAATGGTTAAAGAGGACTGAATACCTCACACATCCTCAGAAGAGGTACCTTCATCCTGGGAAGAAGACAGGTTAAATTCAAAGAACTTTTGTGACATACTACTGCCTATACAGTAGCTGCTCCGGAGTAGAGTAGATTTTAACTTTCAAGGCTTTCATTTAAGCATTTTTTTGCTAATACTAAATGTTTTAAGAAAACAAAGGCGAAAAACTTGCAAGTTGGAAATTCTCCCAGATGCTGCCATTTTCTGCCCATAGAGCAGAATTTTTTTTCAAAATACAACTGTCTTTAGTGCAATGATAACTTGAGTTCTTTTTTGTGTAAGCATTATAGTTACCATTTATTCTCTCTCTTTATTTTACTCTCACTTTTTTTAACTTTTGGTAATTCCGCACGCCCCCCCCTCCCCGCCCCCCCCAGCTTCAGTCACAATGACAGTAATTCATAAAGTCATTTGGATTACATGGGCTGTGAAAGGTTTTAATCAAATGATGAATGCAATTTTCATTTCACTCCAGTCTGTTTCTTGCAAGAAAAGGTTAGGAGCAATTTTGCAGCACATTGCATTGTAAATCCTAATTTGTGTATTTTATTTCTATTGCAAGGCTATGGTCTGTAGTGAACTTGACAGACCTCACTAGAGTCTCTCCAGAGAAAGTCATAGGACAAGAAATGGTGTAGGGTTCTACCAAGTTGCTACTTACACAATGTCCTACTATCAAAATTAATTTTGACAACTGTAGCTTCAATCTTTCAATCCTCTATTCAGGGTAACTAGGCTGAACAAATGAAGAAGTGTTTTTTATTTATCACCCATGCAATAAAAATCCTACAGGACAGACTATTTTCAAAATAGTCTGGGGAAGGAGATGGTAGAAATAATTATACAAAAATTGACCGTTCTCTTCTTGTGAAGGAATACTCGAAGGGAAGAATCAACGTCATACCATTTCTGTTAAACTTGAAACCCTGACATGATCCAGTCACATACCCACACTCTAACCCAAGCTTAATCTGGATAAACAGCTCTTGGTCAGTGTGCCCCTGATTAAAAGGATATGTAAATCTCGAGTCTGACTTCTTCCAGTGCTCTAGTGATTACAAAACAATGAGTTTAGAGTGCTCAGAGCAAAGGACAACAGTAAGCATTCCTGATGTTTTGAAAAAAACACCCTGAAATAATTTCAAAAGGGCTAAAAGTAATATGAAAAGCAGATTTGGGTTTGTGGGGAAAAAACCCCAAATCCTGTGGGATTTAAGATCAGGGAAAAAAAAAGCAATTCTAGATAAATATTAGGTAGAAGATAAGATGGATACTGTCCTTCCATTCCTGCCCATAGGTGTAGGAAGACTGCACCAAGCATGCCTGGACAGTACATGACATTCCAGAGACTACTGAATTTGAGAATAGGTAAAATGATTCCTTGGGTTCTTGGGTTTTTTAGGATGAAAGATATATCTGGGACTATACCTCCATATATAACTAAGTATAGCAAAACAGTCAAATTTCCTATTGAAACGAAGGAAAGAGAAAGAACAATATAAATTTCTGAGAATTCATGGGGGGAAATGCAGGTGATTTGAATGGGATAATTATAATTTGCGACTATTGCTGAAGAATGAACCAGAGGGGAAAAAAAGCACAGGAAAAGGTCAATCAGAAGAAAAAAAATATACCCCAAATATGGTCCCAATGAACAATTGTGTCCCTGTACAGCAATTAGAGCAATGGTTTTCTATTCAGTTTATTCACTCTGTCTTATCACTCAGGAAAAGGGAAATAAATCAGGCTGTTGCCTGACCTTTAAAAAACACTGGTTCCCAGTGAATCATCCTGCCACTGGCATCACTTGATTGTCTCCTCAGGTATCTTTCTACACATCCAGCAGCTGGCAGTAACAGAGCTATGGGCCTTGTGTTTTCATGAAGCAGCCTTTTTCCCTTGCTTCTTAAGGTAAATAAAGTATAGAAATTGGAAGCAACTGAAAGAGAAATTTATCATGTCCACTGTGCCTGTAGAAAGAAAATCAGTAACAAGAATGAGATCTGCATGAACCTGTATCTGAAAACCCAACATGGCATCAAAACATTGCTTTTTAAATTATTGAAACCTTTTGTTTCTTTCTCTTCACAGTTATTTTTAATGTGTTGTTCTGGCTTCCACACAGATAGAGTGTCCAATCACCAGAAAAAAATCTCTGTGTATTTATAGCTTGAGCTGACTCACAATGGCCTGGAAATCTCAGAGAAAGACAACTTTAGGACTGTTTCCAGAGAGATCCAAGAAATTAATGGAAACACCCTGGTCCTGTGTGTTTATCCGATCTCAACATTGAACCCTCTGCTGGATTAGAATTGATATATGAAAAGCTTTTACCATGTAAATATGACAACGAGGTAAAAGAGAGATAGTTATTCATAAACATTACAAGGTTCATAGTTAAACTATGGATGTTATGCTGGCATCTAAAACTAAGAATCTGCTAATTTTGTTGCACCATTTTGTGTCATAAACCATTGGAAGAGCAGACAGTGGCAAAGCATAAGCTGGATTCTGCTCTTATCCTCTTTTCCACCTCCGCTCTAACCATTTTGTAGGCCAAAGTAGATGATGCAGAGAAAGAAGCAAAAGTGACCTAAAATTTATTGCCTTCTCTGGAGTCAGAAAAGTAAGGAAAAACATCTGCTTTGGACCTTCAATGTAGTTTCTAGTAGATATGATGGGGTTATGCAGTTTGTGTAAGACCTACATACCTGACCTGTGTAGAAAACCATTATCTGTCCTCCAACTGAGTCTGGAGACTCTTTGGATTCTTTACTGACCGTATATGGAACAGAAATGAAAATAGGAATTTAGGGCAAGGGAAGATCAAGAAAATACAATATATAGAAGAACATAAAATTAATGCCTCTTTCTTCTCATTGACCTTTGTGACTGAACTTACTGAAAATTAATTCATCTAAGTTGTCCATTTAGGCCACCTAGGTCACTGACTCCAAGCTATCAGAAGTAGTAACCTCTTACAACTAGCAAACAGCAGTAATTTTTGTGTCCCCCCCGCCCCCCCCCCCCCCCCAATTCACTAAATTTCACTAATAATTTCACTCATTTTGCTATTCTTATCATTGCTACTTTAACCTTTAGGAGCCCTTTTCTCATTTGTAGATTAAATTTATTCATAGACAGTTCATATCTATTTATTCTCACACCAATGTTTTCTTTTAGCTTAAAATGGCTCTTCTTCTTCCCTGATCTTTATTCCCTTGGCATATTTATAGAAAATAGCAATATTCCCTCTCCGTCTTCATTTTGCTAGGCTGGGTAAGGCAAGTTTTCTTCTAGTATCTCTTGAGCAATAAATACATCATTCTGCTATTCATCTAGTAGCTCCTTTTTGCATCTGTTTCAGGTTGATTCAGTCTTTCCTGACTATGGCTTTCCGGAATTGTCGGTGTTGTAGAACATTATTACTGGCGTGATTGGAAAGTTTCTCACATCCAACATATATTTAATTGTGGGAAATTAATATCTATTTTATCCTCTTTTCAACATTGTCCTGTAATCTAAATAGCTCTCTTCCTTCGCTGGTGTTTATCCTTCTGTTTTATTCCTAGGTAGCAATCATCTGACTCCTCAGCTTGTGTTTTGCTAGGCTGAGCAGCCTACGCTCTTTTATTCTTCTTTCACAACTGGATATCCATTTTCTTAATCATTTTAACAGTCTTCCTTTTCCTTTCCTCTCATCTGAATTCATCTTTCTCGCAGGCGGTGAGACTCACTCACAGTATTCCAAACAACACCTCCCCACGACTTTGCTATTAGCACTCCCATATGCCTCCTGATATATCCAAAGAGAACATTTGACTTTTTAATGATGGCATCATACCAGTGGCTCACAGTCATTTTGGGATTGACAGATATATTCAGACAGTTTTCCTTCTCTTTCTGTTCTGGCCAGTGAGATCCCAGGGCACTGCAGAAATTCTTGGTTTTTGTCCCCAGGTGCATGATGTTAAACTCGAAACAGTAGCTCATTTTGCCCCTTTCCTATTACCCTGAACCTTCTGACATCTAATTCTTCATGCGTAATATTCCAAAGCTAATTTCTGTAGCTGGTATCTCTTGTGTTTGTGTCATTAGTTCCTCTTTTTCTATTCCAGGATCAGGATCATTCACAAAAACAATGTATCAGATTGCTCCTAAGACTGGTGTTTGAGAAAAGCCATCAGTGATTGTTTTACAGCCCAACAATTCTTGTTCTAACAGTACCTTTTTTTTTTGGTCTGACTTTCGCCACCTTCTTAATGATTTCATGCTTTTTGCTAATCTCCATCTTCCCGCACAGAACTAGTAATTCCTTACACAGCTTCATAACTGAAATCACTTACATAATTCTGGCTAGATATGATCAGATGTGTTTCTTTTGTATAGGGGAAAAAAAAAAAATCACAGAAAGAAATCAGATTATCCTGGCAGTATCTACATTTAATAAGTCCTTGTAATATCCTATTCCTCAGTCTCTTCAATGATTCTTTCTTTCTGAATTCTTAACATACTTCCAAGGTTTGACCCATGGATTTCTTACTTCCCAGTTCACTTCCCTTCTCTTTCTGCACAAAGGCATTGCATTTTCTTCTTTCCAGTTTTGTGAAGATTTCATTTGCCAGTTCTTTCAGGGTTCTGCGCTGGAGATGATCTACCCCCCTTCACTTAAAAGCATTCGACTCTTTGAGTTCAGCTTCCTCTCAAGTTCAGTTTCTAATTCCAAACTCTCGTTCCCGTTAACTACATTCTCTTTGTCTTCATGCATATCACTGGTCATATTCAAAATTGTTTACCAATGCCCTCTTCCCTCTGGCATTTCTTATACAAATTGGGAGACTCCTGAGCTTTCAGCCATACTTTTTTCCATCTGGCTAATTTTCTTCATTTACAAACCTGATGGCAATTTTTGAGAATATACTTTTGAGTGCACAGACCACTGAATTCAACAATATTTTTAAATGTGCACCAAATCCTACTTAAAGTATGTTGAGGGAAGGTTGCCTTTTGAAACGTTCCTCTCTGTCTGGATTTCCCTGGATTCTATCTTTACAAGAAGAGAACACGTCTCTTGTCACTCAGGCTCATTCTTGGGAGTGGTAACTCAAGAGGCTTATGCCCCAGAAAAAATTAATGCCAGGAAATCAATGTTAATGGCAGTTTTCCCAGCTTTAGAAAAAGACTTCTTGTGGTATGCAAATAATGGAAGTTTTGATTCACTGCCATGGCAATAAAATAAATGAATAAAAGTAACTTGTTCAGGTTTATTAAAACATTTTATTATTGTTGTTGTTGTTCTCTTTTACTCCAGTAATGCTTAAATGAAGTGAGTCGTTTTGTGTTTCAGGCTGTAAAGCATGCAATGAATGACAATGTCTGTCCTCAGAAAGCTAAGCCTGTGCCATAGTAAGGTACCTCCAGTGACTTCAGCAGGATTTGAAAATTCCTCCATGCCTTCCATCCAAATGACAAACATATCCAAGGATCTGTGGGCTGGGCAAGTACACTTCTGTGCAGGGGCATTCTGAAGGAGGAAGCTGTAGAAGGGAGGAAAGTCAGGTATAAGCAGGTGTGTCAGAGAAAAAGATAAACTTTCTGTAGCTTTAATGTAATGTAATAGTGAGTTTCATTTCTCTACAGGCTTTTTTTAATCTCATTTTAGTTTCCTCTGTCTGCTCATGGTAACCTGCTCAAACCAGTGGGAGCTCTGCAGAGTTCTGAGCACCACATGGGGCACAAAAGCCTCCAGTTTCATCAACATGTTCCTTTCCACTGACAGCACAGGAATGCTTTAGGAAATAGCTTTAGCTGTCAAGAATTAAAACCCTGTCTTATAAAACCGTTTATTTCCTTGAATCTCTGAGTAGGCTGGACATTTAATTACAAAGAAGAAAATAACCACAATGACCTATCAGCCTTTGCAATTTCCTTATCTGTGTTGATGACTTCCAGGGGATGGAATAATTTATCAGGTTGTCCAGCATTGGTAGCATATTATTCCATTTTCATCAGTGTTGCATACATGCAGATAGATAGTTATTTGAGAATGATTCTGGAGATAGGGATAAAAAATTACTTGTGTAGTGGCCACTGAACACATGTAAATGAAACTAATTATAAAGTGTATTGCTCCTCACGGACCAAATAACATCCTCTGTGGCTCCACTGGCCCTCTATGCTCATTTGTTGAAAATCTATTAATGAGAGCATATTTTAATTTGTAAATCATTATCTTCGCAGCAAATCTAGCACAGAAAGAAGGGAGGTAGCCAAACCAGCTCTATGTATGTAATCCAAGACATTGTAACTCTGAGTAAATCTGTTTACTAGCTTTGGCTTTACTTTAGAAAAAGAAAATGTATCTGCCAGGCATTCTGACACTCCACTGTTCATTTGTCTTTTACTACAAACGGCAAGCAGGCAAGCAGAGACTCCTATCATGTCACAGCACAATACCTAGATGCCAGTGTTTCACAAATGCTTCACTACTCAAGCAATTCTTTACTGTTTTGTTCTCTTAGTCCTTCCAAAACCCTTAATTTACAGCTTGTGAGGCAAGCTTTACCTGCTTTATCAGATGCGTCTTCAGGGAGGGGAAGAGCCTCGTACAAGATAGCAGCTAAAAAGTTTGTCAGCTGGTGGATTTTTTAAACCATTGGCCCCTACTGGGTAACACTGCCACTTCTACCACTAACACAGTAAATCTGTCTAGCATATGAAACCATGCAACAAAAGACAGGTTGTGACTGGGCTTGCAAAAGTATTTATATAAGTCTAGCTGTGGCAGTCCCCAGTAGAGAGACTGTGATGTGGACCTCAGGGTCTACATCTGTGGTATCTGTCATCAGCTTTCATTTTAATTTTGAGCCTGTGACTTGATCTTCTGAGACAACTCATCATTTCTCTAATGGTGCCCAGAGTTTTTAGAAATGTCTGGGGACTTGTGTTTGTTTCCTCTACATGAGCCAGGTGAGGCACTTTCAGAAGGTTGGTTTTCAAAAAGTTTATGGAAAATGACTTCCCTTTATTATTTTTCAAGCCAGACATCCAAAAATTCAGACATCCAAAACTTTAGGCATCCAAAACCGAATGTCCCTTTCAAAATATTCAGACATGTAGCTGATGATTATCTCAAATGAACATCCATCTTGCTTGTTGAAAAAAAGCATCTATGCTCAGCCATGGCAAGAAGTATGTGATAGAATTTTTCTTCTAATCGGTCACTGAATTGGGATTTGGGTTTGGATGAGGGCCATGAAAGCAATTTGAATTAATATGGTCAGAACCACAGGTTAGTATAGTCAGACATTTTTACAGTCCTCCCCAACTTCTTTAAGCATCCGGGCTCCCATTTAGCAGGGCAATTAAACAGCTTAAAATATGCATCTGTGTGTTTTGCCATAGTTCAACAAAAGACATCCCAGAAGCATCACCACAGGAGAAAAAAGGGTAGACAAATACAGTCCCCACACCTTGTGGCTTCAGATATTTTATCAATGTCTTAGAAAGATACATGCATAGTCTATATATATATGAGCGTGTGTTTGTCTATGTGTGTATACTTATCCCTGTCTAAAATTACTATAGAGCAAGCAGCACAAGAGCGGGTATCTGACATTGTCCAAGTGAGAAGCAGCATATGTACCTACCACATGGCATAGGAAGTATTATCAGCCAAGATTTCCTTTGTTAGCTAGTGAATGGTACTGTATCTCAGGAACTAAAATCTACTTTGGGGACAGGGAACAAAATAACTCAGCCTCCTCCAAACTACCTCTCTCTCCCTCTGTTCTCCCTCCTTGTCCATCTACAAGTTTCAATAATCATAACACCACTGGTGCTTTTTACCATTAACATGATCCTTTGTGCTTTCTTCTTTAATGACTCCCTTGCCACACCTCCTTATTTTTCCAAGATCTAAAGGAAAGGTGTCATTTGGGCAAATCCACTGAACAGGCACCTGCATGAAACAGTGGTTTATAACAATTAATTAAATGTTAGGATTAGTCTCACTGTCAGACAATGCCACTGCCTAATGATACACCCCTGATGTCAGTGCCAAATGATGAGTTGTCAGCAATGAAGCTGTTTGGAGTGGAGAACTTACTTACATGTCAACCAGATATGATCTCATTTGTCCACACTACTTCTTATCCCAAAGCACTGATATTTGTAAAAATACAGCTACCCACTGAGTTGCTGATATGATTCAAGCTGATGTAGACTGACACTATCAACTATTCAGCATAAGGGGAATGGAAGAATCTCTTCAAGGGTTTATCTTATTCTCATTGTGTAGGGCTATACCATCCCCTACTCACTCCGCTGGAGGAAGGATTGGCCCTATGGTAACTACTCCAAAGTCACCTGGCAGTTTGGGATCAGCTCTCCTGTTCCTAGCTTGGACTATGGATGGTCTGCTGTGATTCTCCTCAAGCATGACAAGGTGTTAATTAAATTATTTATAGATCTCCCCCAGCTTTATCAAGGGGATACGTCTTAGTGCATGGACTGTGATGAATTGAACAGCTTTTGTGAAGGATGAATGCAAACAAAGGGAACAGATAAAATATTGGGAGATGAAAAAAGCCCAGTGGTACAATACTGAAAAGGGAAATATTGAATAAAGTGTTCCTGCCACCCATATGCTAGCTGAGGAGAAGCACCATGAAAAGAAAAAATAAAAAAGAAAAAAAAGTAAATATGTGTAACAAATTGCTCTGACACTCTGACACCTTGGCTGAAAGCAAGATAATTTATACGCAATAAATCATATTTCCAAGGAACTGAAATTCTTGCGCTTGTGCTAGCTACGTGCTGGCTGCCATTATGGTAAATCATTGGTTAAATCCAGAATTCAAAAATTGTAGTTTGTTTGCACCTTCTAGCCAATCATAAGTGCTGCCTTTTAGCTCAGCTTCCTAGCATTTCCCTTTCGTGGTGACTGCTGCTTTGTTGCATATCCAAGAAAGTGCTACCTGGGAAAACTCTGGAGGCAGTGGAAGGTGGAAGAGTGGTCCAAAGCCGTCAGAGGTCCATTGAACACTGATACGTTAATGGACAGAATTTTGTGTTTCTTGTTCTTAAAGCTACATTGTGTAATGCTCACCTGGAGTGTGCATAGAACACTAAATTTGTGACAAATCTGAGAAACTATGGTGGTTGTTTTCATTCCTATTGAAGCCCCATTTTATTTTATCCAACACATTGTTTCAGAGATGACTGGCCTGTCCTTCACATGGTTATTGCCTGCAGCCAGGACCATTTAGTTCTAACAAATATCCTATTTCATGCAGGAAACACCTAAAGCTTATTACCCATTGCTGGCTGCATAAAATTACAGGCTGTCAGCATGTGTTAGATGAATCCATCTGGAGAAGATAAAAGGTTCATAATTATATTTCACAGAGGCTTTTTCATTTGAGGTAGGTCTTCCTTGCCCAAAGGGTGGTCCCTCTTCTATTATTTATTGCAGTATTCTGACCCTTGTCTTTTAGCAGGACAAAGAGACAGAAGAACTGAAAAATAACAACAAACTTTTAGTCTGGATGGAAGCAAAGAGTATTAATGCTCCTGGGGAGAAAATCCTTTTCACAAACTTTACAGAAAAGTAGGAAAAAGTAGGAAAAATACATTTCCTTGGAAAGGAACCTCAGACCTACCCTCATTCATGTCAGTAGGTCTGAATGTAATGATTAATGAATACTAATACCCCTTAATATATCTTTGGGAGCATATATAGACAATAAAATTGTCTTAAATTATGTTTACTCCCATTTCAAGAGCCTTTTACTAAGGAAAGAAATGTAAAGGTTCTGTACAGTGATTAACAGTTCAGCTCTGTATGAATTTTCCTATTTACTAGTGGGAAGAAGAATGGGACACTTGGATTAGGACTTCTGAGAATTTGAGTTAAACCATCAAGTATATGATATTCACTACGCAGTTCATCATAATCATAAGACTATCTAGGTGCCGATGCATTAGCAAAGATCTCAGCTTTGTTTCATCTAGACGTGAAACCATTCTGCTTGTTTTTCTATTTCCTTCAAATGGAGGTGGAAGAATCACTTTTTGACTCACAGAGACTTGGAAACGGGGAGACTCTAAGGTGTAAAAATGTAGCTCTAATTCTTGGAAGCAGAGATCATTTTTCCATTCTGCAATCCTTTTAATCCCACCCACCCACTCACACCTTGCCTGCCTCATCTCTTTTCTACTCCATTAGCTCCCTTTCTTATGCCACAGGTAAGGATATAAAGCCATATTAGGGTCCTAGGAAGTCCTATCCATAATATCTATGCAAAATACATAGATCACACTAAATAAAGTTGGTTAAAAAAAAAAAAAAAACAAAAACAAAAACAAAAAACCACCCATGAAAGGCACACAATTCCTCCCTACCAGATATGTGAAGCTGATATATGTGCAAATCATGCCCAAGTCATTTTAAGACAGGAGCCTTGGGTCAGTTCTAATATGCGTAACAAACAGCAGATTAAGCATAAGCCTAAGAGGAGAAAGGCATTTGCAGTCCCTCGGGCAGGAGGGTAAAATAATTGCTACTGAGAAAGCTTTTTAAAAGTATGAACATTTTAACTCCACCGCATATGATAAAGGAGCCATGGAGACAGGAGAAACCTTCCTTTCCAGACAAATGCTGTAGAAGGGGATTTACTTTTTTTTACAATTAAGCAATACTGTCTCCAACGGAGAGGCAATGTGGGGTGACAGGAAGGGTATTATCCATTATTCAGGCAAATGTATGAAAACAGGAGGAGGAGGAGTAGGAAGAGTGTGTGGGTGTGAGTACAAGACATTGTGCACATAGCATTTTATGGCTCTGAGAGACATCCCAATGCCGTGATTAGCACATAGTCAAGAAGTAAAGGGGTTTGAAGTAAACCTCTGGCTCTGTCCCTGACCTCCAGTGTGCTCCAGGGTCCCACATAATGACAACCACCCTACCCAGAGCAGCATTGGCATTCATCTGGGGAAGCGGGTAAAAGCTTCTTTGAATTCAGTAAATGAGAACGTATTCAAAATGGCCTTTTTTTGACCAGGTCTGCCCACAGGCAGTTAGTGGATCAGAAAGAAAAAGAAAACTGCATTTGTAAGGTAACTACTGTTGCAGGGGTTTGTGTCACCTCCACTTGGATCACTAGATCCCCACTTACCCCACAAATGGAGAGGAGTGAATTACCCTCGTGGGGAGCCATACAGCACTCCTTATTTACTGGAGAAATCCCTTCAAATTTCATGTTAGAATTTGTCATAATTCTGCAGAATTGGAGCCATAATGCTTTGCCATAATACTTCATACTGCCAGAACTGAAGAAAAGGCACAGGCCTGACTCTGTATCTTATTGAACATCACAGTTAGCCCAGGATAACACACCTAAGTCCAAGCAAACTGCCCTCAAAAGCAGTCATATGTTAGAGTGGAGAAATACCTCTTGTGCATTTCTAATGAAGATATGGGGTCTAATCTGATAAGGTCATGACAAAGCATGATTTCATTTTTGTCTCACCATGTGCTTTAAGAATAAGCCCCTTTCAGCAATCTGAAACATGAAAAAAATAGATTCTATTAGTATCATTTTGATTTATTTAGAAGAGGAAACGTGGGATGGGAGCAGCCTGTGGGAAACACAATGCAGCAAAGAACAGAGCTGGCCAAGAGCAGTCTGTTGCTGGTGAGCAGTAGGACACAATGGGGCATGCCATATAAACTGTGTTCAGTACACCATTTACTCTCTAGATCTCCACACGTATTATTAACAATGCTCCCAGGAAGTCTGTCTCTTTTCCTCCAGCAGTTGAAGAGGCCATGAGGTTTACACTGTAACCTGGGCAAGTGGGACCTACATAAAGTGTCTGTAGTATGGTTCAGTCCAAGAAATCTATTCTACTGAGTACAATACAAATACTGTTTAACTAAAGCACTAGGCATGTAACTGGTTGACTCTCATACTCCCTTCTTGCTCTTAATAGCTACCAAGGGCCCATAGACACTCAGGAAGGGGAACAGAATTGCAAACAAATTGAAATTCATAGTCACGTGGGTATAAATTAAAAAAGAGGTCAAAGAACAGTAGCACAGCAGCCCTCCATTACAATCTACAGATACTGTTTATGCCTCATTAAAAGGACTATATACAGATTATAATGGCAAGAGGGCCTAAACCAGAGCTATTTTTCTTCTTTTCATTTCAAGGCTATGACCCTGGACTGTTCAAAAGCCATTGTCAAGGTGATAAGGAGGAAAAAAAAGCAAGATGTACCAGCAGAGAACTAGAGATGAAGATTTCAAATGCAGCAGAGAATGGAAATAACTTTTATGATTTCCTGTATAAATAGTTTTCTTGATTCCTTTTTTGCCTTCATAAAAAAGGCAAATTTCTGCCACTAATCCAACACCAGCCCACTCAGTGGCTAAATTACCCATAGGTTCTCGCTGTTATGCTGACTGACACAAGCATCTTTCACTGCTAGATGCTGTGGGACAGCAGGTGAGACTTTCCTAAAATTAACAGAGGTTCAGGTTCATTTCACACCACTGAAAAACTTCCATGACGTTACTAGTGTCATGCTAGTTAAACTGATATAAATTATATCATAATCAAAGTCCTGTTCATTAAATCAGTGAAAATCTCTCTTCTGATTTATTTGGATTTTTGTTCCGACAACAAGTTTATAATCCAGAAAACTCTTTGAAGACCCATGAATTCAATAGTGCCATAGAGATAGAAAATAATTATTTACTACTATAGTAATATGAAAAATTATGATCTTTGATACATTAATAATAGCAGCTCCCTTGTGCTTTAATCATTAAGAAACACACACACTAATATCAATTTTCACACACACTAATATCAATTTTAAAAGGTCATAACAGAAATTGTTAAACAAAAATGAATTACAGTTTTAGGATACTCTTTAAAAAGAGATGTAGCCATATTGGAGACAGACAGAGAAAGCAACAGGAATTGTCAGAGGTTTAGAAATAATAACCTATAAGGAAAGACTGAGAGGAAAGATTGTCTAGGTAAGGGAATAATAAGAGGAAATATGGAAACAGTCTGCAAATATCCAAGAGGATGCTCCGAAGATAAAGGGTATTATCTCTCTTCCTTGTCCATGAGATTAAGACAGGAAGTAAAGGGGTTTAAAATGCAATAAGGGAGATTCAGGTAAGACATTAAAAAAAACCTTCTAGTTGTAAAGCTCGTGACTCACCAAAGTGGGTATGCAATCTCCATCATGAGACTTTTTTAAGAACAAGAAGGACAAACTTGCCTTAGATAATTACAGTTAATGTCACTGTAGCAAGCACATGGGTGATATGTCCTATCAAGATTATTTTTAACTCCTCTATTGTGATTTGAAATTCAACCTTTTCTATTTTAACAATAGGATTTTTTGCCTTTATTTTTCCTTTATTTACTTTCTTTGACAAAGAAGAAAATAAAAAGCAGTTTGCCTATTGAAAGATGGATTATTTGTGTCATAATTAAGCAATAGCTCCTTTGGATCAAACTTAGAAACAAATTCCTGGTTTGGAAAAATTACTGAGTACTACCTCAGCATTCCAACTCAGTTTTATTATGGGAATCAATCTTTTTAAAGATACTATTAAAAACAGCCATACAGTGGACGAAGCAATCAGCTAGAATAATTGTTCAAATAAGAAGCCATACCCAAAACACAATGCCAGAAAGTTCTAAAAACAGAAATTGTTAAACAAAAATGAATTACTATATGTACAGACTTTTCCATCACTTAAATCTTGGCGTATGAGAAACAGGTTTGGACTTATCATCTATGTAAAAGAGAGTTTCACCAGACATATGTAGACAAGAGAATCTTTACATATCATTCAATACTCTATTTCTCCTGTACTGTAAACAACTATCTGCTCCATGGATGATACTTGAGTGTGGGGAAGAGTTTGGAAAACATTGTTGCTTAAGGGTTTGTTGGTTGGTTTTTTGTTTTGTTTTGTTTTTCCCCATGTCACACTTGCTTATACTGGTCACGACCAGATGAAATAGCAGTATTCAGATCCCACATGCTCTTGACATTTTTGTCATGAATGCAAGACACAAGTTGCAAAAGACTTAATATTTCTTATTGGGAGACCAGTCAGCTTTGAATTAGGAAGTTTTGATTTAAACCCAAAGGAACAGCCAATAACAGAGTATAAACAGTACTACAATACACTATGTGGTCAATCACATAATATGTAACTCAAAAAATTCATACAAATGCACTGCAAACCACCTATGGGCTACAAATAGTTCATTCACATTAAAAAATGAAAAGCTGCAAGTTACAAACATGATAGAAAAAAATGGATGTTAGTTCATGGATGATGTATTAACCCAGACACTGGCAAAAATCATAAAACATAGTTGGGTAATTACTACTCTTCATTTTCATAGATTGTATGGTGTCAAAAAGATTGTGAACCTGGGTTGCAAATTCAGCCACAGAGAATTGCAGGGATCAAATGGCATTATTATGTTTCCACAAATGGAGGAGAAAAGTGAGGGGAAGAAATGTGGAAAAACTCTTTAAAAAAACAACCTCAAATAACAGGATACTTTAACTGCAATTCAATAAAAGTAATTTTGCAGCTAAGACAAAGTAATGACCACATTTTTGAGATTTGTAATACATACCAGGAGCTGGGCCCAAGGGCAGTGCATACTTACTATTGGGAGTGTGTATGCTCTTTCAATACACATAAAATATTATAAAGTTTGATCTGACACAGTCAGCAGACAGTCTGCACATTATGTTGTTACAATGAGTCTAATTTCAAGAACAGCTCAGAGCGAGAAGTAAATAAATAAACTAAGGAAATAAATAAAATAAGGACTAAGTAGAACAACCAACCTTTCATAGAAAAAAGAGGGGAAAATCCAGTGTGGCTGTCAGGAAGACCAGCTGTATTTCTGCAATATCGTCTTCATTTCTGAAGAACATCCCACCTGGCAGAAGTCAAGGGTTGAAAAATGTCAACAACAGGAAATAAACAAGGGAGAGAGAAATTAAAATGTCTGTGACCATCAGCAGCTGTGGAAAGAGTAACTGAAATGTGATGCTTTTCTGCAAAGGGCATCTGGGTATGGGCTAGCAACTCCTGCTAGTTTTGGAGGGTGGGCCCCTGAGCTTTTAACATGATAGGGGACAAGGTGCTGTTGAAAACACTGATACTATGCAGAGCCTCCTGAAATGAGTTCCTATACCCGTCCCCAGTCACCCAGGATCTAAGAACAAGATGTTTCTCATAAAGATTGTACAGATAGCTGCTCTGATCCAGATATTGTGCTTTTGTGAGATGGACTCAAAATGCACTTTGGTTCTTTGTGAGCCCTCTTCCAGATGTGAGACAATGGCATGGGGTAGTGAACCTGTTTTACAAAGGGACTGAAAGCAATCCACACTTCTATACATTGCTAATCTTCTGAGAGTCAGTGAGTGGGACCGTCAGCTGCCTCCTCAAAGAAAAAGTTACCCTCTGAAGCCTTTCACACTGCACTCTTCTGGCCATTTTAAACTGCATCTCAAACATCCAAAACAAAAACGTAAACCCAACATTTCACTCCTCAAGTATGTGCCTTCAGTTTTGGAGAACATTTCTGAGCTTAGGCCATCAGACAACCTGACTGAGTCAACTGCAATAGGGCATCCAAAAGGCATGAAGAAATATCTCTTTTACTACCCAGACAAAATGTAGCCATCAAAGGAAATCCTGCTGTGTTTGTATCAGCTTTTCTGGAGGAACTGAAATATATAGAAATGAAGTGACTCAGAAGTCTCTGAGTTTAAATTATGCTTGTTAGGCATCCATAAGTATCTTCTCCAAAACTTAAGGTTGAATTGGCTTCCCCAGGACTAAACAGGCTGGTGAGTGTGTTGCACCTTTTGCCATGTTTCACACATTTAGGTGTTCCATAGGAGCTGAATGCATTTTTGTTGTCTCTTGGCAGGAAGAGAGTCTAAGTTTTGTATTTCAGTTGTTCACTGGAGAGATTGAACCCTTGTAAATCAAAATACAGAATTTACCAAAACTAAGCTTGGTCTGAAATTGCCATTGAATCATGAAGGACTACAAGCAAAATTTAAAGCAGAGACAAAAGGTTGCAAAAGAAGATATGAAAGAGTTGAATGAAAAAACGTTTTCCAAAACCACCTGGGCTGGTACAAAGTGAATGACTGATCCAATGGAGAATTTGCTATTGACCTTAGTGACAACAAATCTTGACTTCCCTGCTGTTCAACTTAACCACTTTTTAGGGAAGCACTCTACTGGGAAAAAAATATTCAGAGGTTACAGAGAGACATTGATTTCTCTCAGTTCTTTCAGTCTGACTTCAGAAAGACAAATGGTAAAGGTGTTGAATAGACAAACGTAAAAGGAGTACATAGACTAATGCGTAGAGCTACCATTGCTCCCCACATCAGGATACACTTTTCAGGTTTATTACTGGCCAGGGTAAATCATGTAATTTGAAATTCAGAAATTACCCACCTATCAGTCATGCAGTTTTAGGACTTGGAAAAGAAAGTCACAGCAGGCAGAAGAAAATTACCTTAGGCCTTTTCAAAGTCTAAGACAGTTTTAACGCAGGTTTCAAAGCGCTCTGGAAATTCCCCCTGACCCAGCAAACATGAATAGGTAGGATGTTTACAGACAGTGACTGCTGGCTGGGGATAAGACAAGCAATTGTTCCTCACCTTATATCTTGCCCTCCAAAACCTGTCATCTCACAGTACTAGAAAGCTCTGAGCTCCATTATGCTTAAATTGCTCTATATTACTACATCCCACTGCTGTTTGAGGTGGTTTGTTATAGTTACACTCCTGCCAGGCAGGTATAAGGAAATAAATGATACATTTTGATACAAGGCTATTTTGCTGAACTGGATGGATCAAAGAACGGGTAATAAATTTCTTTTTTCTCTTCTAGGCCACTGGTGCAAATCCAGTCCAGTTCAATAGTGACCAGAAGTTACTGCCACCTGACAACAGAACCGAATCCATGTGAAATTGATTGGCAGTTCTTAGCCCAGCTCCTAATGACTTGGTCATGAAATCACCACCACTTCTGACACAAATTGGCCCCAATGAAGCTGTATTAGCACCAGCACCCAAGGACAAAAGGGGTGGAACGCTCCTTCTCTTTTTATGTGCCAGGTAGAGTCAAGTAACATTTTTCATTTAAAAAGCTTTCTTCATAAAGAAAGTAGTTTTGTCGAGACTGAAACTTTTTTAAGGGAAATACAAAATTCAACACAGAAATTGATCTTTTTATGGGAAGTGTCAAGCTGAAACATTTTTCTTTTTATCTTAAAATGTTGTTCTGCTTTGAAATTTTAGTTTTAAAAAACGGAAAAGAAATTACATGTTATGATGAGTGTTTAAGATGACAGCTAGGGTGGGATTCATTTTACCTAACTTTAGACATCCATAGTGTAGGCGTCAACCTCAGAGCTAGTCACCCCAGGTTTCCTTTATAGTCAATGCAGAGAAATAGGTACATTTAAGGTGTGATTCATCTGACCTATTTTAAATATCTACTTTAAGATGAATAATTTTTTTTAAAATGACTGTCTGTCTCCACTGACTATGGTATGAGACTACAGAGGCTGTCTCAAATGGAGATCTAGCAGAGACACCTACTACTGGTCAGATGAGTCCTCTCCCAGTTGTCTAATTCTTTATTACATGCCATTGCTTTTCAGCTTTTTAACACTGAAAACCTTAACGAATAAGATGTTTTCAGTTGAAATAAAAGGAAAGCTGTATGTTGTTTCAGAATTTTCTTTTGAAGAATAAACTTCTTTTCCAAGCCAATTCAAAATTTTAAGTGGAAAACCCTGTTACCTATGTATGAGGCTGAAAATATTCTAAGGGACATTTTAGTAGGTAAGAAGGGTGAAAAATCATAAGCTGTCTGAATCCTGTGTCTAGCATCTCATCAAATTGCTTCCACTTACAACTACTGAAGTCAACAGAAAAGCTACAAGGCAGTTCTGTGGGATGGATAATTCAGCCATTTTGCTTTCCACTCAAAGCTGCCGTGAATGAAAGGGGAGGGAACAAGACAGATAGGATAGCAGAAAGGAGAGATAGGAACAGGTGGGACTGGTCATGGGAAGCATGCAGTGGGTGGAGAGAGCATAAAGAAATAGATGTTGTAAAGCGTGGCTGAAAAGAAGAAGGGGCATTTGTGAAGGAGTGGAGAATGTCTGAAAGGAAGGAAGGTGTAAGAAAGGGCATAGAAAGGGTAACAAAAGACGAGGAGCTGTAGAGACATTAATATTTTGCATAAAGTTAAAAAAATCCAAAATGAGGATCAGTGTTTTCTCACAGTTCTGATCATCATTTCTTACGTTGCCAGGCACACATCAGCCAAAGTAAAGAAGCACTGTGGATCCTGCCCTTCCCTCTATATTTAGTGTACCCCCATTCAGCTCCAGAGCTGTTCACAGCCCTCCTTCCTCTCTCTCATCTTATACGTCCACAGATCCAAACCTTTTTGATGCAGACCTTTGGTTGCATTGGACTCTGTCCAGGTTCAGCCACACAGCTGGGAATATAGCTCATTTCATTCAGCAGAGCCAAGTATATTAATGAAAACAAATTTACATTGATTGCCTCTGAGCCTAACACACAGACTTCCTCCACCCCTCTGCCTAACAAAGCTGTGAAGGAGATTTTTGACTTGCCAATAATCTCACAAACAAATTAGCTTGATTTTAACTCCATTACTCAGGCTAATCTCTCTTGGATTTCCTAGCATTTACATAGGAAATGGTTCGTTCATTATAGATGGTGTGTACGCTTAGCTTTTGTAATTCAAGGAATGTGTTAGGTGGTTTGTGGTGACATTTTTCTTAATAATATTCAGCACTGGAATGTCTTTCTCCAACTACCATTCTCTTGGTGGATGCACATTATTTAGATTGAGAGCAAGAAACTCTCTCAGGTGGTTTGCAGGTACAAGAGAAAGTAACTGCTGAAAAGGTTAGGAATAAAATTGAGCTGTGCCTTTGCCTAGAAAAGAATCCCAGACTGATAATAGGGTTTCATGCAATTACCTTTTAGCAATCTTCAGTTACCTTCCTCCCCTTATCCCTTTTCTTTCAGCTAGGAGAAAAAATGAAAATATAGGAAGCTGTGCAGTGGTTCGAAGTCAGACCAGGAACAGGAAGAAGTTTTAGGCATGTCTTTAACACTGATTCACCCTGCAGCTTCACGCTAATGCATATCCTCTGTGCTTCCATGGAACAGGTCTCCTAGGCGATGTCAAATGAACCACGCTTCTGATCCTGCATTCAAACCAGACTCTGCTACAATCACATTATTACTATGCAAATTCGCTCTAAAAGGCAGTCTCAGCCTAGATTCCTGACACCTCATTGCTTTAGAGATAGGCTAAACTTCCCTTTCTTACACAGTCAAACAGTTCAGTGAGTCGCAAAACAAGGGGGCTGTAGACATCCCAGACAGCCTCCTACCTCCATGTTTTCTTTCCTGAGCTCCAAAGAAACTATGTGGATATGCAATATTTTGGTCATGAGCCATTGTGTCATTTTGAGTTCTTTCACTCCTTCCCTTGTCCTGCAAATGCACTTGTCTCCCAAATCCACAGGAGAGTGATACTAATATTTAAGTACAACAGCCAGCATTTCTGATGTTGTAGCTTCTATGACTTGGCAATAACTTCCTTTCCTGAAAGCAGAGGATACGAGCAAGTTCTCTGGCACAGACTGCCTTTTTGTTCACTTCTGTCATTCCCACACCAGAGTTTTTCAGCTCTGCACTGTCCATTCAGGAACTGATCTTCACACTGCACAGAAGGAATAATGGACATGCGAAAGTTCACCTGGGAAAGATGCATGCTTTCCTCTAGCAATGAAATAAAACTAATTAAAAGATTTTTGTGGGTTTTTGCAAAAGAAAAGGGGTAGGGGAGAAGGAAAATCTTCTCGTTACTGCAGGAACAGATAAAAGGGAAATTCTGTTACACAATTTCATTACATCCTTCTTTCAAAGCCTCAGTAGACAATACAGAGATTCAACCTAGATTATGTTTAACATTTAAGGGCATGACAGCACTATTGTCAATTAATGCTACAGAAGATAAGTGCTGAGAGCACTGCTTCTGGCCTGAGTTTTCCCTGGTGCCTTTGTCTTGATCTGCCTCTGTTGTGTCTGTTGAAAATTCAGATAAACCAAGAAATCAGGATTAAAAATTAAAAAAAAAAAGGAAGAAAGCAAGCCAGCAACATACAGGAATCTAGCTTGAGCCAAAACCTTCTCAAATTCAGTTTAAGATTTGTTTAGGCCTTTACCCCAGCCTGGTACGTTACTCTGAGTTTGTTCATTGTTACGCAAAGCAATCTCTTTAAAGAGACACCTTAGGTGGGAATCATCTGACAAAATGCAGATCTTTCCCAGCATGAGCTAGCCTGGTATACTCCTCTTGCAAGAAGAAGCCTGGTACATTTGTTATGAATTCTCTCCTGAACTATTCGGCTAAATTAGGTCAGATTAACCACATACTCAGAGTAACTAGTTCACAAATGGACATCCATCTTTCAGACGTCTAAATACAGAGAAATCCAGCACAGTGCATTTGCTCTTCACTCCAGTGAGGGTAGATTTACAGTAGCTCGTAACAACATACTTGTATAAAATCACTTTAGCTGTCCTTAGTTACAGTAGTCACAAATATGTCAACACAAGTTATAATACAGACTTTAACCAAAAGCCCCCAAAGTGTTCATATGCTGCCTGTTGACACACACTGAAGCCCATATTGCTATATCTTTGCAGATATCATTACCCATATTAGCTAGATCACAACAGCACAGCTATGATAGCAAGTTTATACTAACATCTTTTTGCTGGTTGGATAAACCCCCCCGGTGGCTTGCAGGGAAAAACAAGTATCTTTTTCTTCAACAAGTTCAGAGGGTATCTAGCGCTTTGTTTTAGTTGGTATAGCTGGCAGTAACTAAATTTGCATGAAGATACAAAGAACAAGATAAACAGGAAATCTTGTTATTCCCATCTCCACAATTAGGCTTTAAAGCCATTAGAGTGATCCTGTCTCTCTTTCAGCCACCATGGATTCTGGCCACTTCCCAAAAAGATGAGCATCACCCTCATCCCTGGGAGACTATCACCGATCCAAACCTACAATCTCAGCTGGTGGGGGGGGAACTAAACAAAACAAAAACATCACACAGAATTAATTAGAAGTTTGGAACACAATCTGCACCTGAGAATCAAATGAAGGATCTGCTCATATACCATTGGGAAAAACCGTTGATCACTCTGAACAGAAACCATTCCCTCTCCTGGAATCAGAAGTGCCCAACTTTATGACACATTGACTATAGTTAGCACAAATCACTTCTCCTCCAGCCATGGTGATAAAAGTATGTGTGGGGGATACTAAATGTACCTGGTGAGTTATCTGATGGCTCTAGAAATTGGAACAGGATGTATGTTGCTCTTTGTACAGCTAAATGTGCTTCATTCCTTTAACCTCTTTTCCTCTCTTCTTTCACCCATTTTCTACACACTTTTTTTCTTTGAAGACACACAGATTTGCTTGAATGCAATTGTTCTCTGCAAAAAGTTATATCATGAGAAACATTTTCAAACAAAAGAAAATGGAAATGTTCATTTGGTGTGAATTGCAATTTTACTTCCAAAGGTCATTTATTCATTTAAAAATCCATTCTAACCACCCAGCTAATTTTACTTTCTTTCACACTCATACCAAATCAAACTATTACCTAGAGTTAAATAAAGTTACTTCATTGTGATTTTTTTTTTTTAGTGAAAAAAAAACCAATCCACCTCTTTCAGCTGCTGTTATTTCTGGTGTCTCACTCCTGCCCAGCCTCACTATAAACAGGAGCTGAGTGCCTTCTAAGAAAACCCATCAGTTACCTTTTCTTTGTGTGCATCACACCATGTCTTTGTGTGCATCAAGCCATATCTTTGTGCTGCCTTTGGGTAATCACTACCACAAAGCGATCATTTTCATTCATGAGAAATTATACCTCACATCAGCCGAGGTTCTGTAACAGGGAGACTGGTTAATGTACATGCAAAAGAGGCAGCACACCTCAGCGAGGAGAGCACTAGAATTTGCAAGCCTTGAGTTCTACCACTCACTCTTTATGCAGTTTGTTGAGGTACGGCATGTACCAGTTTCCACATCAATGAATTGGAATGGCTGGTATTTTATTTCCTTCTTAAAATATTTTGTGATCTTACAATTCAAAGTGCTAAACATAGAAAAAAAAGTAATCCTACTAACAATGATAATATTTTTGTACTACCATGAGTTTTCTTGTTGTGTTTTTTCTTTAACTGGTTAAAAACTACATACAGATACTGGCTCAGGACATTTCAGACAATCAGGATGATCATCCATAAAAGAAATACTGGTATAGACTTAAAATAAAGGTAATATTAATAGACTAAGAAGGCTAGATAATGTTGGAAATTAGGTAGTATGTTAAATTCCAAGAACACGGAAAATGAGAGTTTCTGAGCTTGAAAGATGGTCAATACAGAAGTGTCCTAAAGGTCAATATTGGGACCAGTGTTTTTGACAGAATCACAGAATCACAACATCACTAAGGTTCGAAAAGACCTGTAAGATCATCAAGTCCAACCAGCTACAAATGGTCTCTGATATCCAGCCTACATATTGCTTTCCACAGTAGCTGCTTGTCATCCTCCATTCAACTCTTTAGTTACCTCCTTCTAGAGGGCTTGGTTTTCGTTCTTCAACTCAGTCGGAGTGTTACTTTATTCCACAGGTTGCTCACTGAAATCAATGGCGCTCATCACAGAAAGTTATTCTTTAACATAATGCACCTCGAATACTGTGTTTGGTTTTGGGCCCCTCACGACAAGAAGGACATTGAGGTGCTGGAACATATCCAGAGAAGGGCGACAAAGCTGGTGAGGGGTCTGGAGCACAATTCTTGTGAGGAGCAGTTGACAGAGCTGGGGTTGTTTAGCTGGGAGAAGAGGAGGCTGAGGGGAGACCTTTTTGCTTTCTACAGCTACCTGAAAGGAGGTTGTGGTGAGCTGGGTGTTGGTCTCTTCTCCCAAGTGACAAGCGACAGGACAAGAGGAAATGGCCTCAAGTTGCACCAGGGGAGGTTTAGATTGGATATTAGGAAAAATGTCTTCACTGAAAGGGTTGTCAGGCATTGGAACAGGCTGCCCAGGGAGGTGGTTGAGTCACCATCCCTGGAGGTATTTCAAAGACATGTGGATGAGGCACTTAGGGACATGGTTTAGTGGTGGACTTCGCAGGGGTAGGTTTACAGTTGGACTTGATGATCTTAAAGGTCTTTTCCAACCTAAATGATTCTATGATTCTATAAACAGGAGAGGCAAGAGTGAATATGAAAAAATTATCATGGCTTTTGCCCTAAGAGGACAAAAAAATTGCCCTGGTACAAAAATATGCCAAAATCTGAATACATCAGAAATACATAGGAGAATTTACCTCACTGTTCTTTTGTCCTTAGGACAGCTATGGTCAAGTCATTCCTGTACTTGTGTGGGAGATCTGTAAAATAAAGTCAGCATTGGGCTCCAGGATTCCTGCTCAGGAGAGCATATGCACCTAACAGAAAAAAACAAGAGCATAGCGGAGTTTAAGATTCAGTATTTTTTTCTGAATGGAAGTAACCTGCTGAATCATGGCCTTATATTAAGCATTTAACCTATTGGCTGCCACTCTGTTGTAAAATAAATTCAGATACATGCTGGTAGGACAAGCTCCTTGCATCACCTAAGGGAAAGCTGCAATGAGATTCTCTATGATTCTTCACAACAGAGGTTTCTCTTGTCTCATTTTGCTATATTTAATTCCTCAAATCAGAAAGAGAAGGAAAAAGAAAATATTTTTTTTTTTTCCCTCAGGTTTACTGAGCTTCAGAGAATGCCTGGTCTGGTGTCTCTTGCTTTCCTTAGGATTGCCCAGATAGCTCCTTTGAAATGGATGTGTCTAATTTTAGAACAAGAAAAGGAATTAAAAAAATAAAGAGTCTAAAGCAAAGTGACTTTTTCCTGCAAGCTTTGATGTGTTAAAATTCTATGGCAACATTTTTCTCTCTTTCCCTTTGCTTGACTCTCTCACTCTTTTTTTTTTTTTCCCCACAGAGATGCGTGTGTGTTAACTTAAAATTAAGGAAGTACAGAGATGTATCTGATGAACAGAGACTGCTCTCTGGTTGGTTCAGCTCTTAGCATGTAAAGAACACATTTGCTTTATTGTTTTTCTGTGGCCAACCTGAGAAAAAGATATGTTAAAACCACTGTAATATCATATTGAACTGGAGTAATGGGGAAACATGGGGTGTGAATTTCAGGTTACCAAGGGGTCTGCCTGTGGAAGTGAAAGAATGAAAAACATGGGGTTTTTTCCTGTTATTAGAGCTGTGTGTGTTTTGGTTGGTTGGTTTTTAGATTAGCTGTGTTCTTGCTATATATATGCTAATTTTTAAATATTGAAGCTTATGATGTGTCCAAATGATCTGCCAATTCACATTGCCTTCAGACACAGATAACTTTCCCAAATTCTTACTTCATAATTTTCCAAACAAATGGTATATTCCATTCTGGAATTAATTAAAAATTTTGTCAAAGCTGAAACTGAGACAGATGGACAAGCAGATACATTGAAAGGTAGAAAACCAGAGCTGTACAAGTAGGATGAAAATTATTAATTTATCGAATATGTAAGTATCTCAAGACTAATCACTGTAGTTTTGCTATGTAACTCAGCTTTCTTCTGTTTAATACAGCACAAAGGGGTATACGCAAAGAAAGTAATGAAGTATTTTAAAAGTAAAAAGCTGTATAGTTAGAGCGAAAGAGCTGAAACTACTGCAGACAAAGGATACAGACTTCAAGTGAGCTTGAGATAAATCTTTAACATCTTTGACCTTCTTCTTAGCTTACTGCAGAATAGCTGGCAATGGTGCTTTGCAATTGCATGCACAATGCTTTAGATAATTTATTGTTCAGTTTGTACAGTCCTTTGTAGTAAAAAATTCAGCCCTCAAAAGCAAGTTCTATTGTGTTGGATAGGCAAAAGCCTAAGAGAAAATGGATTACACACATGACAGGAAAGTAAACCAAGTTTTGCATTTGTCTGTCATGTCTGTCATCCAAAGAATTAGATCTTCACAACAAAATCTTCTAAGGTCTTTGAATTTTGACAGTGTGAAATACTTAGCAGAGTTATTAAAGCAATAAATAAAACAATGACTTTATAGCAAAAAAAACTTAGATTGTGTCTGTTCCTGTAAACCTGGCTCATTTGGGAGCTCGATGAAGTTCAACAGGCAAAGAAAGGATATCAGGTGGTGTCTCATATTACTGAGTTGAGTTTGTGCTATTAATTGAAATAAAACTTAGTACTACCTAAAGTACCTAAAGTTTCTCTGTTCTGTCTTCAGTACCCTGGTAAATTAATTTTCTGCAGTCCTCTTCATTCAAACAAAGGTACATTACAACAGATGATCATTTTTCTCTATGTTACTTTGAAAAATAATGTACAAGAGGTCTGGTGGAGGATATTGCTGGAACTGGTTGCGTATTATTGGCTCTGGCCGTACCTGTGTAAAGGGGCAACTGAAGCCTGGACTTAAGGCCAAATTGACCACCATTTTGTCATTGCCTTCAAGAACATCATTTTACCTTGCATTCCCATGTTCTTTCTTTCTTGGAGATGGAAACAAAGGTCCATGTTTTTCTTTAGGTACTGTAGCAAAGTTCAGCGCAGTGGGTCTTTGAAACCCCAATGATGCAAATTTTAAAAAGCTTTTGACAAAAGTGTACTTCAGCAGAGTATTTTCCATATATTGTGTTGAGTGAATGATTCTTTTTGAGTAAGAAGAGGGAGGCAGCAATGTATACTTCACTGTTAACAACCATGACATTGATCAGGTAGACCAAGTAAAGGCCCTGCTCCCAGGACTCTGACTTCAGTGGAAAAGACAAACCCTTTGCTTCTACTAGTTTCATTAGCGAATTCAGTAAATGCTGTCTTTGTCTGATTATCTCCATATAAAAGACATACATCTAGGAATAAATATTTACATAGAAATATCATCTAGTTACGTTTCTAGAGAGCAAGCTATTTTCAATAAACTGGAGCCATCATGACACTTGGGAGTATTAATATGCATAATATTACAGTGAGGCCCACTTATAAGAATGACCTGAATTATGTATTTGTAATTCAATGTCCCAAGCTTTTTAATATACTCTTGAGGACAATTGCAGCTGCAGTACAACTGATGTTAAATACAGTGCGTATAGAATTTTTGTTTTCCATTTTTTTCCTGGTTTTCTCCATCAGAGATTCTTTTTACTTCAAATGCTAGCTATGATTGTCCCAGACCTCCCCAGTGCACATCTATTGCAAACTGAATTTCCCCATCCCAGCTTTTACATTTAAAAGGCACAGAAAATATCCTGAAGAAAGCTACGTGTTAGGGAATGTGGTGGAAAAATGTCAACAGATAGTGGTTGTCTCAGCAGAAGATATTAAAGAGCACAAAAGCTAGCACAAAAGAGCCCAGGACCTGAACAGAGATGCAATAGTGTTGTGAGGAACAGAGACAGATCCATATCCATCACTTGCACAGAGAAACCAAGGCTCTGGATTCAGCCAGCATCCTTGTAAGTACCAAAACAAGAGATAGATTGCCAAGGCTCTCAGAAGTCCTCAGTTTCTATTTGTATGATGAGGAACAGATTTTTCAAGGATCAGGGTAGCACGGTTAGCATAGCCTTTGGCACCTGGACTGAAATGTAGCTGGGCAAATGAATGCTCTCACCTCTGCTCTCTTCCACCTCCAGAGCCTACAGCTGTGGTAGTTACTCCACCTGCACATTGACTAGGGAGATCTTGACGCCTGCAGACCCAACAGGCCATCAGAGCTTCTGACAATCTAGCTGCCAAAGACATCTGCAGAGCCTGTTTAGAAAGTCTGGTCCTTCTGTTCTCACCAATATGCTAAGACTGTGCTACAAGAAGGTATTCCTTTCTCAAAGTATTTTCTTCTTATACTAAACACTATTCTTGCATTATTTTTATACTGATAATGTATGTGTTTGAACGTGGGAGAGAATAATCAAGGAAACAGCTTTGGAAGAACAGATTTTATTGACACAGTTCACACTTCGGACAGCACACATTATTTGATGGCAGCTCTTCACCTATTTGCCTTTCTATGAGAACAGATATACTTGCTTATCTCTTTTAATTATGGACAGTGCTCTGCTCCCATTTATGCCAGTAAAATCCTCCAAAACTCAGTGGATCAGCACTGGCAAAAGACTTTGGACTTAGGTGATTTACTTTCATGAAGAAGAACTTGATGAAAGAGCGAATACTGAAAATACAGTCCATAAGGGTTAAGAATAACAGCACTGCAGTGTTACACATCAGTGACTCTTGTCTTGTATATTATGGACTGGTGGCAGTCTGTGAGACATGGACATTGGAAAGTGGTCCATGAGATGATCGATGAGGAAAAATTAAAAAACAAAGGCATTCTCTCCCACGGTCACACAAGTGAGCAAACAAACAAAATGTGAGGAAGTAAAAGGAATAGAAGAACAAAGCTTAGCCTAGTTTGTATTTATTTGTAAATGAAAAACATTGTGTCAACACTACAAAAGATGGTGCACCGATCTTCCTCAGACAGGGTAAGTGCCCATGGAATTTTTTCTAAAGACTAAATGGCGTTTTGACTAAAGAAAGTGATAAATATTATTATGCAACACATTGAGAAGAATCAGCAGCACCTATGTTGTACTTAAGTCCATGATTATTAGAGTTCAGGACAAAGATATATAGCAATGGCTGATGCAGAAAAAGTGTAAGGACATGCGGAAGATATGTTAGCAGAGCCAGGCTCCAACCTAACCTATTTGTGATAGTAAATTCTGCTTTAGAAACCAGGGGTGAGAGTTGCTGCCAACATTATTCACACTGCTTCATTGAAAGACATGGGATTACACTGATTTACCTGTAGAGGTCTTGCCTCTTATTGTGGAAGTGACTGCTGTGCTTTGATTTGTAAGAATATGAAATGCTTCCATTCAAAAAACAGAGTTTTAACCTCTCCTCCATTGTAGCATATCAGCCAGACAGTTTTAAAAGAAACATTTTTCACAGGGAAATACTAATTCTTGTTTGCCAGAAATGGCCCATTCTGAAGAATTTAAAATTTTAAAACAGGTAGTGAAAAAAAAAATGTCAAATTATGTGATATTTTGTGAATTACATAGCTGAATATTCCTTTTTGGTTTAAAATTTAAATGAATTCATTGTGATAAGGAGGGAAAAAACCCAAGAGTTTGTCCTGATTTTTATTTCACAGACATATGTAGTATTCATCATAATTCAGGACAGCAAAAAAATATAAAACATCTTGAAAATTGCCTTGGAACAGAGAAAATAGCTATAACCAGATGCCTCTGAGCTCAAAAATTATCCACTGTCTCCCACATCGCAAACACACTATCTCCCACTCTAACATTAGCACATGAAGCTATTAACCATAGGGGAAATCATTGTATCAACCCCTCCCTTTTCTATCACTCCATTAATTGCTCCAAGTCAGCAGCTTAAGGGTTAAGAAAGAAACTATCAGGGACTTTGTTTTCTGAGAACTGTTAATTTGCAGAATGCTATTTAAAGAAAACATCTGCTCATCAGAGGATAATCTCAGAAATCAGTGGGTTTGCAAAGTGGCAGGTACCCAGCTCTCCCTTGGCTGAAAACAGCAGAGAATTACTTTCATATCTACCTCCCACGTACAGAGGCTTTTTAGTTTTTCAAGATGTGGGAATACAAGGGACTTAAGCTTCTAAGTTATTTCATGATCCAATCAAAAAATAGTAAGGTAGATTAATGTGATGTGTGAGCCAACACGGATCAACATGGCTGTGATCACCGATCTGTGGCTGACACTTCAAAACTTATTAATGTCCTCAAATGGATGTCCTTGTCTGGTTCGGGTGGCTCCTGGCAAGCCAAAAAACTGCAGACTAGTTATGTCTGTTACTTGCTCTCTCAGGCCTACAGGTTACTCCTGATTACTTAGCACAAATCTCTGCTCTTGGCAAGTACCTGGAAAAGGCATATTGTTTACAAAGACTTATCTAGACATTTTTTAGGCATTCAAAGTCAAAAAACTTGTGTTTGCATCTCATTAACCTAATAATCTTGCCTAGTGACATGAGTATGCTTTTACTCATCTATCTATCTACCATCATCTCCTCTGTTTTTATGCAGATGTAAACTGAGGGTACAATTCTGCTGTTATTAATGCCAGATCTCTGCACTTCTGGGTCACAAAACATACAGATAGAGGCAGTTGAAGCAGGGGCACATTTCCACACTTTGCATGGGCACTGCCAGATCAGCCAGACTATAGAAGAGGACCTTATCTCTGCATGTGTCACTTGCAGCTCGCTCCTATTTCAGATTGCCATCCAGTTTTCCAGCTGGCTGCCTTGGGAACTGTGCTCTTTCATGTGGGGTGTTTTGGACAGCTCCCTAGGAAGGAGAGATGAAGGGGAGTAGAGATGACCCTGTTCCCAAGGCCAGGCAGAACCACCAGAAACTTCCTCCTAAATGAAGTTGTGCATCACACTTCTGCCACCATTTGCACCTCAGCCCTGTCCTTTTTATTTCCACAAAGGGCAATCCTTGTAACAGAAGCAGCAGACACATGGACCTAGGCTTGTTCAAGCTCTACAAAGCTGTACAGATATAACCTACATGAGGAATGAGCTTTCTTATTCAATGTGAACCACACTCAGCTGGAAATAGTATATATGAAGATGCAAGACTGACCCATGTCTCTCCCTTTTTTCTTCATTCTCAGTGTAACCAGCTGTAACTTGCTTTTCCATGCCAGGAAGTAGCGGTTGCTGGGACTGTTCCCTTCTGCCTTGCTGAGAACTTAATATTCGTGTTTGCACCTTCTTAGCTGCTTGCACTGTGAGAGGAAAGATTATGAAGGATGTTAGCGGGAATTCTGATGAGGTGGTACTTTGCAGTTACCCGTATCTTTGAGAAGTGTTCAGAATCAGCTCAGCTAAGGATGAGGACAGCATGACTTTGTGTTCTGTCTGTCTCAGGCTTCATCTGCAATGGCCTTGTCTTTGTTGATTGAAAATTATTCCTGATCTGCATGATGTCAAGGTGAGGCTGGCAGCCCACAGGAAAAGCACTTCACGCAATGGTTATGTTTGCCTGCTTTATATTTTTCCCTCAGTAAGCTTGGCTAGAATCTCTGCCCACTAAAGCAGCAACAGACAGATCCGATCACTGAATTGAGGACAGATGAATAATAGCTAATAATAAGCTCTGCAACACAGCAAGGGGCCTGAAAGTGGAAACCTCTACATCAGTGGAGCTGGAATGGAAAATTTCGTTAATGAAAAATTGGTTTGGAATTTATGCTTGTCTGTGCGAGCAGCTGGGCTTGCTGGAAGCATGGGGGATGCAGCTACTTTATTAGTTAGACCTTTTCCTCTCCCCCCTTATTTTAATTAAATAAAGACATTTGATACGAAAAGCTTTTAACATTTCTCCCAATCACCCGTAAGTACAGGCAGAAAGCTCATTCTATGCTTAGTCTTGCTGGCAATCACTCAAGGGCTGGTTTTTGCTGCTGTCAGCAGCAACATGTGTCATGAATTCAGGCAGACTTTTGTTCTGATGACTATATTCCCAGACACAAGAAACTGCACAGAAATCAGAGGGTGTCATAATAAATTTGCTTCTTCCTGCCCCAATTCTGCTCTCGGAGCTTGTGAAATCATTGGAATAAGTCAGCAAGGTGTAAAATCTTCGAAGACAACAAACTCAAAATATACACCTATATAAACACTCGCATACATGTATATAGGTACATGTATATACACGCATTGTAAACAAACACATGTATAATATACAAAAAATGTGTGTATACAGAGAGGATTTCTGCTGTTCAACACACATGTCTTCTGCAAGTCTTCACAGTGTCAACCCGATAGAGTGCTTGCACTTTCAGTTCGTTCCAGCACAGTACATGTCATTTTTGTTTGGTAGTAAATTTGAGGAAAACTTATGAGCTTGGCTGCTTTTTACTTCTACATAGTAAATCAACTGCTAGGTCTTCAGTGCAGTTCTTTTGCTTTTACTGTGCTTAGTAACAGAGTTGAATCAGAGTGATTGGCCCAATTGTGTCTAGAACACAGAACTGGCATGTAGTAATTGTCTTCTTTTCAGTCTTTAAGTGTTTGTATGACATCCTAGCTCTGTCAGAAAATCTAATAGGAAATAATAGGCCCAACTGAGCTCTGTGTAGCTCCACTGAATTTAAACTGAGCTAACTCAAGGAAAAATTAGGTTTTTAATTATGATTATTACTCTGTCGTATTATTTTCTCTTCATAATACCATGGTGATTTTAAAACATAATCAATAGACACTTGTCTGGAATCCTACCAAGTACAACACAAGCACAAGAGGGATAGGAGCTCCATTTGTACAGCAAATGAACAGCTCAGCAGAGCACATAAATCCACACAAAACTCAAGGCATACATTTATATTCTGTTGCCTTCCTTGTGATTTAATGGGTATGTCTGGGTACTTTGCCTACTTAAGTCCTGATAGACTAAGTCAGCACTGTCAGCACGGTCAGTGACAATGAGGTATGGAAACATCCTATTCCCCCCACACACCTGTGAGAGCTTCTGGTTTCTAGTGTAACCCAGAAGAAGCACAACTGCTATAAGAAGGATTCTACCATGATATTTGTTTCACTCAGGAACTGCACAGGAAAAATCCGGTCATGTTGAACATTTAGTCCATTTTTTTCAGATATGACATTTTCAGATAAACATTATGTATTGGGTGCTCATCCAATGTACAGCAAAGCACCTTAAGAAGAGGAAAGTGAAACAGTAGCTTGACAATCATATTCTAGGCAAGTAATTGAGGAGTAAAAGAGGAGGAACTTCTTTACTGAGGAGGAACCTGTTTACTTTGAGGGTGGTAGAGCGCTGGAACAAGCTGCCCAGAGAGGTTGTGGAGTCTCCTTCTGTGCAGATATTCAAAACTCGCCTGGATGCATCCCTGTGCAATCTGCTCTAGGTGAACCTGCTCTGGTAGCGGGGGTTGGACCAGATGATCTCCAGAGGTCCCTTCCAATCCCTATCATTCTGTGATTCTGTGATTCTGTGATTGGGAACTCCACATAAAAATTTCAATCGGTATTATTTTATGCTAGGTTTATGCAAGTGTGGAGTCAGACCTCACAAATGTGGGATGTGATAATTCTATTCTGATTCGTGTGCCTATTCATATGATACTGGCATTAAACCATACTAAGTTACAAAACACCATCCATTCACGTTCTCAATTTGTCCAGCCCCATCTGTGTCACTGGCATGATTCATTACTTCTTCTGGACCAGAGCTTGGCAGAGGGACGTACATGTTTTTCATACAAAAAATTCCATTTTCAAGCTGCTTTTGTAACAGCTGGGAGTATTTTTTTGTTATCACAATTTTATATAGATAATGACACAGTTGAGGAAATAGGCTATAGAAAGTTGGGTGGTTGTCCAACTATCACAGTTCACAGGAATTCTAACAACAGAACTGTGGGCAAGTGTTTTTTGTGAAAGTAATTCCTCAATCATGTTCCACAGGCCAGTGCTTGCATGTGAGATAACCCTTGGTGAATTTAATTGCTTGGATGCTTGGCACATTAAGAAAAAATTATTTTCTTCATTCGGGATGCATATGTTGGTAGTGGAGTTAGTAGCAGCGAAAAGATTCAGAAGTTTAGGAGCTTCTAGTGCAACTTTAATACTGTGTTTGTAGGTTATCTGTGAATAATGTGAAATCTGAGACTATTTTGCCACTGATTCACAAATTAAAAATGGGAGTGTGGGCTAAATGCATTAGACGATATATTCATAATACATAATTCAGGTATTGGAAAGGAAATATTCCTATCAATCCGTTTCAAAGTATTGGTCATATGTGTTTTGGTTTGCTTTAATCTCTTTTTTTTTCTTTGCCTTTTCTTTTTACATAACCCTGCTCTCATCACTAGATATATAACAGCTTTCAGCTCTGAACAAATAGCAGTCACCCCTGCCCTACATATCAACAAATTTTGGAGAGTAGATTGATTTAACATTTCATGGTATCCATACTATTAATTTATGATTGGCGGATAAGTGAGACAGAATCCCTTTAAGAACCTCTGAAGCAGTTTCCATATAAAGAATCTTTGTTTTTACTAGCACTCTTCTTCTTTAGTGCGAAAATAATCATCACATTTAATGGGCACTGATACATACAATCCCCATATTCTTAGTAGGGCATTTCATATTCTTTCTCACAGTGTTAAGAGAAATGACTGTAAAACCCAGTTGACAGCTCCATTATGTTTAGATCACTATGAACCAGAGTCTTCCAGTTTTCAAATATGCCAGAAACAAACATGAATATCCTGTTACGACTATGCTTCGGGAAAGCACTGAAAAAATGGAGATCTGGGCCATCAAAGCTTGTGCACATGGAAAAACACTCCTTTGTGCTTCAAATGTAAGCATGCAGATCACTCCTAATTTCTTATTTAAAGTGATTTTTCCAATCATTGCCATAGTTAAGAAGATGAGAAGAACTAAATCAGACCCTAATCTTCCACCTAACAGAGTTGTCTGTGAAAGCTATAGAAGCAGCTCACTGCAAGCAGATTTGGGAGCAGTCTTCTGTTATGTTTCAGCTTCCTCTCTAATGGTTGCAAATAGGCTTAAAGTTTAATGTCCTTTTCAAAATGTGTTAGTGTTCACTGTTACAGCTGTGGCTGTAGTTCAAGGTATTATTTGTAAACTTGTATTGTAGTCATGCTTCACCATATCCTGAAACAATATGAAATTTAGCTGGGAAATATTTCCAAAGTAACAAGGTCATTTTCCTAAAATCAACCACTTTCAAGACTGCCTTTTAATTTTCAAGGACTTCGTCCCACAATTAAATAGACATTTTTCAGTGCATCATTTCCCTTGCCCTTCTTCCCCACTCTCTTCCCTCCCTCAGCACTCAAAAGAACAATCAAAGAATAAATGTTTTATTTTAAAATGTCCATCTGCAGCCAACAGAATGAAAACTACTTTGATTTTTATGAGAACTTATGACTCATGTTCCTGGTGTGCTCAGCTAGAGGCATAAGAAGAAAGGAAAACACTGTTCACTGCCTCTCCCTGATTTTTCAACCAAACGCTCTTTATGGATGTGGGAGGTTCCCCCAGGTAGCAAACCTCCACAAATGTCCACCTCCTGTCCATGTATTTGTCAGGTGGGGATGGTTCCCCAAACAGCTCAAAATTTCTTGCTTGTACTTTTAACAGTGGCTAGTCCAGTAAACATGCTTTCAGATTTTCAATATTGTTGTATTTTAGTGCCTTGTACCCATAGGATGAGTAAGTGAATTTTGATCACACATACAGAGATTACAGCAGTGACTGTAATCGCTCTTTCTTTATCATTGCCATGTTTCTACCACCAACATAGGAAGTGTGGTGTGGATAATCATCACATACAAGCTGGGGCTCAGACCACTGGTGTTTGGGACCCATTAGAGCACCAGTCTGCAAGATCCCAAAGTTAGGATCAGAGATTGAAGATCCAGGGCCCAAGAAATGCCCAGGATTTTGGCAGAGCCCCAATTAGCAGTGTTCACGTGCACATCTCTTGACGCATAGCGAGGCTGATGCACATAGCCCAGTGAAAGACAACCCAGCCTCGCTGCATCTGGATCTGTGGCTCACTCATATGGGCTGCCCATGCAGAGTGACCAAGTGTGAGCCTCAGCAGCCAGAAATCACCACGAGAGCATAACCACCGGTGCTCTGATCTACCCGAACCCACATCTTGGGAGCTATAAAAGCCTTCATCTGAAACACGGACACTCATTACAGCAGGACCCTGCCACATGTGTCCCTGGCTGGGCTCCTTGACAGCTCTGCAATGACAGCAGACAGCTGGGCTGTATAATTGGCCCCAGGAGAAGGTTAATCCTCCCTGTTCAAACAGCTGGATGCGCGGTACCAACGCCGTACTCAGAACAAAGAGGAAAAAGAGCAAAGGGTTTAATCTGCTCAGACACAGCAGTGTCCTTTTATGTTCAGAAGGCAACTTGTTATGAAGAGAGGTACTGCAGAGTGACAACTTCTCACTGCCTTAATTTTACCTATAATTTATGAATAATGTGTGATTTCAAGACATTAAAGAACAGTACTGTTAATCCAAGGAAAGCACATTTTTTTCCAGAGTGCCATCTGACCTCTTGTGCTAAATATTAGTAACTGAACACATATACAATACACCATACAGGATTTTAGAAGTTTAATACTTCTACCACCAGTAATACATATCAAATAATGCCTGTATATACTAAGGTAACCCAAATTCTTCCTGCAGGGTAAACTCTGTTCACTAAAGATGACCACTTCTATCTCCTTTCCTCCCCTATACAGGATTGCAAATCTGTATCAGTTCATTACTGATGAAAGAGTCACTTTCTTCTGAAGCATCACAGATGTGCAACAGAGAGAAAGTACTGATCATCATAGACGATTGGTGCCTAACAGGGAATGAAACAAAACATGGGCTTAATTGTAAAAGCTTGGGAGCCAACAGATTTGGCATTTCTACTGAGATGTATCAATTCTCACTCAACCTTCCATTTTCTGTGACTGTAAAAGTGATTTTTGCTATCGACTTCCATGGCAACAGAACCAGGCTGCTGATGCCTTTTGACTCAGTTTCCCAGACAATAAAATGGAACGGCCTGTACCTCTTTCATGGGCATATAAACACACTAATGCTGGCTGTGCATGCTGAGATCCATGTATTCGATTCCAGAGTGTTATTGAAACTGATTGATGCAGCTCATTACTGGGCTGTAGGCCAGACCAGCTTTTAAGTCCTTTCCATGGCAACAAATTTTGGCTGTATAATAAACACAGCCATGCTTATAAGCAGACCTGTCATAAATGCAACACATCTGTGATCACAAAAGCTTAAGTTTATAAAGCAAAGCAGAAGGAGCAGTGAGGGGAAGGGAATGGACCCTTGTCATTGTTGGTGGTAAGCCCTGGTCAGTAGAGCACATGGCCCTTGCTGTCAGACTGCTGCTGTGTCTACCCCTGAAACATCTAAGCAGGAACATGTCTGCATGACTCTGCATGAGTGTGCACACTTATCCATGGGTGGATTGCAAAGGGGCTTGAGGGGAACGCAAGCACTCAGATCACATTGTAATACAAATTCTCCATATGTGCCTTAGCTAATGATAGTTTCTTCTTTGTTGGGGCTATCTACATATTCCACTCAGTTAAAAGAAAAAAAAAAAAAAACAACACAAATCCTTTCAAAATTTAAATAAGCTTGAAATAAACAAGGCCAAGATAAAACTCATATTCAAAGATATTGGCAGGAGATTCATGTGGGGTAAAAGACTGCTGGTTCACCCTGTCTCACTTTCCAAAACATTTTTATTACAGCATTACTTTTCCCATTTTCTATATCTTCACTCTTGCATAATGTAGTTTGAAGAGTGGAATCTAGTTTATATCAGCCCTAGGGCCCCACCCTGTCATGTTTCATTACATCAGGTTTTATAATCATCATATATATTTTTCACCCTAATCTTACACAAACTGTTCTCTCTTGCTATTTACATTTTAACACACACTTTAGCTTCTGCAAGTTTCTTTCAACTTTCTGTTGCCTGTGTTTGTGTAGGACCTCCAAATATTGTTGCTCTGCCATGGAAAATTCAGTGGCACAGGTATGTAACTATGATAACTATGACCTTGTCCCAGAGCTGACACAATACATAAATCTGACCTTCACTTATGCTGCCATGGAGGACCTCCCTGGTGATGGAGATTTAGCAGTTCCCAGCACAAGGAATAGCTGAGTTTTTCTACTCCTATGTAACCTAGACCTCAGCTATAAAAAATGTGCCATCTGCTGAAAGGCCATGCTCTGATTTAACATCCCTGAGGACTACTTTTTCCATTCAAAATATGCCTACATTGCTAAAGACACCTGTCTCAGGGAGCTATCCTGAGCAGCCGGGCGTAGTACCATAGAGTGGCTCATATTCAGACTGCGCAGCACTGCCAGCTTCTGGAGAAACCTAAACTTATTTTTATCACCTACTATGAACCCCATATATTCATGGGTCCTCTATAGGCACTTGAATTACTATTTGCATGTGGGATTTATCAATCCAACATTCCTGAAACATCATGGCACACCAAATGTGGTTTTTTTATACCATGATGTCAAGCATGTGTGACATGGGGCATGGCATAAGTGGGAGCATGGGAAATGGCAGGTACAAGGCCTGCTGAGGTAGTACTGAACGACTGAGTGCAGTAGGGGGGGATCCAAACTGCTGTCCAGCAAAGGGCCACAAAGATCATTAAGGGACTGGAGCATCTCTCCTATGAGGAAAGGCTGAGAGAGCTGGGACTGCTCAGCCTGAAGAAGAGAAGGCTCATGGGGGGTGGATCTTATCAATGTATATAAATACCTGAAGGGAAGGTGCAAAGAGGATAGAGCTTCAGTGGTGCCCAGTGCAAGACCAGCGTCAATGGGCACAAATTGAAACTCAGGAGGTTCCCTCTGAACATCAGGAAACACGCTTCCACTGTGAGGGTGATCAAGCACTGGCACAGGTTGCCCAGGGAGGTGGTGGAGTCTCCATCCTTGGAGATATTCAAAAGCCATCTGGACGTGGTTCTAGGCAACCTGCTCCAGGGTGGCCTTGTTTGAGCAGGGGGGTTGGACAAGATGACCTCCAGAGGTCCCTTCCCAGCTCAACCACTCTGTGATTCTGTGAAACATTTACCAGGATTGAATTACCTGACAAAACATTTACCAGGATTGAATTACCTGAAAACAATAAAAGTTACCTTTTTATGCAGAAGGCTGCAATTTTACTCTAAAATTTGAATGTGATGGAGAATATATAAGTTAGCAAGTTTTCAGGGGAATTCACAAGTCTGGCCAAAGCTCAGATTTTTCATCTGTGGGCCCAGCATGCCTGGCTAAAATTAGGACTGATTTTTCTTCACCTCTGAAATAACGAGCCATATGTCATTAAAGTAAAAACTGAAAGCCTTACCAAAGCAGAGTGATGACTCCACACTTGCAGCAAAAATTTATTTTAAAATCATGGCATCAACTACTGTCTTGATTTTGTAGGGAAAGATGGAACTCATCAAAACAAAGTTGGTAATCAATTTAGTCTTTTGCAAGGAAAAGAACAGAATAAAGTAAATGCGAATAAAAAGCACAACTACTTAGCACTGATTGTACTGCTAAGACTTTTCTCTGTGATGCTCTGTATCTGTCAGCACCCTCTTTAAGAGTAAACATAAGAAAAGTAATGTATTTTTTAAATGCTTATACTACATTTTATTTTATCTTTCTGTGGAGGTGCAAAGTTTGCTGGCAATTACTCTCTACCCACAGCTTGCAGGATTCATGCCAAAACCCTCCTCCACATGGGGAGGTATTTCAGGTGCTTTTACTGAAATCAGCACATTTCCTTTAAAGCTGCTGTGACCTTAATTGAGATATCTTCTTTTTCTATTTTATTTTTGTAAAATTTGTCACAAAGGTCAGAAGTTCAGATCACTTATGAGAAACTTCCCAGTTTTTCCTGGAATAGTTTTGTAGTCATCAATTTTTCTCAGTATGTGCAGCATTATACATCCATCTGTCTATTCATATCATTGTTTTAACTATATTCATCCATCCATCCATCCATCCATACATACCATACACGTCTACTATCTATGTTCACCCATTTATTTGTGTAACGAGGCATTCATCATAAGAAATCAAAGTGCCTTCCACGGCTGAAAGTTTTGACAGCATTTCCTCTCTTACGTTCACTACTACAGAAAGCTGGGAATATTGGGGCAATTTGACTGAGGTGTACAGGCTAAGATTTCATGAGCTAAGTAATATAAACCTTGAAGGATTCTACGCAGTGTGAGAATCAGTTTCAGGCTGATCTATCCTCTCTGTTTCCATTGGGCAACCTCAGTGATCTTAAAAGCTTTCCTAATATTAGTTTTCTAAGTAAGTGAGGTGCCATAGGGCTAGTAAAGAGTTATTGATGGGAAAAAGAATGGAAACTAAGACATCGGACACACAGCTAAGCAGTGTACAAATCTCTGCTTAAAGACAGCTAGCTAGGATTCAAGGACAATCACTGTTGCAAAGAAAAATACTGGTGATGGGCAGCTGGCTAACAACAAACACAGAAACGTTGTGGAAAAGAAGCCTTTTTTAGTGAAGCATTCTTTTAGAGCATGAGGATCACCAGATCAGTACAGAGCTAACAAATCCTGACAAAGGACCTAAAAGGAAAACAGTGAAGCAAGCAGTCACAGATGCAGTATCTAAACCTAAAAGCAGCTAAAACCTTGATGCTGCTCCAGAAACACAGTTCTGTGAACATAATGAAGAATTATTTCCCTTAAATTGAATCAATCTGTTCTTAGTTCAAAACTATAAAATATAATTCCCAGAACTACTCTTTATCAATTTCTGTTGTACTGTCCATTGTCTACCTAGCAGGTTCTCCAGCCCTCCACTATCAATTTCCTTCAACACATTTAAAGAAATTATATACATGTATTCATAAAACCCAGTTTTCAATCAAATGCATGTGGTGAGAGGAGATATTTAAAATGCAAAATCAGAGGTGGTTCATATTTTCTGCAGAAGTAATATGAGATCCAAATTTAAATTTTGCTTTCAGTCATAAGTCATCCCCATGATACAACACAGTGAATTGTACCTTCACAGCTGAATGTCTGTACCACTGGAAAGAACTTGAAATACAAACCCAGATCTGAAATCCAAATCTAGATACAGATGCATAGCTTGCACCTCTTGTCTTCTTACTGGCTAAGAAGCAAGAACAAGTCAACTGACAAGGATAAAAGGATAAACAAGAATCATGGTCCAACACAGAAATTCTTCTTTCCTTTTTTTGTATCTGCATGTCGTTTATTATCTCCTACTGCACTTTTCATAGTAAGTTGTACCTATTGCTTCTCAGGGGTATCCATCCAGGATTTCCACCTGAGCCCCCTTTACAACTGATGTCTCTGCCTCAGACCCACACCCTTACAGCATGGATATTCCTCACATCAGCACGATTGCTGGGGCAAAGAACATTTTCTCTGACTTTGTTGTTCAAGAATGAAGGACCACCAAAATGTTCGGGTAAATTTTTGTATTTCTGGAAACAGCAGGAATGCCTGGGAATGAAGATAATTATGGGACATTAATTGTCCAAGAGGCGAAAATGCATTTGCTAAACAGCGATGTTGATGGTGATAAGAATGTACAAGGGAAGAAATCAACAGTCAGTAAAAGCTGGTGCTTGAGCCTGCAATCAAATACAGGGGCAAAAGTGTTTACTCCATTGCCCGAGATTGTTATTCAAAAGACCTTACCTCTACATCTCTCCAAGTTTATGCTTATCAAGAGGAGGAGCAGTATGCCATGTGGACATCTACTGAGACAATCTCAAAAAATATGTGCTGAGAGAATAGTCATACATTCCTCCAAGGAAGGATTTTGTTGTAGTGGTTCCAATATTTCTCATTTCTCAGATGGGAAAAATTTTTCAATAGCATAGGCTCTCTTGGAAGATTAGGGCCCATTTCCTTCTGTTTATAAATTTGTGTGCTCTGTAGTGAGAAAGGACCACTATGATCATCTAGCTTGAAAATTTCCACACAGAAGCCATGGCGTTTTCTTCCTAGAGACTGGACTAAAGGGTGTCCAAAACTGAAGTTTTGCCTGAAAGGCTCTAGGCAATGGCAAATCTATGATCTCCTCCATGGAAATTCTTCCAATGTTTAATTAACCTTAGTGTTCAAAAATGTGTTTTATTTCAAGCTTGAATTAGTCTGACTTCCAGCAAATTGGATTTCATTATATCTCTGTCTGCAAGACTGCAAATCTTCTCATTATCATAGCTTTCCATGTCTAAGGACCTCAACAAAATAATTGGGTAATCCTTCAATCTTTTCTTTGATAAACCGAACAGATTAAACTCCTTGAAGTTCACTTGGGAAGAGTTTTTCCAGTCCTACTTTTTTTGGCTCCTCTTTAAATGTAAAGGTTGTGTAGCTAAAAGTGATTTTAAAGGGGCTGGCAAACATTGGGGATTCTTTTCCTGGCAAGTAGTAAACTTAACACAGGGCACACTGAAAATTTCAACAGTCCAGCTCAGGCGTCCCTAGGTGCTAGTGACCTCTCCTGTTAGATTGCAAGTGCTGTATCAGAAGCTGCAAGTAGGAGCTATGGTTGGGCAGAGAAACCTCCAGCTGACAGACATTAGTTGTGGTAGGATTTGCTTGCCTAAACACGGGTGTGCAGTCCTGTTCAGATTGCTAGGAGACATCCCACATGGCCCCAGCTGCTTTTCTAAGAGGTTTGGGCTTCTCGTGTGTGCTGTGTCACATCTACGAGTCCCAGGCAGCTGAATCCAGTTTCTTAGGATACTTAAAGTGGCACCTGATTTTTTTAATTATTTTTTTAAAATTAATTGACTCTTACCTTCTGTGTTATGTCAGAGTAATTCAGAGAAGTTATGAAATTTAAGAGCATCCTCAGAATTTTGTCATTCTGAAGGCTTTATACCACTGGTGAATTTTACCAGGAAGATATACCAAAACAACCAACCAAAAGGAGTAGAGCTGGACCTATAAATTAACTTACTAGTAAAGATTTTGCTTGCTGATTATCTCTATTAACTATTGCATTTTCAGCTCTGCTAGTGAGAGGGTTTTAATCCACTTAAAATATGCCCGGTTCATTCCATATATTACTTTTTTTTTCTCTCAAGATGCAGTGTGCTACTAAACCAAATTCCCTGGAGAAATCCAACAAATCCATTGTATCAACAAAGTTGTTTTCATTAACCTGACTTGTAATCTTGCCAAAAAAGATTAAAGGTTTGTTTGTCAAGGCCTACTTTCCACAAAACTAAGTTGCCTGATATTATTTGTATTTTTACTTTCTAATGCTTCATTAATAAAGTCCCAAATTAATTGAGCCATTAACTTATCCATCATTGAATCAGCCTAAGTCATCTACTGTTTACTGGTCTATCTCCTTTTTGTCTTTTAACATATATGAATTATATCAATGACTCTTGCAGAAATTATCTTAACCTGTTGATTTTTAAATGTTTATTTTCAAAACATGCTGTTTAATACTGGCCTTCCTTGTAGAGGATGAGCCTTACTATCTATCACCATTATTGCATAAACCAAGTAAATCTCCCTGCTTCAATCTAGACCTTCCTAGGCAAGAACAAAAATCAGCACTGAGAAAAACAGTTGGTGCATGTACACGATGAATGTAATTCTGAAGCTTCTCGGGGCAGCCAGGGAGCATTCTTGAGGTTTTCTCTGTTGTCTTTCAAGTCATCACTGCTGCTGAAAACACTTTCACAACCGTAACAGTATCATGAGCAAGCACTGTGCACCAACATGTGTTGTGTTCTCTTATACCTAAGGCTTTGAAGGACTATGAATTTAAAATTCTGGATTCCATTCATATCACTCTGATGAGCATGGAAAATATCATTGCCTCAGCTCATTTTAACTCCTTGTGCTCATTTCCTCTCTCATCTTTTTTCTGACTGTGCATTCAAACTGTAAACTCTTTGGGACAAGGGTTGTCTCGTGTAATCGGTAATACCTACTGAGCTCCTATTAAAATTAGGGCCTTAATGTGTCACCTCCACACAAATAAGTGATAATACCAATTACTGACTGATAGGACAGGCTGGTGGTGGGTGGTATAACTCAGATGAATTCCCTTAGATCCTTACAGCTTTCATCTCATCAGAGAGCTCTCAAAACACTGCAGCCAGTAGGTTACAGAGAACATGTACCTCAGCTGCTTGTTTGAAATTTTGATTAGAATGTAAAGCAAATGTGATCCTTGCCACCTACCATTTATTGGTTCTGGGCAATGATTTCCACCTTCCAACAGCAACCTAAATACAAAGTGTTTTACAAAACCCAACCACCTCTGTAATTTATTATTTTAATTTTTTTTCTTTCCCTCTTTCTTATGCCATCTCATGTATAGTTTTATTTCCTTTCCTTTTTTTCTGTGTAAGTGGAAAACTGAATGTATTACTTTATGTATAAATTATATACAGAAGAAATAAAAATCATGTATACAAATTTATAGTTAACAGCTCAAGCTACCACAAATCCTTCTTCCCCAACATCCCAGCTGCACTGTTCCCTTTTCCCTATACTACCCCTAAGTGCTGGAACATGCACTTCACCCAGGATATTTTTAAGGAGCCTCTGCACCCAAACACATGGCCCAGCAACAAGCTTTTATAAATAAAGGAATGTGTAGGCAGCAAAACTGTTGTACACATGTGAAAATCAAAGACAGCAGATATGAATATGCGTATCAGATGAGTGTGAAGGCCCAGTCTGGAGATGACAGGAGAGGCACTGTACAGCCACAGACTGATTTCTCAGAACATGCACAACATGCTAGTTAGTGTGCTGCAAAGGGGACTTTAGACCTTGAACCCTTTAAAAGAAGTGGGACTCATAAAGTTAGCATGAACTCTTCAGGAGGTAGAACTAACCTCCTCCCGTGTCTTCAAATGCTTTTTTTTCTCAGTCTTCTCTCTTCTAGCCCTTTGGCTTCAGCTGTATTTGCTTCAACTCACTACTTTGATGGACCCAGCAGGCCACATGCAAAGGTGATGTTTTAAGTACAGAGGATGTGAGCGGCACACTGGGAGGCTGTTATGAGTCTAAGAACTGATCTGTACAACCTTCTTCATTTTGAAGAGCTACTGACATCAATATGATTACTTTCATGGTCCAAATATTCACCAATGTTATGGCTGTATTTTCCAGGCCAGGACAGAGACATCATTCTGCCTTCTTACCTGTGCTAAGAATTACTTTGATATAAAATAGTCATATTCAGTAAAAATGTTTGTCCTGATAAATAAAACTGTCAGACTCTATATCCCTATAGCATCAAGCCAGCCGAGTCACTTCTGTGGGTTGACCCAGTACCTGATTCTTAATACCATTGATTATACCAACCTTAAGCTTCTTGTAACTTGCTAGTGTGCCTCAGTCTTAACAAGTAACATATGTAATCCTACACTCCTGTACAAAGTCTGTCTAGAATATAAATTTCTAACCACTGCAGAACTCTAGCAGTGTGTTTGCAATGTGAATGAAGATCAGTGATTTACAAGTGCCAAAACTGATCAAATGTATTTTGATGACAGAATAATAAACAATAAGTATTTTTTTTTCTCAAAAGCATTTAAAAATATATGAGTTATCAACAGATTCAAGACAAAATTCAGAAGTCATAACAATAGGGAAAATAATGGTGTTTGGTGTTCAATTTGTTAAGTAGTAAGAACAAGTTCTTAGATAATTTCCAAAACAAAGGGCAAAAAAAATGTCTGAAGACAAGACACTACATAGATTGATAAAGCCCAAAACAGTGGCATGTTGATAAGAATGGTTGAAATAAGAGCAGAAAGGAAAAGAAAGGTCACTCTGCTAAATAAAGTGTGATATAATATTGGCATGGAGTGTCCTAATAGACATTCAAGGCTCTCCTTGTATGGTGCTTGGAACAACTGGAATTAAACTTTACAGGTTACCAGAAAAGTGAGATACAATGGCTGGCTTAGGAAATTCCTATGCTGGAAAAGTTGCAGAACCCTAAAATGTAGACTGGGTGGAGCAAGATTGGGGTATTAAGCAGGACAGGGCATGGTGGGAGCTAGAAAGAACATAAGACGATATCCTGGCTTCAGACCACATTTAGCCCAGTCTTCTGTCTTCAACAGTGATCGCTAGTGGAAACCTAGGAAAAGTGAGATCAGGACAAGAAAGTGTGATACTTTCTATTCTAATAACCTGTCCATAGATTTTTTGTGAATTTTGTGGTTTGTTTATTTAGCAACCACCAATGAATATCTCCACCAGGTTCCTCTCCCATCTTCCATTGAATCCATGTAAATTCCTTGTACCTGCAACATACTTTGGCAAGGAGTCCCACAGGTCTGTTGCATGGAGAAGCTCTGATCACAGAGAAGCACTTACTCTTGGCATTGCACCAGCAATATCCCCTGGCATATGTCTTCAGAGCACCATTTATCAAGGAAGAGATGGTTTAATCTTCCACAGTCATGCAGAAATTCCTAAGAGTGGAATGCTGTAAGAGATGCAGATTGATTGTGATGAGAGTACATGGCATAAGTCACAAATGTGCATCTACCTCACTAACAGTACACAGCAGTAGCAATACTAACAATCCCCAAAACATCATGCTTTTGGAGACTAAGACAGCTTTATTCTTCACTTTCTTTGACATTTGAAAAACTCACCAAGCTATAAGGCCTGAAGCAAATTACCTTGCAGCTGGACTGTGGCATCTCTGTCTTGTCTGTAGTTATCACAACCAAAAATGGCTGTCAGCAAACTCATTTTTCCCCTGCACAGTGAATTGCACTGCTCCATTTCTAAGGTCAGTGATCTAAGCCAGGGGAAAGCTAATTGGTAGTAACTACCACCTGAGATAAGACACATACCCCAACAAGTAACCCAGTATGTATCAAATGGGCAAAGAAAGAGAGAGAACCCAGTTAGCATAAAATCATCAAATCTTACGAATCTTCTCTATCTACAAAATACCCAGTTGATTCACTTTCAGTGTCCTGCCTTAGACAGCAGAGTCTTAGACAAGTCAAATATTGTGTGGCCATAACCCAGCAAAAATGACTGCATGTCTTTTTGCCTGAACTTGATAAATTCAGTTAGATGGCAGGTGAATGCAAAGAATTCTAGCAATACCAGCACAGTCTGAAGGAGAACAGGAAATTTTCAGGTAGCACCTTGCAAATGGTGTCTGTCTCAATGGTCATCGTGACCATATGAAGATGCCAATTTATCCCAGCTATAACAATACTGCCCTAAAGCAATGTTGTTCTGCAGCAGTTAGTTTGATTTCCACTTAACCTCTTCCTAATGCCATTAGTTTGGCATCATTTACTGAAAGCAAAATCACATATAGCAATTGCATTTCTCCCGTCAAGAAATTAAAATATGTTTTCACATTTGATATTAACCAAAGAAGATGATAACCATTTATGGATGAGGCAAAGGAGCAAATAAATAAATAAATAAAAGTTTTTTTAAAAAAAGAAAGAAACCCCAGTCAAACTAAGTCCAGACTGATATGAAACCTCATCTATACAGTGACTCAAGCACACACACTTAGACTCTACAACTTAGCAGGATCTGTGAGTATAAGAACATATGATATCTATGGGCAAAATGAGATCCGAATATCAGAAAAGCATGAGCTGCAGATGGTAATTGCTCTTTGACTCCTTAAACAAAGTGTAATTCTTATCTTATTCTCTTCAAATTAGACCTGCAATGAGAACACATCCTTGAATAAAGCAGACCAAGAACTATATCAGGGTCCTTTTCTTTTTTTTTTTTAAACCTGGTATGGTGACCAGGACTGTAAAATGATGATCACAGTACCCAAAGGTGGTGCATCAATACCAGAATACCAGAATATTAGGATCTTCCAGTATATGGAAGGTAGAGGGCAATGCTAATTACCCATAAAACAGATTCAAAACTCAGTCATGGGGTTATGAAAATGAAATTACATCACTAAAATAAATTGCTGTTCACAAGAGTAGCTGACTAGTAATTTTTCAGGCAGGGCTAGGAATGGGGAGCCAGGGCAGAGTCAAGTAGACTGGAGGAATGAATAGCACTGCTGAATGAAGCACACATGTTACAGCAGCCCTGGAAACATTTTCCATTTAACAGGATGTTGTAGTCACCCACACCAAACCACCCCCAGCAGGCCCTGTGCCTTGGATTTGAGATTAGCTTCTGTCTCACTGTTGGTTTTCCAGCAGTTTGATTAGAACAAAACTTGCAGGGATCTGTATTATTTCATGTGTTACCAGCACTCACATTAAACCTATGCATTTCCAGCTTTTCTTTTGACTCAGTAAGGTCTCAACCTTTTCCTTCAAGAAATCTCAACCACAAAAGCAAGAGCAAGGAACTCCAGGGTACCACCTTGAAGTGGCTACAAACGACTCATTCATCTGTGTAGCAGCCTGAGTGCTCTTGAATCCCATTGAGGTGATTAAGGACTCAGCACCTCAGAACAACCAGCTTGTGTGCATCACAGGCTGGGTATGCAAGGACCACAGCATGCAGAATTGGGCATGTGTTGAGGTCTCCTGGTGATCCTGCAACAGGGAAGAGTAACCAAGCCTCAGCTCTTTCTATTTGGTATACAAAAAAAATACTGTAATCAAACCAGTAGATACCTCAGAGTGTGTTGGCTTACATTTTTTCCTCCCAGCTTTCTCAAGCATTAAGAAGGGTAGTGCTTAAAGTTGTGAAACTTTCTAAGCTTTGCAGAGCTCTTTGAGAACCTCAAACAAAAAGTACTACATTAGCAAATAGGACAATTTATGCTTGTTGCCTTTACTGCTGGAGCTAGCTTGAGTAAGGCTGCTCATAAGCATGAGGCTGTTCAGAAGTTAATACAGGAGGAATATTCCAAAAATGTTGCTTATAGACTCTGAGTCCCATCCTCCTATCACTTACATCCCTGCCAGTGCAGAGTAACTCAGACAATCTGACAGGAATGGAAGTGTAAGTCGAGAATAATTTTCTCCCTGAACAAGTCAAAATACCAGCTCTGTCTTCAAACGTCCATAGCCCTGGTGATTTTACTGACTATAATTGGGTGAAAAGAGAGTAGTATTGTCAAGTGAAGGTTGACTTCATGCTCACTAATAGAATTCTCTTCCTGGGGTACCCCGCTGCTCCTGGCAGGCTGCGGCTCCATCAGGAGCTGTGCAGCAGACAACACCTGCATCAGCTTGGGGTTTGGTGGCTTGCTTTTCTTGTCTTTATTAATACAGTGCCATTCATTAAACCTCTCTAAGATGCAAACAGATAGATTATTCTTATTACATCAATTATACACTCCCTAATGAAGCCAGAGAGAGTGCAGCTGCCAGAATACCCTGTCTTTGGAAAGACTGTGCAGCAGCTTTGTTTCGGAGTTTCTTTCTCTCTTAGATACTATTTCTTTATGAGAGTTCTCCATCCTGTGTTAGTAGTGACATCTGGCTAGCTGATTCCTAGGGCAGAAGTTATTTTAATTCATATTACTCCAGAGTCTCTGGTCCTTCCAGTTGAAAATATCTATGTCTATCCATATTTTTACTTTCTGGAGCTAGTCTTGCAAAACTGATGCATCTCAATAAATCTGTTTTCTGTGATAGCCTCACTGACTTCAGTATTTTTACAAAAGGAATGTAATATAATTCATGTGCTCAAGCCTTATAAAAAGAATTACCTGAGTTACTGGTGCTACAGTGTGCTTTACTCGTACATTGTTGTTCAGGCAAGAAGAAAGGATGAGGAGGGCATCCAGACATCACATTGTACGCTTTTCCACTTTTTTTGCCTTTAGCACACTGTGGCTACATACAGGTGATCTGAATTGCTGCTTGGTATTTGGGAAAGTTGTGGGATGGTGTGGCAAACACACCGTCTTGGGAGCCAGGTAGGTGGTAGGGGGCTCGGAGTCATAAGCAGATAGAACTCCTCACGTAGGGCACCTGCCTATATGGAGGGAGAGAAAAAAACATTCTGCATCCTCAAAGCGATGTTAAGCATTGCCTGTTTCACCCCTAGTGCAACCAGGAACGCCAATAAGAACAATTTGCTGTACAAGATATAATTACATCTCTAAGCCACAATGCCTCCCAGTGTCCCTATGGGAAGTGCTTCTGTGTACAACCCCTTACCATGGAGGACCGACCACACGCAAAGAGCACCTCATAGCCCATAGCTACAAAAGATACCTGATGTGTGCCTCCTTCAAAATGCCATTCTCCTATCAAAAGCGGTGTGAACTGAAGGCTTAGTTAAGCTTGAGGTCCTTTGAAAATCTAATTTTAAACTACAAACATTTCAAATCATTCAGTTTTCACAGCTCCACCTGACTTTTCTTTTCATAATACAGTTATTCTTCTTACTTGTTGGCCTCTAAATTAGTTAGAGGAGTGTTTGGTGCTCTCAGCATTTGGAACCCCATTTCTCTTTTTCAGAAAAGGGAACGTGTTCTACTTCAGTAAGAGATGTTTTGTAATTTTTCATTTTCTAACTATTAGACAGTGACTCTAATTTTCTCCATATTTTCTGTCTTCTTTTGATTAATCCTGACATCTCCATTAAATTTTATGGAATCATTCATTTAATGACATATTGCTTCCATTTTGTCTTTCCTCTTTCTACATCTACCTCTCACTCTAGGACAACTCTTCTGTCACAGCAGGATCAAAAGACCTGTAGCTAAAAAAAAAAGAGAGTTTGAATCTGTGACTCATAAGCTTTGCAAGGCTCAAGACAAAGGACATATGAATTTACATCTCTGTTTTCAAGCAAAGCATTCAATCACTTTGTTCTCTTGCTTTGCTACTGATCCTAAATAACACTAAATGGTTTTTTTTATTATTTTCTCCAGTATCAATGTGACTTTGCAAGATTGTGAAAAGACTGCTGCTCTGGCCTGAGCAGAGCATAACTTAGGCAAAAAAACCCTTAGATGATTACTCAGGATCCTTATCATTTTGGTTGTTTTCCTCAAGATCGTATACTTTGGCAACTGAGCTGGAAGAACTGACATGGCACTGCTTATTTCTGAAATACTTCATTTTGGTTTAAACTCGAAACATTACACACTCAGCTAAAATGTGCCATTTTTGTATTCTCCATCCATTTATTTCTTTGGTTTTAAAATAAAATTAACTGTTGAAATGCATAATGTTATAAAGCTATTATATACAAGTATATTATTATAAATATGCATTATATACAAGTATATTATTATAAATATGCATTAATCAACAATATTTTAATGATCCTATTTTAAGTATAGGTGTTGTACATTTGTTGGAGATCCTCAGCATTCACGTACTTTTTCCACTGTTGTGTTATATGCCACCAGGACCTATGGTCAAAGCTAAGCATTAGGGAAGAGTGTCCTTTATGCCATTTTTTGAATGGACTCTCTAATTTTTTTTCAATGATGCTTGAATCTTCCAGCTGGAGCCAAATACATGCATAGTTTCAATCTCCCCAAATGAATTTGGCCAAGTTCCTATTTATCAAAAAAAAAGTCTGAAAATGTGTCCAGTTTTACTAGCTACCTCTTAATCTACCAAGGTAATATCTCATCTCTCTGTCTGACACAGGAGCAGGTAAGAGGTGGGATATGAAATACCCCACGCTGCTCAGCACTGTTCAGTCTCAGAAAGCTGCTGTTACCTTGACAGAAGCTTTTGTCCAACTCTCCCCAAGTTGCTCAGGGGATGCTTAATCAAGGCTCACGGTAACTCTGTAAGGTAAGTAAATACTACTGTCGTTTTGAAATGAAGGAAGCCAAGACAAAAAAAGAAGTAAAAGTGCTGCCTAACATTAAAGAAACCAACACACATGCAAGAGCCAGGAGCAGAACTGAAAGATTCAGACTCATGAACTTCAGGTACTAACACCAGAAGAAGCTGACAGTCTATATGGAAATCCTGGTGCTCATTAGGTTAACCACCTGTAGAAATCCTTTTCTAGCAGCTTCTTTCTCTGATCATTCCAGTTTTCTCTTTGCCTGGTACATTGTGTGAGAGGCCTCTAGGCACAATTAGCAGTCTGGCCTGCCACTAGATAGTTGTGGAAAATGTTTTTTTGTTAATCACAAATGTTACCAACTTCACACGCACATTCAGGTGATAAAAGCAACATACTTTATTTCTGTTTACCAGGACGCTGATAAGCAGGCATTGAAATGGTGCTATTTACAGCAGGTTTGGTGCTCTCTGCGTCACTCTAATGCAGCACGAGAGTCATTCTGCCTCTCAAAGGTTGTTGGCAGCCACCAAGTTCTACTTAGAAACAATTTCAACCAAGGAAAAGTCAGCTTAGGAACTCACCAGTTAAGGTCTTCTCTGAGCATATGCATTTAGCTTTTCCTTTCCATGGCCTTTGGGTTCTTTATGCTGAAAATATTCTTTATGTTCCTTGGGAAAACAGGTTTTGTATTTGAAAAATGTCTAACAGATAGCAGAATCTACAGACAAATACATAAGAAATATCCCTCTAAAAAAGTAGGATTAACATATGAGTAGTGTTTAGTGTGATGAAGGTTCAAACCAACAGTTGGGCTGACAAGGGTTGTGTGCTTGGCTATGTGGAATGTCACATTCTCAAGCCAGTCTGTTGCTGCTGTATATACAAAATACATATACTATATATATATACACACACAAAAGCATTGTCTAAGGGTTCATTACTGTTTTGATTCACTAACTTTCCTCAGCCACCAAAGTTTGCAGTGACTGTGGGTTCACAGGAGAAGCAAGGCCCACACATAATAAATTATATTTCCCTGGTATTCTCTTGATGAGAAAGACAAGCCTGAATCAATGCCTGGCCATGAACACCTTGAACTTTATTGGAGTAAGCTGGGCTCAGAATCCAGATCCCAATCAAGTTGCTAAGGCACGAAATGTTTAATATCTGCCTTGAGATATCATATCTGTCATTCATTGCACAGGATTCTTGAAGTGCTTTACTGACATTAACAAACAAAACCGACACTGTCACTCAGCACAGTGTCATTACTAGCATTTCAAGGGAGCTGTGGGGAAACAATTCTGGGCTTTGGCTGGCTGTGAATATCATTAATTTGTTCTTTAGTTGTTTTATTCTCTTTGCAAGAGACAAAAGTGGGAAGTTTGAGGAACTGAAAAGTAACAGTGATAGATCTAAAAGCCAATAGAAGAATTCGTTTTATATGCCCATTAGGAAAGCAATCTGTGAAACCGTCTTTTTGGGACAAGAATAGAACAATGTGTTTCTCTTATGTTTTGGCAGATCATTAATAAGAAAAAGCAGGCTTACAATGAATCTCAAGGAAGCCTCTAGTCCAATCTTTTGTTATGATGCAGGACCAAGAGTTCATAGCACCAAGTAAGATCTGAAAGTGGTGTTCATCTGGGTTGCCCACCACTCTTACAGGTATATTCTACTCACTCACATCATTCAGATGCCACTCATGTGCCACTCATATGTTTCTATTTTCATTCCTTTCATGAAGGTCTTCTGTAATTAGTTCAGAACAAACTAAATGCACACAGCTGAGAAACTACACTTCGGAGACCAACCAGGATATAAAAACACATGAAGAATAAACTACCTCATAAAAATGAATGCCGAAAACCTAAAAATAGTTATTGAGAAAGTAATTAGGTGACACAAACAAGGCTCAAAAGAAAACAGACATAAATGAGCTGTAGCTGGAATTGCTGAAACATGCCAAGACTTGTGTGAATAAAGGTAGCAATAAGAGGACAAAACCTTTGCGCTTAGTTAATAAATCAGAGGGAAACAAAATTCTTAGACACATGTTTAAACCACTGTATCTGTGGAGGAAATAATGCCATATGAGAAATGTGCTGCTGAATATTTTAAGCAGGGGAGAGACAATTCTATAGACAAACAAATGGCAAATATCCAGTCATCTCCCAATTAGAGATATTGACTTTGGCCAAGTATACATCACAAAATGGAAAGGAGTAAATAAAAGACCACAGCTCTTGGAAACAAAACCAATTGCATTATCATCCAGAGATTATCAGGAAACAGGTGATGGTGAGAGATTGCGCTCATTTGGGATGTCAGTGTTAGATCTATGACTATAGACCCAGCTGAGTAACGATAAGGTCTCACATAAAGCAAGCACATTATTCTTTGATAGTTATAAGGGCTGAAGGGGGAAATTTAGGCACTGGGAAGATTTCCATCATCTACAGATGAATACCATACATCTGAATACATTATTTGTTCAGACAAACCAGAGCGAATGCCCAGTCTTTTGCAGCTTAATCACAGAATCACAGAATCACTAAGGTTGGAAAAGACCTGTAAGATCATCAAGTCCAACCATAAAAAAAAAAAAAAACAAAACAAAAACAAACAAAAAAACCCCACCCACAAACCACAAAACACACCACAACCCACACCAAAACAACCCACCCACACCACACAGCACCATGCCCATCAAGCCACATCCCACAATGCCATATCTACATGCTCCTTGAATACCTCCGGGGAGGGTGACTCCACTACCTCCCTGGGCAGCCTGTTCCAGTGTTTCACCACTCTCTCAGTAAAGAACTTTTTCCTAATATCCAGCTGAATCTCCCCTGGCACTACTTGAGGCCATTTCCTCTTGTCCTGTCACTCGTCACTTGGGAGAAGAGACCAACACCCACCTCTCTGCAACCTCCTTTCAGGTAGCTGTAGAGAGCGATAAGGTCTCCCCTCAGCCTCCTCTTCTCCAGACTGAACAACCCCAGTTCCCTCAGCCGCTCCTCATAAGACTTGTGTTCCAGACCCCTCACCAGCTTTGTTGCCCTTCTCTGGACACGCTCCAGCACCTCAATGTCCTTCTTGTAGTGAGGGGCCCAAAACTGAACGCAGTATTTGAGGTACGGCCTCACCAGCGCCGAGTACAGGGGCACGATCACCTCCCTACTCCCGTTGGCCACACTATTTCTGACACAGGCCAGGATGCCGTTGGCCTTCTTGGCCACCTGGGCACACTGCTGGCTCATCTTCAGCCGGCTGTCAATCAACACCCCTAGGTCCTTTTCTGCAGGGCAGCTTTCCAGCCACTCATCCCCAAGCCTGTAGCGTTGCCTGGCGTTATTGTGGCCAAAGTGTAGAACCTGGCACTTGGCCTTATTGAACTTCATACAATTGGCCTGGGCCCATCGATCCAGCCTGTCCAGATCCCTCTGCAGAGCCTTCCTACCCTCGAGCAGATCAACACTCCCACCCAACTTGGTGTCATCTGCAAACTTGCTGAGGGAGCACTCGATCTCCTCATCCAGATCATTGATAAAGATATTAAACAAGACCTGTTCCAAAACTGAGCCCTGGGGGACTCCACTTGTGACTGGCCGCCAACTGGATTTGACTCCATTCACCACGACTCTCTGGGCTCGGCCATCCAGCCATTTTTTTACCCAGCGAAGAGTGCACCTGTCTAAGCCACGCGTTACCAGCTTCTCCAGGAGAATACTGTGGGAGACAGTGTCAAAGGCTTTACTAAAGTCCAGGTAGACAACGTCGACAGCCTTTCCCTCATCCACTAGGCGGGTCACCTGGTCATAGAAGGAGATCAGGTTGGTCAAGCAGGACCTGCCCTTCATGAACCCGTCATGGCTGGGCCTGATCCCTTGGTTGTCCTGCACGTGTCCCATGAGTGCCCTCAAGATGAACCTCTCCATACTCTTCCCCGGCACCGAGGTCAGGCTGACAGGCCTGTGGTTCCCCGGATCCTCCTTCCGGTCCTTCTTGTAGATGGGCACCACATTGGCAATCTTCCAGTCATCCGGGACCTCCCCTGTTAACCAGGACTGTTGATAAATGATGGAGAGCGGCTTGGCAAGCTCCTCCGCCAGCTCCCTCAGACTGATCTTTTTGGACAGTTTGAAGAAGGGAGAGAGGGAGCATCTGGGGAATAGCAATGGACAAGTGCATGGGATGGCAGCTGAAGACTGAAATGCAGCATTTCTTTGTATCCAGGTGAATAGTACCCAGCCTGAAACCAAATTTCTTCCTTATTGTCACCTTTGTGAAAGGTTCTGTGCTGCCAAGTTCTGGCTGGTGCACAGAGGTCTCTATAGACATTAGCATCTCTGGCTAAGACTACAGTTACACGTCATAAAACCAGTAATTCATCCTGTGTGGTGGCCCAGTGAAGTAACAGTATGTCAGTGTTTTTCCTGGGTCTCCAATAAGGACAATTTAGGTAATTCCAGTATTGAACACTATCCCTTCTGAGCCCAAGATCTCCTACAATTTTTCGAGGAGGAATAAAACCCCATGACAGGATAGTTTTTATAAACATGTCCAAATTGTATTTATCATGTAAAACATGCTACTTTAAAAAAAAAAAGCAGGGAGGGGGGGAGATGGGAACAACAAAACTGTAACAAAAACTGTATTAGCAGAAGTGCCATATATATATATAATGTCTGTAGAATTACTGACTCTGCTTTTTTTAAAGATTTCCCTTCATATTGAGTATTTATCTCTCTCTGTTTTTTTTCTTCCTATCCTCATTTCTGACATATTTCTTCTCTTCAGAATCTCCAGCATCAGAACCAGAAATTTAATTATCACTTCAGCAATCTAAAGGGGAAAAAAAGTAAAATATCTGCAGCATTTCTAGCAAAAAAAAAAAAGCCCATTGATAAGTTTATTTAGTTATCTTTGGCCACCTGAATACACAGGTTTCATGGTATTTCCATACTTTTTCTTGCCTGGCTTCATGCCTGTGTCCACTTCCCTTTGTTTGAACTTTCTTACCTTTTCTCACTTACGTTACAGCCTGACTTTTTCTTTGACTTCTGCAGGAAATTCCATATCAGGCATCATCTCTCTACAAAGAACAAGTGACACTGGGAAAGATGGCAGCCATAGGATGATGATAATTTTTTTTAATCCAAAACTCCACTGAACTTGTTCCCCATGCTTCCAAGTGCGGGAAGGCTGGGGGAAAAAAAAAAAAAAAAGTATTTGGCTTAGGTGTTTGTTAAAGAATCCTCCAACCTGTCAGTTGCATTGGACTTCCATTCTCTGAAGCCAAAGACATATATTTATGTGAAGAAAAAGATGTAGCTAACAGAACCAGGCAATAAAAGTTAACTGAAATATTTTATAACTTGAAAAGGGCTTCTAGATAAACAGAAATATTTCTGAATCTATATTTGATGGAAAACTAGTGCTTTTTTTCACCTAAACCGTATAATCTAACACCTGCAATTTTAGCTTGCTTAACTTACCTTTATAATTATAATGATGTGCAAAAACAAAATATTTTCCCAATATAATGCAAAATCAAGATTTTTTGAATAGGGAAATATATTTTCTAATTAACTATAAAAAAAATTAATTCCAGGCAAGATTCTGCAAGTAAAAACAGTGTTAACAGCAAAAATCCAACTCTATGCTGGTTCTTCTCAGGTATGCAAACTTTGGCTTGTTCAGGGACCTGCTTGGAGGAATACCATGGGAAACTGTCCTGGAGAGAAGAGAGGTCCAGGAGAGTTGGTTGATTTTCAAGGATCAGCTCCTCCAAGCTCAGGAATGGCCCATCCTAATGAGCAGGAGGTGGCAGGAGGCTTAGGTGGATGAGCAAGCAGCTCCTGGCTAAACTAAAATATAGAAGTGGAAGGTACAGGAGGTTGAAGCAGAGTTAGATGCCCTGACAGGAATAGAGAGACTCTGACAAAGACTCTGTCCGAGCATGCAGGGATAGATGAGCTCAGGAAAGCTAAAGCCCACCTAGAATTTGATCTGATGAGGGACATGAAGGGTAACAAAAAGGGCTTCTAAAGGGATATCAGCTACTGCTGTGAGCATAAGAAAGCTAACATATCTCCCCTTCAGGGAGATAGATTAGTGTCAAGACACATAGAAATACACAAAAGTCTAAATGAGGAAGTGGAAATGAATCACTTTAATATTAATCAAAATGAAGCCTTCAATAAGGTCATCTGAAGGTTTCTGAAACAAAATCTTTTTAGAATTTGCTTTTAATCTCAACTTTAGAGTGGAAGCACTTAATTGCAGTAGGAGATAAGACAAAATTTAACTTACCCAAGAAAGAAATTTCTGGATTTTGGACACTAATTTTTTGCTTTGACTGTGGTCTGAACTTTCCTGTGTTAAGCACAGTCTACAGGTTAATTATTTCAGCCAAGAATGATTCCAAAACACAGATTAAAATATGCTGCTAATTTCTCAGGACGTTTCAAATTAGTTCCATTCCTACCCCTTCATTTGGAATAATACTTCAAATTTGCAGATTTGAAGCACTGCAGAATGGGCTTTTTGTCACCCCTGAGAAAACCCATCTGGCACTGGATAAGTTATACACCTTTGGAAATCCTAGTGTGAGAGAGGTCAATAGAGACTCGCTAGAGGGTGGCAACAAAAGGTCATGAAGGGACAGTGAGCTGGACTTTCCCCATGTGCAGCTGAGTGCTCTCAGGGGCACCTGCATGCTTTGCCATGTTGCAGAGGGCAGAACTGCCTCACAGAGAAGAGGAAGACACCTGGGTATCATGAGAAAGGGGCGGGACATGGTGCTGGGCACAGAGGGTTCAGCAGAGAGCTATAGCTCACGTTCATGTGATGAAAAGGCCTGGGAAAAGGAGCCAGAATAAGAGTTTCAGCTTGGAAGCTTAAGGTAAAAGATGTTTAAGTGTCAGAGATGTGACAGCCTAAAGTCCATTGGACAGAGATAGTTCAAGGGATAGCTATTAAGATCATAGAGGAAACTTAAATTTTATCATTTCCTAGTTGTTGAAGTGACTGATTTAGAAACCTGTCTTTTTGGAAAATTTTTGCCTTTTTTTCCTGCAATGTAGATATTGTGAACACTATGTAAATGCAACCAGAAGCCACCACATTTTAGAAAAATATTCTAAATTACTTTAAAATTAAGGTTCTCAATACTGATACTAACTCAAAAGAATAAAATAAGGTTCAACTGCTGAAAGAGTAATAAAGATTTCCTCTCTTCCTGAGTGCAATGTAAGGACAGCTTGTACAGTTACAAAGTTGGCTTCTGAGCAGTTCCATGTGCAGATGTATTTACAGGTGCACACATGCAGAATGTTAAGCTTTATCATCTTAAAATAAGGTATCTCTCTCTTTCTCTCTCTATTCCTTGAAGTTAGTTTACTTTTGTGGCACAGGTTTAAAGCTTGCTGCTTCAGGTCTGATGGTGCAGTAAGCATTCACAGCTTTTTTTCAGACACATGCACACCCAAATGTGTACTCACAGTCTCAGGTTCAGTTGCACCCTCATTTATTCCCATTTCTTAAAGGGCGGGAAATGATTTGTTAGAGTGAGACAGCTGCTCTGCAATAAAAAGGAAGATAGAAAGATAAAACCAGAAATCATACCCGTCTGCTAAAGACCAAAATATGAAAGAAAAAGCAACCAATTGCAAAATAACTATTTAGATCATGACAAGACATCTTTCATCTGTAGCACTGATTGTGTTTTACAAAGACAGCCAGTATCTTTATGCCCATTTAAAAGCAGCTAAACAGAAGGGCATATGGAGGTGAAATGGAGAAGGCCACAGCAGGTATGAGAAACTGGGAAGAGACCTCAGGGTGCAATCACTGGGCAATGCTGTGTTTTTAAAGTGGGGATTTAGAGGTGTTGGCCGAGCATCCCTACCATCTATGGCAGAACAGCTCCCGGATGCAATGTGAGGTAAAGGACGTGCCTTGGAAAGATCAGCTTCTCAGCTGGGACTAGACAGGGATTAGAAAGTGCAGCCCACATAACTCTCAATAATCTCCAGGAGCACCTTTCTGTATTTTTAAGAAACTCAGTAATAGCCATCAGTTTGACAGCGCTTTGGGGATGTGATGGAGCAGGTCTGGCTGCTGTCTACTGAGAATCCAACTGGCTTGTGGAATTTCAGCATAAAACCAGTGATGCTGATTGAGTAAAGAGCTTCTTTCAGTCAAGGACGAGATGAGAGCTTTCTCATTTCTGTGAAGAGAGTTCAGTACGTGTAAATAATACTTGTATGTTAGCTTTTCCATGCAATAAACACTGCACATCAGCCCAAGACTGATAACAATATTTATATGTACACACACACATACATTATTGCATCTGCATGCAATAATTTTTATATGTGAGACTGAGATTTGTCACTCTAACCTGTTTTTCAATGGATCTTTATAGCATGAATAATAAAAATAGAAGTGTTTTGTACTGACAATGTGCTTAGCATTAGTGTAAGAAAGCATCCCTGTCTTAAACAAGACAAAAATCCAAGACATATTAGAACTTTCATACTGGGTTTATTTTCCCTCATCTTGCTCCACTATTTTTAGATGTTCTTGCCTTAGGCCTCATCAAAAGAACAGGACAGGAGAACAGTTTTCATAGGCACAAACTGAAGTTCCAGTTTCTAACCAGAGCTAGATTTATTTCACTAAAATTTGCACTGGCTTTATTCATCAAGGGCTTGTTTCTCACTCAGCATTTGGGCAAGCATCTCACACATTCTTCTCACTTCAAAAATCCCCAATGCTGCGGCTTGGCAGCCTGATAAACCCCCAATCTATTCCTGCAGGCAGCTATCTTTGAGAGCCATCTTGCTGTTAACAATGACCTCATCTTCCACTGGAAAAAAACAAAAAACCCTCCGTAATTTGTTCCTTGCTCCCTAAGACTGTGTTTTTCTTTCATTAGCGTTTCTGTGTCCCACCTGCAATTAAATCATCTTGGCTTCCAAAGCCACATGCTAGGGATAAAATTTCTAACAATGCAGCAGCCTTTATAAACTGAAAACAGTCAGTGATTAACATACCTTTATCCAAACCAACCATCATACGTGTCAATTTTTCTTTTAAATCAAGCAGTGATGAGGAGGATGACTCTCAGAAATGAGCAAGATAAAGAAGCACAGATTCTCCATGGCTCACTGTGGGACTTTAATCTTTTTTATGAGCTACAGTAGGTTTCAGGCAATGAGATTGCTAGAAGTGTCAGTATGCCATTGCTTGTATCTGAAAATTATTATTAACTCCATCCACCTGCCTAATTAGATAGTCCCTCCTCACAGAAATATCTTGAAGACTCATTTTCAGTGGTGCGTTTTATTTACAATGTCCTGGAAAGGTAGTGAACCTTTGACAATAAAACTGCCTCCTGGGGAAGGGTGGAAGTTGACACAATAAAGTAAGGGAGTCACCCAAAGCCACAAAAAGAAAACTGTTGCCAAGCCAAAAGTTGAACCCAGATCACTTGGATATCAGTAGGGTATTTTTCAGATTGATCAAGTAATTGATATTTTCCAATTAAATGTGGTATACCTATGCAACTGGAATTCCATAGCGCACTAAGTACACGAGTTTTCAGCAGAAGAACATGTTTTCCATGTATGTAAATTAGGTGAGGTTTAAAACTAGATACCATCTCAAAGATGGTGACTTAAAAAAAAAGTAATAAATATATTCCACATTTTCATTTTGCAGGCTTAAAGGCAAGTTCGAGTAGTTCTGACGATGACCACATAGGGGACAGATTGGATTGCCAAATGGATTTGACAGAGATGTTTTTGTGAGGCAAACAGCAGAGAGGAGCCAGAATCTAATTTCATTTCCATGTAAATAAATACCTAGTGACCAGAGGCACAAAAAGAGAACTAGAAAAAAAGGTGTATAAGAATATAATGTATTGCAGTAACCATGGCACTCCGAAAGCCTTCAAAACCAGGAGTCCAGGAGAAGTTCCTTTCTGGGCAGCAGTTGGTGATCTGACAGAACACCAATGCCCAGCTTTAATAGATTTAATTTACAGTGAATGAGTCAACACCCAGATCTGGCCTCATGAAGAAGGAGGGTCCAGAAAGGCTAATACCATATTTTATGAAAGAAAACCTCTATACATGTCTGTAAAGGATCAGGGACTGAGGCACGATGAGATCAGAATAATCCCAAACAGAGGAGCTGACAAGCAGAGGGAGAAAGAAGTATTTAGCTGGACTGTGAAAGAATAGAAGAAAGAAGATAACTGAGGGCAAATTTGGCAGATGCGAGGGGAGATTAAGAAGGAAGAACACACTGAGACTGATACCGCCTGATGCACTACTACGAAAGACTCAGACTTCACAGTGAAAAGGACGTGATACGAATATAGCCAGATTTTCAAATAAGCAACAAACTGTGGGAACAGAGGTGGAATAAAGCTACTAGCCCTCTAAGTCAGGTCCCGTTCCGAACCAGTAACTTTATTAAGAAAGATTTAGGGCTTGATTTTTGCCCCAAACTGGATATGTTACCAAGTATTTACTTGGCATGTGGATAACTGTGTGCTGACTTTCTTGACGTCTTAAATAATATGTGGTTCTCTAACCATATGTATGTGAAAATTTTTCATATGCAAACTAGACTGAACCATCAAACCCCTAAGGCTTTAGACAACTGTGACTTGTCATTTCTATGTACATGTTAGAGTATCCTTTTTTTCCTTTTTGAAGTACTGTAGAAAATCATTTTGTGATTTCTATTTCAAAGTTCACCTTGTTAAAAGTCTGCATTGATCCCCCCAGAGAGAGAAAGAGCACGAGAGAACAAGCATACATAGAAGAGAGAAAATTCAATAAAAAACATTCCTTAACACCACTTGGAGACCAGCAAACTGTTTCTGACATACTTGTGGGGACATTTAACTTTTTCTTCTTTCAGAAGTTGTCATCATAGCAAAATACTTTTGACTTTTATAAAACTCCCAGGGTCTCATTCCTTCACTCAGGTCAATAAAAGCTAGCCACATCCTGCAGAGAGAAGAACAGTACCATTCCTCTCCTATGGCTCTAGTGTGGTGGACTCAGGACCACTAACTACCACTTGTTTCATCCCAGAGTTGACAAATGTGCAGGTGGAGACCCACACTGCTGCAGTTCTGAAAGAGTCTGTTTCTTCTAGGGTGTGACAGGAGGATGAAGAAGGAAACTCCATTAAGTGGTCCTTCCTAAAAATTTCTGTTTGCCTGAAAGCCCTTGAATCCCCACTAATTGAAACTTCTGCATGGCATTTCAAAGATTGGGAAAAAAACCAACCAACCAACCAAACACAAAAAGATGATCCTTAATGGCTACCATTGCAAAATGATAGGGGTCTTTAATTTTAATTGATTTGCAGAACTTAGGTTTAATTTTGTATTTCAGAATGCTTCCCAGAATTACGCATTATATATTTAAATAGGAATTGTGAGGAGGGCTGAAAATGAGAGAGGTTTAAAGCTGTTAAGCTGGTGAGGGAGAAGTCTTTGACTGTTGTGCAAACGCTGGCCAGCAGCATGTGTTAACGTAGAAACTGATCCTGATAACACTGCAATAATCTTCATGTCAAGACTTAATCTGATATTTCATCTTCTACTGAAGGGAGTTTATTCTACTTAAACATCAACAGGTCAGCATTGAGATAAAATGATCCACAGTGACTTGAATTGGAAGCTCTGTCCCTGTGGCAAACAACTGTCAGAGTTTGGTTTTTCACTTGCATTAACTGGACTTTCCCCATACTTTTCCAGCTTTCCCATTTCGCTACAAAGTGCCACCTTCCCTTCCTGGACACTTGCTTTTAATAAGGCATGGGATGTTTGTGTGCTTCTTTGAGTAAGACCTCAACACTCAGAGGACTGAGCTACTGCACAAACAAACCTTATCTCAGCTCCCCACTAGTCACCTCGCAGTTCAGCTGGGAGAGAGACAGAGCTTTTGCAATCATTGTCACAGACTTGCATTTCACAGAAGCTCTCTTGTATTGCTTTTTCATTTTTTCCTTTCTTTTCCCAGAAGTGAAGTGTACGCCTAGCAAATATGGATTACTAACCCTCCAATCTATGTTTTTTTATCAGGTGGCTGTAGCATTAACTAGAGAAGGTATTGCGTATTGACCTCAGTCAGGTGACAGCAGTTTTAATTAACCTTTGTCACATTGACTATATTAGGAAATCAGGGAGAGGAAATTCAGCTCATTCTCACCCTGATCTTGTGTGTCGCAACTTTATGACTAGCGAACAGGGTTTGCGGTGAAAAGCAAGTCCTCTGCCAAGCAGATAAATTGTCTGTCCAAGACTTAGAGTGAACTGGATCTCTTTATGGAAGAATCTCTTACTATTAGTGGATATAATTGTGGATATACATTTTCATTTTATTTCCTAGATTTTGGAATGACTGGGATTAAAAAAGCAGGTGGAGCTCTGCCCCTGTAATTCACTCGTTAAAATTGGCAATGAATATTGTTTTATACAGCTTTACAGTTGTTAAACAGAACTCTGTCTCTTAATCCATTCACTAAGGAATAGCTTTACAGGGAAGCAGGATAGTTTAGGATATGGATGGTGGATTTAACTGTTTGCTCTATCACAAATTTCCTTGTGCATCACTGGTAAAATCACTTAGACTTTGTGTGGCTTAGATCAGTAAAACAAGGACAAATAAGAGTTCCTTATTTCTGGGAGGGCTGGTGGAGACAAAAAATCTGAAGTTTCATGAGATGCACAGGAATAGCTAAGATGCATTTCTCTGAAAGAAGCTAAAACAGTTAAAGCAGTTTTTAAAAAAATCACTTATGAGCAGTTCCAGCTCTTCCCCTTCTGCTGGCAGCAGTAGCTCTTCCCTTCAGTTCATGACCAATGTGTGTATGAAGATTCAGAGCTTTTAAAAGCATGGCAGGAGGAAGAGCCATTTCTGCTGCTTGTCCTGCATCCTCAAGCCTGTTCCCTCCTTCATTTCATCTCCTCTCAGACCTTCCTTCAAGGCACCAAGTTTGGTGTCTGCCTCAGCCTGGCACATCATATTTTAGTCTGGGATTTCCCAGACCCAAAAACTTGCATGGAAAGGACAGGCTGTCTGCTCAGCCTCTTGCCAGACCTACTGTGTACGTGCAGTCTTTCTCTGTAGGAGCAACAGTGTCTGTAAGACCACAAAACTAGAAGATATCTAAGGGCCACCCGTGCAGCCTTTCACCATTGCAGAAATCCACCTTTCTGTCAGAGCTGCTATGCCTCTTCAACATCAAGCTTCCAGAAATCCCAAATAGTCAAAATCCTCATATTTTGTCCAAAGCAAAGAAAGAAAAACAAGAGGATTTGGCTGGGAGCATTCAGTTACACAGCTGTCACATAGCAGGCACTTTTGGCTCTATCATTCCTCTTATTTAGTTAATCTTTTTATTTCCTGGGGTGAAGACCAATAATATCTGTCCGGAAAAGTTGACTATTTCTTGAGTTCTTTCCAACTCCAGAGGTCAAAAATTATCTACTAACTTTAGCTTCATTAACTTTCTTGATTTAGTTTCAGGAAAGAGAGTATTGCGTGAAATTCTCTGATCAGCTACCCTCATCCCCAGGAAGCTTTAATGCTATGTCATACCTCATATCTATACTTTTCTTTTGTCCTTGGAAATCAGTTAATCTTGCTTTCTCTAGGTCCTTCCCAAAGACAAAAGTTTGGCTGATAAGCCATAATGTAATGATATGGAGTTAACATTCCTTTTCCTGGACAAAAAAAACACCTTTCTCTTGGTGGTCAGATAAGGAGTTAAAGTTTTTATTTCCCAATAGATGTTCCTCAAACTGTTTGAGGCTTCAATTAGGATGGGAGAATCTGGGCTTGAAGCATTTCCCAGAAGATAAAATATCATCAGATTATACAGCTGAGGGCCTGATTCAATAATGAGCTTTCCCTGTTCCACATTAAAATACTAAATAAGTAAATATATTTTTGCAATTATTTCTAATCTCAAAAAAAACCCCAAAACACTGATTTTCTCTCTGCTAGATTAACTGTAAAAAAGTTAGTCAAAACTAAAGTAAAAAGTATGCTTTTCAGTGGCCCTAAAAAGAAGTTATGAACAACCAAAGAGTTTGGAGATGGTTGGCCTCCTTCCTTTGACCAGCAAAAGTTTGCAACCATTGTCAAATCAGTAAAATTCCAGCAGGTCGACACAGATCTGTGTCTACAGTAATTTTAAGTATTTATGGGACACTGGAATTCCCAAAGTTTTCATAGCTGAAACAGCAGCTTAAAACTTTGTGGCAGAATATACATCTGATTTAGCAATATACTTAATCCTATTTATACCTTTTTTAGACATATGAATAATTCAGATGAATCAGTGAGATTATGACTATGTTTAAGGTTCAATGTGTATTTTAACTGAATCAGTTAACTACTCACCGAATCATGACCTATTGGAAAATGGACCAGACTGTTGAGGTTTTCTTGGTTTAAAAAGAAGGAGAAATCAGCAGGGAAAGTCTGACTCAGCTCTTGCAGCCTCCAGGTAGAACTCACTCCAGAACACAACAGAGTTCATGTACTAACCTTCTGGGAAAGATAAGGAACAATAATCCTAGGGAAAAAAAAATACACCAAATATATTTCTGAAACACTGCATTTTCTTTTCATTACCTTTGTTTTTCAGTATTTTTAAAATTCATGTATTTAATTAATTAAAGTAAGAAAAAAATCTTTGTCTATGATTTTGTCTTCATAAAAAAGGGATTTCTGAAGCTGGATCGCTGCTGCTATTTAATATCTCAAGACACAGTGTAAGTCCACTTATGACACAGGAGGATGCTATGGAACAGTGTGTAAAAAGCTGTGCTACATGGCATGTGCTTGCAAACAACATAAACTTCTCTTCCTTCACCCACAACAGCAGTCATTCCATTGTAGGAGGCACAATTTGCCCCTGGTAAATCCATGCTGGCTTCTTCAAATTACCTTCTAGTACTTCATGTACCTCAAAACAACTTTGATCAGTACACTGTCCACAACCTTTTGGAGGCTACAGGGAAGCTGACTAGCCCATAGCCCAGACTGTCCTTGTTACCTTTTTTAAAAGATGGGCAGGATTTCAGCTTCACACTTCACACAGATTTCCAAACTCACACACTGGTGCACTACAAATTTACCTCTTTTTTTTTCCCCCACTAAAACAAAATATTTGCTGTCCTTATATTGAGTTAGCCATTACAATACTTATTTTCTCATATGGTTACTCTTCTTATAGAAACAAACAAACCTTTTAGCTAGATCTCTCAAAAAACCAAGAGTAGTTTCTGGTTACATGTTTATTATTGCTAAGAGCTAAGTAGAAACCAGAAGCAGTTGAATATGGGTCAGTACTGTGCAGAAAGTCTGATAATACTCTGAAACATCGGACTTTGCTTTGAGCAACAGCGCAGCTCACACTTCATGGCCGAGACATTCTCTAGGCATGACATTCATTGCCATGGGCCACACGGTTCATACACACTGCATATATGAAATTCCAGAAGGGAGCATAATAGGACAATGTTGCTTGGACATCAGTGGTACTCTGAAATATTGTCATCCAGGACTGTGGAATCTCCATCCCCTAAGGGATTTTAATAGACAACTGTTAGTCAAATGTCTCTCAGGGGTGGTGGGTACATACAGGTTAGGTACAGTAGACCCTTAATTAAGGTTCAGAATTAGAAGACCTGTTGAGTTCCCCTCCAATGGAATCTTGGAATGGAATTTTGCTTAGTCATCAGGACTCAGCCATGAAATTCAGTGAAAAAATAAATTAAATGAAAGACATGACATTGGATTTCCAAGAAATTACCCACTTCCATTTCAGTTAGTGCAACAATCCCCTGACTTAGTGTTCATAAATTATATACTTCAGGTAACATGTAAAACCTAGATCCTAAATTAATAAAGTTAGCAATTTCTTCAGAGAAGTGTTTTTATTTTCCAAAAGATTGAATCAACTCCTTCCCCTACTGAGTCCCAGTTTCTGTCACTCACAGTTTATTTGTCATATGCAGCTACAGTTGGACACTCTGTTCTTTCTCCTTTTCAGTCATAAACTGTTGGCTGTCTTAAACAGCTCCTGTCTTTCAGAGAGTCACAGAGTAATTGCTCAATTGACTTCATTTTAGAGGGTATGAAGTGATTCTTGTATACTGCTGGCAGAGCTCTTCAGGTTGAAAGGAGCTTTGAGAAGACAGGTTGACGTTATTCTACAAGCCAAGGAGACAAAGGACAACAGTGTTAGCAGACAAAGGAATAAGTGGCTCCAAAATCTGATATACTTTATGCCCATCATGCACTGAGACATGCACTAAAGGTACAAATCCAGGCATAACAGCACTACAGCAAAAGGTGTTAACATAGTTTTCTGGGTGTTACAAAACTTCAATTAGGTCTCAGAACAAGATGTTTTATTTATATACTTCACTTCACTGTGGACCAGTCAATGTGCATCAGTGGTGTCAGGGGTGAGGTTTTGTAACAGTGAAAAGTACTTCTGAATCTCTTTGGGTTTTAATGCTCATTGACTTGGACAGGTAATCAATTGCTGCATCTCCAAAGGCCCATAGATATTGGCTTTGGTCTCCAAAAGACTTTATAAAGAGTCATTTGGGGGATACTTTCACTTCACATTGAATTGTGGACCATTAAATCTCTTTAGTAAAATACTGGAACAAACACTAGATGTCAATGCTCCTTCTGCATTTTTAAAGAGAACACAAATGCTCCTGGCTGAAGATGAGGTTCCTAGAAGGATCCTAGCTTGTTCTTTTTCTCTAGCAGATTCTTTAAATCATTATAGATTTTATTTCCCCTACAGAAAAAATGCGTTAGTTTTACAATACTCAATCTGCTTCTCCCACAAGACAATAACACGGGTACCTCCTTAGCATTAGACATTGGTCAGCTCTGCAAATTCTGGAGAAAAGGGAGGAGGAGAAATGATATGGCAATCAATTAGTTTGATGCTTATCTCTTGGTTTCTTGCCTACACATTTGATAAAGGACCTGGCGATGAAAGGAGATGGGAAAATCTTATTTTAAACAGTGGCTTTTTGTTACATGTTACCTACTATGCATCTGTACAGAGGATTCAATTTTTTTTTTCACTCTCCTGAAAAATGAGTGATACTAACGGAATCTACAGGATTAATAAACGTGGATGACTCAGCTTGCTTGGCAGTAGCCAACAGGTTGGAATTCCTGCCATTTCGCCAGAACATTTCTATGAACTGCCAGAGTTTGATACTAAGTAGCAAACTAGGAGCAAACATTCTAAGTAGCAAACTCAACTAAAAGACACTTTTTCAAAAAGGAAGTTGTATTTACAAAGAAAAATATAGTAATGAAGCAATGTAGGCTGCAGTAAACTTTTTGTGACTCGTTGTGCAGCAAGCCCGTATTTGTGAGGTTCAGGACACAAGCCTCTGCACCGTGAGCCAGGCAGGGGTGAGGGAGCCGGGCATGTGTCAATGCCACAGTGTCAGGCAACAGAGAGTGTAGCCCTGGTTTACCAGCCCGTTCTTGATTTTCACTAGCCTTCCTGTCTTCTTTGAGCCCAATACCAGGTATTAATATCCTGCACCACATTTGCCTGCCCTATCCTTTCCAGGCAGAGGACCCAGGAACTCCCTCTGTCCCATGAAAGGCTAAAAGTTGGCCTCAGAATATGCAGAGGTGCACCCTGCACCAATATTAGCAACGTGGCACCAGTGCCATGGGTAGGCGTTAATTCAGCAGAAGGGGCAGAGGAAGGTGTGTTGGAGGTAATGGGTTTCACAAAGGGCATTAAGACCTTCATGTATGGTAAAGTACAAAAATGTTATTTTATTATCAGGAATAAAACTCCTTTGTCTGAAGTTATACTGGCTTCAAACAGACAGGCTGTTGGGAAGACAAGTCCCCGTTTAGCAGAAGAGACAGGCTGTCTGTACCATTGGGAGACTGCAAAAACATAGATAGATATATCAAAAGGTAGATAGACAGATAGGCAGGCAGGCAAGCAGGCAGAAAAATAGAAAGGCAGTCTGGCTTGCCTGTCTAGCTATCAGTTCAAGCACTTGGAGCCCACATTAGAATATGTTTCCACAGAAGTTAACCCAAGTATATTTCCAATGAAATTAATAAACAAAGAATACTCTCACTTCATCAGGATGAATCCCTAGAAGTACAGGAGCCATCTCTGCCTCCAGTCCCCATCTGAAACTGGACTTCAGTCCCTAGATCCCTTCATTACCAGAGAGGTCCATTGCTGCAGACAGTGAAGGATGCACACAACACTTCCCTCTCTACAAGAAGGACATTGAGGTGTTGGAGTGTGTCCAGAGAAGGGCGACGAAGCTGGTGAGGGGTCTGGAGCACAAGCCTTATGAGGAGCGACTGAGGGAACTGGGGTTGTTCAGTCTGGAGAAGAGGAGGCTGAGGGGAGACCTCATCGCTCTCTACAATTACCTGAAAGGGGGTTGCAGAGAGGTGGGTGTTGGTCTCTTCTCCCAAGTGACGAGTGACAGGACAAGAGGAAATGGCCTCAAGTTGCGCCAGGGGAGGTTCAGGCTGGATATTAGGAAAAATTTCTTTACTGAGAGAGTGGTGAAACACTGGAACAGGCTGCCCAGGGAAGTGATGGAGTCACCCTCCCTGGAGGTATTCAAGGAACGTGTGGACGTGGCATTGTGGGACATGGTTTAGTGGGCATGGGGGTGTTGGGTTGATGATCTTACAGGTCTTTTCCAACCTTAGTGATTCTGTGATACTACACATCCAAGAAAAATGAAAACAAAACCTCCCAAAACAGAGCCTCTGACCCTCAGTTCTCTGTGAAGAAAAGCTTTGTGTCCTCACCCGCATCTCCTAGTCTCCACTGAACCTCTCCTCCCAGGCTGCTCCCACTGCCTTGGCCTTGGGAAGCAATGTGGTTTTTAAAGGGATTTGGCAGTATACCATACACCAGACCTATGATCTTCATCAGCTGCAGAAACTCCAGGAGAGAAAAGGCCTTTTGTTGGGAATAGTACAGAGCCCCTTTTAATCCATAAATAAGATTTGTAATGCTGCACTGAGGACAGACAATGAAAATTCCCTGATTTTAGATATTAAACTACTCCCAAAAAATGCATCCAAGGAGATTTATATACACTGAATAATATATGCATTCCTCTCAAAAAGCAGCATAGCAAGTGTTTAAACGTATCGTCACTCTTATTACCATGTTATTTGTCTCTCTGGTGTTTTCATCTGATATTATTTGGTTTTCTTTTATCAGTGCCTCCTTAACCCTTTTTTCACAGGTATTTTTAATCTTGGATGTTTTGCTGGTTTTGGTTATCCATTCTGTACACTAATTTACATGTATGGTCAAAGGTGATTTGTGATCTCAGTGCCTGAAATAATTTCTTGTTTTTTCTGTCTCTGCATCTTGTTTTACACCCCACTCATCTCTGCTTGTACTCTTTACCTGTTACTTCCAAGTCCAGAGCACCTTGTCTTTTGTCCAGCTGCCCCCTTAACTTTCTCCACAATTCTGACACCTAATATTTGCCAAAAATTTTGCCTCATAGATCTCTGCCACTTCAGGTTTGCAGACTCTACCCTGGAGTTGGAGAACTGAAACAATTCAAAGCATGGCTGAGGGAAGGACAGCATGCTGTTCAGTTCCCCTCACTGTATCAGCAAGAAACAAAATGATTTGCTGCCACACAGTGATGGGAAAATCCAGACTGGATACAAGAAATGGCAGCAGACAGAGAAATGTTTAAATGTACCTTTACCCAGGCAACATCAAAGTCTTTTTACTGCCCCATCTTTCTGCTTCCTTCCACACCCTCAGAGCTGCTCACTTACATGTGCCTGTGTATTCATTAACATCTAATTAAGGTGTACATCTGCTGCAGCTTTACATCAGCATTGCATTCCCCCACATTAAAACTGCCTGGAGCTTTCTGTCTTTTCTTCATATTTGTTTCCGGTGCACTAAAAGCAAAAAAAGCTTTTTCATGTTTATTGACAAACAGAGGGAAAACAAACTCTGGGTTTTGAAGAGGAAGAAAGAACAGAATATGCTTCTCGTCCAAAACCAATCTCTCCTCAGGGATGTGTGCCAGAGAGGTGGGGAGGTTTCTTTTGATTAAAGGAGCAACAAAGAGAAAAGAGTATCACAGCTGTAGACAGTCAGGACAGAAACTCGGTAAAAGGAGAGGTTTTGTCTTTTTCTGCCATGAGAAGTTGCACTCTGTCATTTTACCTCACTTACTCATCTGCTGGTCTCCAGCCATTTCTACATACCCAAAAGGTAAGCCAATGCCACAGATTAATGGCCAACCCTCAGATGAACAGGCTGCCCAGGGAAGTGGTGGAGTCACCATCCCTGGAGGTGTTCAAGGAACGTGTGGACATAACACTGCGGGACATGGTTTAATGGGCATGGTGGTGTTAGTTGATGGTTGGACTTGATGATCTTACAGGTCTTTTCCAACCTTAGTGATTCTGTGATTCTGTGATTTCCTAACCAGATTTCATATCATCCTTCAGGGTGTAAAAATTACAGAGATCATCAGTGACATACACAACCATGTTCCAGAAAGCCCTGCGAATTTGTAACAACACCTCCCCTCCTTTTTTTTTTTTTTCTCTCCCCTTCTTAAAGAGCATATTCACAGCTGTTTCTGACAGGTCTGAGAAACGGAGATAAAGCAAGCAGTCCCAGCGTCTGCTGGCACATCTAGTCTTGCCCACTCTCTCTTTCCAATCACAGACAGATTTCTCCAAGTTATAAAATACAGATCTAGAGGAATGATCCTGGGTATTTTCCAGTCATCCTTAAGCACACCATTGCTTGGCCACTGGACTTGCTGTCTATCCACCTTTCCAACAAATGCAACTTGCAATTTCATAAAAATGCTAAAATGCTAAACTCTAAACCAGGAGAAAAATGTATGAACCAAAGGGCTTTATGATAAAGCAGCATGCAGTGTTCAGCCATTACTTTTTTCAGAAGTGACTGCAGTTTCTTCTCGATACAAATAATACCCCACTGTGGCATTTCAGCACAGAAATATCCACCGTAAAGACAGACTGCATTTAGCGATGCAATGCTGCCTGCCTCACTGACAACAAGAAAAGGCTTCCACATGGTCTACAACTCTCAGACAGTATTGCATATATTGATAAAATTATTTAGATTGTGGCTGTCATCACCCAGGTTCTTTGACTTGCTGATGGTCCAGAAAGACTTGCTGTTTAATTGTTTAATGTGGAGCTCTGGTGGTAGAACACTTAGATACGTGATCACATCTATCATTTTCTGAGAAAACTTTCCATGTATTTTGTCTGTATCTGCTTGAAACCGAAATACAGTTTTTGTCCGAGCTGTGAGAAACAGAATTGGCATACCCAGAAGTCAATAGCTTTGTTTTGCTTTTATTTGCCAGTTTGATTATAATTATATTTATTTTGCTCTCGGATTTACTTTGAATTCCCTCTGATAAGGCATACAGTGTCTTTTGTATATACATGTCAAAATGATCTAAAAGACTTAAATATTGATAGCATGTGTAAACTACAAAGGAAATTTTCATGGATAGATTTTAAGAGTGGAGATTTATTTTCCTCTCCTCCTTTACACAGTAGGCCAAAAATCTCACATAAAATTATTTCATCTTGAGAGTTTTATCTTACTTTGATCATTAAGTTATCTTTTATAAAGACATTGAGACTTGATTTAGAAGCTGCCAGTGACAGAGAATCCATCATAAATGGAGAAAAGTTGTTCCACTGATTAATTACTCTCTTTGAATTTACCTTAGTCTAGCTTCCAGCTCCTGAATCTCACGGATCCATCTTTCTGACAGAAATACCACCTACATTAAGCAATCTCTTCCCACTATCACCTCTTAATTTTCTCTTTGATGCACTAAACAGATTAAATTTTCTTGGTTTCTCCCTAGAAAAAAATATTTTCCTATTATTCTTTTCTGAATCCTTTTCAATCCTTCATCAGGTTTTTTGAAGAATGACTATTACAACTCAAAACAAAAGTGTATCATTAGTGCCAGAGGTTCGTGACTCATAGCAACAGTTATAACTAACACTTAGACAATTGAAATAGCTAGAAAGAAATACGCAAGTCCCTCCTTCATGCCATGACAACTGCAAAAATAGTACATATGTGTTCATTTATGATATTTCCCGATTAATTTTTCAGACGTTGTATTGAGCCTTAGCTACATCATCATCCTGTTTGTGAGTATATATTGAATGCTATAGCTTTTTGTGCATCCTAAGATGTTTTTCAGACTGGATCTGTACAGAGATAAATTATCTATTTTAGCAGAAACAAGTAAGGTGATCATAGTCCAAAGTTTATCAGAAGTTTAGAGCAAGAGACCAGAACTCCACACAGAGCAGGAAGAAAGGGTTCGTGATCATTCTTGTGGATTCTGAAACCTTATTCTACTCTTTCTTGTGCACATATTTCCAGTTTTCCTGATGGTATAATTTTCTTTCCTCAGTCAAATGGAGGTAGTGGAAGAACCTTTGAATTCCATCACAACTTTACTGAATACTGGCAAAATATTGTTTTTATTGGTGAATCATAATTCATGAGAAAGCAGAAGCTGTTTATAGAATTTATAACTTGTACTGGTCAAAAATATTTTTATTGCCAAGAGTGTATTTTGATGAAAAACCATGCCCAACTGAAAAAAAGTTTTATTACTGGATAAAACAAAATCCCAGTTTATTTTACTCCATCACATTGAACCAGCAACACAGAAAAGGGACTTTTTTAAATCCCTTTTTTTCTCATGTTTTTGCAGTTTTGAAACTGAGAAAAAAGGAAAAGCACAATACAAAAATGAAAATGTAGAGTGTTTTCTCAGGAAAAATAATAATTGTGGAAAACAGTAAGAGAACAGAACTAAACTTTTCACTGAAAACTCTCCATGAACCGTATTTCTCTCTTTTTGATTGACTCTAGTTGTGTCATCCAGAGCAGGAGCAGAAACAATCACCACGTGATAAAATAGGACACAGTTTGAATGGCAAATCACTGGGATGAAACACTCAAATTAATATTAGCTACATGAGTGAAATGGGTTGGAACAAACTATTCATCAAACAATTTCAAATAATAAACTAATTAATGCAAATTGTGATATGTTCATGGAGAAATAACAAATGCAAAAAGGGCAAATTTCATTGTCAAATGAATTGTTCTCAGGGAATAATTCATCTAGCTGCAGAAGACAGAGAAAAGAGTTGAATGTTAATGGGTAGGAATGAGGAGAACATAGCATAGAAAAAGAGCTAATTCACAGATGGCAGTAAGTCTACTGACTGCTTGGGAAAAAAAAGGGAACTAGGTAGATACTGCTGAGTCTCTTGAGAAGTTGGACATACCTTAGGCTTAAGCCCATGTGTTAGATTTTGCAAGATTAGTATTTCAGACTGTAGGCTCTCTGAGAAAGTACCTTAAAATGAATGTGCAGCATGTAATAGAAAGAAGCTCTGCTCTCAGCCAGGTTAACTAACCTTAAAGGAAATGATAGCAGTTATTAATAATACATGGTTATAGAACTTTGTTTCATTCTGCTAAATTTTGTAGAACCTCAATAAAATAAAACATTGTATTAGAATAATCATATAAAACAAATACTGCAGAGTCATGATGAATTAATTTTAAATACAGTCTGTGATCTTCAGTTTTATTTATCTGTCTACTTAACAGTACTCTCACACCTGCTTGCTGGACACTGCCGATCCCTAGAACCAGCTCCTGTTTCGGTAACGCAGGGCTGTCAGGAGCGTTCTGAGTCACCTGTGCATTAAGCACCTCCTCAGCCTTTGCTGTTTCATTGTGTCAGAGCAGTAATATGTGAACAAACGTATGCACACACAGACCTGAATGCACAGGTCATTTCTTTCTGGATCATATTGGTTAGTTTTGGAGAGGGGTTAGAGAGAGGGAACTATGATGTTAGTTGTCATTGATTTCCAAGATAAAAGAGGAATTGACCAGCAAGATCATGCCCAGCCAAAAGATAACAACACTGAATGCAGTTCAAGCAGTAATCAAGGGATTAGCTTTGCTGAAGTATCACAACTGCTTTTAGATAACATTAATTTCAAGTAGATACTTTGCTGTTTCAAGGCCAGGAACACTGATTTTTTTCCCCCTTTTTCAGTTTCAACTCTTTACTAGTTATTTCCCCAATGACCATTATAGGATGCCCCACTGTTTACTACAAGCTTAAGTTTCTGTACTAAAAATATCTTATTTTGTTCTGCATTCTTGATCAAACCTATTTTAATGAGGTAATGATTATATGCATGCTCTTCAGCTGTCAAATATATGTTAAATGGGGAAACATTTATTAAATGTGAGCGCTAATGCCAGGAGAACCAGTTACCACAACATTTCTTTAAAAAGAACAGAAGAAGCTGTTCAACACCTGCATACTCTGTTTTTTACCAAACTGCTCTAATTAGCACATTTTGAGATATGATTAGAGCACTAGAGGAAGCTTTCCAAATGCCATTAATTATGGATGTGATCTTAAATTATTCACTTTGAATATTTTTTCTTGCTATGCCCCTTTTATCTTCCACTAACTTTTTGTTGCGTCCTAGAACAGATCCAATTAAACCTCAAATGGAAGTTTGTTAGGCTAAAGAAAAGGTAAACTGAAAATTAATCACCTTTTTTTTCTAAGGTGCTTGTCCTAAAAAGGGAGAATGTGGGTGAGACTCAATTTTTTTTCCTCTTAAATGTTCATTATTCTCTACCTCAGCCTCTACCAGTATTGCAAGATCAATACGGATGCAATCATTAAGCATGAAAATTTCCATCTCTCACTAAAGCAATATTATGGAATGCAACAAAATATTTGCATTTTAAAGATTACTATATCAGACCAGTTATCCAAGCCTCTGGGGTATCACAGGCAGTGTCATATGTGGAGTCTAATAGCTTGTGACCAACTGAAGAACCTTTTCCAGCCTCACATGCAACCTGACCTGTCAGGAATAAGTCTGTGTAAAGAAAGGAGGATGGCACTAGGAAGGAGGGAGACACAAAGAAAGGGAAGGGTGGAGTCATAATGTAAGAAAAAGGAAAGAGATGTGGTGAGCAAAGCTGAACACAGTCCAAGGCAAGGAGCAGACTGAGAAGGAATGATAGACAGAGGAAGGCAGCGAGGGGAAGGGGGACCTTTTCCTTAAAGTGGCAAAGGTGGCTGCTTTCAGGTTGCGGATGGCATGGGGCGCTGGACGGTGCTGCGATGTCCAGGGCTGCGATCCAATACAGTTCTGAGGCTGCTGCTCCCTGCACCAATATTGGTCTAAGAAAGATCATCTGGCCACCAGCTTTTTGTAGCTTTACACATATACCGGCTGGAACCTTGAGTACCTAGCGGAGGTATCATACCGACTAACTCACATGCTTATATCCACATATCCTAAATACGTCTCCAGTGAAAAATGTGGAAAGCACAGTGAGCAAAATGCTTTCACTCCCTCTTCTGTCTTTTTTTTTTTTCCCTTCCACACAGTAATGTGACTTGCTGCTGCCCTTAGCAGGACACAACATTTTTGCAGAGATAAAGAAAGAGAACTCATATATGTCTGTTTAAAAATAAAGCTCACACCTACACATAATACACAGGCATAGTAAAAGGCTCCCATGTATGTCCCCTGGACTAAGCAGATCAGTCAAACAACCCTAGTGCATGCAATGACTGAATATTGCCCTGGGTTTTACCTTTTTTTTCTAGATTTTAGTTCCTCCTTTAAAGCTTCCTCTGGGAGCCATTAGAAGCTACTAGCACATACCTGTTTTCCTGAAGACTGCTGATAAAATCCAGTGAAAAGGAATGACAATTCCCTTAAAAGGTGTTTAAAACATGAGGCTGTAGAAAACAGACAGAAGATGAGCTGTACTCTAAACTGGAGTGCTATCACTTCACACAATAGCCATGCCCTTCTTAAAGTTAAACAAAGGTGAGGTTGGTGTCTGGATAGGAAACTTCCAGGGAAAGCACATCTAGAGGCAATTATTCAGAAGTCTATTCCCCCGCTGATTCAGTGATGTTTGGTTGGTGACATGTACAAGCTGTCATCTTACTGATAAGGGGGAATTTCTCTTGCATTTGGCATCATTAAAGCACTTTAGAGAGACTATTTCTGACATCCTGAATCAATACCTTATGTGGCTATTACCCACAGTCTACTAAAGCACTTTTGATGTTTAGTGTTTTGCCTTGTCTTATTTATTAACTTCCTTTTGTCTTGAAAATAACTCCTGCGATCTTGGCATGAGATGCTGTATCCCTAGGCATTACCAAGAATTCACTCGCATTCTTGACTGGGCTAGGGATCTGGCTCAAAACAAGTAGAGATCCCATTCCTTATGTTTACTAAATGAATGGAGTTTGCATCATCTCTCACAGCTGCATCACAGTATCAGGTCCATATTGGACAATCAGAAACCCTATAGAACTAAGTGAAAATACAAAATATAATCTTCCATTCATGAGTATGGGAGAGAGGGACTGGTATTAGGTAAAAAAAAAGCATTTAAAGGGGTTTTACTGTCTTTTGCAGCCTTGTAACCTTACACATTTTATTTCTCCATGTTCATACCGTAACTTCCATGGTCGCTTGAGACTTTAAGACACCATAACAAGGAGATTAGGACCTCCCCTGAGCTAGCCCTTCCTTGCCCTCAAGGTCTTGGCACTGTACAGCAATGGCTTTGTGCAGCGAGCAAGATGCTTTCCTCCGCCTGAACCTGCTCAAAGTCAAAAAGATCTACGGAAAAGGTAACATTTCTAATTAGTCTGTCAGCAAAAGGAAAACATCATGGCAAAAGCAGGTGCTTATAGAATGGAATCCTATCTTCAGTGCTGTCTACACACTGTTTGGCTTATACCTTGAAGTTTCAAAAGAAGGAAGTTATCCATCTTGTAAATTCATGTTGCCTTTGCAGTATTGCCAGTTGCCTGCAAAAGCATACTGGGAAAAAGAAGAAAAACTGAACAAAAGGCAGGAAAAAGAAGAAAAGCTGAACAAAAGTCAGGGAACTATCATGGAACCCAAATCTTCTGTGCTAACTTCTCTGCCTACAGTTACAGATGAGTAACATGGAATACACAACTACAAGGAAATAACACTAATGTAATTCAGAGTAACTTCATTGATCTTCTCAGTAAAATTGGTATCAACAGAAGAATGAAATTCACTGTAAGAAATACCTCACATGAGCTCTGACTCTCTGGTATCTTAACATTGCTTGCCATCATTAATATTTTCACAAAACATTGTGCAGAGTATAAGTGATGGAGATATCCCAGCAGAGGACTATTTCAAATGCTCTCATTACCATATACTGTATTTCACACACAAAAAATTAACATGTTATTTATATTCATTATATTGAATATTCAGTGCAGATCTTCCTTACAACTTATTAGGACTGACATTAGGGCAGGTGGAAGACAATTTCAGACACCCTGCACATGACACTCCTAACTCATTATAAATTTAATGAAAATTAGTTATATTTAAAGTGAGTTTTGCCCAGATTTATTTTACCTTATTTTTTCTGAAAACCTTGGATTTCTTGTTCCTATAGCCTGCTATAGGTATGGCACCAGATAATACCAGTAGCTTCAAATCTAGTTCTAACAAAGGTGCAACCTATGTGAAAGAAGACATAACAGGTACTAAATGGAAGCTGTCTGTATCACAAACACTGTTGTCTAGTTGCCCCAGTATGAAACATAAGCAGATATGGTAAGATACCAATAGATGAGAGAGACTGAATAACACCCTCATATTTGACAGCTACTCCTGAAGGTCTAGAGTGGGGCATCTTAGAAAGTAATTACTCATGCCCATTCAAGTTTACATGGATGGAGGATTTTTTTTTCCACTTGCATGTTGAACAAACTTCTTCCAGAATTAAATATATTGGAGAAATTATCAAAAAACATTAGTCCTGCCTTCACCCATTTTCAGCTGCATTGGAGGATGTTCCGCATGCATTTATTTACATTAGGAGAGAATGTGAGCAGGAAGGAAATGAAGATGAATACCAGTCAGTGCTGTAAAAACAGACCTACTGATGCAAAAATGATGTATCTGGCAAATCTTCAGTTAATCAGCAAGAAGACTTGCTGTAACCATAGATAGTGCATGGTGCAGGTATATTTGTAGTCACATACCAGTTTCCTAAGTAGCTTAGGACACCTTATCTGTCCCATCTCCCTCCCAACTCTCCTCCCCTTTGAACTTCTAGGAGAATTCATTGTGTCCAAAATGAGGAAGATAAATAATGAAAGAAGAGAGAGAAAAGAGAGAGTGTGTGGGGGGGAGAGAGAGAGAGAAGAGAAAATACAATACAATAAAATACCTATCCTTGCATCACTGGCCAGAGAAATCCCACCAATCCATCATGCTGGAATAAACTCCCAAGAAAGTACCAATGGATGGTTTAGGAAACTCCAGCTAGGGGGTCTCTCTCACATTCAGGCCAGACTGCTAACAATCAAAGGCAATGGCATTTTCAATTGGTCTAGAAAGCAGATTTTAAAAGCCTGGTGTGGCTTCAGATTGTGTTCCCAGCAGAATGTTTCCTGGTCACCTCTCTGAGTACATCCCTTGGGGCCACCAACAGAGAGGCTACTGGAATATCCTTTGCCTCATTGGTGTAAGGTCAACAATACTGAATAAGGAATGTGCTACAAGCAATACTACAGTTTCCCTCCCCATTGCTCACTTTTCAACTTTTAATGCCCTGTACACATTCCCAGGACACCCTCAGAGTGGCACATAACACTCCCAGTTGATTGTCAAACTGTTTCTTATTATCGATACCCAAAGAGAATCACATGTAACATGCAGGGATTCATAGCCAGCCTACTTCCAAAGGACTAGGCTGGCAAGCTCTAGGTTAAGGAATCAAAGGCTTGTAGATTCATGGGGGCAGTCGTTTGTTGCTTTCACAGTCTTTCCCCAACCAGCCAGGCTTGTAGTTATCACCTGCACTGCATCAAAATTGCTGTTCCAGATCTAGGAAAATGCACAAATTACATTTTATCCTAATTGGACTTATTGCGTCCCACTGGATGTTACTTTCTACAAGTCATTTAAGGCAGGAGATGATAGCTCTTCAGGGGAATAATGTCATCATCATCATAATCTCTCTGTTTCACAACTGCTTTTCTAATTATGTAATAGGTGACATTCTCTTTTCCCCCCTCCCCATGTAGAAGCAATTCTCAGGCATGGCAGACAGGAGTGCTGTTTTACTAGAAACATTTTTTTCAGATGCTTACTTTCATCTCAGTTAAAAATTACCCTTCATATCTTCTGCAAACATTAATGATCACCTGCTGAGTTTTTTTCTCTGCTCAGATTCATTCTTGTCTGTGTACTTCAGAACATGTTATAGTCATCACTGCTACTACTTGCACTTACAGAAGAGAAAAAGTGTGTACCTGATGACATAGAATAAAGATAAAGCAGAGGTAGACTCCAGAAGCTATAAAACACATTAGCTTTTCTACTCCTTACTATAGGGACAAGGGAGTTTTTAACCTCTTTAAGAATGCTTTGCCAGTCACACTAATTGCCAGTACATGAATTGATTCATATCTTGTCAATTATAAATGTAGTGCTTATCTCTATAAATGCTACTATCACCTTTCACATTGTGCATACCATAACAAAGAATTTCTCCCCTCTCAGCAGTGAAATTCATCCCAAACAGTCATTGTTCAGCTCAGGAAGTAACAAAGGCTGCCAGACAAACAGAAAAGATTTTTGGTAGACCAAATGTAATGGTGTGTGTTTGAACTGGATGAAGATGGCCAGGTTACTACATCTACTCTTGAAAGAAAAATCCAGTTGTGACTTTCTAATGACCAAAATTGTGAGGTTTGGTTTTATATTTCATCTTTGACTATGAGTCAACCTCCAAAGTGACCCATTTGTCCCCTTGTCCCAGCTTGTGTAATAGAATTGGTGTTGGGTGCCAGGAGTGGGAAGTTAAGAAAAAAGTTACGACACTGAGATGACATGAGAAATGGTGAAATCTTTTAAAATCACAAACCCCAACTTTTATTCCAAAGGAAGCCAGGCCTCATCCAATAGTTGCACCTAAACCCATGTATTTTTAAAAACTAAAACCAAGTATTTGTTTCCCCTTCTGCTCTCTCAGTGAACACATAGGTGCTGATACAGCTGTTGCTGAAGAATATGAGTCTCTTCCCATTGAATCCACAAGCATCAGTTGGATTCCTCATGCAGGTAAAGGTAAAAGAGCTGTCTCTCATTTAGGCTAGGACTCATCACATAAAAGGATCTTAAAAGCCACAGCTGCAACTTGTGCTTAATTTCAGCTCCCTCCACACTGACCAGAATCGTGAAAAAGAATTTATACGAAGGCATGAGTCAAGTCTAACATCTTCAGAGATTAGCAATTTATTTAATGGCTGACAGGACTATAAAAGCCTAGATATTTTATGAAAAAAAAATCTGTTTCCCATGTGGTTCTGATGGCAGTGGTAAGTCTGCAGCTTTAATGAGAGGTGACAATAACCATCAGTTTAATTTCAGTATTGACTGAGACATGGATTCCTGCCAGTATTCACAGAGGATTCTGAAGGACAGGAAGGTGTGCGATTAAAGCTATGTGCATCATAAAGTGCAGACAGTGAAAAAGCAGGACTTTAACGTAAAGTACAACTCCTGCCCAGTTTTTCCCACTGTAAATTTATTTTTCTTGGCAATATAGTTTACATTGTCTGATAGACACCATAGTGCTTTAATTCAGTGATAATGTCAATTGCACCTCTTCACCTGAATGTAAAAATTGAGGCAAATTATGAGAGCTCAGATAACATCACAGTCCATATTAACAGAGCTGCTGAATTTGTCATTTAACAGAACCTCTGAACTATGCTTTATTTGTTTTATCTTTAATATTCTCTCCATTTCACTGATGGGAAACTGAAGTAAATATCCTGAAGTATATGGCTTTAGAAAAATTCTAGCACACTTTCTTGGTCGTGTCAGAGTCCTATGACAGAAAGTTAAGAATGGTGAAATGACTTTTACAAGATGATACAAATACCTGTGGCAGAGTTAAAAGCCAGAGCTCTGCATTCTGACTGCTTTGCCTCTAACCACCTGTAGATCTTGCTGTTCAGAAGACAAGACTTCTGCAGTCTATACACTTTGGCTCTTTTGCTCAACTTGTGAACAAAGCATACACCCCTGAGAACAATGCGATAACATCTTCATCTGCCATGTTTTCTAATTAATGCAAAACATGCCAGAGTTACTTAAATACACTAGTTGAAATTGGTAATGGGGAGGTAGGGACAACCTTATTTTTTTTTCCTCTCTTGCTTAAGACAATTCACGGCTATCGCAATTATACAGCATACTGTATTTATTAACCCAGTAGACACCATCAAATGGTCATCAAGAATTGGCATGTAATCCTCAGTAGAAAAATTGCTTTTGATGATAAATTTATGGCGTCCATCAGTAATAGCCAATTTGTTGCATTGCAAAGCCACCTTCAGTGACAGGATTCCACATGAGCCTCCTAAGAACCAAGGATGTGGGGGTTAAGCATGTCATTCAAGGAAATCTACGTCATCAGTGAAAGTACCATGAGCATCCTTGCTGTTGTTTGTCTCCAGTTCCACTGCAGTTTCTCCATGGCATCAGCTGGAGAAACTTTAGGAAGGGTTAATTTCTTTTCCAACCATAATCAGGAAGTACCAATATTTTCGTGACAGCCTCCTCTTGTGAAACTTAATAACTATATTGTCTACATTTCTTTAAAAATAGTAAACTGTGTCTTTACATGACATGTTCATTTATTTGCTCATACATTCAAATGTGAGCTAAACTAAACTAATATGTGTGTCTTAAGACCACCACACCCTTGAAAATACACCTGTTAAAATAAAGTCTCCAAAAATTGCTTGCAGATATCAGAAGAGATGTATAACCCCAGTCTTGTATAAATCAGAATAAGTATCTTCATGCATACCCGATAAAGTTCCAAGTTATAGAAAGGATTATCTGTGGTGCACACAGATTAATGCTTCATTAATAAAATTAGACTTACTGCAAAAGTTTGCATTGTTAAGTTGATTTTTTTTCCTGGTGAGAACATTTTTATATCATGCCATACCCCGGATCAAGCACCACACCTGTATAAATGCCCACACTAAAGTCATGTGTCCATTTGGTTCAGCATGGATGTAAGTTAAGAAAACAGTCCTTGTAAGTGAAGGTGGCATTTATGTCTAAAGACATTAGTATTTCACCATCTCTCAAAGGTGTTTGCATATGCATGCAAGTCCATGACACGGACTCTGATGTCCTCTCACCATGAATTTTTCTAGCACTAATCCAGAGCAATTCAGCGTTGTTGATGACAATGATAAGAGTATGACCTACAAGGAATATTTAAAAAAAATGCAAAGCATAGAATGTTCCTGCAAGGCACACTCAGCAAAAAAGTCAGAATGAAGAATGACCCAAATGCCAACAAAGCTGACAAATTCAGAGCAAATCTCTTGGAATAATCTTCCAAGAACAAACATATAAGCACAGTTTTTGTTTTGTTATAGCTTTGTGCGAGGTAGGAAGTTTCCATGTTGATGAATTGTAGGCCTGAAAGAAAAAGGTTAAAACTACTTGTTGCTGTATGAGACTTAAAGCCCTCAAATGCCACTGGTACATTTAGGATTGTGTGTATCTTGCATAGGAATAGGCATGTTGTGGTTCTCAGCCACTTTGGGCTCAACAGACCACCTGGAAATATTGTATTTCCTTAATATTGTACTTGCCTGGAAATATTGTCTTTCCAGGTAGTCTGTGATGTATTATGCAGCAAGACAGATCTGATCATATAACAATGGCATGTTTTCTGTTGAAAAGAACTTACTATGGGTTAAGAGAAATATTACCTCTCCACTAGTGCCTGATGACAGCTGGGAAGTCTTAGAAGGCCTTTCACTGTAACATGGCCTGGAAATATTGCCCAGAAGTTAGTGTTTGACCGCCCCAGCTGCCTTCATGCATTTGCTCCAAGGAAACAACATTATTCTCTCTTCGGTGGGCTTTTTTATTTGCTTTTATTGTTTGATTTCCACAAGGGATTACTTCTAATCTTAATTCTCCTCCTTCTGCATTCAGCCCTCATCAGAATACAGCTCTTGATGTAGACGGGTGGATTGTCATGGGACGTTAAAGGAAAACATTGCAACATCTGTGTAGATAATCCAAAACTTGATATGGGCTCCTCTCTAACCTCCTTTAGTTACCATAGATCCGCTAGTTGCTGCATCTTATAAACAGGGCAAAAAAACACATAAAAATGAAACAATAAAGTTTTTATTCTGATTTTTGTATTAGCCAAGAGTGGTTTTAGCTAGTACTTATACCAGTGCTAAGCTGAAATTTCCCATCTGAAAGGAAATGTCCAGCTTCATTCCTAGGCAGGGACCTGTCTTCATTTCAAGCCAGCAGTGTTTCTAATCATTGCCTGCTAATGAGCACATTAACCCGCATTTCTCTTTGTGTTCTGATTTCTTTCAGCATTTCAGCCTGGTCAGCTACTGTATTACTAAGGAGGAACATTACCGATGCAATAATATTTATGAATTCAGGCTTACTTCATGGATACGAGTAAAAGGCATCTGGTTTTATAATTACTTTCTAATCAGATAAAGGAATGAAAATGTGGTGGATCATTAAAGGAAAAGCCATCACAAAAATGATTCAGTGAATTGTCTATAACAATAGACAATTACAAAGTAATACATCACTTATTCAAACAACAGTATGAGCATTAACTAGTTAATCAGCCAATACTAGCAACATGAAAAATATGAACCAGAAGGCCAAGTGACCTGCTGAACAGCTCCCAGAAAATCCAAAGCTACACTGGGAACATGGATATTTCTGGTGCCCTACCCAACACCCTGTGTCATACTCCCCACCTGAACAGCCAGCCCTGCACTTTTAGCCACTGACATCAGCAACAGTCGTATTTCAGGAGGTCCATCTGTGGGGAGGCTAGTTCAGCTATCTAGGGTTTTTTTCTTCCCCCCCTTTTCAGCACTGTGGAAGGTGTATTTTTCAAAACTCTAACTGCAAGACAAGAGGCTAACAGAAAGAGGCGTCTTCACCTCTAGGACCAAAAGGAGCTTTTTTCACTGCAACTGACCTCAATGCTGAAGATGCTCTATTTTAGCATACAACCTGACCTAAAAGCCAGAAGCTTACCGTGATGGCACAGAGACCAATGAACATTTTCTAGATTTGCTACTGTGTCCACTTTGTACTAAAGGCTAGGATAAAATGTTTTGTCATCCTTTGTCACCCACTTCTTTTGCCCTTAAGATCCTCTCATTAGTCTTCATTTTAATTTACTTTTTTTAACTTGCCTTACAGGCTGCTGAGCTTTCTCTTCTACAAAGCGATAGCAAGATTAAAAAAAAAAAACAAACAACTTATCCCCTGACACCAAATAGGCCACTCAGCAAATAAGTTAGCATGAATGGAGAATGTATCACTGTTAAGATGTGTCAGAGCCCTGAACACATCCCTCTCCTCATCGTGGGGGTTTGTCTGCCTGGGCTCGGGGCCAATACTGAGCTGATGCTGCTGGTAGCCTTCAGGAGAGCTCCTCCAGACAGCACTGCTGGCAGGGCTCAGTGGGGGCTGCTCTTCCCCTGGGACAGGGCTGTCCCTGCCCGGTGCCCCACCATGGCCCCACTGATCCATTGCCTGATCCCTACCTGTGGGCTGATGTCCCAGTCTGGCCTTGGCCTCATCCCAGGGGCATGCTTGATGTCCAGGGCTGGGGCTGCCCCCGGCTGCCCTGCTCCCCGGCTGAGGTGGTGGAACAGCCCTGGCTCCCAGCCCCAGGAAGCAGCTTGCTCACTGGGTGCTGCTCCGTGACAGAATGATTCAAACTGGGCTTGTTCCAGGGAACCCAAGCTTCTCCACCTCCACATGAGCATACTCTATGCACACATGTGTTTCTATGCAATGCTATGTTGTTAGCTTTTCTCTCTTCTGAATAATGCACTGAATAACAACTTTGGAAAGTGCTAAGAAGAGCTTTTCTTTGTGTAATTGTTCACTATTTTTCCCACTACATTTTTAGCATATGTGCTGTTTTCTTCCTCTAAGCTAAAAAAGAAACAGTTTTAAAGCATGTGTTTGGTCTGAAAGCATGTGTTTGGGAAGAGAAGGAAGTTTATTACAAAAACATTTGTGTTCAGATAGCCCAAAGGAACTCAATGTATTGCCATCGATTTTCAAGAAGTATAAACGTGGTCTGCCCTCAGACTATGCATCTCAAGAAAGAATTGTTTACTAGTTGGCCACAATGTAAAAACAGATTAAACATTCACATTTTGGTGACAGCTGTAAGATTACAGTTGACTTCTCTTTCAGTCTTTTTTTCAATCTTTCTTTCAAAATACACCACTAGAAATCTACACTTATAAACATTCATTGAAAATTAATATCAGGCTTGTTGCCTAAATTCACTATATCCCAAGTCAAAAGTTGTTCACAATTGTATTTGCCTTGAGCAGAACATTGAGTAGTTTATGAAGATCAAGTTCACCTAATAGCACTAGCAAAAAAGGAGAGGAAAAAAGGTTATTTTTCTGATTTCCCCACAGCAAAATTATTAACAGATGTCACTGAAGTAGAGAGTTGGTTGTCGGTTGTTGTTTTTTTAGTTTTTCACACAATATACCTATATCTGAGGTCTAATAATCAGTTATTGCAAAAGCTTATGGTGCAAGTCCAGTGACACAGTGAGCTCGGACTTGATCCAAAGCCCTTTAAAACAGCGGAATTTTTTCTTTTGATATAACTGTCTTGTAATAACTGTATTTTGTGTCCAGCCCTATTATACATCATTTCTAACACTCTTATTCTCAACAACTAAATAAATGTTCTTTATACGAGCCCAGCATCCTAGATGATGGGGAAAATAAGCGGTTTCCTTCAGCACTTACAAATCCCTGTACTATTGATCAGTGCTAAAGCTTTCTCCCCTGCTTTAACACCCTTTCCCACAGGTCCAGACCCTTTTTCAGAATAACTCTGCAGCCCCAGATGGATGTATGAATTGATAAAGCTTTCCACATGTTCAAGCAGGAGACAACTCCATCCTGCTTATTTGCCAGAAGAAGGTGGTACAGAAGATGCTGAACCTAATCTGTGTATTTCTGAAAGCCTTCATTTTATGCTTTCAGTTCTGTCCTGGTTAGCCAATATGAGCAGGTATCTTTGAACCAGCATTAAAGTTAACAGCACCTGTCCTCCCTTTTCCTACTGTCTTAATTTATACACCACTCATCATTACTACCTGTTTTTGAACTATCTACTCAGGTCCTCTTCCCATAAACCTTGTGTACAAGTTGGGAGCGGATGAGTTTAAAAAGATATCAATATATGAAGTCATATGTTTAACATCTTCATTCAAAATTGCAGTAGGGAGCTTCAGAGCACAATCAAGACACAAGAGCTGATTAAGTGTATAACTGTAGAGAAGGAGTCTTTATTTCTGTCCTTCTTTCCTCATCTATAATATAATCATATTCTACCGGAAACAGAGTTGCCTTTCCAAACCAGGCTCTTGTCAGACTCAAGGGAGGCAATTAGATATAAAGCAGGCCACCTGGTATGACAGTAATTAGGCTCTAGATCTGTTGTTATCAGGACCCAAAACTGCGCTGTGAAATTAGCTCAGAACTTTAATTAAACCTGTAGTAACAATTTACTTTTATTTTTTAATTATTATTTTATTGGGAACAGAGCTGAACAGAGGGCTGAATGGCTCACTGAACTAGTAAAAACTAATATAGCTATTTCCCTCTGTATTATCAGTAGGGATCAGAACCACCTTAGCTGTTACGAACAGTTATTATCACAAGTATCCCTCTGGCTCTTTGGCATCTACAGAGAATTAATTAAAAGGCTCAGACTGGTGCACAGTTAGCATTTCCTACTGTCAGTTTAGATTCCATGTTGGCAAGCAAAGCAATCATTAATATTAGCATTACAGTTCAGGGCATTTTCGTGACTCTTCTCAGTGTAACCATTCACCATGCACAGATTGAATTTACAGAGTTTATTTGGTACAGGCAAACTAGATTCAGAAGAAACTGAATCAGAAAGTCTGTTCCAGACCTATATCAGATGTGCTCCAAATCTGATAGGGACACAGACAGTGAATCCAAACAGCTACAAACCCTTCACATAGTGAGAATATTTGGTCCCAGGAACCAGACTAATTTTAGTCTGACCTGCACTCCCTAAACTTCACATTATGTAAGTGGCAGGTCTTCATCACCAGCTCTTTCAATCCATTGAATCAGTCCTGCTGCAACAAATTTCTCCATGTAGACACAATCATCAGTAGCAATGGGTCACTGAGATTTTGTAGCACGTTAAATACAAGGAGGGAAGGCTAACAAAACCGAGAAAGTTGTCTTCATTTTCATCTATCTGTGCATGGCATTTTGAAGACAAACACATAAACAACCACCTAAACAAGGCCCCCGTACATGTACCCTTTTGCAATGCAAAGTCAGAACCAACACATAGTACAAAGTTAGGGGACACAAGGGATATTACGATTATGATAGCATTTGTTGTGCATTGGTACTTCATTCACAGCTCTGAGCTTGGATACTCCCTATCGTTAGTCTCTTCTATAACGTCCAAAATCTCTGTACAACCTTGCAAGTACTAGTAGTATTAAGTACTAATGCCCAAGCTTTTATCCCACAATATCAAAATAAGATGACAGAAACACGATCCATTGATCCCTACTGACATGAATGCCACTGAAGCAAAAAGTAACTCTGTCAGGGAATTCAATAGGACAACATTTCACTCATAGTACCCAACAGCATCCGGCATCCCATCTGAAGGGAGGCAGATATTCTTGGAGAATACACTGCCCTCAGATTCATCTGTGTAGCTGTACAAGAAGTCAAAAGGGAATGGACACTTGTGAAGGCAGAATTTTGTTCTTAATTTGCAGCCAGCCTTAGCTTTCTATATTTTAAATGAAGAACTCTACTATCTACCACTGTTAACCTGTGGTTTACATAAAAACTTATCATTTACTAGTTATGCGATTGGAATCAGAAGATAAATAAACAATAGAAAACTTCAGGAGTGGGCAAGGGAATTCTTTCTGGAATTGTGCCTCCATACAAGAGGGATTAATTGGGATGCTCTATATTTAAATCATTACTCTATAAAACCTATTAATAAAGCTCATCTGGTCCTTTCCCTTGCCAAAGCACAATTGTTTCCTGAAGTACATAACCACAAGCTCTATTTCAGTAGGACAGGATTTTTATCCCTATAATACTTCTATTTAAAATACCAATAACATTCTTAGCTCAGGTTTTAAAACAGCAGCATGTTTATTAATCTAATTTTTATTTTTCATCATTTATGGTCTAATTTAGCTCCCTTAAGATAAGAAAAATTGCATGATCTGATGCTTGCCATTCAAATACAATGGCAATACTGGTTTGTGCCTTTTTCATCTTAGACTTGAAATCTACACAATATTACTACAATAATGTCTAATGAACTTTTTTTGCATTTCAAACACCACAAAGAAATTTTAAGCAGCACATGCAATGTCTCTATTGAAAGGAGAAGATTAAATACACTATGTCAGTAGGAGATTCTGTAAAACCTAAAACAAAATTCTAATTGTATTTAATCGGCAACCAAAGAGCAAGAACAATATTCTTTAAGATTTTGGGGAAAAAATCAGTCTTCAGAAAAGCTGTGTTTACTATACCAATAATCACAGCCTAAAAGCTCCTTTTAACCCCATAGATGAAGATCTTTCTTTGTTATGTCTTTAAATTACTACCTCTATCATATTCAATTCATATATTTAAAAGAGAAGTTACTAAAAAAATATGAACATTGGTGACTTCTGCAAAGTTCAAGAAACATTGAATGTACTCAAGTTTCACTGATAAACTTGTTCATACATACCTTTTACCTGGTTATATCTTCAGTTGCCCACTTGGTCAGATATATTTTGATGCATTCTTGCAGACAACTGGAACCTGCCTTTTATGTATATACTTCAAAAGACAAAAGTACCATTTTCTGACCTTGCCATCAATCTCACAAAAATCCTTGCAGAGCGTTGCAATATGCCTGGACAGCCAAACATTACTGTCTCCAAGAGATCAGTCCTGGAGGCAAAAAGCAAGATTCTCCTTGAGCAGAAACCCAAAGGAAGATGGTGTATTGACAGAAAAAGGCTGTTGTTTCAAGGTACTTCAAATTTCAGCTCCTGAACAAGCCAAAAAGAACATCCTGCACTACTATACTGATGTATATGGGAATAAAAAAGTCACTTCCAGGGCAGCCAGGTCTCAGCATCCCACAGATACTAGTCAGGTTCCAGAAGCATGTTCAGAAACCATCTGGGAGGTAATGCAGTATATGGACTTGACTTATAGTATGTTCCCCACAGAACATGAAACTGAGCAGGTTACAGCTATTCCCTGCACTAGCTAATATTTTTGCGTGGTAGCTTTGTGAGCATCCTGCAGCATGGGTGTCACAAAAAAAAGAGTATATTATTAAAGCAAGAATCCCTAACTGAATAAGTAAAGCACCTCAGACAGCTTGCCAAAATGTCCATTACCAGAGACCACCTACACTGTTCTGTATCCCCTACAGAACAGCTCACATCTCTAAAAGTACAAGGCCTATGAAACAGTGGCTTCTAGCCAGCTTCTTTCTGTGAAAGAAATGCTACGAACAGCACAGTTCTCCATGATAGAAATATATCACTTTAAGAGTTTGACAGTCATCTCTGGAGTACATCTAACGAAATCAATGAAGAGGTGAAAAAAATCATAGACATTCACAGCAAAAGCTTTTATATATATGTACGTACGTAGGCTTTTTCTTCCCCCAGCATCAGATGCCAGCTTAGTGTGAGGAAGAGACGAGACACTGAGGAACTGTCATCAGCTGATTATAGCTCTCTGTTCCTGGGCTGCCTAGCCTGAGTAGAATTCAGAGCAGCTGAGGTTATAAAATTCCTAGAGTAGATCTGAGCTAATTGGTTCTTAGCCAAAAGTTGGGGGGAGGGTCCCTAAATAATATATTTTTCGATGATGAACTGCTTTATAAACTCATGCTATTTTACCTGACTTGCTTCAACCCGGAGTAGCTAGAACAAAAACTGTAAAAAATTTGTTTTGTCTCTATTTTTTATTTTTTATTTGCTACTACATTTTAAAATTCAGAGTAATATTGCATCTACAATTAACTGTATTCTAAAATTATTAAAAATTTAAAAGCAGTAGAAGTGAAATTACTTTTCTTAACTCAGTCCCAAACAGCTATGTGTAATCTTTAAGTTGTCAGCTAAACTTAAAATAAAGTAGAACTTAAGCAATTTTTTTTTTTTTTTTACTTTGATGGGAACTAAATGCAAATTTTGAAATTATGAAGTGTCATGACTACAGGGACAAGGAATTTTGAGCCTGCTGGACAATGGCATAGAGTAGCTCTTTCCTGGTAACTGCAAACTCAGTCATCTGGCATGGTGTTTGGATATCGTGAATTTTCACCTCCCTACCATTCTTCCTGTCGTGACAGGGCAGTTCCTCACTAGCCATGAACCTGGACACTTAAATTATTATCTAATCTCTGCAAAGCTTATTTAAGAATCTGGGTCATATCTCAGTCACGCTGATGCAAAGCAGACTACCTTTCTTCACTTCCATAACACTATTATGGGTTTACAAAGATGTAAGAAAGAGCCGAATTAGGCCCACCATTTTCTGAAGAGAAATACCTGCCAGGGTCCTAGCACTACTGCGACCATGCATAACAGTACTCAGCACTGATACAGGAGTCGGGCTGATGTCTCTCAGCTCTTCACTGGCACATTCCAGCTGGAAGTCCATGCTGATGAATGATGTATTTACACACATAAAATGGATCTCCGCTTTTCAGTGCATCACAAAAAAGAGAGGGGATTTTGAAGTTATTTTTGGTAAAGTTTATTATTTAGATGTTTTATATGGGGTTGCTTGCTCAATGGCTTGACACAGCTGCATTGCTACTGTCTGAAAATATGTCAAGCTATCAGGAAGGCAGCTCCTAATAGTCCTTAGACCATCAATTTCAGAGCACATTACAAACACTACTGAGCCCCTCAAAATCCCTCTAAGGTACACAAGTCAATGTTATTATTATTACCTTTTTTATTTTTTACAGTTGTTGAAATTGCAGTAGAGAAATATGATCAGCCTTCATCAGTTTTACAATGTGGAGGGTAGGTCCTCATGTGGCATAAAACTTGTTAATGCCACCGAAATCAAAACAGGAATGAAAGTATTATATTATGTCAGAGTCTGCACTTACAAAATGAGAGTTCCTTAATTGTGGGTAATTTTATTAGGAGGTGGGGAGCTTACAGAGAGCAAATGAATTGCAAAGACTAAGATCTTTCCCATCTACAGCTACTAAATTACATTTCAAAAGAAATAGTATTTAAGTACTTTTCAGCAGAAGAAATTGCCGTGTTTGCCTCAGAGGTGTTACCCAGAACTGGCTGCAGCTGTGACATGCTGGAGGCCTGCACTGTGCAGCATACTCTTCCTTACAATAGAAAGTTTCATGAACGAAGTTCCAAACATACCAAAGACTTTCAGGTAAGCAGTCTAATGACTGAGTATAAAAGGAAATTCGTCACTAAGGAAAGTGAATGGAAATTAGCTATTGGGTCCTGTTTTCTGAGCATTGGCAAGCTACATGTAAATCTTGTTTATCTTTCTCCTATAGACATCTGTGCCCATCTGGTTGACACCGGTGGGTACTGGTCTTCTCCTTGCAGTGACAAGCAGCAGCACAAGGGCCAGGGCAGAACCAAGTCTGCCAGGTTTGCATTTTCCTTCCCTTGCTACAAGGCACAATGTGGGTAAAGTGGAGGTAAATCAGTGGACATGGAGCTGGATGGAGGCAGGAAAGCAGCGATGGCCAGGGTGGTTGTCTGCTCCATATTTCTAAGCTTCTGTGACAGATTACAGGGGCAGTGAATTGTCACAGGTCCAGCTTGAATTGGGAGCCACTCCAGTCTCTAAGAGCATTTGAACAAGGGAACTTCACTTCTCTTCCCCCTGTATACCTACACCCTAAAGAACCCAACTTTTCCCCAAAATGTAGATCATGCTTTGGGAGCTTCACTTAATTTCAGGGAGACATCCAGCCATTGTGAATGCTCACAATAATCCTGCTTTAATATGTAGTAATATTTTAATACATTAACATCTGTAAATAACAAGAGACACAAGAATATAAATAAAACTACAGGCCTGTCACTGTATATAACTCAGTTGATTCACCTTAGGCAACACTAAGTGGCAGAGGTTTAAAACCATCAGAGTTAGTTAGTGATGATGACAAAAGGATGTATAAGAAGATAAATTACTCCCTGGTCTTTGCTGGCCTGCTGGACTAGATGGCCACTTTGGGATGAGAAGGGAGATCTGCACCTGAAAAATCTTCTAGACCTTGCACGTTTACCGAGACAGCCCGCGGATCCCGGGTGTGGTGATGTTCCAAGACTGAGGCAAAGTCAGCACACTCCTTTTTCTCTAAGTCACTGGCCAGACTTTCCACAGCAACAATTTTTGAGTGCTACTCTTCAAGGCAACATTTAAAAATCATGTGATCTATATGCAAAAGCCTCCCCAATCCACTACTGACTCCGCGTTCTGTCCAGTGCCTGGGCTCAGAATTTTACAAAAATTAGGAAAGCTTTGTTGACTGAAAGTATTGCTATCAAAACAAGAAGCAGCTCAAATGTCTTGGATCAGCCTTCGTGTGAACTGGCAGAGGCAGCACAACCATGGGAATAAATTTATAGGTAGGATGAAGCTGTCTCTTTGAATCATAAATTGACTGCAACCAGAAAATCACAGTTCTCACACACTACCATGTCCAATGACGCTCTAAAAACCACCCATCCCCAAAACACAGACTGCCAAGTGTCAAGTGTGTTATTAACTGAAAGTAAAAGCGAAAATAATTCCTCCCTAAATTATTCTTGGGGAAGTGAAGCTTTATACCTTCCTTAATACAAGCAAGTGCTTTACGGGCATAGTTCAATCCTGTACCAAAGCACTACCTATCAGAATTGACATGTAAACACCTTTCCTGCTGTAGGATTTTGGAGCAATAACAACACTTTCAACTTCTACAGCAACTTTATCCAAAGACCTCTGAGTGTTTTAAAAGCAATAATTAAATTAAACTCCATGAGGTAGAGAGGTAGCAACAGCACTTTCCACACGAGGTAAATTAGATGTAGATTCCTAGAGGTATCACACAGGGTTGCATACAAGGAAGCAACAGAGCCAGAGCCTGGATCCCTGGGGCTTCCAGTATCAGTGCCCCGCATCAAGCATCAGATACCACCCTCTCCCACCCTATGTGTGTTCTTCTGAATGTTCGGTAAATTCTCATTGTAAGGAAGACAACACTGTGAAGTCTTTTTAGTACTTACTTACAGTAAATGCACGTTATTATCTCTAGGTGGCTTTGTTTTACTTTAGTATTTTGGGTTTTTTTTCTTTCTCCTTTTGTTTTTTGTTTGTTTGTTTGTTTCTTTCTTTCTTTTGTTTTCTGTTTTTTGGGTTTTTTTCTTTAGGTGAGCTCTTCTTCCTTATTACTAAACAGCCAAAGAAGCATAAAGTTACCAAGGGCTGACTACATTCGTCTCAAATGTCTTTTCAGTGTATTGAAGTGTTTTCAATTACCTACTAATACACCTCCAGGGAGCCTAAGAGAATGGAAGGATTAGTAGAATAATGAGTTTAAATTATTTAAGGGTTTGTTTTCTTTTTTCTTTTTCTCCTCTTATTATGTGACTTTGTTGGATTTAATCCTAGACCAGAGATATTTGGCAGTACAGGCCAGGTTATATCTGATGAGTAATCTTGATCTCAAATCAAAGGGTTGCAAGAAAAGGATATAAAAATGCAAATTTCCCCTCCTTCTCCAAGAAGATACAGTAAAAAGTGTAGGGAAGTCTGTTTTATTTTGCAGTCGTTGAAAAAAAGTGACTATTTTAGCAGTTGTTGAAACCGATTGATAAGACAGTTTGAATGGTAGGTGAATTTATCAGGCAGGAACATCCATAAGGGAAAAAAGTGCAAGTGATTCACTCTTACCTTATTGCATCATGATGTAATAAAATTTCAAAATTCAGCCAGCTGAATTAAATTTCAGTAGGGATGAACTGAGGTAGCTGAGATTTGTCTAGTTCTCTCTGATAGACACTGACATGGCTATCACCACCCAAATACCTGAGCATCTCAAAGCTATTAGATGTATTTTAGCCTCACATCCTGATGAGGTAGAAAAATTTCATTTGATTGCATTCAGGAACTGAAGATATGAAATCACATGCTAATGGTCACACTGAAAGCTCAGAGAAATCCAGGAATGCAACCAATATCTCCTGAGCCCTACCACATCCCTGATGGGCCAACAGCCTACACAAAGCAATAATGCAAAATAAACAAACAAAAAGGAAAACACCACCAAAATGAAAACCAGACCATGGTTCTAGAGGGAAGAAAACACATGCTCTACAGGGCAGAAGATGTTTATCATGGAACAGTCTTTTAATTTCCAGCCTTAAGCATTTCTAGTCTAGTATGTTAAATCGGTGGTCCTGCCTATGCTGTAGACTGATTTTCAAACCTTTCCTTCTTCCTACAGTTCTCTGCTCTACCTGGTTATTGTTTAAGGGAAATCTAATTCAGCTGCCAAGTTAATTTTTCTGAACCTGAAAATTTAGGCTACATGACACTTCCATCATGGTGGCCATCAATATCTCCACTATAATTAATACAATTTCCTTCACACTGAAGCTGGAACTTGGCTTCTGTCCTATATGGTCCTGTGGATTAAACATGGATTTGTTGAGGGTGGGTCCTAATACCAGAACTTTAGTGACAGTTTTAAAATGAGAATCTAGATATTTTGCATAGCTCCTGCTTTCTTTGAACGTGGGTTACAAAGTGCAGCATGTTCTCAGCAACAGAAAATATGACCAGACCTTACTGTTCTTAGACCCTGTGTGTTGTCAGCATCACAGCTGTATCAGAATTTACAAATGTCCTGAATTTTAATGTGTTGCCTATGGAAAATACTGGGGATCATGATGAATCAGTCAGAAACAAAAATGAGTGTGAAAGATATTTCAAATAAAAATCCCAATCAGTTTATATAGTGGAAGAATATCAACCATGTACTGGAGTTTGAGAGAAGAGCTGTAGGAACTGCAGTATGTTTGAATATTTTTTCCAGCAATGTTTTTCCCCTCTCCAGAAGTAGTTAGTCAAAATGTAAACTTTTTTCCTAAAGTTTTTAGTTTTGTTTTTTCCTCCCCACACCTCCAGATCCCATATTGAATTTCTTGAAAAATAGACTTGTGCCAGCTTATTGAAGAGATCCAAAGACTAGCATCAAGCAGAGCAAGAATCGTGAGTTTGGAATTCCTTATGCTCAGGCAAACCTTTAATCACAAACGAGTAGCTCTTTCGTTGGTGTTGACTGTGTGTCGTGGTTTAAGCCCAGCTGGCAACTAAGCACCACACAGCTGCTCACTCACTCCCCCCAGGTGGGGTGGGGGAGAGAATCAGAAGAGTAAAAGTGAGAAAACTCATGGGTTGAGATAAAGACAGTTTAATAGGTAGAGCAAAAGCTGCGCAGGCAAGCAAAGCAAAACAAGGAATTCATTCACCACTTCCCATCGGCAGGCAGGTGTTCAGCCATCTCCAGGAAAGCAGGGTTCCATCACGCGTAACGGTTACTTGGGAAGACAAACGCCATTACTCCAAATGTCCCCCCCTTCCTTCTTCTTCCCCCAGCTTTATATGCTGAGCATGACGTCATATGGTATGGAATATCCCTTTGGTCAGTTGGGGTCAGCTGTCCCGGCTGTGTCCCCTCCCAACTTCTTGTGCACCCCCAGCCTACTCGCTGGTGGTGAGAAGCAGAAAAGGCCTTGACTCTGTGTAAGCCCTGCTCAGCAGTAACTAAAACATCCCTGTATTATCAACACTGTTTCCAGCACAAATCCAAAACACAGCCCCATACTAGCTGCTATGAAGAAAATTGACTCTACTCCAGCCAAAACCAGCACACTGTGTACAGATGTCTGTGTCTATATATATATATATGTATGTATGCATGTTTGTTTCCATGGTCCTTTTCCTCTGTTTTGGTTTTTTTTTTTTTTTTATTGTTTTGTTTCCATTTTTCTCCTCCTTCTTCCAAAAAGCCCTACTGGAGAAGTCTTGGTTTATGCCTACCAGAAGAGGGGAAAAATTTCTGTGGGCAGGCAGACACATTTTTTTGTCTCTGCTCTTGTCATGAACACCTGGCTTATTTTAGTCTTCTTAATCCATAACTATTATAAGGGATTCTCTATTCTTGCTAACAGATATAATGACTATTGTTAATTCAAAGAGAGTATTTTTCTCACTCATGCTTCCATAAGACTGAGTAATCATAAATGCGTAAGTATGTGTAGAGATTTAATTTGAAATTAAAATATAAAATATTTGTCAGATACATTAGATGATTAGAACAGCATACACAAATTATCACAGAAATTAAGAAATTAGCAAAAATGCACCCAAGCCACAGCTTGGGTGATCCAAACACTAGATAATCTTAAGATGGAGATTTTACCCAGTATTTCACCACCAGAACCAGACCAGAAATCAGAGCTGGGCAAAAGGTATTAGTCTCACATTGTACCCAGAATATATATTTTCCCTTGCTTTCACTGTTACTGTCATCTCTCGTGACAGACTCAGCCTTTAGAAGGTGTCAGTACCTTATGATGAATGCTATCAAGAATGATTAGTGCATTTTCAAGGAGCCTTCATCCATATTAATCTTCATCCTCCTCTAAGGTACCATTAGCTAGCACACTTAGGGGAGTCTCTATGTTCTGCTCAGCCTGGGGTCAGCCAGCTGATGTTAAACCTGAGAGCTCTGACACCTTATCTTCATCCCAGGAAGAGCGAAATATGAATTCATTCTTTAACATGGAACACTAAGATAGTTCTATCCACAATCGAGCAGCTTAATTTGTAATACTAATAGAAGCCTTTTCACAGTGAGATGAACGAGACCCAGCCACCAGACAAGATGAACCCAAACTGTCTTAAAAAACAGTAGAAGCTACAGGCACTACTGCATTTCGAGCATTTCATTGGCAGCAGTCTTAAGTGGAGTTGTTAATAATTTTGCGAGTAGCTCACATACAGATGAGAGATACAAAGCAGGACTGTAGATGGAGACACCCTAGCTCTGCTAATTCTCTTGCTAAAATCCTGTCTGCATTCACACACAACCCAGAATTTAAAAGATTGCATGCTGTAGCAAAATTCTATCTGGGAACCCCATAGCAGTAGCAGATGCTTTGCGTGTATGTTAAATATTTCCCCACATCCCCAAGACATCTGCCAGCTCCAAGTTGCTACCTAGCGGCACAGGAACCCAGAGCCATGGAAGGGTTGTGCACGTGTCATCTGAGAGCCCTTCTCCTGTTCTTTGTAAAATGTGTTAATGTGAATAGATTGAAAGTTTTAGCCTGAAGTAAATCAACTACATTATGTACAATGACAAATTATGCAGATTTATACTAGATAATCAGTTGGTGTGCTTGCAATTAGAGACAGCTGATGTCCAGATAGAATAATTTGAACTTGGACAAATAAGTTCAGATTGTTCCCATTGGGCACATCACTTCAGTCTCCTAGCACACTAGCTTGTGATTGTCTCTAAAACTACCGTTTCCTATTATGTTCATATTTCAGCTTGTTCTTTTTGAACTTTGCAGATCCATCCGCCTCCACCCTTCTTCAACCCCTTTACTGTGGACAGAAATACTAAAAAGGGTGCTAAACTGTGCTGCATCAAGCAAAATACAGTGCAGAGAGAGCTTGGAACCTATTTCTGAGGGCCTGGGAGCAATTCTGCGGGCATTACCACTTTGGTAGACTAAGGTGTTAATGGCAGGAATTTTGTCAAGGAGAAAGAGGAAGGAGAAGGTAGAGAGATAATGATACTATGCTTGATGAGAAGAAAAAAAAGAAGAGAAAGACAACCCTGGGCTCAAACAATGGCTTCCCCAAAGAGCAACTGGGATTTGAGCTCAGCCTGCTTTCTGAAAACTTCCTTTTCCTTCCAACACGCCAAGGGGAGCAGTGGCTCCCTACAGAATGATGCACAAATTCAGTGGGAATAATTGTAGTCCTGAAACTAACCCACTGGACTCCGACCTTGAAAATTTGTGCTGCCACAGAGAGAAACCTTCTGTGTGAAGTCAAGTAATTTTTAGTACCTGTGTCCCTCCTTCCCCATCATTTGTTCTCTTGCTACACGGGCTGTAATCAGCATGGGGATAAGGTGTTTCTTACCATGTTTACACTGTACATAGTACTGTGGAGATTTTTTTTGGCTGGTGCTTGGTGTTAGTGTAATCCTGTTTCTAGATACACACACAGGAAAGTTCACCTCATTCCCCAGGAAGAGCAAAGCCAAATGGCAGACATTAAACACAACTGACTCCTCTGGGAGCCTGCACAATGCAGATCCTTCCAGACAATAAGGTACAGAGAACAGTCTAGCCCTTTACAACACTTAACAGGGAGTCAAACTTGCAGACTTGTCAAAAATCTGGGCTTGACCTGGATGATCCAGGTCTCAGGTCAGGTATCCAGCTTAGAGATAAACCCATAATCTGAAAAGCCCAGAGGGAAATGACATGGAGCCCCAGCTCATTCCCTGAGAAGACGAAATTTAAACCCCTTCATAGCAGCAAGCTCTTGACATGGTTCCCTAAATGCACAAGAGGCAGCCTAGCAGAAGCATCCAATCTGGGCCCCCAGGGCAGTCCCACCATCTGAGCTCAGAGGAGGAATGATTGTGGACACAGCAGCTGAACTAAGATCCAGTGAGATCTGCCAACTTTGTTTCCCAGGGAGGTGGTAGAGTCACCCTCCCTGAAGGTATTCAAGGAGCGTGTGGATGTGGCATTGTGGGATGTAGCTTAATGGGCATGGAGCTGTGTGGTGTTGGGTGGGTTGGTTTTTGGTGTGTTGTGGTTTGTTTGGGTTTTTTTGGTGGGGTTTGTTTTTTTTTTTTTTTTGGTTGGACTTGATGATCTTACAGGTCTTTTCCAACCTTAGTGATTCTGTGATTCTGTGATTCTGTGATTCTGTTTCCCTAAATTATCAGACACAGCTGAGCAGCAAACATGGCACAGACTGAAATGACACTGTGCAGCCTTTCTGCTTGCTGAGACACTTCCCTGATGAAGTGTCTTATTGAGTAATTGCAAAATATAAGAAATTCAGGATTCTTTTTCCTCCTCCTTCTTTTAATCGTACCATTAAGCTTATGTCTGTTTGACGGGCATATTGATTTTTGGTTTATGCAGGGATACTGCAGCTTGTTAGGAATAGTGTAGTGGAAGAGTACTCTACTGGGGTTTTTTTTTAGTGATTTAATCTTCATGCATTTTTTTTTTAAATCCATTCTAGCACTGCAGGTGCTGGGACCCGTGCATTAACTTCTCTTTACTTGACTTTAATGCATACACAGGGAGCCCATATAAAAAGGTCCAGACTTACCAGGAAGGATTTCTGGCATATAGAAAACATAAGGACCTTATAGTGGTCTGTCAGTTGTGCCCTGCCACTTCAGAGAGAGTTTCTAGATTGTTATGGAAGCAGATGCATAGTCTGACCATGTTTATCTGCAGTAAATAAACATTACATCAGCCCGATAACTCTTACCAAACCTTCTTTCACACAGACCCAAATTTCTTGCCTGCCCCTCCCTGGGGAGACACACTTTTGCCTGATCTTGCAATTTACAATAAAGAGAGATACTGTATTTATGAACAATCGACCAACTACTGTATTGTTCATTAATTTGCTGTCCTAGGGTTTATATTTGAACCTCGGTTACCACGGATAAACTCTGTAGTACTAACAACACTAATGCCCTCTGCTGTGTATAGTTAACACTACAGAGCAACTACAGCAGGGTTTACCACGTCAGTTGCCAAACAGCTGTATTATGACCCAGCACCTCAGTAAGCCACCCTTCTTGCCTTGCCTCAGTCCCACCATAGCTGGGAGATCAGGGGCGATGAAAGGTTTCCAGGCACTTGGATAGGCAGTTGCTTCTCCAGACAGATCTTTGGGATCTGATGAATATGCAGTATGGGTGAGGCAGGTTCATTGCAAAGCCAAGTATGGATATGCAGGTAGCAGTTATAGGGGCTGTTATTTCACTTTGTGAAGATCTGAGAACAAGGTAATAGTTGCCAGTGTGATGCTAAGGGGGCAGACTGGCCTTCCAGGTAAGACAGGACTGGAGACAGGTATTTGCTTCTCAGCGTTTCCACAGGGTTGTTTTGTGAGCATAGGCAATTCACATAAGCTCTCCAAACTTCTGTTTCCTTATCAGTAACAGAGGTAGCAATATCCATCTCTCAGGGCTGCCATGAAGTCAGATTCATTACTACGTGTTCAAGGTACTTGGCAGTCACTAGTGCTCATCCTAAGCACACCAAAGGCTGAGTTCAGTGGGCTTTGGGGGTAAGACTTCTAGAGGAGCAGTTCCCTGTTATAGTATGGCATATCATGAATCCTGTTAAGAAACTGAGTATCTTAGAATGAAAAAGGTTACAGGAGAAATCTCCACCGTTAACAACAACGCATTAAACTGAAGTACCTAAAGCAAAGAGAGCCATGGAAAAATCTCAGCAAGAAGGGAGATTGCGTGAGTGATCTTGGCTGTAGCAACCCTTCAGAGCCAGAAAAGACTGCAAAATTCAAGATCAGAAATGTTTGCTTAAAGCAGACGGCTGTGATGATGGGGAAGGTAGAATCTGTTGGCTACCTGCCTAACACACGTAAGTTTAAAGTAAATGCAGGACTGTATTACCTTACTGAGTGAGCCTGCTCTGAGCAATATGTTCTCTCTCACATTTTGCATTAATTTAAACCTCGTCTCACAATGATGACTGTGTGAAAATTTTTTTGCCTTAAAACAAATTTTAGAACCATCAGATTCAACAGTTCCAAAAATGTCTTTGCTATACCAAACACCAGTAGCAAAGAAGCCTGAATACTATCCTTAGTGTCTATTGTTTTGATAATATCAGTAAATAAAAAAGGCTGGGGATCATTATCTAGATGTAAGGTTTACTGGACCACCACAGCTTGCATCATACAGCTAAACAGGACAGATAAGAAGCCTGTATTTGGACAAATATCATATTGTTTAGTTTACGGTTTTCTGTCCCCCAGTTTATATACAATACAAGTAATAATTATATTTCCTTTTTACCTAAACATTTTAAAAATTAAAAATGGCTTTTCAAGTCCATTGGCTTTAAAAAAATAAAACCAAAAAATTTTGATCGGCATTTGTTTCTGAAATTAAATATTATAAGAATACTGGGACAATTTGAAAAATACAATTCTTGTAAAACCTCAAATGAAAAAATGGGCATTTTTGACATGTTCTGTTAGTGTTATTTTCCTACATTGCCTCTGTGGTGTGTTCTAGTGTTCTCAATGCAGATAGAAAGCACCGTATGAGAAGTAAATGACATTACTTATGGATTTTCCACATGGTCCTTCATTCCCAAGAGATTTACTTTGCTATCTCATCTCACTTTCACATGTTCAGTCAATTCCTGTATTGGCATATATCAGGCACATACAGTACCAATTATCTGAAAATTAGATCCTGACACAAGGCACTGGTTTCTTATGAAGGTGTTGCCCAGGGCTATATGTTCTACCATCCTTTATAATTAATAATTGTGTGTTTTGTCAGATCCTAACACGGTTTTGGCCTGGGCTTTTGCCCCAGTGTATTTAATACCACAGGGATGCTCTATGGGTTACATGATTTCACATGATTCAAAGGTGACGAGCTGTTCAATAGTGCAGTAGCCTTTCTTTGCCTGAATAACGATGGCAGTACTGATTACCCTTAATAATGTTATTATGCTGTGTGCACAACTCAAGCACAAAGAGCAATCAGGTGGAGAATTAGATTGTTTTAAAAAAATGATCTTGATTCGTGCTACGTGTCTACTGGACCTTGAAAACAGTAATAGGATGGCCTTTAAATTCCTACTGCTTTGATAAGAGATGAGAGGTGAAGCCAAATACGTTTCTTCCAGTTTGGTAGCTGTAGCTCACAGGCACTGCTCAGCGCCTAGAGCTTACTTAAAGTGGAAATTATGAAAAGACTTGAACTGCACATGTAGTTGGAACGGAGATACAAATATTTTAATACAATAATGACACATTTTATGCAGACATAGCTGTACACAGAAATATGGAAAGAATAAACCTCAAAGGAAATGAAAGGCCAAAAAAGCAAAGGAAATCCCAACTCATCAGTAGCTAAACTGGTTCTGGATGAATCAAAATCAGTCTCATACTAGATCAAAAAAACCCTTCAAAAATCAGTGGCTTTGATTTCATTTGTCTGCAGCCCCCTCCTGATGTAATCAGTTGCTCAAAGTGATTTTTTATACAGCCATGCAGAACTGCTGCTGAGGCTGTTCTGGTTCCTCTTATACCCCAAAGTGTCTGGATGATGCCACCTAAACTCAAGGTATGGCCCATGAGCTGATTCTCCCTTTTTCAAGGGATCAAGGCCTTCTTAGAAGACACCTCACAGATAGTCATACACAAACAGACACCTCTTAAAAACCTAAAGCCTTGTACACATATGGTTTATATCAGCCACATTGGTTTCTTTTGTCCTATATTGCCAAAGGGCTGGACGTGAATTGAAAGTAAATGTAAAGACTCAGGGCAAGGAGGGCTGCTCTTCGCTAAAAATCTAAATGGCTCCTTCAGTTTTTCCAAGGGAGGTTCAGAAGTCCTGGCAATTTGAACCACTTAATCCATTTTGTATCAGCAAACCATTTGGCAGCTCCCTGGCAACAACTCATCCTTGTAAACAGGTCCTTGTTGGAGTGAACATGGCCAAAATTGTCTTCTGGTCCTTTCCTTGTTTGGTGCTGTTTGTGAAGTACTTGGATAATGGACACGCTTTCTTCTTTATTTCCCGTCTCTTACAAATAAATCCCTTCCAGGCAAGGTAACTTAGCCTTAGGTTACACTTGTGCAAATGACACAAAGAACATAGGTATTTGATCTAGAAAGCAGAGTAAAGAAAACTTCTGATGAATGCTGTTGGATCCAAAAAAGGTGTAATTTAGTGCAAATCACAGAAAAATTGTTCCTTCTACTGAAGAGAAATTGGATTACAATAAACTAGAATTTTCCAGGCATACTCCAATTCACAGCAATATCTTCAGGAGATTATTTTACTTCGTAATCTATTAACCTGCACAGTCATCATGCCTGGAAACTGTAAGTCCACCATCATCAGCATGCTGTGCATGGCTTTGAGGCATGAAGTTTTTCTGCTATGTGTATTTCTAGTGTTTCAAGTGTCCCAGGATTTACTAGCTCAATTGCTGCAACAGGTTATGTAGTTGCCAAGTTTTTGTATGCATGGGGTAACCCACCTGAATATGCAATTGCAGAGACTGGGTGCACAGGTGTAGGGTGGTAAGCATACCCAAATCTTTGTGGTTTCAGACTTTGCCTCCAATCTTCCAGCAAAATCCCCAACTGGCATAACTCAAAGTAGCACCATTAAGTCCTTAAAATGGTCTTCTTAAAATAGTCTAAATCCTTGACAACATACTGGGAATTCATCCAATGCTGTGAATTACGCAGACTGGGTGGTTTTACATCACTGTTGTCCAAGATCATTGCAGTCTTAGGCTGACAGTCTTGTTCAGTGAAGGCGATGGGCAGATAACAACTAAACATCCCTCTGACAGCTCCACGCCCTCCACGACAAGGGCTTGGGTTTGCTCTTGCCACAAAATGGTAAAGAAGAAGAAGATTTTGCTGCTGTCCTGTGGGACCTCACAGTCCTGTGGGACTCAATGCCTGCCCAGCCATTTGAACACACAGAGAAGAAAACATGCCAAGTAGCATCACTACTTCCAACAAAGAGGGAGAAGTTAAACTTGTCACTGACTGATTTTTGCACGAGACATTAAACCACTTCTCTGGGAGTAAACAAACCAGGACTGGTCAGCCTATCCAGTTCAGCAGATGATCCTGGACTAGCCTTGTCTCTGGTTTTGCATATTATGCAGCCACACCAGATGCCAGGTACAGGAGAGCTGAGGAGATGAGTCAGAAGAAACTTCACTAATCACATAAGTCTGCTCCTGGGTCTGCTGCCAGTTGGCAGAGACTGTAGCAGCCTCATTAAGTTTCATTCGCTGTGCTGCTCACTTCTAGGTTGAGAAGGGAGGACTGGGGGCAGATTCTTCCTCCACTCAACTTGAATTAAAAAAGATCATAAAGAGGTGTTTCCACCCACCTTGCTGATGATGTCTGGCAAGAATCAGAGATGCATCTCCAAACCTAATGCTATTCAGAGTTTTTAAGTTCCTCTCTTCAATTTACATCTAAGAGTCTGTGGAGGAAATCACCTTTTCTGGCTAGAACAGCACCAGACTGCAGCATAGGAGGTCCTGATGAGTAGCTGAGAGCCAAATAACATAAGGTGAAGCATTATTATGAATTCAAACAGTAGCGCCAGAGCTTGCTTCTTCCTTCAGCAAGCACAGATTTGCCACTTTGTACTTAAATTGAAAGGCTGATTATTTTGCCTCAACTCTAAATAAAGAAGGAAAACTAAGTGTCACCTAATCTTACCCCTGGGATAAGCTGTAGAGAATTAAAAATATTTTTTTTACCAGATCATCCACCCCCCAATAACAACAACAAAGCCAAGATACTTCTGGGAGGGATGTTTTTAGGCTGGTGGGATATAGATCCCCTGAAGACCCATTTCCCTCACTGTGAGGGAGGACAGGAGTGGGACATGCTGAAGCCTGTATCCCACACTCTGGGCACTTTCCTCTCCATTCTTAAAGCCTGAATCCTGACTACTTTCCAAACCTGCAGTTTCCCAAAGCATCGCTGTAATAGTTTTATATGAGAAGTTGATTCCTGTAACTCATTTCTTGCTTCGATTAAACACAGTTCTGTGGGGTCTCTGTTCCCTCTTTCCTTCTTCTATTTTTTCCTCATGAAAGTAAATTCACAAAGTGCCAGGATGCAAACTACACTGAGTTGAACCATCCTTGTCCTTCTGCATCTGGGCCTAGCCTATTAAGTCCTAATGTCTGAAGAGGGAATAACCAGTAATTTTTATTTCTTTGCAATAGACAGAAGCTTTTGTAGTCTCTGACATTGTCTTAAACAGAAAAAAAAGAACAGATAAAGAAAACCTATGTAAGAGCCATGAAATATCAAGGATAGGACACTGCACATATATATGCTCTACACCCAACAGATGAATTTTCTCATTTTGCTTAGCAATCTGGCAGCTCTGGTTTTCTGCTTGCCCATCACTAAACTGATTTAAAAGCTCTGTATAATGTTTATAAATATGCATCAAATAGACACAGAAAATAAGGTACAGAGAGAACAAAACTGATCTGTCCCAAGTTACTCAAGGCAATGGCAAAAGTCACAGAAGAAACAAGGAACCTCGACTCCCATTCCGGTGCTTTTCATCATTTGAAAGAAGAGTTGCTCCTGTCTGCAAAGCTCCTGCCAAAGAGATGGCTGCACCTGGGCCATTTCATACTGAAGTAAGCAGAGGCCTTGACTGCCTCCAGGTCCCCCAAACCTTTTGCATTCTTCTCATTGCTTCCCCCGGTGCCAAGCCACAGAAACCTGCTTGTGACTGAAAGCTTGGGTATCTCAGTGTCAGCTCGCTTCTGCTCAGCTTAGCAGTCACATCAGGATCTGAAGGCGCTGCCTTCCAAACCAGTGCCTGTATCTATTTGATTATGGAAATGAATGCAGAGATCCTGTTAGGAAAAAATCCTAGCCTGTCTGGCATATTAATGGGATAACCCATCTACCCTGGGAAGAAAGCGTTCCATAAAGACTGCTTAGTAGGTATTCAATAGTTTTAACCCTCAGTGGTGATGCAAGCCAAGGCTTTGTATTTAATGTGTGTGCTTCAAACCATCTCACCTAGTCTCACAGGATGCAGTTGCAGAGAGGCAGATGAGATGCAGCAAAGAAAGAGTGCATGAGACAGAGAGAGAGAGAAATCAAACAGGATCTGAGACTGGCTTAAAGCCATCAAAACTTCTCTCTAAGGACTGTCAGTCTGGACAAAAAGATGGCCCGGGAGGGATACAATACATAAATCAGGACTGACACAAAGGTGGATTAAGGCTGAGTGCTCCTTGTCTTTCCACCACAAGAATCAACAGGCATCAAACAAGAATCCTAGGAGCCACGCTCAAAGCAAAGATATGCCTCACTACAGGTAGCACATTTGTGGAATTCCTGGACAAAGGAAGCTAAAACAGATGCTAGACTTATGTGTGCCAAATGCAGAGGAACTGTTCAGAAAAGAAATCATTAGGGATTAGGAAATGCACAGAAAAATGGGAGTCATGTTCTAAAGAGTAATCAGAGGTTTGGAAAGTAACAGGGATAAGAAGTGTGAAATACATTCACCCTGTTCTTGCTCATTCATAACCATCTTCTACAGCTACAAACAGCTACAGCTGCTTAGCCACAGCTAAAAACAGAGTATTGACTAGATGAACCAGTACAGCCATTCTGTTTCATTCTTATCACAACTAAAGTTTTCCTTCCCAGGCCTGCCACAAACTGTTCACAGTTAGTTTTGCTGTAATAGGATGAACCCTGTTGATATGGTCTGAAACTTGATTATCTTACAGGTCTTTTCCAACCTTAGTGATTCTGTGATTCTGTGAAATAAGAGTAATTAGGAGAGCATTGCTTTCATGAGTTGGAGGCCAAAACACGGAGACCTCATGCTCTCTTAAATTGACTATTTGCCTCTGTGTGGTCTCCTCACTGGCACTGACCACAAGACTCCAGGATCTGCCCCACTGCTCAGTCACATGGACTGACACACACAATTTATGCTTGATCCTGATGCACTACCATTCAATTATTCCCATTAACTAGTTCTCTTCCATAGAAAAAGAAATATATTTCTTTAACATACTCCTCCTATAGGCAAACTAGTCCGACAGATCTAGAGACCAATATTGGCTGTTGATGTAAAGACAACAATGGTGCAGGCTTTCACTTTCCTACATACACCTAATTCCTAGCTAACGTGCCTTAATAGGATTGTTACCAGCAAGGGAGAGTAATTTATTTTTCATAGTCTCCCTCACCTCTAGGCCCTTCTACTGAGTTTGACAACCAAGGGAGACAGCTAGCACCTATGGTGAGGTGGATGCATAGTTTGAGTTAGCTGGCAGAGAGGATACACTCCATTTTCTTTAACGTGTTTAGACAATGAGCTGGGGTGGACCTGAGCTGCTGACCCTGTGCAATAAACCACCATGTGGTATTACCACCCTCTTGAGCCAGCTACTGCCTCGGGAGATTATTTTTAAAAATGTGACTAATAGCAGTTCTTTAAGGGAGAAAAAACCCTAACAATCACAACACTTGTAGAGATAAACCACATCCAAGGGCTTTATCTTTTTTTTCCCTTAAACATAGCCACTACTGTATCATTAAATTATCAAGAGTGAAGCTGAATAACAAGGCAAGTTGCACAGTATTAAAAACACATTAACATCAGTAGGTGGAGTTCAAATAGCATGAGCTGCATTTTAGACCCATGATGTACAGATACATACAATACCTACACATATAGTAGCAGCCTGATGGATGTCCCCCTTAAAGGTGTAATAGTGACACCAACAAGTGACAAGACAGTTGCATTTCTAGTTTTACCTGGATGAAGGGATGCAAAATGCAACTGGAAAAGAGCTATAAAACCAAGCTCTAATACACTGTGGCAATAGAGTATGAAGCCTTGAAGCAATACGCTATTTTCTTTCACTAATAGGACTGCATGTTGTGCTGTCAATTTCATCTTTCATCTTAAAGAAATAATTTTATCTGATTAGACCAAGAGTACATGCTGTAGTCCTCCATCTAAGTTCAAGTGCATGTGAATGAGATATTAACAGTATTTAAGAAGTAACTTTTATTGATCAGTTAGAATAGAATATATTTTCATGGTACGATTCAAGTCACTATTGACATTTTGAAAACTACTGTCTCCTGAATAGTTCAAGTGAGGAAGTCTGGATCCTTGATCCAGTCTCTGATGCATGTGTGTTTGGCTGTGTCTACAAATATCTGCAAATTAGACTGGATATTAGGAAAAATTTCTTTGCTGAGAGAGTGGTCAAACATTGGAACAGGCTGCCCAGGGAGGTGGTGGAGTCACCATCACTGGAGGTGTTCAAAAAACATGTAGACATGGCACTTTGGGACATGGTTTAGTGGGCATGGTGGTTGGACTTGATGATCTTAAAGGTCTTTTCCAACCTTAATGCTTCTGTGATTCTGTGATCTGTTTGGTAAACTCTAGGAGGTAAAATTAGAAGCATTCTATCTTTATTTCAGGGTTATTTCAAGTGACTAGGACCTTCAGATTTCTTCGAAAACAGCTTCAAAATTAATTTTAAATATGGGGCTGAATCAAAAACACAGGCACAAATAGGTCTAATCTTTCAGAAAGCACAGAATTTGAAACAAGCTCTACACACAGCTGTGCTGTTTCTTCTCTTCCTTCTCCTCCTCCCCCATCCCCACTTCCCTTTGATTTTTCATCTTTCATGACTCCCTAGTGACAGTTTCAGTGAAGCATCCATTTGTTCAGGAAACTTCACTGAAATGAACCCACTAACATCATGACAGTTTCCAGCAGCAAACAACCTTTGTGTAGAAAACTGCTGAATTGGTCATCAGCTGACTCACACATTCCCACTGTCAGCAGGAAAGCTGCAGATTGGATGAGTCCTTGATCATTCCTATCGCAGATGGGACAGCTTTACTTATTTTACCATCTGACAGGCTCCCCATCCAAAGGTACCAGCAATCTAACTAGATAAACAAGTGAATGAAAGTTCGTGCACAGAAATTCCTATAATTATTGAAATACATGGCTGTGCTTCATCTCTCTTTGGGAGTCTGAATCTCTCCAAACAGGAGTGGGCAGTATTTAATAATATTACAGGGAATAATCTTAATCTAGCCCCATGGGATGGCCTGGGTAATATAAAAAATAATTTCCATCTCTAAAATGTACAAAAATAGAAAAGTTCAGCAGAACAACATTCAGAAAAGTGACTGAAGATCAAAATAATTGACCTAACAACACTCATCTTTAATGTTGTTTTATTTACAGCAGTTACTGTTTTTCCCTTCATATAGCAACACCTGGTTAGTGTTGCATCCTTGCAATGGCAGCAGCTATTCCTGGCTAGTGAGATTCTTCCAAGTTGACATGAAAAAGCTCTGCATGGCAGGTAAAATACTTGCTGACATGTTTCTAATTAGTGCTAGCAGCCTGTTCCAAAGCTTAAGAACTGAACAAGATGAAAGGAAAAGTAAAGAGGGGTAAAGGAAGGGCGAGAGAAGAGATGTTAATGACAAATAACCTGTTCTGAAAGTGATTCCAAGTGGCCAAAAGCCTGAGAACAACTGTGCCCAGAGGTCCTGCTTCAATTATTTCCGTTGTGATGTGCATGTGTTAGAGAAAGAATCCTTACTAAAGCAACTTTGTGTTACAGTTGGGGAATTATTAATAACTGAGTCTCATTCAAAGCCCATGGATTTAGTGGGAATTTAGCACGTGAACATGGGTAAGCATTTGTTTAAATGCTGTACTACGTAGGAATTGTTCCCCAAATGATAGCCTCAGAGTTTGTAACACATAAGGGTTCATCCATGGCAAGAAACTCCACAATCTGGATGACCTTTCCAGGCAGAATACAGTTGTATCATTAATCAGTAATCTGTGGGAACAGTCCCTGACACACTGCTGGCCCACACCAGCTAGCTCTTTCACATATCAGGCCCAAGTTTTGCCCAGACCGTACAGCATCTGAGGGATCATTCCCAACATATAGTCTCTGCACACTTCCTGTGCAGGGCTGTAAAAGCACATGTTAGCATGGCTGAAAGGCATTCCCTGCCAGCTGAACTCAGTGCCTGCAAACTTTCCCAAACACATTGAATTCATTACTGTGCATACAGCTAAACAGTCCTATTGAATTCACATGGGTTTGCTCCTGAGGCAAATGAGGAGTAACTTAACCTGCCTGACCTTGCATGGGAGAAGTTGAAGAGAGCTCCCATTAGCTGAACTAGGTAAGCAGTAACAGAAAACCTGGGAGATTCAGGAAAGCATGGCCTCCTAAATTGATATATCTGTCAAAATTACCTGCCTGCTTAAAATCAGATGGGTCAGCATGCTGAAGCTGGCTGTACATTAGACCTCTGGCTCCTCCAACATCAGATATTCAACTCATGCCAAAAAAGCACCACCATCCCTACCCAGCATTCTACTTAGGATCCCACAGGGTACTTGCGTATCAGCTTTTTGCTATGAAGTAGAATGATATGTTAGCAAAAATCCAGAGCAATTCTTCTGATGTCAAAGGACCTCTGTTTCCTTCCCATTGGTGCGATCCCCAAAGTAATGACCTCTGACCCTGCTCTTATCTAATAAGATCTATGCAAACTACCTTTTATTTAACTTCTAGCTGGCAGAACACTTTTTAGGAACAGAAATACGGTCACTCATACCAACCTATAAAGTCAGAGATCTCTGATTTCAGCCTCCTTAGTGTGGGGGTACTTGACTACCCATTCAGACCCAGGCCCACTGTCAAAACTTAAATGATAATCACATTGTTTAAACAGACACATTATACTGTGATTACACACAAATATTCAGTGGATTCATAGCTCACAGTCATATTAAGTAGATTTGACTGATTTTAGGGCTTTTGCCTCTCTCTACTTGAATTGTCACTGAAGGACTAAAGATATTAGATACAATTCCCTTAAGTACTTCAGAAATATTATAAATGAAACAGATCAATCTATCAGTGCTTTAGTCAAATCTGACTATCATCATCCAGCCAGCTTTCTCTAAGAAAACTACCAGCCACTGCTGGAACCTTTAACAGAACATCACATTGCTCTAAGTCTGTATTTCCTTCTTTCTTATAAAAGTGCCTTTCTGATCTGCCCTTGAGATCTCTGCTTTATTTCTTCTCTTTTAAAAATCTTCAGAATAAAAGTAAAGGCAACCCCAGAGGCTTCAAGTGGTTTTATTTTCATTCACTCCTCATCTTCATTTTCTTGACACAGCTGACAGCAGATTTAGGCTAACAGCTGTATACTCCTAGATTACTCTCAGATGCACAAAAAAAGAACACCCAGAAAAGCAGGGAGGTGAAAATGCCAATCTATATAGCTGCAATGCAACTGAGCCTTCAGTACTGAACACTTCTCCACCTTTTTTCTAAATTTAGAAGATAATACAGACTGGAAAGAAATAAAGACCAAAGGCAAGGAGCAAGTCAAAGAGTTAAAAATAAGCCAACAGGGAATAAGATTAGAGTCTCGTGCCTTAAAAAAAATATAATAGATTAAGGAAGGAAATTAATACATGGCCTTAGAAGACAGTAGGACAGAAAGAAATAGCCAGAAATGAAGAAAGGTATAGATGAGTCCAGGCATCAGGTAAAGGCTCTTAACAGTCAGAATTAAGACAGCAGCTGATTATATTCTCCAGGTAAATGACCAAGAGATCCTCATTATAGACATTCAAGAGGTTAAATATGACATCAATAAGAACATGTCAAAGACAAAAAGCTCTGTGACATGCAGACGGCTGACAACAGGTGACCCATAAAGGCTGCTTTTGTCTATTGCACCAGCTCCAGCTTTTCTTTGGAATTGATGTGCTTAGAGTAAGAGTATCTGGCCTGCAATAAGCCACAGCATGGGTCACTCTGAACTGGTAGAAAGCAAACTAGCAACACTGCAACAAAAAAATTCTTCCCAAACATCCATTTTAAAATAAAGTTTCATGCACAACCACTCATTCTAGGTGAAAGGCAATGAAAGATAAACTTCAACCTTATTCCACCTCCTTGCCTGAAATGCTCTACCAGCTGCCAAAAGTACAGGCAGGACAAATTGCCATTATGGCCAGTAGCTCTACGGACCAGTGGCATTTGAAGCAAGGCAAGCTTTTTTCTGTTTTTTTCCCTAGTTTGCCAGGTGGGACAAAATGTCTTTGCTTTGGCAAAACTAGGTTAGCTAGTGGGTCTTGTATTTACACATATCATTCCCCTTTGCCTCCCAAAACACTACATGGCTTGTTTATCTGGTTAACATAATGTTGTCAGCTTAGAGATGGTTACTAAGCCCTGCAGTCAGGACCCATCAGTAAGGATTAACTGAAAAGTGAAAGGGGGGGGACAACTAACATTATCCAACCTCTATCAAGAAGCAAAACTTAATTCTTTCTAAACTTTAAGTTTGCTTATTTAACTTTGGGGGTCTTAAACTGGATTTTATTTTGTTTTTATTATAATCAGTCACCCAGAACCCAAGACTCATGACTGCTTTTTACCTTCTTTGAAATCATAACACTAACTTAAAGACTGTGAGATCTTAAAAAATAAATCAAAACTGATTTGCTTTTGACTTCTGCTTTCTGCTCCTTGAGCCAACACACAAGCCCTGACTTCAAATTTTTCTCTCCTACAGTTGTGGGCAGCAACTGTATTTCATTTGTTTATTTGTTTTTGTAAGGTAGGAAAGCACATTTAATCACGTGCCTCCAGATATCAGATCTTTAAGAAATAGAAGGAACAATGTGAGACATGACAACATGGTATCCTTCTGGTGCCCAACCTTTGTTGTTGTTTTTCCCCTAGTCTACAGCTTAATAATAACTAACTACAGCTGTTGTTCATTATGTGGTGGGTCGACCCTGGCTAGATGCCAGGTGCCCACCAGAGCTGCTCTATCACTCCCCTTCCTCAGCTGCACAGGGGTGGGAAAATATAACAAAAGACTCATGGGTTGAGATAAGGACAGGGAGATCACTCACCATTACCATCACGGGCAAAACAGACTCAACTTGGGGAAAATAGTTTAATTTATTACCAATCAAAATCACAGCAGGATAATGAGAAATAAAATCAAATATTAAAAACACCATCCCCCCCTACCCCTCCCTTCTTCCCAGGCTCAGCTTCACTTCCAGTTTTCTCTACCTCCTCCCCCCAGAGCAGCACAGGGGGACAGGGAAAGGGGGTTGCGGTCAGTTCATCACAGGTTGTTTCTGCCACTCCTTCTTCCTCACACTCTTCCCCTGCTCCAGTGTGGGGTCCCTCCCATGGGAGACAGTCCTCCTTGAACTTCTCCAGTGTGGGTCCTTTCCACGGGGTGCAGTCCTTCAGGAACAGACTGCTCCAGCATGGGTCACCCTCAGGGCCACAAGTCCTGTCCGCCAATCTGTCCAGCGTGGGCTCCTCTCTCCACAGGTCCTGCCAGGAGCCTGCTCCAGCACAGGCTTCCCATGGGGTGACAGCCTCCTTCGGGCATCCACCTGCCCCAGCATGGAGTCCTCCACAGGCTGCAGGTGGATATCTGCTCCACTGCGGACCTCCATGGGCTGCAGGGGGACAGCCTGCCTCACCATGGTCTTCACCACGGGCTGCAGGCAATCTCTGCTCGGGCGCCTGGAGCACCTCCTCCCCCTCCTTCTTCACTGACCTTGCTGTCTGCAGAGTTGTTTCTCTCACATATTCTCACTCCTCTCTTCTCTGGCTGCCATTGCGCAGTTGGTTTTCCCCCTTCTTAAATCTGTTATCCCAAAGGTACTACCACCATCGCTGATGGGCTCAGCCTTGGCCAGTGGCGGGTCCCCCTTGGAGCTGGCTGGCATTGGCTCTATCGGACAAAGGGGAATCTTCTAGCAGCTTCTCACAGAAGCCACCCCTGTAGCCCCCCCACTACCAAAACCTTGCCACTCTGTGAAATAATTGCTGGAGGTGACTTAGAAATTGAATTTATATTCTCATTTTAAGGAAAGATACAGCACTGAAGAAACTTTCAGGGTGGAGTGCAGTGGATATGCAAGGAATCCATCCCACGGAAGTTTCCTAGGCAACCTTAGATGTTGGCAACACCAGGGGAGCTTGGTGTGCTGACTCTAACAGAAACTGCACGGAGGGTGGAGCGGAGTGAAGACACTGCAGCCAGGCTCTGATAAGACAGGAACTGGACGGTACTATGGAACTGATAAGCTGCATATTGACTACCCTGAGCCAACAGTCTGTTGGTTTTTGACAAAATATTATCTTTTGGGTGAACTTTGCTCATTATAATCTCATTATAATACCAAAAAACACACCTCCAAGGTGCAACCACCCCTCATTGAGCTTGCACTCTGAATTTTTCTTAGTCTATACCTTTAAAAGCAAAGTGAGAAACTTTCACACCAATTACAATAAAGGTATGTATGACTAGAGTCACTCAAGTTCCACCTGAAAAGAAAAATAGTATAAATGGCCTAAGGGAGGAGGGATATCAGGGAAGATACCATCACAGACCGCCTCTGACACCTGGGATCAGTTGATGGGCTGAGCCTCTCTTTTCCCCCATAGGAATGCCTTTGGGTAAGAATCAAACACTTGCTTATACCAAGTGCTTCCCTGGGAAACTTAGAAATCTCTATAGAGTTGTTTTATAACTTAACACATTTGTAGCCTGGCTATATTACTCATATTCTTGGTATTTGCACATGTTTTGCAGGCAGTAATTTTATCACTGGCAATCCAAAAGAACTTGTGCATCTGTTGCTTCAATAAACTGCAATATTCGTTAATCTAGACGTGAGAGTTCTCACTGAACACCACCAAATTCCTTAAGTGTAGCCATACTAGTTCATGGAATGCAACTAGACTGAAATTGTATAGTGTTACGAGTGCATCCATAATCATGAGAGTTCAATATATTGAACGCTACTGGACTTGTAACACAGAATTGGGCATCACTCAGAATCTAAGCCCAGCTGCCCCCAGCCCCTCTGATATCTGAGGACAGTCTGGAACACAAGGGAGTTTATTTTCTGCCAAATTGCTTTGCCCTTTAACGCAACACACGCAAACCCAATACATGTTAGTTTGGTGACCCTCTGTGACAAAGACATACGCCCTTAAGTTCACCCATACACCCTATAAATTCATAGAGCAGAGAGACACAGAAAAGGAGTTCTACTATCCTCATCTTATAACACGGGAACCATGGCTTGGCGTCACACCTGGGCACACAACAGACTTGCCATCCTTCATGGCAGCCTGCTACCAATGTGCCACAGGGGCAGGATGAAGTGCAACTAATGAGTACGCTAATTACATACAGTTTAAATCAGCCTGTTCATTCGTCTTCCTCTGAGCCTTATGCATCAGGGTGAAGCTACAGCACAAAAGCAGAATTGGGAAGTTCCTCATATCTCCCAGGCTTCAAACTCCTGCTGCCATCACTGATGCTACCTGCCCATCCCACCAGGCTGCCTGCTCACCCACCTCTAGCATCCACTCACCCATGGGGTTAGGTCCTGCTGTCTGCAGCCTCCAGTCTCATCAAGTAAATGCAAGGAGGTGACAGACAGACTTTTCATGTAGAGAAAGGCATTGGTACAACTTTTGTAACTTCATCTAAAGAACTTGATGTATGTTACTCTACGGTCTTTAAAGTATACAATTTTAATAGGCAAATGGACTGATTTTGGCTGCCTAGATGTTGAATACTTCGAATATTGACTTGCAGAGGTATTCAGTGTAAACTGATTGCTGATCAAGAAGGGAGGTAAAGAGCGAAATGGACTGCAAAACAGATTGCTTTGAGGAGAGGCTGAAAGCTCTGAGCCTCAGGTCTTTAAAGGCAGCTTCAGAAAGCTCCTCTGTCCAGTCATCCTTCAGGGCACATCTGACCAGTCAAGATCTTGGGGCTCAAGCGTCTGGTCTGCCTCAGCTCCTAGCCTTTTTGCATGTTAAGAAACGCGTTGTGTGGGTGAAAAGGACACCAGCCAAATAAAGCAAAGGCAGTAGCAGAGTCTCTAGAATATTCCCCATAGCTACATTTGTCACTTTTCTCAGGTATAAACCAAAAATAAAGATTTTTTCCTGATCTCTTACATTTATCTCAAAAAGTATAAAAATATATCAAACATGACAGCAATATGTCTGGCTGAAATACATACTACCACGTTTCATCTTATACTTGGAAAGTTTTGCCTCTCCCAAATTCTATTGGGACATTTTATTTTCTTTGCTCTAGGATTATTACAGTGTTTTCAGCACTGCTTAACTGCCCATGAATTGCACATCTGCAAGATCATGGCCCACAAATGAAAATGCACTTCTCCCCTCAGACACAGTGAAAGGCTCTCTCCCCCTTCCTCAATCAGTTAAGCACAGGCTGGACAGAATCCTTAAATGTGAGAAAAGCAATGCCAACCAGGAGGATGGGACAAGATGATTTAATGGGTCTTCACCATCTTTGTTTCTGACAGCTGACCCGGCAGATGAAATTTGTGGAACTGCATATATACCTTGGTGGTTGGACACTAATGATTCATGGCAGACACTGTCTAAATATAATTAGAATACAGGCTTATGTGAGCTAGGAAACAGCCAGTAGACTAATTAATTGTGGCAGGAAGCACATGCTTCTCCATTTCCTGGTAATTAACTGGGAGTGAATCACTTTTTTTTAAACAACCCACTTTGTTAATTAAAAAAATGAGTTTGTAAAAATTCCACAATCAATACCAACTAAGACAGAAGAAATCCTCCAGAAGTAGAGGATGCTGTCAAGCACTCAAGTAAGTTTGCTTATGTTACATTCAGACTCAGGCAAACAACTACTTGTTCCCTTACAGATGTAACAAAGAATCTACAGACATTTTGTGTATCCCAGGCGAAGAGGAAAATGGTCAGAAAGTTTGAATTTGGAAAAGTTTGTAACTTAAAGGGATTTTAGATTGTTCAAAAACAGGATTTACTTTGATGGGGAACAGTTACCAACTACTTATATTGGAGATTTCCCATATATGGATAATAGATACACTGTGATCTGCATAAAAAAGGCCATTCAGCTCAAAACGTTTGGTATAAAGAAACTTGCAAACAAATATTTGTAATAAAGGAAAACACAACCACATGATGGATGACTGGAAACTGTTAGGGCTGGCCACTAGGAAATCACCTTCTAAACCCCTTTGATTTTCAATGATTTTCTCTCTCACAGAAAAGCCTCTACAGGTAGGAGGAAATAGGACATACACTGATGACAATAAGGCTATTCCTGTACGAATAAAGGCGAGATTTTTGCCCACTGTTCACCAGCTACCTTTTTAAAAATCTGAGTCATACTTCTGCTTGCCAAGATCTGACATAACCAGCCAGCTTCCTGGTTTCTATAGCTACCTGGACTCTGGAAAGGATGAGGAGGAGGAAGGAAAGGTAGCTTAAAGCTACTTTTCCCCCTTTCTACAATTCTCCAAGTGCACACACCCCAGAGGGACACTCCAATCTGACTGAGAGTTTTGCATGCTCACATATTGCAGCTGTTGAGAAAGAAGTCCCAGAGGGCTTAACTCAAGGCTTTGAAAGCTTTGTACTCATTTTAAAATGCACTAAGAAAAGACCACAGTGGGTCCTCTTGTGTGTTTGTTGTGGCATCTTAACCAAACCTCCCAGAGGAAGGATGGCTGCTGACCTCAGCTTCAAGGTGCATCCACAAAGACATGTTCAAGGCACAGGCAGAATGAATACCCCCAGGTATTGCTGTAAAATCCTTGAGCAGCAGGGAATACCTACATTTTGGGAAACTAAGGTTGACATTGTATTTTGCTTATTACTGTCTAGGTTAGTTTGAGCACTGGCTTCAGAGTCACAATAAAGACAGTATCCTTCCTCGTGTCTTCCTTAACTCTAAAGTTTACAATGCGTAAGAGGTTTCCCCACATATGCAAAACTTCTTGTAACACACTAATGAAAATACCTCCGAGAGCATTAAGAACTGGCTGCTTTAGGACTTGCATTGCAGCACTGGACAGAGGAGGGTCCCCAGAAGTTCCTTTTTACATTTCCCCCATTCCTGCCCCTTGCTGAGCAGTTCATCCTTGTGGGGGACGGGGGTAGGATGGGCACAGACCTGCTCCAGCCCTGCTAATCACTGACACAGAAGTGTTGAGCACAGACCCCACTGACTTGGCTCAAGCCATCTCAGACCTAGAAACACTTCCATGCTAGCAGGCAGATGTGTCTAGCCTGGGTGCCACATACATGCTTCCAGTCTGCCTCCAGAGTTGAACAAGACTTGTTACTGTGTTGAGTTTTCACTGCATCATGAAAAATTATCATTTCATCTCAACTTGCCTGAGGGTGTCAAACTGAGCGGTAATTCCCTAACTTATATTTGCAAACCCGTTAGAAAGCAGCATTATTTTCAGGAAAGGATCCAAATATTTTATTATCATAGTCTGTTTGCATAGAACATTTTAGTACATTCATCCATCTCTATTTACATGTGAGTGGAGAAAAAGGTTGCATTTAGTTTATAAAGAATATGTCTCAAAGTAAAGCATTCATTTCTGAGCCTGCATGCCTTCTTAAACCGTATCTCCCTATGGCCAGAGACACAAGGAAGCCACATAGATAATGCATGCCCCTGCCCTCCATTTCTCTTTGCTCCAGAGACACCAGAGTGAGAGGGTTAAAGGCATTTCTCAGGCCATGGAAGAAACATCCTCAGCTCTACCAGACAGTTTGATGTAATATGGTCAGATGGAGCTGAGCAGGTGAGCATGTCAGTGATTTTGCTACGAAGGAAGATTTAAGAAAGATGAGAGTCATCAAGAAGATGAGGAAGGCAAGTCCTGTGGTTTTGAGACTTGAATGGCCTTTGATTAGACTTCCTTTCCTGAATTTAAGGAGCAGAGTGGTTTTGGAACAATGTAACTGTCAGCATTACAGTGGCTTCCCTTTCAGCCCTCAGTGGTTTGCTATTGTGGAAATAAATTGATATATTTGCATGTGAAAGCTCTCTATTATCATCTCTGGGCTCAGGATGGATTGAGAACTAGCAAGTCTGGAAGCAGAAAAAGAATAGATTGCCTTTCAATAACAAAAAATCCCTATTTCCACCCATCACTTGTCCTCTTCCCCCACCCTCAAAAGAAAAAGGAAAAACTCAACACCTCTTTCCCAGGTGTTAAGGGCCATAGGGGAAAGCTTTTCCCTTACCAGTTCTCTAACGCTCACTCCTAGGGGTTTTCAGTTTGTGTAAGCCTAGAGAAGAAAAGTGTAAAATAAGAAAGTTCCCATTCTGCAAATATACCTGGCTTTGTATTTTGCCCACCGATCAAGCTAGGCTGAGCAAAAGACTGTTTCTTCAGTCTTCTACTGTCTCTTCATCACACATACTCGCTCACTTTGTGTTTCAATTTGCAAGGAGCTATGTGCAGGGGATATTAAGTTCATATGCCATCTTTAACTACTCATCTTGCCCCCATGTATGAGTTTAAGGCAAGGAGCACTTTCCCTTTCTTTCCACTCCATGAACGACAGCTCAGCCTGATGTCAAAGACAACTTCCACAAAGACAACAGGAAAAACGAGACCCTTATGAGCAAAGACATCATGCTCTCTCCTTGAAAGGGATCAGGACCCATTCTGTGCCTAGACAATGGATTATGCCATCACCTCTTCTCTTCCCCCTCCTAAACTGGTGATCTTACACAAAAAGCAGACCTGGATGCTAAGGAGAAGGAAGCTATCAATCAATAACAGTGAATTCCTGCATTTCAAACCTTCTCCTTCCTGAGTCAATAACAAAAGTTTCTGGTCAAAGCCAGGAAAAGACAACATATGCCCACTTTACAACATGTTGTGAAGCCTAGTAGCTGCAAGAAACTGGGACACCACCTCAAGAAGGCAACAAACTTTCTATACTAACTAGACAGAAAAGTAAATCTTTTATTAACAAGCACAGATCCCAAAACAAATACCACCAAGATAACCTTGAATAAAAATGTTAAAAATCTCTAAATTGGCCTAAAGAAAAGGCAAGAACTGCTCACCACATGACAATAAGCTTCCACTGAATTCTCTGAATTTTTCAGTTGGGCAGTAGCTTCAGACTATGAATAAAGTAACAGATCACAGGGGAGCCCCTGAAGAACCCTCATGTCCACTCTGTCTAAGCTAATGTATCTCTCAATCACAGAGGGCTAAGAGAAACAAGAACTGACTGTCCCCTCCCATATATAGATTTCCTGATTACTCCTCTTTCACCTTTCAGGTGCGAAGGTGCTAACTGGTGACAGCCGGCTGAATATGAGCCAGCAGTGTGCCCAGGTGGCCAAGAAGGCCAACGGCATCCTGGCCTGTATCAGAAATGGTGTGGCCAGCAGGAGTAGGGAGGTGATCGTGCCCCTGTACTCGGCGCTGGTGAGGCCGCACCTCGAATCCTGTGTTCAGTTTTGGGCCCCTCACTACAAGAAGGACATGGAGGTGCTGGAGTGTGTCCAGAGAAGGGCGACGAAGCTGGTGAGGGGTCTGGAGCACAAGTCTTATGAGGAGCGGCTGAGGGAACTGGGGTTGTTCAGTCTGGAGAAGAGGAGGCTGAGGGGAGACCTCATCGCTCTCTACAATTACCTGAAAGGGGGTTGCAGAGAGGTGGGTGTTGGTCTCTTCTCCCAAGTGATGAGTGACAGGACAAGAGGAAATGGCCTCAAGTTGTGCCAGGGGAGGTTCAGGCTGGATATTAGGAAAAATTTCTTTACTGAGAGAGTGGTGAGACACTGGAATAAGCTGCCCAGGGAAGTGCTGGAGTCATCATCCCTGGAGGTGTTCAAGGAACGTGTGGACATGGCATTGTGGGACATGGTTTAATGGGCATGGCGGTGTTAGTTGATGGTTGGACTTGATGATCTTACAGGTCTTTTCCAACCTCAATGATTCTGTGATTCTGTGAACAAACATCCACTTTCCAGGTGTGCTGGAATCACAAGCCGTAGCAACCCCTCTGAAAGCTCCTAGCATAAGGATAATGTAAACAAATTGAGGCAGAGGTTACGATCAGAAACACAACAGATTGCTGATGGAAACAGATAACCCTTATAATGACTCGGGGTTCTGTTATTTCAAAAAATTATTCATTAAAATATGTTTTTTATTGCTCCAGATCGTGTACCATCATCCTTTATTATCTGAATCAAGCTGTGTACCCTTGACTAAAAGCACGGTCTTCCATGTTTCGTTCCTCCTGGTAGCCAGCGTGGTGAACTATATATGCAAACAATATTTATTGGGGACTTAGTGATTTATTTTGCTTTTGCTAGAAGTGTCGTGCTTTGCACTGCATGACTCTGCCTCAAGTACTCAGTTTCTGCTCAGTTGCAGCCACAGAGCAGTTCAGGCTAGCTGTTCTAATGACTTGTGACTAATGCTGCTCATCTGGTGCTTGAACCAAATACTGGAAAGACACCATGCTATTTCTTTCTCCTATCAAGATCTTTTTCTATCTTGGTAGAGCTTACTTGAAAGATTCAGGTGAAAAATGTCAAAACAAAGTGAGCAGAGAAATAGGAAGGGGTTTGGTTTTTTTTAATGAGAGGTCATTTTAAGTCTTGTTTGAAATAGTTTTTCTTTCTTCCTATCATCAATAGTGCACAAGCTTTTGCTAATGCTTTATAATAAATAAGAATGGCCCAAATTATCAAATTTTGCCTTTTGTGCAGGTAAAGCTCTCAAGAAAGACATGGTCTGTGCTTTGCCTGTCAAATTATTAAGGCTAACAGTGTGAAAACCTGTCTTAGCCATTTATACAGCACCAATTTTTCAAATTATTCAAGCACCAGAAACACTATTCACCCTATCCAACTTTAGATAACTAAACAAAGCACATTTACAGTTTGGAGCCTCTTTCCTGATGGAGAGAAAGAGCCATCTCCAAAAGAAAACCTACCCCACCATAAGTCCAACTTCTGAAGACGTCCATCATTACACTAAAAAACAGGGCAACTTAATCTCCACTGATCACAGTGACCATATTTGCTTTCAGTTCCCAGATGAATAGTACTGATACAAAGCAAGATTTGTGGCCTGACCAGGGAAATGGTGTCTTTCAAAACACATCAACCAGCACTCTATCAAAAGCTGAACAGGCTGTCTGAGGTTTCTTTACAACATGAAGTTAAAATGTCAATACTTTTGAGGATCACTTCTTGTACCAAAAGGAGGAAGTATCCAGCCACCTTGCAGAGGGACCTAACTTCAGGCTACATTTCAGGTGCTTGAAGACACTGGCCATCAAGCAGATGCCCAATTTTTCTTCACTTAGACAGGGACCTTCAGTGTGCCAAAGCTGAAGTATTTAAGTTAAATGGACACTCTCTGGTGATCTTCACAAATATTGGTCCCATTCCCTAAATACCTAGACACCTGCAGCACTTGTCTCAGCACTACTTCACTCGCTAGCTAAAATGCAGACAGATTTGTGTTAAGCATACTAGAGCCCATCTGAAGTTATCTAAATTAAATATTTGGAACTGACCAAAGGTTTTCAGATCTGACCTTACGCTGAACTTTCATACCTTCCTGAACCCAAGCCGTTTAGAAAAGCTTGACATAAACATCCTTCCATTCTAAAATTTCAGGCTTTCATATTCTTTCTTCTTTCAATTAATCTGAAATCAGAGTCTTTCGCATGTGATTGGTGCTTTTCACACACGGAATGGTGTAACCGTTTTAAAGCGTACTTGAAAAATCTTGTGGTGTATACTTTCCTTGTAAAGCCACCACCTCTAGTGAAGGTGGACTGCACCAAAAAAAAAATCCCAAATCCCTCAACTGAATCTAGCCCACGTAGATGGGAAATAATGATGGATGGTATTGACCCTAGACTAGGTCAGCTGCAAGGTGTTAAATGTCAAATACCTGTATGTCTACCCTTATTTAGATTGGCAAGGAAAGGTCAATGTACAGCATACGCTGTTATGTGCAGCAAAGATGCTGCTATTGTTTAGCACTCCTGTCTGCCAGCGAGGGTGGAGTAAAGCCCCACAGACTGAGTTCACTGAGAAGAGCAAGGCTGCACAGAGCGGTAAGGTTCAGCTGCTGCCCCTGCTCCCTCTCTGCAACACGGCAGTTTAACCAAGCAACTGAGGTGGAGCGAGACTCCAGAATTACACTCAGAGTAAAAGTGTGTGTAATCAAATCGTCAAAACAGAAGGAAGCTTATTTCTACAGCTACATAATACAGACAAAATGTTTGATGCGATGGCACTTGCACAGACCAGGAAAGAAGGCAAGAGTTGTGTATGCTTTGGGGCATGAGTTTATAGGCTTAATGGCTTCGCAGGACATTGCTGTGTTGTCATTATTAACTGTTTGTTGCATCTCTATTTTTAGAGTGTCAGTCTGATATACCAACAAACTAAGTGAAGTGCAAACTTTTCCCACAGAGCCTTGAATCAACACGTCTAATTCCTCCTCTTGGAAAGAGCACTCTCAGGGTTAAGAGGTTACTTCAGTCTCCACGTATATTCAATCTTTTGCTTCTCTGATGAAATTGTTCGTGGCAAATCAGAGTAAACGGCAGCATGGTGTCCTCCTTTAGTCACTGCGTCACTAGAAACTAACACTCTACAGCTGGCAAAAAGAAAGGATATTGTGCTAAAACAATGTTTGGTAGCAGTGACTCACGGTGCAGGTCTCAGGCTCAAATCCTGCCATATGGTAGGTGTGTTACAGATTGTACCTTCTAAACACTGCAAAATGTAGTTTCAATTCACTCACCAAAAAGCCTTCAGATGGTGATGATGATGCTTTTTGCAAACATTTTCTAGATTTGAAACACTGCTCCAGAGAAACACTCAGCACCGTATGCTGAGTTCTTTTTTGTCTCTTGCTTATGCATTTGCTCAATGTTCATTTTTAGGAGTCAGCAGTCATCAGAGACCGGGAATCTAAATAGAAGCAGTTTCAAGGCAGATCAGACATACCACATTTACCTTGCCCTCACATGTCCAATTCTGCAGAGAAGTTTAAGAACAAAAGTTACTGATCCTCCCAGAAAGCTAGAAAGAGCTTCACTAACACATACAATACTCATTGTATCAAATATTAGGAGCGAATGAGAATTAACACAGCTGGGAGAAGGACCTAAAGAAGGAAGTGGACCACAAAGGACCACAAGAAGCAAAGGGAGAAGTGGGGATGCAGCCGAAGAAGTCTCCTAAGAACCTAGGGAGGTTTTATCATCTGAATATAAAATGACAGATTGACTGGGCAGATTTAGAAATACTTTTCCTTTATAGCAAGTGGCATGTGAAATAGCACACTGGGAGAACAGAAGGCCCTCATTCCTCTCTAACCCTGAACATAGTGTCATTTGCACGTTGGTCACATAGGCAGCTTGAACCTCAGCATGTGCCTGAACAGTAGAGTGGGAAGAAAAGAGTGACAGTGAGAGGTGAAAGGACTTTCTCCAGGATGCATCACCCATCAGTAGCACAAAAAGTATCCAGATTTCCTGGTGTCTTCACCATTAAGTGGTGCTACTGTCTGATTTGGGATAATCTTTAGTTTAATTGGTAAGTGTTTGAAATGCCTCAAAATGTCTTAATGTTTGAAGTCATCCTGAGATAATCAGATCACTGGAACAATTCTAAGCCCATTCTTATTTCCTCCCCATGAGCTCTCTTATCATTGTGCTCCACAGGCGTCCTTTGAGGAGCCTCCAGAACCACGTGGTTAGGGATGGGGCAGGACAGGGGTAATTCTTTATTCTCAGCAAGCGTTTAGTCTAGTAACGGAAAATGTAAAGATAAAAGCAGCTGCCATCAGCATACTTTCTTCCATATCAGTACTGTGATGCTGAATTCACTGTGATTCAGTGAGAGCTAGGCCTGGGTTGCTTTTCAAGGATGCAATAAGTAGTGTCTAATATGCTCATTATGGTAACTGTTGTCAGACATATTTCTGCATCTGAGCATTTCATGACATTACAGCCAGCTTTATGTCTGTGTGCACATGAGGCAGGCACTTGCCAAGCAAACATCCTTAATGTGTGTGCATCTTCCTTTGGGTAAAACAGGGCCACACTGATCCCCTCTCCACTCCAACAGCTTCAGCAGTCTCAGAAGCCTTTTGCTCAGTGCACCTCTCTCCCCATGAGACCCTCATTAAGGTGTACACCTGCAGTGGCTTCAGGCCAGCCTTCTGCTCTGCAGTCATTAGCTCATTCCAGTACACTGTGATTGCACAGGTACACAGCAGATGTCATTATCGGAGCTGGCATTTACCAGCAATTGAAACACAATAGCTGTAGAGCTTATCAGGGCATTTCCTTTTTGGAGGATTGCTTCGTTTATTTCCATATTCATAAGTGGAAATAGCTGCAATCCCTGTTGACAAACATTGACAACTCACCTAATGCATTAGTTACTTTGCATCTTGGGGGTTTTTGAGCTTCCCAAACTGTCTTTGCATTTGCATTATCAAATTATCTGTTTCACAATATTTCAGAAATTCTTCGTGTCAGAAATGAGTCATATGCCACTTATTTGTCCCACACCAGTCCTATCTACTCTAAGTACAGAGTAGCCAAGTAATGCTGTTGTAAACCCAGCCTTCTAGGGTTTACTTTGCTGGGGGTGAAGGGTACGTGTCTGCATTTGGCTTGTCTTTTTGACATCCCATCACAGATGTGTAACATCACATGTATCTTCCTCCCCTCCTCAACAACCTGCACAGCTGAGAGGGCTTTATTTTATTCTTAATCAGAGCATACTTTGCAGCACATGTTTTTCTCTTCCATAGTCTTATGGACACAGTAATTTCCCACTGCCTCAGTCCTCAGTGAGAAATTGTGTCTTTGGGGGAAATCAGACCTCTTGTACTACCATGTACAAAAATAACACTGCTTCTCCAGGAAAGGTTTACCACCTGAAACCCACCACTAGAATTCAGCCTGCACTTTCTGGCCAAAAAACCTCTCATTACACCTGGACAAGACTTATGCAATGTATTCCATGTCTTTCTTTATCTGCTGTAGGCCATTAAGACTGCTGGATGTGAATTGCTTTCATTGCTGCATTTGTTACTAAGAGCATTTAAGAAAGAATGAATGACAATCAGGCTGGACTTTCAGAGCAGAGAATCCCATTCAGCAATTCTGAGACAACTGGAAATGAAAGCAGGAATCTCCTTCAGATCCATTGGACTCTGCGGTTGGGCCAGGAACAGAGACAAGGCTAAGAATAATGTAAAAAAAAAAAGCGTCCCCACTGCTTTTAATTAAAGCTTTAAAGACTCCCCTAGGTCCAGCTGGCTCCACTCAATTGTCATCTTCAGTTTCTCAGCATAGCATCAGTGCTGCATCATTTATGGAGGTGTATTTTCTTAAGAGTTGTCCTCGTTAAAATTCAATTACATCGAAACCATATAATCCCTCATTGTAATAACCTGATAAAAAGCCCTTAACCGCCACACCACGTGCCCATTTAGCAAGGAAATTAGCTCAGCAAAGAACACAGTCCTAATTTAGCAATTAGACTGTAGTTTGTATCAGGCTATTTCAATAAGATTGGAAGGCAATTTACAAGGTACTTTTGCACGCTGCAAACTATTAAAGGCATATCAATAGTATTCCCAGTGCATGTCTGCGTGGAAAATGATGTCTTTGTGCATTTCCAAAAGTAAAAAAGCTATCATGAACAGGATCTTCTATTTGTAGTCGTATTTGCTAAACCAATATATTATATTTCTGTGCTAAAGGGTGAAGAGGATATATGTTACAAGAATGTATTACAAGATGAACTATATTCCTATGGTCCAAGGGAATTCTCCTTGATTTTGAACTCCTTGATTCTTTGAAAGTGTAGATGTGAATTTTAGGGTCAAATTCTCCTGATAGTATCATCCAGTGGGATATAAGCTTTCTTGACTGTTCCTTGAAGAAAGAGCTGTGAATTGAATGTGGTTGTGTTAGGATCTGCTTGTTGCTCTGCATGACTTTCTCAGATTTATTAATCTTGAGGAGAAGATCACACCCTGTAGAGCTTTCCACACTTTGACTCAATGATAAAACTAAGTTTTGGCTGTGCAACAAGCGTATTTGTTGAGGGGTGATACTGACACCGTGAACTACATTCATACAAGCTCCCAGAGAGTCAAAGTGATATTCTCTACCTTCTCTCTGGAGCCTTTATCGTCAGACCAGGTGATAAAAAAGCACATCTAAGCAGCTTGCTCTCAGTACCCATTACTATCAGCAGCAGTAGCATTTAGTTACTGTGATATATTGGAAGCAGCAGGCCATTGCACATCAAAGCTAAAAGGTCCCCTAGAAACAAAGTTAACGATGTGCTCCCAAAGTTTTCAACACATAGAGGCCTAATAGTGTCCTTTGCCAGTGTAATATAGTAATAAGTTTCCAAGACCATGGTTCAAGATAGCTCCAGGACTCCAGCTGAAAATTGGGGAAGTTTCAAATCAAGATTGGTGGGGAAAAGTCCAAGGGAAAGCAATGCTGTCCTGACATTTAGGCTCTAGCCCCCAGTACAGCCAGTATTTGTTTGGACCGGGATCTGACGTGATCAAGACAAGTGGGTTTTATGGTGTCTTTTCACTTTGTCCATTAACAGGCTGTGCAGAAGCTGGATTCTTCCCTTGGTGTTTTGTTTTGTTTTGTGTTTTTTTTAAAAATAATATTTCATGACAATTTTCAAAAGCCCTTTCACAGCAACCAGTCAACAAAATAGAGCTCATTCTCACTGGCGCTGTTTCTAATCCCACAAAATTGCAGGGAAGGTGGCATGAGAGTGCTTCAGGAACGAGGATAAAACTGTGAGGTCATTCAGAGTGCTCTTTCTCCATATTCTTTCTAGCTATCTTTCAGTTTGTATTTTAACCTTCATTTTGGTCCCTCGCTGTTCATTTTGTTATTAAGCGTTAACGGTTTCTCTAAAAGTATGTCTTTTATTTGTATGAGTGATTTTTATCTCATACTAAGTCTCTTTGCAATGTTAATGAAGTGAATTATTAGCTTTCATTAATGGAATTAACAGCTTAATTTCCTTGGTATTTTTTAATAACAGAATTGAAATTCTATTTGTTATTTATAAGTATTTGTGTAGAAACATAGATAGACTGATAGTTGTGCTGTTCTCATGTATAATATCAGAATAACATAAAGGGTTACCAGTAATAAACTAGTACTGAAATTAACCTAACTAAATAGCTAATTAAATTAAACCTTTGTGCACATTTAGCTACACACACATTGTTATTTGCAAAATTATTATTATATCCATAAGCACCCTTTTTGCACAGACAAGGTTTTACATGCAAAATTATCATGCATATAGTTTCTGTTGGGAGGCAATGCTTATATTTTTCCCTCAGAAAAGGTGAGCTGCTTGGCAAACACGGAGTTGATTTAGCAGAAAGTTAGTGGTACACCACAGAGCGGTTGACTTTGGGCGTCCAATATTATTAACAGAATTGAAGCTTTTGTTTAAAAACAGCTAACAAAATAAAACAAAAACTTCCCTTAGTCCTTATAATGCAAAAGACCCTCTTGTCAGACTCTCACTGTGGTTTTGCTTATTTTCCCATCTGAAACAGTAACAAAAAGGAAAATATAAGATGCATCTACATGATTACTGATGTTTTGCCAGTTCTGGATCAGGTCATTGCGGTCATACTGTGCACCAGTCAAAGTACAGAAAATCAGGGGTCTTCAGGTGGACAGTCTTGCTTTGACACAGAAGAAATCATTTTCCAATGGCTCAGTGAATTCCTGTAGCCACAACTCTAGGGATGCCAGTTCCCTAGGTTCTCTGCTGAGCTTCTGTGATAATCATGTGTGACTGTGCCTTTTGAATCTTCGCTCACAATCTTGCAAGGTTTAAGCGATATTCCTTAAAGTTTTCAAGTGAAGACTAGAAAGATATAAAACAATCTGAAAATAGCTCATCAAAAGCCATATAACCCATGCCTTGTCTCCACCCCACAGGCTTTTTCCATGCTAGAAATTCTCTACTCTATTACTTTTTCTCTGTCTCCAGTGGTCTGAGGGAGGTTGCTCCTATTGCATCCATTCAATGACTGGTCAGAACTGACTCATAACATGGTCTGCCAGGGAGCATCAAGAGCAGACTTCTCTGTGAGTGTGACAGTAAAGTGCCCTCACTGGCCAGGACACAGTCCCAGAGTCCCCGAAGGAGAAGAGCAGAGCAGGTCTGGTTGTGGTGGCCTCAAATGCAGGCAACTAGGCCACTAGAAAAGTGGGAGAAAAGGTTGCAATAACTGTGGGTACACTTGGTCTCTGCTCCCAGCCTGTATAAAGAGCCCAGGAAGAGCACCATCCTGGCTCAGAGGAGGCTTTCAAACTGCATCAAGTGTATTTTGTTTGCCCTTGTGTGTTGCTGTGAAATAGCTTTGTCTCTCCAGACTCCGGGCACTACATAAACAAATACGAAGAGTAGGCAAATAAATACAGGGTGACCCACAAAGAACTGCAAGGTTTATTCTGCTACAGACTTGTGATAATCAGCATCCAAAGCAGCTGTATAGTAGTCCAGTCTGTACAAGTTACCAGCGCATCACTGACTGTGGTGTAAAATACTGCTAGTGTCCTGAGTTTGGGCAAATTTTTTCCTTTAACCTTGCATATCCTAGCTTCTCCACCTACAAAATGAGACAGGCAGAAGGGTTTAGAGCCTGAATTCCTGTATATTTGTAAATGGCTTTGAAGACCATGGGTTGAAAAATGCAACATAAGGGCTTACTTACTGGGAGCTAGTACCTGATGAGAAGATCTGAAATGGAAAGATCTGGGAGCTGGGCAAGAGACAAGGAGGTGCACAGGTTGGAGCAGGGACTGCGGTTGTTCCCTTTGGTGAGCTTCATGAAAAAAAGGGAAAAAAGGAAAAGAAAGGAAGTGGGAGGCTGCCAAAATAGGCAGTCCTAACTGATTACATCAAATAAATGACCTTCCTACAGTGATTTATGGGCTAATCTCTCACCAAGAGTGCAACTTATCAGTGAGTAGCCAGTACAATTAGTGCTATTCCATGAATCACTCGCAGTGGTGGCTCCTCTGCAGGACTTTCACACACAGTTTGTTATTACAGCAAATGAAAGATTTGCATGGCCTTCCTTTCACCCAGCCCAGGAATTGCTGCTGAGAGCTGAAGATCACATTAGCAGGTTTCTGCTGTCTAAGCAGGGCTCTGCTTAATTGCCAGGTCTGAGCCAAAGGGCCATACAGAGGGGCATAAGCTGAGAATAAGGCTTAAAACTCCATGAGCAGGACAACTGACATACCCAGAAATGGAAAACTAGGTTTGTCTAGGGAGCAATGCTAAGAAGGAACACATGATCTACTGAAAACTTACCCAAGCTCACTTTCTGTGTTGTCCCATCTTAATAAAATGAGGCCTGTAAAACGGACAGTTTAATATTTTTGAACTGGAAGAAGTGGGTATATGTATTTACTGTTCACCAAATTAATGGAGAATTATTCCTCTACGATGCATAAATAGTGACTCTTAAAATGTTTGAGATATCTTAAACACAGTAACACAGGTAGCTGTGGATCTATATAGAATTCAGTCTAAGATTTTAAGGCATAAGGGAATCACTGCAACAGCAGTCAAACAGTTTGTTGTCCTCCATTCTTGCTATTATCTATGCTCACAGAATTGACTGAAATTTAAAAGACCATAATGCCTGGTTTACATTCCCTGAGTCAGAAAGAAGAGCTGTTTTCACAGCTTACAGGCTAGTGGTTACAAATTTTACTATCCATTATGGTTCCTGAAGAGACATTTTCAATCACATCCCTTTCATGGAAGAGTTTTATTCTCTTTCTATAAGCCCATAATAATGTCATTAGCAAATCAGAACCTAAGTCTGTATAGGGAGCGTTTGGATGATAGTTTTACTTTACAGAGATAAACACCAGTCTTAACATACAGCAGAGCTACTTCTTTTCACTTCCTTTTAGCTCCATTAGTGTCTAAATCCTCCAGTCTGAAACAGGTTCCTTTGTCAAAGAAATATAGCTGAAGAGTATGATTTGACTTTGTGCTGCATGTGAAGTAGCTCAGAGCAGCAGCACTGATGAAGGAATCAATACAAGGGCATCAATAACAGGATGAGTGGGAAGTCTTTCACACTTTGCAGGTTTCCCCTGGGAAATGTGCTGCTGTGGAAATGATTGTTCATACAATGGTGTTCACTGCAAGCATGCAAAGCTATGCAGAATTTATCCTGTTTATTCTTACCCTTCCTTAGAGCTTCATGGTTCCATATGGTCTGTAGAGCAGATATAATGGCCTCCAAGCACATAATGGACTGTCAGCGAAAAAAGGGGGCTTTAGTCCAATTCTCATTGCAGATGAGTGGAAGGAGCAGTTTCAAAGTCAGCAGGATGAGGGGTTTGTCTTCATAGGAACTAGCAGGTAACAGTATCTAGAAATAAGGGCACTGGCAGGACACAGAGTGCTTACTGGAAAGCTTGTCCTACAGGGCTTGTTGGGGGTATCTTTTCTGCAGAGAATGGGGAGGAAAAAATATCCATTTTTGTTCTAAGTTCCTCCAAATCACTGACTTTTCACCTGGATCAAAGGAGTGATCCTTCTTTGAACGTATGGCAGTAATAGTCTTTCCTATTAATTTTTGCAAAGCAGAAACAGGCTGTATCTAGACATTATGGTTGAAAGTCTGCAGGGGTCAGGGATGCAGCACCCCATTTGCAGTTAGCCAGAAAACTGGACTTACAACATCCTGAAGTGGCATGGCATCCATTGACAACAGAGCAGGGCTCTACATTTCTATCATATGTGCGTTGTTATTAAGCAGGAGAAGCTTCCTGAGACGAGTGTGGTATTTCAAAAGCTCTGATTTCCAAGCATACCATCCAAAGGGCTCAAAGCCCATTCTGAAGGTGGTGTACACTCTGTGACCCCAGTCTCATCCCATAACACAACCATTCCTAATTTATTTCAACATGATTACAAAGGACACTGAGTGAAGTCTGGCTTTTGAGTTCACGTGGCAAATGACAGAAATGTCAGCACTGAAATCCCGACCCAAAGTAAAAGAATGCCCTTGTAAACATCTCAAGATTGAATTAATTCCTCATATCCTCTTGTAGCTTCCGCAAGTGAGTGGGATCTGTTCAGCTCTGACTCAGCATCTGGATCCACAAAATGCAAATTTCCAAGCTCCTTTTTGAGCCTGTAAATTTACAGGTTTTAAATGTTTTTGAAGAGTGACTTTAAACGAGTCATCGAGGTAAATGGCAGCAAATCTGTTCTGAGGCCATAATGGTAGCGGGAAGGGAATATAGAGGAGGTAACTGCCTATAGCTTGTAAGTGTAAAACCACTGTTTGTACATCATTTCCCTTGTCAATTGACATCTGTGTCCCCGTTCTAATTCTGCCCTTGAAATGATGGGGCATCACCAGCTTTTCAACACTTTTGTAAGGTGATTTTCAATGACTGCCTCAGCAACTACCCCCGCCTCAATGAATGCCTAATGTGAGGTGCTTCCAAGCCTAAGTCCAGTCTCTGTGTGTTTGTGTAATTCATACATCCACTGCTGTCTAGTGAGATGCATAGGAGCCACTCAGAGCAGAATTTGGCCTTATCATCTATGAGACCCACAAGTGCAGATATCTGCAAATGTCTTCACTAGTAAGTCCATAACAATAATGAAAGTGATGAATTAGGGAATAATTATTCAATAATTTATGTATCAAAAGAAATAGGTCCTACCTATAAAATACCCAAACACAAGCTTTAACACAAACAAAAGAAGGAATTTTTCACATACCTCAAAATAAACTTACAGAACATCATGCTGCAAGATGTTGCAGAGGACAAAGAAAAGTTCAAAAATCAATGAGACACGTTTATTGAACCAAGTCATTTGGGCTCTATTAGCCATCATGGTCTAGATACAACCTTCAACTCTGTAAGTCCTTAAGTTAAAGTTTGTTGGCACTCAGATGGGTGTATTCCAGGAAGAAGTGAGCCATACTGACACTCCTGACATGCATGAGCTGCTAGTGATGGGATAGTGACTTACAAAAGATGTAGGTCTGACGCAGTACATTTGTGCTTGTGCTCTGTAGTTCCTAGATTCAGTAATAAACATCCTTTCCCTTGCCAACTTTGAAAATGCCAGATGTAATAATCCTGTTTTCTCTTTCTGTTGCTACACAGCTGATGCATTCTTTCTCCAGAAAGAATTTTAGTGTGGTTTGATGCCATATTTTGGGCTTCTGTAAGGGCTTCTAGCCTTAAGAGTAACAGGAATTACACACTGTGTGCTTCAAAGCCCAGCATTTGCCAACTGTGTTCTGTTGTTTTCCTTCACCGGGTTAGGAAAAGATATCTTTTGGCCACTGCCCTTTCAAATGCAAATCACTGAAAAGAATCCACATCCTCAAGGAAAAAAAAACAACAAACAATTAAACATGTGGTCCTATAATCTTCTGTATCCCTAGTCAGCACACTAAAGAGCAAAGGAAAAGCTATAATTTGAGCTGAAAAGAGTGGAAGTGATACGGTGGACAGCACAAGACCAAAATTAAGTGAATTCTCTCTTATTATTTACATAATACCGATTTCTAGATTACAGACCTATTTTGCAGGCATGGCGTGTATGTACTGCCTTGATTTCATACCATCACACTAGTGGTCTCTGGTTTTATTCCTTTACTGCCTCAGAAGATCACAGTGCAGGGAGGTGACACATAGGCCCATCTCAGGCGGAACTAGAAAGAGCCTTTTTCTTATTTGATTACTTCTTCTCTTTGCACAGAGAGACACTAAGCACAGAACTAAGTGAGCATTAAAGTGTGAAATTAATTTCTGATTGTCAAGAGGAGGATGGGACTGTATAAGAATAAAGTGTATTCACAGTGAAGAAGGCACTTCAGAATACCTCATGTTGTTCTCCTCTGCCAGTGCCATTGCACCTGCAGGAACACCAGCTTCTCCCATAAAGCAGAAGTTCTTCCAGGCATCAGCTCAGACTACATGACCTGGTTGTGGTGGCAATCAGACCTCAATCTGGCTCCAGCTTCAAAATCACTGTCTGGAGACAACAATCTGTTACCACTGACTATCACAACTATGAAATATAGATGTGGCAGACGGTCTAGATCAAACCAGCCTCAGACATGTGTGGCGTGAAAGTTCTCAGCAGTGCTGCACATCTGATTTTGAAAAGGAAGAAGGGCTGGAGCTTTTGTGGCAGAGGAGATGACAGTCCACAATCATGATTTTGGCATTTTCCACCCCATTTCTGTTCCTCTTTACTCCAGACAATAAACACATCTTTGCTTATAACTAAGAAGGCCAACTTCGGTATACTGGAAATCTTTTGTGTGACTCAGGCTGTGAGGCATGCTTCTAGCTCTGTCCTAATTTGTGTTCCATTTGTCTTACCCAATGTTTTTATCTAAGACTAAGAAAGAGCCAGCCAGGGACCTATACTGAGCATCCCTGCATTTTTGTCGTTTCTCTGTGAAAATGCTGTCTGTGAACTTGACCTTCCAAAGCAGGGATACTTTCTAAACACAACAATTGTAGCCCTTTTCCATCTGGATCCAAATGAAGTGGATGCAGTGACAGAAAATAAGCCCACTGCAGCTGTGTTGAAACAAATTGCTTGGCCTTCAGGAAATCAACCACACTGTTTTTCAGAAAATGTTTTTTGACAGCTTCCCTGATCACTCCCATCCACTGAGGAATTATGCACCAGAGCAGTCATCTCCACATTTTACTGGTAAGGTGTCTGATGCAGTACTGCTGCTGATTTGATATTGTCCAGACTGTACTTTTCCTTTCTTGGTGAGGCTGCTGCATCTGTGCACTGACATTGGGATCCTGTAAGGCTAGAGAACCTTTACATCCGTAGACCATTGCCACGTTGCCTGCATTGTCTATATTGGAAGAATCAGTAGTCTCCCACACTGGTCCCACTCAAGAGCCTGGGCAGGTCTGCCCAGTGTCTGTGCACACACTGTGTCCTCCCCCCTGAAATTACTGAAATTCTGGGCTCAGAGCCACTTGTACAGCTGCCTGGTAACTACTTAGCAGCAACTGAGAATTCAGACTGCCTTCTCAATAGTGTAATCTGAGCCCTTAGGAAAAAAATGGATAGAACCTCACAGTGCACCTTCCCTATGAGAGAGTATTATTGATCCTGGTTTTAGACACAGAAACTGAAAAATTGTGTCATTCATGCTCATTTACCACAGGTAATGAAAGAGTTAAGCAGAGAAGCCTGACTTTCTAATTCTGCCTTTTGCACCTGCCATCCGTTCCCTTCCTTTCCTGTTCTGGTGGGAACTTCCCTTCCCTAGTGCCTGTGACAGGTCCCAAAGAAAGTCTGGACTCTGCAGTATGAAGCTGCCAACTGACAGTAAGCACAGGGCTGTGCTAGAAGCCAGTGTTCAGTGACAGCCTATACAGAGGATTCTGTTTTATACAAGAAACCCAACGAATGTCATGCTATCAGAACACCAGCTCCTTCTTCCATGGCATAGCAAACACTCTTCCCATAAGGAGAATCTCACACTAGTTTTAAATCCACCCAGAAACCACTCCTATGAGCGATCAGAGACAGGTGGACATCCTATATGCAGAGTGTGCAATGAGCAAACTATTTAGTCTCTCCTTTTTGGAGCAAGTGCAAAAGCAATTAATAACTGCACCACGAATTTCCGTCTGAAAAGCCATTTCTTGTGTACATAAAGCAGATGAACTCCATCTCCCTTTAGGGTTTACTGGAAAAGGGCCAGTGGTTTCTCATAATTAAATACAATTGCCTTGGTTATGTGGACGTTATCAATAAAGAGCCACATTCCTCCTGCAAAACTCATTGATGCCAGTGAACACACTGTGTTTTAAAAAATATGTGGTATTATTAACATAATTATTATTTGGGAGCTCCCTTCTTTGATTTTGAGCTTAATCAGAAATGAATTTTAGCAGGTTGCTTCTGAGATCTCCTTATGTGTTTTGTGAAAACTAGCTACAATAGTAAACGTCTCCTTTGAAAATATTATCATTAAGGTTTTTAAAGGCATGTGAATTGCTGTTATTCCTTCAGCTTCAGCACTGAGCCAGTGCCTTTCACCATGCATACTGTACTGATGCAGTGTTCCACACAGAGCTGGCTTTTTTTTAATGCCATGTAATGCAAATTTCCTCTGAAGCAGTTTCACTAGGAAAGTTAGCATCTTTTATAAATACAATGTTAACTATCCATATACATTTCTAGTATCAATAGTATCTTGTGGCTTAACAGCTGATCAGACTTACTCTTCTACAGTTAAATTTATTCATGGCTCTACATTGTTCCTATCCCTAGCCCTGGAGAATTTCTTCATTTCACTTAATTTTATTTTTATCCAGGACTTTGCTGATTCCATCAATCCCTATAGCCAGATTACTTAAGCTTTAGGTATACCATATATCTGAATATGTGTGTTTCCAACACTGTAGAGGTTTCCATACTCTCTAAAACTCCTTTTTTGCTTGTAGAAAGAATAAGACTGCATAGTTACAGGCTCTTGCTCAGGAGGCAAGTTATAACTGGGATTTGTCATGTTGATGGGGAGAAGTCTATAAAGAATATGTCAGGAATATTCAGTGATTCTCTTCGGCTTCTGAAAAGCATACGTTCAAATTCTCTTTTTTGTTTGTGTTACTTGTTTTACCCTTGTACTTAAGAGTAAATTTCAGTCTTACGTTTTGCAGTTTGTAAAACAGAATCATACAGCATTGAATTGAACCCCAAGCAATTTCAGGTTAACATAACGACAAAAACCATATAACCTAAGTGACCATTGTATTTAGCAAAAGGGTGCATTTTCATAAGAATAAGAAAGCCCCTCTGCAGGAATTCTGTATATTTTAAAACCAAGCTTCCCCTCATGTTTTATCATCAGCTGCTTACAATACGAAGAAAAGCAGATGTCTTGCTACCAAGAAAATATTTCCTTCTCAAATCTACCGGTTAAATATTGAGAGTGCACTTCAAAGGACATGAGGTAAAGCTTTAAGAGCTGTGTGTGGAAAGAGAAAAATCATATGTGAACTTTTGAGATGTGGAAAGAACTAAATAAATTGTTCCAAAGCCCAAAACACTGCTTTACAAAACATTTTTTGTAGGATTATGAGGTTTGTTTTGCCACACGTTCTATTTTCAAAATGCATCTTCAAATCAAGCAGCTGAAATTGTTTTATAGAGAAGCCTTTCTAGCCCTACTACCTCATCCTCTTCTCCACCTTCCAAAATAGACACAGAACAAAACAACCTGGAAAGTCAGTTTGTTGATGATACTGATGGTATTTTAAAACAGCTGATAGAAAGCCCATAATCTTTTCAGGTTTTCATGGCTTTTCATCTTTTCTTCTGGCTCTTTGTCACCTTCCAGACTGAGAACAACATTACTGGGAGCGGAGTTAGGTGCATGGTTTTTCCAAAACTAGCTGAATCTAGATAGAAATTACTTCTGGGGTTTATTTAGTCAGTCTGTTTGCCTGGCTGTCACTGCTAAGAAGTTTAATAAAGCTCTGCACTTAAAGAGAGTGGAGAAGCAAAAGTGAATACAACTCAGCAAAGACCTGAAGCTAAACATGGAACACAAGCAGGTCTCCCTTCTCCTTATTAAAAGCTTATCTTTAATCAGTCTCAGTCCATGGCCCTCTTATGTCTCTCTAGATGTCCCCTTCTTACTACTGTGTGCTTTATTTTGTGCTTTGGTATTTTGAGATTCTGTACACCGTATCTCTGCCCCAACACCAGGCATCTGTGTTTTACAAAGAGAGACTTAAATTAGGGCAGTATTTAACTGGTGTAACATTCAACATCTGCAATACAGATGGCTGCACTGAAGATGGTCACCCTACAGTCTCCTCACAGTCATTTTGGACACAAGTGACAGTGGAGATTAACTACAACAACCAGCTCAGCCATAAATGTCTAGACAGCAAACGTTAACATTTGTCCAGATTAATCCTATCCCCAGGGTCTGACTGGAAAACCCTTCTTTGATTCTGTTCTTGTTCCACTTCATTTCCATCCCTATTTCACTCCCCCTAGTTGTCAATGGAAGCTATCTTCTCCAGCTATCTGCTCTCTACTCTCATACCTTGTGTGGACGCATACAGCCATTACATTTTGTAGGGCCTGGGCATGTCCTGGAACAGAGGTCAATGATACATTTTCATGAGCAGCCTTTCCACAGACAAAAAGACTCTATGTCTTCCTGACAGGATACTAAAATACAAAATGACTGAAGAGTTTGCCACTCACGCACGTGAGCTCAGTCCTGAGCTGAAGTTAAAACCAACAGACTATTCCTTTTCCCTCATTGCAGGCATCATAGTCAGGAGCTGAGATGCAAATATCCAGATGAAACATTTCACTGCAATTTGGTGCAATATTTTACTTTCACAAATGTCACTGTTTTGCAAAATGGCTAACGTGATATCAAAATAACACAATTTAACCCGTACCTAGTACAAGCCTCCTGCTGTCCTAGGAAAATATGTGCTACAAGGACTGTTGCCTGCCCAACACTAGAGATGTTAGGATGGAGATTTTCATAGCTATCTACAAGACACTTAGGCCTTCAAAAATTCCATTAAAAATTCTTTCTGTAGGGCATTTGCTGCACTGTGGGATTAATTCTTTTGAATAATATTAAGTTGCCTCCAAGGCCTCCATTGAGCTTCTTCAGGACAGGTGGAATATTAAAATTATAGGACCATCCTATATAATTATTGCTCCAGGGGTAAATAGGCAAAGCTTGGGTCTGCATAGGAATAAATGTATTAACAATGCAAAACTCTGCCTTGGAGGAAAAAAATTAATCTTAGTTTCCAAGATCATACACCACCTGTTTGAATCCCCCTGCTGGGAAAAGCAGATTCCCGAAGTCTGCTGCTTCTGCCCTTTCTGATTTGCTTTGCTATATGTAAACAAGGCTTCCTCCCACATGGGAAGGAGATTGTTCCTCCTTTTCTTTTCTTTCCTTCTTTTTTTGAAGTCATGGTTACAGATCAAAGCTTATTCTCTTGCTCTTGGAAAAAGCAAAAAACTTTCTCTCTCTCTGTCTGTTTCTCCACATATGCTTATATATGTATGTGTATATATAAAAATATATGCATAAAATATTACTTAATTTATCTGGGAATTACTTTTACAGTAGTACTAAAAGAGAAAATTTTTTTCTATTAAGAGGAAAATACAAAATTGCTATTCTCTCTGTATAAAATCGTTACATATTTTTATTCTCCAAGACTGCAATTCACCTTTGTGCAGTGGGGCCCAGTACATGCTGTGCATACCTTCATTTCTAAAGGTCAAACTGAATGTTTCTACCATGATGCCTAATTCTCAGTCTTCTCCTGAAGGTCATTTCTGTAGCACTGAATTTTGTATTATGTGTGACAACTAGATGACCAATAGGTACATATTCTGAAGTAAGAACTCTGATTCTCCAGCTTATCTCTCACAGGTTACAAATCTTCCAGAGGACAGCAGGTTTTGGTAATTAGTGATCTGAGACTTCAACCACTGAGCTGAAGTATAAGGATGTTGTAGATACTTCTGAGAAATCCTAACAAACTGCTACCCTTGGAAGTGAAAAAATTTTCTAATCCAAGGGCATCATTTAGATTCTTTATGCATTAATACTGATGCGTAAAAAAACATGAAAGAAAAATCACTTGGATGCAGAATGAGAAATGCCCAGCTGAGTTCAGACACATTGCATATGGATTAATAATTTGGATGCCCTTCAGAAAGTTCCTTTCAGCTCAGGCTGAAAGTTCTCAGGCTCATCTGAAAACTTCACAAACCTCTTGGTTAAAGACATTCTCCAACCCTCTTCATAAAAAATGCTTTTTATAAACTGCAGGAATTTTGGTACCTTGCAGGCTTGGCCAGGGAACCCAAATTAAACACTCAGAGGAAGGGGCACCCTGTTCAGACCCTTGTCAGGGTAGCTCCAGGAGATGCTAGCTCTGTGGTCCAGGGCTGACACCCATCAAGATGAGTCGATGGGTGCTCTCCCATGTCTCCGGAGCTCCTTTCAGACTGAGGGGGTCACTGTTCAGGGTTATGGGACACATTATGAGATGCAGAGGAAGAACATTTCAGGATTGCACAAGACGCATTATGGGATGCTTAGGTGAAGAACCAAAGATGGGAAAAGGGATGGATCTAGGTGATTTGGGAACAAGCATGGGAAAACAGAGGGAAAAGGGAATAAAAGGGGCTGGTTGCCTGTACACAGGTTGCTGGTCAGTGCACTTTTATGACTATGCACTATGTCTGATCAGCACAGTCTGCTTTATCTTATTAAATTCCCTTTCTAACTATTTTTCTATTCTGTGTGCATGTATGTGCGGGGGTCTAAGTTCCAACAACCAGGGTGGGATTAAGGGTCAGAGGCCCATGTGTCTCTGGTGCCAGCAACTGGAGGGAGTGCAGGTGTGTGAGTGAGTGTGTGAGCACTAGTAAATATCAACCCAGGCTTGCCGGTGAAGCGGCCTCGGATTCCAGTGTGCTTCTGTCTCTGAGGGTGAGACCATGGGAGGAGCTGGCTACCAGAGGGACCAGGGGAGTCCCAGCCAGCTGCCAGTCACCTCTGTGTGTGTGCATGTGTGTGTGCGTGCATGTATTTCTGTGAGAAATCTGTCTTTGCCAGCAGCTGGAGTGGGGCAGTGGACCTCTGGGGTTCATATTTCCAGGTGCCAGGAACTGGGGAGACTGGGATCCAGGAGGCAGGTACTGCCTAAGGCCAGCTGCTGGAGGGATACACATTGTACATATATTCACATGTATACATATATATATTTCCCACTCATGGACCTTCTTCCTGATCAGCCAGGCAGGGGAACAGGATGAGGTCACTGAGGCTGTTTATGTTTGTGTCAGTGCTGAGTTTGTCTGTCTGTGCCGATCTGTGTGTCCAGTTATCTATATATGTGTTGTAAATGTGTGGTTTTGTGTGTGTGCCTCCATGCACAGCTGTGGGGCACAGAGCTGTGACAGCCTTACCTCTGTCAGGCCACTGGATCTCACACACACCCCCCAGCTAACAATTTGCATTTGTTTTACTTTAGAAATGGGACTTGAAGTGAGAAACTTTATTTTCTCTCTGGGTTCCTCTTGAACCATTACTGCTCCTGCTGAAGGTTTTGCCAGCCAGAGCTTCCAGAGTGAAGCGTCAGCAGCATCCACTAATAATAACAATATCAACACAGCGCTTACATTGCAGTCTATGTCTTAAAAGCTCTTTGAAAATATCTGCTAATTAACTCAATTAATTAAAACAATTAGTCTGTAAAAACATTACACACTCTTTAAGTCATCCACCTGGAAAGCATTTCCCTTTTAACTTTTAAGAACTAAAAATGTGCATTGAATTCCCTTAATACCTGTCATTCTTACTCTGTGCCAATTAAGAGCTCACATATTCCTACCTAACAACTAGAAATAAGGAGAGATAGAGTGTGAGAGAGAAGGGAAGATTGTTTTAAGGTATTAAAGGGAATTTAATTAAATATTTGTCCAGGAGTAATTGTGCATAAATTGCATGAGAATTAAGTTTTATATCATTAGTACATCTTAATTAGTGCCTTTTCATGATCAATGTTTCATTTACTCAAAATTGTTTTGATTTATTTTAAATTAAGTACTTCTTTGTAAGCCCTTTACTTAAATCCATTACCCTGACTTTTTCACTTGGCACTAGAACTGACATTTTTGATGTTATTAAATGTCTGCAGGTGCCCACTACGATCCCATTGAGTCATAACAACTCAACTTATTCCTCATATTCATTGAAATTCATTTTAGTATTTCTTGACTTAGCTCATAGTATATTTTTACACATCTATATTAAAAAATACATGAGCAAAGTAAGCTTGTGCACTTAGCTGGAAGAAGCAGCCTTCTCCTTAACTTTTGGAGATAAAAGTTTAATTACGTCATGGTGCTAAAGGGAAGACATTATTAAATAATAGAACAGGAAGATCACAGAATCACAGAATCAGTACGGTTGGAAAAGACCTGTAAGATCATCGAGTCCAACCTGGGGGGGGGAAAAAAAAAAAAAAAAAAAAACAAAACAAAAAAAACAAAACTAAAAACAAAAAAAAAAACAAAACAACACACAACATCAAAAAACCCACAACAAAAAAAAAAAAAAAAAAAAAACACCAAAAAAAAACCACAACCACAAAACCCACGCCACACAACAACAATAACAAGCCACAACCCACCCAACACCACACAGCACCATGTCCATCAAGCTACATCCCACAATGCCACATCCACACGCTCCTTGAATACCTCCAGGGAGGGTGACTCTACCACCTCCCTGGGCAGCCTATTCCAGTGTTTCACCACTCTCTCAGTGAAGAACTTTTTCCTAATGTCTAGCCTGAACCTCCCCTGTCGCAACTTGAGGCCATTTCCTCTAGTCCTGTCACTAGTCACTTGGGAGAAGAGACCAACACCCACCTCTCTGCAACCCCCTTTCAGGTAGTTGTAGAGAGCGATAAGGTCTCCCCTCAGCCTCCTCTTCTCCAGGCTAAACAACCCCAGCTCGCTCAGCCGCTCCTCATAAGACTTGTGTTCCAGACCCCTCACCAGCTTCGTCGCCCTTCTCTGGACACGCTCCAGCACCTCAATGTCCTTCTTGTAGTGAGGGGCCCAAAACTGAACACAGTATTCGAGGTGCGGCCTCACCAGAGCCGAGTACAGAGGCATGATCACCTCCCTGCTCCTGCTGGCCACACCATTTCTGATGCAAGCCAGGATGCCGTTGGCCTTCTTGGCCACCTGGGCACACTGCTGGCTCATATTCAGCCGGCTGTCGATCAACACCCCCAGGTCCTTTTCTGCAGGGGAACTTTCCAGCCACTCATCCCCAAGCCTGTAGCGTTGCCTGGGGTTGTTGTGGCCGAAGTGTAGAACCCGGCACTTGGCCTTATTGAACAAGATGTGAATTAAATCAGAGCATCTTTTGATTTGTATGATGGAGCACTGTTAGAACAGGTGCATCAGAGCTACCTTGGCTGCTGGAGGTCATCTGGTCAAATATTGCTGAATTAAGCAGGAACAGGCAATTTTATGGATAATAAAAACACTGATAGAGTTTTGCATAAGCATAATGCTTCCAAGGAGGATGACTGACTCACTATCTTCAGAAACATCAAGTTTCTGGCAGCTCCTAAAAGCAGTTTTCCAATCTGTAACTAAAGTTGCAGTTCAAGATAGAAAAGTCTATGTCTTGGTCACAGAGATGGTGATGAATTGCCACTATAAAATCTGTAGGAGGAGAAGAAATAAAAAAAAAAACCCAAACCCAAAAGCCCAAAAAACCACCCAGGTCAGCGTACTCAACATAAGATTTGGAGGATGCTTCTCTTTCCACATGTAACTTTCCATATGTTAACCATACATATCCATATCCCCACAGACAAGACACCACATTTCCATTTCTATTTTTTGTCCTTTTAATATGGAAAATATGTGCAAATTTGGTTCTTTACTGAAAAATGGGCATGACAGACAAGTGTTAACAATCATTAAGGAATAACTGCATTGACATCTCTTACTAACATGTAGCTTTGCAAGTCAATCAGAGAACATAAGAACAGCTCTGTTAGATCAGACCGCTGGTGCATGTAGCTGAATACTCTCTCTGATAGTGGAAAGAGAGGACAACATCTAGGAGAGCAAAGGAGCCTGGGCTTTTCCTTTAGTCCATTCTCTTTGTATTTCCCAGTATCCATGCTTGTTATATTAAGGATAACAGAGGATATAACCCTATCAATCCCCTTCAGTATCTTGTTTATGGATCTGGGGTCCATGAATTTGTCTAGTTTGTTATTGAACATCTTGATATTATCTGCCTCTACAGCCTCCTGTGACAAAACTGTTGTAGTAATTTCAGTTATTATTACACCTGGTTGAATGTCACCCTTCAAGAAGGAAGAAATTAACATCTCCATGATCTTAGTCGACATCCCTTCAGTAACACTTTACATTTAAGAGGTTCATGCCAAATTGTCAGAAACACTTTAGAAAGAGTAGCAAATGAATGTGATTTGTAGTAAGCCAGCATCCTTTTTGCCTGAAGCCATCTGATGAGGTAATAGTAAAGCTGAGCACAGATCTTGGAAGTCTTTGTCCCTAGCCACTAGGTCTAGCCGCTCTTACTGGGTTGTATTTGAAAGACACTGTCATCACAGAGGAGGTGTGAAATGGGAGGAGTTAGATTAACCGGCATTTTCAGGTAGGACATGAAACAGCGCTCGCTGCATGCCATGCCCTCAGAGTAACAGAGTTTCTGCTGTAAACAAGGTGTCAGCATGCAAAAAGGAGAAAGATCAAGAAGTGGATGCGTTAGTCAGTTATAATGGGACTACAAGACATCACTAAAGTGTGGACATGGGAGACACATATGCAGTCTTTGAAAAATATTCAAGGAAGCTGAAACCAAAGGCCAGTCTGAAAAGAACTACTAGGACAATGTGAGAATGACAAGATGAGCTTAACTCCTTTAGCCTTTCTAAACAGAAGGGTGAATTGAATGACCTGCCATGGCACCTTCTAGCCTTGATTTCCTCTGTTTGAGAGTCTGATAAAAACTATAAATATATGAAGTAAATGTTCATGAAGGAGAGAAGCCATTTCTGTTAAAACAACTACATAACTTTTTAAATTAAAGCACAAAAAATGGATGTACATTGGCTAAGCTAAAAAGTAGGTTTCCAATGATATTCTAAAACAGCCTTTCCATAGGAATAATAGGGACAGAAATAACAATTTTAAGAAGCCGTTCAATCACGTTATGAATAGGCTAGATAATGAAGTTCCCATTAATAACTGGAGGCCAGTTTCCGTATTCCAAGGACTTTCTGCTAGTTAGTCTACCAGGCTTATCTTCAGGAGGTAACACCCAAGGTTATTTACACGGGGAATGGAAACCAAAATTATTTAGTAAGACAGCACGAGCCTGCTATGCAATTCTGATTGAGAAGAGGATGTGGAGGCAAGAGCAGAGATAATGTCCCCCCATTCTCGCTGTGAGTTCATTGCCCTGTTGCACTCTGCTTTGATTGCCTCAGTACTAAATCTGATACCTATGGACATTCATTCTAAAAGTATCCTGACAGGCGCCTGCTTCTGTACAGACCTCTATGAAAAATAGTCTAATGGCTAGCAGAAATTTGTTCCTTCAAGAACTTCAGGGACTTTAAAAGCTGTTCATTTGATAAAAGCTGTTATTTTAATGACAGCTAAAGAGACATGTTGAACGTAAAAAAAGACAGGTAGTTCTTTGAAGGCCACTTTCTTTTGATTTACTTTGGACTTGAAAACACAGAGACATGGCAGAGCAAGAAAAGTCAAGTTAGGAAGATATTCAGAAATTAAGAACCAGCCTAGATCTTAACTGAGCTACCAAAGAATAAAGTTCTGGTAATTTTCTACATCATTTATTATATGCTGTCAACACTGTAAATATGTGTGTCTTTTCACACTCTGACAATATCCCCATGCTGACATGTTAACATTTTAACAGCTAAGTTTCCTGAAAAATTTTCTCAGCCACATTGTCAATTCACCAAGAACACAAAGCCAAGTTTACATATCTATATGGTCAGCAACTAGACTTTCCTATAACACACTTACAGATATTCTTTCAGAATAAATCAGATGCCATTCATGTGGTTTAGGTATGGTCATAGCTTATAAAATGCACAGGATCCAGTCATGTCTAATGTAACACTTAATATTAAGATGTCAGAAAAGTACAGCACTGTGCTCTTGATGAACATATGGTTCAGATAGGCACCCTAGACTGCCAAAAATTGGTCTTTAAATCAATCTGATTATAACTCATTTAGAAGGCTCAGTTCCACTTTCAGAGTCAGCTGAAACTTTAACACTGACTTCAATGGGACCACAATCTGTCATCAAATCAATATTCAAAAGCAAGTAGCCAAAGCAGCATTTTTAACAGGTAATACTTGATTTAAAGAAAGGAGAACAGGGTGTGAAAAAAAGGAGAACAGGGTGTGCATGAGAAAGTGTAAGAGATATAATTGCCAATAGGAAAAAAGAAGTAGGTTTCTGAAGGAGATATTAATGAGAGAAATGAGAGGAGAATTTCCATATTTTGCCAGTGGAAAGATACAGTTATGTTCTAATGGTGGATGTTGAAACCCCATCATCACCAAGTGTAGTTAAGATAAAACACCTCCACACAGAGGATAATCTCACAGTCGTGTCAGGATGGAGGATGGGATAGGTAATCTATTCAATACTTCAGCTCCCGCATTCTGCCATTCTGTCTATCAACCATGCTCACTTCCCTCTTTTATGAGGTATATAATCATTTCATTGTACCGTGCACTATTAATCCCTTGCTGCAATTTCTGAAATCTGTGAAATCACTTTTTATGCAGTTTATATTTCAAATCTCTTCAGGTTAAATTTGTGGCTCTGTATAATCTTTTTTCCCTGTATGAAGTGTTTCAAAAAACATCATGCAGTCTCAAAATGTTCCTTTTACTGGATGACTATACATGTTCATTTGATTTTTATCTTTCTGAAGACAAACGTATCATCACATTCTCCCAGGAACTTGTAGTAAAATACTTGAAATACTTTCTGTGCATTTTATGAAAGTTGTGATAACATTCATATGGCTGAAACACGGCTATGCCTTAACAACCAAATGAAATACAATGTTCCTCATGCTCAGCAAGATTTATTCGTAGGGCATGAATAAATAATCTCAACAATGTTAGCTAAAGGATTCATACAGCAGCTTGTCCCATTGATGGGTCCGTACCCTAAGATACAGCCTACCAAAGGGAAGATTTAATATAAGCATATTACTACTGAAGTTTGTTGATTTTACACAAAAGCCCTGGCCCCCCCAAAAAAATGCCACACTGTTTTCACTTCCTCTTAGACACATACCCAAAGCAAAACAGACAAAGCACCTTCTGAACATGAATTGTTAACTTTTGTGAAGATGCCCATGGGTGATGCCATTAACGCAGTCAGACTTCTTGTGAGGTAGTGTCTGCACATTCATCAAATGCTTTAGACTCTTCCCCACAATGCCTTGAAGAAAAGCCAATCCTACTGAGGAAGAGAGAGGCTAAGACCCATTTGCATCTTGGCCTCACTGATTTTAATGAGAAGCAACTGGGTTTTGAGTGTTTGGGCTTGCATAAATTTCCTAAGAGGACACTTACTACACATCTGAAGTAGACCCCACACAGTCTACCTACAGCCCTGTCTGGGCCAAAACCTCCTCCTCCTCAGGGTCCACAAAGCTTTTGAGTGGAGCTGTATCATAGACACTATTATAGAGATGGAGAGAAAGTGGATTTATCCCCACTTATTATTTCTGCAGACTTAAAGAAATGGATGCTAAAGGGAAGACAAATGTAGATATTCAACAGATTTGTCTTGCCAACAATATGCCTATCATATATTACACCATGTGGTATTTTAGGTTTTTTATATTATATATCAGTTTCCAAATGTCTCGTTCGAGGTTGTTCTTTCTTTTATGACTTCTGTATGGTAGTCTTCTGGCCTTCTTTGGGATTCAGACACTACCATTCAGACACTATATTAACAATCATTTAACATAAAGTTTGTCTTTGATGCTTAGGCTACAGCATAAAAAGAATAAATTATCAGTAAAACAAAAGCAATCACTGTTTTATCCTTTCTGTTTTTGGACCTCAACTGATTAAAAAGCCTAATACTATGTCTACATAGTGGCCCCTACTAGGTGGGTATAGGGTGCACAATCTCAGAGCTCAGCAGGTATTTTGAACTGTCTGCACTGTTCTGCTTTTAAATTTAACCAGTCCTGACTATTTGCTCCAAGTGGAAAATGCACTTACTTAACCCATCCACTAGGAAGGAAATTCTGTGCCTTTTATTCCTTTCACTCAGCAGGTTAAACTAAGTAGCATGACATAGCAGTGACAGTCATTGTGAACATTTTAGCTCTACCAGTTCTTCTTTGACAGAGAAGACAAAACCATTTTTTTTTCCTTAAATATACTTGATACTGGACCATATCCTCTTAAGAGTCTTTGTTAATGAGGGTAGAGACAGGGTCATATGTACAAAGTTTTGTTAGCGGGGTCAGTAGCTGATGCCATACATTACTATAAAATTACTTTAGGGATAAACAAAGTGGGGGGAGAGAGAGAAGGAAAAAAATCCTCCACAGCTAAGACCAACAAACCACCTTATGGCCAGCTGGGAAAAGCAGTGACAGGGCCATAGGTGAGTTAGTGTTCAGTGGTGAACAGACAGTTTCTCCAGCACTAGCAGGTTAATACGGTGACAAGCCATTGCCACCCTTGTCCCTCAGCACTTTGTATTTCCACCAGGACCTGCTCCAGATCCTATGGGCTGTTTCCATTGATGATGCTCTCTGTGCTGCCTGGAGCACACTTAGTTGGGCACAGGCGTTGCACACGGATTGGCTGCTAAGCTTTTGTGCACGTGTTTCACTGGATAATTGTGACCAGATATCTAGATGACCACTGTCTATTTTGCTATGCTCTGAGTTTTGGATTTCCTTAACACACACTAAAAGCCATAAGACAAGGTTTAGGAAAGGGGCAGGAGGGGTGATTCGCTGTGTTGGTGGCAATTGCATCTCATGAGAACCTGCCAAAAGATCAGTGTCCGGACTTCTGGGTGCAAGACCATGAGGAAAACCATGTAGGAACAACAACATAAAACAATAAGGGAAAAATACTGCCCTGGCAGCTCTGGAAAACCCTGCCACAACAGCCCAGGTGAACAGGTACAGTCAGCTGACACTGTACGACATGCTCCTGAGCGATGTCTGCCTCCATAGCCTGGGATTCCTGAGTGGAGGCCATGATGCTGAGACACCTTCCTTTGTACTGCATTCATGGCCTGAGTCCTGACAGCTCTGTGTATGTAATACCAGTCTCCGATCAACAGTTTCTTCCTAATAGATTCTCTTACACCTCCCTGCAAACTGAATAGCAATTTCCTACAGCAACCCAGTTCATTCATTACTTATTGATACTTTGTCTCAAGGTCTGTACTTCTGTGCAAAAGACACCCATAATCAGTTGCACATCTCTGTTTTTGCTCAGATAGCAAAAAAAGTAAAAAGATGTGCATTATACATTTCTCTAGTCAAATTTGCTCTTCACTTTTCATTTTCCGCTTCCTTTTATCCAAAGGAGGCAGGAAATATAAAGTGAAATTATCCCTTGGGGAGGGGGTCAATATATTCAGTTTTCTCTCTAACTAACAGAATATTAATTGCTATGGAACCTGTGTTATTGAGGTATATAATTTTGGCCCTTATAAATTCTTCTTTAAAAAAACTTAAAAAAACAACCTACAAACCTTCAAAAATGGTCATCCCAACACAAAGATTTTATAGTATGAGAAATTGCAGAAAATTATAGCAATATTTTAAGGCCTCAACAATTTTTCACAAGAAATCCAGATCAGCTTTAATTTAAGTGATATATTTGGTATGCTAGCAGTGAATTCTTGCAAGAGGTGGTAATTGATTTATGTTTTTAATCTATATACAATGAGTGCTTTATGGAAATAGTGCAAGTTGTTGGCTACTCCTAAACACATCCCTAGCAATGGTAAACTTAAAAAAATCATATACATAAAAATGCCCTCTGTTTCATCTTTTCATATGAAAATTAGCATAAGAATGAAAACACTGAATGCTGGTGATATGATGATAAGCAATCTTAAATAACGTAAAATTGCAGCAGCAGGCAGAAGTTATTTGCTTTTTTTTTTGCTTGCTTAGTATTCTCTTTCTCAAAAAGTTCAAGGTGTCCAGTCAAAGGGAAAAACAATATCATGCAAAACAGATGACTACTAATCCAGAACTGTCTTAATGAACCAAAACGAAAGGGTTGAATTATCTATAAGCAAATAAAAATAAAAAATGTTCTTCTTGTTGTGAAGAAGATCGAGTTTTGCTAAAAGGAACATTCTGGGGAGGCACAGATATCCATGTACATAATTCACCCCCAGAAAGCAAATGTTTGGTGACAGATTGTGAACAGAGGGAATTTTTTCAGCAGGAGTTAGTGGTTGTTCCAGTATTTAGTCAGTGGTTACTCTGTAGATAGCAATATTGCTGTGCTATTTCTGAGTGCATTTTGGGATTATCGGGAATCAACAATCATGCACTGAAGTTTCCAGAGCAGGTAGCTGCTACCAAGACCAGTAAGTACAAAATCACCAAAATATGCCCTAAATCTACAGAAAGTTTTGTCACATGACAGTTACAATTGCTTTAAATGCAGTCAAGAAAGTTGTGTGTCCTTATTCCTGCCTCTCCTTCAGAGCTATGCACTGGACCACCCCACCACCATCAGCATTTCCAGGTAGCACTCCCTGACTTTCCTCTTAAGTCATTAACACCCTGGAAAACTTGAAGACTGTAAAACTCTTCCCTGAAATAGCAAAAACCCCAGTCACAAACAAAACTAAAAGGGCAGGGCCCCATTCAATCCCAACACACATAAAGAGGAGCATAAGACACCTATGTAGCCATACTAATGTTAAATGAAGGTAAAATTAGATTTAAATAATCCTGATGGTGCTTCTATATAGTGGAAAGGCTTTTCCTGAATCTGCATTCATCAGCATGTCTAAACGAGGCGCAAGAAAGAGCTTTTGTATGGTGTAACCGCTGGAAGATAAAAGAAGGGCAGCTTATACCAGGTTCCATGATGAGTAATGTGGACTTCTCTTGCATTTGTTTATGATATACATGATCAATCACTTCTTTGATGTTTGAAGATAGGTACTGCAACTGATCTCAGAGTACATCATCCTTTGATGGCTCCTGTCAGTAGAATACAATGTGCTTCCTATTATCTACAACAGGGTTCTGAGACCAAGGAGTCCAGAAATCAGATTTAGCTCACTGTGACCCTAAGCAAGACTGTTGACTGTATGATGCCTCAGTTCCTCCTCACCCCTGTATGGAAAGTATTAAAGGGATTCAGAGGCAGAAAACAGTTGAAGTAAAAAGCCTGACTGCTTTGTCCTACACCAGAAAATCTGTTTCTCATCTTCCCTTGAAAAGCCTGCTGCAGGCGATGCAGCACAGGTTGGTTTTAATTGTTCCTGCTGTCTGCCATAAAACACATGAAGCCATTTTTCCACCTGAATAATGGAAGCAGAAGCATGATTGATAAAGAGATAAGCCAGGTTAATTGGCTTTATTTCAACAAACATCAATTAATTAAATTAAACACCAGAGGGAGGGCATCTGTTCAGCCTGGAATTCCTCCTTTCCTCTCTCTGCCGATCATGAAAAGTTACAGGGCTCCCTGGAATACCTCCAGGAGGGGCAACCTAATAACAAAATTATTTCAGAGTTGTCACATGATCTGTATTCTTAACCTTTTTGCAACTCAGTCAGCTAAAAGAGGCATTCAACATAGTCCTTCACGATTCCTCAGCTCTCTCAGCAGGAGTCAAAAAATTAAAATCTCCTGGAAAGGAAACTGAGCAATCCGTCTCCTGCAGTTTGGCTTGCAGGGTTTTTGTTAATTTTCTTTTTAATTACGGTCTACAGTCATGGAAGACATTTATTGTTAAGGTTCATTCCATCCTCTACCTGCCAACGCAAAACAAGGTTGGTAATTTGTGATGAAACATTATTTTTCATCACGACGTATCAGTTAGTCAAAAATGAAACTTTCCTCTGTTTTTTTGCATAAACTTACTGATTAAAAGCTTTCTCAGAACAAAGAGGAAGAGATATCCTTCCTTCCTTCTCTTTTTTTTTTAATTATTTGTTTCTAAAGGTGTTGGGTTTGCCCTGATACACATAAAATAGATAAGTGAGATAGCAAAATGGATAGAATTGTCATTGCTGAATTTTTTGTAGTAGTATGAACTCTCCTGGGTCACAAAAGACACACACACAAACACACGTATGGATGTATACAACTCTGTAAATCTTATATACCATTCAATTTGTCACAAATTTAAAATCATAGAAAATGCAGAAGACAATCAAGAAGTCATATACTTGAAAACACTCCCCAAATTAGGATCAAAATACAAGTGCCATCCCAGACAGACACTGACCTACGCTGTTCCTATTCTAATGTTTACAGCCTTTCCTCCGAGATCATGACTCTTAAGTCACTCTTACTCCCCTCTAGTTCTTCTCCAGACAGTCCACATCTCTTCTAAAGCCTTATGGATAAAAGTGAACACAGTGAAGTCCAGCCTAGAAGTGAGCACATTGGGAGGATTACTTTGAATATTTTGTACGTGACATTCATGATTATACACCCTTATATTGAATTTGCTGTTTTCACCTCATTAAACTATGTTGGATTACTTTCAGTTTGCCATTCCCCTTGCCCCAGTCCAGTGCCAGTTATTCCCCAGTTCACTTTTGTGTAGCTGGGAATTCTTACTGAAGCACATTACTTCATTCTTGTCCTTATTAAGTTGTACCCTATTTATTTCAACTCATTAATCTAAACGATGAAGATTTTTATTTTAATTCTAAATCTGCCCTTCAGTGTGCTTCCACCATGTCTCTTCTCTAGACTGGAATTAAATAAAAGTGAAGTAATAGGTTTGTCTTTTCCATTATCCAATTAGTTCATGAAAATGCTAGGTAACACCAGACATAAGAAAGCCACAGGGGATCCCGCCTGATAGTATCTTTTCAGTTTACTTGTGACCCACTAATTATTACTCGCACTTGTGCAGCTATTTTCTTTAGCCAAGATTCTCTAGCTTGGTTATGTGAATGCTGTTGAAGACAGTGTCAATAACCTGAAGATATACAGTATCTATTTCTTCTCTACCTGAAAGGCCTGTTACCTGTCATGGGATGTAGTTTTGTATGACTTGTTCATGACAAAGACTTGTTCGTTATTTGTCAACCATTAAAGTTTTGCCAGTAGATTGATGTTCCATTATTTCTCCAGGCATTAAAACTTAAATATCCGAGTAGTTTTCCAGGTCTCTCTTTCCTACCCTTTTTAAGGAAGGCTCTGTCTTTGCTTATTTCCAATCTTCTAGAACTTCAATCACTCTCCACAAAATTTCAAAAGCATTTACTTCGAGACTGCTGTGTGCACACTGCCCTTGCTCTCCAAAGCTTCTTCTGGTACTAAGGTGTCCTGAGAAGTGGAGCTTTCTACACAGAAAGTGGCCTCATGCAATGGAATATGATCCACAACTCTGTGGAAATCATTAAGGTCTTTCTATCAGTTCCTATGAGTTCTGCTCAGGTCTTATATGTGTCTTAATTCCTTACATCATATACTATAGGGGATTTGAAAAGTATAGTAATTATAGCAGTGAATCTGAACACTTTAACGCACAAAAGCAGACAAATTTACAATCTATGATCTCTACGGCAGTGTTAACTCAGTTGAATTACAAATATAACTCCTCTAGGTACAAATTATTAGCATAAATATTACATCAAAATCTTGTTAACTGTTCTTTGGCCAGCTGTGATGTAATGTTTGCCATTATGTGTACAAAATAATATTTCCAGTCATTTAACTCTAAACGCTGTTCACAGTGGTAGCAATATAAGATCTATGACACACCCCTGTGTAGTCCTGACTCCACACTCAAAAATATACATATTGAACATGCACCCACATATCGGCTTGGCCTTTTCATGTTTCCTAGCGCTAATTTTACTGTGCTTTTAAAGTGCTTGCACTGTAGAGAGGAGACCTGTGCCTGTATGTGGAATATTGGCTCGTGTAGGCTAGAGCCTGCCATTCTCTCCATGTCCATGTTGCTGATCTCATGAGTTTTGTCTCTACGGTTTGTCTGCAGAATTCTCAAAACACCTCCAGCTCAGGTATAAGAGTTACACATGGTATCTCTCCTTTCTTGAAAGGAGACTGGAACTGGTTTGTGTTTCCAGCACTGATCCCATGACATTACTTTAAGGGCTTAGGAGTGAGATGGTGATGAACAACAGTTTTTTATGTTTAGCCATTTGTGACCTAGCTGCATTACTAGTAGGAATACTTGAATCTGTGCTAGTGAGTAACACAAATACAGTCTTTAATCTAGACCTCAGCTATGCCTAGGAGTGGGTTAGCAGCCAATCAAGTGGGTTTGGTCTAAGGCAAGCTTTAGTCCAGGCATCACCAGACACGGAGTGCTGTCTGCAACCAGAGGGAACAGAGAAGAGCGGATTTACTTGTGGCTTTGTCACTTGGTGTCAGTTCAGCAACAGTTAATTTTGTCAAAGCAGGAAAAATACAGCAGCCCCTTGGTTTACCATTGATTCAATAAGTTTTCATAAGTTTAAAGTGTTTTGAAATCCTGCCTGAAATTCACTCTATAGTTGATATAGTTGGGTAAAAAGATATGAAAGGAACTTTCCCAGTCCCTAAGCTAGGCTGCCACTACACCTAAGCAATATTTTTGACCGATAAATATATCACAGGCTTTTTATCATGGCCATGTGTCTGTGGAGCTTCACCTCTAGCCAGACTCAGCATGAGAGAAGCAGAAAGCAGATGAGCAAGCAAAATGAAAAGGAAAACAAAACCACCGTGGATTTAATATATCTCTCTCTATCTCTCTCCTTCACTGTAGGCAGTCGCTGGCCTCACAAAGGGACAAATAAATATGGTTGCACATACATTATTAAATGTAATTGTATTGTTACTTATTGGTTTAATTGAATACCTAGGAAAAAATTGTAACAATTCAAGGCACGGTATGAGCAGCAATGACATTAACCTTTAATAATCAACTTTTCCCTTCGCACTGTGGTAATGACCATATTAATTAGTAATGAAATGATTAAATATGAAGAGCGTGAACAATGCCATTAATTGCTGCACATGGACACCTTTCAAGGACTAGCTGGCATTGTGTCAAGCACACCTTGAAAAATGCATTCAGGGAGTTTTATTACTGCTGGCTGCAGCCTCTGGGCACTGAAGGGATTCTGCAGCCAGGAGGGCTAAACTAAGGGTCTGCTGTTTTGGTAAATTGAATGATCTAAAACAAACACAGCTGGACTGTGCTGCCATCCTGGAAAATGCTATGACCTTGACAGCCCTGCTCCCCACTAAATGTGCTCCTCTGCTCTGTGGAGATCAAAATCTCTCCTAATCCTGAAAATCACCTATCTCCAAGTACAGCTGATCCTCTTGGCAATCTCTTTAAAGGTGCAAGCACATGAGTGCACCTTCGGTGTTGTGAGGGGTACCTCAGGCTTAGGACATGCCAGGTGGATGCTCTTTGTGCATACCAGAGTGTACGTTATGCTGCACTGGACAGGTAAGCAAGAGTGTAAGCTGCAGTATGGTTTTCTCACTCCTCCACCCAAACGTATAGAGTCTTTCTCATCTCTCCCTTTCCAAAGGATACCAGTCAAGATTTTCTTCACCATAATAATTCTTTTCTGAAGGACTGCAGTTACTTTGTATGCCTTAATTATTCCCAAGGCTATAAACACTGTCCTCTAACAGAGGTTGTTCTCAGAGCTTTGGTGCCAAAATAAACTAATATTGATGTGATAACTGTGCGTGTGTGCTAGCACAAGGCTGCTCTCTGATTTCCTGACATTTAGGAGGTCTTACAGTCCCATTTTAGACCATTAGAGTACTCATGTGTTGGCACAAGAGGCAAGGGTTTGACAGAGGATAAAGGGAAAAACTGCCCCTTTCTAGAAATGAGCAGCTGGAGCCCAGGCTGGTTACTGCATATGGTTTGAAATGTCACTAAATGCCTGCTGCAAGGAATATGAATTGCTCTAGATAAGTCTGACATGTTTCACAGAACCGCTGAGGTAGGAAGGGACTTCTGGAGGTCATCTTGTCTGGCCCCCCTGCTCAAGAAGGTTCACCTAAAACAGGCTGCCCAGCACCATGTTCAGGTGACCAGTTACCCCTCGGTGATCTGAAGTCACTCCCCAGTGAGTGTAGGATCAGTAGGATGATGCCAGATTTACACTAACAAGACTGGAAACAAACTTTGGCATTAGGAAGAGGTTATGTAAAATCCTCCCCATTATGAGATGTGTTTTCCCCCTCCTAGGAATCCCAGGCTATTCAGTGTCACCCAGTGAAGCAGAAATGCTTACACAGAGCACACAGAATTTAGAGATCCCAATAGTGCTTCTGTGTATTGCACTCTCCCATAGGACTGCAACAAATCCCACTGCCTAATGCCCACTGAAAATCAACAGTAAAAACTCTTTCCTCTCATTACAGACACAAATGACAGGCTTTTAGAATGATTAGCTGGAAATTGCCTTTTCCATCAGATACAAGCCCAGAGGAAGGAGGGTGCCAGAGAAAGAAGATGCTGATATGGGCTTCTTTGTAATGCAAATGTAGGAACATGCTTTTTATCTTCAGACAAGTGCAAGTGCTTCACAAAGATTTTATTTAAGGCCTGTGTTCTCATGCATTACAAAAGTGAAGCAAAGAGACATGCCAGCATTAATGAACTTCTAGGGGCTGTATTATTAGTTCTGAGGAAAAAAGAGAGAGAGAGAGAAAGGGAAAGAACGAGAGAGCACAATTTAATGTCAGGCTTATTAACAAAAAGACAAATGCTATTCATGCAAGGAAGATGGTAGAATTGAGTCACATCTCTATTTTCTCTAGGGACTCCATATAAACACAAAAACAGTTCTATCTATATCAACATCTAAATCACTCCACTGCATCCTTAAAGATTCTATTTTTTGCTGTTATTCTCACATTTCCATATCATAAAGCTCTGATAGTTGTGGTAACAGGAAGATGCAGTTCAAGGGAATGCATCTGCCTACAAGGCACTCGCTCTGTTGTGTGCTTGCCTGGCATTTAACAGTGATGTTGTAAATGCATAATGTCATGGCTTCCTTTCATTCACTTTCATTTCTGCTCAGGATCATGTGCAGACTGTGCTCTGGAGAATGGGCAGAGCTTCACAGGCAAGTCAGGAGAGATGAAAAGAAGCAAAAAACCAAAAAAAAGCTGATAATTCCAGAGCTTTCTTTAGCAAGCTGTTTCTTCACAGACCCTCTATTCCCATTTAGACCCACCCACCCCTCCCAAACATAGGCACGTTGAGAAATGATTTCCAATTCAGTTGAGCAACACATAGGGTCATCTTTAACATCTCCCCTCGTATGCTCAAAAGAAGAATGTCATTCTGGTTATTATACTGTATCTCGTCATAACACTAGATACTCCATTCAGATGAGAAGAAAAAGACAATGTTGTTTCCCTTCCACCATGGAACAGACAGGAATGCATTGCACATTAAACTCTGCTTCTCTCTGAAAGCATGTGACTTATGCTGCTCTTACGACACGCAATTCCCAAAAGATGGAGCACCCACACCGCCCTGCTCTAGGTCTTCAGCAACTGATAAAGCTCACAAAGAGATGAGATTTGCAGTGCTTATGCCCCTTACTCCTTTGACACCAAGTCTGCTCATCGTCCAAACTCCACACTTCCCCTCATTCCCCCACCTGGCTTTCAACAGTGATGGGACTGAGAACTTTTCTGACTGTGCTAGCATGTTTCACAGCTTGTTAATGGTGGGACTTCTTCTTGCCTTCTGAACTTGCTGACTGCTGGCTGTGCTAAGTGAAGCAGCTTTTCCCTTGGCAGCCTACTCTAAGTAGTGTGCTTTTGCTCTTTTCTTCAACCTGTTGTCCTGCCATGAAAGCTGACTGTGTTGCAGAAGCAAGGGTAGGCATATTGCACCTATTGAATGGCTGTGAAATGGCATATAACAGGTAGAAATAAAAAGCAGAGATTGCATAATAAAGAGGAAAACAATTTCTTAAAAGTCTGAGTAAGGCAAAGGAATCATTCCTTACCTTCCCACCTTTAAAAGGCACTAACTGCAAGTGAAAAATGCATGATTTAGAACTCTTGCTGAATTTATCTGTTGAATAATTTATGAGAGCCAATGTTGGGTCTATTTGAGCATCTCCACTAATCACTAAGGATTATTTTGTTATTGCCTGGTGGAATACAAGTGAAAAAACCCCAAAAAAAACAAAACAAAAAAAACCCAAAAAACTTAAAAATGTGAGGATATTCAGAAGAAATAAAATATCTGCAGGCAACACGTGGCTTCCAAGTAATTGGAGTGACCTTTGCCTTCCCTCAAACTCCATCCTGTGGTCAGAGAACAAGTTTATTAACTATCCAGGCTCATTGCTATTCACTGAGACTCACTCCCCGCAGCAGGAAATCCCCTGCAGGGAAGTGGAGTTAAAAAGTCCTGGGTTGGTACTGAGCAATGGAGTGAAGAGCCAGTAAAGGACTTACTGGGACATCTGACTGGAAATTGAGCGTATCCTATCCATTCACTAATTTGACCAGTTTATCCTATCCATTCACCAATTCCTGCCCATGTCACCATACACTTTCAAGATTGCCTTCTAATGCTTCAACAACACAAGACAAAAGATTTTTGCACAAATAGAGGTTTTCTTATTTCTTTCTTTGCTTAGTCAAATATTTACAAACGTGTATTTTCAACTTGCCTAACACCTATTGCTGTTCTCTGGCTTCCTTCAAGCCATGCCTGTGGCACATCAGGACATCAGTACATCCAGACTGAGAAAGTGCAGCAGCTTTTTCTACCAAGCCTGGCTGGCAAAGTGCCAAGGTATCAGAAATTACCTCTTGATATGAGAGTACCAGCAACTCTTTTATGGGATGAATGAGATGTAAAAGCATGGTGATCAGGTCTAAGCATCATGGGAGATGCTGGCATCACTGTCACCAACAGAAGGTTGTTCTATTGAGCCCTTCCTTCCCTGTTTCTTCTCCTATTTCTCATTCTGACTTCCATATATTATGTGTGGGGAGTCACTATATAAAAGTTGGAGGGCTTCACAGTGATTTCTGCAGTCACATTTTCTCAAGTGATTGAACACCTGGTGACATAGGGAAGCTAGAAGTGTTCAAATGGCTGCACTGTGGATTTGGGAAGAGATACTATATTTCGTACCTCAATCTCAAATGACCAGCTATGATAATGCACTGGAATATGAAGACAATCATCTCAGATATTAATCTGGCAAATCTTCTGCATCCAAGACGGCTTGGAGAAAGGTTATAGAAACAGAGAAAATATGCTGAGAAACAACTACATAGAAATGGATGTGGGGTTTAAGGCAAGAACAGGCATCAGCTGACAACATTCTGGCCAAGTGCTCAGAGCAGGACTTCAGAACAACCCAGCAATCTTCAGGACCCCTGCCAGTCATGTGCTTTCTGAGAGAACAGATATCCTGGCTTTGGCTGGGATAGAGTTAATTTTCTTCCTACTAGCTGGTATAGTACTGTGTTTTGGATTTAGGATGAGAATAATGTTGATAACACACTGATGTTTTAGTAGTTGCTGAGCAGTGCTTACACCAAGTCAAGGACTTTTCAGCTTCTCACACTGCCCTGCCAGGGGCACAAGAAGCTGGGAGGGGACACAGCCAAGACAGCTGACCCAAACTGGCCAAAGGGATGTTCCATGCTATATGATATCATGCTGAACAAAAAATGGGGAGCCAGGCATCGGTCAGTGGGTGGAGAGCAATTGCATGGTGCATCACTTGTTCTGTATATTCTTTTATCATTATCATTATTATTTTCTTCCTTTTCTGTCCTATTATATTGTTTTTATCTCAACCCACCTGTTTTACCTTTTCTCCTTTTCTTTCCCCATCCTACTGCGGGGGGAGTGAGAGAGCAGTTGTGTGGTGCTTAGTTGCTGGCTGGGGTTAAACCACGACAATGGACTGACAATAGTTCCTCAGTGCAGTGTTCACCTTCTGCCAACAGATGCAAAAGACTATCTGTAAAGCTTTAATATCACGTTTCATTTCACTTAGGCATCAGAGTATCCTTAAAAATCTGTAACCTAAATCAGGGGCCTAAATACCATTTTTAAGTCCCACTTCTGAGATTCTCATTGTGTTACCATGGAAGAGAACACTGTTAATGCTGCAAACTGAAACACTTAGGAAAAAAACGCAAATTATATGTATGTATTTATTGCCTAAATCAAGTCCCTGCTCAGGATGGGGTAGGAAGAAGGAAGAGATCGGTGGAAAAGAAATAAGTGAGTGATACCCACTTGTTCTTCATTTGCTCAGGGGGCCAGTACATTTCTTTCTCTTTAACCATACACTTTTATGTGTCTTAAAGCCTCCCTAAAGAGGTTCAGGTTTTCATGTCTATGAAGATTTAATATGCAATTAAGCAAGAGGTGAGATATTTTTATTTTATTTCAGCATTTCTCTTTACCTTCACTGAAACTGTGACCCATAATTAAATCAGTTAAGTTCAGAGGCAAATAGCAAGATTCTGCAGTCTATGGAATTGAATCCCTATATCGGGTATTTGTTCACAGAAGTGGGAATTGCTTTATTGTCTGTGTCAAGAACACATCCTCAACTACGTAACTCTCTAAAAGGCTTACAACTGAGAATCAGAGATATTCTCCAAGGAACACTTTCTATTATGGTACTCTTCCCTCCTCTGTTTTTGTACAAACTCAACACTAATAACATGGATTTCACAGCTAAAAGCCATTGAAATATTGTCATGCCCAAGTAGCATCTCCTGACAACTCCCTCCTGAAGATTACAGTACACTATTTATTGTGCTTTGACTGAACAGAGTAGTGAAAACAGCTGGATCAGCAGCATGCAAGACTGAAGCTTATTGTTGCATTGGGGTATTTTTAGGAATGTGGCAAGCTGATACCATCTAACAACCTGGAAAGTGAGCACACTCAAATAACTATATTTGCCTTTCCTAGAGCTGAAAATCAATAGCTTCTCCCCATCAAAAGCATAGTCACTTTACATTCTGTTGCTACACCTTACCTCCCACAAGGGAGAAAGAATGCCACCACACAATTTATGTGCAGATCTATAGGTGCAGAGACAGTAGTACTGCTCCTGACCTCTGCCTTCACTGTGCTTTATTTCTGGTGATGAAAGGACAATCTCTTGAGGAATACAGGAATAATGAGGAAGACCTTTATGGTTCAGTAAGTTTTTGGCCATTCCTCTCAGCCAGGACTGTCCATTAGAGTGCTGCAAAGGAGCATATGCACACAACAGAGCCAACTGTATCATCAACTAAGAGAATATAAAACCTTTTGGACCTAGAATGGGTTTAAAACTGGACCTGGATGCAAGAATCACTCAAGATGATCAGTTCTGAAGAGCTACAGTGTTTTTGAAAACCCCCAACTACAAGACTCTGATCTCCTATTTTATCAGCTTTTCTGTGTACCACTGTAACAATACAGGCATAGTCACTGTACTGGTTTTGCGTGGCAAGGTTTTGGTAGCAGGAGGGCTACAGGGGTGGCTTCTGTGAGAAGCTGCTAGAAGATTCCCCTATGTCTGATAGAGCCAATGCCACCCAGCTCCAAGGGGGACCGACCACTGGCCAAGGCCGAGCGCATCAGCGATGGTGGTAGTACCTTTGGGATAACAGATTCAAGAAAGTGGAAAAAGAAAACTGTGCAACTGCAACCAGAGAAGAGAGGAGTGAGAATATGTGAGAGAAACAACTCTGCAGACAGCAAGGTCAGTGAAGAAGGCGAGGAAGAGGTGCTCCAGGCACTGGAGCAGAGATTCCCTGCAGTCCATGGTGAAGACCATGGTGAGGCAGGCTGTCCCTCTGCAGCCCATGGAGGTCCACGGCAGAGCAGATATCCACCTGCAGCCCATGGAGGACCCCAGCCTGGAGCAGGTGGATGCTGGAAGGACGCTGTGACGCCATGGGAAGCCTGCACTGGAGCAGGCTCCTGGCAGGACCTGTGGACCAGTGGAGAGAGGAGCCCACGCTGGACAGGTTTGCTGGCAGGACTTATGACCCCGAGGGTGACCCACGCTGGAGCAGTCTGTTCCTGAAGGACTGCACCCTGAGGAAGGGATACATGCTGGAGCAGTTAATGAAGAACTGTAGCCCATGGGAAGGACTCAGGTCAGAGAAGTTCATGGAGGACCCAAGGGTACTGAGGGAGCTGGCAGAGGAGCTTGCCAAGCCAGATGACTGGAGGCTTGCCAACGTGACGCCCATCTACAAGAAGGGCCGTAAGGAGGACCCGGGGAACTACAGGCCTGTCAGCCTGACCTCGGTGCCGGGGAAGAGTATGGAGAGGTTCATCCTGAGGGCGCTCACAGGGCACGTGCAGGACAACCAAGGGATCAGGCCCAGCCATGATGGGTTCATGAAGGGCAGGTCCTGCTTGACCAACCTGATCTCCTTCTATGACCAGGTGACCCGCCTAGTGGATGAGGGGAAGGCTGTGGATGTTGTCTGCCTGGACTTTAGTAAAGCCTTTGACACTGTCTCCCATAGTATTCTCCTGGAGAAGCTGGTAACGCATGGCTTAGACATGTGCCCTCTTCGCTGGGTAAAAAACTGTCTGGATGGCCGAGCCCAGAGAGTTGTGGTGAATGGAGTCAAATCCAGTTGGCGGCCGGTCACAAGCGGAATCCCCCAGGGCTCAGTTTTAGGACCGGTCTTGTTTAATATCTTTATCAATGATCTGGATGAGGGGAGCGAGTGCTCCCTCAGCAAGTTTGCAGACAACACCAAGTTGGGTGGAAGTGTTGATCTGCTCGAGGGTAGGAAGGCTCTGCAGAGGGATCTGGACAGGCTGGATCGATGCGCTGAGGCCAATTGTATGAGGTTCAACAAGGCCAAGTGCCGGGTCCTGCACTTGGGTCACAACAACCCCATGCAATGCTACAGGTTTAGGGAAGAGCAGCTGGAAAGCAGCCCTGCCGAAAAGGACCTGGGGGTGTTGATTGACAGCCGGCTGAAGATGAGCCAGCAGTGTGCCCAGGTGGCCAAGAAGGCCAACGGCATCCTGGCCTGTATCAGAAATAGTGTGGCCAGCAGGAGTAGGGAGGTGATCGTGCCCCTGTACTTGGCTCTGGTGAGGCCGCACCTCGAATCCTGTGTTCAGTTTTGGGCCCCTCACTACAAGAAGGACATTGAGGTGCTGGAGCGTGTCCAGAGAAGGGTGATGAAGCTGGTGAGGGGTCTGGAGCACAAGGCTTATGAGGAGCGGCTGAGGGAGCTGGGGTTGTTCAGTCTGGAGAAGAGGGGGTTGCAAAGAGGTGGGTGTTGGTCTCTTCTCCCAAGTGACGAGTGACAGGAAAAGAGGAAATGGCCTCAAGTTGCGCCAGGGGAGGTTTAGACTGGGTATTAGGAAAAATTTCTTTACTGAGAGAGTGGTGAGACACTGGAATAAGCTGCCCAGGGAAGTGGTGGAGTCAGCATCCCTGAAGGTGTTCAAGGAACGTGTGGACGTGGCATTGTGGGACATGGTTTAGTGGGCATGGTGGTGTTGGGTTGATGATCTTACAGGTCTTTTCCAACCTTAGAGATTCTGTGATTCTGTGATGCTGTGACTGTCTCCCATGGGAGGGACCCCACGCTGGAGCAGGGAAAGAGTGTGAGGAGTTGTCCCCCTGAGGAGGAAGGAGTGGCAGATACAACATGTGATGAACTGACCGCAACCCCCATTCCCCATCCCCCTGCACAGCTGCAGGGGAGGAGGTAGAGAAAATTGGGAGTGAAGTTAAACCCAGGAAGAAGGGAGGGGTGGGGGGATGGTGTTTTTAAGACTGGGTTTTATTTCTCATTATCCTACTCTGATTTGATTGGTAATAAGTTAAACTATTTTCCCCAAGTCAAGTCTGTTTTGCCTGTGACAGTAATTGGTGTCCTTATAACTGTCCTTATCTCGATCCATGAGCCTTTCACTACAATTTCTCTCCTCTGTGCAGCTGAGGAAGGGAAGTGATAGAGAGGTGGGCACTTGGTGTCCAGCCAAGGTCAACCCACCACAGTCACACATGGAAGAACATAAAAAACTTCCAGTCCAGAACCAAATACTGGTCCCTCCCACCTGACCTCTTCTTCTGGCAGATGCTTCAAAGTGATGGCAAAGGCTCCACAGTGCGTCTATAGTAGAACTAATGTTGACTGGTCAAGGAGAATCAACATCTTCACCCCTTCTATTGCATTCAGAAGCAGTCAAACTCATTTCATTGATAAAATGGCTAGCAGAAGAAAAGGAGATATCTAGTGCTACTGATGCCAAGCTTATAATGCTACTAGAGCCAAGCCTTATTACTTCCAAGTTTCAGACCCCATAAAACTGCAGAAAGCTGTATTGCTCAAAGGGAGCAAGGCGGACCCTGGAGGACTGCTTTATTAAAGCAGCAAATTGGTCTTTAAGATAGGTATTATATCATCAGTGACGATGAAGGGCAAGATCTCATCAGCTGATCGCAGTTTTTCTGCCCATTATTTATTTACACAGATAATTAATTCCTCTGAAGTGCGAACATTTATCAACAATTCCATTACCTAACTCTTCCTTCTTAGTTCTTTGTAGGACTAGGCACACTGACAGCTTCAGTAACCACCATCTAATTAAAGTAATTGTTGGACTGCATTTCTTATTCTGTTTCATGTATAATTATACTCCATGGGAAATCTTGTGGGATTTGAAACAGACTTTTAATCTATTCCACATGAATCAAAAACAACTCCCAAGAAAATAGTTTAATAGTCATGTTTAACAGTGTGCCATTTCATTTGCACCAGAGAATTCACAGTCTCAGTGCTGCTCACAGACCTTTTCAGTCACACAGGGACAACAAAAGGCTCTTTCAAAAGGGAAACACTTTCTAAAATTTTTGTACATTAATTAAGTTGGTTTTAAAGGGAAATCTTTGCTGAATTGTTTGGACAAACTCTCTTAGAGAGTCTCACAGCTGCTCATCCTGAAGTTTTATGGAGAGTTGCGCTTTTTTGACTTTGTTCCTTAGATTTACCATGACCCATTCACACACTCATGAACTCTCCTTCCTTATTACCTGGCATGAGAGTACTACCAATTTTGGTTCAGTGGTAGCATGTACTTTTGCTACTACTTTGTTTATAGCACCAGTTAGTGTCAAGATGTCTTATTCTGGCACTGATATCATTGCAGTTCTTCACTGTAAGTGGTTCTACTAAAGAGGATACAGAAAAAAAAGGAACTTTCCTGGGGCTGTCACTTCTGTGGTACTTTCATGCTCAGAGTGATGGAACTTGGGTCCAGACAGGACAGGTGCATTGGAAAAGGACATTTTGGAGTCTACCTGTGGTTACATTTAAATTCAACTGCTGGTGTGCACCATATCAGGGCATCAGTGCATCAGTCAATTATCTAGCTGAGCACAACACAGTTCCCTTAAAACCCATCAGCATTTTTCTTTTTGTGGAAACCAACACATGGAAGTAGATGATGAGACCTGGGTCTCAGCTGTGTACCAAGCCAGGTGTTACCAGGAACAACACCTTATTGACCTGAGTGGGAAAGCATTCCTGTGTCCCGTGTCCCTTACTTTAATCATGTCACGCAGAGAGGATACAACTTCTTATTAATCTTTGTGAACCTTCAAATCTTCTCTTGCCATTTGAATTGAAAATTTCTCAAATTGTCAGGTTCCTGACTCCAGGCCATTTCAAGAAAAATCCCCAAATATGTTTTTCTTAGGGCAGTTTTCAAAACTGTACATAATTGTCTATGGATGTCCAGCTTTGCTTTATAGAGACGAGTAAGGTGAGGCTGTCTAATCCTACAGATGTGTCACATACAATACACAACCACTTCAGACTAGGAAGCATTCAGGGATCTTTGTTTCGCCTCCCAAGGGACAGAAACAGTGCCTATAGTTATGCTTCAGAATAACAAACCCTGCCATTCAGACTGAAACACTGTCATTTGATTACTTGCAGATTTTCATATTGGCTAAAATCACCAGATAAGTGAATCTACAATGTTCTCCTTTCATGCTTATCACACCATCTTTCTGTGATTACAGTATATTAAATCAGGAGTGGTCATTAGAAATAGACCTTGCCAAGCTATTTATCAGGTTAATTAACTCAACATTTTCCTTCTGCCTTATTGATCTGGCAGCCTGAAGCCTCTGGACAAACAATTTTATGGACATGTTTATTACACTTTTAGGGCATTACATAGGTATTGAACTTCACTATCATTTCAGCTAGCCAGTACTTATATAAACGGCAATTATCTTATGCAAGTAGATCTCAACTGGCATACAGGCTTCATACTAACTCATTACACAAGGAGGAATTTCATCCACCAAAAACACTCAGCAATTTGTTGGATATTAGCTGATAGGGCTTGCAGCTGGTCAAGAAACCACGCTATTTCTTTTCCCTGACTGGACAGCCTGAGCAGTATTATGTAACATGGAGATGGATCTGGGACACCTCAGTCAGAGCACACAGCAGACAGATTCATCCTACGGACCTGGGATTACTCTTTGGCATTATCTGCCACCTCTGCATCTAGCCAATATGCAAAACTAGATGCTGTAACATAGGTTGAATACAGGTTTTGTATTTGTAAGGCCCTCTGTGATCACTTTGTGAAGCTTTTCTAACCTTTTGCAACTAAAGTGACACTCACTTTTGCAAAACTATTGGCAAAAAAAAAAATAATCACCTTTTATCAGCGTGATTACAGTGCCTTGACAAAGAACGAAATGCGTTTTTCACAGATACTTGTATATTACAAACAAAACTTTGCAGACTATTCTCCTGCATCTTTGTAAGCAAATAACGCACAGTCCAACTGGTAAGCTAATGAATCCTCTGTGAATGAGTTTTTATTCTAATTGACCACTTACAGTTAGTATCACTTGTTAAAAGGTTGGACATTTTGAAAGCAAGAAAATTAATGTTATACAGGGAACAACACATATTTCAAAATGACAGCAAGCCAAAGGCACTATTTTATGAATTTCTTAAGAGGCTCAGACACACAAAAACCTTTCAAAAACATTCTGTTTTGGAAACACTCTGTTCATAGAGCAGTACAGTTCTATAGGGTTTTCTTACCTTTCATAATTAATTTTTTTCTGTCACCATATAGCATAACTTTGCTTCAGGTCTTTGCTTTACGGGGGTAAGGGCGCTGTCTGGGCCAGGGGCATCCTGGGGCTGGGGAAGCTGCGGGGGACCCCCAGGCTGGCAGGGAGGGAGCAGGGCAGCTGGGGGGCACCCACGGGGGCAGCCCCAGCCGTGGGCATTGGGGACCTCCCAGGCAGTGCCCCTGGGGGCCTGGCAATTTAATACCCAAACAGAATTTTTTCAGTTTTCTGTTAGAGCTGAATATCTGATCTGTTTTTTGTGAACAAAACCATTCCGTGCATGTTACACAGACTCACCTGCAACTCAGATTAGCTATGCGGTATTTCCATACTAGGTCTCACCTCAGCCTACTCTTCAGCATGCTGTACCATTATACTGCACCCCTCAATACATCTCCCATTAACAGAGATGATTTATAAATCAGTCACACCCAAGTTTTTAATCCTCTGTTTAAATATTTATTTGAGTAGCATGATTTTTGAAAATGCTGAACACCTACCATTTTCTCTTGGTTTCTCTGAGCATACCTTGCTGTCCAGCTCAACACCTTACAAGATGTGATAGCTAAATGGCATTAAAATTGACTACACTTAGCAATCTACTAATTACTATTACACACCAGCTTGTGAAGAACTTCAGTGGGCTCTGCAGATATTTACTCCTCAGGGCATGAATACAACTCTGTCAACAGGGGCAAAAATCAAAAGCGGGTGATCAAACACACCCCACAGTCTGTATTCTCCCAGCTTGGCTATACATTTACAATGAATCACTGCATCCAGAACGTGTTGGTTTCACTGCATACTTGCAGATTAACAAATCATGCAGTGAATCCAATGCATTTAAATGTGTCAGACACATTGTATGGGATGCAGAGCTGTTTTCTGTGACCATTTGCCTGTGATTGCTGGTGATGCTTCAGGCCCTGCTGCCTGGCATCAGAAGTGACAACATGATACATTACTGGTAGGCAATCTAAAAGATTACATGAACAACCCAAATTTCATTAATTCTTGAGAAAACAACTTAGAACTTAGATTCACACACATTTTTTTCTTGTTACAATTCCAAAGCATCCCAAAAGCATCAGATCAGAAATCATGTTCTATGTTACTGAAAGCAATCATTTTTTACATGAATAATAGAATAATCTTTTAAAACACTGTAAATCAGGAATCCAAAGATAATCTGGCAAGTGAAAATTCAAGGGAAAATTGAGGAGACAGAATGCAGTGGTGGTGAATTCTTTCTAATGTATATGGAAAAATGTAGGAAAGGGAATCAAACTATAGAAGATGATTACAACTAAAGGTTATGGAAGAAAATCCCCACTACATTTTAATTACTAGGTATGAGCTGCATTTTATTTTAAATCATATAAAAAACCCACCACAATTAAAGCTTTAGTGTCTGTCCCCTTCCATCCCTATGGAGTCTGCCCTCATACTTGACCCCAAAGGAAGAGCACTGCTTCTTTCATTTACGACCATTGGCAAATCTGTATACTGACTACAGAAAAATAAATAAATAAAGCTTTCCTCCCATATTCAGATTTCTTTCAATCAACACATTTGAAACACAGCAAACCATTCTTTTGTCTTTCTGCAAATATTCAGACAGTTGTCATTCCTATCTGACCTCCTGTCATCACTTGCAGAAATGGGGTGTAAATCCCCGCGTTTCAGTATTTCTCACACTAACAATAGAAATAGAAATTGGTAAAGACAAGAGATTCACCTAAGTAATTATTGGATTGTCTGTGCAATAGCACATCTCATCCACCTATAAACTGATACAATCAGAATGGGTGTTAGGTGGAATTGTACCTGCAACATCTTTAACACTTGTTAACATTGACCAATAGAGAAGATGGAGTCAAGCTGACAGTCTGCATTGTTACACGTTCTTAATGTTGTTAATGTTCTTTATTTCATCCATTATTTCTTCCATTTTTCCCAGTTAGTGAGGAAGAAGGAGGGACAATGCCAATGAGTTACTGGTTTTTGAGGATATATTACTGTGTTGGGTTCCTTGTTGGAACAAACGTGATACCTCCTAAAGCACCCTGATGATAATCAAGGAATATGAATACATAATTACTGAGTGGATGACAATTGTTTTCAGAATAGCATTTTACCTTGCTAAAAAGGCTTATTTCCTTTATCAACATCAAAGAACACTTTAATTTAACAAAACCTTACTGCTATTAAAATAAATGTCAAGTTCCCCAGTGAAAAACCGGACTATAGAGAGCATGCATATGAAATAACACGTGGGTTGACTTGCTGACCTTCTATCCTCCTGGTAGTCAGAAATCCTATCTGATAGCTCTCCTGGTAAAAGCATAGTAGGGGAAGGGGTGATCTGTGCTGCATGCCTGGGAATTGATATAACACAAGTTCATAAGGTCTGTGGCATTAGATGACTCTAACTGATGCAGGAATTATATCAGAATATTCATCAGAGATTATTGCAGAAAGACACAGAAGGGAAAAGATCCCCAAAAGGCTGCTGAAGCCAAAGTGAGGCAAGGGAAAACTGGACCCTAAAAAATGTAGTTCTTTTTTGCCTCCTTCTGGACTGATGAAAACAATTTATTTGTGATGCATTCACCTCCATAAAGAACAAGTTAATCACTCTCAACTTCCACAACTCATAGGTACTATCAAATATTGCCAAGCCCATGAAGTAATTTAAATAAATTTCCTTAATGTAGATCTACAACTATAGGTACACATGCGTATATAGACTACACAGAATTTAAGGGATGTTTAGTCTAAGTAATAAGTAAAAAAAAAAATCTAAAATATGAAAAAAAAACAAAAATAAAGTCCCTAAGAGGCTCCATCTTACAAAGGGGCAGGGGGAGAGGGAAAAAAAAAAAAAAAAGAAAAAAAGAGAGACATTACAGTTTCACAGATGTAGGTATCACCGGTTCATGAACATATCATTTTGTGCTCCTTTTCTGATTTGGCAATATAGTCAAGTAACATTAATGCAATGATGCCAAGGTCCTAAAAGCTGATAGAGCTATTACAACAACTAATATCAATGGAAATGCTACTGTGAAATGTGTTGCAAAATTTCTGTGGAAGCCATTTACTTTTTAAAGAGCAACATTCTTCTTCTCTGGAAAATAACGTTACTGCACTTGGAGAATTTATAACAACCAGGCAAGAAAACCTACTATAAACAAAACTGAAAGTAATCTGTTCCATTGTTCATACTAAATGGAATACAAAAATAAATAAATAAATACACAAACAAATAAATAAAAACCCCTTATCAGGCTTTCTAACATTATTCCAGTATTAATCCAGCATACTGTTCATTGTACAGGCAAGACAATGTTTAAAATTTATGTTGGGTGACTACCTTGATGAAGGATATTTAATCCACTTTTTCATGGTAAGGCTAACTCATAACTTGGCCAAACTGTTTAGAAATTATTACTAATTAGATTCCTAAACTTTACTCATATAGATGTGATATAATCAGAAGCACATCTATTACTGCTGGTTCTAGGATTACACAATACCTCACAGTAATCTATGAGAGTAATTCACAAACCCTCAGAGTGTGACAAGAGGACATGTCCAAGATCTAGACATTATAGGGGCAGGAGAATAACTAGTGCTAAAACATGCAGATATACTGCCCATGAGGCTACCAAAGGCCCAGGGGAGCTTCTCAATCACACACCACCATCCTCTTCACAGCAGAAATACCAAAGGTGTTCACGATTGAAAAGTGTACATTTCTTTCATGAGAGAAACAAGACTGCTGCTTTTGAGAGGCAAACAACCAAACAGCAATTTCATGAGAATCTTCCTAAAATCAAGCCAGAGGGAACAAAGGATGTTTCTGCCAAAATAAACCAAAAGAACTGGTGTTCGTGACCAGTAAATAAAAATCCAATAGATGTAATAAGTCCTGCAAAACCATGAAGCCTGAATGCCCCTTAACCATGTTGCTTACAAGCTTTATATTGTATAGGAAATCTATTTAATTTGCATGCTCAGGTACTGGTATTGGGATGTCTTTTTTTGCTTTGAAATGCTCTTAGTTATTGCACTTATAATCTGCCTTTCCAACCCCTGCATATTTTTTTCTGTGGAATGGGTAATCTGGGTCTCAAAGAGCTGCTGGCCATTTACATGCTCACGCTGTTATTCACATCTTCACTCTTTCAATGTGCAACTTTATTGCCTTGAACATGACAGAGAGCTACAGTTATTCCCAGGGAGTGATGAAGACCCTGTCCCATGCTTTGTCAAGGTCCATGCAAACACTTCAGGAAAAAGAGCTATGTGTTTCATCTGCCTCCCCATCCTGGGAACACTGTTATGCCTTTACTTGGCAAAAGTATGCATCCCCATTAATCATGTTCCCTGAACTATGCCCTAACCTCTAGACTCAGACTCTCCTTCTTAGGCTAGACAGCCTGTGAAGGACTACCTGAAACTGTTTTCAACGGCAGTTTCACCTGCAGCCGTGATTCTTCATGAGAACTGTGAGCTATCAAGAAAGAAGGCGTTTCTAAAAAGTTTGTCTATTTCACACTGTAGGTGTGGGAGACAGTATTGAGGTCCTTTGACCTTAGGACTGCAGAATTCAAAATTTTGGTCAGTCTCCCTATTGAGGGGGACAAATGCAATGATTATATAGTGCTAACTCAAGTGCTGTATTAGTGGAAGGTGCTGGTGTAATACAGTTTCCATTAAGAATACATTTGAAGTTGTCTAGAAGAAATTCAGGGTATTATTGGTAGGATTTAAAATGGAGGCAGTGCCAACAAAGTAAGTTTTACCTGTCAAACTCTGTGGAGTGAACCTTTGATTATGTTTCCCAAGCTCTTCCCTTTAATTTTCCTTTTGTCTCTAAATTCTGTGGCTCTAGCTGTAAAACTGCTACAAAGAAAGCTGGTCTTAGAGCATTTCCAGCTGTGCTAACATCTGGAGAAAGAAGATATCTCAGGAGATACCTACAGCTGAATATCCACATCAAAGGAATTAGAGAAACTTCTGAACTTTGGTTGCTTATTCACATCATATCCTTGGCCTTTCCCAAGATATAACTGTGGAACTGAAAGAAGACCGAAAGAAAACATTATTTTTCTATTATATTTGCAGTGTCTTTAAACAAGGAGAAAAATCTACTTCTTCCTTGGGTGGGAGCTGCCATTTTTTGTGTCAGCTGAGACAGTCTTTCAAAGTTAGTCAGGATACTCATACTGTCACTCAAAAAGCCTTTAGTGGTTTTTTCCGTCTCATGGATAAAAACTTAATCAGAACAAGATACATAACACAATAAACTGCCTTGCCACAGAGACAGTAAGACAACAGGCTTTTAATTCCTATCTTTGTTCTTAAGGCTTTATAAGCTTGACCTCTAAACTGCAAAATCTTTGGAACTGGACTCTCCTAGTTTCTCTGTTTTCCACAGCACTGAGCACTCCACCAAAACCAATCTATGTAACGTTTAGCAATCCCCATTGAAAAACTGGTTGTGAAAATGGCTTACAAGAAAGTTTGTTTGCTTCTGGGTTCTAATCCTTCCTGACACTCTTGGGATATTTTCAATTTCCATGACCTGCCTTTTAAGAGAAATTTTCCTCCAATCATCTATGTCTGTAGATTTAAGGTAAACTTCAAATATCAGAACCACCATCACAAAACTTCAGGAATTGGAAGCACTGTGATGTTGAACAGATAATAAACAATTATACTGCAAATTACTCCATCACAGAGCTACAATCTGCAGTCTCCAATGGAGCTTTAGATTATTAGCGGTCACAAACTCTATATCTAAGCACATCTTTTACTCAGAAACCAAGGCAATGCTTTTGGAACTGTGATGGCTGGGTTAGTCATGCCTCTGCCAGGGTTTCTTTTCGTGAGTCAGAAGGGATGTTTGGAGAAAGCATCACTCACACTGTCAGCGGGCATCAGGAGCTCTGGAAGGAAGGTTACTCTTTTCCCCTGCCATTACACGTTGGCTCCATTACGTAGAAGTGGTCCCTGAGGGTGAATCACCCCGTCTCCCACTCAAGCTGTTTGTAAATCAGACATCATTTGCTGCCATGTACACACAGCATGTCAATGGCAGCAAAACACCAAAAGCTTCCCAGGTGCAAATATTTACTCAGTGTGGGAAAGGTTTCCTGGATGGATATCAAGAACTTGCCAGTTTGCATTAAGTATGTGGTAAGGGACAGTTTTTTCACCATTACTCTGGAGTCGCACTCCCAACAGTGATCTCTTCAGATCTCATTTTGAAGGGCTGCAAGACCACTGAAAGAATAAAAGGTGCTGTAAGAAATAGGGAGGAATATTCTGAATTAGCAGTCTGCCATGGGATCTGCTACCAAACTAAAACTACAGCATGAGAACACAGAGCTGTTTGCATGACATTTTGGAGCCAGACTGACAATTAAGCAAGTGCTGTTGCAGAATTTCAATCATGTCTTGTCTCATTAAAAAGGACCCTGAGCTGATTTTTACAGGAAGCTGAAGGTTAAGGTCTTTACCTTGGTGAGTTGTTGTACATTACAACATACGGATCCAGATGGACAAGCTGGTGTTTCTTGATCAATCCTGTGTCATTTGCTCCTGATAAATCCTGTTCAGCCCCATCCCACTGAGAATAAACCATACATACTCCAAACAAGCACAGATGATATTTGCTAACCACTATCAAAACTTAGTATATGGAGGAGTGGACTAAGACACCAAGGCTTCTCAACAGAAGCAAATACTATATTAGTGTGTGAGTGCAGATCAGGTCTTAAGAGTCAAATTTTTTGGACAAGGCAGTATATTTTCATTGGCAACCACAGAGTCATATACTGTAATTCTGTCTAAAACCAGTGCAAGCAAACAAACAAACAAAAAATCCTCAAATAATTCCAGGAATCTGCTCAGCTTTATGGTAGAAAGTTGTCCCAGTTCCTCCTATGTCTGAGCTCCCCCATCTGTGACCACGTAATGGTGTGACATGACTTCCTCTGAGTTAGGGTTAGTTAGCTCAAAGGTTTCCAGAGAGATTACTTTCTGATTGCAGACACTAGCACTTCCATAGCTAAATTTGATTTGTTTTCCCTTTTCAAGATAGATCTGCTGCCAAGTCAAAGTCCTTTCACTGCACAGCTCAAAGACTGTTATACTAATGGAAAAAAAAAGTGACACAGGACATAAAATTACTCATTTAGGAGTGGGTTATAAAAAACAGGCCGTAAGAGAAGTCAGTTTTCTGATGAAGAATATGGAAACATTAAAATGAATAGAAACCAGGCAAAATTGCTAATTTAGCCCTTTTAATTTTTAAAAGACAATTCTGACATACAGAGAAAAACATTTAATAAAAGCCACTGATGTCTTTCTCTCTCTCCTTAAAAAAGAACACATCTGTATGCTTAATGCCAGCTATAACTCAATGTGATTAATTTAATCTTTTTATGTTAGCAAGAGAAGGGCAAGAGATAATTAGTTTACCATCCTCAGATATTCTGAATGACTCCAGCTTGTGACAAAATGTCAGAATTCATCAGAAATATAATTTTTAGAGAAGTATATTTCAAAATCTTCAGACCCACTAAAATGGCTATTTTCTGAGGAAAAACAGGGTAAGAATGAATTTCAGCATGAAGTTGGATTTTGTTAACACAGAAATGAGTTTATAAGAGAGGTGAAAATAAACATACATAACACAGTCACTAGGACACAGAGATGCAATATACATTCACTCCATTTACAGTGTGTTGTAAACATCTTACGAACATGAAGATAGATAAATAACAAGCATAAGAGAGAGTCCTGTGGGACTACAGCCTCCCCTGTGAGAAGGCTCGGAATTGAAAAAATGTTAATTTAGTGTGATCATGCCTTGCATTCAAAGAAAGAAATTGGAAGAGTACAAGGATAAGCAGCAAGATCACAACTCGCTTAGAATTAAAAAGCATGCTGTGTAACATTCATTTAACAATATACTTTGCCTTTTTACTCCTGAGTTTTTTTAAGTACTCATATACATATATCCAGAAAAAATATTCATGTCCACTGTATAGGTATATAGGGAAGAAATTAACAATTTTCACCATTTAAAATAGATGTGTGAAATTGAGCTTTGAAGATTTCCAGTGCTAGTCATCTATCTTAAACTAATGGCAGAGATCTAACAGACAAAAAACGGAGAAAGAGTGAGTCTGAAAGTAATGGAGTGTCCTCTATCACTTTGATTCTTCTAAGCTTAGCAAAGCAGAGGATCAGACCAACGGGCCTATTTCACAAGTCAGTTCTGAAATACAAGAATGAGATTTCTTGAAGTGACTGATTTTTATCTTACTAGCTCTCTCAATCGGTTTCATAAAGCAACACAGCATACACGGGGGCTATCACAGAAGACCTGGTCCCCAGCATATAACACCACTTTTGCCCATGAATCTAGCTGGAAAATGTCCTAGGTCAAGGAGTATCAAGTGCAGGGGGAGTGTGGGCATTCCATACTTATCGGTAATCATCCAGGTTTGATATCAGAGCCATTTAAACTAGTCACCTCTGCTTTCTTCATTAACAATGGTAAGACCACCTTGACAGTGAGGACACCACAAGTTGGACTCCTCTTCTGGTGGCAGGGGTGACAAAATGGGGCCCACTAGACCTTGGACTCAGATAATCACAGATAAGAAAATTAATTTTCCTTTTAATGCAGATCAAGTCATACAATCTACCTATAGTTCTGTGGCTGGAAGAGAATAACAATAATTAATCATATCATATATGTTGTAAAAGTTTAATCCAGTAATATTGCCATGTACCTGTCTTGACGCTGTCCTGCCTTTAGGTCAGAACAAGACCATGGTACACACCTGCCATAACAAAAATACAGATGTTCATGCTGGAAAAGAATTGTATCATGCTCCAGCCAGTCTCTCAATAGAGACATCTGGGAGAACTGAAAAATAGTGGGGAACACATCTGTCCCACAGCGCAGGCTCAGATTCATTTCCCAGACACAAACTAGCATGAATGAAATAGAAATGTCTGGGAGAGCATGGCATTGGGATGCACCAGGAAATGAACCAAATGCACAAGTCAAGGCATCTGTTCTCTGGTGCAGGCTGGGCTTCCCAGTGAAATACATCATTCCTGATGCTCCTTTCTGGAGATCAGTTACTGTGTGCTTGTCGTTCTTCTTTACCTGTCAACCGGACACAGAGGCCAGAGATCAAGAGCTTGGTACATTCTGCAATCTAAGTAGGTAAGTCATACAATGGGTAGAAGAAAGGAAATATTTTCAGTCAGCTCTAGGTAATGATAGATGATGAAAGCACCATTTTCAAAAGCTGGGAAAAATAGAGTTGAAAATGGAGAAAAGTCTTTTTTTTTTCTCTTCACACTCAATACTCTTTTATATGTCAGACACCCCACCCATGCAACATGTCTAAGGAATTCTACATCCAAAGATCTCTGTCTTATTAAGAAAGAATATTGTGGCACCATGACATATGCACTTCTAAGACTAGATTACCTCCAAAAATAGTTGAAAATGTACAGTGCTTGATCAATATTATGGATATAAACAGTCTTTCAATTTTAATCCCAAAGTTTATAATTAAAAATTGCAGGGTTTAGCCAAATTCCTTTGGGTTTTTCCTGAAATTGATGTTTCTGATTATGTACCAAAGGGTCAAGATTTTCAACAGAAACATATTTGATGAAACTTTTCTTCCTCCCACTCTTATTGCCTTTTTCCCCTAAGGAAAAAGTAAAAAAACAAACACAAAAGAAAACATTTGCTCAGCTTCACCCTCAGACAAGAAATTAAAGCCAAGAGAGGTTACAAAACTTGCTTAAGACACCTCTAGAAGCTTAGATTAAATCACAAACCTAAATGCAAAAGGTGGAAAACACAGACTAAAAGACATCATTTTAACTAGTGACTGCCAATCCAAGGTAAGGCACGACAAGCAGAGCCGCACTCGGAGAATCCATTGTCTGTTTAGGCTTAAAAGACGTTTGGGATTTTAGACAGACAAATCTTAGTTGTATGATATGTTTGAAATTCAGTGGACTTAATAAACTACTTCTTGGTTCCAGCAATAGTACCTACAAGATTAATTGCCCTTCTCAGCTACTAGAAAGAGCAAAGGCCCAGGAGAGGAAATGTTTGATTAGGATGGATGATCTGTCTAGGAAGAAATCTGCATGATTGTCTTCTACATTAGGAACAGGGGCAATGCTGACTTATTGCTTCATTGCTATGATTTCACTGCACTGAGGGGTATTTAAGAGATCTCTTGGGTCAGCAGGAGCCCTAAGGCCCTTTATAAGAGATAAGAAGCATGAGAACCTTGGACTAGTTGCCCTGTTGCCAATAAACTAATAAATAGTTATATGCTAAGGCCTTCAATTCCTTCTCACTAATTGTTAATACTGGAATTTTGGGATAATTCAGAAGAATGTGCTATGACTAAGCACAGCACTTCTTTTTCTTAATGCTTAATATTGGTTCTATCTGTACAATGGCTAAATCTGATTATCAGTGCAAAAAAAGATTTAATGTTCTAACTCTCTAGTTTAATTCCAGTTATCATATCTTTATATCATAAAGTGAGGCTCCCATTCATAGCACTGATATTCTTTATTAAAAGCAATTTCTTAAGACTCTCAGCAACTCTTTAAAGTCTTACTCTTGACATTAGTACTGGGGGAAATTATTTGCCTATATTTAAATTCCACATTTGCTGCCAGCCTGTAAAATGAAGCCAAATCTCCTGAATACTAATCATGTGATATAATCACAGGTTGTTCCTTTTACTTTATTTTCCTCCTCACTCCTTCCTCACTTTTTTTTTCCTTTCTATATAATATCTGGACTCCACCACCAATGCAAATTTTGAACTTGCGTTGGAACACTCACAGAGATCCAAGACATCAAGTTCGGACTAAAACATTCTTCTTACTTGTTTAACTTCACAACAATTTCCCTTTTCTCAAAACAGGTATGTTTTGCATCTGTATCATTGGTATTTATAATTACTTTACATAAAGTCAATGTAATATCTTTAAAAGTATTTTCCCTATGGAGAAAACTCACCATTCAGAAGGCATTAAAATTTATACAGAAATATTATCAGTCCTAAACTGAATATACAACCAAGACTCTGACCTGCTTGTTTGCCAGTATCAGGGTTTGAGAACTATGAGACATAGGAGTCACAGTTATTATTATAACAACAAAAGCCATGTATCCCTTAGAGGATCACAGCATTTTAAAGGCTGTTCCCCTTGGATCATCACAAACTTCAGGTCTCTTAAATATAAGAATGATTTATCCTCAGCAAATTTGACAAGGGAAAATACACTCACATTTCTAATCAGCTTAGCCTATAGCATACTGGCATATTGCAAACTGCCAGCTGAATGAGTCCTGAGGATGACTGAAATTAATAACACGTCTACAGGACTTTAATAGTTACTGCTATACGATATATGAGGAGCAAGAATTCAAGTTTTGCACATTGTCTTGGAGCTCCCAGCTTCCACTCTGACTTTCATCTCTCTTCTGGTTAATGGAATGGAAAATGGGTCTACATTTTCCCCAGGTTTTAAAACTTCCTTGATAAAAGCAAATTAAATAACTTCTATTCTGACTGCCCTATACATTATTATTTCTAGTGTTATTTCTGCTTTCTCAGACTCCAGTCTGATACAAAATGGATACAAAAAGAGCACCTACAGAAAGTTTGAACACTGCTGGTACTTGTTTGCACACTTAATGGCATCAGACTTCTTAAACACAAGCAACCCAAAGCAACAGCGTTCACCTCTCACATCCCGTCATTATCAATCATTTGACCAAGGTAATCTATAATTAAAGCAGAATAGATTCAGAGAGTGCCTTTGGGAGGTTGGGAAGCCTCAGGAGTTAGAACGGAAAGCAAAAAAACCCAAACAACTAAGTACACATTTTTCACAGGTTGGGATTTCACAAAATAAGACAGGTGAAAAGGATTTTTATTTTTTTCCCCACACAGAGAGTAAAAATAGAATGAACTTTTCAGGCTTCCCTTCCAGTGCCTTAATTCCCCATTTCTTCCACTGTCCAGTTCTTTGTCTGCCTCTGTATCTTGCCTCATGACCCACTTGTAGGAAAAGAAGATTGACCCACCCCAGCCCCAAAGAATGAAGGCAAACCAAGAAACTCCACACCCTGCAGGCAAGCAGGCAGGGAGCTGTTTTACTGCTTTCCCTATCAAGAAAGAAAACTCTTGTGACCAAACTGAAGTTCTCATGAGAAATTTTGAACCACATTGTAAAGAATTCTCATCCAACATTTTTGTCAGCAAATTGGTAAGATTCCCAGTTAATTCTATGTAAAACTCTTGCTTTATTGCTCTATGTCCAACTGTTACTGTCTTCATAATAAAATAAGCATCACAGACTACTTGAAAACTGTTATTTTTTACCTTTCATAAAAAAGGACCCACAGGACACTTACAGGAAATAATAAAGCAGAATTGAATTAAAAATACTCTGCTAATCTCAGTTGCTGCTAATTTTGGTCAATTTCAATTTATTCTTTTTTTTTATAAAAACAGATTATGACACCACATTACCATAGCTGGTAAATGGGAGGAGGGCTGCAAAGGTGAGCAGCAATGGACTTTCATGTGGATGTTGTGTAGTCTGTTACAAAAGATACCTCAAGAGTTTTATCTAAATTCTGCAGAGAACTTTACACAAACCTCAAGTAAAAAGGAAAGAAGAAAAAAAAGTGTTATATATGCACACACACAAAAAACAGTCTGTCAGTCTTCCTCTGAGTAAAACTTGTGCATTACTGAATCCCTCAAAAAAATCTGTCACATTTTTGTAAAAATCAATTTTTTTAAATTTTTGTCCAGATCCTTAGCCCTATATCTTCTTCCAACCCCTTTATCACTAGTTGAAGGGAGAATACAATCAGAGACTTTTCCCAGCTAGTGATTTGCAGTAAATGCAGTCCTCTATAACACAACTCAGATGTTTACTCGTTACAATTATGCCTCTATTTGTTTATCTGGGGTCAGTGCAGAGTCCTGAATGATCTGCTACCAGAGGAAAAAAGCAAGAATAGAGGCACCTTTAACCCTTGTTTCTTTCAAACTCTTGCAAAGCTTGGGCAGTCAGAAATTCAAGTAGGAATAGTATGTGTTTCAATCAGCCAACACGTAATGCCAGTATCATTCCAGAAAACCGGTCAAGCAGTGAGACTAAGATGTAACTCTCCAGTGCCTAAAAAATAGGACTAACACTCTGCACCAAATGTCTTTCTAGCACTAGTTCTTTAGGTTTTTTAGGGTGGCTGCTGACACATAAGTGCAATGCAGGATCAGCCAACACAGATAATCACTAGGAACCAACTTGTGTACGGTAATGCAATAGTCCTATTGCTCATTTTAGTGACAAAGCAAGCTCCAGGATCTCTCCATCTCCCAGCAGGTTCTTCCCGGCCCCATCAAAAAAGTTTTGGAAGCCTGGCTCTCCAGGACAGCAATTTTTCACTATGTTTCCATCACAGTAATTTTTCTGATGTTCTGTGCTTTAAAGTTGCCCCTCAGCCTAACCATTTATCCCTGAAGCTACATCTCTGTTTTCTTCCACTCTGTTTTCCTTTAGCTGTTCAACGGCCATCTTCCACTCCTTAAGCTCTTATCTGTTCTGGATATCTATTCAGTATTTCTATTCAATATCCAACCAACACCTTTGTCTTCTTCCACACCAAGTTTTTCCAGATCAATAAATTTCACTGTAATTTCTTTTGAAAATCAGCTTTTTCCTTAAAACACTAACAATTTCTACTTTTCCCCATAGACCAGCATCAAGAATTTTCTGATGATCAGAACATCTAAGCATGTGAAAAACAATAAACATTTAGTCCTCACTGTTGGTCAACACTGTGTCATGTACCCACCCCCAAACCTTGAAAACATGAACCTAAGTTTAAAAATATAGACAATGAATAAAACTAACCAAATTGCTCTACTATAATAAAATGTTGTTGTTTTGAAACTAATCCCACAATTTCTGATACCCAAAGAGTTAATTTTTTAAAAACACTTGGGGCAAGACCCCCATTTTCAATTCCCTGGAGATACCCTGTCGCTACCATTTCTCTTTCAGGTTAGAGTGGCCCCTATTCAGTGCCCCAGCTGCGTCTGGTAGCAGCACTGGAACAGACTCACATGTGCACCTCTGCTTTATTGTTTATATGATCCCACAGTGATCCCATGGCAGCAGAGCATCCTGGAGCCCCACTGAACATCTGCAAGTGTGTGCCTTCCCCTAAGGGAGGCTGAATGTTTTCCCAGCCACTAGCTCCAGCCCAGCTGGAGAGAGAGAGATTGGCTTACAGCTCTTCTTGCTGGCAGTGCTGGCTGTACCTGTCTCAACAAATACCAGTGCTACAGAATACACTGTCATAACGTGCTTCTGTACCAGTAGTGGTGGTGTCATGACTCTTCCCAAGTCCACACCACTGTAAGGCATAAGCATCTGCAGCAGTTTTTCTAGCTTTTCTCTACTTTTTGATGCCACAAGTGTTTGTCTTCTACAAGAATCATATGGCAGATTGCAATTTATCATTAGCAGCTCTAGGCTTCTAAGTCTGAAGTTTCTGCTCCTTCAACTGCAACCCCAGGCTGACTTGCTGACAAGAAGTAATGAGGGAGCATGTGAGTTCTTGTCCATTTTAGCGACAATAAATCCTCAGCAATTCTGATTTCTAGTCACTGCATACAGCACCATGACAACCTCTCTTCACAAAGGCATGTCTTCTTGGGCTGGAAGCTGTGTCCTTAATAAGATATGTTGAGGTGGATGTCGTTTTTGTCATAAGGGGAAAAGATTCTTTGTCCAGATAGACAACTGCATCATCTTTGACGAAGGCCGTACATGGGAAGCAGAGTCAAACTGAACTTTAGTGCTCTTAATGACATCTGGGAGTTCCTGTTTTCAGCATCAATATGGCTGTCATCATTATCTTTGGCTTTTTAAGCCCTTCAGTCCTTGTGCTAAGCTGCTTATTCTGTGGCCAGGGCTGGAAGGCAATTAGATCAGCAGCCAGTGGGGAATGAAGCCCAAAGCTCTCTGCTGAAAGGTTCAGTTGCTTGAGATCCTTGACAAAAACTGGCAGTGGAGAAATTAACAAGCAGAAAAACAGAGCTCACTGATGCTTTTTCCCCTTACTACTATTAAGTAGCAAATGACATGTAGAGATATCAGCTAGCTTTTACAGATTTGCAAAGCAGTGGTTAGATTCCAACCCAGCAGGGAAGCACCTAGCTTCAGATGTGACATGAGAAAGCCAGCAAGGTACTTCTCACACATCTGTGTTGAGACTGACCAGAATCCCAAACTCTTGTCTCTCCTCATCCACGTAACAGCTACATCAAAGATGTAGGATGAATTGAGGTAGTTTATTTTGCTCACAGGGGTCCCTTGCCTTCCCTCACATACATGCACTCTATACCACACCCTGGAAGTGCTCAAGTGCTGAAAAAGGAAAGCCCAGCAGCAGTTCTAATTTCATTAGTGGAACGGAGCCAGTTTCTCTGTGTTGCTTTCATACCTCTCCTAGTGCATCTAAGATACCCAAGACAGAATCTAGCTGTGTGTGAAACCATATGGATTGCACCACAAAAATGCAGCCAGCTCTGGGATGGTACAAAGCAACACTACATGTCCATTTAGGGTAAACACAAACATGGACTTCACAACTGAAACTGCTGGAAAAATTATGTGGGCACAATGGATGTGCTGTGCCAAATCCGTGATTTGGCCAGGACACCAGAATTTACTCTTCAGTCATGTGACTTTTTACATCTATAATAGTAAGGAATTAATACCAATGCATCTTTTCTGAAAGATGGCACTATCATTTCTGAAATGTATTTTAGCCCTGATAAGATATAAACTGAGAATGTCTCCTTTTTAGTCTTCTATCAAGACAATTAGACAGCTGAGAGTAAGAACAAAAGCTGGCTGCATTTGCCTCTTCTGATGCATTTGTTTTATAAGCTTATCATAATGTTGTTCCTAGTATGGAAAATCTCTGTAGGATTTACCAGGGATGAAGCCATCAAAGTTTTATAGAAATTAAAACCAGTTCTGCATTTTTATGGAATCAACAGAGATATATTCCCTGCCACAGAATTACATAGCATCGAGGTGTTGATGATATTTCTGTCAGGTTGTTACGAGAAATATCAACAAGTTCTCATTCCCCATCACTATCTGTAGGTACTGCTCTGGGAAGAAACAGGGGATAAGACAGATGACAAAGAAGGAGAGATTTGAACACAGGGACATGGTTGTTTGGGATAACACACTGAATAAACATGTGGGTAAAGGTATGTGCTATAAGGTCTCCATGCAGGCTTCACCCTGAAGCTTTTTATTGTCCCCAGTGAACATCTCCTTACAGACGATCCTATGATGCTGGTCTATGAATGAAGTGAAAGAGTCTGTTTCACATGATACTTCGATTTTGCAGAACCCTTGGTAAGAAAGTATTGTGTGGCTCAATTCTCACCTGAGGCAGCCTGCAGTTATCTTTCAAAATCTTTGAAAAACAAAGCTACTTTTTAACTAAAGAATCCAAAGCCACAGGCAAAAATTATTAAACAAACATCAGCACATAGCTTTTCATACACAGACTGGGGTTGTCTACATATCAAATAACTTCCTAAAATTCAGTGTGGACAAACTTTGTTATAAACATGACGTCTTTGATTTGCACTAACTGTGTCCAGGTTCCTGCAAAGAAGAGGTGTCACCCTTCTCTTGCACTCTCCTTGCTGATTATGGAAGGTTATTAGGTCGTGTTTAGGGAGAACAGCTAACTTCTAAGCACTTCCCAATTTCATCGCTGAGGTAAGTCCTGTCTACTGGAAAAAAAATTCCTACAGCCGCATTCATTTCAATCCACCAGACAGGCACTTGGAGCTAGTGTCACAAGGAGGGAGGATTAGGAATGTTGATAGTCAGCATGGCACTGTGAGACTACTGGAGTCCAGTCTCAGGCAAAATTCCCAAACTCAGACTCTGCTTTACACAAACAGGAAGAACTGTGAGGGAAGCACCAGGACTCAGAATACCCCACACAACAGGCTTCTGCAACCCCTCTGGAGGGCTCTGCATTAAAATCCCTATCATAAAATAGATTGAAGAGGTATATGAACCCATATCTCAAACTGCAGGGAAGTGTTCCAACAGCTGGGCTTTTGTGTAAGAGACAGGAAGGCATTTCTTCCTGCTGATTGTTCCTTCAGCACGCTCAGAGCACATCCACAAGGTCAGTCGCAGAAGCTAAGTTAGGCAAGTGGATGCCCAATCACTTACTGAAATCATAAACATAACTGTAAAGTTATGGATAGCTGTGTGCATAGTGGAAATGACAAAAATGTAGTCATCCGGAGACGTCAGAGTTAGGTTGCAAGTAACTGCCAGAAATGGTTAGATTTTAGCAGATGGTTCAATTAGGAACATAACTTCCCCCGTCCTCTTTCTTCTTGTTATATAAGGAATGTTTTTTAATACTTTGCCAGTTGTAGAGTGTGTAGAATAATACTGTAATAAGAATGTCTACTGCTGTGGTCATCATTATAAAATTATGATACATAGCCAGGAAAGCTACCAGCTGTGAGACATAGGTGAACTATTGCTGTTTTATCTCAGTTCTGCATAACATGGGGCTTTTTTGTTTTTTCATACTCAAGAAGAAATATAGTCATACAGTAGAATCACAGATCCATCATAAGAATTAACCCACAGATTTAAGAGGTGGCTACAACATGAAGACAAATGAAATACCACCAACAGGAAGATAAGTTAACATGCCAACTAAATTATTGCTTACAACAATAGATAAGATTCTGCTTTGTTAAGAATTCCCTCATTTCACTTTTCACTTTTTCTTTTCTTTCTCCCAGTACAACAGAAAAACATTTCAGAACATAAAATATAGAGAGTTGGTGTTCTGGGTTTTTTTTTCAATTCTCACTTTCACAAAGCATGGCAGTTGGTCTTCAGCTTACATAAGCCAGAACTGCATGTTCTCCTTTGATCTCCTTCAGAGATCAATGGCCTCACTACAGATGGCCGGATGAGAACAGTAAATGTGCCTGAAAACTTCAGTATAAGCCCTGATTCTAGCTAACCACAATTCACTTGAATGCTGTTTGGTCACCAGTTCCTGGGTCATTTTAACCTTGGACACTTTCAAAGTAATTTTTTTTTTTTTTCAAATAGCTACCCAGCTCAGCTTGTTCCATTCTATTTCCATTTCAGAATCTTCTCAGAATCAGCCCATAAGACTGTCACAAATACTCAGTAGTTGAGATCCAAAACTCATTCCAACCCATTGGAGTTGTCATTCTATTTCTCCCCTACTTCTTTAATTTCTGGTCTGTAATCTCATAGTTGACAGATTCCCATTGCTTAACAAGAACTGCTTCTATTCTTATATTTGCGAATTTTACTGAGCTATCACTTAAGTGAAAATTTCCACTTCAGAGCAAGCAGTTAAATTAAACCCTAGTGTAATTCTCAGCAAGTTTGGAAAAGTAGACACATGGTCTAAATACACAGGCTCCAAGGTTCTCATGGGCTAGCTCTGCATTACCAGATAGACACTTGGTCATGCTGCAGTGAGATAAAATAATGTTAATGAAAAAAGGAAGGTTTATTTGTAGAATCATTTCTTAAAAATAGTAACCTTTATGCCTCATTATTTTCTTAATAATTATTAGATGCAACATGAAAGGAATGCAAAATAAAGAAATGGAGAAAAGTGCCCCATGATTTTCCTGATTTGAATGCATGACATTCACCCATCCTACTGTGCAAACTGACAACAAAGTCCATTCGTACCAGTATATGTTCCTTTCAAAGCACCTCTCTGGTACCCACACAGCAAAGAACACAAATCACTTTTTTGCTTTTGTTCCCTCTTGTCCTCCCTATAGATTTTTGAGAGGATGACATTCACAGCATCGTTTCTTTATACGTTATATTAATAATTGTATACCTCCTTTATTACTGGTTTTGGCTGGGATAGAGTTAACTTTCTTCATAGTGGCTAGTATGGGGCTATGTTTTTGTTTTGGATTTGTGCTGAAAACAGTGTTGATGCACAGGGATGTTTTAGTTACTGCTGAGCAGTGCTTACACAGAGTCAAAGCCTTTTCTGCTTCTCACACCACCCCACCAGCGAGTAGGCTGGGGGTGCACAAGAAGTTGGGAGGGGACACAGCTGGGACAGCTGACCCCAACTGACCAAAGGGATATTCCATACCATATGATGTCATGCTCAGTATACAAACTAGGGGGAAAGCTGGCTGGGGGACCGCTGCTTGGGGACAGGCTGGGCATCGGTCAGAGGGTGGTGAGCAATTGTTTTCATTTGCATCACTTGTCTTTCTTGTTTGTTGTTGTTATTTTCCTTTTCATTAAAATTTTTATTATTATTATCATTATTATTATTATTTCGTTTTACTTAATTTCATCCCCCAATTTACTTATCTCAGCCCATGAGCTTTCTCACTTTTACTTTTCCTATTCTCTCCCCCATCCCACTGGGGCAGGGGAGGAGTGAGCGAGTGGTTGTGTGGTGCTTAGTTACCAGCTGGGCTTAAACCACGACAGTCCTTTTTGGCGCTTAACGTGGGGGTCCAAAGGTTTGAGATAATAACAGATTCAACAGAGCATATTAGAAGGGGTTTCTATCTGTTAAAAGTTACAGGTCACGATATTGATTCATCTGTTCTCAACATTAGCTTATTTGATCTGCACCACGCTCTTTTTTTTGCTGTACCTGTTAAAGATTGGTGTTGGCTTTTTCAGTTTGCTCTGCTCTGTAGTGATTAGTGATGTTTTGCCTGGAAGATTTGTTATTAAAACACTGACCTTGAGCTTCATCTGGTATTTGGTCTCTGTACTGAAGCCATTACTGTACTTCGGGTACCATCTCATGGAGACATTTAACAATTATACTTCTTCCTCTGAGAGGTTTTTTGTGGAGGAAATACAGAAAAACACCCTTGCTACCTTCTTCTGTGATGTTGTCTCCCTCGTTACAATGACTTCTCAGTATCTTGAACATCCTTGGGTAGTTAAAATACTTCTATTGGTATTTCTTAGAAATATTGCTTCAGTTTTGTCTAAGGTTAAGAAGCAATTTAGGAATATGACCCAGGCTCCACGAGAGTATGGTCATGGGTAGCACGGCATGTGGGAGAATACAGGCAGGTATCTAGAGAACTTCTCACCTCCAATGGTCTGGAACTTCACTCCTGAACAACTACAGGATCCTGATGAAGTGGTAGAATGTTTGAAAAATAAATGCCGTGGCTACTCTAAAGAGGCACAACTTACAGCACTGTGCTGGGCCCTGGCCAATATCTACCAAACACTGCTCGATATCATGCAGCATCCTCAGGGAGAAGAGAGGGAAAACAAACCAACAGACACTGTGGCCAAACCAGGCACTGTATCAGTTGCCCCTATAACTAAAAAGAAACAGTGGAAGCGGAAGTGAACTCGTTTAGTAAGGGATGAAGAAGCTTCTCCTCAGAGGGAGCAGGAGAAAGAATCAGAAGAGGCAGCCTGTTCTGTGGCAGAGCAGTCACAAGAACAGGAGGAGGAAGAGACCAAAATGAGACAGAAACCACTTGATCCCTATCCCTAAGTGAGCTGTGAGATATGTGAGAAGATTTTAGCCGTCAACCAGCTGAGTTAATTCTCAGCTGGTTACTTCAATGCTGGGATATTGGGGCCTGTAGTCAGGAATTAGAGGGTAAGGAAGCCCGGCAGCTGGGATCCCTTGCTAAGGATAAGGCCATTGACAAAGAGATTGGAAAAAAGGCAGGAGTCCTCAGTCTTTGGCAGTGACTCCTGTCAAGTGTGAAGGACAGGTATCCCTTCAAGGAAGAACTTGCAAATTCTTGAAGGAAATGGACCAACATTGAGAGGGGCATCCAGTATCTGAGGGAATTAGCCATGTTGGAGGTGATCTATAATGTGAAGGCATCCAAAGACCCAGATGAAATCCGGTGCACACGGTCCATGTGGCGAAAGTTTGTACGAAATGCAGCGACGTCATACACCCACACCCTGGCAATAATGAGCTGGACAGACGGTGAGGCACCAACTACAGATGAACTGGCCAGACAACTCCGAGAATACAAAGATAATCTTGCTCCCTCCATGTGTGCTTGTGTCTCAGCTGTGGACAGACACAGGCTGACCCAAAAAATCTTTGAGCAAGCTGAGAAGGGTAGGTTTTCCTCATGCACTCCAACCAAGGCCTCAGCTATTAAGAGTCAGCTTTTTCCTGTTCAAGCGAAAGGGTATGGGTGGCGCATACCACATGCAACCCTGTGGTTCTTCCTGCGTGACCAGGGGGAGGACATGAGGAAGTGGGATGGTCAACCTACCTGGAGACTAGAAGCTCGGGTGCAGGAACTGCAAGGAAAAAAAACAGCCAAAAGGCATCCATCCAGGAAAATTACTGCTCCAGTGTCTGTTGGGCAAAGTAGAAGGGCTGACTGTATGATTGGTCCTGATGAAGGGACTTCTGTTTTGCACTTACAAAAATCAAGTAATGAAGACTCAGACCAGGAATAGAGGGGCCCTGCTTTCAGTCAGGTGGACGAAAGGGACAACTGGGTTTACTGGACTGTGTGGATTCGATGGTCTGGCACACCAGCCCCACAGGAGTATAAAGCTCTAGTGGACACTGGAGCACACTGTACTCTAATTCCATCAGATTACAAGGGGGCAGAATCCATCTGTATTTCTGGAGTGGAAGGGGGATCCCAAGAACTGTCTGTGTTGGAGGCTGAAGTAAGCCTAACTGGGAACGAGTGGCAAAAGCACCCTATTGTGACCAGTCCAGAGGCTCCATGCATCCTTGGCATTGACTATCTCATAATAAACCTTTTCGCGGGGTTGTTTTTGCTCAAGGACCTGGGTGCACTTGGTGGATAATGCAGAAGGATGGGGGAGTCCAGTGCATACCTCAAGGTGATTAAATTCTGGGTGAAACTAATCCATGATTTGAGTTACATGTTATAGGAATTACTATAGCAGGAACCACCTGAACCAATGGAGAACAAGCCTTAAAAGAAGCAATGCAAGTGCAGCAGTGACCTGACCTGAGCTGCCTGTGGTGCCCAATAACTCCATGCAATACAACACCTCTTCTGTCCTGAGTGACCACCATAACAGATGGAGCTGAAAGTCATGGACTAAATGAACTCAATGGGCATTTTGTGGACATTTGTGGATATTTATGGACATTTTACAGACATTTCACAGGGGTCATCCATAGACTAAGGGAATGATATCTGTGTACTATACCAAAGGATGGGAAGGGTGATAATAGGTAATGAGAATGTATTGGACAGTGTGCTACCTGAGTATGACATAAATGGTATGGAATAAGGGGTGGAGTAAAGGACTGTCATGGTTTAAGCCCAGCTGGTAACTAAGCACCACACAACCACTTGCTCACTCCTCCCCTGCCCCAGTAGGATGGGGGAGAGAATTGGAAAAGTAAAAGTGAGAAAGCTCATGGGTTGAGATAAGAACAGTTTAATAAATGAAATTAAGTAAAACAAAATAATAATAATGATAATAATAATAATAAAAATTTTAATGAAAAGGAAAATAACAACAACAAACAAGAAAGACAAGTGATGCAAATGAAAACTATTGCTCACCACCCTCCGACTGATGCCCAGCCTGTCCCCAAGCAGCGGTCCCCCAGCCAGCTTTCCCCCTAGTTTGTATACTGAGCATGACATCATATGGTATGGAATATCCCTTTGGTCAGTTGGGGTCAGCTGTCCCAGCTGTGTCCCCTCCCAACTTCTTGTGCACCCCCAGCCTACTCGCTGGTGGGGTGGTGTGAGAAGCAGAAAAGGCTTTGACTCTGTGTAAGCACTGCTCAGCAGTAACTAAAACATCCCTGTGCATCAACACTGTTTTCAGCACAAATCCAAAACAAAAACATAGCCCCATACTAGCCACTATGAAGAAAATTAACTCTATCACAGCCAAAACCAGCACAATTACTCAAACCTAAAGAAAACAAAAGAAACAAAAAAACCCCAGGAAAATCTGACTCCTATTTCTTATACCAGAGATAATCAGGATTTGCTCTTCTGAGGATAGGAAGGTTGCAACAGTATAAATCAATGAAATAAGTACTGACATCTTTCAGGGCATCTGAAAGAGAATAACTTTAAAGCTGTGCATATATTTTGAGACAAGAAATGGTTCTCTTACAGCAGAATTTGCTGAGAGTATTTTCACCTTGGCATGACTTTCCTCCACCATATCTTCTGTATTTCCCTTTATACAAAGATTGATATCAGATCAGTGGATTCAGAGGATAAGCATGATATACTCAAGAACTCAGTAGGTGTTTTCCTCTACAGTGGCTTTTTTATATACAACAGCTCAGCAATGCTGTTTGCATGATTTCTGCACGCAGTCACTAATAGATGCAATCTACCTGTATACCCTGTAAGTATTCAGGAGTGGCTTTTGCATTTAGATAGACCTTGTTCATATCAGTGTTGTTGTATAATATTCGGAATTATGCAGAGATAAATCCTCACATGGTAGAAATCAGATTAGTTTTGACAGGTTACACCAGACAAGGACCCAGGCCAAAGTGTATTGTATCCTACATGCAGCAAACCTCCAAAGCTCTGTGTGAGTCATTGCAATTTAAAAATCTCAGTTTCTAAAAGAAGGTATTGTTTTTACAGGAACTCAGCATTAACCAATGAAACTTGCCCAGCACAGTAGGAAATATCCAAGCTGCAACGAGTTTTAAAACTTGCTAAAGCAGACATGGGTCACCCCACACTTGCCTGGTAGTTAATCTACATAATATGTGTGTTCTCCCAACACAACTGTCTGGATCCATCCACACTACAGCTGTATTCTGTCTGGATGGAGTTGCTTCACAACCCAGTAAAACAGGTGTCTCCCGAGTAGCTGTACCTGGTCCATCTGGCAGTAATTTAGCAATTATGCTTTTATTATTAGCACTCTATAATCAGCTCATTGTGTGATTGCCAGTCTGTCCCACCTGCCATTTTCGTGTGTGTGTGTTTGCATGTTTTCATGTTTTCAATATGAAACCAGTCTTTTGTGCCTTATGACTAGCATGCACAACTGAGACTTAAGAGAATGGAGGCACACTCAATGGGCCAAACAGCTGGCTTTGTGTTGCCTTCATAGAAAATGTCTAATTACAGCAAAGTACACACGCCACCATTGATGGCAACACATTTGTATTAAAATGCCTTTGTTCTGAGTAGAGTCCTATCATTTGTCTAAATGACTATTATTTTCCCTTTCTCCTCAGAGCTTTTATTAAATCTCCGAGCAATTTCAAGTCATTAGCCTACAGATACAGGCTTTATTCAACAGGAATGCATTACTAGGAAAATGGCTGTCTGCCTAGCTGTGTCTGGCACTATCTAGTCATGTCAGGAGTCCCAGATATAAGGGGCATAGCTCATCTCGTTTTGATTGATGCTCCACTTCCCTAGTGTTGCTGCCAAGCGAGGTTGTAATTCATGCCCGGATGATTCTGCTGTCACTTATTTCTGCATACAGTGTCTGTCTTTTTCTGGGTGCATTTTAATATCTGGAGTTTATTTCCGTTACTGCCAAAATCTGCTTGATGCTGGAGAGACTGCTTCCCAATACAAACAAATTGGGAGAAATGTCTAGGTGGAGAAGGATCAGTGTGACGAAGAAACTGGTGCAGCTGGCCCTTATACATGCCTCTGCTCTTCATCCCGTGATTGGTGGGGAACAGGGCACATCTGCAGTCATTTCTTATCCAGGCTGTGCTCTTGTCAACCTACCTTGACAGATAAGATCCATCACATCATCTGTATTCTTTTTGTCTACTTAAATTAAGCTATTTGGGCTAAGGACCGCTTTTACCTGCCTGTATATACTGTACCAGATGTAGTAAGGCAAGTATAATGACACTGCTAAAATGCAAATATTCACTAACATTTTATCTCATCAGTGATCTAGAATATTTGGAAAAACTACTGCAGCTGGATTGAATTTCTAGCTTGCAGGGTCAAATATCAATGCCTCCAAGAGACGTTAGAATTAGTTTTGAGAAAGCCAGGAAATACTTTCACACTGGGGACAAAAGCTCCTCCAGAATAAACTGAAGAATGCAGCTAGAATTCCTCTTCCGGCAATGCAGAGTATGGATACGTGGGCAGGATGCTGCCAGAACCTAGGATTAGGGTTTGTTTCAAGGGAAGGGGTTAGGTGAAGGGAAATCAAGACTGAGAGGAAGAGGGGGCTCAAAAGGGTTTGCAGAAGTAAATGAGGGCATATCAGTAGAATTATCCTGCTAGCAATAATTTGGGAATGCACACAACCTCAGTGGCAGCTGGGGATTACATCTCCAACAAGGGTTAGGGTTTGGAGAATGAGAAAGCCAGGACAGATGATAGCACAGCGTTTGAATAGCCGGGAAGGGTAAGGCTTAAGCAAGAACCCTTTGAAGCCTCTGGACTATTTTTTTTTTCGTCCTAGGTAGGAAACCTAGCAGTAGCCTGTAGCCTGCTGTGGCAGATTGCACTCTCAGTATAGCTCCAGGCTTTTTCCTTGTCAGAACCTCCAATGTTACTTTAACCCTTCCTATGAACTGGGACATAGCCCAGGACTACTGCCAAACACCTGTACTACTTAATGTTTGGAAGGGACATGTCATGGTTTCGTGGGTGTAGGGATAGGTTCAGACTAGGGTCAGCATTCAGCAGAAGTGAGAGCTGGGAGAGACAACCAGATCTGCTTCCCAGCTTAGTGGAGGTCTGATGTAATGATTCTCTGCTGTACTTTGAAGGATTTAGGGGAGACTGCCCTCTCTTAAATATCAGTTTATTTTAGGATTATGCTTCTGAGAAGACAGGCAGGACCTGTGGTAAAAGGAAACTACGACTGTTTTTTCAGTTCTCCTCCAAACATCATTCTTTCTAGGGCTTTTAAGATCTATACACCTCACTCTCAGACAAGGGATTAGGGCGCTGAGAAGCACCTAAACAGGAGACAGAGTAAAAGTAGAGTTCAAAAGAGCCCATCAAGGTGATATTTGGGTCTTGGGCTCAGACACCTCTCACAACTGTACACTGTCCAGGCACGTGAAGACAGTCGGGCCTGAATCCCTGATTCTTTGCCAGGTTCAGGTAATAGTGAGGGTTCTAAAAAAGGGAAATCCCTGGGCAACACTAGGAACACAGTTGGTTGAAAAGGGGCTGGCAAAGTGAAGGACTGCAACAGGAATTCACCTCCCAGCAATATGTGCTCTCAGGACCTAGAGGAATTTCCAGCCCTGTTTCAGCTGAGGGCTGAGGTTCACATTAGGATCAGTTCTCTGTAGGAGAGACAGCAAGAGCAACATTCAAAAAGTGCCTGCTAACTAAATGAAGAGCTTGTTAATGTCTCTTCCAGCCAGAATACTCAGGTATTGTGTCAAGGAGTAGTCTGCCATGTCCCAGTCTCCATCCACTGGAGAATTTTTGTCTACACACTGATACTTGAGCTATTGCTGTCTAACCCTTCTAGCCCCAGACTACTTCTTTGCTTAGTTCCATCTTCCTACAATGCAGTTACCAAAATTATATTTTCTTTTAACTGCTGCAAATGGCAAGCCACCCTGCTCTTCAAGGGCCTTCACATCTTTCTTCCAGTTTATTTACCTACCCTGCTTACCCTCAGGCTTTGCAGAGCTCTCTCACACTTCTGCTACTTCTCTTATGCACCCAAATTCTCTGCCCTTTCCTCAGCTTATTTTCATAGTCTGCAGATATTCTCATCATCCTATCTTTGCTCACTTTCATTCACAACTTCTTACTCCACAAGACAGACCTCCTGTCTAAAGAAACTGCTAGCAACATTTTTCTGGTCCTGAAAGAGTGTGAGGTTTTATGGTGTGTCAGAGCTCTAATTCAAAGCACCCTGCTTGCTCACCATTGCTACTCAGAACAACATGCACCAGAAGAAAATTTACTACTGATATATTCCACTAGTTTTCATTAGTCATACATCCATCTCTGCAAATGCAATAGATAACTTAATTAGTTATGTTATATTTACTTCCCTCCCCCTAAAAATGATAATTGAAAAAAGGCATGCACTGAAACACATCAAAAAATATTTGTATTTAATTTTCTGCGAGAGACTTGGATTTATAAACAAAGCTGGTTTCCTTTCTCAGTCCTGAATTTATCTGCTGTTCTTCCTGGACCTGCAAATAATGGGATGGGCAAGTGGACAAAGAGTGGCTGGACCTCAGAAGTCCAAGGCTGAGATTTGTGCATTGTCATAGATGTCCTGTGTGACCTTTCATCCTCACAGATGAAATGGAGAAAGCAAGACCATACTTCTCTCACAGATATGGTATGGGACACTCAAGCACAAGTGCAAGAGGGGCCACAAAAGCACTTAATAGAATGGTAAATTAAGGAAAAACATATTGATCCATCCTTTCCTTTGACCTATGTTACAAGATTAAAGCAGATAGCTTTCATAAATTTAAAGACAAGGTAAGACATACATAGGAATAAGTTTTGCATCTGTAGTGACACTAGCTAGAATGAGATTATAATGGCTGTAAATCATAGATACTCCAAAATTAGAGATACAAAATACTATTTTATAGGTCATCCAGTCCACCCAACAGCAGGATTTCCCATGGAAACTATTCTCCAATATCTTTATCCAGGCTACTTCTAGAGTCTTTTCGGCTTGAGGCAGAAGGTGATCTCCAGATGAGGTCATAAATAATTTTTTCCCTGTAGCACAATACAATTTCCTGAGCATGTCTGAATCAATTTATTAACTGCCAACAAGAGACTCTGCCATTTTTTTCCCACCAATTTGAAGCAGATGGCCCCATCTGAAAGCTAGTGACCTGAAGATATGCATTTTTTTCCACTCACAGGTCAACTACTCATCAGTGACCTTGAAGAGAAAAACATCCAGATGCTGAAAGAATTTGCTTTGCTAAAGGAAAAACAAAAACATTTCAAGTGACTGGTTCAAACTATCATTCTAAAATTACCCTGTGAACAAATTAAGCACTTAGCAGTGAAACAATGCTCCATGTCATCATTCGTTACAAGGGATTTCAGCCCACAAGCCATCTGTAGCCTTATGTGACAGTTAACTCAGACTGTAGCCTGCTTCTGGATTCCTTTTCAGAGGTCTCAGTCTGAGCCAACAGCAGTTTGCAAAGGAGGATGGATTTTTCTGAAGGCAAGAGGTTACCTTCCCCCAAGTACCTTTTTCTACAACATTTTAGGTGTCTGTGTGATCATACAATGCAAGAATGACTGAGGTGACTAAGAGGTAAAAGAGCTCCCAGGCATAGACTGTTCTTGCATTTCATTGTCTACTCCCTGTCCTAGTCCCAAGAGCAATCAAGAACAGTTGCAGCTGTGAGTGGGCTGTACGAATTACTTTACTCATGGCATCCTACACATGGAAACCATCTTTCCAGGTCACTACTCAAGCCCTGCTAGCTGTAGATAGGCCTAAATACCATAGCTGATCTGCACGTGAGCAGTACAACTGGCACTTCTCTCAATTTATTTTCTCCAAAATGCAAGGCAAGTATTATAAAAAAATCAGGTGCAGTTTTCCTCATTCTATTCATGAGGATGATATTTTTTCCTTGACACCCCTGCCTGAAACTCATTTGTGTTGTTTTACCATCTTGTGCTGAACCCCTCTGCAGTGCTGATGGACTTCACTTTCATATCTCTATTTTCCATTTGCTGTGCATGGTGTTATCGCTGAAGAGCTGGGGGGTTTTTTTGCTTCTGATTTATTCTAGGCTACTGGTGCAGATTCTCAGCTTCCTGAAAAACCCAAGAGCACATGGCAGTCTCTCACTGCACTATTTGGTTCCAGCTGGTCTGATTTCCAGTGCATTTCATCCAACTGTTTGTTGGAAAATACATTACCAGAGGGCATAAGAAAAGACCTTCTCATGAGAACACATAAAAGATGGGAAAGAAGAAGTAGCTATAAATGGTTAATTTTCACAATGGAAAGATGCCAAAAGTGGTCCTAATGTTTTTCAAGGTATTCGTATATGATGTGGCACGAAGTTATTCAGAGCAGTGAAAATTAGAATTGACATCTAAGAGTTGCAGAAGGCTCTTAACTAAGTAACTGAGCAATAAAGCATCAGATAAAATTCAGTGTCAATAAATGCAAACTGAGGCACATGGAGAACAACTTTAATTAGACATGTAAAATCTCAGCCTGTAAGTTAACTCTTACTTCTCAAAAAATGATCCTGGAATTCAATGAAAGCATCAGTTCAGTGCTCAGCATCAGCCAAAGAGGGTAACAGATTATGAGAAAGAGGTGAGAGAGAAATACTGGGGGGAAAAAAAAGAGAAAGTGCATTATGCCATGCTATAATGCCTTGGAGCAGTTAAATGAGTTCAATGGAAAATAAGGAGCAGATTTCAGATGAGAAAACGTTAGAAGATAAAGGATCTTAATAATGGAGATGAGACAGAAGAAAAGAAAGGGATATTACAGGCAACAACAAAATCGTTATTAACGTGGAGAAGGTGAACAGGGAACAATTTTTTGTCATTTCACATAACACAAGAGCTACAGGGAACCCCGTACAATGACTGAGCCAGAGTCTTAAACTAAAGTCAATATTCTCTTCACATGCCATTGCTTCAGGTCAGTACAGGGGTCAAAAGTATAAATGGTTAAAAAAGTAACTAGATTTATTCATGCAAGAAAATTCTTCGAGGGATCTTAAACACAAAAATGAGATTATAGCACCTGTCTCAGGAAATCCTTACACCACAGATCTCCAGAATCTGGGAATAAGAATGGGAGAAAATACAATTTTGTACTGTTTTGTTCATATACTTTTTCCTATTCAATGTCTGCTGGACACCATGAAGAAAAGCATACTGAGCTAAACAGACTGTTAAATGACTTGATATGGTTCATTTACTAGTATAGCTATTCTTAGGTCTGAACACCTTAAATCTCATTCACCCCATCATGATTTCATGCTTAGCAGAGGAGGTTTATCAGTCAAGGGCTCTCATGCTAAGGCAGAATGCCTTTTTGTGGTCCATCATGCACTGTGGACCAGGAGTTCAGCCTACATAAATCCAGGGGTGTGAAGTTATATACAATATTCTTGAATTAAGGCTTGGTACAGATTAAGTGGCATCTCCTCACGGAAAACAAATTGTTTTGGAATAGGTCTTTGACCAGCTCTGATATTTTGGGCTTTATCATTTAATCAACCTGTTTTGTTTAGCAGTTTCATAAAGTAATTGAAGTTCTTGGTTTCCATGGTAATGTGATGCTCCTCTGAAATCAGTTATATGCTCTTGAAAGAACATTGCCTTCTCCCAGTGTTCTAAAGACTAATGTTATATGCAACTTTATGTAAAGTACCACTGTTTAAACATGTAAAATATACCTTATAGGGTTTTGTAAAATGGCAAGTATTCTTCACAGTCTAACAATATATCTCACTCTCACTAAATAACACTCTCCACGTTAGAATTCTTATTGTCTGTTCAAGTAAGGAAGTACTATTCTGCACCATCAAAAGCAGTAAAATCTGACTTAGATTAAATATTAATGGCACTTTACAAAATAACAGAAAGTAAGGATATAGATCACTAAGTACATATTTCATTTCACATTTCATTTCACACCAGCCAGAGAACTTCACAGTACCACTTCCTCCATCTGCTATTATCAGACACTGGGGAGAGAAACACATTGTGTTGCTGACCTTAGAGGCTGCAATTTACCCACTCACTTTTCTTGCAGCATTCCCCATTACAGGTCGGTCACTGATTTACTAAAGCAGTGCTAACTTTCTCACTAGCAGGCACTGTCTTCAAACAAGCTGATTAATCATGAGTGCAATATGCCCCTCAGTGCTAGTACTTGACCTCTTATTTGTTCTTTTCCTCCTGTATCTGGACTGATTTATGCTCATAAAATTACTTTGGGTCTTTTCTATGGCCTTTTTCTATCCTCCAGGTTCGTACATTTCCATTGCATGATTGCTTCCTTACATAATGCAATAGTAATCAGTAATTGATGACTTAATATTTCCCTTTCCTAGCTAATTAGCTTCCTGATCACAGTGCTGCCATCAGGAATGTTCAGGTGCTATAGATTATGGCACCGACCAGGGCTCTGAGCCGGGAAATATCCAAAGCTTTTAGTGCTGGAAGGTGTCATATTTGCTGGAGGTGTTCTTTTCCAGATGTGATAGGAAGCCAAGGTTTGTGCTACACTGAGTTGCTAGAAGATGATGGTGTCTTCATATATGTTATCTTCTAACTCTGTTTTACTTGCAAAATTTCATTTGCAGGTTTGGGTAAATAGGCCTGACATTTGAATCTAATACATTATATTCTTCCTTACCTAAGCTAGTATGGAGAATTAGTATGTGGTACAAACTTATACTCTGCGCTACAGAAAGGATTCAGTGGAAGCTAAAGTGATTTTTGTTCAGGGAGTTTGCAATCTATGTCAAATGTTCTGTGATCTTTGGCTGACAGGTACTCAATTTTAGGCACTGCTAATATATTACAAAATTTAGACAATGAATATGAGTAAAACAAGAAGGAATCTAGAAAAAGTCCTTGTTAGTGACCCTCGTAGAAGCTGTGGCAGAGAGGAGACCCATGTTAATGTTACTGGTACAAATTTTGTGACTTCATCTAGCAACTTCAAACACTGTGTTCATGAACTTGCCCCACCCTTCATACCTATTTATGTCCATATATGTACATTTAGATTAAGTTAAAGAAAGAAAAAGTCAAGTGGCATATTATAGAAATAGACTGCTGAACCTGGATTTTCCTGAACAGAGAACAAGTTTCTACAATTAATATTTATGTGTAGGTCTTATGTATCACAAACGTATATTCTAATGCAGCCAGAGGAAAGATTTTGTCAGGAGCACCACTGGAGACAAAAGTAAGAACTTTGTTGACTACTAATGTATTGCTATAGGACTGGCATTCACCATATTTTCCAAGTAAGTTATTAGATTGATCTATATATTTCCAAGAATTTCCCATTTACCCCGTCTGACGGACACTCATTCCCTTTGATGGACCACTGACAGCAGAAGAGATGTCTTCAAAATTCAGGATTGAAACTGATCATTGTAAAACTGTCCCTGTTGGTACAGGGATTGTGTCAGGCTTGGCCTTAATACTGGGCAAAATTCATTTCCTTGGGTATTGCTGCATCAATTTTTGTGTGTGTTGGCTTTCATTTACAAACAGAACCTGTCACTAATAAAATGTCTACAATCTAAACTGATATAATTATTCTATTTTTGATCAATGGTAACTTTTCCCTAAATATAAAGATCCTACTTCTAAAACCCTTAATTACCATGACAGCTTTGATAATACTAATATTGATGGATTATCTGGAAAATCATGGTCATTTATCTCCAAAAGACACCCTAATACAAATGATTATGGCATTAGAAAGAAGTTTTTTTCCCATGAGAGTTGGTCAATATCCTTAATAACTTTCTTTGTAAACTATTGTTCAGAAAACTTTAAGCAAAATAGCTTGGAAAAGTAGAAAACTACATGAAGGAGACTGTACTCCATCTTCTACTTGGAGGAATAAAATAGACATGGTAAGCAGCAATTTATATTTTAGAGGTAGCATTTCCTATAATAACTAGTGGACTATTTCATTCATCATAAAATATTTCATTATGCACTCAGGAAAAAAAACCTGAAAAAAATCAGCAAAAAGTCAGTCGTGTCCTGGCAAACACAGTGCATCTACACTTCCAAACACAATGCATTTGAAATTCCTGATTGCATATATTTTCTCTCTCTCTCTCTTTCATTCCTAAACAATCTACAAGATATCAAAGGAGGTCAAGATAATGGCAACAAAAGGTGCCTTTATTTAGGGAGAGGTTGCATATCATTACTTGCACACAAAATTAAATACCAGCCAGGAATAAACTGACTTTTAGGAGGTTCAGTTTCATACAGTGAAAACCTGTAACTCACCAAGCTAAATCTGATGAAAGAAAGAATTTAGACAGAGAATAACAACTGGGAACTGTTTCAAATGCTGGAAGATCCCAAAGGCACAACCAGGCAAAGCAGATAAAAATCAGTAAAAAGAAAAAGGAAAAAAAAAAAAGCAGCTGATGATAAACAGTCACAAATAAATGTATTTATGTTTTTGCAAATTATTGTATGAGTGTGTGTAATAACAGAAGAAAAATGTTAACTAGACAGTTAAAAGTATGTATTTGAAGATAAAATTTGTATAATTAAGCATATACTGAAGTCTGTGAATGGTATAAAATATCCAAAAATTGATTACAAGGTGAACTTAATAACGAGCAGAGTTTGAAGTGCTTCTTGCCAAATGGCCGAAGTTTTGTCTGAAAACAGAGTTTCAAAGTCTCAGAAACTCAGAACTCAGTTTTCTCAACAGGCAACAGATGACAGAAGAGAGAAACCTCACTTTCACTTAAGAAGTGCTAAGTGCTTTTTTTTATTTATCCTTCTATTCAATTTCAGTTGTAGTTATATGTGAGCACTCAATCCAAGGTGTTTCTCTAAAACAAGCTCATCTATAATGTCTTCTTTGCTTTCGAGTGTAAATCTACAATCTATATCACCTTTTGTCTGGGAAAAATTGGATCTTAATTTTATTAATAGCATTCACTCTCCACTCTATACATAAGAACTTGAAACCTCTCACAATGTCACAAATCCTGTTAGTACACATTTCTCTCACAACATTAGAGAAGTCTCTATTCAAATCCAACCCTTAGTATCTGTAGCAGTTCCCAGAATGAGTGATGACAGTAGCTGTCTTCCAGCTTAAACAATTCTGTGAAATGAAACAAGGAGAGGGTCCAAGATAATCCCATCTAGATTCAAACACTGTCTGCCAGACTTGTGCTTATAGGGTCTCAGTTCACACTTTACATTTTTGCAGCATAAAGCTGTGATCTCTTTCTCTTATACACTTTGGAATTGCACACAATAAAGTTTTAAGGTATAGACTGAGGGGATCCGTGTTCCTCTCTCCTCAGGGCTGTGTAGCCAGAGCATGGATTGCAAAGTGATCAGACTATGAGCATGGATTTTGTGTGCAGGACCTCAAGATTCTTCAGGTCATGTATGAACCCAAATGTGAAAACTTCAGCTCTTGGACAATTATCCATTGCCCAGCTGCATGTGAAACATGGGATGCTGGAGGAGAAGAGCAGGTATAAAATGTATAAAATTGTACTGCAATTGAGATTGTATTACTCCTCTTCCTACCGGATGTTCTTTCACTCACAGGAGCACCGCTATAAGGCCTCTAAAACAGAGAGATGACATACAGCTGGTCTATCACATGAGGCAGCTACAAGTAGAGCTCACACCTCTGAATTCTAAAAGTGCACATTTTTGCAGAATATTTTTTGCACATTTTAGCATATTAGCTCAACGCATAGACTTCATACCGCCTTTTTCCGACATGTGGATTTCACATGTCTTTTTTTGTCTATCTTACTTAAAAAGGAAGGTGTTGAACATCATCATTTGTTACTGTAAATACATTTTAGCAATAGAAAATAATGGGAATGAATACTGTAGAAATAGTATTAGAAATAGTATCCAGTCAGTGAATATAATTCCTCTAATAGGGAATGAAATTACCTACTTAATAAGACTCTCTCTGTCTGTAACTACTGATCTGAATCTAGCTTCAGTTAATTACTTCCCAGTACTCTTGTTTCGTTTGTCCTGCTGGCAAATCCTCAGTCATAGCAGAGTTAATTTGGAGGCTCCAAAGCAGCTCAGTCAAGGGATAGGACCTGCCACAACATATTCAACACTGGACTGGAGTCTTTCTAGCTGAAACTGGTAGTGCTGACCAACAGTGCCTTTTCACCTCCACTCTGAAGTAGATCAAAAAACATGGAAAGGGAATATCGGTAGATTTTGTGAATGGAATAATACTTTTCCCACTTTGGAGCTTTATTTAAAGTTATCCAAAAGAGGGTAGAGGCAGAAAAGTGCAATCTGAACAGAAGGTTGTACTGAGCTCACAGCAGAGACACAACTGCCACAAAACTATTCCTGAGAAATATATCATGCAAATAAAATAAAACAGGCTCATCTGCCCATAACCCTTGGCACAGACAATCAGTACAATGTTTTCCATTTTAAGTCCATTCATCTATGAAAATAACAGATGCTGTAGTCTTAACTTCTAATCATGCTTTGCACCCATTGTCAGTGCAGTTTCCGATGTTGTCCATCTCTTCAGGTTTAAAGAGGGACAGAAAGAGGTTGGAACAACCAGACACCAGCACATTCTCTCATCATGGGACGGAGTGAACAGTTCCCGCCTTCTGTGATCATGAAACTATGGTCTTGTGTCCCAAATCCAGTTTTACAGACTCAGTTGTCTTTTCACAGTAAATCTCAGAGGACCTTAGTGACATCAGCTCCTCACCCCTCCTTTGGATAGTCCCCTCGAGAAGCTTGATGGCATGTGTAACACAATCCCTGCTGCTCATCCCATCATCCACTTTAAACATAGGAAGATAGGAGAACCCAGACAGAAGGAAAACATGAATAACATGAAACTATGTGTATTAGACTGCAAAAACACTTTAAATTGCATTCATCTCTGAAAGCAGATTTCTATAGAAAACAAGGAGCTACAACAGCAGCCAAGAAAACTGAGTTTGGGATAAGTTGTGTGTACTCTGTGCCTCACAGCATAGCAGCTGGAGGTACCCAGGGTGGGGAGCAGCTCAGGACCTGATTAATCCACAACCTGAATGAAAAGTGACAGAATCATGGTTAGCAACCTGTGCACCGTGGTGCAGGATTCAAGATAGGTAACAAGACGAACTAGCAGACATACGACTATTGTGAATGCATTCTGGCTTCATGTCCTGACTCAAAGAAAAGGAAAAAAGTTGTTAATACCTATTGCAAAACTGCTTCTACCAAAAGCATATATACTTTGAAATCAGACTGTTTTGTGACTGAGGCTGACTGGAAGCAGCAGAGGTTCCTCAGAATTGTTTATTCTTGGGGAAGAAGCAAAAAGCCTACTATAAAAGTGCCTACCCCTCTTTCATCCTATCTGTGGAGTACAAGGGATAGACCCCTTTCTCACTTCCCACTGCAAACCTAAGATAGCAGAAGGAGCCTCTTTCAAGTGGCTAAACCTTGCCATGCCATCACATCTCTTTGTACATCTCTGAGTTTCCTTTTGTGTACATGTATGAACAAAACGTTACACATGCAAATGTTTATGGAAAGGAAGATAAAGAAAACATTTGTGCTCAGCCAACTCAAAGTTGTTTTATACTTGAATGGACTATTTATGCAATATTTTCCCACTTTCCTCTGAGCTCCAACTTTTACGCAAAGCAATGTGCCAAGTACTTCAAATTATATGTATCCATCTGAACATTTCTAGCAGTATAACCACTGAATGCCTCCTATGACAGTCAGGATGGAGAAGATGAATGAATTCATCACATCTCCATCATTAATTTCAGTGTTTTCAATGCAGCCAGACAGCTATTTGCCGGTGGTGGCAGCATCTCCGTGATGTGTTACTTTCTCTGACTTAATATTTTTCTTAACAGAAACATTAGAGGGAACCGAGCAGAGATGTGGAGCTGTTAAAGCAGAATGAAATGATGTATGGGAAAGTTTAGTCAAAACACCCTCAGTTTGCCCATTAAGAGTTCAGGGATATCTTGTCAAATTCAATCAAAGACAAAAACAAACAAACAAACCAACAAACAAACAAATGGAAGCAAGAACAAAGAGAAAGAGACACACAGCTTTAGTGCTCTACTTCTTTACTTTCTCCGGAGTTTGTTATGCTACTGTCACTCAGACACAAGTCACAGGAGACTGAAACTACAGATTTTGCCTGAGACATACCTGTGGATAAATTTAACAAATGTATTTATAGACTTTCTAATCAATCCTTTAAGATTCCCATGGCTTCCTACCCACTGGTGACTGGGAGGAAGGAAATTTAACCAGGAAATTTGTCATCTGCAGAAGTGTTTCAATGTAACTAACAAAAAATGTTACAGAGACCATTTCTACTCTCATTCCAGGTCCACAGATGGAGACTCCAGTGATGCCAGTGCAGATACTACTGATTTACACTTGTAGAAGCCATAAAGAAGATACCAGTGCATTTACATATTTCTCTCTGGAGCTTTATCATCCTGTTTTTTGTTTTATTTTTAGTGTCAGTACTATTGGTTGGGGCTTTTTTTCTGTGTTTGTTTTTATTTATTCCTGGGAAAGCATCATCATAATTTGTAAGATGCCTCCAGATTTCATTTACATTTTTATTCCTTTGCTTCTGAATAAAAGAATTATTCTTTAAGGCTAGCTGGCAAGATGGTCACTACTTTTCCCACAGTCACTGCAGTCATGAGACTACAGTGAAGCATTACAGCAGTTCAGCACAAGAAAACACACTTCATCACAGGATCTGGAGCCTTGCCACTGGAGAACAGCAGCATGAGGTATCAACACAGGGCATTTCAGTGGTTCAGGGAGATGTGGACTGGTCATGAATGTACCCAGAAAGTAAACATTTCCTTATTTTCTATGACAAAAAAAGAATATTTTAACTCCCATCAGTCTGATGAAAAATTCCAAATATAGTTATTAGCCTGCTAGTACACAAGAGGAAGTTTATCAGGCAGAAAAGAATATCACAGCATAGCAGCATTTAGATATCATTGCATAGAAACCATAAAGGTTTTTTAATCAGAGGGAAATAAACTACATTGTTCTACAATTGGGAGAACTAAGGACATATCAAGTCTCATGAATTTGTGCTCTATATTCTGGTGGTCTCTGTCAGCAACTACCCCAGCTCCTTCCTTTACCCCTATGACCTTGAAAATCTTACTTTTCTCTGAAATACCACCATGTTCCTCATTTCCTTCATCCCAATACAAAGATGAACAGCATCTCCGTAGTCAGTCTAATCCCTGTACTAGCTGCCCTCTAATAGACTGAGGACATGTGCTCAAACAGCTTCCAAGGTTTGTGTGCAATATTATGCCTGAGGCAAGCCAAGCAGAACAGTTAACCATTGAGTTTACATTGCAGCTTTTCCCTCTGTGGGAGCTCTAATTTGGGTGTCACTCCTCTCCTCACACACTGCTTTTCACAAAGCATATATGAATGCAATTACCTTTCATGCCTCTGCTTCCTTGCAAAATGTAGTTGAAACTGGCCAACAGATTTGACACTTACTTAGGTAAGGATTAGGAGACAAACAGATGAACAAACAGGTGGAGAGCCAACATAATCACATAATCTTTGCTTCCAGCCAAAAAAATAATTTTGGAAAAATTGTATTTGCTCCTACAAAAAGGGTTTTGTGGGAACTCTTCCAGGGGAATGTAATTGGTTCCTCTACCAGCACTGGGCACCATCTTAAACTATTGAAAAACAGCTTTAGCAAGCACACACCATGCAGGCAGAATCAAAGAACATGGCACTGCAGTCATGCTCTTGCTGATGAAGCACAGTCCGTTAATGAAAGGATGGCCTAGCAGCATGCATCTAGCAGAACTGCTTCCTCCCCAAGACCAAACTGAGGCACACTGTTGTGGATAAATGGATGCAATCCTGGATGTGCTATAAAACACTCAAAATTGTTGCTTTTCCAATCTATTAGTCCAACACTCCTCCACATTATGTTCATTTTCAAGATGGAAAACTTGAGGGATTTCGTTTCAATTTTAACTTTTATACAGTCCACTGCAAGCAAAATAAAGTGGTAAATGCAGAAGAAAAGCAATTAGACAAATATTATTGTGACTTGAAAACTCTGTGAATCAACTTTTCGTTATCATTATTCCTTGACCTAGCACTTACATGTGCAGTTTTAAAACAATTGCACTGGATTTGTACTATGCACCTTTCATTAGTGCTAATGGAAGGCTCCCTTGAGATTCAGAGAGAATTCAGCATGCTGTTTTGCTTTGGCACCAAGGTCTTTCACAAATGTTGGGGTTTTAATTGTTCTCTCATACAAAATTTTATCTGCCTTCTTCGACTTTCACTGAAGTTGTCACCAACTTGCAACATTGTCATCACTTTAGCGAAATTCTATCACTTCTGAGAAGTGAACGGTATTAAACTGCCTCTCCCCCAAGGTAAAATGAGATTCTTGACTTTGTCTTTTGCATTTTCATTAATGTAGCTCTAAGTAGGATTGGTGTTTCAGTTCTGAATGCTGACACGGAGAACTCAAATAATAGTCATTATTGTAGTCATCAGTCACTTTATTCTGACCTATGCCTTGAGGATGCTTCATACAGTATTTGCATCTGTCCCTTGCAGGACATCTGAGTCTGTGCTGGATTCTAATGAGGGTTTCTAATACTTTTTTTTTCCTTTCTTTTTAGTTGCTGCAGATTAATTTCTCCCCACCTCTCCATCCTTATATATACCTGTTCTCCTTGTTCACTCTTTCAACTTATCACAAATCTTTATAAAGCACCTTTACTATTTCTTAGAAGGTTTTCACATCTGCATATTTCTTTTTTATATGGACTGTCCTCTGCTTCCTGCGTGAGTCTTTTCTTGTCTTTGTAATCACAGAAACAAGAAGGGGAGCAGACTGACAGAATTACTCCATTGCCCTAGGTCAAGGGCAGGACTGAGCTTTATGATATCTTTCAAGACTTGCTTCTGGAGGCAAACAGCAAGTAAAGATTACACAAGGTGTGTGTTGCATCTGACATGCTAGGAGTTGTACACAGAGCAGGACAGGCTTCAGTGCATGCAGATCGCGCTGTCTCTGTTAGCTCCAGTGGGAACTTGGTCATTTACACAAACTGAGACTTTGGTCCACTTTGGTCCATTGTCCTCCTTCCTCACCCTGCCTGCTTGCTTACTTAAACCACACCTTAGATACTGTCTTCTCAATTGTACGTTCACTAGGTTATGGATAAGTATATGCTTATACATGTCATAGCAGCATAAAGGCCTCACATAATTTGATACTTTCTTCAAAACCCCTGTCTCCCAGAATCAGGGGAGTATATCACCCTTGCACGTTGATAATGTAAGGTTTGGTTTTTTTGGTGGGAGAATAACTTTAGACTCAGATCCACTCTAATCTCAAAAAATGGAGGTAAAATAATAAAGCCCTAAAGCATGTTATTATCACGGGGTTTAAATTCATTATTTTTAACACTATCTCATGATTTTCAAGGGCACGACTCATCATACTAGAATGCCTGGAATTAACAATACTGAGTGACACTAAAACCAAGGCTCCATCATAGCATAAGCCCTTAGGCAATACTGTAGCAATAAAACAAACACTATCTTATAGCTTGGAAGCTATTTCTAGGTCCCTCTGGGTGTCAGCGGGACTTAAGCAGAGAATAAAAAGAAGTGAATTTCACAATGCATCTAAGCCTTTGTGATAAAACAGCACAGCTTTTGTGGAATTAATTCTGCTCATAAGAAGTTTCCACCTCTACAGTACAGCAGAATTACCTAATGAACAGTTTTATTATGAAGCCACTATGTTTCTATGCAGTGTTTACACCTTCCCTGTCACTATTGTGGCTATAGGCATCCCATCCCCAAAGAATACATTAGTGTTTTGTGTATGAATGGTGAATTGTAATAGAAAGCAGTCTTGCTGCTTGATAAACTAAGCATCTTTTGAATCTCTTATAGTTTTACTTAAAAACTCATAAACACATGTTTGTTTTGCTAGGACAATGAAATGCCATTTAGCTACTGAAATCCCAATTAACTAAAGTTCTGTGCTAGTGCTACTGATGTAAATCAGGCTATTAGACAGGCAGTGCAAATGAAGATGCAGAATTGGTTCCAACCATTTAGCTACTGGTAATTGAGATGAAACGGAAGGCAACACACTGAATTTAACATTGTCTGTATAGACAGTTTAGTAGTCTTTTTTAATTGCAAGAATTTATGGACTGTGCAATGATAGCACCAGTGAAAACATGACAATGTAATAGCATGACGCATTGTAATGCTTTATCGTGTTGTAAAACAATTGGGAAATATGGAGGTGATGGAACATTACATCCCACATTTTCCAATGAACCTTTCCATACTACCATATCTCATGGGATTGCTGAAGCTAAAAACAATGGAAGACTTACCAGGGAAATCTGGTCATAGGGGAAGGGTCACTAATAAAGGCCTTCAAGTCACTAGTAAAGCACTTCAGGAGTCCAGATTTCCACAGGGAAATCTCCACAAAGCAGTATTTACCCCTCCAACAGTAATTTGTAGACAGCTTGCCATTCAGGTGCAAGTCAGAGCAAAAAGGCCTAAATAAGACATAGGGAAAGAAAGATACCTAAAATTTAATTCAAGGAAGTTGATAGCTCAGCTGAGGAAAGGCAGAACTCAACTGAGGAAAACGATTAGGGAAGAAGTTATTTAGCCTCTGCATCTCAAAGAGATTTGAAAATCTGGGTTTAAAGGCAGTACTTCCCCTGACTTATGTTTGCTGTAAACTCTTACAGAGTCCAGGGCCTAAACGCAGTCAGTCCTTAATTTTAAATAAGAAATCAACAACATCCACCAAACAGGAAAGTGACCTATATGCCACCATGTGTAGTCTGAAGTATAGCTTTGTCCTTCCCTCCCACTGAAGCCTTCCCATTTCATATCAGCAGTACAGTGTTGTGTTAATGGCAGCATACAAATGACTGAGCAGACCAGTAGTTAGTTCAGTCCTGTTTCAGTGAATAGTTAGGTATTTCCAGTAGAAGAGTTTTAACGGGAGAGGTTCAGAGCGCTTGACATCAGAGTATCTAATAACCCATCACACTGGAGCTCTTTAGGGTTAAGACACTTCTCAGAACAGTAGCAGTCCCTCCTTCAAATCAGGATGAGGAAACTCGCTACATAGGCAGTGTAATCAGCTGGTCACAAGGACCTACGCTGATCACACAGACAGATTATTATCTTTCTTTTGGTTTACTATTTTCACCAAGAAACTGAATTATGTTAAGAAAAGCTGTTCTCTTAGGATTCTTTGAAAAGAAAAAAAAAAGTAGTTCTCGATTAATATCTAGGGGTAAGATTAAATTTTAGGCTAGGCTACTTGGTTGCCATTTTAGGCCCCCCTGGATGCCTAAACTTAGCTGTTCCCTGGCTGAGGTTTATGAAGTTAGGTCCTTCTACAGCTCAGGATGTGCCTGATTACTAGACCATGCATTCTTTTTTTGAAGTTGGGTAAGTGGTCCAAGGACAGAAAAAGCAGCCAAGGGAAGGCATGATGTCTCAGTATCTCTACCTGAAGCTATACCATTCTGCATAAAACAGTTGGGTACGACAAAGAAAGATGGAATAATTTATAAAGCTTAGGAGATTAGTCAGTCACTGAAGATAAGAAGAGGAAACCTAAATCTATTATCCATTCCAATAAAGAAAACCTTTTGTCACAAAATTATTCTGGCAAAAGCTGAGGTACTTAAAGATTTTAGGTTGTAACTGAGAAGGTCTTTGGAGAATCATAATTTTCAATGTAGTGCCTGTATGTTCATATCAATGCACTTGTCTTCTGTGATCATTTCCCGTAAGCACTTCTATGATTGAGTTTCTCCAAAATGAATATTCATGCAAAATATATGTATTAGCCTGCATATCTGAATGCTTGTGTGGAAAAAAAAAAAAAAAGTACTTTCTGCAATAATTTACATCTGAAATTAATTACAGTCAGCCAATCATAAAGTGAAAGCCCTATAGCATGATTCATATGATCAGATACATGAAAGTGACATGGTTCCTTCAGAATTGCAAGCTGGCATAAGTCAAACAGTTGAACTGCAGAAAAACACAGGGCATTCAAGAACGTTCTCAAATGAACAGCACGTTTAATGTATTTGTATTCATTCCTTTTATATATTATGGTACCCATTCTTCCAACAAGAATTTTTGAAGAGTGAAATTATCCTTGTGACAAAATTAATTAGGCCTTGCCAGGAGCCTAACCCCACTTATACTTACGCGTTCCTCGTGGGCAGAAGTACCAGAAATGAAAATGCTGCAGGGCTCATACAGCAGGGTAACGACACTTTTGGCTGAAATATGTGCTTTACAAAAAGGGATGCTTTCTTCTCTTTTAGGTGTGTTGCCATCCAGAGTTGAAAGCAGGAGCCTGGAGGTTTACAAGATGTTTGTAGTTTAAGAACAAGGACTTGGGATAATGGATGCCTGAGTCTGAACATAGTAGCACTCAGAAAACTGAGGACCATGCCATTGCACCTTTTGGAGATGCCTGGTTTTTTCTTCTGGTCTCAAGATTGGAGCTTGAGGTAGAAGCAGTAAACAAACTTCCATATAACCTTTCCCATACCTTACTGTTAAATATCAGGTGTTCAGCATCAGGAAACAGAACCCAGGATAATAATTAAAAAAGTTTAAAAATCATGAAGTTTGTTTATATTTTAAATACAGCAGCTTACACTCTGAGCCTGAACCTTTACAGGAAAGCCTTCAGTTTTTCTAAACTAGAAAACTACTCTACACCAGAATCTCAAGGGAGAGATTGGTTTGTCAGTTATTTGCTTATATTACATGTTTCCAGGAGCAGGCAGGAGCCTTAAGAAGAAAAGCTGAACGTCAGTGACTCAATAGCTGGTAGTATGTTGGTCACATAAACTAGGAATAGGGACAGGAGAAAAAAGGAAAAAGGCTTACAGTAAAACCTTGTAGTAAGGAAGATTGAAAGACCCCTAAAGTATAAAAACGGACTATGAGCACCACTGAAACTTGATGATAAGGGAGACTTTAATACCAAGCAACCAAACACCAACCCTTTGCCGTAAAGAAAGTGTGCCTAGAGGGATCACAGGTATCACCCGCAGGTGTGCTTGAATTTTGTTAGCTTATCTAATTACCTTTGAAAATAAGAATGTCTGGTCTGTGTGGCCTATAGCTTCCACATACCAAACTGTCCTACCAACAGCAGATGTGGCAGCTCTGGAAGAAAATGCTGATGCAAAGTGGCAAAAGCTGACACACGGGTATCTGGGCACCAGAACAATTACTGTGATTTCTGTTAATGTAATTTCTAGAGATACTTGAAACAAGATTTGATAAACATGCATGTCTTTATATTTTAGGTAGAGTGTGATTGGTGTACCTGAGTAGGGCATACAAACAGGCAGTAATGCACCTGTAGCTCAATCCTCAACCCCATTGACTGCAGTGGGATATGAATCCGGTCCTCTGAAGGTTACTGATCTTCTCTTGTATCTTTTATTGAACTACACAGCACACTGATGACTGACCCTTCAGAGAAGCAACGACAGGACCTCAGGAGGAGATTATTTTTGTACTTAAAAAACTTGCAGGTTACTTTTGAAGTAAGGAAGAAGGAAGACAAAAGCTTTAATGACTCAAAGACCTGAGCATTGAAAGAACTTGAGAAGAAAACATGGCAGACTTCATTTCTGAAACTGCCTTACAGAAAAGCTCTTTGAAAAGTCAGATATTTCTTTATACCTCAACTTCTTTTGTCTTTAATGAAGAGGGTAAATATGCTGAAAGCACAGGGATAAGATGTAAGATCCCAAAAGAACAATACCAGAGAATCTGAATGTATTTGAAGCTTCCCTTAAAAGGTGACCTGGAATATGAGATAGTATCTCAATGATCCAACAGTGAAAACTGTTTTTCTAATTTTCTCCTTCTTGTCTCTTGAATGATGTCCTGGCTCAAATCAGTTACTGTTGCCTTCACGGGAAAATTCAGGTTTGTGTATAGCTGGGGCTCTGTATGGGCCTGGATTTTATAAGACATGAATGCTCTAAATTTATAACATACGTTACCTTTGTAAGCTGAAGATGCTCAGAATATCGATGGACAGGAATTGATAGAAGGGCAAAATGGGCTATAGACATTTTTGAACTTTATTACCTGCAGACCTTGCAGAGTCTAGAAAAATGAGATAAGAGAATTGTGGTCACCTTTGTTTCAAAAATAGCAGTCTGCTGGTAAAAATTCACTTTGTTTTGTATGTTCTTATCAAGCAGATACAGAAAAGATGATGAAGCTGTTGCAAATATATCCTTGCTTTGTTCTGCTCAGCACTTTCTTTTACCCACCTCTCTATCCTTCTGCACTCAAATATCTATACCAGTGCCAGTGATAGGAGCAAGCTGGGGAAAGGAAGAGGAAGGAGGGCAAGACAAAGCCTGTGTCCATTTTTGCCAATCATGTGTGGTCTTTTAAAGCAAGGACTCAAGCAGTGACTGAAATGGTGAATAGAAACTGGATTAACTAAATCCTACATAAAGAAAAAAAAGCAAAAAATTACAAAGAAACAAAATGAAGTAGAGGGGACATGGACAGATACATTGAAGAAACTATGTAAAAGCAGAGGACACTTAAAGAAGGTGATGTTAAAAAGGAAGAAGAGGCGAGGCAGACTGTTTTAAAATGGGTACGTATGTATAACAAAACCTCATTAAGATCTTATGGAGCTTCACGAGACAGGCTTGTGCTTGAACTGTGAAATTCACCACTCTTGCAATCTGCAGGAGCAGCTATCCTCTCCAAGTATGTTTGATATAGTATTGGCCATGAGAATAAGAGCCCTTGCATCTGTAAGTGTTTAAAAAAACTTCATTAATTGTCACACAACACTAGTGATCTCAGCAAAACAGCTGGTGGTAGAGGTAGAAATAGATCGAAGGATCCACTCAGAATACAGACCATTGCAATACCCACTAAAAACTTGTGTTATCTTATATGTAGCAAACAGCAATGTGATTTTAATAGATTGGGAAATGAATAAGGTTAGTGTGTGACTTTGGGACTCCTTAAGATGATGATTTGCTATGTTTACTGAGGATAGAGAAGCTGAAGAAGACACCTTCTTAAGAATTGCAGTCCATGTTTTTTCAATGCTTAAGTTGAAAAAATACCAGATAAAAAATTTTCTGGACAAAAATAAATTATTAGTTTCACAAGCAAAAAGCACAATAAAGGTGAGGCAGATTCCATTGTAACATTCAAGAACATCCAATATTTTAACTTAAAAAAATCACCAAGTCAGAGACTCTTCACCTGTTTGTGGTATGCTTCCCCTCTGCTCTCCACAGTTGGATGCTTAAGTACTGCTATGCTTGAAGTATCTAAAATAGGATGCCTTGGGATCCCAGGTTTAATCTTTCTGAAGTGAAGAGTTTTGTAATGTTTTCAGATGTTTTCAGAAGCTTTTCCAAGCCTGTATGCAGGTTTTGGAAGAAAACTTTGGAAACAAATAATTTCTTTTCAGTTATTCTAGTTCTTGCCTACTGGAAAAGCCATTTTCTTAACACAATAGAGTTTCCATTTTAGAGAAGTTCCTTACCTTTTATTTCCACAAGGTTGTGTGACCAAGAGCTATCATGCTAACAGATGTGGTTTGTTCTGAGCTTGTAGAGACGTCATTGGGTTCACTTGGCTACAGAAGAGCTTCCTGGAACTGAGGCTAATATATTGTAAGGAGTTATTTTGGATCCATTCTTTACTTTAGGTCAAATATTTCAAGATTTATATTTTTCCTCACAATATATTTCTGGAGATGCAGATGAGTTAAAAGAAAGAAGTCAATGCACTGAATATTAACACACATCATTTTAATGGTATTATCTTAGGCTATATTTATTTGGAAGGTTGATTCATTACTAGTTGCAATGTTAATATAGAAATATTAAGCAAGAGGCTTCAAGGGTGATAATATAATTTCTGATTAATAAAAGTCCTAATAATGTGCCTTAATTAACTACAATATGTGGTTTCTATAGCTCCAAGGTCTGACTATTCTAAGTAATTTATTGCCAGTAAGGTCCAAGGCAGTGCCCGTTATAAATTTAATTCATTAATATGCTACATTTAATGAGAAAAAGGTTATTCTACAGAATTCAGACTGGGTGCACGTATTAGCTTTAGCAAATAATAGACCTTTTCTAATCTTGCAACAACTTTTTAACATTAAATTCTCTGCAATACATTCCTCCTCACTGTAGTTTCAATCAAATGAAAACACAGAGGCAAATCAGAAGTAAATCACAAACACAAATGTGAGTCTCCCTCTTCTACTAGAGGACCTCTAGAAGGCCTTCTTGAAAGTAGTAATATGTGTGGTTGGGCAGGAGGAGGAAGTGATAATGCCCTCCCAGTGTTTATTTGATCATCCAGTTGATAAGATATTTATGCATATATTTTTCATTGGGAAAATTAATAGTGTTATAGAGTATAAAATGAAGTTATAGAGTATGTAAAAGTATAGAGTATATAAAAGAGTATGTAAAATTGAAAGCCAAAGAAGACTACTGAACTGTATATTCAGGCCAGATAGGACTAACATGATTATTCATCTAATTCCCTGCATAATATATGTCATAGAATTTGACCCAGCAATTCCTGGATCAAACTCGCAAGTTATTCTTCAGTTCTATGGGGCCAACTGAGACCTCTTCTGAATCATAGTCATTCCATGTCATGTAGTAGCTCACCCTGCATCAGCATATAGTGAAAGAAAGACTAAACAATCTCAGCCCCCTCCCTTTCTCTTCCTCCCAGTATGTCAACTACTGCCACAACTTTCCCTTTGTTTTTGGAAAGCTTATTTTCAAATAAGGCTAATTAGACCAAATGAAAAATAAATCTGGGCCATTTACCAGAGAAGAAACTGAGGCTCAAAGAAATGAAGCAAATTGTGCTACAAAGGGAATCTCTAACAGAGACAGAATTTGCAGGAAGGAAGAGCTTTAAGGGAAAATACAGGGCTACTTAACTTTTGCTGGCCTGATTATAGGTTTGATACTGTTTTGAATGCTTCACACATAGGACGAGCCTGGTCCTCCAGTCCCTGACACCACCACAGTTCTGGTAGGATGTAGCCAATAAGAGTTTTCTTATTCCTAAATGAGAGTAGGTCTTCTATGTCATTTCATTATCACTCCATGACGAGGATCGATGCCTTGAGATTAACTTGTGTGTGGAGCCAATGATGTGATGCATGAAGTGCTCAGCAAATATATTTCCACACAATGATATAGCTCCAGGAGAGGTCTAGTCTGTTCTGGACCAGCTCAAGTTTTATGATTTGTGTATGCTTTCCAATACAGAATGAGTTAACTGGATCAGTAAAATGGCCAGAGAGTGAGGTACACAGTCCCTTTCCCAATCACAGATGGAAAAATGCCTTTCTGGCATCAGAGTAAATTAGTGTATCAAGAATCAAAGGAGTCCAGAAATGGTTTCAGGCTATAAACCAATTTGACTTTTGGGAGCAGAGACTGTCAATGCATAAAAATGTGACAACACCACCAAAACACTGCCTGCCTTCCTGTCTCTGGCATCTCTTTGGATGGATTTAGGCTTAGCCAGTTGCTTCACAGCCACCTGCTGATTTTAGCCAGACAGTGAGACAATTGGATAACAGAGAGCTGGGCTTTGACATAATGGATTTTCACAAAGACAGCCAACAGACCCAGGTGCTCAGACCTTGAACTAGGCAGCAGAAACCTGTCTTTAGTTCCTCAAACTTGCTGGGTTCTGACCACAATCACAAAAGACCTAGATTGCTATCCAAATGGCTTCCTTATAGTAGCACTACATGTGCTTTTTGAAGGAGACAAGGAGAAGCTGAAATCCACATGTAGCTAGGTAAATGTACAAGTTCATGCAACTTGTCAACATATGGCATCTGCTGATCTTCATACACAGCTCAGTCCTTGCACCCATGAGACTAGCTCTGAGGCCACAGGAAACAGAATAACGGTAGAAGATAGACCAAGTAATGCTTTACCCTTTCTCCCTGCCCAACAGACTGCAAAATTAGAGGTTAGCCTTCTATTTCACTCGTGCTCTCAACCATACCTTAGTCAATGTCACTCTATTTGCGGCCTTGTAAGGGCGCCCTTAAAGGGGGCTTACAAGAAAGATGGGGACAGAGTTTTTAGTAGGGCCTGTTGCGATAGGGCAAGGGGTAACGGTTTTAAACTAAAAAAGGGTAGATTCACACTAGGTATAAGAGAGAAATTTTTTACAATGAGGGTGGTGAAAACACTGGAACAGGTTGCCCAGAGAGGTGGTAGATGCCCCATTCCTGGAAACATTCAAGGTCAGGTTGGATGGGGCTCTGAGCAACCTGATCTAGTTGAAGATGCCCCTGCTCATTGCAGGGGGGTTGGACTAGATGACCTTTAAAGGTGCCTTCCAACCCAAACTGTTCTATGATTCTATTTCTCAGATGTCCTTATATCAGGTCTGAGTGGATCATGGTAAGTAGACAAACTTTAACATTATTGCCTTTACATGAGATATTGAATCAATTGGTGATGCATTTCACATTGGAAAACAGCTTCCTGACACTCCTACAAAGCAAACAGTCATATTTCAAAAATATATTTTGGTGTCCACAGCTGCAATGTTTGCACCCTTGTGAATCACTTCTAGTTCCAGTGGAAATAAAGATCTGTTTCTGAAAATCTTCCTGGCACCTAAATACCTTCAGAAACCTGGCTTTTCTGGGGCAACAAACATTAACCCCATTTCCTCCACTACATATACTACACAGCAACCTGCAATGCCAGTAGTTGACAAGGAACACAATCTCTGAAACAGATGGCCTGCTTATTGTGTTGTTGCTTTCTTCCTAGTCAGCCTAATTTGGGCCAGCTGTCTTTTTAAGATATCTTTTGAGAGGTGCCTGCTTTCATATTCAAGCTCCAAGAGTTTTCTAAGAAAGTGAAAAGGCTGGGATAGAGTGTGAGTCCAGTTTCCTCTTGGGTACAAGTAGAAACTGGCAAAACTGTTGCTTTAATTAGTCTACAGCTCGGTCTTACTGAGTGTGGAGAGAACAACTTCTTGACTCATCAGCTCTCTTGATGTTAGGTTCCTCTATCCCTCTTTTTTCCCCTCTCACCTTTTCAGCAAGCATTGTACAGGTTGTGCATATTATACTGAAGTACCTAAGAAGAGTAAACTAACCTTGTCACTTGATGTGTTGAACAACTCAATAATGTGAAAGAAAATGATTGACTGTAATGTTATGATGAGAGACAACTCTGGGCAGGGAGAGACTTGAGAAAAGAGAATAAGTTTTAAAATAATGTTTAAATTCCTATGTTTTCTATAGCACTAGGACAGGGCTAAGAGGGAGGCTAAAATTTGTTAATGTTCCCTCAGTCATGTGCTCTTTCCTGTGGCCACATCCCCTTGCTTCCTCAGAGTCATCCAAAGATAGTGTACTCTCATGTGGTGGAGAGCTGGGTTGGAACTAATCATTTTTGTGGGTATGAATTCATAAGTGAGGAACAGCAAGACAGGTGGTGATAGAGCATGTATACAAGAGAGGATGTTTATGCAGGCAGTTTGCTCAGATTACTTAACCTTGTAAGGCAGAATTCAGATAGAAAAAAGGTGGTAGGTAAGAGAAAATTTGTCCATGTATTATAGCATTCTCTCAAATCAAACTGAGAACTGCAATAAATTAAAAACAAACTTTCCAAAGACCTTCATCAGACACTGAGCAGCATTTTTTAAATGATTGATAAACAATTATAAAGCTGCTGTCACACCTCTAGCATCATAATTCAAGTTGTGTGCCTAGAGTGCTGTTTAAATCACTGGTTTGTGTCAGAAAAAATAAATAAGTCTTGATTCTCATATGGCGCTGAGTTTTCCTCCTTTGCTTCATTTCTACTGAGAGTATTTTCCCTCAGCTCTTTGAACACTGGCTAATAAGCCAAGTAAGTTTCTCACCTACAAGCTAGAAAGAAATGGCTGGATAACCTCTGGGTATGCTCTCTGGATGGGCTGCTTAATTGTTGTTCACAGGTGCCGAATACCCTAGGGAAACCCTTACCACTGAAGAGGATTTAGAACCATCCTCATGATGAAAATATTGACAGCTTCTTCCAGAGAAGCATGCAAAGAAACATGACATTTTGGGACTAATATTTATTGCTCAACAGCAGCTGGCAAATTGTTCTCATCTGATTTGGCTGGCTGCTTTGCCTTGGAAATCAATAGCAGATTGGAGATACTTCACTCCATCTATTAGGTGCAATAAATATATATATATATATAACCATCATTAAAGTCAGAGATTGCATAAAAACCTCATTTGAATATGGGTGGTATTCTATAAACCAAGTTACAGCCCAAACATTGCATGTCTGTAATGCATGTCTAGCTGCTACAATAGGTGATTAAGTAGATTCAGCCATCCAGCTGTGCACCTGCTGCTGTAATTCTGGAAACTATCGAGGAGTAAATTGTATGAGTTTGTCAAAATGTTGTCAGATTACAGCACATCATAGCATAGCTACCACACACAGGCATCAGGGGGCAGCACCAATGAAAAGACCACACCAAGAACGTGCCATGACTGAGCTGTCACACGTTCCAGGGAAATGCATTATGGAAAAGAAGAGACTGGATCCTAATGTTATTTAGACAAATTTACTCAGAGCTCAGAAAATCTAGTATTTGAATCTAGTAAAAAAGAGAGGGTTTCAGGCTGAGCAATGGGGTTCTTCTTTCTAGTTCAAAGAATACCTGGTAGAGCTGTTTCATAGAAAACTTGTGATCTAATCAACAGCCCTAGAGTCTAGCTTCCCAAAGTTCAGAAGACTTTGGTGGGGGCATTACTGCAGATAATGGTTATGCATACATAGTACTCCAGAATATGGTGAATGGAAAAGAGGAAGTTACACAACCATCTTCTGCTCAAATAGCCAAATAAACTTTTCCTTCCACTCAGGAGGGAGAAAAGAGTAAAGGAAAAGAAATTTATCCACAGCAGGTGTATCTCATGCCTTCATGAAGTTGAATCCCTGTGATCTCCTGGTCTAAGCAGGAGGCTGGGAGTCAGGACTGAAGTTCTCTTCAATCTTCAGCTACTTTGCTATTTGATTGATTGCTAGATACTTTGTGCCAAAATAGACAGGATTTAAGATTTGTGTTCACCTTTAATGCCACAATTGTCTTGGACATTAATTAGAGGGGTAGGGCTACTTCTGATTTATCTTGATCTTAATTTACTCACTGTGAATTCAGTCAATGAAATTAAAGCCAGCCCTTATACCCATCGTTTGTTTCTTTATAGATCAATTTTCCTACAGAAACATCAAACTTAACAAAGGTCTGAGACTTAGATAACAGTAACTCATCCAAGTTATTAGGGAACTCAGACCCATTTGTTTCAGGGAGCTTTGAGAAGCAGTTCCTCAGATCTTAGTAGAGTGAAAACAGTGAATGGCCACTGTGGTGACCAAGGGTTAGGCTGGACACCAAGAAAACGAGCTGGCGTACTGACAACTGTGAGTTAACTCAATATGCAAACTCCACTCTCCTGCTGCAAAGATTTGATCACTTGGAATAGCCTTGTCTTGAATTCTCTTTACACTTCAATATAAAGTAGATGCAGACTGTTTTTCAGTGAGTTTGTATAATAGGCCATTTGTCTGTTTCCTTCCTCTTGAAGCCTCATATTTTTCAATGATAAATGTATTAAATCTTTCCTGAAATCAGCAAAAGAGATATGGAAATGGGGAATAGATCAAAGGCTTGAATGAAAGAGGCTGTCCTTTTTTTTTTCACATTCAATTGCCATAAAGACATACTGGATGTTAGGTTGCCAATTTTATTTACGTTCCGACCTTCTATTTTTTTAGTTAAAAATATTTTATTAAAACCTGCATTGAGTAAAATGTGGGTGTGCCTTTACCATAAATTCAGTAAGTTCAATTAACCAAACAAAAATGGCTACATAAGCCATATGCTGCAGTGGGGAAGTCACCATAGTTCACAGAAGTCTCCTATGCCATCAACTGTCCATTCTGGTCTCCTCCAGTCTAGATTCAAATCAATGAAAAAGTAGCTTTGAAGGAACCTTTATCCCTTCACATTGTTTAGTCAGTCCTGGAGTTATATTACTGAGTCTTAACTCTGTTGTCGAAGCTCATTGATTGCACTCCTTCAGCTGACAAATGAGGCAACCTCCTAGACACTGAATCTGCTTCATTTAGGCATTTATCTAATATTTTTACCTGCACATCTACATTCCCCACTGTGCTGGCCTTTAGAGCTCTCTTCCGAGTCTGAGCACAATTTCAGAATACAGCTTGTGTGCTTGAGCAGAGCCTTTGTGCACTTTGTGCATATTTTGGTAAGCACAGTTAGAATGGATTTTCAAAATTAGTTTGAAGTTATTTATTTTCAGCATAAGAAACTTTGAAAAGTCCCTGTGGGATGTTTTATTGGCTGAAAAGAGACAATTACAAACAATAACTGGAATCTAAATTGGAAAATACACAAGCTTGCAAGTACTTCTTATTTTTTAAGTGGAAGGAAAGGGAAAACATCTGGAAAGGTTGAAACTGGTAAGTGAGGATGTCATCAAGCTCAGTGAAGAATCTCTAGATTAAATATCTTTTTACTGCTTGTGTGTCTCTAAAGAATGTAGCATCATATTGCAAGTGTCTGTCTTTTCTATCAGATAGTCAAATAACTTATTCAGAAGTGAGATCAATCCAAAGTAGGCTGTCTTCAAAAAGTGTTCAATGTCATTATACTACTTTGGATTTCCAAAACACAGAAATGGAAAAATGGCAGGGAAGGGGTAAAGAAAGGAGAAGAGGAACAGGAAGCAGAAGGGGACTTCACGGAGCAACTCATAACCTTCCAAAAGACCCAGTCACAGACAGGTTCTCAAACTCTGGCTTGAGTTGTATTCATTTGCAGTTCATGTTGGTGAAGCTTGGCTGTGGATTTGAGAAACTGCTGGGTTTGCTCTGAAAGTTGTGAAGTCCTCTTCATTAGCCCAACTCATCACATTCTACTGACAAAATTTTGTTTGTGTTCTGGACTAGTAATAGGGGAAGGCTTGACTTCAGCTTCTAAGCTTCTGGAAAACTTTTGGTTTTGCTCTAATGTTAATCTTCTTACTGCTATTGTGGCAGTAAATCAAATACCCCAGGCAGAAATCAGCAGTATGTTCAACAACAGGTGCTAGTCACAGCTCTAAAAAGACTGTGGTTTATTACTGAGATGATTAACAACAGCATATTCACATTTAGCATGTAAGCATTTTGCGATGTACACCATCTGTTCCTGCGTGTCTTGTCCACACTTGAGAAATTACTGTCATAATAATAGTTAGACCTTTCAACAGTGTCAGTCAAAACAATAAAGCCCCAAAGAAAAAGCATCTTTCAGCCCTCTTCATGCCTCAAAGATTTTGGGTTGCTGCTCACAGTGGTTCTCAGAATAATAATCCTGCCTGTCACCATATTTGTTCCACTAGTTTTAGATCTCTGACAAGTGGTCTTGTCTTAGACACAAGTCTAAGACTGTTTTAAAAATTCAGCCAAGCAAGTAGAGTTACTTTCATTTTCCAAGCCCCTTTGTCTCTTTCACAATTCCAGACCATGAGGCTTTAGAGCTACAAAGAAATTGAAGTTTTCAGCTGGGCATGGGGAAAGTACCATACTATCCACCAGAGTCCAGTTTCATTAAGTCTTACAACATCGTGCAAGAGTCACCATTTATTGTTGTGTGGGTCTTCCAGAAACACTTCTCACCACCAACAGATCTTGACAGTTTTAGAATTAAAATTTTAATTGGACTGACATTTCCTAGGCAACTGTACTTTGGCAGCCCTTGAGTGCAAACAAAAAACCCAAGCCCACAAACAAACAAAAAAAGAAATTTGCATTTAGATGGTGAAATTATTTTTTCTTTTTTTTTTTTTTTTTTTTTAGAGAGACTAACAAGCAGCAAACCAGGATAACTTCCAATTTTTGAGATAACACCCACTTGGAATTATGCCAGCCCTGATCAAATTAGGGGTCTGCCTGTTATTTAAATACATTCTCCCATCCCAGGCACAATATGTTCCTTTTTTTCAATTTTATTCTTTGCCTGTAGCATGTGGCAATAGAAACAAATCAAATCAGCTCACTTTGTGCCAAATCCGAAGAATGAATTGCTTTCAGTAATACACCCACACTTCCACACTTTAAAAAAGTAAATTGTTGGCTCCATAACTTTTAAAGCTCTAGAGCATTTATTTTGTTCATTAAGAAGCAGTCAGCCCTATAAACGTACTCAAACTGTATTGTCAAAGACAAAACACACTTAGTTGCTGAATGATGCAGCTGTAAGTGAAATGATTAAATAGACTGATGGTTAAATGCTTCAAAGCTGGCTGTCCCAGGAGGTATGGCTGTTGTACAGATTTTGAGAGTCAGAGTAGAATGAACTTGAAACTCCTATCCACCCTGCAATCACACCTTCATTTGCAATATAGACATAGATTGAGTTTCATATCCATATCTGACAAGATTCTCGGGGTCTACAATCCAAACACAACACAAAGGCATTAAGTACAGCAGAAAAGAGCTGATAAAGATTCCCCATATTGGCAAATTCTGGTAGAGAACATGAGTGACAATCTGAGCTGGGGGAGTTACAAAATTGGGAAGGGGTCAGAAATGCAAATTCTGTGATCTTCCACCCACAGTCTACTCTAGCTGATCCCTAAACCAGAAATCAGTGTCCTTGAATGGCGATCTCCCTTCCTTGACTAGCTCAGGAGTAGGGGAAATGTAAAATGTAACAGAAGCACCACAACCTCGCTTTACCCAGTTGCGCCAAAGAGTAAGTTAGGGTCAGCCTCGCTCAGGCTGTGCTCAGACTGAGTATGGTAATTTTCAGCAATCAGTGTGTGTGGCACTGATACTTAGATAAAAGGGAGCAAAGTGCCAAAGGACAGTCTCTGGGTAAGTCTCAGACCACAGTCAATAGAGGCTGCATCTGAAACAACAGCTTTCTCAGTTTCACTGGGTGCTTCTGCACAAGCCTCAGTCCTGTGATGTGTTCTGCCTTTTCCAAACAGCTAGTTCAGAAGGTAAAGGATTATTACAGTAGATGGCTAAAAAGCATTGTAATTTTTTTTACTGTACTAAGAGGAGAAGGTATGAAAAGTGTTCATAGCACAAAGATCATTCTTTATAGTAACTACTTAATTCTGCAGTTTATTTCAATTTCCTCCACTTACTTATCCTAAAAATAAACCTGCATTTTCTCTGAAAATTGTATTCTTGGCATTGCTTAATCTCTTTCCACTTTGCTCTAACCTCAGCTCTAACTTTGACTCAGGTCAAATATAATACTTAGTGCTTAGAAAGTGATTTCTGTTTGATGGCTCAATTTGCTTTGCAAACATTAACAAACGCAGTCCATGCTATTTCCAAAAGTCAGGTACTATTTGAGAAGTTAAGGAAGTTAGTGACAGAGCCTGAAAGAGAAAACTTCTGTCCTCACTTCCAGGACCCATATCTTAAATAACAGACAATCTAGTTGTCAATCTCAGTTGAACAAAACTGAGCTAAATCACCTTTCATGCTGTTCTTGTAACTGAAGTGAAACTGCATACCAGTGCTAATCAGAAACAGTTCAATAGTATTTCACTGGTAAAATTCTGTCTTTTCTGTTCCGTCTGTATCAAAAATAGAATGTTTTGATTTTGATTTAATTCTTTCTATACAAAGAATTTTGAAGTGATTTGATGCAAAAATGTGGTATTTCATTTTAATTTTCTCATTTCTTTCTCTTCTGACTTTTTTATTTTTGACAAAAGCAGATACATTTAAAATGTTACCTCAGAAATATAAATTATTAAAATTTAGTAGTTAAACAACTGGTTTTAATACAGACCTTCTGACATTTCAGAATTCATTTGTTTGGGATTTCTCCCTAAATTTTATCAGTTCAAAGTTCATATTTATGCAAATCAGGGAAACATCATCACAGAATTGGAATTTGCTTTGAAATACAAATTCTACTTTTGTGAAAACCATGTGCTCATTTAATTTTAAGAGAGTCTTGTACCCAGGTCCAATAACAATCTTGTATGTGCTTTGCCTATTGTGATTCTAAACATGTTGTTTACAATCATGCACACACTGCCTTCATTCCAGACAGAGTCTCTCCTCTACATTCTTAATAGCCTTTATGACATCCCCAGCACAAAAGGAATAGAGTAAAGACAGGAAGAGGTTGAAGACAAAATGGAAAGTGTACATTTTTAACCTTCCAAGCTAATGAAACAACTGGCTTGACTTCTGCAGACCAAGTAAGGATTTCCCAATGGTATGTGCTGGATGATATGTGATTCTATACAGAGAAACACTACAGAACGTAATGCACATGCAAGTATCATGTTTCCATAGGCACACACTAAAACTCTGTAAGCTGCTATCAAGAAAAAGTTTCTTTGTATGTATTTTTGAGACTTTCCTTAGAGTTCCTTCCAAAACATGGATATAAACTTCTATTAATATTAATTCTATTTAACAAATACTGTACAATTGTTACCTGACAGTGTTTGGTTTTATAAAGATTTGTCAAATGCACATGGTTTTAATAAAGTTAAAATACATGCAATGAACCAAGCTGGTACAGGTCTAACCCTAGTTTAGAGGTGCTAAAAAACATTGAAATGGGGTCCCATTTGGAAAAAGTGTTCAGTCCCCACTATTCTTCCTGTCTTAATTGGGAGTTATGTTGTTCCATTCTCTTACAATTCCTACAAAACTGAAATCTTGAGTACTGTGTAAAAGACTGTGTCAAAACATCGTCAAGAAGGATGAGGAAAAGGCTGAGCTACTTAATGCCTTCTTTGCCCCAGTCTTTAACAGCCACACCAAGTATCCTCAGGGTATTCAACTCCCTGAGCTGGAAGACAAGGATGGAGAGCAAAATAAACTCCCTGTGATCCAGGAGGAAGCAGTTAACGACCTGCTATGCCACCTGGACTCTCACAAGTCTATGGGGCCTAATGGCATCCACCCAAGGGTGCTGAGGGAGCTGGCAGAGGAGCTTGCCAAGCCACTTTCCATCATTTATCAACAGTCCTGGTTAACAGAGGAGGTCCTGGATGACTGGAGGCTTGCCAACATGACGCCCATCTACAAGAAGGGCCGTAAGGAGGACCTGGGGAACTACAGGCCTGTCAGCCTGACCTCGGTGCCAGGGAAGACTATGGAGATGTTCATCCTGAGGGCGCTCATAGGGCACATGCAGAACAACCAAGGGATCAGGCCCAGCCATGACGGGTTCATGAAGGGCAGGTCCTGCTTGACCAACCTGATCTCCTTCTATGACCAGGTGACCCGCCCAGTGGATGAGGGAAAGGCTGTCGACATTGTCTACCTGGACTTTAGTAAAGCCTTTGACACTGTCTCCCACAGTATTCTCCTGGAGAAGCTGGTAACGCGTGGCTTAGACTTGTGCCCTCTTCGCTGGGTAAAAAACTGGCTGGATGGCCGAGCCCAGAGAGTCGTGGTGAATGGAGTCAAATCCAGTTGGCGGCCAGTCACAAGTGGAGTCCCCCAGGGCTCAGTTTTGGAACAGGTCTTGTTTAATATCTTTATCAATGATCTGGATGAGGAGATCGAGTGCTCCCTCAGCAAGTTTGCAGATGACACCAAGTTGGGTGGGAGTGTTGATCTGCTTGAGGGTAGGAAGGCTCTGCAGAGGGATCTGGACAGGCTGGATCGATGCGCTGAGGCCAATTGTATGAAGTTCAACAAGGCCAAGTGCCGGGTCCTGCGCTTCGGTCACAACAACCCCAGGCAACGCTACAGGCTGGGGGATGAGTGGCTGGAAAGCTGCCTGGCAGAAAAGGACCTGGGGGTGTTGACTGACAGCCGGCTGAAGATGAGCCAGCAGTGTGCCCAGGGGGCCAAGAAGGCCAACGGCATCCTGGCCTGTATCAGAAATAGTGTGGCCAGCAGGAGTAGAGAAGTGATCGTGCCCCTGTACTCGGCGCTGGTGAGGCCGCACCTCGAATACTGTGTTCAGTTTTGGGCCCCTCACTATAAGAAGGACATTGAGGTGCTGGACCGTGTCCAGAGAAGGGTGATGAAGCTGGTGAGGGGTCTGGAGCACAAGCCTTATGAGGAGCGGCTGAGGGAACTGGGGTTGTTCAGTCTGGAGAAGAGGAGGCTGAGGGGAGACCTCATCGCACTCTACAATTACCTGAAAGGGGATTGCAGAGAGGTGGGTGTTGGCCTCTTCTCCCAAGTGACGAGTGACAGGACAAGAGGAAATGGCCTCAAGTAGTGCCAGGGGAGGTTCAGACTGGATATTAGGAAAAATTTCTTTACTGAGAGAATGGTGAGACACTGAAATAAACTGCCCAGGGAAGTGGTGGAGTCAGCATCCCTGGAGGTGTTCAAGGAACATGTGGACGTTGCATTGTGGGACATGGTTTAATGGGCATGGGGGTGTTTCTTGGTTGATGGTTGGACTTGATGATCTTACAGGTCTTTTCCAACCCTAGTGATTCTGTGATTCTGTGATTCTGTGAAAATAACAGTTATTCAAAAGCAGGGGAGATCACTTCAATTTCTTATTGGAATATAATGAGTTGGCTGGTACAAAAGGAATATAGCACTTTTGCTCATTCAAAAGTCAGTAAATGAACACCAGGGCACACTGACTTAAAAAAGAAAATGGCTTGAGAATGTGACTGGTAAATATGGAAATAAACAGGGTTGTCAGCCAGTTGAGACATTTCTGGAAGCAAGTGGGTCAGACAGCACCAAAACATATGGGATCAGTCTTAAACATGAGGTATTTATAATCAAGTAAGACATGAGCTTCACTATCTCCCATGTTCACCAGGGATCACAGTGTGACTGGAACTGACAAACTGATTCTTAACAGTTGGATAATATGTGGTGCAAAAAAATACATCAGGTACAGATATGTGTGGGGAGACTGAATGCAAACCTAAATGGTGTGATTTTTTTCCAAAGTGCTGAATACTCACAGATGTCCTGAGAGTCAATGATGTTGAAGAACTTGGATCAGATAATGAAGGCTCCCACCTGGCTTTACAGGCAGAGGAGTGGATGCCAGTTCTCTAAAATTTCTCTGATGCTTCTGCTGACATATTTGGAATAGAAAAAATACAGAGGGGGTGTTCCTTGCAGATACCTAAAAAGATTTGCACATGAAAGTATGTCAGGGATTTTTCTGCCCAAGTCCACTTTTTCTACAGTCATCCTTCCTATGGTTTATTTTCTTTTACATCAACAGCTTTAAAACCAGAATGCCTTTTCTCATTTAAATTCTTATCCAGTGTGGAATTATTGTAAAGCTCATTTTTAAAGGTCATGGTTTGTCCGATTAGCATCATGTGGACACAGTCAGACATGAGGTATCCAGAGAGGAAGCATCACTCAGGAAAGGTGAAGATTTCCTTTTTAATCCTGACCCTGACTCATCATATTAATCACAGCTAGAGACCAACTAATGCTCAGGTAGGGAGGAGTGGAAGCCATGAAAGTGCATAGACTTGACAGAACCCATGGCTCGATACAAGACTCATTTTATGCTGAAACACTGTTTTCCTAAATAAAGCAAAGCCTAAAAAAGAAAAGTGAGGAGGCATGGGTGGAGAATAAACAATGCTTACTTGCAGCTAGAAGACCACAAACAGTGAATTTGTATTCAGGCCATAAGAAGGAATATAAGAAATCCTAAACAATAAATAAGAAAACAAACATGACTATTTCCTTTTTCTATTGTCCTGTGACACAGCAATAGGCATATCCACTGAGCTTATCACCCTACAGGATGATTGGTAGCTTGTATGCCAATTTGGAATTTGAGAGCTTATACTGTCAGTATAAATCCCTGTGCAAATGGTCAATGCTGCTCATAATGCCCTTTAATATCTGGCAGGTTTTGTTCAGATGTTGGGGTAGTGATATGAATATCTGAGGGTCTCTTTTGGGTGCCCTCACTTTGAGAGTAATAAAGCATGGAATGATAGCACAAATTACCTGCAGGCATGCCAGAGGTCTTTGCGAGCAGATCACTAACACAGCCTGGAAGGATCAGTGCTTCCCTTTGCAGAACATAATACTATTGATGGAGATAAACTTCTGGTTTGTTTTTGTCTCTGGAGCTCTTCCGTACTCCCAAAACACTATTCCTTGGCCTGTTGACACTGTTAATAGTGTTCACATGTAATTAACACAGGAAGATTACCTAAAAATGAAAAATAGCATTCCCATTCAATACAAGTTTTAAGACTTTGCTTCTTTCTCTATGGGATGTTAGTATTGGCTTTCTCAGAGGCAATCTTAATTTGAAGGATGGTATGAATGCTTTGAGAGAGATCCTGATAATTTCAGCCTCCAAGAGAAAAATTCCTTGGTATCAATACAGCATGAATAAAAAGTCTGGGGAAGAGGGGGAGCCCCATTAGAAGAGTTTGATTTTAATAAGAGGATGATGAAGTTAATTAAAGCTCAGTGCCTGTGAGCAAAGAGAAGAAGACAGCACTTTGGGGTTTTTCCTTTTGCTTTGCTCCAGCTGTTCCTATCTCCAAGCCAAATACATGAGCCAAAATGATAGGAGCTGGCAGCTTTTTATAGCAAGGGGATCATCTGTTAAACCATTAGGTTGGTTTTGTTTTGCCATAAGAAGACAGGGAGTATAGTTTCAAAGTTTTTGGCAGGAATTTGCCCAAGAAGTTTTCATTGCTTTTTTAGCTTCTCTTTTCGTTTTCCTGCCCATAAATTATACAATGAAATCCCTCTCCCTCAGAACACCTCTCATGTCTGGAGTTAGTCGTCAGTTTCTCCTTTGCCTGTACCAACTTTAAGCTTTCTAAGCATTTTGTGAGTTCTGTGCTTTCATTAATAAGGTGATTATGCACAAAAAACCCCTCTGTTTGTGTCCTAGAATATAGGCATGTGTGCATGCAAATTAGCTAATAATTGGCCAGGCCCTTAAAGATGCTAAGATCCAAAATTCAATGGGAACATAATAAATCTTTCAGTATTTCACCTATTATTAATACCCTCCAGCCCATCCACTTTCCAAAGATTCACACCAGGAGCCTCAAAGCACAGGATCTAACTCTTGTCTAAAGACTAGACTAGCCAGACTAGTGAATTTGCACTTAGGCCCAAAATCTCCCAGGCATCCTTAGTGACTGACTGTTGGTTCTCAAAATTGGCTTTTTTCTGAAATAAGTCCTTTGGAGAACTAGCTCACACTAGGTATTGTTCCTGTGGATAGTGAGAACACAACACATGTGACTGACTCTCTCTAACCACCAAGTCAGGTAGCCACATACTGTCCTTTTAACTAAATCATGCTACAAACAGGCTGGCATTGCCTGGAATTTTCAAATTACTGTATATTTAAGATCTGGTTCTCTAAAGTGTTGAGAATTTCTTGAAAAAGGCTGAATGTGCTAAGACTTACTTAAGAGAAAGAGAATCAGTATATTTACTGTCATCCTGCATACACTTGGGCCCATAAACTTCTTTGGTGCTAAAAGAAGTTCCTGACATCAGTGGATTTGCTGCTGTTTCACTTCAAAATATATAAGGTAAATCAGATCTATGGTCTGTCCTGCTGTCTCTTCGCTCTTAATGAATATTCCTCTCCATCTATGCTTTGTTTGACCAAGACAGTTCCATCCTAAGTTGGAATTCACAGTCAGCACCTCACTTTCCCATGTTTGCCTTTCCTCATTCTTACACAGTCAAATCTGAGGAGTTTCAAGTGCTAAGACACTAACCTATAGCCTCCAACAACTGCTGGGAGAAACACTTCCACTGGGCTGTGCCTTCAAATACAAACCATTCAACCAGCAGCTGTACAACAAACAAATTAATTTGTTTACAGCAGCAACATGTCAGGATCTTTAAGGATTGCACAGTAAGGCACCTAATTCACTCTTGACTAGGAGTATTCCCCAACTTAATAACAGGAAAGAGGAGAATCAAGAATTCCTCTAAATTCTCTACCTGGCAGTCCTCAGCTTCAGTAGAAGTCAACAAATTGGAGAATAAATCTCAGACTAAGAAGCTGGTTGGAGGAATCTAGAGAGATAAGATTATTCCAAAAGGATGGCAACCGCGAAAGGCAACTTCTTCTACACCCAGCTGTAAAGAACCTAGCTGGCACATCAGTTTGCAGTAAGACACAGAAAATCAAGCAGTTTCTCAATGCCTCTTTAAATATCAGAGTTGCTAACATTTGAAAGCAATTAATAGTGATATTGTGTAGGTAACTAGGAGATACCTTTAACCCCTATAAACTGCACTGGTATCCATTAGGTTTCTGGGAGAGGAATGACTAGTCAGCATGGGTGAAATGGCAAAAAGACAGCCTGTGTGCTAAGTTCGCAAAACGTTTGGAGCTCTAAAGTCACTCAAAGCAGAAAAAGTACTTTGCATTGCTGAAATTACAAAAAAAGAAAAAACCCAAACCAACAGCAAACTGGGCAGTATCCCAAGAGTGTTGAAACAAGAAGTTGTGACAAAGTCAAAGTGCTGGAAGACAAGGGTATAAATAAGGAAGGCAGTGTTCTTTCCACACAATCTTAACTCTGAGATTTTTGTTTCACTTCACTCTGTGTTTTTGTTTCCACTTCTGTAAGACAGATAGAGAGATCAACGAGACATGGATTCTGGAAGGCTTCATCTCTAAGCGTTAATGAAGAAAGTCTGAATAATAAAACATAATATCAGCAAAAGTACAGTATCTCATCAAAAGCAGACTCAACTGTCAGCCAAGCCTCCACTTCACCTCACAAATTGAAAACAACTAAAATTTGTGTTAATTTTCTCTCATTCAGGACATTGCTGAAAACATGGCCCATCTGGAAAAGGAATGCTGGGAGGTTCTGGGTGCTTCTTAGGATACTTTTATTTGGATGGTGGACCAGTAGAGTCATGCCAACATTGGATTTGGCTGGTAATCCCCATCTCAAAGAACACACAGAGTCATTTCCAAGATACAGCAAAAGACTGATCAAGGAGATCAGGACAGAGAAAGTCAGATGAGAGTATAAATAACTGGATTATAAATAAATGGATTGGTTTGTCTCATTTTTCTGTCACAATTATTAATGTTTCCTTAATCCTAACATTATGACAATGGAGGCAATTTCACTCCATATCAATCTAATGTGCAATATAGCTAATAATACTGTTTAAGAACTGGTAATCCAAAAGCAGGGAGGCAACACCTGGTGGCATAGCTTACCATTCTGTGTTACCTGTTCTTATTTTGACAGCTGTATTAGAGAAATTGCAAACCTCTTTTTCCCCATATGCCCGGGTTTGGGTAATTTTCTGTCACAGTTCCAAACATGTAGGGCTGCAAGATCAAATGATGCTGCAATCCCACAACTGACACTCATTTTTTGCAACACTGCCCTTGACCTATAATGCATAAGGTATATTCAGTTTACCTGAAGGAAGGGAAGACAGTTCTACTGCTATAGAGGACTGTATTTACAGACTTTTAGCCATGGATCCTCCAAATGGCTATCTGTTTCTATACAGAATATAAAATCTCAAAAAAAATTGTCAGAATGCAGGTTACCAAGAAACACATTGGTTACCAAGAAAACAAAGCAAGATCAACATTGCAATTAACAAGTTATGTTTATACAGGTTATCAGTATTCTGAGCACAGCAAATGATGAAGCAGGTACAGCTCTACTTGGATTTCTACATGGATTTCTTCTCTACACGCAGCTGAAGCAGCTAATGACAGTCACTGCAGACTGATGGTATCACCAGCATTTGTGAAGGTCTTCAAGTAAACAGTACTCAAAGGTAATAAAAGAGGCAAATAGTCTGTGTGGTAAGGGAGCAGTGCTATCAATCTGAAAGGATTCAGAGTAGGGTATATTTTTGTTCTGTGACCATATGCTTCCCACCCTTTACCATCCCATTATCTCTTTTGGGATAAGCATTGTCTTTCACTATCTGTTCACATCAGAGAGCACCAAGCACAATGGCGTTCCTCTTTCACATGTGGCCTCTTAACACCAATATAAGGAGTAAGACGCTTCAAGTCTTCTTGTAGGTCCTGCATCCAAATCAGAAATATATCAGCAAAAGTTTTAAGAAAAGTCTGCCCGGACATTGCTCACAATGTATGTTTCCTGGAGAGAGAAATAAAGATGTCACTTGAGTATCTTTCATCAATGACAAATTCCCTTGCACTGAATTCATAACTTACAATATATTGTTTCAAGACAGTGTGACTAACGAGATAGAGATTTTAGATATAAATGAAAGCCTAGTAATTATTTTTATCCTCAGAAAATGCAATAATCATCTCTTTCAAAAATAAAGTGAAATGACTGACCATCCACTGAGAGCAGTGTAATTGATCCATGTAATGAAAGATGTAGTGGGGGGAAGACTTCAACAGTGATGAAAGAAGGAACAGACTAAACAGCAAACATGAAACCAGCAGAAGAAACACAAGGTCAGAACATTATGCAGATTACTCTGATGAGGCTTGTAACTCAACCCATAAATTTAAAGGATGGTGTGCAACAATTATTTCGATTTTGTACTGCTTTTGAAATGAAACAGCTAAGAACTGATAAAGGTGTAAACTCTATCCACTGCTGGTCGCTGAAGCATTTAATCAGCGTTTTACTAATTTTCCCACCCCTACCTGAACTCAGTTTGACTTTTGACAGTAAAATCAATGGAACACTTCTAATCTTTAATACTGACTCTCTTCCTGGAGTGAAATATTTGGAGATATAATTATGGTTGGGATTTCACTTTTCAAATTATGGTTTCTTCTTTAAGGACTAGAAGGTTTTAAGTTTGTATGAGTAGCCAAAGACAAGGGCAGGACAAAACCACATAACAGAATACTTTATCTGGAACCTGGGCTGTCTAGGAGTATTGTCCCATAATCTTGATTTATAATAATATTATAAAACCCATCAGAATCTTTGGAGTTCAATTAGACTCACCTCTGTCTTGCCGTATGTGAAGAGCCTTTCTGGTCAATACCATCCAATGGAAGACAGATATTCCTTCTCCTCACTTCTCTCCATTAAGGGGAATGTTGGTTTGGGTTTTTTTTAATACTTTGACGAAATTTTCTGGAGCTTTGTACAAGTGATCCCCAACCCCAGAGATAAAAAGCTCCAGGGTCAGCAGTGTGGAATGCACTGATTCAAGGCAATTTCCTTTCAAATAATTATTAACTCTGGACAAATGCAAATAACAGGAATTGAAAGCTCTTTTTCATCTTCCCACCTCCCTTTCCCTCAGGGTATTGACTGGCTGCTTCACTTTCCAGGTACTGTCTCTTGTACTTGACTAAACTATTACTAAATCTTTTAATCCTTTGGATGTTTAAGCTCCTTCCCAAAATTATCACAACATGCAAATCCCACACTGGTTTTCCTGTTACACTACAATTTGCATTTCAGATCAAACTGTCAGCTGATCTCATTACTTAATTAAAGGGTATGAAATGAATAAATTATTTTCATTTATTGTGAATTCTTGATTGAGACCTTCCTGACTGAGTTTGGGGTGACTGAAAACTTCTACCACTTTGAAAATTACCATGCTGTTTGCCATGTGAAGGCAAAGCCTACAAGATCGTTCAAGGCAAAGTTTATCATGTCAGGCTGATTACATTTCATAAAAATATCCTTCATCTGGGTTGTCCTCTGAGTGCACAGACTGGGAGACTTGCAGGATTATCCTCGCTCTCTTCCTGCCCACAAAAAGTATCTTTTTCTCCAAAAGAAAGATGTGAAGACAGAGGCCCTGAACCTAGGAGATGAGAAGTATTCCTCTATCCCACAGTTTAGATGTAAGCTGTCTGGGTCAGTTTCATATGTAATCGCTTTCTCAGCCTTTTGGCTAAGATCAAGTGTAGTAATGATTCTGTGATTCTGCAATAGCAACCCCAGCAGTGAGTCACCAGCTAGTTTTGAAACAAAACTCTGTCCAAAATTATATGGTTCAGAATAAGAAAAAAAGGTCAGTGTTACTCCTGTTCATCACACTTACATTACAGTGTATATGATACCTACACAGGGACACTGAGGTCATCAATGAGATTCAAAGTCTAGCACGAAAGATATAAATCCTCACCACTTGACATGAAGGAGCAACACTATTGGATGCATTAAGAGCAGGCTTTTATAATTCACTAGACCAGCCTTTGGAATAAAACAAAATCACATGCACTGAATCAGAGGAACAAACAAGCAAGCTTTGCTGAGGCATTCATGCCAGGCACTGCAGACTCAAAGATCTTGCTCTGAAGATTCAGATTTAATGCAGGATTAAGCATGCCCACTCTAAGGGACAGAACTTGGACCTTCATGGTTCCTTCAATGTTTAGGTCCTTTAGGAAATACTTGCTCTCCCTGGTCAGACAAGAACCCCACAGGAACTGTACATTCTGCCTTTCACAAGGTGGAACATACGAGGTTTCAGAACTTACATGAAGAACAGCAGTAGGTGCTCTGCTCCTACAGCATCTCTCAGCACTTTTCTTACCCCAGGACTAAATCTGTTCTTAATCAGAGGTCACTTTTTTGGCAGAAGTAATGGACTGTGCCCACTGAAACCCTTTGCCAGAATGCAGAGTTCCCATGGAATATGTGGAGTCCGTTTGCAACAATGCTGATGCAGCCATGATAAACAGGTAATTCTTGATCAACACAGATGGGCCTCTGAAGATTTCTCTCCACAAAACTTCAGTGTTGGCCAATCCATCAATTAACCAGAAAGAGTTAATGTAGTGTCCTCTCTGAAGAAGTGAGAGTTTGCAAACCAGCTGTTACCTTCTTTCTGAAGATGCACATCTGCTCTACTCAATGTTCTTGGAAGAACACGCTTTAATCTCTTTGTGGGTCTTACAATCTTATTACAGACCGAGCTATGACACCATGGGCTATAACTTTTATGTTCTCCACTGGAAGAAACCACTGCTTCAGCAATCAAACCCTTGTTTTTATTCCCATTGCACATATTTTGTGTCTGTAAAATGAATACAAGGTAGAGACCAGGCACTAATCCTGCAAGTTAAGAGACTTGAATTCCATTCTCCACTCTGCCATTAGTTTACCTCATGCAAGTTATGCTTGTTCCTTAGCCACTTTCATCACTACTCCCAGAAAAGTCAGCTTCTGTGTCACAAAGATGACAGCAAGCCTGCCCAGCAGTCTTAAGCCCACACACACAGATTGTGAATAACTGGAAAAATGACACTTTGAGTTCATTAAACATTGGTTAGAGCTATTTAGCTCCCACCTCCTATATCTATGACCAAGGACAGATTTAAACTGATGTAAACAGTTCTTCTATTTTCTAGTATCATTTAACTTATGGCACATTAACATGTGCTTTACATGCATGGTCCTTCCTTAGCATGAATAATTCCATCAGCTTAATGACACAGGGAAAGGGAAGATGTCCACATGCAACCTGCTGTTTGCTTTTTAACAGCCACACATACCTGATATTTTAGGAAGTCAACTGATTTCGCATCTTTATTCTGGAAAAGATCTGCCTGTGTTTATTTATCACTGCCATAAGTAATGTGTTGCTTTTCAGCCCAAATCCTATTTATACAAGCATGAAAAACAGAGACACACATAAAGAAAGATTAGAAGTTCACATTTTTAAGATATCTGAAGGTCTTATTACAACTGACAAAAAGCCAGGATACTGACAACTAAGAGCTGACACTCCATGTATCATGTTCTGTCAGGTTTTAGCGTGTGTGTGTTTGTATGGGAGTGTGGCTTTTTCTTTCTTGGCTTCTTTAATGTTAATTTTAAAAAGGGACTCATATGCTGGAACAAACTTGAGAGACAAGAGCATGAATACAAACAGACAGTGTCCTTATAAACAATAAAGGCAACCCCAGCAGGCACCATCCACTGTAATTATCTTGATATGGTGCTGTGCATCTGTCTCCCAGAGCTACTTAACATGACCTTTTTAATCACAGTGCCAAAGGCTTTCTCTTGCATTTCCCTGCTCCATTGGTACGATGCCATTCTGCCTCCACCCCACCCCACTTTGGGTAACGTGGCTATTTCAGAACAGACTGGTCACAGACCACAGGAGACAACAGGAGATTATTTGGCACATCATGAGACAGAGACAGCACAGAACAATCTTTATTACTTCCTGTGAAGATCCCCACCCAAAGGCCTCAGAATGCTTCACAAATAGTCATTAATAAAACATCAGAGGAGCCTCTAATCATAAAGCGATTGTTTTGTACAGGTCTACAGCACTGCCGTACAGCTATAATTCCTCCCTCAGCGGGAGGCTACACTCCACAGGGAAGGTGGAGTTCCCACCGGCAGGGTGGGAGCTGTGAGAGCCGGGGGTAAGCCCGGCATTGCCTCCTCTGGCAAGAGGACTCCCTTTCTAAGGAGTGTGAATGAATGACTTACAATCTTACAGCTTCCAGAGCAAAGTGCCAGTGGCTAAGGTCTTACACACACCATTAATGGTAAAATAGCCTGTGAACAGTGAAGAAATTACTGTTTAAGAATACCCTTACTGCTGAGGGTGATACAGCCTCCTAGCAATGACCCTCTTTTTTGTGTCTTGTTAGGCACTTAACGTCAGGCTGCCTGGATATCTGTGGTTAGGAAGATTTAACTAAAGTATAGATTTAAGAGTGAATAAAGCAGAAGAGGATTGACAGACCTGAAGTGATTAAATGTCTCTGCTTATTCTTTCTTATTCTTTTTCCAGTCTGCTGATCTTTTTCTGATATTCCCAGGTTTAGAATTGAAAACAAGGTGGGACTTAACTGTTTCACAAGCACTGTACGGCAAACAGCAGGCAAGGATTTATCTGCAAATTCAGCTTATCCTTTCCTTCTCCCTTTTCCTCCAAACACATTGATTCTTAATGCCATTGTGTTTGGTTACAAAGTAATTTAATTCGTTTTCTGTGGCCACCTCTAGGATTCTTTCAGCCTTGCTTCTTTTTCACTTACCTGTCTTCACTTGAATAGCATGGATTTGAAACATTATTCTCCAGATAATTTAGTTTGCATGCTATTTTCTGCCCACATTTTAACGTGTAGATCCTTTTTTTATTATATCTGAGCCCTGACTGGCATTTATAATATTTTCCAATACACTTTCACATATTAATTAAGATGTAAGGGATTTCTTCTCACTTTTTACAGGCAGCACAGAAGTGGCCCTGGAATTAGATATGATGTATGGCACACAGGAGCATGACCTCAGGAAGCTAAAGGTGCCAGTAACAAAGATCCTGTTTTCAGGTAATTCTCCTACATCTGTAAATATCTGCACCTTCTTTCATTTTTCCAAAGCGCGACGTCCTTTAAATCTGCTCAGGTTCATTCTTGTCAGCTTTCTTTAAAAAGTGTTTAAAACCTTCCCAACTTCCTCACAGCTTTCCTGAAGTCTGGCCCAAGGTACCTGGAAATAATCCCATTTTTGGATCCTCACTCCCAGAGACTATTTAAAGGCATGGCAATTGCTTTACTATCCATTTGACTCGCTCATCCATCATGCTATGGGAAGCAAGAAAAGTGCCTGAAGTCCTGCCTTTTATTATAGGAGGACCTAATAACTCTCGCTCTGGCTCTCATGATGTTATAGTAGAACTAGCAACATCCAGCCTAAGGTATGCAAGTAATCTGTATGCAGGGGGTGTAGTCAATTTAGCAGCTACTTAATGAATATGGAGCTTGGTTGTAAAGGAGGCATGAACAACTATCGTATATAAACATGTTCAAACCAAAATACAAAACTAACTTTTCAACATGGATTTCCCCTGTTATCTAAAAAAAAAAAAAAAAATTGCAAAAAAGAGCAATGCAAAACAGACTTGCAGAATAAAATCTACTCTTGACTAGAAAGTAATTGATAAAAATATCTTTATCTGTCCTTTTCAGGATTGCAAAAGGTAATTGAAAAACAAATTAATAGAACTTTCTAATAATTCAAAGACTGAAGTAGCTGAGTCATTTCAGTAATGTATTTTCAATTCATTTTTCCTTTTTCTGTTTGTACATTATCCTTGAGGAAATCACTATTTTCTTTTCATTTAAAATTACTGCTCCATTAAACTCCTTGCATGTATTCCATATTATGTTTTTGTTCTTGCACTGGATGAATACCAGTCTTGGAATCATATTTTATGTCCAAAAAAATTTCATTAATGTTTATTTAATTAATAGGGTCTTTAGAAATATTCCTTCTTCTCAGTTACCTATTTTTAAGAAGAAGGCAAATCCAAATGGTCTATCTGATCAAATTAACTTAAAATATTAATTTATTTTCCTGGAATTCGTTTTTTTCCCCTGGGTTTTCAAAAATATTTTATTGAACTAAAAGGAGTAAGTAATGCATTTTTTAATACTACACAGCTGAAATATTGATGTTAAATGATTTCACTGAAATTGGTATTATTCAATGATATTGAATGTTTGTTAGTCTAGCATACAGTGTATAGTGTAGTGCACCCTATACTTGAAGATTGTTTCAAGTGATACCTATATAATTTTGTGAAGATCCCTGAAATCATCTCATGTAGGTTACAAAAGCGGTCAGAGGGAGCTATTATTTTCTTATCTGCTATCTTTAAGCCAGGAACAGAAATGTGATTGCAACAGAGTGGCTTATTTCTCTCAGTTCAAGCCTTTTAGCACCTTCCTTGCTAAGTACGTCTTGCTATTTCATCATGGTCGGTGGCATTTGTTCACTGTGTAAAGCTGGTCTGAGTGGTACTTTAGATAAAGTGGCATCTCTATGCTGTGATAGAGCTGTGGCTGAGAATTCTCATTTGTGAAAATCTTTCAGATTTCTGAGTGTGTCCTTGTTCATGACTGAAACGAAAATTAAACCTTTCATAAGTCATTGGCTGTTGTTTGTTTTCTTTCTAAAAACAGGGAAGTTGTATCAAGTTTTCTAGTTCCAAACAGAAAGCTTCAGGTCTGCTTCGAGAAGAGCTGTCAAAATGTCCAGAGATGGATCACCTAGTAGCTAACACGCCCTGCTGAGGATGTGAGATCAGTTCTAGACTTCCTTCTTCCTGAATCAAAGCAGCATTAAAAATAGTTATCACTTGAAACTGGGTCCCTTGTATCTCATAAATATTTTTAACTTCCAGATGCAGAGCAGGCAATTCAGTTTTTAATAAGAATTATTCTACTGAAGCTTATTCAGGAAAAAGCAAAATACAAGGCCAACTGGACACTGCACTCAAGCAGAGCACCTAGGAACCATGGTATTGTACGACATTCATTCCCTCAGTAAAGAAAGATACACGGCATCTTCTGCAAGATGCTGGAGAATTCACACTTTTGTGAGCTCTGTAAAACACAGCCAAAATCTACTTGTTTTTAAAGTGATGGATCTGGATCAGACAGTATGAGAATACACTATTTTCAGAGGTCTTGTGTGAAGATATGAACATATCTCTTTTTCTTGTTTGCTCTCCTTTTACCTCCTAAAAAAGGGCAAAATATCTTTGATGTTTGGCTTCAAAATGGAAATGAAACTTCAGAAATAGCTAAGAAAGGGCAGAGAACTTAGAATTTAGGTTACTCTATGGACCTTCTTTTAGTGAAAACAAAAGCAGAAAGCTCAAAAAGTAACATGTTTACCCTTTTGGCACAAGTGTGATGTGGGTTTTAGGGCTGGCAAAGAACACTGTCTTCTTCCAGAGATCAGGTTTGAGTCCTGGCATGAATCATCCAATTTACCTAAGGCTGAGTTAATGATGGGTTGGTTTTTTTTCTTAAGTGAACAGCAATGTGAATATGTCGATCTTCATTTGGAAAGCAAAATTCCACTTTCTCCCTGATTGCTTTAATACTTCTCCCTCTGCTGGCCCTCGCTCAGCTTTCAGCAGTATCTTCTGTTTTTATTCTGTGTGCACCAGCCATTGGAAGAGCTGCTTTCTATCTGGGGAGAACTGTTAAAATCATGAACTTTTTTGCACAGCTGTGTGGTCAGAGGTGCAAGGTGGTTCATAAATCCCCAAAGTAGACATGTGCAGGCTATTGCTCTAGTACAAAGTCCTATAAAAAATAGCAAATGGCCGAACAGCCACAGGGAGGCACAAACAGTACCCAGAGGATCTGCAGTGTAACAAGTTCAAGTAAAAAAGTTCACGCCAATCCAAGCAAGATGCGTAAACCTCTCTTACAAAGTAACAAGTTGGGCTGTTGAGTCTTCTGGGGTTTCGTGATGATTTGACTGGTAATGGTCAGACATGTTTCAAAAAAATCAGCTTCTGTCAGAAAAATGTCAGTCCATTGAAAGAGAAATGTTTTGCAGAAATGTGCCAATTTGAACAAGTTTGCTAACAAAACTCACCAGTTCTCTGCCTCTTCTCTTCTTCATTCATCCACCCAGGTTCTCAGATGCTCCCTGAAAGACTGCCATACAGCTCAGATCCACAGGGCTTTTAAACTTCCCTAAAATAAGCATCTGCCTCCCAGAATTGCTGCTCAACTTTTATGCTCAGGAAACTTGTTTTCATCAGCAGTGAGAAGAATTTATTGGACAGGGTTTCCAGTCTTGCTGCCAGTGTTCAGAGCCCAAGTCTGAGATGGGGTCCTGGTCACCCTGCAAGCCACCATCCAGAATGAAGTGCAAGGAACCCTGTGTTTCCTTGCTCAGCCTGGGTACTGGCCTAGGGCTAGTCGCCTCATGTGGCCCTGCCTATGTGTCCGCTGCAGCTTGGGGAGCCAACTACGCTGAAAGTACAGCAGTGATCTGTCCCTGTAACTTTATGTTGGAGTTCTATGAAATTGGCCAGAAATAGCCCCACTTTGAGTCAATAGGTTTCAAGAATTTGGAGAAGCAGATTTTATTTTAGCCAGTTGCTAAGGGAATGAAAACTCGTATCAGCCTTAAAGAGAATGAATGAATACAAATAAATATTCCTACTACAAACAGAAGACCTGGTTCTTTTCCCCTTACATCAGTGAGACTGTCCTAAGCCAGTCCTCAGCCATTGATCATGCAAGATGAAGATCTGACTTGCATCTATTCCCAGAGAAATACAGTGGTGGTAACAGACAGGAATTTCAGGAAGGGAAAAGCGGTAGCTTTTGCTCATGAAATCGGTTCTCCACTTGAACAAGCCATGTGCAGTAGAAGTTGAAAGTGGACAGGAAACATGATCTTCAATGCTGCCACAGATCACTCACCCTTCTTAAAACTGCATGCATGCTTCGCAGTAGCCCCTGCATCATACATATTGCAAAGTTTGTGTTTTCAATGGGAAAGCGAGACAAAGAGCAGTCAAGTGTTCACAGGAAGCCACTTAGAATGATTTGGAAAGTCTCTGGACTAGACCAAACACCTGGAGAGTTTCTGGTTTCATTTTTGAATATATTGCATTATTTCACTTTACTGCCATAAATGCTAACCCTTGAGGAAAAGGCATACTGATTTAAAACAATGCATACATATCACTTCTGAATCCCCTTTCTTGCCCCAATAATAATAAGTCCCCAAAGTCTCTGGTTCATTCACTATGTCTCTGAATTTCAGATTTAGGTTTCAGGACATGGAATAGACTGTGAGCCATTTATAAGTACTGAGGGAACGCAGCGCAGGTATTGATTACCTATTAAGGTACTGCAACATTCTGCTGGATTCAAATCAAGGACAGAGAAATGTGTTTGGCTGAAATAAGGTTTCTCATTTTTCCCTTTTATCTTTTTCCTATCTAGCAAAGCTTTGCTCCCTAAATTACTTTGCATTAGCTGCTTCCCTCACAGTCTTTCATTGTGCTCAATTTCAGCAGAGCTTTGATATTTTCTGGTTTAATTTGAAAAAATACAGAGGGAAACTCTGCCAGGAAAAGCTGCACTAGGCTAAAGATGAGTAGAAAACCCAGATGAAAAGAACCTGTCAAAAAATGCTTAAAATGTCAATGACATTTTTGTCAACATTGTGAATTGCTGTCTCCAGAAAAGGATTATTTCTTTCCAGAAGATATGACTTTTTTTGGACCAGATAAACTTCTGACATTTAGAGTAGCTTTATCTAAGTACACCATCCATACAGTATTTGAATAGAGGTTCTTTCTATCCCTGGAACCTCTTCAGACCTAGAGTGTGGCTCTGAATGCCACAGCTTGAACCTCTCTCCGCTCACCTGAAAAACTGACGTCACTCTCACCATCATTATACACCATTTTGTAACTGATAGGCAACAGCTCTGTTTAATGTCAAAGCACATTTTTATTACTTGAAACTTGGAGCCTTCCCAATTTTCTCACTTGTGAGAGATGCCAAAGGATATTACAATAGTTATTAATTGATAACTATCATTATAGTTATTAATTGATAACTATCATTCAAATGTTCAACACCAAGCCCATTATGGTTATGTGTGGGAACACAGTTTCTGCCTAGGAGTACAATACATGTAAGAAAGACAAACTGAACCAGAAACTTCAGTTGTGAATTCCCTACATAAAAACAGCTGTGAAATAAAGCAAGCAGCTCCTTCCCACAAACAGAATAGAAATATTTCACTAGCGTTTTTGAAGGATTTTTAAGTAAAGTTTATATTGTCACAGAGCAGTAAACATGACAATGGTGATATACATATTATACAAATGGTCTTAATGCTAGCAGTTTCATTATTTATTAATTTCTCATATGGTCATACAGCAGAATGCCATGTAACTTCTTCTTTTACCTTGCCACTAAAGGTGAAGGTGCCCTAATGGAATTGACTTGTTCAGACAGGTGGTAAATTGTTAATTAGTTTTCATAAAAGATTAATCCATTGAATGCTAAGTGAGTGAATTTATTCTAGGGTGCTGAAAAAACTCTCTGGGATATGCTTTGAATTAGCAAGCCATGTCTTTGGAAAACTCCACAAAGTAATATTATGATTTCCTGGGTATACTGTTCCACATGTCTCCTGGTAGTTAAAAGGTTAAAACACAAGGCAGTATCACAGGGAGAAAAGGATGAGATGCTACTGTTTTGGTGCAATTTGAGCAGAATCCACATTTGTACAGCTAATTATCACCAAAATCTAACTCAACAGATTTCCTGAACTCCTAGTCTCTGTCATGGTGGTGTTTCTGCTGGCCACAGTTTAAAAGACATTAAAAACAATCTGACTTAGAGAAAGGGGCTACAAAGATTAAATGAATACAGGGAAAAAAAAGAAAAGTTGATAGCAATTAATAAAACTCAGATATTAGCAATTACAGAAAATCGATAGGGGGAGGAAAAGGGTATCAAGGGAATAATCTGTAGCCTGAGAAATTTAGCAGATAAGAAAGAGCGTTTAACAACAAAAAGAACATGAGCATTTCTACCCAGAAAAAATAAAAACATTGATAAAAATGTGCAAGGCACGTATGCATTCAGTAAATATTTCTGTTCTCTGCTTGAAAAAAAACAGGTAATGTATTCTCAGCACCTGATGGTCTTTCAATACCTTCCTTTCTGCCAGCAATGCAAGAGGATATAAAGAGAGCTACTACTACTAAATATATTTAAATCAGCAGACCTATATAGTTAGTATGCACAGGTTTTGAAAACTAAGAAGTTCTCTTTGACATAAATGTTGATTTTCAATGAGTCTTGGAAGACCAGCAGACTTCCAGAGGATACTTAAACAAAATGACCTGAGTCATTGTCAGTCCAACACTGATCAGAAACACAGCCTGATAGAAGACTGATACAGGTCTAGATTAAAACAGAATTAAAGGAGGGAAACATAAATAACTCCAAGCAATGTAGGCTTATAAAAAGCAGATCCTGTCAAGATAACATCAGAACTTACTTTGAAAAAATTAAAAGCTTATAAATACAGTAGATAAGATGTATTTCAATTTGATTTCAAAAGGTATGGTATGACATGGAAGTTTTAAAATCAAATTACTGCTATATAAAATCAAGAAGGCATATGTTACAGGAATTAAGAATTGGCTAATTGGCAACCTTCAAAAGGTACTCAAGAATCACATTTCTGTAAAAGACCAGCAATCGGTGCCACCCAGTCAGGACACCTTCTTTTTCCTAAGTTATGTGCCTGATGTAGTTGCAGACTTTGAAAGTCTTATGATTATGGAGATGGGAGTAAACTGAGGGAAGAGCCATTTTATACATACTCTATTCCTTATAAGTTTTCCTTAAACATTTTCTGTTGGCCATTGCTGGAGATAAGGCATGCACTAACGTAGCAATTTATTTTTTTTAACTGGTGGCTCAGAAGTAAACACAAAGTTATTATTCTTCAGGTTTTCAGATAACGCAAATGTTAGGGAAGTGAAATAAAAATGAATAAAATGGCTAATTAGACCACTGTACGTGTAAACAGGTCAAGCAGCAGTGGAGCAGTTGCATTGACTCTATCTATGCTAAGCAGTCTTATAGCACTGCCTGCAAGATGATGTTCAGCTCTGGGGTCTGTGAAGATGTAAGATATGGAAGAATTGGAGAAAGCTCAGAGAGTAACCCTAAGAATAGTTACAGAAATGAAAACATGCCCTTCTAAAAGAGATTCCAAGAGCTCATCAAAAAGAAGGTTTACTGCATAGCAGTGTGTAAGTATCTTCTTACATCAGAAAAAGGGACTACAGGGAAAGAGGGACTATATAATTCAAAAGTATATTTTAAACAGAAGGTTATCTAAATACAGGTTAAATTTTATTGGGGCTGTTGTAGAGTCCCCACCTCTGGCTTTTTTTCAATTAATATTATATAAATTATGCTTATATTCTTAAAATTTGTGTCATGATTCCCTGAGACATTATAGAAAACTGAGAAAGAAGTTTAAGAAAGAAATGTTAGAAAAGGCTTATGAAGTATATAAGTTTAAGAAATTCCACCTATTTCCATAGAGGGTTGCCTGAAGACTGGTGATCAAAAATGGAGTTAATCTTTTAAAACATTTGGGAAATAAACAATTAACTCCAGAAATCCTCAAGGCCTATTACAGGCAGAGATCAGGTGAGATAATCATAATGTCTTTTTAGTTCTTGTAATTTATTTATCTATTAATTAGGCCTATGTAAGTGGGGATTTGATTGCTCCAAGGCACTGAGCTGGAAGCTTAATTTACCTGGTCTGCATGGACTTACTGTATGAGATGTACACAAAATTGAACTTAGAGATTTAAATATATGTTAGTGACCCAGCAGTCAGGTCAACAAAGGTCAGGGAAGTAATAAGACAGCTATGATACAGACATTTCTGCAGGTATGAGTCAGGATTTATGCCAACTGAGGATCTGCCACTCAGTTTCAAGCCTGCATGGGCCAATACCTTCTGCTGTCATAAATACGGTAGAGGAATGATGTTGTAACATAATTAAGAATGGCTTCTGCAAATTTAAAGTGCTCTCTAATGTTTATCTAAGTCTTTTGGGCCGCATTCTAGCCTCTGTGCGGCTGCAGAAAGTAGTGATGTTCTTTGAAACCATTATGTTCATTATAACATCATCAGTTTAGCAGCAATGGCTCCAATATGTATGGTGGCACTGGAAATACACATTGAGTGTAATCTTTCAGTAAGAAGGAGAGAAACAATGGATAGTTTATTTTCTGGAGGATGAAGAACACAGAGAGTAAGTGTTAATTTTAATAATTCAACACATGTTTTACTATTTCTTAAATAACTAGTTAGCATTTATATTACTATTTATTACCATCTAATCTGCAAGGGCTACTCAGTCCTCTATGTTTCATGCCATAGCAAGCAATGGCTCCCACTGCTCCTTTAAACTAAGATTATTTTAGTAAAACAAGCAAGGGAGAGAAAATGTTCAGTGTCTTATTACCTTGGCCATCTGTGTGTTTTCCTCATGGCATCTCTCCAAATGCTTTAAAAAAATGCCAGGTAAATTGTTAATGGCTAATGAAAATACACAATAGACCCTGCTCCCCTATACTTTATCTTCTTCTTGACCTTCTCTTTTTGTCCTTCTCCAAAAAATGAAATACAGAATAATTTACCTGATGAAATGCCATGTGACCATTCACAGTGCTACATCTGCTCAAGACTGAAAGCAACCAAAAATAAAATCCTACTGTCTGCTTTTCCTACCAAAAAAACATGTTTGTCTTGTTTCCAGATTGACACAAACCTACAGGTAATCCCTCCCATTCCATGGTGGTGAGGTTAGCAAGGATGACCAGGTGGAGAGTGCCTGGAGGGCAGAAACCTGGCTGGGCTTGAAAGGATTCTTGCATTGGAGCAGGAATCCAATCTACAAGGAAGATGGCTTTCAATATTCTCATTTCTGGAAAATGGGGACTAAAGGAGACTTTAGACTTGCCCGTCTTTAGTTTTTCCCATTAGGCCTCACCTCTGCCCTGGGTTCTTTACACAACCTGGAAGAATAGGACAAGCCCTCACTCCTCTCCAGCAGATCCCTACAGACTTCAATTTGACCTTAGGGTGCAGAGGCAAGCTGCAAGCCACTTCCTTTTCCTCTGGAAGCAGAGCAACTGGTTGTATCATTCCTGGCTCAGATCCATCTGTTTAATAGTAAAGTAAGGCAGTATCTCCTCCAGGTGCAGCTCCTCAAATTGAACACAGACCTAACATCAAACATCCACTTGTACATACTGCTGCTGTGAAGGCACATGGTACTTCACAAGTGGAGAAAAGCCCTCTGAAAATAATCTGGCCAGATGCAAGACAAACTGCAATGCGGGTCACCTCCTCTACTAGAGGGGCTTTTAACACTCACCAGACATCAGTATCTGCACTAATAAAATTATAATAAAGGAATACTGATACAGAGTGATCCCCCCTGGATGTGAACAGACCTGGCTATGCCTGTTGGAGGTGTGTGCTAAACCTCTGGCTAACATGCTACCTACTTCCAAAGAGATGGTTCAAATGATACTCTTTTCCCCCTGTATGTTTCTCACTATGTTTATTCACCTCCTCTTGAAGTCTATGGAGAGTTTTGCCCCCAGCTGAGGGAGGTCAGGTTAAGGGCTTTGCCTGGATGATCCTTGGAAGCAAGAACCTAATCTTCCTGTTTGCCTATAAAAGATCATGCACATGGGGTTACCCACAAAAGTGGTAGATCAGAATTCAGTTAAATTGGTTTCTACTAGTATCATAGATTCTGATGTTTTCCAAACATGATGTTTTGCACTTGTAGGCTTATTTTAGAAACAAAGAACAGTAAACACAGTATGGTTTTAGTATGGGTGTCCTTTTATAAATACTTGATCATCACAAGCTTCTCACTGATCTGTTGCTTCTTCTTTACCTCTTTTTATCTGCATGGGGCTTCCCTCCAGCACTGCTCGCACAAAAATTAATTTGCCTTTGCACTTCAGTAAAATCGTGGCTAGTTTTGCTGTGGTCATTCTGCAATGACTTGTCATTCTATAGATAACCCTTGTCCTGCAACTATCATAAAATCAGATGAAAATTAAAGAAGGAAATATTCCAATCGTATAGGACAGATCAAGAAGGATTTAACCACATCTGAAACAACCAGTTTGTTGAAGGTAAACAGCATGCTGGAATGTGTAGAATTTAGCACATTTCTCATTTTTAGTCTTTTTTTTTTTATGTTTTGAAATCACTGACATATCTTAATTTGGTATTAAAAATCTATTTGGAGAATAGGAACAAAAATTTTGTTTTGAGGTTAACATTACTCTATTAAAAAAGAAGAGAGAGAGAAAAAATATAAGACGTTTCTTGACCAGATTTAAATTTTTCAAGTTTTCCAAATTGAAATAGAGAAGCACACAGTCCAGATTCTCCTTGGATAATCCTATGACTCTTCTTCCCTCTTGCATGTGGATTTATTATCATATGGCATTGACTTTTAAGGAATGTTAATGTTATTGCTTTGATTTACATTCTTTCCAAATACCACAGTCTATTAAAAGCATCAGATCATCAAAGTCCACAGTATTAATTTACCAGGAATATCCCCACAGGATTTTTAAAAATAATTTTGTATTATGAAATCATGCTTCAAACTGAACTAACAGAAATCTAATTATAAATGGGAGCACAGTGCTAATTAAACCACCCACTCCAGCATTAAGGCCCACTTGGGGGTTTTCACATTGGTAAATTGACAATTTAAGCTAAATTGCAGGATATAATATCCAAGTATTGGCTAGCTCTACCTTTCCGCTCCTCTCTCTCCTTTGGTCTGCTCTATAATAATAAAGTGTAGAAGGCAAGAAATCCAGCGGTTTTTCAACCCTTGAAATATTTTTCTGGGAATAACAACAGCTACTGTGGTAGCAAGGGTCAATCTAAAACATGAGAGTTCCCAAGCCTGACTCTTCACATGGTTAAAAGTAACCTGACATGCTCTCTAACATGCCTGGCCTGTCCCAGATGCTGACCCAGATCTTCTCACTTGCCTGAGCCATGCCAAAGGACTGAGGAAGTCAGCTGTGTGCTTATCCATGCTCAAACCTCTGCCATTTTCCAGCAGAGAGTCTCATTTCAGGAGGAAGGGGTCATCAACGCACAGTGGCCCCAGTCACAGCACTGATACAGCCCATCTAGCTTCTCTGCCTTGAGTCTTCATGATAAAGGGTAGGTTCTGCAGCAGAACAGCCATAACAAAACTCTGGTCAATCCTGTCTGATCTACAGGCTCTAATAATACAAAAGCCAAGTGCCATCTGGGCCAGGTAGCCTTGATCTTGTTTTCATCATTTAGACTGAAGTTCACCTACATGACAAGCAGCCTGTGTATGATAAAATCACCTGCTCTGCTCTGATACTTTCTTCAGAGTGAGAGAGAGACAGATACATTAAAATGAATACTCAGAGCATTCATTTTATGAGAAGGGAGATGATTTGATTCCCAGTAAGCCAGTAGTCTGCTAAGAGATACCAAGAAAGTGACATGCCTTACTCAAGGATGTGATTTCACAGTAAGGATAGTGGCGTATGTCTTTTGCTCTGAGAGAAAGGTAACTAGGTCATAGATGCCTTACCACTCTGACAGAGAGAAGGATGGATGAAGATGTGTCATGGCAATCAGCCTTTACTAAGTAGTGTAACCTGGGGTCTAGGACAAAATAAGGATAGAAGGAGAAATCTTAACAGGTTATGTCTAGGACTATATATGCATGATATCAGTTATTTTTCCAACAAAACTTGGTTTTCTATTAATTACACTGAAGTGTTTGGCCTCTTAGATACCACCTGGGTGTTACCATCAAACACCAATGGGAATTTCACTATTTTAGCAGACTGATCCATAGTCAAGCTGGGACCTTTCTGACCCACTAGAAATGTTTCCTTCCAACCATGTATGTCTGGAGAGATCCTGTGGGTAACTTTGAAAGGCTTGTGTGACGTATCAGTAGAAAGATACATGGGAGTATGAATTCATAGAATAACTTACCAACTAACTGGTGTCAAGCTTGTTCACAATTTGGCTGACAAAACTCTGAAGATAGCCTAGGGAAGGAAGTAGCACTAGCACTTTGCAGGTAGAAATATCCAATACAGAGAGTATGGGAAGCACTGCTTAGTGGACCGGGGCTTTAACCCAGGAAGAGTAAGGCTGTGTGACAGATTACTTGTAGTCATTAAAACACCAAATTGTTGACCAGAGCAAACATATTTCCCCAACAGGAAAAAGAATTCTGTATGGGAAAAGAAAATTTCTTCTATATATAACATTATTTTTGTATTTTCTGTTAGATGTGGTAATCATCACTTTTTCCTATGTATTTGTGTACCCTTTTTATCTCCTATGCTGCTCTATGTTATTAACTGCCATAATTCATACCAGATTTTTGTTTTGCATGGAAAAAATCCCATTTCTTCTTTGTGAAACTCTATTGTTTTGAAAGATGCTATGTTCTCACATGCCTGTAATGGAATTCCTAGGTGACATGAAGCAAAAATAGGCATGTCTGGCCATACTTTATAGAATTAGATTTGCTTGATGCTAACACTCAGTTCTCAATTTCTTACCTTTTTTCTGAACTTTGACAGTCCAGACTGACATTTGTTATCCTGAACATTTGTCCTAAGCTTTATCAGTGACCTGGAGGAGGTGGGGAGAACACCATCATGAAGTTTTCAGAAGACACCAAGTTGGTGGGAACAGCCAATATGTGTGAGGGCAGGACTGCCATTCAGAGGGACCTAGAGAGTCTGGAGGAATGGCCAGACAGAAAATTCCACAAGGACAAATGAAAAGTCTTGCAGTGGGGAAGGAAAGGTCCCTATAGTGGTACAGGCTGGGGACTGATGGACTGGGGAGCGGCTCTGCAGAAAAGGATCTGGGTATCAAGGCAGAGAGTAAGCTGGGTATGAGCCAGCAGCACGCCTTGGCAGCAAAGAAGGCCAACAGTATCCTGGGCTGTATTAACAGAACAGCCAGGAGCTTGGAGGAAGTGATTTTTCTGCCTTACCTGTCAATCATTAGATTGTATCAAGACTACTGCATCCAATTTTGGGCCCCCAATAAAGGACAGATATCAACAAACAAGCAAGTTCACTGGGGTCACCAAGATGTTCAGGAGCACTTGTCTTGTGAGGAGAGACTGAGGGATGGGGGTGTGTCCAGCCTGAAGAAGAGATAACTTTGTGGCCAGGTAACAGCAGCCTCCTAGTACCTGTGAGGAGATATCAAGAAGAGAGCCAACCTTTTCACAGTGGTGTATGGTGAGAGGATGAAAGACAATAGGTACAAACTGAAACAAGGAGATCCAGACTGCATATAAGGAAAAGTTTTTTCACCATGAGGACAGTCAACCAGAGAAGAGGTTATGCAGTCTCTGTCCTTGGAGACGTTCAAGACCACGTTGAATAAAACCCTGAGAAAACCATCCTGATCTAATGGCTGGCTCTCCTTTGAGCAGGAGGTCAGACTAGAGATCTCCTGAAGTCCCTTCTAACCTGAATTCCATGATTATAAGCTCATTATTTAAAGTTTCAATCAGGAGAGTTCAACCATTTCCAAGAAGGCATTTTTAAACACATTAGGATACTTCTAGAATATTGTTTTGGAAACTCTAGTTCCCCAGGGTCTAGAACGGAGACTTCTTTCATATTGCCATTTGAAGTTACCTCTGTGTTGGGGATGTTACTTTTGCTGTTCCATTACAACCCATTCAAGCCAGAAAACTTTGTAAACATCTTCTCAGCAACAAAGTAGGGGGAAAAGGTTAGAAGTTGCCAAGAAAGCTACCTGAAAATGTCCTTTTCTCTTTGCACTGTTTGCATAGGAAGACTAGCATTGAGATTCACCTCATCTACCTTTAGAAGTCTACAGTGTAGGTGTTCACTTATGAGCTAGTCAGCCCATGCTCCTTTTACAGCACAGTGTAGGAGTTAACAGCTGGTTAGCCAAGTCCTGCCCTGGATGACTAGCCTAGACACAGAACTTTTACAAGATTTAAATTAAATGATATGAATCTCATGACTAACAAGCAGCTATCTAGTCTGCATTTGCTTTCTTCCTCATTTCCCTCCCCTGCCATTACGTGACCAGAAAGCAGTATTATATTACTTCATCAGGTGGTTTTCTGTAGTACCCAAACGCTTCAAAAAAAGGTAATGTTAATTTAATCTTGGTTTGAATCTACTATTATTTCTAGTTTATAGGTGGAGGACTGCACCATCTGCAGTAACAGATACCCACAGAAGTATTTGTCTGAAGACAGTTCATCTCCAAATCCCTGTCCTTAGTCTTGTTGGTTTGAGTTGGTTTGATGTGAAATTACAGGAGACCTTCACATGTCCTGAGATGCAGTTTCCATGAATTTTCACTAAAGCAGTGCTTGACACATATAACGTATTGCACTTCTGTCTTTAACTTAACTTGCACACTGATCACAAAATGTTCCACAAACAACGGTCAGTAGGGTTATCCGCATTTACCAACAGATAAACTGAGACACTAAGAGTTTAGAGTGTGGCTTGTAGAAGGGTTCAAATTGTCATGTTAATGCTCTTATGTGAATTGACTCACAATTTTTTCTCAGCTGGGAGAGAAAATGCACTTGCAATACTGGAGAACGACCCTAGAGGCTAATTAATTTCTTAATAAAAAGGTAGAAATAAACTGTAGGAGGAGAATGGAATAATTATTAAATATCTTTCTTTTTTTCTTCCAGAAAAAGAATGAATCTTGAGAAAGTTGCAGGGAGGATCCAATGGGAAATGAATGGCATGACTGATCCTACAATGCATGCAGTGTTAGTGAAATAGTCACAACCCACTGCATGTGCCATTTTCTATCAGATCTCTGAGCTGGTTTCTTCTCTGTCATACATCTGTCTGAAAAGATTAAGTCAGATCCTTGCTCTGATGCTTTTGGAACAGATGTGTCTCTGACCATACTGCTGCAAAAAGATGAATCTTACAAATACGTAAAAAGATAGATTTGGCTCCTTAAATTACAGCTTGCTGAAGTCTTCCACTGAAACTTACTGAGTTTGTCCAAAGCAATCTTACACTTGCTTCCTAATGTATTGTGGTTCTTTTTCCTGTGAGCCTAAAGGCAAAAACAGAGGAAAAGGTAACTTAAATGCACGTGCTCACTGCAGCATGCTTTGTCAACGTTACTGGGAGATCCTGGAACCCTGTCAGTTCTCCGGGGCAGAATATGCAGTAGCTGTTTACAGCATGTTTTGTTGTCCATTTTTATCAGCTAGTTCCTGGAAACTAAGACAATGCAGCAAGTAACTCTGTTACTTATTTCATGTTTAAAGGAGTTGTCTATTTCACTGCTCTGGATGGCTGATAGAGATTTCAAGTGAGTGTAAGAGCAATTTAAACCTCTTTAGAATGTAAGGATTGCCACATGTTCCTCAAGTCCACTGTCCTGTCACCAAGAGTGGCAAGCCACACGTGCAAAAGCAGAGCATGTGTATGGTAATAGTTCCCCTGTTGTATCTTTCCATCCCAGCATCACAGTTTAAAGACTTCCTGAGCCAGAGGTTGTAACCCAACCTTTGTGTTGAATAGCCACTAAAAGTGCAGTTTCCAGGCAGTGTAAAAAGAAAAAAGCATAAGTAAGAATCACACCAGCCATCTTTCAAGCAATATGGTATGTCCAGAAACCTGCAAGGTGATGGTGAAGGATGCCTGGAGTGGTGTTTGTTCATTCCTACTTGTAATCTGCAGTGAAGACACAGCATAAATATAATGGCAGCTACTGCTATTCCCCAGGTTCTGGAAGGAGAACATCTCACTTTCAGTTTATCATAGGCTGAAGGTGTGTCACAGACTCCCCGCAACAAATTCAAAACTCATTCTTTGAGGAATTCCAGCAATTCAAATATGGGTGGGTGTGTGGGTGTAGGTGTGTGTATGTAAGGGTACCTTTCTTCCCTGAGTAACATATGTAATCTTTTTATTCAGAATTAGTTGTATTAATGCTGAAGGGGGACATTTTTTCAAGCTGCTGTAAATATGCAACATTTACTAGTTGCCAGTCAGAAACATATGTTGTTTAGAGATAATGATGTAAAGTATTTATAGGAATGAGCCCAATTTATAGATAGTGAATAGAAGCACATATAAAGGAAAAGCAGTCTCAAAGGATGTTTTGTGTCCTTTGGAAAACCCTCAGCCCTAAGCACTATATTTTCCCAATAGAGTGTACAATGAAAACCACTACATCCAGGACCTGAACCTCTGTACCCTCATAGATCACTCAGATAATGGTCTGTAGAATTAGGTGTTGTTACTTTCAGGCCCAGTGAATATTTAATGATTTATGCAAAGTGCAGCCTCTCCATACATGTAGAGACATACAGGCATGTTCATATGTCTAAATGAACATATAGAGAGATGAGCACATAGTAATAGTCAGTAACCCATTATTAATGGCCAGGATGTGAGTTCAAGATCCTGCTTTTAATCAAGCAGTTCTGTAATTTAAACACTTCGCAGGTGGGTATAAGACTTCAGCAGAACAGCGGTTAGGGATACCTCACCTGATCCAGCTGAAGATTACAAAGCCCCTTGGAACAGCGACTCGGTTTACTATCTGGATAGGAACTAACTGTCCTGTCCAAGAGCTCTGATCCCTCCCGTGAATATTACATCCAAAGAACAAAACAGATTAGGTTTTGTTTTGTTATGTTTTTTAAACAAGCACTCTGTTCATAAGTGTCTGTGCAACATTTACATATGTCCAGTTTATCTAAAAAGCTCCTAAACAGATCACCCGCTGCCATGGGCAGTATATCCCACCAGACACTGCTATTATGTACTATTACCATTTATGAACACTCGTTTTCTAAACTGAGTTGGAACTTTGATTTTGATTTGCTTTTGTTGGGGGAGGGGAGTGGAAGATGGTGAACAAGTGACTGAACAAGAAGAATGTAGAAGTTGTTAGTTAAAAAAATTTTGTTCTGTTCTTGCAGATACGTTTCTTCATCTACTCACTTTTTTGCATATGCATGTGTGTGTGTAACATAGGTTTCATTGCTTATATAAGTTTCTGGTTAATATACTTTAAAAGCTACATGAAGAACATCATCATTTGAATTATTTATCATTACAGATGCTTTTAAGGCACTTAACATCATGATATCTGGATGCACTTTTTATAGTTTGCATTAGGTCATTAATAGCTAAAAAGAGAGAGAAAAAATCCACCATCCTGCTCTGCAGTACCCTGTAGCTGAAAGGCAAAGGAGATGTTTTTGGCCAGTCAGCTAAAAAAGCAGAAGCTTGTTGCTTCAGGTCAGCCCACACATAGTGGTACAATTGCAGCCCTTGAGCACACCAAAATATGCTCCAAAGTATTTCTTATAGAAGCTATTTGCAGTGACAGGCCTCTTTTCCAGAATGCCCTCCCTCCACATCCCAGATGGTCCTACAGATCTTAGCATTTTATATGAGTAGAGGCTACATAATCAAGATAACTGAATCCCATTCCTTGGCCATCAAATTAATGGGAATAGTAGAGCTCCCAATAGTTGTGTCTCTGTTCTTGTGAGACCTATTGCCCAGCTCCAGGCTGTGAGTAGAATGTGTGGGTGTTATGGGTGGAATATGGAACGGGCTTTCTGCATGATGTTATCTTCTGGTATTGGATCGAGAGTTATTTTAGCTATATTTCACTGAGACCTCAGCTAAGTTGAATTATTTTGTATCTATCTGCTTCAGGCTAAGAGGATGTATAGAGGCAATTACTGCAGACTAGTTGATGCACAATAACCTGTTAGCTATGTTACTTTGTTCATACATCTAAACCATTAAACAACTCTAATAGGAAGGAAGATAACCTGAGGTAATTCTCAACTGCCATCAGCTAAAAATAAAAACACAAGTGTCTTCAACGGCTTGACTGCTGTGCTCTTGTATGTTACGCTAGAGCAATGTGTCCATGTGTCTAAACCATAAGCAAGATTTTCTTAACCAATCAGTCTTTCAGGGGCAAGCAGAGCAGGGTTCAAATTCCACATCTTCTCGTGCAAAATGCATGTGTTCCCTTCTCCTATCTGGTTCTGAAATTTGGCAACAGACCTTCAAAGCCACTGCTGAGCAGACTCTGTTTTTCAAAGCATCAGGTGTCAGACTGTTCAATACAGCATTTTCCCTATATCTCTCTCATCTTATATACTGTACTTATTATTCACATCATGGAGCTTCCCCTGCAACATGCTGGACTTGCTGCTGCTTTTGGTGCTGTATTTAACTCATGTTTGGGGTTTTTTTTAACTTTTTTTTTTTTTTAAAAAAAGCTTTTACTAGTTTTATCTTGTAGACAACCTTGTCAATCCTGCTCACTATTCAGGAAAGAATAGAGTATTTCCCATTATTAAACCACAGCAGAGCGTTAGCCCAGCTAGACTGAATAAGCTTGTAAAAAAATCACACTTTTTGTATTGTTTCAGAAAATAAAAATACCAGAATAGCCATACTGAACCAGAACCTATCACTGGCCAATAGTACAAACTTGGGGAAAAATATAAGATCAGGGTAAGTCTACAGTGACACTTCCTTATTATAACAGCCAAGATTTTAGCAATCACTAGTTTACAGATGTCCTGAGCCAGAGATTGTACCTGCATCTTCACACTTCATAGCCCTCAGTGGACTTGTCTTCCATGAATATGTCTATTTTTTTCTGAACTCACTTATACTTTGGAGCCATGCAACAATCTGAAGTAGCAAATTTTTCAGTTTCATTTTATGAAAAATACTCTCCTTTTCATTTCTTAATTTAAAAACATCCACCTGATTCTTTCACTTGTACTCTACTTCCTTTACACTATTAGAAAATGTATAGTGCTTTATCAAATTCCTCTTTTACTATCTCTTCTACAAGCTGAAAAACCTACTGTGTTTAACCTTTCTTCACACAGAAGCCTCTATTCTAGCTTCTTTTTTACTACAACTCAGCTGACTTTTCCTTAGACTACACCCGGACTTGATACAGCATCTTTACCTCACTACTGTCAAGGTTGGAGACCAAATTTAGTTCTCCCATTATTCAAGAAACTTGACAGGTGGATGTAAGACAAATGTCTCAGGCCTTATAATTCGATGAGAAAGCCTCAAAGAAGAAAAACACAAATATGTTTATAACATCTTGGCTAAGTGTGCTATGTTCCACTGCAGCAGTTGGTTTGCACGAAAAAGAAAGAAACTTCTGCCAGTGGTTCCAGATTTTATTCCTTGAGATAACGTAGTGAAGTCCTTTTTTTAATGTAGAAATGCCTTGTTCAAAGACAGGCTTAAAATTAGCATGGAGTTCTTTCTCAAAATTGCAGACAAAGATTCCATGATAGCATAAATTGAAAGGACTAAAAGAAAAAACTGCCTTGCAATCAGTGCTCTTCTACCGTGTTGTAGAGCCACAGCTGAAGTACCTGTGGTGTAAATAAACTTAATTGGAAGATAATAATTACAATGAGGTAAGGCATTGGCATACATCTCCAGCTCTGTGCCAGAGGAGGAAGAGCTGCCATACATATTCTTGTGCAAGGGTATCTGATGAAGAAGCAAAAATACTGAATTCTCTGATTTGTCAATATCTTTGTTCACCTTCAGACATCAAATCAGGACACCACATTCCAGGAGTGACTCAGCTGTGGTCAAATGCAGACAGAAAGTATTTATGTAATTAGCCCCTCCTGATAACCTCTATTAGGTAATTTAAGGAGTTAATATCCTTATGTGTTAGTACTGATGAAGCAACTATTTCAGGAGCATCCTATATGATTACATCATGTAGTCCTTGTAAATGGATATTTTCTCCAAACACCAACAAAAACATTTGAAAACATTTGTGTTTTCCTGTATTACTGGAAATTTTTTCCATCTATTGAAATATGTCACTTTTTGCTAGTCAGCTCTAGCAAATTGACAAGGTAAGCCAAAGTGTATAAAGTACCACACTTGATCAACAGAGTTAAATTAAGTATTTTAGGAAAAAAATAAATTCTAACAATGCATCAATCCATGATGAAATTGTCAATATTAATGTAGAAAAGGTTAGTGTGCAATAAACACTATATTCTGTTTAGGAAAACAGAATATGGATTTATGTCATAGGAGACTTTGACATGAGGGCGGAGGATGTATTTTTTCCCAGATCCAAATTGTGCAAAATTAACAGATTGAAGACAGAATATGAGTACTTCAAAACTTGGAAACTTAGCATAATGCAGCAATCCAACAGAGAAAAGGCAAACTTTAGGCTCAAGAGCATTGCCAGATAAAGCTCTACCAGGTAGGAAGAGAAGGAGAAAAACTGACACCAACCAAAGTGTGATTTCTTTCTTTTCAATTTAAAATTAGTACAGAATATCTCTCTATTCTAGGCAGCTTGGGCATTTATCCTGCTGCCTATGAAATCATGTTAAATCTTTTGCAGTTGGCATCCAATGCGCTAAACCTTGGTGCTGAGTCTTCAAACAAAATTAAAAGCCAGGGAAATGTCATTCCATCTGAGTCTCTTAAAATCGAAAAAATTTGCATTTCCTTGCTGAAAGTAAAGTTTCAGTAGAACCAGAGAAGTTGTTGAAGAGTGGCACCTTTAACACCTATGGTGCCTGTGTTGAGAGTATCCAGATGCAGCAGCAACACTGGAGGAAACTTAGAAGTAATTTTTTAAGTATGCCCTAAGAGGAAAAAACAGATATAACTGCTCACCGAATAAAAGGTAACTATTTTTGAAGAAACCTCACTGTGAGGTCATGGAGACAGTCCAAGTCTGGAAAGTTTATATCCATAAAAGCCAAGTCAGATAAAGCAAGGGATATGCATTTCCTACTTCTAGTTACAAGCTGTCAGCTTGCATGTTGCAGAAAACAACAAACTATTGTATGGATATGCAACTGGCAGGTTTTATGCTGCATTTTGGCTAAAGTTTAACTCATAGAGGATCCATTTTGCAATAAAGCCTACTTAGTAATTTGTGAGTCATTACCAAATTATTCAAACACAAAATACAGGAAGTTGTGGAGACTGGAAAAAAGAGGAACAGTCAGAAAAGAAGCCGGTGAAGTCCTTCTTCACCATCAACACTTCAAAAGCATCATCTTTGTCATGAGACTTTAAGCAATAGAGTTATCCCAAACCACAGAGAATGTAGCCAGTGGAGGAATAGTGTAAATAGAGAAGACAAAACAGAGCACAGCTGTACATCAGTCATAACCATGAAAATGGCTGCAAGAAAGGAGAAACTATGAGTAAGGAGAAAATTCTTAAGAACTTAGAGGTGGGACAGGCCTGATAACGATACTGCACATCATTACTTTAGCAGGAAATCCATCTGCCTCTCTTTTCTGGTGACAGCTCTGACTTCTGAGTCATGGATGAATCCTGGCCCCACCCTCAATGTTATTTCTAAAATTATCTTATGCCATTGAAATATTTTATATCTCAAGCAGGAGTTACAGAATTTATACAGAATTTAACTAGTGAACCATGTGGCTTGTGTTGTGCAAAGTCAAGTCAGATGGACCTAGCAATAATCCCTTCCAGCTTTAATATCTTCAAGTCTGCATAGGTCAGCTTCTCCAACAGCCTTATCTTAAAATAGGAAAGAGAAGTTGATTTTATGTTAGACGATGGCTGAGATCCAGACCCAGTCTCCTGAAGTACTGATTCCACAGGAATCCAAGATATACAGTCCCACAGGATTGGAGAAAACTATCAGCTTGTTGTATGGACCACTGAATCTTAAAAGAACTTATGCAGTGCACCTGCAGGTTCAGATTTTACACTTCACGCACTGAGTGCTTAGTTTTCTCATCTTAAATTGTCTTTACACTTCATAGGGAGTGGGGAGGAGGGGTTGGAGGTTTTCACCTACTAAAGCCTGTAGGTGCCAGGGCTATCCATTCTATCAACTCCCTTCCCTTGATGCTATTAACAGCTTAAAAATGGCACTTTGATCTGTTTAGGTAATACCTGAACACAGGGAAGTTCAAATCACAGATATCTCTAATGGTAAATACAGATTGCCAGAGGGAAAAAGATAACTTCAAACTTAGTTTACATGGGGCAAATGATTCTGCAATACATCCCTGGTCTTAAGGGAAAGCAGCAGGAAAGGACTTTGAAGGATGAAATTGCCTCTCCTGTTATCATCTATTGACATTGTAGCTAGACAGTATAGACCAGGCTTGTGTATTTAAGAAATAAAGCCAGGTTGCTCAAAAGAGGACAACAGCATTATAAAGTGGTTGTATACACATCTCACATTTTCACTGAATTATAGGAAAAAAAACCCACAAATAAAGACACCTGAGGATATTAGATATTGTACTTTCCATGACCAAGCTTATATGACCACTCCTTTGTAGTATTTTTCAGTAGCCGACATGCTTTCCATTAACCTCTCTGTAATGATTTCGTAGTGCAAATATTCATGAGTCTGATGAAGGCATATATAGACTAATGTCTCTTTAGCTGTACTATTTCTTTTCTAGACTATATAAATTTAGCTCCTTGTGTCTCATCCTTCAATCCTTGAATCATTTTTGTGCTTTTCTTTGTATTTTTTCTGTCTTACTAGTAGTTCACTTATCACCACAGCAATCTTTTTCTTCTTTCTGCACTTCTTTCTTCCTGATAAGCCACCTAAGTCTCTGGGTCTCAATATGCTATTTGATCACTCAGGCATAACTTTGTCTTTTGCTGCCCTGCGAACATGCCTGAGCCCAGACCCACTGCAATCATCGCAAAAGCTCGGAGTTAGTAATTCATGACCATTTAATCATCAGCTTCACTGTGGAAGCTGATGACAGTGTTGACAATTAGTGTGAATTACAGTGGACACTTGCTTGGCAAAAAAAGATATCTAGAAGATCTGAGAAAAAATTTTCAATCAACATGATTTGGGGACAAAAAAGCAGCATCTGAAAAACTGCAATGTGTCTAGCCGATGAGAACAAATAGATAAGCAAGACATAAATTCTCTTCCCACTCTAGAAAATATCTTCATCACTACAGCATCCAAAGGAAATACAATTTAATGAAGGACACGTTTGAATCATTGCAACAAAGCTTTCATATTTAGAAATATTGAAGCATCTTGTTCCTAGAGAGAACTGAAAAGGAAACACTACACTGCACCTGAATTAAAAATGCAATGAAGTTTTGGTCATGTGGAAAAAGTTCAGCATTTCACCTTTTTACAAATAGAGGAACACAAGAAGTATCAAAATTTAGTACAGGACTGAAGTCCTGATTTTTGCTCCAAGCTCTCCTGCCTTGACTAAAAGCCTCCCAAGAACTCATTTCATAGAACAATTGCACAGGCATTAGATCAGCATGCCAGCGCTCCACTGGCCTAAACTGAGAATCTATGACAGAGAAGGATTCTGAGAATTTGCTCTCATACTGGTAGTTCCTGGTAGATGCTCTGAACTTTTGATTAATACAGGGAAACATTCTTATCAAAAAATAACACACAATGCAGTAAAGGCAACAACTTCTTGTAGAAAAAGGTTTTAAAACAAACTGAAGCTAATCTGTGAAACCTGCTACATCATGAAAACTCACAAAACCTAAGATGATATCGGCACTGAAGAAAGAACTGGATATTTACATAGGTAATTAGGACATCCATATGCTGATTTGATAGCCTACACAAGTTAAGAGACATAGAAACCTTTATGGCTTTGTTACCAGTTCTGAATATGGGATAATACTGTCCTGAAAGACAAGTTGTTTACAACTGTCCATCATTCAGACACTTACAGTACTCACTGCAGAATCCTCTTTCACAGATAACAGTGTTAAATGGACTGCCAAAATGATCAGGCAATGGTCTTCCTCCATTCAGACAGAACATCTGTCTGGCATGCCTCTGAATGGGTATGTGAGGACCTTCTGAACAGGTAGCTTTGGATCACCTGTAGATTTACCTAACAGAGGACTGTAAAGGTCTGTTAATGAAGACCAGACTAGCCAACTGTAGAGTCAGGTAGGTAGCACAGAGTGGCTATAAAAATTGCTGTGCTTTCCTGGCAATTCCTTACATCCACAGCTGCACTCTTCCTTTTCTGGTACTGACTGGGACATTAAAGAGAAGACATCTAGAAACCATATATGATGAAGCCAGAGAAATGCCTTCAAATCAGGCACGCTGACTCCTGCTATGCTTTGCTGCAGTGCAGCATGGATCCACCCTGCTCTAGAGCAGTAGACTCACAAGATTTCTCCTGGCTGACACCTCTGTTTAATGGAGAAGTCTACTCATGTCTACTGAACAGGTGATTTAAAGCTTCCTGGAGGATCAGTGTAACCAACCCACTGGAAGCTGCTCCCTAGAGCTTTAACCTGCAGAGTCCTACATCTCTCTGACAGCGACTCTCTGGAAGGATTCCTGCAGCTGTGAAGTACAGATACATAATTATCACTGTCAGGAAAACTGTTGTGAGTGCAGTCCTCTAAACACTACAGTGAAGTTCCCTTTTATTCCTCACTTAGGCACAGAACTCATTTTTGTGAAGTTCTCAAAAAGGCAAAAAGAAAAGGAGTAGCCAATGTTTCTGCTCTTCCATTGGGGCTCATCTTGTAAGGGCTGCACAGTTAAGACATTCAGTAGTCTGCAGTTTTAGGGCCCAAGATGTGCCTGGAGACTGCTGAATCCACAGTTCACCAGACAGAAGATATTTCTGGTGGTGCTCAGACTAAATTTTCCTTACCTAGATGTTTCCTAGGTACCACCCAAACAGTGCCTTTCCCTCTTGCCTACCGCATACTGCAGCCTGTAGATCTGCTTTACAGGATTATTTCAGGGAAGGTAGAGAAAGCAAGAAAAGAAAGATATGGTAAAATTAGTTTAGTTTCGGGCAGGAGCAGCACATACTGCACATTGTATAGCACACTCATTCCTCCACAGAACTGCTTGTGAAGGACTAGCATAAGAAGCCAGATCATGCACGTTAGGATATGTAGACAGAGAGATGAGAACATCCATTCAGATCAGCTCAGACAGTCCCTTAATTCACAGTGAGTGAATTCTAAAGCTCTGTGTCACCTACTGATATTTTTTAAAAAGCTAAGAATCATTGTCCTTACCAGAAGCTCTTATTAAATCCGTTTAGGAAACAGGCTGTACCATTTTCAGTGCCCTGTGTTGCAAAAGGAACTAGGCTGTAGCAGAAGCTGCCAAGTTAGACAAAATGAAATAGACTGGTTTTCATGATATTTAAAGAAGTGCATAGCAAACCGTCATAAAACCTGCTCTCTGTGTATATATATTGCCATACAAGGCACCAGCAGCCCATATTTTAAATAGCGCAGAAATTGGCCTATTTGTAATGTTTTTAATTTATCAGCTGTATTGCAGATTTTTTTTGTTGTTGTTGCCATGCAGCTGGGAAGTAATGTTGCTTAGTCCACAAGGAGCCAGAGATCATATAAGCTAAGAGGATTTACGTAGCAGAGTGGGTATATCTGAATGGTGGTGGTCCTTAAAGCTCTAGGGTCTTTTGCAGAGGACTCATGTAAAACCAAGCCTACCTTCTACAGAGAAGGAAAAAGTGTTTAGTCTGGTGCTTTTAACCTCCAGCTCTCCTCCTTTTCTCTGTCACTCAAGCAAATTAAAAGGGAATTAAAAATGGAGGTTCGAGAGGGACGATGGCTAAGGGAGAAGAAAAGAGTAGGAAAAAATCTGACACATTAAAAATTAACCTGCATGCTGGAAATAATTTTCCCTATAAAACATAATTGCAGCTTCTGCTGTTGCTCCAGTAAATGACATTTAAATATTTAACTGGAGTACTGGCATCACAATGCCTGCAGCATGTGCCATCCCCTGCCCAGGGGAGGCAGAGCAAAACTTGCACAACTGAAGTAGCCCTGCTGCTCTCCACTCCATGGGGCTGCTTGGCTTTGCAACGCGCCCGCCTCTTCTGCTCATGGCAGCTCTACTAGCCCCAGGCAGCTGCATATAGTGGCTTAAATGCCATATGGATGAGGCAGGTGGTACCAGGTGCTTCTGCTGGTGCACTTTATTTTACCTCAGGTATAAGTAAAAGCCAGAGGGACACCAGCCCTTCAAAAGAGTGCCATGCTCTACTGCAGCCGGGAAAAGTCATGAATGTCTTGCACGTTGCATGATTAAAAAAATCCAACACAGATTTCATGGCCACAAAAATGGGAATGAGGTCATTGATGATCAATAATCTGTTATTTTCTTGAAGAATTTGACACCCAGAAGTCTTGCTAAAATCAGTGTTAGAAATAGCCACATGATACATTTAGAAAATCAGGCCATTAACCAGGTAACAGTCAGGCTCCCTGCAGAGACAGGATGGTTCCTTGGAGTATACTCAATAGCACTCTGCCTAGTCTGCTTTTTTAAATGGCCTATGTAACAGAGCCTCCATCACATCCCTTGGTAACTATCCCATAACCTAACAGCTCTCATTTCTTGCTGTTCTGTTCTAGTGTTCCTTCTTAATGTATTTATCCTCATCCTAGACTCTTGCACTCACTTTAAAATCTCTCCTTTGTGAGACTATTTGGGACCCCCACTTCCAGATTCTCCAAGATTGCTTTTCCTACACTTGTTTAAAGATTAATTGTTTCCCTTTGTTAGTGACCAGAAAGAGAGGCAGCATTGTTCTCTCCTCTGTGCTTTTGACATCCAGAAGGGATCAGGGCTGTGCTACGCTTGGCTAAGGAACAGGCATGGACAAGTTACTTTATGCATTGTACGTTACTGTGGACATTACAACTGCATCAGAACAGTGCCTACTCCATGCTTTTTCCAGGTAAGGGGTCCTACTCTCTGATTCTCAACTAACATCAAAGTTTGGTCTCTGTCCTCTTATTTATTGGTAGCAGACTTACCAACGCATCCCAAAGGAAGCATAGATACATGTAAAAAATGCAACTATTTGTAGGTAAGAAAATCTTCCGCCTGAGCAGACTTCAATCAGGGAACACAAAACAGCACACTCTAGCAATGTGATTTTCTACAGTGCTACATGGGTGATGGGGTCTGGAAAAAGGTGACTCGTCATTTGCTTTTCTTGGTTGGAACTGCTAAGACTTTACTGTGGTGGTTATGAACAGGGGTAATCATTTAGCTAAAACGTACCAGGCATTTGGGGCTTAAGACCCTATCTGTGGTTCTTGCTGATGGTTCCACTTACAGATCAGCGACTTCGGTATGGTGCTGCTCTTTGAGCACAAAGCTGCCACTGCCTTGTAGCTCCCTTACGCTTCTATGGAAGGTGAGTAATTTAGAAAGGGGGAAAAAAAAAAAAAAGGAGTACACTAGTAAAGCTGGAGGAAAAAGTTGGGGAGAGGAGGGAGTGTTGCAAACACTTTGGTCTAAATCCCTGACTGAGTATGAGGAAATGAGCGCATCCAAAGAAGAGCAATGAAGCTGGTGAAGGGTCTAGAGAACAAGTCTTATGAGGAGTGGCTGAGGGAACTAGTGTTGTTTAGTCTGGAGAAAAGGAGGCTGAGGGAAGACCTTGTTGCTTTCTACAGCTACCTGAAAGGAGGTTGTAGCAAGGTGGCTGTCAGTCTCTCTTCCTGAGTAGTAAGTGATAAGACAAGATTAAATGGCCTCAAGTTGTGCCAGGGGATATTAGGAAAAATTTCTTCACTGGAAGAGTTATCAAGCATTGGAACAGGCTGCCCAGGGAAGTGATTGAATCACCATCCCTGGAGGTATTTAAAAGACGTGTGGATGTGGTGCTTAGGGACATGGTTTAGTGGTGGACTTGGCAGTGCTAGGTTAACAGTTGTACTCTATGATCTTAAAGGTCTTTTCCAACCTAAATGATTCTGTGATTCTATGAAACAGTTTATCTGGTCTATGTATGTGACAAGTATAATTTAGCAAGCTTTTCAGCCCATTCATATTCAGAAATGAAGAACTCTTTAGGAAACAGACAACATCTGTGCATCCAAAGTAACTTCTAAATTAGCTAATCACTCTCTGTCAAGTCCAATTTCAATATAACACTTCTCAAAGGGACAGTACATTATGACTCATGCTGAAAAAAATACAGTCTTCGGGTCACTAAGCTGCTTTCATCCCTCACACTCAGAAAGGTCAGCCTTCAGGAAGAAGAATCCAGGTGGGTGGATGCATAATGTATAAACTCACAAGTGTAAGCCTGATTACAGTGATTATACAACAACATTGTGCCTAGCTGAGTTTTGTCTCTGTGTTAGCTAATTCTGAGAACCACTTGCCTAGTGATTTATTGTTGGAGTTCCCTTGAAAAGTGAGGTCTTACAAGCCCCTGAAGCTGCAGCCTAGAGCAAGTGCATTCTAATATCAGAAAAAAACAGAGAGGAGAGGTGGTGCCTTAAAGCTTGGCACAGGTAAGCCTCTGTCAACATCCTTTTTGCAACAGGAGACAAAGCTGCTTCCTATAGTATGATGATTGCTTTTGTAGAAATGAGGAACAACTGTTCAGCTGATAGCAGTTTTACCTATTTTATCAGAAGAGTTTTCTTCTGTAGTGGGGATCCCCCAAGCGGTTTCACAGAGCTCTTCAGAGAGAATAAAGCAAGGTGATGTTTTGCAGGTGTACTTATGTAGCAGGGTCATGTAGCACTCAAAGCAAAGAAGTGGGAGTCCAAATAGCTTTGCTATTTTTCCACCTCTAGTACTAATTTGCTGGGTATCTTTGAGCAGCAAAATTGACAGCTGCAAGTCCCACTTTTTTAAAAACAAGCCTCCCAATATGTTCTTACTATGTGAAAACAGATTAAACGCTTGAGTAGAAGCACCTATATTATGAAAGGTGAATGCTCCCTCATTAAACAGAGTGCCCAGATCATGAGAAAGCCAAGGGAAGATCTGTCAGCTTACACTAGTTCAGACAGAACACTCTAACCTGAGATGAAGGAACATATAACAAATATTTATCATTAAACATCTTGAGAAATAGCTGTTGTCTGATCTTTACCTCACTAAAATCTACCCCAAGGTGCCCATTGAGTAGATAAGGATTAACTCATGCTTAAAAAAAAGCAGATATATAACTCAGTTATGTCTCAGCGGCAGGACAAGCATGCTGCATGGTAGCTACTGATCATCTAGATTTGGCAGTTTGGCAAGGCGGGGCCTGCTCACTGAATCACAGCTCTTTCACAATCTGTGCTGCTGTGTGCTGAAGGGCTTGGTCTGCTTAAGTAGAAGGCTACTCCTGCCATAGTCAGCAAGGGTCTCCCTGCAAGGAATTAAAGGCTAGCATGTACTTAAGAGCTTTGCCATACCTGGGTAAAGGTGCCCCATGCCTCGAGGGCTTGAGCTCTGATTCAGCACAAGTCTAGTACTTGAGCAGTCATATTCTGCTTTCATTTAACACTGATGTAAACTAGAATAACTCCACTGAGATTAGTGGCATTACTTTAGCTTATACCACTGTGCAATAATACCAGAACTTGACTGTATTAACTGTCTCTTATTGTGCTCTGCAATTCTGAGGATACCTTTGCCAGAAATCCTAAATTTCTGCAGAACTGTCTATTATTTGGGGCAATTGAGAGATTTCCATTTCTTATTAATTTCTTGGCTTCTATCAGCATGGCCCTGAGGAACCATCTTTCAATCTTTCAACAGAGATATTGATAAATTCCCTAATACGTATACTGCTTTTCTTTTCAGTGCTTGAACTGAATACATTTATAAAGCAGATATTACTTTAATCTGGAAAATATTCCCCACCCGCGAACATGCTATTGTTCTCATGGTTTAGCTGGGATGCTGTTCATTTCTTCTGCCTAGTAACAGTTTTGGTTGTTGAAAGAAATGTTGAACCAAAGAGATCTCAGGGCATCTAGTGGTTCACAGGGAAAACTGCATCTTCATGCCAGCGGCTTGGGGACGAACTGACAGCATTAACAAGTGAGGAGGCGATAAGGAGTGCTAGAGGGGAAGAGCGTCACCTATTCTAACCCCGGGCAGCAGCGAGCCTTTGGCCTCAGCTGCGAAAGTTCAGTCTCTTAAAAGCTCTGCATGTGTCACTGCCCAACCTTCATCATCACTATCAAATGGCAGTGACAGGTACCAGGCTGACGGGAGGAACACAGGAATATGATTGTTTGCCCTCTGCATCCGTTCACACACTGCAATAGAGCAGACTCATCTTAATGGGGCGGTAAAAATGGAGGATGAGCCTTATCATTAGTGGGATACAAAGCCAAATGTGGATTTCTGCCTCAGTTTTCCTTGTATGATTAATGGCACATATTAAAAATTGAGTGTTTACAATATGGAAATGCTGCTTACTCCCACAAGAACTGTCTCTCTGAGTAAAGAAGCACAGGAGATGGAGTGTAGCTGCCATAGCCACATACGTATCGTTCAAATCCTTATTCTTGTCCACGTAAGTACAAATAGCTTGGCTAACAGTGATCATTTTGCAGACTGTTAAGCACTTTTCCAAGGGTATGGTTTGTATGGCCTAAAGCTAGACTACAAGGGGCTTCTTTCTAAACTCTGCATCTTGCAGACAACAGTTAAAATTTAAGTTTCCAGAGGGCCCAGCTGATATCAGAGTTTTGCTGTGCTAAGCATTGAGTAAATATATAAAAGAGAGCCCCAGGTCCAAACTAAAATTCTGAAAGAAACTGAGGTGAAAGGAAAGGCAATTCATGTGTAGAAACAGACATTTCAGTACAATGAAATAACATAGGACAGAGATGAGCAGGGAGGACAAATAAATAAATGGAAACCAATTGTCACTTCTATGTCCATCACCTCCCCCAAAGGCCTCTCCAGAGCTCCCCATGCTTGAACTGTTGCCATGTGGTTTTTGTAGTAAATGATAAAGCACAGGCTCTCTGATTTAAACGCCATAGCTGGGAAAGCAACAAGTACAATTCTCTCTTGATTGTAAATTAGATCTACACACTATAAGAAGTGAAAAACATTTTATTAAGGTTGCAACTTTGCAGTGCAAAGTTAGAAAGTGGCAGAATGATGGCAGTACACAGAATTTCAGTTCAGTCCTCTTGTGTCTCTATTATGGGACACTTCAGTTCCTTGACTGCATGCTATTTTTCTCAGCAGCCCCCTGACATATATTGCAGACCTGGGCTGAACTGATCATCAAAATTATGCATGGCAACTAGCAGGGAAGCTGTCGCCTGCTGGAGAGATTTACAATGAATTCAGTAACACCAGCAAAAATGAGATGCCTGTAGTACACCTGACCAAGATTAGAGTTATGATCAATGTATATGCACAGTTTTCCAAAACTGCATTTGTGTGTCAGAAGTCCTCTAAAGGTAACAGGGAAGACCTATGCCAAATATGGGATCAATGTCATTATCAGATGATGGATCGTCTAATATGTGAATATGTTTGGAGCCTCTTAGAAAATGCATCATGCAGTGACAGAACATATGTTTGCACGTAAAGGAAGTCATGGCTAGTGTACATGGGATGAAATGCTGTTGGTCATTGTTTGCTCAGGAACATACAAATGCTGTGCTGCTTGGTGTTTGCCACTGATAAAGTAAAAATATCTAAATGGTGGTTCTGGTACTAATTCAAGTCTGTGGCAAGGAAGATCAAAGATGCATAGGCTGAAAAAGGTAGGCAGAGTAAATGCAATGGCTAATTCTGCCAGAGCTGCATTATTACTAGCAATTAGTAGAACTTCTCTTAAGGACTATTTGTTCTTGGAGTAGATAGGTCAAAGATGTGTTTCTTTTCTTGCATAATACACAACAACAAGTTATCCTTGAATTCCCAAGTGATCATAGATTTGCATTTCCAGCAAGTAATTTTAACAAATGTTACTTCTCATTTTTCATCCTAGCAGAGACATTCAGCACAATGACGCCTGAGGTGATTGCTCTTCACCATGTTAAAAAACAGCATGAGATGTGATGTGAGAGTGGAACATATCTATCTTATTCAGACTACAGAGTCCAGAGCTGATGGCAAATGATGATTCTGTTGATGGCAAATACCTCAGAGAAGTACAGCAGTGCTGTGCAAACCAGAGTGCTTGACTTAATTTCAAAGTTAACGTATGCTGGGTAGCAGAAGTGTTTAAAAGGACTGAGAAAGACACATCATGACATAGGCCTAGAAGAAAAAATGATTGTAGCTACGCAGTGTTTAGTGGTTTAGTCACAGGAAAGCCACTTGAGGAAGATTAAGAGATTTAAGATAATGTTAGATAAAATAAAGGATAAGATTATACAGAATTATTACAAAGAATAACATTATTAAGAGGTGTGTTTTAACGCTGAATGTCCCTGCTAGAATGAAAACTGAGAAGAGGGTTTTTGTCCCTGCTCCAGGATACTTAGCAAAAAAAAAAAAAAAAAGGCCCCGGTAAGATCACTGGACAGGAATACTCTACTCACATGGGTAGGAGTACTCCTACCCATACTACCCGTAACTATCCATGCCTATTCAGGGGTTATTTGAGGAAGACTTGTGCATATCCTTATTATTGATATATTGCCCTCTCCTTGTAACTCCAACTTGAGTACTCTGCTGATCAGTTTCCAATAATTTCAAATAAGAAGCAGCATCTTTTTATCCATCACACAAAGCTGGGTGAAGACTTCAGGAAAAAAAAAGTGTCTATGTATGTTCAAGTAGGTGCTCTGTAGGGCAATTTCTTACTTCTTGGGGGAGGAGAGACGGTTGTTTGTATACATGTGAGCATCTACTTTTCCATAAGGTTATGAAAACAAATATCAGAGAAAAGAAACCCTACAATGGCTCTATTAAAAAAGGATAACCAAGACCCATTTCTTCATCAAAACTCTTTTGTTGTCTTTCTTATAAAAGCATAAACAGCATTATGTGTTTCCCTCTGATACTTTTTGCCTCCTCTGGAATATATGAAACTCCTGATAATAGCATGTAGAGAGTGGAATTGTAAGAGTGGGATCACAATATTGTTCTACAACTGCATCAAAAAAGATTGCTTAAGAAGGTCTCCACCGCAGAACCTAAAGGGGTGCCAGTGTTTCTTGATGGCAAGCTTGATGTCAGGTGAATGGACTGGCTCCAAACATACGTGCTACCTGCTTCAGGTGAAGAAGTGAGGCCTACTTCTACATTATCCTTTAGGGAAATCCGGTAGATACTGCTCTTTTTATTTTTATTTTTTCTTCCTTTTTTTCCCCACAGGCCTAATGACATTCAGGGCAGCAGTCTGACTATCGATCCATGGGGCAAAGATTCTGTCCAGTTCTTCTATGGTGTAACCTCATGCCAAGATCTAACCAGTTCATCTCTTTATTAAAAGTTCTAGCCCTCTTCATTTTTAAGACATAAAAATTATTGGAAGTGCTGAAAGGGAGAGAGCTTGGCAGCAGAGCTGAGTGTCAAAACTCTTTGTTTCTCTCCCTGGTTGTGCTCTGATTTGCTGTGTTACCTTACAAATAAGGTGGTTAGATCTCCCTGTGCCTTGCTTGCTTCTGCTCTGTAAAATGGAGGTAATTAAAACACCTGCCTCCTGGGAATGCCTTACACTGATACTTAATAGATTAACATTTGTAAAGCTCTTTGAAAGCCTTAGATATGGATCTGTATAGAAATTCAAAGCATTGTTGTCTTGCAGGATAAACAGGTGTTTCTCAAGGCCTATCCTGCTTTATTCACTATATGTGAAAGATGACAAAATGTGGGACCACATATATCACTATAATTCAGATAAAGCAAAGCCTGCTGCCTTGCTTGTGCTCCTAATAATATCATCCTGTCTTCACATCTTCTGCTTACATTTTAGCCTGAGAGCAAAAGTCCCAGTGTGTGTAAGCATAACCTAGGACCTAATGATACAAATGCATGGTTTTTTTAAATTCTATGATAGGTGTTGGAGAAAAGGAATATTATGGTCAGAATCCAGAACAAATATGTGGTTTTGCTTCATGCAGTGGACAGGCTAAGGAAAAACAACTTTAGCAGACTTTCTCCCCATGGAATGATGTCATCTTTCTAACCACAAGTGACTGCCTTCCTAGCCCCTGCCACCGAGAACACTTTTAACTTTGGCCGTCAAAGTTGTCCCTTAGTTCTGACAGTAAGGGCTTGTACACTTCAGAGATAAGGGATAAAATGTCTAATCCTAGTTTTCTGTTTGTATGTGGATTATGTAGCAGGTTTGTCTGTTGTACTGAGAATAGGGAGGCCTTCACACAATCTCTCAAGAACGTCACTGAGACCTCCTAACAGGTCAAATATGTAAATAGCACAGCCAAGGTCTTCAACACACATCAGATCACACAACTGCAAAAAGAGGTAGATACTGCATCATCAGACCATGCATCAGTTTATGCATTCCCTGTACTTTAGTGAGGGAAGTGAAAGCCACACAAGTTAAAACCAGGTTATCCTATACATGTGCCTTGTGACTCTTGGCAATAGCACAATTTTGGAATACAGCTTTTAAGTATAGGAAGTTTTTTTCATCCCCATTCTAATTTTCTAATTTTTCTGCTGCCTTCTTCCTTCCTTACAAAAATCAGTCTATTCTGTTTGTAATCCTGCCTAACACAGGCAGAAGTGAGTCAAGTCCTTTTTTGTTGTTTATTATAAACATGATATTCAGCTAAAATGTTACAAGCAATCACAAACCCACTGATAATCTTAAAACAAATAGGATAGTTGTGGTGAAGAGCCTCAAGGAAGCAAAATAGAACAGTCTCAGGCTGAGAAAATAACTACTATGAGGAAATCTTCAAATATTTGAATTTGTTTTCATCCTTTTTAAAAAAAACAGTAAAGAGAGATACGAGCTTTGTAAGGAATAAAAGGTTCTCTATACATACTAAGGGAAATTGAGAAAAGTTGACTTTTTTTTAGCAAAGATTTAGATTGAATATAAGGAGTTGCATACTATGAGGCAGACTAATGAAGTGCTAGGAGGTGTGATATTTGATAAAGCACATGAATGTCAAGATATGAGCAAACATGCAAGACATTTCAAGATATACTTAAATTCTTATTTAAATAATTTCAAACATTTCAATAACATACAAATAAGAGGAGGCTGTCTTTGCAATTGTCTTCAGTTTTACTTTGGAATAAATGAATACTGCCAATGGTGGGTTTGGGTTGGTTTTTTGAATGATGTGCCATGAAACATTTAGCTGTGATCTTGACTTCATTATAGGAGGGAAAAAGAAAATGCATTCAAGTGTTTTACTGAATACATTGCTTTTGTTAACTTATCATATACAAGCAGATTGAAAAGCACAATGCGAAAAGCACAATGCAAAAAGCAAATACATATTGTGGGTAAAATAGATCTGATTAGGGAATACCTAATCAACATGTCTGTAGTTTTAAGTATTATGGCAAGCCCATTGGCTTCAGTGAGGAAACTTAAATCCTTAACATTCATTAAATGTCTTCCTGAATCAGTGAATCAGTGCTTATAATAGGAAGTCTAGCGGATGCTTTGTTTCCTTTTTGGAAAAAGGATTCTGTGAATTCTCCTGATTCAAATGCATGTGCCCACTGAAGCCTTTGCAAACTATCTTTTGAACTTTGCACAATGGTCTTTAACTCAGTTTTGCAAATTGCTGTGTATTACTCGGTAAGTGTGCATTCCTACCACTATAACTTCTGTTAAATCCTACTGACATCACTGGACTTACCCTGAAGAGGAATCTGGACCAAGAGGTCAGCAAATAGCAGCGCAGTGTACTCTGGGTCTTTGATCTGATGAGGAAATAATCATTGTTAGTACTCTGGGGTCCTGTTCTGGTTGCATGCTGGTTTTGCACAGGAGTCATTCCATGGACTTCATTGAATTTGCACCAGAATCAAGCTTGTTCCCTCTCTTACTGCATATTTGGGTACATTAATAAGTGTTTATCTTAGGGGGAGAACGTTGTTGAATTTCAGTCACTTCTAAACTGTGGGATTCAATGACTAACACAAGCTAGATCCCAGTCACAGAGACCATTAAGCAGCACGAGTTTAACAGCACACTGTTAAAAATGAGTCACTTAACTAACAAAGGCAGGGAGTGATTAGTATAGAACAGAATAAATGGTACCCAGCTAAAAATATTTTATCTTCTTCATTCTTTCAATTTATTTTTTACTTTGAATTATATGGATTAGGGACACCAGGCTGATATATTTCATCATACAGTCCCAGCCTGAATGTTGTGGTTACAGATAACAGTGTGAGTTAAATATGCAACAAGTGACTCTACAGATACTCATTTAGAATTGTGTTAGGTGGGAGTGTGCTTTGGCAGGGGAATTTTAAGTCAGCTGGTGGTAACTCCTAGAATACTCAAAAGTGAAATATATTCTCTGCTGTGTATCCTTCTGTCAGCCATTTATCTGGAGACAACCAATATGGAAAACATCAGGCATATTAACATAGAAATAAGGAAATACTCCGAACTTACAAAATTTATGTAAGAAATTATCATATATCCCATTTCTGACCATCAAAGCTGAGTGTTTTCTCTTCCTTCTAATTATTAACTTACAGATTGCCTTTATATATTCAAATTATTGTACTCTGTCTTGCACTTCTTGTTTTCTATCTAAATCTGGATTACTCCCATCCTATTCTGTTATGTCAGCTAGTCATTTCTTGTGCCATTCTTCTATTAAACCAAAAAGCCTGGCTATTACCAGGCTTTCCCCTTCCCTTATTTGCAGTTTTCATTTCTGCTGCCTCTTTTGCCGATTGTCTCATTACTGACAGCAGCTCACTGAAAACATTTTCTTTTAAATGTCAGCAAATTTTGTGTACTGCCTTCTTGATGGCCCATGTTTCCATTATGAAGAAAACAAGGCATTTGGTCACTTGAGTCTGCTTTTTTTTTTTTTTCCCCCCCATGGGTTTATAGGGGCATTCCTCTGCTCTCCACTCTGCCTCAGTTCTCCACCTCTAAAATGGAGATAGTAATTGTGATCTACAGGAAGGGAAGGTTAAAACAGCTTATGGATTGTTTCAGTCAGATGACAGGAGTTATTAAAGTACTACATATGGAACAGAAAAATACAAATTCCAGCTGAGCTATGGTAGACAACCATAACAGAAATTCCTGGACTCAAATAATAAAATGCTGCAAGACAAAGATGGTAGATGCAATAGTGTAACTTGCAAACTCCCCCATGCTGTACAAAGCTGAGGCCACACTGACCAGTCCCCTTTTCTAAAAGTAAAATGCCATCAGTAGATGAATGATAATAGGAACACAAACAACTGCTTCTGATAAGCTTGTTATGGACTCCTGTGTAACCACAGGAGAAGTACAGCAAAAGAGAATGTGATTAGAGGCAGCTGCCAAAATTGGAGGGTGGAAACAAAACTTGAGTTACATAGGAAATGAGGTGAAATGAAATGAACTAGCCCAGCTGAGATAATATAATGGTATATGCATTTGCCACACTTACAAATACAACATTGACTTACTGCACTTCCAGGCTGTACAGATCCCAGGGAACTTAACATAACATGATGCACATGTGGGGGCAGAAGGGAAAGTCATACACAAAAATGTGATGCTGGGAATGGCTTTCGTGCAGTCTGTAGAGAAGGGAGGAAAGAAAAAAAAAGGCAAGGAGCATTCAAAACCTGACTATAGTTTTTTTCTTTAAAACAAAATTCTAATCAGGACTTGGGCACAGAAAATATGTGAGACTTCTAGCAGAGTCATTCAAATGATAGGAGATAAAAGTGTCGCTTCATTTATTACTGTCTTTGAAAGGTTTCTAAATCTCTTTCAATTTCTGTCACCACCTCAATCTACTGGAGCTTGATGCTTTTTTCATTTCCAGCTGATGCAAACCTTCCTGATAAACAGGAGAAACCATCTAAATAATGTGAAGTGTCTTGTTGAAAACATGCAAACTTTTGGGCTTTTAAAAGCAGGTTCTCTTTCTTTACCTCCCGGTGTTTTGAAAGGAAGGAGAAACTCAATAGTGTATGTTCCAAATGGAGTGGGTGAGTATTTGATGAATGAACACAACATAACACAGTACAGAGGTATCCTGTGGAGTGTCTTTGATGTAAATGTGATCTCAAAGTGCTTTATGAATTTAAATTCGGTAGAAGGACGGAGAAATTAAAAGTCAGGCAGGTGAGGAAATTTGGAAATTTTTTTCAGCTGAGATGGAAAGATACCAACAACTTTTCAGCTCTCACACAATGGTAGAGAAAGGTCTTGCACTGAGGTAGTAAAGAGAAAGTTGAAATTAATAAAATATATATGGAGGGAACTTCTGAAAGCATTTACAAAATGTGTATATAAAATTCCCTGAAGATTTTGCACAGTTCATTGGAGACCCAGGGTTCTAGTAGAAGGAAAATACGAAAGACTTATTTATGAGAAATAACTTCATAACCTCTCAAAAGGTGTGCTTGAAAGGCAGAAGAACATTCGTTGCTGCTCCAGAAAGATTTTAGAGGAGGTAGAAAAACTGGCTGTCTGTACAAATTAAACAGTTATCACTTTTTAGGAATCCTATTACGCAAGCAGCTTTTAGTTTTTTCCATATCTGTTTCTTTGGGTAGTTTTTTGGTTTGTTTTTACCTTCCTTCAAGTAGGAACTGCCTTTTGCAGAGTTTTGTTAGTCTTTTCAAGGACTATTGACACACGATTGATTCACCTGTGTCTACCTGCTTAGCAGTCATTCTCTGAAGTCTTTCAATGACTCCATTATTGCTGACTTCAAATATTTGTCCTCGTAGGCAATGGAGGACACAACAGGTATGACATCATCTGCTATACCTGGATGCTTCCTATTCTATCTGTATTCCTGCAGCCTAGAAATGCAGTCTGTGGGGTTTACCTTCAGTTAGTTTACCTTTTTGTAACAGTTTCTTGGTCATCTTGACAGCTGTCTCTGTGTTGCAGCAGACAAGATGTGATACAAAGAAGTTCTTGAGTCTGAATTCTGCTTATGCTGCACAATGTGCAGTACTCCCAAATGCTGGATGGAGCAAGGTGAGTTACATCTGTCATGCCTTGAAGCTCTTATACTGGAGAAAACAAGTCTCTGGCATTCAGTTATATGGACGGCTCTTGTTTCATTTAAGGGATCTACTTTCCAATTAGAGTTTGGATTATTAACTATAGCAACAGCATATCCCATGTTAGACATCTGCCTGTTAGCTGTGAAGGCTTCCTAGTATTTATAGATATCCCAATCATTTGCACTACAGCAGGGAAATGGGTATTGCCTACTCTTATGCTGCAATGGCTCAATGCATTTGGCCAGCTATACTAAAAATGAGTTAAAATTAATCTAGTATCATACTAAGAGCAGCAAGGAAGGTCATTAACAGGGCACACTGCCAGCTGACTTCCCTGATTTTTTTCTTTTTTAAAGAAAAAAAGAACATAATAACCACCGTAGTCCATTTGTTCTTGAGCACCTTGAACTGACTTACTCTGTATTGACAGCTGTACATGTACAATTAACTCTTTCAAACCAGCTGGCAAAAGCCTGTGCAAAGCACTGCTTTATGAAAGACCAGGCATAACCAATGACCCAGCCATCTGACCAACACCTGGCTGTATGATGATAGTGGAAAAACAGTTCTGCTAAAAACCAGAGCATCATCCTCTGATGAATAACTGGCTACACAGCGACAAAGAGGATCCACAAAGAGCTCAATATGTGCTCTGTTTGACACTTCATCTGCCTGTCGCCTCAAAGATGGATGCTTGCATAAGTAGGCCCAGCAGGATTCTAGCATGCTGCTGAAGTGTGTGTTCTGGCTGTGGTTGAGGCCATCCTTGCATAGCTACTACAGAAAAGAGAGGCAGGGCAGCCTCTCACAGCCCACAGCTGTGTACCTCATCCTACTGTGACACATGAAGTGCTGCATTCTCAGGTTTGTATGCACAATGTCTCCAGAGGCTGAATAAAAACCACTGGATTTGCCCTTCACTGAGTAAGGTATCAAGGTACCTGATGGTCACATATTAGCTTGCAAGTGTGATTAGGAGAAGCACTAATGGAAATCTTCCTCATTCCTATCACTAGCCTGTCTGCCTCAGGTTCCCTGTGATAATAATAATGGAGTTTCTAATGGCATTAGTCATTCCTTTACATTCAGGGAGTTTTGACTGGTAAAGGCATTAAAATAAACAAGACACAGTACAGACAAGCAGTAGGTAACAATTTTCCATACAATTCCTCTGTACACATTTTCACTGCAAATGTCACTGTAAGAAAGAACTATATAATCAAGGCAGAAATAAGTAAAGAGCACAGAATAAACACAACAGCCCTCTTACTGCAACATATACAACTTGTACTTATTACAGGGTAAAAAGTGTACTGAACAGTAAGGAACGGATCACCTGCAGTAAGATAAATTGTTTTTCTTCTGATTATATGGTTCTGCATGGTGTTGTGACTCAAGAGGAGGGAGGGAAGAAGGTAGAAGAAGTAGAAAGAGGAAGAAAGAACAAAGCTCTCCATCACAAGAGGAGAATGGAATGCATAAACTAGTGGAAAGGCACCCTAGCTAAGAAATTCAGTTGCGAGACACTTGTAGTGCAGGGGAAAGTCCCAGATTTTAATCCACTCAGTGATTTCAAGGTTAGACCCTAAGGGTCCTTCTTGTGGCCCAAAACAGGAACACAATTTTTAGGCAGCACTTGAAGACAATAGCTCATTGAACATTTTGGCACCTAAATTTCAGACAAGTCTCAATTCAGATGGAGCCCCATTCCTAGTCTGTTAATGTATAACTTCCAAAGGGACTTTGACCACACAAACTGCAGTAAGCTCCAGAGCAACAGAGAAAATGAACCAAACTTCTAGAGAGATGCATGTGTTCTATGGAAAGAGATTCAAGAAAACCACATTGCCTAGAACTGAACTCTGCCTTCTAATAATTGTGTTGCTTCTCTTCAGATTTTGCTATGGGATTCAAGCTGGTAATGCTCTGTCAAACGCATTCATGTAGTGATGATGCATTTATTTCTACTCAGTGTCATTTATACTGTGCTACATAGTAACATAAAAATTTAAGTTGACCTCAAAATCTAAATTGTTAGGAAAACAGAAAAGATTCAACTAAAATAGTTCTGTGAACCTCAGGAGTGCTATGAAATTACAGTCTGGAAAATAAACCTTATAAATGTACTTAGCTTGCTGTTTCCCTCAGCTACATAAGATTTCTCTGGGAGTTTCTGAACAAAATACTTGCTATTTTTGAGGAGTTAGGGGAGTCAAGGAGAAGTAACTGAAAGAACTGGATAACTATTAAGGGTAAAGAATAAAATCTGAATATAGTATTCAGGAGGGCATCACTAGGGCATGTACTTCCATGTGCAAAACTAGATAAAGACCCCTAGGGTTAAAGCAAATCATCAGTGTCTGTAGTCTCTCCTAGGATTTCATGTTGTTCAACTCCAGTTCAAGCAAGACAATCTGCCACATGTGTTTGGCAGATCTTATTTCATGTCTATGCATGAATTTGATGAAGAGCTCATACAAAGTTTCAGTATTAGTCAGGAAACACATCTCTTCCTCTGTGACTGAAGTTCCCTGTTATCACTTCAATTCTGCTGCTCCACAGAGGCATCTTATTATAATTTCTATTTGATTTGGGTGGTGCCATGGGACAGGAAATAATTCTGAAGTGACTACTATTCCTGCAATACTAGAGACAGCAAAACAGACTCTCTGAAGCAGTATCTGACTACTAGATCACAGCCTGCTTTCGTACAATATCATGTGCGGAATGGAAGTCCTCTTATAATGCATCACTAATTTGGTTGGGATTGCATAAGCTTATGGCATCACGTAGCTGCAAACACTTGGTTTTTACTTTTTCAATTCAAAACCCACCTTTTTAATTCAGCTCTCAGCTTTAATTCAGCTAGCACTGAATTAAGAAGCGGGTTAGTGTTTACTACAAAACTACTTATCGTCTGATCTATGGTTCCCCAGACCTGTTCTAAGTCTTCTGCATGTGCTGGCTTATCTTACTGATCTGTTACAGGATGGCACATTAGTGCTTAGTTATGTGCACTGACTTGGTGGAAAGAACTCAGCTTTCTAGGGCTCACTTCTAAGTACAAGACTGCTCGTTTGATCAAAGGTCCTAACTCGTGTTTCTTCCTTCTGAACCAGAACACATGCTGAAGTTATTTTTCTGTTAAATTACAAAATTGTGTTATCACCCCAAAGAGAAAAAAGAATTAGGAATCTAAAACCAACCACAAAAAAAGATACTTATTTTACAGTAGGAATTACAGCTGCACTTTTAAAAAAATGTTGAGAAATAAGTGTACCAAACTGTGCTGCTTTGTGGAAACTAGAAGTATTTATTTCTTTGGATCAAATTTGGCAGTTTCAACTTCTCAGAAAGGGGTAAGAAATATCAAGCTTCCCAAATGGTCTCTTCTTTTCTGTAACTTCTCAAAAACATGACAAATATATTTTTGTTTAAAAACAAAAACCACCCATATTTTTCAAGTTTAAATGAAAAAGTAAACACAGAAATTAAACAGTTCCCTTAACAGGGGGGTCAAAAGAAAGATTCTTACTCTATACAAAGTGGTATTTTGTCTATTTTTTTTAAATACATATTAATTCTATGTTAATCTAAACCAATATGCCTTCCTTTTCTTTTCTGGGACATTTCTTACAACGATTGAACAAAATCAAATATCCTGTTATTTAGCCAACTCCACAGAGCAGGCTGGAGACACATCAAGGTGTACTAATATCTTCATTGCTCTTGATACATTTCCCAGAAATCTTGGCATAGAAGTAGAATTTGACTTTTACTAAATGCGTCTTTTATGAACTTGGTAGCCTTGGATACACTTACAGTCAGAAAAGATGCTTGAGTTGTAATGGAATGGTCTTCATGACTGAGTGATCTTTATATCATTAATAGTTACTACATTTGGTGAAAGAACAGAAAGCTGATGTTTTTCTTTGTCAATGATCATCTCAGGCAGAGTTGAGAAAAATGCCTTTGAGGAAGATGCAGTACATGCTTTAGAGAACAGAGAATAGTTCGGGGGTTTTCTTTTTCTTAGAGATGTCATTTTAGACATGTCAGCTCCCTTGTCTCTTTGCAATATGGATGCAAGGTTCACCTATGCCATTGAGCAAAATTACTTGGAGTGACTTATAAACTGTACAGGCTTTTCTTTCTGTATCATTATCAAAGGTCCTGCAGAAAATTTGAAATGACAGTTTTAGCACAGTTGGACCTGTGCTTTCTCAGCATGCAGCTAGCTCCTTCACACATGTCCTCTGGTTGGTGCTTCAGAAGATTTATTTTGGAAGCTGAAGGGAGAAAAAGCAGGCGAAAAAGAGATCATAGCACCAGCACCTTAAATCTCATGCTCCAAGCCTCAATGAATGCTACCACAGACATGAGGAAAGATGCAAACTTTCTCCCCAAGCAAGTTTTCTATTAGCAACTAACCGGAGAGTTATAAGATTTTTATTAAGCACACTGAAAGGCTGTTTTTGCAGTATGGCAAGGTGAGCTGTTTGAACCAGAGAGGTAACGCTACTTTGCATTTCATATTTTGCACTGGCTTCGAAACTTAGATGTTGATTTCTGAGTTCCCTTAACTGCACTATACACAAAGGCTTTTCCAAATCTTAGTGAAGTTACTGCATCCTTCTAAATGCAAGATTGCATTCTGACAGCTCTGGTCCCCCAAGTCCTGCTGTTGAAATTTCTCAGAAATTAAGAGAAAACATTCAAATAAGTTATGAATTCTGCCTGATATTCAGGAAGGTTTTGGATGAATTTCAGAGCTCACACTTCCAGACTAAACAAGTGAGACTTACTGCTAATAAGCAAACAAGCTATTCCAAACCCATCGCAATTATAGAGAAATAGGAAATTATTCCCTGGGTTGTTATTCATCATTCATAGCTTTTCTGCCCTACCCTCCTTTCTGACGCATATCAAAGAAACTGTGTATAGTGCTTTTGCTGCCCTTTACTACCCATTGCTCAGTACAACTGAGCAGGGCATGGACACTTAGAAATCACGAGGAAATTTTCTTGTTAGCATTGTATTCATTCATTCTGAAATGAGTCTCCTGGTTGTGCCAGGAGGGTTGTTTGTGGACAACATGGTGAGATGAATTGAAGAACAGATCTATGTTAAAAACAACCTTACACAAAAGTAAGAAAAGTCTTTGGAACACTGGGTTTAATGGACCTTCATGATATTTCTCACATAAGTCTGAGTAAAATTTGGGATGTGTGAACAAGAACTACAGCCAAGGAAAACTGAAAGGGGAAAGCATCTAAAGGGGAATTTAAACACTTAAACATTTAGTGAAGGTGCCTGAGAAGTTATTTAGGTGTTTCTGGCATTCAGATCTCCCTTTCCACACACACTCCTCCCCACCATCCACAACATAAACGGCTGCTTCTGCTGTACAGCTGGAGGTTGCTCCATGATTCTGGTATGTTTTGTCATCTGACACCAGAGATACAGCATTCACAAAATAGTAATTTTACTTCCAGGGTCTGATTCAGTAAGCCTAATACAATGATGCCTATCTTTTCCCAAATGAAAACTGGGGGACAGGGAAAATCTGGTAAATGTACACAGCTCACATCCAACCCCATCCAGTAGGCAGGTCTTAATATAATTCTACATAAAGCAAAACTTTGTTATCTGTGAGTTTCGTATGTTGGGCATCTGCTTGGGACTCAGGTGTCATTGCCTACTGAACATAATAATTATAATTATTAAATGTTCATTAGAGTGACGAATGGCAGTCATGTTCCTCTTGTCACAGAAGGGAATGGCTTAGCTGTAAGACTGAAAAGTCTTTTTTTTCCTCTGGCTCAAAAGCTAATTATTCCATGCAAAGCACAGCATCTTCAACAGAAATGGACTGATGGTGCTCTACTCAGGAGTATTCTGACTAGAGCATGGCTAGAGAGGTGGGAGAGGTGGACTCCTGCCTCCTCCAGCAGGAGAAGCAATGTGCCAGAGCACCCTAAAAAGCAGTACACTGTTGAAGAAAAGGGTAAGAGGAGATGTGTCATGCCCCTCCCTCCTTTTCCTTGCAATCTATGTTGTCAGAAAGTACTTTGCATTTCTTTCCTTCCACACTGCTTTACCAGTGCCTCCACTGAATAAATAAATAATTTTAAAAACCCCACAAAACCAAAAAACACTAAAGAGATACTTGGCCATGAGACTCCAGAAGAGGTTTTGCATCCTGCTTAGAGGCAGACATTGCCCAGAAAGTTAGAGTGAACTCCCCAGTCAGAGTAAACTCCCTAAGGAAAAGAGTAACAGGACTTAAATATTAGTTTATTTTAGACATTTCTTGATCCAATGAACAAGAGATTTATTTTTTTTTCCCCAGAAGTTCCTAAACAAATAATGATTGCTGCTGTTTAGACTTGGTTTTGATATGACAGAGGTTATTCTTACAAAAGAATCCAATAACTGCATATACTAATCATTAGTGGGTTCATTTAAAATCAAAGACCTTAGTTATTTAGTTTCATAGGACAAACTTTGAGAGATAAAAGAAATTTGCTGCAGCACAGGCATATAAAATACTGAAAAGGAATAGAATTTCTTCCTAGTCTAAAAAAGGAGGAAGGGATTTACTCAGGGAATTAAGATAGCTATTATCTCCCTTTTGTACCTACTCCTGCAGTACCTCATGTGACACAATCACTTCTGAGTTTGGACGGGCCTTATCCAGAACACAGTTGCATCTGGGCTGATAAATCCTATCTGTTATTTACATCCCAGTCAAGGGGAAAAATCTGTAAAGATGAGCTTCGAAGATAAGAATCACTTCCACAAGAATATTGGGAATGAGGACAGGGTGAGGAGGAAAGCCTTGACCAGAAAACAAAGTTATGCTTCGGCAATCCAAAAGTGAAAGTACAAAACTAGTTGGAAAACATCAATGTGTGTCAGAGCTTGCAGCGTTTACAAAAATAAATGGCAAATGTTGCTTAGTTGTAGAAATAAAACCTAATAAATGAAAGAAATGGTGCTGCTATGTATTGAGATGGTATGGACTAGAGATAACCGATATATGAATAAACAATAAATACTATCTTGGTCTCTTTTCTACATACACATTCTTATTGAAAGTGTAGTAAGGGCAGGACTATTAATATGAATGAGTGCATAGATATGGAAAGTACGCAGTCAGCAGGGAAATAACTGACCCAAGTCTGGTGGCAAGGTTCTTTAAAAAGCTATCCCTTCAAGTCTTAAATGGTTCTAAGAGATTTGAGGATAGGATATTATATTTTCTATTCAAAAAAGGAGTACTGGTGTGATTCAGACCAGTGGTCTATTACTTTGACCTCAGCTGGTTAAGTGCTATCTAAAGATTACAAAGAACATTCTGCTGAAAGAGAAGGCCTAGAAAGAGATGGCTAGTGGAGCTCTTCAGGATCTGTCTTCGGACTTCTCTTGTCAAATATTTTCACTAATGATGTTGGCTCAGAAATCTGTCACTCTGATGAAATTTGTTGCATATACTTTGCAGCCATTAGCAAATCAGGGGAAGTACTGAATATCAGACAGGAAAAACTGGATTACCATGGGGCCCTGACTAATAGAAATGAGATTAAATTAAATCACACAAAACAGAAGGCCATGTATTTACCTCATACATTATTGGTCATTCCTTAGTGATGAAATGACAGCAGATCCTATGTTTACGAGTTAGTCATAGCTTGTCTATTACCACCAACATGATATGGTCTTCAAAAAGACAAATACATCCTGGGATCATATTAGAAAAGAGATTTCCAGCAGCCAGTGTATTGAGAAAGGATTAATTTTAATATATAAGGCAGAGTTCAGACTTAAGCTGCTGGAAGGATATATCTTAGAATGTATCTCTAGCCAGCCACCCAGGTGAAGAAAAGAATTTTCTTCTTTCTTAATACTGGAAAGGTGCAAGGAGAATGTTGTGTCATGTAGAAAGATGATCAACATATGTCTAATGGCACTGGGAGTTTAGAGCACTGTTCTGTAGCTGAGGGCCTCCAGGAATGACTGCCAAAGAGTAGCAACACTTATCTGGCTCACAGCACCTAACGAATAGCAAGAACAGATTTAATTGCCCAAGAGCAAAATGAATTACAGCAGAACAAGTGCAGAGAAAGGTTTTCCATGTCCCTGCTCACCCTAACAACACATCTAATAAGAGAAATCTAAAAGAGGTGTGCTTCATCTGCTCTGAGAAGGCATATACATGAATGGAAAGCTGGGGAAAGAGGTATATAAGACAGAGGCCAACTTGTGGATAAACTACTGACAATTTTTTTTGAGGTCAAAATTTAGAAGGAGGTTTATAGCCATCAGAGCTCCTTGGCTCTAAACTGGCTTCTCAGCAAAAGTAAAGGTGCAAGTTTGTGACACGGCCATCTGCAACAGCAATGGACTCATCTCAGTCATCCTCCAAGTCCCTTCCTGTCCTACTAAATTTCTTAAGGAAAATTTCCAGCCAGCTTTCTCCCTCCCCACTTCTCTTTTTCTCTCTGGCAAGGTCATAACAATCTGAAAAAGAGATGAAGAGGTGCTAGCACGTAGTGAAACACCCTTATAAAACTCTGGCAATCACAATGAGTTGGAGTCACTTGGGAAGACAAGCAGAGAGAGTCTGAAATGCTGGTGGCTCTTGTTTTGGTCTTACCTCTGTTGCAATGTATCTGTTCTTAGAATTAACTTCTGCTTATTCTCATTCTCCAGACTCTCAGTCTGCATGTAAATTGAATAAAGTCTTTGTAAACTTCCTCAAGACTGAGTTGATATCCTAATCATAAATAAATTAGGAGAAATAGGGCCATATCCTTCCTATTAAGCCATGGACAAACTTCTTTCTTCGTTTGAGCTGGAGCAAAACTGGATCAAAGAGCTCAGTACCTTGTACCTTGGTTCACTCATGCAGTCACTTACCTGTGCAAGATGATTGCAAATTATTGTTCAAGGCAGAAGTCAGTGATGAAACAACTGCTTGGATTATATTTTCTTATATTTTCTATTTAAAGAAGGACTCTCTGTTTCCCCTCAACATCAATTGTATTAAATTATAGTGTGAGTCGTTACATGGTTTAGTTCTGAAATAGCAGATGAACTGGCTGCTGAATTGCCTTTTTCCAATGGGAGCATGTTTCATTGAAAATTTTTCTGAAATTTTAAATTTTTAAATTTTTATGGGAAATTTCTGAGGAAAATCTTGATGTTATTTTGTTATATTTTACATATTTTTGCAAATATGCAAAAAAATAAGAGGCAATATGTGGCAGTAAAAATCTGCAAACACTCACAACATTTAAAGTGTCAACATGGAAATGAACAGACCAAATACTCTCTCAAGGCACTCAAGTTTACAAACTGAAGATGACGGATTAGAATAAGACTGGGATCAGAATGTTTTATTCAATCCTACATCTATGTTTTGTCCTGATAAAGTAAAATAGGCTTAATTTGGTTTTGATTTTTCTTGCATATTAATCACTTTAAAGGGAGTGGCTATGTTCTAGATTATAATTTTCTACGCCAGTCAAATGTTTTGACAGCACAAACAAACTACACGCAAGTTTCCAGAACATTTCTTTGTAATGATTCACTATTAGTTAGTGATTTACAGGAAGTGGAGCCACTCCAGTTGGGTGGAAATACAGGGATTATTGCCAGGTCCTGGAGGTTTGGGGGTCATTCCTTTTTTTCATTTTTGTCTCTTCCCCACCTTCCTCGCCCTTCTCTCATCACACATCTTGCCAAGTCAGAACTAAGTTCTTCAGGATGGGTACTGTCTCCTCTGTTACGGGTCTAAAGCCCAGGTCCCTATGGGCATAGAGTGCTTTAGCACAAGGACTTTAGCATGATTTCCCCTGTTACAGGATTTTAGTAGGACTTGTGCTCTTGCTTGTATCCTTCTGCTCATGTGGGGGTTCTACATGCTGCTACCACCAACCAAGGAGGTCAGTCTCTGTCTTCCCAGAATATGTCCAAATACCTACTTGATGGCAAATACAAACCCACGGTCTAAGGACCTGCAGGCTGATATGCCATGGCAGGTCTAGACTGCAAGGTGATTAAATCTTTCTCCTAATGAAGTAAATGAAGGGTTCAGACATTTGCATTCTGTTCCCTACCCTTCACCTATGCACATCTAGCTGTTGGAGCAGTCAGGTGTTAGGATACACCTTGGCTCTGTGACAGTGTTGTGGAAGTTTATCGTCAACATTACTTCTTCATCACACCTCTAGGAGCTAAATAAAGTAAACACTGGCACAGTTAACAAGTGGTCACACGATGCACCTGCACTGTGGGCCAGGGGCTGCACGATCCCATCTACCAGACTACGATGATGCGAGAAGGCAGAAGCAAGCACAGGCAGCAAAATTAAACAAGTATTCCTATTTGACATCCTTAATGAGGACTATTTGGTCTACATTACAGCTATCTTGTCACTCCTTCCAAAACTACATCAGTAGCCCACAACAAGCACAGTGCAGATTCCTGGGATAGCAGTAAAGTGGTAGCTCCAGAAGCAAAACAATTTAACCAGTGTTTTGTTGCATGCACATAAATTATCTTTGTTTGGATGCAGGTGCTGTGGCACTGTGTCTGTGTTTCTCTTGATCTGAGCTGGTACCTCTGCAGATCCAGGCAGTGTACCGTGTGATTGTATCCACTCCATTAGCTTCAGCTTAGCAGGGTCCTGGCCCTGCTGCATTGTGCAGTATAGATAGCATGTCCAGCTTGAAAAGAGTAGAGTTACTCCTTGGAAACCTTGCTGACACCACAAGCTGCTTTTTAAGCCAGTCATCCTTCTTAAGATGTGTAAACTGAAAAAGGAGTTTCTCTGCACTGCCGAGAAATGAGGCATACAGTTGCTTTTATATTTGTCGCAAAGTCAACTCTTGTTCAAAATTCAGTACTGGAGAAGGAATCTGAATTATGTAGGTTTCCTATTTTCCATAACTTTGCCAAAGACCAAAGAAAAAGTGTGTAATGAAGCTCATATAAGTGAGTGAAGGTAAAATAAATTGCGTTCCTATGATGAAATAAATGTGAGGATTTGATCAGACTGATTAAATCCATGTTCCTTAGAAAACTGAGGGGGAAGAAGGGAACCAGGAAATAAGTTATTTTGTTAAGTTACCAGTCCTCATTGCTACATGAGAGTTAACTGTTGTTCGAACTAGCGTACATATTCCAGCCAAAGAAAGGTACAGGGAGAATCAAATAATTTGCAGACTGGAATTAATGTTGCAAGTGCAGCCTTCTGAAATTACAGGTAATGAGGTTATAAACAATCCCTTTTGCCAGAAGCAGGGTTGCACACAAGGGAAAAATCCATTTAGAAGAGACATCACTTGTCCAGGTGACAGCAGCAGGACATCTCAGGGTTGCAGTCAGAGGTCCTAACCAATGAAATACATGAACATCTGATGTTTCAGACAGCAAAGCTGTCCTGGGGATGTTTGCAGTGGGTTTTATTTTTTTCTGTAATTGTGAGTGTCTGTTTCTGTTTGCTAATAGATTCTCATGTGGAAACATGTTTCTCTCATTTACTTGTCTCAGATGCAAAGCAAGCAGTTGGGAGGGAAGGAATTAAAGGAGAGGCGATTAGAAATAAGGAGGCTAGAAAAGGAGATGGACAGTAGGACAGGTAGGCAGAAGTTCGGAGAGAAATTTAAGAGAATGGAAAAGATAAGAATGCAAATAAACATTGAAAAGGACACATATGTAAGGGAATGAATTAGGAGCGTGCACAGATGTATGCCAAAACTAGGGCTATTTGTTTTGTCCCTAAGTACTTGGTTTTCCAACCTTAACATAGGTATTAGCTGTGGAGGGGAATAGCCTATAATTCTGTTATTAAACTTTGCCAGGGTGGGGGTGACAAAAAGGGGAATACTGTCATCCAACAGGGTGTTGATTCCCAACAGTGGACATCTGAAATTACATAGCAGTAATTTCATCTATTTCCTTCTCTACCTTGGGACTGATGGTCTTTCTTTCACCTCTTCCCTTCGGCCTTCAGTACTCTCACTGCTTTTCAGAAGGTACTACGTTGCACTGCAGAGACAGCCGCAGTTATGTGGAGAAAACAATCTCTTGCTAAAGCACACTGGAAGTTTAATGGAACAATTATACTCTTTAATTGAAAAGTTGCAAAATCGTTCTAGAAACTTAAGGTCATGCAGGTTTTAAAAGTGTTTGGCTCCAGGCTTCTTGATTGTAGCTCTCATTTTCAGCTATATCTGAAATTTAAGGTAAATACTAAAATCAGTTATCTCAGTCCACTTCTCTGCTATGTTCTTGTTTCCTCCTTCTTTTTCTCTCCATTTTCTGCCATGCTGTGTTTAACCAAAGTGCTCAGCCTTCCTCATGGGTATCACATGAGTGTTGCGTGTGGAGATGGAGGACTTGCACAACAGCAAGACGCAGAGTGACAGGCCAGTACTGCCAAACGTTGTTGAATGCCTTTTGGAACAGGAAGATATCATCAAGATAAAGTTATTTTCTTCTGTCAGAGGAGGAAACAAACTTGTAAATAGCAGTAACACAAAACCTCTTGACTCTAACTGCCAAGCTTAAAAAAATAAAATAAAAAAAAAAAAGTAAAGGCATTCCACTGACTAAGATGGAAAGACTTCCCAGCAAAAAGGAGCCCATTCAGGTCAACATAAAATCACCCACAGCATTTGAAGTTGAAATAACTGGGTCAGGAGACCAGATTTCCGAGGTTGGGATCCTAATGAGTACATCGCTATCCACGAGGAAATACAAGGCCAATAGAGTGTCCTACATGCCTTTTTCCAGTGAAATAAATAACCCATTCTCATTTCCCCACAACAGAGTATTTCAGACGTCCAGTGGTTAGCCAGTCACAAGGTCTGAACAATTACCACTGTAGTCAGTGAAAGGCTTTAGAAGAGCAGCTACTACAGAAAATAAAGCCTCTGACCTCTCAAACATAGTGGGCATAGTTGTCATAACCTTTGAAAACTCTGGCTTGATGGCTTCTCCGATGTTAGATTGGCTGCCACTGTTCAGTTAAGTGCCTCTCAAGGGCTTGATTTTCTGTTACCTTACAGACTATTTGTAATCACTGGTGTGAAGGTGAGTGGTAGGAACCAGGAGAGCTGAACTTTCTTCTCCTCTAAAGACAGGATCTCAGGCCCATTTTTCCATCACCTAAGTGACTAGACAATGCACAACAAAGTAATGATCCTCTGAAAACTCAAAGAAAGTTTTTCCAAGGGATTGTCACATTTTCACCTTTTTGGAAACGCAGCTTAGAAATTGGCAAAACAGAAAAACATTGGGAAGAGGAGATGAGAGAACAGAGTGAATCTGCAAACAGCTCCTTTCTGCCTTTCTTTTACAAGATGATAGCCACAGATGTGAAAGAGGGAAATATTCAGTGAGATTCGCTTAATCACAGTTCTTTATTGTGATTTGCAAGAACTGAACAGAACTGTGGTGCCTAGGGGATATGAAATGACAGAGAGAGAAATATCTGTGGGATGCTAAATCTAGAACTTAACAGTATCTGAAAAAATATAGTCTTTGATACAAGCATCTACAAAACAAAAATGCCAACAGCCCACAAAGATGCCCTGATGTTTTTATTATTTTGTTTCATTTTGTTTTGTTTCACTTTCTGCTTTGTGACTTTCTAACTTGATAAAGCTCTCTGGATACAAATTAACTTTCTGGGAGTGCTGTTTGTTACAGTTTCACTTACCTTGAGGGATGCTTAACAGACTGGAAGTTAGCTTGTTTCAGTGAAATAAGCGAAGAAATAAGCAGAAAATAAATCCTATTCTAGGTAGACTAAGAAGCTGGCTATAAACACTACCACCTAGTTTTGAAAGGGACAAGACAGGTATACTTTAGAGCTTTGACAGAACTTAATCGATTTCCAAGTCACATTAAATTCTTCCAGCACAAAAAAAGTCTTGAAGGTCTGAGCTCTTGCTTATTGTTTTGTTGGGATGTGGAGAAGGTTTTTTGTTGTTATTGATGAAAATTCTTGCTTCAAAGCAAGTTAAATGGGAAATACTCATCATATTTCATAAGATCATATGTCCAGCTGTTTAACTAAATTAATTGCTGTTCCAAATACAGGGACTAACTTCAAGAGAGTAAGACAGCATCTGCATTGGAAAAGAGGCTTCTTTTTTTCTTTTTTCTTTTGGTAATGACAAAGCCAGTATAAGGCCATTTGGAGTTTATTTCTCTTCTCCCCTTTTGAAGTCCAATACATTTCTCTTAGAGCAGGGAAGGCATAATTCCTTCCCTTAGAGTTGATGAAGACCAAGAACAGGATCTTCACTTTGAGGAAAAAAGAAAATCATGATTTGTTTTGTCCAAAATACAGCTGCATTCTCAGGTCTGAGAATCTTCCCACTGACCCAGTGCCTTACGCCTGGAGTGTCGGTGGTGCTGATACATAAGGTACTGTCACATACCACCAATACAGTTAACTTCACTCCATAAAATTAAGCAGGATTTCTTTAACATGGAAAGGAGGAATGGGAGTTACTCATGAGAGGAGAGGGGAGGGTACTGGGAGTCCACGCCACCTGTGGGAAAGGAAAAAGGAGTCTCCTGGTGTTTTCTAACACTCAGGTACCTCCTTTTACCATATGCTTGAATTCAATAAAATACGAAAAAATGTAGGCATGCTAACAGAATTAGCCCCAAACCTACAACTGGAGCTGCCTGGGCAGAATAAGCCCATGGTTAATCTGAGACAATGTATGACTTTGTCTAAAGTTTCCTTTGGCTATGTTCATGTCAACCTTATTAGATGACGTTGTTCTGTGTCACTATATTCATTCTTTCCACGGTTCTGAGGAATTAAACATGATAAGCACCCACTTAGCCCAGCAAAGTTGTGGTGGTCAGACCATAAACAGCCTGTTTACCAGGAACGTTGCGTAAAGGGTGGAACTGTGCAATCCTGCTCCAGATAAACAAAATCACAGCAGCTGTCCTGCACAGAACTTCTAGATAAAAAACAGGAGGGCACAAAGTGCTGCTGTTCCTTGATTGTGTAATGCTGAAGGCATGATGATGGTATTTCATGTAAAGGAAGGAAGCCAAGAGAGAAGGGTATGGTTGTACATAAATTATAAGGTCAAGCTCACAGCAAAACTTTCTCCCCTTCTTTCCTTTCTCCCTTCCTTCCATCCTTCTTTCCTTTCCTTCCTTCCTTCCTTCCTTCCCTCCCTCCCTCCCTCCTCTGTTCCTCCCTTCCTTTCCTCCCTTCCCCCCCTTCCTTCCCTTCTTTTCCTCCTTCCTTTTTTCCCGTTTTCTACTTACATCAACCTCTGCTTTTTATGGATTTCTTAATTACCTTTCTGTAGTGTGGATGTGCAAACGTATGGAAAAGTAAATGTAGACTTAGCTTTTAATGTGTAGGATCATTTGGATTCCTTGGTATTCTACAGCCCATTACTCTAGATACTGCTAGATACTGCTCAGAGAATGCCAAAAACTTCATCACTATGAGTTTAGTAACACTAAACAAATATTTTTACTTTTCTCATTGTTGTGAGCAGAAAAACTGGACAACGTCAAAGAAAACACAGCAAAGGAGGAGGGTAATAAGATGAAGGGAGAGAAGGTTTCTCCAGCACACAGATGGTGAGGAGGGATAGGAGAAGACAGCATTGACACTTATTTTCTAACCAGCCTGGCTGGTTCCATGCCGATGATTTTCAGACTGATTTGATTAGAATGGCTGGTCTTGTTCTGATTTCTTCTGCATCTGTGAGAGGCTGTTGTTTTTGTGGCAGCCTTGGCATGGCTATTTGTAACTCTGTGTGTTTTTTGACACATGCTTTTTAACTCCGTGGAAGCAGTATGTCCTAGAGAACTGTGGATGTTATTTTGTGCCAGCTACCAGGAAGAAATCCCAGGAAGGCTCTCATGCCTCTTTCTAATGACGAAAGCAAACTATAACAGAAGCTTCTGCTGTATCAGCTCCCTAGGATTTCTCAAGTGTAGGTAAGAATGATCATGCAGTGATGTGCTTTAAACTGAAAAATGCTACGATGCTCACGAGCAACTGTGAGATGTCCTAAGCTAGTCATTTGTACCTCACATATGCCCTGATGTTTAACAGTGAATCTCTATCCTTGTGGTGGTTTCTTTGAAGAAGTGCCTATGTTGCTCACTAGTAACAAATGCAGAGAGGGACGATGTTCTGCTCTTGCAAGAAACAGAAAAAACAAGTACTGTGTCTTTGCAAAGTCTAACAGTTATTTTGTGCTCAATTTGCAGGAAGCTGGACATGGAGGCTTTCCCTTACTCGCCCTAGACTAGGCACTCCCGCAGTCTTTCCTAACTGCAGTCCCAACACAAGCCCTGGCTGTGTTCCAGCCCCACGTGAGGACAGGATCAGGTCTTCCACTTTGCCCTGGTTTTTGTTCAGGCATGTAGCCCAAAGTTTCAGAAAGATGTTGAGAAACTCTTAATGGATGCCTAGTTTGGACAATGAGGCAATCGTGATTCAGTGTGGCAGATCCATCCAGCTCACATGCTGTGCTCTCTCCTGAGACTTCTTAATTATTATTATGATTAAATTATTAATATATCTTTAAAACTTTGTTCAGTGCTTATCTGAAGCATGAATAGCACTGGAAGTAGTCCAGCACTTTGTATTTTCGTATTGTTCTGGGATATGCTCACAGAGGATGCTGGTACATGGACTGGACTCTGCCCTTCAATTGCCCATGTGGGTGTATGCTCCTTGGCCAGCACACAGACTTTTACGAATGGCACAGTGCAGAGTCTCTTGAGGAAAGCTAGTTAACCTTTGAATGTGCAAGAATGCTGAATGAGACCTGTAAGGCGTTTGTGAATTCAGCAAAATCTTGAAACAAATAAACAGCTAAATAAGACATGGCTAATCTAGGCTTCCTGTAAGTCAGAAAGGAAGGCAGCAGCAGGAAGGGCAGGAAATTTCTTTCTTTGGAATTTGGACTACAGAATTACTCTGTGCCAAACACAAGTGAATGTCTGCATAATGTCTAGAAGACAACTGAAAGATCAGTGGCAAGAGTTTCTGTGGATCCTAAAATTGCCTTGAGTAACTGTCTTGAGCTTCACTAGAGTGACAGTGCTCTCTGCAGCTAGATATAGAGAAGTATTACTTTGCCATGGTAGAATATCACACACAACTTTGGTTACAATGCAAGGGCATGACACTGCGCAGCATCTTGGCCTAAATATACAAACCTCAAACCTTTAATTCTTTACCTAGTACTAGTTCTTCAGAGAACTGCTAAGAAAAGCAAAGAAATCAAACCTCCAGCTGCTGTTTCAGACGTGCAAAAAGCCTTACTCTTCATGACCTATGACATGACATGACATGACTGTACCCCAGTAAAGTTAAAACAGAATAATCTCTTATGCAGATGCTGTTATTCCATTACATTTATTTTATGGTTTTGTTTAATTCTGGGCAAGTGTTTCTGTCAACCAGCAGCAGCTACTTCTGAGAGTATGAGGCTGCCTTTGGAGGTGTAAAAGCTGATTTTGTGCTTGTTTAATAAGATACGCCTATGTTTGTACAATCTGATAAAACTGGAAAAATACAAGGCTTCAAGTAAGCAAATATATTTCATTTCTTAACTTTCCTGATATGCTCAGCCCTGCCATATTCAATTGCATTACAGATATAAGTCAAGCTTAACATAGTCTTTAAGTAAAATAAAATAATTATAGAACAATAGAACCAGACCCTTCACTGTAGGTAAGAACATTTACTGGAGAAAGATATCAGGGATCCTGTGGATTTTTTTTTTTAATGCTGATTAAGCAAATGCTAATTTTTGTCTCTTTCTGAGGTTGTAACAAATTTTGATCTGTATTCACTTTACACCTAATTAAACTTTTTTTGCAATTGAAAGGTTCACTTAATTGAACAATTACTACATTTAATATGAAGCTAAAATGCTCTCTGCATTTCAGCCTTCATTATCACTTGCTGTTCAATTAAATTCAGGAAATCCTTTAATTACAGTTATTCCAGTTCTACAGGGAGAAGTGATGCTTCATAAAGCTACTGTAAATGTAAACATCAAGCTTGCTTCTGCATCTTTTGAAGACTGTAATTAAAAACAGTATTTTGCCTTGTTATCTTCTCTATTGTTTTGATCTGTGCATATGGTACCTTGACATCATACTGGTGAGAATAATTTCAGAATAGATATTTGGCCACATCAGAGGTCATTCAAGTCTGTATTTCTTCTAAAATGGTTTCACCTTTGGGAAAAAAAAAGAAAAAAAAAAAAGCAATGTTGCATAAAATTTTCCCATTAGTTTCTATCCAGCCTAAGGACTGAATAAAGTCTAAAGTCTAAATGCTTAAGACTATATTGGACAGAAGAAGGTGTTTTGCTACAGAACACAGATTTAAGTACAACCTGACTAAATATCTGAATCTGTACCAGCACATATAACTATGTCTTGAAATACTGGCTGACACAAGCAATTATAAGGCCCAGTTACTCACACATCAAGAAGCACTGCGCAGGTCAAACACTAAAGAACTAAGACTGTGCAGAGCATTGTTCATGTTTTTGCAGCCATTAGTTGCAAATGCAAATATCCCTGACACAGCAATTTGGTAACAGAAAATAAAATTATTTAAACTGGAAGAGTTATCATAGAAGCAGCATGGTGTATAAAGGTGTGAGTTTTACTCTTAACAGCAACAGCAATGCAACAGCTGCGTAATTCTAAGGTTAAGAGCAATAAAAGTCATTTAGGGAAACACGTGACTCTTGGAAGAGTACCTGATGTGATTCGGGAAGGGGATCCACGGAAATTCTGGGCACCCAAGCCCTCCTTTCACGTGTGAAACAGGTTCATAACAAGTGCCTCAAGTTCAACTTGGCAATGGGTGACCACACTTTGCAGACCCACCACCCGGCGGAGGTGGACGGCGGGCCTCCGGGCACTTCATGCTCACGCCCCTTGTGTGTGAAACACTGGGAGTGTGGGGGACAGTATAATAGGTTGAAAACTTGAATATTGTTTTCTTATGCCCCATGGGACTAGAATATTTAGTTCCTGTGCCCATCTTCCAACAGTGTTTTACAGATTTTGCTCAAGACTTGGGCAGGACTGAGGTTGAAGTTGTTGCTTCCACCAGAAATGTCTCCCAGCTGAGGATGACCATGTTTCCTGGTGCTCTGCCTGTCCCTGCTGGGACACGTACGAGTCCTTCAACGCCTGCGTTTCCCACGAAGGCAGCCGGCAGGCAGGGCCGGCCTGCAGGCCTCGGCCCTACACCTGGCTTTTGGAGGGCCGAGGCGAGGGCGGGGAAAGGCGGGAAATAAAGGCTGTCAGTGCAGGTTTTGCTTTTGCTGCTGAGGGATGCGGGGCTCGCAGGCGCTGCCCGGATGCCCTGCCCCAGGCAGGCACCTCGGTGGCGAGGAACCTGCAGGCCCCCGACGGCAGCCGCCCCTGCGCCCGCCCGCCGGGCTGAGGGGAGCGGACTACAACTCCCGGCGCGCAGCGCCACACCTGCGGCCGCTCTGATTGGTTGCTTCCCCCCCCCCGCCCTCCCCCGCGTGACGGTGCGAGGCTGGCGGCGGCGCCGGAGCCCCCCGCGTATTGGGGGCCGGCGAGCCGCATGGCGGCGGCGGCGGCGTGGGGGCGGCGCGGCGGCCCCGCGCTCCTGCGGGGGGCGCTCGGGGCAGCCCCGGGCCGCGCCTGCAGTTCTGGGGCGCCCGTGAGGGCTCCCTCCGCCGCGGCTCAGGTGAGGCGGGGTGCGGGACGCTGAGGGGGGCTGGCGGGGGAGGGCTGTGAGGCGAGGCCGGTGCGGCGCCGCGGGGTGAATGGAGCGTTTGGGGCCGAAGGTGGTCGCCGGGGCCGGCGGCCGGTATCGGGCGGGTGCCGCTGCAAGAGGGGGCGCTTGGGAGGCGTGCGGCCGCCGGAGGTCGGGTTTGGGATTTTGAGTCCCGGGCCGGTGCCTTGCGCTTAAAATTAAGAAAACGTCGTTTGTGGAGGGTACTTGTGATAACCCAGGCTTCGCCTGGCGGGGTTCCCGAGGGGAGCTTGGGGTTGCGCGTTCCCCAGCCATAGTGGTCTGCAGCGGGGGGGTACCGCAGCTGGAATCTGCTGGGGGGGGGGGATGGCACCGAGACTCTGCCTCGTGCTTTCTAATGACCGTATTAATTTGGCAGCCTGTCGCAGACCGATAGGTAATTTGTATGGTGAACATGACTTGTTTATACGGGGGTGGGGGAGAGTCAATAAAACACGTGGTAATATATAATTCTATGTCCTTAGTTTGTTGAAATGTCGCCCTTACTTTGAAAGTAAGTAGGACGTTCAGTCTCTTGGACTGAACCAGTTCTGTGTTCCTTCCCACTCGGAGAAGAGATTACGCAGTGGCATTTGATCTGCCTAGGTAAAAATCAAGTAGTTCGGCAGCTTTCGGTGGCTGTGCTCGGAGCTGTAACGCGAGCTTTGCAATGAAGCTGTTTGTTCTCTCGCTGGCATGAAATCAACACAGGTGTTGTCCGGATCTAGCTCCTCCTGGTTTAACTTTCAGTCCCCCGGCTGCATTTGGTCTCTTGGTGTCCAAATGCAGCAGAAAAAGCTGCACAGAAAGGCACAGGTTCTGTAACTGTCTAGCAGAAATAGGGCATGACAATGTAGAGTAATCCCAGCTGGGACATGATTTATTGATTCACTTGCAATTGCATGACTGGCTTTAACAAGCAGAAAATAAGCTAAAGCTACTAGTGACAGACCTTGCGTCGCCAGAATTGAATGCATTCACTACCACTTATTTACAGAAAGTCAAGTGGATTTGTGCATTGCGTTATTGAATGCTTACTTGGCTCAGGAATCTAGAAAGTTTATTGAGTTTCTTTTGTTTTTTCTAAACCATGTACTTTTTTATAGATTCTGATCAGAATTACTTTTAACTACTTTCTATAAATAGAGTAGTTCTAACATACATTCAGGCATACTTTTGAAAGAGCTTGATTACAACATCCGTCTCTGAAAGCCCTACTGCCTTAGAGAATGAAAGCCACAGTGGTTGGAAGAATGGCATGGATGATTTGTGTGTGTGGCGTTGTAACTGTGACAAGTGTGGTGGGGCACCGGCTGATACCCTGCAGGGACTGAGAAGCAAGCTAATGCAAAAGCAAAGACAGTGCAAACTTAGCAGTTATTATCTGTATGGTGATAATATACTCATTGCTGCTTTCTGTTCACACTCTCTTACTGAATTCATCTGTAGAGAGGAGCAATTAGCATTATAGCCATAGGGGACACTGAAATGTGCTTTCAGATGAAAAGATGTTCAGACATTCAGAACAATTGTGAATACTGCTTGACTGTCTTCTGGGTTGGATCTGAAAATGTTCATGGGTTCTGTTTAGTTTCATGACATTTCAGTTGGGTACAGGGCATACAAAGGGGAGAAAAGAGAGCTAGACTTTCTGCATTTCATCCTCTTTTAAAATGGTCCGTCTAGCTGTGGAAGGAAGAACTCTGTAATGCAGGAGCCTCAGGAGACAAAGGCTGTGTCCAAGGCATCCATTGTAAGCCTTCAGGTTAGGTTACAAACAGTGGGGTCAGTACAGCTGCTGTATTGGTATTGTATGGTGAACTTACGTTCAACTTATGGCCTTTTTAGCCTATTCCTACATGCTGTTTTTTGAGACAGTTGGAGAATGTCTGTGTGCATGCTATCCATTCTGTATCCTGCATTTGCTATCTGTAATAACACTTTCTATGAATACTTGGTAAGTGATACCCTCCAGCAGAAACACTTAATAGCTTTTATTTGTGTTTTGAATGTCCATTAAGTCCTTATAATGTTCTCTGTATGAAATATGTGGTGAAAATTGGTGTATTTATAGAAGTGAAATTATATTGACCAGCTAACCTCACTGGGCAGATCTGAGGCTGTGAAAATTGATGTCAGTTTTGAAGGTGAAATCAGATACACCTGGGAAGCTGATCCTAAATTGTTTCCAGATAAAACCCAAAACTTTGTTAGATTATTATTAGACTGGTTAGTCCACGTGTATGAGCCTGTTTGTATCTTAGTATTTAAGATACAGTTGTCAGTCTCGGAGATGTGCGCAGGGTGGAATCCTTTTTCTTAATACTAGATAAGGGCAGGTAGCAATAGGTACCGTGAAAGCAGTGTTTTCATGCTTAGTTATGTACAAGCATTTCTTGACTAATTCACAGTTAACAAAGGAAAGTCTGATGCCATCCTGTTATCTTGTACACATGATAATACATGTCCAAATTATGTTCTTGAATAAAAAAAATATATATAGGATTACATATTTCTACTACAAACTGTGTATTTTCCAGTACAATAGAAAAAGTAATTTGCACCTTTTTTTTATTTTTGTAAGCTGGAAGTTTACATGCAAAAACCCCAGCTTTTTGAAACAAGCAAGGAAGATGAGAGGACTCTTAAAATTAAGAGTGAGGCTTGAGAGCAATAACGTTAAGGAAATCAGTGTTTTTTTATCCTGCTCTAGATGTATCATTTCCAGTAAAAGTCTTCAGCATCCTGATAGAAAGTTTCATTTCAGCTTCCTCCACCTGTTCATGTAGATCTCATGATTCAAACATAACCACCTGAAATTTTCTGTGGCCTCAATGAAGTCTTCACTACTGGGATAAAGGGAAGAGCCCAGTTTGTCTAGAAAGACCTCATATGGCCCTTATTCTTGGCCAGTCATGTCTGAAACTCTCTGTGTCCTGGAGATCCATTTTGTGGGTAGTTGGTCAAAGTCCCTGAGCAGTGCTCTCTGTGCCAGTAACCAGAACTGTAGCATGCTGTTTGGGGTTAACTGTTGGGCAGCAGCTGCTGAGCCCTCAGGAAAACATTTGTCTTGGACTTCTCAGCTCAGACCTCATTCTGGCACTTGGCCTATTTAGACCCATTTCAGCCTCTGCGGTTGTCTGATTTCCAGGTTGAACAAGGACACAATGTCACCGCTTCCCTACAGACTGAGGTATTAAAGGTGAGGCATGAAACAGAAGAGCTTTTGCTGAGTTGTGTCCATGATGCTGGCACAGCAGTGTTAGGTACTACAGTGAGGCGGCAGCACTGATGCACAGACCCAACAGGACTGCAGGAGCTGAAAGAGCCAGTGGGTGCAGGAGCAGCGCTAACAGTGTCACAAGTACACAGGTTATGGTGCTCCCTGAGGCTTGTCCAGAAGAAGTGTTTGCAAGCATTAGTGTTTTGTAGTGCACAAATATCACTGGGGATAAGGTGAAGGTGGAAGGCGAGAGCAAGTAGAGTGCTTAATCTTCAGCTTGATAAGTAGATAAGAGCTCTGTTCTCTTCCCCCTTGTGTTTAACTAAGCTTTTCCAGTATCTGTCAGTTTGTGGTGTTCCTGGTGGTTATTAATACCACTGGTGACAGCTTCCAATTTTGCTGTATTGTTAGAAGAGTTCTCCTGGAAATCACAGGTGAATTGGCAGGTCTGAAGGGTTGACAGCTTGTCAAAATACAGCTGCTAGGTGCAGTCATCTAAGCTGTTATTCTTTCAGTACTCGTATAGAACATAGGATTGACAGCCCAGAGACTGAAACTGTTTTCTCACAGATCAGATAAAGCACACTATGTGACAGGGCACATACTCCTCCGATGTGCAGAAGTGTCTCCCGTCAACTATGGCGAGAGGGGAGTGGGGATTTGGGGATTATAGCCATCCCTTTGGAGTGAAAAAGTTAGGTGGTTGGGCATTGATATGTTAAAATACCAACAACCACCCATTTTTTCCAACTGCAGGGAACTGAATAACCCTTCCCCTGTAGACTGGGAACTGTAGCAGGCAGCATTTGCTTTCTGCCTGCTCCGATAGCTCTCTCACAGGCTGCAAAGGACTAGGTTCAACCTCACCCTATTCTTCCCCTTCAGGAAAATCCTACTTACATGACTACCTGAGAGAGTGCTTCATCCTTGCCCTGAGTTACCAGGAAGGCAGTGGAGTTTCCATCTCTGATATTTGGCCTTCCCTGTGGAATTGATAAAAATATGAATCAGTGCTGTGTGCAGTGGCAGTTTTGGTCATACAGGATCCATTCCTAGTGGAGCTCAAGCTGATGCTACTGAACTCCTCATGGGTGTCTCCTAATTCCTCCTTGCTGACATCAAACTACAGGAACTGAACTCACAGCTTAAATTCCATCTCCAGTCACTCTTTCCTCCCAGACAAACCCATCCCTGTACACAACAAGAAACTGATGGAAAGAAGCTCTAGTAGCTCTGGAAAACTTTTCTTTTCCCCATCCCCACACCCACTGTTTTGCAGCAAGAGAGCAAAAGTTAGTTACTTCCAATAGGAACTTTAAAGTATGTTGACACCAACTGCCTGCTGAATGCCTGTTCTTTAAATGCTTGCTTCTTGACAGTTCCCTTTAGAGTAATTAATGAAGGGCAGTATTATTCCTCCAGTAAGTCCTCTTACTTTAGTTTCCTTGCTTGTAACAGCCACACAGGTGGATGGCAGACCAGGAACAGAACCGCTGCCTCCTGCACCCCACTCCAGGGGTGACTGCTTCCTGAAAATAGGACACTAAGCATATTATTGTCTTTGAAAAGAAAGTATACAGTTTTGGCATCCATTAGATACCATCATAAAGTCTCCCTCTCTTGCCTCCCTTCTGTCAGGGAGGACAACTTCTTACTTCTTTGCCTCCTTGTAATACGCACTCTAAAACGGGGAGGCAGGAGGTTCGTACTGTTCTGTCTTCAAGTGGAGTGGGTAAGGAAAAGCCTGGTCCTGAAAAAGGTGCAAAAGTGAGTTACTGAGAAAGAAACAGGAGAGGACTGCTCCTACAAGAAGGGCTAAAATAATTTTGATAAGCATGGGAGTGCTTTCCCTCTCAAATGTGAACACCTTTCCAAAATAATAGGCAGGAGAACATCAGAAATCCAACCAGGCAAGAAAGCAGTGCAGTTTTCAAGAAAAAATACTTGTGTTTTTTTGAAGTTGGCAGTATTTAAAATATCTTCAAGTTTGGTCTGTTCAAGGGTGAGTTTTCTAACTGGGAAAGAAGCAGAAATTAAGTCTGAATATTTAGCTGGGCTCTTCGACTTAACCCTGCTTGTATTCTGAGAAACTCTCACCATAAGTGCAACAGAGCCAGCATTTCTAACAAAGCAAGCTCCCAACTTGGGATTTCCTGGGGAAAGTAAAGCTGTGCAGAGCTCGCAAACAACTGGTAGGTGCCCAGGCTGGAGCGTTTTCCTGGGGGATTAAAAACTAGATGACTTGCTCTGCCTGTACACATCGGAGAAGAGGGAGATGTGAGAACGTGTCTAGTGAGTGTGAGCAGCGCATGTGGCTGCAGAGGGGCTGTTTTTTACAGCTCTTGTCACTGACACCTTTGGTGCCACAGGGAGGGAAAGCCAGGCCTGGGGAGGGCTGGCCTTGAGCCTCTTAGCCCGCTGCTGTTGTGGCCGTTTCAAAACAGAAACTGAAAGAGATTTATTTCCTCTGGCAGAAAAGCAATTACATGGAAACTAGTACTGCTGTTTTATCAGGGGTAAACAGATGCTTTCTGCGCTTTGAAATCAGCCAGGTCTATGTCTCCTTTATCTTCTCTACTGCCCCCCACCCCCCCCCCCCCCCCCCCCCCCACCAGGGGTGTTCTTACAGATCTTCTTATCTAACCACAAAGCTGTTTGGATCAAGAGGTGTAGTGGATTGTTTAAAGGCTGGTGGAAAGACCGTGCTGCCAAGAAAGGCTGCTCCTGCTTATAAGTTTAGCAGCAGCCGTGGTGTTAGCACAGCTGGAATCAAAATTGCTACAGCTGCTGATGGCTGAAGTTGGGCCTCTCCCCAGATAACCTTTGCTGTCTGGCTGATCTGGTCACTGAGGGTGTCCTTTCCACCCACCCCCAAATCTTTCTTACAAATGCTTTCAGAATAAAATGTTTTGAGGAAGCATACCCGGCTTCTTCAACATTTTAGCTGACCATTTCCAGACTTCTTGCTAGGGCTGTTTGGAAGTACTGTGCAGGATTGACTCCTATGGTTCCTACTAGTGATGACCAGAGCCAGGGAGATGATGGCCACAGCTATGTGTGTTTCTGCCCAGTCCCTTGGCATCATCCCATACATACCAATTTTAGTATGTCTGGAGATTTCACAGGTCTGTTTTTCACTAGTTTGAAATCATGACTTTTGCTCAGTTAAGCAGTTTGAATGCTAGCTAATGTGTCATTTTGTCCGGTTCCTCATTCTACATCTTAAATTTATGTCAAAGCTTTATTTAATCCTTTGCCTGCAGCAGCCTGCCAAGAGTAGCCAACATGATTTTGACTTGAGGCACAATTCTGCAGCTGATTATTTCCCCCCTCACTTTTTTAACTTTGTGAACACCATGTATCCAGAAATGGTTTTGTATGTGCTCTTTCACTGGAGATGAAGTTCTCTGTATGTCCAGGAGTCCTTTAGCTTCCTTCCAGTTTTCTTAGCTGGCTAATAAGTGTCTGTATGTGGTTAACTAACAAGAACACAATGAAGGTAGTTCCTTTAATTATTTTGATCCTGTTTTCTCTGTTTCGTTTCATGATGCTATGCAGCTGGCCTCTGTCAGAGTTATTAAACTGGCCTCCCATAAAATGTTAATTTAGCTGTGATATAGTAGATGAAAAGACACCAGACTTGGCAGGGTTTGCATGATGTTGTTTGTGGACGTTTGTATGTAGTGCCTGAACCAAGTATCCACCGGCTGATTAAAGTCTGCCGGTAAACTTTTGCTTTTCTGCAGTGCTGTGATAACAGTTACTGTAGGTTTCACTTAAGGTATTGAAATACTTTCTGAAAGTAGCAGAGTAGTTTCAGCTGTGCTTTACAGGTGTAGAAAAATAGAGATATAACATGGTAATAAGTCATGGGCTAAAGGCAGTGGGACTCCTTGCGTTTAGACCTTGCTATAACCAACAGTGTTCTGGTGTTGATGCTAGAGATGTTTTAAAGATGCTTGGTATAAACTTGAACTGTATTCATTTCCAGTAGCAGCTACTAATTTGGGATATTTCACGTGATACCTAAAGTGATCAGCCCTCATTCTGGAGGGCAAATACTCAGTACTTCCAAAACTGTGTTGCTCTAGAATATGTTACACTGTGCTTTAAAAAACCCAAAAATTGTAAATAGGAATGATTTTTAATATTCACTTCATGATAGTTAATAAAGACATTATTAAAATTCTGAATCTTTTTATGCAGGCTTGAATATGTGGAGTGTTCAGGATCATACATTTCTCTACCAGTCCCACTGTGCCCTGTAGTATTTATCATCTTTTAACTGAGACAAGCTTTTTGGAAGTATTCTGTTGTATGGATTTGGGCAAGAAGACCTTGTTGGAAATGTTCTTGAAACAGACGTCATGAAACATAATTGTACACAGCAATAATTTGGGTTTGCTATTAACAAGATGTTATGTCTTGCACTTGAAAGTTGGTAGGGACACAAGCAGAGACACAGTGTTTCATCAACTTTCAGTTCTCTTGCACTGAAGTGCAGGGAGGGACCCTTCTATATGATTTCATTTATCTGAGGGCTGTAGCGAAATTGGGTGGTCCTGGATCATTGACTCTGGGAAGTGAAAAGACATGCAATTGAAAAAAGCTGCCTTCTATTCTGCACAAAAAGCCTAAAGCACCTGTGGCAAAGCAAAAAGATTGTATCTTAAAATGCACAGGGAAAATTGTAGTAGAGTTCCATGGAATTAAGTAGGGTGTGAAACTTAATCAATAAATGGCCAGTTTTGACCATAAAGACACGTCATGGGTTTTTCTTGTGCAGCTGTCCCTGTGGGGAAAAATGGAATAATAATTTTCAGTTCAAAGTTAATATTTATACAGCAAGTTGATAGGATAATTATTCAAATATTTAGCACTTGCTTGTTTTCATTGCAGGAATTGCAAAGCTCAGGAAGAGGACGCTTTCTACTGGAACATGCTGCTCCCTTCTCTGCTTTTTTGACGGACAGCTTTGGACGTCAGCACAACTACTTGCGAATTTCTTTGACCGAGAAATGCAACCTCAGATGTAAGTGTCTGTTTGCTTTCTTGCACAAAGCTCTTATGCACCACATTGTGCAAAGGCCAAGAACTGAGTTACGGTACTTATTGCTGTGTTGGCCCTGCGCTGTTTCTTGTCTTCACAAAAATAATGGTAAAGGATAGATAGAGACTGATTTGGAGCTGAGCTGCTGGTGGGATGGGGAAGCAGGAGCAAGCCTAGGGATCTGCCAGAGACAAGTGGGAGTGTGACAGGTCTTCCATCAGACTTGGTGTGGTTTGGATGATGGTGCTTGTGGATGTTTGTATGCCATACCCAAAGTGTGTGATAAGCATGAGAGCTCGTACGTAGGCATTCCACAGTTATGTCTGCAAAGTTTGTGGCAATGTCCCAGTGCTTGCCAGTTCAGTTTGGTGTCTCTGTTTGAATGCAGGTTAGATAGAAATAAGATCAGCTTTTCCTTCAAAAAGGATCCATTTTAATTTTGAGACCCATCAAATGAGTCTTGGGTTTTCTTCTGAAGGAAAACAGGAAATTGTTAGGAGATTGCTTGTAAGATTTGGTATATGATCTTATCTGTATTTGAGAAAAGCAGAGTAGTCTGACATCCATTAAAGACAGATGCACTTGGTGCATTTTGCCCATGAATATTAGATTAACTGCTGCTGGTTATTTTTTCCCCATGTATTTCTGTATTCTTTGTTTCAGGTCGGTATTGTATGCCAGAGGAAGGTGTTCAGCTGACCCCTAAATCAGAGCTTCTTACTGCTCAGGAGATAATCACCCTAGCCAGACTATTTGTGAAAGAAGGTGTAGAGAAGATCCGACTGACAGGAGGAGAGCCACTTATCCGTCCCGATGTGGTTGATATTGTGGGTGAGTTCCCAATAAATACAGCAAGTCATTTTGAAACTGATTCAAGAACTATGCTTATAACGATCTACTAATACAGTCCAGCAACCTGAAGAATAACTGTACGTTAAATGACAGTGCTTTATCCCAACATTGTGAAACGTAAGATATTTCCTTTCAGAAAAATTCCAGTTCTGATCTCCTGCTTGGATAGAACTTATGTCTCTTCATGTTATAACAGCTGAACTTAGTGTTGTCTTCATATTCAACATCTACTAGAATAGCTTGCAATACTGCAGCCCTGGGGTGAAAAATCAAGAATTGATGTGACCAGGTCCTCACTGGGGAGGAACAGTTGGTATGTGCTTACAAACAAAACAGGTTTTCTTTTGGATTTTTGGGGGTTTTGTTTTTGTGTTTTTGTTTAGTTTCCTTGATAACAGATGTCACTTGCTTGTCTGTGTTTAATAAGGAATGGTGGAAATGCCAGTGTTTTTACAGTTACTGAAGACTATTACTTCAATGGAAGATAGACTTCTAAAAATTATCTTGTAATTTATCTCCTTCGACTGGTATTGTGTTGACTGACTCTGCCTGTTTTTTTTCTGGAGCCAGGTGCTTCTTTCCCTGTCCAAAGCCGTGTATGTTATGGACACTACAATAACTTTGTATAGCGGTAATGTAGGTGGGTGTGCTTTGGTGTATTGTAGGCAACTGAACTTGTCTGTTTCTTCAGTACTTATAAGAGTATATGTGCAGATAAGAAGACGTTAATATGGAAGATGAAGGTCTTGAAAGTAGAGTAACTGCCTACTGATACACTGAGCTTTTGTGCAGAAAACAGTTGGTCTCTGCTCCTGCTCTGTTTTATTCAGGATGTGGAAGACCTTTACGGTCTTTTCCAAAGGAAGCAGCAGAGCAGTGCAGTATGTAAAACTGACCTGTTTATAGCTGGAAAGGGTATGGCTAAAGTGAGCTGGCTTTGGTCTCCTTGAACCTTGATTGTGAGGAGTCCTGAAACTGCCCTGACTTAATCTTTTTGGAACTCTGGAATATCATTCTCTAGGGCATTTTGCCTGTTAGGTTATTTTTTTATTTGGGATTGAGAGTGCTATGTGCCTTTCAAGAGACCTGTTTCTTTCAAGAAGACATTCCCAATTTCTAGTAATAATAGGTATAATTATTTTTAGCTGGCTTTCGCCAGACAAAAGAGGAAAGATTTATAAAATAGGTTGCATTTTAAAATACAATAAAGCTTTAACAGTTCAGCATATAATATTGGCCTGAAAATGAGTTGAAATCAACATCATCAGTTCAGTGCAGAACTTTCTTTCCTAGCACATGCACCTTTTTCATTTATCAACGGTACCTGATGGCTTTTTATATTCAACACAGCTACTCTGATGTTGAGGGTGTAAGTTGAGTAGCCAGGTCACTGCAAAATAATTACCGCATTGCTGCAATTTTGAAGTATTTATACTGGAAGGATAGAAAGCTTTTTTTGTTTGCTTTACTGCGGTGATAGAATTCTCAAAGGTTTATTTCTGTGGCTGAAAGAGGGAGACGGATCTTTTTGAACCACTGGGCTTTCATTATTCTGCCTGCATTCTTGTTCACAGCTGAACTTTGACAGATTCATAGTGATCATTTTAATGGATGATGAGAGAGTAGTGATCTTGGGGTAAAGGTAATGGATGTTAAGATGATTGTCCTATTGCATTAGTTCATTCTGTCATGAATTTGTATTAGCCTGGCTATTTTGTTTCTAGGGCATACTGAAAAATGGCAAATTAAGTCTATAAACACTTTTTGTCTTCTCAACTTTGGTGTAACTCTATGGTGCACAAGTTTAGGTTCAAGAAAAAAGTCTCAAAACTAAATAGATAATGTGTAACAGCTATGGGAAAGCTCACTGAAGGGAAAACAAGCCCAAAAATGTCTTCTGCAGAATTCTAGATAGGCACCTTTACTGAAGCCATCTTAGCACAATGTACTGGTTTGGGCTGGGATAGAGTTAATGTGGATTTCTAGATGGTTTATAGAAGCTGGCTGCAGTATCTTGGGTGCTGAATAGGGTTGAGATTTAAGTTAGGTTTGTTTTCAGCAAGCCTTTCTCTTAACCATAAATGGTCCGTGAAATACCATTAAAGCTCAAAAATATTAATGCTGGATTACTGTTACCATATTTTTCTAATACTCAAGTTCAAACTTTTTTTGTTGTTTCAATGAACAAATGTGACTTGAAGCTACTGTAGGAGACAATGTTATTCAGAGACCTGCTACAGTTCAACACATGCAAATATATAAACTATGACTTAGCAACTAACACTTGCTGAAAGCTAAATCATGTCCTGGGGACTGCTGAAAACGTATGTTTGAGACTTTTCTGAAGCAGCTGATAGTGGAATATAGAATCCATATCCTTTGGGATACTCAAAGTTTAAATTGGCACCAGATATGATCTGTGTGATAGCTGTTTATTATTAATAGTCTGAGAAGTACACATCTCCACTGACAAAATCATTTTCCATGGGGTGGGGGACAGATGGTTGGATGACTTTTTATAGCAAAATACACATTTCAAGAGTGAAGTGGCAGGGTAGACTTGTTAATTCGTGTATTAGGAGATACACATACCTTTTCTGGACTCAACCAGGAAAAGTGCAATTGAGGAAAAGATTAGAGGAGAATATGTAAGGAGCTTGTTTATTTAAGAAGATGCTCCTGATCCTAAAGGAAAAAGTAAATGTAAAAGGGTTTACTTGGTGGCCTGAGCCTGACATAGAAGCTTTTAGCTTCACACTATTGAATTATAGCATCTGTTCTGTTTCCTTTTTTACTTGATAGTTTTATCAGCTGCCTTTGCTTGTGCTGATTGTTGCTAAAGCAGTGACCAAAGATCAGCAAACAGACTTAATACAGGTACAAGGTGAGTTACAAAGTTATGAAATCTCTTTAATCCCTTTTGAATTTAGAGGTCAACAAGCCAAGAAACCAAGCAACTGCGAATGTTCCACTTCTTAGCTTGCACAAATAAGGCAGAGTGTACTAACTGGTCCTTTTTAACTTGTTGACGTTAGTGTTAAGTCTCCATCTCTAATTTCTCACAGTTGGCTTCTATCCAATTTGTTATTACAGGTGGTTCTGCATATTAGTGTATTTCCAGTGCCTCATCCTGGATCTCTTCCTGTCTGATGAGGAAGAAGATGCATTGATAACAGCTGCTGCCTGCATTAACTGACCTAATCAGCTGGTGCTACTTTTTTAAATTTTTCCATTTTAGGCTGCAGTATGGCTTTGGTTTTATGCAATGCCTTTATGCATGTTATATATCTAGCATTGGAAGCCTGTATGGCAGCTAGTCTTTTTTTCTCTGTTGTTAGGAGGTTGAGCCTTTTGTGCAGTCTGAACCTGTAAATAAAAGTAGTGGTGTTCCTATGCTATCCTCTGGCTGCAGTGTGTATCCTATGCTCTCACAATGACTAGACTGCTAGTGGTAGCTAGTGTTAAATAACCTTTGGCAAACTTGGGCCAATAGCACTCATCCTCTAGGACGGGGTTATTCGTGGTCAGTGGGGAGGATTTTGAGAGGTTAATGCCAGAAAAGTCTAGTTCTGAGTAAAGACTGCTCTTTCGTTACAACCTCAGGCTCCAAATCTCTTTACGGGGCTCTTCATCATGTTGCAAAATGCTGCTGCTGTAAACTTCAACATCTTTGGTGTGACCCGGCTCGTCCCATTCCAGAGTTTTGGGCTCAGCTTAGGGTGAATATTTTGAGAATAGCTGGGAAATGAGATAAAGCAAAAGTAAAGCCTTTATCAACATGAACAAATAAAAGTAAAATAGGGAGGGAAGAAGTGACTATGAAATATTTGTGCTGTAATTAAAGCTGCCTCAAGAGTAAAGGTTCTTCAAATATTTCTCAACTAATTAGGGTGGAGGCTATGAGAGAAGGGAGGAGGGAAAATAAGGAAAGAAAATTACTTTGCCATGGGTCTCCTTCTGCAAGTGGTTTATGAGGGTTTTTTCCTATTTGTTATTGTACTGATAACTGGAGGTTTGAAAGCCTGTCCTCTGGAGTTCTGGTATGCTGAGGATTTCTGCATTTGGCTTATGAGGAGGTAGCTATTTTCTAGATCTTAATCTCATGACATTAACTGTTTCTTATGTGGTTTTCTTTTCTTAGCCATTTTTTAGTGTCTTGCGTAAACACTCGTCAATTGGCTGGGCTACCGCTGTGGGTAATGGAAATATTTCAGTTGTCAAGTGCAAGTGTTTTGTCCCTTGGATGTTGTTGCCTTGGATTCTCGATAATGGTCTAATATGTTGACCTTTTTCGGTTTAGTTAGGAGTGTATGTGGTATTTCTTTCAGCAGTTTAAAGTCGCTACTGCTGGCAGCTACCTCTGGGTTAGAACTGGTTTTTGGTAAAGCATAGTAGGATATATGTAGCTAGATAAACGCAGCTAGTTCAGGTTTCAGGTGTGAAGGTGATGGCTTGCTGCTTATTATTATTGCAGAGCACAGAATTCAGTTTGCAAAGCTAGATTGAGGAAAAGAAGGTAAGCAAAATCAGAGGCCTTCTTCCAACAATAAAGTAGGTATTTACTCTAAGAAATGGAGAACAAAATTAGTGTGCATTTTCAGTGTTCTTTATAACCAATTTTGCTTGCAATAAACTACCGTCTTTCATACCTTTTGAAGTGGATTTGTGCTAAAATGGGTCTCTTCAACCAGTGCAGCTGGATGGAAGATAGCTGAAGCACTGAAGTGTCCATGTTTTCCTCACACCCTCAGTGATATTTTTTTGTTTGTTTGTTTCACAAATCTTTTGGGTTTTCTGTGTAACTTACAGTTGAATTACTTCTTTTAAAGCATTCTTTTTACTTTTTATTTTCCTAGGTCAACTGTACAAGCTAGAAGGGCTGAAAACCATTGCTGTCACAACCAATGGGATCAACTTAGCCAGATTGCTGCCCCGACTGAAGGAGGCAGGACTGAATGCCATTAACATTAGCCTGGATACTTTGGTCCCAGCTAAATTTGAGTTCATTGTCCGGAGGAAAGGTACAGGCTTGTCTTCTAAGGCAACTGTGTTAATACTTGCAGTAATGTTGTGAGTTGTTTGGTATGTCTTTCACACTCAGTTATTTTGGGAGGGGAGTAAATTGCTATTCTTCTGAGGCTAGGAAAAGTAGTCTGTACTAGCTTATTTGGTAGTGACTCTTTTTCCTTCTTTCCACAACCCTTAGGCAGGTAGGGCTCCTTTAGTTGGAGCTGGTGGAGCAGAAGATGCTCCACTCGCCACAGTCAATGGGACTGTGACTACAGCTGCCAGTAACCGGCTGATTACTGGTTAGTCATGGATACCAATAGACTCTCCAAATCTTATATCGGTCTCGTGCACTGCTCTTCTTTAATACTGTTCAAAAACAGATGTTCCTGCTATAGCAGCCGGGGACTAAGATGCCACAAGAACTGAACTTCTTGTCATGAATAGCATCAGTTTCTGGAATTTATATTTGGGGCATGTTAGCAGTGGTCTCACTTGTTATTAGTGATGTTCCCTACCTCCACTAATTTTTAATAGGAATAAACATAAACTGTGCCTGAGGTCATTTGAGGAGGGGTGCTAGCTTTTGTAACTTCTCTCTGATTGAGCTAGTAATTCCAAACAAAGTTTCAAAAATGCTTGGATGTGCCCAGTGTTACACATTGTTCTTTAAATGAATCCTAAAGCTCATCATGAAGTTCAGCTTCATGTTGGGCTTCCTTCCAACCTAAAACTGATTTGATCTTGTACCATTCTATTTCTGTCCAGTAATGGAACTTTGGCAGTCTGTGTCAGACAAAGCCTCCAAGTAGCCACTAGATGGTGCAACAACGTAAGATAAGTGTAGGGTAAGGGATGTAGAAATCTGGGATGCTGTGAGAAGTAATTTCAACGTTTGAATCACTCCACTATCAAATCAAAGTTCTGCTGACAGGTGCAGAAAGGTGTCCTTGTCTATAGTCTCTCTGGGAGCACTTCTTCATGTTTCTACACCCCAGTGCAGAAATCTGTTCCTGTCATAAATCTGACTGGAGCATTATCCTTCCAGCGTAGACTATTACATTAATCTGGTTGCGTCATGGCACAGTTGGCTCCCAGAGGAGTATCTAATCACAAGCAGGTGTTGATTGTGCTCTTTCTTTCTGCTCTCTGCATTTGAATATTACCTGGTTTGTGACGTTCACTGGAAACAAGCCCTTCCTTTGCTACTGAAGAGGCAAAGCTGATCCTCCAGCTTCCTGAATTACATGGCCACAGCTCTTCGTATCTGATTGGAAGCTGTTAGGAATGTGCTGCTTATAAAGTAAACTGAAAGTTATTGGGGGATGAGGGTAATTTTTATTTATAGAAATGTTGTCTTCCCTTCTTCCCCCTTTAAAGAAAAAAGGTCTTTAACTACAAAGAGAGAAATTGCTCAGCTGAATAGCATAGGGAATGAACAGGGAAGTTTCTATGACTCTGGTTTTAAGGAGGAGAATAAAGTCTCCAAATCATAGATGTTTGGGTTTTTTTTAATGTGGAGATCAGGTAGAAATAGTAATGCTGAGTTGGGTTTTTTCTTTTGTTAAGGGCTGAAATTATGTAAAAATACTTTTTTGTTGTTTTTTGAGGGCTTTTTATTTAATAGGAGATTTCCAAGTCTGGAATGAGCAGAGAATACAGTGCCTGCCCTACTGTGCTACCCTGTTTCCTGTGGCAGTTCCAGAGGTGTCAAGATATAGCTCTGTTAGGGTAAGAGGGATTCCTGGTCTTAGACTCCTACAGGCTAGTAACTTCTGTGGAAAGTAAAGGTGACATCTGATTACAGAGCTAACCAGGAACTCGAGCAACTTGGAATCAATTTTTCTGCTCCTCTAGAAACTCATTCTAGGGTTTTAAGAAAAGGCTGGAATTTTGTATCTTTGGTGCAGGTGACACCTGCTTTTATTCCCAAATGGTTGGGATAGAGGGAATGACTGTGAGATGATCAGAGATTTTACTGATGTGTGAAAGCACATTAGAGGACCATAATATTTCTACCTCTCTCCATCTACCACATTCTAAGGGATGAACAAATGAAGAGTACTTTCTGGCAGGTAGTCAGTCTAACCTGTTTCACAACCTGTCTCTCCTTTTTTGTTCAGTACAGGGAAAATGAGATAATATTGTACTGTAATTGAATCATTAAACATTGATTTGAAGCCTTTCTTCTTTTAAGGATTAAATGTTGGGAGGTGTTGTCCCACATGGGATTGTTCTGGATGTGTCTAAAGTTGTCTGTGCTTTAAAGTTGGCTAAAGTTACAATTTCAGAGGAAATCTAAAAAGGTGAAAATACTGAAATTTTTCATTGGGTGGAAGAGGACAAGGGTTGTAATTTTGAAATGTCAGACAAAAACTTGGACAACTTTTCTGCCTTGACAATATTTCCTGACACAATGACATCTAGTATTCTTTTCTGGTCTAATATTTTGAAATATTTTGGTTTTATTCTTTTTGTTGTTCTATTGCCACACAAGGACTTTGATCTAGAAGGGATGTTTCAGTAAGTATGGCAATACAAATAAACTTCTAACAGCTTTACGTAAAGAAAAAGCAAAAAACAGTTAACACGAAAATATGAAATGCAGTTACAGATTTCTGTGGTTTTACTATAACAAACTTTTATTTTAAATAATCACCCTGCCCCCAAAATCTTTTAGTGGAAACATAGTTGTTAATCAGAATAGCTTACTTTTTTTTGTAAAGAAAGATTTTTGAGAGCTGTTCTAAACCACATTCTTCTGCTAGCGTAATAGGAGGTAAGAGGCAAAACTGGGAAGGACATTGAGTTAGATGCATTGCAAGCTATAATCCTGTTCCATATCTCTACAGCAAGCTGAGCCCAAGCATGCGAGTATTCAAACTTGCGGAGTTTTTGATCTTCTGCTTGCTAGTGATTGCTTCCTGGCCTTTTTAGTTCAGTTTCACCTTTCTGCAGTCCTGAAGTTGCACATAAGGTTTTCTGAGCTGTTGCAGAGCTTTTTGATCCTGTTTGTGGCTCTGGGATGTGCTTACAGCAGTGTATCATTATCTCTGTTGCCCCATTCAGCCTGCGAACTTGCTTAATTGGAATGAAAGTTACCACTGGTGCTGTAAACTTCCTGGGCACATGCAAAACAAGTAGGTGGTGAAGGAGAAGGGTGACAAGTTAAACTTCAAACAGTTGCTTGCAAGAGTTAGTTTATAGTCTTCTCCTTGCTCTTCACCTCTCATTTTGCAGCCAGGACTAGCATTAGGGTCTGCTTATAAAATGGTTAGCATCTTCTGCTGTCCTGTGTTCATGTTTTATAATGCCTTTACCAGCCAGAAAGCAGTTAAGTGAAAGTTTCTTGTCTCTGTTTCTGGGTTTTTTTTTCCCTGATCTTGAATGCATCCAATATTAAGTATGCGCAGAATATTATTGAGTTATTGCTTATTGCTGGTAAAGCACCTACAGGTTAATGAAGGTGTGATCTCTTCACTAGAGAATCTGAGTTTCCAGTAGATAAGAGATAGGGAAAGGAAAACAGAAAAAAAAACATGACAAGGAACAGGACAGGGATTGTCAGCACAAACTTCTGGAAGATGTTGCCCTTCCTTTTGCTAGCACGCATAAAGTATTTGCTGTTGAAGACTACAGCTTTGGAAGAAGGAGCTCAGTCTCATACAGTGTTTTGTCTCACACCTGAGTTTAGAGTGCAGAACAGGAAGGGAACTTAGTCTAGCACCTGACAGGGCAGGAGAGACATTCACAAACACAGGGCTAGCAGCTGAGCATGCCCACTCACCAGAAACGCATACCCAGAGCTCAGTAGCTTGCTGTCTCATTCTTGCTACTATCACCTTGCTTCTCTGCCAGCTGGTGAGTGTGGCAGGGAAGGAATAATATGTCAAATGTAAAATTGATACCATGATGAAAGGTCTTAACTGTGTTTAAAATTGACAGAAGGTGTGGTTTGAGTGAGATGATTAAGAGGCTTTCCTAAAGGCCTTTGGAATTCCAAAATTGCATTGTTCCTGTATTTTTCTTCCAAATTTAGAAGGTATGTGTAGGGATGAAGATAGTTACCCTAAATTAACTATATCTCTGTGTCTGGGAGCAGCTGACAAGTGTAGACCACGCTAAATGGTAGGGTGAGGCTGGGCACTTCATTCGTTGAAGTCACTGCAGTTTCTGACATATTTCATTTGTTTTCAAGGGTCAAAGGCCAACTGAATTGCTTTCCTAAATGCTGTAATCCCCCCCCCACGTTGTGCTCACCAGTTTTATATCTTTAAGGTAGTCATAAAAATGACAATCCTGTAAAATGCTGCCTGTGATCTTCAAACTAATGGATAGTCAGTAGCTTTGGGAAGCCAATTACATCTGTAGCCAGGGATGAACAGGGAATTGAGGGGCTTTTGTTTGTTCCTAACACCACTCCCCTCCATACACACTTCAGAAAATCCTTTTAAAATTCACTTAGCAATATTGCTGTCTGACTCAGAACAGTGAGATTCTGCCATTTTAGTAGAGACACATGCCATTTTTATCAAATAAACATTAATTTAGTGTTCTTTCTTCATTGCATCTGGTGGCAGTTCACAAATGCTTGCCACTCCCTTTAAGAACAACATAACACAAGGCAAAGCTGAAGTATGGGGAAGTGGAGAATCATGTGCTAATGATACGTGGATGTCCAAAGATGCAGAAAAGCATACCAGTATTTTTGACTACCATATACCAGCTAAGCAATTTGTCTCAGTGACTTGACCTCAGTAACACTGGCAGCCTTTGGGCAGGGTGTGGGGAATGTTAGCATTGAAGCCTTTTTACTTGCAGCTCTTCTTACTTGCAGCCCCTATCTGCTGAATCAGATGATTAATTTTTATTTGTCATCTTTTTGTCTTTTACTTAATAACCTCTTTTTGCTTTCTGTTTTTAAGCAAGAAAAATAAACTTTTGTTCTTTTTAGGTTTTCACAAGGTAATGGAAGGAATCCACAAAGCCACTGAACTTGGCTACCGTCCTGTTAAGGTAAAGCCAGTGTTTATTTAGTCTGGAGCTGTTGTGTTTTACCATAAATGGTGATAAAAGACACAGCTCACCTGATGAGGATTCACACCCCCTCTGTGAATAGTTTTTGATAAGACTGAAGAAAAATTTTAGATTGAAGATCACATCAAGAGGTGATGGGGGAAATTCATATTATCTCCTCATGGAGCTGAGTGTACTGGTTCCCTCTGCCACAAAGCCTATTGATTGCCTAGCTGTAGGCTACAGGGTGGTCCTGCTCTGAACTTGCCTCTTCCTACCCCCTCTATTGATTTGGCACTTGTCTGACCCAGCTGTGAACTTGGCCAAGGGAGTTAACAGTCAGAAAACTATCCTGCAGACATTAATTTTCTCTTGGTTTATCTCCTTCAGCTACTTACAGCAGACTCTGAGGAGTGCCAGTGTGAGAGTAAGGGAAAGGGAGTCCTCCTTTTGGGGGTGCAGGTAAACCAACTTAGCTGTAACATGAAACTTCACCCTAGCTAACTCAGTTGTTTGCCGTTCTGCAGCTGTGATTCCCTTCAGTTTCTCCAGTGCTTTGGAACATGTGTAAGTGTGTTAGGCTATAGAGCTATGAAAAACACTTGAAATTAAACTAGGTTTTAGGTTTTCCTGGCCCCTCACTACAAGAAGGACATTGAGGTGCTGGAGTGTGTCCAGAGAAGGGCAATGAAGCTGGTGAGGGGTCTGGAGCACAAGTCTTATGAGGAACGGCTGAGGGAACTGGGGTTGTTCAGCCTGGAGAAGAGGAGGCTGAGGAGAGACCTCATCGCTCTCTACAACTACCTGAAAGGAGGTTGCAAAGAGGTGGGTCTCTTCTCCCAAGTGACTAGCGATAGGACAAGAGGAAATGGCCTCAAGTTCTGCCAGGGGAGGTTTAGACTGGATATTAGGAACAATTTCTTTACTGAGAGAGTGGTGAGACACTGGAATAAACTGCCCAGGGAAGTGGTGGAGTCACCATCCCTGGAGGTGTTCAAGGAATGTGTGGACGAGGCATTGTGGGACATGGTTTAGTGGGCATGGTGGTGTTAGTTGATGGTTGGACTTGATGATCTTACAGGTCTTTTCCAACCTTAGTGATTCTGTGATCCTGAGAATCATGTTGCACGATGCTCAGACATACAAGTCTGCCTTGCTAACAGGGAGTGTTTTAGCAACTGCACAGCTATCTGTTGTTCTTCAGATAAAGCAGAGAGGATCTGAGGCTCCAATGTAAATATTGTTTATGAGGAGTGTGTGGAAAACTCAGTTTTAACCTCTTTCTTTTTGGAGGAAGGCAGAGCTAGTCATCTCTCAACCTATGGTTATGGAGTGTGCTGTGAACACTTCCTGGTCTGGGGCATTTGCCTGTCATCTGCCAAAAAGAGTGCTGTAGAAGGTACCCTTCCAGTACTTTTACAGAAGTCATACAATGTAGGACTGGCGAGTGGAGTTGTCATTTTGGACAGTAGAAACTGGCATACCTTAGGTGGGTAAGACAATGCCTTTGTTACCTAGCTTTTATTAGTTTTCCATTTAGCAAGGCAATTTTAACAACTTTAGATTGGATGCAAAAACTTTCCTGTAAGTTTGGTAGAAACAATCATCTATACCATTTCAATCCTGCCAACTTCTCTCATCATCTTTTTCTTTCAAAAAAAAAAAAAAATTGTTCTTTCTATCTACCTTGCCTTGTGCAAGGACTGTGAAACCTTGTGTAAGAGGGAAGAAAGTCATACTCTGCTCACTAATTTGAGGTGTCTGCTTTTCCTGCAGGTAAACTGTGTGGTGATGCGAGGCTTCAATGAGGATGAACTGCTGGGCTTTGTGGATTTCACAAAGGATCTGCCCCTTGATGTGCGGTTCATAGAATACATGCCCTTTGATGGTAAGCAGTCCTGCTTTGAGATTGTTCATGCCATGGAGTGTGCCTTGGACATAGGTGTATCTGGTTGGTGGTTATTCACCCTGTGGGCTTGTCTCTGGAAGTTTTGGTGAGCTCTTTTTGGGAATTAGGAATTGCCTTAAGTTTTATGTTGTATCTTTTGCAGTTTATCTGTCTTCCCTGGATAAGCTGGAGAAGGATTAGAAGCAGGATTAGTTGGGGCTGGGACACCTACAGGGAAAACTGAGATTTGTGGAGAACGTAAAGGTGGTTCTCTGCTAATTAAAAAAAGTAAAATCCACAGTCTAAAGTTATGTTGGTTTTGTTAATTCTAGGCAATAAATGGAACTTCAAGAAGATGGTGAGCTACAAAGAAATGCTTGATACAATTAAACAGAGATGGCCTGAATTGGAGAAATTGCCCTGTGAAGCTTCCAGCACAGCCAAGGTGGGGTTAGACAAAGAACATGTGAAATGTTCCCCCATTCTTTACCTGCCCTACATCCCAAATTCTCCCAAGTTCAGCATTTATATTTGACAAGCAAAGTAAAAAATACTCAGTGTAGTAACTCCGGGATTTTGGTCAAGCTGCCTGCATGTGATTTGACTCTTACTTAATACTGGACAAGGTCTTTACCTTTAGAAATACAATGTGTTTACTAGATGCCTTGGTCAGATACAGGCTTGTATCCTGTACTTGCAGCTTTTGAAACGTTTGTCAGTCAATGTTAACAAGCCTGATGAAACAGTTGTTCAGTGAAGTAACAGTATTGCTTTAGAGTGTGCAGTGTCACATGGGGGATTTCTAGCCTACATGAATCTATGGCTCATGGCTGCCTGAGTAAGAACATGCGTACTGGCATCACCTGTCAGTTGATAACTACAAGAGCAAACATTTAACAAGTTTGTGAATTTCCAGGAACAGGGCGGAATAGGCTGAAACCCCTGACAAAGCTGATTTTGCTTTTTTCTCTTGTGTGACCTTAGAACTGAAGAAAAATTGTATTAAAATGTCTTTTGGTCTTTGGGCAAGTGGAGCTTTAAAAATGAGGACTCCATATTTGACTCTTCTTTTTTTTTCCTCTGCATTTGTTTAGAGTTATAAGGTGCCACATTTCCAGGGACAAGTCAGCTTTATCACCTCCATGACAGAGCACTTCTGCGGATCCTGCAATCGGCTGAGGATAACAGCAGATGGGAACCTAAAGGTTGATAGTGAAACATGATTCTCTTTGCTTTCATGCAGCAAAAGTAGTGTTGAAATTCTTCCCTTAAAGTAGCTGGGATGTAAAGTAGGATGGAAAGATGCATAATTATTACCAGCTAACTCCAGTTTATCTATCCTATATGTATTCTTGTTCAAGCTTGTTGGGCGGTTAGGGAGATGTTACATCACCTTATTTTGGTTTCTCTGTTTTGCTAACATAGTTAACTTCAGTTGTAAAACATGATTGCAAGGGCAGTAAATATAAACATTTATTTTAATCTTTGATTCAAAAACATCTTAAACATGTGACAAGCAGATGATTTCCCATTAAAAAAGGATCCAAGCAGCTGCAAGGGCTTGGCTTTTGTGTTCCACAAGGATCCCGTCTTGTTTCACCGAGTATTTTCCTGCAACTCTTCTTCAAGAGCAGCCTGGACATTTGCTCAACGGCTGTAGAAAAGGGAGGGATAACCATTTCCTGCCACGTTGAAACTGGCAGTTTCTGGGGGAAAATTAACGTTTTCAAGTAAAAATTGGCACTTACGCATTGTCATGTGATGTTGACAACAGCTGTGCTGCTGTCTGATGTCAGATGACAGAGGCAGCCTGAAGGCCCAGTGAGCTTAGGTTACATAAATGTCCCAGGCTGTCTGTGTGTACATGAAGAGAGAAAAAGAAAACAATTTCCATAAATGTTCTCTTTCTTCAGTAGGATAGGCCTCTTCAAAGCTCTTTACTCTGAGGTTAGTACAAAATACTTGTAAAAACCATTTATTTTATTTTTTTCTCATTTCTGTTTCCTTGGGTTGGCTTGCAGGTGTGCCTTTTTGGGAATTCAGAAGTGTCCTTGAGAGATCACCTACGGTTGGGTGCCTCAGAGGAAGAGTTGGTTCAAATCATTGGAGCAGCAGTGGGCAGAAAAAAGAAACAGCATGCTGGTATGTTTGTTGTACCTGAGAAATAACAGCAGTGACCTGGGAAAAAAATGTCCTGGTACTGCTGTGGGATGCATTGACTTGCCAGGAGAAAGAAAGAAGGAAAAGCTTCTTGAATGAACCTGCACTAACTAAGGAAAGAATTTTCCCATCTGATAAGAGTATTGTCTGGTAGAAAGCTGGTAACATACCAGTCCTGCAGTTACTCCAAAATGTGGATGTTAGTTTTGAGTCTTCTAACCTTCCACATGAGCTAGAATCCAGACCATCTAAAAGTCTTTCAGACTGACTTTTGTCTTCAAAGAGATGCAAATACCACTGCTCAGGATAACAACAGCAAAGCGTAAAGCTAAGCAAAAGCTGATGGGGTTGTACTAGATCCCTTTTATCTTAAAATTAGTTTTCTGTAAACTAAGTGCTAAAGCTAAATTGAGCTGTTGGTCCAACTACTGCATTAATACGTTTCTAAAAGTGACAAGTCTGGTTTTGAGTATGCAAAAATTTGTAGCCACTCATCTAGTGCTCTGCATAAGGTCATGACACAAGGTCCATGATGATGCAGTCACTTCCTCAGGCTGTATTAGTCTTTTCTGAATTTATACTGATATAAACTGTATTTCAGTCACATCTGAACCTAACCATATTTTCGTAATCTGGCTGCAGCTGGGAATGCTGACCTCTTGTACATGAACTGGCTTCATGATCATCGAACAGTCCCCTTTACACTAAAAATATGCTTTGGCCTTTTTTGTTCTTTTACAGATTCTGCCAGATTACTAACAGTTGATTTTGCCTTTTTTTCTGATGTGTAAAACAAATTTAAAGGAAGCTTTTAAATCTGAGCATAGACTAACTTGCAAAGTACATTGGTCTGACCCAGATAAAATAGTGCCTTGTAAATGTAAGGGAAGGGGTAGAGGGATTGGTTCCCTTTTCTTTTAGACCATTCATTTCTGAATTTGTGATTTGGGAAAGGGGGCGGGGGGGGGGACAAGAGTGTTCTCCCCTCTAGTAAAGGCATTTTGCCATCAGCAGCGTTTACCTGACATTGTCTGTCTTTTTCCAATTTGTGTTAATCCTAGTATTGTTCTTGGGGCCTTCTGTGATTGGACTTCTTTGAACTGGAACAATATTAACAGCTTATCCATAGAACTAGTACCATTGAACACTGTTGTTAAGAAACAAGATAGTTACAAGTTGTTTGAATTCTGTAGTAGGTAGACGGTAATTCAGATTATGGAAAGCTTTCTGGGAAGGGGTTCTACAGTGTGATAAACCCATAGCAGCTGGATGCTTGGAGACTGTGGTGGCTATATGGTTTTAAATAATACCATGCTAGATTCCCCCTCCTCCAGCTCCTTCAGTCTTTATTGAGCTTTGGTTTTCCTAGCATACAGGTTGCACAGTGAAGAGCAGAAAACTAAAAATATAAACCAGATGCATGACTGACTTAAAAGCTAAAAAGCTAGGATTTTTATGTGTTCCTTATTTTATTTCTAGGCATGTTTAACATTTCCCAGATGAAAAACCGGCCAATGATCCTGATTGGTGGGTGACAAATCAGTACGTAATAAACATAACATGATTTTGTTTGGTTTTTGTCTGTGGGGGAGCAGAGCGGATTGGGCTTTTAAGTCTAATTTGTGTTTGGTTCTGGCTTAGGTTTAGGCAAAGAAATGGGTTTCTTGAAAGGCAGTTGTGGTTAAAGTTATGCTGAAGTGGAAAAGGAGGAAAGGTTTAATGTCCCTACCAAGCCTTACCCAATCTTCTGATTGACAGCACTGTTTTTGTTTTCTCTAATTTTGAAAGTTCATTACATTTTCCAAAGGGATCACTAGCTTTCCTATCTATCTGCTTCCTTTGTACTTAACAAGAATTGTGTAGTAACTAATAAGGCAGTTTGGGGTCAGTTTTACAATATATAGAGCTGGTAACCTGACAGAAATCCAAGTTTTCCCACCTCACTACTTCTTTACTTCAGAATCTGAAACTTGGGATTTCATTCTTCTGAAATGTCCTCTTACTGCTGCAAAGTCTCAGAATATAATCATGAAAACTGTAGTATCTGGAATCTGGCCAGCCTTATGGGCAAGAGCCTTTCTTCTCCTATGTGTGTCTATTGAAGATGTTTGCTGACTCTCCCTTCTGCTTGAAGCTCTGTCCATGAGTGATGTGGCACTGCTGGGGGTTCTCTTACTGATTTTTCACATCCCCTACAGTGTGGCTTTACCTCCTCCAGGCCTATGTTTCTCTGTTTTGTAAGACAGACAGACAGCTATCTTCCCAAATACCTTTTATCTTCCTTAGACTTAAGAAATGCTTGCAAGAGTTAGCATTGTGAGATTAATTGGAAGTTGTTCCATTGTTTCTTATCAAAAAGGAGGGGGAAAAACACAGCAAGGGGTGGAAGAGATGAACATTATGTTTCAAACCCAAACTCTTACCCTCCCATTGATGCTCTGGAGGAGGTTAGCTGCTGTACACCTTAAAACACAGCTTTTAAAACAGGTACCCTTGGGGATGCTGAGGGTAACATACATTAATTTGCAGGTCTTTTCATCAGGTGATACAATAACTGCTCTTTTCATAAACTAGGATCCTAGTGCTGGTACTTCTGTTGCCTTTATTAGGAAATAGGTTCTACAGAGGTCTTTTAACATAGGTTTTCACTGGGAATATTTTTTACTTGATGCCCCCCCTTTAAAGGGCTGTCATTTCCCTGTTGAGTTCTAAAGTGAATGGATTCAGTGGTGCAAGATTGTCTCTCTCAGTTCACTTTTGCTGTTTTGTATTTGGCCACTGCTGCATTGTGTTCCAGGAAAAGGGGACAGAGGACCCTTTGTTTAAAGTGTGTATTGACTTGCTGCATGAGGAAAAATTTTCTTTTTTTTTTCTTTTTTTAAGATGAAAAATACTATAGTAAACTCTTGACAGCTCACGGGGACCTACATAATTTTTCAAGATGCCTTTCAAGGAATCCCCACACTCCAAAGTTAGTATTCATAGCAATGTTTGGATGTCTACAGATCAGATCCATCCAATTTCTTTTTGAAAAGTGCTTTAACATTGTCTGACATACAGTAAAAGAGGCAGCCTGTCCAGGTCCTCCCCCAGCTGTTCCATGACCCTTTGAGACTAAGTTCTGGCAGTCACCGCATCAGTGGAGAGACTGGAGATGAGTGGAAAGTGTCCCACTGTGACACGTGGGGAATCATTAGCAGATTTCCTAATTGTGTTTTGAATTACTTACAAACTTCAAATAATGCTGGCGTGCAAGCAGTCAGTGGGTGTGTGTGTATGGAATTAATTTAATGAAACTTAATGAATGCTGTAGAAATCACTAATTGGTTTTGCTAGTCCCAGTAAGCCAAACCTGGCTTCTTCCCTGTGCTGCTGTTGTCTGATCCTTTGCTATATGGTTTGTATGCTATTTCCCTTAATCAAAATATTCTCTTTGGCAGGTTGTTCTCCTCATGGGTTCACTTCAGTTAGGGGAATTTCCTCCTTAGTTTAAGTATCTCCTGCCTTCTTTTCCCTCCCTGAGATTGTGCTAACTGGAAGCTAACACAATTAAACTTCAGGTGCAGCAACAGAACATAAGGAGATGCAGTTTGCCACATGGTTTCAGTTGTGTTATATATAGTGCTGTAGAAAACCATTATCTATTTTTGTTGCTATATGAGCAATTTGGGTGAAGATAGAGATGTCTAGGTACAACTTGAAGAAAAAGTAGGTTGTTAAAAGAAGCAAAGATGCTTTGCATGCATTACTGTCTGTTGCTGTCTTTTTACTTACCACTCTACTTGAGCAAACAGTACTTCCCTTCCTTGTTCCCACCCATGTGTGTTCACCCTTTGCAGTCGATCTTCTCCAGCTTCCAAAGATAAACCTTGCCAGGGGTTTAGCTTCAGCTTTAAAGCTAATCAAGGAATCCAGAAGAACAGAGTACTTTGAGTTCCTGGATTTTAAAAGGAATATTCAGGTTAGGCCCCACTGTACAAAGAGACAGGGAAAGAAAGGAGGAATAAGCACAATTTTCTGTACTGTTCTAAAGCAGAGCAATGTTGCACTCACAACATTTATGTCCATTTAATCCCATTCCTCTGAGGTTAAACACATTACCACTAAACTTGCAGGAATCTTATTTAGTTGGATAGGCCATCAGCTGTAGATCAAAAAGGGCTTTGCCTGAATTTAGATTATTGCAGTGATTTTTAAAAAAAAATGCTATGAAATCTATAGTTGATTTAAGCTTCAGTAATGGGCACAGTGTTTGGAGGGTACTCTGGATGAAAAAGGTGCTAAGTGCATCGGTCTTGTTAGAGCAGAGGCTAGGACTAACAAAGAAGAGATTACTTGGTTTGTTTTTAAAAAATGGGGGGGGGGAACGACACACAACCAATACCTTGTCCACACTGTGTCTGTTGTTGTCATGGGGACAGTCCAAGGTGATACCTGTAGGTCTGGGCAGAGGAGGTTAAGCTCAGCAAGGTGCAGAGGGGCCAGGAAGCTGCTTTGATTCACCTGTGGGCAGTCTGAAAACTCATGAGTAAGGGTGTCCCTGAATACCAGAGCTACCAAAGGAGGTTATTGAGCAAAACCCAATTCCAAGCTTCTCAAAGCAGAGCAAAGAGAGCAGGAGCTCGAGAAAAAGAGAAACATACTTATCATGAGGCTGTTAAACTAGGACTTAGCCACTTACCTCTATACTGCTTTCGCTTTACTTACAAAACAAATCACTTCTTTTATGTCAGAAAGACTCCTTCTGTCTTGACACTTAGCATTTAGCCCTGTGCAAATGCCAAAACCAAGGGATTAAATGGTGAAAAGGGGCAGGAGGGCTTACTACCTCTCTGCCAGCTGGGAGCTCTGCCAGCCTGACTTGGAACATACTTCTGAGTAAAATCTATCTGTCAATGAGGGGAGCGTGGTTTTTCCAGTGCTTAAACTTCAGCTGTCATTAATGTAGTAAGAGCTGGCAGTAATAAGTGTGGATCCCATTGCAGAGCCACCCTCTGAGCTTGCAGACGGTGCAGTTGCAGATGTAGTACTTCTGGGCCCTGCTGTCCTCAACTGCTGGCATGACCCTCCCCTGCAGAAGGAGATGAAAGCAGGAAGTGCAGCTGCCTGTGCTGGGAGGAAGGTGCTTGGAAAGGCAAGAGTTGAGAATCTGAGCACAAGAATTTCCTATTAACCCTGCCAGGCTTTCGAAAGAAGACTGGTGCTGGGACAATCTCAAATGGATGCTGAGATGCTGTGACTTGCTTTTCTTCAGAACTGATGTTCCTATAAGCTTTCTTGGCTGCTGTTGATACTTTCTGAAAGCGAGTTATTTCTTCTTGTCAGGGACCTTGAAGTTAGTGTTTTGAGTCTTGGGGTTTGTAGTAACAAACCAACAAATGCAGGGAACTGATGAGAGAGAAGAGAAAGACCTTGAGGAGAAAAGGGCATGTTTGCAGGCTTATTGAGGATTTTTGCAATACAGAAAGTACCAAGCAGTGCTCTGACAGGGTTCTCAGCTACTGCAGACTTAGCTTAGCTTTCCAGTTAGAAAGATGTATTCTCATGTTACTTTTCTTTTTTTCTCCCCCCAGAGCCTGCATTGATGTCATTCCCACTATGCCAAGATGCCCTACAGAATCCCCCAAATTCAAAACAGTGGGGCCAGACATTTAGCCATTGGCTGACTTTGAGAGCAAGTTTACCCAAACACATGGGAAAAGTATTAATGAAAAATAAGCTTACACAACAACTTTTCCTGCCAGGATCTCACCCAGAGCAACAGTGGCACTTAACAACAGGAATTCTACAAACCCAGCTCCGAGGCTGCTGTGTCTTCCAGAAGGACCCAAGCTCCACATTTGACACGAAGTGCCTTGAGGCTTCTCCTGTTGGCCAAGTTTCTGTGGACTGTCAGTCCAAGGAGGCAAGTCCAGGATCTGAATTCTGTACCAGGGATTCAGGATCTTGCACCCACGTACCTCATGCCTCTGACAACTTGACTCACACTGATGAGGAAGGACGGGCCACAATGGTTGATGTTGGAGGGAAGCCAGATTCAAGAAGAAGTGCTGTTGCTGGTGCTGTGGTCTGCCTGGGTGAGAAGGCATTTGGGATGGTGAGGCAGAACCAGGTGAAGAAAGGGGATGTGCTGGCAGTAGCCCAGATTGCAGGAATTCAGGGAGCCAAGCTGACCAGCCAGTTGATCCCATTGTGTCACAACATCCCCCTCAACCATGTTGAGGTGTCTCTGAGCCTGGATGAAGCCAGATATGCAGTGGTGATTCGCAGCTCCTGTCAGACCTGGGGGAGGACAGGTGTGGAGATGGAAGCTCTAACAGCTGCTAGCCTGGCTGCCCTGACTGTGTATGACATGTGCAAAGCAGTTACTCATGACATTGTGATCAAAGAGGTGAAGTTGCTCAGTAAGACAGGTGGGCAGAGGGGAGACTTCTCAAGGGTCTAGATCATATTGAGACACCTCCAGCTCTCCAGGTGACCACCACTTATGTTCCCTCTCTTACAGAATTTTTGCTCAGTTGAAAGGCTTGGAGACCTCAGCAGGTGTACCATACCACAACCCTATGACTCCAGTTTTGCCTTACCCTGTCAGCTTACTGCTGGGTGAACAGTGGAGCCACTTATCCCTGTTGATAAATCGTATGTGTGGTTTTTTAGAGGACAGACTTCTCCACTCTGCCAATACCTTCATTTCAGCATCCTTGCCATAACCTTGAGCAAATATTGCTAGTTATACCAGAGGTTTGTTGTTGTATTTTTTTTCCTTCTTGCTGTGAAATATTCACAGCTGCTGTCATCACATCATGCAACTGTGAGCTCTGGAAATGAAGCAAGTGCTGAAAGTGCTGTTATTTGGCAACTATTTTTAAGTCAAGGATTAGGATTTCAGAATTGTGTCTGTCTGTCTGTCACCCTGACCCCCTTAGTTGAGTTTAGAAGGTGACAGTGAGAACTTCTTACTAGGGAACCTTACCATGCAGCAGAGATTGTAACTGTGGAACAGCCAGGGTCAGAGTGGCAGCTCCCATCCCTTTTGATTGCTCCTGCTTCCCTTGCCTGCAAGTGGGAAATATCCACATACCAGTTTCACAAGAAAAAAAAAAAGATGGCAGTTGTCCAGCTCTCTGCCTTGAGCACTCTGTAAAACATGATGTAGAAACAGAGGACTTCTGGGTTTGGAAGAATTATTTTGCTGGTCTGAAAGATACCTTTTACAATGTTAGAAGCATGTTCCAGCATTTTGACCTTAGCACTCAAATACATTGAGGCTTTGTGTCTGCATGCTTAAGGGCTTAATTACACCATGCATGAAAGCAGGCATCAGCTCTCCCTGACTTTAGAAATAGATGTCACACCAAGCTGCAGAAGATTCCATGTCTTTCAGTCCTACAGTGCAACTCCTAGTAACCAGCAACCTGCATAGTCCTGACAGATAAAACAAATTTTAAGACTAGTAGCCACTTGGAAGAGTAAGGTAGTTACTGTTGCTTTGGTCAGAGTGTTTTCCTGCATGTTTCTCTAATTTGCTTTTCATGAAGTCTTCTGGCCTCAGAGCACTTAAAGTGTCCCCATAAATGTACCAGTGGCCACTGTCATGTAGCATTAAATAGCTTTGATAATTGAATATCCTAGATAGATAAGAAATTACTCAACATTGTTTTGTTAATACTGATGGATCCTTTCCAAATGTTAATCTAAATGCTCTAAACAGGGTCTTTTCAACTTTGGTTTACTTGTTTTCCAGTGTTTATGGCTAATGTGAAGTTACATACGATTTGGGGTGCCCCCCTCTCCATACGCACAGAGAGTTGAAGACAGCTCTAATAACATCAAAGAGGCTACCAAAAAAGTGTCTTAAACTTTGCAAGTAGCTGAAACAAGGTTAAATTACTGTGAGCATCGGTAAAGCACACACCACACTGTCATGCACATCCTGCTCATTTGAAGTAAGCACAGGTCTAAGGTGAGGAGGCAATAGGTTTTTACTACAGCTGTCTTTACTTATCCTTTACAAATCTTATACACTAGTTACCACAAAAGGCACTTTTTCCACTGAAGGTGAATTAATTTGATTCTTTATTCACTGTCACTGTGAGATAAGGCACATACAATGACCCACATAGCAGCTACTGCTGGAAGAGGGAGTCTGGAAAGCTTGGTGTCCAAAATCCACAAACAGTTGTAGACCTACATTCAGTGTTATAGTCCTGATTCCCTTGATATCACTGATCTGTCTGGAAGTTAATAGTAGGGGGCACTTCTGCTCCTTCCTAGGAGGAGCTCATCAGTCCCAGCTCACTCTGCAAATATGAGAGACCTTGTTCATCTGTGGAACTGCTGTGCTGATAGTGCAGATGTTTCCCTAGCTCAGCTTGGAGACAAATTGCCAGGAAAAGGAAGCACATGTGTAACCTGCTAAGTTAACTGATTCACACAAGCACTTACCTCCCCCCACTACACACAACACACCCCACCCTCCCTGCCTTTACCCAGTCTCAATATTTGAAAACTAAAAGGTAACTAGACAAACTCAAAAGTAATAAAATGATGCTTTGGGGCATATGATTCTTTGGCTTCTGAGAAGTTTGCTGTCATGCTGTAAAGCTCACACAAAGGATGCAAGACCATACAAGGGACTACAGCGCACATATGCATGACTGCCACGCACATCTTAATACTTACGCACATTTCACTACTTTCTTGGGTTGAGTGTCTGGAAGCTTTGGGCAAACAGACTTTGGTGCCATTTTATCCTCATGTTACATTATCAAGTCTTGAAACTATGCACATTTATAGATAATGAACCAAGCATGAGTCAACAGAACATTTTGCGAGAGAAATGAGCTGATAGCACTGTATGTTTCAGTGGTGCTGGGTGGGCAATGATGTAATAATATATGTTGATGAACTGACTACTTTTTGGAGGCTTCCTTTTTTTTTGTCCACTGCGTTTTTAATAAATGCTAGTTGTAATGGAGTATGTTTTGCATTACTTGGAATACCCTTTTTATTCATTCAAAGGAACATCCATGTTTGAATCCATGAGCTTCTATGACTAGTTAACTCAGGACAAGCAACAAGACAGACTTTATAAGTTGCAATGATTAGACAGCAATTAGCAAGGGATTAGTCACAATAACTTATTACTGTAAGGGATCTATTTTTTTTTTTGAGTGAAACTCATCTCTATCTGGTTGTTCTTAAACTGAGTAATCCTGTAGGCTTAGCATTATAATTTATCATCTCTCATCATTGTCCCAGCTTCTCCCACGTGCCTGTTCTGAATCAGGGGTGCATATAACAGCACTGCTTTGTGTTGCAGAGTAACATAAGCATCTGATGCCTTCAGAGCTCCCCATCTTAGTCTGAGTGACCATGCACTGAAACTGAGGTCTGGGGAAATGCCTTTATAGAAGTCCATCCCTCCTGAATCATGAGTAAGTCTAAAGGAAATTCCTCTTCTGATCCATCCGAGCTTCCAGGGGAGCTCTCGCCTCTTTGCTATGGAGAAGGCATGTTCCTACCTGAGGAAGTTTAGTCGACTGAGCTGTTCACTGTAATCAGCCACACGCTGCAGCCCAACAGGAAGCCAAGAGCCCCAGTGCACTGCAGGCACTCTGCAAGAGGGCAGAGACAGCAGCTATACTGCCACAGCATCTCTTTCTCTCTCTCCAGGTACAGCCTCCAAATGCTGCTGATCCTGGGAAGATAGCACAAAGCTTTACATCCTTTTTCTAGGAGCTGTTTCCTAATTTGGAATGAGGTTTTTGAAGATTTAACCAAAAGAAACAGTGTAAAGCACCGAGCCCACCACCTCCTTCTCCTGAAGGGTGCCTTAAGCGCACAAGTCAAACTGCTAACGCTGCGTGCAACACAAATGTAAAGCAAATACTGCAGAACATGGCAGCCCTCACAATGCATGGACAATACAGCTTTTGCCTGCTGGAAACTCACTTGTCCCAGCTAATGTCCCATTTGTGTGTTATTGACTGTTCACTGCTAATCCAGCCTGCGTCTTTTGCGGCAACTCGGCTTGTCCTTCCTTCACAGCCACATCCTGAGGCTAGATACCCCACCTACAGACTGCCTCGGAAAAAACTGGATGCGCCATATAAAGGAGAAGCCAGCAGAAGCTAGTCACTTAAGTATTCTTAAAGAGATTAAATCTATGTCAAAGAGAGTAGTGCTTTCAGAAAGTGCTGCGGGAAGAAGAGTGGAGCATAGAGGGAAGACGTGGCTTGAAATACCTTAGGAAGGGACCTCTTCTTCTGAATGGGAACACTCAAATCCAGACTGTAAAAGCAGCAACAGCTGAGCACTAAAAGGGGAATGAATTTTTCAGATATTCTAAGCCACTGGTGACCTGCGGTACTTCTCCTTAAATCGCTGATGTTACTCAGCTTTACATGGGATTTGACTGAACAGAATCTGGCCCTTCATCCAAGCCCTTCCTTGGCCCTTAGCTAGTTTGCAGCTCTTTCTGCCTGGCTCAGCAGCAGTTATGCAGGCATGTAAGAGCTTTAAAACGGCTGTAACATCATGTGTGCTTTGGCCAGGACGTAGGACTGCTAATTAGTTAAATGGAAACACAGTTCATTTCCCTCCACTAGCTATAGCCTTGCTTAGCATTTCAGGGGACCTAAAAACAGTTTGAGAAGTCACTGGTTGCAGTGGGCTGACTAAGCTTTCATTTTTTTGAGACTTGAGCTTAAAGCCTTGACTACGGGCTCAAAAGCCAGTGGATCTGAGGAGCACTGCAAAGCCATAACAATGGCAGGCAAACCCCTGACATGTCTGGCACGCTCCCTGGAAAAGACACAGGGTGGAGGAGCGGAATCCTTTTTCATAGGCTAGGCTTGAAGGGCTTTGGGTGAGCTCGGTGCACCCTGTCATAAGAGCAGATTCTCATTTTGGTCACAAGCTTATACAGCTGTAGCTGAGACACAAACCCAGCTACCTCTACTTTCCTCTGTCCCTCCATGCTGCCAGTGCCATGTTTAGAAAGCTTTCAGTTTAGCATCTCTATTTTTGTACTTACCCTGTTTACTCCTTTAGCAAGCAAAAGGTACTCAAAATAACAGTGGTAAAGTACAGCTGAGTGCAAATTTACCGGAAGGGATGGATACCCTGAGGCACTGCAGAGCTGTGCGACAAACTGGGCATTGCTCAGCTTCACATCCACAGCCCGATTGCAATGGCATGGCCATGGCCATCAGGCAAGCTGCCTCGTGTCCGTGGTTCTCTGAGGTGCCATCCACACAACACTTGCTCCATGGAACAAAGCTTCGCACTTCATTATTGCTTAAGGGTTGCTTCCAGAACCCCAAATTAACAACAATATTACAGAGACAATTGCTTCATCAACACAGAGAACATAGAGCTTGTCCTCAAATTCTGGAGCACCTGCTCAAAACCAGAAACTCTCAGTATTACTAAGCTGTTCCTGCAGCAGAAATGCAACAGAAACACTCTTTTCCATACCCATGATACTTCCAGGGTGCACAGCTGAAAGGACACAAGGCCAGCAAAAGCAAAGTTTCTAGTTCCAATATCAAGGGCAGCTTGGCTGCAGCATGACAGGATTGACAGGAGGCAGGGGGGGAAGAGGAGGAGACAGTAGAAAGGTCTAGCAACTGTAAAGTTGTGTTAATATTACACTTGGAAAAACAACACATGCTATCGTATACACAGCCGCTCCATTAGTCATGCCCTAGGCCCGTTACCAGCTGGTGCACGTTGTGGCATAGCTCCCATCAATATAAGCAGAGCTGTGCAGTGTCGCACCAGGCAGCGACCTGGCCACCAGCATCTGCTTCTGCGGGCCTGGGAGAGAGGGGTTTCAGCTGCGTAGCTCTGACCTACCATTACTGTCACTTGCCAAAGCCTTAATGAACTCCTGTTTCATTAACGGGGTCATTTTGGCAGTCTAGCCTCCACACACACAGTTCCAGTGAGGCTGGAATTGCTGCTGTCTTGAGGCAGCGTGTGGGGCTGCATCCTCCCTCCCACCCCACCCCATCCCATCCCCTCCCACAACCTCCCCAGCTGCCACCCACAGTCTCTGCTCTTCGGAGAGCTGTGCTTCCCCACCCTGGGCCTGATACTGAATGGAAATACTTTAGCGCTGTGTGGCTCATTTGGCTTTTGCAGATCAACTCCTGGGGCCATCCTCAGCCCAGATCCAAGAAATGAGCTGAGCTGAGGGAAGGGAATAATTTCTGCTGCCCCTGAAGCCTCATCTCTCCTATTGCAGCTGGCAGCTTGAAAGGCTCCATCCTGCCAAGACTGAATCTTAATTGGGATCAGTGGAAAAGACAAGCTGCTGCCAGGGCCGCCCTGATCCCAGGCTTGTAGAGAACATGGGCAGAGCTTGCCCAGCCCCACAGGAGAGGATCTTCACTAGGGTTTACAAAAAATAAAACAAAATTCCCTCCAGACCTGCAGTATCAGTGGAAGCAGCAGGCTGAGGCCAAGGAGGAGAGGAGGCGGCTTAGCCAGGTAGTTTGCAGAGGAGGAGCTGGCAGTACCACACCACATGGAAAATCCTCCCACCCTCGCAGCCCGTGGGGAAGGGAAACCACCAGGAAGGCCAAGGGGCGGCTGGCAATCCCCAGGCCCTGCAGTGAATCCAAATACTACAACCAGCCCTCAACAAACATGCAAAACTATCACAGTCTCGCCCAGAAATGTTCCTGCCAAGGGCTATAGGAAGAACGACAAGATAAGCTTGTCTTCTTATGAGAGAAAAGACCAGAACAAAACGTCTTCAAGCATCCTGTCTGCATGCGGCACCAGGATGCTACATGATGCTTTTTCCAAGTCACAGACACTGATTTCAAGCCTGCTCACTACAAAGACCGTTGCCAGAGCTCACTCATAACTTTGCAATTAGGCACAGTCTAGCCACCCCTTTGGCTTTGAGGAAACACCCAGAACTGTTAGTGCCAACACCTAATGCACCCAAGATGGATGCTCCTGACTTGATTTCCTTGTAAGTACAGTGTCCTGTCATCTCAGCCACTGTCTTGTCCTGGCAGCAGCAGCAATGTGCAGCAGGAGCGGAGCAAAGTCAGTAGCCAGTAGTCTGGGTGATTTTGACACCATTTGTTCCATCTTGCAGATTTAGGTGCATCTACATCAGAGAAGGCCATCGTGGTAAGATCTTGCTCAGACTGGGAGCTTTAGAAGAGCTCGCCTTGCTGACTCAGGGGGACAGGGTTAGCAGCAGCTTATGCAACAGATGCCATGCAGGCATCTCAGAGCTGGTATGCAGGCATCTCGGAGCTGCTGGACCTGAGCAGCAAAACCGGGCTCTTGCTCTGGTAAAATGGCTTTAACGGGATTTTCCAGCCAGCAAACATGCTTTGATGGACACACCCAGGACATTCAGCCCTAAGCAACACAACTGCGTGCAGAAGGCTCTTGGCCAGCCAGACTGGGAGGGGTATTTAAACACAAGTTTCTTGCATTCATCTTTGTAGCCTGCTATTTCCCTCCCGGCTCACTGAGGATGCCTCAGAGCACATCCCTCTGGGATGTCCCAGATGCAGCAAAGGCATGGCCAGTAACACTTAGCCCATTGCCAGTAAACCATAGCTTTTGCAAACCTACACCAGAGAACTCTAGCTGAACCCCAGCAGCTGGAGGGGTTTTCATTTCCCCTTCTTCAAGGCTGGTATTTCAAGGTGGTTTTATTTCTTTTTAATCAATGCACATGGGCAGCTCCAGAGGGGGCTGCAGGAAGGGAGGGAGGCAGTGCAGCCACTGTATCTGTACAAAGTAGTTGCACATGCAAGCGAAATGGGGCTCAACACGCTTGGTGCGTGTTTTGCAGTGTGGTTACAGGCCGTCATTCCACCTCCACAAAGCTGTTATTTATTTACTTAAAGACTTGCATTCCATGGAAAAAGATGCCCCAAGATAGCACTGCGTTTCTAAAATTAAACCCAGCTGGCTGGAGTGGGGAGCAAGTGAGTGAGCACTCCTGTGCTCCCACCAGCAGCAGGAACAGGGCTCCCGGTGTCCCAGGCTCCCCCACCCTCACTGAGCTGCAGGAGATCTTGGCAAAATGTCTTCTGTGTCCTCAGCCAAGACGGAGGCAGCTCTCCAGGAAGCCAGGCTCGGACTAAGCACCCTACCCAAAAACAGGAGCACTACTTCCTATGATGAGGGTTTAATAGCAGTTATTGACTTCCTTCCCCGGTAGCCCTGGGAAAGTCCTCACCCCGCTGCAGGAGAGTGGACATCACACCAGGCATCTGACACAGGTTTGAGTGGGGCCAGAAGTCCTTTAACATAGTTTGTGGGGACAGGCTGCGTTCCTGAGCCTTATCTCCTATCTAACCTAGCCAAGATTTTCTTCCAGTTCATGTGTCACTGGTAGCTTCCTCCTTACAGTGAAGCTCATTTAGCCCTCGCTGTTGTAACTTAAGAAACCTGTTTTCACAGAAACCATTTATAGTAGGGAAGGGGAAAACCCAGGTGTTCCTCCAATCTCGCATGGCACCAGCAAGAATTTCCCCCCCACCCACACTCTTGGCACCTGTTCCCCTGCCTGACACATGTGCACGGGGGCTGCCTCTACATCAGCAAGTAGCTCAGCTCGGAAATCAGTGCATCAGCTCATCAGAGCAGCTGGTGCCAGAGCTGTGTTCAGGGGTTTTACACTGGCCTAGATTTAGCCTCATCCCTCAGACAAAATGTCTGCACACACACATAGCTGAAGCTCTCCAAAGGACCAGCTGAACACTGGTGGAGCCCCCTGTACCCATCGGGGCTGGGAGCACCTTGGAGGCGCTTGGGAAGCAAAGCTCCCAGGAATGGCAGAGGTGGCTCTGCAAGGGCCATGGAGGGGATGGTGGGGTTCAGCCCCAAACCTCACTGCTCTGCACCAGAAGGCTCAGGCGGGTGTGAGACAAGGAAAGATGGCGAAGAAGTGTGAACCAGACCCAGAACCAGCAGTGGAAGTAATGGGGATGGCTGATGGGGACAGCTGAGTAACAGGGGAAATAATGAAAATGCTGGCAAGGTCGGCAGTGCCTGTGCAGCTGCTGCCCCCAGGCACACGTGCCAGCTCCCCCGCGGCCCGAGGACCATGCTCTGTCCTGAGCACAGGAAGGAGCTGCTGCTCTCCCAGCTATGAGCAAAGAGACAGTCCCGGGCATCCCATGAAGCTTGTTGCAACCAAAGCAGGAAGAAGAGGACAGTCCCACCACTACAGGTCTGGACTGTGATCCAGGAGGACCTGACCACAGGGATGTGGGCCAGACCAACATGTTATGCTTGGTACGTCACTCAAATTATTGTTTGCAGATAGGGACACTAACACGGCTTTCACGTTGTTCTGTGTGCTCAGCAGTGAGCACCTGGAGATGGATTTGCAAGCCTGACATGCACCTGGAGAAGCTAACGTTTGCCACCAGATTGATGAGGTTGCTTTTAGCAATGTGGCTTTTGTCCCTCAGTTTGTCCCATCTGTTAGATGAAGATTTTGCTTCCCTGCCCTCCAAGGGAAAACCTCCACCTGAGTTGGTGACACACCAGATCCTGTTCCAATGACTGCGAGAGGTGCAGACCTTCAGGGGTAGCAAAGCTCACTGCAGAGCTGAGGGAAAGCACGGGCAGGAGTAAGAAAGGAAGAGAGCCGGACTGCAGGCTCTCAGGAAAGAGCCTGCCCCTCATCAGAGCACAGCTATTTCTGTGATTATGTCCATTCCCCCATAACTATACTGATTCTGCTCTGCACAGCACTAAGTCAGGTCTACTGATCCATGTCCAAACTCCTGATGCCTTCCTGTTTGGATGAGGGTGCCAGCATGGGTTAAAAATTAGAGAATAAGATTGCCTCAATATCTGATTTGTCCCCTTCCTCCTCCCATCCTGCTTTGGGTTGAGCCGGTCAGCATCCCCCTGGGAGAGGATTAATCAGGAACAGAGAACTGGCAGCTGCCTGACAACAAGATCACAGCTACGGGACAGGCTGCAATTTAGAGCCTCTTTCTTTGACCCTGGTGCAAGTCCAAGACATGCTTGCTGATGCATCCCAGCACTGACACCCCAGGAGCTGGCACAAGACCAGCACCCCCGAGGCCACAGCTAGCTCTGGTCCCAACGTTGTATTGCCTCTGTGCTGGAGCCGCTTCTGCAGTGAAAGGCTGCCCGTCCCCACTGGCTCCAGCAGCAGCTACAGCCCTCCAGCTGTGAAAGGGCCTCCTCTCCGCTTAGGGGGAGTCTTTCATTTCAGGGACCAGAGCAAGGGAAGATGTTATCACCATTCTAAAAGGGCAACACTACACCTTCAACATTCACTGCCCGGATGAACAACAGCTACACCACCAGCAGATGACACGAGAACAACGGGAAGGTACGAAGTGTCATCTGATCCACCCGCTGACTCCTGCCCTGTCACAGCAGTGCCTGCGTGCGAAGCCTGGCTGAGGGCAGAGCAAGAGGGTTCATACCAGGGACGATCCTCTGGAAGGGCCTTCAGCCGGGGCCTGAGGTGCCCAGGCTCCAGCAGCTGTCGCTGCCGTGGAGAAGAGGCAGCAGATCCTCCCAAGGCAGGCAAGCAAAGGGGCACAGCGGCAGAAAGGACTTGTGAGGCCACAAGAGGGAGGTGAACAGGGCTCAGATGTTGAAGCAAACCAGGAGCAGAAGCAAGGGGTAGTTTACAGCAGAACGGGGCATGGCTCTGTAGAGGGATTTTCCTGTTTGGGGGTACAAAAGGAAGGAAAACCCTGGAGTGGACAACCCTAGGAAAAACCTGCCTTTGGGGCTTAACCAGCTCCTTCTACAAAGTAAGAGCAGATCCAGACTTGCCTGGGGACACAAACATAGTCTGTGTTACCTGAGGGAATTCTTGCCCTGTTACAATACCTTTCTGTGAGCCCAAGGGTGGGCAAGCACTAGGCTGATCCCTACTTCTCCCCCTGAAGCACCTCATGACTCTGCAGGGGCTAAGATGACAGCAGCCAGCAAGGCACAGCCTGCGTCAGGCCTGCTCACAGTCACGGGAACATGCAGTAGCAAAAAAATGCTTTAGGGCACCATTTTTCACCTCTTGAAAACAGTGACCACCTAACCTTCTTGGGGGGTGGAGGGGAATCTGTTTTTGTTCTTTTACAGTATTTCCACAATGCCATAACCAAGTGAAAAATAGCTTAAGCTTTAAGTAGATGGACATTCATTTTCCCCCTATTTTCTTTGCTTCTGTGTGTGGGTGATGGAGCACACAAAAGCTTTTGATCTTTTTTCCTTCCTCAGCCACTGTCCACAGACCAGCTTCTGATACCTTTACAGGCTGTTGCAGATGGGAGTGATAGAGAATGCAGTTCACTCGTAAGAGAGAAGCAACTATATGTTTTACTGATATAAAATAATGAGTTAACAAAGTTCAATGGTAAATGCGACAGTGGTTTAACAACATTCGATTGCAAAGTACACTTGGATTATTTACTGCATAGAGGATAGGGTCAGACAAAACTGTCAGGGAGACCCTCCCATTGAGTCGTGAGGTTCAGAAAGGACCCCCTTGCATTCTAAACTCCTTCTCAGAGAGGAGTCTAGGTGTGGCTAGATCCAGACTTAGTCAGTTTATATCTAAAGGATTATACATGTGCAATCAATCCTTTATACTACTTAGCTAAGGTTTTAAAGTTTCAGCATGCTATTAGTCACTTACTGAGAATCTGTTATGCCAAGGAATCTCTCAACCTCAAGGAGTAACCTTGAGAGGTGTCTCTACTCAAGGGGAGATCCTGGTGTGCAGACCACTGCCATGTAGGAAAGCTCAAAGGGCTCTTGGACTACTCACTATTTATGGGGGTAAGATGATTGACTCATAGTCGTATTTACATACTGACAACAGATTTTAGTTTCTTTCAAGTTTGGCTTGAGTTGAACACTGACCAGCACTGTGGTTAAGTGGCTATTGTGTTGTTATCTGTCTCCCCCAAATCCATTCTAAGCCAGGCGCAGCCATCATGACCAGACACATCCGTTATGACCACCACTGGTGGTTATCGCTTGAGCAAGGTTACGGGACAGAAAGGTCAGGTTGGGGGAGTGAGGGAGCACACCGCCACACAGACCACTGGCTTTCTAGGAACCACAAATTGCAAAACACTGGCAGAATATGATAATCAGAGCATGAGCTGTGAGTTCACCACAAGCAAGTACTCAGGTAGTCTCTCCTGGGGTGTCCAAGCCAATTCTTACAATACTCCTGATATTTTAGAGGAGCTTTGCCCCTGCAGACCCACTGGCAAGGCAGATTCTTTACTTACAAAAGACAAGTAGCAAGTATCCCTATTTCCGAGGTCCCTCAGGCATAAGACCCTATTATCTCAATAAATCTGATAATCACAGTTCCTCCCCAATCTTTTAAAACATCCACAAGGAACACAGAGAGAAAGGACCCCTCCTCTCTGCAGGGACAGGAAGCAACATCATGTAGTTCACAACCCACTTGCCTCCCTGTCCGCCCCATGGGCAGGGTTGTCCAGGGTTAACACGTACCCAGCTCCCCATATCACTGCAGCCTCTGCATGACTTCATATGCTTTCCCTAGTTAGCAACTGCCTCAGTAGTTGGTGGAACTGCTCTGAATAGCTGTTTCCATTGTATCTCCATGAAGGGAGAGGGCTGCAAAGATCTTGCTATAATAGAACAGACCAAACCACTATTGGTCATAGGCATTTCAGCCAGACAAAAGCCTTTTTGCACATCTTGCACTGTGCAATAAATTATTAAGTCCTTTTCCCCATTCCCCCTTCCTTCCTCCCCATTTTCTGGTTGTAATTTTTTTTAGCTAATGTCATTAGAGACAAGTTCTCCTTTCATGAGCCCTGCAAGGAATTGGCTCAACACCACTGTTCCCCACATCTAAAACAAGGTGGGCAAAGAACACCTCCTGGGTTCCCACTTTAAATTAATCACAGCATTTCAGACCCCTCTGGACCCCCAGGGTTCAGTGCTGTAATGGTAGGAAAGATGCAACAGCTCTTCCAAGGCAAGCCTCCAGCTCACTGCAAACCCTCCAACTCACACAAAGATTCTCCAAGACCAAATGGGAAGAAATGTTGGCTTGGAGGGAGGCAGCAGCACAATTAATTTCTCATTTTAAATTCCACCATTTAGGAAGAAAGAAAAAAGAAAAAAAAAAAAAGAAGGGAGTCTATAGATACTAGTAGCTACCTGACAAGGTATCTCTAGGAAGAGGTTGGTATGGGGGAGCATACAAATGAGGGCATATGCCAGCAAATGATTCATATTTACCCAAGCACCTTCTAAGCTTCAGTCCTGCAGAGACATACAGCAGCCCTGGTCAAGAGAGCTGGCAACAGCTCACCTGAAGGAGGGACTGCAGAGACTGAGGATGAGACCAGACATTAAGGTGCTCTGTTCCCTTGGGCAGGCCAGGTGCTAGGGGATGTCTGGCACCCCTTTCCTTGCCCCAAGTGACCACACGCAGTGGGAAACTGCAGGAACCTTCCCATCCCACAACTGGTTTCCTTAGCCTATGCACTGGGAGCTACCTGCAGCTCCCACTCCCACCTGCAGCCCAGAGGTCCCCATCTCGCTCCTAAGCAGCATCCAGCCCAGCAGCAGAGGCAGTCAATGAGCTGGAACTTCTCAATATATTTGTAACATTTTTCATGCTTTGATCATGGCTGAAGAGGTTTTTTTAGCCAGACAACTCCTCCTCATTAATTAAGCATAGGAAGGAAGAGGGAAGCACAGCTTTGGAAGACGGCAAGTACTTGTCCCTAAAAAGCAAAAGTTAAGCCTTTGGAAGAATCCTAGTTGCATTTCCTTTCAAAGGCACTTTTTTTACAAAAAAAAAAAAAAAAAAGACCACAAAAACCCCAAAATCCCACAGAAACATACCTTGACAGGAAACAAACAAAAATATTAAAACCAGGTACCCCAAACTGACATCCTACCGCAGTTTATTTCTCTGCTTCACACCCTCTCCAAGGCACATATGAGCAAGGCATTTTGCTTTCTTAAGGCATCTTTACATCGCTATCTTATATGAAAATTCAGTCTGCCAGGCTGGTGCTTGTACAGATCAGCAGACCTCCAAAAATGGATAAAAAGCAACATTTTTGCAGAGTTACACGGCTCCACAAGCAGCATCACCCTCATCTCCCCTAAGCAATCTGTGCTGAGACTGGGGGTGGGGAGGATTAGGGAGAGGACCAGAGGAAAAAGGAAAGGAAAAAAAGGAAAAAAGGACCCTACCTCCTTATGAGAGTCTGACCAAAGTAGCAGTTTCTGAGAGAAACAGCAACTATGTCTCAGAGAGAACAGCAAGAACCCCATTAGCTACAGAAACATCAAACAAACTAAATCTAGCACAACAACCTTGAAAACCAAAGTTTTGGGCTTTGGGGGAAAAAAAAAGTCTTTAATTATTTTGTTTCTTAGCAGTAAAAATCTGTTTCCAAAGGGCTGAGCAGATTTCTCCCAGAAAGCTTCATGTCTGCTATGGCAGAAATAAAAGTAATCTTTGTTTAAACAGAAGCCAAAGGTTAAAGAAGGGGAAAAAACAATGGATAACAGATCCTCAGCCCTTCCCAGCAATGAGGTCCCCTTAGCTGCCTCCTCACTCCCAGTCATTCAGGGCAGCTAAACCCTGGCAGTAGTTTTGCTCAGAAAAAGCCATGCGGCACTTACCTTGCTTCTGTGCAGCGATGACAAGGACAGGGAGGTCCATGACCACGGGGAAGATGTCAAATGGGAAGACGGAAGGAGGCTTCTGTGCTGGACCCATCTTGCAGGGCAGAACACCAGCCCCTCGCTGTGTGCTCCAACCCCAGCCAAAATATTAAAGAAAGAAAAACCTTCTTGTTAGAATTCAGGCAGGATACCTCTCTGGTTGTTCAAAGCAGACAGAATTAAAATGCCACTGGGTTTCATCTCTAACAAGAGGAAAAGGAATGGTTTGGTCTCCTCTACTGAAACCCAGCTGCTAGAGAAGAGAATGCAGGAAGGTCCCTGTGTTTTCATCCTGCTGCTGCCACTCGTATGCTGCACGGTTTTCAGAAACATCCCTTTAGCCTCTGCCCTTGCATCTGTAAAGCAAGAACCTCATAGCCAAACTTTTAGCCAAGTCTGAACCAAACAGATCAAAACAGAGAAACTGAGAGCTCTTTTAACAAATATAAGCCAAGAGCCTTCCTGCATAGCACTCACACTCCCATCTGTTGCCTGCTAGTCCTCAGCCTGTGCAAGCAATTATCCCCTGATTGCTTTTGCTCATTGCCACAGCCCTTCCCACCTGAGAGCCAGAACCTACAGCTGGAGCTTTATTTGGGGTCCTTGGGAACCCACGTACTGCAGGAATGTTCTGCACAGCCAGCAAGGCTCACACTCGAAGCTAGGCATGAGCTTTTTAGGAGCTTGCGGTTAAAACATCGCCCTTTGATGGGCTGAAGATAAACGTGAAAAGTTGTGGCTTAAGGATTAATTTTGTCAGCAGGCTATTTCCGCTAAAAGACAGGGAGATCCATGTGTAAGTGAAACAGCTGCACACATTACGTCTAAGATGAAAAAAAGGTTCTGCCCCTGAACTCCAAGGAATTCCTCAGCATGTCCCTTGATTCACCCACAAATTAGCCTTAGCCCTTGTGTGCCTCCTGCTCACCCTGCTGTTCTGTGTCTAACTTCTCTCCCCTCCCACATCCCTGAAGGCTTCACTCCTGATGTTGGCTTTCCTGGCTTCTTTTCAGCTGGCCTTCTTTAACTCCTTCCTTTGAAGCAATCCTCTCCTGCCCCCTCCTTCTCTAAGTCACGGTCTTGCTGTCAAGATGTTGCTCAGTTAAGTAAGGGTGCTTATGGCCAGTGCTGCAGCTCTGCACTCCCTTCCTTTCTTGGACTAGTTATATTCACATGTGGATCATAAGCTCTTAGATAGAAGGACTGTCCTTTTTTTTTTTTTTTTAAAAGTGAACTCCTGTGTTCCCTATGTTGTTCTGAAAGAGCAATGAAAGAGTGCTTTAAGAGGACCCTTGGATATGGTAACCTGGTGATTCCATGGTTAGCTCTTTACTATTGCAATGTGTGAGGAGGACGTGTCTGTGTTCCACCATGTTGCTTGTTCCCCCAGAATAACCTGTGAAGTTTCTCACCAGCTCTGCAGTGACTGTGTCACCTAAAGAGCTGCATGCTCTTGACCAAAGAGAAGGACCCAGAGCGTAGCAAAAAAGTGCACCCAGACTCCAACTCACCTTTAAGACTTTCCAGCAAAATGCACAGAAAATGCAACTGCAAAGAAATGTACTGAGACACAGTGGGGGCAATATATCTTTAATTTTTTTTGCTTTTGCTTTTTAGTATTACAGTATATTCTTATAAAAAGATACAGATAAAAAGGACACTACAGGATTTGTACATTTAATTCACTTATAGTCTTAAATTGACTAAGAAATGAGGATACGCCAAGGCATTACAGCAGCACACAATCTCCCACTTCAGTAAGCAGCACTGTATACTTTCTAGCTTGGCAGGCAGAGGCACCTCTCAAAGTGACCTGTGAGCTTCAAGCTGAGTAGGCTTGCAGGGGAGGATAATGGCTGAAGATGGGGCTGGTTTGGAGGAGAGGTGTTGAACAGAGTGGCTCAGGTACCTGATATCCCCTTACAATTCTCCTTAAAATGGCAAAGATTTTTAAAGAGCCTGTTTAAGGGCAAGTGTGAAGGGGGGGGGAATGGCTTGTCATAGAGGCTTTTCTAGATCACTTGGGTGAGAGCTCCTAGTGGTGGACAGCTAAAAGGACCAAGCCCTTCATGAGCTCTGTGGAACATATTGTAAACAGCCAAAACTGCCTAAAGGGGAGTCCAGATGTTGCTTTGAATTATGCTGGTGTAAACCCAGAGCAACTTGTACTGGTCACACTGGATCTATTCTACATTATCACCAGTAACAGAAGACTCTGGTTTAGAAGATCTATTAAGCATCCGACTCTCTCATGAAACAAGGTGCCAAAACACCATGCTAGTCTACTGGTATCCTTCTCAGCAGGCATAGTGAGCAAAATCTGGCCAACTTCAGGGGATTCTGGTCATCAAAACTACTACTTAGAGTAGTAGATAGCTTTTATGTATTTTTTATATATAAATATATATAAAAATTCTATATTTTCAGTTGGCCAAATTGTGTTACCCAGGTTGGCCTCTTCAACCTTTGATAACAGAAGCTAAGGTGGCCAATGGAGTCTACCTGTTTGGATGGTAGGCAACCAGAAATCTCCTATGTCAAGTACAGAAGCCAAGGAGCCATGGCCAAACACCTGGCGATTGCTAGAGACTCCACGAGTAGAAAACCAACCAGTAGAAAGATTTTGTTTACCTTGGATAATCTGGGGAAGTGGGATGGAGGACAAGAGAGGGCAATTAGAGAAAATCCTTCTTCCTTGGCCTTGAAGATAGGAAGACCTTATCGCTCTCCACAACTACCTGAAAGGAGGTTGTGGTGAGGTGGGTGTTGGTCTCTTCTCCCAAGTGACTAGTGATAGGATAAGAGGAAATGGCCTCAAGTTGCACCAGGGGAGGTTTAGATTGGATATTAGGAAAAATTTCTTCACTGAAAGGGTTGTCGGGCATTGGAATGGGCTGCCCAGGGAGGTGGTTGAGTCACCATCCCTGGAAGCATTTAAAAGATGTGTAGATGAGGCGCTTAGGGACATGGTTTAGTGGTGGACTTAGCAGTGTTAGGTTAACAGTTGGACTTGATCTTAAAGGTCTTTTCCAACCTAAATGATTCTATGATTCTATGAATATTAGCTCTGAGGAAGGAGAACCGTCCCAGTTTGTCCCACCACCATGTTAACTCTGGTGAGAAATTAGAAGGCGTGAACCAGTTTTGCCCATCTATCCAAGCTTCTATGGCATTATGGCCACACTTCCATTGTGTGGAAGTGTTAAGTTTGAGCGAGCAACTGGGCAGCTTAACTCTTCTCAATCATCCCACTGTGATTCATGATGAGAAATAAACAGGTTTTATAGAAAGTGTTCTAAAATAACCAACCTGCATCAGTTTACCACATGCTTTAAAACGCATGGTTTCCCAGGACCAGAGTGATTATGACAAAAGCAAAAGGAAAGTTTTTCCTTCCCTCCCTTCCCACACCAAGACTGCTCCATGCATCCCTTTGCCTAGCTCAGCTTGCTGCACAACAGCCAAGCCAGCTGTCTAGCTGGTGTAATGCCCTGGCACGGTCTCAATAGTCTTTGCTGTAATGCAGTGTATACATACAAACATAGCAAACTAAAATAAGGCAAAATAAATAGAGGTGTCAGATTTACAGGTTCCCCTTAGAGATTCCTAAAACCTTTTTTTTAAAAATCATTTAACCCCCAAACAAACAAACAAACCCCAAAACAACCAACCCAGAAACGAAACTGCATACATCATGTACATCATCAACTGTACAACTGATCTCCTTTCTCCTCACGGAAAATCCTGATACAAACTTCTCCCACGCAACCCAGCTCAGAGTGTGAGCTTTCCTAAAGAAGAGGAAAGATTCAGCCAGTGGGGCTGACCATTACGGAAACACCTGCCCCACAGTCTCCCACCAGGGCCCCTCGCGATTCCTTTCCCTTCCTCAGACATTGCGAACACATTACAGAAATGCTTCTGAAGGATGCCCAGGGGGTCTCCCTAGTGGGGAGTCTCTCACCCCTGAACACTAGTCCGGCTTCTGCTCTCGTAGGGAACCAGTGCCTGGACGATAGCTGTGCTGCAGGGCAAAGAAGGCCCTTGCTGCCCTGAAGTCACTTTACCTGGTAGCATTTCCAAAGACTTACGACTGACTGAGAAGAGTGACCCAGACCAAAGGGAGTGGGAGAGGGAGGGAGTTCTTCAGTCTCTTCTGGGGTCCTCCTAATGCAACCTGCTTAAGAACAATGCAGAGACACAGAAGTAAGTGCGTAAGTGACCACTAGACCTCTACGGACAAGGTCTGGAGAGTTAGAAAGTACCTCCTCTTCTAGGTGTGAAGAATTTCATCATAAAGTTAGCAATGACTACACTTCTGCAGGAAGCAGAACAAGCCCTCAATTATACCCTTCTTTCTCACATCTCCTCCTCCACTTATTTCCAAAGACAGAGTGATTTCAGTTAAAATGCTGGTGCTAGACACAGGTGCAAGGACAACAGCAGATCCTAGCTCTTCTCCAGCTCTCAGTGAGATAAAGAGGTTATGCCTCGATGTTATACCTCATGACTGCTTGCTATACCTGCTAGCACTAGTGGACGAGGAATAAGATTTTCCTTCCTCCTTCAGCACTCAGCAACTCTACCACAACTGCTGATGAAGAACAGAGCAGAGATACACTCACAGTACCCAAGAGATGACAAACAAGGACAAGCTTGGCTTCAGCAAGTATCTGACGCCAGGCCCTAGAGCAGAGCCAACTTTTTTCCTTATCTTCTGTGTGGCCAGCCTCATCTCATACAGTAGACCTATTAATGGACCTCTCCACTTGTCACCACTTACATGAAATCACTGCTTGCCTCAGTATGTAACTTAGCTTTTCCAAAACCCTCTTTATGAACATTCACCATAGAGTCAAGAGCCGGGGGGACCGTCCAGCATGCTGAACGAAGCCTTCAGCCACCATCACAAATTCAAAACAAGAGTTTGGGGCACTGGAGTGCTGAGAAAGTTGAGCTGCAGTGAATCAGGGGCATGACTCCAAGCTTTCTGTCAGTCCCAGTAAGTATCCCACAGGGCTGATTTTTAGGAGTTACACAATCTCATTATTTGTATATGAGTCAAGGGGGTGGCAAAACTACAGCAGCTTTCTTTGACTCTGTCAGTGTGGCCGAAGCACCGCGTACAATCACACAGGATCTAAAATTTAGGATTTAAAATCGGGGTTGAACTGTGCACACAAATGGACAGAAGGCTTATCACTCTCTCTGCTTTTGCTACATTTGTGGCCTGGCAAAGTGACTTCAGTTTCAAAAAGCAAAGCACAAACCTGGTTTGACAAATACCGGGGCAGGGGGAATGTTGTATTAATATTCAAGGGTTTTGCCCTGAGGTGTTTCTTCTCTGACAGCACTGCCATGCTGACTTATCAAACAAGTACCTGGGGAGCAAGCAAGCAAGCAGCCGTAAATTGGACAGAGCCATGAGTTACATCATCTTGCACCAGGGCTGACCTTGGCACTACACCTGAATTTCTGGGTGAGTCCTAAACCCAGGAAGAACAAAGAGGGGAAAAAAACGATGATGTTCTAATCCCTAAAAGCATCGTCTTTGGAATTCAGGGATTATCCAAATCTAAACTCAACTGTATACCAATTTGGCACATATTACCACCTCTCATATGGCTTACATGGCATAGGTTATATGGCATGCTTTAAAACAAGACAAACAAAAAGGGCTGGGATATAGCATGTCTACTTCAGGGAGCAGCAAGGAGCTTGTTAATATAATTTACAAGAGACATTTCTAAAAATCCATTTTGTAATTTAAAATAATAATGCTTTAAAAAAGTGAGAGTTTTTCTTAAACTTTCAAAAACCTTTATGAAGTACAGTCTTTGTTCTACAAGGTGCTTGTGTCCACTGCAATGGGCATTGCTGTTAATAGCTAATCCCAGAAGGGGAGTGGGATAGTAAGGGAGGAGAATGCACCCAGCTCTTGTAAGATACCAGCTCTTTACGATGAGTATTATACAGAGGCGCGGCAGTCTGGAATGTCGTAAATAGGGAAATACTGGGATGGGAGACTCAAAATTCAGTAAACAATGAAACATTAAGAGTTTAACAATTCTGACTTTTTTGCTTCTTTCCATAGTTTACATAATTATTTTACTCTCAAAGTGTTCAGAAAACCACCACAGTTTGCTTCATCAATATCGGTAGTGTGTAATACTGATCAGGCAGCGTGCATGACAGAGGAAGTTCTTTCTGTTCTGCAGACTCGGTGCAGAGCCTGAGGTTAAGTGACATTCAGAGAAAAATCAAACCAAATGATTAAAGTGACAGATAGAGCTTTTTTCACTTCCCTGGGATTCCTTGACATTTTGTGCTGTTGACTATTGATGCATAGTTTGTAGACGGTGGGTCCCTCTTCTCAAATGTTCTCTCTTTTCTTCCTGTCTAGGAGGAAGAATCCATCACACTTTCTTTCTTTTCCTTCTCCAGGGAAGATAACAAAAAAGGAAGACAAGATGGAAAAAAAAAATAATAATCCCATGACAGCCCACACAATCCAATCTCTTTCCTAGAGCCATGAAGACACACAGAATTCAGGCCTCTTCTTAGGGTTCTTTGCTTTTTCGCACGTGCTTCATACACGTAGCTTAAAAACAAATTTATTTTTTTCTTATGAATTCACCCTTCTCCAAAGCCTGCTTGGCTTACACAATCCTGCATCCTCCTGGAAAAATTCTGTTTTCATTATGGAACCCTCCATTGGTTCATCCGAAGTGATCCCTTCAAAATGAAAAAGGCTGTGGGCTCCAAGGCTCTCCTTCAACACCATTCATAACTTACTGAGTTACGTGATTCCCTTAGATAGGAGTGGGGTGTGTGCAGTGAAGGTCAGCCTGTTAGACAGAAAGACCAGTTCATGCCAACGGCAATCACAGCTAGCATCAAGTGGAAAAGAAATCTCCTTTCTTGCAGCCAGTGACCCCATTTGCTTTTTGCTACTTGTGACCTGTGGATGATACTAGGGAGCTCCCGATTTCCATTGGGCTGCACTAAGAAATCTTGCACAAACAGGTAAGAAATGTTCTGCTGTTTCCCTCCCACCCTCCAGCAATGACAACAGGCTCCACAGTCATCTACTTGTAATCCCAACCTGGCAGTGGCTTAGTTTTCTAGAGAAAAGCCAGAGCTTCTTTCCTAGAAGATGCATTTCATACCTTCGAGGTTCAACCATCAAGAAATTCCAGAAAACCACTTCTAGAAAAGCAGAATCCAAAAGACTTTTGCAAAGTATTTTATGTTGATCACGATTTTTGAATTTCAATTTGTTCCAGAACCTGATGCTTCCGTCTGAACATCGCTTGCTTTGGACAGTGTAGGCCACACAAAAATACTATACAGAACATGAGATCAAAGGTGTTTTTCAGGTGCTAATCAATGGTTTATAAAATCCAGTTCTGAAATGGAATTGGAAACCTTGAGAACCACATCTTGAGAAGCCCCTGAAGGCCAGTCTAGATCTTGAAGAAGTGACAGGTGTTTACAGAGCTGCTCTGAAATTAGTCTTGCTTATCATCAGCAAGACGGAGATGGTGACTAGTTTTGACTTTGGCACACAGAAATTTATCTTTCTCCAGCTGTGAGGCAGTCCAAGTACTTTCGGTCATCACCACGAGGCCTTTGATGACACAATAAACTCCTAGAAGCAAATCTGTCAGCTCTGCATGGCCCAGTCACAGGTCCTGCTGGCTCCACAGAGGCTCTTTAATAATGGTTCAAATTAGCACAGAAGAGGGATGAGAGGAAAGCTGATCATGGAAAGGTAACGTCTCTAGCCACAGACCAAAGAAATCCTTTGAGGCAGCTGTCAGCCAGGCACCATTGCACACATTCATCTTCCTTGTTTTGCACCTTTCCATCACCTTCTTTTGGTTGATTATTTTTCTTCCTCTTGTAATTAATAATTTAGCTTTGTCACCACCCGCTCCCGGCTTGTCTCTAAGCCTTGGTTCCCCGAACGCTTGCGGTTACGCTTAAGCTTGGATAAGTCTTTGTCAAAGACTTCACCCGACCTTAATGCTGACACCAGGTCATCAAACTCCCCACTCTCTTCAGAGATGCTTCCAGCTTTTGCTTTCTTTTGTCGCCTCTCTTTTTCCCTCTGCTCTTTTAGCTGTGGAGAAAGACACAGAGCTGTAGGATTAGCTAACCGAGATGCCAGATCACTAGGTACACTGCCAAAAAGCAGCTAAGATGCATCAGTACAGTTTAGCGAAAAAAGGAGATCAGGCACTTAGCCACAAGGCCATCACCTGTGCCAAGAGCAACATGTGACCATGCTGGGCTTCCCTTCTTCTGTACAGGCAAGCAGAGAGCAGGAGAGATGAGGAATGAGTAGCATCGTATGTTTGCCTCACAAAGCACTACCACCCTGGAGCGAAGAGGACACATGGGATCTGTCTATGCTGCTGCTGTTTTGCACTAATTTTACAGTAGGATAGTGCCAGCAAAGTAGCTGTGCCAAATGACAGTCTACAAGTGATGCTGGCATAGGTAATTACACAGCTTCTGGGACCAGGCTTGCAGTGACCTTAGTGTAGCAGCACCTACTATGCCGACAGTACCTAACCTAGTGAGTTGAAAGTTAGTTTGGATGTGTCTATACAAACCACAGTCACTACTGTAGTCACAGCTTTGCGTTGGGGCATAGCTAGCTAAATTGACAGGCAGAAAGGCTGCAGCCCTGCAGAAGGAGAAAAAGAAGAAAGGAAAAATCCCAGAAAGCCACAAGCTAAACATACTGGAGAATGAAAATTGTGCGAGATATCAAAACATCAACAGAAACTCTATCCACCAAACAGCTCATGTTTGGATGGAGGCAGCATGTTGCACTGATGGGAAGAGGAAGGCACATTGCTTCGACTCTGGAAAGAGAAACTGGTTATAAACACAAAAAGCAATGAAACAGAACTGCTGATTTTACAAATCATTGGATAGGTCCACCTGTCAACGTGATGCCCTCCGTCTCCCTAGGGTAGCTCCGTGGAGCTCGGTTATCCCTCCCCACTGCTCAGCTCCAAGATTAGTAGAAATGGCAAGGGATGGATGTAGCTGTCAGGAAGCAGGTGACTTACTCTGCATGCTAGCCACATGTTGCAGGAAGACTCTTTCCATAAGCAAACTGCCACCTCTCTCATGGTGTATTAGGGTATGAAACCATCCTAGTGTTTTAACAACAGGCTCCTGCACTTTCCAGGCTGGCTGAGAGGAAACTTGAGCCTAAGTACTGGCATTTTATCCCTGTGTCCAACAGCAAGGCTGCTGGCATCCTGGCGTTTTACCTCTCTCCTCTTCTGAAAGGCACAAACTGGTGCTTTTGGCACAGCAAACATTTAAAGCAGCAACTCCCCCCAGCGAGGCCTCGGGCCATGGCGGCAGCTGGGGTTGAAGTGCTGGCAGGGGGGAATGAGGCAGGGAACTACTGAGCCATTCTCAGGCCTCAGGAAAGGCTGAGGTTAGAGGGGGAGGCTGGTTCACACAAACCCCTGGGGGGACACACGTCTGTGTCCCAGCAGCAAAATCAATGATGCACAAAAGCTCTCGCCACATCAGGGCCAGACACGGCCCCAGTAATCAAGGCATTAAGGCTGGCCAGAGAGAAATACTGCCAGTGCAGACTGCAGCAGGTGCCAGGGCATTTGCTGTGTCACCGTACGCTGTCAGGCGACAGGCACGCAGCAGATAATGATGGAGTCTGAGTGGAAGCTGACCAGCTGGCAGGACCGAGGGAGATCTGACTCCCAGAGCTTTTGCACAAAGCCTGCAGCCCAAAAGCAGAATAGTCTGGGACTGGGCAGGGGCAGCACCATCTTGCAAAGTGCTGGGGCAGAATAGGCAGGGCTAGATTTGGTATCTGAATCCAAAATAGGGTAATTTAGAAGACAAACTGTATGCCCTTGAGAGTGGACAGGACAGCCAGCAGGAAAAACATTATCATTTGTGAAGAGAACGATGCCAAAGAGAGGTGGCAGGGAGAAGGACATAAAACAGTGACAGTTACAGGACATGAGCATTGGGTCTCTCAACCTTCCTCTCTCGAGACATAAAAAGGCGATGGAAGGAAACACCTTCCTGTGCCCAGGTCCTCACCATGGCTTCCATGCGTGCCCTACGCTCCTCTTCTTCCTTTTTCTTCCTCATATTCTCCAAATCTTGCTTGGCCTCTGCAAATGACTGTAAGAAAGTGTCGAAGATGCCAAAAAATTCATCTGGCTGCATCTTGCCCTCGCTCTCTCCAAAATGCTTCAGTGCCTTGGCATACTATCAAGGGGGCAGAAAACACAAGAGTAATAATTAGGCAGGCAGTTTGGTGAAGACAGCGAGGAAAGCTTATGAGTAACCACAGATGTAATTCAATACCCTCTGAGCATTCATGCGGCAAGAGCAGAAACTACCCCCCACCCCGGCACCAGAGGTGCCTCTTCTTAAGGCAGGTGCCTCTGTCCCTGAAGAATCTGATCTGGATATCCTTTGGGCAACACGGGACAATGGTGCTGGAGAGTACTAGCTGTCCACTTATACACAAAAAACCATGTTCAGCACCTGAGGGTGATGGAGTAATTTCAGAGGATGACTGTCTGGCCACTTCTCAGCTGCAGCTGGGGAACAGCGGGGGCACGGAAGACAGTGAGCTAGCTGGGGAAACAACTAGTTTTAGTCCATCCTAACTACCAAACAAGTAGTTTTAGCCCATCCTTTCCCGTTCCACCTTGCCCTCAAATCCACTTTTAAAATGGCTAGAGTTAGAGGGCTTTTTTGCAATAACATTACAGTCTGTCCTCTCAGGAGCCTTTTGCCATGTCATCCATCACTCTGGAGTCCTCTGAGTCAGGGTGTCGCCTGGGAGAGAGGCGACCATGGACAGACGTGGCATGAGAGAGGGGCAAGGAAAGCAGCCAGGGCTCCCGGGCAGACTTAAAAGAGAGTGAATACATCACAAGTGGCTTTTATTTTAAAAGACAAATGTTGAGGCTGCAGGACACATGTGGAGGCAGCCAACTGGCAGGACTTCAGTCACAGGGCAGTCCTGATCAGGATATGGTAAATTCACAGCAACCCTGGCTCTTGGACATCAGTCCTGCAGTAGTTTTACTCTCTTCTTTGCTCTCTCACACTCACAAACATGCCTCTGTAATCACCAAAATGCACGCAAATGCACGCACGTATAGTCTGTCAACAGCATGTATGCACATGTCCACTAAGTCCTGTATAAGTGTACACATCCAAAAGCCGTATCATTGTCCAACCATCTTCACTCACAAACCCCTATCACAACAGGCAGCACCAGCAACACATTCCTGACAGCACTAGTGCCCTGATGCACAGCTCCTCTCGCATTCCCTGCTTGCACTTTAACACACCACCACTGAGAAGCAGAGCATCCTTACAGTCCTCAACGTTTACCAAACCAAACCCAGACTCTCCCAGGCTACATACTGCCCTTAAACCCTCTTGTGCGTGTATTCAGCTCACGCTAACACAGCCCAGCTTCCCTTTCCTTAGGTGGGTGCTCTTGCAGAAAGGAAAAGACAGTAAGAACCGTTCAGGCTCCTATCCCAAAGACAAAATGAGTTTGGAAGTAGGTCTTATAAACACCTCTGGCCCTGTACCAGGTAAAGCATAAACAATGTCTCCCAGTCAACTGCAGAGGGAAGAAATCTCCAAGGAAAGCAGCTTCCTTCTGGCACAGCCGGAGATATTCGGCATCTCCCCTCCTCTGCTTTCCCTGCCAGGCCCACAAAGCAGTTTGAAGCAATAGCTTCTTTTTTCTTTAAAAAGGCTGTGTTCTCAGCCAGAAACAAACAAAGAAACCCAAAGTATCTGGAAAAAAAAGAGTGTTGGAAGAAACGCAAGTTGCTTTGAGCTACTAAACATGGCAGGAGTTGAAGGAAGTACTACAGTAGACTTACAGAGGGACTTCAGAGTATGGAAACAGCAACAGATTACTTCTCTGTTTTAACTCCTTTTCTCTGAAACCTCTGAAGACACATACACACACGCATGCACACCTACTCCCTCTCCCCACCCCTCTCTGTATATATGTATTTTCTCTGTATATAATGTATGCATAGTCTGCTTAAATATTAGGAAAGTGCAGCAGTCTCACAGTAACCCACACTGACCAGCACCAGCTTTTCAGCAGAGAGAATACAGGCTGTCAATACCGCAGAGGGAGATGATGCATCTCCATGTGCTATATTTTCTTGGCTTGCCTGCTCCAGCATGCCAATCAGCCAGGGGAGTGGGACTGCCAGAGAAAGACTTCAGCACAGGCATTGTCACTGCTGCTTGAACACATAGAGCGCCTAAAGCTCATTGCTTACAGGAGATGTGCTACCTGGAATCTCCTCCCACTTAACTTGCGATTAACTCCTGTGAAAATTGAAAATAAGGCAAAAATTAAGAGCAGTGACTAGAGCTGCCAGCTAGAAGGAAGGCTTGTCCACCTCCTGTGAAGCCTGAAGTCCAGGGGCAGCCCAGAGGAGATGGCTATTTTATCTATTGATGCACCGCCTCTGCCCCCTGCATTCCTCCTTTGCACAGCAAAGGTGAGCGAGGGTGTACACAGGGCAGAGCTGGTTTGAGCCCATGAATGCCCGTAGGGGTTTCCTAGTCTTTTAGGTAGGCTGGGGGTTGAAAAGGAGGGGTCCTTGCCTGGGGCTCTTGGATCCTACATACATGGAATTCTCCATTAGAGGGTGGTGTTGTCTGCAAATGTTCTGTACATGGCCTATCATCGAACTACCAGCACCAGCTAGTTCTTGTCACACTGGCAGAGGAGCTTTTGCCACTGCCTCCCCACTGCCACTCAGAGAAGGAACAGTGTTGCTGTGCTGGAAAGACCCAACAGCCTGGGAGCCTTCCAGAGACACTCATGAGTATAAGGTGTTGTGGTCTCTAAGAAGCAGTGAGGAGGACAAATCCTGAGAACGGCCCGTCTTTGGTGCCCTGTAACACAGCTTAGCATGTCACAATCACTTACTGTAAAGCAGTGAAAGATGAAAAGCAAAAATCTGTGAGTTAGATGTACGAAAATAACTACAAAAGAGAAATCTGCAGTTCACTGAAGTAAATATTTTCCTTCTTTCTCTACCCCCTCTGGAAAAAAGCTGACTGAGCAGACGAAGGGAAGTCAGGAGATCCAGGCTCCGCTGCCAACTCTGCCCATGATGTGGCTTGGGAACTCATGCTCCCTCTCTGAGCCTTCCTTTCTCCATTCATTACAGAACAGAAAGTGTTGCCCCACTAATCTGATATAGGAAATGGCAAAAAATCAATTGTTCACAACTGTAGGGCACGACATCAGTTCAGTGCACTATTGTAAAGAGCGCCATGCTGTCTTTTCACTGTTTAAACTGCAACAGACCCTTCTGTTTTTATTACTACTTCTATTTCCCCATAGCTCTGGTTCTGTGATCACATGTGCTTTTTCAAAGCACCGGTGCTGGGACAAGGGGCAGCAAGCTGCTGGAGGCAGCCTCCCCAACCCTGGTATGAAGCTCAGGCTCCTACATGCCCACAGTGGCTAAAATCACACTGCCTGCCTTGCTCAGGGTGTAAGAGGTGGTATGGCATAGACCGAGGTGCTCTGGACCCCAGCCCTCTCTTCTGCTCTCCGCCACAGGATCTGTGTCACCCTGTACAAATCACTCGACTGCTCCATGGGCAGATTCCCTGCCAAACAGTACCAGCTCTCGTGCACAATTGTGAAATCTGTAACTAAGTCCTCCTGCACGCTGAATGCTTCCCAGAATTTTGTGACGTGCTGTAATATCGCGGAACAAGGGCTGAAACTTGCTTATTCCTGAAGTCATTTGGGGACAGATGACATGGGCAAAAGCAAGATGGAAAACTGTGTTTCAGCAGGTTTTCCACTGTAATACAGGATGGTATCTCTTTTTTTCATTCAAAAATTCATTTCCACACCATAAGGGCCCCCAAGCTCCATGATATAACAGGTCCACGAGCTCAGTGCCAGCTCTGCTTCCTCTGCCAAACTTTCCACTGAATTCATCTTTTTGCCAAAGCAAATCGTTTAGACAGTTGTTTATTTTAAAAAGCCATTTTAGCAAGGAGAGGGAAAGCGGGACAGCAGCACACACACTCTCTGCTGTGCTTGCCAGTGAAATGTTAAACAGTGGCAGAAGAGCTCTGGAAATGGCAGGAATGGAGCTCTATGAGGAGGAGGAAAAACAGCCATGATGATAAAAATTTCCTGCTGTTTGCGCTGTCTGCTATTGTGGGAGGAGCCAATGCACGAATGACTTATACCATGTAGCCATGCAACATGAACTGTCTTCCCCAGAGAAGTAATCTTGAGTTTGCCGTTACAAAGACTCCAATCCTGTACTGAGGCAGTTCAAATTAATGTCTGGTCTCTTTATGGGACAGATTCAGATCAGTCAATCTGGAAAGAGCCCGGCCAGTTTCAGACAGGGCTGGGCCCAGCTCTCCTTGCACCTAAATGCTCTTAAAGGATTCTCCCAGGAGTTCAACAGTGACTCTAGCAGCCCCAAAACCAAGATACGGGTGCTCTAAACATTTCTGGTATGTTAGATGCCAAGCTGCCCTGAAGCATCTGCAATTCTAAGTTACTGTACAACAGCTATGTAATTTATTTATCAAATGACTGTTTCTGACAACAGACTGTGGTGCCTGCTCATGCCCTTTGTAACACACCTCATCTTGACTTCTTCAGTCGCCATCCTGATCTGTTCCTTATTCATTAGCCCCAGTGGCTGACAGAAGATACCAGTCCCTGAAAATGAATGACTGAAGTGCACAGCCTGTAACTGGCACTTGGACTACAGTATTTCTGTGTGCTTCATAGCATTTTGCCATTAATGACTACTTTCTTAAATGGATTTTGGCTTTCACGGCCTTGCTGTTCTTCAAAACAGTTACTATATGCGCTAAGCTTATTAAATGCATGTGCAGAGTCTGAACTCCTTTCTCCATGATGATAAACACCCTGCTTGAGAGGAGCTGTCATGAGAAAGACTGGGGATGGACACTTTTCCTACCTGCCTCATCAGCCTTGCCCAGGCAGTGGCCTCCATTGTGCCTCTATAGAGAGGCTTAAGTTTGATATTCATCACAGGAATGGCAATAGCTGACTAAGCAGACTTTGTTCTTCTAGGAAGATCCAAAACATTTTAAAAACAGGTTTGTTTGTTAGAAACCAATCACTAAGTAGAACAGTTATGAAGCGGTCTAGCAAGCTAAGTTCATTTATGTATGTTGTAAAGCTTCGTACAGGGCAAACGTCACCTTTTTCAAGTAGGAAAATAAAATTCATACAATGGGAGGTCACTGTGCCTCTGCCTGAGCATTTTCATTGCTTCCCCACAGGAAACACAGGGAAAAATTTTCACAAACAAAATTCAACCCCATTCTGTTCTTTCTGATGTAAAAAAGCCATATTTTCATCTGTTCAAACACGTAAAAACTGTTGAAGGATTCCAGGGCAGAATTTTACTTTCTCCTGCCCCCACCTTCCAGTTTATAGAAAATGGCAGAAAACATTATCCCTTGATCTAATCTATATATTCCCTTATAAAGTGGTATTGAAAGTGAGAAAAACACAAAAAGAACAAGAACCAGCTGTGCTAGGGAGCCTGTTTAAAGAGTTGATCTAAGTTTTCAATCAGTTCTTAACCAAGCCATCTGTTTACTGCATGAAGATAAGTACAGTTACAAGGCTTCCTCTGCAAACATGGATGCCTGCATCTGACAACCTGGCCCTTTAAATTTAAAATATCACTTCCTCCCCATGGCCACTAACTGTAAATGGTCCTGTTTAAGCAAAAAGGCCAAAAAAATTACTGCATGAGATTGTGAAAAATATCCTCTACAGAGGTCAGCACCACACCTTGGTAATGGATTGTTTCCATAACTCAAAGGAATAAAGAAATGACTTTTGATAATACTAAAGACATTTAAGAAAAATAAAAAACTTCCCAGGTTTGAAAAGATAATTTGTATTGTTTTAATTCCCAGCTGAGGAAACATGGCTCTGATTAACTCATGGCAATCAATTAGCCACATCTATATTTAGAAGGATATCCAACTCCAGCTGTTAAAACTAGGGCTTCATTATTATTAAGAAATCTGTGAACCAGACCAATTCTTCCTGGGCTCATTAGGATATTTTTAAAAGTCCTCCCTCTCCTGCTACCTTTTTTTTAATTTGATTTGCTTTGCTTTGAGAAATCAAAAAAGAACAGGAAAATCAGATGTCTTGGTCCCTCTCTTCCTTTAATTGGCTAGTTATAGTAGGTTTCCATGGTAAGAAAAAAGCTTGTGATTCAACAAACACAGAGAGCCCACTGGGGTTGGAAGATGTTATAGGCTTTACAAAGCACATCTGGTTTGTTGAAAATTTCCAGCTTTCTTTTTCCTTTTTTTTTCTTTTTTTTTCTTTTTTAAGAAAAAAGAGGAAGAAGAGAGGGGAAAAATAATCTGAGGCAAACATGAGAAATAGCTCAGCATTGGTAAGGACAGACAGTTCCCTTTTAGGACTCCAAAACCAGCTTTTTGCCAGTGGAAGAACCAAAGCCATAGGTTGAGCAGAATTTGGAATGGTGTGTGTTCAAACATAGTGAGGGTGTGTGAGGAGAAGGTAGAGAAATGTTTCCTAAGCATGTTATAGTCATTAAAATAAAACATCTCTTTATGTCGAGTGTTTTGTGTTGGGTATGTCTAAAAAAACCATGCAACAACTTCCAGACATATTGGTCCGTCTGTAGGGAGATTCCCTGGTTATTCTTAAAGCAAAAGAACCAGCATTTTTCCTGCAAGTGCCTGATCAAGAAAAGTTGCATTGCTATGCTGGAGATGTACCACTTCCTGGTTTTTAACCCCTGACTGACCTTGTGAAGAATCTGCATTGGGCTTTTGTGCCAAAAGAAAGGTCCACCACCATCTATAACATCAAACCAAAAGCGGGTAGTCTAAGCCAAGGACAGAGAGAATTTGCTTCCAGAAATGTGCACCTAACTATAACGAAGTTGAAAAATTTACAGAAGCCCACAAACCATAGAAAATTGAGCTTTTCTCAGTAAATTTAGTGGAGGCACGGAATGTAAAATACTGTTTTTGTGATTATGAAGCCAGTATGGTGTGAACATGACTATGTTGGAAGCAGCTTGAATCTTCTCAAGCAACATGACAACAATGAAAAAATAAGGCACATTACTCTCCACAAAATTTCTTTACAACATTAAGAAGTGTTAGACTGCTCAGCTTTGCCTTCAGAGTGCTGTAATATCTACTGCCCCACTGGCATTTGCCAGAGCAGCTAGCTGTAGCTGACAGCCAGTAGCTTCTCGTGTTTGCAGCTGCCAGTCAGTATTACCAACATTATCTTCTGTAATTTTGAATTACAGAATGACATTACTGTGGAGCGACTAGATGAGAGAGGAGTCTTACTGTTCAGATCCTCAGAGTGTATTTGTTTATCCTTCAAAATCTAAGGCCTACCAATCCAATGGCACAGGTTTCATTAATAATGCAATAGGTCCCTTAAAGCTAAAAGGACTGACAGCAGTGATGGAAACAATTCAATCCAAAAGAAATAACGCATTTGCTTCATAAAGCCAAGCACTTTAAACATGCCAGCCAACAAGGGCAGATTTGCCATTACATATCGTTTACTTTAGAACTTGCTCTTCTCTAAACATTTTCATATGCTTATGATCTTTTCATATAAATTCTTCCTCATTCAGCTAAGAGACAGAGGGATTAGTGCCAGATTCCAATCATCAGCAAAGAACAAGCACCTCCTTAGTTGTACAAATCTGGTAATGGAGATGCAGACAGTGAAAGGACAAAATGATCACAGCAGCACCTGAAGAGTAACACACACATGGTGCTGGCTGTGTAAGAAGGATCCAAGAATGTTGGACAAACCACACATGTTTGAGATTTCTACCCTTGCAATGAAATACAAGCCGTAACAGAGAAGCATAAGTGGAAAAGATCAAGTATTCAGGGTTACCAAACTACCAAGAGGTACATTTTCAAAGGAAAGAAATGAAGCACAAATGTCCCCAGCTGAATGAGCAGAGTGGGATGAAGTCAGAAGAAGAAGGTAAAAGATATGAGGTCACTATCACTGATCGCCAAAGGACCTCTTTTTGAGAGATTGCTTGAAAGACAGTACCTTCAACATCACAGCACGGTGTGGTATTCTGGTACAGGCATTGCCATCGCAATTCTATGCCACACATGGATAATGTTAAGGAAGATTAGCAAGAAGTGGGCAAGAGCATTGAACCTTCTTTTAATCCTAAAATATACTATAAATGGCTATAGACTGGATTAGAAAAAGTAAGAAACTTCAGCCTAAACTACTTTCAGTATTTATTATAGTTTTCACTATAGTCCCAGCATCTGAAATTGCTGCTTTCATTTTGATTCAGGCTTTTGACTGAGCCAGTGAAACCCCAAATACTTCAAAAGACACTCTTACCTTGTCTCTAGCCTCATTGAGAAGGTCTTCTAACTCCGAGAAGCTGAAACTGGCCACAGTGATGAAATCGCTCATGACAGGAACGAACCTGTCCCCTGATTCCCGCATACGTCTCTTCTGATAATCCAGTTCCTGAAAGAGAAGAAGTAAGAGATACAGACAGGCAAGCATCAAAGATTCCTCACTGACAAGGAAGGGAGCAGGGAAGCCCATCTATTTCACTCAGTGCAGAGCATGCTCTGCTCCCACTCCTCACGTATTCATCCAGAGCTGTAACTCAGAAACCACTTTCTCACTAAGTCAAAGGTCTTGCCTTTTCAGCATGAGAGGGAAGGTTAAGGTGGGATGAAGGAAGGTCTTAGTTACAGTTCCCTTTATCCTCAATCAACAACCACTCCCAAGAAAGCCATCAACATGTTGAATTTCTAAGGCAACTTTATAAATTTAAGCATCAAGTACATGAAATGCTGCATTTTTTTTCCTATGCAAAATGACAAATAATAGAAAACTCGGATTGTATAGCAAGTGAATTTGAAACTTTTAATAGTGCGTTTCCCTCCATCTTCTCTTCCCATGGTGACTCAAAAGGCTGTACACTTGGGGGAATGTGTACATGTGTGAATAATCTATATAGTTCCTAGGTCTGGATCTCCCCTTTAGTTCTCTGAAAAGCACTAGGTGGGCTGCAAAAAGACATCAAAATTGGTTCTTCCCCTGAAGAACAAGCAGAAAGATGTCAGGTGCAACATTTGCTAGCACCCTGCTAACCAATAAGCATTAGCTTGGATGTCATAAAAGTCACAGAGTTATAAACTGGGGCTATTGCAATAAGAATATTTATGGGGGGGGGGGGGGGAAAGACACAAAACCAGAGGAAACTAAGCTCTATTTGTCCGCTACCTACAGAAAGGAAAAAAAAAAATTGTAAGATTTTTTCTTTCGGGCTTAAGTTTTTTAGTTTTAAGCCAAGATTATCCATGATATCTCTTTCCTTACTCTATTCACCATGCTTGTGGCACGGAAAGAGCTACAGAGCTCCTCAAAATGACTAAGTTATAGTAAGACTGGCAGTCTCCCACGTCTGTGCTTGGCTTGTGTGCTGATGATAGTCTCATGGGAACAACAAAATCGTAATCTGGGCCTCCTCATCTTTATTCTCAGCTGAATAATCAGTGGGAATGATAAAGCCTTACTTTCTCTGTAGGGAAAGCAGCATGAAACAGCAGGTCAAGTTACAATCTGACCCTCTGTTCCCTTTAGAAAAAAAGCATTTTTGTGCTGGCTGTAACTCCAGCTACATGCATGTTTGGTGCTCTCTGTTACTGGTCACCAAAATACTGGTTCACAGAGCCAAATGGGTAGATTTATAAGCATCAATACTGAGAAACTCCTTGGGATTTGCTCCACAGTGCTGCTGAATGCAAAGAATTACTTTGGCCATCAACAATCTAAAATCAGATGTGATATATCTTCTGGTCTGATGTGAGTTGGAAAGAAAAGGTAACCACTACAAGGAAAGACCACAAGGCAGAAAAGGGGCAGCAAAAGCAATGAGCAGGTGGCTGGAGAAAAGTCCACACTAAAGAAATGCTACTTCCCCTTCTTTATATTACATCCTCTTCTCCACTGGTTTTCCTAACATATCACAAAGTATAGTCCCAGGAGCACTACTCAGTTACATCACTTTGCAGTGAATTGTCTCTATGTTACTATCACTTTGAATTGGACCTTACAAGCACAGGAAATGTCACTTCACATGCTTCTTAGAATTACGCATATTTTTTTCAGCCACTCTTTCCCATTCTAATTTTTAAGCTAATTTTAGCTGAAAGTTGTTCTAATCCCTCCTCCCCCACCTCCCCAAGCAGATGAGTATAACAGTTCTGTCATCTTACTCACTGTTGAAAGCTATGGCATTTGGGACTGTTACTGGAGACCAATGTTTTTCAAAGTAAAATTAAGATTAGGTGGTCTGCCCCTCAATTTCAAATTCAGTCCTTCCCTGCAGAATAATTCTTCCAAAATAAAAAAAAAAAAAATCACATGAGTAACCAGCAAGACTATGTAATCAGACTGCGAGTGATGCCAGAGAGTAAGAAACTCCTCAGTATCTTCTAGAAATGGTCTATACCAGTCATAACAGCACAATAGCAGAAGCTAGCACTGCCCCTGGTGGGCTGGGCTGCTGGTTCTCTAGAGAGATGAAATGATTCGGCCATGGCAGTGATTTCTCAAGCAGTGGTTGCGATCTCCTTGCTGTGTGAGAGAAGGGCTCTGCTGACAGAATTCAATTCCTGATTTGGAGAGGACCAGGAACTACTTAGCTGTCCTTCTGGGAGCATACTACACAAAGGCAACAGCTGCATGAATGTCTTCACGAAGGAATATGTCTTATTTTTACAAAGAAGCTGTAAGTCCAGGAAGGCAAAGGGTTAGTAATACCTTTAAGAACATCTGACTGTGAAACTATTTTTAACTTTCTATTCTTAAGGGGCCTTGAAGAAACTTCTCAGTCACTGGAGCCAAGGCTGTGGTGAGAACACACTGGAATGGAATCAAGAATCACACCTTCCCCTCCTCCCCCTTCCACCTGACAGTGATCTTCTATTGTTGCTATAGTGCTGCTTTTTACATGCCAGAAAACCACGAATTGAGCAAGCAAACTGGGAGGTGCTGGCAGCCCCAGATGAAAAATACTATGGCAGGAAAAAGGCTGAGGAGGGAAGATGGTGACTGAATGGGATGGAGACGTTGCCCATAGAACCCATGTATGGGAAAGAGAAGAAAAATTGTCTGTAACGGCAAAAGGACAAATAATTTGATCACAGAAAGCAAAACAGAAGTAGGTACTCACATTTCAATGGGGGGAATTGCCTATCCCAAGCAAAACTGGGCCTCTCTTCATGTCATGAACTCCATGTCAGCCTTCCCTTTACAGGTGCTTTTAAATCCCCAACACTGCACTCCATGTTTGCAGCAGTATTGTCTTCCTATTGCTGCATTCTCCCTTACCCAACAATCCAGAAATAAGGCTTGGAAAGTTTGTTTTTTCACAGGAGGATCACTGGCTAATTACATAATGAACATGTTGGAGATAGCCAGACAGCCTGGGGCTTGCTGACAGGACAAAGATCCCTTCCTCTACCCCCAGAGTCAAACCAAAATCAGGCCAGGTGAAAGGAAAACAAAGTAATCACTGTCTCATAGTGGATGGCAAGGACCGGAGCGTCTGTGTTAGTTCCTTGTAGATAGGTAATCATTGCACAGAAACCACACAATGTGATTCCCAACAACCGGTCCCTTTGCCAGCAGTCCCAGTGCAGAATACTCCCCACCTGGAATGCTCCACTAGCATTAAACTGTCAGGAATTGAAAAAGACAGGTGAAACATCCTGAATCATAGAATCATAGAATGGTTTGGGTTGGAAGGGACCTTAAAGATCATCTAGTTCCAACCCCCCTGCCATGGGCACAGACACCTTCTACTAGACCAGGTTGCTCAAAGCCCCATCCAACCTGGCCTTCAACACTTCCAGGGTTGGGGCATCCACAACTTCTCTGCGCAACCTGTTCCAGTGCCTCACCACCCTCATGGTGAAGAATTTCTTCCTAATATCTAATCTAAATCTACCCTCTTTCAGTTTAAAGCCATTACCCCTTGTCCTATCATACAGGCCCTTGTAAAAAGTCCCTCTCCAGCTTTCTTGTAGGCCCCCTTCAGGTACTGGAAGGCTCCCGGAGCCTACTCTTCTCCAGGCTGAACAACCCCAACTCTCTCAGCCTGTCTTCACAGGAGAGGTTCTCCAGCCCTCTGATCATCTTCATGGCCCTTCTCTGGACTGCTCCAACAGGTCCATGTCCTTCTTATGTTGGGGGGCCCAGAGCTGAACGCAGTGCTCCAGATGGGGTCCCACGAGAGCGGAGTAGAGGGGGAGAATCACCTCCCTTGACCTGCTGGTCACGCTCCTTTTGATGAGGCCCAGGATACAGTTGGCTTTCTGGGCTGCAAGTGAGCGCTGCAAGCTCATGTTGAGCTTCTCGTCAACCAACGCCCCCAAGTCCTTCTCCTCGGGGAGAAGACAGAAGGACACTGAAAAGCGTGGCTAATAAAACCCTGTTTGAAAGGGCAAACTACAGCTAAACATGGCAGGGACCTTCCTGAGTTCCAAAGACCTCTGCCTTGTCTCTCAGCACTACCCTTGCCTTAGTATATCCAACAGTCAAGCGATGCCAGCACCAGAACGAAGAATTTTGTTCCTATATTTGCAGGAAAAGAAAATTATGGTCTTAGGGACAGAATATGTTTATCTGTGCAGATGATGGGACATATTAAGGGACAGAGACAATAGAGTGACGTTAGCTTTTAATCTTTACTTATGCAACTGCTGTGCAAACACTAACTTGATGTTCCTCATGTCAGCCCTTGTGAGAGGTAGGTATTTATAGCTGTCATTTCACAGAGGAGGCAAACTCATGGAGTTGTTTAAAGCCACACACATATGTCAATGGCATAAGCAAGATGCAAATATGAGAGTTCCTACCTCCTGCCACCAAACACAGTGTCCCGCCTTGTGCTCTCCTGCCTCAGGAAGGCTGGAATCTTTCCCCAGGAACAAAACCAACACGTTAACTAAAGGAGGCTTCCAGGCAGGGGAACCACAGCTGACACACAAAGTTGTGACTCCAGGGAGCATTTAGGCCCATTCCTCATCTTTAACTCATAATTCAGTACACACAACTGCATCAATGCACCGTTTGTACTGTTCTCCGTTGAGATGGAAGGCTCTGCACTACCTAAGTACAAATTGAATGCAGGTAACCTAAGTCCAGCTTAAAAGGCTTTCATTAATAGCAGGAAAAAACACCATTGTTGCTTTGCTTGCTAGTTCAGCTCCCTCATCTTTAACTAGTCTATCTTTTCCTTTGCCTTTCCAAGGAGTGCTTAGGATAGGTTAGAGCTGCATATAACAGTGCACTATCTGTTTACTACTACTCCAAGAGCCATGCAAAACACTTGCTCAGCAGCCAGCCATCCCTCAGTAAGAAAGAGAAAGAATTTTATTTCTTCTTTCAGTGCATGCCATTTGTCAAACTGTCCTATTACTTTACAGGCTGAGACCAAACAAGCTTTTCATTAGGCTTAAGTCTGCTAAGATCATCATCAGGAGCTCCACATGAGAAGCTTTTATTTGTTTTTTCTTGGTTAATACATCCTAGAACAGAATGGAAAGGAACAGAAAAAGAAAGCCCACTTTCTCTTATCATAAAATATATAGTGCCCCTAATTCTGAGTGAGATATTTTAAGTATGGTGCTTTGGAAACCCTCAGATACTTACAGCTTCAACAGCTTTCAATCCGGTCTTTATGTTGTTGACTTCCTTCTCCAGCTCTACCAGGCTGCACAGGAGACAGACACAGAACAGATAAAACAAAAAGAGCAGTGTTACAGAGGAATACAGGAACTGTGCAGCAGAACAGACCATTGGCCCATCAAGTGTGGTATCCGGCCTCTGGCACCAGCCATGTCAGATGATTAGAAATGCTCTGTGCTGCTTTTTGTATGAGATGTAAGATGAAGCAGACCCTGCTCGCCTGTGGTCACGCTGAAGATAGGGATTTTCCTGGGAAGAAGAGGTGGGTTGCCCTCAGAACATCTGCCCTGTGAGCTGAGCCTGACCCTCCAGCAAGAAGTGTGTGCCACTTGCCACAAGAAGTGTGGCCAGCTTGCAATAATCTACTGACACATAAGCAAGGACACAAGCTTTGGCACACACATTACTGTGGTCTCAGATTATCTCTACACATGATTCTTGAACCACTTAACTACTAAATTCCATTAGCAGCACATTTACATCTGATTTTTCTCTTCCTCACAGTCCAAACATTGTTTTTTCCATCTGCATTTCTACCATATGGTAGTCCTTGCAAACTTACTTTGTAACTGAGCATATGACCCTATTGTTAATGTTAATACATGCTTCCCTAGACACAAGTCATGTACTGAATCTCTGCTCATCATACACAAACAGGAGGGTTTTTTTCTAAGACTTCTATGAAAAAATGACTTTTCATTTCCAGGTAACTAGTTAGTACCTATTTGTGAGTCAGCAGGCATCTCCTCCAAGTATTTGGTGAATAGTAGTTTACATCTTGAAAACACCACTAAAGCCTTAAGAAATGCCTTTAAGTGTGAACCTACATTTATTTTTTACTTGTCTCTAATTAGCTGGAGTAGCTTCCTATACAAAAATCATGGCTGAACAAATAGTATGCAAAGTTATTTTTAAGCAGTGCTTTGGAAAGAAAAAAATATCATTGAAATTTGTGCAGGAAATACGATGCTTTCCACATTTCTGTGCAAGACTGATTTGTGCAGAAGTTTGCATGATCTTCCTGAAAAGGGCTTACTATAGCCTCTGTGCCTAATTGACTCTGCCTTAGAAACAAACCTTCAACTATCCAGAAAATATAGCACGCGACTTACTTAGGTGAACAACCATAGAATATGGTGAGTGAATTACAAACAACAACCAGTCTAGTTACAATGCCTGATTCAGAAATAAAGCAGATACAGGGATATCTGAGTAAAGCTGTCAATTTAGTTATCTACAAATGTTTTTGGACTAAAATTCTCTGTTGATGTACATCTGAATAACATCAAGGATGTAAGCAAAGGCATTTCAGCTGAAAGGCTGGCCATGAGTCTAGAAGATAGCAATGAAAAAAATGATGATCAATAACAGAAATCACTGGGAACTCCAGCTTTAGGAACAAGCAATAGCACTGGACTTACTTGACTTTTGCTGCTTCTGGAAGGTGCTGCAACTCAGACTGAATATCTAGGATATCTGGATAATTCTTTTCAAAGATCATAATTAAGTAGTGCAACAGTGTAATGTTCCTAAAAAAAAAAAAGAAGGGAGAAATCAGAAGGAAGATGGTGGTGAGAAGGAAAAGGATGGTGGGAGGATTGTGACAATTCAGTGAAAAATATTTAGGTAGGAAATATGCTTGAATGAACAAAACAAACAATGTATCAGCAGTTTAGCAGCTCTGCTACTGAAAGAAAAGTATCACAGACTGAAATGAATTAGCCCTTTATGAACCATCCTTCCTAAAACCTCAAGCAATATATTGTGCTTTGATTTATTCTGGAAGCACCAGCATGCTTCCATCCATCTGTGTGGATGGTGTAACAGAAAAGAAAATTGTGTAACACTGTATACCATTTGACCCCAGATACTTCCGAGAATAAACAACCAATAGTACTGAAGTGACATTAACTCATAGGGAGAAGTAAGTTGTTCTGAGAGGCAATGTGGAAAAAAACCTAAGAGTTAACTAAGAAGAGGAAAAGGTTCTTGAAGATTGAAGCAGCTGCAAAGGAAAATCCTATAGTAATGAAACAGTTATACTTACGAGTAGTGGTCAGGCTCACTACTACAAAAGAAATGGCACCTCAAGTAAGAGTGGATAGAAATGAGACGTACGAAACATGCAGGAGAAGGTTTAAGAAAATTTGTGAAGTAAATTATGAATTTTGCATCAGTGAATTTTGCATGTAGAGAGAACAGCCAGCCATAACAGCTACTTGAGGTGGGTGTTATGTGGTTAACTGACAGGCAAGAGAGCAGATGACCACTGCTTCACACAGACTAGAGCCTGAGAGCCAGGAACTGGTGAGAGAACAGAATCTGCACAGGACATTTAATATATGGAAAATCAAGCCAAGCTACATTAAGGTAAAAAAATGTTCAACACTAGCTACACAAGTGTTAGCCTTGGAATACGGAAAGGACATCGTGGTAGTCAAAACAGAACTCTGTTAGTTCAAACTCTATTAGGTAGGGATGAATTTCCTATGGCTTCTTATGCCATTATTCATTCTGTCACAGCCTGAAGTCATTTCACCACAACTGTGGTCTCAGCAGGTCTCACAAGTCAAGGAAGGTGTGAGGTGGTAAGAACCAATATAGGAGAGTTCCAAGGAAAACCTTAGTGCTGCTGGAGCCCAAAAGTGGTATTCTCTCCCCAGTCACAGACTGATTAATTTCCAGAACGAGTATGAGGATGTGGGGCAAAACATGGGGTAGCACTATAAAGACCTGCAGCCCATGTCCATAAATAGTAAGCTCCACCTTCCCAAAACCAGCTATTTTCCTTAACTGCTTTCGACACAACCATGCTCAGTCTCTCTGAGCTATGTCTTGTGGTTCCATTACTAGTGTAGGTAGAGAGCCAGTTTATGACAGTCCTGCATCAGAAACATACGCCATGTTTCAAAGGAGACATAAAACTGTGGTCAGAGTTTTTTGTTTTCTTTTTTGCAAAACCATGGCTGTAAAACTTTGGTATAAAGGGCAAATTCCATAGAAATCCTCCTCCCCTCCAAACTTATTTCAGTTATTTGTGAAATACTACATTTTGTCATCTTTGCATAGTGTGGCAGAAACACAATCCAACAACAGATGTTCACTATCCAAAGAAACAGCAGAATTTGAGTGCTATGTTAATAGCTGGTCTTAACTGCTGCAGGATCTTTTAGAGTGAAAAGCACTACTTAAATGCCAAATAAGACATTATTTTAAATGGTCTACAGAGCTAAAAACAAACAAAAAATACTTTCATTACTATGATAAAAGAGGCAGCAGCGCAGTAGCTAACTCATTTACAGCCTTCTAGCCTACCTGTCTATGCTGGATTTTGTGTCTGCAATTTTGTTCAGGCTGGAGACTTTGAAGCCATATGCACTGCCCCTTTGGCCCTTGTTCATATAATTCCCAAAGGCCAGAACTACCTCCAGGAGTTGCCTCAAACGCTTGCTTCGGATGAGTTCTTTGGATGCCAGAAGAATAGCTTGAACAGAGAAAAAAAATGAACAGGTTATTGCACAGTGGCTGTTTTTAACATGCTTGGGCCCATGATTTGAAGTACCCTAAAATGCCTATCTGACTACTGCCCAGCAAATGCTGCAACACAGTCTGTGTGTGTACTGTCTTTCCCACACCCACATGCCCAGAACCAGGACAACTGGAAGGAAGATGCACTACATCTAGCCTGCAGGATTCTCCTCTGAACCCAGGAGCAAGGCTGTTCTCCTAGACCTCACACTCTAAAAACATAGCGACAACAGGGGGAGGACTTAAGCTCATCTGAAAATGCAGAGTAGAATACACTCACCTCTTCTCTGTGATAACTATGTATGTGGCACAGAAGCCATATACCCCCCCTCCTTGTAAGTTACACATTCCCAGAATACCACCATCCTGAGGCATTTATTCTAACTGCCCCATGGAGAGGGGAGGTGCAAGGACTTGGGGGTGAGAAGGGAAGGCTGACCTGCACAGAAAGGCCATGCAAGCTTTTGGCAGCTCAGCACAGCCTGGTAGCACACTGTTGCATCTGTCAGGTCATATTCACAGTTTAACAATCACGATACTGACTTTATTAAGTCGACAGGTGCAAGAAGAGTGTCAGACAGAATTAATTTCTTAGCACATGACACCCCTTGGACTCACTGGCTCTACAACCATAGCACGCATGTAACAGCATCTCCTTTGAAGACAAGCCTCTCTTGACCTTCCCAGCCCCTTTACCCAACTCTTAGCAAAAGCTTTAACCATACCTTCCACTTTTGGCTTTGCTTCTGCCAGCCTCTCTGGAAACTTCTTCTTAAAGAATAATGCTTGCAGCCGCTGCTGATAGTGGTCAATCCTGCATGAAGGGTAGAGGAAAGCCAACACTGAACTGGAACTGTATTTTGAAGCCCAGGGCCAGTATGGTCCCTACATAATCTAATGGTTGGATGTTGAGTCCCACAAGGCCTATGCATGGGATTATGGACATAGTTCAAACATCTAACACTACATAACCAACCTTGTTATGAAAATGAAGGACCTCAAGGCATGTTTTGATCACAGCTGAAAAGGAGCAGGAATAATTCCCATTACTCTCAAAATACGAGTGGCATGGGAGATGCCAGCTGCATCTCAATTAGCAGAACAAGATCTTAATCCTGATTGGGGGTGTGGCAAAGATGGAACAAGAAAGAAGGTCAGATGATGATGAGATGGGATAGCTGAATGGAAAAAGGGATCTATATGAAATCCTGACCCCTGACAACACTACGTCTGATAGTTGGATCTGAATTCCTTTTTGTGTGAACAAGTTTAGTCAGAGGAGGCAGATTTCTGCTTGTCATCAGGGGACTGGTCCTTAAATGACAGCATGGAGAGTGCTTATCGTCAATAAAAAGTTCGTGTAATGAACGGAAACATTTGTAACATTTGTGGGCTTCTGGCAAATGCAGGGCATAATGCACAATCTCTTGCACATTCCCCCTCAGTGCCAGATGATCCATTTTCAATAACAATTACAGCTGCTTCCAAGAAGCCCTCGGTGCACTTTCCCATAATGTATCAAACAGACCTGCTCATTTCAAAGAGGAAACGATCCGCTCGGGCCATGCGCTCAATTTCATGTTTATGCTCCTCCAACAGGTCGGTATCGCTCTTTTCAGGAACAAACTTCAGCAGCTAGAGTGGCAGACACAAACCAAACACCAAGATGAGAGATCCAGGGAGAAGGAGAGAGGGACAGAGAGGCACAAACAAACCCTGATTGAGAGAGAGAGGGGCCTCAGATTTCTTTGCTACCATGGGGAAAAATTACATTGACTCAGATATGTGACCGTAACTTCAAAAAAGTGCAGCTGTGGCTACAAAACTGACCTTTTATAAACCTTTGCTTGCTGTTCCGTCTTTATCCCTCACTGACCCCATTACATTAATTTTTAATTCTATGGGGAATTTCCCATTTCTAAATCCTAAAGGCCAAGTGCTACTGCAAGTTACCCAAGGGGAAGTACAGAGGGAACTTTGATTCCTACAGCATTACTTCGAGTTTAGATTGGTGCAAACAAGAGCAGGATGTGTCCCACTCAGTGTGAAGTACCCGTCGTGCCTATCCTAGGGTGCACACAAAGCCTCATCTATCTCTCTCTTGGGTCTGCCCTATTCTGGTGAAACAATAAACAATAACCAAGTGACTGGATATGTGTCTGACACTGGCTGCTATTCATATGCTGACCTTAAAAGCTCGTAATTTGACAGATTTTTGACATATCTGGTGGTAGTAGTGCTATAGTATGATTATAAATAAGACCAAGCACACAGCCTCAGTGCACACCCACAAAAACCACTCACAAGGCATATCAAGTACTTTGCTTTTTACCAGATTTTAATATTTTGTTCCACTCCCCAAAAATGTGATATTCAAAGGTGTAGAGCATCAGAAGCTTGCAGTGACTTCTAGAGCAGCTGTGAGCATTCAGATAACCTGACCAGTAGGCTATAAATTTCCAAAATGGAAAAGCTTTTTGTACATGATTAAATACTGTGACTGCACACAAAGAAGGAATCACATTTGTCAGGCAGTTCAGAATGATAACATTTTGCGCACTCTTAAGGAACTTTATCACATGCATCTTTGGTCGAAGCATCATCTTCCACCCTCTATAAATGGGGGAAATTGGGCAATGGTAGTTTAATTGTGGGGTTTTTTCCCCACAAGCTACTCAGTGAAACAACTGCAGAGGACAGCAGTCCCTGACTCCCTTTCTAACCATTCTAGTTAGAATGTGAGATCCCTTCTAGTCCCCGCTCTAACCACTGACCTACATGGCCTGGTTCATGGCATTTCTTCCCCCCATCCCGCAAAAAAAAATAATCTTCAGACAGAGAAGGGAGATTAAGAAAAAGAAAAGAAAAAAGAAAAGAAGAAGAAGAACAATAAATTCATCAGCAGTCTAAAAAAGAGTTGGGAAAAATTACGAGAAAGTCACAAGTGAAAAGAGAGGACATGAAAGGAAACCTCATACCAACTGTAATCATGCATATTTTGCATCAAGAAGAAAAAACTATTATGAAATCAACCTGATACAAAGAGTTACATGAGGGAGGTATATCTGACAACATTGGGAAAAATACTTTTTCTCATGCCCCCATGCGCAGCTCCACTGACATGATAGGGCCAAGTTCAGGTCTGTAGACATACCAGCAGAGCCAATATATATATCCGCTTACTTTAGGTAAAAAAAAGGCAGTGAAGGAGTTAAAATATATCTGACTGTAATCTTTCTCACCTGCTCAAGCATATCTTTCGCCAGGTCTTCTTGTTCATCCATCTTCAAGATTGCTTGTCTGATTTCTTCATTAGACAGCTTCAGCCTTTCAACAGTATCAACATTGTACCATTAGTGCAAAGCTTAAGTGACTGACAATTCAGAAAGTAGGAAGCCTGAAAATCTGCACTAAAAAGGCACAGAAGAACCATGGGAAGCTCTGCTATGAAGCTGCTATTCTATTCAGTAAGATGAATGAATCAGTTCCAAAGGCAGAGATTTTCTAGATCATATATTTTTATCCTCTTCAGCTAATCAAAACACACATCAAAAATCAGATGGTGATTAAGAACAATCAGGTCTTCATAGATCAAAAGTGCTTCCAACTTTCCCCATATCAGATACCTCCCTCATCAAGTTCTTTTGCTATAAAACCCCTCAAATCCATGTGACTTGTAAGTGATTGTGAGCCCATGTAACACCCCAGCTTGTGAATATTAAAGGATCTCCCAGAGTAATACGTAATAAGACTGATCTTTCCCATACAGATCTGAGAAAAAGGTTTCTGCTAAGACGACTGGTTATGCTAGGTAAGTTCACTCTGTCAGCAGTCACAGCTGAAGAAGGAATTGACAGCATTTAATATCCAATATGAAACAAGCTCTGAAAACAAGAGCTTATTAATACTATCTGAGGTATTAAAATAACAGTCTCCTTCCCACCTACTCCTGGTCCATCTGTGTGCAATGAGTAGGGGTCATCAGTTATAACAAAACACAGAATCAATAAAAAAAACCCTCACAGTGTCCACTTGAAATCCAGGGCAGACCAGGAGGAGTCAAAATCTGTGATTATTGAGAGGTTGTTTGATAGATTACATTAAATGAACTTGGTGGTTCTCAGTGCAGATGTCAACGAACAAATGCACAAGTGACAAATTCTACCCCACCACCCCCAACCCATGACACCCTCATCAGTCATTTCAGGAGAGTAGGGGAGGACCAAATGAACCATAAAGGAAAGGCTATCCACAAGAAAATCTCAATTTTGGGACTGAAACAGGAAAGTGTGAAAAGAAATATTTGAGGAGTGAAGTCTGCAGTCTCCATGGACCTTCTACAATCAATATAATTAATTAAGAGCAGAATGAGAAAACACAAATAAAAATGAGACACAGGCTGATGCATGAGGCAGAATGTTTTTGTCTTCAGTGCTAAGAAATTCCATGTTGAAATTTCACATTGCTATTGCCATTTGGATAAAATCATATTTCTGGAACTAGGTAAAAGCAAAAGAAAGAGGTTTATTTTTACAGACAGGAAATATTACTAAATCTAAGAAACTTAAAACATTTTAATATTGCCCAATATAACCAACAGCTAGAAACTAAAATATGAATCAGCAGACATTCAAAAGCTTTTAAATATTATACCTCTGAACTAATTGCTCTCACTCTGTTCCTAGCTGGCCATCATGTCAGCTTTTGACAAGGAGGGCAAACTGATACCAGCTAAGTAAGATAAGGCTACTGAATTTCCAGAAAAGCTACATAATTGGGCCACTCTTGGATGAGATAGAAGGATTAGAAGTTTTACAATGAAAAGGCTGGAAACTTTTTAACTTTAGGTCATCAGTTTGACTTGAGATCAAAACAACAAACCTTACTTAGTACATGGGGTTCTGCATAAAGCTCTACAGTCTCAATCAGAAAACTGAAAGGTTTCTTTTGGCTTTAACAAGCATGAATTGTAAAGTCCATGGTTGTGTGACCCTGAACTCATCAAACCCTGTGACCACATGAGGGCTGAGAAGCATATTGGCAAGCGTGGACCCAGCTCCTAGCAGACACACATACACATGCCCAGACAAGCTGGTGCCTGCAGTTTTTAAAATGCTATATTTTGTTGGTTATTTTTCCTTTAGAGAGCACCTTTACATTTTCCAGGATCTGGAGTCTGCACATAAGCTGTGTCTTGTGACACAGGCTCACAGTCTGTCAGAGGGGATGCAATAAGCCAATCCATGAACAACAGGGTGGGGTTTTTTTGTTGCTACTTTCACTGAAGATAAAAAGAATGAGGGTGACTTTCATGTTTTTTCCATGCAAATAACTCAAGCATTTACCACACTGACCACCCCATTACACAGCAGAAGTCCCTCTGTGTGTGTTTGGGGATGCAGTAAACAGGACCAAATGAACAGGTTTGAGGTACATCAACACAACAGAAGGTGTATCGCATATTATTGCTAATCTTGCTGTTCAGTCCAGGAGCCTGAGGACTTCAGTCTCCAAGCTCCTCTGTTTGCTGCTATTCATCAGCACTAAATACATTTGGAAACATCTTCTGTTCAAAAATAATGGACAGCCCCAAGGACAGACAATTATACAAACACTTCAATTTCTTGGATGATTCTGTGCCCTGCCATCAGCAGAAAAACATCTGGCCTGAATGGTTTAGCCCACAGTAGAGAGAAGCAGAAAGCTTGCCAGCCTCCTGCCGAGATGCAATTTAGCTTAGTCACTTACAGGCCTGTAATGGGGTCATGGTGCCTGCAGGTGTGCATCCTAGATTATTACCAATTCAATTAGAAGTACAGAAGGATTTACAGCAAAACAATCTTACTCTTCCAAAGTGGGCTTGTTCCTCTTTGGGGCAGGGAGAGCTGTAAGCACGGAACAGGGATCTTCCCACTTAAAAATGGGCTGAATAACTGGCCAAAGAATTGTTAATCAAGTGATTCTTCCTCTGTTTTCAAAACTCATGCCCAGCCCTGCAGTAGATCTTAAAGATGGCCAGCAGTAATGTGAAACAGATGTGCTGCTTTTAAACAGAAACAGGTGAACTGATTAAAGAGGAACTTAAAGCAGATGTGTAAAATCTTTCCATTTAGAACTGAATAGAGGCATCCCTCAGAGCCTGAAACTCATATGGGACAGACAGCAAATTAAAGTGGAATTATGGCCCAAAAATTTACACTACAGAAATTACATTTCAGTATCTATTGGAAAATCTGCAATGACTTTCTTACAAGCTTTCATATTCAGGCACTCTTCCTCCAGCTGCTGAAGACAACTCAATTCGGAACTGCATGCAATTCAAGCAGTATTCTCTCTGCCTTACGCTTCACCAGATCAGGGATCCTGGCAGCAGAACTCACGAAGTAAATGTGACCAGAAGAAAACACAGTGCCCCTTTCCTCAGCTGCAGCACATTCATTCATAGTGCAGATATTGAATGTTTTTGTTCAACAGCAGCCTGACACTGGTCAGATGAGGAAGGGAAAGGATCTTTACTCCCTCCTTTTTTCTTCACCCGTACATCTGGTGGCAGCATACGGAAGTTCAACTGCTTGAGTCATCTTCAAGCAATGTTAAAGCTCAACAAGTACCAAATAATTTCTGATATGGTACTTAGCCTGCCTCCCTCTATCCCCTCCGGCTTCATAAATAATCTCTATTGACTCTGCAGAGTAATTCATCACTAATCTCCCCAGGACACCTCATCTGATTTAACACCAGCTTCGTTTGCAGACATCAAGTGGTTTATTGTTTTGTCCTCTTGGAGAAAGCCAGCAGCCTGACTCTGAACATGCCTGGGAGACACATTGCAGTTTTACATCAACTTCCCTTTCAGACATCCAGTACTCGCTCATTTTCCTCCTTAAATATACCCATTGATTTAACTCACAGTAACCTCCCCCCTTCATTTCTCCCTCCCATTGATGAAAGCGTAATACTTGTCGCTCATTAACCATCTCCCCCTCAGAGGAAAATGTGTTACTTCATGGACTTGTTCCTTGGATCTTGCTTAGCTTTTGAGAAAGAAGGCATGCTTGCCTACTACCAGAGAACCCAGAATTTCATTGCAGCTACATTAAGCTCCCATACCACAGGGATCACATTCCCACTCTTCCTTTTACCTTGGAGAAGGAGACTGATTATCATGTATCAAGGCTGTTTTCTACTTCAAACTGAACTGAACCACAGTGTTTCCAAAAGACGCTAGCAGTAGTAGCTGTGACAGTGAGAGGCGCTGACTGATACTTAGCTGTATCCTAAGACCAGTTTGTATAGCTCACTCAAATCTTAGCTTTTACTGACTGCAGACTTCTCCACAACTCCTTTCACGCAGGCTACTAGTCAATTCACCCCCAAACTTTGTGACTGGGACATAAGCCTTCTCTAACTCCTGAGCTCTCCTAAGGTTCTGTACAACTGCCAAGCTGCAGGCAGTTAAATAGCTACATTTTGGGGATACTCATTGTCGCTACCCCACAAAGGCAGGAAAAGGAGTTGTCTCCCTGCTCTCGGAAGCAGCGTTCAGGAGTCAGGCTGGTCTAATTGCACATTCTCCCAGGAGACAGAAAGGTACAGCCATTCTTTTCACATCCTCTTATCTCAGCTGCAAACTCATCTTGTCAGTGAAGAAGACAGTGCCTTAACCTTTTGGGGACAACTGTTGGGACTTTTTATCAGGTACATCTTACACCACTGTATCAACATGTTAGGAAAAAATCCACCTGTGCCTTTTCAGCACTTCACTGTGAAAGTGTTCTGCCAAGCGCATAAAGAAAAAGGCTTTTCTTTTCTTTTCCTCCTGTAGCAAAAGCTCATGAGTGACCAAGCTACTTTGCATCCAAATACTCTCAAGTTCCTACCAAGAAGGATTTGGGGATGTTTCTGTATCAAGACATGATCTGTACCCCAAAATATCATACTGCTTGGAATCTAGGTTGAAATAAGGGTGAACACTGTATTGCCACATGGCAGAAAGGCACACAGAGACTGACATTGGCTGAATAGCATTTTCTTTTAATGTCTGATCTGAAAGGGTTTAGAAGCACTGACGAGGCACAGCTGTGTGAAAGAAATACTCGGTCTCTTTAGTATTGTGGTTGGGAATGCTGCACATGTCCATTTTCTTCCCCCATGTTGATAGATGTTTGCATTGACAATCATGAAAGCCACAAACATTTGGTAAAGCTGCCTGTTAGTATCTATCTAATGTCATATTCACATTTAAAACTATTTTTGTGTAGTCAGATTCTGCCTTCTGCTACTAGTGGTTTTATGACATTTTGCTAGCACTCCTACTGTTTCCAGCCTCTTGAGCTGGTTACTGCTGACTAGCTGGGCCACAGGAATAACAAACACATCTCAGAAGAACACTGACATAATGATTTTGCTGGAATTCATGCAAAATAACTTGTACAAAAAAGTTCCATAAGTATACATTCAGCTGCCTTCTGAGCAACATCTCTCATAGAACTGGACCTCTCCAGAGCATTTCACAGAGCAAGACAGTAAGAGAGACATGTCTTAGGCATGTTCTGCAAGGACCATTTAATGTTCTGCAAGAACATTTAAAGATATGGTACAACAAAAACACTAGAGCAGCGAAAATACTACCCGTTACTTAAGTAATGGAGGTAGGGAGAAGCCATACTGGTGAGAGAGATCAGAGAAATTTGTAGCTGCTAGGTGAAAGCAGGAAAACAGAGTGATCTGGGATGACTCTTCCAGACCATACAAGTCTGACAGTAAATCTCCAGCCTGGTAGAAACTGAAGACAAGAGGAAATTCATGACGGATAGCATATTTCCAGTGTGACAGAAATAACTGTATGTTGGAAACACCATTAAGAAAGCCAGATTTGAAGCTGGTGGGTGCCTGCACTCACCACAGACAGATGGTTCCATGTTCAGGTTGAATTATGGCCTACTGAAAATACTGTGAGATAAACTGATCTTGCGCCTATTCAAATCTTTACAGTTGGCCTATGGGACAGAGCTTTGTTCTGGGTCCATCAGACTCCGTTCAACAAGGGCAATTACATCCTTCCACTGCAGGAAAACTGAAAGGTGCTGCTATCAAAGAGTTGAGAGCTTTTTTTATGAAAATAGAGATGAGAATGGGGAGGAAGGCTTATGAATCTGTTAACTGTCAGCAACAATCAGCTAGCAGTTCAATTTTCATCTCTTTTCAGTCTACCATGCTCCAGTCTCTCTGCAAAAGAAAGCAAGACATCTCTTTCTCACTCTAGCTAGGTTTTGGCTTGTTGGATCATATGAAATATGAGCTCTGCCTGACCCCTTCTAACACAGTGTTAGTAAAACAAAAACATTTGAGTAGTGGAGGGAAAGAAAACCCAACCCATGCAGCTATTTTATTTTAAAGGACACGACAGTTTAGGGTAAACAAAGGGGGAATAAACTACAGGGATATATGCACAGTAAGAATCAATTGGAAACAGCTGTTGGCAGATACTGTGGCAACCTGAAAGCTGGGGCTGCAGCTCGGGGTTGCATAAACTCTTTTTGTTTGTCACCAATTTTAAATCCCCTCTCATTGTACGTGTGTGCACACCCACATGCACGCATGTGTAAGGTGCACTGCAGCAGCAGCAAGGGCACGGCAGCAGCCAGGGATGATTTGGCTGAGAGTGTCTCTTCTTCAGGGTTTAACCTAAAGGAGGAAGAAGTGGGGTAATGAAAAAAAAACTGCAAAGGGGGTCATAAAACCCTTTCAATTATTGTCTGCAGCCAATCCTCCCAATTGCTGTCTTTAATAATAGAATCATATAAGCACAAAGAGCAGAAAAAGGCATGAACATAGAGGTGCCATTTTAGTTCCCCAAATTTTTTGCTTTTTTAGATGCCTTTAAAAGGGAAGTTTGGGGAGGAATAGCAATTCTGGGCCAAGCTGTAAGATATTTCTCATATCCTGGGTGTAACTCTATCTATTACAAACATTAAATGATCTAAGCCAGTGATACCCGTGGTGACTGGCATTTCCCATAGTGAAGTTAACAGGGCACAGTGCAAACTGCCAGGCTCCTTAGGGACAGCGAGCTCAGTCTCCAAATCTCTATCATCCATGTTAGGCTTGCTAACAACAAGATCAAGATATTTCCTATTGGAGAAGTTGGCAGTCACAAAACACAGCTTTTCACCTCTGGATTGAGTCCAGACTAGCAACTTGTGGTGGACTGGCTTCATGGCACACCTGGAGCGAATACACACTGTGTACCCTGAAGTGCAAGGTTCATGCTTCAGTACCACTTTGCTGAAGGCGGCAGAAGGGAAAACAAATGACAGAGACTGTCCTTTCTCACCATTTAGAGAGGATTCCTCTCAGGTAAGAATGGGCTAGACTTGCACGGCAGAAGAGGTGAATGGTGAAAAACATGTACTGCTGTCTGTCATCCACACTGCTTTTGTTTTGGGAATAGAAAGTGTTTACAAATAAACATCTAGTGTCATACCAAGTCACGGAGCACCTTTCTGGATCCTCCTCAGCCCAGCCACCTGCACACATTATGTTACCACTTCTAGGAAATGTTCCATGTGCTTACATGAGTTCATCTGAACCCCAGACACACTTCAGCAGGCCTGTCAAACAGCATGAAAATCCTGTTGCCCCTATCCCTCCCCATCTGTCTGCCCCAACCTGCAGTCAGCTGCCAACACCAGCAAAGACATATGTTGGCAACTGCTGCAGAGAGAGAAATGTAAGCCTTCAGTCATTGCTGGTTTGGATGGGGGAGTGGTCCTGCTGACATGCAAGCTAATGATGCATAAGTAGCATAATGAGAGCCTCCGTGGGTTTTGCTAAGCCATGGAAAGAACTCACTCCAGTCCTGGTGGTCTGGCTGCAACTTTTAACTGTCAGTTTGCTAGAGCAGACAAGCAATCACATCCATACGAACCCGCATTTTCTACTGATCAGTGAAACAGGTTTATTGCTCAGTACTGCCACAGCTTTCCCAGAATCTGTCTCCAGCCCTGCTGTCTCTCCTCTGGCAGGAAAGGAAACTTTCGCAGGTGGATCAGTGTCTGCACAAATTTGATGTTTAGTGACATACATCCAGCCCAGTACTCATATTGGTAGAAAGGCATGAAAAGCATATATAGGGATCTGATGTCACAGCATTTGAAGGCATTAGTCATTGCAGGAGCATGCAAAGGCAACTCCTGGCTTCCAAAACCTAATTTACAAATACATGACATAATTCTTGAATATCTCCTGTTACATTTACCACTCTTCTCACCAAGAGTCAAAAATGACAAAGATGAACACTGCTTTCAGCTCTGCTGTATTCCAGGGAGATGCTCAGAGCAACATACAGAACAGAGATAAATGACATACACAGGGCAGTGGGACACATCACTTACAGTGAAGTGCAAGCACGGGCAAGGAGCTGCTTTCATCTACCTGTGAATACTGATAGTTTTCTGGTGATCAGTCTTCAGATACAGCTTGGTGTCTATGTCTATCTGCTTAATGCACAAAATGTGTGTGTGCGTATGTTTATTAAGTTAGCTAGCACTTCAGAGAGACATGTGCTTTTATGATACTGCAAGAGAGATTTCTCTGAAGATTTGCAGGTATTAGACAGCATGTCTAGGTGAGAAAAGAAACATGCCCATTTGTTTAATTCCATCCCCTCTTGCCTCTATGTTGACCACAGGATACCCTGTGACCTAAGGCTTAGCACACTTACTTGGAAAGGAGAATGACACAATTCTGGGCCCTCCGGCCGTCAATCACAGAGAGCTCTTTCACCTTTCTTGTGGAGAGGTAAAGGTCTTCTGTTGAACCCATCTCTTTCTGCATATAATTCAAAACGGGGGGGAAACAATCAGTATCATGTTTCTCACCCAAGATTGATAGACTTAGCTGAGTGTAATGAACAAAACCCATCCAACCTGGGAAAATCCACCCACATGGTGAGAAAAGGAGACAGGAAGGGCAGAAAACGTGTAGGTAGATCCTGTATTACTAGACAAACAGAAGTCATTCATTACCACCTATAAGATCATCTTTGATTCCAAATACTGGACCTGATTCTGACCTATTGGACTCACCCTACCAACAGCTATGTTGTTATTATTATGTTATTGTGCAAAACTGGCATGACAGGGAAATCAGGCACATTATGGTAACACCCCCTGGTGTCATAGCATATCCTTCAGCAGATGCCTCCTGCAGGGGTTACACAGCATTCTTGAAAGGCTGCAGCCCAATCAGGAAAAATCCTTCCATCATCTCTTAAGGCTGCCACTGGACCAGTCCAATCCATATTATATGAGAGATTCAAACAGTAGGGCAAGATGGCATTTATCTTACTAAATACATCTTACTAAATGTTCAACACCTACATCTGAACTAGCCTCTCTTTTTTAAATTAATTAATACCTTTCATTGTACAGAAACCACCCTTTTTCAAAGTTCTCTGTATATCCCCATTGCCAAACTCATCACCTGGAAAAAAACAGGAAAATCCCCATCCAAAATGTTTGTCACGGTACACAGAGAGAAACTATTTGCAAACCCAGCCTGACCATTCAGAAGTCTCTGTCTCCTTTTCCTGCCTATACACCAGAGCCATGGGATTTGTTTCACTTCCAGAGATTGGCTTTCTGTAGTTACTCTGAGTGTCTTTTAACACCATTCATTAAAGGGAAGTAGAGGTATTGATAAAAGGTGTTAATCCTGGATAATAGCTCTCTAGTTACCAACAGAGAAGAGGGAATTGGAAACAGGACAGTTTTTATTTTTGCAGCTAACTGTTGCTGGAACCTCTTCAAAAATGCCTTTCCATCCATACTGTCATGCGTTGAGATTTTGAGACTTACCAGTATAATCTAGTTTTGAATGCACCCATCAAAATAGCAATGTGACTTCTTTCTTAGGACATAACAGCAAGCATGCTGAGTCAAATCAAAAGGTCCATCTACCCCAGTATCCTGTCCCTGAGAGTGGTCAACAGCAGATATCCAGGGAAAAGTGTAAGATCATGGCAAGCATACAGTGATGCTTCCCAGAATTCACTCCCAGGATTCAAGGCTCTGCAGCTCAGGGCTTACTTATATCAGCATGACTAAGCCACTCCAAGAGATTTTGACACCCAAATACTTGAGAATTAAATGTAAATCTTAGATTCATACTGCTAGTTGCCATTTGAGTTCTTGGTACAATCAGCTACAATGAACCTGTGTTGCTCCTGCATATACAAAGGCTTCCTACAACCACATCCAAATGTGCTGCAGTGAGCCACCACCAATACCAAGTGGCATTTATAAGAAGGTACAGTGCAGCAGCTAAAGACATGCACACAATAGTTCTGCTGGATGTGTCTAGCTTGGCAGAAAAAAATTGCAATGTTGCTTGACACATCAAATAGTGTTTCCAAAATAAGGAAAAATTGGCATTGGGTAAGTTTATTATTTCTGAGAGAATAACTAACAATGCCAAAAAGCAGGGCACCCCCAGTATAATCTGGCATGTAAAGATGTCAAAGTTTTCCTCAGTTTCCTTAATTTGTGGGGAGGAAGACAGGGCAATGGGGAGATAGGCAGCTGTCGAAGGTAAGAAAGGTACTTGTTGGTCTGTGCTCTTGGTTTAAAAGCTTCACTGTCCCTCACTAACTAATGTTTGCAGAAAAGCACACCTGGTTAGTGTTAACCAGCACCCATCCCAAAGAAAAAACCCAAATTGTTTCAGGGTTTGGCTGTGTATTTGGGGTGGGGGTTTAGACGGCTTCCCCTAAAACCATGCAGCAGGGATTGGTATAAGAGTCTCCATCCCATTTCCAATTCCCCAGCCCGCAAGGTTCAACACAGATGAATAACTTGAACTATTCAGAGGTGGCCCACCCCTTAGGCATAAGGAGTGGGCTAGTCTCATCCAAAAATATATTCTCTTCAACTCATATTGAGGAGAGCGGTATTTATAGATACTTGGAGTTGTGTGTAAGCAAAAGCAGATGAAGCCTTAGGTTTTACCGAAGCCAGATTGCAATCTTAGCTGGAGGAAAACAGATTGAATATGAACTATCTGCATTTTCTTAGACACAGAAAAAAAGGAGCAAGGGGGCAGCAGTGACCAGCTTTTGTGAGATAGGCCAAGCGCACAAAGCAAGAATAGTTGGAGCTGTTGTCAACCTGACAGACAAGGTCCCTAAGTAATATCCCATCATTCTTTACCAACTTTCCATCTGGAATAACATTATGTTATGTGCTTCAAAGAGTATTTCAGATTTGAGATTTTAATTGCAAATTCAAAAATCAACTAAAATTTCGGTGCTGGGATGAATAGATATGGGGAATGTGTTCATCATATTGCATGTGTTCAAATATAGTTTGATTTTGGTTAGCTGCAGAACTTGTGGTCTGGTACCATGGCAGCACCCTAGGTTCCAGTTATTATCAATACTTTAGGGAACTATTTCTACCATATTGACTTGTTCTACGGTACGCGCTGCCATGATGAAAGCCGGTAAACGGCCCAGAGCCATGTATTAGCCACACCCAGTGGTAGAGGTCCTGACCAGACTTTCCAAATACAATTCTCTGAGCACTCATGGTGAGGACTACTTTCTTCTGAAGCCACCAGAGACACTTATGATGACATCTGAATAACCCTCTCCTGAGAGCATTGCTCTTCCCAAAAGTGTTGCCAAGAATTTTGCTTAAGATGATGAATAAATTTAGAGGTAGCCAGTTTGAAGACATGTGGGCAGTCCGATATCTCTACTTCATCTAAACACCATTTCAGTCTTTTGCTGAAATTCCTGAGGGTTTCAGCAGTCTGAAATGAAGTAGGCTTTCCTCCAGTCTAACCCTTCTGCTCCTCAGCTGGCACAAATCCTTCTGCTCAACCGAAGTGCCTTCCGGTTTTACAGAAAGAAAGATTTTCTTTATCACAGAGTCTGTGGCTAGTGAATACATGTGGAGACTTCAGTACTGTGAAAAGCTGATGGACATCAGATGGGAACAGTGGGAGTGAAGGCTCCCTTAGAGCCCCTTTTGTTCTCCCTAGAGAGACTGTTAGTTTGGTTAAGGAAGAGTTCACGTTAACATTCTACTTTGCCCCTGGTCTTTTTCCTCAGGATCATCAAAAAGGGGACTACACACACCAGCAGAAACCACACTGAGGTTATAACTAAGTGAAAGAACAGGAACTACTTCCTATAGCAGAGATAATAAAACTAAAGGAATTTTTTGTACCACCTTCCCCACCCAGAAAGCAGAGGTGCAAGGGCATATGAAAGAATAGCATAGTATGAGTCATAACCCCGTAACGGTATGGTGCAGGACTTCACCTTTCCACACACTGCAAGAGGATCAGGAGGCAGACAATGATACTCACCTGCTTACAGGAGGAGGGGTTAGTTAGCAGGTCCTATGCAGGCAGCAGCCACAAATAACAAAGAAGGAAACATGCCAAAAATTAGTCACAAAGAAAGATATCAAGTTTAACAAGGCAGCTGAATATAGACACACATTGTTTTCTAAGAGAATAAAATGCTTAGCAAGTAACACTGGCCCAGATGGTTCAAAGGTATTTCAGCATTTCTTTGCATATTTTAAAACAGCAGATGTTGGGAAACTAAGAGTTCTAGGTCTTTTCTGAAAGGAATAAATTCAGTCTCCAAAGCATAAATCTCTTAGGTCTTGAAACATTAACTAGGATAATGCTTAAATACCTTTACAAATCTAGTCTGGAGCCTTACTGAAAGAATTGCCAAGGTTAAAACTTGAGGGTCAGTTCTCCTCTCCTGATGCATAGGCACAGTTTGCCATTATTAGTAACAACTTGTTCCAACAGCATATTATACCCAAGCATTTTGAAAGCCCTCTGTAATCACCAAAGAAACCTTACAACGCTACTGGGTGACAGACACCAACTTTTTCACAACATATTCCATACTCCAGGAAAATACCAGATATACTGAATCAAAAGGTCAATAATACACAGTAAGATTCGAGCAAGGTCAAAAGACAAGCGTAAGAATTCTTGGTCCAGCGTTCCGTACACTGGAAAATTCTGCTTTCCCTCATAGCCACCAAAAAGGATACACTGGGCTTGAGAGAGGAGAAGAGACCCTTTATCATCAAAAAAATGAAGAAAGAAAAGCTGTTTAATGTAAATGAAACTGGAAAAGATATGAAGATCATGTTAATAACAGCAAAGAAAGAAGTGTCTTTATCTGTATTCATTCAATATTTCAGATGCACAAGAGCAGGGCTTTGTGTTGACATTTTTCTTTACAGACCTTTGGATGAATTTTAAAAGTCACAAACCCAGGGTAAACACATACTTGGCCAGAGTGGCGTATTTCCAAAAATAAAAGAGAAGAAAAGACTTAAGTGTGAATCAACTGGAAAAGTTCTTATAAGATCTTGATTCAAAAGCAATTTTGGTTGCCTGGTCTTTCAAAAAAAAAAAAAAAAAGGAAAAAAATTGATGAGGACTTGTTGATTGAAAAGCAGTTCAGACTGGAGTGAGTATGGATGAAAAAGAAGGTATCACATAAAGTAATAACAATAGAATATTCAAGGGAAAAAAAGCCAACAAAACCCTCAGCAAAAGCTGGAAGGGCAGCAATGCACCTAACTACACAAAAATATGATAGCTTACAGAAGTGATACTCTAGTGTCTGGAGCCACTGTCATAAAGTGTGTTTAATGAGTATGGAAGAGAACTGTTCTGAGACCCATGGAAGTCACTCTGAGATGATGGCTCCATTCCAGTGGGCAGGGGTAAGGGTCAGGTTAGCTTATGGTTGAATAGGCCAGGCTGCTTTTCAGTGGTTGGTAACACAGCCATAAATACTATGATTCTAACTGAGAGTCGGCAGAACAGGACAGCTTTGGCTTCGGATTTTGGGGCCCAAAGGAAGCAAGGCTTTGCAACGTCATTTCTAGTGAGGAAGCTTCAGTGTTTGCCCTGAAACATTGGAATGGGACCTTGATGCTGCAATGGCTATTCATATGCACAGATGACAGTCTGACTACTTGCAAGACAACTGGGAGCTCACCTCCATAGCTAAGCTGTTTGCACAGGTTCTAAATCCAATCTTGTAGTGGCACTGAAGTTTCATGTGCCTTTCTTCCCCTCTGTGAACTAAGTTCTTGTTTCAGGGAATGGGATTCACAGAAAGAGGGACCCACTGAAACAGCAACAGCTATTTGCAGGAGCAGAATAAGAAATGATATCTCATTATGCAACGGGTAACATCACATTCTTCACAGTTTAAGTTGGGATGCTTATCTAGGTGGCTGTGAGCTAGTAAATCAGAAGAGTTATTCATTATGTTTATTGGATTAGATAGAAAAATGAGAGAGAGAAGGGAACAGATGGAAAAGTCCAAAGACAAGGGGTTTGTTTATTAATTTTAAGGTACTGAACAAGTTAATCATAATGACAATGAAGTAATCATCATCACTGTAAGGCTAAATCATAAAGGCTGCTTATGGCAATCACGTTTGTATCTTTTCCTAAAACTCCAGAGCAATGATCCAATTCTGCAGAGTACAGAAGATTGAATTTCTCCAAACATATTTCAAAAGCAAAGGAAAGCTGGGGGAGTTCAGGGAGTACAAGTACAAACCCTTTCTTGCTAAATCTCTTTAGAGATAGACAGATTGAAGGTAACTTGCTTTCCAAGAAAAAGAAGAGGGGAAAAAAAAGTTCTTCTAATAAATGGCTGCTTTTAAAGTATGCTGTTGGTGTTATAATCTGTAATTCAGACAGTTTCTGTCACCTAGCCAGCTGGGTCAGTTGACTGTTTAAGAAAAAAATAGACAAAGCGAAAGACAGCTAATTCAGTCACCTTGCTTTGTACTCAGGCAACTACAGACTTTTTCTCTGGATGAATGGGAGAAATTGAAAGATAGACATCAAGCATGAATGTAAAGCTCCAGAGCTCTTGGAAGCCAGTGGCTGCTGAGATCAGATAAAGCATTACCTGTTGGGAGCTGTTGTCTCTGAGAGCTGCCCATTAGTACGAAATATAACCTGATAACAGGTTATACTGTGCTCTATATGTCCTCCCCACTTCTTTTGGTCTTGTGATTTTTTGAACAGTGGCAGAGCAGTAACTGACGCAGCCTGACTGCAGGTGGGCACGGGCCCAGATCACTGTCATGTGTTTTTTCCTCCTCCAGAAATTCAAGGAAGACAAGGTGTGGAAGAGTTCACCCCTACCTGGTGTCTCTGATATGCGGAGAACATCTTTTCAAAATCTTCTAGATCCAGCACCTTGAATGCCTTTAAATCATCAATCTCATTCCAGATTGTGCCATGGATCCTCTCCTGAAAGAAAAGGTCATATTTTAATGAGATAGCAAAAGCTTTTAGCTAAGAACATCCAATCCCATTTGGACAGATAATTCTCTCCTGCTCACAGGCCATATTCCTATGTACTACTGCTGTCATTTTAGAGGGCACGCTTTGTTTCAAGAGTCAAAGGAGAAAAAATAGTGGTGTGGTTTGGGGGTTTTTGTGGGGTTTTTTTTAAACATATTGAGTATTTTATATTTTTCATCACAGCAAGCCTCAGATGAAAGGGCACATTCCAAGACTAGCAGACCGCATCTCAAGCAATATCCATGATCCCACAGTATGTTTCCTTTCAAGAGTGGCCATCTGTCTAACACAATGATTGAGGTCATGCAGAAAGAAGCATTACCATCATGAGGAAAATGCTTAGGAAGCGCACTGATGTATGACAAACCCCAGACACATCTTCCCTCCTGCAAATTTTGCCAGGTTCTGTTGTAAACACCAAAGGGTGTGTGGATTTCATTCTGCCTGCCTGTGAAAGTAGTTTAAGATTTGACTTTATTTTATTTTACTTTTAAGGCTCTGAGTCTTTGAAGTCTAATTGTTTCCTATTACATGATCTCCCCTGTCTACATGAGTTCTTTGTTGACTCAGATAGACACAAACTATACCCAGATCTCTGAAAAAGCATCATCCACACTAACTGGAAATGTTGACAACCCATGTGATACATTATCCTGAATGCCAGGGAATCCTAGCTGTCTGGCAGATGGTTAGCATGGAGGGAGACAGGCACAGACTCCTCCTCCAACTTCGCTCTTCACCAATCCTGGGCCAAATAACCTCTTGTAGTACATGAATTAGCTAATAAGCAGCATCCTAAACTAGGAGAAGGCCTTGGGGTCTCCTGCTGACTTTCTCAGGACAGATGTCCTTGCTGGCAAAGAGGACACAAAGATTGAACTACCTTCTCCTTCCTACTGACTGTTAAGGTGCATGTTGTGTGGGACAAGCTTTGGGCAATTACCTATTCAGAAGAGGAAAACTTGCTTATCACACCTGACAACACTGTCTTTCAGTTCATTTAGTTAATGAAGTATACATTTATTGTACTTTATTAACCGGAAAAATAAGGAAGGTGTTGATTAAAAGAAAAAGGAAATGGACAGAACTGATTGTAAAGAGACCTAAGCAAACCCCAGGAGATGAAGAGCCAGCAGAACACTGATGCAGAGAAAGCCAGGAACAGCAAGCAATAGCAATGAAACTCTCCCACAGGCTCCAGCTCTGAAGTACCTGACTTGTACCTACACAGCAAAGTGCGTTAACACTTCATTATCAGAACTAATTAGGAACAGGCTCGACTTCCCATTCACAGTCATCAAAGGAATGAGGGAAATGTGCTAAGCCACAAGGCTTAAGGAGCAAGGAAAAACACCTGATGGGAGGATGAAATGAGAGGGAAATAAAAGTGTGAAGTGTTCTGGAGGAAATTCCTGGCAGGGCAGACACTGTGGAGGAAAACCAACACCCTCCCTCCAGAGGCAGCTTGTGAGTGCCTGAGGGCAAGGAGGGGTGTCTGCAGTGCTGCAGTGCTATTTACAGTGACAGCATGTACTAGATGGGAGCAGCACCCATTCCTGAACAGGCTCACCAATATCATTGTATCGTTCCTTGCAATCAGTGTGGCTCTTCTTTCCATAGTAGGAAAACCATCATGACCTTGTGACTGTAATATGACAAACGAGTTGGGAAGCTCATCTCAGCCAAAGGAATATGAGACAAAGTTAATTTTCATTTTATCCTAACCCTGGACTCTACTGCCAATCTTAGCCAGAAGCATCCAGGCAGAGTGTTCTCATTCAATTTCCAGTCTCGCTTTATAAACCTTGAATTATAAATCCTGAGGGAAGTATTTGAACAGCAGAGCAGTTCTCTGAGTTCCTCACCGTTTCAGGTTGTCCCATCAAACACTGAAATGGAAGAATGTTTCCTGACAGGAGCCAGTGGACGTGACTTCAGGAGCATTCCTTAGAGTCATCACTGGGACAGAGCCCTGAGGATGCCAAAAAACTATATGCTGTGTTTGGCAGAAGGCTGGATGTGACTTAGGAGACAGCTACTCGAGAGAGTCTTGCCCATTTACCTGTCCAGCTGCAAAACTCTCATGGGAGTGAAGTTTCCCCACAAATAGCAAGAACAATGAAAACATGCTACAGAAGGGGCTAGTCCAAATGAATTGCTGAGGTGCCAGTACAGGCAGTTCTGAGACTCACAAAGGGATTGCAGAGAGTAGTTCTCATCCATACTTTCCCAGAAAAATAACCCAAGGAAGTGAAAATGATTCTCATTTCAATTCAGATTAATTTTAAGACCCAGGTCGAATCTGGTCCTGTACAGGATGCTTTGTATGCTACTTGTAGCAGAGAGACAAATTCCAAAGCAGCACCCATTGCAATGGTATGCACAAACGGAGCTTTGATCCAAGCAACCCAATCTTAGTGCTTGAAAACTAAAGGGGCTAATCCAGTCAAAGAAAAAAACGAGGCAGGCAAAGGTACAATCTTTGTTGCAGAAAACACTTGCAATGGGGCTGTCCCTTCTATTTCTACCCTAAGCTCTGTCCTTGAAAACTTTCCTGTTGCTGCCAGATAATTTCCTACACTGAGCTCTTGCTATTCAGTTATGGATTAACTGGCTGATAGTTCCTTGTCATCAGCCAGAGACTGAGCGTTTTAAGAGAAACAGACTTGCATAATGTGGTTGCTATGATAAATGATTCCCTCAGCACCATAAAAAATATTTACGGTCCCTAAATAACAATTTAAAAATAAATTCTTTATTTCTTCTTTCTTTTTTTCTCTGTCCTTAAACAAATAAAAAAAAGAAAAAAAGAGAGGTCACTTCATCTGTAACATGCTTTTCTCCCCATATTTATTTATTTATTCATTCATTTATTCATTCTACAAGTCTTCCAAGACCTGTGGTTTCTCTGCGTTGTAAAGTCTTGGCCACCTTTGAGAAGCAAATCCTATGAACTACAATTTCCAGCATCCTCTAGCAAAATGGTAGTAGATACTAGGTAAGGAAACATCAGAATGAGCGTTGACAAGGCATTTGTTCCATCAAGCTGAGTTTTTGGTATGTTGCATTTAACAATTTGCTCACTGTAGCTACTGCAGTTATGCCATTCCACCTTTGTAATGAAGCTAAATTTGCTGAAAGACCTACCAAGATTAGGGAATAACAGTGTTTCATGGAGCTACAAATCACATCAAGCTGTCCTCTGCTACATCTAACAGATGATTTTATTTACCCTGAAAGATAAATAGTGATACTCTGCAAGCCACCAAAGTCCATCATGCCTCAATAACCTCACAGCATGAATGAAAACTTACAGTACTTTGGGAAAGCCTGTCATTTGTCCTGCTGGTCCAGAAAAACCACTGAAACTATGAGTGTCCTGTGAAGACTGGAGCAGGCAATCCTGCTTATTAGTAGGTTAATATTTCTAAAATATTAACTATCAAAAAGTGACACAACTTAAAATTTTAATTCATAATTCCATTATGAATCTGAAAAAGGGATATGAACAGAGTGCATTTTTCAAATGTCTCTCTTGGTATCAGATCCTTTCTTCAGTGTAAGAAAAATCCACTTTGAGCAAAAATTGTCTTTCTGGCATGTTTGTGAATTGAGACAGATGTTTTATCTCACTGTAGGACTAGGAACCACCAAGGCTATTATGAGTAGCTTCACACTGAGATTTTGTAGAAATCTTTTCATTAATTTTGAATCTCTGGCAGCAGTCCTGCATCATTGTTTACCAGGATTCTCAGGCTGCTTTTAGGAAGAAAGTTCCAGAAATCAGAATCATCAATAACATTACAGAAACATTTTTTTAAAAAAATTAGTGTCAAAATTAACATTTTCTGTTTATGTGGGTTTTTTTTTTCTTTTTGGTGGTGTTTTTTGTTTTTTAAATCCTGTGTGGTATGTACAACAAATACCTTTCTTCTGAGACCATTTCACCCAGGTCTCTTTAGGGCTGGCTAAAGAAAGCCCCTTTCAGATCATTGACTAGAGTCATTACCAGCCTGACTGTTAATGGGAAGCTGCTTCTCCAGCCATGAGATAACAAGCAGTGCAGCTGAAGGTTGACTTCATTTACTCTGATAACTTCAAATCAGTATGTTTATATTTATTAAAAAGGTAATTACATTAATCCATACTTCCAGTGTGCTTGAAACCAGTCCATCATTTGGATTAACCCTAAATGTCTGGTCCCTGTTTGACATTGGGTGTTGTGTAAAATTCAGAGTGGGAGTGCAAACTCCACTTGCTGTCCAGAAACAAAGAAAGGAATCTTCCCAGGACATTACAGTGGTTACATTGCAATATTTTTTTCTTAAAAACCAGAGATCCTTGGCACCAGCACTACTGTACTGCTCTGTGAATGGAATTCACAGACGATGCTACAGTGCTGTATGAATGGAGTTGTGGTCTAGAAGGGCTTAGGCAGAACTCAGCCCATCCATGCATCTAAATGGCTTTGCCACTGATTGTCAGCTCACATCAAAGCTAGTACAAAATCTTTAATTCTCAAAGGAAATCAGCAGGTTGTTGGAGTTTCCTTGTTAGAAGAACAAATGCTTTCCAGTCAAACCTTTTTTTGTGGTGCTCATGGGAACAGTGGACAATCTGTTATTGTCAACTGCTAAGAGTTTGAATATATTTGATCATTCTCCTTACACCCAACAGCTCAGTCCTTTCCTTCCAAAGACAGTATCAGCATTGGGGAAAAAAGGTGTCATATGAATTGCCCTGGAGAACAGCCTTGATTCTGCTACTGAGAAAGGATATCGCAGACAAATCCCTCTCAGCCAGCTCTGTCCACACTGGTCTCGGGCTCTGTTGGCTTTCTCTCACTCCCTTGAGGCAGGCTGCATGGACAGAAAGGGGTTCACTTTCATGTGGGCTGCCTCAGTCCTGGCATCATCTTTACACTTACTTAAGAAAGCTTAGGAGAGAGACTCTGTACTAACTGCTTTGAGAAGGATGGTCTAAACGGTATGCAGAGATACCTAAGAGCTGAAAAACGTATTTGATCTGACTGCAGCCCTGAGTTTGCGTACAGCTCTGTTTATAACACTGTGTCACCACACCTCGCTGAGTTGCACGGGGCAGACATGCCTGTGCTGTTTACTAACTAAATCAGTCTTTTAAAAAAGAAAAACATATACATGGTGTCAGATGTATTTTTCCTCAAAATGTTTTTGCGGGGAAAACTTGTATTCATATGAACTGGAAGATAAACACTACCAGGAACCACAATAATACTATGCACACTTCCAGGCCTCAGTTTCCCATGCTCAGAAATTCGAGATACGCTGCTCCCAGCCAGTGTGCCTGTTGTGACTCTTCATTCATTCATGTATGGCTACTTTGACAGTTCAGGAGAACATCACAGAAGTGCTGCAATGGTAACAAAGGGCAAGATGAGGCCATCCACCCTACCTGTGACTTTGCATTGAGAGGATTCATATCCATGTGAACAGAGATAAAGTGCCTGGTACTGAAGCAGGGAATCTAGGATAACTGACAAAGATGGCCAAAATGTATCGCCTCCTCCAGCAGTCAGTGGAATTAAATAATTCCATAACAAAGTGCCAACTGTGTCTGCACCAGAACCTTTGCAGTTTTGCAGAGACCTTACTAGGTCAAAACACTAACACCAGCAAACACCCCAAAATGAAGCCCCCGGCCTCTTATGCCCATTTTCCCAACTATTCTGCCTTCCTCAAAATGGCATCTTTTACCCACCTCACCACCCAGGTCTTCAATTTTATTAGCACAGCTGCCTTCACTCTGAAATGGAGGGCAGGATAAGCCTACAGTTACTGTACACTAAACAGAAACACCTGTGACTCTTTTTCATATACATTCATATATATACACATATATTAGTTATTATTTCTTTTCTTCAGAGCACCAAGTCCCATGTTCTGCAAAGGAAAATAAATCCCCATCCTTACATTCTCTCCCACACCCCCCACGTGGCCTTGACAGACAAGCACAGACGGTGCAGCAAATATTTCACTTCACTTTATTTTAAAGAAAAGGAGAGAGGGGGAGAGAGAATTCTTGTGGCATTCCAGAGGTCCCTGGACACTCATTCCAAATGCCGGAGTTGGGCCCTGGGTGAGTTTCAGTCTAAAAGAGAACCTGGGTTTCTAGGCAGCCGTCCAAACTCAACACAGACACTTTTTTTCTTTCTAAATCAGTTAAAAAAAATTAATACCTAAAGAGAAGGGGGGGGCGGGGAAGAGAGAAGGAAGGGAGAGAATTGGAGGGGAAGGAGAGGCAACCAAGGTAGCAGAAAATGAGCGCAACAGGAAGAATCCAAGTCCTCTGTTTTTATTGCAGATTTGGAGTTTTATCGCCAAGAGACAGAGTTGTAACCATGCAAGGAGAAGGGCTGCTTCCCTTGTGGCCATGAACAAATGGTGAGGAGAATCAGGCCACCTTTCTCTCCTTGGTGGCGGCTCCTGCCAGGGTAGAGGAGGCTAGTTTTGAAGCTGGTCCTCACCATGTTTTGCCCACATTGGCTCTGGCTATCCTTCCCTGATGTGCAAGTGAGGGCATCTCTGGCACACCAGTCCTGGAGATGTGCAGCTCTGGCTTATGTATTCAGTCCCACTACAGCTTTGCCTAACTGATAGCGTGCCCAGATCTACTGCAGCTCAATCTAAGCAGCAGCTCAGTCACCACAGGAGATATGCTGCACTGCTGGAGAACTGGGGAGACTCCCTCAAGACAGTTACTGACTCCTACTGACCTCAGCCCCAGGAAAGCCACAATAGCACTGGCTTCTGTCACCTTCCACTTCATGGCATTAACCAACACCAAGTTATATTTCAAAAGTAAATTAATTGCTGAGAGTACTGCAATTTCTTACCTCACTCAGCTTAGCCCAGTTGAAGGATTTCAGTGGGTGTGAAGGCTGTGGGATAGATTTCTTCTTCAGGCTGGTGACGCTGCTGCTGAAGGTGGTTGTTGAAGTGGGTGGCATCCCCATGCTGAAGAACGGTGGTGCTCCTGGTGGGGGAGGAGGTCCTCCTGGTGGAGGTGGCGGAGCAGGAGGAGGGGGACAGCTGGAGAAAGGCAGAGGGGGTGGCAGCGGGGGCAAATTCTCAGACATGTGAGAAGAGGACAAAGCTAATGGGCCACCTGGAGGGGGAGGTGGTGGGGGTGGGAAGGAAATGCTGCCCCCTTGCTGGAAAATAAAAAACACACAGAAAAAGAAAGCAAACAGTTTGAAAGGCACAATAACTTCATATTGCCAGCTGATGTGATTTTATTACGAGTCTCAAAATATTTGATGTTTTCTTTAAAGCCTCCTGCACTCAAAGCCATGCAATAAAGGGAGGAATCTCAGCTTTCATTTAAGAGAAAGTTTCAAGCCCTTGAAGTTGTGGAAAGAGCTTGAGAAAAGGAATCATAAATGGCTCAGAAAAACAGAAAGCTAGTAAAAGAAGCCAAAATGTATTATTTTCTCCTTATGTATGAAAAAGAGAAAAGTTCAATCTTATGAACTTTTGAACTCCTGGGTTTTAAACCTTGGGGTTTGAAATACTGAATACCTGTCATTAGGCCCCATGAATGCAAAGTGGGAGAGGGGAGGAGGGAATGAATCTGCTTTCTGCAGTGTCTAACTTCTCAGGGCCGTGTTCTAGGGAGTTGAGGCTCAGGCACACTGCTGGGACAGAGGGAGCACCAAGGAGGAGGGAGCAGCTGCAGATGTCACTTCTGTAGAGCTTCAAGGCAGTACAGACACTCTTGAAGCATGACAGGCATCCTGTTTCTTCACTAAATTTACTTTCATATCTGGGAGATTTCTCTCTGTTCCACTGAAATAACAACCCGGGCCACCCCACTCAGCAGTAAAAATTATGGCTGGAGGAGAACAAGTGTGCCTCAGCAGCTCCTGCAAGGAAGGTGGCTGAGGAGAAGGAATGGAGCAGCCCATGCATTATCCATTCTATAACACCAGCTCAGGGATTTCAGTCTCAGCTAAAAGCTGAGCAGCTTCTAAGTATTCATCTTTGTAGCTGGCTAGACAGACTCCCTCTGTACTGACCATAGAAAGTGTTTCATTCATAATGTGTTTTTGTTCATCATTCACTAGTTAGCAGGCTTTAAACAAGGATGGGAAGAGTCCCAGTCTCGTACCGAAAACTCATTAAGCTGAGCCACCAGGTCGTTCATCTGATCCCGGGTTTGGCGCAGCTCCAAGGATTCCTTCTGCAGCTTGTCCTTCATTTTGTTCAGTGTCTTCATCATTTCATCTTTCTCCTGGGTCTTTGTCTCACATTCCCGCTCCTTCTTCTCTAGCCTGCTCATCAGCTCGACATGATCTAGAGGGAACAGGCAAGTGGGGCTGATGAAATAAAGCTCATGAACAGTCCCCGAAGAGATGCAGGTTATGCTGAAATAAAGCTGACTGGGGATGTATAATGAGAGTAGGAAAAAGAAAACAGAGTCTGACTGTCTTGACAGTGATCTTCACTGATCAAGACAGCAATACCCAAGTTTCACTTAGACTGTAAAATGACTTCACGTGAGGACTGAGGGAAGCCCCATCCTGTGAAACACATAAATGGATCACCACTTGACAAAATGTACCGGAGGGAACAAAGCAGGGTTTGTCCACAAGAGGAAAAGTTGCGCCCAGCTCTGCTGCTCTCTGCTCTGTGACTGAATTGGGATCAGTCTTACCTCCTCTTTTGCCTCCCTGAGCACAGAGGACACACTCACCTTTCCGAAACTTCTCTGCCTGGTCCCTCCACTGCTTGACTTCATTTTCATTCACCAGCCTGAAAGATGAAATCAGATAATTTAAACTTGTTCTGAGCTACTCAGGCTGAAAGGCAAGTGGCCATTATTTGCAGTGACCAGCAAAAGGCAACCTGATGAATTTACATGTTTATACAGGATTGTACCAGTGGTCAGTCTGGTTCCAGATCCTGATCCTTACTGTAGTCAACAGCTAATATAAATGTGATGGCTTGTTGCTCAAAGTCCTGAAAAGGGATAAAGGAACCCCTGGGGAAAAAAATCCAGATATATTCCTGTCTTCAGGCTATGCCCTCAAAGTACCAAGTCTACTTATTTTGAAAGAGAGAAGTCATCACTAAAATAATGATAGCTGCCATCTTTTTTTCTACTTTCTGTGGTTCTATTCTCTCTTTCTTACAAGGAGGGAGGATGCTTATCTGTTGGGTAATATATCAGTAACAAGGCAATGCTAATATCTCGTACTGGCACAGCTATTTCCTATTACTGACAGAAAATATGCAGGGCATGCTGGGGATTGATTAGATATGCAGAATGAGGAGTAGCTATGAAAGTAGAAAGGGAAGATCAGGCACGAGGTCTACAATGAAGTCTGATATCCAGACAGACAGAAAGAGATGAACACCAGTGTATTTTTCCATGACAAGAAATCAGTTTTGATTTTGGCTCATGCCTGTAACAAGACGGACTGTAAGATTTTTAGTACAGGAGAATTTGGTTTCATATGAGGCTTATGTTCTATAAAATGCTCTTTTCAGTGGATAATTCAGAAGGGTAATGGGCCATGAATTACCTGCAGAGGGAGATGAATGGGATGAAGAGTCCAAAAGTTTGGCTAAAAAAGGACTGAGAACAGGGAAGTTGATATGAGAGCCAGCTCATGTAGCTAGACTTCTCAAATGATGCATCCTATGGGAAAAAATAATGGTAGTGCCCTCAGCCAAGTCTGTGGGTAAGAGCATGCAGACATTTTATGAAGAGGTAAAAGGTTTTGTGTGCTAGGTGTGGGCTGCTTTCCACCACTTGAAATCTTTCTAAACTATGTGCTCATTAGTGAGGAATGAGATCTAAATAGAGATGACCACATTATTTTTTTTTTTTTGGAATATCAGTGAAACCTTTCATCAACATTCTAAATGAAAAAAGGCATATGAGGAAGCCTTGTTACGAAATCATGGGTATTTTTTCTGCTTTTGTAACAAACTTGGTATTTAATAGAAATGAGAAGCCAAAGACAAGGACTTTGCTAGAAAATACTGTCTAGTTAAGATGTCGTTAGAAGGAAACTATTTAGAAGACTAACAAGTTAACGAGAAGCCGTAAGTTAAAATAAGAAACTCCTCAGATACGATATTTTATTTCCTACGCACCTGCATACTTATCATGTACTTATACCTGCATAACAGAAATAAACGATAATAATGCAGCTTACATTTTAATGATATTTTTGACATTGAAGTTTTCCAACGGAGCTATATCCGGATCATCTCCTCGTTCATCCTGAAGAACAATTTGTTGGAGTATTCTGTCCAGCAGCTGCCACTGCTGGAAGTTTCCTCCATTCCTCTTATCTGTATGGAAAAAGAACAACCCATGAGAACTTCCATTTCCATGCCAAAGTGCACAGACCTGCCAATAGATCGGCATTTCTTCCTTTCCACCTTCCATCTCAGTCCTTGTATGTAGTACATTATAGAACACAAAGCCTAATCTTGAACTGTTGCTAGCAGATTATTTACAAACACTGGGCGTATTGGAAAGCACATAACAGCCATGGGCAACTCTGCGTCTGATTTGCACATCCAGGCTGTGCAGCCCTTTTGACAGATTAGCTCTAACTTGTGCTTTAAACATCTACAGAAGTGATTCCTTTGCGATAGCTGTTACTCAGTATTTTCTGGGGCTTGATGTTGGGGTTTTCTTTTTGGTACCTAGGTAACACAGTGACCAGGCACTGTAAAAACAATCAGACATTCTATCTGTATGCTCGGTTATCTGCAGGTCAGTGAAACTCAACTGGCGTGAAAAATTCATACAAACATGACCAGAAAGTGTGGAGAGAAAAAACAAAAATTGAACCAAAGGGACTGATCCCATGGGTACCAAACAGAAGAGCCAGAGCAACATAAAGTTCACCTCAGCTCCCTGAGTTACATAACCTAGACCTTTAGATTCCTTAAAACTGCTCCAGCACAATCCTGTCCTGGCCTAGCAGGATTTAGCCCTTCTGCCACCAAAAATCCAGGTCAATACCTAAAGCTCAAATACTGTCTTAAAGAGTAATATCATGGAGACCACTCGGACAAACAACTGTTTGAATTTATGCATGGCAGTACTTGAATCTAATGAGTGCCTGAAAACATACCACATCATTACTTTCTGAAAAAGCACACCACAGTACATCTCCCTCATGTTCCCTTCTCAGTTTGACTGCTCAAGTACGTCTGAAAGTAATGAAGACCGGCACTTGATACCTAACAGAATCAAGGCAGGCAGTTCTTTAGTGATCTTGCTATGCTATGCCTTTGCTCAGCTGCTACACTCTGCAAGCATAACTGAATTATTTTATTACAGTTAACAAGAAAAATCCTATCACTTCTTCTGAAAACAAATGGCAGTATTATTTTTCAGTTTGAGTTAAGGAGCTCTCCACTGATGCATTGCCATGAGATACCAGCCTGAAGACTAACTGTGGAATTTCCCAGTGACAGAACAGCTTTCGGTACTGTATTGTTTCACCAGAAAAATTCCTTGGTGCGTTTTGTTAATATTCAAAATGGTATCTGTTTCTGGGAATTCCCTGATCTAGAGCACAAAGGCTCTTTCTTTTCTAAAACTTCTAATTTAATGTCACTAAAAACTCTGTCAGTGACTAACTGGAATGTCTCAGTTACTTAATTTTATTTGCAAGTGCGGAGAGGTCAAGATGCCGCTTTAAGTATTGTGACAAAAATCTGCGGGATGGAGTCAGTGTAAGATACCAAGTCCCTTAGCCACTGCCAAGTTCTGAATGGAAGACAAGGGCAGTGTGTGTCCTGCTATCTGTGATCCTGTACATCAAAACTTCACCTAGTTCTTCAATAGCCCTTGCTCTGGAAAACTGTGATGTACTCACATGGCATCTGCAAGCAGTGCTGGAGGATGGATAACAAATAGGGATAGGCATCTGTGTGCTTCAGTTTCTTCTTTATCAACTCAAACATCTGAGTGGCACTTTTTGTATCAATGTGGATCTGAAGTGAGAGAAGGTAGTGAAAAAACAAGTAAGAGAAAAACCATCCACAGTGAAAGCCTGACTAACTGTGAAACATCTGAACAACACAGAGACAGGCAAATTTCCAGGAACTGGACCTCTGCAGAGTCTCCTGCAACATCCAGCTGCAAGTTCCAGCGAGGAGCAGGCACATGGGTCTCTGAGACCAGCATTGCCATCCCCACTCCAGTATGGAAAAGATCCCCAAAGTAAAGGGCTAGAAAGGTGGGAGGCGTGCAAAGCCACCAAGAGCTGTTCTGGAGCAAGCAAAACGTTTGGGTCCCAGAAAGTGGTGGCACAAATAGAAGAAGTTAAGTAGGAAAGGACTGGTTGTTCTGTATTGGCGTGTGGCAAGAGCTGGTCATGAAGAAAGAGGAAACTGTAACTATTCTGGACCCTACAGCCTCTTACTGTTGCTAGAGGTTGCGGAAACTGTCCTTGTTTCATGCTCATCTTTAAAATCCATCTAATCTAAAATACTGATCCTCTCCACAGGCTCTGAGGTGACGGTCTTCAGGAGAGTTTCCTGTAATCTTGGGAAAAGTATCAGAGAAGAGCCCAAGCATCACCCATAGTCCTGTAAAGGGGATGTCTGAAGCTAGAATGCATCTGGATCATCAGGACTGAGAACATGAGAACAGGGTTGAGAACTTCCTCCACTCCTGAACCTTCAGCCAAACAAAAGAAAGAAGTCTTTGTCAAAGATACTTGGCAGAAGCCCTGTCTGCGATCATTGTTTTCATTGTTCACACATCACAGATCCCCTACTTGCTAAATGAGAAACAGTGAAAACAAGAGCACCAGCCACTCTCAGCACCAAAGTCAATCATTTTTTTCAGGGAACACAATGCATCAAGCATCCAAAGTGGATGTTCATCTTTGGCAAGTTCAGGTACTCCAGAGAAAAACTTACCATGTCAAACCGCTTGGCAAGTTCCAGGTCATCTTCATTTCTGACCATCTCGAAGAAATCTAAGTGCCTAAGAGAAAACAGAAAAACAAAGCCTGACTATGTTCATGGCATAATTCAGACTTAAATTAAGCGTGTTACTACAGAAGCCGCAACACCTCATTTCCAGCTAGAACACTTGGAAACTGGCAAGCCTTTCTTACATGAAGTGCTGGGATAGGTATGCAAGGCAACTCATGGGGGTCAGTGACAGGCCAAAAGGAATGGCTTTTTAATCCTTGTGCTAAGTCACTGTTTTGAGGTAAGGCTGCTAAAAATAAACATAAGATAGGAAAGGGATATTCTATTCGTGATGAATGCAATGCCTGCAGTGATAATACATTTCTAAAAAGTCCATGCCATACTTGCTAACCAGATATCAGACCACTAACAAGTTGTTTCTTTTACACGGTGGAGCAGAGATGCATTCAGTGGATTAGTTAAACAGTGGAGCTCACAACTGTCTTTACATTTGCCTATTGATGAGCACAGCAGCATGCCTCTTCTGGGAACTGGGGAACCTGGTGAGAGACACATTTGACCATGGCATCTGGACTTCTCTTGCACAGAGACCACAGCACAGCAGATGATGTGGAGAAAGGCTGTGGCACATCCTCCTGTATAGACCTGGCATATAGCCTGTGTGATCCAGGCATCTGGGATCTTCTCAAACTTCTATTATCATTCTCATGACTGTAACTTGTAAGATCTAAAAGTGCCCCTAAGCCCCTCCTAAACAATCCTGGTTACTGACAAAGGAACACAGATTGCCTATAGGACAGATTTTCTTCTTGGTTTAATGTTGTAGATCAAAAGTAACATTACTGGTTCCAGCTCTGCAGTAAACTGTAGACGCATACAACTGTGACATTAATACACAGGCATATGCCTCCACCCACTCAAAGACGTGAAGCCAGTCTTTATGACAGGCAGCTGGTGCTAACTTGGTGCTTATACAGAATCTCAGACACATTACATTTGCCCCCAGGGATAGCTCTATCACCCTATAGCAGCTCCTGACAGTGGATATTTGAGAAAAGGGTGCCTTGAAAGCTGCAGGCGTAGGCCTGATCCATAGGTTTTTCACCATGTGCTTTGGCAAACTTGACAGTTCTACCTAGGAAATCCCAGATACCAGATACCTACAAATCAGCCCTGCTCTGTAGGAAGGGGCTTGGAGTAGCAGACAATAAGGGGTAGCAGCACATCAGCAGGTCAATGCCTCTCCACAAAACTTAATGTTGTCACAGGAGAAGATAGACTCCCACAGCTGCCTGCTCTTACATCTTAAAGTGCTTCATTTTGTTAAGCAAATGGATTTTACCAGGCTCCTCGTTGGCTCATCAGTCTTTTAGCTTCTTGAAGTGTATCAGTCAAATTGTTCAGATTGTTTACTCCAAGTTTATTTCAGCATGTGGCTTTGTGAAGGGTTTAATTTAAGGTCATTAACAGCTTCAAGTACTGTGGCAAAATATGGAATTGCTAGTGGAGAAACCATTTATTATCCATATAAGTTTTAACACAGTAATTTGAAGGTGCCATTCAGTGTTACATTTTGTGCAGCGGCATGGCTATTTAAAGATGCTCCTCATTCATCTCTCTTGCCCCCTGGGCATCTCTACACCTTCGCCCACCACAGGTGCCTCTTCTCTCACAGTTGTGCCAGTGTCACTGTTTGGGAGGCTGTGATACAAGCTAGGTCACAAAAAAGACTGAGCTCAAAGAAAAACCTTGGAAACTGAGAACCTGTGCTTTGACCACACATACTCAGTTTCAATAAAGTCCATGAACTATTGGCTTCCCTCCCTCCTACCAGGACAGGGTTTTGTTCCAGTTTTGCTACAAGAGAAAAGAATTGGAACATTTTTTATTTTTTTCATTCTGATTGCCATCCACAGCTTAGAAGAAAAGCAATTCAGGAACTCCTTGCCACAGCCATTCCCGATTTAGTATGTATGTTTCCTACTTCATCTGCTGATTTTAATTTAAAGGACAAATCTCATTTTTGTCTTTAAAGGGAGTCAGTTTTAGGAAGAGACAGAGACAGCTTTTGTGCTTAAATCCAATACCCAAATGGAGAAGAGTTTCTAAGAACTCTTTCTGTTGATCAATAACTGTTCTCACAAAACATGTCTTACCTGTCCAGTGTGGCGTTCTCATGTCCTCTTAGCTTGTCAATGACGGGTTGAATTCCCAGCATTAGGAACTCATACCGTAGGTGCAATCGGAACTCCAAATTGTCCTTAAAAAGTGGGGTAAAACCAAGTTATTGGGTTCCAAAAGCTTTTAATCACACTAAAAGAAAAATGACTTAAAACCTCAGTTCTTCCCTTTTTAATATCCTCTATCCTGACACTAAATTCACAGGATGATTAATTCCAGTAAAGTAAAAAAAAAATTAAAAAAATTATTGCCTTTGCCTCTGTTTCACTTAAAAATACAGTCCTCATTTACCTACCATGAGCTCTGCATACCTCAGAAGGACAGCACACTCCATGTTTTTCCATAAAGAACAAAAGTTATTAGTCCTGCTAGTTCATTAGAAGTCTGTCTCCTGCTTACAGATGAACAGTACTGCAATCTTCCTCCTGGTTTTCATGTTTGTCATAAAATCACCATATGCTCTGGCAAACTTGACACATATTCAGTGGGATGTTACAGGACTGCCACAGATAAAGACAAATACATTGCCAGACAGAGCTCTTATAAACTTATTGTCTGTTGTGGTTTAACCAAAAAAAGAAAAGCCAATGTAACAAAAGTTAACATTTTTAATGAAACAATCAGTTTAAACTATCCTCCAGACTCATAAGAAAGTCTTGTTAATGAAAGAAAAACAACAAACCACCTTTTCTGAAATGTCACCCTTTGACATTTTTAAATTTAAATTTTTTTGAGTGTGGCTTTGAGTTAAAACAACTTAACATTTCAAAACATTTCTGAAGATAAACCAAAATGTTTTCTAAAAGGCTGAAATCAAGAGGTAAATACTTTGCAGTTCTTTAAAAAAACAACAAAAAACCCTGAAGCAATCATTTCAGTGCAAGTAGCCTATGTTATATTAGAAGAGGCTGGGGATGAAACAATATGGAAGACATTCTAAGGCTGATATTAACAACTAAGCATTATTTTCCACAAACTATATCCACTCAATAACACAAGATTTGTGACTTAATCTACTAACCATTTCCAAGGTAAATTAATTCAAGCATAACATTTTAGAAGGAATTTCCAGGGCAGTGACTCACCTCACCGGCACCAGCATTCAGAACAGCATTGATAAAGGACATGATGGCTGTTTTGAGATTTACTTCATCTCGGTATCGCCCCATGCTTCGGTCTAGCTCATTCAACAATGTCTGAAACAGAACCGCAGGCTGGGTTAGAGGATATAATCTAATTTCTTACACCATTTTGCATACTGTTCATGGGATATGCACACAGTCTTATTTTGGTTTGCTATATATTTGCTTAAAGAAATATTTTTTTCAGACAAAGTTGTTAGCAATTTTGGGCATGCCACAATAAAAAAGAATGAAGAATAGTGATAGGAATAAAATGCCCACCTGATCATAATGAAAAAAAATTTTTTTTTAAACAAGCTATTATTTGAGAAAAAGCAAATGCCCTTTATAGTTCTTGCCAACATGATCTAAGAAAGCAGCAGATTGATGCCCTTCCTAGTCAGTTAACTCTGTATGGTGAATATGACAGGGAGTTTATACGTGCAGAAAAATCGCATCAGATTCATACATCCTTCCTACTCACATCACTCAAGTAATTTTCATTATTTTCTTGGATCTCAGCAGGATAGATTGCACTTGTGTATACAGGGGGAGAGAATTCTAAAGAGAAGCTGTCTTTTGAAGAATAAAACCTATACTTGAACCTTGGAAAATTTCTCCTTTACCTACAACTATTTCACATGAAGCAGACAATTACCTACCTCTTGGTAAGCTGCTTCTAGGGATTTGCAAATAACAGGAATATCCCCTGTGCATAGAGCTCCAAAGCTCAAAGGTGAATTACACAGCTCTACTGTAAGTGCAGTTCAGCTCCAGCTTCCTTGTTACCTAATCATAGAATGATTTGGGTTGGAAGTGACCTTTAAAGATCATCTAGTCCAACCCTCCTGCAATGGGCAGGGACATCTTTCAACTAGATCAGGTTGCTCAAAGCCCTGTCCAGCCTGACCTTGAACACTTCCAATGATAGGGCATCTACAACTTCCCTGCCAACCTGTTCCAGTGTCTCACCACCCTCATTGTAAAAAAATTTCTTCATTTTATCCAATCTAAATCCAGCCTCTTCTAGTTTAAACCCATTAGCCCTTGTCCTGTCACTACAGGTCCTGGGAAAAAGTCTTTCTCCGTCTTTCTTATAAGGTCCCTTTATATATTGAAAGGCTGCTACAAGGTGTCCATGGATACCGTATGTCCCCCTATTAACCAAATAGCAGGGGTATTTAGCATTCAGGGGAATTTAGCACAGAAGTGCTTTTGGTATAATCTCTACATACATACAGATATTTCACCATAATCTTGTGAACATGAGGAGACAAAGGAGAAAAAAGACTAGACAAACAATGTTGGTATCCTGTGCCTTATATGGTCTATTTAGGATTAATTCCACTTGAATGTTTACCAAAGAGGTTATATGTAGAAACTGATTAGCCATGAAAGCAACTCTACTTTTAGCTTTGTGCTGATGACCATGAACCTTCTCTTCAGGATCTTCTCTGATCAGTTCATAATTCCAAGGATGATTTTCCTTATTGGAAGAGTAACAAATTCCACTTGAGATCTGCCAGTTCAATTGTACGCATCTCACTCCGGCATTAATAATAAATGTCTCATACTCATTTATTTGTTTTGCTGATGCACTAGGAAAGACAGAATCCTTTTTACTCTTCCCAAGAAATTTTGGCCATAAAGGGAGAATGAAGACAAAAATAACTTTTTAGTGTTCAGCTCAGCAGACTATCTAAATAATGTTTTGAAGCTATAATGCTGAGTAAGGAAGTTCATTTTCCTTTAGTCAGTCTTCTGTCCCTGGCTACTGAAAGTGTTCATTCATAGCAAAATCTTTCCTGTGCTAGTCATCAGTTTCATAGGTCTATCTTGTTTCCTGTAGAAAATGGACATCACCATGGAGATATGCCTCAAGAAACAGGAGGAATATCCTCCTATACATTCCCCAAGGGAGAGAATACCCTCCTGGCTTCATACAAACTCTTTGCTTGTTTTTGTGTAAAAATATTTTGATCTGTCATACACTGCTACTGACAGCTGGTTTTATATCTGTGCATAGAATATTCACTATCAAGCAAGCCTGATTTCATAAACTCCTTTTTCTTGCATCTTCTAAATTGCCCAGCTGGCATTTGCAAACATCCCTACTCCTGACATTTGAACTTCCATCACATCCATGATTTCCCAGTAGTTATATTATGACCAAATACCAATCCTTCACCCATTTTGTAAGAAATGGGAATGAGTCTTACATAAAATACATTAAACGCCCTACTGAGCCAGACTGATGGTTGGTCCAGTCCAGCATCCTATCTCTGACAATGAAAATAGGATACTATTGAAGATTTAAATTCACCAACAAAACCAACTCTTCAACTTGACAAATAAGCAGAAGTGAAATAAATGAGAGAATTGAGTTCTGTTACTGTCAGATTTGACACTGAAATCCAAAGCACACGTGTCTTCTTGGATTAATTTAAGTAGACATTACTACAGAAGAATCAAAACCAAGGATGGTTTTGCTGGTTTTCTGCAGAGGCCTCATTCCTACCATATATTCTCACATACTTTTAGGAACATGCTAGAATCTATGCAACAACGTATCAGATACAGCATCCCGACAGGTTGAAGGTTGAAGTTTTCTATCCCCTATTTCAGAAGGCTGGACTAGAAGCAGAATGCAATGGGGGGAAAGCCAAACTCAGGGCAAGAAAAACAAAAACTCTGGGTTGCACTAAGCTAATTGAAGAGCAGCACATCTTCATGCAATTGTTCAGCTCTAGAAGGAAACACTCTAAGTTCATGCAATTCCTAAAGATCATAGTCTACACCCACACACTGTGGCCGAACTCCAATATCTCCAACTCTTTGCAAATGGCTGAGGTTCAAGTCTTCACTTGAACATTTCCTGTGAAAAAGATTTCACCACACCTCTTGGCAGCCGGCTCTGTGGCCCAATTGATCTTATGGTTGTAAAGGTTTTTCCTACTGTTTAAGCAAAACTTTCCTCACTTAATCCCGTTATTCCTCATCACTGACATCCAGTAGTGTTTCATTCAATCTGCAGCAAACCTCAAAAGGCTTTGGATGAGCCCTGAGGGGAAGAAGAAAATCAAGTGGGAATACAGGATTTTAATTCGTTCCGTGTTAGCCCCTCTACTACAATTCCAAATTGATCAGATTTCTTTCTACAGATTATGGTCTGTACTGATGGTGTTTAACAAAAACCAGGCAAGGGCGCTGTGGAAGGAATGCTCCTAATCTCCACCTTTTCAACTGACAATATCAAGCTTCCTTTATTCCTTCACTTCACGCTTCAAAATTTCAAGCAGCATTAAGGAGGAAAACAAGAGTGTTCTGCCCAAAGCAGGCCAGTTAATATTTTCACCGGCAAGTGAAATTTGCTCCTTTCAGACAGTATTTAACACCTAGGTTCTCTGAAGACTAAAAGGGAAATTCTTTCTCCCCACAGGAGTGCCTAGCTGAGTGGGTGTTTCAGACAGCAGACTAGGCTGGAAGGGCATGGGAACATGCTGATACACTTTTCTGGGCCAGTACAGCATTATGACTTTGCAAGATAAGTTTGACTCAAAACATGGCACGTTAAAAAGTACAACATGTTACAATGTCATAACACAATGCATTCACTCCACGGGAGAAATGAGGGGAAGCAGTAAGCATAGCAATAATCAGAAAGGCAACAGCTTAGGGATGAGTAAGATTGTGCCCCTTTCACAAAGGAAAGCAGTCATAAATAGGATAATGCAGACATGAACGACACTGAAATCAGAGACTCTTCTTTCTCAATTTTCATAGCGTTTTAGAAACCTCCATCTTCACAAGAAAAGCACCTAAGAAATTCAAGATAAAGCAACGTTTTCATGGTCACACAGTGAGCCAGTGACAGAATTACACTAGTACCGATTTTGAATACATCAGATGGAAAAGAATCCCAGCAAGGACACCAAGGGCTCATCTTCTTAATTCCACATTTCTGCTTTGAGGGTTTATTGTCTGGCTTTCCAATGTTTTCTTTCATCTCTCTTCTTTAAGGGACAGAGTAGAATTTGTAGGCAAAGAAGCATATTTCAAACAAAAATTGGATGAAGAAAAGACAGAGCTTTTCCAGATTGCTTCAGGAAGGAGATTGAAGGCATGCCTTTATATTATTGTGGTATTTGAGTAAAGATGGAATACTACTCTGAAGAGGACAGTTTTCAAGGAATATCTTAAAAGAGGAGCTGCAGACTGCCTGTTGGACATTAAAGGGAGAGTTATACCAGGCAGAAGGGCAGCACGAAAGAAGGGTCAAAGATTAAAGCAGGCAAAGGGATCAGTTCAGGCAAGAAGCTGCAGCAAATGTGAGAAAGTAGGAGTAGCCACAATTAATATTCAGACACAAACGTAAAGTATAGAATCTTGTTGCAAGTGCCAAGACAAAGATGATCCCTATAGGCCTGTGAACACACTGAACAGCAGAGATACAGGGTGAAGTTGTAGTACTAAAAGGCATTCAAGTGAAGACTGAAGTCTCAACAAAGGAAAGTAAGCTCTGAAGTGAGCTTTAAAGTGACTCCTCTCTGAAGTTAAGGATTAGATTGATAACTGCAGTTAGTAGATGCAATGCTGGCAGTTTAGAAAGAAGCAATATTTTACATCAGAGTTTCCACTCAAAGCAAAATACAAAATTTTGTTAAGTTAAGGAGATAGTCCTTCATATTCATAAAAGTTCTATCTATATTTTCCATTAACTTCAATTAAAAAAAAAGAACACATCAAAAAGCAAAGACATCCCTTCCAAAATATTTCAGCACAGTTTGATTAGTGGTCTTCAGTTGGTATGATCTGGTGCAATTTAGTTAAATTAATTGGGATTACAAGTGTTTATATCACTCAGAAATATCACTGTAATTTGGATTTTGACTTTAGATACAGTAGTATAAAACTCTAAGTTTCCTGTTCAAATAGTAGGAGTTATAGCAGGACAGAGCCCATGCAAGTTTAGTAAGAACCGTATCTTAAGTCACAGCTTTCCTTCTCTACTAATTCAGCAGTTGCTGGGTCCTCTGACTACCATTGGCTACCTGTGCCAGGTAGCAAGAGTTGTGCTTAGAAGGCTGGCCAGCAATAACTTCTGACATTCAATGAAACATGCCATGTTTTTTGTTACTGTATTAAATACCTGATCTCTACATCACTCCACCACACTTGAGTACGTGCAAATTGGAAATAATCAGTGTTCCACTCTAAAGTTGACAGCAGCACGTTATGCACGAGCTCAAGTTTTAGATGGTTGCCAGTAAATAATTCTGAACCTCTCTTCCTCCTTCTTACAAAGAGGAATGGAAGCAGAACCACGCACTGCAAATTTTTATTCATCACCATGATATTCGTCTGCAAGAAGGCAAAGAAAAAGAAAACAATTTATGTTGGGGAAACTACATCTGGAACAGTGTTTCTTACATTCACCTCCTGATTCCTCAAAGTACATAGCGCTGGTCACCACAGATGATATGGGGAGAGTGGGATACTTAGATTTACTGCAATCTGCAAGAGGGGAAGATATATCCAAACACATAGTATACGAAGTGCCAGCTTTCATAGATGAGGAGGGATAAACTGACAATGAGGTGGCTGAAAGGGATGAAGAATATTATCAACCACTGTCGTCAGGAAGGCAACTTAAGGAAAAGCAACAATTGCACTGATGTTGTCACAGATCAGCGTTACCTGTAAGTTTTTCATTGGACGTTCCAATAAAAGTGAGCTCAGTACAGTTTCCAGAAAGCCCTACACTCTTTACTTCACAAGCACTGAGTATGATTTCCAAAACTGAGAATCTGAAATTATTCTCCTCTTAGGTATTGTGTCTCTAATTTGGCCATTGTCTTACGGAGCTAGATCTAGAGAAAGACTGAGGGGTGCCTTTACAGTTGCCAGCTTTCCTTTTCCCCCCGCATTAGAATCAGTCTGCAATAACGAACCACAGAGCCAAAGGAATAAATTCCTACTCTGCACATTCAAAGTATGTTTCTCCTGTTTCTACAGTTTAGTTCACTTTTTATTACTTTTCACAGAAAGAATTCTTGTTTCTCAGTTCTGCCAGATCCCCAGTTGTGGGGGATCATTTTCAACATAACAGCGATTAGGTGTGGCCAGTCAAAATCAACATAAAGCTGCAAACTCTAAACTGTTCGGACACTTCAATACACTGAGTGATGCTGCTAGTTGCTCAAGCTACAGGAAACACATCCCCAAAAGACTTCAGTTTGAAACCTAAAGGATCTCTTCGGATATCTGCAAAGTCTGGGTTACAAAGATTACACTCAGGACTAGGATAAAGAAAAAAAGGCTTTCACTGGCTCGCATTGTACACTACATCTTTAAAATTTACAGTAAAGGTATAGGATAAGTGTTGTCAGCTCATCCTTTTCTTAAAATAGCCTCCCATAGTCAAGTTACAGTGGATGCTACTCTTGGTAATGAGCTGCAAGATGGCTCTAATACACAGCTGTGGGAGAGCAAGAGGCAAAGACACATAATACTCTTTAAATTGACAAATCCTACAGTATCAGGGAATATTCCACTAAAATGTAAGGAAGACCATGACCACATTTGTTTTATCAGCATTTAAAAAAATCCCCAGTCTCTCTGTTAGAAAAAAATTACTGAAGATGGATGAGAAATGTCTTTGGAAGAACCCTTACCTCCTCAAATTAAATTCAAGTTATTGCTGAGTGTAGTGGAAAATCCTATTCCAGCATCTAGACACAAGTGTTAGAAACTGCAAAAAAGAACACATCCCTTCTGCTAAATCATTTTGGGGTTTGGGTGGGGTTTTTTTGTTTTGTTTAAGAGAGAAAAAAACAGAGAACATCCATTTATCTTTAATTTTTTCCCCAATAGAAAAGCATTTTGACAAAAGCAAGCATTTATGCAAACTACTCTTTCATGAATGTGAGAGTTGGTAAGCATCTGCAAATCATTACACCAGATTCCTCAAAAGCTCAGCTGTACAAGACCTGTCTACCACACTTTGCCCAGCAATGACTTATCTCAGTTATTCAGTAAATTTTAAAACAATATAAAAAGAGAGAGGACCCAAATAGGAGACATTGAGTAAACTCAGCATCTATCTTCCATATGGGTTTATTAAGCAGAGTCACTTGGTTAAGTAAGGGTAAGTTAACACAGGACCACAAGTGTTGTCAGAGTCATGAGTTATCACAGCTTTTTGCCGAGCAGCTAAGGTTATCCCACCTGTCTCCCAGGTATACAAGAATGTCAGATTAATTCAGGAAGGATTCTTTATCTCAGCCAATTACTAGAGAACAAGCTGGTTTTAAAGTTTTTCCTTCTCTCTTCCATAGGCAGTCCACATTAACCTGCACATCATAACTCTGTACATGGCTTACTTTTCTGCTTCTGCATTGGTCATTCCTATCCTAGTCCTGTACTAAAGAATGGCGACATATTCTCATGACTGCAGCTGTAATCTCTTCACCTTCCAACTTTTACTCTAATTACTATTTTCTCTACTGAAATAGCCTCAAGAGCTTTCAACTGAGATCAAAAGGCCTCCCTCATTCTGAAGTCATACATCATACGTGTAATACCTGCATATTGAAGACATGCACCAAGTTTGAATAGACAAGCAATGCAAATGGGGCAGTGCACATAGAGGGGTGGACCTGCCAATGCCACATATAGGTTAACACCAAGCCAAGATCTCCTGCATCCCAGTCTCAGGTCTGAGTCACAGTCAGTGAATCCCATAGTGCATTCAGTTCTAACAACAAACATTGGCAGCTACTGTTCATGAGCATAGCCTGTTTCCTCATTCACTTTTACAGTTGTAAGCTCATTGTAGCCCAAAATCCACTGATGCATTAGCTGAGGATGAGGCAGGAGATAATGGCTGACAGAAACCAGGATCCAGGGCCTGTTCACCCAACACCACCCTTATCATTTCACCTAAGAAAGAATAGTAAATGGGTGAGGTTACCCGGAAGTTTAGGAGCTACAGCTTCATCCACAGCAACAGATGCTGTTACATCATTTTTGTAAAGGTGCTCAGTTCACTAAGAAGAGGAATGTTATAACAGCAGGCAGCAATATCCACAATAAAAGCCTGTGAATGATCTACTGACCTACTTCAAGGTCTCTGAGAGAGTTTCCCTTCTGTGTTCTGAATGGGAGTTATCTGAGCCTAAGTGGTGATGATTCACAAATTGATTTCTAAGTGGCAATTGAAGTGCCTTCACTGTACATTATTTAATCCACTGTCTCCATTATTTAATCCACAACTCTTTTTAGGGCTTTAAAATCAGGACCGAGGCTCCTGAAATTCTGTGGCTTCAGCTTCTAGGGCAGAGCAAATCATTACCAACCCAGAAATGCCATCAGGTTAGAGTATGAGCAGATTAACAGCTTTCATTTAACATAGCAAAGGGGATTTTAAGTTATCATCAATGACAAGCAATCAGGTCTTGAAAAAAACACAAAACAAAACCACTGATAATCTATTTGAGGAAGTGCCCTTCCTAAAACAAAATGAGAAATATTCCCTTGTTACTACCTAGAAAGTTTGCAATACATGCACTGTAAAAATCACTCACTGCACAGATTCATCATACTGGGTATTTCTGGCAAGGTATACTCCTTGTACCTGGAATCTTGTCCTTTCTGCAGCATAGACTTGGTAGTGAAGCATGGCTTGCAAGACTTTCTTGTGACCATCTGGTACCAAGCAGACAGCCCCTAGGATCTCCAGCACAGCAATCTTGGTCTTAATGTTCTCAGTCCGTAAGCTCTGGGAGATAATGTTGATACTCTCTGGATGAGCCAGGACGTGAGCCCGTCCTTGAGAGTTGTTCATCAGTGCCTTGATACACCCTATAACGGATGTGTGTATACGGCTCTCTGAGGTCTCATAGTCCATGCTCTTCAGGAAGTTCAGCAAACAGCTCAGGCCATCCAGCTCAATAAACCTGGTCACAAACCTGAAAAAAAAACAGGTAGGAAAAATAAGGAAAGCAGATCAAAGGCAATTTATTCGAACGATACCATATTACTCAACCCTGCATCTGTAAAAGCTGGCTAGTTTTCAGCCTAAATTTCACAGAATAATTCCCAGGTATTTAAGACAAACAAAACAAACAAAAAAGAGAGAAAACAGACTAGCTAATAGTGTGTCACATAGTTTCAAGGTAATTATATTCTGTCATCTTATGACCCTATTGTTTGGTCACTGTGTTCTTTGTTGCAGTTACCACCAAACACCTGCTGTGGTCCACCCCAATAGTTGCTGCATTTTCAAGACTGAACAGATTCTTTCAAATTGCTACATCTTACATACATGCTAATACACACAAGATACATTTTCATACAGACTCGTCACCACATTTATAATTAAGAGTTCAGATTATCTTGAAAACCATTTTTAGACTTTGGTCAAACTTTTAGCCAATACTACTTGTAGGCTTCCACCTCCAGGAGGTGGGTACACTGACAGAGGCAAACTCATTACTACTGTGTCTGTCAGCTGTACTGACGTCACACTCTGATCCCATGATATATGTACAGGAACATATTATATCTAAAAGGGACATGATCTTCAGTAAAAGGCAAAACTCCTATAATGGCCTTGCCTGCATTCTTTTTGGTTTGATTGCTTGTTTTTAGTTTGAGGAGGTATATTAAGGATGGAACAGGTCCACTGTTAACCTGCAGTAGCAAAACGTACAGTAAAAACATCATAAATAGAGGAAATACAGAATTAATCAGTTACCAAATGACACATTGAAGACTGAACCTATAGTAGGACAGGTTTATTTTGACTATTGACATCACTAGAGTTCTGTTTCTACTGTATTCTACCATAAAATTTGCCTTTCTTCAGGTTATGATTATGGAAACTGAGGATGAAAATAATACAGGAGAAAGTCCTTGGAAAAGTTTAAGGTTTTGTTGAAAAACAGGGTTAAAAAATCCAAACGGGTCAAATTAGACCATGCAGACAGTCTCCTAGACAAATCAATAGAAATGAATGGAATTATATAAGTCAGTTCAAACCAATCATTCTAATAATGCTTCATTTAGTGTTCCCAGGCTTAAGAAATGGGGATTCAAAGATATGAAAAGGGCTGCAAATAATTTTTCTAGATTGCTTTGTTTACCTCCTGCCTCCTCTAACAAGTCGTTCAGGTAGGTGCACTGTTTTAGAATGTCTGAATGCAAAACCATGTGAATTACATTTGAATTTTCAGTCTACCAAAATGTACACCAACAATAATATGTCCATGACCACACTCTAAACAGCATAATGTAGAAAGACACCTCAAACAAATGAAAAGGCTGTTAACAATTGCCACCTGTGTAACAAATTAGAAATATCAAAAGTCTGTCTCATTTTGCTTTTACCCAGCCCCTCTTCCTCCCTGTTGGATACTTCCTAATGTGCTGTCTTTCTCTTTTCCGTCCTTAAATGAGATGCTGTTCCTAATATGCATCAGTAATGGAAACACCACACTGAAAGACTGAATTTCACTGGTCTCTTTCGTGTCTCTGCACCAGCAAGACAAACCTGAGCCATACTTATGTATCTCCTGGATAATATGGACTTGATATATGTATGGTCTTCCAGTGGTTACACCCCACACCACACAGGAATTTTCAGGGCCTACCTGAAAGTTATGCTTACTATGCTGATGGATTTGCCAACTTTCAGGTTGTTTGGGCCAGCTGTTTAACCAGAAACATGGCAAAACCTGATGCTTTCAACAAAGTTTCGGTCTGAGGTTTGGGTTTTGTTCAAAACTGAATTTCAGAGTGAATATCAGAGTAAAGGCAAGCATACACAGGAACACGTGCACACCAAAAATGAAAACAAGATTTAGTTGAACCCTGCTAAGACAATCTGCCAAGTTTCACACAGGTCTGATTGCACATTCTTTGGATGCATCATCTGGTCTACCTTAACAAATCATAGGAGCAAAAGCCCCTCTGCCTGCAGGCCAGAGTGGAATCAACATTGTGCACCAAGGATTTGTTAAGTCACTCAAAGCAGTTTGTTATTTAAACTGATTATAGAAAGATTAAAACTTAGTTCAGTTTTTGTAATGCATTTAGCCACTTAGTATGCCAAAGAAGACTGAAATAAGTGCATTCATTCACGGCTAAAAGAGTTGCTGCTAAGGATGTATTTGGAATCAAAATAAGCACAAACTCAACTTTGGTTGTTACCAAACAACGCAGTGCCAATGATTTCTGAGCATTTCTCTAACCCTGGGCCTAAAGAGCAGAGTTGCTCTTTGCCTCTACTATGCAGGGACTAGTTTAAATTGTCCTCCTCCTCACCTCCAAAGTTCAGTTCTATGAATCCATCCTATACCTTAGCGATTCCCTCCATCTGATGTTTTGTTGTTCTTTTCAGTTCCTGGGCTGAGGGAAGACTTAAGATAGATACCTTTCTGAAGATACGGAGTTCTACTGACAAAAGAAAACATCCTGATGAAGCAGCTGAACAAAGGGTCCCTTGAACATACTTTCAATGGAACACCTGGTCTTATGACAAGACATACAAGGCACTACAACCTTCATGTATTTTAGCCTGCTCTGATAACCATGTGAAAAAAACAGTAAATGCACAAAAGCCACATTGTCCCAATTAAGTACAATCCCTTACTAAATTCACTGGCAGAACAATTTTTCTATGACTGTTTGGATGAGGTCATTCCAAAAAGCAGGCATATGCAGGAAAGTGGTGTGTGTCACAGACCTTGATTAACGACATAATTTAAAACGATGTCGGGATTTTCCTGTACTCTTCCTGGTCCAGAGAGCAAACAGTAAGCTGCGTTATTCAATATGAAGCAAAACCAAGAACCTTCCCATTTCAGCTGACATCAGAAGCAGGAATCAAATGATGATTTTGACCTTCCTTTTCCAAAACACTTCGTTCACTATTCTCCGGAAAAGCCAGAAATCATGCAAGAAGAAGATAAAGAAATGGGGATAGCAGTTTCTGAGCCAACAGACACTCTCAATATGAGAACTTGCTCGGTGTGAGCATGTATGTGGGGAGGTATGTGTGTTAAATGTCTGTACAGGAGAGAAAAAGAAGTGGGAGTTTAGCTGACAGGCTGAGCGCCATAATCCTCACACTGTTTGGTGTTTGTGCATCTGTATGTCTGTAAGCAGGAACATGTGTGTGTATGTTTGTATGTGCACAGGCAAACCCAACTCATACAAATAAAGTACGTTCTTCCTCACAATATACACGTGTGTAACTAACTGCCAACCTATATGTCCTGTATGCTGCAAAAAAGGTCTAGTTCTAGACTGGAAGGTGTAAAGTTAAATATATTTGCCAATGCGTTCTGGTTAACACATCCAAAAACTCAAGTGTAAATAAAGCAGGGTGTGTTTTAATAGGTGCTAAACAAGCAAATTAAAGCCTAACCTCACCTCAGACTCTCACTTGACCAGTTTAGCACAGTTTAAAAGGTAGGGCGCCTCTTAGCCTTTCAAGTTTTAGAGAGTGCTGATCAGAATGAGTTAGCTAGCTCTAATAACACACCTTTCATCCAAATACAGATACGGCGCAGCCTAAGAGGTAATGACCCACTGAGGGATTCCAAGTGTGGGGGGGACAGCCTCCCTGTGAGACTTCATCCAGTTCAGGAAAGACAGAAAAATCATATGTGGTGGGTATGCAGAGAGCAGGATGTTCCCACCCTATTAGCAGCCAAGGCTATACTTCCCTGCAGCATCAGTTTTTGGATCAGGGGGCACACATAACCCTGACAACTACTGAACTGCTGAAAAATTCAGCGTAATGGGTTTTGCTTGCTGGATGCATAAATGATCATCTCCAGTACGCACTTGAATGCAACATGGCTAAATCAAACAAAAATAACGGGAGGTATATCTGAGTTAAACAAAAGGAGAAAAGCAGACAGCAAAGGGAGTAACTGCTATTCAGACTAAAGGAGGTATTTTTCTGGGGTTCCAAAACGTGATTTTTTTTTCCAGCCCCTTGTAAGTTTTTACTTTTGCTGCACTTCTGAACCTCCATTTTTGGGCACTAAAATACCAGAAGAAAAGCTATTCTCTCACTGTTTCTGTCCAACAGTTTGTCATCACACTTGTTTATAGTCACAAGTTCTTACAAACCTAAAAGAAAATGTGTTTCCTTACAAGATGCAGATGTGGATTTTTTGTTCTCTAAGGCTGGGGTTGTTCCTGCATGCTGGGGCATAACCTGGCTCTATTATTTCAGGGCAGCTCCTAAATACCAGAACAAAATGTAGTTGCTCAAAGGGGGCCAACTAGCTGCCCAGGGATGCTTCTATTACCTTTTCTCCAAAGAGGAGAGGCACTTGAGTTTGGGTAGGTCTGCTTCAGTTTTTGCTGCTGTTAGAACTGGTTGTTTGGAATAGAGGCACAGATTAGTACCATTACTCCTCATTTTGTACTAGAAAAGATGCAGATCTACAGCAAAATAAAACATAGAGCCAAACACATGCATTTTTCTTCTTTTGATTCCTCTAGATCAGAGAATTCAAGCAGAAGAGCCTATTGGTAAGCTGTCAGAGCCCCTGTGTACCCTACCATCACAAATAGATCCAGACAGTTCATCCTGTGTGAATTTATGTCTGTCTTTTCTTCAGAGGCCTGATGAACAGAAGTGGCAAGGAAAATAGGATTTGATGTCCAAATTCAACTAGAAAGACTAGTATTTTGAAGACTTGGGTATAGCACTGCTTATGAGAGGGATTTAATGGAGTGGAGGGCCTCTCTACTGCAACCTTTCCATCAAGAAGAAATTGGCTTGTTGATCAGGCATTGGCATTCAGCCCATTTGGCAGCTAACGAATTGAGTCGCTGGAAATTAGTTGAGACATAGGACTTAACTCAAAATTTGGCTTGGCTTAACTATTAAAAAAAAAAAAAAAGTCCCATAACCATCGCCAGCGATTTAGAAGAGAACACTTTATAGGGCAGCTCAAAGATGCTTGTACTGAAGCTTGTTAGGGTTATTATAAACAGATGAAGCAAAAGCTGTTGTCAAGAGGATCCAGCAGAAGCAATATAGGTCTGAGCAGGAAAACCTTGTAAGGCTTTGAGCAAAAGACATTTCTCTTTCTTCTTCTGTTTGGCCTTGCTCTCAACAAGGAGGCCAGGCTGTCCTATTCAAAATGACAGAGCAGAACAACCAACGGTCACCACCAAGGTGTTTCAGGAGGACATAGCAGAGAGGCCTTGCTGCTGTGACTGTGCTCAATGAAAGCTATCACTTTCACAGAGGAAGCATCAAACCAGTTCCACATTAATGTAATAGAGTTACTACATCAAGTCACAACAGCACAGGACTTTGGTTTAAAATCCTTGTGAGAACTGGAAGTTTGACAGTTGTCTTAGCTTCCATTTCAACATGAAGTGCAGCTGCATTTTATTGCATTCTCTGCTTGAGGATAGCAATCGACAGGATCAGTCACTTATCCCCTTGGGCTAGGTCTCAACATAGGCCACTGTTTCTCCACTTCCATATTAAAAACACTCACCCTACCCACATGCTAAAGTTACCAAAGCCTGATGAATCTTTATGCCTCAGAGGAGCATCAGGATCTGGCTTTGTGCTCTCTTACAACCCGGCACAACAGGAGGTAAAACACTGAGGTTTAAGCTGATGCGCTCTACCTCATACTTTCCATGAGGTGAGAAGCTGCATGCAGTCAACTTTTTAAACATCGTGAAGGGCAGAAGCACAATCAGGACTGAGCTCTGCAGGAAGTCCCAGAAATATCTTCACTTCAAGTCAATGTAACTGCAATGCAAGTTCTTTGAGATAATTTTCTGGGTTGTTTTTATTTACTTATTTATTTGGTTTGGTTAGGTGTCCCCCCCCCAAAACACCTGTTTGATTTGGCATTATTGAAGCTCTCTGAAACTATGATTTCAGCACAGCATGGATGCAAACACATTTGGCCTATTTTGGGCCCAATACACACACAGAAACTTTTTGACCGAGTGTTTCCTGAGATCATGTCAACCATAGTTATTGCTTCTGGGCAATGCTCTTCTAAGTCTTAAATGGAAAAGGTTTCTATGCTAGTTAGTTTGCTATTGTTCAGAGCTTTGCTCCCAGAAAAACAAAGATGACCTTACCTTCAAAGACACGGTACACAATAAAGTCTGTTAACATTTCTTTATGCCACAGTTACACATAGAACAGGAAGAATGCCAAACCAGGTGATGTCAGATGGATTAGCTGCTTTGTACCAAAGAGTTCACATTACTAAAGATAAGGGGAAGCCTGAATTCAAAGTTCAGAGTAGAGGCTGAGATTTTGCCCAACATGAATCAAATTACATGGGACGTTCAGGGGGCTATGAAGTCTAAAATCTGATCCTCGTAGTCATTACCTGTGTTTGCACAGACCTGGCACAGGTTTTTTACAGCAGACTTTGTCTTTTATTTTCCTGAAGCTATATGCTTCAGCATTAGTCTGCCCTCCCAACTAGGCAGGTTCAGACCAGGGACTGTAGGGCTCTCTGTGGATTGTCTGAAATATCAGAGAGGCTTGTGTGAGGTGAGACAATAAGGTTTCTGTCCTTGCCACTCTTTCCTGTGTCACAGCTGACCATAGGGAGGCAGTGAATTTTGATGAAAGACGAACAACATTACCTCATGGGCTGAGTCCGCAGAGCTGTCTTCAAGTCTTCAACTATTTTATTTTTCATTTCTGTTTCTTCTTCATCGAAAGCATACAGAGTCTGCATCTGTTCAGAAAAGAAAATGACAATCAGGAAAGCTCGGCCTGCCTGAAAGCTAAGAGGCAGGCTGGGAATTATGAAAAACAACTATCCCATCAACCCATGCAGAGGTGCCTGCCGACCTCTCACCAGGAGGCCTCAGCTACAAAACTGAATCCAGATGAGGCTGCTCATGTGGACTGGCAGCAGCATACAGCTTTGCCACACTGGCTAAAATAGGGTTCTCAGGTTACCCCCCAAAAATCATACTTGCCAGTATGCCCTCAGATAACTGTACCTAATTTGGAACAGCGATCTGCTGTGGTGATCTATGGATATGTGAGGCAAAGTTTGCAGGGAGAGGTAATATCTTTTATTAGACTGACATGGCTGGAGGGATGGGGGGGGGGGAGGGAGAAAAAAGAAAAAAACAGACATGCATCAGGTTTCAAAGCATAAAAGCTTTTTCTTCAAGTGACTAAGCAGCCTGCAAGTACCCTGACTTATAGTTTGTGTACATACAAGTTTGACTTTTCTCCCCCACCCAAAGTATATCACCTGGTTTAAGATACTGATTTTCCCTATACACTTTGCCCTTGCTAATTAGGAGCATTTACTCCAAAAAGCTGGAGCATCATAAAATCCCTGTCCCTGTTTTTTAACAAGTAAACTGAAGCACATGGAGACTAGATGTTTCCCGAGTATGCAGCTTGAAATAACTAGAGCTTGCAGTCAACTGGAACTGAAGATGCTGTGCGTCACTAAATTAGGGTGAGAGACAATGAGTGGAACACACGCAAAAAACAAGGTTCTCAAAGTTATACAATGCCATTAAAAAAAGTGGTGTATCAGGAAAGCAGGGTTCCAGATCTACACTCAGCACCACTGCAACCTTGTGATGTGAAGCAAGACTCTGCAGTGTCCATCGCATGTACCATTCAGGCTCACAACTTCAATGTGTGACTTTTTAAGAAGCCAAGACTCAATGCTGGAAATTCTTAGCCTAAAGCTATGTCTTCTTAGTCACTTTAATTGTAAAACTGAGAGGATAAGTGCCTCTCTTATTGGCAGGACTTCTGGGGGATATCAGTGGTATCTGGAAAGCAGCTCTGAACCCCTTCTCAAATGAATAACCCGATTAAACTAGTATCATCTATCAGAGATCTGATATTATACCTCTCTGTGGTGGAATCTGAGTAGCTATAATTATGGCCGATTACAGCAAAATATTTAAGTATTTTACTGTTCAGCAAGCACCAAAGAAAACCTTCCTCTCACTGGAACTTCCTTTAACCTTCTCCCCTCAACACCTCACTTCCCTTTGGAAGTGCTCCCATGTTCCTTGCTTTTGCAAACCATGTGGTGCCAACATATGTCAGATCCTGAGGGTGGTCATTTGGCTACATGCCGTTGCTGTCTTATGCTGAACAGCTGGCATAGGGAGATGTGTTTAACTCTAGGGGTCCTCTCTCTGATCCACGCTAAAGTCAAATTCACTCAGTAACAGAGCAAGCTATTTCCTGCCCTAATAGAATGACAGAGCGCTACTGATGGAAAATGAGCTGATGATGTTTTATCTTTTGCCAGCATCCCCCGACAGCCAGAAACATAAATTGAAATGCCTAAGCCAAGCCATATATGATCCCGCTCTTCAAAAAATAAACAGAAATCCTGAACAGGCATTACGGAATCTCAATGGCAGAGTCCTAGGGTGTGATTTGGGGCTTGATTTGTATTTTCTTGGGTGACAGCCCATCTGGTCATCTTTCCTTTGGCCCATAAATGCTCCTTTGAAAGGCTCCCATTCCTCCAACGGCTTAATTTCTCGTCTGAACCATTGTGAGGGGAAAGCAAATGGATGGTAGGAAGGTGCTCAACAGTATTTTGTTCAGAGTGAAAAAGGCCCATTTCCAAATGAAACAAATACAAATAATCCTGCCTTTACAACAGAGGGTGATTATAGAAAACCCCTTTTCTAAAGCTGCAGGCAGCCAAGAGCCCTTCATTTCTCACTCCTGTGCATGGCCAGGAACTCAAATCCTCATGCCCTCTCTAAAGACAGACTGATCACGCGTTTGCATTATGAAATAGCTTTCTCAGCGAGAGTTATAGAAAACGTAACTGTCCCTGGGAGACAGAGGAGAGAGAACTGTCATTATTTGAGGCTGGATTTCATTAATGAGGCTGACTGATGAATTGCTTTCCTGAACTACAAACTGCATTCGAGGACTAACATCTGCTGTGCTGAGGATGCAGCTAGTTACTATCAGTTAACTAAGCATACCAAGAAGAGGAAGCAAAATGGTGCCAGGTCCTTATCTGGTCCCTAAAAAGTGGTATACATCAGGCTCTTTTTTACAAGCACATTTTGCATATTTAAAGTTTTCCAGATTAAGTGCATCACCCAGGAAATTCTAGCATTTATACTGGATTTGCCAATTCGAAAAAATCCACGAATTCGTGAAAACAATCATTCACATGGAATTTTTTGTGTAAAACTTCAGGTAGTCCAAGAAATTACTTTTGAAAATTTGGCTCCATTTAAAATGAAATATTTTAGTTTTATTAAAAGCACAGATTAATTCCCACACCTTATCCTAAGGGCTAATCATTCCCCTAAACTGCTGGGAAGAAAAATAGAGGACTATAATGACAGCATGCACGAGAAAGAAAAAAAAAAAAAAAAAAAAAGAAAAAAAAAGGGCATCAACTAGCATTAGCAATACATTGTATGATGGACTAGTTTTACTTAACAGTCTCACAGATATGAAATGAAAAAAGAAAGAAGCAAACAGAATAAATAGTGAAAAAGCAACCTGGATATTCTGATTTCTCATAGTCCAAGCTCTTTCTTTAGATCTTGTCTAAAATCATAACTAACAAAGTGTTATCATTATGGAAATTGCTTCCAGTTCATAAACAAATACAAGCAAAAATTGAAATCAAAATTTGATGCAAAAATATTGTATTGTGCGCCTCCTATGACATACCTGGACAATACTATTTTAAAACATTTCTTCAAAGAAAACAGGTCAGTTGAAATTCAAGGTACACTGCATCTCTAACTCCATTAAGGCTGAAGAGAATAAACTATGAATCATAAACTATGAATAGATGTAATTTAAAAAACCTGAACTTTTAAGCAAACAAGCTTCAAGTAACATAGATGTCACTGAACCCAGATGGAGGAGAGTTATCATCCACCTGCTAAATTCTGCTGAAAGATGTATATTTTTAATGTCCTGTGAAGCTGGTCTGCCCTGAACAAATGCTTTCCGAGTCAAGAAAAAGGGCCTGGTTACAGCTGTATTTATTAATCTTGACCCTTGCCTCATACTCTCGACCGAGCCATCTCTCCAGAAAAGCTGGATCTGCAACTACTGTTCACCTGAAAGTCTCTCTGTGGAAATGTGTACACAGCCAAGCTCATAAAAGCAACACAGTGCTGTCAGAAGTTTTCCTCCCCAGTGAAGTGAGGGCTGTGTTTATTTGTGCTGCCAAGCAGAGAGTATCATGGGGTGAGGAGGGCAGGAAGAGCACAGGGAGGTTTCTTTGTATGTGATATTAACAGGGCAGCTGCTGCATTTTTAAGAAAAGAAGTTTTGTGTGTTGATGAATCAGCAGAAGATGACAATGACCTTGATAATGGAAATGGTCTCTGATTGTGGGTGTGCAACCTGTCCACAATCACCAGTATTATTTATAGACTGGGCAAATTTGAAGGCTTCTCTTTCTAAATTAGACATCATTAGCAGCTGTCCCTTTCTTTTAAGGACTGGTCTAGAAGACACTCTACCAATGATCTACTTGGCCCCTTCCTTTCAGTCAGGCTACCTGAAAGATAGGACAGTCCCTCCACAGAAATTGCACACTACAGACTAGGAAAGAGATCCAGTTTTACTGTCATACACTTTTGTGAGAATTGGGTTTAAATACTATTAAAAACTAAAAAGTCACAGCAACAGAAACAATTGTGGGAACAGAACTGTGCCTAAAATGTGTGGCTTTTTGAACTGCATCAGGAATCTGTGACCTAAAGTGCTTCCTAACATAGTGGTCTAAGGTTACAAGTAGGGAATGTCAAACATGTCAGGAATCACCACATTGCTCTCAAGCATAATCTATGAGGGGTAGATATGATAGCTAACACTGCAGCGGGTCTTCTGAGAAAATGATCCTTGACCACAGGGGCCTTGGCCTCCTGAAATGCACAGAAAGATACTTAATGATATCAGCAGGATAAAGGTGCCATTTCCATTTCATCAGCAGATAGGGAGAAATTTTTTGCTAAGCTAATATATAAAAAAGAACTTCATAATTAAACGAAAGGGTATAGAAAAAGATGTGAAAGCCACATGCAAAAAGATTCTTATGCACTTAATTCACAGGAGATGGAGACACAAAGATTAAATTTTATTAAAAAAACAGGACTTAAGGCATTTTAAACTAACACTTCTGTGATTATTGCTACCATTTCAACTCTAATACTTCTTGCAGTATTTCTAATTAAAATATTGCAATACCTGATAGCGCCCAAGAGACGCAAACTGAAATAGACTAGACAGTGTCAGGAAGCAACATGAAACATGTCTTTCTTTCACCACCTCTGAGCCAACTCCATTTGGATGCAGTTTTAAAAAAAAAAAAAAAAAATTAAAAAACCCCACCACTAAATTTAGGACTGAAATTATAAGGGACCCAAAATAACCATTTGGAAGTTAAGAATCTCAGAGCTCTAAATAATAATGAATAGAACATGTCTTTTAAAGTGTGTTGGAACTGGTTCTCAGCTATATTACTCCAGTTTTCCACTGATACAATTTCTGTGAAATCAAGTCAACTAAGTTTCACCTCCCTAAAAGTGAAGCAACTATGTGGTAAATCAGAAGCAGGGGTTTTAATCCCAGTGTGTCTTCTTAACACTTCAAGCATAAGAGTAAGTCCTGAGGCTGGAAGCCAAATAAAAGGTTATCAATCATTCAGTGCTGAGGCATGCAAACAACATTATGGGGCTAGTGTTTATTGGTGCTCTTAAAACACGTTTAAAATTAGAAACATAGGCCAAAATATATTCTCATTCCATGGAACTGCTCCAGATTTACAACGGTGGCGTGTACATATTCACTCCAGGTTTACATCAAGATCATTTAAAGACTAATCCAAAAGTCACTGAAATCAATGGAAAAACTTTCAGTAGATTCAAGAGGCCTTGGATCAAATCCTACCAGAAGTATTTGGCTCAGTGACACTGCAAGGTTTCATACTTATTTTTTTTTCCTTAATGGCCCTTGTAGAGCAAATTTGTTCACTCAGGAAATCAAAGCACAGTACCATGCCAGTCACAAAAGCTCAATCTCTTTTTTTAAAACAAGTCCATATTCTTTCTATTCCATGACTCTGCCCCAAGAAAATCTGGCATGAAGAAAGGTGATCATTTTGGTTATTCATGACTCACAGTAGAAAGCAGCTTTTCTTTCATCCTCTTACAGTGAGTTATAATAACTTGTAAATCTTGATTTTTTTACTGAGCAAGACATATTTCACCATGAGAAATGCATCAGTATTGACACATTTAGCATTCATTAAGGCACTATTTTTATGAAATTATTTTATAGCTCATAACCATGATACAAAAGGTGCAGAGAAGCCTTTAGAAATCAAACATGGAAGCATAAGTTAACAAACAATGTTTGCTACCTAAGATGCTAGAACAGAATTTTATCATCACTTCTGCACAACTGCCAAAAAAGCTGAGTAGACATTGCACAGGAATAACTGGAGGCAAAATTTGACTATAAAATCAGTAAAACGATCAAATTTCTAAATAGAAGGTCTACCATATCAAAGGAGATCAGTGGACGCTATATGCAGTTGTTCTGCTTCTGCTGGTGGCCAACTTTACTGGATGCTTCAGGGGAAGAGACATATTATACAGCTATTGAACAAGGACAATTAAAGAAATTTTCCCTCAAATATCTTGTTGGCTTGTACCTAATGTCTCAGGTGTTAGAGCTTTATGTTGCCCTATTTATCTGCTCTTACATAAGTGGACATGATCTTACATAAACAACTAACTTTTCTTTAATTCTTCTATTAAACTAATAACCTCAGTGTTATTTTGTAGATTAGTTAGAAATCAATTTGAAACCACACAACAAAACAAAACTTTACCTAGCTTTCAAATAGTTGCTTTTCTGATTCATCAAATATTCTGTTGTTCTTCTATTCTGAAGGAATAAATAGGGGCCTTGGTTCCTTCTTTCATATAATCCTCACTTAAAGGCTTCACTTAAGACTCCTCTTGAAGAACCAAATTATTTCACCTCTACTTGGCCCAAATGACACAGAGGTCTCCAAAAATACTAACTGCAGTTTAAAGTATAGTTTTGGAAAAAGATGCTTTCAGTTGTCACTGTTTCAGACTGGCTAGTCCTGCCAAGACACAAGTACGAGTGTGTGCACGTGCTGAAACCTAGCTTTACATTAACGTTACCCAAAATTTCCAAAATAGGGGTCATAGCTGAGCTACCTTTGTGTTCCAACAACACTCAAGAGCATGACAATCTCTTCAAGATCATTATGGTTTATTACAGTTTAAAGCCAGCTGAATTGTACAGGAATCCAACAAAGACACAGCCATTTTTGTCCCTTATTTTCAGGACCAGTGCCAATGAGCAGAGATCTAAGGATCAGGGCCATACTTTGGGATAGGCTTCACAGCTGGCCCGTAAATAAATTTAAATCATCAAATCCCATTATGCCAGCTTTGAATTTTCATTCCAGAATCTACTTTGATTGTCTTCAGCACTCGGCATTGTAGAATTAAAAACTGGAAATGCTTATGGTGCTTTCTAATCTATTCTGCTAGAGCAGGACTCCTTCTTAATACACATACATGCCTTATTTCAGAAGTCCTATTTTAAATCAGTCATGCACTTGGGCTAACATTCTTTTCCTGGGGACTTCTTCCTAAAGAAACACAGCTCTATGGTAGGAAATCTTCCCTGCTTTGCAGGAGAGGAAACTTACTGCTGCCATGGAATTGATGCGGTCAATGTAGTAATCCGGCCAGCTGGTAGCAAGCTTATTAGGATCTTCTTGTTCCTGAAACAGAAAGTTAAACAAGGTTACACAAAGAGCCTTTACAGGGTGAAATGCCACTGTAGAACCACCTGGGATTCCTCACTGCACTGTTCTTTGTTGTGGTATCTGCCCCCATGTTCTTGTATAATGCACATAGATGTGTTCTAAAGTATTTATTACAAACTTTTCTGAAAGTGTAACATTAGCACTATCACCGTGGTGTGTCAGATAAAAAGAATCCCCTTCAGCTAAGGTTATTAAACACCGAATAATAAAGTTTGGTGGAGACACAGTTATCTTTGGCATCTAAGCAGTAAACCTCAGTCCCTTAAGCATACTATGTTTCCAAGTAGACGGGCAGCCCATTTACAGATAACAGGTTTACATTTTGTAGCTTTATATTGACAGATCTTATAAATTATTTTGCCTCTCTACTGCTAGAGCGATGGTGGGATTCACCAACAAAGGCGTTCAACATCTGCTATGGGGGAAAAAAAAAAAAAAAAATCAAGTCAAGGAACCTTAAAAGAAGCCAAAAGACTGTCTCATTTTGACATAATAAACCAAAAAGAGTTTTAGACCGGACATTAGGAAGCATTTCTTTACTGAGAGAGGGGTCAAACACTGGAACAGGCTTCCTAGAGAGCTCATCGATGCCCCAAGCCTGTCAGTGTTTAAGAGGCATTTGGACAATGCCCTTAATCACATGCTTTAGCTTTTGGTTAGTCCTGAAGTGGTCAGGCAGTTGGACTAGACGATCATTGTAGGTCCCTTCCAAATGAAATATTCTATTCTGTTCTAAAAAGCTAAGCCCAACCTCAGGACACCCAAAGGAACAGAACAGCATCCCCTCAATTACAGTAGGGGCAGTATTAATCCTTCTATCCCTACCTCCCAAATAATCCACCTGAAATCATCCTCACTAAACTAAGCTCAACCAAGCTCAACTTCTAAAAGAAGACTTACCCCTATTCAGGAACCAATACTTTCTTGTTCCTTGGCTGCTCAATGGAAATGAGATTTCATTCTAAAGTGTCTGTTTTATTTCCAGATAGGTGTAACAGTCACTGGCAAAATGAGAGTTGGTTTCTAGGATCCTAATCTCCCATTATAAGCTACAAATAACTCATATTAAGACTCGTAACATATGATAAGAGATTGAACCACTTGATTCATCCTAACAATATCCAAAGATGTACAAAGACCTTGTGGATCTCACCAATGTTGTCTGTATATGAATGCTTACTCATACTAGAAAAGTTACTCTGGAAGATATACAGAACAATATTAAATGTGTAGGTCTATCAGAGTATCTCAGCTATTCCAGAACTGTTTGGTTTAGAGATGAGAAATAGCCCTACATGCTCCCTGCTGAACCACATTCAGAAAACACCTTGCTACTTGACAAGTTCCTGCCAGGCTACATACCAACACATGGCAACAATTCTGCACAAATCAAAATCTTCATATTTAGAATTAAAAACAAAATCATGACCGAAACTTGGATCCTTCCTTCCCTCTCTTCATTCCACTGGTCTTTCAACATGTAAACTAAAGGAATATCTCCATTCACAATACCAACAAAACAGCTTTGTCCCCATCTAGCAAAGGACTGCAGTACAGACACATCCTAGACAGATCACCACTCTTTATTCAGCCCTTGCATGCAACTGAACAATTAACAAGAGCAGAAGATTTAAATAAAGCATCATGTAGTAGACTACCGCTGTATGAAAAGCATGAGAGACTGGCAAAATGGCAAGAGATACCAATTACATCCACAGTAGCTATGCACCCACTGCCTCACAATAATAAATGGTGCAATTAAGAATAAGGTGACCTTTCTCAAATTAAGTGAGAAGTTCTGCTGCTTTTTCTTACTTCCCTTTCCTGGCCACAATCAGCAGGAATCCGATGGACAATGTGCCATGTCAAATGGCACATTACAGAAATATGCAACTCCCTACCAAAATAGGCAGTTAGAATTGCCACAGAACATGTTACTGTTAGACTGTCTTTTGCTGCCCCTTTTTTGTGTAGAATAGCTAGTGGCAATCATAACCCTGACAATGGTTTCACATTTGGCAGACCTTAACCTCCTGTGCAAAAGTCAATATATGACCTTGCTGATGGAAAAATAAATTAAAACATACAATAGATAAATACAGCATTATTTTTATAAGATAATCTTATCATCCCCAAAGAGAACAATAGACATGGGGAATTAATCCAGAGGTAGTGAAGTGAGGTCATTCTGCAGGGAACCAGGTTGAGCCACCAATCTGAAGTGCAAGGTGTGCTCATAAGCCCTTCTGAAATTTTTCTCTGCATAGAATTATAAAAGTCCAAGTGACAGCTATAATTGTTTGCAGAGCACAGGTGACAAGAACATTGTAAGAACAGGGAATACGTATATTCCCCATACTTCTCCTGCCTCCATTCTGAACTCCAGGTAAAGAAACAAACACACATAAATTAAGGACTGACTGGATCCATCCTTTGTATCCCAAAATAAGCTACAATACTTTTTCTCCTTAGAATTGTTTAGGTAAAAAAAAAGTATAAATGCTGGAATACCACAACTAACCTTTCCAGGTGTCTAGTTTAGACATGCAGGCTCAAAAGCATCAGGTTAGATACACTAAAAAAAAAAAAAATCAGAATTCTGAATAATTTCCTATCTGAACCCAAACCATTAGAAATTTCACAATCAGAACCAAGGATAAGACGACTCTGATCCCCTAAAGTATATCTGTATATGCGGTTAGCTTGGCAAATGAGGTAAGGTCCTTGGTATATCCTACTTTTGACCATTCTCCATCTGCTACAAATTGCTTTGAACTGAGTCTGTAAGTCTTATGTTTTACTTTTGTTTTTAATTAGAATTGGGAGAAAATTGGTTTCAGTGGAACACAGCAACTGTAAGCTTTTTTCCTGAACTAAAGCCCAGACTGAAGCTGTACATTGCTGAGGTTAAAAATGTTTTAGCAGATACTCCACTATGCAGTTCCCACTTTCTGAAGTTGTTTCGGCCCAGAAGTGTATTAAGCAGAAAAATCCATCTAATTTCAGTGTTCCCCCATGCTCCCTGTTCAGACCAGAATTTTATAGCTGTCAATGTGTGTTTTACTTCACTAGAATAAATGTGATTATGTACTTAAAACCTGGCACTCTATTTCCATGAAGACTCAGAAAGTTACTTATACTCGGGATGAACATACAGATTTTTACCCAGCCCCATGAAGTCATTAGGTGGCACAGTGTTATTTATAGCAATCACCTGGGCAGCTTTTTCAAAAGAGAGACAAGTTCAGACCTGTAGCATCAGAGCCATTGGAAAGAAAACCATTTCATTGCCTAAATTATGTGAGTTCTGCCTAAGGTAAGAAATTGCTCTACCATGTTTCCTCTCAGAGGCTGAAGATAAGTTGAAAATAGAAAGCAATTCAGGGTGTGGGATGGAGGGGGAGTGGAGGGCAATAACAGGGTGCTGGGTTTTTTGTTTTGTTTTTAATGTCTTTAGGGTTTTGACCCTCAAATAAAACCTCAGAGAAAATTGCAAGGCAATTTGATGATAATGGCAAAACCCTTCCCTTGCTCCAGGAGACACAGAGAAGGAAAAAAACCAAAAAGCCAAACCAAAAAACGAGGCCCTAATATACAAAGCCACATAGGTATCAAAAGCTGGAAACAATAAGCCATCTGTATAAGGGAAAACATTAGCTGAAGGAATCTATTAAAGCAAAGCCTTCTTTTAGCCCCTTGAATAGTGTAAATATTACATTAAAAAACAGACGTCAGCTTGTGGACTTTATAAGGGGCCATATCATTCTTCACTGGAGTAACAACTATGTAACTGCTGTGAAAACAGGATCTTGATACTATACAAGCCTGCAATATAGCCAAGATATTATATAGGCTTTGGCACTAATTTGGACAGGTTCCATGCCTTGGTGGAAAGTGGAACTTATGACTTCATCCCAACTAGGACTTAATGGAGTTCTGCAAATATTTGGACCATCTGAACCAATCAAAATGAAACAAAATAAAACAAAGTACTGTGTGCACAGCTCAGCTGATCCTGAAAGCCTCGTTGCGAATCCTGGGAGACCTGATCCATTGAGCAAGCAGTTCCCTAGAGAGCAGAGGTCTTTAGAGGATGCCATGTCAGCGGGACAAGCATTTGCAATACAAAGAGTGCCATAACAGACATAATCAAGAATTATAGACCACTGCCTTTGTTGTGAAACATTCTACAAAGAAGCACCAAACACTAGTGTTACAGAAATCATGTGGAAATGACAGATATTCATGCCTGAGTGGGTCATGAAAATGAAAGACACTGTTTAAATGGTGGGTGCTTCTTCCAAGATGGTTTCCGTCTTGAAAGAAACAGCACAGGGAAAGCCTGAACAGTAACTGCCTGCATTGAAGCTCTTTTGTCGCAAGCACTGGGTTTCAGTTTCCAGTGATGACACATTGGTATTTTACTCTGCACAAAACAGTCCCCAAACAACGTTGAGTGGTTCTCTAGAGCGTATCCTGAAAATACGAGCATGTCAAAGTATTAATAAATACATCCACAAAATTAGCAACTTTACAAGGCTTCTTTCCTGCAGAAGGAGACAGACATATATGGTGACATGACAATTAAAACTCATCCAGGAAATCACTGGCAGAGTTAGGAACAGACACTGATCTGACACTGAACCCAGTGTTCTCTTATTTCCACCATCATTTATATCAGGTTGTTTTTATGCGATATAGACAAATCCCAGCTCCCTGGGACCAACAGGTGCTTGGCATCCCTAGGTGTCCAACCACTACATGGACATTGCCTCTACCTGCACACATGCCCCAGTGATAAATTGAGAGGGCTGATGACTCACGAAGCCTTCTAATATGCAAACTAATGTAACACTTCCTCCTTGAACAGATGCATCAAGAAATACACCATATGTTATAGATATCATACCACAAGCATGGGTACTACTGGGATGACATCTGTTCATTGGCAACATGACTTCCTTCTCAAACCCATCTCTTGAGAACTGCGGACAGCTGACCTTACTGCTTTGTGCTGTTCAGAACAGAATGGGAACAAGCCACATACCTGATGCTCCAAAATGTGGGTTTAAAATCTTTTTTGGGCAAGGAACCATGATACCATTCATTGATCTCCTCTCTACATCAGTAAAAACAGCATGCAAACACAGATGAAGAACATGAAATACAAACTCCTGTTCCAGCTTGTTCACTATCATGTCCGGACACTGCATGCTCAGGTTTATACATGGGTCACAAAGAATTGCATTTTCTTGCAAAAGCCACATTAAGGTTAGTGTGGTTCCTCCTCTCAACAGCCTGCATGCATCATTCTAGTACCTCACAGAGCTGAAAGACGGGTTATTTTACCTCGTGTGAAGGGTCAGCATCATCACATACAGTTCAGAAAATATAAATCATGGAGTTCAAGTCCTTACAAGAAACTAATACCTTTTAAGAAAAAGTGAAATGTTATTTGTCATACTGAGTAAGTCCATGTAGCTATTTTTTTCATATTTCCCATTAAAAGGCAATGGAAATTGGGATCCTGATTACAAATAACCGGGTATTTTTCAGTGAAAAATTTTCTTTTTTTTTAATACCAGTTCACTGAAACTTTAACTTTTAACATGACTTACATCAATTGAGACGAAAGCTTCACTAGAGAAAGATTCTCTGCTTCTGGATGAAGCCCTCCCACACTCTTCAGAAGAACGTTTTACCAGATAAGCTGTTGTTCTGAGATGTGCAGGATTCATACTCATGTCCACGTTCTGTTTCAAAGTGAGGTGCATGACCCTTGTCCTCCACATGAATATTCTGGCCACTATAAACCAGGTGGGTTTTTTGTCTGCTTGGAGGGTGGAAGATGGTTATCACTTGTGCTTCATTTCTCACAAGTGCTACTCTTCCTTCAGATACTTATTAAAAAGACTCAATTTATCGCAACATCTGCTGTTAATGCTGAGTACAATACTATCTTGTTACACCTTGCACTCTACACTGTCAAAGGTCTTTAAAGACATTCACGTATTAGGTTTTTCAGTCTCTCTTTCAGTGAGATCAGCAGAAACAGGGAAAATGGGATGCAGACAATTACACAGTTCCCAGCTACACACGAAATCTGTAGCACAGCCAAGAATCAATCCACACTGAAGTTGTACTGCACTTTCATCCAAATCACCATTCTCCCTTTTTTCCACGACTGACTTACTGACTTTTCTTCACTTTAAGGAGAAGTTCAACTTTCAAAGAAACATTTACCTGTTCATTAACACACTGGCCATCCTATTGGCTATGTCTCAGTTCAGAGCAGCCAAAGTTGCATAAATAAAAAGCACTTTCATTAAAAGACACAAAATGTGTTTGATCTGCTGTGGGATGAAATACCAATTCAGAAGCGGAGTTAAAATACATCTAAGCTTTTCAGACTGTTTACGCCTCCAAAAAGCCAACCATGTCCCAAGAGATGCTAATTTGGAAACAGGACAGACCATAAGACTGAGCCATTCACTAGACAGATGTGGTCACCGCTCCATTTCTCAGACTCCATAACTAGCATTTACACAAATATTCTCAGGCTTTGGGGGAGGGAGCTATATCCAAGCGTTTTAAGCACAATTTATCCAGAGTGAGAAAAACAAACATTACTTCTCTCCCTGGAATTAAGCTATTGATGTGCAGATAATAATCCTTCTGCCACAAAAGCAGTCTACTGTATAACTTATTAAAAGGGAATATTTGCTAATTACCAGCTGGAGCATGCAACTGAGGAGTTCTAATTGCCTCTCATAAAGGTCAGATATAGCCATACATGCTTCCAGTTCACTGCTTTATGACACAGGAATATTTTACCTAACAGACCATAGGGTGTTGTTGGGTTTTTTTTGTTTTTTTGCTTCGTTTACCCTGATCACTGTCCTGCTGCCAGTCAGTAACTTGACAAACCTAATAATGACCTCTGATGCTGGTTACTAACTAGCCTTTCAAAGGAAGAATCGAAGGTTTCATATTATTATTTGTAACGCAGAATGCCTTATACTGCCAAACTGTGGAACTCACTGCCACAAAATATAATGAAGCCTAAAAGCATAAAAGTGAAAAAGGTATATATTTATGAGGGATGAGGATTCCTTCTTAGAAATCTTTTTGTAATACCGAGAGAAGCTTCAATGCTGCTGAAATTCACCAGCCTTTAGAAATTAAAATGGACCCTACTACAGGCTGAAAAACTTTATCGGAAAGTTAAATATATGCGTTGTTTTGAACTGCTTATTCCATCCATCACCTTTTTTGCTTCCCAAGCACCCACAGATATAACAACTGTAGAAGCTGTACATTGTAAACACACAATGTGTCATTTCCAACCTCATCTAACACTCAAAACCACTTCAAATAAATTACTTCTAATTGGTATCAGTATAATGGAGATGGCGGCCATGCTTTTATTTCTTATGTTCCAGAAAACATGCCAGATCCATTGTACACACACACACAGATACATAGTGTCTCACTGAAAATGGACTGGAATGCCATACCTGGCAGGCAGAAAGGTTGGTGGTGCAGTGTTATGAGCTGAAGATAAGAATTAATTTTTTCTGAAACCTCAGAAGTCTCAACCACTGATTTTAATGAACTCTATAATTGTAGTGTTTAAACCAAGGTTAAGTTTTACAATAACGATGTCTGGCACAAGACTTACTATAGATTACTCATGGAGAGAATCCCATTTTAAGGAACTTTAAATTATAGCAGGGTTGCATAGTACACTTTTAGCTTTAAGAACCTTCCTTCTCTTCTCTTTCCTCTTCTGTCATCTTTTTATTATTCTCCTCAATACAGACAGATGTAAACTTGCTGTCAGCACTGACTGCATCAGCCTCCTCTTATCATTTACAGATCGTACAAGTGTGCTTGTCCCTCTTCAAACATATTTAACCCTGCTGTGGGATGGGGATCCCACCATCACCAGGCATTGATTTATGGGTATAGTGCAGTGACCGTGACCAAGTGGACAACTTGTCCCTATATTTACAGAACTACTTAAATGTACAGCTGATGCCACACTGAATTATTCAGCGCCTTCAGCCCTCAGGACAAAGCTTACTTGCCAAATTGAAGTCTACCAGTATTCTATGTTGTTCCTCCGCTGAACGTTTTACCTTTGTCATGGAAGATCGTCTCTTGTTAGATATGTTCTTCTGACTCTGTTGCTGCCTAAAGATCATTCTGTCCTATTAGCTGAAGTCCATACTCATGTTTAAAACCTCTTACACGCTCTACTTTTCACAAGCCCCAGATCGATCACTGATATTTTGCAGTTGGTAAGTGTATAATCTAAATAATGATCTGCCAAATAAGGCAATTCATTAATTCGCTGCTCTTCCAATGAAGAAGTTCTCAGGAACCTATGTACCCTCAGCCCTTTCTGTATACTTTTGGAAAGGGAAATGCCCACTATGGAGGATCCTACCAGTGAGGAGGTCAGTTCATGATTATTCTACTCAGGGGATCTTCAGGAGAAGACAAAGCATTTCTCATGGACACAGCCTGTTCTCCAGGTGCGTAGCTGTGGACTTAGACTGTACTTCTGAACCACAGCTCTGTCCCCACAAACCTGCGGCAAGCTTGAGGTCAGGGTTAAGGTTCTGCAGTAATTCCTGTGACAGGTGAAGCCAACAATCTGTCACAACCCCAACAAATCCTAAGCAGCAGTAGCAGCAGGACATACTCTATTGTTTCATTAACGTCCAAGCTCTGCATTGTCCCTACTATTTTTTACTCTGTGTTATGTAAAAGTATTGTGTGTATACTTCCATTCTAGCATTAACCCTGCTCAGCTTACAGTCAACATGCTGTGAATACAGACAGGGACTTTTTCCTCACCCATCCAGCTTACCTTGTTCCCTTTCCAACTGCACTGTTTTCAACTGTATCCCTACCCCACTAGTATTTATGTCATTTGGATTGTCTCCTTCCTCACTTCCTTTCCTCCTCCTCCTCTTCCTCCTGGCATTCTTTAGGCAATGTGAAAAGCCACAAAAGAGCCCAGCCTGCGTAACTGAGCCTCCTGTCTGCCACATGCCTGTACTGAAAGTTTATCTTTTTGTCCTACTCTGTTTATCTCCAGCAAGCAACCAATTACAATATTTTCTAAATAAAATGAAGTCACCTACCATTCATGGCAATCACCCTGCATGTTGCTTGATGATGGGAATGAAATGTCACTAACCATGCTCAAAGACATGCAGAACTACCTAGGACACACCTACCTAGAGCCAGCAGAGCTAGCTAGGACAAGTCTCTCTGGGGAGCACACACAGAATTTGTTAATGCCAAACTCTGAAAGGTTTCTCTTCACTGACCACAACATGTCCACTGTCTGTTTTTCCGGTGACACTGCTGCTTGCTCCAGGTCACTTCTGCTCTGGGCCCTTTACTAATTGTGATCATAGCTGGATGGGCAGAGCAGCCATGTATTTTCTATTTGTCTCCCTCATTTAACGCCAGTCACTACTGAAGAAACAGTAAAGTTAGGAGCTGTTGGACAGGTGAACAAAGGGAATAAATACAGACTGAGAGGCCCATGGCTTTTAAGTTGCTAACCCAATATTTGAGTGTATCGTTCACTTGCTTTGTCTATCTCCCCTTACCATAAACTCAGGTAAAACTCTTTCCTTTCTCCCAGCCTTCACTTCTCTCGCATATTACATCTGCAAAATGTTGGGGATGCCGGGTGCCTTTCAACAGATGACTGAATATCATGGAAGACGGTGATTTTTCACCTTGATTCAGGTGCGTAGCTGAAACTGTCACATCTGACTGTAATGAAAACTAAACAATTCTCCAGAACAGTAGAAGGAAATTTCTTTCTTTCTCTTCATGGCTGTCACTAGATCCTGGCAACAGTTCTTTACCATGCCTGTTTCTAAACTTTTCACTGAAAAGTTACAGAATTCAGCAACTCTTCCTGCTCAGTATTCACTGCCTTTTGAAAGGCTGGTGAGCATTCAGTGACATTCAGAATACAGAGAGTGAGCCCTGCTCTGTGCCAAATCTTCTTCTCATGTACCACAGAAATATGCTAGTTATTTACATATTCTTTGCTCTTGCAAAGAGAGGTGAGAACTGCATTATATACAGTATATATTATTATTATTCCATACCATCAGCAGCACTGAATCATACTTGGACTGTGGAGACCCAGAACTTTTGCAAGAGGACAGACAAGGACAGAACATAATCCAGTGGTAGCAACTAAATCACACAATCAGCATTTATACGCACTTCCCATACAGCAGAATTGGATTGCTCACCATTATTTTTGTTCTTAAGTACAGCAAATTACACCATTTTAGTAGGATGACAGCTGGATAAATGTTTTCTTTTTTTTTTCCCCCCTTTTTTTTTTCTTCTTTTTTTTTTTTCCATGGTAGGGTCAAATCTGCTCCCACTGAGCTCTCCCAAACTCCCACAGAATGCAAGCCAAATGTGAAATACAGCATTAGGCATGATGATGACAATTTTCCAACTATCACTGTATAAACTGAGGACTATTTTGGGCTTGATTTTTGAGAAGTGTTGAGTGCTAACTTCAACTGGAGCACTAGTAGCACACCTGAAAAATGCAGAACTGCAAGATGGACACCCAAATTCTACATACTCATAACATCCATAGCAAATACCATGGCAAGTTTACGGTGTTTATGTCTTCAGCAGTCTGAACAAAAAAGCTGGGAAGGCATTTTCTAAGCAACAGCTAACCTTTCTTGTTGGAGAGAGAGTGGGAGAGGGAGGAAGAAACTAAAAATAGTCCATGCTGTTCCCATGGGGGGGCGGGGAAGAGAAGACTTTTTGATTATACGTAAATAAATATATAATTTCAGGCCCTGGCCCAAAATAACCTCTTATACCAGGATAAATAATGGTGTCTGTAACTGTTAGCATTGCAGCATGGAAAACATAAACCAAGTAAAATGAACTATTTGGAAAAACTCCTTATCTCCTCTTATGTCTGCTACAATGTGGTCTTTTAGGTATCACGATTCCAAGTTATAATAATGGTATATCAGCTGAACTGTGCAAGCATTTTTTCCTCCTTGACACCCAATTCATCCTTTAAACCACTACAAGAGTGACTCAAAGAAAAAAAAAATATTTTTAAGAAGAGTGTCTCACATCATTAAGCCTACTATATTGTTTCTCAAAGTAACCACTTGCTGTAGAAGGGAAAATATCAAGGAAAAAACCATCAAGACACAGTTACAGGAACTTAATGATAAACCATACAAAATGGCCAATATGTCTTCTCAGGTATGCTGACCTACACAAGGAATAATGGGGTCAACATCAACAAATTTATACTTATGTGAGATGGGAAAAAAGCCTAAATTCTTTATACGGAACTATAAAAGAATGAGATGATGTCTTACATGAACCTCAAATTTTATTCTTCCAGCAAGAACACATTCTCTGCATCAAATGACATAGAAGGAAACGTGTATCATTTTAGGCTTCATTTTACACTGTATTAACCATGTTGCCCAAATTTGGGAGCTACTACTTCAGCCTGCAATATACATTAACAGGTGCCATTAATTAAACAGCTCTTTCACACTGAAAAGACCCCAGTACACCAATAATCAGGAAATGTGTGCGTTTGCTGCATTAGTGACACTCTTGCTGCATTTTGTTGTTTCCCATTATGTCCTGTGCTTGTCATAGGCCAGAGTTTCTGAATTTACTGCTCTAAAGCCTACTTGCATTTACAACAGAGCATTTTTTGAAGCCATGTGCTTGTCTTCCATACCTAGACTAAAGATACTGGAATGACCCAATGTCAGCGTCAAGCTAACAAATCATCCCAAACATCTGAGCATGAAGTCATTCTGTTAACAGAAAAAGGAACAGATGCTGGTGGGAAAAAAGCAAGTTAACTCCACAATTGCTGGCATTTTCCAAACATCCAGCTGAAGGAATGCCGCGGTTTGCAAAGGGCAACATCTTCCCACTGTGAGTTACCCGTGCTATGAGATTTCCACTGAGCCATAGGCTAACTGAAAGCAAGTCTATTTTCAGAGAACTCATTTGAGAAATTCCACATTTCAGACTGTTTCACCAGCAGTCTCATGAGCTAAGGAAGTCATGCAGTCACTCAGACCAAAAGCAACGATGGATCCGATCCCAGGCACTGGGAGGGAACCAAATAACATCTTCTGCTACAGTCTATTTTGAGGAGTTGGTCTCATAGCAATAATACAGGAGACAGTAGGTTGCACAGAGCCTTACTGTTGCCCCCTTTCTTTATAGGGCCATACAGCTGCTATCCTAGTTTGATTTATGGTCAAATCATCACTATGGTTTGATTTATTTTAGGATAGAAGGGGCCTTGGGCAGTAGGGACCTGCTCAAAGCAGAACTAATTTCAAAGTTAGATCAGGTTTATCAGGTCATTGTCAAGGTTTGAATACTGAGTTAAATTAAAATGTTGACTGAAGAGCTGAACTCCTGCCACAAACTTCTAAAGCATTGGTAGGAAGAGAAAAAATTTTCTGATGCACCGAAGACTTTATGTGAAGTCTAATTCTCCAGCTCCAACGTGGCTTTGGGTGGTCTTTGCCCCATGGTCATCAGATATCCTCATCGTTTAGCCAGCAATAGACTTGCACTAAGCACTCCAAGTTCCACACAGCTTCTTCAGCCTCCTACTGTCTACCAACTGCTTTTGCTTTTAGGCTATCACATGTGCTGTGAAGGTTACTGTGCGTTTTTCAGACTTCCCAGGGGAAGAGAGAGTAGAAGCAGCCACCCACACCTCTCCTAAACACTTCATGCAAAACTGGAAAAAAAACTGTCATAAAAGTCACATCCAAGCCTTATCAAACTGGGACTCCTTACAAACAGCTTCTCAAATACTGCAGCAAATCATCTTCTGTGTTCATGTCTGCTGCTCCCAGATAGAGTGTGTGGAATAACAACTCTAAAGAAGGGAACTTGTAAGGGACACATTAAATGCTCCTTATAGCTATAAATCCGTAACCAAAACAGTTTAATATTCCAAATCAATAACAGACTCTAAGAGTATTTCAAAGAGGAAAAAATACTGCAAGAAGATAGAATTGAAAGCAATACAACTTCAAACCACCCACTTCATTTATTATGAGACAACCATGTGCTTGGCACTCTTCATACAGAAGGGATGAACCCCAAAGGGCTTTCATAGCTTGGATCAGACAATACAAAACCAAAAACCCACACTCAGACAACACAATTGTGTGATCCTCATCTGGTATATTGTATCACTAAATGAGACCAGCTGAAGATCCATTTTCTCTCTTCTTCAGGGAATATCTATCTTCCTCTGAATATCTCCATGTATATCTCCTGCTTGAAAGTAGGAACCCGAAGAAATGAACGCTTTTCTACCGCAAGAACTGCAGAACTCCTATCTAAATACAACAGATGTAAGGCAGCCTCCTGCTCTTAGAACCTCCATATGAAGCCTTAAATGCAAAGAAAAGACCTCAGGGTTTTGGAAGAAAAGCCCTGCCAGCTCACTTCAGCTGAGAAATAACTGCCTTTCCATCTTAAGCAAGCTGAAACTACAGTTCACAGTGCAAAAACACAAAATAGAGCAACCCAAGAACAAACAGTAGGTGCAGAAACTTTCACGCACTTCAGAAAGTTTTCCCCAAAGGCAAAGAGGACTCCAGGTTTTATATTTGCATCCATCTTCTCCTTCATCCCTGGTAGGCTACAGTAATTATATCAAAAGCTACAAAAGCAGTTTAGATTCCTCCAGCAGGTTTCATTTTTTTTATACACACACACACATATATATATGAATTATACATATGAATTAATTTTTATATTTATAGTTTTAACAGGAGGATGAATCTAAGGTATAGGGTGAATTGCACTCTCTGGAAGCTGGAACTGTAGCTGTGTTTCAAGCAGCGTTTATAGCAGTAATACAGCCTGGTTTTGGACTGGAAATTTTGCTTAGCGCTCTGCAAGAGTCTGAAGGCAGGTGTGGGCATGTGGGTGGAGGACAGAAGTATCTACTCTATATCCAGATGCACAATATCAAGCTATAGTTTTTATGGTGACATTTTGCTGACAATGCAAACCCCAAGGGCAATGCTCAAAGAGAAACTCTCAAAGAAAGAAAGAAACCAAAACCTGATATGTAGACATTATCTGCATTAACATTAGACAGCCAACATGGGACCAAAGTGGGAGTTTGTGAAATTGAGCTGTAAATGGTATAAAAAGACTGCAGTAAAACTACTAAAAGTTAAAGTCTGACTAAGGCTAGGTTTCCCCAGGGCATTCTGAAGCCTAATGTAGGGCTGGATGCAGCCCTCACATTAGGAAAAGAGAACCGAATACAAGGTCATGCAGCAGTATCTGCGGCTTCTCTGTGGGAGAGGTGTAAACCTTCTCTAGAAGGACATCCGGGGCACTTTGCACCTGGACTGCAGTTTCACTGGTTTCAGCACTGATCTGTGACCTCAGTCCAAAGGACTTGGACTCCTTACTGATTGTGTAATGCACAAAAGTGCCTTCCACTCCATCCCTCCTGCTCCTTGCACTGACCTCTCCCAAGTCTGGAGACCTCACCATAAATCCATTCCTACAAGAATACCTTAGAAGACAGATAGGTGCAGCAAGGAAAAAGAACAAACAGTGCTTAAACTGAAAATATATTCAGATTTTTAAGATTGTATCCTAAAAAAGGAAAAGGGGGGGGGGAAAGGGGGGGAAGGGATGTTGTATGCATCCAAGACGTGTCTATAGTGCAGGAAAAAGGTGTGAGAGGATGGCATGGCCAGAACGTTGCCACAAAGTTTCCTAACTTTGCTACTCTTTCTTTCAGGTAGAGAGAAATGTATTGATATATAAACACAGAAATGACAAGTTTTTTGAAATTATACAACAATTTAGATCAAAGACATTTAGAACCAAGGAGTTTCCTGGCTCCTATTCTCATATTCAGTTTATTAGGGTTTTTTATTCATCAGCTAGATGAAAAATATAATTGACAGGTATTTAAAAAATAAATGCAGGGGATGCAATCATGAGGAAATTCTCTTTTCTGCACATTGACTGTTACAGTGTATGGTTCAGATAAATTTTCCTCAAAATTTTTAAAGCCTATTTTGCTATTGTGGAGAAACCTTTCTCTAGATCTGTTTCCCATAATAGAAAAATTATAATCAATTTAAGGATTATAAGCATGTACTCTTTCTTCAGATGCCATAAATGCCTCTTTCTGGAAAGTTGCAGTGTGCTGATTATTGCTTCACTACTTGAGTTTGAATAATCTCACTTGAGTAGGTAAAGCACAATCAACTCAAAGCAGCTATTCTAGTGTACAACTAAAATCAGAAGAGTGCAAAATAACCCCAAAGTATCTAGAAAAGCTCAACATAGTTATTAGGATTGAGCTTTTTTGGTTTTGTTTGTTTCGAGAGAAGCTGTATGATACAGCTAGTCCACTTTGACTGTACTTTGGAAAGAGATTTGCTACCAATTTTTCCCTCAAAGAAACACAGAAGTAAAAAAAAACTAACTTGTTTAATTCTGCAAAAATGTGTGTGATTCCTACTAAAATCTGCTGAACTGAAGACTTACAAATTAGTCTCTGGAGGCAGGAAAGGCCATAAAAAGAAAACTTGACTTGCTTTCCAATCGTAATAAGACTAAGAGCTTGTAGGATTGTAAAGAAGGCAATAAGCTATTGCCTGCACAATGAGGCCTCATTCTTAGAAACACAGACTGCATCCAAAGCAATGTGTGCTGAAGCAGTGCAATACCTGCATTTTCTAGCCTTTTTGGGATCCCAGTATGAGCTCATTTACAGGTGAAATAATTGAGCTGACAACCTTTTCTTTCAATATCATTATTTGATCAGCATTTAATGAGATTATGTACTTTAGTACCAGCTCCTGATAAAACTGCACTGAATAACACCAGTTTTCTAAACCTTGACATCAGAAATTTTACCATTTACAAATAAATACATCTGGAAGCATGGTCTAGTGCTTGATCTAATTCCTGAAAAACATACAACTAGCAGGAATTCTAAAGATAATTATACAGGAAGGAATTACAGAAGTGGATTATATGTTTTATGTAAGTCTAAATTTCAGCTGATGGTGAGACATGAAGATTATCCTAAACAAAACCAGAATAACGTACCTGAACTGGGGGAGGATGTCACGTTTTCATTCTGTCTACATATGGCTTTACTTATAACTCAATATGGTATCAGGGGAAGTTCATACTACAGAGAAAGAGGCAATCTAAAACATGTAGTACTGGTGGTTTGGGTAGAGGGTCAGGGTGCCATCAGTGGTGACCAATTAATGATCCTTCTGATGCAAATTAAGACCACTGCATCTCTCATTGTCCGCTCTGTACTGATTAATGCCAAGGTAGAGGACAGCTGAGACTGAGAACACATTAACATTTTCCAACAGAGCAGCCTTTATTCCTTGCAAATAGTTACTCCACAAATGAGAGTGAAGCATTCACTATAACTGCTAGCTGAAGCTGCTGCTTTAGATCAAATTATTGGTGATTTGTTTTTAGTACAAATGGTTTCAGATATGAACCTAGAATGGCCAAAGTGACCAAAGCAAGCATGGCTATATAATACTGTGGGAACACTCCTCTGCAGATATCACCCACAATCATGAAATTTCAATCCAGAACTGAATCTCCTTTGAGTATTGTGGAATGTTGACTGGCAAGCTGTGCCCCTGTGCAGTCTTTCTGCAAATGCTACAGGAAATATTTCACTGCAGCACAGGGCAGGGAAGGGGACAGCTTCTTCACTGAAAGGGTTGTCAGACACTGGAACAGGCTGCCCAGGGAGGTGGTTGAGTCACCATCCCTGGAGGTATTTAAAAGACTATGGATGAGGCGCTTAGGGACATGGTTTAGTGGTGGACTTAGCAGGGTTGGGATTATGGTTGGACTTGGTGATCTTAAAGGTCTTTTCCAACCTAAATGATTCCATGATTCTACATAACTTTGAATGCATAGACATACATGTCTTCCCCCATTTCTTCAGAAAGGCTTGGTATCAGAAACAGGTGGAATGAGTTTTTTGATACGATAGTGACTTTCTGCTACCACATTGGGAACAAGCACCGTAGAAGATTATATCTGAAGTCTAACTGCCAAGATAAATGGACACTGACTGATCTTCATTTTTGCAAATGACATTTGTTTACTTAAGACAGTCCACTAATCTCACCACCTTTGGAGCAAATCAGGAGGGTCTGACCTCCCATTACTTTTAGACTAGAAAAGGCATCTGAGATTAATGATTGTGAACAGTTGCCTCAACCTGCACTTCTTGACTTTCTAGTTCATAGTGTTTTCACTTGCCATGTTTCAAAGCGTAGAGCCCTTGCTTCCCAGTAAACTCAAAGAACCCAACATCAGCAAGACAGAGCTCTTGGGGGGACTTGTCCTAGCTGGCTGACAGCGTTCTGCCAAGTGAAGAATTGGGCCCTTTGTGGCTAAAATTAGATTACAAATTCTTCAGGGAAAAGACAGCTTTCATCTAAAGGGAAGCCTGGAACAAGCTTCTCTGTCACTGTAAAACAATGATGATAGGTGGATTAGGTAGTAGGCTAGAGAGAGATATATCTCATCACTGATCATCTGCCTGCCTGTGAGGGAAACAATGAATAACATTGGACAGTTAAGGTTTCAAGTGATTGCAAGTATCTCCAATGTAATGAATAGACATCTGGCAACAGTATCCTGTTCCAGTTAGCACATCATTTTGGATAACTGGAGTTCAACTAACTGAGGTTGCACTATAAATGCATTATAAAGGTTTTCCAGTATGCAGCTTCTTTAACTCTGGAGGTCTTCAAAATTCTTATATCAAATCCACTGCTTTAAAAAAAAAAAAAAAGTGTAATGTAGTGAATCCAACATATTAAATACATTAAAGCCTGAATCTTCCTGCCAAGGCTGACTGGTCCAGGAGGTGGAATGTGTGGTTCTCTAAGATGGCTGCAAATAGATCTTCTCCCATCAGAGCTGAAAAAGCCAGCTGAGCTGGCCAGCAAAACTCCAAAGCTGACATTAATCACAGCAGCCTGCACCTTCCCTCCACTTGCAAGCTCTGTCTACCAGCAGGAAGAAGAATGCAGAGAGCACCAGAGACAACTGAGCCTAGACTGCTCTTACTTCCTGAATTATTGCTAGCTCAGAGGAACTGTAACTAATTTGTTGCTATTAACTTCCCTGCATGATGCATTTCAACCAAAAGCAACACACATGCAAAGCACCCATCTCATTGGTTTCACTGAGGTTTTCTTTAACTACATGGTAAGAAAACTAATTGTTTTTCCCCCTGAGGAAAGAAAGGCGGCAAACACAACCTCAGAAGGACTATCAGCAGGGTTTCAATCTGCCATCTTCAGTATTGAAATCTAAACCTCCTCTTTCAGCTTCTGTTATGTGGACTTACATAGAAAGACTGATGGTCTCATAGCATGACTTGCATATTTGGGAAATAAAACTAACCAACACACTCACCACACCTTTTTTCCCTTACATTTATTGTTAATGAATACATGCTATTGGGGCTATCTTTGTTTCTGACTGTTTCCTTCCTAGAGCAGCAAAACATTTCCACCACACCACTCCAGCAGGAATTCCTCTTTTACAAGTTTCACAACAGTGATACAACTTGTCAATTCACTTGGCCATCATTCTTCCAATGACAAGATACCCAGTGTGATACATCAGCCTCTGATTTACTGCCCCTCTCACTGGTTTGTCAGAAATTTGAAGACTTTGAGTGGAGAACCGTTACATAGAAATTGATAGGAGCAGGTGGTCTTCACTTTCCAGTGCAATACGGAACATTCCCTACAAGCTCTGGAAGACTTTGCATTACCAAGTTTTAAGACATCACTATTATTATGTAATTTACAGATATTTGAAGACACCCTGAAAGATTTCAGTAATACATTTTCTATTCTAAGCAACCTACAAAAGTTTTTAAAAATTCCTTAAAACATTTCCATGATACCTTTTCTTTCAGCTCAAAGGGGAAAAAAAAAAGAAAACAAACCCAAAACTAAACATGTAAAATATTCAAAATGGGACAATGTATGGTTTTAACTTGTTAACATTCTCTTCAGAAATCACACATGCATACACTACTTACAAGAATGTTGCACCATACTCATGCTGATAAAAATCCTTACATCACTTAATCATGTTCTTGAGTAAACTGTAGATAAACACATAATTCAAATCGAGATGTATATCAGTAATTATGTACATGCACACATAATTTATTGGTGAGCCACTTCAATCAGGACAACAGTAGTACCTTCTTTTTGCTGCAGTAAATCTGCCATTTCTTCTCTGGAGGGAGTGCAAACATAGCCTCTCTGTTCTTGTCTGTGAGATCCAATTCATCCTGGAGATTGTGAAAAAGAAAAGCAGAAAAAAAAACAGTCAACAGCTGCATTGGTAACTTCTAATAGATTGAGAGGAATCTGGACCAGTTGTTTTGACTAGCCTTCAATCAAAAGGCAGAGGACTTAGTGGCTCCCAAAGACTCCAATGATCATTGCTTTCAAAATTTTTACCTTGCTACTGTGAGTTCTCTCTGTCAGAGCAGAACCTATGAAGACAGGCAGGCTAAACAACTCCCATGTCAAACTTCCATTACTAATGATTAGTCAGGGATAGGAAAGATCACATGAAAGGCATGTAGTGAAAAACTCAAAGAACTGGCTTATGTGACACAGAGACTCCTTATGGCTCTTAGAGAAAGACTAAAAATTCAATACATCTTTTTGCTGGTCTGCAGTATGAGCTTGGTCTTCCATAGAAGGAGAACAGCGAAATCACTGTATCTTTCAAACAAAGGTCATGAGACAGTTGCCTAGTGTCAGTAATGTCAACATCAACCTACAGGTTGAAATGTTTGTCCAGATGTTTGTCCTCTGAACCACACAGTCCCCAGCAAAAGACAACCAGCATTTCAGACATAAAGGACATATCTCCACACAACATCACACCAGGTTGAACAGACCAGCAAATTCAGTCTCTGTTAAGAAAAGTGAGTTCAGTAGAACACACCCTTTTAGAGCCTAGCCAACCTTACATTTGTAAAATGAAGTCTAATGCTGTGATCTGGAACTGACTCCTAACTCTCTCACAAGCTCTCTCTGGATACACCACCGAAATCCCTAGCTTCGGTTTCTCTTCTGAAAAAGGTGGATAACAATAGACTCTCTTCCTTTACAACATGTCTCTCAAATCATCAGAGCAGAGACTGCTACTTGCTCTGTGTTTATTCAGCACTGACCAAAACAGGCCTCCAATCACAGCTGCCAGTTTCAGGTGCTAATGGGAATTAAACAAATAAGAATGGTCTTCATAGCAAGCAGCCTGCATGAGCTGGGACAGATTAAGATGTCTAAATGAGAGTTTCAGCAATATAAAGACAAGCTGCCAATAACGTTTCAATGAATCAGTTTTGGCAGGGTTTTCTTTTTCCTATATATTTGAAAGTGTTTGGAGAAGGAACTGTCCAGGGGTCCAGTATCAAGATGACATTGCAGCACTAAGAACACTGCACATGCAGATTCTGGCACCCACAGTAACCTAGCCCAAGCAGAGAAAATACCTCTTTAACTCAGCCCAACAATGGCTCATTTGGAAAGCGTTCAGGGCTGGGAAACTTGTGAAAACAGTGAGCTAAATTGCACACTGAGCCTGGTAGCGGCTGCTGACAGATTTAAAAGCCCATAGAGATTTCAGCTGCAAAAAGGTACAAAAGAAATGCAAACAGTAACAAGGCGAGGTCAGTGCCAGCAGCCCAAGGTAGAAGAAGCTGGAGGATTTTTTTAAACAAGAAAAAGTTTAAAGGCAAAAAAAAAAAAAAAAAACCAACCTCTAGCTGTGCAAAAAGAGTACAAACCATGTGGAAATGTTTAGGGTGAGTTTCCAAACAAGGGGGCAGCCAAGCGAGGCAAGGAGTTTTATCCTTGCTACACACAATTAGAAAGCTCAGGCCAGGATCACATTCTTGGGGGGAGAGGGAGAGTGAAACGACATGTAAGGTCTTAAGACAAGTGAAGGAATGCTGTTGGAGGTCAAGCATGTGGGAGGGAAAGGAGGGGCAGACAGGGAATCAGAAATGCCAGGTTTGGAAGAACCACCAAAGAGGCCGGAATACACATCTGAAGTGAACTGGCTGGACTCAGCTAAATTAATGGAAAAATTATGATTGTTTTATTGAACTGCTTAATGATATTAGCTTTTTTTTTTCCTTTTCTTTTTTCTTTTAAATAAAGAACAACTAACTTACTTGGTTTTCTAATCCATACTGCTCTTTCTGGAGTCTGACGGCAGATCAGACAAGCAGCAAAAGCTCTTCCCAGAAGCTGTACACAAAGCTGAATGATGATCTCAACCAATATAGTTCAAGATGACCATTTCATCAAAAGAACACTCCTATTGACTAAAACCACTGAGAGTGCAGGATGCTGCCACTTAGCAGCTTCTAGACACTGCCCTGGACACTGGCAGTATCAGGGACATAAAGAGCACTCTGCCTTCAATGAGGCAATAAGAATATGCAACTTCCAGTCATGTAAGTTTGCGTCCTGATAGCATGACATCTTTTCAGGACAGAAGCCTAGAAAAGTAGTTTGAAGGGACGGAAGATCCAGTGGGAACAAAATGCATCCACACCCTACTTTGTTGTGACTCATGAGGGTAGGTTAAGCCAGAAGAACATTAGAAGTCATCACATTAGCTCAGGTAACATAGTAACAAGGAAACTGCTCAGGGTTCAAGGCATAATGTGATCACCAGAGGCAGACCCAAACACACCTGACTGGAAAACAGCACATGGAGGATGGATTACCCCTCCTTTTGAAACAGCTAGTGTTTGTCTTCATTAGGAGGCAAAACGCTGGGTTCTAACACACAGGTCAGATGGGCAGGTAGCAAGCATGAATATTCAGCAGTGAGAGAGACACCTTCTTCGGAATGCAAAGCACCAGTCAAGCTCTTCAACACCCTTTCCCGAAGTTAGTCTTCAGCAAGTGCGTTCCTGCCCTGAGAGGAAGAAAGGAGTGGGAGGAACTGAAGAGGCCTACATGTCCCCCTCTGCCTGTACTATTAATCAAATCCCACCCTATAAAGAACCAAGAAATCCCTTCAAAATACAAGAGACATGAACTCTTCTGGAACCCTCCCTATCATCTTACTTCTCCCATCCCCAGCCCCTTTCTATAGAAGATGATCAGAAGACCACCATGACTGCACAGGAAACCCCTGGCTCTAGCTAAGAAAGAAGATCCTGGATCAGATGGACCATTTTCCTATTCTGACTCAGGATCCTAACAGAAGGCACATAAGGAAACTGGCTGCTTTGGAGGAACCCAGGAGGAACAACAGGAAGAATGAATTTCAGAAGGGTAATTTGCTCCACGAATAGGTCATTCTGACCCAATGACAGAGGCAGATCTGTCAGTATGTAGAACTTCAGACTCGAGAGTTAGCTCAGTGACAGCAAGCAGCTATTGAAGGAGAAAGGAATTGCAAAGGTTGGCAGGAAAGGGGAAGAACTCTGAATGCAGTCATCAAGACCGGGGTTGGAGCCAGGCTGAGGAAGCCAACGTGACCGAATGCCCAGGGAGCAAACATAAAGGAAAAGAAAAAAGGGTTGGTCAGAACAAAGCGGGGAAAATGCCCTCCCTCCTCCATCACCTGTGCCAGTTTTCAAACAGAAATGTAGTAACCCCTTTTCTATGCCTTGGATGGGCGGCTCGGTTCCAGCAATTCATGCCAGCATGACCCTGCACAATGGAGCTCAGCCTCCTGGCTCTTAAAAATACTTGAAATTGCAAGCATTCTCATGAAACACAGATTAAAAAGACATTTGCCAGGCTGGCCTGAGGGAGATGTAAAGTACTTCCAGTTAATATTCCTTACATTTATCTCCTTTATCTATTTCCTATTTTACTCTATTTACTGAGAGAGGGATACATTCAAGTTAATTTCACTTTCATGTGGGCATTTTTTTTTTTACTTACACAGATTCAATTTCAATGACAAAACATTTAAAATGTACTGGAGCTGGATTTGAGGTTCAAATACTTCCAGTCCATTTCTCAGGCCAAAAGGGAAGATGGCCTCCATTCAAAATGGCTACAACCCAAGGAAATAAGAGACAGAGAGAAAGAAAGGGAACAAGAAGGAGGAATGAGTAGGAAACATAAAAACAGTATTTTGTTGGATTTAAAACCACATTATGTGCCTTGTTTTTGAGAACATTCATCAACATGTGAAAGCTGGATTTGATGCTGGGTAGCCATCAGCTCAATAATGACGTTACTCAAAGCCCCAGAAGAGCTGGACAGAAAAGCATTTCTCACCTAGACTGGGCAGCATTTTTCTTAGTGACATGAAATGAAATTAATACAGAGAAAAAGTAATATTTTGGAAACATAGAAGAGTGGTACTCTTGCAGAGAGAACCACTAAAGAACCTTTAATGCCTACCAACACGCCTGCCTCTCTAAAGAAGAACCTTTAATGCCTACCAGCATCTCTGTGCTGAAATGTGTATCGCATCTCCACCATTCAGTCATCTGTGGAAAGGTGGGACAGAGTCACAGGATAGCTGCTCCTTCACCAGTCTACTTCACCTGGCCTTGCAAGAAGACTTATAGAGTCCATAGGAATTTTGGAATTTAAATGGGGAAACTTAAAATAGTTTGAAAGGCAAACTTAGTTAAGATAGATACACAGTGAGACTTCCCATTTTCAACATACCGATGCTGAAGCCACAGCAGGGTTAGGATAGAAACCTCAAGACTATGAGTACACAGAGTATGAGGGCTTCAGGGCTCCCGTACTTCTTGGCTTAAAGTCAGAATGCTGGAGACCAGGAGCCCCAAACTTGGTTCTCCAGGGATATTGGACCCTCATGGGAGATTTCCTCAGTTCCAGTTTCTCATTCTACTTGTGCCACTTCCACTAGCTGCCAGACTTCCTGATCACCAGGGAGCTTCCCATTGACTTAAGGTCAGACAACTGCTTCATTCTGTAAAAGACAAAAAACAACCACCCAAAACAACCAACCAACCTTCAGAGGCTGGTGGGATTGGTTTTTTGGGTTGTTTTTCCAGTTTTGTTTTGTCTTCATGAAAGTTTAACGAATTCTGCATAGCATTTACAACACAATGAAGGACAGAATTCTGACATGGTATGTTTTATTTACTGCGGGCAATAACTTCATTAATATGGGCATAACACATATTTTGCCAGGAGGGAGAGAAGATTTTGTTTATTTTCTTATGTTTAGTTGGATACCTGTCTTGTTTCATCAATTTCTTATAATTTCAGCTACAGATAGTTGAGTTATACATTTAATTTTTGTCTGTAAGTCACAGTCTCTCTTACAGTGCTCTTGAAAGCACATCCTTTCTATGAGCATCCATCCCCAGCCTGTGTTTCACATTTAATGGCCTTTTTTATGATTGAGAGACGTTAATGACACCTAAAAGCATATTCTCATTTTTTAAATGTTTATTTCTGCCTACAAACATATTCCGGCAATTATTACAGAATGAAATCCATTTACCATCCCCAGAAGGAATAGCTGTGGCATGAAGTCAATCTTTATTTTACACAACAGAATCCAACCCTAAGACGTAATACATTGGCAAATAGTCTTCATCACTTGTGCTGTTTGGAGATGCCCATTTTGACTGTCTGATTACAGCTCCACCCCACTGTTTGGCTCTTTAGCAGTGGACGGGTACTCAAGCAAAAGGACAGCCAGGTCTCAGCATCAATAGGCACCATGGGAACCAAATCCTCAGATGGCACAAACTGGCAAAGGTCCCCAGAAAAGTTAAACTTTACTCTCCCTCATTAAACTCAAAACGGAAACTTAAGCACTTCCAGACCAGATGAGACCAGCAGTTGTCTCACCTGTGACCAGCACCAAAAGCTTCAGAGGGCTGTGCAAAAGCCCTGCAAGTACAAAGCCATAGAGCAAACTCGGTAGATGGTCAAACAGTTCCCAACTCCCTGCCTCAAAAAACTGGCTGATTCTGTGATGCAGGTGAGTTAATGTCCCTTTCAAGATGGGGATAGCATTGGTATTTGGAAATATTTTTTTGCACAGCTCCAAAGTTTTCCTTTCGCTCGCTCACACCAGCATTATCCTTAATGGTTCTTTGTGAGTCATCCAATAGGGAACAAAACTGAGAAAGTAGGAATAATATTAAGATGCCTTTGCACACTCTAGAAAATCTCCATGATTTGAAGACTTTTTATTTTAATACCTTGCTTGCATACTCACTTTAAAAATTTAGGTTCCAAGGGTATGTTCATTTTTACGTTATGACCTTGCACTGTATGAATTTTAATTAAATGCACCACTCTTATCTTGCTTCCTGTTCACATCTCCATTCCTTCTTTTTTCCCTTCTCTTGCACACACCTATCTTTTTTTCCCCTCTCTAATCTTTTTCTCATTCCCCTTGACCCTTTTTCCCTGTCATGCACAAATGCACTCTCCCTTACCCACCTCATCAATCATTCTCTCTCAGTCTCTTAACAGGATCAAACCCACCCAAGTTACAACATAGAGTATCATGCACTGTTGCCAGTATAATAAATTCCCTGTGCAGTATGATACCTGTTGCCTCAGGTTCCCCAAGGTCATTTATATAGATGTCTGTCACCATGTCCCCAAAAGGGCCATATTCCAGTTCCATGGATGCTCCCAAGTGGCATAGCACAGCTGACAGCCTTATGCCCTGGATGAATTTATTTAAATCTTGTACAAAGTAAACAGTGATTGTGAGACACCATGGGATCCCATCCAGCATCCACTGGCAGGCCCCAGAGAAGGTTCACATTTATGTGCAATCACTTTGAGGGAATAGTTGATGGTGGGTTAATCAATGCCAAACTACAACTGAAGCTGACATGAGATAAATGGCACTGATGTCTGGGACTGTAGGGGAAGGGGAAGAAGTGGAAAGAGATCAGGAAGCAGGTTGTCAGCAGCACGCTACAAGCCTTTGCAATACAGAATCCAATCCAGCATAACTGTTAGAACTTTAACAAGTGAACTGAGTAGGACCACATTGCTAACATGTGACTTATAATGCCTGAAAGCTACACTTTTACATTAACAACAGTCCCAGGAACCTTTATTTTTCAGTTCATGCTGCCTATGCCAGGTTTTGATGGCAAGTAACAAACAGGTTAGTCTGGTGTTTCACATTCAAACTGTGCCTCTGCTCACCAGGGAGGGAGGTCAGGGAGGAGCGGAAAGAGAGACACTCATCACAGGTCCAGAGGCAGCTGTCCAAAAAGCTGCTTCTGAGATAACTGCAGTGAGTGAATAAAAAAAAAAAAAAATACAGAAAAAAATTCAATCTTCTCCAGATCCCAGAATCTTTGCAAAGAGCTTATGAATCCTTGAATTAGAAGAGATAAACCTTCCCTATTTAATCACTGTGTCCACCTCCAGGGGACAGTATAGGATTGTTCCCCTACAGTTTTCCTTCCATTGCTTTGTTCATTGCAGCTCACCAGGCTGACATGTACTAGGCAGCCTGCTGGAAAAGTGCAAATTTCCAATACTAAGGAGATCGATAAGGCATTCTGAAAGACTGCCTGTCCGAACTGTCAGTGAATGAGGTTCATTCAACTGCACAAACTGCCTACACTCATGCACAAACCGGAGCAAAGAGCAGAGCAAAAAATGTACTGCTCAGCAAAGCTCGCTAAAAAGAGAAACGTTTCACAGGTTTTACCTAATATCCAACTGCAAACACTGGAGTGTGATTGAGGCAGGCATCAAGAGGAGTGAAACAGACCCTCCTTCTCTAAACAACAACCAGTTCCCATCTCTGCCTTCTCAGGGCTGTGCCTGGCACAACTGCATGGCTGTACCCACAGCAGAACTTGATGGCAGATGCTCTTTCAACAGGCAACAGCACTACCACCCACACAGCTAGTACATCTCCAGATGTAGCACATTGGTTAAAAGTTCCCACCTGAGCACTTGATATATGTCTCAAGTCCACTGATAACCCAAGAAGAAAAAGCAAAACAACCCCCAAAACAAACCCTTCCCCTCTCAAGCTCTTCCGCCTCATCCTAACCCTTGGAATTAAAAGCAGCCTTTGTAAAGCACAGTGAAACAACACACCATATAAGGCTGGAGAGTAACATTTTGATCAGTTTCCCAATTGATAAGAATTAGGTGGATCACTGGAAAACATCATTGGGTTTTCATGCATTTGCATACACATAGTATGTGTATGTGCAGATATGTATGCCACTCACACCTTGCATACACAAGAACTATATACATAAGGCATATCACATAACATTGGCCCATACCTACAATGTTTTATCATTACATTTGTACATGATGAAACCACTGGGCACATGAGTGCACACATGAGTACAAAGCCTGCTGGTGTAGGAAGCAATGTTTATGTTTCAGCTACTGCCACAGATCTGACTGTAAAGCAGAAAAGCAGACAAACAAAAGGCTGTGATTCCCATTATACTCTTTTTCCTTCTTGCTTTTTCAAAAAGTTGTGGCTTTAAAACCCCTCAGTACTAGAGGCCCAAATCTCTTGATTCTCAGTCATAACAGTACAAGACAGAAAGTACCTGATGTTTAAGTACTGGAAGATGTGTTTCTCTTCTACACTGTCAACACAGAAGTTACTCATTCTTAAGGCCCAGCAGCAGAGTAAGAACTTCATCCATCAAGGGCACTGCTTTTTGGCAGAGAAATTTATCTCACAGAAAGTCAATTAATATCCCCATCACCCACAAACAGCCCCCACGGTACTGCTTCCTTTTTTCCACCTTAATCATTGGCTAATTGCTTCTTTGATTTCTGGAGAAGAGCTAAATCCTGTCTCTCTCCTACTCCTCTAAGTTCTCTGTGACTTGACAGCATACAAGTACATGTAACGAGCAGGGCTTATTGTGGCAGTCCACTTTCACAGGCCACTAGAAGCATCTGCCATTCATTTTTCTGCCCTTCACAAGCAAACCACACGCATGAGACAACAATCTCCTGGGCCAAATAGAAGGAGAAAGAATAAGGAAAAACAGTACGTGTTTATGCAACAATACATGCAGATGTTTAGAGAGAGAGAGATCATGACTTAGATATGCATTCTCCCATATGCAGGGCTACGATATGGGTAGAGCAAGAGGGATGCTCCATGGATATGGGTGGGCATATGAGGACAATAATGCAAAGAGTTGACTATTATCACTGTGTTTTCTGTTAAGATGGGCTGCCTGTCCATGTCAGTGAATTGGAATGAGCCCAATGAGAGGGATGGGGATGAAAACTGAATAGTCAGGCTCGTGTCTAATCTAAATCCCTGCTGCTGCAATTTAAGCCTATTACTTCCGGTCCTATCAGCCACAGACATGGTGAGCAGATTTTTTCCTTCCTCTTGATAACAGTTTTCAAGCCTGTTAAAGGCTGTTGTAATGTCCCTTCTCAGTCGTCTTTCTTGAGGCTAAACAAGCCCAGCTCTTTCAGCCTTTCTTAGAGGTCATGTCCTCTGGACTTCTCATTCCTCCTCTAATTGACTTCCGGGCTCTCCCCGGTCAAAGTACATCTTTCTTGAAGTACACTGTTCAGAAGTGGGGACAATGTTCCAGCTGAGACCTTACCAAAGCTGAGTGCAAAGATTACTTCATGCATCTTCCAGTCTGCGTTCCTGGTTATGTGTTCCATGAAGACAGTGAGTTACTTTTTTTTCTTTTTTTAAATAAAAAACCTCAAAACCTGCATGACTTCTGTTCATTCGTGATCCACTATAATCCCTAGTTTCTTCGCTGAAGAAGTGTACCCACTTGGCTGCTTCCCATCCTGAATTACCAGACTTGCTCCTAAAAGGAGCATGTTTTAACTGGCCCCATTGAATCCCACGCTTTTTCACACAATTTCTCTATCTTCTTTTAAGCTTCTCCTTTAACATATCCACAGTGTTTACAGCCTAGTGATATTTCGAAAGGTAAAAGGTATGCTGTGTATTCCACTATCCAGTCAATTAAATGAAAACAAACAGAACTGAAGCCGTTAAATCTCTGCTTGATACATATTTTCACTGTGACAGGTTGCAAGTCCTGTAGGGCAAGTACCACATTTACCTCCACATTCTGATTATACACACTATATCAAATACCGCTCTCAAACAGAACTTCTAGTATCACTATATATAACACTAAATAACAATAAAATCTGCTGTTTCAGCACAGGGCCCATTCCCCGCCCCTCATTTCCTTTCCTTCTCCTCCCCTCATTTCCCCCTGCCTTCCCCCTCCCTGTGCCAAGGTTTGTTTTTCATGCCAAGGTCCTTTAGATGAGACCCTGTATGGGAAGGTAGGTGTGGGAAAGGTTATTAGGAAACTGCAGTCTAAACTGCTACCTTTCCGGCTTCCCCACCCTCTCCCTGCCTACAAAGTCTCCTCTGTTCTGTTTTAATACTAATGAGTTCAGGGGAGGTTCCTAGGCTGGAGCAATTCACAGCTTGGACTGTGCCAAAGCACACAGGCACACACCTCTCTGATCGCTTCCTGCCCAAACACAGTCCTACTGGCTCGACCCTCAAAATGTGGGCTGGGAATTGCTGCTGCGGCCCTGTGCCAAAGGCTGAATCTCCAGGGGTGTCAGTGCCACCTATTCCTCTCCTCCCAGCTTTATCCTCTTGTGTGCATCCTATTTGCCATACACCCCTATGGAGGGAAACGAGGATAAGTCAAAGCTTGGCTGACCTTTAAATCTCTGATAAAATGTTACGTAAAAGGGCAAGAGGAACTGAGAGGTCGGTTAAGAATTTAATGAGCAAAATTAACTTCTTATCGAGCTTTGCTTATGCAGCTCAGACCCACATGCTCAAACTTATATGCAGGGTAAACTCAAAGGCACTCCAATAAATCAACATAATTTCTGGCATGAGTTCAGGTTTACACAGATAGAAGTGAAACCAGAAGCTGGCTTTAGTTCTTCTCTTGCTCTCTGAATAATTACTCCAGATTTAGTAGTGCAAATCAGAGATCAGAATGTCCCTAACTCCCTTAAACTGAGTCGAGTTACTCTGGATTTACACCAGTGCAAAATATTAATTGAATTACCTGCCTTAAATTGTAACGGAGACTAAATCTCTCAGCTAGACAACGTATAACACATGCTTGTTCTACAGTCTACAGTACAGACTTCATAGAATAGCCTGAGCAGTCCATCAGTCCCCTTTTTGCTAACTGTTAACTTCTACTTCAGTAAATGGAGATGAGCTGTATCTACTACTAATCAGTCCAGACCAGCTAGAAGAACACCCACATATGAGGCTTCTGTTATCTCCTCTGGGGTGAGGTGGAGGGCAATTCCACAAGGCTCTTCACTCACATAAACCAAGTATTTCCATAGTCAAACAATGAATTGAAGGCATGACAGTATATTTGGTTATTCACTTACACCCTGTCTTGTCTCATTGCTCAAGTATTCTGATAAACAGAACAGCAACTACTGTACTGACATCACTGGGTTTAAGAAAATACCAGCCAAGATGTTTTTCTCTAAATATTTCTAAGAAAGAAATTATCAGAAACTTTCACAAAATGCAGCAAAAGGAGTAAGAGAAGGATGAGCATTTGCCTTGCAGAACAAACTCATCTCCTAACAACAAATCATAATTGCATTTATTATCTGGTCAAGCATTTGTAATCCAAAAGTTGTCTCACATCATTAATGTAGAAGCCAACAACTTTACACTGACCAACAAACTCATCCAGCTGTTGCTCTCTGTACAAGATGTAATGCTGAAACACAGCCACTAAAGCAATCCCAAAGGATTTTCCATGACTCGGGGATCTCCCTGGACACCTTCCAAACTGGGAAACTGCAATCTGCTTTCCCCTTGTAATTTCCTTTGGAGAAGTTATTCGTCAAACCTCCACCGTTGCATAACATTGTTGTGCACACTGCTAAATTCTTTTCAGAAAGTGTTTGTGTTATTAGTCTCGGCAGCCTTTCCCTTTATGTGGTCAACAAATTATGAGAAACTGCAAAATTAAAAGATGCCCTTAACTGTTTTTAACATAGAAGTGCATAGAATATACAGATGTTGACTAGGGCCCTTTTGCATACAGCACTGGGTCCACATGTGAAAGAAAGGAGAGTCTGCCCAGGAAGGCTGTAGAGTCTTGTTCTTTATTTAGGGAGAATCTGATACAAGTAGATAAGAGCAAGGCAACATCTATGATGGGAGGCAGTACTAGAGATTTGCTCCAGAGATCTTCAAATACAATACTTTTTGCCACCGGAAGACTCTCGTACTACCTATGACCTACACGTGCTGCATCTTTTCAGCACCTTTTCAACCTGGCTACAATTCTGTACTAAAACTGGTTTAAGACACATTACTATTCCCTGTTTCACACCAGGGAAACAAACTCACAAATGCATTAAATGAGTTATATAAGCTTGCAAAGGTACCTAGGAAAAAGGCATAATGCTCTTGAAATGTTTTCCTCCCAACAAGCTTACAGACTTTCTCATTTACAGAAAACAAGGTACCTAGCACTAAAAGCACTGGGTCAGTGGTGTTCCAGTGCCAGGTGGAAGGCATCTGTCTGTACTTCCTCCGGAAAAAACATGCCAAAGACAGAGCAGCTGTGGAGGCAGCCTGATGTGATGAGTGACAGAAAAAACACCTTCTGATGCTTGCCTTCCATGTGGTGCTCCCACCTGGTACTGAAGGGATGAGCAGAAGGGCCACTCATCTCCTGCATTTAGTGACACCAAAAGCTCCCCCTTTTATCCAGTTCGGAGGAAGGTGTCAGAAAACTGCTGACCTGAAACCTTTATACCCTAAAAAGCTCCTACTCCATCCACCCAGCCTCACCTGTGGCACCTTGTGCTCTCCACTTTGGAGCCTTGCAGACCAGGCACATAACAAGAAAAGGCCATTTCCCTCCAACACTGGAAGAGCCATCCCAGATTACCTTAACAGTTTCCCTAAGTGATAAACAACCTTGAGTACTGTTTGAAGACACAATCCACCTATAGAAGGACACAGAGGCATGACATAATTATAAAACCTTTTACTCCACTCTCCTTCAGGATATATGATACACTATCTGAGCAATGACTATATCTGATATAAATTGCTACTAGATAAGCAAATACAGTCAATTTGAGTCAACACATTAAACAGATGATCCTTCATGATTGTTATCTACTCCATTCAATTATCTTATTTTGTTAAAAGTTCCTCCTAAATGCCAGCTATGCTCTACCTCAGTAGGTATAACTCCTATCCTGCAAAACACTTGTATCCCATCCTTTTTCAATACCTTTCCTCCTCACGGGAAAGCTTCCCCAGCTTCAGGTGGTTACTTTTACATTGCTGTTTCATTATAAATTTTACAAGGTCTTCATCATCACAGGGACCTGGTTCCCCCTTTCTTGCTCAAATCAGGCTAAATGACAAAACAACTCCTTCAATATCTCAGATCTGGCTCTTCTTCTATGAGCTGCAGAAGAAACTGACATCTGTCATTCAACCTCCCTTCATCAACATGCAAGCTGTCTCTGCAAAAGCATAGCCAAAAGATCATCTTGGCCTAGCGTTTGTCCCATGTCACCTCCATCTTTGCACCCTGTCTTTGCTCTCCCTTCAGCTCCACAGCTACTCCATTTGTTGTGTCTTTTTCTTCAACGCTTTGGAAAACTTTGTCCCTCCTTATCGCAACATCCTGTTCAGTGCTCTTTGCATGATGTAGTACTTTCCTCTGCCATTTCTCCCAGATGCATCTCCACGTGGCATCTTCTCATCCCAAATGACCTTTCTGACCTGATTCACAACAGTCTCCCATCTCTCCTCAGCAGACCAAATCTAGATTCAGATATCCTCTCTAGAAGGTGAGGAATAAGGTCTTAATAGATTCGTAAGTCATCTAATACAGCTCTGAACAACATAAGACACTAATAAAGAGAAGTAAAGAAAGGACAGAAACTGCAGAAGGGCAGGAATCATACTCAGAGAAGCCATTTCAAAGCAGTGGAGCAATAGGACATCCCTGTACTGCTGCTGCTGGCTCTTTTCCTACTGCAGAGGGAAGAGTCTGTTACTGTAAGTCACCAGGCATCAAAGCGGCAGGAACTGTATGAGAATGCTGGTTCAATTCTAGAAGGAAGTTAGAAAATTGTCTACTCTGTATCCATCCAAGTGGAGCTGGAAAAGCCCCAGAAAGTTGAAATAAAGATAAATTAATTTGATCTTTCCAGCTAGCAAGTATGACTCCTAATATCAGTATCATCTCAGTGTTTTATCACTTCAGCAGCCTTCAGGCTCAATCCAGAAAGTTCCTGACTCTTTGTTATACCCATAATGCAACACAAAAAATATTCACATATTAATGATGGTTTACTAAGAAAAAAGGCCACAGCAGACCTTTAAGTTATTTTTTCTCTTTTTATGTAACACTAACATTTGCAGCTATGCCAAAACAAGATAGTGTTATCAAATCAGCTGATAAGGTATTAGAAACACATGGACACAAGATTCTGAACAATAAGTACATGCACCCTATCCATGGCTTAGGGGACAGGGTATCATGACAGCTTCCAAGCATTCAGTAGAGGGAAGACACAAGATTGACATCTTAGCACATCCATTCTCTAGTGGCAGGATCTGTTCTTTCCCCTCTTTTTGCAACCCAATCTGCGTATCTGCTGTGCTTCCAAAATCCAGTACTTCTCCTCTTATGCCCTACATGGACTAGATGCATTTCCTCAGTCAGGAAGCATCAGGATTATTCTGTTAAAAACATGTAGTCCAGTAAGTAGGTCTTACCCAGGTGTTTCAGGTCTACTGTCAGTAAATCACACTCAAACTTTCCCTTCAGGTATTCCCACCATGACCACTACCTTCCCCACCTTTCAGAAGGGTGGCAAGTATGCTCTGCTTGGGATATTCAGAAGCTAACAATCACCACAGACACAGAAAATACCACACAGGCCAAATTTCAGACAATGTAGAATGATATAACTCCACTACTGTCTTCAGTGGAACTGAACTGCTTTATATCAGATAACGATCTGTCCATTTGTAGCAACAAGATCTACAAAACAGTATATCCCTGCACAAAAGCCTTATAACTACACAGGTACTTTGGTAACACCCCCAGCTTCTTCACACCCAAAATCTGGCACATAAGCCCAGGTCTGGATTTGCATTTGTTTACACAACCCTATTGATTCTCAGACATGGAGTGTGTGACCTGGCTCCCATCTCATGCTTCTCTCACAGCATCTGGGTCTCACACATTTGCAGCATAGTGACTGCTGCTTCTCACACAGCTGGTCAGGGAGCTGGGAGCTGCCAACCAGCTGCACCTACTGGAAGGGAGCCCACAGAGGGAAAGTGCTGGTGCTGCACTCAGTGCCACAAGCCTGTCCCTATCACAGGACTCCATATGTAGAAGAGTGTCTGAAGGGGGGAGCTGTCTCTGCCATGAAGCCTAAAATGTAATATCTCTTATGTATTAGGACTTGAGTAACTATAGAAAGCTGTTTGTGGTATGTGCTTTAAAATCAGGGACTTGTACACATGTATTGCACATGAGACACGTGTAAAGCAGACCCGACATTATGAAAAATCTCTCTTTAAAGAGCAGGAAGAAAAAGGAAAAATGTATCCTGGGTATGTACAATCTTGGACTGAAGAACTGTGCTGGACATAAAGGAACATCTGTGCATAACTAGACAGACTATGATACCATGAAGAGCTTTTGCCTCCCAAGCCTCAGTCCTCTAATTGCTTCAGAAATCTTAAACCACCCAGTACATTTGCCATTAGTATAATAGAAGACGAGTGCATCTGAGTGCATGAAAAATGTTAATCTGACAACTATAAACTAACTCAAGAGAAAGGAAAGTTTTTATGGCCCAGCCCCCATCGATGAGGAAAGCAATCTGCTGCCTCAAAGCTGTGCTTTTTTCTGCCTTCTGAGTCAGTGTCTTCTACTCAGATGGTGATGCTAAGCCTTATTCCTGGATATGAGCCTCTGGTCATGAAAAATCCAGCTTAGTCTCATCATCAGTATTTTCTTACAGCCTCCACTGGCACATTCTCATTAAGTGCAAGAAAGGAAGCAATAATTGGGGTGGGGAGTCTCCACTGAGCCAAGGCCAGCAAAGCCTCCTAGTTTGCTGGAGTCAGAGCTCATCATATGCAAATAAAAATGAAGGACCTCTCCAGATCTTGATTGCATTTGGCACTACACAACCTTCCTGACTGATTAAGTACAATCATCCATTACAGAAAAGCACAGAGGGGATGGGCACAGGGAATAAAATAACTTCCTCTTATGGGCAAAACAGCATAGAGGCACTTCTAAATTATGGTTGTGGAGAAATTTGCATTGATCAACAACACAAAGCCACAGGCCTGTCAGAGGTGTAGTCTGAAACTATGATTTACACGCAGGGCAAGTGACACAGAAATTAAATCCCTGTATTAAAAAGAATCCAGGAAGAGGATAGAATAACTCAAAAGACTGATAATTTGAAACTGAAATACTCAAATCTTGGCAACATGCCTGAATTTAAATATGATTAAATACTGTTATCAATACAACACTTGTTTGGGGTTTGAAGCGAGGACCTAAAATGCACGTCTTTCTAAGCCACAAACTTTCAGTGAGAAACTAAGGACTAAATAAGCTTCAGACATGGAGGATACTTTTCTGGGAAGGTGGTGCTCTACACTGGGAGCCAAGAGACAGAACAGGCAACTCTGCGTATCTGTTCCCTGGAAGTATTACAAGGAAGCTGGGGGAGAAACAGAGAATCTTGTTCTCCAGGCCCATCAACAAACACAGAGAAACCCTGTGTAAGATGCCCTCTTGTGCCTACATACATTGACTCATGTTTAAGGCAGTCTAAATTCACATGAAAGCCCACAATGGAGGCATTCCTTGTACTTTTTACCCCATAAATACTCTTGCAGGTTGCAGAGCCAAAGAGGGGCCTCACGAACACTGCCACAGTGAGGACTTGGCAAGCTTGAGTGGGACTGGTGATATATGGGAGTACTTATTCAATGTGGTGAAGCCTAGTTTTCATCTGAAGTTTATGTTGTATCCATTACATTAAATGGCCTGCAAGGGAGAACTAAGCATGAAGGAAACTTGCTACTTCCATGGCAGCTGTTTGCAGTGGAAACCGCTACTACAGTTATTTAGGTTTGGATAGCATCTCCCTGTGGCTCTTGATGAAGGTGTGTTATCCAGTGTGCCAAATTGATGCCTTGTTCAGAAATTGTTTTGCTTCCTCTGATGAAATAAATAAATCAATTCTCAGATACTTCCATGCTGTACCTTAATCTCTTTCAACACAAAACTCCTTTTTCTTTCTTTTCTCCTCAACTTTCTCTCCTCTGGGAAGACAGACTGTAATCACTGAATTTTATTCTCTGTGAAGGTAGAGAAGGAATAGATGTGGAGAGATGTCACAGAGTACGTAAAGAGCAGAGTTTTCCCAAACCTTCTGTTATTGATTATTTTATCCAATGCTACTAGAAATGTGTCCCCGGTGACCCTACCATTCCTTTGTCTCTGTCCTGAGAGGACTAGCAAAATACCAGTCATGTGGATGGCTCATGTGCTCAGAGTAGACCAACCAACTCCTTTCACATTCTTCAGCATTCTTGCACTAAAGTGCCAGCAACTACTCGCCTGGGCGGTTGAGAAATCAAGAGAGCACAGCAAAATATGCGACAGCGGCAAATATCACACTAATTCCATAATTCTGTTTCAGGGCAAGATGAAGACACTGATTTACTTAGGAAGGGATTAGCTGAATGGGCAGAAAACAAAAGGGAGACACATGTGGTGGGAGAGGACAGAGAAAAAAAGGCAAGAGCAAAAGGTACAGTAAAGCAACAGGCATCTTGCTCTAGATATCCTCCTTCCTCAGGTGGCACAAGGCATTAAAAGTTCTAGTCACAGTTACAGAAATTATCAGGGTATTCATAGTTTACCAACTTGGTGCCTCTGCTGCTTGGACTCTCCTGCCACATCTCCTCATATTTTTCACCTTCATGGGAGCTCCTCTGTACAGCTCTTATTCCAAGAAGACTGAAGAAGAAGGAATTAACATGAACCTCATTTTCTCTCTTCTCTTTACTGTCATAGTCACTGCCATTCCTTCCAGCTAGATTCCTGGGCTAGCTTGTCTTTCATTCAGAAATTGAGCCAACTGTGATGCCGTGGAAGCCATTACTAAATATTATGGGATCAGAGGTTACAAGGGGAGACACTAAGAGTTGAATTTAGGGTTATGTCAGGAAGGGACAAAGTTCCATGTTCCATGGTGTTACAGAGCACTGCAGACAGAAACCAAGGTTAAGGATTCAATCACGGTTCCCAGCATGGGCTGAACCCACTGAAGGTGCTTGATCCCGAGGGAGGGACAGAGACCTTGATTCAGCACTTGGTTACATCTTCATTTCATTGCACTCAGGCAGTACTACAAGGGAAAATAAGTTTTTGATTTGCAGTAGCCTCATTGTTTAAGAACACATAGTAGTTCTCTGTCCATCTTCTCTACAACAAAAGCTGGGGTTTCACAGTAGGGTCAGAAAACGAGATCTCTTCAGAGAGAGAGGGAGAGTGAGAAGACTGTATGTTGCCTCACCCAAGCAGCAACCTACTTCTTTTGGCAACTAAAGAATGATGGAACCTCATCTGGAGCTGTCATTTCAATGGAAAAGAAGCAGCATAGAGGCAGGCCAAAAGACATGCTGGATAATTCTCAAGTTTTCAAATACAGAGAGTTCATAAGTATTTATGCTGCTCCTCGACTGTAAATAATGTAACTTAATAGGTACTTTTGGTGGCATAAGTGGAAAAGCCTGGGAGGATGGTAAATAGTAATATGGATAAAAAAGCTTTTGTGAATCTATAAAGTCAACAAAACCCCTTATTTAGGGACTCTGAGGAAAAAGAAGAAAAAGAAAGAAACCAAACCAAAACTAAAAAAGAAACAGGTTCAAATGCAACCTAAGAGAAACAGAAAGAATCCAGTCAATGTCCCACCTGAGCTAAATACCAGAATGCTTCAAAAGGCAGCCAAGACTAAGAGGGGATAACAGTAAGCATTTCTCACATCTTTCCCAGTGTAAGAATCTAATGTGGTGCAGTAACTCAGACAATGATGTTATCATTCAAGCTTGGAGGCTATAATAATATGATCAACTTTGAAAATGGAACTCAAAAGACAACTCCATTTCTTCCCCATGGACCTTCTATCCTAAAACAGACAATCTTGAACTCCATCTTCTCAAATACCATGACCATCTCAACAGAGCCACTAACAAAAGAAACAAAAAAGAGAAACAACAAAAGCACAAGTTCTTTACACTGCCTTTTTGGCTGTGCTAGTATTCTTTGCATTTTTCTGCTTTCCCTGAATTTCCAGCATTTAAGTTACCCTTCTTGGGACCGTCTGAGTTCACATCTGGGATCATGTTCCTGGTGTAAGAGAGATCTAGATGGCAAAATCTTTAGTGTCAAGCAGCACACCACCCTTAACCAACAAGAGCAGCCCAGGACTCTAATACTGAGCAAAAGGAATCAGAATCCACTGTGACAAGAACACACCACTCCTAACAAATATAAACAAGGACATGGAGAAATTGTTTCATGAAAAAAATTATTTCCCCTTGCCTTGTAATAGTTCTTCCAGATTCTTCTGCAGTTCCTGTTCAGTCAATAAATCTGTACAAGGAAAAACACATGTGCTTAGCACAGTCATTTTTGCCAGCAAGCACAAAACCAGCTTGGCGCCCACTGAATAGACCACCAACTGCAGCAGCACTTTACTACATGGTAGCATACACAGTGCCAGCTAAGAAGACAGACTGAGGAAAAAAGCAGAAGTGATGCTGGCTAGAACAACCTTGATGGTCAGGTAGGGCCAGTTTTACAATTTATGAGGTACAGGACCACTCCACACACCCTACTCTCTAGAGCTTCTCTTCCTTCCCTGTTCATTGAAGGAGAGACGCTAAATGCAGCTATTCTGCCCTGTTTCAGTTGGGTGCATGAAAGTGGCCCTTTGAGGGGCAAAGCTTGTGTCTTGTGCATCTGAACTTCTGATAAGGACTTACCTGTACTGTTACCACTGCATTAGTCCCAAGGTAATCACTGCCAGCAGACAGCTTGAGAGCTAGTATATCTTCTGCTGTCTTAGCCCAAACAAAATCAGACCAAATCACCCTGAGCCGTAGCCTTCATTCAGACCTACTCACTGCACATATTCCCAATGAAATAAATCAAGACTGAATTTGGTCCATATCAGGAGTAACGCTTTCTGGTTTAATTTTCTAATCGAGGAGGCAAGGCCTAAACACAGCACCAACCTTCAAGTAGCAAAACTGCCTGGGATCCATCCTAGAACTGTTTTTCTAATTGAGTGTCATCGAAAGCAGACATTTCAGCTGAAATCAGCATCAACTTGTTACTTGACAACCATTGCCTTGGTCAAAGTCCAGTTAGGCAGCTGCTGTTACTCAGTTGGTTGGTCTGGGTGCATCCCCCAAACAGAGCAGCCCATACATGTATACTTGCCTGGGCCTGGAGTCTACACAAGCAAGTTCACAAGCTCTGGAGGGGTCTTGTGACTCCATCACAAATAAAGGATCCCAACACATTTCTAATTCCTTTTGCAAAATGGTCATCTCCAAATTCACTTTTCATTATATTAGTTTAAGGACCACAAGAACAAGAGAAGACATGCTTCTGGCCCTCAAAATGTCCATTTTCCTCAGAAAGGCAGGTAGAAACATACTAAGTATTTACTGGACTGGAAAATTCTTCACAAGAGAGGCTTTTCCAGCACAGCTAGGCTTAGCTCTTCTTGTCATTAACTCTTATGTGGGAAAATGCCCCAGATTTTAACTGCAACAAGGGGAAAAATAAGGCTTTGAAAAATTCATTCAAGCACACCAATGTTTCATTATACCCTTTGTAGAGCAGATGGCAAGATGAGGCTATACCCCCTGGGCCTGCTTCAGGGAGCTAATACAAATGCTCTTCTCACTACAGTTCTCAGATGATGTTGGTGTCATCATTTCACTTGGGGATTTGGGTCAAAACACTTTACGGTCAAATCTGGGTTTTATATAGTACAAGTGTACCCAGACTAGGCCCTAACGGATAAGCAGCAGGGAGGCTAGTACACAGCACAGAGCCCTCTCAGGCACTTCCAGGTCGTTGATTTACACTGGCGCATTTACAGTCTGAATCTTTCTAATCCAATTAAAATCTCATCTGAGCTGTCAATACAGATGTAGCCTGTTTTATGTTAGTGTTTCATAGAACATGCATTAATCCGGACCTGTGAACAAACTAGCCCTTCTAGGCAAATTCTGCATTCTGCCAGCCCGGTCTCTAGCCCAGGTTCTCTCACTCATAAAGCCCTTACTGCTCTTATCCTACTTGCCTGCCCAGGAACTCCTATGGACCTGCGTCACCATCCCATCTGAGTGCTTTATAAAAAAGTGCAATATACACCATTAATCTTCTGAAAAATACCACTTTTCTCTCCCAGCTCACTTCTCATGTAATAATGACTAGGGCACTATCATCAAATATAAGAACATGAATAGGATCTATTTTCATTTCAATGTCTTCACTTGTTTGCAATGTATATGCCAGTTACAGGCTGTCAGGACATTTAATAAGTTATAGCATAGACCAACAACTCACAACTTCTGGGGCCAAAAAGTTTTACAGATCATCATGTATACTTGTCACTAAATTTTGCACCAAAACCATTATAAATCATACTGTTTAACAGAATTCCATAAGGCAGCTGTGAGCTGTTTTGCCACAAGCACATGGAACACAGGTATTTGCCAGGCATAAAAAAAAAAAAGTTAAAAGCACCTTTAATACCACCACAAACTCTCAAACTCCTCATAGAAACTGATACCCTTCTCAGTAAGCAAAAGCCTAGCAGCAACTAAAACAGGTCTTTCACTATGACCCGAAGGTAAACAAGTTCAAGTTTTAGCAAGTCAAGTTCAGGAGCAAAGCACATCTGTTGGTGACATCTTCACAAAGGCTGGATTGAAAACTTCAACAGGTCTTGCTATTGGAGAGAGGTGAACTTTGATACAGCAATTAAAGCTTTGCATGTGAAAACCAATACTTAAGCAGCAACCAGAAATAAACTGACAGCAGAGCAGATTACAGATTATACTCTTACTCATGAGAGATACCTCTCACCAAGCAGAATACTCCACAGTCAGTCAGCTGCACTTTCTAAGAGGAATTCAAGTAGTCTCACATAAAAGGCAAACTGACTTGAACATAGACCAGGATTTTGTGAGATATCTCTGTAAGAGGAGATTCCTCATCTGCTACTTAGTCAGAAGCAAGTAGTCTCTTCTGTTGCACTCTATTCTTCCTGAAACAGCTGCAAATCCTACTGACTCTTCCTACATCCCTGGCATATAATACTGCAAATGCTAAAAAATTGTCACGGGTGCTAGGAAAGGTGGAAACAGTTAATGGAAAAGAAATCCATACCAATTTACTATGTACACAGAAAGCAACTTTGGCTGAGGAATTCCTTGAGCTGAAAATTGTTACAGGATTGGAGAGTATTCTGGAAAAGACCACCCTACAGCCACATCTTATATTCTTCCCTAGGCATCTGCTTTGCACCCCGTCTTGAAACAGGAGCCTGGGCTAGGTTGTCAGATCACTGATCTGACAAACTATAGCTGTCCCTATGTTTGGTATGACATATTATAATTGCCCATATGTTAACCTCCACTTGCATACCCAAATTATATGGTTACTTTCATTGCTATAGCACTTCGAAGCCATGGTAATGGACAAGAACTTACTGGGCTAATGTTGTAAGTGTGACTTAGAAAGATTACTGGCAAATTCTTCTAATTCTGAGATCTAATATTTTCTGTTCTGTTCCTCATCTCAGTAGCACCACTCAGGCATATATACACTTACAGGTACCTTACTTTACATAACCTTCGATCTCTGAGTGCTAATGAGATAGCTGATCAACTGCATCAAATGGTCATCACCTTTATGATGCAGACTGCAAAACAGCACAGCCCTATAACCTCTGCCTGTGTTTTGCATGTGTGCTGAACAAGAAGGCAAATGACAGCGAAGTCATTTGATGCCAGGCATGAACAGCAAGTGCCTGCTGCTGGGATCTGCAACATTTACCACCAAAGCAAATGACAAAGTTCATCTGAAATAACTGCTTCCTTTCCTGTTTATGTCTGTTGCTGCAACAACACTGCTTCAAGGTTCAAAGGCAGCTGGCAGATGAAACATAATTAGCATGGTCACCTGATTCTTATACCTCAAAAGCAGTATATTACTGATCAACAGAAAAGTATAGTCTTTATTTTATAAACCCATAAACCCTAAGATTCTCCACTGTACTACATTATACAGCAGATTTTATCCCAAAGTTGTTAACAAAAAATTGACTGTCAGGGATTCATTCTCTAGGGAACTTATGAGGTTCCTTCTAATATGCCCAATCCTACACCTGGAGAATTGCATAGTGCTATGAGAATAAATCAGCATATTTAAGCATTTTGTAGTACTTATACCCAGTGCCACTGTCATCCATCCTGTCATTTGCCACCTTTCTCCTCACCAAAGAACCGGTCATAAAAGAATGAAAAAAAAAAGCTTCAACAGAAGTTTTTTTCCTATTCCTAATAAGTCCCTTTACTCCTCCTTTGAAGGGAGGAGTTCATCCACCCTCTAAAATATCTCAATCTGCCATCAGAAACTTACCACAAGTTCGGAGAATCTGGCATTGAGCTCCTCTGCTGGTGGGATTGGGACAGAAAACTCAAGGAATTGGAGGGGGTTATTGTCCTTAAGGTTGATTTCAGGGAGGTCGCTACCCCCAAAACAACAAAGAAACCCCAATGCATGACGATTCCTCTTCCGGGGGGCCATGATCATGGTGTATGATGCTATCTTCTGATCATGTTCTGCAGGAAGAAAGAAAAAAAAAAAAAAAAAAAAAACAAACCCAGACATTAAATGATAAACAAGACTCTTGGATCTGTGCAGCTCTCTGCAGTTACAAGGGTTATCACTGGTGTCACAGCTGAGACACAAAAGAGCAAAATCAACACTCAAGCTAGACAAGGTAGCTAAGCTTTAATATGGTATTAACATGTTCTTGTATGGCAGTGTAGAATCACTTCTCCCGAAGTTTCTCAAAAGGTTTTAAAAACTCAGTGTGGGATTTCCCAGTAGGTAGATTTATCAGTAATGCTCAGTAGCCAAAGTTGAATGCTCCTACTGAATGCCAGTATTGGCATTTCTCTCACTACTACAGTAAAGGAACCAAAGTAGCAGAAGCAAAAAGCCTATAGAGGAGAATTTACGCAGAATAAATGGAAGAATCTGCCAAAGGTATCCCATTTGGTCAAAATAAAACGAACAATGAAACAATGAAGCAGAAATCAATTTTCCACCACTCTGGAGCCAGACCACCAAACACTCACTTATCCCTTTATAGCCAGGACAATCTCAGTAGGACCATTTTGCCTATCATGTTTTCAAACACACGTAACTAGTTTGGGCTGCTTTATGTATCCAGGGGAGAAACTGCACAGTGCTAATGCATGCTTTCACATTTACATTTGAACTGCCAGATCCCATCTTGACAGGACCCAGGCTTGAGGGGCTTTGGTATCAGGAGTGGAAAGGGAGGCAAAAGGAGGCCTGAAGGAGGAGCTGGGAAGTGACTGATTTCACCACACAACACCGTTTGTGAGCGGCCCACCCAAACAGGAAGCCTCCTGCCAGCAGTTTGAAAGGAGGGAGCTGTGCCGTCCACAGAGAGCCGCATATTTTGCCCTTTTAAGGGACTTGTTGTTTGACAGCTCAGGGGCTTATTTGTTTTATATTTTTTAAGGACTTCACTTTTTCACTTCATCTGCAGAATAAGCCATATCCTTAGAGAGTAAATAATTAAAGCCTGTTGTGAAGCCCGGCTCTCTGGGCACTGGGCAGGAGAGCAGGGAGGGAGGTGGCAGGTGAACCGAACTGGAGGATGCTAGATGCTGTATCAGCAGAAACACAGCTGAGCTTTGTCATCAGAGCAGCTGCTGCCCTAACCTGTCCCACAAGGCTTTGGTCTGTTTGCTTGCCAGAACAAGGCTGCTTTGAGCTCTCATAGAGACTAAGTAGCTGCGCTAGGAAAAGCACCTTTAAGGACAGCAGTTGCATAGTGGGACTTAACATATACTGCACACAGCCAGAAGCTCTCCAGAGACTTTTTGTGTAGAAATCAGCATGCTTGCTTAAGAAAAAACTAAGTGACAAACAATAAAAATAACCCCAAACCACCCAAACCTCCACCCTTGTGGCACTATGTGGTTGGCAGGAATCACCTGCCCTACTTTGTGCTGGGATTAATTAATCTAGCACCTTCTCTTATGCACTGGAGGGGCATCAGCTGAAACTCATGCAGCTGAAAGGAAAGTGAGCTGGTACCACGCACCGGCTTCTGGCGTGCCTACTTGCCTTTGCTCTCTGTGCCAACTCTGCAAGGCGTGGTATGTCTCAGCAGAACTCGCTAGGGCAGGGTGATGCTGGCTTCAAAAGTACATTCATAAGAACACTGGATTCTCACTAAGAGATGCCAAAGGCCACCTTAACTCTGGAACTGGTCTCTGACACTGGTTCAGTCAGCAAAACCAAAATGTCCTCAAAACTAGCACGATGATGTGTATGGCAGCTTCTGTTTCCTCTCAGTGGTGGAGACTTAAGAGATCCAGTTCTTAAAAGATTTCACAAGACACCCTTGTTGAACTTGTCCACCACAGACCATCTTCTCAGGGACTACTCTGAGTGCAATGTCCTTTATGGTGATCTGGTCAAGGATGAGGGTAGAACCCATTAGTTTGACAAAACTTTGTTTTGGAAGGAACTCAAATCCATGAGACAAACCTGATTTACATACAGTATAACTACGTTTGTATCAATTCAGTTGCAACCAAGTTCTGGCCTGCTGTCTAGAGGCTTCCTCACCAACCATCAAAGGACCAGCATTCTCTGGGGCATGGACAATGAATCCTCCTTGGAAAAATTGGCTGAGACATTGAAGTGATAGGACCATAACATCTTCCTTTATGAGCTCAGGTCAAGACTTTGGTAAGCACTCCTCTAAAAGAAAGGAAATTAGTACTATGTGAATGGATATGAAGGCCAACATTTTCTACAGGGTAAGTACTGCCCCAGTCAGGGCACCACAGGTTGTCCTGTACTGACATTTCATCACTCAGCTTTCATCTTAAGCAGGTTCACCTAAGAAGTGAACTGCCACTCTCTAGGCCTTTTTCATCCATAACACTGAAAAATACACAAGCTAGTGCTTGTTCCTGTTGCGTTCTTACAAAATCAGCATCCATTCCTCGGGATCCATACTTGAGAAGCTCAGCAAAGGCACACAGAGCTCACATGAGCAGTAACCTTGTATTGCCTCACTTTCACAAAGCATCATTCTATTGCACAATTTGTACTCTTAACACCGGAATTTTCCAGGTCCTTCTATAAGCAGCATGCAGGAAATTCATACTGACACAGAGGGGTAAAACGGCACTTTTGTATTGCTACAACACTGTAACTGTAAATAGGTGAGGTGTCTAGATGCTTTTAAAATAAGAACAACTGAGGACTGCTAGAGAGGTATCCAACACAGGTATTTAGAATTGAATCACTGAATGAATTAATGGTATTTCTAAGTGGGAGCACTGCCTTTCTAAAGATTAAGCCTGCCAATCACAGGATGCTGAGCGGCATTTGCTTAAGCTGTACTGTTTACACTATTTAAGAACTAATTACAACTCTGTGATTTTTGTTGGTGGACATAGTTTTAAACAAAATAAACATTTTCTAATAGCCTCCAAATTAATAATCTTTTCCTTTTCTTTATCTCTCTTTTGCCTTTTCTTTGTGAAGAACCAAATCTGGGGAAAATGTGCTTCCAAAGGACGGGGTGGGTGAGGAGGGGGAGGCAACAAAGAAAATTAAGAAAAGAACATCTTTCATTTTTCTGAGTGGTAATTGATAACAAAGCTGTCATGAAAATTTATTAAAATAACAAAAGGTGGGGTTTTATTCTAATAAAAGCTCTATTGCCTTTCACCTTCTTGCAAGTAAAGTGATTGTAAAAATGAAACATCTGCAATTATCTATTTCTATATACACGTCCAGTGAGAATCAATGGGAAATCCCTCTCTGGAGAGAATCCCACTACTACACATAAGTCCCTCCCACAGCTCTTCTCAGTTGTACTGTTTTACCCTTTTGCACAACACAAACAAGTTGCCGTCATTTCAACAGCTAACCGCACACCCACTCCTCATACTGATTCCCCCTCCTGCTTCCCAGCCCCATCTGTGGTTCGGCTCAGGTCAGGAGTCACAGTCTGGAACTTTGCCCAAGGTCTAATTATAGCAACGTACTCTTCCTCTGACAGGGCGTACGTGTTCATTTCTAAACCATTTGGCCCAGTGACCAAACATAATTAAGCTAATGCAATTTTTCCAAGTCTTATCAGAAGGTTTAACCACATGCGATGGGATCCATGCTAACTGCACACAAGGATCCTCTTTCAGCTGCAGGTTCTAAGTTGTTTCTTCAGTCTCACTCTTTTCTTCATTCTCATCTCAGAAATTATAATTTTCATGCAAACATATACTAAATAGGCAACATTCCACAAACAGTAAGACACCTGAAACAACTGCTATGCCAGCAGCTCTCCTGTGCAAGAGAGCTGATTATCATAGTTTTTACCTCACTGCCCTGTCCTTCACCACAGTGAACAGCCGGAGCACAACTATAACTAAAATAGAGAAAATTGGTTTATGCTAACAGGAGAGGAAACAAAGTAAATCACTTCCATTTCCTGTAAATCTGTATCTTTCTCTATGGCAGGATAAAACATCTAAATGTGATGTATTACCATAGAAGTAGAAAGAAACCTGAATTTGGACTGGTTTGGAACACAAGCCAACTCACCCCCCACCCCCAAAACCAAGTTAAATCTCTGTGTTATTCAACTCTTAAATAATAAACCACCAGAACTTCATGGTATTATAATAGCTACCTTCATTGTCATTTACTGATGATGAAATGGAGAAAATAAGCACCATGCTTAAAATTGTCAAACTATATACATTGGGTAAAGCTAAAGAGCTCCGTACTGATCCTATGCTCAGTTCCCTGGACCACATTGCTTCTCCAGTACACAGATGGTGAAACTATGAGTTCATGGCATGTTCCAATTACCATGGAAAATTTCCATGTATGTCACATGTAATGTGACAGATGTCAGATGCAATATAAGGCAATTACAGCATGGGGGATGGAGAAACGGGGCAGGCAAGCAATCCGTTTGTTGCATCTGCAGTAGTAACCCAACTCCTTTTGTTTGGATTTGTCACCATACTAAGGAGTTTCCTGGCCCCCAAGACACAAAATAACCAACTATCTTAAATCCACAAAGTTAAAACCTTTCTTTCGGGAAGGAGGGTAGCCCTTCCTGAAAAGCACAGATGCCTACTATGTTGGACAGGAAGGCATCAGACCCAAAACGGATCAACAGATCACAGGAAAGAAAATCCTAGAAAACAAGCGGGGCCTTGTGCAGCGACAGCCACTCAGTCCTGGTGCATCATGGCCCACACTTCACAGTTCCAGCAGAGGATAGCGCTCAGCTCGAAACGCACTGCACATTTTTGAAGCCAGTTCATGGATTTTCCCTCCCACAACACATCAGAACAAGGGTGCAGATCTCAAGGTGCTATAAGGACTTTGCATCCAGTCCAGATACTCAGCTCTGGTCTGTTTTACACACCATTGCATCAAAACTGAGATGGTTGAGAATTTCAAAGCATTCCACAGACCTGAAGATTGTTTCCTGCTATATACATAGTATTATATATTATCAATACTTTATTTAATTTATAATTTTTATTCATTTATTTGCCTAGGAAATATGTCCTGAGGTAAGAGAAAAGGCAAGGGCTATTTGAAGACTGTCAGGTGTAACTATATCCATGAACCTACTTAATACAACGTGTCTGTCAAAAATCTGTTTATTTTTAATACATTAAGGATGCTCAGGATGTGCTGGAAGACTAATGACCACTAATGTTAGTCTGTTAATGCCCACAAATCCAATACCTGTCACCTGATACCAGCTTATCAACACAAAAAAAGCTAAAGAACTGTAAGATGCCTTTCCCTTCTGAAAGATTAATTTGCAACACTTTCTCTATCTTCACCTGGGAATGAGGGGAAAAAAACTCTACAAAAAAACCAAAATAAACCAAAAACCAAACAACAAAAGAAAACAGAAAAGAAGATTAACAGCAGGTTCCTCATGTTCCTCCCAATCTATTTATCTATCTAAATTGTATTCATAGAAAAACAATTTAAAAAGAACAGTAAAATCAAGATTCAAAATACAAAGTGGAGAAAGCAACAAAGCAGTTACAGTCATTATCATAAATCCGACTAGTAATCATTTGCGATTTCTTCACACCTTTTCCCCCACCTTTTAATCAGCTACAGATTAATAATTTTCTATACCTGAGCTGACCAAACAATCCATTCATTCTTTTACCTGCTAAGAAGTTATTTTATTTTCACAAATGTATTAGTTTACTGTAACTCTGACTCCACACAAAAATTTGTAGAGTCAAACTTAATCTGTCCTCCTAGACACCAAAAGCTGAGTCTTAATTATAATCTTGAATCTCGTTTAGATGCGAGTAAATCTGCATATCTTTAACATTTCTGAATGGCGATAAGACCACCACAGCTTAAAATGCAAACAAAACAAGTAAAATTCACAACTTAAGTGTTTATCCAGAATACATACATCCTTCATCTCCTCAGTGTCTAAACGTACAAGATATTTGGCTAAGATGGGACGCAGAGATGTCCTGCTAAACAGCAACTTTGGAGGCAGGAATACATTTTGCTTAGTGCTTATTGTACAACAGGTTCCTGTCCTAATTTATCAATTCCACACTTAGGCAAGTTTGACAACAATTCAAATCTCCATGGCAGTGGATCCAATGGGATTGCATACCCCCTAAATATAAGCAACCTTTCTGGCTTGAGTGCAGTAGTCTGGAGTCCCATCTTTCTTTCCTTGCCCCCTCCCTGTTATTAATTCCAAGTTTTCTAGTGCTGCAGCACTGCAGTTTCAGTACATCAGTACCCTCCACTTCCTTCTCAATCAGAAAGTCTGGACTGTTACCAAGATCAATTTTCCTGTCTTCCTCACTATCAACCACATTTGTTCTATTCATATACCTCACTAAAGATTACCCCATTCCTTTCTATTAAAAAAAAAAGCTTCTCCTTCAGGTAGGGAAGAACGACAGTTTCCAGTTCTAGACATAGTTCTCTCTTTCCTTCTTTTCTTTCAGCTTTGGTTATATTCTCTACTTTTTTTCACTGTTCCATTGCAGTATCCTCACTATCTTTCATGACAACTCTTAGACTTGGAATGCCTTCTAGTAGCCACTTCCTATGCCTCAAACTGCAAAACTCCTCTCTTTTTTTAAGCAGATATTAAAAAGGAAAAAAAAATTCTGAAGGGACACCTACTGCATGACACAAGCTGTAAAACCTGCATCACACTTCGTGTATGTTTTATTTTTGTTGTATTATACTCCAGCAGTATGTTTTATTTTTGCTGTATTGTACTCCATTGTCCCAGTTGTGGCACAGAGGTTGTAGGTTCTTAGTTACCTGCTTAAATGAGTTATTGTAGAGTGCCAAGTAGACTTATGGTACTATACAAATAGTAATAAAAACAGTAGGTCAGCAAAAAGTAATCACCCAGCTGGAATCTGGCCACAACATGACGGTTCACACCCCAGTAATGATGGCAGTGTCCACAAATCCAGTGTGGATAAATTTATGCTTTATGAAATAATGGAATTTATGCAATTATTTCCCCTACCACAGCATTAGCTTCACTAGATGGGTTGGTTTGTTATGTCATTGTTGATCTTCAAACCGCTGTGATTGTAAGAGCCTGTGGGAAATATGCTACCTAAAAGCAAACATGGGGAAAGAATCCCATAAACCCCACAGTTGCCACCCCAGGACCCAGTCATAACTGAGGATAAGATCATCCAGCATTAAGTCTCTTCAAATACCCTCTACAATCCCCAGATTTTACTCTTGAAAAAAATTCAGGTGCTAAAAAATGTTATTTTTAGGACTTGCCAAGAATATACTGTAATCTCAGGGCCATGAATTCAGGACAAGACTGCAATCCCAAGTTGTGTTTATCTACCCAACAGAGCAGGTCTGAACTGCCTTTTCTGCAAGCTACAGATCTAGAAAGCAGAGACCAGGTTAGGCTCTTAAGTTTCTTTACTTTCCTCTGGTGGTGGCTACAACACTGATGCAATTTCACAGGAGAGAGTGCCTTGGAAGCTGGAATGTGAGATGAAGCCTTTATTCAATGTAAGAATTCATAGACTGAAGATGAAATAGATCATGATGACATCAGTCAAGCAGACATACACACTGACAGCCAGAATCAGCACATTACTCCTTCAGTTGCAACGCAGAAGACTATTTTCCTCTACAGGAAGATGAAGTCCCTTGTCTTTTACAGGTCTTATGGTATAAAATGCCTTTAATGTCATTGGTTTGAAACCAGCGCTAATCAGTAATGTCTGTCAATTCTATCCATAAGACCAGCTCCCAAGGATGAGACATCCACATCCCAGAGCCAAGGCTGATCACCTCAAGAAAGAAGCCAAGGATAGAGTGATCTGGAAAACAAGCTGTCCCACTCAACCCTCTACACCAAAAGACCAGGAATACTGGTAGGGCAGATTAGTACTAAAGCTTGGTATAGGGTCTTGAAATCTCTGCAATATTTCTCCTTGGGAAGAGCGGGATTTACCTACAAGGGATGTCAAGCCAGAGTTTCCCACTAGCACTAAGAACTGCCCCCTTCAGAAGAATGAACACACAAAACGCCATTACTAAGAGCGTCCCTGTCTTGCTTGAGTCATTGTAATTTTTCCATTCTGTCATTGCCCAATTATTTCCAGACATGATGTAACTATTTTGCCAGGGGATTTGGGAGTCAAAATGCTGCTGCTGTTGTCATCGTCATCCTGGGTGCCTGAATTTTCCAGACAAAATAAGCAGCTGAAGGCATTAGAGTGCCTCTGCTGAGAGAGAAATAATCTGTAAGAACTGCCAGTGTGCTCCAAGAAAAACAAACAAATGGTAAAGGTCCAATTACATCTTCCCTAACTCCATCTCATTTCCATGTGAACGCTGTTTTCTTATTCAGCCATTTAGTAGAAGAATGTTTCGTCTGTGGTCCGATGTCATCACAGCATACAAAAATTGATTTCCATTCTAACACTGGGTTCAGGACATTAAAGCGCAACTTGACTGGAAATATGCCCGCATTATAACCACTGGAAACTAGCCACAGATGTAGGTGTCCAAGTACTGCCTTCACTATTGACAGGCAAATCAATTACCTGCGCTGGTAAAATTTTCCTGAAGTTCTTTCATTGGAAAAAGTCTTTATAGCAAATGGGTGTAACTGGGGAAAACCCCAACACAGACAGTATTTGGACTTCATGGGTTTTGTGGATGGTGCTGAGTCTCTTCAAAACTAGTATTCATCAATGCCAGCTGGGAAAGCCAGGTTCCAGGCTGCAGATCTGCCACTTTCTTACCTAGTTCCCCAGCCAAAGTACAGTTTATTTCTACATGTCACTGCAAACCTGTAAATAATAAAGATGATGGTTCTCAGTTCAGTTCCATGTACTGAAAAGCCACTGATGGGAATGATAGTTAAAAGGCTTCTTCCATTTAGTGAATCACTAGATAAACAGTCAGTAGATGCACCACAAGGGGAACAGGTCTTGGGATTTTGATGCTCTCTCCATCTTAGAGATGATTTCCGTAGGTCAAGGCATAGACAGGGTGAAAGTGTCATTGATTTTACATACTTATTTTTTAAGCTACTTAGATTCCAGAGTTGTCAATTTGGCACCAAAAATAAATTCACTCTAGAAAATGAAGTTAAGAAAAGGTCATACAGCATTTTATTCCAGCATTTATATTTTTGTTCAACATTCTGACAAGGGATACTCTGGGTTCAATGCCCTGAAACCTCAACATTATGCAAGTAGGTTTGAACTGCAAGCCAGCAGCTTGGTGAAATTGTTGAACTTTTAACCTAACATGTCTTCATGAAGAATGGATATTTGGAAAGAGTTCTGCTCAAGGATTTTGGGTTGTTTTCTGTGTGTATTTTTAAGTGGCATCCAGATAAAATATATTTTCTGGCTGCTGTAATATTTGCAGAAGGAGACTTTACACCATCACTGAAAGCTGGTTTCAGAGCCGTGACTTACTACTTTAGGTTTTGGGGCTGTTAAGTGTTTCACGACGTTAGGGTGAACAAGGCCTCATCTATATTTAGGTCAAATGCCACAGAGCTGATGCTCTGAGTGACACAGGCAGTGATCAATTATGAGGGTCTGAAAAGAAAGTGCTACCTAAAACCAGCCACCTTCCTTGCATGGTCAGTGGGCACTTTTGGCTAACTGACTCTTTTGGCAAAGAGTGCAGTAAAAGGAGGGTCAGGGAGAACCCCCCTAAAATACCCAAATGTGAGGATCTTCTCTACAAAGCAATGCATATCTTTGTGGTCTAAAGCATATGGTACACGAGGGTGTGGTGCCTGTGGCAATCACTACCAACTCTATTCTACTGACTTCTCTGGGCTGCCAACAGCAAGTTCTAGTCTCCTGGATTCTCATGGCAAACGGTCATGTCCACATCAAGGCCCTTTACTGTTCATGACTAAGAAAAGTTTAAGTACTGAAGTATATCTAGGGAAGATCTCCTAGAACTGTAACTGACCAACACACTGTTCTTCCCCAAGGATAGGTCATTTGCTTTGATGATTGCTCAGATACCCAAAGAAAACTGTAGAGAAGATGTATACAGTGGATGTTTGGGTAGTCATCTCTAGACTTCTAAGTATCTACAGCAAGTCAATAGCCTGCCCAAAGATACAGCAAGTTCTTTCAGCTTCTGAGCCCACACTACTTGCATCTTGTTGACAAAGATTTGAGCACACTCCACAGAAAACCAGACTACAATACAAAATTCCCTCAGCTCCCCGCCACAGCTGCACACTTCAGGGGAAAAAAAAAAAACAAAACAACCCTGCTTCTGAACAGCCACTTGATCTGGGTACACAGTCCTTAGACATGATTCAAAAAGAAAGCCCATTGTATACAAATAGAACAGAAGTCTACCCTCTATTAGAGAAGGAACATCTTCTTTATCCCCTTAGGGCTGCAAACTTTATTATTATATCCAGTGGTGTATGTCTTTGCAGAACATGTACCAATATCACTGCTTGCTGTCTCTAGTTCTGTACAGCACTGATTTATTTGATAGATTGTACAGCGTTTTATCCAAATCATCACCTGCTGCAGTTTTTTTTGTCTCACCCTTTAAGCATATTTAAAACTTACTTAAATCATTAATTTTTCTTGCATCTCATATCTTAAATTTATGGATGGAATACATAGAAATAAAGACACTAAACAGTCATACATTGCCTCCTACAATAAGTTCAGGTCTTGGCTCTGCTGCCCTGGTCAGGCAGGGACGTTTATAAGATAAATACATATTATGCAAGAATATCTCCCATTGCAAGAAAGACTGAAATTGCTGTTATCCCCATTTTCTACTTGCTGTAGAGAAGACACAGCCAATCAGTACCAAAATCTTTCCAGTAACAAGAAGTAGCAGCAGCATTTGACCCTCTCTCTGCCCAGAAACACATTTGAACAAGGAACGACTCTCAATTTTCACACAACATTATGCACATACCTCCCAGCAAAATAAGTGGGAACTGCAAAATGTCAGAAGCTCTGAAACATCAAGACAAATTATGTATTTGGACTGGACGGCACATCCAAGCAGAAATACGTTATATGTAACTCAAAAATTTGCATGCAAGCTGCCAGCCTATCACTAGTTTTTAACTATTGGCTGTTGGACCAGTAAATATGAGGATGAAAATGGCACTAACACTACCGAATCCCCACGTTTTACTTTTTTTTTTCCCCATAGTCATTCATATTACAAGCAAAGGGTCCACCACACTACAGTGGTGCTTGGCAACGTTTAAAACAGAGAAAATTGTACAGAGAAGTCGCTCCATCTCCAAGTCTCTGAAAAGAAGATAAACAAGCAGATGTATAATATAAACACTGAGCCCACACCACTGAGACACTCTTAGGGTGACCTCTTCCCTAGTGCTTGTTCCATCCATACCCTAACATCAGTCAAACGCAGCCTTTAAGAAGCATGGCTACTACCCAGGAAATGTTCTTAGTGTTGGGTTTACAGTGTTATCAGCAATTAATCACAAAAAGCTCCACTGGGATAACCCCAGAATTAAACAAATTAAGCAATGCAAGTCTAGAGAGGGGAGTCGGTGTACAAAGTAGTTTTAAGGAACATTATTTTGTTTCCAAGAAAAAAATGGTTCTTTAGACAGGGGCAAGTCCACAAGGTCTTAGAATATCCTGTTCATGCTGAGATTTCAAACAGAGGCAAAAATTTTCTACATTTTTAAGAGGTCATGCATGATAAGGAAACAATTCATCTCCTACAGGGCCTACTAATAGCAGCACTAACTCTCCTTAACTCCCAGAGCACATTTCATATGCATATCAATATTGTAGGACACATTTCCAGCATCTACTAGAATACTCCTGCAGTAAGCGTTTCTCTCCATTTAAATTGCAATAGTACGACCACATGGTGAACTGTTCTCAATCATCAAATCCCAGCTTGATGACCACCAAGTCACCTGTTTCCCAGAAAGCTCCTCATAGTAGAAATGCCCTCCAAGGAAGTGATTTTCACAGCACCTCAGAAACCTTTGTGCAAAAGAGGATGAAACATAACATTGCCCAAATGAAAAAAAAAAACAAAACAAACAAACAAACAAAAACCCTTTAGTACTGGGACTGGATCCACCTTGAGAAGCAGTTTTGTCTTGTTCACTTAATAGAGAGAAACCAACACTGACAATATCTTGGAAATTAGATCTTTCTGCCACTTCTAACCCACCACTCTGGACCAAAGAAAGTATTTCCCTAAGTTGGAAGGAGTGTCTCTAAGGACCAAAATTTGAGCTTGAGTTACTAAATAACTGAATAGAGGGAAACCACTTATCATGGGAAATGGAGTGAAGGGCAAGAAGAAAGCTGGAAGGATGTTGTGCTCTGCAGGAATACTATAGCAAGTCTTGTGCTGTGGAAGGACCTTGGTGTGGAGGTAAATGGCAGTAGGTCAACCAGCCAACAGTTCAGTCAAGAAAATAAATTTATGCCTTTATATTCAGCTCTTCAAATATTTAGGCTGAGGCCACTCCAGAGGAAATCTCTTTCTTATCAGATACTAAGGGTCTTATATTCTGTAAAGTGAATTATTTCAGACCTTTGCCAGGTAATGCCCCAAAAATCATATTTATGTAGGCAAAGTCAGCAGGAAAAGAAAAAAAAAAAAAAGAGAAGACCAAAAAAAGAGAAGCATTTTATCCTTCTCTTCAGAAAGATATTGGAAGCTATACTCAATATTCTGTTCCTCTTATCAAGGCAGTAATTTCAGGGTGAACATACTATTAGAATTATAGAAACTTTCAAAGAGCCTTTCAATCCTCAGATGAATGAACAATAGTTTCCTCTATATAGTTTCCTCTCCATGGGTATAACAGACTCATATTAATTCTGATGGAAACACCTAACCTCTTAGAACAAGAGACAAACTCTTCCAAAGAGAACTCAGACTCAGTTCATTTCTAGTGAAATGTCCCTCACTGGAATTGTGCCAGGTGGGCACCTGAGATTATTTTTTTTTCAGTCCTCAAAATATTTCATTTTCTTCAAGGGCCTTTTGAGCTGATTTTAGCAAAGTCAAAGTAGAGCATCCAAATCATTGTTTCCTGACTCCTGGGGAACGTATTCTAAGTCATACACAAACTTCAGTAGGGGCTAGGTTTGAAAGCTTCTTTTTAACTTCATTCACTCATGCAATTTCTATCATTAAAAAAGGGAAAGAAGATCCAATGGTGCTAGGAGCAGAGTTGATAAAGAAACTTTCTTCTTTTAATAACTGAGATTTAAAATGAATGGTTAGATTGAAGATAAAACACCTTTTCGTTTGGGCTGTAAAACTGTTTTCTTCACTCCTCTTCGAGAAGTGGGCAACGCAGTGAGGCAGAAAGCTAAATCTAAATTGGAGGTAATACCTCACACTGGAACAAGAAAGCATACATGTTCTTGGTTAGTGTTGCACAGACCTCTTGCCAGGCTGGATGTACTCTAAAAGGGTTTCGTTTTCAACCTTAATCCTAACTCTGTGAAAGTGTCTGACTACAGATTCAGAGAAGCAACATATGCCGTATGTCAGTAGTAGTTTTATGCTTCAGCTACACTTACATGCTTCCCCTTAAACCTTCCTTGACCCAGGAATGCTCTTCCATGCTGCTTATAACAGCTCAGCCAGCTTGCCTCAAATTAGAAAGAGAAGGCAGAGTCATCATAGCTTCTGACACCAGTAAGCAGAAGTTGCTCTCAAGCTGTGCAGAAAGTCAAAGCTTCCCTTTCTATTTGGGCCCTGAGCAGAGCCTCTGAAGATTACCAGCCAGTGCCAGAGTGCAGAGTTGTGCACCATGGACTGCACTGCAACAGCCTTCAGCTCTCTCCATCCTGTGTCCCCATCACCACTGCCAGCAAAGACCTAGATGTACTTTGCTCACGGTTCCTCCTCACCCATAGATTTTCAACGCATCACAGACCAGCAATAAATAAGCAGCACTCACTCTCAAGAGGGTAACTAACACAAGACGTACAGGGCAAAGTGACTTCAGGAAGATTACGTAGAGGTTCATCTTGAGGGCGCTCACAGGGCACGTGCAGGACAACCGAGGGATCAGGCCCAGCCAGCACCAGTTCATGAAAGGCTTCTATGACCAGGTGACCCACCTAGTGGATGAGGGAACGGCTGTCAATGTTGTCTACCTGGACTTTAGTAAAGCCTTCGACACTGTCTCCCATAGTATTCTCCTGAAGAAGCTGGTAGCTCCTGGTTTAGACAGGTGCACTCTTCGCTGGGTAAAAAACTGGCTGGACGGCCGAGCCCAGAGAGTCGTGGTGAATGGAGTCAAAACCAGTTGGCGGCCGGTCACAAGCAGTGTCCCCCAGGGCTCAGTTTTGGGGCCGATCTTGTTTAATATATTTATCAATGATCTGGATGAGGGGATCGAATGTTCCCTCAGCAAGTTTGCAGATGACACCAAGTTGGGCGGGAATGTTGATCTGCTCGAGGATAGGAAGGCTCTGCAGAGGGATCTGGACAGGCTGGATCGATGGGCCCAGGCCAATTGGATGAGGTTCAACAAGGCCAAGTGCCGGGTCCTGTACTTCGGTCACAACAACCCCATGCAACGCTACAGGCTTGGGCATGAGTGGCTGGAAAGCTGCCCTGCAGAAAAGGACCTGGGGGTGTTGATTGACAGCCGGCTGAAGATGAGCCAGCAGTGTGCCCAGGTAGCCAAGAAGACCAAGAGCTTCCTGGCCTGTATCAGAAATAGTGTGGCCAGCAGGAGTAGGGAGGTGATCGTGCCCCTGTACTCAGCACTGGTGAGGCCGCACCTCGAATCCTGTGTTCAGTTTTGGGCCCCTCACTACAAGAAGGACATTGAGGTGCTGGAGCATGTCCAGAGAAGGGCGACGAAGCTGGTGAGGGGTCTGGAGCACAAGTCTGATGAGGAGTGGCTGAGGAAACTGGGGTTGTTCAGCCTGGAGAAGAGGAGGCTGAGGGGAGACCTTATCACTCTCTACAATTACCTGAAAGGGGGTTGCAGAGAGGTGGGTGTTGGTCTCTTCTCCCAAGTGACTAGCGACAGGACAAGAAGAAGTGGCCTCAAGTTGCACCAGGGGAGGTATAGGCTGGATATTAGGAAAAATTTCTCTACTGAGAGAGTGGTCAAACACTGGAACAGGCTGCCCAGGGAGGTGGTTGAGTCACCATCGCTGGAACTGTCCAAGGAACGTGTGGACGTGGCATTGCGGGACATGGTTTAGTGGGCATGGTGGTATTGGGTTGATGGTTGGACTTGGGTGATCTTACAGGTTTTTTCCAACCTTAGTAATTCTGTGATTCTGTAGATGCAGACTTTTTTCCCCAATGATTGAAGAACTTCTTGGGATATGCCAGTGTTCTGCATATTTCTTAGTTGGTTTCAAAGGAACATTTTATGTTCTTTTCTTACTACTATTTGCAGATTCTCTTCACCAGCTATAGCTTTGGAGCCCATCAAACAAAATGCTTCTCACCTGCCTACCACTTCTGAGACAACCCCATAGTAATAAGTTAATGCCAGCACACTGACATTCAGGAGCTGCTCAACACCCACATATGCTGTTCAGCATCAGCCATCCACAAAAAACATAGGTGCATTCAAAAGCCAAGGCACTGTCAGAGAGTTGGTGAATAGTAAAACAATGTCCTCCTGTTGTGCTGGTCAGTTAACGTCCCACAAGCAACTCGTGAATAAACGCGTTAAAAATGGATAACAGGTTTGGCTAATAGAACATATACGTTAAGCTCAGCTGTTGAAATATGAGTCAAAATTCTAAGCTTCTTTCGTTGCTTTGTTCATATATCCCTGGTTTTCAGTGCAAGGTGTTTCTACCGAGTAAACGTTTCCAGGCGCACAAAACCAAACCCACACCCTCCAATGTAGTTCTGAAAGAGAAAACCAGATGACTTGCATGCAAGTCTTCCGTCCTTCCCTATCTGAAAATAATGAAACAGCCTCAGTCCAGACTTCTGCCCCCTCTTTCAACTCCACTGACTGCCACTGTAGCAAATACTCCACCTTAGTTTAAGGTCTCTGTCCCCCTAGATAAAGCAAAAGTAAAAGGATTTGCAACCAGTCTCAGAAATAATCCGCTAGAAGGAATTCCCTTCCACTGGCTTTATTAGAACATTGAGAGCACAGGTTTTTGCGATACCTCTTCCTATCTTATTCCAGCCAAGACAGCACTTCAGTAAGGAGATTTAAAGATAGTAAAGCTTTGTTTTAGGCCCTCTATGGTCCATATATATATATACACACACACACACACACACATATATATAAAAAACTCATTTCCTTGTCCTCATTCCCACCACCAGACAGACCCAAAAGCCCACAATGCTTTGATAAACACACCAAAAGTAGCTGGGGACGTAAGTATGAAAACATGTACAGCAAGTTTATTTTATGCTGGTTTGTTTTATGGCTCTCATCCAGCATTTTGGATGCACAGGCCCACTAGGGTCACAAGTGCTAAATTTTTCCTTAAACAAGTCCCACTCGAAGGTCCGGGCCTCTTTTTCTCTCTCCATACCACCTGCATCCCAACACTCTTGAAAGAAAATGGAATTTATCCAGTGCAGAAAAGAATAATGATGTGTGTGTACATCCCTCTGTACCAAGTCCTCTCCCAGCTTGGCCGTGCTACACCATGCCTTCCTTCGTCAATGCAGTTTCCCAAGCACTACGTGGGGAGGGGATCTGTACAAAGCTGCAAAGGTGACGAACCGCTTTGGCTCATCAGATCCAAAAGTTGGTGGGGATACAACTTGAGAGTTTTGAAACAAGCTCAGCAGAATAGCTGGAGCATCTTTGTGCCCTCAAAGCCTGAGTGAGATGAGACAAAGGTCAGGGTTCCCTCAAGTATTACATCCCACAATGGCTTTACACACAAAGAGCCCCATCTCACAAGGCTCCAATGCCCCATTTTATGCTTCAATCCACATTTTTCTGTTAAGAGGACATTAGAATCCCAAACCACACGTTTTATTCTGTCCATATCTGAAAGGCAGAAAAAGTTACAAGTCCACATTATTTTACCGGGCAGTAGAGGCTAATCTATATGAGATATGTGGGAGGAAAAAAAAAATGATTGAAGGGAAGACAAAAAATGAACACATTGCTTTCAGCCTCACTGAAGAAAGCTTACATGTCTTTCTCAAGGAACGATGCTTCTTTGATGCACTTATAGAGTTTTCTTTCTTTGCAAACACTGCAGTGCAAAACTAAAAACAAACAGTCCCCAGATTAACAAGAAAGATCTGACAGGTTTTCTTTAAGATGCAGACTGAACAATTCTTGGAGCAGGTAGCAGTGGGGTGAGCCATGACGCACCTTTCATTCAGAAGTTGATAAACGAGTTCTGAGCAACTGGCAGAGGGAGAGAAAGAGAAAGGAAAAGAAAAGGAAAGTGTGAAATGACGAGTCAAATATCCCCTTTAAGAAAAAGGTATCGTTTTAGTCTGCAAGCCGGACTAAAGAGGACATTTAGAAGCAACGTGTACTACCAAGAATCTTTTCCAGGGAATGCCCAACTTCCCGGACCTAGAAGCCACATGCTGAAAACTTTCACATGGTCAAGAGCCACAAGACACACACCACACACCTTGTGGAGCTGAGGAAAGGGAAAGTGCTAGGAAGTGGTTCACAGGCTGGATGTGACAATAGATTCCCATGACTCCTGCTGCTCCTTTTGAGATAAGGCTGGGCCAGGCAGGTAGCCGGCTCTTAATAAAATGCTGCAATATTGATCTCAGCAGTTGAAGCTGGAAGGGGCCCTCTCAAGACTGTCTAGTCCAACCGCCCTGCACAAGCAAGGTCAGCTAGAGCAGGTTGCCCAGGACTGTGTCCATTTGGGTTTTGAGTATTTCCAAGGACGAAGTCACAACTTCTCTGGGCAACCTGTGCTAGTGATCAGCCACCCTCACAGTGAAAAAGTTTCTTGTGTTCAGATAGAATTCCCTGTGCTTCAATTTATGCTCACTGCCTCTTGTCCTGTCACTGGACACCACTGAAAAGAGTGCACCTTTCTTAAGCAGAGTCAAATTTCTCAAAAGTCCTCTTACCAGCAAAGCCCCAGCTTTATGTAAGTGTTTATGGAACTTATTTCTGTGTACAGATCTAGACTGATTGCATGATGAGAGAATATTGCAGAAATTCTCTCTTGAGCCAGTGTCTGCTAATGACAGACAAGAACAAGTTGCAGAATAAAAGATCCATGCATTGAAGAAGTATATTAGAAATAAAAACACTAGTACATTTTCCCATAAATCACACTTGTTATAGGTTCTCACATGACAAAAATTCACAGACAGGCTGTCAATCAGCCAAAAAAAGACTCCTCATATTTGTAGAAGGTGAGTCTTCACAGATTGTTACTCCACTGCATTTGGCATCTGCCCCATCCTTTCTGAAAACCAAATGTTAATGACAACACAATTCTGTCATTAACATTAAAAGTTATGATTCCCTGGACAATTTAATACCAAGAGAAGCAGCCTTAAAGAAAAGCTCATGACTGGTAATGCTTATTAAACTTTGTTAATGACAAAATTGCTATTAACATTAAAAGCTGTGGTTCCCCAGAGGATTTAACAAATAGAGACAGGTTAAAGAAAACTCTTGACTGGTAACGCTTATCAAACTACTGTTTCCCAGTTCTAGTACCATCCACAGCATAGACACTGTCCCTGCATTAACACAGGCAGTGACAATGACAAACACAATGGACTTGTATGTCTACTGATTCCCATACCAGGTAAGGTAAGACCAATGCTATTGCACTGGCTTGTTCCAAGACATTCCCTAGACATGTTAGTCTACAGTCTTATTACTTCACTGCTTGGGAATAAGTCTTCGTAACTGGAAATGATTCAAACTAAAAAAAAAACTTTGGGTTTGGATTTGAATTCTCCAGAAGTTTAGGGTTTTGCAGAATTGTTCCCTTTGTGTGCCTCAGCTGCTTGCACTGAAGTTAGTGGATTTTGACCACTGATTTCTGTGGGAACAGGATGGGACTTTAGCCACAGCAGGACTGCTAACCACTACTATCTAGTATTTGCCCTTCAGAAGCTTTTCCGGGCAAATGCTTAGAAAGTAGTTGAATTCAGTTTTTGTAAGCAAAACCCCAGAAAAACCCTTTCCCAGAGGTCAAGCCCTGTTCCCTGAGGGCTGTGTGCAAGCAAGGACTTCTCCTGAGCCTGTTGTGTGGAAGAGAAGGAATTTGAATGATTTCCTGCTCAGCAGCACGTAGCTCCCCAAACATCTGACAGTTTACATACTAGGGACTGTCTCCACAGAAACCTGGTTAGAGAGACCATCATGCTGAAAATGACAGCTTTCCAGCAGCAAGCAGCTCATCTTCCCTCCCTCAAAATCTCCATCCTGTACTACTTTCTAACTTTATTCTCTTGCCTGTGGCTCTCCCAAAGCACACCAGGTACTGCACACCTCCTCACAACCAGGTCTGAAGGAAAGGGTATTAACTCCCATGCCAATGCACCAATGCCAATGCACCAAGCTGTTCCCCATGGGATCCTGAAATCAAACACAGTCTCCCGTTCACCAAAACATCATGTGCCAAGTGAGCGTACCCTTGGCCCTGACTTGCCACCCTTCAGTACTACATACATTACGTATCAGATAAGCCTCTGATAGAGCCCTTGAGTGATGCCTTTTTCATAACCATTTCAAAATAAGAAGGGCTTCCCCTCAAGACAGTTTGATTATTACTACTGAAGATGTAAAAGACAGGGAGAAAACAAAAGGAACCCTTATATTTCAGGTTATCCTAAAATAGGGCTGTGTGCACCCCTATGCCAGAACAATGTAGCCCCCAAGGACTATGAGCCAAATGTTCTCTCTGTCCAGGCAATCTTTTCCCATGCAGCTGCTTTGTCTCTTCAGGACACTCTCATGCTAGACTACACCCAGGAGATGCTGTGAGTAAGATTCCTTCCAGCAAAATTGCCTAACCTCCCTTGGGGCCAGGCCTATCACATGCTGAACTTATCCAGCCATGTCCAAGTTGTAGCCTCATGCAATTAGTCCTGGAAGAGTAAGAAGGATTTGGTACAATGCAGTTCTAAAGGCTTACCTGAAACGATGTCTGCAACAACACCTAGCCTGGCCTCTCTAAGTTGTATGTGACCCTTCAGGGCATTCATTCAAAATGGAAGTTAATTGAAGAGAACATCTCAATTAGGTGATGCTTTTTCTGTTCAACTGCATGCCATAAAAGGAAGATTTTACTATTTAGAGGAAAGCAAGAAATCCTTTCTCTAAACGTACTGATCTTAACAGTCTGCTCTGCAGCCTATCCTTCTTCACCACTGTCACTTATAAGAGGAGGATTATACATATAATCTGCAAACTTCACTTGCCATGTGTGGACAAGACACACTTGAATTTCAATAATTAGAATTTCATTTTAAAGAGAGTTTGGCCCTTGCCACAAAGCTATCCAGTTTCCATTTCAGTGCAAAACAGGAGGCAAATTTCCAAAAAGAGTGCAGCTTATTGAACAGAGCTGGTCAAAAGGAGAAAGAACTGTCTTGAAAAATAAAAAAATCATTTGGAAAAGAAGCAAGCTATTTTAGTGTTTAGTGCCTTTTGAGATTTTTTTTTAAAAAAAAGGAAAAGAAAAAACAAAGACATTTCCCTTTTAACCATATCTCTTCCCCTTCTACTGAACCCAAAAGAAATAAATACAATAAAGAATTGAATTTAGAAAAATCTATCAATCACCATTGATTGCATAGCATTCAGCAGCATAAAAAAAAAGAAGGAAATAGTTACAAATAAATATATGTTTCTGCTGTGATTTATCACAAATTTTGAAATATCCAGCTCTCATAAGAATGTGGAAACATTTGGGAAACTCTAGGTTTTCTTCAAAATTTGGCAATTCTGAGAACAGACCTTTTAATGGGAAAATCTTAATGGAAAAATTTGCATGAGACATACTGAGCTCTTTCAAAAGTCTAACCATCAGTGTCAGTAAGGGAGATGAACGCTTACCAAGATCTAGTCTGTCTTCTCAGACTAGTCACTCAAACTGCCAAGTGATTATCCTCTCCAACTTCAACACCTGTAGGCTATTACCAGCTGCGGTCCGTCAGCAGCAGCAATCGCTTAACCGCTAGTTTGGTCAGGAATATGGAGTTCTACTTTACCGCTGAGCTGTCTCATCCACTCTGAACAGACAGTAAGTATATGTTAGTACCAACAGTAGGAGACAGAATATCAGTAATAATAAGTAATACCAGTAATATCAGTAATCAGACAGAATAACACTATCTGGTAGTATCAACAGGAGCAAAGACAATAAACAAGACCCACTGGTCTAGTTGCCTTGTACTGTAACATACAGGGGGAAAAGTAACAGCGGATATCCATCTGACTTGCTGGACAAGTGTGTGTGCATGGCTAGCAACTCAGCAGTCAAGGATTCCTTCTTTTGCTGAGCAATTTTGAATGGTGCAATGCTTGGGGAAAAAAAATTTTAAAAAATCATAAATACAAATACATCTGAATGACCTATATCAATCATTGCCAAAGGGACAACAGAGCAGGAATGTCCAGCTGTGTCCACAACCCGATATGTTCCCTTTTAGATCTGCTCAAACTTTCTCAATTTTCAATTCCCTTTCAAAAAACCAAGCAAAACAAAAAAGAAATATCCCACAATTTTAAGGCACACGTGGAAGGTACTGCAGATTGGAACAAGGCAAGCTAAGTGGCACTGTGCAGTAATAAGAAGATAAAAGCAACGCAGGAGGATATTTCCGCTTGTTAGCTGGGCAAGAAGTGAATACAGGCTGGAAGCATGAAGGGTGTTGAAGAAGGCAGTGTAAAGTTCTGGCCTAAGATTTATTTGGCTTCCACTGCCCTCAGTGAGACTTACACTCACAAATCTGATAGACAATCTTATGAACTATAAAGCTGAAAGGTTTGTACTAATCAGCTAGTCTGACCTCATGCATAGCACAAGCCACAGGATTGCCATAAATTAATTCCTGCCTGAAGTAGAATATAACTTTTCAATAGGCATCTCATTTGATTTAAAGATTTCCAGCAGTAGAAAATCTACCACAGCCCTCACTCAGTAAACTGTCTCTCACTTTAGAAATTTGTGCTTCATCTGCCAAGTTTCAATTCCCAGAGCCTGAGCCCTGACTTACTTTTCCTAGATTGAAGAACGCTATTGCCAAATGTTCTCTGTATAGCTAATTATAAATGGTGATCAACAAGTCACCTTTTAAGTACCTCTATAAATAATTACAGGATAAGCTTTGAGTCTCATCCATCAGTACCCGGGATTAATCAATGTTAAATTCCGTAACCTTCCATTTACTACCTCTGCAGCAGTCTGTCACATGTACAATGTTCACTTGAAAATCAGCTAGCTCTTGAATCGAAAGAGTTATCCAAGTTTAAAACAGAAGAAGTTATGTCTTATGGCAACCTGGCAAGACACAAGGATATCACAATACAGGTATGAAGAGAATGATGGTCTGTTTAAGATCATACAGCAAGTAAGCAGCAGAGCCCAGAGTAATGCCAGTTAATTCTGATTTTAAATCCTGGTCCTTGTTCATAATGCCATCTTCCTGCACGACACAAGACAGAAGCTATTCTAAAAACAAAACAAAAAAACACATCCTGGAATCTCTCCAGATTTAAAGCAAGGTTTTTGAGCTATTTGCATGCAACTGAAAGTAATATAGAAAAAATCTTGGGATGTGCATAATAGTATCCTTCCTGATTATTTTGAGGCATAGAAAACATACCAAGCAAATGAAACTCTTAGGCCTGCACCCACAGCAGGCCGACTCACAGATTCTTGTTCTTTTGCAACTTCAGAGGTGCTTGGCAAGACCAGTTTCAGCAGCCTACTGAGGTTTTACTATCGATTTGATTTCTAAGAACTAAGTAGTCAACAAATTCTCTTAGTTCCAATTGTAAGTCTGTCCCACAAATTCCAGTTTGCTAATGTAAACACCATAAAAAAAACCCCACAACTTTAAAAACAAAATATCTGAAAGTCAGTTTCCCTTCTTTACTAGCTGCCAAGAGCAGAGTTCAGGGCTCTGTGCTTCTCGACTTGATGAAATCATTAACACCTACAGCAGCGTCAGGAATGTAACTGCCCTCAGGACTTGGTAAGTAATAAGAAACTGGTGTCAGTTTCACCTTTAAAAACCAGTTCCAAGTAATAAATTTCCAATTTTGGATCCGGATGGAAACCGAGCCCAAGCAGCATAGCAGAGGAATAATTCAGAGCACTTTGTTCAAAAGGTATCAACGCTGGCAACCGTGCCAGCAAGATGCTCGTGAAAACAGTCAGAAGATGCCTACCATAAAATTATGCCTTGCTGCAAAATGTATCCAGCAGAGTGTGTGGAGAGTTACTTTAAAAAACAGCACACAACACTCACAGCACAGAAAACTTGATTCATTTTCTCTTTAGCCAGTCCTTTTCTTGCTACAGACGCCAGACGACTTAGGGAGACCTTGTGTGGCAACATCAGGCAACAGTCAGCCAGTCTGGAAGCTAGAGAGCCAGTGTGAATTACAGGGTCTGTATGCATTTAGCAACTTCAATAAAGGACCCCCTTTATATTCATTACAACACAGTTCTGTCTTTGCTACTACAAGGGGTACTACAGAGGAGGCATTAGCAGCTGCTCCTTGGACGAGTGAAGGTCTTCTAGCAGGATAAAAGCGGGATGCAACCCTCTGTCCAGCAACGTGAGTCTCAAGTGCCCCACAGCACACGGTGATAGCTTTGTCGTGCCTCATCTCCCTCTTCCCTGAACACAGCACAGCAGGCACCATCCTATGCAAGTCATTCAGGGGAGAAGGAGCCATGACTGGAAGTTCAATACTGTCTTCATGCCATTAATTTATTTAGGCCTGCCTAAGAGAAGGCACAGCTGGCTTTCTAGTGCATCAAACCACTTAAACCAACACTTCCCTGACTGTACTACCTCCCATCCATGCCCTCTGGGCTTTAGGGCTGGAGCAAGAGGTGCTACATGGCCCCCTCTCTGCTACTTCCATGTTCCTCAGCTGAATTCACTCTTGCATTTTAAGGCACAGGGCAAAATACAACAGTGATAAGCTGCCATTTATTCTGTGTATATTTCAAGCTCAAGGCAAACTCTCTCCATAGCTTTCACCCCTTTAGAATGGGATGCTCAGAGCATCCTAACATGCCAAATGTCCTACAAGTTGCTGTGTATACCGATTCACTTCTTTTGGCACTAGCGCTATATTTTGTTCCTCCCCATAAACATACGTCAGATACCCTTCCGGAAAAACACCCCCTCTGACACGTGGTCCAGTGCACTGCTGGTACCATATGCCAATCCTCTTGTAAAATTCACTTCCCTGTGTCCTACCCATAGCCCAGGAGTCCAGGATTCTCACTCATTTCCTGTCCCTTGGATTAGTATCCAATGATATCCTGTTTACATTTCAGGGCTGTGGTGGAAATAAACACCATAATGTCAGGACATTCCATCAGCAGGATTCCAGCACAACCATGCTGGGCTGCGAGCAGAATGCTGAACCAAGTATGGTCTGACTTTTTATTTTATCTTCTTTCCACTTCCTTATACTTCCATACTAGTCCCAAGTGACTAGTGATAGGACAAGAGGAAATGGCCTCAAGTTGCACCAGGGGAGGTTTAGACTGGATATTAGGAAAAATTTCTTTACTGAGAGAGTGGTGAAGCATTGGAACAGTCTGCCCAGGGAGGTGGTGGAGTCACCCTCACTGGAGGTGTTCAAGGAATGTGTGGATGTGGCATTGGGGGACATGGTTTAGTGGGCATGGTGGTATTGGGTTGATGGTTGGACTTGATGATCTTACAGGTCTTTTCCAAACTTAATGATTCTGTGATTCCATTACCTAACCAAAATACCAGAGGGCACCTTCTAGTGAGTCAGTCCATGCAAGTAGTGAACACACTGGAAGGGTCTTTACAGTCGCAAAGTTACTAAATCAAGGGAATTAGCAAGTAAGCAAATAAATACAACAAGCAAGGAAGGAGTACTGCATCACAAAAAGGATTTTATTTCTTTAGTAAACAGAATTTCAAAACAACATAATCATCTCTCCATCTGGCAGATGACGAAATTGAGACATGGACAAGGTAAAGCCATTTCCTGGTTAGGTGGTTGTAAGGACTAAATTCTGCTGCCAACTAAGGTAACAGTAAAACTAAAGATAGGCTAAAACTAATTAATTTCAATTATTCTGAATTATATTTCACCTACTTAAATAGCAATACTTGAATAATCAGAGGACACATCACAAATGCATCTGCTATTAAATCTCAGCCAAGAGAGACTTCTTTTTATTTAAGTAGGTTATAAAATTTCCAGACTAGAAAAAAGCCTGTTAGCAAAGAGGCTGTCCTGTGGTACAATTAGAAATTCTCTATTTCTCACCTCAGCAATTTATGAACAAATGCTGTCTTCTCCATTCCAATCAGAATATTAAATGTAAATATTATAAAGAAGGATCTCTTGAGACACACAAACTGGATGGCTACCAAAGACAGACTGAATGCTTTGAAAGAGACATTTTCTATGATGTACTGGATCTCTCAGAATCAGAGAAAATGAAGAAAGCAAAGATATACCAAGCTTGTATACTCTATTTGTCCCACTGCAAGATCACCATGCTGGACAATATTTTGTTGAGTGGTCAGTTCAATCTAGATTTCAAGTGTTGCCATTTTATGCACAATAGAGCTACTGCACAGGTATTGATCCTTGAGGGAATATAACTGGAAACCAGAAGGCTGTGCCATTGGAATGAATGCTTGCTGTTTAGAATTGAATTGGTATGGAAATGGCTCCTTAGCACTTGTGTAAGATTCTCATCTCCAGTTGCAACCCAGTCTACAGCTGTCTTTAAGACAGTTTTGTACAATGCTTTAGTCCCACAGGTATCTCACCTACTAAGAGTGATAGCTGTGAAGACTACCTGGAAACTCCAGCAAGTGTGATGAGAGCTGCAATCTACCCCTTAAATAAAGCAAGGGAGATAAGACTTGTGCCCCAGGCTTGCAATGGTCTCCTTCCCCACTTCTAGGTGTCAGTTATTAGCCACCATTCATCAAGTGGACTAGACTTGCCAGATGCCTCGATATGACAAGGACAGCTTTGAGAATCTGCCTCAGGTGCCACAACACCACGCAGAACATTTTCTGTTCTGTGAAATTTATTCCAGAAGAAATGCATGGAAGCCTAAGCCTCACCACATTTAGACCATGATGCAAGACTCACCTCTTTGTCCAAAGCATAGCGTGAACTGTGGACTCAGAACCTCTTGACACTTTTCCATGAGCTGTATTTTCTTTCTCCCTGTCCCTGAAGTTTACAAGCACGTTGCTGGAGGGAGGTAGGGAGTACTAGTGCTTTTGCTCCCCCTATTTGGGAAGCCGTTGATTTAAACCATGTGCACACAGTGAAGTCTCAACAAGGACATTATAAATGCATGTAATGATGTGATGGCTGCTGGCAATCAATGGTAAAAAAAGGGGGAGGAGGAGTTTACTGGGTCTGGGGCCAGGTCCTAATGGACAAGCTTCCACATCACAAAAATCAAATACTGCAGCTGCCACTAATCACATCAATCAGCTGTCTCCCCAGAACAGCCAAGCAGTGAATGGACAGACACTGACCGAGCCGCTATCTCCCAACGTGCTTCCGCAGGACTCTGGAGTGCACTGGCAAGACAGAGTGTGAGCAAATTTGATGTATATTGCCCACCCTTTGCCTGCCACTTTAGCCACTTTAACAAATAGTACACTAACTTTAAAAATAATCAGTGGGTCCAAGTTAAGAATAAAGTGCAAGTTGGCTTCCATGAGAAAGCAACTGAGCCAATGCCATTTATAGTAATTCGACATGTCACTGAATAGCATCATTTTTATAAATACACTGAAAGCCGGACATGAAATAACTGGTTAACAGCTCCCTAATCACAAGGGCTTCCTCTGCTACACATTTTTCCTATTTATCCAATGGCTTCTGTTTTATATCTAGTTTGCTAATGGAAAGAGGGGAAGGGGAGGGGGGGAAATTGGACTAAACTGATCCAGCAGATGCACAGAGCTGGGGCCTCAGACACTGGCTTCTTTTCTGCAGCCACCAAAGGGCGGTGGGGGAGAGACATTTCAGCAAAATTCTTTCTCTGCAGCAACTACCGCAGAAACACATTTCCCTCTGTTTGGAGCCACTCAAAATAACTGCAGCTCAGATGCCAGAATAATATTTTGTGCTTCCTGCATTCATAAGGAGAAAGAGATGGGAAAATACTGAAGAAAGTTCCTAGTGTGGTGGTCTCAAAACAGCAGTAGAAGGCTTCAAAAAAGTGTACTCTCATAAAGAAAGAAAAACAAAACTAGCCCCAAAATATTTGTCCTTTATTGATCCCGAAGTGTTTTATAACCATGCATAGGAAATACATTATTTTATAAGACCGCTCATCTTCTAGGTCATGCAGACCATTCAAAGTTTTAGAACAACTCTCTATACCCAATTTCTCACAACTGCCAGGAATCCCTTTGCAAGTGTGACCGCATGCAGCACAAACAGCTATCATCATTTCTGCGTGTATGAAAATAAGTAAACAAAACTTCCTCAGGTACGTTGACTTCTGTGTCTGCACTGCTTAGAAAGTAGGATGCCGAAGCACTTTGGAACCTGTGCACTTTCATGGTGGACACCCTGCCTTGTGTCACCTAATGAAAGGGGGCAGAGAATGGGAAGAGGCTTCACACTATCACAAGACCACAAGGCCAGGAAAAAGGTGAGGGATTCACCATCTACTCAAAACTGCATCAACCTTCACTCTGTCCACTTTAATTTTAAGCTCAATGTTTCTAATCTACAAACGTGGATGAGGGGGGCACTGTACATGCAAGCAGAATGTGATTGGGAGAGTTGTCCAAACTCAAGTCAGTAGCTGAGGCAAGAAGCAAACACCTGCCTTGTGTTCTTTGTCTATGAGGCCCTTAGCTCCAGTGAATTGTTTCACTGTCCCTTCTCTTTCTGTACTGCAGTATTAGCCCTAGAAATAAGCATGCAAAACTCCTATGCTAACCAAGCTGCAAGCATCTTCACATCAAAACTATGCCAATGTTACCATGTCCTTGTAGTCCACCATCAGCACCTAAAGGGACGCAGTTTTCTGTGTTGTGATGACCCATACTCATTTTCCAGTCAATTGTCAAAATTTATCTATCCAGAGGGGAAGGAAAGAGACTGGTGACAAACATGGGAGGGCTAGTGGCACTGAAACAATCTTACCTCTGTACTCACTGCAGTGTGGGCAGGTTCTACCCTCTAACCTATACTTGTAACTGTTTAGGGTAGCCTGTGCTTAAAGCATTTCCAGGTCTGGGTCAAAGGCATTTCTTTTTGTGAATGGTATGAGTGAATTGGGCAAAAACTTAGGAACGTATCAGAGGAAACTGGGCTCTGAAGATCACTTCAGACCTAACCAAAAAACAAACAACAAAAAAACACCCCAAAAAGTTTATTCACCTGGTAGCTTTGATCCACTTTATGAAGCAGACCATTTATGGCTAAGTTTTATATTTCCCCCATAAGGAATCCTGACATAATAGGAGACAACCAAACTAGCCGTAGATTCAGGAACGACTGACTGCAATGCAGGGCCTTTGCCACCAGTAATGTAGGCAAAGGAGAAAGAAAAGCAAGAACCATTTCTCACTGGAACTGCGGACACATGCAAGCCATGGACACCGTGAAATCTGTTCCTTCCCTTCTTCCCCTTCCATTTCTCTACCTCCTTTCACCACTTGCAGTCAGGGCATAGTGTTCACAGAAACAATCCAGCAGTTTTTTCTATAATAAATAATGCAGCACTTCAAAGAGTAGTTCCTCTCCTCTCGCTTAAGAGTGAGGGGAAAAATGCTACCCATTAATACTACTGGTCCAAATCCAGATGCCTTGCCTCATGCTACATAAAGTCAGAGAAGATGATGGCCCAGCAGCAAATGTCTTGATGTCCTGAGTGGGATCACAAACCAGGGCCTGCACTTTATATGCAAAAGCAGCAAGCAGACTGCCAAGACCTCTCTTTAAATACATTTCAAAGTGGGTTATTGTGAGGAGTGTGAGCACTATGATCTCAGCTGCCAACAAGTACTTCTGTGGGAAGCAGTTTGCAAGCAGGAACTCATTCTCCCAACAATCCAGGCTTTGACCCATATTCATGCTGTGCAGTTAATCTAAGTGGAATTAGTGCTGGTGAAAGGGGCCATATGGACAGCCCTTGAGACAGAAATCTTATTCACCCACAGAAATTCCCCTGTGGCCAGCAGCATTGTAAGATGCATGTAAGATGTATGTGCCAAAGCCTCCTGCGCTTCTCTCCAGGTCCCTAAACAACTAATCCTGGACTGTCCAACCTAACTTTCTGTAACACTGCAGGGAAAGATTTTGCGATTCCTAGATCCATGCAAAGTAAATAGGAGAGTGACTTGGAAGCATTTTTATATAGCACACAGAACACCTATCAGTGTTTTCTGATTAGTGCCATGTTTGTCTGGGTCTCAACAAAGGACATCCAAGAACACATCTATTGGTATTCTGGTCCAATTGCAAAATAAACACATTGTGTTATAACCAAAATGTGTTTTGCTGTACTTGCTGGATAGTATTTTCCTCCCTCTCTTCTCAGGCTACAGCTCCTTTAGCTCTACCCCAGAAGTGCTTAATAATATCAGACCAAAACTTCCAGTTAAGATCTCCTTTAGTTATTATGTGGATGTAAGCCACGAGAGGAACATAAAGCCAGCAAGGCAGAAGTTAAGCCTGGACTTAGATCCTACTTTTCCTGGAAAGTGAGGCTTATAACATAATTCCCCTGTGTCTTCACAAGGCGCATGGATTGTGTCTACACAAACTTTGGAGGACTCCATGCATATTCCTCACATACAAGATAGCAGCATATCACACAGCTGTCAGAAAAGCATCCCTTGTTAACATTCTTCAGCTGGTTTTATGAACTGAAATTTTGCAGAGGAGAAAAGCAAATAGAATAAGCTGTCCAAAACAAGCACTATATGATGGTACATGAGTAGAGACACAGACAAAGATAGGTGCACCAGAGGTCCATGCAATGACTGAGCACACCAGAACATTTTTTCCTCTCAGTTAGATTACATGTGCTAGAACAACTATAGTAGCCCAGGACCCTTTCATTTCTGAAAATGCAACAGCAGATGATGTTAAGAAAACTGCAGTTGGATTCACTGTTGTTCAGCAAGTGTTAGCAGAAACAATGTCTGGCTCCCTTTCTTGTATTTCTCTAAGTTTTCAAATGGAAATATTCCTTATTTAATTACTTTCTAGCCACCCTACACAAGGTGTCCCACACACACTCCTCTGGTAGATTCTTCTACAGGAGTGCAGGTTGAAGTATTACAGCAGTTCATTGGCTTTTGGTATCATATGCTTTCATGATAACCACTGAAATTCTGGACTGACCACCACTGACAGGTACTGAGGCAATTCAAAAGCTCATTGCTGCAGACATCCTAAAACTACGAGGCAAATACAAACAAGTACATAATGTCACCAGCAGAACAGGTACAGCTTCAAAGACAAGAAGAAAGTCTCACTGCTTTCCTGCATCCTGTCATCCCTGACCACCATCTTTGCCTCATGAGAGGACATTAGTCTTTCAAAAGAGCATGAGGAGAGAGCAGAGGCAACATTATATCTTGAATCTATCCCTGGGTGAAGATATGCTTGTTTGCATGCCATTGCCCTGTTGCACATTCCAGAGCAAGACTACTCAGGCTTCATTTGTCCCTTCTACAGTCAGCGAGCTGTATGTTTGAGGAGATAGGGTAGGGATTAATTTGTGGCATGTCTGCCTTCAGCCCTGGGAAATGAGACTGGCACAATATTCACTTCCACCTTCCTACTGAACTTAGGGGTAAATTGCAATTCAGTACTGAATGAAAAACATTTTCCCCAGGAAACTGGAACCCAGCAAGTGTTTACCTTGGACCTAAACCCTCTGTTCCACCAAAGCAGCGTGTTGGAACAGTTATGCACCAGAACAGTCTTCTTAGATAGAAAATGTTTGGGGAACTCACAATAATGCCTTGTCCAGCCTGAAATCTCACTTGGGCAAGGCTCATGAAACACTAGTACTTTCCCCCTCCACACAGTAAAACAACATTAACATCTCTTGCATAAAAGATAACCTCAGTCCTGCTTTTGCTTCTTAAACTAGTACTGTTCCCACAAATTCTCCTGTATCAGATCCTCAGCTTGTTTATACTGGAAGTTCCTTGGAGCAGTGGCATCTTCTCCTTTTGCTCCTCATTGGAGCTTAGCTACAAAGAGTAATAGTCAAATCTGCATTGGCAGCATCTTCTATGGCCAGGCATCAAGCCCCCAGAGAAAGTGTCAGAAGTTCTCTGACCTTAAATATATTATCCCATGCTTGTTCTGCATTCTAAGTTCCAGCCATCGTTCACCTCAGAGGGATGAACTTGCCTTTGAACCCATTGATTCAATCCATTGATTGACTGTCTCCCATAGTAATGTCCTGGAGAAGCTGGCAGCTCCTGGCTTAGACAGGTGCATTCTTCGCTGGGTAAAAAACTGGCTGGACTGCCAAGCCCAGAGAGTTGTGGTGAATGGAGTCAAAACCAGTTGGCAGCCGGTCACAAGTGGTGTTCCCCCAGGGCTCAGTTTTGGGACCGGTCTTGTTTAATATCTTTATCGATGATCTGGATGAGGGGAGCGAGTGCTCCCTCAGCAAGTTTGCAGACAACACCAAGTTGGGCGGGAGTGTTGATCTGCTTGAGGATAGGAAGGCTCTGCAGAGGGATCTGGACAGGCTGGATCGATGGGCCCAGGCCAATTGGATGAGGTTCAACAAGGCCAAGTGCCGGGTCCTGTACTTCGGTCACAACAACCCCATGCAACGCTACAGGCTTGGGCATGAGTGGCTGGAAAGCTGCCCTGCAGAAAAGGATCTGGGGGTGTTGATTGACAGCCGGCTGAAGATGAGCCAGCAGTGTGCCCAGGTGGCCAAGAAGGCCAACAGCTTCCTGGCCTGTATCAGAAATAGTGTGGCCAGCAGGAGTAGGGAGGTGATCGTGCCCCTGTACTCAGCACTGGTGAGGCCGCACCTCTAATACTGTGTTTAGTTTTGGGCCCCTCACTACAAGAAGGACATTGAGGTGCTGAAGCATGTCCAGAGAAGGGTGACAAAGCTGGTGAGGGGTCTGGAGCACAAGGCTTATGAGGAAAGCTAAGGGAACTGGGGTTGTTCAGTCCGCAGAAGAGGAGGCTGAGGGGAGACCTCATCGCTCTCTACAATTACCTGAAAGGGGGTTGCAGAGAGGTGGGTGCTGGTCTCTTCTCCCAAGTGACTAGCAACAGGACAAGAAGAAATGGCCTCAAGTTGCGCCAGGGGAGTTTTAGGCTGGATATTAGGAAAAATTTCTCTACTGAGAGAGTGGTCAAACATTGGAACAGGCTGCCCAGGGAGGTGGTGGCTTCACCCTCATTGGAGGTGTTCAAGGAACGTGTGGACATGGCATTGCGGGACATGGTTTAGTGGGCATGGTGGTGTTGGGTTGATGATCTTACAGGTCTTTTCCAACCTTAGTGATTCTGTGATTATGATCACACAGTCATAGCAACGCATTCCAAAAACACTGCTAATACTGGACCACTCCGAATGGTATCACAGTGAACAAGTGGATAATGGCATGAACAAATTCAATTCATTCAAAGTACCAGGCACCGAGTTCAAACCAGACTAGCATTGCTACTTATTGGTTACAATACCGACACACACAAGGGTTTGTTGACATAAACAAGGGTTTATGCCACAAGGTCCTCCATTTCAAGAATCTGAACACTCTAATACAAGAAAAAAGAGAAAAGCCAGGCACAGGAAAATGGCTGTACTTCCTCCTTCTGGATTAGACCCCCTTGCAAAAGCCCATTCTCCCTCCTCAAGTCTAGTCTAAAGGCCCCCTGCAAGTGTTGTTCTGATTAATGGTCAGGACATGATTTGTTTCATACACTAACTCGGCTCTAAGCATCATGCTTTATGGATAAATGCACAGTCCACATTCCCCAGGCACCTGATGGAAAGATATTCCCGTAAAACAAAGATCAGAATGGACCATTATGATCATCAAACCTGATCTCTTGCAGAGCACAAACTGCAGAATCTCACCTAATAACTTCTCATCCACTATCTCTCATAGAGGTGGAAACAGAGCTGTCACTGCTCACAAACAACCCGCCACACTACATACAAGAAATTTCATTGTACTTGCATGCTTCTAAAATGTCTCCTGTCTTTGTGTAAATGTAACACAACCTTGAATCTGCAAGATACAGGCTTCACCACAAGACTTCTTTCTACAGCTTAGCAAACATCCACTGGTAGATGCAGTTCACTGGTAGATTATCAAATTGCAGTTCATCAGGTCTAGATAGCTGTGACTCTCAAATGTTGCATTTAGGAATCCTGCTCAGATATAATTTTCCTCCCAGTCTAGTGAGAATTTGTGACTGAGGCAACCAGAAAATACCTACTACTACCACGAAGCTAAGAAATAGCTGCAAGTTTCATGCCTCTGGCCAAATTCTTTGTTCAGTCACAGAAGAACAAGCATGCCTGCCTTCAGCAGGATTTTCTTAGGATTTCAAAGGTTCCCTTGACCTCCAATGGGATGCAAGATGTAAACGAGCCAAGAACTTGACTGAAAATTGCCTACAGTCATTAAGACCCAACTACCAGGTACAATTCCCAATAATTTTTATGATGCCATTATTTTGTTCCCATCAACACCACTTGAACCCAGTGTCTTTCCTTTTGACCTGTTCAGGCAATTCTTCTCATTTTCCAGGCTGATCATAATCCCTGTTCAGTGTTCTGAGAAAGACACAGTCTCTTCCTCTACTTTGCTTTTGAACAAATCTAAGCACTCTGGTACTAGTCTTCTGAATCCTATTAAGTTTCACTTAGTAGTGATGTAGTTTATTCTCTCAGAAACAGCAAGTAGGCTCCTCCACTGTGCCTGGTACAAACTGTTTGTGATCTCCACCACAAACAAGTATTTCCAGGGCCAAAGAAATCTGGTATGCACTACGTGTATACAGTGGAAAAGAAGAATATCTAGAGACATGAGATAGACACTGTAACTAGCATAAAAGCCTATGAAAAACTGTATTTGTAACCTTCAGGATGTAAGCTAACCTCTGACAGGAGCTGGGAAGAATATGTCCTCTCCACCACCTTTCTTAACTTGAAAAAGAAGTAAGAAAGAGAGATATTTTTCTTAGACTGGAACTATGTAGAATGGCTCCAGGACACAGGACAAGAAACACTGTCTCTACCAATAAGGATGAAATATGGGAATCTTAAACTGTGTGAGTTGTATAGGATGAAGAGGATGTAGCACTGTGAAGTTTAGTTCATCCTTTCCTTGGCATAATGCTTTCTATTTTCCTTGCCAAAGTCATTATTCTTCAAGATGTAAGTTGATCAGAAGTTGAGAGCAGGGACAGTTACCCTTGTAACTGGGAAGTTACTTGTGCAAGGAATGCAGGGGAGTATGCATTAGCTTCCATTAGAGACGAGATTCCAGCTGAAATGATTATTTGGTCCCTCTTGGCACAACAGTTGTTAAACTGCTACATTTTGCTACTGTAACAGGACTTTCTAACCTTTCTGTTTCTGTACCAATTTAATATTGATTTCTGTTGAAGTTGCTGCCAATGCAAGGTCCCAAAATACGGGGCCCCACCGCAGTCAGAAGGAAAAGAAGGTACAATGGAACCAGGGAGGGGTTAAAGAAAACACAGAGAAGAACATTGTACTTGGCTGTACAAGTAACTCGTGAATATGTTTTGAGAAATATCCTGGATTATATACTGTAATAAAATATCTCAATGAGGAAAACAGGGATGTCCTAGAGAACTATGAGTTCTGGTTTTCTGTGTTCACTTCATGCATGGTTTGAAAAGATTCCCTTTATAAAACCGAAAAAAAGAAAAAAAAAAAAGAGGGGGGGGGGGAAGAGAGGAGAAAAAAGGGAAAAAAGCAGCCACAGAAAGATCGTTTTTCCAGGTAGCTAGAGGTAGATTCAAGCACTGCTCTTGTAAAGAGAAAGACAGCAAAATACCATTTGGGACATAGATGGGAGACCAAGGATACAGAAATAAGGAAGTTTTTTATTTAGTTCTTATTCACAATCAACTTTAAGTGGGAGACTGAGGGCCCAACTGTTAGTTTGGGGGCAGCAGTTCCTCCATGGAGAATGTATTTGAAGAAAGGAGGATGAAGTGGCCCTGAAATAATGATCAAAGAACAAAATGGTCCCCAGATTACACAGGTGTATGCTTAAGGTGGGCAGCTGGTTGTCAGGCAAGAAGACTTTAGAAGCAGCAGTAAAGATCTCAGATTTTTTCCTCTGAAAGCTGGTATAGCACAATCCTCTCTATATCTGCTATGGAGTAGTCCTTTTGCCTATCTTTAAGCAACAGTTGGTAATATCTGTAAGACACAGGCCAGAAACAGCCTTCTGCACTATTACAGTACTAATTACTTCCCCTGAGTTTGAGGAAGACTGTCCAAGTTGCCACATAAGCTCCCCATTTCCTATTGAAACATAATGGCTTAGCACATGAACATTTTTCTCCCTCCAGCACCTGGATTCATTTGAGTAGGAAGAAGTAACTAGCCAAGTTACTCCTTTATCTAAAGCAATAGAAGCCTATAATTTTCATGTTGATATCCTAAGATCTCTGCATGCCAGAAACACAGGACGAGTGCCTGCATGCACTTGGATAGACAACAACTTGGGTTTTTTTTATATTTGCTTTAGCCTTGTCTTGATACTGTTGAAAACTACTTCAGTCTCCAACTCCCTACCTGTTGAGGTTAGGCTGGTATGTTTGCTATTAATTTTTTTAACAATAGCCAAGACTGAAAAACTAGTCTTTCTAAACAGGGGAGCCACCTCAAAAAAATTTAGCAGTCTGTTGCAAAAGCTGGTTAAGGGGCTAAGCTCTGCTTTATCTCAGGCATGCTTTTAGGATGCCTCAACTATGTGCAGGGACAAAACGCAATAAAAGAGTTTTAAGAAAGGAAAAAGAGCAAGCAACAAACCTTATCTTCCCATCTTCATCATAAAAATGCAAAGCTACCCATATGGCCCACTGCAAAAGAATGCATTTCCTGGAGGCACTGTGCTGTCTCACTAACGCACACATACAAGATGTACTGTACAGATATCAACTGGAGGTCACAAAATCCCTCTGCTGACCAGCAAAAAAAAATAAAATAAAACAACACTTATATTTCACAGTCAGGAGATTCTCTCACAGCCACATTTCACAACACAGCAGCTGAGTAAGGATTTTTAAAAACAGCAAAAACATAAAGTATGTTTAAGGTCCCAGATACATGGTGTCTGTTCCCACTGTTGAGAAGAAGACAGAGTTGGATGTGGTTGTGGGTTTGTACAATGACGTGCATGCACAGCATCATGCTAGGAAGCTTGCGAATCTGTGATGGGAGTATGAGCATGTGTTCATGTATCCCAGGACAAAAGCGTGTGATTGCATGCCTATTCGCATACTCAGGCGTACACATGTTGATCAGGCAGGTTGAAGGCAGAAACACAAGTTCACACACATGCAATTCTTACCTCTTGTCTGTATACAAAACACAGATTTAGAGCCTGAGTGTAATAACTTGGCAGTCAGAAAAGAGTGATGTTTCTCATATAGAAAATACCACCCAAGATGAAAAAGCCATTGCTGCTCTTCCATTCCACGTGCATGTTGGCACCTCATGCCGACATGAAGTCATAGTATATTCCAGGAACAGCTCTAGATTTTTTCTTCTTCTTCTTTTTTTTTTTTTTTTTTTAAAAAAAAAGAAGGAAAAGTGGCAAGTTTACCAAAATTGGATTAAACCATGAAGACTGAGACCCTGAAAGATACGTAGATGCTTTAATCGTGGGACAATGATCTCCAAGAGAAATCTTGGGAATCTCTGTTCCTGTGAACACCGGCAGAGTCAAAACCACAGTGAGGTCATTTGATGACTGTGGAAGAAGACAGAGGCTTCTGCAGGCTCTTACCCAGTTTGCCTGCACTGTATTAATAACCTGGGACTTCTGACATTCATAATGCAATCCAGTCATTTGTGATAAAAATGGGACGATTACGTACATTTCACTGTATATGACAGCATCAACTGAGGATTTGAAGTGATGCTGTGGGTCTTAGATGGCTTCTCTATGCTTTTAAGCCAATGGCTTCTCTATGCTTTTAAGCCAATGGCTGCTTCAAACTGGAATCCAAACAGTGCTTTTCTGTGACATGTCTTCCTTCACAGACACTAATTATTTTCTAGAGCATTCTAGACCATCTAATGAAACAAAGGATTGGAAACGTGAACAGCTACTCCATCTGCTCAATGCTGCTACCAATCTAAGATTTTCAATGACCCTAAAACCACAGAACCTATCTTCTCCAGTTTCCCAAACTTTGCCACAGGCTCCATATCCTGTCCCTCCAACTTCTAACCCACCAACAGAATGACAGGAGCCTCAGGCATTAAAGCAGCATTCAGCAGGTGCCACCGGAATCCCAGGAAGAGAATTAAAAGATGGTTTTGCTTCGTAGTGACAAGAAATTATTCCAGCTAACAAATGTTATGCATTGGGAAGAGACAATGACTTTGTCATCTCTATCAACTCTGAACAGGCAAGAAACTCCCAGCAGAAATCAAATGTTACAGAACCCCACCACTGACAAATATTGATACATCTTAAGCCCTGGGCTAGCAACCCTAACATCAGACTAGCATGCCCTGAGGAAGTTGGGAAGAAAGGGTTGTCTGAAACTAAGACTCCTCATTGTCAAACCAGCTAAAGGATGATAGTTATTCATCAATCAACATTGTTTCCATCCACACAGTATTGGTGGGTTGGTTTTTTGGGCTTAGACTGAAAGCAAGAAGAAACACTATGCATTGCTTCAAACACTGAGAAACAAAACTCACCGAATAATACCTATGCCAATCTTGCACGTCTACTATTGGAAACTCCTGCTTCATTATCAGGGTTACAGTGGCACCAAAATGTTCAGATAAAAGTGCAAACTGATGACAGATATTCTTTCCTAAATACATTTAGCCACATGTACAGAGAGGAAAAGAACATATTATCAAGGGATTGAGAGCAACTCCAAATACAAGAACAGTTTTATCAGATTCTTCAACTTCATTCATTGGTCTCAATCACACAAGCGGCACTTTCATTTGCTTTGTCCTCTAAGCAAAGCTTAGCTAAAGAGCACAACTCCCTTTTATTCTGAAGCCTGTGGACTGCAAGGAATCCAGACAATTTTTCAAGCTCACATGCCACAGGAGAAGGGGAATGCCCTGGGTCATGCTATTTTTAATGCCTGTCTCCCTGCCATGTCATCACTTCCATGCCACTTCTACAGAGAATGGCAGCTTTGGAACAGCTTCAGTGGAGAAGATATGAAAGCCATACCAAAAAAGCATAATTAGCGTGGGTTTACTGTGAAAAGTGTGAAGTTGCAGCCTTTTCTTAAAGACTTTTGCATTTAGAGCCACAATGTAAAAGTGATGGTCAAAATTTTCACCATTATTGGTGAGTACTGCAAGAATCATGGACAAACAACATAACAAAACATCGAAGAATTTAAAGTCCTGTATAAAGACACCAGGTTTCGGGAATGTTTGCCAACCAGCCAGTACCAAAAGTACCCTTATGTGTTTAGAGAAGAGAAATGTGCACTGCTGAAACTGTTCCACTTTCACTTAGTTCAGTTATATGCTGTTCATGATCTTTGCTATCATGGGGGAGAGAGGAAAAGAAGAATAGAGAGAAGAGAAGGGGGGAAAAAAAAATGCAGCTTCTGACCATCCAGGAGTTTGGTAAAGATTTAAGGAAGTTTTTGTCTTGTGAAGGATTTCTTAGCAGTGGGAGATAAAAGAAAAAAAAAAAAAAGAGAAAAAAAATCTGCATAGGAATAAAGATATTCAGAAGAAGAAAAGAACATTTCTAGAGACCTATTTGTAATCCTCAAAGTTTACCAGAATCAGACATTAAATATAAACAAAAGACCTGTTCATCCTGATAGAAGAAAGAAATTTTTTACAGTGAGAACAATCAATCACCGGAACAACCTCCCCAGGGTTACGGTAGAGTCCCCATCACTGGAGGTTTTCAAGATGCAATTGGATAGGGTGCTAGATAATCTCATCTAGGCTCCCTTTCCCATAAAAGGTTGGATCAGATGATTTTTCAAGGTCCCTTCCAACCTGGGCTGTTTCATGAGTCTATGACCACTCAACTGAGGATTTGGTTAAACCAATGGAGGTTTAACAGCCAGCTGAGTGCATCCTAGATTCTGCTTCCTGAAGAACCACCTATATGGACTAAGATGGCCAAAAAGATACACAATTGAACTTTTACCATTGTTAGGATTTCAATGTGACATTTGCCCAGTAGTAACACCAAAGTTACTTCACAGTGACCATAGGACTGGTTGGGCATTTACATCTGTGCTCATGTCCGTGCTCTTTCAGCTTTATCACTATTGGTTTTGGATTCTCTACTTGCAGGACAATAGCACCTGTATTACTACAATTTTTAATTGCACAGCTGGAGCCAAACAAGCAGACTAGTTATTTATTCTTTTGCTTTCCAATTGCCAGTCCTTGTCTAGACCACTGAAATTTACACAGAACACCCCTTTGTTCTGCTGACCTCTACTAACTTACTTCTAACCCTCCTCCATGCATTTCCTGCTATGTCAACAGAGAAGCTGAGACAGCTGGAGTCATTAGATGAAAAGGTCAGTGTTGGTGAATGCTAACTAGGTTAATGCAAAGGAGTTATGCCACAGTTGACCATAGCCCTTCATGTCTCTGAAGCTTCAAGGTACAAAGAGGTGCACAGATAAGGGTACACACTGGAACTGAGATACAGGAAGAAACAGAGACTCTTCATGCAGAATAGACAGAGATATGAAATATGTCCCCCAAAAAGGACAGTAAGGTATTTTTAAACCCACTTGCTACATGACAAATTATGGTTATTTCTAGATTTAATGAAAGGTCTGATTGTGGCACATGAAGCCATGGCCTTCTAACTTTGACTTAGGTTTCTTGGGTAAAACAGCACTGAGGAATCACAGCAGAGCCTTTTGTAGAAGCTATCTAAGCCTGCTTAGAAGTCAAGTTACTTATACAGGTGGATAACATGTTCTCAAGTTCAAGACCCTGCAGCTTTATTGCCACTGATTTTTAAGCTCCCCAGACTAAAGTTAGCTCAGGTCTGTCTGCATGCATCATGCATTTCCTGTCCTAAACAGCAGTGCAAAAATACTACACTGGTAAGTTGCTGTTGCTTTCCGTAACTTCATTACACCATCAGCTAACATGCATAGTAATGATTAGAGATGGAAGAAAAGGAGACTGTAAGGTATTCAGTACCGTACCCATTATGGCACAGAATCAACTTGTGTTGCCTCTGTACAATCGCAGTAATAACATTTCACAGAGAAGTGCCGTATCACCAAATTAATTGGTTGTTTGTAAAGTACTTCAGGATGAAAAGTTAATGGCCAAGAGTAAGGTTACTGTTTATGTTCTAGTGATCTTCACTAGAGCAAGTGCCTGTTTAAATTATCAAGCTTTGTAAGTTCATCCACTCAACTGATGCTCTCAGCTCTTTCTTATTCAAACTTATTCTCAGTGGGACATCAAAGCAGTGATATTTCTCAGCTATTGTATGTGCCTTACAATTAAGGGCTAACATTAAGAGAAGACTGTCTTGAAAGGTGACATGTGAAGGGGTATTTTCTTCCTGTGGAAGAATGAACTTGTGGAAAATCTATCTATTCCTCTACATGGAAGGTCGAGATAGGAGGCCTGAATGCACAAACAGATAAGCATAAGCTGCGAAAAATGTTAATTGGGAAGAAAAGGAAGAAAGGTGATAATGGAAGACTAACCAGAGCCAAAAATTCTGGGAGGACTAGTATTTCAAGAGGGCTCAGTCAGAAGGTTAAATGTGGAAAAGGGGAAGGGGTGGGGGGGGGGGTGGGGGGAAATCAGTAGCTATTCAAGTTCAGATGAAAGACAACCACTGGAAAAGAACAGACAGTTGCAAGTACAGAATGAGACCAAAGACAAAAGACAAACCATAAGGTAATGACAGGCAGAGTCATTCAGGACCAGATAAATATGGAACTCGAGAGATAACAGTCCAGGGAAAAAAAAAGCATGAGAAGAATGTGAATATTAAGGCTGCAAAATTCAGACAAGAAGAGTTACGAAAGAAGGCTGTGGTACTGCTCAGAAGTAGAGCTCTCAAAGACCCTTCTCCCACTGCTTGGCAGGGAATCTAATGCCTGTGAAACTTCAGCAGAGAGTAGCTCAAGACAAAAATGCCATAGAGGCAAGATGATGTCTGTGACACAACAAGGCAAAAATCTAGTTCAAGATTTTTGGAAGCAACAGAGACGATGAGGACACTTTAAATGAAACTTAAGTCCACAGAAATGGCAATATATGAAGCCAATGGAGAAGTGAATGGTCTGCCCAGGTCATTTCTACATACTCCATGCATCAATTCCATCAACCTGAAGATGAAAAATAAAAAAGTGAAGGAGGAAAATGTACCACTGAGAAACTGGGGTTTATGGACACTTTTCTGGATTATATTTTTTTTTTAAAAGATATCAGAAACAAAGGAATATATTTTAAGTACCCTAAGTTTCATTTTGGACAACTTAGCTGCTTAAGTTCTAGCTAAGGTGGGCAGGGCAACGTAGGAGAAACACATTCCTGTACAGCATGATTTGAAGACGTTAAGTAATTGTACATGAACTGTAAGGAGGGAGAGCTTGTGTATCTCTATGTGTGTGTGTGCATATATGTGCATGTGCACATACGTACCCATCCAAGATAAAAGTGAGGATGAGTGAAAGTTTTTCATGGAACAATTTGAACCTCCTAACCTAAACACACAATCTTACCGTCACAAAAAAGAACGTGAGAGATGTATTTAATCCCTTTTAATTAGGAAGGGAGCTTTCAAACTCCTTCACCATTTCTATTGCTGTATTATATTTCTTTCATCCTAGGGACTCTGCATAATTCAATGGCTTGAGTCCACCAGTTTAAGCCTACCCACTCTTGCAGGGAGAGAAAGAGGAGACAGAGAAACAAATGTTAACAGACTGTCAAATTTTGGAAAATACCACATGTATCTGTGACACATAGGGCCAAGATGACTGATAAAAATCTAGCCCCAAAGAAGATGATTATATAGAAATCAATCTCACTGACTGAGAAAGAATAGACTTTCAGAGAAGCCAAAATAAGGGTGCTGGCACCAACTCTGATGAGGTCTGGATCCCACCCAGAATAGTTAGGTGATTCACCAAAGTTAGGCAGCAAGTCAGTCTTCAGAATCACACACTGCTCTTCCATACCACACAGACAAGCACAGAGGATATACTTAATGAACCAGAAATCCAAGTCCCCCATCCTCTGCTCTAACTATATTCCCTCCTACCTTATCCCAAAGCCAAGAATACAGTCAGCAAGTCAGGATTCCCAAGTCCCTCTGCTATTCTCTTGAAGAATGACTAGAGAGTGCAGTAATGCATAGTTTCTTCTGCAAGTTGCATTGGAAAGGTAAGACTGGAGTACCATCTGTTACTCATCATGATCTCTGTCTGCATAAAAGAACATGTTCATAATTAAATTATAATTATGTTTGAAATGAAAACAAGAGGGAAGGAAGAAGAGCTGCTTTGGGGCTGTTCAAAGGAACTGGGATAAGACAGATCTTTTTTTTTCAGGTTGGGCCCAGAGATGCCACTAAGAGATATTTACTCATTTGTTAGAAAGGGTAAAGTACCATCAATTTTCACTTCTCTGGTTACAGAACACACCCAGAACTGGACTATGTTCAGACAGGTTGGGCAGGGTACAGTTCATGTTGATAAAGAAAAGACCCAGTAAACATTTCCCAGAAAGTGGCACTACAGCCTGCCTCAGGAAAGCTGAACTCTATTTAAAACCACTTAAAAAGGAAACTCTTTACAAATTAAGACTTGGTAATGAGTAAAAAAAGATCAGAGGCAGAACTACATGCTGATTATGAGAGAACTTAATTAAGGAAATTGTACCCATCTGCACAATGTTGAATAGCAACATGTTCATTTCCAGAATTACCAATATTCCTACTTCACAAGAAAAATCAGAATAGTGCCCATGCTAAAGCCAGTTTCAAAACTTAACAGTGCTGTCTATGTATATTCCGGATCTTTGTCTTATGTATTAAGCACATTCAACAAGCTCAAGGTTCCTTGTAGAAATATTTTCAACCAAAAGCAAGGTCTGAATGTCAGACTCACATAATTGATCAAGAAGATAATCGTCTTGAAAGAGCTAAACTTCAATCTTGCATAACAAATAGTCAGAACAAAGTCAGTGGCAAAGCTCTAAAGCATATCAGCAGAACCAGATTTTCACCAGCTTTGTTTGACTGCCAGCTCTTTCCTTAGCCACCATGAATAGATCCAGTCCATTTCCCATCTAACTGTGAAATTCAATTGTGTTTCAGAGTAATAATCTTTATATAGCACACATAAAATAAAGTCCTGTATAAGATCCACCAAGAGGTTTTCCCTACTTCCACACCTGATAACAGCTGTGGCCATTCTGACTCCAGACTTGGCATTGACTGCTGTCAATAAGTCAAGGGCAATCTCGCCTTTTACATTACAAACACTAAATGCCTTTGGCGTTGTTGCCAGGAAGCACGTCAGAAGTGACCAAGCAGTCAGCTGTGCACAAAGCTCCCATGAATATATCTCAAACACACAATGCAGAAAGATAACAAAAAAAGGCATGGACAAAAACATTTTAGCAGAAGGTCTGTATTCAGAATGGAAAGATACCCCATTGAACAGAAGGACGAAAATCACCTGGAAAACAAATCTCAGGTTGCTAATACCAGAGAGCCCCAAAAAAATACCCACACAACCTAATCTAAAAAAATTGTAACTGAAAGCCTCTTTAACAATAAAACTTCCATAATACTCTCTTTTGACTCTTTATACTTTCAATTTAAACCACTTAGTCTTGATTTGGTGAACGGAGATGCTGTGTTTTTAAAACAAGCCATCAGGTTCTTGTTCAGGCTACATCAAGGCTATGTATCAAGAGCTAGATGGTCAACCTCCCCCCCAAAAAAAACAACAACAACAACAAAAAACCAACCAAAAAAACCCCACAACAAAAACTTTCATTATATGAAGATGTCTTTAATTACAAAGTATTTGTACTCTGCTCAGACCAGACTACCCTTCTTCCTCATCTCATTGCTTAAACCACCTATTGCATTACTTCTGAAAAGAGACTCTCCTTTCCCCAGCATTAGTGCTACCATATGCCTAGGAGCTTTCAAGTATGTCTTTTCTTCCTGGAAGTGTTGCCCCATTGGAAAAAGGATCATTTCAGTCATTCGTCTTGGCCTTCTGAATGAATGGCAGCTATGAGCTACAGACAAACAGTTGAGCTGCATTTGCAAGCAAGCCTTACAGTACCATGCACAGTATGCTCAGTGTATCACAGACATATATATTTACTAAGAAATTAGAGAAAAAAACACAGGAGGATTGCTCAGCATCAAGCCCTCAAAGTTTGAACCTGTTAAATGTATTTAATATCACATTTGCTGGGGTGTGGGGGGGTGTTGGGATAGAAGGTAATAGCAAAGAATTTTGTCATTCCTGCAAGCTGAATCCAGCCATTTGTTTTAAAAGGCAATATAATGGCCATAGAAGGAAACAACATTTATTTCTGGCTCTGCCTGTCCTGTATGAACCCTCTCCCCAGGATTCTGAAGGGAGAAAGTACAACTAATCCTTACCAAGGAACTCGAACAAAAATCACCAGCAGGACTCATGACCTTTCCTTGTCATGTCCCTCTTCTCCAATTTCTGTGCAATAAGTGAGGAGCCAAAAAGAGAGAACAGTGAGGGACTGTTTATTCCTGTTTGATTAGAGTCCCCAGGAAGCCCCATTTGGGTGGGCAGCTGAACTTCAGCCTCCTAAGTCCTTGCAAGTACTGACCAAGCACCAACAGCATAGGGACCCTCCTCTTTTTTAGTGTCCTGAGAAGTCCTTGAGCACCTATTGCCTGCACACAGGGCTCAGAGAGTCCTCACTGTGCCTTCTGGACTGAACCATGGGAGCTGCATGAAACTTGCATTACCTCCATGGGAGAAGGAGTGCCGAGTAACACAGGGAGCCTGGTCAGGCATCCTCTCCCGATTCTGCCACACATTTCCAATGAGACAACAGACGTATAGGTATACTACAATTAATTTCACCTCTCCTTCATCTTGGGAGACCATCACAAAATGCAATCAGAGCATAAGGATATACTCCAAGTCCAAAAATGGAAAGATTTTCAACCAGCCTATTTTCTTACATAAGTAGGGCCGATCATTACCATTTATGTTTTATAAATGAACAAAGAACCCATGAGTGACTACAAGGGCTTATCATAAAACAGAAGAGTATGCTGGGCTCTGAAAAATCTACTAGGCGCAGGGCACCTCCAGCTAGCTCTATGCAGTCTATGCTGGGACTGACTAGAGACATACTTTACCCGTAAGCTCAGACTCTTCCTGCTGGAGTTCGTTAGGATGGAAGAGAAAAGAAAGAGACTGGTTCTGAATCCAGTCAAACTAAGGCAATTTAAAATGTATTTACTTCATTTACATCATCAGAGCATCAGCACCTCATGCAATGAATGATTACGACTGTTTAATTAGATTTGTTGGAGGAGAGAAATGACAATTACTTTGAATTACTGATCAGCTAACAAGTCCCAAATATTCTTTTGCACCAGTCCCCGGCACCTTCATTCCAGGAAGATTGCAGAGCTATCTTGATAAACTCCCAGCAGAGAGGGAACACAAGCAGTGCACGATGCAGCAAGCTGCCATATTTGTGTGTGCATACCTCTTAACTGCATTAACAGCGGAGACAATAAAACAGGGTATAGAGGAAAAACTGCTTAGGTAGAGCTATCCCTGCTGAATTTTAAAAATATATTGCAACGCATTTTTTCTGGAATGTAGCTGCTCTACTTAAAACTGGGTGAGAAATGGGTTTTTTCCCTGCTTTGCATCACTGGTAAAAAAAATTTTTAAAAAAGGTGTTTTAATTTCTTTTTTAATCAAAAATAACTCAATATACACATAAAAATACAGACACCAAATTCAGAAGAGCTCAGAATGACCATATTCACCTTAAGCTGATGAATCCAAACAGAAGTTCCACTATTCTCACACCATCTGCTCTACCTACCTACTACCTACCCTCTGCTCTAATCCAAGAGCTAGACCTTTTGTATTGGCTCTCCCTCCTCTCCACCCTTTGTCCTCCTGCTCCAAAATTCCACCCTAAGCCTCAAACAGTTTGACTGAGTGTGGTACTTCCCTGCAAAAAGTCCTGGTTTTGATACTCTGTTAATAAAAAGCTGTCTTGTAAGAGACATCCAACCTTAATCATACAATTTTAAGATCAGTAGCATGCTGATAAGTATGGTATAAAGTACAGTAGCATGCTGAATGGACTATACATTTTTTTCTACTGAGTTTAAGGGCGTTTGAGGAATCTTGTAAATTATGCCATTGAGCATTGCCCAGAGAGGGAAGCTGCATGGGAACATATCAAGGTCACAGCAAACCTTACTCAGCTCTCTCTCCCCTTCATGCCCGCCCTCAACTGCAGCTTAGCGTGGGATCCTGACAGCAGGAGGTTCCCACTACAGGCCTTTGGCTTCATCTCTCCATCAGCGCCTGGACTTTCAGCTCTTCTCAGGAACCCTCCACACGCTCCGAAGAAAAAAGATTCCAGGCATTCATCTGGGGCTTTGGGAGCCACTTGCCTCATTCCTTCTGACGAAGCAGCTGGAGAGTTGCCCTCAAAAACTCATTTGCGAGCTGCATTCCCTCCGAAACTTTTATCAGCTGGCTCATTTCAAGCAGGTTTTTACAGAGGGATGGGAGAGCTGGACTGGCTGAAAGAACTGGATCAATGCCTTTGCCTATCCCAGGCACCAGATCTTCAGACCCAAGTCATTCTTCACAAGGTCCTCAGTGAAAGTTTTTTTACAGATGCAAAAACATGCAGGCCACTTTCTCCTTCTCCCCATCTCACCTTCCTGGGCCCAGAGTTACCAGAAAGTTACACATATTCTCTGCCTATCTAGTAAAATGCAAAAGGCCACCTTTTGCTGCTTCTGTTTGTGTGAGAACTGACTGGAAAGACTAAAAAAACTCTCAAAACTAAAGAATTTATCAAACCAAGGTATGATGACACTGATAATGAAGAACATTGCAAAGAGAAGCACAATTTTAATTATCTTCCTTCTTAGGGAAAAGCAGAAGGAGAGAAAGTCAACAATCCTCTCAGATCACAGGAGGATTGTAAGAAAGGGGAAGAACTATTAAAGTTCAAGACCAGTGTTGGCACAAAACCAAATGGGCATGAACTGGCTACGAACCAATTTAGTTTGGAAATTAGAAGCAGATTTCTAAACATCAGAGGAGTGAGGTTCTTGAATGGCTTCCCAATAGGAAACAACAGGAGCAAAAGCCATTTAATTTTGAGACCGAGACTGATAAATTTACGAAGGGAATCCTGCAACATAATTTCCTTCAATTACAGAAATGTTGTACTCTGTGACTCAGGAGGTCTCTTTGAATCTTTCAGCCTTGCACACCTCATCCACTGCTGAGCCAAGACAGGATAAATAAATAAATAAAATCCAGAGATGAGGTGCAATAGAACCAGAATATTAGCAGGGCAGCTAGCATAATGGTGAGTCTGCTTTTTTTATTAAGCAAATTTATGGGGGGGATTTGAGGGGAATCTATCCACCTGTAGGGACTTCAGTATTTTCAGGTAAAAATAATAAAGTTCTATATATCTATGACCACCTGCAAAGAACAGTATGGAGGTGAACCCTCCCACCTATCATGCAATCATTAGACTAGACTGTGAGAAGTTATCTTCACAGACCTGCATGCAGGGGTTAAATCTGTCAAAGAAACTGTAAAAAGGGGTAGATAAGTGAGAAAATTAAAACAGCAAATCATTCAGGAAGAATCCGAGTTAAACAAAGAAGTTTTATAGCTGTGAAATCTGTGGATGGGTATAGAAACAATCACCTGTCTTTTTCAGACTTGACTGAAATTTTACTGGAAAGAAGTCTCTGAAACCATTAAAAAGAGTCAGCAGGGAGAAATCTTTTCACATTCTATTTCTATATGGAAAACCCAGGATAATACCACCCTATTTTACACACAGAAGAAAAAGCGAAACACATGAAGCTGAAAAAGCATGAAAAATATAGTACTGTAATGTAAGAAGTCATCTGTGAACTCTCCCGTAGCACACCAAACACGAGGTATTCATTCATTCCCACAAATGGAGTCAGTGTTGATCTATAAGCTGCAGCTCTGTATTACACATTTCAGTTTCATGCATTTAAGCCAGACAAACATTCCCAGGGGATTGAAAGAACCCGCTACAGTGCGTTGTGGTTCTATTTCAGATCATATCACAGCATAACAAATCACAGTTTCAGACACTGGGATAAGGGGCTCAATAAACCAAGTAGCATGACAACTTCATGTATATCCCTTCCACACACGCAGCCATGTGTAGAATCAAATCCATCTAAGGCCCTTCCAACTGTACAACTGCAAAGCAATGATCACTCTCATATCTACATGTATCCATATACCATTATTCATCTAAATGTATATTCTTAAATACACATCATTACTACATACTGTTGTATACCAGTAGCTATCTAACCCTGTCCACACACACCAAGACTGTTTACCAGATCTGATCTCTCGCATTTGAGGAAATAGAAAAGAACGACAGTTTTTAATGCAGAAAGTTCTTTTGATGCTGCTGGTTTGTTCCAGTGGTTTTTCAGCTATGCTCCATACAAAATGGTCCTCAGAAGCAGAGTCACTAGATCTATTTGGTAACCCACCAGTTCCCTGTGACTGCTGTTTTGCAAGAAATTGAGAGTGCTGAGAATGATGCACTGGTCCCCTGTTGGTCTAGCACATTTTTAGAGTCAAAGTGGTTTCTAAATTAAGTAAATCTTTAGAAGGAAAAAAAAAAATTCCACAACTTAAAGGTTGGATTGGAAAACCAGCTATATTGCAAGTACTCTGTACTGGAACACCTTTCCTGCTGATCTTTGCTCCGGTTCTCGAAGAAATAATGTTAAAACATGCAACGGCATTAAAAAAAGTTTCTCTTAATAAGGCATCTTACAGCACCCTGTGCAGATGAGCAAATCTTTCTGAAATATGGAAAGACTCCTGTTAACCACCGAGTAAAGTTGAGAGTCAAGACTTTCAAGAGAGTTCAAATATTGCTGAGGTATGAGATGCTATGTTTTCCTAAAGAATTTTGCACATCAGATGCCTGACTATTAATGACATTTGGTTCTCAGGCTGAGGAACTGAAAATGTAACTCTCAGCTATTTTGACTGTCTGGGCCTTGGGACTTGAAGGAAGTCAATGTAGCAAGCATGAGTGTAAGTCTCCAAACCCTGACAATCACACTTTCTTGTTCTCTATCGTGCTCAAAGTCAAAGCTCTGCAGTAGTTGTCTTCTTTCCAGCTAATTAAGGTGTCTTAAAAAGACAAATGAAACAGGGAAAAATAACTTGGCTGGAGTACATTTTCATTTTTCCAACTTAATTTCACCTACAAGTCAGCCACCTTAAGCATGACACTGGATGGTTGGGAAAAGCACAACATTATTGACTAAACCTAATGTTACTAGAACTCATTATTTGTTCTCGGGTATTTTCTTAAGTGGGGGGAAAAAAAAAAGGTTGTTCAATATAAATAAAACCCTGAAGGGCTTCCAACCCAAATGCTGTACAGTATTAGACGATGAAAGAACTGTTAGCAAAGTGAACAAGAAACAGGAAGTTGGAACTACCTGGCCAAGTTTCAGTCTATAACCTGAGTAATGTGTAATTAAAAAATAACCAGCACAGAGTGAAAAACAGCTTCCAATGCAAATATATACTTTTATTACCAAGTGCTCTATAGACAGAAATCAAAGATTTTTCTAGAGAATATGATTAAAAAGACAGTTACTGTTTAAATCTTGGGAAAAAGGGAAGACGACATATATACAAACATACACAAGCATAATGTATTTAAAAAGAGAGATACTGGATACTGTTTTTAAACACAAATCCCTGCCAAAAAGTTTTGTCTGTGCTAAAGTTATTACACATCCTTGTAGGTACTACCACAACCTCTGTGCCACTGTCATACATAGTCCCCCCATACCACCTTCCAGTCTGAAAGGAAGTGTCTGCAGTTCACAGTCTTTGACTTCTAGATGAGCTTAATGCAAAAGCCCACATGCAACTTTCCAAAGGCAAAGAATGCAGAGCATGAAAACATATGACCTCTGTAATGCAAGTAGAGCACTGGAAAACCAGATCGGGCAATTGAATGATTCAGAGGGCTGGTACTGGAATACAGTATATCCTTCCACCAGGTCACTAGGCTGAATCCATTCTGGATAATGAACAAAAACCATTCCTATTTGATGGCTGCTCATGTGAAATGAATTGATCAAGGCTGCGTTGATAAGCAAACAAGTTTGCCACGGTTTTATTTTGTCACTTGAAACAAAAAGATCACAAGGACTTCTGTTAGCATAACCTAAACAGAATACAGAAGCAGCTATCCCAGATCTAATTAGTCAGCCCCTTGTACACAATCTGACAATGCTGGCCAAAAAATGAAGTTGAACAGAAAGATGCTGAATTTCAGCTTTGATCCTCTGACTGGACCAAAATACACAGCTAGAGAGCAGCACTGGCGAAGCCGACTCAGCCGTGGTCCAAGGCATCACTTGTTCTGTGGCTGAACAATGGGACTGCAGTCTTCCAGGGCTGTCAGTTTAACAGCTTTCACCCAAACTAAATTAATTTTGCCTTCTTAAAATGAAAACAAGAGAAATCCAACTCACCAGTGAAGCTGTGCAAGATTTTTGAAAGGTAATAATCCTTCAGCTTACTGGGATCTGCACTTAATAGATAGATGTGGGTGCCAAGAGGTAGTTCAGCCCCAGCTGCCAGTGCATCTTTCTACTGAAGAAAGCCCAGCTTCCTGCCTTTTAGCATGCACAAATTTGGCACATTTAATCAAGTTACTGTTGATTTTACTAAAGTATCAAATTGTCAGAAAAATGTTTTGTTTGCCTACCAGAAGATAAAATTGAGCCTTTAGCATGTTTGCTTCAAAAAAAAAAAAAAAAACCAAAAAATTACCATTTCGATGCAAACACTGAAGCTTTTACTATATTTTGGGTCTGTTTCAGCTACAGTAAGATGTATTTTAAAAAAAACAAAACAAAATCCTCCATCCATCCCCTGCATCATTGAGTCCTATACCTGAAAGTGTGTAATGCCCAGCCTGCTGTCAAAGACACAAGCTGTCAATACAAGAGTGAAGCACTAGTGTAGGCATGCACATACATGCGCATGCACACACAGAGTATTTACAAAACTGTCACTGTAAGGGATTTGGGGTTTATTTTTTTAATTAACTGAAAAGGATAACACAAGAGCTTTTCATCTGGCATGAGCTTGGGTTTCATCAGCTGCTGAAATAGATTCTCTTGGAGAAATGAAATTACAGTGTTTCTCCATATACTTTCCAAGGATTTCAAAATAAACACAGCTATATGATCATGCCAGTTAATAGACAGATGTAGGTAAAGTTACAAGTCTTGATATATCTAGAAAGAGGCTGCAGAGCTAGACACATAATCTGGCTAACACATCATATTGGCTAAATGACAGAATGCCAGTTAAAAAAAAAAAAAGTGAAGCACAAGTGTAAAGAACTGGGAAGGGCAGTTGCAAAGGGTGCCCTTAGCCTACCTGCAGCACCTGGATATTGCGTTATACACCACATGGCATAAAAGACAGTTCATTATTTGATGCTGCTTCTGCTCATCCACATTTCTCATCATGTCAACTTTCTCAAACAGAACAATGCATGAGAGCAGGAAACTAAAAATTATGCAGATGAAGACTTCAGAACCACTTTTGTTCGGTGCTCCACTTTAAAAGCCAGCAGTTGCACTGTGAATCAGTTACCCCCCTGCCCCTCCCCAAAAGGACATTTTGACAAGATGGTAAAAAACAGCCCTGAGTATAAAATTTATCCTTTCCAATGAAGGCACTGAGAAGTGCAGCCCATACTAAAGAACAGCATTGCCAGCTGCCACTTTGTCTTTTATTCTCATATGGAACCTTTACAATCCATGGTCTCCTGAGCTTATCCAATTATAAAAAAGGAAAAGGGGATCTCAGCAGGGCCTTTTTGGGTCCCTAGGAATCTAGAAATTCCCACCTCTTTTCCCCATTTCATGCTCCAAAACACATCAACTTCATATATACTTTTACGAAGTGCTCAGAAGATTATTTCACAGGTTTCAGGGTGTAGCAAAGAGAACAAAAGGGATTTCACCATTGCTTTGAGTTACTGGCTGGCAAGGTCAGTGCAGTATTTAAATGTGATTATTTAATGATATATTAGGTCACTACCATGTTTTTGTAAGTATAATTAAACTGGTAGAGTGCCTAAAAAATTTTTAAAGAGTTTTTGTTCATCATTTTTTACATTTAAGAAATAATACTCTCAATAATGGATTGAGATTAAAGAGAGATTGAAGTTTTCCAAGGATTCTGATGAATCTGGTTAAGAACAACTTTGGAACTACAGATAAGAAAAAGGAACAGCTCAGTCATCAACTGTCTCAGACACAAGATGACAGCTATACATATGTGAAGATGGAAATAAATTAATTCCTTGAAGGATGCTCATGCACATAAGCATTGGCAGATCTAATGCAGTCTGTCTGGAAGAGTCAGGACTAACTGCATACGGGTATCTACTCCACCAAAACTATTCTATGGGGAACACATTCCTACAATAATTCCTTTCCATCTTCAGAGCTATTAAATCTTATTTACTTTCCTCTACCTTCTCTGCAAGTCAACATTTTCTGATGTTGCACAGGACAACGACTTGAGCGGTCTCCACTTATACTGATAAACATATCCCTTGTGTAATAGAAAATGTGGCATTCCAAATGATTGCAAAAGTAGAGACAGGCAAATAAATCAGACATAAAACCACTTCTATCACTGTTCAGTGTAAAAAATTGTCTATGAAATCTGTTATCAAAGAACAAGGCAGGTTAATATGCTATCAATAGTGAGTCTTTGATATGAAACAGGTTTTAAGTTGGGATCCTGCTTCTGTTATATAAAGCAAAAAGAGGTTTGACCTACAACAGAGAATAAGGCCAGATTCAGCTCAGCTATGTGAGCATTACAAGCCTTCATAACCTGTGGTGACATCCTGCACTACATGAAGCCAGAAGCATTCTTAGAGAAAGGATTTTGTAGTAGGCTTCATTAAGTAGAATATGATAAGATACTCAAAGATGAATTAACAACAAGAACCTGAAGCTCTGCAAAACAATACCAAAACTAAAAATATTAGGAACCAAACTGTCAGTAATTTGTTGAGTAACCATGAGTCTTGCTTTGGCTAGACTCACTCAGCAGTTAGTGTAAGCAAGGAGTAGACAAGCATTCCAATGGCAGGCACAGAATTTATAGCACTGCCAACATAGTAAGTACCTACCAGCAGGTAAAAACAGCAGACTCTGATGAAAAAAGCTATTCAAGGAAGCTCTGATTCTTTAATTTGGCATAAATATAGGTGGAGGATTTCTTCACATTTTAAATATCACACGCATATGTCATATTAAGCTAATATTTTACAGACTCTGCAGGAGTTAACTGCATGACCTCAGCATCAGCCACGGACGGACTTACAGTGTGGACTCTCAGGTACAAAGTGACTTGAAGAAAAATACTCAGGAGCAAAATAAAACAGATACTAAAGTGAATTTCCAAACAACACAGTACAAATAGGATCAGGCACATCAAACAGTCTCTTCCATTTGTGAAGCAAAGATTTCAATTTGAAATATAGGCAAGTAGGAGAACTGAACAGAAATCACTTCAACTATTATATTAAACATGTCGTGCAGACAAATGAAATAGATGGAGAGATGCAACTGATAAGAGCTTAGCTGAACAACAGTGACGGTGGAGGAGACATACTGTTAGTGAATATATTAGCCTCCTACCAAGACAAGCATCTGCTAGGGTCAAGTGTGTCTCAGAATCTCTGATAGCCCTATTATTATCAGTGAACTTGCTCCACTGCCAAGGGGTCCAGCATGACCTGCACAACACATGGGGGACAGTTGAGTAATCCCATCAAGTAGTCTGTTTGAAGGAAAGAAAGATTCCTCAATAAGTTCCTGAAGCATCAGTTAGACATCTGACTAGTGCCTGCTAGTTCAGAGATGAACTGAAGAGGGAAATCTTTCCTGTGATCCAGTAAATCATTTCAAAGGGCCATTTGTACCTGGAGGAATATAAAGAAATAGCTATTTTTTTCCTGAAAGACTACTAATATCCCAAGGATGCACTGCCTCACAATAACTGTTTAACTGTCTCTTGCAGGTAAGAAAGTTGACTTCTGCTCACATACTCCAGTGATTCAGCAGAGGTAATAGCAGTCTAAACTTTTCAATGAGGTGTAATAATTGGGAGTCTGAATGACTGCGTTCCTTATGGTCATTCAATTCTTTTAAATCTGCTTTGCCCAGCATGTCTCACATTAAGGACTCAAAACCTGCAAATCTTTCCACTCCACTGCAAGTGATTTGTAAGTAACAGGAATAAAGCCAGACAGAAACAGCTTGTTGTTCAAGGCACAACCAAAGCCCCATGGCACAACAAAAACATCAAGTTCTAATAGAAGTTGTATCAGATGGGAACTTGACAGCTCTGATCCTTCTCTACTTGCAATAGAGCTGCACTAGTTAAAATAATACCTTCATTTCTTTTAAAGCTTTTGATTCAAGGAAACCCAAATTCCTATTCCACAAAGCAGCAGAATATTATTACCCACACACACCAGGGTACGCATAAACAAGTATACACACACAGAGGTAAGGACAGTCTATTGCTGTATTCTCCAACTCTTCGTTATATATGGGTAGAACATAGAACACTTATCAGCCTCTTGTACCAGCAGTGGTATTGGGATTTCTATGAAGAAAGCTGTATGCCTGCCTGAACATGTCCCTCCCCCTTTCCCCAAACTACTTAACAATATGTGGTTCGGTCATTAGGGTTTACAGGTCTTGTTACTCAGCTTATAGATCTGCAACCTCTGCTACACATCTGTGCTGGATACAAATTATACGTTCCCATATCAGATGTCTAGCTCCAGCCTGCAACTTGATCAACACTGAAAGTTCTTCCTCATCTCCCACACCATTACTGAAGTAACATTTCTGTCAAGAAATTCCACACTTTCTCTCCCTGTCTTTATCCAGGCTAACCCCACAACACATTCCAGAAAAGACAACAGGATCATAACCAGGCTCTAATTTCTAGAGCTGATCAACTGAATTTATGTTTTTCTTTATAATTCAGATCATCACTTAAAAAACAAACAAACAAACTACCCCCACAACGTAAGGGAACAAAAATTAAAAACATTGCCTGCTCTAACTGGATGCTGTATACAGTAGCTTTCTGTATGTGTGAACAATTTCTGTTTTACTTGTTTAAAACATCTTATCTCTACTCGATTTTTCACTTGAATTTTTACCAGCTCCCTGCTTCAGGGAGGGTTATGCCAGACGCAGCAACGGCGCCCTCTGTCCGATGCAGAGAAAATGGCATTTAATGCCTCTGTTCTTCCAGCGCTGCCAACTACTCGGTTAAATTTAAACAAACGCATACTGCATTTGCTCGGCAATACTTTGGCATCCAGATTTCCACTGATAACACAGTTTTAAAAAGATCCTTATTCCTCCTGCACACATCCCAGTACGTTTTAAAACTGTTTAACACGGGATTTGTTTTTACTCTGGAAAAGTAAATGACAAGTCACTTCAAGCTTCTTGAAAATCTTTTTTTCAAATCTCCCTCTTTAATCATCTCCGCGAGAAAAGCCAATTACAACTCTTACCAGCTTTCTTCCCACCCCCACCCCATACAAAAGCACTTGTTAGTTTCCCCTTCCCCACTCCTGCAGCTAAGCGTCAGTGTGGAAAGAGGATTTCAAAATAGGAGCACAAACACTGACAAATCCTCAACGTTTTTTTACACTTTTATTTCGCCTCCATGTTTTCCCAGCTGCTCTGCTTAGAAGACAATAAAAAAACGGCCTGCTAAAAACATTACAAATTAAGAGACTGGAAAACTGCAGCCCAAGGAGGAGGATGTGACTTTAGTTTGACTTACCAGTTTTATCCAGCTGTATATTTTCCTACTTGCTTTTTACAGCAGCTGAGCTCAGTGCTCAGGAGCGTCCATCCCGTGTCAGGGAGCCAGGCAGGGCGCTGATCCCCACGCTGGATGCTGCTGAGCAAGTGGAGCTGGGGTGGCTGCTGCTGCTGCCGCCGCTGTTGCTGCTGCGTGCGCTCGCTCGGACCCAGATCAGGAACTGCTTCCCATTCCCCAGCCCCGCTCCAGCGCTGCAGGCTTCGGGAGGCAGGGCCGGCCCCTGCTACTGTGCTGCACTTTCTTAAAGGGACAAGCTCCGTCCTGGAAGGAGCGCACGCGAACCGGGAGCTACCGGGGCTGCCCGGGGTGGCGCCTGGAGCCGGAGCGGCGGGAGGGGTGGGCTCACCGCCTCCGACCCGGGCGGTAACCATAACCATCGCAATAGGAGACGTTTTCCTACGTCCCTGGGGAACAAGAACAACACTCTTCCACACAGCTTTGCACTCAAGGCTTTCAGGTGTTGTGGTTTTTTATTTTTGCTTCCTTCACACCCGCCGCAACGTAGGTGGGAGTTATTACACGGCGAAGGAGGAGGCAACAGCGGCAGAGACCCGCGTTTCTCCGGGCCGGGGGCGCAGGGTCCCGGCTGCGGCAGCAGCACAGTGGGGTGCGGTGCCTCCACTCCAGCCCCGTGCTCCGTGCTGCACAGTACGGCACACCATCCCCAGCCCACGGGCTGCAGGGGCACTAGGATTAGGGATATCCCCTGGCAACTCGGATCATTTTGACCTTAAGAGATTTTATTCCCTGTAATGGAGAGGATATGACTTAACTAAATAAAAAGCCCTCATTTCCCAGTTTTTCCTCTTCAGATGTTCTCCTGATAGCTTTAAACCCATGTAAACCACTGTTTCTAGCATGTTTTCTGTTTTCAGGCTTCACTTTCAACTCTATCTGATTTAATAGCTAGATTAATATAGGGGAGTTGTCTGTCTGTGTGTTGCTGTCTGCAGTGGAAGAAACCACGTTCTCTGTTACAGTAACACTGGGATTCAGAGATAATAACACCATCTGCAAAATCTCTCTCTCTCTTTTTTAACTCATGGAAATACATGGTTTGCTCTCTGTACATGTAAGTCATTTTTTTCATTACAGTAACTGAACTCTCATGATGACAACACCAATCAACACATATCACAAGGCAAAGTCATATATATACAAATATGTTTATATTTAATGGCACAACCAGAAAAAGCAAGTTACAAGGGAAAAATACCACCTTCAAACTGGCAGGCCAAACCAAACAAGATGAAATCAAGTCACCACTGTCCTGTCCTCTCTGCCTTCACATACACCAATGTACAACAGGCACAGAATGGATACAAACTGCTAGCAAGCCAGTGTGGTGTCTTTGTGTTTCTTTGGTCCTATGGTAAAAGGACATGGGTACAAACCAAAAGGTGACTCCAGCCCTTTCAACACTAATGGTCCTTCACAAACAGGCTCAGTAGGTATCCGCTAACTACTGACATGTATACCTTCTACCCTGTAAGCAAACTAGCCATTCAGCCACATTACTAAAGAAGATTAATAATCTTCAGCATTATTAGCCTTGTATTAAACCACGGGGACCCACCAGCGTTCCTCTAGCATGAAGTTGTACTCTGCTCCTGCCTTTCTCAGCATGAAGCCTGGGGAAGTTTTATATGATTTACACATGCAAACTACATGTGATGCATGGTAGAAGAGATCTTATAATTCCATCAGTCCTCCCCTCCATTCACATGTTTCCATTGGTCTGTTAATCCTCACTTTCCACTCACATATCTGCCTACTACTTTTTTCATCTCATCCTCCAAGTCCCTGCCCCTTTACTCCCTGTTTCCCCCTTCTGCATGCCAGGTACTTCTACAGCTGATCTCCACCTTGTGAGCTCCACCTAACTGCCTTGGTCCCCCCTTCTCCCCTCTATCCTCTCAGTTTCTCACTGGAAGAGGAAAGAAGAGCTGAATGAAGAAATGGGAATGATCAACTCATATCTTCTCTTGCTTTCCTCTCCTTGCTCCAGCCAAGGTTCTGGAGCCAGAAACTTGTATCCAGCCCTAGAAATTAACCTGCAGCAGCAGGCCAAGGGACAAGGGTTAGGTAGGCTTGCATTACGAACACTATCTCCCTTCTCACCTTAGCACACTGTACCTTTTATTATGATACAGTGCAACCAAGATAAATGGCCCTTGTCTTGTTCATTGGTTAAAAATTAACAAAACACTCATCTTTAAGACAAAGCTGGTCATCCATTTGATGCCTCAGCTAAGGTTATTCTGATATGTTCAAAACAGGCAGAGTCTGTCTACAAGACAATCGGGTAAGGTGCTGCAGTGGATGGGGATTTGAATGGCAAAGACACCAATGATGGAGAAAAACCAGGGCTTGGGAGGAGCTAAAGCGATGCTCCATTGCTCCGCACACACAAAACAAGAACATGCAAAACACCAGCAAGTGCCCAGCAGGAAACAGGTTAGAATGATCTAACCACCGCAAATGTTAAGATAAAAAAAGAATATCTGCTGTTCCTTACATACGTTGCTCCTTACACTCCTCATAATCCCATGTGAAAGCTGCCCTCCTCTCACGGCAGCATCTGGATGTTCAATTGACAGAGCATTGTCTAATGGTTACAGCCTAACTCCTGGTTTCTATTACTGGCTGTAGGAGAAATGTGTGATATATTAAATAAAATAAAGGACATAGAATTTGAATTCTGTTGCAATCTTCAATATTTAGTCAGCAGTAAATGAAACTAGATAAATCACTGATTCTTTCTGTGACTCTGTTTCCCCAATAACAAAGAAGTACATTAAACTCGTGTTATATAATTCAATACTTGTAACATCCCAGTGACAGCCTGGGATGAAAGATGCCAGAGAAGACAGCTTTTTATTATTAAATACTGAACTGCAGATATCTCAGTGAAAACTGAAAAGTGTTGCAGTTTGCAAAAAATATGTGATTCTGCAGAGCAATCCCCTCGCACAAGAGGTGACATTTAATAGGAGCTATTTTGGTGTCTTAGCTTATAGGGGACAGCAAAACCAAAAGTCATCCCAAAGTTACCAAGAAAGACAAAAAGTATATTTTTCTTTCTGAGCAGTGTATCACATAAGGTCTACATACCAAGACAGCACAAACATACTTACAAAGGCAGCTCCTTCTGAATTTAGGAATAAAACCATTAAAGAAATCACCTGCTTGTTTCTATAAGCATTTTTAGGTTCTGATGACCAAGGTCAAAACCGAAAAGCTATAGTATTATCTATGTATAAGGACCCTTAATAATGAGTGAAAAGAAGGGGAAAAATAGATTGTTTGCTGCTCAAAAAAGAGATTCCTTATAGAACGCAGAAGCAAAAGCTTCTGTGAGATGTCGCTCCACCTCTGGAGATATAAACTGTTTGTTAGATCCCTCGTCAAAACAAAAGGACATGGGTTTATTAATCTAACAACAAAAGTGCCCATTGTGAGAGGGGACCCAGTGCCAGGCTGCCTGCTCCATCTGACAATGAGATTAAACACCATGGCTCTGTGAGCTCGGCTGCATGCCTTGCCTGACACCACCACCCACTGCAACTATAGGGTCAGAGACTTCTGCTCAGTCACCACAGGCTGCAGAACTAGCAAGACTTTCATACCCTCCCTTACAGTGATTGTTTCTGCATGCCTCCCAGTCTCCGAAATACCACACAATGTTTTGAGCATCTCTTGAGTATGACATGCAGAGCAGTATTACTACTATACACTGACACTGGATGTAACATGGTGATGGAACCATCATGATCTTTACTTATCAAAGAGCCACAAGAAATTCTGTCCCCTGTTGCTGAGGGGCTGAAATAAGGCAGATATAGTCAATACAATACAGACATGCATATATGTTCTTTTAGTTAATATAATTCTTCTAAAATTCTTCTAAAATTATTTTTATCTTTGGGCTCAAACCACACCATCAGATCCAAGGGCTGGATTCCACTCCCACTGACTCCCTGACGAATAAGGATGGAACTATGCTCCAATTCAGGGATATATAAATTTCAGATTAGAGCTTTTCAATCCTAACCCACATCTTTAATGTGTTAATACAGCAGTTTGAGAACTTGCTTTGAACTTTAAAAAAGTAGGGATATGGACAATGCTCATCTGAAATAATGTTCATTATTAATTAAAAATTAAAACTATTAATGCCACAAGATTGTTTTTCATTTGATGACTCATAATGCATGTAAATACCTGTATGTGCATGTATGCATTTACACATGTTCACGCAGGCAGACGTTTGAGTGGAAATGCTATTAAGGTTAGCTTGCATCTGATGTATTGTTGGTGTACTTCTTTTTCTGCAGTGTTCCTGACACATGGAAAAATATGTTTTAGTGAGCTGACACTACAAACCCAGCACAAACATTTATTTTTATGTCTGTATTTTCTCAGTTGAAAAAAAAAATGGTTAAAAGTAAATAAATTGGTTCTTAGAACCTAAGCCTTATCAGATCTGTAAGAGTTGTGCAGTTAATGAAAGTTATGGCCTCCAACATGAAAATAATGTTCCTTGACAACGCCTTAAATCAATGTACTAGCTATCTTCTACCAATTGTTCTTAAATAAAAAGATTTGGTTTCCATATTAAAAAATGGTCCACACCACAGAATTTAGGTCAACTACAACTACATTCAAATCTGTATCCATCATAATAAGATGCCAGATGTTGGTTTGGACCTTTCTGGAGATGGCACATTTCAATTTCACCCTTTTCCCTGTGTATTTCCTATTCACAGCTCCTTCTCTTTCATTAGCTTGTCAAGCCCATTATAATATAACCCTTTCTCCTGTATTGGTTAAGATTTAGTGAGTGGTCTGCACAAGTTGTTTGCTGACAAGGGAACATGCAAGCCCAAAAGAAAAGCCATCAGTATTTGCTGCAACTCAGGTAACAGATATGGAGAGGAAAAAGACATTTGCTCTTCAGAAAGGGGAAAAGGTTTACAAGCTCTTAGAAAGCAAAAGTCAGAGATTACTCCAACAAAAAAGAAAAAAGACAAAAAAAAAAAAAGAAAAAGGACAAAAGAAAAAGATGTGGAAATTTTACAGGAATTGTCTCATTTCTCCCTTTAATTTTGCTTGGTATTTCTCAAACATTTTGAAAGTGCAAATCTGTTTTCAGATAACAGCCCAATTCAAACTCAGAACCCTGAAGGCAAGTGAGACAGAATCAGCCAGAATCAGATTAAATTTCCTGCCACCAAAATATTGATCATCTGCCAGCAATTAAAAGTAGTTAGCAGTCCCTGACTACTGTAAACATTTGCACCGAGCAACTTCACCCTGACTTCATTTGCCTGCCTTGAAGAAACTTGGGTTGTGTTCACACCTAACACCTTATGACCCTTTTGAACCTATTCCTGATACTTCCTCAGGGATAACAGATCAGAGTTTTTGAAAAAAAAAAATAACAATTCAGCTGAAATTCAGATCCTTTCAGTTTCTTTCTGCTTTTCAGTTAGCAAAACAGAGAGCACTGATTTGTAAAATGGAGTCTTTCTCTGTTTTCCCCATCATTTTTGAATGCTTCCTTCTCTTCTGTATAGATCTTCTCATCCTCCAGGGAAATAATTTTTTTAAAAAGAATCTATATTCTATGAAATGGTCACCTTACAGAAAGGTGCAGTATGCAGACAGGTGATCTGTACCACAAACATGTTGTTGGCTAGATCTACTAAATATCTGAACTAAGGAGGCCTGGAGTGATCTTGTCCCTAGGCAGCTGTTCCAATAAAAGTCTGTATAATAACATTCCTCAACATTTTTCATTGGAAGGATTTTTTTGCCGAAGACCACCTTGGGCTGCACTGCAACATAAGCTTTCACTAACAATAATTTTAAAAACAGTTTGGGCTCTGAATGGTCTGGAGTTTTTTTCTTTTACTCCCCTGATTTAAGTGCATGGTTTTGTTTAGCTGCATGGCAGGGAGGCGCATGTAGGCTTTTTTAAGTTTTGGAAGTGTTTAGGTAATGCCTGATGTTGTATTGACCATCATTTAATTAGCAATGATCTAGATCAACATATCTTGTTCCAACCAAGGGCATTAATACAGTCAGAAATAAAGTCAGTCTCTAGCTATGAACACACAGACCTTGGTGACTTCCAGGAAAATCAAAGCAATGTTAGTACAAAGGAACAGGACGAAGGAAAGGGAAAGGCAAAGGGAAAGGGAAAGGCTATTTCCATTTCTTATTCTGATACAGGGTCTAGGCCAAATCTTTTACTATGGTTGACTTCTGGTTAGCACAAAACCAGAGTGATGAAGTAATGGCAGTTTTTAAACTGCCCTCACGACGCTGTGGTCTATAAGCTGATCAAGGTATGTTAAGACTCATGCCAACTTAGAACAGCCTTGGGGTTTTGTAAATGATACTTGGCTACTCATGGATCCTGAAACAGCTGCTTAGCAGGCAGGGAGCTCCAGCTAAATAACCTTTTCTTTACAGTACTGGTGACAGAGCTATCACACTGCTCCTATTCTACCTAGAAAACTCATTTCCTTCAAAAGTGACTTCAAGGCTGCCAGTTCTGCATGCTTCTGAGCACTTTGTAGTATCTCAGTGGAAAAAAGTAGCTGGAGCAACAAGTCCTGGCTCCATCTGTGGTGCTGGTCAGGGGACAGTGTTTGCTTACTGTGTATTTTTTGCAGAAGAGCCAGAGGGATTAGTTACGCTTCGTGTGGCTTGCTAAACTCTGATTATTCATGTCCTCTGAAGTTTACATGCAAACTAATTAGCAGCACTGATCCCTTAGTAAGAAGCTGAAATCAATTAGGAAGGCAGCTGTCCCTATTATAGCAATTAATTGCAAACAACATTTGGTCTCAGTACTTCATGGCCATGCTCTTTATTCTGGCTTTTGGGGCTTTGGTGTTTTGTTGTTGGGGGTTTTTTTTCCCCCTCCATTACACCACTGTTAACCTACCCTGATTTTTCCTGGACTTAACTTCCATCAAACAGAATCTGTCCTACTTTGTGACACACAATTTCCTGAAGAATACTTGGCCTTCTTTACAGGAATTCCTGTATGCTTAGAGCCCTGGAAATGGGACAAAGTTCCTATGGAAAGGTGGCTCCTTACTTCTAGGCAAAGGATGTTTAATTGCTTTCTTGGAAATCTGCTTGACTGTGAGGATGAGGACAGGGGAAAAGAAAGGTGTAAGCCATCCTTGTTGTACTTGGCAAGATGGTTCAGTTCACTGGGAATGCAGAGCACCCATGCTTCAGTGGGGTGCTAAGTAGTACATGTGTGATTACCAGAAAGATTGAGTTGCTCTGGAGACAAAAAAATATATTGCTTTCTCTGTGAGGCAATTGATTGGGATATGAAGAGGGGCACACCCAGAGTTTGCAAGGTTTAATTCCATCGTGGTAGTCTGAGCCAGAAGGAGACTTGGCGTATTCCAAGAAAGCAGCACATATTTAACTAGGCAGTGGCCCTGATTCTATGCAAGATGTTCATGCACAGACTGGGCTCCTAAAATCATTGTTTGCTCCTGAACAACTGCACGTGCCAGAGAGGAAACTGATCGCCTTGAGGGATGTAGCTAATAAAAAATGAATTAGTCAGTTTTCCAGAAAACTTCAAAGATGTAAAATGGTAATGTTTTAAAATTATGGGAAGTAAATGTGTTCCTCTTGAATACATATTCATACACAGCTAGAAAACTGGAGCTATGAGCAAAACACCATACTTTTTTCACATAACAGAATCTGAATTTTAGCATTTGTATTTTTTGTATTGTTACGTCTATGAGGTCTTCTCACTGCCTGTGAGGTTCTAACAGCTGTGGGAACTATTTAGGATACTGACAGAGGGACAGGATCATACCTATGGAGACAACTACAGGAAACTTTACTGCTCAGTTCAGCAAAAGTATGACTGAGCTTGAGCCCTGACAACTGATTCACCACTGCACTGCTGCTTGGTGTACTCATTTACATCAGTGTGAAGCATGAACCATCTTAACTCAGCCACACTTTACACTTACATTGCACTCATGTAAATACTGCTGCAGTGTGTGTGGCAGTAGGGAACTGGGTCACATGACTTCACAGTATTTTGGATCCCATAAAGTGGGAATACCATGGGAAAGAAAGGTTTCACACTTTTGTCTCTGTAAGTGATTGCTGCAAGCACTATGACAGAAATAGAAAGGACACTGAAAATGGTGAGACATTAGGTGTAGTTAGGCTTCATGCACAAATTGAATGCACAAGTTCAACAGACTAAAGCCCTGGAGGATTCTAAACTGCACCAAGGAGGAAGATGCTGACACTCAATTTTCTTCTCATTGGTGGCCGCTCTGGAAGAATGAAGGACAAAATAAGGAAAGAAAGAGGAAAAATAGAGCATAAAAACAAGAACGTTACTAGACTATCATTTCCAATAAGTGTATTTACTAACTTACATGAAATGCCTCCAGTTTAGACTATAATTATAATCAAAACCAAGTTAATATGCTGGCCCTCAGACTGAATAATGGCATGACTAACACTTGTAGCACAACCTGGATTCAAGTTCTGTTCTGTTGAAATGGTGATGGGGTAAAGAGAACAGATGGGATAGGAGGTTATGATTTTTATGCTGTTAGGATAGATGTTATGTCTAAACACACCTGGTTTGTCTGTAATTGGGGATAGTGAGGCCCAGTTTGCTGTAACCTTTCTCTAAAGTTGAAAACCACCTTGCAATAGGTGGAAGATTCCTCTTGCCTGGTGAATGTAGGTAACATCATACAAGTTTAAGAAAACAAAACTGATACCTAAAATCCTGTTCCCTGGTATTCCGTTCCTCTCCCATTCCACACATGCCAATCGGAACTAACCTGGATGATGTGTTTAGTTTCTGATTTGCTCTTCTCTCTCTCTCTGTAGGTCTCTGTGTTCAGTTCAGGTCCTCAGCATGTAGGAAGAGCCCACCTTCAGATGAGTTAGTACGGCTGTTTTGACTGTAGAGATGGTCTTCTGGAGAAACAATCACAAATAAATAGTTCCTTTTAGCTTTCTATCAATATAAAAGGCATCTCCAATGTTTTGTCACTTTCAAAAGAAAGTGCAGAAGAAATATGTACAAAGGTTCCTGTATAGTCTCTGTTAACTTCTGTACAGGGCTGGTCTTCCAGTGTTTTGATGAAATTACCTTGTCTTAAACCAGAATGATTTGAAGCACATTCTTGACACTGAGCAAGAAAAGATGCAGGTAGTAGGTACTATTTGGACGTGTAAAGGCAAGAAAACACTTAAAGGCTTCTTTGCTGAAGCACTCAACAGTGCTTTTAATACACTCAAGAATCAAACCCAATATGAGTATCTCCCATGTACCATTGTATCTACAACATTGATTCCATCTGCATTGTAGACAAATTGTTGACTGGATACTCTACACATTGAGTATAGCGATCATAAGTGATCACTGATAAAGAAAAAGAAACAAATTTGTCTGCACAGAGTGTGATTAACATACACAAAGATGGTTTTCAGCTGATACAGAACTCGTGGCTTTGGCTTCTTTGTATCAGCTGCTCTAGACAGATGACTTCCAGGATTTAGGAGAAAATCTGTTATGAATTATTTACTTTTATCATTCAGCTAATTTTCTTGTTGTTGGGTGTTTTTTCATTATTTTTTTATTAAAGCCAAATGATTGTGCTCCAGGACATTCCACGAATGCTGCTGTACTGTCATTTTAGGAAATACCATTAAAGTGACCTTTTCCTTGTTTGCTTCCCATGGCATTTAACTAAGCTGTTTTAAGAGAAACATCATTAAAATTGTCAATTCCTCTATGGGTGCTTAAGATTATTCATAGAAACCGTAGTCTTTTGGGGATAACAGAAACACAGGGCCTTGCTTTCCCTTCATTAACCTCATTTTTCACTGAAGTAACAATATCAACTTTAACACAGGTCTATCAACACTGGGCAAATTAAGGCCTCTCTTTTTTTTTTTTTTTCCCTTCTCTGTAAGAATTTGATACTAGTGAAAAATACCACATTAGAAACATTAGAGAGTGAAGTCCTCTACCCAACCTCAAATTATATATAGCACAGGAAGCAATTCTACCACTCCCCCCCAAACCTGTCACCACAATTCCTGATTTTTGTCCTGGCATAACTTATTTTAAGAGGATGTGGGAGAGCACATCCCAAATAGTCCTTGGCCCTAAATAGAAAGTGCCAGCTGTGATCACAGTTCTTGATCTGTTTTGACTCAGTCATGAGAAGAAAAAAGATTAAGGTATCACAGAACACAGAACAGTTGAGGTTGAAAGAGACCTCTGGCAATCGCTTGTTCCAAACCCACTGCTCAAAGAAGCATCAACTAGAGAAGGTTGCCTGGGGCCCCATCTGGTCAGGTTTTGAGTATCTATATGCATGGAGCCTCCACAACCTCTCTGAGCAACCTGCTCCAGTATTTGATCACGCCCACACTAAAAAGGTTTTTCTTATGTTTAAATGGAATTTCCTGTATTTCAGTTTGTGCCCATAAACTCTCATCCTGCCACTGGGCACCACTGAGAAGAATATGGCTCCATCTTCTTTACTCTCCCCATCATCAGGTATTTATATATATTGATAAGATCCCCTCAAGCCTTCTCTTCTCCAGAATAATGAGCCTCAGGTCTCTCAGTCTCTCCTCATATGTTAGATGTACCAGCCCTTTAATCATCTTTGTGGCCCTTTGTTGCACTCTCTCCAATATATCCATCCCTCTTGCACTGGGGAGCCCCAGAACTGGACACAGCACTCCAGATGCATCCCACCAACGCTAAGCAGAGAGGAAGGATCACCTCTCTTGACTTGCTTGCTGGCAATGCTTTTCCTAATATAGTCCAGAGGCTGTTAGCCTTCTTTACCAAACGGGTACATTTCAGACTCATGTTCAACTTGTTGCCCACCAGGACTCCAGGTCCTTTTTTGCAAAGCTGCTTTCCAGCTGGTTGGCCCCAGCCTGTACTGGTGCATGAGGTCATTCCTCCCCAGGAACAGGACTTGGCGTTTCCCTTTGTTGAATTTTATGAGATTCTTATTGAGGTGCCTCCAAACAGCAGTATGACCATCTGGTCTATCAATCTTTCTTCCCAGTTTTTTGCTGTCTGCAAACTTGCTGAGGGTGCACTCGGTCCCGTCATGCAGGCCATTAATGAGGATGTTAAACAGTTTTGGATCCCAGTACTGACCCTGGGATACACCATTTATGTGACCTGCAGCTGATCTGTTTGCTGCTGACCACAACCTTTTGAGCCCAGCAGCTCAGTCAGCTACTAAGCCATGTCACTCTTCATTTACCTAGGCCACACTTTGCCAGTTTGTCAATCAGGACGTTATGTGAAAGTGTCAAAAGCCTTACTGAAGTCAAGACAAACAACATCTACTGCTCTCCCCGTATCTACTAAGCCAATCATCTCATCATAGAAGGCTATTAGGATGGTCAGACATGATTTCTCCTTATAGATACGTGCTGACTACTCCTAGTCACCTTCTTGTCCTTCATATGTTTGGAAATGGTTTCTAGGATTGTTCGCTCCATCACCTTCCCAGGGACTGAGATAAGGCTGTTCACCCTGTAGTGCTCCATATCTTTTTTCTTGTCCCTCTTGAAGATAAAAGTGACAGTTGCTTTCTTCCGGTCCCCAGGAACCTCCCCCAGTGGCCATGAGCTTTCAAAGCTAATCAAGAGTGGCATTAGACAGCTCCCTCAGCATTCATAGGTGTATCCCATCAGGTTCCAGGGACTTACTTGTTTATTTGTCCAATTTATTTAAATATTCCCTAACCCAATCCTCATACACTAAGGGTAAGTCTTCCTTGCTCCATACTTTGCCGCTTGTCTCAGAGGCCTGGGATTTCTGAAGGCGAGTACTTCCAGTAAAGACCACAGTGAAGAAGACTTCAGTATCTCATCCTTTTCTGTGTCCTTTGTCACCAGGTCCCCTAGACCATTCAGCATTGGGTTTACTTTTCCCCTCATCTTTCTTTTGCAGATGATCTCCCTTTAGACACCCTTTTGTTGCCCTTCATGTCCCTCAGCAGATTCAACTCCAGCTAGGCCTTGGTTATCCTTATCCTATCCCCACACATTCAGATAGTGTCTCTATATTCCTCCCAGGTCACCTGACCCTACTCGCACCTCTTGTAAACTTCCTTTTTATGTCTGAGTTTAGTCAGAAGCTCCTTGCTTATCTACACAGGCCTCCTGACACCTTTGTTTCATTTCCTGCTTATCAGGATGAACTGTTCTTGAGCTTGGAGGAGATGATCCTTGGCTCTCCTGGACCTTTCTTCTCTCCAGGGCTGTGTATTGTGGGATTCTTTCAAGCAGGTCCCACAGTCTGCTTTCCTGAAGCCCAAGGTTGTGATCCTGCTTTTTGTCTTGCTCCCTCCTCTCAGGATCCTGAACTCTACCATCCCATGGTCACTCCAGCCAAAGCTACCCTTGACTTCCACATCCCCAACCCATTCTTCCTTGTTTGTAAATACTAGGTCCAGTAGAACGACCCCTCTCTTCAGTTCATCCCTTATCTGCATTAGGAAGTTGTCATCACTTCAGAAACCTCCTGGATTTCTTGTGCCCTGCTGTGTTGCCCTTCCAGAAGATATTGAGGTGGTCATGAGGCTCTTCCAGTTAACTGAAGAAGGTCTCCTTTACTCGTTCTTCTGATCAGGCGATCTATAGCAGACATCCATCAAAGCATTGCTCTTGTATTGCCCACTAATCCTGACCCACAAGCTCTCAACTGGCTCATCGTCCATCCCTATGATTAGGTAGTGTCAAGCAGAGGCTATCATACACTGGAGAACCATTCACAGCAACATCAGGCTCCTCCTCTGCTGCAGTTTGTCCTTCCTACACTTATCAGGAACATGCACAAATTCAAAGATACCCCATTCTGGGAGGCCTCATGCCCATTCAAAGCAACACCACTGTTCAGGGTCAGCTTAAATCAATCAGTTTCCCTGCAAACTGCAGTTCCTTCCCAATTTGCTGGTGTTGATATTTCTTTCCCAGTCTCCAGTCTTACTGGCTGGGACTTCACCACGCTGACACATTAGGCCACATTTTAAGATTTGGACCTTTACCTTCCTAGAAAGAAGTTTCAACTAAACCTTTCCAACTCATTAATGTAGAGAAACCCTCACATGGTCCTGGTTACCCTAGGGCTCTCTGCTAAAGGTTATCTCTATTCATTCCCTATGTCACCACTTCATAATTCAGTCTGTCCTTATATTCCTTAAAAAGCTATCCTTAGTCATGCAATTCACATGACATCATTACATCTTCTCATCCCCGAGTCTAAAGGTAAGGTAGCTTACACTACAACACTTGCAATTGTAACACTACTACACCACTACTTTTGGTATGGAGCACTGGCTGTTTGATGCTGCATTCATGTGTGCATCTGTCAGTGCCACAGCATTTCACTATGCAATGAAGTGATCCTTGTACATTTTTCAAAAGCCTTCTGTACACATTTTAGCCATGTCAACGTGTGGTCACATAACTAAACCCTGTCCTGACTAGCGACAGTGTTTCCAGAATAGCTGATGTCCTCTAAAAGAGGGAAAAGCAAGGCAAAAATTAATAATACATGAATCGACAAAGTAAAGTGGCAGAAATAAAAATCTTTAATGATACCAAGTAAGCATGCAGCTTTTTTACTGGGATGAGCTGAGTCACTTACTCGTGGCTCAACCACTTATGAATAATGTGGTCATCCAAAACACACAGAAATAAAAACTTCATAGCACCTTACAGCTTTGTTCATTCATTCATTCACTCACTTTCTTTGTCTCACAGGTCTATAAAACCCATTCCTCATATTAACAGAGAGAGTCAAAACACTCTGTTTACATATGCAGGCAGTGACACAGCCACCGGTATTTCTACTAATTAATCTGGATAGCTGGAAAAATACACAAATTTCCTTTTTTTCTTGAGTCACTCAATCCATAATGAGACATTTCATTTGAGACTGAAACTCTGCAGGAGGAGGCTAGATTTAATTCAAGGAGGATAGAGCCTGATGTCAAGATTGTCTGTCCACTTCTCCCCTTAACTCTTTGATGCTGCTAAAAAAATTGCATGGGGATAATTTTTTGAAAGGGCAGGAAGAGTTTGCGTTGGGAAATGTGTCTCTCCTCAGCTGAATTGTGTAGTGAATTGGAGAAGTTATGATTCTAGAAGTGACGTCAAAAGGGCAAACTGTGCAGTAAAACAGAGTAGTGAAAATAATGGCACTGCATTGCATGTCTTTTACCAACAGCACATGAATTCATGTCGACTGTACTCCTCAAAAGTAAGGAAACCTAGTGCCTGGCCTTTTCATGTTGCAGCCTAGTTCCTTCTCTTGCCTAATTTCCCAGTGAGTCAAATGGAGCCAATAATAAATGTTTTTTGTTGCGTTCAGGTAGGCCTCATTGTGTAGGCAGGAAAACACACTACCTGCTGTATACATAGTAGTACTCTTTTACTACATTTTCTGTGTTTCTCTGACTTGGCTTTCCTTTCTTATGAAAACATTTGCACCAGCTTCTGCCTGTTTGTTCTTGAAGTCAGAATCCTCTGCTGCTTCCAGCACTGTAAGTGCCACAGCACCCCATCTCCCTGATGGCAGAGGGAGAAGATACTGATACTGTTCAGCTTAGTCCAGGTTAGGCAAGGTACAGCAAGGTTTGTTCATAAAAGAGATGAAATAACACCTCAGATCTGATCAGAGAGGTCACTCCCAGAAATATCCAAATCTCACGCATACCAGGAGTTGTGGAGACCTGGTATCTGAGACTTGCATAAAAGCAGCACATGATAGAAGAAACAGTGACAGTGGATAACCTTTTGAAGCTTCCAACCTTAACAATGCCGAAAAGCTTGCAAGATAAACCTATTTCACAACATTTTCTTTTGGGATTAGAAAAAAGAAAAAACAGTTCAGAAAAAGCTATTGTTATGGACTTGGTCTTCTGTCCTCATGAAACCTGGTTTCATGGTCTTCTGTCCTCATGAAGCCTAGTTTTTCATTCAAGGGCTGCCTCTTTGAGTAGTCTTCACTAACTTTGACATTTTTTCCATATACAAGACCAGTCATAAGAATATAAAAACCTTAAATTAAGAATGGGGTTTTTTACCACATCCATATCATTAAGCTGGTCACCCGTTTTCTTCTGATTCAATGCTAGTAGAACCTTGTCACTATTCCCTTCCATTTGCTACAGCAAAGAATTTGCCTTTAGATGCCAAATCTATTCCCCAAAGCTGTTCCAGGAATACAAGTAATATTCCAGAAAGCTTCCTCTTTCAGCTTTTGCTGTTGGTATTATTTCTGGAAAGCAGATGTGCTGTAGACCTAGATACTCTCTATTTCATCACTTACATGCAAGTGATGGTTTTGGGTTTTTTTCTGGTAGGAGAGCCAATGCAATGAAACTCCTCACAATTCTACCCCATATGTTTGATACCTTACACAGCCTTCTATCCAGTCTGTCCTTCAAGTTGTGTCTGATAAATGAAATCTCAAAGCTGGAGAAAAGGCATGAAGAGCATTCCCATTACTTCTGCATCTCTTCAAAGGAGCAAGTTACAGTCCTAACCCCAAGTTACTGGGAAAGTGGAAAAACCCTGGCACCAAGTCCCAATCTTCCTAACACAACATGTAACAGAATTAGGATGTAGCATCTGACAAGAAGCAACAGGCATGCTTCTGTGTAGCCCTCATTCATCTCAAAGAAAGTTCCTGCCTCAGCTGACACTAGGGCAGTGAACCCCTGGGGCTTTAAGAAGCATTGCCTGGCACATTATCCATATGCAGTCCTAAGTGGTTTTCTCGAAAGAGCTGGTGGAGATGGAGCAGGGAAAGAGAGGTTTAATGCCGAATTTCTTCACTTGATGCAAATATCAACCCCCTTGAGTAATAATTTGACATTCCTCAGCAAAGACACACTCTGCTTTTGAAATATTTACCTTTCCTTTATTTTTCATAACCTTAAGAAAATTTGGGAGGAATGTGAACTGTTTTGTTTTTTGTCTTCCTATGACGGCAGAGATTTATTTATAGACAGGAACTGCCGGACAGTTCTCACGTGGCTGCTGAAAATTAAAACAGCATGTAGGGTTTGTTTTGTTTTGCTTTTATGCCTTTGCCGCTACAATCTCTCCCTGCGTTCCCTAAACCCTTGTTATTGTAACCAGAGCCACATTTTGCATTGCTACAATTGCAGGGTTATGTAAATTCCAAAGGCTTTAAAGGAAAGGGCCTGCAGATTCTGCTCTGGGCTGTAGGGAAGTTGACACAAACAGTTATGCCCAACATCTAGGGAGAGGCAAAGGCATTCATAAATTGTCATCAGACAGGAAACCTAAGTCTCAGCCTCAGCATCAACCTGAAGTTTTCTAAACCTTTTAGAACCTACTGGTTTCATTAAAATTGATTGTCCTCTCATTTTCAGTGTTGTACTTTGCTATGGCCAGAAAAATTTCCTTCAGCCGCTTCTGGAAATCTTCATATGTCCTCTCTCACTTTCCGCTGGTGTGTACTGGTTTACCCAGGAGAGCCAACAACAGAAAGCTCTACAGGTACAAACTTTTTCAGACTCAAGCAACTGTATTTTTACAGTGATCATGGAACTGTACACATTGAAAAGCATTATTTTATTCATGAAGACGTACATTAAAAAGAAAATTACACCAGAAGAGAACACCCATACTCACAAAAGACAGCAGGAGAACAAAGAGTATGCATCTGATCCTGTGCAAGAAGTCTTTACAGCAAGCAGGGATGGAAAGAAGTGCAATACATGTTGCATATCTGTGTGCTTCTGAGTAACCAAGTTGTAATGCTGACACTAGCTGTGCATTTCTGTGTGGGCATGGGCAAGCCAATTCATGTTTCTGACTCTGTACTCTCTGAAAGAGGGATAATAATGCCTGACTCAGAGTCAATGTTAGAAGGCTCTGCATAAGCTCATCTGAGTCCCCAGTGTTTAAACAGCTCAGCTAAATGAGAAAAATATTTAGCCCACTTCTCCAGCCTTGCTTCTATTTCAGCTCTAAATCACCATTAGTCAAATCATGCTTAGACCTCAGACAAAAACCTAGATTACATTATTCCTGAAGTATGTGGAGCTTTTGCACAGTGTGGTGCACCCTGATCACTGGAGTGTGCTAATGAGAGCTCAGGGAAATCACTGTTTTTGTGAAAAGGTGCAGCCGGAACTCCCTAGCCAATTCAGCTGACACTACAAGGAAGGATGAGGCTGTGGCAGCACTCCAACATGCTGCTTTCTATAGCTGTTGAGTTTTCCAGGCAACTTCAAACTTACTGCAGTGCATATGAAAAAGCAGGGCTTGCCGCATTGTTTACCCACCTCTTTAGCGCAAAGCCAATCGTGGTAAGTCCTCAGGAGGGAAAACCAAGAAGCACTGTCTCACACTCCACAACCAAGTAGGTCAGTGCCAAGCCAACATAGAAGGGACATTCCAAGCAATTCCCTAGCCATGATAGTTTAAAAACAATGACTACAATGGAAGAGATTATTTCAGTAGTGGACAATAGTTCCTGCTCAGCTGGTAGCCACTGTCGCTGCACAGGTGGTGATAACTGTTATTGCTATGAAAGTGTAGCTGTTTAAATCTTATTAAGAAAGACAAGACCCATTTCTGGAGGTGCAGCTACACAGGATCCCTGCACAGCTCAGAGGTTTCTACCAGTTTGTCATGTGTGTTTATTTACTTGGAGACAGAAACTGCTCCTTGGAGTTCTGATCCTGACTGTCACTGTGACCTTGGGCAAGTGACTGAATGTCTTTGCAGCCAGAACTCCTTTTGAAGTCAAGTGGTGACATGGATGCTCAACAATTATGAAAAAACAAGCCCTACAGGTCAAAACCAATGTCTGCTAGAGCTGAGGTGTTTTGGGTCACATCATAAATTGCATAAATTTTGAACACAAAATCTGAAGCATCCACAGCTAACAAATATTTCTGTAAATGTGGTCCTGTAATTGGCCCAGTGTAACACAACTCTCAGACACAGAGGGGTGGAGTCCAGGGGACCATCTATATTACCATTTTTTTGAACAGGACAGTTTGTTAAGGGTCTGTGTGGAGTCAGAAACAAGCAGCCAGAAAACAAAGAGAAACCAGAAATCAAATACAGCTATATTAGACTGTGCCCCATTCTTAGTGCACCTAATGATAAGTATCTGAGAACTATACATTCTACAGGTAAAGTACTGACCAAAATCGTTATTTTATTCTGTAAGTTACATTTCCTTATAGTCTAAACTCTTGAATCCTTTCCTTAAAGATGACTAGTTCAGCGCTCAAAAGCACTGCGGAACACAGGCAAGAAACTATGATATCCTATAATATCAAATTCCTCAGATTTTGGTCTTGAACCTGAATCAAAATTGATACATGCCTCTAACTGATGAGCACTGCTTTATATAGACTTTGGTATCTTATCCAAGTATTAAGCAAGGTAGAGGTTGCTTAGCTTTTGGAACCTGTGAAGTTTGCAGCCTGTAATTACTGGCCAAACCAGCAGCATAGCTGCCATCTACAACTCATTTGTTTCCCTGAGTTAACAAAACCCTTCCTTACCTTCCATGCTTGCATATCCAATAGATACTACTTGGCTTAGCACAATTAGCAAAGCAGGCAAGACAAGGGGCCACTTAGTCAGCTCTGTGACACATTTTACAGCAGAGGACCTCCAAGAGCTGACACAGTTCAAGCAAGGCAAAAAAATAATAAAATACTAATAAACATAACCACACAGACTTTTTGATACATCAGACGGGCCCAATGAAATAGAAGTATAACAAAATCCTCCCACTGATACCAAATGGCAATAAGAAAATGAAAGGCCTGTTTTGGCCCAGCAGTTCAGTGTGGTGAGGTCTAGTTAGGCTCATATTAGAGTCTCAGGACTATCGTATTGCTCTGCTGGGTAAAGAAAGGAGAGTGAAAAGAAAGAACAACTGTAACCATATGCCTAGAAGGAACATAGTAAAAAAAAAAAAAGCAAATCAAACAAAACAAAAAACTACCCATAAACAGAAACAGAATAGAATAGAATAGAATAGAATAGAATAGAATAGAATAGTTCAGTTGGAAGGGACCTACAATGATCACCTAGTCCAACTGCCTGAATGTTTTAATGCTCTCTAATGATGCAACTCAGGTGAGCTGCAAAAGGCAGACTTGTGTTGTCCTCTCTCCCTGCTGCAATCAGCTACACCCAAAAATATCTGGAGGGAAAATGACATCTGACACAGCCATGGTAAAAATGACCCAAACTAAGAAGTGGCAACTCTGAGGGTGTGGGAAAGTCTGCAAACAAATCACTGGGTGTGTCAGATATACAGACGCTAATATAATGCAGTGATTATTATGTCTCTGCTCAGTGAATATGTAAAAGGGAGCTTGGTGTTTTAAGAACCATGCACAACGACCGCTGAATAAACTCAAGTCTGGGTGCATTTGCCTAGGAGCGGTACAATATTCGCTGTGACCATAAAGCTTCATGGGACACTCAGAACATAACTGAAGTCCAGAGATACTAAACAAATCCAGCATGGCATCTTACTACATGGAGACTTTTTAGACTGCTTCTAAGTATCACAGAACTGGGAAAACTGCTTTTGTGACACCCCTGAGTGAATTTCTCAGGGAGCTTCAGTGTGGCTACAGGGCCCATTATTCCTCACCCTATTAGCACCACAAGATGCAGTATGTATGATCCATATCAAATGGCAAAATCCAGCCCTAGAAACAAGCCTCCAAAATGCTGGTGAGAACTCCAGCTTTAAAAGTTCAAATGCCACAAATATAGGAACGTAGAGAGCTCATGGACTTAGGGTCACACAGTCTAAACAGGAAACCTAGAAAATAAAGCTTACACATCCATGCAGCCTGGGCTGTTCCATTACAAGCAAAGAAACAAACAGGTAGGTAGGTAGGTAAGTAGTTAAGTAGATAGATAGATAGCACACTGGAAAGCACATATCCCGAGTCATGCAAACAGTCCATGGCAGTTAATGGCAGTGGCCAGCCAGCAGAAGCAAGCCCAAGATTAACAATGGGAGAATTTCTGAAGGAAGTCAAAGAATATTTCCCATTTCTCTGGAGGCATTGCCCCCCGATCTGGCACCAAACTGCCCAGCTCCCTCTAGCTTCTTTGTGAATTAAGTTTATTCCTGAAAGAGCTAAAGAATCCCAAGAGACCATGACTAATGAGTGCTCAAAGGAAAAATGAAGGTTGCCTATATCTCCCCATCACTGTGTAACAACTTAGTATTGAGTACCCAGAATTGAACACAGCGTTCCTAGTGTTGTTTCATCGTTGCTCAGAGACGTATTTCCTCAGCAGGCTATTTGGATCAAAGACTTAAGGCAACATCCCTGAAAGAAAAGACAAGGCAAAACACAGAGGGAACTTTTTCGCCATCTGCTTCCACTTTCATTTGCTGCACTCCCACATGTCATCAGAGCCTGTAGGGTGGTCAACTGGATTTTGTGTCATGTGCATTCATACAAGGTCATCACATTCTGTTTCCTACAATCACAATTGCACAATAGACACATAGTCCAGCAGACTCCACAGCACATTTATTCCAATATTGTCACACATTAACATAAGACTTTTCAAGTGACCAGTGGGAAGCAGAATTAGGTAATTTTGCACTCTGAAGTAAGGCAGCCATTTTCACTCCTAGTTTAAAGCAGTTGACAATGACAAATTAGGTATTTCATTGTACAGAGGTATAATACCGTCTGCCTGACCTCTGATATCTGATTCTAGAGATCATAATTTAGTCCACTCTTATTTGAATATTCATGCTTTGTGGATAAAAATACATACAGCTACAGATAATATTTTTATGTCAAAGTGAGAAAACCCAAAATATTGGTATGTACGTAATCTGAATTGTGTGTTGATATATCTTGCAAAAAATGAGGCTGGTAATTGAAAAATTGATTCTCAAGACTGATGAAGCAACATTCTTAAATTGCTTTTTATTAAAAGTACAGTGATACTATATGAAAATGTTAATATATTATGTTAGGTCAACTCTGGCTTGTATTTATGGTGTTTTCTTAGATAAGGCTCCCATTTCACAGTAGCTTAGCTACACTAACAACAGATGTGTAAAACAGAAAGAGTATGGGCCTCTGGAGATGTCCCAATAGATATGAACATACTAAACATCACCACTGTAAGTAAGCAGGGGATGAGGCAGTGAGGAGTTGCTTGCTAAATTTCGCCTCTGTTTAAACATATAAAGTGTCATGAAGGGCACAGTAGGACATTTATAGCTTAACACATGTACCCCAGCAGGTACATGAAGCTATTCTAGATAAGCCCAGACACAGCTGGAAAACAATTCATGGGTCCCCCAAGGAAAATTTCACCTAGTCAGAAAATGCATCTGTTTTTCTCCCTATAACTTAGTACTGGTGAGTGCCAAAGACTTCGTAACATTCACACAGACTGTCTGAATCCTGCTGATGATAAAAGGCTAAGGTCAAGCTTTGTACTTCTGTCATTGGCAACACATTTCAGGGCCTCTACAATACAGCCAGAGAGATTCGCTCATTGGGATGCCTGACCCACAGAGCAGTAAAAGTATGAAACAAGCAATGACGGCAAGTTCATATCTCAGTAGGGCACAGTTGGAAGACAGTTCATATTGGCAGGGCCCTAGCATGGTTATTACTCTATCCCTCCATAACAGTACAGGAGGATGCTGACAGATCAGAGCACAAGCGAGAAGAAAACTAACTGTCTCTCTGTGCATTCAGCTGTTAGAAACATAGTTTAATTGGTTCCCGCTGTATACACGGCTGCAAAAGTAGCAAAGGACTGAAGTCCCCTCATGTTTGGTCAAGAACTTGCTTTCTTTCATCTGTTGTGCAGATGCTGATGGGGTTGCCTGCCTGGAGGGGGTCAGGATTCTGCCAAATGGATTTAAGCAGGGTACTCACAGTCCAGGCATCCCAGATTAATGGTCAGTGACTCAGTGAGAAAACCAAGACTGTCTGCACTAGTGGATGACCCTATTCCTGACAATGTTTGTAAGGAAGAATGATATCCTGGCAAACCCTCTCTACAGATGTATGCTGTTTAATCTAACACATAAACCCATTCCACCTAGTTAGGGGAGATGTCTTACAATCATTATCTAAGTATAATAATAAATAAATAATAAATAAACAGTACCTAAGTTTCATCTTCTCAGTGTAGGCAAAAACCTAAACAAAGGGTGGAGAGTAGGAAGAAAAACTGGGGATTATAACTTAAGGCTCTGGGAAGCCAGAACACAGATATTGGGGAAGGAGAAAGTAGGGTGATATACTTGAATTCTGGGAAAAGTACGATTTTGGTGAATATATGGCTTTTCTACCAGGCAGGAGGCTAAATGTGACATAATGATAAAGATGTTGTTACAATATTTTAGTTTAATTGCTATAGCTTTGTTAAACTAACACTTCAGAGGACATAAAGATAGCTTAAAAAAAGGGTCTTTAACCTACCTGCAGTGAGAATATTTATATGACAGTACAGACTCCCATCAGGTTGCAGGCATCTGAGAAAGCTATGTCTCAGTTTCCCAAAATGCTAAATCCATTAACATTTGTAAAGTTCTTGGAAATTTTCCAAAGGGAAGTGCTGAATGCAAAGAATAAGTTGCTAACTTATATATGTCGCTAACTATATATATGTGACTTATCCTCACAGATTTGTATAGTGTATGATTGCAGACAAGGAAATATTCTCATCATTTAACTCCTACTGCTTAAATGGGAACAGTCCACTGAGATTGCCCCAGCTCCATCAGAAACAATCTGGCTAATGAGCATACTATACCCACAGCATTCAGAGTTTGATCTTAAACCAGTGGAAAGCACAGAACTTACTGGATTGTAGGCTGATGATTTATTGACTACATGTTTTCAGAGGGACTGGACTGTTGTAACATTCTTGGGGAAAAAAAAATCTTCATGTTAGTGGGAAATCATGTTGCATTTCTACAAGAGTCCAGGCAACTTCTACGCACAGATCAGGAGAGGCAAGGATGCTTATATAGCTCCACAGTAGTTTCATTCCTTCTTGAAAAGGTTGTTCCCTTAGACCTGACAAGGAAAGGAGCAGAATTGGCAGGCTGATGCAGAGCAACATGGAATTCCCACGTATTTCTGTCACAGCCTTCTGGAGATTTGAAAGAAAACAGATGACAGTGCAGGACCAAGAGCGTGCAAAGAGATTAATGATTTTTCAAGGCCAGTCTGAAACACCTAAAAATAGCCTAATTTTTTTTTAAAAGCACTGAGCTTTCCTGGAAAATGGAAGCACCCCAAATATCTGTTATTCATGAAAATATCAGCAACAATCATACTATTGATGAGTAAGCCTGTTTGAAATGTTCAGATTTAGAGAAATATTTAAAAGCAAAAGAAAATGCAAAACATTTTAAAAATAACTGGAGGGCGATTAGCAAATTAAATCCTTTCTGCAAAAAATTGTCACTGTTTGTAATCCACTTTTGAACTGGGAAACAAGGAGAGATGCTGGTCACTTTTTTCACTGACAAGAAGACACAGAAAGTGCTAAAAATGAAAATATAGTTTCTTCGTGTGCATTCTTGACACTTAAAGGACTCTAAAATGAGAATAAGTTTCTGGAGGTTTGTGATGTACCTGATCAGGTTCCTAAGCCTACATCTTACAGATATGACTGTTTCTCCCTTGTGGAATAGCTGAAACATCAGAGAATCTTCACAGTGTTTTCTCTCTTGAAGACCACAGGAATATAAAAATGAGTACATAGAGTGAGATCAGAAGTCCATCTAAACCAGTACCCTATCTCTAAGTAATGGTCAGCTGCAGATGGTTAGGGAAAGCATATAAAAATACCATATATAGTCTGATCCTACCCCTGCTCAATCCTTTTAGTTGTTTAGGACTTGCAGATGGGAGTACAGCCAGATTATCATGCTTAATAGCTACCAGTGGACCCATCCTCCAAAACTTTTTATCTCTTCCCACAGCTTTGTCTTGGGAGAAGGGAATCTTGCCACATGATATTAAACCCTTGAAATATATCCTTGCATGACTTCACAATGAAATCCAACCTGGATTGTGCTCCTTGGCAGAAATGTTCCTTCTTCCTTTTGCATATGTGTGTGTGTTTATGAAATTTTATTTCATAATAATAATGCTTAATCACAATAATAATAATAATAATTAAATATTTAATTTATGAAAATGTCCTGGGAACACATCTTCACATCAGATCTTAAAAAGCTAAATTGGACCTGACCACTTTCTTCAAGGTTGAACAGGGCACTGTGTAAATTTCTGTCTCTTAAGACTTCATGGCTCATTAACTCAATTGTTTAAGCAGCTAAAAACATTGCCCCTCCAAACAGCAAACAAACATAAAGCGCCCCAAATCAGGTTTGTTCACTGCCTTGAATAATAAAAGCCATAACAGTAAAAATGAGTCCTTGTTTATGCCTCCTTAAAAAAAGTAATATACCAAGGAGACAGAAGAGAGTTGTTGGGTCTCACCAATCAGCTTTGTCCTCAATTCAAAGAAGAGCTGGGCTGGCACATTCAGGAATTTAAGTCATCTTGGGACACAGTGAAGGGAAAAATACTTTTCTATAAAAACAAATGTGAACTTCAAAAATCATGAGCAGAAATATCAGCTTCAGTGATTATTACTCTGAAGCCAGCAAAACTGGGAAGTGAGCAAGCACTTCTTATCCAAGGTGGGAGCCTATTTCTCTCTTGCTGCCAAAGTTTTTCTTAGTCCCTCAAGGTTACCTCTATTTCCATTTTCATGCAGTCTAAACACATCCTTCTGATCTCCAGCTCCCACTCCTTGAATTCCAGCAGGCCTTCTGATCTCCTCCCTTTCTTTCCTACTTCCTCTTTCCACCTTAAGTCTCTCTAATTCCTAACTCCAGAGAAACCTTATCATTGGTATAATCCTGCCATAGTCTCAGAATAACTTTTCTACTAAATCCAAAACCCATGAGCTTCTCCTAGTCAGTCAGATTTGTTACTCCATGTTGTCCCAAGTCTAGAAAACTTCTACTACTAGAAGACATTGTCTGACACCATGGACATCAGCAGAGAAGCCAAAACCTCAAGTGTTGAAATACCATGTGGAAAACAAATTGAAAATATGAATCTAACATGGAACATGAACTTTGGGCAACATACAAACAGGACACAAAGCCTAAGGCAGGGAAAAGCCTATTTGACCATCATCAGTTACAGATTTAACACATAGCACTAAGAAAGCTTGAGGCTGCACTACCAATAGCGCTGCTCAGTGTGTGATACGTTCATGGGCATGTGGCTGCGTAGTTCTCAGCAAATCAAAGTGGGGCATGTCCTGGACATGTCAAGAAAAGCAGAATATGAGTACAGGACTGACATACCAAAGCTCATGGGAGCTTCCCGCAATATGGGACACGTTCTCTGTGACTTCTGCTGTAAACCAGCAGTAGCTCCACAGACTTTCAGAAAGTTACACTGCTGTAAAAAGTATGTGAGAAGAATCAAATCCACTGTGTAGATTTGCCTAAGTCAGTCAGCCAGCATTTCAAAAGTAGCTTATAATTTTGGCTGTCTCAATTTTTGAGTGTCTTGGTGCCTTAACAAGACACTAAAAATAAAGAGCCAATATTACAGATTACTTAGCATAACTTGGGCCTCAGTTTCTCTGGACCAAATTCTGATGCTACTTGAACTTACTTGTAATTGAAGCCTGGAATAAGTTTTTTGAACAATATGGAGCTACAGAAAACTTCCACTAGCACAGATGAGAGCAGACTTACAATGTCTGCCTCAGGTCACTCATTACCAGTCTGAAGACACTGGGCCAAATCCTCAGCTGGAATACATTTGTCATAGCTACACTGGAGTCCCCATACCTATTTGCACTGGCTGAGAATTCAACGCAGTAAATCCCATTTAACTAATTTACACAGCATTATGAAATTTAATACCTACACAGAGCTTGGAAGATAACAAGCCCTCAGCCTGATAATGACTCAAGAGTAGTGCCAAACAAAAGTAACTCCACTGTTAAGTGGAATTGCAGAAAGATGAGAAATTAATCAGATCTACTGCATGTTAGTATAGATACTGAGTCCTACTACTACCAGTTTTCTGCAAATGCCTCAGTCCAAAGGAGTGTGATATTAGGGAACACAACTGGTAAAATGGAAAATCCATAAGAGACACCACTGTCAATCATCAACACAACAAAAAGCATGGGAAAATACATGTAACTCTTTCATCAAATGAAAATCAGAGCAGTTAGCTTTCTTTTAATTTAGGAACATGCTGTGCTTGCCTGGGGGCTGCAGGGGCAGGGAAGAGACAGAGGGTCAGATCTCCATAGGATTGACCCAGGTTTGAAAATTCGCAGCAATTAAAGCGCTGAGAGCCAAACCTCCCACGCATCCTTCCCCTAAGTGTCAGGAAATGGTGTCCCCTGATTGCTCAATCGCTAGGTCAGATGGCTGGCCTGAAGGGACTAGATGGGTTTCTGGGATTCCATTGGGCCCTGGGGGAATTTTATGTCAACTAAGGCAGATGGAGCAAAACCAAACTATCTGGGAGATGCCTTCAAGATGCTGTTCAACTCTTGCCATGCCTCCCTGCCAATAAAATAGTCAGTGCACGCCACGTCTGGACTTGGTAAGAAAAATTTTTGTAACTGATTTCAAGATGAACAAAATTATCTCCATTACACATAAAGAGCACAACTAAAATAAGCAGCATCGATAGCAGCAGACAAGTGATACAGTGTGGTAAGGCCACTAGGATATCCAGGGAATTTGCTTACTTATCTCTGTGAAACCATGAGACTGCACTTCATAACACATAATATAGACTTTTAAAACCTCAGGGTTGCACTGTGACTGTCATAAGCTCCAAAGGGGAATTGTTTTCTATTTCACAAAGCAAAACTGAAAAGATATCTGCCCTGCCCATGTTGTAGTTGTTTCTCTTGCTTCCAGGGTCAATGTTCACCAGTAGAAGAACTAGTGATTTCCTGGCTGGTATAACCTCATCTAAACTCAAGGATGCTGAGTGATGACCCATGCATTCTCATAAGACACTAAATTTATCTCCTGCCAGAGCAGTATCTCCTTCCCCATTCCTCCTCCCACCCTTCCACTCAGTGTGCAACTTTCCCCTTGCACCATGACTAACAGCCCACAAGGACCTTCCAGACTTGCAAACCCCTGCAGGTAGTGTCGTTCACTAGTGGGATGCTCAGCTGGAGGGCAGAAAGAGGAATCATGAGACAGAAAGGAAGCAGTCAGCTTTATACACCCCAAATCTGGAATTATCTCCTCCTTAGTTCCTCTTCTCACCCTCTCAGTTACCTGCTGAACCAGGTAAAAGTGTCTATGGCTCCCAGACACTTGTCTTAGCTGTGACAGCTCTCAAGCTGTTATTGGGGCATATAGGTTTCTAACAAGTTACTACATTTCTTAAGGATTTTTTTTCTTTCACATTGCTAGCCAATGTGATTAGGCTGTTGCTAAGAAAATAAAGCAGCTTCTTGGAAAAGGAGCTTCTAGGCTACTGGAAACAAAATCCAATAAGAAATAAAGGGGAGGAGAAGGATTCTGATATGTCATGGTAAAGCAGCCCAGATCCCAAACTGATTCCTTCCAAGTCTGGAGACTTCACTTCTGAAATACATCCCTGCAGGATCTGGTTCTGAGACCACATGGTCCGTTACACGTGCAGTCAGCACGGTTGCTTTTTCTCCACCTCAGCCTAGCTTGCTTTACATGGCATGGCATGGCAACCCTTAGTGGGGATTAGACCTTGAACATCTGCCCTGTAAAGGGCAGCACATTACATTAGACAGCACAGTGGTTACATCAACCTGCAGTTGCTCTCAGCACAGCTAACTAGACTTGCTCAATTTCATTTTGCATGGGAAATCCCTGCAAAACTCCCTCCTCCCAGTCCTCACCTTTTCTCCTTTACTTCCTTCTCCATGACCCAGCAACCCACTCTGCCACCCTCAAGAGGAAAAGTATTTGCAGACTTATTCCATTACCAAAACAACTCAGCCCAGGGAGCATTGACTTGCAACAGCCTTTCTTGTGACTGCTTGTTGTCTGAAGCCAATTACTAACAGCACAGTGCATTATATTGTGCAATTCACATAGCTCCTGCTTCTCAGCCTAGCTTTGTGTTTATGTTCGAGCGTCATCTCTCCTTCCAGCAATCGCACACACCAAGCACCCTCTCACTGGCAAAGAGCTTTCTACAGTTACAAGTGCTAGCTAAGTACGTCAGCTTCACACAGGAGGCAACAAACTCTTCCACCCACTTGGGGAAATGAGCTGTTTCTGTCATGGGTCTCATTAGAGAAGATGCCAATGAAGAGGACAGCTGCCTTCACAGCTGTCCCCAGAACTGCTCCCATCTCTACACAGGGAATGAAGAAGGGACATACAGGTGTGGGGTGGGGGAGGGAAGGTCAATTATATAAATGCAGCACTGAATTTTAATTGTAAATAAATACAACTGAGTGCCCCACTGAAAACACTACCTTCTTATGGAGTAGGCTTGGGAATCTCTGGACAGCTGAGGTAAAAAAAAAAATTATTAACAGTCATTAGCTTTCCTTGGGACTTGCACCATGTGCCTGTAGCAGTACCTCTGAAGGTTTTTCACAGGGAGATTCTCCTTGTAGTAGCTGCCTCCTTCAGGTATGACCCTGTTACAGCTAGTTTTTGGATGTGAGAGACACCTCTTTCCTCTGCAGAAGCAGTGGGTTCTTTGGAAAGCCCTTAGTATCAAGTCAGTAAAGGACCAAGGTGCTAAATTTGTCAGATTTAGCAAGTGACACCCCATATTCATGTTAGGATCTGTTATTGTCAGTAGCCTGGCAAACAGAGTGGGACAGGGAGCCAGGAAATTGCCTGTCATCCTCATAAAGAAAGAGGAACTGCTTGCTGCACAATATGACAAGGGATTAAAGAGTTAAAAAAGAAATTCTGCATTGTGAAGTTGCCTAAGGAAGTTGGGTTTTGCCTACGGCTTATTTGGGATTTTGCCGTCCCGGTACCAGAACATGAAGGAGCTGAATTTCAGTTAATTTTGTAGTCTTCCAAAGTTACGTCCTTCCCTCCCTCTCTCTCCTTCTCCAACTTCCCTCATCCCCTCTCACACCCATCCACATACAGAAGAGTGCAAAAGCCTGCACCATCAGCCCCTCTGCATACCTTTGAGAGAAGCAATCAAGCTGAACCTGAATCCTGTGTGCTGCCAAGCTGGCTTCAGGATATCCCAGAGGAGAAAAAAACAGAAAATAAAAGAAAGACAGGCGGTACTTGCAGGGATTTGTTCTTGAAAACAAGCAAAAACACGAGAAGAGTTGCCGCAGCAGCTGCACTTACACTGTAGTGCCCTTGTCTCTGCGCAGTTCCTCCCTGCTCTGCAGTCCTGTAATCCACATAGAGAAATGCCTGTGCTGCTCCTCTTGCTGGCTGTGCTGTTGTAGTGAGACTGGAGCTGCTGCTGTTTTCACTTTCAGACCAGCCTCTCTTTCCAAATCCTCTGACGTCAGACAGCCTGTAAGAGATATTTATGGAATGAACGATCTAAAAGTTTCTCTAGGTAGAGCCCAGATTGCAGTTTTTGGGGATTTGTAATTTTTACACTTTTGGACAGAAAATCCCTCCAAGGGGGGGTCAGGGAGGAAATGGTGGGGAACTACAGATGGGGTTGTATAAGTCCCTGGCAAAAGACAATCCCTATACTTTTCTGCCCATGGCGTATTATATCCACACCCAGGATGTAACTATCTGTCATGCAAGTCCCCATTTGGAAAGCAGTATTTTCCAGTCTCTCAGCTATGCCTAAACAGTGTTTGAATAAAGCCTCGCAAAGAGGTCTCCTGTGCACACACACACACTCCTAGCCCACAGCACTCTGCTGTGTCCAGGCTTTGACTGGATTTCACTAAAACAGGAGTGAAACAGCCTTTCAAGCATCTTGTCCACATCCTCTTTCAGTTTTGCACTAACCCCTTCCAGCTGGAATGTTTTCCCTGGCATGTGGGCCAGCTTTTCTCCTAACTTCAAAATACCTTCTAGAAGTGTCTCATCTCAGATGAATACCAGCTCAGAAAATCCATTTGATCTTTGATCTCTATTATGCTCTGCCTATTTGCATCTCTATTTCTATTATTTCTTTGGTACTGTACAGTATGACACATTTCACCTGCTGTGAAATCCACTTACAGTGTTACGTAGAAGAGAAGAGATGCTAGAGCAAAAACTGAAGCAGAAGTATTAGCATTAATGTTAAGCAGTACTTGAAGAGTGAAATGCTCTCATGGTATAATCCTGCTGAGGCAAGTGATGATAAATTTGGACTGATAAGACCTCTTTGTTTTGCATTTAGGAGCTGAGCTTGGCTATAAGCACCTAAGTATCAGTAGTCCCATCTAAAAGATGAGGAAACTGAGGTCTGAATGTGAAGTGATATATGCTGAAAGTCCTTGCATGAGCTTTGTCTGATTACAGACAGACCTTTTTAAGAAGTTCAAAACTTATTCAACATTTTCTGGAGAAGTCTACAAATGTGCTGCTATTATAAGCAACTGGTTTGTTTTTTATACCCCATCATTTCCATTTGTAATCAGTTACAAGAAGTATGTCTTGGTACCACTTTTGGAGATTCAAGTGCTATTTCAAAATGTAAAGCCAAGGTTCTTTTCTGTGCAACTTACTGGCAGAGCAAATTTACCATTCGGTGTTGTGTGGATTAGTTTCTTCATTTACATATGCTTTCTCTTTTCTGCTCTACCATCATCACCTTTGGGCATGAGCCAGGGCTCTTTGAAATCAATAAAAATCATCTGATCAACTTCAAAAGGCTTAAAATCAAGTTTGCTCTGATAATTTTCTAATTGCAGCTAGCTCCATATATTGTCATATCATCACTGTGACCAAAAGCCTTCAGATAAATTCCAGAAGAAAATGGTGTCTCTTTGAAAAGATTTCCACTTTTATACTTAAAAGATGGGTCTAAGAACCTGGCAGACGCAGGAACAAGAAAATATTCCCAGTCCCAAAGCAGTATTCTGTTGAGCAAAGGAAGTAAAATGTTTTCATATATAATGAAAAATAATAAAAAGAACACAGTTTTGACAATGCAATCCAAGCATTGAACAAGTGGAGTTGTTGTCCCCTCTGGCAATCAGATTTGCCACTTGTCTACTTAAGATCAACAAGGATAATTCAGGGCACCCTGCCATGCTGCATACTACTTTTCTTGAAGATCAGCCCTGGAGTTACATTGCTACCTGTTGGCAGCTGGTCCAATAGACATCTGCAGGGAACTCCAAAGGGCAGAGTGATTCAGGGCTTCTCTGTAGGATACCAGAGCTGTGCCTTATGGGTAGTTCCACCTCCCAGCAGCTTTCACTGACTCGGATCCTGTGGTTAATAAACACTTTAAAGCACAGTAAAGGCTCCTGGTGTTTGCTGAAGATGAGATGGCTATCCATGATGCCTGCTTTCTCCGTTTAATTTATAGGATTATATTACATCTTCTCCCTACAGAGTGGAAAAGGAGGAACATGGAAATCCTGACTATCACACAGAAGTAAAGCATTAATAACTACAGCCTGTCTTACAGTATGACCCAAGCACAAATGGGATTTCTTTATTTCAAAAGACTTTGCAGCAAGATTGAAATGTCACGAGACTGAAATGCTCTGTTGACCCATACATGATATGGACAATGACAGTGAAAGCTGCTATTAACCTGCGTCCAGTAGCGCATTTCATTTCTGTCCTGAAAGCATACGCCTCTTAACATGTAGTTGTTACAGTAGTAAAATCCATCCCATCGGAAGTGCTACAACATTCCAGTTACTGCAGATTAAGACAGTATCTCTATGAACCTGTTGCATTTCTGTATGGAAATGAAAGGAAGAATAGCTAGTTGTATCGTCGTATATTCATAACCTCTGCACTGAATCACATAAGACTCACTTCCACAAGATGCAACAGGAGCCCTATTTAGAACACAACAGCACGATATGAAGACCACAAAGACCCCATCTGTGGGCAATCTGTACTCCCGTTTCCTATACAGGAGAACCCTCTTCATTGGACTGGGAGTGTGCATGTGGGAGCATGATTTGCTCAATTTTAAACATAATTTATTTAAAACAGTACTTCTCCCAAAAGATCCTAGAGGCAGGGTGGAGGGTGGAGGGTGAAAATCAACTTTGTGCACTGGACCAACACAAGCATAGGCATTCCTCAGCCCTAAAAACAGAACAGAGTGAGACCCTCTGCATCACTAGCACATGACTGACAAAACAAGAGAGCATGTGTTCCTCTGATCCAAACCAGTCTCAATACATGTTCACATGAGCAACTAGAGCAGTTCAGTTGTCAATCCCTTAGTGCTACATAACAAAGTAATAAACCAAAGGAAATGAAACCATATTAAAATACTATTCTTGCTGCCATAGTGGAACAGACCATTCAGCTCTCTAGTCTAGTATACTGCCTCAAGCAGTGGTTAGATACCTGATGATTCAGAGCATGAAGAATGGAAAACACACTACATCCAGCCAGTTGTGGGCTGGAATATTACATAAGAACTGGGGGGTAAAGAGAGAAAAGAAACTATTTCTTGAACCCCCCAGTTGATCAGTTTACACCCTGAAGCATGACGTTGTTTCAGATGCTGTTTTTTTTCCCTTGCACTGGTATTGCTATGGATATTATTTCTGCATATAGTTCAGTTTTGGTAACCTGCCAGGTTTTTTTCCAATCCACTTAAGTCAGGAAATGCAAAGTTATGGCATATGTTCAAAAGAATAGCACACACCAAAGCATGCAGAGCGCTCTATCTTTGTCCTCAGATGCACACAGCCTTGGCCATAGTTTTTAAATCCACCCAGTGATTTTCCTTTTATTTTGCATGACAGAATTCTATTTTCTGTGTACTCTTGGCCTCCAGATTTAATTCTCCACTGCGCTGACCAGAGTGAAACCACTTACAGATCTCGTAGATGTCTTCATTTCCAAGGCCTGAAGCAGTACCATGGCTTACCAGGTGCCGGTAAACAGTTTAAGCAATGGGAAGGGAAGCTGGTGATGTGTTGCAGATACACGTGTGCCAGCAAGAAGGATCACCCTAAGACACTGCCACTGCTATCTTTGTCCTGTGCAAGGGATTGTACCCTGCATATCAGGAAAGGGGGAAGGAAGCACTTTCTGGCACTGTACCACAGTGTACCTGAGATGTCCCTTTAGCCACACAGGATCATGCAGATGATGGTAAGTGTCTGAGTATCATAATCAATGCATGGCACTGGATAAACCTGTATTTACAGCTAGACAATGACATGGCAGCATTTTAGACTCAGTTTCCTCTAGTATCTAGTATCAAAGTCAACAAAAAGTGAGAATCAGGGGAAAATGAGGCTCACACAACTGAATGAGCGCTTCCAATTAAAAGTAGTGCAGTGCTAGAGTAAGACTTACAAAGCCAGCATCTCTGCAGTACACTGCAACTGAACTCAGAGACTGAGGAACAGACTGAACTCCTCAAACAGTTTAGCAACAGTCTTAGCCTTGATGGACAGTTCTCATACATGGGGGTAGACAGAAGGCAGCACGGGCTGAGAACACCCTGCCTCCACTGCTGGCAGAAGAGGAGGCAAGAAAGAGTGAGCTCTGTCCCACACAGGGAGTTGTGGCTAGGCTCTGACTCCTTTGCAGCAGTCAACTAGACCAAAAAGAATTGAGTAGACCAGACTATTTGGACAGTTGTAAACTAAAATTGTTCTGCAGATATATAATATCAGAATTAAACAACATTTTATAATATATCACAGCCCAACTAGGTGTTCCCAGAGCTAACTTAGATTCATTTTGTTTTCCACCAAAAACTATATAGCGAATTCAGGTTAACCAGGGTCCTTTGAGAGCTTTGTGGGACAACAGTTTCTTGGCTTCTTTCACACACATACTGGATTGACGACTGTTAAAATACAGATGCTTCAAAGAAGCCAGATATACAACTTGAGCGAAAAAAACCATACGCACACAGCAGACAAGCATGCAGACAGAAATGCCACCAATGATACACCATATTAACAGCAATCATCATGTGTTACAAAACATCAGGGGAGCTTGGGTTGGAAGGAAAGTTAAATTATGTGGACTGTATCAAATTTAAGTGTCTTGACTGGCATAATTTTTTCTTTTCTTTCCTAGACATTCCCACTTCTTGCAAAGGATTTATTTTTAAAAGACTCCAGGAAGCCAAGAGAGCCTATTAGACTAGCAATTATCCTGACTCACTTCCTACAATGGTTTAAAACAACTTTTCAGAAAATCTCTTCTGTGGGTGTGGATGCAAGTACATCAGTGGCCCACAGAGTTGAACCAGTAAACCTGAAAGGAGTAATGATCTACAGCTAACTACATTACATTTTTAATAACATTGAAAGAATACCAAGGTTGGAAAATCAGATGTTGGAAAATGACAGATATCAAACACATTATGATATGGATATGTTTATCCACTACCCATTTAAAACAGCTGTGGCAGAACATGGGATGGGACCCAGCTGCCTGCATATCAGTTCAAGACATTTAGCTCAAGACAATTCTTTCTCCATGCAGCTCTTGCCACAGTTGATGTGAGCATGATGCATGGGATGAAGCAAGTATCTACAAAATATGAGCACACAGTCAGAGCTGGTGCTGTAATTTTGGCATTTCCACACTTTTAGATGCTTTGGTTTACTGATGCTTATGCTCTTTACTGTTGTTCTTTCTATATTATTTGCTAACTAAGGAAAAAAAAAGTACCAGTTCCAAAACTTTTGCACATGTAATCCTACTGAATTTATGAGATATCTGCATAATCCCTGAAGTCTCCTGAATACAGGAGTTTTACTCTACTGCTGTCATGTCACCACACTGCTCTCCACTTGTGAAGTTGCCATTTCAAGACATAATGCAGTTTGACCATGACATATGCAAGTGTCTCCTCAGGCAGGAAAATACAAGAAAGTTCTTGAGTTCTACTTCTGAAGCATGGAACAGTATTACGGACACAGGCACAAAGACTTGGCACAGTTATTCTTGGAAGATACATGAACTGTAGAGACTGCTACGCTTGAGCCCCGTTTTATTACCAGACTAGCCAAAAGTGACCTCGTGTGTCCTTGGTTATCTTACCTGCAGAGGAAGGAATTAAGACAGCCTGCCTATAGGATAAGAGCACAGGATCTTGACTGATAATATCAAGAAGCATTTCATAATCTTTCATAACGTAAGAAATTAAACAAGCAAACAGAACAAAATGAAACCGTAACATTTAGGTATTCTGTCTCCTTTGTACTTATTAAATACCAAAAATGAAGAAATAATTCTCATGTGACACATACATTTATTGTGAACATATGTTTCTATCACCTGCCTAATAATCCTTAGAAATGAGTAAATTCACAGGATTAAACAGAAAGCCACTGAACTCCAGATTTTATTTTTTTTTCTTTCCAGATAGAATAAAACCGGTCTTATAAATTAATGAAAGTTTGAACATAGAATACTCATTTGAAGAGTCCAGTTTTGTACTAGACTTGGGGAAGGGTGACATATGACAGCAATATAATCAGACTTCTGGTGAAGACAGGCAAGAACAACAGCTTTACAAACTTAGGCTAAGAGCATACTGACTCTCCAGGGTCTTAGTCACTGTTGATTTAGCCATGGTTCAAGATAATCAATATCCCATAGCACCAGGTTTTTGTGTCTGAAGTACAGCAAACCAAACAATGAGACACTGAACATCTATGACTGTCCTTAGAAGAGACAAGTGCTACTTCCATATTATTTTCACAAACACTACACAGAATTGGGGCTCAAGTCCCATGAATGCAAAGATTGGCAAATGAGTTTCGCAGCCTCTTTAAGAGAGGAGACAGCTGTGAAGAAGAATCTTGCAGGCAGCTACAAATACCGACTTTGCTGAAAATGCTGAGAGGGAGTGTGTCAAAGGAATGGGCCCACAGCTGAGTGGATTGATCTGAGTTTGGACTCTTTTGTCTCTTTTGTCTCATCATCTTTAAACAGCAGCAGATGCAGAGACCAGAACTGAGCAGAGGAAGCTTAGAAGAACTTGAACTGTACCGAAGAAACCAGGGAGGTGTTAAAATTGTCCCTGGAGCACAAGAAGGAAAAGAGGTACCTCACTAGGTTAAGTGCAGATTTATATTATGTAATGGAACGGCTACTGTGTTTCAACACAATAAAAACCCATCCAAAACGTCACTAAAACATGATGAGCTGGAAATTCTAAAAAATAAACCAGAATACCAATTCTCATATGTCTAAACCCACTGATCTCCTGAATCACAGAATCTGTTCCTTAGGATCCCAAAGCAGTTTGAAATAAACAAAGTAGGGATGCTCAGCTTATTCTAAGACCAAGATACAACATATTGTCAAATGGCTCTAAATTAGTCCATTTTGTTCTGATATACCCATTTATAGAAGGAAACAGACCATTGATGAAAATTAGCAGTGGTGAACGAGTTCACATAAAACTTTGTTAACCAGTGTCACAAGAAAAGGCTATGTATCTTTGATTTGTCATTTCCTTTGATTATTTCAAGTAGAGACAGAAAGGTGACAGGCTTTAACAAATAATTTTATAACTTTTTGTGTCATTTCATAAAATTTATGTCATTAAAATTGTTACTAGAAGATTCTTGTCCTGATTAGGTACAGGAATTATCTAAAACCTAAAAGTTTTGTTCCTGCACTTCCCCCCCCGCCCCCCCCCCCCCCCCCCAAATTAATTTGGCAGAACCAGGACGGTTTAACAATTTAATTACATTTGGATCAACTTAGTCAAGACATGAAAGTGGCAGTCTGTGTAAAACACTTACATATGTTTTAGTCTCTTTGACAGAATTCTTCATTTCTCTGGGCCTGTTTCTTCATCTGCAAAATGGGAATTACAAAATTGAGTGCTTGACCTGGATGCTGTGAGGTTAATCTCATTCCTCTTTGTAAAGATCTGTGAGCTCCTCAGACTGGAAAAACTGAAGAACAACAAATTTATTCAGTGCTTGTGTTTCTGATACACAAGTGTGGATGAGATGTTGAAGAATAATCTAACATGAAGACGCTCCTTGCTTCACCATTCTCTGTTCTTGGAGTACCTGATTTGACAGTGTTTCAGATAATTTGTTTCATATGGGCTAAAGACAACAACCAAGCAATTATTTCTGATGATTGTTCTTGTCTTCTTGAATACGTTGATAGCAGGAAAATTCTTTTGAGTAATACAAGGAAATGGTAAATACTTCTCTGTATGCATGCCATGTCATGTTAAATTAATATAAGTTACACGGAATTAGCTTACAGAAGAGAGAAAATCACTGGTATGGACGTAATTTGGGATGCCAAATGTAATGTTTCTTAGGACAGGAAAGATGCATACTCAAGGCAAGTGTCCGAAAGGCCAAACCAGTCAAATGGATGCGCAAACTACAAGACGTGGCTTTCCAGACACTGTACTTATCAAACAGTTCTCAAATATACAAGTGGAGAAGGCAGTAACAGTGAATCCCACTCGTCTCTCTTAAAACAATTTCCAAAATTCAGAAGTAAGTCCTTATTCTTGCTTTGAGGAGGTAAGGGCTGCCAGGTTGTGAACAGCTTAGTCAAGCTCTCTACACTTCTCTGCACATTCCACAGCAGCTGTTAGGAAGTTCTTCCTGCAGGACTTCTGTACAGTGAGAATGAAATGGTGGTGAGGGCCATTGAATATGGAAAATTTCTGGATCTACTGGCACAAATTCACATGCAGATAGACAAGCTGAAACCCTGCAACACAGATACCCTATACTATTCTTCTCAAAAAAGATGACAAAGAACATTGAATTTAGCCTTACTTCTGAAAAAAGTCACTTATTTCCATTCTCAGAAGTATTTTTATGTCAACGTAGAGAGGTTTATGGTTAGGAACTTTGCTTTCATGGTTGAAGGAGCACTGTCTGGCTCAGGACTGTTTTTAACAGCAAGCAAGTTACCTGATGCTACCAGATATTATTAACAACAAAAAAGCAAATGTTTCATCATCAAACATTAATAGCTTAGAATTGGCAAATTGTATAGATAGATATATCTTGTTTGATTAATATTTTATTGAAGAATTAAGATGCTAAAATGGAAGGATGCCAGAGACTGAGACATAAGCAGTACCACCAGTGATCTGGGCCAGGCTTGAGTAAAGGACAGATATAGATAGAGCTGCAAGGATACCACATTCAGGGTTAAGAGGAGTAAGGTTAGAGGCTTCACCAGTTAATGTCAGGGATTCCAAAGCATAAATTGGAGTTAGGAGAAAGAAAAAGGTGGGGCTAGAATCAGTTCAGATGACAGGTAAAAAGGGCCCTGGCTGAGCAGGCAGAAAAACAATTCAGGAGAAAGGTTCTGGGACACAGTTATGAAAGCAAAAAGGGACTCTCTGGCTTCCCTTGGTAGGGTACTCCACAGATCAAGCTCATGTGGGAGTCTTCAGCAAGTGTGGATTATAAAGCCTTCACTCTCAAGGAAACTGATTATGGCCATCTGTGGAACTGGTTATACCTTACTTAGGCATAAGCAGGGCTTAGCAGTAATCAAATGGCAAACTGATATATTGTCTAGAGGACTTATTTTGGGGTGTATTTGATCTGTATTTTGTTCTTTTTTTTATGAAAACACAAGCTGCTCATAAAAGAAATGCTCAAAGCATCTGAATACTCAGTGGTCTATAGTTGACATATATAATCATGCCATACAATGTTAATTATATTATAAGAATTATAATATTATAAAATTATAATAATATTATATGGTTGGAGGCAAAAGGCATTTTCTAAAGCCTAAAACATATGGTAAGATAAAAATAATACCAGCTTAAATGATTTGAAAAATACATTGAGGGCTGAAAGGTAGGACAGGGCCAGTGAACCTGCAGGAAGAGATTGGATTCATTGTGCAGGGACTGCTGAACAGTGAATCACAACTAACGAATTACCAACTAAGTACTGGCATGGATGCCTGGCTTACTTGAAAAAAATGGATGAAGACACTTTTGCTTCCTCCCCATTTCTGAAACCTGATGAAAACTGCTCTGTATTACACCCAGCCACAGTAGCCCTCAGAAGCCAATCAAGAAGCGCAGGACCACTGGAGTGAAGTAATGTTTGGAAGCAGTAAAGGGGTTCACAAATGAGTGACTTCCCTCATGTAGAATCAAGCCCTTTGAGGATAATTAATTTATCTGACAGACTAGTCAGGAGCATCCTCAGAAACTAGGGAATGTAAAAGCAATCCAAATGCAGGAGAATAATTAGAAACTGGTGAATGAAGTACTTTGCAAAACTTTGTGCTGGCAGAAGAGCACAAAGCAGCTAACTGGGGCAAGGATATATTTTTGGCAAGAAATAGTTTGACCAGCTTCTTTTCTTCACATTGCTGTTACAAGTCTGATTTTGTTAATATCTGTAAATCTCTTTGAGATCTTCCAATGGAAATTACTATTCAAGTTTTAAAAAAAGAATATAGAAAGGAAAAGTTACAGTGCCAGAATATATACAATGAATCCATGGGAAATCATCATTCTTCCATGTTTCAAGAATTGTTTGACAAGTTTTTAAGTTATTTCTCTGGGAACTGGTCTGGCCTAAATGTGTTTATCCTTTGCCTTTTGTTAGCTCATGTTTGCATTTACTGTCCATTAATAATAGATGAACACAACAGCCTAAGGTAATTGATTCTTTTATGAACTGTAGATAATTCCACATTTCAGTCCTACATAACATCAACAGCATAGGGAAAAATGGAATGTGGCAAGAAGCCCAGGAAAAGGCAAGCTGCATTGGATTGGGAATAAGCTGGAAGAATAATAATCCTGCAAGCCAATATTCATTAAGTAATTTTATGTGCAGTGGAAGAAAATGATGGTACACACTTGAAACCGTGAGACTTTAAAATGTTAAGAAGATATCTCAAGAACTGTACAAATTTGTTAACAACTGTGATACAAACCAATTATTTCCAAGGTGCCTCATAAAAACATGATTCAGTTTTACTCGGCGTTATTCTGCAACTCCAGTAAGTAATCTAAAGAATTGCTTATCAGACAGTCTAGCTGTTTTCTGAGATGTTATACAATCCTTCCTACCATTTTTCCTCTTGCAGCCATCATTTGGACTACATCCAAATCACATTCACTTCAACAATGTGGGATTAAGCTTCTGGAGGTGCTTTAGCATACACTAGGGCCTAGGTAAGGCCTATGAGGGCATGCAAAACCATCACAACTGTAAAATAAGAATTTTAAATGTTCAATAACTAATAATAAAAACAGCTTAAAAAAAGCATATTTAAACTGCCCTTCTGGATTAAATTCATGTCTGTTCTTAAACTATTTAAACTGAGCCAAAATAACACTACCTTCTTCCAAGGCAAGATGTTTAATTTCTTTTGTGGCTCGTGATTTGCACCAAACTGTATGTTTTAGTTATGCCACTTTTCTGATAACCCATTCAATGGACACTGCAAATAATATGAGCTTCATTGAAAGGTAAATGTTATATTCCTAGTAACAATTTAGTTTGTTGAACTAGCCATGTATCTCACCTAGACAGACAGTTTCACTCAAATCATTCTCTCAAGTGAGACTACTGGAATATCCCATTTGACAATGATTGATTGTATTCCATGTATCTGGATTTCTGTTCATTAGTGAAAAAGGTATTGTCTACCTGAAAGTAGAGAGTAGACAGGGATTTCATTTCGTTTCTTTTCTTTTCCAAGTAGCGTTTCTTGATCATGCATCTCAGTGGATCAGTCTTTACCTCTGTAAATACAAAAATTTTAACAGGGAGTCCTTACATGTCTTACTAGGAAAAGTGGTTTTTTCTTAGTTCACAAAATTATAGCTTCTTCAATGACAGTAATTGTTAACAATCTTATCTCTTGTGTTAACAGCAAGTATCTATGTGCTAGTCATTTGCAAGAAAAACTATGTTCTGAAGAAAATCTCAGAAATGAATTTATGTACTGCTGAAACTCATTATTCATGGAGGCAATCTGATATATATATTGACCTATGTTTTCAAATATCATGTCTAGTACTTGATGTTTATCAGTTTTGGAAAAATCTGACTGGAGTAGGTACAAACCACTGCCCTCTCCTGGGGGTCACAGAACAATGCAAACTTGCGAAAAACTACAGAGCTCCTGATGTTGTGAAAAGTATCTCCAGTAAAAGATATACCATTAGATTAATAATAACTTAACATGAACAAACGCTGCTGGTATATATTTGTCTGTCAAATTACCTCCAAGGTCTTTAGGAACCTCACTTTCTGAAACAAGGATACACAGTATATAGTGTGTTGTTGAATTTATAATTCACCATCTTGGTTATAAACAAAATGTGAAGGATCAAAATTCTTGACAGTGCTTACAATAAGACTTTGATTCAGTGAAGAAATAATGGAGATAAAGTGCAGTACCGCTATTAACTTAGAAAAGAGGGTTTATTCTGTTTTCAACTTTGGCCAATTTACTTCACCTCTGTGTTCTTCAGTGACACATGAAAAACAGGTAAAACAAAAATCGCTGCTTGTTCTTGTAATCTTAGAGTCCTAATTCAGCCTTAATTTGAAGAGGATTTCATTCCAAATGCAAGAGAGTTGAAAATCACTAATTTGTTACAAGCTTGGGGATTCTTAAGCGAAAGATACTAGGAAAATCTAAACAATGACTAAATACATAATCCATGGCCAAGATAGATACGTAAGATTAACTAACATAGGGTAAATGAACATTTTGTATTTTAATATAGTGACTCAGACAGGAAGTCTTCCTCTTCACATTGGCAAATAGCTAATGTCTGCAGTCCCTGGATACCAACCCTTACCCATTTATAAGATTTCCCAACAGTAGATGCACAACATCAGCATGTGACAAAAACATCCAGCGTTAAATACATCTGGCATTTGAGACTTGAATGAGCAATAGTAGTTGGCTTATTTTAAACCAAAAACTGGACATTGGGAAAGAAAAAACCCTAAACTAAACATCTTATTTTCCTTCACTGCTTCAAAATATGTAGTCTTGTAAAAAGAAAAAAAAAAAAAAAAAAAAGGCTAAATTCTCTTGCAATATGCTTAAATAACTGCTATTTTTTGGTTTTAAACAAATCAAGAGCACTTCTTAATTTTACATTGCTTTGATGTTAGTCTTCTACAAGTCTTTTTTATTTTTGTTAGTTTGGAAATACTACTTCCCGACTTCCCGTAGCTACTGGGATGCTGTATGCTTCAGTAACAGCATGCATATATCCACCTATTCACAGAATTGCATGGTGTGAAAACAGTATTCAAAACCAAACCCCGGGAAAACCAGCTACTTTGCAAATGATAGCACATGAACACAGCTGCACTGATTTGTGCATTGTCCTGTCTGTCCCTTGTTTACAACAGTATGCAAATACATGGAAAGTTTAGTGGGATGGTTGATTTGGTCTTTCAAGGTATTCAGTGACTTGGTACTGAAGACACCATTTCATCTGGCTTCACTGCAAGCTGTTCTTGCACAATTGGACACATTGCTCAATTTCTCCATGTCTTAAATTTCTCCTCTTAGAAAAAGGCATGTACCAACTCTGCAGCTAAATGTGTTAATGTCTGGCATGCCTGGCTGGAGCATATTATATTCACGTTGAAGCACCAGTGAGCCTGTGTAAGTACTTATGTATGCTCATTATAGCAGCTTCTTGTTATCAGTGTACCTGGGAAGCATAATTTCCCTTAGTTTTAGCTATGCTGTGCTACTTAGATTATGATGCAAACTTTTGCTTCCTTATAGATGGCCTTCTCTTCTTGTACAACTCCATCTCATTCTAGATACAAAAGTTTCTCATCTGCTCACCTACTCAAGTACTAGCCATCCCATCCTAATCCATCTTCTGATGAGATCAACTATTATCCTTCTGCATTTTGCTTAATTACTCATTTTCTTGTGTCTCTTCACTCTCCTTACACTAACACCGTACTTCAGTCATTTCCATCCAAATAAATAGGCAGAACAAAAAGCCCTCAAGTGGTCTGCTACCTTTGTTTCCCTTTGCCTTCAAATTAATACTTCATTTTCCTCTCTCCTTTTTATTTTTACCTTACCTAAAACATGCAGCTTATTTTTACTAGCTGGAGTTCTCCTTTGTACTTACATACTAGAGCTTCCTTCAACATACCTCCCTGCATCATGCCCTTTATTCTCACTTAATGATAATTGTGAAACTGAGATCCAGGCCTTTATCCTTATCCTTTTGAACTACAAAATTTAATTTTACTCCATGGCTCTAATCACCTTCCATCATATTGTTGTATTTTCCTCCTAACCTAGCCCCAAAGAATGAAATCCTTTTCCCGCTCACCCCCACCCCAGATTCTCAGAATGCTGTTGCTAATACCATCCTTCCAGTTATCACTCCGATTATGCTGCAGGTAACTGTGCTTCCTCCAGTAACTCTCCCTGCTTTATTACATTACTTTGTTTGTCTTCAAGGTCCTTGTCCATTCTATAATACCTTATTCATGACCAAGTTGCAGGTAGGTTTCTGTCTATGATCAATCAATAGTATCAGCTTCATGTTACACTTGCAAACAAATCTTTCCCTGCTTTCTGCTATGCTAGTTTTCATTCCCAAAAAGAGGTCTTCACAGAAATCTGTAAAATTACCTAACGGTCTTTCTTTAAATCCTCTTTACTGTGATGTCTGTATAACAGCTTGATAGGAGAATCCTAACTTCTGACTATAGTGCTAATATTATCCACATTATTTCCTTTTATTTTCCTATTTTCCTGCATTGCCTCCTGCCCTAAACTTGGATAGCAAGAGCTGTTTGGTACAGGGATATTTCTTGGGGTTTTTTTTCACTCTAAATTTACACAGTGCCCAACAAAACTTCTAATCCACGGTTTCAATTTCCAATATTTATTATAAATCAGTAATGACAAATAATTTTGTCTCATGCTTATGTTTATGTTGTGTTGAAGTTGATGGGATTGTAATCCTCTTCAAACAAGAGCATATGCAAGCTCGTTATGCAATTACTATAAAAGGAATTATTTGTTGAGCAGAACTGAACACAATCTAAATTCCCCACCAATTTTCAGATCAAAAAACCCCAAACCCCACAATCTTTTCTACTCATGGTCACCTAGCCTTTTATCTGTCCCTTGGTCAGAGACAAACCAATAACAGGCTTTGGAAGGTTTCATGACAAAATAACAAATAAGAAAAACTATAATGCTAAAGATAAATGTGGGAGGGAGGTAGAGAAAACTGTGCAGATAACATCAGCATTGCATTAGAAGTATGTTAATGTCTCCTGCTAACATTTCTTACATTGTAGTTTGCAACAAAGGATGCAGTTTACCATTTAGAAGATGGAAAAAAAAAAACCAACCTTGGCAAAAAGATTTGTTGCCTGTTGCAGTCAGAGTCCTAAGGATCCCTAAATTTCTCCACAGAATTTGGGTTTACTCTAAAACAGACAAACAAATAAATACATATATATATACATGTATGCATATAATAAGCCCTCAGGAGGATATTTTAAGAGTCTACCAAGACATAAATTTTTAGAAAACATATAAATATGTTTGGTAAGAATGTCAGGACAGCAGTCAAATTTTAAGGTACTTTCCAAATGTGACTCTAACATACATGAAGATGTAGGACTGTTTTCTAAGAAACAGATTGTAACAGTAGCCTAAAAGACAGAAACATCCATGCTCTTCTCACAGGGCTGGACTATTAAAAGCTGAACAAGGCAGATTACATAAATTTACATTTTAATACTGAACACATAAGCAGAAAAAAACAAAGGGGTTTTTTATAGGGCTTTAGGATGGTACCTGAAATAATAAAAAATACTGCCACAACTTTTTCACATTCCATTCAATTATGTTTCTATATTACCACACCTTTTACAAACAAAAGTTGTAGTCTTTCTGGCAGAGCTCATAAAACATGCTCAACAGATATTATACATCAATTTAGGCCAAGTTTCAGATCTTAAATTCTGGTCATTTAAGAACAGTTTCTGGTCATGTAGAAGATACACATTTTGCACTAATGTTTCCAGGAGTTGGATGATGAGACAAACTCAGACTTTGGCAAGAGTTTTGGCCCTTCTTCCTGTCCAGTTGATCTATGGAAAGATTTTAATGTTCTAGCTTCTAATCATTATCTCAGCCAAATGGCATTAGTTGCCAAGAATAAGTAAAGTCTATAAAAAGTAAAACTTTGGAAAAAAAAGAAAGGACTTCAAAGTTTGGGCTATTATAAAACTTGTAAGGCTGTTTATTTGGAAGCATATTAAGTTGCTAGGTGACATAATGGAGCACAAGTCCTTGAACCGCCAGCTCCGCTATATAATATGACCCATATTATTTTTTTAATTGGAAGAAAACTACAACAGTAAAGGCAGACGATTAGTTGTGATGTTGTAACTATTAATTCAGAATGCAATGGCTGACCTTTTTAAAACATGTATTTGCCAGATCCTGTAACTCATACAGTCACATAATTGTTTCAAGCCTATATGTTTCTTGTGTTCTGTGGTGCACTTTCTCAAATACCGGAGCTGAAGAAAGTTTGACACTTATCTCTGAGATTTAGCATAAATGCAAATGTTGAAAATTCTTCAAGTACAAGGTAATTTCCCAGGGAAGACAGAAAGAAGATGTTAAACACAGTAAATTCAAAGCAAACCAAAACTTCTCAGGTCTCCAGCATAACATGCAATCTCTAGACCAGTACATTGTCTGAAATGGTTAGCTGTCACCTTCAGGCTCCATTTTCCAAAACTTTCTTCAAAGCTCTAGGAAATACAAATGGTGAAAATAGTCCTTTTTGTTTGGTAATAACAGAAAGATGTCCTACAATTCCTGCATCTTTGTAATTGGCTCTTAACCTCTAATAACAGGCCTCTTCCAAATCCTAGGAAAATTCTAAAAGCCAATTTATTTCTTTAGCTAGGCCTCAACAGACGTTTTCTGTTAATCAGCAACTCTGTAATTGCAAATTAAAAGAAATTGCTTTTTGTTCATCATATTCCTCTTGTCTCTTTCTACCTTATTTTCTCTTAGAGGTTGGAAATCTGCTGTTCCCTTTCTTTTTTTTTTCTTTTCTTTTTTTTTTTTTTTAAGTGTGAAGATTCTTGCTTCTAGCAAGCACTGGACATAGTGTATAGACTCATCACAGTGGGGACTCTAACCAAATCCCTGTTCATAAGAAAATTAAGTTATATCATGGAATAGTGGAGAGATTGAGACAGTTGTCTTAATTTCTTGGCTAATGAAAGTTTTGTGTTATTTTTGGGTTTTTTGTTATTATTTTGTTACTTGTGTTATTTTTACAGCTTCGAACAAAAGAATTAGTTTCATTAATCTTTTAATTAGCTTTTAAATGTACAGAATAGTTTCTGTCCTCATATATACCTGTACATACTACTTTGATCATTTATATAACTTTTCTGGAAAAAGAACGCTAGTTTAGAGAAAATTTCCCTGGGCCTAATGCCTATGAAAATGTAGCAGTAATATTAATACCCACATTACTTCAGCAAATAAGATACTAGGAGATAGTAGGTATTACAAGATATTAGGAGATTAGGTATTTTAATAGGTCTCCATATGTCTTAATTCTTAAATGCATATCTCTCAGCAGTTGCAAAAATGTGAGCCTGCTACACTTTTATCTTCCAAAATGGCACAAATTTTCCCTTACTTGACACTTTTCAAATTCTATACAAAAATACTCACATATAAGGTAGTTATAACTCAAGGATACAAAAAGTAGAGGTTATCTAGCTTGAAATTTGAAGTATCTTTAAAGCTACGAAATCTGACCTTTTGTGTAACACACAACATAAAACTTTGTCCATTAGTTCCTAAAGCAAATCGATAATTTCTTATTGAACTACAATCTCTCTCAAGGACAAAATGAACTCTTTTGAAACCGCTTTGAATCCCATACAGTATTTATCAGCACTGCTTGCTCCTAAGCACAAAAGAAGCTGCATTCAACCTTCTGAAGTAAGTGCAGACAATACCTGACTTTGTTCTTAAGTTGCTGGTATGATTCAACCAAGTGAGGAAAAGTTTTGTCATTTCATTTCTTTCTTGACCACACTTGAGTGTATGGGTTTGCCTTAAAAGGAGGACATAAAATGCTCTACCAACTCTTAACCTTGAAGCATCTCAGCCTTCTGGTGAGCAGTAGTGCTACAGTTCTCTTTGAAGCAGCAAACAACTTTCTTTGCTGCCACTGCTACATTATTTTGAACTTTGCATTTAAACACCTCAGGAGTTCTACATGAAAATGGAAATCATGGTGGTGATATTTAGAAGAACCATGTTCAATTTCTTACTATCTTCTGTACTGGACAAGCTGAAGGACACTAGGAAAACTGACAGTCAGTAAAATGAGAAAGGTTGATTTCCTACAGATGAAATGAAGACCTAAATATGCACAATAAGATAAATGATCAAGCTGTGGAAGTTCTTTGACTTGGAGATTTTTATTGTATATTTTCTGGGAAATGTGCAACTGTTGACTGTTCTAATTAGGAGCAGTGCATGCCTTGTAGCTTTTCAAATTATGAAGTTGACTGAAGGTTCTCTACAGCCTAAAAATTACAACTGAGAGCATGTGGTTTTTTAACAAGCTTCACATTATCCATTGACAGTAACCTTATACAGAAGATAGATACACATCACACCCAGGCATGGAGATATTAGCATGGTTAAGATAACAAAATAAGGTGAAGTTGAGTTCCAGCAAGTGGCTTGGGGGAAGAGAAAATACTCACACTGCCTTTGCCTTCTCATTCCTAGTATGGTTCTAGAAAGATGTCTCAATGTTCTTAAAAAAGACTTTTTGGAATAGAGGTTGTTGATTTCACCTTCTGGGTCAAACCTCTGCTAACATAAATGATCATATAGTACTCTTTCAGAACTTTTATCATGTTTTCTCCAGTATCCAAAGGGACCAATCAAGCACCTAATGCTTTTAATTAATTTTCTTCTGATTTCTAAAGTGCATTTATTTGCATTAAATTATTTCCATTTTTATTTATGTCTATTTTAGAAGATTCCTTTGCTTCCCCATCAATTCCCAATAGTGTATTCATACACATGCAATCGCCTCTCATATTTAGCCTTTGCTAAATAAATCAAGTCCCACAGGTCTGTTCTCTTACAGCAAAATCTCCATCAGCCTAATCATTCTAGTAGCCCTTGTATTCAAAAACTAGAAGAAATAAAAAGAACTGACCATAAACACACACATTAAGTATGCTGAAGGTTTCACCAGGACCCTGTACAATAGTGTGAATACTTTGTTTCCTTTGTAGGATGCATTCCCAATTCATTGAAGAACGATAGCTGTCTTTTTTCATTGGCAGCTGACATCTGGACTTCCACAACCAGAAAATCTTCTGACATTTCTGGATTCCAGATTGTAACAAAATGTGTTGTCATTAGTCCTCAGTCCTACATACCTGCCCGATTTTGCAACTTATACTATATTTCATGGCTATACGTATCTATTCCTCTAATTCTCACAGTCATTTGTCTTCTCCTAGATATCTTGATCCCCTTCAGCACATATGACTCAGCTATGTTATCAGAGTTTAATTAATATACACTCCCATTTTTGGCACAAAGTTATTAATTAAAATATTACATAAGATCTGTCTCCTCACAAAAGTCTACTAATCATTTCCTTACAGCCCAAGAATATCCTTTTTCTTAACAAACTATAACAGAACAGCTTTAAATAGGTTCTCGCCCATCTTATAATTCTTCCACTGATCTCCAATCTTCTGCAGTCAACATACCACATACTGTACTCAAGAAGAAAAACTGGATAATTTTGACGCTCAAATCAATGATGCAGCTTTTGTTTTGCAGAAGGACCAGTAAGCCTCGAGCGTGCTAATTCTGAGGTGGGTGCCACTGGGCTAACAAGCTGTTCTTGAAGGCAATATATTGTGGAGCGCACCACAGAAGGTCTCTAGCATTTCTGCAAAGACAGCTGTGTAATAAAAGGGATATTTTAGAAGATAATTGTGAGGCCTTTCTGTTATCTTTGTTCTTCTCTTGCTGCGCAAGTGACCATTCTACAGGTGGCCCAGGATTCCTTCTCCCCTTTCAGAAATTCAGACTGTGCTTTTATGCTGGAAACAGCTTGAGTCTGAGATGGCTCATTGGCTTCTCTGTGCAGGCTGTATCATATTCAGACTAGTCCTATGCAAACCCAATTGCATGTCTCTCCACCGTGCTATTGGTTCAGAGTTTATAGCTCAGACTTCATGTCAAAGAAGGGCATCTAAACCCTTTGCAGATCAAACTTTGTCCCAAAAGCAATATAGTCTCATTCACCCAACTCCATATTCCAGCTGCTGAACACCAGCAGATGCAAAATGGCTTTCCACACAGTTAATTGCAGAGTTTCAATGTCCACTGCCCCAATTCACAATCCAGTTAAACTGCTAAATAACACAGTCGACTATGATATTTGCTGTTTTCCAAGAATACTGTAGTCTCCTGCATCTGTTTCAATACAAAACCAAACAAACCAACAAACAAACACAGCTCCTGGACCTTCAGTTAAACATCCCAGTTCTTTCAGAATTCTGAGACTGAAATTATCTACTCTTCCCTCCCAAATCGCCGTCTCCCAGTCCAAATTCATTGAACTCTGTGGGTTCTGCTTCCCTCTTGGCTGCAGTTATTTCCCTCTCACACTTCCTTCCTGTTAGTCACTTATGCCTTTAACATCACCTTCAGCATCCCCATCCCTACTGAGAAGGGAAAAAATTTTTTTGTAGTTTTGGAGCAATGCTAAGATGATACTCAGTATTTATTCCATTATCCCATTCCAATGTCCTGTTTTTCCTTCACGCTCTATTTAATCACCAAGTAATATTTTCCATTTGTTTTCATTTTTACCCTTTTGACTTTTGCACTCGATTTTAGTTGGTGATTAGTCCATTTCCATTTCATTCCCTGAAGGCTCACTACTTATGCCTCATATGCTTTCTGAGACAAGTTATTTGTTCATTTGGGACAGGAAACCTTTCCCCTACTATTTTTCTTATTTGGAATAAAAGTTCAACATACTTTTACATATCTGAGTCAAAAAAAATTCTATCCTCCTCTGTAATCAAGTCCCTGATTCTCCACTTAAACTAGTGGACTTGTTGTAATCACTGTGAACTGATCTTTACCACTATGTCTCACCAAAACCAAGGCCAAAATACTATCATGTTGTTTGTGCGACTCTTTGGTAACCACTTCACAGAATTAAGGGGTCCTACTATTACTTCTGTATAAGTTTAGCTCTTGTAACAAGACAACACCCGCTATTTCCCACTAGCAGCTTTTTCAGAACCTTTTTTATATTAGAATTAAAAAAATTGTTGTCTTCATTGCATGTAATCCAGGTATTTTCGCCCAATTTCCGTTCCAGATCTTTCAATTGGTTAACAACAAACACTCCTCTTGAACCAAGTGGCTTTACATGGGTGGTTTCAGGCAGAGGACGGCCTTGTGGATGCGCAGGTAACACACAACCCCACAGATCTGGCAGGGAATTTGTGGTGTGTTAATGGAGCGATCCACACTCGATATAGCACCACACCTCTCGGTCGGGCAGCGTTTACAAGCTCCCTTTTCTCACAGCCATGACACTTTGGCTTCGGGGAATACAGCTAGCGGTGAATTACCATTAACGGCCACAAAGGCAGTCACCCAGCTGTGGCGGCAGTGGCAGCCACCCCTCGCAGACAGAGCCCGGTTGCTTGCTTGCACCCTCCTCCTCCTCCTCCTTCTTCTTCTTCTTCTTCTTCTTCTTCTTTTAATTCTGCTTCTCCTCCTCCTCCTCCCCCTCGCCTCGCCAGGGCGCAACCAGGCGTCCCGCCAAAGCCACCCGGGGGGCGTGAGGTGACTCGGCGGGAGCCAGACCCACCTCACGAGGGTCCCGCGGCAGCCGCCACTCCCCGCGGTGCACGCTGGGTAGCGTGCCGCGGTTACCGTTGCTAGGCGGGCGGCGCCGCTGGCTGCCCCGCGCTCAGCCGGCAGCGATGGTGAAGGAAACCATCCGGGTGTACGCGCGGGTGAAGCCGCTGGGCAGGCGGCAGCAGGCGGGGGTAGGACGGGAAGGCGGCAGCTGGCTGCCGGGGGGTGGAGTGGGGCGGCTGGGGCGAGCCGAAGGGCGTCCCGTGGGCCTGCGTGCGGCGGGGTCGCCTGAAGGCAAAAGGGAGCGGGCAGTGAGCGTCTGTCCCCGCCGCCACAAGAGGCCCTGCCGGCTTATGAGAGCTGAGGGGTTTGGTTTGTACGTGGTTGGGTGCGGAGGGGAAAGCTACAGCCCTGCACTGTTCTCCGAAGCCTTAAGAAGTTAATAAAATGACGAAGTACAGGAGCTTAGACTGGAACTATTGGGGGAGGGGGCGAGGAACTTGTTTCCTGCCTAGTTGTTAGAGGAAGGCTCCACAGAAAAAGCATTTGATGCTGGTCACTGGGTTTATGCAGTGCAACACTGTTCTGAACGTTGGTGGGGAACGTGTAACTCCCAGTATTTAGCTGTCCTGGCAAGGGATAATAAAGATAATGAAAGCGTTCCTCGGAAATCATGCATTTAGGTCTCTTCATTGTCTTGTTGTTGTAAACCAGCTCTACACATTCTGTCATAGTCTTTCCTAATACATTCTTCCAGGTTTTTTGGAGGGGGTTGCAACGGGGGCTATGCTTTGTTTTTTATAACAGCTCAGATATTAAAGAGGTTTAGTAAGCAAATTATATCAAAGAGGGTATGTTTCTGTTTCAAATCTTATTGTAGTGTTTACATGGTAACAAACAGGATAGTGTTAGTATGTGCTTGTTTTGTTGTATAATAGCTGAAGGAGGATCTGCTCATGTATTAAGGGCTTTTGAAGTAGGCAGAACTATTCTAGTTTGCTATGTTGTTTTGACATACTGATTAGCCATGGTATACAATGCAATTCTGAAATTTGTGTGAAGTTTTTCTTCAGGCAGTTACAGGTGCTAAGCTTACGTAAGTGTTATACCTAAGGGCTATGCTGTTCTACAGGTAAAATTATTGTGTTAATTCATATCCATGCTTATTAGATTTATTCAGTCGATGATGATGAGAGATCTCTGTCCAGTCTGGAGATTATCGTGCCACGTGATTTAGCAGATGGGTTCGTCAATAATAAACGAGAGAGCTACAAGTTCAAGTAAGTAAAAGCCTTAGCTTTGTGTCTTTTGCCTTTAGTGATGGATATCACCGTGTAGTGATACAGATCTATAGAATCTGGAAAAGCCTATTCTTAAAATCAAGCTTTGGTATAGATAGGTTTATTTTTATACAACTCCATTACCAAGAGGAATACTCCAGCATAGTATGGTCTGCCCTTGAACGAGTGTGATAGCATTTGATAAAGTTGTGGGGGTTTTTCTATCCATTGCAAGTCATTATACATTTCTAAGTCTCATCTCAAAGACTGCATCTTCATTTATCAGTTCTTCCATTTTTACAGCTTGTTTTGCATTTGAGTATGAAAATTGAATGCAGGACTGTGTGTTCTCTTGTGATCTAATGAGTTGGCATAGGCTGGCTAAAGATGTCTTGATGTAAAACAGTCTGTTTAGAAACTGTGTTTCAGACATAACCAAAACACGGTAAAGAAAAACAGAGATTGTTGAAAGAAACAAAACCAGGGTTGTAGAATGTAAATAGTTTTTAGAAATTAAAAATTAATACCAGCAATATCAATCAAATATTTTTATCTTTTCAACAGAAAACTCGGAGGCAACATTTTAAAATTCTGATGACAAAGAAAGCTAGATGTATAACCACCTCTAATGACTAGGATGAGATTGTCATTTTCCAAGTTTAATAATCCTTATTTTGTATAATACTAAATCAAATAAATTTGCTGCTCTATGCTATTAAAAAAGAGAGCCCCAGATAAACATCTGCAGCTCAGATTGATGTCATTTTACATCAGGTAAGGAAATCTTCTGCTTGGGAAGAGAGGAGCTGCCCTCTCCAACTAGATTAATATGCAAAACTAGCTTAGGTTGCAGATGCCCAAGCCAGCTGTAATGAATGCTGACATTTTTTTCTGACTTTATAATTTGTTAAAAAGTCTGTAGAGATGGATTTTGAGAAACATTATGTCTTATTATTCTTAAGCGAATGCAAAAATAATGCTAAGGAGCAAGTTGTCTATCCTGCTCGCCTCAAACATTATTCTCCTTTGTTCTTACTTTCTTGTATGGGAATCAAACACAATTGTTTGAATGACTTGACTGATTAAGCGTTAACAGGATAGAATATATGCCTTTATACTTTGTGTATTGCAGTTGTCTGTGATGTTGTATACACCACATAATCCCTTGCAGTCCATGGTGCCTTTTTATATACCTGGTGTCTGTAGTGCCTTTCTATATACCCTGTGAAGTTCTATGTGAGTATACAGTTCCAGATATGAGGGACAACAGAGCAGGGCACAAGCAGCCCAGGAGGTTTCTGGAGTGTATTAATGACAACTTCCTAACATATGGTTAAAGAGCTGATGAGGGGAGAAGCTCTGCTGCACCTCATATTTGCAAACATGGAAGAACTGATCAGGGATGTGAAACCTGGGAGTAGTCTTGGCTGCAGTGGCCATGAGATACTGAAGTTCAGCATCCTGAGAGAAGGAAGCAAGGCAAAAAGCAGGTTCACAACCCTGGACTTAGGAGAGCAGACTTTGGCCTATTCAGGGACCTGCTTGGAAGAATCCCATGAGACACAGACCTGGACAGAAGTCCAGGAGAGCTGGCTAATTTTCAAGGATCACCACCTCCAAGCTCAAGAACAGTCCATCCTGATGAGCAGGAAATCATGAAAAAGCAGCAGGAGGCCTGTGTGGATAAGCAAGCAGCTCCTGACTAAACGCAAACATAAAAAGGAAGGTGGGAGCAGGGTCAGGTGACCCAGGAAGACTCTGAGGAATGGGATCAGGGAAGTGCAGTGAGGAGTGTGGAAAATGAGCTGAGCTGCTGGGCTCAGAGGGTTGTTATCAGGGGTACAAAGTCCAGCTGGAGGACAGTCACTAGTAGTGTAATCAACACTGCGATCCAATACTGTTTAGCACTAATGACCTGGGTGCTGGGACTGAGTGAAGCTTCAGCAAGTTCACAGACAATATGAAACTGGGAGGGATGGCTGATGCACCAGCTAGTTGTGCTGCTGTTCAGAGGGACCTCAAGAAACTGGAGCAATGGGACAATAGCAATCTTACGAAGTTCAACAAAGTGAAATGCCGAGTCCTGCTCCTGGTGAGGAATAACCAGGACAGGCTCGGGGTTGACCTGGAGTCCTGGTAGACAAAAAGTTGAAGGTGAGTCAGCAATACACCATTTGCAGCAAAGAAAGCCAACAGCCTCTGGGCTGCATTAGATTAGGCAGAGTGTTGCCAGCAGGTAAAGGGAGTTGATCCTTCCCTTCTGGTCACCACCAGTGAGATGACATCTGGAGTTCTGTGTCCAGTTCTGGGCTCCAGCAAAGGGATGCAACAATGATTAAGGGACTGGAGCATCTGACATATGAGGAGAGGCTGAGTGACCTGGGACTGTTAATCCTGGAGAAGGGAAGGCTCCAGGGGATCTTATCAATGTGTATAAACACCTGATGGGGAGCGAGGGAATAAAGAAGATGGAGCCAGATGCTTCTCAGTGGTGCTCAGTGACAGGACAAGAGTTAATGGGCACAAATTGGAATACAGGAAATATCAAAAAAACTTTTTTACTGTAGGGTGATCAAGTACTGGAACAGGTTGCCCAGAGAGGTTATGGAGCCTCTATGCATGGAGATACTCAAAACCTGACTGTACAGACCCCTGCTCTAGCTGACCCTCCTTTGAGCAGGGGGATTGGAGCAGATGGTCATTTCCAACCTGAAGTATTCTCTGATTCTCTGTAAAACAAATGCAGATATTTTATATAGGAAGTGACAAAACTTAGATTGAATTAAATATCTCCTTGTGATTTACAGGAACTGTGCAGCAGAATGAAGGAAGCAGTTACAAAAAAATGTGAGCCTGGCTATACTGGTGGGATGCTGTATTTGGTTATAGTGTAATCTATTTATCCAGGTTTCAGTGTGGTGCCAGTTACAAACACTGATTCTCTTGATAGATTTAAAATACGGTTTATTTTTTTCTAAGCCACATCATTTTATCAGAGGATTTTATTGTACACATCTTGTCAAAGCAGCACTGTGTACAGCCTATTTATGTACAATAGCACAACAGCACGCTGTAGTTAAGACTACAGGGAAAACATTGTGCTAAGTTATGTAAGCCTTATGATGTAAACATTGACTATTACAAACACAAACAAAAATGTATGAATCAAGTAGTGTTTTAAGATTCTGAGCAATTATTATTTGCTTAATATTTTCAGATTTCAGAAAATTTTTGATCAAGAGGCAAAACAAGATGTGGTTTTTGACAGCATTGCCAAACCAGTAGCAGAATGGTACGTTGTTGATCTTGCGAGTAATCGGGGTAACACAGCATCAAAAATAGCTTTCATTGTATTACTTGGAGGAGAGCTGGCAATTGTTAGTCTCGCTGTTGTAAAAGTGGATTGATGTTTTAATTTTCTAAATACTGACATGTCCGAACCTAGGAGATATGCAACAATCCCCTGAGAATTTTATGTATGGTAAGGTTCCATTATTAACTCCTAAAATAGCACTGCTACTGTTGCCCCATTTTTTGCATAGGCATAGAAATCCATGTCTAATTAGTTTTCTGTCTATAATATAAGCTCACCTCATTTCATTAGAAAAGTATTCCCTATATAGTTCAATGAAGGGGTAAACCTAACGAAAATCTTATCCCCCTGTTTAGTTTTCATTAAGTTAGGGACACGCATGAATTAAGACCTGTGGAGATATTCTCAAATTTTGCTCTTGTTATTTTTGTCTCAATGTGTAGGGCAGTGATTTTGGCACTGTTTTTGTTTTTCTCCTCCATATAATAATCAAACAATGCTCATATTTTAGAGTTTGCAAAGGCAAGCATTTGAGACTGATGTAGAAGTCCCCTTTATTCATTGCGTGGATTGAATGCCACTCTGAACCTGGTGGATTTTCCAATATGCTGTTCTCTTTGCTCAGCTTATGCCCACGTTGCTGAAGTAAGTTAGTACTGGTTTTAGTGGGGTAGAAAATCCCACACTGGAGGAAGCAGAATTTCTGCATAGTGTTTGTTTATCAAACTTACTGCTCAGAATCCAAACTTGCAGTGAGTTGGACAGTATTACTTTAGTTACCAACTTTTTTCATTCATTGTCTGACCCATTCATTGATTTAAGCTATGATTCTGCAAGTTACTCTTCAGCCTATTGCACTGCCACATGTTTTGCACTCTAGGAAAACAGACATCCTCAGTTGGACACTCAGTCTTTCTCAAATTGTTACTTGGAAGTAAAAATATACCTAGCTCTTTACAATTTCGTTTTCTCGATTTTCCCCTCTATTTTCTTCTTAAAAGTCCCACATAAAGCAGGAGCGTAATTGACTGTGAAAATGAAGAGCCAGTGAAATTGAAACTTCACTAGAATAAGTTAAATATGCTTTAAAAAAAATTTGTTACATTCTTTTTTCACCCAAAAGGGATTTCTTTGCTTATCTGACTTTATAATATATAGCTTCCTGTTAACTCATTTACTTAACTTTAAATATTTCTGAGTTTACTGGTGACTGCAGACAAAACCTTCTGTATCTTATTTGACTGTGCTTGGAAAGAGCAGGGTTAAAACTCTCGTTGTTACATCCTATGGATTGAATTACCCTCAACAAAAACTCAGAGTAGCAAAGCTAACTAGCAACAGACTGACTGATTTTTTTTTTTTTTTTCCTTTGGAGTGTTTTACTAGAATATGGAAAGGTTTTCCAGTTGAATAAATCACCTATACAGTACTCTAATAAACAGGAAGTGGTATTGTTTTCCCTTGTTTCAGTGTTGGCTGATACAAGATTTTTATACATTGATTTGCTCCATTATGTAGTGTTTAGTTTTGATTTTTAGATATTTTTACAAGCTATTAAAATGCTATTAAAATCAGTGGTGTTTAGGCATACAATTATCTCCGAATAGCTGAGCCTTCAACACTAAAATTGATTTATAAAATCATTCTTAACTGAGTCAAGACTATTTTCATTCTGAGTGTTATAACATGTTAAAGCTTGTATTCTAATTGATGTTTTTATTGTTACTGATAATATTGAAGGATAATTTTGCTTGTGTTTTTATGGTAGAGTAGGCAATACCTGAAGTATGTTCATGTTTCTCATCCTCTTCCTTCGTTTTTACCTTTTCTTGGGCAAAAATACGTATTTCAAAATGTCTTCATAGTCACGAGGCTCCTTAGTTAATGGAATCCTTAACTGTGCCTGAAATTTTTTTCACCCTATAGTTAATGACTCAATTTTTCTTTCCATTGTGGGACAGTAAGAATTGCCCTGTTGCTCTGAAAGACCAGTCTTTCATAGCAAAATGTTCTTCACTATTTGTTTCTTTCTAAGTCAACGTTATCTTGAAGGGAAAAACTGTTGAAAATGCACTCATTTCTATTGGAGTCACTTTACTAAGGGAACAGTTTTTGTCTATTGCTAGGGAAAAGAAAGTAGCAGGAAAGTATCAACGAAATAGTTCAGTAACATTTTGAGGCTCTTTGCCATGCATATTTACAGTCATGAGAAAATTCAGTTAGACTTGAATACTCAGAAAAAAAATCTTGGGCATTGTTTAAACTAAAAACAGCAATGCAGTGTTCAGGATTCTAAAATCTTTCTAGTTTGTGCTTGGATGGATGGAAGTTGGATGCAACTTTCTTTTTTCTTTTTTTTTTCTTTTTAAGTGTGCTTTCTTTGATGTTGGGCCACTACTTTCTCTCTTTAAGGCCAGTGTGTAACTGGCCATTTCGCCTGTGGTTTCAGAGGCACCAGACATTAGTTCATTTAACTTGCTTCTTCAGTCAAAAGTGCCAGCCTCTGCAAACCATTATAACCATGTGATTTGCTTGTTTTTTTTTTTTATTGTTGCTTTGTTAATGCTTAAGTCCTCCCTTACTTGATTTCTTTTTATTATTAATTTGTGCTTTTCCCTTTTCCTTTTAATTTTAATTATATATTCCTGATTATTTTTTTTGGGGGGGGGCAGAGACAGCTTGATCTTTAAGAAGCAGCACTAACTCTATTACTCTATCAAAAAATAGAGAAATAAATAACATCCTTCTTTTACAGTTTGCTAACAATTAAGCATTGCTTTGGGCTAACAACAGAACAAGGTTACTCTTATAATGCTTCAAATATTAGTGTTATGATGATGAATGCAATCAGAAATTAGGTAGAAAATCTTAGTACTTTGGAATTAGTTTCGTTTTCAGTTCTAGTATGGCCAGTGTTTTGTCTTGATTTATTAAAGAATAACATTGAAAATATTTTCTTTTCAGATGTATCATGCAAATAAGAAACAGCTCAGCTGTTTATAAACCTAATGGCAATCACCTATGTTTTTTTGAAAGATCTGATAGCCTCCAGGATAATACTCCCACTACCATTTTAGTTTCTTTTGGTGTGCTGTGTTTATCCTAAGAATTAGCATCTGTAATATACAAACTACTTCCCTTTACTCTTTTCTGTTTTTTTTCTGCTGCTTATTCTTACGGAAAATACAGTCAAAATATTTTGCAGAACAGCATCATTATAACGTTGACTGTATTTTGTAATGTCTCTCTTTCCAGTTTTAGAAAATATTTCACCAGTAACTGAAAATACTTGGAAAACATATTTACATCATTAGATTGCCTTGTAATACAAAGCCACAGGCTGTAGACTAAACATCCTAAGAGGATATTTCTAGCTTTTCTGAATATACTCATAGAAATCCAGTGACCATCGTTTGCTTTTCTGCTGCTATTTTTTTTTCTTCCTGTTTAAGTCTGTGAATAAGATGATATAATAGAAGTATTTGGACCTGCTGTTTTGTGGTTTGTTTGGGTTTTGGGTTTTTTTTCTCTCTCACTAACAACTCAGGGATTTGTCTTTTACTATGTATTCAAGGAAAATAAAATATCTACAAGTTTCTTCAAACTAATGAAATTTCATTAGTTTGTAAAGGGATGCTAATTTTCTCTTAGATTGCTCTCCTTTTGACCATCTAAGCTAGAGTAATGCTGAATGTGCTTTACTTTCACTGGCTTCGATAGGATTGTGGATTAATAATTGCTCTGAAATCTGAATCATTAGACAAGAAATTGCTTGAAACATGAAAACTGACTTAGTTTACAAGGCTGTGTAATAAAGAAATTGTTTATTACAAAAAAAAGGTTCCAAATAAATTATGACCTCTGTTTTCAAACATCATAGAGTAAAAGAAATTGAGATATTCTTAAAAACTTTATATTCTTATTTCTGAATTTTTTATGGTTCTTCATTACTTTTAAATCTCATTATTAGGAACAGATAAAAGTCATAACTTTATATCTTTTTACAGCAAAAGGAATGTTTCTTTTTTATTTTGATGGAATCCCTTATCATATACAATACGTTAGTATAATTTTCTCCTAACAAGACGAATGTGGAATTAGTGGGGCTATTCCTTTGATAGTACTTAATCTGCAGACTTTGTCATGCTTTGAAATGTGATGCAATTTGTATTTTCCTTGTGATGTTGACCTTAAATTGTGAAAAAATAAAAATCCACATATCTGAAATCTTACAACAATTTGATTTTACATAGGAAAATACGTAGCTCTTTTAGCTTTGTCATGGGTCTTTCAGAACCTCCTTAATTTCAATTCTTGTATGAAGTTATTATGCAAACTTTGGCTTCATGCAAATGTTTGGCTTTTGGGGAAAAGATCTTTATTGTGCAACTGGAATTCCAAATTGTTTTTTTAGTTCACTTTATTTTTGTATAATTTGAAATACAAGGTCTTTTTTTTGAGTATTTAACAGTATAATTAAACATGTGCATCATGTTAGATGTGTAAAATAGTTTTAATAACATTAGTTGTAAGAGTACAAACTGCCTTCACGAAAATTTCAAACTACAACAGCAGAAAATATATGTGACAGGAGAACAGAAAAGTAAAAGTCAGTCATGATTATTTATTCGTTATGTAATAGCCAGAACCCTCCATTAAATTGGTTATTTGTTGTTTTGCATGTCAAAAAACTTAAGACCTATTTTCCACTCTAAAGAAATTACACCTCAAAAGAAGTGTATAGAACTCATCCTTTTGTGGGGTCAAATAAAGCAGCTTTTTTAATGAGGTGACCTGGAACAGGTACAGGTTCCTTACCTGTATCTCTCTGCTTCAGTGAGTAAATAATCTGAATTAAGTTCCTTAAAAGGTGCACTAAACTATCATTCTTATTTGGACTCATGCCAAAAATCTTACTTATGTCTATGTATCTTCCTATACATGTGTCGCGTATAGGAAGCTGTTTCTCCACCCTTTTTATCCACATTCCCTTCCCTTCTGCCCCTCCTTTCTTTTTAGGCTTGTTTAGTGGAACTGCTACATGTTGCCTCTGTATTTGTAGATGCTGTTGGCTGGTACAGCAGGTTGCTGCATGCCCTAATAGCAAGGATTGTTTCCAACACCGTGAGCTCAATGAAGACTTGTACAGTTTTGGTACTGCAATGTCAATATAAATGTCAACTCACTGAAGCTGTAATACACAAGGATTGAATGATTAAAATGTTGTAAGACCTTTGTGATACAAATCAATTACTTGTTTTTCATAGTCCTGGCAAAGTGACTCCCCAACCAGCTTAAAATCTCTTGGTATTATCAGCGTAATATAATATTTGCTACCATGATCAAAGCTGGCCTTTTTATGAAGACTTGTTAAATCTTCATGCTAATATGATTAAAATGAAGAATGTCTAGTAAAACAGCTATGCTCTAGTAGTGGAGGGGTTTTTTTCTGGAATTTTGTTAAGGTGTAAGCATCAGACCTGTAAGCATGTGGATATTCTAGAAAATAGTCCTTGTTAACTAATTAAATGATAAGCTTACATAAACAATTATCCCTTCTCATCTGGATACGTTTGTGACACAGTATGGGAAGTAGTGGCTTGGCTCACCTGCAGACAACCTTGCATCACAGCTGTATGATTGCTAATGTGGGTGATTTAGGTACAAAAGGCCTGTAGAATCTATATACAGTAAAGGACACATTTTTTTGGATGTCAGGTTGAAACAAATGTAGCTTAAAATTTCTCCTAAATTGAGAAATTGGAGCAGTAATGCTAGCAGTTCTTCCTGAAAGTGTGTACAATTATGAGGCAATAAAAAGTGAAAAGCTTTGTTAGTGATTAATCTCAAATGATTATTAGTTGCTTATGTTTATTTTGACTTAAATTGCACAGTTTAGAATTGTTCAAGAAGGCTGCTTATTATAGGTTACAGTTTGATAGCTTTGATTCAGATTATCATTGTGTCACTTATTTTCTGCAGTGCTTATGGTGGAATTCTAAATATATTTAGATATTTTAGTTAAAATAAGAAATTATATTACACCTTATTTTTTTTTAGGAAAGCCCTTTTGAATTTTCTAAGGAAACTTGCTTGCACTAAGCTCTCAAAAACACAGTTACATGCACATTTGGAAATCGGTGTTGTTTTTGAAAGATGAGGCATTCATTACCAAATCAGATTTGTTCCATAAATCTGGCAAAGGCATAAAGAAAAAAATGTCATACTGAGATACTTTTATATATTTTAATTAAAAAAAACTTTAATCTGAGCTCCAAGTGATAGAAGATACCTAAATACTGAGTCTCTGTAAAGAAAAATCCTCCCTGAATACTTGTTTTCCAGATCCTGCAAATTAAGTTCTTCCTTCTTTTTATCTTAAATATGATGTCTGGGGGCTGTTTTTCCCAGGACTGTGTTGAATTTTTTTTTTTTTTTAAATAAGTGAAATTTAGTGAATTTCTGATATAGAAAGAATCACAGAATCACAAAGGTTGGAAAAGACCTGTAAGAATATCAAGTCCAACCATCAACCAACAAACACCACCATGCCCATTAAACCATGTCCCACAATGCCTCGTCCACACATTCCTTGAACACCTCCAGGGATGGTGACTCCATCACCTCTCAGGACAGCCTGTTCCAATGTTTGACCACTCTCTCAGTAAAGAACTTTTTCCTAATATCCAGCCTGAACCTCCCCTGGTGCAACTTGAGGCAGTTTCCTCTTGTCCTATCGCTTGTCACTTGGGAGAAGAGGCCAACACCCATCTCTCTGCAACCTCCTTTCAGGTAATTGTAGAGAGCGATGAGGTCTCCCCTCAGCCTCCTCTTCTCCAGACTGAACAACCCCAGTTTCCTCAGCCGCTCCTCATAAGCCTTGTGCTCCAGACCCCTCACCAGCTTTGTCGCCCTTCTCTGGACACGCTCCAGCACCTCAATGTCCTTCTTGTAGTGAGGGATCCAAAACTGAACACAGTATTTGAGGTGCAGCCTCACCGGTGCCGAGTACAGGGGCACGATCACTTCCCTGGTCCTGACCACACTATTTCTGATACAGGCCAGGATGCCGTTGGCCTTCTTGGCCCCCTGGGCACACTGCTGGCTCAGATTCAGCCGGCTGTCAATCAACACCTCTAGGTCCTTTTCTGCAAGGCAGCTTTCCAGCCACTCGTCCCCAAGCCTGTAGGATTACATGGGGTTGTTGTGACCGAAGTACAGGACCCGGCACTTGGCCTTGTTGAACCTCATCCAATTGGCCTGGGCCCATCGATCCAGCCTGTCCAGATCCCTCTGCAGAGCCTTCCTACCCTCGAGCAGATCAACACTCCCACCCAACTTGGTGTTGTCTGCAAACTTACTGAGGGAGCACTCAATCCCCTCATCCAGATCATCTATAAAGATATTAAACAAGACCTGTTCCAAAACTGAGCCCTGGGGGACTCCGCTTGTGACTGGCCGCCAACTGGATTTCACTCCATTCACCACGAAAGGAAAGTGATGGACACTGGTAAAATATTTCAGGACAGCAAGAACTGAAATGAGGAGAGGGCTGACAGTATCCCAAGACCAAAGATATTGGTGTCTTCTGCTTTTTTCATTAGTCTAGTATTTTAATAGTTATTGAGTATTTGTTCCAACCACATGCCTTTATGTTACCAGTCATTTAAAATTAAGATATCAAAACTCAGGTTAAAATAATAATATGAAGCTAATAAAATCAAAGTAATTAATTTTTAAAGATGAAATTTGTTCCCAGGAATTTCTCTTATCTACAAATAAACACTCACAGATTTAGTCCTTACTTAATAAGGCCTTTTTTTTCCATTTAAATATTTAGACATATTTTATTTATTTACATTATAAACTTAGTAAAAACTTTTCACTTTGAACTTTTTCATTTTAAAACAAAACAATAATAAAAATTACAGATGGCTTAAGTGCATCTACTTAAATGGTCTTTTTAATCCTTTTGAAGACTGAGAAGTATGTCTTGCAATAGGAATTAAGTGTCAGAGCAAGCAAATCTTTTTGCTTAGACTTCATATTTATCATTGCTGTGATGGCTTTTGGTGTTGTGGATAGGTTTCATTTGCCAGCTGCTGAGACAAGATTTCCACATTTGTCTGTAATACCTGTCAATATCAAAAACTTGAGAATAAGGTTGTTACTATTTCTTTGTCTTTTTCATAATGGAGTTTGGAGTAACACAAAAGGAGTCAGAGCACTGACTTCCCTGTGGAAGACTGTCATATTGGTGGTTATAACACTGATGCATTGAGACTAGTCTGAAATAGGGCAGAGTTTTTAGCAGTTTCTAGCACATTTTCAGGGACTGATAAGGACTGTTTAGTTTTTCCTTATTCTGCTGATGATTCTATATGAATTATGCCTACTGCTAACAAATTAGAATAATTATGCCAGAAGGTATCTATCTCTGTACGTAATCTGGTCCAACCTCCTGACCAAAGCAGGTCTTGCTTCAAGGTTAGATCAGGTTACTCAAGCCCTTGTCCAGTAGAGCTTTGAAAATGTCCAAAGGTGGGGATCCCACAACCCATCTAGACACCTGTTCCAAGGCTTAACTACTCTCAGTGTGAAGAACATTTTCCTTATACCCACTTAGAATTTCCCCTCTTGAAACTTGTGACCACTGCCTCTTGTCCTACCACTGTGTAAGCCTCTGAGAAGAATCTGACTCCACCTCTGTAATGATCCGTTGCATAATGGAGGTTGGTAATAAGGTATATGTATAGATTTCTCTTCTCCGAGTTGATAGACAACAGCTCCCCTTGTGTGTGATGTGCTCCTGCCTGAACTAACTTGGTTCTGTCAGGCTCACTTCAGTTTCTTTATAGCACCCTTCTTCTACTGGGGAGTCCAAAACTGGACACAGAACTCAAGAGGGAGAATTTGATTTATTTTTTTTCAAATTTTGATGGTAACTGTTCTTTTGATTCAGCAAAACCAGTGTAGTAGCAGAGGAAGCAGAGTTCTTTGTTATACTTAGGCGCAAGCCTGCCTGAAGTCTCATTAACAATGAGCGCAGAAACAAATTAAAAGTTCTGTGTCCATAAACTTTAAATAGAACAAATAATCTTCGCTGGAAATTAAAACAAAATGTAGTCAGAAAAGCCAACCACAATAAAACAACCCCAGTCTGCTTTCAACCTCCGTCTCCTGTCACTGGGTTTTATACCACTATTTATATTGTCTCAGATACTGAAGGACAAAGTACTGGGTGATATTTTAAACTGTAGTAACTACCCATAAATTGTCTAGCTCTCACTTGAGGAATTTCTCACTTGAGGAATGTTAAGCAGTTGTAAACATAACATATCTATCAATTTAAGTGAAATTGCTTCCATGAGTTAGACTTCTGTATCACACCCTTCATTTAGGAATTAGACATCTTTGAGGCATGAGGCAAGTCAGTTGGGTGACTGAAAATGCCAGTACACAACTCCGTAACAGCTGTTTATTTAAATAAGGATCTAAAATAAAATACCGTAGTGTGTTTAAGCATTTACACCATCAAAAAATCTGCATCAAATTGTCTCATGCTTTGGATCACACCTAAAACTCAGTGAGATTATTGGAAAGGTGGTGGTTGACTTGAATGAGCTTTGGATCATGGGCTTGCTTAATGATACTTTGCAGGTGGAGAACTCTTTCTCAGCATGTTTTCTAAACCCCTGCTCTCAATATTCTGGTTAGAAAAATACTGAAAGTATTGTAATTTCTGTCTCAAAGATTGTCATTGTGAGAGATTTCTTCGTAGTCTGTTTCATAGCTTGGAGGTAAAACTTGAAAATTTTTGGTTTGTGCCATCTCATCACGCTAAATTATGTTGCTGTCACAATATATGGTTAGGTTTATATAGCAGTATGATGAAAATAATCTCCTTAGTCAGTTGGGTACACAAATTATCTCATTTGGAAAAGATGTGCTTTCAATTGTACGCAATATAGAGGACATATTCAATGCTTTCTTTGTGTTTAAAAAATGTTGCTGCTTAGCTTTGTAAGGTCAAGCACAAAGCTGTTGTATTTCTAAAAACCAGCAATATTTTTTCAGTGCTTAATCAGAAAAGATGCACTCAGTTCTTTGAGTAAAATGTAAGAACAGATCTAACCTTTTTCTGTGTTAAAATCATCTTCAAGTGGGCATATAATTAGATTAGAAATTATACTGCAGAATAAAAGGATAAAGAAGATTTAGGACTGTAATAAAAAAATACTTATTCATAGATTAGGAGTTGTTTGCCTGCAATTAATGTTATTATTTCATTAAAATTGATATTAGCTCATGTTACTGTTTTCTTGTTGGTTTATGACTATTTCCTTTTTTTTGGTGTGGTGTGGTTTGGGTTTTTTTCCCCCTCTGTCTTATTCTGATTTCCACCAAGGGAAACATTTGTTGTTTAATTTTAGGTTGTCTAACAATACCAACTTTACTAAATAGAGCTGCTTATTACATAAATACTTGTTGATGAATTCAGAATACTTAGCAGGTAATCATGATGTTTCCTCACCAATATTTTGCTTTAAATTAACTTTTCTTACAGTGATTAAAAACAAGACTAAAATTTATCATCCAACACACCTTTACATACAGCACACATGTAGATATATTGTCACAGACATACATGTTTCAGTTTCAAATTACTATATCCAGCAAACATTACAATTTTTTCATTGTATACAGCTTTGTGATATGTGACTCTTCATATGGTTTGACCAGATGTACTTTCACTGAAACACAAAAATACATATGCAATTTTAAAATACATATTTTCCATCTGTCACTGTACTGACACAATTATTAATTATGCTACAAAATCTGGGAAATCCTAATATTCTGGCATCATGAGTTAAATCTAAAATATTAAGATTCAATTTGTTTAGTTCTGATCCATTTGAATTTGCAGAGTTTGACCTTTCTGGGCCTTTCATGGCAGTCATGTAACCGAGATATCCTACACGTTAATAACAAGATACGAAGGCAGCTCAGTATATTGAATGAGATTGAAATATGATTGTTTGCCAAACTACCATATGTCTGTGTTTTCCCAGAAATGTCACCTTTTTCTAGAAAGCTTGTCTTCACAGAATCTGAGGTCTTGGGCAACTTTTTGAGACTTCTCTACATGTAGAAATTCAGGCCAATGACACTTGTCCACATTCAGTGGATTTTGTCATTCACAGGTACGAACTCCAACATGTCGGACTTACTGCTCATGCACACGACAACTTAGGTTTTTCCTTTACCTATTTAAGTTGGTCCAAATTTTCCAGATAGGAACATGGCATACCTGGTTGTAAAGCAGTAGAAGCAAAGCTGAAACAACAAATTATTTGTTAAAAACTTACTTTTTTATATCTATTTTTCTGGGTTTTTTTGGTTTAAAGTTAACCCTAAATATTTTTGTAGGTAATATTGATACGCATTTTACTATGTAAAGATTGCTTTATGTGGCTTGTGATGAATAGCACTTTCTCTTCTTTTTATAAAAGCTAAGTCTATCAGAAAGTGTTGCAAATTTATGCCTGCATGTTTTAGCGTGTAAGGAAAATGAACGCTCCAAATTTCCTAACACAGTTAAACAAATGTACAAATTTGGACAAGTTTTAGTCATCGTATTTTAAAAACTTTTTTTTCTGTGTCATAGGCTTTACAGTTCTGAGCTTGGTATTGTTAAAAAAAGAAGGCCCTCCAGGAACTCTAACAATCGTAACAGGAGTAACTTCGCTAAAAGAGACCAGAGACAGATTTCTCCAGCAACATTTTAGCTAATCTGTCTGGAAGTAGTCCATGAACTTCTGAACAGGGAGCTGTATAACATTGCATAAGTTCATGATAGATCTTTTCAGCAAAGCTGCTCCTTGGATTATGTGTCTTTGATGTGTTTTGTTTGAAGTAGTAAAGAGAGAGTTTATTCAACAAAGTGCCTCCTTAACCATGCCAAAACTCAGCTTCCTAGGAGAAAAAAAACTGCAAAGTTCTGGATGTTCTGGTAACACCAAGGGGGCATGACTGAAAATATCCTTTTAATGTGTGATTTTTATGTATACTTATTTTAAATTCTTCACTAGACTACCATCAACAACCATGTCAACCTGTATACTTTCAAATACTAAGTTTAACAAAGGTTTGGGATTTTTGTTCAGAGAATTTGAAGAGCAAAGGTGCAGACTTTACCTGGGTGAACTGACATCTTGCAGTATATTTTGCAGAATAGGCAGAAAAGAGCTGCTGATTCTCTACCACCTTTCCCAGTAGAGAATCAGTTCCATTACTGTTAGGGGCAGCTTTACTTTGCAGATGAGAATCTTCAAGGATCATTTTGGTGGATGCTGTTTAGAAAATACACTGTCTTCTTGTCATCTTATAATTGGCGTTGTCAACTTTTTTAGGTACCTGTTGCGATTATATTTCGAGATGAAAGGGAGAATGTGTATATTTTCTGCTCACTATACTAACTTACTGAGAGACCCTTCACTTTGTCAAGGGTAATTCTGCAGTGTAGTTTGTTTGTTTTTAAATAACATTTTATGGGTGGCTAAAGGGTTATAAAGCTTTCTATGGATTTATTTTCCTAAAGGGATTGTGCATCTTAAGTTGAAAACAGTAAGTACAGATCTTAAACTTCCTGAGTATTTAGTAAGTAGATATTTGTTTAATTGATTTATTGATTGATTAGGTATTGGTCCCCCTACATATATTGTTACCATTTCAGTGTAAAACTCCTTGGGACAATGAACTAAAATTAGATTGATGAAGGTTGGTATTTATTTTTGACTTTAATTTCTTAGAAGTGGAAAAAGAGCAAAGTATATCTTCAGCAAGTATTTACTATGATAATAGTTTCTCCACAAGCCTCATTGCTAAAACATCTTGTATACCCACTGATTCCAAGAGAAGTTCCTTAAAAGAAGTGTGAATTAGTAACATCAGGCATGGATTTTATATGCCTTAATCCATGTAGACTTTATCACATACAGACCTTCAAAATTGACATTGACTAATATTCAGAATATTATACCTAGATTGGTGGTTACATGTCTTCAGTTTTGAAATTTATTCTTTCATAAACAGGTATGTGTGTACATAAGCTTTAGTGCTGTTTAGTTCATAAGTTTAATTCTTTGCAAACAAGCTATACAGTAGAAACTTTTCCTTTTCAGTGTGTCTTCCCATCTACTCTTTTCAGGACGTGAGATCATAGTCTTCAGCTTGCTTCTAAGCCAAAGGAACTCCATCAGTCCTGCTTGAACTCCTAGTCCCTTGTCTTTTATAAAGGTGGTTTTCTTCTTAGACTTAGAAAGGGAATTTATTCTCCCTCCTATCTTCATGGGGCTGTGCTTCACTCTTAGAAGGCTTTGCCAGCAGTTTCACTGATATTATTGGTAGTCCTCTTACCTTACAGGCTTCCGTAGCACCTCAAGCAGGCTTTTTTTAAATTGGCTTTGTTGTTAGTTTTAATGTACTCTAAATGAAAGAAACAAGTGCTGTAAATATGAACAGGCTGCAATAATATATAATTATACACACATATACAAAAAAGATTGACTTTCGTCTTGGATTTTAAAGTGGAACTCAACTGTGGAATCAAAACCAGCACTTTCATAGTGCATCTATGCAGTGCAATATTAATATTACCTATCGTTACATTGGACTGTGAGAATACATTATTGACATTGATATGTTCACATTTTCTGAATTTTCAATGTTTTCTGGAAAACTGTTCAGCGCTGTGCTGATGCACTGCAATAAATATAAGAAATATATAAATCACATAACACAAAGAAAACTCACTGACATTTGTAGCTGTTTTGACAGCATATGATATGTGACATTTTATACTATGTTTACATGTGTGGTGATCCTAATCAACAACTTTTTCTGAAGTACAGGGACCTCAAGTTGATAGTTTGCAGCCACACCTTTACCACTTTTTCAGACACATTGCAAACCACACCTTTCTGCAGGAGCCATGTCACAGTAACTGAAAATAAAGAAGGAGTAAGAAAACTTAACAACCCAAAATGCTAGATCTAGAAAAGCCAAAGAGCAGAGATGTAAAAACAGAAGAGCAACTGCATTGGGTCAGACCAAAGTTTCATCTAGCCTAGAATGTTATCTCTCACAGGTACTAACATTCAACACTCAGGGGAAAAAAAAAAACAGTGTAAGCATGTAGGGCTACTTCCCCCAAGTATTCTGTTAGCATCTAGTCGTTTGTAGTTTAGGGACTTTCTGATTTCTCTGTGTTTACTAGCCCTGAGAGAATTTTTTTCATTAATTAGTCCAGTCTCCACTGAAGCCTGTGTGAACTTTTAGCGTCCAAAATATCCCATTGCAAGGAGTTTCACAGCTTAACTACATTTTACATGAAGAATCATTTTGCCTTGCTTGTTCTGAACCTGCCATCCCTGAGCTTCTTTTGATACCCCCTACCTTCTGACAACTCATTACTGTCTTCAGCATTCAGATACTGTGGCAGTGGGCACTAGAAATTCCTAAGATAGATGAATGAGGTGTTTTATAATGACAATTGTTTTGATTTTTAACATCTGGAATCTAAAATCTATGTATACCCTGTCTTTGGGAGCAGATGTTCACTGTAGTTCCTTTCAATGTGTTTCTGTTTTTCTCTGGCATCCTACTGTAATGGATTAAAATAAGCAATTTGGCAACTACTCAGGCCTTTAAATAAACTTTAGTAAGTTGGAGAACCATTGCGTCTCTTGTGGCGCCAGACCAACAGCTATCTATACACAGTTCTTTTCCTCTTATGCAAGGATTGTTTGCCCCCTTTTTGTTTTTTAAAATCTTAGTTTATTTATTACTTTTTCAATAAACAAAATGCACAAGAATAATTTTGGCTTTTCTTTTTCTTTAGCAAAATTAGTAGGACTTTAAGCATAGTAAATGAAATCTAAAGTAGATTTTGCTTCTGATACGTTGTATCAAGAAAATAATTCTTTCTTGATTACTTTATTTGTTTTCAAATACTCCCTTATATTTTGTCAGGAGATGCTGGAATTGTGGTAGAACAATTCTGAGACGGATGAATCCAGGAAACATTTTGTAATTGACAGCTGCTGAAAGGAAAGAAAAAAAGCTTGACAGTCTAATCTGATTTCTCTATCATATAACCTGTCAACTACAGACGCTCATGACTTCTGGTTTGATTTGCAAATATTACAGTCAGTAACTGATTTCATCCCTATTTAGTTTGCGATTTTAATAGTTTTTGATAATTTTGTTCAGTTATGACCTCCATCATTTTTACCTCATTGTTTATAGCCGGTCAGTGTGAAGTATAAAATCTTAGAGCACTTAAAATATTTTTCAAGTTCTGGGCAGTTCATAATAATTAACAAGAAATGGAATCAGAAATGGGGAAATAGATTTTTGGTATTTTTGTCTTTTGAGACAGAGCTGTACAAGGGAAATGCATGATAGTCAACTGTGAGTATCAACAGAAATTTTTAACATTGGATACCTGGAATTTTACTTTTAATGTCAAGGGAAAAATGAGATGTTGTATTTATATTTCAGACATGAGCCCATCAAAGGGGTCTTACTTGAGAAAAATATGACTCTGTTTTCATAAATAGTGCAAGAAATTTTGCCATACATTAATAAGAAAAAAAAAGAAGCTATATTTGCATGTAAAAATAGTTCCTTCAAATTGTACTGACTTATCAGTAGTGGATCCTAGATCATGATAATTTAGGGGACTGCTTTTTGTTTGTCGCATTAGAAGCCCTCTCCTTTAGAACAAAATCAGGACCAAAAAGTCTTGAAATATATTGAGTCATAACTTGAAAATTCCATTTAGTCAGCCATGGCTGCTGAGCTGTATGTCAGCTGCAGCCAAGTCCCACGTTTCCTCCATGGTGTGCAGCTATACCATTGTCGTTAAGCTTATCTACTGTTCGGTGGAAATCAGATGGAAATTAACAGTGGGAGTGTGGTGAAGTAGAGAAAGATACTTGAATTAGACTTGTTAGGCACTTCTGCAAGTACAAGTAATAGGTGTGAAAAAAGATGATTGAGTCTGAATGTCATTTCAAGCTATGCCATTGCATAGCTACTGTTGCTGTTCCACAGAAGCTTCTTGTACAGAGTTCTAACAGCAAAGTTTGCTTTTACCAATGTGGTTTAGTGTGTTTTCATAGTAAATGAAGATTTTACTACACTGATATAAGCACAGGTTCTCCTGCATACTCTTATCCAAGCTACGAGTAGTTTGATGCTTTAGTATGGTAGTATTCTCAGAATAAAAAAGACCCCTAGTATAACTGTATCCTTACATGAATTTGTAACTACAATATAGTCTTTTCTGGTTGCAACTAATGAAGCCGTATGTGAAATATTTCTAGATTCTTTAGCTGTAATGTATTAATGGTCACAATTCCTGACATCTACAGTCTTTTAAGAGACTAAATAGTAATAAATATGATCAGCGAATGATGATATTGAATAATGGGTAAGTCAAGGCATCAAAAAGTCCTTCAGTTCTAGATATTGTAGATTCAATGGAACTTAAACTACATCTCTTGAAGTGTGTTCTTGTATTACTGAAGACAGCTGCTACATAATTAAGAATTACTGTTAATTATATTTTGATTCTATACAAAGTTGATCATGGAAAATTTGTTATGCCGTATATAGTAATTATCTCCCTTTTTTTTTTTTAAATTCTATAGTGTTTTGGCAGGATATAATGGTACTATCTTTGCGTATGGTCAGACAGGTAGTGGCAAAACTTTTACCATCACAGGAGGAGCAGAACGTTACAGTGATCGAGGCATCATTCCCAGGACTCTATCTTATATTTTTGATCAATTGCGGAAGGTATGGGACATTGTTTTCTGTTTATTTTTAATGTCTGGTTTACAAATACTTAACTATATTGCAAAAGGCTGTCTTTATTATGGTGTTAGAGGAAGCCCTAAAATTAATGCTGAAGAAAATACCTAACTTGACATGATATCTTATGCAAGAATACATTGCTAAGAGTTTTTGGTTACCTGGTTTCTTGCGATAGACTGAAAATAATGGACATCATTGGAGTGGGTTTTTGTAGTTCTAAAAACCGTGCTATTTGGTATGTTGGAATATTTGGAATGTATGTTGGTGCAACGTACATTGAGATCGTGTAATTGGTTTTCCTTGTCTTAACACTTATATTAGCTCCACTCTGGTTTTGTATTGTATGAATTGCATCACACACATCTCATACAAAAATTGCTCGGATTCCTATGTAAACAAACAACGTTGTATAAAACATGGGACATTACTTTCACTCTTCATAAGTTACCTAATTTATTTGTGCTTGACTGATGCTTGGGACAAAAAACCAAACAAACAACCCATAAAATAGTAAAATTAATATTAAGCATTTTAAAATATTCAGCTATTTATTTTGTCTAGTGCCTTTATTTTACCTAATGTTACTTACTAGATAGAATATATTATAGAATGATAATGATAAATACGTCTAATTACAATGAAAAGCAATTTTTAAAGTCAGTAATGCAAAGCCTTTAAGTATTTGAAAGAAAATAGATATCCATATTCATTTTCCTTTTCTACTGTTTTCCTTTTAACTCCAGTTATGCACTTATATGGAACGTTTTTATGTGTATATGGTATTTGTAATAAAAGTCTGATTCACTGAATATAGTTGGATAGAAACATTTAGACAAATTTCTTAACATAATTACACATGTATAACATATGAACAGGTAAAGATATAAATAGTAAAATGTCACAAACGTTTTTTATTATTATTATTGCTGTTATGAATTATCCCTAATGCATTCTTTCCAAAATGAAGAAAAAAGAAAATAAAATCCTTTGGTCTGTTTTTAAAACAGTATCATTACCTAAACACTAGTTAACAGTGACTAGAAAAACACTTTCAAAGGTAATAAACTGTATTCTGAAAACCAGTTTTGCATGTGCTTTACATCTGAAACTTATAGTGGAGAAACAGTCACTACGCCCATATAAGTATTGATTTGGCTTCACCGAAAGTTTGGGCAGTAGTAAATATTTGAAATAGTTATATGATTTCTCTGTCTCTTCCCTTTTTCCTCATCTTGCAGTATTTCTGAGTCTTACAGTTCTGTCCCAGTTATTTCTTAATTCTTTTCTGTTCACTTTTTAAATACTGCACAGAACATTTTCCTGCCCCTGACAGCTCAATGCAACTACTGTTTGAATACTAAATTTGACATAGCTTATAGGACAAAACACATCACTGCAATGTGGTAACTGACCTAAACCAAAGAGCTATAAACTTGCTTTTTAGGTGAATCCAGTGATGTAAAAATGAATGGTATATTTCAACAGCTCTAGCTGTGCCCTGCAGAAGTAGGGAGAGAAACAATACAAAGTCTCAATAGTTTTGCGATTACAAAAAAAAAAAAACCTTGCAGAAATCATAAGTGTAATTGTTGCACTTACTTACAAATTAATCAAGCTGATTTACAGATCATTGTACCCCACTGAATTTGAAGTCTTTTACTCTTTTACTTTGAATAAAAAAATCTGTGATGTTGCCTCCTGTGCAAAAAAAAATAAAGCCATCATGCCTGGCAGAAAGAGAATTGGCAGGATTTCAGAGAAGGAGAAAACTGACTGCAATGTAATTGCATGGTGGTTCTGGATCTACTGTGCCCCCAAAAAAGACACCTGAAACTTAATTTGGCAGCTTATTTATTTATTCTGTGTACAGAAAACATGGCATAAATTCAGCTTTACAGAAGGTAATAGCAACATTTAAAATACTACAACTACACTGTAATGTCTCAATGTCTAACGTCAATGATAGAAACAGAATAAATACAAATTATAAAACCCCCCAACTTTAACAGTCTTACCTCAACTGAAATATTCCTTATTATCTCCTTACATTACATTTTATAATAAGTAAATGGTAATTGTCAACTGAAATGCTTCAGGAAATCAAATAACATGTCAGCAACAAAATTTCTCATTGAATAGAGAAGTTAATTTTAAGTTAGTCATTCCAAATCTTAAGTCTTCTAACTTGTAACCTACAGGTTGGAAAGAAAGCTTAAGTAACATATCCTATTTGCCACATGTAAGAGGACTGTGAGAAACAACAATAACTAGATGATGATACTGTGATTGGCATTCCAGGTATAAGAACTTTTTTCTAGAGGAGGATATGTGTATGTGTGTTAGGTTATAACCAAAATATTGTATAATTATTTCAATTTAATATCTGTATGCAATGAAATGAGTGAATAAGTGAAAGCATGTGCTAGAGTAAGCACACTGCCGATTGTTCATTATGTTTACAAGAAATTTCATTTTATTTTAGCATTTGTAATACTGATATGAGTGAACACAGTCAATCATTCTGGTACTTTTGTAACTATAGCAGGCAAAAGTGAAGAGAGGAAGAGAGGAGTCTGGTATAATATATGTTTTGTCTCTTCATTTACTCCACCAAGCCTATGACTCATTTAAGATTAATCTTCACATGTTAACAAAGCTGTTTAATTAAACAAATTTAAATATTATTTGACATTAACGTCAATTGTTACATTGTACTTTTATACTTTGTCATTCATCTAATACAGGGTACCAATTCTTATTCATAAGGATTTATGTCTCAGTCACATGAACATGCCCTGTCTAAGTAAGGGTTAACAATATTAAGTAATTATCTTGGCCTTCAAAGTATGGCTTTGGCAGGTAAATGTACACAGCATATTGCAGGTGCATAAAAGCTTGCTCTTGTGGGAACGGAAATGAAAAAAAACCACCCACACGATCATGCTGTCTTAGACCTTCTGCTGCACTCGCATAACCCCATGGAGGACATTGGTCATGGAAAGTGAACAGGTTGACCTTGCAATTGCCAGCACCATACAGTGTCAACACACCAACATTCTTTTCTAGTGCTAATTATGTAATAAAAACAAAAAAGGATGAAAAATAACTAGTTTATTTGCCACCTTCTCAGCAGATACTTTCTGCAAAAATAAAAATATTTGTGTTTCCATTTTCAGACTGGGTTTTGGATCAAAAGCTCTACTTAGTTATGATCTTCTTGGTGTTTTATCTTTCCACATGCCTTTCTTTTCATACCTTTCCCTTCTTTCATTTCTTTATCTACAACTGTGCTTTGGAAAGTGCTGACAGAGCAGAGAAGAATCATCTGCCTCCTAACCCGAAGTAGGGTGGAACAGGAGAAAATGAATTCAGGGACACAAAATACAAGACTTTTGAAGCTCTTACTTGCACTGAGACAGTGCGATTTGAAACCAAGGAAACAAAACTTGTTACCCAAAATGAGAAGCAAATCAAGCCCTTTGTTTTTAATAACATCTCTTTTTAATTTATTGTTCAGAAATTCTCCTATTTCAATAGCTTCCTGTTTGAACAGTTCCTTACTACATTTTTTCTACCCATCTGCAGTGTATCTTTTTAAATGGCATCCCTTGAAATAGTGAACTGTCGTTATCAATAAAAAAAACATGGGAAACAACTATTCAATGAAAATCAAAAGTTCGTATCTCAAACTCTTTTGCAAAACAGCTGTAGTGGATTGGATTATTAAACTGCTACTGTGAGTGTGATATGAGTGCTTTCACAGTGGCTTCATCTGCTGAAAAGAAGTGACTAATTTTCTTTTATTTTGGAAATCATAGCCCATTATTTTGAGGTTTATGTTTGGATTTGGCTTTGGGGCAGGAGAAAATTCTGTCTGCAAAAACCAGTTGTGTTAAGTTACATTTTGGAAATGTATTATACATAAAAAATGAGGATTACAGAGAACAGCCGACATCATATACAGTGCTTAAATGTTATGATAGAGAGCAGAAAGCAATATGTCAGTGATGTTTCTAAATGAAGTAAATCTTTGATTTATTTTGTTGTTGTTGTTGTTTCTTGGTTTTTTTAAGCATAGTCTTTCTATACATAGTATGAGGGTTTACCTCTTTGTAATACCATTCTTCTTTTGTTGTAGAAGTGAAAAATGGCATGTTGTATGGTTCTGTAAGCAGGCTGCCATGTTCTAAGTGTATACAGACTTTTCTGGATATAAGGAACCAACAAAAGAACCCAGACTAAACTCATGGGCATGGTGGGGTTTGGGGGGGATTTTTGGTTTGGGGTTTTTTGTGTGTGTGTTTTTGATGGGGTTTTTTGTTGTTTGTTTTTTCCTTTTTTTTCTTGATCCTTTATACATATGGTAACAGAAAACATAAAAGTTTTACAAATTGAAAATGCAAACCATACCCAGGAGAAGAAAAAGAGACAGAGTGAGGAAGCAACATAAAAGCTGTAGTGATAAATTTGTCCTCTGGTCTACCTCTGACTTCTCTTTATAGCTCTTCCTTTTTTCTATTTTTTCTTTCTTTTCTTATCCAGGATAGCGGTAAAGTGTATACAACTCATGTTTCCTACTTAGAAATCTACAATGAATGTGGTTATGATTTGCTGGACCCAAGACATGAGGCCTCCAGATTGGAAGATTTGCCGTGAGTAACAAAACTACAGAGAATCATCAAAAATAGCAACAGAAATAATTTTCAGATGCCCTGTTGCATTGTTTGGGGAATTTTTGAAACTGTGCTACTGATCTCAGTGTTAACTCAAAATACTTTGTTTTCTCAGTTTTATCAACCTTGTCTATAAGTTTTCTCTTATTTTATATGTATAGAGGCTAGGGAAACTAGATGGGACTAACTGAAGGTGAAAGTTTTAAAAACATATATTGATATTATGCAGAAGAGACCTACTGCAGCCACTGAAAACAAAAGAGAAGGTATACTTGTTTTTCTCATGCCAGCCTGTCTCTTTATATGGTATGCACATGTGTATGTGGCAGACACATATGTAACAGGCAGTATTTCCTTGCAACAGTAGGGATAAAAACTCCCTGCTTCTATTTGGGCCTTTTCCTTCAAGGACAATTATTTTTCTAGAGTAAACAATTATGAAATAAGGTAAGTAGCAGATAGAAAAGGCCACAAGGCACTCCGAAGGACAATATATTTACTTCAGAATCGATGATTGTTGTAGTAGTTTTCATTGAGACACCAGCATCATCTAATACTTGGAGAAGGGTAATAGATAAAGATTTGTAGTTCATGAACACATAAGCTTCGTGAAGTTAAAGTTCTTATAATTTATAGGAAATTCAAACCCTAGTTTCTAGGTTTCTTCTGAAAACCTAGTTTATAGTCTGTGTTATTCTTAAAATAACTCAGCAAAGACTAAATATGTGTAAACAAGTAAGTTGTTGAATGCTTTGATTTGCACATGCCCTGAAATAACGCTGGGAACCATAAACTTTCTCGCTCAACATGATGGTGGATGTAAATAGCAATTAAGTTGCTGCTGGTACAAGAGCAGGAAATGTACTGAAAACTGCCAAAGGAGCAATAACAGAAAACCAATAGAATTTTATATCAAAATAGCTAATTATGTTATTAATATATTAAGCACATTTTATTTTTAAAAAAGTTTTCCAAGTTGTGTTAAAATCTAGCTTTAGTTTTCTATACAATATGTGGTATCTAGAACATATATCTACAAACAACTTTCAAGACTTATCTTCATGAAACAAGCTAGTCTAGAGATAAGGAGGGCAGCAGTCAAACTCAAAGCATGAGACTGGGCTGTAAGTTGGTCTCATTGCTTTGCTTTCTTCATCTGTAAAATGGAACTAAATTTTATCACTTTATGACACATTGATGCTGTGAGGACTGTATGTATTTACTGATGTCTTTCATGGTAAAGTTTAGGAATTTAGTTTGATTTATTATCTGCTGCTTGTGTTATGCAGAGAAAAATTTTAAATCGGAGACTAATTTGGATAATAATTTAATTTTTGTGCCCATTTTTATAGGTGCAGATTTTTTTCACAGTTGTGTGTAAAAAACAGTCTGTTACACTTTTATTCAGCTTATTAAAGTTAATGCTATTAAGTTATTCAAGTTTATTGAATTATTAATGTCATTTATTAAGTTATTTGCAATATTTTATTTGAACTCATTCCATTTATTCATGTTATTAGATTGAATTTATTGAATTGAACTAAATTGAATTTGATTAATATAATTGCAACTTTATTTGAAACAGTTATTTGGGGGTCATATGCCCTGGAAAATATGTCACCTTTTAAAACTAGGTTCTGAATGTTTACTAAGAGTCATGAATTTTAGAATCTCGAAATTGGTTTATGTATGGTGATTTAATTAAACTAAAGAACAACCCCTTATTAGGTATTAGTCTATTTTAAAAAAGTGAAAGTTGACAGATAATTTGATTGTGAATCAGGTATGAAGCACACTGGGATAATCATAATTACCTGTAAACTTATGTAGTGTCTACTATTGCAGGATGGGTTTTAGTGAGATAATAAATTTTTCTCTGCAGAGTAACTAATCTTAGTAAGTGCTTAATGGTTTTACTGTTCATGGTCATTATTGTTTCTAGTATATAATTTGTCAAAAAAATATGTACTGTACACTAAAACTATACCTTCACCACTCATTTAGCACTGTATAAAAGTATTTACTTAATAAAATATTTTTGTTTATTTTTTAAGATAATAATGTAGGGACTCAAAATTTAAAAATATGTAGTGAAATTCTGAACTAAAAAGGGAGTACAGACTGCAGGACAAGGTAGTTGCATGATTAACTTTATTTTAGTTACTTGGCTAATTTTTGTAAATGACAAAGTAAGTAGTAGTTACATGTAAAGTAAAAAGTAGTCACCTATTTTAAAATATATCAGGTGTTTATTACCTAATATATATTTCATTTTTCTGATAATTTAATATGCCTAACACCTTTTAATGTTTTAGTGGTAGTAAGCAAGGTACAGAATAATCTAACTTCCTCAAGTTTGTTTGAAAGCATACATTTAATGAGAATATTAAAAAGAACATGTGGGTTTTTTGTACTTTAAAAGGGTCATATTATGCATAATTTCCTGTTGAACTCCCCAGTGGATCATCAAGGTTTTAAGCACCATACAAAGCCAGATGCAGGTTTTCTATGCTTGGGTAAATATTAGCAGTCTGCACTGATATTCTCCCAAGAATATAAGATGGACAAGAAAAGCGTTGAAGAAATGTGTCATTTTAGAAAAGTAAACAAAGGATTAGTTAGCCTTGTAAAGTGTGCAGATTATTTTGGAACAGTATTGTTATCCATATTCCTGCAAAAGAAGGGGATGCAATTTGATTCAAAGATACGTACTTCTGCCTAGCAAACTTATGTTAATGAGTTTACATTATCAGTTTAATGGAAGGAATAAACACAGAGTGATGGCATTCAGGTAACAGAAGTTATGAAAAGCACACAACAGCCTTGTTGATACTACTTGAAAAATGAGACATTAAAATTGTATTTTATGTTTAAGGCAAAGTGAATAATAAAAATTTTAAAAATTGCCCATTGCATCTAATCATTGCATGATTAGATTTGGAATCCTAGCTGCTGAAGCCAGTATTTTGTGTGTAGCCATCCTTTGTATACTCTGTAAACTATTAAATTTTCATCTTAATACTGCTTAATGATTTCATTAGGGTCTGCCAGATAAGAAGGGAAGATAGTCTCACAAAAAATCACTACTTTTCAGGAAATCCTGAAAAATGTGTAAATGTAGTTCATATATATATATATGTGTGTCTGTCTATAGGTATACATATATGGATTCATGTATAGAATTACATAATTATTTATGTATGCATATGTAGAGATATGTATGCATATATAAATAAATATGTATCATGTTTCTAATAAGTACAAATATTTATACATCAACTAAATTTGGTTTTGAAATCCCATTGGACTTTTATTTTCACAGAAAAAAAAACCAGTTTTCATAATGTTTAGTTGTAATGATATTACATGTAGCCCATAGAAGATATCAATTGATATACCTTAATGCTTCATATACAATATGCCTTATGTTTTGCTTATGCAAAGCTGACAGTATTTTAATTTTGTGACACTGTAGCTGAAACACAGCACATGCAGATGCACATACATTTGAAGAATCTTATTTATTAGAATGCAAAAAATTAATTTAATATTGACAATCTAATTCTGTAACTGTAGAGAGTTCCATGTTTATACAAGGATATTATGATTGTTTTTGAACATATAAAAAGTATAAGACTATTGATATAAAATATAGCTGGTAGAAGACTATTTGAATTCTTACTGCCATCTCTTGTTTTCATAAAAGATTTGCAGGACTGTTCAAATTAGGAAAATTTTTCTGAAGCTCTTCATTTACTCTGAGGTTGTGCAAGATGCTTTCTCCTCTAACAGGTTCTCTGTTGTACAGTGTATTTGTAATTTATATAACTCCATGATACCGAATCAAACCAATTTCATTTAGTTATAACCTACCAGTACAAACTCTTCCTAACTAGTTTGTATTATTTATTAAGAACTAAGAATTTTCTTGGCACTGAATGGTAACACAAAAATAAAGACTGAGGTTGTAGAACTATTAGTCATAGATTAATTCAGGACAACTGATAAATTACTGGTTTACCTGTCCAAACTGTGGCAGGTGACACTTTGCATGTGAAGGCAAACCAAAATTAATGCTTTTTTACCTTAAAATGTCAGGTTTTAAACTGCAGTAGTTGAGAAGCGACTTCACAGAGAGCTTAGACAACCATTAATCAGGAGTGATGTGGCTGGGGGGAAAATGTAATCTAAACTGCCAGCCAGCATAAGTGATTCCCTATTTTTGTGTGAAGATTCTTTAAAGTCCTCTTTGATAGGGAAAAGTATAAGATTTAGTATGATGTTGGCTGACTTAAAAAAAAAACAAAACCCAACAAAAAAAACAACAAAAAAACCCACCAAAAAACCCCAACAAAACAAAGCCAAAACAGCTTATGCTCCAGAAATATGAAGTTTATTTGAACTATAGATTAAGTGAACTCAATTCCATAAAAAGAAAGACACTTTAAGCTAAGAGCCAATTAACTTCAAACATCAACAATGATACCTATATCAATATATATTAGTAACATGCAGAACTGTTATGTTCCATGGTCAGTGTAAAATATTTTCATTTTTACAAAAATCTGTAACTGAATGTTGGTTAACTACCTCAAATGAGTTTATTCTCTAAACCAACTAGTGTAATAATTCCTGTGCTGCTTAACAAAGAAGAAGAAAAAAGGAAAAAAAAAAGTCTGAAGGAATAATTTTCAGCATGTAGGAAATATATTTTATTCAGTTTGATTTTTTTGATGCAAATACACCTGTTGCCTATCTACAGGCTCAACAGTGTTAATGTCAGCCCTTCTCCTTTTCAGTGGCTGTACCAACTATGTAATCTAGAAACTGGCCACCATCCACAGATCTTCAAGACCTATATTTTCAGTGTTCTGAGAATCACCAGTGGTTTAAAATTTCTAAGGCTAATAATAATAGCTCACACTTTTCATATGAAATACATTCTTTCAAAATGAAGAGTGTTCAGTGTAAGTGTTACCACTGAATACAATAGATTAGGATAATCTTAAGGTTTGTAAACTTAAGCTTTTCTGTTTGTTAATGGGAAGACAGCTGACAACTGTCCTGAATCATTGCTTCAAAGATTATGTTTTGTTCATTACATTTCAAACAAATCACTCTAAATGTGTAAAATAACTTCAGCATACATTATATATTGTTTATGCCCATCCAGATTTTATGTTGATTTATTTGCTGAAAACCGGTAGGAAGAAGTCAGTGAAACTTTTCTAAGGTGACTTTTCTAAAGGCATCGGATGAGTAAATTAATTCAGTTTAGATTATTGCTGTGCTGTTCAAGGCAACTCTGCTTTTGAATATCAAAGTATTATTTAACAGACGTATTTTTGCGAGTGAGTTTGTTACAGTTGCCCACAAATTCTAACAGATCTTATATGTTTCTTCGTACATGAACTACCAATCTCATTGTTTCAGTTCTAACTCCTTGTTCTGCAAGGCGGGGTGTGGGGGAGAGAGAGCTGGTGCAGGGCACTTTCCGGACCTCAGTAAGAAAGGCCCAGCAATAAATGGCTTAATAAGGTAACTGCTTTAATAAGACAGAATAAGAAGAGGAATATAGATGGCAAGTAAATCTTACATCCCATCAGATGCTGGGCACCCCTCATTCATGCAGCATCGGATGGAGCCTGAACGGATTTCCCCATGGCGCGCTGCGCAGAGCAGGATGGATCCTGTCCGTGGAGAGCAGCTCTCCCTTTTAGTCATTTGAGCTATTATATAATTTCCTTACAAGAAAACAGGTCCATTTCTAAAGGGTGTTCTCATGAGAACTTCTTGCGGCATTTTTTGATAAAGGCAAGGCCACGCAAGTGGTGTGATGACCAGGTGGCAGCTGCCTGCAGGCTCTTCTGTTACAATGACCTGGCTGAATTTATCCTGCAGCCAAGGGGTCTGTGCCATAAGACACATGCCTGAATGCCATGCTGTGTGTGCAGCACAGCACAGGCTACGCCTGCATCGGTTAACTGTTACGTGGATCACTAACACCTAAATATGCAGCAGTCTCTCAGTCAGTATCAATACACTGCTATGTCCATAAAGTGTAGAACAAGCAAACTGTGTTTTTCTTGTCTCACGTGTAGAACTCATTGGAGACAGTGGGAAGGATTTCCTATCACAATATGATGTGTCACGAGAACAGTCTGCAACCAATACTTACTTATCTCGTAGTTCTGTCATGTCTCACAAGCTAAGGAGTTTATGCTTGAGGAATGGAAAATCAAATCTTTGTGCTATTGAAAGCTGTGCTGGTGCTTGAATAACTTTGTAACCTTGCCTCTTGAATCAGTGTTGACTTTGTCCTCTGAGGTGGTATTCAGGGAGCTATACTTGTGAAAGATTATTTTTTTTGGATGATCTGTAACAGAATGGCCATTCCTTCTTAAAACCTAAAGCTCCTTGCAACTTTACACAAAGATTAGTTGTAGCTATCCATTAGTTTATTCTGTTCTTCAGGACAGGCTCCAAGATGCATGCTTGCTGCTTTTCTGTTTTATCCTTTACCTAAATTTATTATTGGCTGTATTGTCTCCTCCTCATGCTGAAGTAGTATCCCTATATTCTGCTAATGTATTGTCATAGAAGGTATGTATCCTCATATAATACTTGCTTACATTATTATGATTATTTTTTAAATGTTTATAAAGTTTTTTACATTATTTTGGATTTCTTAAATTCTAAGCCCTAGGGACAGATATAATCATAGGAAACTTGATTTGTAAAATTGTCATTTGTTTTCCAAAATCTTTTAAGGTTTTTTAAATTTATACTACACAAATTAATGAGATAGTATTAATTAATCAAAGGAAGCTTTAACTTCATTGTTTGCCAGTAACAGCAATTTCATAAATGAAAGCATTAAATGTATAAGGCTGTCTTGCATTAATGGTAGCTCAGTTGGTCCAGGAAAGGGCCTGAGTTAATAACAGTATAAAAAAGGCTGATCCCATCCTACAGGTTTCCTAGTCAGCTATAAATTCCATCCATTAAGCCAAATGGAAAAGATTCTTTGTTTATAAAGAAAACAAAACCTTGTCTCTGCCTTCTTTCAGTCATTATGGATAACTTAACAGAGTTTTCCACTCCAAGATCCAAGTTCAGGCTATGAAATTTAAAGATTTCACTATTATAATGTTCTATATAAATCTATTATCATATTATACAGTAACTTTGTAGCACTATAAAATAAATAATTTTGTTGTCACTTTGGAACATATCTTTCTGAGGAAGTTTTGACAGATGCCTCTTAAGACGTGCAAATTTACACCTTCATCTGGAAATCCTCCTAATAGCTGCAAGGCCACTGTATAGGAGGCTGTCACTGGTTTGCGATGTCCCCACTGTCTTATATAATAATCCTCCAGAGCTTTTCATCCAAACTAATATCTTTCTTGTCTGGAAATTATTTTGTTTGTGCTCTGAATGGGGGAAGCAGAGTTTCGTGACTGTGCTAGTGCTGTCTTACGTAGAGTAAGGCACAAAAATAAGGCTATAAGTAGGAGGCAATTGTACTTGGAAAAACAATTGTTATTACTACTAATGAAGCATTGTGCGTACTTTTACATGTATTTTTTTCTTTAAAATAGTGAGTGTATTGAAATGTGTTCAAACTATTTCTGTATATCCATAACAATGTTTTGACCATCAGAGGGTAAACTACTTCCCTAATACTTAAGAGCAATACTATGGAATGCTATTTAGTTCCTCGATTTGATTCTGTCAATTTTGTGGGAAAAAAAGACAAGCAAAGCAGAACAAAAGCCAACCTGTGTGGTTTTGAAGCAGCTTGGAATAATTAACATGCAAGAATTATCTGGAGATAAAAACTCAAGCCCCATACTCCCTCTTGTGGTTAACCTCGAAGAACATGGAAAAAAATATATATACACATACATTTACAAATACGTGTATGTGTATATATAAAGAATTATCTATTCTTACAGGGAAAAAAACACCTGTTTTTAAAAAAAACCCCAAACTTCTAACTTTTAAAAAAGTTCCAATTTGCTTGTTGTAAGTTGTCTCAGAACATGTAATTCGCCCTGAAGGACATGCCATTCATCCTCAGAATTAATGTACTTCAATTTTAATAAAGTCTTCACTCTGGAAGTTTTCCAAATCCAATGATGCAATTGCCTGGCTTCCATATTGGATACCATAGAATGTCCTAACTGAGGAGACCCTAATGGCTACTCAGTAAAGCCAATAAAGTTTAACTCTCAGTAACCTGATCAAAAGAAGAAATTCTTATGTAGAAGGTCTATTTAGAGAAGTGAAAAGGAGTTTCAGTAATATTTAGTAGCTCTCCTAGAGCTTTTGCCATATCCTTTCTTCTTCCATCTAACTTCCTTTTTCTGAACTTTAAGGCTTAAAGGAAGTACAACTAAGAACATTTCTAATCTCAGTGGAAATAAATATAATCATTCTGTTTGCTTGCTTTTAATTAAAGAAAGGGATCATTTACATTTGTAGTTATTACCATTTTAGAATAATGAAAAGAGAATAATCTTGACAAATGCGAAGTTATTAAAACATGTTGGCTACAGATGTGTTAATTCTGAAATATTCTATGCCTATTTGTTCATCAGGATTATGGTATGCTTTATGTATCATTTGTGCTTAAATAGATGTGGTAATGGCAAACAAACCCCTACTTATTTGTGATGATTCATCTAACCTCTTGCTCTTGAGATTTTGTTATATCTCACTAAAAAAAATCCCAAAGATTTCTCTAATAGTTATAGTTTTTATATATTCCTTTTCTTTGTGGAGGTTTATAATAAAGGAGTAAAAAGGAGGTGGCAGACAGTAAAAAAAAAAATTAACATGCATTGTTTTACTCTTCATGTTTTTAGTTCTTTTATTATGATTGGGTTTGAGTTTTTGATGTTACCTTTTAGGTGCAATTGAAATGAAAGTATGGAATAAAGATCACCTTACAACAATTCTAGTTTTCACTTTGTTTTTTTTTTCCCCATGTAGAAAAGTGACAATAATGGAAGACCCTGATCAGAACATTCATCTGAAGAACTTGTCTCTTCAGCAAGCAACCAATGAAGAGGAAGCCTTAAACTTACTCTTCTTGGGAGACACCAACAGAATGATTGCTGAGGTGAGGATTGCTGCTACACATCTTACTTGCCATCACCAGAGTTAAAATGGTCATAAACTTCTCCACATAGGATAAGATAGATATTTTCAAAGTCCTTGGAGATAAATGAGTAAGTATCTTCTTTCTGAGTGTATTTCCACAGTGAAATTAAATGAGCATTTCTCTGATTTATAGCTTTCACTTTGCAAAGAGCTTTCTGTTTGTCCTTAGTGAAGCTGATTGGTGGTTGTTGATGTCATAACTTACTGCAGTTAAAATAAGTAAGAAAAAAGAATTTTCTCATAAACCATAGACTGACTTTTGAATGTGATATGTATCAACATACATACACATTTAAAGATTAGAAAACATGGCCTTACAAAGCATTGTCAAACATTCCCACAGAAGTACTGTATTGCCTTTGAAGTAGTTACAGTAAGAGTTAGCAGTCCCCTCTTTTTTTCTTCTTATTGCATAAACATGTGGTCTTATGTATAAAAAAACAAATGGTAGTGCGAAGCACATTCAAAATAAATATTTGCCAATATGCAAAGACAAGGGTGTTTTTACTGATTCTGGAAAGTTCAAATGAAATGTTTCCCTGTCCAGTTAATAAAATTCCTTATCTTCATACTTGGGAATGGAATGTAAATATAAAAAGTGTATTGTATAATGTGAGCACTGTCAGTGTGTCTTTACCACAACACAGCTAATTCTATTTTAGAAATTTGTGGGTTTTCTTCATCTGTCTGACCAAAAAGATAAATAATAAATCAATGAGGAGAAAGACATTTAAAGTATATGAAATTGTCAAGTAGCTCTCTGTTCCTGCTGGCTGACCATGTAAACCTGGGCACAGGGGAGGAAGTGTTAAATTACAAAATGTAAATAGGCAAAAAACTTTCTCAAGGGAGACTATTTCAGCAGTGACATTTTGAGAGGCAAAAAGACGTTAAGGCAAGAGATAATCAAGCTGTACTTAAGGGCTGTTAGTAAATATGAATGTTGAGGCAAGGAACTGTTTGATGATATTGAAATGGAAAAATTGATACAACTTAGAGGAGAGGAACTTGAAAAAGTGTAATAGAGGAGATAAAAAGATTATATTGAGTTCAGAAGCCTGAAAAGCTATTATGATAGTTGGTAATGAAAACAGAAACTTCATTGTATAGAAAAAGATCTTCAGGAAATCTCTGATCAGTTTGGAGGAGCTGCGTAAGAAAATGAGACAGAGTATTTAAAGAATGGTATGCTGCTGGCTGACAGGGTCATAAATCAGCAATTGTAAAGGGCAATTGAGTTACATATTTGGAAAATGTTGCCTGAAGAGAAAATATATCCCCAACACTGAAAGTCATGAACAAATAATAGGACTAATGAAGATGGTAAATCATTAAAGGTCAAGATGAGCTCAGTAAAACTAAAAGAATATTCTTAATGGGTCAGACCAAAGAGGTGTCTGCTCCAGTTTCCTGTTTTAAACAATGGCCAATAGCAAATAGGTAGAGATCAGTAAAAGATAAACCAAGTAAATAATACTTTTAAAAAAAAAAAAATCTCCTTATCTTCATTAGTTTGTGTTACAGACTATTTATAGCTAATAATTTTTGTTGTATTTTTTCTTTACATAAATTTGCCCAGATGCTTTTTTTCAACCTCTGTAAATTTTTATCGTAAATCTCATGTTACACCAAGTTCCATGACTTAGCTGTGTTGTGTGAAGAAAAATCTCCTTTAGCTAATTTTTTAATCTACAACTTGGTAGTTTTATGTGGGGCATGCTAGTACTTGCTAGAAAACATAAGAATAGACATGAGAATGTGTGGGACTCCAACAATAAAGAATTCACTAATCTGACTGGCTTGGGTTACCAAATGCTATGCCATCGTCACTTTTGCTGCTTTTGCCACAGCAAGAGCTTTTTGTTATATAAATACTTTAAAGTTATTGTTTCATTGGTCTTTAATGAAGAGTACTTAAAAGAAAAAAAATGCAGAGAATACGTGCTTGGAATAACTACCACCCATTGCAGCAATATTCACTTTGCTTAGTCTGAATGCTAATATGATTCCATAAACTTTAAATGAAGTGGGTTTCGTTGTAGAAGTTTTATTTATGTAGTTATCACATTCATTGTTTCTTTGCAATTGCAGCAGGTACATTGCAGTACAGTTCAGTGAGCCTACTGAGTGCTGCTTCCTCTTAGGCATTACAGAATTTATCACCCGTTATCATCTGGCATTTTTGGCTTTAAGTGACTGTGTTTGCAGAAATGAGGGTTTAATGTAGAGGTCTAGGGAAGAGGACTTATGATTATCAACCATAAACTCTTCTCCAGAGATCCATATTTTTAAACATTAATTGAATTATGATAACACTTCCTGACCTCAAGAAAAGATTAGGACCTTGTTTGAGTAAACTTTAAAAGACACAAGATGAATAAACTTAAATAGAAAAGAACGTAAAAGAAATGCTTGATTTATGTTTTTTAATGATAAAGAGTTTGGCTATGGAAAAATGAAGATGACTGTCACGGTTCACATATGAAATCTGTGGCAGAACTGCAGCCACTAAAATTGCAATCTAATGCTTTACCCCTGAGATAACCCTTCTTTGAAGAGTTGAAGGACCATTTTGAAAATAAGAATGACAATTTAATTTCTGCAATGCCTCTGCTAGTGGAGTCTAACTTGTGATTTGAGTGCTACATTTTGGCCTCACCAGTGACTGTGTGGTGCAACTGCTGACTAGACCAATTTGTTGTGAATGAGTCATTTAGGCCGCTTAAAGAATCACCATCGAGGATATTGGCAAAAGCGATTTTAATAGAAGTTTATAAAAATGCGACTTAGCAGAATTTGATGGCAAGGTCCACTCTATTACTTACCAAAACATACAAAGGAAAATCAAATTAGAATCAGATTAGAATCAAATTAGAATGATTTATACAGAGAGACTGGAGAAACAAAAGGATAAAGAGGACCCTCCTGTTGAATCACGAGGTTCAGAATGGACCCTCTTGCTTTCTAAACTTCTCAGCGAGGAGCGTAGGTGCGGCTGAATCCAGACTTAGTCTCAGACTTGGTCAACTGTTTGTATCTAAAGGAAAGGAAGGGTACAAGAGACAAAGAAATCCTCCCACCGAGTCACAAGGTTCAGAGAAGACAGGCTAGGTCCACTCCTAGTCCCAGACTTGGACAACGGTTTATGTCTAGTGGAAGAGATACAAAGAGTAGGGAAGACCCTCCCGTTGAGTCACGAGGTTCAGCGTAGACCCCCTTGCTTTCTGAACTCCTTCTCAGAGAGGAGTCTAGGTATGGCTGGGTCTAATCCTAGTCTGAGACTTGGTCAACAGTTTATATCTAAAGGATTATATGTATTTAGCAGCAATCTAAGGTTCATTCACAGTTTAAGGTAAATTGTAAGATTTTAGCAACACTTAATCGTGGATTAGTTTAACATTTGCCAAGTGAGTTAATAGAATTTACTACAATCACAACAGTGGCTTGATTACAGATTTGGAATAATAATACTATATTTGCTATTGAATATTCAAATTGATTCACGCACACATACAGACACAAAGTTTTATATATATATAGAGTTATATATATATATATAAAGGTATACCTGTTAAAAATTCCCCTCGAGTTCCATGAAATATTAATTTCAAATGTCTCAGCATTTCTCAACAGGTGAGGGTTGAGCCTCGAGGAGGAGAGGGTTTCAGCCCAGGTCCCGTTGCCAGCTTTCGGTGGCAGTCCTCCGAATTTCACAAGCTGGAGAGTTCGTGAAACTCTGAGAGCCACTCCACTCAGAGGGAGATGCTGGTTGCAGCCCGCTGCAGTCCAGGAGAGTTCAAAGGGTCTCACTTGGGACTGCTGTTTATAGGTTCATAAGATGATTAGCTTTAGTCATCAGCAATTTACTGGAAAGTTACTGGAATTCCAGTAACACTGGTACCGTTCCACTTGGGCTACAGTCCAGGTAAGGGATGTTCCAAGGCTGTCAGGGGATGACTGATTATTCCTGCTCTCGTTACCCACCTCAAGTTGGGTAACAGGAGTGTTTGGTATGGTCAGTGCTGTTCCCCACCTTAGCCATGCAAGAATTCCTGGTACGGTCAAGGGACGCTTAACTGCCCAACTCATTGTGCAAAGGCCAGGGCCTAGCTGGAATTCCTGAGATCATAGAGTGGCCCAGGAAGGGGGAGGAAGGAATGCACCACCACACTGTGCTAAAAAGGAAGTGATCATAATATTAGAAGCATTCTATAGTCTACATTAATTCATTCATTAAATGTCAGAACCTAAGGGAAAGTTTTTAACTGAGTACTTCTTTCCCACACATAACTATATAGCTCATGAGAAGGAAAAAAGAGGAAGCTAATCTAATTTGTGCAGTATTGGTTTATAGGTCAGTATAGGGCCAATCCTTTGCTCTAGTTTTGATATGTGCTACAAGTTGTGGAAATGGTAAGATGGGAGACATCTGTGCACAAACAATTTATAATGTAAAAATCCAAATAGGAATTTTTTGTCTCTTACATTTTACCCGGGAGAAATGGGCAGAGAACAAACCCAAAAAACTTACTCTTTTGTTGGCAGCTCTTCCAACTGTAAGGGCTATATTTTTGTTTGTCTTTTTTGTTTTTCGCATAAAACAGAGTTTCTTGTTACATTTGAATGCATAAGAAATTCAGCAACAGGCTATAAAAATAATCTGAATCTATTTTTTGTATTTTAATTTTTTAAGCCAACTTTATGATTTAGGTATCTCAAATACATGCAAACAAAGGATTCCAAAATCTAATTTGCACATATGTCACAGGTGGTAGCAGAAGCATCTAAAAAAGCTCCTGTACAGAAATAAGTGTTTGGCCATTTGGCTAGTGTTCACAAACCATTTTATTTTGATAGATTTGCTATTAATATGTCTTCAGCGGAAGTGGTCTTTTCTAAATTCTTGTGATGGGAATCTCTTGTGATCACTGTCCTTTGAAATAGTAGAGCCTGAACCTCTATGATTTAGAGAATTCTTAGTCCTTTTTTAGTATTTTTCTTAAAATAGCAGAGTAAGGTAGACCCAGTAGCCTCCCAAGGGCATGCATCAATTTCAAAACTGTAAAAAATTTATGTGAGAATGATATGTCTGAACACTGCAGGTACATGTACATTTAGCATTTGTTTTCCCTCTAATGAAAAATTCCTTCATTTTAATAAGGAAGGAAATGTTTTAGTGCATGTTTTATAATACTTCATTGTTTAAATTTGGAAGACAGTGCATACTACACAGAATTTGTTTCATCATTTAAAATGTTTGAAGTACACATGGGGCAAGCAGTAAGCTTTTGGCAATGTTTAAATATGTTTATTTCAAGAAAGAATGAAACTTTGAAACATTTAAAGAGAGCTGTGGGGACTAACTTGTGACCTCTGAATTGGACTCATTCCCTTTGTATTTATTTTTATTGTCCCTTAATATTCTCTTGCATATATTTAGAAAGCCACTGGTAGTGTTTGAATGCAGGTTTTTTTGGATTAAATATGAAAAATAGGATTTGAATGTGTGAACACAAGATTAAATGACATTTTTGCCAAGAAGACGTTATCCATGTTAGAGCTACATTCCAGAATGATTACAACTTTCTGCTTTCCTAGGTTCTTCATTGGTGTCAATTTTTAATCTATTTCCACTCTGACAAACCTGTTTTATAGTATCATTAGCACCAAATGGCATCATCATTTCAGCACAGGTACTTTCAGCTCCATGTGTGGTAAAACAATCACCAGTCATATGAACTACTTTGAATAGTCCTTAAAGTGCTTTGGCGTTTATATGGATAAAAGGCACTGTATAACATAAAGTTTAATAATACTCTCCTCAGGGAATATTAATTATTTTAAAAATTATCTCAGTTACCATGATCTAACTGTGAAACTGTACTTGTAGTAAATATGGAAAGGTAAAGTATTGCTTTTAGAAATCAGGGAAGTGTCAGATTGAACTTATTCTGATCCTTATATTTTCATAGTAAAAAATTTACAATTTCAACTGTGTCGAGTGTACCTAAGTACACCTGAAGAGCCCCTTCACTTGTACTATATTAATCAGAAAGGAAACTAAAGATATATTAAGGTCTCACTCATCTACCAGATATAAAGGCAGGAACCTCCTATTCTTCAACTTACATACCCTTCAATATAGCATGGTTCTGTTGGAAATGGTGGAGTTTATATTAATTAGACAGATATATCCACTGTTTTTCAACAAAGAACCTCTCCTCCTTCAGCCTTGCAGAGACTTATGATGTTCTGTGCTATAAACCAACAATGTGAAAACACCAGAATATTCTAAGCATGAATTTCAACGAGAAAAACAAACTGTGTTAAATTGCTTTGTTATCATTCTTGTAGGACACAATGGCTCTTTTCTTACCATCTGAACTGTGAAATGACTAAAGCTGTCAGAACTTCTTCCTGCAGGTATCCATCTGATTGTAGCTTGAGATTGGAGAAAATCAATCTGATATCAACCTATGCTATCAGTGCTTTCCTCTTTTCCCTTGCCCTTGTTCAAAAATGAAAAAAACTTAAGAGGAAAAAGAAACCCCCCTTAAAAAATGATTTTGTACCTTTTCACTGAGACATTCTCTCAAAAAAAATGGGAGCATACGGAATCAGCCTTCATTTATGCCTTGGTAGGTCACTAATTTACTCATACAGAAAAATCATGTTCTTCTGATGTCTAAGAATTTTGATTAAAAGAAGAGATTCCACTGGAACTGTATAAACTGCCAAGTGGAGATGGTCTGCAATATGGGCTGAACAACTGCGTTTATCACCTGTGAAATCTTTTTGTGCTAGCTGTCCTGAACTCTTTTCTATACTTCCTGTCTGAGTGTATTTGGCAGCCATAATCAATATATTATTCTTCCAGATAGCTGCAGCTTCTGTTGGTCTAATGATGATTTTCAGACAGCCTTTCACATGTTTTTCTCCTATTTAAGAAACTTTCTCCTTCTTAGGTCGTCAATTATTAAGAACTCTATTTAGACCAGTAACATTATGTTTCTGGCTATTCTTCCTAGTGAAAACAACATTTATAATAGCAGCTGCAACAAATAAAGGATTTGGGAAATACACAAATTCTTATTTAGGGAGGAACTCCTGTAGTGTTTTGTTGCTTTGAGATAGATAACAATTAGATTAAGAAGTGTAACTTAGGCTCCAGCACGTTTTTGGACCTTTCCTGAGCTTGTATTTCTTGCAAGAAGCACCCGATTTGGATGTTTCTGTCAATATGGCTGTGCTGCAGGTTCTCATTTGACTAGAAATCACCTTCTTGCAACGGTTGTGTGAATAGATGTAATCGTTTAAGTCACAAAGCTTCTATACAGTTTATTTGATTTCCGCAAACACAGGTATATCCTGGTCCTGGAGAAAAAGGAGACTGGGTTGTATGGCTTGAAATATCTCTTGTATGTATTTTCCAACATCAAAAAAACCACTGATGCTTTACCAAAACATGATCTTGAAAGATATGTTATCGAATTCCTCTTTTACCATGCCACAAATGGGCAGCAACAGATGACCTGGCATTAATTCCTTGGTAGTGTTCATGTGATATCACAAAGCATCTGAAGTCTGCTTATGTGGTTTATGATGTCACAGAATTCCTGGAAAAAATTATTTCTTTGTAAGTAACTGCAGCTCATCAGTTGTTCTATATATAACCTCCACAATAGCAACCATCTGCTGGGAGCCAGGCCACTCCCCTCTTTCTTTTTTTCCTTCATCACATCAAATTAGTGTGAGGATGATTTCATATGCATATGGTTTGAATAATACTAACAAAGCCAAAATGAAGTCTGAAAGCCACTGAAGGAAACTTTTAGTAGGCTCTGAGACACTGTCCAGAAAAATATGTTTATTTGTTTTCAGTTTACAAACTTTCTGAACAGCTGTATGGTGATGCTCAGAATTGCATATGTAAGATAGCAAAAAAAAAAAAAAAAAAGCTTATTTTTTGGACTGAAGATGCTGACAAGTTGTCATTTCTATTGCTGTGTGCTTTGTATCTACTTGTGTGGTAAAAGTAGCAAAGTGTGGGGGATTATGACTGCAATTAACATTTCAGAATCACATCCCATTTAACAGTTTGAATTTGTATTGCCTTATGCTTCCTGCAAGAGTTCTAACAGAGCTTTCCATATATGGGAACTGCATAGTGGAGATAGAATTATATTGTAAAAAGGAGTGTTGGTGTATTGATTAAAGCATGGTTCTACTCTGACGCCCATCTTAAAGAAGGGCCAGAAGGAGGATCCGGGGATCTACAGGCCTATCAGCCTGGCCTTGGTGCCGGGGAAAGTTATGGAGAAGATCATTTCGAGTGCCATCACGCGGTATGTAGAGGACAACCAGACAATCAGGCCCAGTCAGCATGGGTTTATGAAAGGCAGGTCCTGCCTGACTAACCTGATCTCCTTCTGTGACAAAATGACCCACTTAGTGGACAAGGGAAAGGCTGTGGATGTAATCTGCTTAGGCTTTAGTAAAGCCTTTGACACCGTTTCCCACAGCATTCTCCTGGAGAAACAGGCTGCTCATGGCTTGGCCAGGTGCACTCTTCGCTGGGTAAAAAAACTGGCTGTATGGCCAGGCCCAAAGAGTCGCAGTGAATGGAGTGAAATCCAGTTGGCGGCCAGTCACAAGCAGAGTCCCCCAGGGCTCAGTTTTGGGACCGGTCTTGTTTAATATCTTTATCAATGATCTGGACGAGGGGATCGAGTGTTCCCTCAGCAAGTTTGCAGACAACACCAAGTTGGGTGGGAGTGTTGATCTGCTCGAGGGTAGGAAGGCTCTGCAGAGGGATCTGGACAGGCTGGATCGATGGGCCCAGGCCAATTGTATGAGGTTCAACAAGGCCAAGTGCCGGGTCCTGCACTTGGGTCACAACCCCATGCAATGCTACAGGCTTGGGGATGAGTGGCTGGAAAGCTGCCCCGCAGAAAAGGACCTGGGGGTGTTGATTGACAGCCGGCTGAAGATGAGCCAGCAGTGTGCCCAGGTGGCCAAGAAGGCCAACGGCATCCTGGCCTGTGTCAGAAATAGTGTGGTCAGCAGGAGTAGGGAAGTGATCGTGCCCCTGTACTCGGCACTGGTGAGGCCACACCTCAAATACTGTGTTCGGGCCCCTCACTACAACAGAGACATTGAGGTGCTGGAGCGTGTCCAGAGAAGGGCAAAAAAAGCTGGTGAGGGGTCTGGAGCATAAGTCTTATGAGGAGCGGCTGAGGGAACTGGGGTTGTTCAGCCTGGAGAAGAGGAGGCTGAGGGGAGACCTCATCGCTCTCTACAACTACCTGAAAGGAGGTTGCAGAGAGGTGGGTGTTGGTCTCTTCTCCCAAGTGACTAGTGATAGGACTAGAGGAAATGGCCTCAATTTGTGCCAGCGGAGGTTTAGATTGGATATTAGGAAAAACTTCTTCACTGAAAGGGTTGTCAGACATTGGAACAGGCTGCCCAGGGAGGTGGTGGAGTCACTGTCCATGGAGGTATTTAAAAGACGTGTGGATGAGGCGCTTAGGGACAAGATTTAGTGGTGGACTTGGCAGTGTTAGGTTAACAGTTGGACTTGGTGATCTTAAAGGTCTTTTGCAACCTAAAAGATTCTGTGGTTCTAAATATTAATTCTGTTGTGGATTTTGAGCTGGAAAAATAAAATATCCAGTCCTGCTTCACAGAGCTGCAAGTAGTAAAATCATAGCTCTCCTAGTAAAATAAGTGAAGCTGGCTCTGATTATTCATGGAGACAGAATTGCTGAATAAAGTACATTTTAACAGCATCTAACTTTTTCTTAGTATAACTGCATTTTAAATATGTTTGGGAGTATTTTCTTGCTTTTCAAAGCTTGACAGGTCTATACCTTTCCCTGAGCCTGTTTATTTTCATTCCCATGCTACAAGTCACTGCTTGTTCATTTGTTCAGCTTTGCCTCTGAAGATAGCATATCATGTGACTGCACTCTACTCATTTCACACGATTGTGAAATGATCCTTAGAAACCAGGCAGTTAAGCACAGCCAGTGGCTTGCCTATATTATTCCAAAATTCCTCATCTGTATAAACTAAGTGATCAAAACTCTTCTCCGTCTGAGCTTGGCTTTACTAGGTAAAGCAGCCCAAAATAAAATAGTGCTAAGGCTTTAATTTCATTACAGAATTTTCACCAACAACTACAAGCATACGCTATTGCTGCACACCACCTACTTGTTCACATGCTGTATGCTGCCATTTTCAATTATTCTAGCAGAACTGCTTCTACAGCTGTGCTATGACTGAATCGGGAAACTGATCCAGGTTAAATACCTATGGTTTGCAGACTTTTTTTCCTTCTTTTTTTTTTTTCTTTTTTTGAGCTGGATCAGTTCCCAAAAACAGTTCAGTTGTGCTGGCACAATTAAGGCTGGAAAAAAATATTGGGAAATTGAAGAGGAGACGATTCAACCAAGAGGTATAGCTGTTCATATTATTCCTATTAAAGGAATATTCAGCTTGCAGTCTTTCTGTTGATAGCCATCCTTTCTGGATTAACAAGACAACACCTTCAACACCTGCAATGGGCAGGGTATTCTAACATCTAGAATGTTCCATACCAAAGCAGGCTATGGAGAAAAAAAAGCAATATGTTGGTATATCTAGTCTGAATCACAGGGTATGTCTAAGTAAATAATTACTCTAGAATAACAGAGGAATAAAGTATAGAAAGAGATTAATGTATACGATTTAACCAGGATTTTTTAATCTTCTTTTTAAACAGCTATATATAAGTATAGATTTAGTTGCTAACTCAATAATATTTATTTATTAATTTATTTCACTACCTTATTTTTCTGCAAGTCAAGTATTTATGGCCTGATAACATACTTGTAATTGTTTATAAATAAAAATACTATTTGTATGGTAAATCTTTAATTTCCATGTATATTCTAAAGCTTTAACCATTTATAAAATGAGGATAACAAGGAATCATTTTAGTTTTAAGTTTCCAACAACAGTTTGATATGACTAAACAAAAGAGGCTTTAGACGCTTAAGGATTTTTTTAACATGTTGCTTAAGAAAAGAAAGGTGCATGTGTGATGGCATATGGTTGTTTGAAATCTAAAATATTTGAGAGCTGTTTAAAATTTTCTGTTCTGCATTTCAAATATATTTGGAACAGCACTAAAGTCATACTAAAGCTGAGCATCTTTAAAAATTGATGAAGAATTTCCATATTTCTAGTTAAGGAAGTATGGTAGCAGCTTTTTCAAATAAATATATTTAAAGCTAAGCCTTTTATGAAAACTCTGTCATGCCCTGTAAAATTCTGATACCAATTTTGCCAAGTTACATTTTTTCATAAAAGTAATGAAACTGTGAAAGTCTAAAGCCGTATAGAAAGTTCTAGTCTTAGTTACAGTGGTAGCTATCTAGCCAAAAAAACCCTAAAAACGGGCTAACCGATGGGGAAATTGGTAAACTCTTGGAAATCAGGGATTAGTAAGTTTCCCTCTGATCATGGTGCCCTTTTCTAGCAGTATTCCTCAGCATAGTAAGGCCAGCTTCTTTGCTGATGCACTCACTGTTAGAGTATCTTGGAACAAGGATAGTTGCTTGATTGCTTGCAGTACAATTTGTCCAGATTAAAGTTATCCAAGTATTTGGCCAGAATGTGAGTGCCAGGTAAAACCTTTTGGGTTCTGCTTGCATACTTATTACAGGTGTAATAGCTAAAAAACTGGATAGGTGATTTCAGTTTCCAGATTTTTGAGCTATAAAAAGCTAAATTTATTTATTAAATGAACATTGAGGACACTTCCTTTGTTTTCATTGTAGACACCAATGAATCAAGCCTCAACCCGATCTCACTGCATTTTCACTATCCACATCTCCAGCAAGGAACCTGGATCTGCAACTATTCAACGGTCCAAGTTACACTTAGTAGACCTTGCTGGATCAGAACGTGTTGCAAAGACTGGAGTTGGAGGTCACTTATTGACAGAAGCCAAATATATCAACCTGTCGTTACATTATTTGGAACAGGTAAAATTGCAATAGTGTGAAACATTTCTCCCTTTACCACATTCCTGTTTAGCAATGTGCAATGTTTTGGAAATCTTTATTCCAATAGTTAGTCTTAGGTCTGTGTATTTATTGCAGTTTTTTAAAATGCTTGAGTTGGTTGCTCTTAATTTGAAATAAAATATTTTAATTTAGAAAAAGCTTAACAATTAGACAGTAAGGTTATAGTAGATATACAAGGTAGTGTTTCAAAAATATTTTTCTTGTTTTATTTGAAATACTAAACATATTTACAAGATTGCATCTGTATTTCTGCTAAAAATTTTCTTTGTGATCTTCACCCCTTTCGACAGCTGGAATCAGGATGTATCACTCAAGAATCATTGAACTAAAGTGATTGATTTTTATTTGGTTCAAGCATTGTGACATCATAAAGTCTTAGGCTCTTCTCTCATTTGTTGTTTTATTCCTCTCACAAAGTGAATCTTTGATCTCTTTGAGACAGGAGTTATGTTTGTTAATGTATTTCTAGAGTAGCTACCATAATTGGTTTTATACTAATACGACTCATTTGCAACTGTAATAATAATAATAATAAATCTCCACAATTTTTTGTCATTCATCTGTTGTAAATGAAAAAGGTTTAGCCTGTTGATTGTTGTGTACTAAATTGATTGTTGTATACTAAAATCCCTACCGTCCTTGCACTGTTGCTTTTTATTTTTCCTCTTTGGAAAAGGCAAATATTGAGGAAGTAGGTTCATGCTGCCTAATCTTACTGACTTTTTTTTTTAAAAAGAAATGAAGAATGAGTATGATAGTGGCGGTGAATGGAAACTTTAAAGATTAAGCATTCCAGTAAAAAGGTTTGGTTAACAGGGTTTTTAATATTATTATCGTTAGGGATTTTTTATTATTTTTCCTCCACTGATCTGATATAATAATTTTCCCTTCAGGACTAGAAAAACAAGATGTTACATCTTAGGATCCTCACAATTTCTGTGAGTGTGATAAGTGTGATAGTGAAGGCTGTTCACACTCACTAATATCTTCTTTTCTAGTATCTCTTCTTTTCTTTACACCAGGATTGTAGGCATTGTTTATATTCCATAACATTCCTTCCTTTCAGGTGTTTCTTTTCAGCTGAGTATTTATGCCATTGCTAAAAGACATTTATGCTTATTCATAAACACTTACTGCATGTTATGTTTATGTCTCCCTGATCTGCTGTGATGCTTTGTATTCTAATGCTGTAAAACTCCAAGCAAGGGTAAGAAACACTTGGCAATCAATGAAATCTATTTTGTGGATGCTGTGCTATTAAGTTGCAATCATTGAAGATTTTCAAGTGTGGATTCCAGACCTCACACCTGTAAGAGAAATTAAGTTCTTTCTAAGTTTGAATATATAATATTGGTTTCACAATACAGTAAACACTGTTCCTGTTGTCAGAAATTTTGGAGTTTTTTTGAGTTCTGCTGGAGAATAGAGTATTTTTTCCTAAGGCTTTCTTAAAAACTTTTATGTACAACAGTAGCAGGTCTGTGAGGCCATCATTTAGTGGAAGAAATTGGGGGGGGTGGGGGGGAGGAGAGGGGGAGAGAAAAAATATGATTAACTCTGAAATTCAGATTGGTCCCTTTTAATTTATACTCCAGTATATGTGTTATTTAGAAAAATTTACAGTTGAGGAAATCCATTAAGACAGACAATTGTGTGGGTGTCTATGTGTGAAAATTCTTTAAAATTAAGATTAGGAAATATAACCAATTGTTCTACTTACTGGGAAGAATATTTTTCTTTTTTGTTTTGTGTGTTTTTCTGTTAACAAGAACAAAGGTCTTAAATTTCATTAAAACTAATCAGAGATATTTCCTCTGTCAAAAGAAGCTTAAGGCACAGCAGGTGGCAGTCAGTCATTTACTATTACACTGAATTCTTTTCATACCCCCCATTTGTTTAAATTTTACCTTGAAGTAAAATGTCTGTATTTCAGTTGTACTCATGGGAATCGATAAGGGTAAGTGATTCTAAAATGGACCTCTTCAGAGTCATACAAATTGTGCTCAGGATCGTTCTTATTTCTGTATGATTTTTATGTATTTGTAATGCAACATTGCATGAGCTTTTGTGAGATTGAATTTAATAATCTGTGTAGTGTGTCTTGAGATACTCAGGTTTGAAGTGCTGTAGAAGTGTAAAATATTAATGTTTTGTCATGCAACTTTTATCTACTATTTTAGAATAAATACAGTTGGAGATAATCACTTTGGGTTCTGTCTGGGATTGCATATCATTAATAAAAATGTTTTAGCTGAAAAAAGACCAATGAAGACAGTAAAAAATATCTTTTTATTCAGTGGGAATTTGGTCATTCAATCCTGACCTTGCAGTGACTAATATTAAAGTACAAGGATTCCTCAAAATCATCTTATTTACATACTCAACTATTCAGTTATCTACTGGTGTGTTAGTGTTGGGTTATGCCATTTCTAAAGACCTTGCATAATAAAATAGTCATGTAAAATTATTTATCTCAAGATGACTCATTAATATCCACAAGGTGCTAAGAAATCTTATTGCATTTTTTCTCCAAGTGGCCTATATGTCCAGAGAAAAATGACAATGAGATAGTCTCATGCAGCTGATCTACAATGGCAGTAGGGACAATTCAATTTTAGTGTCCACAGCAATTTGATACATCGGTGCTCTTAAAAGTCCCTACTACCACACCCGCATATCTTTTGTTGTCCTTAAGACGTAGTAGCAAGTTCTGGAATTACAACTGCATTTTTGTGTGTGTGTGGAGATATTCCCTTCTGATAGGGTATCCTGAACCAAATTTAGAGTTACAAATTAGTAGTGATACAGCCACATGATTTGACACTATAGTGGAATTAGAACTGTATGTATTTCCCCAAAATAATAGACTATAATATTCCCACTGCTTTGATGAACATGCCTATTAAGTGTCATTTAACATGTACTCCGTTTAGAGAATGCTAAAAGATTTTATTGATTAGCAAATGATTGCTACCCATACCTGCTGAAGTTTTTACTAATAGAATTTGAAATCACTGCTGGCCACCAAATGTTAGGTCTATTCACATCCTACAGAAAAGGTAATTTTCTGGTTTTGATATTTCCTAATTAACATATACAGACATTAGAGTAACAGAAAAAAACAGGAACTTTTTAATAATTTAAAGTGAAGGCATTTGTTTTTGATTAGTAAATCACAGATTTTTGGGTGAATTATTTCCAGCAAGGCCTGTAGTATATATTTGAGACAAGCATATGTTGTCCAGAAAGTAAGAATGCTTGTAATTAACTACAAAACACCAGCAGCAGAGTTTGGATTTTTGGCTGTGAGGACCAGAACTTAAGCTGATAAACTTTACTAGAAATGGGAGGTGGGTTGGGAGACTTAACTGATGAAAATCTGAAGAGTGGGGAGGTGTGGGCAGGAATGTGGAAGGTTTTTGCATATGGATCAAAGGCAGTGTCAGAGGTCTTGTGGCTGTGGAGGGACAGGAGAAAAAAAGAAGACCTCTGGAGCAGGCATATGGCTTCAGAGCATGTGATACACTAAACTGCAAGATATAGATATAGCTGATAGCTCTGTACCCACAAGTGATGCACCCCAAAATCCTCCTCTGTTGAGGATGCTCTGAGAACATGTCCTGGCTGCCTGTTGGCATGAGATACTGGTGCACATCTATTCCCTGTATGAAGTTACTGCTTGCACACAGGATGTGGACAGGAACAGGGATTCTTGGGCACACTTCAGATCATATCATAACCACTTGTGAGTCTCAGGCCTTCCTTTATGCTTAACAATATTTCCACATGTTTCAGTGAAGTTATTTGTGAGTGATTGTACTTGTACTATGCTATTATGTTTCATATAGGATGCAATTTTACAAAAAGTGACAATATTTCTGACAGCTTCAACTTTTAAAAAATTCATTAGTTCTTAAAGTGGGTTTTTTTAACTCACTCAAAATGAAACTTTCTGCCTTAAATTGTGTTGATTTAAATCATCCTATTACAATCCTGGTTCAGTAATATTCCATAAGGCCTTTTAAGCATAGACCTACCAGTATTTAAAGAAAACCAAACCCAAACCCTTTTTCAATATCAAAAAGATAATAACACCTTCTTTTTGATCACGTAAAAATGAGACAATTTTCTGATTATCGCATTTGGCCGGCTGTTAGAAGATCCAGGTTCAGATCCTGTATGGGTGGTCTCTGTCACTTTGCAAAAGAACGTTAATTTCCCTGTCCTTCAGATTTCTCCTCGTTCTATTCCAGATTCCCTGATTGGATTGTAAAGATTGATTTAATGATTTAGGTGAGGTTTTACTAAAGGGACTTAAAGGCATCATCTTCTGTGTTATGTGACTCTGTCACGTAACAATACAGTGGCTTCTGCATCATGAGAGCTGGTCACATAGCTTTTCGGTGCCAGTGTGGAAGGGTTCAAATTCTACCTAGGCTACAGACTTCCTGCATGAACATCAGAAAATATTAACTTCTCTGTTACACAGTTCCCATTTCTAAGGGAAATAACATATCTTCCCTCTGGCTCTTTTCCCATCTTGTCTATACAGTTTGTAGTCTCTGTGTGGCAGAGACTGGGAGTCTGCTTATTAACATATACACTAGACTACTATGAGGTTTCTATGCAGTATTATAAAGTAACAGAGATATAACATATTTCCATCTAACAAGTTGTAATATATGAGATTTGAAAACCTTGATCCAGGAATGAGTTTCCAGATTCTTTTAAAGATAGTAATTTTCATTTTATGCATTCATCCCTACCAAGATTTATGATAATAAGAAATTTTAACTTTCTGAAGACCATTAAGAGAAACTAGTGCCAACAAAAAAGTTTCTACTAAATTTTCTAAAATAACAATTTTCTTAAGTGCAGCATAAACAAAATATATACTGGTGTGTAACACTTATTAAAGGAAAAACAACTCCTAATCATTTAGGATAGCTTGCACAACTCATATAGCTATAGCTTTTCAGTACAGTGCTTGGGCAGCTAACAGTTCAAATCTTTTATATCACAACAGGTCATGGGGTAATCTAGCTTTTTATTTAATAATAATTAGGTCCCATAATGTAAACAACTGAGAAGGGGAACTGAGAATAGTAGGTGTACCATTTCCTTTTTGGCCAAGGCATATATATTCTAAACTGAATTATTTCTTTCCAGCAGTACATTGTAATCATGCACCCTTTTATTTGTGTTTTACTTTTGAAGGCATTTTCTCAGAAATAAATGTATTGACCCCTCTAAGAACCATGTGCTTTAAGAATGCGTAATTTTAAAAGCATGCTGTAGCAAATATTAAGAATTTTTTTTACTTGGATACTATCCATACTTTATTATTATGAAAGAAAAAATACAAGAAGATTTTCAGTAAGGTCCTGTGTCTTAGGAAAGTCTGTGGTTTTTAGTTTATTGTATTCAGTTTCCATGTTGCTGAGAGACTGTAAAGCTAAGGTATGATAAAATTAAATTTATTTGGTCTTTCAGGTCCAGCTCCTACAAAGACATATAAACACACTGAAATTTAAGTTGAAATTATTTCAATAAAATCAGTGGGTTGGCAGCTAACTGGGTGCATGAACGTAGTTTTGATGTATCAGAAGTTTAGGTTCCTGAGCAGATTGGTTTTGTTCTCTTTCTGTGTCAATCAGTGATAGACATGTAAATTTAAAAGTCTTTTCCGTTTTTATTATTGTTTCAGGTAATAATTGCCCTTGCAGAGAAAAACCGGTCCCACATTCCTTACCGAAACTCTATGATGACCTCAGTGCTAAGGGACAGCCTGGGAGGAAACTGCATGACTACCATGATAGCAACGCTCTCTATAGACAAAAGAAACATAGATGTATGTTATTTTCATCTGTTTTCAGCAAAAATGTTTTCACTTCTCTAAAGATCCTGCTCTTGACTTTTATTACAGTTTGCAATTCAAGTGTGTATGCTTTAATTCTCACCCTTACAAAAAAACGTTTCAACTTTGTTTCCAGGAGATAATTTTATTGGTGGAAATCACAGTAAGATGTAGACAAATCCTTTAGGAAATGTGCTTTTCTCTAAGTCATCTCCAGTCAAGGAGCAGTTGGGAAACAACTTGCACCTAGTAATGAACCATTTTATTTTTTTTTTAAATTTACTGTTTTCCTGATGAATAAATCTTCAAGTTATGAAAAGGCGTTTCCAACGAATTTTCCACAGGACATATTGGTAAGATCTATAAGTAGATTATGGATCACATTGAAAGCCTTGGCAGAACTTCTGTAGGCTTCTTTGGAGTTGAGCTTTCATTGAGTATGGTACACAACTGGAGAGTTCATAAGGGGGGAGAAGGAATTGGGTGGGGTGATTTGGGATTTTTGGAAATGCTTTGAATACTTTTATCTCCATTCACCAATTTCCTGCACTGGAATTATATGTCGTGATGTTTTCTTCTCATTGTTTACCAAAATATGTTGCGATGTGAATACATAGAACCCTGCTCAAAGCCATTTATACTCTATTTATTTCCTGATTTTCCATAACACCAAAGCATTCTAATGTGAATAAACAAGAAAAAAAAAACTATTAAGCCTAAAACGGTTCTGAAATACAGTGGAAAGCATTATACTAAAACCATACTTCATCTAGTTGAAGACTTTTTTTTCTTTAGAAAATGGACTTTGCTGTTAAATGAAAACAGATCGTTCAGACTTGTAAACATGTAATTATGCAAGCATGATGTCTGGTTACAAATGCAACTGGATGAGTTTGCTAATGAATTTTTTTTTTAGGCAGGTGAGATAGGCACCCTTTTGTGTATCAGTTCATCAGGTATATGTATCTCACATTGCAGTCTGGGTTTCTATTTTGGGAATATTTAGCCCAAGCAATTATCCAGAGTAGGCTACTGACAGTTTTCTTGTTCTTGCTTTAACATATACCATCTACATAGCAGACCTTCTTCTCCAAAAATAAATAAAAGTCCCTACCCTGCTCCCCAAAATCTGATATGTGAGACTAATATTAGGACAGATGTTAAGTCAATTACTATACATTAGAAAATGTCACAATTAGGATAGCTGCATAATTTTAATTTGGAATTCTGGCAGTTATTATACATAGTTATGTTTGGTTTGCTTTTGTTTGTTTTTTTCCATTGGATATACATTTCATTCACAAAGGAAGCACAAGACAGAATTGCCCCCCAGTATGAACTGAAGTGGTATGATAAAAGCAACTTTCTTAAGGACCTAGCTTTGTCTCTTGCAATGAAAGCAATGAAGCAGAGAATTCAAAGTAAGAAAGAGCACTCTGATGAAAAGGACAAATAGAATATCATCCTAGAGAACTAGATTATATTCCTACTCCTACCAAAGAGTTTGTATACAAATTCTCACATCACCTACATCACATTTTTTGTGCCAGTTTTGTGGAGTGCTTGAAAGAAGTTGTTGATTCTGAATGATAGATATATTAATTATTATAGCTGTAACTGAAGTTGAATGAAAGCTGGTTTTAACAAAAGATCATACAATAATCAAATATAATTTTTTTTTGGTACTTTTGATGTCAGTTTCCCTTCTGTTAAATGTAGTCATTCCACCTACTTGCAGCAAAGCAATACCTAGAGGGTTAATTGATTAATTTCTGTGAAGCCCTCAGGTACTGTAACAATAAGCATGGCAGAAAAAATGATTAGGAAATTAGTAGCTGTCAGCTTTGATTACCATTTTGATGGCATAGAATAAATAGATCGTAAGCTTACATATTGAACATTGAAGACTGAATTGATTAGCTACTCATTAATTTAACATATGCTTTACACTGAACAGGGCAAAGAAGTCTGTTGGAAATATATATATGTGTACTGTACATATAACTGTATTTAATATATGTATAGAACTTAATTAAAATCACATTATCTGATCATCACAGCAGAGAAACTGTACAGCAGAGGCAAACAGAGAGTCCAGCTAAGACTATGTGCAGCTCTCTTAATTGTAAGGCCTTCCTTTCCTTTCCTTGAAAACTCTTCTTTGATTCTGTGTGTATATATTGTGTCTTTGGCAATAAACACTAGTATCTTTCATCATGTAACCCTAATTCATATACCACCCCTCCAAGCACTGAAAGAGACAGAAGTCCTGTGGAAAAAGGAATGTATGATAATATATTTAAATTGGTATTTTCATATGTTGGAGGACTAAAAAGTGCAGAATTACTTTGATTCTGAAATACAAGTCTGTAGCAGTAGTAAAGTTCTCTTAATGTAGGGGGTATGTTTAAATTCTTACATTTTAAATGCAGACTGGCAGATATCAGAAAATTTTATCATACAGTTTATCAAGCATCATTGGAACTTCTAAGACTACTGCATGATGTTTTATTCTTTGAGCTAACTGAGAACAACTGCTGGCTTTTTATTCATTAGATAGATTGGTTCTCTAGCAGATACTGGCATGTAACTATTGGCTGATCTCAAAGGATGGAACAATACTTAGGGATCCTCTATTTCATTCTCTGCCCTAAATGGGAGTACATGCTGGTTGTCACAGAGCTTCCTGCACAACCTCAGTCTTGTATCTTCTTTCCCCGCCCCCCCCCCCATCTTCATCTCCTCCTGCACCTCCTCTTAGCTCATCTGACAGGTTTATAACTGGTATCATAGTTCTCCTGTATGCCTCCTAGTTCCAAGTCTCCCAGCTTGTTTCTCATTTGTCCACTCTTCTTCCCTTCATCTCTTTTCACAGCTTCTTTTACATATGCTTCTCTAGTCCCATTTTCACCAAAAAAATGTTTTTAGTTAATTGTTCTCTTTTTCTCATCATTCAAAAGTTTTTACCTTCTGAATAGTATGGCTTTCTTATCCTTTAGTGCCAGCTGGGGACTCATTTGAAACATAGTTGATCAGGGGATTGACTAGGTCAATAAAATATGTACTATGATTTGACAGTTTTCTATGTCACTGTCATTAATATGCTAACATAATTTCCCTTGAAATTGTTGTTTCAGAATACGAAATGGTAGATTAGTTCTGTAAAATATACAAAACCCAGAAACAGTTTGATGACTTCATTAGCAGTCTGTTCTACTTACCTGGTGCAAAGCTAACTGAAATTTATCTTTTTTCTCTGTTTCTTCCCCTCCCCCGCCCCAGGAATCTATATCAACGTGCAGATTTGCACAGCGAGTTGCTCTTATTAAGAATGAAGCAGTTCTTAATGAAGAAATTGACCCCAGATTGGTGAGAGTTGACTGGGGGCAGAGGGAAGGAGATTGCTTGTTTTAAGTTTTAATAATCAATAGCAGTCAAATGGAAGTTGAGGATTTTATACTGACTCATCCCATTAAATTGTTTTTAGATGCAAGTTCCAATTTTTTCTATAAAATAACTACTATTTTTATTTTTTTTTTACCTAATTATAATTAAATGGATGTTTATAAACCCCCTAAAGGCTTTCTCAGTTCTTAAGGCATCTGAGGAGCAATGGTCACTTTCATTATCATCTTTGTGTTGCTTCTTTTAGGGTGTTAGTTTCTAAATCATAGTCACAGATAATTGGATGTCCCTAAAACTTTTTAAAAATCTACTAAGATTACTAGTCACTCGATGAAGGCACGATGCTGCACTGAAACAGTTCATATATTACAAAGCTAAGAAACATACAGATACAGTTCTTCCTTGAGATTGGTCCAAGGAACATTTTAGCTAGGAAATTCTGTAAAGTTACCATTAGGAAAAAAGGAAGCCAAGTAAATGAGATGTAGAAATAGGATTTCCACACTAAAGCATTAGGCTGATGTTCACATGCTCTGCAGGATCATTTAGCAAGTAAAGCAAAAGTGGACTCGTGAGAGTTAGAAAACCATCCCCTCTTGTAGAAAAGGCACGGGCACACAAGTACCTAGACTTTATATGTCTCTGTGGTCATTGTGGAATTTGTTGCCCATCTTAACTACCTAAAGTATATTCCCAGGGTGCAACCTGATTATTCAGTAAAGTGCTGGACTTACAATTTTTTTCATAAAATCATATGCCATTTATTTGCAGTACTTATCAGCTGTAAGTTGAATGCATGCTTTATAAAGGGAGTGCATAATACCTCTTGATAGATCTGACTGTTGTGTAAGCTTTATTCTTCATAATGGAGACTCACTAAGAAGATGAACTTGTACCTATTGTACTTTTTAAGCAAGTCAGCTTTGAACCTCTCTCACTCATGACCAAAGGATGTGGTTTAAATTGAAAACGAAACTGTCAAGCCTGAATTAAATCTAATCTCCTCTGGCATTCATTTAAAAATGAAAATATTATGCTTCTGTAGATTTTTATTTGTCTTAATAATACTTGAAAAATCAATCTTTTATCCATATGCTGAAAATGGTATTTGTCGGGTTGTCAGATTGAGGTTAATCATGCTAACAAATTTGAACGTTGAAGAGGGATGGTACTATCAGTTCAACTTTCTGCCTTTTTATACTCCAGCCCCAAATTTTTTTTTATTGACTCAGTAGTTGGCACAAACTACATCAGAGTGTGGCACCAGAGTCAGGCAATGGAAAATCAGGTTAAAATGTTTGGCCTGCAATATTCTTGACGCACTCTTTCAACATCTGTAATTGACAGATCACCACCTTAATAGATTCTTAAATAAAATATTTTAAGTTAGCCTTTCATACTCTATAGCAACAAATGTATTACCGGTAAGTTTAGAGTTAAAAGAAATAAGCATATGTATGTTTAGAATATTTTGATTTTTAAAGTAAAAATACCCATTCAAAGTTTAGGAAGTCACGGTTAAATTTAAACATCAAAAGAAATACAAATGTTTGAAGGAATTTTAACGTCCAGTCAAAATGTGTTGTCAATTTCAACGATCTTATTTCTAGAAAGTACGTGCAATCAAGAATGATTCATTTTTTCCTTGAAAACATTCTTCTCTTGGAAACTTATTTTGCACATGGAATCAGTCTACTCATATCCATCTAAAAATATCATTGGACCCCTGATACATTTGAGGCATTATAAGGCAATGCGTCATTAAAACAATCAATCGTAAAGTATCCAAGAACTTGCTCATTCATGTTTTAAACTTAGGGATTTGCATGTTGTCCCTGCTTTGTAGAATCTGGCCTTGCAAGGCAAATGATTTGTAAAATATGGTTTTATACAGACATTTTTTCTAAAAGGGCTCCAATAATGAGCTATTAGAATTTTAAAATCTAGTACAGTTCTCCAAGTCACTTTCTCAATCATTACTATTGATTACTGCAACTTAATTTCATTATGTTGATTTGTACTATTAATTTGTTGTTAGCAACTGATACATTCTACAATCATAGTATGCTATAATTCTGATAAGAGTGGAAAGTTACATGAAAAAAAAAGAAAAGTTAAGAAGTTAAGATTAAAATACTAAGATATTGTTTTGGAATTTCTGTTTCTAAAGGGAAGGTAAAAAAAAGTCACTTTTGGTGTATAGTTATCCTTTCTCTAACAAAGACATCAGTTCTATTTTAAATGTGTTTTCATTGCTAACAGGCAAAATTAATGAGTCAGAAAGCTCTTTTTATTCCTATAGCAAACAATTTTTCTCTTTTGCAAATAATCTTTTGAACTCTCTCTGTACAGCCATCTCTTCTAACACATAGAATTTACTGAGTTTGGAAGACTTTTCTTGGTTTTTAGAAATGGAAAAGGAAAAAAAGTGCTTGGTGTATTTAAGGCATTTGGCCTGTTTTTAAAAAAGAGATGTTGTTTAAAAAAAGAGAAAACTAAAGTATAATATTTCCCTAAACTCAGCCTTCTAATGCAAAAATCATAAACTAGCTATTAATTTGTAGGTGATGCTTGGTTTATGCCTTGCTGTTTGTAGATGATTGTCCAGCTGAAAAAGGAGATCCAGGACTTGAAGGATGAGCTGGCGCTGGTGACTGGCAAGCAAAGAACATCAGAGCTTTCACAAGAAGAGCTACTTCAGTAATGGCTTATATTGTTTTCATTTTCTTCTTTTGTGGTGATACTTTTCATCAGTTTCTTTATTGGCATAAATATTTAAATTCATCTCAGAGTTTTAAACTTCTCTGAGTGAATAATAAAGTGAAGTTAGGTGCCAGGTTAGAATGGCAGTTTTCCATGAAAAGCTGTATGAGGCTGTTGGCTGTGTTTTTGCAGCCTCAGCTTTGAGGAAGTGAAGCAAAGTAAACGCAAAGGATGGGAATGCCTGTCAGATGCCAGGCAAAAAGAAGTGTTGTATAATAGTGCAGAATAAAAAACCAGTCTCTCTCAAAACTGGATATACGATCTGAGTAGAATTCAAGAAATATTTTTTGTGCTGAGAAGTACCCTGCTGCAGTGTTAGTTTGACATAGTCCAAGAGAAACCTTGCATTTCTGTTACACAATTAATCAATGTCTTAAAAGCCAAATATTCAAATTTTTTACTGAGCATGCTATTGAAAATGCATGGTTAATTCACATAAGTGTTGTAACATCTTACAGCTTTTTGTAACAGATCAGTACAGCATGTAAGAATTTTCTATGTATAATGTAGAAACACTCAGGTCTAAATGTTCACGATAACTAAATTCCTAGTTTTGAAAAATTAATTGATTCTGTAGGATGGACCTATTTAATCTCTGTGCCTCATCTGTATAAAGAAAATAGTAACTGCCTAAAGATTTTGTTTGGTTAGTATATTAATGGCACCTAAGTTGAAGCTGTGAGAATTTTTAATCTTATTTTAATTTCTCTTGGAACTGGTCCAGAAGAAAACTACCAGTGCTAACAATTTCCCTTGACATCCAGGAGATTCTGGAGACATGAGGACAAGCTGCTACCTTGAACCTTGAGTTTCTCATGTAGATTGTTGTCATTCTTAGTTCTTGGTTTTGATTGTTTTGTTTTGTTTTAATTCAGAAACTAAATGACAACTGTATCAAGGATGAGGAGCTAGATAGCATTATGTATATATTTCCTTTACACCACAAATCTGAGTCATTTTCAGCATAGGCTGTAACCAGTATAATCTTCTAACCAGAAATGTCCTCTCAGTTCCTACTGGGTTAATATTTATCTATCCTTCTGCCCAAAAGTATGGGAGTCCAATGCACCAAGAACGTTACACAGTAGCACTGGATGTGACAAAATCAAGCCATAGAAAGAAAATGAAAGAAACATCAAGAACAGAGAAGTATCTTTCGTTTTCTTTATATGCAAAATTAAATGCCCTTATTAGCTAGTTTCTTTTTAACCTGACAGAACTAGTCCTTCAGATGACTCTCAGTGACTTTATTCAGATATACTTAAATAATCTGTATATTCATTTAAAAATGTACTTTCCTAACGTTATTGTAAAAACCTGTCACATGAATTTTCCAGTGTCCTCTTGTTTGCTATGCAGTTTGTATAGGGAAACTGGGTTTTTGGAAATCATTTGGGATTTTAGGCCACACCCATGAATCTTACTTCCTGAGAATTCCTACCTGACTTTTTGCCATGAAAATGGCAGTCTTGTAAATGGGAATGGGTTCACAGTTGATGGAAGTTTTTAATATGAATATGCAAAGGAAAACCAGGAATGTACCATCTGCATACAGTTGCACTATAGTGTACATCTGTGAGGCCTTATTTCAGAAATGTGTGACTAAAAAGTTTATCATCAATTGTATGTTTTTCCTTTTTATTTATATAGCAGAATATATAATGTATTACATTGTCAGAAAAGGTTGCTTCTGAGATCATAGCAAGGAATTTTGCATCCCATTCCTCCAGAAAGAAGCAGGGAGGAGACTAATGAGTTTCTACCTGTAATAAGATGCAGAAGGAGAAATAACTTTCAAGGACCTCAGCTATATTAGGACAACACAAAATTTTAAGATTTTAAATTTTTAATTTATTTATGTTTATTCAGGCTTATGTAGCACATGCATTCATTGTTTCAGAAATAAGTTCTTTATTGCAACAAATGCTCTGCAATTAAAATACAGAACAAAACTTAAGTACTGTTGACTGAGATACTTGTCCTGCAAATGAGTAACAAACAAGAAGGACCTCAAACAATTAACCTCGTCAGTCATAACTGCCATATGATGGCCTTGTTCAAAGATCGTTATTTTTAATATAGACTTAAAATGGAAAAAAGAATTGGATATACAGAGTTTTTTAGGGGTAGCATAGTTTCAAGCAGAGAACAGAAGATACTACTGGATAATAGCTGTCTTATACATGAGTCAGACTGTCCTATTAATAATATATACTGCCATTGAATGGAATATTGAAAGATAAGTCAATCTTTTTTTAAACAGTTCAAGTGAGGGAAAGTATCACATGTCTGGTTTTATGAGTTTTGCATTTGTACGTGTTCTTGCAAGCAGAGTGTTCACAGATAAACAACTGATGTGGACTAAACACCAAAATTAAAGTACAATGAAATGATAGTATAAAAAGCCACTACTTCAATGAAAATACCTTTCTGTGGTTTTGAACACATATACATTTTGAGCTCGCTTTAGTATGGTGATAATATTTTGACCATGCTGGTTTACATGTGTCTGAGCCTCCTGTCCATAAATGTCCTGAGCATTTATGAAAATTAACAGATAGTATCTAAGCGTTCTGTCTCCAGTTAGAGTCTATCAATGCATAACACAGCAAATCTTTATGACAATTGTGTTTATTGAGACTGGCCATCTGAGTTTGGAGCTACTCATTATCTGGAGAATTTGTTCACATTAAAGAATAAATATACAAGTGAGTAGTCCAAACAGAAGTGTTGACCTGGATGAGGGATGATAAAATCATGATTCACCATTACTGGAAAATGTCTATGTTGTGGTTTGCATCTAGTTTTGCATCTATAATGAAACCTAAATAATAATACTTATCAAGAGACATATGGATCAGATTGTTATGACAGATAGAACAGGAAAAGAAACACGGTACAAGTGATGATGCAACATACTGTGTTGCACTTTATTTGGAGTCACCATCCAAGAATGGTTCTTAGGGCAGTGGTACTATAGGGGATTCCAGACAACAATTTTTTTTTTTTTTGATTGATGCTTTTTTAATATGCTCAGAGATGAAATTATAATTAGGGTCATTATGGATTTCAAATAGTATTTAGACATTTCTGCTTAGTTAGAATATCTTCTGTTTAAATTCGAATAAACTGTATCTCGACATGTATATTTATATGTATACATGTATATAAATAATCCAAGTTTACATAGTTCTTTTCGAAATTCTTAAGCTTTAACAAAAGTCTTACTGTAATTCATTTTATTATAAATAAGGTAATCGACTAGTAAGGAAAAGTGTTACTAAATACAGTCTCCTTAAAAATAGATGTGTTTTAATTCTTCTTATTCTGATTCATCATACGTATTTCAAGGGACGTCAGAGCAAAATTAATCTTCTGAAAGCCTTCTGTGCCAATTTTTTTATTTATTCATTGATTCTGAACACAGATGATCAAAGGCACACAACATGTCAATGAAAAACTCCATGCACTAAGTACATATTCATTTTGTTCTTTGCACAAGTCTTTATCTCAGGCACTTTTCAGTAGAAGATGGATGCCAGAATGAAACTGGGTCCAGTGGTACATGTGTAGATCCAATAATATTATTTTAGTTTAGTAAAATGATTATGGTAATGCATAGGTTTTTTTGCTCTTGACATATGTTGCAGGAAAAAAGTGTTAGTGATTGCCCTGGAAATAAGTATTAATATTATGTTAAAATGATATTTTGTATGTTTCTTGACTTACTAAGTCAAGGAATGCCAAACATTTCTTACGCTAATGAGGTTCGTTCCACTTGTTTACTTTCAGGGCATTCCAAATGAAGCCAGTGGGCTACTCAATGCAGCTAAAATTGCTAGATGTTTGAAGTTAGTATGTGAATAAGCCGTAGTTCATTCTTCATTGTTTTTTTTCTCACTTAAATCAAAGAAGTGTCTTCAGGGATTATGGGTTTTTTATTACTCATTTAATGGAAGGAAAAAGCATCTGTCAAATAGGCTTTCCTCATAACCACTACAATGTCACATTGTCATTCACTAAGTTTAAAACAAAATGGAAAACAAATGCTCTTGACTTTTCTTGTGAATGCTAAATTATAATACAACAAAACTTATCAGTCCTGTGAATAAAGCTACAGCTGTCTGGAATTCTTACTTCAGAATTCTGTGTTAAATGGTAAGCATTTACATTACTATGTCATATTTTTTATTTTATTATTTTATTCAGATAAATGTTAAACATACATGAATTCTGCTGCTCTCATTTTGTTTATTTAAAAAAATAGGATAAAAAATTCAGCTAGACTACATAAGTGGTTCAGAACGTAGTTCATAAAATGCTTCCAAAATCTGAATTGCTTGCTTTGGATCTTACCATCTACTTCCTCAGCTGTAAAGGGCTGATCTCTAAATATTTCTTTGAGCTGGAGAATTAGTTTCTTGTTTAGGGGAAAAAAAAATGGAACACTTTGGACTATTTTTAAAAAATACAGAAAATAAAATCATACATCCCAAATAGAAGGAAACTGTACTCTCACAGGCTTCTGTATTATGCTTTAGAATAGAATTAAATGTCATTCAAATGATTTTTTATTTATTTTGTGTGTGTATGTGAGAAGCATGCCAAAAGTAAAAGGCAGAGTCCTTTTTGTTTGAATCGTTTGCGATTCTTTTTTTTGGTTATAAATGAGCTCACTAGCAATTTACAACGTGTGCCCAGAAAGTCAGGATTTCAAATCAAGGTCCTGTGTTCCAGAGCACCCACGCTTCCAGAGCCTTTGCCAGTTGGAATTCTCTAGGAACAGGACCGGAAGCACTAGCTTAGCACTTTAATTTATTAATAACTTTACCTTATTTCTTTCAGATACATATATTATTACAGACACTTCTATTTTTCACTTCAACAGTCATACATTGTTCATCGTACTCAAGTCCTGGATTTCTCATTACTGCTTTCTGTCTTTCATTTTTCTGTTTCAACATTGTGACATCTGTATGCTATCATGGTATTAACAATATTGCACTGTTGTACAATATAGAGTTTTAACAGTTACTCATACTTAAGCTGTTGAACAAATGGTTTCATTTACAAAGCAGAGCAAATGTTCTTATTTGCTGATGTCAGTGTTCAGTTTCAGTTGCAAGGTGGAAGAAATAGATGCATATCACCTTGCCTTATGTCAATGCAGCTTTGCAGACAGTGGATTTGTGTAGAAGTTCGCAGACTGTCTGACATAAGCTGTGTAGGCAATAGTGAAGAGAAGAGAAGCTACCTAAACTATAAAGTAGTCTTAAAATGTCTCACATTAACATCTAGCTTAGATGCCTCATTTAGAATGCTATTAAATCAATGTATTTCTCTAGAGGGCATTTTTTTCTCTTACATGTTATAAAATCTTTAGTGACAGCACAGGAAGTTCAGATGCCTAGTGCAGGTACCTATGCTGGATGTTTAAAGTAAGTGTAAATACTTTTCTTTGATCGTGCTATTTTGGTACAAGTTCACTGATCTAAGAAGTAGAAAAAAATTCTTATATCATTTAAACTGATCATCTTTTACATTGAAACTATTAAGAGATAATTTAAAGTTCTTTGCAAAGATTAGCAGGTTTGTTTTGCCATGGAGGGGAAAAAAAGCGGAGACTCTCTACTATGTCCTGTTTTCTAATGTTCAAAAGTATGCCAGTCATCTAATGTCACATGGTTTCAAGAAAGATAATGGAATATAGTATAACTCATATTAGTGAGGTGTATGGAGAAAAGGTAGCATAGCTGAATTTGATTATCGAGATGTTTGAAAAAAATCTTGGAGCCAATTTCCAAATATGTATGTACAGAAGTGTCTGATCATAGCAGCTTTCTGAACCTCTCTGAAATTTGTTGAATGCTTGGTCAGCTGAGTTGCTTCTGAAAATACCACTAAATACCTGTTTGCATCTTTTGGCACTTTAAATACTTTTTGAAAACCTTTTTCTTCTGAGCTTTTACATATAATTAATAATCTGTAAGTGACACTTTACACAATTTTTTCAAAACTACCTCTCTCTTCTGTACTGTAGGAATGTCTTAGTGTTCATCTCGATGAGTTCTTTTGACTTCCTTGAGTAGTTTTTATGTTCTTTCTTTTTATTTCAAGTTCTTGCTACCTTTTCCTTAGAGTTATTTAAATTTTTCAAATGTTGATAAACTGAAGCTTAGTTTTCTCTTGCTACTTTTAGATGTACCCTAATGATTAGAATATGACTACTGTTATGGCCACAAATATTAGCTGGCAGTGAGTAGCATTTCTTTATGTATGTGCTTTTGGTTTGTTATTATAAAGTGCTGTTTCATGCCAGTTTGAATTTAGGTAATCTTTTTAGATGTCACCGTATTGGCTATTTAAAGAGGCAGCATATAAATCCTAATTGTTGCCTATAGTATTAACAAAATGCACATGGTAGTCAAAAATCTATTTGTTTCTACTCATTATCAATAGGGAAGAGTGTGCTTTAGCTCTATTATCAGTTATTTTATAAGCACCTGGCCCCTGCTGAAAATATTAGATAATTAGGAATAGAAAGTTAGGAAAGACCGTTTGGTCTAACAAACATGTTCATATTGGATCAATAAATACTAGCCAATATTCAATATTTATGAAAAACAGTTTAACTCCATACATGTAAATCATTGGCCATATTGCTGTGTTCTCTATTTTCATCTGTTCTTTTTACATTTCTAAATATGAGAACTTAAAATTTTTTTACATTTCTAAATATGAGAACTTAAAATTTTTATTATGCCCGTGGCTCTTTGGTTTTGGGTTGTTTTTTGTTTTGTTTTGTGAGATATCATGACTTCCTCTTCAGGAACATTACTGTATTGATAACATTATTCAAATCTTACTCACGTGCTTTATTTTCACCATTTAAGAGAATAGCTATCTATGCAGGCTTAAGAGATACTTGACAGTTTAAAGGTCATCATATTTGCTTGTGGAAGTATCATACGACACACTTCATTATACCGACTCAAAGGCCAGAAGTTTTCCAAACTTAAATATATATTAGAAAGCTCCAAAATTATCTTTAAGAGCTTTGAATTACAGCAGCAGTGAAATTTTGAAAATCTGAAACATTTGTTTTCAAGAATAATTTAGGTTCATAGTACTTTGCTTTCAGCTGATTTCCAATGATATTTCTGAGGTTTTCCAACTCATTATCTGAGGCTTTTAAGGAATTTAAGTTAGCGTCTTGCAGGATCAGTCCAAATAAATATGTATAAAGTCATTGGATTAAAAATTCCAGACTTGTACATGATTTCCAGAGTATCTACATGGTTCACATAATCTAATATGCTGTGAATCTTTTAGATAACTTGGTATAATTGCCTATTTCATGGGTGCACAAATTGAGGTACAAACAAAGGAAGTGAAATGTCCATGGATTTCAAACATCAGTATTAGGATTTACATTTCCTTATTCTCATTCAATTTTCTATTGCCTGGCTATATGAAACAGTCTGATCATTTCTGGATTATTTTTTGTCTTTGAATAATCTACTATGAAAACAAGAAATTGACAATACTAGAAAACTACCCCCAAAGTTGTTTGGGTTTTTTTAAAATACATAATGTGGGAGAAGGGCTGCAATAAAATAAAGATTTTCATATTTTATCAAAGTTCATGCAGACCTACTTCTGTTTCACTTTACCTCATCAAGAATATTTTGTTTGGGTTTTTTTTCTTTTTTTGTTTTCCCCTCACAGTTATTTTGTAGTGGCTAGGTGGAGGAATGTCTGACAGAAGTGTCAGTTCAGTTTCCATCTGTCTGACTGACTATGCCATTGAGAGACTCCTGAGAAACAAGTGGTGCCTCAGAACCTAGCCTTTAGTTTCAGAAGATTTCCTAAAAAAAAGAAAATTAAAAACACAGACATTCTGCCACTTGCAGCAATTAATTTAGTTTCACCCATAATTTTGTTTCTTAAAACAGTTACTAGTATAATTCAATACCATTATTTACAGACCGCCTTAGAATACATTGTCAGTTTACGGCATGAAACTGAACCTCACAGCGAATTTGTAGTATGCAACTTTATTATTGCTCAACTTCCTTGTGCATACGCATGTAAACACTTCAGTATGAAGTGTATTATGTTTAGACTTCTTCATTCCATTGTAATCAGTAGCAGAAAGGGGATCTTTGTCTTTATTGCCCTGTAATAGATTTTTTTCAGTTGTTAGAGCACTGTATAGATATTTAAAGTGAAAAAGAGTGTAAAAATCTTCCGGACTGTTGAAACAGAAGACACTCAAGGACTTATTGCTCTTATTTCCCTGCTCTAAGACTGCACCAAATCAATGCAGCCTATTCCAGGGTTATGTTAATAAAACTCTTCTTACAAATATCTACTGAGGGAATTGTGCAAAGGATTAGGTAGCCAGTTCCACTATTTAGTTACCTTTATTATTATTATTTCATCCAGGACTTAACCCACTTTTGTTAAATGAGAAGTTAAGCAGTTATTTCTGGATACAGAATACGGCATTATCCTCTATATATGTCAATTATGTGTTAGGTAATTGCTGTCATGTCCACTACCTATCAGTAATGTATTACAGCTTTTCTCAGGGCAAGCTCAGATGCGTTGTGTGTACTTTTATCTCCTTTGTCATGCCATTAGCAACAATGCCTGGAAATACCTTCCCTTTTGTCTCCTGTATTCCATAGCATTATTGACAAAATTTGCTGCTTAGAATCTCCATGGTCGTCCCATACTGATGCACACTTGAAGCTGACTTATGTGGTTAGCTCTTATTAAATATGATGGCAATTCTGCTTCAACTATCGTGCATTTTTAGATAAATAGATTCATAAAATATGTGGAGATGTGGAGTTACTTTTTTTAATAACATAGACATCATTATTAAAGATAATTTTCAAATTGAATATAGCAAGGAAAAAAGTTATATGGAGTATGTTACCAATAGGAAAGCTATTGCAAGTCTAGGTAAGCAAATTTCTTTAATTGAAGCAACCTCTCTGATTACCTCAAGTGTTTCAGTAGCTTCTTTGTTTGCAGCCTATTTTTCATAAATTTGGATTTCCATTTTGCTTGTCACAGAGTTCACAGTTGACACACAAAATTAGTTGGTCTTTAAGCAAACTTAATTATGATGCATAGTATACAGTGTCAGTGATCATGGGTTAAAAGGCAAGCTCTCCCAGAAATGAATCATAGCACATAAAGCAAGGTCAAAATGAGTCCTTCCAAATCTGTGTTTTGAGACCATGCATCCTGCATGCTATTGAGAGCTCTAAACTTTAAAAACATACTCTCAGTTGGCTAGGAGTGCTTTTCTGATGCATTTCAGCTGTGTAATTTGCATTCTGGTTCATGCAAACATATGACTGATTCAGAAGTGGATTTTTTTTAAAAAGATGTAAGTCTATTGTTTAATGAATGGGTAAAACTGAAGTAGCACAGTGCTCATCTAGTCATTCTGGAGTCAGGCTATCAGAAAAATTGCATGAAATCTAAAGTAATGTGGATAGAAAACTTTGTGATTTATGTGTGGTCTAAATGGTAAGCAGGCTTCATTAAAAAAGAATTCCTGAAGTGTGGAAAGTAACAGAAAAGAAATAAAGTTGATAATGTAAAAGCTGTCTGTGAGCTGCAGTACAGTGTGTGTTTACGCTATTTGCAAAAAACTATAACTAAGGAAATACTAGACCAAGAATTCGTGACTGATTCACAGTCACTAATCAGAAAGCACTGTTATTTTAACACGTTTCCATCCCAACTGTTTCTGACACTTTTTCTGTGAGTTTTCTTCCCAGCATCAGCATGAGAACAGACTTGTGCTTGACACAGCTTGTGTTTTCATTCAGAGTCTGGTATCAAACTCACCTGGATCAGCACTGTAATACCTTTCTGTTTGTACTATGTTAACATGTATAAGACCACTATCAAAATGAGTTTTAAATTAATCCCATAAATGAAGCGATACTGTTCCCTTGGCATTGACTTAGAAAATGATTTTTTTGTGTGTGTGGAATTTTTTTACTCGTGTTTTCTGTTTTTGTTTTTTTTCTGATGAGCACTGAGAAAGAAAATCCCATTCTTTGTTTAATGCTGTTATTCACAGAAAATGGGTCTTTGTTTGATACGTTCATGTTCTTCCTCCTTTGGGGATTTTCTGTTGGAAAAACTATTCTTCCTGATACAGCAGGGTTCTGGCAATAGGCTTCAGCACACCCTTGCTCTTATTAGTGTAAGTTAGGCCTGCTGTTCTTAGGGCAGAACCTTGCAGTCCTAAAAGAAAGAATGGAGACATATGAAAAATCCCCTTTGTAGGCTTAATCTACTGTAATAACATTAAATAATAAGTATTTAATGGTCTATAACTTCCTTTACCTAACAACATACCAGAGAAAAGGAAGAAAAGGGAACCATTTTGGATCTCCAGAAGTTAGAAGAGACATCTTCTTCTGACACTGATTTTAAATAGTTTTTTCCTACTAGCTATTTCCTATTAGCTTTTTCCTAATTAGCTATGATTATCCATGCTCCAGATTTGATTAGCACAAATTCTGAATGGAAACATTTTTGAGAGCCTTAGTAAACTAAAACTAATGAAGAATGCAGCAGCTGGCTTGCTAAAGTTATTAACAACAACAAATAAAAGACTATTAGTTTAATATTTGTTTCTACACAGAAATAGAAATTTTAGCATTTCTAAAATATGCTTTTAGGGTGTTTTTATATTAGTTTAATACTTTCAGTGCAAGTATCTTGTGGCTAGGTACTTCTATTTCAGATTATTGTAGCCTTTTCTGATGTAACTTACCAGTATAACAAAAACATCTCAAATTTAAATAACTTAAATTGATCATCTTACATTAGAAGAGTATCAAATTCTGAAATAAAGATAACATTCTGCGTATTTCCACTGAAGCAATTAAGCGTGGCTTGTAAGCAATTCAGTAGTTTTCAGTTCTGTGTTTCTAGCTAATTAGGTTTCCATTGAATTTAAGTTAATTAAAATTTCCATCATTGCTTTTTCCCATCAAGCTGAGTGCACTTTGACTTTCTAAGCTGAGCGGTGAGAAGACTGGGGGCTAAGTATTTTTATAAAGGTCTCTCCAGTGTGAAATAGAATTTTTGGTGTTGATCTTCAGACGATAGTATAGAGACCATCTCTTTATTCAGATTTCTGCTCCAGTGAGTGAGAGGTATCTGTTACTAGGCTTTTTGTTGTTATTTCATTACTGGGTCTTTGGGTAGATTATCTTTAATTTTAGTTGGGGGATTATTCTTTTTGCTACTGATGGATACCTTCCAAAGGGCTTCTAATAAGCTCATTTTGTAAGTTGATAATAAAGAAATAGAATACCAAAACAGGAACTTATTTCTTCTGCAGTCCACCTTTCATATAAGAACAATGAAGTCCAGCACTGCTGTAGTGCTAGTCTTCATAAATAAAGTCAAGAAAGAAAAAAAAAATCTCCTACTGCATGCAACAGTGTTCGTAAATACTCTGGATGCGTTTTTTTGTATGTTTCTTGATGGATTTATTTTTTTCTGCTTGATCCTATCTGTTTTTCATTTTAAGCTTTGACAAAACTGTGTTGGGCTTTTTTCTCCCCTCTAGTTTATGAGATACCTTGGCACACTCAGCCATGTCGTAGAACCTACATACATGAATGTCTTTGATTTTTCTGAACTATTTTCCTGTTGACTTTTGCCAATGGGTGTAGTGGAGAAATTAACATTCAGCCTTGGATGTTTTGGGAAAGAAGAACTCAGTCACAAACTTAGAAAATTTTCAAATATGTTATTTATTCTGTGTCAAGCATGCTCATTCCTTTTGCAAGTCCATTTTCAAAACTGCCTTCTTTGGGTAGCTTTATTTCCTAATTTCTGTTTTGAGAGGGCATACAAATATTAACCATTATCTTTGGCATAATAGCAGAAGCTGGTCATCAGTAAATGTAAGGATTGATTGCTCAGGCCTTTTTGAAAAGAAACTATAGTTAGCAACTTTTCCAGGAAATAGAATGTAATGACTATCTAAGAGAGATCTGGGTATACGGTCTCAGGGCTGAGCCACAACTACTGACCAAAAATAATTTGTTTCCTATGCTTTTTTAGTTATTCTACTACAACTGAGGTGAAAAAAGTCCTTAAGAAAAAGGACATTGTTATTTTACCTCATGATTTCATATTACCTTTGCTCTGCCACATATGCATGCCTCTGAGTAGGCAACTAAAACAAGATTTGCTAGGGAGTTCTCTGGATTTCTTGTTCTTTATGGTTTTCTTGTTCCTTTTGAACATCTAGGCCCAACTTTGTGCAGTTCTGGTCCGTTTTATGTGTTTTTCTGGTTTGATTCTTGCAACAGGCTTCCGTTGGATGAAAATTGTTTATTATGCATTCCTCTGGTAGAGAACTAAGGATCAGAAACTAGGTGACTATCTCAGAAGATATTATTACTGCTAAGGAGAGAGGTATTATCCATCTCTTGAAGGTAACTGAATGAAAACCGAAAGCCATTTTGGCTTTCCTTTACTTACAAAAAAGGTTTTCTTGCTCTGCCTCTTTTAATAGGAGCATGACTACAGCCTGTACATGATGTTTTGACTAGAAAGAATGTGTTGGAGTTGTAACTGTATATGCTCTATATGAACTTCTTAAATCTTTTACAGCCCTATTTTATATAATTCTGTGCTCTAGATTTCATATATTCCATATATTTAATTTTATTTGTATGGATATTTATAGAGGTAAATATAATAAACTGTTTGAGTCAGGAATATGAGAAGGAAAAGTATATTAATCTTGTAGAATTATATTGTCCTTTGTTTCCAAGTCACCTAGCAAGGAGATCTACCTTGTCTAATATGTGTTAGAAAAAAGGAAACGAACAGTCAGAATTCTTTTTTATCTCTTATTCTCTGTCTTTTTTTTCCCTCCTCCCATGATTCTTTATTGTTGCCTTGATTTATTCTGTGAACATCTCTGGAAATGAATTGGAAGTAGCATTGGATTTTTTCATTTGTAAAACTGCAAATTTTGCCATTATGTAAATTCATAGGAGAATGTTTCAATTGTTTTCACAATCCTTGAGCTGATAAATCACTTGAAAATAAAAAAAAAGGGTTCAGTTAACTAAGATCTATTCATTAAGAAGGAAAACTTCCAGTTGCATCTGTATCCCATTGTCAGTTTATTTTTTACCTTTGAGTAATACTTCAATATACTGGAAGAATTCCCAGAATATGCAGGGTGTTGTCAGACTGTGTGTTTGTTTTACAAAGGGTTCTGGTAATTTTCACATGGAAACCTAAAAAAATGTCAGGGATGCAGTGGTATTTTTTGCTCGTATTCATGGGGATTTTCATTGCTGCTTTTCTTTTTTTTCTTTTTCTTTTGTTTTTGTCCATAATGTTTAGACTAGGTTGTTATGTTCTTGTTCTAATTCATAAAGATGAAATTTTTAAAATGCACCTAAAAATACACCGAAGATTCTGCTGTTTCCTAGACTTGGCAAAGATGCTGAATTGTTTTATAACTTCTGATTTACATTCTGCTATTTCAGACTTGACTCAGTCTTCTGGTGCTCAAATCTGTTTTGGCTTCTATGTAGTCCTCAGGACACAAAAAATGAATTGGGCTGTTGTGTTTTTTCAAGAATGCCAAACACATTAAAGGTAATGTAAGAGAGAGGAAATAGCAGCTCATATCTATAACTACAGTTTGTCTAGTTTGTTACACTTGACAAATTAACCTCGACTCTTGACTGGCAAATAATAATAATTTTCAAAAACAGAGCATTATTTTATAAGAATTATATATTCTTTTGCTTTCACTTGAAGTATTTTAACTTTCTTCACTGTTATTCTGGTAATGGTAATGGTGCAAGTTAGTTTAATTTTTTTGATTGATTCCCATAGCCTAAATCTGTGGTAATCGGAGTATGGGTAAATCCCGGGAAAACGGGTAACCTTAGTAAGGTTAAAATATCTCCTTTCTAATTTCTAGTTCAAGATTAAAGGTGCATTTTTATAGATGACTTCATATAGTCACTCTAGACAATTAGTTATAAAAAATATTTTTTACTTTTTTCCTCTTACTCACTGAAATCAATAAGGTGTTTAAGATAGTGACAAATACTGACTTTCTCTATGTCTGTCTAATCACTATAGCATTCACATTAATAGTATAAATGCCTCTCTTTTCCCAGTGCTTACACAAATGCCTACCTCCACGTATGAAGAATAAATTCTCCTGCTCGTTGTGCTTAGTCTGCCTGCAGAGAGTATGAATAACCTCTTGTACTACTGGCCTCTGTTCTTTTAGACTCTTCATGCAGAAAAAATCATCTCACAATAAGTAAAATTTTGGTCTCTTTTACCCAGTAATTTTTGTAGTCTCTTAATTTGAGAAGCAAGTCAATGCCAGCAATGCTTCTGGAACTAATACTTCTCTTTAAATATCCTCTTCTTTAAGCCCTCCACATGTACAGCTCACATCGACTTCAGGGTGTGTTCTATAGATTCAGAAGTTGTGAATTTTGCACATATGGTGAATGGTACAGACAACATATTTGTCTCTTGTTCTTTAATGGAAATAATGGAAGTGGGAAAGCGCAGTTTATCTGAAACAAACTGAAGGTTGCTCTCCTCTTTTCTCTCCTTTTTCTCCTGTTTTGATAATTAACACCTTGCCATGGTGAACTCTGGAGAAGATAAATAACCAAACCTATCTGTTACGTATTTCAATTTTCATTCCAGTCTTACAGCCCTGATTTTTAGATATTTATCTCCTGAAAATAATGATTATTTTTTTTTGTTGGTTTTTGTGCATCTCATTGTTTCACCCTCCAGCAGGGAATTATTACTACAGTATAGTGATGTGAGGAATCTCAGTAAGAGAAGTCTTCAAAAGCAGGGCAAAATCCCAACCACCTACTTTAGGGTCAACTTTATCTACTGTCATATTAGAATGTCTAGAATTTCAGTATGTGATTACAGCAAAGTGATTCAGATAATCAAATGGCAACAAGATTCCCAATCTTGTAACTGAAGAGGATAAATTACTAATAAGTGACATTCAGAAGGCTTGCGTATTAAGTGAGGAGCTGAACAAAACTAGTGCAAAAGAAACACTAGGCACAGAGATAGTTTTGAACTCCTGCCCTTCTCTGGCAGTTGGGGACTTGATGCAGGTACTTTAGATACCTTGGCTCATTCAGGTTCAGAACCTAGGTTCATCTTCTGAAGATAATAACCTAAATAAACATTTAAAATCATAGAATTATGTTTTACAGGCCATATGGCTGTCATTGTTGCCCACCATTTGTCTACTAAGTTAATGGTAATAGTATTTGTCAGGAAGCAGGAAGCTTTTAATCTAAAACCAGTTGATGGAATTCGAACTTGCACTTGCTATTTTCCAGAAACATACCTTAGTAAGTGGGCTAAGGGCTAGTTTTGGTTTAGAAATCTTCTGCCCTTTTTCTTGAGGATGATCTGCCATGCATCCTGGAATGCAAGACCTAGAGAGCTGGTGAGAGCATGCAAGAAGAAATGTGACTGTCTGTATAGCTGGGACATCCAGCCCAGAGGCATGGTATATTATGCCTGTGTAGGTTTCCAGTCTGAATATTTTAATTTGGTTTTGACAAAGCAAGAGGATGCTTCTGTGTGCCAGATTTTCTTATGAAGACTGAATTACCGAAATCAGAATTACTTCTTCCTAAGGAAGATATTGTCAGATGTTTGTTAAATAAGAACAAATTGCAAGAGAATAAAATACTATCTTCATTAGAAGAAGAGCAGTAGGTCTTTGAGAAATCTATAAATATCTGCATCAAAAGATAGGTTGTTTGCTTGGTGATTTGAGGAGGTAATTTTATGTATGAAAGCTATGCTATCATCTGCTGAATCTCGTAACAGAAAAGGAAGTAGATTTTTCTTTTGCACAAATAATCGTATATATTAAAAATCCTATGGCCAAAGCCTCTAAAAATCTAGTCTTCTGAGAGGGCAGGCTTTAGATCTTTTCAATTATGAGATGGTAGAAAAGCAGAAGGTTATAAAATAAATGAGAAAAAGCAAAGATTACTTCTTAATGCTTTTAGTTCTAGAACTATTCTTTAGCATGTGCAAGTATGTTCAGATATGGAGTTGTAGAATCTCCAGTATCAAATCCAGGTTTTAGTATCAGGAACGAAAGTACTTTGCAATTGCATAGACCTTGAAGGAAAATAGCCTACTAATTATCAGTCAGCTTGGTAAATCTTGAATTGTATTTGACACATTGCTCTACAGAGTTGTCTGCTTGTTTGTGATTTTTTTTTCCCTTAAAAATGCTATGTATTTTCAGGTTGGATGAGTTAGTTGAAACGTTTCTCGAAGATAATGATCCTGATAGCACTCTGGCTGTTGGTGCTGACATGCGCAAGATCAAGTATTGCTTCATTCATATGAAGGTATTTCTTTTAAATATAGATGGAAGTGCAGCTGGCACTGAAAATATAGTGAAGACATTTACAGTTGAAAAGTGTCAAAAGAAATGCAATACACTTGAGAGGCATTAGAAAAGGGTAAAACAACTGAACTGTGAAGTGCATGGAGGACTGACAGAAATTTGAAATTTAGTTGGAAAAATTCAGCAGCATTTTGTGGAAACCCCAGCAAGGATCTCAGCATGCAGTAAATTGTGTTGTAAGCCCTTCTAAATCATTGAGCAAACCAGATAGATACATTTAAACTAGGAACAACAAGTGAAATTAACCGGGGAAAGCAATAGAATATATACCTTTCTGTATTTTGGGATATAGTTTTCCAATATAATAATGTATACTATTCCTGATCTTAATTTGCTGTCTTTAAATAATTAGACTTTAGTTACATTGTTAATACTGAAAGCTCTGTGATACTAGAGAATGCTGGAATTTACGTATAGAAAGAGTGAAGTAAATTGTACACTTGGTAGCAAAGATCAACAAATACAACTGTCCCATACTTGACGCAACACATATAACTTGACAGTCAACTGGTGGCTGATTTTTTTTATCGAGTGTCTAGAAAGGCCTTACCTTTTCTACCATAGCTAGACAGTCTCAGAGTAGAATAAACACATAGCTGGAGGTGAAGTTAAAACAGTGTGCATTTTTTGTTTCTCCTAATAGCAACTAATGAATCATTCAAAGATTTCTGATAAAAAACTGCTCTCACAACACATCTCTGAAGAAAAAGACACTAACAAAGAAACAGGAGAAGAAGAACTGAAAAAACTGAAAGAACTTCTGCAGCAAAGAGACAATGAAATCAGTATCCTTTGTGAGGAAAAAAGTAATATTTGGGTTTGAGCTGATCTGGCTACAATGGATTTTGTGTGTGTGAGATCGGCATTAGCTATATGGAAGGAAATTCTCTCTGCTGACCCCACTGTGTTAAAGCAATTACTCAGTTCCCAAATTTTATGTGGCTGGACACCTGCTTTGCACCTGCTTCTATTTCAGTTGTGACCCGAACCAAAACCTGGATCCAAGCACTACTTAGCTTTAGAATGGTCCAGCCAAGATCTAAATACTGTGGATCAGGCCACGCCTAAAACACTCTCCTCAAGCAAATTAAACCTTTTTTTAGAATGGGAAACTCTGATTCTATATAAAGACCAATTTATTACCTTACAAAGAATAGAATTTCCTGTTAAGTGTTATTTTTAGCCAAATGAAGTGTTACTTTTGGGGACTATTGGGCTATTTGCCTTTAGAATAAATAGAAAACTTGTACTCTTTACATGCAACTTTAAAATTTAAATTAAAGCTAAAGCTTTTTGCATATAAAAATACTAAACTACTCAGACATGCTTTATCCATTTCACTGCCGCACAGGAAACATGTGAGTAGCTGCACTGTTGCACAATGGGTGGGAGTTATTTTTAGCAGGTTGACAGAACTGTGGGCAGACCGCAGCATCACTGTGTCTCTACTTGATGGCTACTTGATGGGTAAAATTTCAATATGGCAGAGAACTGAAAAAAAATAGTTTTGTTTTGGTTTTGAGTTTATAGGTAACAGAGATTCTTTCACAGTTATTAGTAAAAAGCAAACTCAGTTGCATTCTTTGTGCTCAACAATTCCAGATCAATTTTATATATCAAACGAGAATGGCATTTTACATCGGGTGTAGCATGCTACCAGTCTGAATTGAGGTGGCAGGAAAGCTCCTCTATTTCTGCTCTGTCACAGAAGAGAAGGTATTCATTTTCCAAGGTGCGCTTTCAAATGAATTTAGCTATAACACTGACTTATCGTTCCTTTTAAAAAATTCTTAAATTTTCATGTCAATTTTAAGATCTGGATTCCCAGAAACATTTCTTCCTGAAATACATTATTTCATTAGTATGACATTGATAATGAAAAAAAGCAAAAAATCTCTATCAAATATGCTTGTGCTTGATAGATACACACAGCTTTGTTTGCAGAAGTACAAGGAAAAGACTTGTGTAAATCCATGTTACAGTTATATGGGAAGAATATAAAAATTAAGACTTTGAACACAAAACTGATTTATAGAGTCTGCAGCTGCTAAGTGACTGTACATCATTAGAAAATTAATAACGTGTAATGGGATGAAGTGGTGGGAAGTACGGAAGCTGTTTAGTCAAGAAACTATGAGGTCCTTCTTGTCTACGGTAGCTAGGAGCTATCACAACAACTGAATTGTAAAGTGTTTTATTGTTACTACCTAGTCCAGTTAATAATATTCCCCAAAGACTACTTAGATTTTCTGCTGTTCATTTAGAAGATTAATTAGGAATAAAATGAATAGCATATCAAAAAACATATCACAGGGACTCCTGTGGTTTTTGGCTGAATGCACACAGGAATTTCATTGTAAGCCCTCTATAAGCTGTTAGGCGGAATGTATTTATACCAAATATACTTCCCGTAAATACATAGTGTTATTGGAATAAATTTCCTAAAGACCTGTTCTGCATTTTAGTAAACCTTCTTATTGTGAAAAGCTTACAGATGTGATGCACGTGCCAGGCTACCTGTAAGTTAAGGAGTTTTTTCTTTTGTTTGGAAAATTTGCTTATTACAGAATTTAAAAAATAAAAAGGGAGTGTCACACAATGGCAATAAGGGACTAGAGTTTTCATTCCTGTTTGTCTGTAAATGCTTTCATCAGGCGTTGATTGAATGGGATCAACAACTCTGGTCAATATGTGAATTTGTTGCTGTTTAGTAAAAATGAATCTGCTGTTTGGAAAAACTAAGGTGGATGACTATAATTACAAAGAGTATGCCCAACTCCAAATTCACATATAGGCTTCCATTGTGTGAATTGTTCCACTTGGAAAAAAGAAGACTTAGGGATAAACAAAGATGTTTATTGCTTTATAAAAAAGAGGTGCTTAATGATTTCCTTAATTTACCTCACAGATATTCTGGTAAATATGCTAAAAAAAGAAAAAAAGAAAGCACAAGATGCTCTTTTCCAGCTTAATGCTGCTTCTGCTGGTTCTACAGTCTTGGAGCAGCCTCTTTCTGTAAATTTGGAAGAAAGTAGGAGCCCATTTAGCTGTTTTAGTCTGAAAGAGGCAAAAGATTTCAGCTCTTCTGTTCACAGACTACTTTTTCTTTCCAGACAAACAGGTTAGTGTAATTAATTAAGTGAGCAGTTATTGGATTATTACAACATGATTTGCAGCATATCATTCAAATGCATACCAGAACAGGAAAGTTCAATATCAGCCATACTGTGCTAATTCTGTATCCAGAAATGCAGGGATTTAAATTTATAGCCCTCTCAAGGTGCTGATGGCTTTTACAAACTGATGTGAATACTCTGTTGAGCAGTCCTACAAAACCACAGTATAAATTCAGTTGCAGACCCTTGAATCTTTGAGTGAATTCTCAGAAAAGGATTTTTGGGGCATAATTCATTAAAAAATACTAGGAAATAATATTTTTTCCCTGAAAATACTGACTTTTAACAAAAAAAAAATCTAAACCAGAACTGCAGATACTGAGAGAATTTTTGTGCAGGCATTATTAATTGCACAGTATCCTTAAACACCAATAAACACAATTTTTTCTTTTTTTTATTAATATTCCAGCCTACGAGAGAAATTTTGTATTCAAATAAAATTAAATTTCATTATTTATGCTTCTAGCTCTGATACCAGATTGTAAACACAAAAGTTTTTGTGATTATCTTTAAGATTTTTTTTAATTTATTATACACTTTAGATATCTGGGCTTTATGTAACATTTTTAATAAAGCATGGTCATTATTTCTATTGTTAAAAAAAATTAATGTGATTAAGTGAACTGAGACCTTAGTTCCAGAAATGACAAAAAGCTCCATTTTTGTACATGCAAGTAGCTTTAGTGAAATGATACCTTTCTGGAGACTTTAGTAAGTGTGAACCAAGTAAACGTTCTTATGCTGATGTATTTAAAAAATTTGTGGTTTAATTGCTTCTGAAGTGGTTTAATTCCCACAGTTTGCAAACAAGTTAGAGCTAAATTCATAAATAATGCATTCATTTAGGATCGCTAACACACTCAACACCATTTTACCACGTGCCATGCCTTTGTCAGCAGGTGAGTAGTATTTGTCCGTTGGTAACTGATAAAAGGTTTTTATCTCTTATAGTAAAGCCAGTGTATTGTTCTTCATACTTTGTTCTAATTGAGATGTTTGTTTTGTAAAATGTAATAGGTGAGCATATAAAATACAGTTAATTGAAAAAATAATTATTTGGGACAGATGGTTGGCACAGGGAATCTGCCACAGTGATGAAGTATTATCTTTGGTTAATTAATAAGTAAAAGTAAATGTAATTGATTCCCATGCTGTTCAGATAATGAGTTTTCAATGGACATCTGTCTGGGATGAGAAGGTAGTATGTTTTGAGATGAGACTTTTTTTATATGATTGGATTGCACATTATATGATTTTCTCATTCTGAAAGTAGCTGGAAACCTACTCCCTTCTTTCCAGACCTCTTTTCAGTCAGTTTTGGGTCAGGTTCTGATATTCTGTGTCTTTTCATGTGGACATGAAAATGATGAAGTCCTCAATAACCGAGATGTTAAGTGTGAACACGAAAGTCCTCCCTTAAGTTCACTTGTAGTTACTTTATTTTTAAACTTTTCAGTCATATTGTTTGAGGGCTACAGATAAATAAAAGGGGGTTTTGGACTAATTTAGGTGGCCCTGTATGTCTGCATTCCTTTAAAATGGCCTGACATTCTGCTACAAGTCTAGTCCAATAAAGTTGGCAGCTTTTGGACTTAAAATCTTCTGTAATGTATAGCTGTTATAATGATAATGCCCTAAAACATTTCTGAAAATGCTTGTGTTATTGTGCTCAGGGAACACTTAAAATGGCAGACGTAAAAAGGGAGTAGAAACACCATTAATAATACAACACGTACAGCCTTGCCAGTATGCCTTAAACCCAACCTCAGGAGACCAATTATCTTTGCAAGAACATAACTGAGTGTCCAGGCTCTTTTGTGCCTTTGTGTCTCTGAAAATGACAGTATTTTCTCCCTAACATATAAATAACTTTATTTTACTCTTTCTTTTGTTTTATTTCTTAAATTTATGAAAGTAACAAGCTTCAATATTTATCTTCATATTGTAACTAACATTTATATTAAAAAGTTCTTGTAAAGTGGAGATTATATATTTTTCAAATCAGCTTGTATGGTTTTCACAGTTTGATTCTCTGTGGTACCAAGGGACATGTTTGAGAAAAATTCAATATATAACACTTATAAACATATGCAGACAGTTCATCAGAAAATGTTGAAAAAATCTCACTGTGTACTTACACATATTAAACAATCATATCAGATGTAAAGTTTTGCTACAGGAGAAGAATTTTAATGAAACTTAAATTTTTTTTAGAAGTATTAGAGCTTTCCTGTAGTCTTTAAAATGACATTTGAGATTTTAAAAAAATTGTGCTTGAGATTTTAAAATAATGTATAAAATACCAGAAAGGATAATGACCCAAAACTTAGGAAAAATAAAACAAATATTTAAGAACATGCAGTAATAGTTAGAATAAGGTCAGAGGGCTCAAGAAAACAAAAGAGAAAAGTTCTGAGAATCAAAGTCAGTAAAAAGAAAGCCAGTACTAGGACAAGCAGTCTATGCCATGACAAAAAAAAAATGCTCAAACTGTAAGTTACAGATCAATATCACATGAAGAAAGGGACTGTATCCATATGAAGCATTCCACTTTCTTTGTAGGCAAATTACTGTTTTGAGATCCTACGCTGCAAAGTACCATAAAACCTCAAGGGGTTATTACTGTTTTTCTGTTTTATTACAAAGTTATGACAGTGCAAAGATACATTGGTACATTCCTTGGCAGCCAAAAACCCTTAGCTCTGTCTGCTAATTGCTAGGATATAGCTCTCTTTCCTATTGGACTTAGACCTGGACACATTTGTATGCTTCAGACTTTATTAATCCCATTTGTTCTATCTAAGGATGAAGAAAAATGTCTTGAAAGAACACCATCTGGTGAAAAGCATAGTGGTCAACTTACATAGCAAAATAAGTTATTCATAAATGTAATTTTTAATACTCTGATATCCACCAAATACATATTCTGACTCAAGGTTCTCCTTTTAACCTTCAAATTTCTGTATGGATTTGAAAAGCTTTCGAATAATGATAAGTTCTTGACATTTACAGGCCTACTGTAGTGATGAAATTGTCAACTGACTGGGAAGGCTTGTGAAATAATAGGAAAGAAGTTTGGTAGGGACCACTACAATAGTATGAAATGCTCTTCTCAAGAGTAAGCAATTACCATAGACCTTGTCAGGACTCATAGCTATTTCTAATATTGTCTTGCACTCTTCAATTAATATGGCTATTAAAGAAATTCCAGAAACTTATATTGTCAACCCCAAAAGTTGTAGATACTGAATCATGCACCTTAAAAGATGAGATTAAATATCCGAATCATTAGATTCCTGAAGAGTGGGTTTTAAAAGATATGAAGATACAAGCAATATTTACTGTTAATATTTTGGAAAATGTATTTTTCTGCATACTAAATTTTCAGAACTACCTGAAAGCATTCCTAGAACCTGTTTTTACAAGATTTTAAGGATATGTTTCACTTTATCCATGTAAGTAATACCACAGGATTTAAGTATGTGCTTAAATCTTTATAGAAACAGCAACTCAAACAATGCAAATTATATTGACCAGTTAGCATGGATTGTGTAAGTAAGGGAGTTTTTATAGTGGTTAATTGAAAAGGGTTAACTGTTAAGTATTGCAGTTATCTTTCCTTACATCATCTGAGCTGGTTATTTATGACAATAAATAACAATATTCTTGCAAATTGTTAGTTTCAAAACGCACGTAATTAAACTTCCAATAACTGTAGACAGATGTTTGTTGTATGTTGGGTTTTTTTTTTCCAACTGAACTGTTCAAATTAAAAAGATTTGCTGGTGTCAGTAGGTTCTACAAGTGCTTATGTTCTTGTTAGTAAAGAAGAACATGCCTCATCCTAGATTATCATGTATAACTTCTACATATTCATGACTTACATTTCTGTATACTGTTTTTTATGCAATTTGTGAGGATTTTTTTAACTGAAAGGAGAGAGACTCTTCAGCTTGAAATTAAAACAGGACAGCTGGCAAGCAGAAACTTAGATTTTCCTAGTGTCCTAATGTGAATAGATTTCTTAAAATATTTAAGGTTGCCAATTACCCTCTAAAATTGCTTAGTAATTTAACTAGCAGTCGATTGTCACATTTTTTTTTTGTTTTGCTTGAGTACTGTAAAACTTCAGTAGGATTGTGACTCTATTAATTATTGCAGAGGAGATTGCATGCAGGAATAGGAAAGGAATTATCATAGACAATAAGCAGGAGAGAAGTTAGAAGGAACAGATAAATGTACAAGGGTTTTATATCATGAGCTGCACACATGTGAAAGAACCAGAGCTACGTCTAAGAAGAGAATGCTCAAAAAATTAAAAATTGAAATCTTAAGAGTTCTAGTTATCCTGGCTCTGCAAAGTAAATACCCTTCTTAAGCTCTGCAGTTTTTTAAACTTGTGATTCAGGAAAAGAATTAAGAAGTCATTTACATAATCAGACTATCAAAAGGCATGATGAGATCCCCCACAAGAGGCTATTGATAAAACTGAGTAGTCAGGAATTAGGCATAAAATACTGCTTTAAAAAAAAAAATTAAAGACTATCAAAAGAGAGAATATCAAAACTCCTTCTTCATGTTTTATACCAGTCCAATGTTAAAAAAATCAGGATGAATTCTACAGAAGTTTATATAATGGATTTTTACAGTGGGTGCTTCTCATATTCTTTAGAACTGTCTAACACTGCCATGCTGCCACTTACTTACCATGCAGGATACTAGGCTAGATTGATCTTGCATCTGTTCCCTTATGGCAATGCCTATGTGCGTTTGTTCTTAATTTATCTCCTAAAACAAAGAAGAGGTTGATAATTTGTTTGGTGATTCCTTTCTTATACCTCTTCCTGTTTCTGTGTAGAATACTCTTCATATTGCTTCTTTCCACTCCAAGTTACTCAGCTACTGAGGAAATCCCTTTGCCTCCTACTTTTCCTATTTATCATGCTCCTTCTCATTTTATAGGAAGAATTTGCTTGATTTGGTGTTGTAATATTATTAACTAAATATAATTATGTCCTCAGAACACAAAAGTTTTGATAACCTCAGAAATACATTAGCCAAATTAACTATATTTTATTAACAAAGGACTAGTATAATTACATCTTTTATGTAATGCCACTTATTCTTTAGACTTTAAATAAGAATCTCAGAAGCATTAGCAAATTCCCAGCTTTGATACTATTCTCTCTCTTTTTGCGAACAATTGTGTGTGCATGTACACATGGGTTTTCTTTGAACGTAAGGTAGGAACCAGCATGTCAGCTCAAATGACTGGATTGTTGAACCTTATCTCCTGCACTTTGCATTGGCAACAACTGATATTTCAGAAAAAGTTTGGATGATGACGTGACTGAATTCTGTCCTGACATTTCATCAAATAGAAGAAAAGTGGAAGTGAGGCATCATACTCTCTTGAGCACAGAGCCTTATTTTTCATGTATCGCAAACTTGCAAATAATAATCATAATCATAACATTATCCATTCCTTTCAAAATCCATCTGAACTGTATATATGTGTCTTGTCTATAGGCATTAAGGATTTGCTAAAGATGTGCGAAAAGCTTTGGGCCTGACACAGGGTAGAACTCCAAAGGAGAACCTTTAGTGTAATATTAAAGCTATTCTTCATCATTTAAACACTTTCCATACCTTACATCATTTATGAAGTTTTCAATGTACAGCATGTAGGTTATGCATATGTTAATTATTTTAACAGTTTACTTAGTTTGCAAGCTTTCTTTTTTTTAATTCTGTTATCTCAACTCTACAATCAGCCTGTTTTAATGCAATATAAACTAGTATTTCTAGTGTCTCTAATGTCTCTAATCATGTCTCTAATGTGTTTTCCATTTTCCTATCTCATTTCCTTATCCTGAAAATAATTAAACTAGGTAATCAGCAGAAAGTAAGGAAAAAATACTTAGTTTAGTGAAATAGTTGTGGGAGAGAATACTTAATATTTAGTTTCTTAAAAGACAAATTATTTAACTTAGAACCTTTCATTTATTTTGTAGTTAAGTTCTGTAGCTTTAACATTTGTTTGCCCAGAAACAGATCCTTACCATTCTGTGATAGAAAATAGAATAATTCCATTCTAGATTTGCTAGATTTGCTCCTGCTTTTGCTTCATAAAATCTCCAGATTTACTCACCTATTACTCAGTCCATCAGAAAAAATAATTTATGCTGCTAAATTTATGAAAAGTAAGCTAATGATAATAGTACAGGCAGCCTTGTCAACATGCTGGCAAAGTTTGTTTCTCTGTATGGTAAAAAATGTATTGTCTCATAGAACTGCTATCTCTGTATGGTGAAACTTATTTTTAACATTTTTTCACGTAAGATCTAGGGATATTTCTGTGTGGAAAGATACAGCTAATCATGTTTCATTTCTATCCTATCCAGGCACTGATTTAAGCAGGACAAATGTAGCCATACTGTTTCACTGCTGAGCTTAAGGTAATAGTCTGTGTTGATGAAAATTACCTTGAGCTCATTATAGCAGTAAAATGACTCCTGAACCAAATTTGTCCCATGGCAGGCTAACTTGGAAGGTGAATGAGTGACTTCTATAACTGTATATATCTATATAGGCATGTCTGTGATTATTTTTTTTTTAGTCCATGCTGCATTGAATGTGTATACTTTTTCAGAAGAAACTGTGTGAATATAATACATCTTTAAAGGCTTGACATATTGTAGTATTTACCTTCCTGGCCATTGTATATTTTCCCCACCTGTATGCCTGCAACTCTAAATGGCAGCCTCTAATGGTAATAACTGTACAAACAAAAAGTGAAACAAAGCCTCACACCCCAGATTTGATTTCCAAGTAGGTCTTTGGGCACCATTTTATCATATTTTCCAACTACTAATAAATACTAAGAGGTAAGAGTCGATTTAATGTTAAACGGTGTTTTTTCTGAACAGGTATATGTCTTTAACTGCTTGTTTAAATATCAAGGCTCATATTCAAAATAATGTCATTAGTAAATATTGTCAACCACAAGGTTTGATACCAGTGGGAAACCTAATAAGAACGACTGAAATTGGATATGTGGATTGTTGCTCTGTTTTGTGTTGTGCTTTTTTTCGGTGTATATTACAGTCTGTATTAGGGTGTTCTCCTTGATGATTAGACCAGAGGAATACGCAAGTGCAGCGTCCTAGTAATGCCCTAGGTTTCACTGATGACATTGGGTTACATAGCATTGAATTCTTCAGCTAGAAATTATACCAGTTTACATGCTGACAGATTTGTTTTTCTTGGATCCCAAAAGACCTCTTTTAGGAGGGAGTGGTAGGTAGACTGCCTGGAAGCAGTGGAAGGTTGCCTGCTGCTGACGTTTTGGCAAGCAGCTCCCATCACTGAGGAACTTTTACAGATTGCATAAGACAGTTAGCTTAGAGTGAACAGAGCAGAACTTTTTATCTTAGTCCAAGTGTTATACCATGAAAGAGGAGAACTTACTTTTCAATACCCATCTTAATCACAGAACACTCTAATTTATAAATCTGTAACTACATGAGTAAGAGTGAGCAAAACACACTAACATACTCAGTAGCTACTGCTATTTATTGCATCATAATATCTTTCATAAATCTGAAACAGTCATAACTCTCTGGCTATGAATTTAATTTATGTATCACATGAACATTCCAGAAAATGCGAAAATAAGTTATTGGCATAATAACCTGAGCTTTACAAATGCTTCAATAATTTTATTTTTAATACAATAATTTAGTTCTTCATAAAGTCTCTACTGCAGCTTTAGTTTTATTCATAATTCATATCTAGTAGAGATATTGTATGTGAAGTCCAAATTCAAATGTAGAATTACAGATAATCTTTCTCAGGAGATGGTGTCAATTATTACAAATTAGTAGTTTCAGGATAAATCAAAGTATGAATGAACCTGGCAAAACAAGAAAAAATCAGACTTCATCATACATTTCACTGGCATGATAAACATTTTGTTGTATTTTACTTTTATCATATTATATCACTTCTTCTGTGCAGATAAGTCTTATTTTGAAATAGATCTCAGACTGCTGCTTGCTTGTAGCATAACTCTGTCAGTGTAAGAGATATATGATACCCTTTTTCCTCCTGCTTGATTTGTTTTTCTCCTGAAATATAAACAGTTTGGTTACGAGAAAACAGTGTGAATATTGTGACATTCAAAGAACATGATAAATCTTAGTAATAGCTTCAAATAGATGTATATGCTGATGGGCTTGAGAGGGATTATTTTGCTCTCACAGAAGATTTTATTAGGGTCATGTTTTGACCATTTTTAGCCATTTCCTTTATCTCTCATTGAGAAGTTGGGAGGCTTTTTGGGAGTTTGGCAAAGAACTTACCTGCTATGTATCCCATTCAGGGTTTAAGATCCCTTTTTACTAGGCACTATGCAAGCATGTACAAAAAAGAGCATTCCAACTGAATGGCTGACAAGCTGACTTTAAAATGAAAGGTGAGAGATGGTGTCTATAAACAAATGGTGATTATGAATAGTGGGAAAGTAGTGATGATAACACACCAACTGCTCAATTCTGAAAGCTAAATATTTTCATCTTGTATTAAGACTTCTCAAAATATTTATCTTGGCTATTGTATGTATTTATATAATAATTTGGGGGAAAAGCTTCCTTCTATTGTTGGAAAACCCACAGAAAGATCCCCAATGGAAAGGATTGACTGAGGTTTTCCATCAGAATCTCTTCTATGTCCTTCAGTTCAGAAAAAGGCAGGTCTCAACCTTCCAGAAAAATTAAGTGCTTAGCAAACCTTTATGTTTCTTGGGGTCTTTTCTGTGTCCAGTAGTGTTTTGGGATATTTGGGGACAGGCTCTTGGCACTGTGCTCATGACAGATCTTTTGTCAACAAACAGAAGTACCCATTTTATTGCTATTTGGTCAGCAAAAGAGATCACTGATGCATTTATGGCGTTGTTCAGACCTACTGTTGACCTTTCTCATTAGTCAGAAAGAAAGTATGTGCTACATTTTCTGCTACAGGTCCAAGAAAAAGTATATACTCCATTTGCTCTCCAGCTGAGCTTCTACCAGCTCTTAGTAAGGTGTAGTGAATGTTTCATTGCTACTGTTAAACTTTTGTAACAAATATTTAAAATAAGACTTGTTGTTTTGCTAATTTCTTAAGCACTGAATGTTTTCTATAATGTAGAGTGATTATTTGCCATGATAAATTTTTCATTATTGCCACATTCAAGGACCAAGCAGAAAGTATCAGACTTCACTGCTTAAAATTTAGGTTAAGATTTTTTAAAAAGCCTTCAAAATAAATTCAGCAAATGTTAACAGTCAGCATATGCTTTTGAACAATTTTATGGGGCTTTACTTCTGACAAGTTTAACAAAGTTATCTTCTGGTATTTCAAGTCACCAGATGAAACATCTATTGCTAGGGCTCCAATTCATGTCATAAATATGAACGCATGTCTATCTTCAGGCACATGTTTTGTAGCTTGTAATTGTGGGAATTTTTGAATTTGTTGTGTGCTTTTATACATTTTGGTATCTCTGTCTTAAAGACAACAGTTTTGTTGCCCTTTTTAATGTTGTGAAATGAACAAAAAGCAAAAACTAAAACTGAGTAGTTCCTAGAGCAAAATTTCTCTCCTTAAAAGTGCATTGATTGCAACAAATACCCAGAAGACTAACTCTGTGAATTTATAGGAGACTCAACTAACTTCTGGGGTTTGGTTTTTTGGTTTGTTTGGGTCTTTTTCAAACTATTCTTCTATCTGTACTGCTTCCAAGAGCTTTATTTTGTTGGAATTCACAGTGAGTCCACTGTGAGTTTTGCTTGAGTGAGGACTTTGAACTGAACTCACTGAGATTAGTGAACAGAAAAAAATGAATGTGTTAAGAAGTTTGAGGCTCTGTAGAAACATCTATGTAAGCAACAACAGATGACTATTCTTTGCTATGAAGAAATATAAATACATGTTGTAAGATTTAAAGTTAAGTGAGCTCTTGCAATTGGTATTTCATGATAAAGCCCTGTGTGTTAGGATTTTTGTCATCTTAACTAAGTGTTTATAAATATGAACATAGAGTTATTTTTAGGAGATGAAGCCCAGATTTTGCTTTTTGGAGCTATGTCTCCATTTGCAACATCAAGGGCAGATTTTCTAAGTTGTAAGGATATAACAAGAGTGGGAAGTGGACCATTACAGTAATTTCATTAATTTTTCAGAGACATTGAAACTTAATTATCTTATATATCGAAAATGCTGTTATGTAAAACTACTTACTGCTTATATGACCATCAACAGCTTTTTCTTTCTCCACATTTATTTAGTTTTACAAAAGATTTCTGGCTTTTCTAGGATGACCATCATGTCTGTCTTTCCACTTCTCAGCTGGGAATCTCTTCTGATGTGGAACGTATGTTTGGAAACTTGTTAAAGAAGCTTTTGGCAGTTTCTACTGCCTTCCTCTTGAGTCTGTTTAGATGGGGAAACTTTCCAGTATTTTTATGCTGGTTTACTGTTCTCTTATCCAGATTAGTCTGCTGAAATGTAACCTAGTGTTCCCTGGAAGTTCTCTACTATTTCAAATCTTTTTGGCTTCCTGATTAATTAGCCATATTTTGGCTGTCTAAAAATGCCATTGGATCCTTCAGACTAACTCCTTAAAGATGTTTTTGTTTTTTGTGACTGAAGCTCTTCAACTTTTGATATTTTAGAGGTAAAATATGCTTCTGAAAGTTTCTGCATACTTGAAGGGTGATTGAATTTCTTTATATATTGACTGTCAGATTTGGCAATGCATTTGTGAAACTTCTTCCATATTGTTACTGTTATGAACATCAGTCCCAAGAGACTATAGTGCCTGTTAATAGAGCCACTACATGCATATTATGTGTGCAGATGGGTAACACAAAAGACAAGAAGCTCTTCCTATTAGCTTAATCTTTAGATGTTTCTGTGCAGATACTGCTAATTCTGCTAAATAATAGAATAGTCTAGAGTTCTGTTTTGCTTTTCTTTTGTGTATTTAATCTAAAAAAATGCCTTTTCACATCCTTTTCCTAACAGAAACAGATATTGTCTTAAGAGACTGGTCTCAGCATATTTCAGTATAAAACCAATTTAGAAATTATTGGAAATATCCCACAAACCCTTACTTTTTCCTGATATTTGCAATACATTTAACAGGTTAAGATAAGTTTCACACAAATGTTTCAGGCCAATTTCATGCTTCTGTTATAGTACAATTTTTCCACTGAAGTTGGTGGAGCTATGACTTTTTGCCTCAGTGAGAATGGGCTCTCAAGTTTTGGATGCTTTTGCTGAAAAAATCAAACATTATACAGTTCACTTATCTCTGATACATCATCTTTTTGTCTCTTACAGTTTTAACTCTGGAACATCTATTTAGTAACTGTGCCTTTGTTTTGCTCATTTTCAGCCACTGTTGTGAGTTCAGAAGCATACTTTTAGAAGAATAACGTTATGTTAGCAGAGGGTTATGTAGTATTTAGGTTAATTTGAGAAAATTTGGACCATTATTGACTTTTGTGTGAAAGAAAAGAGTAAACAATTTCTTGGAAATGAGCTATACAATTAAAGCTGAGGTGCTATTTGGTTTTCCATGATGATATGCAGTAAGTTTGGTAGCTTTTGCTTCTAGGTCAGGTTAAAGCTCTTACTGATTTTCATTGCAGGGCTGGTCTTACAGATCTATGGCTGAGATGTTCTGCTGTAACCATCTACTGAGCTACATTGAAAGCAGTCTTTAATCTTTTTATTCCTAGAGGCAGGTAGGAGCTGGTCTAACACTTCCGTAAGTTAAGGCAAATTTGAAAGTTGGACTGATTACACAGAGTTATACAAAGAGCTGAAGTGATTCCTTGTAAACTTGTGTGCAATCAAAGATTGCTGACATGTAGCTAATGATGGCCACTTTCCTGTAGCAGAAGTGATGTGGCTAAAGAAATTATTTAACGTTGGTAAGCATTTGGCAGGAATTCCAGTTCTTCAAACCACTGATATCTGACTCTGATACAGTGAATGGTGGAAACTAGTCATGACAAAGTTCTAAACTGTATACTTTTGTATTGTATTACAGTGCTTCTGATTATCTTCTCCCCCTTCGTGGTTTTTCTGTTTTCCTGTTTTTCAGTTTTTCCTGATAATATGATTTCTATAAGTGAGTCATTTGGTGATTGTTGAGAAAAACATTTGCTGAAAGATTTTGTTGTTGGTGGTGGTAATGCTGCTATGCCAAATACTTGTACAAATAGTCCTACTCCTAGTGTGAGCCCCCTACCTGATTTTCAGCACACTTTTACTAAACCCACATTCAAATAAAACTAAATGTCCTCTTTTACTGCCTTTTCTAGTTTCCTCATCATCAGTCTAGTTTCCAATAATTTTCTATAATCAGTATTCTCAGTCTTTTATTTTATTGTGTCTTGAGTGTAATAATCTCAAGCCTTTTCCATTTGGTCATCTCCTGGCCCTTGAACTGCTGCTGCCTCTTCATGTTGTTGAACTTGCTTACTGTTACAGTCTTAGTATTTTTAATGTTTCTTGTAATTCTGTAATTCCTTCAAATAATCATCAGCTCAAAAACTATATTCTGAAGTTCAGCTCTAGGCAAAAATAATATGGGAAAGTAGTCTGAAAATCTGATGCTGTTAATATTGGATGCTATGTTTGAAATCTTCTGCAATTTATTTTATTATGCCTATTACAATGTAACTATTACTTTCTTCTGCCATTTCAGATTTTCTCTTACCTAGAGATAAAAGCCTTTAAGAACATCAGTTTGTCATGCTGGAACTAACAATAAACTTTTCCAAAAATCTGAATAGAAAGATTAACTTCTTTAATATTTATAATATGTATCTGCACACTATTTTAGGAAGACACTGCCTCTCTTTTGCTTATTCCTCAACAGAAATCAAACCAGTTTCTCCATATTTATGTCTCAATATAGAGAATACAAAGATAGAGTATCTGGTTTATCACATCAGTAGTTCAAGTTTATTAAAACTTTGGCTTTAAGAATTTTCACTGTACAAGTGAGACTGATATCTTGGCATCCTTTAGAGTATGTATATATCTGATTTATGCTCTCCTTAAAGTAAAATCAAACTCATACACGATTTTTTAATGAAGAGCTGGAGCATTTCAACTGTAATGCTATCTTCTCTTTGCATTGGTTTGTACTTTCTAACATTATGTTTAGCTCCCATTTTCAGGCTTGCTTTTTCCTTTTGCATTTATGAGGATCCAGTGGTCATTTCAAAAAGAAAATACTTGCTATATCATATGAAATGCATATAAAATTAGATGCATCTAAAATGTCAATTAAAGGGTTATAAAATTTTGAAGTGGTAACTTTAATTCTCTCTCAAAATCACTGTCCTTAAAACAATGAAGTAAATGTGCAACTAACCTTTTATAATACAGAAGATATTATCCGGGATGTCTCCAAGCGATAAAGTGACAAAGTGATAAAAATCTTTTCTTGAAAAGAAGATTTTTCTTTTTGAAAGTGTCTGTGTATCTGTTTTCCCCAAGAATAAAAGTAAATGTATTTTCCAGTCCTTGTTTACAATGTATTTGCTCCCAGAGGACAGGCAGTAAGAGAACATACCCTAAGATGTTATTTGTGGCTTTGTTTTAATACTGATTGATGAGTTTTCTCATATATTCTGCAAATTTGTATGTCTATTATCAGGAGATCTCATTGGAGCCCTTTATATTTAAATTACCTTAACAGCTTGTGTAACATTTTTGTACTTTCTTTTCTTTTTCTTAAGAGGTTCTAAACCTTCTCTTGTAGTAAACACAGCACAGAGAAAGCTGTGCTGTGCTAGAGAATTGTTTTTGGTTTTGTTTCATATGAAGTCCTTGTCACTTCTGACTGCTAAACTGCTGAAATCACTCTTTTTTCCTGTGAGGCTTGTATTCCTGAAAATAAAATAAAATAAAATAAAAATCATAGCAGTACATCGAAATAGTACCTAGATATGGATGTTGTAAGGACATGTTCCTGTGCCACTGCCAAAACAAATAGCAGCACGCCTTCTTGGGCTTAAAAGTGCTGGAAATACCTGCATCAGTTTCAATGTCAGTCAGATACTTCACAGGAAGGTATAAAACCCCAATATAGACTGGTGTTTGATAACTTGTGGTTCAGTTTGTTTTCTAGTTGATGTCTATTACTTAGTGTTTAGCTGAAGATTTAATATTTCTTCCAGTTTTTAGTTGCTATGATAATTCTATGTATGTATGTGGCTAATTCCCTTCTGGTTTCTGAAGGGCCATGTGCATATTTAAAATGCTAAGTACTTTGACATTTATAACTAAATCTTTTACATGCTTGTTTTCTGGACACAATGACTTCTGCGCTGTCAAGACCCAATAATCAAAACATCCACATGACTTAAAGAGGGTAGCACAAGGTATCTTATCGTCCGCTCTTGTGGGGGGTCTAGAGATTGGAGGCATAGCCTATAAAACTAAGAAGGTTAATCAGAAAAAGGATAAGTGCTTAGAAAGTGCATAGGTCCAAGGCAGTCAGAAGATTCATCGTATCATTCCATGACCAAGCAGGATTTATTGTCAGGGCTTCTGCAAACTACTAATGCTATTTTAGTCTCTGAGGAAGCACATATAAGCATGTTGTTATTTACCTGTGATGTCAGTTGGACCTAATCACATATTGAACATTAATTTAATGTTTTGATACTTTGTGAATTAGAACTTTCATGCATTTATCCTTACTGTTTTAAGAGGCAAGGTCAAGTCAAAAGGATTTCTTTCCCATGCCTAACTTCTCTCATGAATCACTGCAGGTTGCTCTCATGTGTTGTTCTTAGGTATGTCTTTGAGTGAATTTAAGATTAAATAAAGCTGGATATAAAAACTTAAGGTCTTTTTTCTGAGCAAGAAAGCCCTGATATCTGTTTCTGAAATTTCTAAATACTTCCAGAATAGATTTCAGTTAGGACTGTGTACTGGAATATGACCTGTTTGGTTTTGATTAAAAATTTTGACATATGCTCCTTTGAGATTGGGATTTAAATGAGAATTAATGTACCCCCTTCAATCCAGATAATTATTGTGCAGCATTATGGAACAATGGGAAGAACTAGTCAGAGCTTAGAGTACCATTCTTGAAGAGGAAGTTTGCCTGTAGTTTGTAATACAACTTTGTAGGTTTTTAGACTGCAAGCACTGAATGAATAGGGCTTTTTTCAAATAAAGGGTTTTGCCACACTCTTCCATGCCTTTATTGCCCTAGATTTAATTCCTGCATTGTACTCTGTATAGAGCCAGAACTTTAAACCGTTTAGAAACTGAATCTGGTGTAAAAAGTTGCTGTTTACCCGTTATATAGAAGTGATTTCTGTGTATATGTGATGGCACAGTTCTACAGTATTCGTTCTTTGCTGAGATTTCTGAAATGAAGCCCTTGGCCTAGAAGCATCAGTCATTTGGGACCTACCTCCTTAAGAAACACTAATAGAATTTGCATCTATTACAAAAGGGAAGATCTGTGGTCAGGCCATTGTTTCAGAAGTGTCTTCTCTGTTGACCTCCTCATGAGATGCCCCAGAGCTTTCTAGTACTAGCTTTCCACTCTGTTCCAAGTCTGCTTTTCTCCAGATTTTAGAAGGAAGGAATATATTGAAGGGTGCCAACTATGAGAGGAAATACATGTTTCTATATTCCTATGAATGAACTTGTTAGCTGTAGTTTTTAATTTTAAATCATTTGATTTGTATTTAGGTGAAAAAAGCTTGGGTAAATTGGGTCTTGTCTTGGTCTTTTGAGTAAATTAACTTTAATGGTGGATTGTAAATTTCTAAGATAATGTCTAAAGCAGTGAAGGGGGACTCAATAAAAAAGGAAAAAGTGAAAAAGATGACAGACCTTTTTATTTTCTCTCTCACACTCTGTTTCTGGGCTTTTTTATTCAAATGTCAGGCATCTGTTTGATTTGTTTAGTGGCATACATTAAGAGACCATGTGCTGGTTATAAATAGCAAATGTGTTTCTGAATATTATTTTTTGTCTTTCTTGTGAAAATACTGTGGCTGCCACAAAACTGTCATAGGGATAAACAGTGGTAGCAATTGATATTACAATAGTTTTGGTGCCTCACACTTGACTGTCTAAATGGTGGGAGGAGAAAATTGATGTGGAAGGGGTAAAAAGGGAAGCGTAGGAATGGATTGGAGTTATTTTTGATAAATAGGGTGGAAAAGGGCAGAGAAATGTGTGACTTAGGATGTATTCCTGATGAAGCTGGGAATGAGATGAGGAACGAGAGAGACCATAGGTTGGAGGGAAGCAAGATCTGAGTTACTAGGGAACAAAATGTGAACCCAAGAGAATTATTGAATGGAAAATGGCTAGAGAGAAAGGATGGTAATATGCATTTTGAAATGACATGTATGATAAAACAAAACCAATAGTTTTTGTAGCAGGGAAGTGACTGCTTGTCACCCTTCATTTAGCTGTTACCCCCAAAAAGAACTGAAAGCTCAAAGACAGGGGCCTGAGCTGGAGCTTCATTAAATTAGGTGGCTCTAGAAAGAAGAGTTACAATTTTACACTGCTGCATATCTAATTGCAATCCCATAGACATATTTTTTAGTCTTTAAGATAAACAGATTGGTCTGGAGTCAAAGCAACCAGGTTAATAGATTACTTTTTCCTTTATAGACACTTTTAATCAGAACAATTATATTGTTACAGTCAAAGACTTAACTTCGACATAATACAGATTGTGCAGGCGAAGGCCTGGTGAAACACCTGTTCAAAAAGTCCAACAAAATAAGATTCAGTCATTGACAGCCTGTTCAGTCTATTGATCATGTATTTGATGCTTTTCTGTTACAGCAGCCCAGATTTTTGTTATAGATGCTTTCTCATAAAATTTTCCTTTTCTATCTGCTACTGAATGAGGCAATAGTAGTGTTAATGGCAAATATAACAATGGCTATGTTATGCCATGTTCCAGTCAATGGTCTCTTTGCAGACTTTTCATAAGTTACTCTTTACAGTGCATTCACGTGCTAGGCTGTACAGAGAGAAGAGAGGAAAAACAGCAAAATACCAAAAATGGAATAATATCAGGTCATGGATGAAGTAGTCAGTGTGTTTGTTGTTTGGAACCTGTTTGATGCTATTTTTCCTGATAAATGTAAAATTGAATTTATTATTATTACTGGACTGTAATACTTTGAGCAGTCAAATATATAACACTGGCATACAGTTCTGGGGCTAAACTGAGTTTTTGTGTGGCTGAATGGAATGCCCATCTTGGTTGGATTGAAAAAATGTCATAAGGCTTTTTTTATGCAAGCATTTTTGCCAAGTGCATACAGGAAGTGGCTTTGGCAGTTGTATCCAAACAAGTAACTTCATTTCCTGGAATCTGCTTTTTTGCAAAATGTGGACTTGAGGAAAGAAAGTGTAAAGAGGGATGTTAAGGGGTAGAGGAAAGATCACCCCTAAAAGCCTCTGTAAAGAAGTTTGCCCAGATTATCAAACTCCATGTTTTCTAGATATAGTCAGAACAGTGTCATATAATTTATTTTTTCAAATTGATAGTTTCATTGTATAATAAAAATAATACTAAAAATCTGTTGAGCATAACTGTACATAATTACTGACACTATTATCTTTACTAGGGTCCATTTTGCAGTGGTCCATTTTACGTCTGGAAAAAGGAGACAGTGTTTAGTGTTTATTGGCAAGGCAGCCATATAGTAGTTGTTGAGATACAAGAGAATGTGTTGTATGAACACACAGGTTATAAAGGCCTATTAGCAACCTGAGGTTAAGTAAAGCTTCTATTTACTGCCATAAAAAACAAAAAAATGGAAAGACAATAGATGTTGACAGGTATAATTTTCAGTTTAAAAAAGAGACATAAGTTGATGTAACATTAAACATATTCTGCTAAAAATAGGAAAGTTTTATCTGGCTGGTCAGGCACTATTTTTTATGCTATTTCAAATTCAACTTTTTCTAGTCTAACTTGCTCGGTTTGAATCATGCTTTATTTTTTTCCTTCTCTTTTTTTCTGCTCTCTTAAGGTTACTATCCTGAATATTTCAATAACAGTGCCTGCAACCTTTCTCACCATGCTGCCTATAATATAAGCACAGCCTTCATTTTCCTATGCTATTAAGCTTAGGGTCAAATCATAGATCTTTTTCAGATGCTTGAAAATCAGTCGTTCAAAAGCTGTTTTCTATCAAACAGTTTTTTAAAAGGTTATTGCAAATGAGGGGCTATTTCAGAATTGCTAATAGGGAAAGCAGTACCTTGAAAAATGTAGTAGCAATGAGTCATACTGTGATGTATCAAATGGGAATCTTGAAAAATTACCATTGCCTTATAAATAATACTGCAAAATCCTAAAGTTTAGAGATAAAATTAAATACTTATGACAGAAGAAATCTTAGTGTCAGTAAAAATACTATGAAGTTCACAGATATTGGAGAAATCAGAATATACCTTTTAATAATAGATTTAGTTGGGTACTACTAGAAAGACAATATATGAAACAACTTACTATAACTGTTGATTTATGTAGAATTCTTTTCAAGTCATTAAACATTCTTTAAGTGGATGAAGAGACAAAAAAAAAATGCTTTGGAAGCAGTTCAGTGCAATAATTAAAGCACAAGTAAAGGTAAGCAAACATTTTGTATACCTTTCCCAAATGGCAAAGGCTGTGCTTGCTATGTCATAAATGGCAGCTGTTGTAAACTTGTTTTGGGGTGGAAGCTTTGCCTTTCCCTTTTTATTTTGGTACTTCTTTTGATATATTATTCTTCATGTAGTCATCTATTTTTTGGTTTTGTAATGTTCACTTTTTCATTACTTATGCAGAGAAACGTCAGAGAGTTGTCTTATTTGCAGTTGTGCCCACTAACTACTTGTGCCAGTCTTCTTATTTGTAAAGAAATGAAACTTCTTCTAAGTAAGAATATTTCCTGAATAGTGTATGAGCTTCTGTTAACATTCGCCTTTATATGTTTCTGATTTTTCACTGAATACTTGTGATGAAGTATATTGTCTGATTGAGGTTGTTGGCTGGCTTGGAATCTTATTTTTATTGTTTGTAGTATTTTTCCTTCATGTTCACTATTGTTTGCATGCTTCTACTGCTCTGTGGATTTAAATCATAAATAAAACAATTCAGCTTTCCATTGCATCATAGAGGCAATACGTTGCATTGAATAAGATCCCAGACTGAGAAGCAGGGCATCTGTTTTTTATTTCAGTCTTTATTATTTACTAAGTTTGTGAACTTATACAAGTGACCTCATCTCTCTGAACCAATTTCCTCAACTGTAAAATAAATTAGAGTAGCTTATCTTTCTTGATAATTTTGAGATTTAATGTTCAAAGGCCATCTATAAGTGCTGATCGACAGCCGGCTGAATATGAGCCAGCAGTGTGCCCAGGTGGCCAAGAAGGCCAACGGCATCCTGGCCTGTATCAGAAATAGTGTGGCCAGCAGGAGTAGGGAGGTGATCGTGCCCCTGTACTCGGCACTGGTGAGGCCGCACCTCAAATACTGTGTTCACTTTTGGGCCCCTCACTACCAGACAGACATTGAGGTGCTGGAGCGTGTCCAGAGAAGGGCAATGAAGCTGGTGAGGGGTCTGGAGCACAAGTCTTGTGAGGAGCAGCTGAGGGAACTGGGGTTGTTCAGTCTGGAGAAGAGGAGGCTGAGGGGAGACCTTATCGCTCTCTACAACTACCTGAAAGGGGGTTGCAGAGAAGTGGGTGTTGGTCTCTTCTCCCAAGTGACGAGTGACAGGACAAGAGGAAACTGCCTCAAGTTGTGCCAGGGGAGGTTTAGACTGGATATTAGGAAAAACTTCTTCACTGAAAGGGTTGTCATACATTGGAACAGGCTGCCCAGGGAGGTGGTTGAGTCACTATCCCTGGAGGTATTTAAAAGACGTGTGGATGAGGCTCTTAGGGACATGGTTTAGTGGTGGACTTGGCAGTGTTAGGTTAACAGTTGGACTTGATGATCTTAAAGGTCTTTTGCAACCTGAACGATTCTAAGTCTTGACTCTTCATTTTCAGTCAGTATAACTGTTGCAGCACAATTCTTGAAATTACTTCTCTTTATTGATAACTAATTTGTTGGGAAGCTTTGTTGAAAACCTAGGTTGTGTTCACTACTTAAAATTCTGTGCAAGCATGGGTGAACATTTCTATTTATAGTATGTTTGATATTTATTGTAAACTCTAAGTTTAAGCTGCACACGAATATATTTCATGCAAAGCCATCTCTACTCGTTCAGTAAAAGAAAGCAGAGTAAAACATTCAGTGAGCTGGGAAAGTTCTGTGTGTTAAAATGATTGTATTTTTTATCATGAATCCTTTCTTCTGCAATACCTCCCCACTTTGATTGCCTCTCTTTATTTACACCATTTACATCCAGCTGTAGCTCTGGGAAGAAATAATTCTAAATATTTCAGAAATTTCCTTTAATCTTTAAGTGTACAGAGAGATAGTGACATCAGTTTGAATAATGGCCAGTGTTTGGAAACAGAAGGAGAATGTCTCAGTTTTGTATCATCAGGAGTTTTAAAACAACTTTACGTAAGAGAATACTAGAAGAAAAAGTCAGAGTTTCAGGCAGACATCCTTTGGACTTTCAGCAGGTTTATTTAATTAACTAAAGCCTAATACAAGAGCTCATGGTTCTAAGATACAGCATATTTAATATTAAAGTAAGCTTGTATGACAAGGAATTTCCATAATATATTGTCCCATTTTGATCTTAAGGAAAACAAGCAGTTTAAAGCCATCAAATAAACATAGTGTACTTGGCATTCAGGAAGAATTATGCTATTTTTTTAGTGATAGTCACTTATTTCAACAGATTTCCAAGGGGCAAAAACACTCTTAATTCTATGTCTTGACATAAACAGATTTAGAGCTACAGAGGTTATTGGTGCAAAAATTGTCTTTTGATCCTTAGCTGCGTATTAATCATATAGTTCAGTTGTTTACAAATTTTGGTTAAAAAGGAATTGAAAGAAGTAGCTTTTCACAGTGGGAATTGTGCCACTATGAAATGGAATTTCACTCAAATACTTTACATGACATGATTATTTTTTTAAGTGAAGTTCCCTACTATAGCTACTGAGACCACTGAATTTTCACCAGAAAACTTGTGTCGTGTGATAAGTCAGAGAGATAAGAGGGCAGCCTTGCCTCTGTGAGTAATCAGTTTTGCCATTAATATCACTGGGACAAGAATGTCATCAGTTTTGATTAAACCAAGAGTTTTTCGAATCACAAAAACAAAAGACAATAATTAAGATGCAGAAAAACCCGGATTACTTTACTTTTTTTTTATTCTTAATTTTAATACAGTAGACATTTATTAGGCATAATAAGAATAATTACAGTTTTCCTTTTCTCTTTTTATGTACTGTGGAGACTATAGTCAGAATAACTAAAGCTGACAATAAAATAGGAGCAGACTCTGTAGAGAACATTTTTAAGTGATGCAAAATGTGTTGCGTATTATTGTGCAGTTGTATACATGTTTTATTAAAGGAAAATAATTTGTATTTTAAATAATGAAGGTTGCTTTCTAATATTAGAGATTTTTTTTTTTTTTAACTTGCTCACTGTCAGGACGGAGAAAGATTTTGCGTCTCCATGCTTATCCATATGTGAATGTACATATGTTAGCTGTCTCTCTGATTTCTATGAACGTACTTGGGGGGTGGGGGGGGAAATGCTCATGCGTGTTTATTTGCAGAAGCAGAAATTTAGCTTCTAAATTAATTTACTTTCTATCATCGGTGTGGAGGATGGCAAAAAAATGTGTAATCATGTAGTATAGATATCCATCTAATAGTAAGTGATCTGTAAGCACTATAATCTTTCATAGGCTCATGGAATTTAAAAGATAATACATATTTCTATAAATAGTCATCCTCCACTAAGACAAAAAAAGAGAAATGGTCAAGAAATTGCTAACGATGCACTGATAGGTTTCTGGAAGACAAACATTCTGTGAATTATTATAAGCAAATACATGTTGCCAAATCCTAGGCTTTATTTTACCACGCTGCAGTATCAAATTGCTCTCTGACTTTTATTTCATGGGTAATGGTTGCTGCACATAAAGACAAGGAATGATTATTTTGCTGAATGTGGATATTTACTGTTATGGCAGCAGGACTTACTGTTAATGGGATAAACTACACCAACCCATAACTGCAGAGTAGAAGGCACTTCCTGCCTCTAGGGACAATTTAAGATGGAAACTTCATCAAAAAATTAAATTAATTTTGCCATGGTGAAGTTTCAGGGATTAAATTTGAATTTAATATGTACACTTTGGTTTCAAAATTATATTTGTAAAACCTTATGTGATTATTTCTAGTATTTTCTCTGAGGACAGAAAATAACGTAATTAGCACAGGTTGTTTGGTCAGCTTAGCAGCCATTGTGAGGTCTTAGCTGTCTCTGGCTATTCATTCTCCCTTTGGTAAGACAGAGAAATTCATTCTCTGCAGTGGACCTGCCCTCAAAGAAGGTATCTTAATCATTTCAGTGGCCCAATATCCATGGCGGGATTTCAACTGCACAGTATGGGGGAGTGGGAATTAATTGTCCAGTAATTTTACAGTGCTCATAGCTTCTTGACTCTAAGCTCAAAATATAAAAGTTTCTTATCATTAAGTAGTAGTTCTTTATTAAAATGCATTAAGAAATATTTAATAAAAAACCCTCACTCCAACTTTTTGCAGCAGCAAGAGGGTAAGCACTGTTCATGGCCAGTGTCATCCCTGTGCTGCTTCCATCATGTTGTGTGCCTGAGGTATGTGGCCTGAGGTTGTCAGGTGGAGAATTAATTTTTAATGAGTATGTTCCTCTTTTGTTCCCCTTTATGTTCCTTCTCAGCTCTGGGAGCAGTACTGTAGTTAGACATAAAAGGTTGTTCCTCATTCATCATACCATGCCCCAAAAACAGATGTGCAAAGAATAAAAGGTCCAGGTGAATCCCTGGACTGAAGGGAAAAGGCTTTGAGATCTGGCTGCAAAGGGCTAGACATACTGTAGTAAAGAATAATCCATTTTTAGCTGTTTGAAGATGACATGTCTGGCAGTGGGGAGCTCTCACATTCAGTCTTATTAATTTAAAACCTAGAGATACCTATATATGAGTGGATATTTTCACAATAATATTGAAAATTAAAGATTGTATTTGAGGTGAGATTTTTAGTTTGTTTTGTGCAATGCAAAGTCTTTTATCTTCTTCTGTAATAATGCACTTCAAAATGCATAGCAATGAAGTTTAGTAAAATGACAGACAGAAATTGCACCAATGCTGAATTAAAACTAAGTTTCCAAGCTCATCAAGTGATACTACTAGTTGAGGAACTTAACATTCTTGTTTAAAATTACATCTTCAATTTAAAACAGAGAGAGTTTTAAGTATTGCTTCTAAATCAGAAGGGTTGTTAGAATCTTATTGGTTGTTCTTTTCCAAATGTTTCTCTGTTTTCTGTGAGGAGTGTCTGTGTCAAGAGGAATAAACAATGATATTTGCTTGAATTCCAGAAATATTTCTGTAATATTTATGAAATTTCTCAAGCATCTTTTATTTCCTTCAAGCTATCTAAACTAGAGACACCACAAAAACATAATTGTTACCACGTATTACTTTTAATCTTGAGATAAGCAATGAGGTTTTTACTTGTATCATTTTGTGTTTACACATTTGTCCTTATACATAGGAAGTCCCAAATTTATCACACACAAGTTTTTAGAGGCCTTTAGCTGATACATAGAATTGGGTAATGCAATACTAACTTTCATTGATCCTGATAACACTTTAGCCCAACTTCCTTCCATCCTCCTTCACTCAAACATGCGCAAACATTTAGGTGATTTTTTTTTTAATTAACTCAGTTTTTGAACTGCAGTGGAACAGGAAGTTACACCTTTTCAATATTCAAGTTACTATATATCAACACTACGAAAAAAATACATCCACATAGTTAAGCTTTTGCAGTTGTCCTGTGGCTTTACAATGATAAGTTCTAATCTCTGTTGTTGTGAAATTGCCAGCGTGAAAGTACTGTCATACCTAAAGTAACTAAAGAGGGATATCAGTGAATACAATCAGATTATAGGAACTCTGTTGTCACATTAGGAACTTAGAAACATATAAGTAGAAATTTGGTAGCAATAATTAATGTCTTATTAATTTACAACCAGAAAGAAAAATCACCTTGCAAGGGCTTAGCTGTCATAGAGTTTGTTGTTAGTTATATTTTTGGCAATAAAAGCAGTATTTCCATTCAGTATACATAATTGTTTCTCTGCATAGGTTGATATATAGAGAGAGTCTGATTGCATTTTTATTAAAACGCAACTTTTCAAAGTTGTCTGTAAACTATTCTGTAAAGAAAGCCACAGATCTATCTTAGAATTTCTTGAGCTTGAGCTGTATTGGAAGAATAGCAAAAGAAGCATACAGCTGGAGTTTATGTCTCTTATCATGCAGTCACACTCACGTCTAACACATGGCTCCTTCTCGCCAGCCTTCCTTGAGGTTATTATAGATACATCTCCAGTTCCAACTGAGGTTACTGTCCCTGACTGCTAATAATTGCCAGACTTCCTGCTTCTGTCCTATCCACCTATCTGGGCTTTACTAGATTAGCAAAGACTTGCTATTTAAAATAAATTGATAAATTTTGACTGAAACCAGTTAGGGAGTACTCACATGAACAATTTTGCTAGCCAATGTGGCAGAGGAGTAGAGATGAATGGCTGGAAAGTTTTATCAGAACCTTTTCTTCTGTGAAATCACAAAAGCAAAATTCTTCAGCAAGCACAAAACAAAAATGTGATATATGTCCATGGTTGGAGTTCCCATGTAGCAAGGATATTTTTATGCATTATGACAAATAATACAGGGGTTTGGGGTTTTTTGTTTTGGTTTTTGGGTTTTTTTTGGTGGTACAGACCTCCAAAAGGATCATTCTGCAGGAAGGAAGACATAATTTTGTGGATTACAGTAGACAAAATGAGATTAAATCAAATACCACTAACTGCAAAGTCATGAGTATGGGATCTAATGAAAGAGCTGTTGCTTATTAGCTCTATTAACAAGTCATGGGTAAGATCTTTTTTATAATGTGTTTACATCTAAGCACCTTGGATTAAATAAAGAAGTCGAAGTGAGTCTATAGCTGAAAAGAACCTTTTTAAGAAAATGGAAGTGTTGTTTTAGAACAGGAAGTTAAACATTTACCTTTTTTAATGAAAGTTGCAGGGAAATGTAATATGTATTATGAAACTATTTGGAATAAATACCAAGCAGAGAGAAATTGTATGTGATAAACTATAGTATTGATTACGAAATATCAAATTGATGTGAAGTGGTAATGAATACTATGAGACAATAAATTAGAAGTTTTGTAAACATCACTGGTGGGAAATTTGAAAGCAGCTTTCTAAGCAGGATAATGGAAGTGAGAAATTAAAATTGGTTGTGTTATAAAATTGTAAAAAGAATTGTAAGGTAGGAAAGAAATGATCTTGTAGTTAAAAATTAGCCTGTGGGTATGAAAATTTTAGGGCTCAACTTGCTGTTGTGTCTGAGAGGATATTGAAGATTTGATTACTGTTTCTTGATCATGATTGTTACGTTGATCTTTTCCTGTCTCATTTGTTGGAATGCTTGGCAGAGTGCCACTTCCCCTTGGTGAAGACATGCTGACTACTTCTGATGATTTTCTTTTCCTTCATGTGCCTGCAAATGGTTACCAGGATTAGTTGCTCCATCACCTTCCCAGAGATCAAGGTGACGCTGCTTGCCATTCTTAAAGATAGGAGTGATGTTTACTTTAGTCTTTGAACGCTTCTCCCAGTCACGTTGATTGATCAAAGATTATCAAGAATGGCCTCACAATAACATCATCGAGCTCCCTCAGCAGTTGTGGGTGCATCCCATCAGGGCCCATCAACTTATGTATGTCCCGTGAGCTTAAGTTTTCCCTGACCTGATCCTCTTCCATGAAGGGTATGTCTTCCTTAACACAGACTTTCCCCCTGGTCTCTGGGGCCTGGGATAACTGAAGGCTGGTCTTGCTAGTAAAGACTGAGGCAAAGAAGGCATTCGGTACCGCAGCCTTTTCCATGTCCTGTGTAACTAGGTCCCCCACTTCATTCAGCAGGGGGCCCACATTTTCCCTAGCCTTCCTTTTGTCACCTATGTCCTTATAGAAGCCCTTCTTGTTGTCTTTGACATTAAGCCATTTTTTCCATGTTGCACTTTATGTAACCCAGTACAAGAATGCGACAGTTAAACATCAGCATAAGATCAGTACATATATATTTAATATACAGCTCACATAAAATCAACATGAATATCCAGTGCCACTGGAAACAACCAATGGCTTCAGTCTTGGCAGGCAAAAGAATTTTAATAAAAACAAAGGGAAAATATTTCATTCTTTGCCTCTCCCTACAAAATGAGATTACTGGGGATGGAAATGACCTATTACTTTCTTTTTAACAGTTTTCAGCAGCATTGTAAAAGGTCTTGATATAGTTGCATTTTGGTATCCTAAAAATTTGATCAGCTGTTTATACTTTTTTTTGTCACAAGGACTGTTACTACTAAAATCTTTTCCATTTTGATTAATTTATCAGTATTTCCTTAGAGCCAGGATTTCACCTGTTGCAAACAACGATTGCTAATGGCTATAAGTCAAAACCATGTAAACTTAAGTAAACTTTCTATAGTATGTTAAGAATGTTCAAGTTAAAATTTGTCTTTCTGCTGAAGAACTCTGTTTCTGAAGGTTTTATTCTTAGAATATTAAAAGTAAATAGTATTAATGTATTGTGTAATTTTGTTCTTTAGAATGTAATGTGCATGCTATTTGTCATTATGGTCAGCAAAAATGGATTTGAATCCTAAGCTATTTGTTCTACTTTATCTTATTTTCAGTGAGTAGTAGCATTTTGGTAAAACTAACTTAAATAAAGCTATAATTTGCATTTTAATAAAGCATTTTGATGAATGACTCTATTAAAAATGTTTTATTAAAAATGCAAATTGTAGCTTTGTTTAAACCTCCTTAGTCTTCTAGACTATGTTAACACTGATTCAGAAGGCAAATACACTTACACTTTTGTTTGGCAAAACTGGTTTAAAAAAAGGATGTTTACAGCATTCAGAATCTTTTTTTTTTTTTTTACAGTGTACAAAGATTTAGTGTTTCCTTTACAGTTCAGTCCTTCAAGATAGACTTTTTTTTCTTTAACAGCAGAGGAAAGTCCAAAATAATGAGCTGAAGTTTCAGCTAAAGGTAGCTATAAGTTTTGTAAGAACAATTGGTAAAGTTTTTAAAAGCTGAAGTGAAAATTCAGGAAAGAAGTTGGCCAATTTGGTTTTATGTATAAGTCAAGGTCCCGTTGTTATCCTCTCCTTTTCTACTTTGGCTCCTATTTCAAAATCATTACAGATAAAAATGGAATATATATATATATATATTACAGGTACTGGTAATAACTGCTCTCTTTCTACATGCACTAGCAACTACTTAGGCTTACTAAAATGCACCCTTTGTGTAACTCAAGAGGCACAATGTGCTTAATTCCATAGAGAATTCAACAACTTACAGTCAGGGTAGGTGTTTAAGGGCATGCAGGTACCTGGGTAAAGTTACACAAGTGTTCTCTGAACTTCCATTTTTGTGTGTGCACAGGACTCCCATTTTGACTATGCTGTACTTCTGGAGCTTATCACATGCCTAGAATTCCTCAGTTCTGAGATCAGTTAAAACTCTTGAAGGCTCAATTTTGCTTATATTTAGAGTACTGTTAATATACATTGACTGCTTTGACCACCGTTATTTAAAACATCAGCAATGACATGAGAAAGAGGGGATGCTGTCTGTAATGTAGCAGTTTCAGGACTTGTTCAGGAAAGGAAAAAATGCTTCTTCAGTAGCTGGGTGCTTGAAATTTAGTGCAGTCATTGCTGAGGAATAACATGCCTAATTACTTTTCAAAATTTGGACATTAGTACACAACAGGCTACCATGTTCATTCTCAGAGGCAAACTCCAAAAAAGCTTCAACAGAGCAAGAATCAAAGTTCATTCTTTTACAATAAAGTTTCACTCATTTCTTAATTGCTAATTTTCAGCTGCCAAAAGGAATAAGCAACCAGATAGATTGGTAAGGCTCATTCATCTTGAATGTAAATAGATAGCAAATTTTAAAATTAGTTGATCTAGGTTGTTGACTGGTGAGAAGAGATAGCTTACCATGGAGTGTATCTCATGGTTTCTTCTCTCAACTCTACCTCAGCATAGACCATTCTTTTGGTGCTGGAGTTCCTGCTGAAAAAAAAAAAAAAGACCAATTGCTTATGAAGCAGCTCCTGCACTCCTGTAGTTTATAGCCTGAAATATTAAGATAGCCCCAAGCTGGTACTAATTGATGGTGTACCCACTACAGATATTTTTTTCTTGTCTACCTAAGATGTAGTGCATACAGACTTCTACTTCAGAAAAACTCAGTATCTTAATAAAGAATAAAGCTAAAATGTAATATGAAATTAAAAGTACAGTAAGTTTCCAAAACCAGATTGATGTTTATAACAAGTCATTTTTCCTCTGCTAAACTGCTCTGAAAATGAAATATGCCTCTTTTGTGGTTTATGGTGTTACCGACAAGATTGGTGGTGGAGACGATTCTCCAGGCACCAAAAATACATGCAGATCTCTACAGATGTCCCTAACAAAAAACTTCACTTGCATTTGGTCCAAGATGTCATGACTCCATTGATGTAGGTTGTCATTTGGTAGAGCTCTTAAAATATTCTTAAAATATTCACCATTCAGAGTCATTTTTCTAAAATTGAGAAAGATACATGGAAAAGGAGAATTTAAATACCTTATCTGTCACTCAAAAAGGCATAGAACATGTAAATGAGGGAAATTTTGTTGAGAGTATTCTATCTTTTTTTAAACATGTTGGTCTAGTTGAAAAAGGCAGACAAGGTTTTGAACATAAAAGCCCCTTTTCAGGTCTAAAACAGAAGTGGCAAATGTTGCTACTGCAACGTGGCAAATACATGAAGGATGTCAAAACATATACATTTAATTTGCTATTACTCAATCTTAACTGAAATCTTCATCTTTATCACAGTAGTCTAAAATTGTTAGGTGACTCAAGTGCTTAATATATTAGCTCTTTCTTATATTTAGTAAAATTTTTACAACTGCATCAACTGCTGAAGGGAACAGATTTAGACTCCGACAAAGAGAGGGCAATGCACAGTCTATTTCTAATATCCAGTGTTTAATGCAAACTGCACAATGCAGTATAAGATACATGTCCTGTTTTATGAGAAGTATTCTGAAATGTGTGATTCCCGCATAAGTAAAAGTGAATCTTACTTATTTAGAAATGGCAGCACCGTTGGGTGGGTCTCTTAAAGTTCTTGTGGGTTTGACTTCATCTTTTGCTTTGTGTCCACCCCTTGAGCTTCTGCCAAGCCTACCATGCTTCATTTCAGGCTCTCTCTTTGTACCTACTAATTAAGGACTTTCAATGTGTGCATTATGTATTATACAATCAAATATGATCTCACAGGCAGCTTTAAAGAAGTAAATGGTTGCAAATAGTAGCTGAAAATCTTTTTTTTCTCTTTTGAGACATGCAAGCTGTCATAAATACTGGTATCAGAACATGAGAAAGACTTGGTTGTATCAACAGATACACTTCATTCCTCACTGCTGATATCTACAAACATTTTGTTCATGCTAAGTAGCCTCTAACTACGCCCTCAGCTCCTCTGCTCCCACTTTGAATTTGATAATTCTGCTGCCCATTGGCTTTTTAAAGAAAATATAAAAGCATAACCAGGTAATGTAAAAGTAGGCACACTGTAAATCATTAATGCTATTATGCAGATATTCTATAGCATCTTGAAGCCATGCCATGTAATCTGAGAAATTGTTAGAATCCATAACTAACAGAAACAGAATCAGACCAAAATGGTCCTGTTAACTGAGTCTAACACATCCTAGGAAAATATGTGCTCTATCAGGTGAAGGTGATGACAGAATATTAAGTTACTATCAACAGTTTTCTTGTATCCTGTAATTCTCACTAGCATTGTGCTTTGCAATGTTTGACAGACAAACTACTATACTAAATTTCCAGAAGAGGAAAATGAGGAAAAGAGATTTCAATAGTTTCAATCTTTTCACCTTGAGATCACTCTAAAGTTCAATATGGTATCAGACTTACCACATGTCAGTAAGGAGCCTAAAATTGCATTTCTGACTATCATTAGGCATTAAAATTCAAGTGGCTTTTGTTGCAAAAGTAAAGTTATTAAAAACATACAGCTGGGTTAATGTTAAAAATATTTTTCTTACCTGTACTGTTACCTGAGATTTCTTAAAATAATGAAACTGAAGAAAGTCAACATGATTAAATTCAGTTATCATATCCCATTTGGAGTTTTGTTGTTGTTGTTGTTCTGTGGTCTTGGACAATCTTAAAATAGTCAATTTCATCTTGTTTTAAATTGAGTTTATACTTCATTTAACCTTTGTTTTTGAAATACAGTTCAATATTTGCCTTACTACTCCTGCAGAGGAATGTTAATTAATGTAAAAACCTACTCCTAATGGGATTCCTGTAAGTGGTTGATTGAGGGTTTTTTTGGGAGCATTCCAGTTGAACTTTATAAAAATTGACTTTTACAAAGTTGGCATTGTATGTAACATTTCATTTTTGTTCTTTTATTTTAGTAATTTTAAAGCAATCCCAGTTTTAGTGATCACATATCCTCTAACAATATCCACTGCAGTAGAAATGGTACTTTGATTTGTGTCTGATATACTCCTGTAGAAGTCTGTTCTTTGCTGATAGGCGTTTGCAGTGTTTAATTTAGTGGTGATTTCTCTTCTGTTTAGAAATTATTTCAACATATATGGAATAGTTTGTCTTGTCACTCAATTGATTTTATGTGGATAAAATGATGCCTAGATAAATGATCCATGCACCAATTAACTCAAGGGTTTGCACAGCAGAAATTTTCACTTCTGGGGTGCAGTCCAACCTGCCTAGATCAATGTTCAGTACCACAATAAACATGCTCATAATCTCAAGAAACTGTTTGGTTTACCCTCTTCCTCCCCTGTAAATAAACAGAGAAACTCCAGAGCCAGAGAAATTAAATTTTGCCAATATTTTAGTTAGTTTATTGAGTCTGATTATTCTGGTTTTCCTTTGAGGCTTTTAACTTTCCCAAAGATTATGTTTTGCAGTTCAACACTGCAGGGGTACCATGAGCAACCTTGTTTTATGTCTTTCCCATTTTTTAATTGCAATCTAATGAAGGTAGCCATATGTAAGACACATGCTTTTCATGAAGAATTTATCTCAGCTTTACAGTGGGGAAGTATTTGTTGTATATTGGTTTGGCATTTGTTTTCCTATTTTTGAGTATTTATTCTTTGTTGATTCATCATTCCCAAGCTCTGTTACATCTACTTTTTTCTATTCTGAACAGATGACTATGATGTCTTGAGGGATCCTGGTAAAGATGTAATGAATTATGCTTACATGCAAACACTTCTAATACCTTAGTTCTATTACAAAGACTTACCAAATAATTTGTCCTTAGTTTCATTTGAAAATGTCCATAGTTCCCTTTTTCTTATTTGATAATAAGTGGAAATACATAATAGCATGAACAGGTTGACAGTCTTTGTAAGCGTGAAGACTAGCTGCCATCCTGAAATTCTTCAGACAACCTTCACTTGAATGAGAGCTTTCCTTGAGCCAAGGGCACTTTTTGCTCCTATTGATTTCAGTGGGAGAGCTAGTAATTCTTGTCCAATACAGCACTTAGTGGGAATGGAAAGACGAAGTCTTCTACTCTGAAAATGTACTTTCTGCAAAACAGACATGTGGGCAGATATGTGGACAGATGTCTTTCTCATCAGAATATGATGTCTGAACAGCTATTCCCAAGAGTTTGCTTTTGTTAACAGTCTTAATGTTGCTCCCTCAGAACAGCTCGACTTGCAACCTTAATTCTTCTCTCCTGGATAGTTGTTTCCAATACTTTTTGCAGGTTAAACTGGCAGCATCCTTCATGAGGGCTGCTGGAACTCCTTTGAAGCTGTCATACCAGGACCAAATCTGGTTACAAGGTGGGGTTGTGAGGAGACACTGTGATTCTGCTTTCTGACAGAGAAGATATCGATTTCATGCTATTGTTTGACAGATTTTTCCATACTTAACTGAAGAGCTATGTAAATGTTTTCTGTGGGTTTCACGCATTAAACTTTATGAAGGTCTTCTCTGAGCAATAAACCCTTTTTCAACAAACAAACCAAAAAAAAGAAGGTGGCCAGACTCAGCACTCTGGAATTGTCATTTCCAGTTTGAGCACTCTTGAAATCTTTATAAAAAAACCACTAAGATAAAGTCCTTAAAAATTCTCCAGTATTTATAAACTGGGATCACTAAAGCAAGCTGCAATAGGATTTGTGGGTGTTGGATACATTTAAAAATCAGCGTGGTTGTTTAAATATGTACAACCATGTTTGAACACTTGTGGCAACAAAATAAGGTCTAAGTTTATACACTTGCATGCTCCTACCTACTCAGATACAGTCCTTGAGTAATCCCAGTGGATACTATTTAACTTCAAAATAGCATTCAGCCCTATAATTTCTCTGCTGGCAGTTGAGAATCCAGTGCCACACTATACCCTACATAGAATCACAGAATCATTAAGGTTGGAAAAAGACCTGTAAGATCATCAAGTCCAACCATCAATCCAACACCACCATGCCCACTAAACCATGTCCCACAATGCCATGTCCACACATTCCTTGAACACCTCCAGTGAGAGTGACTCCACCACTTCCCTGGGCAGCCTGTTCCAATGTTTGACCACTCTCTCAGTAGAGAAATTTTTCCTAATATCCAGCCTGAACCTCCCATGGCACAACTTGAGGCCATTTCCTCTTGTTCTATCGCTTGTCACGTGGGAGAAGAGACCAGCACCCACCTCTCTGCAACCCCCTTTCAGGTAGTTGTAGAGAGCGATGAGGTCTCCCCTCAGCCTCCTCTTCTCCAGGGTAAACAACCCCAGTTCCCTCAGCTGTTCCTCATAAGACTTGTGCTCCAGACCCCTCACCAGCTTCATTGCCCTTCTCTGGACACGCTCCAGCACCTCAATGTCCTTCTTGTAGTGAGGGGCCCAAAACTGAACACAGTATTCGAGGTGCGGCCTCACGAGAGCCGAGTACAGGGGCACGATCACCTCCCTACTCCTGCTGGCCACACTATTTCTGATACAGGCCAGGATGCCGTTGGCCTTCTTGGCCACCTGGGCACACTGCTGGCTCATCTTCAGCCGGCTGTCAATCAACACCCCCAGGTCCTTTTCTGCAGGGCAGCTTTCCAGCCACTCATGCCCAAGCCTGTAGCGTTGCATGGGGTTGTTGTGACCCAAGTGCAGGACCCGGCACTTGGCCTTGTTGAACCTCATACAATTGGCCTGGGCCCATCGATCCAGCCTGTCCAGATCCCTCTGCAGAGCCTTCCTACCCTCGAGCAGAACACTCCCGCCCAACTTGGTGTCATCTGCAAACTTGCTGAGGGAGCACTCAATCCCCTCATCCAGATCATCAATAAATATATTAAACAAGACCGGCCCCAAAACTGAGCCCTGGGGAACACCGCTTGTGACTGGTGATATGTTCCTTTAACTTGTTTTCTTAATTAAAGTTTGGGAGGGACTAAACAGTTGTGGTTTAGGATGGCTGTAAATAGCATTTGTATATGTAACAGCATAGAATAAATTATCTCTAAAATAGTTAGTGATAGAACAGGGTGCATAATATCTGCCAGGGGCTTTGCTGATATGCAGGCTTCTACCTGCTGTAGGCATACAACTGAGTCTTGAAATTGCTTTGATCTTTTCACGTCACCTCAAAAAGTAATCAGCCACATCTGAAAGCCTTATTAACTTTTTGCTTAGTGTGTTTTGAATTATTACTAATTTTAAGAGTTTAGCCCATTGTCAAAACTACAGTGAGCTTTCTATTTCTTAGTCAGTTCAGGTCTTGTTGCTCTACTTCAGCGCTTGTGAGCCATCATTGTAATTCTGCTTTCTGACTTACACTAGTTCAGTGGGACAGCTGTAATTTGCACATTTTACGAGAGGAGCCTATTTAACCAAAACTTTTTGGTTTATGTGGAAGTTGGTGGAGTGCACTGGATAGGAGTACAGACTGAAATCAAACCTTCAATGAGAACATTCTTAAACATTCAAATTCAGGATGTGAATCAAACCTGATTTTTCCCAAAATTTCAGCTGTTCGAATTGGGTGTAAAAAAATGATGGGTTCGCTGTAAATTTCACATTGTGAGTTGGGCATATTTGTGAGCGTTTTAATATTAAAGCCAATTTACACAACCTGACAGGAAAGGTGTAATTAAAATTAAGTTGATATAAAATGTATCACTTTTTAATGCAACTCTGTCAACTGGGGTTTCATGAATGTGATTATAAGACAATTTTATGCTTTTTCCAATGATCTGAATTATTTTTATGGTAATGATTATTCCAGCTCACATTGTAATGACATGATGATATGTGTTTCCTGGTTCTCATCCTGTAGGATATGATGATTCTTCCTTAGATAAGAATTTTCAAATATTTATTTTGTAACACTATGCCAGGATATTAAAGTAGGAAAGGAGAAATTGTTTGGCCTGTAAAAGAAATTTTTTCTACAAGTCTAACAGTTTTAGCTGAACTGTTCAACTACCTTGCCAAAAATGTGTTATCATCAATGGTTTCTTCTCTCAGTTCTGCTTTTATTCATATCATGTATATATTGCTATACATAGGTTTCAATTTGCAGCTAGAGAAAAACAGAAATTCAATAGCACCTTGTTTTAAAAGAACATACAGCTTATTTGTTTGAATTAGAACCAGGAGAAACAGCATGCCAATCATGTTAGTGCACCTTTGCACTTGGAGGATATTTGAAAGAAGGTGAAGCTGCTTTATAAAATTATAGATTATTTAAGGAAATGTAAACAGCATGATCGAAGATACAACATCAACCATGGAGAAGGAATAATCTTCATTACCGAGCAGAGTGAAAACACAACCACTCCATCAAGCTTCCAATGTTTCTCGCAGTCTTTTCCTAGTATTAACATTGCTGTATTCCCTTATTATCATCCTAAACATTTCCCACAGGCTGCAACGTTATTCTATAGCTGGTTTATGTTCATATTATGCTGAGGCACAATCTTAATGGTCCTTTTTAAGCTCCTTTCCTTAGATACCATTTTCAGAATGTGATTGTTTACTACTTCATATATTTCTTTATTTTCTTAAAATGGACTGTATAAACCAGGAAATTTCCCCTTCCCAAGAGTTCTGGGGATCTATTTTTGTGTGCTTTGTTTGGCTGTACAAATCTGCTGCCTCCTAATGTAGCACTGAAAAATTATTATCAGATTACCTTTAATTTTGGTTGATGCATTTCTGCCAGGCAGAAGCAATAATCACTGTAATAGTTTTGTTTTCCAAACTTACTTCTACTGTTTTCACTGCTACTCTCAAAGGCAGCACATTGCCAGAAGGGTTAAATCCTTCACATTGCAGCATTACATATAGTTAAGGGTGTTTCATTGTTTATTTTAGGCTCAGCCATGAATTTCGTCCGGGCTTTCTGTACTTAATACAAACTTTTTCTGCAACAAAAGCAATTCTAAAGGGTCAATTCAGGCTGCGTATTAAAATTAGTGCTAGTGATGGGATGAATGTGCTATAAAATTCTGCTTGCAAAGCTGCCTGTTTTTCTTCAAGGCAGGCATGAAACATGAACGTTATATTCTCAAGTCATCATCACAGAAAAATATATTTTCCTAAATCCTTTTCCTCCTTTGGATCACATAGCAGTAAAGACTGTACTGTATCTTTCTTTGATTTTCTTATTCAATAAGGGTGGAGCATTTCTGCGTGCTTTGCCATTCAAACATTCCTGGTGGTTCTATTTTTAACCGAAAAATTTTAAATTAGTAACAGATGTGCTGATTCTTTTGACTAAAAAAGAGGGCAAATTTTTCTACTATATTTTGAATAAAGTTTTTTAAACTTTTACTCATTATTGAACCCTGAGTGCTAGTTTTGGTTACCAGCCTTCACTGTAAACAGTATCTTTCACCACAGAAATCTCACTGAAGTTAGCGGGGAGTAATCCTGATATTATAAGTGTGATCAGGGGCAGCAGAACATATTTGGAGTGACTATAAAATGCAGGTTATGGAGCTAGACCCCAATAAGGTGTAGCATCCCAGTATTGCATATTCAAACCTGTTTAGGTATGTTTTGTTAATGTATCATCCCCACTTACACGAAAATTGGAAAGCAGGTAGCCTGGAAAATAATTGGCATACATGCATACATGTGTTATTGGTAATGCTGGTCCATTAGCACAAAACGTACAGAAAACTCTTGCGCAACAGAACTCCCAGGAAAATTTATAGCTCTTGTGAACAATGGATTTGGGGTTCTCAATAGCTGTGAAGCAGGAAGGAAGGCTTGTGTCTATGACAGAAGAAAGACTTTAGCAGAAAAACAAAAACCTAAGGAGAATGAAATTCCAATTTAAGGAATATCATTTTGAGATTTAAGTTGCAACCATGAGGTTGAATTAGAGGTGGACCTATTTTGCATTTTTCACACAGTTTGAGTGTGAGATTCCTCCCCCTTTTGTATAGACATTATATTTGTATAGACATATTATATTTGTATAGACATTCATTACTGTAATTTATTTCAGTGTAAGTCTCATCTTTTCTCCTTGCTTATTTATTGACATATATGTACTCATGATAACACAGATGCTGGTGTAATCTTTCATTCTCCTTAAACCTTTGAATTTTTTTGTTAATGACAATACAGATGCATGATTTCCTGCTTGGATCTATAGATCATCTAGCAATGAGAACTGATAAAAAATACAGACTGTAATACTTTCCCGTAGTGATTTTTAAAAAGATTTGAAGGCCAAATAGGTCTTGACCTTCTGGCGCACAAAAGGAAACAAGCACCATGTTCAAAATGTAAAAAGCAGGAACCAACCATTTTTGTAGGTATGATACCTGCTTCACTTAAAAGGGGATGAAAAACATTCACTAAGGGGGATGAAGCTTATACATAATTAAAAGAAGCCTGAATTTTTTTCTTCAAAGAATACTGAAAATATTCAAGGTATGTTTAGGGGCCAGTATGAAGCAGGGATTAAATAAATACAGAAGCAAATTGCAGTTTGCTGTTGTGAAAGTACCTCTGGCTCACACTTAAGAATATTTCACATATTTTAAATTTTCAAAGTTTGGTTTTACTTACAAACATTTTAAGTTGTCTTGAGAAATGATACAGCCCAAACATTCAGACCTTAGAGATGTAAAGTGAAACAAAATTGATTTGTCAGATAAGAGAAATCTTTTGTCAAAAATGCTTTCCCATTGGTGGAACACTGAACTTAGTCTTCTGGGTGTTTTAAGACCCCTGGACTGATTTGTTATATTTGTCTAAAGAGGAGTTAAATAAATGCAAAATGTCTCTTTTTGTGGCTCTGAAGTAGTTCTCTTTTTTTTTTTTTCTTGGGGCAGGAGGAAAGATGTCACTTGGATGTCAGGAAGCTTTTGAAGTTTTCAAGCGGGACCATGCTGACAGTATAACCATTGAGGACAACAAACAGCTTCTAAAACAGAGGTGAGTGTCACAGCATGATACAGCTGGAATCAGACATCTGAGAGTTCATTATGAGTCTAGGTAGGAATACGTAATTTTACACCAGACATCTCAGGCTTCTATTGAGAACTTGGTACAGAAACTTCGCCATTTCTTACTGGGGATATTTCATATTCAGAAGGCACTGAGTGGTGACAGAATAAAAGTCTGGCTAGAATATGAAAGTGGCATGAGGAATCTTAGTGCATCTTTCCTCTGGTTTTATTCATCTTATCTTCATAGCTATGTTGAAGCAATGTGGTAAATGGCATTCATGACCATGAATTATCTAGAGGAAGTAAGATCCATGTGACTGAATCAATTATTGCAATTTCCATTGTCAAAAATGCTTTACTGGCTTCAGCACTGAGGTGGACAGTAAGCTAGGAGATGTTTAACATATGTTTTTGTCTGTTGTTCCTAACTTGTTTGCCAAGTGGTTTTAGCTTCTCTCTACCAGTTTTGCACTCAAAACAGAAATAATATTTTCCTCCTCCACGTTTATTGTTAATGCTGGCAAAACACTTCAAAACCTTCAAGTGAAGCTGGTAAAAATGGCAAAATATTGAAAACATGAATTTTCATAAAGCAGATGTTAAACATCTCAGAAATTAAACCACCAACACTTGTCCATGTTGATTGGATACCAGTGCTGTTTCAGTGTCAGTTTTTCAAGTGCTAACCCTCCTTTTACTGCAAGAGAAATACAAGGTTTTGAGATTGGAGATGCCAAAAGCAGATCTCTCAATCTACCCTCGTAACTAACATTTCCCCTAACATTTTTTTTTCTTTTTAAAGTTTTTTTGTCCTGGGGTTTTCTCCTTCTCCAGGTTTCTCCTGCTTTCTTCTGCTTTCTTAATAACGCACTTTCACAACTTAATAGGCATGAAAGACATTGTTTTCAGGGTCACTGAGTCTTATGCTCATTCACTTCAGTGAAATTGAGGCAAGACATTATCTCCACATCTCTGTGACTTATTCAAGATCTTGCTATTTATCACTTTTCTGAACTGGTTAACTTTCTACTTGGGTCTATTACTTAGCCACAGGGACACAAATTGCCAAAGTATTAGATGTTAATGCCTTTCTTCTGATCAATATATCAAATGATGCCACATCACTGCATCATCACTGCATAAATGATTACACTGCAATCATTTCTAGCATTGCTGTCTATAGAGCAGAACACTTCATGGTCACAGCATGATAATGGGAGCAATACAGTTCTGAGCCATGCCCTGAATTTCCTCTAGTTAATCACAATTCTTCCATATTTTGTCTGTTTGATATTACCGTGAAGCAAACCGGTATTTCCTTCTGGTTTCAGAACATGTAATAGAGATAGGCAGAACCCACAAAGTTTGACACCAGATTTGCTTTCCCTAAAGAACAAAGAGATTCAGATTAATGCCTTGGGTAACCCCTCTCTAATATGCATCAGCTGATTGCTGAAATCAGTGCTAATGTGAATGTTGATACCCTGGAGCAAGACAGTTTTTCCCTGCCATTTGCAGTCATTTTTAGCAAAGATGCCTATAGTTCCAAGTTTACAGAGTTCATTAAAATGGATTTATATCAAGTCCAGTCTGTAATTTGGAATGCAGCCTCTGAACTACCAGTTACACAAAAGCTCTGTCACCCAGCCAGTGTTCAAATTGCACAGAAAGTGTGTGGATACCACATGTTTAAAGGTTACCGTAACTTCCCTTTATATGTAGGCCTCTCATGTTAATAATTTTGTTTATAGTTGCATAACCACTTCTGTCATACCACAAACAGTTTCTGGTTCACATATTACTTATTTTTAGCTGTCTTATTTTTTCCTTTGGGTATTTTCGGTAGATTTTCTTGGCTTGCTAATGATATCATTCCTATATTAATTAAATGGTGAACTGTCAGTGAGCCTAGTTGGAAGTTTGACTGTGAAGTTCCCAACTGTTGCTTGGGCTGTGAAATCATTCGTATAGGTGTGAATATACATCAAATGTAATCAGTTGATTAAATCAAATACTGAAAAGCATTTGTCTTGTTTAAAAAAAACCATATATAAAAGAAATACTGTTTTTAAGATAAAACTTTTCACCTTCTACTTCAGAGCTCTTTACAGGGGCAGTAGCTCAGGACCATCTCTGGATTTAGAAAGTGGGGAAACTTTTATAGTTGAGGATAATTTCCCTCTGGAGCTCATTTACTGACTTACTGTTCAAGTTAAAGACAATAGATTCAAGCTATCCTATTAGGACAGTTGGCTATGGGAAGTGTCTTTGTAAGACAGAAAAGGTGATCTACAGCTTTTCTGCAGCTAATACAAAGCAATTCTTTTTCATTTTTTTTCTGTACATTAGTAACTGATGCCCTGCTTAAAAAAATCTGTGTTTATGCCCAGACAGAATCAGATTTCTGCAATTTGGACTTCCTATACTTGACTTCCAGAGAACTTAATAATATCCTGTTTCTCAATGCAACCATGTTCTCTTAGCATTGTTTCTCTGAGAAGGAGAAAAATGCATCTCATTTTCTGGTGAAATATACTACCAAGAAATTTTCCCAGCTGAGACACTCCAATGTAATATTGCATACTGCCCGACACTTTTAAATCCCATCCTAAGTCAATATTTCCAGTAGTAAAATTCTACTGAGCTTACAGATGTGATGTAAATCTAGTTCCCATTTTGTTGTTCTCCATTAATTTTTTCCACTTTCTTATTTCCTTGCTTTCTGTGTTTCAGCTGGTTAGCATCTAACTAACTGGTTGAGTTTCATGGAAAGGATGAGTTGCACCTAGGTCATTTGTTGTTCTAATTTCTAATAATTAAAAATGAGTGAATGTTCATTTAATTCACTACATGTCTCCATTCTCTCATTAGACAACCTCTGGGTTTGTCTTGGTTTACATTATGAGTTAAAGAGTTGTTTTTCAAAATGTTTATTTTTTATTTACTGGCATTTGTGTTCAAAGAGTGAAATCTGTGCAGAAACGCTTGTTCCACTAAAATCAGTGGCTAAATTCACTTTGGGGTTTCATCATCAAATATTTATCTTGTAGCTAATAGAAGCCATGATTTGGCAGCTTCAGCCTTTCCATGGAGTGGTCTCCATGTAGGTTGCACGTGAACTCTTTTCAGCTAACAATATAATTGTTCACTCATCACTATTCAAAGCAATATCACCTTTATGCTAGACAATATCACCTTTTTATTAAAGGAGTATCAGAAATAGCCTTTTCCCTTTCAATACTAGAGTCAACTCCAATGTCTTAATCTGGTTTATTTTGTTTGACTATGATTCATAGTCACAGACGGAATTGGTTGGACTGTCATAAATTAATGCCAAATTTCAGTTTATGTTATTGTGCCCGTTTATAAACTGTGGTGCTTGAGAAACAGATGCATGGCCCATTCAACTATTGGCAGTAACCTATGAATAAGGGCTGGATAGATAGGTGGCTTCAACTTGTCCAGCTAAATTTCTCTATGAACATGAATCAGAGTCAGTAGTTAACAAGAGATTTGCCTCAAGAAGTACTAAGTAATTGATGAACTTAGTATTTGGCTCATGGGAGCTGAGGGAAAGTAAGAGGTACTTTGGGGAGTCTCCCTTTGATCTTTACAAAATCTTCAAGGCCTGCTTGGGTGCTCTAAGCCAACACCAGTGGAAAAAGCTTAAACATCTCACAGATGCTTCAAAGGCTTCTGCCTTCATTATGTAAGAAACAGTAAGTGCTGAGGAAACCTCCAGCTTCAGCCTTTTAGCCGTGTTGAATTCAGCCTTGAAAGCAAATGTTCATGAGCAGATATGCATGCAGGCACCTGAAATTCTAACTTGTTCCAGTTTTACAGGGAAATGGACTAATTGAGAAGGGGCAATTTTCCATACCCCACCTCCCCAGGGGAAAGGTGTATTTCTTGACTGTGTTTTGCCATTATTTGAGTTAGATAGAAATACAGTTTATGGATTTCCTCAGTTACTTTGGCTAGACCAAGACTCTTCCAGGTCAGCTGAAGGCTTGCTTAACAATTTAGTATTACAGTTCTGCCTCCACATTCAGCAAGGTTCAACTTGTACACATCCAAACAACAATTCAGAATTTCATGTCAAGCCTAATGTCCTACAACAAATGTCACAATATAACAAATCATCCTTCTACATTTTAAACTATTACTATTTAGACTATTACATTGGATATTTCCTGGAACAAGCCTCAGCTCTCTCAGAGACTCTTCAGACTTTGCCATTGTACATTAAATTGACTGTCATTCTTTTTACAGCAGGCTATACTTAGCATTTGAAAGCCTGATACGTATGCCATTTGTCCTAAACAGTTTTATATAGTACTGAGTTAAATAAGTGTAAGAGAATAATTATGACAGCAACTGCTGTAAAAGATCAGAAAACTGACAGAAAAAAGCACAAAAGGAGAAGGCATCAAGTTCTAGCAGACTGTAGGGAATGTAGAGGACATAAGTGAATTTGTAAGGCTCCGTAGGCAGCTGGTTTTTAAGGATATACTCAGATACGGCACATGTCCTAAGGAGCAAGACATACGGTGAGCAGGGTGCTTAACAACGCTGAAGTAAGCATCACTGTAACACCACGTTGCAAGCGAAAAAAGAAACTTCCGATTATTAGAATATTTTACATACCAGGTGAAGATTTGATTATTTGAATATAATGAAGAAGTGGTCAGTGAATTAATTTAGAAACATATCTGCTGGGAATTTCACATTTTAAAAAAATTTATTTCCATTTTTTATATGAGGTCAAGCTATTTGCATACTACAAAATGTGAGTTTCCAAAGCCTGATTCGTTGATTTGTTTCCATCCTTCTCAGCATGCTTCTTGCTTGCTATTTTCATATCTTCACGTGGCTAGCTTTGGCTTGTATCAGTATTTGAGCAGTAGCTGAATATCATCTGAACATCTGCATTCATGTAAGGACTATCTGTAGAAGAACAGAATAATTTAGTTTTATCACACTTTCTTATATTTCTGTTTGAGAAGTTTCTTAGTGACTGGGATGTACATTTTCACACAGCACAAACATTGATCATGAGCAATATGCAAATTACAGGCTGAAATGTGAAAATTCCTGGGGAGCAGAAGTTCTAATACCTTCAAAAATTTTGTTTTGACTTTGCTTGGATTTTTTTTCTTTTACTTTTATATAGCTGTATGTTAAAACATTGCAAGCAATGTAGCATATTAAAATTAATATTGTAGTGTAATATGAACATTTAAGAGAACTCAGTCATTAGAATTGAAATGACATAATTTTTAAAACTTAGAAAGTAAAATAAATTTGTTTTGTCTGTCTAGTAAACCTATTTGTTGCACATTTTCTTTCAAAAATGGTTTCTTTTAGACCATACAATCTTTTTTGATGGAAAATTGTTTCCAACTAGTTCTACTTACAAATCAAAAAGTAGTCCAGAGTAATTCTGTATTTTATTGTGAACAATTGGTTTAACTAGTTGTTCTTTAAAATAATTCTGTATCATTGTGCTTGCATTGATAGGTTTGCCGAAGCTAAATACCTTGGAGAAAAATTAAATGAAGTGAGAAATAAAATAAGTGAGTACATTTTATCCTCATTTTACCTTTTAGCTGATGAAATCACAGCATTCAGAGAATATGAGAATAAATTCTAGTTTTTAAAAGAAAAGAGTCAATGCATTACTAAAATTTCCAATAATTTAAATTGTTAGCTGATGATAGCAGTAATAATTTTACGTACCAGTTTTGATGACTTCAAATACCATAATGTGAAAAACAGCTCCCTTCTTTACTTGACAGGATGTCTGAAATTTGTCAAAAGGAGAACTTAAAGTATTAATATTGGATTTTCTGAATTTTATTTTGGTGTAAAAGGATCCAAAAACATAATTTCAAATTGTGATATCTATGGATTAAGGATTGTATTTATCTATAAATTTATATAGCTTCTGATAAAAGATTTCATTGTTGAATTACCCCTCTGCACTTCCTTTGTACAGATTAGTTAGAGCAATTCTGAGGAGTGCCTCAGCTTGGTGGGGGTTTTCGTAATTTTTTGCTTTAGATCCCCAACAGCATATGCTTGGATTCCAATTTCAGACTTTTCAAAGCAAAAAGTCACCTATAGATACATTCAACCCCAAGCTAGCTCTCATCTGTTCCTACTAGCAGCCTTTGATATGTTCCTAGTTAATTTCTGAGTTCTGTTGATTCCAAGCCCGTAGCTTCTTTCCTAAAAATTGGCTATCCAGGCTCTCTGTCAGATGTGAAACACAGTTTTGTCTTCTATCCCTGAAGTCCTTGGAGATCAGGTCCATGTCCTCCTGTATGCATGCATTCAGGTGAACCAAATCTCTTCAAACTTCCAGATACAGGCTGTGACGGATTAGATTTAAAGGTAATCTGGCATCCAGGTCCAGTGGTGTAGACCTTGCTCTCAGTTTCTATCTCCTTCCTCTTTGGGTGGCACCAGCACAGACATGGACAATGAAGTCATTATCATCACTTCTTGTCTTACAACAGCAGTTTATTTCTGGAAAAGGACAAAAATCTCATGGCACTCCTGACAAGTGCTCTGTACTTTCACCATAGCCATGATTATATTCTCTGGGGTCATGAATGGTAGCTACTGCCATATTCCCCTCCCAAACACCTTCAGGTACACCACAAGTCCCTCAGAGATATTATGCAGTATATTTAAAGTTATGTCAGCTATGAGGAAAGCCTCAGCCATGTTGGCACTATGTTTTCAAATCACAGCCCAAAGGATGTTTGGAAGGCATCCAGAACCAGAGACATCAGGTGCTGAGCCCTGCTGCAGCAGTGTTCTGAACACTGGGTTATTTCTATAAGACATGACACTTGAATCAACCTGCCTTCTCGCAGGCTTATTTGTCTCCTTCAGACTGGCCAGAACATAAATGTCAGTACAGAACTTGTGCATGAATATCCACAGATTGGCCCATGCAAGTAGAATTTCAATATCCACCTTGCAACTATGGGTCTCTCACTTAAATCCTGCCAAGTAGGCCTTTTTCCCTGGTAAACTTGGAAAAGCAGACTAAACCTACTGTGGGGGACAATGCATGTTACTCTCCAAGTAACAGGAAGCATCTCCAAGGTGAATAATGCCTGTAGTTTATGGGCAGCGGTGTGCATAGGTGTGAACATGAGCCATCACATCAGGATACAAGCTCTTTTTCTCTGCTGCCATCTTGAAGTCCACGTTGTCCTGATTTACTTCTATCTCCTAGATTTACTCATCTGAATCACAGAATCACTAAGGTTGGAAAAGATCTGTAAGATCATCAAGTCCAACCATCAACTAACACCACCATGCCCATTAAACCATGTCCCACAATGCCTCGTCCACACATTCCTTGAACACCTCCACGGATGGTGACTCCATCACCTCTCAGGACAGCCTGTTCCAATGTTTGACCACTCTCTCAGTAAAGAACTTTTTCCTAATATCCAGCCTGAGCCTCCCCTGGCGCAACTTGAGGCCATTTCCTCTCGTTCTATCACTTGTCACTTGGGAGAAGAGACCAACACCCACCTCTCTGCAACCCCCTTTCAGGTAATTGTAGAGAGCGATGAGGTCTCCCCTCAGCCTCCTCTTCTGCGGACTGAACAACCCCAGTTCCCTCAGCCACTCCTCATAAGACTTGTGCTCCAGACCCCTCACCAGCTTCGTTGCCCTTCTCTGGACATGCTAGAGATTTCTTGGCCTAAATGAGGTAGAGCTAAAGTCAGCACTGAGTGTCAAACTTCTTTCTCTTGCTGAAGCTGAAATCCATTTTGGAACAGGCATAGTGAACACCAGCAATAAGCAGTTACACACAAGCACATCTTTCTCAGTGCCTATGGCTGTGACTGTGCTGCTTGAAGACAGGAGCCTAGCAGCTACCTTACATACACCTTATATCTGTTGCAAATGTCTTAAGGACAGAACAAATGTTTGGAGGGTGTGGGATACAGTACAAGAAGTGGTGGGACACATGCCAGTCCTCAAGGTATCACTTGTAGTGTCATCTTGGGACAAGACTTGTGTGGTCTGTAAGTCCCTTGAGATTTTCAGGAGGCTACTATGGCAGCTCTCAGAAATAATGTAACAAAGCATTGTAGATGTAGTCTCTCAAGACTCTGTTTCTATGGATCCCAGCAAAATCTAAAATAAATCCTTGGTTTGGACTGAATCCTTGTGGGTTTTTCCCCAGTAAGTTAGGCAAAACTTCTGATAGCTATAGTGCAGTACAGCATGGATTTTGCTGCAATTAAAAGCATCTGTTTTAAAATTTGGTTTTGGTTAAGTTCTTCAATGTTAGAAGTGAAACAGTGAAGTGTATTTGGGGAACATGAACAATAAAAAGATCTGCATGAATAGTCATATGTATATGTAACCTAAAAAACCAAACTAATCCCTTGAACAGAACAAGCAGCTGTATAACAAATCAGTAGTATTGCGCTGAACTTGATAATGCTTATAGGCCTCCTATAGGAAATTGTAATAGCTTGTAGTCCACATGGATACTGAAAAGCTCCTTTAAGAATCAAACTAGAAATGTCTCCATAGTTCTAAGAAAAATTGCACAAAATTACACAGTTTAGTTTTGTTTTTGTATATAAAGTGCAGTTACAAGTGTTTTCAAATTAAAAATTAATTTTGTTGCTCTTTTACTTTGGTTGTAAAATGGAAAAACATTCTTTTCATTTAGTTCATCCTGTAATCCTACTGTATAAGCAAGAGATTCCATCCATGTTGTATGGCTATCCATACGCTGATCTATGCAGATTATGCAGATGTACCCTACTTTGTGGATGGTTTTAAACACTGATGTCTGAGGCTTCAGAGTGATCATATTGTACAGTCCTTCCTTCCTTCAATTCTTTCTGTGTAACTTCATGCAGCATGTGAAAATTAGCACTCTGGTTAATATAAATACTGTATTTTATTCATCTAGCCTTTTCTTCTATCCAGCCTTCTTTTGATCATAGTTGGTAATAAATATACCTATTAGAACCTCTCCAACAATTATTAAATCTTTCCATTCAGTATGACACTTTCTGGATTATTCAGCTTAGCCAATGCAATTACATTAGTTTATATAGTTTAGCAGCCTGAAACAATTTTTCACTTAAGTCTGTCTCATCATAGCGTACATACTCAGAAGACCATTAAAGATGCTAAGTAAGGTTACTAACCTGCCAAATTTTTACTGAAAATGTGGTAGGAGAAATAAGAGTCATCTGTGGCCTGCAACTAGATCTTTAATTTACTTTTATTGTTGCTTTGGTTTCCTTAAGCATTCCTGGCTGCCTTGTTGTGCACAATCAAGAACAGATCCCATCAATATCAGTTTCTGTTATTTCTAAGCTACACTTAATAGTATAAAACTATGCATCACAGAGGCCATAGAGCCCATTTCATGCAGTCTGATATATATTTTGAGATAGTGACAGCAGTTGGCTGTAACTTTTATGTCATAAATACCCTTTCATTCTGACTTTGGAAATATTAGTGGTTTGCAGTAAAAAGTACACAAAATACTCCAACCAATTCTCAATAACACTAGCATTTCAAAAACATCAGGAAGTTAGGGCTGGAAAAAGAAATTTGCAGTAAGATTTTCATGGTAGGCTTTTGCTGGTGTTATTGCTTGCATAAAAAGATTAAGGAAAACAATGTCTAGTTGTAAGCTGGAGTTTAAGTGTAGAGTGACTATAATATCAGTAATGAGGCATTGTGGCTACCATGCCTCTTTGCTACTATACCACATATTCCTGGATTTTATCTCCTTTTATGTTTATTAGCACTGCAGAGAATGCAGAGATTTTTAAATTATTTTTATGGAAAATAATATGTATGTCTTAGATTTTTCATAATGCTTACATTTCACAATGACCTCCTAGAAATAAGAAGGTGAATTTTATTGTAGGATGAAAATCGTCTTTTTCTGATGCTTAAAAAAAAAAAAAGAAGAAGAAGAGGAAAGCGTTTCTAAGCCAGGTCATTTTAGTCATCCTGTTTACTGCATTATCACACAAACTTCTGTATAGGCACAAATAAAGGAGCAGAGGGCTTTGGTGCAAGCGTTGAGGGGCATTTCTTTTTGAAAGTCAATATACTGCATAAATACACCATCAGAAGGCAGGCAAATGAAGTATGGATTTTGAACATGTAGACATGTCTGGATTCGTTTGAGTGAACTATTCAGAATTGTTTATATATGACTGGAGTATGTACCCAAGGACTAGACTTTAAAAGACAAACACAGAAAACCAACATGAGTAAAACTGGAAAAAAATCACTAAGAGATGAGGGAACTAATGAGAACTCTGTAACCAACATAGCAGAACTGGACAGTGGGCCAGCACTGACATGCAAGTAAATTTTTGCCTTTCTAGTCCAACATTAAGAACTTTAAAAATGTGTATTTCACTGGCTAAAAAAAAAAAAAAATATTTTCTTGTGAAAAAACATGCAAGTGTTTTTGTATCCTATCATTTCTGAAGAGTTAGGGTCTCTAACAAGAGCTATAGATCCTTTTGGTATTACTGAAAAAGACTTAGTAAAGAAAATTTGGTGCTGAAACCAAGGTTTGATTTCAGAATAGTGAAGGTATAGAATTTCTTCTTGCAAAAAATTGAGTGATTGTTCCTAACAGATTGTGATGGGTCAACCTCGGCTGGCTGCTAGACACCTATCCAGCCGCTTTCTCACTCCCCTTCCTCAGAAGAACAGGTGGAGAAAGTAAGAAGAAAAAGCTTGTGGGTCGAGATAAAGATGGGGAGAACATTTCCCAATTACCATCACAAGCAAAACAGACACAAGTTGGAGAAAATTAATTTAATTTATTGCCAATTAAAATAGAGCTAGGTGGTGAGAAACAAAAACAAAACCTCTGAAATCAAAACTTCTCTCCTTATCAGGTTAGCAGGAGTTTTATTTCTAGGATGCTGTTATCAACAAGGTGGTTTTACACCATTACCAAGAACATTCTGTATGAAAGGATTCTGACAGTAAGGAGAAGTCTGTATCTGAACAAACTGCAAAGCATTAAATAACAACAAAAAGACCCAACTACTACTACATTGTTATCACACAGCAAATTAGAGTTTGGAGAATTAAAAACACTGTTTTCAGTGTAAATTAAACTGATATATTCATTCAGAACTTAGTGACTAAAAAGTTTTCTATATACAAGAATGTGCTACATTTTAGATGCATTTAAGTTTGGATTTAAAGATTTAAGATTTCCAGTTCATCCTTATAAATGTCTGTCTATTTGGGGGTATTTATACCACTATTAAATTCAGTTTTTTTCTAAAGGAAAAAAAGCATACTAAATGGTATTTTAGTATGCCCAAAGGGAAGCAGCTATTGTTTTTAATCTGTCCAGAAATCAGCTAACATTATGATTGAAGCTGGGAGAGGAAGGGCAAACTCATGTGGGAGTAATAACTGTGTGAGGAAACAGGCACTCTAGGAATGAAAAAGGGTAGGTGGGTGGATTATGTGCATGTGATGTTGATGATGCAGCGATACCCACAGGAATGCTGAGATGTTGCACTGCTCTGCCTCATTTCAAGCTTTGATTTTAGTGCACAAGATCATAGGATACCAAAGCCAATTATAATCTTTAGTGAGGGACTGTCCTAGTATTGCAAAGCAAGATTACTTGAAGAATCTTCATTTAATTTGCTTGCAAATTATTCAGATAATTGACCTTATGAATCATAGTTAATGGAGCGCTACACTGAAATGGTGAGGACTGAAGGAGGGTGAGGACAAGACATAGCAGTGTTCAATGATAATATTGGTTCTGATTCACTGCCTTATACCTCTCACTGTAATTTCTGTGAATGCAAGGTTAGATGTGAAACCTAATTACAACCTAAATATTTTAAAAACTGAGTTTATAATCACCTTTTTCTCTATGTACAAGTCTCTATGTACGTATACACAAAAAATTATTTTGTTATGGTCACTCTACCTCCCTATGGAGATAAACCAAGTAGACCTACTTTTAAATTCCAAAGTAAGAATGTTTTGTGCAAGGTTTTTCTTTATACTGCACAACTGAATGAAGGAAACTGATAGCAACCTTTTTGCATAGGTAAGAAATGAAATAAGATGAAGTGATGTTTTTCAGGCAGAGGTGGTCTGAGAGCACTCTGTTGGCTATGTTGTATATCTACATTGTTTTAGCTTCACATGCAGGCAATAAATTACTTTGAAAAAGGAGAACAGTTAGTTAAGAACTAGAATCCCAAGGATGATACTAGGAATGTTATACATATTTTAGGCCATGATTATATGGACTGAAAGAATTGAGGGAAGTCATGCATGAGCAAAAAGCATTTTTAAACTTTTGCTGAAGAACTATATGCATTTATGCACTTAGGAAGGAAGTGTTTTACATGGAACCTAAATGAAAAGAAAATGCTGTGATGATTTGCTATATGAAAAGAAAATTCATCAAAATCAACATGCTGCTTTCTTAAACCTCAATACTATTGGTTGTATTATCTATTGGTTTTATATTAATATAAATGTTGTGAGTCAGAGACATTAGCTTACTGGACATCGTTTCAGCCATGAATGAAGTGAGGTTATAATAAGGGAGAAATTATTGTGCTTTGAAATGCATTCCATTCTTCAGTGTAATATTCTGAGATACTTGTTCTTTTATGGAAACAAGCATTGAGACTTCATAGTTACTGATTAGTATAATTCACTGTTCTAGTTTAATTCCAGAAAATGTCAAGTACTTACGCAGACTTATATCTGATATACGTGCTTAGTAAATTTTACTGGAAATGACTAGTGCAGAAGAAAAATGGCAAGACTGGGTTTAAAAAGGGATTGAGAAACTCCAAGAAGAAAGGTTACATTCCACAGGCAAATCTGGTTCAAATGAGAGGCAAACAACTCATAAATAAATGAATTCAGTATGCAGATTTAATGAACAGATAACTCAATAATATCATTCCGCAGTGTTTCATTCTTCAGGTAGCTTAGTATGAATTGCTATTCTCAGCAAAGACCTTTAAAGTCTGTGGAACTTGAAATCTTGAAATCCTCACTCAAGAAAAACTCTAGCAGAGGTCAGTTTGAGTTCTATTTGTGTACGGATTGAAAGGAAAATTTTGAAAAGATTTCCACATTTGGCTTTATTGTTTTAGTTGATAAAGGGCAACAAGCATTATATATAGTAGTAATTGTGTTAAACAGAAAAAAGTATCACTTAACTGTGAAATACATTGCAATATAGTCCACCTTTGAGGTGACCAAAGCTGCCTCCTTGAACTGCATTCATAATTTCACCAAACTTTAATCCACTGAGGCTGCTCAGCCTTCTTCTGATGTTGAGAGCAATCCATCGTTGTGCGCTCAGCTAGTCACTTCAGGACTGTCCTCTATTTAAAAGGTGGTTACCTTTAAATGTTTTCTCATTCCTGGTCTTCAGGAATGATACAACAGGTATGACGTGGTTTTTCAAGTGCTTTTTCTTATTTTACAAGCGTTTCACCCTATGGAAGTGTTGTATACTGCCCTTAAACGTTACACTGTGTTCTGTGTCACGAGAGACGTAACTTGCAAGAACAGAAAGAGAATTTGCTATTTGCCATTTATCTTGTTCTTTAATCAGAGCCCATTCTTGATGTGGAAAGCTCCCTGAGAACCAAGCATTAACATATCCATCAATGCTTGACATTAAAAAACTAAGGGTCCCAGATTTCCTTCACATCTGAGCAGTGATGGCGAGTCTGAGCAGTGTGGTGAATCTAACATGCTCAGGACATGCTGAGTTCGTGCAACTGGGCATTCATGCAGCACATGCTGTGGAACTCATCTAGCACATTCTGTAGGTGTCAAACATATTGCGTGTGCCCAGATGACTTCTACAAAGCCTGCTCAATGTCACTGTGCTTGCAATCTGCATGAACATTGATTTCTGTGCCCAGGATTTCTGGCTGCCTGGCAGCTGCTACCCTAGCTGGACTGCTCAGTACCTGAGAAATTCCAGATGAACAGCCAAATCAATGATCTAGAACAAGCTGACACAGTAGTTTACCATAAGAAGTAGAAGATTTGGCAAGTACACATCAGTGTAGACTAGAAGCTCTCTGAAAAAAAGAGATTGCCTGCCTGCTGCTTCACCAATTCTGTTCCAGCACTGGGATATATATATATAAAAATAAAGCCTCTATACACTTAGTCTCCACTGATTTCTTCTCTCCTGGGAAGCTGCCTGCATGTTGCAGATGTCCTCTGCCACTTAACAGAGAGTCAGTCTTGGTCTCAGGATACAACAGTTGTGTCAGAAAAAGGAACACAAGTAGTATTTCTACCATATTTAATCTCGGGTGTGTAACTATGCTGTTTACTCCTGAGGGATGTCACTTATGACTAACATAACAAAGGACATTAGCTCAGCAAAACCTGCAGCCATCTGTGAGAAAAACAGAAGAGAAAACAGGCTGTGGAGACAAACAGTCCCCTAAATGTAATTTCCCAGCTGGGATGTTATTCAATGTGGCCCAGTGCCTAGAAGCCCCAGTCTGTTTCTGATCTCCAGGTCAGTTTCAAAGCAGTTTTGTAATAAAGGAGGCATGTTTATGTGTCCACCAAAAATAGCAGTAGCTGTTAAAGCTGAAGCCATTCAGCATGGCTGATGCAGTCTTCAGATTCTTTCTCCCTAATTTCTTGGCCCAATTGTTTTGCAACCTAATGCTGAAAAAACATAGTTCCTATGTGTATTTGTTTTGGATAAATATCTAATCATCATGCCATTATGACTGCAGTTTTGGAATCTATTTTTTAAATGTTACATTTTGATTTTTGGAAGCATGGAATTGAAAACACAGAAAAACAGCTGAGTTTCTGCAGATTTTATTTTCTTAACCACCTTGTCACCATCTGCAGTTTGTTCTCTGTTAGAAATGTGATTTAATTTGCTTTGCAGGATGCTACATCTTATTTTTCTGTTTGGTTACAACTCCTTCCATTTTAACTTATTTCCTTCTTTTCATGATGAAATATAACTTACTTTCACCCTGATTCTGTTAAGGTTCTTTTTCTACTGATGCCCAACTCACTTCAGGCGTGACTTCTATCGCTCAGTTTAGCCAGGGATCTGTAGAGCTCAATATAAAAATGCTGTGATCTCTTACAGCGTCTTTCATAAGATCCCTCTCAAGGTGCAGTAATGCAGAAGAGATGTCAGGCATTTCACACAGGCCTGGCAGACAGCTACAAAATGGTAACTGATTGCTACCATCTTGGGGCAGACTCAGCGCTGTGATGAAAGTTTCCACAACCTACTTATTTTCTTGTTCTAGGAGCAACCAGTTGGCTCATAATATAAAGCAGAGAGTGACAGGAATATATTTTTCTTTCTTGGTAGCAGTTCAGTGAAAGGTTCATGTTAATGCATTTTTTGTTTCTTCACAGTGTTCATAGTCAGAGTAATCAAATAACTGTCTCGTTTATAATCAGCAAATCATATTTTTGATTTACATGAGAATTTGTGCTTAGAATCTCAAAAGTCACTGCAATGTGAGCAGGGCTCACATTGTGTTGGAGTAGTGCGGTTACATTTGCTTAGTATAATTCTTAAAACCCTATGATTAAGAAATAAATAATAAAGTAATACTTTTAGCTGAATGAGAGTCCCCAGAAAACTGATAGTAAGATGTGCAAACAAGGAGAAAAAACAGACGAGAGCATAAACTCTATTATAATAGCCTGTAAAGCATTTCTGTGCCTTTCTGAAATCAGGAGAGACAATCCATCTTTGCTATATTTACTGTAGGCAATGTAAACATTATAGGTCTAACTCTTGTCTCACTTCAGAGGTACACCTAGATTGATGGCAGCTGTAACAGAGCTGTTTGTTCTGCTACTGCTCCAGCACAGGGTCATGCTTGGGCAATTGTCAGAGAAGACAGGAGGAAAGATGTCATTGCTATGTCTCTGTCAGTCCTTAGCTGGTGTAGGATTTGTCTTCCCTGCTCTGTTAGAGCTGAGACTGACAAGAGAACCAGGGAGCCCTAGCAGCTTTCTGGCAGCCTTTCTCCTTTTTCTACTCCTCCCTATAAGAAGAGGATACCATCTTCGGTAATATAAAATCGTCTTTGCAGCAGCACTCAGGAAACTTATTTTGGAAGGTACAAGTCTTTTGGCTTCATGGGGCAATGCATATGTTTATGCCAATGCTAAATATTGTCCATTGTTTCAGAGTAGCTTACATATGTTTGGTTTTACTTTCAAACAATAGGCAATGCCCCTGGATGACAGTGCATAAGCTGAAAGGGTCCTTAGAATAAGAAAACACAATTTGTCAAATTACTTATTCAGAAAATACCAAACTGAATGAATTCATTTGAACAGCTCTATTATGCTCCCCTGATGTGCTATTCTTTAAACAGAGGAACCTTATTAGTGTAACAGTCACTCCAGGCCTAAGATGTTAATGTTTTCTTTGGATCTGTGTTGGAATCTACATATGTAGGAAACATTTTCATTTTCTAATTATTACAAATGATGTTATGATCTTTAGAAACAGAAGAATATTCAGGGGAAAAAGTTATGCTCAGGAAGAAACCAAGTAAACACTTTTTACTTAAGGTTTTCACTAGAATAACTTAAAGCAAATGGACCAAGCTCATTGGATTTAATCAAGCTATGAACTGCAATGACTGTAAACTTGGAAAAGTACCTCTCAGTAACAGATTTTCTGCTTGTAGGCTGTCTACAGACTGAAAACAGGTAGTCATTGCTGGATTGCTACACTGCATTTTGCTGTTTTATTAGGCTAATAAGTTCTTAAGTCAGTCCTTTAAATTTGCTTTTTTAAAGAAAAGATGCTAGATGATAGTTAATGCTATATTATAGGATTGGGTTTTTTTAAATCCTACAGTCTTTTGTACGCAAGGTTTTCCTTGATCATGTCTGTCTTTAGTACTGGATGGCCTGAGATTTTAGGAGTGAAGAAGCAAACCTTCAACCTCTGGAGAAGTAGACCTGAGCTTATTCAGAATAGCACTGTCAAAGAATGATACCCCTTCATGAGCACAGAAATAGAAAATTGTAGAAATAGAAATAGGATCTTGTGGTTCATTTACACATCTGGACAGCATTCCTGAAGACTTGAAGGATAGGCTTACATACTTACATCTACTAAAATACAATAGCTGTTTTCTTCTAATCAAACTAGTTCCTCAATCATGTAGGACTAGTGATGTCACCACAGCTGATTGTGAATCACAGAATCACAGAATCATTGAGGTTGGAAAAGACCTTTAAGATCATCAAGTCCAAGCATCAATCCAACATTACCATGCCCACTAACTAAATCACGTCGCAAAGTGCCACATCTACACATTTTTTGAACACCTCCAGTGATGGATTAACCACCTCCCTGGGCAGCCTGTTCCAATGTTTGACCACTCTCTCAGTAAAGAAATTTTTCCTAATATCCAGCCTGAACCTCCCATGGCACAACTTGAGGCCATTTCCTCTCGTTCTATTGCTTGTCACTTGGGAGAAGAGACCAGCACCCACCTCTCTGCAACCTCCTTTCAGGTAATTGTAGAGAGCGATAAGGTCTCCCCTCAGCCTCCTCTTCTGCGGACTGAACAACCCCAGCTCCCTCAGCCGCTCCTCATAAGACTTGTGCTCCAGACCCCTCACCAGCTTCGTCGCCCTTCTCTGGACACGCTCCAGCACCTCAATGTCCTTCTTGTAGTGAGGGGCCCAAAACTGAACACAGTATTCGAGGTGCGGCCTCACCAGTGCTGAGTACAGGGGCACGATCACCTCCCTACTCCTGCTGGCCACACTATTTCTGACACAGGCCAGGATGCCGTTGGCCTTCTTGGCCACCTGGGCACACTGCTGGCTCATCTTCAGCCGGCTGTTGACCAACACCCCCAGGTCCTTTTCTGCGGGGGAGCTTTCCAGCCACTCATGCCCAAGCCTGTAGCGTTGCATGGGGTTGTTGTGACGCAAGTGTAGGACCCGGCACTTGCCCTTGTTGAACCTCATACAATTGGCCTCGGCCCATCGATCCAGCCTGTCCAGATCCCTCTGCAGAGCCTTCCTACCCTCGAGCAGAACACTCCCGCCCAACTTGGTGTCATCTGCAAACTTGTTGAGGGAGCACTCAATCCCCTCATCCAGATCATTAATAAATATATTAAACAAGACCAGCCCCAAAACTGAGCCCTGGGGGACTCCGCTTGTGACCGGCTGCCAACTGGATTTGACTCCATTCACCACAACTCTCTGGGCTCGGCCATCCAGCCAGTTTTTTACCCAGCGAAGAATGCACCTGTCTAAGCCACAAGCCACCAGTTTCTCCAGAATGCTGTGGGTGACAGTGTCAAAGGCTTCACTGAAGTCCAGGTAGACAACAACCACAGCCTTTCCCTCATCCACTAAGCGGGTCACTTGGTCATAGGAGGAGATCAGGCTGGTCAAGCAGGACCTGCCTTTCATGAACCCGTGCTGGCTGGGCCAGTTTTTCGGGAATGTTGCAGAAGGAGTGCAATCAACAGAGAATAGTATTACGACGATGTTCTCATGCACTTTAGTTAAGGTTGAGGGAAAATATTTGTTCAGAGCTGATGATCACTATGCCAGTTATATAGAATCAGGTTGCATTTCAAATTGCTGAGTAATTCAAGAAGCAGACTTAGGCTTACCCACAACAGTAAATATATACTGTATCTTTACAGGAAGCTATTTCATATTTTACTGCTAATAATTTACTGCTAATGCTAATATGTGTCTAACACTCAAAAAGCCATTTCTCAAAGGCTTGGTATATATATTACAAGTAAATGAGCATTAAAAAAAGTAAGTCAGTCATACACCCATTCTCACTCTGACCTTGTTTCCGTCACCCTGAAACCCTGACATGCCCTCAAAGCATGGTGGCATATCTAAGCAGCTCCAGCACCATAATTTTTTTTAATCTATTTGATTTTTAATTTTGTGTCATATCTGTCAGATTCCTAACATCATTCTGAGTATGTCTCATCTGGCCAGAAGTCACACAGCAATATGAACTTGATTCCAGGGCAATTTCTTGGGTAAGATAGCAAAATTTTAAAAGATTGTGAAACTGAAGTATATAGTGGGCCTGGAACTCTATACTTAATTTTCTGTTGGGCAGCCCTGCCCAGAAAAAACATCACAAAATTAAACTAGACATCAAATTGTTGCATAGAAATTACAAAGCCATGAAGGCAGTATTATAACAGAAAATAACCATGTCCATCTTATACTTGCATATGTTCACTCTCTGTTCAAAATATTAACTAAGACCAATGTATTATTACCAGAAAACTCATTGGGGATAAAATTCATTGACTTTGACTTTACCTATTTGTGCTTTAAGACCCTTTATTTTTTAAACTTCTTAAATTTGGACATTTTTAAAAAAAAAGAGAGAGAGAGGAGCTGTATACAAAGCTGTTCCTCTGACTTTATTTTCCTTACTCTTTCTCTTCACATTAATTTCTCAGAAATAACCAAAAGATAAGCTGCATTTAGTCACATGAGCATCCAGAGTACTAAATTCACAGATTATGATTCCTTATCCATATGGCATTGCTTTTCAGCCATGCTTTTTGGGCCAGCTTAATATTTAGTTCATGAACAAATAGATGTGATAAACAACAGAGCAACAGTTTCCAGATGTGCATCTTTTCTGTCTCTGTTCCAGCATACGAAAAGAAGATACACACACAGAATATTTGTTAACTTTGGACAACACCTAAAATAACACTCTGGCATCTAAGGTATAGCTTAAAGGAAATTTAGGTCCCTAAATTCAGGAGAGCTATCTAGGAAAAAAAAAACCCTATTCACTTTAATTCCTGAAATATAACAAACTGCCCTTTCTAGTGCATACAGAAGCACTACTTTATTCACTGAGCTGCCTATCTCCTACCCATTGAGAATCCAGAAATCATGTGTCCTTCTGCTGACGTCTCTTGGAGTGTGCTTGCTGCTAAATATTCATGCTTGGCTAAAACTGCCTGGGCAGCACTGAGTTCAACTTAAAAAAAACCCCAGCTGTGTAGTGACAGTGAACCTTGGGACGATACAGTAAAGATCTGAGCATTTGTTTCTAAATTTAGAAGGCATCCAGGTTCTGAGTTCCAGTTTCAAGGAGATGCTGAAGTGCAGTCCAGAGCTCTTAGTGCTTTCTGTTGGTTATCCTGGATATCTCAGTACTGTGTATGTATGTGGACTGTTAGGAATTTATGTGCACTAGCCACTTCCCGTACTCTGCTTTCTATGGAAAGGAGTCCTGTGGCTTTGGGTGAATGTGAGCTGTGATACATGCTAGCATTTCCCTCATTTAGATGAATGGGACCTTGGGGAACGCCTCAACAATTAAGGCCTATGCAGCCAATGACAGTCTGTACTTAGAGGAAGAGAGAGGTCCAGAATGCTGTAATCAGAAAAATAAGTTCCGTTTCTGTACAGTTTTGCTGTATAGCCCTGTCAAAGCATTTTTTTTTCTCTGTACCAGCCAGAAGGTACGAAAGGCTATTAGAAAGAAAATGTGGAATAAAGGGTGCTGTGGAAATGCAGGCCAAACAATGAACAGTTACAGGAATGCCCATCAATCAGGAAGTGTCAATAATCATCTTCTGAGAAAAAAAAGTATGATATAGTCTGACCAGAACTAAAAAGAACATGTAGGAAATGGGGAGGAGACTTAATATGGAGGTAGAAATAAATACCTCGTAATGGGGACAGAGTTTAGAGGACTATATATTGAGTAGCTCAAGGAATAGTCAAATGAAGTCAAATACAGTGTCATCCTATAGCAATGAGTGACAGAGACTGCTGTCTCATAAGCTTTCTGTCTGTAAATTTGATCGTGCTTGAAGGTATTAAATGTGTTGATAAAAACTGTGATTGTCTCAGCTGAGTATGGCAAGGAAGGGAATGTGCCCCAGTCAGGAGTTTTAAATAGTAATGTCAAAATGTGCAGGATCCTACATCATAGTAAAATGTATGCATTTGAATCTGTGATATTTAAACTTCAAAGAATGAGAGTATGTTTGGAAAATTTTGTATTTCCAAGTGTGTTTGTTCATGTGCTGAGTTTAGGCTGTGGTTTGCAGCTACGGATTTGGTGTGGAAGTCAGGATTGTGCTTCCAATTCTGAACCTGTCATCTTTCTTGGGGTCTCTGACTGATGAGTTCTACTAAATACTATCAGCTAACTTGCTCCCAATGGTCTGCACCATCTCTTTTCTGGCAGTTGCTGCCTCCAATTCTTTCTTCCCAGCGCAGCTGGCAAAAAGTGTTTACTAGTATTTCAGACATTCCAGTTGACTTGATGATAGTGTCACAGCTTAAATTGCCAGTATGCTTGTGCTGAGATGCCAAACTGTGCTGGAGCAGCCAGAACACAGGCAGACATTTCCTTCTACGTGCTCTGCTGTGGGGGCAGTAACCTTTGACAGGAAGGAGGGAAGGGAGAGGGAAAAAGAGAAAGGAGAGCCAGTAAAATCTTAAACTACTACAGATGTCTCTTCAGCGAACAAAAGGCAGAAATCTGCTGCAGCAGGTTATACTTTACAGTATATTACCTTAAGTATTGTCATTAATATATTTTTAATGCTGATGAGGGCTGTATTTCATTTCAGGAGGCTCTGAGTGCTGCAGTAGTGGTTTTTCTTCCCTGATGCTTCCGAGGGCTTTCTGAAAGTTAGGACTTGTCAGATTACATGGGGATTTGGCCATCCATGTATCCCAAAATAGAGCATTTGCATCAGAAATAGTGTTGAGCCAGGTTACTAGTGCAGACTACTTTGCCCCTGCGTGTTGTCCTAATAGAACCGATTGACATGTTTTTGCCATCGGAGAAGGACAAAGGTTGTAAAGAAGAGTCAGAATTTGGCCCAAGTATTTATCTGGGACAGAGAAAGGCTGAACAGTTTGTCTGCTCTTAGGGCTGTAGGATTTTGAGTTAGAACAGAATCTTTTTTTTATTCCATGACTTTTCTTGTCAGATACTTTTTATCATAGGTTGTGTTCTCATACAATTTCAGCACCAGACTTTCAAAAGTATCTAAAGCATCTGGTAAGATTTCTGATAACTATCGTTGTTTGAATATTCTCCATTTGAGAAATTACTCCGAATATCTCCATTTGGGTTCCTACTTTCAGAAATCCTTTGTAAGCTGTTACAATTCTGACCTCAAGCTCGGTTAAAAATATATCTCTACAAGGCTCATGGAAACTATGTGATTATCCTCCTCTCTGTCTCTAAAAGCCTATCTATCTCAGAGATTATTTGCTGAGTATACAGCTTTACTTTGGGCTCATTGAGCAGGACTCCGTATCTGACTCAAGTGGATGTATGCAACTTTATGAATTCAATTTAATAGATCCAGAGTCTCAAGCAGGTCTTCATAGTTGGGTGATAGCTGGGTCCAATGGCATATATAGGAGCATTGCATTACAAACAACAACCCTACATATTTCCTGTCGTGGTTTAACCCTCGCTGGCAACTAAGCACCACACAGCCACTCGTGCACTCCCCCCCAGGTGGGATAGGGGAAAGAATCGGAAGGGTAAAAGTGAGAAAACTCGTGGGTTGAGATCAAGACAGTTTAACAGGTAAAGCAAAAGCTGGGCACGCAAGCAAAGCAAAACAAGGAATTCATTCAATCCTTCCCATCAGCAGCCAGGTGTTCAGTCATCCCCAGGAAAGCAGGGCTCCATCACACCTAACGGTGTCTTGGGAAGACAAAGGCCATCACTCCAAATGTCCCTCATTCCTTCTTTTTCCCCCCAGCTTTTTTTGCTAAGCATGACATCATATGGTATGGAATATCCCTTTGGTCAGCTGGGGTCAGCTGTCCCAGCTCGGTCCCCTCCCAAATTCTTGTGCACCCCTAGCCTGCTCACTGGTGGAGCAGTGTGAGAAGCAGGAAAAAAAGAAAGGTCTAACACTTAGACCATATAGCATTATTAGGGCCCCAAAATGCCCTGGAGGGTGAGTTCCAGGAACTGGAGGTTCCCTGGATGCATAAGAGAATGTTCTGCTAGATATTTTATGTAACACCAAAAATTATTTTAAGATGGAGAATATGGAGATGGAAATATAGCATCCTAGTTGAGATGTGAAGGTTTCAGGATCTCCTGGATGGAGTGACTTCTTAAGCTAAACACAGGCTTGGAAAATGTAAAATAATAGCAAAATATGAAAAATTAACAAGAGATGAAAGGTTATTGACGAAGGCTCCAGCCTGTCAATTATTAAGCCAGAAGAGACCCTGCATCAAGTTAAAGGTCTATCCTCCACATCAGTAACAACAAATATTCTCAAAGGGAGGGAGTTAAGGTTGTATGTGTACTCTTCACTTGTCCAGTATTTTTATCCTTTAAGTTAGCAGTCTTTGAAACTTTATAACAGTATTATATGGAAGGTCTGATAAAACATAAGGGAAGCTTTATAACCTGTAATGTGGACTCAAACAAAACCAAAACACCTATTTTTTTAAATCAATATTTTTTAAATTGTAACATACTATTTTTTTATTGCCCTGAAATGTATGCAGTATTGTCAAAGCATTCATTGTCTGTAATAAATTGGAAAATAATTTCAGCTCCTTGAAACAGTCTGGAAGAACACAAAGACGAGAATTTAAAGGAGAGCCATACTATTCAAGTCATGGATTCTGTCATATTTAGTCAGCATATAGGATACTTTCCTCTGCTTTACATCAGTTTTAATTAGACTTCTCTATTCCATTTTGTCTTCTCCATTTCCCTCCTTGCTTTTGCTTCCTGTCCAAAGCTGAAGTTCTGTGTTACCAGTTCATCTCTTTTCCATACCTCAGGATGGTACATGTGTCCAGAAACACAGGCCAAAACCAACAGATTTATCACAGCCTTAATGACAGCTGGCTGCATGCTGAGTGAATTCTTAAATTCCCCAAAACTACTTTCTTGCCAAAACATGTGGAGTTGCAGCACTCAACATTTTATTGGGACTGTTATCTCCAAACGAAGAATGGCTCGACAGGAAAAAATTATTTGATATCAGCTGCAGACCTATTTTTAGTTTCTTGTTTGGTGAAACTTCAGAAAACATAATTAGCCATATGTTGAGAGATGTTTGCCAAGTCTTAAATTCAATTTTTGCAAACCACATTTAAGCACTACCTGGTCTACAACTTTACACTGTTGGAATCAGAAGACATGGCGTTTTTTTATGAGCATGTGATTCTTCATATTTCTTTGAGTAAATATTTGTGTTTTTGAAGGTTGTAGAACTGGCAGTACTAAAGACTGAAATCTTCCGTTTGTTTATATGGGAAGGTCTGTGCAGGCAACAGTACTGGAATCATCCCCTACTTCTGTCACTTACGAACTTCAAGCCTTGCATTTGGGTGATGGTGTTCTCAGAGGCAGAAAAGTAGAGCAGGTCAGAAACATTCATTCTCCCCCACAAGTATTTGTAGTGAAAACAGAACAAGATTACTTTAATCAAAAACATGTACAGAAAATGTTAAGGTTTTGTCAAAAATAAGAGTTTCTACATGAAAACCAGGGTTTTTTCCAAAGGAAATCTAAATAAACTGTCAAATTTCAAATTGGATTAAAACATAATGAAAGATTAGATTGTATCTGGCTAGTCTTGGCATGGAATTATAGTCAGGTGCCTCATGATACCATCATGTCCTCTGAACCAGAATTCCTGTTTGAGCTACTTTTCCCGTAATACAATTAAAATTTCTCCTCAAGAAGTTTTCTGTGAAATGAAGTTCAGTTTTTGCTGCCCTGAAAAGGCAGTTTGGGCTATGTGAATTGGATAAATGTCACCTTTCTATTTCTATTCATAGAAGAAAAAGAAAAGTCTTTTGCCATAAGAATGGTAAGACTGGATTTTTATTTTTCTAGCAGAAGGAGAAGTATTCTTTGGTTCCCCTCTGATTACAGGTTCCAACTTCTCATTCTTTCATAAAGCTGCTGAACAGAAGAAGGACAAGATTTCTTACAACATCATGGTCCATGTCATTGATGGAGAAGAAGTGTACGAAGGCTAGAATGAAGGGAGGGAGGAGCATTTGGGACACTTCCACACTGCTGGCTGGCCTAACAAAGCCTGCAATAAAAGTAGGGCTTCTGTAGCCTCTGTGCTCTCTGTCCCAGCTCTACTGAGAGTAAATCTAGGTAATTGGAATTCAAGCCTCTTGGCTATAATCACTTTAAAAAACAGTCCCCATATTCTTCTGTTTCCACATATTTGTATTGACTACCAGCTGTTATCTATCTGTTCGATCTTACTTTCATTGACTTGTTTGGCTTGCTGTTTTTCTGTTGACCTCATTGCCACTTGATAGAAATTTTTGCAAAACATTTTGATTGCTGCTGATCTGTTTCTAGCAAGGTTAAAGAAAGCTACTAAAAACATGTATTGACAGGATACAGAACTCATATGTCACCTTTATTTTCAGTCAATTCTGGATGAACAGCATATTGTCACTACTAGAACTGTTTTTTTAAATGACCATGGCATTGCCTTTTGCAGCTCACAGTGCTTAAGAAAGGGAGTTTCTGAGCCCTTACATGAAGATACATGTATAGATGGTTTTCTGAGGCACCTAAGTTAATGGTAATCCATTGAGGTGAATATCAGGATTACTACAAATTGTTTCATAACTGTCTCATGGCTCGACACTGAGTGAGTAACATTGCCCTGTGTAATACAGTACGATAGAATGCAAGGATATAAATATCCAGAATAGCAAAAAGCAGTTTGAGGAAAAAACTGGTATGTTTAATCACATTCACTGAGTATTGTTATCAACTGATAAAGCTAGATAAAGCTTTCAAAGCACAAATAGCATGAGTGTTGATGATTTAACTGGGCTTTTGTTGGTAAAAATTATTAATCAAGGGGGTTTTGTCCATAGTTAGAGAAATCAGGAGCTTACTTAACTGAATGGGTTTTTTGGTTGAGTGTTAGTACAGCTGAGATGGGTGATTTATTTGATATAGCTGGGGTAGGTGAGGTAAGTTCTTTCAGTTAACCTGTTTCTCAATAGCTGAAGGCTTTTCTTAATTTTACGGGTAACTTTAAGTACAGAAGAATTCATTGGTTTAAATAGAAATAATTGAAAAGAATAAAACTTCCTGTGCAGAAAATTAGGAATCTGCAATATTTGTTTTATGGACAAGGAATAGGTAGGGGGTTTGGTTTTGTTTTGTTTTCTAAAAACATTCAAAATTACATAAGTTGGCTGTTATACTGCAATGTGTTGCATATAATACTTATTCTACAGTACTACTAAATACTTAAGCATTATTCTCATAATTCCCAAAGAAGTTTAATTTTTCATCGTTCTTCGGTGCTCATAGAACAGTCTAATTCTCATGACCTGTGAATTTAAATGTTGTTTCACATTCTCCAGTTAAGCATTTGGCAGCTCTTAATGACTTAATTTGCTCTGATTAGCTTACTCTGTAAGCAAAAGGATATTTTTAATTCAGAATGCATGCTAATATAATATGCATAATCACAAGTCTGGGGAAAAAAGTTAATTCAGCATGGATTTTTTTTTTTTTTCTTTCCCTGGTATCCAGAAGTATAGCTTACTAAAGACTATGAACATGTCTCTGCTTAGAAATTGTTTTAATCTGAAAACTTGAAAGACATAATCCCATCCTTCCTCAGAACACATATATTGCTGAAATTGCACATTTAGGGTTATGTTTTTCCTTTATTGCTGCCATTAATATCTATGAATAATGGCTTCCCATATGGTAATCTAATTATCGTTTGAAATAATTGGTGAACTGGAACAGTGTCATAGATCAAGAAGGAAATCAGTAAAAGAAGAGTAAAGGTGAATTATATGGAGCATGGGAGCCTAACTAGGAATAATGAGATAATGAAATTAAAGAGAAATTTTGATCAAAGACCAATGACATCTACACAGTGAGCTCTGTTGAGTAGTAGAACTTGCAGAACCTCTAGCACATGGGATATTTAAAACTGAGCTGGACAAACAGGAAAAAATGGACTGTAGGGAACCAATTCTTCACTGGCAAAGAGGTGGCTGGATGACTTCGTATCTCATTTCCACTGCTAGCGCCTATAAGTCTGTTTGAACAAATACTTGGAATTCTGTATGTCTTTTAGCCTCACTTGGACTTCTTTCGTATCTAGCAGCAGGAGATCATTATCCTGTGAAAGCGCTTGACAGTAAATAGCTTCATTTTCAGTCATTCTTGCTGGACAAAGTTAAAGCTGAGGATACGTAGAACCAAATTGTGCCTACTTGTTTACTTGCAGTAGTGAGGAGAGAGCTCAGAAAACTATTTGTTCTGTGGATCACAAAAAAGATGCCTTAAATTGGCCAGCAGCACAGGGGTTTTCAAATGGTGGGAAATAAGCAATGATTTAATTGATTTTTAACATTTTGAATTCTAACTATTCGCATTTTTTGCCTTTTACAGACCATCTGAAAGGAGAAATAACCCAGAGGCACATTCAGAGGGCAGCTCTAGGTAAGAGTAAAACATTTCAGATACAACAGGATACAACAGGGGCAACAAGCTCTCACCCAGGACTGAATCTGCTTGTGGGACAGGTTGTATTTTCTATGAGTTTTTGCCACAATATTTCTGCAATAGTCCATATCATAAAGAACATGGTTTCTGTGATGCCAGAGATTTGGCTCCAGAGGCATCTGATTTTATGGGTGGTGAGAAAAATAATGCAAAAGTCTTATAGGTTTGGGGGTTTGGTGTTGGCTTTCTTTCTTTTCAGGGTGAAGAATGCAAGAAGAGAGACATCTAAGCTCTCCTCATTTTTAGGTGTTTTTTTTTTTTCTTTCTGATGACTCTAATTTGAATTTCCATTAACAGACATTGATTTGTCCTGAGACAGCTTCTGGCCATGTTGCCACCATCTGTCTAACATCCTTCTTAATTTTCCTCATTCCAAGAGGGACTGAAGGCATATACAGGTCATTTCTTTCGCATCTAGTTATAGAAGTTGAGAAGTTATTTCTTGCAGTTTCTGTTGACACAGCTGTGAAGCTAAAAGTGTCTATGTAGGTTGTTCACATAAGTGTAAAGTCATCCAAATTTGGTTTAAGATGCTTTAAGCGGACTCCACTGACTTTGTACTGAAACAGTCTAGGAGTGTTCATATGATAATTCCACTTTTGGGATAGTAAACTTCAGCTAAAATGTGAGAGAAAACTGCTGGGGCAATAACAAGCCCCCCTCACTTAGATCCATAAAAGAATCCCAAAATATGCCTTCTTGGACCTTCTTCACATAAAAGATGGAGCTAACTCAGACCAGATTGCAGTTGATGGTTTTATTTCTTTGTATACATAATACAGCAAACAGTATTTGTTTCTTAACAAGAGACAGAAATTTGGGGGCTTTCTTTTCTCCCAAAAGTCAGGAAAATAAGTTACTGCAGAGTAGCAAAATAGTTTCCTCTTTCTCATTTAGCTGTGCATCTCAGGCTCTGTTGATGATGTTATTACTTTATACCTTTATCCTTTTTTATTTTTATTTTATAATCAGCACTGAAAATTAATGCTGTCCATGTCAATAAAGGCTGGGAGTCAAACTCAGTTTATTTTGATCGGTATGAGAAGGGGAAGTGAAGGAGGTGCTGATCTCTTCTCCCTGGTATCCAGTGACAGGATGTGTGGGAATGGTCCAAAGCTGCATCAGGGGAGGTGCAGATTTGATATTAGGAAATGTTTCTTTACCAAGAAGGTGGTCAAACACTGGAACAGGCTTCCTAGAGAGGTGATCAATGCCATTTAAGAAGCATTTGGACAATTCCCTTAATAACATGCTTCAACTTGGTCAGCCCTGAAGCGGTCAGGCAGTTGGACTAGATGATCATGTAGGTCCCATCCAACTGAACTGTTCTGTTCTGTTCTGTTCTATTCTATTGTATTCTAGTATCTGAAGTTCAATCTAAAGGTGATATCTTCAGTATAACATGGAATTCTTTCTTTAATACACTCCAGGTTTTAATACTGTCTATTTACTGATTTTATGCCACTTCAAGACGTTACATCAAGATGAATCATAGCAATGCTGTTTATGAGAATTCCTTATCAGTGTTTCAAAAAATGAAGTGATGTATTCTGACTGTATGTTTCAATCTGCATGATAACATCTGGTCTTGTATACTGATTTCTTACTATATAGAAAATTGTGTTTCAAATGCTGTTTTCAATAACTATAATCTAAGCTGCTTTTCATAAAATAGGTAAGCATAATTTTTTCATGTCCTTAGGAAATGACATAGTAGTGACTTTACCAGCTATACATTCACATTGTAAATATTCTGTTAGTATTCCACAACATAGCAGGCAACCCATGTGTTTTTGACTTTTGTTTTGAGCCTTGCTATCTGCTTATCATTACTAAGTCTGGACCGCACAAAGTATTTTCCAGACTTTTTTTCCCCATTCATTATTCTTTTAAACACCCTGTATATTTTGACTTAATATTTATTCTATGAGTTGGGGAGTATTATTTGCCTGCCTGCCTTTTTGGATGAATGTTCTTCCAAGGAGTAACAGGTGTCAAGTCTCCCAGGATCTTCTTGATGACCAGAATGTCATCAAGATATTTTTAAATGAGAACTGCATGGTAAAAAGCCTAATTAAGACTCTGTTGAAAGCCCAACATGAAATAAACCATGCCATTGTTTCAATTAGAAACCAAGTTAAAATCTTCCAGCTGCCTTTTTTTTTTCCTTAACTTAAAGCATTTTATGGTTAAAACTCTTTAAGAAGCTATTCTAGTTGGATTTTAAACAGTGTAGATCTGTTTCCCTCATGGCTATACTTAAGAGGTAGATTTCTTATTGAAGGAAAACTCCACTACTTAGCCCATTGTTCTTAGCTATCTCTTTTAAAACACAATATGCTGGGACTTAACAAAGGACACAAATAGATGGGAGGTTTCATTGGAGGCAAGGGAGTGCTCCATGTTTTTCAGTTCACAACCAGAATCATTGAATACTTTGTGTAAAATTGCAATCATGCATTCTCAGTGTGACTTTCATCTTTATTAATTGGAAGAACACCTTATCATGCAAATAACTTCTTTTATTCAGTAAGATCTTTCAGAATAACATGCTTAACTGCAGTTTTAGGCAGTATTTAAAATTCCTTTGGCATGCTTAACTGCATTTTTAGACAATATTTAAAATGAAATAACGTGCACACTGTTGAAGTACTGACAGAGCAAAAGCATTGCATCACTGTGGTGGGTTGACCCTGGCTGGACGCCAGGTGCCCACCAAAGCTGCTCTATCACTCCCCTTCCTCAGCTGCACAGGGGAGACAAAAATATAACAAAAGACTCATTAGTCGAGATAAGGACAGGGAGATCACTCATCATTACCATCACAGGCAAAACAGACTCGACTTGGGGAAAATAGTTTAATTTATTACCAATCAAAATAAGAGCATGATAATGAGAAATAAAACCAAATAATAAAAACACCGCGCCCCCACCCCTCCCTTCTTCCCAGGCTCAACTTCACTCCCAATTTTCTCTACCTCTTCCCCCCAGAGCAGCACAGGGGGACAGGGAAAGGGGGTTGAGGTCAGTTCATCACACGTTGTTTCTGCCGCTCCTTCCTCCTCACACTCTTCCCCTGCTCCAGCGTGGGGTCCCTCCCACGGGAGACAGTTCTCCACGGACTTCTCCAACGTGGGTCCTTCCCACTTCCCCTTCTTCATGAACTGCTCCAGCATGGGTCACTTCCTCAGTGTGCAGTCCTTCAGGAACAGACTGCTCCAGCGTGGGTCCCCCATGGGGTCACAAGTCCTGCCAGCAAACCTGCTCCAGCGTGGGCTCCTCTCTCCACAGGTCCACAGGTCCTGCCAGGAGCCTGCTCCAGTGTGGGCTTCCCACAGGGTCACAGCCTCCTCCAGGCATCCATCTGCTCTGGCGTGGGGTCCTCCACAGGCTGCAGGTGGATATCTGCTCCGCTGTGGACCTCCATGGGCTGCAGGGGGACAGCCTGCCTCACCATGGTCTTCACCACGGGCTGCAGGGGAATCTCTGCTTGGGCGTCTGGAGCACCTCCTCCTCCTCCTCCTTCTTCACTGACCTTGGTGTCTGCAGAGTTGTTTCTCTCACATATTCTCACTCCTCTCTTCCCTGGCTGCCCTTTCCCAGTTTTTCCCCGCCTTCTTAAATATGTTAACACAGAGGTGCTACCACCGTTGCTGATTAGCTCAGCCTTGGCCAGTAGCAGGTCCATCTTGGAGCTGGCTGGCATTGGCTCTATCAGACATAGGGGAATCTTCTAGCAGCTTCTCACAGAAGCCACCCCTGTAGCCCCCCTGCCACCAAAACCTTGCCACACAAACCCAATACAGTCACCAGCATGCTTCTTGGTGGAAAACATGGAAGAAAAGAGTGGAAACAAAAGCTTTCCCTGGGGTTTGCAATGTTGTAGAAGGAAAACACATATTTTATATGACTCCAGTGAAGCATTATCTTAGGATGCTTTAAACTAGCATTTCGGTAAAATACAGGACCTGATTCTTCATTATCTTATTTCAGTTTTACATTGATAGAACATGATTTGATTACAAACAGACAATCAGGCTAATGTAATAATATTCACCAGCACTGGGGGAAGACTGAATCCTAAGTTGGACCTGCCTGGTGACATAGGAAATCCTATGACATACTGTAACGGGAAGATACTTCTATGGGGATGCAGTCATGCTAGCAGAGACATGTTTTGTACAATAACTTTCCATAACAGAAGCAACTGAACTGAGACTATCACAGTGTTGCCTATTCGACTACATCCCAAGTAGAGGCCTCTGTTGGGTCAGCTCTGGAAATTAGGGAGGACCCTCTATCATACCCTGGCTGATCTGTCCATATCAGCAGAAATGTTTAGTAAATCTACAAGTCCCCCGGCTGTTCAGTCAGTTTCAAACAGATCCTTACAAAGCGTCATACACAAAAGGGTCATTCATTATGTGCAGTATGAAATGTGTTTTCTAAATTAACATGAATGGTAGAGTCTGCAGCCAGTGATGCAGTATCTTCAGCACAGCATGCCCATCGTTAGAGTTGCAGTTACTTTATCAGTTTAGTTGAAATGCAGTTTTCCAGCTTTCCGTTTCAAATATTTTTCTTATTCATCTTGTTCTCCATGAGCCTCCCTTCTCTTTTTATGTAAGTTTTGAAATCTGGGCTAGTAGCAATCTGTCAGTTCTTTTGGGATTTTTCCTGAAAACATCGAGAGATGGCAAAACCTTTCCGCTTCTGGGAAGGTTTGTTGGGACCAAATTAATCTCTTTCTGTCCAACTCCGTTGTCTCCGTAGAGCTATTTGAAAAGAAAAAAAATAAGTACAATCTAACATGAGTAAAGATCGCAAATAGGTTCTTTGTAACAAATCTGCATCCTTTGCAAGTATTTCAGCATTAAGGCCCAGTTTTATCAACAGTTTATTAAAAAAACCCTTTTTTTCCCATGTTTTGTAACTTGGCTTTCAGAAATAAGATTTTATATTTCTGCTGTTATTCAAAGAGCTGTTCCCAAGTTCTTTTTTAAGCAAACTTCCTTTGAAAAAGCCCGTTCCTCATGAAAAATAAAATTACTAGGTGAGCCAGAAATAACAGATATGTTTGAATCCCTGAAAATGCATACCAGCATTTGATTTAGAGTGGCAAATGCCTGAAAGCAACGATTTGGGCATCTGTGATTTTATATTTGGATTTGTAACACACATTTGTTTTAAGCAAAAATAGGGAGCTTTCTCCTTATCTTTGTCCCCCCTGTAGCTTTGTCTACATCATCTTTTCCTACATTTTCAAAGTTATGAACCTGTTCTAAAGTTATTAGTATCACTTTATGCCCTTGTTCCTGCCCTGCTGTGTTTCTTTATAGTGTGTTTCATTCTGCTTCCTCACCTTCCCTTGATTAGAAGTGAAAGAACAGCTTGATCAGTACCAGAATAAAGCAGGGACAGAGAGTGCTGTGTAATGCGTCAGGGTACTACTGCAGGAATAATCCAGCTGGAGTTAGGAAAGAATTTCAAAGTTTGTGGTGCTCTGAGAAGCTGCCGCTACCATATGTCCTATACCTGATGGGATGAAAATATGTTGTCTGATTCATTTCTGCATATCTGGAGAGGTAGAATAGGGAGCTGATGTTCCCACTTGTCCAGAGTAAGATATCACAGAATCACAGAATGGTTTGGGTTGGAATTGACATTTAAACATCATTTAGTCCAACCATCCTGCCATGGGCAGGGACAACTTTCACTAGATCACAGAATCACAGAATCACTAAGGTTGGAAAAGATCATCAAGTCCAACCATCAAGCGACAAACACCACCATGCCCATTAAACCATGTCCCACAATGCCTCGTCCACACATTCCTTGAACACCTCCAGGGATGGTGACTCCACCACTTCCCTGGGCAGCTTATTCCAGTGTCTCACCACTCTCTCAGTAAAGAAATTTTTCCTAATATCCAGCCTGAACCTCCCCTGGTGCAACTTGAGGCAGTTTCCTCTTGTCCTATCGCTTGTCACTTGGGAGAAGAGACCAGCACCCACCTCTCTGCAACCACCTTTCAGGTAATTGTAGAGAGCGATGAGGTCTCCCCTCAGCCTCCTCTTCTCCAGACTGAACAACCCCAGCTCCCTCAGCCGTTCCTCATAAGGCTTGTGCTCCAGACCCCTCACCAGCTTTGTCGCCCTTCTCTGGACACGCTCCAGCACCTCAATGTCCTTCTTGTAGAGAGGGGCCCAAAACTGAACACAGCATTTGAGGTGCGGCCTCACCAGCGCCGAGTACAGGGGCACGATCACCTCCCTACTCCTGCTGGCCACGCTGTTTCTGATACAGGCCAGGATGTCATTGGCCTTCTTGGCCACCTGGGCACACTGCTGGCTCATCTTCAGCCGGCTGTCAGTCAACACCCCCAGGTCCTTTTCTGCCAGGCAGCTTTCCAGCCACTCATCCCCCAGCCTGTAGCGTTGCATGGGGTTGTTGTGACCAAAGTGCAGGACCCGGCACTTGGCCTTGTTGAACCTCATCCGGTTGGCCTCAGCCCATCAATTGAAAACCCTGTCCAACCTGACCTTGAACGTTTCCAATATAGCCCATGCCACTAGAACAGCTGGGCCACGATGTTTTTTATCTGGTGAGGAGATAAGGTATGTTTAGGAAGTGTGTGATAGTTCTCTCTGCAACCATAGCAGCATCCTACAGACATATATAACATTAATCAGGCTAATAATTAATAACTGTCTTGAACTCTTCTGCTGTGATCTGTGTGAATGGAAAGCACATAGCACTTCCAAGCTGCTGGTTTGCATCTGACTTAATCTCTTACTCAAATAAATCCATATTTAAATAAAATGAGCTCAGTTTCTTTCACTGTTTTACATCTTGTAACTGAGATGCCTTTTAACTTTGTTCATATGAAGCAGGAGAGTCTTGATCTGTACTAATGCCATGAAATGAAGAGACAAAAGTGTTTTCAATCACAAAATGACAGAAGCTAAGGGAAGTGGCAGTCTGTGTTTTCCCACACAAATCCAATTCAGTCCATGGAGAATAATAGATGGCCTGTTTTAAGACTGTCGTTCCTGGTGCTGAAAAAGGATATCTTATGTATGGGCTAAATAAAACACTTTAGAGAAATAATCTGTTTGAAGTCCAGAATTTTAAGATTATTTTTACAAGAGATAAAGCAACATGTCCCCATTGCTGCTAGGCACCCAGAGATGCTTCCTCTAAAACCATGTAGGTGGATTGATCTATTTCCAGTCTGTAAAATATGCTACTTTTAGCCAAAAAAAAAAAAAAAAAAAGAGCAGTGTAATCAGTTTGCAATGGCCTCAGAATAAGGGAAAGATTTCTCCTAGAAATTCCCAATTTTGACATGCACAATATTTCTGTGTGTTATGTTCTTCTATATATTTGTGCTTGAAATCTCAAGTGTGTTTTTGTAAAAGTTTGCTGCTTTTGTGCATGCAGGGCACTGATTTTATACCTGGGATGACCTCTAGTGGTATCAAGGCCACTCTTTTTGGTGATGGGTTTCACTTTTTCAGTCTTTCTGTTTCAAAGGAAAAAAATCAGAAATGCTTTGGTTTTTCTATTTTTGGAATTCTGAGACTGACAGAAAGCTGGTAAGATTGTGCTTGTTAAAAAGGATGATGATTTTTCACTATTGCTAAGACAAAGATATCAATAGCAAAACTGGCTGAAAATTCAGAAACAAGTGCCTGTTTGCCTTTTTTAAAATATGAGTTTTATTCTGACAAAGATAAAGATACTTTTTAATTTGCTTTGTGCAATTATTGTAACATCTGAAGTGCTTTTAGAAGTATGTCCCAAAGCAGTTTTTAAACAAATGCTTGAAATACTGATGGACAATTAATTTTGAAAAAATTTATAAGTAGTTATATAGGATATTATAAGTAGATTAGAGGATCTTTATAGCTTCTTGATACTGCAACGTATTTAAGTAATTGTAGTTATTCCAGATTTGTCTTGGAGGAAAAAAGCATAGACTTTAACTTGTGGTAACTGTGAAGTTACACACCATAACAGACTTACTCTCTTGGTTTCACATGCTATTTTGTTCTTCAAGTCAGCACAGCGTATGGCTAAAGCTCTGAGCTCTTGAAGAGCTTTTGTATTTTTGTATGTACGAAGTTCTTCTGTAAAGACGATCACAATCAGGAAAAGGAATCACAGATTCGAAGCAGCAGCTAGACAAGCAGCAACGATTCCCTTGCAGCAGTAGTTGAGGTTTCTTCTTAGGTAATATATTTTGGGGTTTTCCCAGTATTATGTAGGAATTAAGTTTAAAACTGTAGGTTTATATTCTAATAAGAAGACACTTCTTAAACCTGTCCCTTCAGGCCTCAAGCCCACACAGACCTTTCTTTCCATAAGTTTCTCTTCAGTCTTTCTAGGGTGTTTTGTAGTTTTATTTGTTGCTGTGTTTTTTCTGTTACTCTTTTTAGCAGGTATTACTAGGTGCAATGCTAAATTACAGAGGCAGCCATGAGTTTTCTCTTTCATTGTGTCTTCAAGAACTGCATCTTTACTGGAAATCTTTGCAAAACTGTTCTTATGAACTGTCAGAAAATGCTGAGATTGCTTGTGTGTTCCTGTTAAGCTTCCCATGTGACCCACTCCACTTGAGCTTATCAGATCTCAAAAAAGAGCAGAGACATCTTTGGATCAAGTGATATTTTTATTAGGAGTCATGAACTTGTAGCACAGCTATCCAGTTCTCGGTTTTATTTACATTGACTTTAGCATTTCACTGTTGTTGGAACAGCTTGCAGTCTCTGTAAGCTTTCCTGCAATAAGTATTTCTTCTGAAATACTGAAAAGTTCACTGTGAATTGCATTATTATTTAGGGACTCCTTCTGGTGACTAGTAAGTAAGCAAGACAGAATCTGGAGATGAAGCTCTCAATTCTCTAATTTGGTCTACTAAAATTAAGATATTAGGAAAAAGATGCTATGAGGATAGTTACATGTTGAAAGAGGTCCTCAGAGAAGTTTGCATGATCTCTGTCCTTGGAGTTTTTCACTACATGTTTGGCCAACCTAGTCTGATTTAGTTTTCACCCAACTTTGAGAAGTAGGTTGGACCACACAGCCTTCTAAGGTCCCTTCCAACCAGAGTCATTCTGTAATTCTAAGACAGGACTTGAGGTGGAGTGAGCAGAAAATAAATTTTGTTTTATGCACACAGTCTACTGATTCTAGGCGTAAGCTTGTTTGCTTTAGCTTTAGTATATCTCAGAGTAGCCTCTCTCTATTGACTCTAAAAAGTTGGTAGGATAACTAAGAGTAACTTACAGTTCAATGTGCTGCAAACTTCTTTCTTCTGGCCATGTCCAGTGCCTGTGTTGGATGGCTTGACTAGTTCTGTATCAGTCAAGGTTTCCTCCATGAGAAGTCTTTGTGACAAACAAAAGTTCTGTAATCTGATGAACCATAAACAGCAACTGGAGCTCTTTCACATCTGTATTTGCTTTGATTTTTTCAAGGTAAAGGTCAGATGTAGAATAGAAATTTCCATCTGATCATGTAAAGCACAGGACAAGAAATGAATGAGAAATAGCATGGCTGCAATATCCAGTGTTTCAGAACAAGCTGCAAATCTGGTGAAAAACTTCTTCCATTTTACATTTTGCTGAAATGGCTAAAAGAAATTAATTCACTACCTCTTTGCTGAAAATTTTTAGCATGTTTGAGATCAAAGAAAATAATGACTTGGAACAAGCAGTTACTAATAATAGCCCACAAATGTGCAGAGGTTGGATATACTTCTCCAGATAAGAATCTTGTGCATGTTGTAATTGTTTCTGGATGTGTCAGGATTGTCTCTTCTCAGTATACAGTACAGTGTAATTCATCTGGCAGCTACCAGAACACGGACCTTAATGTTACTTTCTTCGTAGGTAATAGGAAAGAGCTGTCTGAGTTATGAGTAATACCTAAATACCTGTATACTTCTTGCACCTTCTTGAGCTGGTAGCTGTTCTGCATCTGCAGCCAATGTGTATGTGCATGGGAGGACCAGCAAAGATGTGGCACTCTATGTGGGATATGAGTGTGGCCAGCAGGCGGAGAGGTTCCCAAAAACATAATCTGGTCCCCACAACTGCCCAAGTTGTATACGACCCTGATTTAGCACATGTGCCAGAACACTGAACAACTTAAAAATTAATTTTCTTAAAGAATAATATTCCTGCTGACACGAAACCCTGTGGTTGTGGCTTCAGAAATTTTCTGGAAAACTCATACATCATACCAACTTTTAGAGAAGCATTCAGGAAAATCTTTTAGAGGGCTAATGGAATAGCCAGGTGGGAGAGTGGAAACAAAACTTCTTTAGTACTTTGGTCTTTATTGTACACATAATCGAGGTGGGATCTTAGCACATATTCTCTGCCATTTGCACAGAAAAAAAATCAGATACATGTTAGAGGTGCTTCAGGCACAACTTTTGTCGTATATGGGGCAAGGGTTAAACTAAATACTGTACAGTGCAACCCTATGCTCATAATATATTGATTTCACCAACAATGGTGTATTTTTCCTTTCTGTTTTCCATCTCCTCTACTTCCCTCTTGCAGATTAAAGGTCTTTTACCTTGTAGCAGAAAGATCAAAATTGTTCAGGCTGATACTACCATATACGTTTGTTTGGTTAGTATTCACCTCTTGAATCAATGTCAAAACCTCTTTTATTGTCTGGCTTGAAGTAACACCTCAGTTGCATGATCCATCTATACCTATACACAGCTGAAACAGCAGCATTTAAGTATAACACACGTATGCTTATTTTTCCTTACTATTCTTTCAAATGACATTGCTATAAATTCAGTGTACAGTCCAAAATAAATGCTTTTGTGCATTGTCATGAGTGTTTTCACTGACAACCACAGCCAGAGTTCCACACAGAATGCAGGTAAAACACCCGTTATTTTTAGAAAACATTAGACCTATTGAATTGATCCCACAGTTGCGGTGTGCCCTGCATTCCTAAATGTGACTTGCAAGCACAGGATTTACTGAGCATGCCTATGTATATTGCTTATGCACAGTAAGGCTGGCACTTCTCAGAACTGAGAACTGTACATCTGCTTATCTGAGAATCCCCAGCAAGAAATATGGATGCAGTAAGCTTCAGTATCTCTTCTATGCTCTGTGACATTCAGTGTGACTGCACGTTTAACAGCCTTAGATATTTCTTACTCTCAGTGAAGTTGTGCTATATAATTCTCAGCCAAATTCTTATCTTGACCAGGCATTGCTTTACAAAAGTTACGGTGCTGCCTTACTGCAACTGCAGTCTGCACATTGGTGGCAGTGTATTTCTAATGTCTGAGCTTCATGATAAGCAACCAACATCAGAAGTATTTTCCAGACTTTACTTTCAAAACAAATGTGACAAAACTTAGCAAAGAGACTTTTTTTTTCCATGTAAGCTCTTGGATGTTGTAGAAATGAATGCTAACAAAGCCTCAAAACTTATAGATGATAAACCACACCCCTTCTTGGGAGGCAGAGAAAGATCATTCAAATATGAAGTATGGTTTTATCTAATATTATGAACAAGATAAATGATGTAACAATCATCCCATGTAATCAAATGGTAAAATGTGTTTATTAAGTGTAGGCAAGAATCTGAGTTGTTAGGGGTTTCCTGACTAAGACCAACTATGTTACTGTTCCACTAGATCAACTGGCGTGTATGGAACATATTAAACTTGAAGCTGCTTTTTTTTTTTCCCCAGTACATTGTACTTGTATATTTGGAAACCAACAGAGAACTTTTAGCCACAATGGTTTCAGAAACTTTCATGGCTTGAGTGCAGCTGACGTGAAGGCAACGCCTTCTGTTTTACATGCCATGTATTTTCAGGAGCAAATATATAGATGACTAGTTTCAAAGAAGAAACTTGAGTGAATTGAAGTGTGAGTCTGTATTTAGCCAAAACAGCTCACAGAGGCTGGAAAAAATAGCTCCACTTTCTGGGTGTGCATTGGAAGTCAGTTAGTTTGAGCCAATATTAAGCCAGTAAAACAGTAAACAATACAATTATGCAAAGAAAAGCAGCATAGCGATGGACCCTTTTACTAAAATCACTGATTAAAATAAAAAGAAAAATCAACAAAATACACATGCCCTTAATCCCACACACATGCACAAACTTGTAAAGTCCTGAAAATAGGACAGTTTGTTTCAATGTATGCTCAGGACCAACTGGCTGAAATTTAAAAAAATTATTACATTAGGATAAGGGGTAAATTGCTCTAAAACCCACAATAGCAACTTTTCCAGACATTAGGCTATTTTCATCTTCTCCTAAGTTTCATTGTGCATGCCCCCCTTTGCTTTTGTAGAAGGTACACACGTGGTGCCCGGTGACACACATAGGTTGACATGGCCAGGGGAGGAATAAGAAAGAAAAAGGGGAGAATTACTTATAAGCTGATCCTGAATAACAATGGATGGGTAGCTTTTTCAAAAAAACCCAAATGACAGCATACGCTCCAGTTTGAAAGCACTAAAGCCCAGGTTTGCCAAAAGCTGCAAAGCTGATAACTAAAGCAGTAAAAATATTAACTGGATACTTAAGTCAATTCTAAATTTGGTTACTTCAAGTGACTATAAATCTAAGCAGATAAACACAAGACTATCCAGTGAAAAAATGAAAATCTTTGACTGCAAAAGTACAGCTGGAGGGCAGGGCACAATGTTATTTGAAGCACGACAATAAATCCCTAGGAGCTTGACTTATAGGATACACTCAGGTCGAGAAATATATGAGCGCCCCAGAGAGTATAAAGTTCAGGGTCACAGAGAGTTTCTTGCAAAATTTTCTGACTGTAGACAAGAATCTGCCAGAGTATTTCAAGTTGTTGCCAGCTTGCAGTAAACTATGGTGATAACACTTGGTATCTCATGCTAGAAATAGTGGGTTTCATCCATGCTTGCCATATTGCTTTGAAATAGTGATCTAGTTAGCAGGTGCTATCATTTCTTCCTGGTACCGTAAATTTACTGCTTCCTGTGCTCCAAAATTGGCCCTTTCATTAGAATAAAATCATTATATCTTAAAATGCCTCTTACAATCTTCTTTATCAAAAAAAACCCCAAAACTCACAAACCTTTATGATAAGAACTGAGTGTCAACTCATGCAGAGCTCAGCTTCCTCTCTAAGCAGGCAGCTGGTATCAATTGTATCCTGTGCCTCACTTCACCAAATGCGTTGTATCTGAAGATGAAACAAAAACAGTTAGCCTGAAGATAAATATAAAAGTTGCCAGCTATTTCACTACCCAACGTAGCACTGTCAAAACCTCTTCTTTACATCATGTGTCTCAGTACTCTCACCAAAAGACTTCACAACATAGGATTTGTAAGTTTTGCCACTTAGCTGTATGTGCAGTTATGCTAATGTAAAGGAACTAATACTCCTTATGAGTACGTTGCTGACTTACGCTAAAATAACTCTGTTGTATAGAATTGGATGGAGGTATGCCAACAGAAACTCCTAGTATACACAGGGGCAATGTTTTCCTAAACAAGCATGTCATACTTCCCCTGCACCCCTGAAACCCAAGTCTGCATTATCCAGGATGAAATTGCACCAACTGCATTCGTTTCCCAGGAGAAGTCACTGGGGCGCTAAAAGAGCGTGTGATATTGCTCATCAGCTGAACGGCTCATCTCAGTTGATCCACTAAAAGCATAGAGGAAGACTGTACAATCAAGCTTCATGTGATAAACTGTCAATCAATGAATTAGAAGTCAACCCTGAGTGAACAAAGCAGATATCACTTTGTGTTCTTCTGTGCAGTTGCAGAAATGATATCTGATAGTTAATATTTCAGCAGTAGTCCTCTGCACTTTTTAATGTATTGCAAATTTTTAATGTATATGGGCAAAAGTTGGTCTCATGAATTTTCAGGTTTTTGTAATTTACATGTACGTTGTATATATGCAATTAATACATAGATAAAATGATTTGATGTTTTAATAAACATTTTCTTTTTCTGCATGGGCAGGCAGATATATACGATAAAAAGAAACTCTTTAGAGGAATAAAAACTTGTAGCAAAAAGAAAGTATTTCTTCTTAGGTATCTATCTAAAATTTGTGAGTAAATATTATGCTTTCTGTGTTTTACTGTCTATACACTTAGTTGTCCCTCTCATGTTATTTGAAAATAACTGAGCCTGCTTACTGAAGAATGCTAACATTAGACATCAGGTACATTGAGCCAGTAACATCTGCCTTAGCTTCCTAGCTTCAGCTGTAGCTGAAATTGCCTGGGCTTGTGGGAGGAGAGGGGTGTGAGGCAGCAGCAGCAGGAGCCCAGGGGCAGAAAGAGGCTGCTGCAGGGATTCAGGAAAGGTAAAGGGGAGAGGGGACAAAAGAAGCAGCAGGGAATGAGGAGAGGGCAGAAGCAGCAGTGAACAAAAGGGTTGAAATACACTCCACCAGACCATAGGTCTCTTTTGCTTGGTACATCAGTAAAGAGCCATGTGTTCATCTGTATATATTACAGTAGGCAGATTCAAAAAGGTGTAGTCTTTAGAGCAGAATGCTATTCAGTTCACAATCACATTGTTGCAATGAGCAGGCATGACAAAAAGCTGAAATGGAGACTGCAACAGCATGGGAAAAGACACCAGAGAACTTCAAAAGCAGTGCCCAAGTAGCCATGTTTGGACTTGACTTACCACTAGACTTCACCTGACACTGTGATCAGATCTCTTCTGCTTTTGTGACTGGAACACAGTGATGGATGTCTAAGTCTTAGCCATTTACTTGATGAAATATCCAATGCTATTTTTGCTGCTGGGGTGCCATCAGCTTGCAGTGTATTCATCTCTTTCCATTCTGTATATATGCAAAACTTTGTGCTGCTTACCTTGCCCACAGCTGTGTTTCTTGCTTTCATCACCAGCATATTGCTAGAGATAATGGGCATAGTTGTATTCAGGGTTGAGGATGCTGGGGCCTTTGTGCAGTAAAGGTACTTGTGTCATCTAAAAGACTTTATTATTATTTCTGAAGGTAACTTGCAACCAAATAAACCCTTCTACAGCATGTAATCAGCAGCAGAAAAAAATTTTCTTGGTGTTTTTATATATAAGTGACAAAATTCTGCCTAAGTTTGGCTGCCCTTTCAGAGCTACTGCAAAAATATTTTTCCAAGTACTAGATGTCCAAATAAATCAGGGAAGGAAAGCTGCAATATTATGGCCTTGCATCACTCTGTAATGACAGAGTGGTCAGGATTTGGTGATGTTTTCATGTAGGGAAGTCCTCACTTCAGAAACAGCATTAACATTTTAAGATGTTACTGTCTTCCACGCTGTATTATTTCCCTTCATTATAAGGGGCTAGAGCTGCTACCTTCTCAACTCAGACACCGTAACAGATTGTGCAAATAGGTCAAATGCACTTCAGTGTGGTCGGGAGAGTCCCCTTTAACCACTATTGAAGATGGCTCAAACTAAGCCTGGCTGGCTTTGCACGGAAACATATTAAGGATGCTCATGTGGTCTGTGAGCATGGCTCACTTAGGAGGCAGTAACTCCCTAAATCTTTTCAGTTTGTTCCACAAAAGCACATTTCTCTCAAGCCTGGATGCTCTGTATTCATGAAGGTCAGAACAAGTGTGAAGCCTCAGGAGCTCTGTAGTGTCCCCCCACAGGTTCCCTGTGTCATTCTGCGCTTTCCCACATTATGCCTTCTACTGAGGATGAAATCTGACAAATCAGAAAATCCTGATCCCCTGTAATCATTGAAAGGTTTACTGCTTTTCCACTACAAATGTCTTCACCCTATCCTTCTTTTGCAATCTGCACATCCAGCAAAATCTTTCAATGTATGAAATGAGAATTGTGCACGGGCTTTGTCCACCTTGGCCACCTGTATTAACATGCTTGACCTAAGTACTCTAAATGAAATGAAATGCTTTTCAGCTTCATCTGTGTTAAGCTACAGGGTGCTACAACAAAAGACTAATGGTTTCAGTTGGCGCACTGACAGATGGAGAGGGGTCATTACTGCCCTCTTGTTCCAGACAGAATTCCTCTCCTTGAAGAGAGGTTGCACTCCTCAGGCCTCATGACAGGTTGACGTAGAATTTATTTTCTTGGCAGAAATAATAGTCAGGATGGAAACTTGAATGTATTGTAGAGCAAATCTTTTGTTTCTTTCATTTTTCTACAGTTAAAAAGGTTAACCATGTTTTCTTGGGAACCATAAAATATTCTCACTCATCCTAGAAATAGAAACTGTTGTAATACAGTTACAGGAAACTTTACATTTCCTTTCACTGCTGAACATATAACTCATGATGGAAAGACTGTTTTGCCATCTCTCAGAATAAGCATATTGTGTATTGCATGCTAAATAGCTCTGTTATAGGAGGGATAGGGAAATCCTAAACTGCTTTCTTAGGTTAACTTAGGCTTGAAAAATTTCTCACATAGTTTCAGGACATTTTCCTTATTTATACTAATTGTCTGAATTTATTGCTTACCAAAGTTAACTTCTCCTTCAGGATTTGTATTTTACTCTTCTTTCTGTTACTCTATTTCCAGGCACCAGCACAGCTGGTGTATCTTCTTTTTGCAACAACTTTGCTGTGCTGGTCTTGTCTTTTTAGCCAAAACTGTCAGGTTGAATGTATTTGATAGGGTTTTATGCCAAAGATGAACATTTAAAATGGACTGGCAAACTCACTTTTATTCATATCTAAACGGAATATTCCGGTCTTTACTGAAAAAAATAGCAGTGGTTATTGAGTGTCTCGTATACTACGTAAGGCCTAAATAAGGGATTTGAAGAAACATTTCCAGAAGAAAGAAATGCTTAATGACCCCCATTTCATTACCTACTTCTTAAAAAAATAGTTTTTATTCTAATTAAAAGTTGCTTCTTTTGACATCATATGGCCATTCCTGACATCTGATCATTTCTGCTGTAGCTGTTTCCAGTCCTTCTGAAGAGCTAAATATGCTTGATCCAGTAGAAGAAAAACTTCGAATGCAAATTGAAGAAGAAAAAAAAAGGTATTACTTCTGTCTCAAACTTCTGCCATCCTTCAGAAGATAAATTATACTGATAGCATAGTCCAATTACGTTTCTGCACAAACAGCTGCCCCCGGGGTTTTCTCTGACATTTTAAAAATGTCAGCTTTGTGGTTCACTAATAGTTTTTAAATTTGTGTATATGCCGTTGGTTTGTCTGTAAGATGCCACAGAACATAAGTGGGGAAAATTTATGCTTGGGCTAATGGCTAAAAATAAATAAAAATAGCTTAATGTCCTCCCTGAGGATTAGTGTTAGAAACATATTTGAATCCAAATGTATTGTGAACCTTTTTGGTTGATTCAGAAATGTCCTGCCTTCCTTGACCTAAGGAAAACCTTTAGGCCATACAGGATTGACTAAGTGTAAATACTATGTGGAATATGCAGTGGTTAACCAAATCCTTGCTCTAGTGTCGCTGTAGCCAGGAGGATAAAATAAAATAGATGCAAGGATATCAGTTCTAAGTAATTTGCTAGCATTTATGTTATGTGCAATCTGTGAGGAAACTTCCGGCTATTTCATACTACTGGTAAATCTCCAACTATATGTTAGCCAAGAGGCCTCGTTAATGAAGCTTCCATCTGAAAGGGGAATCAGCCTCAGCTCCTATCTGAATCCAGGCTGTGGCAACCAGTTGTTTATTAATGGTAACATGCTGAGAAATCAAAATAAATAATTGACATATTTGATTGAAACTGTATTTTAATTGTTAATCAATATTGATCCCACTTGAATTTCACTCATTTCTTTAGTGAAATAAAAGCTTTGTGAGATAAGTTTCTTGTACTTACTGTCCAGCGAAGGTCTATAAAATACGAGATGTCTCTTCCTACCACCACTCTGTCTGTGTCCCTTGCATCTCCAATTATTATATATTCTTTTGTAGTTTAAATCTGTAACTCTTCTAGGTAGGATAAAGCTTTGTTCAGATATGTGTTGGAAGATCTGTAATACACTTTCTTCTTCTCATATTAGTTATCAAACTATGTTCAATCGCTTGAAAAGGCTGAAGGTAGAGATTGAGCACCTGCAGCTTCTTCTGGAAAAAGTCAAGATGAAGCTGCAAAAAGACTTTGAAGTCTGGTGGTCTGAAGAGGCAATAAATCCACAGGTGTGAAATCACTTCGTATTTCTTCCATTTTCATGTAAATGTAACATCTTCAATAATTTCTTAAAGAAGTAATCAATTGACTAGATAGAAAGGAGTATGAAGGATGGGATTTGGGGCCTGATTCACCTGTGCTTATGCTGATCTAGATCAGACAAAGGTAGTGTGAATTATGCTTGTATGAAGCTAACACAAATGAAGTAAAACCCTTGCTTTCCACTCTATTTTCTTTTTTTACATTCCCCTAAACAACGTGATTGAAAGCCAAGAATGGTCCCAAAATGCCAAAAACTCTGAAGAAACAAAACAAATAGAGGAGATTGGAAAAAATAATCTTTTTTACTGCTAGCAAAACTGATTTCATCAGGTTTATGACATGCGTATTAGAAGATGGCAGCCATAGCCGTAATATGGACAAATCCCAGCAAACATAATTGGTTTTTAGCTTCCTTTGTTTGCAAAGACTCCAGTAACCTTTCAGCTTTCCTAAGCTCCCAGAGGGTCAGCAGTTCTCAGCACAGAGCATGCATCCCCTCACTCTCTAGCTGAGGCCCACCACAGCCATCATGGCCTGTTTAAGAACCCAGCAGAAACAGAGTGCTCTAATTTAATGACTTGTGTAAAAATGAACTAAAGAGATGTCATTTTAAACAGTGTATTAGAAGTTCATATCACAGTCAGTCTGAAAGCTACACAGTTTCACAAACACAGGAGATAGTACAAGAGGGTCCAGAGGCGGATCAACTGAAACAACATAGCTTTCTTAGGCTCCCCTTTTGACACTTTTTTAATGTCTTCTAAGTAGTGACATGGCATCTCTCAGCAAAGCACTGCCATGAAATGCACATCAGCCTAATGAAAAAGAGTGCTGAGTGCAGTCCATCCCATATCATTTATTATTAACTGGAAGAGATTCACTCCTTGGGGAAAAGTTGTTACAAACAAAGAAGTGACTAGCCAGTATTTTGTTTAATTCTTATGAGTATAAATTTAAACTGTATTTTTAAGAAAACAGCATAAAGTAAATGTGGAACTTAACACAATGAACTTAGTTATCCATAAAGTGCCACCTAACTAGCTTAACTTCAAGTTATCATTGCAAAATACTTTTAAGATTAAAATCCCTAACCATATTAGTGGCAAAGAGGATAATGTTTTAGTCCCCTTCCTGTCAAATTTTTTAGGCTTTTCAAAGCACTTCAAGCAATATCCTTGAATCCACTGGAGCACATTTTTCTCGATCCCTTAACAGGAGAGGTCCAGGATTCAGCCTCTCATGATTCATCAGTAGAAGATTAGAAAACTGGAAAAAATAATTGGGATTGATTTCTTGGATCTTGACCTATCTATACATCTGAGCTCCCTAAGAAACTCAAATCAGTGAACACATGCTGTTACATATTAAAAACCTGTAACTTGAGCTTCGAAATACTTGAAGCAATCCTAAACACTTTTCTCTTTGTTCAGAAGTGTTTGTCCAAGTGAAGAAAATACTGTGTGATTCAGACTCTGTGTTTTCTGAATGAGTCATTGCCTACCTTGTTATTGCTGAGACCTGTAGGCACTCTAAAAAAATCCTGCCCTACATAATTTTGTTTTTCAATCTAAACCCAGCAGGAAAAGCCAGAGATGGTTAACTCACCAAATACCACAACTGTTTATCCCCCGTTTATCAAATCCTCACAACATCTATCAACTAACAGGTAAATTGGTCATTTTTCTCTTCCTTACTTGTAAGAAAATGCAGTTTTAGTAGAAGTGCAGTTCACCAGAATGCTTTTGCAAATATCACACTCAAACGCTGCATTTCCAGTTACAAAATAAATGACTGTGTAGAAAATGAATTTTTATCATTCAGTTATTTTGCAATCATATTGAAGGTAGCTTACTGTAACTCAGTTCTTCCGACTTGTTGGTCTTGTGTCCCTGAAAACCTGTCACAAGGGACCCCATGACAGATAGCTAAGAAAAGCAAGCCTGTTATCAGTCAATTTTGCTGTATGAGAAGACTATATCTCCTTTGAAATGTATTCAGGGGGCTGCAAACCAAAAAAAAAAAAAGATTAAAAAAATATTTAGTATAGAGCCTAGATAGATTTGCTGTTGAAAAATGTCCTGGTGCTACATTTATGCAGCATATTATTCCACAATGATACTGCATTTGATATTGTAAAACACTGGTGCATCCTCTACAGTAGAAAAATGTAATCATCTTGGTTGTTTCTTCAACAGTCACTTCTGATTTCAAAACCTCTAATTTAAATTTGCAGTAATAGATCTTTCATAGCCTTCAAGCAAAGTAGAGAGCAGAAAAACACATACCTGAATGTGCAGGTTTCCATATTCATTGACAATAAATGGAGGTGTTGTCTCTCCTTCCCTCTTCCTCTCTCCCTCCCCACCTCTCTCTTGCTCTCTTTTTCTCCCTCTCTCTCTCCCTCCTTCTCATGATACAGTTAATCTTTCTCTGATAAGTGGCTTTACCTACAATTTTATAAACATACTCTGCATAAATAATGTTTTCTGCTTTGCAGCAAACATAATATATCGTACATAACATTAAATAATGAATACTGGATTTTCTTAAAACTGTAAAATAAATTCTAATTTTTATTGTAAACTTTCATGTATCTATAGTAAATGCTCCAAAACTAGTACAGAGAATGAAACACATAATCCTCTAAAGTTGTCTAAGAAAGCATTTTCAGATGTCTCAAACTGATGAAAACCGACACTAGTCTTCTCTACTTTGGTTCAATTCTTATTCTATGTTCTCTGAAGGCTTAGGCACTATTCGCTTTGCAAATGGCTGGCAGGTTTTAGTCCTAAGTCGAGCTGTTCATTTCTGGTTTTAGGCTGAAGGTTACTTGTCCCACAGAAAAGCTGATGGAACAGAATGTGAGAGCATTTTTGGTCTAGCTTAGCACAAAGCCAGCCAAATTAGCTCAAGCAATCCATGACTGTCACTCTCTTTAACTTTGTACTGAATTGAACTAAGGACCTCTTGCACAACCTCTCTGCCACATTGTTCTTGGAAACAACAATTTCCAGTTGCTGTGCTGATGCATTGCTCAGAAGGGTGATATCTTTTGCAGTCTAAGCTAGAATTAAAAAGAACATATGATAATGCCCAGGCACTTCCCAGTGCAGTGGGAGACTGGCCTCCAGGAGCGGTGATTTCTCCTTTCTCCACCCTAGCTTAGAAGCAAAATTGCGTAACTGGCTTCTTTATAATTTTCTTTTTAACTTTTCTTTCAAATGCCTGAACCATTTGTGCTTATTACTGTAGAACAGGTTTCAGAAAAGTGTGTCTAACATTTTGAGTAGAACAGGGGAAGGTGGCTGGTTGCTTTCAGCTGCCAAGCTTACTTCAGAGTCCTGTACTGCCCCACATGGTCTTTTGAGAAAAATCACATGTTCTTTATAATAAACAGTTTCTATGTATCTAAGTAATGGACATGTTGACTGAGATTGTCTGGATGATTCCTGCATACGTATCACAGACGCAGAACATTCATCTTCTTGAACTTAAATTGTAGAGGGAGTCAGGATGAATATAGTTTTGTTTTCCCATCTCTATCAATATTCTTGCAATGATCTTTTGAAGTTAACTAGTCTTTCCTCCTTATAGTTCCAGAAAGTTGATCTTCTTTTATGTTGGGCTGTTTAAACATATTTTACACAGGTACATTTCCAGCGTGATGTATATGGAAGTAGAAACACTATTTCTGCTTTTTGTGAGGCAGGAGCTGCAGGCTTAACATCCCACTGTGCATGAAAATTTACTTTTCCCCCTACTTGAGGCAATAACATTTTAAAGTTTCCAATTTCACAGGCTTTAAGAGTATAAAACAGTAGAATATTTATTTCCGAGGGATTTCCTTGACCCCAGTCGACACAGGAACTTTACTTACCAGTTCCCATGGTTGTGTAGGATGAGTCCAGGCTACAGTTGCTCCTTCTAGTTACAAAGACCTGAGACACAAATGGCTCTTTGTTTCTAACTCATCTAGAAATCAACAATCTCTTTCTCTGAAATGATATTGCTATCTTCACCCAGCAGAATAACCGGTCACAAAAGCAGAAACTGACATAAATTATGTTTTATATAATATGTTGTAAATAAAACCTATTTCCAAGATGGAATTCAGTTCACAGGTGTGTTCAATAGATATAAGATCTAAAACTTAGTGGGATACATGTCAGAAATCTAAGACTGCTGTTGACAGAGTGAGTATGCAGTAAAAACATTCAGAGAAATTCCTGAATGTGAATGGATATAAATACAGTCTTCAGGATTAGAAGTAATAAATTATCTATCTCAGCATATAAAGGATACAGGTATATTCCAAAATCTTTCTTGAGATTTATATATGTGTTTTAACAGAATCTTTTGATCACCTTCTAGTACACGATTCATGTGGATTGTTATTGTTTGACACATCTTAGTCATGTTACCAGAGAAAATTAAGCCTTGGGAAGGGAATGTGATAGCCTCAAATTGTATTTGATATTAAATCAATTTATAACTAAAATAACAGAGAAGGGAAGCTGGTAATCCTTTTGGGGCTTAAGAAGTCTACGCACATATAGAAGGCATTTGATTCATGGCCAAACTTGTCTCTTTTTCAATTGAAAAAAAATGGCCAAATTGTTAAGCGTCGAAATGAGTCTGTGTTAATGAAAGAGTTGAACAGTGAGCATTTCTGCCTTAGTCAGTGAGGTTTGAAAGGCATTGGCTTGATCCTACTCCCACTAGAGTAAGAAGCAAAACATTGATTTCAGTGACCACAGAACTGAAGTGGGGAAACGGGTGACATAAGGGTTTTCAGTAGGTTTGGCATGAGAAAAAACATTTCTGTATAAGAAAAGCAATTTCTTGAACAGGTTAATCACATTACCAAACCTGATATACTTAAAATAGCTGAAACCAGTAGTTTTTATATTGTAGAGGCTTACAGACTCATGCTCATTAACCTGTTGAGTAGATTCAGAAGGTTTCCAGACTGTATTTATCTTTGCATATGTCTTTCATATGAATGTTGCAGAAATATTAAATCTCATCTGATCTGAACATATTACTTAAAATGACGAACAACTGTGCAAAGCAGAGAAAGAATGCCTGATCTCTATATTTCAGACAGAAAAGGGTCTAATAAGCAATCCCAGAGTCACAGTACAAAGAGAAAGGAAGAGGAACTTAAAATAATAATCAAGAAGTTATTTTATTCAAAAGAAATACCTAATAAAATCCCTCAAACTTGAAAGAGAATACCCTACTTGTCCATATTGTCTCTACCATAAAGCTGTGGTGCTAACTGCAACTCGTACTGTATGTACCTTTATGTCTCTTAATGGGTTCCTGCCAAGTCTGCAAAAAGTCTTAAAATGCATGTTGGGCTCAGCACTCCATGTCTGCTCCACTTCAGAATGCAAGCACAGTGTTTTGTTCATCCTCATATAGTCTTATTCCACATTGGCTTTCATTTAAGAAATTTATCAGATTCTTGTCTGTTCAAGTTACTTCTCTCGCTGAATATTTAATTTTACTGGTGTTGAATTCCCCTTGAACCAAGCAAATGTTGGATAGTTATTCAAATCTTCTAAACAATTTTGGATTTTTTTCCTTCTCTCAGAAGGAATGCATTCCTTTTTAATTCAGTAAGATCTTTCTTAACCTCACTCATTCCCTTTTACTGAATCTCATTTGTCCTATTCCAGCAAGCCCCACAGTGTGTTCAATCTCAGATTCCTTGGCTCTCCAGCTTCTTCTTCAAAATCATCCTGTCACTTTAGATTCCCTTGGAGATATTTTCAGAAAACTCTTCATGTTCTCTGATGACTTTGAGCATCAGATTTTTTAACATTTATTGTCCTGGATTGCAAAATTTACTCCCTATATTAATGCTATGTGAAACAAGGGAAATGTTTACATATTTTACAGCATTTTCTGTCATAATCATTTTTCATTCCTGCCAATTTTCTGCAGTGCTACATCATGATAAAATATAATCTGGGAATAACATAGCTGATTAATGACATTTCAAAGGTTTTCACATTCTGTTGGTAACAATTTAACTTGAACAATTTATCTATGAATTTGCAAGTTAGGCCAAATTTGATTTTGTAACCAAATACTAAAATGCTTAGATTTTAAGCAGCTTGAATCTTTCCTGCCTTTACACAGAACATCTGTCGCCCTCATGTCCAAGGCTCAGATGACTGAAGAACTGCAGCTGAGGTTTTTTTAACATTGCAGAGGTTGCACAGCTTCAAATTTTACACTTTCCATTTTAATCTACCTGATTTTCCACGTTTTTTCATCTGGCAAATTGAGCATTCATACCATGACACCCATCATCTCTCCAGCTCCTCTACCCTATGTGCTTGATGGAGCTGGTCAGTCCATGGGACGGTTGTCTCTGGCCCTTGGGTTCCTGCAGCAAGGGAGACACTGTCACAACACGGTGTACATCTCTCTAGCTGCTGCCCCATGCCTGACTGAGACATATACGCACAACAGATGACCCCCCCAAAAAAGCAAGTTACCCACTGGGTGAAACTTCAGGTACTAGATTAAAAAAAGAACTGAGACATATGAAGTTGACAGACTATTTTTAATCTCCAGAAAAAGCAGGAATTTTACTGAAGCTGTCAGGAAACAGTTCTTTGAAACTTCTTAAATTCAACTCAAGGAAAAATCAGATAGATTCAGAATAAAAATGGGAATTATACATTGTCAAAAGAACCTGAATAATGTTAGAGCTTAGGAGCCAGACAGGACTTCTACACCTTGCATGTCCATGCAAATCCAAAACTGTGATCCAGAAGTGCCTATTTACACATTACAGAAATGTTGTTTGGAAGGCACACCTAGAGATCTCTAGACCAACCTCTTGCTTGAAGAAGGACTATCATCACACTAAATCAGGTCAGCTATGGTTTTGTCTGGCTTTGTCGAGCATCCTGAGATGTCTAGTCCTTCAGGCTTAACAGACAGAGAGGGGGATCATTACCCCCCACCCCATGCTGTCATAATGACCTTCCATTAAATTTAGAGCAGTACTAGCAAAATCTCTCAACTTTTCTCATCACTGGAACAGCATCTAACACTCAGATGAAGGAGGAGAGTCCTGGCTTCTGAGAACAGGCTAGGAGCAAGTTGCATCTGAGCATACAAACCACTTGCACAGCAAAGTTGCACTCTTTCGTCCCCTGATGATTCAACGTATCTTGCAAGGCCGTAGAAACATTATCAGAGCTTCAGTATGAAGAATGCAAATCATCCCCATACAGGCCATCCCTCTAGCCTAGGGATTAGAGAAATCTCTGGGATACGTAAAACACGTATTTGAGTTCTGCCAAGCTGAGGGACTCATTTGTTAGATTAGTACTCTAATTGTTAACCTCTTATACGGAAGCAGCATTTTGAGTCATTACAAAAAATACTTATAAGCTTCCTTATAAATTTCCTTAACTTTCAGGAGAAGAGTTTGCATCCCACAGACAAAAATGTCTGGCTGTAACCCCACAGGCAGAGGGTAGGAGTTTAAGGGCCATCTCTGTGCACGGTAATGTTAATTTCCTGATTCTGAGCATCACTTCACTCAGTCTAAGGGGTTTTTTAATATCACCTTCCTCAGGTGCGCAGGTCTCCCAGAGCACTCTAAGGCAAGTTTCGGCATATTGTCCTTGGCCCAGGAATCCACTTGAAAGTGAGATCCCTAGAGTTCAAACCCTGCCACACCCATAGTGTCTACTTTTTTTAATGGATCTAGATCTAAGTCCCCTTTAAAATGGGAATTTAACAATTTTGGAGAATAGTGTTCATTTCAATTCAATGGAAAAAATTAGTTCAAACATATAAACTACTGCAGCCTAAAAATAAATTACTTCAGCTGACTCACAGTGTTTATAAAATTATACATTCTGTTCATGGCAAATAAAAAGCAAAGAAGCTTATTTCAATGAAAAGAAAGCAATGAAAAAGGATGACATTAAGTCACATTTGTTGCAGGCGAGGAACAGAGTTATGGACGGTTGCTATGGTTCAGCTGATGTGTAGTGATTTATTAAACCACAGTTATACGACTTGGATGCCTAGGTATCTCAGGGCACACACACAGAGAGTACTTTTAGAAAATTGAATTTAAGACCCTAAATTGCTTAGTTTTTAAGAACTGCCAATTCAATGGTAAAAACGTTCAGGAAATCCTAAAGCAGAACTATGATGTGAAGTTCCCAGGTATTGTTAAACCATGTAGTAGGTAACAACATCACACATCCTTTCTAGCTCTTGTAATATGTAGGCGTAATAAGGTACAGAATATTATTAACATTAAATATTATATTGCTTTAGTTGAATTAGGCTGAGTCTTGAGGTTATTTTAATCCATTTAGGCAGGTGTGAATGGTACGGGACTTGAGGAGTTAAAGAGAAACATTCAGTAAACCTGGAGCTGTTCATTTGAAAATGACTTATACTCTTGGGCACAATATCTTCTGCAAAGCTGAACCTGGCACAATGTAATACAGTAAAATTGTAGTAATAAATTTCTTTCCTTTTTCAAGTTCTCTGCCAGAAATATCAATTCATCGGCCAACAATGAGCAAACTACTGCAGTTAGAAAAGCAAGAACTTGCCAATCCTGCCATCTACTGGAAAAATCCTAAAACTGAGTAATTCAGTGTTTCCACTCTCTCCAAGATAGGCACCAGATCCAGCAGCACACACAACCCCCCGGGGAAAGGAGCAAGTCCCTAGACATCTCGTGGCAGAAATCTGCCTTCCTAGTGGAGACGTTCCTTGATAACGATATCTGCAGGGACGGGAATGCACAACAGCTGTTGGCAATATATTTGGCTATCATCAAGCCACATCCCAAAGTCCTCACTGAGTTTTTATCCAGTCTCCCACTGATTTCGGTAATAATTTTGCCTGACTAAAGAAAGAATGGAAAATGAGCTAAGGCCTCACTTGGCTAATAGTCAGTTTGGGAACTAAATACACCATTACAAACTGTACATCAGATACATCAAAGTGCTTTACAAGCCCTGCTTAGAAGGCAAATACTAAAAGTATAATCTTTATGAGCTTATTTGTTATTCTTTCATAGCCCCATTCTCTACATAAACCTAATCATCACGTGGATTCAGCTGAAAATCCTCTTCCAGTAAACAACAAGTACTTTATACAGATAAAAAAAATCTTGAAAAACAGCTTCTTTATAGTTGCTTAGCATGTATTAACATTCCCTCCACAAGGGCTATATTCTTTCCTTCATTTCTGCTCCCATTCCAGTTTTTCAGAGACCACAAGAGTCAGCCCCAATGAAGATCCAGCTGGGAAAAACAATTCAATCACTTCTAGTAACCCTAGTTTAAAAACAAGGTAAGAAGCGTACCTGGGCTATTCAGAGGAAAAAGCAAAATAGTAAGTAAAATAATGCCTGGATAACCCTCTATCAGTCTCTTTAACAACAGTCTCCTTGAAAAATAAAAATAAAACTGAAATTGCAGCTTTTCCTTCAACTTCCAAAACAACACCAAAGCTGTCCCATAGCTTTATACCAAGTACCTGCAGTATCAGCATTAAAAAGGTGGTTTCTTGTTTGGCCTGAGGCTTTTTTCCCCACGAGCTTATGAATCCTCATGACTGTGTCTTCTCAGCAAGAGAAAGGGACTCTGAAAGGGTAAATAAAAACATTTGGAAGGAAGAGAGATCAGAGTATGTAAGTATTGCAGAATGCAGGAACCACGCAAAGATTTTTTCATTCTCATGACCTTGTCCTTAAAATATTTTGAATCTCCCTCCTAAAAATTATTCTAGTAAAATAAAATTACACAAGCAGCCTGGGTGTGTCAGGCTTGGCAAACGTTACATGTCATGTTTTCTCGAAAGAGGTGCTGCTTTGTGAAAATTAGCTTAGCAGGTTAACAGAAACTACTTCTTTTTTTTTTTTTTTTTTTTGACAGCTTCTCTATTTTTTCTAATGTGCTTATTTCCATGTTCTTTGCTCCCACCAAAATATCATGCCAAGTCAGTATACTTCCAGAAGTTACATTCTTCTTGTGTTCAACAGTTCTGGCTATTAAGGCCCTTAGGAAAATATGGTTAAGTTACTATTTTTCCTACTGCATTAGTAAGAAAAAATCACAAGGGTTTTTTTCTTTCATTTTCCAAAACAATCCATTACTAGAACCGCAAAAAATCATGGAAAATTTCATCCCCCAAAACCTAATGTTTTAAATCGCTTTTCTGTTTAAGAAAAACAGAATAAAAAGAGAAGCTAAAATGGAATTTAGACAGTACTTTCTCAAACATATTGTGTATTTTTTATGTTGTTGCTAATCAAATGAAAATCAATAAAAGAATAGTCCTTTAATGGTGTTCTGAGAGCACATTGAAAATTGCATAAAAAGAGATATTTTATTAAGTTCATAGTAATTTCTGTATTTTTTTCCATTTTGGTTCACTAATTCAGACTTCTGTTTATGTCAGGCACAATTACATTCTACTGCAATAATAGTCAGTAAGGAATATTGGAAATAACTATAATTACAAAGGTAGAATATGTAAAAAAGAGTTTCTCCCTTCAGTTCCACTTGTCCTTCCGTATTGTAATTTTTATCACTATATTTCTTATTTCACCATTAGTACTTAATCTTTAAACAAGGCTAAAGACACAGGGCCAAATTCTTAGCTTTCTTAACTGATTAGAATAGCTTCATTGGACTACATCATCTTATACTGCTGGAGGGTCTATCAAAAGCAGAGGTAAGTCAATGATTTAGCTGCATAGATACAAGATCTCAGCTGGGACTGGAGACTCAGCAGCACAAAGGAGTTGTGTCTGTCAGCAAATGGCATGAATGTCATGTAATTGTTTACTTCTATGTATGTATGAAAACATAATTCCCTTACAGTAGGCAAAAATACTGTTGATCTGTTCAAATAAATAGCAGCATATTTTCCTGAAGAAAACAAACACATGGCATGGTCACATCCATCATTTCTCTGGTAAACTCACTATATTAGGCTTTTCTTCTTAGCAGTAAGCCTTCGACTCAGCAGTAAAATATTTCTAACTGTTTGTGAGAGGTTTTATAGCTGATAAGCATGTAGACCTACCAAACTAAAAAGGTATTGGCTAATCTTAAGAATCTACATAAGAGCATTAAGAAGTCCTGAGCTTGATTCTCCTCTGAACTGTGCCATCTCTAACAATGTATCTGGAGAACAAAGTCCTCCATGCTGAAAAAAGAGAGGAGATAATGGAATAGAAAAATAACCTTCTTACTCAGTTGGGTCCATAAGTATACTTTCTTATTTCAGGATGCCACCAAGTTCAAGTACATCTATTCCTCTGACTGGAGACAGCCAGGCTGATGTTGACATCCTAGCTTTCATTAAAGCAAGACAGAACATCCTGCAAAAGAAAGGTAAATCCTGCCAAGAAATAGGAAGCCAAACCAAAATCTCCAGTACAGCATTTTAAAGCCAAAATAGCTTTAGTCCACATTTATACTGACGCAAGTGAGAACTGATTCTGGTTTATCATTATGTTCTCAGCCGTTCTAAACACTTGAGGTTCTTCACATGTATTTATTTTAGTAGCTCAATGCTGCAGTGTAAAACTATGAAGGCTGTCTGTTTTTCTCAGCCATCATCAGTGAACTTTCTCGGGCATGCATGTCTTTGCAGCCTGCACAGTGTATTTCTTTACACTTAAGTAAATGCATTTGAATGTGGTTTCTTGATGATTAAAATACTTCCAGAATTTTCTGTATACATTTTCTTTAAACTATCTGGCCTGGTTTTCAGCTGGTACAAATTCAGCTGTAACAACTGATACCAAATAGAGATTATGCAAATGACTGCACTATACCTTACCCCATGAGGCAGACTGGCCCACTGTGTCTAGCAGAACATGCCCTTAGCAGGTATTTCACCATATCAAGGTCTAATGAAACTTTCTATGGGTATTTGTCACCAAATCAGGTACTGAAAGCAATCATAGGTAGGCAACAAAGTTCACTCTACAGTGTAAATTGGCAGGAAGCAGAAAGCAATAAATACACAAAGGTGGCACTGCAAGGTAGCCTAAAAGTAATTCATCATGATAAAGAAAAATGACCTGTGATTTTTTTTATTTTTTTTTTAATAATAGTTTTTAATGGCAGCAACCAATTAGACAGAAGATGAAAGCGGTAGTGGTTACTGAAGCAATAACTTTCCATCAGCACTTGAGTGCTGATGACAGCATTATTCAGCAAGCTATCAGCACCTGGCAGATGGTGTTAGCACTGTCACAAAGTGGGGTTTCAGTATCGCACTGCTTATCAGAAAACTGTCAGGTAAACACACAGTGGCTGAAAAAACAGCCTCCCTACACTCATCCAAAGCAAACACTTAACACACTTAGGCTTTGGGATCCCTTTTGTCTTTATGTAGAAAAGCTGTTGTCAGGTTTCTTCTGCAAATGAAATTAAGTTGAATTTATAGGCAGCTCACCAGAAGGAGGTTAGAGATAAGTGTCTTACAACAAACATTTCGGACCTTTAGAGGGTCCAGATCTGACTCATTCTGTGAAGTACAGTAATCTAACTAACAAGAGCACATCTTGTCCTGTGTTCATCTCCTAAATCATACCATATCAGGAATCTCTCTCTCAAATGCCTTTTCCATACTGATTGTTTTTCAGCCACAGGCTATTACCTAGCATCGTCCATCAGTTTCAGAAGGGACTAGGCATTATCAACATAGACAACTATTAGACCCCAAGTCATAAAATGTATTCCTGCAGAACAAAGGACAGTCAACACTTTAAAAATTATTCTGAAGTTCAGTCAGACAAGATAAGTTACATGCTGCCCTAAATAGCTGAAAAGGAATGGAGTAGCATTTGGTCATCCTGGCAGTGCAGGGCTGGATGACTCGACCAATCACTAACCATAGGCAGGGGAACAAAAAGTAAAGAGGCTTCATAAGTATGATCGGCATATTACAAATGTGTAGGGACCTGATGTGTCATAGGTAAGAGACAGCACAGCAGCAAGTTCTGAGAAGGATTTGGAGTCAACCTGGCAGATAAAAGAAGGCTTTTCTTCCTTGACTGCTTGTGAGGAAAGGGAAAACCTCCCAGATTTGAAGGATGGAGCCACTGATAGCAGGAACTATTGATCAAAAAAAGTTTGTAAATTCTAATTTAGCAAGATGAAGGAGGGTAAAATCTATGGATTAGTACTACTAAGGAAGTCCTTTGTGCTTCAGCACCACAGTGAAACCTGAGGACATTTCTGAGGTGCAGCGGTAGCCTTTCTAACTAGAAGAAGAAAATGGGCTGACAGACTCCACTATTCCTGCATCTGTGATAGTGTTATGTGTTCCCTTTTCCTGTGAGCACATCACTTCACTCTTACCTGGCTTGTTTCTAGTCTAAAAGGAGATGAGAGGCAGAGTAACTGCTGTAGTATTTGTGCATTGTTGGCTATAAGGAATTTCCTGTAACAGTTGCATCCAAAGCAAAGAACTGGAGGGTTTTCTTTTTGCAGGTGGGGATGGGGACTTGGTTTTGTTTATAAAGAAAAACTGTCAGAGGTAAAGTAGAGTAAAGCAGAGAGGAAGAGTAGAAGAAGGAATGTATTCTGACTGAGTACTTTGTGGGAAACAGCTATGTGTTATCAGTCTCACACAGAACTTTTTCTCAATAAATTTCAAACATATACAAAATAAACCAGAGAGAAATTATTTGCCCAGAGCCACTAAGCTGAGTCAGACAGCTTCACAGAGAAGCTAAGTGTGCTGACTCCCAGTTCAGTGCTCTGTTGTCTCCTTCCCAAACTCTCTTCAACTGAGATGTTCAATAAGCATTTCTGCATTTGCACGTAAATGTATTCACTCCCTGCATGATTATTACACACAGAGTGCCCTGCAGGAAGCAACATGAGAAAGCATAGGTTCTGCTATCTGCTAGGCCTAAAAAATGTCAACATACTTACTGCTCTTTCCTTTATTGATCCTGACCCTGTCAAACTGTTATATCAGTATCTTAGAAGCAAACCGAGTGCCCCTCTTTACATTGGGGGGGGGGGGGGGGGTGGGGTGGGAAAAAAGCATACATGTGTGCAGAAGCCAATGGAGTAGAAAATAAGTTTTATAAACAGAAAGCATGGGAATGCTTAATATCCTTAGTGACAGCAGGGCAGGGAATGAGAGGTCTCAGTGAAGATTACCTCAGGGTTTGTACGTCGTTACCATTTGCTTTCTAAACAGAGCGGAATTAAAGCCGGTACATTCAAAGAGGCTTGCTGGGATTGTTAAAGCATTGTAATAACTACATTGGAAAGCTTTTTACATAGGGCTACTCTGCAAACATGCTTTTGTTGCCTTCTTCAGTCTTGAGGTAGAGCAATGAAAATGCAGAAGATTAGATGAATGATTTTTTTTGTCTTAAAAGTTTTAAATTAAAATATATTTTTTTCCCTTTCTTTTGTTTTGTGTTTCTGAAGTTCATTTTAAAACTGACAGCACAACCTGAAATATAGTCTAATATATTCTTTATCTCCTTTCAGGCTTGGGGAACAAATGAAATTCTTGTTGCAGTCCACTATTTCCTTTTAGAAACAGTTAAAGACCTTTATTCTTTCCCTTTCCCTTCTGTTTAGGAGCAGGTACAAATAAGTACTTTAGATGCACAGGTTTAATTGGTAAAGGTATAGAAATTATTTGTCTTTGACAGCAAAATCCATTTCTCCAGGGAATAATACTTGAATATTTGCACTCAGTATCTTCAGCTTGCATTAAGATTAAGCAAAACTAAAACAACCAATCAGGAATTTGCCAAATATGTTTGTTTATTGAGAATTCATTGTATGTTTTCTGAATGTTAAAATTATCTAATGTATTAATGCTCTTCTACATCTTTAGTCCGGGGAACACTTATTACTACTGATAGTTTTGTTTGCATTGATTTGCATAAGGCTTTATTAATTATATCTAGCTGGCATCCAGAGATGTCTGTGCAAAAATAGTAGTTATCTGGGTTACAAAATTCTATAAAATTTCATTTGAGATCTTTTGCTGATTTTTATTTTTTTCCCCAAGGAATAGTAGTTTTCATATCAGATGATTAGAATACTGAGATTGCATTGTAATATGAAAATAAATTGTTATTAGAAGGTGATTCTAGAATTCAAGATTTCCCAACTGTTTTTTTCATTTGAATACATTGTGTTGTGCAAAATATACACCCTCCCAGAATATACAGGTTTCAGAAGAAACTATGACACTTAATAGGCTTAAAGTAAAACAGGGCAAATACTTGTAAAACACAGATGAGATGTGAAAATTTAAATGCAGTTGTAACTTATATACAATGTAAGTTAACTATTGACTCAGTACTGCTTTATTGCATAATATCCAATTATGCAACAACTTATTTTAGACATCAGACTCAAACAAATAAAAAAATGCAATGCAAAATACAGTGTGTTTCACTGAGAAATAAATACTTTCAGATTGAAGCCATCATTTTTCATGCTAGTAATAAGCTTATAGTCATGTATTTGGAAGGGTTTGGGTTGTTCACATAAAAATACAGCAATATATTGGCAGATGTCACATATCATTCTTAAGGTTGTATATTTCCTTAAGTTGTTGACACTTAATCCTGTGGCAAATTCATAATTATTCAGAAGTACGTGGTGAATTGGTATGTTCAAACCTACAGAAGATATACGTTTATCAAATTAACAACTATGATGAAAACTATTAAGAAATATTAAAGTTATATCTTTTTCTGCGTTTTAATTTTCTGTAAAAGTCAGCACAGCTACCACATAAATTGGTAAGCTTTATGCAGAATTTAGGATGTACAAGGTGAGATAAAAGTCAGATCTACTGTTGCTTTGGGAAGAGAGAGTTCAAGGATTTGGTCAGAGGGGAGAAAATCCACAGATGTTCCCCGTTTTGTATGTCTGCTTTGTTGGAGATTACATTAAAATGTCCTTCTTCTGCCAGAATTTGTATCTGTCTGTCTTTATTTTTCTTCTTCTTACGCTGTTATATATAAACACTGTATTAAATATACACTGAATTAATGTTTATACAGCTTTGTTGAGGAAAGCAGGGCCACCATCCTGCCTCCATCCAACCTAGGTAGCTGGAGAAGAACCAGAGGTTCCAAACTGTTGCTGGGTGAAGCAGCTGTCTTTTTTTGGTTTTCAGTAAAATCCCCATTATGGTGAATTTATTTGAAGGTGGCCAAAAGAGAACTACTGGTACAACAGCTCATTTCTTTTGACATTGGACCATTTCCAATAGCTTTCAGTAACTGGTTAAGAGAAGGAAGTCAGCGCTATCCTGGTATGATCTATGTGACACTGCTACTACTTGATGATTACATATTCAGTGTTTTGTTCTCAGTTTGCCACACATCTAACTCAGAGAGAAAAAAGATTGCTTGCTCCCCTGTTTCAAAATTCTCTAGCCTTTTTTTACAGCGTTGTAAAATAGGTGGGAAATTCAATCACTATCAGCAAAGTAATACCTGATTGGCAGAATGGTCCGAGATTAAGTTTATACCAAATACATAAGAAGAGCTTGAACAAAAGTGCAACCAATAATAGAAAACCATATAAATATATAAAACCACATAAATAAATATAAACCCTTTCTTGCTTCGTTTGGAAATTTTTGTAATATCATGTGGACATGATTGCTCATTCAGTACGTAATAGTCTTAAGAAATGAAGCATACACTGTTTTTAAAAACTGCCTCCACTCTTCAAAGGTTGTCTCTTGGGTTCATAGGAAAATTTAAGCTGGAAAGGACCTCAGCAGGTCTTTAATCCCACATCTTGCTCAAAACAGCATCAGCTATGACATCGAACCAAGCTGCTGAGGGCTTTGTTCAGTCTGGTCTTGAAAACCTCCAAGTATGGAGATGGCATAACCTTTCCAAGCAATCTGTTCCAATGCTTGGCTGTCCTCATCATGAAAAACTTCTTCCTTATGTCCAGCCTGAACTTTTCTTTTTTTGCCCGTTGTTTCTCTTCCTCTCATAAGCCACACTGTCAAAAGCCTGGCTCCATCTTCTTGATGGCCTTTTCATAGATGTTGGAAGGCTACTGGGTTTCCTCTCTAAGTCTTCTTGTCTTCATGAAAGCATTTATTACTTCAAGAAAGTTTGGTTGGCCACGGATGAACAAAGTTACTTATTTCAATAATCTATCTTTATATAATTTCTAAATTAATTTTAAATAACCCAAGCATTTACCACACTGAAGAAACAATCAGAGGCCCACATTTATGATGGTCTTGACTCCTGCCTCAGCCACCTGTAAAACAGTATTGCTAAGCATAGAGGTCCTCATGCATATCTGACTCCTGTCTATTCACCATGATATCTAGCTGCTGATTGGTTAAATGTTTATATGGTAAATACAATTTATTTATTATCTCCAACCAGAATAAATCCAAATATCTTTTTTTGTGGAGATTTCTTGGGGAAATAGCTCTACAGTGCTAGATATCATACAGGTATTTCCAGGATTAATTTATGCCAGGCATTGTGGATGAGCTCATCTCTTATTTCAAGGCATTTCCAATCCTTCTATATAGTTTATTTCAGGAGAAGATAGACATCCGCTGATCTCCTACAGCAACATAGCTTCTGGGAAGGTCAGGATATGACCCAGAATTATAATACAGGCCAAAGAGTCTGTTCTCATTTATGCTGAATCTGCCAGGGATCTATACACAGACTGGAACCACACTAGTGAAACCCTTGAGCTCACCAGCTTTTGGCTTGGGTATTTGTCTCCATTTTCATCACTTCCTGGCCACTGCAGCTTTCCAGAGAGCTCCAAGGAGAAAATGACATAACCTTATGTTGAGTTTCTTTTTCTTGGAAGATGGACATGCCTAATTCAATCTCCCTTTTTCACTCCTGTGTTTTTTATGAAAGAGGCTTTGAAGTGGAATAATAAGGTTCACACACGTAACAGTGTAACTATATATTGTAATATCTTCCCAACAGAAGATTTTATTGTTCGTACCCGGTTTAATCAATCATAGGATGCAAGTATTTTATGTCAATAGTATAAACTGAGAGCTCTTCAACATAATAAAATGTTAAGATCTTGTAAATATTGCCTGTATCAAATATCCCGCTGGTGAATATGGATGCCAACAAGTTGAAAATCTGGGAACGCCTAGGTACATATAGCATGTTTGGTAGCTCTATATAGAATTTGTTTGTCTTTTCAAAGTCCATTTTTAATAACCACAACAATCGAACTTCTGTTATTAGATGATTTCATATGAATCACTTTTATTGTTGTTTAAATCGATGTTAAATGATCTTTTTCTAATATTTTTTTCTATTTCACTTCCTGCGATGTTTGCTTTGAAACCTGACCAATAAGGCAAGCAATGTAAACTAGATATTTATAATAGTTACTATCCATGTCTTGATTTGAAACCACCACAATAAAATTGAAGACTTACAACTAAAACTTTGTTTTCCCTTTCCCTTGCAGGAAATCTCAGGGGCCGCACCTGAGATTTTCTAAAGATTATCTTCTGTTCATTTTTTGGGGCAGTTGAGGTGCTTTATTTGACACAAACAGTGAACTAAACAAATACTTGTATTTGTAGGCCAACAGTGGGTTTACCCAAATGCATTCACATAGATAAAGAACAGAAACAACAAGCTCTACTTCCAATACAATAACTACAGAATTCAAGGAAACTTTTTTTTTTTCCCCATGGAATCTGTCTGAGAAAAATACTATTGAAATCTTGGAACTCTTTATAACTTTTATCTGCAAATGCTTCATGTTTTCACCTGTGTGAGTGTAAATCAGGAAGTCAAAATGATTGGTTTAAATTTGGAGTGAGAACAAAATCAGAAGTAGAAAATTGCCAGATGGCAGTGTCATGCCTGAAGAAGTGCAATGTTACTGTTATTTATATTTAACATGGTTCTAAAATATTTTCCTTAACTCTTCTCTGAAGTGCAGGGTTTAAAAGTCATTCAAGGAGCAAAGCAAGTTCCAGATAACTCAGTATTTCCATGTACAAACTCTTCAGGCTGAAATGCATACCCTGTGGAAGAATGGGTCCCTGGATTTTTGCACCCAGTTTGTCATCTAGTTCTGTACAGAGACATTTCTTCCAGAAAAACTAGTCCAAACATTGAGTATTCATCAGAATTTTGAGGATGACAGGATCAGCCAAGGTATCTTTCATTTAATTACTTATTTTAGAAATAACTTATTTGTGTCCATGTAAGTTATACTCCTACTGATCACAATGGTATTTTTTCTGGCTTTTGAAATACAGAGTGAGGAAACTATGTCAGTTATTTTTGGCCTATCTTTTGTTTAGCATCTGTTCATGTTTAAGAATTGTTAGGACTGTAACAACAACAGGTGAAGCAATTGGAGAACCCTGAATCCTTTGATTTGCTCCAGGTAATACATGTAAAGTGATTCATTATCTTGATTGTAGACCAGGATGTCATTTTGGTATCTGTCCTTTCCAGAATGGCTCAGATTTTCTCTGGGAAAAGCTAGATCCTACTGGGTCAGTCATATATTACAACAGCACTGAGTGAAGAAGACATCATAAGTGAAGGAATAATCAAGGAGTTCATGTTCAGCTCTGGATTCAAAATATGTTTTGTGAGAATTCTTTCCTTAGCTTTGAGACCAAATGCACTCTTATGTTTAACATTGGCAGGAAGTACTGGAACAGCAGGACCTCTGAGTTAACAGTCAACTTCCAAATTCAACTACTCTCAAGAAGTTTTTGCTTTCAGCATTTTGTATTTCTAATGTTTGTGAACTCAGGTGTTGTTTATTTTTTAATCAGAAGAACATTAAAAGAGCAACAAGAGAAGTTAGATTAGACAGTGTGCTTTGTCATCCCATCATCAAAAGGGATCTGCTAGTATTGTTATTTCATATATATATGAAATAACATAGAAATTGTTATTTCATATATTTGCATATTGTATATTATGCCTTTTTACCTGGAAGCCAAATTTCATTTCCGATGTGGTAAGCCATGCTGAGGTCTCTCTTCCAGATTCAGAACTGACTCAGAAATCATGTCTTCAGTTTACTTCTGAATGTATGTATTTGAGTTTCTTTTTTCCTGTTGCAAGACATAACTTCTGGGCTACTGCACAGAATCTTGTTTTGTTTCATTCCTATGTTGCAACCTGACACTAAGGAAAAAAAAAAACCACCTTTGCAAAAAGAATATTGATGATTTCTATAACTTGAAATCTATAGGTACATATTCCTGTAGCTTTTCCATGGGAGTACATATGGCAGCATCAGCTACTTACAGACTGTTGTCTTCCACATTTTCAGAGCACAGTCAACCTCCCTCACCTGTATGGAACTGTGCATGTTTATGAAAATACTTTCTTAAACATGTTTCATGATTTTGCCCTTGCATTTATCTGTAAGGTCATTCAGCTATAAAGTGGCTAATCTCTAACTGAATATTTACTGTTCAGTTTCTTGGGCGCATACAATGGATTTTTTTATTTTTTGCATCTTTTGCAGAAACACTGCTTTCTACATCAGCCCTGGGACACATCTTATCGCATATTCCATGTGTCTCTTGAAGTTCTCTCCAGCTGTTTGTTATATTACCCATTAATTGATTTTTTTTTTTGCCTTTTTTTTTAAATGCTTTTCAAATAATAGCCATGGTAAAGATGATAACACCTCCTCTGAAAGGTGATTAGAAATTATTTCATTTTGCCAACCAAATAGGATACACCTTTAATGCTGAAGTACCTTAAGCAGGAATATCTGAATTATAGAAGTAAACACACCTTGACAATTTTAGTGACTGAATTCACAAAACCCTCAGAAAATTAAGATCCTAAAAGTAAGACTAAGTGGACATTTTTTCTTAAGGCATAATGCAGACTGCCAAGTTTGGCAGCTGGAATGCTTTGTTGAACTAAACTGTACAGAACAGAAGGGGACATAAAAGAGGTTCAGTACTGTATTTGTTCATTTATAACTTAATTAATAGTTTCATAACCTTAATTGTGAAACCTATTTCAACTGTGGGAATTTGTCTCATCCCAGTTATGCCCATGTGTTTGCATCCATTCTAGAAAACCAGTAGGCTAGCAGTCTCTTGGACTGATAGACATAGGTCCTATAAACTACAACACAACAAACATCTGGATCTCTCACCAGAGACAGCCCTGCCAGTATAACAGGCAGTTGTGCAACATCCCAGGCTTGTCTACAAGTAACATTTCACAAGTTGGACATCTCAGTTGCTTCAGATACGTTTGCTTCATAATGCTATTGCAGTGCTTGGTAATATCAATGCCACTATAGCTTCTATCTGTCTCCCAAATGTTTCACTTCAGCTGAAAGAAACACCAGAGCACCAAGGCTCTGAGTCCTTGCACGTTGCACTTCTCTACTGAAATCTTTCTGTCCCCCAGTCACAGCAACAGAGTGGTCCCAGAAAAAGTCCAAGATGTTCTTCTGGGAGTTCTCCACAATACTTTTCACTTTTCAGAGTGACAAGTGGCCTTCTGCTGCCAGTCTGTCATCCTCTTCTGGGTGGAGATGGCTGGCCCTAGGCTAGGAGCACAGCTCAGATGGCAAGTACAGGGGTTTCCCCAGATACAGATATGAATGAAAACATTTTTTCAGGCTTTTTCTCTGAGCACTACCTCTTGTTTGAAGGTAGGTGGAAAACAATCTGAATACTAAGCAAAGCAGCGGTATCTGTATCCAGAACATTTTAATGGGAAGAGAGTTTAATAACAAAATTGCATCCCTAGCCACACGGCCTTCTTGCTCTGTGTGTGTTTTCTTTCAGAAGTAGTGTGGCATAGATGGCACTAGCCGTAAAGCTCTTCCTATAGAAAAATATGCAAGCCCAGCTCATTTCCAGTGCATGATAATCATTAAAGCTCCCATGAGTGAACCTCTGATACTTTTTTAGCTAATGATTAACCTTAAGCCCTCCTTCCCCCTTGTGCATTTGGATTAAAAGGGCAATACAGAGACTGAAAGCAGTAGGCATGAGTGGTTCATTCTCTAACTCTATGGACTAAAGGGTGGAGTCATCTGACAATTCAGGAGCAGCGGGCCAGGCAGTGAGGGGACCAATCTTACTAGGGTTAGAAAAGAAAGAGAAGGTCTGTCTTGTGACCAGGCTGAATTCAGGATGTTTGTGAGCTTCATCATGGTACTTTCACTGGTGCCAGCAATGTTTGTATGGTACAGACAGCAGCTATTGACTTTTCCATTTATTCAGCTCCATACTCTTCTTTGTTCTGGGGTGTCTGCTGTAATTAGAGAGTTTATAGTGTTTTCTTGTCCAGAATTCTAGTGTTTAGAGTAAGGTTTTACTTGTCAAGACTTTAAGAGTCTATCCGTGACTCTATATTCATATGACCCTGGGTAACTCATTCAACCACAGTTTTACTCCAGCTTCCCAGCCTGGAAAACAATACCAATCTCAGAGGGCTTGTGTCAGGCTTCATTCGTTTGATTGAGATCTTTGGATAAAAGTTGTTTTAATAAGAGAAAAAAACTATGATTCATGTTCCTATTAAGCCATACATGCTCTCCCTTTATTTTGGATAGAGAAAAGATGTGGAGGGATAAAATTTGCCTGTTAGTCTCATTTTGTATAGGCCTGATACCCGTATGTTCTGTTAAAAAATACTCCAGGGCAGTAGCTGGGAACAAGGGCGTGTGATTCCTGGGCGTCCTGGGTAGCACACATCTTGCGACAGTAACCTATTAAGTACTGAGCAGGGACTGGCAGCAGCAGAGCAGCAGCATGCCCCTCCTCACCATACACAACCAGCAGATCAGCTGGACTCCGCTGCTGGTACTGGGGTATCTCTTTTACCTCCTCCTGGGCGCTATGGTGTTCCAGCTGCTGGAGAAGCAGGCAGAGACACACTTTCGGGACCAGTTCCAGCTGGAGAAGCTCAAGTTCCTGCAGAACTACACATGCTTGGACAGGCAAGCCCTGGAGCAGTTTGTACAGGTAAGAAGAACAGACTCTCATTATTTTGGCTCAAGCATTATTTTGGTTAGAAGAAATTATACTTGTTGTGGCCAAGCATGTCATAAATTGATCTGCTGTCCATGACATTAAAGGTCTAACTGTACAAGAGAAAGGCAGAGGTTTCTCAAGCCCATTCACATACCTTTTTACCTTGATCTATTGCACTTCTTTCTTTTCCCAGCCATGAACTCCCAAAATATGCAAATCTGCTGATGCACCTTTATGCTACCTTGCAATAATTTCAACCTCATGGTTTTCAGCTCCCTCATTAATTGTTACATGGGAATTATGCATGGGGACAAAAAACAAGAATCAAAGCTACAAGAAGTAGGTTGCCCTTCCAAGGTTCTCTAGTCCAAACCTGTGCAAATCCTGCCCTTCTTTTGTACTAGAAATTGTCTACTGCCTTTGAAGGTGGTGCTGCACTTCCAGGCCTCTAAATAAAAGATAAAGTCAAGCATCACGAACTGTGTTATCTATCACTTACAATAAGAGATAAAGGGCTCTTGTTCAATATGGGTTGTCAATTAATGACATCTTCAATTACATTTTAATCTATTCCTCAAAACTGGCTGGAGATAAATTACTAGACCTTTCTTGGTATTATTATAGACATGTTCTCATTCTAGTATTGCAAAAACTGGACAGAAATCCTTGAACTACCACTTTCTTCATGCTCAAAATTTATCCAGTTGCAGAACTGGGTACCTAAGCAGTTTGAACTCTTTCTACCATGTCATTAAATCTGATAGAAACTCTACACATACTGCAAGTTTGCACTGTCCGAGTCAGAGGACTTCCACAAAGGTATATGCTTTTGATCAACAAAAAGCCCAGACTCTGTAAATGGATTTAAACAAACAGTGAAGTTCAGATCAGAAGGGGAAGAGAAGGTGCCTGAACCTCTGTCTACAAGGACAATGTTCTGACTACTAATACTGTGATATATTTCTTGTGGCATATTTGGCATTGGCCAGAAAATAACTAGAGTTTTCAAGAACTTACATGCCTAAAAACATGTCTGGTTTTTTCAGCTTCACTAGTCGGTGATATTATCTGTCTTTCCCTTGTCTCTGTGATAATGACTGTAGAGGAGAAAACCCTGATTCTCATTCTAAACCAAATTGGGATACTTCACAAGATTGAAAGGTTTAGTTAAATCTCTGGTACCCTAGAAACCTTAGGGAGGGTTCACATATGTCCAGATTCTCCTCTCTCTGGCTTCAGTAGAGCTTCCTTAGCAATGCTGTGCCTCTCTGACAATCACATTTTGCTGAATTAGGTACAATTTCATTTGTAAGCTGTTCCAGGCAAAACCGACTGAGGGCACCAAATTATCATCTACGATGCACCAAGCTTCAAAGTACTTAAACTTGATAGTCCTCAAGGTAAGTGTAAGTGCAGGTGCCCTCTGACTCACCTGTCATTTATAAGACCACTTAAGAAATTTGTCCAGCTCTTACCAATAGTAGGGAATAGAAGTCTTTCCATATTAAATCTCTAACTCTAATACAGGGAAGCAATCATCTCTGTACGTTTTAACTATATCGTTAAGGAGGCCTGTTCATCATGTCAGAAATTCCAGTCTGAAAAGTCACAATATTCAGGCTGTGGTGCGACACAGCCACTAGATTCAGTCTGCTCAGCTGACAAGTATAAGGTGTCTTGTCTTATTGCCAGTGCTTTAAACCTAAATCCTGGAATCTGAGAATCAACCCAGGTTTCTTTTTGCATATCCATTATCACTAATATAGAGTTACCACTTATGATTCATCAACTTTTGACTTGATTGTGCATGAAGCAAATTCTTGTGATTCCATGTCCATAAACTGCATTGGCTCTGCTTGGCTAAAACTGCCTAGCTGAGAAGCGGCCCTGAGCTGCAGCTCCTAAGCTGAACAGCCTGGAGCTTTAGGAAAATGCAAATCCAAACTCTGCGATTTAATTTGTCTCTAATAAACATACTTCATTCAGGATATTATGCCATTCTGACAGCATAACTGAGAAGCAGATTCATTGAGTAAGGAGGTACCTTTTTCAAGTCCCTGTTTTGGTTATGTCCATACTTTTTCAGCCTCAAAGGAACTGATATCAATATAGACCAAGAGGTCTATAAACCCAGCCAGCAACTAAGCACCACACAGCCGGTCGCTCACATCCCTGGTGGGATGGGGGAGAGAATTGGAAGGGTTAAAGTGAGAAAACTCGTGGGTTGAGATAAAGACAGTTTAATAGGTAAAGCAAAAGCTGGGCACACAAGCAAAGCAAAATAAGGAATTCATTCACTCCTTCCCATCAGCAGGCAGGTGTTCAGCCATCTCCAGGAAAGCAGGGCTCCATCACGCATAACAGTTACTTGGGAAGACAAACGCCACAACTCCAAATGTCCCCCCCTTCCTTCTTCTTCCCCCAGCTTTATATGCTGCGCATGACATCATATGGTATGGAATATCGCTTTGGTCAGTTGGGGTCAGCTGTCCTGGCCATGTCCCCTCCCAACTTCTTGTGCACCCCCAGCCTACTCGCTGGTGGGTGGTGTGAGAGGCAGAAAAGGCCTTGACTCTGTGTAAGCACTGCTCAGCAGAAACTAAAACATCTCTGTGTTATCAACAACGTTTTCAGCACAAATCCAAAACATAGCCCCATACCAGCTACTATGAAGAAAATTAACTCTATCCCAGACAAAACCAGCACAATGACGAAGGCTGTGACCTGGACCTCAAAATTGGTATGTAACAAACAAGGGGATTCTTGAAACCCCAGCCACCGAGCAGAGGGTAACCAATCTACTTCAGAGAAATCCTCACGGAGAGCAAAGGAACACAGTCTTCACTAAGGCAGCTAACAAGATATCTGATGCATAGATAGGAGCAGCATTTCTTTTGCACATACTAGTTTTGGTCATCTGGTAAGAGCTGTCTGGAATAGCAGAGCATATTTCATTAGCTAATCTTTCAGACTAGGAGAAGCCTAATATTCATTGAAAATTATTGGGAAGTCATAGCCAAAAATAGTAAGTCATCCTCACTAGTACTTACATGGAGGAAACAGAAATGAGCATGTTCCCCATGCCCCTCCCCGTGGACACAACCATACATTTACACATGCCCAAATTAAAAAAAGAAATGAGATGACTAGACTAGGGAAGGAGAGAGAAGGAACTGCCTTTATTTTTTATGGCATAACTTCACTTTCTTTTCCCAGTTTGATCACTTCAGGGACTCCCTCCACTCCCTTCTCCTTAGCCTTCAACCAGTTATAGAACCTACCCTGCTTCAATGGCCAGTTCTCCAGTGACAAGAGTTCAAGTTCTATTTCCAAGTTTTGGCATGTCAGCACAAGGCCATTTAAGTCAAACTCTACCCTGTTATCTACACTGTTATTGCTCTGCTTGCTCAAGGTGGAAAGCAATATTTACTTCTCTCTTTTTTTCTGACATTCTTCCTGATTTGGTCTAATGGGTTGCTCATCTTTGCTCCTTTGACCTCTTCTGCCTCAGGTCCTCATGGAAGCATGGGAAAAAGGGGTCAACCCAGAAGGAAACTCTACAAATCCCAGTAACTGGGACTTCAGCAACTCGTTCTTTTTTGCAGGAACTGTTGTCACCACTATAGGTGAGGCACTCTCTTTCCTTCTAAATTGGGGTTTCCTCCAGCTGTCCTGTAAAACCCCCAGAAATGTGCAATTGGTGGGCAGAATACACCTGCAAGACAATCTTGACTACTGTGGGTTACGGTTTTCTATTGGTTTCCAATTACACCTGTTATTCTTGTGTACCCAGCCTATTACACCTGCAAAAAAAGCTGAGTGCCTTCTTGGTACATGCAATATCTTTTTGTACACGCACAACACATCGTGAGGTTGCTTTGAAGCACTCAGTTGCACTCACCACAAAATCAGAGACCTATAGAAAATTACAATAAATTTAAGAGTAATATTTTTCATGTTAAATTTTCTGTTAGTAGTAGCAAATGCACAGGGCTCCATCATAAGCTATGGCAATTTCTGGGCAGATTTAATGGCAGAAAATCATAGGTACACAGGTTCCTGAAGCTTAACAAGCCTAGGAACTTCCCATGATGGCCTGCAGCCTGACTATAAAGCCTTTTCATGTAGCTGTTTTCTTCTTTTTTCCCAGGTTATGGCAACCTGTCCCCCAGCACAGTCGCAGGGCAGATCTTCTGTGTGTTTTATGCCTTATTTGGGGTGCCCCTCAACCTGGCCTTCCTTAATCAGTTGGGGAAAGGCCTCAATGCTCATCTGATGACCCTGGAAAGATGGGTGCAAAAGCCAGGCCGTGCCCAGGTACCGTGTCAATCTATCATTTATTTCTACTATTTTAAAACTAATTAAAGTTCTCTTCTCAAGTAGGTATTGCCGCTGCTAGATTGGGTTTCCTTGTGTGTGCCTACATTTTTCTGAACCACAGCACTTACCTGGCCCTCTATATCAGATAATTGATCTACTCTATTTATCTACAATAGCTTTAAAGCAATTTGCTTTTGCTTGAGGGACTCTAGATCTGCCTTTTTAAAACCTGACTCAGCAAAACTATTAAGCAAGCATGGCCTCTGTTTTGGGCAGGGTCCTTAAGCTCTGGTGACCTTAGCAGAATACATTCACATACACACATTGCTGAATCAAGCTCTTATTATCTAGCCTATGCTAGCATCTATCCAGAATCTAGCTCTACACTGTGCAAAGACAACTTATTTTTATTGGCCTGCTAATCTGGCTTAAATTACCTTCCCTGATTGTCAGCAATTTAGCACTTCCTTCCTTTTCTTTTTTTTGAAATGTAAATATATACTCCTTCTCCTTAGTTATAGTTTATTGGTGAGTCATTGAACTAGTCCAGATGTATTGGAATAAGGGAAGCGCTGATAATAGAAAATACATGAAGGTCATTTACAATACAGTTAGTGCATGTTTCTGAGTAAAGGTTCAATGAATTGACCCCTTTAGTTAGAGAAAAGGGAGATTAGGTACGTTAGATATGTTGAAACATTTCGGAGTTCTGGCACAAGGTTTCTTCTTTTTTTCACTTGTAAAATCTCTGAGTCACGGCATTCTTGACCTACACAGGGAAAGCTATAAATGTACTGTCAAATGCAGACTTGGTTTATATGAGCAAGAAGTTCTTTAGCTGCATAACCTATGTCTGTTCCCCAAATACATGCAGCTCTACCACCAGAAGGATTTTCATGCTAGTATAGCTGCATCTTTCATGAGATTTCTAATAGCACCTCGGGGATGTGATTTTTTTTTTCTTTCCACTCCTGAATTAACACCTCATTTTTCGCAGAACTCCTATGGTCAGACAAAGCTTTGGAGCTGTATCTGCTTGTTCACTCTGAAAATCCTCTTCCAGGAAGTTCGTTCATCTCCTTTTAAACATAATTTAGTCATGCTTTGGGAAATTAATTACAATCAATTCTTCTTCATTCCTGACTTACTGTCCCCTACGTTATAGGTTTGTACCAGAAAGTTCTTAAAAGCCAGGGTAAAAAGTAATATTGTGCATTTCAGTACAAAATTTTATGCAAACTTTATTATCTAATTAAACACTATCACACTTCTGGAATTAGCTAAATGAGAACAGATATCAACTATAACCATGTCAATAAGGTAATTCTCAAAATGCTTTGCAAATGAGGTATTATTATACAGCTGGAAAGACATGGTACATAATATAGAAGTGATTCGTCAAAGTCACCCAGGAGGTTCACGCCAAGTTTCTTAAGCTCAGCAGACTATTTTATATGTGAGATAATACAGACAGAGAAAGAAAAACATGATACCTGGACCTTCTACTTTATAAACAGCGGTTTGGCTTTTCATCTAGTCACAATAGTCTCACGCATAGAAAATCATACTCTGGTTTGAATGCCCTTGAGGGCATTTTTAAACAATTGCAATGAGTTTGCATCAGCCCACACACCACTAGTCAAAAGTTCACCAGAGTATGTTCCCTGGAAATGAGTTCCTGATCCTCAGTCCTAAACTCCTAAAATCCCCTGTCATGACCCATCCACTGACCGTTCTGCGTACCTATCTATTGCAGCCACATATGCTGTAACTTATTGCGCAGAAGGCAGACGTTTGTGCTGAGAGACACAGAGCTGCCCTGTGCTGACAGAAAACAGTTCTGCTCGGAATGATTCTAAGTTAAAAATAAAAGCAGGCAAACTGACTTCACTTAGATTTCATCCAAACATATTTTTGGCTGAGCTCTTGCAAGCCACTTTATAAATCTTTGGAAGCAGTCATGGTGAAGAGAACCCTAATTTGTTCTTGCCAATCTTTGTACCATGAGTTATGCAATACTTGGTGATTTTCCTCAAAGACAGGAGCCAATTGATTATGAGAGCATCTCCACTTGAATTGAAATTGTAAAGTGAGTATTTAATTCCTATGGTTGCCATCGTAAGTTTGAAAATATGACTTGAGCATACTTAAAGCTTTAAAAAAATCCTACTTTTTTCCTAATTTTGAGATTTTTTGGATTCATTATTAGATACAATATCTATGTGCAGGGTAAACAGTGAGGTCAGCCTGCAGTGCATGGAAGCATTGGTTTATTCTTCGTTTTTTGGACATTGCTCCCAGCTGGAGCAGGTTTGTGATTCAAGCACAAAACAGACCCAGCAATTTCCACTAGACTAGTGCTGTTTAGCTGCCATCTTTCTTTTATCTTTCAGGTGGTTCAAACACTGGCAGTGGCTATCTTCCTGACCACTGGGACCTTACTTTTTCTAGTGTTCCCACCATTGGTCTTCAGTTACGTAGAAGGCTGGAGCTATGGAGAAGGCTTTTACTTCACCTTCATCACCCTGAGCACCATTGGATTTGGGGACTATGTAGTAGGTAATAAAGAAGGTGAACTGGATTGGGCTTTGTTGAAATTAGTTACTCTAGTATAAAGCTAAATACAGAGAGCATAGATATCCATTCCACTATAAAACTGGTACAAGAGCCAGCTGAGTCAGACTGGTAATAATGAGCTAATGTATTATATGACATGGGCATTTTTCTCTTGGGCCGCTAAGCTGAGAGTCACCAAACTCATTTCACATATGCCACTGAATACCCATTCAAGACTGACTATGTCCAAGCTGGTACGAATATGATCTATGAGTGACAGGTGGAATCTAAATGAAATATCTTTGTCAGTATTAAGCCTTTGAACCACCTTCTCCTAATAGTGATTTGTTTCAACAAGTGCCCACCATTCCCAATAAGAAATCATGTCAAATATGAAATGATCAGTACTGACAATGGGGACAATATTACTGACAGCCCCAGGATGCCTGTGAAAGAAAAAAAAACCCAGTGAGATTACATAGTCTCTAGAGATCTAGGCTGAGACATAGCAGTAAGGCACATGAGGGGTTATTTTTCCACCCATTTATTTGAACAAATGCTCTTAACAGATTATGTATAGTGTTTATTTATTTATTTATTAAAAACACTAGGGTCTGTTACTTCACAAGTAGTAGCTCTCCTCCACTAGAGGTTGTAACTATGTCCCAAAAGGAGATAAAACCCCATCCCCTGCTGAATCTGGGCACTGTGGAGTTTCATGATGATCTGGATGACAGAGACTAAATAGGTGGCTGCGGTGCTGTCCCATGCCTGTATCAGCTGCACCAATTGTCCATGCTGTGGAAATATCAAACTGGGCATTAAGATTCCCATACGCACTTACTTAAAATGGCTGCATTTCCCATAGAATATTCTCCAGGTGATTTTGAATCCTGGTTACTGAGATATATCACCCTACAAAAAGCAATCACTATATCACTGAGGGTAGTAAACTATATCTTTCTAAATCATCTGAGATCCCCTGTGTGTCTCTTGAGTAAAATATGGCTAATACATATTCAACATTGGGTTTCCAAGATATTTTTTTTTTGGTCGGTGGCTAGGAACACCCAATTTTGTGCATCCCTGATTAACACTAGATATGGCCATTTTTATTATATAGCCTCGGCTTCAGAGATTTGATGCCAACTGTGCTAAGCTTAACCTGAGAGTTAGAACACAAAAATAAAAAAGAAATAAAAAAAGAATGCTCATAGACCACACAAACTTGTTAAACATACACTTTTGCAGGGGGTGGAGAGGGTGTCTGAGTATGTATGTTGTCTGGCAGACCGAAGCTGTCAAGATTAATATGCAAAGTTTCCTGGATTTTTCAGGCACAAACCCCAACAAGCACTATATCCCAGTGTACAGGAGCCTAACTGCAATTTGGATTGTTTTTGGCTTGGCCTGGCTGGCTCTGGTCTTCAACGTGGGAGCTGACTTGATGGAAAAATTCCTTCAGCTAAAGTGGCACAAGCCTGACTTAAGCTTGGCAGAAGGAGCCGCCACCAAATTGGAAGATGAACCTGAGCAGCCTAGAATCCACATCCCCAGCTGAGCAAGGTACACAGAAAGCAATCTTGAAAGCACATCTTTCACCTATATCTCACACTAAGCAAGCCCTGTGGATAAAGGACTAAACCATAGGTTGTGGACTGTTTCCTAAGGAGGAAATGTTTCAGATGCACTGAAATTTCCACACACTGTGTGGCATCAGCCAATTAAAACCTCCAAAGAAGTAGCACGCGTGGTAAAACAACTGTCCCATGATTCATTTTACACTTCTCACTCAACAAAGGCAACTTCCCCTGAAGTAATCAATTATTATCCTTTCTCTTTCTCTAGTGGATTTCAGTTCTTATGGTCACTCGTTTTCAAAAAATCCAGAGTGACTGCCTCCCAACTCCAATGAGAAGTCATGTCACCAAGAATCTCAAGTGGAAAAAGTCAGGTACAGAAATCTTTCTTCATTTCCAATCAGAAAACAAACAAAAACACAGAGGAATATCAACAGTAACGACCACCTGCTTAATGACATCCATCCAATTAAGATTAATTTGATGTTGTCTGAAATCAGCAGCTTTCATATAAAATGATAACATTTCTTTAGTTCCTGGGCTAAAAGGCTTCTCTCTTAAACTGTGCAGAAATTATGTGTCTATCCAGCACCGCCTGGACTGTTACAATTCATTTCAGAGTGAACTGACAGCTCAAAGCAGGTCCTTATCTTTATCGCAGTTCATTTCACAGCCACTTGAAAACAGCAATTTAAACTAAATCTAAATGCAAACAGACTCCCTTATTTCCAGCCAGATCACAAGTATTATTAAAGTCTGGCATTTGCTTTGGTCCAGTTTATTGAAAAACCATCATGCACCATACAGAGCTGATGCTGTCCATTTACCTCTAAACAAGGCTGATGATAGGCTTTTTCGTTAAATCTGATCCTCAGTCATGTGCATAGTGTCACCCATGAGAAACAGGGAGTTTGATTTTATCACAGTTACTGTAAGTTAAAAGTAGCACCAGCCATCTCCAAAGAAGCAGAAAAGCCAAAGAAGGACCTATAAGCACCTTATAACAGGCTAGTCACTGAGATATAAAACTGTAGTCATGTTCTGTATTAAACTATAGAAACTTGATAAAACAATTATCCATTCATTGAGTACCATACTAGATTGTTTATAACCATCACTAACACATTCCATGGGTATGCTTGTAATTATGTACATACTGCTATTTATTCAGTATGTTTATAACTCATACTAACCATCAATTAATCCTTTTAAACTCATTTATAAGTGGAACTTTAATGTAACCTGTGAGTGAAATATGACTGGACACTTTTGGGGAAGTGTCCATAAACCATGTAGAGACATTGTCGTGGTTTAAGCCCAGCCGGACTAATCACCACACAGCTGCTCACTCACTCCCCCCAGGTGGGGTGGGGGAGAGAACCAGAAGAGTAAAAGTGAGAAAACTCGTGGGCTGAGATAAAAACAGTTTAATAAGTAGAGCAAGAAACACCGCGCGGAGAAGCAAAGCAAAAGAAGGAATTCATTCACCACTTCCCATGGGCAGGCAGGTGTTCAGCTATCTGCAGGGAAGCAGGGCTCTATCACGTGTAGCGGTTGCTCGGGAAGACAAACGCCATTACTCCAAATGTCCCCCCCTTCCTTCTTCCTCCCCCGGCTTTATATGCTGAGCATGATGTCATATGGTATGGAATATCCCTTTGGTCAGTTGGGGTCAGCTGTCCCGGCTGTGTCCCCTCCCAACTTCCCGTGCACCCCCAGCCCACTCACTGGTGGGGTGGGGTGAGGAGCAGAAAAGGCCTTGGTGCTGTGTGAGCACTGCTCAGCAGTAACTAAAACATTCCTGCTTTATCAACATTGTTTCCAGCCCAAATCCAAAACACAGCCCCATACAATCCAAAACACAGCCCCATACTAGCTGCTATGAAGAAAGTTAACCCCATCCCAGCCAAAACCAGCACAGACGTGTAGGTCACAAACCTCTTCCTGCATACTTTCGGTGCTAGATTTTTACTTTTGAGGAGGGTCACAACAGGTGCTTGCTCTTACATCTGACTTGGTGCTTGTTTTCTTTGCTAGTTGCTGACTCCTGCATAGTGCAATGTGGCTGCTCAAATCTGAAATGCTGGCATATAAGAATGCCAGGTATGGTTTATTCAACTCATTTCAAAACTGAGTTTTCAGACGCTTATCCCACCTAAGGTTTCCCTCATGTCTTACCACTACCCACCTCACAGATTTTATCTCCTCAGTTTTTGCACTGATCTTCCTCTACGCCCTCAGCTGTTCCGTTAAATTTGTGCAACAGCTTTCTTTGTAGACTCTTTCACTGAGAGCAGCCAACTCTCTCCTGTCTGGCTTTTTGTATCTTTGCAAATCTCACAGGAAACTTTCTCTCTCAGTATTCTCTATTCTTCAGACATGTTTGCATATGCACTTGTTAACATCATCACCATCGCTGTACTCTGTACCTGCCTTGTGCCAACACCACAAGACATTTTAGGCCTGTTTTTGTGAATGACAAAACTAAAGTTCTACTGACTTTTAGATCTGACCTGTTCCCTTCACCTTGCCTTTTTCTATGTCTTCCTTACTTTATCTAGCCACAGCCAGCCACAAAACATGCAGTAGTCTAAAGGCGATCCCATGCAGTGTTTTACACCATGCTGCATGCCATAAAAAAATATAATGAGGTTTATCAGGGATAGAAAGCATGCATGCACCACTTACTGGCAAGGTGTTTGTTAAAATCATTCTTACTTGACATCTGACAGCAGGGAGTTTGGACTGCTTTTACTGTAGTCCAGAAAATTACTCCTGTACCTGATACTGATTTTGCAAAGTAGCAGCATAGTGAGACTATCTTCTGCATTTTTTGCTACTGCTGCTTTTAGTAAGGCTGAGAGTAGCTGCAGCAGTTCTCAAGCTGCCTGGCAGAAGACTCAAAAAGGTACCTTAAATCAAGCATATGGCCATGTTGGAACAGAAAAGAGAAAGATACTGATGACCTCTCCTGTTTTACCCGAGTGATAGAAATTTCTTGCTCACTTTGTCAATTTTTCAAGATCCTGAAAAGATCCTAAAGGTCATGCACATCTGTAATCAAAGTTACTCTGAGATACATACTGGGAGCACTGGCCCAGTTCTTGAGCGTGGATGGATCGAGTGCTTTCTAATATCCTTCCTCTAACAAAAAGGTAGTCAACAAATACCAACTGACCAGCCAAGAAGAATAACATGGAAGAACTGCGCAATCACAAGGGCTGACTAGGAGTCAGAGGAGGGCACAAAAGGCACTCTTCTGCTCTTTTAATAACCCATTTTACCAGTGGTGCAATCCTGCACAGAATGGAGATCACACAACCTCGTACAAGATGCTCAGCTCAGATGCATGGAAAACAGCACTTCTGAAGCCTCTGACTGTAGCTCTGCAGCCTGTGGCAGAAGCAATGGCCCAGGCAGTGTTCATCTGTGATGTGGAAAAGTAGCACATTGTCCTGAGCAGCTACCACTTTCAGTCCAGTGCAGGACAAGAAGCAAATGTCCTTCCAGGCTTACACTTACCCTTTAAGCCTACTCAGCAAGCCCTTCCTCATCCTCAGATATATTGGTACCTTCCAGACAACACCAAAATATCATCTGCAAATATTTGAGCCATTCTTTCTGGAGATGTAAATAGAAGGCTGACACATAAGTGACATTTCTGAGAATACTCAAAAAAATCAGCCATTACAATATTATATGATTCTGTGAAGATTTGTTGTGAATCTTGATCTCTTCTCTTCCTCCCCAAATTCCTTCTAGCAAGCACATGCTTGATGTCCTGGTTTTCACAGTCTTGCTTGTAGTTACAAACCCCGAGTCTCACCTGTAATTTGTTTTATATAATATATCTTTCGTATAAACATTAAATGCTATATGTTTAGTCCGTAATGTTTCAGCATGGTTATACTTATTGTGCTTTGTATAAACTATCTGATTTTAATGCAGTTAAAATGTCAAAATGTAGCTCAGACGTGTCTATTTCCTGATCTTAAATGAAAGAGGAAACTTGAGTATATATACTTTTTAGTGTCTTTGCATCTTTTCTTTCTCATATATATTGTTATAGAAGGCTTTTTGCTTTTCCATTTTAAACATAATTCAGTAATGAATACATTGAAAAAGCAGAGTTAAGACTGAGCAATAAGCAGCATAACTTTTTTTTTTTAAGACTGTGTTCAGGATGAAATCTTTAAACTGGAATTGGTCTATCCTTTGCATATTAAGTTTTGCATCTCGCCAGTAAAACCATGAGTTTATGCTAGACAGTTCAAACCACCTCCCAGAAAAACATAAATTAGCACATTACCAGAACTGTTCCAGTGGTGCAATACCTGTTTGAAGGCTGCCTAATGTGTAATAGTACGAACACTCTCCTGGCAAAAAAAAATCACACGGCAGTGTGAGAAGACATTACCATCTGACAGTGTATAAAGGCATCCTATTCAGAAATTTAGTGGGTTTATTCCCCTTTATCTCATATTCTGCAACAAAATAGGTGAATTACAAACTTTTTATAGACCCAAAGTGATTTGGTTGTTTTCTCCACTGGTGAGAGAACAGAGAGGAACATTCGATGTAGTCCTGTACAAGAAAATAATTAAATAAACAGGTCTCGAGAACGACCTGTACGAAGAAGGTACTCCCATCTTTCGTAGGAAAACCACAAACAATAAAGAGACTCACACACTTGCTCCCTTTACAATTGTTTATTTCGAAGAGTCCTTATCAGAAACACCTGTTTACTGCCTTTTAAATTAGCTTAGCAGCTGAGCAAAGGAGGAAACTAGATTTATGCAAGCTGCTGGTGTAGTGATCTGTAACTGGTAGCAGCTGGTTCAATAAGCAATTCGGCTTGCTGGGAAGGGGTTGGGGAGTATCCCTCCAAGGGACGAACGTGACTTGGTGCTCATTCTGGCACAGACACGCGCGGCACAGAGAAGGGAGCCCTAGGGCAGTTTTGCTCTCCGGAGAAGACAGGTAGGAGACGGAGGGCGAGAGCAGCGGGGCGGGCTGCCGCAGGGGAAGCGGCAGAAGCAGCGGCCCGGCCCGGCCCAGCCCGCCTCTGGGCTTCCCTCCGCGCCGCGGAGGGTAGGAAGGGGCAGGTTGGGGGCAGGCCTGGGGGAGGTGCTGGGGGCCGGCCGGGCGCCCTGCCCTGCGCCCTGCCCCGCGCACCCTCCTCCCGCGGGCGGCCCCGCTGCCGCCCCCGGCGCAGCAGCTTCTTCAGCCCCGGGGGCGGCAGCGGGAGCGATGGTGGCGGCGCGGCGGCCGCAGCAGCGGCGGCGGCGGCACTGGGGGGTACCGGTGCTGCTGGTGGTTTACCTGGGCTATGTGGGGCTGGGCGCTGGCGTGCTGCAGGCGCTGGAGCGGCCGGCCGAGGTGCAGGCGGCCCAGCATCTCCTCCAGCAGCACTGGGAGCTGCTCGCCAACCACACCTGCCTGCGGGGGCCCGCCCTGCAGCGGCTCATCGAGGTGAGCCCGGGGGTCCGCCCGCCCCTCCGCCGGCACGGCTGCGAGCTGCCGGGGCAGGTGCTGCCTTCGTCCCGGGGTGGCGGGGGGCCGGTGACAGCAACAATCTGGCCTCCTGCCTGCCAGTAATCTTCTTGAGAAGACAATCCAAAACTCTTCTCCTATCTCTATCTAGGCGCACACGTAACCCTGCCCCGAAGAAGCTGCCCGCAGCGTGGGAAAAGCTTTCCGCCCCGCGGGCAGCTTCCTCAGGGCAGGAGCGTGTAGTGCCGCGTCCTTCTGTGCCTCCGGGCGAGCGGGGCTTTCCCGAGCTTATCACTGGCCATTTCGGGCCGTGTTTTCTTTCTGCTGATAAAGAGTTTCTCTTGTTCGCCCCTGTCCTCGCCCAAGTTGTGGCGTTCGCGGGTTTTTAAGCGGCGCGTCCTGACGGGAGACTGTGGCAGAGCTTCCCATTACCTGGGGTTAACTGCAGGTGGGTTTGGTTTGCTGTTGAACGTACAAAGAATGAGTTATAGTCTGTGACATCTTACAAGTGGTAAATTCTAATGGAAAGGCTTTGTTGTGGTAAGTTTTAATTTGGTTTTTATATCGGTGTCAAACTCTTTCAGTTGCTTGTTATTTGAAGGGAAATGGAAAAATCCTGGCAGCACAACTTAAGATACCCTTAAAAATGCTTCTGACAATATTTGCAGGATGGTTGCAAAATGTAAGCAGGACCAAATGCAGTCTCATTAAAGTACAAGCGGCTGCATTTTATGATACAGATAGGAGCAAAATGAGATAAATGGGTTCTCTCCTCGCTCAATTTTTCTTTTGAAAAAGAAAACCCTACAATATTGAAGTGACTTGGATATTTACCCAAACTATTCTAGTTTGGTAGGTGCTGGTGGCTGAATACTTACTGCCTGCTTTGGTCTGTCTGCCTCAAATAGATGTTGCCAAACTAACTTGTTTTCGTGTAAAAACAGTGTTTGGTCGTAGCTGGCCGCTGTATCTCAAAGGACCTAAAAGAGAGTTGGATAAGTGTTTCCAATTTTTTTCCAGCAGAGAGAAAGACACAAAACCCATCAAATAATCCTGTTAGGAGTTTCAGCAGGGTTCTGGCAGACAAAATTATGCTGATAACCTATGTCAGGCTCTCATCCCTTGACTTTCTAGAGGGTAAATTCTCTGGGGCAGTCAGTAGTACAGTGAGGATATGATATAAATTTGGGCTCTTGAAAGTTACTGTTGTATCTGCTCTTATTTATATATTGTGTGCTGTGTACTGAGCTAGCTGTGGAATACAAATAGTCTGAGAGAAGTGAGAAATACATCAGAGAAGACCAGTCTGGCACCTCGTAAAGGCAGCTCTAAGCTGAGCTGCGTTCAGCAGCAGTCTATTGAACAGTGAGCGCTAGGCATGGCTCTTGCCCTGGGGTTGGAAGGGTTTCACTCGATGAATGACAGTAACGAGGCGATAGTAGTGGAGGGAAGCTGATAATCACAACTGAGTAGGTAGAAGCGTCTTTCCAATGTCGTTCTGATAGTTTGTTTTACTGTAGGGTGACATCTACTAATTCTTGATACTGTCTGGTAGTTAAGGGAATAGGTCAGCCATCCAAATAGCTTTAGACCAGATGCTGTTATAATACGCTGTGTGAGTACTTAATTGTGACCTGAGCAAGCCCTAGATGAAGCTACAATGAAGTTTCATTTCATTTTACAAAGTGTCTGTGCATGCCTTCATGCTTTGAGAAACCATAGTCTGAGTTTGAATGGCTTTGTATGCTACTTTTAATAACTTTCACAGTGAGAAATTAAATGGATAATCCACAGGACTGCTTCTTTCCTACACTCTTTTCTAATTTCCTGTGTGGCAATTGCTCGGTTACTTTAAGTGTGCTCAAAAAATGAGATGTTTTTCTATGCAGTAAATTGTTCTTGCAGTAAATTGCACACAGTTTATCAGGCAGTGTCATTGCTGGTCCTCTTCAGATAACAAACTTGTATTCTAGATACACAGCTGATTATTTGCTAATTAAGAAAGACATATAAAAAGTGCTTGTGAAAACATAAAGCAGTGTGTGAATTTTAATTGCTCTGACATTACTGTCGATTCCTCATTGTTTTCTTACAGCTTTTTCATCCTAGATAATTCTAAACTCTGTTTATTTTAAGTGTATAGGGACCAATATGGAATAAAATCCCAGTTTGCTAAGCAATGTACAAACATCACTTTACAACCTGTTTATTGCTTAGTTCCTAGTTACCAACCGGGAGTGGAAATCCACTGTTCAGCCCTTGCACAGATGGAGAGCAACAGAGAGCTTCTGCTTTGAGGAGCTAGCAGGAGAGCAAGGCGTGAGGATGGGCAGGAGGAAAGGCAAAGAGACCATGCTGCGGTAGCTAGGCCAGTGAATTCTTGTTCGGTGATTTCTATGGTTCAGATCCTTTCCAGGGAATAAGTAATTTTCTAGTTGACAAAAGACAGAAGGAGATAGAAATAGCAGACCAACAACAAACTGAACAGCAGAAGAGAAAGTGTTAGAAAGTGTGTGACATCTGTAGTGGTGGGTTCCTTCTTTCCACAGCTGTTTTTCTTGCCTGGAGGGACTGGCTGGCTCTTCCCCTGCGGGATGCTGAACAGTTCCACGTTTCCTAAATACTTGAGGGTAGCATGTGCAAATACTTTATGGATAAGCAAACAAAAAATGCATGCACATGTATTATACATGCATGTATATGGGGAAGACTAATTTGCATTTTTCTTGGCTTTTGTTACTCATGCTTAGAACGAGGACAACAGAAGGACTCTGGCCACGTGTCCCTCTACTGTGCATCCAGTAACATCTACTTGAGGAAGACATAAATTTGGTTTTGTTGACCCATCTAACTGTAGGTTATTTTTCTGACATTGTATACAGTGTGTGATGTGAACGCTTGTTCACTAGGAACAAGACTGAGAGCAAACAGTTCCTCAGGAGCCATTAGGCAACATACGAAGAGGGCAATATCTGGCTTTTTATTATAAATATGGTGGTGGTCTTCACATGCCAAAATTACTTGCTGTGAGGTCACATCAAAGAAAGGTCTCAATAATAATAATACTTGCAGGAGACGAAACAGATGCAGTAAGGCAGGTTTCAGATGTTATACCCTCAGTACAGTGAAGAACAGTAGCTGGACTTGGTTGGGGAAAAAAGTACCTAAGAATTTCTGTCTGGGCAAAAATAATGTTGGTTCTGGATTTGAAGAGCATCAAGGGAGTGAGGCTGCACACAAAGAGGGCACTTTCTGTACTGGCATATCTCTTAGAGCTGAGACCCTCTCTGACCTTTTGGGGGTGTGGGGCACCTAGACATACTCGCCTGTGTGATGCACTTCTAGTGCGTAAGTCTCTCAGTTCTACTGCCTAGGTGAGCTCTCCTCCAAACTCACTCCTTTTCCTGCATCATTTTCAGTGGTTACAGGCACCAGTGTAGCTGTAGCTGCTGTACTTTTCTGTGTCTCTTTAGTCAGATGATTGGCTGTATGGCCAGGCTCGGAACAGTGCATTTTCTGTGTTAGGCTGTTACCATGATATCCTTTTCATGCTACCATTCCTTTTTTGCCATAATCTTTTTTGTTATATATGTATTTCCCTAATACAGCTGTTTTCTGTATTTATTACATTGTTCTATCCACTTTCTATCATTGTAGGTGCATAATGCTATGTAAATCCAGTTACTTACATAAACTGGGAAGGAGAAAATGAAAACTGAGCTAAATGAAATATTTTTTTGCCTAGCAAGATTTAAGGTGTAGTGAAAATGACCTAATTCTAAAGGGCAGACCACAAACTAAAAGCCTGCAAGTGGATCTAGATACTCTTATCTCCAGAGTCAACAGCTAGAGCTATATGGAGAGTTCTAGTTCATGTTTATAAGAGCAATGAGATCCCAGGTGACTGAAAGATCCTCATCAATACCTTGGCTTGCACTGACATTGAACCAGCAGAGATTTGTACCAGCTGTCAGGAAACACAACCCTGAAAATACAGTTTGCTAAAACCATCTTCTCCACAGATGATGCAGCAGTGAGGTCAGTGTCAGAGGAGATCGCCTGTTGGTGATAAGGTACTTTAAGGAACAGCATTGGCTCTTGGTATTACGGGGCAGTGACAGCTGTATAGAACCCACTTTAGTCAAATATTCATTGGCTTGTCACAGATGAAATAGGGTTGATACCCTGTAATTGTTCTTAACAATTTCCTTCTTATCAAAATATACTACTACTTTGGTTAAGTTATAACCAGTTCATTCTTCTCCAGACCTATTAATTATAAAGAACTGTGGGTACATTACCAAGAGTGTGCATTCTATGCTTATAATATCCTATTATACTAGGCCTTTGATGGAAGTTGTTAAAGAGAAATATTCTATAAGGCAGTAGGCATATAGTATTCTGTAAGGCAATAGGCTAGCACTATATTGTTGGACTTCTTGGAAGGGGAGGAGAAGACCTACTGATGAACTGTTGTTTCTGGTTAGTTGACTTGCTCCTAGGTCTTCTGGTCAATGATGTAGCATCTATACATGTGTTTAAAAAAAGAAGGGGGGGGAAGCATAGGAACCTATTATAGTTATATACCTCTGCCTAAAGAGATATGTTCTTTGATATTATCAAATTCTCAGTTACAGCTGGTCAGGCTTAGCAGGAAGTAACAAGTAAGGAAGTGTAGCAAGCTGGAATTAACTGATAACTGCCTCAATAACCTGTCCAACCAGGATGGTTTGAGACACACTACTAGCAGTGGGTATCTAAAGACTTGGGGGGGGGGTGCTTCTAAAAAGAGAAATTGTAGTTCTTGACAGTTGTTTGAAGATGTGGGTTACTCTTACAGGTACTTGTTCATCATACTCTATCCTTTTCAAATGCAACTAAAAAAAATAACTAATAGAGAAATAATCTTTCAATTTTACAAGGATGATGCAATGCAGCCTGCTGTGCTCTGTTCTGTAGATTATACAAGCAGTTCCTTTCAACAGATCCTACTTATTTCTGTTGCAGCCCAGCTCACAAGCTACTTTTATAATTGGGATTTGGGAAATGACTGGAATTCAGCAATGTTTTGTCCCCTGAATTGTGCCACAGATTCTTCCTTGATATAAAAGCTTATTTTTTGAAAAAGTACTAGTGGCTTAGAGTAGCATTGGTTGCAGTATTACCGTACTTGACTACATCTCTTGCTCCTTTTCTGTTGGGAAAGTAAGTCTAGATGAATTCTAGAAACCATAGTGCAGGCCCAGCTGCAAAGTAAAAGTGGTTTTGCTGATAGGGTTCACTTAGTTTAGAGGAACTAATAACAATTATATTAGTAAACATGGTTGGGGGAGATGGGGAGGCAGTTATTTGATCAGGTCTCAGGTTATTCCAGTGACATGAAGTTAAAACAGCTGGATTCCATTGAATTCATAATGTACCTTGTGCCTGCTCTTCTTTTGATCAGAATTCAGATTAAGTTTCCACTCCAGGCAAGGACAGGGGATCAGAGCTCATGGCTGGGAAAGGTGTGATTCATAATCTATTTTTTTAATTATTTTGAAGTTAATTGACCTTCATCCTCACAATCTGAGCCCAAGGTTACTGTTAATTGTTTTCGTCTGATTTACACCTGGTATTCTGTGAGACTTAAATGAATGTTTATATACCAACATTGCACAGAATTTCCAGAGCACAAAGTTTGAGTTTATATTTTCTCATTAATCTAAATGGTAGTTTGGTGCCTTGAGAACGCCTCCTTGATAGATTACAAAGGTGAGGAGATGAACTGTCTGAAATGAGGCAATTTTCAGGAGGGCACGTGCTCTCTGGAAAAGTTGGTTTTTGTATATGAACATGTAAACTTCAGCTAAACTTGGGAATGAAATTTCTTACCCCAGTCCATTTGCATGCTTTTTTGCCTTCCTTAAGAACTGCTTTCAAGTACAATTAGGAAATACTGCTTTTGCCTGCAAAAGTATCTCAAGATTACTATGAACTCTGGCCAAAATGGCATAGTTCAGAAGCATAGGGCAATGGCACTGATTGGAGCTGTAGTTTATAAAAGGGTCATTTGTATGACTCCTTCCATGATGCTTTCCTCCAGAAAAAGTGGTTTGTCTCTCTCTTTTTTTTCTTTTTTCCAGAAACAAGACATTTTGAGCTTGAGAGTCAGGAATTCTTACGGAGATCCTTGGTAGGGTCATAATTTTCTAGGGCGTCACTTTATATCTTGTTGGGGGGGGGGGAAGAGAGAGTAGAATCGGCCTGATTAATCATTTATATAAAGGTTTTTTGTTGTATTTTTGTTTACATATACACATGCGATCATTCCTTATTGCTGATCTTAAATGCCTTTTTGAAAGCTGTATCCTAGTCACATGCATTTGTGACTCCGCACAGAGGTGAAAGACGAAATTTTTAGTTGGTGTTAAGGAGGTCAGAGTAAATAATGTTTCTTGCTTTTGCAGCACTTGATGATCAGAAGCTGTGCTGCAGCCACAAGCTGGTGTTGGAGGGGCCCACATGGCAAGAGGGTTTTAGAAGAGAGGAAATATGTAAGCTGAGAAAGCTGGCAGTTGCCCAGAACTGGTAACACAGCACACATGGTAAATGAGAAAGTCTTATGGGTATGGCTGAAGGATAGAGCAGGTCCACAGCAAACGGAAAAGAATAAACCTATATTTTGCAGGGAAGAAAAAGATGTAAGTCTCAAATGTCAGAGGGAACTGAACTCTGTAGGCTTGGTCTGCATTAAGCTTTTGGATACTTAAGTGCATGTCCTGGTAGAACTAGCAAGCTCACTTCTCTTTTTTTGTTGTGTTTGTTTTGTTTTTTTAAACTAGACAATATGAACAAAAGAGTTCTTTTGAGAGTATAATACAACCATGTGGTTTAATTTTTGCTAGTATGACTGTAACTACATTGGGTCTGTTGGCGCAAAGCTGTGTAGATTGGGACTTTTCCAGGATAGATGAGGCACTCATTAACAGTCATTTGTGGAAGTACAGCCCCAGAGCTGTGAAGGGCTAAAAGGTAGTCAGGCTGAAACAGTGATTTTTTTTTTAATTTTTTAACTCCAGTAAGGAAACTGGGACAATGTTGTGTTTGGATGCTCCTGCAGGAAGAACCAGCAATGATCATTCTAATTGATAGTAGAAGAGAAGGAAAGAAGGGGTATTGCTGTCCTAAAATAGTGTTGTTAAGTCAGAGATACATTAGATAAGGGAGTCAGCAGAAATCCACAGCTTCCTCATGGAGTTACCAGTGAGCTTGAATTAAAGGAGGGAATTCCCTGCAGAAGGATGCAGACTTTGATTTGTACTGGGATATGTTGATCTGACACAAAGTGTGCATTTGCAAGTATTAGCTTATGATGTTCCTAACTGAAACTTCAGAGTTTATGGTTGAGCAAAACAGAGCTGGAGGCCCTGTTTAGGTATTCTGAGGCATGTTTTATCACAAGGGTAACAGGACAGACACCTACATTTAAATAGACCACTTGAAAAAGAAGTCATGCTGGTTTTTAATCACCAGCTATGGCAACATTTGACCATGCAAGTAGGCTTTGCATGGTGCTACCAAGAAACAGAACAGCCTAATCAATGAGAAAATGTGGCAGTCTACAAATAAAGTTTCATTGACTCATGAAGGCCTAAGAATCTAAAATACACTAATTTATATAAATCCTATAGCAGTTACAATAGTTTCCATAGAAACTTTTATCTGCAGTTTAAAATGATATAAGCATTGTCAGCTAGAGATGTAGTAGTTGCTATGAACTGTAAATTATTACCATTTTAGAGGAGGGAAAATAAGTGCAGAGAAGTTGTTACCGAAACTCGTAACCAAGAAAACTCTCCAAACCAAATGATAGTTTAGAAAGCCGACGTTGGTTTATTGCAGCGCTGGGTGCATGGGGGATTTTTCCTCCTAGCATGCACACCCAATTGAAATCATGACAAGTATTTAAACAGTTAACAAAGTTAGTTACACTTACTGCTCCCACCCCTCGATGAACTATTGGTTAGTATCTTTCTTACTTCATCTTAAAGATACAGTTCTCTTTTAATTCACTACGCATGCCCAGAGAGTAGGGGGCTTATTTGGGTTGGGGGCTTTTCTAGCTGGGAGGTGTGGTTTTTAACATTATAATGAGGTAGGTCAGCCTTAGGACACCCTTTTGGGGCATTTCACTGACTTTGCTGTTTGGTATGTAGACAATACCAAGTCTCAAGGTTGTATATCAGTCATTGTCAGGAGACCCAGAAGCTCCTCCAAGGTGCTATATCTCATTATACAGTTTATCTCAAGGTAAACAACATCAACATAACCCAATACAGCCAGTCACCACAGCCAGCCCATTTCCAGGAAAACTAATGCATATTTCAGTTTGTGATGCAGTATCTTCTTAACGTCTCTGTACAAAGTTTGCACAAAAGGAGTCTGTTCTTTGTATGCTAAATAAATTGTTTAAGTCTTTGGTATCAAAGTGAAATTACTTTTCTATGCTGTGTAGCTTGTCTGTCAGTAGAAACCACAGCAGAACTGAGTTATGTTTCTTTCTGATTATTTTAACCACCCACCTGTTTCCGTACTATTCTTTGAGTTGCACACATGACCTTCCAGGTTCCCAAAACATGAAGCCTAAGCTCCCCAATTTCAATATTTGTTGTGTTTGAGCCGTTGGCAGTGTTGACTGGGGTCTTCAACAGCAGGTATCTGCCTGATTTAACACTGGATTTGAGATGCTACTTCTACTAGGTGCCTTTTAATGCATTAGCTTTTGGAGTAGACACTGTATAAATGACTAGCCTAATTAAGAGAAAAAGGAAAACCCCTAGGATTTCACATTGAAAGCAGGCTAAGGGAACCAAGCAGATGTGACCCAACATGTATGATTCAGTTCCTCTTCAGTAAATCTTAAAGTATATTTTAGCCTGTGTGTTCAAGTTTTTTGAAAATCAGCAGCAGAGACATATCAGTGCTTCTTCAATGGGAAAAGCAGGGAGAATTCAGCTGTTCTATTAGTGTTTATTAGCTGGGTTTTTCCTGTGTTCTGTCAAAAATTATAAACCACTTCTGCTTTTGGCTAGTGCTCTTTTTCATAGAAAAATTAGAAGTCTAGAACATATTAAATTAGGGCAAGTATACACTGATATTTTGCTGAATGCTCTCTCAGCCTTCAGGAGTTTGCAATCCAATGATTTCCTGTGCCAGAAATAATTTGTGTATTAATAGCTATCTATGGATTTCTTTCATGAATCCACCTCTGTGGGCATATCTGTAGTAAGGCAAGCTCCCCTGATTCTTCTGAGAACAGTAGAACTAAGCTTTAATTTTCTATTATCATTGTTGCTGTGTCAAAGGTTGATTCTAGATATTATAATAAACTTAAAAAACAAAACAAAAGCCAGTACCCTTACATCCACCCTCTACAATTCCTCCAGTTTAAGGGTAGCATCAGTGATAAGCTAAAGCAACAGGCCTATTGTAAAACTAGCTATTTTGTATAAACTTGCATGCTTTGATAATCTTTAAAACCCTTGAGGAGGAACAGAAAGCTGATAAAGAGGAATTTCTTGCTCTAGAAGGTTATGAAGCTTCAAAGTTGCCATACAAGTGTAAAGTCAGCAGAAATCGGCAGTAACTGGGGGAAGGGTAAAGACAGTAGCAGATCATGACCACCAACTCAATTGAAGACTGAGTTGCCTTACCTACACACCTTCCACCTTCAAGGGTCATGTGTGCTAATTTAAATGTAACTAGCCAATAACAAATGTAGTGTTAATCACTAACCAATAAGTATAAACTTGGGTGTGTTTCTACTAACCATGTAAAGGGATAAATATGTTGTAGTTTTTGTATAGAGCACAGCTAGCTTTGTGAAATACCGCCTAGCTCCTGGCTTTGTGCAAATCTGTAATAAAGAAATAGCTTGACCCTGTGTGGATTGGCTTGCACACCGGGCAAAGATACCTCTTTTCTGGACAACATCAGTAGCTCTTTCTTCCTAACAGTAATGAATTACATTAACATTTCTCCTGGAAGTGTCTGTTTATTCAAGTGGCTTTGATTTGCATGAGTATTCAGTGGTCTCCAGATCAGCCTGTGACAGGCAAGTGGGCCTAATGGTTAATGATGTTATCTGGATGTTTGATAACAATATTCAACAAGGAAATGCTTAGCCAGAGGCTTACTGCTGAAGGCTCTTGAAGACCTACCACAAACATGCTAAATGCCTCAATCCCAGAAACAGAAAACAGCTGGTTACATGGTACCTTCTGTCTAGTGCACATACTTTTGCCTATCCACAGACTGAGACAAAAGTTGTACTTCCTGCGTGGAGAAATTTCCATTTCTTTGGGCATATTCAGCCACAGTTTCTTACAATCCTCTCTGGTTCTTAAGTGTTTCTGGCTTTAAACTTGATGTTGTGTGTAATGATGTCAACTGCTGAGCTTCTATCAGCAGGACTTCAGGCAGGAGAATGGACAGCAAACATGCTGCATGTGTAGGTTTTTTGAGTCTATCTGATCAAGCTGATAAATATATCCAAGAGCTGGGCTGTTGCTGTTCCAGCAGGTATATATGTGTACAAGACTAACTATTTAGAACTGCAGACATCACAGGCTACAGAAGGAAAGGTTGAGAGAATAACAAGCTTTTTATTTTCAATTTAACCACTGGTTTCTGGATGGGGAAAAAATACGGGTCGTCTGTATAGATTTCTAGTGTCTCCCTTGCTATATGATTTAGTTTGGGAGTTATTTTATATTCATGGGGATTTTGATTCCTGACTAGGCCATTGTCTGCAGAACTTCTTAACCTTGGGTTTAAGAGGTATAAGTATTGTCAGAGATCAAGAACAGAGAAAGGTCAGAGCCTGCGCCCCACTCAGCCTGACAAATGTCAATGCGGATACCAGCCCTGGAAGAAGGGGGAGGGGGGAAATTACACAGAAATTATTCAAAGCAAATCCTGCTGGAGGCTTCCTGATACAACCTTTTCTCTCCTTTTTTTCTTTGGGGGGGGAGGGGGGGGAGAGGGTGGGCAGGGGCTTGATTCTTTCATGTCACTTATGCTGCATACTAATTCTTTCTGTGAGTTGCCCCACTCAAGTTACGGCAACAATTCACAGAAGGAAGCATAATGTAATACAGCATCTGGTCCTTAGCCCTTTTCAGAGCAAAGGCTCTCTGCTCTGTCTTATGCAGAGAAGAGCATGTTGTCAGACTTTAATAGTTTATAATGTGACCCTCAAATTGTCTTGAGTTATGAGTAAACGAAGATATTTCTGAGAATGCAATTATCAAACAGTGTTTCTTACTTGGAAAAAATGTGTTGATTGCTGAGCTGCTCCTTGCACTTAGTGTGAGAACTAGTACGTCTGGAGAAAAGAGCTAATAGTCCTTGTAGTTAAGCTGCTGCTTGGGTCTCTGGAAACAGTTTTTAATTCACAGCCGTGTATAGTATAATATAAATCACCCTACAGCATATTACATCAGTAAAATAGGACAAAGCTTCCTTGCTTTGCAGGCTTGAAGTGTTGGTTTGCTTGATGGATGTATAAACTACAACTTCTTTGTAAAACCCACAACTGATGCAAATCTAACCAGAGTGATTCCTTTTATCAATGGTGAAAGCTTTATCAGTAGCCTTATTGTTAGGATAGGGATAGTATTATTTGGTATCTCCATGTCTGTCTCAGAGGTGATAAATTTTTTGTATTCTTGGCTACACTTTGCATTCAAGGATAATCAAGGATTCTTGGTCAGTGGGTGTGAAGTGTTTAGTACTTGTGCTGTGATTAATGTTGTTTTGGACACAACTGAGTTCAATGTCACTAACTTTATTGGCATGAGGAGGTATAGTCAGATGTGCACGCTGTTAAGACATCTGATTTTTTTTGGCATAACTCTGCATACTTCAGCATAGTGACTTCTGAGTCTTTTCCAGGTGGATTGAACAGAATCCAGTGTCATGCTAATCTAATCCATTTATTCATATTTATAGTCCTGCTGTGGGGATATACTGCCCAATACTAGTAGACTGGCCATCCTGCGTAGTCTCCGTCTCCTACATCACACCATATACATTCCTCCCCAGTACAGGCAGGGAATCTGTATCACTTACATGTGCATGTATATTTGCTGCTCTGGGACTTTGGCCATCAGAATATCCTATATGGAAACACTTTCTTTTCTTAATGAATATGTCATAAGGCAGTCTTAATAGCTATCTGGCTAGGCTTTCTCTAGGTAGTTCTTGCCTTCCAACCTTTTCCGTATTTATCTGTACGATCTACCACGTGCATGTGGAACTTCTTTTATTCTGTAGATGCCCTTTCCTTAGAACCAATATGCTGGCTTTTGGCTTTTGTGACCTCAGCTTTTTGGTCTAAGGCACAGGATATCCTCTATTAAAAGGGAAACAACAGAGTTGGAAGTAGTTGCAGTTTGTGACTTTACCAGCCAGCACTGGAAATGCCAGTCACATGAACTTGCCATAAAGGGGGTTTGTGGGATCTCACATTATTGTCTCTTTGCAGGGTATCATTCAAGCCTACAAGAGTGGCATAACCCTCCAGGGAAACACCACTAGCCTGGGCAGGTGGGACTTCAGTGGGTCTTTCTTCTTCTCCATCTCTGCAGTAACAACTATTGGTAAGAGTTCCCTGCTCGCAGGGTTGCCTCATAGGTGGGAAAGGAGCAGGAATGAGGACCTGTACTATCAAATGCTGCTCCAGCCCTATGGGGCTTCATGTAGCTTAACTATATATATCACGCAATAGGTAAGCACCCGTGAACCTAGCCCTAGAAATGCTTTGTCAGTGCCAGCGCAGTAATGATCTGTAGTTAGATAAAGGGATAATTAGCTCTGTACATATCCCTACTAAGTTGCACGGCTTTTGGGGCCTGAACTTCATAGTGCTGCACTACCTGTACTTTCCCAAGCCTGGTGGTCTCTGAGAGGTCTGATATGAGTTGTGCATTGAAATGAGCTTTTCCTGTCACAAGGAGAGGGAATGATTTTTTGAAAAACTCTTGATATTGGTTGTTGACACTTCAGAGGCTATATTTATGAATTATTCCTTCTTATTACTACCTGCATTGTTTGAGGACCTGCTTGTTTAGGTCAAAGCCAAATAGCTGGATAAATGAAACAATTCAGTTGAATCAGGTTTCAACAAATGAGTAATGCAAAGCCATGAAGGAATGATGGAAATAAGGGGGGAGGGGGGGAAGAATGGAAACAATAGAATGTATTCAGGTACAGTGTTACTTAAGGCAGATGCTGTTAATGATTGTCAGTGCATGTCTTCAGTCCCCAAAACCATTAATAACTTGCCCTGACTTCTTTTTTGTACTGTGTGACCCAGTATTATAAAAACCATGGGAGGAAAGCATGTGGAGAGATGGTTGTTGAATGTCAAAGAAACCCTCACGGGTTTCCTGATTTGTGTTGAATCTGTCAGTTCTCTTCAATTTAAAGTACACTTTTAGGTAGAGAATTTTCTTTGTGCATTCAGGTGGAGCATTCTTTTGACTTCTGTGATCATTATTGAAGATAAATTGACTTCAGAATATTAAGCCCCCAAACAAGAGCTCAGAAAGAGGTTTTTTTGCAAGGTGGGGGGTGGGTGGGTGTCACCTTCCTGGGACCCAGTACATCTTTCTGCCCTGCTCTTCTGCACATGTATTGTTCTGGTTGGGAACTACATTGGTGTGTTGTACTATAGGTGCGGGTCGTACCAGATGATGGCAGTGGAGGCTCATTAAACAGGGCTACACAGGCTGTGGGTTTCCAGCATAGATCCTGGGCAGTTCATTCCAGCCTTTGGTACAAAGCAGCATCTGCTCAGAGCTGCTTTGCTTGCCTCAGTAGTTAATCCTGATCAGTCTCTAAGCTGTCAAGAGTCACTCTGTTTTATCACAACCAATTTAAGTTAACGACATTCAAGAAGAATCAAACTTGTCACGTTAAAATATAAGGGGGTTTTATGATGTTGGCAGAGATCTAAGCTAAACATTTCTGGCTGTTACTCCATTAAAGCCTAAGCTACTCTCTTTTTCCTTTTTTCTTTAAAGTAAGCTCCTTGCCCTGATGGCTAGGGATTGGGGGTGGGGTGGGGGAATGACTTGATAGCAGGGGGCAAATAAAAAGAACTGAATATTACCGCTCTCTATCTCCTTGTTTTAAAGCTGATACTGTAACTCTAGGGAGTTGTTCATGATTTTTCAATTGTGGAGTTAAGAATGCTGTACAAGTCACCTCTATGCAGAGAACTTCAGACAACTGGGCCCTTGATTTTGCTTTTTCAAATTAAATTGTTAATTGCATACGGGTTAGTGCCTTAATGCTCTGTTGATAACAGTATGTTGTAGAAGAAAATACAGATGGCCTCACAGAGCTTCACCTTGAGTCTGTTACTCATCCTTTTTCTTTATGGAAGTTCTCAACGTGGTGGCTGGTGCAGCTTCGTTGGCCCAGACATCACTGCATGACTGGGGAGGATAATTGATGTCAAGAGACAAGGTCCTTTCCAAAGAACTCACTGAAGTTCAGAGGAGTGATTCACAGTAGGAAGCTTCACGTACAAGGCGTGGCTATGGCATAAATGACACAGCTGAGGTTTTTTGAGAAGGGTTTGTTGAGGTTTTTGTGACCTTATGTGGCAAGGAAGAGCTTGTCCCAGGCTGTGAGTATGGAACCATTGAAAGCAGGTCCAGCTTTACAAGATTAATGTATAGGAAGAGCTTATCCCAGACTGTGAGTATGGATTTATGTATAGGAGTTAAAAACAAAAGCATTCTGGCAAATGAGTTCAGAAAAATGGTAATGGAGAAGAGAGATTCTCAGGAATTTAGGGGTACTACATAGAGATTTTGAAGAGTCTGGGTGGACTCTACTCCATGCGTTCAGGCTGCTGCAAGTGCTTCTTTGTTCTGTTTGTCTCTCCCACATTCTTTCTCTGCAACTAATGCTGTTCATTCCTTGCTGGCCTCTCATGTGATGTAATGTCTTTGTGGCTTTTGCATTAGCTATTTTTTCCTTGGTCTTCTCAAACAGCACTGCCAAAGCCATTATCACTTTTACCTTCATCACTTTCCTTTATGAGATGCTCTTTCCACTCTGTCAGCTTCTGTTTTCTGCTTTAGGTGATTTAACCCCCTTCAGAAGGCTTGGTGTGTTTCTCAAGTCCTTACCACAACACTCTCCCATTGGGATATGGGAAGGGACATTAGCTTCTTTCCCCATTAACAACCGAGGGACATTAGCTTCTTTCTCCGCTGAGGCAGTTTGAATCCTCATGTCTCCTGTTGTAGCTTCTTCTGTGCTGTAACCTTCTTCCATTTAAATGAGAGCCTCATCTATTTCCACTAATGATTAAAAGCAGTATGAAAATTTTGCTTAAAAAGCAAAATTCTAAACTGCAGGGTGGACACACGTGGTACCCTAATCCCAAAGGTTTAAAGAACAATGTGTATGAAACAAAATCTGTTGTTTAAAGAAGTGCCCCAAAGCCTATGTAGTTTTTGGCCAATCTGATAATTTGAATGGAACTGCATTTATAACTTTTGATCATGTGGGATGGGCAGCCCTGGCCTGCTGATTCCTTCCTCCCTACTGTTACACTTCTGTTTTCTTCATTGCTGTCTTTTACTTATCACAGAATCATTAAGGTTGGAAAAGACCTGTAAGATCATCAAGTCCAACCATCAACCAACACCACCATACCCATTAAACCATGTCCCACAATGCCTCGTCCACATGTTCCTTGAACACCTCCAGTGATGATGACTCCACCACTTCCCTGGGCAGCTTATTCCAGTGTCTCACCACTCTCTCAGTAAAGAAATTTTTCCTAATATCGGGTCTAAACCTCCCCTGGTGCAACTTGAGGCCATTTCCTCTTGTCCTGTCACTCTTCACTTGGGAGAAGAGACCAACACCCACCTCTCTGCAACCCCCTTTCAGGTAATTGTAGAGAGTGATAAGGTCTCCCCTCAGCCCCCTCTTCTCCAGGCTGAACAACCCCAGCTCCCTCAGCCGCTCCTCACAAGACTTGTGCTCCAGACCCCTCACCAGCTTTGTCGCCCTTCTCTGGACACGCTCCAGCACCTCAATGTCCTTCTTGTAGTGAGGGGCCCAAAACTGAACACAGGATTCGAGGTGCGGCCTCACCAGCGCCGAGTACAGGGGCACGATCACCTCCCTACTCCTGCTGGCCACACTATTTCTGATACAGGCCAGGATGCCATTGGCCTTCTTGGCCACCTGGGCACACTGCCGGCTCATCTTCAGCCGGCTGTCGACCAACACCTCTAGGTCCTTTTCTGCAAGGCAGCTTTCCAGCCACTCGTCCCCCAGCCTATAGCATTGCCTGGGGTTGTTGTGACCCAGGTGCAGGACCCAGCACTTGGCCTTGTTGAACCTCATCCAATTGGCCTGGGCCCATCGATCCAGCCTGTCCAGATCCCTCTGCAGAGCCTTCCCACCCTCGAGCAGATCAACACTCCCGCCCAACTTGGTGTCATCTGCAAACTTGCTGAGGGAGCACTCGATCCCCTCATCCAGATCATCTATAAATATATTAAACAAGACCAGCCCCAAAACTGAGCCCTGGGGGACTCCGCTTGTGACTGGCTGCCAACTGGTTTTCACTCCATTCACCACAACTCTCTGGGCTCGGCTGTCCAGCCAGTTTTTTAGACAGATCTTGTATGTTATCTCATTTTCTGCAGATGTTTCCATAGGAACCCTCTCTTCAATGCCTTGACGAATCATCTTCAGAGTTCCTTTAGAGCTGTAGTACTAAACATGATTAAAGAAAGAGAAGCTAACTTCCAGTTTTATCTCTCAGACACCTTTATCCCTTACCAACACAGTTTCTCCTTTCTGTCTTTACTCTCCTCCTAGTTAGTTTGGACTAACAGGGCAGATGTCAAAGCAAGTTCAGAGTGGGGCACAAGATGAAAGTTCCTAAAGTCAGATGACCACAGGGTAGGGTAATTTCAGAGAAGGTGCTAGAGAAAGGATTTGTGATGAAACTGAGGTTGTCTGTGCTAGGCTAAGAGTAGAAGGAAGAGTATTTTCCTCCCTAGCCTGAACATCCCCCCTTTATCTTGGGTGGGTGGATGCCATTGCCTAGTGCCTTAAGATTTTCTGCTGGCAAAGCTACCATTTGTATGAATTTCAAAGGCCCTTTTTAAATATAAAATAGGGCAAGTAAACCATCTCACAGTGAAGAAGGGAAGGGGAAGACCTTCCTCCTGTCCTTCCCTTCTCTGGTTAACACAGTAAAATAGCTCCTAACAGCAATCGCCGAAAGGACTGGGGGCTAGTAAAGAGGCAAGGAGCAGGCTGTTGAGTAAGGGGTGGTATTTAGTACATTGTCATAGACATCTATATGTTGCCATAAATGATTCCCATGGGAGGAAGAAACAACAACCAGTTCAGGGCTGAGAAACAGCAGGCTTCTGCCCATTGCTGGCTGATGATCCATCGGGAAAATCCAGTTAAAGCAACTTCCTGTCTTGAAGTAGTTAAAACATGGAATAACAACCTAGGGCCACTTTTACATTTGAATCCTCTGTGAACCTCAGGTTTGTGTAGGGGAGTTCTCAGCTGAAGAGCCCCACACCTTTGATGCATTGATCTTTTCCCTACCCTGTGGCAGCTGGCAGGGCTGCTCTACAGGCTTGGCCACATGGGATGTGGCACAATGGTCTGTGGGAGGTCACTAGTGGATGTGGGGATAGCACTCACAGCAACATCCTCTGAGCTGTCTCCTGAGCACTGATGAATTTGTTCTGCTTTCCTGACTGCATGCCATCTTGTTGTGTTGAGACTAAGCCCACTACACAGCTTTCAGTGTATACACAGTACAAATATAACAAATAGAAGAGACTGCAGTACTCATCCCAAGCATTTTTCTAGCCTTTCACTTACTGAAGGAGTGTGCAACTAAGTTTTGCTGTTGCTTGGAACTTCATAGGGCTAAAACTATTAAATAACTCTGTTCAAATGTGGTTTTCAGCCTACTAGCCTTAGTTATTGGTCTCTACTTCATCACAGCACCAGCTAAAATAAATAGTGATGGGCACCTCCCACACACACCCTGGTTCAACCTGCCAGGGTCCCAATGAGCTTTCCCATATGAGACACAGTTCCTGAGATTCTGCTGCCACTAGCTTTTAAAATGAAATTGTTTAGTTTTTGTTTGTTCTCTTCATAAAACTGAGATGCCAATGCAAGTACTGGGGATGCTTGGGGTTTCTGAGTCCTGTTTCGGTCTCTCCCACAACTGGGAGGTCTTAGCAAAGCAGTCTTCCATGGTTGGATGAATTGGAAATAACTGTGACTTCCTATATCAGGTGTTCTGAGCTCAGTGGCTGTGTCTAGCTGACAAGTGTTCCTGCACTTAGAGCAGACTTGGTGGGTATAATGTGAAACCTCACAAGAAGCTTGAGAAGCCAAGCACATTAATTTGTTGTGTGTAGCTAGTGCTGGCGGAAACATTCTAAAGTATGAGGGAGGATAGGAGCCCCAGACTTGCTGATGTTCAGTTGAATGTAGATGGTACCAACTGACCTTTGAAAATCCTAATGCTTGTAAGGATCATAGGATAATTCATATTTCCTGGTACCACAGATGGTCTCTAGTGCAACCTTCTGCTTAAAGCAGTCAGCTATGAGGTCAGATCAGGTTATGGAGGGCTTTATCAGGGACACCTTCCAGCTGAGCTGGGCCCATGCTCACATTTTCAGGAACCAGGCAAACATCTTAAGGCTGTGTCAGTAATTGATAGGTTTGTTTGGGGTTTTTTTTCCACTTTGTCCGGTGAATTATAAGACATCTTTTCCATCTAAACTGAACTTGAATATATTTATTTTTTCCTCAATGCAACATTTGAATTATCATGAACAGAAACTTTCATTTAGGCTAGATTAAAACATTCAGGTTACTTGTAAGGAGCACAAGGGAAAGAAAAGTTTAAATCTTCTGAAAAGTGTTAGAGGAGGAGCTGGTGGTGGGAGCAGCTCTATGATTTGAGCACTCCCTGAGGGTGTAGGAGACCAGTGTGCAATTTCCTCCTGTGCCTGGGACACAGGATTGTGGCTCACTGAAGATGATCCCAACTGCCAAGTGGAGCATCTTTCTCTGAGTATATAAATGTGCAATGCCAAATAAAGTAATTCTAGCACTGGCACCCCTCGTTGAACTGCCTAGTGGCCCTGTGGATCAGACACTCGTGTGTTAGGTGAGACGCCTGGCTCCCAGGCTTCACTGAGTGTCTGGGTGTTCAAAGCAAAATAGTGTCAACGAGAACATTCTGTAAATTTGGGATTAGGTCATTCCTGTGGGAAGTGATGGTTTGTATCCACTCAGGTAGGAGAAAGAATTAAACCAAATTTCCCTAAAAATGTGTTTGAATGCTCAAACCGCTGATAAAGTTACTGGTTAGAGAAGTGACTCTTCCTCTAGCTTTTTTTAAATCTAATTCTGTTTTTTCCCACAGCTGAAATTATTTGGTGACTTTGCAGATGTTTTTCAGCCTATGAAGGACGCATATTTTTTCATTCTAAGCACTTTTTGCTTAAAATACTCTTTCACGTCCGGGCAGTGAGAACGGGAGCCAAACAAACCTCCCATTGTGGGTAGCAGGAAGTCACAGTTGCCTCAGCTGAACCGGGGGCACTGGAAGTAGGATACAGTCTTGCAAATGAAGAGATCTTTTACTAATAATCTGTTAATCACACATCAGTCTCCTCCTCTTAGCAAGTCTGAAGAGCCTCTGAATCCTTTAGGGACAGAAATGTAATGAGCAAGCAGGAAAACAAAACTGAATTTACTTAATATGTGTAACGGAAGCACATGAGTTAAAGCATATGGATATGAACTTTTAGAAATAAAACCACTCTTAATCTTCCTTAGAAGAAGCAAAATAAGTTACATTGCACTTTATTTCAAAATGAGAGAAGCTATACAGGCATTTAATCCATCTGCTTCAGTGCAACCACTTACTTTGTCCTCTGTGTGGTTTTTGGTGAGCATCCCTTGCTGTCTCTTGGCGCAGGCATGTACCAGGTCATATCCCAGTAGGAGGCTCATAAGGGATGTGACACAGCTGCCAGTGTAGTTTGTTTTAGTCTTTGAACTTGGTTCAGATCTTCTAATGTATAGCCCACAATGGTATAAGACACTGATTACCCTCATTCCATTTACTGGAGAGGGTAAGTCCTATTTACCCATTCCTCCTTGAGTTTTATAACAATTGAGGCTTATATACAACTAGATTGGCATCTGTTTGTCTAGTCCAAAGGCAAAGGTGTGTCATCAGCCAGACATAAATTGCTGGCCATTTTGCATAATCTAAAGTCTCCTGTGCTGTTTGATCAAACTTTGTATCCTGTATAAAAAGCTAATGCGATGTGGCTTTTTGGCATATTTACAGCAACTGCTCACAAGTCTTCAGGAAATTGTCTTGAGCTGCTGAGCCCAAGGGAGCCAGATAAATCATATGCAAAGCAGATCTGATGTTTGGTGTGCTTACTGTACACATTGGATCTTCTTACATTTAATTTAGAGCAGCAAATTTGATGATGTAATGTACAGCTTAACCTTAGATGCTCTCTGGTCAGCACTATGTGGGATCCCCAAAGTCCTAAAGGCTGCTGTGCTTCGCGGAGTGACCTGAGACCATGGACCTTTCTTCCTCTCTTATCTGATGTTTTTCTCTAGAGACTGGATAACCTGGAAAGCTATGGTAAAAATAACTGCCCAAGCCATTACACAGTCTTTTTAAACTTGATATAGAAGGGAAAGAAGGAGGGAAAAAAACCCAAACAAAAAACCTGAAACCCTTGGGAACGACTGGCTATAAATGTATGTGACTCATGTTCAGACTCTAGCCTTACAGTAAATGCCCTCCAGCTCTTTCTCCTGGGTGCAGGCCGGCCCACAAAACACCCTAATTCCATGAAAGAGAAAAACTGGAACCCACCCACTAAAATGTGGCACAGCCAGTGTGAAACAGATCACACCGGGCACATATCTCTTAAATTCACTTAGATGGGATCATCTACCAGATGTATGTGCCTATGTGTCTCATCACACCTGTCAGTCTAGAAATGATGAAAGCTGGCAGAAGTCAGCAATTACATGTGGGGGGAAAAAGATGCATAAACATCTTGGAGCAGCTCATAAGTGAAAAATATAGCGCTGGAATTAAGGCTATGTACAGTCTTAATTTAGCCCCTTTGTTTGACTGTATTTCAAAACAATCTCTAGTTACATAACAGCATCCCATTCTTTCTGGGGGATGCTCTGCCCTCTCCCAGGGACAGGCTGCTGTGGCCATCACTTTCGAGGTATATTATGTGTTATCACATACATTAAACCCAGGGGCTCACAAATCATTCAAGCCTAAAATTATTGGAGGGAAAGTCCTCCAGATAATAAAATTTCGAGTTTGTAGGGGTAGGAATGAGAAGACAGCCTATATGCATACTGTGAAATAGTTTGCTGCCAGACCTTTTTCTGGGGGTAGTTTGCTGGTGCATGTGCACAATTAACTGTTTGCAGAGTTGTCCACAGTGAGAGACTGTCAGCACAAAACTTGACACAGAACATGTAGAAATCCCAAGCTCATAGTTACACACCTTTCTATGTTGTTGGTCAGTGGCTTACTGTAGCTTGCATAGGACAGAGGTTGGTGAAGGAATGGGACTCCATCTAGTCAATCACAGATGTTTGCACTCTCACCTATCTCATGTACAGAGCCCAGCCCTTGGGTGTCTCCCTCCTGAGGGCTGCTCATTTGCCCTGAGGCTACACCACCTATAACAAGCATGGTAGCGAGGCATCAGTGGCGGGAGGACCTCTGTGCTTGCACTGCGCCAACAGTTGGGTATCACTGGAAGGGGATAGCATTATTTGCAGTGAAAAGTTAAGCTTTGCTAGGTTATGTCAATCTTGTATATGGGCATACATAAATCTAATGAGTGGAGGTGATTTTAAAATGTAGTCAAGGCCATAGGTCTCTGACTGGCTAAGTCACTGTTGAAATACTTGTCATGTTCTAGTCCTTCCCCTGTCTGCAAAAGCATCCTGTGAATAAATCAAATTTAAATCTGACTTTCCCGTGGCATAAAACACTTGCAATTATGGAAGTACAAATCTGCAAATTTCCGGGACACTTTAAAAAGAAAACGTGGGGAATAAAGACAAATATTGCAGCAGTGATGCTGAAGCCATGATGGTCTAAAGATACAAGCAAGGCTGTGCTTGCAGGGCAGTACCTTTTATTAGACCAGTTCATATGATTGGAAGAAAAAGGCAAAATTTCAAACTTTTTTTCTTTAGGTCTGAAACTGAAGTATTTTACTCAGGTTAAATAGAATTTCTCTGGGTTTATTGACACTAGGCAAACATTTTGACACTTTAAGCTTAAAGGTATATGTGGTACTTATGGCGCAAAAGAGGAGTATAAGCAAGGAGGCAGTGTTAAGTTTACTAGTCTTGTGGGACAAAGGTAGAAAATGGTTGTTGTTTTAATTAAAACACTATTGTTGTGATTCAGAGACCATCTGAGAGCCATGCGGGATCATTTACCAGCAAACCCCATGCCAACAATGCTTACAAAAACTGAACTAAACGGAAGTTTGGCATTTACGTCAGATCCCAGCCAGGACAGTGGGTAGGGGAGAGGAAATTCACTGGTAAATGGAAAAGGAACTAAACAAAATTGGCAGGGAAAGAAATGTTATTTTCCAGCCTACAATAGGATATGACAAACAATGGATGTAACTTTCAGTTATTTATGAAAAAGGTCCTTTTGGAGCAGTGACCTTCTTGTCTAACTTTTGTAGAAGATGGAGGTTCACCCCTCCAGGGGAGGAGGGCAAGCAGAGAATATTTTAGATTTAACACCTCATTCCTTCCCTGTCTAGGCTATGGGAACCTGAGCCCCAGCACTGTAGCTGGTCGAATCTTCTGCATCTTGTTTGCACTCTTTGGGATCCCCTTGAACCTTGTCCTCCTGAATGAAATTGGGCAGCTGATGCTGTTGGGGGTTCAGCATTGCGCCCATCGCCTAGAGGAGGTGTTTCACTGGCAGGTAAGTAATGTGGACAGGTATGCCTTAGCCTCAAGTTCAGGAAATAAAAGACAGAAAAGGCATTGTCTGGTGTTTGGGATCCTCTGACTAACAAGGACAGTCTGCCTACCTTTTTGGTCAAAAAGGCAATAATACTTAAGGAATAACTGGAAGCAGATCAATTTAGTTTATGACAGCCCTATGAGGTATCAGATAAGGTTGTTTATTAATTGAGGGAACTTCTGTGATGAATGGCTTCCCCTACAGCAACAGAAGTGCTAGAGCCTTAGAGTCATGCAGAGTCCTAGAATATCCGGTCTGTTTATCATCAGTCATAGTTAGAATTGCACATGTAAGTTACATGGGAACATTAGTGGAATAGGCTTTAAACTGGCATGAATTTAGGACTCATGAAGGTGATGCCCAGTTTGTGTTGACTGGGAGAGCTACGCCATTTATTCTAGTGGAACATCATGAACATTTGTGTGTTTTTATGGAGTCCAGTATCATCTTCAGCCAGAAACTGAGCTGGACTTGCCCTGCCATGCTTCTTGTAACAGTCTCTTCTTTTTTTTATTCCCCTGTTTTACTAGAAAAAAGCTTCCCTCCTGATTAAGACCTGTGCGCTGGTAACTGGCTTGTTGTTCTTCCTCCTGCTACCTCCCTTGTTGTTCTCTGACAAAGAAGGCTGGTCTTATGAAGAAGGCTTCTACTATTCCTTTGTTACTCTCAGCACTATAGGATTTGGAGATTATGTGATTGGTGAGTGGTTCACATTTCATTGCTTTCACCTGCTAAACATCAAAGCCAAATGTGTGGCATATGAAGCTCCCAACTTGGCAGTTTTACACCACTAGCAATCCACAGACCTGATAATAAATATGTTGAGGTAGGCATTTAACAGGTTGGAAAAGACATGATTTCTGAGATAGCAATGCCACCTGTGGAAGAGCAAAGAAATTGTTTCCCAGTTCATGAGTAATCTTCCAACATTTAGAAGATCTGTCCCTTGAATGACCACAATGCCAGACTGGAGTGCTACTGGAGTAGTTTTTAATCACAGCAGTCGCTGATGGTGCGCTTGATGTGCTCCAGTGCATCAGCAGCAAGAAGTTTTAAGCAAATGCTACTCTGCATCACCATTAACAGACAGTGACCATTTCCTCTGTCAAAACCCCAGACATCTGCTTTCTAAAAGGCAGCTTAAGTCACTTAGGTGTAGACTGTCAGGCACCAGGCACAGCCTAGTTTTGGTTGCCAAAACCCTTTGCCAGAGGAAATGGGTCTGGACCCACGCCCAATGCATTTGCTGAAACACAGGACACACCTTTTTGATAAAGACTTTCTCATTAAAAACAAATTGATTATAGAAACACATGCACCCTTGAATCCCTGGGAGGCAGAAAGACTAAAACATCTTATTACGTATTCTTTATTTTCTTTTCTTCATAGCCCTTGCTTGATGCTTAGACAACTTAGTGGCGGTTACCTTAGAAGTTGTCTATAATGCGTCAAAGTTATGACTAGAGCTTGTGTAGGCACACTTAAATGGGCTGGAATTGTTAGCTTGGGTAAGGGTAGCCAGATGGAGCTTAACAAAAGCTAGCCAGTTCAGCATTTTCCTACGCTGATTTTATAGATGATGCTGAATTCTGTGCTGCAGCAGCTTTACTTCTTGCAGTTCCTGATAAATAATTTTTAAGCTCTTCACTAGTATACCTTCCGCTTCCAGGTGTACTTTCACCTGTGTGGTACCTTTGTAACTGGCATACCACTGTAGATACACTAGGTTCAATATGGGGATAACTGAATACCTCAGTGACCTGTGGTATGTAAAGGCCAAATCATTTTGGCCTTACAATCCTGTGTTTGCAGTTTATGTCTCAAAAATAAGCAGGGCCAGGGCAGTGACAGTTTGTGACTGTCACGCTGTTTCCCCACTGGTGTGATCTCTGGCACTGCTCTAGATTAGGTAAATTCTGGGGGATATCACGTGCCAGAAGTGATGCTGGATGTTCACTTTGGACACAGCTGCTCTGTTTTGGGGGAAATATAGGTGAGCCTATGACACTCGGATTTAAAGTCACAGAGTGGTCTTTTATTTAGTAATATTGATGTAGCTTCTCTTACTGGCCCTGAAATCTGTTAACCTACACACTTAGTAAGCCCTTCTGTTGGAAACGGGGTGCCATGTAGGTTCTAAACCGCTTCTGATCTTCTCATCCCCAAGACTGCACCTATCAGATGGTCTCTGTGGATGAAGCGTTCTCCTTAGAAGCCTCAAATAGCCCTTCCCTCTTGTCTTCGTTCATTACTTAAAAGCAAACAATTTTTAAACCTTTGAATTTAGCATTGGTGAAATGTGCTTGTTTGAAGGATGAATATAACACTCGTCCTGGTTGAAGTTAATCTTGATGTAGAAAGCCAGCCCAAAGAATAGTTACCACAGAAGTGGTTGGTAGCTCCCAAACATTTACCGGTGGCTTAGTGACAACCTGAAAATGTCTTGTGGTCCCATTATATTGAAAACACAGACGATGTGTATTATATGATATGATGTCTAATAACACCAAGTAAATGGATGCAAAGGATTGTCTGTTTAATATGGCTCCACTGACCAGTTACTACTTATCATAATCTTGTAGACAGTAACAGTTTATGGACCACGATTTGAGAACTGCTGGTCTGTGCAGGTAATCACAGGACAGTATTCCTACATACAACCAGTCACAGATGATAAATACCTAAACACCTGCCTTTATGGATGTCCCATTTCAACCCAGCCCTATGCGTACTTTTCATTGGAACATGGTATGGAGAATGGCCTCCAGGTTCATGGAGGTACCGCCTCATACATGTTAACTCCTCACACTCTGTCCTGAAAGTCTCAGGTGTTCTGTAGTATACGCTGCGCTATATGTATTCAGTTATAAAGTGACAAATGTTCCTAAGGTAAGGAAACTAAATGAGACCAGAGAAGCAGTAGAGAAAAAGCCCATGCGAAGACTTTGCTGCCACTCATTTATATCCTGTACCTTACCTGTGTTTGTAAGGGTACCCCAGCCTGCTTTACAGATACAGCCCAGTCACTTCATAGAGCTGAGCTTATTCCTTTGCTTTGCCAGTATTATTATTAATATTACTACTGACGCTAACTTAGTATGTAGAAGCCTCTTTGCACTAAACATTGTGGAAACACAACCAAAAATATGGCTTTGCTCCAAAGGGATCACAAGGTACCTAGCTGAGCAACCAGACAGAGGTAGCATCATTTCAAGCTGTCTTCCAAGGCTTGGTTGTTCTTAGAGGTTTTAGGACTGCTCAGGCCCCTTCCTTCCCACTCTTAGAGACTCACTCATTCGCTTATATCTGGCTTAACAAGATACATACACCGGTACATAAAAAGCGCTTATATCTCTGCCTGCAGGGGACCCCTGTTACATACTAATACAATATTGTGACATTGAGTGCGAAGTAGAGAAATGAAACTGTGTGCTTAAATGTGAATAATTTCACTTTGATATAGATATAATTTGGGATTTATTTTTCTTTCTTATGGGTAATCTTTATAATTCCTAGGGAGTTCTAGGCTGTTGCTGACATGTCATGAAACATTCTTGCTTACAACATCTGTTCATGTGCTAAGTAGATGGCATACTCATGTTTTATCTATAAACCACTAATATTAGGTCATGTTTCCACTGTCTTTGCTTTACATGTAACATCTCCTTTGAGGCACTCTTGATCCAATCTAGAAATGTTTTGGGTGATTCTCTTGTAGGGATGAACCCAGACCGCACCTATCCAGCCTGGTATAAGAATGTAATCTCTCTGTGGATCCTCTTTGGGATGGCCTGGCTAGCACTGGTTATCAAATTTTGCATCAACTTTCTAGAGAGCTCCAGTGACTTCTGTCAGTGCAACAAGAGGAGCACAAAGATGGCCGAAGACTTGATGGATGGCAACAAAAATAGTATGACGGGACTTCATGATGTGGAGATCTGCAATGACAAAGACACCAAAACAAAAGGACCAGATGAATCTCCCACCTACACAGCTCCTACAGAAGCACTCTAGGGAAGAAACATACCCTTTGGTGTCTCTTAGGTTTTAGTGCACCAGAAATGCACCACTTAAGGCAGCTCCATTCCCGCATTTCTGATGTTCACATGGGGTGAAAGCTTGCTTATTGAGCTTGAAATGCTTCTCTTCTGAATTGAGCAATGACAACAAAATGTTTCATTTGCAGCACCACCAAGAATTACCAACGGGACTCTTAGCCAAAAGTAGATTTACAGAGATATTACCTACCCTCCCACCTCAATATATGAGGTAAACTTTTACATCCGTACGCAACACTAGCTGTTGTCCTTTTCTTTGCATGCAAAGTTATTGTAGCCTTTAATTGTATGTATGGCATTTTGCAAATACCACAACTAGAAAAGCAAGTGCCATTGAATGCAGGAAACAAATTGCACATTGCTAAAAGACTTGGTGAAAAGCACTATCTAAAGCCACCTGGCAGTCACTGCAAATGTGCTTCATCACCTATATGCTTGTGTTTGCCAAAGGTGGTAACATGCTTTTGCTCTCTGATCATTAGTACATGGATGGCATTGAGGCAGAGCTTGTAGAGGTGCCTAATAGAAATAGATAATTCAATTTTTTAAAAGAAATTTCTACATCAGAGGTCCACTAATATTAAAAAGAGACTAGGTAGGTAGGCTATTCCTTAGTCCAGAACTTATGTAGGCTTATCCTTTGTAAAGTGTTATGTAGACCAAATGTCATCAGCTAAATGTGACAGTTCATCTAGATTTTTATTTTGCTACATCTTGGAAGCCAGAAAAGGAGGACTAGAGGCAGTCTCAAGTGCCAGTGGTTCCAACGTTATCTTGTGGCCAGTGTTAACAAGAGCTACTTTAATCTAGAAACAGGCTGAAGTATCTTCAACTGTGATCAAGAGATGCTATTCCAATGAACTTCTCATGTCATAAATGAATAGTGTATCTGTTCTAGCTAACATCTTTATATAAGCACCACTATTTTTTGTTCTGTGGAATGCCAGACCTGCTTATTTGGCCTTTGTGTCAATCATGAAACAGAACTGTTTTTTTTCTTTAATTCCATTAAATTCTCAGAGAACTTTTGATAAATTATGCCATTTATAAAGGCCCAACAGAGTCTAACTCCTGCTGCCATTTATATACCTATATCTAATAATTTTCTAATTTCTGTTGTGCTACTTGCATCCTAGAGCATTAACTTTGAAAACTTGACCATAGCAGTAAACCAGAATTAAGCAATTGGGTGAGACTTCAGCTTCTGCATAGGACCTAGATTCCCCATGGACAGCAGAGAAAAGATTGAAAACACAGTCTGTTGGAGTATGGGACTCGGGAATTAGAAATATCTGTAGCTGGATTCACGGAAATGCAGTGAGTGAAAAGTTCACAGTCTTCAGGAACACAAATTCTGGAACATGTATAGTGAAAAAAGTATTTCCAGAGTAGGCCAGTCTGAGTGTTGATATGTGGTGGAACTGATTACAGGAGAAAATGCAGGAAAGGAATCTGCTGGATGAAAGTTAGTCTGTCAACCTTTTGTCAGCCTTTTTGTCATCAGCCCTTTGCCGACTCCATAGTGATAAATGTTCTCTCAAATACTGTTTCAATGGGCAGCAGAGATAAGAAAGGGAGGTAGTGGAAATCTCGGGTCATAGTTGGGAAACTGATGCAAAGTAAATGTTTCAATTTTTTGAACATTGGGTAATTTCTTTAACAGCCTTTAGCATAAACTTTTCTGTTTCTTCTGTTTTGTCTTGTTTATTTTCACTGACGGATAGACAATGTAGGTTTTACTAATGTTCATAATGGACTGGTCTACCATAAGATCAAAGTGTATTTCTTTAAACCTAAGTGAATCACAATTCCACAGCGTAAAATGTGATACCCCTTTATGCATAATCTTTGCACATTCTTTCAGGTGCAAAACTTAGTAAATATAACTGTATCGTAAAACCTGGATGCCCAGAACCTAGTAGGGGAGTTTCTACTGTCAAAGCATGGGAATGACTATGCTAAATCTATTTCAACTTTTAACTTGAAATGTCACAGGCTCTGGGGATTTCTACCAGTTCTACTCCTCGATGAGAAGACTTAGCTTGAGAAGAGTTTCTTCTTTTCTGTTTGAATGACTATTATATTAATCACATCTAATACGTTTTCCCACGTATTTGTAGTTTGTGGATGAGGTTTCAAAAGTGCCTTAGAGATTTAGGCACCCTGGTCCCACTGAAGTGCAAACAGAGTCGCATGCCTTAGGGACAGCTAATATACACTTCTGAGAACTAAAAGGAAGAGGAATTTCAGGATTAGTCCTGAAAAAAGGAAAAAACAGCAATTCTTCATAGATCTCAGTGCTTCCACTGTATGTCGGGGTTCAGCCACAAACCTAAGCATGTGGCTGGGTCTCAAGGTGACTCAATATCTGCCCAGCAATCCTTGCTGATTCACTTCCTTCCGCAGCTGTGCTGTTGTATTGCCCAGCAGCTCACCATCAGCATAGCCCTGCCACTAACTGTCTGATGCAGCATACTTTACAGGAGGCGCATCTGAACTGCTTGCAAGCCACATGTATCTCCACAGCTGCAAGTTGCCTGCTTGGGTCCTGGATCACCTAAAAATATATGAAATAAGTGAGTCAAATACCATCTCTGCCTGGGTTCTCTGATGCCAATTAGCATGTTGTCACTTATATATCCTTTTATTGACAGTTCCTCAGCTAGCTTTTGATACGGACAATAGATATTATTGTATCTGAGTCCCCACAAACTGCTATGCCACTAGTCTTTCTGTTCTTTATAAAGCTGTGTTGTGGTTAAATGACATAGATTAATTTGTTCCCACAGGGATGAGAGGAAAGTGGAGTTTTGCAACATCATAAAAACATCATCAATGATGTGTCTACTCCACCAAATATGAAAGGTCATCTGCTCAAGGGTAAAATAAAGAAAACAAAAGCGTGGTGCTGTTATTATTCTTGTCACAGCTGACTTGCAGTCTTCTGTAATCTGCACTGGAAAATTACAGATGCTCATTGATTTGTTTTTTTTTATTAATGTCTCTTCCTGTTCAGATAAGTGTGCAGTTTCCATTAGTGATTTCGGGTTAGCCTTTCACTGCTGCTATTCTTCACAAGTCAATTCTTCCCTGCTATCTTGTTTTTTTCCTTGGGAGGAGCAGGGGCTGGAAACAGGTTTAGTTAGTAATGGTAGTTGTAAATATTCATGTAACATCAGTGTCCAAAGGCTTTTTCCACAATCACATAGAGCATTATGTGCTTCTGAACTTTATATAGTTTCCCAGGAAATTAATCTCTTAAAGCAAGAAAATAGGCCTCTCTCTAGCTCCCCTACTCCAAGGACAAGTCCTGGCTTCAGCCTCAGTGCTTCTCATGCTGGCTCTTTCAGCTAGTCCAAAAGACATGTTTACCCCTTAGGGAGAGATTTGTCCAAAAATATGTAATAAAATGTTACAGTAACTTAGTACAGACTGTTCAGAACTGCACAGTTTTTAATAGTCTAGTTGACTACAGTATTTTAAGATCCCTAGACTAGAACAAAAAAGCCCTTTTTCCATGATGGTCTCTGAGTCAAAGAAATCCAGGATGTCATTTTTCTCAGTGGTTGGCTGATGAGATGTTATCTTACTGTACAACTGATATCCCAGCTCAGTTTACAGTTTAGAGCTGGGCCTGTTTAGCCTTGAGGAGGCTTAAGGGGATCTTGTCAATATATTTAAATACTTGCAGTGAAGGTGTTAAGAGGATGGAGCCAGGCTTTTTCCAGTGTTGCCCTGTGATGGGACAAGAGGCAACGGGAACAAATTCTGAAATATGGGAGGTTCCTCCTAAACACCAGGAAACACTTTTTCACTATGAGGATGACTGAGCACTGGCACAAGTTGCCCAGAGAGGTGGTGGAGTCTCCATCCTTGGGGATACTCAGAAGCCATCTCAACACAGTCCTGGGCAACAGTCCCTGCTTGAGCAGGGGAGTTCAACCAGAGGACCTCCAGAGGTCCCTTCCAACCTCAACCATTCTGTGATTCTGCATTACGAAGTCAAACCATCCTTCTCATAGTTCATAGTCCACGGCCTGCTGCTGTCTCCAAACTATCTCCGTTAACATTCAGGTTGCAGTCTCAGCAGTCCTGGTTCTTCCCAGAGAAGAATTGGATCTTTCCAGTCTGAGCGAGCTCAATGGGGTGGTCTATTTATGTACATCTTTCATAAAAACTTACAGAATATTCCTTTATCTATGCTGATACCAACTGAGATTTAGGTTCCATTGCACTGGGCAATTTGTAAACGCTAATTATTTTTATCTCCCAACCAGAGAACAGCTTTATACAAAGGGTGGTACAGAGCAGATACAATTAGTTGGGGGGGGGTGACCTCCTCCGGATGTTTAGAGAGCATTGTGCTGTTCCAAAAATGTTCAATAATGTTCAGCTTTTCAGCTTGATGTAGCCTCCCATCATTGGTATATATCTGCCTACAAGTTCCGGCAAAAGGATTCAATGCTTCATCTCTGACACACTTCAGGTAATGCAAACCTCACTTTGGTTTACCCTTTCTAAATTAGAGGCTTACATTGGTACAAGTGGTTACTTACCGATTGAATCAGGGTAAAATTTTAATGTAATTAGATCTTATAATATAAGCCTGCTATCTCTATAAATAAATATTTTGGCTAATGGAAGAGGGGGATGCAATAAAAAACTGGTCTTTTTCAGTACTGTTACACTATGGCTTAGGGAACAGCGTGCTTGATAGTGTCTTCCCTTCCAGTAGTCTTGGCTGTGTGTGAAGTAGCATCAGGACAGATAATTTTTGTGATTGCTATTGAGCACTTTTCTGGTTTTGGAAGGTTTCTTTTTTTTTTACTTTTTTTTTTTTGCATCTCATATAAGCATGTGGAAACTTATGGTTGAAATGAAGTTGAGTTTGAACGTCTAGGCAGCTGTCTGTTATGCTGTGCAGTTCTGGGAAAATCACAGAATCATTATAAGGTTGGAAAAGACCTGTAAGATCATCAAGTCCAACCATCAACCAACACCACCATGCCCATTAAACCATGTCCCACAATTCCTCGTCCACATGTTCCTTGAACACCTCCAGTGATGGTGACTCCACCACTTCCCTGGGCAGCTTATTCCAGTGTCTCACCACTCTCTCAGTAAAGAAATTTTTCCTAATATCGAGTCTAAACCTCCCCTGGTGCAACTTGAGGCCATTTCCTCTTTTCCTGTCACTCGTCACTTGGGAGAAGTGACCAACACCCACCTCTCTGCAACCCCCTTTCAGGTAGTTGTAGAGAGCTATGAGGTCTCCCCCCAGCCTCCTCTTCTCCAGACTGAACAACCCCAGCTCCCTCAGCCGCTCCTCATAAGACTTGTGCTCCAGACCCCTCACCAGCTTCGTCGCCCTTCTCTGGACACGCTCCAGCACCTCAATGTCCTTCTTGTGGTGAGGGGCCCAAAACTGAACACAGTATTCGAGGTGCGGCCTCACTAGAGCCGAGTACAGAGGCACGATCACCTCCCTACTCCTGCTGGCCACGCTATTTCTGACACAGGCCAGGATGCCATTGGCCTTCTTGGCCCCCTGGGCACACTGCTGGCTCAGATTCAGCCGGCTGTCAATCAACACCCCCAGGTCCTTTTCTGCGGGGGAGCCTTCCAGCCACTCGTCCCCAAGCCTGTAGCGTTGCCTGGGGTTATTGTGGCCAAAGTGTAGAACCCGGCACTTGGCCTTATTGAACTTCATCCGGTTGGCCTCAGCCCATCGATCCAGCCTGTCCAGATCCCTCTGCAGAGCCTTCCTACCCTCGAGCAGATCAACACTCCCACCCAACTTGGTGTCGTCTGCAAACTTGCTGAGGGAGCACTCAATCCCCTCATCCAGATCATCGATAAAGATATTAAACAAGACCGGCCCCAAAACTGAGCCCTGGGGGACACTGCTTGTGACCGGCCGCCAACTGGTTTTGACTCCATTCACCACGACTCTCTGGGCTTGGCAGTCCAGCCAGTTTTTTACCCAGCGAAGAGTGCACCTGTCTAAGCCATGAGCCGCCAGCTTCTCCAGGAGAATACTATGGGAGACAGTGTCGAAGGCTTAGACAAAGGTCTAAGGTTCTCAGAAAGATGAGTGATTACAATGGAACAATACTTATGTCCTTAAAAATTCTCATCTTAGGACTGAGATTCAAACAGATGGTTTGGGTGGGTTTTTTCAGAGATAAACTGATATACATGTTTTAAGCTAGCACTAAGCAGGTAGAGAGGATCTTTGGTACCTCTGAGGTCAATGTACGTTGCAGTAAGAGCCACTGAAAAGCTGTTACTGTTATTGCAGGAGAGAGCAGCAATGTGGCATTCAGAAACTATGCATACTGGAATAGGACCAAATGAGCTTCAAGAAAACGCATGAAAACTGTTTTAAGATCTTCAACACTGAACAAGGTTTTAAAGGATTATTGTATTCTAAAGCTGTTGATGTTAATATATGTGCAGATATGGTCTCCAAAACTTTTTATTCCTTTTCAAGCTTTGAGCTGAGGTACCTTTATTTTTTAGGGAAGTTGTACAAGAAGACATTCCCTGTAAAAAATTGATAGATCTATAATACTTGAGTCTAGGTGCTGGAGCTATCTCTTGGGGCAGAAGCAATGCAGTGCAAGTTAGAGAGGCTTTGAAACTGTGTTATTGTTTATGGTAATATGTAACCTGTTTCTTCCATATTCCCTGCTACTGACTCAACGGAATGTAAGATTTAGTTCCTGAATAACACAAGTTTCCAAAATCTCTAAATTAAAACAAGAGCATGCTTACCAAAGCAAGCAATAACAGATGAAAACAGAAAAAGAGGAAAAATAATAGGAAAGAAAATATGGAGAAGGAGAGAGAAGCCTGTGAAGTTTGTTACCCATTCCTAAGGAACCTGATTATCAACCTTGATTATGTTCATACATTTATTTTTGGTGATGTCTTTAAAAACCATCTCTTAAATAAATGAATCAGTCTGTGTTTAGTCAATGATTATGGAAAGGCTTCAGACAGCCATGTATCTGAGTTACTAGAAAGGCCCTATGCATAAAGCCAGGGTTGTACAAATCTGCCACCAGAGGCAAAACTGAAGAAGGCGCAGATGTGGAAACCGATCAGGGAGGCATACAGTAAGCGTGGGGTCAAAAAGAAAAGATGAGTTAAAGCAAGCAGAAATCCAGTGAGGCAGCATTTGCCCAGCTGGCTACGATAAATGAAGAATGGAGGATTGAGGGAGCTTTCAATATAGTAAAGAATTAGGGTTAACCTAATTTGGATAACTACTGATAAAAAGGGCAGGATTGTACCAGAACTGCTATTAGTCTGTAGGTAATTCTTTTACAGGTTGGAGTTGTAAGACAGGGTTTTTAAAGCATTTCAGTTCTCTTCCAGATTAGTGCTGGTACCCTTTTTCCAGTACTCTTTTGGAACCTCCCAGTTAGAACATTATCCTGGTATTGAAGATCCTCTGCACCTCTAATAGATAAACATGGTGCCTTCCAAATACAAGTTTAAATCAGTAAGCTTTGGGTTAAAATGTAAAAATGAGGTATAGCACAGAAAAATATAATCCTAGAAGGCAAATGGAGTGGATGACTGCTTGATGTACTGGAATTATCATAGACAGTGCCTGGCAGCTTAGTTTTACATGGTTTTGCTATCAGCAAAGCACAGTGAGAAGTTTAATTAGTTATGAGCTTCAAAATAAGGGAGAATTGCTCCTTAATAAGGAATGATTGTAAGTCAGGATTTCAATGGAACATGACCAGTTTGGGTGCACCCAAAATAATGTCCTGTCTCAGATCTTACTTAATAAGGAGACTCAAGCATCATCACCATTTGTATGAGATGACTTTTGAAGTCTTACAGCACTTTCAAGCCCAGAGATTCAAAAATCCTGAGTCATACTTTTCAATGCCTATCTTTTGAAGTTTGAACTGGTATTGCAATGCCAGCATTGCATCTCTGTGTGTTTGCGTGAAAGAAAGAGACAAAGAAATGGTGCTGCCAGTATTTCCAAGTATATTAAGATCACGTTAATTCCTACAGCACATTTCCCACATGGCTCCAACCCCTTTCCTAGCGAATAAAACAATATCTCATGATTTCTTCTTCATAAAGCATTTCTTTCTCATCCTTTCTTCTGGTCTTGCTTCTGCCTAATCAGTCTTGTTCCCTGTGAGTTACCTCACCACTCCCAGGCCAAAATCAGCTCTGCTCCTCTTGCTTTTCCTCTGTATGCTCAAACCCTTCTCCTGTGCCAGGATGAAGTATGTACAGCAGGGTCTTCGTGACGCTGGGGCCAGCATTGTATAAAAAGCAAAGAGAAGGGAGATGAGCAGAGGGTTTGCAGGAACTACTTTTCCCACTCACAATCTCTTCTTTTGTAAGGATGTTAACTTTAGGCTTCTGACTCTGGAGAGGGTTGCGATCTCCCTGATCCTTTTCCATGAGGGGAGCAAGGGGGCCCAGACAGTCTCAGATGGCTTGCTTTCAGCTTGGTTGTAATTCACTGGAAAGCTGAAGCTTTTGGTGTCAGCTGCAGCCATGCTCTAAACTCATTTGGCTCGTGGAGAATTTGAAGGAATTGGCAACACTTAAGATCTTCAGGAAAAGTCTAAAGTAAGTTTGTCTTCCTTTTGAGACAGCATTAGCTGCAGTAATCTAGGAAGTACCATGCAGCAATGAGTGACCCAGGGAATGGAGGAGCAGAGAATGCTCCTCCCTAGGGAACTCTCTTGAGATCCAGCAACCCTGGATGTTATTGCTCTTTGTTCCATGATACTGTTGCCTTCTGAGCTCAGAACAGAATGTTTCAGCTGAGAAGTGAGTTGAAGGCATAAGGTTTGAATATGAGGATATCTTTTAATGTGACATAAAATACAATGATGACAACTAGTAGCCACAAAAGAGTGTACTGTGTAGTGTTCTTGTTATGACACTGGACTAAAACTTTGGGAAGTTTGGGACCTGTCACAGAATTTCTGCATGATTTCACAAATAAGGATATTTACCACTCTATCTGCATCACCCCCTATTTCTAATTCTCAGGGTAACTACAATATTCCCTGCTGTGCATGGAGTAGCTAACAGTGGGATTCACTGAATCCAGAAAATAATGAAAGGAGCTAACCAAGCAACTAAAAAAACAAAAGCCAAACAGGTGGACAGTGCGGCAGTCTCACTCAAGCATAGTGAAGTGCCTTTGTCTGGGCTATGTCCAGATGTTAGATGTAAAGCCAGTGCTCTGTCTTGAAAAAATTAAATAAAGTGCTTGGGACTCATATCTGGGAAGGAGGCACCCGTTTTCAAGTCTCCACTCTGACTCAGGTAGGGCAGGCCAGTGGTATGACATGAATGCCATCTACCTAATAAGGTTCATGGGCAGGCCATCTCAGCCACTCTTGAAGCCGTTTCACCATTCATAAATTAAGTTGGCCATGAGGTGGGGTACTATTACCCACCCTCTCTCTTGCTTGATAAATCACTACATGTGTAAATCTTTATGTGGATGTTGTGGTTTAACTCCAGCTGGCAATTAAGTACCATACAGCTGCTTGCTCACTCTCCCCCAGTGGGATGGGGGAGAGAATCGGAGAAAAGGTAAAACTGGTGGGTTGAGATAAAAACAATTTAATAGGACAGAAAAGGAAGAAAATAATAATAATAATGATAAAAGAATATACAGAACAAGTAATGCACAATGCAATTGCTCACCACCCACTGACCGATGCCCAGCCAGTTCCTGAGCAGTGGCCCGCCCCCCATTTTTTGTTCAGCATGATGTCATACGGCGTGGAACATCCCTTTGGCCAGTTTGGGTCAGCTGTCCTGGCTGTGTCCCCTCCCAGCTTCTTGTGTACCTGGCAGGACAGTGTGAGAAGCTGAAAAGTCATTTACTTAGTGTAAGCAGTGCTCAGCAACAACTAAAACATCAGTGTGTTATCATCAACATTATTCTCATCCTAAATCCAAAACACAGTACTATACCAGCTACTAGGAAGAAAATTAACTCCATCCCAGCCAAAATCAGGATAGTGGATTTAGCGCTTAGGGAATGACTACAATAGGAAGAGAAAGAACAGTCCAGTGCTTGGATAGCAGCAGCCAGCGGTGTGAAAAGTTGTCACAGATGTTGTCAAGTTAGCTCTCATGGGTCTAGATGCTTGTTGGTTCTCAGGCAATATAACATCTTGGTATTAGGTGGACTTGTCCCGTAGTGGATCCCTTAGCCCTAAGAAAGGTAAGCATGTTGCCCGTATAATGTATGGGAATGCTTAGATACATAACTGGGAGACCTCCCTTGTTCTTTAGCAAGGAATTGTCCATGTGAGCTTGCAAAACCAGACAGAAATTAAAAGAGCAGAGGATAGATGCAGAAATGTCTGACTGACTCAGACAGGCACCTGTTCTACACAGCAGTCAGCTACGATTCCTTTGGCAAAGACGGACATCTACCTACACGACTTTTCTGTTTGTGGAAACCCAACAGAGACACCTCAAAACAGCCACCAGCCAAATGGTTAGGTAAGTAATTTAGGTCAAAGCGACGCAGGTTCATATTTCTGTGTGATTAAAATCAAGGGATTTACATATCACAGCAAAGGCCCCAGGCTAAAGAGAAGTTAGTCTTTCTCAGCCTCCTGAGCTAAATATTTGTTGCAGATTTAGAAAGGAGAGAGCCAGTGGTTGACTCTACAGCTCACCTGTGAAGGTATGGAGGATGTGAAAATGTGATAGTTAGGATCCATTCCCATGAATGTTAAATAGCTACACCAAGTGGGACAAGTGTACCTGCAGAGATTGAAAAAAACTTAAGGTACTTAGCAGCTCCAATTCAGGAGGGGCAGAGGCTTCAAATCCTGGCCCCAAATCCCAAGTGAGCACCTGCTGAGTAGCTAGTAGCAATTTTGAGAAGGTCACTAGCCCCTAAATAGGGAGGCTGAGGCACTTACGGAGATATTGCCACTGGAGAGCCCTGAGGATGCCAGATACGATGCAGAACTGCAGAGCATGGTTAAGCTCTGCTGAGCTCAATTAAGTTACATCAGACCTGAATGATCTGTTTTAAAGGACGTAGCTGTACGTACAGCTGGAAGAACTGTGCAATGCCATTACACAAATAAATGATGTGCAGAAAGTAAGTCAAACTGTGGGTGGATGAGCAAGTTTGTCACCTATAATCTTCCACACTATTTGCTTTGCAATAAAAGGGAGCAGTCAGAGACTGCCAATAGGACCTGCGCCTCCCAGCCTTGTCCTCCCTTATCATATTTCTGAGCAAAGCCAGCTGATTAAGCAGGGTCTGGTGTGACTGACCTTACATCTGGTTTGAGACCTGCACAGCAATCTGTTGATTCACTCTTACTAACAAACACAGGTACTAACTTTCAAGTTTGCAGCCATAGATGCCTTCACTCAGACGGGCACAGGAGGGTTGCTTTAGGTCTTGGTTTAGATGTCTGTTTACTCATTGTACGGTTCAGCGAGTTGCTATGGGTTGGGGCACTTCTAACCTGAGACATGAGGGATGCTGAAACATGTGCACAGACACACACAGCGGTACACAGTAAGGTAGGAACAGGATTTTGAATGTAATAGGTTATGTATACGAGAAATGGTGAAGTACGGTAGGGGGGAAATATAGGATCACGTTGTAGGAACGTGTGTTTCTGGAGTAATTCAAACCTTATCTGCACAAGGAAGTATTTGCCGGTTAACTTCAATTGGTATTGCTATACCAGGAAACCCTCCTAACAAGTATAAAGCTCATATTGCTTTCCCCAAGGAAATAAAGGCTTATCTTACTGGAATAACTGCTGTATTCACTTTCTGGACCAGCAGTTAGTCTGGCAAATCTTGGAAGGAGGAGTAAGACCTCTCTTTAGCTTTTTAATTCTCTGTAATTCAACTTTGCCAGTTGTAAAATGGAATTAATGTTCGTTATTCTGTAGCTCCCAGAAGCACTGAGAGAAGGCACAACTTAAGATTTGTACAATATTTTCAGAAATAAGATCTCTAATGCACTCCACTATTGCAGCGGAGTGCTGTTAGCATGCTGTGAGCACCCACACAGTCTCTTAAACTAGGTGTTGTCTTTAGCTGGTGGCAGCATCCACACAGCTGTTGAGAAATGTGAGACGTGGTCTGCGTGTCTGCCAGTTTCTCAGAGGTATTCTAGTTCCCATTTCTGTGGGAAAAAAGTGTCTGAGCACACCTGAAGCTTCATCAGTCATGTCATGCTAAGCTCTAGCTAGTGCATGTGGCTGTAGGCATGCAGTCCTAAATGGCAAGCGAAAGGTAGCTTTGGTAAAATCTTTTGGCATACAAGAAACCCGGCCAATCACTGTCATGGCGCAGATACCACAGGGCAGTTCCAGCCTTCTCTTACCACGTCCATCTCTAAAATCTTGTTCTTGTTTCTGTTTCTGCTGTTTTTTAAAATGCTTAGTTTGACTGACAAGGGCACTGTAATGTTGCAGATTGATTTATGTTAAAGATTAGGCAAAGAACTCATCTCATCCAATATTAGGCATCTATATATAATTTAATCAAAGGCACTTCAAGGGTATGATTTCTCTGACCCACTTGTAGGATAAGATGAATTTCACCTGAACAGTGTGTATGTCTTTCAGTTGCTCATATCGGAGGCCTTGGCATTGTGCACATTAAGATGTCGGATGAATTACATCCTAGAGGTCTTTACTTGCCCTGCATCTACGCCTCTGATTAGTTGTCTTCTGTGTTGAGTGAAATGAAATAATAATTTTTGCTTTTATTTTAGGTCAGTTTCACATTTTGGTTTTCAGGCACTTGGCAGCTGTGTAATGTTTGGTTTGCAAACACTCCCAGGGAAGGGCTCAATCCAAGCCAATTATTTTCTTTACAAAGACATAAAAACTCAAAACATTTTTCTTTACTCTCACATTTTGTAAATCAGTTTTCTGATTTTCTAGCCCAAAATGTAAGCTCTAGGCTCAAACCACTTATTCCTATACCGTTGATATGTTTAAAGATCTCTTCTTTCCACACTTCACCCAGGAATTTTGTGTGGTTCTGTGCTTGGTTTTGATGGAGGTGGAAGTTGTTTTAAAACTCCTCTTTAATAGCCCAGTCATTTTGGGAGCTGGAAAAGGCATGGACATGTCTTCCCCATGCAACACAGGCACATGGACTAACGCTAACCTATTCCTACCTAAGCTGGTACATCTGAATGATGCACAGCAGCTGTCTTTGGAGAAACTAGTTTTTGTTTAAAAGCAGCAGGCTTCCTTGGAAAGACCCTCCCTCCCATGTGCTGTGCTACACCGCATCTATCATGTTTGTGCTGCTAGCTGCAATGCTGCTGGACTCGGTGTCTCTGCGCCCATGCTCTGCTGCGTGATGTAGACACACCAGCAGCCATCACTTGACACTTGAAGCCCCCGCTTCATTACCATGCAATGGAGAGTGCTGTTCTTAGGAGCCTCCAAAGAGGAATCATAGGGAGTGTTTAAAGCCAGCACTGACTGTAAATTGTTTATAAAAGCCAAGTCTCACTTCAGCCATTTTCCCATTGAGAAGTTCTCAGTTAAACTCTGGGCTCCTTCCACTTAAGCCCCAAGCCAAGAATAGTGGTGTCTTATACATTCCTGGTGCAGGAGGGACACCTCTGATTTCCACTCCTGCTTTTTCTTCTCCTTTGTGGATGCAGCAGCTGCTACATCCCTTAAAGCAAAAGAGGCTTCCTGTGATACAAAGCAGGCCCTGGATCTGGACAAGACCACTTACCTGTCTGAAATAGTTTGGTCTGTCTATGCTGTTGTTGTTCGAGGAATGTTTCATGTGGTATGTGCATTCTCATTTTCCCAGTATAGCCTAAATATAGGGGTGCTCGTAGGCAGCCCAAGAGCCACTTCCAACCCATTGATGAGTCTATCTGTACCCTGAGCAGTTTCTCTTTTTTAGTCAAATGGTTTTAAATTATGTATTTATCTGACCATATCATTCAGTACCCAGCTGTTAAGAAGCTGGACAAAGCTGGTGAGGGGTCTGGAGCACAAGACTTATGAGGAGCGGCTGAGGGAACTGGGGTTGTTCAGTCTGGAGAAGAGGAGGCTGAGGGGAGACCTCATCGCTCTCTACAATTACCTGAAAGGGGGTTGCAGAGAGGTGGGTGTTGGCCTCTTCTCCCAAGTGACGAGTGACAGGACAAGAGGAAATGGCCTCAAGTTGCGCCAGGGGAGGTTCAGACTGGATATTAGGAAAAATTTCTTTACTGAGAGAGTGGTGAGACACTGGAACAGGCTGCCCAGGGAAGTGGTGGAGTCACCCTCCCTGGAGGTGTTCAAGGAACGTGTGGACGTGGCATTGCGGAACATGGTTTAATGGGCATGGTGGTGTTGGTTGATGGTTGGACTTGATCTTGCAGGTCTTTTCTAACCTTAATGATTCTGTGATTCTGTGACTTGTAATGTTGGTTTCTCCAGTCTCTCAGAGGGTAGAGATACAAGTTACAGGAATATATCTGTTCTGAATCTTTCTTAGTTTTCTATGTTCCATATAGAGACTGTTGAAAGGTTTTACTACCCTGTATCTTTTGAGCATGGATTTTTCCTGCATAGGACAATCAAGACTGAGGAGAATAAGGCCTGCTGGATGTCTCCCTATGGATAAGAAAGACATAGCAATTCTAGTGCCACCAGAGATGAAGAAGGCAGGTGAGAAAGAATCAGCTCAAAGATAACACCATCAGACACCAAAAGCAAATAATGTCATCCATGGGGACTAACTTTTTTTTGTAATAGGTGCATTAAATGGTTTAGCCTCTTCTATTTCTTCAGCTAAAATGTTTTCAGTCTTTTTCTTTAAATATCATTTTCCTCACAGTGTTGGAGAATGTAGAGAACATGTTGGGCTGGTTTGATTGCCGCCGCACTAAACAGCAGACCTCTGGCATTAATGGAAAGTGCCAATTTAATTGGAAAGATCTAATTTTCCATTTCCTGGACCTGTGAAATGTGATTTTAAATATAAATGAGAGTGAGACCCAAGGGGATTATCCAGATTGATTCATTTAAATTAACATCAGTGTCTGAGTGGGTGCTCTTGTGTCAGTTTCTAAGTGATTTTTAAGGTGGATAGATTGGGAAGCAGACAGATGAATGAGCAGGTTAGTGGGTGAGACGTGAGCATAGCGCAGAAGTCATGGTTACCTGAACAGAAGAAAGCACAAAAAGAGCGAGCTGCTGGATGCAGGGATGCCAATTAAACCACAATGGGCAGTGGTGTTTTTAGATCCATTGCTCTTCTCTTGATCAGCCCACTGAAAGATAAGAGGTGTCCCTGGGGCCTGAGATAGGTCTCTGTCCCTCTCCTGAGATGTCAGCTATGGGAAGTGCTGAGAGCTCCCTCACTTGACACATGCTCTGCTTTTCAGAGGAAGACCTCTCCCTCAGGACAGCCCAGGCATTACAGAGCCATACAGCAGCTGATGTCCTGAAGGCAGTGCCGAGGATTTTCTGTGTAATGAGAGTCTGGTAATGGCCGAGCAGCTAGTTAGAGGCGAGGCAAAGTAATGCCAGTGGCAAAGTGCATTGAAGTTGATGAGGCACTGATGAAATCTAATTCACCCTGTCTTCTTGCAGAGTTACAAGTGGTACGAAGTGTGAGTGTGCAGCAGCATTGTCCAACTTTAAATGATGTAGGTTATCCAGGCTGTAAAATCCTTCATTTTGCTTTAAATGGCTTCCATACAACAGCCATAAACATGCCTTTCTTTCCCCACTGCTCCGTTTATTACTGCCAGGCTCAGGCCTGCTGTTATCCCACTGCTTCTTGTTACTGGTCTTAGTGGCTCTGAAACAAGGACAAAACACCCTATTCCTTGGAGCAGGCATCTGGGAACGGATTTTCCGTTACCTTCAATATCTCTGTCTTTCCCCTCTCTTTATATGTAATCTTCCGCAGCCTTGCAGCAGAAAGGTTACCTGATCCAGGCTTTTCCCCATCTCTGGCAGGAATTTCTTGATACTCTGGGTTGAGAGGGTTGCTTATCAAAGTCAGGAGCTGTACAAGCTGTCTTGCTCTTGCTGGGGAAGTCATACGTACTAGGTATTCACGTTTATTAACGTAAGGTGATTTGTGAATGCTGGGCTATTCCTGCCCTTTCAATATTACAGAGCTGCCCGCAAGAAGTGGCCTGTATGATGTTTTGTATTGTACTGTTGTTCATGAACACTGAATTATGCATGGGTTAGTTTATTATTCCTGGGTCACTCCTGCACACTCACACAGACAAGCCAGATATCAATTTGGATCATAATTTCTGTTACAAAAGCATGTATGCCTATACGTAAACCTACACCAAAAAGATCTGCATTCATACACTAAATCTCAGCTTTTTCTTTGCCTGCATTACTTGAGGCAGAACATGTCTCGTGTTAACCTCAGAGGTGAGTTGTAGGAAGATGAGTGCAAACCAGTGAACTAGGTGGTTAGCTGGTAGTTTAGAGGTCTGGATTCTGTTCTGTGTTTTTATTTTGACGTGCTGCTTGACCCTGGGACCTCTCTTTGTTCATCTTGTCTGTTCAGACTGATGAATTTCACTCACAGTCTGTACTGAATATAAGTACTCAAGTCAAGGGAATCAGGGTTTCAGGGTATGTCTGCATTGCAGTGTTAAACTGTGCTGTTGCCTGTGCATTTGCCCAAACCTGCTACTGTGTCTGCACAAAAATCTTGCTTGTGTGCCTTGGATTAAGTGGTAAAGCTCAAGCTATTCCCAGCTGCTATCAGCGGATTCCTGAGAATGCCTTTTGTTATGTATTCTTGGGTTGACAAGAACTGCTAACTAAAAGCGTTTGCACCCCAGAGGTCCCCCGCACCACCACCCCCGCCCCGCAGGGGAGCACAGTAGTTGCTGGTTGCATCCAAGCAGGAGCCAGGTAAGCACAGCAGGCACCAAAATTATTTGTAAGCTACATAGCAATCTCCCATTTCTCTGCAAACCATACAACCTTCGTCATCCAGTTATTGACCAGTGTACCTCACCCATGTACCAGAGTGAAGAGTCACAGTGTGACTGGCTCCAGGAATTTCTAAGCTGTCTCCCTTTCTCCCACCCTCTCTCACTCGCAGGAACAGTGGAGGTGCTGAGCCAGGGCAGGAAGCCTACAGTGTCCTTCCAAAACCCTCCCATCAGACTCTAAGCCACCCCACAGGGAGTCTTTTCCTAACTTGTAGACCATGTGTGTTATCTAATATGAATTGCTTCAACCATTAGCAAAGAAATCTACTGGATTGATATAAATGCCTTTTATCTCTCAAACTTTGGGATAGCTGAGTGTTGCGAAAGTTATGTCCTTCACACTCTGTCTAATCCATGACTGGTGCTGGTTCGAGTCTCTTTTCTTGGCAATGCAGGACAGGAACTGCTGTTCTTCCATAAATTTCTTAACACTTCAATAATATTTAAGAGATTAATATTCATCACTCTCACTACTATGCGTTTTTTGTCAATAATTATTGCTGGCAAATATCAAGTATTTCATGTCTGAAAATTAACATTTTTGCTGCCCCTAATTCCTGAGCTAGTGTGTGAGGTTACTTACTCACTTTGTCTGCTCCAAAGCTGTGATTGTTGATGACAATTTTGCTGATGAGTTGAGATGTAGGAAGACCCACCTCAATCCCTTTATCTGTCCACAAAGGTTGCTGTTTCCTGGCAGCAGTAGGGGCCTCCATAATTCAAGATAAGAAACTGACCAGTGATGTGTTCTGTCCATGAAACAAACATCTGTTATTCACCATAATAAATGAATCACTCTTTTCAAAGTAATTTGCCCATTGGATTATAATTTAACCCTTATCTGGAATGTGAACAACGAACCTGAACGATGACCAGACAGTTAAGGAAATTAAGTGTTGTTTCCTCATTCCTCCCAAGTGTTTGTGCAGAAAATTGATATTGCAGCTTTTGTTCAGCTTGTGCACTTGTAAACCCCTCTCCCTTTCCTGCTCCCAGTGAGAGTTTGTGTGGTGTTACTGACATCATTAAAAATTACCCAAGCTTCCAAGAAGGACTGCTTCTGCAGAAAAAGGTGGAGAGACAAAATCATTTACCTTAGAAGTAACTGGCTCCTGAATGGTGCATTGGCAGAGCATGGCGAATTGCACATGTATTGGGCTGCTAATTTCTTCCAAGAAAGAAACATATCTATTGAACTGTCCATCAGGTGCCTTGCATTTTGTGGGTGCTTGGAATAACTAATCGTTAAAAACAAAGTCTGGAAACTCAGATCATGCTAGCGGTAATTCTGTTGACATCAGTGGGATTAGGACTGAGGGTGCTATTTCTTCCCTTTTTCTAGGTCACAGAGCCTTTTATGGCTGTGATAATTAAGCCTCAGGTCAGTTCTCTGAATTGTTTTTCATCACAGTTATGCACTGAGTCCGAGACTTTTGTTAAACTAATTTTCAAGATACTGAAAATTCATTTTATTTCTTTATTGTCTCTGCTGCAAGTCCACGTTATCTGCTGAGTGAGTGGCTGGCTGTAAGTCACCTGAAGGCCACAAAGTCAATGCTATGGGTAGGAGTAAGACTCAGAAGTCCTCTGTCTGTGACAGTTCTTCCAGTCTTAAAATATTGCTTACTCAGCAATGTGTTTTTCAAACAAATGTGATCTAGATTTCTTTAAAGAGATATGACTTTTTTTTTAAATCAATAGCCTACTCCCATGCCTTGAGAACCCTTTTCATTCCATTTTGTAGGTCAGATCCATTCCAATACCCAGACAAGTTGGTCAATGGAAGAAAATCACTCGTTAACCTCAAACTAGACCTAACTGATGAGATTTTTAGTTACAATTATGTCAATGAAAACTAAATTACAATCAGGTGATGTTACAAACACCTGGCAGAGTGAGTAGCATGGGGTGAGATTCATCCAATGTAGACACTCACATCTGAATGAGGTACTGAGTGCCCCTAATAATTAATGGAGAGAAAAAAGATATGGCTAAGACATGATCCATTTCATTCGTAAGTTGCTGGTGAAAAGGCAGCAGATAAATCTCACTATAAAAGTATCTATTTCCTTTAGCTATAAAGTGAGCTTAGCATGACTACCTCAGATAGAGATTCACATCATAAACATCTAAAGTCGATGAGATAAGCTCCCCCAGAAGGTGATATCCCACACAAAAGGTGAGTACAAATATGGAGGTCACCCTGTGAAGTGAACTCTGTGGTGCCAGAGCCCACAGTCAGAAAAGAAATTATGTTTGCAGGATGCTGGAGAAGTCACCGTTTGTAAGACCCACAGTCAGAAGTTGTAGTGCCTGTAGGAAGCTTTGCGCTTAAAATGCCAATAACGAGATTTGCAAGATGCTTGCCAGAAAAGCAAGGTATGGCATATGCTGAAGAGGCTCTGGTTATCCACCAAGTTGGTTAATTGAACAATAACAAAGGTCAGCAGGATAAGGCCATGCAGGAGTCTAGCAAAAAAAGCCCTTTAGTCAGCATAGGGCATGTTTACAAGACTGATAGACCCAGCCTATAAATGCCTCCATGTCAGAGGTGCGGGCAGGAAAGCCCTGTGAGCACTTGCATGTGTGAGGATGTGATGTTCCCGCAGCAGTGACAGTTTTTGCTCCCTGTCCACACTATAAGTTAGTCTTATTCCAAGGGCACTGGGACAGCCTGAATGGGATTTGAGGTTTACATTGATTCTTGTGCTCCAGACTGCCATTTCCATCTCTCCATCCCTTCCATATCCCAGGTTTCAGTCTCTGCTCTATACAGTGATTTCTGTGTCCCAGAAGGAACAGATGAACAGCAAATACTTCATCTAAAAGGAACCTCCTGGACTTTCTCCCTGGAGAACAGAGAGCCCCCATTTGTAGTCACCATAGCCCTGCAGAGAGCAATGGCTGTAACATTTGTTGTGAGGCTGGAGAGGTGCTAGGGCAGCTAGCTCGTGCTGAGCTCTTTCATGGCACAACTACACTGCCAGCATCCAAGCTAATATCTGTCTGCACCCATGTTAACAAGTCCGAAGTTACTTCAAGCACTGCTACATGAGCTTCAGTGACCACAGCTCAGGTGTTTGTGGAGGTTGCTGCCCGTAGGTTTGCAGATATTCTAAGCACAGCCATGGCCTGGCGAAACAGCAGCAGGTGAAGTCCAGGGGCAAACCAAGCTCTACTGGTGAAGCACAGCTCTGCTGCTAAAACTGCATCAGCACAAGAGACTTCTGCTGGCATGGCCATCTGGTTCAGGGACCACTGCTCTCCCAGCCCTGCCACACTAGGCAGAGGTACAGGGCTGAGATTTGGCTGTTAACTGTAGTGGTTCGGTAACCTAAATGATCCTGCCCAATGTCTTCATTACCAGTGTGAGCTGAGTTCCTCTGATATTCCAGAGAAATCTAGCTACTTTAGCAGGCCTTTTATATACCCACGTAAGGACAAGAGTAGTTAACAGGCCAGAAAAGGTCTAAGCCAATAGTTCCCAAATGCCGGGCTTGTGAGCCATGCTGTGAAAGTGAGACCTGTAAGAAGTTCTGCTATGCAAGCAGAGAAGCGTCTGCTGCAGCTATTCTTGTGGAGAGAGACAGGCACAGTGCTGAGCACGCTACGGGACTTGTGAGCCAGCTGCAGACCATGCACTGGGGTCCCAATCAGCAGTTTCAGATGCCATTTTGGGAGATCAACATAATTCTTGCTATCCTGGAGTTCTGACCCCTCACTTTGATTTCAGCTCATTTCTGTAAGTTGTAATTAAGAAAAAAAGAGAAAAAAAAGAAAAGCATCAGGTCAAAACCCATGTGTATTCCTTAAGAACCATTACTTTAGTGAGAGACTGTTAACGCTATAAGAGACTTCCTGAGCACTAAAGAGATCTGCCTGTTAACAAGAACTTTATGAAATGTTCATTATTACCACCTACCTACCAGGGGAGCTAACAATTTCACACCTTTTTTATTCTTAGCTGCACATTATACCCTCTTAACAACATTTTAAAAATAACTGCAGGAAGATGTGAATCATACATAATTTGAACAGTTAGAAGCGACAAGCTGTTTTTCTCATCTAGTAAAATATGCCCATTTGGCATACTTTGCTGTCTAGCAGAGCTCTTTTATTCACACCACTCGAGTCTCTAAGGAAGACAAGCTATTATTATTATTATTATTCCATTGAAGAAATGGACATCTGTGCTTTCAACAAGATTAATATATTGAACGCACCAGAATTATTTTATAGACCCTGAATTTATTTTATGAAGCAGACCCGGGAAACTGAAGACAGGAGGCCAAGCCAAGTGAGTCCTTGTGAAAGGCCTCCCTCCTTGGTCCACAGAGTTAGCCAGACAAAATGAATCATGCCTCCTGAGTGTAGCATCTCCTATTTGTAAACTGGCCCTTGCAACAACATTTGGTCCTTCACTTAATAAACCTGTAAGGAGTTTGAGAAGGTAGCGTACTCCATGTCAGAGGTGGCATAGCCGTTCTCTAGGCAAAGCAGGGGCCCAGAGTTGAGGATGTTATGCAGTCATCTGTACACCAACCAGACATTTTTTCTTTCCATCTATGTACAGTCAAGCTTAGGTTTCTTGCTGAGCAACTAGCGTGACCTACCAGGCAAGCTGAAAGTTGAGACCCACAAAGGCTTTGCAAAGACCCGGATACCTAAGGATGCTTGAAGCCTGACTCCTATGACCTTTCTCCCTGGAGACCTACCATAAGTCATAGCCTTAAGCTTCTATATCACTTTTAGAAAGGAGTCACTTGTGTCTCATTTTTAAACGTACATATGTGCCTCTAAAGGCAGATAGGTGGTTAGTGGGTATTTCAGAAGTCCTTTCATATCTAACTTCCATTGAATCAAACAACAGCCAGATGACTAAATGCTTTGAAAAATCCTAGAAAGTAGATTTCTGTAACTAAATACATTTACATCTTTGGCCTCTGTTACCCCGTAACTGCCCATTTCCTTGGGAATGATGACAAGATTTTGCGAGGAAATAAAGAGATCTGGAACATGAGCATTGCTAAAGAAGGTTAAGTAGAGCTGAGGGAGCTGACAGCATCCTAGTTTCTGATGTTGTGTCTCTTACCATAGGGAAAAAAGGAGGCAGTGAGTTGAAGCGTTTCTTGTTACTGGATCCTTATTTCTCATTTTTGCATACTGGTTAGCTTCTTGCCTTCACACATCTCTGATCCTCTTTGCTCTGCTCCTCCCACCTGCCACATACACAGCTTATCTCATCCCACCCTCTCGGATGGTAATGGAAGGTTAATTATCCAGTGAGAGACAGTATGACTCCTTTCTTCTATCTCTATGGGCACTGACATAGTGCTCATAATTATCATATCTACTTCAAATAGCATGCTGGGTATTTCAGGAGGTGAAAAATGCTGTCTATTTGCTACCAACAAATCCCATTCTTTTTTGCTTGATCCAGATTTTTTTTTCTTCATGTATTTTCTAGAAACAAATCAAACATGCTTTCATTGTACACTCTATTAGCAGAAAAGCAATGTCTAATTCTTAAAAATGTCCTGTTGTTTTCCTGTGCCCTTCTGTTCCTCAAGACTAAGTAATCCCTTGTGAAAAATCTGACCCTATTATGACAGAACTGTAAACTCAGAAGAAATCAATAAGTGTCCGCTCACTGCTGTGCCAAACAAATCTGTATAAAGCACATCAAAAAGATAAGACTGATCCATTTCCATGGTCCCAAAGGGAGAAAGCTTAGTGCATTGCTGTGCTTCCTTGCATAAACTGTAGTGACTACAGAGCAGGGGAATCTGCCTGGTTCCCAGAGTTTCTCCATTTCTACAAATCATTAATCTTATTCATCTTAATTCTTCACAGAGGAAATCTTTGTTCGGTAGTCCGACGAGTAATCCTGTTAGTACTTTGGTTCTATAATGCAGTATGGCTGAATCCGCGAAACACTGATGATCCTTCACTCTCACTGTGGGCAATGGGAACTGATAGTCCTGATTGTTTCGCAAGATCAGACTGCAGAGAATTCATTCCAACAATTATAATTTGTCCCCTCAGCATCAAGTCATCTTCTTTTTTTTTTTTTTTTTGTTATTAGACATAGAATTCTAGTCTTTTTAGCTATGAAAAAGTGTATTGAAATGCAGGTGAATTTGAAGTGAGGTGTTTGATTCTGTATGTGGTTTGGGAGAGGTGGGAAGGGGGACTGCAGGCTTTGCATCCAAAGGAATTGGCTGCAGGAATGGGAAAATGAAGGAGGTTACATGATGCAGTTGTGGAACGGCAGAGATTTGGAAAGTAATACTTTGTAAACCAGTGAGATTCTCAGTCTAGTCACCGAATGTGTGTAGGAAGCAATCCTATGTTGGGCAGCCACACTGCAACTAGGTATACCTGCCTCCAGCAAGGAATATATGTTAACAGCACTGCTATCAGGAACCATCAAGGCAGTTTGCCTCAGGAACACCTTTTTGGACAACAGTAGCCTTCCTGCCCTCTCTTCACTAGAAGCAAGTCATAATTTACAGCTATACCAACAACAGACACTGCAGCCCTCAGTCAACTGGGTTAAAACTCCAACTAATGCATAAAGGAACGAGCAAAATCTACACCCATTCTGTACTATGTATATTCTACAAATGGCTTAAACTGGTGACAAACCCTACAAATTCCTGTGTCATATTTCTAATCTGGGTAGCCTGCACAGGGCTGTGAAGTCAGTGTCTATTGCTTATGTAGTTGCAAATGACTTACGATTTTGTGAGATAACATAAACACTGAAACCTGTGGCAGAAATTATCTCAGGTTCAGTCTCCATTGAATCCTAAGAGCTTGTGCTGGTGGAGCATGTGCTTACCTCCTGATCCCTATTGCAGCAGCACAGTCAGGGCTGCACTGAGAAACCTGCTTGTCACACCCAGAGTGGGGCCATCTGCCCCGAGCCATTAATTTGTGTCCCAAGGAGGCAGGAGGGTGCCAGATTCACAAACCTGGAAATGCTCACTCTACAGCTGTGTTATGAAACATCTGTGTTTTCTTTTTGTGTTGAGCTACAGTCTGGGGAATTAATTAAGAGCTATTGGGTTTGTACTTTTTTTTTCCCCTTGTATAATGTTTTTTTTAATGAATTGAATTTAAAAAATGGGAAATATTTGCCATTGTGTGACGAATAATCTGACCAGTAAGAGCCCAGCAAGAGACCGCCTGTTTGGGTCCGTAGCTCCCCTTTTCTGCAAACATTCCCATTCACAGCCTTCTGCTTTCTTTTCTCTCACAAAACTTTTTTATTGAAATTGTGCCAGAAACAGTCCAGATTTTCAAAAGTGAATATTTATTACAGAACTTGGACACCCAAACCTCCCCTGGAGAAAGCATTGCCAGCTCAGAACAATCCCTAATAGAGCAGGAGACCTGGTAACAGGGGACCCAGAAAGGGCTGAAGATCTCATTTCTTTCTTCTCCCCAGTCTTCACTGTCAAAGTCTGCCTTCAGCCTCCCAGAGCTGCGTGCCTTGTGCCAGAGTTTGAAGGAGACAACTATTGCTAATGGTAGGGGAAGATTAAATCAGAGACTGCGTAAACAAATGCATCAGCATAAGCATGGGGATGTGTACAAGTCCTTGGGATGGGATGGCATGGATCCAAGGGTTATGAGGGAACTGGCTGGTGTCATTGCAAGGCCATGCTCTATCATATTTGAAAGATTATGGTAATTGGATGAGGTCCCCAATGTCAAGAAGAAAGGCAAATGTCACACCCACCTCCAAGAAGGGCGAGAAGGAGGATCTTTCTTAACAAGAAGCTTGCCAGCAGGACAATTCCCTCGATTTGGTACTCATGAAGCTGCATTTGGAGAACTGTGTCTAGCTTGCAGGAGGGAGTCCAGCAGAGGACCACAAGGATGACTGGGGGCACATGACAATAGGAGGAGACATTAAGACAACAAGGTTTGTTTAGCCTCAAAAAGAGAAGAGGAAGGGGAAAGCCAATTGCCATCTTCCAGTACCTGGAGAGGGAGCTATAGAGGAGACAGAGACAGATTCTTCTCAGAGATGCACCAGGCATCAAGAGGCAATGGACACATTTTGCAGTAAGGCAAACTCTGACTCGATATAAGGAAAGAAAATTTCATCCTGAAAGTGATTATGCACTGGAACAGGTGCCCAGAGAGGCTGTGGAGTCCCAGGGCTGGGAGATTCTTAAAACTCAGCTGATCAAGGCCTTGAGCAACCTCACCTAGCTTTGAAGTTAGCCCTGCTATAAGCAGGTAGTCTTCTCAGATGGCCTCAGGGATGCCTTCCAGCCTGAATTAGTCTGTGATCCTGTGACTCTTAAGTGTTGGGGCTGGAGAGTCTTTCATGGGCTCTCTTACTTGTGTGTATTCCCAAAGAGTAAAAGAGAACAAGACAGTCAGGAAAATATATGTAACTGTTAAGTCACAAAATAATTCCCTTACCCCATTAGAACAAACAAGGAAAGTCAAATACTTACCTAAATAGACCAGACTCTATGCTGTTCTTAGCTTACTGTTGTTTGGAGGATTATGATTCCAGGTGAATAACATTGGTACTATCACTTACTATAAAATGAGAGTGTTTTGCAAGGCACCTTCTGGCTTTTTAGCAGTAGGCTAAATTTATTTGCAACGACTGGAATTTCTTCCAGTGTGTCTGAGTGCTTTCAAATGTGGGGAAGTCCGAAGCGATGCTGCTGATTGCTGAGTGAGGAGATCGTGACTTCTAGTGTGTGGAATGCAGTATCATCTGACACATCTGTGTGCTAGCCTTTTGCTGGGATCTTCTTTTCCTGCAATCCCAACATTGCATTGCATCATCAGTCAAAGCTGTTCTCTTTTAACTCCTAAATTTAACAAGTGTCTAAAACCTCCAAATCCACATAAAAGATGCTAACCTCTAAAGATTCTTCTGACATCTTTTGATGCTGGAGCTCATTCATCTTAGGATCTTTCCACTATGAAAGTGAATATGCTGGGGAGAATAAAATCAACATGATAGACAGACAAACACTTATTTATTAGAAACACTACTCCTTAATGCATCATCAGTTTGCTATGGACATTTACCAGCAAGCATAAGCTTACTAATGTAGTGAGGCCAATACCAGCAAAGGCTTATGGAAAAACCATCTGGTTGCACAACATTTCTATTACTTTCATGCAGCACACAGTAATTTCACCACTTTCAATTCCACTTTCAAATTTCCGTTCTACAAGAATCTGTAGGAACATCTTGTATGCATTCACCACCCACACAAACACATGCATACACATGCACAGTGTAAAATAATCCATTAATGGTTGTTATTCATATGCTGTTTGGGCTCATATGTACAGTCACAGGTTTTCCAGCTAAGATGACCAGCCTAATTAACACAGTGGCAGCACAAATGTTGCCACGCAGGTATTCCCTCAGACACACTGACATTTGCACCAGTACTAGTGCAAAAGTGAGAAGTTACCTTTCTAGAAACAGCCGGAGTATCTGAAGGTAAAGCTATCTGTTTTCTTCTGAATGTGAAATGGGACCAAACTCCTTCATGTGTCTCGGTGAGTTTTGCCGGTGTTTCGGCTCATCTTCTAGACTTGGAGGAAATGGTGAACTGAAGGTGCAACAGGCATATTCCCAAGGGTTTTGAATGCCCTGTGTCCCTCTCAGCTAGCACTCTCCAAAGCACAATAATGGCCTTAGGACACTCTCTTATGACAGGGCAGATCTGTATGATGTGTCTTCCCACGAAAAAGTCTGCTCCCAAAATGCTGTCATGCTTTTCTCTCATGTCAAGAGCCACTCCCATGCACCTCCCTTGAGAGCCTTACACACACCCTAACTCATGCTTCGATTCATCCTGCTTAGCTAGCGTGCCTGATGATATGATGCTGTGTACTCCACCTTATATTAATACCCACACTTTGAGTCCAGAAAAGCCCCTTTAGCAGCCTCATGAACTAGTAATGATTCATCTCTCTAATAAAAGGTTAATTCCATTTTTTCTTGTTCATCTTATCTCTTGGCCCAGAAACAAGCTACAAATATTTTTTGCATATGAACCTGCCAAAACCCAGACGTCTTACACAAGAGCAGCTGCTTAGGACTTTGTCCTTAGCTAGCTGGCAGTGCAATGCTAGAGCAGAGCCCAGTTTCCTCCCCTCCTAGCTGCAGCACAGTTTTGATTACACAGACCCTTGAACCTGCAAGTTCCCACATGGCAGTGAGATCTCTGCTTTGACTCTGATTGGGTCATCAAAGTTTTAGTGACATCATTGCCATGCACCTAATCTGGGGATGCCCTGCAGCCCTGAAAAGAAAGCTGTTCAAAGGGGATACTTGCATAGGGGTATATCTGCTCAACGGGACAGTTTCATCAGTTTTAGGGCAGAGGCTCCCTTCTGTAATTAACTTTATGCTACAAATAAGATCTATCTGTTCACTTACAATGTCCTCAGCATCTCTGATGGTCGCCTTGATACTACATGTTCCGTAGCTTAAAAGTACCCATTCTTTGCAAGCTTTTTTTTTTTTGGCCCCTCATTTATAGAAAATGGCATGTCTTACTTTTTCTTCTTCCTCCTCCCCACATACCTTTAATGCTTCACACTATTTCTTGGCATTTATCGATATCAAACCCTCATCAGCCTGTGCATAATTAAATAACAGCTTCATTACTCGTGAGCATGAGTGCAAGTCCAACCCCTGTTAGTGTGCCTTGGAGTTTCAGCTGACAGCCCGCTGTGCATTGCACAGGGACAGCCTCTCCACCCTTGCACTTCTTTCTCAACCAAAGGAGTGACTGATTCTCTCTTCTACACTACTGTAGAGTTTAATAAAAAAAGGTAAGACATCAGCTTACATAGTTGAGGATACAGATGTATCTCCCCAAAAAGCAATATTAAAGCCAAATATTGTATGTTTCAAGAAGCAGAAGCAACAATATATGCAGCAATTTCTTGTGTTCAATGGCATTCGTACTCTGGGGTTCTTTCCATCTTGAACATTTGTTATTTGATTACTCTAGGAGTTGTCTATGCAAAAATATACTGCTGTTTGCTTATCAGCTTACTTACACAACTGCAGTAACTCTGCTAGTGTTTTGTGTGGACATTCTTGTGCTGTAACAAGGCCATAAGCAAAGGGAGCTGTGCTGGACAGTATGTGTCTGTATTCTTTGCATAAACCTATGAGCACTTGAGCTCACAGTGAGCTTTTGTATCTTGAAAAAAGCAAAAGCATTAGATCTTATGCATCATCCTTCTAAACTCTGCCCTCTTTTCTTATTATTTTCAGTCCTTGATACTGCTGTGGATACCCTTTGTAACAATCTCTTCTCAAGCACTGATTCTGCGCTCTAACACTGGCAGCAAGCCCCCTAATAAGGCAGAGTCCGCAGGCTCGGATGGATGAAAACATAATATGCAAAACTCATCTCTCAGGATTGCAGTGTTAATAAGAGATGAGTCCTTTGAGCGCTTCCACCCTAAGAGATATGAGGCACCGTGCTGTAGGGAGCCAGGAAACCCTTATAACCTCTCTGCCAATTTGTTTGCAATGCCAGTGGTGCCTGATGCATTTGTACTAGCTCACCATTCAGCCTGAGAAAGTAGAAATCCAGCTATTGAATAGAGACCACTTTAAGAGCTTTGCTCTTCTTTTACGTCTACTGGTGGAGAGGAGTTGTTCACCTGTAGCAGGGTGCAGGTGCATACTCTCTCCATAAGCACAGTCCAGTCTGGTGTGCAAGTTCCTGATCAAGTGACAGACCACAAAGGGAACTGCAGCTCGCTCACCCTTTTCCCTTGCTCTCCACGTGCGTTTTACCACGTAAGCTGTCATGAGGTGAGAACTGGCACCTGCTACATCCTGTGACTGCTTTAAGCAGCAAAGAAGGTGCACAACACAGCATTCTTTCTGAAGATCTGTTGCCAGAGTTTTCCTCCCATCATAGAACTCTACACCCATATTTGCTGGCTGTTGAATTGCAGACTGATCTGAAGGCAAGGGGCGTTGTTGTTGTTGTTTACAACTTTGCCTCTGAATACTGTTTGTGCTCCTTCCCATTCAGGGAGTTAAAAGTTCAGGTATGTCAGTGCTTTTGTTCGGATACATTTTGGGCCTACCGTCAAACTCAGGCCATCACTCCCCTTCTTTTTCTGAAAGCCCCTGCAAACTTTGCTTCTGGCAGTATCTCAGAATATGACTGCATAGTTGTTTTAGTTGACTCCCACTACTCTGCTCCCCTTTCCAGCACACTGCTTGTTTGCAGTTAATAGGGTGATTTTGATTTTCACTGCTTCATGTGTCAGTGTGCAAATCTGAAGGGACCTTTTTATCATTGTAGTAACAACTCTCACCAAAATCAATGGCACTTTCATTGCTGGTAGGAAGCATCCGTTCTCTTTTGCCCCCAGGGAATAGAAGTCTTATTGCAGAATGATGTTACAATAGAGGCTGATAATCAGCAGTTACAGAGTAAAGCCACATCACAAGAAAGCTCTGTCATGAGGCTGCCTTTAAAAGGCAGCCAGCAGAATTTGGCTCCCACTTACACTGAATTCTGTTATCAACAAATTTGGCGTCAAAGGAACTATCGTAATCTTCTAGATTTTCTGAGCTTGCCTGAACCTCACTGATCTGGTGGCCTCTGTCCTCATAGCAGCTCTTGCTATGAGTTGGAAAGCTGGAAAAGTGTTACTGTTCCAATTTGATATGGGAAAAGGAGGTTCTCAAGTAAATGCCTACCCAAGATGACACATCAGTGCAGGGCTTGAAATTGCTCCACTTAATTTTTAGGCACTTGACTTAGCTCACAGTAGATACCTGTAGATTCAACAACAGGTGCCAGAGGGTCTTGCTCCCACACCATTGTGCAGGAGCACACCCCTGCTCCGGTCTCACCCATGGTTCTGGGTTTCTTTCCTACGAACACAGGGACAATGGGAAGAGAAAGCAGAGGAGAGAGCCTGGTGCATGCTCAAGCTTTACCCTGTTAAGGCCTTGGACTTAGCTGGGATGTGTCCCAGCCCCAGGAATATGAATGTGTTTTCCAGAAGCACGGAGGCAGATTACGGCACTGTGGGACTTTATGACTACCCTAAGCCAATGCTGTTGCTTCTTCCCTCCGCTGTCTTATCCTGCCCCTGACAAGGGTGCACCAGTTGTGCTGATAGAGCTGCTTGTGTGGTCACTGTATGAACCAGATTGGAAGACTCCATCCAAAAAATAATTTCCTTTTTCTTATTTTCTCACTGGACTGGTTGTGCAAGGCTGTTTACAGCACAGCTGCACTACTGAGGGATAGCGTGCCACTGGACAGAGTGTAAATGAGAGAGGGCATCTCTGGGGACAGGTCTGTAAGGAGAGGAAGGAGATGATACTTTAAACCAGAATAACTGTGAAACTCTTTGTAATGTAAAACTACAGCTGAAGTCAGTTAGCTCATCTTCTTGGGCTTTCTCTGTGGTCACTAGGGAGAGATAAGCTCTTTCAGAGTGATGGAGAGCAGGAGTCCTTATCTCCCTTCATTGATTATAGAGGGACCCCAGACAGTGAAGTGCTTAATGCTACACGATACAAATACCCCCAAAGCAAGCAATGAAGCCAATCCTCCACCATCTCAGGCATTTTTCCTCATGCTGTCTTCATATTAAGGAAATAACTTTCATTCTTGTGCCAAGAGCCTGCCAAAATAGCAGAACCACGCTCCTGAGTGTAAAACTATTTTGTAAATCTGATCGGCCAACAAACAGAAATCTGAATCCTAACTACAACTACCAGCCCTGACAGTCCTCATCTCCAGGTTTTTTTATTTTCAGAAATTATACAATGTTTAAGATAGGGGCCTATCCCCATCCCTACCTACTACAGACAATCTTTTAAAGTGTGCCTTGACTTCTTTTTTTCTTCCTCTGGGTAAGCCTTTCTTAGTCTGTGAGCCACATTTCACCTCTGAGGTTGCTTACCCAGCTCCCACTCCACCCTGAATTGTGCTGCAGAGTGCTCCTTCATTAATTCAAATGGACTCTGAGCTAAAAAGGAGAGGAAACTCTGCACTATACCATCTTTTAGCTGAGCTGGAACAAGGAGGCTGCAGTTCCCTGTCCATCAATACCAGTTTCTGTGCTCTGCAGGATCATGTGGTAGAGCACGTTTGATATGGATGAGTCATGAGGTCAGGATGCTCTTTTGGGCATTGCAGGAGAGCAGATCTTACCTGCTGAGGTACTCCTTCAAAACATTGTGAACATATTTGAGCCAGCAAAGAAAGTATCAGTTCAGCGCCTCGCATCCTGAGACCGTAATGGCTTTAATCCATGACTATGTACCCTGAAAGTGGAATTACAACCTCGGGGAAGCCCAGCCTGAGAAATATCTGCCAGCAAAGCAAGCGTCCTGTATTTTCTCTTGTGGGGATGGGATTTATACTCACAGACACTCTGGTCCAGCCATATCAGAATTTGCAGTGTTTATTTATATAAGCTGAAAAAGGACCACCCAGCTGCTGCGACCACACAGCTGTCAGCAGCCATCAACCAAGCAAAACGATTTTGCATGTTAATTGACCACTGCATAGCATGCTGTGACTTTCTTTCTTTGCTTTGCTCATTCTCCCTGTGAATTACAGACCAAGAAATCTACCCTACTGTAGGTCTATTTTTTGGCATTTTTCAGCTGACAGACATGCAATTCAGTTCACACACACTGCACCAAACATGGTTATAGCACAAATCAGATTGCAGATTTATTTTAGTTAAGTTATTCTATAGATGTAGATTATACAATAGCTGCACTAAGATACAAGTACCTGGTTAAAATGTACTACATAAAAGTATTTCATGCAAGATCAAGCTATGTCCTAACCGTATCAAGAACTAATCAGATCCCACAAGAAGATACAGTTTCATGATATACATGAGAATTAAAGCATGTACCTTTCAAAGGGTTTTCTGTATTTATATTGAAGTTATATGATGTTGTTGTGTCTTAGATAATTTCAGCCTCCAGTACCAGCACATTTAGTTTATATCTGTCTTCCGTGGCATGCATCCAGTGAAAACAAGACATAAGCCAATGTCAGAACGTCCTTATGCAGAATCGCACTGTTTAACTAAAACTGTGCACCGTCGTACTATTTGTTAAACTGATACAGCTTCCTGTTTAGAGCTTGCTATTCCCTTCCCACTCTCACACCCAGATACACTTCATTAATTTTTCTTGCATTCTACTTCAGCCTGTGTTTAATGAAACCCTCCACATAAAACTATGAGCAAAGTCATTCCTCTTATAACAAGATGCAAGATTATTCTCAACCTGGTAACAGGCATTTAGGCTATTTATAGTCAGTCAAAAAGAAGTAATTAACAGTACGTAAGAGTTCATTGATAAGTCTTTGCCTCTTTCTTACAAATTTGTATATGCTGATGAGATGACCATTAGCAATTTCCTTCCTCCTCTTCCTCTTGTATCTGGAAGAAATGGGACCACAGAGGCTGTCATACAGCAGTGTAAGCACTCTGGCAACAGTGCCAGGTGAAAGTGGCCCTGCCCTGTTGTGGTTTGGGGAGCACCATCCCCACACATCTGCAGACTGGTCCCTCACTCATGCTGACATAACTATTTGTGGGGACATGCCACAAGCTAGACTACTGAAAGAAGATGAGTTGCAAATAGGTGCATCTCTCCCTTCCCCCAGAGAGCTATTTTTATTGAGGTCCATTTCAGCACTGTGGTTCCCAGCACAGCCCCACAAACAGTTGTGTCGATGCAGTGGAGGGGCTGGTATGAACGAGCAGCTAGAGATGGATGGGATGAGGCCAGAAGCTCCCCAAATGGGTTAATTGCTGAAATCCCCATATCGTGACAGTGCAGCTGGGGCAGATAGTACCAGTGAACCAACACCCAGTCCCAGCTGAAGGCGAGGTCTGGCGGGTCAGTGCTGAATTACTGGCTGGCCATGCTGACTCAGGAGAGATAAGGAAAAGATGTGGACTATTCCTATGATAGTGAGACCGTCTATCAGGCAAAGGTCCTGAGGGGAAAATATGACTTGCGTTTTAAGGGCTGTACCGTGATACAGAGTTGTAGCATTTGCAGCAGAATGCCATTTTGCCAAACAGCTATACACAGAGAGTAAGATGGCCTCTGTTTCAAATGCTTCAAACATCAGCAGGAGATGATGGAAAATACTGTGTTTGCCCTTAATTCTCCCCATATGTCAGAGGGCAAAGCTATCTCCTGAAGGATGAAACATAATAGCTCTGTTTTACCATTTCAGAATTTTTCCTGTTTCTATCACTTGGCTGGGGGAGGTCTCTGCATCTACTGGTGACCCCCAGTTTGGCCAGATGGCCACTGGCATGCCCTGTTACTCCCAGTGATACTGGCACTGGAAAACTCAAATGCCACCAGCGTCTGAGCAAGGTCTATCAATTACCAAACATGGGGGTCTGGAAGGAACTTTCCCTCAGTTCAACCTGCCAAGAACTGTTTTATCTATCTATCTATCTACCTATGTACCTATCTATTTTGTTTTCTGCTGTAATGTGCATGTTAAAGGGAATGACAGAGTCCCTCAACATTTCCCCTTGCAGTTTCTTGCTTCCATCCTTAGCCCTTCACAACATAGCTATAAGGAACATGTCAGATTCCTGAAACTTTATTGCTGTTTTATCTTCTGGAATGACAGAGAACCTTTCATGATTAGCACTGTTTCCTGCCTACAATGATCCTTTTCTTCAGGACCTCCAATAAAATCCTTTGGAAATTCCACTGACACTCACATAACTCACTGTTAGAATCTCCCTTCCATGCCTCAGTCTCTGATAGTGATGTCCGCATGACTAGCTCATGAGTTGGTCTACTGAGTACATAACGCCGCATCCCCACTTTTCCATAGTCATGGTCTTCACATTGTGGTTTGGAGTAAAACACTCTCTATCTGCCCAAATCCAAAATATCTCTGTCAGTCTTCCCAGGTCTCTCTGAAACTGAATCCTTCAGTATTAGTGATGAAACTGAAGCACAGCTTCAGTCCAGTGCAAACATCCACACATCTGCTATCCCCATGGTCTCTCCTGGCTGCCAGATCCAAACCAGAAACCATGCAGTCGCGTTAGCACGGTCCTGCCCCTGACACATAAGCCTTGCTGAGAGGCAGAGGATCTGAGCTCAGGTGTAAGTACCACGCTAAGGCCGTTTCTTCTGTATCAGAACGGGCTCGCTTCCAGGCAGCTTGGGGAGTAAGCAGACCAGCCCTGGGACCACCTGCACCCATCTGTCTAGAGACACCGTCATTATTACTGGCAGGCAAGGTCTAAATCTGCAAAGCACAATGCTACTTCATACTGCAGACTAATGTCCAGCTGTCCTGACACCGAGAGCAACTCCCAGCCCCAGGACCCCAAGTCCAATGCAAGTGGAGAGCTGAGTAAAGAACCTAAAAACATTACTTCTGAGAATCACATCCTGAAGAGGAGAAACCCAGGTTTTATATCTAATGGTGTAAAAAGGAATGTAGTCTAAGCAAGGGAAGAACTATAGTCTAGCAATGGATCTTGTCCTAAAGCTAAGCACTTAAATTATGTTAGCCCTGTTAAAAAACAAAAAAAGATAATTGAATATTCCTCTGCTCAGCATCTTCAAATGCTTTAATCCCTATAGTGCAGTTAGGCAGAAAAGTTTCTCTGTGGATCTAGGATCACTATATGAGCTTCATCCATTACCTGTGCAACTTGGCAGCAGTAAAGCCAGTTGCAGCATCAGTGGTGAAATGCTTGCTTACTTAGGTGGAAAATTATTAGCATAGTTTTCTTGTTACCTAACAGCGGTCTGAATTCCTTGAAAGGGATAAAGGAAGATCATCTTCATTCTTTCCAGCTGCACCAAATAAACAGCATTCCTCTTCCATGTTTGTTATTGCTTACAGAGCAAGCAAAGAGACACGTTTCCTCCTCCAGCTTTGATGCTTAGGAAAAATGGGAAGTTGTAGGGACACACCCTGCAGCTGCCTTCAGCCAACAAAGGGTTAATTGCAATTGCCCCTCCATTTGGCACTCAAGAAAAGGATGATAAAACCCTATCTACACCAAAGAAAAAAAAATCTCACCAGAATAACAAGCATTGCATTGAGGAAAAGGAGGTTCAATGAGCAAAGACTTCTTAGTGCTAGGAAGTTTTGCAGCTTTTACTGTATTTTATAGTCAAAGAAAGCAACCTTTCCCCCCACTTTATCACAAATATAAAGATATCAACTGAAAGTGCTGCACAGTTAATTTTGGCTTGAGAAGCAATATAGTTTATATTAGTGTCAGATAATTTTATCTAGGGCTTCTAATGGCATAAGCATTTGCCTGGTAAAAAACAAGATCTTGCACCTCTGATCAACATATTTATAACCTGTCTAGGGTAGACCAAAATTTTTAAATTTGAATCCAGAAGGTTGCTAGCATGGTCGACACTGGTGTAGCTCCCTCTTTACACTTGTGCAGTGCATCTGTAATTACAATGTGTAAATTGCCTTAAGGACACAGTGAAATCTTGAGACGTTTGTGGAACAAAGCTCTTAGGAGACTGAGCTCCAGGACTGAGTTAAACCTCAAGCCGTGTAATCAGCTTGAATATTTAGTCCTTACCTTCTGTAAATTGCAAATTTATGGAAACAGCCATTGGAAACAAACACTCAACTGAAATGCATTATTATGGCTACTCAGGGCTTTGCTTCCTTATAAATGCTCCCTTATAAATGTAATAATCTGAAGTGAATCCAAAAATCTCTGATTTTGCTCACCCAGATGAGTGCAGATTTACCCCACTGCCTCATGTCATTTCAGCTCATCCTTTTTTTAAGCTGCTGACTTCTTCAAAGTGGTAATACTTCTGTGGGGCCTGTGTCTCCAGAAGCCAACTAGCTATACAAACACCAATAACTTAACTCCTAACACTCCAGATACTAAGGGAAAGACAATCGGAGTCTGTTTCATAGGCTTTAGCCCCACAGGATCAACTGGACTAAGATGGGTGTTGAGCTGAAGAGAAGAGGTGGGGAGAATTCGCATCTCATCCTGAAGTGTTATCTATCATTTTCAGCTGTTCTCAAATTTTCCACTGAATGGCTCACTTTTTCCTTACTTTCAGAAGAACTGCTTTCTTCTATTTGCAGTCATATAACATTCCTATGGTGTCTTCGAGGACTAACATAAGGAAAGTATTTAATGTATTTTACCTAAGGCAAGTACTAAGTTAAAAAACTTCTATGATTTAAAAGGTGACAGAAACACTTTTCTATCACATGATATAAGTTGAACTAAGTTAGGTTACTTTGGCTGCTTATGCTCTTATAATGCAAAAGCAGACCTGGAGTAGTAGAGGAAAAATGTTCTTTGGCTTTTCATTTCAACATTTAAATTTATTTTGTCCATGAATATAATTACACCAAGATAGCTATAGTAACAATCTTCCTAACGGAGACATACCTTATGGGTGTAAACTAAGCAAATTCAAGTGGTTTAATAGAAACAAAGTCAATTTTCAGCAAATATCAGATAAGTAGAAAATTAATATAGAACTTGAAAAGCAACTCTCCATTCGTGGAACAACAACTGCACACAGGGACTGAAAAAACCCAAACATATCAAATAACTGGAAGGTTTCAATGAAACCAGTTTGAAAAGTAGTAGCCAGGTACCTGTAAAACACATTTCAGCTGGGGAACACAAAACAACACCTGTGGTACACTGAAGCTGGACACACAGCATGGAGGACTGCACTGGCATTGCTTCTTCCCATCCCCAGGTACAGAGTAACCTCCCCAGTGGCCTGTACCCTTGGAGGAAGAGGAGGAAGGAATGAAATGGGGTAGTGAAGATACAAATCTTGGGTCAAACCTAAGCAATGAAGTTTTCATGCTCTCAATATTTGGCCTCTTATTCCTATCCCTCTAAATTAATCACATCCTGAAGTACTCAACAGATTTCTGTGGGTTTACTTTTATCAGCTGGGGGGAGGAAAGGGCTATGATTCCTCACCAGTTTGTGCCGTGCCAGCAGATATCCTAGGGTTGACCCAATTATTCCCCAAACAAAGTGCTTTTTTCAGTACAGCTAGTTAATAGGTAGTTCACCATATCTGAATGTAGGATCATTCTACTGCTATAAATACGTCCTCACTAGGAGTTAGTATGGTATATGGATGCCTTATGCCCTGAGTAATTCCTAGAATAACATAGCCCACCAGAATCAGGCAGCAGCTGAAGCTCATCTAAGACCCCACTGCTGCTGAAAGCAGAGGGCACCCCTACCTCTGCCCATCCTTTGGGCCGCAGCGATGCTCACGAGGCAGACATGGGAGCTGCCCCTGCTCAATATGAGTTTTACCAATAAAAAGGTTTTGTTTCTTTCGAGATCAGCGCCCTGGCCCAGCTGACTGTGTGGGTACATAAGGACTAATGGCAGCACATAGGAAGGGACAGAACTGCATGAAGCGCAGCATTAAATCCAATTAAGGTAATCAGGGAAGTATATCTTAAGTCAATAAATAATGTTGATCGGTGAATGAATGTGAGCAAATTCCTTTGTATCCATGACAACTATCCGTGCAGAAAGACAAAAATGTGTCAGATAGATAGATATGTTAGTTACAGTGAGGAATTAACACATTAACCCTTGAAATAATGAACAGAATGTTTCAATTTTAGTTTGGTTGGAGCAGAAACACAAATGCTTAAGCTGCCATTTTTTTTTGAATGCAGCCCAAGATGTGGGCGGTAACAAAGCATCAAGAAGGTTGCAATTGATTTGGAGCATATGGCAAAACTCTTTGTCAAGGAAAAGGAGGGAAAGAGTTGTTTTGTTTGCTGGAAGAAAAATAAACGAGAAGACCAAAGCAATTCAATCTGCTGAGTGTGAAATGCATTAGGAGGATAGGAGTGTTGCACAGCTGAATGGTGTGCTGTCACTGCCAGACACTTCTCTGCTGGCTCCCGATCCTGGAGCTCTGAAGTAGGTCTGGCAGCTTCAGCCCTATCTCGATCAGAGCCACAGCTCTGGGCTGTGGGGATAGGAGCATATTGCTCCAGCCCAACACAGACAGAGAGGAGCTGAGGGAAGTTTTATGGGTATTTTTGAAACAGAAGGAAAAAAGCTTTTTAAATATTTTGAAACAAAAATGCAGGCAATATACTGACATTCAGATATGGATGGCATTCACATCTGGAAACTGCACATCTGTAGTAAAAAATCCAAAGTTTCTTCTGTGTCCCAGACTCCTGCATCACCAACACCGCCTCCGCCCCTGCAGACTTCTTAGCAGTCCCCTTCCCCACATATCACCATCACTTCAGGCATTAAGTTAGCCTTGGTAGGAAATGAGGACCCGCTTTGTTAACTCTTTCCATCTACAAGAGCATGCCTAGTTTAATCACAGGGTCTCTCTTGCTCCTAGTGAAAGAAGGTAATTGTCCTCTTTTCTCTGTTTTGGAAGAGAAGGAGGATCTGAAAGATATCTAAAAATGAAAGCTACTCCATAAAGGTTTCTAAAACTGCCACGTGCAATTTACTGCAATTAGGAAACCACTGTGCTTTGTGAGATAGGTTAAAATTTGTTTGCAAATGAAGCCACTGTCGGAGATTAAACCACTGACTGCAGAACCCAAAGCAACCCTGCAAACTATTGCTCGCAGTGGACTGCTTTGAACTTCAACTCACTGGGAATGAATATACACCAAACTTATTCTGTCATGTAGGCTTTGTGATCTTTGATCATACATGTACTATTAATGGAAATGGCACTGATGGTCTTTCTTGTTTTAGCTATGCCCCTTTATTGAACACACAAAACAGATGTAATTAATTTATGTATAATAGAAGTTACATCTGATAATCCAAGTGTTGATCGATCAAAGTGCCATGAGTGGTAGATCATAGCTTGGAAATCAGTGTACAGCCTAAAGAAGTAGTACAGGAGGAAACCTGAGGGAAGAGGGACAGATGTCAGCCACAACAGAGCTTGTGAAGGGATGTGACTGTGAGACATTAGGAAGCTCACATTTATTCCCTTTTGACTCATTCATGACGGTTTTGTGCTCCAGCTAATGGGTTGGAAAGCTATTTCTGTGGATGTTTTGCTGTCTGAATCTCTGTTTGCCCACTTTGCTCACAAAAGGCTTCATCTTCCCTTGGATTTAAATGTTTGCTGCTGGAAAGTGTTAGATAAAATGTTCTGAGGAATCCACATTTATAAATTAATATATAATGATGGCAGAAGAGATTGTAACAATTCCCTTATTCAACTTCTGTAAAATCCAGCTGAAGAATTTCATCTTAGCGCAACAAATGTATCTCCTGCTTAAGCCTATGGAGCTCTTTCTATACTGTAATAACACAAGGTGCTGGCACACGTTCTTCTGAAAAGAGAATTTTAAATCTTTCCTAGGGTAGATCCAACCTGGTAGTGAACTATTTCTGCAGGACATTACCTCTGCAGCTTAGCTGGAGAGCAAAGAGGAAAACAGGTATTATAATTCAAAACAGCCAAACCAACTGATTTTTTTTTTCATTTTCTCCCTTTCTTTTTTTTTTTTCACTTTGACTGAACAGAAGTTGGACCAATCCATCTTTGAAAGAAAGTTTTGGATTGCCTGGCATCCAGATACACCCCAAAGTCTCAGACGAAAAGTTTACAGTAATCAAACAGGCTCTTACTGTCCTCCACTTACCATGGGGAGAGCTGGGAAAACAGCTGTACTTTCTGTTCTGATACTAGCTGGAGGGTCCTTAAAACAAAGTCCACAATCAGCCTTTATGATATTAAAATGTGTTTTGGATAGTTAATATGCAATTAGAACTTAATCATTTGAAGTACTTCAGCCACTGACCAACTCCATGCAGTGCTTTAAAATGTGATTCTACTTGAAATGTGATAAATAGGAAAGAAATCGTGAGTGCTGATAACCCTGTAGTATGTTCAGAGTTGCCTCGGACAATTTTAGTGTCTGTAGTGTTCTGTTGTGTTTGTTACTTCTTTATTGTGTTGGAGGGGGGAGTGGGCAAAGAAGCAAAGTTGTGAGCATAGGCACATATTTCTTTTCTAACAACACGTTGCATTTGTCCAGTCCTTTTCTTCAGATAATCTCATAGTTCTATACCAGGAATAATCTATTCCATGTGTCTGAGATGCACCCTCAGTGGCAGCAGAGAAGAGGATGTAAATTCAGGGCTGTGCTTTCAGGACCTCACCCTAGGAGCTTGGCAAGGGGTTTGTCCAAGGATGCTCAGCATTAGCAGCGGACCAGAGATCAAAACCCGGGAGGCCTGGCTCTTGGTCTTTTGCTCTAACCTTGAACTTGTATATTTACTGAAAAGGTGTTCATATTACTTCATTAGCAATTTCCTCGTTATAATCTAAGTTTTCCTCCCGATTTTTGTTATATGCCCACAAAAACTGGAAAACAAGTAACAGCACCTGAGTGTTCTCTTATGTGCTAATGAAAAAACTGAACTATCAGGAGAACAGCTCAGGAGGGGTATTGCTGTCATACAGCGGGCTTAGCTTGGAAAAGATGGTGCTGGTTAATGCCTTTAAATGGTAGGTACTTCTCAATATTACCTGCATACCTGACGGACATAAATAAATACAAGCCATTTCTAAACTTAGTTGGTATCTTAATTGTTCAAGAGGCTGACACCTGCTACAGTAAATAACCAATGTGACCACAGGGAAACCATCGTGTCTGTTTGCTTTTATGTATTTATAGAGCACATACCTCAGTGGTATGCAAATATTTGGTTGCATCACATTGCCTATAACTTCATTTATAACCCACATTGCTCACAACACAGCCTGAGCTCTGGTCGATAATTCGGCTGAGCAAACTCTCCTGCTCACAGTGAATCATAAGAAAGAGGCCTACAGCAAGCAGCCAGGTGATGGAAACACAGCAGAGCAAGAGGCTATTTTTATTGTTCCAAACAGTTGATTTCACTTATAATTTCTTTAGCCCACAGAGCTTCCAAAGTGCTCACTGAGGTACTACAGAGCAAACCCACGCTACCATTCATATGGTTTAAAAGCAATTTCTTCTAAAGCAGGGTGAACTCTAAAATAGTGAAGGACTGTCATAAGTGGAGGTACGTTTCATCCTCTTTTGTATTTCATCTTCTTTTAAATCATGAAACCCATCCAAAGATTCTTTTTTAAATAAAAAGTGATGCATACTTTTAAGAGACAGATGGTTAAACACTCTTTTCCAGACAATAGTGCTGAGAAATGATTTGCCATAGACTTATTGGGGATTAAGTCTTTTCATTAAAAGAATAATAGCAGAAAAATAATCTTTCTGACCTCAGACCATGTTAATTCAAATTCATGTGTACATCTAGTTCAAAGGGCTTTCTGAGTTCCCCATGTCTTTTAATCCTTGCATCACAAGGATAAAGCTTCGATGATTTAACATCTCCCAGCTCAGCTTTCTGCTTCATTTTAGTATTTCTAGAGTGGGAGACATGATCCTTGGCCAGCTCCCACATCGGTGAGGTTCATAAATTCATTGGAAGATCTTATATTGACTGAGAGAAAGCATCATTAATGCAGAGTTAAAGCTGTCTACTGGTATTCCAGGCCCTTCAAACATTTTTCAGGTCTAACTCCTATATCTGAAAAAAAAAGGAAATAAAAGATTAAAGGACATCTCTGCGAAACCTTGACACTCACCCTTCCTTGTCAATAGCACTGGAATTATGTGCAAATCATCTATCTGCCTTGCCTATGCGAGGTGTGATTAGCCAGAAGGATCAGTCACAGCAGTTCAACAGAGCTGTGATTCATGTTAAAAGGTGATCTGGATGGACCATTCCCATCTGTGAATGGGGCAGCAAATTCCTTGACAGGACCCTCATTTGATCGAACGAGGGCTTCGTGTATCTTCAAGAGCTCCTACACACCTCACTTAAGCCCTGCATTGAATCGGTCTTGTAAATAAGGATGTTAGCAGTTGGCTTGTAGCTGCCTGTGCATGACAAGTTTAATGACAGGTGAGTGTAGGGTTAGATTGCGTCAAGTTCATAAAAGGGAAGAGACTATAAAAAAGAAGCAAAGGGCTTATCAAATGTGAGAGATCTGGTGTTGTGGGGGTGAGGTGCGCCAGGAATTTGGCTGCAGGGCAAATGTAGCCATCCCCCCTGCACCGTTCAAAGACACCCTCTGTATGGGAGCTATTCCCGGAGCAGGGGCTGCACAAGCGAGGCAGGGTAAAGGTTGCCTGAACATGTATTTTAATTCTTCATTCGTAGTGTTCGTAAACTTGAATTTTTCTGACTTGATACTTTCTAAAAAGGCATGGGACCTCATCAGATAGTCTTAGCTCTGTGTCAAGAAAATTATTTGAAGCTTAATTTCCTATCCTTACTTCTTTTCTCTAAGCAGAGAGAGAAACATGATTGACAAAGGTTAGACATCCTTTAGGTAGCCATAGCTTATCACAGCTTTACAGTAGAGACGCCATGGAAACTAGTTAAATATAAAGGAAGCTTTATGACTTCCAAGTGATTCTTTTGTTATTTATAGGAGTGGGGGCTGAAATATTTAGGGTCGCTGAGATTGATTCCCTTAAAGAGACAGTGATATGCACTAGCTGGGATAACTATTGTATGACTTTGAGCTACACGCTGCACCAGCTCATGCACGTGCACCTCTAGTTCAAATAGGATTACACCAGTGATTGTGGGCCTCCCAGATCTGCTGTGTATGTCTGGGTTTCAGGGCTCCTGTCAGGGATAGGCAGAAGTAATCAGGGTTTCCATCTGGGTATACATCAAACAACCCTGGACTGTCCACCAGTAGCTCAGATGAAGAATTCAACTCTGACCATCTTTAAAACAGGCTAACCTGTGATATGCTCATACATCTAATCCTAGTCTTTCTCTTCATGCACTTCTTTTGTGCCTGTGCCATTCTGGTCTTCTGATTTCTTCTCATTAATGTACTAATCACATACTTCATCCCCTTCATTCCAACTATGCTTAAATCCCCTCTTTCTTTCAAGTGCCCTAAACCCATGGACTTTTCCCATTTGATCCTATCTCTCTGTACTGGCTAGAGAGTTAGACTGCATGTGAAATCGGATTGCACAGCGTAGCACACTGCTTTTGGGTGTACACCAGCCTCCACAGCAGTAGGAATTTTCTCTTGGGCACCCAGTATGCTGCTGCTGCTCTACTACGACTGTAATAGCACTGTGATTTCCAATAATAACAAGAATGAGCCCCTTATTCTTCCAGGACTTCAATGCTAAATATTCCAATTTTATGGTGGCAGAGATAATATTTTTAAGACTTATATGGAGGAATAAGGTGAATACTGTGTAGAAAATTATGCTGCAAGAGAGCTTAACTGAAGTAAGGCACTAGAAACAACAGGATAGAATTGATCTTACATAAATGATAGGTAAAAAATATCTGAGGATCACTTAAGTTCAACTTCAAAATGAGAGGTGATGCAGGGCCTAATTAGATCAAGCAGTTAATTTTTCGGAATCGGTGACCTTTACACAACTGAATCTTGAAAGAGAATACTTGACTGTGCCAAGGTTCATTAGAGTTGGTTAATCATCTTCTAGTACATTTGTAGAATATGATAAGCATGTGAATTTAAGGCACCCCTATAAAATGGATGACTGCTATTAAAGAAAAGTTTGGTGGCTTCCTCTAAATGAACAGCAAGGGCAGGCCAGTAGTCTGCATGCCATGAATGAAATCTCTCTGGTGAAAAGTCTCTGCTGATCTCACCTTTCTGTTTCCTTTTCCACCATGAAACACCTCCCCTTCTCTCTGCTTGCTAAGACTGTTGTGTCTCCTTCCAGACCTCTCCCAGAACCTTGTTTCTGTAACATTATCTACCAAATACAAGCTTTTAAAGTGGCAGAAAAAGTACTTGGATATTCACTTTCTCTATCTGTCCAGCTGAAAAATGTCACCTTTGTCCTACCTTTCCCTTCCCTCCATTTACTTTGTTGTGTTCACTGGTTGTCTGACTCCTAACCTTTAGGCATATCCCTTCCAGACACACGGCTGCACTGGATCTCTTCTGAGAAACATCAACACATCTACTGAATGATGAGTGTTATTTCTAATAATGAGCAAACAATGAAATTGCTCTTATGCCTTGACTTCAAGAGACTTGTAAGCATGTGCCTGATAAGGGTTTAAAAGAAAATAAGCACTTATACAGATCCTAATGTTCTGCTGATCAACATTTTGACATCGCCTGTGAAATGGCTATACCTGACAAAGCCTGGATGTCTGTGTTCTAGAGACACCTGACTTGGAGGCAACCTGAGGGTGATGTGGGTCAGAACCGTAGTTTACATATGAAGACATGTAGGATTACTGGGACTTAAATAGTAGCAGATGATCATGATGGTCAGAAAGGAAAGGCTCAGGCAGGCATAGCTCAAGACTGGGATTCTTATTCCCTGTAAAGCTCAAAGATTTTACTCATGATTTTGCTAAGTGTGTTCCCAGAAGCAGATAAACTGCTGCAACGTGACAATGCCTGGACAAATTAAAAAGCCTCAGCCAAGGTGGGTAATTTCTCCCTATGCATGTGAGTAGTTCTTGTAACTTGACTTATAATCACTCAGACTATCACTTCTGCCTTTGACCTTTGTTCCCATCCTGTTTCCACACTTCAGTTTATCCTCACAGCACTCGTGTAGGACATACCAGTACTCTTCCTCCTTTTGCAGAGGAGGAACTGAGGCATTGAGACATTTGTACATACATAGCTTTACTGTGCAAGAAGTAATAACATGAATCAAGGTTTTCTAAGTCCCTGATCACTAGTCCAACCATTTCTTTCACAGCGACTTCCTGCTTCCCCTGATGATTAAGTGCTGCATCTCCTCTGTGCGTTAAAGTCCTTCCTAGATGGCCTATATCAAAGCAGGATTGCGGGCACCTGAAATGCAGTGCCTAGTTACTGAGGAATCTCAGAAGACCCTCTCTAAAAAGGTTTAGAGAGCTGTGATATACTCAGTACCTAAATATTGTGTGCCCACATCCAGGAAGGGAACCCCTGGTGCTGAGTGAGGTGTCCCACAACAAGCTAGCAGGGGCAGATGTTTAAAGTTGAGGCTGACAACAGGCATCCCAGTATTCAGAGCACTAAGCCAGGCAGCAGGAAATGCTGAAGAAAGGGATGTGTCTGAAATTCTCTCTCTTGCCTCCGTTTAGTAGTTTAACTCAGTTATGGAGTTAGGTGCTTTTGTGAGGCAAAACCTGAAACCAGTTCTTGAGCTTGACATCTCAGTCATGCACTTGAATGCAAACAAATGAGGTGGAAGAACAGCCCATTCCAGTGGCTTCTTCTTGCACAGTCACTTTGTGGCCCTCCTCAGCCTCAGGGGCATTGAACCCAGGGCTCCCTTTCTGCAGGACAGACAGTCACCAGGCATTGGCCATTCCTGGTGGACACCTCCTACTCTCCTTTTGAGGATAAGGGGCCAGGACTACAAAGCTCAGGTGGCAAGGAGCCACAGGGCAAGAGGGACTCACAGTATGCACCACAGTGTCAGAGGACTCAGGAAGGAGGGGAGGACCTGGGTCTCTTAGGCCACGGTTGGTTAGGTATTTTGTATCGCTGATCTATTCTAAGGTTAGAAGAGTGAAACTCTGCTTCTCAGTCCAAGCTATGTGTCCCTAGGCAGTTTAGATGAGATTGAGTTATTTGCCTCAAGTAGTTGGGAAATTGTCTTAAATTGCTCTTTATGTGCTTAAATGCTGTTATGGATCGCACCATCAGTTGCTCTAATTCAGAAACTGTAATTTAGTGAGAATTAGGAGATCTGGTTTCTTTTTTTTTTTGCTTTGCCACAGATTTCCAGTGTGACCTTGGCAATCAAATCAATTCAGGTCAAGTAACAGTGAACTCAATGTTTTAGGCATTGACTGTCACAAGAAATTGGAATATATCTGCACCTAGTTTGTGAAGTCCAGCATTTAGCCATTTCTTACATACATCAAGCAGACAAGTATACTCACTTTCTTACATTTCGTGAATGTGCTGATCAAACATTCTAGTTTATCCTAGAGTTAAATTGAGATGATTATAACATTTTTGTACATTATAGAAAGCCAGATAATGTTTGCAAAGCAGTTTGAGATTCTCAGATGCATCAAATTGTATATAGATGTACATGACTTAATGCACATACCTTAGCTAATAATTTTTAATCTTCTGAAGTTTCACAAAATCTGCCAATCATCTGTGATATGGATACTACCTTAGGTAACAAAAGTTCACAATACAATGTTGATCTCTGTTTCTGAATCTCTTCCAGGAAGATCTGGGGCAACCATGACTTCAGACAACTGTTTTGATTATGGAAATGTCTTGACCTCATCTCTGTGAGGAGCCAAAGAGTCATAGACAGTGCCAGTGCTTAAGCCATAGCAATGTATCAACAGTATAATTAATGATTAATGTACTATTTATATTGTGGTTATGTTTACAAATCACACTCATATAGCAAGACCTGCTTCTGCTGTACAAACACACACAAACATGATTTCTGCCCCAAAGAGCATAAAATCTAAATCAGGAAATAAAAGCAGTTTTCAGGACCTGGAAAAGGAAAAAATAACAAATCAGTGATAATAAAAGAATGTGCAAAGCAACTGATTCACACTGCAACATGCAACTCATGGTTTCTCTGCAAGGGAAAGCTACTCTCATGTAACTTGAAGATATTTTAAGCCAATATAAAAGGTTATGTAGATACTCCTATTTCAGAATATTAGTGGCTAATTTAAGTGTAGATAAAGATTTGCCTAAGTGCTTGCCTACATGGTAGATATTTTTCTCATTATCTTCATATACTTAGCTAATGAAAAACTTGGTACAGTTTCTTCACGTAGGCACCCAGAGGGAGTACAGAGGTAGGTGATTATGCAACCAATGCAGGGAAGTAGTATCAGCACACTCATTTATGCTCTGGAGGCTTCCTAACAATACGCATGTATGCATCTAACTTAGGTATCTATGTTTTAGGAGTTCCATACTTCCATGTCTTCCCAGGTGTGTCGTCTATTTCTGCCCAGAGATTGTGTCCAGATGCCCAGTTACCACAGCAGTACAGCTCTGCCTGGAGTGTATGACAAGAAGAAAATCCAAAGAAATTTCTACCAATTTTGTACAGATCAAATCTACAGGGTTTGGGCAGTTAAGGCTCCTGTGAGCCTTACTGCATTGGATGCTCATGCACTTCACGACACAGACTTTTCTGTTAGGGAACTTCCATAAAGAAAAAAGGGAGCCCTCCTTAAACTAGAATATATACTGCCCATACACCTTATTTTATAGAATAAAAGTGTCTCGTCAGTTTACAGCAAGTTGAATTATTCAAAGCACCCAAAGCTAAACCAGAGAGAAAAAAATTATACATCAAATTAACTGTCTGAATGGGGATTATGTCCCTCTTCAGGGAGGCATAAAATAATCCCCCATCACGGTTTTCTTCATACTGAACAAGGCAATCAAGAGCAAGGGGAATAACTGGAATAGTAGTCTTGAACTACAGCAGTGAGTTTTGTTGGTGCTCATCTGTCAAAGCTGTGATGGCAGTGTCCATATCAGTTTCCCCATACTGATACAAATTCACTTCTCAAGTTAAATTAGAATGACTTTCTCAGGCCATCCTTTTGATGTCACATAAAAGCCATTGCTGTTTGGTGAATGAAACTAAGAGAATCTCATAGTGCATAGGATGCACACAGATCTTTTCAAACAGACACAAAATGATGTGGCCTCAGCTCACCCTCAAATGAATAGTACGAATTCAGATGGACCAAGAGGGTGGGAAGACCAGAGCACTGGCAGCTGCTCAGACAGGATATCACTTCAGAGCCAGGGGGCAGCTCCAGCATGGCAGTAAGTGCCCTGATGCTGGCGTGCCACTAGATGCTTTGGATTCCTTGTAGGTAAACAGCATGTACCCAGGACATACCCATCCGACTGCAGAAGGGCTACGGACAAATTAAAAACATATGCTGTGAAATGAACACATGAGATTAAATTTTGCCTCAGGTGCCTGCAGTTAAGACCACTGGTTTTAGTGCAGTTATCCTGGTATGGTGTCTGTGGCATACGGCAGAAAGCTGTGAAAGGAACTGGAGCAGAGCTGTTGTTGCTGCAGGCTGTTGCTGGAGGGCATTCAGCCAAGACAGGCACTTGCAGCTGCTGAAAGTCTGGACACACACATACACATAGGGAATTATCCCTCCTTACACTGTGTTTTCCTCAGACCTCAGTCTGAGCCCTCAGCAACCTCTTCCACCTTGTCACCAAGTGTCTCTGATATGCCTACGGTTCCTCCACTTCCACAGCCAGGCTCCAGCTTCTCCACCATCCCACCTTCAGCCCCTCAGCCCAGTCCCCCCAGCCTCCCAGACCGGCTCTGCCGCTGCCTTGCTCCTGCAGCTGCACTGATTGCAGTGGAGCAATCCCGAGAGCGGCTGCCTGACTGCACAGCGCTCAGCAGCGTGGGACAGCTACTTGTGGCATCTTGCTTCGTCCCAGGTCAGGGCCCAGCTCCCAGGGATGTTATTTACAAACATATAATTGTTCACAAGGAATCTCTGGTGCACTCTAGACAGGACTGTTAAAATCCAGACTGTCCCAAAAGGTCATAATAAGCCTTGTGGAGCGGCAGGGCTTATCAACCTGTGTGTCATGCACCTATATTACTTCTGCACCTCAGCATCTTGAGCATTTATCTTCGGCACAGAGCCATCTGGAGATGCTAAATTAGGAATCTCTGCACTGCTTTCCATTATTTAGTGTGCACGTGCCCTAGGATAAGTGAAATTAAAATATGTCTTGCAGAACCAAAAGCCCAGACACAGTCATTCTTATGAGACAAGCGTATTTACAGGTATCTATCTGGGAATGTCTTTGCTCAGTATTACCGTATGCTTTGGCTAGAATAAATCCAGTCTTTATGAAGTGCATTTCACTGAGAAATGCAAAAATGGGGAGTGGAAAATCTGGAGGTATTCTGCACAGTTCCAGATTTGTATAAAGATTGATTACAGTTGTAGCTCCTGATTGTATGTTAGCAATGGCATATTCCTGATCAGTACTATCTATACCACTTTAGTCCCTGAGAAGCCCCACAACCTTGCTTTACAAGACAGAATATATATATTTTGTCACTACCACCCTCCACTTGTTGATTTTCAACAGCTATGGATCTTTAGCCACCACATTGAATCAATGCATCAGTGACCTTCCACAAAAAGAACTCAAACATCAAGCCTCAAACCCTCTATATAAGTTAAGAAAATACCTTTGCTATATACATAACACAAGATCATGATTAGCTAAACACAGTTAACTAATGGGATGGTGAATTTCTACTTGCCCCTTTGGATATTAGGAACGGTGAGGCTGGAATTGCATTAACTAATTATGCACCCTCATTGCCCAGCTGCACTGAATGTCCTCTCCTGGAGTTCATCTTCCAAAATGCACTTATATTTTTCTGGGCTTTTAAAGGCAACTGCATTTCAGATTGTTAGCATGGAAGGAAAATGGCTGCACTGTAACAGGGTTAAAATCAGGTATATGTATTATTTTCATCAGTGTCTGGAAATATTTCTACATTTTAAGTATGAACCTTAAACATACTATTAGGGGAGATACTTCAGGATTTAAAATCAAAAGCACCTGAAAGTACTGATTAATAAGAATGAGCCAAATAGTAACTATTTAGGAAATATTTTCCTGAAGGCTAAACAGTGAGACCTGTAAGAAAGAACAGAGATGAGAAAAGATGGAAAACCAAATTCTGAATTAAAGTACCCCATAAAGTCAAGCATCTGAAAAAACCCATGTGCTTATTTTTCCCTGTTGCCTTCTCCTGCCCAGGAACTGCATTGTTAGTGTGTGTGGTGCTCTGCAAGCCAAAAAGAGACTGTCCCTGTCCTAGGTTAAACAAGCCAATGTTGACCTGCCTTCCTGACCTCACTCTCCCAAAGATGGGCTATTTTTGCTTCCTGAGCTCTGCTACGTACACAGGTGCTCTCTGTAGAGAGACGTAGCTGCAGGAGGCTTGCCTTCCCGAAAACTCCCCATGGCAAAGAGTAGCTGAGGCATCCTTGGCTTTGTGTAAACTAAAACTGCAGAATTGGACTTAGTTATAGTCCAGGTTTTGTCTCATTTTAGGTTCGCTTGAGAGCTGGTGACAGTGTGAATAGGAGAAAAACAGGGATCAGTGGCAGGTTGGGAAAATCAAAAGACTGGAAAAAGATCTCTGCTTGAAGGAAGGGCTTTAAGCCACCTAGCCTAAATCCCCGTTACAACAGAGGTTCTTCATGCAGTGTAATGTGGTAACCAGCCTGATTCTGGTTCCACTGAAAAATTGTATCGTGATTGCTTGTTATTGCCTTCCTCTGGAGAGGCGTGCTGTGAGGCTTTCACTTCTGCCTTGTCCCCAGGGGTGGTTTTGGGGCTGCTTGTAGGTTAATTGACTGCTTTTATGAGTGAGAGAGGAGAGGAATGGGGAAACAAGTGGTGAGAATACTGTGGAACAGAACCAAGTACAAAACTGAGGGTAGTGGGAGATGTCTGTGGCCTGAGCAATGGTTATAGCTTGAAAATCTCAGATGCCTTTGTGCAGAATGAACTGAGGGGTCCAGGGTGGGCTTTCTAAAGCAGAAATCTGACTTGGAAACAGACTGTAAAGTATAGACAGACCGTGGTGGTCACTTGCTGTACAAATATATGCGGCAATACTATTCTTATTAATGAAAACATAAAGACCAAGGCAGGAAGAGCCAGGATCAGAGCACATGTTAGGAACAGAGTGATTTCCAAAAAAAGACAAGGAATCAGTGGCCATATACAATTTTGTGCCTACTCAGTGCAACTAATAAACACCAGTACAGATACAAATCAAGTATTCGCACATCAAAGTCAAACACCTAACTGCAGACAACTTGCTTTCTTGGTCCTGGAAGCTCTGAATTTGTGAATTTAGTCTGGATGCCTGAACAGCTCTCAGACCGGACTGCGTGCATGTACGCGTGTATAGCACAGTGGTGCACCCACCAACCCCAACACCTGAATCTCACAGTAGAGTTATGTTAGGGATGGTAAGCTATTGGTGTATTGACTGACAACAATTTTTGTCAGAGATAACATCAGAAAAACTGACTCTTGGAGAGACTGGATTTTTACTAGAAGTACAATGTAATATTAATGTCAAAAAGCCCATTCAGACAGAAAAGTAAAGGAATTGTTAATGTAAAAAAGCAGATTCTATAGAATAAGGACAAGACCTTTAAGCTGGAGTGAATTGCCTTCATAGTGTATTTTAATAGAGTTAGGACTTTTTTTCTCCCTCAGATCTCAGTAATCAGCCATAGCTGACAAGGGTGCACTCATTCTGTAGGTACTCTCCACATGTCTTGAAGTTATGACAGAACAGAGTAGTTGCTATAACAAAGGTGAAGCAAACAAAGTTTAAAAAAAAAAAAGGCTAAATAGTGGCATTGAGACTTTTTCTTTAGTGTTTTCATGGGGGAACCCATGCTGACCTCTCAAATGATATCTACAAGAGCAAAAGAAAGCTCCCTGTGTTGTAAGATGGTCTATTATTCCCAGTTATCTTGTTTTTAAGCTAGAAAGTTTTAAATCCTTGCCAATTTTTTTTTTTAAACTGTAGACAGTTGTGTCTCTGGATGAAACTAGTAGGAGTTTCGAGAACTCTTCTCTGACAGTGATTTTAGGAAACAACAGGAGCTGAAAAGCAACAACTTTCAGCCCAAAAGTGGTTCACATTACAGGTTGGATCTGAAGCTATATCCCTCAAATCAGTGGATTCATGCAGGCATCATCTCCCTGTGTACAAGGAGGAACAAGAGCAGGCAGACTGCAACAGAGACACCCTCAAACATGTTATGAAAGAAAAGAGTGCTCAGGAGCACAGGCATGGGGACGCATTCGAGGTTATACTTGCTTTTGTTTATTTCCACTGGAATAGTGCTTTGCACATGTTCCTTGCATCAAGGAATATACCCAAGTTACAGTCTCCAACAAAGCCTTTGGTCCACACAGAATTTGAGTGTTACATGATGTCAATTATGGTTGATATGTGAATATGAGTTGGTGTAAGTGGGAAATGAGATAGTGTTATTGGGCAGGGTAAAAAAGCTGATCACATGGTACAGGATGCTCTATTGATAGTTAATCAACCTATGAAAAAGCTTAGGCTTCTATGTTCAAAATCACGTACTGTGAGGTCTAGTGCAAGCACATATTTCCTGGAAACTGCCAAATGTTTACCAATAAAATCCCCTTTGGTTATAATGACATCTCAGGTAGACATACAGACACCAGGGAAACAAACGCAGATTCTTTTTCTTTTCACAATATCGTCTTCTTTTCTGTGATACTTTCACACTCAGCATAGCTACTTAGAAGTGCTTATTAGAAAAAGGGAAATATTTTTTTTTAAAATGCATGGATACAATTGGGGTTCTTAATCTCCATTTAGTCACTAAGTTCCACTTTTCAGAATTTAGAGTGAAATCTCATGCCTCGAGATGTCCTGGACACTTAGCACACTTGGTGTCTAGCTATGAACCCATGAGTTTAGGCATCCATTTTTAAAAGAAGGTGAAGTGGGTTTTTTGTATTTATGTCCAGCTTGAATTCCTGCTGCACAGTGTGCTGGTGAAAGGGCAATGATAGTGAGCTGAAGGCACTGGCTCAGGTATCAGGAGATCTGGATTCTGTGCGTGGCTCTGCCAAGCCTTCTTTTAAATGAGTTGCATCATCTTTGTGCTTCATTCTTTCTCATCTGCAGAACAAGGAAAACAAATCCCAATTTACATTGGCATTGAGAGCATTAATTCATTACTGTCTGTAAAGGAGATCAATTCTCTGATAAAAGGTGCTAGAGGAATGCAAAGTATTTCTATTATATAAGTATGAAAATGGAGACACTGTCAAGGTCTGCCTTGGCTAAATCAAAGGCTCCAATACCAACTGCAGTCCCTCTGAGAGCTGAAAACTGGCTGGTCTTTGGGTATGTGGCGGGATTTGTGAATTCTGATCAAGGCAGGAATAACATTTAGCACTGGTAAAGATTTTCTTTAAAGGTAAAGTTGCTGTTTCTTGGTGACACAGAGCACTTTACTGTCTAGTTTGTCGTGGTTGTGTGTTTTGCAAAGAATGCGCCTCATCCCTGCGATATATTCCTGCTGGCTTCTGTCAGTGGAAAGTACACCAAGGTACTCAAGGGCCTGTAAGTGGTCCATCACAGTTCAATGGCCCCTTTTATTTCTCACTGTCGAGTCCCATCAAGTTCTAGTGGCAGTCATTAAGTCTTTATGACACGCTACAGAAGCATCATAAAAGGTACATTTAGGAAGAGATCAAGTGAAGCAAATGAGAAGAGAAGATTTCTATTCAATACTCACCGCAAGTGAGGGTTAACCTAGGACACACAAGTACACAAGCCAAGTGTAAGTAATAATAAAGGGGTTGTTTTACAAAAATAAAACGTCCAACTTTTGGACTGTGCTGGAGTCAGCTATACCTCAGACATATGCGATTCTTGGTGTACTCCCATTACATAGTAAACATACCCTGCATGAAGTTTGTAAATATTAGCAAATACTTTTCTTTCCCTGTATTTGCAAGAACGCAAATTTAGAGGCAAAATTTCTCAAGTGCTCTAGTCCCATGGGTAAAACAGCTAGTAATGAGACTATGAAGAACAGTGATTCCTTATTCAGTGGAGTGCTGTTAGCAGGGTAGGCTTCTGTGCATTGTCTGTGGCTAGTCTTTTAAGTCCTACTACCATCTACCTCACCAGTTAGTCCTTCAACATCATGCACCATATTTCCAGTGTGTACCTCCCTTTTGGCATCAGCAATATTTTGTAATGATTCCAGGCCTCAGGCAATGAAGACTCTTTAAGCACCACAGACAGAATTGCCTCTTGACCTGGTCACAATTTTTCCACCAAAACACATTTTCCAGAAAATAACTCTTTGTCAGTGGTAACTTTTTAACTTTTTTTTTTTTTTTCCTGGAAACACAATGGCACTTTGAAAGCTTTTGGCAGACACCAGGCAAGTTGGCTGCCTGGCTAAAGGTGTGACTGCCCAACGGGCTCACAATCTGGCTAGCTTCTCAGGGAACCAGCCAAATTCCTTGGCTTCCCAGTTGTAGCTGAGCAGGTATTTTGTCTGGCCAATGGACTGGGTTGTTCCCATTTGCTGGAAACTTGGCTGCTGGTGTTTTGTCCTAAGTACAATGTTAGGAGCCTGGAATTTTACACAAAGCAGAAGCTGGTTTGGTTGGGTTTTTTTTCTTCCTGTCACCACCAGTCACCTGAAATACACAGCACTAAGTTGTGCTCCAGTTATAAAGATGTTGCATCCAAGTAGAAAGGTCTTGATATCACTTTTGACCAGAGTTTGTGTTTCAATCTGTGTCTAAGGATGGTGGCAGTAGACCGCGATCATTTCTGGTGTGGTCTAAAATATGACTTCTTTTTACTGATTGATTTTTGCAAGAGTAAAAAGAAGATGAAAGCCACTGTGTGCCCTCCTTTTTCCTCCTCATCTTGTGATCTATCAATATATTTCAAAAAGTCTCCTGGCTTAGATTCTTGGCACTAAGAAAGTATTAGAATTTCTCCTCATTCCCACTACATGTGAATGCATGTGATGGTCTTGTCTCTTTTTTTCTATGTAATGAAACATCAGTGCCCCAAAGGCACCGGTCATTCATATTCTTACGCCAGCATTCTTGACACTGTCTTGACTTCTTCCAGGCAGTCTTTTTGTGCATCAGCAGCAACACATGAGACAGCATGCCTTCTTAGATCTTTTTCAAGTGACCCCTTAAAAATTTCCTCTGTTTGTCTTCTCAACACAGTTTCTTGAATTTAAACATAGACAACCATTTTGATGAGGAATACAGGTATGTCATGTTTTAGAGGCTAGGATCACTATATTCCCAACGAATTTGCATGAATATTGTTTTCAGGAGATACGCCTCTGTACATCTGAAGTATAAAAGTGTTTAATGGTAGTCACTTTAATACAAATTTTACATTCAATTTGTCTTGCCCAGCCCAGCCCAGGAATGTATTTTATATCTAATTCATGTAACTCTCATATATTCATGCATACTATTATATACTTAAAACATTCAATGCAGTTAAATTTAAAACTTTTTAACCACAGTCCATCTCCTTTGATCCTCTAAGCTTTCCAGTGTCAGACAATATATGTAACATACATTCCTTCCTCAAGGAAAGAAATTACTGGAGCTAGACAAATTTTCAGCAAAGTGCATTTGGATTATTTATACCAATTTTATTTACAAATTCAGTTTGAATTAATTAGGTACCTTTGGCTAGAACCTCGTCTCCTCCTCTTTTACCACAAAGGTAAAGGAGGATGTGACAGATACTGGATTTATCTGACAGCCTGTGAGCAGCGTGCTTACCTGGGCTGTGAGAAACCCAGGGTTAGAAGCACAACTCCACTTTGCATAAAACATTTAAATATTGCAAAAGAAAGACCACAGAGAAGTGTCCAGGAATGAGCCTCCACCTGGTGTGTGACAAATTCCTTGTAAGGCTGGAGCTCCAATCTCTGCTCCTGCAAATGTTTATCCAAAGTGAATGTGCATCAGCAGATAACTGGAGAGTGACTTTTTAACCATATGTGGTGATTATGCCACTTTTCTGGGAGGTGAGCAATGGAGACAGAGGACAGAGTTGAATCTGGATAGCTCGTGTCCTGTGTAAGTGCTACAACCCTTGAGATACTGAATAAAGGGGCAACTGTCTCCCCAGCAGCAGTTCTGAGAACTACTCCCTCTCCACATATTTATATTTCTGCTTCTGTGAAAATTCTTCAGATGAAATATTTCATGTTAGCTAGAACATGACATATCAAATTAAATCAACTTCAAGTTTTTGTTTGGCAAGAAGATTCAAATTCTCTTTGATCCCAGCTGAATTTTCGCCCAAATTTTTATTTGACTGCCAAGCCACAAAATCAATTATTTGGACAGCCATCTAGTAGATGTGTCTGATGAAATTGCTCAGAACAAATTTTACTGAAAAATGGCACAGTTTTTCTGTGTTTCTGTAAACAGATAACCTCACTGCCAAACAAATATTTTTAACTATTTACCTTCCCTTTGGCTCCCACATTTCTGTAAGGTTTCAAGGACATTCTGTAAGGTTTCAAGGACAATCAAAATATCCAAACATAGCTTATGCTTTTCTGCTGGGATTTCCATGCTCAACATGTGGTACCCTCGCAAGACCTGGAGAACAATCTGTGTTTCTATGGATTTTTTTTTTAAAAAGTGTGTATTTTCTCATTATGTTGCATGCACCACTGAGGATCCAGATATGTACTATCACTTTCTTTTGTAAATAGAGAAAACAAGACATAGGTAGGTAGATTGTTGGCTTGACTCTACCCAGGCAAAACCTGCAGAAGTAATAAGTGTGTAGAGTCAGATGTTCTCTTATCTTCAGTAAATTTAAAGAGTTAGCAGCCCTCAGAGCCTGGTTTCAAGCCACTTCAGCTAAGATACAGTAACTGATCACAGCCATAGTAACAGTCATAGCAGTGCAAACCAAGCAGACAAGTCTAAATGTCCTCTAGAAGGGGTCTAAAGCTGTCCACACTCAAATAGTTGTGCTTTTTCAGCTGAATGGGCAGCAGCTCCTAGCTGTGGGGTGGTAGTTGGAAGCTGAACAGTGAAACTATTGTACAAATGCACATACCCTAATGTTTGGTCTCGGATGCTAGACCTTACTAGCAGCATGAATTAATATGGTTATTTTACCAGAAGCACTGCCTAGGAACTGATGTCAACAGCTTTAATATCCAACAACTGCAAGAAAAGTGGGTAATTCAAGCTTATATTGGAATTATATCTGCTTCCTCAAACCTGTAATGCTCCACCTGCATTGCAAAGATGTCCATCCGTCCAATCCCTTTGTTTAAAAGACTGACCTCAGGAGTTGTTTGAGATAGTCACACAGATTAACTGGGCAGATGGTTTTAAATAAACATCCACCCAAGTGGTTAACATGTGCTAATCAGCCCAGCAGCGCTGACAGTCACATGCCTGCATCTTTTCCCATCCAGAGTGGCCAGAGTTCTGTTCCTCTGAGTGGTGCGACTTCTGCAGTGCCCAAAACAGGTACTGACATAAACTCTGGATTAGCAAGGCATTTAAACATGTGTTTAAGTATCACTGCAGCAATCAGATTTGAACCTTGAATGAAAAGCCTTGTTCAATTAGAAAAATACAGGAATTTCTATGAGAAATCAGATTGAACATCCAGCTAGTTCAAGCCCACCTTAGACTGTGGTCAGACCAGAGGTTTACAAGGCAGGCAGAAGAAGCCTGCAGCAGGCAGATGGAAATCCATCTGCTCCAGAGTGGTTTAAGTACTGGGCTATAAGATCAAAGATACTCTCCTCTTCTTTTAGTTTAGTTCCTAATCTCCCTTTTCCACACCACTTGCCATATTACACACTTTTCTCATGTAGCTCTTACTTGCCTCAGATCTGTGAAAATATCAGTACACCCAGTCTCTCTTCCTGTGAGAGGTTTTGATCATTTATCATACTTTTCTGTTCTCCATTCTGGATTTGCAGCAGCCTTTGCAAAGTAACTCACCATGGTCCTATGGCGGTCCCTGGGCATCCTGTTTGGTACCTGGCACAGCAGGGTGCCTCTCCACTTTTGATTCCTGCTGGTAAGCAGAGGGGTCAGGGAGAGGGATGGAATTTCCCAGCCCCTTTTTGTCATCATGTGTCATTTTATTGCTGCAAGCTTTGATCCTGAGAATTGTTTGTAGTTAAACATGTAAAGGGTTTTTGAGTAAAATGTGCATTAGTGATAGATGTAATTTGAAGGGTGCTGGGACCCTGGGAAATGAATGAGGTTTGCCTTCTCTAATACAATTACTAAAAATGCAGACAGATCAGCTCAACAAGCATGTACAATTTCAGTTCATTTTGCATTGGTTTCAAAGCAAATGCATGTGAGACCTTGACAGGCATATGCTGAGACTCTGAGTAGAGTTCCAGGCACCTTGAGCTGATTTAAGTTTGGTCAGCCTTAGTCTTAACTTCTCCCTTTTTTTCCTGCCCAGCCTCATATTCCTTCCTTCTTCCTCGTGCTAGAACTAATATTCGCATGTCTGCAATATGATCTACTTTGTGAGATGATCTGGTTTAAAGAGGATCACTTTTTAAAGTTATTTTTTTGGAAACTGCCAAGGCGACTTGCAGGCCTATGGACCATTTACATCCTTTTTGCATGGTAAATGGGATGTAAAAGCTTCATAGGCTTTGAATTCACCAGCCACAGAAGGACACGTGTCTCCCATCTCTTCCACTCAGCTGTGGGAAGATTCAACCGTCTAAAATTCCCTGTTCTACTTAGTGGTATGTCTAATTAATTTTCTCTTAGTGTTCAGAGCTGCACTGCATATGGGAGCACTGTATCTGCAGAGCAAGCTCTTAAAGCCAGAATTGGACCATAATTTTGGCGAGAGGCCACTACAGCAGGAGAAGCAACAAACCTATTTATAATAGGCATTTTGTCCATCAGAAGAATGTCAACAGACAAATTACCATAACCTGCCTGAACCAGCTCAGCCCTCCTGCAAATGAAAGCCCAGATTGTATTGGGAGTGTTTGTTTTGTCATTTTTTAAATAAATGAAGAAATCAATGGTGTATTCACAGCAGCCAGTAAAGCAAGTAGTCATTTTAGATGGACAACCCCAGAATCCTTACTGCTGGCACTAAGTGGCTGCAGTTCTGGCTGGTATCAGCATTAATCTCACCTGGGTAAACATAGATTTGCCCGAGTCACAAATTTAAGCTGTATCAGCTGCCATGCTTTCATCTACTAGTTTCAGGAATGTGGTTTCTGCACTGGATCCATCTGGAAATTACCCCCCCAAGACAGATTGCTTGTCAGTGTCTCCTTGGGGCTTGTCTTCAGTGCTAAACGCTGCTTTTTCTACCTTTTTTTTTTTTTTTAACCTTGGGGTAGCTGATGTACATCAACGATCTGAAGATAAAAGGAAAGGTAAAGAATACCTGCAGCCACAAGAACAGTTGCAGTGGGACAGGGGAGAGATGCTGGCTGTGGGGTAGAGCCTTAGTACAGCAGGACTTTGTAACCTTAGGGACACCTGGGAGCTGTCTACCATGTCATCTCATTCATGCTGGCACATGTAGTGGGCGAATGAGATTGAGGCTAAAGGCTATACAATGTGCACAAGAAACACACAAAGTTTTTTAATCGTGATGTTGGAGTCCTGACTTGTCCATTTTGAACTGTAAAAAAAGTCAGTTCTGTACTTTTCACACTGTTTCACACACAGGGTAGTCTTTGTTTTCAACTACATTAAGGCCCTTCTGTACCTTCATCTTGGTCATTTTATTGCATGACAGCCCTTTCTATTGACAGAGAAGTAGCTTGTTGCTGTTAATATTTTCGAGGCATTGCACTGGAGAGGAACATTGACTGGAACAGCATTGCCCAGCTGTCCCAGAGCCTCAAACAGAATCCCAAAACTTCATGGTGCAAGTACAAAGGGCTGGTGTGATCAGGCCACCAGGTCCATCAGCAAGGCCTGCCACATTTGGGCATGTTCCACTAGCAAGACACAGAAAGAGGATACCCTGTGAGTCTATTACATAGATATTTAGGTATTCTGCTGCTCAAATCATCTTCCCTCCTCATGGAAAAAACAACCCATATGGCAAGGCAGGGCTGATGGCAGGGGACCTGGGAGCCTTGAAGGCTAAATCTGAGCCACCAAGTCAGCCTTGTGGCACTGACACAGAGCTATGGACCTGGAAGCTCAAGTTCTTGGTTACTTTCCAGATCTATTAGCTGGACTCTGAGCAAGCTGCATGTCGCCGGTGGATCCAGCCTGCATTTCATCAGAAGTACACTGAAGATATTTTGATGAAACATTTTCAAGTTTATGAGTATATATTTTCTAATAAAACCCTTTTACATTGCAAATTTCTCACTACTCTCAACAGTTAAATTTTCACCTTTTGTCATATTCACACGGTCTGTCCCAACATATTTGATTCATTTGACTCTGCTAATGCTTGGAGATCGCCTAAAAATTCATTTGCAAGGAAGAAGGACAATAAAAAATTAAAGGTAACCTTCACAAAGATTCTCATCTTTCTCTGCCTTTGAGGTCTGAGTAGATAAAATTATCTTATATATGTTAATGACACTCTTTGCTTCAGCATCACGTCACCTCCCAGAGATTTTATGGTTAATCCATATGTACTATTTCCCTCCCCGTAATTCTTGTTAAGTTTTCTATCTGCCTTTAGACCATTGCCTTCCCAGAACAAGAGTACTGCTTTTCTGAATTCTGTCCATCTAGCATATACTGGGGGATACTATAATAATAGCATAATATATCATTAATATAATAAATGTTTTAAAACAGTTACTATTTTATATGTATGGTATCATTTAATGTCTTTCCCAGTAAAAAATAAGTATAATAATAATTGTGCTGAATCATCAGTCGTTCTTGAGCTTGAGAAAGCGTAATCTAAAAGGAGAACGAACTTACAAAAGCATGTAGGTATTAATTTACTCCCTGGATTCCGATTCAGTAGAACTCTTAAGCACTTACCTAAATTCCTGTGCAGCAAAGCACTTAATCTTAGATTAACTCAAAGTTTTAAACACATTTCTTTTCAAGAAAACACTTAAACTAAATATATCCATAATCGAACTGAATTACAATTCCACATTGACCAGGATAGCCAACTGGCTTTAAAAGGAATCATGAAAAAGTCATTTGGGCCATGTTTCCACCCAGAAATTGTACTGCTCCAACTATCTTCTAAAGTGCAGATGAAGATATATTGACAGTGAAGTGTTTATATCAGAGTAGTTCACTACCATATGAAAAGCAGAAGACTGTATCTGCATTTTTCAGCTGCATTTTTCCTATAGGTTTCAGCTATGTAGTTGTGCTGGTGAAAGTCATGCCTTGGACCAAAATATTATACTAATACTAAAAAGTCGACACTGGAATTGACAGAGAAACGAATAACCTCATCTGTCAAAGACATCATGAGGTTGTGAAGATAGAGCTGGATGGAAAAATACTTGCTGTGCCTGAAAAAATGTTCCTACTTCGTAGTTAACCAAAGGGCTCCCAAATGATTAGGCTTTTTTGGGCTAAACACAAACGCAGTATATTGCTGTAACAAAATAAAGTAAATATGAGGATAGTAAAGACTGAAGTAGGGGACTAAAAGAAGATGCAGATTTATAGCTTTATCTATATTGTCAATGTCTTTCACGCCCTGGTTTCTGTTTCCATTCACATATTGCAAATGACATAAACATTAGACAGTAACCGAAGAAATGAGACTGGAGCACACCAGTAGGAAGCAGCACTATAACACAGCAACCTCATATGATAAAGCTATATTCCAGCAGTAGGTAAAAACAAGGGCAGCTAGCAGCAGCCAAAAACCAGCAAAGGACAGAGAGTACCCATAACAGCACGTCTTCTGCAATGATCAGTGGACAGAATTAATATTCTTTTTGACACTTTCTTTTTTAGGGTTGAAATTTTCAAGTAAAGTAACATACCCTGACCTTACAGTGATTTACAAAAGGAAAATAATAGTTTTTCTAGTTCTCGGGAGGTTCTGAAACTGAGAAGAATTGTCAATGCTATTTTTTTAAGACTAGTTTACCTACAGGACTCTCTGAAGATCTTGGATGTTTTATAGTGAGCTTTTTATTTTTGTTTATTTGAGTTACTGGCATCAGTCTCTGATTAAATAATGTGAACAAATAGGGAGGAAGGAAACACAAAGACTTTTTTGCCTCCTAACTCTTTACATGGCATTAGAATTGGAAATTTGCAAACTGGAAACCGAGTTTTAAGCAGGCAGAAAAGACTCCCCATCAACTCAGTTAATCAGCGTTTATTTTCCTAGTTGGCTAATGTCCTATACCAGTGTCTGCTCACTGGTATAATACTTTTTCTAAAATTTTATCGTTCTTAAATGTCTATTAAAATTTTTTTCCCTAAAAAATAAACCAACAAGGTAGAGAATCCATGAATTCAGAGGCATTTTTTGCTCTTTTTTCTAAAAAGAAAAAGTACTGAAATCTTTTCTGTGTTATGACTGAAGAAGAGTGTTGCAGGGTTATTTTTTTTTTGTTTCACAAAATTTGCTGAGAATCTTTGAGAATAAGATTTTAAAGGCCATGTGGTAATAGAATTTGAGGTAAATACATTTAATTTAATCCAAAACAAGATCAGTATGAGGGAGATGCCCCTGGAGAATGAGTCAAGTGGTTTGATCAATTCCTAATATCTTATACTGATTAATGTTCTTTTATCTGACAGTGAATATTCAAATATATAAACCTGTAAGCCTATAATATAAACCTGTGCCTACAGACATGTAGGCAAAGCCACATTCATGGCTCCTAGTAGTAGCTCTGTGACTCCTAAGAGGAATTTGAAAAGCCTAGATGTGCCATTTCCACTACCCAAACTTTAATCTGATCACTAAACTCGAAATGTAGGATGACTTCTAAAACGACCTTTCTTGGAATTCTCAGCCATATAGAAACTGAAAATCATGTTGGGAAACTGTTTCGTAACATGCGAGTGACAGGTGTTATATTTTTAATATATGAATATCTGGAAGATATTTCTGTTTCCATGAGAAATCGATGAGAGTTGAATTCTCTAAGGTTAGGTGAAGTATCGGTCATTGTAACCACGCAATTTTATCCTGGACTGATCATGCAAAAATACCTTCATTTTTTATTATACTACAGAAACTGATAATACTGACAGAGAGTTGGCAGATGCAAACCTTAAGCCATCTTATTTTCCTACATTCTTCCGCGAAGCTCAGAACTGTGTGTTTGTCTGTTCTCTAAAGAAAAAAATATTAAAAAAGATCGGTGCCAGAAACCCGGGACTCACGCAACCCTTTGCTAACAACTTGGTGCCAATATGTGGCCAGTGGGACTGGTGACACACTTCCTTTCTGAGCACTGAAAATACAGCATTTGAATAGTGCGTTGCATAACCTGAAGATTTGCATTCAAATAAATAGAGTAAAAGTTGCAATGATGACCAAGCTGAAATCCAAACACCCAGAGTATGAAATCAGCTATTCTCATAGACCACTACAGTTTGAAAAAATTGCCAGTGTCTTGCTGTCCCACTCACTTTCCCAAAATGTGACAAGCAAAGACTGTCTTGGGCAGAGCTCCACCATCCCACTCTCAATTGGCTAAGCACTGTTACAGCTCCAGAAGTAAAGTGAACACCACCAGATATGTTCTGTGCATCTTTATATATATATATAAAAATATATAGGGTTATAATTTAATGTGATAAAATCCCATTATGGGAAATGAATGCTATAGAACAGTTTTCAGATTCCCCTCTTAACGAACCATAATACACAAATGAATCCATCTGTGAATGCAAAATTCATTTACACATGCAAATTGCATAACTGATTGAACAGTTACCAGACTTGTGTGCTCAGGTGAGGGATTATTTTAACATCTACCTCAAATTCTGTGGATGCAGTGTAGGCGTTCTGCTGAGTTTATGACTAATATCCCTCAGGGGAGAGCTACGAAAGGGAGAAAATAATCTGTCAAGAGCATACTTAACTTGATTAGTTTGAGCCTAAATATTTGAGCAGCCTTTGAACCTGAGCTGAGATGGTTCCAGGAACCTTCTCTAAGACAAGTGCCTCTGACTGCAGGTTCAGGATTGGCGTCTCTTCCTTAGTAAAGCAACATACTGTACAAGTAAAAGGATATTATGCTGGATCTGGGAAGTATTTTACAAGTATGTAGTAAGTGTGTGTTTAGATACTTAAATACTACATGCACTACTTTCAGACAGCATTTGTATTTAGGGCATGACCCTGAGTCAGGAGGCTACATATGGCAGGGTTTGTTTGTTTTTCAGTTCCATTGTTTTTTAGGTTTCTGCTCACCACTATCATGTCTAATTGTTCCTCTTGCTTTACACATCCACTGACTGCATGCTTCTTCTAAGAGAGTGTAGACAGCCCATCTCTATGCAAAGAAGGGACAAATAGTTTGGGTTTGGTTTTTTTTAAAAAGTGTTGTTTCTCCTCATATGCTGGACCTTGAGAGGGGAATGTACCTTCAGAAGGGACCAGCGCCCTTCAAATTCTTATCTAAAGGAATCCCACAGGAAACCTTGGAGCTCTTACAAAAATTTGGACTGTCTGTTATTTATCAGATTTACAAGGACACTAGTCTTTGGCTATCAAGCCCTCTTGGAGCCACCAACTGTCCTCTCCCCTTCTTTTTGCTTTTAACAGTAGAGGTAAACATTGACTTAAGTTTGCTTCATGCTATCAATCTGTAGTACAAACAGGTTAACTATAAATGCTGGCAAGATCTTAGCTCTGTATTAGCCCTGAAGCCCTGACATCAGCGCCTGGTTATGTCAAGTTACAGGCTCTCTAGCAACTGACAACAAACATTTGGACCCAGCCTTTACTGGGTGAGGAAACTGTAAGAGCATCTTTCTCACCAGTGGTCTGCTATCATTTCCCTGATTTGTTAGCCAGAGCCTTTAATGGTTGCACACCTCTCAACATCTTCTTAGTTACAAAGTTCGCGGTACTAATTTTTCTCCTATATAAAAAGACCCATACATTTCCTATGTGGCTGCTTCTTGTGACAAGCCAGAAACTGAGGTAACCTCTCTTGAGTAACAACCCAGAGGCATATTATAAAACTACATTTTTAAGCATATTTCAATTATGTCATTGTAATTATATGCATGTAAAGCACCGCAAAAACATCCAATGCTTGGGAAAGTTAAAAGGGACGACTTGACAGATACAGCCTATTCTAATATGTAAAGAGCAACTGAGTTCAGAAACTATTCCTAGAGTATGGTAATACAGTTTGGGCTTCTCTGAGGGGAGACATTAGTATCCCTCCCTGAGTGAACCTGGTAAGCATTCAAAAAAAAAGGCAAATAAAAATCTCAAAAATAACATTATGTAGAGCCATGACAATATGTAACATGATATCATGCTGGTGAGGTAAATTACTGAGAATGATGGTGACATAAAATATTGTCCAGCAGGAATAGTAGGTGAAACTCTTGTGTTCCAGTCCTGATAGATTCCCTGGCCCTTTTCTCACAGTCCTTTTCTTGCTTCCCTTTCCTTGCCTGTTTTTGTTCTACTGTTCTTTTTTTTTTTCTTTTAGTTTTGTGACCTAGGCTAATTCACATGACCATATCAGAGCTGCCTGTGAAATCACATTCCCACAACTCAAAGCTGTAGTTAGTGCTAAATAATGCTTATAAATTAATTTGGGACTATTAGATAAAAGGTATAAACCCACTGTATTTCTATTATTACATTAATTCAAAGACCTTCTGATGGTGTATTTTGGGGCCAAATCCTCCTCTGTTTGCCACTCAGAGCAGCGTAAAAGCTTTTTCAGCCCATGATCATTTGGTACTACTTCCAACTTGCTGAAATATGTTCTGTCCACAGCTGAAGAGTTCCTGATGAATCCAGCCCATTTTAACCTAAGAGTGCTTGAGTTTATGACGTGGTTATCTGTACAAATGTGCAGACCTACATGGTTAAAGTTCACTGTTTTAAACAGTATATCTCCACACATACTTGCCCCCGGCTTTCTTAACCATATAATTTAAAGTGTTTTAAACAATGAAATTATTATGGCCACTGCACTCACAATTCATTTTTCTACATTTTTTTTTACCTTGAGTGATATCTTGTGCACCTATTCTATAATAAACAATCCACAACAACAGAGGTTAAGTGAGTTGACAACAGAGATGGGTCTGTTCCAAAACTCCAGTTCTGAATGCATCTGAATTTCAGCAAGTTCAAAGTGAAGTGCAGGGCAATGAAACTCAGCCCTTTCTCAAATACTTCTTTTCCTGATTTCACAGGTTAGTTTCACTTTCTGTGACACAAATTAGTCCTCAACTGGGGCATTTGCATTTACTTCTCTGAAATGCAAGTTTAAATTGAAGCTGGGACTGGGAGGAGCATCCTGCTAGCACAGAAAAGAGAGCTGGTGGTTTGACTTTTTCTTGCTGGTTGAAGGGGCACTGTTCATCTCGTTGCCTCTCCTTCCTTCAGCGGGCACCACGAGATTTCCTCTCCTCTTCCACACTTCTGCAATTGCCGACACCCTTCTGAGAGCACACAGAGCCACAGTTTCTGTGTTTGTATAGAAGTGGTTTTCAGTACTTTGGCTCTGAGACACAGGAACCCAAAGAACTCATGTATTCTCTGACCTCCTTGCTATAATCTTTTTCTAATTCTTTAACTTATGCTAATCCCTTGACAATTTCAATGTTTTTCTAGGGAAAAGGGAATAATATTTTCTTTGTGAGGAAGCTACAAGGAGCTTAGTAACCTGAATGGTAACAGATTCTCGTGAAAAGAACTTCTCTAGCCTAGCATGAACAAACTAATCTTTCAGCAATAAGATATAAGACACAGCATTTTCAGGAGATTAGAGAAGGCCTTGGGCTGATCTAGTAAAAAGAAACTGAAGGCTGACAGGTTACAGCCATTTGGCAAACCAAATAACATCCAAGAAATATGTGGTTCACTACATGAATTGTCTCCAGTGTTAAAAGGAAAAGTCAACCTTGGTCATTATTTCTGCTGTTCTGATGGCAGTGACATGATCCATTGGTAGATGCCAAGAGGAGCCCTGCTGAGCCTGAGGCATTTTGAGTGAGATTGACTCTGCTGCTGCTCCTCCGCTGTGCCCATCCCTCCCGTAGCACCCCACAAGGTAAGAGCTGTTGCCAGCACTGCGGCTGCAGAGAGGAAGTGCTCGAGCCTGGAGCTGGAGCAGGTGGAGGAGACCCCGCAGGGGCCCACACTGAAAGCAGCCTTGTTAAGCAGCACGCGTCTGCCGGCAGTGGCATGCCCTGTGCATCTCCTCCATGCATGATCTGACATGCCCAGTGTCAGATCACATATAGGAGCTGAGATGTGGGCATGCATTCTCAAGTGATGATTCCCTCTGACCTCCTCCCCTCCCACGTGATGCAATTACGCGGGAGCCTCCCTGTTCCAGACTTTTGACAGTTCAGAGGTCTGCAAAGGGTTGAGCCAGACTCATTTTGTGTTAAGGATGAAATACGCCTGGGAAGACGGTTAGAATAAGACCTGGAGGATTTTAGAGGTACGGAAGGCTGGTATCCATCCCCTACATAAACAGAATTTCTTTTGATAGATAAAGCAGGTTCCTGTCTGTACCAACAGGAGAGGAAAAATCTGAAAGAATTAACGGGCTGTTTGTTTTTCAGTGAGATGCTTGTTGGTTTTTGCTTGTCCTATTCTGAGACGCTATTTTTGGAGAAATATATTTGCTTCGGCAAGTGCACTTGGGAGCCTTGACCCATGTCATCACAGCCACTGTACTCAGCTGAGCAGGCTGGAAAGGCAGACCAATGCTCCATGCCAGGGACCGTATATGACACAATGTTCTGTTAAATATCGCTGCATGTAGCACACACTCAAGCAGGAACATTTCTGAACAGAAACTGCACTGTCTAGACATGAACAATGTATGGAGGTGGACCACTCAAACAGGACAGAGCAGTGGTGTGAAAGCTTTCCCCTGCTGTAGTAGTTGCAACCTTCATTCTTTGTCTTCATAGTTCAGTAGGCACAAGGGCTTCAGTGGTCCTTTCCACACTAAGAAGAATTAAAAATAAAGATCTCCTCTCTGCCCAAATAATCTTTAGTTCTCTTTAAACAAAATTCTCCCATGTGCAGAAGTGTAACACAAGAGTTATATCCCACTTACAGACAACCTGAGGATTAAGCATAACTCTGATGCTGTATAAACTGTATCCTGGCCCTGCACACAGGGCTGAAATTCACTCAGTATTGTGCTGTGCACAGTCCTTCAGTGAGAAAGTCAATACAAGGAATCAAGAATATACCAGTATTACCACTCTTATCCTATGTATGTATCTGGTTTCACTGTCTTCCCTGTTGGCCCAACAAGTGTTGATATTACAGCAGAGGCAGCTTATCCAGCTAGAAGACGAGCTGGCTGCAGGACTGTCCATAGAGAAAGTACCGTGAGAAGAAACAGAATATGAGAAACTGTCACAGCTCAATGGGAATAAGTTGTGTGCCTAAAACTCCCCCCAGAAGAACAATAAATCTTTCTAGTTTGGAGGACTTTTTAGTATAGAGGACTTTATAGCCCAGCTTTGTGAATGTGACTGTTTCAGCTGAGGGGTTTGCATGTTGCAGGTGGCCTGTGTCGGTTTCAGTGGTTTTTCACAGGTGCCTAAAAGACAATTTGTGAGTTCTGATATATTGGCTGGAAGTGGCCTCCCGTAATATGTGAGATAATACTTAGTGTTACCGAAAGATACGACTTTTTGTGTCCTGCATTCCAGTTCTGTGTAACCACCCAGCCTCATTTTTACCTACTTTATCAACATACCATTTGGGTAGTTTTAAGAAATACAAATGTGCTGGGAGCAGGGAAAGTTCTACTGACTTTTTCCTCTATGACTGCACAACGTCTGCCTTTCTGTGGAGCCGAGTTTAAAAGTTGGATCAGGTGTGCTGGAATCTCTTCTCCTACATAGTCTGTTTAAAAACAGACATAAATGATGTAAAGAGACTGACCAAAAAAGGCAGAGAACTGGATATGCAGCTTTGAAGTTAGTTCAAGAGAATATCAGAGTCATTCTTTCCATTGTTATTTGAGTGCTCTCATTACTGCATGGTACGGTGTATTCTTTGGAAAAGAAGAGGAGTGCATATGGGGGAACAGATTGGACAGTGTTATAGTCTAAAGTTATTTGCTATTCACTCTACAAGGTACAACTGAAAACATAATTCACTGCAGTGACTAACTGAAAGGTGCATATTGCTTCTGTATGCATTGGCAAACTGTCAAGCTGCTAGTGTGAGCTCTTCCTTACCCCTGCGTCCTGGCCCTGATGTGGGGTACTCAACTGTTGTGAACAGCCTGTGCAGACCTGCAAAAGTCACACATGGAAAAGACCAAGAGGTTATCTGATCCATTTCCTTAGCAGTGCCAGATTGCACCTTTTAGATTATTCAAGGCATTTTTATTCTCCTTTTTTTTCTCTCTCTGCCACTGTTTGAAGGTATTAAAACCTGCTATCCACACAGGACTGAATTCAGGCTTTATGTCTAAACCACGATCAATGTAACCATAGTAGATTTCTGATATGGGAGACTGCTGGACTCAGAGGCATTCTCCACCGAGTGGAGACCAGAAGGAAAGGAAAGGTTCGGATTTGAACAGGATCCTAAAACTTGGCGTCTTTGTTCCAAAACAGATATGAGTTTGCATCAAGATTAAATGGAGAAGATACATTTTAGTTTAGTCACTCCAGACATGAAAGCCAACTTTTTCCTGGAAAAAAAAAAATGATAGCTGTAGTATCTGTTCATCGTGTGGCCCTGTTGCCTACAACATGTTCAGTGAGGGTCTGCAATGGCAGCCAGCCTGCACAACCCTTCCTGCAGGATCCAGTGCCACCTTTTCTTACAGTGCCCGACTTACTGCAGTAGCAGTCTCCCCGCTGTGTCTTGCCAGTGAAGGACCACATCAGCTTTTCCCGCTCTTATGTACTAGTGACATTAGGTATCAAAATCCCCTCTCTGCTTTACCTATGAGCCCCAGTAATGTCCTTCCCACAAGGCTCTGTTAACGGGTGCCAGATTTCCACACATTATCATGATAATGGATATTCCAATTGCAATCTTTCCACATTGCTCTCCAAGCAGATTTAGATGCCGGCATTGCAGCATGCCCTGCAAGCTGTCCAACTGTAAAGAAAGGCAAAGGAATTTAATCTCTCTAGATTTCATACAAGGCATCTGAACACTCCAATAGAGAGCTGCAAAATAACTCACTTCCCACTGTTGAGAATAATTATTGTTAGTTAATGTATAATTGTGTAACTAGGGCCTTTCCCAGCATTAGAAGGAAATTTGAGAGGCAGGTCTTCAGCTGATACACGCAGGTTTAATGATCTTGTCCCAAGTGCTTGTAAAAGACTAGTGCGAGACAAGCCCAGAACTAAATGAGGCCTTGTTTATTAAGCAAGGCTGCTGTATTTGCACTAGACAGCATAGCAGAAGAAAGACATTTCTGACAGTTCTTTTATTCAGCTGGCTTAGGCATTGCTTATTTGTCACGTTTTAATAGCTCTGTGTCAATTAGCAGTTCCTTTAGTCAAAATGAAAGTTGCATTGTCATCATCTGTTTATTATAGACACACATTGAAATAACATACAACACAGTTAACGTCAACTGTCAGGTTCTGGCCACTTCTGTTTAGTAAAAGCAGTATGGTTTCTTCAACCCAGCTAAGGAAAATTATGGTTTTGGTAGAGCAGATGCAGCTGTCGCATGGTCTGTTGTACACGTAGTACAATAACTTCAGCAAGGCAGCCCGAGCCTGTCCACATGCTTGTGATACAGTGGCAGTAATGCAAGACTGTACACTCTAGACTACTTTTAGACTTATCTTGGAAGTGTGGGGGTAGAGGATTGGGGGCTGTAGTTTCTGCAGGACACATTTCTGCACTCAAATATAGGCTGTTGTAATCAGATCTCTCATGAAAATGAAGGGCTTCAGGCTTCTTGGTATATTGCCAGGACAACCTTAACTTGGGCAAAATGTTGCTGCTCCTCCTTCCCCTGTGAAAATTTCATCACAAAAGGTGATGATGCAAATTGCTTTATAGGATCACAGACACACCTTATATTAACTCTGATTGTCACTGAATTGCAAAAGATCGGGGGTGAGAGTAGGGAGTGAAGCAAGGGTAGAAGATGAGGCAGACCTAAAAGCCAGGCTCCCCTGCCTAGGGAATCTTTATTGTTACAAGTATCCCCAATCAGTGAGAGTTCTTGAGCAAAGGCTGTTGACCTGAGTAAATGTTTGCAAATTGGTCCCATTATTTGCATACGTTTCCTTCTTCCAAAGAAATCTTAAATGCATGCAAGGAAAGCACTGAATTTTCTGTGCTGACTGAAGCAATGCCATCTGCAGAGTTCACCCATCTCCTTACTGACTCAATCTTTTAAAATAAATTAACTACCCCACGTAGTTTTATTTCCTCCTCCTCCCTTTTTCTCCTTCTCTCTTTGGCAAAAGAAGTAACTAATATTCAAAGGAAATGAGTTGTGAAACCTCTAACAGCCTGCTAACCATTAGTTTCTATAACCCATGCTGGCAATGCAATATTCACTGGGGACCTCTGGCTGGCTCAGATGGTCCTCTTAAGTGAAAGAAGCAGCTAGGGATGGATGTTCACCTCTGGATGCCCTTAGAGAGCACCACAACACTTCGTCTTGATGGGGTCAGTGTTCCCTTCCCCATTCCTCTTCTCTTCCTCTCCCCACCAACTGCTCCAGAGATTTTTGCAGATGGACCAGATAGCCAGGTGTAGTTAGGGGTTGTCTACTGTTATGCTCTCTGCCTTCCCTCAACTCTGATTCTTGCCAGGCCTCTCCCACATCTCATTGCTGGCACCGTTGTGAATCTGACCTGAGTTACCAGGATTTTTCCATGAGCTCCCAAAGGAGAGCAGCAACGTGGGCAATTTGCATCTGCTGAAATCCAAGTTCCCTCCAAACCCTCTTAATAACTCTTCTGATAATGGTCTAGGAGGGTACAAACCATAAGTTAAAAGGCACAAACAGCTTGCTAGCACTTCACTTGCAGGACAGCTGTGGGTGTTATGGCTCAGACTTTGCTGTCTTTTTCCCAATACCACACATGATGGAGGAGGGACCACAAAGGACCACGTAACAGGTGAAGGGGCTGTGGAGGTAGACTATGCCAGGAACTCTTGTCTTCTTACAAAACTCCTTTAACCATAGAAGGAAGAGGCACGTGCCCGGAGACAGCGTGGGTGGGCCATGACCCTTCTTTCACTCCAGGACACCAAACACAAAAGCAACTAGTATCCATAGCAAAAAATTCTTTGAAATTCATACTCCTTTAACTGTATGTATCCAACTCTCTTGCTTGCTTACTCAGATCTTTTTTTCCCCCAGATAAGACCCAAGCTAACCTTGCAAGCTGTTGCTGCAGGATTTGGAACAGGAGAATAGATGATAAGAATATGATCCTTTCCAATGTTTTCAAGGTCTATAGCCATCCTCATTTGTTATCCACAAGACTCTATTCACCAAGAGGGAAAATAAAAAGCCATCAACATTGTCTCTGTCTTTCCTCTGCCAAAATGAATGTGATGACTTTGTTTCTATAAAGGGAAGAGGTAGGTGGGAACAGCTCTTCAGGCATGTTGACTAACAAAACATGAGCACTACACGCCAAGCACAGAAGGGAGCCTGATGTGGATATGGGAACTGCCCAGTCACACACAAGGCCCTCCGTTGCACAACCTGGCACACAGACATGCAGCTGTGCAGCCCAACTGGGAGATGGGGGAGGCCAACAGCTCCTTGAATTCTCCCCTGTAATCTGCCCCTGTCACATTCAGGCAGACGCCGTAACACTGGAGAAGACTTTTGCACTGCATGACACAAGATTGATAGAAGTTAATTTAAACTAGTTTGGGAAACAAGTCTCAGAGCAATGTGCAAACGTTCATCCATATTACTATACACGAATAGAATTTAACTCCTTCTTAATGACACAAAAATAAGACTCGGCAGTGATGTTTTACATAACAAAATAACAGATTGTTGCATTATTCACTGACTCTGTTACCATGGAGCTCAGCTAGCCTTGAGCATACAGTAATGTGCTCTGGGTGTCATGATGGTAAAACCCAGTCCAAGACCGACATTGTCCGAGTTAGCATTTTTTGTACAGCTGTATGCTGATCTGTCTAGATGAATGTCAGTGTGAAGGACTAGCATAAGCATTTGGTACTACCAGTGTTTGTCTGCAAGACTGAGGGCATGGTGAAGCAGAAGGAGAAGGCCAGAGTCTTTCTTTGTAAAATATTTTGAAGGAAACCGGGTTTCATCATCCTGTTCTGAAGATCTAGCGACTGCTGTGGATGGCTGAGGAACAAGGCAGTCAAGGAAATACACGCAGAAAAGATGTTGAAATACCTGGACTTCCTGGTGAAGATATTTCTCTCAAACACTATCTCAGTGAAAAACAGATGATCCAAATGCATATTTTGCCTTGAACACATTACAGCCATTCCACACAGGTATTGTACTCATCACCAGTTATTCATTAAGCAGCATGACTAACATCAGTCATGTGGTGTTTGTTCACTCATTATCTGTCCATGGGTGAAGAAGTCTGTTGCAGTGGTATGCAGGTTGTTTTGGTAAAGGTTTTTATTCTTTTTTTTATTATTATTTAGTATGTGTTACTGTACATTCAGGGCACAAAACATGCTATGTGTAAATACTTAGGCCAAGAGGTGTGAACAATCCCATGGAGAATTTCTGAACTTTCTACAAATGTCTCATATAAAATTCTGCATCACCTGTGGACCAGTCTTACCCTTTCTGCACTGAAGAAGCAAAACTGCTTGTCATGATAGTACACGCCTCAACTTACTTAAAACCATACTTGGCTAAATGTATGATACTTGAAAGCAGTGTTGGAGGTGTCCAAATTTCAATGGATAAAGAAAAGTGAAAGATGCAGAGTTGCCAGGCATCATAGAGAACAGAGGTGTCAACCAGACGAAAATAGAATTCCAAGTGAAAAATGTCACAGGCTTGAAGAGAGGATCATAGTTCATACTCAGTACAACATGCAGTCTTTGCCACTACATGACAGCTTTCCTTTGCCCAAATAATGTCTTTTATTTGCTCCATCTAAAACGTTTTCTGACATTTATTCATTCATTTCAGGCTGTTCTAGGAAACATCTGTACAGCAAATGTGTCTTAGACATACAGCTTGGATGAAAGAGATTTCCTTTTGGACTGGACAGCCTGAAATAATGACCTATGCAAATAATACAAAGGATTGATACTTGTGGTATTGCTCACCACAGTGCTATCTGCTGTTTCTCCCCTGATTTTTTAATGAGATTTTAGAGCCTTTGAGTGAATAACCCCAGCCTTTTCATTAACTTAGCTAGCATGAAAAGCTGTGGGGCCTATATGGCAGGTGCTGTGGGTTAACAATAGGGGTACTGTTTAATCCAAGGGAAACAGAGAGTGGAAAAGGGCCATGAATAAAAGGATATGGGATCTTTTATGAGGTCAGGAGAGGCATTTTAGATCAGGAGGTGCAAAGAGAGGCCAGCTACAGAAAACATTCCTTCTTGCCATGCTCACTTGGACAGCAGCATGAAATTATGACTTGTAATTTGTTCTGCAAAAGACAAAGCAATCAAAGTGAAATATCTAAATGCAAGAAGTTTGTTGATACTCAGAGGATCACCTCTGCTTGTAAGAGTAGTTGGCTACAGTTCCTTGGGGAATAAACTACTCTTCTGGATGATGTTCCTTACCAGGCTCACCTCTTTGAAACTTGGAGAAACACAAGGAGACAGTCTAACAAGTGCAATAGCATTTCAACACAGGGAAAAATGGTATGTGATTTACAGGTTGGTTTGGTTTTAAAGACTGACTGACTCAGTTACTGACAGCACTAATTATGCAATCAGTGATTGGGAGTTTAGAGTAAAAAGTAGAAGTATTGAATCAAAATTGCAAACAAACTTTCTATAAAATGCCTGAAAGTGGTTTTGCTCTCATCTGCGCTTTATAATTGCAGTAGGTTCAGGGTCAGTCATGTCATTCCTTGTGCCTTTAAGATAGTGTTTCAGTGGTATAAATGGGCCTTTAGAGACTTCGAGACAGATGGAGAAGAGTACAGTTTCAAAATTTAATCAAATACCTTCTAGTTACGAAGCACAGATGTTCAGGGTCAGGAACACACAAGTGTAATATTGCTATAACGTGTCAGGCTACTGATGCTGCTGTTGGAATAACCTAACCATTTGCAGGTGACTCAGAAGGTGCAAGAGCACCAAAAGGAAAATTATATCATAGTTTGCCTGTGGGAAGAGTTCTTCCTCAATACTTTCAGTCACTTGCCATAAGTATTTACATACTTTACAGTTTTTAACTTTAATTTTAAATCAGTAAGTGAGGCAATGATGGATGCCCACATTATTCATTTATGTGGCCAGTGGCTTTTCAAGTTTTGCAAAGGTCTTGGGCCAAGCGATAACACCTGGGAATCATTTTCATGTGGCAATTATGCATCATGAAATTCTTCTTTTCTTTCTAATTAAAAGTTCTACCTTACAACGTCATGAAACATCCCCCATTTTTGCCTTAATAAAAAAAAAGGTTACTGTAGTTTCTCCATGACACTCATTGTTTTTAAAATGTTTAATATGATGCCTTCTACTTGATCTCTCCTCTAGCACATATAATTTTTTTTTTTTTTACTACTAGAGTTTGGCAATCCTTTTCTCTTCTTAATGTTTCCTTTACATAACTGGGGAATCCCATGCAAAGCCAGCGATGCTGATCACATAACATGCTTGTGGATTTTGTGGTTTCTCCAATCCTGCTTTTAGGCTGCCAGGAACCTCTTGCAGATGTATTTTCACTGAGCACTATACACATTAGTAGGAAAGACTGCTTAAGGGCCATGTAATTTTCTGTGGGCAATCTCACAAGAGCATCCATTGGGCATGATTCAAAGTTTTACAGATAGGTGTCTGGATACCTCCTAACCAAGGCAGTTCATTTCCCTTCCACGTGATCCCCTTTTTGTTTTCTCATTCTCTTTGTTTTCTTGTTGTGTGTTTTCTACTTGTTTCCTTCTTCTTTCCCTCTTCCCATTCACCTTTATTCTCCTTCCTCCCATTTCAACTATGTGCACATGAGAAATTTCAGCTGGCTCCTCTCAGCCCTTTGGTGTGTGGACTCCAGCGACATACCTATACATCCCAAAATCCTTAGTGTTGACGCAGTTGATATGGTCAACTCTGTATTTTTGAGTGTTTGCTTCCTGTTGCAGGGGGGAGGGCTGGAGAAGGCAGAAAATAAGTTACCCCACAAAACCAGTGTTTCTAAGATGAACCACATCCACACCATGAGCCCTTTGCCATGGTGTACAACACGTCACCCTAACCTGTCACTGACTTGCTCTTTCCCTGACCCATTTAACCCCATTTCCAGCCTCACTCATTTAAAACAGCTGTGTTGCCTTGCTTCTGCCTTGCAGTGTGAACATGGAGGAGTGAGCACTTGTGCGTGGCTGTAAGCCACTCCCAAGAAGGGCTTCATGAACATCATAAGCTTCAAGAAAGCTTCTGCCCAGATGGGGTTTTGAGCTTCTTGTGGAAGATCACTAGCTGGGGTCTCTGCCTCGCTCCCAAACTCACAGGCACACACGTGGGTGCGTACAGGAACATTTATTTATTAAACGTTCAAAATGCACACAGGGAGATGCAGTTCCTGCTGTGAAGGATTTGTAATGCACACGCGTGGACAACGTCTCGGGGAAGGGGTGAAGCCTGCCGACAGCCCCCCTTCTTTCCTCCTGAGGGCTCCTGCTCACCTTCTCCCGGCACTTCGCTGGAACCAGGAAAGGCAGCGCTCGTTTCACAGCCTTCCAGTGTCGAAAACCCGCTGAACCTGGCAGCACGAGGGAAAAAGTAAAATAAAACTGAGGGACGTTATCCCTCCTTGCCTCGACTCAAGGGAAAATACGGAGCGGAAAACACGCCTCGGGGCGCAGGGACCACCCCTGCTCGGTGGGAAGGCGCCCGGCGCCCGGCTCACCTCAGCGGCCCCCACACCCGCTCCCAACGGCCGCGCGCAGAAGGCGGGAAGAGGGGAGGTCGCGGCCCCACTCCCCTTCCCCCAGGCGGCCCCTCACGGGCGGGCGATGGCCACACTCAACCCCCGCTCTCCCGCCCCGCGGGGACCGGCCGCCCCTCACCGGGGCCGCGGGGTCGGCCCAGCCCGCCGCGGGGCCAGGAGCACCCCAGGGCGCCCCGTCGGCCTTTCCCCCGGCGGCAGCCCCGCATGCGCGGGCGGGCGGGTGGGGGAAGGAAGCGGGAGGGCACCAAATTCAAATCGCTGCTGAGGAGGGAGGGGAGAAAACCGGGGGAAGGAGGCAGCCGGGGGGAGCGGAGCGGAGGAGGGAGAAAAAGGAGGGAGGAGGAGAAGAAGAAGAGAGTGGGAGGGGAGTGTGGAAGACTCTACGGGAACGCGGCAGAGGCCGGGAGAGGAGGCACGGCGGACGGCGGGGGAAGGCAGAGGTGTCAGGGGAAGGACAGGGCGGCTCCGGGCACCCACGGCCGCAGCGCGGGGCAGCCACCCCGGCCCGCCCGCCGCACTCTGCCCGCCCTCCCGCCCTCCCTCCCGCCAGCACCATGGTGGATAGGGGCCCCTTGCTGACCTCGGCCATCATCTTCTACCTGTCCATCGGGGCGGCGATCTTCGAGGTGCTGGAGGAGCCACACTGGCGCTCGGCTACCGACGACTACAAGCGCCAGAAGACGGAGCTGCTCAAGCAGTTCCCTTGCCTGGGCCAAGAGGGGCTGGACAAGATCCTGCAGGTACAGCGGGCGCCGCCGGGGCGGGGGCTGTGGCGAGGCCGGGGGGCGCCGGGCGGTGGTGGCAGTCGGCGGCAGCAGGTGCTGCCGGGCGCCCCGGAGCGGAAAATACCGCGCCTTCGGGCGGGCGGGAGCAAGGAGTGCTGCCGGGCTGGAAAGCCAGTCGGCTCCCCGGAAAAACCCGACTGTAGCTGCGTCCTCACAAAGCCCGGTGCCTAAAAATTGTCCCGGGAGTGCGGGGAAAACTCTTAATCGTTCCTAACTACTTAATGATAGAGTGATTAAATGGGTCCGCGTTTCCTTCTCTTCTCCCTTCCCCCCCCCAAGTGGTAAAGGAGCTCGGGGTTGATTTCGGTTTTAGCTGGCACCTGGTCCTGGGGGCTGGAGGAGTTCACGCACGGAGTGTGCTCGCTCAAGCCCGTCTGCTGCTAAACCCGGTAGACCTGAATGCAGCTCTTGTTTTAGTACCCGGAGTGGTTTCTTCTGCCTCAATTGATGTTGTGTTATGAGGAAGGGAAGGTGAAGCCAAGCTTCTTGATCCTCTTCTGTTTGGTTTGATTTGATTTCCTTCCCATCCTTCCCCCCCCCTCCCCGTACTGAATACTCTCGTTGTGAGGAAAAACGTGCCTGGGGGTCTGAGTGTGGGTCCCGGAGGTCAGTCGGGGTAACTGAGGGACAGGCTGAATGGCTCGAACGGAGGGATGCTTGCAACTTTTGCGCTGTTATTTTTACTTTAGCAGAATGACTTCTTTCCAAGCCATAAGGAGTTGATAATCGTCCTATCTCGCTCATCTGGCAGAATGCCTCTTCAAAACTAATTATTAATCAATAGCATGTATTAAATCATAGAGCAGTATAAACTTGGTTAGTGCCTTTTTGTGGATGTGGTATCCATTAAAATGTGGTGGCAAGCAATGGTGAACCATGAAAAACAGGCTGCCCAGTTATGTCGGGCTCCAGTGGTGAGAATGAGTCATTTGGGACTTTATTTCAGAAATGTTTATATTGACTAGGTCTTCTGGTCATTGTGGTTTGGATTTTTTTTTATTATTTTATTTTTAAATTCACTAAAAGTCTACTAAAATACAGAAGACTGGGAAAATGGCTCATTAGTTCTATTGGTGTAATCTATACTGTGCAAGCTTAGAAGAGGACATGGTTCTTGATCCTAAAAGTTTGTGGTTTAAATTCCCTTTCTTCAGTTGGTGGCTGCTTTCTGCCTCCTTCAGATAGCAGAGCTTTCTGGTGGTAGTGTCCTTATTGTTACCATCTTAGTACCCTATTAAATGTGTTTTTGTGGTGTACAGTGGAACGGGTGGATGGAGGCTTGAAACTCTAAAGGGATGTTGGAAAATGAAAGACATGCTATGTTTTTTGAGTAAGCTTTTGCTGTTCTGGAATCTTACTCTAGGTTATATCCCAAATCTGTTTTAACATCCTCAGGAAAAACCCTTATTTGGATCGGGATGTGCATTAAGCCTGGCATGCTTAACTTGCTGCAGACACAGTGCAGAATCTAGATTCTGGCTCAATTTAGGATGAAATTCATGTTGGTATGAGGGAATCATTAATAGTTTGGGGTTTTTTTTTTTCCATGATCCTTATCACAATTAATCCTGAAGTGGCAGAAAGATTTGTCTTAAAATACAAAATGACAACAAAAAAATTATGGAATGAATGGACTGTATGATAGAGCACACTGTAGAATGGGGATGGGTGCAGAAGCAGTGAGGAGAAAGAATGTAGTATAAGGTGAACTATGGCCAGCTGAAAATATTTGGTTTGAGTATCACTCCACAGCACAATGTGGAGGGCCTTCCCGCTTCAGTGCATGTTAGCTCCTGGTGATATTCTCATATTCATGTGATTTCAGTTTTGCCTCTGTACAACTTCCAATCATACCTTACTTTCCATGTCCAGTCTTGCTGGTCTGATCCCTTATAGATAATCTGTTGTCATCTTAAGCTCAGGTTAGCTAAAATGTAAGTCTTACCTTGCTCTTATTTCACTCTAACTGGAAACTTCACTGCCTGCTTTCTTCCAGACTTGTAGTTTTGTTCCTGTTCTCATTCAACTTCTATGTGAGAAGTGATGGGAAGAAGAGGAGTGGCATTTCTTACAGAGGAGGATGGCAGGGTGAAATCTAGCCTAGCTGAAGCTAACTGGGGTGGGGGGAATCATGTGAGGACATCAGGATTTCATCCCGAGTAAGCTGTAAAGTATATCAGAAATAGTCTTCGTAGTTGTCCTTTCTCGATCACTATTAATGCTTCTTCTGTTGGGTTCTGCTGAATCTTTAAAACATTACTAACATCTGTTCTTCTTCGGCAAATCCTGATCATCCTGTTTTCATATTAAACCTCCAAATTTATTCTCTCACAATACATCCAGAATGTTGTTGACTTGAAAATGTGCATTCCACCCCCCTACCCCAGTCCCTACCTCTGTTTTGTTCCTCTGAGCCTCTTCCTCTAGCTTCTTCCATGGACTCCCTGAATCTGTTCCTGGGATTTTGCATGATTTAACTCATTTATCTGCTCTTGTATCTTTATTTTAATGTCCTTCAGTCTTCATCTTAGAGCATTTTTCTCTCGCTCTGCTTGTGGTCCCCACTGACATGTAACTCTACGGAGCCACACTGAGCTTTGGTATTACTTCACTGATAATTTTTTTAATATCCCCATTTAAAACACACTGGATAAAGTTCTTCAACAAATATCACCAACTATAGAATTTTAAACGGTTGTTAGTAAAATGCAAGGATGCCAAGAAATGTTCAAGTTGAACTAACAATACCAATTTTGTTTCCAGAAGCAACCTGAAAGGTGACAAGGACTGAGTTATTCAGAGACCGATCTCTCTGCTGCCCTTGTTCCCCACCCAGGTTAGCTCTTGTGTTCATCTGAGCCCGATGTTAGCTGTATGTGCAATGGAAACTGTGTGGAATGGCTACAAAGTTTATCTGTATTGTGATCTTAACCATTTAAAAAGACAAGTAGGTTATCAGCACAGATTCTCAATTTACATACAGACTGGTATCTCTGTACCAACGGTTTAAGTGACTAAGTGTGCTGTATTAGGTCAAATACTGTCTAAAGCTTATATTCTGTAATAAAGATTTCACAACACATTATACTAGAAATTCACTGCAATAAATGTTTATCAAAATGTGTTTAACACACATTCAGAAAACTCACAAGCTGAGTACTGTAAAATATGCTAGAAAGAAAGCTTTTTTTCCCCAATCCTAACTGGGAAATGCCTAAAAATAAACTTGTTTAAAAACAGCTTTTAGAAGTTTTTTATGTGAAGAATCCATTTGCTTTTGATTATTTTAAGTACCATATTGCTTATCATAACTACAAGGGGTGAAGAAAGTACTTAAACTCTTCTTGGAGTAATGCTACCTAGACCTTGATTTTTTTTTTTTTTTTTTAATAGGTGCCTTGCTTTGGACAGTGTATGGGCTGGTTGCTACCTGCCCATGCTCTTCTGGGTAAAGCTGATTGCTCAAATGAAAATGTGGCTGAGATGCTGCACATGACAATTTATGTAGTAGGCCTCCAAAGACACTCAACCACGACCATGTATTGACACAAGGAACTGCATAATCTTTCCTCACTATGTACAATTACCTTGGAATAGAAATGTCTCATAACTCAGTGGAATATCTGTAAAAACCCCCATTTTTTTATAGTGATATAACTGTGCCATATTTATTGGCATTGTAGAATCTTAAAAGTAGTGTAACACCTCTGTCTGTTGATAGAAGTCTATGGCTTGTCCTTTCCACTTGCTGCTGTGGCCTAAAGTCCTGGGACTCTTTAGGAAGAGGGAGAAGGCTGAGGTCCACAGTAATGACACCTTCACCTACCCTGGAGTAGGAATGAGTTTTGGAACAGAAGCAAATGTAAGGCAATTCAGTCATTTCCCTCTTCTCCAGTTCCTTACTTTTACTCTTTATTGCTCCATCCTGATTGTGAAACACCAGCTTAATGATAAAGGACCCATTCATGCAAGGAGGAGCACTCTTGACCCTCATGTCACTATTCACATGAGCAAATGTTTGCAACACTGGGCCACATCTTATTTACTGGGAAATCTTTTACTGGCCCACCACAGTCATCAAAAAATTAAATGCTTTCCATTGATAAACATCAAGGCTGGTGAAAAGAAAAGGAAGAATTTGAAGATGGGTGAAAATGGTTACTTTCAAAACAGCAATAAAATGAAAAGAGAAACTGCTGGCTCCATTTAGGAGAAGCAGACAAACATATTGAGAACAAATAATTGAGGTCTTCTATTTGAAAAGCATACAAGACTAAACAGGCCTGAGAGATAACTTTAGAAACCTAAATGTTTAGACTTAAAGCCCAGTGTTGTGAACAAACATTTAGAAGACTTTAAAGGAGAGCTTCTGCTAGGATATACATGGCACAGGGGAGGATTATGCTAAAGGAAATAACAGTTAAATGGCTTAATAGTAGTTTTTTCTCTGTTCTTTTAAAACCAGGATGTCTCCTCCATTCACAAATACTGACAGGTGCACTTACAGGATTTTGGTTTGTGTTTGAGGATGCTGAAGTTTGCATCTAGTTTTGTTTATTCTTGGAGTTTGTCAGTTTCATAATAAAACTTAAACAAATTTTCTCTGATTCTGAGCACTGTTTCCCACAATACTTTACTTCCAAGCTGGTACCTCAAGGTTTAAATCTACGTGCAATACTCTTGAGACAGTTTGCAAACTATAGTTATCTTAAAAACTTGAGCTAGGTTTTAAATGCTTTTCATTAGTTCAACATTCAATAAAGGGATTATGGCTTTTGCTTTTGCTCTGTAGAGTGATTTGTTTTCCAATGTAAAGTTAATAGGGGTGTATTTTTCATAATCTTTCCCTTCCCTTGTGTTCTTCAGGAGGTGCATCAATGAGGTTCTGGACTACTAGGGTTTAGTTGGTTGGTCTTTAACGTTCTGATCGCTTCCATCTAAGGTATTGAAGGTGGGGAGACAAATTGGAGACTAAATTCCTTAGTTGGAATGCCAGATGAGCTGTCCCTTTCAAGACTAAGACTTTTGCATGGGCTGAACAAAGTAAAGCTGAGCCGCTATGAGACAAGGACAAGTGACTGCCAATGGAAAATCTTTAATGGCAAAGTTAACAACTATATCTAATACCTGTTGTATAAAAAATTGACATTGCAAATTAAGGATTATGCCTGAGAAACAGGTATTGCTAGATTTTTCTTTAGTTATGCACCCTATAAGTTCAGCAAGGATGAACTGAGATGAAAATGTAGGACCACTGTCCACAGTGCTCTGTGGCATCTCAGATTGTAAGTTATAGATATTGCTACTGGTGCATTAGGAGAGGAAAACTGAGAGGCAGTACTATGTTACTCCCCAGCTTTTCTTTGTGTGTTTCTACATGCAAAATCATATGTAAGCAGGCATGCTTTTCTGTTGTGGTGGTGTTTAGGTTTTTTTTATTTTCCCTGTTTAACCATTAAATTGTTTAAACTTTCTTGGAACATAGTTAAACAAAGCTGATAGTGCATACACTGCAACTCTCTCTGCTGATGGAGCAATAGCAATCGATCAGAAGTTATAATTTTCCTGCAATGGACTTAATCCTTGAGTGCTTGTAGTCCTTCTGCTGCTTTAGGACAGAATGTTCGTGTTACCTGACATGTTACCTTCTGCTACTACATGTGTTTTCTGGCAAGCTCTGCTCTAGAGACCATGACATGCAAGAAGATTTGCAAGTTATCAACAGTTTGTTGTCTTAAAAGACCTTGGAACCCCTGCTTTGGTTCATACTGTATATATGATTATTGCCAGATACCTTCTGCACCCAGTGAAGATACAGTGTAATGATGACTTTGTATAGATTTCCCGTTTTAAAACAAATTGGTTTTGCTATTAATGCTAATTAAAACGAATTGTTTTGCTTTTCTCTGAATGCTGTTGACCTTCAGAGCAATCACCTTTCATGCTGGTACTGCAAGTAGATGTCAACATTGTTACAACCAGAAACAAGCTGAATTGCAAGTGGCAGTCAATAGTCTGATTAGCAAGGGAGGGAGTGAGAATTCTTTTGCACTTTGGCGCTATAGACCTGTTGATCACAGTGCCTGTATTTGCAGGGATTTTATTTTGTGCTGACTCTTGTATGATCCTATGTATTGAATGCATATGAGCAAGTTGTTAAATTTTTTCATGGAGTATGTCTTTAGGTTTTGTTTAGTCCAAAATGAGCTCAGCTCATAGCTCTGAGTCTGCTCTAGTATGAAAAAAAACTATGGTAATAAGGGACAACTGGAAGAGTTGCACTCTTCATCTAAATTAAAATACCACTGTGGTCACACCTAAAACTCTTTATGGTGCTACAGACATCCTCAGGAGACCCACACTTAGAGGCAGATTGAACCCCTAAAATACGGCATGCAATGCACACTCTGCATTTTTACTAGCTCCATTTATTAAAGGGATGGCTTAGGCTTGAAGGCATAACTTTGTCTTCCTTTATTTCCTGTCTTCATTCTGATTCAGGTTCCTCAACAGCACTGCCAGTTCTAGTGTTACAAGATCTTTTCTTTAAAACACCAAGTTTTAAAGCAGGGAACTTCAGACTGGCAGTTTGTTTTCTGTGTCCACTCATCTTATTTTAGCATGTCTTTATATTAGAGGTCTTAGATATTACTGTGTTAATTATGTACTTATTAACATTTTAATTGTAGGCAGGAGAGATCCCTCCTAGGCACGCCTTGCCCTAGCAGCTCTATTTACAGTCAAATCAGTAAGGAAGTTAAATTTCTTCTGGTTTTTTAATTGTATTGTGTGAACTCTAGTGGATCAAAGGCACTGTTAGGTGCAAAGTAGCATCTGAAATGTTTTAAACTCAAACCTTGTAGACTGTTTTCTTAAGAGAAAGAAACATGAGTGATGAAAAAGGAGTAGGAAGCTAATAATAGGTTGTATATCATAGCCTCTGTTGAATCTGAAATAAAGTTCCTTTTCTAACAATATGTGTATCTGTAGTGTTTCTTGTGGTGGACCTGTTTTTTAACCCCTGTTGTGGGATCAATTGCTACAGATCTGTAGGACTACAGATGCCTTAATGAAAAGGTAGATGCAGATTGTGATTGAGCAAACTGGCAAATACTAAATTGACTTTGTTCTGTGCCAGCATCTTACAAATATTGTGTAAGCAGGTTCCAACTGCTGAGAAACAAATCCCAGACCTTTGTGTCTCTGAGGTTGCAACAGGTGCAAAAAAGTCCCAGTTGGACCTATCACAGGTCTATGAACTCTGATCTTCCTTAACAACAAAGGTGTTAGTTATTTAACATTAATTTGGACTCCAAAGTAAGTCATAAGGTTTTCAGATAACGGCAGCTAATGAGTGATAGCTAATGGAACTTGAAAATAATTGTGCAAAGGGTTGTGAAGGTCCTGAGGTGGAAAGCATACTCAGATATGATACAGTATTTTTGGTGGTTTGGCTAAAATATCAAATTCATCAGTGATGACTTGTGTGTGTGACTTCCAAGTGCTCATATTGCTGTTCCTCTTTTCTACTCCCAATCCACTCCAAGGGAGTAAAAAAAGCTTTGGAGGAAAGTTGCTCAAGAATCATGTGTGGTCCCTTGCTAGAGAAACAGCAGCTGTAGGTATGTTTGTTCTGGCCTATGAGGGAAGTGAGGCTGATGAGTCTCCTCCAGGCACCAAAGAAACAGGGGAGGTGTTTGGAGCCAAGCAGCTGTATAAAGAGAAGGGGTCTGATCAAACTCAATGGTGGTACTGACTTCTCCCATGGCTTCTCTTGCAGCAGGGAACCCTCACCCTACTACATTCTCAGCTGTTACAGTTGCTGCTAACCAGCTTCACAGACTGTAATGCAAATATGTTAAAATCAAGTTAAATAGTTGAACTATGATAACTTGCCAGTTAAGTTAGCATTTCAACCTTCAGGCCTGTGTAAATGGTGTGTACGTGACTGCAGAATGACAGAGGGCAGTTCTGTAATCAACACTTGCCTTGTTGGCCCAAGGGTTTTTGAAGGGCACTGGAGTTTATGCTTAGAAAATCTCTCTTACTGGTATCAGTGCACTCTGAAAGCTTTTCACCTGTGTCAGTATCAATTTGCCCTTTAAAAATAACACTTGCATGTTTCTGACAATTGTTTTTTAATGGCTTTTGGGGTGGAAGGCAAGAGAAGGTAGAGGAAGAATGAAAAACTTTGAAGTTGCTTCTGTTGTAGCAGCAAAAACAGTAGCTAACTTTATTGTGTCTCTATGAGATTTGTTACAGTAATATAGAATTTCAAGGTAGTATCTTAGCTGGATTGTGACTGTAGGATAACTGTGCTTTTTCATGAAGTTGCTATGTAATCTCTGCAAGGTCCTAAAGCTGTTAACTTGATTAATTAAATGAGCATAGAAGTCTTTATTTTACATTTAAGAAAAGTAAAATATAGTTCACACTCTGAGAGTGCCTTGACTTTATTTGCATGTGTTTTAAGAATGCTTGCTCAGCTCTGCTACAATTAGACAGTTATTTGGACAGATGTTCCCACAGCTGGCTGCTTCTTGTTGTTTCCTAGCAGACAAACACTGCAATAAAGTTGTTTCACACTAGGCATTGACTAGGTGCTTTCAGCTGAATTCTGTGCATCTTTCTTAGGAAAACAATCTCACTTATTTGAGGTAACTGCAGCTTTTCTGTGATTTTCATGACTTTATGAGCATCTTGTATGCCGAGCAGCTTTTAAGCTTGAGGGTTCTCTACTTAGCAATGTGCAACTGCTTCTTTGGTCTCCAGTTCTAAGAAGGTAATAGGTGCCTGCTGAACAGTTACAGATGTCAGTTGCAGGAAATCAGGCTAGGAAGGAAAAGAGTATAACAAAGAGAAGGCAGCAGCTACAGTGCTTCTGCCAGCTGATCCCTCTTCCCTTTTAATACAGTAGCAAGAAGATAGATAGCAGAGCAGTTTGGGTTTCACACATCCTCAGGGATGGGACAGTTGAGAAGTGAGAGGGCACAGAGTCTGTTAATTACCTGACACATGTCAATGCTGTACATTACTCTTTGCCTTCAACTTGTTTTGTGTTAGGTGTTTAGGAGTGACCTGAAAATACATGGGGAAACTTTATGAATCTGGAAGTATGCACAATTTGGTAGTCTTAAAGTTGAAAGATTTTTCAGTTGACTAAACTTGCTTTTTCACTTATTCAAAACACTTTCTACAGGATATATGCAATGTTTACCATAGGTTTTTGCCCAGGAACTAAATGTGATACAGGACAGAAAAGATCATTGAAGCAGTATCTGCTCTGCTTTTTGTCAAAGTTATTGATTGGAAACTTTCTTGGGAAGTAGAAATCAGATGTAAATTGTGCTTACTGTACTTGAAACAGACTATACCTGCACTGGTCTGTTGGCAATGTTAACTGACTGCTAATGACTTTTCCAGAAGCTTTGTTGACAAAGGTGGCCACAGGGCAGAATTAAAAACTAACAAGATGTATACAGGAAGCCCAGTGGCTTCTGTGCATAAAAATCTCCATCTCCTTGGCAGGTTATTGACATTTCAGTATAAGATAGAGTTTGCATCACTTCATAGAATTTATGTAATAAGATTGGATAACTTTTCTAAGCTGATATAATCAGTAAAGACAATATAGTGATAATTCTGTGTAGTTAGTAATATAGTGCTGAACATAATAAAATAGCAGAAGATTGTGTTCCAATGTACATGGGGGGGTGGTGGGGGTGGTTTTTAATGTTATACTATCCCTGCAAAAATGGGGTTTGTGTTTCTTAAACACAATTGTGTTTAAGAAATATTCTAATGCGTAGGCAGCTCTTACCAGCAAACTGATGCTATTCCCAGTCTAATTCACTCCCCCAGAAGAAGAAACAAGATAGACTAGGCAAGTTATGCTATTACAGGTCTGAGAGCTTCTAGATCAGACTGTTTCCCAGTGCACTTATCTTAGTTACTGACTTATCTTAGTTACTGATCACACTTCTTTCTATCCTGCTGTAACTGTGCTGGCAGATCTCTGTATCTATATTTGAAAACATTTGTCCAGAGCAGCCTGCTCTCCTTCCCCAATCCTCCTCAAAGATCAGTCTTGAGCTAATCTAGTGTTGAAGGGATTTGTATTAAGTAACATAACAAGATTTTGTTTCACATTAAGCCCTGGATAAAGCTAAATACATAGTAACAGAGATCTCAAAGCAAATAGTGTTTCTGTGGCAGGTTTTTTCCCCCTTGTTACTCCTCTTAACATAAACCTATCACCTTGCTATTCATCCAAAGCATCCTGTTCATGTTGACGTTGGAAGCCTGCCTTGCCTTGTCTCCTATTGCTGTCTGATGGACCCATACAGGGAGAAAGACTAGCGTGGTTGAGGTTATGTAAAGTTTTTGGTTGGCCCTGGAAACTTTGTTTGGCCTAGCAAGGTGAGTTAGTAAAGGTTCTACCCCAAAGAGTTGATAGCCAACAGTGTGACTCTTTCTTGCTCCTATTCTGTAGTTCAAAAGTCTACTTGATTAAAAATGTCATTACACTTAGTATTCTGCTCCACTCAAGTCTGATCACTTAGTTTTGTTTAATTGATTTGATGCTGTTGGGACAAATAAGATTTTTATTCTGGCATGTGTAAGCTCACTGAACTGTCAGACAAGTAACAGTTGTGTTACCAGGACCTGCTTTTTTTTTAAACTTGTTCCTCCTTAAGATAGGTTGTTAAATAAGAAATGAGATGTGTGATACTGCTAGCAAACTTTGGCAGCAGCTTCTAGTTTGTCTTCAGAGAAGCAAGACCTTTAATGTGGTATTGAAATTTGGGGATGGAATACAAAAATGCTCGTGAAACAAAAAGCATATAACATTTTGGTGCTAGCTACTAAGAAACAAACACCAAACAGTTTTTAGGGTGTTCTAACAAAATTACTTTCTGTAAATTTCTTCATCTGAAGCATGTTTTTATGCATGGCCATAAAAGGGAGAGAGCATAATATGCTTCTTAATGCAATGTTACTTTATGCTGCCGTTCATTCATTGAATCGAAAAGCTTATTTAGGCCTCTGTAAGCAAAGTTGTCAAGCTTGGATCACTTGTGTTTTGACTTGTCCTGAGGAACTATTCTTATACACTGAAAGCATGGGGGGTGGGGAAGCTTCATTTTAAACTCAGGTTCCCATTTTACTTCTCCTGTGTAGTATCAAGGCTTTTCTGTCCAAATATTCCAGTTTATATCATTTCATGGGTGGGTGAAAGTGTGCAAAGATTAACTAGATTGCTGGGTTGCTGCTCCAGGTCTTGAGGCCTTGTTTGAATAAGGGGGAAAAAAAATTGCAACACTTCAAAGATATGGTCCAACCTCTCTCCATCTAGTAAATTAATCTCAGTAAACTGTTTTTATTGACACTAGGATTGTTTTGGTTTAATTTAAATCTACTTAAATCAATTGCAGCTAAACTGAAATATATTATTTTGGAAACTCAGACTGTTGCATGGGTTAGCATCTGCTTATGCAATCAGTACCAACTCTGTTGCAATAGTCTCATGTAAACAGTGTCTGGTTCTAACCCTGCCTAACACAAGTCACCAACTGGTGTGAGGGCTTGATTAAACTCTTGAGTCTTCTGCTTCCACTTTCTTATCTCTAAAATGGGGACAACAGCATTTTCCGAAGCCCTTTTAAAGGGGAGTTGGCTACATTAGTCACTATGTATGTGTTCAGATAGGAAGGAAGCCTAATCTGCTATTATAGATTATTCCAACTTTTTAATTTCAGCTGATGCAACATAAAAGTTGTTGAAATACTTTTTCTTTTCCAACCAAGGAAAACTGTGTTATATGCGTATTGGCACAAAAGCCCTCAAAATTAAGCTGTATTAATGAAAGCTATGAAATAATCTGATAGGTTTTATTTCTGAATGAGAGTAATCGGAGGCCAAAGAAAAGTTGGGGCACTCAGCATCTGCAGAACAGCTGCAGTTCTCATGCAGCAGTAACCTTTAGTTAATTTGTCTTCAAAACATGTCTATGTGGAACTTGGGAAAGTGGAAAGGAAAGACTTCTATAACTGCATTAATCACAAGAGCAAGGGAGTGCTGGTAAAGCACTGAATATGCTTTTCATCAAAATAGCTTATTAACTAGTTCATTAAACTGGAATCTAGTCCTGAAATTAATGGGGAAAAAAATCTATATCAACTGTTAAATTCTATAGTCATGATCTGTCAAAGAAGCCAGCTGCCTTTTCAGAACTGTTGGTATTTATGTCCATTGCACATAAGTGGAAAGGAGAAATAAAGTTACGCAGTATTAGTTCATTCAAGCATAGGATCTGCAAGTATCGCAAATAGGTAAGCTTCAGTGGTCAATTCTGCAATGACAAAATAGTTCCAGTTAACTAATTTGCTGAACTATGAGTTTTACTTATTTAACTCTGCAGAAAGCCACAAAAAGGAAATAACCTTGTTGATCTCTTTCCATTAATATCCCTCACATTGTTTGTCCTATGAATTATGACTTATAGGAAAATTAATTGTCCATGCTATACATCATGCACAAGCAAGTCTTAAACAGTGCATGCTGTAAAAATATTGACATGCCTCCAAGAATCCCTACAAATTAGAACTTTTTTCCAGAGGAAACAGTAACACCTATTTGTACTGCAGAATGGAAGTAGAGTTCCATTTGTTCAAATAATTAATGGGCTCTTACCATGTAAGTCTCTCACTTAATTTCACATTTCATTCTAAAATAGAAGCTATTCCAAAACTTGGGGGTTTATTGCAGAATTAATTAATTATCTTATTACAATAGTTTACCCTTAGCTGTCTTTTTCACACATCTGGGCTGGGAAGTCACTAATAAAGCATGCTGTTATCTAGTTCTTATGGCAAAGAAAAGGTTAGCAGCAGGACACCAAGGGTTGGTAGTGAGGGGGAACTTAATCATTCAAGTGTAATGGTTCAATTTGCCAAAAAACCCTCAAAATTCACCATGTGGCAGCTTACGACTACCTGATTTCTGATCAAACAGTGGCTTTAAGTTCTTCTGTGCTTTCTCTTAGGGCCTTGATTTCATTTCTGATAATGAAAACTGCCGATGTACTCATGAGATAGTTCGTTATTACACAGAGAAGGGCGACGAAGCTGGTGAGGGGTCTGGAGCACAAGTCTTATGAGGAGTGGCTGAGGGAGCTGGGGTTGTTCAGTCCGCAGAAGAGGAGGCTGGGGGGAGACCTCATAGTTCTCTACAATTACCTGAGAGGGGGTTGCAGAGAGGTGGGTGTTGGCCTCTTCTCCCAAGTGACTCGTGATAGGACAAGAGGAAATGGCCTCAAGTTGCGCCAGGGGAGGTTCAGGCTGGATATTAGGAAAAATTTCTTCACTGAGAGAGTGGTGAGACACTGGAATAAACTGCCCAGGGAAGTGGTGGAGTCACCCTCCCTGGAGGTGTTTAAGGAACGTGTGGACGTGGCATTGCGGGACATGGTTTAGTGGGCATGGTGGTGTTGTGTTGATGGTTGGACTTGATGATCTTACAGGTCTTTTCCAACCTTAGTGACTCTGTGATTTAAGGTACAGAATCAGCAATAAATATTTCCAAAGACCTGACTACTCACAGCTTTTCTGTCAAATCACATGAGCAATGCTGGCTTGGCCTCAACTTGCCTTGGTAAGGAAGAAGGGGCATGTGCTTAGGTCCAACCTTGTTTGGGCTGAGCATCCTTTTGCGGCTTTATTCTTGAATTTACTGCATGAAAACTGAAGCCTCAGACTGGGGTATTCCTTTCAGTAGAGGTAGTTTGGGAAAGCAATGGGGAGTTTCCATGAGGATGGAGAAAAAGGCAAAACACAGAACTTGTTGCAGACTGTGAAATCAATAAGCATTATCCAAATCCTGGTGGGCAGAGTACAACAGGTTTCTACAAACAGACGTGTATGCGGTGTGAAGACTTTTTAGAAAATGCTTATGTGTCTTTTTGACTGAAAATTTCTCAAACTTCCTGTTTTTAAAATACTATTTTGTAGAATAGAAGTTTATGATGGAAAGCTGCAAGGATAAATCGTAACTCTTGCTTTGCTTTTTACAAAACAAAATAACAAAGACCTACCCTTCATCACCACCATCACCCTCCCCTTCTCCCCCCTAGTTGTGTAGTGTTTCTGCTGCAATCCTTGATTAGTGTTCTGTTTCCATTATCAGCTGGAATATTTTCATGTAAAATTTGCTTAATCTGAAGAAGATAGCTCTTGTGTTATGACTGTAGCTGTAGAGGTAACAGCCGTCTGTAAACTTTCAGTAGAATAGCACTTTGTACAAGTAAGGAGTGCAAATTATCATTACAAAATCACTAATCTTGACTTGTACTTCTCTTAAATGTGCCCTTAAGATGAGGCTTCACAAAATCAGTAGGGCAATGTATGCAGTTTGTAGAGCCTCTAGTGTACTCAGTAAAGGAAACTACCTGTATTTTATGATGCTCCAGCCTTATTGAAAGACATTTTTAAAATATTGTACGAAGTCTGCCAGGAAAAAGATATAAATCAAGCTGGTGCTGCAAAAGTTTTGGTGTTCTGTTTAGCAGTACAGTTGTTTCTTTCCAAGTAATTTGTTTTACTCTTTAGCATTTATCTCTCACCTACTCTGCATTGTGTCAGTCCTTGAGGAAGAACTCCTGCATGCCTTTGAATGGTACCACAGAAAATGGTGAAATTGTTTACTCTTTCTCACAACTTCTGTCTGAAGAACTCCTCCTCTCTTGCTAAGGATTTTACTGTAGGACAATAATATGCTCCCCAATGCTTTATAATTGTAATAAAGATTTCAGATCCAAAAATCTTACCTGTAACACCACATTGTAGAAATATTTACATTAAACTAAACCAATCATTGTTGAGCTGGATCTTGGTTTAGACAGGGATGTTCATCTACACTACAATGCTGAATGCTTTGATTAAAAACTATTGTATAGGTTAAGAACCTGTTTTAATTTACAGCTTAATTTTATTCACGCTCAGTTTTTTGTTTTGTTTTTATATCAACACTGGGTTTAAATGGCTTTTGTTTGTGGTCTTATGTTATAGTGTCTGATGTAGTGCAAAAGAAAGCAATGCTATCCCCTTTCAGCCTTTATTTTTGCAGTACAAATTGCTTTGGGTGACCCATAATAGTCTTCTCATTCTTCTAGCCCTTGTCTGCCTCTTCTCATTTCTTGAAGGTGGATGACCAGAACTGTAGAAATCACGCCAGCTAAGTTTCACCAATGCTTTGCAGAATGATAGCAAGACATCAGGAAAGGGATTTCAAGCATCTAGCTGTTTCTTGAAGTTCTTCCCCTTTTGTTTTTATTGATGTACTAGCACTTCTATGTCAGAGAATGGGTAAGGAGAGGCAGAATAAATTGCAGTGGGTGACTAGGATATCTTAAAGCTGACTTTAAAAATATCCAATTTTTAAGATCTGGTTCTTTATTAAGATATGTTATCCTTGAAATTAAAGTGGTAATGATTTAGTATACAATTGGCCAGGACTGTCTGCAGGCCTCTCAAATCAGCTGAGCAATAAACGTTTGAAAAAGGTGCTTGTATGTTGAAGGCATGTCAAAGGCTATAATGTCACCACATTTACAGGGTGACCAAGTACATGGTTAATATGAATGAAAGGTCTGGTGCCGTCCTTGCCAACGACTGAAATCATGACAGTAAATGACTCTAAAAGATACAGCGAGTGTGCTAGCTGATTGCTCTGTCACTACTTTTTTTTTAAGCTTACAGCACTGCTGGGGCTTATCACAACCCATGTGCTATCTATATAAGACCTTATCTTCTCTAAATAAAATTGATGACAAAACCTATATTGCTTTCAAGGGCAATAAGGTCCAATTTCAAGATACAGAAGTTCTGGAACTCTCCTCTTCAGACTAATTGAAGGAGAGAGTCAGTTTATAGCATAGACTGAAGGAGAAAATTACGGGGAACTAGATCCATTTTAAGCTGTATTTTGCTAGTCTGCTCTCTCTTGTGGAAGGACAAAATTCAGCAAAGTCAGATGGTTTTCCAGTGGTTCTATTCTACTCTACAGGCAGGCATTTTCTGTTGTTAAATCAACACCCTTCCCTGGAACTACTATTAATTTTCGGATACTGAAGAAGCTGGGAGGCTAGGGGGGTTAAGTGGTACATTTGTTCCCTGCTCACTTGTTTGTCCCGCATGAGATGGTGATTATTTCCCAGGATGTTTTCCATTAACATTAAAACTCTCAGCCCTTGTTCTCCATGCCAAGGGACAAAAAAAAAAAAAAAAAAAAAAACCCGAACCAAAAAAGTGCACTTACGTCTTGGGAAGCATCATGTCCTCAGGCAAGCTCTCTCGATTAGATTTATTACTCAGCTTTAACTTTCCATGCAAAACTCAAAAATATCAATACATTTTGTGAAGCTTGTGTTCACCCTGGTGGGAATGAAGAGGTGATGGTGCTAGTTACCAGTGCTGATCAAGCAGGTAATCTTGCAGTACATTACAGCAATACTAAAACTCTGTTTCTTCAAGTAGAAGCAACCCTAAGAACTTGCTGTAGCTAGAGTAGAATTAATTGCAGTGATCAGCATTTACATCTATATGAACTACTAAAATGGTCAGCACATGAATGTCTGGTTTTAATGGGGGGGGGGGCAGGGCGGGGCAGCAGGCAGGGGAAGGGAGGAGAGAAGAATATTCAATATATTTAATGCTGGCACTATGAAAGTGCCCAAGATATTTATCCTCTTTTCTTCTGTATCCTGTTTCATCCTGCTCATGCTTTGTCTAATTTTGATCATCTTTCCAAGCAGGGAAGAGGTGGCACAATTGTCTACCTTCTCTATTCCCAAGCAATAATATGGAATTAATTTGTCTGTAGACTCACAAATTGTTTCCACTGGACTGTGTCCTGAGGCCTCCAGACTCATAAATATTGGCCACAATTAATTATTTTTGAGTCTTTCAGGTTCAAGCAAGTACAAAGATAGTTCTTTACATCTCCTCTAAATTCATTATTTATTGCATGGCCTTCAGATAACAAGCTAAAACCAGGGTAGAGCATGTATCTTCTAATTTTGCATGTAAAAACCTTTTCCCCCCCTCTTGTCTCTGACTAGAGCTATTTCTGGTTAATAAATTGAGATTGTGCTTGAAGAGCATGATTTCTTCTGCCCAGTATGGGTTAATTAATAGATTGCCTTTCTAAAGGATCACTTAATCTGGTTAAATTGTAATTGAAAAAACAAGAAAACAAATGAGCACATAAAATAATGAAATAACAAGTGTTCCTATCTGTGACAAACGTGCATTCTCTACCCTGGTTCTTTTTGCCAACTAGGAAGCATATAGAGTGCGAGAGCACAGTGGCAAGAAGAGATGCCTGGGCTTATACTCCTGTCTCTACTGAGAATACCCTTCACAGATTAAACAAATTATTTTCTCTCTTCACTGGGTTGTCAGTAGTTATGGATTAAGATAGCTTAATGCTTGGTCCCTGTTACAAATTTATCTTTTTAATATTGTTCCCACACACACATTGCACTTGCAAAAAGGTAAAACAAAACCGAGGAGAAAAAACCTGAAGTGCCCAGACTTAAATAAGTCTCCGCTCTGTTCCTTTTGAGACTCAGTCCACTGAAGAACTTCCTGCATTGTTTAACATGCATAATTGGTGATATGTTAAAATAATGATGCCAGAGTGAGGGGAAAAAGTGCTGTCATCAGTGCTTGGGAGAAGGTGGAGGAAAACTCCTTTCCACTTAGCAGCACAGTTAGAAAGAAGGTCTCTTCTGCAAGGTCAGGATGGATTTTTAGGTCACTAGCCTAATAAAGGTAGGGACCTGTGACAGTATTCTCTCTTCAGTTTTATTCATCATGGCATTGCATCCAAACGCAAGTGGTTTTGAAAAACTTTGCTTACAACTTTTTTGGAAAGTCCTGGAGTCTGTATGCAGTAGTACACTAACCCATAGCAAGGATGCTCTTGTTTAAATCCTCTCTGTACGTACAGGTTATTCTGATTGGGTAGTGTGAATTTAAAAAAAAAAAAAGAAGCTAACCTGATGTAACTTTAGGCACAAATAGGAATTCATAGGCTTATCCAACAAACTGTCTCTTTTGCAGAGATGTCTTAGACCTCACTGTTGAGCAGTTTGCTTTGGGATATTTCTATGTTCTTTCTCAGTTCTGAGCACCTAAATAAACCCCAGATGAAGCTCCCTCAGAACTACACTAGATAGCAAATATTTTTCAGCATGAAAGTATGTGTGTAGGGTTAAGATGTGAATGCCTTCTAGTCCCTTCTCAAACTCAGTCATGTTCTTTAAAGGACTTACATAGGCTTTCTTTACAGCAGAGTGATGCAGTTATTTAGTCAAGAGTATTTTCCCTCTGCTGAAGACCACTTCTGTGCTTCTCTGTGTGTCGTAGTATCTTGCATGCCTAACTGTGTTTAGTGCTGTGATCTTCAGGTGTTCTTACTAGACAGCCTGTTCTGCTTTCCTGGCTAATCAGTAAACTTAAAGGAATTCACAGCTCTAATCCATGGCTTTTTTCACAGCATGTCCTTAATTACTTTCATTGGAATCTGGTTTCAAAGTCCAGTACTAGACAATGTACCCCACTCTGTGCTTTCTCCATCTAATAAAACTATCAAGGCTGCTTTAAAAAAAAATAAGCGCTAAGGCACATTGAAGTCTAGGAAAGGAGTTTCCCCAATACTTAAAAAAAATCAATAAAGAATTGTAACAAAACAGTCTAATTAAGAAATCAAGACCAAGAAGCATGTAAAAAGCCCTTTGGGTGTGTTGTATTCTAGATTAACAGACACAAATGATGTCTGGTTTGCTGTCCTGTTATATAACAAAACTATGCAAAGTGAAAACCAGGCATGCATTTACGTGTGTTCTTTAAGTATCATGCTTAATGTAGGGACAGCTCTATGAAGTGGCATGTGCTGGAGGCTCTATTAGGTAAGAAAAGGTATGCTTAGATGGAAATCCAAATTGCTGACAGACCAAAGTTAAGCGTAATGAAGGGAAAGCAAGAGAGTGTCTTGGTTCTGTAATTTATTTATGCATTGAGAAGTACTGTTGCATGAATAGAATGAAACACTGAGAAGTTGCCTGGGTAAACGAAGAATCAACAAGGCTGGCTAAACTTTCTCTGCAGAGCAAGTTCAATCTTGTTTTATAATCTTTTGGATAAAATCTGGTATCTACAGTGCATTTGACCTATATATGTACCTTTTTATTTTGTATGCTAAGATACTGGTGGATCATTTAAAGTAACTTTTAGCAAATTTAAATAACTTTTATAATTGCCTTGTTAAAAAAAGTACTGATATGTTGAAGCAGTTAAAAAAAAAAAAAAGAGTTGAGAACTTATTAAGTTCTCCTTTCTCTGAAGACTGTGGAAAACTGACAAGACAACATTCTATCTGCTGTGTCAGTAGGAGTGTGAAAATACCATCTCATTCTGGATTAAATCTTGCTATTGCTGGAAAGAAAACCCTCCCCTGAAGTATGTAAATCCATATTTTGCCAGGATTCTTTTCTCCCAAGTGGGAATTTTTCAAAGTTTGCCCTTTGATAGGAACTGTATTTTAAGATTAAGCTGTTGATTGAAAAATGCAAAATATGTTTTTACTTGTAATCACACTTAATCAACCATTTTATAAATGCAGTGTATGACAGCAAGGGGAAAAATTGTCCCCTGCTATTTGTCGTTGATCTATGTAGGAATGTAAACACTGGGACTAACACTTGCTTTCCAGGGTTTGATTTTATTTTTGTTCTAGTTCACTTCATAGATAAGGGGGAAGAACTCATATATGCCCATATTGATCTCTCTGGCTTTTTGGGTAATGTTCATGTATGGTTTTGGTTAGGTTTATTATTTACATCTATCAACACCAAACATAAGGGTTGTGGGGTTTTATTCTTTTGGAAATAAAAGGTAACATTATTCCCTCTACGCCTGCTTCCTATTTTTTGACTCCATTTCAACTTTGGCCTTGTGATAGGTGTCAACTGGCCATAACCTCATTGTGCTATTAGAAACAAACTGTTTCTGCTACAGATTTTACGTTTGTTAAAATAGATTGTACAAGTTCTAGGATTAGCGCGAGTCTTGGAGAACCTAGCAACTCTTAGTATAGGCCAGCTGGGAAGAAATGCATGCACAGCAGTTGAATTCACTGTGGATTCACTCCTATATGCTCAGTTGATCCAGAATCAGACTTGCGTAGTCAACTGATGTCCTCTTTAATAAATGTGGAATTTATTAAATCCCACCATCCTTCTCTAATGCAGGTGCTGCTGACTCATATCCTGCACCTCTTGCCCCAGCCACCTTCCAACTTGATTCTCTGCATATGTCAGTAAACGATAGTAAAACTTTCACAGGTTAGCAAGACACAAGGGTGTTGCCTGTTAGACAATATGGTTCACTTGTCTTATTTTTCTTTCTACAAAAAAGGTCGCAAACCATTCCCCACAGAAGTGAAGTAGGAAGTCCAGGACTCAGCTAAAAGACATCTTTTTACATCTGGCATGGTTCTTGTCCTGACAAACATGAAATTCATATTGTGAACACAGATAATGCTGAGAGGGAAATGAAAGGTCAGGTGTCCTAAGTCCTGCTGGTTAGCATAGTCCTGCAGAGACTGTGAAGTGGCTAAGGCAGCCTGAAAGGCTTGTTCGTTTGGCCCGGTGCGCTGGCCCTGGTCATATGCCAGCGTGTTTCAGTCAGCTGGGAACTCGGAGGCCAAGTGAGCAATCAGGATAAGCCTGTCATTACACTAGAGATGGTGGTGAAAAAAAGGATGGCAGGAACCACAAGTGTATGCTTTACTGATGACTTTGAGCTGCTCTGGAGGGATGTATAGTTACTACCATCCTTCCCCAAGAACTCTTGCCTTGAGCTGATTATGCACAAAATGTGCCAGGTGCCAAGTGGCTGGCAGAAATATGTGTGTCCAAATAGGGTGCTGCTGTTTTGTATTCTAGGCTGTGGGTTTTTTGTATTCTAATCCTCAAATGATTTCTTTTTTTGCTCTCCAAGAAGTGATGAGCTTTGATTTCTCTGTGCACAGACAAGTGTCTAGCAGCCCTCCTAAAGATGACATTGGAATAGCTGTTCTTTCTGCTGCCTTCATCAAGTCATTTACCCTTATGTGTAGTCTCTCATCTTTCTGCAGCTCTGTCATGTTGTGTCTCTGGCTACCAAAGTGAGCATTGTGGCATAGCAAGATTTTCTCAGTGGTAATGCAGCTGTCTTTGGAAGTGAAGGCTGGGAAGAGAGGTGAAATATTTTAGTCTCCAGAATATACAGGTTAATAGGAAGGTTTTGGAGAACTCAAACAGAAAATTTTAATAAATCATTACATGTACACACCTCATAACTAGATATCAAAAGTAATTGGGTGGAAAAAGTTTAATTTGAGTTTTACTCATTGATAAAACCATTACTTGCATAGTTGGCTTCTCTTTCCCTTTCCTTACCCAAACCCCAAGCTGCCAAGACACTCTAGTGAGGAAAATACTTCCTCTGATGCGCAGTATCCTCCATTCAGTCAGGACACATTGGGTGTGCGTGGTGGGTGGGTGGGCAGTGTGTTGGGGTGAAGGCAGTTGCTTTAAATCTCTTTTCTTTTTTTTCTTTTCTCTTTCTCCAACTACTATAACTCAAAGCAATACACTATGGCATTTATTATTATGTTAAATATGTATTTGTTGCTTAAAAACTAGACACACAAACCAATTCAATAGGTGAGCTATGACAGCTGTCAGCCAGGATTAATATATTCCTAGTTTGACTGTGAATCTACCACTTTTGATCTAGCTATAAAGTACTTGCAAATTCAGACTGTTCCTGTGAAATAGCTTCTTCTGCTTTTAATATGCAAGCAGATGTCAAAAGTGCAATGTGCCAACAAGGCAGGAAATTTCTGGCCATGGTGACTGTGTTGCCTGTCTGCATGACGAGTCTGAGGAAGTTGTTCTGTCAATCTAGCTGTGATCACCCACAGACTTTTTACCTTCAGAAGCAATAGTGACTGGGGGGGGGTTTCTTTTCTCTTTATTTACATATAAACCTGAGACAATTTTATCCAGGTTACCAGAACTTTGTAATGTATATCTGACCTGCTGGCCTTAACATGTGACTCAATTTTTTTATTATTGGAAAGACAAACATTAGCAATTAAATATGTTTTGACTGCATTTAAAAATCTGATTATTATAAACAGCTGGCTGATACTGTAACTTTATAGCTGGAGCCAGAAAACACAGGTAACTGCAAAAACCATGGGGGACAAGTACAATGATGTGCAATTTGCATGGCATGGATTTTTATTTTTTTACTTTTAAAGTAACTTAGGAGTTACTTTAAGCCTTTTCTTGATTTTTAAAAGCCATGAAAAATGTCCATACAGCTTCTTGTACCACTTCACCTATTTGTTTTGCTCTGCTGCTGCTGGATTTGGTTAAAATTAAAATCTGCTTAAAGATTAACAGCATTATAGAGTTTCATCTGATGTTATAAATTTAAACCTTATTACCCTGGACAATTTTATTACGATTGGCTAAATTGTTAGTATTGTATGTACCCATGATTAGATAACTACTCCGCAGTTTTTCGGTTTCTTCAAATTGTATAAAAGATTTTACGTCAACATGAAAAGAGATTGCTGTTGAAGCTTTATTCCTTGTAGGAAGGTCTCTAAAGTACTTGGTAGATTTGTAATTCTCAGTGGTTTTCGCTGCATTAAATGTTTACATCCTCGATTAAAAGAACTTGAGAAAGAAGCAAAATTACTCCATGTTCCTTCAGAGTCAGAAGTAGGGACAAAGCCTAGGAGTCCTGAAAGGATGCATCAGTTGGTGCTTTAATGAACTCTGCTTTTGGATGCAGCAGCCGGCTGAGATTGTCCTTTATGCACATGGTAATGCTCTGAGAGTAGAATGAAAGCCACTGATTCTGACTTCAGGCTTAATAGTTCAATTACGTCTCCTTTCTTATGGAGAAACACTTGGTATTTGCAAAAGAGGATTGTTCATACCACTGGGAAAACTACGATTAGACTTAAGTGTCAGATCTCCAGGGAATGCTTTGAATAACATGGGGCGCTTTATCCTCTTCAAAAGAGGCTTGGCACTGAGCAGTACCTGGCTGTTCTTGTATGTAATAGGGTGCCTGTGGGGCAGGCTTTGTTGCTCTAGTTTGTATAGCCTGTTAATTGTCTTGTATCTTTAGTCTGACCTATCTGTCTATCTGGCCATAAGTACTCCCGAAGCCCTTTTTCTTTCCTATCGCCCATTGTTATCAGACCTAGCTAATCCTTATTAAAGTGTCTAGGATTTCACACCAAATACGACATTGTTCCTACTCGATACGCAAAACCTGGATCACAGCTTTCTTGCAGTCCTTTACTCTTAGAATAACGTCACTGATCACATGTGGATCCATGCACCAATACATGCTGGGGGCCACGCAGCTGGAAAGCAGCTTTGCAGAAAAGGACCTGGGGGTCCTGGTGGGCATCAAGTTGAACATGAACCAACAATGTGCCCTTGCAGCAAATGTGGCTAAAGCTGTCCTGAGCTGCATTAGGCAAAGCATTGCCAGTGGGTTGAGGGAGGCGATCCTTCCCCTATACTCTGTACTGGTGAGACCACACCTGGAGTACTGTGTCCAGTTCTGGGCTCCCCAATACAAGAGAGATGTGGGGGGCATGCTGGAGAGACTCCAGCAAAGAGTTACTAAGATGATCAAGGGACTGGAGGATGCTCCAGCTCTCCTATGAGGAAAGGCTAAGAGGGCCAGGACTGTTCAGCCTGGAGAAGAGAAGGCTCGGCGGGGTCTCATCAAGGTAAGTACCTGAAGGGATGGCATAAAAGAATATTTTCTTCTTTTCCTAGAAAGAAAATAAAGCCCTGTGCACTTGCTCGTGCTTATGGAGGCAGGTGATTCTGTCCCATTTTTCCTTCTGAAGGCCAAGAAGGCAAAGTAAAATGGCACATTCAACATACTTAGTCTCTAATGTGCTTGTTCCCTTAGTTTTGTACTCTCACGTTACTTCTACAGGGACTAAATGTCATTCTGTTGTGAACCATTTTACCTTGCAGTGGTATTGATCAAACTTCGAACTTAACTATCCCTACTGCTAATACAAAGACAAGGACAGCTAAGGTAGGTCTGCTGACTATTGCAAGCTTTTAAGCAACCACAGAGAGTTGTCCTAGCAAACCTTGACAGGCTGGTGGAAAAAACCATTTTGAATAAATGCATTAGTATGTGGCTTCCCAGTTTGGGAAAACCTTGCTGCTGTTCTGGGCTTTCCCACAGCAGAAAATGGAGAAGTAGAATAAATAGAGGTAGGAACATATCCATAATACCTATGTGGGTCAAGACTTCTCCTTGCTTTTTTCAAAATTGTTTTGAGAACTTTTCAGCCCTACTGTTAGTCATATAGGGGGGATGCAAGTGGCATGTGCCCAAAGCATGGGAGAGAAACTTCTCTTTGCTCAAGATAGAGGAGATTTTAACAACTATTTCTTGTGATATCTGGTAAATCTTGAGTGAACCTGGTCATCAGAGAGTTAATAAAAAATATCACCAAGCCCAGGAAACACAAGGCTGTATTGGAGCAGTGCTGGGGTTTGTCTGTGGGGAAGTACCTGCAAATGGAGCAAATTGTCTGCTTGATTATGTTCAAATGGCATCCTGCTTTCTACTTGGGTTAATGTCATCAGAATAAGTATTAGTTTTATGTGTGTCTTAAATCTCCCTCTGAGATTGCAAGTCTGTTTACTTTCAGCAATAGCTCCAGGGACTCTAGATCTTCTCTTCCTTTTTCATTTGCCAAAGTGTAAACTTGGGGTGGTGGAGAGTGAGAGAGGAGAGGAGGTTTGATTCCTGTGAGGCAAAAGTCGTTTGACTGAAAATAAAATCCTGCCTTTATCAGTACAAACTGTCATGAGCTGGGGTTTAAGGAGATGTGTAAATTCAGAGTTAGTTAACTATTTTCAGCTTTTGAATTTGGGCATACTTGAAAAGGTATCTTCTAAATGACAACTTCCAAGATATTAACGCCCCTTGCACAATCTACCCTTTTCTTCCTCTCCCTCCTTGCCTCCTATTTTCCTATCCAAAGGCTTTTTAGAGGAAATTTTCTATAGTTTAAGAAATCCAGCACAGGCAACTTGGGGCATGCTGTACCCTAGCATATGAAAATAAAGGCATCTCTGACATTGCCTAACAGATTTACCAAGCAAAAAACTGTATTTGCTGTTCAGTTGTATAGTGTCCACTCACATTGTTTGTTGAAGCCAAAATATTTAATTATTTCAGTATGAGCAAGAGTTATGCTGCTTGGAAAGCAGTTATGTATTTCCCACTGCACCAAAGCTATCTAAGCATGTTTTGTGACCATCTTTGTTCCTGAAGCTGGGTTGCATACATTGTGTGCAGCAATGCACATACAGGCTTATTGCAGGCATAAAGTAACTTAAAAGACTAGACTATAGATCGTAGATAATTCTGCGCTAATAGCAGATAGGTGTGTACAAATAGGGACAGGAAGAGAGTGGCAGCTTAGGCCAGAAAGTATTTGTGGTTCTCTATAAAAAGTGTCTCTAGAACTCAGAGAGCTGGCCATCGCTCCCCCAAAATGTTAGCTGCCTGGGTGTGAACGGCATCTGTGTGCTACTCAGTCCAGCAGCTTCTTCCCCTCGGGTCTGGGCCCCCTTCACACCTCCAGACCTCAAAAGCTGGCAGATCTTAAAGTAACTGTATGTACTGGGAAACTGAGCTCATTATCTCAGACTGAAGGTGGAGTAATGCAATGAGATAATGGCCCAGTGACAATGGAAACAGATACTTCAGTGCGTCTCTGTGAGGAAATAACAATAAAAAAAAAATAATCCAACTGCACTTATAGCATGGAAAATGACTGGAGAACTGGTGTTTGATAGAACATTTAGTACAGTGTTGCTGGGCAGTGGAAGAAGTCAAGGCATCTTTTGAGGGCTAGTAGGTCACAGGTTGTGTCTATCAGGTACTTTGGATGTCCTTTGGGACTTTTAGGAAGTTCATCTGCAGACCATAGCAGAAATGAATGAAGTTACTTTGGTCTCTACTCAGATGAACTCTTGTGATCCATTGTAGCTGCCTCAAATACAAATATTTTTTTTACTTTTTTTTTGGAAGGGGGTGGCATTGGGGGTTTACTTGCCTGCTCTCGATCTGCCCATTTTAGGGCTACTTCTCATTTCAACATTACTTTCTTATGACAAATGACTGCCTTGGTGAGAACTCTCCCTACATCCTTTTCTATCCAGAGCCTGTAGGCTATGGAAAGACACTGCATGCAGTTTTGCACACACATTGAGTTTACCAGGAGAAAAATCTAGTTCTGTATGTTCATTCACTTTCAATGCCTCTCCTTTTATCTTCTGTAATAGCTTGTGTGTTGAAAGTGCATTTTTAATTAAATTGTTTGCATCTTGTATATGCACAATACATTCACTTTGAGGGCATTTTTATTACAGTAGGAGGGTGGTGATATGTAATAAGTCTCTAGAATAATTAAAACCTGTGTTAACTTGTGTATGTTTTCAGTAGCGATTGAACTTTGTGTTGAGTCTGCTGGGTCCAAGATCAGATCTTAATCAAGTAGGAAGGAAGGAAGGGGTGACAAGGGAAGGAAGAGTTGGTTGTAGGTACTTCTGTAAGTTCTTACCTGTTTAAGATAAACCTCAACTGTCATGTTTATTAAAAAAAGTATATTGCCTCCAATTTTAGGGATTTAGCTCAAGATATTTTTTGTGTTCAACACTTACTGAGGGATAAACACAGAAAGTGGGATAATGTTATGACTCAACTTTTTGGAGATACTGTCACCTCTCCTGTATATGGATGTAGCCTCAGAGTTTTGTTCAAACAACCTTGGTTTACACTGAAAGAAAAAAACAGAGTAACCTGAGAGAGCTCTAAGTGCAGCATGACATGACAGAACAAAGATTTAAATAACTAGGGATTTCTAGGAGACAATATGATAAATCATTTTTCTCTTTACTTCAGAGAGGTAGAAATACATGTCAGAGTCAGAAAGATGCGTGATTTTGATCTGAAACTTTGACTTTCTGCACTAAATAGTCGTTAGGTTTTTTTATCAACGCCTTTTCTGCAGTCCAGTTTTGGAAAAACAGGGGCGGCTAGGTCTTGTAAGTCCCTTCCTCCAAAAGGTGAATATCGTTTAATAATTCTTGAGCACCTGAAGACCTGAACAGATGTTAAAAAAATTGGCTTGCTGAGTCTGTGGAAATGCCAATAACTACACTTGCTTCCCTAAAACATTGCAAACGAGTGCTTTGTATTCATCATGGCACACTAGATTCAAAGATGGGATAAGAAAGGGGCCAGATTCAAGGACAATGATTAGAGTCCTGTTGCATGAAATACTTTGGAAAAGTGTTAATTTGTCTGTCTTGTACAGTTTTACGTTGGCTTGTGGATGGTTTGACTTTGCCAGGGACAGCAGGTGAATTAACATTAATTGCACTAGCTTTGCCAAGGATTCTGTGATGTCCTGCTCATACCCAAGTCAAGCTGAGGCATGTAACAGTGTTTTGAAATGGATAGTAGTCCTGAAGATGTCCCTAATAGTAAACCAAACTGAAGAACTGCACTGGAGGTTAAATGCTAGTTCAGTCTGTAGGAGTGTGTTTGGTCTCTGGAAGAAATCCATTTGGGTTAAACTGGTAAATCAAGTAAAAGCTTATCTAATTAAAACCCCCTATTTGAATGTTAGAGCACCTGCACTACTTTTTCTTAGGTGAAGCAAGTTTTTAATATTTCATAAAATTATTGTTAGCAAATATACTAGGCTAGCCTTCACAAAATACTTAATTGTTTTGAAAGCATGAACAAAGGGGGAAACCCAAGAGGGACAGACACATTTCTTTTTCAGGCTGCCAGGATTTTCCAAGAATGACTGTAAACTGTTTTCTTACAGGTTGTGTCAAATGCTGCTGGACAGGGGGTTGCCATCACTGGGAACAATACTTTCAACAACTGGAATTGGCCTAACGCTGTGATCTTTGCTGCTACTGTGATCACTACAATCGGTAAGTATTTATTATGTCAACTTTCCTAACTGTAGTTTTCTGTATGCTCTAGGGTGATTGTATTCTTCCATTTGTGTGTCAAGAATAGCCACTGAATAAAGTCCCAATGGCTGGAGTTGCCTGCAGTACATCTTTACCCACAGGTTCATAGAGGAAAAAAACATCTTTTTTGGCAGTCTCTCCATGGGTATACAGAAGAGAAATGTGTACCTTTCCAATAAGTAACAGATTCAAGGTGCTGTTGGGGATGACTGCTGTCATTCCAGTTCCATTAATTCGTGCACTTAAATTTCCAAATCATAAAATTCCAAAATAAAAGCATTAGAAAACATTCCATTAAACTAATACTTAAAGCATGTGCATATGAGGTTTTTGTATAGCTGTCCTGTTCCTCACGTGCACCCTCTTAAGCTACTGATTTATCAGTGTTCTTAGCTTGCAAAACCATCTAGACTTTTTATCTATCTCTCAAAGAAGGCAAAGTAGAACAAGTGTTGTCTTCTAAATCTCATTACTGATTTGTGCTTGTAAACTCCTCTGCATTGACAGACTTCTTCCTCCTTTGATATACAGATTTTCAGAGCTCAACATCATCTGCCTTCTGCTTTTACAGAAAAATCTTTTCTACACAGTGTTGCTACACCCTTGCTACATTTACAATGCAAAATAACCAGAGAAGGCTGGAGGTATACAGAAATGGAAGTCTTGATGTTAAACCATATGCAGTACTGTGGTTTTCTTTATCATTTGAAACTCACAATACCCGGTTTATAATATAACTTATGACAAAATGTTGAAGTCGGGAACACACCTAAATAAGAAAGCTCTGGCAGAAGTTCAGAAAATAGGCTGCTGATTGTAGAGCCTGAGTTTGTAATGCCCTGTTGGGTTCTGTGACCAGGAAAGAACTAAATTCAGTTGAAATACTTTGCTATGTCACAACTCACCTTGCACTTAACTCACAAACTCTTACCCTGGAAAAGTACCAGGTCACAAGTTAAATGTGTATAGTGGATCTTTCATGTGGAAGCTAACTTCAGGATGAATTTTGAGCTTTTATTCTATAAAATTGGATCAATCAAGTTTTAAACAGTGCTGCTTAAGGTTGAGGAAATCATATTTGAAGTTTTGCGATGAGCTTTATTTCATATTTATCTCATGTTTTTCATCTATCTTCTTGTCAAGAAAAAGAGACACAAAATCTAGGAAACACCTAAAATGCAGTAATCCTCTCAGCCTGCATTAATGGAATACACATTTGCAAGAGCAGAATGGGAAATTATCCAGATTCAGAAGATCAGCAGCTGGAGGAGACTGAAGCTCTTATAGATGGTGAAGTAAGGAGTGTCTGATACAGCAGAAGCCCACGCAGTGTTGTTTTGTGCATAGGTAGAATTGCCTTGAATTCTCTGCAACAAGAACAGACCGTGCACATACTTATCTCTTCTAGGTTATGGAAATGTTTCTCCAAAGACACCCTCTGGGCGTCTCTTCTGCATATTTTATGGGCTCTTTGGAGTTCCTCTCTGCTTGACTTGGATCAGTGCTCTGGGGAAGTTCTTTGGAGGACGTGCCAAGAGGCTGGGCCAGTTTCTGACAAAAAGAGGAGTAAGCCTGGTAAGGCCCTCTCTTGTTTACCCTTGTGCTGTGTATTTTTGATGCATGGATTAAGCTTACACTTCTTAATTTACCTGCTAATCTTGGTAGTAAATGAACACTTGCACAAATATGAATTTTACCAAATGGTGTTGCATAGAAATAACTGAAAGGGGGATTGGGTCTGATGTGTTAGTTCTGCTAGAAGTTTTAGCAAAATGAGATCATGTAGAAACCTTTGATACTAAATATAGATATTCCAGCTTCTGTGGAGGCATATGTATCTCCTTACATTGGAAACCTGTAGGACAAATGTAGGTGAGGCTCCATTTCAGACATTCTGTGCAAGCTCCTCTGGCATGGAAATAAGCTGTCCTGCTTTGTTCCCACCTGCTTCTGTGCTAGCATGAGTACTTCCTGCTGTGCAGTGAACCAACTGGAAGATAATGTTTTGTTCTAAGTTACTGGCTTGTGGTTTTTCGTTTGTGGCTTTTTGTTGTTTCGTTGGTGGTGGTTTGTTTGTTTTTTGTTTTGGTTTTGTTTTTTTCCCCAGTGAGTTCTGTCTTGGTTCTAACTCTACACTGAGATGGGAGGCAATGCAGGGCCATAGTGCCTGGAGGACAGTGGGACTGGTTTACGTCCTGGTTTCAGAAACAGAGCAAGAAATTTCTTGGTTCAGCACCTGAGAAGAAAGTACAGAAAATGATGGTGAAATGCATATGTGTGTGTGCAGCTTTGTGCAGAGGTTACATGAATAGGAGGCATAAATAGGAGTGAAGCATCTTAAATACTTCTGATCCTCTGTACTCAAATGAATAAAAGGAAAATCAGAGGTACTGACTGCTTTTTAGACTATAGTGCTATGTCTGTATCCCTATTTATAAAATATGAGGACTCCTTAAACTTTTCTAGAGTGTGAAAGAAAACTATGAGGAAATAATCCTGTTTGAGCAAGTAGCTGTAAGAATAGTGAATTCTGCAAAAAGGAAAAAAAAAATAGTTGTGTGTTTACTTCAGTCAGTGACTTTTAGTGACAGCTGATAAACAGTTAGCACAAAACTCTGAAATGTCTGATACCGTCAGATGATGCTTGGTGCCACGGATGGGAAAAGAAAATTGGTAGATCTTTACCTGACCTTTTTTTTTATTATTTCTTTACAGAGGAAAGCACAAATTACATGCACAGCTATTTTCATTGTTTGGGGTGTCTTGGTCCATCTGGTTATTCCTCCCTTTGTCTTTATGGTGACTGAAGGATGGGATTACATTGAAGGCCTCTATTTCTCATTCATCACTATCACCACCATAGGATTTGGAGATTTTGTTGCTGGTCAGTAATTGTATTTCGTGTAATTTTTCACTACATATGCATGGTGTGGCAATTCTGTTTCCAAACTCTCATTCAAAAAGGTGATTTCTAAGCTTTTGTAAAACATTTTGCTGAATAGAAGATTCAATAAAAGCTGGGTACTGATCCAATGGGCTAGATCTGGCTCTTGAATCTTGGTTTAGATACCTAAGGCTATTATTGGACTAAGTCTGGAGCCAAGTTCTGGAGTTTAACTCTTTCGGGTGCCCCAGGTCCCTGTTTCAGGCAAGGCGCTATCCTATCCACCATGATAGTTAAGCATCTTTAAATGGGATCCAGTATACTAAGCAGGGTGCGTAAGTACTGGGCAATGCTCTCTGTGCAGCTGTCTAGAACTAGTCAACATGAAATGCTGAGCATACTGGTGTCTCCTTCCTAAATCCTGTCTTTATCTAGAATCCACTGCCTTGTTCAGGGCTTTGGAGATTGTCCTTGTAAGTGGAATTCTGAATCCTTTTCTCAAGGAAGGTACGTATATCCATACCTCAATGGCAGGGAAAAGGCTTATAATTTTCAAAGAGGAAAAAAGTTCACTTTTATAGCTTACAATGAGAGGATAAATATACTTCCATTTTATGTTGTAGACCAGTGGTCAGAATACATGCAGCCAAGAAGTGGAAGACCTGGGATCAACTTTTTCTGTCAGAAGGGTTTCGGATCCCCACTTACCACCTCTCAGAGCAGTTTTCAAACAACTAGGCTCTGTTAGTATGGGAGGTAGTAGTTCTCCAGGTCATAACTTCAAATGTTTATCAGCTGTGAGTCCTCTTTCAGTAATGTTCTTGTTTTTAATTCTTTTGTAGGTGTAAATCCAGATGCAAACTATCATGCCCTTTACAGATATTTTGTGGAGTTATGGATTTATCTGGGACTAGCTTGGCTTTCACTTTTTGTTAACTGGAAGGTCAGTATGTTTGTGGAAGTCCACAAAGCAATCAAGAAACGGAGGAAAAAAAGAAAAGAGTCATTTGACAGCCATCCTCGGTCTAAAAAACCTCTTCAAATGGGTAGCTCAAAAGATGTCAACATCTTCAGCTTCCTTTCAAAGAAGGAAGAGACCTACAATGACCTTATTAAACAAATTGGGAAGAAGGCCCTGAAGACAAACAATGACAAAATGATTAAAGTAGAAAATACCAAACAAAATATGCAGAATGCCAGTATAGATGTCCAGGTGACTTACACAAAGACAGAGTCATTTGAGTACGATGAGGCTTCCCTGGACATTCAAAATGGTCATGTATTGAGACAGCTGCATGATAAACGTGTTGGAGACAGCCCTCTAGAAGGCACCATGTTTGTAAACCAGCTAGACAGGATTAGTGAAGAAGAAGGCGAAGTGTGGGATTCCAGAGACTATCGACCCTTAATATTTGAGAATGCCAACATAACATTTGTAAATGAAGATGATGATGAAGAGGAAGATATCTCAGATGATGAGGAAACATCAAAATCCTCCATGGATGATAATCTCGCAGAGGAATCTGAAACTGCAAAAAAACTGGTAAAATTTCCATCCTCTGATGAATCTACCTTTACGAGTAACGAGCTAGAACTTTCTGTGCCTTATGAACAACTGATGAATGAATATAATACAGTAAGCAATGTGAAGGCTGCAACATGAAGCATGTTTGACAATGGTTTTCTGGAAGTGGTCAGTGTATATTGACAAAATTAACAGAGCAAGGAGAAAAGCGTCTTTTTGCAGCTTCTCCTGTCTCTTTGAAAACAAAAGCAAGTCCCAAACTAACAAATTCCAGTGTCCTTTTCCCATCCTAAGTTGGTTTCTGAGCCCATCAGCTTTGCTTATCTGAAAAACTTGTAAACTAACAGTTGAATTTGGAGTCCTGCTCCTTCTTGTGATTTTTATGGTTCTCAAACAAAGTAGAAAAGACGAGACTAGTTAATACACTGGACCTGCTCTGCATTTATGCATTTCATTGAGGAATTAGTTTGGGAGTGTGACTATACTGTTGCAAAGAGACTGTTTTGGGCATCAAATGTGTTCGGTTACTCCATTAGCCTTTCACCTCTGAAAACCTGCATTTGAATCCTGCTTTGATCACAAATTAAAGTAAGGGGTTTGCTTTTTTTTTTAAAGTTGCCCATTGTTAATTTGTTACCACAAAAAATAGTGCAACCACTAGTTGTTCTTAATGAGAAACTTTAGGTGGAATACCAGGACACACAGATCTGAGCTGAGGTGTGCTGGCAGACTGAAGAGAAAGCATCTGAAACATCTGTCTAGAATATGTCAGTGCTTGTCAAATTATAGTGAATTGTAATTTCATAAATAAAATAATAAAATTAAAAATTCAAAGGAATGGATTGAGAAGGAGCCCTCTAACAAGAAGAATCATCTGGGATGAAGCTCACCAATTACGCTGCTAAACTGCACATCAGCCCCAGAACTGTTGAAGAGTAAAGTGACTGGAAGACCTATTGATCAAAGCATATATGAGCACAAGCAGGATGCAATGAACTTTTTTAATGTTGAAAGTGTCCTTCCACTGTCCATTTCCTAGAGGAAATACTTGAATGAACCTTATACAGTATCTATGTACAGGTGAAGTTTTATTAACACTGTTGTTCTGAGGAAAAAAAATCACCTTGGGAGGCAGAGATATTCTCCAAATTCCCTAATGCCTGTCAGAAGGGACCTGTAGCGCTGCTGTTGATCGGTGCAGTGTGTTAGTCAGTATTGTTATTTGATATTCCTCCCTGCCTTGGTACTTCAGACTAGACTTGAATGAGAGATGATTTTTTGAAACAGTTGATTACACTTTGCTTATTTGTATTGTTTTAAAGTATGACCTATGTGCATATAAAATGGTTATTCTATCCCACTTTCAAGAAGGCTGGGCAGTGTCAAATCTTGGGCAAATTGAAATGTGATCAAGTGACTTAAGGCCGTAAGGCACTTCTTCTTTTTTTTTTTTTTAAAAGAACTTTGGCTCTAAGCTCCTGAAAGTATTATCTTTTGGCTTGGAGATGGACTTGTCATTGAGAATGAAGTATATCTCTTCATAACATTTATGCCCAAATTGTTTTGGCTACAAAGAAAATTATACCATGGTTTTATTTTTCTTTCTTTCTCCATATCTATGTGTTAACCCTGACAACTCTTTCAAATGAGGCTCTTGATTACATGTTGGCAAAAGGTACTGACTTCAGTTGTATCCAATACACTTGGAACAGAAAATAGCCAAGACCTTTGAACCTTAACATGTCAAGTTCTGTTGTTCTGTTTAGTTTTACAGTATTTAAGTCATTCCAGTATGTCCAAAAGTTTCCAAAGTTCAGTGAACAGTTAAAAGTTGTCTCATTCTCATTTTTGGTGTAATGCTGGCAGACTCACTAGCTCTGTAAGAAGAGCTTATGGAATCTTGCAATGCTAACCTTGAATTGCTAGATGTTTCTAATAACTGCAAATATTGGCTGCAGCTTCAGTTGCTGGCCTCTTCTTCCACAGAAGGAGGAGGACATATGGGAAACTGGCACTCTGGTTCAATAGTCTGTTGATGGGAAGTTTTGAAGTCATCTACTGTGAAACAAGGGACTGTCTTTACTCATTTCTTTTCAGAATTTTCCACATATATGACATTTTTTCAAATAGAAAGTGAACAAAAGGCTAGGGCCAACTCTGTTATACTGGCAAAAATGTGGAATCGACATAATTGAATTTGGTAGTTAATCTGTATTTTAATGTAATATCGCTGAAGAGAGATTCTAATTTGAGATCAAATTTTATTATATTACTGCTATTTGGAGCAGGGGTAGCTGGATGAATTTGACTTGTATCTGACAGGAAAGAGGGAGACGCCCTATCGAGAAGATTCTGATTTATTTCTAATAGACACCCCCACCCCCATTGTTTTAAAAGGACTCCAAGCCCTTCAAGTATTTCTGTGTATCTGAAGGGTTGTGGTTGACAGCTATACCTTTTAACTGTAAGAAATGGTAGGTAAGACTACATGCATGATACACAGGATGCTTGTGTAGCAAGTCTACCCTTCTCTTTTTTTCCTTTTTGTTTAAAAAAGTGCACATTAGCTTGAAAGAAAATGAGAAAGCACTCCATATAGCTTTTGTTGTCCTCCAGCTTGTCTTCCATTACTGATGCAAAGATCAAAGTTTTTGTGACAGTGAGAAAGCTACACAACAGTGAGGAGAGAAAAGGCTTGCTGAAAGTGCATGAAATGGAAAAGCATAGCCCAATCTTCATTTAAAAAAAGATAAATTTCTCTTTAATACAGAACTAATACAACCCAGACACTTGGCTGGGCTGCTTTGATTGGGAGGAGATGTTGCGCACTGGAACCCAGGCTCTCCGATCTCTCTAGCGAAGTGCACTTGTACGCCAGAGCTGCGAATGGGTGGGATCTGTTTCATATTATTAAGTTAGATGTGGCTCTCTGGCCTTTCCCAGTGTAGTCAGCATAGACTATAAGTCTGTATAATAAGTATCATGGGATTTAAAGTAATAGTTTAAATTTATTAAAACAAAGTACAGTATTCCCGCTTTTTTGGGAAACATGATTGCACTTCACAAAACTGTTCTCAAGACATCCCACCATGTGCCTTAATGTAATCCTAACACTGAGGAGAAAATTCTTCTTTATACAGGGGCCAACATAATTGGTCCTATTAAGTCCTACTTGTTTTCAATGTTTAGGAGGGTTTTGGTTGGCGCATAGCTTTCATACCTGCTCTCTCCAAAAAGTTGAACCATTTCCCAGGGTTTTTAAAATTATGGTGCCATCTCAGAACTGCCGAAGTGCTAAGCAAGACAGCTTTTTGCCTGCCTGTCTTCCATGACTTGAGAAAAGCAGCTGCCTGGGGGATCTAAATTAATGTCTTTCTGCTTTCAGATTTCCATGTAGTGAGTTAGAGGGGTGTCCAGTCTGGATTTTGAGCTATTCAGCCCCAAAAGTGCCTCTAAGTGAATTCCCCAGTGCTACTTGGTAAGGTCTTGTAGTTATTTCAATTATCTGGGGAATCTGGAAACATTTTCTTTGGATGCCATGTAAGATTTCATTTGGCTAACCAATAATGTTAACAGCTCTCCTAATGCTATGGAATTAGTTTTATAGGTGAGACACATCTCTTCCTGGAAAGAGAGGAAAGGGGATTTTTAAAGAAGAAGAAGAAAAAAAGCTTAAAAGCACATATAACTTATAAGGAAGGCATGGAGTAAAAGTGGAAACTCTTCCTTCTAGCTATTGCCTACAACTAGATTGTATTTCCAGTCACATCATGTGAAGCATGGGTCTAGTTTCACAATATAAACCTACTGATTTTGCCAAGATGAGCCACTACTTTAAAAACAAAAAAAAATTAAAAATCATGAAATGTGACAACAAAAACCTGTTCCTACAAAAGCCCTTTTAAGTGCTATAAACTATGTGACCCCATCCTTCATAACATCATTGCAACACTTCTTGGTTTTCCCTTGTGCTTATTGAAGCCTATTTTTACCAGAAGGGCATCATTTTCAGATACATATCTCACAGCAGGCAGTCTAACACATCTGATACACTGGTACGAAATCACTGAGGAAATACAGAAAGTGGTGTGTTAAATTTTTCTGAACTAATGATTTGTGAATCTGTTGCTGGCAATGGATGTCACAAAACATGCATAAATAAAACCATAGACTGATAACAGATCCATGGTGACACAGTTGTAAATGTTGAGATTTTTTTTTTTCTCCAGTTGATCTGGGAGAATATGTGTAGAGACAGACAAGCGTCACTGATGAGGAGAGCAAAAAGCAATATACAAGTTTGTTGACCTAAACAAAATGCCCTAAGAATTCTGTTGTAGACTTGTAGTTTTTGTGCCTCATGGGATTCATTCAAATTGTGATGGATTTACCTTTTAAAAAATTAGCTTGTCTTTCATACAGCTTTTGAAGTTTGTACAGTTCTGACTCTTATCACTCCATAATATGCCTGTCTGTCTGTTCTTCGTTGCTGATTGTCACTGGAATCACACTGTATGTAAATATTTGCTAAGTCTTTGTAAAATGTAATTTATTTTAATATTTTGCAATAAAAATTTTACAATTTATCCTCTCTGTCATGAGGAGAATGGCAATCAAGAAATGAGATTTCTTTTTACAACTCCCTACACTTGTAATGCACCTTACAGATGAGACTGGTCCTGGTCCAAAGATCTTGAAGGTAAGGAGCCAATAAAGCAAGCTGTTTTATGCAAGCAGATGCCTGTACTTGTATGGGGTATTGATGAAGTCATCAATACCCCATAGTTCAACGGCATCTGATATTCAATTAGATACAGCATAGCGAAGTATTCAATGAGGATTTTGGACAGCTGTTGAAAGATAAAGAAAAGTTTATTCTAGGGGCTGTGTTTTTTCAGGCGGCTGTTTCTAAAGATGTACTGAGACAGGAAGTGTTAGAATTGATCAGTACTACAATAAAACGGGTGTTTGACTGCTGTCTGACTCTTATGCCAGAGCTATTAAAATATTTGAGTAGCTGTTTATGAATCTTCACAAGATTTCTAGCAGCAATCCTCACTATTTTGCAGTCTAGAAGTATTTGCAGTCCTTCAACTCCAGCAGTGTCATTAAAACACCTTGGAAAACATAACTACCTACCTTAATGGGTAGGTAGTGACTCAGTGATACCCATTAGAGACTAAGCCATCTGCAGAAACTGGGACAACCTCAGCTTGAGGGTGAAGAGACTGAACCTTGGCTTTTGGGCAACTGAGTGAAATTGCTGAGGTGTGAGCTAGGAAAGTGGGGAGATGCATAGGCACAGGAGGGAAGGGTGGATGCTGTCATGATTTGAGTAAGGGTAGCTGATCTCTACACTTTCCTCCAGACCCACAGCAGAGGGGCAGTGGAGGAGGAAGAGGTGCCTGACGGGTGACTGATGCCAAAAACAGCCACAGAGAGAGGTGGGGTCCCCTACTGGAGCTGAGGGCAGGACATAACTTCGGGTCTGGTAAGCATCTGACTGCTTGCCAGCAGGTTGGAGCCTACAGACTATTGTTCACCTTCTGCCCTTGGTATTTTAGTAAAGTGTTAGTAATTTATAGGGGGTAGGGTAGCAAGAAGTAGGAAAACAGGATAAACCTGTATCTATTAAGCACCTGTTCTTATGGTCCATGCCTGGCTGTGGGTTCCTCTGAACACAATAGCTTAATAGATAAAATCACAGACCAGCTGATACTTAAAAACTGAAATCTTTTCACTGAACGCTTATCATAAGTCTTTACAAAGTGTGGTGCAACATGATACCAGCAACCTGCAGTTCACGGAAATGGAGAACTCAAACCTTTGATTCTGGGAGATGAAGATGGTAATGTAGCAGGTAGAGTGTTGCTGTTCAGGACTGTTTTACACAGGAAAATGCTACTTCACTCCCTTAAAGGCAATTTCCTGTAGCTGGACTTAAGTCCTGAAGAACCCATAAAATATCTCTTTCAACTCTTACGCAAGGACCTACGGGGGAGGTGGGGGAGGTCTGTTGCCCTGTAGTTTGAGCAGTAAGAGTTTTCTTCTTAAATTCATGACTTGTGCCTTTTGGCAAGGGCTGTGTGGGTTTTTTGAGGGGTTTTTTTGTTGTTTGATTTTAAATCTTTTTTTAGCCTCAACCTCCCTGTGGTAAGATAACCAATACTGTAATATCTAGGAATAAAAGGTTGGGCTGAGCACAGCACCCATTAGATTTTTGGCGTCTTTTTGTTCCAGAAAGCCCTCAGAGAACTCCCCTGACCTGCACACAGACTGGGCATCCTCTACATACCCTGCCTGGCTTCACAGCGTGATTGTGGGCTGTGGCTTTATTTCAACTCCATGCCCGAGGAACAAGGGGGAGCGATGGGTCAGTGGGAGCAAACCTAACCCAGACAGGGGCCATGCATCTCACTGAGAGTAAGCCCGTGGCATTGCCTTTCCCTGGCTAAGGAGCTCTCCGCTCAAACATGTTTGTCACCTACAGGTCTTGTGCAGCCTGGAATACTTGAAGGGCTTGCTGAAGGATTGCTTTTCACTTTCGTGTTGGCAGATACCTTCTGCGATGCAGCTAATGCCACTCCTGCTGACTCATGGCATGTGGGCAAAGTCTCTGGGAAAAGGGGTGCACTACTGACCTTTACTGCCTTGATTTCCATCCCAGCTCCCAAGAAAACCAGACTCAAAAGGGGTGGGTTTTTTTGGGGCGGAGTGATGTTTTGTGGAAACAGGGATAGGTGTCCAAGCAGGTGTTTTGTGTCTTGGGGCAAAACCAAATTCAAGCAGTGGTTATCTTGGACTACGCAGCCACCCTAGCACAGGGAGTGGTACCGCAACTGATAGGAGCACAGAGGTCCAAAATGAAACATGCACAAAGATTCAGCTTGCTGACCAAGGAAATTTGCTATTTCACATCAGAAGGGCTTATCTGGAAAGGGAAAGTTGAGGTGGACTGGGATGCTGGAGGCATTGTCCTGCACAGAGGCTCCCTGAAAGCCAGGTAGCACACTCTAGTTAGGAGGGCTTCCACCGAAGGCCAAGTTTCCAAGTACAGCCTGTAGCCAGAACTCCTTCTGGTTAAAATACATATATATATATATATATATGAGAAATATATTGACAAATGAGAAATATTCTGGTGGAAATATTTTAATAATAACTTTGGATTTTACAAGTTGAACTGAAACAACTGTGAATAAAAGCGTTTTATTTGTCTATTTTTAGAATATTTTTTATGGGGTGCCAGAAGTTGCCTCCCTATTGTTACTCCTTGCTGCTCATAGGAAAGAGTAGAAGAGAGGTGGTGACAACTCACTCTTCATATTTTGATGGTTATGTTGTTTTCTACGTAGAGGATGTTGTGGAAAATACACCCTGCCCCCCTTTTCTCCCTACTAGGGTGGGGCTGTGAATGACAGAGAAAGCAGAACAAAAAAAGTGAAAATATGAATTATGAAATTGGGGTGAGGAGGTTAAAGCACAAAATATCTGAAGCAAAAGTTAACATTTTTCCCGTAGACAATCTTTGAAAATTCCCATGCTAACCTTTAATAAAATACTTTTGGATACTTTCCTAAATATGCCAAACAAAATTACTTGTGTTTTCATATTAGAACTATGCATTATTTATTCAGGAAAAAAACAAGTACTTTGACATGCTTCTGATCTTATTTGAATCTAAAAGTAGTGTGTGGCACCATGATATGCCTTTTAATTGTAAGGAGAATGAACACACTCTGTGTGAATGGCCGTAGTCCCACACTGAGAGCAAAAACTTGTTCAAGGCCCGTCAACAGCTTTGCACTGTTCTGTGAACTTACGGCTTTAAGCACTTGATCACATTTTTGTTTATCTAGTTAAGTTTCTGGGTGTATAAGGAAGTATCATAATTCCTAATGCTGCTAAGGTCAGAGACAAAAATCCTCTTGTGTGCTTATTTGTGGGTTGGGCCCTACCCATACTGATCAAAATAAACTGGGTGCAGAGGAGCACTCGTTCCTACATACTTCTGGTTGCTGGGCAGAACTGCAAAATAAGTGCATGTGAATGTGAAATAAATTCATGTTCATGTTGAGGTAGAAGTCACAAGCTTCTGAAGCTAGAGGATAAGTGTTTATTCATAAAGCTGTGTTGTCCTTCTCTGGCAATCTTCATATTTGCTGCTTATTGGCTGTACGTTGGCAGTTAGCAAAAAAGTAAAGGAACAAATCAAGACTTGAGACACAGACAACCTCTTTTGATATTTTCTATTCCTCTCAGACTGGGACTTTTGCCAATTCCATCTTTGGCACGGCTGGAAAGGAAGGAAAAATAGTAAGCTAATTGGTCTGCTTTTTAATTGCTGATTAGAATGGGAAATTAATACAAGAGCAGGAGTAAGCAATACGCCTTGGACATCTGAGGGGGATGCTGCCCTCTCTGGCTGGTTTTGTGGCTGTCAGTTTCTAATAAATGATAGAAAATTGGTGGCTTAACTCAAAGTGAGAAAGGCTTGAAAGGGGGGCTTTTTTTCATGGAAGGAAGGCAGCCCAGGTTTTAAGATTTTCTTCTGTCCTGCATTAAATTAGTCTAAAATATCAGACTAGACTCTGAGATGTACAATAGGAATCCGATGCAGACAAGAAGGTAAAGCGAATACCTATTTTTAAACTTTAACCTCCAAGTTCTCTGTAGTTCTGTGATGCAAGTTCTCCATCCTTTACAGCTGCTTAAACTGAGGAGAGAGCCCAACATTTAGCCCCCACTCTGATAATCTCAGCATGTCACTCAAGCAAAGTTAAAGGGATGTGGTTTTGAACTGAGAACAATTTTTTTAGGGCAAGAGACACAATTTGTATTAAGTGCAGGAAGAAATCAGAGGCCCAAAACTATAGTAGCTGAGGAATCTGTTATTTGTGGGGAGATTTGCTCTAAAACACTAGGAAATAAGTTTTCTGGGAAATAATTTCAAGCATTTCAAGATGTTGTCTGGCCAAGAGATATTGACTTCTCTGAGGAAGTTTAATTCTATGATGTTTATCAGTAGCTGAAAAGTATAATTTTATGGGGGCATAATAGCTGAAGGCTGCAAAATCTGCAGGAAAGAACTGGCAGCATGTTAAAATGTGTAGGCTTGAGACAGACTTTTTCTTTCAGAGAATGCAATAAAAATAAAAAATAAGGTGGAAATGGATTGAAGCTCTAACTGGCTTTTATTTAAAAGTTTCTGACCCCATATATTACTGTGCCTTCAAATGCTATGTGATTTTGGAAATGCTTGGGATAAACTCAGCTTCCTCTGGCACAGAGAGGGAGGAAAACTCTTTGGGGTTATCACAGTTTATTTACTGTAAAATGACCATTCTTTAAAACAACAAGAAGATTTAGGAGGGGGAGAACAGTGACTGGTTTCAAACACTATTCTACTCAGACCTACTCAGTAACGACCCAACTAATTTTTCACGGAAGGATACCACTTCCACCCCTTTTGTCTGTATCTTCTGGCTCCCACCACTTTTCTCCTTGCTTATATGTCTTAATTTTCCCTTTTCTCTGCTGTGTTGCATCTGTCCCATTACAATTCCTGTGGCCCCCTAGGAACATCACGGCTGCCTGCAGGCAGGACACAGCAGCTGCTTGGCATGTCAGGCTGACAGCCAGAAGATAGATTTGGCTTCTCCTGCTCAAAGAGTGCCAGCCTGGACTGCTGCAGCTAAAGGAGACAGAGGTTGAACAACCAAGGCACCCGGCTGAGTGGTGAACTCCAGTTGCCTTTTACCACCACTCCTACACTCCCCAGTCCCACTTTATGACCACAGTTGTCCTTACCGCTCCAGCCCCTGAACTGGGAGCATAAGCTTAGCTCTTTTTAGTCTGGAACTCTCCAGAAGGCTTCTAAAGCCTTAGAAACACTTTAGCTTGTTGCTGTGTGTTCAGACTACTTGACATGACTACATTTGTCATGTAGATGTGACCTAAAACTATGTTCCAGTTGCACCAAGTAAGCAGCAAAGTTATCACCTGTTTAAATAAACCTTTGGCTCCTGATCAACAATTCAACAGAAGAAAAGGAATTGAATAGAACAAAATATGTTTGATTATTTACTAAAGACATAATGGCCTGGAGACTGAAAACAAAGAGTGGGACTGAGCGCCAAACGGCAACCAATATAATATAACCTAGGCAGCCTACATGTTGAGTCTTTAGGGTACAGAAAACTCCCACAGTGGAATTTTTTTTAAGCACTAGAGAAATCCCTATGTGCTACTTTTCCAGTTACAGTTATTCCCAATAAATGCCAAAACTGTGACTTTAAAAATATCATAGATCAATGTCAGGAACCATTTGTGCATTTCATAACACTTGAACGTAAGTGGCTCCGGAACACCAGTGAGAGGGCAGGAGCCCCCTTTGAGAGATTTGCCATCTGTGTTATCAAGGAGTCTATAGAGAGCTAGTAACGCATGAAAGCACAGGTTCATAGCACGGGTATGGCTGGTACCGTGTGCCGTAGTTGAATTCTAGTGTATTATGCTGCCAGGGAGCATTAAAGGAAAATTTTAGACAGGGACAATCAGCTGATTACAGACACAGAAGACCAGACCACGAATAGCAAGTGCCACTGGCCCCAGGCAGAGTTATTGGTGGCATTCACATACTTTGCATACCTCTTGGCTAGCTAGTCATGAACTGAAGTAGAGGAGTCTTCTTCAAGTACTAGGGATAGCTAGCACCATCAAAGTAATTGTATTTGTACACAAAAATGTAACCCTGGGAACGAGAAATGGGGCTAGATGGGGACAGTCATCATCTAGAGCTTTGGGAAGGAGGAGGACAATGGAGTGACCCTCACTCCAGAGCATCCGCACACAGTAGGTAGTCTACACGAGAAGGCATAAGAAGCCTTGTTAACTACAGAGGAAGAGTATTCTTCTACATAGCCATGTCCTGCTAAACAGATCTTTGCTTTGGCTTATGTTTAGGCCTGGCTGATATTTGAAGTGGGAAGGGTAAGAACATGAGTTTGGGTGAATGCAGCAGCTTTAGGACACTTTCTCTTGTTTCTCTTGTTGGAGCTGAAGGTCCTCTCTTCAAGTATCCCTGCGTCCTGGGACTCCGGGATGTGGCACGTTCCCTTAACAGGAGTCTGTAAGAGAGGAGGGCAGAGCATGTGCTGCCATATGCCACCTGCTGGGAAAGGAGTTTGGGGAAGCAAAAATTAGCATCTACTCACAAGGAGCAAACAGTAGAGAGAGGTGTTTCCTCTCTTCCACTGAATGAGCACAGTGATCTTCAAGGATTAAAAGGAGCTAGGCCTACATCTTCATACTGAAGGTCTCCATTATATGAAATTTAAACAAAAACTGTTGTGCATATGCTTCATGAGAAGTGTACAGCCTTCTCTTGCGGAGAAGACTCTTCAGGAGGGCAGCTGGCAATTACTGAGGAGATAACCTTGTTCCCTGTTGCTCCAAACTATGAGGTGTCTCTTGTCTTGTTGTTGCTTCTTCATTCACCCATTTTCTCACAGGGGAGGCAGTGGTACTGTTTCCCTCAGGATCAGACCAGAACCTAGGTAGGATCCCTAATGCAAGCTTAGTCTTCCCTCAGCTGTTCAATGCCATTTACAGCCTTGGAAGGCCAAGGAGCGTGAGCAGACCTCTGTAACTTACGACTCTTTGCAGTAAGCAAACCTGTACAACTGTGTGCTGACAACGTGTAGCCAGCGAGCTTTGGCGAGATCTACTGGTGGTGTTTCCACCACCTTCCTTGGCAGAATTTTTTTTTTCAGGTAGCCTAATTTTTCTTATTTGTAATATGCACCTCTGAAGTTTAATCTCATGATCATTTTCTGTTCTCATTAGAAAGTAGAAATAATAAGTTCCTGTTCTCATCTTAATTTTAATTTTTGGCTGCCCTGGGTGCAGAGGCCTCTGGGCAGCAAAACAGGAAGAAACTGAAAACAGAACTCACGAGAAAAAACACAGCATGCGTCAGTATAGAGCCCATATCATGAAAGTCTTAAAATCCCATCCTCCCACTTCAAGAAAGTCATCCCAAACACTTTAAAGATAATTAAAATCAAATAAAAGATCTGGAATAGTGTCAGAGTTACTACTGCATGAAAGGATCTGAGAGGTATGAAAGTTCCCCCACCAAACAAGTGTGGCGGCTTCCAAAAGGATGAGTGTTATCCTGGAATGTATGAGCAAAAGCAGCATGTGTGAGAGATGGGAGGTATTATTCCATTCTCTAGGACAGTGAGGCTAGTATGGTCTCAGATCATCAGATTTTAAGGAAGCTGTAGATAAGCTGAGAGTAGTCTATCACAGCAACAAGAAAATATTCTAAGAAAGCTTGATGTTTGAGAAAACCACTAGAAAAGGTTGAAAAAATGGGCTTATTCAGACTAGAAAAGAAAACAAAACAGCTAGTACACATAAGTTTTCTGATGGGTAAAAGACTGCTGAAGAGTGCTAAGTGGGGGCTAAACTCTTTCTTCTAGACCTTGGAGAAAATTAAAAAAAGAAATCTGTCCACATTGCAGTAAACAAGACAAAGCCTGATGCTGCAAAATGCTTTCCAACTATAAGAGCAATAAACTCTCCTAGACAGACATAGACTTCAAATTATTGGAGGATTTGAGAACAGTTTAGGCAAACAGCTGTCAGGGATGGTCTTGCTACATTTACTGGCCCCCGTACAGAAGTGTGGATTCAGTAATCTCTTCAGGTCCCTTTCAGCTTTACATTTCTGTGGTTTGTATCCATTTCTAAGAGGTCTGATATATTTTTATTGCTCCCTAACATTATTCCTTATTTTATATAACTAGAATTACTCAGCAAACAGAGTGTCTGCTAGAAATCAGATGCAATATTTCATACACATCTTAGAAGTAAAATATTCTTTTCCACTTACCAAGATTGATTGGCTGCCCTAACATGGTTCAAGTGTAGTAACGTAAAAAAGAATGAATCTGTGTAAGTAACAAAAAGACAAGGAGACTTCGTACCATTTCTATTTCCTGAGCTTCCTTAATTATTGAAGGCCATTGGAAAATGATGTTGTATGGGATCTTCTAGTTCAATGCCTGTCTCCCCTTTCCAGTGCTGAGTGTTTGGACGTAATAGTGTTAAGGCAAAGTTTGCTATGCCTAGACCGGTGTATTCTATCCGTTTTTCTTCTTGAAAAGAAACGAGGATTTTTTTCTTTTCAAGCAGCTTCTCCTTGAACAGTGTGTCCTCCCTGCCTAGCTTCTCCTCCCACTCCTTATTCACCTTCCATTGCTTTTCAACCACATGTATGGATTTTTGTGACTTGGATGAAGTGGTTGTACTGTACATCAGTTGTCAGGCATGTAAAGTCATGAAAGTCATCTCTTGACTATAGTCCTCTGGATTCTGAACTTGGTAGCTTTTCACTGCCGTGTAGCAGGTCCCTGTTCATTTACCCCACTGTTTAATAGAAGGGGTGGAAAAAGAGGTAAGAAATTATGTGAAAGGCTTTGCCTTTCAGAGTAGCGCAGATGCTTTGCATAGCCACAGCTAAAAAGTAGTAGCTGGGAACTCAGAGGAACATCATTCCCTTCATGGGTGAGAGAACTGGCAAAACCTCTGACTGTTGGGAAGTTCTATAAAAACAGCTCTCAGAAAAAAGAACAAGAAGCTTATTTACAATTCACTTCCAATTTTATCCCTGTTTGGTTTTTTTTTGTGTGAAAGGTTTTACATCAGCTTCTGAGACTGACTCCTACAATTTTACAAAATGTTAAGCTATTTCTGCTTCTGGAGCAGAGGAATAAACAATCTTCTCAGACACCTCGGATTTGCTTGTGTAGAAGAGAAGCATATGATGATGAACTGATAAATCCACTGGACATACGATTTGAAATTGCAGTGAAAAGGGTAAAAATCGCTTTACTAAGGTTTGTTAGAGACTATTTGAACTACTTACTGACGTAAATCACGTTTTATTCAGCTCAGGGAAAGGATCTAAATAAGATCTGCATTTCCGAGTCTTAATTTCTGAGGTTATTTGGATTACAAGGCCTTTAAAGATTGTTTATATTACAGTTAATTGCACTTGCCCGGACTAGAGCCAGAAAACTTATTTAGTCTTGTATTTAAGCTTTCCTGGTTAAAGAAATGGGAAATACTCAGCTGCCACAAGGTCCAACATGATCCTGACGGAAGACCCTTCCTTGTAGCCCACGTTAAGCAGGCTGTTCAGGAAAAACGGAGGAAAAGCTGATGAAGAAGTGAGGGTTGGGCCAGTGTAACAGAGTGGCCTCTGTTCACAACAGATGCAGCAGCCAGGCTGGTCCCTTTCCTAGGCGTGGGGGGGACCAACAGCACCTCAGCCAGGCAGGGACACATTTGTCTCACTGAGGACAGACAGGGTCCTCTGAGTCTGAGGCTGACAGCCCCTTGGGTCCTGCAATGCTCTCACGGCAGCGTGGGGATCACCATCATGATTCACAGTGCTTTGCTGTGTCGCATGGAAACTTGTGCTCACAAGACAGGAGAAAGAGCTAAGAAAGTGGTCCTGGGACACCTCTTTTTCCCAAACTCCCATTCTTTTTTGCATTTTCACCTAACTCATGTAATTTTTCTGCTCTGCAGGGCAACCTGTGTGATTTCTGACATCAAGCCTAAAGTCATCTTTGCCCTCTACTGGCATCCTGTAGAAATACAGGAGCACATCAGGCAATAGCTCCATCACTTCAGCTATTCAAAATCACCGGAGAGGAGGAGAGGGTACCCAGAGATTACATGTTGTCAGTGGTGGGACTGTGCTCTTGGGGTGGGGAGCAAACCTGTGTAAAAGCTCAGTGAGCAGCTTCCTACAGCTCCTCTAGCAGTAACATCTTGGTGAGATAGAGCACAGCAACCCCTTCCCCTCACTCTGTCCAGAAGTTTGCAAGGGAAAAATCTGTCACATTTAAAGTGGTGTTTGATTTCAAGGTATTTATGAACAAGCCAGGAACAAGCCAGTCTAGAAAATGAGAAGTGGCTCTGCCAATTGCTGTTCATAGTGTTTCTTTCCTTCATTTCCAGGTATAATGCACTCTGGCTGGTTTGCAAGCTCAGGGAATGGGAGCAAGAGTGGTCGAAGAAAATGACTTGAACGGTTACCATGGATGTGAGAGCAGGATGGTAATCTTAGATGGCACTTTTAATCCTGAAGGATCACACAGTGCTTTAACATAGTATAGGCTTGAAACATTGCACTGAAATCTGCTGGAAAGCCAGCTTCAGGGTGGGATGCAGTGGCTGCTCAACAGTATGTAGACATTTGGGACAAAGCAGAAGAAGCATTTTATTCACTTGAAGATATGTGGACACTTTAGCTTGGCAACAGATTACTGGGTAAATGGAGTCAGCACACCAACACTTCTGAAATTTTAGACCACAGTTTCAGTATTCAGGCTGACCTATTCCTGTCTTGCAAGGTTTGGAGGGACCTTTCATATGAGCCCCAGCTGTAAAATCCAATAGATTCCGGTTCCTGATAAAATACACTATGAAAAGACTCACAGAAGAGCTTGTTAATATAAAATAGCTTCCAAGAGTTAGCTAGCTAATGCTAAATAAACTACTGTTAGTCACTATCATTCTTTTTTATTTTTAAAATTCAATGTATCAGAAATAAATATGAAACTACATACGAGTAGAAATTTTCAGAAAATAATTGTTCTCTTCCCTCAATTTGTACGTCAATAATAACAACTAGCGAGAGTCACCTCCAGGAATGGCACAAATAGCTTAAACAGAGAACAGCAATTGTTTTCTTGGAGAAGAAATGTTCAAATGGCAGCTGTAATTAAAAACTTGTGATGCCATTTGTACTCTTTAGTTGTATATGTTTAAAACAAAGTTATCAAAGAAACTTATTTTAATCATGGCTTAAAACAGCAATTAGAATACCTGGATTATTCATTGAGACATTGTTGATGTGCACATTACTCTGGATATATATGCATACCATGTGCCGAGCTCAGACATTTTGCCTTGCCAAAACCTGTATAGCAGTGCCATTGGTGCTATATCCTCCTTAGCCCTGAAGACAGGAAGGGCAGTACAAACTCTCCATTCCTCAGTTTCTCTCAGGCAGCTCCTAGTGTGCTTTTCTGCAACCCATTTTGATCAGTCTTCAGCTTCCACACTTAGGATGGACTTCCCCTCCACCTTTTTCCTCTGCTTCTGCTTTTTGCAACTACAAGTTGACCTCAAAAGCTCAAAAACAACTGAACATCTCTCAACATCTCAAAGGTAGCAAGATCTTCACAAGGAGCTTCCTGCTTTAGCCTTTGCCAGCAGAAGCTGCCATTGTGGTGATACATCACCCTGACCCAAAGACAGAGAGGCTCAAAGTTGCCATTGGATCCTGCCCCAGCACTAAATCGAATTGTTGTTTTCTCTGCTCAGCCTGGGAGGATGTCTTTGTCCTGCTTATGTTCACAGTGACTTAACTGGATATTAGGAAATATAGGCTGGATATTAGGAAAAATTTCTCTAGTGAGAGAGTGGTGAGACACTGGAACAGGCTGCCCAGGGAAGTGGTGGAGTCACCATCCCTGGAGGTGTTCAAGGAATGTGTGGACGTGGCATTGTGGGACATGGTTTAGTGGGCATGGTGGTGTTAGTTGATGGTTGGACTTGATGATCTTACAGGTCTTTTCCAAGCTTAGTGATTCTGTGATTCTGTGAACTGCAGTACAAGCATTTACCCTGAAACCATCTGATCTATCACCACCTGACTTTGCAGTAACACTGGATTCTCCAACCCTTCCCGTCATCTTGCCACCCAAATTTGTGTCTGAGACAGATGTGACCAGAACTTCACCAGATCCTCCCAGCATCTAGTGCAAATATTCAGCATTCCCCATCCTCCTTTGAAACTGCATCAGTCTTCACAGTAACAGATACTGTTCTTTGGAACATGTTTTGGCAGAGCCAGCATGTTTAACTTTGCATCCCAGACATCATTCCCATGTGGCTTTGCCCTTGGATGCTCTAATGCTCTGGTGGCTCACAGGAAGACCATATACCTCAAAAAGCTTTTGAGACCTTGGCGTAAGCTTCAAAAGATGTTTCTTTTCTGTCATTGGTTTTCCAGCTGTAGATCATGAGGAATTTGTGGAACTGATTTATTACCAAAATCAAACCATTACAGCTCTTCTGCCCTGTAGAAGTGGTTGCTCTTCTGAACTAAAAAGACAAGTATAAGTATCTAAGATACTCCATCCAGTTACCCCAAAGGCCATGTCTTCCTCGTACTTATGCAGACCTTCAGAAATGGCCCATACTACCACTAGTGAATGGATGTAGGTGCTCAGCTATTTACATCACCTTGATCCTTTTCTCCAGCTTCTGGCCTCCCACCCTTTTAAACCTAGACATCTTTCTCTCAAGATCCCGCTGCACTGATATGTTTCTTTGCTACTCTCTTCTCTGCAGCATTGAAGAAGCAGTGGAGAAGCTCTGTTTTGGGATGTGAATGTTCACATTAGCATCAAGCTTCACCACAGAAAAGATCTAAGGCTTTTGGTGAGCTTGCATTAATTACCAGAGCTTTCATGGGAGAGGCAGCCCCCTGGCCAACGAATTACGTAGCAAGGTAGTCCAATAGGCATATAAAAAAATGAGTCACAATATCATCTTATTTATCGCAGAAACATCTCCTGAATTGCTTGTTTGCTTTTCTGTAACAAACTCCAAATGTATCCTGCTTCCATAGGATCTAAGACATGATGTCTTAGGTAATTTAATTTTAATAACAGCTGAGAAACTGCAATTTTTCCCCCCTGTTTTTGTATAGGATAAAAATGTCTTTCAAATTGACCCTTTGGTCACCAATTTCTTCAATTAAAAAGGAGGAGAACTATTTTTCCTCTGTAATTCACAAACGAGACTTTTATTCACCAGTAGCAAGAGTTCCCGAGATTAAAGCAAAAGAGACATCTGGTCTATTGAAGTCACTAGCAGAACTCCCACTGCCTGCAGCATTGTCAGAATTTCACACTAAGGATTAGGCACATCCTAATCTGTCCTGATCTTTTATGCAAAAGACTGGTAAAACAGGATTTAAAGTTTTATCAGATTAGACACACACATACTTAACAAATCTAAGGCCTTTTAAAGATAAATCTTGTGCCTCTAAGAGGCCTGAGTCATGATGTCTGAATGTTTGGAGACTATGACTTAATTCTGCTGAGAGGGATACCTTGTTCAGGCTAATGATCTCACCGGAGCTGATGCCTGAGGAATCATGTTGGCAGCAGAAAAACACAAGAGGCAGTTTACCTCAACAGTCTGATGTAGCAAAGGTTTGGCAGGCCTGATTCACCATTGACTCTTCTGCCCTTTAGATTCACCAACTCCCATTAAATTAGGTATTTTGTTTCCTCTCTCTCGTTGCTGCCTAGGCATACTAGGGAGGATTGCTTACACCCCTATAAACATCTATCAATAACTTAATCTTTGCAATTGATAGATGTAAAACAATACTGTTTTGGAGGAAATCAGAAAGGTAATTTCCAACGCGATAATGTTTCTCCCTTTTATCCTTCCTACCAAGGGAGTACATTCCTGGCTTCTTTCCTTTGGTGGCAAAATACAGCATGGGGAGAAACAAGTAACTAAAATACAGCATGGGGAGAAACAAGTAACTTTTTTCACTTGTTGAAGATCTGTTTTTGCTTAGCTTGACTGATAACAACTCTGAGCTTGAGTAAGGCCATGTTTCAACTCCTACTGACAGATGCACAAAATGTGTGTACATACTGCCCTGTAATTGTATGGCAAAGACATCCCAAGGTGTATATGTGACCTGCATCCTTTCTGAGATTTTTTCATGCTGCATCCAAAAGGAAGGGCTGAAAATAAAAATGTCAGAGCAGAGAGTATCTCCTGTGCGATCAGGCATATTCCATGGGCATCACAGGTATCGTTTTCATAAATACATCCAGCTTCCTTTTAAAACTAGTGAGGGATTTTGGCCCTAGAAGAAGGCTGTTCCAAATTCTCATTCCTCTGGGGTTTGGAAACCTGATTACCAGCACAGATGTATTCTTGATCAGTTCTTACCTATTTTTAGTAAGCTAACATTGTCCTTTAGCTTAAGTATTCTCTTCCTTTCCTAGCGTTATATCCCGGTGTGTTTACTTACAGTAATTGTATCCCCACTCCACTGATTTGTCCTTATTTTGCTAGACTAAACAAGCTGATATCCTTTATCTTCTCCTTAACTAGCATATTTGCCTTTCTCTGTTGCACTCCAGTGTGCTCAAGAGTAGTCAGGTGTTTTTACAGGGTAAAGCTCATCAAATAAAGACTCTTTTTTCACTCCAAGAAATTCAACAGGGAAAACTATATTGTACAAATAAACTCTTGGTACTATTGCTATTGATACTATTGCTATTTTATCAACAGCAATAAATGATAGTGTATCTCCTGTTCAAACTGCAATCAACTGCTGCATTTAGTTCTTTCTTCTCCCCTTTCAAGGTGCCCTGAAAATGCATCAAGGCTGAAGTATCGTTTTGAGGCCTTAGTTTACTGGCTTTCATTTTTTCCAGCTAGAACCGTAATCCTGGAATCAGTGTGAATCTTAATGATTCATACTGTATTTTTAACACACTTCAGTGTATGAGAGCTGACATTACATTTTAGGTCAGCTTTAACGCAGAATCTAGCTGAGCTTCCCTGAGCTTCTCTAGGGGAACAAACCCAAACCCTACGTATTCCATGTAACAGCCCCACAAGATGCAGAAGAAGATAGATTAAAAGCAAGACTTGATTTCCTCTGCAAAAAATTTGGCTCATGTCTCAATTAGAAATGCAGGAGGCAAAACCACAGTAACTGGAGCTGCAAAACTCTTAATGCAGGTGAAGTAATAGCAAAGAAGTGTCTTTTTTTCTGGTATAGCTTACATTGCATGGGGGATTGACTGGAGCTATGTTAGCAAAGGACTGCAGTGCTGCAGTGCTGTGCCTTCTCTAGTGGGTGCAGGTTGCTGACAACACCCCAAGCCTGTAGAAAAGCCCTAAAACAGTACTTGGGACTACAGCAGGAGCTGGGGACACAGGCTGAGCACCAAAGGCAGGCCCAGAAAGGCTCTGCACATCTAAAATGGCTCTCCTACAAGGCTCTGAAGACACCCTATAAACAGGGATGCTGTCACCGGAGGGGTGAGAGGAATTGCTTTCCCTGCGGTGCCTCGTGCCACCAATGGCCGGACAGTCTGCTGAGGTCTACTGCTCTGGTGACCCATCTCTCCTCCTAGACACTGAGCTCACCTTTCCAAGGGGGAAGGCTGTAGTCCCCAAAAAGCCTGGAGAGGATTCAGCCAGGCTTCTCATGTCAGACCTGTGCACGCTGCATGACTTCTGTGACCCTGAAATACGGCGTTCACCCTTGGTGTAAAATCTGTTCAGAAATTAGCCTTTGTTTATTAAAATGTTAGTTTCCAACCACTGTGATTGCCAGGAAACCTGAACACAAACTGATGCATCGGTATTTACTACCTGAAAAACAGCACTCCAAGCTACTCTGCTCACCTTAGCAGGTACGTGAGTGTTAGTGCCTTGTGATGAAAATAAAATATTGGTGGAATTTAGGAAGAAGAACGAACTAACTTGTTTATCATCCCCATCCCACACTGCCTCTCTTTCCTTCACAGCTGCTTAAGTAAGCAGCTGCCCTCATTCCAGCTCTATCTCCTTTGGATAATTCTGCAATATTGTCACGTTTTTCCACCTAGTTTGCAGCACACTGACATTTTAAAAGTGTGGAGGACTTATAAGCCAAATGCACTTATGCATAGAAATATTCTTTTACCAGCTTTCTTCAATGTATGCTTAGTTCAGTAAATAAATACGCATTTAATTGACCAGCAGTTGAATTTTCTCTCTTTCAATTTGATATGCCCCCAACCTTGCTGTCAAAAGTGGGTCTAATTTGCTAAAGAATAGCTGATCTAAGTAAATATCCAGGGTGACTGTACTGCCAGGATCTTTGTGCTGAAGACTTTTGGTTATGGAACATCATTTTCCTGTCATAAAGAGCTGCATGTGACAAGGACTACAACTTTCTGAGGCCTCAGTGTGAGAAACAAAAACTGAATTTCACTAGCAAATAGGTGAAACCTACTATTTTGGTTTGGTTTTTTTCTTTTTACCTCACTCAGTGGGTGTACTGTAAGGAAACCTGTAAGGCTCTACAGTGAAAAATTTTAGAAACAACTTCTCCCCACCAAAATGTTCATTCTGTAAACCTCTGCAAACACAAAAAAGTATTTAAGGTTGTGTCTGGCTCTGCTGTTATTCAACAGTTTCTTTGCCCCTAAAACACAGAACAAATGAAAATACTTGGAAATGCTTTGGGGAGAAGGGAACACCAGCATCACAGAATGAGCCACTTAAGGGAACCTGTTTCTCTTCCAACAATTCCCAATACCTTCAAGTGACACTTAGAGGCTTCCTCTCCTTCTGGAAGAGCAGATTCATAAAAATACCTAGCACAAAGGTAATCTGAGTGTTGGTGTTAGCCCATGGTGGATAAGTCTGACATATCTTTCTTCTCTCCTGGAGACAGATGTCTTCGATTGTGGTAGGTCCTTATTCCTACATAGAAATTCAGGTCTGAAACAGACTTTCAGAGGCAAGGATTTGGCTTTGGGTCTTGTTAAAGAACCACTGAGCATCCACCATGAAGATACTTACCAGACATTTTTGAATATATGTTTCAAAACATCTACAGGAAGAGAATGCAACAGGCAGAAATATTGGGAGAGACTCTAATGGAGCTTGAAAGGAGATGTCAGCTCATACAGAGTCCTTCCTACTGCATACGTCACCCTTGGAAAGACTACGTTTGCTTCCTCGAATGTGTCTCCAGGCCCGAGTTACCCACTCTATGTTATTTTAATTAATAGAAAAAGCAAGCGCTCTTTGGAGTGTTGGGTGCACCAAGTCCCAGCTCAGAAGTCCCGTGTGTCTCACTGGGTAACTTAGAACATGTTCTGGTACACCTCTGTGCCCCAGTTGTCCCAGCTGAGAAAGGATAAAGCACTCCAATTTCACCCTGGCGTGAAGTGCTTTGTAAACTGCAAGATCAAGAGCTTCAAAGCAAAGAGCAATATTATCACTACTATGTAGGCAAACTCCTCATAGGTATTGCTAATTTCTGATTGCTTCTGGTCCCCATCTCCCCAGAGCGGCAGCTACAGAAAAGGCAAGGCAGGTACCACATATCTTATCAGTGGTTTCAGATGAAGAGAGAAGGAAATGGGAAGGGGGAGAGCCAGAGACAAAAGGGGGAAAAACACCCATCAGTTTGCATCCCCACTTCAGATGAGATTAATCTTCACTGGCTCCTGCCATACATCTAATCTGGACATTACCCGGAGGTTAATTTTACACTGATGAGAGCACTACAGCCCGTTGTACCACAGCTTAGGCTCCCACCTAGTTGTCAGCGTAACTGACAGAGACAGTGAATTACGACTCCTTGATGCAGCCTGAACTTGCTGGTTCTTGCCATCTGCAGGAACATGTCCTGAGCGCTAAGTGATTTAGAACAATGCTCTGAATAATCAAGGGAATAGTGTGTGCACCCAGTGGTATATTATACGGATGAGTATGATAAATGAATTGACCTGTAATTTCCTGCAGCATTAGCTAGAGCAAGTATTTCCTTTAGTAGATTGTATTTATGGAAACCTAACTCTAGCAGGTCAGGGTGACTTGATACACGGCTGAGGCAAGCAAAAATCTTTTTAAAGTCAGACAGGCTGGGAGGAAGCTTTCCTCCCGTCAGGCTCAAACATGGTTCTGTCACTTTGTCTCCTGCAACTATGAGAAACCCAGGTACCTGGTCACTGTCAGTCACACCACAATCATGCAAGGATTGTCACAGTTTAATTATTTGCAGCGCTCAAGAGATGTCTATTCAGAAAGGCCTTTGAGAGGATCACACCAAGTCGGTGATGGTAAAGCACTGGCACCAGTAACCAGTTTAGCACAGGCAGAAATTTGGACAAGCAGTTAAGATATAAATGATTTTTTTTAAAAAAATTGATACTGCACATCAGAAGAATTTACTGCCATTGTTCTAAGTAATGATTTTTTGACATAGAGAGTACAGAAGTGTGGCTGTGTATAAAGAGATTCATACTCTTATACATTTGGGAAAGAAGAGCAAAAATTCACGTAAGAAAAACAATATGCTAAAAGCAGCTTTCGGCTACCAGCTACTGTCTCCATGCAGCTAAAATAAACTAATAATCTTTCTGATTGCAGACAGTCTTTTAAAAAACCTGGGCACTTGGTATCACTTTTCCTGATTCATAAGAAAGCCTACTTAAAATCCCCAAAGGCCTTACCGAGCCCAGACCTAAGCTTCCAGGCACACTTCTTTTCCACTTCTGTGCCCCACTGGGACCCAGCTGCGCTATGAGGTACCTGCCCTGGACAGTCTCTAGAAAGCGGGCAGCAAGAATAAGTGGTACCTGAGCAAACTTCAGCACAATTATCTGTAGTTAAACAAACAGTATACTGCAGTGGCAGTAATTTTTTCCCCCCGTTTTCCTATTTGTCTTGCAAGCAGGGGCTGGGGAAAACATTCCCCACCCTCAGACGTGAGCCATTTTTTGACCATGAGTTGTACATATTTCGAAACTTTGTATTATGAGTTACTCTCCAGAGCCCCGTCGCGTTCCAGCCCAACTGACCAATTCCAGCAAATTTCTAATGTGCCACAATACGTCCCCTGCGCTTTCCTTTAGTTGCTCTTCTCTTCCCTCCTCCCCCTGCCCAGCCTGCTGGGAGGGTTATAGTAGCTAACTGGAGAGAAACGGGGAGCTCCCCAGGGGTGGGTTTTGCCACAACCCTGGCTCTGAACCCTGTCCTTCCTCCCCTTCCTTCCTCCCTCCTGCTTGCCATCTTGGGGCATAAGGAAGTGGCATCCGGCTGCAAAGTCTTCTGCTTGACCTTCTCTAGGGCAGGATAAACCAATCCTCCTCATGCTCTAGCACATGACAGGCAGCTTCATCACTCTCCACCTCCCACCGTTTCCCTCTGCTACCACCACGTGCTGTTGCCCATAGCAGGCAAACAGTCACCATCAGGGTGACTGTTGCTGTATCCTGATGTTGCTGCATCTTCCTAAGCGTAAAAAAGTCAAAACCAGCGGTTCTGCAGAAGAATGTCCTTGGTAGAAAGTGAGGCAGTGCATAGGCAGCACGTCTGGAAAAGACCAAGAGATGTTGCTATTCCTTTGCTACCACCAGGATCTGCCAGATGTTTTTGCAAAGTTCACAGCACCACCTATACTGACGCTCCTTCCCTCTCCCTCTGTAACTCTGCACTAGGAAAAAAAGAGACACTAAACTGCTGCTGTGATCTTAGTAGTGCAATGACAAAAGCTTACCAGCCTATGTGCAATAAGCCTCCTTTTCTCTGTCTCCTCAATATAAAATAGCCCGCTTCATCTTACTAAATATTATCAAGAAGTTTTGGACTGAGATCACCACTCCCTTAGCAAGAAATATACTATCTCCACCCAAATGGAAAGAAAGGGTGATTGTTCCTTGGGGAGGTGACTCAGAGTTTGGTGGCAATACAATGTGCCTTTTGATCACTACGTTAAACAAACAAAGTCTACAACAGAGAATGCCAATAGCTCTTACTGCATGAGAGGACGGTTAACACAGTGTTGCCAAACACTTGCACAACATTTTCGACTGACAGATGCCCAGATGCTGTGTAAGAACAAGGATAAAAAAATACTCAAAGTCATTAGCAAATCTTTTCAACATGCCTGTATTATTAATCCCATTTTACTGGGTGTTAGATAGAGGTAGGCAAAATCAAGGAATTGCCACTGCTGTGGACAGCAATTCAATAACATGACCACAAATAAACATCACGCAAACACCCAGTCCACTGATGTACAACTTAGACACCTTAAATGATGGAAACATTAATCTGTGATATATCTCTCCATTGACTTTTGCTGTGTTGAGCAAATGGAATTGAAGGGAAGTTCAATGAATTAACATGTTGCTGGACAGAAATATTATATGAGCCTATCAGCACAAATAGCTATCTACCTTGTTAGCATGAAAAGTAATTTAAACCTGAAGTAATGCAAGTAACTATATTGTTATAAAGAAGCTCAAATCTGCAGTTAGAGGGGAAATAGTTTTCCTGGTCTATAAACAGGGCCTCCCAAAATTTCAAAATCTCAAATTTATACAAAAAGAAGACAGTGTAAAAGTACACCCCCAGTGACATAGGCCTTCAAAAATCTTTTGACAAAGGCACCACAGTTCATGACAGATATCACAAACTGCAATGATCAAGAAGGATGATAAGAGCTATGTGGAACGTGGAGCAAGATTGAATGAACATATTTAGTCCGGATGAAAAACATCAGGTTGTCTGATGACAGATTTCAAATGTGTAAAAAAGCTGTTGCAAAGATGGTAGTGATCAATTGCTCTCCATGTCCTGTACAGGCAGGACATAAAAGTGAGGAGATCAGCACTCATCTGCAGGATTGGAAAGAACTTTCTAAGTTCAGGAGTAAGCTACATAGCACATTTTGGAGATTCTAATATGGCAAGTTTTTAAAACATTTGCCATTTTCTGACATTTTTCCCCCCCAAAAAAACCCAAATCATTAAATAAGGCTATTTAAAATGGTCTCTTGCTGTCTTCATGCTGTCTTGGCATGAGAGAAGCATAGAAAATATTGCTGTGAAGTTTTTCCATAGTCAGGAAGCTAGTTTAGGTTGCCTGTGGTTGCTGTCCCCAGGCTTAAGGATAGGGAGGCCTCCAACAAGTGCAGCTGGATGGCTGCTCAACACCAGCAGCTACCGCAGCTCCTTTTTCCTGGACTCCACTTGTACCTCCTGTTACTTACTATACAACTAATATTTAGTCTAGTCATCACAGCTGGAAGAAACAACATATCGGAAATATGCTCCAAGTAAATGACCTAAAACCAAGCAGGTTTTAAAACTCACGAAGAACATTGTTGCAAGAAATTCTTTCTCAGTCCCCAAAACTGAGGCAGAGTCTCTAAGTGACTTTAAAACCTGAAGGATTGTGGTGCGTGTGGTAAGAGTGTTAAATTTACTGAAGATGAGGTAGCTGTCTAGTACTATGAAAAGGCTGAAGAAATCTGACAGGAGGGAGCAGTGGCCATTTTGTCTTTAATTGCCTTGTTTGTTATATTAGTTCAAATCACACCAAAAAGAACAGGCAGCTCTTCTCAACACACCTGGGAAGCTGAGGTCCGTTTCCCCTGGTCAACAGTGACTCCCAGGACTGTACAGCTTCATAGTCATCTCACGCACATACACATCTTCTTCTCAAAAACACGTGTTTGTGGAGGAGCCTCAGTGATCCAGCTGGTAGCTCTGAAGACATGGGATTATATGGTGCATTGACCTGATTTAAGCTCACCGCTGGGGAAATCTTCTAATAGAAAATGTCAAATGGCATGATTCAATCTTTAAATAAAAATCAGAGATCCAGGACTGATTTACATCTGCTGTTCTCAAACCTCTGGGGCATCCAAGTGACCATCTTCTATAGATGGTAAAGCCCGTGTCTGTGCCGAGCTGCATGTGCTCTGCCCCTTGTCCTCCCAGCCCAGCCCTGTGAACACTGCGAACACTCGCCATAAAGCTGGTGGGAACAGAGGGAGGAGCAACACTAGCTGATGAGCATCATGATCCAGGAACGGGGCTAAATTTTAGGGACTTGACTTAAGAGAAGTAGTACTTGCTCAGGGGATTGGTTGGGTAAGGGAATCTGAGTCAAATCCTGTGTGAGGAAGGTTGCATCATATCCTGCACTCATATTGCTCTTACTTTTGGAAATGCTACTGCCGACATCTGTACAAAAGCTGAGAGAGAAAGATTTAGGTCACTTCAGTCCTGATAGCTCACAGAGCTGGTATCACAGCTCCAGTGAATGAGACCAGTGCCAAGCAGTTAGCACAACAGTTCCCATCAGTGAGTGATGCTGGATGCAAAAATGACTGAAGATTTGGCTTTCAGGTCTACATACAGTGGTAGGGTCTGAGCTGTTTCACTGCTGTCTTTTCCCTATCTTACACTACATGCATCAATGAGAGGGACCACAAAGAAGTTGGAAAATAAACTGAGGATTATTCTCTGTTGAGTCATGGCATTGAAACAACAAGGACGTAAGTGAAAATCCAAGCATGCAATACTGTGGTTACATAAGACATTCATGGTGAATGCAGCAGTTAAATAACATTCATTAGTTGCATTTATATAGCTATGATCAGCCACCATAATGTGGTAGTCTTTAAGCTGTTTTTCTTCAGGTTCAGGAAGCTTTATGCTCCACAAAAGATGCAGCCCAAGGAAAGAGCAACAAAATTGTTTTATTCTACCTATACCCTTGGCTCCCTGTGGACCCACTATCCCACTCACTCTTGTGTAAATTACAGGAACTCTGGGTGGGTTGTTTTAATTTCCATATGGCTTGTCAGCATTAAATGTTGGTAACAGAAATGCTTCACATGCTCCGGTCCTGTCCCTGTACCTGGGGTGAGAGAGCAAATGCTGAGGGGGGTGGGCAGCAGCTGCTCTGGTCCTGGGCTGAGCGAATTCTCCATGTTCGTTGCAGCCTTTGCAGACTGCCTCACCAGAGCTGGATTTGGATGGAGAGAAAAGGACCCTGAACTGGTGCCTTAAATGACCACTCAAGCAATTCCAAATCAGGTAATATAAAAAAAAATGACCATTTCAGTTATGCACTTTCATGTTTGACAAGCACAGGAATGGATAAACTCCCCAAAGGAGACGTCCTTACCGCAGTTTGAAAATGGTAAAGGTAATAGTGTAGCACAAATGTTTCTCATTGTTTCAAATGTCTCCTCCTGGCTTTCAGAAAAGATTTGAAATGTATTAGTATTTCTTTCTCAAGGAGGTTTAGATGAGATTCATCTTCTTTCTATGAAGGCTTCATTGTTTTCAATGTACACTGCGTACAGTCTGCAACAATTTTTTTCCCATGGAGACTTTAATGCTCTTGGTCCAGGCATTGTGTTTTCTTTTTCATTCATTTTGTCCGTTATATTATATTTTAGCGTATCACGTTACCATAATTTTCTGATTCCTCCCTTAATAGGAGTATAAAGCAATTCTTCCTACCAACCAAGTAGTTGTCACTTTCTGCATACAACTGAGAAGGGGTAACCATTATGTCCTTTCAGAAGAAGGGATATGTGTCATTCATTGGCATATAACAGTAGAATATTTATGCAAAGCCTGTGGTTAGTGTTTTCTCCTCAAATCATAGGTAGTTCATATTTAAGCAAACTGCATGAAATCTTTCTTTGTTGCACATAATAACAACATTACTAAGGAAGGAGGAAAAAAACCCAAGTCATCAAGACAGACTGAGCAGTTTTATGACTAAACTTAGTTCCTGGGCTGACTTTTGCCTCAGCTCTTGACTGGACCAGACACAAAGAACATTTCTTCTATTTGGTGTTTACCTGCCCTTCTCATGCATGTTTCAATGCAATTTGCAGGATTTGAAAAAGAGCGTGTAAAGCCCCCAGTCCAGTGAGTTTCCTTTTCTTCTCATCATAGACAGCATTTACAGCTGTTCTTGTTTGCAGAGAGGTTTATCTGATTTCATTACCTCCCAGAACAAGTTCTCTCACAGTGATGCAAGTTACTTCTTCATATACGAGCTTTTGGTAAGAGCAGTGTCCCTCAGGACAAGATGGCTTAGCATCTCGCAGCAGATCCACCCCTGAGAATTCAATTGCCTGAATATTATTTCCTGATACCTTGTACATCCCCACATTTCTGCAGGGGCATTTTCCTCTGTTGAAATACTGACAGCTTCATTTCAGAAAAAACCCACCCTGTTCCTCTTTGCTTTGCAGAAGAACAAGATGTGAAACACAGTACATTTTGGAAACTGGACACTAACTTTGCAAGTCCTGCACACAGCAAGCTTGAAACGGCTGGTGTGCTCAATGGAGCAACTCTAGCTTTAATGATGTTTAAGTTAAAACTTTTATCATAAAGACTGTGAACAGAGGAAGTTAGCATTAGTTTACATTTCCTAAGTAGTCTGATGATATAAACCACTCAACATTAGCTCCTCTGTCATCCAAGTTCCCAGTAAATGGATCCGAGCTTCATGGGGAAGAAGAGGAATAAGAGAGCTTCATGGTTTTCATAGCTGCCTCTTAAGTGAGTCACAGGGTGACAAGAAATTACATTTGGTGGCAGTCTTGTGGTTGGGACACTGTGTGTCTCAGATTGCTCAAATAGTTTTCAACAACTACTGACTAAGTTATCACTGAGCTTACTTACTCCTTTAGAAGTTACTTTTTGGGTCATTTGTCAGTGCTGAGTCAAGAAGTGGAATAATCTCTAAAGCTATGACAGCATCAGTGCACCATTGTATGATAAAAAAGTCATGTCACTTTTACACCACAAAACCTCAAATGGTTTTGCCAAGCAATTATGTGCTATGGATTTGACCTTTATCCTTTCCCAACTTGGTGCTTTGCCTCTTCTCCAAAGGGAATTTTTGTGCATGTAGGTGGTTTATGGGGTATCTTTTTTCCCAAAGCAGCAGCAGTATTAGGAATGTTGGTAATAAGCCAGGTTAGCTTTCAGCTTTGGAAATGGCACCATCCAACCACAGGACAGTAAACAATAATTAAAAAAAAGGCAAAACTATGCTTTTTGTAAATATGTCGGTATGGTAGAAGTAAGAGGGAGAGGCAGGGAGAAAGCCTCTTCTTCAGTCTCTGTGGACCATTTGTTTTGTATACTGGGGCACAGGAAATTGTCACCAAAGGATTTTGTGCATTTTGTTGTATTGAGCTAGAAAAAGAACCTAGCTGAATTTCTGAAACAAAATCAGACAAAAAAAATAAGCTGGGAAAAATATTACCAATTTTTTAATGGCATTTAACACGTGATAGGAAGCAGTCCATTCTTACAAAACCTCAAAGGCATGGTGATAAGGTGGGAAAAAGCTTGTGCATTCCTTTCTGTACTATCAAGCCCACAAAACTTCCAATAACATGTTTCAGCTCTCCATACTTTTACCTCCTGAGGACACTCCACAACAGCAGATAGCCCTGTGGTGCCTTTGATTCTGCAGAGGCCTTCTGGGTCCAAGGCAAATCAATCTGGCGTCTCTGATCAACACTACGTTTTCTTAAAAGTTGTTGTGAAGAGGCTTAATGGATAAATTTACGTCCAAGTACAGATTGAAACATAAGTTCTACCTTCATGGTGTGGACAGAGGAGGAGCACTAATTTAAAAAACTGTGGGTGTCAGCTTTTTCCTGGATGAGTGGGTGTGGGATTTTGGGGAAGGTTTTAGGGTAAGTTACAATCTGTTTTGTAAGTTGTATGGGCTGGGTAGAGGAAGCGGCTAGTCTGACAGCCATAAGCATCACTCGCGGAGGGAGTTTAAACATCCTCACCACACAAAGGTTTAGTATGAGAGGGCAGGGACTGTAGGTGCTGTCAGAAGTAAAGATAATGAAAAGAATAATGAACCCAAAAAAGTGTATTGGTATACCAGCATCCTAAATATTTTTGGTGTCTTATATTCCTTTATATGAATTCAGAGCATCATCTTCTGGCCCAAACTTTTCCAGTAGCTCCAGGAATTGTAAGTCTTCTTTAAGTTTCACCAAATCCATGCCCAGCTATCCATGCATTTCCTTCAACAGGAAGCCCTTCCCAGCAGCTTAACTCTTCTTAGCACCTCCCTGTATCCAAATGCAGCGCAGGGGAAAGCTCTCTATGTAACCTCAGGATTAGCTATTTTGAAAGGGATGGGCTTTGCCAAGAGCCTCCTCTCCCTGCTGCACTGCCATGACTTTTCCCTTTTTGAAGGGAACCCAAATGCACAAAGGAACCTGCAATAAAAGACTGTGAGGAGCTCTTCCCTCTCAGGTTTTCTTTTCACCTAGTAAAGCTACAGTGTCTCAAGTGCATATGGTTTATCAAATCTCTGCCACAGCTAACACATAGGAGAGAAGACTCCTAGCTGATAGTCACATTTATTTCCAGCAGATAAAACTAAAGGAACTGATAGAGACATCTGAATTATTTTAAATACATGCCTCAATCATTTATGTGTCAAGTCTTGTCAGAGGCAGAGAAACCTTCCAGTTTTTTTGGATTGTAGGATGCAGAAAATAAGAGGCACCAAAGAGGAAAACATGAATGGAGATTAAAAAAATCACTTCACCTGTCTATAGGTGAGCTGCTTTTGGTTTTTTAATGTTTACTGATAAATCCAAAGGAAGACTTGATACATTTCTCTAGAGTTGCTGAAAATATCTAGCATTATCAGGCATTGACTGTAATTAGTGTAAAAGAAAGCCATGTGCCCCTTTGTTTTCTGCTGTAAATGGATAATATAGGTGAGGTTTTCTTTCACTTGATAACTTACTTTACTGATGATGTTACGCACTGGAACTGTGTGTAAGGCTGTCAAGCTTGAGAAGACAAGGAGGCTTGAAAGAAAAGCATGCAAATACGCTGGAGGGAACAAATACTAAAAACAATCTTAGAGATATTGCTGGCAATAGTTCATTAAGACGATACAAACATATGAAGGACCTCAGGTCATAGGAGCAGACACTTCATGAGGTAAGATGCAGGTTAGCTCACATGCACCCTGTGACTTTTCTAGAGCTAGAACAGGATAAATTATGCATATGGCCAGGTGAGATAGGCTGGAAGGAGAGAGAGCATCTTTTGGGGCATGCGAATGTGTACAGCAGTTTTACTATAGTCTGACAAAATCTGACTTTGGAGAGAAAATGGACAACTAGGTTTATAAATAGATGAGTATGGAAACTGGTCAATGGGAAGGATAACTTGGGGGATTAAAATTGTTTTGTGGCGCTGGGACACTCACAAACAAGATTGCCTGGACACATTGCAAAATCAGATCTTCCTGGCCTCTTATACAACCACCCAGATGAAAAATGGAAGATAAAGTATTTTCCCAGCCCTAGAGCAGCTCAAGCTTCAGCTGGTTAAAATGCTTCCCCCAACTTCAGACCATCTATAAAATTTTGCAGTTTAAATAAACAAGTTCTTCCTTGTCTGCCTCTCATATGGGAGATAAAGAACCTTTGGCTGCTTGTTTAAAAATGTAAGTAGAGTTGCAAATATGCCTTTCCTCTGATATAGACAGAAACATTCTTTAATATTCTTTAGTTCATGGCCCAGTTTCATTCACTTGTGTCCTTCTCAGCAATATTCACCCTGAGAACAGCACAGAGGTTCATCTCACTCTGAAGTGTCCCTGAGGAGGACAATTTCATTTTCTCCAGGAGTTACACAATGTCTGTGCCAACACAAATAGCCTGAATGGGTGCAGATATAATTACTGCTATTCTCCTCTACTGAGCAACACTAACCTTTCCTGGCCTGCCCCTTATAGACGTGCTGTCATTGCTGGTTTGGTCATTTCCAGGAGGGATTGAAGATGATATTCGAGGGCTCACAGGGACTTTTACAGCTTGGCCTGAGTCTGGGTATCTGATACCTGAAGCTAGAAGGCTTCATGGGCTCAGTTGTGCTGTGTACTTTGGTTTCTGCTGACTGTGCACTTGCTTCCTTGCTTTTATTTCAAACCGGGTTTCAAACCAGTGTTTTAGCAGTGAACCACAGAAACAAGTTATTTGATCTACAGATTATCGTGCTTTCTGGTCAATGGTGAGGTATCTGTTTCTTCCTCAGTCAGACCAAATTTTTAACACTAGATGCACAGAGGTAGATTTGTTTCAGTTGTTCTGTTTTTTTGAGATATTCTATTAGGTGATGAGCTGCAGAAGCTACAATGGTTTGTCAAAGAGGGGAGTTTCAGTTACATCTCATTTCTGTTGCACTGAGAACTAGAAAGCTTCCCAAGACTAGTAAGGTGGTGCTGAAACAGGTTATTTGCCCTTGCCTCTTGCCCCAGCCCTCTCTGATCTTCTGCTGTTCTGGAGTGCAGGAAAATGCTTGTGCTCCCCTTTCAGAAAAGCCAGGTGTAGGAGTCCCTACAAACATGGCAGGAATTTTTGCTGCCCTTTGCCATGGTAGTCCCTCTCTCCCTGTCCGGACCTTGAGGAATGAAAAACAGCAATACTTCCTTGGAAGTACTGGTCATATCTATAACCCATGCTTTTCTACAGGTGCTGTGCAGGCTAGCTAGAATTCATCCTGGTTAAGTCTGCTTGGCAAAACTAGCTCTTCTCTTGTATCAAAACCAAGCAGAAGAACAAGCTCTTCAGGACCTGTTTGTCTAGGCAGGTTGGAACAGGAGGAGTTGCACAAAGGCTGCTTCAGCCCATGCTGGTCTCAATTTGGAGCTGTTCTCTGTGACGGGGGATCTGGGAGTGCAGGAGAACTCGTACCATAGATGCTTCTGGGTGAGTATTGGGGAGCAATGGAGTTACTCCATTTCAGGGCTGCAGAGAAGATACCCCTTGCCATGAACCCTTTGACTTTAGGGGTGTCTGGCAAAAATGCACCAAGTCTGAGAACTAAGCATAGATGTGGAGACTTGTTCTGTTTTATTTTGTTTTGTTTTGTTTTGTTTTGTTGCAGATTGTAGAATTGATCTTTGAGTTACCGGGTACATCTACTCCTGCTTTCAGATGCAGGGTTGTGCAACCCAAAAGTCTATGGGAGTTTGTACAGGCAGAAGCTGTGCTGCAGAAGTGTGAGGTGAGGGAGACTTAAATGAGAACAGAAGAGCAGTGCCAGAGTTGTTCCTTATATGGCTACTAAATGTCTGTAGTGTGTTTCTTGGTATATGGCTTATGGTAAGAAGTTTCAGGTGCTGTGTTCTTACACTGCTGTATATCAAATGCTATTGCTGAGGTTGCACTGAGCTGTGCTAAGTCTGGGCCAAAAAGAGGTAGCTTGGAGTCATTCAAATGCTGAGGCATTTAACTAGCCAGCCCTCATAGGGTCTGCAAAACTGCTGACAAAAATCCCTCCCTTGTCAGTGCCTGACAAAGGTGGCAAATGTTAACGGGGAAGCCTCGTCCTGCAGCTGGCTGCACATCCCCTCGCAGGTGGGGGTCTGCCGTCCCGCTCCATAGCCAGCGGGAGCAAACAGGGCAGGATGCTCCCAGAATGTGGTCCCCAGAAGAAATTAAACTTAGCCAAGGACAGACAACATTTTATATCAGTCCCCAGTTGGGTTTTTGTTGCTTTGTCTGAGAACATCTAACGGGAGTGCTCCTATTCACCAGGAGGAAACTTAATCTATGTCTGGACTATGGTGTAATGACGGCTGCCAGTCTGTGAATGGTACTTGTGCATAATTTGTTTTAAACAGCACCTATTTATGTTTTCAGGGCTTGTTTTTAACCTTTCTAGAATACACTACTGCTGGCGATCATCCACTAGCTCTGCTTCTTTGGGGGCTCAGCTACAGTGAATCATGCTCAGAGAACGGGCCATGTTCTTAATTGCTGAAACATTGCTTTTCTGCAATATGGGATTTTTAAAGTGCAAATATTTGCAGCTTTCCCAAACCCACAAAATTACTGTTTATCAGTGCCCTAGAGATCAATGTTTAAACCAAACAGTTTAGTGCAACCAGGAGGGTGTTTTGACTTACGAGAAATATATTTTAAAGGCAAACAAATTGCTTTATAGATACATGTATACCTACATACACACACACATACATATATATATATATATGAGAGACAGAGATGTAGATGGTTCAGGCAACTCTGACACTCTAAAGTCATGTCTTAAAATACACATTTTACGGTTGTAATAGTATGAGGTTTTCATGGAAGATTACTATGAGTTGACATTTTTATAAATAATGTTTGAGGCCTCAAATAAAACTTATTTGTTTCCTGTCTCAAGTGTCTGCCAAATACTTCTGATTCTTGGGAGACTTCCTCTAGGCGATAGGCTTCCTCTAGCCCTTCGGTAATTCTGCTACCAGATTGTACGGTTGGATTCACTGTTTTTTTGTTTCTCACTCTTACCTGAAACTCTGGATTCTCTCTCTCATCTGTTCTTGAGCTTTGCCTGTGCTGGGCATTCTTACATCCTTGTTAGCACTGTAAGTTTTGCTATAAAACATCCCTGGAAAATATCAAAGCTCTCTCAGCATTGGTTTTGAAACAATTGGCTTTTATTTCATGGTACAGCTCAAGTTGCCTTTGTTTTACTTGGAGCTCCCAGGATCTTGTGATGAGGATAGTGCAGTCTCTGGTCTTTTCATGCTTGTTAAATTTTAAACATCTATATGCAATGGGACCATCTTAAGGAAGAAAAAGAGGAGGCTATTGCATGATACATCCAGAAATGAACCCATGCAGGGATATGTACTGAGCACCCAGGCTCCTTTACCAATGACCAGTGGCTTTGAAGTTGTAGTAATAAAGCACTGAAAGCATGTTCAAATTACTTCTTAAACTGTTAAGCTAAGAGGAGATTAATTAAAACATCGTAAACCGTGGTTCTTGAAAAGGCAATGGAGAAGGCTCTGACTTCTTGTTTTTACAGCAAATGTAGTACAGTGAGTTTGTGATGAAGACTTCTGACCACAGCAAATTCCCAGAGGGAAGAGTCTTTAAACATAACAACAACAAAATGACAGAAAGAAGGGATTTTCTAGTCTGTATTTTAAAGTAGTCTCCAGAAGTTAATGGTCACAATTAAATCAGATGTTAGTGAAAACAACTAAATGTTATATGCATGAGCTTGGATGAATGTATAGACTTGTTTGGAAAATGTTCAAGAAAAACACTTTTTTTTTTTTTAACTGGAATTTGATGATGCTCTGGTGAGCGTTGTATGGACTCCTCCAAGCTCTTCTAAAAAACTGTGATGTTCTCTATCTGGAGGTGGGCTGGGCTGCTGCGAGAAGTAGCCAGCATCTGCAACTAAGTTGTGATCTAAAATCTTTCTCTTTTATTTGTCCTGTTGCTTTCTCCCATTCTGCAGAATGAAAGCAATTTTATGTAATTCCCCATTTTATGGGGGACTTAGATTCAGAGAAATCACAGTGTAGGACTCACATTTCATTAACAGCAATTTTAAAAGTACTTTGCCCACTGTGATAAATTACACATCTCTGCAGAGGCATGGAGGCACAGGGGTGTAGAGTCGAACCAGCTGTATAAAGTCACCCCAACAATCCTGACTTTCTTTTCTGTTTTGTAATGATTATGCGATACTTGTGATAATGAAATGCAGCTTGTGTATAAAATAAGGTATAAAAGGATAAGTGACATCTGCATCTATCACAAAACTAAGCATAGTTTAAACAAACCTGTAGCTCCCACGGGTTGCAGGTGCAACATCTTAGGCTTAGTGGTGAACGGATTTTTTTTTTTTATTTTTCAGGTCTTGTGGGGTTTTTCTTCTTTTGGGAAAGGTTTTGAGGGGTTTGGTTTGGGGTTTTTTGTGTGCTTTGGTCTGGGGTTTTTTTTTGGCCTTCATTCCCTTCTCCATAACAGATCTCCTCCCTTAGCAGAAGCATGCTGTTATGGGTTTACACAAGACCATTTACCAAATGCACTGAGTTCTTCTCCATGACAGCTCTTGCTATTGTTTTAAACCACTTGGCACATTCTCAAACTAGATTGGACAAAATATAAATAAATGTAGGATAGGTAGCAGTCTTACACGTTTCCCAGGGAGAAGAACTAGATAGAATTGAGGTATTTTATGATGCCTGATAAAGAAGGTGTATGTATATGTCTACTGCATCCAATAGGGGCGCAAAGGAACAAAAAGAGGGTGAAGGCAGCTGCTTCAGAAGGTGGCTGTTAGTGCATTTTTAAAAGAGACAAATTGGACTTCTGTTCTGCCACAAAAATCAGCTGCTGGGACTATTTTAATCTCTTGTGCTGAACATTTCATCTGTATCTTGAGTCTTTCCATGGTTACCTCCTTGAACATGGCATATATTTTACATTTCTTGTTCCTGCTTTCTTTCTATGCTAGTCCAACCAGCTTGTACCTCAGGCCACATCTCTAATAGCAACTTTCAAAAGGGATGATGAGAAATGACCCGATGCAGGGTGGAGGTGGTAAAATTTTTTTAATTCACTGATTCTTATAGTATTTGTAGACTATTATTCTTAGCTGAGTTTTTGAATATGAGTATGCTTTTTAAAATAAACTTTCAGCTAAGCACGTATGCCTATTATAACAGGCCAAAGCAAGATAACCTTGCATGGAGTCTCTATGTCAGCCTGCTCTTAAGCTGTAAATTCTTTTGTTATGTTCAGTTATTTCTCGTAGTCATCATGAGGCTTCATTTATTAATGACATTCTCTAATAAGTGTTATTTATGGGGGATACCGTGGACTGAGAATAAGTAAGCTCATCCTTTCTAAATCTCTCAATTTGCTTCTGATGTGAGATTAACAATTTCAAGGGACATTCATAGGTTATAGAACAGTTCTTGGCTTTACAGGAACAAAATGTCATGGAAATGCCACCTCTCAGCTCCCTTCCCAGCAGCAATAGCAAATATTTGATCAGCATGTACTTTCCATTCAGCTCAGCATCCTTGGGCTGGTTTGGCACATCTGTTCTTTTGGAGAAGTCTTACATTTGTGATAAAATGATCACAGAACGGTCAAGTGGATCTTACTTAAGTACTTCAGTGAGATTGACGTAAAAAACAAAACAAGGGGAAGATGTGGAAAGACTTTAATGAGATACATGAAAACACGAGGCCATTGGTTCTCTTGACTCCATATGTCCTTAAGGTGGTTAACAAAGTGGGGCAAGTCATCCATGCTTTCTGTGATTTCCTCTGGATTTGTATAAAAATTAGAGAAATCCCATGTCCTGATTCTCACCATTCTTCATGCTTTTAAATCCTTATGGCCTGGGAGCAGCCAAACCCATAGCTCTTAAGCAATGTTGTTGTTGCCATATTGGTGCTGTGGCACCTGACTAGCAAAGGTACACCAGCAGGAAGTTCTAAGCTTTGTAGGTCCTCAGCGGTGAGATACAGCACCACTGAGCTTGAATTTGCTCATTTGCTCTTGAGCGCAGCTGCCTGCCAGGCCCACCAGGCATCATCTCTGAACCACAAGAAGCCCCACCACCTTCTGCCTGTGAACTACTCTGAGCTCCCCACCGCCAGATCCCGAAGATACAGGACACGTGTCTAGTGGCTCCCCACTAAAATCTTTGCACAGGAGAACACGAAAGGGAAAAAATACTGTAGAGCCTCAGTGCCAATTCAGTGCTATAGAGGGAGGCCTTCTGTAGGTATTTGGGCTCGTCTTGCCAGAAATCTGAAGGAAAGTGAAGCATAAGCGAGAATCAAGCCAGTTGCCATTCATCCCAAATATGGGCAAAAACTATAGAGGAGCAGCTACATAACACGCTATTGCCTTGAAGGAATAGAAAAAGACTTATTCTTTTAAATCTGTGCAGAGAAACTGAATTCCAGGGAAAAAGCACTCTGATAACAATCCGCTATAAAACCAAGATTAGAGTCCAGACAAAGTAGACTTGTTCTTGTTCTCTGAACAAGAAATTTATTAGCCCACACAACCCATTCAAAAGAGCCTCTGACCAGGTAATTAGAGTACAAAATTCTGCTTTCAAGGTTTTGTCATATATTACTCCCTGTTTGTTTTTTATCGTGCAAGCTCAGACACTCCAGTGATAAACACTCCAGTGATAAACTGTTTGCTCTGTGGCCTTGCTGCGGTACATGGAAAACTTTCCATGACTGTATTGCTGTGGAACAGAAATAGCTAGGCATGTCCCAAGCAGCTTTTGAAACCCAGTTTGGATCCTGATGAAAAGAGGGATTGTTCAGAGGCTCATCAGTGTCCCATACAACTTGTTTGTTTCTCTTTAAATGTGTTATATGAAAGAGGGTGAAATGCTGGGAAGAGATTTTATTTTGTGTTCTCTTGATAGCTTTTAGAGGGGCAGAATGCTGTGCAGTTCTTGAAGAAAATGTCTTTCAGGTTTATGCAGGGGGGGATTTGTCCCCCCCCTCCCCCAATGCTGTACTGCATTGAAGGACAGGGAGATCGTTCCCATATTTCAGGAAGCAAAATTAACTTTTTATATTAATTTTACCCTGATGTATTGAGAAATGGAGAGTGTTTAACTGTTTTTCCTTCGGGAGTTTTCCACAGGCAAAATTCTCTGCTGGTACATAGTGAGTCTTGGTGCCAGTATATCAGATACAGAGAGATAAGAGGAGAGGGATCACTATTTTCTGTCTCAGTCACTAACGTTGAAATCAGAGCTGACTTCATTCCTTCTGTCCAAAATTTCTTGGCTGACTTCACGTGACTCACCTAGCTGCTTCATGCTTCTTTTCCTTCTTGAAGGACACCTTCAATTCCCACCATCTCCACCTTCTTTTTGTTTCACTGGGACATAACCCATAGGGCTAAAAAAATAACAAGTGGCTACAGTGAATGGATAGACAACTGTATCAAACTTACTTGAGATTGTATGAGGTTACTCCTTGTTCTCCAGACAGCTAGAGCTGGCACTAAAATAATTGTTCTTGTGGCTTTTATCTTTAAGAAATAATCCTTTGTATTTTATATGTGAGGGCAAGAATACTCATTGCTTAACTTTTCTTCCTCCAGATCGTGCTGAAATTTCTCAGGTAGTTTTTGTGGTTTAACAATTTTTAATAATCTTTCTGGTTGGGCTGATTAATCCTAGCTGGGCCATTAAGGCACACAGCAAAATCTTTTTATTTTTGGAAGCTTTTTCTAAATGTTTTTTTTTTTTTTTTTCAGGTGAAGTTTGTGACTTAATTTTTTTCCCCTTTACAGATGCATCTTAAGTCAGTTTCAAGAAAATATTAATCTCAGAAGTGAACTATAGTCAGTAAAAGGGCTTGGGGAAAAAGATAAATCATTCTGTGGTTGATGAGGAGATGTGGAATTTTGCACCTCCAAGGAGTGGGCATAAAACTCCTGCTGGATTTGGGTTTCTGCATTAACTCGATGCTAGTTTTGTAGTATGTCTATTAACAGAAATACTGTCCCCATTAGCTGTCTCAGTAGAGAAGAGAATATATAGGCAACTGATGGTAGGCAGGCTAAACTTCCTTCCCTGCAAATGACTTCATCCAGAAGCATGTGCAGAAAGTGTATGCATTATTGTTCAATGCATTTCTGAGAAACCTGAAGGCTTGTGTCCCTAGGTCTATCTAAATTACTTCAATGTTATTCTTCTACCACTCTTGTCATCTGTAAGCTCATAAAGATGCAAGAACGTTGAATTCCATTAGTTAAACAGGAAAAAGCTGAGCATAAGATGTTTCTGTAAAAGGGACCTCTTCCATGTGCTTGTCTGCATGGCTGCATTTTCTGCCTTGATGAACATCTTTTAACATAATACGTATTTTAGAAGATCCTCTTCTCGGTTATCCCTCTAGATCTCTTGTTTGATCCTAAGTCTGTAACTCCTGCCACAAGCAACTAATGTCTGTGTCATACGTCTACTCCCTCACCTAAGCCTGCACTTATCTGTCATCAAACATGGCCTGTTTACCTGTATTTCATACACTTCTGAAGCTTGTAAAGACCCCATGGCATGGCAACACGGCAATGTAACCCTGACTTTGGGGCTGGATGGGACTGTACCATAGCTTCTGACACTGTGCATTTCCATATGCAGTGCTATCACAGCTAGGGTTTCCAGAAGAAACCCTATATATAGCTTAGTACCAAATCCTATTCACAGTGAACCATGGAAAGTGGAATCCTGAGGAGGAAAAATACTTCAGCACTCCAGAGCTTTTGAATTGGAAACTTGGAGATCTTGTTATGATGGATTCAAGCTTTCCAGCTGTGACACTGTGACCCGCTGTTTCATTTCAGTGATGTCACTTCATAGGATATAAGCAACTTAAAAAGTTTCCCAGGACATCATAATGCTGTTTAATAAACAAATAAACTATATCTTAAGATTGTGGCTCTGAAATCAGAACAGTTAAAATGGTTTTGACTGTGTACATCTCCTGATAAGCTCAGATTCTGTGAACCCCTCAGTCAAATCTGGAAAAACACGAAGATGCTGGTCAGGTAACTTCCTTGCGAGCTCCTTGGGGGCTGTACGACAGGGTTGGCCGTACTACAGGGTTGGAGAAGTCACATCTGATTGTTCAAACACAGTACTGAAGGCACTAAGGCAGATTTGGGGATGTTGGGGGGAAAAAAAGGGTTGGAGGATACAAGACCTCTGCAAGGATGAGGAAAAAACCTCACCGGACTGAATCCAAGAGGACTTCTGAGTTCTGCATTTAGCAAAAAATTTCCCTGCTTCGGAGCTGCAGCCAAAAGTCTCCCTCTGAACCTGATGAAGACAAATAAAGTAAAGCAGTAAATGGAGTTGATTTGAGATTGTAAATAAACTTTATGTACACATCTTGCCCTTTTCCAGTGGAGATGCCACATGTTGCCTGTTGGAGGGATTCCTAGGAAATCCAAGTTGGTATGTCTCTGTACAGTGTTTAGTCAGTGGCATTAGTGCACTGCACAGCCAGCCTCCCTTAGGAGCTGCTGGCAGCTGTTTTGCAGGCACTTGGAATTAAGGCAAAGAGTACAGGTAAAAGGCTATGATAAAGAAGGTCATCTATGTACCTGAGAGTTATGCTGCTAGGACAGTATTTAGGCTGACACTTGGTTTGAGTTAATTTCTTCCACCTTTGCCTATGATCAGAAGGACAGCAAGAAAGGGTCCGGCTAGTTGTAATGTTTCCTGGTCGAGCAGAGAAGCTGTGCTGGAGGAGAGAGGGAACCAGGGCTGGAAAGAGACAGTGCTGTCAGGATGGGATAGGAAAAGGAAGAGCTGAAATGGGGCTTTTCTTGGTTTGTTTTCTTAAGAGCAGGTTGCATTTCTGGAGGCTGCTAAAGGCTGGTGGGGGAAGAGAAGGGCAAGCGCAGGGAGCAGGGGGCTGTATGGTGAGGGTCTCTGTTTAATGACATTCCCCCTGCCATCAAAGAGGACAGTCTCAAACCTCTCATGCAGTGTTTAACCTTGCCTTTCTTACAGCACTGCAAAACTGAGCCACCTCCATAGCTCTCACTTGTTTAAATATGTCCTACAAAATACTTTCCTTTTGCCCCTTATATGTAACAAAAAGCAAAGAGCAGTGATTTTTGAGAAGACTTCAGACGAATATGGAAGAATGTCTACAAAAAGCAATACTAGTGAGGAAGGAGGTGCTATTTTAATAACTTATTAATAGCTTATTTTCTTGGGTCAAATTGAACAAACAGGTAGGACTTAATTTCAGAAGTGAGAATCTGCAACTTACTCTGAAGAGAGCAGAGTTTTAAGCATGGTGCACCGTGAAGAAATGGGTTGTCTGGTTAGAAAATCCTGAGCCATGTAGCCAAGACACATAAGAAACATCAGAGACTGTGTGTTGTACAGGTAGTGGAAAATCACCAGCATGTTCTAGAGCAATGCTACAGCTCCAGAGCAAGTCCAGGGTTTGGGGCAGGGCGGCATCACGGGATGCTAGTTAACCTTGGATTAAATTATAACTGAATGTGCTGGAGACTTTCTGCAACAGAAACTGATTGTATCTTGTGTACAGATAAAGGTGGATGCTCAGAAACATTTCTCTTCTGGTGAAGTTTTTGCCTGGAGCTGTAATTCACTGCAAATCTGGGGAGTAACTTTTTTCCGCTACAGATTACAATGTAAGAAGAAATATAGCGACGCTTTTATAGCAGGATGCACTTTCAGGGCTGTAACCATGGAGACTTATGCTCCGGTGCTGTCATGATTAACCCCTTCACTGCTGTCAGAAAGCACATGTACTCCGGCAACATATTTCTCCTGACAATATTCCCCCTTTTAGGAATTACTGCTTTGGTTCTCTGTCTCATTCATAAGCTGAAAACCGGCTGGAGCATCCTGCAGGGAAATGCTTTGTATAAGGGGCTTTTTATAAAATGCTTTGTATAAGGGCCTTCTGTGGCCATGGGAATATTTGTGTACATCACTTCTTTGCAGCCCATGGTGGAAAGGAAAAGGGATATCGGAGAAGGCATAATAAATAATACTAACAAAAGTTTGGAAAGGGTGGTACACTTCACACTCCAGGATTTATCCCAATTTCTAGTAGCTAGAGATTTGATTAAGACTTAAAGTATGTGGAATAGGGAGGGTGACCTTCTCTCACACTTGCCTACTGGCAGTTTCATTAAATTTTTGTTAATTTATTTGTTAATCCATACAATGAAGTGCTAAAGGAAGAGGATTTTCTTTTCAAATACTTTTCAATGCCTTTTGGTTCTCTCTGCTGGATTCAGAGACCTAGACAGTGCTTTTGTTGATCCAGTTTAAAGTTTAGTTGTGGTTTTAAATTCAGTGAAATTATAGACGTGACCTGGATACAGGCCTGTCTAAATGTGAACAAAACCTGGCCCATAGACTGCAAAATCTGTTGCACTTATTTTCAGCTGACTGTATTCTGAGGTACTGTGTATATATGGCTGTATAGGTACCAGCAAGCAAATGTGCCCTTTTCTGACTGTCACTGAACTGAAAAAACCAGAATTACCCAGACTTTTACTTACTGATTGTCAGCTGATACAATACAGTTCATTCAATCCCAGGCTAATAAAGTCTTGAAGAAACATTGCTATGAACAAGTTCTGACCTAAAGTGTTTTCTCATTTCATTTAAGCTTTTATAAAATTCTGTTCAAAGGGCATTCTAATGGAAATAAAGCATTAAGACTTAATCCCTAGTGGAAGTTACACAAACAAAACATTTAGTAGAAGCAGACATTTCAAACTGCTTTTACTGATGGGCCAAGAACAGAAGAACTTTTCAGGATTTCAGTTTCACCTCACCATGGGAATGACATTTTCTGATATTTAAAACAAACTGCACTATAATAAAAAGGCAAAAACTAGAAACACTCTGAAAAGAGGAGGAAATGCTTTTCCTCCCTAATATTATTTCAGGGAAATTTCACCTGTGTTTTCCTTCCTTTCTTTCATGTGGAGTGAGAAGGCTTCTCCTCATCATCATATTTTGCAGTACCTAATGAGACAACAATCACTGTTACGCTGGCAGAGGCACACAGGGTGGAGGAGAACCCCTTCTGGCCCTCCATGACCATTTTCTAAAACACAGCCAGTAAATCCAATTAAATGTAGCCCTGGAATTGCAGAAGTATCCAGTTACTGAAATGATTATAACATCTCTTGACTAAAGATCAAGTTTCCTTCTTATAAGCACATTTTACTGTGGTGATATGTTCAGACAAACAGCTGAGTTTATATTTCCATGTAACATTTTTGCATTTGTGAAAGGTTATGGGGCTTCTTTCTATATTTGTAGGCTTGGAAGACCATGGCCTCTTCTGCTTGGCATGGGCAGTACTGCCAACACTTACACTTAGTCTCGTTACTTACACCTCACTTTGGGTGAAGAAGGGTTACAGCTGTAGTTAATTTGAAAGCTTAGACTTGGGTGACACTGATGTGCCTGTCTTTTCAGAAAATACCAGCTTTCACTGGCAAAACCTCAAGTTACATTTAGGCCTGCATTATATTGGCCATTGCCCCTTGCTATACCTTTGTGATCTAATCACAGATTGTAAAAAGCTTTCAGCTGGAGCAACCTTGGCTTAAAAGAGGAAGATCTAGAAGTCTGCAGTTGATACATACAACTTGCTCTGGAAGGCTCCTAAAAATATATATATATATATAAAGATATATATTTTTTTACCTTTTTTCCTCCCTGATGTTCAGTGTTAATGAAGGCAAGAAAACAAGATGCTGAGATATCTGCATATTTTTACGGTTTCTTTTTTTTTTTTAATGCTGCTCTAAAAAAATGAGTTTGTTGGTCCTGGAGCCCACAGAACAGCCTGAAGAGATATTTCGTATTTAAACTTGTACATAGAATTAGGTTATACATAAAAATAAGTCTTTTTATATTGCCAGAGTTCAATCCTAATGCTGTGTCCCCAGCAGTCATTCCATTCCAAAAACTAACCATGCTTTTCCTTTGAACTCAAGTTCTGTGTGGCTGTTTTTTCCTGGCCCTTGAAGCTGACCCTCCGAGTACAGCATACCATCATCTTGCAATGTAGCACACTGCAGAGAGCTTGGGATGGAGTTAAATGTTTTGTTGGTCAGTGAATAAACCAAGCTTTTCCAAACAATTTTTTTTTTCCTCTGGTAATCGCTTGTGACTTTAAAAAAACAAACTGTGTTTGGATTCAAAAGACCAGCTCTCAGAGGAGTTAATGTACTGGCCATGTTGCAGATGGCCAAGTGTTCTTTCCTAGTTTAGTCTTTGCTTAACTGCTTTCTTCAAAGCCGAGCATGCTTGGATGTATTCTTTGGTATTTGAATGTTAGGAAATGGAAAATTAAAAATAATAATGGAGGAAATTCCCATCTGGGAAATCTGTTGTGCATTCAAAGCACCTTTAGTTGCAAGCTTGCACTTTGTGGCCTTGACACATATTGTACCTAGAGATCAAGCTTGGATTTGAGCTTTCCCAAGGTTTTTAGTGAGGGGGTGGGGGACCTGGAAGGGGATTAATTCAGCTCTGCCTAACTCCATCGTTCTCAGTAGTTTTGGTGCCTGGTCCCCATCTTGACGTTCCCTTTTCAAAGGAAAGGCAACAACACAGAGCTTGCCTTCACTCTAGATTCAAGCCCAAGACCAGAATTTTCCCTTTGACTCCTGTGCAGAAAATAACCGTAGCAGTGAGCAAAGGTGAAAAAGGGATGGTCCTCTGCCTTGTCTTTTAGCCAATCTTCAGAAATATTCTGTGACTTGGGGGAGGGCATGAACAGAGTCTGTGGAAAAATCAGTGGTAGGAGAGTTAGGTGAAACTTTCACGTTAAGTGTAAGAAAGTTATTCTGCTCTCTTCTGGCACAGATGAAATAACTAGCATCACTGTCCAGAGTATAGGACTCTTAGAAAGCTCAATGGCATTGCAAGCTGTGTAGGCAGAGTTTATGAGCAGCCGAACAAAAAACAAAGCTGGTGCTGATCTTCCTATGGAAGTGTGGGGCTGGAAGAGCAGCAGCCAAGGAGAGCCAGGTGTCCAAGATGGTTTTCTGCTTTCCTAGCTTCCTAGATGGGTAGTATTATAGTCTGTGCTATAACCAAACCAACCTGTGGCAAAAGTTACAGCAGTCACTTGCTGCAGTCACTTGTCTGGAGGTCATGAATAGCTGGGTGTCTGAGTTCACTTGAAAGCATCCTTTTATGTAGTATTTTACTTCTCTCCCCTGTGATGCCATGCAATCCAGAAGCAGGCCATAATTCAAATTTAAGAAGGTGCTAAAATCCTAGTTCTGGCTCTTCTCAACTTCAAGTTCATTTTCTTTAATAATTCTTTGATACGTCCTTGACCCGCTGAAGGCCAAAAACTTTTCCCTGAAACCATTGTGAGCATGCGCATGTGTTTGAAACTAATGAAACTGTTTTGCAGGAAATGTATCACTTCAATTTTATATATCTTTATACTTAAATTAAAAAAAAAAAAACAAAACTAAAAATAAATTGTGCAATTAATCTTGTTCTTACTTTTGTACTGTTAGTCATGGCTGTGAGCTTTCTGGTGGCATTCGACAGCCATGAACGTGTGCAGGCAGTGCAGCTGGCAGGCCAATTTTCAATACTGTGAGTGCTTTGCTGTTTCTTTGTCATTCACTTGTGCTTTGTCATTCACTTGCATTGCATTTGGCAGTTTTGAATTTCATTTCCAAAGATGTCACTGGAGTTTTGCCTTCACATTTCTGTAAGTTCCTATGACCTTCAGTTTTTCTGTTTCCCCTGCTCTTCAGGTCTCCCCAGTTATCAGGCACTTGTTTGGTCTGTGCCTTCACATACCTGTGGGTCTCATTTAAGTTTATAAGATCTCTGAGATCAGACACTTTACCTTTCACCTCCCTTACAACTGTTGAAAATGGACTTGTGCTTTCTCCTTCAGCCTTTCAAGTCACGAACTGTATTCTCCATTCGAATGAATCGATACAACTTCACCAAAATAAATGTTTCATCTGACCTAAAGTGGTGCCAGTCCAACTTTGCCCATTCCTGAAACGATCTTGCAGAGCTTTTCTCAGGGTTCTTGGGCTTCTGGGAGGGGGTTGCTGCTGTTGTTTTCCAGTTGCACGGCTCCAGTGACGCTGTTCCCTCCTTTGACCCGGAGCACCACAACCCTCCTGCCAAACCTCAGGCGGAGGCATCAGATGTCAGTCCAGAGGCTACTGCAGAAAGCTGGCTGATTTGTTGTTGGATCTGGGGTTTTGTTTCTGGACAGAGGTGTCTTTTTGGAGCTGGAGTAAATGTATTCCCTTCATACTAATAAAAAACTGCCCTTGTTTCTCGGGGTTTGTCACCTTTTGAACATGTTGCATTGAACATAATGAACTCTTCTGGGGCTGACTCAGAAAATTATCTATTTCTCTGAATTACAAGTCCTACTTCTGCTACCTGATTTAGAGCTTTGGGTGTGCTCGCTACCAGTATCATGCTGTTGTGTCTGCTGACTGTCAAAGCATTTACTAATATCCCGATAGCAGGGGGTTTTGGGGTCTTTTGCTTTTTTTCCATCTCAAAACAAGTGTACGTTTCCTTCTTCTGTAGCTGAATATATTATTATCATCTGTATGCAAAAGTTATTCCCTTTTGGTTGTTTTGCACGCAAAACTACGTGAATTTTCCCCCTCTTAATTTACATGCAACCACAAGCATCTGTTGATGTAGAAATATTGAGAAAGTTAATTCCTTTTTTCAGGGGAGTATTGTACTTCTGCAATATCTAAATCTTGCGAAATAATCCATTTGCCTAGTGTGCTAATTCCACCATGATTTAAGAAAGTGGTGCAGAATACAACATGTGTCCCGCAAGCCCTGTGGCAGGGCAGGAGCAGCACAACAGCCATCCCCTGCAGTGAACTGCCTTGCTTCTACTTGCTGCTGGGTCTTTGAAACAAATAAGAACATAGGAGAAGAAAGACAAGAATATGATGGTTAATCAATTTTTCGGATGCCCATGAGCAACTAGCGTGAAGTAGCAATAAAAAGTCTAATGCACTTTTAGGGCACAGTAAGGGAATTATTTTTGGTAGCAATGTCCAAGTCATTGTATGTGGCAATGATAAAGTTTCATGTACAGCTGAGATCACCTAGCTTTTACAAAGCTTAATGTGAATTCAAACAGGTGCAGATGAGTATTAGGAGGTCAGTTAGAAGAATGGGATAGATTAAACATTTCCCTATTATTCCTTACAAAGAGATAAAAATGCCTTGATTTGTTTAGCCTGGCGGGCAGATGCTTATAAGGGGATAGGACAACTATTTGTAAATGCATTGGAGGGTTACGTATCAAGGAGGGAAAAATCCTATATAAGAGGATAATATTACCCCCAGATCAAGTATTTATTACCTGATTATGAATACATTAGGCTGGAAAGTGGAAGGTTCCTGAACACTCACAGACTGAAGATCCAAACAGGACTGGAGGGAGCGAGGAGTTCAAATTGTTGGGAGATTGAGCACGATAAGCCCAATGGAAGGGATTGTGTAACTAATTTGGAGAATTCCTGAAGATAAGAATCCATGTGTATCTGCGAGGTTCAAAAGGAAACCGGATTACTGTTTGCAGTGTATTTATTTTTTGGTAATCCTGTGCTAAGACTTCTACCCCTTTCTTGCAGGGATCAGCAGAGATTTGTCCCCCTCAAACTATTTAACAAACTTTGTTTAACAGATTTCTTGCTTATTGCAGGGATCTAGCACATCAGCGGTGCCTTCAGTCTCTCTTCTGCTGTCTGCTGTCTACAGCTGTTCTGTCTGAGCTGTTACTTAGGTCCTTGTTTGGTTATGAATATTGGGCAGGTATTGTGTGGAAGTGGGTACCTGGACATCCATCCCATGCTTTCCTGGGATTGCAGGAAGCTTCGCTACAGGACCTGCAACCCAGTTGTCCACTCCCACTAAAGGGAGAGCTGCTGATTTCTTTCTCCCTCAAAAGGTGCTGGTAATCCAGTAGTGTTCTCCCACCCTCTGTTTATACAGCCAGCTTGTGTCTCTAAAGGCTATTTATTTTTTTGTTTTGAACATCTCATGAGACATGTCGCTGTTTACTCAAGCAAAGGGCTGGAGTACAACTGAGTTCTTGTCATGCTGTACTGATTGAATCCAAATTTATTTTGCCTCAGTTATTCCTCCTTTCTGGTGCATAAAAAATAATAATATCATGGGAGAGGAGCACTCTCTGGATTCCTTAAATTCCATTGTGCCCCAGTGTTATGGCAGAGCTCTGTATGTAACTGTAATGACAGCAGGAGTGATTCTTCTCCTTAGGATGCACAGGCAAGAAGCAGAGTTATTTACTTTTTTTCTCTTTGACGTTTGCACAGGTGAAACAGCTATGAAACTTCAGAGACTACCAGTCATACCTTTATCTACCAGTCTACTTTGATCAATAGTGCGCAGTTAATTCCTTTTTTCTGTAGAGATTAGTGTTTAAAAGCACTTGCTGCGTAGCCAGCTACTGCTTATGCTTGAAGCTGAAGAACAAAAACACAGTGCCAGCTACAAGGTCTCACTACTGAACTTTTCCTTGCAACCTCAAACCTTGCAAATTCGAACGATTGTTATTGTGCATAGAATCCAGCAAGGCTATAATCACCATTAAAGAGGGTGGTTGGCTTATGTTTAGTTTGGGTTTCACTATTTTAGCGCAGACAGGAAAAATATTTATGTAATTTTTTTTAGGACAGGAATAATCTTTTCTGTTTACATTTGTGGAGCAAGCACAGCCAGGTTCATGCAGTGACTGGGACTCCTGTACCACAGTACAAGAGTATTTGTGTTCTTACTTCTCTCATCGCCCATCACACTGATCAGGGCATAAGCAGGCTTCATCTGATTGAGTGAGATGTCTAAATAGTTAGGAACCATTGCAGTATAAAGAAACTATTTTTCTTCTGAGCAGCAGAAATCTAGTTCCCCCAAGTCTTGCATCCTACATCCCAACTTTCTGCCAGTAAAAACAAATAAATAATTTTTAAAAAACCTTCCAGATTTAACAGTTGCACCTCTTCCGAGCCCTCCACCAATGCTTCTTCCCCTTTCAGTGTTCCCTGCCTTTCTGCTCCCTGCATATACACTCTCATCTTCCGCTGAACTACTGTATGGGGAGAAGGCAGTGTGTGCGATGCCTTGTTCTGAGCTGCAAGTGTCCTCCCTGACTCACCTCAGTAGGGAGCTGCTGGTACCCTGCTGCAGCCTTTCCCTCAACAGCGCCATTTGCTGGTATCTTCTATCCTCATGCAGGTCTCCTACAGCACTGTAGGAATTTGGGACCTCCTCAATCCATCCGTCAGATGTGGCTAAAACTGCCTGTCGTGTTCGGAAGCCATTAGGAAATGCAAAGCTGGACAGATATACAGCACTATTGTATAAAGCCCATTTCATCACAAAGCACCCTAAGAAGACTGGATTTCCAATTGTAACATATACAGACAGGTATGTATTCCTGCCCAGATATATAACATTAGCTCTGAAGATGTGCTGTTACATGCTTTCTGCAAATAGATGATTGGAGGGGGAGAGGGAGGAAGGAGAGGGATGTTTGTACCACCTCATGGCAGGTAAAAATGTCATAGCACACCTGGGTGCTGCTGACCTTGTTTCTCATGCTAGTGCTAATGAAATATTATATGGTTAAAAAAAAAAAAGAAAAAAAACGCTTGGAACCCCAGTATCTGAAGGGTTTCAAAACTTTATTGTATGTGCCAAATATTTCCAGCTGTTGTTGCCTTCCACTTATTTCCCACAGCATCTTGGCCTGGGTCTGCCAGTGATCTTTCTTCGTTGATGGCATGAGATGTTAGCTGAGACAATGTTTATGCTGCTCAGAAGGATATTCCTCAAGCCTTACTCCATTAATGATTTTAAAGCTTGTTAACCTGTTTATCTTCAAAGGATGGAAGCTTTTAATGCCAAATAATCTGGGCAGCATTTATATAGATTTTGATAATGAGTACAATTGGATATCAGACTCCAGTCTGTGTTATAAACTAGGAGCCACCACACATACTTCAGTTGCTCCTCACTGAGAGGAGTGGGATTAGACTGTATACATGGGTGTCTTAAGCAGCATTACATCTGCTAAATCCAACCCATTGAGTGTTTCTAAAGTACAGCTTCTTCAAAACAAACAATTGCTAAGATATTTAATAGTGGAAAATTTGGGGATGGTTTACTATGGCTTCTGTGATCATCCATGGATTGCCTTGTGACATAGCATAATCTTGTGAGTAGTTTAATTTCATTAAATCTAAAGCAACAGGGGATACCTTGGATACTGTGTGTTCAGCTACTTTCTATCATAAGACTTATGCAAAGCAATTGCAAAGTTTGTTTTCATTTTCTTATATACCAGCCTACAGTGCTTTCTTAAAGACTTGATGTCAAGCTACTCAAGTTATTCAAAACCACAGTCTGGTTGATTGACTGCTTTTTGTTGTTGTTTTGGCTTTCAAACATTCATTCAAATGAAAAGAAGTTTTTGCTTTAATTTTATTTTCCACCATTCACATTGGTGCTGCCTGCATTTTACATTTCTTTTTGTTTTGGTGATGAAAACATCCTACTTGGTTGTTAATTGTTGTAAACATTTACTTAGCACTTGCAGTTGCTAATGAATTAATCTCCCTAATGCTGGGTAAGTGTTATGTGTATTTTAGTGCTCAGGAGTGTCAATGAGACATACCTAAGGCCATAAAGTGTGTCAGTAGTGTAGATGAGGATTTAATATGAGAACCTTTCTGTGACTCACAGTAGTTAATGTGCTGGTAGTGTCAGTCTGTGGGTTTTGTGTATGAGCCAGGATTTGCAGTATTATAGAGATTACATCTTCCTGTTCTAGCGCAGTTCTTTCAGGTTGTGTTCATTTTCCTTTGAGAAGTGGATATTTTTGAAAGCTTGCTTCTACATAACTGAAATGTTAACTTTATTTGAAAGGAAGCCAAATTTACAGCAAAAGCAAAACATTAACTGTTTCAATATCAGCGCTAGAAGTTAGACTCCAAAAGGGGAAAATTCCCTCTTCTTCTCCCACCGACTGGGCATAGAGAGACAACCTGTTCTCCTTTCCACTTGCCTTTCTGCAGGGATCCCCATAACCAACTTGTGTTGCTGAACCCCGGAGATGCTCCCCAGTCTTGCACGACAGAACTACGGGTCGCAGAGCCAGGAGGAATCTGACATCTCATCCCGTGTGTGATAATGCAGCCTCAGATAGAACGGACTCAGAGCTGAGCAGACTCTTGGAGTCAGCACAGGCAGACTCTTTACCCAATAGGCCTCTTTGCATCCAAACTCACAGATGTAGCACCCTGTTTTTTCTGGGAAGGTGAGGAACAAACCCTTCCTTTTATTCTAAAAATGACAGAAACTCCACGCAGAGAAGGTGTCACTTGCTGTATTACCAGCAGCTCAGAGCTGGTAGAACAGAACATAAGGCTCCGCTGTAGCGCTGGGTTATTTGTAACAGAAGGAGCAGCTCACTGGGATATAAGGTGCTTTTATTTCACATTTGCATTCAACAGTTGTGTTTCTGTTATTTAAGCTTCCTGTCCTGGGAATACCACTGGGTCTACATTCACAGCCTGGACTTCACCGCTTAAGTACATGTGACTATGGCTATGGCGGGTTGTTTTTAGTTGGTTTCTTTTTTTTCCACAAACACGCTTGAGATTGCTTCAGTCCCTCCTTCAGAATTCTAGGTAAAACTAAAAATTTGCTGAAAGAGATATATGGGGTGGGGAGGGGGAAATCATTTTCCAATCGCATATTACTTTTTCCTCCATTTTTCCCTCACCACCTTCCCCAGATGTTGCTAAATGAAACTTAGAGCTCAAAAATGTAGAGGTCAGTTTTTGTAGCTGAACACCCTGTTTAAAGGCCGTTTATTTGAATGATGTAACAATGCCAACTAGTGGCCAGATCCTTCATAGAGAAGAGACTTGGTATTCTGGCAAAAAAAAAACTTACTAAAAATATATGTAAATCATAACAGCTGTTATGACAATCTCACTAGTCAGCTTTCTGATAGGGAAAATATTGTATTTATTGATTTTGTTTAATAAGGCATTTCAATTAGAAATATAACAAGTATATAATTAGATTAATGATATGTTGTCCTTTGACCATGAATTAATACACTATTATGCTTTTCTTTTTTTCCAAAATTAATTCATCTCACTCATAGTCTGATGACCTGTGCTAATGGTTCCAAAACCAAAGAAAGGAGTATATATTATCTCCATCTTGCTTCACAATAGTGTCTGGGTTCTCCTTTCCCAAAATATATATATGTGCAGTGGGGCTTGAATAACCCCACCCTGGCTCCTGTTTGAAACTCCATGGTTATTCTAACAACAAGGGGTATTCTTCCAACACCGCTGAAAGCTTTTTTCTTCCCCCCTCCTCAGTCTTAGTTTTAAATGAATATCACCATATCAAAGTTCACAAGGTGCTCAGCCACAAGGTCCTTTTTTTTCTTGTGTTGCTTAAGGACTCTTTTTGTATGAAGATAGTTAGATTTTGGGATGCATATGTAAATACTACTGCCTGTAACCTGGACACCAGTATCTAAATTTAAATATCATCTGTATGTATTAAAGAGGTAAAACTGTAAAGCAGCTATTTGGATTTCTTTTTCAGGTTTGGGGGTTTTTTGTTTGGGTTTTTTTTTCCCTGTCACAACTGTATCCTTCCTATAGAGTTCACCTAGCACTCAATTGTTTTAGAAAACTCGTGCTGATTAACAAGGCAGTTTCACTAGATGATACAGGGAAAGGCACAAATCAGGAAGACAGCTCTCTGAGTTCTACAAAACTGGTTAAAATTAAGGTACCTTTTTACTCTGCATCATCTAGATGTTTTCAGAGTCTGCAGTCTGTAGGTGCTATGTCTTCAGTATCTACAGTTCTCTTGATGCACAGGTTTTCTAGCAGCAGTCTGATGTTGGGGTACCCTGTTCTTTTAGTGTTAAACTATGGGAGACATTCCCTGGAGTTTCCCCTAGAAATTGGCCTGACTACCTACCTGCCTGACTTTTGAAAAGCAACCTTTCCACACTTTATCAGGTACTTATAATTATTAATTTTGCATTCCTAACAATTTTGAGCGTATCTATGCTAGTCATCATATTTTCTGGCTTCTGCAAATAATAGTGACCTTATATGACCTGTGAAGTCAGCTAGTTTGTGTGTGCCTCTTATTCCTTATAAATACAACAGTCACCAGTATTTTATTTTATCCAAAGGCAAGCCCAATTCACTTCTCTGGTGCTTAGTGAACTTTGGATCAACTCCTTGGTCTCATGTGTTTAGCTGTGGTGCTGAGATTAGGAGCTCTGATTTGCTTTGGGCCACAGAGAAATGTGGATCACACTTAAAGGAAATATTTTGGGGGCTAGTTTTGATTTGCACTAAAGCTCCAAATCCTTCTTCCCCTTCTGGTGGGCTTCTGTAAAAGCTGTCCTCTTCCACCATGAAATAACCCAGACAGAAAGCTGCCCTCTCCTTCCTGCAGCATCAGGAATTGGAGCCTGGTCTCTCTGGCTGTGAACTTGTACAGTGACCGCTTATGGCACTGCTGAGTGTCAGGTTCGTATGAGCATCCTTATCCAGTGTGGTCCTTCAGCTCTGCTTTCACCTCCCTGACAGATACATACTGAGCTTTGGCATTCAGTGTTTCAGAGCACCATATACTCCAAGGCAATCCTGAAGTTTCCTGTGTGCTTTGGAGGAGTGCGGTGATACATGACATTCCTTGGCTCTTCTGCACCCCCACGGGGTTTCAGGGTTTCTCTGTCATTCTTCTGACTCCAGACCCTGGGATCTCAATTTTTCTCCTCCTACCTTGCTTGTTCAGTGCTGGCAAATCCAGAGGCCGCACTTAGAGCAGCCACAGCTCATTCATTTATTTTTTAATCTGTGACTACTTTGAAGATCATTTACTAACAACCTTCCCAGAAACAGCTTTCTAGCATTACTGCTGCATTTGGAAGTCCTCCGTGTTGCTTGTTGCTCAGCTATCTTCAGACCTGTTTTTTTGCTTTTTCTCCCCTTGACTCCAAGTTCCATGGTTTGCATACTGCTTTTATTCTCTACTTCATTCTCTTCTTTTAATTTTAGCTCAGAGGCATCAAACACTGAGTGCATGTCTGGATATATGTATTCCATGCTTTCCTGCCCTTTGTAGCCTGAAGGCAGCCTAAGTTCATAATTAAACTATGGGCAAGATGTGAAAAGAGAACTGTTTGCTCCATGAACTCAGCAGCATTAACCATTAACTATGCCTCTGTTTATTTATTTTTAATGAAAGAAGAGGGGAAAAATGAGTAACATCTGTCTCTCACCTGTATTGAAATATGGGTTTTATGGAAGTGAGAAGCTAGAGAAGAGAGAGAAAAAGATGCAGCCATTGCTTTCTGTGATCTTTTCCACCTCTAAAGAGAGGATCCCAGAATTTATTTCCCCCCACCCCAGCTTTTCTTCCCCTCCCCTCTGACCTTGCATTACCAGCAAGCGTAAAGAGAAGGAGGAGGGAGTAGAAAGATGAAGCAGTTCTCAGTCCACCATTCTTCTCCCCATTGCAGCCTTTCCTCCTCCCTTCCTAGCAGAAGAATGCTGCTATCTTGCTTTTGGGGCTTCTCAGTTGTTAGGAATTCAAAATATTTGTGGGTTTTTAAAAAATAATTTTGGAAATTGTGTCAGTGCTGAGGCCCTGGGGCTAGAAATGCCAAGTGTTACCTAAGTGGAATACTTGGCAGCCCAGCATGGCACTGTGTGATGGGAGAGGAACCTGGGGCAAGAGAAGCCAAAAGCCAAGGGTAGAAGGGCCCCCAGCCATTTCTGAGTCAGAGTCAGGCAGAGGAGCAGTGCCCCGATTGCAGCGGGTCGGTTGGCTGCTGCTAGAGCTGAACATTTGTCCTTCACAAGAAGCAGCCCACACACAGATCTCGGTGGCGGAGAGAACCAGAGGCTACATGGAGAAGTGAGCAGATAAGGAGCAGAAACATTTGCCTGGTAGGAAGAAAAGAGATCCCTGAAGAAGGACCAAAGCTGAGGGAGACTCAACCAGCCTTAACCTGTCATGCTTCCTCCTTTCAAGCCCGCTGTTTGCCACAGGAGTCTGGGCAAATGCAACGACTTTTTTTCCCCCCTGTACAAAACTGTCCTACTTAGCAGATTCAGAAATAAATGATGAGCACAGCCAAGAAACAGGGAGACTTGTCATAGGAGTCTGTGGACAAAGAGCTCCTCGCTGGGAAATAAGTGGAAAAAACCAGAGGAGTCATCCCTCCCTCACATGGGCATAACAGGCAACTCCGTGGAGTGTCACACAAACCAAGGGAATCCTGCCATCTCTAGGGAAGGCTTAAAATGTTAAAAGTCCTGTTTTCTTTGACGTGTAAAGGAAATATTTTTTGTTGTTTTAAAACCAGGATTTCAGTAATGCCAGCAGAAGAATTTGCAAATCACGTGTACAATAATGAAGAGGGTAGTGTCTGTGCATGTGACATTTATGAGAAAGAATCTGGAGTGTTCGAATATGTCCCAGCCATTTGCTGTAAATACATAAGTTTGTTAGTATAGTGCTCTTTACAATATATTTATCGTTTGGCTGTTTTGTTTCTCCTCCAGAATTTGGATGCCTGTAGTCAGCAGAAATGACTCTTCAGTCATCGTGAAAAGTCTCTTTATTCTCTAAGGAAAGAATTTTACATTGTCAAGAAATTCTACTCAAGCAGAAGGGAGAGTGGGTTTTTTTTCTTTTTTTTTTCCCCTCGCATGCCAACTGTCCTTGCTAAGAGCTACAATGTAGTTCATGCAATGGTCCGACTGCTTTGCTCCTCAGCATTGCCTGGCATTCAAAGAAAGTTTGGCTAAACCTGCACAGGATTAGTCACTTCCAGTGATGGAAAAACGTTCAAGGATATACTCATAAATATTGCTCAGTACCATTTTGCAACAACATACATGAAGGAATTCTCTGGTTGCCATCATAATGTCCTACAACTAGCACTGGGCTGCTGCAGCACGGTTGTTCATAGATAGCTCTGGGGAAATTTTTATGGCCTGTGTTGCAAGCTTCTCAAAATCCAAACCAGAAATTTCCCCTGTTGGTTCAGTTAGGTCCCTGATGGCTTGCTTCATTCTGTTCCCAAGAACTTGGGGGTCCAGGGCCCCATTTCCTTCTGTCCAGAGATGGAGCTTAAATGGGATGCATGTAGGACAGCTTGGGCTGTGCTTCTCCAGATGCCTTGGAGAACACAAGTGTAATGCAGACCTGAGGGAGATGGGACATGTCTTGCTCTGACCCCTTCTACCTTTCCAGGGATTTGCTTCGGGGAATGCTGACCTGGCCAATGTTTTTTGCCCTACTTCTTCCTCTAGGCAAATTCCCTTCTCCACTCTCTGCTCCTATGATGAATTAGGGACAGATACCTGGACTGCAGAGACTTTTCTTGATAAATATGAATACCCTATATCCTCTTCCTCACCTCATTATTTTCTTTTGAAAACTACTTTGTTCTTGTTGACATCTGGTAAGTGCAGACAGAGCTTGTGAAATTCTGGGTAAAGGAGGAGCTCTGATTCCTTCCTTTTATCTTGCAAGGAAAGCCAAGAAAGGGGGAGGCTTTAGCTGACCACCCAGCTACAGGAGAAGAGTATGGCAGATGGGCACATCACCAAAGCTGAGCAGGAAGAACGAAAATGCTGCAGCAGGTTTGGGGATCTGAGGGAAGGACATAGGTGGGAAAGGAGTTGCAGATAAGGGGGAGTGTGTGTATGGGGTGGGGGTGAGCTGGAAGAGACTCTGGGAGCAGGATAGAGGATTGGGGGTGAGGGGAGGAGTGAGAAGAGGGTGGTAAGAGGCTCCAGGGTGGGTTGCAGGGTCAGGACTAAGAATTGGAAACAGGAGAAGTTTTAATGAGGAGATACTCTTGAATGGGAGAGGCTGAGGGCACTGTGGTTAACTTATGGGACATTTGAGAAAAGGGGAAGGAGGGTACTTGAAACAGGAGTGGTGAGAAGGGATTTGGGATTGGAGGAAAGCTGGAAGGAAAGGGGGTGATGAGGACAAAGGAAGAAGTTGTAGAGTGAATGCAGTTAGGTGATTTGAGCTCTTAGTGGGTCACTGCAGTGCAGGGAGGTGAGGGATATGACATCTGGGTCAGAAGAGAGAAAGTATGGGGACTTGGAGTGTGGGTCAGGAGCAGGATACGTTAGGAGGATGGTCAAGGCTGTGGGGACCTCTGGCTCAGGAGGGACTGTGATTACCAATAGGCAATTCTTGTCCCTACTCATCCACCCTTCTCACTCGGACACCTCGAAGCAGGACTCAGGAACAAAAGACACCCAGACCCACTTCCTTGCCTCTCCTCTCTGCCCCTTCCACTTGCTCCAGACCAGCAGGAGCCACCTGTGAAACCATCCCACCATCCTTGCCTTCTCTCCTACTCCCATGCCATAGAGGTGGCACACCAAGCAACACAGCAGGAACTCAAACTCACGGAGTCCAAAGTTCTCGGTGCTTCCCATTCCCTGAAAGGGGAATGTTTGGTCTCAGGCTGACTGCTTCTTTTAGGTAAACTTGGGCTTTGAACACATGTTCAAACATGCAGACCACAGTTCAGAATTACAACAATGCCCTGGATCATGATTTCTTGTTTCTAAATATAAACCAGGGGTAGTGGGAGATAAGAACAACTTCATCCAGGTTTCTGTACATTCCCATATTGTTTGCCATTACTGCAGGTGCAACACTACAACAAAAATCATTACACTTCTATTTTCAGATTAAATGTTTTTCATTAACAAAATCTTGGTGTGTTTTAATGAGTCTGTAAAATGAATTCTACAGAAATTACTAAACAGAATATGAAATGCAATAATTGCAAACATGGCCTACTAATTTGCTATCAGGTAATGTGAGAAAGTATCATCATGGCCTTGCAAAACCTATTAGTGTATGATAATTCTTTTAAAATATCATATGAACGTTACAACCAGAAACAAGCACTGTGCATTGTTTTAAATGAATCTGTATTCTTCTTCAGTGGGGTGATTTGTTAGGAACATTTACTAAAAATTGGTTAGGATGAAATGTCAGTGTATATGCATGCCCCAGCAAGTATAAACTGTCCTCAAAAAGCAAAGCATTCCTCTTGTTGGGGGACTAGGCAGTTCCCATGTAGGCTGCACCTACAGACATTGCTGTGACTATATCCTTAGGCCAGATTTAGTATTTATTTTTGTTTCAATTATGTTTCACATTTCAATACTAGCAATTTTAAATAGATAATTTGTAAAAGTAGAGCAAGAAAGTGAACAAAACATGAAATTTTATATTTGAGAAGCTTGGCCTGTGAAATGTGGCCTGTAAGCAAGCAGCTGTTGAGTTGTCGGTGTTTTGTAAAGAGGAATACAAACTCCCAGGAAGAATGTTGATGAAAAATTGCTGAGATGTGTTTATGTGACCTCAGTAAAGTATATCTGCAGGTAAAGTAATATAAAAAATATTGCAAACTTTTTTCCCAGGGCTCAGAGCACAAAAATAAAGGTTTGCCTTCAGGTGGTATGCAATACCAGATACGAAGCAACTTTCTGAGATCTGCCTGCCATGATGCTACAGCTCTTTCATCTGGTGCTCCTATGCTCTTGGTCTTGGTTACTTGCCCTACCTGGTCCTCTGTTAAATAAAATGGCATCCAGGACTGAAAAAAAATTAAAGGTGGTATTGTACTCATACCTATGACATGCAATTTAACTTCCTAAACAACTCACGCAAGACACCTACTTTTTTGTTTGGTTGTTTTAGAGTAAAGAGCAAAACTATGGATGTTATGTTGCTTAGAATGGAGAATTTATCTAATCAGTGCAGTGGTAAATAAAAATAAGGAAAACCAAACAATTTCACCTGCAGATGAATTTCAAGACTTATTTGTCCCTGTTCAATGAGTCTACTGAGGACATTCAGGCTCATGCTTTGTACTAAATCCATCCCCTGCATTAAGCCCAGTATCACGTAGGATAACATGGAACTAATTAATCTTCTGTTGCCTTTTTACAGAATCTTCCAATTCAAGATCTTTGCGTTAGTGTAGCAATGTTTTGTGTTTCCAGTGTTCCACAGCAAGCTATTGCTAGAATCCAGAATAAGGGACTGAAGCTCTTGATCCAACTCTGTTATATGGCAAAATTACTCATTATTTATATGCAGGTATCTACCCAAATGCATATTGTTCCATTTACCTTCCAAATATTTGAAAAGCAACCAAGTTCAGGTTTGCAGGTAGATGAATGCTCAAAGTTGGGGCCCTGAGAGTCCCAGGAAAACACTCACTGACTTCACGCTTCCTAACCCCCTGAGAAACACCTATTTGGAGCTTTTGGGATAGCAGATACAAGTGAAAACATGCATCACTAAGGTAATAAACATCTCTGCTCTACTGAGAAATGTGGATTGGGAAAAATCTTCACCGCTTTTTATATTTCTATTTTTAAGTTTCCGCAAAGTAAAACATGGAAAAACTTAAGCTTTTGTTGCCAAATTCTGTCCTGATATGCACAAACACGACTTTCATTGACCTTTTGAGGAAGGGCTATGGACTTCACTGAGCACAGCACAGAATAGCATAGGCTTGGAGTGGGAAAGTTAAGTAACTAATAGGGACTTCAGGATATTTATTACCAAGTCAGAAGTACTTGATGAGCAAAAAATGGCCAGTTATCTCAACGTTGGGGTGTGGAATAGATAAAGACACAGTAAAAAATATAAATCAGCAGGATCAATGCAACGTTACAAAGCCAAAGAAATAGGAAAATGATGGAAAAAGGTCAGCAAAACCAGAAATGTCAGGAAGGCAACAAAAGATGTGACAAAAAGGGTTGAAGACTGTAAAGACAAAGTAGGACGTTTATAATTATGTCAGGAACAAAAGGTCTGTGAGAGACTACTTAAGCCAAGGGGAAGTTGTTCATGGATGCGATAGATAGTGCTGGGAAACAGCAGTTTCTTCACCTCAGCATCCACCAGGAAGAAAAGGGAAAAACCTGCCAGAACCAAAAAGACCTTTTTGTAGAGCAAAAAATGGAAAATTCCTGACAACTAAGTCTGCCCACTGCAGCTGACAGAATAGTATAATGGCTCAGCAGAATGGTCCCAGGGCAGCTGGCATCCTCCCTTAGCCCCCCAAAAATGTAAAGATGGCAAGCAGTGACAGGAGGACGGGCAAGAGCCAGCTGCAGCATCTGTATTGCCGCAGCACAGTATGGGTCATACCCAAAAAGCAGCACTCTCTTCCCTGCCTCCATGCACGGTGTGTATGGGTTTTGGTTTTGTTTTTATTTATAATTTTGTGTGTGTGCAAAGCCTTTGGATTTTACTTTAATTGAAGTCCTCCTTCTGCTTGCTTTCGTTATTGTCTTCTCTTTGTTTGGGATGCTTGCTTGCTTTTACTCAGGCAGCACAGTGTGCTCAGAAAATGTTGGATTTTACACTCAGGGCCAGCATCCCCATTTGTCTAGGCTCTGTGCTTACCCAAAAGCTCTGGGGCTCAGATAAACAAGGTTATGTTACATTTTTAAATAAAGCTGTGCATGACTAACTTGTGCATCTGATGGGAGAAAATGAGGTGACACTTGAGGTTGCAAAGCTCATAGTCACAAATTGAACAAGGTTAATGAAATTGCACAGGGCAAAAGAGTTTATTACTACTGCTGCTCCTGGACCATCATCCATGAAGAACACGATAACAGAATACTCTATTTAACCATGGGATAAGTTCAGGCTTGCAAAAAGGGTACCTTTTCTTCTGCTTGCATGCCAACCCTGATTTGGAGAAAGCACTAAGCATCAGCACAGAGGCAAACAATTATTAAGTGAGAAGGGAATGCTGCAGTCACTAGCCTCTTCTTGCTGCCAGGAGGTAAAGCAAGGATCTTGAAGCTCCCATTAACATGACCCATGCAGTATGTGCTCTCCCTGACCAAATCTAAAGTCTGCTAAATCTGTAAGCTACTTCATTGCGTCACTTCCCAAAAATGTCCACTTTATTTCATAATTGAGCTGGTCTAACTTTAGTTTCTGATTATTAACTCTTTGGTTAGCAAGGTCAGTCTCAAAAGAAAGGGGCCAAATGGACTCCTTCTATGCTTTGTGAACATCTTTTCCCTGGAAATTAGATCAAGTTCTTCAACTCTTGTAGTCTAAATTGCTGCTCTTTGACACTTGTTTGGCAGCTGAGAAGGGCAGGATTCAAAACAGCATCTTAGAGGTGAAAGGCTACATATCCTGTTAGTGGGAAAACTTTCATCTACAAACGCAATGGTATTTGTCAAGAGGCTGGAGAAGATCTGACATCAGGAAAAGCCTTTGTGAAGTCCACCATAGTAACAGAAATGTATTCACCTTGATTTAAAGCATTCTTTTTACTGTGAAAGCTAAAAATGGAGCAAGACTGGGTTATAACTTAAATGCAGGAACTGTGACAAACAACAATTTATATGAGGAAATGGAGGTGCCACAGGGATTGGGTTCCAAGGTAAACTTGTCTTGTGAAAAGGATATGAAGTTAAGTAATGGTCAAATAAACCAGGTATTTTTTGTTGTGTTTTTAATATTGCCTTTTAAAAAAAAAAAAAAAAGATAAATAGCAGAACTACAGGACTGCCTGACATTCAAGAAAGGCTTGCTTGTGATTAATATACTCAAGAAACTGCTGAGCAGTTTATCCCTGGGAAAGTACTACTTCTAAGATGTTGCTAAGATCAGGAAAAATGTGGATTATTGATTACCTTGCCTGTGAATCAAACCTGCAGGAATGCAGGAATGAAAATCTAATATGGTTGATCCTGTTTGACTTGGGACATTTTCTGAATTTTTGCTCTGGAAACAATTAACTTTTAATAAAGAGTTACTGGGTTTGTTCTGTTTGGTTTTTTCCTTGCTCTGCGTTTTTTCTTGTAGAATAAGAACTCAACTAAATTGCAGTCTGGTGAGGATTTCTCTCAAGAAGGCTGAGCTGCTGCAGCTTAAATGCTGAGGAGCTGGAGAAGAGAAACGAATTAAGGAACGTGAGGACGAGGCATTGTGGGACATGGTTTAATGGGCATGGTGGTGTTAGTTGATGGTTGGACTTGATGATCTTACAGGTCTTTTCCAACCTTAGTGATTCTGTGAAATTGCATCCTTCCTAGTGCTAATTGGTTGGTACCAAACGACTGCACAGTCGTTCTGCCACCCTTTCTATGAGGCTCCAGCAGTAGCTGGGATGTTGTATGTGCACAAGAGGAGGTCAAGCAGTTTGCTGAGCTTTGGGTTTTTTGCTCTGAAATCATGGCGTTCCTGCTCCACTGAACAGAGATGGTCAGGAGTTCCTGGAGCAATTTTGCAAATAAATGACCCTTTTTTGGTAATCCAAATATATTGCAAGAATGTTTCAGCAGAAGATGTTTCCTGTAGTGTGGTGATTCAGATCAACATGCTGAGAGAGACCTGCAAACAAGCAGAGTCTGGGTAGAGACAGACTGCATCACTGTGTCCCATGAGGTGACCCAGCAGCACTAATGTAGAAGTCACAGTCTCTGGTAAAGCTGTTTGCCCTGAATCAAGCAGGGCTGGGATTTGAATGAGAGATCTTCCTTGGTTTATTTTCTTTCTTTTCCCATGTAAACACCCTAATTATTTTGAGGCAATTCTTTTGTTCTCTTTTTACCAAAAATAATCTCATCTTCCATTTAAAAAATATTGAGTTTGCCCCTGTACGGAAGAGGAAAACTTCTATGAGCTCAGAAGTTTCATGGTTTTTTACTAAGCTCTAGTACTAGCAGTGTTACAGATGTGGAGCAGAAGGAGATCAACGTTTGTGTCTTTGAGCTTCTGCCTGAATCTTCATCCCAACAGATAGTTCAGTTAATTTATTAATTGTAGTTATTTTTAAATGAAGTAATAATGCCATCAGAACACCATGAACTGCCTTTACCTTGCTCCCCTCTTTGGCCTCTAGTGCTTTCCCTAGAGATGGCCTTACCATATGTAGCATACCCTGAAGAAATGAGCTTGAACATGAAAACCTCCAGGCATTTGACAACTTGTGTGTGGGACAGCATTGCTGGAGGAACATGGCACCAGAGCATTCCTCTGCAGGTTTTGGGTATGCTTTCAATGAGGGAGTCCCTGAGCATTCCCTTCTCCCTGTTTTGTAGTTCTGAAAAAGCAAAGCGTTTGCTGCAACTTGCCTTCCTCACATCTTCCTGAAGTTTGAGAAGCATTTACTCTTTAGCAAGTTCCTAGTCCAGGATCTATACAAGTGAAGCTCCTGAGGGTTTCCCCCCACCTAGCCACCACCATCAGCAGCTTGACTCCAGGTCTGCGCTGCAGACAGTCGGGTGCGCTAGTGGAAATGGGTGCGTTCTCCCGGGTGGAAAGAGGAGCACTGGAAACCCTTCCTCTCCCAATAACGCCTTTTTGCTACCACCTAGTGGACATAAGCAAGTGTGATAAAACAGACTTTTGTAGAGAGGTGGGTGTCAGTAACAAGGAAAGAATGTGGAGAACCGTGTACAGAAATTTCCCCTGAATTTCTTTGCTGTAAGATTTTGCTTTGCCGTCCCTGGGCCCCGACCCTGCTGCTTACTATTGGTGAACGGTGCAGTGCAGGAAGGCCAAGGCAGAGCTGTGTCATGCTCTTATCTGAGATCTCTGATGGGACTCAATTAATAGAGCAGCCTGAGGTCCACCTTGTTGATCTTACAACATGTTTCTAACAGTTAAGGTGCTACTAGGTGGCTGATGCTTGCTTGTGCTTGGCTGCTTTGGGGGGATGCATGCTGTGAAAGTGCCTGAGATCCCAGAAGGTCCCCGATACTCTTTATATTGAAGGAAAGACCACAGTTGTCTTCTGACCCTGCACTGGCTTTCACCAAGAGATCAGAGGAACCTTTACTTAATGTCCCAGACCATGACATGAGGGCCACATTTCAGGACAGGTCAGTCAGCAGTAGCAAAACACTGTAGCAACTTGTCTGAAGACCACAGGAGTGTACGTCAAGTCAAGAACCTAGATTTATATGCTGTGAAAGGTGACCCTTGGCCTAAAGAGATTACCACCTATCAAATGGAGAGAATATTTTTGTCTTAAACTGGATGTATACACCAAAACTGTAAGTGCAATAAAGCATTAAGAGAACCAGTTATAATGAAGCACCTAATCATTGTTAGATGGAAGCAGCCTTGGAAGCCTTATGGCCCTGCTAAGTTTTGAGGAGGGGATGGGAAGACTGAGGCTGTGACCTGCCAACGTGGATTTCATTCTTCTGCAATCAGCCAAGACTGGAGAACACGAAAACACAGGACAACAGGAGAGGGCATCAACTCACTTGTGAAGTGAGGCTGAGGTGGTAATACGGCGACTAAAGACAGACTCAAGTTGTCATCAGCCTGGAGATAGGGTACAAGTTCCTTTGGATATATAGCCTGCAGGTAATCATGCACAGTAAATGCAACTGTAGAGCAGATGCCCATTTTGTTCAGTCTCTGAGGATTTTTTTTTCAGAGATAAACAGACACTGAACTGAGCCAACCATATGAGTCTTAGCATTAGGCCTGTATCTTCCATAAGGACTATCAGGCCAGACGTTTGCTAACGTATGTATACGCAGCTCTAGTGATTTCTATGTATCAGCTGATGCCCACTGAGAACCTGGTCGGTTCTGTCCTGTTGATTCCCATTGGTTTTCTTGTTTTACTGCATGCTAACAAATCTGAGCAACAACAACATGCAGCAGAAGCAATGCTGGCATAATTATGTGTTTGTTCTCTCTTTGCAAAAAAAATCTGTTATTTCATGTATAAGGTCAGTATTTACTTTGCAATTCTCTACTTAAAATCACTTTTGTTAAAGAATGTGAATGGCTACTGATACCCAAGGTTTTAAAACCACTATCAGCAGAACAGCATCTTTTAATGAACACAGAAGAATTTTTCCTAGCACTTCAATTTAAAATGTTGATACTGAACATTAAAAAAAAAAAAAAAGTGGACAGAATACCAAATTTCCTCTGGAAAGAAAAAGCAATAGTTGGCAAACCTGAAATTGAACTCTGAAATCCATTTAATGAAACAGGCATTAAATATACAGGAAGACTTGAAATATACAGGAAGACTTGGCTCAATACACCACATAAAGTTTCTAAAGAAAAGGATTTTCTTGGTATTTATTGGTCCAGAGCTCCCTTTTCAGTATCCCATGGTCTGGAGACACAGATGTTTTTGTGTAGATCACAATAATATAAATCCAATATATTTCATCCTGTTCATGAGTGTGAGTGAATTAAAACCAAACTGAGATCTACCCAATCAGTTCTACAGCGAAAAAAGTCCACCTCCGTGAATGTATGATTAAAGAGTCTCTGTATATGCAATTTTACTTTTATTCTATAACTTATTTACCCCAGAACCACAAACATAGGTCCATCCCAGAAGGTAAACAGGAATTAGAGAAAGGAGAAGTGTATATTCATCTAATGTAATGTAAATTGCACTTCAGTCCCTAGTCCTGGAATTAAATCCCTTCAGGCCTCTGTAGTCAATCTACAAATAAGTCTTTGGGAGATCAGTGTCAGAACTGGCTATGTCTGCAGCAGGGAAAAGGGAGATACAATCTAAACTCGTATTGTGCAGCTTTCCAATGTTAGCTGTATGAATTACAGAAATGAAGATTAAAGCTGTCCAGTGCTTGGGCTTATCAATCAGAGAGTGGGTTTTAGAAAATGTATGTTGAAATTCAGTGTGCATGTGATAAAAACCACACTTATTGAAAGAGAAGGTATATTTTGAAAGGTGAATCTTATCTTACAAAGCAGATAGCATAGATTTAAAATTTCAGTGCTATTTAGATCCCAGAAAATAAACCAATCTGCATTATGAAATATTACAGTCATTTACAAAACAATAAAACAGAAATAAATCACAAGGCAGTCACAGTCTTTCTAACATGAATTAAAAATTATGAACCAAATATTCTGGCACCTTTTTTTCCAGGCACGGTAAAAAACTACTGAGATTAATACAACAATCTTTAAGGTAATAATCCAAAATGACAGCAGAGGGTGCTATCATTTCTCCTTCGGTTCACACTGTCATAACTGAATCTGTGGTTCTCTTACCCCATGTGCTGTTACTTTCAAAAATCTTGAAAAAACAAACTCTGAAATTCAGTGAAAGTTATCCAGAAGGGAGTTAGAGACCACCGATGGAGGAAGAAAATACACATTGGTATGCATTTAAGACCAGAACTCAACTTCTAAATATGAAGGGTCTGCAACAAGCACTTTGATTTTACAGAACTAAAATGTAGATAATTTTGCTGTTGTCTGGTTAAATTTCTATTTTCTCTAGAAACATAAATGACAGACCTTTTAATCTGTAAATATTTTTCCCTTATGAATTCATACCTTATCGGCTACAGATTGTTGTCCTTCCTGAACTGCTCAAACAGAAATGATAGAATAATACTGCTAAATGTTCGCAATGGCCTGCCTATAAAAGCCACTTAGTCATTCTTTGGAAGAACTGACAAAAGAATATATTGCATCCTTTGCTGCCCTGTGAGATAAGCAAATGACCTAGAAAGAGTCCTCAGTCTTTTCTGCCATGTGGAATCTCTACTTAACCAGTGCATATGAAGCATGGTTTCCTTGGATTTGGGCTTTATCCCCCTTCCTTTGAAGCTTGATTGCTCAAAGTGTGGCCTGTGAGGCCCCAGTCAAGCAAAGTACTTAAACTCTGGTCCAGTTTGACTGACGTGAGCAGATATCCCAGGTGTGAGGTCATCTGCTGAACTTGCTGCTGAGGGTGCAATGCTGAGTGTCCTTCAGGATAAGCTCAAAAATGGCAAAACATAGCCCATGGTTTCTAAACCTACTAGAGGCAGGATGAGTCCTCTTCATTCTCTTATTGCCCAAGAACCAGCCAGACCCAGTTTTGAACTTTATTTATCCTAAATAAGTAGGACATAATTATGCATAAGGTACAAAGTTTGTGGGGAATACTTACAGCATAATAAATAGACTAAATTGTCTGGATCTGTCATGGTGAAAAAAGAAAGTTCCCAAGTTTTTGTTGCTGTGTTGTTTTTAAGGGCAATAATGTGAAGCAATTTTGTGCGAGGCCTGCAGGTCTCACCAAGCAGACAGCAAGGTATGATCTCAGCTCAGTCCATCAGGAGATGTAATCCCTATCCCAGTGTAGTTCTGGCAAAGTTGCCACTGACTTCAGTGGGATCTGGATTTCACACTGCAGGGTCTCATCAGTTCAGGAAAGCTGAGGATGTGGCTTGGTGTCTCCATTTCTCTCAGACCCACTGGAGTGTCTCCGTTCTCGCCTCCGCTGTTCTCACATGCATTCCCTTGTTCCTCCCTCCCACCCGTGTGTTCATCTGGTCCCACCTTCCTGGGCTTTGCACCTAAGATTTCGTGTCTTGGTCACTAATCAGAGGAGACTGCTGCTGAGCCTCTGCTTGTTGTGGTGCTTGCTACAGGTCTGCAAAGAACTGTGTTGTTCCTAGGCTCACAGTCAGCCCCAAGCCGTGGAAATAACTTGAAGAGAAAGCGGTAACTAGTGGAACACTGAGGATTTTCCTTTTTTGAGGATGTTGAAGGTAGGCCTCTGCATTATATATTGGATTATGGAGTACTGAATAGATTTTTTTTTGCAATTCAGGGTTGGCAATGTGTTTAATTCAAAGAGTTTCAGTAGGCAAAGTTGCCTCTTACTAGCTTTCCACAGTTAGTAAAGGCTGTCTTACTGTAAGACTTTTATGGATTTAAGACTTACTTAGATCTTGCTTCTCTTTTCCCATTTTGCCTCACACAGGCTTTGCTTCCAGATCTTTATTCCATTTATTACAACAAATACTGGCATGAAAAATACTCTGTCTGTGAATTATACCTTATTAAATTTAACCTACAAAGCACGGAACTCAGATTCCTAAGAGCTCTGTACCACTATTGCACCTTTTACTCTAGTTGTATCCATTTGGGTTCCTGGGCTTTCTTTACAATCATGAGAATAAATTTGTTGGCATTTTCTTAATGAATTAAAAATCAGCTTTTGGTGGGTAAGGTCCAAGATAGCATGTAATTACCTAGAGTGGGGCTGAAACTTCAGTTAGGTCCTTACACACAGATCAATTGCACTCTGAACTCTAACTTGATCCAAAATGACAGTTATGAGATGCTAGATGAACAGAGCAGGTATAGTCATCTAAACATGGGTGAGGGACTTGGACAGAATATAGATTGCATGGCTGCAATCCAAGACAGCCAGGTGCAAAATATTTGCCCTGGTGATAAGCCAAGCTTTGTCAGGAAAGCTTTCTGGGGCGCTCCTGTGTGTCTTGATGTGGCTTGATGGGCATGGTGCTGTGTGGTGTTGGGTGGGTTGGTTTTTGGTGTGTTGTGGTTTGTTTTTTGTGGTTTGGTTTTTTGGGTTTTTTTTGTTTTTTGTTTTTTTTTTTTAAGGTTGGACTTGATGATCTTACAGGTCTTTTCCAACCTTAGTGATTCTGTGATTCTGTGATTCTACAGAAGTGCTGTCATCTTAACTGAGCAGAGCGTCCTCATGTCCTTTTTTCTATAAATTTAATTTGGGATTCTCAAACTACTCATCCCTAGGGGTGGGATGTCATTCTGGAACACAGTTGAGAAATCTGACAGCTCTGGATTCCGCACAGAGTAATCAGCACTTCCATTAGAAAATGAATGAGTACTCGGGGAACTTTGGCAATGATGGCAATGTCCACATTTTGTACAATGGTACAACAGCTGGAGTATTTCCCCACTGAATACTAGGTTTTTCACAGCTGATTCTGACGATGCACCAGCCTTGACTCATTGCATTGGTGAGATATGAAAGCTTTCTGTTCCTGCCTTCTTCCCAGGGTCACAAGCCCATAAAAATCCCTTCCATAACTGGCAGATGAATTTAGAGATTAAGTTCATTACTGGTGCACCTGTCTTTTATTTGTGTATGCCATCCACTAGCTTTCACCGGTGGACCCCAACACAGCTTAGAGGTCAAAGCTTCTGTTGCAAAGACAATCAGTTATTTGGTCTATTCTGTAGCATAGTTTGGAAAGAAGTATTTGGTATGTCATGTGTTTAAAAACACACTTTTTTGGAAAAGTGTTTTCCTAGATCATGCTGAAAGGTTAAAGTTCTCTTGGTGGACGGGCCAATTTACTCCTGTCTTTAAAAGACTAGGGAAGGCCTTACCCCTAACCTTTCATCATCTGTTAGCTGTGATCTAAAACAGCAGTTTCACTTCTGGTGGCAATCATCATAAATATTCCAAAATCCAGTGTAGGTTTTGGGGTTAAGAGGAGATGATAATGAGGAGAAATTGGCCAAAAGAGTAAACTCCATACAAAAACCATACAATCTGACAGTTTGTCAGAAGTAATAGTTCGGACATTTGTCCTGTGGATTATGTGGAGATATACATATGCAACTATTTTGTTTTAGGTAAGCTTGTTCCTTTCATTACGAGCCAAGGAGGAATAGGACTGCCACGATGTTTCCCTCCTTCACCTTGTGTTCTGCTGGATAATGTATGGGAATTAAGAAATAGCACTGAGCCCTAGTGCCTGGTATAACAATCTCAGGGGTGCAGGTGCAGTCTCACCCCCATTTGGATTGTTTCTAGGCAAATTATACTTATCAGGAAAAGCCTGAGGCTCTAACCCGATGGCTGGAATGCACATTGCCAAGTGTGATGGCAGCTCAGTGCTTTTGGATGATGATTTGCCCTATCATATAAGGCAGAGATGTGAAGGCATGAGAAAAGGTTGTTGCATGCCTTTCTGGGCATTGTGTTCCTCTAAAAATTAAACCTGCCAGTGCTCTGCTGCCCTTTGCATTTTTGTGGAAGTGGCTGTATAAAACTGGCAGTAAATGTGAACATTTAAGTTTACGGTGTACTCTTAACAAAAGGCTTTTGAAGACTGAGTGTGTATGTGTGTAAGAGGGTAATGTATTCCTCTTTCATCTTCCTCACTCTTTATTCACCTTCTGGTGTATAGCATTTTCTATATTTTAAACTCCAATAGATTTGAAGGAAATAAGTGTGGAACCAGAACTCAGATCTAGAATCGGTTTTAAGATGTTCTCTGATGTTCTCTTTACTTCATTTTCCCTGTCTGTAACACAGGGGAAATAGTGCTAGTTAACTGGACTGCTACAGCATCTAGGTGTCCTAGTTATGGACTGACGCAGTTAAGTGCTATGCAAATGTAAAATAAAAAAATATTCACTCCAAGCCCAAAGAGCCTTATGTATTTCCAACCTCACAAAAGTGCTTTGATAGTTAATTTACGAAGTATTTTTAAAAAAAAAAGTCTTGAGAGGAGTGGACTGGTTAAACCCAGCATAACAAAGTTGACAGATAGGAGAGACAAATCAGGCTTCCGTTCACTTAAGTTATAGCGAATTTCAGGTGGTAGCTGGGAAAACCACCCTATCCATATGATAAAAATCTTTTGAAGTTTTGAAATTTTAGAACAGTTTTCAAAACTGTGACTTTTGAGTCAGATCAAAGTTATGAATATGGCAAAACAATCCCAGCTAGAATGTTCATTGGGTGTTATCTTCTAAACGTAATAAAACAGCTTATCTCCCTTTTCTGTTACAATGATTTCACTAAATATCTGACATTTACAGCTGACATTGTTCTAGTAAGGGATATTTACTGTGTTCTTCTCCTCAAATGGAAGGTTCCCATGAAATGATAAGGAACATTTCAGAGTTGTGATGGAAACATTAATAATTCTGCTTTGCCCATGTTTTAATGTGTTTAAATATAGAGTATTTCAGCATATAAAGCAGTAACGTAAGTGCTAGTATCTCAGCACCTTTTAGCATGCACTGCTGAATACACAAATACACACATTTTGAAACCACGCAGACGTGCAAATTTGCAATTCAGAACCTCAACTAGTTCAATAAAAAGACAGAAAAAAGAGTTCCTTTATGTCTAAAGGCAGAGTACCCTGATGCTGCTATTTTAGGAAGGAAAAATTAATGATCGTTTTTTACAAAGGAAGCAGCTCTTCTCTGCAGTTTAGAACTGATTAGTAAATGGATATGCAGAAAGCTCTGTATGGAATTAGACAAGTATGAGTCTGTGCACTCCAATTTATCTTATACATGTTCTCCAAGACCTCAACAACTAAAGCTAATGCTCCCTCAGCTCCATTGAACTAATTAAGCTACGTCGTTATATTAATAATGGGTTGCCCTTCTGTCTGCATTTATGGCACTTAGCAAGTCAGTGTGTGTGTGCATGCTTATCTCATGAAGGAGAAAGTTCCTGTCAATGAATTACATTAATCCATCAAGAGAATTAATGTGACTTGATTACTGTTGATATATCTGAAAAAGCTGTCATGCACGAGCAGATATCTGCAGCTGTAGAAACAACACTCCAAACCACTGAGCAAGGCCCTGAGCCTCTACTATTGAATAAAGAGGTTGCTGACGCCAAGACGTGGTGCCACAGGATCTGAATAGGGCTATCAACGCTTAGCTTAACTCAGCTGGGTTGGTATTTTGCCACAAATAGTTCTAATGCCTTCTGTCATGCAAAAATATTTCCCCAAATTTGTTTTCAGTTCTCCTGCTTCCTTAAGGAGCATGAAAGAGCAGAGACACTTGAAAAGTAATTAAGAAAACCTCTGCAGTCACCCCCCAAAAATAAAAAATCAATTGCACTTTGGACATGACATAGATACTTTTCTTGTTTTGTCAATTCTTTCAGCAGTCTCTTCATCTCCTTCAGTTCTCTTGCTGATGGAGTGCCATATGCGAGGTTGCTAATGGTTTGGACTTTCCCAAGTACTGAAAAAGCAGTCCCTTAAGCTGGTGATAACTGGTTGACAGCAGAATGCAGATTCTTCTGTATCATAAATACTAAAGTACAATGAAAAGTTCATAGCTGGGAAAAGGAAAATGTTTCAAAATAGCTGAAGTGGAAATACATAAAGAACAACAGGTTTTCTTCTTGGCAGAGAGAAATACACATGTGGGCTTCTTTGTATTATAGACATGACAATTACGATTTAGCATGAAACCAAGCTAAAAAAATCACAAGTTTTTTAAAATTATCTTAATGCTGCCTCCTGAAAATTGATGGACAGTTCCAGAATTTCACTTATCAAGAATGAAGCATTAGACATCTATCCACAGCACCCAACATTTTTAATTACTCATTTACTTAGCTGCAGCAAAAGGGAGAAAGACTTGGCTCATAGTCTCACACCCACAAAAAGACTATATTGTTATGTTTTTCTCATCCATAGTGAGAAAGGCATGAAGCGACTCAAGAGTCCCAGAGAAGTGTTCTTCAACCTCTCCATGCACCCACTGCCCTCCCAACCACTGGCTCAGGATCCAAAGATTGGGCTTGGTGAACCGTCCAGGACCCTTGTAAGCATTGGAGAAGGGAACAAATGGTCCAGATGGTTTGTTAAACAAACAAACAAAACCAAGTGTCTGTTCAGTGAAGCTGTTTGTTTAAAACCAGGATATACTGAAGTAATTTAAAACTTTAGGGATACAAATTTGTTTAGGCATTTGTCTGCAGTGTAACACTCATTTACAGATGAGGTTACTATAGTGCACTTAGCCTTAAAGGCATGATTCATGGCACTCTTTAATGTGTTTCCTAACAATACATGGCAATATAGGTAGCCGACACAGCCATAAAATGGCTATTTGGATGCACAATAGCAAATACATACTAAACCCAGTGAATTTTGAATAAAATCTGATAGCATGTGAATCACTGGGTACCGCTTTCAAAGGTGGTATTAAGCTCAGGTATAACTATTGGTTTGACTGATGATGCATACAGAACGTAACGCGTGGAATTACCCAGCACTTCTTGGAGGAGCTGTTTTCATCAACAGTAGTGCAAGAGGAAGAAAAAAAAATCAAAATAAAATAATGTCCTGTACAGGCTATCTTAAAACATTTTGGCCTCTTATTTCAAAATCAAATTTCCACAAATAAAGAGAAAAATGTCATTCATTGTGGCACTTTTTGCAAAGTTGGAAGGTTAAAAGAAAGTTATTTTGTAACCGAGCATAAAACAGGCATTTGAAAAATTATTTGGCTGGAAAAAACACAATTTTTTCCACATTAAGACAACTTAAGAACACCTAAATTGATTTTTATTAAACTTCTCATATTCTCATTCTGAGCTGACACATGCATGAGATACTCAGCTCTAAAGGTCACTTCTGAGAAAGCTGTAAGTAACTGGAAAGAGCACTGCAGGATGAAAGGATGTCTCATTGCTAACTATTACTGCTGGACAGTGATAAATATTTTACTCCTGAGGCTAAGAGCTGGCTTCTGTAAGTAAATTTCTATTTCTCGGCTGTACTGGTAGCTGAAAGATGATGTGGCGGAGCTGATTTTCCCAGCTTTAATTTTCTGTTTAAAGAGAGGGTGGAATGGCCCGACCCAGTTTTGGCGGACATCGTGCCGAGGGGCTCCGGCAAGGCCCGCGGGCCTGTGGCGGAGGGCGCCCACCGCGCTCTTCTCCGCGGCCAGCGGCGGGTGGCGGAGGGCAGCCCCGGCTCCTCTCACCCCACCGGGAGCGGCTCCTCTCACCCCTCCCGGGGCGGGCCGGGCGAGGCGGGCTGCTGGCCATGCCCAGCACAGTGCCCTCCTCCTCCTCCACGCTGCCCCTGCCCCGGCGGCTCAGGGCTTTTCTAAAATGGCCACTGGGATGCTTAATGCGAATGTTGCCAGTCAGCCAGGCTGCTGGCATTCATTCACCCTCTCCAGGCTTTGGTCACCCCATGCTTTATTCTTTCCTGCTCCTTTTCTTTTTGGTGTTGATATTAGTAATTAAGGTTTAGATAGGGGAGGGGAAAAAAAAAAAAAAAAAAACAAAACCAAAACGGGGTGGGGGGGGCCTTTGGTGATTTTCAGCTTTTCCTCCAGATCTGGAGCACAAGTCTGATGAGGAGCGGCTGAGGGAGCTGGGGTTGTTTAGCCTGGAGAAGAGGAGGCTGAGGGGAGACCTCATCGCTCTCTACAATTACCTGAAAGGGGGTTGCAGAGAGGTGGGTGTTGGCCTCTTCTCCCAAGTGACGAGTGACAGGACAAGAGGAAATGGCCTCAAGTTGCGCCAGGGGAGGTTCAGACTCGATATTAGGAAAAAGTTCTTTACTGAGAGAGTGGTGACACACTGGAATAGACTGCCCAGGGAGGTGGTAGAGTCACCCTCCCTGGAGGTATTCAAGGAGCGTGTGGATGTGGCATTGTGGGATGTGGCTTGATGGGCATGGTGCTGTGTGGTGTTGGGTGGGTTGGTTTTTGGTGTGTTGTGTTTTTTTTTTTTTTTTTAAGGTTGGACTTGATGATCTTACAGGTCTTTTCCAACCTTAGTGATTCTGTGATTCTGTAATCTAAATGGCTGGCTCTGCTACCAGTTTGGAAAAGGGAAGGCCGGGGGTGGCTGGTTGTCTGTGGCTCCCTATGGCGGGGCCTACGCCTCTGCGAGCCTCCTCCGTTCTGGGCTATTCGGCTCGGGAGCCCGCTCGCTCCTGGGTCACCTCGGCCCCGTCTCCCCCTCAGGCCGGGCCGGCAACGGCTGCCCCGGGGGCGGGGCGCCCCTCGGCCCCGCCCCCCACCGAGCCGTCACAGGCGCGGCGCGGCCCGGCCTTCGTACCACGCCTGCGCAGGCGCGGGGCGGCTATGTCGGCCGCCGTAGAGCGGCGTTTGGCCGAGTTCCGCGCCGCCCGCGGTAGCGCCGCTGCTGCCGCCTTGCCGCGCCCCGCGGGGCGGCCGGAAAAGGCCGCGGCTCCAGAGGCCGCCGAGGGACAGCGGGCCGCCGCGGCGGGCCCGGGCGGCGGCGCCCAGGTGAGCGGCGAGGTGGGCGGGGCGGGGCGGGGCGGGGGTGTGTGGCGGCGGGTCGGTGCCTGACGCCACGTCTCGCTGCTGCCTCCACAGGCCCCTCCCGGCGGGGCGGCGGCGGCGGCGGCTCCGGTGTGGGCGCGTCCGCTGCTGCTGAAGGTGCTGCTGTGGGCGGTGCTGCTGGCGCTGTTCGCGGAGCTGGAGCTGGGGCTGCCCTACTTCCTCATCTCCCTGCTCTACTGGATGTACGCCGGCACCCGCGGCCCCGCCGAGCGGCGGCGGGGCGAGCTGAGCGCCTACTCCGTCTTCAACCCCGGCTGCGCCGCCATCGCCGGGACTCTGACGGCCGAGCAGCTGGAGCGGGAGCTGCATTACCGGCCCGCCGCCGGGAGGTAGCGAGCGGCCTGGCGGGGAGAGCCGCCTTGGGGGTGCGGCCCCCGCTACCTCCGCCCGGCCGGATCACGGGCCCGAGGAAGGGCTGGGCAGGAGGAAAAGGGGGTTCTTTCTATGCAAAACGCCGCCTGCGCCTTACTCCGGGCCCGGCTTCCCGCGCGCGGCCCGGTCCCGAATAAAGCCGTAGCAAAGCGTGCGCAGTGGTCTGGTTTCCTGGGGGGCCGGGGCCGGGGCCGGGGCCGGGCAGCCGGCAGCAAACCCAGGGGCAGCTGTTTTCGCCGCCGCTGCAGCGGCACCGAGAGGCAGCGCCTTGTCACAGCTGTAGCTGTCAACTCGTCAGCTGGTGAACTTCAGCTCCTGATGACCTTTGCCACGGGTAACAGGAAGGCTGGTGTTTGACGGACACCTTTAGTAGAAAGGGCAAGTGCTTTTCTTCTCAGCACTGGCTAGAATCCACTCTCTGAAGAAAAGACATGAAGCACTAAAATAGGCTGCTGCTGTTCGCACTCATGTGTTTCGTCCAACACAAACATCTGATTTTGATGCAAGTTCCCTGTTCACTTCATGTTACAGCATTCATAGTTTGCTGCGTGAGCAAAAAAGATTTGTTATTATTCCTGGCAGGTAATACATGTTCTTAACCGTCATTTTGAAAAAATTTAGGGTGAGTGTGCAGCAGACATAGAAATGCAAGAGGCCCTCAGGCAGAAGGGGATTTGTCCTGTCATTGGATTCAGTCCTTTTACCACAGCACAGCTGGTGATGCTTCTCACCACCACCCCCTAGACTGTCAGGTGTACTTTGTGTATGATCCACTGGTATTTTTAATATATAGATCATTGCATTAAAACAAATCATTAATATTAAGTCATAGTGAAGAGCAGCTGGTAGAGCTTATGCCTATGAGGACTGAATTGAGAAGAAAAGTCACAAATTGGTCTTTCAAATCCTGTGTCATTATGCCTTTTCTAATTTCAGTTACGCACGGTGTTCAGGCTTCACTTACCCCATGTTCTGTCATTGGTCACGGAAACAAAAGGAAGTATCCTTTATTGAATTTAATTGGACTGGAAAGACAATAGTAAAATAAAGCACAAATAAGATGTTTAACGCTGCTAAGCATCTCTCAGTAGCTCTCCACAGTGCTCTCTTAGCTTCTAGTATTGGTCTCTTGTATAAATTCCAAATGCTGCTATTTAAAGCCAAGCACAGAATTTTTGGATTTGCACATATTCCACCATCCTCTGGTAAAAACCCCTCAGAGTTCTCCTATTCTTACCCATTCCTTCTGACTCTATACAAATAACATGCTGCATTTTGGTTTTGCTTAACATAGCCTCTGCAGGTTCAAAGGCCTTTTTGTTAGTGGGCATAGAGTTGCAAATATAAAACTTTGTTTCTTTGGGAGAACCCTGAACTATGAGTCTTTCCTTTCTTAGGAAGTGTTCTTCTAATTAGAGAGTAAGAAGTAGTCAGGTGATGCTTAAAGTAAATGCACAAGTGACAGAATTTTGTGAGTTGAAACTTTATTCACAAGGATAAAAATAAACATAAGTGTAATGTTTACGGGGAGTTGATAATCTGACATCTTGTACAGTTAGATTCTGTGGGTGTTTTTTAAAACAAGGAAATACATGCAAATAAATATTAAATATAAGGCAACATCAGTGAAATTACAAAACTTTATAGCAGCAATGCTGGAAATAAAGTTTTCATTTGCTATAAACTGTCATTACATTATGTCCAGGTGAATTTATAGACTCTTGTATTTAATGCTTCATGAAACAAGTTACCACAATGAGTGAGCATGAAGCTGAAAGGCACAAGAAATAAAAATTCATACAGTTCATCTGTTCCAGTGCTTTGTGTTGCTTTGCTTATTTCATGCTACTCAAATAAATGCACATTATAAATTCTGAAATAGAGATGGCATGAGTAACAACAAAGGCTTGTAAAAGGTTTTACTGAAGTAGATAAAGTATGATGGAGAAATTGGTGTTTAGGCCTTGCTAAAAGTATTTCTCAAAATACACGATTACTGTAATTCTGCTTTGGTGACAGTTACTTTTACTGAGTTGTCCCCTCAGTACTTAGAGGGGATTTAAAAAGGTTTTAAGAAGTGAGAGCTTAATCAGAGAGGAAAAAAAAAATTCCACCACAACCCTCTGCTTGGCTAAGATCTCACTTTGTCATCTTACTTTTCTCTTGGATTCTAACAAGGCAGAAGTTACAAAGGTAAGTTTGACATCTGGTGCTGGAGCTATTCTCGTGGGCCCAAAGCCCTCAGTTTTTAAGTGACTAGGAGGGGCAAAAAGAGCCTGGTAACTCAAAAGCATGTCAAATTGTTCAAAGAATCTTGTGACAGCAACGAAGTATAGGTTTATTATCTGACACGTAAATACTCTCTATTCCTATGACTGTCCTCTTTCATTTGTTACGTACACTTTTTCCAGCATAATAACGAATTAAAACACCTCCGTAACTTCCTGTTGTCACAGCAAACTATCATCTTGCTCACAGCTGCACAAGGAGCAGAAACTTTTTTTTGCAGGTTTGCACACAACCAAGCAGGGCCCTGGAACACTAGCACCCACTCTTGAATATTCATGAATGAAATTATTCCCTCCAGTGTGCACTATCATACAGCTGTAAATTTCATTTGCCATCATGCTGCCTTTTCACCAACCAGCGACTAACTTTATCAGTCTTTCCCTATTCAAAGCACTCAAGGGTAGATGTTAAATAGAAACATCAAGCATAGTCTCTACGTACAGGAAGCTAATTAGTTGAATAGCTGGACAGCAGTTAACATACGCACATAGTAGTCAGGTATTGTACTGATGATGGTCACACAACATAGAAGCTAGTTATTAAATTTACAGAAGAACCTGAGGTGCTTCATTGCAAGGTCAGCTCTACAACTGATATTAGGAAAGGATGGCCTGGCAATGGCCCATGTAGAAGCCAGCATGCTAAACGTACATATGCCAACCTGAGAACTGTGGTGGATTTCTACAAACATGTCTGACTTCCCCCTGGAGCTCAATTACAAGCATTATAGCAGAAGAAGGTAACCCATCCTTTCTAATTCAATTCTAACCTGATGATTGCAAAACTAATCCACCCTGTTGGCAATTTGGATTCTAATACAATGATTAAATAATCCCATGCAAAGCAATCTAGCTTCAGGCAGGAAAGATGCTGAATTACATCCCAGAATATCCAGTCCACTTTCTTGGCAACGGGGGATGTGAATGCAAGTGCAAAGAGAGACTTGAAAATCGGGGTTTTTATCTCTACTGAGTCGTCTAACTGCTATGCTATGGGAGTTACTGACTACAAGGCTATGGACAGGGATATTCTCAGAGCTAGTCTTTGGCACCTTGCCTCTTTGTTGTAAAGGGAGCCCGAATATCTAAGCTGAGTAAAGATATGTAAAGCTTGTTATTAAGTGATGCAATGGATCACATCCTGCTTGTAAAGGTGCCTCTGTTTTTTTTTCCCCAGCAACTCCTGTAAACATCAGGGAGGGTAACAGATAATTAGCGTAGATGCGTTCACTGCAAGAGCCTTCACAGTTGTAGACAAACAGACAAAAGCCCGTTGAGTTTAGGATAGTGTTTTGGGGGGATAGTGTTTTGGGGGGGGGGGATTTTTTGAATCTCGCTGATGCGGGCAGGCTGGGGGGGGGTGGGGGGGGGGGGTGTGTGCAGCCCACCCGGACGGTGGCGGCAGCCGGGAGCTGTCCTCTGTGCTGAAGCCGCCGCCTCCAGCGGACCCGCTGAAGCGCCGCCTTCCCGCCGCCGCGAGTGCAGCACCTTGCGGGTATCTCTCGCCTGCAGAAAATGAACAGGGCTGGAGGAGAAACAAAAGTGAGCCCACACTGTGAACTACTGAATCTTCTCCAGCTAGGTGAAGTCTGGTAAGACCAGCTGTGGCCACAAACTGACTTCTGTGTATTTGCACCCACAAGAAGCAGACCATAGCTTAGAAAGAAAATGTCCTCTTGAAGCACAAGTCATTATCCTGTCCCTGTTAACACCTGTGTGCCAACTGGACAGGCAGAGTACCACATAAAAATGGAAGGGCTGTGCATTCAGGGAATACTTCCATCCATGTCAATGGAGATAACATGCACCTATTAATAGCAGATGAGGCCCCTACCAGATACTGGTTTTGGTTTATTTTTTTTTTTTTTCAAGCGAAGCTTAAAAAGAGCATTCAGAAATGTACACCACGCTACCTGCTGTATTGATGGATCTTCAGGATGCTGTTCTTCACCTACCCAGAAAACAGGTAAGCATATTTTCAACTTTAGCTTTGGGAAACTTACTACAAAACTGATTCTTCCCTAAAACACAAGCTGTGTCCCACTAAGTTATTTTTTTCTAAAACTGGTCATAGCACCTTACCCTATCCCCATAAAAGTCTAAATGTATTTTTTGGCAATAATCATAGTCTGTATCCTTGTAATTTAATCAGTCAATCACCCAGCTCGCCCACTCAACAGTAATAAGCCATTGACCCTGTGGTTTCAGACTGGATCAATGCTATGCTTAAGTTTTGGACACCTGGAGGCCTTGTGTGCAAACAGGAAGAAACTTACTTTAGACGTGATCAATTTTTCCTCTCATGTGTTGATTACATTAGCAGATTGCTTTCCCTAGAAACCTTTGTCCAACAGCCTGCAGGCAATGAGCAGCATATGCTTGTTTCTTGCTGGAGATGGCATACTTAAGCCACTTGCTTGGGTATTTAAGGGTTTTCAGGTATATTATACAGTTCATTGTTCTCCATCTGATTCACCTGCAGAAATCTTAGCTGAATGTGGCCTGACAAGTGGCAGCATAGACACTACTGCCTACTGTGCCTCCACTGCTGATGCTGTTGGCTGGACACTTCAGAGGTTTCATACTGCTGTCTCTCTGGACATAAAAATGTTCCAATCTCCAGCGCTCCCAGCTTTTCCGAAACTCCATCTGAACCTAACAGAAGCAAAGAAGGAAACAAAACGAATGAATGTAGAACTAATCAGATCTTTAAATGACTCCATTAGAAAAGAGCAAGGAAAAAATAAAGATACCATACTACTGAGAAAAGCTGGCAATGCTTTAAACCTGCAATATTATTGCTTCAAATTATCCAATTATCTCATTAGTCCATTGTAGGGTATTCTGTATTTCAAATAATGACAGCATTCACTTTTACTTGTAGAAATAAAGCTCTTTTATGCACTAGGAAATCTTATCTTCATTATTTTATTCTAAATTGTATTCAGCTGCAATACTGAATGTACTCTGTGCCCTACCAGTACTAACAATTAAGTTGATTTTGCTTATCAACCATGAAATGACTGAAAAGACTGGCTTCCTGCTCAATACTGTCACCACAGGTATTCTTAAGAGTTCTGTTTTAACTTCTGGTTTGATTTAAACAGTATTATGTCTTGGATTATTTTTGTTCTTTGAATATTTATGGGTTTTTATTCCATACAAAAATGAAGATTTATTCAGAATTGAAAAACCAACAATTAAGCACGTTAAAGACTGTACTTTTCCCCCCATTTTAAATAGCAATTACAGTATCTCATTCCAGATACTAGCTTTTTTTAAAGCTACAAAATATGCTCATCCAGTCACAGGTTCTGGGTTAAACTGTGTAACTTCTGTACTCATTTGGAAGTTTATCCAGGGTCTTGTAACTGCTAAAGAACAGAATTTAGATCTTCCTGTTCCACAGGCAAAGTTCTTGCCACTTGACTGAAGTAAGAACTTCCATTAGCTTTTAACACATAAGGCAGAGGACATAAAATTGAACCTTTTTTACTCTAGAAAAAGGCAGTAATCAATTCATTATGGTGTGTACTTCAGCCTGGAAGTAAGTTCACTATAGGTGGGTCACTCAAATGAGCCTCTTCTGGAGAGTTCCTTTTTGTTTCCTTTTAGGGTCCAATACTGACCACCAAGAAGACTAAATAGGTTGATGGCACTTCCAGCGCAGGCTTGTCATCATACCCAGGCTGCTGAAACCTTCATACTCTGAGGGAAACTTCCTAGGGAACCAGCTGCTGTATGTCTTTCTTCTCTGCTTGTTCATTGTGAAATACTGAGTCTGGGAGACAGCCCTAAAAAAGGAGCAAAGCCTTACATAACTAATTGTCTTCCCTTGGTGGTTACCTCTAGCAGTGCTCGTCAGCTCTGTGCTACAGCCCTTGTACTGAATACTGTCCTGGTGGGAACCAGCTGCATATCTGTGTTTCTGACAATGGAATCTATCCCTCTGGTATCACAACCAAAGGGGACAGAAGGAAAGATGCTGAGATAGAAGCTTGTATTTTACCGTGATAACTGTGGGTTGTTGCGCCAAAAACTGCACAAAGACACCAGAAAAAGACAGTGTGTCTAGGATAGCTTAACATAGAAGAATGAGGGAGAACAGCCTAATAAAGACAGAAGAGGAAACAGTGAAACGCAGGGACCATACTGTCGGCAGGAGAATAATTGACCTTATTACCACCCCAGTACTTGGTACCTTTTGGGGGCATGGAAAACAGCTGGTTTAATAGGCAGCACTGGAAAAAAGCAGTTGTAGACATTTAAAGGCAGATCCTGAAAGAAAGCATGAATGTACTTACTGACAGAATAAGTCAATAAGCAACAGAAATGGGTATCTTAGAATCAGTCAAAAGGAGGAAATGAGTCTTCAATCTGGCTGGACATGACAGGCTGTATCCTAGAGCTATGATACAAATAGCCTGCAAGATTGAAGTGAAGTGAACGGGAAGACCTGAACAAAAGACTGTATCAGAGATGATGTCTTAGGGATGGATCTGAATGACAGAATATTAGTTTTCTCTCCAGAGGTTAGTAAAAGGGTAAAGAGCAGCTCTGCTGTCCATGTTGAATTGAGTTTTTGCCTAGACGGCTGTGAATGTATGACTGAGGGAATAGGTTAAGATTTATTTTGTTCTTGAGCACAAAAGTAGATCTACAGATCTTTCAGCAAAATAATTAGCCTAGTAACTTCCATGTGGGGATAAGATTCCCCAGAAATAAGCTACACAGGGAAAAGGGAACCAAGAACAAAACTCCCATGGGAAAGGAGAAGGAAAATTTTTGTGTAGAGTATTTTGAAAAAGAAAGGTAAGAGGTATGAGAACTTGAAAAGATGGTCGTGGAGGTTAAAGGTGGAGAAGACTTCTCACAGAGAGCAGCTGATTGAGCTTAATGAAACTAATGGGCAAGGATGCTGAGAGTGTGGCAATGAATCTGGAATGTGATTACAAAAAAGTTAAAAACTTTGGCAAAAAACATCTCAACAAATCATAGTGAAAGGAAAGTACGTCTGAAATGAGATGGAATGGAGCTGGTGGAGGAGTTCAATGGATAGTCTGTATAGAGAATGAAAAGAAATGAAAAAAAGAAGGGAAGATTGGGCAGTAATTAAAAAAATTCAGGAGTCCTGGAGTCAGGACAGATTCTTAAGGTAGAAGAGAGTGAAGTGTACTTCCATTATGATAGGAAGGAGGCAAAAAGGAGAAGCAAGACTACAGAGAATGAAACCTGAACCAGCTTAAACTAATTCTGGTGGAAAGAGACAGCATCTCTGTGGTTTAAGGTATTTCTTACAGAAAGCAACACTAACTGCAGAAAAACTGGGCATGTTAAGCCCAGCTCATTTTGCAAAGAACATTGGTGATAACCGGCAATCTGATGAGACCCTGCTGTTGGCTTCAGAGCAATATCAGAGAAAATCCAGAATCTTTCAGGTGAAATATGACTGAAATATGAACATATTTTAATGTTTTTCCGTAAGTAGATACTAGAAAAGGACATTAATATCACTTCTAGTTTCATTTCTATGCTTGATCTGGCACCGAGACTTCCAAAAAAACTTTTATTCTGTATAGTTAAGGAAAAAGAAAAGGAGTCAATGATTCACAGGCAAAAATAAAAATATAGACCATATTGCAAACAAGGATAGTCTTCAGGCACATATAGTCTCTCAGAAGAAAAACATTTTCTCATTTAGTTTAGGAAGAATTTCTCATATAGTTTAAGAAAGAAATAGAAGAGACTTGACCTAATCAAACTCTTTACATGGGTTTATTTTATGGATGCTGATGACTGGGCTTGACAAAATCCTTCTCCCTTTCAACAAGAGTTGGAACAAGGAAAATAATCCATCCTAGACTGTCTGTCAGCTTTCTGTGAAGCTGAGCACATCGTGGTTAGATTTTACAAATTACATTACAAAGGCAAGAGAACTATAGCAACAAGAGAGGACCTCTTAGAAATGTAGGTAGGCTACTTCACAGTAAGTTCCCTCAAATGAAACAAGCCTACCTGTTTCAGGGTTTGTAATAAAGTTTGGGCTATGATGTAACTTTGCCCTTGTATCACATGGAGGAACTTACTGGGCATTACTCATGACAGGCCTGGCTGCAGCTGCATAGGGGATGTATAAGCAAAGGTCAAAATGAATCAAAAGAAATACATGATGCACCAGCAGACGGTGCTGCATTTCAGGATTAAAGTACACCTGTAAAACTGTACAAGGGATTTGGAACAAATATTCTCTAATTTATGCTTGAGCAAAGCCTGCTGCTACCCATCTCTGACTTCCGTAAGCGGTACAATTAACACATTCACTTAAACCAAAATCTTACCCACAAGCTACAAAAGTGAACAGTCTCCTGCAGGGCTTAATTCAGGATGCCTGCTGCTTTTCTGTTGACTCCAGCCTGGCCATAATGACACAAATAGAACATTTTTCCATTGATTTCAATTCCTTGATGAGGCCTATCTCTCAATAGGTGATTTTGAATTACCGTGTCATGTTTAAAAGTAGATTTAGCATAAGTGTTAAACACGTTGATGTGCATTGAACTTAATAATGTGCTACCAAATTAGTAGTGTTTGCTTCCCTTGCAAGCCTGGCTGCTGAATGAATGAATAATGATAATCACTTCGAATGTAACATGAAAGATTCCTGCAATACTGAAACAGAACAAAACTCTTTCCCGCAACAGGGCTGGGATTCAGCAGAAGCTGTACAAGATGGTACTTGCAATCAATTAACTCAAAGCGCTACCTACATTTCTTCTGGGCCCGTGGGAGAGCTCACCACTCCATGAAGTTCAGTTTGAATGAGAAAGCGATGATGTCTTCAAGTAGCTGGGCCACAGGGAAACCAAGCAAAACCAAATTGTATGGGCATTAGCCAAGAGGTCTCTCCAACCTAACTAGCCAGTGAGCTGAGTTCTCAGAATAAAATGGGCTCTGCTCCCACATTTACCAAAACAAGCAAATAAGAAGCACTATGAGACAGATTAAGAAGAGCAACTATAATTCTTAATAAAAGAAAAGCTCCATCAGTGCAAAATATACAACTGTGAGCAAGACAACTTGCAAGATTTCATGTCTAGAAATAGTGGTGCTAAATTATACTGCCTGAATTGCTTCCAACAACATTTTTCTGAGGAGTTATCCTGTGTGGCTGTACAGAGGAGGGTCTGTAAAAAAAGTAAAGCCCTGAATAAGGACAATTTAGCAGTTCAAGACCATTTTCAATTTCCTTTTCCTGTAGTGGATGCTGATAAGGCAAATTGGAATAACTAGTGTCTCTCTTACCTCATTATTGATGAAACAGTAGAGAATTGCAACCATCAGCCCCTGAAATCAACAGAAACCAGAAAAGCAGTGAGCAGAGCAGTTCCCTCGCTTTACCAAACAAACTTGCAGAGGGCTACAGGCTCCACACTGGCATGTCGCATGTACGACCGAAAGATGGAGACAATCTGTGGTCTGTGTCAGCTCTGATGGCAGAGGAGAGGTTTGATCAAACAATGTCTCAAACCACACAATCTTAGGAAAAAGGAGTTACTGTTTTCTTCAATCTTATTTTTTTCTAAAGATTCCTTTCCCCTCCTTTTTCCTTACCTGGTTTCAAGTTACAAACACTTCATAAGTGAACAATTCACAGTGATCTTAAATACAGCTCTGTGCTTGATAAATGAGTGGGTGTGCAGGGAAACTAGAAGCATAATGATTCCCTTAGACAAGAACACTCTCTTGAAATGGCCTTATCTAAGGCAACAGCTAAATAAAAATCACAGTAAACCTACATCCTCCTCACATGCAGTTACAGCTGTAGACAGCTACCTCTCACAGCACAGATTTTCGAAGGAGTATCAAAAACGTTGGAGAAAGCATAAAATTTGCTTTCAGCAATGTCATTATACAATTACAGGAAATCACAGACAATTTCATTATTGCCTCGAGGTGTCCCATAGGAAGTAGATATTAATACGTGGATAGGAATACCAATTTACTGTGGTAAATTTAAGACATTGAAAATAAGAGTATGTGACACTAACATCTAAGTTGGCTATTAAAAATTCGTCCTCATACTTTCCCTTCCACTGTCATAATGCTGTAATATCCAGTGCTAACTTGAGAAATATAAAGAACAGGGAACATGCAATGAATGAGAGAGAAAGCAGGTCCCCAAACAGCAGTTAAAAAATTATCTTATCCACATGGGCACAGTGTGAGTGTTACCTGGAAAGAAGCAAAGGAGAGTTCAGTAAAAAGTTTCACAAAGCGCAGCATCCCTCTGGCATGCTCATCAGTAATAAAGGCAAAGATGACCTCATGGGTCCCCAGTAGTGGGATGAGAGTCAACGTAGACTTGGCCAGCCTAAGATCACAAAGAAAGAAAAAAAACAATGCCACTGAGTAAATCGTTGTTGATTCCAATGACCACTGTGAGTCACTGTTTCTGCATTCTGCTTCTGACACACTGCCAACTTTGGTAAGTCACTGCACCACTTTGCGTCGCAGGGTCCTCTTCCAGAGGCTGCAGGAAAAAAATAATAATCCTCAAAATAACCTTAGCAGGTTTCAACATGTTTTAACTGCCCCTGCCACTCCACTGCAGACCACTTCCTGCTGAGAGCAAAGCTCTGTATTCAGCTATTGGCTGTATTTCACCTGGAAAATCTTCTTCCAAACTCAGGAGGAGGCCATGTGCTTTCTTGTACCCGAGATGTCTTCTTGTATATCCTTTTCCCCAACTGTAAGTGGGAAAGATGACCAAAACTTACCTTGTTGATGGCCTAAAAGAAATAATCTATCAATAATTGGAATCTTATCTTTAAAAATGTCTTGGCAAAGGGAGGAGTACCTGCTATTCCTTCTCACCTCTGTGGTGTGTTAAATCTTCAAAACATGGTAACTAACTGTAACTGCAGAACACTTTGTAAAAGCAGTTAAACTGTCTTAAAGTGAGTGATGACGCCATGATTTAAATGATAAGTTCAAAGACACAGCTAGCAAAGGAAAAAAGACAAACCAACCTGAAATAGAACATTTTTCACCTGTGAGAGAGCAATGCTCAGGGATACAACCACAGGAAAACATTCACAAGAATGGTCTTTAACTCTCTTTTGATAGACATGCATGCTAGCCACCCAGCAGGATAATGAAAGATATCTGAGCCTCACATGGGATTTTATAGGGATATCCTGGGCCACAGAACCTATCAATATCTCACAACAACCTGTCCTGAGATAATTCAGTAGATACAAAATCACTCAACTAGCAGGGCTGTCTGTGTGCCCTAGGAGCTGTTGGCTGCTATTCTGAATCATGTAATCATTCAGGTTGGAGGGGATCTCTGGAAGTCTGGCCCAACTCCAGTTCACAGCAGGTTACTCAGGCTGTGTCCAGCCAAGTTTTTAATATCTCCAAGGTCCTCCACAGCCCCTCTGGGCCTCTTCCAGCATCAGACCACTCTCACTGTGAACTTTTTTTTTCCACCTCTGACATGCAGTTGGAATTTCTCTTGCTATAACTTGTGACCTCTACCCCTTGTCCTTTCACTGTGCACCTCTGAAAAGACTTCAGCTCCATCTGTACAACCACCATCGCTTAGTCTTCTGTTCTCCAGACTGAATAAACCCAGTTTTCAGCACCTCTTTCTATGTCACCTGGTCCAGCCCCTGAACTAGCTTGGTGCAAAAGTGATGCAAGTCCCATGGGGTTGGAGGGAGAGGACACAATGTCTTTCTTGACATTTCTTGTCCCCCTTCTGGGAAGCCTCAACCTGGACACCAGAAGCAGTCCTGAATGGAGGGGATCGGTTACTTCCCTTGTCCTTCTGACTATGCTCTTGCTAGTGCAGCCCAGTATGCAGTCAGCCTACGCTGTCACAAGGGCACACTGCTGAATCATGTTCAACCTGTTGTCCTCCAGCATCCCCGGGTCTTCCATAAAGTTGCTTTCTCCCCAGTCAGTGCCCATCCTGTACTGCTGCATGGGGTTATTACATATCAAGTGCAAGGCTCTTGTCAGCCCATCCACTGGCCTGCCAATGTCCTTGATACACAAGGACCAAGGGATGGTGAGTCAAAGCAACTATTGAAATTAAACAGTTTATGCATACAGGTAAGCAGAAATGCAGACCTCTAGTGGACCTGGGCAGACCGTTGCATTAGGGGATAGGGGACTTGTTTAAATGAGCAGCTTACCAGCAAGTCTTGTGACAGAGACTCTGCTCCACCACCTGCCTGAGATAGAGATAGAAGCGGGAGGCTGATGCTGAATTGTCTCTGGAGACACTGCCTGGGTAAAAAAGGGTGTACATCAATCCCCATAGCTTAATGAATGCTAATTGTTCTAGATGGGATACTTGGAGAGCTCTGCCTTAAACAGGAAGCTATGCAAAGTCCTATGAAAAGGCTTCCTGCATAATTAAGACCTCTCTAAAGAAAATCCTTTCCCTGAGCAAGGGGAGAAGTTTCTCCACAACTCCAGTCCTTTTGTAGAGAAAAGGGATTTGCTGTCATACTGAACAGCAAGCTCTCTCTCTTCGTCAGATGAATGGGCAATAGGAGAGAGGTGAAGGAAAGATTGGCCTGAGAGCAAAACTTTTCTCCTTTCCATACACAAACTTATCTAACCGAGTGACCTTCTAGGGCACCTAGACTGGTCCTTGTTTAACACATTGCAACATAGCAGTTCTGTGTTCCCTCCACCCAAAATCTTTTCCAGTGTGTTTGAGCAGATAAGAAGGGGGGGAAAAATTCTGATACAGGAATCTCTGACTACTGGTCTTGTTATCGTCAGAAGCATACCAATGAACTGACCTCTTTTGGGTAAAAGACTTCCCCAAAGCTTCGGGCTATATCCACCAACCTCCAGACAGACCACCAAGACTATAGTCTTCATCAGTGAAGAAGGCTCTGTTGCTGGGTAAATCCTTTTCTGATAAAGCCTTTCTGTTTACACAGCAGATTTTTGAACATGCAACATGAAGAAATGAATGAACATGCACCTCAGAAATGGCTCACCTGCATCAAACCTTCCTGCTGCTTGCAGAAGTCATGAGGGCAAGGGCTTTATCCCTTGAAAGGGTAAATTTACAGTCAGACTTTTAAATGCCTTCAAGCCATCAGAACTGGAAAATCCTCCCCCCTTCCACCACTGCAAATTTTACACTGGCAAATAAAGGTCACATATAATAAAAACACCAGTAGGCATGAAAGCAAAGCCTACAGCTCATTAAAACGAGTCCTTTTCTCTGCTTTGAGCTCTAAACACACAATAGGATTTCCAAAATTTCACATGAGGTAAAGAAGGTAGGGAACATGCACGGCAACTCTATACTCTGATGAGTGCACCAAAATACATGCAGTGTCTAGCTTAGAAGGCTGCAGCATTGAAATACCCAACTTCAAAACAGCTAAGTCAGCTGCCAGGAGCTGTCCAGCTACCACAGCATGTAGCTCCACACTGGTTAATTCATAGAATCATTTAGGTTGGAAAAGACCTTTAAGAACATCAACTCCAACCGTTAACCTAACACTGCTAAGTCCACCACTAAACCATGTCCTTAAGTGCCTCATCCACTCGTCCTTTAAATACCTCCAGGGATAGTGACACAACCACCTGCCTAGGCAGCCTGTTTCAATGTCTGACAACCCTTTCAGTGAAGACATTTTTCCTAATAGCCAGTCTAAACCTCCCCTGGCACAAATTGAGGCCATTTTCTCTTGTCCTATCACTTATCACTTGGGAGAAGAGACCAACACCCACCTCACCACAACCTCCTTTCAGGTAGTTGTAGAGAGCGATAAGGTCTCCCCTGAGCCTCCTCTTCTCCAGGCTGAACAACCTCAGTTCCCTCAGCCGCTCCTCATCAGACTTGTGCTCCAGACCCCTCACCAGCTTCATTGCTGTTCTCTGGACACGCTCCAGCACCTCAATGTCCTTCTTGTAGTGAGGGGCCCAAAACTGAACGCAGTATTTGAAGTGCGGCCTCACCAGCGCCGAGTACAGGGGGACAATCACTTCCCTACTCCTGCTGGCCACACTATTTCTGATACAGGCCAGGATGCCGTTGGCCTTCTTGGCCACCTGGGCACACTGCTGGCTCATTTTCAGCCGGCTGTCAACCAGCACCCCCAGGTCCTTTTCTGCCAGGCAGCTTTCCAGCCACTCATCCCCTAGCATGTAGCGTTGCATGGGGTTGTTGTGACCCAAGTATAGGACTCAGCACTTGGCCTTGTTGAACCTCATACAGTTGACCTCAGCGCATCGATCCAGCCTGTCCAGATCCCTCTGCAGAGCCTTCCTACCCTCGAGCAGATGAACACTCCTGCCTAACTTGGTGCCATCTGCAAACTTACTAAGGGAGCACTCAATTCCCTTGTCCAGATCATTGATAGAGATATTAAACAAGACCGACCCCAAAACTGAGCCCTGGGGAACACCACTTGTGACCGGCCACCAACTGGATTTAACCCCATTCACCACAACCCGTTGGGCCTGGCCATCCAGCCAGGTTTTTACCCAGCGAAGTGTACACCCGTCCAAGCCATGAGCAGTCAGTTTCTCCAGGAGAATGCTGTGGGAAATGGTGTCAAAGGCTTTACTAAAGTCCAGGTAGACTATACGCACAGCCTTTCCCTTGTCCGCTAAGCGGGTCACTTTGTCACAGGAGGAGATCAGGTTAGTCAGGCAGGACCTGCCTTTCATAAAGCCATGCTGACTGGGCCTGATCACCTGGTTGTCCTGTAGGTGCCACGTGATGGCACTCGAGATGATCTGCTCCATAATCTCCCTAGGCACCAAGGACAGGCTGACATGCCTGTAGTTCCCTGGATCCTCCTTCCAGACCTTCTTGAAGATGGGTGTCCCATTTGCTAACCTCCAGTCCACTAGGACCTCCCCAGTTAGCCAGGACTGCTGGTAGATGGTGGAAAGTGGCTTGGTGAGCACTTCCCCCAGCTCCCTCAGTACCCTTGGGTGGATCCCATCCGGTCCCATAGACTTGTGGGTGTCTAAGTGGTGTAGCAGGTTGTTAACCATTTCCCCTTGGATTGTGGGGGCTTCATTCTGCTCCCTGTCCCTATCTTCCAGCTCAGGGGGCTGGATACCCAGAGAACAACTGGTCTTACTATTAAAGACCGAGGCAAAGAAGACATTAAGTACCTCAACCTTTTCCTCATCCTTTGTCACTATGTTTTCCCCCAATAGTTAACTTGTTATTTCTACATTATTTTTCAGACTGCAATACAAAAGTGTTCTCCAAGATGCAAAAATGAAGGATGTGACCATGAATCTTAGCAAGGTGATTAAATAACAGCAAGACTACAGACACAGCCAGGTGAAGTCTGCAAAATAAAAATTGAACATTTCTGTGATAACCCTGACATCTCTCTTGAAACGTTCTATGCATTCAAGATTGAAAGTTTGTCCCAATAACAATGGTCAAGAAGAGCAAGGAGCAACACTCAAAATGACCCTTGCCTTGATCTTCATTGAAGTTAAAGCTTTTATTTCTATCACTCATATTATTTTTTTCAAATTATAATAGGATGGGACAGAATATTTCAGTTGGAAGGGACCTACAATGATCATCTAGTCCAACTGCCTGACCACTTCAGGGCTGACCAAAACTTAAAACATGTTATTAAGGGCATTGTCCAAATGCCTCTTAAATACTGACAGGCTTGGGGCATCAACCACCTCTCTAGGAAGACTGCTCCAGTGTTTGACCACTCTCTCGGTAAAGAAATGCTTCCTAATGTCCAGTCTAAACCTCCCTGGTGCAGCTTTAAACCATTCCCACACGCCCTATCACCGAATACCAGGGAGAAGAGATCAGCACCTCCCTCTCCACTTTTCCTCCTCAGGAAGCTGTAGAGAGCAATGAGGTCGCCCCTCAGCCTCCTTTTCTCCAAACTAGAAAACTAGCCCAAAATCCTTAGCTGCTCCTCATGGGACATTCCTTCCAGCCCTTTCACCAGCTTTGTTGCCCTCCTCTGGACACATTCAAGGACCTTAACATCCAGTACTTGCATATGCTGCAAGTATTTAAAAAAATATCTGCGTAATTAATATTCATCTAGTGTTATGGAAGACTGTAAAGTGACGAACTCAGAGATCGAGCCTTCTGTTTATCTATAACACAAGTGTAACACCTGCCCTGGCTTCACCAGGAGGCTTTTCTGGGGACTGGCTGTCCAAGCAGTCATACAAATGTGTGACACCACACCTGTGCATTACTCAAGGCCTGTGATCTTTAACCACCTTTGTCAATCCACTCATGTACCTCCTTGTCTGCTTCCATTTTGATGGACACAAAAAGTGTCAGACCACCATAAGACATACCTGCATTTTATGTCAGTTTTGCACATCAAATTAGCCTGTAGTTTGGAGATGATGATGCATATAACTCTGATAAAGATCAGGAAATTTACCTGGAGAAATGAAAGAAAGATCTATATCACCATCAAGAGACACATGTGCATAAGCATTCAAAAAAGCTGGTTTGTGTATGCATGTGTAGGTCCCTGTGCATCCTGCTACTCTGCAGCTGCAGAGTTTGCCATAGAACTCAACTGCTTGCTAAGGAGCTGTGCTCTAAGTACATCCTCTGTGAATGCACAAGTCACCTTTGAAAACGCAGGCAGTTCACTAAACAAAGCAGGGGAGCTTACCTACATCTCTGGGGAGTGAGACATAGTAAAGGTGTGCACTGTCCCATTTGCCTTGTCTGGAGGTCTGAGACTGACATAGTATTGTGGCTGCAGAGCACGGCATTTCTTCACAATGCCACTTTTTTGCTCTTCTGCAGTGCAGTACCTGGAATGTTATCTTCTACCTCCCTTACTACCTGCCATAGCTTTTTGCACACAGGGGAGTTAACTGGATTGCTGTGGCATGCTGTTTTGTTATCATGTGCTGCTACTACATGACAGCATGTGGCCACATTAAACAAACAAAATGCTAGTCAGGAATTCCAGTGACAGAAAACAATTTGGTTTCATAAAATCACATTTCTGAATGAAAATGTCAATACCCTCAAAGGTTATTAGCCTTTGGACACGCACAACAGCCGTGTGCACATCTGCTCTTTGTACTATATCATGTCTTGTTTTCATGAAAATCTGCCAGCTCCCTGCACGTGCCCCATACTCACCCCAATGGCGATGAGAATGGGCAGTCTGATGATCAGCCAGTAATTCATGTTATAGTTTCTGGTCCAGCAACTAGGAGGGCAAAAAGGAGACAAGAAGAAAAAGTTTCAGTACATTACTAAAATCTCTCGCTTTTCATTTTGTCACAGCAATGCAGATGGAAAACAATATTGAGGACTAGATACCAGGAAAGCACATCATGCTGACATGGAAACAGATGCAGTTGCTTCTTAGAAACACTGAATGCTTTGTACTATTGCAGCTATCATAATCCAACTGGATACTACTCGCTGGTCTTTCTTGCCCGCTAATGGCTAGCTCTCCTCCACAATTTGCTATGAATTATCATCAGTTAATTGTGAAGATTTACTCCATTAAAACCCAGGTCAAATTTGTCATGTGGCTGAAAGGAGAAGGCGGGCAATCTGTTTCAGTCAGACCTTTCCTGCATGGTTCCTAGCCTCCTCTTTCTGCATTATTTTTTATTACTCTTCAGTCTCCAATGTCAAGTCATCTTATTATTTAACTGTTTGTGAGCTCTTTATCCCCTTACCTCCATCATTTTTCTCATATCAATATTTAGATCGGTCATCTATTTTATTTGTCCTTATTTTCAGAAAGGACCTACTAATTTCAACCAGGAGAAAGCCATTAAGGCAGCAAACTCCAGTTCCTTCAATGTATATGTACAGGTTTCAGGCCCAAAGGGAGTTTTACAAGTTACAAGCAAGTAAAATCAAAGACGGGAGCAATAGTTCCCAACTTCTGTTGGCCAGCTGAGCCCTCTGCCAAATAAGTAACATGCTGCAGGCAATATAATACGTCACTCTTTCCATAAGTCTCATTTTAGCTTTTTAAATTCCTGTGTCCTTGAGCAATACTGGAGAACAATCACAAGAAAAGTTATGCCTGAAAGCCACAGTTTGGGATCACTGATTTGAAGTGAACTTTACACAGTGGGGTTTGTACATCTAGTTCTTTTAGCTCCCACCCTGGCCACAGCCAGCCACCCCTGACTGTATGATGGGCCGTATGTGTGCAGAATGGCCCAGGTGTTGGGGCAGTGTTCACAGGCCACTTCACTTGTTGCTGCATCAAGAGCATTCTTAATATTTCTATGAAATAACTTTGTTAGCCTCCTGCCATATTGCTCAGCATTACTCAAAAGCAACAGTCATCAGTAAAGCCAGCAGGTTTCTGAGCTACACAGGCTGTGAAACAAACTATGAAACAGCACTACAGAAAACATAGGTTCCTTCACATGACAAGATTCTCTTAATCTCCAAATCTCATCTGCCAAAACATACATATGCTCAATTTTCTGTAAGGTTTCTTAACAGGCCTATAAAACTTCAGCTTGGGTGATGTTGGTGGAGAGTAAACCCTCCCCAACCTTGTAATGGGACAGCCAACTAGAGAGAAAGTAGCAAACCGTGCAGCGCATGGTAGGGATCCATGCTACAACAACACACCCACACGCGCTCACGTACTAGAGAGGAAAATGAAGCAGCTTGGCTGTGGCAAGTCCATATTCTCTTGCAGGTACTGCAAGCCCGAGAAGAGCTCAGGATTTAATTTTTCCTTTCACTTTCTATTTAATGCATATAAAAGCATATTATTGCAACTAGCAGCTCCACAACCTACAGTTCAATTGTGTTTTAGACACTGGAGAAAAAAGGTGTACATACTGTGTGCGGTCAGCATACCTGAGCTGGAATCTGAGTAACAGAAGAACTTCTTAATTGGTACGCATGACTGGGAGTCAGCTTCATGGAGTCTTTAAAATCAATGTTATTTGAACCTCTCAAGACTGGTGGGATAATAGGCATGGCTCGAAGTGGAGTTCTAATTTTCTGACTAGCAGCAGTGAAAGCAGAGGCAATTTTAAAATTTCCTGATAATGACAGAGGCTGAGAAATGATTCTTTGTAACTCTGCTAAATTTCTGTGTGTATTGATTTGCTTCCTGTGGCACAGAGCAGTTTTAGCTACTTTTAAATTTATACAAATACGTGCAATAAAAAATGCCACTACAGCCCAATTAAAGTGTCACGGCTCTTAAAGTGTCCAGAAAATAAAATTGATAGATCTGTACATGATTTGTTGTCCATTTGTGCTTTCTGGGATTGCCACACTGATAAATACATCAACATCTATTGTGTTTGGGATCTATCTCTGCAGTTTGCTCAGCACCACTGAGAAGATGCTTGCCAACTAATAGCCTCAGAGCTGTGAATGGAGAATCAGTCCAGCAAAACAAATGCTACTGGGAAGTTTCTGCCTTTGCTTACCAATCTCATATTCTTTTTCTAAAAATTAAAACACTGAATTTTTACCTTGAAGAGGTACAATTGAATGGCTCCATTTTTTAAAAAAATTGTAGGCTGGCCGTCTTGCTCCCGTAATTAAATGCAGATAGAAACAAAGGTGTGTAAGTATCAGCTCTTTAGACACAGTCTAATAACTAAGAAGCACAGCTTGCCTTTAATTTTATTTGTAACCTAGACAAAGTCTTTTTCAATAGCTCACTTTTTAAATCAGCAACTGCTTTCTAAAGGAGTTTATACTTGCACATGTAAGGAAAGAAGGAGCCAGTCTGCAAGTAAGCCTTGCAGGCTTCAGTCCTTCATTCAAATGGCTACGTTCACAGAACTGCCTCAAATTCCCAGCCCTGACAACATTTACTTCCAGTTATTCCTCATAGTCAGGGAAGTAGTTAAGTCACAAATGAAATTTACGGCCCGCTGCACATCCATGGTGACAGCGCTATAGCAAACAGCATGAAAGATATCCCTGGCTGCTTCAGCAAATGCCCGCCCAAGGCACAGAAATCTTGCCTTTCAGAGAAGCTGCTGCACGTGGTTATTTATTGCTGTATTTTACAAATATTTATACAAGATTTAGAAAATTCAATAAGGTGCAAAATTGCCTCTTTTAAGGTCTGCTGAAGGCAGTGAGTGACAGTTTTCCTTAATAGAAAACATAAATCAGCTCTGAGCACTGCATAATGTAGGAGGATCAGCATGAGCACTTTGAATACATTTTCTACATCAATGGGAAGATATGCTCATGGAACATCGCCTGTTCAGAGGTCTCATGTTCTCTATACATATTCTGATCCTTTCAATAAAACTTGCAATACATCAGTATGGCCACAATCTTGCTACAGAATGTTATCAAGTCAACCTTGAAAAGGGAAGTCAGAACATGCTAGCGTTGCTTAAGCCAGGAAAGGCAGCTTTGACTGAATTGGTTCAGTACTATGAAAGACACTAAAAAAAGCCAGTTCTTAATACTCATGAACACCAGAAAAAAGTCTGGGGGTGGCTCTGACTACACTGAATTTTCACATTGCAGCATCTCTCCAGCAAGGATTATGTCAGGGGGAGGGGAGGAACAGACAAAAAAAAAAAAAAAAAAGGAAAAAAAGACCCTCTACAAAAGTGCTGGCTAGGTTGTTTGGAAACTAAGTAAGAGGAAGACCCAATAAATAGTACATTTAGAATAAAAAGGAAATAGCATAAAGTTATTTATTTCATCACAAAGAAAGCTACCCAAATATTTCCAGGCAGTCACTGTCACTAGGAAGAGGAAGCCACTTTCCTCCCTTTTGTTTTGTTTGTTTTTTTTTTTTTTAAAAAACCTCAACAAACTACAATGCTGTTTGGTACACAAGGGTAATTTTTCAGAACAGCCACTATGGTGAAAGTGGATGAAAAGTATTTTGTGTTTTGCAGCAGTCTTGCATGTGGTATAGTTGACTTCAGCATGACTAACGTAAGCAGGCAGAGAATGTGCCTTTATTTTAAGAAGATCTAAATAATGGAAGCTTAAACAAGAACAGGCAATCACATCTCTGCTGCTAGGCATAAGCTAACCGCTACAAATCACAGGCAGAATCCTGTGGGAGGTTTTTGCCTTCGTCTGAAGCATAACTGTAAAGGCTACTGCCAAAGGCACAGTATGAGGAGTGGTCTTAGTTGGGTATGATGACTTCTACTGTTGATACTGTAACTACAGAAAAACAAAACATACCTTTCCTTGACTTGCAAAAGGATAGATTCGTTCAGACATGCAGAAAATTCTGATCAGAAAGAAACATATGCTCCTTTCTGAAGCGTTATGCAAGACCTTCAGACAAAACAGAAGCAATTATGTGAGGTTTCAGCACATTGCCAAAGCAAACCACACCGAACAGAAAGCAAACAATGACCTGCCGGTGCACACATACAGCACAAATGAGATAGCTAGAAAAATCAGAACTAAACCAACCCCTCATCTTCATAAAGGTACTTGACAGTTCCCCAGAGGATAACAAACAGCATTGGCACACCTGGGAAGAGAGGAGACAAGGTTGACACTGACATTAAGAGACAGGGAAAAGCAGAGAGGACAAACCCCCCACATAATGATGAGCCACATAATTAATTGGTGGCAGGGTTGCATCTCCTACCCAGTGCAGATGGCTGTCAATGGTGGGAGGAGGAATCTAACCTGCAAGTAACTAATACATACAAGTCATTTTGCCTGGGCCCCCACCTAGCTCCTAACAGGCATGAAAAACTAACCAACAACAGACCATCACCCCCATACTCGGTATATACCAGCTTTTCCGTGGAAATTTTCACAGAGGGCCCAAGGAAACAAAATTTCTGGAAGCTCTGCTAGCCTTTATATTTGTGCTAGAGAGAAGTGCAGTGCGCTCGGACCTGAACCTTTGCATCCACATTATTCCCTGTGGGTCAGCTACACTATTCAGGCAGCACCAAGCTCAGGCTGTCTATTGGTGTCAGGGCTGGAGCACACTCAGCCCCACATACCCCAATGGCAAAGGGGAGTGTGGGCACATGACACGTAGCAAGTGTGCTCAGGCCTCCCCTGCAGAGAAGTCCCAAGATTGGACTGCGGTACTGGCATGGACTTGAGTGGCTGCAGCAAAGACAGCAGATGCACCTGGTCTTGAGAAGAGGCTTGGTCCTATGCTTACCTGACAGCACATGTGCTGGTCAGTTTATCTGGGGTGTAAAGGGTAGAGAGAAAAGCCAAATAAGCTGACAGTCATTACTTGCTTTACAATGTCAAAGGCTCTCAAATTAATTTCTTTCATTTTTGAAATGCCTAGGTCTTGAAAAATAATTTTAAAGTTCATCTACCAATCAATACTCAGCCAAAAAAGCTCACAAGGAAAGCACGTTGAGACTCAACAAGCAGGATGAGGAATTTCTGCCTAAGGATGGATCAAGATGGTCTAATTCCTCTCTGTACCTTCTTTGACACTGTTTGATGCTGTTTGTACATTGTATAGGAAAGGCAACATTTAATGTCCTTTGTTATTGCATTCTTAAGACTCAATATGGTAAGAGACCATAAGAACATCAGTGTACAGCAAGAGCACATACACAGTTCCTGACAGCAGAAGCCACAGGGAAATTGGTGATCTCTTGCAGTCTGAAAAATCTACAAGCAGTATCTGTGGTGGGTATTACCAGTAAAAACCTTCTCTCTTGTTGGACTGTATTCTTTCTCTACTATCAGATTAGCTAAATATTACAGATACGAAAGACCAATTAGTCTCCTTAATCAGTTTAAAAAAAAAAGAGAGAGAATAAAGAGCAGCATGAAAAGAATACCAATAATTAGAATAATAGCAAAGATAATGAATTGAGTAAAGATTATTGGGACAAGTCATTGAACGTGTTCCATGGATGTACGTGATACTGAGAGTACACAATAATTTGGGAGCAAAGTTTCTGAGAACTCCATGCTGCTTTGATAGTGGCATAAGAGATTAAGAACAGGCTCATTACAAATAACTTCCAAACACAAATGAGTCTTCGATTCATAGGAACTAATTATAGTTTGAATTATTTCTTTCTTGACTTTGCTGAGAATTAAGACATCTTAATATGAAATTTACAGGATAAGACACGAACACTGAGAGCACAAAGGCTGTATGTCAGTGGAGGGAACTGATATATCGAGTGATAACGATAATTATTTGTGGATATCTCCATCTTCTGGATACATCAGAAATCTCTCCATATTTAATCACATTACTTGACATTTAAATTGAGAATGTTATTAATATTATATTGCAAAAAAGCCTAGCTAGAGAGAGGCTGGTATTATGGAACTGCATCAGCATCCTTCTATGCAAATATTCTACAAATTAATAGGCAGCATGTACAAGGTGACTTGTTCAACATCCTCTGCCCATTCCCACTTGTGATGCAGGCTCCTGGTGCCTTGGTGTTGCAACACCATCAGTCACATTATTTTCCATGCTAGCAACACACATTTTAATCTGAGACACCGAGATTTAACAGTGCAATACATACATGTAAGCTTTGAACTTCACTGCAAATTCTACATGGATACCATCTGACATCTACCAAATCCACAGTCTTGTCCTAAGAAGTGGGTGGCTCTGAAAACTGGCTGGACACACTCTCAGCAGATGGGAATGCATTCAGTTTTCCAAAGCCCTAGTCATGATCTAAAGAGGAGACTGCCCCAAAAACATTCCCTAATCCACCTCAAGTCTGTAGAAGTCATTCACAACAGCAAAAGAGCAAGTCTGCAGCATGCCTGCAATAACTGCAGTTTGCAAAGATCACTGAGGCTTTCTACAGATTAATTTACAATTCTGATACCTAATTAATGTGCATTAATTGGCACAAATGCAAATATTATTCTGGTTACTTCACTCAGTCAAGAGAAATTTGGCTGGCTTGATCAGGGAGTTGAAGCAAACTGTATACAGCTCCTTGAATAAAGTCTACAGATGACTATCATTCATTAACAGAACCAGCGTTGTATTCCAGTTCTGGGCTCCCAACATGCAGCTCTTTTGGTGCGCTTGAGTTTCAGTCCTACACCTCTTTCTCTTGCTGCTGCTATCCAAAGAATATCAGATATCTGAGAAAAAACTGCACCAATTTCTAGGATGCACTTATTTAAGATACAGGCTGAACTCTTTCTGGTTTTGCTTTTTGTCATACAGACAGCTCCAAGATTGATCTTTTCCCAAATGAACTGACCACAGAAATGTTTCTGAATTCTGGAAATGGTAACATCTACTTTTGTCTGTACTGCATTACTGCTGAAGACACCAGAAACTGCAACAGCCTGCTCATAATAGGCTCTGCCATGTTAATTCTTGCAGGCTGATAACTGACCAAAAACACTACGTGGTCATTATGAAATCTGTCAAGTGTACTAGAAAATAAGTATGCTGACAGCTCAGCTAATAAAGTTCAACTTCAAATGACAGGGGACAGGGCATCTGAATTATAGGCTGCAATAATACATATTATAGATGATGAGAAAGTAATGGAACTGCAAATCAACATCTTAACACCCCACTGCATAAATAAGCAGCATGACCTACTTATTTTCACTCTAGCTTACATATTCTACACCTGGCCAGGTGTCTGCATAGTAAGAAAAAAGAATTTGAAAACCAGGCGTTATCCAGAATGATAATAGGATGGGGTAGGTAAGAGAAGAAAGCTATGAGAAATTCTGCACAGGAACCACTGTTTGCTTGACATTTTCACAATGCTCCACTGTCCCTAAGGAGCAGACAGAAGAGCAATTCGTGTGCTGCTAATGGAAGCTACCATGTCCTGGTAACAGCATGTAGAAATCAGTCTCTCCATTTAATGGGTCTGAGATATTTTGGTAACAGAACAGAAAAGCTCAGGGTTGTTCTGGAGTCCACTAAGTAGCAGTTACCGTGAAAGGTGTCACCAGGTGGTGCTGTTCCATACCGCCTTTCCTTCTTTCCCTTACCTCGATGCGCAAGTTTCCATTCTCACAGACACACAATATTTCTAGCTTTGCATCGTATGTAAAGGCAATTTCAGGGGAGAAGGAGGTATGAGGAGAAAGAGAGGCTCCCCCACTGGCATCCTGCCGAGACTCTTAAATAAGGACATACTCTGAATACAGCATTTTAGGACTGATGAGTTTGTGTATAAGCTCATATTTCAGATGTAACCTGACATCACTGGTTTCCACATGGTGAGAAATTCAAGCTCCGAGACAACCAGGCACACAAACCAGAAGGACACCACTGCTGTCAGAAGAACTCTGATCTTCCCCTTTTTCTCAGAAAACATCCAGGATGGTCTGACTTGATCAACTGCTTGATGTATGAATGCAAGAAGTTATGTGATGAGGAACTGAAGAAAGTGATAAATAAATATGACTAGATGTAGAAAGAGTAAGAGCATTGAAGATGTGAGAGGAAAAGATGATTTTTTTTTTTTTCCTAAAAAAGGAAAAGTGTGAAAGTGTTGAATCCAGAAGACGAAGAGTGAAGAGGATTAAGAGGAACTCCTGACAGATGCGTTTCCTACCAGGATCAGTCTGGACACAAAACTAATTTTCACACCCTTGTCTGAAACACTGTTTTCGTTTGAAAACAGACAAGAAATGGTTAGTACAATGAATGCATCCTATTGCTACACTGAGTTCATACTGGGCTTCAGAAGGAAGGTTTCTTACTGGCTCAATTCCAGTCAGATCTTCCCGGTAATCAGGATGGAGATTTTCAACATCCTAGCTAGGCTTCCTGCCTTTAATAGCTTCACTCCCTCAAAGTATTCTTCCTTAGAACAAGTTTGGATTGCCAAGGGTTGGAAGGAGGGGAATCACTTCTTTTTTATGGCAGTTTCCCTGCTGCAAGTGCAGCTGGGTGTAAAATTACTACAGTAGCTCAGAGAACATTTAGCTTTTTACTAACATTTTCTTCTTAGCCTTTAGTGCTGAAAATTGTCTCCTCCTGTCATTCTTCACGTCTGGATGTCATACACAGTCACTGTGGGATGTTGCTGTTGTTTCCCCATTCCTCCCTCCCTCCTCCCTGCTTCTGAATGTGAACAGGTCCTTCTTCCACTAAAAAGCAGCGTTGCCATATAAACGGCTCTTCTCCAGAGACTTTGTACAGCACTGACACAGCTGCTTGAAGTCAATGTCAAGTTCAGCAACTCTTCACTTGGGCTCAGACACGATGAGTGACTTGGTGTCCCAACACCAGCAACAGCTTTTTTTTCTGCAAGTGATAATGACTATTAAGTCAACATCCTGTTTAGCTGCTGTTGTGCTGACCTCCAGACTGAAGGGAATAACTCACCTACCTGCTCTGCCATTAGCCTATTAAGAATTTTGTTTCCTGATGCTATTAATATTTCTGCTTTTTTCCCCTCATCAGCTTTGAAAATAGCATAAACCATTGTTTTTGCAGTAAGATATGCGGAACTCAGGGTTGACACAAATGTATGACAGTCTTGTCTTTACAAAGAAAAAGATGACATAAGCAAGACATTTTCCACATTAAATGAAATAGGAAAAATTTAACACTTCCATCTCAAAGCCTAGTATGGTGTGAAATCTCAGCAAGGAAGTAGCCATTACAGGAATACAGTTACCTCACAAGTAATCAGGAAGGTTTATAGAATCCTATCAATAAAAACATGATGTTGATATAAATGACTCCCAATTTGTAAAACTACATTAGTTTTCTTAGGTCTATCAAGATTTTATAACTTTTGTAGCTTTTCCAAAGTACAATAACACAAGATAAACAGATTTTTTCCCCTTATAAAACGCTTCAACAGCAAAGAATAATTACTCATTTGAACTGATACTAAATGGAGTACCATCTAATAAGATTTAAGAACTGACCTGAAATTATCATATAGCAAAAACATATTTGAGAAATATTTATTAATTTTTCTTTACACTCATCATCTGCTAACTGTTCCTAGGAAGACACAGACTAGGTATGGTATCTTTTACATGTTTCTATTTGAAAAGCAGGTTTACCTTTTTCATGGTTTGAATTGAGATGAAATGATCATGTTAGACATAAAATGGGAGAAGTACTTTTTTTTATTTACACAATTACGTGGAATTTTTCTCCTGCTATAACAAAATATAGCACTATTTAATATAGCAGTTTAAAAGCTTGTAGAGAAACAGATATTGGGACATTTCTACCTATTTGAAAGCTGGGCCTTACATTACAGTTTTGCCTGCGATTACCTGAGGAAATAATTTGCTCTAGTTTCTTGTTTGTTCTGAGACCTGTTGTTCCTCGAAAGAAGTACAACAGGGCAAACATCATGACCAAGAGTACATGTAAACACTCAGGTGGACAAAAAGCTCAAGAATACACAATTTTATTCACATGTACATTTGAGAGAAGTACAAGCACAAACATATGTGATCACATGGAGGATTACAGAAGCTATTCAGACAGCAAAAGCAATACCATATGGTCTGTGAGTGATCACAAAGTTCAGTTATAATTAGAAGAAATAACAACATGAAATGAATAACACCCACTAAATTTGTGAACAATGCATATACGACATTTTAAAACATAAATATTCATCAAATGATGAGTAATGCACAAGTTAAAAAATTATCCTGTGAGAGGACCATTCATTAACAGAACAAAGGGTCAGGGTATCAAATCAGCTCTGACAATCAAATAGATATTTATTTTTTGGTCCAGCTTTATTTTTACAGTTGATAAACTATTTGAAAGAGCAGAACTCTCTCAGCTCAAACAGGAACCTACTGTCTCTCTGAAGCCTCAGCATTACGCTGAGACTATCATGGTGCTCAAAAAAAAAAAAAAAAAAAATCTTCTGAGCATTGCATACAGCAGAAAGGTACCTGGTGAAGGACCTGAGCACCCAAAAAACAGAATCACCAGTGAATAAGCAAGAAATAGTGGAAAAAAAAAAAATCTTAATCTCTTTCCACTTGTTAGAGATGAAACTGTTATCTGGTATAACTAACCTGAGAGCACTGAAATAGCAGATGCTTCTGCATTTGAAGATGGAGAATCATTGGCAAGGTTTGCACATACAGCTGTGGCTGGAATAGCAAGAAACTGTACAGATGAGTATTGAATGGCACAGGCAGAGCTTTTCTAGGAAGCTTGGATGAAACCCATATATCCAGTGCCAAGTTCTGGCACTGCCACTCTTTTCCACAAATTCATCCAGAAATTCACCATATGATAGCAAAACTTCTATTCTAAAGGAAGAACAAAACCAAAATAACTTCTGTTTCTGTCCTTTGCTTTTGCAAGGGACAAACTGTAACTAGAAGTGATTCACATCAAAACCATCCTATTCCTTACTTATAAAACAACATAATACTCTCAGGATTTAGCTAGATATAATTTTGCCCTAATTTCTTTTCCATTTCCTCTCATGACCTCAGTCAGTGCTTCAGGATAGCTCCTCCATACTTTTTTTTTTTTTTTAAATTAATTGAGGGTATGACTATTCATAAAATACAATTAAAATACACATAGTTCAAAAGTTATACAAGATGCTGTTGGTTTTGCTGCATGTCCTATATAAAACAATAATGGAAGATATAGAACTTTTTAACTAAAACTCTCCAGCAGGAAACTGCTATTACTTGCATTTATTTATTCCCATCAATATGCCGGAAAGCCTTTGCTCTTCATATATATCACTGTTCAGTAGAATTGGGTAATTCACAGTAAGCCATTTATATGCATTTTACCAGTGAACTAATTTGCTAGAATATTCACAGTTGGCAAATCCATAGAGAGAGAAGGACAGTCAAAGCAATTTAAATGTTCAAACTAGTATTTGTGAAAGCACTTGCAGTATTTACTGGGATTTACTTTCAGCTTTCCAAAAGTCACCTGATTTCCTCCAAAAGGGAAGGGGGGGCGGGGGGGGGGAGTGGAAAGGAGAGAACACAATAAAAGCATACAGGAGGTCATTCCAGTAGTAGGAGTAATCCTCAACGGTAATATATTTTCAGGCTAACTGGACAGTGGAAGAATCAAAGCTTTAGCATTTCTACAGAAGGTGACTGGCTCAACCAACTGATTTCAAGGCATCACAGTCCTTAATCTCAAGCACACACATGCCTGTTGGCACATGCACCCTGACCACTCTTTTGCCTGACAATCATTACTTGACCTCCTCTGCCTACATAACCAGCCTGACAACTCCCTGCTAGCAGCCCCTTGTTCATCAGCCTCTTTGCATCTCCCTAGCTCATGCCGCCACCATTTCTCTACCGTTATCCTTGACCAGATATAAGGTATCGTCACTATTTTGCACCACAGGTAGTTAACACATCTTTGAATGCAATGGGAAACTATCAGGAGATGAAGCAGGGCAGTCCAGGGAAGTCCACACCCACCTGGAATCACCCACCCACCTTTTGTATTGGGAAGCTGATGTCTTGCAGAAAAAGTATCATGTGCCTGCCACTGGCTTGGGGAGTTTCTGCGGTGCGGCACAGCTCCTGCATTATGAACCCACAGCCTCTACACTGCAAGCATCCAGGAGCTGTGCTGGCCCAGCACCCTCCAGCTCAAACAAGGCAAGGGATCAGGAACAAAAAGGGAATGGAGAGTGCAGGACTTGAACTGGGCAGCACTACAACAGACACGCAATATTTTTTCCTATTATACCATCTGCCGGTGCAGGCAGCCACAGGCGGACATACGGAAAGATCAACTTACCCCAGCCAATGCAGAGATAAAGCCGAAAAATTCTCTGCTCAGAAAAGACTGAAAGTACCAGCAGCGTGTAGAGGTACATGCCTTCCACCAGCAACCAGTAGTAGTTTGCAGCCACACAATACTGCATCATCACAAAGACCAAGCGGCAGCTGAGTGATTCCTGTGACGGAAGAAAGCACAGCCCAAATGAATGCAACAGGGGCTGAGAAAAAAAAAGGATACTAACCCAAAAGACTGGTTCTCTCTCCTACTATTACTTGCTCCTCAAAACAATGCTTGCTAAATTAATCACATTTGTGTACTGAAAGGACAGAAGCCAGTAACAGGTGCTATACACAGTAGACATGCTTTCAACAACATTCCTCCTTTAAAAAAAATTTAAAATTACATGTTCTGCGTTTTCCATCAATAAGCAATGGATTATAATTTGAAAAGCACAACACAAAGATAAAGAGCAAGTGAAAAGGTACTGTATCAACTGCAGTCAGTGAATCTTTTCACTTCCCCAGATATTCTATTCTGCAGCTGAGAATTTCTCTATTAAAGAGCAAAGAGTGGATGCCATAATGTTGACTATTTTCCAAAGCAAAAGATTTTTTGCTAGAACAGCAATAATGCCCAGTGTATCACATTTAGGTGCAAAATCTCTCTCAGCTGTCAAATTACAGAGAAATGGTCAGCAGGGCTTTAGATAAGTATGAAACCTGATTACCTAATTAATATATCTATCAGATTTGATGAAAACACTATTGGATGAACCATGTGTGAAAGCATAAAGCCTAGATTTTTCTGGAAGGAGGGAATGAGTGAAAATCCAATGCTAACATTTCCAAACCATTTAAGATATGTATTAGAATGATATTTTCTGCCAATTGATACATTGCAGGTGACAAGAAATCAACCATCATATGAGATTCACTATGTGGTATTAACGCTTAAGCCTTAGGCAGAGTGTCAGAAAAGGATGGGTACTAAGTATGCATCAGAAGACATACCCTTTACAACTCCAACCCTGTGTTGCAGCAGCAGCGTTGTACCCATGTTCCAGAATCGTAAGAGCTATACAAATAATGAAAATCCCTTTCTCTGAAGATTCAAGCACATTTTGTATTCCAAATCTGAAGGGGGGAAGGCGTGCTTTCATCATATTCACAAGAGTTGCATATCCTTTCCCTTTGATTAGAAGTATTTAATTAGCCTGCTCCTCCAAAGCTTTTCTAAATGCTTTCAAATTTGCATTTTAATCAGATGCTTCCCTTTTTTCTGTCATTAACAGATTATAAAGATCTCCAAGAATGACCACCTAATTTGGTCATTATACAAGATGGACAATCTTATCACAAAATGTGCTGGCTTAGGGAAATGAATGTCCTCTTGTCACTCACTGCTAGAAGAAATGAACCTGCAGCATGGGAAGAAGATACGTGCATTCATATATATATCAAAAATCCACCTCTTCATGTTTCCTCTGTCTAGTAGGGGCAAACTTCCCACAGGAAGAGAAACATGCCACGGCATCAACTACTTGCCTGTACCAAGGCCAGGGTGGCACAACTACAGCTGCATACATTGTGTTACAAGTTTCAGAGAAACTCCGTGGACTGAAGAACAGCATTTTGTACAACCCTCGTTGTAAAAAATGAAATTATCTTCTGTCACGCAGACACACCACAGTGATGACTCCAATATCCTGAGAACCACCACAGTGTCTGCCCCTACCTGGAAGGAGATAAGTCCTTCCCACTGGTGCTCTTGGGTGGCTGTGCTGTACATCCACTTCACCACCGAGTCTTTAATGAAGACAGATATAGCCCGGAGGATAAAAGAGGTGAAGAGGTTGAGGTGAATATAATTCCTCGTGCAGTGCAGATGTCTGTAAAAGGGAAGAACCAGTCATGATCCACTACCTATGTAAAAGCTGCAACATCACACATAGGACTGGGGGAGGTAACAATGAGCCCTGCTGGAAATCAGGAGGTACCAGAGGAAATCCCATAACTTGAGAATGGCTGTAGGGATTTCAAACTGTCTTTGGGAAGAAATCACTACCAAGGAAAAGACATTCAAAACTTCATCCCTAAGTGTTTGGGGGAAGGAAGGAGATCAGTGCGTAAGGAAAAAAAAAATTAAAAGTTTAAACAGTGTAAAAATAAAGTCATTTTCAGAAGACATATCTGAAAGGACTAAAAAAGTCAAGTTTCACATAATACTGAATCTAATCTCTTTGAATTGACCCCAATGTCACTGCACAGGTTTACCTTGGCAAGGCTCAGGAACTGGTGTGCAGTACAGCTTCTGGCTGTGCTCAAACCCACAATGAAAAAGCATCCACCTGTAAATTACCGCTTTGACAACAAGGGAAAAATCTGTATTCAGATTGCCTCCTAAGGGAATTGTAAATACTTTCTGTAGAACTAATAGGAACAGAATTTTCACCCGTGCATTCAGAATTGAAAACAAAAAAAACCAAAGAAAAAACTCTGGAATTTCAGCAGCCAGCTGCAAAGACAGTAAAATTGCTACTTGTCAAAAAAGAACACGTTAAGGGATAGCAAAAGAAACTGCAGTCATGCAAATGGCATCCAACTGCAGAGTGCTGCCAATGTTTTACCAGCCTTATCCACAAACATTTTTCTTCCAGCACTGCAACGGTGCACGCTTTGCTTCAAAGGAAGCTACACTGGGTATAATTCTTTTTTGATGCTAAAAAATACAGGTAACATATGATAAACAGCAATTGTTCCAGAAAGAGTTTCAGTGAACTTATGCTTTAAACGTCTATTTTTACTGCTCTATAAATTTGGGTAGAAAGATAGACTTGGTCTGAAAGTTATCGGTTTTGCACTGAAGAGGAAGGAGAACTTTTTTTTCATAGGTCAAATAGAATTTTTTGCATCATTTTAAGTTACAGTTTCTTTCAAAACCTACCTATGATTAATATTTATTTTCCTTTAACACAAATTTTATTTGTTGCTATCCTTCAGAACTGCTACACATTTAAATCTGATTGAAAAAATTATGTAAATTAGCCAACTGAAGAAAATAGGTTGCAAGTAGTTAGTGAGTATTTCTGCTACAGGCAATGAAAGTTATTCAAATTGTTTCAGACATGAAGTTATGGGCCTAATTCAGCTTCCATCACTGAAATTACAGACTCTTCTTCCATTTCTTTCAGAGGATGCAAAATTGGACACTAGAGATATATTGTTTCCTATGTTGTATCATTATTAAAATCAAATATAAAGGTTATTCTGTAGTCTAAGAACTTACAAAGGCCTTCCTATTACAAAAGTGAAGAATGTCAGCATTTTGGTGCCACTGAATTAGATTTTGATCCCCATTTGTTGAAGTTGCACAGCTACTGGAGAGAGGCCACAAGCAGAGGTTCCAGTCAAAAATCCAGCAGCTGCAATCCACGTAGGGGTAGGTCTCATGTATTGCATGAGATCCAGGACCAAGTTGTCTCCAGGTAGACAATTTGGACAGGAAAGCACAAAATGGATTGATGGCATAGTTTTAACAAGGCTCTCGGCCCCTTTAACATCTCTGAAATCTCATTTTCAAAATCAGAAGCACACACTTGCGTACACTTCTCCAGTTCCTGCTTCACAGTTAAAAGAAAAAAAATACTAAAGCATCTCTCCACAAAAGTCAGGGCATCAAAATTCCCTCTCTCCTACCAGTCCTCAGTAACAAACTTGCTCTTTGTTCCCTGCCAAAAAACACACACATCCTTCCTTCCTTCCTTCCGAAAGTGTATGGTTGCGCTCTGTGACCTTTACATTTGGGCTGCTAAGATTACTCAAAAAGTCTCACTGATGGGTGAAACAATGAGAAAGCACTTATCCTGGGAGATATTTGGAGACTTCAAGACCATCTGGCGTTTTGTCAGATGAGTCCCAAAGTTGCACAGGTACAACACATACAAATCATAATTATCATGAGCCATTCACAGAAAGTGAGCGTGTCTCTGTATTTCTGTAGTCATTTTAAATCTTCTTTGAGATTGCTAGCCTATGCTTCTCCACTGGAAGGAGGAGGGATAATACAGTGCTAAAAGGTGTGGTACAATATTAGGCAGCTTGCATCATTTCAGTTTTGGAAATTAGAAGCTAAAAGGCATGACTGATCTTTTTAAATACATAAGGGGTATAAACACTTAGGAGGGAGGAAAGGAGCAGGACTGCCTTGCTAACAGAGAGTGCTGGCACCAGAGCAAATGATCATTAACTGGCAATGATAATTCTTTAGTCAGGGAGGAAAGTTTCTTAAGGATCAGAGCACTGAAGGTTCCTGACCTGATTTCAAATAAGAATACCAGGAGATGGAAAACTATACTTTTTTAGGAGGCAGACTCATCAGCATGTAAGAGGGATGATGGGACCTGGCTGTATACAGCAGCAGTGAGCAAGACTTCATGGCAGAGGGACTTCCTTCCCACAACAGAGCAGGATCACATCTTCGTTTTTTTCTAAATATCAGTTTCCTCTGCTCGGCACCCCCAAACTGCAGGAACGTCTGGCTGGAATCAAGACACCTCTTGCACTTACAGAGGAAAATAAAGAGATCTCTCTGTTGGAGTCCAAAGTTGGGGTTTTTTTTCCCTTTTCTTTTTTAACCAAACCTACACAGTGTATTATTGGTGTGTGCAACCAATAGTCTCTTAATTCTGATGCACCTCATTCAATTTGTCGGTGTATACCTGGATGAACCCAATACGCCAATCTGACCAGGTGACAGCAATTTATTTCACAGAAACTTTTCAAGTTTCAAAATTAGGTTCTCTTCCATATTGCAAAAGAAATTAGAATTTCTGAAAGTTCTCCAAAAAAAGAAGTTGTGTCAAAAATCCATTTCTGCATTTAAATACACCTGCATGTGAGGGCTGGGAAATAGGCCAGACTGAGTTTTATGCTCTGTGTAATTCCAAGAAAGGCAAGATGAAAACTTCTGTCCTAAATGTCCTCTCACACCCCAGACTAGTGCCTCATATGCAAGGTGACACCATGAGGGAATGCTGGAATCTCTCTCTTTTTCCATCTCTTCCAGTGGCAATTTCATTGAAATAAAAAATATCACAACAAAATATTTCAACTGATAAAAAGCATCTGTTCCACACATTCATACAGGTAACACTGCAAAAATTTAGGAATTTTACTTGCATTTTGAGAAGAAATGATTGTAGGAAGGAACACAGAAGTGACATAAGATAGAGAAATAATGAGGTGATGGAATAAGGGGAAAAAAAAAAATCAAATGTTTCTGTCAAAGTCTGATACTATCATATAGAAAAACATAACACCTTTTCTCCAATCTCTTCAGAGCTTCGCCAGTTACCTGAATCCAAGAAGAATGGCAGTTGCTATTACAAGGGCAGAGAAGGAAAGAGCATATCCAATGGTGTATATGATGGACAAATTCATGAGCTGTTCTTCTGGTGCGTCCTGAGAGCATATAAAGGAGAAAAGAAAAAAAAAAAAAGGGAGGGGGGAAAAGACAGAGCTCATGGGCTTCAGTTCTTTTCACCCAGCTGCTTTCTAACTTTTCTTAATGATAACCAGAAGTCATTCTCCCACTTTCAAGTTTAAATGCACAAATCAAATCAGTCTTCCACCTTCTGTATGCTCTAAAGAAATAAAAAATTAATCTTAATTCCTCAGCTGCTCCAAGGTGTTCACTCAAACAGGGTTTTGCAGCCAGGTTAGCAAATAGATACTGTGACATTATTTCATAATAAAGTTGGAGAGGCATGAATTACCATACAAGCAAGCCTTAAACAGATGGCAGGAAGCACAGACACAACTCAACTCTGCAGTAAAAATGGCAAAGCTGATGTTTTCAGACTTGAACACTTAAAGCAAGTCTCCTTACTGCTGTAATGAGGGGAGTCCTTTGGCTACATCTACACTTTGAAATTGAAACAAGCCAGGTCCCATTCATTGACTCTGAGGCAAAGCATGCCTTGCATTCATACAACTAAACTCTTTTCTGCCCCCAAATAGTCTCTCTTATGCCTCAACTATGCAACCTCCTGATAATGACCCGTAGCCCAACACCATCTCATGACCTAGGTGTTACAGCACTGCCTGGAAGGGAGTGACCAGATGCAGGCCAGAGCAGTGGGGATGCTCGCACTCCCTTGATAGTCCTCGGCTGTGGCTCTCTTCAGATTCACTGTTGAAGACATGACCATTAAGACCTTTGCTTGAAAGTGCTGGCCAAAATTTTTACAGTGAAGTATTGCCTTTGAAAAGCTACAGGCAGGTCTGAACTATAACACAGGCTTATTGCTCAGCCTCTGAAGCACATTCGTATTCTCTGTTCTGGTTCATTTCTAAGCACGTATCTTTGCCTAAATAGACTCAGACACTTCCCTTCTTCAAGCTGCTAATTCTGCAACTGACTCCCAAGACCTGTGCTGTACAAAGGAATACATTCATGGTACTTCAGAAATAAATACAGCTATTCAGATGTACTTTGCACAGCCAGGAGGATTTAAGGTGAACATACAGGCTGCTCCTCAGGGATTTGCTAATGTGTTAATGTTTTAAAGGGAATTATATGAGAGCTGCCTCACGAAGAGAATAGAAAAATCTCTTCAATATCAAAGCTCAGGCAAACTATTGAGACCTGACAATTTAAAACATCTACACAGATCAAAACCACATCACACACTTAAAGTAAACAATGTGTGTGTGTATGTATATATATATAAGGATTCACTCACAAACCCTTTGGATTTTGTTTTAGCAACAGTTGTAACGTAATAAACAGCAAACATATCAAAACAACCTCTTGTTCTCATGTACCAGATGCGTAAAACAAAGTAGGTTATTAGGGAGCTCTATACACATTAGCTGGAAAAGCAAACATGGCTGTTCACATTTCAGGGAGTGACACCATGTATGCAGGGTTTCAGAATCCAGATCAGTTCATGGAAACTTGGAGGCAGGTGCCATATGAACAAGTGTAACCATTAGGTATCTCTCTCCTTGGCATGTCCCAACACAGCTCTGGAAGAAACCGTAACGGCAAACAAGGAAAAGAAACAACCAGGCTTACACTTTGCGTTAAGACAATATGCTCTGCTGGGATACCCCAGAACATGGAAAGGACAAGGAGTAAGGCTGCAAATTGAAGCAAAAGGTTAAATTTAACATATTTGGAGAATTAGAAACTATCTCTTTTCCCATCTCCTTCTAGTCTGCAGCCATTTCTTCCTTCTGAAGAACGAGGCGCTGAGCAATGGGAACTCCAGAGGACACAGATCCCGCAGCACTTGGGAATTTCATATACTTGAACTGTTTTGGCTAGGTATATACTAGTTCCCAGTACCCTGGGACAGAGAGAGCACACTCAGTTTATGTGAGGAAAAGCATCACCCTTGGAGGCTCACAGCAGTAATGGTATCACGTGGCACGGGAACGCACACGGTGTGCTAGCTGACGCCAATGGCTGACAAAAATCCCCTGGAAATCCCTACGTTCTCCTTCATTTGGTGCCAGGTGTCTCAGCTCCCTGCAGAGTATAAAGCACTAGGGCAAGAAAATAACACTGACAAGCCTAATTCCATTGCCCACAGCAAATTAATGTAAAAAGACAAAAAAACCCAAAACAAATGAAAAGCAGGGACTGCCCCCTGCCCAAAGGTGAAAAGCAAATACCCTTCAGTTCACTTCATCTTAATAGCTGCTAGCAAGACAGAGAGAACAAATAGTCACTTTATTATAATGATGTGCCAATAGAAGAAAAGGCAAAGGAATAACATTAGGTCAGTCCTCCAGTTCAGGTGGGCTGCAGTTGAATTCCCTGTACTGCACCACAGCTGGGACTGCCTGGTTCACTTCTCTTGGCTCTCTCACACGCATTTAAACCTCCTCTCGTCTACCCTCCACGTTCCCTTTGCTGAAGGGGAGAGGCCTGACGTGCCTTACCATTAGGCTCACTGAAGTGAGGCACCAGTCGGTAAAGATTACTTTGACAGAACAAAAACACGTGGGCATCAATGACTATATTCTTCTTCTCTTCTGTTTTGTCCTAAATGAGAACAGCAGCAAGAGACAGAAACTCTTACCTGGTCAGAGGCCTCACACTCAGACAGGTTCCTCCAGGGCAGGGTTGAATTCTCTTTCAGCAGCCATGTCCCCTCTAGGGTGCAAAACCGGTACACCTGCCCATGCAGCACTGCCAGAAGCAAAATGAGCCACAGGGTTAATGGGAGGAGAGCCTGCTTGTGGCCAAGGCTTGGTGCAACCTTTCTTTCTCACTGATCACTCTCCTGGCTGGAGGGGGAAGCCGCAGCAATGCTGGAGGAGTGCTTCACCCGTTCTCTGCCTGCATCAGGGCCAGGGAGCGGCTTGGGAGGACACGGGAGCAAAGGGATCAGATGGCGCATACTCCAGGACGACTGCTAACCATTCAGCAGCAACAACAGTCTGAAATAGTTGCTGCCATCTTTGTATGGATTTTACAATATGCATAAATTCCAGCTCACTGAAATATTAGATTTTAAGACCCACAAATTTTGGAAATGTTAAGTCTCAGCTACAAAATTCACATGGAAAAGAAGGCGCACAAAGAGGAAATGTGCTTTCTTTTCTGAGATCATGCGGACCCAGAGACAGAGAAACCTTAGAACGGGTATTCTAACACAAGATCCCCAAAATTTAAATGCTTATACAAACATCTGTGCTACAAACTGAATCTGTAAATCTTCGCCTAAACTACCCATGTACTCTTTTTATTCCTTCTGTCTACATGTTTGAATAACAAAACCAGCAATAAATAAAACACCTTTCCAAAGCAGTTAGCAGCTTAATCTTGTAAAAGCAGCTACATCAGACTGAAGCACCAAAATAAAAGTACAAAGGGGAAGGAGCCCTCAATCCTAGTCTATCAAAAGAAACCCTCTCTCTGGTGTCTGGAGTATTGGGGAAGTGTAACAACTCTTACAGCTGTACAGAAGCAAACTGGAGGTGCCCCAGTATCAGAGCATAGCTAGAGTAATGATGTCGGCTGCTTGGCAAACGAAGTTTCTTACTAATTGCATTTCTGACCCAGTAAACTGACCTAGTTTATGTTATGAAGCTAGCCCTCAAAAAGCTGTGCTAGGTCAATCCCTCAAGCAGAGTTAGCCTCTACTGAGGCAATGTTCGGAAACAGACATTTATAACATTTTGAGGTATGAGAAGCCAAGTTAGGAGGATTCAGTTGTACATGGGTATCAAAATACCTCTCAATTACAGCTTTTGCTCAAACACAGCCTTGCCTGCTGCAACCTCATCCTGTTGGAAGCTCCCTCGTTACTGCAAACTAGAACTCAGCGTTTCTCTTCAATGGGAAAATACTAAAACTTATTTGAAATTATAACAACCCAGTAGGCTATTTGCATATTAGTTGACAACTGGTAATTTATTTGATAATTGCCAGTGGTAGATTAGTAGTAGGTACTCTAAGTGAAGAATGATGTTTTAAAAAATAATATAGACATTCATATTCTAATAAGCCAGTTCTAATGAGTATGCTAAATGGTAACTGATAATGGTTTTGGTAGGCATAGTCTATTTGCTTTTGCAATTGGTGTACTGAATATACCAATAAAAGATAACATAAAGATGATATAAAAATTAAGTTATGCGTGGTGGAGGTGTTTCCTTACTATTAAGGAAATCTGTTTGCACAAAAACAGGAGAGATTAGGTCAGCACATGCAACATATACATTAACATTCATTAACTGCTATGAACATTTTGTCACCTGCTCTCGTTATCTACTGCCAGTGCCAACCCCTTCAGTCAGTAAGGATGTTGCTACAATGTTGAGGATCTCACACCTGATGGGGGGGCAGCAAGTAGGAAAGCATCATTTTTTTTCCCCTCAAGATTAATGGAGAGCAAATTGAAGTAAGCCATTCAAAACATCTATGCAAAGGCAGCTCTAGGAATCAGGAATCTGTAAATATTATATACAAGAAGCCAATGAAGGTGAAATCCAGGGGGTTGAAGTCCAGAGGGTCACAGGACTCAGAAATTCACTCTGACTGCCATTGCATGAGCTGTAACCAAGAAGTATTACAAGACAAAATTATTATGAGAAACAATCTCCAACAAAAAGAAATTCCAGTATATTCCTGAAAAAAAGAAAAACTTGCTGAAGGGGAATTGATTTTTTTTTTTTAAAAAAACCCCATTATTTCACATTCTCTGAAACTCTGTGGATTCCCCCCCCCCCCCCCCCCCCCCATATTTCTTACTGTCAAGGTCTAATTGAGATGAAAGCTTAGCCTCAGTGTATTTATTTTATTTCCAAATCATTGTGACACATTTTAATTTTCTTTTTATTGATAATACTTCTTTTGAAATAATAAGGAGGAAAATCTATTGTATGCTGAAGCCTGGCCTATATTGGAGAATGGAAGAGTTTACAGTAAATGAAACATGAAATTCACCATCAGACAAAAAGACAAGGCAATTCATTTAAATAAGAAGAAAAATGAATTTAACCCTATTACACTGGAAAGGAGAGTTCCTGCCACATCTAGGAGTCATAAACACTCAAACTGGACTGACCACTCTTATGGACCTCTGGGTAGCCACAAGCCAGCTGTGCCAGGCTGTCATAGCCTCACTGCTTGCCAAAACCATGGTGGTCAGTGCAGGACCCATAGGCAACTAAAGACCAACTGGGCTGCATCTATTCAGGAAGAGCCTTAAGAGGCAAAAGAATTAATCAAACAAAAAATCCAAATAGATGAGACTGCATGAGAGTGTGAGAGCGTATACATCTGGTCTATGGAATCATTTATTAGCCAAAATGCTTATGAGATAGAAAAAGTTAAAAAAGAAAACTTAGACTTTCAGGCAGCATTGAGATTCTGGTTGATATATGGAGAGATGCTCATGAAAGAGTTGAGACACCACACAAACCACAACATGAAGAGAGCACAGGGGTGATGTACTGCAGGCAGCCAGTTACCCTCAGGAATGTGAAAACAAGTCTCACCGTTGTGGAAATAGATTATTCTCAGTTATGTGTTGACACCACAGAACGCACACAACATCAGCAGAGGTTTACTGTAGGGGCCGTGAAGGGCTTGGTGATGGAGAACAGTCTCAACGCCAGAAACTCTGCTCTGGTGTGTCTCCAAAATAAGTGATAAAAACATGAAGTGGAAACTAGATCTTTTTTTTTCATATACAAGCTAAATTCTCATCTTCACTCAGTGAAAGCAGTTTCAACTAATTTCAAAGGGATTCACTGGCTTTTAGTCAGGGATGTTTTGATTCAAGCACTGCAAGTATCTTACCATTCTTACTGCTGAGAGGAAAGCATGTGGTTTGCATTAAAGCTACCTACAAATGTTCTTAAACCAATTTTTTCACATGGACCTTTTATGCCTCCCTCTCTGCACAGCTGGTCATGGCTTAGGATGACAGAGATCTTCAACCTCCTAAAATGGGTAAAGCGATAGTATGCATACACATTCTCACTCTGCCATGGGCCTCATCCAATGCTCACCAGGAATCCCATTTCCTTCAGCTTTCATGTGAAGCTGTTGCTGAAAAAAAAATCCAGTTATTAATACATAGGGAGGCAAACTAACAATGACATGCTTGGAGGTTGCCTGTGTGCCATGACAGAAGGAAGGCATGCATACGGCTTCCCCCTCAACTGCTGAGCAATTTCAGCTTCTTTCTTGCAGCTGGATTAGTCAGCGGTGATTCACACTGTCCATGTGTCATGTTAAAAGGACTGAGCAATTTGGCAGAAAATAAACCCCCTTGTGTTCCAGCTTGTCCTCAGAGGGGCTGGGGGTGGCTAGGCTTAGATTCTGAGTGATGTCCAATTTTCTGTATTAGAAGTCTGATTGTGCTTTTTATATATATATATTTTTATATATATATATATATATAATCCTAACGATTACAGATGCACTTGTAACTCCATACACTTTCAGTCTAGCCATGTTGCATGAACTATCACGGCCACCCTTAAGGAATTTGGTCGCATTCAACAAGAACTCTTATGGCTAGATTAATGAATAGTGTAGTTTATCAAAGCTACAGATGCACAAGTTCTTTTGGATTGCCAGTGATACCACTACTGCCCACAAAGGTGGTACAAATAGCAAGAATATGAATAATATAGCTTGACTACAAGCACGCTAGATCACAAAACAACTTATAGAGGTTGCTAAATCTGCCGGAGGGGACACCTGGTATAGCCAAGTGTCCGAATCTTACCCAAAGGCGTCCCTATTGGGGGGGAAGAGAGGTTCAGCCTATCGACTGATCCCAGATGTCAGAGCAGGTCTGCGATGGTATCTTCCCTAACATCTCTCCTCTCTTAAGCCTTTTTATACTATTTTTACTTTACAGGTGGAGCTTGAGTGACTCTAGTCATAGATTTCTTTGTTGTAATGGTGGAAAAGTTTCTCGCTTTACTTTTAAAGGTATAGACCAAGAAAAATAGAGAGCGCAAGCTCAGTGAGGAGTGGTCGCACCTTGGGATGGAGGTGTGTTTTTTAGTATTATAATGAGATTATAATGACTGTATTGTCAAAAGGTGACAGACTGTGGGCTCATTCCAGGTACTCCACTACACACCATTACACACACTAATAGGTTATTGTATCTTTGTACAATAGCATTGTCTTTGACCAGGTACATATCCTAAATATCAGGGTGAGTCTCCATCTCATTGTTCCATAGTGCCTTCCAGTTCCCATCTTATCACAGAGCCTGGCCATGGTGTCTCCACTCTGCTCCACCCTCCGTGCAGTTTCTCTTAGAGTCTGCACACCAAACTCCCCTGGCGTTGCCAATACCTAAGGTGGCCTAGGGAAATTCTGTGGGATGGAACTCTTGTATGACCACTACACTCCACCCTGAAAGTTTCTTTGGTGTGGTACCTTTCCTAAAAATGCAAATATAGATCTAATTTTTAAGTCACCTCCAGCAATAATTCCACACCATGCCTGTGACTCAGGCCCTTTTACCTTTAGTGCAGTGCAAATACCAAACACACAATGATCAGCTTCAGTTCTAATAGACCAGCATGACGAACAATCTTTTTTGAAGGTTCGAGTGGTTGATGCCTCCTTGCTATCCTACTCCTTTTTCCTGTCTTGTAATGCTTTTTGTAACCATATAGTCAATGTTTCAAATCACACTGATTATTACATTCTAGAATTACCTATGATCCTCTGCAAACAAACAAACAAAACAAAAAAAAAAAAATCTACAGCCAGTGCATTTGGGAATCTGATTTTATTTAACCTGTAAGCTAAATGCATTCTCTCAGAAAGTTGCACAACTTTCAGAACAGCAGCTTAATGACGCCAGTTTATTTCAACAGTGTCAATCACACCTCATTAGAATTATATGTTAAAACATGGATTGATGCCCAAAACTCAGTCTCTGTAAACTGATAAAAGACAGAGAGGAGAGCCAGCACTGTTAGCACTGTTGTTAATAACATCTGTCTAGTTCTCTGATGAGCCTGTAAGTCAAATCAAATACTACAACTAGTTAAAGACTTTTATATATGGAGAAAATATGTTATCACATAGGCAGGAGGCTCACAAACATTTCCTTATTAGCCCCCTTTTACTAGAAATAAAACCAAATTAAATTATTTCTCTGCTTAAAACAACCAACCTGATCTGCATTTTACAACATCAGGGTGTCAAGGTCAGTGTGAGATTACTCACCCAACTGTCCCTGAGGATAAACTGGAACATTATTCATTGTAAAAACAAATTACAGCATGTCCTATCCAATCAATTCTATTCAGGCAGAGAGATGAGAGAATGAGAAAAAGAACAAGAGAGACCGCAGTTTCGTCTGGCTGCTGTGTGTCAAGTATTATAGACCTGTCCTCTGTTAATGCCTATGCTCGATTTCCAGCAGGGGAAACGTTTTGGAAAAGGTAACAATTTTCCCCATAAAACAGGGACTCCGTAGTATGACAGCATCACGACAGTCTTCAAAGCAAACTGGTTCCTGAAATGAGTAACTTGCCCTTTCACAGGGACAACAATTTATCAGAATATAGGAGGTTGTGCCCCCATCATCAGCTCTGTTCAGCTATCGATTGGTGTGACCTGGGCACTGCTCTGGGTCCAGGTGACACCAAATGTTTTCAGCCCCACTCTGGGCTGTAAAAGCTGCTGCATAAGTGCACTCAGCCCTAATCCTGGTGCTGCTTACAGCAAAGACATCCTAAACCCAGGACTCGTGCACTCGCCTGTGAGCATGCAGCTGGAAATACAACAGAGAGCAGCCTGATCACGAAGCCTCCGGGGAGCAGGAGGAGCTCCAGCCTGCACTACTGTCCAAGAATCACATTTATCAAAACGCGCATTTATGCTGGGCTCACTACCACATTGTCTGAAATTATATTACCTCAACAGGCAGTTTAACTACGAGCACTTTATTTAGTATCCCTTCCTGCTATTCCTCCTTCCTCATAGCGTATTAGTCATCCCAACTCCTTTGCTTTAGTGATTATAAAAAAAATTGAAAACCAGCTATGCTTTGTATTTTTTCTTGAAGGCAGAAAGGTTGGTGGTCACTTCAAGTTCTTGCAGCAGGAAAAAACTAATTTTCAATTATATTCTACGGTTTGGGTGAGAGGTGAAGAAACAGATTTGAACATTCCTACTGAGAATTCTCCCCATCACTAGCTCCTAGCTTGAAAGATCCAGCCTCTTCCAATTAAAAAAAAAGTAATTACTGCAAAAAAGAAGAGTGACAAGAGAAAAGAGTCATGCACCCACACTCCTACCAAGAGACGGACGTGAGCTTACGCAGACCTAACAGACACCTTTACATGGTGCAAGGGGACATCCAATTAAATGAGCACAGGCCATGCCACAGGGTGCACAAGCCCACGCTGCGTGCCCTGGAAATCCTCGGTGCCTAAATCCTGTGCTGTGCTATCAAAAGCACGAAGTCAGAGACTCCGCATATGGAGATGATGCTGTCTAGCATCACCCAAGGGATATTGCCTGCATATAAATCCTTATTTAAAAATAGTAATTTTGGAATTAAATTAACATAAAAAAACTAAACAGTCAAGAATTGCGAAGTGTTAAGCTAAAGCTACTTATGTGGGTTTTAGTTCCACCCAATAATACTGTTTCTACTTACACAGTCATACATTTTTTTCTGACAGAATCCACTGGTTTATTCAGGATATAGAATAGAGGGAGATCATTTAATGGGAAATTATTCATCCTTACCACTGTGAGATATGACCAAGTCATATTTAAGCAGCCTGAACCAAGTCTATACCAAATACAATATTTTCTTATTTGTATGGTCCATTCAAAGACCACCAATTCAGCTCCTCAATGAATACTAAGTGCTATCATCTCATACGTGTACACAGATGATCCAAAAAATAAAGAGCATATTCTAGTCACATAGTAAAGCCAGATTTATAGAACGAAGAAAATTATGCAACCACAAAATTTGTTCCGCATGGGCATTCAGTTCTCTTAGTGCAGAGATCATCCTTGCCAGCTCTGCAATATCTTGCCTCACTCAACACAAACTCCCACATTAATGAGGCAATGATCCTGCAGAGAAGAGGCCCCTATACTACCGATCTCACAAACAGATCCATTCTGCATAGCGAAGGAATAAGAGATCTAGGGAAAAATGATAGAATATATCTTCATAATTAAAAACTACTTGCATAACGGTGGCCAATAAAGGTTGTGTGAGCAAAGTAGACCATGCCAAATCACAAAGCATTCATTAAGTTGTAACCTTACACATCGTTGGATAGGAGTTAATATCTCATAAAAATTAAAATATCTTCCTGAAAAACAATACCATTTTTTAACATAGAGTATTACCCTAAAAGGAACTATACTCTCCAAGCATTTCAGCTGAGTAACTTGTATTGAGAAAGAGCTGCATTAACTATGCTAGACCACACTGAAACCTAACACAATGTTTTGAAATATACTTTAAAAAACAACTCATAAAAATGCACCCATGTATGTGTGCATTAGGTTTAATAGAGAGTGTTTATGAACTATAAAAGATATATGAATTAATGTAATAAAAGAAGGTTGTTTATGAAAAACAAGTATTTATGGTAATGGTATGGCTTTGTGAAGGTCTGGTACGATACCAAAAAGCACCATTAAAAGTTTTGTTCAGAATGAATAGAAGTGGGTTGGAATAAATTTATTGCAACAACAAACGTGACTGGAAGTTTAATGCATAATAAACTTGTAAAAACGGTGCTAAGAAGTTTTGTGTTTTAAAGTTATTGGATCAGTCAGTTAATGTAATTGATAGAAGACATCTCATTAGAGGATGTTAAAATGAAGCAAAAAATTATGCAATAAAAAGTTTTCTTAAAAGGCTACAAAAGACACAACTAAAGCCTTCCCAGGGCAGAGGAAGGGATCTATTTTACTATGCCCATGCTCCAAGGACTTATAGAAATAAGCAAAAACCCCAAAAATAAACAAACAAAACATGCAGACAGTGGAAGAAAAACAAGCTAAAAGAAAAGGAAACAACTAGGTGAATCATTAGCATAATGCTTGCTGAGCTAAAACAAGGAAAAACAACTTTGAGAAAAACCAACAGATAACTAATATGTTAAATATGCATAGCTAGGAGGGAGAGGGAAGTACACATGCAAATATACATCAGTTGTTTGATGCAGCTTCTGAGCAAAACAAGAAGCTCCAGAAGAAGCAGGCTAAAACCAATGCCAGGTGCTGCAAACAAACTGCCAATCTTTGGCAACAGTGAAGTTAGTGGTATTTAGTTATCCTCAAAAACAATGGTATAAAGAACCAATGGTTCAATAATCCTGATTTATCATCTCTCACAGGGCAGTTATAAAGATAAACCAAAAAATCCTAAACAACTGGAAGGTTTCAGCACAGGCAACTGCAAAACATATAAAAAGGAACCGAAACTATCAAACTTCATTTAGAGATGACTATAATTCCACAAGTATTACTCACTATCTACAGAAAGTAAAGGAAGTTAATACTTCAAAGCAGAACAAATACAAACAGGCATCTCATGCATTTCAAAGAGCGAAGACATACATTTTTATTGAGCAACCTGTGCACTCTGGCGTTGGTTAAAGGTTTATTACCTCTGTATACATGAGCTAAAGCATTTGAAGCTGAAGTAAAGAAAAATTATATGAACTGGTAAAGGCTTTCCTACAGACATCACTCTTACACTCTGCAGACCTGGCATTACAGATATAAGCTGCATCTACACGATAAGAAGTAGTACTATGCAATAAAATCCCAAACCCAGCTAGCTCAGGTGTTAGAAGAAATACAGCCCTTGATTCTACTGCTCAGGACACTGTCCTGTGCCACATCAATATATCCCCATGCTTTGCCAATGGATTTCTCTGCTACACAAGGGGATACTGATTTCAAGTTTCAAGCTCTGTAGCAGATATACCCTAACACTAACATGTCTCTGCCTTCCTCTTCTCTCTGCCTCCTTTGCCCCTCTCCTTTTAGCTACTGTCACACCATTCCTCTTTTTTCCCTACTTGGAATTGTTTAGGTTGGAAAAGACCTTTAAGAACATCAACTCCAACCGTTAACCTAACACTGCTAAGTCCACCACTAAACCATGTCCCTAAGCACCTCATCCACTCGTCCTTTAAATACCTCCAGGGATAGTGACACAACCATCTGCCTAGGCAGCCTGTTCCAATGTCTGACAACCCTTTCAGTGAAGAAGTTTTTCCCTATATCCAATCTAAACCTGCCCTGGCGCAACTTGAGGCCATTTTCTCTTGTCCTATCACTTGTCACGTGGGAGAAGAGGCCAACACCCACCTCTCTGCAACCCCCTTTCAGGTAACTGTAGAGAGCGATGAGGTCTCCCCTCAGCCTCCTCTTCTCCAGGCTGAACAACCCCAGCTCTCTCAACCGCTCCTCATAAGACTTGTGTTCCAGACCCCTCACCAGCTGCGTCGCCCTTCTCTGGACACACTCCAGCACCTCAATGTCCTTCTTGAAGAGAGGGGCCCAAAACTGAACACAGTATTCGAGGTGCGGCCTCACCAGCACCGAGTACAGAGGGACAATCACTTCCCTACTCCTGCTGGCCACACATCCCCAAGCCTGTAGCGTTGCATAGGTTTGTTGTGACCCAAGTGTAGGACTCAGCACTTGGCCTTGTTGAACCTCGTACAGTTGACCTCGGCCCATCAATCCAGCCTGTCCAGATCCTTCTGCAGAGCCTTTCTACCCTCAAGCAGATCAACACTCCCGCCCAACTTGGTGTCGTCTGCAAACTTACTGAGAGAGCACTTGATCCCCTCATCCAGATCATCGATAAAGATATTAAACATGACCAGCCCCAAAACAGAGCCCTGGGGAACACCACTTGTGACCGGCTGCCAACTGGATTTAACTATTTTTAACTCTGTTTAATTAGATTTACTTGCATTCCGCTCACTGGTTCTCCTCTTCAGCTTTATTCCTCCAACCCTCCCTGTTGCTGCAATACTTACTTCTATGCTGCAGATCTACCTAACCACTGCTGACCCTTCCCCTTCACTTTTCTATTCCTCTCTCAGATCCTACTCTGACTTGCTGTTCTCCAAAAACACTGTAATTAAACAACATTGCAACCTGACTCCAGCCTCTCACATCTCCTTTCTCACTGATCCATTGCTCAGCCCTCCTCATCACACTCCAGCTGCTCCTCCTGCTCCAGCTAAGCAGTGAGGATGGGTGAAATCAATGAAGCGCCTCTGCTCTCCTATCTGGAGCCTACTGTGGCCGGCAAGGGCACAAGAAGCCCTGCTCAGCCGCTGTGCCAAAAGCATGTCTGGCCTGACAGTCACTCAGGATTTGAGGAGAAAGGAGCACTGCTCCGCTCTCATGTGGCGTCTGGAGACTGTACGTACAAGCTCTAGGAAGTCTAGGGAGCACACATAACGAATTCACCCCTGTGAGCAGCAAGAGGCGTATCACCAATACCGTAGGAGCCATCTTCCTCATCCACATGCTGAAATACACAACAAGGTTTTGACAAAATGTTCTTGAAAAACATCAGCCTTAAAACAGACTTCTATTGTGTTGAATCTCAGTCAAGCAAAGTTCTGCAAACCTATAAGCTACTAAACACAAGCTCTTGCAAATAACAAAAAAAGCACCAAGTGCTTTTATTATGGAAACCACCACCTTTCCTGTCAATAATTACTGGAGGCCACTGAAGCTGCAGAGTTATATCTGGATTTACCTTTCCAGTACAAAGCCAATCTTTATATGAATCTGTGATTCTTACCCTCCATCCCAAAGTTGGGACACACCCCTGATCTAAAAATCAGGAACTCTTGCACCATTCTGTTGGTAATCTTCCCCAAGTTATCTATTCCATTTTCATTTCCACTCAGTTTTCATTGCTTGAAAGGTATTTGGATGGACATACAATCCTTTTGACTTAAACTTTTCTTTTCCTGCCAAGGTGCAATCCTTTCCTTGAATATCCACTGCCAACACTAGCTCACATTTTTAAAAACTTAGAGAGGCCCACTGTCATTCATCATCCACACAAACACAATGTTTTCCACATTTTTACCCATGCTTTCATTCTGTTTAAAGGAAGTCGTTGATGACCTGCTTCATTAAGCTCCAGGACAATTATCAGGCAGGTTTTGCATGTGGAAGCCAGTTTTTTGCTTTCAGAGGAAATATGCTGATGAGCACTTGATCCTTTTCTTGCCTAATTCATTTCTGTTCATTCCAACTGTCAAAAAGTAAATTAGTTCCAGAAAGGTCAGATGAGTCTGGCCAGGCGCCAACCACCACTATCATTATTATTGTCATTGAACTAGTCATGTACCCAGGTTCTCTCACAAACATGTTGACCAGAAAAACTTTAAAATTGCTTTGAATAAGAACAAAGTGATGCATGGGAATTCTAATAGTTAACATTTGGAGCATGTTTGAGGAGGATTTTACATACTTTCAAAATTCATAGCAGGGACCTGGGTCTCTCAGGGAAAATCTAGTCTATCACAGAAAACTCTCAAGGGGAAAGTTACCAGCAAAACACGTGAGTGGAAAAGGGTAACACGGCAAAATAGATAAAACTATGTACATGATTAACAAGTGCAACCATTGCACAGGCTAGCACATTTTCTAGTTAAAGCTGCATTTGTGAAATGGGCGTGAAAGGGAGGACATTCTGTAATTAGACTACTTACATGCAGACACCTTTTAAGTCAGTCCACATTTTTCGCATGACTACTCTGTCAAATGAAAATATAAAAAATTCAAACACAGTACAAACACAGAGCTAATAACTTCAAGAGGCAAAGAGCATGATTTGCCTTTACATAAAGTATTTGCTTTTATAGATATATAAGTAGATTGAGTTGTATCTTCACCCAAATTCAACTGAAGATCTTGGGAGAAAGAAGCAACCTTTAAGCTCACTATCCCACCAAAAGCGTATTTGTTATGTAAGAGAACACACATAGGTTGGATGTAAGAGAAGCATTTCCCATCACACCAAGGTGAAGTGCCAGGGATTCCTGAAAAAGCGAGGAAGTGTGCTGTAGGTCATATGACTCTTCTAGCAAGCTGCTTTCCACCCATGCTGTTTTAAGATCAGGTATTCATGTTTTATACCATCTTTGGGACTTGGAAAAAAAATAAATCAATACTTTACTAATTAGCAACATTTAAGTAAGCCAGAAAGATAATAAGCTGTTTTCAGCAAGGCATTTAATTATGTAGCACACAAGTACTATGTTTATACAGGCCCTTAATTAGTTCAGTTTACTCTTTGTCCACTGTAGTTAAAAACTGCAAGTTCTTAAGTGCAAGTAATGTGAAGAAAGGTTTGAGGTCCCTCCATACTGCGAACAAATGAAAGTGGGTAGTTAATATATACTTCAGCTATGCAAGACCTGTAATAAAAGCGTAATGAAGTTTAAGGTAATTGGTGAGCTCAAACACATCTGTTGGAAGCTAAGCTACCTGCTAGACTAGCATGGGCAAGGCACAGAGGTAGTTCAGTAGCTTCCCTGCAGCTGGGTGTAACGGTGTTTATTTCTCACTTAAATGTTCTATTCACAGTCAGATCAGCTGGGCGCAACTTCCAAGCAGTCACAGAACAAGGCTCAGCTATGTCTCTGCAGAGGTGTGCCTTGATATCCTTGACACTACATCTCAAGGAATTACTTTAACAAAACAAAAACATTATACAGTTGCAGCTGAAAAATTGCTTGAAAACATGCAGTCCTGCCAGCTACTCTAACTCCCACAGATGCAGTCACAGTGAGCTGATATCCTACAGCAAGGCTGTCCACCTTTTATGCTATGTCCAGCAATGCAGAAAAGTAAATTCTTCCTAGAGGGCCTCAGGTGGCCAGATCTGTGCCTGACATATGAACCACATGCAGCTGCTCCCATCACCCATATATGCACCTCAACATCTGGCCACATGTAAAGTCTCCTGTTCCTATCGCACATTTGATGAGCGACGCCCATGTTTTGGTTGCAGCAGAAGAGGAATCGGAGCATATAGCTTTTCACTGTCCCTAAAGGAAGTCACGTACCTTACCCCATCTGAAAGTTCATAAGCCACTGCTCTGTTGCATGTACCTCAATCTGAAGTTAACCAGCAGTTTATTTAAAAATGTATTTCATTTGTTTAAAGAAATAGAATTGATAAAATGGAGAATGGCATTGCCACATGGCCCACAATAGATGCATGTTAATAATATCTATCTGTTAACGATTTTTAGAATGATTTCTTCCAACAGTCCCTCTATCTACCCTTGAGTTGAGCAGCATATGTTCTCGAGTTCTCTGGTGTACTACCAGATGGAGACTAACAGAGGCAGAGGTGAACTTGAAAGGGTTTTTTTTTTTTTTTTTTTTAAGAAAACTGAAATTGCCAATTAGCTTGAGACAGTTTTTAGTGCAAGGAAGCGCAAATTTTGAATTGCTTATGGGTTAGCAAATGCAAAGCAACATCATTTTCACTGAAGAAAGGTCACACCCCTTTCCAGCATTATGGAGAGCTTTCTGGAAACTTGGTTTTGGTAGAGCAAAGAAGGGAAGAAATGTAATAAATGTCTAATCATCTTCACTGTATCCAATATTTGAAGTGAAATTTATTTTCTTGCATGTTGAAAGACAAACAGGTCATTTAGCTATATGTTCATGTAGCAATCTGCTAACTACCTTGGTTTTAAGAAGATCTCAAACTACGAAGCTAGATGATTAAACAAAAAGTGAGAGAAATTAAACCAGACAAGGTTTAATCTAGGCCCCCCAACCAAATGTTCCAGCCACACACATACTTCAAAACACAAACGTCTGCTTCCTCAGCTGTAGGGCTTTCTGCAGACCCCTCTAGAAAGCAATATATATTGTTTCCTTTGGTCTGCCTCACACGGCATTTCACTGCCCCAGCATCATTACCTATAGGAGGTCTCACAAACAAAAGCAAGCATCTTCTTTCTGTTTCTGCTTTTTGCTTAGGGCACTATGGCACTCTGTTCCCAAGCTCCCTCCCCCGCCCCCCCGAGTCTGAACAGTGCCCAAACACAGGTAACCCTGGGGAAAGGAAAGAGGACCAGGACAGTGGATTTAATCCTGCAGCACAGCAGATGCCCCAGGAGTGCAGCTGCTTGCATATCAGCCTTCCATGACCACGTCTGATGGGGAGTGGGGGCAGAGGGGCAGGCACTAACTCACTTTTAGGAAAAAGCTAGCTGCAGAAGCTTTTCCAGTGGCCTGCAGACAGTGGGCCCAGGAGACTGGTAGGACCACATTGCTCATGGGACAACATTTGAGCAAGACTTACAGATACAGGTAGACAAAGTCGGTGATATCACTGCCCCAACCCCAAACCAGTGCTTACCACCAGCCTGTTCCCCACCACACTGCTGCCTGCCCAGCCTGGGAGCACTCTGCTGTGGGGAGGGCGTTATGCTACTGGCCACCCCCACCACCAGTCAACAACCCAAAATCACTGCTGAGACAGAAGTCTACTTGTAATCCTCTCCCACCTGGGTCATGACATGGCATGCCACAGACCCAAAGCACTTGTGGCAACACCTTGACAAACGTGACAAGGTTCTCCTTCCTTTTTCAGCCCTTCTTGGTGGGCACAACAACCACAGATGAATCTCTCGGATCCCAAACAAAATCCATTTAAACACGTATGTTTCTGCTGCTTGTGTAGCAGGGAATAGGATCTGCAGTATTGCTGTTGTGCATGATGTCATTACAACTGTGTAAGTTTGTAATCACAGCTTTCGGGGAGGGGAAGACGCCATACAGGAGGGAAGTATTAAGGCTTGCCGAGTTCATGATTTAAACAGTAGCCAGGACTAAGCTAGACACTAATGCAGGGTGGGGACTGTGCAGACAATTTCCATCATCTCTGCTGCACCACAAAAAGGTTTGCCTGTATCTCATAGCCCTAGGGAAGTTGCCTTTAAAAAGCATAAAAGTCCTTATGGTCAGACCGGTAATCTCCAGCACTTGGCAGTTTTGAGGCCATGCCCCATTTCCACCCAAAGCCTCATGCAGAGCCCACACCTGCCTAAAGACACATCAGGAAAAGCAGTTCTGCCACCAGAGAGGGAATGAGGAGTGCTGGAAAAAGGGTCTCAGGGTTATGGCAGGGTGAAATAGGAAAGAGCTGACCTGGATGTGTCCTTGTCCCTAAAGCAGCGACCCAGTCTCTGGCCCCTGCATTATCAGACCCCCACATGAAGCTCAGTTCATGCAATCTCTGTGACTGGGCAAAACTATTGTGAGAAGCACAGCTGTGGTCCCAGATCTCCACAACATCCTTCAACTTGTTAGATTTAATGAGACTCTGACTGCATCTCTAGTAGCCAGAGACAGCCACAAGGTTACTAGCAGAGATCATCTGATATTACTGCTGGGTTATTCTGCCACCAGGGAGACTTTCAGGTCTTTCACGTCACAGACTGAAAAGCTATGTTGTCTCCAGGGGTCTCCAGGCTGTACTTTGCCTGGTCTTCTGGGAGAACAAAAGAGCAGGTGTCACCATTGCAACACATAATGTAGTAAAGAGAGGATAATATAGAAAATAAAGTGAATTATAGTAGACAGGTGATTCAAGCAAAGGTGAATGACAATGGAAGTTATTAGTTAAACAAAGGAAAGGATTTCAAACTAGGAGAAAGGTGGATCTAGAGAGCATGGGGAACTACAGAGCACTGAGGCCCCACAGTCACCAGCAGTTAAAGGCATACAAGCCATCTGGGCCTTTACCTGGCACAAGAAACATTCAGGATTTAACGAGAGCTTGGTAGTTCAGGAGTCCTCCAATGGCCCGTGTATGGTCATATTGGAAGACTTCATAGTAGTACAGACAAATCATTAGGTCTTATGTCTCCATCCAGGACTGAAGAGAATCCAATGCACACCTGGGGCACCGCTTCTGGTTTAGTTTTCTCCAAAGAAACAGGCCCCAAAACTGCTCACACTAACTCAGTCACAGCAAGTAGGACATCCAGGGGGTTGCTTCAAAATTCACTACAGTGCCAGAACAAGATACCAATACAGATACAGAGCAGCAGTCAAACCAATTCAGGTGTCAGACTCCTCAAAACCAGAGACAGGTCCTAAGCTGAAACAAAAGCATTCAAAGAGTTCACAAGATTTTGAGTGGAGATCTGAATAACAGCCACATCTGTGTTAATGCAAGTTTGCAGCCAACCTTTGTGCAACCCAGTGCATATAGAAGCAAGTGATGTGCTTACTGTTCACATAACTCTTGTCTGAAACTAGTACCCCTGGAAGGTTTTTTTAATTAAAAAGGATTTAGTGCTATTAAACAATAAAATATCAGAACCCCAGAGGAGGCATAATTGCAAGATGAATTGTGTAGCTCCACAGTTTCCAAATCCACATGGTGTTATTGGCAGCTGGCCTTCAATTATAAGAACGTAACAAGAAAAGCACACAGCCAGTGACAGTGAGGTGAGGTGCCCACCGTCCCTTAAAGGAATACTGCTTCCCTTGGAGGATTCTGCACTGATTGGACTTTGAGACAGCCGCTACCTTAGTATAACTCATAGTAATCACACTGACTGCAACGTGGATAGCAAGATGTGCAAAGTTTACCTGGTGTAACTTCAATGCTACCATAAACTGAATAGGCCTTCTGGGTTTTCACTAAAGGCAAGGTTTGGCCCAAGGCACATATGGGAGCAAAAGCTTTGACTCAGGCAGCCAGAAGTACGTGAAATTTGCCTTCAACAAGCTTTGGCCATGGTCCAAAACCTGTGCTGGCAACTTCACAGAACAAATCCTTTTAACAATAGCCTCCCTCCTGCTACTTCAGCATCTCCCCATGAAGACCTGCCCAACAGTGGGAATTGCATAAGAACAAATAGAAGCAAAACAGAGCTGGAGTGAAATAGCCCATACAGGTTTGAAATTGCTGAAGTTTGCTCTTTCAAAGATGTATGAGCAGGCTAAAAAAAGCTTTGGTTTGTTCTTTGGTTTTTTTGGGGGCTGGGGAAGCAAGGCATGGCAGAAATTAAGCATGTGTTTGTTTTAATAATCCAGACATTTCACTTCATATTTTCAAAGCATTTTAAAACACCACTTTGAAAAACAAGAAGTCTTCCCAAAAAGAAAATTTATGAATTTCACTACAGAGCCCTGAACAGAAAGCTTTGTTTGACCCAAATTAGATTCTCCTCTACTTTCTGTTTGCCCCAATGGCACTGCTTCTCATTCTCCCAAAGGGCTTCCTCACTATGTGCACAAAGCTATTTTATATGGCACTAGAAGGACACAGATGACTTTATGAACTCCTACCATGTTGTTACAGCCCAGCAGTGTCTGGGGTCCTCATTTGCTATTATACCAAACTCCCACACTGTGCTGTGAGACACATTAGCCACCTATTTCTCATTCTAGTAACAATGGTTTAACCTGCATTGAAGCAGAGGCTACTCTAAACCTCAGCTCCTTTGGCTTCAGTGTGATACTGATTACCCAGATACCTAGAATATCCTTATTTCACAATTTCCTGTTGAGTTAAGGCAATACTATAATGACCAATATACTTGAAGCAGATGAATGCTAATACAGCTGCAATCACACCAGTGAGGAAACTGATCTGCATGTGGGGAAAAAAAAAAAAGAAAAAAGAAAAAACTCAAAGGAACGAGGACAAAAGCACACATTTCAGTTGGGTGAAATTCTCAATCTAGTTCGCTGCACAGCTACATATGGAAGGCAGGCAGTAGTGAAGTACCACTGAAGAAACATATAATAGACCAACCTTCAGGCCGCATCCCAAAAGTGCACCAACAACCCAATGCCCAGTACTTCAGTGAGAGCTATAAAACAAAAATTCCTCTAAAAATTCAGGTTTAATTTACTTGCCTGTCACAATGCAAGTCTGTAGCAGTACAGGGATATGTAGTTTCAAGCATAAAATCTTGGTCTAATGTTGCAATTTTTCTTCTATTCAATTATCACCAACATATTCCCAGCCTTCAGAGTCCATCCTTCCAGACAGCATGCCAATACTGAGTTTGGCAGGGATGCTGACACACCCACTAGGTAACACAACAAAAAAAAGTCTCAGGCTCAGCATTTCTAAAGAAATCTGACACACAAGTGGGACAGTATTGATTGTCTCTGCTGTACTTTATAGGCTGCCTTAGCAAGCAGCACTTTCAAAAAGCACAGAAGACGAATGTTTCAATCATAAGGCAAGTGATGCTGTGAGACAAAAACTTGCAACTGCACGCATTGCTTAGCACAAAAGACCTGCAGGCCCATCCTCCATGGATTTGTCTTGTGAAAGACTGGTCTTGAGTCTCCGTACGCACACGTCTGAATAGACCTACAGCACTGAGAACACCAGTTTTATTCTCAAGTTTTTCAATGAACAGATTCCCATCTCCCTGCAGTTACTCTTGTATCTTGAGATAAACAAGCAATCCGAAGACCCAGAGAAAGCATTACTGCTGAACCCATGCCCACAATGCAGGCAGTGATTCCAAAGCTGCCACATTAAGGAAGCAAGAAGAAAGTTACACCTCAGTGAGCACCTCTGTGGCACCAAATAGAGACAAGAACATGCTAATGTCATGTGGGGTTGAACTAGTGACACAGCACATACCTGCTGAGCAGGTAAAAAGTTCTCCATACCATTTTCATCTTGCCTCTGAACCTTGCCAGCAACCTGCTGAGCTACATCTGCTCTTGAGATTTGCAGAAGGGCAGGCTCAAGACTGACAGCCACTAGGACAAGAAGAGTGGGACACAAACAAGAATAAAAGCTGTTAAAGTATAAGGTTTGCAAAACCTGTAATTGATCAAGGAATGCTCCAACATTACAAACTCTTCCCATGCAAATTCCTTCCCCTGTCTCCTATTCTGTCCAACACCAATGGAAATTTGTAACACCCAACAGAAACTAGTTACTGAGACTTATCTTCTTAAAAAAATTAACAGAAACAGAGAATCACAAAACGGCTAAGATGGGAAGGGGACTCTGGAGATTTCCTAGGGCAACACCCTGCTCAGAGCAGAGTGAACTAGGGCAAATTGCTCAGACCCATGTCCAGTCAGGTCTTGACCATCTTCTTCAAGGATAGAGACTCCAGAACCTCTCTGGGTCACCTGTTCCAGGTGTTTGACCAATCTCACAGTAAAATAATTATGTTTAAAGGAAATTTCCTGTATTTCCATTTGTGACCATACACATTGGTAAGATCCCCCCTGAGCCTTCTCTTCTCCAGGCTGAAGAATACCAGCTTTCAGCCTCGTCTCATATGAGAGACACTCCCATCCCTTAATAATCTTCATGGACTTGTTGCAGTACGTCCATGTCTCTCTCATACTGGGCAGCCCAGAATTGGACAAAGAAAGCACTCCAGATGTGTCTCACCCCCCACAGCAGAGAAGAAAGATTGAGCTTCCCCTTGAGCTGCCAGTGATGCTCTTCCTAACACAGCCCAGGAAGCTGTTGATGTTTTTTGCCTCAAAGGTACATTGCTGCTCACACTGAGCTTGGTGTCCACCAGGACCTCCAGGGCCTTTTCTGCAAAGCTGCTTTCCAGCCAGTCAGTACTGGTGCATGCAGCAGGACTCCTGTCAGCCCGCTTCTTCAGCCTCTCAAGGTCCTTCTGAATGGCAGCACAACCATGTGGTGTATCAGCCACTCCTCCCAGTTTTGTATGGTCTGCAAACTTGCTGAGGGTGCCTTCAGTCCCATCATCCAGATCATTAATAAAGATGTTAAGCAGTATTGGCCCTACTACCAATCCATGGGGTACACCACCAGAGACTGATTTCCAACTGGACTTTGTGCTGCTGACCACAACCCTATATGCCCAGCAGCTCAGCCAGTTTTCATTTAATCTCATTGTTCATTTGTCTAATTCACACTTCATCAGTTTGTCAATGAGGATGTTATGGGAGACAGTGTCAAAAGCCTTACTAAAGTCAAGATAAACACATCCACTGCTTTCCCCTTATCTGCCAAGCTAGTCATCTCATCAGGTTCGTCAAGCATGATTTCACCTTCATAAATCCATGCTGACTACTCCCAATCACCTTCTTGTCCTTTATGTGTTTGGAAACCGTTTCCAGGATTATTTGCTCCATCACCTTCCTGGGGACTGATGCGAGGCTGATCACCTGTAGTTCCCCAGATTGTCCTCCTTGCGCTTCTTGAAGATAGTGGTGACAATTGCTTTCTTCCAGTCCTCAGGAATCTCCTGCAATTGCCATGACCTTTCAGAGATAATCAAGAGTGGCCTCACAACAGCATCAACCAGCTCCTTCAGCACTTGTTAGTACATCCCACCAAGTCCCATGGACTTACGTATATCCCGTTTGAGTTTTCCATACTCTGATCCTCCTCCACTAAGGGTAAGTATTCCTTTCTCCAGACTTTACCACTAACCTCAGAGGCCTGGGATTGCTGAAGGCAAGTTTTATCAGTAAAGGCCATGACGAAGAAGGCAGTGAGTACCTCAGCCATTTCCCTATCCTTTGTCACAAGATCCTCCTGCCCCATTCAGCAGTGGATCCAGATTTTCTCTCATGTCTATTTAGAAGCCCTTTTTGTGGCCCTTCATATCACTTGTCAGATTCCAGGTGGTCTTTGTCTTTGGCCTTCCTAATCCCACCCTTGAATGCCTCCTGGGTCACCTGTCCCTGCTTCCAACTCTTCTACACTTTTTACAGAAACGGCCAGGTCATAAAGAGACTTGCACTCAATGCTTCCTCCATTTCAGTACCCCATCATAAGCAGTATTCAGTTTCAAGTGTTTCAATTTATTCCCCAAGGGACGTCTGGTGGTATGGTGTGAAGTCCCCCAGCAAACTTTTTACACACTTGAAAACCTGACTCCTAATCAAAGAAAGAGTAGTCTTAAATGAGTAAGCTTGGCTGAAGCACTTCACACTTAATGATGACCTTCACTGAACATGTTTTGAAGGTACTTCCCAAACAAGGTCTCACCTTTTAATTTTCTCCGTTTTCATCAGGTGAAGAAATGGAAGCGCTGCAGTGGTAGAATCTATTTCAAGTTCCAAGTAGGGGGCTAAGCAAGAGCAAGTCATATGCATGCTTTAGTGATTACTGTAAATCACAGGGTGTCCAATTCCTATTGCTCTAGATCTTCCATTATAAAGATGTTACCTCTTCATCATGGCAGCCCATTAGCATTCACTTTGAACAAGGCTCCACAAGAGGTCATGAAATAGTGTCAGGTCGTGGTAGTTCAGGCTCCTAAATTGCATAGCTGGCATCGATACAAACTTCTTGTTTTATATTAGACAATGAAAGGCCTCCTTGTTCCATTCCTATTCCTCGCTGATAAAACAGAGATTGAGGTATATGCATAGTATGCACAAGGGAACACGTCTCAAGGTTTAATGACTTTCTGAAGTACTTTTGCAATCCTCCCTAGCAAGGGGTTATACAAAATGCTGCTATTCTTTTTACTGAAACAAACACTGTTTTCAGGATAATTAATTTTTTTAAAAAACTTATTTCCAAAAGTATGAAAGATATTGCACATTCCAATAATTTATTAATCTGCAGTATTGTGTTAAACCTTGGCTCACTCCAACAGTGATGTTTCAAGAGCAGTTGGAAGTCAAATAACTGTGTCCAGGGTCTTAAAGACTGCAAGTAAACAGATTTAGAGGAAAGAAGTCTAATTCTGTCAAGAGTTTTAGATATCCAGAAAGATTAGCATTATTGGAAAAAATTCTGCAGCATCTGATAATTTTATGTCAATTATTTATGAGGTAAATATTAATTTCATACATTTATAAAATCTTGTTTATCCATTCTAAAAATGTAACATCTTTATTAACAATCTGAAGAGGATTAGCAAACTGCATTTTAACTTCAGAGGTTATCAAATTAGCAGTTACTACCAAGACAGTTGAGATAATACAAAAGATGTGCAGAAGTTAGAAATATGGACACAGTAGCATAATATTCACCTGGTAGAACACAGAGCAATACATCGGGGGGGGTGGAGAAGTCACCCCAACACAGATGCTCAGCCCAAACAAGACAGGAATGCAACTGCCAGAGCCCGCAGGTCACTTAGGAAAGCAGGCAAGGCTTAAGAGGTAACCAAGTGGGAGCAGAACCCCGGAGCACAGGGGCAGAAAGAGGGGAGCAGGTCATCTCTCCCCCACGCACCACAGGTGTCCCTAACCACTGAGTACACCGTGATGTTGGTTCCCACCTCTTCCCTTGAAACCCTAGTATAAAAGATGCACCAAGTTAAAGTGAAAATAGCAATCCAGGCTTAGCAATTTTTTTTTAGGGACTTACCTCTGAGACAAGCTTAAAGCTAGCCAGAAAGTTAAAGGGTCGCAATACTTGACCTGGCATTTCCCCCCCACACACATACACACCATCACCAAATTTGTACATTTCCAAGCACCTCTCCCACGCAACGGTAAGAGCCATTAAGTGCTACCACAGGTTACCAAGTGTAGCGGTGTCTGCCTCTGGGTGCTGGCAGCGGGGGACTGCAGGGCTGCCTCCCTGAGGAGAGGCAGGAGCCGCTTCCAACAGACCCACCGCAGGGCACAGCTGAGCCCCTCAGCCAAGATGGTGACGCCTGAGGGGAAATATGTGTAAGAAAGGGCCAAACACTGCCTGGCAGTGAGGGGTGAGAAAAAAAGCGTGAGAAACAGCCCTGCGAGCACTGAGGTCAGAGAAGATGGAGGGGAGGAGGTGCTGCAGGCACCAGAGCAGAGACTTCCTTGCAGCCCCTGGAGATGCCATGGTGGATGTGGTGAGTTGACCTTGGCTGGCTGCCAAAAGCCCACTCCCCCACTCCCCCTCCTCAACAGGATAGGGGATAAAATAAGATGGAAAAGCTCGTTGGTCAAGATAAAGACAGTAACTGGGAGAGGTAACGGACAAAACTGGGACTGGACGTTACCAGAGAGGGGAATAATTGTGGGGAATCTTTTGTGGTTGTAAAGCGGTGAAGGGATGAGCGGTGGAGTTCTACTGTGTGTGTAAATTGTCCACCTTTGTTGGTGTTGTGATGCCATTTTGATTTTGGTGTGAGGATTTCCCCCCCCACACACCACCACCCCTTCAAGATAATGACAGTTTAATAAGCTGCATGTGCAAAGCAAAGCAAAATAAGGAATTTGTTCACTGCTTCCCATCAGCAGGCAGATGTCCAGCCACTTCTTGGAAAGCAGGGTGTCAGCACGCGTAACCATTACTCCCAACCTCCTGCAGAAGCCCAGCCTACTGGTCTTGGGCAGGGCATGGGTTGGAGGGAGAGCTTTGATGCTGCGCAAGCACTGTTCAGCAACAGCCAAACCACTGGTGCATTATCAACACTTCTAGCCACACATACAAAGAACAGCACCATACGGGCTGCTATGAAGAAAGTTACGTCCATCCCAGGCAGACCCAGTACAATCCCCACCCCTTATTCCATACTATTTGCATCATGCCCAGGTCCCACATTATCCAATACATCTAAGTATCCTCTGACTATCCCATCTCATTCCTTTTCTTTCTCATTCCCGAAATCCCTTCGTACCAACACTTACAATATGTACTCCAGACTTTAACCATCTTTATGTCCAGCAGTCAGATTTATGCATCCTCATTAACCAGTATCCTCTGTCCCTTAACAGAGGCCAAAGCCAATACGCCACACCAAGGTAGCTAGTTAATAAACTGTTTCATTTAGGCTTCAAAACGTAGAAGGGTCTTCACAAAGAACAAGCTGTACAAGTCATGGGTTTCCAAGACAGAATACTAGATGAAGCGATCTAATGCACATTGCCTCTAAGTGGCATCAAGTGTACAGGTACGTAAGGGTGGAAAATCTAAAGGTGACGACGGTCAGTCCTTCAGAGAAAAAAAGTCTTTGTAACCAGTGAAAATGCCTTCATCTTGCAGCATTCTGACAAATAAGTTTATTTTGGGAAGCAGCACAAAACACTTTCACTTGAGACCTTTTTGTCTTTATCTACTACAGGACAACCCACTTATCTAGCTTTGATACTTTTATCTCAGTTTTCAAACTACACCATTATTATTGTCAGACAGTATTCAACAAGCACTACAGTACTATTTCATTAATAGTCACCACTATTCAAAGCAGCAAAAACAGATGAGAACACAAAAATCCAAACTAAATGCAACCCTTAAAAAAAGTCCCTTCTCTCATTTTCATTTTCTCCTGCTAAATGGAGATAATGGGTGTATCATACTGAGACCCATTCCTACTTTCATGTTGCAGAGAACTGACTGCACTCATAGCCATTTAAGCAAATTTTATCCTTGCTAAGACTGTGCAAGAAAAACAGGGTTGGTTTGAAGCTGTGCCTATAAGGAAAGGCTCTTACCTGCGTTAGCCCAGGGGAGATACCAGGGGCAGCTGACATTCACGTAGGTGCCGGGCAGTCCGTCTGGCCAGCAGGCATAATTGTCAAATGTTCTGTTGCAAAACTTGCCTTCTGCAGAGAGATGGAAGGGAGGGTCATGCCACTGCCTTGTGTTAATACTGCAAGGAGCAAAAGACTGAAGAGCAGAAGATAAAAGGAAACACAGACATGTGCATTTAAGCCATAGCACCATTATGCAGTTAAGCTTTAATGTGGAGTTAAACGAGATTTATTTGTCCAAAAGAGTTTATCCCCACACAACAAGAAACTGTTGTTTCAGGAGGGAACTGAAGAACAGATTAGAGTCTTTGACTAAATCAAGGGACAAGAAAGGTAAATTATTACTGATCCATTCCCACCTTTTCTCTTTTACACCCTTATACGTCTCAGTTTAATTTAAAATCATTTTTGCTATGAATACTGTACATAATCATTCCTGAGAATGGTTCACAGTCAGGCAGTTGGAAAGTCTAGCCTAATTTATAGATCCATCAACGAAATACCCACACACAACCATAACTTTGCATTACAGCTTAATCAACATGAGAATACTTCAACTTCAGATTTATTAAACCGTCATTCTTAGAGGGCAGCACTCAACCACTCAACAGGATAATGGAGCAGAGGGAGATGAATGTTTCCCTGCCATTGTTGTCATCAGCTACTGCTCTCACTCTGCCACAATAATGTAGTTAAGGGAAGGAAAATTAACAGTTTTGAAATATTTCTTCACAGATACAACTTTAGACCCATCTTATCTTTCTCAGTGTGTCACAAAAGCACTGAAGCATCAGGGAGGCCACGCTATGTCCAGTTGTGAGGGTCATTGACAAGTCACCAGTGTCCTCTAAACACCATGATGCTGGCACATCACAGCTGCTCTCAGCCACATTGCAGCTACAACAAGCTGCATTCTCATTTTCAGTAAGGCACTTTCTTTTTTTTTTAAAGCCATTTCAGCATTTTACAATGCTCAAAATAACTTATACCAGCTTTAAGGCCCACAAAGTGCTAGGTCAATGTGAAAAGCATGGTCCCCGATTTCCTAACACCTGTGTGCTCTCTCAACCCTGACCCCTAAAAAAGTTTCAGGGGTATTACATTAGTGTGCTGCTTTGATGTGCTACAGCCACCACTTGCCACTGGAAAACACTCTGGACCTAAAGACTAACATCTTTACAATGAAATTGTTCTATAAAATGCTTTCTCAGCAGAGAAGTATTTTCAAATTCACAATCACTCCCTTGCTACTGTTATCATGCATTTTAAAATTTAATACATCCTATTCCTACCAAGCAGGCTTACCTGCCGCAATGGGGGGTGCCTCATACAAGTATTTCAGACACTGGAGCTGATACTCCTTCCACTTCTGCATAACCCCAGAGAGGGACCCATCTGAACTCTGAAAGAGAAATCATGAGTCTCAGACATTGCAGGGATTTAAACTGTGTGTTTTTCATGCAGCCTGAGTAGGTGGGTGTGAAAATGACTACCACGAGCCAAAACAGCACTGCTTATCATAAAGGGTACAAGATGCTGCTATGTGTTTGCCTGATTGCAACCAAAGAAATCCCTTTCTATTTGTACCATGAGGAACTGAAAAAACCCACAAACAACTATACGGTGCCCTCACTGAAACCCAAACTGAGCTAGCCTTGCTCTCTTGAACATGCCCCAGTTGTGTGATTTATTATCTCATGACAAGACAGGGACAGCAGCAAGTCCTTTCAGAAGAGGTTTTCTTTCCAACAGCAGTATTTCTGCTATCCCATAAATGAGAGTTAATTCACTGTATTCAGCAGATGTTCCCCAAGCATTCTTCCAGAACGCAGATGAAAGCTTTTCCAGCTCAGCTTTTCTTCCATGAACAACAGCTTTTCCGTGCATCCAGCATATTTTTCCTGAAACCACAGAAAGAGCAGGGACCTCCTTTTTGGACAGTTTGACAGGCTGCAGGTTCCACCATCAGCTGCCCCAAGTACTGAGGGGCAGGGGAAAAGTATGTGCAAACTCTGTCTGAGCACGAAAGAAATTAGCTGTTATTAAACTGCAAAATTTAGCGCTGGCTGCTCGCTCAGCCCTAGCAGATGCCCCACCGGGCTCACAGAGGCCCAGCTTACTCATTGCATTTAAGTAAAGAGACATCAGTCCTTCTGTCCCCTCTCCGCGTTTGTATAAACTGAATTACAAATGTCAGGATTAGCATGCTGTAAGTGATCAATAATGCAGCTAACTCAGCATTCTTTTTCCAGAGAAAGGCTCAGCATAGATGTCTCAGACATAAAAACAACAGCATGAACCTAATGCTACAACACACTAACTGAGTGGAGGAAAATTCATTTAATCCCAGCTGTCGATCAGTTTATTAAGTGAAGCATGAGGGTTAATAATCCTTGTAATTTTACCCTCACAGCTTCAACTGCTGATTTTTATTTTCCATTTGTGCTTCTAAACCTTTTTCAGATGGTCAGAAGGAAACCAGGGCATGGGAAGGATTGTTTTAAAATGAAGAAGTCATTTTTGAACCTATACTGCATTTCAGGAAAGCCAAACTGAATGCTGTCCACTACAACCAATATGACTAAATTTAGACAGCAGTGCAATCACCTTGGTATAAAAGAACAGAAGTAGAACTGGCATTTTTGAGCTATAGACCTCTCAAGCCCTCTTCTCTTCTCTCACATCCTTCCCATAAAAAAAAAGTGTTTGAAAAAAACCAAAACACCATATGCATCATGCTTCTGCCTCGACTAAATCACTACATTTAATTACAATGATGCTCTTGTACACATGATGAGAAATACAACATTTAGTAGATACCTGTGTTGTGTTTCAAGAATAACTGCTTATATTTACATGCAACTCAACTGTAGCTAGGGCCTCATGGCCCTAACGTCAGAAGAATTTAGCCAGCTCCCCCTGAAGTCAAAACAAGCACAAGTCTGTGGATCTTTGAAACTCTGACCCTTGTCTGCCTGATTTAAATCATCTTATCTATGCCAATAAATGCTGCCAAAGTCTGTCTGTGCTAAAGTCCCTAGTGCAAAATGAATGCATCCTACTGAATTTTAAGCCCATGTGCCTATGGAAACAGAAACCTGTAGCGCAGTGATCTATGCTGAACATACCTGAAGAAGAAAGAAAACATCATCACCTAAATTAGGTCTACAGGTGTGTGTAGAGAAACACATAACCAGTAACTCTAAAACTAAAATGCCATCTACAGATCAATGTAGGCTGAATAAGGATGGATGACCAGAGTATGGGGAGAGGGAACAACTTTTGAAACCTAAGTTTTTCTCAGGCAATCTTTAAAAAGTAACTTTCAGGATGTGCATTGTTTAAAAGGTCTTCATTTTACGAGGGTGGTTACTGAAGATATACAGGACTGCTTCACCACCCTCTCCTCACCATGTTAACACTTTAATAAATGAATTAAAAGGAACATTTTCAGGATGAACTCTTAAATTATAATTCAGAATAATTTCAGAAGCTACTAAGTGTCACACGTCTTCCGAAAAAGTAACTATTGATCATGCACACCGATGACGACATTAAGTTAATCCAAATTCAGCTTTTAAAATCATTACAAGATAAAGACGCATATAGAGTTTCATTTAGAAACAATACTCTACCTTTTAAAATATCCTGAAAATATCCTAAAACTGCTTGCACTAAGAAAATTAGCTCTTTTGGAATCAGCAAGCCTTAAAGTATTTTCTTCTAAATCAAGTTTTCATCTATTACCTTCATGAATGCAGGAATAACCAGTTTTAATTACAGCTTAGGAAAAAGTAAGCCTGTATCCTTCCATTTAATGAAAAAGTAGAAACATTCTACTTATATTGGTTTCTCATAATGTGAAAAGACAACTCTAACAAGGAGATTAGCAAACTATAGGAGTAAAATAATTAGACATGCCTTTTTGTGGAGACAACTGATTTGGTAGACAGTTTTCTATTATCTATAGTCTGTTACAATACCACAATCAAATATAAATCCCAAGACTACATAATTTGTTCTCTCTATGCAACTGTTTACTCCGGTTCAGCTTTTTATAACATTTTGTTATCAGATAAACTGACTTAAATTTGATTTTAATATATGCTAATCCTCATTTCCCAGTGATTTTGGCCCAATGTTAACAAGAACCACAAACTATACAGTGCCATAGATTTACAATGTGAGTAGTTATTTGAATAAGAGATACTGTATTTTCTTGAAAACTGATTTAATTCCTTCTGCAACATCAAAGCACTAAACACACATATAAAAGGACAAGGTTCCTGGGTCAGTACCCAAAATTTGTAGAAACTTGCAAAAGTTCAAATAGCTTTATTAAACTCAGGACTATATTTTTGTTGCTTAAAGCACCAGCCCTTGCATTTTAGTTGTGGGTTTGGGGTTTTTTTTTCCCAGTTATACTCAACCATGGGAGGAAAAACAGTAGTAGCTTGGCTGTGTTGAAAATATATCACAGAAGAATAGTGGAGGAGAAGAGGATGGAAACATGGCTGACTGGTTAAGGTGGAGGAGTCAGAAGGCAAGAATGGATGAAGGACATTAAGGAGGTGAGTAATGGTGCAGCCTAAGGAGCATAAAACAGATGCAGAAAAATTAAGACAGGCAAGAGGACAAAGACTGGGAACCTTTCAGTGTATGTATATAATTAAGTGTAATTAATTTCTAGTGATAAATTAGCTCATTCAACAATCTGAAGACAGAACTCCTTACAAATCCTTAACACCTTTATAGGAAAGCCTCTTTCGGGAGCCATCATTTCTCCTCATAGACCCTACTGTAAAAGGAAACGTTTTAATCACTTTTCAACATCTTTGAAACTATTCCTGCTGTGACAAATATGGCATCCACAGAGATCCAGGGTAATCAATGCTACAAAAGCACTATTCTAATATAGTGAAATCTGAGCACACAGAGTATAAACCTGCAGGGGGCTCAGACCAGACAAAATGTGCCATGAAACAGCATCATTCAGAGTGGAAGGGAGATTTTCAGAAGCAGCTGGTGACTCCCAGAGTTATCGTCTTCCCTCCTCTCCTATCACCATATAAAAGCTCTTATATGCAACAGAATGAGAAATTTCTCCTTACATTTGTATTTCTTACATCTTTGGTTGCCTGTTTTTAAATGGAAACACTTATATTACACCTTTTTCATGCTTTTAACATTTCAGGATAATAAGCAAGACTTCAATTGCTGCTAAAGGCTCATATGTAACGTTACAACCACTGGGACCTCCGAAATGCTAATCTTAGTCTTCAAAACCAAAAACTAGGCAACCTGGCATTGAACCACACTTTGGTATGGCCTTGGTATTCTTCCCTTGAATAGTAACAATGATATAGCTACCTCGTGAAAGGAGGGTTCAGATTGCATTTACTGCCTTTTATCTCACAAGCTCCAGTGAGTTACTTTTAATCTTTACTGCCCTTTTTGAAAGTCCAATGCGACACATTATTTCAAGGCTATTCTGCTCAGGATCAGCAGAGCAACCAAGTCCAAAATAGGTGAAGATTGCACATTGCTAGCTTTATGCTCATTCTGACTTGACGTTCTTTCCTGTATAATATAGAACTTACTAAATAATCTGTTATGTCAGCATAAGCTATAGGTCTGCATCAATAAAAGGCAACACAGACTGGAGGCTAAGTTAGCCACCTAACAGGTTTATTCAATTCACAGCATGGATATAAGCTTGAATTTACAAGACAGGTTTGTCCTCAGTTCACAGCCCAAATGGGGCAGAGGACAATGCTGCTACCCCAGAAAGCTTTGCTGTGACCCAATATCATCTTGCATTTGTTGGGATGAGATTCCTCCTGTCCAAGAAAGAATGATTTTCCAGATTTCAAACTTAAATTAATTAATTTGTGTGGGGCTTTGTTGTAGTTTAGTCCCAGCCGGACTAAGCACCAAACAGCTGCTCGCTCACTCCCCTTCCTCAGCTGGACAGGAGAGAGAAAATATGAGGAAAAGGCTCGTAGGTCGAGATAAGGACATAGGGAGATCACTCACCAACTACCATCATGGGCAAAACAGACTTGACTTGGGGAAATTAGTTTAATTTATTGCCAATCAAAATCAGAGTAGGATAATGAAAAATAAAACCAAATCTTAAAAAAACACCTTCCCCCCACCCCTCCTTTCTTCCCGGGCTCAACTTCACTCCCAATTTTCTCCACCTCTTCCCCCTGAGCGGCACAGGGGGATGCCGAATGGGGGTTGTGGTCAGTTCATCACACATCGTTTCTGCCGCTCCTTCCTCCTCACACTCTTCCCCTGCTCCAGCGTGGGGTCCCTCCCACGGGAGACAGTTCTCCATGGACTTCTCCAACGTGGGTCCTTCCCACAGGCTGCAGTTCTTCATGAACTGCTCCAGCATGGGTCACTTCCACAGGGTGCAGTCCTTCAGGAACAGACTGCTCCAGCGTGGGTCCCCCATGGGGTCACAAGTCCTGCCAACAAACCTGCTCCAGCATGGGCTCCTCTCTCCACGGGTCCACAGGTCCTGCCAGGAGCCTGCTCCAGTGTGGGCTTCCCACAGGGTCAACAGCCTCCTCCAGGCATCCATCTGCTCCAGCGTGGGGTCCTCCACAGGCTGCAGGTGGATATCTGCTCCACTGCGGACCTCCATGGGCTGCAGGGGGACAACCTGCCTCACCATGGTCTTCACCACGGGCTGCCGGGGAATCTCTGCTCGGGCGCCTGGAGCCTCTCCTCCCCCTCCTTCTTCACTGACCTTGGTGTCTGCAGAGTTGTTTCTCTCACATATTCTCACTCCTCTCTTCCCTGGCTGCCCTTTCCCAGTTTTTCCCTGCCTTCTTAAATATGTTATCACAGAGGTGCTGCCACCGTTGCTGATTAGCTCGACCTTAGCCAGTGGCAGGTCCGTCTTGGAGCTGGCTGGCATTGGCTCTATCGGACATAGGGGAAGCTTCTAGCAGCTTCTCACAGAAGCCACCCCTGTAGCCCGCCCCTCCTCGCCCCCGGCTACCAAAACATTGCCACGCAAACCCAATACAGGCTTAAATACAGTCACCTTCCTGAAAGCACTTTCCTACCTAACAAGATGCACAACTCTGCAACAGGGTTAGCTGTTCACAGAACGAACTTATCTCCCCCTGCAATTTGTCATCACTTTTCTCCACTTTAATTTGAAGTAAACATGAAAACATATGAATGGCAGGATGCTATTACTACCTTCTGAAGCCCATCAGTCAAGATCCAATTTCTCAACAGTTACTCTAAATTTGTCAAGGAAGTCCTACAAACGTTGATGCTCCAACCACCAGTTTGTAAGAACAGTTATGTTTCTTTAACTGTTGCAGAAAAAACCCAACCCAACACTAAACCAAAACACCCAATGCTGAACTTCATATTAATAGAGTCCTTTGACCCACTGTGTTCACCCCATGACAAAGCAATCCTGTTGAGCATCAGTCCTTCAAGTACAATGCTTCTTGAAAATCAAAAGAGACTCTGGAAATGTGTCAGTATGGGAGCAGGCTTTATTGTTCAAACTCCCCCCCTCACTTCCCCAAAGAGATGAGGTTTAACCCGATTTTATAAATACTTAGTTCAACTTCTGTGTAATGAGCTAATCTGAATCCATTATAGGCAACATCTCTGGCAGTCCAGTTACTCTCCTTTAAGTACTGAAGGTATGTCAATGGAGGAGGTACATAAAAAATGTCAGTGCTGTCTCTACTATAGATAGTACAAAAGAAGTATCATTAAAGATACCTGAGTAATACCTGTTCCAGAGATCATAAAATGAGATCATACTTTGAGACATCTGACATCCCCCAGATTTCCCTATTTATCACATTCTCTTCCAATATTATGTTGCCCAGTTTCGAGTTTAATGTAGCCATCTGACATTATGCAAGACTAAGCGACCCTTTGAGGTAAAGTCATTATTCTTGGTCCCTTCTGTATGGCTGCTCGACTTATCAGATGATATAACTTCAATTATGCTTCCCAAGTCATATTTTACAAGACACTTCGTCAGCAGTTGGATCACTCTGGACAAATCTCTCACCCCTCAGGAAAAAAAAACAAACAAGGGATCAAAACAGCTTTTCTTTCAGAGAAAAGTCTATTGCCAGCTTCTAGGAGCTTTTCCTGTAAACACTTCTGTTCCTTAGTTACTAATGAATCAATGACTTCAGTAGCTCAAGAGCACCAGAAAAAGAAACCTTTCAGCATCCTCCCTGCTAGTGAAAAGCAGCAAATGATGAGCTCCCACAAAAAGGGCTACTGGATTCAGCAAGAAACTCCCTGGCGACATCTGCCAGCCGAGTTTTCTCTTAGGCTGCAGCAGCTTAGCACTTACAACAAGACTTTCAAGAAAAACAAAAATTCCCAGGACTTCAGTAAAGGAATATCTTGAAAACAGTGTTTCACCAGCTGCCTAACCATGGAGACCCCTCTATTCTGTCACTGTTTTAAGACTTCAAGTTTCATGACATCAAGCTTTTGAACTCAAAGCTGGAAGAGCAAGCTCTCATCAGGCACTTACACCTGATCAATGCACAGAAGAGACACTCCCCCTCTGCCTGTCTCTTCAGAGCTGGTCAGCCCAGACTGACAGCACACCTCCAGTTCTGAACAGTAACACAGGGCTTTCAATAACTTCCCAAAACACGCAAGATCCCCCCCATTCCATTTCATCCTCTGCCTGAGCAGCTTCAAAACAGTATTTCAGCCCATCCAAAGACCATCCTGAAAGAACAAACAACACTCCTGTCAAAGACAAGAATATGTATAAAAATACCTATGTGGAGTTTTTTGTTTTGTTCATGTTTTTGTTGGTGGTGTCCTTCTCCTTTTGTTTGTTTGTTTTAAATCAGAGGCTGAATTCTCAGGATTCCTCTCTCTCAGCTGAAACTAACCACAGCACCACATGGTCCCTCATCCTGGCCTGCCTGCCCTCATGCCTTTTTCTTCCTCTTTTGCACACCTGCACAGCTTCAGAAGGAAGGGTTGGCTGTGCTCAATCCCATAGCAGCCTATAATAGCATAGGGCACTAATTGCCACCCCACCTCCCCTCATTCTTAAGACCTGTTCTTGCTAGATTAAGGAAAAAAGGATAAGCATATGCATCTCCTAAAGAAGCCTTGGAAACGCAGACTTCCAAAGGCAGAATGCTTCTGCCCAGAGTCTCAAATAAGGCATTTTAAAGAACAAAAAACAAAACTGACTTGAGACTGACAAAACTGAGAGCATGTTCCTGCTCTCAGTACTTCCGTTGACAAGGCACAGGCAACTCCCTGTTCAGCTGACTTATCGTTTCGCAAATCCTTCCAAATACATAATCTGTCTGAACAGGCGGGAGAATTCAGCCCTGACCACAAGGGTTTCCACTCCGGGACCAAACATCCCCGGGTCTGTCCTGGGACACTTCATTTGTGCTTCAAAACTGACCAGTTTTCTCTTCCCATCCCCGAAATTTTTGGTTTGACAAGGTGCATTTCAATGAGAATAATATCTCTTGGCCTCTAGCATTTTCTGGATCCAGGCAAAGTATTTGGTATTCAGAGGCATAGATGTCAGAGCAAACTTTTTTAACACCTAAATCAACTTCCATAGTATACAGTCTCAAAATCAAGGGAATAAAGTACAGCCTAATATTTCAGCATGCTACAAAATTAAGCGTCATCTTTTAGAGACATAAATAAATAAAATAAAATTCCTGTAGGTCAGGTAAGATAAACTGAAAATGTGTTACAAACCTGTGTTCCAGGGGTTATTCTATTGTTTTTGTCTTCAGTAATGGACAGGCCCGGGAAGAGAACAGTTACCTGCAGAGTTTTTCTGCCCCATGAAGAGCTTTCCCAGCCTGGAAAGAGGTTTCCTCTTTGGTCACTGTAGGACCCATGAATCCGTAATGCTTACAGGTGAGGCAGACACATATTTAGATTGACAGCCGTTGCTACCAGAAAATGTTATTTTCATTACAATGTCTTTCATTTGTTCTGGTAAATGTTGATGTCAAGGATGTATTATATGAGCCAGTCATAAACACGACAGAAGAAACTACTGAGCAACTATGCAGAGAGACAGAAGAAAAAAAAAGCAAAATTCAAAAGCATAACTCCCAAACTCTTGGAGAGCAGAAAGCAATCCCACAATTTTAGTGGGAGACATAGTGTGCCAGCACTCATGAGAATTAAATAATCATAGGACTCCTGTACAAGGAGATTTTACTTTGCATTGCAAATCTAGACACATGCTTTGTGAAGTGCTCTTTAGAAGAGGACTTTTATTGATGCAGTTATACAACAGAGCAAGCAAAACAGCAGAATAAAGAGTTTAAATTGCATTTTTAAAACAGATACAAAAGGTGTAGCGCTGGAAACACTATGGAAGGAACAAAGGCAAAGTTGAGCAGTGTTGTGGGAGCAGGGCAAGCTACAAAACTGAAGATGAGAAGAGTGCTTCAGACCTACCCTCACAGGTTTAGAAACAAAATGTAGCCTATGCTACTGGAAGAGGAACTCAGCATTTCATCAAAAATATTGTAGTAACATAGAATCATAGGATGGTTTGGGTTGGAAGAGACCTTTAATGATCATCTAGTTCTAATTCCCCTGCTGTGGGCAGTGACATCTTTCACTAGATTAGGTTGCTCAAAGCCCCATCCAACCTGACCTTGAACACTTCCAGGCATGGGGCATCCACAACTTCTCTGGGCAACTTGTTCCAGTGGCTCACCACCTTCATAACAAATAATTTCTTCCTTATGGCTAAAATAATTCTATCCTCTTTTAGTTTAAAACTGTTACCCCTTGTTCTATCACACTACAAGCCCTAGTAAAAAGTCTTCATCCATCTTTCTTAAAAGCCCCCTTTAAGTATTGAAAGGCCACAATAAGGTATCCCCGAAGCCTTCTCTCTTCCAGGCAGAACTACCCAAGTGCTCTCAAGCCTTTCTTCATAGGAGGGGTGTTCTAGCTCTCGGATCATTTTCATGGCCCTCCTCTGGACCCACTCTAAGAGGTCCACGTCTTTCTTGTACTGGGGGCTCCAAAGCTGCATGCAGTACTCCAGGCAGGATCTCATGAGAGCAGAGTAGAGGGGGAGAATCACCTCCCTTGACCTGCTGGCCACCCTTCTTTTTATGCAGCCCAGGATATGGTTGGCTTTCTGGGCTGCAAGCACACATTACCAGCTCACGTCCAATTTTTCATCCACCAGTATCCCCAAGTCCTTCTCTGCAGGGCTGCTCTCAATCCATTCCTCATCCATTTAACAGTACTGGTCCCAATACAGACCCCTGAGGGACACCGCTGTCATGTACTATCACAATGGAGTACAGCGACAGTGAGGGATATATAGGGCTGAAAAAGAAGAGGAGATTTAGGAATTCAGATGCCTGGTCATCTCAACATGCACAAGTGCCTTGCTTTGTCTCCTGCCACAGCTGCAGAGAGGTGCAGGTTTCCCCTGCACCTTACATCATCTCTGTAAGTCCCATACAGGGTCTTGAACGCTGTAGCAGCACTAGATGCCTACATTTGGGCAACTGACTCATCCTGAAGGTCTCTGAGCTGCTGAAGCAAAACAAAGCAAAGAACATCTGTCAAAGCTGGACTTCTGGCTCCTCTTGCTGCAGTTTAAAATGCAATTAGTTAAGCTGGTTCTTTATGATAAACCGAACCAAGTGCATTTAAAAGGATCTGTTTCTTAACCTTATAACTGACTGGTTTCTCTGTAGCAGCCAGCAATGGTCCAGTCCCAGAGCTGGCTGAGCAAAGAGACAGACAGAGCCTGCAGTCCCACAGAGCCAGGGAATTACAACATTTAATTTTCCAAGCACAAAAAAAAAAATAAAGAGGATTTCACAAAAAAAACCCCAAAGTAATCTTCATCACAACCCCAGGGACTGACAGAACATCACTTCGTTGTAAATAACCTGCATTTTCACTAGGCAAGAAAAACTGTAAATCTTTTCACCTTTCACACCAAAGTGTCCCAAGGAGGTTAAGCTCCCCCCAACTTTTCAAATGACTATTTAACAGTCACTCTTCTTAAAGAGCCATGGTGCTTGATCAGAAGGCAAGGTGTAGAGAGTTAGCTATTTTTCCCAGGATCACAAATCCTATAGCAATGTAAACCTGGTCCCCAGTTTGTCATCCCATAACTGCAATCCCTCCAATAAGCTCAATAACAAGGAAAAAACCCAACTAAATCAGACATGTTAACCTTCACAGACCTTTCTCTCACTGAATGCATTTCCATTTACACTTTTTTATTTTTTAAAACAAACTTAGTTCTCCAGCTTAAAAAAAAAAAAAAAAAAAAGGACTTGATAGAAAAACAATCACCACAAAGCTACTTAAAAAACACCACCACACACAAACCCAAAAACTCCAGTATATAATTTCATGGGTTCTGCATCTACCATTGTATAAAGATTGCTAGAGAAGAATGCAATCAAATCTGGATGGCTTTTGCAGTTCTAGTTGAGAGCAGTAGTTTATTTTGGTTTTAACTAATGTGAATTAACTCCCTCAGCAGCTCATTGTCACAGTGGCTCAAGGTCCACTGTCCCATTATCTGCCACACTGCTCTTTCCTGCCTACCCATCCCCCTGCCAAAGCAATTATATGTAGCGCCTTTGCAAATTGCTAGTGTTTTCATCAACAGTTATGACACATTTGAGAAAAGAGCATACAAGAGAAGTTCTGCCAGTAAAGCTCATTTTCAAAACGTCACCTGTTTTCCTTCCAAATATTAAATAAAAGACAAGGCAGAGGTACAGCTTTGCATAACATAATGACCTGGGTTTATCACATCTAGACAGGACAGAACCCCTACAACAATATCTGTGCAGTATTGCAGCATATACAGTAGAGTTCACATTTATTTGGTCGGATGCAGTGTGGGGTTTTACAGCCTGCATACAATCGTGTACTTTTCAGCATTCAAACCACACGGCTGCCAAGTATTATATTCCAAGGGCTTGATTTGTCAAAAACAAGACAGGAGCAATGTTGCATAAAGGCTAGAGTTTTAACTCAGCCCAATATGGAGAAGCAGTAAAATGAACAAAAAAAAGAGTAATAAGACAAATGAAAAGGTGTGCCGAGATGCTACCCAGGAACTGCACTCTGATCATGTGAAACACAGAAGCAACACAGGTTGACAAACAAGGACCAAATCAGCATGCCTGAAGTTAAGCTCACATTGGATGATCATGTTATTTTATCCAAAGTTTGAGGGGAAGATCTTGCAGTCCCTGGACATCATAATCAATAGGGGGCACAAGCTAGAAGAAAAAATCTGGCACCACACTCTACTGCAGCAGCATCCTCAGAGTTGTGTTCCCAGGCAGAGGGAGCCAGATAACATTACCACTTCCAGAGACCACCCAAACATGGGACTTGAATTCTTGCCTTCATCCCACCTCCCATGTCCTTTTCCTTCTACCTTCTTCTAAAACAGAACTTAGAAGAGTTTAGCTTCCCTACACAGGGCTGCTTTTTTTTTGGCTATGCTCATGAAAACCTCTAAGCAGAGAGGCAATTTAAAGCATCATCTTAACTTGACAACAGCCTGCTATATTTGTGAGGTCTTGGTAACTAAGGCTGTACAGTCATCTTTCTCCAGAAGTGATGTTACAAGCAAGAGTCAACAGAAGATATGAGTGCTCTACAATGTTTGCTTTCACTTCTGCATGGTTTTACATTTGCTTTTATTTGCAGAGGCCAATTCAGCTTCCTTGAAGGCAAAAATAAAACAGCTCCAACCTGAAACCTAAATTTTCATTCTCTGAGGACAGTCATCACCATCTTCTACAATATTTAAAATTACAACCAGACAGAATTCATCTAGTTGCAGGACACAGGAATGAAAGCCATTAAAATCAGAAGCTTTTATTAATACTTTAATTGACGTTGGTTTTTTCTCCTTTTTTTTTTTTTGTATCTTTCACAGAATCACTAAGGTTGGAAAAGACCTTTAAGATCATCAAGTCCAACCATCAACTAACACTACCATGCCCATTAAACCATGTCCCACAATGCCACGTCCACACATTCCTTGAACACCTTTAATACAGGACTGATGTTTTTAGAGCTTTCCATAAGACTAAGCAGGCTGAAGACTTTGAAATCAAGGAATTCCAAACAACTCTTAGCTGTTCAGTATTTCATCGTAACAACTTTATGTTACCACTGTTGACTCAAATGATTTGGCAGGATCAATAACACCCTTCCCTCCTCCCCCTTTACACAAGTAAAAGTACCTGTCAAATTTATCCAGAATAGGTTTACTTCCCAGTTTTCCTACAGTCCCTCTCAGCCAGGGAAGCAGACTACAGAAATACAGGCAAGTCAAGTTGAATCACAAACTCCTTCTCTAGGACTGCAAAGCAACTTATGAACCACACTATTACCGTAGGAATCAGATCAGGCTTTTCCTCATGTCTGAATTAGTCTACCACAATACCTCTTTCAAAAAAGAAGACCGTAGTTTCTTCATTTTGGAAGCACAGGAGAATGAAAATATTATGAGATGCCAAGTGTTACAACAAGCGAACAGGTGACCAAGACACAAATAGACTCTGGGAGTTCTGTCTTCTCCTGGTTCCTCTAGGAGATGACAATAATACTAGTTCTCTGAAGTTAGTACCATGACAGCTGCATGTACAGATGACACAGAAGTTAATAAAATTAAACCTCTTTCTGTATGCTTAATCTTCCTTCAGTACATCCTTTCCTTGAGCTCAGAGGATTTTGTAGTTTAAGAATTTTAACAAAAAGCAATCCTCAAACATTTCTTTCAGTAGTCAATATTGGGCCAGTTTATCAGACATTCTACACCATGAGACTCAAAAAACAAAACAGCAATTTTCCCAATTTCCTCTCCGAGTATTTTGATTGGCTAAGAAATAAAATGAGTAAGCAGTCTGCAACCCATTTCAGTATCACGCATTCATCAGCTCACTGTTCTCCCTATTCTTCTACATCTTACCTCCATTGCATTAACCTTGCACACATAATATTCAGATACTAATACTCAGTCCCTCTTCTGCACAGAGATCCTGGCACTGACTGCACAAGCTGAATCAGTAGCAAAGGGTCTATGCATTAGCTCTGCAAGGCAATCCCACATGCTACCATGCTTCTGCCTCCCAACAGTACCACAAGAGAGGAACTCCAATGCAACGTGTATCCTCCAGTTTTTCAGAAGTATATCGCTACCCCATCTTCAGGCCACTCCTAGCAGGCTTTGATCTTCATCAGTTGGAGTCTCACAACATGATTTTCCCAATATGTGGGGAATCAGCGGAGTTTCTTAATTCAGAATCCTTTCCAGACCCAGGGCCAGATCTTATTTCTTTACTTCTGATAGATATCACAGCCTTCAGCCTGGCAGGTCTGCTGTGGCAACAGCCAGTTTCAAAGAGAGTCATAACTCTCCACGGAAATCGGCCTACCCCCCCTCAGCCCTTCTTTCCTTTCCATGCTCTCGTAGAGGTATATGGAGTTAAAGAGGTTTGTGACTTATGCTACAGAAGTGAACTGCGATTGTGTTGATGTTAAAGCTGAGTGGACTTACATTTCTCCCCACCCTTCTTTGGGGAGACCTTCAAAAGAAAGGGGAAAGTGAGCAACAGAGGAAGACTGCTGCTCAGGCAGCGAGCACACTGGTTTTCAGAAAGCAAGAGGTAGGCTAAAGCCCAAGAGCAGGGTGAAACAACTTCATAAGCCAAGCAAAGAAAAACATGCAGAGAGCTTCTCAAGAAAGCTGTCCAGCCTGGACAAATGGAAACACAGAAGAAAGAGCTGCCCCCCTAGTCAAGTCTCTAACCTTTGTCAAAATGAATATTTTGAGTTGTGCACAAAGCTTCCCCTCCTCCAGCTCCAATTTTAAAAGCACTGAGGGAAGCAGTGACCATGCAGTAATAAAGCTGAAAATGGATAGGTCACTTAAAGGAATTAAAATCATTCCATTAGTTCCATGTTAGTAGTTTCACAGCCACATATTTTCCATCTGACATTAACCTTAAATCAAGCAGCACTTGTAGGAACAGAATAGATGCACACAGAAGAGGCTAGAGAAAAAACTTGGGAACTTAAATAGCAGTGGCTTTATTTGACACGTTGCCTTTTCTGAGAAAAGTTTGCTCTCTGAACTAACTTGCTCTGCAAAGGATTTTTATGTTTTACATCTCAGTTCATCCTTAAGACGTACTTCTGGAGCACAGAGTTGTCTTACAGCATAACTATCAGCATTTAAAGCAGCATAAACCCCAGCACTGCTATTGAAAGAAGTGGTTTCTCTGTCCCCAGAGAAAGGTTGTGATTTCCTCCCCCACTCCTTGCTTCCCTCTTCTTCTTATGCCACCATAAGCACTCATGTCATCACACTGTGAGCCGGACTGGCAAACTCTCCAGGGTAAAATTAAACAGACAAAATGTTTAAGAGAATAAGAATTGCTGTGAAGGAGAGACAAAAGCAGCACAGCTCACAGTGAGACATATGAACAATCTTAATTATCCACCATCTTAGAACTAAGAGGAGCCTAAAATGAAGCCCACTACATGTACAAAAATGTTAAGCTAGGAGTCAAATGTTTATTACTCACAAAGAAGCAAGACTTGAGGACTTCAGCTATTGGAGAAATAACCCTTAAGGTCTCTTCACCTACGTTCGTTACTAGACGACTCATGAGTTTTCACCTTTTCCCACTAGGACTGGTACATGGCAACCATGGTGACCTTGAGGCCAGAAGGACCCATGAGAATAATCTCATCAATTTCCTGCATAGCACCTTCTAGACCCCCACACTAACTTCTGTATCCATCTCACACACGCTAGCTAAAGCAGAAAGTACCACTCAGACACACATATAGTCTTCACTTGAAGACTTCATGTGACAGAGAATCCACTGCACCCTTAGGCAAGCTCCTACTGTGGTCGATTACCCTCAGTATTGAATTCCGCACTTGTTTCTGGTCTGAGTTGAATTGACCATGCAAATAAGTTTCCTTAAAAGGAATTACCTTGCAAAACATGAAGTATGTCACAATAGTTTTAATTAATAAAATGGGACCGATACAATTAAAATAAACCCAATTCAATTTTCCCTAGGTAACAGGTTGGTTAGTATTTGCGACATTAGATCATTTTTCAGCCTTTTCACAACACTGTTGGATGAGTATCAGATTAAACAGCTAACAGATACTAGAGAAAGCAAACACAAATTGAATTTTTCATAGTATTGCTACCATACAGTACGGTGGTAACACTCTGCTCTGGACCCCTGTGGAGGAGAGGCCAGACTTCTCCACCCCACTGCTGTTAAGACTGAGTTGGTTTCTGACAAAGGAGCCAGTTGTCCTTTAGCCCCAGCCACCACAAGACTTTTCAGATACTTTAACCTTCATCAGTATTTTTTAAACTGTTGGTTTGTACTTGTTGCCATCAGCTTCATTACCTTTTTGTTATATGTTGTTGCTGGAGTTATTTTAGCTGCCACTTCCATTTCTTACAAGAATGGTTTAAGTTGTTGCAAAAGACAACTACACAGCTGGAGGTACTGGGGACACGATCAGCATCTTGAACACCTCAAAGTTAAAAGCAGTTGTGCTTTTATATGATAGTTTTTTCCTTTCATGTCATTTTTACACACACCCATCTTACACACTTCCAAAGCATCCAGACAATACAGCATTACATCTCCCTTGCCTTTTTCCTTTCTTGCTGTCTTTTTCCTCTCCCTCCTACTGAGTGTACGTGGAGTCTAAGGAAGACATGTGTCAAAGCACAGGACCTTAAGTAGAAGCATTAATAGTCTCCGTTCACTTTCTACTTTAATTATTGGATTCTGCCTAAATTTCTCAGCTGTCTTATCCTCCTTTCTTACACATAAACCCATGTATAATGCTTGAATTAATTTTTACTTTGTATGTTATGGAAATGCAGAAAATCTCAACCTAAGATAAATATCTCCAAAGCTGTCTGAGAGGCCTTCGCGCTTTTATTAGAAGAGCACCTTTGAAAAGAAACTCACTAGCACAGCTTCTCTCTCCATGTCTTATTACTCTTTCACACCCAGCTCTCAACAGGCTGAAAGCAATCACCAATATTCCTTTAAAAAAACCACAAAAAAACACCCCAAAAAAACCAACCCACAAAATAGAGTTATTCTTCATCACTAAGTAGTAAAATCACAAATTTTAAACCCTATGAAGGACTAGCCAGTAGATCAGATAGACCTTTACGATTGACATGTGGTACACAGACACCATAGAATATGCTGCAATTAAGATTTTACCTAGTGAGTCAAACATTCTTATAACCCATGTAGAATTAAAAGTACTAAGTGGAATGGAAAGAAAAGAAAGGTCAGCTTTGACTGTATTCTTAAAGCCTATAGCCAAAAATCAGGCTAGAAATGGCAGGTACATGAAAAACATTGTACTCCAACAACCTGCAGGAACAGCTTCTGTACAGGTCACTGGAAGGTGCATCCTCTTCCTTTATAGCAACCAAGATTTATTCAGATCCTGTGAATAAGTCTTTGTGGATGCAAACCACTCTCAACATCCTTTATACAACAGTTTCCAATTATTAAAACGAGTGAGTCATGAATTCATTAAAGTTTCATCCTTTGCACTTCCTATCTCCAAAATGAAGACTCATTTAGCTATATAGTGTTGAAAAAAAAAAAAGAAAAAAGACATTTTTATTACCTTTTCAAAAACAAAAGAATCACCAGTGCTCATCACTACAACTTAGCAAGGCTCCAGTTGAGTACAGAATCCCACTAGGCTGATCGCTACATAAAACAAGTGTTTCAGGCAAAAAAAAATCCTAAAAACATCAGTCTTAACTGGACTTTTTCAGAAGTGTCCATTTTATGGAATTCAAGGGGAAAGAAATAACAACTGAAAAAGGCTGTAACTCACTATATGGAGGACAGGAAGACAACTCTGGCCAGAGCTGGGACATGCTCCCTGGAAGAGCCCATTAGATGAGCAGCTTGGGCAACAGCACAAACACACAGCAGACTGGCCAACTTGTCTGCTTTGTTTCTACCAAAACTTTTAATGGAAAGGACACTAACCCGCAGAACATTTCTCTTGTCTGATTACTTGGACCAGAAATGGTCAAAAACTTAAGAAGGCGCCGGGGTGGAGGAAAAGACAAATGAGAGGGAAAAGAAGGCTAACGATAAAGTGATTTAGTCAAGACCAAAGTAGGCTGACCCTTTCCATTCCCAACTGTTCAAATAGTTTATTTTCCAGTTTGGATCACAAAACTAAATAAAAGACAAGCATTGCAAAATAAGCACAAAGCAGTTAGCTCACAATGGTATTGGAAGGTGAATATTTCCATGTCAGCTGCCTGTCCTCCCATACTTGACACTGTTCCAAGCTTGCTACAAATTTGCTATGAAATTACCTTCTCATTTCCCAGTGACATAGTCTGCTGCCCATGCTGCCTTTCAAGAAACACTTTTCTTCTGTGCTGATCCCAGCTGTCCATTGAGCAGGATACAGAGACTTTGAACACTGTAATAAATATGTTTATTTCCAGAGCTTGATTTTGCTCCAAATATTTCCAGCATGACAAAAATAGGGGAAAGAGGGAAGAATAAGAACAGCTATAAATTAAAAACAAACCAAAAAACTCCAGAGGCCATAAAGTAGCATCAGCATAAAGATCATAATCTCAGATGTAATTTGAGAACAAGATAAAGTACTTGGAATTCAGGATTTTTATGCAAGTTCTTCCTAGCACACTAATGGGAAATTTAGTTACTCTTGATCAGCCACTACACAGGCTCTCTCTCCCTCCCTTTCTCTAAAGTACAGGCATATTCATGAATTACTTGGAAATATGAATTTTTTTTAAAGCTTTATTTAAGCATTATGCCAAGCAGCTTAGACAGAATGGCAAAGCCAAGATTGAAGAGGACTGTAAGTCTTTCTGTTGAAGAAAAACTATAGAGTATTTTCAAAGACAATAGGGGACAGCACACAGCAAAGATTAAAGCCAGGCTGTGAACCAAGTTGCTGAACCCGAGGAGAATGCTACAAGCAAGGGGCGACACAAGGGACAGACAGGAAGGAAACTAATTATTGAAAGCTTGAGCAAGTAGAAAGTTAACCTCATGAACTGTAAAGGATGTTTATATTAGCTTTGTTCTCTCAATATTACAGCCTTTAATCTCCCTAAGTAGTATGTGCAGCACCGACTGACAGCTTAGTTTGTTATTAAGTGCCTGGCTCTAAAGAGTATACTGTTTAATAGTACAAACAGTCTCATTGATTAAGATGTCTACTACGCAGCTGTAACCCCTCCTCCCCCCGCAATCAATTATACAGGAACTGAGAACATTTTCACAAAAACATAGCCCTTCAAACCCTGACTCAATATAAAAAGGGATTCGTACTCTACTGCTTTCTGTAGCTATTACAGGTATTTCCAAGGCACTTACCATATTAGTATCCAAGCACACAAACTTGGTAAATTAAGTGCATGCAGAAGCAAGCTCATCACTACCACTTCTTCCCAAAACAGGTCCTTGAAAAGGGTGATTTTACTGCATGGATTATAGCAACATGCACATGTGGTCATCCCACCTTGTTATTAACAGTGAGAACGACAACTGCTCCTACTTCCTATGCAAAATGCAAGACTCATTTTGCAGTAACTCATTTCCCTATTCAATAATTAAAACATATGCCCACAGGAATGTTAATCACCTAACTCAATCTCCCTAAAATGAAGAGAGTAAGATATCAGAGGTTTGTAACTTTAAATCTTTCTGTGGAAGATAGTCAAGGAAAAAAGCAAGCATACCCCCAAGCCCAAAACTGAACATTTCTTGTCATCTATCAGCCACAAGATGTTCCACAAGACTTGCATAGGGGCCGCAGAGACACATGTAACATAAATCTTGAGCCACCTCTGTTTCTTTTCCTACCTGACTATTGCATTCCTAGAAGAAAGCCTTTGTCTGCAAGTGCAGGCACTATGTAAGATAAAAAGAAAACTCTAACAAAGAACAACAGCTTGTGAATGAGCCACAAGTTTCAGTTTGGTCAGACTCCTTGCCACCAACAACCACTGTCTTGGATGGCACATTGGTTGCTCAGACTAACCATGACTACTACAGCAACATGGACAGTTTGTTACCCATCTTCTCCTCTTTCCTTTCCCATGTACAGAAGTCAGAGCTTTGTGCCCGAAGAGGACCCCAACTACTTTTTGTAGCTGAAAGCATGTACTTCCCACTCATCCCCACATAGAAATTTCAGTTTTCTGTTGAAAAAAAGAAACATTTCATCCTGTACAGGTTGTGAAAGAGTTTCCCCACAATACACCCCCACCCCTCACCACCCCCAACCCCCTTACCCTCCCCCCCCACCCCCCCGCAAAAAAGAAACAAAAACCAAAAAAACAAAAAACCACAAACCAACAAAAACCCCTCTCTATTATCTTCTTTCTGGGAAAAGAAAGAGCATCCTGGAGGATCACCATAAAGGTCCAAACAAGAAACTTCTGTTCGCATTTGGAAAGCCTGTAACACCCTTTTGCCAAAAACAAGCAGAAATAGTGAAAGCTGCACTAACTCAAGGCTTCTTTTACAGAAAACTAATAGTCTACAACTGCAACAGCTTCCTCTAGAATTAGTATGTAGGGGAAGAGATTAATCCATGTAATCATTTGCCCATTTCCCTACCATATAATGTTTCATTGCTGGTGCAATCACGTAAAGGTCTATTTGAGTCCAACCAGGTGATTATAAGTCTACTGCATGAATATTTATTAGACCCTTGCACCTTGGAAAAAAGTTTGAATGGTGAAATACCACATGTAAACTCAGTTCCTATTTAATTAAGAAGGATGAAGGGTAGCAGAGTGTGAAAGAAGGTAGGAGCGAGGAGCAAGATGAATGCTTCTTTGAATTGTTACAGGATGTCCCAAGACTCATTTATCATAAGGAGCAAGGAAGTAGGAAAACAGATGAGGAAATACAGAGCTCTTTGGCTGCTCAGTGACCCATCAGCATGGATGCTATCTTACCACGCAAGTAAATAAATAAATAAATTTTCCATCACAGGGCCAGCTCTAGATGGCCCTGCTTGGACCAGATGACCTCCAGAGGCTCCCTCCAACCTCAGCCATTCTGTGATTCCAGCCCTGAGACACCAATGTAGTTTAGACATCAAAACAAGTAAGAAATCAAGAAAATGCAGTTTCAGACTCGAGCTTTGTTTCCTGCAATTTACAACCAACTCTGCTATTGCAAGAACAGAGTTCAAACTATAAAGCTAACATTCTTTTATCCTTACATCCCACTAGTAATACAATCAGCTTTATTCTAGAAAGCTTTAATAGCCTCATTCATTACCACCAGGTGTCTTAATCCCCAAAGAGCAATGAACAAATTCAGAGCATACCGAATTATTCTACAGATATCTTCTAATGCAAGTTTATCCTTTAACTAACAATAGTTGCCCCTTGGAAGTCCATAGGCAGTTAAGCTGAATGAGACTGAACGCAGTTTTTTGAAAAGTTTCCTGTGTCAACATTTAACAGGAGTGCTGAGATCCAGGCTTAAAGCACATCTATCAAAACACTAAGTGTGTTCGAAATTAGTTTTCTGAAAAACTGTTTGAACAAGACGTTTCTGACCACCTTCATACCTGAATGTCTTCTGTACCATCTCTGTGACACTTCGTATTTCATTGAGAGAAGTCATACTTATTAAGGATTTGGAGCTTTTTGAAGTCCACTACAAATACATCTTAATTATTTGATGTGCAATTTATAACTATGCAGTGTCACTGTAAACAGCATATAATAGCTTCCTGTCTTTTTTTCTTTTTTTTCCAGAGCGTACTCTGCTTGCAGTGTCACCGAGTTTAAAAGCAATGGGATCTCTTTGTTATTCTTAGAGTCCAGGCTTCTGGACTTCCCAAACCAGACAGGCACTTTGCCCTGCCACCCTATTCCAGCTCCCAAGGGGCTCACTCTAACCGAGTCTGAACACAAAGATCAAACCCAGATGAGTAAATTAATTCATTTCATGAAGCAGTAACTTGAATAGAGCATTCTGTAACTTATAAACCAAGTCTTTTCAAAGTTTCCTGGTTTTCCCCCTCCAATTCAGCATGAAGTATGACACCTGATGCTTCTCAGTGCTTCTGTACACCCAACCCTTTCTGTATGTCAGAATGCCTTAGAGCAACTCTTCAGTAGCTTCTGTACAGCACTCTAGAAACATCAGAGGAGCAAACAAACTTATCAATTTCCACCTTGAAGAAAATCTGCTAAGAAGCTACTGCATTGTCAGGAGTCTGTGCATGTCAGAAAATTAATCTTATGATAGAAGCCCACCAGTATCAGGCATGTCAGTCTCTCCCAGAAGGTTTGAAAGGCAGTGATTACTTGTTTTTCACTCCACAGGTTAGTAGTTACATTAACCCCATACTTCAGAATTTCTACCAGGCACCTGCAGAAGCAGAAAACTAGACCAGAAATGCCCTCCAAAGGGAGGAAGTCTTCTCCCATTACTTTACCTGCAATAGTTCTGAGTTAGTCTCCTTTACAGGGGGCAGCAAAAAAATCTGCTGGGTTGCTGACAGTACATATGGCACACTGTGCCTCGGATTTATCTTCCACTTGACAAAAACGTAAGAAAATGCCAAATATCACAGAAGGACGTGAGACAAAAGTCAAGAGAAAGCCAGTCTAATGTCTCCAACCCCTCCCCAAAGATGGGGCTTTAGAGATGAACTGCAGCACAGAATACGATCTTTAGCCACATCCACTAAGACTCCTGCTAACATCAAATACTTCCTCATACGCTTTGTTCATACGTGGCCTCAAATCTAACAACTAACTTAAAAACAGAGTCTCTTCATCTAACTGAGCACAGATCCTTTGTCCTTTCTTCTCTTCATTAAAAGCTGACTATGTCATCTTGAAAAAATAAAAGATTTGGTAATGAAATCTCTGCAATTGCAGGGACATACCATACCCTCTCACCTACTATCCTCCTAATGCCCTATACCGTGACAGCAAACTTCAAAGGAAAAAATGGATGTTCTACAATGCTATGGAAGTTCAGTTCTGTTTTCGGGTGGTTTTTTGTCTTGTTTTTTTGAAGGTGGGGGCGGGTTTTGACACCCATCAAGGTAACAAGGTAATCCTCTGATTTGCTCTAAGAGATTCTTAGAGGACTGAGTCACACTTGCTGCAGTTAAGAAGTCATCTACTTGCCATCCCTCCTTTACTCCCCCCAGTCACACTCTACATTGTCATGCAGTCCAATTACACTTGTTTTACGAGGGCTTTTTTCAGATGCCGAGAAAGACTGAACTGATGAAAGAGATAAGCAAATGCCAAATTTGACTCACAATCCGGTCACGTTAAAAAAAACCTCTCTGAAACTTAGTTGCAAAGAGTTGAGCTGCAATGAAACAACTGGAATATGCATTGAGCAAATAAACACTTGTCAGTTTTCAGAATGAAGCAATACATAAGGATGAATATAGCATACAGGAGACTGATGCTACATATCCTGAGCCCGATTTTTAAGACGTGCAATCCACACACTCCTTTGGAAGGAGTTTTGTATTTCTCCCTTGATTATCAGAGCTCAGTAGACAGCATGGTAAAGCTTGGTTATGGTGTCAGCTGCCATTCCTCAACTTGCTTCAACACATAAGACATGCTCACAAGTAGTTGGACCACCTTTCAAAGCACCAGAGAAATACCCACTATGAACAGAGCCAGAGCACTCAGGAGGCAGTTCTTCTGGCAGCTGAGCTTCTCGTCTGCATTTGGCTTGTCCACACGTAAGAGAAAGTCACAGTCTAAACTACTCATGGTGCCACAAAAACATGCTCTGGTGCAGCAGGACTGTTCCATAAGCTTCTGCCAAGCACCAGAGATGAACTCAATGCAAAAGTCTCACAGTGGCCACCATTCTTCCCGTTTAGAGAAGGATATATGAGAGCGATGTTTTCCCTCCAGCTTTTCCCTTAGGCTGGACACAGAAGTGTTTTGGTTTACCTGATACTACGTCTTTCAGTGTGGCTCAGCTTTCAGACTGATGTGCTGAGCAGCACCAGAACTGTGCAGATGTCAGAGGGGTTACCAAAATGTCCTAGTCAGAAAAACAAGTCTTAAAGAAAGCAAGATTTCAGAGATTGTCCCATGCAGATATGTCCATACACACACCCCTCCTGTTTGGCCTGAAGATATTAAGTCTAACAAATTGGCAAGAAACTGTTTCATGGGAAAAAAAAAGAAAAAAAAAAAAAAAAAGAAGAGCAGTGCAGTTTTACAGAGGGGGTAAGGGAAAGTCAGTCTGAACAATGGTAAGAGGCATGACTGTGTGAGCAGACAATATGCCCCAAGTATAACAAAATTTACATGGCAAGTTAACCCATGCCCACTTGTCATTTAAGGAAACAGGAGGTAGTGAAGAAGGCAGGACACCAAAAGAGCCACAAGCTTCTCAATTGTGCTCAAGGAGCTCATCCCCTAATATTGTAATGGTTGGACTTGATGATCTTACAGGTCTTTTCCAACCTTAGTGATTCTGTGATTTGCAGAAGGTTCTTCCACACAGGTCTTGACCCTCTAGCTACTTCCAAGGCACAATCAGAGAGCAGGTTCTCTTTCCTGAACTTCTCCTGTAGTGCAGTGGAGAGAGTGCACAGAAGTAGCCACAGAGCAAGGGAAAGGGTAGCAGCAAACAACAGCCAAAACTACACATCAAGGCAAGAATGCAAGTTTCAAAAATTGTCCTGAAGGCATCAAAGAAGGCACTGGAAGAGTGGCAGGGCACGTGCATAAGTGAGACAAGGCAAGAAGAGAACAGGAAAATGCAGATGAGCTCAATGGACAGAAGAGCGCAAGAGAGAAAAATATGGTAATTGGGAAAGCCAGCATAAAACAATTTAGGAAAAAGATAGTGAAAGGGTGAACTAACAATGAAATGCAATCAATTGCAAGAAAAATAGCAGTCAATACCAGGCTGCACTAAAGACAGCAATCCATTAACAATCAGTTACAGTGAAACAGCAATAAAATGTAGTCAGTAAAATGACCAGCTGAAGGAACTATTCTTCTCCACATGTGTAAACTACAATTTCCTCTACCTAGTTACCATTTTTTAATTGTTCATTCAATTAAATTAAGCCTGTGTCTATTCTATACATAGCTGCAGTATTTATGAGACTGTTAAGAAGCCATACTTGAACCTGGGGCAGGGGGCTGCTCACAAGGTTTCCATGTAAGCATTCGGGAAAGAGATTCTCATGCTACCACATCTGCACTTAGCAAGCCGTATCAATTCATTCATGTACATCAGAGGGCAGGGGTTGTTGCTTGTTTCTGTAAGAAGACAAAACCATAAAGATTAAGGAGAAGATAACTGGTGGAAATCCGCTCATGTCTGCCACACTGCATCCCAGGAACACCGTCTGTAAGGCTTACTGAAGTTCCGATAAAACTGCGAGGAGCTTCCCTTTGCATGGGTATACATTCACGGCAGTAAGAGTAGAGTCATCTACTTTCCTTCAGCGTGGAAGAGGTGGACTTTCCACGCTTATGCTTACAAACCACAGATGATGATGATGCAACTTTGCCTGGAAATTCTCCTCCTACCTGTGAAGATTGACACGCGTTTCATAAGCTCCTCCACGTTCCACCAAAGGATCACTGGAATGCAGCAGATCATAGGCCAGTGTGGTTGCAATTTATAAATACCGGTTTCCAATACCGGACAAAAAGAGGCATCAAAGAACAGTATTCAGCCACTAGCAGCAAACCTATATTCACCGATCTCAAGTTAAAATTTGCTGCATTTTGATAAAACTATGACATTTGAAGGGGCTACCTTCCATTTGGCAAGCTAGAGATCCCTAAATACTGTTTACGCTGTCCCTCTTCTGATGGGAAGCATTAGATACAAGCATTAAACTTGGTCTTTTCTTGCGTAGTTAGGTTAGGAAGATTTGATTTAATTAGAGGAGTTCCTGCATGATGTTTTAATTCAGCCTCACAAGAAAACAACATTGTAGGGCTTAAATAGAAGGTCTCTTATCTACTGAGCAGACAACTTTTTTCCACAGCAAAGATGTATCTGCTATTGTGTAAACATACTTTTCTTAAGACACAAACTAATAGAACTGATGCGCTGCGCCAAGGAAACTTGAGCAGACAGCCTTGGCGGCAGTACATACACTGGTTTACCACAGAGAAAGAAATACAAAAGCTTTTAATGAAAGAAGCTGAACACAAAGATAATAGCTTTCATTTCACTACAGCATTGGAGAAGGAAACAATCAGTTTTCCAGAGGACTGCTCCAAGTTATAAACTAGCAAAGGCCCTGTGATTTCAGGGATAACAGCTCCTCCTGGTTTGTTCTCTCAAGTAACTGGCGATCAATCAACGCAGCAAATTAAAGCTCAATTTAGTTTGACAGGCTAACAGAAACAGGATATGATACAATACCTTCAAAAATCTCTTTGACAGCCAGCAGACAACTGTTTATGCTTTGTGTATCAGGCCCAGTTTCACTGAACTTTACTGCAGCTACAGAGCTACAACTTTTGGAGGGTAGGAGTTTTAGTTATGTAAAGCTCCACCTCCGCCACTTTGAGAATATGAGTTTTTCTTACAGAAGGGAGCTACAGGTGCTTCACTGTTGATACAGCCATGAAACATGCCCTTCCATGCCCAGCTGTATCTGCCTACACTTCACCTCAAACACTTCTGCCCAAACTCTTTCAGACTGCTGCCTCATTTAGTGGGGGGGCGGGGAGGGGGTGCAGTAATGGCACTAGAAATATGGTGAAAGGTAGAAAGATTTGATAACCGTTTCACTAACTTAAACTTGCCTGGACCAGTCATCAGAGCTTTAAAACAATGCTAAGGGCCAAGTCACTGTTCTGCTATGTGAAATACAGTCCTCTCATTTGGCCCTTGGAGATCTGATATCCTAGGCTCCTTAAGCCTGAAATGTCTTTTTTCCCCCCATATATTTAGGTTTGGGATATTATATGAAGTAATTAAGTATCTTCTTTTTAGCACGTATAATCACATTTGCTGCATTAGGGCATCTGGTTTTATAGCACACACTGTCACTAGCTTTATAGAGTTCCTAGAAAATTAGAGTTGTTTCTAAAAAAAAAGCAAACAACAAAACACATTATTTTCTAAATACATAAAGGTGTTAGTCATTTGGGATGCTGATTTAATATGTATTAATTTAGACGATTGTATTATTAAGCAATTTAAAGTTTTTGTATTGGGTTTGCGTGGCAGCGCTTTGGTAGCAGGGGGGGCTACAGGGGTGGCTTCTGTGAGAAGCTGCTAGAAGCTTCTCCTATGTCTGATAGAGCCAATGCCAGCAGACTTCAAGACGGATCTGCCACTGGCTAAGGCTGAGCTAATCAGCAACAGTGGTAGCGCCTCTGTGATAACATATTTAAGAAGGGGGAAAAAAACCGGGAAGCAGCAGCCGGAGAAGAGAGGAGTGAGAATATGTGAGAGAAACAACTCTGCAGACACCAAGGTCAGTGAAGAAGGAGGGGGAGGAGGTGCTCCAGGCGCCGGAGCAGAGATTCCCCTGCAGCCCGTGGTGAAGACCATGGTGAGGCAGGTTGTCCCCCTGCAGCCCATGGAGGTCCACGGTGGAGCAGATATCCACCTGCAGCCCGTGGAGGACCCCACGCTGGAGCAGGTGGATGCCTGAAGGAGGCTGTGATCCTGTGGGAAGCCCATGCTGGAGCAGGCTCCTGGCAGAACCTGTGGAGCCGTGGAGAGAGGAGCCCACGCTGGAGCAGGTTTGCTGGCAGGACTTGCGATCCCGCGGGGGACCCACGCTGGAGCAGTCTGTTCCTGAAGGACTGCACCCCGTGGAACGGACCCATGCTGGAGCAGTTCGTGAAGAACTGCAGCCCGTGGGAAGAACCCACGTTGGAGAAGTTCGTGGAGAACTGTCTCCTGTGGGAGGGACCCCACGCTGGAGCAGGGGAAGAGTGTGAGGAGGAAGGAGCGGCAGAAACAACGTGTGATGAACTGACCGCAACCCCCATTCCCCGTCCCCCTGTGCCGCTCGGGGGGAGAGGTAGAAAATCGGGAGTGAAGTTGAGCCCGGGAAGAAGGGAGGGGTGGGGGGAAGGTGTTGTTTTTTTAAGATTTGGTTTTACTTCTTATTATCCTACTCTGATTTTGATTGGTAATAAATTAAACTAATTTCCCCAAGTCAAGTCTGTTTTGCCCATGATGGTAATTGGTGAGTGATCTCCCTATGTCCTTATCTCGACCTACGAGCCTTTTCCTCATATTTTCTCTCTCCTGTCCAGCTGAGGAAGGGGAGTGAGTGAGCAGCTGTGTGGTGATTAGTCCGGCTGGGCTTAAACCACAACAGTTTTACACCATATTAACATAGCAATGAATTTAAGTGGCCTGCAAATACTAAGTTTTGAAGAACCTGGCCATATTCCTGGGAAAGGAGCCCATTACCTAGAAGCCAGCCAAGTATCCTTTGATAATAACTACAGCAAGGTGGCACAGTGTCAGACCTTGTCTCTCCATCCTTTCCTCCATTGCTTTCTGTACCACTGCCAGCACGTGCTACTGAGACTCATCTAGCACATTTTGATTTTCAGAGTGCAGGCAACAAGAAAACCAGCTCCATGCGAGCTTTTGGGAGCAGAAAGTGGAGAAAGAAAAAGAATAATGCAGAACTTCCGGCCAACCTAAGTATGGAGGGGGTCTTGTCCAGTGAAGACCCAACTTATCAAGATGCAGTCCAAACCCCCGCCTTGCTTCTGCATAGAGTCACTAGTTTTCTGGTCACTTCTCTATTTGTTTTTCAGCCAAGCTCTATAGCCCTTTTCCTACCCTAATGTCTTCTAAGGAACACAAACCTACAGAATAGGTTCAGTTCTCTCAGCATTGGGGCACACAATAGAAGACAAGAAGTCAAAACAGGCATGGTCCTGCAAGTCTGTGGTGGGTCATTCACACACACAGGGACCTCTTTGCTGTCAAGGGCAGATAATAAGGCATTTGAAACCACCCCCTCACATTGCATCTTTTCATCATGGCTTACCAGGATTCAAAGCTATCACTCTCAGAGACAAATACCTGATCCTAGATACCCACGGTTAAAGAAGCAGATCCTGCAGAACTAGAAGCAGCCATGGGAGGCTTCAGAAGGGTGAGCAAGTAGCAGTAACTATACGCACCCTACACCTGCAACTTAAGAAGCCATGCTGACTGTTGGTTTGGAGAACAGACTAGCGACTGTATCTAAACAAGCCTGAATAACTGTAGTAGTTGAACCCCAGCCAGCAACTAAGCACCACACAGCCACTCGCTCACTCCCCCCGGTGGGATGGGGGAGGGAATGAGAAGAGTAAAAGTGAGAAAACTTCAGGGAGAAACTCATCAGTGGCTTCTTTTTGCTTTCGCCGCTTGCTGTACTGTTTGTCATCTTACTCTGCTGTGTCTGGGTAACAGTAATGGTGAGGCACCTGGGCTGGCAGATGGCTGGGGCATCGCTGCTGTTTCTGTGCTGCTGTACTGGACAGGTTGGAACTCCAGCGTGAACTTGAGTCGAAGGGACTGTGACCTGTGGATGAGTCCACAGGGGAACAGGACACCCCAAAGCATCTGTGGCCATGAATAAGTCCATGCCAGAGCAGGTACATCTCAAAGCATCTGTGGCCATTGTTATGTCTGTGCTGCAACAGGTGTACCTCTGAAGGGATCGTGGCCCATGGATAAAGCCACGTTGGAACAAGTGCACCTCAAAGCACCTCAAAGTCTATCCCACAGCAGGTATACCCCTGAAGAGACCATGGCTCATAGATAAGGCTCCACTTGGAGCAGGTACACCCCTAAAGAACTGCAGAGAAGTCCAAGCTGGAGCAGGGGCAAGGGGAGGAGTTCATTGCAATGTTAAACCCTATAGTTTGGTCCAAAGGGACCAGGGGTGGAGATTGTAATGGAAATACCTTTAAATGGTTGTAACCCTGGTTTTGAGTTACATGTTACAGGAATTACTATAGCAGGAACCCCTTGTTGCTAGCCAGGCTAGGAGCGAAGGAAGGAGTTCGTTGCAATGTTAAACCCTATAATCTGGCCCAAAGGAACCAGGGGTGGAGATTGTAATGGGTATGCCTTTTGAATTGTTGTAACCCATGATTTGAGTTGCACGTTATAGGAATTACTATAGCAGGAACCACCCAAACCAGTGGACAACAAGTCTTACAAGAACCAGTGCAAGTGCAGCAGCGACTGGACCTGAGGTGGCTTTGGTGCCCGCTAACTCTACACAACACACAACCTCCCCTGTCATGAGTGACCACCATAACAGATGGAGCCCAAAGTCATGGACTAAATGAACTCGGTGGACATTTTGTGGCTGTTTTACAGACATTTTACAGTGGTGGTCCATAGACTAAGGCAATGGTATCTGGGTATTATATCAAAAAATGGGAAGGGTGGTGGGTATAAATGAGGATGTACTGGATAGTGTGGGACCTGAGCACAACCTAAATGGTATGGAATAACAGGTGAAGAACGTGCTGGTTTTGGCTGGGGGAATGTTAATTTTCTTCATAGTAGCTGGTATGGGGCTATGTTTTGGATTTGTGCTGGAAACAGTGTTGATAACACAGGGATGTTTTAGTTACTGCTGAGCAGTGCTTACACAGAGTCAAGGCCTTTTCTGCTCCTCACACCACCCCACCAGCGAGTAGGCTGGGAGTGCACAGGAAGTTGGGAGGGGACACAGCTGGGACAGCTGACCTCAACTCTCCAAGGGGATATTGCGTATCATATCATGTCATGCTCAGCATATAAAGCTGAAGGAAGAAGAAGGAAGGGGGGGACGTGCAGAGTGATGGTGTTTGTCTTCCAAGTAACCATTACACATGATGGAGCCCTGCTTTCCTGGAGATGGCCGAATGCCTGTCTGCCGATGGGAAGTAGCAAATGAATTCCTTGTTTTGCTTTACCTATTAAATTGTCTTTATCTCAACCCACGAGTTTTCTCACTTTTAGCCTTCCAATTCTCTCCCCCAATCCCACTGGGGGAGTGAGTGAGCGGCTGTGTGGTGCCTAGTTTCTGGCTGGGGTTACACCACAACAATAACATGATAGTAATTGAGAGCGCCAATAACATACGCATACCTAAATACCCATACGCTCTAATTAATGTTGATATTGATCTGAACACTTTTCTACTCCCATAGAAGAGCACTTCAGAAATAACAGCTGAGGAAAGCAAAAGATCTGTAACCTTTCCACTGAATTCAACTGTGTGTACTTCCACCTGGGAGCCTCTATTATTCACATTTTAGCCTGTGGAACAAAAGCACTCAGGTAGTTTGAAGAACAGAACCCCCAATTAAGAACTGTGCTACAGCTCCTGTCTGCTCTTCACTGACATTTAAACTACTTTCTTCAAGATTATCATATCAAACCTTTGAGCATAAGTACTACCTAGAAAACCGGGATCTGAAATCCAAATCCAAGAGAACGGGATGGTAGAGAACCACCAGCCAGCTGCGTGTCAGCTCTGTCAGCAGCAGGGCATTGCTGCTCAAGGCCAAGCAGAGAAGGGACACAGGCTTGTCATTAGTAATAAGATTCTGCAGTGCAGCCATGTGCTACCAGCTCTTGGTCATTTTCCTACCCTCAATGCAGTAAGGAAGATCTAGACACTTACTAAGCAATTTCCAGTCACCCTGCATTTAAGACGATGGCAAGTAAACAGCACCACCTCAAATAAAAACTCTGGACTTAAATTTTTCTTCTTCCTTCTATATACATTCTCAGCTTTCTCTTCTCCCTCTCTCCTTTCTCACTTGTTTGAGGGGTTGGGGGGAGAGAGAGGGAAAGTCAAAGTAAAACAGTAGTCACAGCACCAATAAAATACTTCCCCAACTCGGTATCAAATCATTCTACCTTCCTCTCACACCTGTCTTGCCCATTTAAACCAGAAGACCTTGCAGCTGATTATTAGCACCTAGATTTTACTATCCACTACTGCCTAAGCAGTGCTATTTTCAGTTCACTTTAAATACTACCTTTATCACTATCCTGAACTGAACCCGAGAAAAGACTCCCGACCGCTGAAGTCCCGTGCTTTTGTATACTTAGGATTGAGCAGAGTATTTTGTACATTTTCTCAGCGTACAAGCAGCACAATCACTGCTCTAGACAAGTTATCAGATAAGACCCTCTAGTGTCAGAAGAGGCTATAGAAGTACTCATTCTATTGCAAGACTGAAGTCAAAGGGCGATCATAGTGTTGAGACCAGAGAAGCCTCTTTCTTCTCACTTCCCCCCAGTTCTGCATCCAGCTAAAGAAGACCCCTTTGCTAGGAAAGGTACTTCACTTTGATTCTCTGCCTCTGGCAGCCCCATCATCAGCTTGCTCAGTAGTACAAGCTCAAGCTGCTCAGTGCCTTATCCTGTCAAACACCTCCACAGATGGAGGCTCCCCAGCCTCTCTGGGCCCCCATTTCAGTATTTGACCATCTTCACAATGAAAAGATTTTTCCTGACTGGAATTTTCCCTGATGCAACTTGTGCCTGTTGCTCCTTTAAGGGCCTGATTTTCCCATGACAGGGAAAAACAAAAACACCAAAAAAAACCAGAAGCCAATACTTAAGAGAACCCTACAGACTTAGACCTAGTTGGGAACTAAACAGATCATTTTAGTGCTGTTCTGTATAAATCAGTAACCTCAAAAACTTTTAGCAACTGAAAAGAAGCTGCACAGACAGTAAACTTCATCCATCATCAGCCTCGCTGTCCCTTCCTTCACCTTTGCAGCCCACAACCTCAGCTTCGAGTCCGCCCTTGCTGTCCCTACAGTAGCAGCCCTTCTCCTGTCACCTCCACCCTCTCACCGGTCTCTCTTGTCCTTCTCTGCCTCCAACCCCACCAAACTGGTTAGCCTTCTCTGTCCATCACCCCTTCCCTCACCCACTCCCTCTTCCCCATCGCCCCTCGTCGCTCTTCACAATAAATTATACTTCGTTTTCCCAGCCTTGTGCTGCGTGAGTGCTATGCAGCCCAGCTCCTGCCCGAGCAGCCTCCTCCCGGCCCGGGCGCCCCGGGCTCTTCCACGACACAGCTCGGCAGGGCAGGGCAGGGCAGGGCAGGGCTGGGCCGGGCAGGGCAGGGCCGGGCCGGGCAGGGCAGGGCCGGGCCGGCAGCTCCACCGCGCCCGCGGGTCCCGCGAAAGAAGAGGAGAACCCAACGGCCCCATTTGTTTCACCTGGCTGCTGCCAGAGGAAGCGTTAGAGTAATTCGCCCGGCGTTTCGGGGAGGCAGCGCTGAGTTGAGCCGCCCGTGGCAGATCCTGCCCATCGTCCCCGGCTCGATTTCAGTAAAGGGGTTTCCCACCCGCTCCCCCTCCACTTCCACCGCGTCCCCGTCCGGCTCGCTCCCCCTCACAGCCTACGCTACAATCCACCGCCACGATCCCGCCCTGGTTTTCCTCCAGCACTGAATTTGACATTACAAACGACCGGATTATTTTGGGGGGGGAAAGCGTTACCTCGAGGGCACCGTCCTCGCGGTAGCAGCGTCTCCGCTTCTTTCCTCCCCTCCGTTCACCTTCAACCCAAACTCTCCCCTCACGATCCCCCGCAGGGACGCACGCGACGGACGCTGGAGCTGAACGGGGACCCACGCGCGGAATGTCTCCGCGCACCAACCCCGCCGCCCCGGCGGCCGCTTCTTCTGCTGCAAGCGTTGGCGCGGGCACCCAAAAAGTAACGGGTTTAACTTCTAACTTGTCCTCGAGGCGCATCCGGACACCAGGAGCCGCGGCCACGTCCCGCAGCCCTCCCGCAGCTCCCGCCCCGCAGCACGGATAAACCGCGGCGGAGAGCAGCCCCAGCGCTGACCGGCGGGGCGGAATAACCTCGGACCGGGCAGCGGCGGGGGGACCCGCCAGGCAGGGGCAGGCGCCCGAGCAGCCACAGGCGCTCCGCGCGGGCGCGCAAGTTAGGCGGACGGCGCCGGCACCGCCGCGGCACTCACCCGCCTCACGGGGAGGGACCTTCCCGCGGCCGCCAGCAGCAGGAGAGCGAAGCCGAGCGGCGCCGCCGGCGGGGAGAAGGGCATGTCCGGGGCGGCCCCCCATGCGCAGGGGCCCGGCGAGGCTCCGGCTCCCGCTCCCCGCGGAAGCTCCGCGGCGGGGGACGGCGGCGCGGCGGCGGGGGCCGCAGGGGCTCCGGCGGCCGCTTTTGTAGCGGCGGCGGAGGCGGGGACGGGGCCGGCCCAGGTGCGGTACGGCCCGGCCCGGCCCCGCGCCGCCCGGCGGGGATGGGGCGCCGCGGCGGACTGGGGCTCCGGGGGTCGCTCCACGGCGCGCAGGGCGGAGGGGCTGGTTGCTGGCGTCGTCGGCGCGAAGGGCTGTTTCGGGGAGCGAAAGGCAAAAAAAAGCCGAGAAAACGCCTTCGCGATCCTCTCCCCGACCTCTTCAACTTCTTTTATTTTATTTTGTCCAGGCATGGGCATCTTGGTGGCCTTCATGCTGTTCATGACGTCCAGGTTTTATTAGTTTTTAATAACAGTAAACGCAATTACCTCCTTATACCATAAATTTGCAGAGCTGCACGTCATATCAGAGCTTGGTTTCTAAGTTAAAGTCAGGGCACGGTTCAGTCCTAGCAGTAGTATGACATGTAAACCTGGAGGATTTAGAAAACTTGCTTGTCTAGCAAAAGGGTGCTCTGAATTTGTTTTGTACTAGATTCATATTATTATCCTTACATATTCACTTTACACTGACTAGCAAAACTAAACCTTCAATAAATCACGTATATTTGGTGAGATTATACACCAGCATCTGGAAGAAGAAAGCATACAGAACCTAACAGATTTAGAAGAAAAGCTCAAAACTGAACAGGGAACCAGGGAAAAGATTTCACATTGGTCTGTTAGATGCTACTGGAATATAAAGAAGTTAATAGCTCAAATATTAAGGACATATATTAATTTCAAATACACACAGCATCAGGCTAATGCTTTGGGAATGTAACTAGTCAGAGCATTGATGCTGCGAGATCATGAAATTCCTCAGCATGTGACTTGCTAGGACAGCAGTTACATCTCAACAGCTAACTCCAGGAAGAAAGAATTTGTCATGGTGGTTCGGTTGACTGAAAAGATATTTCCTTCAACTTTTCTAAAGTGAGAGAAAACAAAGACTGAAGGAAAAAAAAATTACTCCCAAAGAAGAGAGTAAGAACATACATTTTGCCTTTTTAAAAGAGATGATCCCCAAACACCCCAAGTTAGTTGAAATGTCTGCCTCAGGTGATGTTTTTTATGTTGCTTATTGAGATTAACTTTTTTACTATCCCAGTAAAATAAATACTCCGTTGCTGTAGAATGTCTGCTACAGACATTGCTGAAGACTTAGGGAACAGTGAGAAGGAATGAAGAATAAAGATCAAATTGAAAAAGGATGTTCAGCCACAGCAATGTCACATGGAACAATGAAAAGACTGTGATTTTTAAAGAAATCAGTGATCCCTGGATTTAAAAGATTTAAACCCATACCTAATGTTTGCCTCAAAGGGATGAAGATAATGAGACAGGGAAAAGCCTGCTTAGTTTGCCTGAATCCGTATTTTTTTGTGTGTGCGCTAAGACAAATTACACATAGATATAAGAAACTTCTGTAAAAAACTAAATTTCTGTTACCTGCAGTTATCACGCGTCCTTGAAGGAAGCAACCAGAGAGCATCTGCAATGCCAGACTGCTGAGAAACGTGACTAGGAAAACTAACAGTTGGCTGTTGACTAACTATTTTATGTGGTTTGACTCCCCTGAAAGGCTAACAGAGGACCCTGCCCAGGCCTGGTTACACATCACAGGGATGTTTTACTTGAAGCCCAACACCTGATCCCATTTGGAAGTGCCTATGGGCTGGCCTTATCTGCTGGCACCTGAAGACCATACATCTGCTTTCAATAAACCAACAAAAACACCAGGCAACTGAGCAAAATATCCTCCAGCTTCCTTCAGGCCAGGCAACAGAAACCTTTAAATAAAGGGAAAGAAAGAAACCTCTTCCACCTGGATAGCACCACCAGCCTTAGCAAGGGTGCACCTACTTCACATGCAAATCTCTGCTGCTTTCTATTGTTTCTGCAGCAGGCATATTAATTAAGTTTTCAAGTTAGGCCTTCTGCTCCCAAGAGGAACCCCAGCACCTGTGCACAGCAGAGGGCCAGCTGCTTTTGCAAGAGCTTAATAATGTCTCTGTTGAAGAGCCTTATCAGGACTATGAGGGTAACATATATTGCTTTAGAAGCAGAGGTATTACTTTGGAATAATTCTGTTTTCCAGAAATAATCAAAGGTAACTTTTTAGTTATCATAACATCATACACTATTATTATCTACATGAATGTTTTTGGAGGGGGAAAAAAACCAGATCAGAGTAAACTCTGAACAGGCACATTTTAATTGTGCCCATTAAGCTATTATAAAATTTCAGAAGACTGAACAAATCCTGTTGACTTAAATCACTGTAATAAATGAGAAGTCATTTTCCTAGAGGTGGAAAGGTATTTGTGCAATAAATTCTTTTTTTTTTTTTGGGGGGGGGGGAGGGGAAGGGGGAATACCAATGGAAGTTGTCCCTAAAATGTGAGTCTGCTGGATTTTTGTTATATTTATTCATGGTCTTATTAATACTATAACTTGATCTTTTATCAGTGTTAATGTAAGAAAAGGACAGTTTGAAAATAGCTAAGTGAAGTGTTAAAATGACACTACCCAAATTTGAAACGAGCTGGGGTCCTTTCAGTTTGAAAAATATAATGCAATGAGTTGAGGAAGCTTTGTAAAACTTAAGCATTTTGTTTGTTGAGGCAAACACCTCTTTTTCTCTAGCTGAAGGACTGTGCATGCTATTTAAAATGTAGGACTCTGTAACTTCTCTCTCGTTCCTTTACCTCTAGGCTGGACCAAACCTCTCAGATGTATTAAGGAGAAGCTACCTTGCAGTTACACCTCAACACAGGGATTATTGTACTCCTATGACCATTGAGCATTATTAATGCAATTTACTATATATTGAGGGCAAAACTGCATTTTGAAAAAGCTCAGTGTCTCTTTTAATAACCTCCCCTGATAATCCTTTTCTGCAGAAACAGCATAACCAGTGGCTTGCTATGGGAGGTTCCCATGAGTGAGAGACAAAGCCTTTGCAAGGGTTCGGACTCTTTCCTGCCTGAGAACTATGACTACTAACCTCGTGTGTGCAGCAAGTAACATCCCTGTCCCACATGAGACTGAATGCTTTGTCTCTGAAATTTTCTGAAGAGAAAAATCTGTTTCATGGAGAAACTGCATGTTTCTGCTGTGACGTTTGCTGAGTAACAGATATTTTCCTAAGCTGCCTTAGGCAGTATCCTAAAGAATGTTACCAGTTTTCAGTGCAAGTTATGCACTTCGTGCTTCTCCATGACCAGTAATTATTCGCTTTTATAAACATTGTTGTTTATAATAGGCTCGTTTATGGGATAGAGACGTACAATTCTTGGAAACAACCATAGTGCAAATAGATCTAAACTCTTAGTGAGACTTTATTCCTTTCTACCTTGTATACGTGTATTTGAAGTTGTAGGGTATAGGGTTGCTAAGATTTGGAGAATGGAGTGTTTTACCTAAACTTGGGAATTATATGAAAAATGGAGGAAGTTGCTGTCCTGCACAGTGGCTGTGTAAGAGTTGCCCATGTGCCTGAAACGCGGTTAGCTGTTTACTCTTGTGCTTTGTAACTGTAGTGTGCCACAGCAGTGAATACACTTTGGCTCATTTTTTTCTTTACAAAGCCAAGAGGAACTGTCAGTAAAGATCTTTCCAAGCTCAATAAAAGCTAAAGTGTCTGAGCTGAGGACCAGCACCTATGAAGTTATTCAAATAAATCACTTAGAAATTTGAAATACGTGTTTAGGAAAGGAAGCTGAAGAATTTTAGTTTTGAGTCATTGAATGTGGATGGTGCTTGTAGAATTTTAATTCATATAGATACCTACTTAACTGAAATAAGAGTTCATCTAAGCTGAGTCCTTCTGTAGACCTCCTGGGGAAAAAAAAAAGGTAGCTCTGAGCAGTATTACGCAAATGAGAGTTACAAACACATAAGCTACAACTGCGATTACAAGCACATTGGTGTTTAGAAGGGAGATCATCTTGTCTTGGAGCTATATATACTTCAATATCTTTGGAGAAACTAAATCATCTGAATTGTACCTTGAAACCTGGACTTTGGGGAGTGGGTAATTTACACATCTTAGTCATTCAAAATGATCTTACAGTATTCTGTATCAGAACCTGGCTACAGCAAATATTTACATGACAGATCAATGTACAAAACTTTTAAATATGTAGTGCATTAGGAAGCAAGAGAATTTATTCTGGTTACTGGCCATAGTACACATTTATGCATTAAATCTCATTATTTTTTATTTTTGTGCTTGTAAGTGCCAATTGTTCTGTTACTTAAGTTACCTGCCCACATGTAGGAGAATGTGCTCAGTACATGAAATGTCTCATGGTAGCTATGCAGTGCTGGAGTGCAGGGGTTGAAATCACCCCATTTTCTATAATGTGTAGTATTGTAGATGCAGGCTCAGAATGAATGAACTTAAGTTGTTGCTAGTTTGCAGTTTCAGACATAAGGGCCTGGTCATATGAAATTTACGAAAAGAGCAAGAAATGCTTGAGCAAAATGGACAGCTCCATTTTTCAGCTGTCAGATAGTATGGCTTATACACTTTGGGCTATGTATTTCTTGATGACAACAAAGAAATGAGTGCAAAGATTATTTTTTTTTTAAACTCAAGTTCTGTAAGCTACATAATGAACTGAAATAGCTGTATCTACTTTTGGGGTCTAGCTGCCTTGTGGAATTTATTCTATGTAATGATTGTATGGAGGAAGTGATTTAGATAGGTATTTAATTTCAATACAAAGCTTACATTCTTTGTCTTATAAAGAAGAAATTGCTTTAAATCTTTTCCATAAAATGTTATTGAAGGATTAACATGGCCCTGCGTTGAGTACTTAGTGAATCTGACCCAGGCACTCCTATATTTAAAAATCTTAGAAGTATAGAAATGTAAAGGTTGTTTGCGGTCATGTAATATAATAGGAAACAACTTTATTATGGTTTGAATTTCTTACCACAATCCCTGACTCCTAATTCAAATTTCCTAATTAAAAATCCCCTGTTCAAGGATGCTTTGTTAAGAATTGTATTTTGGACTATAGAAGGCTGCTAGGATGAACAAAATGAAAAGATGCCCGCACAAAGGAAATGATGGTAAGAAATACTCTGTAAAGCATTCAATTTCTCTCCTCGTTTTTCACAAGAAGAAAATAGGAAGCTATGAATCACAGAACAAAGGAAGGAAATAGTAAAGTCAAATTATTATTTATTAAGTAAAATTGACAGAAATATTACTTTCCTTGCTCCCTTTTTTGTAGTGGTAGCTTTTTTCTGTGAGGAAATTAGTTGGGAATCACTCCATTCAATATCTTTTCACCAAGGGAAACCTTGATACAGAAAAGGAAAACTGCCTTGTACAGTTTGATATATTTCTTGTGCAATGGTCATAACGCTGGTCTTTTCCAAAGAGAGAGAGATGATATCTGTCTACTGTGCTACTAGATGCCTAGTAGGTGGGACCTGAATTCCCGCAGTAAAAACACTTCCCAAATGCTGAGAGAAGCATTTAGTAGCTTCTGTGCAACAGCTGATGGGTCTTTGAGAAGAATATCCTTTGAAGAGGGACAGGATGTGTCTCTTGAAGAAGAGGTGATATTTTATAGTCTAACATTTTGGATCAAAAATATTCCCTGGATGAATGAGTGAGATGGAGAACTTGTTTCATGGGTTTCCCATGTGCTATAATGGCTATGAATAAAGAGAGAGAGAAGGGTACTGTTTCAATTAAATTCCCTAGATCGTAGATAGGCAGGTTAAATCCTTTTCACTTACATGGCCATTTACATTACAGTAATTTTACTTTTCGTGTTCATGAGCCCAGTGAGAAGGAGATCACAAACTGTTAATCACAGTGTCTTTTGAGGCCATAGCTTTTCGCATCGTAAACATCCCCCCAAAAAAAGAGGGTGACACTAACCATCATTCATTTCCATCACTATACAGCAGCCTGCTCATAAGTCATCTGAAGCTGCAAGGAAGAAGGGCAATTACCTGTTTAATGCAGTTCTCTGAATTACCATGTCTGTAAGGCAAATAGTCATTCGGCCTTTGAGTATCCGTTCACAGAAATCCCGCTTTGGTGATTAGCCAGCAGACTTTGAGAAATTAATATTAGGAGTTTTAATTAGCTAACCTCTTGAACAACCACTTGACTAGTCTGAATATCAAATATAAACACTGGTAGGAGCAATTACTGATTAGTGAATATATGCACAAAGCTGCAGACAGTTTATCTGTTATGACATGCTGCCAAGATTGCTTTGGAAAAATGAAATGTAAGGTGAGTTGGAGGAGTCAACCTGTTGATATTGTAAGACACTAGAAGTTGCAGATCCACAAGGAAAATGCAGGAGTTGGGGCAGGGGTCGGGGGAAAGGCAAGGGGTCAGAGAGGACCTGCTTTCACTTCAGATGTGTCATTTTGTCCTAGAAAGATAAAAAGGTGATGTTTCCTTAACAACCAGAGAGTGGAATCACACTTCTCTGGAGCTGAATGAGGCTTGTGGGGAAAAATATTAATTACTATATGTTAATTAAGGTAAATGTTGGAACTGACATTAAGGATAAATTTTGGGTGAGATCTCAGTATTTATGAAAAATGGTAAAATAATTTTGCTGAAGAATGAACCTCACCTGAACACTGAAGAATATCTTGATTAATAATAAAGAATACAAAAATATAAAGCAAATGATAGGTCTATCAGCAAGATAAGGATTAAGTTAAGTCCCAAAAAACTGGCAGAACACAACCACTAATCCTTTTAGACATTTGGCAATGTGAAGATGGATGGATGAAGTTGGATAAGTCGAGTCTTGCATTCCTGGTTATCCATTAATTACTAGTCATCTAACTAACTAATATCTTAGTTGAGTCATTCCTTTATTAAATAGTCAATGCAGTAAGTCAGAGACTGTTCAGATATCCCCAAGGACCTTATTAGCACATATTTATATCTAATAAATTAAAAATTGTAATGGAAATAAAGAGGCATAAAAATAAGTCATACATGTTAGCAGTTGTTTATTTCCCCATCCTAATCTCTGCTGTATAAGAATCATGTAGTATTTCTATTTCCAAAGTCTCTTTCTGGATTTGACCTTTATAGTGGTCTGTTGCTAAATTAAAAAAAAGACAGTTCTGAATTTCTGAGAGTCAATCTATGCATGTTTCTTTTGTGCTCTGAAGGCAGTATTAATCACTAGAAAAAGGCATCTTTTGGCTTTTATACAACTAGACTTGCCTCAGGAATACCCTGCTTGTGTGATGCAGATACAGGTACCACATCTTACAATGTCCAGTTTAGTATGTGTGATGTCTGCCTTAGGAGTATAAATAACACCAGAGGCTTCTGAAGAAATCTTATCAAGAGACTTGTCATAGCTGTGCAATTACACTCCAATATTAAAAAAATCAGCAGAAACATCAGTATACTTAAAACTACAGCTTGCACATTCCATACATTTGATTTTTAGTACTTGTGTCAACAGAATTATACTTATGTACTGCTGCCAAATGTTCTTCCAGACTATTAAAAAATAATTATTTTAAATATTAAGAACAGATATAGTCAGTGAATGAGATTAATGAACAAGAAAACTGTAGATCTTTCTGTAAAATAATTCATGTTGAAAATGAATATTCTGAATCTCTGCTGAACAAATTTTAGTTACAACCAACCAGAATCTAGAGGCAGAAACAGAGGGTGTGGATGAAGAAAATTATTCTATGGAAATAACACATCTTTTAAGTTAAAGTTCAGCTGAAATGTTACCTTCTTGGAACAAGCAACCTGACCAGAAAACAAATCCCTTTGCCCCCACATTTGCAAGCTCTTTTCCATAGTTTTTATTAACTCTACCCATTGTTATATAAAAGCTCATTATACAGCCATGCTCCAGACTTTTCATGAATCATCACCTAAGAACAAACACTTCTATGAAAAGCGAGTATCTTGACATAACTGGTAGATCAATGACTCCCAACTAATGCGTCCACTCTAAAGCAGCAGGAAAGAGTATGCCTTCCCTTGTCTCACCTGCTTGAACTTACCTCTGAAAATCAGAGGAAATGAGTAGGAAAATCCTTCTGGGTGACAGTTCCACCAAGCAAGGAAAGAATAATACAGACTATGGATGCACCCTGTAAGTTAATTCTGGACATGTTCTTCTTTACATTCTCAAACACAGATCTTCATGAGTTAGGCCCTTGCTTTCGCAGAGAGTAGTTAAATGTCATATTTCAAGTATTTGTCTTTTTTTGATCATCTGTTAAATATTTGTGTTTTGCTGACATGGCATTCTTGTCTTTGTCAATTCAGGGACCACAATACTGCCTCACAACTTGAACAGCAGTATCTTGAATGGCAAATGACCATAAAAAGGTTCAGGAAGTAAATTGCTCAGTAACTTGAGAAAAAATATGTTGCAGTTAATTTAGGAATTTGAATGTTTGTTACAATATCCTGGATGTATAGAGGATTCCTGGGAGTGAAAGGTCTTGAACTGAGGTCTTGAATTCCTATAGATTATGTCAGCTGGGAGGAATAATTTGTGGTGATTCAAGTAATAAACTGCACCTTGTTAGATGTTTGAAGAGCTGGCTGTCACCAAATTAAGTGTAAGAATTTACTATCCCACATATGACTAGGACAGAGAAATAGTTTGTGAATATTCTTAAAGCATGCAAAGACAAAAAAAAGGAGCCTTCTGAATAGATAAGTAGATTCTTGCTCTCACAAACCATAGATTATTTCCATAAACTAACTGGAAAGCTATATGGAAATTAACATTCATTGTAACCTGGAAGTAACGAGCTAATGCATGGTACTGAGGAAACATGATGAACCAAACCCCCACACAGGCTCAGAGGAGATGGGACTCTGACAAACAGAGGAAAGAGATGCTCTTAAGAATCTGATGCAAAATATGAAATAGTTGAGATCAACAATATACTATTCCTCTCTATTCTTGATATTATACAGGATGGAGAATAAAATCCTCTTTGGTGCAAGTTATAGAACTCAGCACATTATTAATTTGCACCTTTCCCTGGTATTTTCCCATATAGACTTTAACTTGTAAATGTGGCAATGCACATCTTCCACCTGTGGAGGCATTCACAGGGTTACACATTAATTCCCCATTGTAATTAAGCTGAAAGGCCAGACCAGGAAAAAAATCTTTAAGAATGAATACACTATAGTTGTTTTGCTGTTTTTTGGATATGAACTTTTTCTCCATCTGCCCCCGCAGCGAGTAGACTGGGAGTGCGCAAGAACGTGGGAGGGGAAAAAGCCCAAACGGTTGACACAAACTGTCCAAAGGGATATTTCATAGCATATAATGTCATGTTCAGCACTAACGGCTTGGGGAAAGGAGAAGGAAGGGGAATTTTTGTGCTTATTGCATCTGTCTTCCCAAGTAATTGTTATGCGTGCTGAGGCCCTTCTTCCCAGGAAGTGGCTAAAGATCTGCCTGCCTGTGGGAAGCAGTAAATAAATTCCTTGATTTGCTTTGCTTGTGTGTGCAGCTTTGCTTCACTTATTAAACTGCCTTCATCTCGACCCCCATGTTTTCAGCTTCTGTTCTTCCAATTCTTTCCTCCATCCTGCTGGGGCTGCGGGAGTGAGCAAGCAACTGGGCAGGTTCTTAGCTGCTGGTCAGGTTCAACACATCACAAGTACTGTCATCAATTTTTTGATTACTTGGAGGAAAATCTCTTGCAGTTGCACAGTCAGATTTTTTTTTCCCCCCCTCCATGCAGATATAGTTCTGTGGTACAACTTTTAACTTTCACAATTTATGTGTATTTTTACCTAACACCTCTGCTGGTTTGCTGTATTTGGATCTAAATCTACAGAGGAGAGAGAGAAGAAATATTTTACTTCATTGCATTTTTGTTACTCTGCTCATCGTTTTGTATCTATGTATTCCTGTTTCCTATATGTCACGGCCTTTCTGCAAGAGGATATCCTGGGGTAGTGACCTCCAACAGAAAGCCGCAGGATTCTAACTCAAGAAGAGCCTTTTACCACTCTGTCAGATGCCCCAGGACTTCATCAAGTAGTAGCTGGACTTTGCTGTAGCAGATGCATTTGATCACTCTTAAGCTGCAAAAGGAAGAACATAGTCCAGGCATGGGGTGTAAGTGAAAAACTGTGTTGCCAAATAAAGGTATCTGAAGGAAGAACAAATTTTATGCAGATTATTAAAGAAATAGTGTAGACTGCATAACTTGTTTAGCATTACATGCATACAATTAGTATAATACTAATTATGCATGGAAAATTCATGGTTGTTCATCAGGTTTATCACAGAATAATGTTGTGATAGCCACTCCAAGGATTCCAGCCTATGTTTCAGAGCTAAGATGAGATGCAGGAGAATAATTGTACTTGTAGATAATCTGGTTCTCTATTTTAATCACAAAAACATCCATATTAAGTAGTTGGCACTGTTCTACTTCTGTAGCTATGTTCCCACACAGCTAAACTGGACAGAGCATGTACTGGTCTCTGTCACATATTCCAGACACAAACTTCCTGGTGTAGTTTTGCTTGATCTATATAGTTTAACAAGAACAAGTGAGCCCTGAAAAACCCCAAGCAAAAATTATGGATCAAGTGTACTTTTCTGTCCTAAATATAATTTCCTGCAGAGTCAAAGAAAATAATGTATGTACCATGCAGAATCCAGGAATATTTAAAAACTTGTATCTAGGAGAACTTAAATTATTTTATGTTCTATATTGTCCTCTGTTGTCATCATATTTTACTGAAACACAAGCTAAAAGCTGTATATGAGAAAGAATGTGAAAAAGCTAAGGTTTTCTCTTTTAAGGTTTAACAACATTTTATTTTACATTAGTTGTATTATTAAAGCAACTATTCCTTTTTTAAGTAATATAATGGAAACATCAAAGACTACAATGAGTGAACTTATTTTGAAAACTTTACTTTAAAACTATCACCAAATAACCAAGACAAACTGAATTTACTGAAAGCAGAGAAAAAAATTCATTATGCCAAGATGGAAATGAAAGTTCTAGTGTAATGACCAATGGCCACCAAATAAAAAGCAGAAGAAGAATTACACATGTAATTGGTTACATGTGCCATATATTCTCTTTCTGTTATGGTATGAAAAACAGTTTACTTGATGTCACACAGGAGAGCCACTCCTCTCAATATCCAATGGTCTGCAGACACTACTGTCCTTAAATAGATCGCTGTAATATAGTTCAGATCTGTCCTCCTGGGCTTCTTGTAAAGAGGACAAACGTAGAGCTTGGGATCCTTAGGACTGGTTGTATTAACAGCAAATATATGTACTACAGGCAGCTGGACAAAGAGAATCTTTGGTGTAGATTCAATAAGTTTGCTATTCCTTCTGTCCCAGCCTGCACCTTCCAAGTATAGCCCATATATATATTCTCCTTCCTGTGTGGAGAGTAAGCAGATACATCACTCAAAATAAAGCATCTGTTTTGTAAAATGAGTAATTGGCTTAAACCATTAAAAGGAATATAAGTTTTACAGTAAAAAATATCCAACATTGAATTTTTTTCAAACTTCTTAATTTTAAACTATAATATCATCCTTTTTCAGCAGATAATGCTACTGAAATGGATGGCAGTAAGAGTTGTTTAATAAAGCCTATACACTACACAATTTGATCTAAAGTTTACTATAAATTCCAAAGCTCAAGAGGTGGTATAATGAAATGGTTCTTTAAAAAGCAAAAAATATTTTTGTAACTGCAAAGTAAAAGAAAAATTAAAATCTTCATACTTATTTATCTTCTATGCTGAGCAAAAGCAGTGAAGTGAAGACAATAGTAACTTTTTCCTTTAGCAATCCAGAATGACTGAATGATGCACAATATAAATTAAATACTGAAATTAATACTGAAACATCTTTGCATGTCATACATACAGAAGGAGGTGCTGTGATTTCTTCTTTGTTTTGCTTTAGCACTTCGTTATGTATTGTAACTGTATCTAAAGCCCAGCCTTTATGTGCTCGAGTTGCTTCTTGTCTCATTGCTGTCAGGAATCCTTGAGAAATTAAGCCAGAGATTTAGTACATATTTCACATTAAAAAAAAAAAAAACAACAAACTTGCTCGGTTATCTGCATGGTTCTGCACTGAATGTTATAGACAGATACTCAGAGTTCTATTGAAAATGAGCACCCTGACTAATGATAGCAAACTTTGCTTTGGGGCCAAAATAGGAACAAATGACAAAAGTGGCATAGAATGCATTACACTGAGAAAAATATTTTTAAATGACACAACAAATAATACACTTTTTTTTTGCTATTGAATTATTCAGTTAACAAATGTTTGCTCAGGATGCTGACTTACGAATTATCGTTATGCAATCAACTACAGGGTCCATGGTAGGTTTGTATTTCAAGAAGGAATTTGAAGGCAAACAAAATAGCAATTATGTGAGTTCGTATTTATGTAAAGGCAGCTTAGGAAAAAGGAAATTTTTTTAAATAAAAGAAGTAGAAAAATAAAACAAATTTCACTGATGGAAAACAGAAAAGGTGCGTGTGAATGTCGTAATACAAATAACTATATGAGTGTGGGGAATCCAGACAAAGCAGTGCCTATGAAGGATGAAAAAAATTATGTTTTGTTAATGAAGAAAAGCAAGTCCTAGACAGAAATGAAGGTAGAGGATGACACAATCAAGCAGCAAATTATGTGATTTTTGGAGTAATGTTTTGAACAGACTTTACAGAGGTTTGCAATAAAAAAAGGTTTGAGAGGTAAAGGGCTGAATAGCATAAGCACAAGATGACAAACAACTGGGCAGCAAAGAGGTTTGGATGTGTTATAAAGGAAAAAGCTACAAAAATGAAACAGTGTTAGCAAATACCTGGTTTTTCTGTGTAAGTGTCTCAGAAGATGACAGTGCAGTCACCAAAAAACCAATAGCTGCTATTTTACGCTACTAGATGAAGAGCTACTTGGAGTTGTCAGAAAGAGATAGAGGCAAAGAGAGAAAAGCTAACAATTGAGAACTGCATACTTAAGAGTGATTATTGTAAACACTTAAACATGAAATGGCATCAGTTCCTTCTTGATAGAGCATAGAGGAAAAGAAGACTAGTGTTTTGTGGGTTGTCAAGTATCTACAAGGCGGAGAAGCCACTGAATGAAATACTGACAAGCCAGGTGGGAAATCATGAAAGTACATGGGCATGCAGTAGAAGACAGCATTTAAAGCTATAAGAAGTGGTTTAACATGCCAATTAGGGCAAAGCCAATTAAAAGCTAAGATATTTGTCACAGCTAAAATTGACGTAAATACAATTAATGTAGTACTTGAAATGAACATGGATTCATTTTGCAAATACTATATATCCTGATAAAAATAAAACAGTCTGATATAGGCTTCTAAATTTTGCTAAAAATTAATTATGTCTCTATAATATGATACTGTTTTTTTCATAAGCCTGTTCATGCCAAGTACCACCACAAACATTCATTCTCCCTTAATAATGATAATTTATAGGAGACAAACACTGATAATTGCTAAAAAATCAGAACAGGTTTTAAATACAATTATTGGTGGTACTTTTTAGTACAATAAATAGATTTTTCCACTAAACTGATAAAATACATTTACCATGTTTTAACATTATAATGTATTTGCCAATGCTATGATAGATTCAGAGCTTGATTCACCAGTGCAATCAGTCTAGATTTTCCTGCAATGGCAGCATAAGGGAGTCCAATTTCTGATTTGCCTCACACCAGTCAACTTTTAAACTTTACTGTGTGATTTGATTTACTCAGAATTTCCCAGTGAGCAGTATTATGAATACAGTAACTATACATACCTCACCCCTAGCCACAGCACACCTTTGTGCTTAGCAGACTTCTTTCTCCATCTACAGGACAATTTTTTTGGAACACAGAGGTTGAAGCAATCATGAAGTTCAAGGCCATCTGTGTCTCAGTTTTGTTTGCTATTAGGCTAAATATTTTCTTTGGTCAAAAGAATCTGGTCCATTATCTTCCTTTACACCACCATGAGTGCTGCTCTTGAATCACCAGAGATAAGTATGCTTACCAGCTGTGTCATTTAGGATACAAATAGAATGATCTGACTGGCATCTCAATACCATCTTTTAATGATAATTTGGATGTACTCCAGGCACCTCAACTGTTTCTGAGAGCGACTCCAAAAAAGACTTTGATGTTAGTACTTTTAACAGTCCTGGTCATAGACAGGCCAGTAAGAACAGAAGCATCATCAAGTGAAGATAACTCATAAAATATTCAAGTATTTCAGAGGTTAATCCTAATGAACAAAACCACCTCATGGCTGTTACATGGGAGAAGTTTCTTACGAGAATTTTGTATGGGCAGTTGTGTAGGCTAAATGAGACTCTTCTATGAACATGCGTCTAATAAGGTAACAGGTTTTGTTACTCATGGAGATGGTTACAATTTGTTTTTCTTCCTCTTTCCTATAGAATGATAAATATTTCAACCTATAACAGATAATGATAATGTTTACTTGTACTTTGCAGTATATCTTTGATGAATTTGAACAAACTGTTCATTAAATAACCTGTGAAATGGAAACACTGTGAAAACTACAGTTTGATGATTCCCTGACAAAGATAGATACCTGCTATAAATTCTGGTATAGTTGCATGATAGAACAGCTCAGACTGGAAGGGACCTTGAAAGACCACCCGGTCCAACCTTTTGTGGGAAAGGGAGGCTAGATGAGATTATCTAGCACCCTATCCAACTGCATCTTGAAAACCTCTACCACATCCCTGGGGAGGTTGTTCCAGTGAATGTTCTCACTGTAAAAAATTTCTTTTTGTTGCTACTGTACAGCATGTAAATAATATTGCCCTAGATTAAAGCTTTTCCATACTTGTAATTTACAGTTTGAAATTAATTAAACAGGAAAAGTGTATTTTCTTTAAAAGCTGTATCATTAAGTATATTTTCTTTAAAAGCTGTATCATATCATGCTACAATATGTCAACAAAATAAAGCATTTTATCTGTTAACTACATGTTTTCCTTCTTGTAACATAAAAAATGTGTTTACAGGTCAGAGTAAGAGACCATATGTACAAGCATCCTGTCTCTGACACCAGACAAAGGCGGATGCTTACTAAAATAATATTACAATAGGCAAAATGGCACAGAAATCCTTTCCCTTCCATGTTCTTCCAGATTCTGGCAATCTGGAGCTTAGGGACCACCCAACTCGAAGATCAAGTTTGGACAGTCATGTTTCTTGCTACCATTGGACCTGTTTCCCATGACTTTATCTAACCTCTTTTTTTAAGCCATTTATCATCTTGGCTTCTATGACATATTCTGACAGCGATGAAAATATTTTTTTCTAGGTGTAATATTAAATTAGAAATGTAGTAAAATCCATTAAATTATGATTAAATACATTATTACTCAAGTCCTTTCAGTATCCTTACCTTGGGGATTAAAGAAACCAGTAATCCAAAACACATTTGGTCTTCCTTCATATATCCAAGTAGAGAACTGAGTATTTCTTTCCAAAAGTTCAGTAAACCAGAAGCCAAGTGTTGAAGAATCCCAAGATACTCTTTTCCATACTTGAGGAATTCGAGCATCATACATATTATGAAGTGCATCTCTCAAATTCTGAAGGAATGAAATTATGATAGATGAACTAAAGCAATCAAGGTAATAGTGTAAAATAGAGTATTCCATAGATAGTAAGTATGCTTTTACTTGCCTCACTCATAACAATAGATCCTTCTATGGCTAATTTAAGATCATTCAAACTGTTGCGGAGTATTGTGATCACCTTTTGTATTCGGTCAATTTCTTGCCGAAGAAAAATACTCATAGAGTTAAGTTGTCCCATTTTAATTAAACGAGCTTTTACCTAAAATATAGGAGTGCAGAAGGAATTTAGTTAAATCTGAAATGCTGAAATACTGTTGTCATAGACAACATCTTAACTTTCTTTTCTTCAGAAAATAGTAGACTTGTACTTCACATTATTCAACTAACATTTATCACCTTAAAACTGTTGCATTTTTTATTTTTATTTTTTTGTCTGATACTACCCATTTACTCATGATTTCGCTAGAATAGGACTTCACCCAGAAGGCCCAGGAGACTGCTGTCACAAAAAGTCAAGACTGATTTTTTCTGTGTTTTCACATGCAGCTTTGGAAGTCCAAGCATAGTCTCCATGACCTATCTCCTTGATAAATTGTTAGATGTCTTGATTTTAAATATAAAAGCCTCGTAGCAATTCATGCTGACAGCAATAAAGATGTTGGTTCCTTGCTTGAATCTGCTACTAGCTATACGATCTTTCTTTACAGTGCAGGCTTTCTTTTCTGGAATGTCTTATGTGAAAACTCAACAGAGAGAAGATTAGCTTACCTCATGGGGTATGTAGTCTGGAGGAAGTTTCTCTAGCATGTCTTCAGCTAAACGATAAACAATTGCTTCACGAGTCTCTCCAAGTCCTGCACCACTTTCCTTAGGCTGAATATTGGTAATAGTATCCAGAACATCAGCTGCTGTATTTCTTTGGTATCTGAGAGGGTAAGAAATATAATATAGATTACATAGGATTTTTTTTAATAGTGAAAAAGATACTTTGTAGAACACACAACTTGAAAGTTCAGAAAAAACATACTGTGTCACCAGGTTAAGTAGAAACTCTCAAAAGGAATTGTTTTCTTTTGTGTCCCGCACCAAGCTGAACACACTGATCGTGAACAACCTGTGGTTTTCTGCGGTTGTAAAGAATATGAACTTCCCTCCACACACTGTTTTACACTTACTGTTTTTCTAATTGAGGACTAAGAAGGAGTTCCACAGGCTGCTTCTCAGCCTTTGAGCATGTGAGGTGGCAGAAAAACCTATCATATGATTTCTAGGGATTCTGAGGAAAGGGAAGAAAATGGCATATGCCTGATAAGGACTTCTAAGCAGCTATTTATTGCTTAGAAGAAATAGCAACAAAGAAGCAACAAAACTTTTGTAACAAGGAAGAATATTTCCCTCATTTAGTTACTTCTTAAAAGTGGAATGCAGAAGAAGGAAAAGGTGGAGGCATAACTCTGCAAGCTGCACCTTTATTAATTAGTAAATTCATTCTGTCTTGAGGTATTTCAGGATTAATGATAAAAGCTGCTAGATTTACAACATTGAAGATTAAAACCTTCTATTCTGTAGTACAGCATAGGCAATGCTAATGTAAATTTATGTTCTGGGTCAATACACCAAAAGTGAATTAAATTCATGTGGCATTTGATGGTAAAAGATAGTAGACCATGTCAGTCCTTCAACACAAGCAGAATTATAGGAGTACTTTTGTTATAATGCTATCTAGTGGCATAGAGCTACAAGAGGCAGAAAGAAAGAAAACAACGGTGTATGTGTTGGTACTGCAGTGCTGGCATTGCCTACTTTCACCTTATAGAATCAGCCACATGAGGAACATACAGCCTGAGTCTGACTCAAAACATAAATTTATACTGACTCAAAGCACAATTTTGCATGTCAGTTTTACTTTTTGACCTTCATAGGACACTCATCTCCTTCTATGACTTTGTTATACATAATTACATAAGAAATGAAACCAGGGATTGTGCCACAGGATAGAACACAGTGTCCTAAAGTCCTAAAGCATCTAAGCTTTGCAGGTAGCATCATAAGACTACAGAAGCTAGATACTGCAGCATTTCAACATAAACTGTTTGTGAATGCAATTATAAAGACTATAAATCAGAAAAACACAAGAAATCCTACTGCCAGTTTGCTACTCTGAGGATGTAATGCTTCTGAATGTAGGAATGGTGGGGCTTTCATGGTTTTTAATAACCCTTGACATTAGACTCAAAACTCTCAAGCTTTTTTCCATTTATGGTCCCATTTAAAGAATGATAGATTTATTAAAGGCCACATATGAGCAGAAAGGTTGGATAAAATCAAATTCCTTTTGGAATCAGGGCTTCATTCCTAATTTGGATGACATACTGGTGGTTGTAACCCTTACTCTGGGTCTCACTGATCTAACAACTAGTGATAAAAGAAATGTGAACCTTCCTCTTCACACTGCAAGTACTGTTCTTCTAGTACTACTGTCAGTCTATTCTATGTGGAAGGAATAGGTCCCATGACTATTACATCAATTAAATTATAAAATATTACAGAATTATAAAAATGAATGGTCTTTCCCCAAATCTAAACAAAAATAGAAACAATTTAAAAAAAGAAAGCAATATGCAAACATTGGGAAAAAGCAGACAACAGTTTTTGAAAAAGAACATCAAAGAAGCAGAATCAAAGGTAAGTAATATTCCTTTCTTCAATGACACAAGCTAGGAATCTAGGAAAAAGAAGACTTTTATTGTAAATAAAAATAGAAAAGACAAAAAGATGCATCTCAATGTGTACATAATTAAAAATAATATTCAAGTGTGGAAGTGAGGAGAAAGTAGAAACAAGAAATTTCATTCACATAACAGTGGGGTACAGTGAATATAAAAGACACTCTGAAACAAAATTTTTTGGGCTTTGGAAAACCTGACATTCCTTTACGTTGCAAATAAGATGTTGAAGTGTAGATGCAAATAATGAAAAAAAGATTGTACAGGTTTGTAGAGGAAGTACCACATTCCTGAGAAGGAAATCAAATATACTCAATGGGGTGTCCCTGATCACATTTAGAATTCTAAGTGTAGATGTCTAGAAAACAGCTGTTTGTTCAGATTGCCTTTATAGTAATGCAAAGAAGCATGATTCAGCTCATGTATTTTAGGTGTCTGCTTTGTCATCAGAGGAATTGCACTTTACAAGGATCTTTTTTTCTCTATTACAGAAAAGGAAGTCTTGGGTAACCATAAAGGAAGCTAAAGCAACATTAAATGAATTTCATTTACAGTGTCAATATTGCCTAAAAGTGAGTATGTAAGATAAAGCACTTTATACCTGTTTATATTGTTTTTCCCTGAAGCACTATTGCAAAGCAACCTCTCATAGTTTGATAGCTGGAGTCCGTGCCACCAGGAATTTTCTGTACCAGAAGTTAAAACTAAGAACACATGCAGTTTGACAGAAACATTACCTCACCTTTGTGTAGGAAACAGCAATATCTATTGCAACGTGGTATTCAAAACCTTACATTCAGCAAGGGACAATGGGAGATTCTGCTCTATCTTCAGTTGGTTAATAACAGCTTGCAGTAGCTTTACAAAAATTCAGTTAGATTTAAGGCTTCAGTATGGAACGAATTGGAGAAGGGGTTTTGATAGAAGATTGTCAGAATATTCCTTGCCTGCTCAGGTACCTGTTAACAATGTTGTCTTTGCAGAGCCTATGATTCATATAGCAAGTTAAAATCAATCGCAATATCGCAATGACTTCAGGTGTTAATCCCAAGTGGATGAAAGCATTGACACTCAGTGAAGTCTTACAGTTGGAACCTATGGATCAAGCTTTTGGCTGAACTGGAAAACTGTCCAGCTAAACCAGTGAGAGATAAGGTCTTTCTTGTCCTCAGTAATAGTAACAGGAGAGGTCCTGGCTGTTTCAGGGTTCCAATTCTAGCAGTTAGCCTTCTGCATACTCTGAGATAACTTGATAGGATATTTTAAGGAGAATTTGAATGCAATTTTTATATTGCATGGGATGCTAATCCATTTGGCCTGTGTGTCAAAGATGAAATTCAGACAGACAGTACATGTGCATAGTTGCCTATAACAGACTGTGATAGGACACGGAAAAAGCATGAAACTGTTGAACATTTTCCCCAAACTCTAAAGAAACACCTACAAAGGAAAATCTCAAGACAAAGGACTAAAATAGCAGGAATACACTGAAGTACCAAGTGGAAGAAAAACTCAGTACTAGAGAGAAATGAAAGAGCTGTTCCTAGTCACTAAAGCTCCCCCAACACTGTTAGTCCTGAGTTTCCTCCTATAAATTAGCCCTTCTACAAGCCTAATTTTGGATCCGAAGCATGTCTCTTTAGGACTTTGTTTAGTTCTCTGTTAAATCTTGGCTCTTCTTTAATCAGTTCTGGAAGGGAGGTCTTGCAAGTATCAGAGAATGACTTGAAACAGAATCTACTCTTAGATTCTTTGCTTCGGAAGTATGTATTTACAAAGGTAGGTGCTAGGCAGAGTTGACAATAAACTGTGTACTGTTCTCACAGCATGCTTAGAATACTGGGCTTTTGATATGGCATCAGCCTCTCAAATTTGAGACTGAAAAATTGTGGAAAATTATTGTTTGGTCCAAAAATGTTAGAAGATATTAGGTTTCCACAGCAGTTGGGCATTTGAATATTTGTTGTGTTTAAAAATACGAAAAGCTGTGTTAAGAAACAATGAATGTGGACATAATGAAAATGCAGTAATTCATGGCAGAATTATTAAGAACTTCATTATAAAAAATGATGATGATTCACATCCTTTCATAGGGCATATAACATTAGAAGGAAATAAAAGCCAAGATGTTAAAAAAATTATTTGGAATGAAAAAGTGAATTAAGTCTAAGATAAAATTTTAAATTGAGTTAATACTTGGTGAGGTTGAAAACCCTCTTTTAAATAATGGGAATGGCAGGACTGGTGACAACAAAAGATTGTAGTTACATCCAAAGGCATGCTGTAAACCAAATAACAATCCAGAGAATCATTTAACAAGTATGCACAGAAAAAAAATATAGTACTTGGAACAGAAGGCAAACATTAGAAATTTTCTCTAGGTGAACTGTACAGAACCTTGTATCATGTATTCATATAAAATTTTATAATGCTTTCAATTTAAAAAAAAAAAATTCTAAAACCATGAGGAGTAAGTAGTAAGAATTTTGATTGCTTTAAAAGAACATGTAAAATGTAGCTGAAGATACTGCATTCATAACCATGTACATATACATCAAGTGTTCCACTCACTAGTAAAATTCACATGAATCCTAGATTTCCTTTTAAAAATATACTTTACTTAAGCATTTCATAGGGATTTGTTTCCAAATACTAAAAGAAAGGGTCTTTGTTTTCAATATGTTGAGACCTACTTACGTAATATCAGCATTAGGATGGAGACCAAAGACCTTTGGGCTGTCCATGGCAGGGAGTGACTGGATGTATTCAAAATACTGTTCCAGGGTTTTACACACTGGAATTTTATAGCCAGGGTAAAAACAGAAAGTGCTGTCAAACATCTTTTCATTAAACCACACCTGTGAAAAATCCAGAGGAAAAAAATGGAATTACTTTGCTACTCAGAGGTTTTTTTATCTCATTTTTATTCTTGGAGAATTAGGGTTCTTGTTTTAGCTACTGCATCTAATTTTACTTGAATATACAAGTAAATCATTAAAAGCTATATCTTCTAAGTTTGAGTTCCAGCTAAGTCTTTTTAATAGTTTCTGCTCCTCATGAAAGAGAAACCAAGGTGAAGAACCTTACTGCCAAAGAATGATGTTTTGCAAAATTCATTTTACTCTGAAGAGTCTTATAAACTGGTGAAGAAGTGCATATCTAGGAGAAAGAAGGTCTTCTGATTTTTGCATTGCAGCTGCCGATAAAAATGACAAATAACTGTATTTTCAAGGTCTCTCACCCTTGCAAAGCAATTAAGAAGACGCTTATCAAAGTCATCTGTGACTCGGCCTCCATATTGTACTTCTCCAATCATGTAGTGTATTGTGTTCCATGATATCCCCTGGATGCAAGTAAAGTAAAGAATAGACTGTAGTTATAACATGCAAGAAAGTGGTATCCAGCCTGTAATTTTGATATGATCTGAAGCTCATAAGGCTCTGAAATATAAGCTGAAAAGATCATTGTTGCAAAAAACCCCCAAAACTTTATTTCTAATGTGTTTTCTGAGCTCAGCTCTATAATTATATAGTAGAGTTGGGTTTGATCCTGCTATTAGAAATATATCTCATTATTTCTTGTGTGACTGGAAATCACTCTCAGCTGCTACTGCCTCCACTCTTTCCTTTTTACTTTTCCCCTTCACCCAGTTTCTCATCTTTCTCTATGCACGAAGTGCTGCTCTGCAAGGAAGGGCTATTCTATTACATTATTCCCTGATAAATAGTAGAAGACCAAATGGCAGCTATAGAGAAGTTTGATTTGGTCTGTCAAACTCTGTAAATATTTTAGCTCCCTCTCCAAAACAGGTATTGTATAGACTTGTTAATGTTTTAGATATGGTATTGAAAAAAACAAGATCAAATTCTGTAGTTCTTAACTATTACATATTTTTACATGGTTGATAGCACACAAAATATTTCAGCTTGACTGTCTTACAGAGAATCTGAAACTTTCATCATTAGAAGCTGCACTGAAAGAATAGCAAAGAATAAACTATTATGAATAGTAACACGAACAAAAAAAAAACAACTACAGATGCTGTACAAAGCAATTAAATATACTGTATGCAAATTTTAGTATTCACCTTCTTGACGTCACATTCATCTAGGTGATTTTGTATAAACTGAACACTGGCTGTAAAGTCTGCTGAGTTAAATTCATAGGGAATATTCCAACCCAAAGGCCCAAACTTGCGTCGTTCCTTAGGAATACAATTAAAACCAAATATGTTTATGAAACAACATATAATTTTGTTTCATTATTAAAAGTTCAATGATAATAATAATAATAATAGTGGAGTAAAGAATGGAACTGAAGAAGAAATCTAGCCTAGGAAACATGTATGTGCCTCATACGCATCAGTAAAAACCAAAGTTTATTATTAAGTTACACCACGAGGGATAAATATTTATAGAAAAAGCAACAGAAACATTTATTGCTACCTTTACTAATCAATGTATCAGTCATAGATTCGAAATGTCTCATGTCTGTGTGGATGATCAGATTTTTATATTAAATAATTAATTTAAAGAATTACCAAATCTCTGCATCTTCAGCACACTCAACAATTCTGAGTTCTACAGGTTTTCTTTTTTTTCTACATATATGGTCCTCTAATGATAGTTTCAATTTTTCAAGCTCCTGTATTAATGCTTAGTTATCCAAAGACTTCTAGGTTGCCCCTTTTGTCTTACTGTTTCACTGTATTATTTTAACATACGTTTTTCAAAATTCACAACTTTATTATAAGGCTGCACCACTACATTGTTCAAATTTATTATTGTATACATATTGGAAAATAAAATTATAACACTTGCAGAAACAGAAAAATAGTTGACTATAAAATCAAGATAATATGATATGCAGCCCAAACATTTTAAACATCCAACAATTAGATTTCTCCAAACTTTATTTTAACCACCTCAGATACATTGCTCAACGATTTTTTTCAGAATGTAGAATAAATTAATCCAGGAAGTTAAGAATTATATTGCTGAATAATGCTGACATTTATTAAATGAATAAACAGTGTAATACTGACACTCAAAAATTAACTAAGTATTAACATATTTATTAGAGTTTAAATTACCAGGTCAACAATGACTGACAGTCTTTGACATCTACTTAAGTAACATTTAGGTACCTTAGCTACAATATTTAAAAAGCACTAGAATTGAAAAAAAAACTTTTATTTTTTCAAAATCAGGCATTGTTTATAAGCTGATGAGACAGCATTAACCAATAATACCCTGCAGAAAGGTATACTGATTTTCTGCCAAATTCTCTGAATTACTTCTTAAGCTATATTTATCATAGCGATCTTGTCATTGAAGGATATTAGGAATTGGTCAGTTGAAAGGCAGGGCAATGTATATATTGCTTGCTGATTGGCAATCCATAAATAAATTTTCTGAACAGATGAATAGCTATAATATTTTTTAAAAGTACTGATGGTTGAATAAGCTTAGGTCTTCTAGTTCCGCAAGAACAGTATAAGCCTGAGGCAGTACACAGAACAACTTTGTCACTGTTTATAAAGAAAAATAATGCAGAATACTGTATCTTAATAGGGATGTCAACAAATTGTCTTTCTCTTTCACCATCTTTGCTACACTGAAAATATGAGCTCAGTAGAGCCTAAGGCTTAAATAGCATTTTAGAACTATTTTGAGATCCTTGCTGAAAAGAAGGTATATTCAGAGAGCTCAAAATTTTGGTATTTATTGTGATCTCAAAACTTACATATCTTCAAAGTATAAAGTATAGATATTGTGCTCACATTAGAATTAATGTAGAAAACACATTGACAAAGATAAAAATAAGATAAAAAAAGATGCTAAGTGATAGAATTTTATATAATTTTAGCCATGCAGAAGGTAGACAGCTACTCTAAGCTAGGTATCTGGATTGCCTTTAAAATCAGTGAACAGAAAGAGTGATATATATCCAGAAAATGATTCATTCTTTTAGAGAGACAGCCAAGACGGATAAGATTATTTACATTTCCGAGGCGATTACCTATTTCTACTGACTACAGAGAGAGCCTTTTCCCTTACACCGAATGACTAACTTATGGGCAGCTAAAATTAGATGAGAAAAATCCTCATTTTAAATGCCTATAATATGAAAATTGTGTAAAATTTATAAAACAATTAAGAGAATAAAGAACCTTGAAATACAGATTATAGAAGTTAAAGCTTCAGCCCTGCAACATGATGCTACAATAAATATCAGAATGTGTATTGTCAGGAACCTCTGTTAAAGTGACTCCATATATTATAACGCTATTTGCAAATGTTGTAAGAAATACCTGAACAGTAGAATGCAGGAAAGCTACAGTATAAAGCAACGGTTTCCACACGGGCATATTGCTAACATCTAACAGGTCCTGATGTATTCCAGAAAATGTTCTTTTCAAACTGGCACGTACACCTTGAGGAGGTTCATTTGTGAACTTTATAGCAATCTGTCATGTGAAAAAGATAAAGGAATTGGATTTGTTTACTGAAACCAGCAACATTCAAAAATGTCCCAAATATTAGTTAGAAATAAAATGTAAATAGTTGAAACACTGTTGATACAAAGTTGATATGTAGTTTTACTATAAAGTGCTTTTCTGTGTGAAAAGGAGTACATATTAGATTAGGCCATAAAACTCTGTAATACTTTAAGATTTACTGTAAGATTTTTAATATAGACCTTCAGTTTATGTTGGTCAGAACCATCACTGACACTTGTCCATGGATCTAAGAATTTTCATCAACAACCTGGAAGCAATTGCCATGCTTTTCAGAAGGCATCATATGGTTCTCTATCCCTGATTCAGTGACTGAATGATAGAAGAGAACTATCCAGAGTAGATGACAAGAACTCGGTTGTATTTCTGGTCCCAGGACTTCACAGTAAGTACAAAGAAATCTCACCTCTCCTCAGATTAGATCTTTGTGTTCACAGTGGCTACACAAGACTTGGTGGCTATGTCTGTAGCATTCAATTAGATTCACGTGAGAATGTTCCCGGGCACTCCAGTCAGCAGGCATGGAATTCGCATGTGTCCTAGTAAACTGCCACAGCCCTTTAGTTTCATACGAACTGCCTAATGGGAGTAGTTTCTACAAAACTTTAATTGCCAAACTATGCCTGCAAATTATTTGAAAGAGTGCTAGCTAGCACAGGTTTTCACGTTGGAGAATGTTGTAACTACTTACCCCTATGGACTATTGCATTCCAGTGCTGGGTAATGTTCATGGGCACGCTTGAATCTATTAGTTCAGACACAGACTGGCTTTACCAGAATCTGTATTCCTTGAGACATTCTCAAATGCTGGAGGAACCCAAATAGAAAAGTATTTTTCTGGTCCAACAGTAAGTACTTGTCTGACTGGCTTGGGTTACATGGCAGCATATATTGAAAGGATAGTAACTGCCCCCAGGCTGAATGCAAGCATGGCTCTGAACTGCTTCTACTCCTGAGAGACACTTAATGGAAGACACTGATGAATACGTACTTCACCTGGCAGTTTTACTATCTCCATATTTGTGATAAAGAACTTTGATTATTCTTAAGGAATGAATTTTCAGCTTCAGTCTCACAAACTTACTTCTGGGCTGCAGAGCCCAGGCAAGCTGTCTCAGAGATGAGCTCCAGCCTTCTGAAAGGACCTGGCTGCACATGAACACACTAGTGTTGGACTGAATGGGAACACTTGCTAACCAGTCTTTCCACATTTCAAAGGATATCTTGTTCAGTTTTTGATGAATGTTCTGTATAAAAAAACCAAATTATTCTCTCCTTTCTTCTGAGAAAGAGCTGACCTTTCGTTTGTCAGTTATTAATTTTCTGGAATCCTTGAATATGTTAATATTTTAACAGGTAACATGACACTATAGACTGGGAAATCACATGTGAAACATTTGAGATAAACACAGTGAAGATTCATCTAGCAACCCTCTCTGTTTTCTATTCTCACTTTTAGCAAACTGTATGTTTATACACCCCACTATTCATAAACTCCTTGAAGATGCAGGATGATTTCATTTTCTGTTAAGAGAATTCAAGAGAATGTAGGTCCATACAGCTAGCTTTCTATACACAGTCTTTTTCCATGGTGACATACGTTTCTTACTGCAGGTTGTCTCCCAGATTCATTCGAGAAAGGAACCCTTCACCTCCTTCACAACCCAGATATCAGGTATGATTATCTATTTTATTTAGAGAGAACGAGAACCACTAAGGAGACTCCACGGCTTTTAAGAGGAAAGGGGTCTATGAACACAGAAGTGTCAACATGCAGCTATTATACTACATATTAACCAGCATTATGGCCTGCTGTGAGAGTGCTAGGAACTATCGTAAATGAGTTAAATGCACTTCGTAAGAGTTTAGGCAATTTTCCTGGCACTGATGAAAGATGTCTCCTTGAGATCTACAGAACAACCATTTATAGTTTACCCAAAGAAAAACGAGTAACTTCGTGGTTGATGATGTTCTTTGACACGTGCTGTCTATGTGTGTTCTTTCCCCTTTATCCTTTTTTTTTCAGACAGGGAAATGGAAGACTCTAAGAGCAGTTGTGGGCATTACTCTGTTCACAAAGGTATCTGGCTGGGCAAAAAGGGATACAGGTAAAGCCTGATTGTTTTGGTTCAAGTGTTTCTGTGTACAGAATTAGTGTGAATTCATACATACATAAAGCATCTTCGAAAACTTCCAGTTACTGGTAAGTAACCTTCCTGTTTAAAGTTGTATTTGCATTGTAAGGTAAGTTCAGTTTTTCTTGGGCTTTGGGCTTTTTCCTGCCTATTTATTTAATTTCCATTTACACACTTAATCTGAATAATTTTCAAGACATGAGGTACCTGAATTAAATATTTGAACAAACCTGTAGCAGCGTAATTGGGAATTTAGGATGTGGCTCAGTAGTTATCCAAACTCGAAATGTCTCATCCTGTATCTCAGCAGTAAGAAGTGTCTCCAGTAGTTCATTCATAAAATCCAGTCCAAGATGACAATTCTGAAGTAACACCCAGCCTCCCTAAATAAGAATATCGACTATCACCATACAAAATTTAGAACAAGTTATTCATAATGCTAAAACCAACTGTCTATATGAGAATCAAATTTGGTCTTGCATGTTTGGCTTTTTTAGGGTTGGCTTTGGGGTTTTTTGTTTGTTTTTTTGTTTGTTTGTTTGTTTGTTGACTTTTGGTCTGTTCCTGAATATGTATTATCATTTGATTTTATATTGGCACAGTTAAAGCAAATAGGAAAAGTTAGTGCAAAAGTTATTTCCACATCCTATTGTTCACAATGAAAATATAACCGGAGCCAATAGTCTAAGTGAAGTATCAGTGCTACCTAGTGGCAAAAAGAAGTAATTCCTGTCCTCTCCCAGCAAAACACCCGTGATAAGCAGTCCTGCCATCAGATCCAAAAGAATGTGAGTGGAAAAGTAACAGCTGAAATCTAAGGAATACATTTTTTTTAAACCTATTTGATAATAACATAATCTAAAGTAAGTGTAAAGAGGTGGTAACAAGACTCTAAAACTTTTCAACTGCAATTAGTTTATCTGCAGTAAATGCATATGTATGAAATTCAACCTCTGCATATCAATTTCAATCTTATTCAGCTCTCAAGTTGCATAAAAGCTCTATTTTGATTATTATGTCCCTGCACTTCTGCTTATGAATTTAAATTCAATGAGCTTTTGTAGCATTACTTTAGAAGCCTGATGAATCAGAAGCCTGATATTAAAATCGGCCATTATTTAATCAGTTCTAAACAGTGATGTGTGGATTTCATTACAGGTTCATTTTGGCAATTTTGGTTTAGTTCATTTAAAAATAAATAAATAACATTTGCTGACAAAATATAATTGAAATATTTATGGTGAACTGATGGATAGTATAAAAAGAAGAAAGATTTAATGAAGGGGTTTTTTTCCTTCTTTTATGGGGAACCAGTTTTTGAGGAGGATCTTTAACCAATTTGTCACATTTCCAAATGAATCAGGCTCAGTTTTTTAAAATTATCTACCTGTAACACAGCACAGCAGTTTTAATCATAGTATATACTCTTGGCCAAAGATAGGAAAAAACCACAGATATTTGTCTTCATATTCACTAATTCTGTTTTGTTCTTGCAAATCTGATGTTCCCATATCCCTCCATCTGTAAAATGTGTACACCACCAATGCATTTAGTTCAGAAGTTGTGACTGGTAGCTCTACTGGAGTGCTGTTTTGAGTATTCTTGTGGTTTTAATTGAGGGCAAAGAAAGGCAGGGATACCCCAATTTTTATCATTCCAATGAACTAGAAGTTCATGATGACCATTCTAGACATATGAACACAAAGAAGTATGAGAGATGTATGTGTGTGTGCATTTGCATGTCATAAAAAATGCCATCTGCTATAAAGAGATTTCTTCCTTCTCTTTTTCCAAAGTGGTGTACATCTATATTCCAGTACTGGTGTCACAACATATGGTAGGACTTGAGAGGTTACTGGGATACAATATAGAGAACTTCCATAACCAAGGCTGCATTAGCTAGAGAACCTTAGATTACACAATAATGTCTAGCACGTGTGCAGTAAAGGCCATATACAAGTATTATACTTGTCCATAACAGAGAAACATAAATGAAGCAGACTGTACTGTGGTCAAATGAATAAATATAATCTGGCAAGAGATTTTTTTTTTTTTTTGCCTCAAATGAAGATAGCTCACAGATAGCAGGCAATACAATTGGAATTCTCTGAACTGATACTGCCTGACCTTTTCTTTTTTCTGCATGAAAGACAGGAAGTCCTGGAAAGGTTCTGAAGCATTTCAGTCTATCAGATTAAGAGGACAGGACTTTGCAGAAGTCTAAAGAAAGAATCATTGCCTCATCTCATTGTGATTAAATATTGAAGAATAAAGTGACAAAAGAACTGTTTAGTTCAGGTGGAAATCTGAAATAAACTTGATAATGAATCTGCAACAGTCTCAAAAGTACATTTGCTCTTACGAGTGTTCTGTGCTGTGATCCCATTTCCACCATTTGTCCTTCCAGAACTCTCATGGGTAAGGACAGAAACCCAGGGAATCTAATGGATGTCATATATTGTGAGGAGATAAGTTTTAAATCTCATAATGAATCCATCTTTAACTTTTTATCTAACTTTTTATGAACACTCCCACTGTAGGTATGAAAGCATATACTGGTTAACAAACAGGTAATATGGTACCAATCAAACCTTCTACTGAACACAAGTCAGTTCAGGTTTCTTTAGGTGAATATTACAAGTGGTGCTGTACTACCGGTCAGATGAAAAATGTTTCATTTATCAATATAGTTCTTGCAGTCTTCTACACTCTATTACTACAGATATTCTAGTCCTTCAGAATACTGGAGTAAGACTAATTCCTGATGTTTTCAGTTTACAGGCAACTCTGGCTGTATGTCTTCATTTGCAACACTGTCCACAACTCTTTGAAGTGTCCAGCTGACCAGACTGTGCTACCTTTACACTGTAACTTTTACATTGTATTTGAGGTGTCAATTACCACCTTTCTGGAGCTGCTACTTAGACTTCTCATGTTTTTACTGTTTGAGAATATTATCTGCCATAACAAAATACACTACGATATGTAAGAAAAAAATTCTTAGACATGCTGGGACTCAAAGCCAAAAGGATTGGCAATTAAAGAAACAAAGAACCAAAAACAATTGCCGGTGAGCAAGAGGCCCTCTCACTAGCACAGATGTGAGGAAAATGTGAGGCAGTATTAGCAGCCAGCACATCCTTCTTTATCTACAGCTTTAAGCTATAGATATGAAAAGGTGCACTCACCTTTTCATCTAGTAGAAACTATGCAACTTCTAGGTAGTTCTCAAAGGGGAGGGGAAAAACAAATAAAGAATTCCAGTAAAGAGGTGGGATCTGCAAGTCCTGTAGGATAGAACTAGAACATGATGTCCTTCTACCTTTGGCTAACAGCATAGTGATAAGAAGGTAATGTGCTACCATTGAAAAGCTGCTCAATATTACTGCTGGCAAAAGCATTGACTTGGACTCCACTGGCACATGCATATCCCACAGTGGAATGTTCTTAGGCTCAAGCACTCAAGGAGACTTTTTTACCCTGAGATATGCCTGATAGTGAGGTGAAAATGCAAAATATTAAAGTTCACATGCAAAAGAGGTGTAAAAGAATGCTAAAACAGACAATCAACTTATATTGCACTGGTTTTTTCCCACCTGTTGCATAGACATCTGTATGAGTTTGCGTGCATGAACTTCTTGTCCTTGACCCATAGAGATGGTCCTACATTCTACAACATATTTGACAATATGTGATTAATGAACTTACATTCTTCAGAAAAAGTAAGAATTCAAATTCAGTACAAAAGAAGTGATATAAATACAGCACAATTAAGTACATTTTTATACAAAAATATATACTTATGAAAGTAGAATCTCTTCACCATCATATTATGCTACTATGTATGCATTTTCTAAGCACTAAAACTTTGTAAAATAACATTAAAATATACCTCCACAATATTTACAGTGTTTGTAGAAGTTAAAGACTGTGACTAATGTTATTGTTGTCAATGGGAATTTGTGCCAAATTTTAATGAAGTAAACAACAGTATTTGAAATACGAACACAGATTTTTCTTTAAGTGTAGATAATGAGGCCATGTAAATAAGCACAATGCATAATTGTAAAATTGCATTTGTGAACATACTAATGTGACTAATGTAATAAATATACGTATCTATTCCAACTCAGTTTGTATGCACGATTTTTCAAAATTTCCATATAACGTAGCCATAACGTCCAGAATATACAAATGCAGATCTTGTGGGTATTTTTTGTTACAAAGTAATCTTGTAAGCAGATTGGTGATTTTTACATTATTTGCGGTTAAGAGTTAAAACAAGAAAACAGTATTGTCACCATGCCAGAATAAAAAAAAAAATTAAAAAAATTAATAGTCTTATAGTCAGGAATTAAAAAAATATCATCACTGGGAAGGATGATAGCAATTTATAAGAAAAGAACTGGAAACATTACTGTCCAACTGCATACACAATGATCCTCAGCATGCCATCTTTTATTTAAAATATTATTTTATCTCTAAGACGATGGTTCAGGAACAATCAATATAGTGCAACAGAATTTAAGAAATACTTTTCAAAAAAAATATCTCTGAAATTACTTACATTTTCCTTCGATATCATAACACAAGTCAATGAACAACTACTTCATACCTAATTTAAGCTTCCTAGCCAAGGAATCAATCTGAATAGTTGGGTCAGATCCCACAGACAAGAAACAGATGAGAGGTGTTCGTGTGTCACTTTCCTCCCAAGTTTTTTCTAAATTCAAAATGACTGGTTCTGTATATTTCTCATCCAAGGAATTTGCAATATATTTCCTGGCTTGGGAAAGCGTTCGGTCTGGACACCAAGACCTAGAAATAAAAATATATACCAAGATACAAATTCAATGCCTCTTCCTGTTGCAAAGACCAGATTTAAATTAGAAATTTTATTTTTATCAAACAGAGTTTTTTGCTTCATAATATTTATATATATATACATTCATATATATGTAGGTTTGTCTTTACAGGTCTAACAATAGACAGGGCTAGTAGTCTTCCCTCTACTTATGACTGTTCAATGCTTTGCAGTTGCTTACAATTTTGCCTTAAATAAACTATTTGTGCTGGAATTTTCTGTTCTGGGTACATTTATCAGGTTGGGACATTCTTCATTTTAAACAGAGCTTTTGTATCTGAGGACCCAAGTAGGGAAATGTAAGATTGTTTTTGCCCTTCAGTAAAATTCTGCAGAAGTTTCATTGGGTCTGTTAGTCTTTTAAGGTACAGACTCAACTCTTTTGCACTGGATTGCATTCGTGTTGAGGATGAGTCTTTATTTTTCCCAAGGGAAAAAAAAGAAACAACTACTTTTGGATAAAAGATACGACCTTCCAAAGCTTCAATTTATAGGCTTATTATTTAAAGACTTAGGACTTAGATGCTCCCCCTCCCCCTTCAGGGTGTGTAGCATAGAACAATATATTTGTACTTCCATCAGATTCTGGCCTTTTTTATTGCATAGGTTGAATCCACTCCAAAGACAAATCATGGTCTAGTAATTAACATTGTTGTTTTTTTGTAGTGTCTCTGACTTATGTGTTGCAGCACTTGGAAAGAATACAATGAACGTAGGAAGATAGGATCTCATGCATAAGGCAGCTGAATACTGCTTTGGGGAACTCCATTCTATCCCAAGTCTGCCACAGAGATCTTAGCTGATGCAATAAAATCATTTATAGCACACTTTTCACATGGGGGTTTTGAATACCTGTTTTGCATTTTCACAAATTTTTTTTTTTTAAATTACTTCTTTAGTGTTATTTAAAATAGTTCATTTTAAAAGAAATGAAAAAAATTTTGAAAATTATCTGAATTATTTTACTTTTTCAGTGGCTTTTTGGAGAAGGCTGCAATGTGGTTCCCAGTTTCCATTTGTCATGACATAAAAGCAAAGCTATAAAAAAATATTTTCTAGAAATAACTTTTTTTTAGACTCTTCAGAGGATAGCTCTGAAATGAGTGAATTAAATCATATTTCACGTCAATGAATTAAGTAATATTTCATGTCACCCAGAAATTAATAAAAATTATGCTATTATGATAACAGCATACTGATAGACTGAGACACGTCATGCAACCATGTATGCATTTCCCAATTTTCTGAATATGCTCACCTGATGAGTAAAAGCTTGCAAAAGGTATCAAGTGAATCATATCCATCAGGTATAATTTCTTCCTCAGGAGCATCTTTATCAAACCAGCTTTTCCATCCTTTTTCGTTATGAGCTATCTAAATTTATTACATTAACACACATATAAATATATTTTAGCTGTAGCAAAATCCCCTTGTAAATGTGTATTTTAATGAGAAGCTATTATTATATTAAGATATATTACAAATAACATTAAGAGTCTATAGCGTTTAAGACATACACCATGTGAATGGCTATTAAGATACTACAAATAGAAATTTTAGTATTAAGAAGGCTCTTAAGCTAATCACTTATCCACGGATTCCCCTCCCAAACACATGCAGCTACTTAAGAAAAAACAATAATTAGCAGAAGGATTCTATACTACAAGAGAAACATACTGTGATTAATTTATACCTTCTGATCACAAAGTACTAAGAGGAACAGAAAAAGCTGTCCCAGTACAGTCCAGCCAGCCAAAGTATCACAAATTAAAAATAATAGACTCTAGTAAGCTTTTGACTTGAGAAACAATAAATCTGACCACAAAGTATGCCATTATTTAGGTACCTCTTAGAACCTGTGACCTAATAGTACAAGGGATACTAGTGGACAGAACATAGTGAAAATTGCTATGCAGTTTAGCCTTTAATGCAGTGACTGAGAAGAATCAGCTACCGCAATATTCTCAGATCACTGGAAAAAGAACAAGGAACACACTGGCACCATCTGTTCTGAAATACAGTTCTATAAGCCTATTATAAATCAAGGAGGTTTGCCGAGTTGACTGACTTGGTTTCAAATAGAAGTAGCTTCAGGACAACCTACACCAAGAATGGACTGGGAGAGGACTGAGAAACGAACAAACAGGGACCTCATATTTCCTATAATGAAACTCATTCAGAGAGATTCATAAGCACTAAGTGTCCCATTCTGAACTATAATCCAAGTCTGAGAAAAGAAAAAAACACTTTATAAGCAAATAGCTCCATTTGACATTAACTGACATCAACCTGAGCACATGCTAGGAGAGTATTCCGAGGAGGTACCTGCTCAAAGCTAGGCCACAGCCAGAGATAGGTTACTGAGCTAAAGGGACTTTAGTTGACTCAGTAAAATCGTTGAGCTTTCATTACATATTTCTTTTTACCATCTCCTACTCAACCACAGCTGGAAGTAGTAACAGTGTGAAAAGGGACAGGGTCATCTAAATGTTTAAAGAGGAATAGGTCTTTATTAAATTAAGTTAGGCATCTGGGACTGGAAGACTTAATTTTTAGATAAGAAAAAAATTTGTAACTGGCAAGAAAAAAAGAAAATCTGTTGTATTTAATATGATAAGCCAAATAGAACAGCATATCTAATGGATGCAACTAAGTATTAAAAAGATGTTATATGCATACTTGCATTTTTTATTGACATCCCAGCTGGCACCTTCCCAGATTCCATCTCTATCTATTACTAAGATCACCTAATTGTTTCTTTTCAACTTGTAAATATATGGCAATTTTAAGTTAGTGCTAAAAGGGTAGTTAAAAAAGAGGCCTTTTGGGGGCAATATGGTTGCCTAAGTATTTTGCAGTCTAAAATTTTGTTTGCACCAATTCTAGAAAAGTCCTATAACAGAACCAATGCAATCTACAAATTAAAAGGGAAATACATAATTCATAACCCCATGGCTAAATTTAAATAATGTTAGCAAGCGTGCAGTGGCATGCATTTTGGTTTTTGGTGCCCTAACCACCCAGAGTAAAGGCCTAACTAGATTTCCTCCAACTTTCTCCTAACTCAATATCCTCTTTTGATACCTGCAGAAATCAAAACCTGGAGGAAATGGGCTCATATGTATCCAGATCTTGCCCTGATACAGAGTTGGGAAACAGCAAGGACCACTTCCAGGTACACCAGTTAGATAAAATCTCTGCTACCCTTCAGGGCACTAAATGCCATCACAAAATGGACTTGTCTAACCAATGTTGTTAACAGCAAGAACTTAGTGTCCTGGCTATCAGCCTGATTAAAAAGGAGTGCTTAGAAGGTACAGAAAGAGAAATACTTAGGGAGTGTTTTAATTACACCAAAAAAAAAGATAAATTTACCAAAGTAAAGAAAAAAATTTATAAACATGTCGCAAGCTTACCTGCATGTAAGTTCATGTATGTCTTGATAAAATAAATAGTGTTTTTATAGCTAGCTCATCATATGTGAATAACATGTTAATCTTGGAATGGAAATGAGTATTTAAAAACAAGCAGCAAACAATTTACTTGTAAAAGGCTATCAGACTTAAGACATAAAACATTGCAACTTAAAAACCAACACTCATAGATTAACTTTCTGAGCCTTTTTGATACCTCTACTTTTTTATCCTTTCTCCTTATTTCTGTCTCTCTTTCACTGGCTTCCTTTTTTACTAATTCTTTGCTCCTGTTCTCTTATCTTTCTGCCTAATGACTATAATACAAAACACAATGAAGCAGATGAAAAAAAAGGTAGAGCAAGTAAATATATCCCCATTCATGCTACCTAACTGTTCACTTCTATACCTTTATTCTGTATTCTCTCTGGCCTTGCTCTTAACTACATCTCTTGTGCATTCTAAATGTAAAATATGGGAGCACAATTATGATTGAGAAACTGGCTATTAACATTAAAAAGATAATTAGTAGATATCACCTGATTCAAAATTTCTGCAAACTGTGGAAGTTTGCTCAATTCCACCAGGTTCAGCCACATCATGTCAAGAATCCAGCGGAAAGGTTTGGGTGGGCAAGCCTGTAGATCCAGTGCTGCACCTCCTGTAGATAAAAACATTCTGATGAAATATACATGACATTCCAGGAGTCAAGATATATTTGACATTTCTTTTTAAATTATGTTTTCTGGCCCATGTAATTTTTGCCGGGGTACTAATTGCACTCTTGTGTACTTAACATTTATTTCATAGATCATAGGATAATTTAGTCTGGAAGGGACCTCAGGAGGTCTCTAGTCCAACCTGTTCAAAGCATGGTCAGCTATGAGATAAAATCAGGTCTTTATTCTGTCTGGTCTTGAAAACATCCAAGGATGGAGACTGTATAACCTTTCTAGACAATGTGTTCTAATGTTTGTCTGTCCTCATAATGAAAAAAATGCTCTTTACACCCACTCTGAACCTCTCTTTTTTTTCCAGTTTATTTCTGTTGTCTCTCATCTTCCTACTGTGAAGAGCCAGGCTCTGTCTTCTTAATGGCCTTCTCACAGGTGTTGAAAGGCTACTATTGGGTCTCCCCTAAGCCTTCTGTTCGCCAAGCTTAACAAGCCCAGTTCTCTCAGCCGCTCATCTTAGATCATGTGCTCCATATAGTTTGTTGTTACAAGTTTATACAATGATACTGAGTATATGTGAAGTATGGGAAATTCTTCAATAATCTCTTTTCCTTTTCATCTGATGATACAGTAAAGATCATGTTGTATTTATCAGAAAGATAAAATATTCCTCTGAAGACCTTCCCTTAGACAGTCTATATTTTATCCCACTATTGCTAAAAAGAAAAGAAATTAAAAAGAGGTCTTATTTTTCTCAGCTGCAAACTTCTACCTCTTCTCTAATGAAATGCGTAGATACAATGTCTAAAGAATGTTACACATATTAGCAAAGTAATCTGGGATCATTGGAAAAAAACCCCAAACACAACAAGATAAGAAAGAAACTCTGGACTGATGGAATAAATCAATCCTAGACCAGCCTAACAAGCACAAATCATTTTAAATAGCATATATAAGCCCAGATAGCCAGTAGATAATACATGTTTCACATCCTCTGGTATGCAATTGAAGAGGAAATACAAATGAACACCTCTGTGATAAGACTGCAATCCAATTTTAAACAGATTAACTTTTAACTTTTTATCATAATTAACTTTTTATCAAAATTTTCTTTTGTTGTAGCTGCCTCTTCCCCAGTCCTCCACAAATTAATGTCACTTCTTGGGAAAACTAGAGAGTGTTGTTCCAGTGGTCTCCAAAACTAAGATAATTTATTTATTTATGTCACCAGTATAACGAATTTCACCAACTTGTTATAAACAAACTAAAAAATAATCTTGGAATAATAACTATCATTTTTAAGCACTTACATGTAAGTGAGCATGTATGTGTGTGTATAGATAGTCTATATATATGAGCTGTAATTATTTCCATACTTCCAAATTATATATACATGCTTACCAAAAACTAGATACATAAATATGTAGTTCCTTTTCAATTAATATATTAATATTTTTACAAACTGTGTCAAATTATTCCATAGATTATCAAGAGGTTTTAAAACAGAGATTTTTTTTTTCTTATTCTGCACCCACCTCATCCTCAAATTCTCCATGAATGGGATGTAGAGAAAATGAATTATAAAAGCAAGAAGGAAAAGAAGAGAAGACAAACATAATTGGAGTGAAAAGGAGATTAGAATATTAATTTCTTAAATAAAGCACAAATTCTGTTATTTAAGAAATTATTGGGAAGACTTTATATATAGTATTTTTGAGGCAACTAAAGAACTAAGACTTAAAGTTCTGGCACATTATAGGAAAGAGTTTATGGTGCTGCAAATGCTAGAATGCAACAATTTCTTTCTGATTTTCCTGAAGTCTGTTCTGTTTACATTATAGACTTTACAGGGAAAGATAGGATTCTTTGAGATGTTTTCCTGCAAGCTTCCAGAATGCAAGAATTTTATTTATATTATCAGTGAGGATTTTCAGGAAACAGCAGCTCTGCTTCTTTTAAAAGAATAAACACATTTCAGAAAGACTAAATAATTTCCTAGCTACCTGAATATCCTTAACTAGAAACACAACAATCACCTTGCTGAATCTGGACATTAGTATGCCAATGCAAACAATTAACATCAAAAGAAAGTAAAAGTTTCAATGAGTGGGCAGCAAACAGATCTTAGGGAAGGTTTTGCTTTTGGGGAAATTTTTAAACCTTAATTTTTTGAGGCAAACTTACTCAATGAAAAATGAGAATTATGAAAGTGTAAACAATGTGTTTTGCATTGTAATACTTGATATTCTTGCTATTAATATACATAACAAATCTTTTGATAAATCCTGCTAAGTTATTATGGTTAGTATTTTGTTATGTTAATGAGTTAAATATGCAATGCCTGAAAAAATCTTTCCTTTTATTAGTTTTCATTTTACCATTCATAGGTATATGTGAAAAGTTCCACCATCCAGGAAAATTTGTGCAATGCTTTCCTCCACATACGGATACAGTTAGATATAATCAAGAAAGAGAATTAGATATTATTCATTCATTGCGAAGGTACCTAAGAGTCCAGGATAATTTGGTTAGGCATCTGCCCACTTCCCAAACTGATGTAATAACATGTGAATAGTTACAGAAAATCTGTTGTTACTTTGGTGTTATTTTATACACTGGAAGAATGTCTCAGTGTTGTTTTATACACCAGAAAAAATTATCAACATCAAATCAACTGTGGTAAAGCTAGGCAGGAAACTGCAACCATATGTTCTAGACAAAAATGGCTAAAAATGGTCCTGTATTTTATTACAGATTCTCATCAGTTAAAAAGGGTTAAGTGACCACTTTCTGCTTCAGATGCCCAAGGTATATTTTCCTCTGACAAAACAAGAGTCCATGAGCTAAGAAGCCAAGAAATATGGTTCCTTGTCTAATGCTTTACTAAAGCAGACAGTTCATTTTGAAAGCATTTCCAAGCATGCCCTGCCTGACATCAGTGGTAAATTGGTTCTCAAAGGATAAAACCATTACAACAAACTGGAAAGCAAAACAGAAAGTGAGTTTAATCTTGTTTCCTATCCATTTTATTCATTAAAGGCAGATAATGATCTTCAAATCTAGGTTCACTACTTTGACATTAGACCTTTGCAAGATTCATTTGAACACAGTAAAATTCAAACAGGTTTATACAGACCTCCGCATAAGCAATCCTGATCACATTTTTCATCAGAGGCACAAATTCACGGAATACAGAGGAGGCAGACTGGCCAATTGGGCCACAGAAACAGATTATGTTCTCTAAAAGTCAGTGTTAGCTGGCAAAGGTCAGAGAAAGCTCAAGCTGAAACTGATAAAAGACTGCAGCACCTCCTGGACTTTATGTGGAGTTGGTTCTGGCAACTTAGAAAATAGCTTTATTCAGCTCCATCAAAGCAGAGAAGCAAAGGAGCAAGAAGTCACCTAATTTATAAAAATAAGGATAAAAATAGAATACAAAAATATACAATTATTAAACCAATTGATGGAGGGAAGCAGAACTATCATCTTTAACTCAGGATAGAACACATCCTGGGTAAATGGTGGAGGTAGAACTGTGATGGGGAACTGCATCTGACTTCTCTGGACCACAGCAGGGATAAGGACAGAGGCTGCTCCCACAGAACTGCATGGTAGAAACCACACAGCCAAAAAAAGCATACTTTGACATGGTATAAAAGTTTAAGAAAGTTGAAATTAGCTCTACATATAACACAGTTTTTTAAACTTACCTCTAATGAGTGCATGGAACTCTCTGCTTTTCACATGTCGCCTCTCAAGATCAATTTTTAATGTCAAGAGGAGGGTAAAGAGGAATTTGTGATTTTGATACAAACCTCTAACAGAATATGAGTAAATTTCAAAGGTAAGATACTCAATAATATTTGAGATTCTTTTCTGAGGTAAAGGAGACTTCTTAGATCTGAATCATGAAAATAAAGCACAAAGAAAGCATGTTAATAACAGCAAATACACTGGAAAGACACACATCTGAAGAGTAGAAAAATCTGTATCTTCCTACTTGGCCATGGAATGATCAAATAACTTCAAGAACTGAGCCAGTGAAGTTTGATACATATTATTGACCATGCTCATTTCTGTAATAAGAAAATAAAGAATGCTTCCACGTGTAGCAGCAGGTCGATACTCCTCCTGAGCAGTGTTAATCTTCACTTCAGTTTCTGCTGCCACAGACAACTTTCCAGCTACTTCAGCAGCTGTTTGCTTAGTTGTTTGCAGAACACCAATCAAGGATTCGTCATCTACTAGTGAACCTAAAAAATCAAATATTGGATATTTAGGACATTTTTATAACAATTTTTTCACTTCGTATATGTAAAAATTGAAAGACCAAATTACAGGAATTATTTATAGCAAATGGAAATTATTTACTGAATTGCAGAAAGCTTTTAAAATGGAGACCAAACAGGATACGTAACACTAAAAATTACTTTTTTATTCAACATGCTAAACAAATGCATTCAACCTATGTCAATATGAACAGCTCTGCAGCATGTACTAGACAAATCAGCTTTCTTATGCACATAACATACATATTCATACAAAGTACTTCAATTATTTTAAAATCTGTTGATCGGTACACTCAAAGTCAAAAAGACTTAGGGTCCTAAAGGCAATGGTCACACATTAGTCATGTATCTCAAGTACTTACTGATCGATTTGCTGGAAGTTACCACCTTCTTTTTCCACCAAAGAGACAGTAATTGATCATGTGCAGGCTCCTAATATACCGCAAAAGACTTTCAACACCATTTAAGCTAGCCCATTTTACTTTGCATTTTCAATGGGTTAAGGATTTGCCCATGATCAGATACTTTATCTTATTTGAGGGGCACAAAGCTCTCAAGAAATCGATTTGTTTCACAAAACTTGTTTACATGTTAAAAATAGTCTCTTGGGTTGCATATAGGGGCATGCTATAGTACCAAATCCCTCATACACCAGTAAATCACCGTACTTCAGATTTCTACCATTGGATGTTCTCTTACTGTAACTTGGATAGATAAATCAATTTCTGTACGGAAAGGTTCTAATGTGAATCAGCTTAATCTGCTTAATCATAGTTCTTTTACACTTTGATACAGAACCTCTGGTTGCACTTAGTTTGTACAGAAGATTGTCTTCCAGTTCTTTCATCTTCCTCTTATTAAAAGTTACATCTTCCATGAGTTTAATTCGTTCTGCCTCTAGTTCCTATTATTAAAAAACAAGACAATAGCATGACACTTTAAGGACTGTTACTATGAGTCATACTTAAAATTCAGTTGTTGATTTTTCAAGTTCATGAAATGTCCATTTTACTTTTTCAGGTATCTAAAATGTGTTTTTATAACATCTTTTTTTTTAAGCAGTGTTTATTCAGTATCTTATGAAGTATCTTACCAATGCCAAATACTTGTGCTTAATTGTTTGTGTCATACTGATAGATACATAGAAGATCCTCTAGGTGTATTTTTGTTATTTGGAAATTTCTATACTGTATCTGAATAAAATTTTAGAAAATGGCTGATGTCTTTTTTCCATTTGAACATTTATTTTTCCCTACATATTAAAAACAGTTAAATTTAAAAAAAAAAAAATCAAGCATCACTATGGTTTGTGTGTCCTGATAGTTTACCTGCTTTTCAGTAAGAATTACTCTTCTCAGTAACTGATTCTCAAGTCCTTTCATTGTAACAGTAAAATCAATAATTGATGTTTTTGCATTAATTTCGGGCGTGAAAGCAGGATTGGGTAGCTTTGTAGTAATGTACAGTCTAAATGAACTCATAACATCTACTTCCTTATCACCAACTTTCACCTGTGGAGTAAGTTAGAATAGTATTAAGCAGAAGAAAATGAGCTTTATTTGACTCAATGATATTGACCAGAAAAAAAATTTACATTATTTGAAATGCCAAAGAGAGGAAGCTTATTTCACGATTCAAATTTGTTATGAAAATAACAATTGATGACCTAAGGTAGCAGTTGGAGTACACTATAAAATTAGCATTCCCCTCTAGGTGAATATAGTGATTACTTACACTGGGTTCTAATTAATGGCTTTCAGAACCATTTGGTTTAGGTTTTCTGCTTGTAATCACACCTCAAATGAAGATGGTAGAAATTACTGTACTTTGGAGAAATCACTGTTCTCTCGTGTTCAGGGGAAAAAAAGAAATTATTTGATCCAACAATGGAACATAAATTATTGGAAATTAATTCTATATTTATTAAGACTAAGCAGACCTTAAAGAACCTTTCCAAAGGAACTATAAATTTCTTCAGAGTTTTCCACAGAAATTTTTACAGAAGGTATTCCAAATCAGCAGTCTAACTTGAAAGCTGCATGTGCACAAGGATATCTGATCACCGTGTATGACCCTCCAAGGCCACTTCAAATACCTGGCTTAAGAAGGAGTAGGACCAAATCAGTCCCTTAAGCATATTGTTTGCCCTGCCTTTCAAAGTAAAACTACTCCACAAAAATAGCAATCATTTTATTTTCATTATCATCAGCAATCTGGTCTACCATTTTTCTCATATCCCAGCCAGTTAATTAAGATTATTTGAGAAAAATATGTATGGAAATATACAGCATGTGCAATCATTTTATTTCAGAATGTTTGAAAGGGGGTTGTTTTTAAAACTTGTGAGTGATTTCTTTATCTAATGGTCAGAAAGACTCATGATTTTTCAAGGTTTGGAATATACTTAATATTATTAATAAAACTTCATGCTTTTTTGGCTTGTTTCATCAGAAAACAGTTCTATTCCAGATTAAAGATCCTGCAGTTGCTACAATCAGTGCTCCACACCAGGAAGAGAGAGATCTTTTCAATTCTATTAATTCTGTTAAAGGATGTAAAATGAAATTGCTTGAATATCAATAGAAAGTATTGTAAGCATTCATTAGGATAAACATAACTGGTTCCAGTTTGGAATCTTCAGTAGTAACCTCAGAAGTTAAATTCAAATTTTAGACTCATGAACTGACTACTCAGTTAAGGCTCTGTCTCCTATATTTTATTAGTTCAGTTTTATTCTTCACACTACCCTACTGAATACAAAGTTTACCTGATTCAGCAGAGGTTTGGAATAAAAGGGTAAAATATCATTCATCACAAAGCTAACTACTTCTTCCAGGTCTTTTGTTTGATTACTAACCTTAAAAGAAGTTCCAGATTTCATGAAATTCTTTTCTAAAATATTATCAAGGACTGGATCCAACTCTTCACCTATATCTTCAATCATGAGAGATCGTCCCAGTGAAAGACTATCTTCTAGGTGTGTACGGAAATACTTGTCATTCAAAGTTGTTACCTCAAAAAGTAAATTATAAATTGAAATAAGGACAAAACCATCTCTTTAAAGTCTTTCATAGTTAGATCTGTGGTTTTCATGTAAATTTGTCATTGTTTTTGTTAGTTGCATTTTCAAGAAAGTAATAAACATTGACCATGCAGCAATTTATGCAGAAATACTTCTTGTATATAGAATGAAAAGTACCATAAAAAGGTGAATTAAAAGATTGGCTGTAATGGAATCCACAAAACTTCATTATGAGAGTAATAATGTACCAAGTAAAACTGGTACAGCTTACGGGGAATTGAAGATAGAATCATAGAATTGTAGAATCATTTAGGTTGGAAAAGACTAAGGCCATCAAGTCCAACCGTAAATTTAACCCAGCTAAGTCCACCACTAAACCATGTCCCTAAGCACCTCATCCACATGTGTGGATGTTACATATATTTTTGAAATCAGAGATGCCTAACTTTTAATTTTCTATTCTAGGTACTGAGGACTAGATTTTCTAATTTTAGCTTTGAAGTGTTGAGAAGTTCTTTCTGAAAACCTGAATTCACTCTAACAGATGAATTGCTTTTACAATATTATGAACTCAGATGTTTGAAGTATCATGAAATGGGATTTATAATATATGAAATCATTAAAAGACATGAATAAATAAATAAAATACTAATTTTGTATTGCTTCCTAGATTTTGATTTTCAGAAAGTTCTCATATTATTTTCAAGATTTTCTCTAAAGGTATGAAATAGGGCCATTCTACTGGAAAACAGCTTTGCAGAAAAGGACCTTGGAATCCTGGTGGACAACAGGTTGTGCATGAGCCAGCAATCTGCCTTTGCAGCAAAGGTCAACAGCATTCTGGGCTGGATTAGGAAAAACATTACCAGCAGGTTGAGGAAGGTGATCCTTCCCCTCTGCCTAGTTCTGGAGACACATACCTGGAGTCCTCTGTCTAGTTCTGGGCTCCCCAGTATAAGAGAGACACTGAAGTGAGTCCAGCAAAGGGCCACTAAGATTATTAAGGGATTGGAGCACTTAACATATGAGGAAAGCTGAGAGAGCTGGGATTATTTAGCCTCAAGAAGGCTCACAAGGGTATTTACCTACACATATAAATACCTGGTGGGTGAGAATGAAGAACAGGGAGACAGACTCCTCTTAGTGGCACACAGTAACAGGACAAGATGCAATGGACAAAAATTGAGATATAGGTAATTCCATTTAAACGTAAGAAAAAACCCAAAACCCTTATTGTAAGGGTGGTTGAACATTAAAACAGGTTGCACAGAGAGGTGGTGAAGTATTCAAAACATGGAGGTATTCAAAACCTGACTGGACACAGTCCTGGGCAGCCTGCTTTAGTAGATCCTGCTTTGAGGAGGGAGGCTGGACTAGATGATCTTCAGAGATCCCTTCCAACCTCAAACTTTTCTGTGGTTCTAACAGTTTGTTTTATTAATGATAAAATGATAAGCAAGAACTTCACATCCGGTTTACTCCAACACTTAAAATCTTCAAAATCTAGAGATCCTAAAACCGCAAAAATTCATTGAGATTCAGGAGGACATGTGAGATTTTGCAACATTCAGGTTAAGGGTTCTAAAATGCATGTTCCTTTTCCCATGCTACTTCATTTGTGAAAAATTCATTTGTGATGCAAACTACAGGTGACATGTGAACTTCTTTGTATTATATTTCATGAGCAGACATTTAATCTTATTGGCTTAAGCTATAAAAAAGCTATTACAACTGCAGTAACAATAAGACAGACATTTGTCTTGGGATTGGTTGCAACTAGTTGTCCTCAATTTACTTTTGTAGCAGTAACTTCATGGGTGAATTCCACCTTGGGTTCTAAATTCTGGACTGCATCAGTTTAAGTACTTTGTCTATGTTTTCGAAGCTGTAAGTTATCCTGCCTTTGTCTGTAATCTTACTAATGGTTGCCCATTTTACTCTCATTTAATAATTTCACATTATACTCTTTTGCTATACTTTTCATCACTGTACTCTGTATAGGGAACGTACTCACCAATTCTGAACACATGGCTACCTCCTTCTCTTTCATACTTCTTGCTAGATTTTATACCAGTATTTACTTACTATATAATCTTTTCCAAGTCCTTGAATGGGGATTTACAGCTGTTGTCAAGTTCCCTACTGATGCATCTACATCATTGTCATACTCCATACAAGTTAAAGTTATCTCAGATATGTGTGTATGAGAGTTACACTGACTCAAACATAGACACACCCTAAAGCAATAATGTTTAAAGGAATATAACACAGCACATTATTCCTTTAAAACACTGTTCACCTGTAATTCATTATCCTGTTCTTTCTTTTTAATCCATGATTTTCCTTGAGTTTGTGGGTCTACCAAAAGGGGGTATCTAGTTGCCTTAGTGACAATGATACCATTCTGAATTGAGAGATCATCTCCAGGCAGTCCTTGAAGATTCCACTCACTAATCTGAAGATTAAAAAAAAGGAAGAGAGAGAAAAAAGTAGTTTGGAGTAAAATCTCACTGGAATTACCCTTCAATTACGATTGTTCTAAGAAATAATGGGGACATCAAGCCAAAGGGGATGCATATCTGAACCTGCTGAAAAGCGATTAATGCAGATGGAAAAATATTTCCAGGATTTTATTTATATGGATGTTTTTAACTATATAGAAAGATAAAAAATATATTTTAAAAGTGTAAGAAAGTCAAAAGGCAGCTTGACAGCCAAATTAAACATTGGGATCAATTAAGAGAAAACCAGGCTAAGAGAGCTTTTGGGGCTTAATATTTACCAAAGCAGACATGAAGATTCTGGCATTGTGCTCTGGTTGGTTTCTCATACATTCACATTACATGAAAAGACTTCATGCATTCTTTTAAAAATGTTCTCTTTGATATAAAATCTATTTTTGAAACCAGACACAGATAATATTAACAGAACCAAAAGCTAACAACCAAACCCACTGTTTTAGTAGATATGTGATCTATAGCTGTGGCAATGGGTTCTCAAAATAAAATACTTGAAAGTGCACTGTCTTACTGGCAATTATTTAATCGTATAATATGTCACTTGTTTATAATATATAACTTGTTTATCTAACTAAACATTGCTCAGTACTCAGATGTTTAGTGGAAATTGCCAAGAACATTTGGAAACCACAGAGCTACACTGTACAGCAATATTGGGGATTATAGTTCTGTTCTAAGCAAGCATAATGCTGGCTAACAGTCACAGAATATGTTAATTGAAATTAAAAAGAAACCCACCAAGCACGAAGAACTTACTGTTGGAGGATCTACCAACATAGAAATCAGGTTCAATTTTTCAGAAAAGGGGATTTTATGGGCTCTGATCTCTGCTTCCCATAAATCCTTAAGCAAAAGCTTCCTGAAGTTTTGATTAAAAGGTCCACAGTATGAAAGAAAACCTGTGCAGAGCAGTACATCTCCCACAAGTCTAGAAAAGGAACAAAATCATAATTAAAAGGTGACGTACAATTTCAATTTCTATTGATTTAGACAACAAGCTTTTGAAACATATGAAGACAATGTTGCTCGTTGAGAATAACAAATAGTTGCTTTGCGTTTCCAAAATATTTTTGTGGCAAAACTTAATAGTATTGTATGAAAACATTATCTTCAGCCCTACAAAGTAATAAAGCCTTGATGACAACTATTCCTTCTTTCATAACTGAAGCAAGAAATTGGTTTATTTCTTAAAAATATATCTGCAATACAATATTTATCAAAAGATACAAAATTAATTCTCTTGGAATGAGCAGACCTCACCAGAAATGCCCAATTTCCCCATAGGAAATTTATGGAAACAGAAGCATTCCATAGAAGCTGAGCCTAAACTTTCAGGCTCTTTCCCTTTAGCAGCCATTTTGACAGGTTTCCTGTTTTCTAGACAGCTAGGATCTCTGGCTTCTAGGCTGCTCAACATTTTGTCATTTGGACAGCAACACAATGGGGACTCCCAAGTTTTCAAATTTCTCAGAATAAGGCCTACTGTCTCACATGTGTTTCAACACACAGGCTATATACAACAAGGGTTACCATCTGGTCTCTAGGCCTCCTCCTTTTATTCAAATATGCCATAACTAATATCAAAAAGGATGCTTCTTTTCCTATCCCGTATTAGGCTAGGAGTCCTTCCATTTTCCTTCTCAGTGCCAGCCTTAGATCATCCCTACCTCCCGCCTACTAGAAATATTGGAATGAGGTGCAGCATTAGGGGGGCAGGAGAGAGAGCTGTAATAGAGGCTCTATAAAGAATCCCTTTGGAAATAAATTCCAAAATCAGAGGTATTGTTCTGAACTAAAATACAAGCACTCAGCACTCAGGTATTCACTCACATGAGAAAAACCTCAAATTTCAGGATAGTTCACTTAACTGTGTAACTACATTATGATTTCCAGGAGGAAAATTAAGTACAGCTATTAAAGCTACTAAATTGCTTACTAGCTCTTCAGTTTTTACACATGTTTTGGTGGTTTTTTCTCTGATGAATAGGATACCTGTTAATCTGAGACTTAAATTCTTTACTTTGCTGAGTCCACCTAACTTTCTCTCCACTCAGTCCATCTATAAGCGCAGAGGCTGCTTGCATCTTTCTTCTGCATGTTTCTGCATCATTCAGTAAGTCCTAAAATTGAAAAAAGTCCTACTTAAATTAATAATAGAATACAAAAATCTGAAGTTATTTTATATATTTTTCATCCTTTTATATTTATTATAACTATTTTATTTATATAAAACTTATTCTTGAGAACTCTAAGTGCATCTATTTTCTAATATGTTCCTATTCACAGAAAGAAATAGGAGAGGAAATAGGAGAGAACATAGATTTAAATCTCTTATTTTTATATCTGAACCTCATCCGTGTCATTCAAGGTAGCAGGCCCTACATGAGTGTTTGTATCAATCCCAGATTATCTAACAGTATTGTATGCAGGCATTTTTCATAATACTAAAATACTTTTATGTCACCATTTTCTCCTTCATTGCTGCATCAAACTTCGCCTGCACTTTATCCACTTCAGCTTGCTTTTCATCTAAGGCCTCCTGAGCCTTTGCTAATTCTGCATTAGCTATTTTCAGGTGGCCTTCCTGTTTTGCCAAGTTAGCCTGCAAAGAAAAGAAATATTAAAACAATAATCATTCAAGATATGAATATACTTTGATGAATTATTTTAAGCCTGCTTAGTTGGTAACCATGAGACAATAATATATCAAAATAACTTTTATATTAATATTTATATAAATATTAAAATATTTAATCTGAAAACACCATTACATATATACTGCTGATATGATTTTTTTGTTTAATAACAACATAGTACTCAAGGTTCCTACTATATATTGTCAACTTTATTTCTTTTAAAAAATTTAAATTTAAGGAAGCTGGTTAAGGAAGTAAGCTTTTTGATCTGTATATATTGATTAGCCTAGAGGAGCAATCACTCAATCTTCTTGCTTGATTATATGCTTTATTATTTCTTTTTTATTTCTACATTCTGTAGCGACCAACAGTCACAACAGGAGACTGGTCCTTTATCAGCTAACAGCATCAGCGTAAAAGCTACAGCTTTTATGCACCATGGTCCTAAACCAATCTTCCCATTGCTTCTAAACTGACATTTATGCTGAACACAGGAAATTTATTAAATAATTTTTTTGAATCATCCACCTGCATTATGGTTGCTTTTGTAAATAACACTTCTACCAGTGACAAAAAATGTGAAAAATATTTGGAATCACCATTCAGATGCTTTCCCTTTTTTACTTTTTTTTTTTTTTTGTAAACTGTGCTATGTGTAGGGATTAAATACTTGTTTTAGAATCCAAAAAGCAACAATCACTGCAATTGAGTTTCTATATGGTCTTTAACTCTGATAAAATTTTTTATTCAAAATGTTCAGAAACATCAAAAAGAACACCCACGCTGAACTAAAAATTACTTTTAAAAATGTTTTACTCAGTTTGGTTCCCACTATTGCAACATAATTCCTTTATTGATGTGGGCTCTGAATCTCTTCAGAATGCCAATATTTGGGCAAGATATCTGTTCTCCACTTCCTCTAAGTGATCATGTGAAAGCAAAGAAGGTAAAATAGCTGCAAACCTCTGTTTGCAGGACTCTTTAGAGAAAGAATAAAGATCCTCTCCTGGTACAACTTTTTGAAAACTATTATAACATAATTATAACATAATAAAAACAGACTGAAAGCAGCTTTCACTGTACATAGTAAACCAGAGCACATAAATTTATTCTAGGCTAGTTTTTTGTTCTGTGTTCTGTCTAGAATCAAGAAGAGGATATGGGGTTTGTCCATTCTTTTCATCCTTAGCCACTAAAGTCTACAGGCAATTATATCTGAATAAAGTTATCTAAATATATTTTTTAAATCCTACTACTATTAAAGTAAATGAAATTAAATTACATGGAAAGCAAATACAAAGCAAGAGATGATGTATTACCTTAAGAGGTAAGACTTCTCTGTTAACACCATAAAATATTGCCATCGCTTGTGTCCAAGAGAGGAGTCCTGCCACATTACCACACACCTTTTTACCATACTCCAGCTTATAGTCTTCCATGTTAAAGTAAGGCTGGAGTAATTCTACTGTCTCTTCATTGATTGAATCCTTAGGAAACTGCTGTAGACTCTGCAAGAATGGGCCACTCATAAGCTGCAAAAAACAACACAGGATATTTATAAGCTATTTACACATTTTACATTCAAAAGCTTGTTCGTAGGTGGGTATGTGAGAAAAATGTTCCTAAAATTCTTCTGTAAAAAGAGGTCATTCATACAGTTAACATTATAATTGTTCTATTCAGTTCTAACTCCTCCCACATGCCTTCAATTATTTTAGTTTTATGCAGTTACACTCCAGTAACTAGGCTTGAAAGTTATTGATGTACTTTTCATCTCACATATTCCTGTGTTGCCATTTAAAAAGCATTTAAGAAGCAGTATTTCTTAAAAAAACTTGAATCAAGATAAAGCCTCAGAGATACATTTGTAACTTATCTAAAGAATGCCATAAAAACTGCTTATGCATTTGTGAAATGTGATTTAAATCCTTCTGGAAAGGGAAATCATTGGTTTTAACTTTTTTCTAACAAACGTTTAACATCTTAAAGGCAACTCATGGAATAACTGCTTATCCCATTTCATTGTGTCAGTGCAATATAAAAAATTTTTATGATTTCTTAATTCCTGGAAAAGCTTAAATAAAAAGAGCTCTATTCATGTCCAAAATATGTAGTTTTACTTCATTTGCATGACAAAAAAAATTTGAGAAAATAATATCAGCAAATTAATACACTAATAGAGGTAGAACAGAACTTAAAGAATGGCAGGAGAAGGCATGGAAATAAAAGAGTATCCTGAGAGAAGATCAAAGGCCAGAACGAAGAGATGGCTATCTGACCAAAGAATTTGAGACAGGAATATTGAAATGTAGAATGGGTAAACCTACTCTCTTCTCAGTCAGTCAAATAATCTTGCAAATAATCAAAAAGCCTGGGAGGATCAGAAAAGACTGTTTAAATGTGAACCTACAAGTTCCCAAAGAGAAAGAGGAGTTTTCCAGAACACCCTTATCTCATGAATGGTTAACAAGATTGGTATGATTTATTCATTTGCCATCAGGTCATATGCCATAAATAGAATAAGGAAAATCTAAAGCTCCTACTGCATAAGTCTCTAAGCAGTTAACCTACTACTTGCTACCAAATAAATTCTATTTATATACTATGCCTATCTTAAAACCGTATGTTTGCGTTTTTACAAAATTCTGTCCTGTTTTGAGTAAACAGCATCTCTGATATGCAAATCACTATTTCTGATGTTTAAGAAACACTGTTTGAAAACTCTACTTACTTTTAATGATTCTCCCCACGATGGCTTGCAGCAAGGCTTTTCTGGATCCACAGTAACTGGATCTACTTGCTTTTGGAATAGTAGCAGACAACAATCCATGACCCTCATAATTAGGTGAGGAGGTTTTGCAAGTTTTCTAACAGTAGCAATATCCACTGGTTTGATGGTCTATTTGAAGAAAAATGTAACAGAATCCTGCATCAATACCATTATTCTATTTTCCCATTCAATATCTTGATTTTAACGTTTGTTTGTCATACTTTTCTCTGAGGCAAGTTTCTACTAAGTACATACAAAAAAGTGAGTAACTGGGCTTACTTTAATAGATTTCACAGTTTCATGGAACTTGAATAATTTTAATGAATATATACTAGACAAGAATATTTTCCCAAAGCTAAAGACATCACTCAAATATCAAATTTAAATACATGGAACAGCAGTATTAATTTAACTTGTCAGTCTAAGTGACTGAAAAAAAGTATATTGTAAAAATAACTAAAAGTAGATTCCTTGGTAAAATAGTATTTTGGATTTTTAAGGTTTAAGTGTCATCATTTATTCTGAGATGGATTTGGTTATTTTTGCTGAGTTTTAAGTTATTATAGATATGAGATACTGCTTTTTACTTCATTTTCCAGTAACATCACTGACACTTTGCTTAGTTTAATAATATAAAAATAATAAATGTTTGAAAACTTCAAAATTAACACATTAATTTGTGTCTGCAAAATACATGCATGACTCTACCTGTCTAGAACGAGTAGTTACAGACACATTATAGAAACCACAGGATAATGTATGAGTCCACACATTTTATAAGTGAATTTTGTGACCATTTTTGGAAGTTTCATTTATCTCATTATCTAAACGTCAGTGTAAGAGCAAACAATACTTCTTTTCTGGCTTTTTCCACTCAATATTTTTTGTCACATAAATTCTGGTAACTGGAACAGAAGGCCTTAAAAACATAATACATCATTGATTTCTGATTCCAGAGTTCTTTACTTTTTAATTGTTCAGAGCAGAATAATGAAATTATGTAGTGCAGCAATGCCTTCAAATTTCTTAACCCTGATTCTGATCACCCTGAATCCCCTTTGTTTTCTCTTTCTCTCCAAATCAAACATTTTTTGGTGAAGGAAGAGACAGCCTTTTATTCCTCTTAAAAGAAAGATACAACTAGTTGTGTATGAAGAAAAAACATTCTTTTAGCACAAGAAGTATTCTCTTGAATTCAGAGTAACAGATATTCTAAAGGCATCTGTGACTTTTTGAAAGATTTACATCTTCATAATGATCAAGTATTAGGGTGGAAGCAGAACAAATACTATAAAATAAATTCTGTGTGTTTAAAGTAAAATGTGAGCTCCATAAATATTCAGAGACATGACCACCAACTGTGATGAGCTGGTGACAGCAGTCAAAACCAAGTGACAACTGCATGTTGGTGGCTCTAGCTTTTCTTTCATGGGTGACTCAAATGGTACTAAATGAATCAAAATTCAAGAATTTTATTCACATTCAGTGCAGCTTCTGCTTCTTCTAATGCTGGTTTAGCTGCCTCCAGTTTACTCTCTGCTTTCACTTTTTCTAAATCAATTTCATCTACAATTTTTTGTGCTTTATCTTTCACTTCTTGGACTTCATTTTTTACTTTAGCTGCAGCTTCAGCACTTTCTGTGACTTCTGCTAGTACCTGGAATTGATAACAAACACATAAAATGTATAAATCAAAATAGTGGAATAAGTGATCGAGTTATCAGACACAAGAGAAAACAGATATGTAAAGGCTATTATACAGAAAAATATAAAGCTAACCCTAACTATATATGGCATTATATAATTATGGAATAAAAATCAATACAATTTACAGAATCCTGACAAATAAATATCTTGTGAGTCTCTCAGCAGGAGTTAGATAGTAAAAAATTGATTATTTTTACAATGCATAGAAGACCTTTCAGTAGCTTTTAAAGCCAGTTTTTTTAATCCTGTGATGGATTATTATCTTATTTGAACCTATACTTTTTCAATACAATAAGTATTTGCTTTTTTCACTATATTTCTGCAACCAAAAGTAAAAATAGTAAAGCTAATAAAATGAGAGAAAATTGGCAAACCATCTGCACCAATGGTCAGCCTCTTTTTTACTCCTTTAGTCTAAAAAGACTCACTTTTAATTAGTCTATTCAAAGAATAGCCCCATGTGAATTCACAGAATGAAGTTATCCATTTGTGTCTGGTTCTTCAGTATATATATATTTTTAATTTTCTTGTGCATGTGTGACATACAGTTAGTGTCAGAATATTTTTTGACCAGTATCAGCTATAGGGTGAAGGCTAGCACTCTGTATGAATTTACAAGAACATAAGTAATGCTCTCAAATACCTGTGAGAAAAAAAAAAAAAGACAGATAAAAACTCCAAATCCCTCAATTTTTTTTTTTTTTGTGTGAAATCCAATTCTGGTTTCTATAGGGCTCAGTCATAAGGGAAAGAAATATATAGAAGGTGAACAGTATTACATGTAGTGTAAAAAAAAGTCTGTTATTTTATTATTTGTCCATATGTCTTCTACTTCTGATGACTCGTAAGTAGTGCCCTATTGAAAAAGCTGACAACTAAGAGGCTATGAGAATGATTGCCAGGGAGCCATTTCAAAGTGCGTATCAAACATAAATACTAACCAAAGTGAACTCTACCAGCATATCTGTCATACTCCTGAAATGCGAGAAGTGTAATTTCACCCCTTTTTGTCATAATTTTCTCTCTTATGAGATAAAAAGCCTTGAAGAATGCAGGCAGTCCCTTAGCCATCACTGGCCAAAAGTTTTCATATTAAATATGCACCATCATAGCATTATTATATATTTCAGAAAACAGAATGCCTATATTAATACATTCCCTAACATACCTTTCCAGAGAGTCATTTTGGAAACTAGATTTCTACCAGACCACCAATCTCATGAACACACAGACACCTTATTAATGTAAAGGACAAAATATGAAACTGAACTGTGATGAACTTTTTCCTAAGCAATTTTGAAATAGTAAAGTCCCATTACCATCTGTTAATTTCTTATCTGCAAATAAGTGCATCTATAAACCCAAATTTAATAAATGTCAATCAAGCACACAAAAAGCCATGAAACAAAAAATGAAACCTGATGCTTATAGGAATGGGTAAGAAATGGGAGGAGAACAAGGAAGGCACTTAGCCTCTGTTGCAATCTTAAAGTGTCTCACTTTCAGAAGCAAATGCTGAATCAACATGCTACAGAGAGAGGAGTGAAATCTCATTTTAGACCACAATGCACATTTTTTGGCTTGTACAAATTGCGAGAAAACTCTGCAATAGCACTTTACCCCACTATATATCCTGGTGCTATCTGCTGCCTTTCGCTACTTAACACTCAAGTACGTACTTTATCTGCCTTAACAGATGCCAAAGCCAGTTCCTTCTCCTTAATGGCCAACTCCTGAGAGAGTTTAGCAACAGATTCACTCGCCTCCATCAGCTTAGACAGACCTATTAAGATAAAATTCAGAAAAATTAAAACTATTTTTTTCCTAGTTAGATAATACAATCTAGCTCTAGATCTCAAATGCCTTGTACCTTGTGTTCTCATTTAAATTTGTGTAAAGGAGAGAAAGTGGGTGTAAGCAGTCATACTACCACGATTGTTCTTACTATTAACTTTTCATGGATATAAATAATTTCACAAGGTGCAAAATTATTATAAACAAGCTTGATTCTTCAAAAGAGAAATCCATACTTCTTAGTTTTAGTTTGTTATAGCTGTAAACAGTACCTAAAAGTGTATAGCTAAGATATTACCTGCAATAAAATACATTCTTATGCTCATTATGTATACTACTTAAAAAAAAAAAAAAAAAAAGAAGAAAAAATGGGGGTTTGTGTCAAAGTCACAGGACAATCAGAAAATCAAACTGATACTGCATTTGTATCATCGCATGAGGAAATGACATAAATATTAGGATCTATAACTGCCTTCCAACAGGGAGTTCTTTCTAGAAAGAAGTGGGAAGAAGTGGAGTCACCAAAAGTGGACCCAAAGGTCACAGCAAGATTATGACCTCCACCTCCTGCATATTGAGTTTACCCTTTCTTGTCCCTGGTGACAGTGCAGAAAAGCACATAAAAGCATCTGCGCACACTTGGCTTAGGGCCAACCCCATCATAGGTCTTATATGTGCTGAAGCAACCATCCATAAAGGCTGTTCAGCCTTACACTAATAGTTGCCCAGAGAGAGATGAGTTTACTCCCCCTATAATTATTATATATTCAGTCTTTCCCATGCATTTATGCCTTCTTTTTTTCTCTCCTCTCTTGATCATAGATTTGAGCACAAATTTGTGGCTGTTCCTGAGCTCCACATTGCATGCTGAAGCATCTCTAGCCTCTCCTCTCTTCCTCCTTACTGAATGTTAAAATCTTACAACTTGAGAGGAATGCTTCCAGGCATCTCCCCTTCTCCCTAAGGGCTAGAGTCAGAGCACACTTGCAGTTATACATTTGATGTGCAACGCTTTTCTGTGATGTCTCCCCATGATCAGGCTACTGCCATTTTACAGGCTCTTTATTATTACTTGCCAAAAGACAGGTTATTTTGCTGCTTTCAACAATAAGGTTCAAAGGTATATTAACTGAAAGACATTGACTGGGAGACAAGAGAGATGTTTTAGAATGTTTCCTTTTCCCAGACAAATGCCACTTCCTAAAATACTCTGAGGGATAGAGGTATATGCACACTAACATTCTACCCCACCTTCCACTCCTTTGACAGCAATTTCCAAAATGGTTGTTACTTCACTTCACTGCAAAAAAAGTTCTGAAACAGAAACTATGAAAGGGCAACTGATACCCATTGCTGCATTAGCTTTCCCTGCTACAATCCCAGAGTGAGAAGAAAGATCGACAAAGAATGGGAGTACGCAGAACAAGAAAAATTGAAGAATTTGTTATAAACAAGAAACCTTTATAGCTTCTTCAGGTCCCCTGCATACTTCTAATCACAAAAAACATTACAACAGTACCATGCCAGCAGATAATTTTTTTTAGTGCTTGTAGTCATAAATGAATTACTGATTTAGGCATTAGAAACAAGAACAGAGTTTTTCAGAGGGATATGTACAATTCCATGTAAGAACCTTACTCATATCAGCTACAACTTATCTAAAGCAAGTTGAAAAGTCAGCATATATTTTGAACCTATAGAGAGAATCAAAGTAATCTTTATCTCTTGTCAATGTGTATGTCGTAACTTCTCTGAATTATGACTGCAGAAAAGTAGCGAATATAAAAAAATTATTAAAATCTTTATTAAGATACTAAGCCACAGTACTCTTAGCACCTCAAGGATGTAACTTCTGTCACTTTTAATTAACAGGAGATCTAGCAACAAGTTGCTCAAATGGATGACATGCCCACTTTGTCAAAGCTAAACTGAGGTCTTCTTGTAGAACCACAGTACTATATCAAAAGATGTTATCTACGCATGTGGTGTTCAACCAAGGATTCCCCAGATGGATTCTGGAGGGAAGACACGAGATACTAAGCATTCAGAAATAATTGTAATTTTCATTGGATCTCAGTTTTTTCCTAATCTGTCTTACAAGATTTCTCACCCAAAATGACAAATCAGAAGAGAGAGTACTTCTATCTTTCAAAATATGTTGTTCGTATAGATACTACAGTGCTGACACGGACACTTTCAGTGTGCTTGAGCCAGGGACTTTTCTAGAAGTCAGTATTGATCAAGGTATTCCTTACAATTTTGCTGCTTTACAAGCATCCTGAATTGGCCCAGACATCATTACATACAGGAAAAACATTTTAACAAGGAGATGAAAAGAGCGACATTATCTCAGCTGAGTTTAATAACATAAAATTTAAATCCCATATCAGGATCATCTCCTAACAAACTGAAACAACTTTCAAGGCTAATCTTTTTAACCTTCTAAATCTTTTTGATATTAACTGATGAAAGACTAAGGATTAAAGGATGGATGTGTGAGATAGTAGATAAATAATTCATAACAAACTTTTTGAGAAAGTTCCTTAGGATGCAGTAAACAGTGTAGCACATTTGGATTCAGGGATGATCAGCATTTTTGTTGTTTTGTAATACATCTTTTCTATGCAAGTGAAAGTATTTAGAATATTTTCTAACTGGCATGAGTATTGCCCATAAGCTGACAGGCATAATTTTCTGAGCATCAATGATATAAAGATGCTGCAGTAGAAGATGTACATGTACGTGGTCATTTTGTTTTGAAGACCATGTAAGGAATTAGCGATAATATCATGTGAGAGGCTAGGAAAATCTACACGAGAAATTTTTTTGACAGTGCTGAACTACTTGTTACTTTTAAATTATTTTTGAAAATAGAAGAACTGGAGAAAGAAAACAAAAAACCCCGCCACCCTCAGAAATCTTCAAGGCTCTCAGACTTTATCCACATCTCTAAGGACTAATGATAAGTTCTGATTTCTAGAACTGGCAACAGATCCATACAGGGAAATTTGTATAATGTGAAAATATTGAGGACCACTTACTCCTCTACAGTCCACTCCAATTCAGCAGTTTGTGAATAAAATAAATATCTACATGTTCTTATTCTATTCTTTTCTTCATGTGAAATGTACCAGTTGTATTGTCTAAATGCTACATTCTTTTACCTTCTTATGAAAAATATTACATAGAATTCTCTATTCTATTAGATTGATAAACAGTATCTTTTTCCATAAAGACCAATTTTTCTAAGCTGTTCTGTTGCCTTTGTACGTCTACAAAAGCGTGTCTAGATGCAAACCAGAGAAAACTGGAAATGTATTCTAAACCCATTAAGTACTAATCTAATGCCAAAAATTAGGTCGTTTCAAACAGTTATCCAAAATTAGAAGACCATTTCAATCATACTTTTCTGTATTTCAGATCCCTAGTTATAAAATGACCACAGGTTACAGCTACTTATTCTACAGCAGAAATCTGAAATAAAACAGCTGTGAAACACTCAGATTGTGTAGTAAGAATTTCCATAGACAAGTCCAGAACTAAACTAAGAACTGTGTTTAGAGGTACCTCTCTCTACACTAGTAAATCAGATGCTCTCTCTGGCCATTTTCAGGTTCTACTTTCTATTACAAATGCTAAATTGGAAATACTAAAGTTGAATATAATGCTGAGATGAATGATTAAGTTGGCAGCTTCTCTGAGACATTTTTGTAAGAGAATCATTATGAACTGGTGGTAGCTGGAGTGCTTGGAAATGGTCTTCATATGCTACCAGTTTTGAACTGTGATCCAGCAGAACTGATTTTAAATGATCACTGAATAAATAGTCTAATATTAAAAACACAGATCATTTCAGACTGTGCATGAAAATCTATGTTTATCCCTATTTTGCTTACCAATTCGCATACGTTCAGTTTGTTCATTAATAATCTCCAACTTTTCAGTATAAACTTCTTTGTAGCCATTGATGAAAGAGAGGTAGGATTTAGGTGTTACGTAAGCTCTTCTTCGATACCTAAAACATAGTATACTGGCAACATCAACTTGGTACATATTGGTACAGCCATTTGATTACTTCCAGTGAAACAGAAGATTATATATATGAAGTCTTTAATTCAATCAAAATCAAATTTCTTCATAATACAAACCCTTATTTCCAGTTACATTGGTTTTATCCACTTAAGCAATGTTAAAGATTGTTGAATAGTGGGAATGAAGACAATGAATTTGCGACATAATAGTAATTACTTTTCATGGTCTTTGCATATATTGATATAGCAGATTTATTTTTGTATTAGCCTTAAAAGACACTTATTGATTCATGTAACACAATGAGTTCAAAAACCACTATCAGTAGCAACACTGCTGGGATTAACTATTGCATTTGTATAAAATATTACCTTTGGAAATAATTCTCACAGCTTTCTGAAACTATATCATGAAAGAGACCCATGGTTTCCACTACTTGTGTTTTAACTGAAGCAGAGCAGACCATATTAAATTCTGAAAGAAAATAACTGGCTACAGCTACAAGAGCTTCTTTGGGCCATTGACTGAACCAATCCATGGTGCACCCTGATATGAGACCAGGAAATTTCAAAGAACGTGCACGGAACTTCTCACCAACCTAAAGAGAGTAACACTGTTAATTTATGATATGATACTTAATTAGGTTGATCAAAACATTTAATTCATATAAACAACTAATAAGTATAATATTTTTCTTGCTAATTTTCTGTTTAGAACACCCTGCACAGTTTTTATTTTATATAAGTATTTTGCTGAATTTCCAACATTCAATATTTTATGAAATTTGAAGAAAGAGTTCATGAGAAATATAAATGTTTCATAATATTTTAAAACTTCAATTAACTTAATTTGCATTAAATCCTTGTTTTCAAGTAACAACCAAAAATTTCACATAGATACATTCATTGATTTGTATTAGGAAAGAATATGCCAGGAGGAAAAAATAAAAATTACTTTAACATGTCAGGAATTATTTAATTTTGAAGTATTTTGTTTTTAAGTTCTAACAACTGTACTATTACTTTTATTATCTCAGCAATTAAAACTGGACTTCAGTAATCTTTTTATGCATCTTTAAAACTCCATAAAAATATAAAGCTTGAATAATGATGTCACACTTATAGGACAGTATGCTAATGGAAGTAAGGAAGATGGATATGAAGAAAAAACTTACAGGAGAAAAGCAGAGGACAACATGCAAGTTCTTCTTTGCCCGAGTTAAAAAATATTCATAAAGATTATCAAAGGTAGGAGGACACCGAGGCATCTCTTTTTTCATCACAGGTGTTAATGCTTGGGTGATTTCATCCAATTCATCCCGAGCAAATAAATTAGAAATCTTTTTATAAAATTAAAATTGATAAGAAAATAAATTGCATGGATGTAATTACTATAGAGTTTACAAATATTTCTCAGTTTACATCTGTATCTCTCTCTCTGCATATATAGAGTTTAGACAGATTAAAAACCAAATTTGTCCCCGATTTAGACTTCATGTAACTCCACTAAGAACTAAGAAGTCTAACCCAGGAAGAGTACAGATCTTGACTGGCCAGTGAATACTCATTTAGTAAAGGCTACTGAAATACCCATCACAGCTCCTTATCTTTTCCTGGCTTACACTGAAATAAGAGAACTCAATACCAAAAGTACTCCTTACCTAAAAAGTTGAGATATTTTAGAGTTAATCATTATTGAGTCTACAATTTATTACCAAAATAAATAGAAATAAACTAGTGGGAACAAATTCTGTAGTTCCCTGCTTCTAAAGTACATTGCCTGTCATGTTGAGACTCTTACCTCGCCTGAAGACAGCAGGTTATTAAGGTATTCCAAAAATGACTCCTCTTTTATTTCATTATCAGTGAAAATAAAAGTGATGCCTTGTCCTTCTACTCCAGCTGTTCTATACAACAATTTTAAATCATCTGACAGATTGCTTATATTATAGGATCTAGAAGCAATAAGAAACATAACTTGTTAATTCAAAACAACTCAGAATACTGCTGTTTTCAGATTATAGTGTTTTATAAATGATAGTGCAAACATCCTTTGTAAATACACATATTTTGGCTCAGGAATAGCTAACACATGGTCCAGCTTTTTCAGATCAAACTTAATCCAATGTTGTATACAAACCAGATAAGAATTTATTGTTCTCTACAGTTCTAAATGGTGACAAAATGAAAAAAAAAAAAAAAAAGCTGTTAAAAACATAAGGTTATGACTGTGTAAAGAGAAAGCAATATCATAAATTGGATTTATATATTTCTTGCATTTCTTACCTGGTTAAAGTGATCTGAAATATTTTATAGCCAGCAATAAAGGAGGCCAACCTTGAAAGACTTTGTTTTCCAGAACCACCAACTCCAACAAGTAAAGCATTTCCATATGCTGTCCGAATTATCCGGGAAATCTAGATAGGAAGAAATGGAAGAAAAGCTCATTAATAAATTTAAATTAAAACATTAATTAGCAAAAAAAATTTTTTGTACTCTATACTTTATTTACTAGAGCACAATGTAAAGATTATGAAAAGGATACTTGCAGAAAATTTTTTCCTCTCAAAAGAACACTTGTACATTCTTTAGGAATTTTGTGTAGCTAATGAAAAAGCTGCACATAAGAATAGAGGATGGTTATAATTAGTTACACATAGGATTTAAATACATAAAGGGAGACATTTTGAGCTCCATTTTATGTTGAAGGTATCATCCTGAATGTGTTTAAAAATATCAATTTGAAAAATTTAGTTAGAAGAATAAACATACTAAATTCCTAATTTTAAGAGTCTGAAAGACTTGGATGCATTTCAGCTATCATCTAGTGTTATCTTCTATTTTATCTACCTTCATCATTTCCTTTGTGATCGTTTTGTTAACAAATCTCCCAGATACAACAGCTGGATTACAAATTTACTATGTTATTGCTTTTTTACATGTCCTGTACATAGATCACATCTTACTTCTAAGGTGCTACAATGTGCTTTGCTCCTCATGTAAATTATGTACAAAATGCAAAAGATTGGCATCTACATCAAGCCTTCGAATTCTATTAATTTTTTCCTTCAAAGAAATTTTGGTTTTATGCACAGTTCCCTCTGAGCCTATCCAGAGAACTATATTAAAATAGAAGTCTAAATGTGAAATTATGAGGGTGACTAAATTTATTGTCACCATAGTGACAGCAGGGCTCCTTTCTACTACCTAACTGCATATTCCAGATATTCTGGTTAAAACTTGCCAATGGAAATGGAGTATCAGAGACTTTCAAGGTCTTCTGAAATTCACTTAGCATCACATGAACTGTATTTAAAAATAAAATTTTCTTCTGTTTAAATGCAAAGCAAACAAAATCATTTACTTCACTTGAGGTCAACTAGAGAACCAAACATCTCCTTCTGTTTTGGTCTCACTGTGGCTTCTATGTGTCTTTCAGTAAACAGATCATCAAGTTAAAGTAATTCCTGATATAAGTAACACAACTTCTTAAACCTGAGGCACAGCGCTTCAAACAAATCTCATGCTTAGCCTTTTTTTTTCCTCCCTTGTGAATAAGATTTTGACTGCGGATGAATTTTTTCCTCGTATCTTCCTTTCTGAATAGGGGTTCAACTGATTGTAAACTGAGACTTTCCTCTACCCTACACACTGATTCTACTGCAGCCCTGATTTATATTTCTTTTCATGTGTCTCATCCAGTCCGATTCTACCTCATGTTGCCTTGGTCACTTGTCAGGTATGATACCTTTGAAGTGTTCTCTGAATTCTTAATGATGAAAAATCATCCTAGATACAAAATATAAATGTGCCTCTATGACCTCATTTTTCCTATCAAGGAAAATCTCCATACCTCTGAATACACAGGAGCTTAAACAAATATATAAAATAAGCTATTTATTACAAAACATCCAAACAAGTAAAATAACTGTAGCTCTTTCCTAGCTCTTGAAAATGACTAGGCAAAGATGCAAGCAAGTTTGGAGATAAGAGCAGCTTTTCAGAATGTGCCCTCTAAGCATAGCTTGCCCAGATCAGGAACACTGTTGCAACAGTTAAACTAATAAAAAAGTACCAAACCCCAAACCTTAATAAGATGTGTCATTGCATCCTTAAAAAACACCAAATCAAGAAATGATCCTCTAATACATTCATTGTATTGTCTCTGATACATTTGCAATTTTTCACAAAGAAATTCAAAGCTTGGAATCTGGGAGGGGGGGAAAAAAAAACAGTCACAATATTAGCGTTGCCCTTCAGAATTTAAAACTGCACTGATATTTTTACACAAACTTGAGTTCGTGTATTGGCCATGCGTAATGAGATTATCTTGTTAATTCACTGTAGTGATTGTAGTTGTGTTTAAACAGAAATTTTCTGCTAATGGTGGGGGAAAAAAGGAGCAAGGAGAATAGGAATGAATAAACTACATTTATATGGAATTATTAACGTTAACATCACTAAAATGTTTTATTGCATACTAACCAGAAAAATCTACATATATCTTCACAAAAAAAATGTGGTAGGCATTCCACAAAACTTTCTGTATGATATGAGTTCAGCAATATAACAAACTTAATAATTAAAGGAAAACTTCAGTGCCTAGTAATTTGGGTGTAAAATGAAATACCTCCTCATAAATTTTTGGTGGTTCAAACACAAAATCTTCTGGTTCATCACCAGTTGATTCAGGCATCTCCCGTAAAAAATCTACAAAATATGGTTCAGCTTGGAGAACTTCTGTTAAGCCTGTATCCACATATTCCTCAATTGCTTTAGTAATAGTTTTATCAAACCAGGCTGTATCTTCAGGAGTAATAAATCTAAAAATCATAGATTAGCACAATGAAAAAAAAAAAATTATTTCCAGTTATAGAGGGAGAAAACCAGATAATGAAATACTAAAAACACCAAACCTGTAACATTTCAAAGAAAAATACATATTAGGCAATACATATTAGACAATAGTCACAGAAATGGATTAGGCAATATTCACAGAGATGAAATGCTTCCACACTCTAAAGTATAATAGTCAATTCACATAAAACAGAGAAACAACTTGACTTTCCAAATTTAACCTAGAACTAGGCAATGACAGACCATTTAATTTCTCAGATGAAAAAGGTTGAATGATTTCCCAAACAACCATGGCTAAGTGACCCTTCTTTCAACCTGCAGCAGAAGAGCATAATTTATGTTATTATAGTACTGCCTAAGAAACTGCAGTGAGATAAGGAATAGTGAAAGGGAAATGGTATACATCACTACAACCTGACCTGATTCTCAATCCCTTTTACATCAAAATCCATAATTAACAGAGGGTGATATACACTGGGGAGGGTGGAGGAGTAATGCAGATTGAAATAAAACAAAGTCTGCAAACACAAATACTAGTGACTACATTTCATTGTTTACACAACTGTATCTGCTTCCATGGATAGGTTCAAGATGGCTTTAATACAGATCAAGATCTTTGACTAATGTGATTATCTGTGGCTGTGATTATCTGAGAAGCAATCAAGAATGATACTCAGTAGTAACTGGTAAACATAAAAGGCAAGAAAAACCTTGACCCCAGAAAAAGGGAATGCCAATGGTGAATGTCAAACTACAGAAAAAAAAAAATTTTCATCTTTATTTCTTTACCTTTTCAGTGATACAACTGAGAGGAAAATAGGATAAATATGAAAAAGCTGTACACAGTGCTCTGCGCTTTCAAATAAGACAAAGAATACTAAAGAACTGTGGTATAGAGACAACCTAGATATACATTATATGCTTCATTATTGTTAGAGGTTCTTAGTGATGACCTTATAATACTAACCACTATGGAATCTAAAAGCAGCATGGAAGAAGAGACTGCATGACTACACTCTCCCTCTCTCTAATATATAACATATCTGTACAAATGGATATCTTCCACATATTTTTAAATTCCCCACAATGAATTAAAAAACAAAAAGAACAACACTTCAGCAAACGTCAGTGATATTGCTCCTAGCTTTAAAGCAGAAAATAATATAGTCAAAGCTGTATGACAATTTTGCATCAGTGGGTATAATCCTAACTTCAAATTCAAATTAAGTATTTTCCCCCTTTTTATATCAACAGCATTCTTTTGCACATATACATCAATTTCAGCCAATTTGTATGTTTCAATAATATATAGTAGTTCAGGCACTTAGAAATATCAGCAATGTTAGACTTTGTAGTGGATTTACACTGAGTAGGTTTTCTCAGATTATAGAGAAATAACTATTAAAGTCAGCAGAAAACTCTGGCTTTCATTTTTATATTCTTGGCAACTGATGGATAAGATTTCCTTTTATATTTCCTTTTAGATTTCCTGCATGCATTTGCTGAACTCAGCATATGTATCTAAGGTGAGAGGAGAAAGTGAGCAGGACTTTCAGATTAGAGTTCCTCTGGCATATTGGAACTGGTCATAATAGCAGTCTTACATCCTTGGCTTTTAACTCAAGTTTGCTAACACACCTTCCTGGAGAAAGTGAGAAGGCATCTGCCAGCTGATTCAGAGCTCTCATGAAGAAAATGAGGGATTCTAGAAGGTACAGGTAGGGATGGTAAGCGAAACTGCTTGACAGTGGTCTATGTTTTGTTTGGAACTGTTTCTAACATTTACTTGAAACAGAGGGCCATTGTTTCATCCACCAGTTTTGGCAATGTGTAATTCATCTCTAAGTTTTATATATCTTGTTTTGTTTCTGTTTCAACTAAGTATATGCTGAAGTCCACATAACAACATGTACTTAAGAGGGACCAAGTGAAATCCTCCTATCTTTTGAAAACAGAGAGGGAATTCCTTATAATTCTTTTATACCTTTGCTCTTTGCTTTATTTTGACATGTTACTAGAATAATAGTGATTAAGCCTGACTGTGCTTGAATACAATGCAATCATTATGTATACGTCTTGCCATCTACCATGCCAAATCATCTTCATCAAACTGCATTTATGTAGTCGGCATCTTAAAAAAGATAAATTCCATTTTAGACTTCTGCAACTATGTTGAATATTGAAAAAATTCTGGTCATGGCAGGTAACTCCTAAGCACTTGCCAATTCAAGGCCTTTAGGTCTAATTAAAAGCAAAAGCAATGTAATATGCCCTCTTGTGTCCATGGCAAAACATTTTTCATTCCTTTCACTTTGTGATAGCTTTGTAAAGTAAATGCAGTGTAATAAAATACACATACATATTTTTAAGAGTCAACATTTAACTTCAATGCTTTAATTATAATGCATTTATTTTATAAAAATTATGAAGGCCCTTCCTCAGAATAAGAAATAATTATATTCGTGAAAATCCCCAGTAGTGGTGGGTATATATCAAGTTTTTACTGGCACCTACAGTACTACACCCAGAACTTCACAAGAAATTGAAACACTGTAAACACAAAAAAATTACTGGATCTTTAACACATACAGCTCAGAACAGTATCTGCTTTATGAATATTTTAAAAGAGATTTAGAGGAGATGGCCCATTTTTTAATCATAGGCATGTGACATTTTTTCTGTGAGATCAAAGCAAATTATTATCTGTGTATAAATTTAGGACACCATAGAATCCTCTCTTTTACAGAGGTACTGGCTTAGTGTAACCAAAGATAAATGCAAAAAAATGTAGGTTAGAACACAGAATATGCGTATATTGTGGAGTTCTCCACCCAATTGCTGGTTTAATCTATCAGTACGTAACGTGACATTTGTTGGAATAATACGCCAATGCAGACTGCATGTAAAATAAGGCAAAATTTTTCATACTGGCCTAATAAGGTTTATCATCTTAAGAAGTTTTACAGATGTATGAGCATCAATGAAGTAAATGGCTAAACCTACTAAATATAAAATGCTACAGTTATTACACCTGTCAGCAATTACTCTGGTACATTCATGTTTAAAAAGTGTTAGAAGGACAGTGCTGCTGTTGCATTCTTCTGCCTTTATAGTTAACATTCCTTGCCAGATCCTAGAAAGGTCTCGCAGGTTGAAGATATAGTGGAATTTAGATGGTGTAGGCAGCATCTTTGTCTAAAGAAAAATAGAATTAATATTCAAAATCAGTAACATTTAGAAGGAATCAAGAATAATATAAATTATGAATGTATAATTAAAAGCACATATAAAAATAACAAACCTACTAATTTTCACACATAATACCATGGGCAAACTCTTTCTAAGAAGTCATTAAAAACATCTCATTGTTTGGAAGCAGGATCTAGCACTAAATGTAAAACCCGAACTCTTATAACAGGTAATTACTTCATATGTTGCTCTGGGCTTTATAAATTCAAAATTATAATTTATAAAGAATTTCACTCCGTGTTCCTTAGCTATAGTGATTAAAGCTTTGGGTAACATGAATAAAACTATAGGAATGAATGGACTGATATTTCCATTCATCTGTCTTGTATACTGAAATCTGATATTTTCCAGATTGTATCTCCAAAACTTTCAGCTCATCTTTCTCCTGTTTTTTTCTTGTTATAGGTATGTTCTTAAGGACTATGTGCCTAAATTACACTAATAGGCACTCTGTTCCAACTGACTGTGATAAAACTTTCCCTGTAATTTATACCTTTGTCCACTGCCACAATATTCTGCCTGTTGGGACCAATTTTTTCACCGTATCACATACTTCAGGGTTGAATTTTCTACATGAATGAAAGTATCCACAGCCAATAATACCTGAAAAGATAAAAAGCAATATACAATTAATCTCAAGTTGTAGGGTATAATAAGGTAGGTTGTGAGTAAGACATAGAAGTTGTGAGCAAGACATATAAGTACTTATTTAAAACATTGATTTTCTTTTAAATTACTGATGAAATAATTTTGTCTCTCTCGTTCATGGCTTTTCTAAACCGGTGTAGAAACAACCGGCAGTAACTGCTGGCTTTTAACAATATACTGTATTGACGAAGTTAACAGAATTGAGAACTTTAGCAACAGAGGGCATTTCAGACAGTGCAGAGGTGGAATGGTAACCTACATAGTAATGAGAGTGCTCATATTCTTCCAGAAAATGCCATTACTTATTAATTATTTTGCTTGTCCAAAATTAGAAAGACAAGCATTTTAAGGGGTTAATTTCTCTTCCACAGCACTATTTTTGCTGTAATACAGCTTCATTTGTTTCATTGGAAGTACTCTAAACTTGCATGAGAGAAGTCAGAAAGAGAACATACTTTTATACATTTTAAGTCAATTATGAAAAAAAAATACACTAAAACAAGAGAAAGAAGTACCAAAAATTTTGTCTATGGATGCATTGGATGGCAATGTACAATTGAATACACAAAACTGTCTTTTTAAACGCTGGGGAATATCATTACGGCCTCCTCCAGGATGTATCATTGCTGCTATTAATTGTATATCTACAATTGTAGTGAAGTCTCCAGGTTTATCCAAGCTGTACATTCCTTTCATTTCCATCATCTGACGAACAATTTCATTTGTTACCTGTAAGTTTAAGAAAATATACCCTGATAATTTAATTTCTTCTTGTAACTCTACCACTAATCCCTAGAGAGAGGTTTTCACTTGAATCTAAACTCAGATTAAACTATCTTACTTAGTCATATGGGAGATCTTGGTTTACATGATTTTAAACAGCGGGAAAATACTTTCAGAGCTGTACTACCATAAAACATCAACAAAATGTCTTTGTATTCCTTTTGACTAAATAAAGTTAAGGCAATGAACTGGAAAAAAATTTGTTTTGTTCCATATTTCACCACTGGACATTCAGCTCCAGATGTTCAAACTATGCTTTTCAGTTCTACTTTTGGCCTCCTTTGAAGTAAAACAGCTAATTCTTCTTTGAAACAAGAAGCTGTTTATTCTGAAAAGGTGATTCACTCCACATTCCACTCTACAGCACCTGTATGGATCAGGAGGCACCAGAGTTTGCCCCCATAACAACTGCTCCAACGATATTCAGCAAGCCTTATGTGCTCACACACCCTAACAAAGCCACATGATATGCAGCAGTGCACCGATCACAAACCATCTTCCCATTAAAAATACTTCAACAATGTCTTGGGGCCATAATGGACCTAGTAGAGTTCCTTCCATAATGGAGATCCTTCCTATTATTGAACACTGCCTGGGCCTGTGAGGGCTTTTCCTCAAAAATAACCACCTATGTTCCAGACCATGGTCAAGAAGCTCAGTGTTGTGGGTTATTCAATGCTAGTTTCAATTTTTAAAAAAAAAAAAAAATTTCTCCCAAGTGAGAGCAAATGATGCAAACCAAAGAACTGATATATATTGGCATTTAGGTAGAAGGCCAGGTTCCATTTCAGAGACACTAAACACACATGCTTGGCTTCCATTTTGACAAAATCAACTTTCTAAAGTGAAGAGGAGGAATATTCAATCTACATAGACTCACTTATATCCATACTGCTACTTAAATATGTGCCCAAGCTGACTGTCATGGCCAGACCTACTACCCACACTGTTAACAAACCAGCTCAATGCTATGAGCAACCTTAACCCAAACTATGAGCCTCACAGAAGCCAGAGAGCCTGAGCATTCAAAAGTACACAGAGGCCCCAAGTTTCTAATTTGTTATTTACTCTGAGCAAATTAAAAAAAAGTAATGCTAAGCATACTTGGTCTTTATGTTAGAATAGACATTCCAGAAGACCTAGCATCCTGGGCTAGAAATATTTCAGACCTACTATGGGAAGGAACTGTGAGAAACTTTTGCCTGGTTTTGGGTCTGTATAGGCATATGAATGTTACAAGTTGTAAATGGGCTCATCAAAAGCCAGAAATCTTTAATCCAGTTTGCAAGCCAATGTGTTACCCTTGAATTTGGACACAGCCTTAATTACTTTCTCCAAGGTATCACAGTTTTGTTCTGCAGACAAGTTTGTTTACTGGTAGTCTCAAATTAACATAAATCTTGAACTTAATAATATGGTACTTTAGTGCAGTGATGCTTTTTATTTAGTCTTACAAAAATAAGAGAAAATGGAGTTAATGTAACATTTGACACCATTATCCTACATGTCTTGTCAGTAAATCTAATTTTATCTTTTTTTCTTCAACAATGTACCATAATTAGAAAGCATTTCCAATAATTAACAGTTAATTAAAATATTGAGGAAGTCCACTAATTCCCATATATATAAAAAAAAAGTGCAACAATTTGAGAGTAAGCCGTATTTGTTAAAAAAGTTTACCTGATCTCCCCATTCATTGATAAATGGCATATTGATATCATCAATAAAAACAGTCATTTTTCTGCCTCCAGGAGGTCCGTAAGTACTTCCAATGCGTTTGTCCACATAACTCTCTATTGTCCTCTAAAAATGAAAGAAAGTTCTTGTTTTGCATCTAAAGCAACAATATTTAAAATGTACTGTTAAAAAATGTGTTACTTATTGCTTTCTGCTACAGCACTTATCCAGCAATTTCCTCTTTTTTTGTTAGTAGTTCCATCTCTGATTCATCATTAAGGAATCCTATTCTGTTCATGACACTCATTCCTCTGCAATTCCCCAGCCTTAGGACTATGTCCTGCAACCCAACTCTGGCTACCAGAGAAGTTTTTAAAAGTTTTCAAACTTGGAAATTATAATTTCATTATCATAATTGAAGCCAATTATTATCATGAAGTCAACAAACTAATTTTAGTACGATGCATTATCTCTGTATGAAACATTACATCTTCTTGTGAATTGTATTTCAGTCTTCAAACATGTCAAGATTAATGCAAGAGAAACTGCTACGAGAAAAGAAAATGAACAGATCAGGAGTTGTGAATTCTGTTGCATATCAAAATTGTATTAATCATGAGCAAGCTAGAATATCAAGAAGCAGAAATAGTTTTTTCATTATCTACAGCATAATTTTAATAAATATTGGATTTATTTAGAAAGGCATTTAAGAATCTCCCTTCCGAAGGGTAGCTCTGGAGAGGAATGGAATCTGATTTCAGAAAGTTTGTTATGCACTGTCTGAAAATTATGATTACTTTGGATTTCCCCTAGCTAAGCTCAATTGTTTTATATCTGCAATACAACCGCAGACCATATGAAGGCTACTTAGTTTCCTTTTACAATGATTTCCCAAACGTCTTGTAAGCTAAGTCATGCAATATTTTAACATTTTGGTGGCAATAATCTTTCAAGACTGAGTTTCGAACTAAATAAGAAGCAGGATGCAATAGACTAATAAGACATTGATATGTAACCGAAATATATCTTCAAAGTTCTGCAGCTCTACAGTCTTTCTAAAGCTACTTGGAACATACACAATGGCAGAAAAAATAGCTTACAAGATGGTAGCAAATGTTTTCCTTAGACAAATATTTTTTTAGTTTTACAAGCATAAATGTCATCCTGTATGAGTAAATGTGGCATGTGCTGTCATAAAGATAGAAGTATTAACAGCATTTTTGAAACAGAAAACAGATACAAGTTTTCTATAATGTTTTTGTCCCATTTTTTCATGAGAGAATATAATTAGCTGAGTGTTCTAAGATAAACACATATAGAACATTGTTAGCATTAATGTGTCATTTTGGAGATACGTGATTAAGGTGAAAAATAGGAACTGTTAAGCGAAAGTGATTACATAAGAAATTAAGAACTTTGTAGCACATGTAACGCATCCAAAATCACCCAGTCTTTCAAATATTCTCAGAATGATGACTCACAATTAAAAAACTATTTTGAGTCTGGCTCTTTCAAGTGTTTAGAAGCATTTCAACTGTTTTCCTGCTATGTCTCTCTCTTGGAAATCAGCAGTGAGCTATGTATTCAGCTAGCTAGCTGAAAAGGAAGAGCATGTCTTCTGAGGTACTACAGGACTGTAGCAGAGACAAGACGCAATAAGATCCTTTCACAGACTCTCTGTACCAGAGACGAGGAAATCTGAATTTTGTTTTCAAGATGGTAATGTTCTAGGGACCCATAATACACTAAGTAAAGGACACTGATACAGAGATACTGACTGTTCAATTAATCTTACATGCATGAAAGGAGTCCTGCCTTATTCTGTCTCACAGTTTGATATAAACCATGGCCAGAGATCTTATGCATAACAGAAAAGCTCAGCAGATATTCTGGGAGTTTGGAATTTTAAAAAATAGGTATTTAAGCCATTACTTTTCACCGTTTTCTTAATAACACTTACATTAGCTTCTTAAAAAAGATGCTTGATTTTGGGATGGAGTTTGTAAGACTTGCTCCATGAGCAGACTTTTCAATCAAGAAATATTCCAAGATGATTGCTTTATCCTACTGGCAAATTGTTATCATGAATTCATTGCTTTGAAGAGGTAATGAAGCCAATTCAACTTACAGGATCACACCCTAGCAAATTAGTAGTATTGAATCACAGCACAGTGGTATAAATTATCCTTTCAATCACTTGAAAAAACTATTTGTCCTATTTGATTCTACTTATATGGAATTTTTAGCAGTTATATTGGGAAAGGGAAATCTCTACAAAGTTGCAATGCTAGAGGACCTTAAAGATTGGATTTCTAATGCTGTAGTCACTCCTGAGCTGAGGAAAAATAAAAGGATAAGTTGAAATCTGCTTTTTATTTAACAAATATAAAAATCATAGCTATAAACTAAAGAATCAGGAAAAAACTGAAGAAGTATAACCAAAAATTTTCATTAATCTAAAATGAAAAGTAAAGGTCTTCAAGCAAAAAATGGATTCTCAGAATTCCGTAATGAAAAAGCACACAGCAATCATGAATATATGTATCTCTATGTGAGTGACTATATTTGATACTGATCCGCAAAAATTATTTTTTATGAAATGTTTAAGTGACTTAGAGGTAAAAGATCCTTTAGCCTTTATTTCTAAATCACTTTTATAATCAGAATTAAGTACACTTTAAATACTTAGTAAGGAAATTATATGCAAGAATTGCTTAAAATCTATATTTTTACCTGAAACATAAAAGGTTCTGTGGCAGATGAAAAGTTTAAACATTTTGACAAATGCTCTTCTGGGTCGTATTTCTTCACATATGCCTTAATCATGACTGTCTTTGCAGTTCCCTGTTCTCCTGTGAGCAAAACAGCCTGTAACAGATTTAAATCACATTAGTAGTATCAAAACTTATAATTAAATATGCATAACAGACCTATTTTAGAGAAAGGGATACTTTCTGCATCTACTTTTGAACGATATATTATTCTGGTAGGTTTTGCCTGTGTCTCCATATACAGTGACACAGTATGTGTTTTTCACCCCACCCAGATTGTCCAAGACAAATTATTTACAGAGTAAAAAGAGAAAGGATGAAGCGAGAATGTACTAGAGGTTTTTCTTCCAGTTGCCTAACTTGTTCCACTTTCTAACACATTCACCTCAGCAGTCTCTTGGAGTGGATGACCCTAAGGCGGCTTTCTTGACAATGGAAATTAGTCTCTGACATCTAATTTGAATGTAAAATTTCTACTATTTGACTTTTGCTATAGACATCCTTTGTGACACATGCTTGTAATAGAAGGATAGTTCCTTCTTCCCAGCACTGTCCTTAAAGCAACGATAGAGTATAGATTAGATTTAGCTATAACCCCTCTCAAGCGTATTACTAAAAGAGATACTTCAAGGGTCTGTAGAGACATGATGTAACGATAATTACAAATAAGAATAACAGATACTGAACTGCGTACAGAAGTCTTAACTGACCCAGAATTATCTATAGCTTTGTGGTAAATGTTAGTAAAGGTAGGAAACAGCTAGATGGATAAAAGACTGTTGATTTCCACCTCTGGAAATGTAGTCCTTTTTGAAGCTACTCTTATATTTCCATATATTGTCTAAAATACCTGATCCAAACTTTTTCTCTAAACTGAATGTGTGAGGAGATACATAAAACTGATTTGCAATGAGTATTGTACTGCTCGTGTCCCTGGTTAGACAGGCCAGTGAAACTGGTAGGAGAGGAAGCAGGTTAACAGTGAAACTGAAATGTGTTTTACGTTCCACTCACAAAAGGCACTGAGAACTACTCCTACTTAATAGCAACAAAGGAAAAATCACCTGTTTTCAAAGCAGGCAGTTATTCTTCAACTTTCCCCAAGAGAACATCATCCTTCGTTTAAGGAACACTGGTTCCTATCCACCCCTTCTCTTGTCCTAAATTGGAATTTTAGGTCTGTTACCCAGTCTCCCCAGTCTAATTATGCTGACATAAACTGACTTAGCCTTCTGGATCCTTAGAGTCTGTGTGTCCTCTGACAGCAGTATGTTTTTCGGAATAGGAACCAACTTTGACCTGTGCTTTTTGTCCTGAATTTCATTGTCTGTCATGGACATGCATGTTCTTTCTCTAAACATCCATGGAGGAATATGAAAACAACGCATTTTTTTCAGAATACTTTTAACAACAAGATGATTGCTGTTGCATAGGGCCTTTAAATCACTTAGTCAGGATATGAAGCTTTGACAAAGCAGATTTTGGCAAAGGATGTTCACAGAATGGTCAGGAATCTTAGAATTGTTCCCAAAATTTGTTTCTCCTTACTGATTATTTTATTATTGGAAACAAACTCCCTTTTGATGATGATATAATTATTCTCTCCTTATCACCGCAATATTTACAACAGCAGCATTTGATGCTTTTAATATGGCACTTTTGCTCTTATAACTCATTATCTTAAAGTATGCCTCACTATATTTCTAATTTTCAAAGCATTTTTACTCCTGATGGCTTATTCAAATTAAAGGTGCAAAAAATTCTTGTTTCAAGGTGATATTTTGATAGGAAGAATTTTATTTCTGCTTTCTCTTAATATTGTATATTAAAATATATAATATTATATAACTTATTTTCTGGTTAATCTCTATACTAAGTGTCATCTCCCTGGAAAAAAAAGAAAAAAGCAATAAATGTGTCAAGAAAGAAGAAAGTCTTTCCTGGTTTCCTTCTTCACTTGGTAAAATCTGAATCTAAATCAGAAAGTTTCTGCACTGAAGGATTAATACTTTTTTCCTTTCTCTTAAAACTTTTATAGAAGTCTCCCATTTCATCTCATGAAAGTGAACTAGCTAAGAGCCCTGCTTTTTTTACAGACATGTAAGAATCCTCCATGTATTTTCCTAGCTCAGATTTTCATCCTATTTATGTTTTTGACAGATGGTATTATCTTCATTATTATATTCACTCCATGAAAGGAATTTAATCAGTTTGCAAAAGGGAGTATGTCTGTATTTATGATTGTGAGTATTCAAGTTGATAATGCAGAAGATTTCTATAGGAGAGTTGAAATGCTCAAATACTCCTGACTGACTTGCTCCTACTTTAAATTAATACTCTCCAACTGATAGCCACAATGATACCACATGGTCTCATTCTTCACCCTGTTTTTGAACATCCAAGTGATCAATTGACCATGACAACACAGACTACAGTAATGAACTCACAGAACCAACAAGTGAAGTCAGACCTGTAAAACAGCACTTTGGTTTCATCTAGTACATGTAATTCAGCAGTAGCTGGAAAGAAAGTTTATACTGCTGTGATCTGATTCAGGGGAGAGGAAAGGGGGGGGTGGGGGGGGTGGGGGAACAAACCACAACCAAAACCCAGTACTTCTCTATCACAGCTCAATATGTGATTAAATCAAACCTTACCAAATAAAAAATACTCAAAAACAAACCAGCTGACTGCTTCCATGGAGGGGAACATTCTGCTCAACAGGAAAACATAGACAAGTCCCATTGCACACTGAATGCTGAAACTTTTCAACTGAAGAGAGGAAGATATAAACTGTACACCACAGACACACTGAATTATGGAAAATGCCAGGTTTCAGACACTCCTTTTGGAAGATTTCAGTGTTTGTTATTTCTATTGCAATTAAGGCCAAAAGAATGTACCTGGAAATATAATCAATATCTCCTAAGACATTAATGTACAAAGATTAATTATTTGTTTCCAAATATAAAGATTTTGCACGTTTTCATAATTTGTGTCAGATACATCAAAGGCACAGGCATATTATGGCCTCTGGAACAGTTTCATTAAACCCAATCAACAGGTTTTCTGTCCAAATCCCAGAATTTTATAGAAAAAACAGGTTCCAGCACTGGCTCATGCACTTGTAGTATTTCTAATATTGGCTCCAGCTACTAAGAAGGGAGTACATTGACTTACATTTCACAAGCTGACACAGATTTCCATAGGAAGTTGCTAGGGTTATTAAGAGCATTGTGCTAAAGCGAAATACGTATTTTTCAGATCTTCTTCTGTTTGAAAATAGGCCTATATATGTTTTAATAACTATTGTTCAGTGTGGCCTGAGTCAAAAGCTATGATACCAGATTGGTCCTTATTGGTTAAAGCTGTATGAGGAGTGTTCTCTTCTTTTCTATAGTTGTGGCTACTGCTATTAAATACACCTTTCCTAATGAGAGAAAAAAAAATAGAGTAAACGCTAGGAATTTCAGGTTTTTAGTGAACTGCCTTGTGAAATTTATTTTCCTTGTTTCCCTATTCAAGAAAGCACAAATCAGAAAAACAAATAGGTGTAAAGACTAAGAACAAGGGTTTATGTCTTTCTCCAAGAAAAATGATAGGTTGTTGGAGTTAAACATTTATGACAAAAAATTATTTTTTAAAAAGGTTATTTTAAACATTTTGCCCATGCACAGGATTAAGTACAGAGGATTCAAGTTAAGAAAATAAAAATAGAGCAATATGTAAATAATGATGCACCTGACAAGCAATTACTAGAGACAGAGAATATAAAGAATGATTGCAGCTCCCAGTTACTTACTTCCATTTATTTAATATAGTAGGCATATACTTAAATAAATAATCCTGTACTTACTTTCTGTTGTTTTGCAATTGTGTTTATCAAAAACTGAGTTCTGACATTGTCAACATTTGGAACCAGAATAGACACATAGTCTGGGACATTATCTGTTGGATAAACATATTCCTGTACTCTTTTACTCCAGTGCTCCCAGTCACCTGAAATAACAAAAAAAGAGGAAAATATCTCACAATATTTTGATCGTGTTCAACATTTTGCTAGTACAAAAAATAAAATAAAAAAAAAATTCCTAGATGTTATGGGTGAAGTACTACAAAGTATAAAAAGGGCTAAATTTTCTCAAACCTAGCTAAAACGCATCTAACAAAGGAAATACTTAGTCATGACCTTTAATTAGTCTACAATCCTAATAAATATACACATATTTCCTAAATTTTTATATAGCTATCTAAATAAAAAAAAACAAAAGAAACCTAGAAAACCAAAAAAAACCTAGAAACTCATTCTCACACTGCTGGTGAGGAATTATAGAATGTGAGAATACAGATTGCGTATATGTACACCAAATCAACATTGCTGGCAAAAAAAATTCTGAATTTGCATACAAGAGAAATAGATGTATTAATGTGAGAATATACTCTGAAAGAACAGTAAGTTCTTTGTGAAATGGGTTGTGTGTGTGTCATTTAAACTACAAATTCCTTGTGGAAAATATCACGCTATTCAAAATAGCAATATTCACAATATTAAAAATATCACACTATTCTTACAGTTTTATAAACTGTAATAATATTTATTACAGATTATCAGACATGGATAAATAATTATTATTGAGTGGAATTAAAATCAGATTATATTTTTAAACAAAAAATCCTAGCTGTGAGAAAATTAAATACAAAATTAATATTAATTTAGACTAAACCAGCCTAAGCATAAATTATCTAAAAATCATAGGCTGGTTAAGTTAATAGAAAAGAAATCTGTAAGAATGAAATTAAAACCAAAAGAAATAAGAAAATGCTACCAATGAGCACTCTATCCCTTGTTTCCGATTTCTCACTTCCACAGAGGCGCTGCATACAGAATCTGCGTTACTACTATACTGTCATCAAAAATCTCTGCTTATATGACTTTATAATAAGGACTAAAGGAGTAATTTTAAATTTCAAAGAAGCTATCCTCAGTTTTAAAATGCCAGTATAAAAAAGAATGTTAGTGCTTTTTCTTACCATAATCAGTAACATAAAACTCATACATCGTTTGACTGGTGCCAGGGGAGATTTCTGGTAAGTCTAATTTGTTATCATGAGCTCTAATGAAGGCTTCAAGTTTATCTCTACTGTCCAACTCCAGAAGGGCACCTAAACTCCACATTATTGCAAAGCAGAACAATTTATGCAGATGAAATATAGTTGATAAACCACCTTCCTCCTTCGATGGAATCAAACCCTCCAGAAGATTAATAGACTGAAAATATTTTAAAATATTTTGCATTAAGAAAATACTACATAATCACTTTCTATTTTTATACATATATGCATATGCGTTATTTATATGTATTCAAACTTTAAATTGTAATTTGAAAACAAATACAGGTTACCAAAGAATAACATAAAATTCAGAATTACAAACCCAAGAAAATAGATTAAAGATATGTGGATAAAATTTTCAAAATTACTTAAATAATTTGATCAAGTATCCTTTTAAATTATACCTGTATAATAAATGTCATTTCAGAGCTATGGTAACAGAACAGCTTTTTAAGGGATTTTATAATATCTATTGGGATATTCAGAACTCCAGAAGTAGGTGGGGCCTAGCCATTTCTTTCCATCTTTAAGCATGACAGAATTTTCAGCATTTGTCTAATGTATTTATCTTAATTATGGTCAATGAATGCATCTATCACATTAACTTCTATTTTGTGTTAAAAAAATAGATTAAAATATCCCATTTTATGATTGCTTCACTCTGTTTCTAAGCAACTAGATTCCAGATATCTAGTAACTTCCTATATACAATTCTGTGATGTCACTCATGAAGCCAGACTTTTGACTGTCTTAGAAAATATCACTCGTATTCCCTTTCTAGACAAGGCAGTGTCAAGCACATTGTTTCAAAATATGTCTTTTTAACAGTGAAGCAGATTTTCAATCAGCTCTTGGAATTAGTATTCTTTCTGCTGTCTTGGATCTCATACTTGAAGTGGTAAGTAATGCAGTACTATATAGTTTTAATGCAGCCTAAAGGACCTAAATAGTTACAATACTTTTGATTACTGTAAAATTCAGTTTAAAAAATGATTAATCAGTATTAATTACACTTCATAATGTTAAAATAATAGCACTCCTCTTCTTTGGAAGACAATCAATTTATCTAATTATTTCCAGGACAGGCTGTGTCCCAGTTTATCTGAACAAAATCTTTTTGTTCCCTCAAATACAAGCTCGAGTTCAAAATTACCCATGATGCTGTGGGTCTTAACAATATTCTGTAACAAGTTTTTGGAGAAATAAAACAGAAAACATTAAAACTTAAGACTTAAAACCAGACACAAATGGTTGCAACAAATCAGATGAAAACTTCAGCTTGCCCAGCATCTCATCTGTGATAGTGAACGAAAGTAGACACTTAGAGAAGAGTAAAAACAAAGAAAAAACTCTCTTGGCTTGTGGTGGTACTTCCTGCTAGTACTGTCTTCAGCTTGGGGCTTTATGAATCAAATTCACTTTTTATGGGTTTAGTAATGTGATGGTGTGCTCCCCCCTCTCCCCCTACAACCTGACCTTTACCTCCCGTAACCCTGCTCAAGCGATAACCACCAGTGGTGGTCATAATCGATGCGTCTGGTCATGATGGCTGCATCTGGCTCAGAGTAGATAAGAGGGAGACAGATAACAACACAACAGCCACCTAACCCCAGTGCTGGCTAATGTTCAACTCAAGCCAAACTTGAAAGAAACTAAAATCTGTTGTCAGTATGTAAATACAACTATGAGTCAATCATCTTACCCCCATAAATAGCGAGTAGCCCAAGAGCGCTTTGAGCTCTCCTACATGGCAGTGGGCTGCACACCAGGATCTCCCCTTGAGTAGAGACACCTCTCAAGGTTACTCCTTGAGGTTGAGAGATTCCTTGGCGCAACAGATTCTCGGTAAGTGACTAATAGCACGCTGAAACATTGAAACCTTAGCTAAGTGGTGTAATGGATTGATTGTGCATATATAATCCTTTAGACATAAACCGTTGACCAAGTCTGGGGCTAAGTCTGCATCTAGCTGCATCTAGACTCCTCTCTGAGAAGGAGATTAGAACACAAGGGGGTCCTTACTGAATCTCATGACTGAAGAGGAGGGTCTCCCTGACAGTTGTCTGACCCTGTCCTCTGTGTAGTAAATAATCCAAGTGTACTTTTCCCTTGAATCTTGTTAAACCACTGTCACATTTACCTCCTTTGTCAAACTTTGTTAATTCACTGTTTTATATGAATAACATATACTGTTGCTTCTCTCTTACGAGTGACGTGCACTCTCTCTCACTCCATCTGTGACAAGTAATCCTCTATGGATTTTTCCACCCTGAAAGTATCAAGACTGGTCTTGAACCTACATAAACTTTTATCACCTATAACACCCTTTGGCAAGATGTTCCATAGGTCTGCTATTCATGGCATTGAACAGTTTGGTTTTTCCCTGTGTGAACACCTTCATGCTTATCTTCACTGCATTTCATTTGCCATTTTATTACCTATCTATTCAGTCTCATAAAGTCTGTCTACAGTTCTTCATGGTTAGCTGTTTTGTCCTTACAACTCTGAATAATTTAGTATCATCAGTAAACGTCTTCACTTAAAACTTTTCCAAATTGTTTATGAGCATTTTGAACATCACTGGTCCCAGCAAAGGTACCTCAGGATCAGCGGTAACCTCTGTCCTTCGTAAGAACTGATATTCCAATCACACATTTCCTATCTTCTCATCAGTTATTTATCTAGAAATGAACCTCCTGTCTTCTGCTATGACTGCTTAGCTTCCATGTAAATCCCTGGTAAAGAACTTTGTCGAACACCTTTGTTCCTTTGCAGACCATATCAATCAGATCTCCTTTAGCTACAAGTTCATTGACTTTTCCAATAGGCTTGTAAGGCAGGATAACCATAAACAACTGTATTGAATCTCCTAAAATAAATTACATTTGTTCACCTAATGAGGTAGGCCAGAGCATGGTAAACAGCCAAAAGAAAAATATGTAAGTAAAAACAGCAGAAAAAAAATCATCCAGGAACAATACTAGAATATATACAGTTAGAAAGTCACCGAATTGACAAAGGAGAAAACAAAGGTGAGATCACTTTTTATATAAAACCATTATGAAGCTGTTGTAGATGAAAAATTAGCTTAAATTGCAAATGTTAACAAATGGCAGATAATTAGGTACATGTGCATGCGTGGGCGAACATCCAAAACTGAACTTTAGAACTCAAGTACAAGTCTGCTATCTGCTAGATGCAAATGTTTTGAGATGGTTGTAAATTCTGAAAACATCTGAACTAAACAGAAGTGGCACGTTCTGAGTCCCACAATTAATAGACGTAAGACAGAACCACCAATAAGGAGGCTGATAAGGTACAGTGCTTCTGCACATAGACCATTTATGGCAAAACTGATATCTTAAGGTTCTGGAGAGGAGCAGTGGTCTTGGAAAAGAAGGGTCCCCAAAAGAAGTGGTCTTGGAAAAGAAGGGTCCCCAAAAGAAGTGGTCTTGGAAAAGAATGGTCCACAAAAGAAGTGGTCTTGGGAAAAAAGGGGCCCAGAAAGAATGAGGTGAAGATCCTAGTTGGAGAAAAGATCCTGGAAATGGGGGAAGAACCTGGAGATCAGAGAGATGAACGTAGACAAATGCTGGATGATGCCAAGAAACCTTGTCAAGTAATGCCCAATCCTGGTAGCTGCAAGCAGCTGCACAGCACAGAAACCAACATGACTTTTTGCCCTACCTTCCCACACCAAGAATGAAATCCTTGCTGGGAAGAGAAATCAAGACTAAGTGAATGTAACACTGGAGGGGGGAAGCAAGTGAGGAAGTGAATCTGTGAAATTATCAAGTAGGGTAAAAGCTCTGGTCTCACTGGTTCTTAGATAAACCCCAGCATGGAGATCCACTAAGGGTTATTTACTCTGTCACATCTATGACAGAAACTTACTAGAGATTTTCATTCACAGGAAGAAACATTGAATACAGGTTAAATGAGGGAAATACTTCCCTGACCAAGCAGTATGAGTAGCACATTGACTTGCTCACCCTTCCTTATCAAGCCCTAATCAAAAATAACATAGAAACTTCTAGTCCCAGGAAAAGTCTTCCATGAAGACAACATCAATTCAGTCAGAGGTTTTGCAGATAACAAACGTAGAAGAAAAAAATATTACCTCTCTCTAAAATCTCGTGCATAGCACGTCCACCTTTTTTATCATCATAAATTGACGATCTACATAGTTTCTGCCTGTGGACTTCAGTTCTATAGATATCCTAATTCCATTTGATACTGCACAATTAATCTTTGCAGCATTTACTGTGGCTATTAAATTGCAGCAAAATACTTCAAACTGTTGAAAATCTGAAGCTAAATCCCTAATGAACAGTAAAGAGATACTGGGTGCAAATTGACTAGTTTAATATAAAATTGAAGTGTTATCCAAAATATTACCTTGTCTACCCTCTTATTCAAAGGCACTACTGAATTTGTTATGAGAGTGTCCATATAAAACTGAGATTACATGGACAAATGGAAAGTCTGGAGACTTAGAATCTGCAGATGACAACAGACTCAAACAAATTAGCTGGACACATGCAGTATAGGACTGACAGTCTTGCAAAATCTGCCAAACACGTAGTTTTATTATTAATAAATCACTGATAAAGTTTGGACTCCACTCAATGTAGAATTCCAATTGATAGGAAGGGACAGGCAAAAATTACTACATTGACCTTGGAAGAGCTGACTGACAGAATAATAGCTATTACATCTCAAGATAAAAAGATAATTAGAATTACTCTTCACTCTTTCTGCTGCCACTACCAGTAGGGTTAGATTGACCTTTGCCACAACTGGTTTGGTATTAAAAGAACTGGAATGAAACCACTGGCTTATAAGCTTCTGAAAACTCACTGAAGCCTGCAAATTCCAGTCAACAGAAGACTAACCTACACATGAAGTGATAAAGAGAAGTTAAGTTTTCTTCTGCACATCTCTAACAGTTCCTCTTGTATTGCCTAAAAAACAAGTATTGAATTTGAGGTTTTCTTTGTTACGAAACAATCTTTTCAAATTAAATTTTATTGTTACCAATGCTCTTTTTGCTATTACTGCATGCTTACTATAGTCAGTCAATTCACACAGACTTACACAGTATCTGTTTTACCTGCATAATGTAGTTACATTCCAGAAGCTCCATTTTTGGATTAAGGTTTAGTTTCATATATGTATATGCTGGTTCAAATATTCTATCATACAAACTTTGTAAAACTTCAGCTTCTTGAGAAGAACGTTTTTTCAGCCATGCCTGAAAAACAACGACAATATTTTTCTGTATAAAATGTGTAACAAGGGAAGTTGGGAGTAGCTAGCAAAGATAATCTTACTTGCAATATTGGTCTCCAGCTGAGGGCAGAAGAACTGATGTAGACCATACCCATTCGAGAAACTGTTGCTGGAGAGGCGTTCTCAATGTTGTGGACCTCAAATAACAGTTTACATGTAGGAGACATAGGAATTCGATCGCCATTTGCTAGAGTGAGGGTCTTGTTATCATCCAAAACTGAATTTAGATTCTCAATCCAGATCGCATCTACAGGACCATCTAAAATCAGAAACACATTTTCACCTAGAAAAATAATCAAAAGAGATATAGTTTATATCACCATGCTGAAAAAGCAAGAAAATAAGTTTACAAAAGATGGTCTAGAACTTAAATAATGTATAAAATTATATTTTATTTATTGTAATTTCTGCCATCTCCATGGATGCCCATTACTGTACAAATTGCATACTTAGTTAAGGAACTAATTATATAACAATGAGTAGCAAATGAGGGCACAAGTATATCTTTATAATGTTGAACATCTGTAGTGATGTTACCTTGGCAGGCTGCCAGATAGACACCAGGCTACTCTCTCACTCCCCCTCCTCAACAGGACAGAGGGAGAAAATAAGGTGAAAATGCTTGCCAACTACTGTCACAGGTAAAACAGGCTCGACTTGGGGAAAACTAATTTATTGCAAATTAACATAGACTTGGATGATGAGAAACAAAGACAAAAAACTAAAACACCTTTCCCCCACCCCCTTTTCTTTCTCCAGACTCAACTTCTTCCTTCCCAACCTAACCTAATTCTTCCTCCCCCCCCCACCCCCGAGCAGCACAGGGGGGATGGGGAATTTAGCATTTTGTTACCAAAATAAGGGTTCTTTGGGCAACTAAATAAAAGGCATTGAATATTCACAGGTCCCATTTAGGTTATTGAAAACTAACATCAGTCATCAATTCTGAAAATCTAATTGTTTTTCTTTTCTTTTGAAACGCAAATACAGATTAAAATGCCTAAATTTTGGCAATCAAATTTTAAAATTCTGGCTTTTTTTTAAATATAGAAAATTTCCAATAGAGAAAATATAGACATTTCCAATATAGAAAATTCAACTTTCTTTTAAAAAGAACCTCTTTCCAGGAAGGTTCCTTAGAAGAAATCCCTTTCTTTAATATAAATATTTTTATTTTGTCAGATACAAATGAATCACTGTGAAAAGGAATTTCAGTATTTCAATCCTAAAACACTGAAATATAAATACATGTAATCAACATATGAAAAACCACAGAAAACCACATTATTTTAAAGCTAGTGAAATTAGTACAGGTAAATATAAATTATAATTTATCAGCTTCCAAATAACATCTGCACTTTGGAACTGAAGTGGCAAGGAAACGAACAATTTTTTAATGTAGATATACTAGTGAAATAATAAATTTTTTAAACTGTTGCCCTTTCTTAAGAAGTGAACTCTAACCTTATCTATGTTTTCTATAGTTTCTCTCAAGAGGGAACTTCACCACATTTGCAATTTCAAGATGCCTTTTTCAACATAACATTCAATAGGTATTTTTATGATACCACACACAAAGTATTTACACACCCTTTTTAGCTTTCAGTGTTTTCCTCCACAGTGTAGAAAATATTCCATCTGTCCAATCATTAGTTGCAGCATCTAGTTTTCCAAACATTTGAGAAGCAGTAATAGCTTTGGGGTTCATACGCATTTCTCTATAACGTTGGCCACATTCTGTCAGTGCTTTCATTAATATGGTTATGACCATTGTTTTTCCAGATCCACTAGGTCCAAGCATCATCAACCCATGACGTACTAGAGAAGTTTCATACAACTATTAAAAAAAAAATCCAAATATTTTAAGAAATATATGCTTTTGGAAGATTCTTGCTTGCATTTAATACATTTGATAATCAATTATTATAGATGTATCAAACATACAAATTACATACTCAGAATTGAAATCAGCATGTGTTTGCTGATGTTTAGTATTTTGTGGAACAGTATGTACCTTCACAACCTAATCTTCTAAGCACCAAGCAAGTTTACTATAAAACAGTTTACAGAACTAAATCTTGCCTAAATTTTCAAAGCAACTGAAAATAATTTTATCAGGTTTTAAAACGGATTTTCTGTATTATTCAAAAGGAAAAATGAATAGTAGCAAAACATTAATGCAACAGAAGAATGGCTAACCTCTACAGTGCTAAAATACCTGAGTATATGAAATAAATATAGGGACCTCACTTCCTACAGGATTGTGGATGGGTTTAGGTTCAGGACAGTTCTTTATTGAATTTTCTGTTTTTCTTTTAATATTAGCTTTAGGGTTGCTATGAAAGTGGCAGGGTCTGCCTACACAAGTATCTCCTTTTGGAGTAACTGAAAGAAACAAAAAAAATGGTAGTCCTCCTGGATGATAGAGCCTTGAAAGGAGAAGCATACATAGCTGCTTCCTCTGCAAGCTGAATAAAGGCTTGTATCAGTCCAGAAGGAAGATCTACAGGCACCAAAAATCTAACCTAAGATGAAGTCCACCATGAATTTGACAATTTCACGCTTCTTACTCCCAGTGGAAGATGGAATTTGTTAAGGCACAAGCAATCTTCCTATGACCAGTTTGGCAACCAGAAATACTGAGCCCTGAATAAAACAGTGAACATGACTTCAAGCACGATGGTCAAAAAAGTGTTTTGTCCCATGCAAAAATTCTGCTGGACATCAGTGTGAAGCTGTGTGAAGGACAATATAGATCCAGCCTGCAGAACATGGAGTAAAACCTTCTGTAAATTAGGGGAGTCTGAGCAGAGCCATAAATATACCTCTGGTTTGATGACAGAAACATGATATTTGAGTTGCTGTGAAGTAACATAAGAGAGAATGTTGAACTTTGTAGAATACTGTAATGAATTGTATCTTTTGCTTTCATTCAACAAATCACAGAGCAGTTTTGTTTAAGCTAGACAAGTTGGGAAATTTTCAGAAATCTGGTAATAAGCACAAAGGTTGGTTTGTAAGAGCCAATAATGTAGTTTCTAATTTAAGACTGTACAGCCAATGAGCAAGCCTTGCACTTCAAAGTCTATACTATTCTGAGGTTGTATTTCAAGAAGATGCAAACATATTTTGATAGGGTAAAATGTTCTTAAGTATTAGTTGTTGTAGCTATACTCTCATCTTGGCAATCAGCAAAATTACAAATAAATGCTTCTAGAGCAATACAGTTTTCAGCCATTAGAAATGGTAAAGGTTATTAGTCTTAACCATTAACAGTGTTTAACAAATATCCAAAAAGTAGGGATAAGTAAGATATGAAAATTAGAAGACAGCATAATTCTTCTCTAGCTGAAAAATTTAACTAAGCAAAATTCAATTTCATCAATTAATGGAATTAAAAAAAAAAATCAACTTCACTAATTAAGGCTACAAGCTCAATTTCAATGAGTCATACAGCCAATAAAGTAAAGCTGATCACTGTTTAAAATATGATATTAAAAGAAAAAGTGTTCACATCTTGTTGCCTGCATGCAGAAAAAACCCAAAGAACCAGAGAACACAGGAAACCAACAAAGTCATAATGTTTAAAAGCATCATTATCATCAATAATTGAAGTGTGTTCTCAAAAAAGAGTAGAACAAAAAGACAAAAGAGTAATAATGCTCTAGTTACTTTTCTAGCTTGTCAATTTATAATTGTTTGGTGATTGTCTAATTATTATTTTCTTGAGTTGTTAGTCTGCTATATTTGTTAAGTTTGCTCTTTAAAGAAAGATGTGTATAGGGAAGTCTGTTGGCATAAAGATAACCAGGACATGAATTAACTGTCTTTAATAATAAATTCAAAGTTAGTTTCAAACATGATTGCATGTCAGAAATACAACTGTCAGCCATTTAAATGCTATGTTGGATTACAGGTCCAAAAAGTCATTTAAGCACCTTTTTTCCTTCATATTAAATAACTACATAGTCATTAATCAACAACACGTCATAAAGATTATCCCACACTAAACACAAATTACCATAATTCAAAATTACGGTTTAATCATTAAATCATTACTTTACTAAACATAATGTCTTACAAATATTCTGAACTCAAAATAATTTCTTGCAACACCTTAACAATTTTCTGTCTTTGGCTTTTCAATCAGAACACACTCCAGGTCTAAAGAACTTTCAACACAAGTTAAACAAAACATACTACACTCCTGGCAAGCTGCCAGAGCACAGGGTCTATTTCTCTATTCCTCAAGCGCCAGGAACCAAGCGTACATTTTTACAATGTTGTTTTGACATGAATAACATAAAACAACATGGTTTATGTACAACAACATTGTTTGCAACAACTTTTTACTACACAGTCTCTCATTCAGATTCTATGTATTTTCTTACTCATTTTTACTAAAACTCTTGCATGCAGGTAACAGAGGGATACATATTCTGCTTTGGTGGGGTCTTTCCACAGTATTCAGGTGGGCTAATGCACTTCAGAAGGATGCTAGCTTTGAACACTACAGATACAAATTGACAGTAGCTGGGTTTGTTCACATATTTTGTAGTGTAGAAAGCCTCTCAATCACGCATGCCCTTGAGAGAAACAATTCCCTTTGTATGACAGTGTCATTCCTGCTATTGACACTGGGTTTGGTTCTTTCATTTTATAGTACCTACATGCATGTTCACTTGTCATGCTTAACCTTGTAATAGGTTTCCATAAGCTTGTCATAGCATATGCTAAGACATATATGCTCTATACATCCTTATTCTTTAACTCGTTCAACTCAATACAGATAAGCTGGATGACTACCCAACCAGTGTACAGGTTCTCAAAACTTACGTGAGAAAAACCTTTGTTTACTACAATGTCTGTTCAAACTCATCATGAAGACTCCTCTTCATTACAGAAACATGTTTAAGTCAGAAATACATACTTAGATTTTTCTTTGCCCTTATAAAGGTCTTTTAGCTCTCTCCTCCTACTTAGAAGGAGTTTTGCCCTGGCTACGTTTCTTCTCACTCTTTATTTACTGCTTTGGCCTTCAAAATGCCTCCCAATCATTCTTATGACCTACTGTCTCTACTCTAGTCTAAGAAACTCGTGTTAGAGACCATGCAGGTGCCTTGCTGCTTCATTCAGATAACTTAGATGCGCTACCATATCTGGGAAAGGCTGGGTTAATAGCATGCTTTAAGGTTTTTTTTTTTTTTCTTCTTCTGGATAATTTGAAGAAATAAAAACACAAGTCCCTTGGAATGGTCTTCCTTAGTGTGGCGTACACACAACCTTCAGTTTTTCCCATATTAAAAGCACAGGCCCTTGAGAGAGACAGTGGTTTAACTACTCAAATGGTGTTCTGACTCCTGTTTGTCAAAAATCTTTTGGAAAAAAAAGCTTTACCTGAACAAGCTTAAGATTCCATGGTGGATAGTTAATCAATCCTGCCTCTTCAACCTGATTAGCTACTGCAGCCTGAAGCTCAGGATAGGTACTACTGTCCAACTGTAACCCCGGAAAGAGATCATTGATAAGACTGAGAAACAAAGGCTCATCTTCATCTGTCTGAAACAAAAAAAGTTATTAAGTGCTTAAAGCATGGTTATCCAAAAATGTTCTCAAACCAAAATTAATCTCTATTTTAAAATAATAAACTGTAAGAATACATTTTCTAAATGCACATGCTTATGTTCGTAAACACAGCCAGCCAACAGGACAGCTCACTATAAAAATAGCTTTTTGAAAATGTCATCCATATGCCATGTGAGAAATAAATTCAAAATTGAAACAAATTTCCCACTGGAATCTATTTGTAAAATTGATTTGTAAAACACTTGCTGCATATATTGGAAAGAACATCCTATCTGAAAAGAAATCTTTAGAAGTCTAATTTAGTGGATACTCAAATTATTCAGTTTACTTACGGTACAGCAGTCAGTCTGTATGCAAATCAGTACATAAAATGTCACACCCACAGCTAAGCCACTATTAACCTGTTTGAACCTTTGCACCCTGAGCACTGTTTACAAGTCTAATAAACTCTCATTGCTGTTTAATGATAACATGATTATCATGTTTCAATTTTTCAAGAAAAGGATGTTTGAGATTTTTTCTAATCTTCTACAAAATCCCATGAAATATCTAGTAGACTTGCCTATATATGGTGCTAAAATATTAAAGTAGATTCTTACCAGCTTAGAAAGATTCATATCTCTTAGCCCTCTCATAACAATACTTAATTCGCTTTCATTTGGCCTGGCCCTCTTTTGAGATCCGAGAGTCCTCAGTACTGAAAGGATATTCCTCAGGCCAAAGTCATAATGGACCTAAGTGTGAATAAAGGCTTATGCATCAGTAACAAGTTCTGTATATAGTATACCTGGAAAAGGTAGCTAAAATAGGAATTGCTGCTGTTGTTTAGGAATTATTCTATTAAAATAAATGAAGGATAACAAGGTTATTTTCAGGAAAGGGGGAGGAAGTTACAAGGCTTTTCTTTTTTAATTTAAATTTAACTGACTTCACCATTTATAATGTCATATAGCACTTATTTTGTAGATCTCTTTAGCAGGGTTCTAAAAAAATAATAGTTCCATTCCAGACTGGGTCTTTCCAACCAAGGCAGCTTAAAGCCAAGACCTCAGATCAAAGCAGTGCTATGGGGAGAAGGGCAACTTAAATCAAACAAGATGTTCCTCCTGTGGTTTCCAATTTCCAACTACTTTCTCTAGCCCTAGATAATTCTTACAGGAAAATTACATAACCAGGTTACTTTTTACCTGGCTGCCATGTTTAGGCAGAGAACCTCATGCACTTGCAACTACAAACCGTCATTCTTCAGCAATTAAACAAATGTGTGCATGTGACTACATATACATGAATTAACATGGTTATTTGTTAAAAAAATTTATAGATATATTTGTTTGAGTTATATTTAAATGACTTCAATATTTTGTAAAAAGCATAAAAGTGATGCTTCAGAAACAATCTGCACAAACCAAAACCTAAGGGGTTGTATTGTGTAAATATGAAGACAAAGAGGAAGGGAATACATAACACTACCTGCTTAGTGAGCTGCTCCTCACAAAGTTTATAAAGAACAAAGAATTTCTGAGACAAGATCACATTATCAATAAATCCATAACTTGCAAGCTTAACTCTTATAATTATCTGAAATAAATTTTTTTTTTAGAAATTTCATTAGTTTTTCTGAAGACAGGTAAGCAAAGTAAAATACATATTTTCTTTCAGTTCCGTCAATAATTGTACCTGTCTATCTGGAACCATCATTGCAACAGTTCTAAACTGAATTTTGAGATTTTCTGGTAGTTCTTGACGTCCAGCATATCCAGGATTCTAGATAAGAAAACATACTGCATTATTATTTACAACAGTCAAAATAACATCCTTTTTATTGTTCAATAAAAGTAAATTTATGCATAAATACCTAGATCTGTTCAGAGTTAGAACTCTTGTCTACTAATGATTAAAATGTGAAAAAAACCTTCAACCATAACTACAAATAATAATAACAACCTGTGCATAATTGCCAGAGTAATAACTGAATTTATCATAACAATCCAGCAATCAGAATATTAAAATGTAATAAAATACAATCTAGTTGGTTGATTTCTTCTAGTGTATTCCCAATGCAAGTAAAGTTTTCATTACCATTTTACAGAAGAGGTAGGTTTTGTAACATTAAAAATTCAGTGTCTAGGAAGAGACAAAATAATTAAAAAAAGATAACAAGCAGTCTACAGTGAAGAAATATTCAGATGCCCTTCTCTATTTCTTGTGTCTAAAAGGCTAACCTTAAAGTGCAGAATCACACTGAATGTTTATTAGTTTGTCAGTGAATCCTATCCACTGAAGTAAGAATCACATAAGAAATCATAATTCTCTCTTAGTGACAGAACTGATTTTAATAATGGCTCAAGAATATGCAGAGAATATTTTTAATGACACAGTAAAAATAACACAGTCAACAAATTTAAAACATGAAAACCTTACAACAAAATCATATGAAAGAAAATTTTAATGACCAAGAAAGTTTGACTAATAGAAGATTTCTGGAAACTTGCTGCAAACATGAGGAATAACTCTGACATCAAACAGGTGACATTTAAGAAATTAGAAGCAGTCAAAAGATATTTATGACCTCGTAAGTTATTATCCTGCACTCAAACATGCAGATGAAGATTTTAATTTCCTGTAAAGTCATCTTGGATTGCCATCTGCCTTGGCATTAGGAAACATACACTACAAAACTCCCTGCCCATGAGATTACAGGAATTTGTGCTATGAAGCCTCGGGAACCCTATGGCAACAAGGCAGCATACTCTGACAGTTAATATTCTATATCCAGGAGTTTGCGTTTCTCCCTTGGGTATTGGTTGGTAACTGGTGTAAAATTATACGTACTGCCTTGCATGTATTTTTTGCGCAGATTATCCATTCAGTTATGGGACCTAACTTTGATCTCTATATACTGCAAGTCTTTTTCACAAGTAGTCATTATAAGAAAGGAAACAATGTATCTCAAATACCACTCAAAAACTTCATGATATAAGAAACACAGTTCTGTCATAATGCCCGCACTGATTCCAGGATTGACGCACAGAGCAGAATGGGCCCCTTTGCCACAGAAGGCCAAAAGTGGATATCCAGCATTGTATTTACCAGTTTAGACACATCCTGTATCAACAAATGAAAGAAAGGATCTGACAATTTTTTGCACAGGTTTTGAAAAGACCTGTTGTCACCACAGTATAAGGAGGGTGGTTTATTCCAGAATCATCATACTTGTCTTCTGTAAATCAGCTTGAAGAATTCTTTTTTAGATATCCATGTAAAATATCCAGTAGTGAAGACATATCTCCTTGAAAAAATCTCTTTCCTATATCTCCTGCTTTAAGTGAGTGTTCTTTTTTTTCCTACAGTATCTTTCTCACTATTACTGTTAAAGCATTTCAAGCTAAGGTAGTAAAGCATATTAGTGTTTCAGTCCTCTCAGCGAGCACAGAGAATTCTGGAAGTTTGGCCAAGCTCTTAGTCTCCATAATTATTTGCAATACAGTAACAAAGGGACATAATTACAAAACTTTTCAATAATCTTAAAGTAAAACTGAAGGCATGCAATTCACGAATAATTAGATTATTTATGTGTTCCAGTAGTTTAGTTTAATTCTATAAAAACAGCATCACTTAATAAAATTGGTTATTTTCACTTTGCCATTTAATTAAATTGTATATAGTATAATTTGTCACTTCTCTGGAATTATTACTACATTTACCATTGTTAGGAAAATTCCAAACTCTGGATTTAAATCTACACAGTCTCCATCAGAAAAAATGAACTGCTTTTTTCTTTCTTTTCTTGCTGTTAAAATAATATAGATTTGCTGTGCTGCTACTGATAAGACAGGCAACTCAATTCGGTTGAATTCATCAAAACATCCCCAAGATCCGGACTGTGCAAGACCTAAAACAGGGACAGAAAAATGTCTTATCTGTTGTTCTTCATGAATATTTGAGATATCTGAACTAGATGACTTTTCCTTCAAATAATTAAATAAGATTAGTTTTATCAATTACCCTGTGGCCAAGGCCTACCTTCCTCCAATCCACCTGACTGTTTCCATATCAGTCTGAATTAATATTAGTCGATTTATAGAAAATGCTTAAAAGTGAATCAAAATCAGAAAAAATCTTTTGTTATCTTGGTGCATTTGGCAGGTCTTTTGTCCAGATCTTTCTGTGAATGTACCCTTTTATTGTAAAGTGGCAATTCAATAATTTGCAAAAAGCTTTATTTTTTTAGATTAACAATACAAGTAAGTGACTTAGAGCTACGAAAGACCTAAATGTTACAACAAAAAGATTCCAAGTTTTTTATTTTCATTTGGGTCTTCCAGCCTTCACAACACTTTAAAATTACTTTTTACTTGCCTCTTATAAATCATAAAGATTAAAATTAAAAATTTAAATTATTTTTGCACTAATTAGGGATTTAAATAAAACTCTGAATTTCACAAGACAGAAAATATTACTCTTAGAGCATATATCTCTACGCATAAGCATTAGCATTTTAAGTCCACACTAAACTACAAGTTTTTCACTAAACAGTACAGGATGTTAACAACATGCAAAGTGTGGACAATGCTCTGTGTGAACTTGTCTATGAAAGAAAGGCAGACAGAGAAAGAAAATTAAATGGAAAGAGATGTCCAGAAGCACTATATTAATAGCAATAACATTTTCATAAAGGATTCATTTTACAGTTGCCTAATTTCAGTTTGGAAAAGCAAAATATAATTAGTAGCAACTAAGAGAATTGTTGTTCCTTTAGCAACATTTTATGAGAAAATTCATAACAGCATTTTTTTCCAAATTATATTAAAGTACAAGTGGGCAGTAGTTTTCTTTCATGTATACTGAAAGACAGCTATTTAAAAGTGAAAAATGTATCCAGTTCTTTCAGGATATATTACTGTTATGCAGTTAAGGCTAAATAATTTTAAAGGGATTCTGTAACATGCTCAAAGATTTATTTTAAATTTGAATAGCTTGACTTTCAAAAGGGCAATATGCTTATAAACCCACAGCTTTAAGCACTTTTATGCCACAATTATTTGCTTGCTAAAAGAAAAAAACAAAACCAAAACGAATGATTAATAGTTTCACCCCTTGCTTCTCATACATACAATACTGTAACTTTGAAAAATGAGCTGACAGAAACCTCATGAAGTTCATTCTTTATCTGGAATAGAATAACTCCATGCAGCAGTATAGGCTTGGTGCTGACTGGCTGCAAAGCAGTTTTGCAGAAAATGACCTGGCATCCTGCTTAACAACTGATTGAGCATGAATCAGAATTATGCCCTTGTAGCAAAGGAAGCCAGCTGCATATTGGGCAAGAGTGTAGCCAGCAGGTTAAGGAAAATCATTGTTTGCCTCTACTCTGCACTTGTGAGATAGCAGCTGGAGTACTGTGTCCAGTTTGGGACCAATAGAGGAGCGACATTGATATACTTGCATGAGTCCAGCAGACAGCTGCCGTGACGGTCAGTGGCTAGAGGACATGACACGGAGCGAGAGGGTGAGAGAACACGGTTTGCTGAGCCTGAAGAGAAAGCTAATTGCTAATAGGAGGCACTAAGAAATTGGAGACAGGCTCTTCTCAGAAGTGCAGTGGAAGAAGAAGAGCCAATGGGCACAAGTTTCAATGTGGGAAATTCCAAGTCAATGAAGTATAAAAAATGTTACCATGAGGATGGTCAAACACTTGAACAGAGGCCTAGAGGTGTTGTGGAACGTCCATCCCTGGAGACACTCAAAACCCAACATGAATAAGGTCTTAAGCAACCTGCTCTAACTGCACCTGCTAAATGACCTATGGAGGTCTCTTCTATCCTACGTGAAGAAGCCTTACCTTTGAAAATTCTAGCCAAACCTCTGAAGTCCATTTGATCAGAGCAGTTAAAGACTACTACATACTTTCCCAGAGCCTTTCCCATGTCTTTTGTCGTTTCTGTTTTACCAGTTCCAGCTGGTCCTGCTGGAGCTCCTCCCATGTTCATTCCCAAAGCCTGAGCTAAAGTTATATAGCACCTATAAATGTTAATTCATATTAATTTATTAAATCATAAGAAAGATGTATGTGTGTATATATATAAGATAACAATGAGTTATGTGATAGATTCTACAGCTCTTACGTTGAAACATTACTTCTCCACAAAGCAGTTACATTGATTTCCGTGAGTGCAGGAAGTTCAGAGTGCTAAAAGTCGCAAAATACAGCATTTAAACATTACTTATAAAAGCAAAAAATTTTATGTGGTGTTAATCTAGTTTGTGACAAACTGTGAATATTAGACAACCTAAAAAATTAATGCAAACCACAAAGGAATTTAATTGTCATTAACTCTTTTTGCAGCTATAAAGAGCAGATTCTGCTGTCGAGTTCTGCCACCTTACCATATTCTGCAGATCTTAGTCTGTATACATTTCATTAGGTTAGGTTACCTTTGTCTAAATCCTCAAGTGTGAAAGAATAAGGATATATGGCCCCTTCCACAATTATGGGTAAAAAATTTTTACAATTCTAAGGGAAAAAACCCTAAGCTTCACCTCTTTTTTTTTAAGTCTTAGAGAGCTTAGACTACTGGTTTACTTACATGTGAGTCTTAGTTACGATTTTCATTTATGATAAGGTATGGAAGAGTAACACTAAAAGAACTAAATGACTAAGTTCCTATACAAATGATGGGGTATCTTCACTGTCAGATCAACTCAACATCCTCTGAATGCATTTCTAACTAAAGTATTTCTGGTTTTAATCCATAATTGAACAGAGTTTAACAACTAACTAGTTCCTACAGTTTAGCTTGAATCACTGTATTATTTGCACTGCAGGGACCTTGATGCTTTCTAACCAATAAGAAACATAAAAGTGACATAAAGGTTTTACTTCATTGTTGAGGGCAGTACAGTTCACTGCAGAAATGTACTGAACTTTCCATATTGTCACAATAGCAATCGTATCTCTTCTGGAGAAATAAAGGTGTTCAAAAAGCTGCACAGACACATACTCCACAGAGGTAGCAAAGTGAATGATCACAGGTTGGAAGTTATTTTTGGTTGTTGAAGGGATCTTTTTGCAAGTGAAGTATCTTTTGGCCTTCTATTTTCTCATTTGGTCAAAAGTGACATCTTAAGAAAGGAATAAATGAAGGAAGAATTTTGACAAAAAAAAGAAGCCAAGAAATTCCAGAGGAAAAAAGAAAAATAATTCTAATTTTTAAGCCACATTTGAAACAAAATCAATAGTCATTTGCTTGCCTGGCTACAGAATAATGGCAAGTGAGTGCATACAGCTGGGACTTCGTCAACATCTAGATTCTTATGGACAAATTTAAACTGTTTCCCAGTATTAATAAGATGACAGACAATGATTGGTTGTCTTAGACTTTCAGAGACATTGGTAGCCGCAAAATCTTTATAGAATCCCTTATTACAGAATTTTAAATGTTTGACCTAATATTTTCTTCAGTATAGAAATACTGCTAAACTATACATTACTATATAACCTTAAAGCGATTAATTTCTGTTGCTAAATCTTTTTTGTAACACTGGGCAGTGATAAAACTTTTCTAGGAATTACTAAGTGTACAAATTAGTGAGACACTATTTTACCTTTTCTAAAAGAGTATGATTAAGCAAATGTATGAGAAGATTTTCATGAATGACCTAGCCCACACAGGACTTAATTCAGAACGTACCTCTTTGACGATACGTGTTAAATAAACACTATATATATTAAAAGTATTCATTATGTATAATTGTTTTTCTAACCTGTCTGTAAGAGGTGTTATAACCAGACGATCAGTGCAACCCAGAAATTCATTTTGGTAAACAAAATCAACATCTGTAATGGATACCAAGACTTGATTGAAATCTTCTTTAAAGTAGAATCTAGACTGCTTTAACCATTCAAAATCAGTTGGTGATTTGATGTGCATTTTTACCTTAAAAGAAAGTAAATAAATGTATTTGTTATAACTGAGCATCCATGTTTATTGTCTTTGGTAACAGTGATAAAATGCTTATTTGTATGAGAATAATGAGTGATTAACTCAGTTTAAAGTTCCTATGCAAGTAAACTGACATACATAAGCATCACATAATATTTTCAGATGTATCCTAAACTGATATTAAAAAAATGTCCTGATCACTTAACCTGATCATCACAATATCTGTGTTAATCAAATAAATCTTAAATTGCTTTAGTAGTGCAGCTCACCCTCCAAATGAAATGAGCAAACAACACACTTAAATCTACCAAACACACTGGAACCAAAGGCATGATGAAGAAGGATCTGACTGAAGCATGGAAGGCAAATTGTGTAAAATCTAATAAGCTTGTGTCATCAGCAGTAAAAATATGGAGAGATGTAGTGTTGAGGGATGGCATTCCTCAAAAAACAAAATGTAAACAATTTAGTACAGTCTAAAAAGTTCAAGTATAGGATTGGCATTATCTGTTGATTTTAGTAGGGTTTTTTGTTTGTCTTCTATGTATTCTCCTTAGGAACCAGAAAGAAAATCCCAGTACCCTGCTCTCTGAAGGAGTAGGAGGGACAAAGAAGAAACTAGGAGATATGGGAGATGTTGCTATCATTGCTGTAGCTCTAGAATGGATGGAGCTAAAGTGCAGCCTGGTGCTAACTACTGAGATTCTGTAACAAGCCACAGGACATTATCTATGATGATAAAGCTACAACACCCTCAGCAGACTCAACTTTCTTAGTTATGCAAGTAGGAGTAATACAACAGTTTTTCAAAGAAAGGACATACTAAAAGGTTTTTGTCTATCAAAACAATTCTGTAGGAAGAAGTGGAAAATTGAAATATTCTAGGAAAAGTGTAAAAATTTGGAGCAAATATTTAGATGACAGAACTGATGGATTTTATTCCAGTTTAAGCAAAAGTGTACTATTTTTACTACAGTGAGATTATGGACATCTCTTACATGTCTTACAAACACATGCATACACGTGTGTAACTGTAGCTACCACATAAGAAAAATTATTATGACAGAAAATGCATTTAGTTGTCAGAAATCAAAATCTGTACTTTACCAAATCATCAAAAATATCACTCTGATGCACATGAATGGTAATAAGCGTTTCAAATTTCACTCTGTCAAATTTGGAAAGATCATGCGTGGTCTGGCTAATCAACATATTCAGAATCTCCAGAAATCTCCCATTGGTTACTTGCATGATTTTTCTGTCCTCTTTAGCATTCTGTAGAGCTGCTTCTGAATCACGTGTCCACAGTATTTGAATTCCCAGTAATCCAACCTACAAATTTAATGTGTGAAAAAAACCCAGAGCAATCACTTGTTGAACACTAGCCTTATCATAGAAGCCTTAGGTGTAATAGGAACAATAGATTATGGTGCAGATACCAAATTATCGCTACATCCAGCATGATGCTAGCTCACCAGGATACTGTGCCTGAGTTAATTGGCTCTGCTGTGGTACTGGAAACTCCTGAGAAAATATTTTAAAACTTTTATGAAAATTTGTCACATACTGAGATACATACAAATTAAGGATGATTCTCAGTTCCACTTACAATCCCTTAGTGTACTCCAGTATCATAAACATAAACAGGTCTTAAATTGTGGGGAGAAGTCCTTCTGAAAATTTTCCACTGCCAATTCGTAGCTAATTATAGAACATAAAAAAAATGCTGTGCATTTCTAATGAACATGGGATGGATTGCTATCTTTCTAACACGCTGTCATGACTGAAGTACAGCCTAGAGCACATTGAACTACAAGTTATTTTGCTTCCAAATAAATCTAGAGAGTTATAGGATGTTGCGTGTAAATTACAGTCTCAGATTGATTTTGATTTACAGTATCAGGCATACCTGTAACAAAACAGGATAGACGAGTACTGTATCAATAATTTTTTTTTCTGCACATTTCTACATCCACAAAGCACCAAGACCTAAAAATTTGACTCACCCACTCTTCCTACTTTTCTGTCTCCCTATACCTGTAGTGAGTTCATGGTTACAGAGATTGTGTAGCAGGAAATATCTCACCATTTTAGAATCCTTAGGCTACCATCAGTAAAGTCTAAAACAAATTTATTTTAGAATGACCAATTAGTCGGGGGGGGGTGGGGGGGTGGGGGGGAGGGCGGGGAATCTCTGGATGGGACTTTTTCATGCTACCTATAAGAGAAGTTTCTGAGATAGGAAAAAGTCAGTTTGAAGGAAAGAAAACATTTCAAATATTTGTCAGTATTTCACCCAATTTCTTCTCTGTCCTATAACACAGCTTTTCTTTCTCTGTACTTTAAATTTCTTGGCCAAAGACTGTTTTCTTCCTCTGCCCACCTCCCCACCCCCTGCCACATACCTCTTCTAACACAAATAATTCTTTGAACGTAAAAACATTTGGATTAGCAAGACATGGGAATGAAGATCTTTGCAGATAGTAATAAAACCACTTCAAAAATGTCTGACATGCAAACAAGACAGACAGTCCTTATCTGTTTAAAGAAAAGTAGTAGACTTTTTAAAATAAATACTGCTGAGATAATACATAATTACATCATAAATACAGCTTTAAGATAATTCTATTAAATATTTAAGTATACTGATTTTTTTTAAAATTAGCAACGTATTGGCCAGTTTTAATATTTGCAGAATTTCTATCAAAAAAATTACACCCAGCACTTCACTGATTAGCAAATTACAGAGTCAGAATTTGTACAGGATGGGAAACAATTCTTTACTTACTAATGAAATTCATGAATTAGCAGTAAGAAGGAGGAGTCTCTAGGCAAACTAGAATCCTTCAAGGTAGGCTTCTACTAGGACCGCATTATCACAGTGACAAATATATGAACTATGAGGTAAATCTTGTAAATGATGAGCTAAATAATCATCATCATAGCTCTTGCAATCTTAAATTATGAGAGAGAAATCAATCTGCACATGAAATTTTATTTGCATCTGAAAGGCATTCAATATCCATCACAGAAAATATAAGCTCTACTTTGTATTTTCCAAGAGAAGAAAAAAGTCATTTTAAAGTAGATTACAAGAAAAATATTATATCATATCTAGGGTATCAAAACTGCAGTCATTAAGGATTGCCTTCTATTGAGTAGATCCCATATCTTGTTTACTCTATGAGAACTTCCTCATATAGACAGCCCTGTATGCTCTTTACATCCCACCCCCCCCCCCTCCCCCCAACCCAGCCTGCACACACAAATCCACATCCTGTAGTCTCACCTGTGCTGGGAAGTGATTAAGAAAATTCAGCAATTGATATCCTGGGTCACTAATTTGATAATATGCTGCCTTAATTATGCCACGCAATGAAATCTGTTGCACACACAATAAATCCTGCAACCAAATTTCTACTGGTCCTTTTGCAATCACTGGAGTGTCCAACTGAAAAATTAAAGTAAAGGGTACAAAATAGAACATAGTTACCAAACTTCTGTTCAAGAATGTTAGTTACTAAACAGTTACTACATTTCTATTCAAGACAACTATAGATTTAATTTCAATAAACATACGAGAAATTTATTTAATGAAGACATATTATAGTTTTGTTACACCAATCCTTGAAATGTTCATTTGTAATTAACAATTATTCAATTTAATATATACTTATATGTTCAATAATAGAGCGATTTATCTATTAGCAACACTTCTGGAAAAAAATAATAATCAGAAAATTACTGGAATCTTTTCTCCTTCTCTTGATATGACTGCCAGTATGCGATCATAATCCTTTGGGTGAAAGTCTACTTCATGTATATTGTCAGATATGGAAGGCAGATGTGGCTGTAAGGATAATTCAGAAGTCATTCAATGTAAATATATTAACATTAGCACACAGAAAAAAATCTCAAGTAACATTACCCTGCAAAGGTTCGTCTGAACCTGCAGATGTATTTCAGGGCATCTGTAGGTAACAATTACAGAAATGGTTGTTTTTATCTCCATTTTCTGGGGTGGTTTTTTTTTTTTTTTTTTTTACAGTTTCCAGAGGTGATCTAGCAGAACAGAGATCAGTTATTGTGTGAGATGAACTATCTTATGTCAGTCAACTCTCAGTAACAATCCAGACTACCTGGACGACTTTTGCAATATGCAAAGCAGGAAATTCTCACAGGGTCCCTCTGTTAGTTTAATTGTGAAAGGAACCACCAGCAAATCACTTGAGGGGACCATATTCTAGTGTTCTGAATTCTGAAGATTTTTTTAAAATCACAGATATCAATTTCATATTTTGTTAAAGACTAAAGAGCAAGAAACAAAAAATTTTCTCAAGCAAAGTTTATGTGAAGAAAATGGTTACATTTTAATTTGTTAAATGATTTTCCATACTCTAATTTGTTTTGTTATAAGCAGAAAAAAAAAAAAATCACTAAGGTTGTACCTGAATTGTATGAGAATCACTTGCTTGTCCAAGAATTTCAAGAAGGGCAGGATCAGAAACAAAAAAGAATCTAGGAAACAGTAGTCTTTTCTTCTCCAAGTATCTTTAAAATTGAACAAGATTTCTATTAGAGTATTTCAGCTCTTCAATTTCTTCTACATAAGAGTGAAAGTAAGGCTGAAATACCATTAATATTTCAAATAAGTTATTTACAAAATAATAATGCATTAAAAATCAAACAATTCATACCCTGTAAGTGATTTCTGACATAATTCCAACTGTTCATGTAAATGAGGGAGAAGTTGCTCCATAGTCTCATCTCCGACACAGCAGTTAATTACATTTGGGTTTTCATGAGCTCGTTGCATTATTCTTATCCATGATTTGTCAATATTCTGAAAACGCTTTGCTTCCTATATACAACAAAACCATAAGTACTTTCACAGCATAATCTTTTGGAAATTATTACACAGATTGCTTTTAATACACAATAATAGGCAAGCACTGTAAAGTTTACCTGGGGTAACTGTTTTGCAATATCTCCCCCTACAAAAACAGCTTCAAGATAAATCCAGAGGTTCTGCACAACCAGCCATTCTTCAATTATGTCTGTAGAGCTGCTTAGTTTATAAATCCAGCTCTGAATTTCCTTTTTAAATGGTGCATTGTATCTAAAAAAGGATGAGAAGCAGAATTGAAATAAAGCTATTATAAAATAAATACTTACAATGTGAAAAAACCCCAAACAACACTTGCTTCACTTAGAGCAAGAAGAATCTCATGGAAAGTCTCTACCAGCTTGATTACATTCAAATATATTGAGACAATAGTTTGATACTAATACATGAAAGTCTTCCACTTGAGGAAGTTTTTCATTAGACTTTGTAACATTCTTTTTCATTAAAAAATAATATTCTGTTCCAATTTACTGCTGATTTAGCCTAATAACAGTACAGTTGCCATCTCAGTGTGTTTCTGAAAGTACCATACACAATCAATTTAAAAGTACCTATTGGTCAGTAAAGAGCCAAGAATCATTAAACTGTCCTCCATCAACATTATAATTTCTGATGATTCAGTTCCCTTTAACAGTAACTCTCCTCTCCCTTTGAATGATGAAAAGCTCAGAATTTGGTTTCCCCAAATGTGAGCTATTTGAGATAGTTTGGCTTCTATATCCTTTTCCTTTGTAGCAGATATGCATACATCCTGCAAAGAAAGAACCATTTTTTTAGAATCTTCATTCTTCAGAAATGAAATATTTCCTAATATTACACATCTAGTAATATAATATTTAAAAACAATATATGAAATTTTATAAAATAGTACAGAAATGTGTCACACAAATGCAGAGATCACACTATTAATTTTATTCGCTCAAATTCCATGTATGGATAACTGAAAAATGCACACTTGGAAATGCATGGATATACCATTTCTGTGGCTTCACATTTTGTTATTTCTGTGTAACAAGATTTCTGAATCATCATTTCTACAAGGTTTAGGGTAGTGATGTAGGCTCATCACCAGATGAACTCTCCATCTTACCACATTTCAATTTATAGAATCACAGAATCTAAGAATAATTTAGGTTGGAAAGGTCATCAAGTCCAACATTCTATTCAAATCAGAGCTTAATTCAAAATTAAGCAGATCTCCTTGGAATGCTTCCATGTAAATCAAGTATTAATATAACAATAGCTTTTGTATGCATATTTACCCTATAAAACTTGCAAACTCCATTGAGAGTTTTTTCAGGTTATATGGGGATCTTTTAAAAGTTGTATGGTTCAGAAGAAGCCATAAAGATCTAGAAAAGTATTCATATTAAATATTAACAAGCATGGAGCCTTCCTCTAGAATTTCTGATATATTTACAAACATTTAAAGCAACCACAGAGTTAAAAAATTAGGTGACCATGATCATTTGAAGTTTTGTTTGTTTTTTTCCTGTTTAAAAAGGCCTAAGAAAAATCATAGAAAATAGGCCCAGGAAGAAAGTGAAAATATTATCTAGAAATAAGTGTCCAAGGATTTCAGCTGCTACCTCTGTCTTTGTTCATATGGTTAAGAACTTCTAAATAAAATAAAAATTATTTTAAACTAGTGTGGTCTGACTGAGAGCCAAGGACTTTAACAAAGTAAAAAACATTTTTTAAAAAAGTGATAATTTTGTAAGTAATCATATCGGTTTTGCTGATAATATAAAATAAACAAGGAGGGAAAAAAAATATATGTACCTACCTCAATATCATCTTTATGTTTAAGAATTGGTGCTTCCATGATGTTTCGAAGGCAAAAGGAATCAGATTCTATATCAAATTGATGTCCTGTTGTTTCAGCAATACGATTCCAGTGTCTTTGCTTCATTGCTTTGCTATTCATCATTTCCAACAAAGGACAAGACTCACTAAAATCATCAATTTTTTTCTTGAGATCTAAAAACGCTTGCCAGTGTTGGAGTCCTTTAGGTAGTCTACGGCACCTGCAGTTGAGTTAAATTGACACAGTAGTAAATGCCTCGTTTGTCAAAATAGGAATTGTTTAAACATTCTAAAAACAGACAAAGAGATATTAAGTAGCTTGTATTGAGGTCAACATTTTCTATGTAAAATTCAATTGTGTCAATTAGTTTACCTTTTTAGGAAAAACTAATGCAAATGCCCTACTAACAAATCATACTATTTAACAGTTTTAACCACTGTTATATTCTTTGCAAATAAACAGAAATATTGCAGTTTGCATTAAAACATAGTTTATCTGCTGCTTATCCTCACAAACTCTTTATTGGCAAACAAAAAACAAAGCAAAATGAGTTAAATTTAATTTATGTAATCCTTGTACAAATATAATATTTACTTCAGTTTACAATACCAGCAATACACATGGCACATATTAACATACCACTTTGGAGATAGACGTGAAAATTAGAAAGATATGACCACCTTCTCCTCTACTTCTGGTTAGTGGTCCTGAAACCATTCACTAAGAACATGAAAATTATATACTTCTAATGTGGAACCCCCCAGCAAAACAGTTAAATGAATATTCACCTCTCTGACCACACTTTTACAGAGCCTACACACTAAGAATTAAGCAGTTGGTCCACCACAGGAATGTCCTAATGTAAATGATAAAGTATATTCTTAGCAGGAAAAGTAATAAAGCCTGGATCATATTTCCCTTCGTTTTGCATCCTTTATCACTCTACCTCCCACTGATATAATTTCATATTTTCTGTAATCAGGTACAATACAGCAGTCAGTGTCTGGTTTAGAGCTATGTCGGTGCTCTGTGGTTACCAGTACATTCATGTTGATCAGCTCCCTGGTTGCTGTCAAACAGAATGTTTAATACCTGCCTGCCTTTCCCTGAGGGGGAAAGGTATTTTGTGTCTGGTTTTGGACTACTGTGAGTTTTGACTTTTATAAAACTCATAGGCACTTAAGGTTATTTCATGAGAAATCTGCCTTGTTGAAAGTTGAAACTAGCCAATAGATTGAAAAAAAAGTATTCAAGAATGCTGAAAAAGAGGAGCACAGACATGGTCAGACAGTGACATCACAGATCACTTTTTTCTTTAGAAAACCAGGCAAAACATCTGAATATTTTATAAATTTCTCTGTTTGCAGCCATTCTTTTCATTAATTCGTAAAGAGTTAATGTCAGGTTCAATGATTTGGGACACAGAATCAAATACAGCAAAGAGGCAGATTTTGAATGACATGCTGCAGGTTCCAGAGGTGGGAGCCCTGTTACCCTTATTGAGTCTTGTGAACCAGGAGATACTGTTTTACACAAAGACAAGATACTGTCAATTAGGTGTCTGTCAACACCTTGCTTCTTTGAGAGACTCTTAATCCCTGAAATTCTATCAGCATATGTAACCTCAAATTTGGGAAAGAAAAATACTCTTTGGCACATATTTCCATATTGAAAGGTTATTAGTCTCTGGTTAATGTTTCCCACTTAGAAATTCAGAAATAATGCAAATCTAAGACCCAACCTTCAACTCTGACTGTCAAAACCGCAATTTCAAAACTATGGAAATTCTTCACTTACTAATTTATGCCTCATAATGACAGATCTGATATATCAGTTAACCTTCAGGAAAACATATATTTACTAGATTACCATGACACCCCGGACTAGAAGCCAATAACAAAACGAAAAAAAATCAAGTAAGCAATTCCACATTCTGTAATACGAATCCTCTCTGTCTAGTTTAGGAAGGTTATGCTACTATATTTGGGTTACCTGAACCCGTCAGTGTCGTAAGCCATGAAAAACTGCCAAAGTGATGCCAAGAGGTGACAAAATGGAGAATGGAAGGAAATGATGGGTAAATAGGTGGGATGAGTACTTAACAGACTAAGAAAGAACTATTTATACTGACGGTTTTTCTCTTCACTGCAGTTACAAAAGTAATTGTCCTTTTATACAGTTCTACTTGAACTACCTTAAACAAATGTCAATTTCAGAGAGTAATATAATTTAGCTCTTGTGGAGCTCTGTATTTCAGCAATTAACATTATCTAAGATTGATTAAAAGCTGTTTTAATAGGCTTGCACCAAATACTGGCACAAGTACAAACATACATGAATTAGTTATGCCTTTATTTTGGAAATTAATAATGAAAGATTCTGGAATATTGTTCTAATGGGGGACTAGGGGTGCAAAGAAAGTGCCAAGAAAGCTGGAGTTGTTTTAGGATGGATCTTGCCAAGCTTATAACAGGACTCTATTAGGTAGCAGGAGAGTTGGGGACTGCACTCAATGACGCAGTTATTCTGTTGTAAAATAATACTTGTCCTAGTCTTCTGTATTTTATTTCTTCCCAAAATAATATATGTACTTTTGAAAATATTAGAGATAGAGTTAAATTAAAAGATTAGAAAATACTTCTGAATCAAACTAATTACATCTAATCCTCTCAACAGTGTCAAAACCATTTTAAGCTTTCAGCATTACTGCAATATTTGTAACATTTTTACAAACCCATACTATTTAAGACACTCAGCATTGTTAATATATTTGAAATTGAAGAAATGTTTTTAAATAAGGATAAAATATTCTAAAAGACTCAGAAATATTACTCTTGTGTTCAGGACTTAAAAATCAATCAGCTAATCCTCCTTTTACAAATGAACTTTCAGCTCTCCTAACCTCTTGGTTTAGCTAAGATCAACTCTTCAACTGATCATATGCCCTTCAATTATCAAAACTACAAGTAAAAGGCTGGTTAACTAAAAGTACAGTGTTATTCCACTCTCCCTTGAAGAACCTTATTACTTTATGATAAACCTTATTCATAGAAGTTTTGTATTTAAATATATCAAATAGCTTTACTGAAGTCACCTAAATCTTAATGCATTTAACATCAGTTATAATTCATATTAGGAACATACCTATTTTGAAAATCCAGAAGTTCAGCATTCATTTTTTCAATATCTACATCTGTCCAAAGTAATTCGTAATAACCACTGATACTGTTTATTACAGTATCATATAAACCATACAATTTTTGAAGCAAGCCTAACTCCTTCCTGGGGAAAAAAATAATCATACCAATAATTTCAATCAGCTATTTGGATATCTCACAATAGTTAAATACATGGTATATGTAATATTACTACTAAAAATTGAGGTAGATCAATTAGATTATGTTTCTTAATGTAGAAAAGAACATTTAATGAATAAAATCCACAAAAAAGTGCAGACAGTTGGTGCTGAGGACCTAATATCCACACTAAGCATATTTGGAGGAAGTTTTGCCTTGGTCTGGTTCTATAAAACTTCCATTCATCCAAAAGGAACCTAGCATATGTAACCTGAGCTGTCTCTGCAGTGCAAAGCAGAGCATGGAAAGTGGGGACAATTGGTCAGTTTACTTTGGAAACACTCTCTGAATCTGAACTAAAACGCTTATTTAAAAACAGCCAGAAAGGGTCAGATCCTCATCTGGTGTGAATCATCATCAAACCATTGAAATGGCTGGTGCAGAAACTTTAGAATCTGATTCTCATTTGTACAGCTGCTCAAAAGATTTAGACTTTCACAAAAGCTCTAGTTATATTTTTCATATATGATGATACACTGACCTTTCCTTGCCTTTTCCTTGTTCGCTCTTTGTACCATATCTTAATACATAATACTATATTTACTCATCTACTTATATACAAAGTGTGTATATATATTTCTAGGCCATGGTATTCTGCTCCTTTATATAGCATTTACGCATAGTAAAATAATCTGGTATGGTTTTGTTACCATAATAAATAAATACAATTATTTTTATTGGCAAATTCATTAGACCTCTAAAATTTTCTCTTTTTTAAAATTTGTTTCATTTAAGGCAACGGAAATCTTCCATATTGTAGTATTTCCCTCTTTGGTGTACCCTAAGCCTTTCTAACATACTTAATAAACACCTAAGACAGCTGTATTTCCAGTTACCTGACTTTATGCAAAACTTCATAGTCTGTGACAGGTAATCCAAACAACTGTTCACCAGATGAGTATGTGATAAACTTTCTCCACAGCTCATCAAATTTAGCCTGATAAAATTAGGATTCATACAGGAAAAAATGAAAACATGTTTATAATATAAGTTTTAATTTAAAATTTTCTAACAATAAATCATTAAACAGTTCTAAACTTGTCTTAATTCTATTAGAAGCATATTTAAATGTCTGAAAATATTTTTGATCAATATTTTCAACAGTTCTCATGCAAGGTAATACTCAAATCCATATATGAATTCAAATAGTGAAAATTTATATAAGAAGCAATAATTTGAAGAAGCATTTTATAAAAACGGGATGTGAAATGAATTCCACATCAAAGAAAAAAAATAGTATTTGTATCAGATAGTAAAATATACAGCCTGAAAAAAAACACTGAAGAGTGCCAAAAAATACAAGTACCTTCGAAGTATAACTGCTGTCCAAAGGCTATGATCACCATTAGAAAAATACAAAGAAGAATTATTTTGGCAGTTACTATCCATAAGTACAAAGCATTCTCTTGGCAAAATAATAAATACAGCAAATTCAACCAAAATCACTCAATTTTCAGTACATATCAGATGCATCAGGAGGTTTAAGCATTTTCTATTAGTTACCTAGTGCTTTTCATGAATTTTGAATTTACTTTTTACAGAGTCTATACAATATGTTAGAGACTGACAAAAGTCCTGTTGAAAAAAATCTTCAAGTTACTGTAACTTGCCAAGAAAGGAAGAAGGACTAAAAATAGATTAAAAACTGGTTATGGACCCATGAACTAAGGTTCATAACAAACAAATATCAAGTTGAAAGACAATTATCTAATGGAAAATGTGCTCTTTAAAAGATGAAAAGTTTGGCTCATGTGACTGATATGTAACCTGGCTTCTCTTCAGTCATCATCGAGTTGTCGTACTTGACTCTTCCCTCTTCTACTGCTTTTATTACTTCAAGTCAATAATTTCTGCTCACAAAATGCAAAGAGTGAAGCAAGGTTACATATCAATCAATCCTTCCACATTAAGGAAAACATTGCCTGATAGAAACTAAAGTATAGTTAACATAATACTACACAGAATATCCACCAAGACACATTTACCAAAGATTGAAAATGTGTCTTTTTCTAAACTTGTTTTGATAAGCAATTGCAGATCTAATTTTAATTATTTGGAAACTCAACAGTTTTATTTTCTTACCTGAAAGATCTGTAGCCTGTTACTGGCTTCCTGAGGTGGAATACTTGGAACCATAGGTCCTTCCTTTCAAACAAGTAATTAACAAAAATAGAATATTAATTCTTAAAGTGACTGAAGGCTACTGTATATCTACAGGTCATCACAAAATGCATATTTTTAGGTAGTCAAAATCCAATCAAGTTATTTATCTTGGTAATGCAATACTTACAATGGTAAATAAGAAAAGATAACTTTTATGAAATTGGAAATTCTTTAGCTTAATTAAACTGAATAGGACTAGAATTTAATTTTTCGTATTTTTTTCTTTTGCTGAGAATAAAATACCCAGTGAGTGGCCTGAGACCGTCTTTTTTAATGTTGATGTGTGAGCAAAGATGCCACAACACGTGCTACAATTTCTAAATTAATTTCTAAATTACTATTTCATGGCACAAGGAGTTCTTTTCTTTCCTTACAGCTATTTCTTCATACTGAAAAGTTTGACCTTTGACCTACAATGTTGACTGCTTAGCAGTCATGGCATCAAACACTCAGTAGTTCAGCAGAATAAAATTCTGGCACCTAACTGCTGCAAACCAAAAATACTGAAAAACTAAGTACAAGTCTTACAGGTAACTACTAAATTCATTTACCGTTTCATATGACATTTCAAAGTTTGACACCTCCTCACGAAAAACTGCAACTGATTCTAGCAAATTACTCTTAAATTTGGGCTGAACTTGAACCAACTCATCTTGAACTCTAGTCTGACATACAAAAGATTAAAATCAAAGTTATTTCTTTAAAAATCAGGAACAGATATTTGAGTTATATATAAACTAAAATTATAAATAAAAATATTAAAATTCTGAAGAAAAATTAATTATTTGAAGCTAAATAGATTTGTTTTCCTTTTATGGTGCTATATGTTCCATTTTTGAGATGAAAAGTGGAAAGAAAAAAAAATAACCAAAAACCATAACAAAATCTCCCCTCCATCTTTAAGTTAACATGTTCCATTACAAGGGGGTGGATGAACAAAAGGACACAGAAAAGGGGGAAAAAGATCCTATTTTCTTCCTTTCTTCCCTCCCTCCAAAAAAACTCTAAAAACCCAAAGTGTCAGGGTCCTCTTCCTCATGGATGGCTCAGCCTTCTCTTTAACAACTTTCTTATTCTTTGTTCAAAAGCTTGAGAAAAAAGAACCAAGAGCTGCATGAAATGCAAATGTAAAATATATTCTTGAGCTCTTGAGTCCTTTCCAGAGTGATTAATCTGCGGGACAGTATCTAACTTAATTTTTCGAACAAAATACCTACATATTTCCATCCAACCTTCTACACTTCAGGAAAATATTCAATAAACATTTAGTTTTTGAGGGATATAAGGCTGTCCTAAGCAATAAAGGTAAATATGCAATCACTACTTAGGGGTAAGGGCACTGGGAGAGTATGCACTTTTTAAAAACAGCTAATCTAAGAGTAGTAATCTTCCTGATCAGACAAGAATAACACAAAAACTGGAAATGAAGGAGAGCAGAAAAAGCAAAGAGACAAAATAAATTTCTCATTTTCTTGTAGGTTTTAAGCCTATATCTAAAAGCTACTATACTATTTAAATATTAAAGAGCTCTATAAAAAAATTTTGAAAATGAACATACTGATCAAAGGTAGAGACACTAATGTGCAACTGAGGCCAAGAGTAAGAAGACAAAGTGGAGTGACAATTGGTCCCACACTGTCACTTATACTCTGAAAAAAGCACATGAAGACAAATGGAAAATAACATAGTTTTATATACTTACAGCTTTGGTCTGTAATTTATTAAAAGAATATCTGAGTGTATCAACTCCTTCTGATTCCTCTTTTGTAATCTCAATTTCAAATGTATTTAAAATGGCATAGGCTTCCTAGATGAAAAAATAAAACCTTAGGAATGACGCATTTTAAGTTCATTTGCAGGAATATAGATCCAATTTGTAAGAAACATTTCAAAGAAAATCTGTCCATGTAATTTAGGCATAAAATATTAACTTGTTTTTTTAAAATAAGGATGATGAATGAAGAACTAGGGAACAACAGCAAAAAATATTTCTTTAAACATGTCTTGGATTAAATACTAGAAAAAATATATAAACACAATAAATTTAATATTAAAAATATATGAAATTTTGTCATCTCAGTGGTATTTTTATTTCACTGATCTACATTCCACCTGAATGTAGATTTTGATTAATTTTTCCTAACTCTGAATAATTATACACACTAAACTACACATTTTCAAATGTTTTGCCATATCATCTATAAAATATTTATCACTATATGTTTGCCAATCTATCAAATGCCTGCATATGTATGTTACAGAATGACCTTTTCTTATCGCTTGTTCTCATTTGCAATTTGTTTGCATATTTCTTTCTTTATTATCCTCCTCCTACACACATGGCATTATTTAAAAATAAGATCTGTTTCATATTTTGTAGTTTCCCGACAGGTAGGCAAAAGTTTTGCTAACGAAGACAAACAAAAAGTTTTGCTAACAAAGACAAACAAACAGCAGTGTGTATTATGTTAGCTACCCCTTTGACCTGCTACTTGTATTCTGTGCAGTTTGTGATGGTTGATAAACACAGTTGTTTATTCCATGCAGATATCTATACTTAGAATTCTCTCCTATTCAGCTTCTGAGAGAGGTGTAGACAACCACTGAGGTTGCAAGGGGCCTCTGGAGATTGCCTAGTCCAACCCCCCCTGCTCAGAGCAGGGTCACCTAAACCAGGTTGCCCAGGACCATGTCCAGCCAGTTTTTGAATATCTTCAAGAATGGAGAGTCCACAACCCATGTGGGCAATCTGTTCACTGGAATGATTTGAGCACCCTCACAGTAAGTTTTTCTTAGGTTTAAATGGAATTTACTCTATTTCAATTCGTGCCCATTGCCTCTTGTCCTGTTACAGGCTGCCACTGAGAAGAGCAGAGTTCTCTCTTCCTTCCGAGCCCCCATCAGGTACATATACACATTGATAAAAATAGCCCCTGCACATTCCTTCTCCAGACTAAATATTCTAAGCTCTCGCAGCCTCTCCTCCTATGTCAGATTCTCTAATTGCTTAATCAGCTTTCACTGAACTCACTCCAGTATGTCCATGTCTCCCTTGTATTGCGAAGCCCAAAACTGGACAAAGCACTCCAGATAAGTCTCATACCCCAGAGTAGAGGGGATCACCTCCCTCAGCCTGCTGGCAACACAACTCCTAATACAGCCAGGATACCCTTAACCTTCTTTGCTGCAAGGACACTTTGCTGGCTTATGTTCAGCTTGGTGTACACCAAGAAACTTGGTTCTTTTTCTGCAAAGCTACTTTCTACCCAGTCTGCACTGGTGCCTAGGGTTATTAATCTCCTGGAGCAGGACTTGGCATCTCCCTTTGTTGAACTTTATGAGGTTCCTGTCAGCCCGTTTCTCCATCCAGGTCCCTCTGAAAGACAGCACAACCATCTGGTGTGTCAGCCACTCCTCCCAGTTCTGTGTCATCCGGAAGCTTGCTGAGGGTGCAAGTTTCTCTGCCCCATCCTCTAGGTACACAGTACTGGAGCCAGTATGGACCCCTGGGGTACACCACTACTTACTGGCCTCAAACTAGATTTTGTGCCACTGACCACAATCCTTTGAGCCTGACAGTTTTCAGTCCAACTCGCTGTCCACTCATCTAGTCCACACTTCACCAGCTTGTCAATGAAGATATTATGGGAGACAGTGTCAAAAGCCTTGCTACCATCATGATAAAAAATATCCACTAGTCTCCCCTTGTTCACTAGCCTTCTATAGTGAGATGACTATCAGGTTGGTCAGGAATGATTTTCCCTTGATAAATTCACATTGACTATGGTCAATCCCCTTCCTGTCCTACTTTTCCTTACATCAAGCCCTCTTTCCTTCAATCATGTTCTAGTAGGAAATATAATGCCTAATCACCCCATCAACAAAGTTCTAATTAAATCCACCAAGAAAACAAGAAAAAACATTGAAATTACTGATCATTTGCCATTGCCAATCACTTCTTGATTTCATCAGCTCTATAGTCTTTCAATTATTTAAGGAAAGCTCATGAAAAAATAAAATCTAAGAGTGACTTGTTAACATGACGAGCCCTACTGATATTAATGGAACTTTCTACGTTAATATAGAAAGGGAGTAAATATTCGCAAGATATATAGAATAGAAGTGGTTTGGGAAAGAACCTTTATCCTAATATTAATCTTAAACTGCCAGAAGCAGGTATAAATAAACAAGCAATGTTAATACTTCATAATTTTGTGCACCTTTTATTTATTTATTTATAAAATTTGCATCATTTCCTACACATGTAAAACCTAGCAAATAGACAATCCTGAACTCAGTTCCTCTTGCTTGTTTTATTTAACATCTATGAGTATGATTATCATGTCCATATCTTCAGCCTGAAGACAATCAGATTAAGAAATAACATTTAGTAGATATGAATATTACTTTAAATGTTGAAATTATTGTTCAGGTTCTTCCTATACTTATTTAACCTCTACCTCTTTTGAATCACAGAACTGATTATACTTGCCTTCAAATAGTCTCTGTACCATTCCTGGCTTACAAACCACCGCATAAATCGCTAAGACAAAACCCTCCTCCTTAACATAAAACTAGCAAAAGTGATGACAATCCACTGAAAGTCCTTTCTGTTATCATGTTAATAGAACAGTCTTCAAGAAAGAAAATGTTACTATACAGCAATACAATTTCTTCTCCAAAAGGTGGACAAAAATGGAAACCAAATGTGTTCTATTAAGCTGACTGTTTAAGAGTGTGATAATAAATACCAAGTATATATAAAACTTCATGAGCTTCATTTACCTTCGTTCTTATACAAAAGTTTCTGACAGGATACAATGATGTGTGGCTCCATGAAGGTATTCCGGTTGTATTTAAAGGGGTTAGATGATCAAGATGTTTATAGATACAGAAAAGTTAGGAAGAGGATTAAGGCTAATGGAAAAAGCACACAGTAAAAGGGAGAGTATTGCTCCTTTCTCTTGTGCTTTCATCTGCTTATTTCTGCATGTTGTCTCCTAGATTGTTTTTATATTATAATTTATTTGAGAGAAAATAATTTTTTCTGTTCTCCATTTATACAGTATCTAGCAAAGTATCTAATACTGATTCATAAGTTATAATAAAAATAACAAAAAAAAAATTACTTTGTTTCCCACCTTCAACCTAGATCCTTCAGGACAGTGGACTCATTGTTTGGGTTCTCAGTTTATTTTATGACTCCTATTATACAATATCATTTTAATCAAGATAAAAAATTAAAAGTCATCTTACTTCAATAGGTCCCAGAGTCATATCCATTTGTATTTTATTATCACGTATGATAGATAAAGCTTCCATTGCAAATCTGACATCATCCAAGTCACACAGAGGTCGAGACAGTTTCTTTAAATATTCAGTTATGAACGACATCATGTCTGTCATTTTCTTTTTATATTCCTCATTTAAATAACGACAGAGGATCATCTTCCAGGCTTTGGCTTCAATTGCTAAAGCTATTTTCAGTGGTTCTGATTTAAAAAAAAAAATAATATTAAATCTACATCTTAATTTTTTTCTGTTAAAAAACCCACATCATCACATACGTGGCAGCATTTAGCAGCAATTAGGAAAAGCAGACAGGCAATCCAATTACTGCTTTTTAAAAGCTTCAAAACTATTTCAACTATTCTTAAATGTATTTCTGTTGTTTTATTGTATATTATGATATCTGTAAAATATATTGGTAAGCTTATCTAATAGATGATACATAGATAATACATAGAGAAGATGAATAAAGAAGAAAAATGCCTACTTATTAACGTAGATTCTCAGAGAATATTTTTGATATATATTAACTAAATGCATGAAGATCAATAATATTTATATGGTTTACACTCATTGAGGAAATGGTAGGATTTCAATACTGGGATTTGGAATACTTCACAACTAAAACTGAAACCAAAAGATACTAACAGCATATAACCCTTCTGCTCCCAAAACAAGTTTTACAGCAGATATGGTTTCTTCTTTAATTATGCGGATATTAGCATTAAAAATCTCATTCCTGAAGGCCAGGAATAATTCAAGAAAAGTACTATACCCTGTCCAGAAGCTAGAATATGTAAGTGATAATAAATCAATTACAAAACCTAAATGGATTCTGAGAAAAATACCTGCTTCCCCAGATCATAAAACTATTTAATATCTTTTTTCTTGAACCTAGAGGACTTGGCTCCCTCTGATGCAGTGGTCACAGATGAGGGAGTAGTGTGACCATCAACAAAATCCATATTCTTTTGGATACACTGCTTCTTATCACTCTTGGTCACAGAATAATAACACAGAAAGAGTTTTCCAGAGTGAATTAATTGGCTCCAGAGTGGTTTCATTAATAAGAAGTTGCATCCAAGAACTGGATGAGGATATGCAGTCAGCAGTTTGATAATTTTTCTTATTCACTGAAAGAAAGCTAGGGATAACATGCCATCAAGATCTGAAATGAACTCTAGTCTAAGTGTGCAGCTTCTGTCTTCTCTGATGTACAAGGAAGACAAATTGTACAGAGAAGATTTCTCAATCTAATCTCTCAGAAGATGGGGATTGCTCATTAGAAACGTGGCCACACTGATATTTGGAAAGGGTTACATATACTACTTGTCCCTAGATAGCAACCGTAATAACATCTGCCACAGAAAGTAAAGAAAAAAACAAACACTAAAAAAAACCCCAACAAACAAACAACACACACCAAAACACAAACAGTGACACTGGTCCAGAGAAGACATGTCAGCTACATAACAATCTGCAAGGTGAGAGGGATAAATGCCATTGAAATCCTTGCTGCTTTGTCATAGCACAAACAGCTTAATTCTTCAACAAGCAGTTGTCTGGACAAAATACATTTTTCCACACCTGACTGTTCTTCAGAGTAACATGATCAATGAGTAGCAAGTTATCAGGGCCACAGAAGGCCAGGTACTGAGGCACAGTGCTGTATAGAACTGAGAGAACACATGCTGTGTGAGGGAACACATCCCAACACCAGGTCTTCTCTATCTTTAAAGACACTAGAGGAGGACAGGAAAACACACGATATTCTGAGACATGTGAATGCTAAACATGGGAATGGTTAAGCAGCCATATCTCCTGCTGAAACAAATACCGATAGTAAAAAAGAAGCTAATGCAGCTATGTGCTGGTCTTGCACCAATACCAAAGAAAGTGATTTATGATTCTAATGCTCTTTATAATCACTGTCTGGGCTGGTGCCAGAGATGAGTGCCAGGGATGATCAAATCAGCGTCAATACACATTCATTAACTCTTTAGCAAGCCTCCATGTTAACTTCACAACCATGACAGAATTTAATTTCACCGCTCCAAAGAGGAGAAGGCAAGGGGAATGAAAATTCAAGTCAGATTTCTTAGAACAGTCTGAGTGAGCCCTGGCTGATCAGTCAGGCAGGTCTCTTCAGTAATTTCTATTCATATTGTAAGCATTTTTTTCAGAGAATAAACCAAATAACATGACTATTATATTTATTATCTTACTGTACAAAGATAAGAAAATGTCATACCTGTATGCAATTCAATTGGACCAAGAATAATAATGGGTTTTAAATCTTCCATCTCTTGCTTGAACATTGCATAGTGAAGTATTTCTTCTTTAATTTCAGTCAGAGATGGACAGCTAGCCAAAAATTGCTGTGTGTAGTTTAAAGTGTCAATCAACAAGTGTCCTTTTTCATAGTTTTGGTAAAACAAGTGGCAACAGTTATTCAGGAAGTACTGAAAATGTATACCTATATCATACCTGGTTTTAGCCTTCTGCAGCCTTGCTAACATAGTAAAATGCATGTGATGAGGTGTTCATGTTTATCAATTTCTCTGTCAGTAACGCTCAAGCTTGTCAGGAAATTCCAGTCAAATTTAACAGAGAAACAGATATCCAAGACATATTAAGTGCCTACTGGTTTTGTGAAAATGGGGGATGAAACAGTGATCAAAAAATACATGCCTGCACTTACAGAAAGAGTACACCACTAGCCCAATTACGTGTGAAACGATCACAATAAAACATATTTTCTATGTAGTTCCATGAGCAGAACTCCAGTGTAGAAAAGTTCTGCGACTCTGAAAAGCTGCATTTCAGAAGTGTTACACAAGACCTGTATTCAATCTGCCTATATTGCATGGACAGGTAATAAATGCTGAAAGCTGTTTCCAACTTCTATTCTTTTGTCTGAGAGTACCCAGACAGGCAGTGGAAGGATTAGCATAGTGCTAAAGAAAGAATATAGGAACTAGGGCATGTGTGTATAAAACTTAACTGCATTATTATTGAGGCTTTCGCTGTAGCAGTATTCTTTTCTTTCGTAGTAACTAGATCATATCAATAATATTTATTTGATTAGACTTTAAATTTTAATTAGACTAACAGGAAATTCTCAGCTCTACATATAAAGTGGGGTTTTTTTAGCCCACATAAACTGGACAACTTGCATTGTGACACACAAAAGATACCAGTGCTCCTGTAGTAAAACAAAGTGATTCAATATTCACATATCTATGTATATATAATATAGTCTATTAAATAGAAAAGTTAAGAATAGAAAACTCAATTAAGCCAAGGTAAAATAGAGTAGATATAGAAGCCAACTTTCTTCTACTGAACATCTAACTTCAAACTCTAAATTAAAACTCTGTTGTAGAAGGACAGTGTGAAATATTCTGAAGTCCCAGAGACCTCAAATTCCTGGAAACTAACTTTTTCTTGCTCTAGCAGACACTAATTTTTTCTACAACACTTGAGGATTCAACTTAGAGTTCAAACAACCAAGAACTGAATAGAGGAGTCTTCTTGGAATAGAGAATGCAGAACTCACCTCCTAAAATAACTACAGGAAGGTTGGTGAAAAAAAAAAAAAATATATTAAACTAAAAATAAATGTCTTCCATAGAGGAAAGTGCACAATTATCAGCACTGATGCTGTGGGAATTTCTATGGGCTGTGGTATACATCATGTCAGACTGAGGTAGTTTCTTGTGGTCTTAAATCCAAAGTTCCACAAACAAAAATTAAAGCAATTAACAAATTAGGACCAGTTTATCAGTGTCTAGAATGGCACAGAAGCAGGAAAAGCCCAAGCCCAGCAGAAAAATTAGGTAGCATGCTATTGCTTCTGCTTAGGAAATGTACTAGTATTACTACTGAAAGACAAAATAAGAATTTCGGCTGCTAATGTGTTTTCTATACCTTTTTCCTTGAAATTTCTTTCCCTCAATGTTTTCTGTTTTCACAAGAGAAGATTAATGAAGAACAGTTCTGTAGGTGATCATCATTAAACTCACCTGAATTTTGGCATCTCTCTCTTCTGTCCACTGCACCTTATATTTCTGAAACTCCTGCAGAACTTCACTAGCTACTTGTCTTACAGAATTCACAGAAGAAGAGAGGAGCACAACTAATTTAGAAATATCTTCATGTTCTACAACACCTGAGTAAAAATTTCTTAACTTTCTGACAAGCACAACATCTTCAACTCCTTCTGTAAAATAAAATTATATGTAAATGAATGAACCATTGAAAGTCTGGTTAGAGTTCTCTTCTAAACCTACACATGCCAAGTTAAGCAACGATGCTGTTCAGTAAGGCTAAATATCCTTCTTCAAATGTCTGTCTGACTGCTTAATATGAATGTACCAAGTGCTAGTTCAGGCCAGGCTCTATACAGCTAGAGCAGATTCAATCTAGAGTGAATGTTTCCAAATGGAAAGAAAATAGTCATCTTAATTGACAAATTTAATTTTTTCCACTGTAATTTAATTGTAACTAGAACACGACAAGACCTCATAAACATTGTGGGTTTGTTTTTTTTTTTAAATTCATATAATTAAAGTTTAATTGCATAAACCCCTTAAAACAGTGTAAGTTTCTTGAACTCTAACATGCTTCAAAAAAATAACTTCTTGTTATTCTATTTAGTGGTTTCAAAAAAGATGCTAAACTTTATTTGTGCACTCATTAATATGTGACTTGGTAAAGTTTGTCATGTTTTGGATCTGCACGTGTTTTACAAACTACTAATATTAAAGTCTTTTGAGTCTTGTCTGAAAGAGGTTAGAACTGAATGAAGAAGAAAAACAACAAAAAAAGGAGAAAAATAGAAAGGACAATCTAGAAATTTTCCTAAACCTCTTGCCTCCAAATAGGCTTTCAAAGGCAGTTTAGACACTGGTAGCTGCTGCTCCAGTTACACTGTTGACATCAAAACTGAAGCCCTGTCTCCTTTAAGAACTACAAGTAAGTTTAAATAGAAGGAAAATAAAATGCAATTTATCATGTCCCTCCTTCATCTTTGATGACCCTGACTGTCTCAGCAATTCGATGTAGGCACTGATATCCCTGAGATCTGATGAGACCCTTCTGTCATAACAATGTCTGAGCATTTTGAAGCAGATTTAAGAGAATGGGGAAGAAAAATCCACTCTTCCCACCACACCCATTGTTTCATGGTGGGGATTTAATACAACTCCAAGCTCTCTTTTAGTCTGAAGTCCTTTTCAAGCATCTGATCACTGGGAAAAAAGTCTCAGATTTATCCATCCTTGCCAGTGTACTCCATAGATCTCATTGGCCAAACATTAACATATGCCCCCAGGTATTGCTAATGAGTAGTTTAAAGGTGATGAAAATGGTTACTTGCTTATGTTGTATTTTGACACAGCAGAGTAAAAGACTATGACTGTCTGATGAGGATAGTCTCCTGCCAACCTGTTTGAAGCCCATTAAAGCAGTTAAAATCATACAAAGCACATTAGTAGAAGAATAAAGTCCCGTGTCTGGACTATCAAGAAGAAAAACTTTCCAAGATGTTAAAGACTTTCCAAAGGAATCACAACAAAGAAACAACTGTATTGCAGGTCACTGGCTCAGCCAAGTAGCTAAGAGAACCAGGTGGTAAAAATATATTTGGGCTTTTGTGGATGCTTGCAAATCATATGGAGACATGCTTAGAAATAATACTGAGGAGAGAAGTATCTGACTAAAATGGATGCAGGTCTATCTACAGTCTGAATATTCACATGAACAAACACTTGAAGTGTTTTATAATCCATTCTAGGAATATAGCCAGCAATTAAAATCTTTACTGAAATCTAATTACTAAACTAGCTCTTGTTCTATTTCAATATTTCAATGACAGCTAGTCTACAATCATTGTTTATGCTTTCAACTATATTGTTATGGCTACATTCCATAGTAAGTAGGTAAAAAGATAAACTAACAAGCTTACTTTGCCTCAAATTAAATAGCAGATTCAGAATCTAGCAATTTTTCTAAGAATTTTTTTCTTATTGTTTCTCAAAGTTCTAACGATTACATAAGCCTGAAAAGCTATTTCTGAAAAACAGATAATTAAATCAAAATAAACCCAAGGAATTAATTCAAAATAATCCATAGTTGGCCTCTTCGAAGAAAAGTGAGCTTATTCACAAATATTTACCTATGGCATTGTTATTAAAGTAAAAAGTTGAAATAAGTTAAAAAAAACTACCTACTTACTTTCCCCTTTTTTGGCTATTTTTCCTGGTGATCCAAAGCCTGCTGAAGATACTTGCTGTGTGCCTGATTCTGCTTTTAAACTAGATTTCTGCAAATGTCTCTGTCCCCACTGAGCAACTCCACGACTTACTTCCAATATTAACTGAATCATGCGATTGATAGCTTGCTGTATATCGTCTAAACTAGGAACCATTACCTATTTAAAACAGTTGAAATGCTGTTGAAATAAATGCAACTGATTGTCATTTTCTAAAACCACAGTTTTACTCCGCTTATAGTGAATTGCGGAACTTGCCCCAGAAAAGAAGCAGGAAAATGTAACTTCAAGAGTTTGTCTAGCTCAGAATTGCATCTAAAGAAGTGAAACATACTGTACTGACTTACTATCTATTTGTACAGTCATACTGTGGGAAAAATGACAAACAAATGTATAAGTAGATAGATTTTTTGGGTTTTATAACAATTATTTTTACAATTCCTACATTTAAAAAAGCACTTTTATGATTTCTTATAGTGTGGGAATACATTACAAGCCTTGTTTCCTGCATTCTAGAATCATGAAGCATTAAAAATTGCAGGCCAAGATACTTCTCTCTGTTGCTTTTAACCACTGGATCCTAAACTCCATGACAGAGAATTGTAAGAGGGATGATCGCAAAAATACGTATGGACAGCTCATTTTAAAGAACAACTAGTAAACACAATAGTGTCAAAACACAGGCTCTGGTCTGCCATCATCCACACTGTATAAATGCTAGTATGCTCCCTTAGCATAGTTTGGGATGATGCAAAAAAGCACTCTCCTAGAAAAAATTCAGGCACAGTTTGGTGCATAAAACATGACAGGGGCTGTTCCTAACACACAGTTTGAATGCAAACTCCTGGATTCAGGAAGAAGCATTTACTACTGTGGATACACACCATTTCACTCAGCTCACTTTGAGGTCAAAGAACAACCTCTAGCCTGTTTTATTTAGTAGCACACAAACAGACATGAAGTCCCAGAACCAAAACCTTTTGAACTGCATTGGCAGCAGTAATGCTAATTGTGACTTTGTCCTGTCCTTGTTTGAAAATAATTCTATGTAGGATAAGGTGGAGTAAAGGCACACATCAGTTTCTCCAAAATACTGAGCAGGAGGAAGAACCTACCTGAAAGTAATCCAGGAAAGAACCGAAAAATAGCATTTCTTGTTAAACTTCAGAATAAAGATCACTCTTGGGAAACGCTCAATCCTCAAATATAGTCCTTAGAATATCATCTTAGAGCTTTCATGTGCAAGCCATTATTTTGAAATGATGAAATCATCCACAGGAGTGTTCAGAACTGGGATATAAACTGCTTGAAAGTGACTCTGATGTTTTATAAACCAATTTCACAGATTGAGCAGTTGTATGCATAAAAGCAACGATTTTGCAAAATTCTATTAGCGTTAGCAAAGTGGTATTTTACCCAGCATTATTTGATTACTGCCCTGGATCAGCCAAGCATTTCAGAGGTCTTGAAAGAAAGATAGATGCACTTCCTTTTCAGTGGGTGGAGCTTGGGGCTTTATGCTTACACAAATACCAACAAGGTAAAAATTCTACACTTTGACCGACCTTATATATCATGTATACACACACAGTGTGAATGTACAACAGAATGCCAATAGGAACACAGGTTCAATGTCAAAGGAGTATCACCTTAGAACAGAGCCTTTCTTTCATTATAATTTCATGAATATGAAACTTTTAATCTTGATAAGATAATCGGATAATATTAAGTTACCTTCTCATATTTAAAATAAAATACCATACATACTGCTGACACAGTTATCTTACTCTACAAAAGGAAAACAAATACATTTATTAGTTCTTCGTAATCAATCTGCCTTTTTGTTCTCTGCACACTGAAATCTACAGCTCTTTTCTTGGTTTTGAACCTTCTCATTTTTGTTCAGTATTCCTCCTTCTGGTCACCTTACTTCCTATTGAGATGACTAAAGCCAAACTGAGCAAAGATAATGTTCATTTTTTTTTATTCAACAAAGGATTTAAATCACACAAGGAACAAAAGTTAAAATAAAAAACAAACATGAAAAATCTATTCCAGCAATACAACTGCTACACGTGAAGGAGAACTGTAATCATTCTCCAAAGAACACTGATGAACAGATTGCAACATAATTGTTGAAACACACAAGAACAATAAAAGGCCAGGTTCTGCAAGGACCACTAAGAGAGAAACCAGGAACACTGGAACTGTAAGCACGTTTCATCAGTGCTCTCAGCACACTGAAAGGCCTGAGCCAACTGTTCTCCTTTGGAATGGATGCTGGTTCAGTAGAAGTGTGCCCACATCCTGTGTTTAGGCAAATGCAGAGATAACTATAAGGCAGTGTATTTTACCTTAACATATATGACACATAACTTACCACGTTGGGAACAGCAAGGTGTACTTCCGCTTTTAGAAAAGAAGCTGCTTCTTCAGATTTGCTTGGATGAACAGAAAACTTTGTTCTCCCAAATGTAGTTTTGCTGAAAATAGTTTTTAAATATGTCATAAATACTTCACCATAAAACCCCCTCTAATTATCTTAGAAATAATTTTGAGCTACCTTTTCTGGGCAAACCCTCATGGAGAATTTTCACATTAAGTTATGAACTAGACAAAACTTACAGAAGCTTCTTGTTTAAAGGGTAAAGATAACAGCCAGAGCTCCATCATTCAGACAAAGGTTACCTTGGATCTCACAATTGCTTTCAGAATTTTTTATCCAGAATATTTTCCTATTCTGGATTTTAATCTCTCAATTTAAGAATTATGAAACCCTGCCAGTGCTTTGAGTAGGACATAAGAAGGTTTAATGACCATTTCATGCAACACCCTATCAAGAGTAAAAGTTGCCTCATTACATTTTAGATTCAACAGAACAGGAAAAAAAAAAGTTTCGAACATGACAAGCTAGAGCAAAATGATAAATACATGACCTAAACCTACTCAAAACTAAAAACTAGAAACAAAGTGCAAAGTACAATTTCTTAATGCTATGACATGACATGGCGACCAAATAAGGGAGGATTCAGCAATACAATACTGTAGACAAATACCCAAACAAATTCCTATTGACTTCAATAAGATTAGGATTTCAATACATTTTCTATGTAAGTTGACCTCAGAAAAAGAAAAAAATAACTCAAGCTTCAACACATAAATGGCAAAACATCAACTTTACCTGCTTAAAATAAATTCTCTTAATAGAATTCTAAATAGGCTTTTCAATTTACAATATATTATACTGAAGCAATTCTGTCTCTGAAGTGTATGCCTCTTCGAGCAGAGAAGACTCTATAGAAATTATACCGAATGTAGGAGAATGATAAAATCATATGGATCTTGCCATTATCATACAGAATTCATAAAGAGTGCATGGATGACCTTTAACCCATAGGAAGTAACACTGAGTGCATAGCCATGCTTGCAGAAATGATCTGAAATGAGATGAACATATGGGCACACTGCCATATATGACCTAGAATGGTCATTTAAGTTCTAGTCATTTGTGTTGGACAATAACTTGTACTAGCAGCATCTTGAAAGCAATCCCAAGGGAAATATATGGGAACAAAAACAAAAAGGTACAGACAGAGGGGAAACAACAGTAGAAATAAACTTCATTTTCTGCAAAAAAACAAAACGCATAGACTATAACTAACAACATAAAGAATTAAAGCATAAAAGTGTGGGCCCAAAGCATCACTGCAACAAAAAGTGAATCCTTTCCAGGTTTTGTTTGAGCTAAAAAGGCTAAGAGGTCTGGAACTGTTTGACTAATGATACATGTGCACATATCATTACTTTTGTGAATGTTTATTTATATTATTTTACTAACACAGAAATAACTTTGTTCTGATAATTCATAATAAATGAAGGTATCTTTCATTTGCAACTTACTTTGAAACAAATATTCTTTTTTTAAGACTATCCAAAGACAGTCGGGTGGCTTTCTGGAGGCTGTCTAGCAGCTGGTGACTGAAATAGGCGACCATCTCTTTACATTTCTGTAATAAATAAAATGTATGTTAATTAGTATTGTATTCAGGCAGGAACCTGAAGATTATTTCAAAAGGTTTTAAGTCAAACATATAGTTCTTGTCTGATGGAATTTATGCTGTAAGCTACATGAGAAACACAAGGGGAGAAGTTGGGGGAAAAATAGCTTGTAAGTAAGTAAAAGCTACATGAAAAAGAATATAGCATCTGAGGAAACTCAATTTGTCTTCTTCAGAGACAGAATACTGAGATCTGGATGAAATCTCATACTCCTTCAGAAAAGCTCTCCATATTAAAAAAAAAAAAAAAAAAACACCACCACAAGTTATCCGAGAATATTGGTGCATATGTATCCTTTTCAAATAAGGGACAAATACAGTAAAATCTGACTGTACTGGATTAAGAAGAACATAAAAATACATCAACATGTAATGATCACTAGCACAAAACAACAGAATGCAACCTTGTAACATTATTGCATTTGTGCTTGCAAGTTTGAGAGTCTTTGTTCTCTATTTCCACTTCTCTACTCTGCTGAATATGAAGGGATTCTGTTCTTCAAGGAAAAAGTACAAAAGAAGGTGATCTTTCTTGGTGAAGTTGGAAGAGGAGGATAGAAAGGGTGAGTGTTTCTGCCCACCCAAGGAGGAAAGCCTGTGTTACAGCTTAGGCACAATATTCTCTCCAAGCTTTTACACTTACATATCAAGAATCTGTTTAATAAAGGTGATAACTGGAATAATGTAGAATACATTTTTGAAAGCTAAGATCCATCTTAAATTCACTTTGTAGGGAAGCTATTGCATAATTTTTACATGACATTTGATATTCTCTATGTGATGTCTTTCTGTCACATGGATATCCAGCTACCAAAACCCAAGATACTGTTTACTAATCTGATCAGTCTGAAAAAAATTCCCTTCTTATCACAAAATACCTTTTTAAACTCATCTTCTTTATCATTGCCTTTGCCGTTATCACCATGAAGAGCTGCAGAACTATTCTTTTCTCTCTCCTCTTCATCATTTCCAAACACTATATGTTTTTCTTTCACTGCAAATTTTAAGAAATATGTATTTTTTGTTAACTGAACATTGTATCCGGTGTCCCCCCTCTTTACAGGCAAAACAATTTTGCTTTTTATTTTAGTAGTACCTAGATCAGCTAATCAGTTTTATTTCACACCTTTTTTCACTCCAGGAACCTGGTCAAAAGCCCAATCTATGAGCCTCTGCCTAACAAACACCATGCACTACAAATAAGTTATTAAAGACAGGTAGGCAGACACGGATATATCAGCTGGAAATGCCCCCCCCCCCCCCCCCCAAAAAAAAAAAAAAATCAACATAAACAATTTAACAAAATACAGAGAAGTATCTTTTCATCAGGTCTTTCTGGTTGCATCGTATTGAACTACCTGGAGTACTGACCCTGACCATGCCTCTATACCTGGAGGAAACTGAACCCAGAAGGAAAAAATCCTGTGTAAGAAAAGGAGCTCCAATACTGATTAAGCCACAAATTATATTTTTCCTTAAAACAGAGTATTTTCCTCCAACTATAAACTATTTCTCCTATAATGGTACAGGAGCTCCTAAAATCTTTGTAACCCACCCCACTGCAGTGGGCACTAGCCATATTGAACAGCTGTGAGCCTTGTACGTTAGCAGTTGATAGTCAGCTGACTGTACTAATATAAACTGACCAGCCAGTAAAGCACTAGTATTTGAGATACAATTCTACTGTGGCAGAAAAGTCAAAGAGAGGGATGGTACCAAATACCTGACATAGCTGAGAAGAGAGGAACACTGTATTTCACTTACGGAGAAAAAAAAAAAAAGTGTAATAACAAGTGACTAAGAGAAATGGAACCATAACTTTCTTCCTCCAGAGCAAATACCTTGGTAATCTAAATAGAAAGACAGAGTTTAATTCTAGAAGCTCCACCAATACTGAATTACCTCTGTATTTCATAGGCTAGTGGTTTAGTTTAACATTGGTAAATGAAGGCAGAACTGTGACACAGATGAAACTGTAGCAGGAGGGAGAAGTCTGAAGAAAATTAGCTAAAACAATTCAATTTTGATACGTACTAGCTAAATCTACAGAACAAGGGACAGAAATTTTTATTTAAATAATCAACATTATCTACCTGATAATACATGTTTTTCTGAGGTTTTCTTAGAATATTTAATTTCGTTATTCTTTTCAAATACTGATATTAGTTCTTGAACAGCATCTTCAATGCGCATGCTTTTATGGTTCAATAACTCAGCACATTCTTTTGTGTAAGTCTGTTAAATAAAATATAAATGAATTATCTTAGTATCACTGATTATCTTATTCCTGTTCCTCTTCATGGATAGCCAAAACATTTTCCTGAATATTTCATTCTTCAGACTGAGACTATTTCATTGAAACAGCAACATTTTTAAAAGAAAACTGAGAAACCAAACCCAAAATCTTTATTCAAAATTATAAAAAATCTGTTGTAGTATCACTATATTTTTAATGCTTTTTTAAAAATTTCCATTTTTGAAATGCAATGGTATTTTTAAGGGCCAGAAGAAAACCCTGAATATTGAAGGGAGGTCACAGTCTGAATCTGAAATTACCCCAATACTCTTTCAACTGTCCTCAACAATTTTATTTACTTGCACTAATTAACTAACTAAATACATTTTTAGCCTCATTTTGAATCAAGAAAACTTTCAAATTCTCAAATATACTTGTTGGAAAGCATTTTTTGCATTCTCCTTAAAAAAACAGTTTGGAAAAAATAGGAAAATAAAGGCTGCATATGTCCGAGTATCTTCATACAAAAAAAAAAAAATCTCTCATCTAATTGTGAAGCAGTTAAATAAATAAAAATTATCTATGAAACACTACAGCTTAAATATCTCAAATACCTAAGAACTAATTTATCTTCATATAAAATATTTTAACCAAAATATTTTAATTAAAAAAAAGTTCTGTATTTCTACAGTGAGAAGAATTCTTTTCTAGTTTTATATTGATTTACTATGGCATTGTTTCTAACATGCTCAAGGATACAAGTTTGAAGATGTAAAGTGGCACACACCTCATTGCAGGTCAACATATTCTCCACTTCGATAGGACCATCTGCTGGTAAGACAATTAAAAGAGAATTTGATATTTCTTTTAATATTAAATCAATCCGCACTTCGCTTAAATCATTAACCTAAAAAGAGAAAATTGTCTTAACATTGCACATTTACATATAAAGCATAACATACTCTATTTTGGAGCGTTCTAACAGGTATACAATGTTTTACAGAAAAATAAAAATTGTATCTCTCTAGCCAATGAAAATGCAAGAAACTTACATAGTAGAAAATCCTCTAAGAAAGTGAATCGTAACTGAAAAAAATCCTGCGGTGAAAGCACCAACACAAAAGACCCCAAAATAAGAGAAGCAGAGAAAAAAGGAAGCACAGCAATGCCTCATGAGTCATGGTAACTTAGGGGATATTTACAATGGCTAAATACAGTCTGCTTTTACTGTGAATTATCCTCTTTCCCTGTCATCTACAGAGGGTATTTAGGGAGACAAGTAACCTACAAAACATTTAGCCTTTGTTAACATGTTCCATTGCAGACAATTCGGAATATGAACAGTGAAAGAATAGGTGTAAGTCTGGAAATTACACAGTTACTATTGCCACAGAAAACAAGAACTCCATTGCTAAGAGTGCATGTATTTAAATCCTGCACAGTGTGATAAACCAATTCTAAAAAGATTAGTAGTGTGCACAATTTTATTTCAGGCAGTCCTTTAAAAACAAAATTTTGTCATTCTTGAGTATCTGCTGGTTCCATGTTTGGAAACTGAGACATATGAATCCTTGAGAAAGTGAAACCTTTAGAGGAATTTTGTGTCCACCTACTTCTTCACAGATTTCTGGTTATCAGCACCGTGTTTTAAAATTCACTGTACAAGTGAAATTAATTCACAGACAGTATAAGCCAAGCCTACTTCTGCACCATAACAGCAATGATCTAATTTTTGAATGAGCTTCTCTTGACAGTTCAAAGAGCTGTCCAGTCTTGGAGATTAGATGAATGAGTGACAATGGAAAGAATTATCTCCTATGCCCGAAGAACCTCATCAGAAAGTGGTCCCAAGACTAAAAGTAGCTTCTTTAAACTTGTTTTTCTTCTGTCCTGAAAGTTTAGGAATTGATGGAATAGAAGAGAACTCTTGCTCCGTGATGTTATCCATGCTGGACTCCTGAAGAACCCTTGCTGTTTTAACAGCAGTTTTAGCCAGACAGGCAGTAATAGCAAGTCAGATCCCAGATCATTCCAGTTATGCGGGATACACTGTTGCTAGATTAACTAAAACAGAGTAACAAAACAAGCTACTTTAATGCAAGAGGATTAGATTCTTGTTCATGATCTTATTAGCCACAGTTCTAGTTGCAAGGCAGGGGCTGCTGTAACTTGCTTGATGGTTTAGTCTTCAATGCTTCTCCTTCTTTCACTCAGCACAGCTTTTCACTGCAGTTTTGATTCTGAATTACAGCATTGTTAGCATTCAGCCAACTAGAGTGAAGTGGCTTTGTCATGGCAGAATCCAAACAAAACTGACTTCTGTCCAATTTTTATTTTTTTACCTGAAATATTCTGCATCTGTGATATCCCATCTTGTTTGTCACAATATCACTCATGCATCTGTTCTATGTCACCTTTTCCCTATTTGTTTACAATATACCCTTCACAGTAATCAAGGGTCTAACCAAGTTTACATCTTTTTGTATTGATATGGGAGGGGTAAGCAAGTCAGAAACGTACACAACCTACATATTTAAGGAAAACAGATTGTATCTACCAAACACATGGTTATTTCAGATATACTCAGGCTCAGAGAGCTGTTAATCTCTTACACAGCCAATCTTTTTTACAGCTTTGGGTTTCAGCGGCAAACAGAGCATTTGATTATAATTATGTTTCTCCTGCCATACAGAAAAAGAAGTGGCTATAGCCACAAGTGACTAATAATCTCCTACCACAGGAGAGACAATTTATGATATCGGTACGAGAGATCATAACCATACAGTTCAACCATCGAGCCAGAAGGATGATCTGACTATTGAGGTAATGTCTTGGGAAGAAAAAGAACCAACACGGGTCCTCAAGCATGTTAATAGAATCAAAACAATTCAGAAATTATGTGGCAAACACTAAGAGAGGAAAAAAGCACAAACTCAGTCAGCATGCAGAGAACTGTGAGGGAAAACCATGCTCCCCTTCATTATTTTATGGACTGCACAGAGGAGACAGTTTCACAGCATGCCTGCTATGAATACAGTTAATGCTAAGAAGTTCTCCACTGGAGAGTGTTAACATGGAGGTATCTTGTGTGCAACCGTACTCATGGACAGCACTCAAAGAGAAGCAGAGGTTCAGTCTGAAAAGAAGAGTGGTAGTCACAGGACCTGAGGACAACAAGTGGAAATACATTCTACCGCAAGAACGGAAGCAAAGATCAAACATTTGAGGGTAATACTGGGAGAGAAACATTGATTACATTGCTCTTCAAAAAAAGAACATACTTCAATAAGCAAACAAAATTTCTATGTATTTCAAGTGGTAAAAAAATAAGTACAGGTTAATTTCCAATATGAAGAGAAGTGTACTGGAAATAATTTCTCTAAACTGTCATTTCATTTATACAGTGATCAAGTGTATACCTCTTTCAAAAACTGTTTAAATATATACAGAACTTGATCAGCTTCTTGAAAGAAACTTTCCAGTGTCAGAGATGACCAAGTCAACATGGTAAGTCCTTGCCTCAACACAGCTTCCATCTAAGCATAAAAATACAATTTCATAGATTAAAAAAAAAAAGAAACATAATTTTTAAAAAAACCATTATTATTAGAATCACTAATATCACTGATGAAATAGAGTTGAGTTTAAGTTTTGCAAGGAAGGTTACAAGTTTTAAGGAAAACATGAAATAAATTTATGCAATATTGCGGAAGGAGAGAGTAGTGCATACTATAGCCTCTGTCCACAACTGTCAAGTGGATCAGCAAAGATCTTCCCCTTCCTGTTCACCTGGATAGTGTCTTTTAGTGGTTCACACTACTTCCCAAAATTAAAATCAAGTCCACTATTGATCTTACAATTTGTCCTTTAACATGTATCTTGACCACCCTTAACAGCGTAATTACTTGTCTTTCAACTTCATGTATCTATCTAATGACATTTTTCATTTGACCCTTTTTGAACCACACTGATTGTCTTCAAATTTTGTTATAGCCTTGATGCTAATTTTAAAAATCCTCTCTTCCCTACCATTTCCCTTACTGAATTCTTGGTTCTCCATGGTCTGTTTCATCCAGATTTGTCACCACCAAGATCTTCAGCATGTAGCTGAAAACAGCTCATTTCCCTGTCACTATATGATCTACACCAAGGTTCTTCCTTCACTGCAGATTCTGTACCTTCGAGGGACATGGGACTCTAAGGAAAAGGAAACCTTATACTATCACCAGGCTAGGAAAATCAACTTTTCCAGACTCTCTCACAGAGCTTCTCTGAAATTTTTGCCTAGCACTCCAAAACTTCTCACTGATTTCCCAGTATACAGAATCACACAGAATCACTACGGTTGGAAAAGACCTGTAAGATCATCAAGTCCAACCTGGGAAAAAAAAAAAAAAAAAAAAAAGAAAAAAAAAAAAAAAAGCCAACCACCACACAACAACAACAAGCCACAACACACCAAAAACCAACCCACCCAACACCACACAGCACCATGTCCATCAAGCTACATGCCACAATGCCACATCCACACGCTCCTTGAATACCTCCAGGGAGGGTGACTCTACCACCTCCCTGGGCAGCCTATTCCAATGTTTCACTACTCTCTCGGTAAAGAACTTTTTCCTAATATCTAGCCTGAACCTCCCCTGGCACAACTTGAGGCCATTTCCTCTAGTCCTGTCACTTGTCACTTGGGAGAAGAGACCAACACCCACCTCTCTGCAATCCCCCTTCAGGTAGTTGTAGAGAGCGATAAGGTCTCCCCTCAGCCTCCTCTTCTCCAGGCTAAACAACCCCAGCTCCCTCAGCCGCTCCTCATAAGACTTGTGTTCCAGACCCCTCACCAGCTTCGTCGCCCTTCTCTGGACACGCTCCAGCACCTCAATGTCTTTCTTGTAGTGAGGGCCCCAAAACTGAACACAGTATTCGAGGTGCGGCCTCACCAGCGCTGAGTACAGAGGCATGATCACCTCCCTGCTCCTGCTGGCCACACCATTTCTGATACAAGCCAGGATGCCGTTGGCCTTCTTGGCCACCTGGGCACACTGCTGGCTCATATTCAGCCGGGTGTCGATCAACACCCCCAGGTCCTTTTCTGCGCGGGAGCTTTCCAGCCACTCGTCCCCAAGCCTGTAGCGTTGCCTGGGGTTGTAGTGGCCAAAGTGTAGAACCCGGCACTTGGCCTTATTGAACTTCATCCGGCTGGCCTCAGCCCATCGATCCAGCCTGTCCAGATCCCTCTGCAGAGCCTTCCTACCCTCAAGCAGATCAACACTCCCTCCCAACTTGGTGTCGTCTGCAAACTTGCTGACCACAATTTTAAATGTTGCCATCCCCATCATCCTTGAAGTGACAGAAATTAAATTTTGATTAATTGCTGAGAAACTTCGAACTGATTCCACTCATATTTAATTTTAAATAGCCACCTATCATATCTGCTCTTTCATCTTGACATTTACCAAGTCACTGCCTGGACTTCACCCACTATCTTCATCCTAATGCTTCTTTTTGCTATGTCTATATCACAGACAAAACAATGAATTCAGCTCAGATAGACACACAAGATATTTGCAAATATAGCCATTACTATCACCTTAATTGATATGTTTTTGGGGAATATATTTAACTCCACAATGCTGGGATGGTACTGTTACTGGTAACCAACATAGCCAATCTAGAAACAGTTTAAGGCTCTACATGAGTTACTGTCAAATTATGGCACCAATGTAGGCATAGGTTAGATTTGCTTATTCCATCTTTGGATTTGTGCTTTCCTCTCTTCTTCCTATACACTGAAGACTTCCCTCCCTTCTTCAAAAAAGATTTTCATCTTCTGTTGTTTGTACAATACTCACCCTTCTCTTTTGCCAGTTGTTTCCTCTAAAATACAGAGTTTTATGATTCCCTCTACAATATAATCATGTCTACAGTAGTATCACTGAAGTGAAAATTATCATCACTTTATCTTTTTGTCTTTTATTATTTAAGTCTTAAGAGCAAGGACAAACTTTTTGTTTCTCACACTTCAGCACATGCCAACTATGTAGTTACACAAAGTTATGCAAATTCTGCAACCTTCTGATGTTATTATTTACAATCAAAAAGGGAAGAGTTACTTAGAACAACCACATAAGTACACTTGCAAGTGTACTTGTCTGGTAAAACAAAATGGCTTGTAGGACAGACATTCTTCATCTCCAATAAAACTGTACCTTTAGTGTAGTATATAACCTTTCTACATCACTGAAGAGACTGACTCAATTCACAAGGCTAATAATTCTCTCCAAGCAGACAAGGATCATGACATTTAGTATTTCAACTAAATGAAAAGCACAACTTCCCATGAAAACCTCTAAAACTGAAATACGTGATAATTTACTTCCATGTCAAAGCCAGAGATTTGTGTAGATAAACAGACCCACAAAGTCCATATTCTTTGTTCTACTGGGTTTACATCTCATAGGCATTAAGATTATTCTACTGTAATACACATTATTTGAGCACTGCAGAAGGGATGCAAAGAGCAAATTTTTGGTCTTAAAGGTTTTAGTAAAATTATCAAGTCCACAACATGCAGATCCATCTAAATGTTTTAAAACTATAAACTACTATTATTCTAACTTCTTCTGAAGTATACTGATGTGCATTTAGCAATACCAACCTTTTTCATTTTTGGTGCCATTAGATTTACAAAAATCATTGGTGTTTCTTGACATAAATCTTCATAACATTGGAGAAGACCCTGTTAATTATTAGAATAGTAGTATCAAGAAAAATATTTTAAGTGCTTTCTTTACTGAAGCAAACAACCTGTTATACAATCATATCATCAAAAAAAAACCAGGGAAAGCAGTACAAGACTACATGTGAAAACAAGCATAGAATTTTACACATACATTACATACATATGTACATCATTTCTGGAATATAATGAATCCATATCATGCTACACAAAGAAGAATGAAAGCAGCCTTCAAGCGACACATTCCTAGTCTTTATGCACAAAGCCAGACAAAGTATGATCTTTCTCTAGAGCTAAAGACAGCTTGAGCTTTAGTGACTCTAAGTTGCAATACCCTCTTGGAACTAATTATCTAAAGCATATGATACTCCAAGCCACATATAAACTCAGTTTTAAAATAACCTCGTGTTATGCCTTACACACACAGACACATCTTGTATGGTACACCTCATCCCCAAGATAGAAGCTTCTCTAAATACTACAACAATAGCAAATACTACAACAAGTATCAGAAATCGGACTTCTCTGGCCAGTAACCTGCAAAATTCTTGATGTTTTTGTGGCTCACCACATCTTCCAATCCAGAAGAATTCCAACCTTTGCTTCTCAAGGACTCTGCAAGACTGCGTTTTACTGAGTTTCAAAGAGTGAACACATTTTGGATAGCTCTAATTATTTCACCACCACAATATATTTAATGTGGCAGAGGGTACGAGAAATATATATGCTTATATTTGAGTTTATACTAGCCCACACAGCAGTTAGTAGAGGTTTTTCAAATGAGATCCTCTATGTCCCCCTGTGCGTACCACAAACTTACCTTAAACTACCTCATACCCAGCTTTAATATTTATTTAACCACAGAAAAATTTCTGTGGTTAATCAGATGTTATTTTTTATTTTTTAAACAGCAATCATGATAATTTTTAAGTTTACCTCTAAACGCAATTTGTTTGACTTCAGTTTATTTTCTATTTTTACTATCTTTTTTGCTTGCTCCGGTACTTCCAGACCCAGCTTGATCATACATTTGGTCTCTCGGACAATCTCTGGAATTTGGGGATCAAAATTAACCAGGAACTTCCCAGTTTTAGGATGACGTGCAAATATTGTGTCTTGTAAGGCTGTAAAGACATTTTTATATCAGTTGCTAAGACAAACAGTTGTGTCTGTTATATAAACTATTATGAAACACAGATTTCTAATATTACTATATAGTGATTAAATATGTATGGTTACTTGTGAAATAGCTTCACATTTTCAGTTAAAGAAAATATACACCTGACTTTCACCTTATTAGCTTTCTGCTAATTTATAAAATCCCAATTTATTTCCCTTCATAAGCTAAACAAGCATCAGATCCAGTCTTATTTGTGGTATATTTTTTTCTTAGCTCAAGTTAGAGAATTATGACATTCATTTTCTAAGGACCTGGAAACACAACACTTGAGATGCTCAGTATCTTATAGGAATTTTTTAACCCAGAGGGTGAATGCTTACAAAGAGATATTGCAAAAACCCAAAACAAAATAAAAGCCCAAACAGCAACACAAAAACCTCTGTTGACTGTGTGATCATAAGACATTATTCTTATAGATCTACTCCTAGTTTTGAAGCCCACAGAGTGTCTACAATTTACGTGAAAAATCTACTCAGAAAATTTTTTTTTTTTAAACTTCGACTGTCATTTAATCTTAAAATGATAAAACTTGATTATCAAACATTTTTTTCTAGGCATAAAGTAATACTTGTCCTGAGAGGGACTAGGATAATACAACTGTATGAATTATTATAATGGAAAGAAAACAGGAATTATTATTCATAATATAACAATGATATACATAAAGAATTTGAATACAAAACCAAACAACTGTGTGTCTTATATTTGTTTCACTATTGTTTCCAGTCATCTGTCCAACAGTGTACCAAATCTGCAAACCTCTGCATCAAATCAAGTTTCAAGGTCAGTAAAGGACAAAGATTTGTATTATTTGGCCTACTTATTGAATCATTATTAATTTGCACATTTTAAGGGTAAATGAGGCTTAAAAAATTATCTGATTTGATTTGTGTTAATGTAGCATTCAATAACATTTTTTAAAAAGCCAATTACATATGTAATTACTTACGATATTGTAATTGTGAAATTTCCTTCATCCATGCATTATGATAGACTACCTCAAATTCCACCAATACATAGGCAATTCTGTTGTATAATCTAACAACTGCTTTACCTTCTGGACTCGCCAAGATATTTGACTTTTTCTATTAAAACACAGTACGTTCAAATTAAAACCATATCAAAAGAAAATCATATTGTTTGGGTTTTTCTCAATTTAACTATTGCCTATACATTGCCTAAGTTAATACTACAAATTATACTTACAGAGTTCTTATAAACTGTATAAAATATTTATGATTCAAATTTATAGGGCAATAAAGTCAGTAAGAACTTGTAAGTAAATATTTAAACACATGTACTTTATTATATTGTGATAAAAACCTGTAATTCCCAGTGAAATGGATGCTCAGTTCTCCTCAAAATTGAACAGCAACTAAAAATTGATTTTAAAAAGATCTCCTTTTTTAATCAGTGACGATATTTATGTCTGGGGTTTTTGGATCAGATTCAGGTGATCATTATTCCCATCTGAGGGTAAAAGGTAAGTGAAAACCTCTCTCACACAGAAGTTAATTTGGCAGGAGATCCTAGATACTTTGTAGGAGAATCACTCAAACTTATTGCTATAGTGGTTCCTAGCATAGCAAGTTTCTGACTATTCCAATGAAGGAAGGAAATCTAATACCAAGAAATTCCTAAGGCCCATAAATGTCAAAGCTTTATGTGGCTGGTACCAACCTTTGGCTGTATGTTTAGTGGTACAGAAAATGTAGAACCGGAAAGTTCAGTAATGGAATTTCCTGTTCCCAGACTAGTTCAGAGACCATCTACAGTGAAACTGGTGACCAGATCCGCAGTTATAGTACTGCAACTATTGTGTGGGTCCTTATAATAAACTTGCTTTTTCAGTGGTACCAGAACATACACAGTAGACAATTTCAGGATGTCAGGCAGTCCACATTTATGCCTTAAGCTCCTCCTAGCTGCCCTGCCACTTGGTAGAGAGACATGATTCTCCATAGAGAACCCTGTGGGGCTAGAGGAACAGAAGTGGTGGGTACTCGGTTAAGATACAGGACATGAGTCTTATGTACAAGCCCCGGCCTATTCCATTAGAAAAAGAAGAAAAACACCAATGGCTGGAATGGTGAAATATTTCTTTGGGCAATATGAAGACAGACATATTAACAATTCAGTGCATATTTCCAGCTTGGGGTGCTAGTTCAGTGGTAAGTCAAAGAAACACTACATCATGGATCTACAACAATGGTTACTGCAGAGCATATTTTTTTAACTAGATATTCACATGCAAATAAACAGGTTGCCTAGCATATGAGAAGTGACATTACCATAGCCAGAAACATTATGGTCGCTCTACTGAAGTAAGACAGTTCACTGTTACACAAAACACCTAATTTTTCCTCACATAAACTTACGTGGAAATAGTTGATTGGTTCATTTATCCTCCTGAATAGCTGTCTCGCCCACAGTATCTTTCCTGCAACAGGTGGCATGTTTCGAGCCAGAGGAGGGTCATCTTTCTGAATTTGGTAAAGCTACAATAAGAATATCATTAAACACATGGATTAAAAAAAAAAATCCGTTGAAATGTTAAACTGTTTTTCCTTTAGTACCACAATTTCTTCCTCCTCCCAAACAGATTAAATTTGTCCCACAAACAGTTCATTGAGAGAAAAATATATTGTTTCCCCAACTTGCTACTGTTCTGAGATACACACATTGATACCGCTGTTGGTATGTCTCCTATCTTCATTATCTCATGCTGTTTCTTAGCTGTGCTTACTTATGACAGAGCCCTGAGTACAGCCAAAGGCATTGCAAACCTAGGAGCCGAGCAGCCAGTATTCAAGGCCAAGCCTGACAGGTGCTGCTATGTAACTTTGGAGCCACCTGCTGTGAAAGAACATTGTGTAAGGAAGTGGTGTGAGAACCTTTGTTGGGGCTTTTCCTTCTTTGCTTGGGAACTGCCCTCAGGAAAGGCCTAAGCTATATTGTTAGCTGAGAGGTTTTACCTGAATAGAAATGTCAACATTGTTCTTCAGACATATACACCTGACTAATAGCTTACATTTCAGGAGTTGGACTTGATGATTCTTGTGGGTCCCTTCCAGCCCAGGATAATCTATGGTTCTATGATATGCACTTTTCTACTAACATCTCATCAATATGTATGTAGAGACTCCTAGGTACACAACCCATGCTTTTACCTGCTCCCAGGCTGAGAAAAAAAAGGGGCCCTACTCACTGAATGGCTGCATTATAGTCAAGAAAAATTTGGCCTAAAATTATCACATACCAAATTTTCACTGACAAATTATTGAAGCACTTTAGAATCAGTATAGCAGTGGAAACAACTTTTTATTAGAAATAACTTGCTTGGCAAAGATAAAAAGCAATCTAATAACATCTAATAAATAGAACTAGCCAGCATACTGGTGACATATTCTTCAACAGAAGAAAGAGGAATATTTGTATCCACCCAACTTCAGGCATGCAGACTCATGCTGTTGTAACACAAACAGCTGTACTGCTTAAGCAAACACCACTTTTCACTCACTGACATGTCGTCCTACCCCCGTACCGTCTCCTGCACAGTGCCAACAAAAGAAACCCAAGTAGCCTCACGGTGAACTTGAGAGGAATGGAAATGGATGAAACCCCCTCAGAAAAATGTATCTATTATTTTGGCTGGGAAAAAGCAGCCAGGGGTGGGGTTAGTGATTTCTTAAACAGGCAGTGCTGCTGAAAATATGTTCATCAAATTAAGCCAGTAATCAGAGGTTCAGGAAGTGTTATATACAGTGAGTAGATAGGGAAATGACACTATGAAGGGTGGTTCAGAGCAGCTATGCTAGGCTACAGTTTAAAGTCACTGTTTGGAGAAATCTTTTTCTAGTAAGTGCAGAGTTTACCAATACTTGGTTCCTCATGTAAACATGTGTCATTCATCTGACAAAATGCAAACATCTCTAAAAAAATATTTGCATCAGTCTGGTTTTCCAGATTCCCTTTATACTCATTGAAGAAAAACGGCCATTTCAAGGGAATTATTTAGATCTTCAGGCTAACACATAAAATAGATCAGATTAATTGACTCTAGAATACTTGTTTCTTTCTTGAGTAGAAAGGGGGTCCGGACGTCTGGTTCTGATGCAGATGTTTATTTTGCAGACATATAAAGTCAGGTTAGATTAATTCCTCTCTAAACGTTTAAAGTCAAGTGACAAGTTAATTCTCATTTATGCTAGTCATGGTACATTACACAAATCATGGAAAATTACTTTATAATTAATATAAATGCAATTTACCTACATTTTATACCTATTTTATACTGCCACCACATTAGATAATAGCCATGTATAAATGCAAATTAACTGTAGAGGCCTCATATAATAAAAAACCCAAAAGGTATACGCAAATTATGTACATAGCCAGTAAAGAACATACTTTTTTTTTCTTTAATTGATGAAGGAATAACAGAAAATGTTTTGGTTTAAAAAGTAAAATTGTGGGCAAATGTGTCATCACAAGAGCATGTATATCGTATTTGCCTATACACTCAGGTCTGCTTTCTGTAACAGGAAAATACAAGTATGATAAATTGAGCATTGACAGTCAGTTAGTGAAATAGGCAAAATAAATAAATATTATTCATATCAAAATATTTGCTCTTATTTTAACATGATGTTAAAGAAATGAAATGCAAAGAAATTAAATACCTTTTTAGTAGCTTCAAGTTCTGCTACATAATGTTGAAGAATACAACCAGCTGTACGTACTGTTTCTTCCTGAAGGCATGGCATTCTCAGATTTTGAAACCTGTATTAAAAATGAGTACCCAAAATTATATTTCTAACACACACATAATTTTTTTGGGGGGGGGAGGGGAGGGGGCACGGAGGGTGATACATGTACATTACATAAAATTAAAGAAGCACAAATCTAGGAAATGCTTCTGAATCTGGGAATTTTTTTTGCTTTGAGCGAATTTAAGCAAGTTAAAAAGTTCTGCCCTCGTGGGGTTTGTTGTTGTTGCTGTTGTGGTTTTTTTAGGTTTTTCTTTTAGTGTCCTGTTGTATGTATGAAATAAACTGTAATGAAATTAAGAAACAGGAGAATATATTGCTTTTCATAAGAAAGTTAAAATACATCTTTTATGATGATTAAATGGTTCAGAACACCAATAATGGAAAATTGTTGATTAGGCCCTTTGTTCTAAAATTAGCTGTGTTATTTAAATTGTGCTAATCAGTAATTTGAAATTACTTTAAAATATTTTAAAACATAATTGCCAATACCTTTGAAGTAACTGAAGTGCGTGCTGTGAAGACAAAATTCTCCCAAAACAGGTACGCATAAATGTCTGTATCTGTATCTAAAGGATATATAATTTAGTAAAGTTTTTCTAGTCATATAATAGTATTTCGATGTCTGATCATTTCTTAACATAGTAGCATCTGAAGTTGTTACTGTTCAAAGAACAAAATAGCAGCCTTCACCAGTCTATGCTTAATATAATCAATAAATAGCTACTGTCAGTCAAGTAATCTCTTAAAATGCTAGACAATTTTAGCAAAGAATCAAATCATATACTGACAACAGTTGCAGCTTTGTTCTGCCCAAAACCTAACCACATGTCTCCAGGCTAATAAACCACCTCCATGTAGATCATTCTCTCAGGTCTCATAATTTTTGTAATTTTGGCTGCAGAGTGACTGATCTTCAGTGAGGACTGTATGATGTATTTTACAGCTTCCTTTGGAAGGAGAAAGAATAGGAAAACCCTCCCTCCAGACAAATGCAAACTCTATGCTCTTTGGAAGAATACTGTAGCCTATTCACAGTCCAAAGTCTCACTGACATTCATGGAGATACTGACCTCTAAACCTTCAATTTTTGCCATGAAGTTTGCAAAATCCACATCAAATTCTGGTTTTCGTGGATCAAGGATGTCATATTGTTTCTTTTGAACACTTTGGTAGATACTTTTGAATTTTACTGCCATAATATCTATGCCTTCGATGGTAGACAGACTCAATGCACAAAAAGTTTGTACTACAGTTATCATCTCTGTAATCTGAAATATAAACATTATATTCATGCTCATAACAAATTATTTATTACTTCCTCTATAAACTAAAACCTGAGTAAAATAAAATACGCAACAGCCACTTCTCTAACTACCGCATTCAAAAATGTGTTTCTTCCAAGCTTCTAAGTATGTTCAACAGAGCATAGTTAATTCAGTTTTCAACATCAGTTCTCACCACAACCCAATACCAAAGGTAAAATCATCTTCATTTTTCGATGGTAGAGGGTTTACTTTTTTATATTTGACTGTTAGATTCAATAGGGTAATATGGAAAAAGAGTTAAAATACGACATACGCATACTGGTGACACAGAGATTTCAGTGAATAAAAAACCCAACCATTCAGATTAGTATGTATACTGCATGATAATGAAAAACATCAAAGACTCACAGAATTCCTATCCTGTGATGACTGCCTCGTTAGCCTTTTATCCCTCGCCTGACCTTATTCTGCACCAAGGAGCACCTAATATCTTTTCCATGCAAACTCTATGAATGCTAGTTCAATATCCTTTCATCAGGTTAGCAAGCTAAATGTTAAGACCACACCAAGAAGCAGAATTATCTGAAGAACTGTGCTTGGCAGTAACAGAAGTTTTTTATGCCTTAGGAAACCATTTAAAAAAAAAAAGCAAAGGTGTGTTATTTTTCACATAATTTTAAACCTCCTGAAATAATTATCTAAGTCTAGATCAATTAGGTTATTTCTCTCTACACAAACAGAAATAAACTGACAAATTCAGAAGGACATTGTGAGGTAATTGCCTAAAGCATTGGGATGACTTACTCTGTGGAAGTGCCTAATTTCTCTCAATAAAAAGTTACAAACTCCTTCACAGGATGATTAAGAGCATGTGTGTTGACAAGTGTCCACCCTGTAAACTGTTCTTTGGAGAAGCCCTTCTTCTCTACTGGTAACAGCACACAGTGTACTCACTTTTTCTAATCTCCTACAAAAAGCTTCAGATTTTCCAAAAATGTACATTTCCGATACTTCAAATGTCTTTTCTCCTAGAGTTTCCAAAATCTCTTGCTTTGTTTCATGAAAGCATTTCTGATATTCTTTCAATAGAAACATGCAGTCCTGAAAAGTGAAAAAAAAAAATACCATACTCATTATGCTATGTTTACAGGTGAGAGACTGGAGAACTCAAACCTACTGTCGTTCCAAAGTGGTTAATTATCACTGAAACTAGTTTCAGTCAACAGGCAGTAATGACTTACACACAGCGGTTTTCTTTCAGTATGTGTAGCAAATATTTGCAACATATGAACATACAACTCTACAGTACAGTGAAAGACTTAACACTGGGAAATGAGTCATCAAAAAAAGAAAGGAAAGTTTTAGTTCTTGTTGAAGAGTGGTTTAGAGGCCAGCAAAGAGCAGATGATGACTCCTGCTCTAAAGGAGACATTTGTATATTAAGAAAAGCCATTAGCTTAATTAAGAATGGTTAGACTGCTGGCTGCATAAGGACAGAATTTGGCATAACAGGGTAGTCTGTTTGGAACTCCTAGGGGACTTAAAGGAAATTGGTTATACAAATTAATGTATGTTGACAAGTCTGAGTTAAAGTGAGATTGAAGAATAATCCATCTTTCTCAGTCAATTATTTACTTAAAATACTAAGACCTTATCAGACATAAAAATAATGACCGGTGAGAAATGTAAAGTCTGTAATCATTGGAATACAAAAATCTTCTGTCGGTTCTTGGAAAACAGAAAGCAGATTTTATCACAATATACTGGCAGTCACCAGACTGTCTGAATATATAGGTATATATTAGAATCGGCTATGAATTACAGGAAATTAAAAAAGGTCCTTTGAAAGGAATGTTCAGGTCTTCAAGAATATAGAGATACTAGAATGAAGACCAATCACCATGATTAGAAAGTGGGCTTATATTTCTCTCATAGAATAATGAGGGCTTGCCAGCTGTAGAACAGCCAAAAGACGACCTCAATGAAATAGATTAATTAGAATCATATCATCCTGTCAGGTCACGACAGATACACTCAACACATTTTCTTTTGTACCTCTGGACCTAATTTTTAAAGGACTATGAAAATCCTATGCCTTTCTGGGTAAAATAGGAAGTCAGTAGCTGAGGTCTGATAAAGTAGAAGGTGGAGATGAAGTCAGTATTGGCAATCAGTAACCCCACAGCTGGATGTATTTTGCCATAGCATATTGCATGTGCTTAATTTTTTCTTAATGTCACCATCAGCTGAAGAAGAGGAAGACTCTCTTAACACTGAACTTTCATGGTGTGCCATGGAAACCTGGTATTGGGAGGAACTACTGTAACAAAGTGCGGGTCTATTCAAATACCAGGTTCCCCATGGTAGAGGAAGATGATACCATATCAGATACCCTCAAGAGGTAAGAATGCGGATTATGCAGGATGACAAAATTCCTTGGTCATACATATGGTGAAGATGCCAATTCCAAGGTCAGTGACGGACCACCCTGATAAAGATGAGGCCATTTTAATTTCAACAAATGCCTGTGGGCTAAGAAATGGGAAAACATTCAAAGCATCATGAAATAAAACAGTAAAGAGGTGTGAAAGTACTTGATACATATTGATATGGACTTCCTTGTGCATATCAATAGGTAATCAATAGTTTTGATATGTAAATAATAAAACACCAAAATACAAACCTTAATTTTTCCAATGACTGTTGATGACTCCTGCTCCCAGACACAAGACAAGCCACCATCTGTAATATATGCTCTACATGTTGTGACCATTTGATTTGTAACCTAGCACAGACAAATGAAAACAAGTAGGTCTCAAGCTTATAAGGAAATTTGCCTGTTTCACAAAATCTAACAAAATTCCCCCATGCATGTATTAGTACTATCAGAGTTCAGATAAATTTCACCTGTGGGAATAATAGTGTCTAAATAATATATGTAATATACACGACAAACACCCTATAAAAAGTGTTAAAACACTCCCAGAAGTGTGTTTAAGTCCCAGGAAGTATTTGTAAGCACTGTAAAGTCCATCCATACATATGCATAAACACAGAATGTCACCAAACACAACTCAAGAACAAAGATAAGTTATTTAACTCTAACTATTCTTCACTTATATTGTCATCTTTACACTTTGTAGTGTGTGCATCCTGATTTAAAAACTGCCATTAAAGAATTTTATGTCCTAGCAGTATGTCTTTACCTTGGTCACCCATTGCTATGAAAAGGAGAGAACATTCTCCTACTTCTCAACCACAAAAATCCGAAGTTTGTAATGACAGAAAGAGAGGGGAGTACAGGAGAGAATGCAGATATGGAAAACACGTCAGAGAACAGCTACAGGTACATAATATTTTTTATCTGTTAAATAATATGAACAATTTAAAACAGTTCTCCTGACACATGGGAGTACTGTAAGGAGGTCTTAAGAATCCCGAACTGAATAAAGATGGAAAACCGCCACAACAAAGGCAGCCTCACACTGTAATACAATAACGGGTGAAGTTGTAGATAGGACCTCTAGTGTCACATCTGGTGATCTTTAAATGGAAGCAAACAGTAAGGTGGACCTTAAACCACTAGATTAAAATAGAGCTTTTTTCTTTGTTATTTCTTAGCACAGCTTCATGTGACCAGTTTGTTAACAGCCTCTGTAGCTCAATCCCTTAGACCATTAAATAATAGACACTAGCAAGTGTCATAAACAAAAACACAATTACATAACTGGCAATATAAACATAATCTATACCCAAGATCTGATGTATGGAAACAGTCCCAGCCATGGATAAATATAGCCTCAAAAAAGCACATATTTCTTAATAGAAATAATAATAAAAAATAACATAACAGATAATTAAAAAAAAAGTTGTGTAATGATGGTCTACTATGAATTTCCCCTATATGCTTACTGGGAGATGTGTATTTTGGTTATAAAAGATTTCTTTGTTCTAAAACCATTAAACAAACCATCTTTTCCTGCAGTGAATACCTGGATTCTGCAAAAGACATTGGTATAATTACCTAGCTGGTCTTAATTTTCTGTTTAAGGTGGCAAACTTTACGACCTGAGATTCAGTTAACTTTCCAAGTATGACTTGCTTCTGAAAACAGGAACCTTTCATCTTTCATACCTTTTGGTGGAATAGCCTAGTCAGACCAATGGACATCTGCTTAATTAGGTCTTCAAGGCTGATAAAAGAATCTTTGTGGATTCAGTGATTTAGAAAACAACTGAGCAGATTAATTCTGATCAGGAGATTAATCAAGAAGATAAGAAAAAAATTAATTTTGCTGAACCAAGAACAACAACAAAGTTCCTTCCAGAAGACAAGTCTCTAATCCAAGTTCAATCCTCTCCTGATCAACAGACTTCTTTTCCTTTCCTGTGCGTACACCCATTATTTATTAACATTTTTTAACAAATGTCCTACTGATTTAAACAAAATGACCTTTTTTCTGAAAAACACATATAATAATTAATAGTATACTTAATGTATTTACCTTTATAAACAATGATGTAATTCTCTCAGATGTATTGTAATATCTTGAAACACTGTGAATCATTCGTATAGCATTTATCAAGTTTGGTATTCTATGTGTCATTGATACCTTAAGGCAGAGTTTTGAGAAAAAAATTTACTTTCTATTCTTAGCAACTATATTTCTTTTCTATTGACAACTTCTAAATTACATTTTTCCCTTAATCACATAAACCAATCTCCAAAATGCCATGGCATCTTAACAAAAGGTTTCTTGTAGAAAAAGCTAATCATGCTCAATAAATTTTTAAACCTCAACTAATAAAAACAATAAAAAACCTCTTAGATTATTTTGTGAGAAATCAGATTAAAGACATTAATATGAATATTTTAATGTGCTATTTTGATGATCAAAACTGAACATTGATTCAAAAAGTACAGGTTGCATTTTTAGGCACAAAAGGAAGTATTCTTCTGGCAGCTGACAGTGGCTGTCTGTGATTAATGCCTTTGTTTTCCTTCAAGTACAGTTGTTAAATATACTCGATGCAATTACATTATGATAACAATCATTACATAAAATGTTTCATTCAGACAGTTCACAAAACTCATGAAATAATTGTCACAATGTTAATTTCATTAATAAGTGCCTAATTCATTCAATCATCATATGAAACTTCTAAATCTTTCACACATTTAATGAAATCATTGTTTATATCATTAAAATCAAACTATGGTATTACAAGTATTCTGTAATTTAATCACTTCCAAATTATTTTGGAAAAAAGAGAAAAAAGTTAATCAATGATAATTCATTAACATTATCAGGGACTTATCAGAGTTGCAATTCAGAACAGAATTTTGATTGTCACCCCTCAACAGAGAAGCCAAGCTCCTGGAATTAACTTCGGGCTGCAAACTCAAAGTAAACACACTAATACTGTGGATAGACATTTGCATTTGGCAGAAGAGTGTGAAAGAAAGGCTATATGGTGTAAAACCAACCCTCAGTGTCCACATGTTGTTCATCATCACCACCACCACCTCCCCCAAATGCAATCAGGAGATTCGTAGTCTACTGGTTTTCTTTTTTAATCCTTGACAAAAAATAAAATCCTGAGTACCAGACTGTATACAGATTTCTGATTCAAAGTCCCTTGTTAAACAGTCAGTCTAAATTTTCATATAGTAACCCACCTCAGCTACAAATGTGACTATGTGTGATACGGCATACGCTAAATGCCATATTTTATGCAAACACTAAATATCATATTAAATCTGCATGTACTCCATTCCTGATCCACTAATATTTAAAATATTTTTCAATATCAAATATTAAATTCAACTCAATCCAGAATGTAGTTCTTTTTAAAACAGGATATATTTAACTTGGATGTCATTATTTTTAAGTTGAATACCATAGAAAATTCTACCTAAATTATCTTGATCTCTGGAACAATGTTCCAAGAGATGAAACAGAAATTCACATGTATACAAATTGTTTCAGATTAAGCAAAGAACTACAGTTAACTATCCTGTATTAGTAAAATTGTGAACTCTTCAATGTGTTTCCATCCACAAATGTCTGTCTTTGTTTAAAATAAAACTAATTTTATCTTAATAAATCCTATGAAGCAGCCATCATTATAGCCTGGTACCTGGCACCCTCTAGTGATACTCTGAAGAGCAGAAGATAAACAGTATTACTAAGCAGCTGTTTATCATACTCCTCTCTTCTACTATTCCATGCAGTATCAGCTCTATGTCATATATTATCACAGTCTTTTTGCTTCCCCTCAGCTAAAACTGAGCCATTTTTCCTAGGGTATTTCCTCCTTCAATCCTATTCTGCAATGATCATTAGAAACATATACCTGTTAAAATAATTAATAGTTAATATACCTAATAACTGATACCTTGAACTAGGGCTGACTAGTGCACATGGACAACCAATTATTTAAATTCTGACTAGCTGGTACTTGTGCAAATAGAAGTAGCTAATAGTGTTTTCAATATAAAAATATTATTTTATTCATTTAGGACCTCATTACATTTCATTATTCTCTATATAACTGAAATTTTGGTACTTTGGTTACAGCTGTGTAATTATTCATTGGCATATATGGAATTTTCAATTAACAACATATTTTGAGATTCTTGTATTATAAAATATGTACTTGGTTTAGCTCATTTTAAAAATAATATTGGCAGCAGGACTGACTAGGCAATCATATGTATTTATGTTTATTGATAAAATAGATATTTTAAAATATTCTATGTCATATATAATAAACTAATGCTTTAACATTTAGCTTGATAGGCTTTTAGAAAAAAAAAATCAGAAATATAGAAAAGTAAATTAGAAAAATTTACTTTTAAGCCAATACAAAGAACATTTCTTTTGCTCTGGGCATTCTATGTAAATACCTAAACTATGCTTAAATAATGCTGAAAGGCATACTTACAAGATCATAGTTATAAAGGGGCTGACAAACTTTTTCAAGTGTGCATAAGTACTTCACATTATCTTTAGATTCATTTGCTGCATCTGTGATTCTGGTATCTAACTCTTGCCACATCTAGAGGGAAAACAGTACTGTAAAAAACTTCATACACAGTGAACTATTTCTTTAACTTGCACTGATTTGCCAAAAGTAAACCCTGGTAAATTAATTTTTAAAAGGCATTGTCAAAGCAGGCAATAAAAGTTATTTTCATTTGTCTGCATCTCGAAAAACGTCTTGTTCTTTCTCTTAATATATTAAGCACACCAGCACCATACCCAAATTTTCCTCTCAATTTTCCTTAGGAAATCTCTCTTAGATGCAATGAAACAAAATAAATATCGCAAGCTTTGTCTACTATAGTAAAAAGCATCATAGAAAAGAACAAAAGAGTTACCCTTAGTAGTTTAGAATGTCCAACGTTCAGAACATTAATGACAGCTCTGCACTTTGATCCTTTGATCTGCTCAATAATAAAATTAAATTTAGCAGACATACATTTCCAGTGCTCTAGTTCAGTCAGCGGACCTGAATCATCAGCTTCCTTCCTCATCTGCTTACTCTCCATCAGAACCTGCAACCAATTTGAAAAAAAATTAATGTCTACTATAAAGAATAGAAAAATCATTATAAAGAAGAAGAGAAGAAACACTCTAAGGATACTAACTTAAAAAGGAACAAGCTTGCAATTATTGACACATGAAAATGGTTCTGATTTGGAAAAGCATCTGAAGTCTGAATTGCACTTAATCATATTCTTAAACTGAAATTAAGTTAAGTAATACATATGTTCAACTGCTGTCATAAACTGCGTGAATCTCTGCATATATCCATATTTTTTTTCTTTAATCAGAATCTATGGATTGAAATGCACCAACTGTAACATCACTTAAAAAACTTGAAGAACTATTTGAACAAAAACATTAAATATCACACATAAATGTACTCATTTGTATGTTGACAAAGGTGCAGTCAGCTCTTTTTACATGTCTTTTACATTTTTATGCTTGTGAGCTAAACATAAGGGCATACTATGCTTAGGATAAGTAGAGCATGTCCCAGTCTACACAGATTCCATATTTTGACAAAGTGTTCTGTGCTTTAATCACGGAAGTCTCAGACACTAATTTCTTGGATAACTGAGACCTTACCATGTAAGATTTACATGGGATGAAAAATGCCCTAATTGGCCTGGTCAAAGACCTTTCTAAGATTAGTATCTCATACCATGACTGGCAGCAGAAACTTAACAGGTAATGTATAGAGTATACCTAACTGTATATATATATGGTCCTCGCCAAGGTTATTACTCATGCATCCTTTTCTCTTCTTCTTACTATCTGTGTCTTAATTATTCAGAAACTCTTATTCTTGCTAGACTGTAAATTCCAATGGATAAGGACTACCTACTTAACTTCACTTGTGCATAGAAGCAAAGCACTTGTCTTACTCAGGTGGAGATGCAGCTGAAGACTTCAACTAACTTCAGGCAAGTCTCATATATAATTTATAAATATCTATCCATATTCATGCCGGATTGATGCATTAAAACAACAACGTACCTGTTCAATTTGTCTATACCATATCATAAGTACTTCCTCTAGCTGGTGAACCATGTCAAGATTATCAGCTGCTGCAGTTACTTTCTCAAAGGACTGAAGTTCAGAAAAATTAATGTAGTCTATTTTTTTCAACTCAACAGTTCCTTCAATGCTTGTTATAGCTCCTGAAAAAAAAAACAAACCACATTACAATACAGAAACACTTAAGACTCTAAAATTAATTTCTACCACTGTGAACAATTTAAATTTGGGAATGTACGTCTGCAATCAGTGTTGTTTCAAATAATAGCCATTTTACTGCACTCACATAAAGCAGAAAATTCTTACTTTAAAACTAGTGTTCCTCCTTACAAGTAACATATCACTGAATTATTTTCTCAAGTAAATAATCTACTCGTATTTATTATGCAAGTAATTGATAATTTTATTTTTCCTTGCAGAATGTGAAAAGTTCCTTACCTAGATACTACTGCCTTCAAACGGAAATTCTTAAGTAGAATTCCTCTAGTTTCATTGCTTCCTAAATGCAATGCTTACCTTCTAAAAATGAAAGGTATCTGTTAATTGTTTCCACAAAATTCTGTTTGTCTTTTGTATCCTGTTTGGTCTGACTTAAAGCACCCCAATTATTTGTTGCAAGGATAGCAGGGAGAAAAATCTTTTCTATCATACTTCTAACACCACATAGGAGTCCTTCAGTGGCATCCCAAACACCAAAGAATATGTCCTGCATTGTAACAGAATGATTGTTAGTAATGCAGTAACTTAGACTGGAAACAGTATTATAAAAAACAGTGTATTTTTTTTTATAAAGGCAACCCAATTTGCTAACGAAAACTTTAATCTAAGGAGACAAAATCTGTACAAAATATTGATACCCATATTGTGACCGTAAGATACTGTTTTCAATAAAAAAGTGAAGTTAATAATAATTTAATACAGTTTTAAAAGGCTGCCAGGTTATATTTTTGTAATTTCAGTTATTTCTCTATCATACAGAGAGTTCGGAAATTTTTAAATAGTACATAACAATTAAAAACATTCTAAATGTCCCCATCTACAATTAGGTACTGAGTAATGAAATGCAAGTAGCAAAAATGCTCTGACTGACCATATCTGAAATTATGTTAGAAGCAATTATCTGACTGAATGTATATTACTTTGGGTCAGCTGAAATTGTTGCCTACTCTCCAAAACTAAACTTTACAAGTTCTGACTATTTTTAATATTCCAATATTTTAGATGTCCTTCAAATCAACAAATATTAACATACTTCATGTAACAAACACCCTAAAATATAAATTTCCTTTTCTCATCACTTCAGTAAGGAATTTTATGCAAGAGTAATATTTATGACCCCTATTGAGACTCTTGATAAAGACAGATCTGTATCTTACTTCTAATAGTGCTTTTCCCCCTTCACCTCGGCTCTCAAAAGGAATAAAACATTTTTAATATATAAAGTATATAAATTCATAACTGATTTTCTGCCTGAAGAATTTGAAATCATATTAATTAGAAGATACATATATAGGACTGATTCTTATCAATTTAGAGTCCCTTGAGCACTGCCCAAGTATTAAGATGCGTAGTTTGTCTCGTAAAGAAGAAAAACCTCATGCTGCATAATTTACGTAAGATAAATGTGTATTTCACACATTCAAAGACACATAAAAGAGAAAGGTACAAGTAAACTTTTCCTTTCCTGGTATTTGCAACAAAGTCTTCTCAGTGTCCTTCTAATTTAGATATTTTTATCACATCTAAAATGTACTTAGTGGCTTTAACCTCCTCAAAAACAGCAAGGAGAATGAGAAATTAATCTAAATGCTGACTTCTTTAACAAGAGTCCTGTAAGACACAGAATTCACAAGATATCCTGACTATTTGCTGAAGTAATACAGCTATTCAATGTGTACTCAAAAAGGAGAGCAAAGAGCATGATATAGCTTAACACTCAAAAACCACAGTTACCAATAACTTTAGTTATGTGACAATAATGAAACAAAAATAGCTACTTTAAAAGTTTTTAGTTTTTTAAAATATGTGAGAGAATACCTCATGTATTGTTTTTGCACTTATAGGGCTGTCATTCTTACAACGAACAAAAAATAAGCATAGTCCTATGAATTTGTCTGGTGTATTGTCCACATACAATTGCATCATTTTACTTCCTTTTACAACTCCTGGAACTGTCCGACCACATTCTGAAAAGAATTTCATAGGCGTCACTATTTTTAAAATTAAGGGTATTATAAAATGCTTAAAATGAAGATAATGAAATAAAATTTCACATAGAAATAATTTATTTTGTTCTTTTGTGTTTAAGAGTACCAAAACCAGTAAAATTTGTGGCTGTAATTAACCACACAATTAAAAACCTACACCAAACATATAACACATGTCTTACAAAGCAATTTTGGTGCATTGTACTGCACTGAAAAGGGAATTGGCTCAGGCCCATCATTCTGGATTACTTTGCTGGTGACTGAGGTACTTTGTTTATTTGCATTCACCCTATCAAACAAGATGTCATACCCAAGAGAGAAAATAGAGAATATGAGATACCCTCAGGTCCTCTGTGGATATAATCCTATGCAATTTGATCATTTCATATAAATAGGTAAGGGAACAGCATGTTCAATGCTTAGAGAATCATTAGGGATTTTAGACATTAAATTCTAATTCTCTACCAAGCATGTGAAAACTGAAAAATTTCCACTATTTATAATAAATGCAAATTCAGACAGGTTTTGTGAAAGTGCTTCCTAATGAACTGGGGGCATAACTCCTGTAAAAAAAAGTTGCAACCAATTTAAGATTTCAGAAGAACTTATCCTTTTATAGCCTTCCTTCCAAGAACAGCTAAAATGGACTGAAATTTTTCTAAACAATTTGACTTGAAGCAAGCATTTAAAATATGAATTTTCAGTCCATATAGTAAAAAGCTGCAAAATTATGAACAAGTAAAAACCGATTTTATTCTGGGAAACATTAAACAAAATTAACAATAGAAGACACTGTTACATCTGCCTGTATTAATATTGCTAAAAATGTACCTATTCCTGGTGCTTCTCCTTCTTGATAGAAAACTTTCAATGTTTTACTTCCTCCCTTGGCAAAAAAAGAATCAAAGGCTTCCAACTGTTAAATGAAAAAGTGAATACTTGTTACTCAAAATATTTTTATGTGCCTTTAAGACATACATGCCATTGTTTAAAGTTTTGGTGGCATGTAATGTTTATCCTCAAACATTAAGAGGAGTTACAAACCAACATAACAGATATTTCAAATACTGCCTTCAAGTACTGAACATGCACACACAGGTGGCCTAGCTCCTGATAACTGTATATCAAATGTTTATGGTCTTGTCCAGTAATGCAGACACTGGAGGATATTCTGTCACTCACAGAGATCTGTAAGTCTGAAGTATCAACTGGAAGTTAACTGGTCACAAGAGACTTAGAAACATACAGAGCAGATTTGCATGACTTGACATACCCTGCTATTGCTCCTCTACCCCAAATGTAAAAGATTAATTTGTAAAAGAGGAGTAACACGACATATGAGGATTTTATTCTGGAGACATGAATTGGCCACATTGGCTCCAAAACATTTTCATCATGACAAAGATTTTGCTGACCTCTGGAAGGACGACGACATCACATCTGAGGGAGACCATGCTGCCCCATAATTAGCTTCCTGTACCTGTCCATAAACTGGCCACCCTAGAAAACCATGAGTCTCTAGATGGCCATTTTGATTTTGTCATGTTATGAAAGGTGCTTTGGCTAGTAAGGATGCAAAGCTTTGAAACAAATACTATGTATGGATTATCATTCTGAAGAACTTGCCTGAAATTATAGCTAGGGTTTCTAAAAATCTGAATTTTCAAACTGCCCTAGGCAATTTACATGTCCTGGTAAAACCAGGATATGCGATTTAGCAGGAAGTGAACAAAGCTCTGAAAAGCACTGAAAGAAGGTTTGGAGGAGATCAGAAGGTACTGATCTGGTCAAAATCCAGCTTCTTTCACAGTCTCTGTAGTTATCTGCAAGGACAACTAACTCAACAAGATGTGACTGGGCATTCAAACTGTCCAACTGAAGGGCTCAACCTTGGTAGTGAGATCTCCTGTCTTCTCCCCATGAAAAAAAGTCAGAAATTTAGCTATCAAGTACGTCTGGAGATGCATCACCTGTCCAAGCACAAAGCATACACCTCTAGATGTGGTGTGTTTCTTATGAGCATGATTTTTTTCCCCAAAATAAACAAATATAAAATCTGAATCGGAACAGTGATAGGAAAATGAGGGACACCCAGGTGGAAAGAATTTAAACCCAACTCTCTTGAGAAGACAACATTGTGCAAAAATAAAAGAAGTAAAAGCAAGACAGCTCTAGAAATGCTGTGCTTTCACTTTGTTAATAGGCACTAGTGAATAACTGGGTTAAAACTGAGAAAAATACAGCGAAAATACGCCCCCCCCCCCCCCAATAGTGAAAGAAAAGAAAAATTGGTAAAGTACTGAAAGAGCAATGACAAAAATCAGAAAATGATTCACTACTACAAAAAGCACTCCAACCTGAGAGCAAGAGAAAGGCGAACAGTAACTTTTGGGCTTATATGATTTTACACAGGAGGTAAGACATGAGTTGTCCCTGTGGCTACTGCTTCCGCAAATAGCTTCAGGTCGATGTGGTACAAACACTCACAGATGTCAAAGGCATGATATGTATATGGGAATTTACTAACTGACAGTTTGTTAAATGACAACGTTGACACAGACCCATCAGTCTAAACTGTTTACGAATAAACTGAAACTGGAAAATTTCCAACCGTAAAACATTTCCAGATGGCCCTGGTGAAAGAAAAAAAAAAATCCCCAAAACCAAACAAAAACTAAAAAAAAAAAAAAGCCTTAAGAGCCCAAAGGTTCTCAAGTGTCTGAATTAATCAAATTCAGTGTAGAATAGCAGTTTTACACAAAGTCAGGATAAAAAGCCTTAAGAACCCAAAGGTTCTCAAGTGTCTGAATTAATCAAATTCAGTGTAGAATAGCAGTTTTACACAAAGTCAGGATAAAAAGCCTTAAGAACCCAAAGGTTCTCAAGTGTCTGAATTAATCAAATTCAGTGTAGAATAGCAGTTTTACACAAAGTCAGGATGATCTAAAAGTATATACCATTTAGCAACTGCAAAAAAAAAGGAAATGTTAGTTGATTGACAACACTTAAAGCACCTCTATGTTGTGTAAGCATAAGAAAAAACAGGACTGTTTAAGTACATTTTATGATATATAAATATCACTAAAGAAACAATAAACAACAGATTTGGACTGGGACTAAATTTGGCTTGTAAGTGAACAGCTGAAGTGCTAACAATTGATTTGTTTGATCCTTTGATCAAATATCCGGCTGAGTTTTGAATGCTGAGTGGAATCTCTCTAACAGACAAAAATAACATCTTGCAATCAGAGAAGGCAAGGGTCATATCTTTTCAAATACAGACATGCCAAGTTTTGACACTCTACTAAAAGAACTGTTTACCTGGTTGCTCCTGTTTGTTGAAGCACTTTGAAACACTATGAAAGTCACAACACTAAAGACACACAAAGAAAGACTGAGCTTTCAGAAGTTCCACAGGTTTGGGATCTACTCACTCTACGAACACACAACCCCATCTTTTAAACATTCAAAACCAAACAAAGCACTCAAAACTGGAAATTATTTAATGGGTCTTTCCAAATGTAATTACATTAATTAAATGGTGCAGGATTAATCTTCCCTCTTATTACTAAATAACACTCTTAATTTTCAAAACGTTCCTATGAAGTTACACATATTTTTGCAGAATCTTTGGCATTTCAGTGAGGACTATAATAATGTCAGGCTGAGATGGATGAAACTTGTTGGAACTGGTGGATGTGACAAGAATCCCTTGGGTCAAAATAACAGCGGTAATTATATTTTCCTGGAGGTAAGAAAGATGAAAAAGCCACAATCAAAAACCCTGGGAATAGTCTTCTGGAAGATTTGCAAATAAGCTGTATGATTTAGTCAGGTATCATTTTAGATGAGTTGTGTGTCTTATTAATCACATTTCCTGGCAGAAACAATCTAAATGATGGATGACACTTCATATCAAAGGGGCAATCTGCTACATATTTTGACTAATAATTAAAATCAACAAACATACAGAACAGACTCACCGAAGGGGCATCCAAAATCATTTCTTCCACAGTTGTTAAGTCTAAACCTAGCCTGACACTGAGAACTTCAAATATGTATTTATATGAAGCATCAACTTTTGTTCTTCGATATTCTCTTGCTTCTTTGTATCGAGCCTAAAACATTAAACATGTCTTTCAAACTAAGAATATACAAAGAGATCGCAACAATAACCTGCTACTTAACTTGCAACTACTGCTGAAATCTACTGTCTTGTATTATAAGACTACATAACTGCTCTACTGTTAAAAAATACCTAAATTTTCAGAGGCTAACAGAAGAACAAATTATTAAGAATTATTATAAAATGTAGAGTCAAGTCTGAGGACATGTCAAGGAAAAGCAAACGTAAAATATACTAAAGCTAGATTTTAAGATATTTGTGTGCCATATTAACTGGTTTTATATTAATACAGAAAGGTCACAAAATCAATTTAAAACTAAATTATCTAGAGTGGGCAAATATTCACAGGAGCTAAGCTGGGTGCAGCTTTGCTTCAGTGTAATTATTCAGTTCGTATCTCCTGCTTCCTTCCTCTATTACTTTAAAATAAAATCTTAAAATACTGCAAGCATTAAAAACAAAGACTCACTCCCTCTCTAGCAGAAATAATTTAATAAAAGAACTGAGTATAAACAAAAAGGAAAGGGGGGAAAAAAAAAAAAAAAGAAAAAAGATACAATTAATATAAACTGAACTTAATAATCTGAGAAAAGAACTAGAAATCTATTTCAAGACCTAAGGTTGAATACTAAACCTTTTTTTCTTTTAAAACTTCTTGCAAGGACAGAACTCCACTAGTGTTCCGGCAAAACCTAGACAACCTTCGGCTTGCAACAGAAAAAGACTCTTGGGAAGAGGAAAAACTTGCTATTTGTCGAGTATGGCGAATAGATCTGGCTACAGCATCTTCTGATGTAACAGGAGCAGGCACAGAACTCTCTGCAGTGAGATTAGGCCCAGCACTATTTGTGGCAGCAAGACTGGGCCCAGCATCTTCTCCAGTGCTCGAACTTCCTTTATTTTTTTTTTGTACACCTTCCATTCTGAAATTTGCAAAAAAAAAATTGTGTTTATAACAATCCAGATTTTTCAAGTCCACCTTTTCAAGACTACCAGAAGGAAGAGGAAGGTAGGGAATAAAAACATGAAATATGAGAGCATCTCAAAACTGATTTACCAGGTATATAAATTTAATAGTCTCATCAAGCCCTCTTCAAGTTCTTAACATAAAAGACATTTATATAAATTTTTGATAGGTTACAAATGTCAAGCTGAAGATGATTACAGAAAGACGGTTTTAAAATAATTTACCATATTTTGTGGAGTGAACAACACTCTATATAATAAATAAAATTTTAAAAATATGAATACTTTCACTGAATATCTGTTTACTGATAAATAAAAATGGTTTAGAATATAGACGGTTTGTTTAAATTTTAGTTTGCAAAACATACACACATATTCAGCAACTGAGCTTACAAAAAGCCTTGCATACACTTCCATACCAGGTCTTAAATTATTGCTCACATGAGCACTTACACATGATTTTTATACAAATGCCCCACTATGCATAATATTTTTACCATGTGTGTTTGCAGAATTAATGCAAGATGGAGGGTGTTGGGTAGTATTTTTCCAGTGGAAAAAAATTAATCTAGTATCAAACATCTTCAGCATCATGAAACAAGAGTCAGACTTTGTCTTAATTCTGTGCCTAAGCCCTGGAACACTGCAGTTCATAGGGAGCGGATGCCATTCTTCAACAGGAGGAAGAAATTTCTCAGTCCATCACCTGGTGGCCAGGGACTAGCAGGTTAATCGTCCTAGATGACAATTTCTAAAATGGCCCAAAACAAAGTATATTCGTGGCTGACTGCTAAGCAGTAGACTATCATGCAAAGGTGGCTCCTTTCATTTTCTTTCCCTTTCTACTGCACTAGCACATAAGCCTAGGAAAGGTTTGGTTTGTGAATGCTGAGCCCATGATCCAGGTCCACAAAGAAACATCTAAATCCTCTCTCTCCATATTTTCTTGTTATGGGACATACTCATCCACTTGTATTTGGTAGCTACCATCAATCCCATCCAGTAGATCTTAACACTCATCAATACATATAGAAAATTAAATTTTTTGTTCATTGTGCTCAGATCTACACACAAATGGAGCAACTAGTTTTAAGACACTGTAATAATCAGTAGAGCTATACCTAAAGTCTTTACCTTGTGTCTAATTTTTCCTCTAAAAGTAGCTTGTACAGTTTCACAAGAATGTTATAACAGAGAAATATTTTATAAAACAAACGTTAAGATATGCTGTTAAGGTCATACCCAGGATAACAGATAAAAACAAAAGCACAGAAATTGCTATTCCTCTCAGAGTACTATTACCGTAAGGATTAAAATAACTATCAGGAATTACCTAGTAGTTCTTGTGAGGCCTTAAGGCAGCCAATCACAGCTGTAACTGTGTTATATACTCTCTTAGAAGCTACTGCCTGATTCAGGAAATAGAAAATCATAAGCAAGGCTAACATGAAAAGCAACACCTGGTGCTAGATCACTATCTCTTTATTTTTGCCCATGATTAGCAAAGTGGCCACTGTTCTATGAACTTTGACATGCAATCACCTGTTACAGAAAATGCTTGTCTCTTTCTTGAAGTAAAATTACTAAGAAAAAGCAACTTAGGAAAGTCATGGAAAAAAAGGAAAATGTAAAATCTAACTTAATTAATTCCTTTCTTTTCTTTCATGTTTATCTGGCTGGGCTGGTCATCTATAAGGTTAGCAGTGGTACTTTCCTCCTCAATGCTCATGTGGAATAGGTTGGACGTTAATTTCCTTGCCTTTTAACTGGTCCTCTTGAAGTTGGACAACGAAGTTGATACCTTCCCCTAAAGCTCGAGATGAGAGAGGTGGAGTTCTCAGAGCTTGTTTTAGAAAGAAAGACTACATTGTATTCTGGCATCCTCCCTGACTCTCCAAACACCTGTCTGGTGGCTCAGCTGATACTTTCACACTTTTCAAAAACCAGTATGAACTCCAGCTGGCTACCTCTCCTAGTTGTAACAGCTGATGTGCTTTTACATTAAAACTTCCTTTCCTCCCCTCCCAGGTGCTCTAAATCTTGTCTACAGGACCTGTTCATGCAAAAAAAAAAGTGAGTCTGGTTTCCAGCACAGGTCTTAGAAGGTAGGAGAATGAGATGAAGGACAGAAGGAAAAGCGGAGGATCCCCAAGCGTAGAGCAGAAGGGATACCGACTTCTGGCTCTCTTCTGAAAAGCTGAGATGCCTTAACCGGCACCTCGTCTTTGGCAAAAAGTTGCAGGTAAAGCGCCTCACCGACCTGGCTGAAGCTATGCCTCACAACGCGGGGAAAGGGGAGCAGTCCCCAGCAGCCCAACCGCCGGCCCTTGCCCCCTCAGAGGGCAGAGCAAGCGCTGCTAACGTCTGCCGCGAGGAGATTCCTCCGCGCCAGCCCCCCGCAGCCAGGTGTTCTGCCTCGGTGCTGGGGCTATATAGCGCGGCGGAGGGAGATGGTGAGCCGTGACGGGTTAGCCGTTACTCAGCCCCGTAACGGCTGCGGCACTGCTCGCGCTTGGGGCTCACCCCACGCTCCCGCCGGGGAGCGGCAGCCGCTGGGGCAGGGGCCGCGCTCCCGCCTGCTTCCCGCCTGCTTCCCGCCTGCTTCCCGCCTGCTTCCCGCCTGCTTCCCGCCTGCTTCCCGCCTGCTTCCCGCCTGCTTCCCGCCGTCCCTGCGGCCTCACGCAAGCCCACCCAAAATTCGACCCCCAGAAGCTGAACTGTAATTCTCTCGTAAAGACCGTGTGGGGCACCAAAGAGCTCTACGCAGCGATGCACGCGAATTGATATCGTAAGTTCCCTTGCTCAGGGTTTGGTTTTAAATGTACCTATGGAAGTTACTTAAGTAACGCGGTGAGACTGCTGCACTGTAAAGGTGCTTTTCTCTCAATTATCAAAAGTGAATTTTTTTTCCAGGGTATTCAATCCTGGTTTTCATACTGAGTTTCTGAAAGATTATTCTTCTCTTTCAGACCGGAAATAGTTGTTTATACTAAAACATCACTGCGTAACTCCAAAGGGTGTTAAATTGGAAGTCTTCTCCCAGCGTCCGTAGGCAAAGGCAGAAACCAGCACCTCTCAATACCACAACGAGCGCACGGCGGGTACGTCTGCCAAGAGGGCTGAAGGCGCAAGGCCCAAACCACCCTAAGATGCCGCCAGACGTAAGGATTTACAGGAAAAGCACCATTCCATTGGAGCTGGATACCCACGCCTGCTTTAGGCGTTTGTGTGGTACCCTCTGCTGCGAGCGGCAGCTAGCGGGACGCATCGGCACATCAGCGCCGAGGATCCATGGTTTCATTCCGCGCTTCAGCTAATTAACTCTACAGTCAGGGGACTCCTTCCTATTAACGCTTATAGCAACGAACAGGCAGCACTGCAGCTGATCCGATACCTCCCCAGCACCCCGCGGGCGTCCCGCCACACAGCGGCCCGGCTCCAGGGACGCCCCGCGGGGCGGAGCGGAGCAGAGCACTGCCTTCCCGCGGGCGCCAGCACCTTCTTCTCCTCCTCCTCCTCTCCCGACATGGCGGCCCCAGCAGAGCTCAGCGGCCTCAGCGATGAAGCAGCCTACGGAGCCTGCTCGGAGCCGGATGCCAGCACGAAGGTGGGGTGGATGGGGGTGACGAGGGCTCCCCGGGGCTGCGGCAGTGCCGGTACCCCTCTTCCCGCCCCCCCCCCAGCTCTTTGCCGGGCGGACGTGTGGTGGCTGGGAGGCGGTATGGGGCCGGGGAGCGAGAGGGGTGGCCGGGGTTTGCTCGGCAGGGAGCTGCCCAGACGGGGTGCGCCGCCCCGCCTTGCGTGGGGAGACCGTCCCGGCGTCGGCCAGCCCGGCTCGGTTTCGCGTTTTGTGGTGAAGGGCGGACCCGCTGGGCCGGTCGTTGTGAGCCCCCGTCCTCTCCCGGCCGGGCCTGCTGTGGCGCAGGCAGGCGGGTCGGCGCCTCTGCTGGTGCGCTGAGCGTCGGTCGGGCTGGAGCTGAGGAGAGCCAGCGCCCGCTCTGCGCTCCGCCCGCCGCGGGGTCACCGGGCGCTTCGGGGGCTCGTCAGCCAGCACATGCCAGGGTTGCAAGAACAATCCCCCAGAACACCCCAGGGAGAACCTTGTAATTGCATTTCAGTTCTTCTACATCTGTCTTTTTTTTTTTTTTTTCCCAATACACCTGTCAAGGCTATCGTACATTCACTTTTCATCCACTTAGTTCATTAGCCTTTCGTATATAAAGTTACCCTGCGGCTTGAGAAAAATCCTGTTTCAGAATTGCAGGCCGGTTTTGCTGCCAAAATATCATCAAGCTTGACAAAAATTCAACACCTATGTGATGAAATAATAAATATAATGAGTTCAGGTGATGAAATAATAAATATAATGAGTTCAGGAGTTTAGCTTTATTTAAATTCTGTGTCTGCAGTGAGGCCCAGTATCAAATATTCATATGCCTAGTGTGCTTGCATGCAAAGTGGTTCATGTGTAGTACAGCTCCATAAAAGAATAATAAAGATAAGAATTATACCCTTCTTTTTGATACCACTGATAATATATATTGAGTGATACCAGTGGTGGTATCGTTTATTTATTTTAAATGTTAGGTTACAAGGGCATGTTTATTTAACACAAATCTGTATGTGTAGGATCAGGTTAAGAGGTTTTATTAACACTTAATGTAGTACTCTATTTGTTACTTCTAAAACTGCTAGTTTTAGATTCATTATTAACTGGCATCTTTGTTAATACCCATAATTAAATTCCAGTTGATGTATAAATAATAAACCTTTTTTTTTCCTCCAGGATTTTTTGTTGCAGCAGACAATGTTAAGAGTAAAGGACCCTAAGAAGTCACTGGACTTTTATACAAGAGTTCTTGGAATGACGTGAGTAGAAGTTGTATGCCACAATAAGTTTGTTTTTTTCCTACTGTTCTTCTGAAAAGTTTTTGTTATTTTGATGTAATTATACTAATTGGTTTAACTGCATAAACAATGCTGGCCCATCAGCTGATGCCCAGTTGGACAGTCTGGCAATCTCTGAGAATTCCCACAGCACAGTTAATGCCTAAGCTGCAAATGAGCTAATATTGGCCTTGACTAGAAATTTCTTTTTTTCTTAAATATGTCATTAATTATCAGTGTACACCTTGCTTACTTCCTCCTCACTGAGCCTGCTGCTTAACTGGTAACTTTTATGACAGTGCTTATAATCGAGAGTTGTTGCTATAAATCTTGAAATTAAATTTTCTACTAGTCCTCAGAGGTGGTTTATGACCACCTCCCATCATAAGAGACCAAGGCAATGGAAGCTGGAGACAAGGTCCAAACTCATTGTTTTGGAGAAGGCTGTTGGGAGGCAGATGCCCTGCAGTACCCTAATGAGTTTATGCTAAGGCTCTGTGCACATTCTTGACATTTGAAGTGAGTTATTTCAAAACAAAATTCTAGCCTATTTTTAAACATCTTGAAGTGAGTCCAGACTATAGTAAAATAAACTACTTCCACTTTAGTGAAGATGTGGGTGTGGGAAAATAAAAATGAAATGCCTACTAAGCTGAAAAGGAAATTGGATTTGTTTTCCATAACTACTTGTTCTGGTTAAACGTCCTACATAAAAATGGTTTGAAGTATGCCCACACCATCTCTGGAAAGTAGGTGAAAATAGAGATGTGTCAAATATTTCACAGGAAAGTGGGTAACTTCTTGCATCTAGTAAAAGGGTAAATCTCATAAGCAGCTTTTTCTTACCTGAAGTATTTTTTTAGTTGATAAAATCAATTTCAAATGTGACAATTTAATTGTTATACCTAGCTATTGAGATTGTAAAAATATTTCATCTAAAGGTATGTTTGTTTTTTAATCCTGCTGTTTTCTTAACTTTGGTGCCCCTGAGCTCCCCAGCAGGAGTAAGTTTCAAAGTAAATATTTTTATTCCTTGGTGATATTTTAAAGTGGATAAACATAAAGAACTTCCTGAGGAAATATGGACAAGTGATGGAGTGGCAACCTCAAAACTTGAGCCTTTGAACTGGCTTTGCGATTGAGTTACTGATAGTTTGGCTTTTAAGCATCTGATTCTAATTGTTGTAGGTTTGTAATGTGTTCTGGAATGTTTCTATGTGATAGTTCAAAATGTAGCTATTTTAAGATGTGGATTACAGTCAGAAAGGCAAAAAATCACAGCAATAATTCTTCCATGGGAGAAGTATCTTGGTTTATTTGCAAGGTACCTGATGACCTTTTTGAGTTACTGTTTCAAAATAATTGTTGCCATTTAGACTGCTTCAAAAATTTGACTTTCCTACTATGAAGTTCTCACTCTATTTCCTGGCATATGAAGATAAAAATGATATCCCGAAAGATAAAACTGAGAGAACAGCTTGGACCTTCTCTAGAAAAGCTACACTTGAACTGACACAGTAAGTATTAATACAATGAGACATGACGTTTAGCTAACAATGGTTAAATGGGAGTGGGTGAGTGTAAATCCTGTTGGATTGAATAAATGTAATCATTGCTGTGGAAACATCTTCCTGTCATATATCCTTAAAATATGGGTGAGGTCTTGGATACTTGGCAAGTTTAATCTTTTTCTTTCCAGAGGTCTTTCAAACTGCTAGGTGAACAGTGGAACCTAAATACAAAATAATGCTTGCTGTATTTTGAGTATGCATGCCATCTGGGTAGGGAAGCCACAGAATTTAAGAAAACCCAATGTGGTTAGAACTTCCTTTGGATCCCCTGAGCATCCTAATAATGGATAACTGTTGCTTTTGGAATCTAATCAAAAGAGATGTTACGTCAAAGCATACACTTCCCATAAACAGGACAATCTGGTTAACGCTACTAGTCATTGTAATTGTGCAGAAAGAAATCTCCCACATACCCCTGTCTTGCTTAGCTTCAGGACCTGCTACCCTCGCTGTTTGTTCCCCAGGGATGGGCAGATAAACTGACTCGTGCAGCGCAACTTTCTCTCTAATCTGAATGACACAGGAGTGTCTTCTGATTCATTCAAATGTAGAATGTGAATACTAGCGAAGGGCTGTGAACATGACTGGCTTAGTCCACAGATTATCCCTAGGACCTGTGACTAGGAAAAATCTTAATAGTTTAATGAATGCAGCCAACAGCTGAAATTCTCTGCTTTCTTAGGAGAAACAACTTATCCTCCTGAGGAAACTGAACACTTAGGATTTGTTAATTTCGATGCTTTTCTTCAATATGTAATAATTACTTCTTACAGCAACTGGGGCACTGAAAATGATGAAAATCAGTCTTACCACAATGGCAATTCAGACCCCCGAGGATTTGGTAGGTCTTTAGTTTCGTGTTTGTAGTTTTTAAGCTTTGGTTTATTGTGATTACGTTTTTTTTCTCTTATGTATTTGGAAAAAAATGGAGTTTAAAATGTTTTTTAGAAAACATCTATATAAATACTGTGCAAGGGTTATTGGGTAAGTATATGCTGTAGGCTTTATTTTTGTGAGAACTAATAGAGGAAATGTTTTAAACTTGTATGGATGAAAAGACTTTTCTAGTAGGTTACTTTGAAGAAAATGTACTAGCACTAAGAAAGAAGGGAAATTGCATCTCATCCTTTATCTGTCTTCTTCCAGCATGTATGCTGTGAAAGATCATAGGTAAACAAATGTGTTTCAGAGTAATGAGCCACAGTTACGCTTTTTATAAAGAATTTAATGTTTTGGCAAATAAACACATGCTAATAGTAACTACTGAATGAAGAACAGTAATTGCTCTTACGTATCAGATTATCATGGTGTTTAGATGGATTTACATTTGGATTTCTATTTTATAATCCACTGGTTACCCATTTTAAGCTAGAATGAGAATTCTATTTGTCTGTAGCACTGAGGATAGTATTTGTGCGGCTTGATTTGATGTTTTGAGTGCTTGAAAGGTCACTGGCTTGTGAGATAAGTTTCACATTCAATCTAGCCACTTGACATTTAAAGCTTCTGAATTGATTTGTAAGCTCAGGCCTTGCATAGTGCTAGTGGTAGTCTCTACAAATACAGCATTAATGATAAACTCCTTGTACCATTGAACTGAGCAAATGCAACAAAATTCTGTTATGTGGACATGCTTCGAGAAAGGAAATACAGGTAAAACAGTTTGAAAATCGGGTTTCTTTTCTTACTCTAGATAATATTCTCATCTAAACAATATGAGATATTTTAACTCTGAAGTTCCTATTTTAAAAGGCATTATCCAAAAGCTAACTTTCTGAAGGAGAATAATGTTCGCACCCCAAATGCTCTTCTTTCTGGAAGCAATGCTTTTCTTGTATACAATCATACCTTATATGAACTACAGCATGTAAACTTTTCGCACAAGATGAAATGCTGAGCAAACTTTTTCCTAGAACACCCAGCAATACTCAGAATGCATTTCACTCTTTTTTACCTTGTTGCCCAGGACACATTGGAATTGCTGTCCCTGATGTCCATAAAGCTTGTAAGAGGTTTGAAGAACTAGGAGTGAAATTTGTAAAGAAACCAGATGATGGTAAGTCTTCATCAGAAATGTAAGTCAATTTTTTTTTCCTTGTTTTTAATATATTCTGCCTAGTAGATCTTCCTGGAAAGCTCAGTAATACGTTTCTAGTAGTTGTCACTGCTTAGAAGGTGCTAGAACCAGTCACCCCTGCACCCTTTTACACAATGGGCAAACCTGACAATAGATCCATCTCAGTAACAACAGTTACTCAGTCTAGGTACTTGCCTTCTGTATGTAGTCTGACCTTCACTAAAATTCATATGCTCTGTTGATGTCATAGTTTACAATGTGTACTACTACCTAGAGCTATTGCAGAATTTACTTTAACATGGATCAAATTCACACATTTAGCAACTGTTTGGTTCTTATCATATGAAAATAAGATGACTCAGAAGACATAATTACTTCCACCCCTTAAAACTGAGTAATTCTTGACTTTTCTGGCTATTTTTATTTAAAACCATCTAATGCCACCTACTAGCTATTATGATTTTAACTGTTCTGGTAGCTTTGGTAGAAATAGCCTCGTTAATCTATATTATATTTGACTTTTACAACTTTTAGTAAAAAATGCATGATGTGTAGCTCAAATGTCTAGAGAATACATAAACAAAGAAGGTCTATGTCAAAATAGCCTAAAATGCAGAAATCAGTGGTGAGAAGTCTTTCATTTTTTCAACTGAATTCTCTTTCACGAAGAGACCTCATGAGAGTTTTAGGACCGATGTGTTCAAAAATGGACATCTAATACTTAGCAGCATGCACGAATCTGTGCTACTTCTTCCTTCTGACTATAGAAACTAGACTGTTGCCTGTACTAATAGTGCAGTTTTTTTAGTTTGAAAGTAACATTAGTACATGAAGCTTCAGTTTACACGTATTGGAATTGATCTTCTAGATTCCTTGCTAGAGGAATAAGAACAAGTAATTGAGAAGAGTCTCAAGTGCTTTTCATCTTATTCACTGTGTTCTCAGCTGAAGTAAATGTAGGAAGTGTAGCTGAGAACTTAACTTGAACACAGATTTCTTGATTTAAGAATAGAACTTAGTATTTCTAGCATTTTGGAGTTTCTGAGCCCTTTCTAATTTGTTCAGCACCTGGTGAACCTTGAGAGAGTTGAAGTGAGAGCTCCTGACTTGATTCTCTATCGCTGCACGGCTCTAAGTATGTAGGAGGGGAAGCTTAGACTGCAAATGGCACAGATCACAGGAACAAACTCTTGAAGCAGTCAGGGTGGGGAGAGAAAAAGCTGGTTTTCAACATTAAGAAATAAAATTGATGCAGCAAATGCCAAGGAGGAGGAGGAAGTTTTGGACTTCACGTTCATTGTTTATGGAGCAGGCTGAGAGACCTAATGTTATTTTTTTTCCTACATTACTGAATCAAACATCTATTATTCTCTCAGAGAATACATTAAAACTAGAATACATTAAAAGTAGGTTAGTTCTGTTATAGTAAATAGCCTAATAGAGCAAGTATAATTATAAGTGGGTGGTTAACACTTTAACATGTTAAACTGTGCTATCCTGATCTACTATTGAGGACAACTTTTGGGGACCCTGTTTTAATGAGTAACATTTTTTCCAACAGTAACATTTAAAACATTCCTGCCCTGCATTTCTGTTCTACAAAGTGATGCAAATGTGTACTGTAAACCACATCAGGGTGAAAAAACAAGCAAAAACCAGTAACATAAAACTTAAGCGTGGAGGCAGAAATGATGGGAGATGAACAGAGCAGAGGAACACAGGAGTTTATACTGGGAAAGCCAGTTCAAGAAAATATGTCAAACCATCCCAGAGCACAAATATATTTTTCTGAATTTAGAGGATGAACACTTACAGGGGCATATGCAAAAAACTTCAATCAACAAAAGATAGAATTTCAAAGTGACTTCAAACTACAGCTTTGTTGAGAGTAAGATTGACAATTTAGAATACAAAGATCTAATGCTGATTAAAAACTAATCTGGATATTTTCAGAATTAGCTGTCAAAATTTGAACTAATTCTCATGCAAAAGGGAAAAAAAGGAAAGTATTTTTCAAAGTAGTCATATTTAACATTAAGAACTAGTCATGTAGTCTTAACTTTATCTTTTTTTTTTTTCTCCCTAATAGGTAAAATGAAAGGACTTGCATTTGTTCAGGATCCTGATGGCTACTGGATTGAAATTTTGAATCCTAACCACATGGTGACTCTCACTTAGTTCTAATGAAGTATATAATATAAGAGATGCACAATTTCAGTCCCCTGGAGAAAATCTGTAACAGTGTTTGTGAAATTCTCGCTTAATGGAGAGGCATCAGTCGTATTCAGAGTCTCCTCTAAAACTATCTCCTGGGACCTCACTGTACTTGAGTTCCTTTTTTCCTGTGCTGTGATGCCACTGCAATTTGCCTCCAATTAGAAATACTCAACTATTTTTTTGGAAGAGTGCTTACATAGATGCTCCTAGTGAAGTTTGATTATGTTAGTATTTCACTAAACACTATCAAAAGATAAGTGACCAGAAATTGACTGCATCTCACACTGTTTAGATTTAAACTAACAACAACAAAAAAAATCCTGTGTTACTACTGATGAGCTTCAACAAGGAGGAAAAAAAACCCCTTCAGAATATTTTTTTTATGAAGTCAAAAGATCCTGAAGGTTTCATGCCCTATCTTGTATACTAGAAAATAAAATGTCAGACTAATTTTGACTTGAGTAGTAGTACGTTTATGAAAGTCCTAATCTTACTTGCATTATGCCAAGCAAAACTCTGTACGGAACAGTCTTAACTAGCCTTGCCTGGAACAAGAAACTTTGTGGAGGCAATAAATCAGTCCAGCAGAAAGAATTCAGTCTTTCAGCTTCTGGGTGGTGATTGACAGCCAAGATAAGAGGTCTCATAGTTGCTACCTCGCAGTGATCTTTCTTGTCTCTTCCAACACTAGAAAGAACTTGCTCGTAATTTTTGTTTTGATGAAAGTCTGGGGCTGTATTTAACTTAAATGCTCTGTATGTTCTGCATTAGGGATTTAATGAAAAAGAAACAAGTTTCCTACTAGCTGACGTTTTGATCTGCACTCTTAAAATGAGTGCTGGTTACTGAAATGATGCCTGTAAATAGCAGGAAAACATGTAGCATCTACATATATTACAGAAATTACTTGATTTTATGCTATTCCACCTGTTATGAACAGTGTAAAACATGTCCAGTTTTGAAATCCTGTTGTTCCTTCCAACAAGGAAAAAAAACCTTCTGCCCTGTCTTCCTGTGGTGTGAGTAGCACTTAACTCCTACGAAGTCTTCAGTTATGTGACTATTGAATAGTGTAATGGCATTGCAGTTCACTTCCAAATAAAGCATTCGTGCAAACTACAAAATAATTTTAAAGCAGTATGACCTGTTGCTTTGCTAATTGTTGAATCCTAGATAACTGAAAGGCTTTTGTTTTGGTCCGTGGATTCTTTTTTGAGAAGAAATCTGGTGATAAAGATAGACTATGAATTGGGAATACAGTAGTGAAGATAACTGTGTGACTTGATTAGCAGGATGTTTTAGTAACTTAATGAAAATATGCAGAGTTAATAATAACAGTTAATAAATCCCTGGCTTATAAGTTAAAAAAAAGTAGAAAGTATTGCATTTGATTTCTGCTATGCTAATGCAGATGTTAATGAATTAAATGCCAAGTGTTACTGTCCTAGCTCCTTATCTGAAAAATCCTTAATTTCTGTCTGCCTCATCTTAACAAGATAGCATATATAAACTCAGTAATTTTACAGAGCTCCACAGGAAAAATCATTCGTAAAACTTAATCCAAGATATTTGGTTTACCCTTGGAAATTAGTAATATAGATTATATGCTTCATCTGACCCTTAGGTGTTTGAAAAAGGATTGTGAAAACTCTTGCTGTGCTTAATACCCTCTACAGATGTGCAAGCAATCATAAATTCATTGGAAGGTAGACATAGTAACTCAAAAGATAATATTTTTTCAGTTTTCTGTTTGTTATATGCAGCCACCCTGATACTTTAAATTGTCATTTGTATGATATTTTCTGGCCGGTCTCTACAGTGTCTACAGATACTGTGCTTTAGGTTGTGCCTTGTAAGTGTTATTCATATACAATAGATTGTTTCCCTTCTTGAGTAGTTGCCAAGTTGCCTTTTTTCTGCAACAATAAACACATTGGTTATGGTTGCATTCTCTATTTCTGCCCTACTATACTTGCAGAACTAATACCTACTCTTTTCCCCGTCTTATTCCTTGTGCGGTTGATTATTCTCCTGTATGTTAGGTCATTTTGATAGGGACAATATAGTTACTACTGTTCGGAGTGAGATCCCCTGAGTAAGTAAGCTGTCTTAATAGCTCTCACCGCATGATCTCATAGTCGTCTTTCGCCCAGATGTGAGGCTTTTGACATTGCACCCCCTGCCCCAAGCAGGCTAATTTCAGCTTTATGAAATGGCAAAGATTTTCTTGAATGCTGGGTTAGTTTTATGCCAAGTTTATTAAGCAGAAATGAGGAGCCAGTTCAAGACTCCTTAGTTTCTTGAATGAGTAAATAAAGCCGTTCCTTTTAGCAGAAAGCTAGGTTGGCTCAGCTGACTCATGAAGCCTCACCCTGCTTTAAAAAAAGGTACACGATATTGCAGCATACTGTACAGCAGCAATTAAGAAAACTCTTAATTTGAAGACTTGTAGGATAACTTTAGTATGGTATCTTCTGAAGTTGGTAGGGTAAGAATAGTGACAAGAAGGATGAGAGCTACAGCAAAGAGACAAAGCACTCAGTTGATTGCAGCTTATACAGTTTAGCCATCAAAAACTATGGTTTTCGTATACATCCCTTCTGCTGGTTTTCTGAAATAGGAACTTAACAGGAAGTAAAGCTCAACAGAAGCACAAGTGCCAACTGCTGTTCCTTACCATTCAGAATCTCACATTAGATTGTGTGAGTAGAAAAATTATTTACACTAATAGTCTAAGTGAAGTTGTCTAAAACAAAGTTTTATTTCAGTCAATACAGATACATCATCTAAAGCTTTATGACCAAGGCGCTGTTAAGGAGAATCTCAAAATTTTACAAGGATGTGAGTTGGTGGTTCACATTTTATCAACATACAGTGTTTTATTCAGACGTGTTTTGCTACACTTCAAAGCACAGGTGTGACTGGAAAAGCTACTGACCCACTTGTAGGGAATCCAGTAATTAAAACCGGGGTAGTTCATAAATCAGATGAGTAAGTCAAAGGGTGTGCATAGGTAGGTCAGTGGATAACTACACAAGGAGGAGCACGCCATGTCAAATGTTTTCTGCTTAGTACTCAAAAGTTCCTCTAAGCAGGTTTGCTAGTCTTAGAATGACCCTTGGGTTTTTTTATGTGCTTTTCAAAGTGTAGACAATGCGATAGATGATGAGGTAATAAAGAGGAAACTAGTAAAAAAAAAAACAGTGGCATTTACAAACTAGTTAGAGCAGTATCATGAAGTGGGCAAGGTATGGGTTTTTTTACAAAAAAAAAATTACTGCTGCTTGCCATACTGAGAACTAATTAAACCCACTATTCTTGGTTACGCAATCCAAGAATAAGCTACTGAAGAAAAACACGTAATGATGATTCTTTTAGCCTGCAACAGATGTTAAAGATTTTAGATGTAAAAACTTTCGGAATTACTTGATGTGCTCACTGATTACAGACTGCTATTTTTACTTCTTCCAAAGTAACACTTCTTTTCTGCTTAAGTCAAGCATGGAATTAAATAGCATGTAGTGCTCTGCCACTTGGAGGGCCTAAATTTAGCTTCATGCAGTACAGCAGGAATTAACCTAATGGTCACATAGAGACAAGCCCATGTTCTCCTTACAGATCAGAAAAGGTTCTCATTAGGAAAGCAGAAGACATACTGATTGGCAAGGGACTGGCAGGCACACTGTTACACTTAACGAAAGGAAACACCTATTTTCAATGTAGCTGAGTACCAGCAGATGTTGACGATGGAGAAGGTTGAACATCAGCTGTTGTTTTATAGGGCCTGGGCATTTCAGCGTCCCTGTTGTCTGAACCAGTGCCCAGTTTCTGACAAATGCTGGCAGGGAGGTTGCTGCCCGCAGGCAGGAGCATGCAGCCATAAAGGTCCCATGCACTCCTACGTGGGACACCGCTATTTTAAGACCCGCGTAGAGAAGCACCATTGGGGCTGCAGCGGCCGCCAGGCTCTCCCTGCTCGCCGAGCGCAGGGCGCACGCCCGGGGCGGCTCGCCGCCCCCACCCTGCCGCTGAGGTGGGCCGAGGCGCGGTGCCGGCGGGCAGCCCGGCCTTCCAGCCGCCCCAGGCCTCGCGGCTCCCCTGACTGGGGGCAACGGGAGAGCGACCCACTGCGGACGCGCCCGCGAGCCGCCCCTGGCCCTGCCGCGGGGGCCGAGCCCCAAGCGCTCTTCTCCCGGTCCAGCCCCGCCTGTGCCGCTCTGCCTCCCGCCGCCTCCGCTCTGTGGCCGGAAGAGGAAACCAGCCGCAGCGCGAACGGAACTACGGAGGCCGAAGCGAGCCCGCGCCGCTCCCGAGGGTGCTCGCCTACGTCAGCACGCAGGAGGACGGCTGCTGTTGCTAAGTGATGTCAGCGCGCCGGTTGACGTAGCGACGGCGGCGGGGCTGGGGGTGGAGGCCTTGTTGTCGGCGGGGCCGGTGAGTCCCGGGGGAGGGTTGCGGTCGGGCGCGGCGGCTGTGTCCCCCCCCTGCGGAGCGGGTTCGTGACGACCGGGCAGTGGCTCCTGAGGCCTCCCCCGCGGTGGGCTCCGGCCCTTCGGTGGGCCGACGTGCTGCCGCCCGTGGCTCCCACCGGGCGCAGACAGGTCGACCCGGGGGCGGGTGGCGGCGCGGCGGGCGCGGGCCGAGGAAGCGCCGCCGCCGGGAGCGCGGGCCGCCCCCGGGAAGCAGCTGGGCGCGTCAGGCGATGAAGGATCTCACACGAGTGAGGCGCCGTGTTGCGGAGGCGAGGGAGCGGGGAGGCCGAGCGGGCGGGGGTCGCCTCCCCGGTGCCTCCGGACTTGGAAGGCGGCTTCTGGGGAGGCGGCGGCCCTGGCTTCCCCGGGCGCGACCTTGGGCGGATCGCTGGCTCGCGGCCGCCCTCTCTTCCGTGGGTGTGAGGCGCCTGCTTCACCTGCCTTCCCCTTTGCCTGCCCCTGCGCTTTGCAAGACCCTCTTGTGGCTTTTTTTTTTTAATATATATTACGTCAATATTTTGACGCTTTGGTAGTACATACAATATTTTCACAGGTTCTTCTGGGGTCTTGGTACTTAACTACTCTTGCAAGTTACACATTGCTGTGATTAATTGAAATTACTTTTGACTTAGAAGAAGCTGTCATATTATCAGACTTCAAAAAAACCAACTTGATGTTAACTTGTTAGCAATCTGTCTGTAATCTTGCTTGCACAGCAATGCTCTTTGCTTGTGTTATTTTTAAAGCAAAGCACACAGACCCTTCCCAAAGCCCTGTGCTGGGATTGCTGAATTTTTTACGTGTTTTAAGATTTAATTTGAGCCTGCTCACAATGCAGGTGTATTTGGCATGTCTTCTGCTACGAATCTGTAAATCAGGTGCTTGAAATACACTGTTCTGTTGGGGTCTGTTCGCTCATTTGTCTAAAAAAAAAAAAACCCCACAAGAATTTTCATAAATGGCTTTTGAATACATTTTGATAATACAAACCAATTTGATAACATACATTACTTTTAGGAACAAATATTTATGTATTGCATGTTATTCTCCAAAACCAGGATATGATCTTTGTCAAATACCTGTTTTCAATTTGCTGGATTGAGGTGTGCTTACTTTGCAGTTCATGAGACTACCTAAAAATGTAATTTCTTCCTTCTCCTCCGTTGCTGCCTTAAACATATACTTTAAAGAAGATTAGAGTGTCTCTTATGAGCGAATTCATAGATCAAGGTATCATCTGTTTAGCAAATTAAATACAGTTTATTTTTCCTGCTGGCAAGTATGATGGGAAGAATAACAATAATTTATACTTGCTGGGAGAGACTCATTATGTTGGTTATGTATTTAAACAAATAAGGCCTCTATATTTCTGTATTTCCTCACCCTACAGTTTTGTTTTGTTTTCCTGTTTGTAAAATTAAAGGCTTGCACAGGAGAAAGATCTGCAACCACCTGAAGTATTGTTAAAAAAAACAAACAAGAAACAAACAAAAAACACCAAAACCCCCCAAACCTTTAGCTAGGCAAGAACATTTAGAGAACTTTGGATATGTAGGGAATGTGTGTGATAGAGTTTGTATAGACCTGGTTTAATTAGGACACCCATGTGGGAAAACAGTGTTCTCGGGGACATTAATGCTGTAGCAACGATGTCAGGATGAATTTTTTGTGGCTTATAGTGAACAAATGAATGGCAATGTGTTTGTGATGGTTAAAAAAATGAATGGTCAAAATTAAACGATGATGGCTTAAAAAAAGGATTTTTAATGTTATGTTCTAATGTTATTAGAAGTTTTCCCATAGAATGGAGGGATTTTTTTAAGAATTTATTTCCACAAAAATTTTCACTGAGAAATATGCATCTTGCTTTTGCCATAGGCTGCGTGCCCCCTGTTTCTAATGGTATGTATTTCATCCGTTGTTTCAGGAAATGGTACAGTTGTTGCTGTGCAGCTGGATGTTGCTGAATACTGTTTCTATGAGCTTGCTCTTCAGTCTGTCTGTTGTTCAGAATGGCGAAGAACCCTAATTTCCAGGAAGTTGGTCATCTGCCTACAGGCTATGTCCACTGTAGATCTTCAGACAGCTTTACTGGTGAGTAGACCATGTATTTTCTTGAGATTTTAACGTAGCGTTTAGTTGTATACCATTTTAACCAGATTGTATCAAATGCATTAATATCAATTTTATGTGTGTTAAGAAAAAATTTGTACTTGCTATACTGTTCTTTGTACCTATCTAAACTTATTGCTGCTCTTCAGTCAGAGAAATACGACTCTGAGCAGAACATAAAACGTTAGCATTGCAGCACTTAAGTAATGGGAATGTGTTTGCAGATGAGCAGTGCATAACTTTCTATGTGCTTTAAGTCGAAACACTTTTGGTAGTAATTGTTGTTTAGAATGCTGTTATTGAATGGTGTGGTTATTTACCATTAACCAGAGTTAACATCTGCTTTTCTTTTAATCCTTTAACAGCAGAAGGGTTGGAGATGAGACTTAAAAGTTATGTGAATTTGCTTGATCTTTCATATTCTATATCTATAAATTCGTACTGCACTGATTACATTGTTATTATTGGATACTAAGTATTAGAACATGTATTTTTTTCCTGTTCTGTTACAATTTTCATTCATAGTCAACTTTGTTATTGTTATTTAGAAGTAAAAAGGAACTTCTGTAGTGAGGGTTCTGACAGAATCAAAGTATTTACTTGAGTTATACTCTTTGTATGTTGACATATTTACTAAAAATTCCTATTTCGTGAGATGTTAGCTTATTGTACCAGAACTTAGGAGAACAAAGTATTTTTGTACAAAAAGACATGTGTATATCCATTAAAAAAACAAACCATATGGTTTGAAACAATGGTGTGTTTGTACAGTAGCCTTACTTTCACACATACTGTGTTCTGTGAGTCTATGGTAGTAGAAATTGTAATTAATATTTTGCTGGAATTTATTTAAAGCATAGCAAAATATTTTATGAAATAATGAATTACAAAAAATTTATATACTACTCAAATCCTTTCCAATTAATTGATAACCAATTCCTATTTCTAGATAAAATAGCAGTTTAAGAGAATGATATTTAAGAAAATTCCCTTTGTGTAATTCTGACAGAATCTGTATTATCTCTATAGGTACAAACTGGATGATGAAGGAATTAAGTGTTTCAAGGGTATGAGATTAGTTGCTCGGTGTTTATAATCCAGACTTCATAAAATTTTTAATTCTAGCAATAGTCTGTTTACTTGCATTTATTTCTAAAGTTTCAATAGGGTTATCAGTTATGTAAACATTTTTCACTTATTTTATATAAAAAAATTTCCAAATTATTCATGAACAGTTTCTTAAATTCCTTTTTCTGTGCTTGGTATAAAAACTTTTCCATGTTTCATTGAAATAGCACTGCCTGTCAGAGCACTTCTAGTGATAGTCCAGGTGAGGGGGGGGCAGGAAGTGACTTTGTACCAGTCTTTATTGCAGCTCTGGTTTGAGAGTTGTTTAGTAAAGATGTCGCAGGGGTTTTGCTGTTGTTGCTGCATTTTCTAGATCACATTTTTATATGTCATAGCATGTTACAGACTACTTACTAAAAAGAAGTACAGCAAGCTGAAAACTGTGGGCGTTTTGTTGTTTTTCTAGACATGACACATACTGTGTAGTATTGCATATTGCCTTATGTAATAAGAACTAGGCTGTGTTTTTCACATGCTTACTGTTGTACCAATAAGCGTGTCTTCCGGTGGGGTCTTGGACAGAAGTGATTTGTAGGCCTCGTAACCTGACAGATGCCTTTTGAGATTGTTGCAGTTTTAGTTGTGCTTCAAACTCACTGAGAAGACTGTTTTGTTTTGTTTATTTCTGTGGCACGAACAAAGCTGCAGCAGCTGACTCCTGAAGCAGTTAATTAGCTCTGAATACCTCCTGGAAATAGGTTATGGTGCTGGCAAGAGGCTTGTAAATGGCTTGGCCTTTTGTTCTGAAGTTGGTTAAATGTTCTTCTTTGACTGCCAGGAAGAGTAAACACCTGTATTCTCTGAAAGGGGTGACATTGTTTCATGACAGAAGATGCCAGAGGGATCTTCAGGAAGGGTTTTGCCAAGCTCCCAGCAGCATCCATCTTTTTAAATCATAAATAATACTCTCAGTTGCAACTAGAAAAGTGTAGGTTTAACTATATGGGGAAGTTGTGAGCTCATAACAACTTGACACAATTAAAGCAGTGTATTACTCTTTACTTCCTCAAACAAGAAATGGGCAGATCACTTCAAGGGTTGATTGAATTTGTACCATTAATCCAGCCTGGGAAGATCTGAAGTCATGCATTAGTTGGTTCTGTATTTTGAAGGCGGGACTGCTCTCGCTGGGCTGCTTTATATGGAAAATCCACAATAAAGATGAAACTTGCTTTGGAAATGCATAGTAGTAAACAAATAAATGAGTTTGAGTACTTCTTCAATATACTAGTGTTACCCACAGAAGGCACGTACATGGTTTTCATAAAGTTGCCAGTTTCCAACACTTCGTGTCATTCAAGCATCTGAAAGGCTCCTCAGCCAGAGGCTTTAGCCATCATTTGAGTCCTGTATTCCCCGTGATCAGCATGTTCTTGTTCGAAACTGGCGATTTAGAATAGTACATTGTACCAGTAATTTGGAGAGCATTGTACATCGAAACAAATTTGTCTTGCAGCTTTCACACAGGGATTTCTAAATTCCTACTTCCATCGCTTGCTGTAGTTCCAGGGTCTTGATGTTCATAAGGACTGGCATCATCAGCTTGTTAGACTTTGCCCTCTTCTATACACTGATTCTTGTTTAGAGAGAGGTTTATATATGCTTGAGAGGGAAGGTACTTTTGATTTTGTTTATTTAACCTGAAATGGAAACAATTTTCCCTTGAACTTGATACCAAAGACTTAAACAATTTAGTTAGCATACAAAGAACAGACCCCTTTTGTGCAAACTGTGTACAGATAAGTTAAGAAGATACTGCATCACATAAACTGAATATGTGTTGGTTTTCCTGGAAACGGGCTGGCTGTGGTGACTGGCTGTATTGGGTTATGTTGATGTTGTTTACCTTGAGATAAACAGTATAATGAGATGTAGCACCTTGGAGGAGCTTCTGGGTCTCCTGACAATGACTGATATACAACCTTGAGACTTGGTATTGTCTACATACCAACAGCAAAGTCAGTGAAATGCCCCAAATGGGTGTCCTAAGGCTGACCTACCTCATTATAATGTTAAAACCCACACCTCCTAGCTAGAAAAGCCCCCAACCCAAATAAGCCCCCTACTCTCTGGGCATGCACAGTGAATTAAAAGAGAACTGTATCTTTAAGATGAAGTAAGAAGGATACTAACCAATAGTTAGCTAAGGGCTGGGAGCAGTAGGTGTAAGTAACTTTGTTAACTGTTTAAATACTTGTCATGATTTCAATTGGGTGTGCATGCTAGGAGGAAAAATCTCCCATGCACCCAGCGCTGCAATAAACCCAATGTCGGCTTTCTAAACCATCATGTGGTTTGGAGAGTTTTCTTGGTTATGTTTTTTTGGTAACAGAATTTGGTGACCCAGATGGGACCTGCTCTCCAGAATCTTGACAGACCAGAGGAATTGTGAGGACTCCAGCGCGTACTGGAGTATTTTCGGGGAGGCCCTCCAATTCCCTGGTCGTGTGAGTTTCCGCGACAGCTACCTGGGAGATTAACGACATTGGTTATAACTATTGGTATTAGTTGCTTACAAGTAAGTCGTATCTGAATTAAGTACGTGTTGTTAAGCTATAGGTATTGGAAGTGCACTATTGTCTAATATGTACGCTACTATGGGGAAGCCTGGAGTCTGGATTTTGGTTTGGTTTGGGTACACGTGGTAACTTTGAAACTTTGCATAATGGGAGCTGGACAGTCGACTGAAGGAGGAATTTCTTAAGAAGCAGTAAACTCCTGGGAAATATTTACCTTGTGTAAGGTTTCACTGAGAAAGTTGCACATCAAGGAATATTTCACCCTATATAAGGCACTAAGGGGTAACGCGTTAGGGATGATTTTGTTTCCACACTCTGGTCTGGTTTCTGGTTTATTGAGCGTACGCAATATTAAAAATAAGTGTGGAAACACTGGTTTGATTTTCAGTACCAAGATGGGCTTAACTGCTTCTCAGGAAACACTCACTTGTTCCCCTCTAGGATGCATCCTGAAATACTGAAATAAATTTGGAGGGAATCCCCATGACTAAGGATAAATTGAAAAGATACTGTAATCAATGGTAGCCGCAATATCGATTGGAAGATGGAGAAGAAAAAAAAAAGAAGGCCTGAAAATGAATCTTTAACCTATAATACTATTCGGCAATTGATGTTGTTTTGTAGAAGAACTGGTAAATGGGATTATGAGATTCCATATGTAGATTTGTTTTTATTTTTCTCTCTCAAGGAATGACTGGGAAATCAGAAAGAAATGTGGTTTAGTGGATTTTAAATATCAGAATGGGATGTATTTATTGGAATTTTTAAGTGCTTTCCCTTGGGTTGTTTATTAAAACATTGGAGCAATTTTGGGGGTGACCCCCTCACTCGGAAAAAGTTGGTAGATTATTGCAATTATTGGTGGCTATTGTATACTCTGGACGATCAGGAGAAATGGCCTAAGAACAGAAGTATAAAATACAATACCGTGTTTCAATTAATGTTGTTTTGTAGACGCAAAGGAAAATGGGATGAGATGCTGTATGTGAATTTATTCTTTGCATTATGGAATAATTACGATATATGTAAGGAATGTGGCTTGATTGTAAGTGAAAGTGGTGTATTGGTACTAGAGGCAGAAAATAAGAAAGTGCCTAAGCATTGTTGTTCAGCATGTAGCATCGGCAGGCAATGCAACAAATATAAAGAAAAATGGTAAGAAGAGGAGGACGTTGAGATGTTGGTTGCACCAAGAAGGGATAATGGGGCAAGGAGAAATGAGAAGGATATAGCAGCGCAGGTTGAAAGGGGGGCGAGCGGAAGGAAAAGGGAACAAAGGAATAGTGATTCGGATAGCTCTGATGTGGAAGAAGGTTTCAGTCTGGTAGCGGGTAGGAATAGGAGGGGAAATGCTCAGAACATACAAGCCCCTCTCAGGCAAGCGGTAGGACCAGACGAACCAGTTTGGGTAAAAGTGGTGGTTTTGGTATCATATTTAAAGTCTTGGAAGGAGATAGCAGGCATATACAGGGAGGACCCCAAACGGGTAGCAAACGTTATGGAAACTATAGTTGAAAATCAGGATCTGGATTGGAAGGATCTGCAAGTTAACTTAGACAATTTAGTGTCTTACAAGGAAAGAAGAAAACCAGAGAAACAAGAAGCTTAAAGATAGTAAGAGACTGGCAGCAGCCGTAGCCCAGAAAACTGGTGGTGTCAGATGACAGGGCTATCAGAGCTGGTCGGGGAGAAGGTTTCCCGGTGGAGCAGAAAGGACACTGGAAAACGGAGTGTCCACAGTTAAGTTGGCAGGGCCTTGAGTAAATGCTGAGGCAGGCTGTTAACATGATGATGTTAGATTCAGATTGAGGAAGACCGGGGGAAGAATCTGAACCCTTCCCAACAGAACCCCTAGTTATAGTAAGTTGGGGAATGAGAAAGTAAAATTTTTAGTAGATATGGGGGCTACTTATTCAGCATTGAATACATGCTAAGGGTAATTTGAGTAATCAAAGCACGTCAATTATTGGTGCCACAAGGCAGAAAGAAAATCAACCGTTTTTCCAGCCTTTGAAGTTTGGAATTTGGAAAAGGTTGTTAACCCATCCATTTCTCTATATTCCAGATTGCCCTATGGCGCTACTAGGATGAGATATGTTAAGTAATTGGAATACACAAATTACTTTTGAGAAAGGGAAAACCCAAATCCATATTCTTGAAAATAAAGCTTTGGATGCCCAAGTTTTTATGTTACAGAAGGAAGCCAAGTTACAGGAGATACCAGAAGAAGTTGAAAATGCTGTAACACCTCTTGTATGGACTTCAGGAACACCAGGACGATCTTGAGCAGCAGAACCGGTAATCATCCAGTTGAAACCAGATGCCAGACTGGTAGGACGGAAACAGTACCCAGTTAAATTAGAAGCAAGAAAAGGATTAGAACCATTAATAGAACAATTTTGTAAATTTTGGGTTATTAAAAGAATGCCACTCAGAATACAACACCCTGATCTTGCCAATTAAAAAGCCGCATTCAGAAGAATATAGATTGGTTCAGGACTTAAGGGCTATAAATCAAATTGTGCAGGACGTCCACCCGATAGTGACAAACCTGCATATTCTCTTGACCACCCTGAAGGAAACAGACAAATGGTTTACTGTATTGGATCTGAAAGATGCGTTCTTTTGCCTTCCGCTAGCCACTGGGAGTCAGGAACTGTTTGCTTTCGAGTGGGAAAGCCCTAAGACTGGTAGAAAAACTCAGTTGTGCTGGACAGTATTACCACAAGGATTTAAGAATAGCCCTACAATCTTTGGAAATCAATTAGCCAAAGAATTAGAAGACTGGCAAAAGATGCATAGGTGCCCAGGTGGCCAAGAAGGCCAACGGCATCCTGGCCTGTATCAGAAATAGCGTGGCCAGCAGGAAGAGGGAAGTGATCATGCCCCTGTACTCAGCGCTGGTGAGGCCGCACCTCGAATACTGTGTTCAGTTTTGGGCCCCTCACTACAAGAAGGACATTGAGGTGCTGGAGCGTGTCCAGAGAAGGGCGACGAAGCCTGTGAGGGGTCTGGAACACAAGCCTTATGAGGAGTGGCTGGGGGAACTGGGGTTGTTCAGTCTGGAGAAGAGGAGGCTGAGGCGAGACCTTATCGCTCTCTACAACTACCTGAAAGGGGGTTGCAGAGAGGTGGGTGTTGGCCTCTTCTCCCAAGTGACGAGTGACAGGACAAGAGGAAATGGCCTCAAGTTGCGCCAGGGGAGATTCAGACTGGATATTAGGAAGAATTTCTTTACTGAGAGAGTGGTAACACAGTGGAATAGACTGCCCAGGGAGGTAGTGGAGTCACCCTCCCTGGAGGTATTCAAGGAACGTGTGGACGTGGCATTGTGGGACGTGGCTTGATGGGCATGGTGCTGTGTGGTGGTTTGTTTTTTTTGTTAATGGTTGGACTTGATGATCTTACAGGTCTTTTCCAACCTTAGTGATTCTGTGAAATATCACCTTGCTGCAGTACATAGATGACATACTGCTAACAGCAAGTAACAGGGAGGATTCCATACAAAAGACAATAGACCTCCTAAACTTTTTGGGGCTGGCAGAGTATTTTTCAAAACAATTAGGCAATGTTAGCAAAGGATGGCCAGCATGTCTCCGAGCAGTGGCGGCTACAGTACTACTGATCCAAGAGGCCTGAAAATTGACGTTCGGGCAAAAGCTAACTGTATTTTTGCCCCATGCAGTTAACAGCAGTGCTAGAAGAAAAAGGAGGACACTGGTTGTCACCAAGCTGGATGCTGAAATATCAAGCCATTCTTTTGGAACAAGACAATGTGAAGCTGAAAGTAACCACGATCCTGAATCCAGTGACCTTTCTAACTATTGATCTTGGTGGAGAAGAATTAACTCATGACTGTTTGCAAATGATGGAACAGATGTATTCCAGCAGAGTAGACCTGAAAGACATGCCTATAGAGAATGTGGACTGGGACCTGTTCATAGACGGTAGCAGTTTTATGCGGAACGGAACACGGAAAGCAGGTTACACAGTGGGAACCATTAAGGAAGTAACTGAGACAAAGGCTTTGCCATCCAACGCTTCGGCCCAGAAAGCAGAATTCATAGCCCTGCTAAGAGCAATTAATCTACCTCGATTCGTGGCAATTATGCATTGCAAGGTGCAAAAATTTGGAAATAGCCCAGTGCATATAGGAAACTGTATGGTAGATAAAGCTGCAAAAGAAGCAGCTGAAGGTCAAATATTGCTAGTTTTGCTGGAAAGGGTCCAGAGGTTGGGACCTAAGAGTCCACACTATACAGCAAAAGACAACCAATTGGCTAATCTACTGAAGGTGAATAAACCAAGAAGGGTGGTGGGTGACTCCTTCACATCAAGTAAGAGTTACACAGGAAATTATGCGTGAATTGGCTAATAGACAACATGAAGAAACTCACTGGGGAATTGAGACAATGGTGGAAGCATTGAAAACACAAGTGCTAAGTGTACGAATGACTGTAATAGTCAAAAAGCATAGTGAAGAAACGTGAATTATGCTGGAATAACAATCCTCACTTACCCCAAAGACCTTTACCAGGGGTAACAAAGAGAGGAAACAGTCCAGGAGAATATTGGCAAATAGACTTTTCCAAATTACCGCGGCAAAATGGATACTGGTATCTTTTAGTAATGATAGATACTTTTTCAGTCTGGCCGGAAGCTTTCCCTTGTCGCACCAGCAAGGCAAAAGAAGTAGCAAAAATGTTATTTAAGGAAATAATACTGAGATTTGGCGTACCCATAGGACTATCTTTGGATAGGGGTCCACACTTCGTAGCAGAAGCTGTTCAAAGTTTAGCTAAAGCATTAGGGGTAAAATGGGATCTCCATGCTCCATGGAGACCTCAATCAAGTGGGAAAGTAGAAAGAATTAATCAAAGCCTAAAAAGACAAATAAGTAAAATTTGCCAAGAGGCTCAGATAAAGTGGCTGGATGTTTTACCTTTAGCTTTGCTACGAATATGCATCCAGCCTAGAACTAAGGAAAAGGTTAGTCCTTTTTAAATCACATATGGTAAACCTTGTCAGGTGACAGAAGCAGGAGTTAATCCTGAAATAGCAGGAAAACATTACCTGAAAGAATAAGTTATCTCTCTAGGAAAGGTTCTGTCCTCTCTCCACAGGTACGTCACTGCGAGCGCATCGCTATCCCTGGACGTGCCTGTGCATCAATACCAACCTGGAGACTGGGTGTATCTGAGGAGATGGTCAGGCGAACCATCGAAGGAGAAGTGGAAAGGACCTCTCCAGATTTTACTCACCGCCTACACAGCTGTCAAGCTTGAAGGAGTCACAGCGTGGATAATAATTTATGTAGTCATAATTGTAGTTATTATAGGAATCTGCATAAGTTGTACTAAGAGAGCCATTGAGAAAAATACATGGAAGTAGTAAGAAAATCTAACTACTTCCAAAGGGGGGATTGATACCAAAGACTTAAACAATTTAGTTAGCGTACAAAGAACAGACCCCTTTTGTGCAAACTGTGTACAGATAAGTTAAGAAGATACTGCATCACATAAACTGAAATATGCATTAGTTTTCCTGGAAACGGGCTGGCTGTGGTGACTGGCTGTATTGGGTTATGTTGATGTTGTTTACCTTGAGATAAAATGTATAATGAGATATAGCACCTTGGAGGAGCTTCTGGGTCTCCTGACAATGACTGATATACAACCTTGAGACTTGGTATTGTCTACATACCAAGCACCAAAGTCAGTGAAATGCCCCAAATGGGTGTCCTAAGGCTGACCTACCTCATTATAATGTTAAAACCCACACCTCCTAGCTAGAAAAGCCCCCTACTCTCTGGGCATGCACAGTGAATTAAGAGAACTGTATCTTTAAGATGAAGTAAGAAGGATACTAACCAATAGTTAGCTAAGGGCTGGGAGCAGTAGGTGTAACTAACTTTGTTAACTGTTTAAATACTTGTCATGATTTCAATTGGGTGTGCATGCTAGGAGGAAAAATCCCCCATGCACCCAGCGCTGCAATAAACCCAATGTCGGCTTTCTAAACCATCATGTAGTTTGGAGAGTTTTCTTGGTTACGATTTTCGGTAACAAACTTTTCGCCCTTGGCACATGACAACATCCACGGCTACTGGAAGCAAAGTTGTTAGCGTGCAGCTGATGGCATTCCCTTATCTTTACCGCTTTGACAGTCTCTCAGTTTTATGCAGACAGTACCTGTTCTTATTTTTCAGAGATAAGAGTGGATGAAGGAAATGAAGTAAAATGTAGAAAAAATGTAATTAAAAATAGATTTTAACACCGAAATGTGCGTGTACTTGTACATGTATGAAGTATCATAAATGAACTTCCCTAATTAATCAAAATCAGAACTAGCAGAAGAGCAGTAGTACAGAGTTGCTTGATAACGTGCATGTAACTTGCAAGTAGGTGGGTTGCCTGACTGTTGTGAATGAAGATCAACGAGACAGCAATTATAGGCTTGTAAGGTACAGGTCTTGAAGGAGTATCCGAGGCTTGAGATTTGCAGCTGAGTAACGAATACATCCTTTGGTTTGTTCCTTTGGTGTAATAAAAGGTTTTATATTTTGAGGGCATTTCAATTTAACTATATTGTCTATAAACTCTCAAATAATTATGTTGTGATAAATATTATTGCTGGTATAAATAGAGATGCAACTGGACTGATGTGAGTTAAGTTAATCTTGCTTGTTACAAAGTAAATGTTACTGGAAGTGTATGTTCCATAAATCTGTTCAGTGCAGAGTTGTCTTTGCTAATTGTAAATTAACCAGTGTAAATGGAAGAAACAGTTTGTTATTATGAAAAACTGTAAAAATTAATTTACTCTCGTGTCAGGATAGAAGAATGACTGTACAGTATTCTGTGTTCCCATGGTTAGGCTGCCTCCAGTATCTCGGCCAGCATTGCTGGTTCCACATGTGTAATGGCTACATGGGCACATAGCTCCTAATTCAAGTAGCAGAGACAGCCTGAGGAAAGGTGGGGGTTTGTTCCCATTTGTGCTGTGATCCGTATTATTAGTTTAGTATGCTGTATTTTTCTCAAATCTTGTTTTCTATTTCTATCACTTTTTCTGGTTTAGTTTAAAGTTCTTTGGGATCATGTTTCTACAGTATCTTGATTTTGGGTTAAGGGTTTCCAGGTGTTACAGAAGTGCATATTTTGTCATAATACTTTTAAAATATAGCTTAAAAGTGCATTAATGTCATGAATATTTCACCTGAAAAAATTAATGTGTTAGCTGTGTGCAGTGTATGGCCTCATCGTTTTCCTGCTTCTTGTGGTACACCATCTTTCTTCAGCACTAAGTATGTGCCCGTTTTGAAAAATGGCTAGTCATTGGAGCACAGAAGGTGTCTCTGAAAATATGGATGCTTATTAACTGAAACAGCCAACGTCTTTATATTTAAAAGTAAACCGATATATAACAATAGAAGCTGATTTAAGACCTAAATTCTCCTGTGTATGCCCTTGCCACTTGAGACTATGGAAAGCCTCTGTTGCTGAAATAAACCAAAACCAACAAAACTAAAACCTCTGTGAATTAAGAAGTAACAAAATAATTCCATAGAAGATATGACTAATGCAGTAATCTATATTGTACATTAATGGACAGTCTCCTACTTTCATGACTAAGAGGTATTAGGGGGTTTATCTTCTTACATATATGAGGGAACAAGAAGGCTTCAAGAAAACTGAGTGTAAAGGGTAAGAAAATTGTATTGTACATTGTAAAGCTTTGCTCTTTGACAGACTTTGTCTGTTATTTATTAAAAGCTATCCAGATTGTTTATTTTCTCCCAGTTCTGGAACATTGATTGGAATCCTGCAAAAACGCTGATTTTAGTAGAGACTTGGGAGTTAAGACAATGTTTAATTGGTCAAATTATTTATTTCTTTATAATTTAGGTGCATTTTAATTCGGGTAAAATTGCTTTCTAATGGTAACTTTAAAATTGTTTAATTTTTAATTCCTGTTGTTGGAAGCTTTATTTTAAGTAAATGGATTGACAGAACAACAAGGCGACAGAATTCTCTGAAATACTCTCTGTGGGCTGGAATTATTGATGCAAACTGCATTGAGTCTTGTTGTAAATGAACTTTAGTAGAAAATCTCTTGGTTTCATTTTTCTTGTAATATATGGTAACTTAGACTAGTTGCTTTTTTTGTAATCATGGGTTGATCTTTGCCATTTTTTAATATTTGTGCCCTTTATAATACTGGTTGTTTTCTTTTTCCCTTAAGGCTACCAATATCACCATTCCTCCAAGATGAGTAACAGCCATCCACTTCGTCCTTACACAGCTGTGGGTGAGATTGACCACGTTCACATTCTGTCAGAGCATATTGGTGCTCTAATGAATGGGGAAGAATATAGTGACGTTACCTTTATTGTGGAAAAGAAACGTTTTCCGGCACACAGAGTGATCCTGGCTGCTAGGTGCCATTATTTCAGGTGAAGTATAGCTTTTTGTCAGGCTCACAGGAAATTTTCATGCAGATAAGATAAACATTGTTTCTCTATGAACTTTTCAGGGTGTAATCATCTGTCCCTTGAGTGTGACCTTTTCTGTGTGAATGTTTCCCAGCATATCAAATCGTTGTGTCCAAATATAAAAAGATAAATACCATGTCATGATGTTATTCTTTTGACCTTCATTAAATTGGATTTTGAAGGTAGTTTCACAAATTCAAGAGAAAGATAACTTCAGAACACAAAAGTTCTGCTATAAAATTGTTTTGATTTCTCGGAGTATGGATGGTGTGCTTCTATGGAATATAATCAGTTAGAAAATTTAATTTTGATGTGCTGGAATTGTGTATTTAAAGAGGTCTCACTGATACAGGTTAGAATATATATTTTAAAACTAGGAATATTATTAATCCAGCTTTTTAAAGAGCTGAGCATTTTTCACTCTAAATGTAATTAATAGAACTTCCTGATAATCCTCTTCCAGTTAATTTTGTCAGAGGGGTAAGCTAATAACTAAAGTGTGAATGCAAATTGTGTTCAAATTGACTATCATATTTTTAAAAAAAATTGTGAGTACTTTGATTTTTCTCAAGTTTCTTGATTTCATCGAAGTTGCCATGTGCTGGGTTTAGAGCAAGGAATAAAGGATCAAGAATCCCAAGATTTGCTGATCTGCCACTGCTGTTATAGTGGTGAACTATTTGTTTCACTTGCTTTCTGAAAATTTTTCATTTTTTTCTTTCTCACTGATAGCACTATATTAAAAGAAAAGGTACGAGAATCGTATCTGAATTTCTGCTTCACAAGCTGTTGTTCAAAGTGGAGATGGAGCAATTGTTGTGTAGGATAAAAACATGATGCATTAGAATATTATTCTTGTGCAGCTGCTTTCAGAGCAGAGCTGCACTTAAAATGCCAAGTATAAGGGTTTTTCTTTTGTAGATTCTTAAACCATATCACCTTTGTGTTCCCCTTGTTGTAATTTATTGCTTTCTCTTTCTATTTTATGCCTAGTTTTTATCAGGATATAAATTTCTCAAATTTTATCTTCCTTGTAGAGCATTATTGTATGGTGGAATGAGAGAATCTCAGCCTGAAGCAGAAATTCCTCTTCAGGACACCACTGCAGAAGCATTTACCATGCTGTTGAAATATATTTACACTGGTCGTGCCACACTACGAGATGAGAAAGAGGAGGTTCTCCTAGACTTCCTAAGCCTAGCACATAAATACGGGTTCCCAGAACTGGAGGATTCCACATCTGAATATCTTTGCACAATACTTAATATTCAGAATGTCTGTATGACATTTGACGTTGCCAGTCTTTATTCCCTTCCGAAATTAACTTGTATGTGCTGTATGTTCATGGATAGAAATGCCCAAGAGGTGCTCTCCAGTGAAGGCTTCCTGTCACTTTCTAAGGTATATCTTTTGTTTGCACTTTTTTTCGCAGGAATATTAATTTTAGTCTGTATACAACTTCATGATAAAATACTAATGGGGGCACCAAATACAAGTTTATATGTTAGTTAACAGATATCATTTTATACTAGTGAAACTGTGACAGTTGGAAATGTTCAAGCCAAGCTGAACTGAAAATCCTGGTGATCTGTTCTGAATTTTTTAGGTATTTAATTTTGACCAGTCAGTATAGCTAAATATAGTAAATCTGATGGAATATTCTAAAGGGTGGGAGCAAGCAATCTGATCTTAATTTGTCTTTTTTCATCTGTTCTTGAAATAATATAATTTAGCTTCTGAATGCAGCCCAGGGGATATAAAGTAAAAATCTGAAGGTAGCAGAAGATACTCTATTAATTTCTTGATATAGGCTGCCTCAGTGATGGGTTATTTTTCTACTATGTGAGCTAAAGCATTCTGGAGGTTGCTGTGATTTATATTGCTGATTGTCGTCATGTTCTGAAATTGCATAGTATGGTGGTGTTGTAGGGTGGTTTGGGTTTTTTGTGTGTTGTTGTTGTTAGATGCATAAATATTTGTGCCTGAGTCAGGCTGTTCTATGATGCTGAAATTTTCCACTTACTCTGGTGTGGTCTTTGAGCTGGATATAATACTGATAGAGTGTTTTCAAGTGGCATTCACATGAAGCATCTTGAGTGTCTTGAATGATGGTTTAATTTTTTTTTTTAAAGTGTTTTTAGTGGAAAAACTGTGATGGGTCTATTCCTTGAATAAGTACAAGACACTCTGCTCCACTGACTAACTTAGTAGCCATGTAGGGAAAAAATGTTTTTTTCTCTCTACTGTACTCTGTCATGCACAGTTTGTTAAATCTGAGTTCTGAGAGCATATTATCAGTAAAGAAATTAGCAAATGTCATTCATCAGGAAGTGCCAACATTATGACCTCTTTGGCGTAGCCAGTCCTAGTGTATGCGAGAAATTTATCCTTTTTTTAGGCAAACTCCTAATTATTTTGCTAGCTAAGTGAAAATCAAAAAGCTGTTCAATTCTTTTTGTTCCCATTTTGCAGTCAGTGGGTTTTCTGCATGAATAAGAGCCACTGAAGTTTTTAGCTGCTGCTTCTAAGTTGGTACCAAAAGAGAGAGAGAAGGGTGGTGGTGGGGAGGAAGCTCAAATAGTTAGAAATGGTTTAAAAAGGTGATTCCAAGCCACGCTATTTTTCTCATTGGTGTTCTTAGACCAGCTTAAGTTTAAAAGAATGCTTTGAACTATACTACCAAATCCCCAAATAACTTCTTACATTCCAAAGTAAATTTGAAGTAGTAACTGGAATTAAATTGGTTTGAATAGTTCTCCACATTTAAATTCTGACTTATTTGTCCTAGTTGGTTTGTGATATTACCTATTATTTACATGATGGAGTCTATAATTCTTGCATAGGTAACTAAAACAAGCTACAGTTTCAGGTAGTCACTCCTTTGGAGATTATTTTTAATAACTGCAAGTTAAAATACCCATTAATTTTTGCCTTATTTTAATTTCTTTTTTTCTTCTTTAAATAAATTTAATTTTATTTCTGTTTATTTGGGGTTTTTTTGGTTTTTCTTTTTGCAGGCTGCTCTTCTAAGTATTGTACTGAGGGACTCATTTGCAGCTCCTGAGAAGGATATTTTCCAAGCTTTGATGAATTGGTGTAAACATAACCCCAAGGAAAACCACGCTGAAATCATGCAAGCAGTACGTTTGCCACTAATGAGTCTAACAGAACTGCTAAATGTTGTAAGACCTTCTGGATTGTTGTCACCTGATGCCATCCTAGATGCCATTAAGATTCGTTCTGAGAGTCGGGACATGGACCTCAACTACAGGGGCATGTTAAGTAAGCATCAGGTTTTTTGTTTGTTTTTCTCATTTAGTGACTATAGTTGTCTGGAGGATATGGTTAATTTGTGCTTTGAGTTTTTATCTAGTATTATGTGTTTTAAAAGGCTTAATGAAATATCTTGTTATGTACAGTTCTTGGCATTTCTACTCCTCAAATAATATTAGTCAACATATTTTCTTGCTTTGTATGTCAGATATTGCTCAAACATGAATGTTGTAATAAGAGTGAATTTTCCTAGAGGAAGTGCTGTTTTAAAAGAAAAACTTTTGCAAAAGCATTAAAAATAAAAAATGTATTGGCTGTGGGATATATGATATTTAAATGGTTTTATGTTGATGGTGACTTGTTTTCTGCTTCATGAAGATTTTCGTCTTTTCTCCACTACTTTTGATTTTTCTCTTACTCTTTACATGCTTGCCTAAGTAGTATAAACAAGTCTTCCAAAATTGTATTAATGGAAGCCTAAAAAGTGTGAGAAATCTTTTGTTTTACTTTTGTCCGTGCTCTCTGTTAATCCAATAAGAATATCTAACAATGAGCTTTAGAAAGGTATTGTTAGTTTGCTGTCTAATGTGTGATTTATAGACAGTATTTGCCCCACAGCAAAGAATAAAGTTAAATGTTCTTTGAAAGCCTGCACTATAGTCTGGCAGTCATGCATGATGAGCCCTGAAAACGATAACTGCTTTCTCAGAACTGCATCTCCCCTTTGTTCTCTGTTAGAAGTTGCAGATACTGATATTTAAACATGAGTTTAATACTAGGATATTGTAAAAGTCTTACCATGCAAGACACTCTGTTGACAGTGCAGTAGCTAAATTTGAAAAGTTAAATGATGTTTTCTGACTTCTTTTTCTGCATATTTATGTCTCAATAATAATATGCTCCTAATCTCAAAATGTCTAGCTTTGTCAAAATCACAGCTTTTTAGAGAATTTAATTTCTGTGGTGTTTTAGTACTAGTTCAGGCTCTTGGGACTTTTTCTGTTTGTGAAAACATTGATGGCCACTTGCAGTTTCATAGTTGTGCATTTCATGTTTTTATGTAGCAGTACTACAATACAGATAAAATTTTACCACTTCAAATCCTGTTCTTCAAATGTTAAACTTATCATCCTGTTAAAAGTCATACTTCTCTTGCCAATCTGCCTGAAGAGCAGCTTTTCATCATTTAGCTTTCAGATCACGTTTTATAGGGTCTCTCCTCAAACAAGACTGTTAAAAATGTCTTTTTAACAGGGTGGTTCATCAACATATTGTTTTGTAGTTGGAGGTAGGGATCATTATCCCCAGTTATCTTGATGGAATATCTGTTCCTAGGACATAACAGGTTTATTGCTGTGAAATGGTGGCATAAAAAACTTGCTTTACCGTGTTCGTGCAAAGCCCAAGTAGCCAGAAGTTTCCCATTTCACTCAGGATCGTTTAGCTTTTCAGAGTTCTGGAAGCTTGTATAGCTATCAAAATAGCTTGTATAGCTATACCACTGTATATACTACTCTGCAAATTCGTGATGCATCCACATCTTGAACATTTTAAGTGATTTTTAGTTTTCTTCCACTTCAAACAAAAAAACCCACAGTTGAAATTAGAACAAAAAAATGGGAAAGAAAGGGCAAAAAAATTATTAGAGGTATGGTGAGAGGTTGATCACAAGGAGAGACTAAACAGACCAAAACTTTAAAACCAGGATGAAAGTGATGATTGAATGAGGAAGGTGTAAAGAAATTCTGTAAAATCATGAAGGGGACTGAGAATATAGATACCACATACTAGTAAATTATGACTACTTATTATTACCATAAAAGACTTAGGGGGCATCAGATGAAATGGAAGAAGCAAAATTTCTAAAAGGCCTCTCTTTTTGTACTTCTGGTTTTTCTTGTGTTTGTGGCCCAGAAAGGATACTGGCAGTAAGTCTTTGTTCTGACCCAATACAACTGATGTTCAGAACATCTAATTTGCAGTGTGAGAGTGTAAAACTTAAGCCATTATTTCTTTTTCTTCTTAGTACCAGGGGAAAATATTGCAACAATGAAGTATGGAGCACAGGTTGTAAAAGGGGAGCTGAAGTCTGCTTTATTAGATGGGGATACTCAGAACTATGACTTGGATCATGGCTTCTCTCGACACCCGATTGATGATGATTGCCGGTCTGGAATTGAAATTAAACTAGGCCAGCCCTCAATAATCAACCACATACGAATACTACTGTGGGACAGAGATAGTCGGTAGGTGCCAAGTTGACAAAAAAAGGGAAGGTAATGCATTTTATACTGTTGGTAATATATAAATGCAAAATACTAATTAAATATTTTATAGAAACAGCATGATACAGTGTTGGAGATGACAATGACAAGTTTTATTTGAAAAAATCCTGTTTTCTAAATGCAGTTTTGGTTGCTTACACACCAGACCATATTTTGTGATACCAAACTACCTCATAATATTTCAATGTATTTTTTGTCTTCATTAAATAGTTTATATTACTAATGAAAGTTTACATAATTTAAATTGTTTTGTTTTCTATTTGCCACTTAGTTTTCAACTGCTTTTATTTCAGTTTGAAAAACAATGTTCTAGTTCTTTTGCAGAAACCGTATTTTTTACATATTTACATTCCAAATGTTGAGGGAATGTTTGTTCAGATTTCTTCAATATATCAAAATTGTTAAGAAATAACACACTTTGACAATAATTCAGCTATAGTAAAATTTATTTAGAATGTGAATTACTGACTGACTACAGTAATTATTAGAAGCCACTTCATGATGAGACTGGTGAAGTATGAACTGTCATGGATACCTTAGCCAATTTATGCTCAGCTACTTTAGATTGTTATGGAATGCGTGAAAGATCAGATTATGCATATTTGAACAATTGAGTGACTCTTTAAGTAGGAAAATTGCAAGGTTCTTTTTATCTGACAAATTGAATACATTAATTTTATAACTTGTCATGACAAAGATTTTACAATTTAGTAGACAGCTCATGCAGGTATTCATAAGCAATTTTCTATTAAAAACAATAAAACAAGCTGCTTATACTTTTAATACATTATTACCTTTCTAATAAAAGATTAATTTTATAGTACTTCCAGACTAACAGTTTAGAATTGCAAAACAGTTGCATTTTGTTTTCTTAACTAAGCTGTGTTATTTTAGAACAGGGTGTACTAATATTTTTTTGTAAATTATTTTTTAAATATGAATTACAGTTATTAATCATTCAAAACAAACTGCATGAATTTTTAGCTATTTAGTTGTTTCAAGTAAGTTCTCCTGATTCAATTCAACTGAAATTTATGCTTCTTCTCTATTCCTTTTGGAAAGATTGAAAAGTAAAACTTTGAGGGTACAAGGAACTACTTCATACAATATTATACTACTTGTCCCAGAAGATCAATGAAATTTATAAACAAATTATCAACCAATTTTATAAAGTTTGAGTAAGTATTAGAGACATATTAATAATGATGAGTTCTCTAGCAATTTTTAGAGAGCTTGTAACTGATAAAATGCCTGTCCTCTGCAAGGCATAAATTGGCAGCTGCTGAAGCTTGGGGAGAAAACGGTTCTCCTTGGGACAACTTACTAAACAATTATCTGTTGCTTGGTGTCCTATGCCCTTACTCTGAAATCTGTAGAACAAACCATTGTTGCTGGCAGAACATCAGGCAAGATGGATCTCTGGAGTTTTTTGTCTTCATAAAATATTGAGGGTAGAGTGGTGTAGGATCTGTGTCATCCTTACTTTTTTGTTTTTCTGTGGAAAGTTTGCTATTGGACTTTCTTTTGCTTCTTATCAGGTATAGTACCTGAATTGTCAGGTTCCCCCCCGGCTCCAGTAGCTCAACTGTCTAAGATAAATGGAAAAGGAAGCATTTGGAGTACTTTGTCCAGTTGTGGGCTCCTCAGTATAAGATACTGACGTACTGGAGTGAGTTCAGCAGGACACCAAGGTGATGAGTGCTTGAGCACGTGATGTATAAGGAGATGCTGAGAGGACTTGCTGTTTCAAGAGAAGACTTAGAAGGGGGAACTTGTTGCTGTCTTTGCCTGCTTAATGGAAGAATATAGAGAATACAGGGCCAGACTCCTCTTACAGCTGTGTGCTGAAAGGGCAAAGAGCAGTGGACACAAGCAACAAGATAAATTCCTATTAAATATTAGGAAAAGACTTCATAATGGGGTAGTTGAGCTTGGGAAGAGTTTGCCCAGAGAGGCTATGGATATCAGTCCTTGGAGGTATGCAAAACTTTACCAGCCAAGACCTTAAGGAACTTGCTCTAAAATTGTCCTCACTTTTTCTAGAGAACCTTTCCAACCTATATACTCTTTTAGTCTAAGAATTGCCAGCCACTTATCTGCATCTTTCTCATGGGATACATGAATAATGTCTCCAAAAGAGATGTTTTAGCAACTGTACAAGTGCATGGTGGCTTCTTGTTGAACGTCTTTTTAAACTACTCATTAATTTTAACTGTTTTTGTGAAGCTCTGGTCTATTGGATATCTTTATATAGATAATGTACATTCTTAACAGAACCAACTACAAACTAACAGGTGTGCTTTGCATCTCTAGTTTAGAGGTGTTATTATTAGATATAAAAGTGCTAGGGAGACTAGCTGTCCAAATTACCTCTCCAAAAAAGATGCTATCCTTAAGAAAAATAATGTTGTGTGTGATAATGGAACTGTATTTTTGAGAACTTTTCTTTGCTTGGTACCTTCAGAAGACAAAAAATAGCATGTGTGTATTGGTTACAAATTTACATTAGTCTAGCCATGGTGATGTGAGAATCCCTAAATTCTCACCACACAGAGGACAGTTAGTCAGTAATTTTTGGATCTAAACTGCTCAGACTCTAAAATGCTGGAGCGTAGTTCGGTCAAATATGCATAGGCTAGTAATAATAATGTTGCTAAAGCACAGTGTACGTATATGGGTTGTGCATATTACACATCTGGTTGGTGTGAATGTGAAAGCTGATTATGCAATTGACATCTTAATGCCTCTGCATTACCTTTCTAAGTGCATAAATTGGTATTAACAGTGTTACCTACCATTTTAAGAATTTTAAAGAGTACCACTTTAGACATCTACCCTTCTAAGTCCTCGGCAAAAAACTGGAAATATTAACAAAGGCATTAATGTTTAACAAAAAATGCCTGTGTAGAACTCTGGAACAGCAACTCTTCTTTTAGAAATCAGTGTGAAAGGAGGATAAATGCTAACACGGTGCTGTTGAAATGCCTGTGAACGTTGCAGACCTAGTACAAGAGAGAGAAAATACTCCGAAACACGTATTTCACAATTTACTGATCCACAAGCGGAGTTTCTACTTCATTCTAAGTATTGCTGTTGTAGATATAATATGGAAATAGCTGTGGCTTTTAAGTTTTAGTTTGGGTTTGTTTTCTCCTAACAGCAAACTGTAAGCCAGATATAATTGATAAGCAAGAGGAAGACACAAATTGTGTTGGTGACTTCTTTTTTTTTTTTATTTTTGGAGAGGTAATTTTGGGGTTTGTAAGTAAGTAGTGACAGGCTTAACAATATATCGTAAACAGCTGAAAGGGTCAGAAGGGAAGAACAACTTCAGTGAGAAAATGATCATAAAGTAAATTTGCTTTTTTCAAGTGAAGGGTTTGAATTTGCATTTTTGATCTGCTAAATGTTTTTTTTTTTTCTTTATTGATACAGCAATAGAAATAATAACTGTATCACTGGTGTTTTAGATTTATTCCACGCAGAAGGAATACAAATGATTATTTTTGACTGAGTTGAAAGTCTCCATTGCATTTTTTTGAGGGACAATGGTCTCATCTAATTACTGCAGATTTTGAGTGTTTGGGATGTTTTAAGTCATTCTGAAAACATGTCTTAACATAACTGCATGTGAATTTATTTTCAAAGCTATTTTGAAAATAGGGATCTCTTTTAGATATCTTTAGATACATGTCTGTGGGTAGGAATAAATAGCCTTCTTTTCAGCATAACTGAAAATCCAGAAGAAGGTGTAAAATTTAACACCTAAGATGTGGCTGCTTTTATTCTAACCAGTGTTTTTTTGACAATCCATAGGTCTTATTCCTACTACATTGAGGTGTCCATGGATGAGTTAGACTGGATTCGGGTTATCGATCACTCTAAATACCTCTGTCGGTCCTGGCAGAACCTGTATTTTCCTGCTCGTGTCTGCAGGTTAGTTCATTAATGTAATGTTGCATGGCTGTCATTAAATAATGTAGACACCAGATCAACATCCAGTTGCTGGATTTTGCTACTGCATTATGTATTTCTGATAATGTATGATATATACAACTTTCATCAGCTATCTTAAAAAAAAATATAATTGTCTATCTTGGTGGATGCTTTTTTAATATAAATATAGGTGATAAATTGCAGGCATCCTGTTTTGAAAACTCAGGTTCTTCCATCTCTAACTATGTATCTCTTCCTCCTTTCTTCTTTTTCTTCTTTCTTTTTTCTTTTTTTCTTTTGAGTCATACTCACTTTTCCTCTTGTAGCTGATGTTTACTACTGAGTGAAAAAAACCACATCATTCCTTAACTGCCAAAATGTTTAAAATGTATTTACACACTTGTTATAAAACTTGGAAATGTATTTTTATGTATTTTATATGTTTTCTGCTGTTGCATTGAAAGAGTGTTTTAAACAGTTGTGAAAGAGAGAAAGGGGAGAGTTAGGACTAAGGAGGTTTGAGCAATGCTTTGTGTAAACCAAAGCAGCTAGATAGGTTTAATCATTATTAAGGTGATGATGTCTTTTTACTGAAGGTGCTGGGAATTCTGGAAAAAGCTTATGATCACATGGAAGCTGTCTTATCCAAAAACTGAATCGAGCTCATTGATAGAGAGGTCACAGGCTGCAGATTCCAAAGATGTTATCATCATTAGGTTTTGGGTCATAGGGCCAAAGATGAAATGCCCTGTATTGTAATAATTATTCTGTAGACACAAACTTTCTAATCAGCACAGCAACTGTCAGAATCCCCGAGGAGGTGAAGTGCTTTCTTTTCCCCAAAGAATGAACTTTTCCTGTGATCTTTGCTGTTCTGCAACATGGGATTGCTGGCAAACAGTTGTAATCTATGGGGAAAGAGTCTGGTGGGTCACTTGTGTGTCTCTCTTCAGATAACTTTCTCAGCCTCCCTGTCCTTTTAGTAAGTTCATACTGAATATAACTGACCTGAAATTTATTTTTCCTAATAGAAACAAATGCATTCTTGCCTTTTCTCTGTAAGTTTCATGATTCCAATCTTACCGTTTTCTCTTTCTGAATGTCCCCTCATTTGCATGTGTATCTGATAAATTGTTGCTCAAAGGTGTCTGTGATAACTCATCGAGCAATCATCAAATGCCTCATGGAGTTTAGAGGTGTTTTACATTTCCTGGGGATATTTTTGTGTGTGTGTGTGAGACCTTAACTTGGTGTAAAATGGACGGATTGTTAGTAAGCACAGCTTTTTTGCTTTCATCGTGTCAGCAATAAGATCTGAAGAGATCTAGAGTGTTATGGTGGGACTTTCCTTCATCTTCTTTTAAAAGGGCAGCCAATCTTTGGCCTCATCCAAAAGCTTGTCCAAAAGTGATTTTTCTGTTTCAACATCAGTTTGTTCGTCATTCTCCACCCCCACCCCAGCTGTCTTCATCTCTGTGTGTGTAATCTCTTTTGAAAGCATCATTGCTCTGTTTTGGTGAAGGCTCTTGTAGGCTTGCCTGAAAGTGTAGGGAGGGAAGAGTGGAGGGGAGAACGTTATTTCAGAGTTTTAGGTGGTACCTTAATAATTTTTTGGCACAAAAGGACCTCTTGTATATTCTAGCTCTCTGATCTCTTAATTCCCTGAAAGTGACGTGCCCTCTATTGGAGGAGTAAATTATCAGGAGGGAGTTCATTTCATGTGGTGTTTTTGTATGCATAGCTATATATTATCTACTTCAGTGCATGCACAAGCACACCTCAAAACCTCTTCCCCTTGCAGTTTTATTTTAGCAGGTGTTTGAACTATACAGTTGTCCAGGTAACTACAGCACATGATTTCCTTATCATATAGTCCTCATGCCTCTCATTTTTCCTGTTCTGCTCCATGACCCCCAGTAAACCTGTTACTTTCTATAAATCTCTGTTCCTCGTTATTGTATCCACAAAGTGGTGGGGAATTCCCTGGAGGTGCAGCTACTTTGAAGAGTGAGTGAAAGAGCTAAAGAGAAAGTCATGTAGCAGCATAAGTTTATGAGTACTTATTATTAAGGAGAAGTAACTGTAAGGCAATATGAGTGCTGAGTTCTCAGTTGTGAGTCAACATGATAATTCAGGGTAGTTTAGATAATGCTGTTCTGTAATCTCGCTTTACATCAGTGAATTGAAGCTTGCATTATATTAAGAGTGCATTTGCTAGTCAAAAGTAAAAGTACTATAATTTACTGTTCTCTTTATGTATTTTTTTCCTGTAAATAAGAAAAGGCTATTTTAAATGTAATTAGAAACCTAAAATTGCTAACTTTTTTGAGGAATTCCACTTAAGAATTTTGTATGTATTTATTTATTTGTATTAATATAAATAGGTCCAACTTGAAGGTTGGCTCTGCTTTAATCAGGGGTTTGGACCAGTTGACCTCCAGAAGAGAGGCTTTGAGTGGGGGAGGCTATATACACATACAAATTAGTATTTGAGGCTTTTATTTGTCTGGCTTTTGATTAATATTATGTATAGAAGGAAGTAAGTAAGGAGGAGTAGTTTTTTTTTTTCTGTTTCTAATTTCAGGGTTTTGTGATTATGTATTTAAAATTGTTTTGTTTACTTAAATGAGTTAAACTAGTTATTTCTAGGATACTAACATACTCAAAACAGAAATACTAAAATATGTAGCGGTTTTTTGCCATCTAAAAAAGAGGTGATCTCCAGTATTACAAGCACAGATTTAAAATACGAGCTAATATGAGATTATGTCAGAATGTATTCTTTTAATGTTTGATATTTTGTTTTTACAGATAAGTTATGCATGCTTATCAAAGGGCAGATATATTTTAAGTGGTTTGTATGCTGTTCAGAAAGAAATTGTTATCAGATTATCAACAGATAATGAAAAAAACCCCGTTTATTTCATTTGAAGATGTAAATGCCTGCCCTATTTTTAAAGGAAGACTGTAATGCAACTCAACAAATCACTCACATTTATTAGCACTAGGTTAATCAATACATTCTTTACATCCAAAACTAGCTATGTTTTCACATAGCTCAACACTGCTGCTGCTGGTACTCTTGAGTCAGTGTGACATGTCCCAGTTCCAATATTTTCCTGTTCACAGACAAATGTGTTGAGGAGTGCATTGCAAGTATCAGGCTTTGCTCTTTCTTCTTGGGATTAGTTTTAACATTTATTCCCCCTTTGTCTTAGTAATGCAGATAATCTATTTGCAAGCAACCGCTTAAGGAATCATGCAGCATTTTTTTTAAAGGTTTGTATGCATTGTCAGTGGAAGGTGCTGGACTAAGTATCTCTTCACAATGCAGTTTCTTACCAGATTTGAGATAGATGGTGTTTCATTTTTTGTTGTTTTTTTTTAATTTAAAAGAGTTGATTTTTAGCTCAAAATGCTTTATGGCATCACTGCATAGGGTGCCTTCTTGAGTAGTAATGGAGAATTGGAGACTAGGGTTATTGGCTATGGTTTTTATTTACACAGCTTTTTTCAAAGCAAGAGAGTAGAACATGCCAGATTCTGTACATGTAGTTGAAGGATAGCCTGTTTGTGTCTGATACAGTGGAGCAATTGTTCAAACATAGATTTTAAAGAGAATATGAGCCCTGTAACATTAGGCAAGGTTAGCTGCCTTTTTGAGTTACCTTTCACATAAATACTAGTTAAGCAAGGTGAGAGCTGTCAAGGGCTGAACTAATGTGTTCACCTGAGTTTTAAGAAGGTATTTAAACATTTCCGTGGGCATAAAAATTGATGGAGTGTATTTTCTATTTGCGTGTGTGCAGGTTGGGTTTTTTGTGTGTTTTTTGAAAACCTTTCACTTTTAAGTCAATCTATCCATTTTCAAATCTACAATCAATGCCTCTTTCACACTAGCTGGATGAAAAAAATGCAACCTTCTGGTAGTTAGTTGTTAAATAAAACAAGTAATTTATACCATAATGAATTAAGGCCAGTTCAGTCTCCTTAACAAGTAATTTGTTGTATTATGTGTGTCATAGACTCTATCATGCCTTTGATTTTTTTTTGCTATATGGAGCATTGTGGAATATTCACGATAGTGTTAAGAGTTAGGGGCATTATTGTGCTTCCTGTGAAAGATAATTTGTACTTGGCAAAGCATGTACCAGGCCATCCAAACTGATTAGGCAGAATCAAGTAAGTAACATGATAAGATTATTTACAATCTTTTTTCTTCTTCCTGTTACTTACTTGTATGCTCCAGTCTATGTTTTAATAGGTTCAGAATAACTTTTATCAGCCATAACTTTTGTCTAGATTAATAGATGGAAAATGGAAGGACAATGACCAAAGACTCTGAAAATCTATAATGAAAAGGAGATGAGAAGATTTTTTTTAATGCTTTCTCATACACAGAAGATTATTTGTTTGTGATTTGTAGGATGTAATCCCTGATTTAGATATGAAGGCTTATTTGTACAAGGAACGTTATTTCTTAGGCATCGAAACTTATTATAAGAGATGAGACGGTGTTGCTGTATTTTGAGGTTTTGGTGCGTTTTTTTAGTAAGAGAAAATGCTAGGTATAATACCTGGCCTTTTTATTGATATAATTATATTTTAGAAAGACTTTTAATTTTGCTTTAAATACTTTTAGAAGATGTTATTCCACCACCTTTAAAAATTGAACAGCCATATACTATGCAGAAAAAGCAAATAAGGGAGTGGGAATACAGGGTAATTTTTTTTCTTTTTTTAATATGGTACTGGTTTTTGTTTGTGCGTTGTTTTTTTGGTCGTTTTTGGTTTTGGTTTTTTTTAGAATTTCTTTTGGTCCTGGTTTCATTGTTTGCACTTGTATAGCAATTTTCATGTAGAGCTGAAGACTTTCTTTAAGGGAAGACGGGAGACAGAAAGTTGTCATGTAGGCAGGTTCCTGTCAGAACTAGGAACAACTGTCAGGTTCATAGTTATTCCAGCTTCCTTTTTTAATAGTTAGGCAATACAGAAGAGAATGTTTGAGTGTTTGTTATCCTTGTGTGGTTTGTTACTGATTTTTTAAGTGCATATTTTTCTTTCCTATTTCCAAGTATTTTTAATATATACCTATTAATTAAGCCAACTGTTTACCCTGTCATTAACCTGAAAAAATTAATACTATCTTCTTGATTGTATGAAAAAGTTGACTCTTTCTTATATAGCATTTAATCAGTCCATAGTCCTGACAGTGTTGAATTGTGTTGTGTTTCAAGAAATCAGTGATAAAAATGATAAGAGTTGCTGTAGGGTATTTTTTATAACCCGTGTGGATATCAGTTTCAATATGGGTAAGCGGCAATAGTTCACTTAAAAAAAAAAAAAAAAAAAAAAAAACAAAAACAAAAAAAAAGGCAGATTTTTCAAATCAAGATGGCAGAGTTGTGATTCTAAGCCATAGTGTTTTTTGGGGTTTTTTTTATTATAAAAGTGCAAATACATTAAGTGAATGTTAATACCTGTAAAGATCTTTGAACAGGCAGTGCAGGTTTTTTTTATCCTTCTCACTTTTTTCAACCATTCATTTTTGTTTTGTGGCTTCACCTTTTTACTTTGTCCTAGACCACAAATTTTGAAGAACTTCATGAAAGCAATTACAAGAAAACGAAAAATTTTGAGAGGTCTCAAAATGAGTCAAATGTAGCCACAAGGTGTCACTATAATAAAAGTTTAAAAGACTTAATTTCTTTCTGTTTAAACTCCTTTAGTGAAACTGTTATTCCTAGTGTATGTTGTGCTTGTGTACTAAACTTCCCAGATTTATGGAATCATTCTGGTTTGCTATTTTTGCTATAGAGAGAGCAAGTACAGAGATTGAATCAGAAGGAAACTCTCAATTCATTTTTCATGGTTCATCTGACATTGGATGATGCTGAGTTTTAACTGGGGGACTATTTGCCTAACCAGACCAATTTATAGTTTGGAAAGTAATGCTATTTTGTAAGTAATACCAGAATTTGAAAAAGATAATGAAAGGGGAAGGGGGTCAATTTTGATCTGCATTTGCTACTATTTTATTGTCTTTATCTCTTCTTGAGATACTATAATGTGACTAATCAAAGGGAAATATTAATTATTACTGCATAAATTTTTGGTCCTAAAGCATATTTCTATTAAAAGAACTGATAGATGCCTGTAGAATAATGCTGTAAATGTGGGAAATTATGTAAGCATATTCTTTTTCCTGTTTTTTAATTTGTTTCAAATTGAAAAATGTTGAGGTTTTCTAATACTAGTAGGTTGAATTAGTAGTGGTACAGTATGTCTAAATGCTCCATGTTTCTCTTAAAGTACTTGGCTGCTATAGAAAGTGTTGTTAGTATTATTTTTACTTTAGAAGGTGTACTCGTGTATTAAATGTATTTATCAGTGCAGAGAGAATTTCTTGCCTTTGCTTTTATTAAGCATTGATGATATTGAGTGTTTTTTTTCTTTTTGTGCTCAGTGCTTCAACAGTTTTTGCTTCTAATGATTACACCGTTTGTAATCCTCTGCCTGAGTGAAGACAAATTAAATTGTAGACCCTGTCTCCTGAGCATTGAAAAAAGTGTAAAAAGAGAAAATGTTTCAGTACTAATGCAGTTCTAAACTAAGAAATGCTGGTAGTTGCGCAATTATTTTGCAGGTAGTAACATGTAAAGAGATGTGATTTTTCAAGTATAGGCTAGACAAGATTTTTTTTTTCTTTAATTCTCTTCTTGGTCAGGCAGCCTCAGATACCTGTGCTTTATACTGGTGATGATGCAGTCATTTTATTTTTCTTTCCATTTGGGAGAGTCACTCATTAAAATTAGTTACTGATTAGGCAGCAATGTCTCGCTTTCAGCCTTACCAGTAGGTCTCTGACATCCTTACCTGTAGTAGATACCCGTTTTGCATTTTTCCTGTGCTTGGTGGAAACTTCGTGATAATAATTTGCCAAAAGATGTTCCGAATGTGGTTCGATTTAAGAAGATGTTGAAACATGTGAGGAGTTAACTCTTGAGGAAAAAGCAGTTGAAGCATTGTCTCAGTAAACTGAGAAGAAAGCAGTGTCTGCAGATCTAATTTAGCACTAGCTTTTTTAAGCAAGTAATTCTGCTTTCTCCCCCAATGGAGAACAGTGGTGTTTAGAAAAAACACATAGACATCCAAAAGAGGCTTTTGAACATTGTTTTAACTTAACTTAAAATGCAGCTCTACTACATCACTGACCTAACTGAAATACGTATACTGAGAGCTGGTGACAGGAGCTCTGGTAAGGCCTTCAGTCAGTCTGAAAAGCATTTGAAAAATTTTTCATCGCTAAGTTACTAATATCCTTATGAAAGGACTTCTTGCAAATGGAATGATTAAATGTGGGCAATTGAAACCATCTTTACCTTAGTTACTGCACTTGAGAAATACAAATGGTTGCATAGGCAATATGTTAATTTTATTTTTACTGTGCTTTGGAAAGCATTGACTGTTGTGTAAATAGTTGATTTCTAAATGTGCAGATATGCTGATGTTTCAGAGTTTAGGGGGAAAAAAGCCTTGCTTCACAATACAAATTAGCTCTTCTTCATCTTTTCCTAATTCTAATACTGTATGTAATACAGTGATAATGTAGTGTCCAGAGATAAGTAAAAATTATCTTGGTTTGTATTACAGAAACTTATTAAAAGAAAGCAGTTTTGAAATGTCACTCCAGACCTTTGAGGGTTTTCACTGACGTTATTTTCACAAATCAATTTTCACTGCAGGCATGCAGGTTTTTTTTGTTTGGGGGTGGGGAGAAGAGCTAATAACTCTTTCTAGTAGAAGGTGATGATACTGAGGGATTTTTTAGTGGCATGTTTCCAATACCTTGCTTTTTAACTTTGTGAAACACAAGGAAATGATTTCCTGAAGTCTTCATTTTAGTGGCTAGGTGCTGTGTGATTATCTTTCTGTCTTTCAGTGTTCAAACAGTTTTTTCCCAGTATGTGTTCAATCTGGCATTTTTTTCTTTTCCTAGGATAAGGTGATAGTCTCAGATTTTTCAAACAATGTAGATCATCTGCACAGGATCAAGAAAGCTATTGCGTCATCTAGGACAGAGTGTTTATTGATTTAAAAGATCCCTTTCTTTGTTTCAGTTTATGTATACTTTTGATCTTAAGCTTGCACTTGTAATTGCAACTCCAAATGTGGTCCTAGTGATATAGAAGTTCATTTCTCTACACGCGTAATCGATAACATTTTTCATCAAGAACTTTATCAAGGCAGCTTTTTTAGTCTCAAATTCCTTCTCTGTCTCTGCGATAGCAATTTCAGTTATCCTAACCTAAAGAGCCCAGCTCAGCTTTGAGGAAAAGTAAAAAAGCTAGTGTGCATTTAAGCTGTCAATGACAACGTGCCAGACAGCCCATCCTCTGAAAATGAGTATTTGTCTGAAAAAGTGTGTGTACAGAGGTCAATATGGCTTGTGTAGAAATACCTGAGAAATGTGAGAGAGCACTTGCCAGTCCAGTTTGTTGGATATGAATTATAAAATAGTATATTATTTTCTTATTTTTTGGTTTATAGTTTAGAAGAAACAATTAACTTAAGAGATCTAGATTACATTTTTCTCATGTTTGACATAATATTTTTTTGTAGTATGGTTAGAATTTCTATGTATTGTGAATTTTGATGTATTCATTGTGAGTTTCTTAAACTGTAAATTCTGTCTGCTTTCAAGCTGTTTCACCTCGTAAGAGATATGACATAGATGAAAATTATCAGTAGTTATTCAGCTTGACAGTGATACATAGATACACCTAAACACTAAATTATCAAATCATTTATAATAATTCTACAGCAAGTTGTATTTTAAAGTTAACGTTGCATAAGACAAATCTGTGTTTAAAAGGGATCTTTAACGCTCTTTAAATTCTCTTCTGTGATTTCTGTTATACTCCAAGAGCTAGAGTTAACTGTGAAAACTTGCCAAATTTATTTACAAAGACAGGCTTTTACAAAAAGAAATCTTGTTTTGCCAAATTTGTAAGAATTCTGATTTATTTTAGTTTGTTGATCAGTGATGGCCATCTGTTGAAGTTGTTTGATGCCATTGTGTAAAGCATTTATCTTTTTCCTCATTTCTCAGTAGATAATGGGCATGGTTTGTTGATGTGTATCTGAAACACTGTACCATGCTTACACATTATGAATATTCAGATTGTATATGTGAAACCAAATACGCTTATGTGGATTCACTTTTCAGTTTCTAAGTTTATAAAGGTATAAGTCAGTGTATGAATGGAAAAGCCATGAAGTAAACTGCTTTATTCAGTGTCCTTTTTCTCCTCAAAAGAAGCTTGTAGAACTGGTGTTGAAATTAAGTTTTTTGAGCTTGGGCTGTACTTGCTCTTTCTCATCTCAGTTTCAATTGGGAGGATTAGGCTGATGGTTCCATTTGATGCAGCTTTTAAATAGTTCTGTTCCACAAAAGGAATATTCACCCCCTAATATAGAAGACGATAGGACTCAAACAGTTGAAAATGAAAAATCAAGCTGAAAAGACTAATAAATAAAAATTAACAAAGTAGGTGCTACAGAGAGTCAAATTTATAGGAAATAAAACATGTGAAAGCATGCATAAGTATCTTCAACTGACAGAAATGAGTGAGTGGAGGAAAGAAAGCAGTAGAAGAGAGAGATCATACAGAGAAAATACAACATGCTTAGGAAAAAATTCAGTGCAAGTGAAAAATGTTTTAAAAGATAGTGTTTTTTACAGTAGGGGTAATTATAGGAAACCCATGTGTGATTTTTCGTTATCAGGCTGCTAGTGGAAGCAGTTATTTTATTATTTGTAATGTCTTCTAAAACACAGGAAGAGTGATCTTTTGTAGAACGCAAGATTCTGCATTTGGGTTTTGATTTTTAGCATGAAGCAATTTTTACAGCTTTGTACTTTCATGCTTGTTTTTCATTTGGAAGATTGGGACAAATATTTCCATACTTCACTGGAGATGTAATAAAGATCTTGGAAATTTTAGATACCGTAAGTAACATCATTAGTGATCAGTAAAGTAGTGGCTTCATTACTTTTCTTCATACCATTTTCTTTGTTGTTTGTATTGGGGAATAACAGCAGCGATGGAAGGTGTATTAAATATTGATTTCTAAATCTGTATTCTGTTCAATTCAATTGTCCTGTCTCTTTTAATGGCAAATTGCAAAGTTGGCTAATCAAGCTGCATTCTCATTAACGACTTAAGTGCCCGTTTGAGTCAGACCAACGGGCACCTTGCCCTGTGTCCTGTCTCTGACCCTGAGAGCAGGAGGTGCTGTTTAGGGAGAGCCTGTGAGCCTGGCCATCCTCTGTGTTCCGTTCTCCTTATACTCCTCCCAGTCCTGTTAGTATATGTTCATAGATTTGTTGTCCATTCATTTATTTAAGGTCCTTCTCTGACTGGGCTGTTACCAACGTTTTCACAGCTTCTAGTGGCAGCAGATTCCAAAATCTCAGTAGCCACTGCATAAAGAAAGTAGTTTTATCTGTTTAGACATTTTTTTTGCTAGTTTCAGTGTCTTCTAGTTCCAGTATTGTGGGATTTGGTGAATAACAACACTGCATTCACCTTTCCACTCTTACTATAATTTTTGTGAACATCAGGCATAGCCCCCTCAACCATCTCCTCTTCGGTTGCAATCTGCTGTTGCTTTTTTGATTTTAGGTGTTCTTCTCTGTGCCTTCGGTGACTCTACTATGCTCTCCTTGAAGTGTGGAGACCAGAAGTGCACACGAGCACTCGAGATGTGGGTACACCAAGCTATTACAGTGACAGACCGACACTCTCTTTTATTTGCAGTGTCCCTCACAATGATGTGCAGTATTTCAGTGATTTCCCCACTACCCCCTGGCATTTGACTACCCAAAAAAAGCTTACTTTCATCTGCAGACTAGGAGACTGCACTAACGAAAATTTTCCTGGCCTGCTTAGAAACAAGATTATAGCTTTCATAGCTCTTCTTGTCTTGATATTGACCATATTTTGCAAATGAAAAGAAAGGTCATTGGCTTTTGCAATTTTTTGACGGTGTGACTCACATGAGACTTGCATTTTTATTCAATTCATGTGTTAAAGCTTGAAAAAGTAGGATTTGGCAGTATTTCTTTGGGTTGAAGTTGATGCACCATTTACAAAGATTAATTCTGTGATATACTTTAGAAACTAAAATTGAATGTGGCTTTTTTGTTTGTTTTCCTTTTCCAAAAATCTCTCTCTAAACTTACGTGGGAAGTTTCTCAAATTATGCACTATCTATTTTTTGGGGGAGGATGGACATGCAGGATTACTTATTTTTTATTCTTTTAGTTAACAACTAGAATTATGGTCTTTTAAAATGAGTGAAACATTCTGAAGTTAAAGTAATTATTTTCTTTCAAATCCTCCTACGCAGAGTTGAGGGGGGGAAATTTGGTTGTTTTGCAGATTCATTTTTAAGCGGTTACAATTAAATTGGATTGGAAAAAATCCTAAAAAGCCCTTACGAATTTGAAGAACTTGAGGTTTTTCTGAGACACTTGATTTTTCAAAAGTGTAGGATTTGTGTGTGGGGAATTTATACTAACTTTCCATGTGATTTGATGTTACATGTTCATTTTCACATTAACTTATCAGATGTCCTTACTCTTTTTATGCCATCAAAATTTGGATAATGGAGTTTGAAAATAACTTTATTTAGAAGACCAATTAATTCAAAAGAAAGTAATGCATTACTGTTTCTGTAACAAGCTTTTTAGAGTCTAAAAATTAAGAGATTAAATGTCACGTGGTTGGACATTTGAAAAAATTAGGAGTAAATTATGAGTACATAGTATTAAGGCATACAGTCAATCTGAATTGTGCCTTAAGGTGTTTCCATACAGCAGTTATGTTCTTCAGTGCATATTAATAAGTTATCTGATAAAATTCACTTCTAAGAACTACTGAGTTTGGCTTTTTAAAATTTTTTTTTTAATTACAGTATTGGTAGCAGGACAATTTTCTGTGTAAAATTAGTATTTATAAAGACTTTCATTGATGTAAGAGAATTTAATTTTTTTTTTTTTTCAGTTTAACTAGTGATATTAAAGTTTTATTTGGAGGGTAAGGTTTATTTTTGGTGTGGGGTTTTTTTATGAGAGTATTCTTGATTCTGATTCAATAGGTAGGAAAACTAAGGGTGGGTATAATAATGGGTATATGAGTATGTATAGACACTCTTCCCATTCAGGTTGTAGTTCATCCCCTTTTTTAAAGGGAAGGGTTTAATACATTTTCAGATGAAAATGGATTTTAAAACTTCAGCAGATCAAAATAGGGTGAAGGGCTGGAAGACGTTGTTGCTGATGATCCCAGTTGGTAGTAAATTATAAAGCATCTATAACAGCTGTAAAGAGAGATGACTTCCTGTGTCATATCTCATCTTGCCTTCATACATAAATGTGCAAATGAAAGGGAAACAAATTTTTTCAATATGGCACATCTGTATTATTTCTTTGGAGTGAAAATGAATGAAATTGAAATAATTCATTCTTGGGTGAAAAGAAACTATAAATGTATTTTATCCTCTTGCTGCAGATTGACATACTGCAGATTAGTAATAAGAGAATGTTCCTTGTATCATCAACAGCAGTCAGACATGTTCACAAATACTGAATTACAGTCCAGAAAAAGGGGTTCACCGTACTCTCATGTAATTTACACAGAAGAGCATGTAATTAATCTTTTTAACAGAAGCTGCTGTTCACTGTTAGAAAGTTTATTTTTTCAGACTTCTTAAACTCTTTTTATCCTTTGTATTATGGAAAGTTTGCAGTTACCTGTGCCTCATCTGCATCATCTATGCATTGTCTCATATCTGGGAAGATAGTGAAGGCTCTTTACCATCCTCCGGCATGTAGGCATGTGTTGGCACCAGTGCATCTGGCACCTAACTGGTCTTCCCCACAGATGTCTAGAAATTAATATACTAAGAAAGTTTTGGGGTCAGCAGCATATTTAGAATACTTTTGTTTCCAGAACTGACTGACATACTTAAGATGTAGAGAATGAAATTTGAAAGTTTCACAGTGATACAAGCAAATTGAGCTTGTGGGGTTTGTAGTAATAATACACAAGCAAGCTAGCAGGAAAAGTATCTACAGCCACCAAAACTTTTCTTTTACTATCATCTATATGAGTCCAAAAAAAAATCAAAGCCAAACTGTCTTGATCATTCAAAAGACACATCTTTCTTTCCTGCTGATGGGCATGGCAAAGTAGAAGATTATTATCTTCTAGAAATTTTAGCTGTAAGTGTTTCTCAATTCTAACTTGCATGGTTTGGTTCACAGAGTAACAATATGGCAAAATACATGCCAGTAGTTCATTCTTCTTTGGCAAAAATTGGTTCCTTTATGTTTTTCATAACTGGTAAATTATTAAGAATTATTCTGTTACTACAACTTCAATGAAAAATTTAGGACCCTGTTCTTAAGCCAACTTTCCTTGTGTATCTGTTTATTTCTTATCATCAGTGTGAGTGCTGGATAAGTGCAGATGCTCACTTTAGTTTTCAGGTGATATGAGATGCTCTGCAGAAAAATATGCTACTAGGTATTTACTTTTCTAGTACTTAAGAATTGTTTGGAGACCACTACTGTCAAATTTCTTACAGCATGGAACCGTATAACGTTTCACAGAAGTAGTCTGACAAGGATAAAGGTTGTCTGACTTCACAGCAATGTGATTTTTAGAGGCCAATGTAAGGTAACACAGATTGCTGGAGGAGGCTAATCTTGCTACACTGCACATATATTTAATAGAATCATATAATTGTTTAGGTTGGAAAAGACCATTAACCTAGCACTGCCAAGTCCACCACTAAGCCATGTCCCTAAGTGCCACATCTACACGTCTTTTAAGTACCTTCAGGGATGGTGGCTCAACCACCTCCCTGGGCAGCCCGTTCCAATGCTTGAAAACCCTTTCGGTAAAGAAATATTTCCTAATGTTCAATCTAAACCTCCCCTGGCACAAATTGAGGCCATTTCTTCTTGTTCTATCACTTGTCACTTGGGAGAAGAGACCAACACCCACCTTGCTACAACCTCCTTTCAGGTAGTTGTAGAGAGTGATAAGGTCTCCCCTGAGCCTCTTCTCCAGTCTAAACAACCCCAGCTCTCTCAACCGCTCCTCATAAGACTTGTGCTCCAGACCCCTCACCAGCTGCGTTGCCCTTCTCTGGACACGCTCCAGCACCTCAATGTCCTTCTTGTAGTGAGGGGCCCAAAACTGAACACAGTATTCGAGGTGTGGCCTCACCAGTGCCGAGTATAAAGGTACAATCACTTCCCTGGTCCTGCTGGCCACATGTTTCTGATACAAGCCAGGATGCCATTGGCCTTCTTGGCCCCCTGGGCACACTGCTGGCCCATGTTCAGCCAGCTGTGGGTTTTTTGTGAGAAGTCTGCTGAATTATCACACACTTTTTCTTTTAATAAATGTTTGGGCTTGTTGAATTAAATAAAAATTCCTAAGTTGGAATTCTCAGAAGATACATTTTAGACACAATATTAGATTGTGTCTAAAATAATCTAAAAAGGCATTTAGCAACTGGGGAGTTGACTGAACAATTGTATTCTGTACTAAAGCTTGTTTAGTGCATATTTCTTCCAAAAATTGTTGTTAAAGAATCCTTCAAATCATTGGCTAAGGAAAATTGCTTAAAGCAATGCATGAAATGCAAACTGAGTGTCTGCCCAGGTTGGCATGTTTCCTCTATTAGCTTTGGCAACCATTTGACCTCAGTTAAAAATGTCCCAGAGTGACATGTTGTCCTGTGTGTTTTGGGATGATGGCAATTAAACATTTTTTTGTGGGAGGCAGGGAACGTGAGACGAAGTACTGTTCTTGACCAGCCTCTTGAGCATTTGGAGGACTTCACTAGTGTATTATTCATAAAATCTTTAAAAATAACTGATTTTAAAATATGTCTACTCTGAATATTTACTGTCAACTTACTTGACACTTTTTCTCATTTTGTACTGTGGATGACCAGTGTTTGAGCTGTTTAGAAACAGACCACCAAATTTATTTAGTGGTTACATTAAAAAAAAGAAATTGCAGCGGAGAAGAAGGCATCTAGGCACTGAAGAACATCCATTACCCATTTTATTTTAAAGTAAGCTCAGTGGTATGTTATTTAAAATTGCCATTTTGGTGACATTCATAATCTAATCTTTATTATGTAGCTTCATGGCTTACATTGTATGCAGCTGCCATGATGCAATTGAAAAAGTTGAATAGATTTGTTCTCTTCTCTCTTGCCTAAAAAGAAAATGTTTCAGTATGAAAATGTTATGGTCATTATATCAATTTCTTAAGTGCAGGTAGGAGGAATTACTATTGATCAAATAGATTTAATAGTTTGTATTCAAAATCTATGGAATAGAAGTAATATTTTGCAGCTGAGTAACTACCGAGTGTAATCCTTCAGGCAGATTTTTGAAAGCAGCTGTAAAACTGGAAAATTACGTTCTTTTCTTTTTCGGGCATAACTGGACTTGAATATTTTTGTTCATTTTATCTTCTAGTGAATTATATCTGCATAAGGAGCTAAATTATCTATTTTATTTTGATCATTCAGGTAAGAATTTGGTTTGGGTATTAAAATTAGAAACTGTATGTGGTTACCATGGAAGTTGAAGTAGTTGCAGTACGTAAGAGAAAACAGGTCACCACAGGAGTCGCAAACAATGGAGAGTGCTTTTATACAAGGTGCATCGTATCAGGCTGATAGGAAGGGACTGAGCTTTTTAGTTCTCGGAAGTGTTTTTCCTATTTCTAGCGGCCTTTTTAAAGGAAAGAAGAGGGGTTTTTGGGGTCCTCTGAAGATCTTTTGTTTTGCTTCTTCCCACACTTTGCTCCTTCTCCTTACAACTTCTGGTTTTCAGAATTGGTCAGTGCTACTTCAGACATTGACTAGAAGAAATGACTTAGCAGTACTATGGAGCTTTCCTATCCACCTATTCTTTCAAGGAGAACTTTTATGTTGACTTTGTAGTTATCTTGATTTATGGGTCAAGAAGGTTATGTACAAACATGTCACTTCTTCAGTTATTAATAAAGCTCCAGCCCATTTAATACAGTAGTTTCATCAAAGTTGGCTAAAATACTCTTACCCTGAGCGAGCAAAAGTCCCATGAAGATGGAATAGACTAATGTGTCTCAACCTAACGATGCAAGACTTGTCATAAAAGAGGAATATGTACAAGCATCACTGTAGGGGGAAGAAAAATTTTTTTGTGGCTAATATTTTTTTGTGCGTGATGTTTCTTGTGTTCAGACATAATGCTTTAGAGTGGACTTCCTCAATAATTATAGGTAAATATTTTCAAAGTTCTACGTAAGAGTTAATAGGTATGGGAGTTACAGTGGGTAGCTAAAATAAATCAATAACCACCAATATCAAGAACAAAAATGGGGAATTCTTATCGAGATATTCTGAAATACATTTGTGCTTTTCACTTTGAGTAGCAGATTTTTTTTTTTATTTTAAGATATAGGAGGGAAATACACAAGAAATTCTGTGAACTTAATCGCCATCATCTAATTAGAATATGCTGTGCCATACTTGGAGGCACAGGAGGAGGGTGGTCTTAAAGTTGAAACTTTTACTCTTTGTAGAATTATGGCCACACTTTTGTGTTAGAAGAATTGTCATTTATAGTTACTGTAACATTAAAGCTTTAATGAATAATAATTTACTCCAGGGTCACTTGAGTAATTTTTGTGGCCTGTTTTCTAAAATACTGTTTTTGACAACTTCCAAAAGTACAAGTGGAACAAGTGCCTGGTCTCTGGCATGCTTGATCATCTGCAGCTAAAGGACTTTTTTTCTTTTCGACTCTGTTTTCTTTTTTGCAATTTCTGTTGAGCAAGTTAAGTGTAGTGGTTCACTTGCACATGAACAGTGTCTTGATTCCTCCTCTATCTTTCTGGAGATCTTTATAGTTAGGAAAACTATTAATTCCTTATTTAATGCTTTAAATTCCTTTCCAGGCCAGGGATGAATTGTAGGTGATTCATTCTGGTTCAGAAAGCGAAGTGTTAAGACAGCTGGTTTCTTGGACTAGTGACTAATACACAACTCCCTTATGCCATGCTCTCTGTCACTGCTTCATCTTCCATCAGAAGGCCTTATGGGGCATTGATGAGTTGTTCCTGTTGGTCCTCCTGTGCCCTGAGCTCAAGGTTAGCACTGAGGTCAGGATTTTTGAGGCTGAGACTCTACTTTCCTCTCTTAGCCTCTTATGCTTGGACTGGGAGTTGGTACTCCCATGCTGAGTGTGTGGGAAATTCTGCCAGCCTCTTATTGAAAGAAAAACAATTCACTGAGATATAGACGGAGCTCCTACATCAAACTTGAGACTGCCTTTTCACTTTCCCCCCACTTTCTCCACAGTGTTTGAGATACATGGTGCAGTTATCAAATCTTTGGATTGCTGTTATGTATCTTCCGCTGGCTGTGGGTGCTTGACAGCAGGATCATACCCATTTTGTGGGTGAAGAATAGTTTTTGTTCATATGCACAGTAATTAACTGAGAAAAACATAATCTTAGACTAAACATGAATATACTCTTCATCCTCAGCACAGTCCCCTAGTGACTGTCTGCTGGCCAGTCATGAGTCAAGAAGGAAAGTGCTGGCCTTGTCATTCCCTGGAGCGGGCTGAGCCTTCATTTTGCTGAGCTGCAGTCTTCCTTCTCTCTGTAGGGTTTCTGTATCTTGTCACATCAATCTTTTTTCTTCTGTGTTTTTGATGTTCTTAATTCTCTGCTGAGCTAATGCCAGATAGTAACACTTTAAAGGGTTCTTATGTTTGTGCTTTTTCTTGGCTTTTAATTTACCCTGCATGGCTTAATAGCCTAAACATGCTCTCACATGTAGATAGAGGTCATAAAGACAACCTGAGCTCTTCATTAATCTGTCTCAGTAAAACTGAGACCTGGGTCATACTGCAAGAAAGAGGGGGGGAAAAATGAAGAGGAGAAGTTTCATACTTGTCCCAGGACAGGGCTTAATCCCTCTCTTGAATTGGCTGTGGTTATTCCAGCAGCATAGTGCTGTCCTGAGTGGGAAGATGCTGAGAAAAATTTGGACAGCTAGGTGAATTCTGTGGTCCACCATGATACAACAGCTTGTAGGTATTGTGTTAACTTAAGGTAAAATGGGTCAAATGGTGTCAACAGAATTAGAAAGGATGTTTTGATGTGAAAATTATACTATATTTGTGCTAGGTAGGATTTGGAACTGTTTCAGCAATTGAAATGGCAGATACATATGGCAGGTAGTCAAGATTATTTGTCAAGCATTTTTCTGCATCTTTGGATAATTGAATTAATACATAAATGCAGGGTAATATAGTTCTTGTCAAGTCACTCTGATCTGTTCTCACAGTTACTATCAGAAAATCAGCCTGACATTTACTGTATTTAAAGGGAAACAAATGCTATACTATTTTCTCTCTTGATCCCAATTTTATGGCTCTTACTTGAAGTACAAAATGGTTATTTCATCCTAGATAAAGGCAGTTGGCTTTCTGTAGACTTTCTTCAAAAATAGAGTATTAGCCTGATCAGGGGGATTAAATAAGATCTTAAGAATTGTGTAGCTTGTGAGTCTCAGAAGAGATTGGAGAGGTTTAGAAAGCCTGGACAGAAGAGGGGAATAGGAGGATAAGCTTTTAAAGTAAAGAAAGCCTTTTAAACTGAGGGCATTAGCCAAAGGGAAAAGTATACAGAAGACAGGATTTGAAGCAAATGTGTGCAAAACGTAGAAACATGGCTGTGCAAGACAAGCCTAGAGAATGCTTAGGAATGGTGAAAAAACTTAGAGTTTATAATTCTACCTAGAAAGTATGTTTGTTTTTTACAACTTTTCAAGTAATCTACAACTGCATCTAAAATTTAATGAACTAAATAGTCCTAATGTCCATTCTTTAGTCCTATAATGAACTGTCACAGATTGGCTACATCCATCCTATTAAATTCCTTTCAGCTTCCAGAAAGGGTTGACCATCCTAATTGCCCACAGGGGGAATAGCTTCTGGCCCCTGTGGACCCTCACTCAAGCAGTGCTTGAGAAGGGAGTGCCAGCTGGGCTAGCCTGGAATTGTGCCAGGGACAGGTCTAACCCTTTAACAGTGTAGACAGTATGTCTGCTTCCATTTTTGGATGACCTTAAAAATGAATAGTGTAGCCAGAATAATCTCAAGACAGAATTCTAGAAGAGTTTTCCCTGTGCTTTTGTGCACAATCACACTGCTGTGAAAGGGGAACAGCTTGGAGGTAGTGGACCTAAGATGGTGGCCATCAGGTCCATTAAAGGCATGGCTTAAGTTTGCTTAAACAGAATGTTATAGAGAGTGTGAAAGCTCCTTGCGTGAGGTTCAACTTGTTAAATAATCGATTGGAGAGCTTTGGTAGTCATTTTTCTGACATGCCAAAAGCATCTCAGTGTAAGCTGTTCAATGACACAGTAGGTATATGTGAGTTGTATAGGTATTTTCATTTTCTGTTATGATACAGAGTGAAGCAATAAAGGATATCACTGATAATTTCTTCAGGTTTTGTAGAGTTCATTGATAACATTTTTTTTTTAATATAGGTCTTCTTAAAAAATCCTTTAGCTTGTAGTTATTGTCCTTTTGCAGATGAGAAAAATAAAGCTAAAAGATATTGGATAATCTGCTTTTGTTTGCAGAATAAACTAGAATTGTGAAGTTTTCAGTTCTTGAATGAAGGGTTTGGGTACTGTATATTAAATAGATGCAATGAAAATTAGTTGCTGGATTTTAAATAGGATATAAGATGCATAAGTGAGTGAAGCAATACATGTATTCAGCAACTGACAAATCCAAGATCACTTTGTTTCTGCGGTGTGTAGGGAGTAAGAAGTGCAGTGTCAGTTACTCTTACATAGAAAGTTTATCCTCTGGCCCAAATTGAGATTTAATATTTTAAAATCTTTTCTGTTTTGATCTTTGATGTCATTTTGTTAATCCCAAGTTGCCTAGCATCTCCGGACTGCTTTTAGGATGATGGAATGAGTGATGAACCTGCAGAGATCTAATACCCTCTCAGGGGGATGGTGAAGCATGAGAGTTAGTACCTTTACAGAATGAGAAACCTTGTTGGTAGCATATTGCAGTCATAGAGCTAATATTCAGTTAAATAAAAGTGGAAGAGGAGCAATAGTGCAAGGGAAGGAGTGAGAAATTAAGTGGTATCTTTTTAGAAGTCTGCTTTATTGCTGGCTGCATTGCTCCTCTGGGATTTTTCTATTGAGTGCAAGAAAAACAGCAAGCTCTTCTTGAAAAACCCAAGATGAAATTACTGCCATAAATTTTTATATTTTTTCGTGGTGTAAAACCTTAATTTAGATGGGGAGGGTTTATTACCAGTGTTTTCCTGGCATGGCTAAGTTCAATTAATTTCAGATGACAAGCTCCAGGGTTTTCTTCCCCTCCTCCCTCACAGCCCCCACTTCCCAATGTGTGGAAAGTACAATTTGTTATTGGTTTGCCTTGGGCTCTGGAGACCTCATTAAGGGCCCAAAAAGGGATTTCTGTCTCTGCTGTTGGACGCTTTTCTGTTTTTTGTTGAACTGGGGCCATTTGCATTCTCACATGGAAAGGAGTACAAGGGCTGGAAGAGGAATTTAGGTTTATATTGCTTGCCTGCTGATAAAAATGATGATACCAGATTAAAAAGCTGCTGCTCTTTAGGCTCTAGTGTTATACTAAAATTCGCAATGCAGAGGCAGATCAACTTTGAGATGGGAATGTAATCAGGAAACCTCAAGTCATTTTTGTTCTGACAGTTTATATGCAGAATGTCCATTTGTTTGATGGTAAGGAAAGATGCCAGCAAAATGCTACATTTAGTCACAGTACTGAGACACCATGCTAATACTTCAAATTTGTATTCCTATCAAAATACTGTAAGAGCACCTCTTGGAAGCAAGAGACTGGTCTTTTTAGTCTGCACAGTGGTTCAAGACACTCTATTAGAGCAGTAAGCGTATAAAAACTATCACATATGTACAGTGTATTTTCATAGCAGAAGCTAATACGCCTGTGAGAAACTGTTTATTCCATCCCTACAGTAATTTTAAGGTTTAACATAGAATCATAAAATCATTTAGGTTGGAAAAGACCTTTAAGAACATCAAGTCCAACCGTTAACTTAACACTGCTTAAGTCCACCACTAAGCCATGTCCCTAAGTGCCACATCTACACGTCTTTTAAGTACCTTCAGGGATGGTGGCTCAATCACCTCCCTGGGCAGCCCGTTCCTGTGCTTGAAAACCCTTTTGGTGAAGAAATATTTCCTAACGTTCAATCTAAACCTCCCCTGGCACAAATTGAGGCCATTTCTTCTTGTCCTATCACTTGTCACTTGGGAGAAGAGACCAACACCCACCTCACCACAACCTCCTTTCAGGTAGTTGTAGAGAGCTATAAGGTCTCCCCTCAGCCTCCTCCAGACTGAACAACCCCAGTTCCCTCAGCCTCTCCTCATCAGACTTGTGCTCCAGACCCCTCACCAGCTTCATCGCCCTTCTCTGGACACGCTCCAGCACCTCAATGTCCTTCTTGTAGTGAGGGGCCCAAAACTGAACACAGTATTTGACGGACGGCCTCACCAGTGCCGAGTACAGGGGCATGATCACCTCCCTACTCCTGCTGGCCACACTGTTTCTGATACAAGCCAGGATGCTGTTGGCCTTCTTGGCCACCTGGGCACACTGCTGGCTCATCTTCAGCCGGCTGTCAATCAACACCCCCAGGTCCTTTTCTGCGGGGGAGCTTTCCAGCCACTCGTCCCCAAGCCTGTAGCGTTGCATGGGGTTGTTGTGACCCAAGTATAGGACCCGGCACTTGGCCTTGTTGAACCTCATCCAATTGGCCTGGGCCCATCGATCCAGCCTGTCCAGATCCCTCTGCAGAGCATTCCTACCCTTGAGCAGATCAACACTCCTGCCTAACTTGGTGCCATCTGCAAACTTACTAAGGGAGCACTCAATTCCCTTGTCCAGATCATTGATAGAGATATTAAACAAGACCGACCCCAAAACTGAGCCCTGGGGAACACCACTTGTGACCGGCCACCAACTGGATTTAACCCCATTCACCACAACCTGTTGGGCCTGGCCATCCAGCCAGGTTTTTACCCAGCGAAGAGTACACCCGTCCAAGCCATGAGCAGTCACTTTCTCCAGGAGAATGCTGTGGGAAATGGTGTCAAAGGCTTTACTAAAGTCCAGGTAGACTATACCCACAGCCTTTCCCTTGTCCGCTAAGCGGGTCACTTTGTCATAGGAGGAGATCAGGTTAGTCAGGCAGGACCTGCCTTTCATAAAGCCATGCTGACTGGGCCTGATCACCTGGTTGTCCTGTACGTGCCACATGATGGCACTCGAGATGATCTGCTCCATAATCTCCCTAGGCACCAAGGACAGGCTGACAGGCCTGTAGTTCCCTGGATCCTCCTTCCAGCCCTTCTTGAAGATGGGTGTCCCATTTGCTAACCTCCAGCTCACTGGGACCTCCCCGGTTAGCCAGGACTGCTGGTAGATGGTGGAAAGTGGCTTGGTGAGCACTTCCCCCAGCTCCCTCAGTACCCTTGGGTGGATCCCATCCGGTCCCATAGACTTGTGGGTGTCTAAGTGGTGTAGCAGGTTGTTAACCATTTCCCCTTGGATTGTGGGGGCTTCATTCTGCTCCCTGTCCCTATCTTCCAGCTCAGGGGGCTGGATACCCAGAGAACAACTGGTCTTACTATTAAAGACCGAGGCAAAGAAGGCAGTAAGTACCTCAGCCTTTTCCTCATCCTTTGTCACTGTGTTCTCCCCCCCCCCCCGCATCCAGTAACGGATGAAGATTCTCCTTAGCCCTCCTTTTGTTGCTTACGTATTGATAGAAACATTTTTTGTTGTCTTTTACAGCAATCACCTGGTTAAGTTCTAGTTGAGCTTTGGCCATGAAAGGTACATGAAATGTACACAGTCACATCTTACTTTGACTAGCAAACAAAATTATGTGTCTTCTGTATTTAACCCCACATAGGGTACTGAATTCTAATTTCAAGGCTTCTTACTAACGTAAAATAAAGTAGGAGTTCAATAAAACTGATTTTCTTATACAAGCAGTTGATTCCCTTACTTCTTTCTCTGGTGCGGTCTTGTAATAAAAGAATGTGTAGCAAATGTAGAATTGACTGTGCCTTTAGTATTTTCACAGGATTTCAGTGTTTCAGTTTTCACAGTGTTTTCAGTGAAAGTATAGAGCATCTATACACACATGCACACACAACATTTATGTATCTATATATACATGAAGACACACACATAAACCTATATGGAAGGATTTTAAGATTACTCTCAGGAAGATTAAAGAAAGGTTCTTTGCAAATATAATCAATAATTGTTTTAAATTCACATTGTATGCTAGTGTAATACTCAATTTAGACATGGCTTGTCTTTGGGTTTTTAATCTTGCTTTGCAGTTTCTTTTATAATAAAATACATTGGAGTCAGATGCTTATAATATTTGTATTTTTAATTATTTTTTTAATACAATGTAACTTCACTTTTAATGGCTCAGAGTTGTTATAGACAGTTACTAACAAAATATTTACAGTTTTGTCATGAAAATGGATTAGCCAGTCCTACCTGTGCTTATTCTATTGGTAGAATGAAGCTAGTATTTTACTAATCTGCCAGAAAAGATGCTTGTTCCCAGAAAGTAAAGCTAAAATAGGTTTGAGTGCTAGCATAAAATCAGAGTTTAGGAACCAGCATGTCCTGAGTCATTAACTAATAAGGTGTGATTTGTTCCATTTCAAACATAGTTTAGTTTCAGATTAATTTATTTAATGAACATGGACATGAGTTGATCTTGGATTTGAAAAATAATGTAGGTTTTTTTGCTTATATCACAAATACAATGGGAAATCTGCACTGTTGAGCATAAGGATTCCATTGAAAATTTGCTGTTAGAAGAAGGGGTAGGGAGTGAGTTGACTGGACGTCCGGTAAATTCCTCTGCACTTCTTGCAGAAACCAACCTCATGTCTTTGTTCCCAGGTGACAGGCGAGTAAATTTGCGTTGACGTGTGCAAAACTATTTGTCTTAAAATAAAATTATTTAATTTTAAAAATGTAAATAAAATATGATAGCTCACATAATTTTTGTGCAGATTAATGGAAATAGACGATCTTTGTCTTTAATATGCAGTAGGTACAATTTATTATCTATGAAATACAACTTGATTACATGTGTGGGTATCCAAATCCATATTTGCAAGTTATGTGTCATCAATCTCATGGAAATATATTTCAGAAAGAAGTATACATGAAGACTGTAGAAACTGTTTTCAAGCAGTTCAAAGTGATTTTTACTTATGGGCTGTGCTTGAAGTCAGAGAATATAAATGGAGAGTTATGCAAATGCTTTCTGTTCTGTGTTCGTGGAATATCCTACAAAGATACGAATTAAAAGACGTTATTTAAGGCAAGTTTGAAGCATTATTAGATTCAGCATCAGTAGTCTTCACAAAGATTATATTTGAAACATTGCCATGAGAAAAGTTGCATGTGAGAGATTGTAAAGTAGTTAAAAAAAACAAACCATAACACAAAATTAACAAAAAACACCACAGACCCAAGCAGTATTCCCAAAGAAACCTACTTTTCCTCCGAAGAGAGAAACATAGATGTATCTGAAGTCATATAAAATTATATTATAATTTAAATTATAAATTCTTTAGTCAGATAGAATTTTTCCAAAGACTTAGTTGACTTGAACACCTTTTGCCACTAGAGAGTGCTATGCAATAACTAAAATTTTTTCTCTCCAGAAAAGAATTCTCCTCTCTCTTCTTCACATTAAACAGATAAATGATTGATATTCCAAATGGTAAATTAATTGACACTTAACATGCAGACTTTAACTGTGGAAACATGCTTGAATGACAGTAATGGTTTCATTGCAAGTTATTTAAATTTTTAAGGTTATAACTTACTCAAATGCATGTAATTCCATATTTGACTAGATCAAAACAAAATGCTGCTGACATTGTTTTTAGTGTTAATTTAATTACAAGTGTTAAAAACAAAACTAAACTAAAAAAAATCAACCAAAAAAAAAAATCAACCAAAAAAAACCCCACCCCAAACCCGTAAAATAAGACGTTCTAATTTTTATTTTCCAGTCAGGTTCTCAAGAAGTTACTTGGAAAGAAAGTTTGAAGATAAATGTAGTTTTGAAGATTTTCTTTTTTAAAATCAGTATTTTCTCAATGGATGTATTCTTTTCTTCCTTCTTTTCAGTTTTATAGTTCTTTATAATTCTTACTCTGTTTCTTTTTTAGTAGACTTGTAGGCGAGATTTGAATCAAGTGCTGGTTCGATGTAGATGCTGTTTCTACTAAATCTTGATTTTGCAGACCAATTGTATAGGCTTTTTTAATCTATATGATTCTTCTCTTGAGCAGAAACGAATGTTGTGTTTGCTGAAATAACAAAATCAGTGTAATTGCCAAACAAGGGACTAAAATGTTGACTTACCTGACAATGGTAGTACTTGAATTCTTCTCCCATTGCTGAAGTTAAAAACCTCAGCATCCAGTCCCAGAGATCTCATAAGGAATGTTTTTGCTATTTGGTATAAATTCAGCTAATAAAGGTGTACAAGTTTTTGTGTGCTGTTTTTAAAGGTTTCAATTTACTGAAATTAGACAACTGCTAGAATGCTGTAAGAGTCTTCACTGTTTTTCTTACTTGGAATTCAATAGCTTATATTGTGTGAGTGCTCACGAGTACAGTATTTTGTTATCAGGAGTCCATAGCTATAGTAGTTGGGGAAAAAAAAAAAAAAATGCTCCCCAACCTCATTATTGACAAGGAAGGTACAGCCAGAATAAAATTGGTCATTTATTTTCTTGGGGAGGGTGGGGGGGGAAATCATGGCATGTTTAATCACTACAGTTTGGGTAGCTTTAGGATGCCTCATCTGGGAGTGCCCATGAATAAAAATGAGAACTAGTTATCTGGTTTACTGAAGTGAAAGTTTGATAAGTGTTTTTAAAACTACAATATGTCAGCCAAAACTCCCTCTCTTCTCCCCAGTTTAAGCGTTTCCCTCAGTGACCAAATGCCTGTATACCATATGTCCTTTTCAATTTTCTAGTTTCTCCAACCAGATCATCAAACTGACCTTAATTGTTGTTACTCTGTTTTGTTTGCCATTTTTGAAATGTTGGTATAAGCCTTTGCATAAGATCTATTATCTCAGTTTTAATTACCTTCAAAGTTGTGGTAATCAGGATTCTTTCAAATTCCCCTTTACTGAAGCTCCCTTTAGAGTCATCACTAATAATCTTCAGTCTAGGTGAGGAACAGCAGTGATGGTACAGCCACCTGACCCAATTTTCCAGGTGCTCAGGGCACTTCAACATGCCTCTGTTTTTCTTGTCACATACAGAAACAATATTTAAGAAAGCTCAAGACAGAGTGAGCAATGAAAGTAAGAGTAAGTGTTGCCATATGTCTTCCCATAAACAGGTAGATGATATAAAGCTCAGTACAACCTATTATGATTATGTACTAAATGCATTTCTTATTGAACTGTAGACTTTCTTAATTTTACAATCATCTCTGACAACTGTGAAGTTATTTTGGGGTGAGTTTTCATACATAGTAATAGATGACACAGGTTGTTTTATAAGAAAAACAGCGTTATCACAGTTTGACAGATAAGCTGTAAATTGTGGTGTAATACAGTCTTAACATTTCCTAAAGAGATTTTATGTTTTAATCAGACCTGAAATGGCATAGCATGAATAAGAACAGTTGTGTCTTGGGGAAAGAACTAATGAATGTTGCTACTAAATTTTTGGCAAAGGATAATTTTCTTAGGTAAACATCTCTTTAGTAATATATTTTAATGTTTTATGTGTGTTTCATTGCTTCAGATAAATTTAAGTTGCAATTTGTCTTACACCCACATTTTAGCAATTTTGGAAGGAAATGCCTACTTTGCTCCCTTTTTAAAGAAAAGGACATAAAACACATCTGAAAAACAATGCTTGTGTCTAGAATTCTGATGTTTACTTGGATTTTACAAAGTCGTAAATAATTTTATTAGATATCATTAGTTAGGATTATGTGGGTTCAACTTTGTAGGGATGTGTAGAAATAGCTAGGGTAACTTAAATAATGGAAAGTATGTAACATGCATGTGATGCTCCATCTAGGTCAGTTGCTCTGCAGCTTAGTATGACCTGGTGGCCTGAGTAAGGTGGTTTTGGAAGTATAGCTGCCTGGCTTCTGATAGCCATGTCGTTGCATCTGTCAGATCTCAGTTGATGATCCTTTGCCTTTGTATTCATTAGGAAGATGCCAGGTTATTCTGCTTAAGGTACTAACATGGGAGTTAAGTGTCTTGGGTACAGTTCTCTACCTTGCTTTAGGTCCTTATGTGATTTCAAGTATGTCATTTATCATTGAGGTACCTCAGTACACCAGCTTCACCGTATGAACTCTGCTCATTCCCTGCTTTAAAGCAATGCTGTGAGAAGAAATGCTCAAAGTTGGTGATGTGAATAGTGCCTCTTCACTTAATCTCCCGAGATGCTCACTGTTAGAGTAATTCTTCTCAGTAGTGAGGAAATGTTTGTTTCCTACTACTTTCAAGCCATTTAGGAGACTAATTGGTTCATAAGATAGGTTAGCTGTATTTGCAAGTACAATCTTTAGCTGGATATTGGGAAGGTTGAAAAGGATGGGAGATCTTTTTCCTCATTCTTGAGTGAACATAGTTGCTTCTCTCCATTGCGGTGGCTCTGGTGCATGTTTGGCCTCTGCATGAACAGCTTCAACTCACTGATCCATGACAGGGTAATTTTCTACTTCCTAATGAGTGGAGTTGATTAAGTGAAAAAGCACTATCTGATAAGCACCAGAAGTGTTGCAAGGAAAGAGGTGGAACTCCTTGGCTGGAAGTAGAAAAAGTGGTGGGAAACTTTAAATAATAAAATTGGAAATGGAGTAAGACCTCCCCTTTCAGATGGTAGAGAAGTTGTTAGATCAGCTCAACTGTTTTTAATAATTTTGTTTTGAGGCTAGCAGATGAGAACAGATGATGGGAATGACCAGGTTAACTCAGAATGTCAGCAGTAGAAAGTTGAGTTACCTGATTAGGAGATAACGAATAGTCACATTATGATAATTTGAATGTGAGAAAAAGAAAATATCTATGAATCTAACATGCTTAGTTCAAAGAGCATTTGGTCTTCAGCAAGTTCAAATTAAGTAGTTTTCTGTGAAATGTTTCTGTAACACTATTCTGAAAACGAATGTATTTTGACAGTACACTCATCTGTGGTCAGTAGAACTGAATCCACACTGCAACTATTGGTCCCCATCACTATGCTTTGTATTAAACTACTTTATTCTAACTCTGTTTGTCAGGTGATTAGACTGCTGTATTAATTCTGTCTTTGAATTGGATTTCTTTCCCGAAGCTGAAAGGTAGAGATCTTTGTTCTTAAATTTAACAGTTGAATGCCAAGAATTGTATTCAAATACTTGAAAAAAATGCCAGCTTTTGCTTTTTCTGCACTATGTGTATTATAGAAGTAGCTGAAAAGCAAAGAGTAGCCACAGCTGAAATTTCCTTTTCAAGGAACTGTACCTTAATTAAATTCACTTTTTTCTTTTGTTGGTCAGACAAACATGAATTGACCATTAGTTGTTGAAGCATTTGTTTCTGTTAGGGGTTTTTTGTTTGTTTTTTTAGTTGAAACATGAAGTGTATGTCATTGTGGGACATTGTCTAGTGTACTGTTTTCTCCGCTTTTAACTAAAAGCTTGTATTTTGAAAATCATGTTTGTGTCAGACAAATTTGCATTTATTGCTGGAAATAAGCTAGAAGAGATGAGCATATTTATGTTTTCATTGCTGCCTTTCTCTTCCATTCCTTGGTGTTTGAGGGCATGTAGTTTCCCAAACTTTGAAGGAAAGTATTCAGTAATAAAAGAAGAAAAAAAAATAAAAAAAGAAAAAAAATTGCAGTAACTTAAGTATCAACCAGCTTTATGTAGGAGAAATTAGAGGAAGAGGAAGAAGGAAGTTAGGAAGAAGGAAGTTAGAAAAGTTAGGAAGGAGGAATCTAGCTTCCCAGGATTGTTCTAAAGAGGGAGTCAGAAAAAAATCGTATTACGTACATGTTACATGAAGTAAAAAAGAAACCCCTGAGTCATGTGAATTATTTAAGAGAAGCTCTGTCAAGTTGTTTTATGTAGTCCAGGAAAACACCAACCCCCCTGAATTTAAGGGCCTCCCACCCCAAACACCTGGCAGCTCTACTTCACATACATTTTCTCTCTTCTTTTTCATTATGTGATCGGCAAGAACTACAGAAGTGTTGTATACAGGTTATTAGAAGTTAAGCTTCCAGTGCACATCTAAAAGATGTTTCCCTGGACCAGTTTCATGGGCTTGACTCCACCTGAGAGCCTACCATTAGAGCCTTTTTTTAAGAAAGTAGCAGTTCTGCTCATGAGCTTCCATGGAACATTGTAGGTTGAGAAACTGATGGAGGACTTTTCATTAACCATACTCTCCTCCTTATTTATCTGTTTTTTCCTCTTGCAGTACAATATGATTTCATAAGAATGGCAGTAATAAATTTTCTCTAGGACAAGCTTCTGAAGCGTTCAGGATAGCCAAGTTGTAGCTGCTTCCATTCTGCTCATCCGTTTTTACATTTGCTGTGCTGTTTGTAAGTGAAGCGCAACTACTTTTGCTTTGTGTAGTCTGGGTTTGTCTCATAAGCCTGCTTTATGACAACAGCATAACTATATTCTGAGTTTGGCATTATTTTAGGTGCATTCATACGTTTACATAAAAATGTAAGGGTTAACATTGCATATGCGTTGCTAAAAGAAAAATTGGGTCACTTGCTGCATAATGTAATGGAAATAGTTTATGTCGGAAGTCAGTCAAAATAGAGTTTTTCTTTAGGTGTACTAGAAGTGCTGGTACTTAAGTTGCATATTGCATCCTTGAACCCCCTGAAATAAGGGGGAAAACACTTTGGATTCCTGTGATTTGAGTGATTCATAACAAGTGAAGTTCTGCTTACTCTGTGTTACTTGGTTTTACCTGAAACTTGCTTTTCTTTCTTTGCCTCCCTTCCTTCATGGTTTTTGTCGTTGTGACTAATGCCCTAAATAATAGTTGCCTTCTTGTTCATCTCAAAATGTTATGGTGCTAGAGGATCTACTTTCTTTTTCACAGGATGCACTGACATATTTTCATGGATGATAGAGAGGGACGGGAGGAAAAGCTTGGGAAATGTATTTTCCCAAAAATTTTGGGTTTAGAAACAAACCTGTCCAATCAAAATCCTGTTAAACTATAGCCTGTAGTGCCTGTAGGCACTTTACTGTAGTGATCCCTTTTTGCCCTCCCTTTCTTTGCTCTTGGCAAAACTGCGAGGAATGAGATACTTGACTATCACAGGGTTTTGTACTTGCCTTTGCAGAACAACCTGACTGGCCAGGCAATATCCTGTCTCTGAGTGGTGGGTTGGAAATTACGTAGCAGGAGGTAATACAAAATTATACACTGTATTTAGCTGTGCAATAATCTACTGATAGTTTTTTGTTTTGGTTTGGTTTTTTTAGTGTCATCACTGAGAGGTCAGGATATGCATTGATGTGTGAACAGCACTTAGACTTTTGCCTATTTTAATCAATATTATTTAGAATGGTATTTTATTAAGGTTTCTAGAAATCATTATATCTTGGTAGAGTGAACAAATTCACTGTATTTCATTTTTACTTGTCTTGAACTATTTTACCTTCCAACTGTACTGGCATCATCTTTTGTTTTCAGATGAAGGTGCACTTTTTAATGCAATTGGTCCTACCTTTTATTACAACTCACTGTTTCATTTTGTTTCTTAATAGTTCGTAGGCCTAATAACTGAATGGGCAGATATAACGATTTAAAATATCAGTACGTTAAGTATGAAGTTCCTTTATTTTGCAGTTTAGAATTAGCAACATGGATAATGTGTGTCTTATTCTTAATTGGTTTAATGGTAAATATCTTGATGATACACTTCCAAGCATGTATATTCATTTAAAATACAGGAAGATTTTCAACACAAAGGAAACGTAAAAATCAAGCTAAAAAAATCTCACCTTTCCAAATCTGAAGTGTGTATGAGCATAAATAAATGGAGTAGAAGCAAAACCAAAACCAGCACTGCTAATCGTGCCACAGTTCTGTTTGTAACTAATAGCACCTTCAGATATCTTGATCGTTAACAATGAAGTAGGACGCTGGTTTGGAAAAGGTTAGGTAGGAATAGACCCAGGAGGCATCTGACTGACTTCGAGGTCAGTCACTTCAAGGGAACTGTGGTTGTTCAGTCTGGAGAAGAGGAGGCTGAGGGGAGACCTTATCGCTCTCTACAGTTACCTGAAAGGGGGTTGCAGAGAGGTGGGTGTTGGTCTCTTCCCCCAAGTGACAAGTGATAGGACAAGAGGAAATGGCCTCAAGTTGCACCAGGGGAGGTTTAGGCTGGATATTAGAAAAAATTTCTTTACGGAGACAGTGGTGAAGCATTGGAACAGGCTGCCCAGGGAAGTGGTGGAGTCACCATCCCTGGAGGTGTTCAAGGAACGCGTGGACGTGGCATTGTGGGACATGGTTTAGTGGGCATGGTGGTGTTGGGTTGATGGTTGGACTTGATGATCTTAAAGGTCTTTTCCAACCTTAATGATTCTGTGATTCTGTGACTTGCTGTCTGTCTCACTCATCCAGTTGATTTTAAAATAGCACCAAGAATTCTTGAATGTTGACTCCTCTGTTGGCAGCAAATGTCTGTGAAACTTGCTGAGAGTGTCCCATTCACCTGTACTGCTGATCGGGGTGGAGAAAGAGTATCTGTTGCTGTTCTTAGTTGCTTTTAGTTAACTTTAGTTAGCAAGCCAGCATGATGAATGTGTATGTTGTTGTCACCTGCATGGATGAAAGTGTTATACCATATGATAGGCAGACATACTGGCCTTAAAATTCAGAAATTATTATTGAATTTTCTGTGTGAATTTTCAGTGTAATTTTTTTCTGAAAAGTTGCAAATCCAGTAATTGGGTGTTCAGAAATGCCAAAATCAGGGTTAGATAGATAGATAGATATATAACACCTTACTTGCTCTCCTTAAATTTACGTTTTATAATACAGCATTGCATTTACTGTGGTTGCCATTTCATGTTCTTCTCTTGATCTCAGTTTACAGTTCTGAATGTGAAGTGAAGCCACAGGCTTCAGATATTGGGCAGTTGCAAAAAACCTGTTTTACTTGAGGTTTTCGGGATTGCATCAGAACTCTGCAGCCTGTGAAGGGGCTGTGCCCAGTTCAACAGTCCAGTATTCAAATGCCTGAATCATGCAACTTTCCTCTATTATTTCCTTTACTCTCTTGTTCATTTTTTTTCTCTGTACTTTCGTCCTCAGCAATAATTGAGCAGGTGTCCTGCAGTCAGTCTCACACTTTTTTAATGTACCAGCCTGATTTCTCAGCTCCAACTGTATGCATACATCATTTGGTGACCTGTATTATATTTTACTTTGAGGAACCAGGGAGTGTACATCACATTTTGACAGATGAATGGCCCTCTTCTTGGGGATAAACTTAGCTAACCTAGCAGGCTCAAAATCACACTGCAAGCATCAAATTATCCCTTCTAGCTAGGGAAAAATACTGCTTGTTTGTAGCATTAAATACATTAGAGTGATTTTTAAACACTGTTCAATTTTAAAAATATGTTGAAGTTAAAGCATAGTTGAGAATGTGATATTTACTGATTTTTTTGTGTGCAATGTTATGACTCCCCAAAGCTTTATGTAATATCTTGATAAATGAAATGAATAGTACATGTAAAGGAAATTAGTTACCGTGACTAAGAGGATTCTAAATTAAATACTCCAGGCATCATTCAGTTAAACTACAACATTTTGTTAGTACTTTAGGTATTTTGTTAGGTATTTTATTTTATGCAGGTGCCATACAGGTTTCTAAACCCTACCACTGATGTGCAATTGCGTTTTTACCCCACCAGGCACTTAGTAAAAGGGGTAAAACCCTGCTGTAAATGTTTTGCAAGTTTCAGTAGGACTAAAAGGTGTAACTTTTTTCTTCTTCTTGTAAAGCTTCTCTAAAAAAAATTAGCAGAACAAATTGTAGATGTTTTCTGATTTACTGCCTTGTTCATTGCATATTAAAGCAACAGCAATGAATCATATAATTAAATGTGACTTTAATGTCTTTTCACTGTGGATTTCAAATTGTAGCCCACTGACATTTTAGCTGGTGTCATTGAGCTGAAGCTTTTCAGAAGAGCTATAAATGCTTTTAAAAAGTGAAATAAGTGAGGGAGAATCATACTGGCACAGTTTGATGCTAATATTAGCTCAGCTTTGGCTATGCTACTGGAGTTTTTTCTGGATTTTGAATCTCTCATATTTCCATCTGGGATTTTTTTGTGAAAATTTATACATAAGTTAACACAACAGCTAATACCCTATCTTCTAGGTGATGGTCTACAACATTCCTGCCATCTAGCTTATACATCTAAGAGCCTAAGTTTTATATATATGTATAGATACACACAGTCTCCTACTGTTTCTAGAGAGGAATAAACATCAATAAATGTAGGGAAAGACATGGGGATGAACTCAGAGCTCTGCAGTTTAGAGTACTGCATTACCTGTCTTAGCATAGAAGCAAATGGTTGAAGCACGTGGATCAATGTGCCTTGAGAAGAGGGGCATTGAGAAGAAGTGGAAGCATTTGAGACTCCATGGAGGAGGGTGAATGAGGAACTCGGGGCAGGAATGGGCAATTGGTGTGTATGTAGCCCCTGGAACATGGAACATACGGAAGAGCTTTAGTTGAATACACTGAGATGTGTGGGGGTCAGATGCACAAGAATCTTTCAGGTAAGGATGCAGGACTTCCAGGATTTTTATGCACAATGCAGAGATTTAACGCTTCTGTTCACCTTTATTTGCAGACTAAGGTGGTACTAAGGGTAGCAGCAGTTACTTTTTCACAGCTTTAGATCAGGCCTATACACAATTTGCACAATAAAGATACTAACTGATAATTTGTCATGGCTTAAGCTAACTTTCATAAAACATGGCATACTGGAAGAGCCTACTGTGCATCTGTTGAGCAGAAGAAACTGCAAATAAAATGACATAACATTGCTAATACCTGTAATCTTCATTATCTAATTTTCAATATGAATGACAGGCATATATGAGCAGTATATTAGGAATAGAAGGTTCCACTGTTGCCAACAATTCTGTGCAAGAGAAGAGGAAAAGAGAGTGTAGGTCTGCTGGAAATTATCAGAATTTAAGTGACAGACAGTTATTGCTATTAAATTTAACAGGGAAGGAAAACATTTGCTTTCAGGAATCTAGCCAAATTTCTACACTTTCTTTTTTCTTTATTTTCTTTTCCTGGTAGAAATTCAGCAGTACCAGTCTACTGTAGTGTGTATCTTGTAAGCAGCATTTTCTCTTTCTGGCACAGATTTTATATGTTGTAACACAGTATACTTTGTGGGATGTGGTATAGTAAAGTAACCTTTATGAGGGGTGTAAAAAGCTCCTGCTCAGGCAGCACATACATGGGAATGGCCCAGGAGGACTGCAGAGTGAATCAGCGTAAGTGTGAGAGAGTGGTACACATGAGTTAAGAATCTTAAATCACCATGATGATTCTGTCATGCAGAAATCAAATAGCCTTCGATTGCTCTTGCTTAACCCTACAAGTAAATTTTAGTGGCTTGTTTGGGTCTTTAACAGTTTGCAATGTAAATATACCACCATCAAACCTTTGTAAAGGAAGTATTGTTTTCCTGCTATATATCATACTAATTTTCTAACAAGATTTTGCTGGTGCAGTTATACCCATTCTGCAGTTCTTGCTGGGTATAGACATGTTGGTCAGAGGTGTAATTTGGGTTTGGTTTTATTTTTTCTCTATACTGACACAGCTGTACAAAAGATTCATTCTTAAATATTGTTGTGCTGGTCAGCCTAATGTGATAGCAAACAAAGGATACTCCATTCCCTTTCGGAAGATTAATTTTATTTTTCCTAAATTCCTTGTAAATGGAAAACTGCTGTACAGTTTCATAGAAACACTTTTCATTGGAAATTTTTGTTAGCAATGTGAATAATGATGTATTTTTTAACATATTTTTAAGCTTTACGTTTTGAATAGTAAGAGTTTGGTTTATTGTATAGCTGACATTAAGAGAGCAGAAATGTAAATAAGTATAAAATAATATGTGATGTAGTTAATTTGGGGATTTTTTTAATGTATTGCAGGCTATTGCAATATCTGCTGGAGTATCTAGTTCCTTCTAAGAAATTCTTACCTTTTTTCTGAAAGATAGGTTTAAGGGGTTTTCTTTTGGGGTTTTAATTGGCATTGATACTTTCAGAATCAAATGTATTCTATAAAAAATATTCTTTCCATGTAATATTCCTGGTTCGGAAACAATGTGGTGAATAGAGAATTTAATTGAAAATAGGCTTTGTATCTGTCTTTTTGCCAGAAGGTATCCACTTTAGCTTAAAAATAAAACTGATTTAAATCTTTTTGCAAAGTTAGGCATTTACACTTAGTGCACAAGCTTTGTAGCTATCTTAGCTCTCCAAGTCTGGTAGTGATGCTGGTGTGTTCTTTGTATCTTGGTTCTTAACCTTTATCTTCTTTCTCTGAGAGGCCAATGTATTTGAGTCATTGCTGTTCCTGCTAAGTCAATAGTGTCTGAGGCTGTTAGCATCATCTTTTATGTCATCACCAAAATTGACCCCCAACTGAGGATAGTATGATAAGGGAAGTGATGTATTTGAGGTGAGTGCTCTGGGTCCTTATCTCTTGGAGATAAAATAAACATATTGAAAGTCAGAAAGATAACATGCCATTGAATGAGTTTAGAAACCATGTTATGTTGGGTCTGGAAGTATATTAAATGTATCAAGTGTCTTAATACTGAGGGACAAGTTTTATTGGAAAAATGAGCCTGCCCACCTGCTTCTTTCCTACTGTCTCAGGAAAAAAAAATACACTAATTGGAAATTGTATTTGTGGAGATGAAGTACTGTAACTGGAAGCTGCAGAATGAGTTTTGTTAGCTTTGATTTTATTCTTGCATCCATATTATCAGTAAAAAATTATTGTAATAGGGAGAATAGATTAATCTTTGAGATAGGCAAAGGTTGAACTGATTAATTGTTATGTGGTCTCTTATCGTATCAAAACCAGAGTCTGTGTTACAAACAAAAGGGCAGTATTGTAACTAGCAAAACAATACTGAATCTGCTGCTGATGTCTTTTCTGTCAGCCTTTGAAGGTCGTAGGTGATGAGAGCAGCAGCAGAGAAAGTCTTAGAAATATACTTAATAGAGTGGTAAAATAAATATAACTAATTCTCATTTTGTGGACTTAAATTATATTTTCAAAAGTGAAATTTGTTGCTGTTACTTGAAACTACAAAGTGTCAAAGCTACAGATCGAGTGTTCTTGAAGCTTCATTTTGTCAGGCAGCTTATACGAAAATGTCTCTCAGGTGTTAATTTGTTGTTCAATATTTTTTATTTCCAAATATGCTTTACTTGGTGTATTTTGCATGTTTTGGTTGTGATATTAAGTGAAAAGGAGCTAATGCTGACTTTGAAATGAAAGGTGTGTTTTTGGCAATCCAACAAACACTTTCAATTTTCATCTCTTATTCATCTATAAAACAAAAATGTCAATGCAGTAGAAAAAAGAACAAATTACATCTGACTTTTCACAGCACTTTTTATTCTTGTAATTTTTGTAATGTTAGCTCTTTTTTGGTGTCTCTTTTTTTGGCTTTTCTTCTTAATTAAAGTCAGCAAAGAAGTTAGGGATGCTGAAGCTTTGATGGTTGGGACCCTTCTGTAATGTCCAGAGTGCATTGAATGTCTCAAAGTTTGATGACTTTAGTCTAGATAGTCTTCTGCATTTTAGCTCTGTTGGCTGGATTGTCAGCTGGTAAACTGTGATCAAAGGCAAGAGTTCATCTTTATTTCTCAGGGAAACAGCAAGCTGCTAGCAGAAAAATGTATATGTATGTATTAAAAATAGACAATGAACTATTAGCAGAATAATAAGGTAAGTAGATGCATGTTGCTGTTCTGGTTGAATTCATAGTGAAGAGATTTCCTACAAAAGAAAGTATGATCGCAGAGTGAAAATTAACTATGGAACAGTGTCTTGACTTTCATTTCAGTGTTCTTCTCCATAATGACATAAAAAATAGATCCCATAAATTCCTCAATGGGATACGGCTATTTCCAATCTTTGAAATTCTAGTACTAAAGTTTATTAACAGTCTGTCTGAAATGAAGGAAGATGAAACCTTATAGCTAGAAAACTGTTACTGTAACTTTACAGTTCAAAGAGCCTCTTGGCAAAAGAAAGGTGTTATGTTTTTAACAACGTGCAGACTTTATTTCTTACAGTGAAGTAAAGTATACTAGTACAGACAAAGAGAGACATCTTGGTTTTTGCTTTCGGAGTTCAAATATACCTTTACCTTGGCTTAAAATTACAGTGCAGTTATCAATTAGGAAAATGGGAGGGACAGTAATATAATGGATAACATTCTTTAGTGCCTGGTTTTTAATCTCCTTTTGCTGAAAGTTCAATGAAGATGTCTCCAAGATGTATATTTGAGAGCTGCTCAGAGGTAGAGTGGGTTATCAGCACCATCTCAGCCCCACTACAGGCTCAGCTTGCTTTCTGCAGGCCTGGCTGGAAGCCTCTGCCCTCTGTTCCTTCCAACTCCACATGATCGGGTAGAGATCAATGCCCACTCCTGCTGTGCAGTCACTTTCCTTTTTTTGTTTTGCATTGTTTTTAATACATGTGCCAGTGTTGCATTTGTTCCAATGTAATAAACTTGGGTCGGAAACAGTTGAGCAGCCCTGCAGAAGTTAACCTGGATGTGAACTGAACAGTCTTCATGGACTTGAGTTCATGGACTGCAGTTTCTCCTGGTCACAAACCCAGAATTGCAATACTGAGACACTGGAGCACAGAACTGGGTTTGGGACTTTTATTTGGGACTCAATATCAGGAGTACGCAAGTATATGCAAGCAGTATAGTATCATTTATGTGATGGGGTAGTTGAGCTGAACAAACCACGTTAGACTCAATACGCTGCACATAGAAGTGGGTTAGTAGTGTTTAAGTCTGTGGTATGGCTAATCTGCTTGGTGGAAAAGGGGGAACAGAAGTTACTGAGAGTTGAGTACTATTTCTGATTTTTTAAATCTTTTTACTTCATTTCGTTTAAAATCGAATTTGTGTCATTCTTTTAGCAATAATATTATTCAGTGTGGTTCTTGATCCAGTAGTAGTATTGTTTTTTGGGACAGGTTTTGCAACAGTTGTTCTTAGCATGACTACTGTCTGGGCTAAGCCCCAGAATACCTGTTGATCATTTTCCGTTATGCTGTTCTTCAGAATGCAGTATATACTGCTGCTTCTGATTATAGTGTGTACGCTTGGAATCTTGTTTTGAGGTACAATAGGTGACTTCAAATTAGAAACGGCAAATAGTTGCTACAAGCAAAATTTTCAAGTAAGGGGTGATTGCCTAAAAAATAAAATTGGAATGAATGTAATAAAATATACTGATATCCTTGCTTCCTCATCTTTTTTTTTTATGCTGAAAAAGATATAAATTATACAAGTACTTAAAGAATATGCCTTTTCTCTGTAGTACGGATACCACTGGTCTTTCAATAAAGAAAACCACGGTTTCCAAACACTACATTCAAGTTGTGGAATAGTGCTCATTCTTCTGTTATCTGATCATGGTCATCAAAGGACAATATAATAATTTTGAAAATTAAACTTACTAAAGCACTCAGCTTTTTTTCTGAGGTGTATTATTGGATTTTATCTAGCCTCTTGCTATTTGTGAGGCTATTCTTATCAGGAAATGTATAGTATGTCTAAAGGAGCAAAACCAGCTTTTTTTTACTTTACACTTATGTTAAACAAACATATGTACATTATCATATCAATCTTATCTAACTACCTCCTGCTATAAATCTCTGAACATTTTCTTATTTACTGCTTCCTCTGGTAGCAGGTTGGTCTCTACTGAGATGCAATGATGTATATACTGCATCTCTTGTAATACAGAGGAAAATGGCTTCAAATGAAGAGCCTGTGACTTCTGGTTGGGGGGCAGTAACTTCAGCTGCCCCAGCAGGACTGTAAGTATCTCTCTAATTAGAGTATACATTTTCAGGGATACTAGGGTAAGAATTTGTCTCACAGGTTTCTGAGTTTTGTTCTTTTACCCAAAGATTACTGCATCTAAATAATCTAAGAATGCCGACACAAAATACGCTGATCTGTTACCAACACCATAGGCTGGTGTTACTGAAGTGTAAAAAGCATTTTAAAACAGGCAATCACTTATTTAAAGTGGGAAGGCAGCTCTCAATTCTTTGTTGCAAAGCATATAGGGAATTTTTATTGACACACCTGAATTTCTATTTACTCACTTACCTTGGGCCCCTGAATTTTGAAACAGTAGTACAAACAACATGCAGGTATTTGCATGAAACAAATGAACGCAATAGATTATCCCTCTCTGCTTTCCATTTAGCCATGTTACAAAACAGTTATTTCAAATAAATAAAAACAAAGTCCACATGACTTTACTTCAACATTATTATTTTTTATGTACAGTGGAAGAACAAGATGGAGCTAATTGCCTCCCTTCATTTTGTTATGCCTTCCACCACCCAATTTACATTTAGGAAAAAATTATTTTCTTTTTAAAATAGTTCCCCTCTTAAGTTTTTTATTTATTTTATTTTAACCACCATATATGGTATGATGAGACAGACTTTGAAAGACCGTTCTCTATAGCGCTTAGACAAAGTTTTTGGTAGAAAATAGTGGATAATCCTTTTTTGGACACTTTGCAGATACCAGCACATCAGATACCACATTTTTAGTGATTTCAGTCACTGCATTAAAAAATAAGGTGGGCTTGTTTTTCAAAGGTATAAAAATTGTAGCATGGTGTGTGTTGAACAGTAGTTTCTGTGCTTTTCTGGTAAGATGAGCTTTCACCTGCAGGAGTTTTTCTCTTGAGTGGAATCTTCTCAAGATGTCAGAAAGCCATGGGATTTCTTTATGTTGTTTTTTTCATAGTGTAAATAGCGGGGTGACCTGTATCTTTTGGTTGGAGGAGGGAGAAGGAGAAGAAAGTTATCTAAGTTCTTTCTGTAGGAAGGTTAGATTAGAATATGACAGTCTCTCGCTTAAGGTCTTTCCCCCTCCTCTGCCTTCCAGTGGATGTCTCTGAAAGGCCCTCAGTGGTGTGTCATTAAGGACACCGTTGCATCATATTAAATTAGTGAACAGAGCTATTGGCATCTATGGCTTACGTTCACTTTTTACCATTAGAGCTCAATATTCTCACTGAAAGGCTAACTAAATGTTATTTAGTAAGGCATAATTTTCCTCTTCCATTTTGAAGTTTGTTTGCTTTTAATACTATACATAATTTCATGACGTGCAAAAGTTAATTCCAAGATTCCATATTTGTTTCACCATGAAGCTGTAAGGAGCAATAATTATGTTAGGGAAGGGAAAGTACTTGTTCTATCATTCCTAAAATTTTATGCAAATTGAGTAATATGACTAATAAGCTAAACTTTAACTATCAGGTATTGTGCTTGAAAATTTACAATATGTAAGCCCCCAATTTCTTGGCGGTAATAGATGCAGTTAACAGTTACTAATTGTTGAATCAGAAATAAAGTTGTTCTGCTGGTACCTATAATTTATATTCTCATTCCCATTTTATTTATTTATTTATATAAATATATCACTTGCTTTCTAATCCCCAGAAAACAGTTTTTGAACTAGTAGTTGTAACTTATACCTATTAGCCTGGAAAAGTTATTAATTTTATGAAATCATGGAAAATAGGTAATGGGCACCAGGTTTTTTCTTTTCCCGTCTTTAAAAGGAGCAAAAACAGGGAGTTGAGGAATTGTGTCACACAGCACAACTTCAGTTTCCAGAAGAATATTGGAGCAAGTAATTGGACCCAATTGTTTGTAGGCACTAGAAGATAAACAAATTACTGTCAGCTAAACTGGATTTGTCAAAAACAGGTAGTCAATTTAGTTTTCTTCTGAGGCAGAAAAACAGGGCATGGCTAAGACATAAATCAGTACATGCGATATTTTGTCTTTAGTAAAGCTTTTGACACTAACATGGTATTTCAGTATGCGAGCAAGGGGAACATGGTATAAATGAAAATATAGTGAAGTGGATATAAAGCTGGAGCAGCACCTGCTGTAATCAGTTACATGGAAATGGAAAATGGAAAGATACAAGAAGTGGGATTTTTATGGGGTCCTTCTTGTGTTCCATACCACTCAGTATATGCGTAATGCTTTGGATGGTAAAAAACCCCACCATATTTTCTTAAATTTGAGGGTAGCTTGAAACTGTGAGAGAAAATGCAGTTATGGGAAAGAACAAAATGAGAGTTAAAAAGGATCTTGACAAATTGGAGACACAGTCTGAAATAAATAGAATGCAGTTTCCTAAGAACAAGTGCAAGAATCTGTACATGTGCAGGAAAATACGATTTAAGGAATGAGGGTGAGGAGCAAATGGCTGAATAGCACTTCAGCACCAGAAGGATCTGCAATTTTTAGTGAATGCCAAGCTGGACATGGGACTGCAGTATCAGCTGTTGCAAAAAATAATACTTGAATCTGTTAACAGGAGTACAGCTTGTAATATGAATCAGCATCATTCATTCAGTTCAGTCATATCTGAATTGCTAATACTGGACCCTTGAGGAAATTACCATTTCATACTTCAAGAAGCGTGGGAAGAGTCTAGAAGAGAACACAAAGAACCAGCACAGTTTGACCTACAAGAAAAGGTGGACAAACTTGTGACTGACTGGTTTAGAGAAGAGAGGTCTGAAGGGAGGCATAAAAAACCTCTCGAGGTAAAAAACTTTTATGAAACAAGAGATGAATCTATTTTTCATCTTCATAAAGAATAAGACAAGAAGTAATAGGCATAAATTATAGCAATGAATAGTTGGATTTGGTACTAAGAAACACTGTCACGCTGGCTAAATACAGGTTGTCTGTGAAGGCTGTGAAAGCTTCATAAGTGGAGAATTTTAACAAGGGGTTAGATATTTATCTGTCTGGAGTGTAATAAATGTGGTTTGATCTTTCTTTGTGACAGTGTGTCAGGAGGGATGGATTAAATGACATCTTAAATTCTCTTTTAAGCCTTTTTTTCTGTGACTTCTAGACTCTGATTTCTAGATTATGTGTGACTCAAATTGGTAGTTTGAGTAAAAGCAGCATGATGACTGCAGGGTCAGTACAGTATTGTTTCTTAAAAGCTGATGTTTCTTCTGCATTCTGATTGTCAGCAAGTGTATCATGAGTTGGAAGTGATTCATGGGGTAATCTAGCTCCATGGTATATAAACTATGATTTATTGTTTACTGTTTGTGGGGACATAGTATGGTGAAGCACATTTCTTTTATAGTGTATGTACCTGGTTCCATAAAGAAATGAAGTCTCTACTGACAGACACCAAATACAGGAAGGAGATCCTGTTAATGCCTTCACTGGAAAAAGGCCTAGTATTATCAGGTATCATAGGATCTCCCTTCAGAAAAGCATCAGACAGAGACAGCAAAAAGCTTTATAAATACCCCAGTTTTGGAGAAACCTAATTTGGAGTTTGCGTATGTCAAAACCAATTAAGTCTTTGACATGCATCAGTAGAAAAACAGGCTTATTTTATTCTGATACTCATAAGGTAAATTTTTTAATAAGTTTGATAGAGTGTCCAGAGGTCTGAGAAACTTGGAGGATTGCCACTGTCATCTTGTCCAAACCTTGGGAACCTTTGGTTTAACTGATTTTTAAAATGCCAAAGGAAAAATGATCCTGCAATTTTTTTCTGCAGAGGTATGTCAGATTTTTAAATTTATTTTTTCAGTAGTATTGTCACAAATCTACTGGAATGTATTTTTACCATTAGAAGATAATTTCTGACTGGTTTTGGGAAACATCAGTTAAAGACTGTATGATGAAGGAACTTAAAATAGTTGTTGAGCATGCTTATACTTCTCTTTTGACATCTGTATGACTACCTAAGTGTTGCCAAATAGTCATAGCAGGTGTAATCATCCATTTCTGTCCAAGTTAGATACCTACTCATGAATGTGTGTGTGTGACTCAATGACAAAGGATAACCCAGCCAGACTTGGGGAACTTGAATAATCTTCTGGAGCTCAGGTAGAATCCAAATTTGCTTCACAGGAGACTGTGTTCCTGAATAGCAATATCTTTTCAGAAATCATGGCCTTTGAATGATACATGGGATGGTTGCTTCAAAGGTTTAAAAAGAGAAGGAAAAAAAAAAGAGGGTGAAAAACAACAGCAGAAAGCAAGCTGTACGTTACCACAGCAGAGGAAACATTTAGCTAAAGAAATTTAGCTAAAGAATTAGTTAATTTATTTGTCATTGGTAATTCCATTTTACTGTATAATTAACAATTGTTATAGTAGTCTGGGATGAATAGGATATAATGGATAAATTTTTTCCCAACTGAAATAAGTTTCACAGGTCACATCATGTTTCTATTACAGAGAACACAGATGAAACACCTGATTTTCCTTATGATGTTCTATGGATTCACTCTGTTCATTTCCATGGATTTGTTCAAAATAATAATCTAAACATTTTCTTTTAATTTGTGAGACGACAGACATAACTGGGAGAGAAATGGCTCTTATGTTGATTTGCAAATAAAAGGATTACACCTCTATGTTCTGCTGCCCTCTTAAATTTTTCCTCCCCTTCAGTGTACCGTAAAGTGACATATTGGTTCTCTGTTTCTCTTTTCCGGTTCTTTTAGTAGAAGTAAGTGAAATTTTTTTTATGCAGTATCTTCATTGAAATGTTCTTTTTCCTAATCAAAGTGGTGCCTTTGTTTCTTCACTCAGTTTGTGTTGTCTGCTGCCTCTTCCCTTTTTTAATTTCTTGTTCCCTTATGCTCTGTTTAGTTCTCTTCTTGAGGTGTTCTGTTCACTTCTTTTTTCCCTTCCTAATATCTTGTTCCCTGCTTATATATTTATTACCATATCTCTTTGATTTCTTCTCCTGAATCGCCTTGGTGGCAGTATTTTGAACTGATAGTAATGTGAAATTACAAACCTGTTACAGTGAACAAAGCGTAATGACAAGGCATATTCTGCAGAGTTTACAACTGGATAAAGAGAAGAAAAAACATGAATAACTCACTAGAGTAAGAGCTAATCAGTACAGATAACTTTTCAAGAAGAATAATTTTTAAGACTAATTTGAACAGTTAGTAATTTTTGGCAAACGAGGTAAAGGGGTTCTGTTGCAATTGCATAGGCAAATGAAGTGTGGAGCTTGATAGGAAAGGGACTAGTGTGGAGCTTGATAGGAAAGGGACTATTAGGAAAAAGTGGTGTGAAATGGTTGGAAATACAAGCAGTGTTCAAATATTTAAAAAGGTGGAGGTAGAAATGATGTGTAAAGCTTTAGGATGAATGTTCACTGGCATTTTGAATTTCTTCAACTAAAGATCATGGGTGCGGGGAGTAGGGCAATCTGTGCTCTTCCTTCCAGCTGTGGTCTTTCTCTCTCTATCCATCCAAGTTCTTCACAATAAAGAACATTTAAAATTAGGTACCCTACACCACAGATTCTTGTCTTGGGCAAATAACTAATCACGATTTTATTTTGGATTCAAGGTTTAGACTAGAACTATATAGGAGTGTAATGTTTTGATTTTTCTTTCTCTTGGACTTCGGTTTAAAAACCGTATGAGCTTGAAAGATAGATACCTCAAATAGTTTTTACTTTAGTGACCTGTTAAAACCATTCCATGTCAGAAGTGATGAATAGTTTTTGTGGGTTCTGAGCAGGTTCCTCATCGATTGGTTGCTAGTTAATGAGGGAGAAGAAGGGCGAGAGAAGCTGAAGTCCAGCTGGCTATGTGAGAGCACACCTGCCTTTTCTCTTTACTTCATTTTCTCTGTAATGAAGGAAGCAATTGGTTTAGAGCGATCAATGCTGACCTATTAGGATCAGGCAGTGTTCTGGCATTGTCAAGGCAATTAAATTCAGCAGAGCAAGGATTATAACAGAAAAAAAAAGAAGGGGCCCGAGACTTTGAGTAAGAGCTACATTGATGCTTTAAGGTTGGCAAAAAAACTCAACCCAGTATAGTTAAAAAGAATTAAATCATTATCACATTCTCTTTTGCATGAGATTGGGAACGACAAGATCATTGTCATTTGTCCTTTGAATTTGATAATCTTTGGTCCTGCTTCTGTGACCGGGGGTTTCTGTACAATGTACTGTGTGTATCTGGAGAAGGCAGTTTGCTTTGAAATTTCACATTGGTACTTAAAAAACTTTCCCCTTTCTTGTCTGTTGTATTCTGTACTATTAAACTCATAGGCTGTGTACCTTTATAAAATGATTCATTCCAATTGAGGGGGATAAAAAAAGCCCAAACCCTTAGTAAATAATCATAATACATAGTTCTTATCAAGTAGTAGGTTTAGAAAGTTTGTCATACATTTTAAGATTTAAATAAGGTGCAGTTTTTAAATAAGGTGAAGTTTTTATGATTCTGGCAAATCTTTTGTTGCCTTGTGTGGATGTTCTTAAGAGGGAATGAATTTCCTATGAGAGTTTCAGCCTTGTCAAAAACAATACATTTGGCAAGTTGGAATTAACTTGCATCAAATGTTAGTTACCTGCTCCATATTTCAATTTACAAATTTATTGAATGTGGACATTAACTGGCAATATTATTGATATTAAATCAAATGCCAGGATGTCCCTTCTACATGTCTTTCCTGCTTGAAAGAGGCTAATGCATTGTTTTGTAAGGTTCATCCATTCTGAGTCAAGACATTTCTATTAAAAAACCAAAACAAACCAACCAAACAAAACCCTGCAGGCAAACCAAAAATCTTGAAAAAATATTCTAGAAGTATAATATCAAAACAATAATATCGAAGTATGATTTATCTTTGTATCCAATAGTCTCAGTTTTACTTGATTGACCCACATTTCTGTGGAAATTAACCTTCCCCTCTTTCCACCTCAAAAACATCAGAGAGCTTGAATATATATAAAGTTCCTTTAATCATCAATTGCATGTTGTAATTTTAACCTTCATCACATGAGCATCCTTTAGTTTATACTTGCCCTTGAGCAGATGAGGTGCATAATCCTATTCTTTCAAGCTTTTAAAGCATTTTTTTATTGGATCTTTGTAATTGAATGCTATGTTAAATCAGCTTCTTATTTTGAAATCTGAAGCTCATGAGCTAATGTCAAGTCCATTCTAGCTGTTAACAGTGGCTTTGTGCTGGCTTCTTTAGTGATTTTAGGTGTACGTATATATATGTACATATATGTGTATGTATACACCATTTAATTTTCATTAGGGAACCCCAGTGAATACGATCATGTATTCTATAATGGGTGGGAGGAGTGAAAATTTTTATGATACCACTTTTTGATGTGCTACTTTTTTGACATAATTGTTCCCCCTTCAGGAGTCTCCACCAGTTAGTTTTCAGATACCGTTGTAGAAACTCTTTCTCTTTATGTTTGAATGTGTTGACCACCCAGTAAATGTTCTACTTTAAAACAAAGTATCAAGTGTGGGGACTTCAACGGTGGTTGTTAGAATTGCTGCATTTCTGCCCTCTGCATAGGGAGCATGCTAACGATGGCTAGTGCTAATGACTTCTGTCCCAAATGTATGCTCTCTTAGGATGTATGATCATTAAAATATCCACTGATACTTTTTTTTTGCTAACTACATGCTCATACAGCATGGGACAGGTTTAATGTTTATTTTCAGACTGAATTTAATATCGAGTGAAAACACTGAGTGTAAGCGTACATTGGTTATCAATAATATAGTGAATTCTCTATACTGTGGAGAATACTGATGTTAAACAGGTCTTGAACAGCCAGTTTTTAAAAAAGAAGACCCAAAGAGTGTTAATCCATTGACAGTAAGGAAAATCAAGCTTGCTTATCCTGATCTACTGGTACAGAACTTAACTGTGATCCTGTCGCACTAAAAATAGTATGTCTATAAATACAGAAGAAAATTCCTAACAGAAAATTTCAAGTAATATATCTGCTTTAAAAGGAAAGGGGTATGTCAGCCATGTATGAACTCACTCTCAAAAATGAATAGTTCAAACTGTATGTTCCTTGCGGAAGCAAGGCTGCTTTTTCCAGGCCAAAGGGTTCACCAGGTTTTCAGTCTCAGCCTTTTTTTTGAATGAAGATTGATCTGCAGTCCAAACATTTTATTGAAGTGCAGGTCTGGAACGTCTCTTTCTGGAAAGGGACATCACAGCATAAAATTTATGTAATACCTCTAAAAATGTATTTTTGATGATGATGCTTTAATATTTCAAAAGTCATGAAGGTTTAGCTTTGAGTTCTAATTTAAATGTGTCTCAGGCCTTTAGAATTAGTATTTATGAGAATGTGAGTCATTTGGTGTAGAATAGGCATGTTCATAGACTTCACTAATGCAAACCAAACATGGCTAGAGTCAGTACGGGTGCAGCTACAGTGCTCTCCATTTGTGGTGTAATAAAACATATTTTTGAAGTATCTACCTTGAAAAGGAAGATGTCCTTTTCTGTAGGTATGGAACTAAAAGCATATGCACAGGGTTTACCTTTTAGAATACTGACATTCTACAACAATAGTATATTATTTATAATAAAAATAATCTTTGAAATTCTTACAAATTAACATTGGCAATGCACACCTGATATTTTCAAAATTATGCTGCACTTGTGCTGGAGAACAAAGTTTTGTACTGTGAGAAACAAAGAAGTGTGGTAATGCCCCTTTATGCTTTCCATAATGGCCTGATTGGGCACGGGTGGGTTCCAGCCAGGTAAACTTAAACATAAGGTCATTGTGCTAAGGGGGATAACCAATTCTGCTGAAAGGTCTTTTGCTTGTTTTTTTTTTTCTTTTTTCTTCACAACACATGGTTACTATTTTAAAGTCTGAAGCTAAATATGTTAAGAAGTGTCACAGTAAAATCAGATCTCATTTGTATGGCGAAAGAATTTTTTTGGTTACTTTTTGCTTAGAGGTTAAACATTACTTCAAAAGCAAGTTCCTTGAAAAAGATGTATTGAAATGAGATAAGTATAGAATAATATGGAACTGCCTGTTTATTAATGTTCGCTGCATTTTATTTCTCCCTCTTCCTACTATTTCTACTCTTTCCTAAGTTACAGTCATGCTTTGGGGGTATTTGGTTGATTGGGGGTTTTTTGTTGTTGTTTTTTTTTTCTTTTTGTCTTAAATACCTCTCCTGAAACAGCAGTAGATGTCAAGTCTCTTATGCTACTCGATCTTCTCAGCATTATGCTTTTTGTTATCTGTTTGTTTGCCCAAATTGCTTGTCATGTACAGACATGCATCTTTAAATAGTATCTAATTGTAATGTTTTCACAGAGTGGTTAATGTATGAACTTGATCATTACATATAGAAAATGGAATCAGATATTGGGCAAAGGATTTTTAGTATTCCAGCTATATAAAATTATTAGAGCTGAAATTTGTTCATGTCCAACCACTATATTTTTGTTATTTATTTGTGGAAAATCAGCAAATGTAGTAGAATCCCTGAGTATAAGAGATCATCTTAAATGCAGTTTGATTGCATAGAAATCCTATTTCTATGTGTGTATAACAAAATGAAAATGTGATCCTAACATGCGTTAGGCATGCACATTTTAACGTCAATCCAGCTACGGTGGATAGCAATAGCAGGTGAGTTGTAGGGATGCAGGTTTCAGCTACTGAGATTCTGAGGTTTCTTTGAAGACTTGTATGTGCTTTAATCCACAATGTAGGGTGTAAAATCAATGGTACTGTGGTATTAAAATTACCATTACTTTTTTTCCCTATGTTTCAGTCACTTTTGCTAAGTAAACATGCTTCTGGACTCTTTTCCCTGAAACCGGTTTAAAAGGTTTCTATAAACCATTGTTTCACTAACATTTTGTCACTATTGATGACTTGTGGCTTATCCATCCCTTTCCTGAGTTGACATTAAGAATCTGAAAGTGAGATATTGAGAGTCAGCTGTGTGTATTTAGGTAGAAACACTGACCAGCCTTCTCTGGAGTAATATAAAAAAAAGCAATATAAAGTGATATTAAAAAAAAATCAGGAAGTTTGAGTTTGGGGTTGATATAGTTGCACTGTTAGGAATTGTAGGAAGCCAAGACAGCTCTATGATCAGATACGAAATAGATGGATAGGGTATACATGAAAGGATACACATTACATAAATCAACACCATGATTACCTGCTAAATATGGAGGCAGTAGGGTTCTTCAACATTTTATGGTGAAAAGTACACAGGTTAGTTACTGATTTCAACTAAAATTTGGAGGCTATATTCTAAGTATATCAAGATTCATTCTGAATATGTCAAATACATCATCTATTTCAGGATATGTGACCTAGTAGGGAAATAGGAAACACTAACACTAAGTGAGCTGCCAAGATGAAGGAAAGTGGGCATGAGCAGACAGGAGAAGGTATATTAAGAGATCTGAAAATGAAGTGTGAAAATTTGACTTTGGGCATAGGTAAGGAAGGCCAGAAGGGCATGTGATGGGGGAACCTTAGTTCTAAGTTCAAAGGTTCCGCTCCATGAAGGACAAAAGTAAGTCACAGTCCTGTATTCCCTGTAAATTTCTAGTTAATGAAAATACAGCAATAAGTAATATTGACTGCTGCTATTTCCGAACAGAGATTTATTTCATTACACTGAGAATAATAATATTATGGAGGAAAAGATAGTATTAGCCTGGTAATAGCCTCCTAGTCATAACTGACATCAATTACAGCTAGAAGTAAAGCATTGAAGTAAAATGCGGAGCTGCCTCCTGAAACATGTTTTCACTACATTAATATATAAGAATAAAATACATAAACTTCTTCTCTTTTAGCTTCATATCAAAATAATGCAGTACTGAGTTAAAATTATCAGCTTAATAAAGTGAAGTGGATGGTTTAAAAGGTAATAGAGCACATTCAGGTAAATTGGATTGATATGCTAATGAAGGTTATGTCTAAGAATTGAGATTCACGTAACCGCATGGTAAGATTCCTTTAAAAGATACTCTTCACCACAGAGCACTGCTGTCACTTCTGAGGCAAGAATTGTATTATTTAGAGGAAAAAAATCTTTTTGAAGAAGATACGATACAAGCTAATGCCTTTCGATGGCAGTTGTTCCGATGTAATGTTGTAATGATCTAATTGGATTTCGAATATGAGAGTTGTGTATGCTCATAGCCGCTTCAGGAAGGCCAGATACAGGGAAGTAACAATGGAGGGCTATCAGATATCCTGAGGGTGGGTATGGTGAAACAAGCGTGTGAATACACCAGCTCAGCGCTTTTTTTTTTCCAACACAAATGTGTAACTGCAGGTTTCTGATAGGCTGTACAATTGTTAGAGCTCATATCCTAAATCACTAATTTCATTCTCACTATCTCACCTGCTATGCAGCATAGGGACTATTGAAAAGACTTTTTCTTTTTTTTTTCCTTCTTTATTTCTTCCCCTTTCCTTTTTTTACTTCTGACTTTTTGGTTCAAGTATAGTCATTTATTTCTTCATTGAGGACTCACATTTTAAAGTGTTAGCTAAGTGAATTCATCAATACTCCGAAGACAGAAGTCAAAGAAAACAACTCCCCATTAAACTGAATGTCGTGGTTTTGATTTGGGACCTCTGGTTTGTCAGTGCTAGAAATGTGCGTTATGGGCAGAATTCTTTTTCCAGCTGCTATCGAGGTGAAAACAGATGTGGGACCCAAGTTTATAAGGTGGTATCAGGGATATTGTGGTAAGAGGTTAGATGGATCAAAGCACTTAAAAAAATCTCTCTTGCATTTTCTTTTCATAGAGAAAAAAATTGTTATTTAGAGCTATATTTGAGTGGGTTTTGTCTTGAACATAGTACCAAATTTAATGACAGAGGAAAAAATGTCAAGAAGATTTACCTGAACTGGGGTCTAATACAGTACCTTCATGAGTAAAGGAAATATTTCAGTGACAGCATTAAACTGGGAAAAGAAGGCTATCCTTTCTGAGTACTATATGTGTTCTGGACTGAAAAAGGCAGAGGTTTATGGAGAAAAAAGAAGTTTGTTACATTAGAGGATCCTAGGTAGATCATTAAAATTATTTAAGGAGCCTTTATTTTGTCATAACTTGGCTCTGAGCCTATCAATTTGCAACTTTCAGCATTTTCAGTACAATTTTTATAGGTAGTGAGTTTATGTTACTTTTTTGAAACAGTTGATGAAACCTCTCTCTGGCACTCCTTAATATATAGGTAGCCAAAAGGATGATGGCTTAATGCATTCTATCTTTAAGTAGGTATCCAAAGCTCTGTTTGATTCCCAAATAAAAGATTCTTTGTTCATAGTGAAGGAAGTTATTACTCTAGGTTTTTTCCCATGGCCCTAAAACTTACTTCACTGTGGAAGTAGTCATCCTGCAACTGTTAGAAATATTTGTGCACAGGCAAATCCTGACTTTTTCAGTGTTCTGTGGGATTTGCTACTAAGTATTTGAAAGGTGTTACAAGGGAAGATCAAGGCAGATTTGTTGTTGTTACTGATACAAATATGCAATATGCTCCTCTCTGTCAGTGCTCAGTTACTTTCATAAAATTCTCTCTGTAGAGGTGTTCACAGTGGTAATGCCCTTCGCTGCAATGCAGTCTGAGTGTTATTGTGGTGTTAGTGTACTGTTACGTTAAGCTGTGGTGACCTGAAGGTGTTGTATAAATGACGAATTGCTGCATTCGCCCCAGTGAGGTATTTCTTCCACCACTGATACAGGTGATAATGTGTGATATAACCTGTAACTCTTCGGTGTTCCTGCAAAAATCCAGTAACTGTAGTGAAACATTGTTTGAACTTAAATACATCCTAACTTTTTAGTTTTTCAGTGGAAATATGTTGTTTAATGTCTTGAGACAAAATGAAAAGTAATTCCCTCATTCAGCTCTCTTTCCGAGGTACTTCTGGCACCAGCATGCTTTGTATGGCTTGAGCTGCATATATTGACGGAAATAGCGGAAGCTTTTTGGTGAATGGTTGAAGGAGTTACGCTAATATAGAATTATATGCAAAAGTTTGATTTATTGCACCTTGGCTTTACTACATTTATTGGTAAAGATGTTCAGTCATCTTCCATTTGAGCTGGAATCATCAGCAAACTATTCCCATGCAGAATAGGATTAGCAACTTAAAGATAAGGTGTGAGCACACAAAACCAAAGTGATTTCCAGAAATGTAATGATTTTTATCATTTTATGAAAAGCATAGCGACTTCAGCTGTTAGACTTAAAGTGTGTTTCAACAGAATGAAACTTCATGGCTAATTTTCAGGTGCTTATTTATTATGATGGCTAAGTATCACCTAGAAGGACCTATCTGCAGCTCACTCAGTGTTGAGCAAATTTTGGACAGGTGAGAAGTTTATTTTCTATTACACGTAAAATAAAAAATAAAATTTAAAAGAAACGTCTTACTTTATTTTTCTGGTTACGATTTATACTGTTCTTCCATTGCCTCCAAATTGATTTTAGGATTTATGACATTAGATTTAAAACAGTTTATTATTTCTACATGTTTTACTATATGAAGGGAACTATGTGACTGGTTATTAAATCAAATTGTTCTTTGGTTAAGGAACCAGTTGAAAAGACCTGAATTCAGTAGCTCAGTAATTATATTTCTGTCTTTTGCAGGTCTCCTCACAAGTTTTAGTGGTGTAGTTCATAGACATGTCAAACAAATTATTTTCATATTGCAGGAGATCAAGAAGTACATTTTAAAAAAAAATGATAAAATTTTCTCGGCGCTATGGCTCCCAATATACCTCTCCAGCCTGATGGTAATGTTTCAGTGAGCTAATATTCATTGTAATCAGTTGAATTGGTGCGATGTTGTAAAGTACTGTTCTGAATTAATCAAACAGTTCTCCTGATTGCTTATTAAATCAGCATGAGAAATGTGGGAAATTGTATGTGATAAATGTGGTTCTACTCTACAGCTAAAACAAATTACAAAAAAAAAAAGTGGAAAAAGAGAGAAGCAGCAAGAACAAGAAATACTTACATTAAAGTAGTTGTCTGTCTGAAATGCTCTGTCTTTAAAATAACCATAATTCAACTCTTCTCACAGGAACTTGAGTTTCTGGAGATTTTATTATCTGTACACAGATACTGAAAGTCACTGCCCTTCTCTTCCACCATCTCACTGCTGCTGAGCTGTGTAGGAGTGTTTGTGCAGGTTAATGTAGACCTACTTGTAATTCCAAATTTATGATCTTCTTTCACCATGTTAAATTTTTGATTTAAAAATAACTAGACCTATGAAGCTTACGAGATTGAATCTGCTGCACTGTCCATGTCTGATGAACAGTCCCATAAATAATACTACTTTTGTCCTTTATTTTATAGCTCAGTTCAGGCCTGCAGTAGTTAGTGGTTAGATCTTGAATATGCTGGAAAGTGTAAGCAATGCAGATTAACTGAGGTCGCAACTGTATATACGTGTAGCAGGTAATGCTGCTAACTGACACCATGTCAGATTTTTCACATAAAACACAGAACTTAGTGAGTTTAGAAATAATTGGTTGATATTTTCACTGATCTGTCTCACAGTGATTTTACCAGTATGAAAAACATGTCTTACCATTTCCATTTCGGCTTCTCTTCCATTTCGTAGTGTCTGATACATATTTCCATGTAAATTTCAGTCTTCACTAAATTTCTAAAATGCGTCTGAAGAATGATCATATTTAAGAGTTTGATTAAGCTGTGTGCTGTCAGGAGCAGAACAGCTATTGCACACTTTAATTATGTTAGAAAGCAACACCAAAGCAATCAGAACTGACATTCCACTAGTTTAAGTAGGGCATTACTTATGATTTTTTTTTAGGGGTTTTACTCCTACAAAGATTGCTCCCACTGTTGAAGAATTTAAGTTGACGTTTCTTGTAAGTGACATAGTTGCTGTCAGCATGGCACCTGTAAATCTCTGTAAATCACTGGATGGTATAAGGGTTTTAATAACTGTGTGATCATATCTTTAGTTAAAGAACCAATTAACAAAGCTATCCTTGCCTCAGATCTAAGCCACTTAAATATTAACGCTATATGCTTTATCATAAATGTTTTAAATGTATAAGGCAGACTCAGCTTAATGAATTACCCCACATTTCAGCATTCCAAAATTGTTTGCACAGCAAATTACAAATTGAGCCAGCAATACTTTGCATCGATTTTTTTCGAACCACCTCCAACTACCAGGAGTGGTATCCATAGGTACAATTTTCAAATCATAAAAATATTGATGAAAAAGATGTATCCAGTCATTTTTATGTTACCAGTACTTAGCTGATTCCACTAGAGTATTGCTTAGCACTTTTACAGTATAATTTTAACATAACAAATGGTAGGGTTTCTTGCATATATCCTTGGATGTATTTCTCAGTAGGTAAAAAGTTACACTGTTTAGGGGGGGGGTCTTTTTGCTTTTTTTTATTTATATAATTTAACATTTCATTCTTCATGTGTATTTATGACCCCCTTTTGAGAGCCCTGGGGGTCTTCTCTTATTCACTACTGCTTATGTGCTCAAATACTTAGAGTTGCTGTACTTCTGATTAGTAAAGATTCATCCAAACAAGCCTTATGTAAAAAACGTTCTTTCAGTAATTGCCATCTTTTTTTTTAATCATTTTCATTCTCTTTTGAAAGTCCACCCTTCTTTACCACTGTCTGTCAGATCCTTAGATACCAGAGCTAAATACAATTTTCTGTAGATATTTTCACTATAGTTTATCGGAAGAATTTCTAAATTCCTTGCTTTTTTAAACACAGATTGAAACCACGATTATTTCTTCGTTCGGCTAGCTTGATGCGGGTTGATACATCTTTTTTGGATTTTTTTTTTTGTCCACTTGCTTCTAGATCGCTTTGTTCTATACTTTTCAAGTATTTCTTTGTCATATTGTATATAGTCTGATTCCAGTCAAAACCTAGACAGCTCTTACTTGAGGTGTCCTTGGGGCAAGAAATAATTATTGCATCTTAAATTCATAGGCTGGTGGAACATGAGAAGCTGGGGAAAATTGAAAACATTCTCAGATTTCATTGAACAGAACTTCCCTGTAGTTTCTTCTGTTTTAGTCAATGTGTTTTAAAAATGTGGAGGCTATAATGTATCTATATAATGAAGCCTAAGCTAAGTCAATCCACAGCCATGAAACCACATCAGGATATACTGTGATTCAAAGAAAACAGGTCCTATTGAAGATTATGTGCATTTTGGAAAGAATCTGGCTCCATGTTACACCAGCCTGGAAGGCATGCAGAGCAAGCTCACATCAGCTCTCTAAATCCCATGCCTACTTTGTGCTAGAACCAGACTTCCTGAGGAACAGTGCTTTCTTCTCTATATAAAAGAACTATCTTTTTTCTATAAAATTTAATTTATTAGGTTCCCATTTTATATATTCAACAGAGATGGCATAGAGATAAATGAAGGTGATACTTCAGTTGGGTTTGGCTGCGAAGTCGAATCAGGGATAGGGTTTAAATACAGATTTCATGGCATCAGAATCTTAATATCTTCTCCTACCAGGTTTTGAATTCACGTGGTGGAAGTCCATTATGAGATCAGGTGAAATTACAGATTCCTGCCCATATCTAGACAAGTTCTGGGAAATAGAACTGTTTTGGGTTGAGATCTGACATAAAACAAAACATGCAGAGCCAAGTTCAGTTTTGAGAAATTGAACGGAACTGTAGATGCATAAAATACAAAGATTCAGATTCAAGCAAGTTTACATCAACTTTAGGGTTTTCTGTTTTTAAAAAAACAAAGTAAAATAAAAATTATAAACCAGTAATGAAAAAATTGCCATTTTGCAAGCTCATCATTCTTATGTATGGAATACAAAATGTATTATCACATAATGCATATGTTACTTATGTTTCCATGCACACCAGTGCTAATTTGGTTAAATACGTTCAGAAACATTGGTTGCTTGGTTGGTATGCTGCTTATATATAGTACGCAAACAATTACATATCCTGTGTAATTATTTTTTATCAATATTTTTAGCCACTTGAATGCCACAGCATAAAATATCTGGATACACATTTCAGGAAATTACAAACAGAAATGTGTTGTGTTTTCTAACTGCTACACTGTTGCTTGTATTTGCATCAATTGTGAAGGTGAAAATGTTTGTTACTGTGCAGGCTTTGCAGGTGTTATGTATGCTTTTCCTACTAGAGTTCAATGATTTTGTCTTGAGTAAGTGTTATTTGATTTGTCACTGTTGTTTTTTATATTTGCAGCAGGGATTTCCTTTGGTATAAAATAGACTCTATTAGACTTTCTCATCTAAGTGCATGGAAACTTGTCTCCTGTCAAAAGACAGAAATGCTTTCCATGTTTGTTCTGGCTTAATCCTTTATATATTTATTTATGTCCATTGTTTTTCCACATGATTTAATTCTGGCAATGGATTTTCCTCCTTGCTTTTTTTTATCCTCCTGCCATGAGTTTGTTGATTCAGCTGTGTGAGACTGAAGGATTATATGTTTTACGGAGTTGTCAATAATGGAATTTAGATGGTGGTGAATAGCACTGTTCCCTTTTCCACTAAAAGACAAATAGACTGTCTTCTAATGCCATTGTGTGCTGGGCTGTATCTCATGCATCTTTGTGGCTGTGATCAGAATGTGAATGTTAGTGGTTTCTAAGCAGTTAGAGGAGATACGAAGTATGTAGGACTAGCACTGGTGTCTCACACAAAATGCTCCGTGAAGAAAAATGGAATGCCAAGTTCTTAAGAGCTCATTTTGTACATACTGGATTTAGTTCGGTATTTTAGTATGCTGTTGCTGTTCTGGGTTGCTTTGATGGTAACTTAGAGTGAATATCAGTGCAAAATAACAGTTAATTTCCTTTACCTTTCTTTACTTAGTCTTCTGTCTCAATATTCTCAGGGGATTAGAATCTATGCTTAATATATTCCAGAGTTTGTCTGTATCTTACTGGTGTTGTTATAATGAAGGATTAAAATGGATCCTAGAATATGCATGTATTTACACTTTGACACATGTGTCCCAAATACTGTTCTGATGCAGGCAGCTGAGCTTTGGTACCCACAGCTGAATCAGTGGTATGCTCAGCAGCAGCTGTTATCAGAATTAAATGTGTCAGCTGTACAAATGTAAAGAGCAGAAGTAAAACATAATGTAGTTGTTCAGAAATGTAAGCATTTGTAGTCACAACGGAGTGCCCAAATCATAGTTTCGTTTAAAGGTGAAGAATTGCTCTGGGAAAAATAGGGGATTGATGAGGGCATTACCATGTGGCTGCCTAATTGATCAACCCAGGTAGTTCATTCAAATTTTAGTAGTTTAATATTCTACCAAGATCCAGTAGAACTTGCCATTTCCCTCTAGTTAAAATAATTTTCTTGTGAGTGGGGGGAAAAAAAAAAGAAAGAAGAATGCAGAGTTTTCTGGTATCCCTGCTGTGGGAATATCAGGGCCAAGTGTAGCATGACTAACTGTGACTACTGTGATGTGGATAAAAATCTTACAGCACTTAAATACTATAAATATCCATTATTCTCAAACAGGGCCAGAAACCAAAATTTTTTTAGCTAAAGGGGCAAAATTCTCATGCTACAATCCTCTTCACCTGCTAGGGAAGTACTTTTAAACCCCCCAAAGGTTTTCTCTTTAAAGAATGATTCAGGGTTCTTTTTGTCTTCCCCCCAGTCTATCAGCTGTGTCTAAAGTCCATTGACAGAGGAGCTAGTCTAGCCCTTGAATTGTGGTTCTTTTACTCTCCTATCACACAAAGATTTATAGATAACTTTGTGTTGTATAAAGCTGCTTTGTTCCTGACAGGAAAGCAAACAATTTCTAATATAACTGGAAAAACTGCCTGTAGTGTGTTTAATGTCTGTCCTCCTCATTTTTGTCTGCCATGTCTCTTCCTCAGTAAGCAATAAAATTAAAATTCATAGTTTGGCACCAGTATTTTGATTACACAGTTAATTCTTCATCATTCCTATGTCTCAGCTTAATCAGGTTTGCCCAAGCTTGTGTCACCCACTAACAAAGTGTTCTAAAGTTTTTTTGTTCATTTAGGGTTTGGGCTTTCTGCTGTTTTTTTTTTTCCCCCTCCACCTTGTGGTAATCAAAGCTTTTAAATTATCTTGTAATTCAGCATACACAAGTTAAGTCTGGTCAGTGGTCCTTTTTAATTAATGACATGCTTGCCAAGCACTTGTAGAAAAATGACTCTATGTGGCTATCAAAAATAATTAGTATTTGCATTTATGTCGATTTAATCAGCATAAAAGATACCTGTATTGTATTTCAGGAAATGTCATCTGTTAAAAATATGATCTTTAGCTTGTTTCTTCTGTTTTTTCTAATTCAGAGGACTGCAATAATTGCTAGCATGTAGTGTTGTTGGTGGGAGAACACCACTCATCTTAGAGGTGAACATACTTGTTCTCACTACTTGAACAAGTGAAAAGTAATTGCAAAACTATGCAAAGTTTGACCTCATTCTTAAGTATCTAAAAGAATCAAGATCAAATCAAATGTTTTATTCTGCAGTTAAAGGTTTTATTTTATTTCCATATGGGTTGATTTGTTGTTTGTAGCATACAGCTGGTACAGAAAGTGGAGAAGTTACTCCAGCACTTCCAATCCCACAACTGCTTGTTTCTTATTCCCTTAGTTGCAAGAAAGAAAATACTAAGTTAACCACGATTCATTTGTTTTCTTATGGGATTTACATGTTTATACAAAAAAATACATAGAAAGCAAATGTTAAGGCAGTTAGACTTCCAAAGTTGGAGTCTGAAAGATACAGGGTTACTGAAATTGTTCACTCCTGCAGTCTTAAGTATCCTTTGATCTCATGATGGTGTCTTATAGTCATTTCATAACGAGAGCCTTTGGAGGGAGGAGGGTATTCAACCTATAACTTTTTCAATGTGTAGGACATGAACTATGGTTCCCGAGTGAGGAGCTGTTGGATACTTTCCTCTGATTCACCGACTAGCCTCACATCTTGTCTGCCATGTGTAGCGCAGGGGCAGAGAATGCCGTATCAGAGTCTAGCCTGGCTCCCTGTGGGTAGGGACCTCTCCTTACGTTTGAACTCCTATTAAAAAAAGGAGTTGAACTTCAATCTCTTTTTGAGCAAGCACCTTAAAGAACAAATCATTATATAAAGAGGGATTATCAGCACCAATATTCACAGCAGTTCCTTAGAAGAGGGTCCCAGCTTCAGAGTCCAAATTCACAGAAGGATCTCCCTACGCTCAATGGAGAGAAGGATAGACTTTCAGACATACATCTGGCCTGAGCGCTTCCTTCCTAGCTTGCTGTAGACAGTTGTACACAGAGCCTGCTCGCTGATCTCATCTCTGTCAACATTACCTCATTATCTCCAGATATACTCTTGCCACTTGATGCACATTTGCTTGTGGGAACCAGAAGGCTGTTAGATTTTATGGTGCTTAATTCTCGGTTGTCTGTACCTTAGGTCTGTTAGCAAAGTTGGAGAGCCTTACCTGTTGCTGCACTGCCATTCAGAGCTAAAAGCAGTATCATGGTGTTGTGGGCTAACCCCGGTGGGCAGCTCAGCCCCACACTGCTGTTCGCTCACTCCCCCATAGCGGGATAGGAGGGAGAATCAGAACTTGTGGGTTGAGATAAAGACAGTTTAATAGGTAAAGCAAAAGCTGTGTGCGCAGGAAAAGCAAAATAAGGATTTCATTCGCTCCTTCTCATCGGCAGGCAGTTGTTCAGTCATCCCCAGGAAAGCAGGGCTCCATCATGTTTAATGGTTACTTGGGAAGACAAACTCCATAACTCTGAATGGTCCCCGCTTCCTGGTAGGGAATATCCCTTTGGATAGTTTGGATCAGCTGTCCCGCTTGTGTCCCCTCCTGACTTCTTGTGCACCTCCAGCCTCCTCGCTGGTGGGGTGGTGTGGGGACCAGAAGAGGCCTTGACTCTGTGTAAGCACTGCTCAGCAATAACTAAAACATCTCTGTATTATCGACACTGTTTTCAGCACAAATCCAAAACATAGCCCCATACCAACTACTGTGAAGAAATTTAACTCTGTCCCAGCCGAAACCACTACAGTATGTTTCAAAAACTTAGTGAGTGATCACATAAAACATGTTGCATGCATTTTAAGCATTTGTCAAACTTGCATGTGCTGAAAAATTGTTCATATTAATTTTGTTACCTGTACTCTTATGTTACATTTAATAAATGACTCCAGGAAGATCATGAGAAGGTACACATAGTCTGATGACCTGAAGGATACTTCTGTTTTTAATCATGACTCAGTTGCATTTCTGTCTGGCAGAAAACTGCTTAGGAAAACGTACAAATTTTCAAGCATGTCATGAGTTATAATAGGCATTTTAAATTTCTGAAATCTGTATGCTTTGAATTAAGACTTTGTTGCTCATACTGAAGTTGTCCACATTGCAGTTTTTCCTATCGTATTTCTGAGCCACCTCTTTGTTTTCAGCCTGTTGTTTAGTGTTCTTCCCATTAAGATGTACTACTGCAGTATTTGCAGTGTCTTCATGTGACTCTTTTGAAACAGGTCATGTACCTTCAATATTTCTCTTCATTGGTAATATTTGAAATTCAGATACAGCTTGTTTACCTAGCAGTACTGGGCATTTCTGATAAATTCTGCCTTATTTGAAGGGAGGTTACACTCTCAGGCTGTGGCAGCTTTAGTGTCTTGCATCAAGTGGAATAATAAGCCACAACTCTTATGCAAAATCTGAGAATGTGATTTTGGTAGTTAGGGTGTTTAAGGTAATTTTGAAGATTATATTATTTTAATTTGCACCAAGTAGAAGAATGAAAGATTCAGGCAGGAAATCATGCTGATCATTCGCCTTGAGAGAGATAAGGAAAGAATAAAATATATATATTGTATTGGGGAGAAAGGATGGGTTTTGTCATATCGTTACATTCTACTTTGCTGTTGCAATATCGAACAATACAAAAATTGTTCATATTAATTTCATATTAATTAAATAGTAATTTAATAATTAATATGAGCAATGAATTACAACATTGAAATAATATACTGTAGAAGATAATTTTAATGGATGGGATTTTGTTTTACATTACCACAAAATTTCAGCTTTCCAGCAATGTGAAACATTGTCACCTATTGTTCAAAATAACTGATAGGCTATTTAGCATACAAGAATAAGCTCTGTTCCTTTCTACCTGTTGGCAGAGAACTTTGCTAACCAGTGAGTGGTATGTTATTTAACTTAAGTGTGCAGTATGATAAAGATGCTTTTCCCATGGCAAACTATTCAAGTCTTGTCTGTCTTCACCCTCTTGATATATTAAAAAAACACCCAACCAACAACAACAAAAACCCCCAAACAAACAAAACAAACAAAAAAAAGCCAAACTGACCAAGAAGTTTAGTGTTACAATTTCATAACAGAAAAATTCGAAAAAATTAGCATTTAAAGCTAATTATGAAGTAGGTTCTTGTGTTCCTATTAATATTGTTACTTTGTTTATTCTCTAAACTGTTTAAAGCAAGGAAGCATAACTGAAGTATGTCAAAGTATCTCCATTAGTAATGCTGTGTTGGTTAGCCTAGAGCGTGTTTTGTCCAAGCAGCGCAACTCAATCAATACCTTTCTTGCCTGAGAGAGACAAGGGAATCCCTATGGCAAGCCAGCCTCCACGTGCACTCATAAATGTTCCAAGATTCTTCCTGTGTTTAGTTGAATTTTGCGCTTCTGTTGCTGGATAGAATGAGAACATTTACTGTTGTCGGATCCTGGTCATTGCCTGTGTATTTAGGGTTCGTACTGTGCTTGTGAATTGACAAAAAGCAAATAATCTGGAAAGACTGAATCAAATATGTCTGTGCCTGTAACTTCAAGGAGGAGGCATACCCTTAGCTGAAGATGTCTACCAGACTTCCTAAAACTGAAAGGTTCTTTCAGATTTTAGGTTAACTTTTCTGAACGTCAGACTATTAGTCCCCTGAATAATTTGATTATAATCTTTTTCAGGGTATCTTCAGTGCCAGTTTTGCAGAAGCTCAGCTTTGTGAATAGAAACCTTGGGATCTTGCTCCTATGTGTCTACCGTGCTTTTGCTATGATGTACCTGACTGTGCGTCACTTGCAAAAGCACTGCAAATTATCCTCGGTGTGTTAAGAAAAACTGAGGCTGAGACGGTTTTGCCTTCATAATGTGAATCCCAAAATAGAGCATTTCATCTGTCACCTCACAACTGACTGGTTTGCGTGGGCGAGTCTGGGGAAAGAACTGCTGTTTCCTTGACTGTCAACCAAGATTCCTGTGATGCTCTTTGCAGGCACTTGTGACAGTTAGATAGTGAGGGCTAAGTTCTGCTTTACTCTTAAAATACAGGTTCACCTTCTTTATGAAAAATAAATATTGTCTCCAGTTTTGCAACTTTTAGTTTTTCTATACAGAATGAGCAACTTTTAGTTTTTCTATACAGAATGACTTGCAGGAAACTTGCTACTGTGATAATTAATTGATCTGAGAATGAATATTAATTAGAGAATAGCATATCATTCTTTTTTGTTTCAAGTAATGATAATTTTTTTTAAAAGTGAAATTTTGGGCATATTGTGTATCAGTTTTGTAATTTTAACCAAAATATATAATAGTTGTTTTTTAAAATGAAACTATTATATAAGCTAAAAGGAGCAGAGGTCAAAAACTTTGGCAATTTTAGCAATGTCATGATATTCAGGTAACTTAGTTGTCTCTTGCAGTCATTTGCATGTAATAGGTGGATTTTTTTAAATTATTTTTCTGGAAGGTTTTTTCTATGTATGGTAAAGACAAACGAATATCAGTAATAACAGTCATTGAGGCTTGCTTATAAGAGCTCTTTCATAAGGCGCTCAAGTCTTGAAGTGTAGGAGGAGGTTGAACTTTAGCACAGTAAATAGCTACGAGGTTTTTTATTGTTTAAAAATAATCTCAGGACTGAAAGCAGTGTGGGTAACCCATTTTGTGGAGTAATGGTATTTGTTTTAGGTAGCTTTCTGTGTTGCTTGTTCAACATTTATTGAGATGGTGTACAATATTCCATTTAGGATTTTTCAAAATTTATAGTAAGAACTGTTGGATCTTTTCAGAAAATGTGTGGATTGGACTGAATCAAGGTTAATGACTGTTTATAGAAGGTGAAGCCTCCAGGGTAATACAGAAGGTGAATAGGTCACAGTGTTCAAGAGCAGCTCTATTTTGATTTTCAATTAGCGTCTAGAAGTTATACAACCAGGAATGAAACCCAGAGCTAGCTTAATTCCATAACGTTTGACTGTTTTGATTTTTTTTTTTGTTATTACTGTAAGATACACCAACAAAGACATTGAGAATCTGTAGATCCAGTGTTAGAATTAGAAACAGTCATATTAAAATGGAGTTAATTTTTGGCTTCTGCAGAGAAGCCTGTCTGATTTGTTGGGTTTGTCCTGGCTATATGAAATCTTTCATTGTGGTGAAAAGTAGTTGGTAAAGGGTGGTTGTTGTTTTTATTATTATTATTGTCGTCATCCTTCTCCTCCATGAGCACACATTTGCACTAAAAGACCATTTCTGAACCCAAAGGTCCCTCATTTTGCTTTTCTTGCTAAATTAGTCCAGAAAGATTTTTTTGATAAATTTCACAGCTCTTTAAATTTCACAGCTCTTTAAATTATTTTTTTTTCACTTAAATTATACGGGAGCCAGCACCCTGAGTAGATGCAAGTTTGCTGTGAAATTTATACTCTTTTTACTCCTTTTCTTATTTTAATTTTATTTTTTTTAACGGTTACTCAGTTCTTATGGGTCTGCACAACATAGTCCAACTGAATCATTTATATTTTAGTGCATTTATTTGTCATGCTTAACTTGTGCTACTTACCTTTTTTTTTCCCCCCCCTCTAGGTATATTCGAATCGTTGGTACCCACAACACAGTGAACAAAGTTTTCCATATTGTGGCATTTGAATGCATGTTCACGAACAAAACCTTTACTCTTGAGAAAGGTCTGATAGGTAAGAGAAAAAACTGTTTTCCTTTTACATGAATATTTGCGAATGCTTGCCTTTTAAGACAGGCCTACTTTACTTCTGTTTCCACACAGAAATCTCTAACTTGAGTTAAATGATGCTGTAAGCATAGAATTAGTTGGCTAGTCCTTGCGATGCCTTTGAAATTCCAGTTCTGTGGATTAATTAGTGACGCTGCAGGAATGCTAAAGTACAAATTAAATCAACTGCTGCTGACAAAGCCACTGGTAATTCAGTCATTCTGTGCTGCTAATCCGATTTTGCTTTGCACGTCATGGTATGGTTGCTCTTGCCTCCTGCTAGGTTAGCCTGAATTCTGTAACGAGGATGGAGTAACCAGAGCTATTTATTGCAGTGAAGATGGATTTGGGCATTTAGGGCCTCTTATACAGCCTAGTTTCAACTGCTGAAAGTAAACTCTCATGTGTTGATTTTCCCCTAAAGAGTCATAGACACGCTTAGCCATGGCAGAACATTATATTAGCTACCCTTATTCTCAGAACACCATGTTGGTGGAGCTCTGTTACCTCTGGAGCTCCGGACAGGTTATATAATACTGATTTAAGTACCTCTAAATAGTAGCGCATTACTTAAGGTAGAAATCCCCAACAGACCAACAATACTGAATGATAACGTATGTCAAAGTAAGATTTAATATAGATTTTTTTTTTTAATAGTCCAAACAGGGTGATTTCTGTGCTTTCTTCCATATAAACTCATGCGAGTGAGATCCTGAAATTCATTGGGAAGAGTTTTGTGCACCTTTTAGTAGTTGTCTAGGTGGGATTTCCCACAGTTTGTTACTTGTGGCATGAAATTCAGAATTTCAGCAAAATTCTCGGAGTTCATGCTGCTTTTAAACATGTATTTAAATTTTAAGTATGGCACCTATGGTAGATGGAAGGGAAAAGATTTTTCAAAAAAGAATGAGAGGGAAGATTTTAGTAAGTCATATTTATTTTCATTTTTTTCTGAGAAAACTGTAATATTTAGCTGTGAAAAACTGGGACCCAACTCCTTCAGCCTGTTCCCTGTGCATTATACAAAGGTATCACATGGTTACACCTGATCTCATGAGGTTCACTGTGTAATTTCATGATGGCTTTTTTGGAAGCATAGAATAAGTAGCCTGACAAATCACACTTTACTAATTTCTATATTATAAAGCCCCAAAGTGTACAAGCTGTCCCATAATCCAAATAAAAAGTTTTCCCTTTTTTTGGTAGTTTGCAAGTAGTATTGCAGTTGCTATTGACAAGAAAATAGAATAAGCAGTAAGGAAGAACTGTGTTTAAAGAAAACATCTACCTTCAGTAAGCTAGTTAGGGGAGAAACAAAAAATTTCAAGTTTGAGAAAGCCTTTGAGCTAAATTTCATATTTAGCACTGCCAGCTATGAACTTTTTAAAACTTCATACAAAATCAGAGTTACTGTGTGCAAATAAGTGATGCATATATCTATATATATTTGATTTAAGATTATCAGCCTTATTTAGCAGATACTTAATTTAGGACTCAAATAACATACTTGCTTTCCTTTTTTTGTGTTAACTCAAAGGTTTGGTAGTAACAGTAGGCAAGGTAGTGAATCCACGTATGTTCGTGGAAGTGTACTTGTACTGTAATTGACTTGTCTTTCAGATACTCTATGATATTTTGGGGTTTAGTGAGCATTTTGGTAAGATGAACTATTTGATCTGTTTCAGCGTTTTGTGAGTTTCAAAGATAATCTAGGGGTTGGAGACTTTATATGGCTTTACTAAAATTTATCCATTTATGAAAATTTTTTTGTAGTTACAGAATCTTACAGGTGAATAGGGTTTGGACTACATAATAGTAAGTATCCATTGTTGTTCCTGGTGATCAGTGGAACTATGCTGTCATTCAGTGTGGGTAAATCAAGCTGTTGTACATAAGTCATTTGAAGTGATCTACAATAAGCAAAAAGAGGCCTGTAGAGCTTTTTATATTAAAGGGATGGTAGTCAATACAATTAATAGAAAATTAAAAGAGTAAGAATTCAGTGAGTAGCTACTTGGAAGAGGGATGTGGACCAATTTCCACATTGTAAATGAGGCAGCAACAGTTGGATACATCACATTGCAGAATTTATGGTGAGAAATGGACAAATGGAAAGATTTTGGGACTAGTTGAGGGCAGTCCTGTTGTGAAATGGTGCGGGGGCACAACGGTTTTTCCACCAAATTGTTTGGCCACCACCGTTACCTATTCAAAAATACTCTCAACAGCTTTGATCCAGCAAAGTGACCTTATATCCATTTAGTGCTTTGTTTTACATACCTGTGACGGTTACTCTAAGGTAGAATGTTATCTGGCTCCCTTGATCAAGCAGACTGTCCCAGTTCCACTTCTGTAAAAAATCTCTGTGACTACCAATGGGGTAGTTGGCACAGATTTATTTTATTGCTCTAATGAGGTTTTGTAATGTTTGTTTCTATTTCTGCAGTGATTGGATAGGGTAAAGTGAACTGAAAGCAGTTAGGAAAGCTGCACAAAGTATATGAAAGTGCAGTAATCAAAGTTGCTTTTTAGCTTGACTGACTATAGAAGCTTTCATCCTTGACCCTTGAAAAGCAGTATTAGGCAATAGTATTGGGTTAATTTTTTATGCAGTGTGGTATTAAATATGGTATTAAATTAGGTTAGAACAAACACAGCTGCTGTTTCTATAACCTGTTTTATTAAGAAAATATAACGTTGGTCAGCCCTTGAAGGCCATATGGTTCTTTCAGAAATATTTTGTGACCCTTCTACCAAAACAATACTGAAGATAATATGCAAAGAGTTTCTCATTTGAAACCTCATTCCAAAGAAATAAGTCCACTGAACTATTTGTTTAGAGATCTTATGTGGAGATTTAACAGTAATTCTGTATTTAATTTTCGTGAAACCTATTCAACTTGATCAGAAAGCTGTATATACAAAGGGCGTAATTTATCAGATATATTACTACTGATACGTAGTATCTATGTAATGGCTGTCTCTGTAAAGTGAAGATTAGAAGGTTAGTAAATAATAAAAATGAAGCGCTGTTTCATGATAACAGCAATTTTATGTTGCTGTGTTTTTGCGTACAAGGTTTTCATGACAAATTATTAACTTGACATATTACATTTAAAAGTTAATACGGAAGATGATTTACACAGTTACTTTATACAATACTGGATGTGGTACTGACATGACCCATTGGTAGTTGAGTAGCAGTTTTGAAGTGAAAGTAGCAGGAAATGCTCTTTCTAGCACTGTCTGTTGTTTTAGTGTTGGTTTACACTTTGTTGTCTTGTGAAATGACGTAAGTGACAGAAATTAATTCAATCATATTAAATTATTCCCTAATGCAGATGTAAGGGTTGAGATTTAATTTTCCTTGTGGCATAGTATTATCTCTAAAAGTGTAAGTAAGTTAACAGTTCTACATATTAGAATCACAAGACTGACATAACTGTTTCATTTAACAGAGTTGTAAATATTTTTTAAATCTCAAAAGCATAGTGTTTGCTTTCAATGAACTTCTGCTTCTGAAATTTTGGACGGTCTTTAGTCATTAATATTTAATCCAGCATCCAAAACAAATGAAAATTTTCACAAACAAGAGATGTACTCCTTTGGAGGCAGAAGCGGTACCCGGTGTGGTGTGATGTTTTGTAAAAGCTTCTAATCTGCACAGTGGCAGGAAGCTGCAACAGTGGGTAAGGAGCTGCTTCTATGCAATGCCTCTTTTGGTTTTGTTTTTTTTCCCACCTAAATGTAGGAAGCAATTCTTCTTTTCGGCCTCAAGGGGAAAAATTTGATAACCTTGCTTGCTGCTTTAATCAGTACTGAGTGCTGAGGGGCAGTCAAGGACTAGGCAGGCATGTGGCTTTGACCAGGCTACCATCCTGTTTTGAGCTTGGTTAAGGTCATAGAGGGTGCGATGTGGAAGGCTTTTATATGAAGTTGTGTTTATCTGTAGTCTGCCTCAGTTTATCAGACTATCTTGTAACTCGTACATTACACAAGAAAGGGAGAACAGTGAATAATGACTGAAGAACAGGAGATGGATATAAAACACTGGAATGTCCTTGGATGCCCTCTGGGGAATGCTGTTCAGTACTTATGAATCATTGTGAACCTTCATTTGCGTGCTGTTCGATGCCTTAGGAGAACTTGTTTTAAAAGGGAAAAAATCAAATGAGTAAATAATCATTCACTTGTCTTTTTACGCACTGGCAGTTATTGGGGGGAAGAAAAAAATAATTAAATGTATAACAGAGAGAAAGCAGTCATATCAGTTTCCTAGTGTGTGGTTCAGCTTTGTAAAAGATTGCTATATCTCTTTCCAAGCGGTGAGAGATGCTATTCTTGTGTCTAGTTTAATGTTGACGTCACAAAGAGCTATCATATCTTCTTTCTTCTCTTTTTTAAAGGTTAGCCTTCTTTCAAAGCCATGCAGGTTTACCCAGCAGTGTAAGTCAGCTCTGCTGCAAGCATAGCCTTAGGAAATTATGAAAATTTAAAGATGATCTAAATACTGCAGGGATTTTTTTTTTTCCTCTTTCTACAGTAAAGGACAGCCACATGGTCGGTTTAGTTACAGCTATCCGTTCTTCAACAGAGATCTGTTCATATGGTTCCAGTTATTTTATTTTTTTCTTTTTCTTTTCTTTTTATTTCCAGTGCTGCAACGAAGGATGCATACTTCCTAGGGCTCTTCTGAAAAAATACCTATTTCTGAAAGCCTTCTTCAGGCAGAATGTTTAATGAAAGAGCCCTGTGGCCAGCCAATTGGTTGGCAATTAAAAGTATGGCCAGTTCTAATGACTTGAATGCTTTTGTTCTAATTTATTGGATCAGAAATCATGAGCTCTAGCAGATATCAACTGAAGAATTATCCTTCTCTGAAGTTACTCTAATCCAAAGTGACAGTTGGACATTGACAAATATTAGTGGGGTATTCCTCTCCAGCTAAATACGGCTTGCAGAAAGGTTTTCACTGAAACAGGTGGAAATGCTGTTGATATTTCTTTGAAGTTGATATTTCTTGATTTCTTGATTGATTTCTTGGTTGAAGATTCAAATGAAATGTAGCAATGTCATCAGCTCAAGAAAAAAAAGAGCATGTGGAAGGGGAGACAGGACTTTGTGACTGTACTTTTAATTAACTGAAAAGTCTGTAGACTTAATATTTTCTACCATGTAGCAAATAAACAAGTGCTGATTCATATACTGAATAAAGATTAGACTTAAAAAATCTTTTGGCATGTGGAAAATAATGAAAGCAAAACACCAAACATCCTTTTAATTATTTAATACAATAAAATCAAACCCTGGAATAATAGTGACATCCCTAATTCTATTTTTTTTTTTTCTTTGCTGTCAGTTTTCTTTTTGCTAACCATCACTTTGTAGTGAGGAAACTTTTGTTAGCTCAGTAGATGTTCAGGTAGAGAAGGAATGCAATTTTTCTATTAAAAATAGAGTGCTTGAAAGCTGAACATTCAACAGCTGCCAGCGTGAGAGAAAAATCACTACTTCATGTTAACTAAAACAAAAGATTATTTCTTCCAGTATAATCTCTTGTTTATAGTTTCTTCACAAAGTGATGGTTTTGTAAGTGTCTGAAGAGAATTCAGTAAAATGAACAGTTGTGTAGCAGTGATGACACTTTAGCTGAGAACCTTTGACTGACTGTTGCCTGGAGTGCAGTATAAATATATTCAACAGTCCATATTGCTTTAAATTACTGCCTTCCTATAAAATAAGACTACTTAGTGGATCTGCTGTCTCGCTGTATGTTTATTTTAGTAATTGAATTAAGGTTCATTAATGGCTGGGTTTGTGAGCTGGTGCAGGAACCCACTCCGTTCTGTTCCTTCCTGTGTTGCAGAGTTGTTTGAGGATTTTCTGTCATTTTTTCTCCCTATGTTAGCCAACTGATTGCAGTGAAGTTAGAGTGGATGGACAGAAAGTAAAATCTGACCTGTCCACACTGGGAGCCAGATATGGAAGCCAGTTAGCAATGGCTGCATTAATTTTTTTCTGAGTACTTCAGGAGAAAAAAAAAATCCTATGGAAAATCAAGTAAAGAAAAAAAATATCTTAAGGAGTGATAAATAAATATGACTGAGGCTACCATACACTCCTGATACACTTTTCCCCTGGGGGATCTCTAAGGACAGTTGAATAACCTATCTGTCTTATCTTTTTAAATATAGCCGGTATAGGTGGCCCTTAGGCCATGCCTTGAAAATGACAGTCCTTTATAAAAATACTGTTACTAGAATTAAATATACTGCCAAGCTGTTCATCGCACCGTACCGCAGCATAAGACCAGGAGACAAGAAAGTAAGTTTTAATAAATGTTTTGATGCTGCTGTCCTGTAACATCAAGCATCTTCTCCTTTTGTTTGCTTACAGAATGTGTATGCTTTGGTAATTGCACATCTTTTCTGGTCCGTAAAAGCAAATCAGATTTGTCAGATTAAAACTGTTGTATGAACAGTGGAAAAAAAGAATTTCTATATTTGTAATCCCCTCTTTTGTTTTCTCTTACAATATTGGTTACTGTAAAAGCTGGATAGCGGGTGGATTAGAAAAAAAGAAACAAAAACAGAAACAAGACTGTTGGTTTTGGCAGTATGTTTTTGTAAACAAGTGATGTAAATTGAAGCAGAAATTCTAATGGGAAAAAGTAAGAGAACCAAAAGACTTGAAAATACAGCACAGAGCAGAGTCGCCACCAGATGGTATTTTTCATAAATTTATCAAGTGGATATAAAAGATGATAATGAACATTCAAAATAGGGACTGGCAGATGCCCCTAGAGAGAAGGAACGGTATGGCATCTTCTGCACGCTGCAATTAGTTAGAATCACTTTCTAATTAGCCGTTGTAGGGAAGACCACAGAATTATATTAAAAACACACTAAGACAGTTTCTGTGCAGTCGTTAAGGAGTTTGACTAATCAGGGTAACATCTTCTGAGGAGGTCACGGGTTAGTGCAGAAATCCAAATGTGTGAAGGAGCAGGATGATGCTCAGAGTGCATGCAGGTAACATATTGGATGAACTGAGCTGTACTGTGTTCAATTAATGCCTTACATAGCTCAGAGGGTGTCCAGAATATGCCACAGAGCATCAACATGAATGCTGATTTTGACACTTCATCTTTTACTTGGTTTTTTTAACCTAGATTTCAGTAGCTGCTTCTTCCTGCAAAAAGCAGGCATTAAAGCATCTTTTATATACTGCTGTATAAAATGGATACTCAAAGAAGTTCCCTTACTGCCAAGGAAGAGGGGAAGAAAAGGAAGCCAAGGCGAACTTCATTTCAATGGCAATACTCTTAGTTTGCATTGTTAATCCTTACTTTATTCAGATTGTTCCCAGTGAAGTACTTCTAATGTCTACCACCTGCCTCCCCCATAAGAATATGAGAATTTCTGAATGTCTCTTTTCAGTAGTAGAGAATCAAGAGGTTTCTAGAATAATAAAGTGGTGTTTTTCATAATTTTTTATGAGCAAATGGAGATGATAGTACATTTGATAGTGCAGTATGTTTTTCAGAAGCCATTGCCTTTGCACTGCCTTGGATTATTACTTGGCAACAAGCTTGAACTTTTTTCCCCTGTGTGTTTTATGGTGTTGTGGTTGGTTGGTGGTTTTCTTAAGATCATGCTTCTGATACCACTAGCACACTTAAAACACAGAATCCTAGCTCTTCATGGAAAACTATCTTTTTTTGTGGTGCTGGAGACTCTTACAATTAGCTCTGAAATTTCATATAGCTATACTTCAGCCATTTTCGGATGTTGTAGTATTTTAAATACCTATCTTACAGACAACTATTAAAAATATGTAATTAAGTTATCAGTGTGCAGTGGGCTTAAAATGGTACATTTGCATCTGTACTATACATCATTAGTTTTCTCATGAAAATTTAAATAGTGTTGGTTGTACGTCTTCTATATTTCTTCTTTTTGGTGCCATGCTTCTTTTGGCTTGTTTGTTGTTCTTTCTCTGATCTTCAAAAATGTTTGGTATGAGATATTGTTTATTTGGAAATTTTGTTAAATTGATCATTGTAATTCAGATAATTTTTGGTAACTTATTTTTTCTGCTCTCTTAATTTGCATTACCAAACAGATTGGTTGCCCTTCATCAGAGTTGATAAAAAAATCTTAGCTTTTTTTAATACAGCCTGTGCTGAAAGAATTTTTGTTATCATTTAGATAGAACAATCAGTGCTTTTAACGTTTTTCAAAAAAAAACAAAGGCTCAAGAGGCAACCTTGATTTTTACATGTTCAGAGAGCATAATTTTTCACCCTTGTTAATATTAATTTTTTGATTGAGAGAGAGAATAGAGAGAGACATCTATGTTTGAAAAGTTGAGGAGGTAAGCTAAAAACTGAGCTTTTTAGGAAAGTGCTGGACCTGACTAGGGTGTCTTAAAGAGCTTTTTTTTTATGTTTGTTTGTCATCTTGCTGGTAGGTGGCAGTCAAAAAGCTTGGGATTCTCTCTGAATTACAAACAGAAAGAAAGTACCGTATTTGATTAAGTGTTAAGAAAGGGAAATAATAGGTAATTTCAAAAATAAGTGTTGAAGCACTTGTAAGACAGTGCTGGAAAAGTACTGTATGCACAAGAAAATACATATGCACAAGAAAATACACCTCTTTCTTACAGCGTGCTCCCAGAGGAGCTGCTGTTGTCTTGATCTTTGAAATTGCTGAAATTATGTCAAGCTGTAACTACACTATGAATTCTGTTTGATTTGAAAGGAAAGGGGAAACTACTTGGCATTGGATTTAAATCAGATTGAGCAGGACTAAGTAACTACAAGAGGAGCATTCCTCGCCTTGGGAATTTTTCTAGAAACCAACACTAAAGTTACGTCCCTTGCTAAAGAAGAATAACTCCCAATACTACACTTTTTTATTGCGAAGTACATAATGTTCCCCTGCTTCAAAAATTTACTAGTAAAGTATTACGTTATCCTTTATCTAATTTGGTTTATAACATCAGTTTCCAGGCTAGAGCATTCAATTTTGGATGTACCAGGGAGATGGAAGAACTCAAGTTGGATGATGCTGACACATGGACCCCACAGTGTTGGATATGCACACTGATTGAAAGAGGGGTTGTAGAGGTGAAAGAAAGAGTTCATTATAGATGTTGCGGCACAAGGTAGCAGTTAGCACTGGCCTGTGCACTTAGAATTGTAATCTTACTTTTTTTTTTTACCTGAAACTGCCTTCCTTTTGTCATGGTTTTCCCAGGAATGCTTTTACTAATTTGAAAATTCTTTGAGTTCCCTAACCTGCTCATTTTCCCTGTAATATTCAAATAACTGCAAATTGGATATTCTGCAGTAATACCTTTGACTTTCTTTGGCATAGCAGGCTACTGCATGCTGACATCTTTTATGGCTGAATATAGGGTAGAAAAAAGAATTATCTAGCAAAGGTCTTTGGTGAAATTAACATGGGGGAAAAAAAACTGCTGAATAATTCCATCACTGTCTCATGGAAGAAAATAATTATCCTGTGTTTTGGCCTTCCTTTTTTCAAGAGGGTGGGTTCTACGTAATTTCTTTTCTTTAGCTGTTGGGATATTATAATTTCTTTTTTGTGGCATTCAGTCATACCATTTTCCTGACTCTTGACTGAATGAGAAATACTTGCTGTTTCATTTGTGTGGCAAACCTATTGGTCTCTCCTTCCTTCTTGTAGTCCAATACTTGTGTTGAAGGATTTTGTAAGTATTAGAAAGCATTTTCATCTTCTAAATTCTGGGGTGCAGTCAGAGATACTGTCATAAGTACCAGCAGGTACATGTTGAGAATAGTCTCCTGAGCTGTGACACTTCAAGCCCTGGTTTCAAAAGACTTTGAGTCCTGACTTCCCACAGTCCACATCAGTGCTTTAAACTATCTCCCACTTATTTCTCTCTCTTTCTCAATTATTTTTTTCCTTTTTTTTTTTTGGGGGGGCGGGGGAGAAGGATGGAGGTTTCATCATGAAAACAGGAAGAAATTATTTGAAAATTTCGAAAGTTTTACTGGACAAGAATTTTTCCCCAATTGTATTAAAACAGTGCTTTCATATCACCAAGACAGAAATCCATCTGTTAATTTACCAAGCTATTCCAGGATCAATGCTATAAAAATTATCTGTACCACTTGATTCTGCTTCATAGATCACGTTAAATAAGAGTTAAATTTCCTTGTGTTGATCATACTTTCATCCTTCCCCCCCCCAGTTCTTTGCCAGAAATAAAGACCATTGGTATCTGAACTGTTTTCTGACTGTATGTCTGTTGCCTTTGTGTTTTAATTCACAGTTCCCACTGAAAATGTTGCAACAATTGCAGACTGTGCCAGTGTGATTGAGGGTGTAAGTCGCAGTCGCAATGCCTTGTTGAATGGAGACACAAAAAACTATGATTGGGATTCTGGGTACACGTGCCATCAGCTTGGGAGCGGAGCTATTGTAGTACAGCTAGCACAGCCCTACATGATTGGATCAATACGGTAAGAGGGTTTATTTTTCTCTAAATTAAGGGCAACAATGACACTTCTGCTGAGCACAGTTATTTTCTTTAGAATATATGACAACTGGAAACGACGGTAATTAGGGGACTGGTTTAGTAGTTGTCATTTGGCTTCTTGCTTCAGTATAAACGGGCATGTTAAAAATTAAATGCGTGAATTCTATGTCAAGATACAGCAGTGCAATTCCAGAAAATATTAGGTTTCAGAGGTATAATACTAGTAATAGTCAAATTGTAAGATTAAAGATTTATACTTATATTAAAATAGAAATGTAATTGTAGCCTCAGTTGTGGTCAGAGTAGGTGCAGTTCCTCATATCCAGCAAATTGTGAAAACAGAAATATTTATTGAAGAAATCCATCATCTCAAGTCAGCCAGGTTTCCTTTTCACTGTACAATTAGTACCAGTTCTTACTTCAAGATTGAGTGTATAACAAGGGTGCAGTAGCCTGAGTATTGTTTTACAGTGTTGGATTAATGAATGTGTTTAGATCTGGATTGAAGTTCATTGGGCTATTTCTACAGTGAATGTCTGTATACATATGAAGAACAAACTTTTGGCTGTTGTAGAAACTTTGGAAATAGATCGGAGAGTGGGATTTTTCACAGGTGAAGACAAAAATATTCTTGCCAACTTTAGATTCTCTGACTACAAATGGGGTTTTTTTGTTTCATAAAATCAGACATACAAATCCTTGTCTTAATGGCTTCCCGTTCTTTGTAAATTTAGAATATGTTGTCAGGGACTTAATTTGTATTCTCTGTGACAATGAAAAAAAGAGGTTTCTGAAATTAAAGTACCAGTGAGCAAAGGTTGAAACACCAGGTGAGGGAGCGGCTCACAACAGAGACCATGCACACAGGTACATATTGCTAGGAACTAGCTCGGTGCCGTCCACCTGTTAGAATTGCCTCTTCAAACTGACTGATGAGCAAGTGAGACTTGAAAGCTCTTTTATAACTGCCAATTTCTGGTTTGTGTGGTTTTGTTTTTTGGCTTGTGGCATTCTTATGATGGATATAAAACTTTATCTTCAAAGTTTTATATCAGACATCCAGGCAAATCTCTAACCTAACAAAAGTACTGTTTTGTCTGTATACTAGCTATAGATGTTATGCATAATGCAAGTCAGGCATTGTTCTCACTGTGTGAAACAAGCTGAGTAAGTATAGTTGGCCTCTTTCCACACTCAATGTTTTATGCTTTTGAGTTTGGTGGTTTTAATGTTCAGTTAAGTATTGCATCTCAAGTAGAAAACCAGGAAGACACAGTACTCACATTTTCAATTACCTCTTTTAAGAAATATAATTACATCATTTTCATGCCACTTTAAACTTAAGTTTAAGTAGCAGCAGAAGCTTTGGCCACATGAAGGAATAAGAGAAGAATATATTAACTAAAATATGTAGTTTCTTAGTTCATAGTCTCTGTCTTCCTATCTTACTGTTTTCTGCTATCTGCTATCTTTCGATTGGTGAATCATACCATCTTTTCAAGTCAGTGCAAAAAATTGGCTTTCTTATATTAAATGCTATGTTAGTGTTTATTCTTGAGCAGAAGGTTTTTAGTAAGTCTCATCATTAAATAGCGTGTTAGGTGAACTAGACTTTTGGTTGCCAAGAAGTGGTAATTGTATAATCGGCAAGGGTGTAGAGCAAATTTAAAAAAACCCAACATCACATAATTTAAAATTAATAGACATTTAGTGATTCATGTGGTATTGCATTGTACAGATACAGGGTCAGAAACTCATCTTTCTTTGACAGCTTTCCTGCATGTATAGTACAAACAAGATGAATAGGTTGCCTTAAAAAGCGACAGTAATAAACATCATCTAGGGTATCTTCTGACAGAGAATACCTCCATTGCCTAGAGACAGAAATGCTAGCACTATGTCATCTTTTCCTTTTCATGTTCTGCCTAGAAGAACAAGTGTCTGTTGCAGATGATAGGCACCCAAGGGAAAGCTGCCTCTTTGAGTGGGGAAGCAAGGTTTCACCATGTGGCAGCTACAGCTTTGGCAAGGGTCTAGAACATGTCCTGTACTGCGCAATGCTAAAGATGGTGATAGTGGTCTCTTTATTTAGCACCAGGAAATCTGTGACTGTACAGAAATCAAATTACACGTAAACATAGATTAGAGCAAAAAGTCTTGATATTTCGTCTTAATGAAAGCAAGACACTGTTTTGAACAGAACGTCTTCTACAACTGATTGAACTGTATTCATTGCCTGTTTTCCTGCTGTTTGTTTACTTGAAAACTCCTTTGATCTCATCCTCCCACCTAATAGGAAAAAAAAATTCCAAGAGCATTTTCTTTAGGCTGACTGTACACTGTGACTGCAGAATAGCATGAATTGCTTTACCCCCAGAAACTGAGTCATTAGACCTGTGTGTTTGAATTCTAAATGAATAATTAGGAATTAAAGTATGTATCTTTTAAGTTCAGAGACATGGTTGTGCCATTGAATATATTTGTATCGGAGAGAGTAAATATATGAGCCTTTGAAAAAAGGGTAGTAGCTGCTTTTAGTCTATAGAAATCGGCATTCCACTGGAGAGAGCCTCCAAGTCAGAATGTGTTACCATGGCAACTAAATTCTGAGGGTGAAAAAAGCAGAACAACTCTTGGTACTCAAATATGCGTTAAAAATGCATAGAGAACTTAATGTTTCAGGAGTATATCTTGTATGCATGCTCTGCGAAAGTCATCCCATGGTCTTAGAATCTTAGAACCATCCAGGTTGGAAGGAACTTGAGGAAGACATCCAGCCCAGCCTGTTTCTCAAAGGAGGGTCAGCTATGAAGAAAGACCATCCTACTTCAGCCTTTATGCACTCAGGTCTTGAAAACCTCCAAGGAAGGAAATGCCACAACTACGCTGGGTAGCATGTTCCAATGTTTAATTATCCTCCCAGTGTACTTTTTTTTTTTCCCAATGCGGATCCTGTTTTCCTATGTCTCTAGTCCATCTGGAATGTCCTGTTTCAATTTTTGACCATTGTCTTTTGGTTTTCCTCTTGTGCATCTCATTAAAGAGCCTGGCTCAGTCTTTTTGATAACCTGCTCTCAAGTATTGAAAAGTTCTGTTAGGTTCCTCCCTGACCCCAAGCCTTCTTAGGCTAAACAAGCCAATTTCCTCAGCCTCTTGCACGGTGCATGTGCTCTAACCTTCCGACCATCCTGATGGTGCTCTGCTGGACTTGCTCAGATCTATCAGTGTTGTATTTGGGTCCAAAATGGGGTGCAGTATGCTGGGTTGTGATCCAACAAGTGTCAAGTACAGGAGAATAATCTCTCTTCCTTGTTCTGCTGTCTCAGTTCCATATGCTGCTAGCCTTCATTGCTGAGAAGGCACACAGGCAACTAACGGCATCTTCTGTTCAGTATAACTCCCGTGTCCTTTTTAGCACAGCCAGTCTGACTGTAGCATTTACTACTGCAGTGGGTTAGTCTGTATGAGGTACAGGATTTTGCTTTTGATCTCGTTGACTTTCATGAGATTCTTTTTTGCCCATGCCCTTAGTCTTCCCAGAGTATGGCAATCAGTCCTCCTGAATTGCAGCCATAGTCTGGAGTGTATCGATTGCACCCCACAGTTTGCTGTCATCCGCAAGCTTGGTGAGGGCTCATTCCATCTCCTTGTCCAGGTCGCTGATAAAGATATTAAACAGGATAGGTCCCAGAGTAGACTCTGAAGGAGCTTCTCTTGCATCCAGTCTCCGGGTGGATGATGAACTGTTAACCACTACCTGTTGAACTAAACAATCTAGCTAATTGTCACCTGTGGTGTAGTCTACCCATCTAAACTGTAACATCCCAGCATGGATACAGGGATGCTATGGAAGACCATGTTGAAACCTTGCTAATATCAAATACTTCTTCAGGTATTTGTACATAAATTCGGAGCTCTTGGTTTCCACTTCAAAATTTACTCAGAAATTCTGAAACAGATATAATGATAGTCTGTGCTCAATAGTATTTTCTAATAGAAAAGACCTAGAAAACAATGGGATTGGACTAGATGACCTTTAAAGGTCCCTTCCAACCCAAACTATTCTATGATACTATGATTTTAGTTTAAAATAATTGTAACTAAATACTGTCTTTTAGATTATAAAAATGAAAACATGTTTTGATTTAAGAGGTTTATTCTTTTATTAAGACTCCTACTTGGAACAGTTAACAGAGAAAATGTTACTTTAGGTAGTTTTTCCACATTGTTGCCTGTCTGGACAGAAAAAAACCTTGCTGTTTTTCCTCTCTGAAAAGTCGCTTATCAATGACAGAAAAACTATTAGGTTTAACTAGGAACAGAAAGACAGAAATTGGTGTGTTTAGCATAGTAAATGTAATTTAACTTTTAAATGGCTAAAACTTTAATATTGAAAAGGTTTCCATATCACAATAGCTGACTGTCTAACTCTCCCTGCATTTATCTGGAATAGAAATGTAATACCATTGTGCTACAATCTTTGGCTGATAACTTCATAGGATTTTTTTTTCCCCTATGAATTTCCAGAAAAACAAAGAAAAAAACCCAACCAACCAACCAAAAAGGTAGAACAGGATTTGTTATAGTGTATGTGGTGGAGGGAGACAGAATTCTTCTGTACCATACTGGTTTTCATGTTAAAATAAATAGAAGTATTTTTCATCTTTGTAAAAGTAGATTAACTACTTGCCCCAGTTTAATCTATTTGAAGACTTTATTACTAATATGAATATGTGATAGCCAACTGTTTTGCTTTTCATATTCAGAGTAATTCTTAAATTAAACTATATCAATTAGCTTTGATGTGTTTTCTGTTTCCTTATTTGCTTATAACATCATCATATACATCTCTTATGCTTTCTAATTTTTCATACAGCTTCTCCTTATGAAGTTTTTCTTTGTTTGCTCCTCATTTTCTGTGCTTGCCTGACTTGAGAGTGGAATCATAACTCAGAATAAATGATCATATAGGCACATAGCAAATACGCAGGAATTTTGTCTCCTTTGTAGGATCCTGAAGAAAGATTGGTTACCTGCAAGGTAACTACTGAAACATAAATATCTGCAGAATATGAAAGGGGATTATAGAAAACTGGAGGCAAAAATGCAGACAATTGTATTAAAAAAACACCTTTCCATACAGTTTCAGGTTTTCTTTCTTTTTCCCCGTCTTTCAACAAGTGTTGCTACCTCATGTTTTAATTTCTGTCTTTTGGGTTTCTATAGGTATGCGAGTAGTTTATGAACACAATACTATCAAATATTTATACCGTGCGTGGTAACTACTGACTTACAGTATTCAGGAAGCGGGTGTCATCCTATCGGGTGCACGACTATTATTGTTCGGTATTCTGCTAACCCCTTGAGTATATGTAGTCATACAGCAGTCTGAACTAAGCAGTGACAATCTTTTTTTTCAGAAATCTAGGAATAAAAAGCAAGCAGAGACAGCACAAAATGCTTGTGTAAGTGCAGAACAATCAATCATAGGTAAACACATGTCATTTAGGGAAATACTTTGATGTAACAGGTAGCTAATATAATCAGTTTCCCACACCTGTAATATGAAATTTTATTTCTATTTCAAAAGCTTTTATTTTATAAAATGAGGCATTTTCAACATGCAATGTAAATAACAGTACCATATTAAATGATCAACAGGCTTAGAATTTAGATACCCAAAGTGGCATATGAGAAATACATTTAAATCTCACAGTGTTGCAGGGACTGAGCTGTATAAAGCTTCATTCCACTTTTCCTTCTCAATCCTGAAGGCAAGATTTACTAACAAGAGTTAATTTAGCTTTTTATTCTAATATGGAAAGTCCTAGGAACATGCGCAATTTTTCTACAAACAAATGCATTTCGAATGAGTATAGTTCTGACTTTTTAAGTGGAATAGTCTCCTTCCTGTCATTTAATACCCATCTTAGCAAAACATAGCTTCTCTACCAAAGTTTAGCCTGGTAGTTTGCTTGGAATGTGTTTCAAAAATTACTGTACCTGGCATAAAAAATGGCCCTTGTGCCCTGTGTGCACTGATGAATATTCATGTAATCACCTGAAAGTTTTTTTTCGCTGCTTATCCAGAAAGGCATTTCATGCAGAATAAATTCCAAATAGGTTTTGTCATCAGTCTCAGTCTCCCTCCACAGTCTCTCCTAAAAAAGCGACTGCAGGGAGGTGAAGAAAGAACTTTTTATTTTCTTTCACAAGTCCCAAGGAAACAACAGTCTACATTTAGCATTCATGCTAAGTCACTTTGGGAAAGATTCTGCCGACTTTAATTCACTTATTGTTTGGTTTGTAGTAACTCTAGGCCATATGCTTTTTTAAACCTATTTAACTTGGGCTAGGTTGTTTTGGGAGAGAGCAATTATACACATTCTTAAAAGGAACACATATGTCCTGTTAGCCTTTTGCTCTACAGCTGAGCCAGTTGTGTTTTAATTACAGTATTGTTAGTTGAAATTACAGTCACTAGTGCGCTTCTGATATCGAAACTCTTGATCATAGCTTTGAAAACATGGATCAAAGAAACAACACTGAGCCCCCATGATGAAAAGGATCCTACTGAAAAGCATATTCAGCTGCATCCTAATAGCCTTTTTAAAAGAAAACATACTTATGTATGTTTTTGCTTTTCCCTCTTCTAATCATTTAGAAGTCTTGGTTTAAATACAGATGTTAAATCAGTTCAGGATCTGTTGATTATTAGTAGTTAGCAAATCCAGGATTTTAATCCATAAACTTTTTTTTTAATTTATTTTTTTTAACAGAAAATGCACTTCATCCAGTCTCTTCAGTATTTGGAGACCTTCAAGATATAGAAAAGCAGAATGGGGAGGATCTGATGAAGGAGGGGGGGAGGGGTTGGAGTTGGGTGGTTTTGTTTTGGGGTGTGGGTTGGTTTTTTTTAAGTCTTTCATGACGCAACAGGCAACTATTTTTGTTTTTTACCAAGTCAGCTCTGAATTTTTTAATTTGCAAATAGGCAGTATTAATATGTGCTAAAAGGTTTCTGTTAAAAGTGTTTTATTTTAGCTTCTTAAAGCTATTTTTGATAGCTTATTTTTGGTAATATTGATGAGCTGGGTTCAGTTGAGAGCATCTAGGGAGCTTATTTTAAATCTGCTTGTCCAGTAGACCAGATTCCATTTTGAATGCTGGGTTTCCAAAACCTAAAAAAAAAGAGCTAAACTAGATTGTTTTGAAAAGAAGGTAATAGCACTGGGTTTTAGGGCAAAGATACAGACACACGTGTCCTTAATAACCAAATTCTGAAGACAGTCCAGCTTCTGCTTGGGACAGCCTCTCTCTGTAAGAGGAAGGATTCTGCATTCAGCAACTGCTTAGGTCATCTTCCCTCTCTAGTAGTATTGGTTTTTTAAATGTTAAAAGTGAGCAATAATTTTTGCAGTTATATTCCTCCCAGCAGAGGTAGCAGCTGAAAGCAAGAAAGACTTTCTCAACTGGAAGAAATGAATTTATATTATAAAACTTGGGCACTCTTCTGAGAGGCAATTGAAGAGAGACAGCTTGAAACTCTGTTCCTGGGAAAGTCTGTAGTGTGACACAAGTTCCTTTTCTTTTTAAGTATGTCTCAGCTATTTTCATTGACAATCAATGGTTCCTTATCTACTGCGCTTTGAAAAATGTGGCTCCATGGAAGTTCTTCCTCACAGCTGGAGAAAACCCAGTTTAGCTGTATTACCTGGCTTTCACACTTCTCTGTGCATGTGGCTGTAGTTATTTAGGTCATCGGTGCAGTTATAGCTATTTTGGGTAGCTAGCTGTGCTTTGGTTATTCGACTACAGCAGGTTCATTTGCTTCTCTAACAAATAGATTGAAGCAGCGATCCTAGTAAGTGTTAGCTAACTTTGACAATAACCTGAGGATCAAGAGATGGCAGCAGTTGGTAACAGCCAATATATTACAGTAGAGTATTTATTTTCCATTGGTGTATTGAGTATGGGTTCAGATAATAAGAGTTAACAAAAACAAAATCAGCAAAACATAATTTTCCATGACAGACATAATGTGGATTTTTCACTTAGAATATTGCAATTCAAAAACTTTAGGTAAGTTGACGAGAGAACGTTATTTGGGAGAATGATAAATGCAGCATGCTGGTTTTGCCTCCAGTCACCTCTAATTCAAATAGAAAAAATTTTTGAAATTTTGTTTTTTATAACACATTTGCGATTGAGTTTATTTGAAACCAGTAAGAACAGCGGTTAGTTTTTCTAAACTGTACCCTGCTAATGAGTGGAATGACACCAGCCAAGGGTTTTATGTAAACTGTAGGCAAAACCACATCTATTAATCAAAATATGGATAGCATTTAACTGCTTCTAAAGAAGAAATTGTGGAAGTGTCTGCCTCTGTTCTGGCCAGTCCATTGCCCCTTTAAGTTGTGTAAATACCCTTTTGTTATTTGTGGATTCTTCGCTGGAAAAAAGGATGCTCCATATTGGTTCACAAAAATGCTGGATAGAATTTTTCATGGTTTTTGCTAAAGAAGGCATTCTATGCTGGACATTTTTTCTTAAGTAGACATGTCTCCATCCCATCCACTGAGGGGGAGAGGAAGGGCAAGGTTCTTGGTTGGTTTTGCTTTAATTCATATCCTTAGAAATAAAATTAAATTGAAGAATGATACTGAGGTTTCAAGTACCTCTTACAACAGGGAGATAATCCCCATATAAAGAGAAGGAGTAGAGAGGATACAGCCTTTGCCAGATGTGTTTTCTGAGAATGATATACTTAAGTTAAATCACATCCCTGATGCTTTAGATCTTCCTCTCTGTGAGACAAGTATGGAAATTGAAGGCTGTTCAATAAGTCATTTAGTGCCCTTCCTGAAGAGCTGCATGGTCGTTAGAATGAGTACAGAAAGAGTCCCCGAGACCTCTATTTTTTTTCCTTTTTCTTCTGTCTTTTTAGCAATTTGGTCAACAATTCAGTGCCTTTTTCCTCATATTATGATGAACCAGGACTGGGTATTCCTGTTTTCCTACTTGCTTTTTTTAATTATTTCTGATGTATTTACAAAAAAAAAAAAGAGAATACAGTTAAGAAGACAGTGAATCTTTTCAGTCACCAGAATCTCTTTTCTTTCCTCTCTTAAACTGACATTTCCAAATAGATCTTTGATTCAGGTTTAAAGCAGGCAATGTCACATGCCAAATAAATTAGTTCATTTATTGACTTTCAAATAAATTAAAAGTAATTGGATGAATGTAATAGATTAATATTAGTAAGATGGTTATTATAAGCCTGTAAGTCTATTACTGGCCTTAGGATAATAAGAATAGAGACACTCACGTTTGAGATGACAGGAACAGTAAAGACCTCATTGAGCATTAGAGGCACATTCCAAAAGAAACAGCTAAATTTATAAAGGATTAAGAGGAGGAAATAAAGGACTGGAAAACATAAGCAGCTTGTTTTAATGTTTATTTTACTTATCTCTCAACTTCTTCATACTTAGGTTACTACTTTGGGACTGTGATGATCGGAGCTACAGCTACTACATTGAGGTTTCAACAAATCAGCAGCAGTGGACTATGGTGGCTGATCGCACAAAAATTTCCTGCAAGTGAGTTTAATTTTTTTCCACATATTTGTACAAAGTCAAAACTGGAAAACTGGGGGTTTTTTAATGCTTTTTTCAGTACTTACATAGGTGACTTTTTGACTGTGAAAAGAATGCACATTACATAACCCGTAGATTTCTAACTCTAGACCTTTGTAAATACACCTTTTGGAGGTAACAGCTTCTAGTGTGGCTGAATATCTAGACTTTCAAACCAGAATCAAGTTTTGAAGATCCACATCAGTACTGGATCTTCAGACAATCAGTTTGACTGTTCATTCTCAGAAACAGTCTGCCTACTATACCCTTGGTTTTGTGGTCACTGGAAGTTAAACCATGTTTCTCCAGAGTTCATGTGTTTATGGTGACCCTGGTGTCAAACCACCCCTCCTTGAGAAGCTTGGTAGGAAAGGAAAAGAGAGCACGCTTGGTAAAGGATTTTCTTAATCAAATGCATTTCTCCCTTATCAAAGCACATAAATGTATTGTATGATATTTGAAGGAGGTGGGGAGAGTGAGGGTAGGGACCAAACCAAAACCAACCAGTTAGCTAAGCTTGATGTTGTCTCTGTTCATAAGCAGAGTACCTGATCTGTATGCACTGACCACTCTGCTTTTGAACAGAACCCTTCCATAAAAAAACATGCTTCTTAAAAAGAGATAAAAAAGAGAGAAAAACTGTTTCCTTTTCATTTGTATACTAAAATCAAGAAAAATCAGTCATGAATATTCTCCACATGTATACTCTGCATTGACTTTTCTGTAATTATTGTGTCTGCTGATAAAACCCATTCTTCTAGTATGGAAGAGTAAGTCAGTGTTGATAGCCTTCTTAAACCATTTGATAGTTCTAATTCCAAGTAGAGAATGACCCAGATACTTGTCATGGGACTGAAAAGATAGGCTGCAAATTTGTACATTACATATCCTGAAGCCAGGACAAAATTGAAGTCATCAGCTCGTATGGGGACAGCCTCCATCCATCCTGTATTTGTGTCAACCAAAACAAAATGGATTTTACAAATTCAGAGATGTATCTCAGTGTGTCACATTGGTCAAGAGGGTTGTTCAGTCCTTTCTAGCAATGCCGCTGATGCACATTTTCTAAAGTTTTTATTTCATCTCTGAACAAATAGCGCAATTCAAGCATGCATTACAACGTAGTCTAGACATGTTGGTGGAGGAGAACTTGACACATCCTTTCACTGTCTGTAAAGGGCAGGGTATTGATGAGCAGAAAACCTGGGTTCTGCCTGCAGGTCTGGAAAAAGAGTAAAGGAGATTTAATCATTCTCAAAGGCATCTCAGCGTAATAGATAAAATTCATCTTTCTGTCTGTCTCCAGCAGTGGGAGCACTAAAAGGTTGAAAGCAGAAAAGAGGGAGAGATGGAGAGTCAGAATCAGAATCTTTTTGCACTTTTCCCTTGTACGTTTTGATACTAGTGGTCTATAACAGTCAAAAGGAGCATTTGCTTAAGTATGCGCCGTGCAGGTGGAATTGCTGGGTGACTGCCCAGTTCAAATATCTACTCACCATGTTCATATCACACTTTTTTTTTTAAAGCCTTAACCTTGGACAAGTATAGGTGCATCCCTGAAATAAAGATAGCTGCCTGCTTATGGTATACTTCAAGATCTTGATTCAAAACATAGGTGCTCTGGAAGTTCTCAAAGCCGTGGCTGCAGCAACTATTTTCACGTGGATTAGAGAACTGTATTTTGCCTAACTTCTTGCTCTGACAGACGTGCATCCAGCTAGCAAAATGCCAGTCTTTAATTTTAAGTCTGCAGACTTACAGTGTCCTAGCACTGTCTGCAGCTATCAGTTCTAAACAAATACAAAGACCTGGTCCTAAAACTTACAATTACAAAAGCTCAGTGGACTCCAGAACAATTCACTTTAACAAGGACTAGAAAATTGTAAAGAAAAAGCATCAACTTGAAAAATCTTACCTCTCTGAAAGTTTTCTATCCTCTGCAGTTATATTTAAATACTGTATCATCTATAACTGAGATAAGTTGAAAGGTTTGTGGCCGCCCCCACATACCCTTCTCAATTTTCAGGTGATTTCTTTGCATTTGACAGCATTTTTTCATAGTCAATATTCAAGTTAAATCTCTTGCCCATTATGATCAGCAAATTGGACCTTTTTTTTTACGCTCACCCCACCAAGGAAAGAAAACCCTTTAAATATGCTTAATTTTCTTTTCAAGTAGGATTTGCAGAAATGATGAAGTAACCTCAGCTCAAAAATTACTTTGACTGTAATGGCAGGTTGATAACTCCAAATACTATATAAATAAGTATATGTATAATATAGAAAACAAACATATATCATATGTATATTTATATATTTATAAATTCACCTGTATGTATATATAATGTTAAACATACAAAACAAATATATGAAATACTGTATAAATGCCAAATGCTATAAATGTTAGGACTGTTTTGTGAAGTAGAGGGTATCATCACTGCATACAGTCAGAGCTGGACCACTTTCATTTTACTGAGAAATACTGAAGCGTGGTACTGTGACCATAAAACGCTGTATTCTTAGTGCTTGAAAGTAGTTGAATGTAGAATGGAAGAGATACCATCATTCAGTGACTCATGCTCTAAATGAAGGCCCTCACTTAAAAATTGTTGGGCAAGATTTCAATATGCTGAAGGAGGCATCTTAATGAAAAAGAGAAAATTTAACCAGTCAGTGGTGGGAATGTGAAGAACTGACTTTTTGGTTTAATTTCTATAAATTTTAAAAAACTTGAAGGAAAAAAAAAAAAGAGAAGCATCTTGCACCAAATTGAAAACATGGATTTTTGTTGCCCTGAGAAAAACAAACAAGTTATTTTAACTTTGTGTAATTTTAACAACAAAAACAAACAGAGGAGATGAGGAGTTGGATTTTAACCAAAATTAACAAATGCTGCAGTAGGGGAGAAATGGTGCAGTTTACCTGGTTTACCATCGTAGTGTAATGGAAAAGACACTCCTGCTGGATGCATGAGACTTTTTTCTTTTTTTTCCCCTGTCTGTTCTTCCCCTTACCATGAATACCTTGGTATTTTATGCAAACAGCATAGCTCCAGCAGAGAGAAATCTGCCTCTGAATGCCTTTTAGTCAAGTGATTCAGGCACTCACCAAGGAAAAGCAAGAATCAAACTCCTGCGCTGTGCCCAGTTTGACTCATCATCGGGTTTAGGCAGATGGTTAAAGATTCCTGCATTCAACAAATTGCCTTAACCCGATTACAGCATTACGGGGTGGAAGCAACAGTACCCTTATCTCTTCATTCTCCATATGTTTATGAACGCTGCACCCCTCTCTCACCGGGAAGAAACGAAACATCTTTTGCTATAATGTCGTCAAAGTTTGCAACTATTTTTTGTCTCAGCCAAATCCTAATTTTTTTGAAGAATACTTGGACATCCCATCCCAAAAAGGACTAATCCTACATTGGTATAAAAACTGTCATAACTTAGGCTTATGTGTCTGTGTTTAAAGAAAATGAGAAGTAGGTATGTCCTTGCCTGGGACTATGATTGCCTCTTTGACTACAAGTACCTCTCAGAGCAACAGTCAACTAAGAATCATTATACATGTATTTGTGTGAGGCTGAAATATGAATTCTTTCCAAAAAGTATACTCCAAATTTTGCCTGTTTCTCTTACAAATTTTGGAGACGTGAGTGCAGTCTAGATGGTTGATAAGGTCTTGAAATACCAGGTTTACCTTTACTGGCATTAGGTCTGTGTTTAATATAGTGCGGTAGACTCCAGAAAAATAACTCACTTGCTTTTCTGTGTAGGATATGCTGTGGTAGCAAATGAAAGTGGATGGAGTTAAAACTCGGGAGAATTTCACAGGGGCCCACATTTGAAGAGACAGAACACTTGCAATGAGAAAATTTACTTGGCTAGTAATATTCTCTATTCGCTTTCCTGTCTTCAAAGACATGTGGATAAGAGTTGTTTCCTTTGCTGTTTGCTGCCTGGCTTTCTGTCTACCTGGTCTTTCAGTGGAGTTAATATCCTTTGTGAAAGTCGTTAGCGTGCTGTCTCACAAGTCTCCCGTGAAGTCTCCAAATAGTTTTGCTGAATCTCTGGCACAAGAGGTAGGATGAACCATAAAGGTAGCAAACACAGACCTCAAGAGACACCTTTGATCAGTAAGTGGCAAACAAAATTATGAGAAAGAAAATTAAATTATGTTTAAATAGCATATATTGGGTTTTGCAGTCTACTGAAGCACGAACTTCCCTTTTAAACTAGCAGTATGCTGCTTTGGGTTGTTTTAATGGTATTTCTAATATAGTATTTTGTGTAAATTAGTAATTCAGTGCTCAAAGCCAGGGACCGACAGCCTACCCCTAACCTCCTCTTCTCCCAGTTTTGAAAGGCTGAAGACAGAAACTGGATGTCTGTTATCTTCACGGGGGAAGCTTGCTTACCTTCCCTAAGTGAGAGCCAATTAATGCATACTGGTTGTGTCATTGTCAATTTTCAAATGCTGTATGGAGGCTATATTTTTTTTCTTTTCCACAATAAGCTGTTTTCTCTACACAGTATGACAGTAATGAAAAACAGTCATGTTCTGTTCTATTTTTTAAAACATTTATGATAAGTGGGCTTGAGCACGTTAGTGTCGAAAAATAGAGACCTGCACTTGTTAGAAAAATTTGCTGACAAAGAATCTGAAAGTCAAATGAAAAACAGAAGATAGCAAAGGCCAGTAGGAGTCAGACCTCAGAGTTAATCACACTTTTGATAAAATAAGCCCTGTGAAGACAAATATGAAACAGGCTATCATGACTGTTACCAACTCAGTGTCATTCTTTAAGGTTCTCTTGTGTAGTTATTGTGAAATGGATCTGATCCATTGGCAGCAGACATATCATGTTCAATTCCCCAGTAGAAAAAAAGGGTCTAATACTCTGATAGAATTTGGGAGACAATGAATATTATTTATTGATGGGCAGTTCTAAGGCAGTTGGTATCAACTGCCTATATGGCTGGTTTGGGACAATTTTATGATTTTCTTGTGGAGGGCATGACTTCATTTTCAGGAGGTTTATAGCATACTGCATTGTATCTTTTTTCTTTTTTTTCCTGCTGGACTTACTGTTTGGTATTCAGAGTATACTGCTATTATGATAAATATTTAAAAACTTCCAAACTTAGTTTCACGTTTCCATTACTTGTTATCTTTCTATTATATAATAGCTATTTCAAATCCTAAATTCCCGTCTCAGTTCCCTTCAATTTTTTTTTTTCTATAGCTTTTGTATGAATGTAATTAGTACTTCCATATGAAAAGCCCTTTGGGGTGTGGATGTGAGATTCATTAACAAAATTTATTAACTGTCTTCTGATTGATTTTTCAAGAATGATTTTCAGCTTTGACGTTTACTTCCCTTGTTCAGTGTTTCATATTTCTATCCTGTTGTGTACAGTGTGCATTTCCAGTTTTCAGGCACTGCTGTATTTCTTTTGATAATATATCACAGGTAAAGAACACCTAGAGATATCTAGGTCACATACTTAACAGTTCTAAACCACTTTTCAGATGTACAGAAGAGTGTTTTCCATGTTGTCTAAGGGTTTCAAGTGAGAAAATACTTCTGCTTTACACAATGTTAGTGGCAAACTCAATTTTGGATTTTTTTTTTTTTCTGGGTATACTTTCATGAAAACAGGTTAATCTCCATCATGATGTGATTATTTCTTTTGCTGTAAAGATAATATTTGAAGTATGTGAATAACTTTCCTCGTAACTGCATGTGGCATGTTATATACTTGTATGTGTAGGTCCTTAGACACAAACATAGCAACTTTTTTCTCCTCTCCATCTCTAGTTCCTCCACTTCACTCTGTGATCCCCTCACATCCATCTTCATCCATCATTCTTCTCCTTGACCACTTTCATAGGACTGTTTTCTCTCATAATAAAACATCTTGAATATTTCTCAGCCCTCTTGCCTTTCCAACTGCCTCTATGCTCACATTGCTTTTTCTGTTGCTTCCCATCAGTATTGCTTGCATCTACTATTCTGTCATACCTAGAATGACAGAAATAACATTTTTCCTGATTTCTGTATAATCCTTAATTCTGTCTCACACCTGAGCTCCCAAGTGGCAGGGTGGAACAGTATAAAAGGAGGTGCTCTTGTACCTGTGATGTCAAACAGGGTATTTTGCCCACACTTCATCCTATTTTACGTGAACTTAATTTCACAGCAAAACTGTTCTTGTACCTCTTCTGTCAAACAAAGTATATTTCAACCACAGTTGATCCTATTTTACAGGAAGCAAATTTCACAGCAACTCTGTGAAATCCAAATGCCTCCTCCAGAGTTGCCAAATTCAGTGTAGCCCCATTCACACAATACAAAGATGAAAGATATTCAAGCAAGATGTCTGGGAAATTGCTACATTGTTAAGCTCAATTTCAAGTCTCACTTCACAAAAATAAAACTGAGGGTTCTCATTAATCTGCTCATTATGCTGCTAGTAATGCCTACTGGAGCAAGTCAGACAGATATAAAGGGTCATTTTGTGTAATTATTGAGCTTAAAAGCCCTGAACGATAGAGGCATTGGAAGTACATATTTTTCCTTGTGTTTATATGCTCACATTTTGAAAGATTCTAGTAAGGCCAAAGAACAAAGAGGCTTCAGCTTCACAGACCTGCCTTGTTAAGCATGAAGAATTAAGATTTCACAGAGAGAAACCAGAGTTATATTCTATTTCATAGCGTTAGGAGCCTCCCAGAAGTGTGGAAACTCTGCATCTAACATTTCATTTGCTAGCTTTTATTTTAGCTGAGTCTAGTTCGATTGAAAAAAGGTATAGCTTCTTTTAAGTTATGTTTCTTAATGGTGATTCAGGATCACAAGAAGGTTTTCAAATTGCTAGTTTGTCTTTTTTTTCTACTTCTACCTTCAGTTCCTTGTGGTTGCTTTTCAACCACAAATATGCATGGATCTTTTGAACGAGCCTTGAACAGAGTAGCAAGGAGTTGCAAACTGCAGTGTCTTAGTCTCGCTTGAATGTTTTGCCATACACTTATTTCACTGCAGCTCTGCATGTGCCATATGCATTGCAGTTTTGCTTTGCTCCGTTTTGCCATGCGGCTGGCATGTTCTCAGCTCCTCTTCATGCATGTTAGTGTGAGGAGAGTGAAGAAAACATCACAGTAACTTTGACACCAATTTGCATGTTAGCTCAGTTCTGCCTCAGAGAAAATAAGCAATACCAATACCCATAGTTTCAGTACCTGTTTCATTTGGTATCGGATTTTTCTCCTATGCCATCGAAGACTTGAATGTCTCTTTGGAGGCCACTAAAAATTGTCAAGCTAATGATATAAATAGATGTCTGTATTATTACTTCATAATATATCATTTAGAAAAAAGACTTTTTTTTCCAAAAAAAATTTTTTCAAAATAAATAGTGGTAATTAAGAATCTGTATCTGTTGCATAGTCTTCTAGATAAAATAAAAACCAAAGCAAACATTCATTTCCTTTCATGAATTCTTATTATTCATTATTGTAATTATTTTATAATAATTATTATTTATTATTACATTGAAGTTTCAGCAGAAATTAGACTTCCCGATGGCTTTGCCTTTTTGATTCTTGCCAGATGACTTTCTAAAGCTTTTGTGATAAAATAGCAAACTTTCAAATTATTATTACAAGAGATTACATTTTAAGTATAAGCTAGTACTCACTCTTTACAGATAACCACTGCTTCTACTATAAGCACTAGACACAAAAGAGGTTTTCAGTATATGTATTTTCATTCTGCTTTGAAGAGTGAAAAGACAGTACTGAAGGAGACAGGCTGCCCTAATTGTTTCATCAACCCCCAAATAGGTTTCTGATATTCAAACATTTATTTATTTATTCATTCTTTTTTCTGATTGTCTTACTTCCTGGGTTGATATTCATAAAGCGTCTTTCGGTTTGACTGGGAAGGGATTTGTTTTCCGTATTGTGAAAGTGGATGGGATTTCGTCTGTTTGGTTTTTGGCTGCTGCATTCATTATTGCATATTGTGCACTAGCCATTCTTTCATCTATATATTCATCTTTGCAACTACTTATCCCAACTGAATCTGAGCAAGGCCAGCTGCTGCCAGAATCACTGATTTTTGTGCTACCTTGTATGTCATGTAAATCATCATGATGACGTGCCATGGGACTTTCATCACAAGTTGTTGCTGTCATTTATCTCTCTGAGACATGGCCTTCCTGTAGATTTCTTGCCTCCTGTTTTGATACCTGTGACTTTTAAAAACGTATTAATCCAACATAGAGTTATAGTTGATTTGTCAAATTTGCATTCATTGACCACATTTAGTTTAGAAGTTATCAATGCAAAGTCATGGGTTGGATAATCAGGCTTGTCCTTTGCATTATTTCCATGTTTAGTGCTCAGCATTGCCTCCCCTTCTGACACAGCAACTTTTCTTACTCACAGTCCACCGAGCAAGAGAATGAAGATTTTTTTGCACATGTTTGTTTGAGATTTTGTTTGAGCACCCAGTTTCTAGAGCTTTTCAGTAGGACTTTTTGTTGTAGTTTTACTTCTTTTTCTTAAGGACAATATGAATTTAAACTATTTCAACAATTACTTCACATGCACTTTGATGTTTTATGGTAAATCTGTCATTCTGAGACATCAGCCATTTCATAGGCTTTTTGTTGCATATTTCACATATGCATTGGGTAGATTCAAATACATTGCAGTGTCCATTTTCTTCTTTTTTTTTTTGGTTTTTTGTTTTGTTTTGTTTTTTAATATGCCAGAGACACAGCATTGCTTAGTGGGCAGAATATTTGTTGGGGGGTGGGAGGGAAGATCACACCAGAAACCGAGATAATATTACTTCTTCTAATATTGTCTTTACTGCTTGTTGTTAGGATAAATTTATTACAAACCCTGAAATTCAAAACAGAGTTGTGTCTCCCGTCTCCCTGAGCCCAGGGACCAGATTATCAAAGCATTCTTGCTTCTGAGAACACGTTCTCTATGTTCCATTTTAAAACATCCTTATTCTCAACTTCACTTGATTGTCTGCTGCATTTTGAACATGGTACCATGCCTGTTTTCAACACATGCCATCAGAACAGCTAAAAATACTTCACCAGTGTTAATGAATTAGGTTTTGTAAAACCAATATTAAGTTGATAAATATGGTGTGTATGTTATAGGTAGGGGATACTCCGGGATACTGTAGCTCCAAGACCTGATCTACATATTCTTATTCCTCTTTGTACACTTTCACTTTGACTTAATCTGCCAGGCTAAAAAGGAAATCAGATGATGTAAACGCTGTGGTTTTTAGTGAAAGGTGAAACCTTTATCCCTTTTGAAAAATTTAAGGGTGCTGAAAATAATCCTGAAAAGATGATAATTAATTATAAGGAAATGTTTGCTGAAATTGAAGAATGTTAAGATTTTGAGACACTTGAGATGGATACCTGGGCAGCCCATTTCTGCAACAACATACTGGGTCTGTAAGTGTTCCTTATAGTGTAGAAGTACAAGAAATGCATGTGTTCATTGAGAGTTATAGCATGACTACATTGCTATATTTTGCTTGATGGTAATATGATCACAGAATCACTAAGTCACTTGTTAATATTAAAGAAGATGGCGAGTTACACATTGCATATTTTATCAGTACATAACCCTACTTTGGAGATGCAGGCTAAATGTGAAGATGATGGGAAATGATCACTGTGTCTTTTAAACCTTATAGTTAATGCCTTGCCAGAATTAAATTTTGCTTTATGAGTAAAAATTAATTTTGTAGTCAGAATCTTGGCTGTTGCTCTGTCTTACAACAAACACCATTGTTTTCAGTGGTCATCCTCACTTAAATACACAACCTGTTCGACCTTCTGTTACTTGCCATGGAGAAGCTCTTTGATAGTGTAAGAAAAATTGCTCTTAGTGGGCTTATTCCTCTTTTAACTTTATTCTGTTGTTCAGCTTTACCTCAGTATATCTTGCCCCTCTCAGATACTTGTAAATTCTGTCGTCCTCCTTCTGTGATTGATGGCTTATACAGACTAAGAGTACTTAAGTATTCCCCTCCAAAAACATTTGGGTCCCAGTTTGACCTACAACACTAAGCAATTCTGGAAAAGCCTGTTGTCTTAAGAGGTCTTTGCTAACTATTGCCAACTCTGCTCAATGTAACAGAAATCCTAATTTTCTTACTAGAAGGAGAATACTACTGCTCTCTTGCATCCCATTAAGCAAAGGGTTTTTTCCAATCAGCACTAAAACAAATTTACAGCTTCTGGGTAAGCACTCAACAATGTGGGTTACTGCTTTTATATTACAGAAGGATCCTATGGCAGTACATGGGATTGCCTTCACAGAGTCATAATATTCTCTCTTTTGAAAATGTCTGTGCATGCATGCACATACCCACATACATGCAGGCACCCACACATATGCACACTCTCAGCACCTTTATAAATAAATACTGCTACAAAAAGGTTATCCAAATTATAGATGTCTCCTGTGAAACTGGCCCATTCATCTGCCTGAGATAAGAAAGGAATGCCTAATACTTGAACTGTTGTTTTGCAGTTATGTTTGTTTACTTTGCAATTCATTGTTAGAAAAGATCATCTAATAACCCAAGGAATAGGAGATGCCCAAATGTTCATGAACTAGATGGTAAGTTACTATTTTGTCTGTAGCCCTTTCCTACAGGCAAAGCCATTAAATACAGCAACTGTTGACATCTCCTTGTATAGTCAGGAGGCCAGTCAGATGTTAATGCATCCAATCTAGAGATTTGCCCTAATTAGATTGTTGATATTCAGGATCTAATTTCATTAAAACTCTGAAAAGTACATATTTGCTTATTCTGGCCAAAACAGGTATGGTCTTTAGGGTTACAAATACCCCGTGTTGAGATATGTGCAGTATTAACCCATTTATTTATTCACAGTAATATTCTTACCAGGACAGATTATATCCATAAATCACAAAATGGAAGAATTATTATATCTTTAGGTTCATCCTTTGGGGATTTCTGCACTATGTGCAGAAATACGTGGTGTATTTTTTTAGAGTAATGCTCCGTCAGTTTGTTTCATATAATTGAAGGGATGGTGCTTCCATTCTGTTCTTTGCTTTTCTATCACACTAGGTTATCTCAGTAAGAATTTTTTTTCTCAATACCAGTACCGAACATCATATTACCTGATTTCATTCCATTATTTTTCTTGTATCCTTGTAAACCAATTTTTCTTTCTTAATGGATTTCATACACTTCAGCTACATATTTATAAAGTCATTCTGCCTTCTTCCTGTTACCTTGGTAGCTATTTAAACAAGTTTTGCCTGACTTTATTTTGTGCTCTTTCATCATGAGTCGTTTCCTCTGTTTTTAAAATTATATTTGTGAATTCTACCCAGCTCTTTGTCTATAAAATTTTAAGGTACAGAGTTATGAATTAAATACTAAAATTTAGTTTATCAGAAAATATTGGGAGGGGAGCTACATTTTTACTGTTCTATAACATGGTAACAAGCCGAAGTTGTATTTGTTATTTTTGTCTGTCTTAGTTCACTTTAGTCTCATGTCTAAAATTACTGCAGTCACTGATGCGGGTTCAGATTTTTTCTAGGTGAGTTTCAGTCTGAGGTCACAAGGCTTTGTTTTCTGACTTTGAGGTTAATAGACAATTCAGTGTGGTAGTAGAAAGGGTTACAGTTTTCCTCCCTTCCATTAGCAAACCTCAGTATGCTTGTATCGCTGTTACGAAGGAGGCACATGCTGATTTACCTTTTTCACTGTTTTATTCCTCTTAAGGCTGTGGTTCAATTTACTGCATTCCTTGGAGGTTTGACATGTCAATTAGATGTTATCGACAGTAATAGAAGGGCGGTTGCTGTAAATGTGAAGTTTTTACGAGTGGGCCATGAAATCACACCCAAGGGAATCTAAGAGAGAAGTGCGATAAATACAGTGTTAGTCTACACGCTACAAAGGGACTGATTAATAGGGAGTATGATTCTGTCTCATATCTCTAAAAATATTGTTTATGTCTTTGCTGTTAATCAACTATTCCATTGGTAATAAAAATAGCTTACAATCTGTTGTAGGATTATGGGGGGGAAAAATCTTCAAAGTTAAAAGCATCCCACTAGTTGTATTACTGGGTATGTTAATGTATTGGATAGCTTCTCATATCTTTGCTATATACGTGAACAACAGGAGCAATAACTATTGGTAATGAGTAAGCACAACAAAATCAGTTCAGCCTCTAGGATTGTGCAAACTTGCCTTCTGCATGTGTGCGTTGGTGTACACAGAAGTATGTAAGATGAACTCATAGGTCAAGCTACTCAAGTTCACAGCCTTCGTCCGCCACCACTGCCATTCCTCAAGGACGTACGTGTAGATACTCCATGCACAGTTCTTGCTATGGCATAGAAATTTGGTTCATGGCGTTCTGCCAGACAGTGGCCAGCAAATTGCTAATAATTTCATTTTGTGTAAGACTTTTAAATATAAACTATATTTTTGGAAGTACAGAAAGACAACCTGTTGAAATTGAAAAAATGTGCGAGCAAGCTAAATTATATAAGTACGCAGCTTATGGAGTACAAAAATGCTACTGGTTGCCTACATTGGCATGTGGATAAATCTGAAAATTGGTTACTACATTTGGTTAGAAAAATAATGACTACGTTCAGTTTTGCCATTGCTCAGTTTGACTGTATTTTAACATTTTTTTAATGTAATATTTTTTCTAGAACAGTAAAAATGTCAGCACTGAAGCTGTGAAAGCACGGGTTACTATAAGAACTCTTTTACATTGGAAACTTTATAAAGATGTCAGAAAGTCAGTATAGACTTCATTTAAATCTATTTTATGTCAGAATTTTTATTCTATTAGGTCTGCTTTATCAAGCCCACATTTGGTTTCTACAATAAATCATACACAATAAAACGTTTATAGCAGTTTAGTAAAGTGTTCTTACAGAGGACAGATATTTTCTGTTTGGATTGGTAGGAGGGACCAGTCATAGGGCAGAAATAACTACAAATTTTGTTCAGATGCTTTCAGAATTAATGGGTTCCTTATGGGAAGTATATTTAGAATGAAAACTTTTGAAGGGGGTTTTCCCAAAAGGTGGGAATACATATTTTTACTTGTCAATATATAAAGCTGTTATGTAACGAATAGTGCAAAAGGTGATTTTTAGTGTTTATTATTCTCACATTCATTCTAGACTCTCATTTTTCTCTTGAACTTTTTTATTACCTCTGCCATTAGTACTTCAAGTCCGTTTTGGTTTTTTTTTCCTTATTAGACTGGATAAAGTATATTTGCTATCTCATCAATGGACTATACCATAAACATAACTAAGATGCATTATTAGGTGAATTTTGCCTCTGTCTCTGAGAACTGCAGAGAGAAAGCTGTTACTTCTAGTTTGCACCTTCCTTGCTTCCTTAGAAGTACCATGTTTTAGAGGCCACCTTTTGAGATCGAGTACTGTCATGGTGACGGCAGAATAGATGGAAACTCAGTTTTAGATCTCAGTTTTTAGTTGAGGTTATACCAGGGGTAGAACTGCACTTAATTTGACTTTAATTTAAAAACCAAAATGTAGATGACCTTTGATTCCTCATAATATTTCTTTCTCATGCTTTGTCTTCCCCCTCAGTGGCTTGGGAGGCTGGATGGAAAGGGGGTGGCTGAGTCAGCTACCCAGTTTGACTTCTGTGCTTTATCGGTCTGACTTTCTGAATACGTATGTTAAATTACAGCTTGAACAGGAGAGGGAGTGTTACTTCACTTTATTGTTTCGTAGTGTTTTGGTGGAAAACATGTTTTTTATAGGCAATTTATAAGGTAGCTGTAGACCTTTTTGGTATTTTATAAAGAAAAATGTCTGTGTAACAATAACTGTTACAGCATTTTTAGCGCACGCTTCTGTGTTCATTTTATAGGTACTCCATAGTAGAGGTTAGTATGGTATTCATTAATAAAGCAAGGGTTGTAACACATATCATGCAGAACATACTATGGTACTTCTCGAGTCTCAGTTGGCTTGCTTATGTGTGCACGCAGTTTTTTATTTGGCAGCATCACATGCTGGTTACTTGCTGTCTTGTTTACATCAGTACAGTCATCAGACTGATGTATGGAAAGACAACACAACTCTTGTTTCCTTTTCCTGTCATCTGCTTTTACAAATATCTCCGAACTATTCTATCATAACGAATGCTGTATTTCATTAAAAAAAATACGTAATCACAGTTGAAAAAGTCCACATCCAAATAAGCTGAGAAGTGTTTTATCACTTACTATAGAATGAGGCATATGTGGGCAAGCATTAGAAAGCAAAATGGAGATTACTTGCTGGTAACTGACATTTTTCAGTGTGCGTTGTTCATTTCCACATCTGCTTCTAAATCTGCTTCGCTTTTCTTCTTGGAGTGAGGAATGAAAAAAATGGAGGTCCTATGTCCCCTTGGAAAGTGAGGAGACACAATATGCACACACAAAATGTACATGCTTTGCCTAAAGCAAGCCATGATATGAATATGATATGGTTATTACATCTTGATGAATGTTAGTTACATGTAACAGCTTTATCTTTCACCTTACATCTTGGGCCTGAACTTGTTTCAGCTATAATCAGTGCTGTTCTGGTGATCCCACAATGTGGTAGTATTCTGTAGTGCCAGTGGCTCATTAGAAAACCTCAATAAAAGATCAGCTTCCACTTCTTTCTTAATTTGTTCTTTCTGGAAAAGAAGGAAATAATGGGGAAGGGCCACTATTTATATCCTGTTATATGTAATAAATCTTTAGAAAGATAGCAGCTTTTCATAGAAATAACTAGGCAAGGATTCCAAATGCTGAGAAAAGCCATTAAATTCTTTAAGAGGAGAATTGCTATTTTGGAGCTATACATAGCTTAAGCAATAGCAAGCCATTGTTATAATTTACCCGGACATCAGTATTTCTTGCATTTTTCTTGCAATAGCCTAATAAAGAAAAAGACAGGAAGAAGCATGAAAGTGGAGGGGTTTCTGATGGTTTTCTTCTTCCTCTGAATAGAACATGGTGAAGAGATTGTGGGATGCACATAGCCATTGAATTTTCAGTGACAGCTGTTGCTGTTGGAGAGATGAAAGCACTTGGCCCAAGAGTCTGTTCATATGTTTGAGCAGAGAAAGTGATTTTCATTGCAAGGAGCTCTTAAGTGAGACAGGCAGAGTCAGAGAATAAGAGAGCAAAAGATAATTTAAAATTAAATCTAAATTATGTTCAGGCTGTTAAGAAGACGAATATAGTTAAAATGTAATTAAATATGACAGGCTTACAGGATGCAAGCATGGCTTTGGAATGCTAATCATCAATTACTGCATCTCCTTAGGGGAGTCGGGCAGAATGAGAGAGTTAGAAGTCGGGTGGCTGAGGTGAGATGTAGAGTGTTAAAACACCGCAGGACTGTAACAAGGCTAATTTCTTTTGGAAAATGGAGCTGTGGTATCAGGGGACCTTTGCTAGCCAAACAACTTGTAGTGCTGCACTTCAGCTTGAGGACCCCGGTATAAATCTGAGTAGGCTGCTAGTCCTGAGTCATCTCTTAGAGATGTAAACCTCAACTTGAGGTAGTGATTATTTCTATTCTGAAAGTGATGACCAGGACTGCTGCAGATTGAGCAGCAAATTTAAAATGAATCAACAGGTGTGAAAGCAAAAAAAAAATCCAACACTTCTTGAAAAAAGCTAAACCTTGAAAAATCAATTTGTTATAGAGTCACTAATAAGGAGTACAGAGATACAGAAAGTCCAAAGACAACAATGTCATTTTATGGGAGAAGTACATTCTGATAGCTTCTTTATGACTGTGTCCTAGGTAAAGACAGTGAAAGCATTGCCACCAGCTCGAAAGATCTGTTTGCTTGGCATATGGGGAGTAAAGGTGAAGAAATGGCATCTATTACACGGAAATATCTAATCCCACACCAAAAATTAGGTGCTTTTGATATGTTTCAATCCTGCTGTTCCTGGAATACAATGACTTATGTATGAATCAATACCAGAGATATGTATAAAGTTTCAAGAAAATTTCTGTAAAGACCATCAAAACCAATTTTGAGAATAGAAAGACTAGCTCTTGTGAGGAAAGTGTAAAATAAGCACATACGCATGGCATGACTACACAAATGGCATCACTACAAAATAATTTGCAAAATAAAATTTCTACAGAGAAATGGAAATTATTAAAATAGTACCAGAAGAGATGACTAGTAGTAAGAGAAGATTAAATAGAAACTTAAGGCTTACCTGTGATGTCTTTAATTTAATCGAGGAACACCACTGAACAATTGTTATGGCTTGATACATAAATAGAAGTCTTACTGAATTTGTTATATCAGCAAAAAAATGCGAAAAGAGGGCAGATACGCCTTGATAATGTTCTGTCAGTAATCTCTTTTCCCATATGGGTATAGTTACGCTGCATAAATTATCTCTTTGCTGCATAATTATATCTGTACTGGAGACGTATTGCTTTGTATATATCGATGTTCTCAAATGTGCTGTTACAGTCAAAATCAGTGCAACTTTCTAGTGAGGAAGGTTTGTCTTGCTTATCTGAAAAGTGACTTTTTCCAAATCCATTTGGATTGGTTTCTACTTTGTTTTTTTCTTTTTTCCTAAGTAAACTAAGAGACCTAATTTTCTCATTATCCCATCAAGTACTAATTCTCTAGTGGCAATATTCTTGAATTTTAATAACTTGAATTTTAATAACTCTTCTACAAATTGTCTATAATTTTGACTTTCTTTTTCCAATTTCAAAGGAATAAAAAGGACACATACCAAAACAATAATCATATTCTTAGGACCAAATTTATTGAAAACCCTATCTCCCTTCAAGTCTCACATCCTCGAGAATTTTTTTTTACTATTTTCTATCACGTTTTAATATTATTGAAGGGGTAATTATAATCCAATACTAATAACAGCATTGTAGCAGAAAGTAAGGACTTGTTATGCAGTGGGAAGTGGAAGAACTTAGGAGCTTCCTGGAGGAGCTGCTCTAGAAGAGTGTTGTCAAAAGGATCTTCAGAGGCTTTTCTCAACCTCTTCTAGTATCTGTCGTGCTCTTCAGCTGTATTCCTGAATATAGGCGTCAGCTTCCTTGTTGTCACTTCATACAACAGACAATGGCATTTACTGCCATCTTTGGAAAATCTGCACTGAACTCTTGCAGTGCGTATTTGACCAGTGCTCAGAAGTACTATAAATAAATACAGACCCATTTATAGTCTATTCTATGACCCCTAATTAGCCTGTTTTCTTGTCAAAGAACACAAACTCTACTGTAGCGGTTAGGGAGGTGTAGGCTGTTCTTAATAGCTTCTTTAGGATTTTAAACTCTTTTATTTAGAATAGCCTTATAATATTTTCCAAATCACTAAATAGGGAAATTTGATTGTTACATCATCACTGTCCTTGCAAAAAGTGTGTGCATGTATATGTGACAGCATATGCATAATGAAAACTATGGCAATACTTTGTTATGAGAAGTAGTTAGTGTTGCAGTCATCTGATTGTCCCAGCCACTCATCTGTGGGACTCTATATTTCAAGGTAACAAGTTACATTTGGCCATGAAGATTAACTGACTGGTTGTATTACTGTAATGTGAGAAGGAAACTGAAGAATTGTTCTCCTGTTTAGGGACAAAAATGTTTAAATCATAGCAATCTTTCAGGTCTTGAGACAGTCAACAAAATAGTCCATTCTCATTTTATATTTTATTTAGAGCTTGAAGAAACAGCCTGAGCTTTAAAATAAGGAGGACATAGCCACATAAGGGATATGAATAAACCATGCCATTAGATAGATAACTGCCGTACTTCTGAGGCCTGACACAGACTGCACAATTCTATTATGATGAGTAACACTAACTACATCCATTACTTCATGAAGTAATAACAGTAAACTGCTTGAAGTTAGATCTTGCTTGAGCTCATAATCTTCTTTAAGCAAATATAGCCGGACAGTAGTGATAAATGTAATAGTTGACTAAATTAAACCCAGAAATGCTATGTTTGTGACAAAGAGGTTTTCCAACTAAGGGAAAATTCAAGTCCCTGACAAATAGTCAGCAAGCAAGCTGTTCATACTGCCAGGCTTTGGGGCAGTCTACTGGTGGCGAGTGATGCTTTATTCTGGTTTTGCTTTGGTCTTTTATTTCTTATATGAACATTTTTGAAGGTATTCTGTGCACATTCAGGGCAAGCTATCCAATGTTTTTCTTCTGTAGTGAGTTAATCAAGTTACACTTTTCATTTCTGAAGCCTTCTGCAATAGAGTCTAGTTTTGCCAAAACGTTTCATTCTGTATCTAGCTTTCAGGTTTTATGAATATAAAATAATTTAAATTCTAATGTGCTCAAGTACTAATCTAGTGTAGTGGAAGACTGGCATCAAACTGAAACCTCTAGTTCCTATTATTCTTTTTGTTTCTTCTGTTTTACCGTCAGTGTGTTCTATAAGCACAAAGGTATGGTAAGAATTGGTGTCCTTTTTCTGCTGTGTATTAGGCTACTTGGTGTTGTACCTCACCGAGATCAGAAGAGTATGAATGAGGAAGGAAGACGATAGTGGTCCCAATCTACCTCTAGTGTTCTCAGTCTAGCCCAAAGAGTTGTACTCCAGCTCAGGGGGGTGGGTGGTCTGTTCTCCCCACTGCCTCTGTGTCAGGATGGGGAAATCCTCACAACCTGAACTGCAAAGAATGCTTTATGTCATTCATAATTTACTGGAAGGACCTTGACCCCCAGAAGGTAAACTTGGCTCCTCTGCCTCCACTGCTCCCCTTAGAGTGGGAGGATTTTATTTGAGGTTTTGGGTGTTTATTTTTTTCCTAGAGCTGTAATTTTCTTTAACCAAGCTCTGATGATTTCTTATGAGTAGTTAACAGATGGATGCATTTACTTTTATTTATCTGATCTTTTGTATACCTAATACAGTCAGTATTAGTCAAGAATTTTAGACTTTGATTCAGGTTTTTTTTTTCTTTTACCATTTTCCTAACTTTCACAAATAGTATGAGTATTATTTCTGCATACAAATTATAGTAGTATAAGCTATGTACCAAAAGCAAGACAGGTTGAAAGCAGAGTCAAGGCACTTAAAAATAAAAATGAACAAGGAGTGCTGGAAATTCAGGTGATGAAAAGTGTTCCTCTGTTTGCCCTATTAAGTGATAATTGTACGTACTGTCACTTGAATGGATTCTCTGTATATTTTACTACAAGCTCTTGCAACCATGTTTAATATTTGTATGTCTTTCTGGAAATTTTTTGTAGATCCTGGCAAACAATCACTTTTGATAAACAGCCTGCATCTTTTATCAGGATAGTCGGAACTCACAACACAGCTAATGAGGTAAGGAACTTTTAAGAAAACCTATATTCTTGATGAATATACAACAGTATAGTTTTTCATATCTTGCGATGAAATTGATAATGCCTTCTAAAACGTACTTGCTTCATTTTTTTGCTCTGGCAATCTAGCAAAGTAAGAATGAATGCCCTTCTTATTTGAGTATTTGTGAACTGTGTTGTCATCATTCCCTACAGAGTTGAAGGGCTGTTGCCAGTCTGGGGATATTTTGGGGGTTTTACAGACAAAGTACAGTAAAGTGTTTCTGGTTTTGACCTTTCCATGCTGCCATCAAATATTCCTATTGGGTTTGGTTTTAAATTAATTCTTACTTTGATGAGTGATGAAAATACCATTTTAGTGCACTAGAGAAAGGTGTATAGTCTCAGATTACTTGGTTTTATCACCTTTATATTATCTTTTTAATGACTAAAACGTAAGAAAAAAATCTCATTCTTCATAAGAAAATCTTACTTGCAGAAGATTCTCTTATAGTTAATTTTCATACCTGGTAAATCAGTTAACCAGTAGTGGCCAAACCAAGAGATTTTTTTCAATTCATTTTATACAGGAAGAATGTATTTTGCCCTAACTGACCAAGTGCAATATCATCCTCTTTTTGTTTACTTGTGCTTCTGTCTTTTGTAATTGTTGTGTATTGTCTCAGATGAAGTCCAGATTTTACAGTTGACTTCAGTGAAAAAATTTACAATATGTGAATTTGAGAATATATGTAATTCTTTGTGAGATTAGGACCTTATATAACAAGATTATAAGAGGCACCAAAAGCTGCTGTTTCTGTGTGTGTGCGTGCATGTCTACATCCCACACATGTTCATCACAAAACATTGTACTTTTACACTGTACAATTAACTTTGGATAGCACTATGATATTTGTAGTAATTAGAGTTTGTCAACTCTAGGAGTCACGATTTCTGATCATATTTAGCATATGGGGTTGCTGGTTCTTAAGCGTTGGAAGAATTGTCGAATAGCATTGTATATGTCCAATTTTAGAGCAATTATTGCAAACATGTGCACCACCTGATATCAACATTAGTTCTCAGGAGACAGTTGGAAAGAAGCTGACCGATCGACTGAACTGGAAATACAAGTTTATTTTTTCCCCTAAGCACTGTCTCTTGCAGTGTACAGTTCGGTCTTAATCAGTGAGTTCTTAGAAATACAGAGTCAGAAGCTGCTTTCAGGGTTGTTATACATGCATGAAGAAGGCCTTTTCCATTACTGATCCATATAGACAGTCTTGTTTGCTGTCATGCCAGTCTCTGTAAGTTCTCATCCCTTTATTAAAAAAGAATGAGGTACATTGCGTAAACTTTGCAAATCAGCCCACAGCCTATAAGAAACATTTTAAATCTTAAAGGTAGTCCTGAAGATTAATGGGCTTTTAAACATAATTCTAATTTCAGATTGGTTACTATTTCCAAGGAATTTAATATCTGTGTAGTTATTTATATGGAGCACTGCATAAATGTCACCAAAATGAAAGTTACAATTTAAGAATCGGGTACTTCAGACTTTATAGACTAGTATTAGCTAAATTTCAGTGGTATCCATACTCTATTTTAAGAAGCATGCGTCACTGTGTAAAGTGAGGTTTTAAATGAGAAACACTATTTGTGTGGGATACAGCAGAAATATGGAATCTTCTGACTTAAGAGACCTCCATCCCATTCATTAGGCTGTGCTGCCTTTCAAGGAAAGCAGCATCTTACAGGGGTGCACTGATGAGATAATGTTCTTTTCTGCAAATCCTGATGCTGATAAGTGCACCTGGAAAAATGACAATAGCTGTTACTTTAAAAACATGGGAGCAGGATGACTGTAAAAGGGACTTCTCAAGAAGTGTAGCTGAATGCAAAAATTGGCTTCTCAAGAACTAACAGATGGAGAGAATTCATACCACTGTAGAAGTTGGTTTGGCTTTAGAAAAAAAGCAGAAGAAATGCAGAGAAAAAACATTTTGTGCACATGTGTGTATGTTGTGGGTATGGGTGTAGATTTGTAATCTGTTCATATGTCTATATATAAAGGCATGGTGATACATCTTTATGTGAGCATGTGAGTCTATATAGAAATATAAACATGCATCGCTATGTATCTGTATAAAAAAACTGCAAGAATTCTTACACTGAGAGGCACAAGAAAATAAAAAACCCAGTGCCTGTGAATATTTTTTTATTTGTTTCGTGTGTGCTGTCAGAATTCGAATTAACTAGCTACCTCCTCAGAAAAGGCCCAGGGGCTATTGCAGACATGTCATTGCAGACATCTGCTCAATGTGTACTTGAGCAGGGATGGTCAAAAAGAATAACAGGATTTTTGGTTGTACTGAAGAAAGGATAGAAAATATCATATCCTGTAGTCTTGTATGAATATGTAGTATATCCATGTCTTGTTTATGGTATTTGATTTTTTTGCCCACATTAACTTGAAAGGGTCTGGGAAAGGGCAGTTAAGATTATAAGAGATTACTTATGTTCGTGAGAAGAGCTTTAAAGACGTGATCTGCTTGCAAGAATGATAGAAGATGTCATAAAAGCATACAAAATTAAGTTAAAACAATAATTTAAAAATTCAGTTTTTAATATTCATCAAGCTTTAGCTATAAAACTACAATGCATGAAAAAGTAGCAAATTTTAAATTAATGTAAGAAAATATTTATTTGTTTAGTATGTGGCAAAGCTGTGCAATTCGTAGCAATGAGAAATCATGTGGAAAGAAGTTTTGTAATAATTTTAAAGAGCTCCTCCCCCTTCTCCTCCCAGGCACTTCAAGAACAAGTAGAAGTAAGAGTAAGTAAAATAGAAAATAAATTGGAAAAAATGCTTAAACAGATGGTCCTCTTACTGTAAGATACAGTCACCTGTACAGTGGTCCCAGGTATTGTTTGAAACATCAGAAAATTTCACTGTTTGAAATGGAATATTTCACTTGATGATGAAGCAGCGTCCTTGGACACTCTTAAATGCCTTTCTACATACTCCCAGATATGTCTGTAGAGCTACCATTGCTATTACAGCAGAGGGCAATCTTGAAATAGAATCATATTGGTAATGATATAAATTTCATTTCTAGTGTGCATGAAGATTCAGTCTTTTGGGGAAGTAATTAGATCGTAAGATACATTTAAGACAATTAATATATTTGTTGTTGTCATTTGATAGCATGTAGTAGATATTTATGCTACTCTCTATCCACTTTGGAACCATCTTTCTGATTTTTTTTGTGCCATATGTAAAGGTTGGTATAATTTAAAGGCCTGCTCTTGCTCCACTGCTATCACTTTATAATGTTTATGGCCCATGGACAGATGTTTTTGACCTCATGGTGAAACATTCTAGTTTGACTAAGTACTTTGGCACTGATCTGGCCTGCATGCTTCCATATAGACTTCATCTCACTTTGATCATGCTTTTGCCAGCATTTAACTGTTTTGCTTTATCTTCGTTTTTTGTTCTCTCCAGGTGTTTCACTGTGTGCATTTTGAGTGCCCAGCACAAAACAGTACCCACAAGGATGAAAGTAGTAAGGAAGTGGCAACAGCAGAGGTGGGGACTGGTGGACAACAGCTTGTTTCTCGCCCTGTTCGAGCTGCAAGCACTAGTTCCCTGCATTCCCCTCCTGGATCCACCTCACGTTCACATGCTCACCAACTGTAAAGGAGATTGAAAGGGAGCTTTTGCAGCCCTACTGACATTATATGAAATTATTCAGAACCTTCCTGTGCTGGCACCTTTTCTTTCTTTTTCTCTGTGAACAAAGGGGACCATGTCTGAAAGCTGGAAATGTTGAAATGGAAAAGACTTTTCCTAAGGACATGAAGAGACTGCGTCACTCTCCTCAATTTGTTCAAATCAGGCTGGTCTCCAAGGGGGGAGAAAATAGGTCTTCAATCTTCATCAAGTACCCCATTAACACCCTACCTCTCTAATCTAACCAAGGCAAGGAGAACAGAAGGAAATAAAAGGCAGAGCTACAGTGGAAATCTAAAATGACTCAAGCAGCGTGGAAGGCATATGAAATACGTATTTGTTCCCTGAAGGTTTCCATTAGCAAAGAAAATGTTTATGGAACACATCAGTCCAGAATATATGTTATTTTTAAAAGTTATTCTTCATTCATATTCCTGTGTAACTAGTAATCTGGTTTCTAAATTGTTTTGACTCTGTATTCCACTTTGTCTCTTATTTTTGGCTGTAGCAAATGCTGTGCAGTAGATTAAGGAAGTATCAAACATGTTTACTTGCTGAGTTGCAAATTCCCTCATTCATCAGTGAGATGACAAGAAAAGCCTTCATGATATCAACAAACTAATTAATGGATGCTATATTAATCTTGACCTGAGTTGACTTTTCAAAGTACGAAATTGTCATTTCTTACACTCAAAAAGGAAATTCCTAAATCAAGCATCCGTCTTGAAGAAAACCATATTTTTCACTCCTGAAGATGAGTACTTAAATTTTACCTGTATTTCTAAGAAAACTTGCAACAGATCATCAAAAATGTTTCGTTTAGAAAAGTGGAACTGCATCTGGTCGCTGACAAGCAGTTGTTCAGAATACAAAAAGAAGAATTTGGAGATACTTACTTTTTTCTAAGAAAAAAATGTTTTACAGTCTGCAGCTAAAAATTCAAAGGCTGTGTGCGCATAACCTTTTCTCATAATCTTCATAAAATATGATGCTTTTACACTGCATTATAAAAGATCTGGCTCTTGCTTTACAATCACAGAATTCGTTATCCATCTATGTCTGTCTGGATTACGTTGTCTGCTACTTTGCTTATTCTAAGTGTTTCCACGCTGATGATGATGCAGTCTCTTACTCTCCAGATCTACATGACTTTTGGGAAGAGCTCCATGTTGGTCTTTATCTATGGGATAAAGTGATTTTGTATTAAGACAAACGCTGATGTAATTGGCAAAATTGATTAGGAGGGTTGTTACTCCTCACAACATTTACTATATTGGAAATGTCAGCTCTCCAGTTTTATGAACTTGGAGTTTCCTGTGGTGACAAATAGCCTTGTCAGAAGAAAGCAAAGCTAGTGTAGGATAAATGCGGTTTTCCTTTGCATAACCATAGTGCTAAAATGAGTTATAGCAACATAGCAAATAGTACGTTAATTTATCACACTACTTAATTTGAAAGAATTTCCCTGTTGGATACTGGTTGTGCTAAAAACAGGAAGAAATATAACAAGTGGTAGCAATGAATCAGTAGAAAATTCAAAGGAGAAAAGCTTCCTTTTTCTTGTTTCAAATAAAATTGATTAGGCTTTATCAATAATATTATAGTGTTTTTCATTGCCAAGTTGCAGTTGAGTTCTGACATTTGCATACAGCCCCCTCCCTTCCCACTGCTGTCTTCTGACTTGTGAATGTCTGTCGGTGAAGATGCATGCCCATTGCGTTATATGTGGCTTACAATATGTGCCACAGCTGCCTCAGACAGTCTGGAGTTCAGAGGCAGGATACTGATCGTGCGGCCAGCACCTAGTCTAGGGTGCTGATTACCTTATGGCTTAACAGCCTTTGGAGCATGGAAGAATTGAGACCAGCTACTGGGGACACAACTCTCTTAATTTAATATAGGTCCAAAAAGTTGGATTTTTTTTTTTTTCCCCCTTGAAAAGTAAAACCAGAAAACTTTTCTATTCTGGCTGTAATCCATGCTGGAACTACTGAGATGCATGGAGCATGTCTTGTCTTTGATAAATGAGTCCTTCCGTCTCAGTGGTGGTATTTCTGTGCAGTTTGATCAAACAAATTTGCTTTTCTCAAGCTGTGGATAAGCAAAGGGCATAATTTCCTAGCTGTTAGTCTTCAGTAGTCACCATTGTAGAAAATGTTTAAAAAAAAAATTTAAAAGTTTGTGCCAGCTCTTCTGAGTCTAGACTTTCGGAGAAAGAACAGGATTTTCAGTTTGTAATCTTTGATGTGCACAATTAATTTTTGTAATACAATTAAGTCTTGTAGACTATAACCTACTGCAAATCTTTTTGATCTTGTCCTGTGACTCACTGTTGATTTTGTTCATTTATTTCCCATGACACTCACTCTCTGCCAAAAATCTGAATGATCAGATCAGAGATTCCCAAAGCAAAAACTATCAGGTCCTATAGACCCTCCAGTTCTCCACCCCAAAAAATCAATCAAAACAAAAACCAACTTTGCATTGTCCCTTCATACAGGTGAATAGAAACTTTTAGTATTAGACTGATTCTCAGTCACACATGGCCTTTCTCACAGTCTTTATTTTCTTCTGTTAGAGTTACTCTTAGAACCTGTCACTGAGGTGAGTCCAATGTGATCACAGAGCTCCCAGGCTTTTAAGACAAGCCCCTGCCACAACTTCACATTTTCTAGTGGGAATCCTTTACCTTTTTATTCAAAGAAATAATGTTGAAATGTTTAAGGGACCTGAACTCTGCTTGGTCTTCTAACACTACCCACCAACAAACACCCCTAATATGTGTATTGCCTAGTATAGGTCTCTGTCTTAAACATTGTGTCAGCAATGTATTACTAGTGACAAAGGAAGATACCACACAGAACTGATTTGTGGTTTGGTGTGCATGTTCTCATTCTTCCTAGTTATTGTATGTATTTATTGACTCCCAATTTCAGATGCAGTTCTTCTGTATTCTTCTGAAGTATCTTTTTTCTTTTTTCCTTTTAGCAGAAGTAAGTTGTGCTGTTATGGCTTAATATCAGGGTTTACCAGAGTGGTGAAATAGTATAATTATTCAGAACTGTGTTATCACTCATACTTTATTTGCAACAGGGGTAGAGCAGAACTGACCAGGTATTCATTGCTTTCTTGTCAGAAACTATATAATAGACCTGTTGTTAGATTTCTACATGATGGAACTAACTATATTGTCACTATTAAGCCATTATTTCTATTTAGTACTTCAGTACCTTTAAATTTGCCAGGCCTCATTTTCTCAGTTTTTCTTCCATAGGTTGAATCCAGACTTAAGCTCAACTTGTGTGAAGCTCAACAAAGGTCTTTCTAAAGTCTCTTTATTTAATTAACTTATTCCGAGTGCATTTAAAAGATTTTTGTTCACAGAAATGTACAGCCAAATATCAACTCCTTAAAACTGATTTATCTAGGAAAATTAATTTCTGAAGTGAGCCAAAATTGTGCAGCTCTGTTTTCAAGCCATTGTCAGTCAGCTTTAAAACAAGTTCAAATGGCATGTTAAATGGAATTACAGTGAGAGCAGTTAATCCAAGTCTAATGTAAAAGACAATACAGAGGAGGAATCACCAATTTTGTTAGAGAAGGAACTGTTCTTCATTGCAGTTTCCTTCCTTCAGAGCTCCATTTCTTTCTTTTTTTCCCACGAAAATCATTTTTTCTTGTTTATTATGACAGCTCATGAAAGAGCTTAGTGCTTCTCAGCACTGCTGAAAAATTCAAATGAATTTAATGCATCTTCATCTTTACTAATGATAACATTAGAGAATTTTCAGTTTAGTATCTGACTTGATGAGTGTTGTTTTCCATGAAAGAAAGCAAAAATATGTCTTTAATTGTTCCACTCTAAGTTTTCCATCTAAATGCATGCAAGCATCTGCTCATCTTTCAGCAATGTTTTGTACATCTAGAGTCAGTGAGAAAATTAGAAGACAAAGTTAATGCCATTCTTGTCTGATTGTTGTGTTAATAGTTCTGGTTATACAGTGATGCCCACTCAGAGACAGTAAGAAATTAGAACTTAGATGTGTTTTCACAGAAAGTAGACATGCTATACATTGCATTTCTCCATGAAAGTATTAATTGGTTTATATTTTGACAGGTGTTAATATACTGTCAAATGGGCAAGTGAACGCATTGGTAATTTTGTTGTTGTGGCTGGAGTAGTTAGCAAATAATCACAGCCAGTAAGAGTTAATGTGTTTAAGAGTAAATGTTTAGGCTAGTATGTCATGATATTAGTTGCCAGAGGACTAAACCATGCTTCAGAAATAATAATTTGTAGATCCCAGAGGATGCTTGAGGCCTGGTTCCCATCCCCATCTCTCAGTTAATGGTATATTTAGGTTAGAATCCTTAGTTCTCTCTGAACTGATTGTTGTTGTTGTCAGTTGTACTAATTAACTCAGATATATACAGAAGCTCCACAAAGCTTTGTTCAGGATACAGAAATAACAAAAGTCCTGGGTCAAGTTTTAGGAGTACCTAAATATTCATATATATATATATATGTTAAATTGAGCTAGTAGCTAATTATTTAGCTTGAATTTAGAACAGGTTCTAAAGCTCCAAAACTAAAAAAAAAAAAAAAAATTCTGTGCAGGCAGGTGTGAAATCCTACTGTTGTGGTATGGCAGGATGCTGACTCTATTTTATGGTTGCTTAAAAAGTGCAAATGTCTAAACTAGGTATGGGTGAGCAGGTCCAAAGCTGGTTTTTGCCCAGTTGTTAAGTATTGGCAATTTGGCTGTAGCGAGGTGTATAAAATAGAACAAGTTAAACACTCGTCTCAAAGACAGAGGTGCAGTGCAAAGAACTCACCTATATTCCTCATAGCTACCTTGTATGCAAAGGCTTGCAGTGTTTACAGAATGAGCCTTCATACGATTTTTCTTAACTGCTCAAAAAAACCCTGCAGACTTTTCTTTGGCCCTTCACACGCTTTCATTGCAAAGCTTTGAGTGAGGTAATGTCAAAGTCCCACCCATATTCCATGATAGAATCTGGGTCTGTGTGTGATTTTTGAAAATGCTTACTAGAAAAATAGTTTTAAAGTCACCCTGCAACTTTTCTTAGGTAAAGAAAGCCCAAATTAAAAACTGTAGTATAATACGAGGAAACTGCAGGTATCTGTCACTTACCAGTAGACTGACTGCTAGGTCGACTACATACCAGTTTTATAATACTGTATGTGTTTAATTACTATGATATATACAAATGGTGGAAGGAAGTGAAGAATCTGCTCCGCACACCCTTGGCATTAGACATTATCACCCAACCAGACATCAGAGAATTACTTCTTTTCTCATTCCTTCCAGCCTAATAGAATAATACAACTCAGTGTTCTCAAAAAAAAAATATATAATTAATTATATAAATGTCATGGGAATCGAAGTTGAGATTACTTTGGCTAAAAATCTGAATGAGTGGTGACTTCACCCTGCCCAGGTGTAAACACGCCTCTCCAGTGCCTCCTGCTACTTTAGGCCCTGGGCTATTGTAGAGGAGGAGAGCTGCACTGTTGGTGCAATGTAAGTACTTTTCCTCATTAGAACTTTTACTCATCTATTTCATATTCATCACCTTGGCACATCTATTCTCTTTGTGCAGATACTTATCCCTCAGTTAAAAGAAAGTAAACTAGTTTCTCATGATTTTCAGAATTATCCAGTGAATCCTGAAAACAGGCAGATACACATCAACAACCTCAGTCTATATTAAGTAGTCTGAGGATTTTGCAAAACTGACCGTATGGTGTTTTACAGCAAAGGCTATGTGTCCAAAAAGTACCTGGTGTCTCCTGAAATACCAGGTAAGTTGGGCAGTGTTACTGTTCAGATGGGGGTTTGTGCATCTAAAACTATGTGCCATGTAACCTGAGTGAATAGTAGTTATCGCAGCTTCTTTCTGTAGAGGATGCAGGGAGCTTGCACACCTAACAGAAATCACTCATTTTCTTCATATCATTTTTGGTCTACATCACCTATCTGTTGTCTCTGTACTCCTGAGCTATAGTCACTAGGTGATTTATGGTTAACATCCAATAAATGTGGTTAACAATAGATGTTACAAAGTTTTTGTCTTTACATAAAAATTTTAGCTTGTGCTTTTGAAGTGTGGTCAGGCCACAGAATTTTTTTTTTTGAGTATTCTATAGCTGTCTGTTGGGTTTTGTAGTTATTTTCCACTGTTAAAAGATAGTAGAATTCTTCACAGGAATTTCTCACAGAGATTTGTCGAGCTGAGAAGCAGCTTTTGAAACAGTCACAGCGGGTTCATTGCTGGAGAACGGGGGCAGGTTTCTTCTGCTTTCTACAGGCCAGGATCCCATTTGGGTAATTCTGTAAGTTTGCTTATGTCATTTTTAATAACAAGGGCGTCGGTGTTGCATGATTTGGATCTGTTTCAGGAATTATGTCACTTACTCATTTTGAGAGGTAAATACTTTGAATGTTTTTATGCAATAATATAAAGCTCATGGGACTTTGATTAGATTAGAAACACACGACTTGCAGCAATAGCTAGAGTTGCAAGGAGCAGTTTGGGGAAAGACTGGTATGGACTTACATCTATGCATCTGTACATATATACCTAAGAAAACGTATGTGTTACCCAAGTTGAAGTGACTATTTACAAAGATGTGTTTCTACATGGCCTTCCCCCCCCCCCCCCCCCCCCCCCAATTTAGGGAATTTTGTTAGGGAATCCACCACTCATCTGAATGTGAGCATTAAAAAAAAGAGGAAGAGAACGTAGGGAGCAAGGCTTTAGTAGTATTTATAGGAAGAGCAACACGAAGATAAGATTCTTGTAGTCTGAGCTATTCTGTTTGTCTCCAGTCCTCACAGCTCTTACTTTTTCCTACATGCTTCTCCCAATCTGCTTGTTACTCCTTTAATTTTCCTCCCTGTCCAACATCATATCACTGTTGCTGTGGAGTTCCCTGGAACTTTCCTCCAAATTGTGATATATTAATGATTTTTTTAATGTATTTATTTTTACCTCTTTGTCATATGCTGAATAAAATATCCTCATCCCCATTCACTCACATCAGACTTTAAACGCAACTACCACTAGGCTGTCAAGTGCTAGTGAGCAAAATCTAAGTTTGGCTGTCTGTGGATATGGGAAATACTAGCCCTTTTGGAGCTTGTACTTCCATAATCTGTTTGCAATCTGTTACCCTTAAGAGAAAAATCAGTAAGAGGTTTTCTGTTGACTTAAGTAGTAGGTCAGGCTTTGTGCAGGCTTATCTAAGTAAAGTTTAAATACAAATTTAAGTATTTCTCTCTCACCATGATGCACCAGATATATGCTCAATTTGTTAGTTGTGCATTGCGCAATGTGTTAGTTGTACATAAGTGTTGTTTTCTAAATAAACTGCATCATCAAAAGTGAACCTCGAAAGAACTCGTAACTTTAGCGTTCCTGTGTGAAGGTATTTCAGCTGTCTGGAGATTCAAACATCACACTGAGCACATGGACTCATTTTGAGAAGTATAGTGTTACTTCACAATTCAGTGCCCATGTTTATTAACCTTTTCCAGTATCTTGTATGATTTTCTTTCCTTTCTGCTTTGCTCAATTTCATTATTGTCATTGGTTTTCTTTCTGAAGTGTATGTTAATGTTGTTCCTTCAGAGATGATAAATTAAATACAAGGAGCCAGGCTAAATAGAAGTTCAGCTTTTAATGAACTTTTTCACTCATTTCTGTCAGTGCTCCTCTTTCTTGACAGACAGTAGTTCAAAAATGTATGGTTACGCTCCCCTTCTCTGTAGCATTTATCATTGTATCTTAAGTTTTGTGCATTAAATCACTTCCCTTATTTCTCGTATTTCCTTAATGTAGAGTGGTTCTAAACTACCTCAGACCTTGTAGTGAACTGGTACGAGTTTCAGCTGAAGCTTTCAGGCATTATCATAGGCTTTGAATGTTCTTTAAGTGCATGTATATGTAGCGAAATCAGCCTGCCAGACCCCGATTGCGTTTTCAGGAATAGTATCTCGAGTGAGATACGTAACTGGGATGAATTCACAGCCACACCCATTCAGGCTCATACTGTTACCTCTTTCAAGAAAAACTTTTCAGGACTGCAGCTTCTGATATGGGAAGTGCTTCAACTTTCTGGTCTCAGCGCTTTGAAGGAACATGATATTGCCTGCACTGGACTACTTTCACCTTTCTTTTACTGTGACAACCATCATAAAAATTGTGTCGTCAGACCTCTATGCCTGGCTGTTAGCAGGAGCTGTGCTATTGCATTGGACTGTGCTCATCATATGAGAATGAACCCCACATGGCACGTTCTGATGACCTTGGTAACATTTTATACCACTACGGATACACATTGCCAACCATTTGGGCTAATTAGGTTTCAGGTAAAATGATGGTTACAGATTGTGCTGCAGTGATCTAATCAATAACTTTGGGAATTGTCTGGTTTTGTAAATTATCCATTGAACAACCCGGCAAACCTTGTTAGTACTGATGTCCTTTTCACTGCACATCATGAAGTGAGCATTTTGTGACGTGGCATTTTCTATGAGCATCTAGAAGAAGAAGCATCACAATTATATCCTTAGTGTGTGTATTTGTAATGAAAGTTATAGAATTATTAAACTGCTATAAGCTATTCTGTGCATGCTCTAGCATTGTATTAACAGTTTGTATTAAGAGCTGATAAGCAGAGGGTTCTGGAGAGCAGGCTGGCTCTGAATTTTTTTTTTTAAGAGTTTCAAAAAGCAGCAAAACTTGCCAGAGTGAATGCAGGACCAGACAAGGCTCAAAGCAAATCATAAAGTGAAACTGTTGTGCTTTGTATTTATTTCTCTGGGGATTTTTCTTTAAAGTATTTAACTTCACAGGAAAATATAGAATATATTTAAAATAGTGACAATTAGAAATGCACCTTTTCAAGAATGAGAGGGGTGTGATTTGAGAAATAAAGTGATCTTTTGTGTTTAACTGCTTGTCTGTAGTTTTGTTAAAATACTGGTAGAGCCTTTCTAGTGCTGCTCACATAATTGCATGTGCAAATAGAAGAGTTTTGGCAGAACTGGATTGATTTCCCAGCATGGCAAGGAAATGAATATCCTCATCATTGATGTATTAACTCATAATGGCGCAGTTTTAATATCAACATAGAAAATGCTGGTGATTTTTGCAGTGACTTTTAGGCCAGTGGGCATCCATGAAGCTACTGCAAATGTTGAGAACAACCGCTGCCAGAGGTTGCTACCAGGATGTGCCACTGTACTCTCTGGAAGAAGTGTATGAATGAGTATTTCACTTTATTTCACAAAAAAAGGGGCAAATATTTTGCAATTTGGGAGTCTGTTTTCAAACAAACCAAAAAAGGCTTGATTTTTTTCAGAGGTATTTAGCACTTGATTTCCTTCGGATGAAAGGTGGGAGCACTGAGTGTTTGATTCATGAATATTAGGCATATTGAACAGCATTTTTGTAAGCCTTGCCTGGATTTCAGAACTTCATGCCCTAAAGCAATGACTGTTCTCCAGTAACATTACCTTCCTCTATTGTGTAATCTTTTAAGCAGTTGTAGGTGTGTCATGCTATTCCTTTCATAAACGTATATAACTTTTGTTACCTAGAAAGTGGAGAGGTCACACTCAAAAGGATACCAAGTTGTGAGCTCAAGCTGAGGCACCATGGCAAACCATACAATGCCATAATATAACTAGATCTAATTTCTTTTGTGTGTTGATTAGCCATACAACAGTTAATAAGTTTGACAGTTATTATTAGATCTTGAGAGTAAAAATGGGGTTTTTAAGTGTCAGATCCTGCTGTTCATTTTAAAAAATGCATGTGTGGATTTTGGAGCATAACGCCCCCCAACCTGCCACTCACCTCACTTACTAAATTGTGACACTTATAACATGGGATTACTGATGCGAGGAAGCCTTACTTTTGAAATGGTGTTTGTCTAATAGAGGACAGGCTGAATGTAAGCCAGAAAGTTGTATAATCCAGTCAATGAGAAGTAGCACACGCTGAAGCCATCTGCATTCCCAGGCCATGTGTCCAAGTTAAAAAGAAGGTAAATGCTTTTTGCTCTATCTTGACAAATCAGAGGCCTCTTGAGGGCTTTGGGCAATTTCCATTGCAGCCCACAGGCAAAATTTTGATTGTGTTCAAGACAATGGAATTCATAGCAAGTGTTGGATATATTATACTACAAGTAAAAATATATTTACAAAGTATAGAGAGGAGGAAAAAAGTTGGATGAGAGCAAAGCTAAGAAGAAATACTCTTTCTCCTCGCTCTGGTAAGGGTCCAGTTTATCTTTGTGCTTAGGCTTGTAAAATCATCAACAGGTAGGGATCACAAAAAGAGTGCAGACTGAAGTGGGAATACAACTACCTTTCCAAACAGCAGAGTGCAGAGTCAGTTTGGATGCTACGGCCTGGGGATTTATTTCAAAGTTGTTTCTAATTCTAAGTGATGGACTCATTTGTTAATGAGCAGTGGCAATTGAAACTTAAAACACCATGACACATCATTTGAGTATGAGTTGGAAAGACCAGATACATATCAAATCACAATTGTTTTATCTTCATGATACAGAGCAAAATGCACATAAACAGGATGTTTTTGTTAGTTACTCATTTTGTAATTTACTCTCTATTAACTGCTGCTTAAATATCCTTGTAGGTTGTGCTAAGCAAATTAAATCTCCTGGAAAGTAGGCAATGGTTGCCTTTATAGCTCAAGGCAAAAAAAGTAATACTCATATAAGATCTTATTTGAGTCTCTATTTCTGTGCTTTGCTATTCTCTCTCCCTTTTTCTCCCTCAGTAGTATACCAGCCTTCATAGCTGGAAACGTGTGTGGTTTTTGTCTCAAAAGCATCAGAAGAACCAAGGTGTACAGAAGAAAGCATATCCCATTTAATAAGAGTGGATGCATCACAAAAACATCCCTTAATGCAGCTGAGTCATTGGGAAGTTGCATGTGTCTAAGCTATGCAGTGCCAACTTTAGTCCCATTTATGAACTGTTCTTTGTTGTTTTATTTTTAAGCTGTTACATTTGAAGGTTGACGTTTAAATTGTTAAGCTTTTTTCTTGAAGACTGCGTGACTCAGGGAGAAACTGAAATATTCACAAAACTTTGCTCCCCTCAGCAACAAACTGACTGCTGCACAGGTTCCCTTCTGGCTTGTACAGAGGGCATTAACCAGTTGTTATCGATGTGTTTGTAGAAATGCTCACTTCTGTAGCTCTGTTTGATCAAACACCTCCCTCTGGTTTTCTGAATGCGAAGATTCACAGCGTGTGTGTATGGGAGACAGTGGTACTGCTTGGCACTGAAATATCACCATCTCTGGGATAAAATCAAATGGACAAGAGGAGCTATTATTAGAATATAAAAGGTATATTTGGTTTCCTATCTTTTGAACAGTTACTACTTTGAGAGGACATTCTATATTCTATGACAGCTCAGTTTCTTGGAGCCTTTGGTGAGTGATACAGTCTCCCTGCTCTCATATCCTGTTTCTGATGGTAGCCCATAACAGAGTAAGATTCTGTGACAAATATTATCAAAAGCTTTGTGAAAACCTAAATATAATATATGAACTACATCACTGGTATCCTTGTGCTCATTGACTTCTTCAAGGCACTGAACGTACTTGTGAGGTAATTATTTCCTCTGCAAAAGCCATCCTGAGTTTCCCCATTGTGCATTTATCAAGGAGGAAACAGAGACGACCCATGCTTCTGTGCACTGTGGAATAGCTTTTATATTTTCAGATCTGTCAGGTCATACATATGCTGAGACTTGCTTGTCTGTCCCCAGTTTCATTCATAGTCCTTCACTACTTGTGGTGTGGTTTTTAGAAGACGGGAACCGCTGCTCAGTGCCTGCATGTGCTATATGCAGGTAATCAACCCGCCTTCCAGCCAAGGAAGCACAGCTATGGAATAGCTAAGTCTCCATCCTCATGGAGAGCTAACTGCTCTCCAGTGTGTCCAGTCCCCTGTCTACCCTTAGCTACTGCCTCGTGCCTCGGTTATTCTCAGATTGTGTGACCTACTGCCTGGAGCTCATGCGCAGGGCAGCAACATAGGTTGAGACATAGCTGTGCTTATTTAACATAAAGACTTCTTTGCCTGTAGGTAATGCCTACTTGCACATATTTCTGCATATGTACGCAAATGTCTATAAGCAAATCAGCTGTGTGCATACACACAGTTGGCTAATGAGATCCCTAATTTGATTCAGAGAATCTGTGAGCTTTGAAAATGTGAACTGTGTTGTATTCTTAGGTAGTAAGCTTTGTTGCAGATTCCAGGATTGCTGCTTGAAAACCATATAAAAGTAAAAGTGATTCTAGCAACAACCACTCCTAATTGCCCTTGCCTTGGAGACTGCATGTGACCAAGTCTGAGGTCTATTCAGAAGTATTTATTTTTGACAAATAGCATTTTTGCAGACTGATTTCATGGTTTCATTAGGTACAAGTATGAAGAGATCATGCACAAACAAATGTACTTGAATATATCAATGAGGGGAATGGTAAGAGTGTTAGAAATTTGCGAAGGGCATGCCTGAGACTCCCTGGTGCGGTTCTACAAGTCCATTCTGTTTAACAAGGCAATATACTATTAATCCATCATTGCAATGTATTAAACTGATGCCACTATAAGAATCAAAAAAGGTCTTGCTTTCAAACAGTCTAATGAACATATAAGATGTGTATTTTTAAGAAATGAGAATGTGGTACAAATAGATGCATTTCTGACAGGTGTGTTCTTCATGCTGCGTGCTCTATGCTAGACCATCACATAAATACCCTTGTTGTTTTAATTTAGACACAACTTTATCTCATTCTGTTATCAACTGCTGGGTGAAAAGATATGTTGCTAAGGTGCTGACATAGTGTAGTTTTATTGCTACTTGCACCATTCAGACTTCGGCATAACATAATGGAGGTGACACTTTCTTTTATAGAAGTATTTTTAAGCTAATAGTTTCATTATTAATAAGGTAAATGAGGTTTTATTAATATAAATGGAAAATATGTCATGATGCTCCTTTCGGCATTTTCTAAGCTGTATAGCATCAGTAGATGTTTGCTGCCAATATGCAAGCTTACATTATAGTTACATTTTGATTTCTGTGGTTATTAACAATAATATCAGACAGAAACAAGTACCCTTGGAAGTGATTGGAATGAGGAAAGGAATTACCTATGCTTTTGATGCTGTCATTGTCTAGGTTAAAACCTACTAGGAGGATAAAAAAGCACTGCCTTTGCAATTGAGGCTGTTAGAAGAAATGTGTTTTTTCAGCAAAAGCACAAGAGATAACAGTAGGGGTATACAAATATTCCCAGTCAACAGCTTTCCAGTTGATATGTACATTTAACTCTTTCCCGCATGTTTAATGGTACTGCTTTCTTGTCCTGCTCCTGGCAGCTTTCCTCCTGTTTGTGCTGGTTTACCTCCAGTGTGGAGGGCTTCCTACTGGTGACAGTTCTGTTCTCTCTCACGTTCAATATACTGAAAGGGAAATAAAGCATGTCATTACTACACAAACATTTTCTTTGACAATGTTCTGGTGAAACAGTCTGTCCATAGGACTGGTGAAAAAGGTTGGTTTTTTTAAATGGAAGGAAATACAGATAGCTCCCTTGTCAAAAGCATTGTTCCCAACTGCAGACCTGTAGAAGTATTTGGGCAGAGAAAAATGAATACAGAGTTGGTAATTTCAGAATCTTAAAAACTAACTGGGGTAAGTTTTGGCACAATTGTGGTTTAGTATTGGCCCCTGATTCGAACAGCCAGCAAGCTCCAGTATTCTTTCCACTTTTCTGGAATTGGGAGCAATAGTATAAGCACACATACATTATCCTGTGTATTTTATGAGATCTGAATTCCCCATTAAATTGACTTTTCTTTTTGTTTCAAACTAGACTAGAACCCATGACTTACAGCAAGAAATCCTGTAATCTTCTGGCATTTGCCAGATTCAGGTTTGACTGATGGTGTGTTTAAGAACTTCTGCTGTCTCTCACGCTTGCACATAATCTGTTCAAGTGATGGGCCGACATTTGGAGCTTCCAGTACATGACTAGGGTGATTACAACATCTGCTCAAAGAGGATGCTGTTACTCCTTTCATGTCCTTGTTAATACTGGCAACCTCAGAAACACAAGCTGCAAGTTTACTAATACTCCAGGGTATTTTCTTTCTTGTTTTCCAAGAATTAACTCTGAACAGCTCCCAGTGGTAGCTGTTTAGGGAAATGACTGTCCCAATAACTTAAATGCAATGATTTCTAAGCTTAAGTGTTCATTTCAGATATTATCTCAGCGGGATAAGGAAAGAGGAAGAAGGCTTATTATTCATCTTCAGAAAATGATCCTTTGGCCAGACTTATGTATATGAAGGAGCTCATGAAAGGGCCTGGCACTTCACTTTAGGCTATCATGATCCATAGTCAAGGAGATGCTCTTGTAACGGTTGCAAGGTTTTTTACATGTGTGAAGGAGATGAGACAGAAAGGGGCTGATGAAACATGGTTAGTGAGGGCCACATCAACCAACTGTCCTACAACTAAGGTTGGTGTCTGTAACAGTTTCTAAGGTCAGGAGACCGCAAAATAGTTTAGATCATCTGCTTTCCAAGACTGCCAAATCCTGGCTCACTATGTAGTCAGTGGGAAGTAGGCTGAACGCTGAAGTTGGTAGATATCTATATTATGTATATTGAATATGATCTCTAATTCTCTCCACTGATTGCAGTAGCGGGCAGGCCAAATCAACCATGCCGTCATCAGCTGAGACATAGCAGTAGGCACATAAATCTAAGATGCCTTAGAGAATGCCCTGCGGTTGCCTGTAGCGGTTCTACATCAAATTTAATGGTTGACTTTTGTTCAGTTGAGATGCTTGTGTAATATCTAAATGAAAAATATCAAATGTTTTCAATGTGATCACAAGTTTGTATCAAGATAACTACAGTACAGCCTCTATCACAAATGTCACTTGCAACACCTCCCTTTTTTTAATAAATATTAAGGGTGACATAAGATTTCAGTTTCATTAGTGGTTTAACTGAAGACAATATTCTCTGCTAGGTGCTATGCAAAGGTGTATTTCAGGTGTAATTTGGAAGTGTTGGCTGGTCTGTTTTACAGCAAGGAAGATACTCACGTGTTCTGTTCCTCTGAAAATATTGTAGAAACTATTAGGTAACAGCTGTTGTATAGATTTTACTTCTGAGAATGTGAAGTAGCAAGTTGCTTTATCATTTTCTTTCTAAAGTGAAAATACAATTGCCCATTGTTTTTTGAGTGATTTTAATATTAAGGTTGATAGGCAGATCGCAGTCTTATTTTTCTCAAGATTAATGGTTTTCCTTACCTGTCTTTCTCCCCACCCTGTTTTTTCTTTTCCTTCCTCCTTCAGAGCCAAATTACTAAAACATAGCAGATGCTGACAAACAAAAAGAACTGTTTATGCATTTTATTTATCATGAAAGTGCTAGAATTTTAGCTTTTTAGCTCACTTAATCATTTTGACAAGATGACAATATGATGTATCATCACCAGACAGATGACACTGGATAGATGACATTACTAATCCTGCAGCAGGTTCTCAAGGGAGATTTTTATTGTAAAAATTGATGTATATTGTATCAAGGTGAACATAATAGATTTAGGAAAACAGTAATTTGCTACTTTGTGCAGTTCAGTATATCTCTGGGTCTTTATCACTGTTGAGTCAGAGTTTCTGCTAATCTCAGCTGCCTCAGAATTTGGGCTCTGGTAAAGCTGGCAGGCCCTTCATGTCAGCTCCCACTTCTGAAGCTGTTGAGATGCTGACAGATAGGAAGTACACAGATGTTTGCTTAATGGTTATTTCCCCAGGGGCTCCTGTCAGAGCTGTTGGCAGGAAAACAGGGGAATTACCTTGGAAATTGCTAACTCACTTTCACTGAATGATAGACTGGTGCATTACAAAACAAATTTGACCAGTTTGTGAATGTATGAACTGCCTCCAGAAAGAGAGGAAACTATTTCTAGCATAGATGTTGTCACCCATCTGTTGCTCTGTCAAATCTGTTATATTGCTGTTGGCAGGGACTAGTGTCTGATGCTTCAATTGAAAGGAAGCGTTCTCTAAAACATGCGTGACCTGTTGAGCGGTCCTGGACGGAAGAAGATAAAGAGTCAGGAAGCAATTCCTAAGACATGGCAGGGGATGGGGGTGGCATAGGAAAACAACAGTTTAATTTTTGTCTAAAGTGCATTTTCAGAAAACATGGTGATCAGCATGGTATAAGATTCAGGCAAAGCTGAATTCTAGTTATCTCTTCATGTGATGACTGACTGTCCTGCAATATGAGGTCTGATTACTCTTCATGATGCAAATGCTGGTGGTCAGAAGATCAGGCTGCAGACTGAGGGAACTGAGGTGGCTGTACCCCTGTGGCTGCAATCAGGTGCTAGAAGTGTCAGCTTGCAATATATTACGCTGCTCATTTTGCTCCATGGATTACTTGCTGTGCCCACATGTTGAGATGCTTTTAACTCATGTGCAGACTTTGATCTTTCATATTTTTTTCCAGGCATTAGCATTTTTTTCTGTGACCTGTGTAAGAAACACACAGCCCAAGCTGAGAATGTCGTGAGTCTTGCTGATGCCTGCCATATGTTGACTTATCCTGAGATATATTTTTCTTGATTTCTCTGATGTATTCAACATCACAATCCCCATATGGTTACTGCTTCTTTGTGTATTCCAGTGGGAATTTATCTTATGCTTTTCAAAGGTTTGCCACAGAGACTATCCTTAGTGGAACATCGTTGTGTGCCTGGTTCATCTAATTATCCTCCCTAGTTAGAGATGCATCAGGGGCTCTGTGTTAAATTGGGGAAGGCTTTTAAAGTTGAATATCTGAATTGCGAAAGCTGTGCAAACACCAAAGAGTGAACAGAAGGCATCATATATTATCAGGAGCATTCCAAGGTGGGAGCTATTGCAGGCAGGCAGCTTTGACTTCCTTATACCTGCAGCTGACACTGATTTCCACAGCAAAACTTGGGGAATCACAGTAAAGAGATCTCCCCTCCCCCTGAAGTCACCAGAGGTATTTTCTTCCATTGCAGCAAATTTACAGCATGCTACATGCTCAAGGCTCTTTGAGCTATTACAGTAATGTAGTACTGTGCCATAGATCCACCATGCAACAACAAAATATGAGAGTTTCTTAATGATACTAGCAAGTCAAATCTGGGAGCTCAGAAGATTTTTAGTAAAAGGAAAAAAAAACCCAATTTGAAACATACTGTTCATAATAAAGCACTTGTCCTGCTGTCTCACTTATCTTTTCCTGAAGACCATGCCTTTTCACAGCATCGTACTGGGTGAATGTCCATGTTAGTGATATAGTGATTCTAGTGGGAGAGAGCAAGTGCATTGGCCTGCCTAAGGCTCATCTTGCAGAAGGCAACAGGAGTCAGTGAAGCCAGCAAGTCACACTAACAGTAAATCCTAAAACAAAGTCCAAAGAAATGCAAACTAGGTGGGACTCCAGGACAGGAGCAACACACTGCTCCTATGCAATGGTTTCCAGTGCTGAAGAAGAACCTGAACCAAAGCAGATGCTGCTTTTTCCAGTTCCTAGTAGACATGTCACAGCACAGCATAGTATGGTTTATTGCATTAAATGTTTATCATTCAGACATCTATTAGATTTTTCTATTCTTAGCCATAGTAATAAAGGAGTTTTATATAATGTCTTATTACAATGGCATCAGATGTTGGAAAGCAACACCGTGAAAGATGTCACCATGATTTTGAGAGGTACAGTGTATGTGTATCATCAATAAAGATGAATTAATGGTAACAAACCTTAGTGTGAGAAATTCATTACCTTAACTGCCTTTGGAGTATCTTCCACGTGGTTTCAAAACAGAAAATACATAAACAACTGTCATGTTCTGCCCCTCAACCCCCAAAACCACTCTTCTTCCTTTCTCTTTCCTCCTGTTAGTCAAAATCAGGCAGATGGTGGGTACCCAAAGGCTGTAAATCAGGAAAAGGTATATTCTAAGGTCTGTGGCATATGCTATATTTACAGTTATTGCCTATACTCTATAAGTACTTCACACCTCTAAAGCATCAGATATACAGTAGATAACAAAACTAGGAATAGTAGAGTAATAAAAATGATTAAAAAAAACCTTCGGAGTTTCTTCTGAGAATAATCAACAGGTTATAGATATTGATTATACAACTACTACTGTGTAAACCTGTCTAACTCTTCACCCACTTTTCAAGATAAATAAGGCTACAAATGTATGAATATATGCACATGTATGTATGAAAAAATGCAGATGCGCACACACACGAGAGACCTTTCTTTGTTCTAGCTCCCCAAGTCTCTCAGCTAACTGGCAAATACTTATCAAAGCTCTAACAAAGTAGCTAAAACAAGCAAAGACCATGTATTATATTTACCTATGGTTTCTACTCTTCCAATTCTGCCTCGCACAAATCACAGTATTTGGCAATGTTCTTGCACAGTGTGAACCGCTGTAAATCCTGGAATCCTGTATTAAAGTTACACAGTAAGCACCAGTGTATTACACACTAAATCACGGAGTTCTACCAAAGAAGTTGCAGTATCAGCTGCTTTCCTGCATTGTTTGTATTTATGGGCAGTGTTCATCAGTGATAGATAAGGTCAGTTTGTGCTGCTGTTGTCACTGCCCAGAGACTGAGAATTCAGTCATTTCTTAGAAATTCTTTCTGCTTCTTGCTGTCCCATGTCACCTGGAAAATGAACTCTGGCAAAAGCAATTCAAAGAGTGGCACAGCCAGTGTGAATTCTAGGTATATTTGGGGGTAACAATTGTCTGGTAACTACTCTATTTACTCTTAATGAAAACTGTTGTGGAATTTTCTGCCTGAGCACTCAGGTACCGTAGGAATGAGCACTGCCTGTGCCTAGCTAGATTAAATAGGCTTAGTGAGTTAAGAGGGTAGCGTTAAACTCTGGCTGAATCAACATTAATTTCTATAATGTAGAATTACAGAAAATGCTTGGAATAAAACCCCGTGTAAAATCAGAAGGAAATAGCGGTGTCCCAGCTGTGGCAAAATTAGGTGTCTGAGAAAGACGGAAACAGTGCAACATGGCTTGAAGGCAACCTCTTTCCCAAAAAGATGGTATTTTCACAAGGCGAAGGGAGCTTTAAATACTCAAGAAACACTATAAAAAGCCTCCTGAGCTAATGACTTCAGTTCTTAAGTCATGTCTGTGGTGAAAACACTCTTCTCAACAGTTAGCTGGGTGGAGACATATATCCGTATAACTAAAATACCGTAAAAACATTATCCTCACAGTTCGCCCACCTGCAATCTTTAATTCCAAGTCTAGCCCAGAATCCTTTGTATGAGAAGTAAAAACTGATAGAGATGTGCATTAATAAAGGCCCATGAAATTCAGAATCATTGCCATGTTATGTTTTCTTCTTTTTTATGAGTTTTTTAAGTCACCTCAATGTATCCTGAACACCCCTATAGTGCAAAATATGTTATGGGATTCCTGTCTCAAGGAACTTGAAATCTAATTTCAAACACAAAATAATAAGGTAGCAAAACAATAAACAGGTCTGTGGCAAAGCACTTAAGTCTGTGCAAACAAATGAAAAATAACTTGATTTTTATATACCAGAGACTGGATTATGGACTTAAAAGGACTTGCCCAAATGTCTATTACATGAAAATGGGAACCACAGAAGAGTGGTCTCTCTCAGTAGAAAACATAGTATCCTCTTTTCATTGCCGTTTTAAATCTAGACAAAGCAGACAGTATATTCCATTCTGGGATGGCCTTTACTAAAGATCTGCTGCAACTATCCGACAACATAAGAAACTTAACTTTGGGTGCTGTTTTGTTTTTTTTTTCATTTGTAACTAGAGGCAAAAGAGATTGTAACAGCTGCCTTTCATATTTCACTATTTTATGTCTGTGTTTCAATTACTGTTTGGTCTAAATTTCCCTTTAGCAGGATTTAGACTACCAAACAAGACTTATGACTTCACTAATGAAAAAAATCAAGACATTTACAGAAGTCTGTGTATTTATACTGATGCTCAGCCTGGTGTGCTTCCACTGAACAGCACAACTGAATTCAGTCTGGGACAAAGATTTACAGTTTATGCAGGTGGGAAGGAACATCTATGTTAAGGGAAAAAACTGCTGAGAGAGGGAGGAGAAACCATCAAGTGAAACAGGGCATTTAGATTAATAAATTCTAAGCTCTGTACGTTTTCCGTCTCCTCCTTCCTGGTTCTTGCTACTACTCTTTTGGGCAATCATTTTATGGCATACATTTGGTGCAAGTCTCCCTTTGGCACTAGGAGGTGTCAGGAAAGTGACTATCCCCCAATATAAGCAGGAGGGATCAATATGGTATCTCAGCTTGGTGACAAACTGTTTTACTGTGACTGGAGTTGCTAAAGCATACCAAATAAACTTAGCTGAAAGGCTGTCAGGGCTGACAATCACTAAAATCAGAAGAGCCTTGGATTTTGTGAGAAACTTTTTGCTTGACAAATGCACTAATTCATGATAAAAGGAAATGAGGAGACTCAGCACATGAAACAGAGTGGGAGGAAACTGCTGGCATGATTAGCAGCTGGTAAAAATACGAGCTTGAAGTAATTGCACTGTTCTCCATGTTCATGGCCTTTCTATTCATGCTATACTCTTCTTTTGATGATGGAAAGAGAAGAGGCTAACTAACCCACCAGCTAGCCTGAGATCTGTAGGAATTAATTTTGTGGACTCTGATCAAGAGAAAGCACTCTGTAATGGTCGCAGCAGGGAAATAGCAAAGAAGTATCCCTCACTACAATGTCAGGTCAGGGATTTATAAACCACAGTTGTAGGACAGTTGAAGTTCTCTGTAGGATACAGTCTCAAAGTGGTAAAGCTATGCCTCATCTGTTAGATTCAAGAGTGAAATTCAAAATAAACTTGCATTTCTGACTGCCAGACTGGTCCCTGCAGTCAGGTAGAGGATCTTGTATGACTGTAATTTGACTGCAGACGGAAAGTTACAGGCTTACATGTTATTGATGTAAATTTTATTTGCCAAAACACAGTGTTAATTTTAAACATCCACCCCTGAAATCCCCCCTTTGGTGCATCTGGGTTCATACTTCTGCATTCAGATGGATTTCTCAGCCTGTCAGATGCTACTGGCAGGACAGTGATTTGGCTAGGGAGATTATTTATTATTCTATAATTATTAATCAGCTAATAATCTCCTCAAAACTTCCTATGAACCTCAGCAAACCATGAAGTTGACTTCACCTTTCAAGTGGGACTTCTGAATAAACATGACTGTGTCCTCTTCATGGCTTGCCCAGGAAGTTAGGACAGTACTGGAGAATGACATACAGAAAGAGGAGGCAGCACAGAGCATAGTCAAGTTGAAGGATAACACTCAAAATCCCATGCTATATTCAAATATTATGGCTGACACCAAGGTATACTTTTCTACTCTAAAGGTAGAAGGCATTTTAAAGGTGCAAGGGTTTTCATGCAAAGCATGGCTAAGTGGAAAACCCTGCAGGATTGAGGAGGAGAACAGGAGTTTTTACTCCACAGTGGAGAGAAGCTTGTGAGGAAGAATAGGAAGAAAGAAAGAGATGTGGAGAACTGGAATAAATAAAAAGGGCAGTGCAGATCCTTAAGAAAGAGATGGAAGAAGCATTAAAAAGAAAAACAGCCAATAGAATTTCCCTGAAGAAAACTTAGTTATTTTCTGGTTCTTTCAAAAAGTTGAACCTCCATAGGCGAAGTTGCTCAGAATCTCAGGTTTTGTATCTCAGCCAAAACAGCAAAAACTGAGAAGCTGCAGCAAAAAGCAGATACAGGAAGCGAAAAATCCCAAAGAAGCTTAGTTTTGGAGAAACTGAGGTGAAATGAAATGTGCATGCTTTCTATTAAGTCAGTTTGAAGGAAATCACACACACAAATGGGGCAAAAAGGACAGCCAAGGATTTGGGAGTAGAGCTAGGAGTGGAGAAATAGTAGTCATAATCACCTAGTTCAAAAAAATGGTTCAGTTATTTCCCTCCAAAGTGTTGTTTTTCCTGAACTTGAAAGACCTAAAGCATATCAAATGTATTACAAACTACAGTTAATTAATGTAGCACCCCTGCTAGAGAAACCAGTCCATTTTTCTCTGTGTCAGGTAGCTTCTCCAGTAGCATCCTCAGTCTTGGCAATCTGCCTGGTCATTCCCTAGCCCCTTGGAAGTATAAGGCAGGCGCTACTCCAGGTTGAATCTGTCTATCTTATCTCTGTGTAAACAACTAAAGCATCAGAGGCAACAAACAAGCCAAGAATGAAGCTGTGTTTGATGAAGTCATATCTGGACAGTTTTTCATCTTCAGAATCTCTTACAAAATGCATTCAACTAAGAATGGAAACGTGTGTGCTGAGCTGCTACAGTTGTACTGTTTGGCAAATTTGCAGATCTCGGCTGCTATATATTTGTTGTTCTTCCCATATACATAAATCCTATTGGATAAGAGATGGGAAGGGGAGCCTATAGTAAAGTCTCCATTATCAAAAGTAATGGGGAAAGTCATGAGATGAGAAACCTATAGAAGTACTCCTGCGTGCACCTGAGAGCACAATGTAATATACCCAATGTCTGTGTCCAGTGCAAATCTGAGTTCAGGCGAGCTTATTTTCTGGCCATTATCAGAGCTAGGCTGGCTCTTGCAGAGTTACAATGGCATTTCCCAGTCTTCCACAGAGAGGATTCATTAATCCAGTGCAGTGCTTGCCCAGATCTAGATCTGCAGCTACATCATGGCTTGAACGAACAAGCCCTGGAACCAGGAGCATGGAGCTGCAGGTGTGGAGGCAGTGGTTCTGCATGGCGTTAGCTCAGATCCAGCTTGCAAAAAGCTGCTCTGCACAGCTGTACCCTGTCTTACTTCTTGTGGCTCTGGAAGCTGTCTCTGTACACTATTCCTGACAGCCCACCTGGTCCTGCCAGTGTGGTGCAGGCACTGAGATGTTTTGGATCTGCCAAGGTTTATAGCTGGGACTCTATGCAATACAGAAGAGCTCTGTGATTTCCAAGCCTGTAAGTGGTATGTCCATATTCTCCACCACTGCACCTAAACTGTAATATAAAGTGTATATCAGAGCCAACGACCTCTGCAGCCATACTAGAAATAAACCAAAATTTGAATAATACAATCCCAGAAAACAGAGACGTGACTGTATAGTAAAGTCAATGGCATTAATTTCTGCAAATTACAGCTCTGCAAGGCTAGGATGAATATGAAATGGAAGTACAGGAGAAGAAGATGGATTGCAAAGGTGTCTTGAGCTGAGCATGGAAAAATCCTTGTCTTTTACACTGTCATGGTAAATCAGATACCTGACTATCAGTATTTTCAGCAGAAAAATTGGATTAGTTTCTTAGATTAACTGGAAAGTATATGCAGAAGGAGTAAATGAAAATGTAAATGAAAATTTTTCGTGTAAATGAAAAATCCTTGAAGAGAATCCTGGGTACTCAAATATTTAGAGACAACCAGAGCAGATTTCATTTGCCTCCTGGATACATTCACCTCCCTGGGAGAACACAGAAGAATGTGGGGGACAGCGGTAATCTGAAACATTCCTCTTCTTGGCTAATGAGGGAGGAAGGAAAATTCCATTAAAATTAATATGTAACCAACCACTAAAATCAGCTCCTTTGTCATTTTAAAGACTTCGAAGGAGAGCTGTATTTTCACTACAACAGCACTAAGACTATCCTGATTCTCTAATGCGTAAAGGAAAACTGAACACCAGCATCCCTTTCCTGAGAATTACTTAATTTTTTCATCCCTTTGATATATCCTAGAGAAAAGACCCAAAGAAGATTTTAGTGGATGATGAGTTAAAGTAAGTAGCTCTTTAGACAAAGCAAAAAATCCAAAATATTATGGATTTCAAGTTCTAAATGTTCTTGGAAAAATATAGGAGCTGAAATTAAAAGTGTGGGGGGTTTTCCCTAATGAAGGACTAATTACTCTGGTTTCACAGAGCTTGAATGTAGAGTACAATTTTCTTTCCTCCTTTGGACTCAGGATGAGCTAGTGCAAAAGGCTTTTAGGTGTCCAACTTCAGGCCCTTCAGTCCAACATTACAGTTGTAGAAAAAAAAAGCAAAACCAGCCTTTTCCAATGCCTGTCCGATCCTGGGAACATAAAAATCCACTGGAAGACTTCCTTTTACCCTTTAAAGAATATCCAGAATTATAATGCCCGGAGCGATGAAACAGGAACCAGGCACAACAGGTGTAGTGTCTTATCTAGAAGGCACCAGGAATAGATACCTAACTCATAGAAAAAGCTCTGAGTTCAGCACAGAGCACTGCAGTCATAAATTCATTAAAATGTTGTGGTTGTGATGATGCCTCTAATTTTTAAAAATTAAACAGTTATAGCACTTGTCTAGAAACCTGGATAGCCAAGCTCTAGCTTCTCCATCTAAAGGACCCTCACAGTTATCTTCCAGGAGGGTGCCATAAAATGACATAAAGCAAGCTGTAGGAAGAAGGCACCTTTCTCTGGCCTGTTAAAGCTTGGCTGCTGTAGAGCTAATAACATAAGGTACATAGAATAAGTAAGCAAGACAAAGACAGAACTCTTTATAAAAGTGATTAGTGAATGCCCTGGGAATGATGGGATTTTATGCCCCGGGATTTTATACCTTCCTGTGATTTATCTGATGGTGGCGACTGCCAATGTGTGACCAACACTGTTAAGCTAAGCAGGCACACTGTTCTGGAGTTCAGTGAGAATGGGGACCGAGCCTTCATGAACCAGTCTGCTCTGATATAGCAATTCCACATTTCTAAGATGTCTTCCTGAAGCAATACTCCATGAGTCATAGCCTTTCACTCTGTCTCGGTTTCCTCATATTTAAAAATGAAAATAATGGCTCCAGCCTATCTCACTGGGGTTTCTGAGGCTGAATTAGCAATTATGAACTGTTACAAGATCTCTGGAGAGCTGGCAAAGCGTAGTAGTATAATCAGTTTTCTGCTGTCTTAAATACTGGATTTGGGTAACTCAGTGTGTGTATGTTCTGTTGCCCCGCTTCAGAGAGACAAAAGGGAGAAGAACAAGTCGGAAACAGAATCAGAAATCCTTCTTTATTACTATATAATGAAGAGTAAAGGCACATTGATTCTTTTGACGTATTCTTCTGGTACCTACATGCTAACACAGTTGTGGGTTAGAGCCTAGGATTTTGATTGATACCTCTGTGCCAGTACTTTTCTTCCATGATGAATCAATAGTTTTACTTAACGTGAAGCAATAAACAATATGAGCCCAACATTTCACCTTTGTGGATAAGGATTCAGAATGAATGTTAATAGAAAAGTCCTGGTTAAAAGTCCCCAGCTTCAGTGAATACCCATTTACTCTGTTATGTTTGTGACAACAAAAAGATGATTCAGGAGCTCATAGAAAAGTATGAGTCTTCCTTGGAGGGTGCAAAAGCCAAGTGTGCTCTGAGGGCTGGCAGGAGTGGACCAGAGATACTAGTGGCAAGATTCCTACTCTTCAGTATCTACTTCATCTTGCTGCCAAGGCTGCTGGAGGCTTCAAGTTTTCTGCAGAGCTCAGATAAAGTAGTTATTTTCCTTTTCTGGGTGAGGGTGATGGGGAGGGGGGTGTCATTAATCATCCCTCCTGGTTAGCCAACTGCCTTCACAGCAAGGTTCTGTGCACTGGGATCACAGCCAGGCACGGTCAGCATGAAACAGGTTTCAAATCGCCAAGGTTAGGAAGTACAGTAAGCAATAGGCTAATCACATTTCTTTAATAAGAAAAGCTCCATGTCGTACCCAGTCCCATAGCAGTTCTCTCTCCAGCCTGCCTGGAAGCTTCAGCTCCTTGTAAAAGCTCTGGAAGAGTAAATCTTATCTTGGCCACCATCTAATGTGACAGTGACACTGATATAGATGTAGACTAGGGATGTCCATCTGCAGCTTCTCGGATTTATACATATTCCCCTTTTTCCCATATTCTCCTGAAGCCCCTTCCTCAAAGTGAAACCAAGTCATATTCCACCTCCCTCGAGCACACAGCCCTCATTGTTGGCCAACTTATGGCCAGCTTACAGCCAGCAATGAGGGCGTTCTTGCATGTCAGTCCCTGATACTGATATTACTGTGTCTTATAGCAAATACTTCACATTCCAAAGGCACCCTGTGTTTTAATGAGCCATATTTAAGGAACTCGCCAGCATCAAAATCCCTTTTATTATTTCAGCTGTGCCTCTGAGATAAGGCAGGTGGTAAACAGATCCAGCCGGACAGCAGATTTGCCTGCAAAATGTGTGCTTGTTCTTTTGGAAATTTTAGCGAGCGCTTGCTTGACTTGCCCTTTAGAAAAGCTTTGTTCTGTTAGAGCTTCCTATTTCCTGCCCACAGCTTCATGTCATCTACTGGAAGCAGCTGACAAAAGCATCACGTTCACTTTTTCCATAAAGAAAATGCTTGATGTTCTGCTTGTCCTTTATGTTGATCTGCAGCATGTACCCTTACAATGGTTTTTGTGAGTACAGAGGAGAACAGTGACAGTATGCACAGCCTGCCACTCTCAATCTACCCAAGCTATCTGCAACAAATTATTTACCCACTTAGTTTGAATTTTGTTTCCGAGCAGATAACAGTTTCTGTAAGTGGATCTCACACCCAGAGCTACTCATTGAGTATTTTCTGTGAAGAAATTTTAGCAGAGGGATTGTACTCATAGCCATCACTGTTCGGCACTGTAATATTTGCAATCTAAAATCCGATTGATATAGGCTTGTTCCATGAGGTCATATAGCTGTTGGAAAATAGCTAGTATCTAATACAATCAGCTCTCACAAACTAATAATTAGCAAATAGTATAATCATGATTTAACTATCCATCCCAAGTGCAGAATGCTCTTTGCTCCTCAGATGTGTAAGTTAGGTCAAAACAGCCACATTCCCTGTCAGCTGCCATCTGTCAGATGGTTTTGTAATGTGGAATTTTCAAAACAATTATTTTTCTACACTTTTTTCTTTTAAAAAGGCCATTGTGTAGTGAGAGATGACAGACACTGATCTAATCCCTTATTAGTAGACTTTGCATGGTGGAAAGACCTTTGTGAGCAGTTACACCCCAATACCATTCAGCGGAGATTAAGACGCTCCTCTTCTGCCAGCTTCTTTGCTAATGCCATTCCCAGCATGGTGGGAGGCTCAAGGTGGTGGTGTTTCCAAAGCTGCTTTTCCTAGCGTGAGAGCAATGCCTTAGAAAATACACTTTATTGTCATGTTTGTAATGCTTTTTCGTGTTGGGAAAGGTGTTGAAAGCAGCAGGAGATGTTGTTTTCTGATTCAGTCTCTAACTAGAGTGAATTCTTGGCAAAGAAAGGCTTCCAACATTGATATTTGGATGGAGATTTCTGAAAGATGGGACTGCTTGTTAATAGACAGACTCCCATTTTTCTGCTGTTGTGAAGTATTTTGAATGTTTTTGGTGCATTTCAAACATTTTTTGTTCTTGTCCTCTATTTAGCACTGTTACATTCATAACCCTCTGCATAATATTAATCATAAATATCAGATGCAACAATACTGCGCTATATAACCAGAAAAGGTTTGGGAGGTGTTTCTCTCCCTTATATAGAGCTTAACCCCGGAAAGCAGGATGACTGAATGACTGAAGCACAGCAAAGCTTGCCATTCAGCTAATAACTACAGTGTGAAAGAGTATCCCAGAAATCCTTATAGATGTGAGTCCGATAATAACATCAATTCCAGACGGTTTGAGAATAAATTCATAAGGGTATCACCATAAGGATCTAGGCTGCTTTAAGGGATAGTTTATTGGGTTTCACCTGTGCATTTTACTACAGAAGTCTTGACCAATAGGGCCCTTCTTCTCCCTCACCCTGCTGTTCACTACATCCTGCTGTGGTGGGATGAATTGGCATTAGGGGCTGGCTTATCACCTGGGGTTTCCACTGAGCCGGTAAAACCACAGCCACTACAAACTGTTGAGGAGGCAGCAGTAGCCTGTTCCTCAGAAACTTCTGTATTTGAAAAATGAATGAGTTAGAGATAAAAGAGAGGATGTTACCTATTTGAAGCAACCTATTTAAACTTGCAACCTGTTTCTATCTTTTCCATATGAAAAATTAATGTACCACAGGCCCTTTTGCATTTTCACGGTAAAACAAATCTTTTATAGGTTTTCCCCTCTCAAGTTACAAATAAAAGGGATTTCCACAGCCAGTGTCAGAAATTTTAGCTATCAATCCTCCTGGCCCCCATGCAAAGGGGACAATTCTGTTAATGAGCATCTAAGTATTAACATAACAGAGCAGGCCTGTTAATGTCCAGAGCACCATGTGCTACTAAGAAAGAAAAGCTGAGTCAAAATTGCTGCTCTTAACATTTGTGAAAAACAAACTGAGGATTTTTTTCCATGTGCCACACGAACCTTGCACTTAGCCTTAGACTGATGCTTCATAAAAATCATGGTCAAAATCTTCAACCTGGCTGCATAAACATATTAATGCACTACCTGAGCAAACCCACCCTAATTTTCAGCAGTGCTGAGCAAATGTCCCTCCAATTCATTTCACCTGCAGTTAGGAAATCTCAGCACCTCTGAAAATCAAATAGTGCTTAAATTTACAGCTCCTCTATTTGAAAATATCTCCCCCGGTCTCCTTCTATTTAAATGGAGAAATGAGAAGCCAAGGGCGCACAATGATCTGGGCAGATAATAATGTTTTTGGCGATGTAACAAATCAATGAAACACTGGGGAATAATGGCATCAACTCAGATTTAAGTGTTTTATGACGGTGTCACTTTCCAACAGATGGATGTTGAGATTTTTCCCCATGTACTTCTCTATGTATCAGCTGGGGCAGGTCACCGTACTGTCCCTCTCCTCATCCTCATCTTCACTTTGATTCTTATGAACAAACAAGCAGCCTGGTCGTGTTTCTTACTGCCCATTATGTAAAGTTTTAGAAGTATCGCATAGCATCTCCAACTTGCTGGACACTTGGAATTAGGGAAAGGTGAGTGTTGCCCTCCTCATCTTGGGGAAGGGAAAGGAAGAAGAGGGGACAATTCCAGATTTCCCTGAATTGGCTTCAGTCATTACTGAGCAATGCCGTAAGATTTTATAGTGAACTGAAATGGCAGACTATCTAATCCCTCTAGGACAGTCACACAGAGCTCATCATTGCAAGTAGGAACTGATCCTCCTTTCCCTTGTGACCTGCAATTAGCATCTGTTTGACTACTTCCATGTAAAGCATTAATATTTCTAGCCCTGGAAGTGCCTGTGCTTGCATTTGGAGCTTTACTGCATCTGCCCCGGGCAGTGGTAGCTTTCTCTTCCACGTCCTCTGTGCTGGGTGGCTGTCTGGGAGCAAAGCTGTAGTGTTTGCTCTTCTGTGAGACTGCTGTCTTGGGCATTCCCACATCTTTATGTGCCTGTCTTTCAAGGCCCTCTGCTTCCTCTCGTTACTTATTTATTGCATTTAGCTGCTTATTTGGCTGACAGTGCACTTTCTGTCCTTGTACACCTTGTCCCCTCTGATGCGCCTCATACATTTTAAAGACAATTTTATTAAAAAATAAAAGCAGGTGAGTTAAATAACGGTTTGTCTGGCCAAGACCTCAAAGGAAGATTTAGGTGAGCTACAGTATGAGCTTCGTGCTGTTATGGAAGCTGAGGCAGTATTTGGTTTTGCTTCTTTCACATAATGTGTTGCAGAGTATCCCGAGCAAATGCTGCCAAACTGCTGGGCAAGCAAAGAGTGGAAGGAAAGCAACCTACACTATTTAATGCTTTCTGATCTCCACACACCCGCCAGATGGGTAACAGTGACATATTAAGGTTGACATTGTGAGCTTAATGCCAATCATGTATTTAAGGGTTTATTATTTAGTTCTGTGATACTCAGTGAAATACAGCCAAAAGAACCGATTGGGACTTTTTGGGCACCGGATGAAATTTCACATAAAAACCTGCTGTGGAAAGTCCTTTTCCCTCTGGAGATGGATGATCTACAATGGCCATCGGTTTCTTTCCTTGCTATTAATAATGTGAAGTGTATCTTATCTTGAGCATCGCTTTGTGAGAAACCCTTTGATATCTTTGTTAAACATCGTCCTTTGCTATAGCTTTATCTCTAGCAACAGATCTGGTGTGTTTTGTACAGACAGAATAAACGATAAAACCAACTTACTCTATTGAAGGAGACCATTCAAATTTCAAATGAGATTACTTTTTACAAGAAAGGTGGTTTATCTGTCCCAGGGAGAGGCATCTTACTCTGATCAGATATCACCGTGACAGGCATAACACAGCAGCACCCCTTAGAAGACCTTCACAAGGCGACGGCCGGGCAGAGGGGAGGGAATTCCCTGGCGAGGTGGTCTCCCGACCTTCAGCACCTCCCTCTTTCAGCGGCCGCGTCCCGGTCGCGTCCCCCTCCCCCGGCCGGCACCCTGAGGCCGCCGTCCCCTCAGCGGGTCTCGGCCGGACCCCCCAGGCCTTGCCCGGCACCTCCCCGCTTCCCCTCTCCGCCAACCACAGCCTCCCGGACGCTGCTCGAGACAGCTCCAACGGCCGTTTAACGGCCGCCCCAGCGGCTCGAGCCGCTCCCGTGACAGGGCAGGGCGGAGGCGCCACCCGCCGCTGGGGGGGTGCCCACCGAGGGGACTGCAGCTGCGGAAGCGGGAACAGCGGCGGCGATTTCAGCGGTGCTGTCGCCGGTGCGGCCCCGGCAGAGGGAGCCGGAGACCGCCGGCCCCGCGGCTGAGGTAAGGCGGGGCCGCAGGGCTGAGGAGGTGGTGGTGCCGGGGCTCCTTTTTGCCTGGTTTTAACTCTGTTGGTTAAATAAGCCACTTCGCTTTTTTTTTTTTTTCGCCTAAGCAGCTCCAGCAGGGCAGCAGTAGGCCGGCATAGCGCAGTCGGTCGCTGTCACTGCCATGGCCTATGCCCCTTTGCTTAACGCGCTGTCCCGGTCAATGCTTTCACAACCGGGTAATCACACCCGTACCCAACGGCTGCGCCACACTGGGGAGAAACAAGAGCTCTAAGTAACGCGTAGTCTGTTAATGTCAGGCTGTAAATGAAGTTGGCTCTAGGGTGGTTCATCCCCAGCTTGCTCCTGGGCCTGGCTGTGCTGCTGGAGCTGCAGCTGTTGGGTGAGGAGCTGCTTAATATGCTGGAGTTGTCCTCTGCCTGCTTCTCGTTTCATTTTGAGTAATCAATCAGGCTGCTTTGGAGCTACAGTTTACGATCTGTAATTTGTATAATTTGATTTGACAGTAATTCCATCGTCATTATGTTTATTTACAAGAGATGCCCTGTGATTCGTTCAGTTTTTATCTGTTGTTTTCCTAGCTTTTCCAATCGTGGTTGCATAATGTCCCATCTAATTCTTGGGAACTGCCATTCACCATGGCTCCCGAGGTGGTATTCACTTGTTTGTGCCATGCTCCAGGGAAGAGTACGGGTCTGCACAGGACCTCATCACCCTTGCATAGGTAAAACTACTATAGTCTTACCTGAAATCTCTTCTTTTATTCTAATATTACCGATGTTTTCTGCTTTCCATCAATTTAGTCTTGCACCCTTTTCCTCCTGCTTTATTTTTTCTTTTTTTTTTAAACAGTTCACTGTGTTTACCTTCAGATGCTTGTTAATTTTGAGGAAGGCAAGTAAGTATGGTTTGATTACGTCAGTTTCTAAGAGCTAGATACCAAAAACAATTCAGCACAACAAAGTATGGCACTTTAAATGCCAGAATGCCTTATTTTTTAATCACCCCTCCCTGGAGTTGAATCTGAAACCTGTATCAAATCTGACTTGCATTCCTTGAACTGAGGTATAGGAAAAGCTATGTATATCAAAATGACTTCCAGAAAAGTGTTCTGAACACAGGACAGAGCTAACCAGTAGGAAATTCTGACTGGAGGGTTTTATCATCCATCCTGTCTCTCTTTAGAGTTCAAGTGTTTAATTCGGAAACACTTGGGATATATTCTGGAGTTCTTCACTAAGCAGAGGTGCCTATAAAGAGAAGAGAGCTTTTATTTTTTCCTTGACATATCCTCATTGCAGGAGAAGAGATGGAGGTGTTGCCTTGGTATATAACACCTTGTCAGAGAAACTGTGCAGAAAGTGAGAGATTGTTTTCTTTGCAACCTTATGACTTTCAAAGTTACATCTCTCTACTCCCAGAAATACTCTAAGCCTGTAGCTTACTGGAAGAGAGGCAGAGTACTTGCTACCTGTGTTATTGAAGCTGTGTCATCAGTGCACAAAACAATACATGGTAAAAGGAAATTTGGCTCCCACATGAAGTACTTCAATCACTTGGAAGTCCAGACTTCTGATCCCTGCCTCAGGGAGCTCATGGTTATTTTGCCAGTTAATAATCATCCTTGGAGTAATGCTCAAAACTGAATGCTACCTTCTCTCAGGTGCATGTTTTAAGTCCTCAGGTGTTCTATAAAAGCAGACCATTGCCATCAATAGGCAACAGCTGAGTGAAAGCTGTTGATTAGTAATTTGGGATCTTGATACTTTAATTATGCCTAAGACCAAACTAGGTGGCTGGTTTTGTTTTCCTCTTAAAAAAAAAAAAAGGTACTCAAAGAAATAATGATGTGATCCTCTTTTTCAAGATTTCCTGTAAACATAAATATTTCTGCATACATCTAAATGGTAAGATTATTTTTTTTTTTCAGTGACACAAACGGCTGCTTTGGAAGTAAGCAATATCATAAAAAAAATTATGTTTTAATGTCTAAATCACACCAGTTTGTGTAAGCACAGTGAAAATTTCAGGATGGAGATTTTAAAGCTAACGAAAAAAATTATGTAAGCACACACATTTGCTAGGTATGTAGATAAAAAGGTACAGAAAGAACTTCTAAAGTGGCATTTACATATATTAACTTTGTAATTGTATGCACAACAGGCAATTACACAAGAGTTAATAAAATAATAGTAATAATGATTTGTACTAGGTAATTGAAATTTATGAAGCAGTTTTGGTGTCTCTAATAAAGCTGTGATGTCTTCAAGTAGAGCTAATGAGTATGATAGAAGTGACTACCATGAATAAACTTAATGTTGCATTTGTCAAAGATAGTAAAATATTTTTAAAAGGTGTCTGGATATTAGTATCATCATTATATTAATGGAAAACTGAGATAGGAATGTAAGTCACATTTTGGTTTGCTTTGAAACTTAAGTCAGAAATGGGATGCTGCAGTCTTTCATCTAAACACCCTTTTCTCTTGCTCAGTAAAATCTTGGCTGTTATTTACAAATACTGTGTAAAGTGCCGGTGTGCTTCGGCATTACTTTCATGCCTGTGGCATGTTCCCCAAACCACTCTTGTGTTTAGCAATTTGAATACTTTGCTCATGTTTGTACCACTTTAACTGTTTGTTACTATTGAGCTCAGGTGTGTATCTGTTACTCAGAAGAAGCAAGCCGATTGCTCCTGGATCAGGGTGTCACTGTCTGTGCCTTTGAGGTCTGTGGTGAAAGAAAGAAATGAGATCTCTGAATGTAAGCATGTTTTTGTTTGAGCATGGCTTACTTTTTAAAGTACTGTTTCTGTGCTTAGGGTTTACATTAAGGTTACTTTCTTTATCTGAGAGTTTTAGTTCTATATGCTTTCTTTTCTTCTGTACTATATGATATATATGCAAGATGATAGCAAGTGCTTTTTATCACCAGAAAATTCTGTGTAATTTGCAAATGAGGTAATTACCATCCAGTGAGAATGGTCCTTGCTTTGTGTTTTGTGGGGGTTTCACCTGGACAGAGATTTAAGACCTTTGTGCTGGGAAGGGTTCACTTTTCTTTATGTTCTTTTTCATTGCAAGAATATTGCAATATTCCTTTCTTTAGGAGACTTCCTAAAGAAAGTATGTTTACTGCAGGATAGGATGAAACAGCATGGAATGGAATCTTTGTGCTCTCTCACTGATGACATTACCTTCTCTTGCTTCAGAAAAGTACTGGATCACAATGGTATGGATTGCTGGTGAGGAATGGTTTGGGGGGATGCAATTAGGAGGGACAGGCGAAAACTCCAGGAATAAGGTAGTAGAAGTGGCAAGCAAGTCAAATTGTTCTTGAGATGTGGTGCTAGTAGTTTGGAGCTCTACTGTCAGCAATGAGTAGGGACTGCAGGGGGCACAGAGGTTATAAGTCAAGGTTGAGACATATTGGCAGAATTATGCGTCAGTATTTTGAGAACTAGAAATTGGTTTGTGGAATTAGGTTCTCTGTTTCCCTCCTCTCCCACTCCTTCCTTGCCTCCAGCTGAGCTCCTAATGGAAAGGCTGGGGGAAGGGGAATAGGAAGCAGCAGAAGGATGTTTACTGCTGCTTGATAGGAATGTAAATTAAGTAACTAATGATGTGCATTGAATAAATGGGTTTGGTTTTCTTGTGTTACATCTTACTGCAGATTGCTACAAACAGCCTGTCTCTGCCTTTCACTCACACATAAGCATGTGTAAATTTGACCTGTTCCTAGGAAGGTCCCACCAAACTGAGTCTTGCTTTTGAGCATCCTCCTGTTCTACAGGAACCAGAGGTTTCTTGAATCGGGTGTGACGTTGCAAATCTCCACCCACACTTGGCATGTTTAGGATTACAATGCAATGTGGGAAAGATGGGTCTGCTTGCCAAAGCTCTGGGAACCATTCTTTTTTTTTTTTTTTTAAGTAAGAAAGTGGGATTTGAAAGCCTATGAGAGTAGATGGAATGGTGGTGCTCCTACACAACCCTTTTTATTTCTTGGTAAATTCTGAAATTTCTATGGGTCCAGGACTGGCTGATGTTCATCCACTCCAAATGGGTGCCTCACACAGGGAGTGACCTATAGTAAAGGTGCCAGAAAGCTTCACACGTACACCTTTTCCTTAAACTGCATTTCTGGAGGGAGTTTGAGCTGTTATGAAGGCATTGAAGTGGGAATGTTCCGCATCCTCCTTTAGCAGGAGGAAGTAAAAGGAGGGGTTCAGTGGTATTCATTACTAGGCATGCTGTATTTGGCAAATGACAGAAAAAGGAAGCAAAGGGGTGATGGCCTTAGATGAGATCAACTCTGATCTAGCCACTGGTGCTGAGGAGCCAAGAGAATAATTGGAGTGACACAAGCAGTAAAAATGAGTGAAGCTACACATCATGCCACTTGACCTTGGAATTTAACCTAGGACTTTGCCAATTTAACCTAGGAAGGAGTGGTTTGGTTCTTTCTGAAAACTGGAAGAGCCATCGAAGTTCCTTTCCATACAGTAAGAAATATAGGTCACTAGTCTGCCTTGTAAGTGGATATAGTGCTTGCTTCAGCTGCTTTAGGTTTAATATAAGAAGGTGTTGTGACCCAATCCCAGAGTGTAGTCTCGTGACCGAGTTATCTCACACAGCCCTTTTAGAGGGTCAGGATTGGTATCTCTTTGGGTTTCTGATTGGTATCTGTTGCAGGTTCACTCTTATCGTATAGGATTCTATTTTTTCTTGCTGAATAATCCAGCCTGTTTCCATCCTAACTTCACCAGCCAAGCTCAAGTCTTCCTTCCTCATATACATAGGAAACTGGGGCAGTGTCTTAAGATTGGGAGCTGTCTGCTGAAAACTGCTTGGCTTCATTCAGTACAAAGACTTGCAAAATACAATACAAAGCCTTGTCTGTGGCCCGCAATTTTTCTCTTCAGCAGGTAATAAAGAAGATGGGTGGCTGCTCTAAGGGAGTGCTGCAAAAACGTTTTACTTGATGGTGGTTGTTGTTGTTTTTAAATCCTTTCCCTCCACTTCCTTGTTTTATCTTCTTTCTATGCTTGTTTTGCCCCTATGCACAGGCTGACCCTGAGAACTAGGGATTATCTGCTAGGGTGGTAAATTCAGCTCCTTCCAAAGCCACTCTCATAATCCTCACTGTCTCTGTAGGATCACTCAAGCAGGAAGGTGTGAAGGAAATACTGCTGAGAAAGTGTGAAGAAGAGTGGAAAGACTTGCAGTAACAAAGATGCTTTTCCTTTGGCACAAACAGTTATGATCTCTTCCTGCTTGTTTAATTTCTTCATAAACATCCTGATCCCCAAACTGTATATTCTCTGGACAGCATGTCACTTAATTATTTTTCACTGGATGGAAAAACCGTAATTCCACTAAATTAAAAATAGAGTTGCAAATGGGCTTGGTTTGATCTCTGTGGCGTCTGAGGCAGAGGAACAAGATTAATTCCTGCAATTAGATGTTAATTGATGTCTGAGCATGTCTATTCCTAGAAACAGCAAGACCGCATATAGCATAACTAGCACCATTAAAACAGCATCGTCTACCCTCTGCTTAGCAAGCACAGAACTGGAGGGAGGGGGGACTTACTAGACCCACATCTAAATAGAGCCATGGGGGATGCTGTGAAATGAGCAGAAGCTTGTGATGGGGAAGAGGGAGTGCAGCCTCTTTGAATGGTTACGATTTGGTGGTTAAATGCACAGCATTGTTACAGAAGAACTGTGGTTTTGTTTGTTAAACATATATCCACTTTATTTTCATTTTATTGCTGGTCAAGTCTGCTAGAGATTCACATCATAAGCAACTGCAAAGGTTTATTACCAACTGATGAAATACCTGATAAAGAAAAAAAGAAAAAAACCACCCCAAAATTCTTTGGAAAACCATATACTAACAGTTTTGATTAAACAGAGTAAGGGGTCACTGAATCTGGTCTTTTACCTGCTGTGTGTAACAGCTTCAGCTACATCCATTTCAATAATGAAATTCTGTTTCTGTGCTGCCTGTGCCTTATATATAAAGCACCATGCACGGTATATATTTCATTTTGTTTCCATCTTACAATGCAGTAAAAATCTTTTTCAACTAGAATAGATGCTAGCCTTGGATACTGAAGTGCTGAATAGAATAATAAATCCTCTGCATCACTAGCTTGACTTTCATCCAAGAGTCTCAAAGAGCTTTATAAACATCAAGTAATCTTTACAGCATGCCCATCACAACTGGAGAGTGTTACAGCATTCTGCAGCTATTATTATTACTTTGTATCGTTGCATCTAAGAGCTCCAATCAGACTCAAGACTCTACTGTGTATATAACGAAAAGTTAAGCCCTGTCCCAAAGACCTTTGAACAATTACAGAAAAATAGGAGGGGGATACAAGAGGCCAGAGGAACACTGGATAACAGTAGAAGGGGGAAAAAAAATTGCAACTTGGGAAGTGACCAGTGTTGGAACAGCACGGTCTGTCCAACCATATTCATGTATCTTGTGGGCAGTGCAGTGAAGGTGAGACATGAAGAACATTTTCAATGGCTTTTTGGGTTTTACTGTGTGACTGCTTCCGTGTTCAAAGGGCAGCACAGGAGGGGTATGTCTGAGGCACACTTGGCTTGATGAGTGATTAAGTTTGCCTCAATATTAGGAGAAAAATTTGTAGAGTCGAGGTAACTGAACTGTGGAGGAGTAAAGACCATTGCTTTATGCGTGGTAGTAATGCAAATAGAACCAGTGGGCTCAGGAAAAGAGGAAAGCAAGAGTGGCCAGCCCCTGGCACTAATAGAGCTGTCAACAAACTGAATGTGGATAGTGGGTGTTAGGACAGAGCTCATTGTACCTGCACCCTGTGATGATCTCAATTTTGTATTCCTGTTTCCAGACATGCTTAGTGAGGACTTTTCAGCAGGAAAAGGGAAGTACTAAGACTGTACCACTGTGTGTAGAATATTGTATACAGCCTGGTCACCTGTGGTCAAACCAATTGAACTGCAGCAGGTGTGAAGAGAGCTCTTCTGATGATTCAACAACAGCAGAAGCAATTTTAGGAAACAATGTCTGGCATGTTTAGGCTGTGGGGTGATTCTTGAAGTCTTCTGGCATGTCACTCGGCCTTACCCTTGCATTCTCTGTGTAGTCTAGTAAGTGGGGCACTGCTTTTGGGGGAAGGAAGAACTTGCTTCTGGGATTTCCTCCTAGCCCAGTTAACACCTGGGATAGTAGGGATAGTGCTTAGCTCAGAGCACCCCCTACACTCACAGTTAAAGAATTGCCATAGGTCTCTAACCGCTACAGACGGGGGGGGCAAGGTGCATCTGAGCCATCCATGCTCTGCACGAGTTCTTTACTTGCTAAGCTGATAAGTGGAATGTCTCTCATTTTACAACTCCTCTACTGCAGTTAACCCCAGTTAGCTCTGCAGTCTATACTTTCCAGCTTGGGTCTCTCAAGATGCAGGGTCTGAGGAGCATCTGCAGCAGAGCTATTCAGTTTACCCTGAGATCTGTTCTCCCACTTCTGAGATGTACATGCTCATGCCTAGCTCTTATAAAGGGCAGAGATTGCACCTCTGATTGCTCCCAGCTGTTCAGTACAGAAAACACTTGGAAGTCCTCTCACTCCAGAGGCTGTTTCTGACTCCGATGTACAGCTTCTGCGGACTAGAGCTCTCCTCTAATTTCATCCTGTGACCCCACCTCTGTTTTTCTCATTTGTTTTCTGGTCACCTGGCTGTTCTTGGAAAAGCTGAAGCAGAATTTGGTTCATTGCCCAAGTCCAGAGAGCAGTCCACTTTTTGAGTAGATTGCCTCGACTGTCTAGCTCCTTTCAGCAGTGTAGACAGGCCCAGGTCATCCCTGATGTAAGAGTACAGATGCACAGAAACGTGTAACATTGGAAGTACAACTGTCTGTAGACTATAAGCACCTGTGTTAAAAACAAAACAAAAGAAAACCCTCAGAGCCCTCACACTGCTTCTGCCAACCAGACTGTTGAATCCCGGGTGTTTCTTAGGTACGTGTCACGCTGCTTCTCCCATCCTCCACACCACCCAGGACTTCCACAGTACATTAGGCTTCCTTTGTGCCATGACTGTAGCTGTGGCTGCTGCCACTGCACTTGCGCAGTGCTGGTTACAGCTCGTTAGCTCAAATTTGTTAGTGTGGGCCCCTTTGCCATTCCACACCATTACTGCTGGCAATCCTTGCTGCTGAGGCCTGCCTCAGTGGCTGCAGCCTGTGAGTTGGGCAGAACATAAACCTGCTGAAATCTTTGTGCTCTTTGAGGTCTTCGTGCTCTTACTTAGCATTGTCAGTGGGCTTAGGTGACTGCTGCGTTGGAGAGCTGGGGTTTGTGAATCCTGCCCTCTGATTCTCTGCGTGTACCATATAAAATGGCTGTGCCTAAGAAATTCCTCTTGTGAAGTTTGTGTTCCTTGTGCTCTGCCATGTTACCCCTGGCTTTAATCTAGAATCCCAGAGACTTTGTGGTCTAGGGAGATGTCTTCTAACCCAAGGACACAATATAAACATGGGGCTGTGCCTTCAATGTAACAAGTCAGGCTGACTTAGAAACACTGGCTGTTGGTTCGTTCTCATCCTGACTAGTGGTCTTACAGAGAGCTATTGGATCTGGCTGGGACTTGCACAGGTGAAGGAAAAGAGGGTTGACACTGTTGGTGACTGCCCTTTAACATTAGTGAATGCTGTAGTCCTTTTTTGTGTCTTGTTTGTCCATTCCAGTTCACATCTCCCTGTTGGGTTATAATATCTGTGTCTCATTATGATGCAGTGAGATTTCATGGCCATTCTACTGCTAGTCTGTTGTAGTAATCAGTGCAATACCTTGCAGCTGTTGGTCTCTTTGAAGATGTCACTGGAGCTGAGGATCCAGCTCAAAGGCAATCAGCCAAGGCTGGAAAAAAGACACTCTGCACGTATCAGAGTAATGTTTTACTTGGCATGCTGGCAGATTGCCACAGGCTGTGATTCTGCTAACTTCTGTGAGGTAATGCAGGTTCAAGCTTGGTCAGTTCTTAGGTGGGACAATGCTAAGGGAAAATCTTGTGCTGCAAGGAGTTTTGGTTTTTGATGGAGGAGCAGGCATTCTTCTCTCAAGGGCAGACAACACTTTGGTGTGATAACAGGGGATGTTGTCCTTCTGGAAGTGCCATCATTCACACACGATGTGAAAACTGCATCTGGTTTATGCTGCAGTTGAAAACTTCCCAAGGCGCAAAGAGTCTTACCCTGCATGGCCTGTTCAAATTTCCATGTAAACAGCTCCAGTACTACCTCCCTAAATCTACGTTCGTGTGATAAAAAATGTTTGAGGTACTGTGTGTGAAGGACTATGTTTGCGAGAGGAGGAGAATGCGTGTGAAGTGTTACTGAAGCACTGGTGATAAATGGTAACTTAGTACAAGATTTTAGCTTAAACCAGGTGGAAGTGGTTTTACTTTGCATTTGCAATGGGTTAAGGGCAGACATGGCCTTGGCTACTGTTACTCAATGAACAAGCTGTAATTCGCTGTACGCCATGGTAACTCAATCACTTGCAGTTGTATTCTGGATGGAGACAGCAATCTCATTTCAACATGACTGGGTTTTTCATGCTAAAGAAATGTGTAGTGTTGTCAGTGTGCTCAGAGGGGTAGTGATTAATCTGTGTTTAACCCACACATTTGGTGATTTTTCTGTGCGAAAAGGGTTCGGCCTTGTTTACTTCAATGTAGGAAACTCAGTAGAAGGAAAATACTTTTCATATTCGAGGTTTTCCTTCTTTAAGAACAAATTCTTTGTGGTTGGGCCCTTTGCAAGTGCGGCTAAGTCTAGAAGTAAAATTTCAGTAGTGGAGCAAGCATTTGGATTTTTCTAGTGTAAATGATAATGAGAAGTACTGATACCTTGCATCATCTCCAAAGAGCATATCTCTGATGCTTGTGGCATTCTAAATGCCATGTGAAGAATTTCAGTTCTCCGATCTGGAATCTGATCGAAACCTAGGCTTCGTGTGGGATTTCTAGTACTTCTTTGTTGCATTTAGACTTTGGTATGACTGTAGAGGCTCATAGCAAATACTTCTGATGATATTTTAGCATTTTTGCTGCCTTTTAAAATCTAAGATGAAAAAGAATGTAATGAGCCACCTAATCTGTGCAGTACTTGCTGTCGTCTTCTTATATACAAGAGGAACTGCTTTTTTGACTCTCACCACTAATTGACTTGATCTTCCCTTTATACTGCTGAAGGTAAGATGCTGCTATGCACTTGGAACAAGGAGGAAAAATGGCATATACGAGGTAGGACAATTCAGCTACCACTGAGAAATATGTACTAATTACACTGATTTCTCACCTGCATCTAGAATGAGAGAATTGCTTGAGAGACAGAGGGTGGGGGCCCAAGGTGAACTGTTGTAACCTATCTTGCCTTTGAATGGGAAACCTTCTGGGTAACGGTTTTATCTGCTGGCTGCCTGTTTTACAAAGTCAGTGAAATGATTCCAAATGAGGGAAAAGACCCTAGCCAAAATACACCATCTCAGATGTCCTATTTGGATGGTAGGGAGATGAGAGAGATAGAGGGGTGCTGCATAACTGTAATTAACAAAAAATCTATTTTCACTATTCAAAAGGCACTTTTCACAGTTTCATCTGCTGGGTTCAGTATCTGACATTGATTGGCTTGTGCAGTTTGACTCTGTTTCTGGTATTCTGATCTCAGTGGATATGTATTGGAGAAAACAGAAATGGAACAAATCGGGGATCAAAACCTCCCATGCTAACTAATTAGATATATCTATAAACATTGAACAAGGCCACAATTGCTGTTGAAGCTATTACATCAAATAATCATGAAGATTCTCAAGGCCTGTAGATATAAAACATGTTGCTAGCTGGGAAAGGAAGCTCTAAAAAGGGACAGCTTTTTAAAAACATTTTGATTATAGGTTCACACATCTCATTTAAAAACTAAACAAAAAAATAGAGCTGTTACACAAACCATCTCCCTCTGATTCCCATGCAGCTTAGTAAACACATACCATTTACATTCTACTGTAAAGAGAAGCCATTCAGAATAAGCCAAAGCACTGCACAGGTTTTAAGGCCATCTGGCACATAGTGCTCAACTGTCCATCGCTTTGAGACCCAATGCTACCTCTGGGCTCATGGAGACCTGCTGTTATCTCAGCTTCTCTATTACTGTCATTTGTTGACATCAAGAAATGGAGGTTATGGAAGATGTTATTTATGTGACGAAAACAAATGCTACCTTATTGGCAGCTGCCTTCTGTTTAGTTTCTTCTATGTAAGGGGAAGAATAATATTGTCTTTGCAGCTCTTCATGGCTTGTTTTTAAGTTGTGCATCAAATCTGACAACAAAAATCAAGGTTTAACACTCTGAATTAAATTTATCTAGCTCATTGTTCCCAGGTCTTCTGTTTGTGCTTGGCTGCAGGAAATTCATTATCTTGGGTGCACTGTAGTAATGAAGATTTCGGGCACGTCAGCTGAGCTGTGCTAGGACAGTTCTTGTTTTCTCTTTTTTTAGTATATGCAAACAGCACCTGATGGATGGGTTGTACAGCAAAGAGTATAGCTGCTTGGTTTGTTCAGTTTTTTTCAAGTGCTATGTGTTGTAACAGTGAGGAAGAGCTGCCCATTTATCTTCTTGTAGCTGCTGCACTCAGGTGAAATACTGTGGAAGTACTGGCACCTTCTCTCAGAAAAAAATAGCCATTCTTCTCAGGAAAACCTTTCAGAGGGAAAGAAGAGCAGCGACATGGGTAGTGAAACTCCAGCAGAAGAGTAAGAGTCCCGCTTTCCACAAGGACAGAGTGATGAGGAAGGGAGGATTTGCTTTCAAACTCTTTCCAAGCACATCTCAGTTTGTTATCTATTTGAAGAGAGGGCTTATTTTAGAGCCTAATAAACTAGAACATATTCTAGTTTAGAGATTGGGAGCTTCTTGGTGTACTTTGTGCTCATTGGAAAGAAAAGGTGGGGAGTATTTCCACAGGAATAGTCTAGCTGATTCAGGGTCCTGTCACAGCCTATTTTTCTTCTCTCCTTTTACGTTAATTGGACAAATGGAAAATGATGAAGAAGGCACATAGAACAGGCTACCTGGATCAATAAAAATGTCAGTTTGGCTGCATCAATGTAATAGGCAGAGCTAATGTCATTTGGCTACATAAATGGGTGTGTTTTGTGCAGCATTGTGGTTGTCCAGAGTGCTTTAAAAACAAAAGATGATGACAGAGCTCAGCAGCTGCAGGCTAGTGTGGCCTGGTGATCTTAGAGCAGAAGAGACCTTGCCCAGTTTCCAACAGGAAGTGGTCTTTATGCCAAAGCATCGGCTATACTGAGGTCAGAGAGTGGGTCATGAGGGTCAGTAGGGCAAGGTTGGGCAGTTTAGCTGCCAGAATGGCAGTTCTGCCAAATATAAGAAATAATACAAGCTTTTACTGAAGACTGGCCAATGTTGCTGCTGCTGTCCTTGTTGCATGGTTGTAGTGTGTTGATGCCGAGGTGTTGAGCACTGTATGGCTAACAAATTTCAGTCAGGAGATCTTGGCATTGGACTTGTCCAAGACCCACAGGTTTAGATTGGTGGCAAGGATTCAACCAGACTTATTGTCTACAAGCACAGCCCTAACAATGGCCAGGTTAGCAAGCTAGCTTGATTAATGCCTTTGCAAGCCAAGCAATACACACCGAGCAATACTCCACTGAAGTACAGAACCGCTTTTGCATCCGAGTGGAGTGGAAGGATGGTCAGTGCAACTGCACCTACGCAGTTGTGCCCTTAGGATGGCTGCTTCTCTCCTGGCATCAGATCCTCTTGTTGCTTTAAAGAAGTGTTTCTTCTTTTGCTCACTTTATTTCCCACAGCACTTAAGTAGAATTACTTATACTGAAGCTTTGTAACACAGTTGTGTAATGCTGTGCATTTAATTTCTGTCTACAGAATTATTAGCAATATCAAACTAAAACTTTTTTGAAGAGTGACATTGTCTGCAGTCTTTGCTGCCTAAAGAGATGGTAGCAAACAAATTTTCATGGCACTTGGTATTTGTTGGGGTTTTTTTAAGTTTTCAATATTAGCCCAGGAATTTACAGAAGCCTTATGCAATTTCTCTGATGCTGCAGCATTCCCAGAGAGGTTTTCTTTGAATACCAGTGGAAGGGAAAGGAATCCTAATGGTCAAACTGAAGGAGCTGATAGGTCGTCTAGGAACAAGTTTCATTTCAGCCAGATACCAGAAATCTTCATAGTTATTTGATACCTCTCTTACTTCTCAGCTGCTAAATGCTGCAGTTCAATAAATTTTGTCCATTGATCATTAGGTAAATATAGATGTGAAATTGGAGGGCTACCAAAGACCTGATCTATGGAAGAGGTAGCCATGTGTGATGACGGAGAACTTCTACTTTCAAGGCTGCTAAAACTTAAATGAAAGTCTTTTAAACCCTTACCTTCAGCCTCTGGGTTTACTTTGTTCACATTCTCCTTCAGGAGCCACATACTGGCTTTATTTATACTTAGTAAAATAAATGTGTGACCCTCTCTCCTATACACAGGCAACTTTCTTCTGGTAGAAAAGGTTCTTTGGCTATTCTGAAATTAATACTGACAGACAGCCTCTTAGCAGTCTGTATATAACAGGTTTTTACAAGTATTCCAGTGCTTTACAAATACGATTGCATACTTTGATCGCTTTCCCAAAGGGCAAATGCCTCTGGGAGGAATCAATCAATCATCAGCCACATTTGCAACACTGCAAGCAAAATCAAACACCCTCTTAGCACGAGAAAGAGAAGAATAGTACTCCAGCTAACCTTAGGGAACTTAAATGGCTTGTAAGAAGTTGTCAGTCTAGTGTAGAGCCCAGTCACCCTGGCTAGTGACCTGTCCTTTCAGTAATCTTCCATGTCTGTTTGTTTTTCATTTCTTGTGGAATAATCAAATACTGATCCAAAGCATTAGTTTAGCATGGAGACAGATATGTTATGACATATCTTGGCATTGTGCACTCACTGATGCAGGGCTCATCTTGAGCAAACAGAGAATGAAACTGTGGCAGAGAGATCTACTGTTTCTGTTCCTGAGGAACGGTTTGGTCTTGCTGCACTCACAGGTTGGGTCAGTAACTAAACTGCCTTCTGCAGGAAGCTTTGTGTCTGAGATGATTAAATGGGCACTGTCAGTTCACTAAATGAACTCTTAGCTTCTGCTCACAGCCTGGCTACCAAGAGAGGCTGGCTAGTGCCAGTTCTGAAAACCAGCCAAGCAACTGCCCTTGTTGCATGCCAGGAGGACATTCCACCCAAGTCTTGCATCCCTCTCCACGCCCCCCCCCCAGGCCTCCCAGTCCCCTCAAATACCAAGCCACCACTGGAACTTTGGACAAGAGTTGGTGGGATGTAGGAAGGAGGCTTGTATGGAGTATGTGTGTCCCTTCACTCATCTTTGCTTGCCAACTGTTCAGGACCTGGAACAAGACTTGGAAGATGGGGAGAGGGAAGGTTTCATCATGGACTTCAGCAGTCTAAGGTGGCATAGGTAGTTCTACACTTCTTTTTTTCCTTCTCTTCTAGAGCTGTTCATCTATCATTTGCCACAGTGTTGATCTGCCACTTGTCTGAGAAAGTGGGTGGATGTTATTGCAGAGGAGGTCTTAAGCCGTTTCCTACTGCTGGAGGAGAGGGTCTGCAGACTACAGGCAGATCGTGGCCAAGTGGTGTAGGGGCAGAGCATGAAACTAATACAGGAGATGCCTCACTAGCTCCAGTGCTGCACAAACACTGTACTGTTAGTATCTTACACATCACTATCCTTTTCTCCTCCCTGCCTACCAAAAAAAGTACAGGAAATCTCACAGTGACGTCTCTCCAGGGTTTTGTACTCTTTGTAGAGAAGTTGGCACACAGGTCGCAGCCTGGCCCGGTGACTCTGAACTTCGTGATACTGCCTGTGACTTTGGAGTGATGAGGAACTTGTGTGCCAGTCACACAGGGGATGACGTCTTTTACTGGTTTGGCATAGTCAGGATGGACAAATACACAGATAGAGCTTGATTCTTTTATGTGGGTGGGTTTGGACTGTAACACTGTATCGGGGTGGATACCACATTCAAATAAATTTGGGATAAGTGGATACTTTAAAGCCCAATATTACTTCTCTATCCTTGCCAAATTACATGAACAAATTGCTGAACTGCCTGCAGGTGAAGGTTGCATAGTCTGTCATCTCCGATCAAATAATGCCTGTGCATGTGAGACTACCCTATGAGTGTCCTAGGCCTGTTGCAACTCAAGCAATGTGACCAGGTTCCATATCCTCGAGAAAGAAAGATTTTTTTTTTTTTATTTTTTTTTTTCAAACTAAGTCTTAGTTTGCTCGGTGCCTCACCAATACAAAAGAAGCTGTTATGCTTTCTTCATAAGGCTCATTGACTGTAAGAGTTGACATGCAATGCTTGTACTTCTATTTGTCTGGTTATGCTGACAAGATTGGGCCCCAGTAGTCATGGGTAGCAGACTGAGTAATTTGTATGCAATAGAAACATGGCATGAAGAATGTGCTTCTGGCTGAAGTGAGCAAGTTGTTTTATCATTGGGATTTTCTTAAACTGAAGACTATTTACCTGACAGCTCCCAATTAACATGCTGATGAGTTCTGTGCAGGAAGATTTTACATCATAGTTCCTTGGAAGAATTTACTACTTTAGATTTCTCTGTTTTTCTGTATTTAGGGAGATCAACCCCTTAGCCATATGCTCTAAAATAAAGGATAAAAATTAGCCATTCTAAAACTTAATGCTTTCATTCTTCTTATATGCTTTGGAGTAGCAGTTATCTAGTAATGGAATTACACAGTATCCATAAACTGTAGTTCACAGTTAAGCTTTCTCAAACAGAAAATTACACAAAAAAATCCATAAACAGTAAGAACAGCAAGGGTCAGACTGTCTTACCGTGAAGAATGATACGGTGCGGGAAGCCTATTGCCTTTTGTTCTTTCTGTTGTTAATGCCCCAATCTCATCTCCCATGGTGCTTTCTGAGAAATCAGAAATGTAATGTTGTATTTGAAACACATTTCAGTCTAGAATTCTATTTTGGTACATTTTACACAAAACTGTGCAATCCTTATGATAGATATTTAGCTCTGTCTGATATGTTTTATCTTCAAAGGGCTCTCAAAATAATTGATCCTCCTTGCTTTTACTCTAGAAAGGTACTGAATGTTGGCTAAGGAAAACTGGTCTGTGTTGATGTTCAGTGACTGAGTCAGGGCTGGTGTGAAACAAATGGTTGAAGACTGCATTACTCTTTCTGCCTTGCTGGGTGTATGCAAATTGCATAGTGCTTAACACTTGAATTTTCTTCCCTACCTTTCTGCTATCAGCCAAAGGCTGATAAAAGAAAGCCACCCCAGAAAGCACAATTCAATCACAGATCAGCACTATCTTGTTTAATACATTATATCTCTTTATAAACAATTTTATTGTTTCACACAACAAACGTGGTTAGAAAGAGCAGGTACAATATACAACTTGATTGCCTTCATGGACTCATGGATGATGGGTTCTGTGAATCCTGAGATCTTTCAGGGCTTGGGGTAACAGTGCAGAGCAGCACTGCAGCTGCTGAGCCAGTGGACAACTTGCACATGCATGCAGCTGGAGCAGTATAATTGGCTTTACCTTTATTATCCAGACTGAGAACAGCAAAGGCAAGGAACTAGTTCTAATTTACCTAAGAAGTTTGACTTGGGTCTACTTGCCCCATGGTTTCTATGTCAATCAAATCTGCCAGTTTCGGTAGTTGTGACAGTTGAGAATTGTGTTCATAAGGCTTGATGTAAAGAGACCAAACCAACCCATAGTATCAACCACATGCTAGTAATTTTAAATCAATCAGTGTGATTGACAAACATTTTGCATTACTTGACAAGTGAGTAATAGTTTTATATTTTATCCACAGAATAACAACATTGGATTAACAATAGAAAGAAAGAATTAAAGGCAGAACAAAGACAAAACTTTTTATTCTTGGTCTGGATGAGTATTTGGTACCTGTAGAGGTACTATTAAACACTGTTTGCGTATCTCTAGTGGCTGTAGTATCAAGCTAGCCTTAAGGTTCCTTGTATTGAGAAAGTCCACAAAAAAAGTTAAGAGCAATGAAGAAGGGGTTTAAACTGGAAGTACAACTCAGCCTTAATGTTATTTGCTACAGTGTATTAAGACAGCTCTAGGAATTTCATATACTAAACAGCAGCAGTCATTTAACACTTAAAAATAACATTTTCATTACAGACAGAAACACCTATTGGCAATACAAGTCTCAATACCTTTAGACGCAATCTCTACTGTTATCTTGTTTTCACATAGACTCTGTCTTTGAACATGACAATGTCGGGGGGGGGGGGGCATTGTAGTTGATGAGGAAGAATTTGCAAAAGGGATGATGGAGAAAGCCTACGGAAATTGCAGCAAACAGAGAAGCCAGGGAGTAGATAAATGAAGGCCTGCATGGGAGCTAGAACAGAAGCTGACAGAAGTATCAGTAAGTTTCAAATAGCACACATTTCCCTGCTCCCACTAATTTAGCAGGAGTTGCTGCCTCAAACAGAGGCAAAGTATTGCTATTAATGTAGCAGCTGGAATATGGTCAGCAGCACCTAGCTGATCCTACATCTACACACACACATGCACCCTCACCCACCCCTTCACAGAGTTCCATGCCCCTAGGAATAGCATGAGACACACTATTGAAAAATACCTGTAACCCAGCTGTTACCATTCATGCAAACTTCTCAGCTGTTAGGGGGCAGTATTTTTAATGGAATTGCAAATGAGCATAATGATGCTTCTGGGACTAAGTCTATAGTAGTTGATAATGATTAAACTACAGTTAATATTAAACAGGCAAATTGAGATATTGGGACATGCTACATTTCCCCAGAAGACAAGCAAGACAAGGACTGATTGTATGTATGTGGGTGTGCAGAAAGCAAAAGCTGTTTTTAGCCCAGAAGCATAATTCTGCTTTAGCCATTCAATGTCCCAGGAGACTTCTATGTGTGTACGTGTCTGTGTATGGAAAGATCTGTTTGGAACTATGATTTTTGACAAGACCTGAGACCAAACAGTCAAAAACAGAAAGAGAAAACAAGGGGCGTGCAGGGTGACTTGAAGATATCTATAGAATTTGTAACTAACTAACTGCTGCTTACCTTATTAGTATTTTAATCTATATAAACATTGAGGGTAATGAAGGGGAAAGTCTGCATGCAGACAGAATAAATGTAACACCTCTGGCTGCTGTGCATGTGACAGACCATCCAAACGAGCAGGATTCATGCAAAGCTGATATGGGTGGATCAGTTAAAACATTTTCAGCTGGCCATCATTTTAAAACTCTAGTGTAGACAGGAACAGTTGTGCTAGCCAACAGTGGTTAACTTACTTTTGAACTTATTGTTGGAGCTCATCTTCTTCCTCATGCTGCTGCCAAATGTAGTATGTTAAAAGATGTTTTCAGAAACTGATCTAGCTAAAGCTTTCAGGAATCTAAAGCAAATGTGGTATACTTAAACACTGCAGAAGAAGAAGGAAAAAAAAAAGACAAACTATTGCTAGAATGAAGAATTAACTCTGAATTTAGCTTATCTAGCAGAGGGCTCAGATTCTCTTTTCCTTCGTCTAAAAGTTCTGCATTTATTTGCTCCTTTGAGAGACAAGACTAAGTGTTTCAGGAGTCAACAATGAACCTTTCATTTAGCTTTCTTAATGCAGAAGTGCTGATCATGCAGGCCTTCCTTTCAAAAGATGATACAAGGCCATGCCTTTTTTCTTTTTTAAGGATTGCTACTTTGCTTCAAAGAGACCCTGAACAATTTAAGAGGAGAAAAAAAATGCACTATTTTCAAGTGTTCAGAGAATTCTAAAGAGAGCTCCTTCTAGTGTTGCATCTCTGATACAGCAGATGACTTCAACACTGCTTTCAGAGATGTCAACCTGTTTTTCTTTCTTTTAAAAACCCTGAAGTGTTTAGAACTCTAGAATGTGGTTCCCTATCCTCCCTGAGCACGCTTGGTAGAGGAAGGAAAGTGTCCTCTGCAACTCAGAAAAGCATAAAAGGGACTAAGCAATGAAGAAATAGTGGGTGCCATCTTCTGTCCTTTGGTGTGAAGGGAGAGCCAACAGACAAGAGTAGGTCTCTATAATTTTATTCTCAGTACTTACTTACACAGTCACTGCACCATGCTACAAGTTAATAACTCACAGCATCCTATTGCATGTTATTAGCTTTGCACAAACCTAGCAGAAAGGAACATTCTGCTTATGGTTAAACCATTGCCATCAACACTTGCTGCTATCTGAAGACCAAAACCATTTTGTTAGAGGATGTAGTCATCATCTTTAAAAACTATATATAATTTCAGTAATCTTTTCCTAATGCTTCAGATGCATGTACTGAATTTGAAATTGTTTACAGTTAGTCTTATAAAGTTCTGCTTGTTTTTCTTCCAAAGAAAATAGCAGCATATTGCAAAATAGGAAGTCCTGTAGCAAAATATGTAGTTATTACTAAATAATCCATCAAAAATGTTTTCTGACAGTCCTGTTTCATTTCTTTGCATATAACATACGTTGCAGAATTGACTCAGACAAACTCTACACAGGTATATTCACAAAGATAAAGCAAAAGTCTTCTGTAGTACCAAGTCAAAGTTGGTGCTGTTTGGCAAGTAATTACTTGCCTCTTTACCATTTTGTGATCTGAGCTGACTTGAAGATGGATGTGATCCCTAAGCACTTGTCAATTTGCATCCACTGCCTCCTGCTTTCATGCTTTCTTTCCTCCTGACTCAACTGCAGATTGGAAGATGAGGCATGATGAGGCATGATGAGTTTATGGGGAGATGTATATGAACAGTATCACAGAATTAAGTTCAAAAAAACCCATAGCCTCACATCCAGAACAAGTAGATCATGTCATTAAGTTTCAGGTAATTGAAGAAATAATAGCCTATCACTGTAGTAAAATACACAAGGAGGTGATCACTTCTATAGACCAACATCTGTATTTCAATCTAACTGACTTAATGTGCAGGGGCTTGCAAGAAGAACAAAGTTAATGCTTTTTTTTTCCTGGGGCGAGTACTGGAGAGCCAAAAAGAGCAACATTCAAGCAGAACTACTTTCAAATGCCCAGCTGCACATGCTGACTGCCTCAACAAAAAGGAAAAAAAGACTAGGAAGAGAAAGAAAAATATGTCCTTCTCACTGATGTCTTTGAGAACTGTTATTTAAGAGCGGCTCTTTCCAGCAGCATTAAAGTTCAGTCTCTGGGAAAAGCTGCCAATAGTGAGATAAAGCCCACTATTGCAGAAGTTCACCATGTAAAATGTGCGCTGTGAATACTTTTGAACAGCTTAATCCTATGCACTGTTTTTCCAGCATGGTCCTTTGTGTAGCAAAGTATGTACAGATGCAGTCTCAGCTAAGCATAAGATTATGAATTAGTTTATACTAGAACCATATCCTTAAACAGCAGCTCATGCCACATCAGTCTTTGTGTTGAACCACAGCTTACTACTGTTTATATTATTTTTGTTCTGTGTGCAGAAATCAAATCAGGTATTTCAGTGATGAAAAACATCTGGTGCCAATAAATACAGTTCATTTTAAGTAGTGTCTTAAATGTTGCCGTTTGTTTTCTAGGTATAAAAGTTCCTGGGAGCATACAAAATTATTTCCAGTGTGAATTGACTACAATCTCATTGTGACATTAGGGGATTACTTCAGTTAGACCTTCTCTTTGCTGTTCCACTGATTACTGACAATTTCAGTAACTACACTACAACAAAGAGAACGTTAATTCGTCTGGGCACTTAACTGTGTACACATCAATTGTGAGCATAGGTGCTGTCAATTATTCCACTGATGCATTTCTTGGAATTTATTATAAAACTATATTTTTGACACCATTAGTATCAGTTTTCTTCCCTGGCAACTCTTTGTATTGAAATAGTCATTGTAAGATTAAAAAAAGTGTTTTTATCCCTTAGAGATTTATATCGAAGTTGTAGCATAGTCACAGAAGGAACTGCTATGATTGTAGAATGAACTGACCACCACAACAAGTACAAAGGTAAATATAAACAGGACATTGTGTTCAAGAGGCCAGGGGATTGCAATTTGTTCAAAAGAAGAAAGTCATGCAAAATTCAGGTTTCAAACATATTTATCACCTTCCACAGAACAGATAAAAAGCAGTTAATACTACTTTTGGACTGCTATAATTGCACCAGGACTCTTTTCAGGGTGTTGTCTGTGCACCACTGAAGACTAGTTCATATTCTCAAGTACCTCATTTTAGTTACATTGCTTCTCATTCAGGACACTAAACTGTTTCAAAACAGAAACCAGTGCAATTACAGACAGGCTCTGGCGTAGCAACCTTCATGGGCAATTCTTATTTTTCCTTGAAGCCTTGGTTTGCACCCAGCTATAGGTTTGAAACTTGATGAAAAGGCAGAGCTGTTTCATGTGACTTACCTTTACTGTAACACAGTCATTTTGTTCAAGAATGACGCAGTTTTATAATTGAAAGTACCATACTAATTTGAGGAAAAAAATGGGTGTATGTATCCCATGAATCAGGCACAACTGCAATTCCAAACCATTTTCAAAATTTTTTTAAAATAATCACCTTGATATTCTCTCTCCCTCTAATACAGTCCATTGTTTTTTAATTAGCCTTGTGTTTCTAGAACTGAAATTGTTAAGAAACAATAGTTATTCTACTTATCCATTATGAATACAGCCCGTTAGGATTTGGAATACAGCTACTATACATGCAAAAGTTGTCAAAATGCATGAAAGAACATTTAAGACATTTTAAAACTTTGATGCCAATGATACAGTGCACAGTATGCATTTGACTTAGGAGTGTTAACAACTTGTTCATTTGATTACTGTATCTAACCTTGAAATTAAATCGACCAATACTCAGGCTACAGTAGATTTAGCCAGATTTGCTTACAAAATAAATCACTAAACTTGAAGCCAGCAGAAATACTATCCTCCCTTTCCAAACTGGCAGAAAATACTGTCCACCTTCCACCAATCGTAAATTCAGCTTGAAGTTCCTGGCCTAACACTGGTATTTTCCCCATTCATATTTCTTACATGAACTTGCAGTAGCAATGGTGCAAAACAGCAAGACCTGTTGGAATAGGCAGAAAGGAATTCAAACTTTAATCTGATTGTTTTAATTTTTTTAGCAGGAGGAAAAAGAATAAAGTTACAAGATTCTTTTAATATTTTCACAATGTTAAACTAAAACTGAGCTCTAGGCTACATGTGTAAGTAAATCTAGAACACAAAAGGGTTAAATGAGATCTTCTTTTAAGATACAAGAACTTAAGCTTTCTTTACGTTTAACAAACTTCACAGAACAGATACTGCAAAGGAACAACCCCCTCCCCAACTTTTTTGTTTAAAGTGAACATATTGTCCATAATTCACATAAACTTTAAGTAGTGTTCTCTCAAGAGCCACCTTGAAACCATCTGTGCACTTGTAACAAGATTAAAGAGAATATTAAGGAGGAACAAAATAGCATCTTCAGTATTAATGCAGAAAAGTCTTGTGTATCAATCAGAATGCCCATCAAATGCTATGATAGGATTTTGTAGGAAAAGAAAGTGCATATCACAGCAGCCGCCAAAATCCATGGTTTTTTTAAACTCCTCACAGCAAATGTAAATAATATCCTTGGACAGTCCCTCTCACCAGGACCATTTCCTGCAAATGCAGCACATCACAGAAGATTTTGCTGCTGGTTTCATCCTCTTGAATAATAACAATAAAAAAAAAAACAGCTTGCCTTTTGGATAGCTTGCATTTTATAAAGATGGGACACTTCTGAGTTACTTCATGGTTAATTAACGCTAATACAGTCAGATGCTGAGTGTGTGTGTGTGGAGAGACACATACATTCTTCTTTTTTTCTTTTTTAAATTAGTTGTCGTCTTGTTAAATGCTCCTAGCTGGCTACCAAAGTAACAATATTATTTGGCCTATAAGGAGTTAGTTACCTGTGACAAGTAGAATGGAGAATGACTCACACAAGCTTACTCCCAACATACTGGGGTTTTTTAAGTGACACGTTACTTCACCCCTCTGATGTTTTATATCTGCCCAGTATTTGAAGATGAGACAAAATCTTTCCCTCCCTCAGGTTTTGTTACAAATTTACGTGATTGTTAATACCTTACTAATAGACTGAGAAGCTAAATTCACTCAGGATTAAGTTGGGCCACATCGGTACAAATCCTTTTTACCTGCATAAACCCTGTGTGCAGCAGGAGACATGCTGATTATTATGTTTGCTTTTTTGTTTCCAAACTGACAAGACTGGTGCACAATTCAGTTCAGCTCAGCTCAACGTGACATACCGTAATACAGAACCATAGGTCTAAACAGATCCAAAACATTCTACTCCATGTAATGCTTTTCACATTCACTTGCTATACTTGCTTTGCAATACATGCAGGCAGAGATTTTCATGAGAGCATTCAGCTGCATAGAAACAGGGCTGATATAGCCCATTTGATTATCTCATTGACACTCTGGAAGTGAGGAACACAAACTCAATCTGATAAAGGGTGTTTTTACTGGTTGTTCCCCAATACTGTTACTGAATTCTGTTTGCTACAAAATGTCCTTTTTTTTCCCCAATATATAAGTCTAGCTACAGAAAGTCAGTCTGTAGAATCCAGCCATGGCTACTGTGCTGTGAATTAGCCTTATTTGATCAATTATCAGATACCTGCACTTAGCAAAAGGCAAACAAGAGCCAATCAGGTTTCGGCCAGTGGGAACAGCTGCACTGCTCAAGGTATGTGGAATCTGTTCATACAACTCGTAGAATCTGTGTGGATGCCATGTAAAAAGTATGCACCATTTACTGCTCTGGGATGGAGTTGGCTCTAAAGTGAGATCATAATTTAACTGAGAAGAAAGAAAAAAAGCAAAACCCTGATAGGTTCTTTATAGTAAGATAGATATAAAAATTTTTCATAAGAATCTCTGTCCCCCTTTCTTTTTGGCTTCCTGGGAAGAACCAGAAAGATGTTCCTACCCCAACAGAATCCCTGATGCTGGTGACACTGCCTAACTCAAAAGCCACACGCGATGAAGGCACGAGTGACCAGTCAGGTCTTCCGGGCTTAAGCAGCCGCAGTTGCTGCTCTTAGTAGTATTTCACCTCCTCAGGATTCACTAGCAGTGAAGAGGTGAAAGGCTGCACATTAAACAGTTTGTCCGAAAGCCATGTGCATAGCAAACTTTTACACCAGCTTCTATACAACTATTTGTTTTAACTCTGCAGCTGGAATGTTTCCAGCGTAAGGCTTTTAGAGTGACTCCAGCAATAACAGAAGCCTTTGGATTTTTCTTGTTTTGTTTAAATCCACTAGCCATGCTCAAAAATAATATTTCTTCATGTTTTATTTTTATACGGTGGCTAGCAGGCACCTTAGTAACCAGCCAGAAATCAATTTCAACCACCATCAACCCCTAAACTACAGTACCAGGACGGTTGGCTAAAGAAAGGAAACTGATTGGCTGTAGTCTGAAACTTGCCTAGTACAAGGTTTCTGGCTGACTTTGTCCTAAATAAGGCTAACATTAGTGAACTAAGAGAACAGCATTTGGTTGCAGTCTTGCACTCAGGAACATCCTTCGCCAATGCGTTGGCAAGATCTCCCTACTTTCCGATCCAGTTTCACCATTTTCATAATGGCTTCCTCACGCCCACGTCCCATGTGGTCAAATGTGCAGTCATGTTGTTCAGGCAGGCGATGTAACATACAGAACACATAACCTACCATGGAAAGGGAGGAAAAAAAACATACAGTTAGGGACTTGGTTAAAGTGGCAGAATCTTACCTGAATCAGAAGTGAAGGATCACCTAGTGGGGGATTACTCAGTTCTCAAAAATTAATGCCAGCTTTAAGTTTTCACTTATCTTCCTTACAGGGTATTAACAAGTATCTGATTATTTACTGCATTTTCTTGAGTATTTATCAACACAGTATCCAAGCTCAAGTCATACTACATTTGGGTTTTTTTTGCCATTCTCTCATCTTATAGAGGAAGCCCCCAAAATCATCTAAACTAGGTATGCCCAGATAGTAACAAAGCTAATGCTTTTAAAAACAAAACTGATCACCTTCATTGAAATCTTTTCTACTTTACGTGGAGTTGGTTGTCATTTCTGAAATTCATGCTTATGGTACTTCAGATTTAGCTCCCAAGCAGGCATTCAAGTCAGAACTGTTAAATCTAAGCACCTTGCCTCCTCCTTACTGCCAGCGCTCCAAGTTGGCAACAATTGCAGGAGAGTTCACTGTTCCTATTCCAGTTTTCAGAAGCTTCTCTTCATGAACTATTCTGACACTAAGCACAGGGGGTGAACAGGCATTTGACATAGGGACATGCCATGCCACATCATCTTGCTCTGTAGCTGAAAAGATGTATGTTATTGTCTCTTTGTCTAAAGCTAGCCAATGTTACTCAGTTTTCCAGGGAGCATGTGATTCAGAAACACGTGCAATACCTTTTCCTACAGATGAGGAGGGCATCTGCAGTAGCCACCTCCTTCTAGTCTACAATCAGCTTTTTTCTTATTTGGCCCTAACACTTCATAACAGTAAAGAAATTGCCTCAAATTTCCTACCTCTAAAATGAATGTTACACAGGGATAAGTAGTATTAAGATGACATAGTAAGGAAAAGAGTCACACAGTTACAGGGTTCATGTAGCCCACCGTATATGAAACGAAGTATGATATTGCCTATGCTGCAGTATTTTTCCTGCCTGATGGTGCAAAGAGCATCACTGTGCCTCTCACTGAATGCTTTACATTACTGCTGCTCCTTGAATGCTCAAAATCTATTTAAACCACAAAATGATGATATTTGAGAGATGGAAAAGGATAAAAGTGAGTGAATGACTGAGAGAGTGTGTGTTTGTACATATATACACACACACACATACATATGTAAAAATGTGTGTAAAGTATTTCAAGCTCCTGGACTATAAAACATCAATTGTAGGAGAGAACAACAGGCTACCTTTATGTTAGTGTGATTGTTAAGAAAACAGAAAGGGAAAAAAGTATCACACATGGAATTATTAAAAAAAAATAATGTGAAAACTCAATTTATCTTTGCTCTTTGTTTCAATAGCACCAGCTATGATAAGACACGTCTATTATCTGTGGCTCGCTTTGAAACCCAGTTCTAGGAACAAAGCAAAAAAGACAAGTTTTCTGTATTGCTATACGTGATTAAGAAATATGGATGGAAGGATGCAGACTGAATTGATATATATCTCGCCCATTGTGATCATTGCCTCCACTTCAAACTCAGTCTGGGTCACACCACAATCAACTGTGACAAATATCTTTCCTGAGGTGCCAAAAATTCAAGGTCTGATTGTTGAAATGAAAACATCTTTGGACTATAGTTTCAATACTGAAAAGGCATTTCACTAAATTCTCTCTTACAGAAAGCATGGACTGAAGGCTTCCCTTATTTCCTCCACTAAGACTTCAAATTACTAAACCAATGTCCACTGCAGGCACAAGAATACATAAATACCTGACTAGATGAGCTCAAAAATCAAGTTTGTCATCTTATCTGCAGTGGATGTGTAAGAAGCAGATGCAATAAATCCTGCAGATACGGATTGGGCTGAAGTCATTTCAGTCCCTTGTAGGTAAAAAAATGGTTTTAAATCCTGGTAGTTTTGCAGATCCTCTCCACATGGTTAACAAGCATATGTAGAAGTGCTATTTAATGTTATCTAAAAGAGATCTTGAACACCTTTACAATCTTCTACACACCTTCAGCAAGACCCTTTTGACAATTCTATAAAACTGGTAAGAAAATATATATACAACATGACATCACTTTTGTACATGACCTTTCAATTGCCCCATCTCCTCACCTTCTACAAAGCCTCCTTCCTGCCTTTTGTAGACCTGTGTAACTTCATGATGTTCCTTTCTATTTTGCCACCCTCCCACTACAATCTATCCTGTGCTTTGCCATATCTTTATTTCTTTTTTGAACACTTTTTATTTCTTTTTGGAGCACCATGTAGGAAAAGCTGTACTGTATGCTATTTTTATTCCAGATGAAACTTATTATTTATTTTTCCTGTTTGTCAAGTTATTTCCTCATGCATTCTTGAACAGAATTTCAATAACTGTCCATAAAGAATGGCAGGTGATTTTCATTTTCCCAGACTATGGGAAAAGTACTTCTGATTTCAGCAACTAAATGATCTAAACCTGTTATTCATATATCTATTTAAATATGTACTGCTAATTAGAACTGATAATACCTAATGAAAGAATACCCAAGCACATTTTGACCATTACTAAAGACAGTTTTGCATATATTGGCTATTCTTAGGGAAGGGGTTTATTCTTGTTGAATTAGCAATGGGGATCTTCTAGAAGACTCATTTCCAAAAGCGACTTCAGATCTTTAGTCCCACTGCCTCAAATGCCTAAGTCACTTTAAAGATTGGAACTTTTATTTTTGTAGGTTTTACTTAAAATTTAAAGGACTTGAATACTGCTATATAGTAGCAAGTTGAGTAACAGTAGTTCTGAACATTTTTTCATTAGTTGAATATATCCATTCTGAACTAAGTTCTAACTGCTATGTTCACTCCTTGCTTCTTCACTGGTCTGGAAATCAGAGCAGACATTCTGTGGTCTGTGTGTACACAAGTGCCTGACGTCGTATCAAGACCATCAGTTTTTACAACATTCTTAACTTCTGTGCACTGGGGCAGAAGGCCAATATATGTACTTCTATTTTGATCCTTAAAACCAATCCAAATTTAGAGGTGAAACCTTTTCTCCTGAGAACTCTGCTTTTATGGTTATAAAGCAAGTTAGATTAATGAACTCTTGTGGTGTATTTACAGTTAAGTTTATTATGGTAAGATATCAACTACAGGTTGTCTCCTCTAAAGGATTTTACTGCAGAAATGCTTCTTTTAGCACACGATAACTAAAAGACAAAATAAATAACTTTCTGCTAGGGGAAAGAGCTGGAAAAGCGAATCCATCTGCCAACTAAAGTTAGTTTACCCTCGTCATCAACCAGAAGTATGCCAGACTTCCACTCCAAACATAGAAGATTTCAATCTAGTAAATATAATAATACGTCTTACAGCACTGCAATTGTTGTTTTCTGATGTTAGAAGTAAACTATGAATCACCTACTCCTCTGGCCTCTAATGCAAATGTCTTGGAAAAACATTACGTAGTGCCTCAAAACCTTTGAGCTCCTCTAAGCAGCCCAGAAACTACCTCACAATATATCATCAAAAATTCTCTTCCGTTTCATCACCAGAGCATAAATGGCTAAAGCCATAAAACCGTGTGCCATCTGTGCCTTACTTGTACCCACACAGATGAGTCTTTTGCACAGAACATGCAAAAAAACATCATTCAAAGGCAGTCTAAGATTGCACACAAGCAACTGTGAAGTTGCTTTCATCATTCCTGAGGAATCTGCTGGGAAAAAGCAATTGGAGAGGGCAGAAAACAAAATAATCTTCCATATTCAAGACCAGAGAATACCACAGACGTACAGTTTGCTATGTGTGGGTGATGGTGGAAAATGACTGCATTTTCCTCATTGTTACATTCAAGAGCACTGGCTAAATGGGAGTATGGAATGACAATAAGCAAGTATTTCAACTAAAACCTACATTTAATTCTTAACTTTCTGTCTTCAAATTCTGAAAACAGTAAGCTGCTAAAATACCAACAAAATGATACGCGAAACATCAGAATTCAACTAAATGGCATAATAATTCACAACACAAAAGCCAAATTGTTAATTTTGGAGGGTCCTTGATTTTGTTAGATTTCTTTTTTCTCTTTGTTAACAGAAAGTGGTCAGACTTTCTGGAACATGGCACAAATGCCTAATAATTGGATTACTGCAAACTACCAATGGAGAAGCACAGCACACTGGTGGGACTACTCTAGCAGATGTCCTTGGCTAGGCATGGAGTAGTTCCAGACTCTTCTAATGTACTGCTGGAGAACATCACACTGTTACATAAGATATATAATAAATATAATGATCCCTGTTACACGAATAGCATCATGATAGAAAGGGAGCTCCTTTTTGTCCCACCCCAAGATTCTGGTCCTAATCTTATTGATGAGACATTCAGAAAGCTGCTAAAGGAAGACAGATTTGTTTGTTTTGTTTATAAGCAAGTTTTGAGAAGTGGTAGAAGTGCCAAACAAGCTTATTAAGTATTTATACAGCTTACACATTTACAAAGTGGCTTAAAAACATTTAAAAGTGTCCCTATTTGAAACATCTTGATGTATATTACCTAAAAAGTAGTTGCATGCTGCCACAATTACCATATAAAATCAGAGCTTCTCACACTTCAAAATCATCTTACCTGCCTGCTAGTACTGCTATTTATCATTTTCATTCACAAGTCAAAAGGCAGAAGTTCAAAACTGGCAGAATTTGTAGCCACTTCCAAATTTTATTTAATAAACAACTTGTGTTTGTATAGATCCCCTATACAAAGCCTATTCAAAAGTAGTTTTAGTAATGGCATAGACTTGTGCAGAATTCTGTGCTGTATGGTTTGGCTTCTTCACATGCTTCACAAGAAATTCTACCTTTCTTGCTAATTTGAAATTCTAATCAACAAGAGATTCAAACAGAACTTAAAAATACCTTGTGACCTTAAGTGATGAAGGTGCTGCAAAAATTCTCTACCAAAGGTATATTATCTAACAAGGTATGTGTGAGTCTATATGCAGATGTCTGTGCAAGAACAGATTTTATCATATCTTTAAAAGGTGAATGTATCTACAGGGTATCATACAACACAGCAAAACCAGGCAGATTAACCAACAGAGAAGATTAGCTCTTGCAGTGATACATGCTGCTGCAGCACTGTTCAGAATAACTGGACATCATTCCCCAGAATTGTCTAGTAATCCCCAAAACAAGATTTATGCATCTCCCCCATCCCTTCCAACTGGAAAGACGACTTAATGTGTTGTAAATGATACTAACAATAAAGCTATTAAAACAGAAGTGTTGGAGGGAATTTTTTTCTTTTTTCAGGACATGGAATAGGTATGAAATGAATGTAGCAGAAGAACAAATAGGTAACAAGATACAAAGCCGAGATCCTAAAAACTTGTGCATTGAGTACCTTAGAAAACACTTGCTCTCTGGATTTCAATATAATCTAGCTTGTTCCCCTAATACTTTGGAGATTGTTCAAAAAAGAACATCCAGCAATGGAAGGAAGTAAAAGTGTCCTTATAGTCCAGCATACCAAAACTTCCAGTGCAGCTTATATGCACTGCTATTTTATAGGATAAAAATATTCTAGTCTGCTGATATCTTGTATTATTCTCCTTCTAGACAGCTCCATTCTTGCATATCCTCTAATTATCTCTTCTCTCTCTTCTGTGGGGGATACTCTGTATTGGCATTGTCAGCTTTCATTACACAACTCAAGGAACATTCAGTTTTACTGACATTTTCTACAAACCCAAACCAAATAAATCCCAACAAGCTAAACAACAAGCTTTTGGAAGTAACTAAGCTAAACTATTCTCCTGTTTCCCTTTCCCAGCTTCGCAAGACATGGACTTTGATTAAATGCTAAGTAGTTCAGAATAAGTTGGCTAGGAATCTTGTCGTTCCTTCCCAAGGGGGAAGGGGAGTAAGCCACATTATGATGAAGCTTTTTAACCAAACAGATGTATTTGTTAAAACTCCAGAAAACATAGCTTGAGGCAGTCCTTTCTATCATTTCCACTCCAAGAAGAGTGGATGGGGAATGTTAACCTCTAAGTACTCAAAGTTAGAAGTCTCTAAATATTAATGCACAGTATCATAAAAATTGCCCTCTCAAGGCATTTCAGTTCCACATTCCATCACAAAGAGCACACCTGCAAAAGATTCAGGAAACGTGCAGTAGGAAGAAGTGTACTTTTCTTATTAGCTTGTTTTTCTAGCCATCTGCTATGGTCACTGCAACTTGTCTTTCAGTATCATCTTCTTTATCTAGATCATCTATACTTACTCATGACTACCAAAATGATCAATAACTGAATCAAAAAGAAGAAAAGAGGTGGTATAAGACACCTTAGAATGTTTCTTTTAATCTGCCAATCTGTGCCCAGGACTGGACATGCACTTAGGACTTCCATCTTGCTTTTAAGTCAGACATAATCTCAGGTTTCATGCTAGAAGCACACAGCTCCATGACATCTGTGATGCTACATAAAATTTTACGTCTGAGACTCAGGGTGCTTACAAGATGCTGCAGATTCATTTTGTATTTCTACTAGTGGGTAGGAGAAAGGAAGGGAACAAAGGCTTTTTTCCTTTCTTGCTCTATTTTGCTGTCTACCACAAAGAGGGTAAAGCAATATGTATGCATTAGAGACAAAAAAAAGCTATTAGTGAATAAACTGCCCAGGAAATGAATGGAAGAAATTGTATACAAAAGAAAGATGATGTCATCTTAATCCTGTAACAGCCATTGGACAGGTATGGTTTAAGATTCTGCAAGGATTCTTTAGACTGCAAGGCAAAGACTTCCAAGTTTAGTCATGAATAACCTGTGTTTCAAAGTGTCTTCTGTCTATTTTCTCGAAGATCGTAAGCCTGGGAAGCTGCTTTAGGGAGCACGCAAGAGGCGGTTTTGCACCGTGGAGACTGCAAACAAACCACCTTTTATCCCAATTTGTGCTAATTTCAAATTCACTTTCCTATTTATCTTACTACTTTACTTGCACAGAAAGCTGTCAAACTATTTTTTCCTATATTAAATGTGACACAAATTTTGAACAGAGAATTTGTATCACTTGAGGATGGAGCACATGCTGATTTTTTAAGGTTCTTTTTGAATCGACAATTCTTAAGGAGATTCTGCATAAGACACTTCTATTCCTCGACCTTGGAACTAAAAAGAACTCAAAAGAAACAGCTTCCTCCTGGTTCTTTGAAGACAGTGTATTTGCAGTGGGAAAAATTAAGATATAGCACTCTCCTACATTCAAGCCCTGCTTTTGCTCTAGTGGATACCACCTCCACAGAAGTAGGGAGCATCTTCAGGAACAGAACTGACGTTTTCAGGAAATTATTTCTGAATTTCAAAGAATCCTCAATGAATCAAAGTGATAAATACAGCATATGTGCTTTGTAATAGTAAACTGCAATTATAAAAAGTTTGGTGTGGGTCAGGTCTTACTAAATATTGCAGGTCTCAGTCAGGATCATATCTCAGCTCTGCCATGTACCACAAAATAACGGTGGTTAAATCTTTTGGTTGGACCAAATATTTTCCTTGCTCTACAGAACACATGCACATTAGAGTAACTACTTTTACATCACAACTTCTTCACCCCGCTATGGATTCATGAGTTAAGGCCAACATCTATGGGAGACAGTCTAATGGAGCAACTTGGGTACATGATTACTCCCATGGATACAGTATGCAATACTCATTTCTAAACTGCTTTATACCTCAGAAATCACTGACCTACACATTTCATCTGCAGGCTCCCTTTCCAACATTATATACGTCCTCAATTTTTTGTCTAAGTTGCAATCCACAGCAGCCAGGCACAAGCAGTAGTTGTGACACTACAAGCTGACTTACCAGCTAGGAGAAATGGTGGGTTACCACTGTTGTGAAACATCTACAGAACTGGGGTATGATCCCAGTTCATCTATGGCGATATATGCAACTTCACAGAAATTAGCATTTTAATTTGTTACATACTTTCTTAACGTAACTGAAACATTTTTCTCCAAAAGACTTGCACAACTGTTGAAGCACAAAGGCAAAACAGTTGAAGTTTAATTTAACAAGAGGATTTTCAAAGGAACCATTTTTCTCCCAACAACTTGCAGCATCAACAGTGGTGCCAGACAGTGAACACCAATGCATGACGAACTTGATGGAGAGGAAAAGCTAGGTTCAAAATTAAAAGTTTAAGACTTTAGGTAGGTGAAGAGAGTTTGCTTTTTTGAATAATCACATGATCTTGCAATGATGTATTCAAGAGGAATTAATATTACTGCTACACTTGTAAAAGGAACATTCATTGCCATGTTTGCAGGGCCGAGAACACACTGAAACAACACTGCACCTCCCATATAATTCCTAGTTTCACAAGGTTATATCCTGTAAGATGTGGGAAAATGAATCTAAAGAACAGGGTGTTCAGTAAAAAAGCAGAATTATGCCAAAAAGGCATCCTAGTGTCCAAGAACAGACACCTAATAAAGTAGAGGTAAACTGTAATAATAGGTAACACTACTGCAAATGGTAGTACTCTTATAAATAAGATTTTCCATAGGCTATACCAGCATGTAAGAAAGTATTTGTTTCCTACCCAGAACATTTAGATTTGAGAGTAGTGTGAAAGCTTAAAAAAAACCCCAAAAAACCAGTCTCCTGAGAAAGGGCAGGTGGGTGACAGAGCTATCCTAGCACCAGTCCAGGGCCTTGTGCAGAGTGTTTGACATTTTCAAAAGAGCTAGATGAGTATTAATAGTTCTAGAATTCTCTCTACACCAAGCCCACCTGAGCTAATACACTTCTCCCAGAAATCCCAGAAGCTGAGGATTTAATTAAAAGCAAAAGTGTACCCAGTAATTTAATTAAAATAGCAAGCAATACTGAGTGATTCAATAATGTATGTGTATCATTTTGTTTAGCCGAATGAAAATGCAGGAAAGATAAGGCTACTAATAAAGAACTAGAATGAATAATGAAAGGGTCTATACTAACATACTGTATGTGTTGTATTAATTCTAACTGTTCTCCTGGATCCTGCATGTATTTTGACTTCAAATCATCACATGCTGAATATGATTCCAGGTTTGACTTTCAGTACATTTCCTGAATTATATTATTGATGCCTAGAGGTTGCACCATATTGATGCACAGTCTGACAACAGCTAGACATGCTGGCCAAATCACTGAAGAGAAGCAGCTCTATTTCTTTTAAACCTAAATGAAATCTATTTTCTGTCTTTATCCCCTATTTACACCTTATATCCAGGGTCTCTTAGATTACACATTCTGCTCCATGCAAGTCTTCTATTCCTGTAACCTCTTGCTATCTATGTCAAGAGTTATTCTTCTTCCAACCAAAGGGAAACAGAGCTCCATTCAGAAGCTCTATTTATACTATAAAGGAAAACAAACGCTTAGAGTGATGTACACTTCCACTCTTCCGCTTTTTTTTTTGGGCGTGCAAAGACTTACACAACACTCCCTGCTCCTGCTTGTTCAGAATATAGCAGGACCCCCTGTACACCACTTATGCACATATCTGAGCAACTTTCAGCAACTCAAGAACATTTAACGGTTGTGAACACCTCTGTAGGTAGACATTTTCATTTCAAAACATATGAAGATACAGTTAAATAAATGTATTAGTTTTAAAAACCTACTGAAGAAGATACTATACCTTAGTGATAAGAATATCCATAAATAGTTTTTCAGCTCTTGAAACTTTCCTCCAAGGCCACATATACGTAGTGTCAAAAGCCCCTGACACAGACTAATATTATTGTTTTAACTTCTGTGAAAACTGATGCGCACTGATCTTCGTGCCATTTCCTTAGAAGGCCCACAGCAACCTAGTAGGGAACTCTAGCAGAGAACCAGGTAGTGTCAAGTCCCAGTACCTGGCTTTAACACTTTCTTATACATTAGCTATGGAATTTAAGACCACAGGTGGCATTTTTCTTTAGGTAATATTTTATTTATTTAGTTTATTGGGGGGGGAACCCCCCCCCCCCCTCTAGTTCCTGGAAAGAACCCTAACTTTTCAAGGCAAATTTTGACTATTCCTTTCAATATCCTTTTTCTCCTCCCAGTTCTGATGCAGCAATTAGTGTGATGTTTTTTCCCTACTTCTTACTCTGTAGAATTCAAACTTTCACCAACAGAATTCACTGGGCATCATTCCTCCCTTCTTAAGTTTTACTTCATGGTCAGTTGAACTAGCTATTAATGTTGCTTCAGGATTTGTCAGATGATTATAGCATATTTTTGGGCCTTCTGTGTTTACTTCAAATATCAAGTACATTAGTAAAATCAGTACTTCTGCGCATAGCTATTTGTTAACATATGGACAAATACGTTTGATTCACTTTGAGGGGGACGCTTTCTTGGCAAGTATCTTTCCTTTTGAGAACAAGCTGCAGCAGCCTCCTGCCGACCAGCAGAAGCTTTCTAAGTGCACAGTCCTGGTGAAGCTATAACCTGTGCCTGTAAGACTGGATAAATAAGAACACTGCGAAGAAAGAATTCTGATTAGAAAAGGTAGAACACTTTAACCTTCAAAAATGTTTCAACATCTGGCAGGTAGGTGGCTATTATCTTCATGTTTCTGATAACAAAAAAATGACTCAGACTGAGTAAATTACTTCCCTAAAGGTACTGAAAAAGATGGAATTAGAAATAAGATAGTCTCAGCTAGATTTTTATGTTTGAGTTCGCTAGGCCATGTGTCTCTTGTGCATACAGGACAATTAAAAATTGCATCTTCTTTTACTTTATGCATATGCTTCTTTCTTCTGTAACGACAGTACAGGTATGTATGGAAGAAGAGACCTAATGTGGCACACCAAGAAAATGCTTATTTTTTACCTCGTACTGTAGTATCCCTGCAAAAACCACCTGAAGGTTATATACTGAAGCACTTACCACACTAGTGGTGTCAAAATAAAACAGTTTTTTTGTTTTGTTTTTAAAAGGAACATGCTAAATTATTTTATTTAAGGAGAACTCAAGGAATTGAGAGACTGGCTGACCTATTTCAATTACATGTATTGATTGGAATTATAGGAAGTTAACTAAAAGGCTCAGTATACATTACTAAATCAAGAGAGTCGCCTGTTGCAGAACTTTAGGTAGCATGGTGGAAGAAATAAAAATCAGTACATGTTGTAAGAAACCCACATCTGTTGAACAATCTGGGGGAACATACTAGAGCCATTTCAAACTGTATTTCATGATTCCAAACTATAAGCAGACCATGAACTCCATTTACACTTTTAAAGCTGTGGACAGCTTTTCTAAAGCTGAGACACTAAAGTGTTTTTTTTCTGAGTCCTATCCTTGGAACCCATGATACACCAATTAGTCAACTGCTTTCCACTATTTAATTTCTAGTATTTTCAGAATACATATTACTCAGGAGATACCAACGTTAGTTAACAGCTCCTATTCCCTATCAATTAAATTACAGTCTTGGGATAACATCTTTATAAAATAAAACAGAACAAAAAACGCCTTTGAGTTCGAGTTCAAACTTCAATAGTTTTTCTTTCTTTTTTTTTTTAACACTTGCAGTAATGTAAGCTAAGATGCTAGGCATTACTGGAATGATTGAGGCAAAAGTACTATTCCAGGAGCAACTCTCTAAGGAGAACAGTCAACAGAAGAAAGCTGAATATGGTGCATCTTAAGGCCTGGCAGGAAGACTTTCCAGAATTATAGTATGTAATCAGTTACTAATAAGATTTATTTTTCCTTTAATACTTCTTATTGAACTGGTTGACTCAATCTCCAGAAGCAGTGCGCATATTTAATTTTAATCAATGGAAGTACATCTGTTATACCAATACATAATCATGTCCTGAAGCCATTTTGGTTTGTACCAGATAAACCTTATCCATCTAGAAAGTGAATTTACCAGTGCTATTACAAATCCTTCTCCCCAGAAAAAAGTTCCATGGAAATGGAATCATGATTTAATATTTTACCAAGTTTTAAGAGAAACATTAGTTTCAATACATCTTGGACTTTTTTTGGTTTTTTTGCTTATGTATTCAAGTTTGTTTCTTTCTTCCTGTCCTTTGAAGATAATTTCTAAATTAACTAAGTAAATTAAATCATTCCAAATTTATTCTGGCACAATACAAAAACTGCCTTGTCTCCTGTGTTTATGAACAAGCAGCTCTGTTATACAAGTTAAGAATCTGCAGCTGTTTTTCTTCCACCTGTTTTATTACTGAATCACAGTGAGACTTGCTGCCACAGAATCTGTAAAAAAGGTACAGTCTCTTCTGTGTGGACACATTTTGTTTCTGATGGCTAACAGAAATGCTCAGTGCTTGATATGAGTCTGTTCTTTTCGTCATCTTACCCCTCTGTTTTGGTCTTCCACTAAGCAGAAGTAAAGAAACAGACACTTTTAAATAATCACAAGAAAAGAATTCCGCCAGGTTATTACAGATTTATGCAGAACTAAATTAAAAGCCGGTATGTGGAAAAATAAGCATAGTAACATACCAGAGCTCTCTTTTTTATACTTATTAACTATGTTTATGTGTTTGTGTGTATATATACATGCATATATATGCATACATAATATGAGACAAGTTTCTGAAATAGTTTAGAAGGTATGTTTGCCAAATATTTTTGTTCCTGTCTCTGCCAAGATTACAGATTTGTACAGCTTGTTTATAATGCTTTCTCATGGTGGTTGGATTTCCTTTAATCTGCATTTACTCATGAATGTTTTAAAGTCCCTTCTGTGGTAAATATTTTTTTTTATATATATATATATATGTATGTAGTTATAATTTGTCAAGCACCAAATGATCTTTAGAATGCATCCAGACTTAAGTCAAGAGATGGTTTAGGATGTAGGATATTTTGTAAGAGATATAATGCCAGTTTGTTTTTCATGTTGTTCTAGTGCAAGATAAATGTGTTCCCCACAGGTTTATTCCCTCATCACCTTAAGGTCAGCTTTCCTTTGAGATACTTTTTTCAAATGACTTCTTAAATTTATAGTTTTGTTCCCATGAGTTAACTTCCCTCGTGATCACTGTTCACATCAAAGGAATGTGGTGCACTGATACCTGTAGAGAAACTCATCTGAAGACTTCACATGCATTTTTTGGACATGATGGTTTTTTGTTTTTTTGATGAGCTGTCTTAAAGAAATTTTCTTCTCTTATTTTAATAATCAACCAGAGTATGTCTGTTTCTGTCAATTATTCCTTTCATCTACTTAACAGGCATTTATAATTGCCTGTCCTATTGCCCCTATTTTTTCTGTTTGTTTTCAATCAATTTAGTTAAACATTCATTTACATGTTTTTTTCCCCTCTAGGCAAGTAATCTTAAGATTACTCAAATACTTAGTTTGTTGCTTAATCTCCATATTCTATACTCTTTCACAGTTCAGCTTCTCCTTTATCTTTCTTTCATTTTCCTGTATGAATGAAATTGTTATATGAGCCAACTGTATTATGCAACATCTACGTCTTGTACTATGGCCTCTTTTCTTTATTTTCCATTCTTCCTGTCCCCTCCTCTAATCTAAGCAAAGAATGCAGAATCTTAATTGTTTTTATGCATTAACCTTATGAGAAACAAGCCACAAAGTAGTTGGGTACAAATTGAGTTATCAACTATTCAGACATGTTGATTTTCTGTGTTGCTAAGGTGTAGCAAGCAGCTTGCTATTAAACTTGTTAGAACTAAAAACCATTTTATGAAGACAATCTTATCCACTTTGATCACATCTTGATGAGGCGATTCACCAACTTCTAATAAAAATTTAACATGGCATTTATCCAGTTTGCATTAAAGTCACATTCAGCATCATCTCCAACAAGCCCAGCACATTGTACACTGCAAAGACTAAAATATGGGTCCTCTAGAAAGAGACATGCTTTAGTGGTTAGATCTCAATCACAATGAGCAGTGAACAATGATCTATGTGGATAAAGTTATATCCACTAAAGTTCCTAACTAATTAGGAAGAAAGTTACGTCCTTATAAAGGCGCAGTCTGTGGTGTGCTCCAGCAACGTGCTACGCCCTCATTCCACGCATTCGGCACAGCAAGGCAGCACTCTGGCTAACTGGCAAAGTTAGACTCTCGTTTCCTGACTCAGAGTCTTCCTGCTGTAGAGGCCACTTGTGAATGTGCATCCCTTCAAATCAAGAAACAGACAAACACCAATACTTGCCAACACCTCACAAATAAAAATTGCAAACCAACACATTTTGCCTTCACCCATGCCTGAGGTTAGTAGTTACTGCAGAGTCTCCATCATGAGCAGTGATGAATACATAACTGTTCAAGTCTGTCCCCGTTCTGGGAAGTTACAACTTGTTACAACACAACCTAGGCCAGTAAAACTCCAAGAAAATATTTTCTGTCCACACAAGAAATACTGCTAACAACTGTTTGATCAGACTGCATCACAACTGAGCAGTTATTTTTTAATTCAGTCTGATCAAACTGGAAGGTTTCAACATCTTCCCATCCTATTAAGCATCTACTCTGGCCAAAGAACACAAAAAACTTGGGATTCCTACCCGAGAAGCACACAAACAGATCGGCAACATCCCTCTAAGGCACTGCTACTGGAAGCTAAAGCTAGGCTTACTTTCCAAGGCCCATTATCTTGGCCACCCCACTGATTGCCAAGAGTTCTGGAGAGGTGGAGCCTGAGCTACAGACGTGTCCATTAGGATGTGGCCTACAAACAGCAAACCATTCTACACAAAAGCTGCTGAAGAGCTGGCACACTGTACTGAATTTTCTTTAATTGCTGACTAGGACTGGATTAACATGACAGATGTGAAATTCCTTTACTCCTCATCTAGAACATCCTCATCCGACTTACGCAATTCCAATAACATTAAAGACCGCTACAGATTTCTGTGTGTTGGCTTTACACAAGTGATACCAGAACTACATTTTGCTGTAAAATACTAAACCTCTGCCATAAAATTAAGGTATGCTTTCTGTGCAAATAATTTCTATGGCTTAGAAGTTTACAGCTCAGTATCTTTTAAAAATGTACACAACTTTATTTAGTAGCGATATACATCGAGCCAAGTAATTAAGACAAGGCCCATAAATTTATAGTGTAATTTGCAAATAATCAACCTGTCTTTTTCTAAAATACATTTCCAGAACTCTGCATTATACAGGTACTTCGACTCACAAATTCGCTGCCCCTAGTTTTAAAGCAAGTCTGTGGTAACCACCTGCTTATCACATCACTGAACTGACAACTGAATTTTCACATCAAGGATCATTGGCGATTGATTTCAGACTGCTGACACTTCCAGCAGAAATGCTGTAATAGAATGTAACTTGAAGAATATGATTCCTGCAATTCCTTGATGATATAACTGCCTACTAAATCTGATAGTAAATAAATACATTGTTTCAATACAATCATTATCCATCATAAGACACTAAACTATTGAAAGACCCACCCAAAACTAGAGAACATCACTGTCTGGAAAACATGCCTCATTTAATTGTCATCTAGAAACATTTCATAGGAAGCTGGTTTTGTTCTAGTAGTGTTGATTTAAAGGTTATCCAGTCAGAGAGGCACAAAATGAGAATTAATTTTAAAATTTCTCTTTCTCCCTGAAGCTTGCAAAGTGCCTCAGCAATTAACAATTCCTATCACTTCTCCCAGTTCGCTGTGTGAAAAGGCTCAGAACTCGTCTTACAAATTGCTCTTCTGAAGATCAAAGGGAAGCTGAATTTGTCTGTGTGTGCTCTGGATGAGTTTGTAATTTACTGGAACTTTCAGAGGAGGCTTGGCAGCATGCTCATTTGACAGCCCCAGGGTACAGGATTCAGGGGAGCTCTGTGACTCTTCCCTTCTGAGTTCCTTCCGTGCCTTTAATTGGCACCTCATTAGAAATTAATGAAAATGACATCCTCTGTTCTTCCTGCTCCAGGCACAGAATGCTACAAAAAGGCCCATCACAATTCATAACACATTCAATTTATATAGCAATGGCTCTTAAGCATTATTTATGAGATGTGAATTTCTTGTCAGCAGTTAATAACTTGTACAGAATGGAAGCAGAATGAAAAAAGCTTTTAAGAGTATGCTTGTATGTGTGTATGAAAATAAACAAATCTTTCTACAGCTGAAAAATGTTGTGTTTGAATTTGAAGAACCCTTACTGGAACTCTCTTCTCAGTAGTGAATTGTTTTTCTTCATGGCAAAGCCCTGCAGCACTGTCAAATCTGTCTAAAATTCCATGTAGTGTCAAGGGAACAAGCTCAGCAGCATCACCTCTCTCTGGACAGGTCTTACAGAAGACAGTAGAGCCAATACAGCAGTTTCCCAAAGATCGTAGGATTTTGTGTAAAGAAGCAGCCCACTCTCTCTGTCCCCTTTCAAAAAGGTTGTGCCCCATTGGACAAGTCCCAGTTATGCTGGATTAGTATCTGCAGCTATATTAAAACACTGTCCAGTATGTATAGTTTGTTCTCTCTACTACGTCACACTAAAAATCTCACTGGAAGAGTCACCAGGACACATCAGCAAAGGAGGAGATGATTTCCAGTGCTTTTAACATTAGGACACAAAGATGTGTAACAGCAAACAATAAAATTACTGATTTGTGGAGTCTTAAAGAGTTAATTTGGATTTTCACAACAGTGTTTCAGACAGCTCTGGAACAACATAAATATTTATGTGGTTAATCCTTTTTCCTTATATCCAAGCAAACACACACATTTGTCCTTCTAAAGATCATGTCTGCCTTTTTATTGATTCTGACTATCAGAATTTCTTTTAATGTTTAAAGTTAAGGTTTTTTCCACATTTTTTTCCCATTGCTTCAGTTGAGGATTAAGATGCCAAGAATTTAATAGCAGTGGTCCAAAGTCCAGATCAAACAATGTTCTACCTTGACCATTACTTTTGAAAAATACACATGCTTATTTCACACCAGTTGATCATATTTCCAACACTTCCAGTTAAGCACGCATCATCACCTGTGCTTCACATTATGACTCAAAGGATAACCTGATCACATATGGATTTAGAAAACATTTTAAGTAAATGAGAATTTTAACATATTTATTCTGTCCCATTTCCCATCACCCCTTCCCCAGGGTTTTTGATCTGGCTTGTCATTCATGATCTTAAGCAACCTAATTTTACAGATAGTAGGGCAAAGTTAGAATTGTTTCTAAGGCAGCTTCTTTAAAAATGACAAAAGCTACATGCTCGTAAGTATTGCTAAAGCAGTTTAGGTGATGTGAAGCTGAGATGACCTGTGCTGCTCAGTGGTAGGGCTTTGTTTGCTTTTTATTAATATTACTATTAAGTAATTACTATTAAGTAAGTAGTGCAGGGTATGCCTACTTTCACATCACATGAGAGCATTTCATTATAGATAACATATGTACTGAATACATACAATATTAATGAAACTTTATAGCTGCACAGATAAAACCAAAGATCTCCAGCCTTTTCAGCTGTGTTGTAAACCTGGAAATAGACTTCTGGCTCCCACTTTTCTCATTAAATGTGTGGGATATGAATGTTTATTATACATCCTTTAAACCACATAGGATGTAATATGTAATGTAAGAATGCAAATTTTCATTTCCTCACTTATTGTTGAGGAACTCAGAAATTTTTTATCATATTCATGTTTTATTAACACATTTTATGAACTTTAACATAAGTATTTCCATAAAGCTGTATATATCCAGTAGAAACAATTTAAAGAATAATTCCTACAACATTTATGTTGCAACAAGGTTGAATTATTGAACTACTTCAAGAAAACTTGAGAGGAACCAACTAGATGTATCTGTCATCCAGTTTACGAAAAAACAGGCAGGTCTTATTTTATAATTTAAAAAACATTACTAATCAATGGAAGGACTTTAAAAAGTTGCTTTCAACTTCATTGCTCTTAGATAGCTCCAAGTTTGCAGAATGCAGGAAAGAGTAATGATACAACATAATTGCTAAGTCATCTTTTCTCCAATTCTTCCCAAACTTGTAAAACTCTCTTGCTCCCAATATTAGGGAGGATTCTTCTATTTCAGTAAGGTACCTGAGAGCAGCCTCAGTCATACGAGACAGCAGCAGACCAAAAGCAGAAACTGCTGCCTCTGCCATGCTGAGCAGAATGAGCCATACCAAACTGTCATTGATAGTGCTGAACCTCTTCAGTTTGATAAAAATCTTGCTGGATACTTCAAAGTATCCAGACACATGATTTCCGTAACAAGAATTTCAACATTACAGCTTTTGATTTCATGTATGGTGGCTTCACAGACAACGTATGTTAGTTCTATGGCAGTGCTTCAGTATCTGAAACAAAGCCTGTCTCGTGTCCAAAAGAGCACAGCACAACAGTAATCTCTAAAGGCTGAAGACAGACAGATGCTGAAGAACAGAACAAAGGATAACATGGAATCTTTGCAGCTTTCTATTGCTTGTCTTCACTTGATATTAGGTATTCAGCATAGATTTCATTGACTGGGTCTTTGTAACTAGCTTAGCCAATCCTTTCTCTCCCCACTGCTGCTCAGAAGGACATGCCTTCCATCCAGAAAACATTTTAATACAGTGTTCTACTTTTCACAGGTGCCATGTGAATTCCACCTATCATCTATGCAAATCTTTGGAAATTATCCCCCTGCTGAGACACAGTAAAGTAACTAAACAAATGTCTCCAAATATATCAAAACAAGCATGGTCAGAGAGTGCAAGTGTAAGCTTTCAATACATGATTATATGAAAAAATAATTCGCAGGTAAAACTACCATGTGCTTTATCACTGGGTCTGATGAGCACATTTAAACCAGTTATGAACACAATTGTTCCATGAAGGAGAGAGCATCTCCTCTGGAATCTAGTCACATTAATTATTATTTCAGAAAGATTATTTGCATGTAATATGAAACCCCAAATTAGCTGTCTGCATGAGATTATCATCCTCAATTCAATTAGCTGAACAGTGCCATTAACTTTGGCAGCACCAGGTTGGATAATTTTAAGTGTATGGTGAACAAGTCTTCCCCCCCCAACAGCTAACTGTGAGAATGAAAACATTTTCAGTTAGAGGTTTTTTTGGTTTTAACTTTTTAATAATAATGTAATTATAAAATGCAGAATGTAGATGCTGACCTATGTTCCTTTAAGCTCTGTAAAAACCTTGTCATCTTTGCATATTTACTGATGTGCTTTGTGTTTCTTCTCCTGTCAAGTGGGTATGACGCTCTCCCGCCTTACAGGGACTTCTGAAGCTAAATTCATTAACATCTGAGATCTCTTGAGACAAGGCAGTACATCAAGGCCAAAGTTTTAAAGGGGAAATTAGACAGGAACTAATTATAACTTTTTGCTACCAGTGGAAGCTATAGCTTCTGTTTAAAGTATCTTTGAAAGATACAAAATGCAAGTGTTCTCTGTATTTCCACCTCTGATACGGATCCGAGCATGGCTGCGTTAGAAAGCCGGATGCTGCTGACAATCAGTACTCACCACAGCGACATGATCCCAGTTCCTGCTGTACTAGCTCCAGTTTTGTTTGGCACTGGAAGCATCGGCGTCTACTCTTCTGTTTGGATCGACTGGTTTCTTCAGGCCTGTCATTACTGTCATCCAGTAGCCGTGGCCGTTTCACAGGAGAAGCCTCACTCTCCGACTGTGAATCTGTTGTATTCACAATAAATATTTTAGGAAAAATATTAGAACTTTCTTGTTGAGGCATCCCTTTGGGCAGACTGAAGGCATATTGCTTTCAGTTGGGGTCACCACCAAGCAGCGTGATAACTTCCCATTCTACTGCACAGACATTTTCCTCACAATCAAAATGAGCATCAAGTAAAGGACAAGTTGTATTTGTTGCCTGTAAGAACCCCTCCTGCTGGCAACACTGAATAGAAAATGAACTGATTAGCTTCCTTCCAGCCATGGCTGGGTCACAGATACATGTAGAGTACACACCATCCTAAGCAATTGCAGGCTTCATCTGTCATGTCATTTCGTTTCTCCTGTGCGCCTCCTTTGTTCTCCCTCCACAAACTAACTGAAGTAGGCTTCTGATGAAAAACAACTGAACACAGGTTCGACCTATTTCCTTCCTGAGCAGGAGGGAGATTCTTAAGGCACAGCATGTAAACTGTATCTCTTACGACTGAAGGCGGTACATGAAAGCACCATACCATGCTTCCCTCTCTTTCCACATGGATAACAATTTAAATGTAAATTAGTATACACCAACAATACAAACCCAAACAAAATAAGCTCAACCTGTACATGCATGCTATAAATTCAAAGTGCTCATCCATTTTTAAAAATTAGTCAGAATACTATTTGCATTAATAACTTTATAAATTTCAGCTTATATGAAAATAGTGTGTGGAAAACCTTTAGAAGTTAAAGTTCAGGAAAGTGTTACTTCAAGTAATGTAGTGCTTTTTTTTTTTTCCTTCTCTTTTACAATGGAGAGTATGTTGATCAGGGCTCCAGAGCAGCACGTGAAATGCACATTACTGACTGGAACATGGGATGCCCAAGCCTTATTTTTGTGGCATGTCAGCAGCAGTGGATTTCAGTGGATCTGCCACTCTGCAATCTGAATCAGGTCAGGCTAGAAAAGACGTTTTCCCTTCCCAAACCTATGCATAGCAGAATCAGTTCTGTATTGCTTTTTAATAGAAGCTGCAAATAAATTTCATCCAAACTGTACTAAAAATTAAATTGTTTGTAGTAGTGTTGCAAGGAGACTAACTGCTGAAAGCCATTACTGCAATCAGTCAGTGTTCTACTGCAAGATGGTAATCAAGGGAAAAAAAAAGCATTAGTTCAGTTAAATCCATTTTGAATGAACATTAATCCAACAAATAACAAGATAACTATACCTCTTTTTGGCAGGATGGTAGCCTATTGAACATGGGTTTACCTTTATTTTAAGTTTCCATTGCATGGTGTCCTGTGCTTATGGAAAACATGTCTACTTTGTGTTAGCGGTCCTGGATTAGCCAGGAAGAGATAAATTGCCATGCCTAAAATATTGTCCATATCCTTGTTATTTCAGTGATCTTATCTGATCCACTTCTTGTCAACATCATGCCTTTCCTTGACCAAATATCCAATGAAGTCACACTGGAAATACCTGCTAGCCTCTCCCTCCGGGGTATGCTCTATTAACTTTCCCTGGATCCCCACAGGCAGTATATACTAACCCACTTTTTCTTATCTGTGTTTCAGACCTTGTCTCACAGTGTTTTTGCAGTTGTTGGACTCCAATATTACAGGCATTATGAATATACAACTTGGTTCACTTAGGTCTGCTTTATTTCTGTCATACTGCTCTTAAGATATGCTGAAAATGCGCCTGACTTCTCAATAAGTACAAAGTCCCCACATCTCACATTTAATAGAAAAATGAGCTGCTTTCTGCACAGTATACAGGTGATAAGTTTTTATTAAGCTGCAATAATTTTATCTGATGTGTGCCTCAATACAGCCTTCTTTTTTATCAATGTCGTAGATTACACCTTACAAAATACGTGTATTAGGCCTAAATCAACATTCAGTACATAACATACTCCACCTCTGCATGCGTAGCTGTGCAGGAGCCTTGACAAGGAAAAGAAAGTATTGCATAAGGAATTAATACAGTTATGGAACAACTTGTCCTCCCTTAAATTAAATGTCTGCAGATGATCCAAGAGAAAGATCCTCTGAACAGACCACAGAGATCCCCACTCATACTCCAAGGCAACAGTCCTATCACACAGATACCTGTTTTCCGAGTGCCTAGAAAAGCAGCCTAGCTTTGAATGTAGTAGGGTGCACCCTTCAACAAGGAGTTTGTGTACTGAAACCTGTCTGATTCAGCGTTCAGTAGAAATCTGGTCCAGCCCACCTTGTTGCCAAAGATGGGGAACTACACGATTTGTAGTATATTCATTACTCGGAGAAATGGATACACTGCTATTTTGAAATAGCTACCTCCCACACATCTTTGCTTCTGGAAACATAAGCCATTCTGGTACTTCTCAGAAATGAATTTGGCATTCTGAATTAAGCCAATGGAAACCATAGTGGTCTGCTTACAATAAAGTCCAAATATGGGATTCATGTGCATGAGTCAACCAGTGTCTAATCAGGTAATGAAGCCGTGTGCCTTAATGAGAAAAATAGCTACTCCAAGTCAGGCTAGTAGTCCTATAATGAAAATATTTAATTATACATTTCCTGTTAATTGGTAATGACTAATTGAATATTAACATAAGATGGTTTATATGATAGAAATGAAAATTTAGGTATCTCATTTTTTAAAATGCGTATCTTTTTGCCATAAATTAATTAGTGTTAACACTGAGGTAAACTTAGCCTGACTCTCAGGGACAGTACTAGCTATCTGATCACTGACTGCACAGCGCCTTGAACACGCGAGCACAAGCCAATACTCGTTACAAAACAGACCAACAGTACACATGCTTACATCGTCTCATGGGCAAGTACAAAGAGCAAGGAGAAAGCACAGATTTGAAAATCAGAACTTTTACATTCAGTCCTGCATGCATTTCTTCCTGATCATGTTGTCTTCCACAATACTGACACAAGCAATACAGGACACAAAATAAATCTTCCAGCACCTGGAATCTTGCAACATTAAACTTTAGAGATCTGATAGCAAAAGGAAATTGTCATGTATAGCTTTAGTACCTGGATTGCAGAAAAAAAACGCCTAGGAACAGGGTGAAGTGCTGCAACTAGACTCAAGAGTAAATTCTCAGTGTGAACTACTAAACAATCAAAAATGGCTACACAGAAGAGGATTCTTTCAGCCAGTGACTGACAGTGTCTTTCCTTAGAAGGATGGTTTGTGCAACAAGAATTACTTCTTGGTTTGCTTTTATGAAACGTTTTCCACACTCAACTTGCATTTTAGCATTACACCTAAACCAACAAATACCCAGTCTGAGAAAAAAAAGAAAAAAGAAAACAATGCTTTCCTTTTATCTGCAGCTGTCAAAACATCATAAAAAAATTTTCTGTAACAATGAAGAAAAACAATAGAGATGAGACATCCCCAAAATTTCACAAAGAAATTGCTCAGCAGAGTAACTGCCATTGACACTATCCCATCTCAATTTTAATTCAGATTTAAGAAATAAGGATTTTTCTAATCTGTATCTGATGATGGGGATTCTTGCAGTTGTGGTGACTCTATCAAACCCCCATTTGAAATGAGAGAATGAAGTAATTCAGCTGAGCAAGACTGAAACTGGAGGCTTGTCTGGAAACAACAAGCAGAGTAGTGTTCTTAAAAATTCTGTTATGTCTTGGATAAAAACTCACATTTGTTCGTTACTGTCACTGTTGTCGTCTTCATTACTTATGTTCTCCCCTCAAAATTTTCCAAATAAATGGTGTTACAACTTTCAGAGCTGAATCCCACACTCTTACTCTCCTGCCATGGAGTAGTTTGTAGGCTGCATGCACATAGCTCCAACTAACAATCATGATGGCTCTTACATCACATTTTGGGGAGAGGGTGAGAAGCTCTAAGCCCAGAAGAGATGTGGGCTGAGAAAATGTAACAGGGAAGGAGGAAGGAATGAAGAGATGGGAGAGTAGTAAGAGAATGAGAAGCCCTCCTCTGCTGCTGCTGCTTGCTTCAAGAATGAGATGAATCTGTTTCATCTCTGGTTTGATGACAGCTTTTAAGGCACTCAGTCAGGTGTTTTTTTCTTTTCATAAGGAACCCATCACACTGACAGACTGACATTTATGGTCTCAGCTGCCTGTGCAAACATCAGTAAGAGCAATAATTAATGAACCCTCAAACATCACTGAAACTATTTTAAACGGAGCTTGAGTTGTTCAAGCCTCTGTCCATGAAGAAACTTGCACAGTCACAGACAATAACTACATAACAGGGATTAACTAAAGTTTGAGCAATATCTTCTTGCCAGTTTCTAGTTTTCTTTTTTTTTTTTTCCTTCATTATTCCATTTTTAGATGAGGGATTACTTAATTCCCTGGCATGTTGACTATGCAGTAGAAATTTCATCTAGAGGAAACTGCCTCTTTACAAATCTTTCCTACAACATTTACCAAAATCATCATTTAAAATCATCTCCTCTAATTCAAATGAACCTAAAATTAACAGAGTTGCTCCAAAACCCATTTGCTGGTTGACTGTTAATGAAGAGACAGAAATTCAACGTTAACATCTTATAAGCCAAGTTTGACAACTGTGACCACCTCAGTTGCTCCCTGTTGCTGTATAATGCTGTGGAAACAGTTATTTTGAAACTCTGATATTTACATTGAGATGAATTGATTACATTGATCTCATCCCCTCACGCAATCAAGACTGCATCTCAAAGCTGTGTCAGAAACTTTAGTGAGCACCTCATGCTCATAAGACATTCACCTCTTTTGTGAATTCACCTCAATTTTTCTTAAAACACTACAGACAGATGTCTCAAAATTTTTTACATAAACCCTTTGGTAACATTTAACCACACAATCTGTTTTCTAGTACCACTGTAGTGCCCTAAGCATCACCATTTCACTGATTTATTCCCCCCCACCCCTCCCCAGAGTTTAAAAGCAATTGCACTAAAACTCATTGTCCCTAAACAATGTAGAGTGGAGAGACTGTACAGGAGCAGTCCCTATGGAACTCAAGTCCTGTCAGCCCCTTCTTTGCCTCAGGAGGCTCCCCATGAAATCACTCTGGAGACTATAAATAACACCCAGAAGTTGCATTACAGAAGTTATTATTTCTACATCAATTACCAAAACCATTCAACAGTAGTTGTTTCCAGCCCTAATGAGTAAGAACAACCAGCCAAACAACAACAACAAAAAACCCAACAACTTCTAGCCTAGCTGTTTGAGATACGTAATGGAAAAGAGTTGCTGCAAGATGTTTCATATGTGAAACATTACTGATGTGCTTCAAACTCTGCTAGCAAAAGTCTCCACCCCCCTTAATAGAGTTTAAGAAAAAGGCTTCCATTACAAACAGTGACTTAAAATGTTTGGGTTTTTTTAATGAACACTGAAAAACAGCAAAAAAAAAAAAAAGAAATTTAGCGTGTATATTGCTTTGAGTGTAAGCCTTATTTTTGAGCTCAACAATAGCATGGCTTAATTTCCCCAAAATGAGAGCTGGCACACAGGATGCATGTGTTGCAAGGAAAGAAGAGGGGAATCAAACTCGTGCAGCACCAAGCACTTTGCTAGCATAGTGAGAACAGGCATTTGTAAAACAAACACAAAGATGAACACTCCAGAGCATCACAAAACTTGTGTACGTGGCTAACTGACAGCATGTCTTACAGCACACAAGTACAGTGCTATGCTTAAGCAAATATGCTGCATAACAGCATAGGGCTGTGGCTGAGCTAACGCAACTAACACAGCCTAGCGGCTCCAGCTGGCTTCAATCCGGACAACCTGAAACACAGGCAAGGCAAGGCGGGTCCCCCGGACACAAGTCACCCCCCAGAAAGCAGCCTGGCCTGATGCAGAGGGGAGGTCAGCTACAGCTACAGGTTACTTCAATACGGACACTGATTTGCATCGTGTCACATGCATACCCCTCTCCAGGTACTCAGCTGCCAGTTTTCACAAAACCTGCATGTGGATTAGTGTGTTCAAGACCTTAATACCTTTGTGAAATTTGATTGAAATAATCCAAGAGATTCAGAAGTTATTGCAGGACAAACTCTGGGGGCCTTATTTCCTTAGGAAATCAGGCAACTGCCCCATGCCCCACCCCCCACCCCAGTGGTTTACGTGCATCAACATAACTTGTGTTTCTTATTGCCAAACTTCAAAACTTAACACACTCTAGTCAAAATTATATATGTGTGTGAAGGAGTATTAATGCATATATTACTGCTGGCATACGACTTCAGGAAAACAAAAAAATGTGGGAACATAACCATATAATTTTAGTAACATTCCAGTTATGTATACGAAAACACTTTTTTACTGTAGGGGAGACCCAACACTGGCACAGGGTCTCAGAGGTGCTCAAAACCTGACCAGACACAGCCCCCAGCCTGCTCTAGGTGACCCTGTTCTGAGCAAGGTTGGACCAGATGGTCTCCAGGGGCCCCTTCCACCCTCAGCCATTCTGCAATTCTGAGATTCATGGATGGGAAAATTAAAAGAAAGAAGTAATTATATACTAATTCCTTCCTACCTTTCACATCTTTTGTTTTCCTCAGAACCTCTATTGTTGGTACTATCATCCATCAAAAAGGAAGTATACTGTACTGCAGTGTAACTTAATGAGGCTACTAACAACCATTTTTAATGAAAGGGAAGAGACTAATCTAGTGCCAGTAACCCAGATGAATGAAATGCACGCTGAAAATTGTATGACAAATAGTGAGCTACATAGGCTACTGCATGCATTTTAGCCAAGTTATAAGTAGAAAAAGTGAGAAAGTGTCTATTATCCTTTCTCGCCAATAACTTTCATAATTTCTAAATTAAGTGAAAAGCTAATTAGTTTTCACCTCATATTTAGGCTTCTGTACTACATCTGTTTTAAAGTTAAATTCTTGCATTACTTGCCCACACACTCTGCTGTCAGCATGTCTTTAGTTAATGGAAATGTTCATTACTTATATACCCAATTGATTCAAACAAGTACATATTTAAATGTATACAGGCACCTGTACTGTACAGTTCCTTTGATGAATTAACTTAGGGCATTTCAATTAGTTGAAACATTTCCTAAGGTAATGGCCACCCCCATCGCTGCTGACTGAAAGAAGGACCATGTTTATTTAGAAGACGAGGTGAATGGGGATCCTTTCCTGAATTACACCACTGGGCCAAGTCTGTAAACCTCAGGAGGCCACAGCTTGGGGAGAGAGAGCAGGTTGGACAGTCCTGCTGAGCACTCGGCCTGGTGCTTGCTGGCCATCTCTTGCTACAAGGGTAAACAGCTGAAGAATGTGTTTAAAAACAGCTGCTGCCAGCAAAATCCTACACAGATAGTGACTGCTAGTGTGTGCAGGCACGAGACTGAATTCCCGTTGTCTTGATTACTGGGGACAATTTATGCAGTGTAGAAGCTTGATACTATTCTAAGGATGTTAAGGGAAGCTGGTTTGGGTTGTTGAGTTTTTTAATAGCTGACAAACAGCATCTTGAGCCCTTCATATAGTCATACTATTACAAAGAACGAACCTTGAGAAGGCCAGAAGAGGAAAAAAGGCCACAACGCTAAACTCACTAGTTTTAAAAAAAATATTTTACAGGTGTCAATTAGAATTTATTTTCTCATTATTAAATTTCGTATTTTAGCAGCATAGTTAGGGTTGGGGGAGGGACAAAGGCAGATTCTGGTGACAGTTAAAGTTGGAGAACAAATGATCACAAGTGGCCTGAATAATCAGAACAGGATTATTAAGTGAAGGAATAATGCACAAATACAGATAGCCAAATGGAAGGAAGAAAAAAGCTGTAACACGGGAATATACATGATGAAAAAGTTATGAAGGCAAATCATGAACATCCTGGCCATTCCACAGCACCTGAAGACTACTTACTAGTATTCAAATATGTATATTTACATATATGAATATGTATGCATGAACACATACAAATAAGCTTACACTGGTTCTGATAAAATGGGAAATTCAAAAGCATTCAGCAGTATCATAGTTTTGGTTTTGCTGACTTTAATGAGAGCCCTCTTATGGTTTGTGAAATTCTCTAATATTGTATTAACAAGAATAGCTAATGCCATAAATACTGCATATTCGTTCGTCAGCTCAAGGGTGTATAAATAAGCGGTGCTGCTCTCCTTCAAAATCTTAGTAGTATACTCCAGCTATGTCCTCATCAATCAGCTGGTATACAGTATTCAGGAAGGTAATTCTTCAAACTAATAGTTTCAATATAGGACTGGTTTTAGGCTACTTGCTCTGTTATTTTTCATTCATTCACTGAGTTTTTCTTAGTACACCCTCCTCCCCACTGGTGTAATGAGGGTTTTCCAAGGCTAAGACACAGATTCAGAAGAGAAATTGTAAAGAACTCTCACCTGCTAGCAGTGAGAAAATACATATTTTCAATATTTATCTTTCAAAAAACTTATTTGTCATTAACTGCAGAACCTCAGCGATGCCATTAGCAACAGAAATCTTGCAATGAGAAGACTATAATTCCAAGGACTGTAACTGATTAATGTTAAGGGAAAAACCGAAGAGATCTTGTATTTTGATAAAAATTTTACTGAATGCACAGCTAATCTATCTTCATTTGGTTTTGATTCAGTTATTTTAGATAAAGCTTAAAAATCAGTTTATATTTTGTGTTACTTTTTCTAGCAATTTTTGTGGGGAAAAAACAACCAGCCCTGGCAGAGAAGACAATTTGTGTGCACCTGATTGCTGTCCACAATACAGAAGTCAGGCTGGTTTGCTGGGCAGTTCTTACTGTTTTGAAAGGAGATATTTGGGAAGCATCTACACTAACCTGAACCAAAGACCAGATCTACACAAAGGGAGAGGTAGAACAGATCAATGAAACCCAGAGGATGCAACAGTACATGCACTGTCTTGTATTTTACATCCAGCTCTTCAAGCCTCTTCTGCTCCAAGATGTTGGTCTCATTAGTTATTTCCTGAAGTTTATGTTATGGAAAATAATTTGAAACAGGAATAGCAAAAAGAGGTAACTTGTTTGCATGACAATTCAATGAACATACAAATATTTATAAACCCTGCACTTTGTAGGAAGATACACTTTCCCCTGTGTATGCTCAACAGACTTAAGGATACTTCCAAGAGACTCCAAAATTACTTCCATATATTTTTAAGGTCCTTAGGAAAATTAGTATCTAAATGGAAAATAGTGAAAACTTGTACTTAAAAGCTGTCTGATGCTCACTAAAATCATTAGTCAAAATAGAGGCCTTCACCAAGAGTCAGACAAAACTGCCTCACATTGAAAAGTACAGTAATAACAGGATCATGGATTAGCTCCCTTCATGTTACATGTGTTTTAATTTAAGATAGTAAAAAAAAATATTAGAAAGCAAATACAAGTGGCTATGTGTTTTTAATTACATTTCAGGCCAGTTATTTAAAGTTGAATTTGTAAAAAAACCCTCCAGTGCAATAAAATAACAAATTTAAAACAATCAAAAGCTGTGTCTCATTTGCTAAAGCATACTAGTAAGAAAGCTGTCCGATCTGTACAGATCGGATCAAGGTGCTGACTGCAACACACTGAGGTAAAATCAGTTCAATTCTTCAGGCTGACAGGAGCAGAGTTCCTCACAGATTTTGAAGCTAATGATCTCAACTATTCTTTGCAACATTCTCTGTATTGTCTTGCTATTGGGCAAGCACAATTGAAATTAAAGCAAAGCCTAAGCTCCCCCAATACTGTTCCAACATACATATTTTTATTAAGTTTTAGGAAGGGATTGTAGGTGGGAAATGTAAGACATAACCCTGTTTTCTTTGCCCTTGAATGGAGATGCAGTTTATTTAAAGTTATGAGCTGCAATTTTGTTATTTGGGAATGGCTTTCTAGCAGTCTGTGGGTGGATGCTGGTAATGAAACAAGAAATTCAGAGCTCTTGGGAGCATAATGCCAAGTACACTTAATAGATGTATGTTCTCTGACAATAATTATCTACCTAATGTCAAAGGTCAGTTAACTGAGGTCCTGATAGTTCTGAAAACTAAACACGGCATGAAACCACTAAAAAAATATTCAAGGTAAAGTCGTTTCATTTTAATCAAAATATATTAAAAAAATATTTACTCTTCGGTTTCAATGAATTCGAGGACAAATCCTTTGTCATAATTACCTAAGACTTTAACACAAAGATGTGGTCATATCTGAATTTTAAAAGATAATGATCTTAAAAACATAGAATTTCGTATTTGGCAAGAATTTCACCAACCAGACTGAAAACCACCTATCAGACCATAAAACAAAAGTGGTGAGAAAGCGCTAAGGGCAGCAAGCAAACATTTTTTTCAGGACAGGAGAGTATCTTATTCACAAAAGCGCACTTCGCTTATCCTGCTCATGGCCACTGAGAACCCTGCTGCAAGGACCGTTCTCCCAGCTCTTTGCTTTGCATTGACCATCCTGACTCTCCCACCTTTCCAAGAGTGTCTCTGCTGCCTCTCCTCTGCAATGCTTGAGGCACTAAACACTCGCTTGTACTTCTAGAGCCTACCTGCCTCAGCTCTCATTAAGTGCTATGAATGCTACTGAGGTTAGACTAAATAGCTTTAATCACTCAGATCATATTCGTTTTCTGTTAGTGTCATTGAAAAAACTAGGTTGGAAGGGGATTTCTGGGTGTCACCTAGTCCAGCCTTGATGCAGAGTAAACATCAAAGCGGGATCAGGTTGCTCGGGGCCTGGTCCAGTCCATGTTCAAAAATTTTCAAGGACTAAGATTTCACAGCCTCTGTGGATACCTATTTCAGTGCCAACTAGAAGGGAAAAACCTCTTCCCTTGATCTGCCAGCTATACTCTTCCTAACACAGCTAATCCAGAGACAGCATTTACTATTTTCCTATTATCTGGTACTACCTTTAATTTGACATTTGAAATAATTTTCCTACTGGCTTAAAATTCAATGTGAACTCCCCTCAAGAGATTATCCTGTCCTCTTGAGTTAAGCACATTTTCCTCAAAGTTGTTCTACTTCCAGTGTGGTCTTTTTCATAATGGGATTCAGGATATGGAAATGAAAACAGATGAAAAATTTTAATCAAGAGCAGCAAAAAGAGGTAAAGACAAGTGAAAGCTGAGGAATGGACTTACAAGTAATCAAAAAAAGTCTTGAAACGTTATTTGGTGAAGTAAGAACAAAAAAGGAAGGTTCAAGGGCATGTCCAAACAGCACAAAGGATAAAAGAAGATCAATTTGGGTGATTTAAGAGGATAAATAAAGGTAGTAGGAGTAACAGTTTTAAGTACCTGGAGGACATTCTCTATTAGGATGCTGGATTTGAAAACTTAGACTCTGATTGAACTGACAACATGGTACTGATCTCAGATAGTTGGGAGTATTACGAGGTACTCAGAGTTGTGTGTCTCAGCACCTACTGGGAGGTTATACAGGCCAGGAGACCCTTATTTCCCATCCACATATATATTTTTATTATTATTTTTAATTCTATTGTACTGGGGTTTTTTCCTCCTCACAAGGGAGTAAAAGCTTGTTTCCCATAACCTATGCACCCTTGTATAACCAAAATCCACTTAAATTGGTACACATTTCTGCCACTCACACTAGCATACACTGAATCTCACTTTCTGCATGAGGTAGCTAACTACAAAGATCCACTGATATACCACGCAATGGGAAAGGAGCAATCCTCTGTTTCTGAATCTTCCTGTTGTCTTTAGAAAGGATGCATTAGTAACATGGAGATCACATGTGACTGCCTTACATGCTCTTAAGAGAATTAATCTGAGTTAGTACAATTTTTGGGAATACAATGTTATAAAATAAGAAACATTAACAGGCATATAAATTACCATATTCATCTACTTATCCTATTCCCTAACAGTAATTTTATTTCTTAAGGCCAGGAATCCTTTCATGAATGGCTTCAACAGATTGATTAGAAAAAGGAGTTATTCCTAAGTAGGAACTACTAGCATGTTTTATAAACATCTTCAAAACACTGTCTGTAGGTATTTCTAATTCATCTATACAGCATGTGAAATAGGGCTTCCACACAGTCACATTACATTTTTTGTCCCTTTGGCCACTTCAGCTATCTAGCTTCCTCACTTTATGAACGATGCAAAGGAAAGGAATAGCTGGGAACCAGTAAGTATGAAAGTTCATTTCAAAGAAATACCGACTATGAAAAGGATGAGTTTCCATCCATGTCAGTTTAGTGTACTTCCAACACAGGCAGATATAAGTATTCCTGTCCTAATATCATAAGATGATAGAAAAATAATCTATTTATTTTATCCCTGCTGTACTGAATAGACAAGGATAGGAGTCACTATTTTCACATGCTGTCATGCTGCTGCACACCTTTTCATTGCTGAATGTTGTATTTTTTCCACTACTCAAAAGAAAATTCTCTTCAGAAGTAAACAGCATGAGTGATTAATGTATGAACTATGAAGATGCTTGCAAAACTTCTCTTTAGATTAAAGCAAGCACAGGCTAAATTTCAAGGCATTTTTTTCCACTATGGATTAGTAAAGAGATCATTTAGATGTCTAGCACAGAAATGTGCTAGACTGTCTGTGATAGATAAAAGATCAAGAAAGACTTTTTTGTGAATATTACCAATTACTGTGTGCTAACAAGCTCTTAAAAACCTTCCCAGGAACAGCTGAAGTTTTTATAATTCAGAGGCAAGGATCATCACAGCTATAGCTGACTTTTAACAAACTTTTTGATATATTGACCCCAAGCCCATCTCTTTGGATTCTCTAACCACACTGGTTATAACACATTTAGTCTGAAACGCATGGGATGCATTTAGTATGAAAGATAGTTCAGGTGACCATATCCACTATTTTTAATGAATGAGGGTGATTTTGTAAAGTTGAACGAGGTGAGGGTGAATATAAATCCTACATTTGCAGCAAGTCCTTGAATTTTTTTTACAGATATGACTATTATGATCATTACCATTAGGAAGATTTTAATCTACAATAATCATAACACTTTGGGAATGCTCTTAGATAACCAGTACTGTCAACTAATGCAAAGTATACGTGCAAAAAAGCAAGCTTAAGTATAAGCACTCCGGCTCCTTTGAGCAGGAGAGGAAACCAATCTGTCCATCCAGATAGATATGGAAGCACAGAACAGATAATACAAGACATCACAGAAACAGGCAATAAGATGAGATAGTAAAAACCCATCAACATACATCATCTGATCATGGTACGGCATCATCTCCCAGCCTCTATTAGCCCTTGCTGCATCAGTGCAAGTCCCAGACACTTTATCCTGTTTATAATTGCTGATGAGCAGTAATAAGGCCTCCATGCCTCAGCTCCTGTCCGTTCCACTTCAGCGCCCACCTATTAGGTTATAACTTTTATTTACAGCCTTGCTTGATGCGCTGTTCTATTAGTACAGCTGGAAACTGAGCAGGGGGGAAAAAAAAAGAGCATCCCTAATGGGCACTATTATTGCCAGGGCTGGGTGATTTATTATGCTGCTCCAAGGCTGTTCTATCATCACTTTCCTGTCAGTGAGAGAGCTCCAAGAAGGTTGGATTTCTAACACAATGCCCTCCAGAACTCAAACACTAAAGAACACCTTAGAAGTCCCTTGGAACACCAATGAAAAACGTACCACAAAGTTGTTTTAATGTTATAAACCCCCTTCAATAATATTTTATATATTGTTTGATCAGGAGCTTAACAATTCTGAGCAATTTAAAAACAAAAAAATTAATTAGTGGTGTACCAGGTCTTTTTGTCCTTACTCAACACACAAAGATTGATAAAAAATTATCATACAAAAGTAATGGTTTCTTGGTTTCAGCTCTGGCTGAGAATTTGTGTACTTCTATTTCCACAACCTGCCCTTTCTGTAACTCCTAAAAGGCTGTCCTCTCAATTGCATAGGTTTAGCATTTAGATTTCTGGCACTGCTACAATCAAGCACACAACTTAGTACAAGAACATCAATAAACGTGAAACTTCAAAAAGGACCATACACCTGCTTAACTGCTTTGCTCAAGCAGTGGGAGAATTATTTGCATCTTCTAGACTCAAATTTTGAACTAAAAAAAAGCATAGAGCAATGAGACAGATAATGTACTCTCACAGAATATAAATACCACCACACCCATCTAGGACAGATATCCTCATAAAATGTGAGCTATCCGCACATGTAACTATACAGAATATTAAAGATGCACGTTTCTCATGAACTGCTACTGAGAAATAAAGTACTTAAAAACTCACTGACTTTATGGATATAATGTATGAATTGATTGTATCATTACTGCATTTTATCTGCCTGTTTCTACTACCTCCTTACCGCACAATTAAAAGTTAACTGAGCGCACTCACACAGTTCCACCGATTTTTTCCAGCTTTCTTTAAGCTGCATGAAAATGTTTTAAAATCTGGCTGTTTAGAATTGCGTATTAAATCATCTTTAAGTTGTATAGCAGAAAAAGAAGAGCAATATGCCACTTGATACCGCACTTTCATGACACGGGCACATGATATAAATGGGATCTGGATGACTTACTGACTAGAGTAAGCCTCAAAGTATCTGCCATCAATCATAACATTACCTAACCATTAAGAAACAAATCAAAATACCTAAGAAGCTATATACCAGGCCACACAGTCCCACCTTTTTTCCCCCAAAATCTTCAGACCTCTGGCTCTCAAAAACCTTTGAGGCATCATCCAAACTAATGATTGCAAGGCTTTATTCGTTCTTTTCATTATAATCCTTGTCCTATGGGCATACTTTGGAATAGAAATACTTTTTACCACAGTGATGATTCTGGTGAACAGGAGGAGGAAAAAACCCACTATTTGGTGTCATAATACCATTTTTTTATCTGAACAGTTCCCCCAGCATGCAAGTTGACCAGTGCATGAGGTAAAAACTCTTTTTTTTGTAAGAGAACTTTTCCTGTGTCTTGGCAGATTTATTGTTTTGATCTTTCTTCAATGGTTACATTAATGCTAATAAAATATGAAAGGTTTATGTCTTTCTTAATATCCTCCTGATGGGAACCTGCATGCAAGGTAAGTAGGTCAAATTTCTAATTTTCTGTCTCAAATGGTGATATACAGCAGACTTTGGGGAAAAGCTATGCTTGAAGGGGGGGAAAAAAAATTACACAGATGAATTCCACCAAAACATTCTTCCTTCAAAGCTCCTCCAAGCAGAAGAAATGTAGAATACTTAGAGAAAAGAGGCTTATACACAATGTGTAGTATTGACAAATATTGTTTGTATCACTTAAATAGCTTCCTAGGAAGCGACACTAAGCTGAAGTGAATGTAGTGTGAAATATTCACCTACATAGTCTGCTGCTTATGACTGAAGATGTCACACCATTTCTGGGTAATATTTTGTAGCCAATGTTTTCTTGTCAATTCCCATATTAATCTGGATTCCCAAATGCAGACTTTGAAAACATGGTAGTTTATTTTAAGAATGAAAGTTTGCTGAAAATTCAAGCTCTGGAGAAAAAAAATGTAACTCCTGATAACAGGTTGATTCGTGTAAGGGACTACAAACAAAATATGCAAATCACTGAGCAAATCATGTAAAAAACATTGTGGGAAAATAAGGTAATATAAAATCATTAGGTTTAGTTGACTGAAGATGAAACCTGTGGCATCAAATTAAGAAGATCTCCTTATATTCTTGCTGAATACACCAAATGATTAACATTCAAGCATGTAGGGACCAAACATTAGCATAAACCAAAAATAAGAGAACTACTGAGCAAAGTTAGCCAACCATTTAATGGTTATTTTTCAACATGTCTAGTAGGTTCATCTGCTTTATTCTAAGGAGCTTTTACTGTTGCCATTTGACACCTCAAATAGCGGACTTACTATTTGCTAATCACAAGCACATTTTCTAAAATATTCATATAGTACTCAGTTTTCAGTATCTATAGCATCATAGAAAGCTTTTAAATTACTCTGCAATGAAAACCAGAGGTAAACATTACAACAGCTAACACATATAGAAAATACAATTTAGTAATACCATGAGCAAAGCAGATTAGTTTGCAAGGGATACAGAGGCAAACATTCCATCTTGTTTAGGCACACCTCCATGGCTACGTAGAAAAGAAAATCCACAGTCTTCCTATTCAGTATCTTCCTGTGCCAAACTTAGTGAGTTCTTTGGCAAACAGTACTCACAGCATTGTCACAGATTATCATGCATTACTTGAGAGGTCTGCACCTGCACCAAGTGCAAGGTGATGTAGCTTCTCTTTAACCTTCCTTCACTGCAGACCAAGCCAACTTGCATCATCACACATTTGCTGCAAGCTAACAACATGCATATATGGAATAACTACAGTTCAGCTAACCATACAGTAACTTGAAACATTTTTTGAAAGAATGACTTCAGAGGAAATTTATCTTGAACTCCTGAAAGAATAAGAGCCCTTAATCAAACAGGAATACCCTTCCTTTCTGCACACTCAATACAGCTCAATTGGTACATAAATGAAAACACAAGCAAAAATCATTTTGGAAACACAGACTGCTAGAACATTACCACTACCTAGATGCCTGCCACTGCCACTCCATAGGAGGTTATGGTTTCCCACAGTGGTGCTGGTGGAAAGGATCATATGAGCTCTCCTTAATCCATGCAAAACCAAAGTCTGAAAAAGATCTGACCCAATGAGGGTAACTTTGCTGCCTGCCTGAATGAGCACTCACACGATTCTTCATGATGTATCTGCTGCAGAATAAGCAGCTTCAGCCTGGCAGAGACCTAATGTGTCACTACTAACACTAGCTCTGTGAGAGATTATCCATCTATATCCTCCATGTAGAAATAAAGTCATCGAAAGGACCCAAAGCAGGTAAAACTTAGTCTCAATGCAAACATCAGCTGTCTATTCTGCATCTTTGATCAGTAAAGTCAATATACTCCAAACAGTCTTCTACTCAATACTTTGCATTTAAAGGGTGGACTTCCAGAACACTATCACAATCACTAGACTTAAATCAAACCAATTACTCCTGTATGTTTTACATTTACAAAAATTAACGGAAAACATAGTATATTTATGGAATTATGTTTAACAGGACTCTGAGATGAACTATCTGCCATACAAATCCTTTTATATATGTATTTCTGACAGCAAAGCAACAATATTTATTTTCATTTGGCATTCACCAGATAGTCAAGGGTAGTAACTGTAAGCATAGAGCTATATATCATGCAAAATCTAATTCCTTGAACCCCACAAAACACATACCTGAGTCGCAAGATCTTTTGGTTGGTGTGGTTAACGAGGCATGAGCTGTACCTGTGCATGGCCCACCTGGAAACAGAGAAGATCATATGTCTCAAAATACCACCTATATTTAACATTTACAACCACATCAAGATTATACTTAGGAATATAAAATGCTGAGGAGCACTTGTCTTTGGAAAGCATGTATGGAAGTAGTCTACTATTCTCAGTATTTCCTTCCCAGTCAAATCTGAGTATGTGTTGCACTGAAAAATAGATGAGAAGTTGGGACAAAATGACAAGTTATGTTATACTTTTCCTAAAAATGCCTCTTGAAATATTTGTAAATACACTGTAATTGCAATTTTTCCAGTGTTGACAAAGGTATTGTTTATGTCAGAACAAAGCTGGAAATGTATCTAACCCAAAAGTAATGCAAGGGATGAAGTGATCGCTTCCCTGACATCAACAGAAACCTTGTCACTGACTCCAGTGAGATAATGACTTTGCCTCTTATGTTGTTCTCATTATGTTTTCAAAGTGTGGCACAAGAATATGTTAACAAACTCTTTCCATGTTTAAGTTTTTGTTGTTGAACTCTGGACTCTTGCCCACACATCTGGTATCTGCTTGGTAGTAAATTGCTTTCTGGCTTTTTTCTTAACGTATCATCGTTGAAGAATTCTCCAGAGATCTTGTTAAAATAGCAACCAATTGAGTGTATTCAGCAACTTACAGTAAAAATAAATAAAAATAAACCCCATATAGTGAAGCCAAGACAAATTGACGGTAGCATTATGAGTGGTAATAACAAATCATAACTTTGATAATTTGATACTATAAATTGGATGATGCTAGAGAGCCTGAAATTAAGTTAGATCTAATAGAGTTTGGCTATCAAAATACCAATAATCAAGTTTGCACTGGACTGCTGGTGATATAGTAGTACTGTGCTGGCAATACAACAGAGCTTAGTATGACAGGATAACCTTTAACATAAAGTTCACGCCCTGAAAAATACTTTTTCACTCCATTTTTTTTCAGTCTTTGCATATCTAGAAAGCAGCACTGTGGCTTTGGCAATGTTTTTCTCTTTTCAAATATTTTCAAGCCTGGCCTGGCAGTAAACTGTTTCTTTTTGCTTCTCTCCAAGCTGCTCCTCCTTCAAGTTTTTCTTTCATTTCTATTTTTCAGTATCAGGTCTTGGGTAACTTTGTCTACGCTGTAAAACTCATAGCATTGTAATACTCCAAAAAAAAAAAAAAGAAAAAAAGAAAAAAAAGAAACTTCCATAATTGGGAGGGAAAGATGTGAGGAAATTATTTTGGTGCATTTGATTTCAATGAAATGGGAGCAAAGATCTCACAAGTTTTATACTTTCAGTTTTCCAGAGAAGGACTGATAAACGTCTTGAGTTTTATGTTCTCCCAAAAAGTCACGCCGGCAACATACACCATTTCATAACCGTGCAACAGGTAACCTTTAAAGGGGGGCTTACAAAAGGCCAAGGAGCCAGCGTTTGGCCTGCAGGCAAAGACTGAGGCCACTCACGAGGGCCTGGCCTGAAGTTAAGCTAAGTGAACAGGACACCGGGAACCACCAAACACGACCTAGGAAATGGCTGTGCGTGAGAGGCAACAGCATAAGCAGCTGGCAGAAGTCACAGAGCGCTGTGAGGGGCAGCTGGATTCTGCGGGCTGGTAAGCAGGGACTTGGTGAGAAATGGCTGAACTTCACAGGTAAGTGGAGGGGAGCGGTGGGGACCTCTCTGCAGAGGGAAAATTAAAATATCAACCTGATCTATGTTAGTAATGCTATTGTAAAAGGCTCATAACAATGCCTAGTCTAGGGTTTGGTGCATTTGGTAAGAAAATCAATACTGCAACAGAACCCTTACCAAGTTTTCCATTGAAACCTTTTAGATATTCAAAAAATTACACAGCAAGTCTGTTAGGTCAGTCTCAACCTTCAAAGACCAAGTATATAGTATTTGGTTTCAGTATAGAATTTCGGTAAACGATATATACAACAGGATGTGGAATACATCAAAATATATACAACAGGGTAAAGAATTTCAACTTCAGACCACAGCTGCCTCAAGATGCAGCAGCTCCTCTTTAAATTATTTTAGTTACATTCTCCCAGTTTTCACTGAATAGACACTGACAGGCATCATCATGGTGGACTATCAAATAAGACTAATCCTTGCAATTATTGTACAGTAAATATTTACACTAGTTGATACTTTTCAGCATCCAACTGAATACAAGATCTTTATTTCTCACTCTCTAAAGTACAAGAAGTCGGTTTGTATTCTGCACCTCCCTGTGTCTGAGTTTTTATTTTATTTAGCCTTCCCTCATTAGGTATTACTTTCATATAGCTTTGATTTGTATAGCACAGCACCAGAGCTTCAACAAAGAGTATCTTAGGATTTGCATGCACGTACACCAGTGCCTAATAACCAGTGAACGCTGCATGTCCTTTGCAGCACCTCCTTCTGCTACTGTTTTTGTTCCACCATTAAAAATGTCATGCATAATTCAATACTACATAGTATGAGCTTGACTGTGCAATTCTATGTGGAAGTCATTATGTTGAATCTTTTGGTATACATAACAGCTAATACAGGCATCTTTGTATTATTTGAAACAGGCTGGTATATTTCCCACAGCTTTGATAAAAATTCTGCATGAAAGAAATGGGAAGTCACATTAACAGTAGAACGCCAGTCCTTCTTGGCTATACACAAAGGTAGGCTTATTATTTAGCATGATTCAGGATATATCTGCACCTTCATTCCCCACGAAAAATAAGTGTTTCAAGTGAATTTAACTGTGGTACATAAAACACTTCAGTGCACAACAAAAGGCCACACATGTATAGCTTCTAACATAACCCACAGGGCTGTAGACTGCTATTTTTTCTCAGCACAAACAAGAGATTAAAATGAAAGAATAAAGATCTTTCTACTCTATATCCAATTAAACAATAGTTTCTGCTCCTATTTTTTTTCCAGTGTATCGTTTCTGGCATTTGCAACTCCTCTTCCAAACAAAAGCAGCCACTGCCCAGCAATAATATAATCCCAAGAGAAGATGATTAAAAGTGCCAAAATACTAGAAGCTACTGAAGAAATTAGGAGAATTGCGAGAATCACCAAGTTTGCAAATTCAAACACAGAATTAATAAAGGACAAAACAAGATCCTTTAACTTGAACATTATCATATATTAAAACAAAAGGTCTTGTTAATGTAGCTGCTATGTTTTTGGCTTCTGATATCCCTAGCTTTCTGTAACTTACTATTAATTGTACTCTAAATATATCAATTTTGAAAAACAGGTTCAAAAACAGTTTCTCTGCTAACTCTCTAAAGTAGTAACATTTTATGTATTACTTATATTTCTATATATATCTTAATATGGTTATTGTTTACTATTATAGACTATTATAATTTCTATATGTTTAAATCGACCTTCAGAATGTCTTTCTGCATTGTTCACCTCCCTTCCTGAAAGATGGTAACAATTGCCAAGTAGCAGCTGTCCTGGAAGACATACCCTGAGTCAGGGTAACCTCTTGTTTCCCCTTCCTGAAGTCTTTGTAAAGTGAAGAGATTCCACTCAGTCAGAACTTCCTGTGCAGGAAAAAGTGAAATAGTAGGGTAACCCCCCTCTTTTTGCTGTTCGAGGAAGTGCTAAGTTTGAACCAAGAGTACATGTGTCAGGTGTATTTGAACAGCACTTGGAAACACTTACTGAGCAGAGTAAGGAGATGCAGAATGGAGTGAAACCAAGCTTGTACAGGGGTACAAAGCCTAAGATTACAATAATATGCTGAAACGCTTACAGATAACACAAAGACTGCAAGCCAGCTAGTGAACAAACATGAAAAATAAGGGAAGGAGCCTGAAGCTCAGTAACACTTGATCAGAGTGACACAAGCATGTCTGAACACTGCTTTGAGCTTTCGGTACTGTGATGGTTCCTTCACAGAAAAAGCACAGGAACTCCCTGCATACAAAGGGCTGGAAGAGGGTAATAAGTACGAGCTGAATTTCCTTAGACGGCAGTGGTGTAGCCAGGACAGGGAAAATTTCATGGCTATTTGCAATACAGGTAAGAACCCACCTTTGGAAACCTGTCCAAACCAGTAATCCAGTTGTGCGTTTCCTGAATTGGTACAGACATAATCTAATTAATCTGCACAATTGAGTTTGAAAACAGTCATTGATTACAAGCACCAATACATAAACAAACAGGAACTTAAAGCTCTAAATTCAGTCTGCACAGAGAGAATACACTCTAAGGAAGAAAAGCACAATAACTTTACAGCGTTCAAGAACTGATTGTTGGCTGCAGAATGGGTAAATTGCATGATAATTTATGTCATTACTAAACAGGTAAGAGGATTATATTACACAAAAACACATACTTTTTAAATTCTAGATTTACAAATCTGCCCTTATTTATTTTTGTGGATTTCTATCTACATGCAGCTTCTGGAAAAGAAAGTGAAACCTGGACTGGTTTGCTGCTGCGGAGCAGCTGGTACATTTAACAACTATAACGAAGTAAACAGAGACAGGATTCAGATTCCACTTTTTTCCCTGCTATTGTCTCACTCTGTTACCTGCTTTTCCTCAGTTGCTCGTTTGTAAAATAGACATGATAGTTTCCTACTTCATAGGTGTAAGTTGCAGTGTAAAAATGTGCTTTTGAAACCAGCAGTTAAATTATGTTTTTATAAATAATTTTTATGTAACCTTGATAGCTGTGCAGCTCTAACCCACATTTTTCTTATGTGACTGTGTTTATGTTTCACGTTCCATGGGGTCCTTTCACTTTAATAAATGGGACCCTAGGATACACTGTCTACTCCACAGTGTGAGGTGACTATAAATCAGAGGGAACAATTAACAGTGGTACTGTTCCACTGGTCTTCGTTACATTTCAAAATTATCATGTCAGAGACATGGAAAGAAGAGTTCATTCCATAAATTTATGTGCCAGATCTTTGCATAAGATATTAGAAGAGACAGAAATGCTCTTTAAATGAAACTGGGACCGTAGGGATTAGATGAAACTTGCAGAAAGATCCTCATGCTGTGAAATGATGATGAAGGTGACACTTCTACTAGTCGCTGTTTTGCTCAAGTTTCTAACTGCCTGTATGTTCTGCACTGGCACCTAATACTAGTGGCATTTCTCAAAAGACAACTCAAATAGCCCACAACTCAATCTGGTTTTATACTTGAAAGCATTCGTGCAAATTTCCAGAGAAAAAGTGTTTGCATCAATACTAAAAAAACAGTAACGTATTTTGTGATGAATATTCAAGAAAATCCAGGTTTGATGGTAATCCAAATGAAAAACAGAATTACTGTTAATTTTAATATTAAATACAGTACCAAAAGGCTATTTGTACATAGCATCTAATGAAAACAAGAGTAAAAAAAAAATCCCTTAAGATGTAAACCACCTTTTACTATTATCTAACTTAATAAAAGAAAAAGCCTGAGAAAATAGCTAGTTCTTATTCTGTGGCATAGAAATCCAAAGATAAATGTAATACAGAATATGCACCTGGCTGTTTTTTAATATTAGAGGTGTGTCCCCTCTTGCTCTGATACAAGACATACAAAATTGAGTACAAGAAGAAAGAACACATGACAATCTTGTGAGTTGATAAGGAAAATTAGAATTATTCATCAACACCATCACCTAGCTGCAGCTTTCTCAGTTATGTTTGAGTACAAGTTTAATTGCAATATTAAATCATGTGGGTCAGGTAGGCTAGTCTTGTAGCTCAGCATAATTTTAACAGTTTCTGCATTCTTTTGGATCAGAGAAAAACGTACAAATCGGTATCAGAATAAATCAGGTTAGCAACAAAGAAAATTATTTTCTACAACCATCTGTGACAAGCAAGAGAAAAACAGGCAGCTAGCTTGGTCTGTTTATACATTTAATACTTTATGGAAGTGGGTATGCATGTAACTTTCAGTCAGAGATGAGCCAGAAAACCAAGTTCCCCATAGCCAGAATTAGGGAAAAAGAAGACAGCATGTACAAAACTGACTCCTACTGCAATGAGCGACTGAATTCTCAAAAGCCAGGGCATTTAGAAAAGTATACGAAGGATAGCATCCAAGAGCAACTACCATTTTAAAAAATCACTGTCCTTACCTAAAAGGCACAAAATGCAATTAAGGATATCACAACAATAATTCAAAATATGAAGTATTTTCAGAATATACATATGAAAGCTGTCATCTCTGACTCTGCTGACAAACCCAGGCAAAATGCAAAGACTGTGAAGTCATCATAAATTGGTAGAAAGCTTTTGCATAGTGTCAAGAGAGAAGGCCACTCAACAAAAAAGAAAGAAACAAAAAGAAAGAATGCACTTGTTTATCCATTTTTCATAAGGTGATGTTGAAAAAATTAACTTTTTTTTATTCCAAAGACAGAAAAAATATCATTACTTTACTAGTACTATAGCCTATGTGGCTTTTTACACAGTCATGCTTCAACAAGCCATGAAATTCAGAGTATAAACATCCAATAGGTGCAGTAGAAAAAACAGTATCTCACCTTTCTGCCAGAGATCTTTTACAGAAGCCCGGTGCATCTCTGTCTCAGATGTAGTACCCTTTATGTATGTAAAGTAACTTCACCAAAATAACTTCATAATTGGGGGTATTTCAGTGCTCGCAGCACATGAAAATGCTTAATAAAAAAAGTTTTAAAGCATTCTTCAAACTTGTTTTGCAAATTTAATGCTTGAGATAAATTAATGATGTTTTAAACACTTAGCTTGATATGCAACACTTCAAACTCTGGAGGGCATAAAATAACTAGCCAAAATTTACAGACATTCAGTCCTGAAAATTCGTTTTTAGGCATCTAAGATTCAGCACACACAGAGGTAAGGTGTGGTCAGTGATCATCACCTTCTTTCTGGGCTGAAATCTCCAGTGTAATTTTTGACATTTACAGCAGTATCTCAGATCTTTTTGTACCTTCTTATCAAGTCTTCAATATAGAAATGTAGAGCATCTAACCATTCTAGAAACATCAGATAGTCCTTTTGTCCTTTTTCAATTGTGGTTCTTGCTAATTCAAGGAGGCCAGGAAGAGTTAAGCACATAATTAAAATAAGATCATGTCAACCGAAGCTAAGAACTACTGAAATACCAAATCTGATCCAGCTGCCAGAGTCGAAGTTGTTCACACTGACATTTCTCCTGTCATATAACAACACAGTTAGTTTTAAACCTGCACAGCATCAGCTTTAGGTCTACTTGTATAGTGACAGAAAAATAATGTGACAGCCCTAAAGGAAGCAATGAAGGCCTGAAACTAAGCAAAATTACTCTATGTGCAGTGTGACCTTTTCTTTTCCAAAATACATAGAACCCTCCGTAATAAGCTAATTTTTTTAAAGAGTCCTGGTGCCTGGAGGTAGGGGGAAGAGAGAAGCGAGGGCCACTGTCAAATCCCTTTTTTCCCGTCTGTTAAAAATAAACAATAACCCTGCCCATCCAATAAGAAAAAGAAATCTTTGACAGAGCAACCGACTCGTATGGTGACTGACACTGAAATAACTACCATCAGGACCTCCTAAATGAAGGGAGGAAATGGAAGGGAAAAATGAGAATAGATGAAAACTATACAACAACTTGAACAGAGAAACTGATCTGCACATAAAGCATCAGAACAATAGAAGTTAGACTGAGTTAACCTTCTGTTAAGAAACAGAGCATTAAAATCCATATAAATCTAGACTTAGTAAAGCTACTCAATATAGTTCTTGTCTGCAAAAGTTTATTTAAGAAAACTTACTGCAACTGATGAGACCTGAAGGTTCTGGATAGAAAAAGGCAACTCAAGAAGCATATGGGGGCTGGGGGGGGCGGGGGGAGCATTCTTAGAATATTCCCCCCCCAACTACAACAGCATTTTTTTGAAACTGGTGATGAGTAATACTTCATAAAAACAAAACACATGTGAAGGGGGGAAAAAAAAGTCCTGAAGCTTGCATCACTGTCTCTAGGCATAAATCTTTAACAAGTTTTTGTTGACTGTAAGACTGAGAACTACCTTTCGTCTACTCAGGGGAGAGATATTAATCAGCAAAGCAGCCACTGGGGTAGGCGATTGTTCAGAACTGAGAGTGGCAGGAGATGGAAAGTCACAACAACCTGTTGACACTCAGGAATGCAAAATGCAGCTCTCACAGAAAATCAAAACAGTAACAAAAAAAAGGCAGAAATACTTGCATATTGTCCAACTGAATTCCTGCAAAATCCAGTCCAAGGATCTTTTCTCCTACATCATTCATTCTGTGTTAAAAAAGGAAATGGCTACTTAAAAACAAGCACAAAAAAATCCCTCACTTTCTCTAACACAGAATATTAATCTTACCACATGAGATTTCTATGGTTCTCTTCAGTTGTCGTAACGTGAATGGAATTTGTTAATTGCCTAAATGACTTGCTGCAATTCTGTCCAGTCCGTTTACCCTATGGACTCAAGTACTACGGCAAATGCCTTGATGTGAGACTCTTCTCAATAGCTTGAAAGGGAAGAGAGGGGAGTGGAATGCACCATGAGAATCCTTCCCGAGTACTCCAATCTTCCCACACTTTGACAGGGATTACCATAATGATCCCATACATTGATTTCTGGTGAATTACGACAATTCTATTCAGAACAGCACATAGCTGTACATCATCACATGGCACTGCAAAATATCAATCTCTGAAGAACACAGCTGTAATGAGAGCAGTGCATGCTTTATAGAACTGGCTGCAAAAATAAATACTGTACAGAAAAATATACCCTCAAGTTAAAATCAAAAAGATGTTTAAAGTTTGGACATTCTTCATTACAGGAAAGAATCTTCCATGCTGAGGCCATTATCCATCAGAAAAGCTCCATCTGTGTATAATTATTTCTGACAAATGGTATTAAGTGTCATTAAAGAGATAGTGGGAATGTGAGAGAAGACAGAGAGAGCTCAAGCTCTAAATAAGTATCTCCACTGTATTTAACTTAAAATCACCCCAGCAGGAAGTCATAAAGCATTTTTTTTTATAGGTAGTATTTTCAAATGCTCTGCAGGCTGTGCTGCCTAATATCCATCACCTTCCATGTATGTTCACAAGCTTACAGCAATTCAGAATGAAGGACACTATTTAATTTCCTTGCCTCCTTCCCATCCCTGTAATCACCTTCCCACTTACCCCCAAGTCCTTCTCAGCCACAACAGAAACACTTTGCTGTAACACAATTTAATTCCTAACTGAACAAATTTTCAGAAAACCTGACCCAGTAAGGACTGGAGAAGCACTCTGTAATACCAAATAGTAGATCCTGGCTAATAACCCAGCAGACGTGCTGAAGCCCCCTGCCCTGTGAAGGCCCAAATGTGTTGCTGAAGCATAATGTTTTGCTGAATTCTCTAGGAAGGTTGTTTTAAGGCCTTGTTTTTACAGCAGAATACAGGTTTCCCCTGGAGAAGCGCTGGACAGAAGGAAGAGATGACGGGTGGTCAGCAGCAACTGTGTATGCGAAGGAGAGATAAGAGTTACACGGCAAGTTTACTCTTATTACAAGAAGTGGTATCAGAACGCTCACATTTGAACCCTACTGCATTTCTGACAACATTCTCACATACACATAGAAAACAATAATTCAATTTAAAATTTTTATTTTAATTAGACTAATAAACTACCACAATCCCCAAATGACACTGTGTGCTTTGTCCACAGCCAATCTGCAGAAGTAAAAAGAATATATATGCAAAGTCTACATACCTGTCAACAGAATAAATACTTCAGCAACGCAGTAAAACCATCCTTTGCAAGTAGTTAACACAACTGAAAACAAGTGTAGCACATCGAAGATTTTTTTAGTCCTAGCGCTTTGTCAGCATTGTTATTTCCAGTAGTTGCCTCAATGTTCAAGAACCAGAGCAGCTTTAGCAGAATCCCCACTAAAAAATGAGCATGTTTTTCTTGCAATGTGTACGTCTATTTACGAGCCAAGAGGCACAAGCAAACTCAGCTCAAGAAGAATTCTTTCCATAAAGCATCTTCCAAAATAAAGTTACAACTGGACAAAAATGAAACTACAAATTACACAGTTGATCTTAAGTTGTAGAATGCAGATTTTAAAACTCCATGTATTAGACACAGAATGTATACAGAGGTTTAGAATAACTTAAGACTGCTTCATCTCACTGTGTTTGCTAATCTTTAGCATCTTAGCTTACCTTCAGGGAGAATTTTTGCCTTACCAAGTTCAATAAAGAAGAAAGATGGGTCATGAAAGAAGAGATGGATTACCACATGAAACTTAGGGTTTATGCAATTAACCTAGCAGCAGCCTAGACAAACATGCATTACAGTCAGTGCTATGTGCAATTGCAACTATTAAAACCCGAAGGTTTTAAAGTAAAAATTTACAAGACATTGGTGTTTATCCTAGTGTGTGTGTGTATATATATATATAAAAATTTACCAGCAATGCAAGAAAAAGTTTCTCAAAATGAGAGTTCCTCAAAATTGTAATTAAATTGTATACTGCAGTTCAAACAACTGTAAAGTTAGTCAGAAACTCCTGTGACCCCTTTTAAATTGTTCTTCAGTTAAAGCCATTAATGTCTATTTTGTGAATAACCTCTAACCTTTCCCTTTGCTCCAAAACACAAGCCATTTACTTCCAAAGGGAGTCAGTAAAACATAAGCCTGAGAACAAAACAAAATGTTTATGCTTCCTTTGCTGTCACTTAAGACTTGGGCACTTACATTCCTCTTTGCTCGGTGAAGTTACATTCAGTTCTGTCAAAAGTTGCTGGTTGGAGTTAGTGGCCTGCGTGGTTAGAGAGGTATTGCTGTTGTCACTGTTCGTTTCTCCAGAGAACAAATCTGACTGGCTGTTGCTTGTGCTGGGAGTAGAGTCATCGTCTGGCTGCTTCTTCTGGAAATCTATCAAAACCAAGATTTCATATGTCATCCCACTTGCTCAATCTCATCATCCAATATTATGCAAAAAACCTGAGCATAACAGAAATAACCCCAAAACACTGCCAGAGATACCATCATTCTGATCATTTGTATATGTCATACAACACAAATTTAGAGCAGCCTTCAAGTTTTTATTTCAGATTTAAAGTATCTTAAAAGTTATTTGTTGTTGAAGAACAACAAACAATTTCAGAACTACACAAAGTTCTTGTTTCCACAGCTGTTCAAGACCATCCAAAGCTTACCACTGTGTATATCAGTATATAGCACAGAGCATCATTTTAAAAATAGTTCACGCAAAGCACATACAAAAGCATACAGAAGCAAACATCCGATGACAGAAGAACTAAGGTATGTAATACAAGTATAAGGAAATATTACACTTCTCTAAAAACAATACTTCTCCCTGCTGTTTTATAAAATCCCACCTGTAACATTTTTGGTGAAGCTAGTGTAGACAGCTATGGTTCCACGCTAGCATGGAGGACCTGGTGAGGTATTTGCATCACTTGTTTGATGGGGGTTTGGTGTACGGGGAGTGTATGTGTGTGTTTGTGTGGGTTGTTTTCCTCTTTCCTTCACTTAATCCAGCATTGGTATTAAAAGCTGCTCATTGATCTATGACCACGAGTTAGATATGGGAAGTAAATCACTACAATACATTAAAGCTATGGATAAATTATTTGGCTTCAAAGTTTTCCTTTTGTTGTCTTTTTGGTCAGCAAGCACCAAGTCACGCAAAGTCTCCACACTGGTCCCACAGTCCAAATGCTACATCTTTGATAGATGCCATCCTCAGGCTTACCTTTCCTCCAAACCAGATCCAGGTTTGAGGGGAAATACTCTCTTCCTTTTTAAGTGCAAATCCTCCCTCAACGGCTTTTCCAAACCCACAATCCTGATACCCGATTACCGACAGCATTAGTCTCAGTTCCTACCAGCTACATTACTGGCTTTCAGTCCAGCACAGCTTTGCCACTGGATGTCCCTGGGGAACACCCCTCCCAGCCAAGTGGACTTTGGTTTGCTTAACATCCAATTACTCTCACAATGCAAAGGCACCTCTTCCTTGTAAAGGATAGTTGAAGATGAAGTGCACCACCTCTTGGTATTCCTAAACACATCTTTTTAAAAAATGACATACGAAGGCAAAATTTATTAATTACGCAAACATATACATAAATCGATAATGGTTGCTCACTATTATGTCATGACAGAGATGAAAACAGAGGAGTCCAAAAATATTTGCAGATGATGACGTGTTAGATACGTGGGTCGCCAAAATGACTCACTGGGATTGGGAAGCACTACAGTCAAACAGTCCCTAAATGCTGATTTAGGGATTTAAGTGATTTGCCAGCGAAATTAAGCTGTAACTTCTGCTGTGGAAGAGTCAGCCAGAAGTCCAGCTTGGAGAGGAGCAAGCTCAAAGCCAGGGAGGAGGAGGAAGGAGACAGCAGACAGGAAGTCATCCACCTCCACAGCACAGCTCTAAAAACCAGTGGGATGCTCTTTGTCAAGGATGAGTTACTGGACCCAGGAAGATGTCCTACTCAGGCCTCACTAGTTATCAACAAAGTGTCACCCAAGTTGGGCTCCTGGATATTATTAGTGTATTTGTGCAATCAAGAAAGCTTCAAGCACTTGGGATTCTGCACCAGCCACAATCAGACAGCTGCAGCAGTTATAACTGGAGCCACCACCCCAGAAAACACCCAACTCTTCACGCATCTACTGAGGCCACAGTCCATGTCAGAAGGGGAGCTCACAGCTGGAGACATTTTGGGCACCACCAGTCTATAAATAACCAGTACAGACAGTAAATTAAAATCTCACATGTTGCCTGCAAATAAGGCGGCTGCAAAGATAAGTCTTTTATGTGAGATTGCATCCAAGGCAGCGCACAGAAGTAAACCTGTGTTGTGTGCATGTATCTTCAAGGAGCAGAGCAAAAATAACGGTTACGCTTAATATTATACACTGTGAGCAATCTATAAAATGCATTTAAAAAAGAAGTGTAGAGTTACAGAACAGCGATAGATTCCAGTGTTTTGGGGTTTTTTTTGCTAGATAGCTGCAAACACTTTACTCAGGCTGCACTAGCTCAGTGTCATCCACAAAAGGCATTTACAGAAAAACTTTTTTACAAAATGGTCTATATAATAAAAGTCCTGACAGTCCTTTAATGATAGTACGGTAAGTACTGGTGCTACACTGTGTCTCCCAAAGCTGCAAGTTTAACAGCACACTGACCAAGGTGTTGGGTTGGTTTTTTTTCCCTGAAAAACTATTCACTTTTGCAACCTATTGGTAAATTCTCCAACTTCAAAGAGAGCACAAAAGGCTGCTAAAAATGGTCATTCAGTGACAGCATTTCCCAACAAGCTTACCAGTGAAAGAGTTCAGAGCTGTCACACAGCAGCGAAATCCACCATGGCATTTAAATGCTCTTTGCCTTCACGAATCCAGGACCTCGTGTTCAGAACTAACTTTTACTCAGACTGCAAATCAATTAACTTTCAAAAAAAGTCTTAGCCTGCACAGTTTTGTGGAACCTGAGAATGTCTCCCGTCCCTCCTTTTAACCACTTTTTCACTGAAGACAAGAGTACTTGAGGAAAGTGCTGAGACAGCTGATCTCAAGTGCCCAAGACATACTAACTGTAACTGAAGTTGTACTACTTACTTACACTACAGCAAATTATTAACAGTTGCCTTAGTAATGTGGTGTCAACAGCAATACAGGATCTATTCAGAAACATAGTTTATATGATAAATTTGACCTAGATTATCAACAGATGTCCGAAATATTGCTTTATGATTTGTGGTCCAGTATTTACCTGGTACAAATACATATCTAGTGACATACTGGATGAGCTGCATTATGTTTCTTCTGTGGACGGCATTTGGCTTCTGTTAACCAGGACTCTCATTAACACAAATAACTTGCAGATCACCTTGATCTCCCCTCAAGCACAATAAAAGCTGGCAACAATTACAGGAGAGCTGTGTCTGAATAAATCCAGTTGAGCCTTAACTGCTTAACAAATAAAACAAAACAAAAATACACACACAATACAGGGAAGACCCTGATACGTTTTGAAGGGGAGGCTTTCCTCTGATTAAAATCAAAACGTAATTCTGTTGATAGAACAATGACCTCTCTTAATAGTCTCAATGAGGAAAAAACAGAACAAGAGTTAGCAAGACATTAGTCATCATTTCCAGAAGTTTCTATTTAACTAGAGATGCATGCAAAACACCTTCATTTAAATTAAATTTTTCCTTCATTTTTACTGAGACTTTCAATATGCTAGCAAAATCCATGCCAAAATGCACAATGACTGACCAAAAATCCATCAAATCCCCGTTCCCCTTTCCTAGTTAATGAAATGAAACCTTGTAACTTTTTACAGAAACTTCAACTGGCACACAGGAAAACAAACTTTCTCCATTTGTCAGAAAATGTGTTTTCTTTTTCTTCTCAACATTATCTCCTTTTCTCCACTGCCTTCAGGATTGAGGTTTTTTTGGTGGTTGTGGTGGTTGTTTTTTCTTAAACTGCAAGATATCCTAGTGTTAGTTACAAGGTGGACCCAGCACCGAAATAAGATGTGAAAATTAGTCGTTTCCTGCATGGGGGAATAACAGAAGGAAAGATCTATCAATAAAATGCATTAAATACATCCAATAAACTATTACTGTATGGTAGAGAAGCTGCTAGTAGTAAGCAGCAACACTGCCAGTCTTCTAGCTCCAAAATCCTTTTGCTTTGCTGAGTTTAAGGGTTGCACCCAGCATCTCAACTAGCTGAGCAGGAGCAGAAAAATCTCAGGCAGGGCTCTCATGCACTGGATGTTAATAGTAAGAGTGTTATTTTTGTTTTGTTACTTAGGATTGCTTTGTAAACAAAACAATGACTATGTGCATATATAGACATGATACAAACATTTCATATTCTATATACACAATGAATTCAAATAGTTTAGACTAAAAGAAAGGCAAGAAGCCAGATTTGTTTCCAGACTTCAGAAGACAAGTTCTTTTCCAAGACAATCTTGCATTTATATTCATAAAATAACATTGATAATGAAAGTCACTACCTTTACAGCTTTCGATTCTAACCCATAAAACCAGAGGTGTCACACAAAATCACGTCTTCTGCACAGGTCTAAAACTCCTTCTCACATTTGTCCAGCTACTGTTAACCGGTTAGGGTGAGCAACCCATTACCTCAAGATCAAACTAATAAATATTTAGAACATCCAGCCTCTTCCATCATCAAAAATAGTCCTGACTGTGACACAAAAAAATCAGACAGTCCCAATTTCAGTATTTAGTTTACTTTAGCCATCAATATCCAACAAAATACCTAAGGAAATATTGAGTCCTCAACTTTTGCTTAACTGTAAGGGGTCTCTAAAGACAGCAGGGAACAACCCTTCAGCTTCTGGTAAGTAACTTCTGTGATCACAATCAGTTGAAACTTGAGGTAAAGGCGAATACGAGAAACATCAGCGTGCCACAAAGCATTTCATTCTGGAAAAGACAGGCATGTCAAAATATTACATGAAATGACTTAATACTAAGCCAGAGCTTTTTCTCATTTGCACTCATGGTACGGTATGAGAAATCATAAAATTCATGAAACTCCCAAAGGGTCTTAAACTTAAGCTCTCCTGTTGGCTTATTTTAAGGGTCAAGGTTACAAACACTTCCTGTTCTCTGGGCTCTAAGGGATGTTTCAATTAATAAGAAATGGATTCATTCAAATAAATTATGGATGTTGCAAGATGTGTTAGAGTAAACAGCATGCTAAGAGGAGAAAATTAGAGTCTTTAAAATAATTATTTTGGTTGATAGGCAATATTACACCACTTCTTTATTCTTCAGTCCTACAGCTCCCATAACTTAGCAGTGTGAACTAGCAAAAAAGTTATTTGGAGAGTGTTTGCTTCTTACACTGCATTAAATATGCAATCTGCACATTTTTTATTACCAGAGCATCTTGTTCTTTCACAGAGCATAAATTAATGTGCTAGTGTCACATCAAACGTCTACTAGTCCATTAGTATCCCAATGTACACAACAGACTTTTACCTTACTCTAGTCTAATCAGAAAACAGTTCCAAGCTTAAAAGAAATTGCATTTTGAAAATAGTCTATGGGAAGTAACACAAATATTATGACATTGAAACTGCTACAGTGAAATGTTTACTTTAAGTTATTGCTTCTCCTCCCCCTCCTTCACATGCCTGGAAAAACTGTTCATATATGACTATGGAATAGTACTGCAAGTCCTAAAGATTTTATTTACTTATTTATTGAGAACTCTTCACTGGTCTTTTCTGGTTCATAGCTTACTGAAGGCATTTCAAGTGTCATTCATACATAGCTACATTTTGCATAATAAATTAGTGTGAAACGGATAAACCCTTTCCTTTAAGTAGATATCTAAATGCAATCTAAAGCTCCAATAATGGACTGGCAACAAAACTCCACTTGAGAAGAGTTGTTTTTTTTCTTTTCAAATAACACACACACAGAAAGATGCACTAGCTCACTCACAGAATAAACACAGATATCCTGCCCTCACGGGAATGCACAGTAGAATTTCCACAAGCATTTGTATTACAAGACAACAACCAAAGTCATAAAATGGAATCAGAGGTAAGTACTGTACAAAATTATAAATATACAAACAATATATAACATATACACATATATAAAAAGGTATTTCATAATACATCCACTATAGTAATAGCAATATGTTGATGAATTGAAAATTAGACTGGAGAGTATAAAATAACTATCGCAGTATATTCTTGTATGAGCTATCAGCAGAGCTCATCACTTTCACAAGCAAGCACAGGGTACAGGGAGAATTAACAAAACAGCAAAAAAATTAGAAAGATTATTTTTCTGTACAACTGAACTTTATTTAGAATTGTGAGCACATGTGGTACAGGAAAGCCATTCAGCTCTTAGAGGTTTTATTCATAAATATAACTTTTTCATTTTTTTCAGTTTTTCGTAATATTTATGAAGAAAAACTGAAATGAGTTCTTTATGCTCAGTTATCCTTCATGATTGCTATACTTTTTTAAATGGCAACACATTATTAGTAGAAGTTTAAAATAATATTGTGATTTGCATGTTGCATATACTGAACTTTTCATATACATTCCATTTTCTTTTCCAGTAAGCAGAAAAAATACTAGAGGAAGGGCAAAATAAACATAAGAAAAGATGGGTCTGGAAGGGTGGTAGACAGACAGTGAGAACATGGCTGCAATTACATGTATTTATCATTCAGGAATTAGGATCAAGTTATATAATGACTGCCATATTTGTAAAATTACTGGGATGTTTAACATGATCACGTTTTTGGTTTGGTTTTTTTTTTGGGGGGGGGCAGGGGGAAGGACAAGGGGGTTGGTTGTTTGGGGTTTTTTTGCAGGAAGTCTCATGACATTGTGTTTTGAGGTGGTTTTCTCTCAAAAAAAGACACCCCTAGCTTAAAGGTAACATTCCATAAAAGGCCTTCTTTCTCCTGGCTCTATAAATTGATTCTCTCCCAAAGCTACACAGGAAGCTCCAGATTTGACTAACAGGTTTTGCCTATTATTTAGCAAGAAAATTAATGAATGACTAATAAACAAAGCAAGACAACAAGCATAACCTTATTACAGACGACCTTCAACTTAAGGTCCAGGTCATTAATAAATATATATGCAGACATCTTTTTAAGGAAGAAAAATGCAGTTTTGTATAAAAGTGAGTAAAAGAATCTACAGTAACTGTATTAACCAGGCTTATAACACCTCACATGACTGCCATGAACAAAAATTGCCATTTTTACAGCACGTGATCCCACCACCTCCAAAGTACTTGCGAAATCCTGAATTGATGAAAAAGGAATTTCATTATCAACTATAAAAGTATCCTCTGAAAGCGGCTTCCCCACAGAACAAACACTCCTTGCTCTGCCTGATAACAACTTGCTTACCGTAGCTATTTCAGTACTGACCAGGAACAAGGTCACTGAAAATCCCTGCAAGTAACATTTTAAAAACCCTTGTGTCACATTTCCTATTGTTACTTAAAGTAGCATGCTTACATTATTTCAACTAAAATTTCATTCTTCCATAAAACTCACCAACATAAAGAAGAACAAATATTATTGCCTGTCATCACAGGATCCAAAGTACTGAAGCTATGAAGAGTAAACTACTATTTTAACAATCCACTTTAAATTTCCCGCTACAGAATCCCTCAGGTCCACAGTTAGCTTTCATACTTTAATTCATTACAGAGCATGTATGGTGAGAAAGTACTATACAAAGGTACTGTTACATTGCAAAACATAAAACCAGTGAGGGGCTAGCTACACAGCACCTGCATCTGACAGCGGAACTAGGAAATTAAGAGAATTTATTACCCAACTAATTGAGATTGTATGGATTCTTGAATCAGTATCAAAGGATATTGGTAATAATCCAACCCAATGGGAAAGTATGAACTTTAAACAAACTGGAAAACAGTGACCATTCCTTGATCACGACTGCAAGAAAAATTTTATTTTTCAATGATATGTAGAGTGGGAATTCATCAGGAAGAACATCCACCAAAATGGACCAGTAGTAAAGCACCAACTGAGCGGGCAGTTTGTCATGGACTCTTACATGCTGCCACTGCAAAAGATGGCAATGACAATAATTCGACCAACTCCAGTGAGAAACAAGAAAAGAAACTCCAGTACCCAGCAGCCAGGAAAAGTAAACTGATATAAGGTTATGGAATTAGCCTGTAAATCTAACTGGCTGCAGCCATTTGAAGGATCCATTTGGCAGTTAAGAAGCACAATCATTTAACATGATCTGAGAGTAATACAACAGTGGAGATATAACAGACTTAAATATAGGAGAGTTTAAAAAAAAAGTACCTGGGGAAAACATCTAAGCAGCTGTGATCTACAGAATTTATTCTCGAAGACTTGGAAAATGTGCAACATGAGCATTTAAAAACAGACATGACAAAATTCTAGAAAATACTCGAAGTGTAAGTTTAGAATTGACTAAGAGCAGCACACAACCTACAAAAACCACTCCCCTAAACTTCTGTATCTTTCTCTCTAGAATTATTTTAGTACTAGTATCCCTTTATGAACCTAAACAAATTAGTAAGAAATGTCCCATTTCAAATTAAATTCACAGACCGATGACACATCAAAATTTATGCTCCTAAAGTGGGAAAAACATTCATTTTGATTAGAAGAATCTGATCCATAAACCAAGCACTTTGCAACAGCAGCGAGCCATATGAAGTAAACTAATGAAGTGAACTTCTCGAGGTGCATTTGTAATAAATGAGAGATCTTGAAAACAGGACTGTTAACTGACAGAAATAGAATTTAATTACCATTCACATTTATTCTGGACACTTCATTCACTAGACATGTAGGAACTAATATTGTTTTAATAAAAGAAATGTTTCAATTAGCTTTTCTTGTACTGGAGCTGTCTTTTAAGTGACCTTATCATGCCCTTTCCAATACCTAGAGAGAACCCTCCAATTTCAAAATGTATGTCTATTATTTTTTTATTCCTCCAATCTAATTTATGTGGTTCCAATTAAAGTGAACGTTTGCCTCATTTTTTGTCAATAATAGTCACATCTATAGTTCAAGCATTCCCAAACATTTAACTATACTATAAATTGTCAAGATTTTGACATGGAATAAAAGGCCTCTACAGTAAATTAAACCTTTCTAGTACTAACCCACAAACCCCTCATCAGTTCCCTCTCCCTCATCTCCAGTTAAGGCACCTTAATAACTACCGTTACCGAAACTCTCAAAACATCCCTCAGGATTACTCATTTATCGGACTCTTTTCCCCAATCTTCTTTGAACAGCCAAGAGGCAGAGCTAAAGACCGTTCTGGAAGAGAACGGAGAGCAGGCACTCTTATTTCCTCGCCTCACTCCCCAACAGCCAACCCAACCCTTTGAAATGTGTGTCTGTGAGGAAGATTTAGTATTTTATCACTACTTAGGTTTTACCACCAAAGCAATGAATGGTGAGGTGAAGCATAAGGCTGAGCTTCTTCCCACTCTTCCCAACCTTACTAGAATCTGATGCTTCTTCTTGTAATAAATATCTGCCTTTCACATGCAGTAGCAAGAGAAAAGTGCGGAAAGCAAACTCCAAGGAGGAGGAAACTCAGCTGTGGGGGTAAAAACTTCGCTATGGTTGGAGTTTATATGAGCAATTTGTGACTGCAATAATCTACAATAATATGAAAAAACCCAGTCAAGTCTTAATGACACAAGTGAGAAAGGTCACTGGAAACTCATTTGACACCTTTGTGCCTTAGCTTCAAGCTCCACATTTTACTAACTTCCCAAAGGTGTCTGGGAGCTTAAGGGAGTAGCTGTAGTCTCCCACTTACCACCCCCTCCATCCTATTCTGTAATCACACAGAAATGCACAACAGCACAGTGTTCAACCTGCCGACAAAAAAACCTGCAGAAGTTCAAGGAGCAAGGAAAGAAAAGTTGGTCTATATTTATGAATCCAAAAGGTCAAACACAGCTCACTAGATGCGGTTGCTGCAAACCACTGTGTTACATTAAATTCTGACCATGGAACACCATGGCTCAGAAACCCAACCCCAACTTAAGCACCCCTTGCTTATTCTCAGCAAACTTGAAATATATATATTTCTTTTCCAATATTTTAGGAACAAAAATATGAATATGCGCAGATATAAAAGAACTGCCTACATAAAATAAACATTGCTTAGGCCTCTCCGTGAGCAACAAAACACTCTCAAGTTTTACGTTAATAAAAACTTTTTTTTATTATTCCTAGTTATTAAAATTGTCTTCTAAAAGAAGATAGTAGAAATGTTGAATTCAAGTCAATGACAACACGCATTTTCATTATTATCTAATTAATGCCAAAGAAAATAGCTGGAGCACATCTCAAAATTTGAAATCAGTATAAAATGGCTGCAAAAATGAGTCATCCACTGAGTTCATACCTAAAGCTTATGGATTTTTTAATGTTTTTTCTTACAAATGCTGACTATTTCGATATTTAGAAGCTTCTCTGGTTTCTTTACATTAAAAGAAGTGTAGAAAAGGAAAAGGAATGGAAAAACTACTCTCCTCAGAATGATGCATTCCTGTCCCCCCAGTGGAAAAGACGGATAAATACACTTCTCCTCAATTCACTTATTTTTATATAGCTAATACATGTGAACTTAAAGCATCTCTTGTGATGATGTGATCCTTCTGCTTGTCAGTGCTGGGGGATCACTGCTGAAACTGGCTAAAACACACACTCTTGTCTATGTCTTAATATGGAAATAAAGTGCAATAAACAAAAAAAACATGAGAAGAAAATCATCCTTCTGCTTCTCACATCCATGATTTGTGATTTGATATGATCTGACTTCTTGTGCTACCACTTGCAAGTTATTGAAGATGAGAAAATTAGCCTTTTCCCAGTGCTGTTTCTAGAGCTCTGGATTCCAAATGGCTGTTATTGGGCATAATAGATCTGGAATCCCTTAAATGGGAGTCTTCACCAGCAAAGCATAAATCTCTAAATCAAAGCAGCAATGTGACGACCTTGAACAATACATTCATTAAAGGCTAGTAACGTTGGGAACCTGCACATGAAAACAGATTCTGTAGCCAGTCCTCCATGTTCCAAGTTTTGTTTCTATGAGTTTAGCAGTGTCATGGCCACGGAATTACGACCCCTACTCACAGAAAGGCCCCAGCTGTTTTGCTTTTCATCTAGAGCCTTAAAGAAGATTTACAAGGTTTCACGTACAAAAAAAGCAAAAACTATTTTGAGTGTTCAACCTGGGGGCTGGGGGGAAGAAGAGCAGTTTTCGTTATGCTCTGAAAAAACACCTGGAAAAAATCACCCTAAAATGTTTACTAAACAGAAAGAAAAACATTATGAAAAATGTTATTCTCACACATTCAGCTAGTTTGTTACACTTCATGAAATGCAATGGCCATGAAAAGCAAGGAACTAAAATGTGCTTTCAAGAAGCATTTGAAAGCATTCTTTCAAACATTTTTTGTTATGCCTAAGCAGAGCTAGAAATAACAATTATATTACATAGCCTCTTCATGGGCTCGCATTCTATAGATTGATAGATTGACCCCATCCCTGAAAAGCTTATAGAGAAAAATCTTAGAAAGTATCTGCTTCTTGGCATTAACAAACTACAAGATAAACAGTTAACCACCATTCTCCTCCAGTTAGGGTGGCTAATTGTGTTTCAACTACAAGCAATTACAGGCATTACCTTGGAAATTAACTGAGGACTGGCACATAAAATTCAGATCAAACAACTAAATATGAATAAACTAAAGGATGAACAGATTTTCAGGAAGAGCCAAATGATTGCTAGAAGCTATTAGCTGATTTGTGCACACTGTTCTGATTACTTGCTTAGAGCACAAACGTCCACAGAGCCTTGCAGCCCAGAAAAAAATGGCAAAATGCAACTGATACCAGCAGCAAGAGGGGAAGGTAGCAGAAAAATTTAGTTAACTGATAAACTCAGAATAAACTGGGTCAAGCAGCCCAACCCTCCCCCACCATACTCAAAGAACTAGCGTGGCAGGAAACCCCATATGCAATTCAATTCTCTATAAAAAAGTTCTAATTTTTCTTCAGAAGGCCATCCCCCACCATGACGTTTCCAGTTCAGTGTGTGATTCAGCAGATTAAACTATGTAATGTCTACCACCAGAGGGAGGTGTTCTATTATACTGCATTTTCCAAAAACATCATCCCTGCACATTGACTTCAATTCTATTTGATAATCATCAGTAGGGAACAAGCTTCCTTCTTTCTGTAAAGACACTTTGAAGAGTCTCTTGTTATGTATATCCACTTTAGCCTAATTATTGCTATGGCAAATTTGATTTTCTATTTAACAGAAGCAACTTGGTAACTAATGCATCATTTCCATCTCAATCAAGAAAACCCCTGCACTTTATCGTCTTTGCGACCCATAACACAAAGACAACAGAAATGGTCGCCCTCCATATGACGGGGGACCATTACAGAATTTTTTCCAAAACCGAAACTACTCTTCAGTGGAGAGAGAAGAGGAAAAAACAAAAGCGAGGTGGCATCACCTTGCTATCTTGCATGAATTGGTTCAGTAAATCACCAAACTTGAAAGATATATAAATTAAATAGGAGAAAAAGAGAGAGAGTTGCAGAAGCACGGCTGATGTCATTTAATCTTTGGTAAATTCTGCTGTATAAATTTGTGGGACTAACCAGTAGTACAGTTTCCTAAAAGACAAAAGGAGTGGTGCCAACAATATCTAACTACAGGCATTTAATTTATGCATTATGTGTGAGTGGACAGAGGCAGATACCTCTGGAAAAGGATTCCGAGTGCCAACACGAGGAGAAAAACTACTGCAATATGAAGTGCCTAAATCACTCTCAAAATACTTACTTGCCTCTGTTGACTACAGTGGGCAATGCAGTTATGCATGGAAAGAAAAAATAAATACCCCACAACCCAGTCATCTTGCTTTACGATGATTCCACCTATTCGGCACACGTAAGGAATAAAACCAACACCCTTGTGTTTGAAAAAGGAAAGTTATATGCTTCCTACACTACAGAGCTGAACAGTTAATACCTGCAAGGCTCGAGACAACAGCAAATAGAAATACAGATGAAAAAGAGCATTAGGTTTTCCTGCGTGTATCACTTCAAATACAGAGTACACCAACTCCAGTCTTCAGGGGAAGAAACCTGTCGTCCATTACATTGGCTATTTCTAATTAAAGTCTGCAAGTTCTTCAATATATGAAATCTAGATGGTAGCTTTTATCAGGAGACTCTCCAATGTTAAATCTCATCCTGCTGGAGAAGCAAAAATATATCTAATTAAAAAAGGGGGAGTAAAGTTTTCCCTATCAAGTGGGTTTTGTTTGGAAACAGCAATAGTAAATCTAAACAGGTAACTGTGGGTGACTTTCCACTATTCTTGTAAGGTAAGGTATGTAATGTAACATTTTAAGGCTGCCTAACTGTCTGTATATTAGAATATCTCTGAGGCAAACAACTTCAGAAGTTGTTCTTCTGAAGGATGGATTTTATTCTCATAATCATATAGTAGGACCATAGTGACAGATATGACATCAGATATATTTTTATGCCTATATATAAAATAAACTTCAACAAAAGAAATACATTTAGTGCAGGCCAAAATGGAAGAAAAGGGAATTATTTTTTTTCTTTATGAGAAAGGAACACTAGAACCATTACTTTTATTCATAGTATGGGCTTGGATTATCTCTAGAAACACTACTTACACACACAAAAATGTTTTATGTGTTTATTTAAGTAAAAAATGGGCTGCACTAGGTATTCTAAAAGTCAACTTTAAGGAAGATTTATCTTTCTCTTACTTGTCCAAGGTTTCTGTAGCCATTAATACATTAAGATTCCTGGCAAATAATAGTGGCAGCTCAACTGTCAGTCAACAGCAGTAAGATGAAGGTATTTCAGGTGATTACATCAATCCACAGCCTAATGTTTGAGGGTTTTCTCCTAGAACTAAATTCCAAGTTGATGCATGTTTTCTCCAAGATTTTAAATAAGAAAATAATTTGTAGACTTGCATGCTAGCTGCACTGATATTCCACAGGAACTCAAAATTTGAATCTTAAATCTTGTTTCATAAAGGCAGATCTTCTGCAAATCTCCTGCATTTGATTTCACAAAGGCCTCAGAGGGTATCTGGTTATATCCTATCTTCCTGCCAAATTCAGCAATGACGAAGAACACGTTAGCACTACAAACACTCTGATATGAAACCCATGTATTCAATTCCATCAACATACTCCCTTGCTAATTAATTTGTGACCTCTGCAACACACGCTGGGACTTCAATCTACAATCTCCTCCAGTTCCCAGTTCAGAACATAATTCAATCTTGACTGCAACACTGGTCTGGCTTCCTGCTTATTCCTTCCTTTCCAAGTTCCCCAGGCTATATTAGAATGTGTCAGCTGCGTCTGGGATAAACAGTGTGGTTATAGAAACTCAAATTTCAATTACAAGACTTCAATACCTCATATTAAGAACACTCATTTTTATATTTTGCAGACATTTACACTAACAGCTGTGCGACTTCTGCTTTGCCTAGCCTGCCCTGAGTCAAATTCTGCTTTATTAAATTACCACCAAACCAAATTCTAGTTGTGATGCTGCTTGAAATAGTAGGTTTTAAATTTGCACATTTAAAAGGATTTTTGAAAAACAGACAAATGAATCAGGGCGCCAAAAGAGTCCATGGTGGCAGAGGTGACAGATGAAATCCAAGCTTCTGTACTATGTTCAACTGGATTATTTCAAGCTGCTTTATATCGAACTGTATACCATTTAGAGTGAAAAATGTCCCATGTTATATGTCTAAAGCTAAAGTTTATGTTTATTGGTGAGTGATGTTTTCAGTATTTGCAAATATACTTTCAATGCTGTTAGCCACATTTTCATAACCATTTCGTGAGGGTATCCAACTGCCTTCAGAGATAGGGAAAATCTGTGTATGAAGAAAATTAAGCCACTTGCCCAATTTCATGCTGGAGATGCATGACGAAGTCAGGAAGCCTACATTCATTTCAAATCTAGGAAGGGGTTTTTTGGCAAGTGTTTTTATAAATTTAGAGAACAGTTTGCCCTGTTTTCTTAGCCTAGCATTCTTGGCCACTACTGATGACAGGGTGCTGGCTAGTCATCACTTTGGCTGGCCCTGTACAGATTTTTTTTTTTATTCAGTTTCATGAATTATTTAGGAATTGTTCACTTGTACACAGGAAACAGTTTGAAGAGAGCAAGCAACACTGTAAGGAGAATGGAGCTGAGGAAAGAAGAACAGAAATCAGCAAAGAAAGAATATAGTTAGGAGTATACTGTGTGAAGAACTCAATGCCACAAATCAATTAATATGAATATTCTCACATTAGCCATTTTGCTTTCAAATTGTAAGGTTTACCATTTATATCTTGCTTAATCATGCTGACCTTTCACAACAAACAAAACCAGTTTTTTAAAATTATTTCTGAAAAAGAGCTCACCCAGTCCTGAAAAGAAACAGCCCTTATGACATCTTTATAAACATTACACAATACCTAAGTAGCCTGTTATTTTGCAAACAGCAAAGTGACTGGCATAAATTCAAATAAAGCAATGCCACGGCTGACATCAAGAGCTTTTCAGTCCCTGACTTTTGCTCTCCTTTTCCAGAGGACCCTGAAGTAGCTCATCATTATGTACGGAAAAATTACCATTTTCTGGTTATAGAGCTTCTTTCTCTTATTCTTGCTCATCAAACCTGAAATCTCTTCCCTTCCCCACACTCCCTCAAAAAAGTAGTTTTAGAAACATGAAACTTACGTTCTCTAGTCAATTTAAAGATGATTTACACAGTCTGCATTTCCCATCAAACTCGCTTTACAAGAAAACTGCACAATGGTATTGATTTGCGATGCCACGAGAATAACTGCATCAGTCTGAAAATCTGCAGCAATCCTTCATGTTGAGGACATGGCACTACTCTTAAGAATTTTCAGACTAGTTTTCACATCAAAATTAAAACAGCAGAAAAGTAATGATGTTTTAAAAAGCGTTACAGTCACAAAGACTGCTAGGAACAGGCTTGTCTGTCAAATTCATTGCAATGCTAGATTATCAAGCTTTCTGTTTAATTCGTGCTAAAGATTGAGGCAGGCATTGGTCAGTGGAGAGTGGTAGTCATATATGCCCATGAATGATGTGTCACCAGCTTCTAGATTCAAGACACATGTTTATGGTTTTCTGCATTACCTGCCTGCCAGACTTCGTTCAGTGCTGTAAAAGGTATTTTATCTTAGCGACAGATGTCTTCTTTTCATCACTTATTTTTAGGGAGCCAGTATCACATCTTACACTGATGGACAGGTCCTGCAACATTTTTTTTTTTTCCTCCTTTTTGCTAATATCCCCAAGCAAATGATATCTTAAAGTTATTCTACAAAAAGGAAGTTAAGACTATTGTTGGCCATATTTTTATTATCTTCTCACTTGAGCATAATTCTACTTTCTTCTTCTTTAGTCACTCTCTTCTGCTATCAAGCATAAGGGAAAAAAAACAAGGCTAGAAGCGAGTAAAAGCAACTTTATCCTTAACATGCTGTGTTAGCAAAACATGCTAACACTAGGCAAATGCAAAGCAGTCCCAATTCACCTGAATCCTGTCAAAAGCAGAGCATGCTGACAGTATCACGTTTAGGAAGATCTGAAGTGCAGTAAAGGTACAGAGCTATCCCTCTGCTATTCTGAACTCATTTTCATGGTTTCATTAAGGAAATAAATCTTAGCCTGCCATTCTGATGCTGAGAAAGTAGAGTTTCTATTATCTACATTACCTGGTCAATGGCAGCAGGCTGAAAGGCTTTCATTACACGTCATGTGGTGAAGAAGAGAAAGAAGTAGCTTTCCACCTGGATACCTGATTAGTACTAAAATATCTTCAAAAACATCTGCTTTTAAAAATAGAAGTCGGAAGCACAGCTCTCTACATTAATACAAAATTACTGTCTAATTGAAGTTCAAATGAAGCTGGTCCAAAACTGCCAAGCTACAACTACTTTGCAGATTTTTGTCTTACTGACAAAGTTGCAAGTTATTTTTACATCACAGTTTTTCACAAGAAGAGAATTGTCTATAGCGGGTTATGTCACGGATACATCACTGATGCCTAGAAGTTTCTCCAAGCTCCTGTGCTCAGGACCTACGCTTGGCTCAGTTTTCCAGAAGGAGTCAGAAGTAGGAAGCCCACAACCAGGAATGTCAGAAATTTTTAAACAGAGGTTACACGCCTTGTTTAGGCAAAAGACATCTATTCCATATGCAGCTGCAAACAACAGACTTTTGGAAATACTATCTAAGCTAAAGAACCAGAAGTCATATCAGAAAAATAAAGAACACTAGTATATGTATGTATCCACTTAAGAACAGTCACTATTTCTTGAAAATGTCCAGAGTATGCACCAATCTTATGCAGTTTCTTTAAAAAAAACACCAGATTACTCCATAATTCAATTATTCATCTATTAGAAATCTGTAGATGCAAATGGAAAAGCAGCCATGACAGCAACTTCAAGTATTTTTTCCAAGTAAAACTGTAAGTGCAACCTAAATATTATATTTATTTAAAATGCCATTCAGTAACTAAATATAACGAGAGCAGAGAGAATAAATAGAGAGAAATTAGCTATACTAAGAGAGAAAAGATGCTACTGAGGTATCATGCACCTGAAAGTAATTTTATCGGAGAATAAAAATCAGACTGGGCCTCACAATGAGACACTGCAATAACAGGATGCAATTTACACACTGCTTTTATTTAAAAAATAATCATTTGTCATCTTTAAGAAAGCACTAAATAGTCCTAGGTTAATTATGATTCAAAATTATTGGAGAAGTATACATATACACCAAGCACTCACTAAACTACCAAAAAAAGCCATTTAGTTTGGTTAGTTCACTTTAAAGCAAAATGCATCAATAAATCTCTCTTAAATTTAATGAAGTTTATGCATATCTGCTGCTTTCCTAAAAATTATTTGGCAAGCAAAATTTTTGTGAGGAAATCCAGTAGGTCCATTCTCTTCTATGATGTCCCTGCAGAGATTTTGAGCAGGCTGGAACATGTCTCCTCATCTAGACTCTACCATAGTCCTCCTTTTCAAATGTAAATGGTGCATGAGAGCAGACCTATTTAATTCACACACTTAATCCTCTTAATATTTTAAATATGCCAGCATTTGGTCACAATGAAGAAAGCTTTTCTCTTGTGGCACAGTATTACCTTTAGCCACTGTATTTCAGTATCTATTTTCCATGCTCTTTCACCCTAATTAGGGCTTTACTGAGCAAGAAGGTAACAATTACTGGGCTCTCTAGCCAGTATAAGATTGCTTCTTCTAATCAACATGTTGTAAAAAGACGAAAAAACCAAAACAAACCCACAACAAAAAAAAAAACCACCTGAAACCCCAAAAAACATTGTTATTTTAATGCAATACCGTGACAGGCAGTTATTATCAGAGACTGTGATACACACTATACTGTCAAACCATATTCTTAGTAAATACATGAGCTAGAATTACAAGAGACGCTACTCTGCCCTTTTTAAAATCCAGGTCAATACCCAAATGCAAAACTTGAATTTTTCCACAGAAGTAAAAAGAAGCCAAAGCAACGAAGAAGTGCAAAGGAGCGGCAACTTAGATTTGGCTTCAGAAGCTTCTACTACTTGAATTGTTTTTGCTGACTTCATGACATCTTACTGATTAAGAACCTTTCCCCTCGGGTATCCATACTGGTTGTATAGCCTCCACTGAGAAGAGCAGTCTTTTGTATAAATATCAGTGGTTTACACCTACAAAGGCAGTCAGCTGTGAAAAACAGTTTTTCTTCAAAACTTCATTTTGAATTTCTGTGGCTCCACCCACTATTGCATAAATTGAGTTACCTATAGGATTCCAATGGGATTTTAACCTATGTTCATTGATATTTTATATACTTAATTGTAAGGATAAAAAAAATACGCATTCAAAGTGTTTCTGTATATAAAAAACATGCTTTAGGAGATAGTGTGGCAAAGAACTCTGCAATGACACTTTAAGATGTTGAGGAAAAATATGCCTCCAAAGTGAATTTTATTTTTTCACTCCTTATTGCATCAGACTCAAAAGAATGAAGTTTCTTTGTTGCCACTCATTGTTTCATGACTTCGGCTGTTCACTTGGAATTTGAAAGCATCTTAACTATTAATTAACTTAACTAACACTTGGTGAGTTATGGTCTGATGCAAAAGAAGGAAAGGAGAAGAAAAGCAATTTGGAAAACACGCAAGTATTGTGATTATGCTGATAAAATTCTCAGAACTGACAAGTTACTGAACATGTCTGACAATTGGAGTCAATACTTTGCTTTAAGATCTGACCAACAATTTCCAAGTTACAATCAGTAAATACATGGATCTGTGTCAGACATCAGTTAAACATTCATCAGATTTCAGTTACATGCACATAAACAAATCAGGTTTAACTTGAATTAGTACCTTTCAACTTTGCAAGAAGTCCTCATACTTGTGAAGCACCTTGCATTTCTTTCTTCTACTTTACCGAGTTTAACACCACTTTACAGACTTAGGTGCCTAGATAATACCCAAATTAGTGAGTGCACGTATCTATACAGCTATCTATATAGCTCCACATTAAATGTAAAAAAAAAATAAAAAATTAGAGACCTTAAATGACTACAAAGCTGTGTATCCTACCATCTTTAATGTAAAGAAATCTAAAAGTCACTTCTGAAAATGTGACTTTTCTATTCCTAATGGACAATTTGTTTGCATTTAGAAGAGCTCTGCTTTCACCTCCAAGGGACTTCATCAAAGGGAAACAACAGTTGCTATGGCTGTCACTTTCTACTGGCTAGAAAACTTTTTCCCATCTCAGTGGAAAAACAGTCCTCATTTTAATTGTGTGTATGTTTTCTATGCATACACTGAAACACAGATGTAGATACACATAGGCACATCTACTCAAAAACCAGAGGGTGTTGTGGGATTAAATTGATCTTTATTCTTCATACAGCTTCCAGAACTGTTGGGATCATATTCAAAATGCCCAGCTTTAAAGGTGTTCCATGAGAGATGGCACTGATACTGCGGCTGACAGATCTCTGGAGTAACAGAATACTTTTTTAAAACAAAAATCAGATAGGTGAAATGGAGGAGGCAAATTGTTCACCAAAATCTGCAATGAACTCCCTCAGGAACAATGAACCACTACCAGCTCAATTCATTCCGCTACATACACAAAGCATGTTTTTTATCCCTTCTAACATGTAACGTACATATATACCCTTTCATTGGCCCAGTCCCATCCCTTCCCCAAAACCTTTCAAACAAAAAACCACTTACATTGCCTGCACATCATTTTACCCCAGGCAAAAGGACAAGGGAATCATCAGCATGAAGCACCATTGGAAAATGCCCAAAATATACAGCGATACACGGTAAAGAAGCCTGTATAAAATAAAATGCCATGCAAATGTGCTTTAGAGCTGATTTAATTCTAAACTAATGCTGGGACAAGATGGAGTAGTAGGCACCCCAAAGATTTTGAGAGGCAATGTAAACCATGAAAAAGTTTATGCAGTATCTGTTTACAAGAAAATCTAAAGCAGAAAATGGGGAAGCTGACAGTTAGCATGTTTTTAAAGGGGGGTTTTGTTGGATTTTTTGGGGTTTTGTTTGTTTGTTTAAATTACATGGGAGTAGAGCACAACAGGATTTTTAAGCATGTACAACAAAATTTAGAAACTTGAGTGGACCTTTTTTGCTATTATCAAAATCTGAATACATAACATTCATAAGATTCATTTCTCAAAACTGGTGCATGCAGCAGAACATTTTTCTTCATTACCTATCACGTTTCACCCATTAAACTATGAGCTTCCTCAGAGGCTAGAAACAAATCACCAGCCACGTTTAATGTGTAAAAGCACCAAGAATAGTTATGAAAAACTACAGAAAACCCAAGAGACAGTATTTAGTTTCTGTTAAGAGAAAAATTTCCACTAGAATAGGAGGAGTAGAGGGAAAAAGGAGACACCAGGTTTTTTTTTTTAGGAGCAATTATATGTTTAAAAGGTAGGGGTGTTTTTTTCTTTTTCTCTGGGAAAGTGACAAGGACTCTGGAAATTAAATGCATCCTACAACTCAGTGAAGGCAACTGTGTGAATTTTCATCAAAACTTTTTATGAGCAACAACGCAACTATTACTAAAGAGCAGAAAAGAACTCAAAATATTTAAGTCAGATGATGAACATAGTTTTATACTGGTATCTTCAAGAGGCCTAGAAACTATTACAAATAGAACATGCCTGGTGACAAAGCTGATTTTAGTGCTACACCAGGATTTGGTTTATATAGATCTGTATTTGTATGCAGCACAGAGATGTTGGGTAGAAAGAAATACTGTGTAGTGATAAAACAAAGAACACACAAATTACTATGAGAGAAGGTATTAAAGATCTTAATCATGTTTAAAAATTGCTTATTTCACCAATATGCTGTGACCAGTGGAAGTAGAAAGCTTACCCCCAGCAGGTTTGGCAGGAGAGGTAAGTATCTGATCATTCAACAGTACCCTTAGCTGGCTGCTTGAAAAGAAACACTGAACAGCCCTCAAAAGACCAATTCAATGATACTCGGCAAGGAGTATAAAGAACACAGATTCTGAAGAGAACATCACTGGGTGAAAAATTCATGGTCCTGCAGAGTGTGAGAAGACAGAGAAAGTAGAATGAATAGAAGAATATTTATTGCAGTCATTTTTAGAAGGCTGCACTGTCCAGTGTAGAGGACATGTATTTGTATCAAAGCACTTAGGAGCTATTCTGCTCTCCAGCACTGACTTTCTGGATGACGTTGCACAAGTCACTTCAAATGAGTCTCTTTTCACTTTTTCCATATGCTGATCTTGTCAAATTAGCTTGCAAACTCATCAGCAAAATTATTTGCTCTCAGAATTCACCTACAAAGGATGCTCATGGAAGTTAACTCAAATTAAAACAAATTAAAAATCTGAAGTCACTAAGCATAAGGCTAAGCATAGTAAAGCCTCACATAAATTTCTCAGATACCAAATCTTTAGATTCAGCTTCACACCTCCAGTCAATACACTTAAGTTTTCCCATGTCTTGCACTGGTCTTCTATGCATGTTCAACAGTAGACTTCCACACTGAATGATTTAATACAAGCCTGGATGTACAAAGTTACTACTTTATTACTTAATTATTTATTATTGCTTTTACTGCTTCAAGTAGTACTAAAGAAATTTTCATCCAAAAAAAGCTTCTTTGTCTTAAGAACTAGAATCAGCATTTCGTATTCTGCAAAAATACACCATATTAATATGCAGCGAACTAGTTGCAGCCCACCAAATTAACCTAGCACTCCTTCTCCATTTTAGTATGTCTCTTGGAAAACCTTATACCAATAACCCTACTATATACTGACTTTCATGGACAAATCGTTAATCTTCCCCACACTGCTTATCTCAGCTAGGATAATTTTTGATCTAATTCTAACAGATTTTCATTTCAGAACCAATTGTAAATCTCAGCATGGGATTATATACAACTTCAGTGAGACAGTCTCATCCAAGAATCTGCTGACATGCACTTGTTTAGATTTGCAGTATTTTCGTTATTGGGGTGGGAGCTCAAGGAGAAAGGTTGGCTGAAAAAAGAAAATTTAAAACAAAGTGACACTTGCTTCCTGCTAATCATATTGCTATGCCTATATATGAAATCTGACTTAACTGCTCATGGCATTTCTATTTACCTTTAGGAATTTCAAGGCAAACTCTGTGTTCTCTCTTTATAGGTGCTTTTCACTGCTTCTAGTCAGTTGCAGCAATTAATGAAAAGCAAGAAAGCAGCTCTGTAAACCTGCTGACAGCCGTTTAATGGGAGAGGTGGCAAGTAGTGGACGTGTCCTGGCAGTGTGCTTAATGGATACACAAACACCCAGAGTCGTCAGCCTAAAGTGATGGTGGCAGAAAATTAACCGAGAGGCACAAAGCTCATTTAACAGAGACCCACAGCAATCTGGGCAATATAAGACTGCGTAAAGGTTGGGAGAGGGAAAACAAGAAGATGTATTTCTTCAAGGAGATGGCAGTCTTTAATTTCACAAGTCATTTTATTTAGCCTCGTTGCTTCAGTGCACAAACCGTTGCCTCTGCTTTGCAAAGCAAATGCTTTCGTACAGATCTGTAAGCTCCCTGGATAGGGCATGTCACAGACTTGCTTGAGTTAAAAGGAGATTTTTCATGTTAATAACACTGCCACCATACCATGTTTTCTTCAGACACTTTGGAACGTGGCTGTAATAGAAATGATAGAGTCTGTCTCACATGACCATTTCAAAACTCAAACCTCAACCACTGTCAGACCTATTATAATTACTGACAGAAAAGCAAACCAGTATATCGACTTATGCCAACTACTGGGATTGGGAAATAAAAGAGAAAGACCTACCAACAGTGATTTAAAACAAAAACAAAAAAACGTACTACATGCTTAAATAAGAAAAAAACAATTCTTTATCTATTCATGCTGCAGTAAGAACCAGCAGTCCAAACAGGGCAGGGCTGCTATTCTACCATACAAGGTATGATGTAAACAAAAGAGAACATGCAGAGGCAAGGCTGCAGAAAGTGTATTTGGGGTATTACTGTGTCCTTCAAATATTGTAATGAAATCACAAGTTCAAAGTCTCCTGTAACGTTTCTGTGGGATTCTGTCTTTGTAGTGACTAAGATAAGAGATCAAACCAGACTTGTTTATGATCTAGTATAAAGGGTAATCATCCTGTTAATTAGTATTTTAAAGCAACTTTCTATGGCACTGAGAGCATGCTTCTTATTGCAGAGTAATGAAATTTCAAGTCCATGAATCCTCTGCAATAATTAAAATGAGGAAAATGTCAGGCTGTCTGTTTTCTGGGAGCTGACACTTCCCGCCACAGAACACACAATCCTGAACTGACCTGTAAATCCACTACTCGCTCTCTTCCTCCAGACCTTCTCTTTGCACTATCTGTATACCAAGAGCTAGGAAAAAAGTCTATAAACCCCCAAATATTATAATGCTATAAATAGCCAGCTTTCCCCAAAGTTTTAGAATTACACAGCTAATAGTATACCTTGCCATCCTTCTTTCTCATAAAACATTAAGAAAAAAAATCTTTAGCATACTGCAATAATAAAAAGAAGTTTTTACCCTTAGCCAAAATAAATCTCCCTTCACTTTTTAAAAGTAATTTTTCAAATACAGTTCATCTAATCTCTAGTTGAGGATGATTTTATTCCTCAAATTGGAAAAAAAAAAAAAAAAAAAAAAAACAAAACAAAAAACCAACAAACCCAAAACCTATCCCACCCAATTATCTATATGAGCCAGAAGTCTGAAATTATGTCCAATGCAAAAATACCCTAAGCTCTTTCCAATAAAAAATTATCCAAAACAAGATGACGGCATCATTTAAAAATCTCATCTTGAAGAAACACACCACAGTTCAGAACACATTTCTTTTAACAGCTGTGGCATTTTAAGCAGCTTTCCCTGCATGTTCCTCAGCCGATCATCCTACACTGCACCTTCAGTTGTGCCGGTATTACAGTGTGATGAACCACACCGGAAAATTGATCTGAATTTGGAAAAAATATACCACCTCCTCTCACCCCAAAGAACCTCACACATCAGAACAGCACGTTTTTGTTGTCAGGTTTTTTTTACTCTGGTCAGCATCACATAGTTCCCAGCCCAGTTACACAACAAAACTGTGGGGGCAACACTGAGGAGGGAACAAACAACAGGGAGTCCTTGAAACTGTATCAATCACAGAAGGAATGTACTTGAAACCCTGGCTTTAATTTCATATATACATAGAGTAAGCACTGCCACAATTTTCAGAGCAGTCACTTTCTGAGTGTTTGATGCTGTTTGCAAAATCCAGTAACTTAGTTACCTTTGCTTCAGTAGCTTTATGGGAAATTTTTCTTAAATTAAACCCTATTCCTATAGGGGCATACATATTTACTATCCATGCACAGTGCTATAATTTGGAGATAGCATGTCAACACCCTTCACCTTTCCTCTGCTCTCTCCATGCAGCTCAATCAACTTCCTAATAGCAAAACTTTAGAATACTTTTCTTTATCCTTTGGTATGACAGTCTCAAATGTGACTTCCAACATACTTTTCATTTAGAAGCAACTCTACAAACCATAAGCAAGTATTACTGTCTCTCTGACACAGTTAAGCATTTGTAGCAAGCATTCTAAAATCAGCCAGACATCTTCCACAAATATCCCTTCTTCCATTTTTTAGCTAAAGGACAAAATTCTTTTCTTTGTAACCATGAATGTCTTTGCCAGACGTATCATGGGAGCCAGCATTTTAAAAAGATTTAAAAGAGGCAGTGCTTCTATCTAAAAGAATAAATAAATTATAAATGAAACCCTCCTGCTCCAGAGGGAATCAGTTGCCAACAAGAGTCAAAAATAAGTCTCCCTTTGCTATCAGTTATTAGACGGTTGTGCCTTTTGTGCTCTAGATTTTTTTTTTTTGCTCCTTTTCTTAGTAAAAGTCCTGGATATCTCCCACTCCAGATAACGTTCTGAATGCAATCCGACTCAGTGCAGTAATTTCCATTATATTCCTGAATTTCTCTCAGCAATAATGAAGGGAATTCATAAATTTATTTTTATCTTCTGGCTTTCACTACTGTATTACTTGGGTTGGAAGGCATCTCTAAGCATTGCCCTGTCCAAAACATGTTAGAACATGTCATTAGCATTGATTCCTTTTCTCTAGGATGCAGAGATGACAAAATCAAGACATCTCTCATTATTCCTAAATTGACTTTCAGACAATTTGACAATATATCCTTAGTTTGTAATTAGCTTATTCATTTCCACTACCCATCCATTCTGACCCATGTGTAATTGCCCCCTCCCTTGTGGTCCCAAAGCTATTTGTGAGGTGGTAAAATACATTGAAATACAGAACTCATCCAGGTGTTTGCATTTTGATGGGTTATTTTTCCCCCCGTTCAGTCTGCTGTGTGGCCAAAGCAGACATACCAGAGGGGAACAGCAAGTCAGGCTTTCCAATTCCGTTTAGCTACACCAGTTCATATTGCTGGTGGAACTCTATAAAGTGTAACTTAAATTTTGAGTTAAAATTGAGGTAGCTTGACTTTGTTCACCTAAACATCTAAAGCTTAATCATGTACAGCTTCAGGTGAAACTTCCCAACACTGAGCCTGGAACCGGGTGGGAGGGGAGCAAGACTGGTCCAAGTATTGACAAACTTGACAACATAAAAACAAGGCTGACAAATCTAAAGAGCAAACTGGACAATTCAATAGCTTAAGCACTTCTTTGAGGCACAGTTACTGTTTGACAGGTAAGAATGGGAAAGAGCAATGAAATACATAAAGTCTAACAAAGCAATCTATACCATCATTTGTCTAATTCTACATGACATATAAGATGATGTCCAAAATTAAAACAAAATCGGAAAAATTAAGTTTAGAGGAGAAAGATAATAGATAAAAGCAGCTATTAAATAAGTAGACAGTAGTAACCTGAAACATAACATTACGTCTCTAGGGGATCGTTTTATCTTTAAGATAAAAAAATTGAACACATTATAGTGTCACTTCGCTGTCTGCTGAGAAACCAGTATCCCATCATCTGTCCAACTCAAAGGACAACACTACGAGAAATCTGAGCAGTGAGTTGCACAGCTTCTGAGAGGTTATGTGATTTTCTGTTCTTCCCTTCAGGTTAGGTGATAGCTACAAAGATGTGGAACTTTGTTTTCCTCCTATTGCTTCCACATTGTCAAGAGACAATAGAAAAAGCTTTAAGAATAAATATATATTTCAGAATTTATCTTGAATCCCTGCATGCACAAAGTGAAGGGATGCAGTTCAGTGTTTTCAAAAACAGGAACATTGATATAGTAGAACTAAGCAGATCAAGCTTTCAGACTGTATTTTAAAAGCATTGAATACATGGCTGGCTGGGCACACTAACAACCAACTTCAAATACCAGCTGAAGTAGCTCTATAATGGAAAGACAGCCTAACTAAATGAATGCCAAGCACAAAAACCAGCTTATTTTTCCATTATTCCTATTTGCTTGTCCACAATAGAAGTCTCTAGTATTTGCCCTCTAATTTATCATATTGAAAACTAATATACACAAACTTGTGTAAGTGGAACTTTTTTGTGTACAAGGCTAATGACTGGATATATTTATCAAAAGTACCCTATTGTTTTGGTTACTTTAGAAAGTGTTACCCACTGTACTAAAAATAAAGTCACAATTATTGAACTATTCTGAATAAAACATATTTCTTTACTAAATCTAAACAATCCTAAATCTAAACATTTGCTTTTTATTTTTCTTATATCCAGAACAGCGAGAATGACCTCCCTCTGTTTTTTCCATGTCCACATGAGTTGTAAACTACAGCTGCAGTCCTCATGTAACTGCCTGAAGAACAACCTGCGATACCTAAGCATGTTCTCACTGGGTATGGTGCAGTACTTCTGTTATTACAACTATTTTTTTATCTGAGCTCAACATGCAATCCTGACTATATTACATGATAGAATGGAAGGAATCAAACCGTGTGTCCCAGGTATCAATGCAAAGTCTAACATTTTTAAGCATTTTTAAAACAAGCATTTTTAAACAATTATGGCAGAGTAGTAGGAAATAAGAGAAGTAACCCTGTGTAGATTACAGCAGAACCCAGGATACACGTCTCAGCTCCTTAACTGGAAAGTCATTCCTGCTCTCAAAAAACTCCCACGCTGTCCAAGAACAAAGAAAAGCCATGAGAAGACATATGAGGAGCAAGAGAATTAGCAGCTAGTCATGAAAATAACAAGATAATCTCTTGACCATGTGCATATTCATTAGCACACTAGAATAAAGACCACTGCTGACTGTCACTCAAGTTATAAACTATGTTTTATGGGAGAAAACTTTGGGATCGAAAGTATACAGGACACATGTTCTTTAGCAGTGACAGAAATTTTAGGATTTGTTATTATTCATAGTTGGTGAAATGTATTGGCAACCAGTATAATGCAAAATTAAAAATTCAAGTAAGGAAAGCAGTGTGGCTTACAAGCTTTTGTTAACCATCCAAATATTTATCACATTAGTAGTAGGAAGCATGGTGACAAATGACAAGGCTGAGGTTTCCTAAATGGAATTATGAGTTTACAGGACCACAACAGAGGTCTCAAAGCATAGAAACCTGCTTTGGCAGGCTGCTGCAAAAAACCCAGATATAAAATAGAGATTTGAAAATGTTGTATCGTTTCACCTGTTATTACAGATTGTAATGTATTTGAGTTGCATTTGATGAGCCGGGAGATAAACACTGTTCTCAACAGATACATGGCTGTGTTTTGGAAAGGATACCACTCCACAGATATGGATTGTGAAATCTATAACTAACAAATACTAGTGTGTGCAACAGAGATTATATAGGGCACTGCTTTTGTCATTTGCACACTGGACATCAGCAAATATGGCATTACATAAAAGGCATGCAAATAGTAAGAATTGTTACACCAACGGCAGTTGTTCATTGTTTTAGAAGGCACAGACGCAGCTACTTTCCACTTATTTCTGTTAGTATGACATTAATGTACAGCAAAGGAAACTTTCGATAACAAGTGTGAAAATCAATAGCAATTTACCCTAAGGGGGTGATAATCTTTGCTCTAGTAAATCAAGCAGTATAAGCAATGCTTCATACTTATAAAAACCCCTAAAAGGCAGCCCTTAGAGCAATTGCATGTCTTCTATAAGGGGAGGAAAAAAATAAAAATGCAGACACATCTGAGAATTTGTTCCTATCACTTTCTACAAAAAGAGAATTCAAAATAAAAGATTGACAGATGTTATCTGAGCTTCTTGATAAGTATTTATGTTCTTTAATATAGTAAGTCCAGCAAATTCAAGATGCTTTTGTACTGTAATTCTGCTCAGTCAGAAGACAAAATAGGTAACTGAACAAATACACCATCAGAGTCCAACTTAAGAAATGCATGGACTTCCCTCTCACAGAACTTGGCACATGCTTTGAACCAGCAGAAACACTTCCTATTCCTTCTTCAGGAAGAAGGTGATTTTATTATGCCTAATACAATCATCAGCTTCTCCGAAAATGGCCAACACCATGTCAGCTTTTCATTAGAAACAGACAAGGCTAACACTTCACACCACCCATGATCAGTGGTTATTTAGCGGCACAGCCACCCTGCACTGCTTGAAGTACCTTCCACTATGTAACACACAGTAGCCAGATTTTAATATTTTTAAAGCTACTTATCAAGGTAGCAAAAGATTACAACTTCTGCCACTCATCATGTGGACAGGCTGCTGTGGAGGGGGTCAAGAAAAGGGCGATGGCAAAAAAAATTATGTTTATATAAACACGTGTAGTAATTGACATCCTTAAATGAAGGGTACCTTTATTTTGCTAACCCAAAACCAGGAACGTGCTTTAAAAATATTTCCTTCTTGACATTTCAGTGTTTCTGAACCAAATATTGATGACATTTAATTGATTTGGGAGCAGTTTTCTGTAGCATACAGCCAGTTCACTCATTATCTGAGCAATTTAACACTAGGTTAAAACAGTTCATAAGAGTTATTTAATACTTCAACCAAGAATATGGGCTTTGGCTTTTTTTTTGTTTTCCCCTCTCCTAATTCCCTGGTATAGAAAAACAGAAAATACATGCTTAGTATGTAAACATGATAACATAACATACAAAATACATGATAACATAAAATACAATATTTTCTCAGTTACAAAGCACTTAAAACCATGCAGATAGTTAACAAAAAAGAAACATTACTGAAAATTCAATTCACATTTACGCCAAAGCTAGCTTCTGTACATACCAATCCCTTATATAGTTCACTTGCTTGTGTTTGAACCATTAATAGCTCAGGTTCAACACTGGATAAGATAAACTATGCTCATAGCATATATATATGGACAGGTTTCCATTTAATTCTAGGTACACTGAAGAATGAACGCTATTTTGATTATAACACTTCCAAGGAGACTTTGTAGCTAAAACATTGATTTCCCCTCCAATGTATGTCAGCTTGAGAGCACTTTTCAACTCACATGTTGATCCTTGCAGTAACTTAGATTTTGAAAAAGTGTTCTTGTATTACAGTTGGCAATCAGCTTCTCAAGAGGGTTCTCATTTATGGTGCATGACTTCATTCTGGACATTTTTCAAATTAGCTGACATTGAGATGCTACAGCTTCTCATAATGAGCGACTGCTATTTATTCTGTTAGCATATGGTGCAACCTTTCTGTTGTCCATCGAGAAACACAAGAGTTACCGAGGGATGGTACCACTTCCTAATTATTTAGTGTCCGAAATTAACACCTTCATCACCGTATTTTGTATATCGACAAAATTATTCTGAATTCCATTTCCTGTTGATTTCTTCCTGAGAATCGCTAGTTAGCCCTGTGACCTCAAAACACAGGACCAGAAAAAACACATTTAAAGGCAAATTACTGGGATTTTGAAAAACTGTGCAAGTTATTATGCAACGACCCAAAGCAAAGCAATCCAGGACAAACTGTAATCTGCTAACCAATGCAAATCAGTCAAGGAATGAGAGAGAGGCAACTCAATAGGCACCTCAGAGACACCATTTGCAATGAAGTCCTGTTTCAACTCAGTTACGAAGTTACATACTGCCTCTTCAAGGCTTATCGCTGAAGAGGAGTGAATGTACTTTGGAAATTAGTTTGATTAAATCTCTGGGTTCACGTTTAATTTAAAGAGGGCATTCTCTTAATTGCAAGAGCCTTTTCATGCTTTGCATGAAAAAGAAACAATTAGAACAATCTGAAACAAAAGGAGTGTGAAATTTCTCCATCTCACATGCTGTTGCAGCAAGTGCAGAGACATGTAACAGATGGTCAATTTAACTTAGATTCTCAGTTATTAAACATTACCTGCAGGTCCATTAAACTGCTTTTCTACTGGAAACACTATATAAATTACTTAGTACCCACAATGCAGAGGATTAACTTGACCTTTCTCTAGGGCACGATACATTCCTGCTCAAAGCCATTCAAATAGAAAGCTAAAATCATATTAGCTGTTCTTCTAGTGTCAAATTTTACAGTTACATCTTTAGTAGGTGAGCTGGAGAATGCCAGTCATCCACCTTATTGTTTCTTTATGACAAACACCTTGGAGTTAATGGGTACTAGAGAAAAGCACAGTGACAGATTAAGGTACTATAAAATAGTTGTGTGAACCCAGGAATTGAAAAATCCTGGTCAGCACAAGAAGGAGAGAAATAGGCTGAAGTACTGTTTTACACTGTTGCTATCTGTGCCTGTTGTATGCAATTTACACAACAACTTTTGCCTTCTTATAAACATGCTTCAATAGCTCCTGGAAATGACAATACACAATACTGGGCCACTGTTTTTAATCCTCTGCCTGCAAAAATTAAAATACTGACAACTTGATCAAATACTGATTTTACCCAAAGTAATTGCTTGCCTTACGGCAAGCTACAACTTATTAACTACGTATATCACAACAATTGCATGTAAATTAAGATGACTTCTGAAATCCATCATTAGAGCTAGCCTAATTATTCGATTTAATGTATTCAGATCCCTGTAAATAGTATAGAGGATGAAAAGCTGTTCGTTATTATTAACACCTCAAGTAAAACTACTGCTTCAAATGACTGCATTTTGGGAGGCATGAAGACAAATTCTCCTGTGCTTCCTATCATGTGGCCTTTAACACCTGAACTCTCAAGAAACGACAAATTTTCATCAACCAGGAACTACACTTTTGCTTGACTGCGCTCTAAGACACAGAAAGTTAGGTGAAAAGGAATACTGCTATGCAGCATAGAAAGAAGATTCAGGGATATATTTGGTTGGTATACCATTATGCATCTAGATATGACCATGTCAACGCAAACAGAACTTGGAAAACACTGTTCTTTCCACGTAATGGCTTCAACACACAACAGCCCAAAGAAGCAATAAATATTCCTTGAAACGACCTGAACGATTAAAAATCTACTTACACTTTTCTCCTCCTTCTTCACAAATGTTTATTTTGGAATAGAAGTATACTTACTTAGTCAACTTGCTCATCCTGCTCATTCCCTGACAACCACATTCCTTCAAATATGGGCAACGAGCACAAACTGAAACACAGGAGGCTCCATCTGAATATCAGGAAACACTTTTTCACTGTGACAGAGCACTTGCACAGGTTGCCAGGCAGGTTGCAAAGTCTCCATCCTTGGAAATATTCAAAAGCCGCCTGGATGTGGTCCTGGGCAACTGGCTCTGGGTGGCCCTGTTTGAGCAGGAGGGGTTGGACCAGATGGCCTCCAGAGGTCCCTTCCAACCTCAACCCATCTGTGATTCTGTGAAACGTGCAGCAGTCTGACCAACGATGAAGAACCACTCTCTGTGTAAAGCAGTTCTCATTAATTGCTGAAAGAGCTATCTGGCAGTACTAAGACTGTATTCCTGATGCTACGGTTTGAGAAGAGAAACAAACAAAAGATTTGGACAGCATGTAGAACATCAAATCAACAGCATCCATGAAAATCATGGATGATATCATTGTCAGCTTACGGGAGACAATGTTCTATATACCAACACCTACAAGTAAATATGATCGCTAAGAAATGGCTGCATTAGGGGAAGCTGCATCCCATCTGATGGTGATGATCTGACCTCAACTACATTCAGCTTCGTCATACCCTGGATGCTTTAGATGTTGATAGCCCAAACCCCGAGGGAACTACAACTAGTGCTCAATATAGCAGTCGTCATCATACTGCGAGCAGCACATGAAACCTGTCCATACCTCTATACTGGCTTCTCAAAGAGGAAATTCAGGTGAGATCTCAGATCCTATCTTTGTGAAACTCAGTTATCTGCCAATATGGTACTAGAAGGCATCTGAAGAGAGCCGTGTAGTGAACTGACACGTCACAAATTGCCTAAAGCAAGGGTGAAGCTCACCTGCATAGCACAGACTCTTCCCCACAGTCAATTCAAGTCCACATAATGAATTCCTACAGAAACTAAAACCACTGCAAATATTATTGGTATCTTCTCCAAAGGCAAGGTATACTTTGGTGATTTGGCTTTTACTAACGAAAATAGAGCAGAAAATAAAATAACCTATTTAATAACAGCCCTACAGGATTTACATTGGGGAAAGAAAGAACAAACCACCCACAGCAGACGTTAAATACATTGCTTAATTAATTTCAGGCTTTACAATAAGGAGAACTATATATGAAACAAAAACCCATACCAAGGAGGTAAATTCATTAGAAAACGCCACATTTGAGCCAACACAATTAGCAGTCCAGGACACTATGAAAACACCGTGTTTGAGGCAGACAAGTACCTATGCCGGAATACAATATCCTCAAGAAGATCACGCAATGCCACAGAGAATTAAGAGAGCACCTGTGCTTTTGCTGGGTAGAACATTAACACGAAGGGCTGACAATGGCTTGGAAGCATTATTCTGTAGATACTTAAATACAGATAGACACACTTTAAACAATTCAGGCAAGAGTATTTGTAATTCTTACAATATTCCATAATAAAAGACCACAGGACCAAAAAAAAAAAATCCAAATACTTCAGTATTGACAGAGTTCATTTTAAAGAATGTCTCCGGATTTTTCTCAAATACAACATGTAATATTGTTTAATTTCTCTCATGAATTTTAACTTGTTCTCCTTCTGTTTACAAACACTCTCCTGTTAAAACAGAATTTTACGTATTATTTGGTTTCACATCCATTACACTGGAAACTGGGTCTCATTTTTGTCTTGTAATATTGACAAGCACTAAAAGTATATGGAGTATAAGTGTACTATTTGAAGGTTTTCACCAAAGCAAATTATTTGCATGGTTACAATTCACGACAAAAGGTCTTCTATCCCATATTCTACATTCAATACTAGGGTATGGCAACTGATAAATTAAAGCAAATGTATGTTAAGAATCTCTGGTCTTCAAAATAGGCGAAAAAATTTGTTTTCTTCTCTTCACACAGAAAATATTTTATAGATATACTTAATATTAACCACACATTAATTTTGTTTAGCACAGTTAAAAGCAAGACTCAACTCCATTATTACTCTTCGGAGCTATCATCTTGCTTTGGGATTTATTGCATCTGTGGTGACAATGAGTGATGCTATCTTCTCTACCACTATTCTCATCTTTCAGCTAATGAAAATTTCACTTTTGGAACCACACTTTATAACCGTACAGTTTTAGTAATTCTTAGCTTCCTTTAGCAATTCTTATCTGTTAAAATTTCTGTATTGTGCAATCAATATAGCAAAGACAAGTGCCATATATGAACTGAAGAAAAGGTGATAGATTATTTAAATGAGAAATTCACAGCAGAGTAAAAGCAGAATGCAAAAAAACAAATGGATACTGTATATTAAGAATATTTAAGTACTATGAAATAGATTTAAATGCTATAAAAGTAGTGTAAGTTTACCTTTTAATCAGCTGCTCAAAAACAAAAAGTGAAATGTACTTTTTTAATTATAATATTATTCTCATCAGTGGGAAAACTCCTCTGAACTATGCCTATTTATGTCTGCAGATAGGAGATTTTCATAAAGGAGAATGAAAGTCCAACTTAATATTGTATGTTGAGGTTCTTATGCAAATAGGAATTGGTTTTTTCTTCTGTTTACTGTTTCACTAAACGATTCTGTAAGGTACATTTGCTACATTCCACACCTGAATCGCACCTTCCAGAAGAGAAAACCTGTTAGCAGCTAGGACATAGATTCACACACAGCAGAACAAACACATGCTAGAGACAGCACCAAACAGAACTCACTGCAGAAATTTTTAGTTTGATTTGCCTAAGGCAACTGAAGTAGAGAGTTATTTCCAAGAACTTGAACTAAAACTCTGAATAAAGCATCTGATACAAATTAATTTCCTTACACCAATTCAACACAGGCAAAGGGAAAGGTCTGTGTCAGATTAACAAATTAAATTTCTACTAAGAAGCTTCTGAAACAGAGAAAAATCTGGTCAATGGAATCTGTGCAAGAGTCAATAGCTTCCACTATGGCCCTGACACAGGACAGTGCATCAATAGACCTAATACTCTTTTACAAATTTCTCCAGCATTATGATGCTGTCACCTTCCCTTTTCTGTTTTCATCTCTCATTCTCCCATTCACTGTCGCATCCAATGTAGCAGATCAATTCTTATTTTACTAGCAGCAAGAGACATTTTCTACTTAGAACTGTTGAAGTAGTAGAAGACACATTTCAGGCCATGGTGAAGACATTTTCCCCTCCCTTTTTAAACAGCTGCATGACATACAAACATGTTCGATGAGCCTTTTGCCAGGGGGAAAAAAATAAAATGTGTTTACATATGGCACAGAATATGGACAAAGTAGAGAATGTCCTCTTGCAAAAGTCCATCCAGAATTCCAGTAAGAACTGAACTACAAACACATTCTGTTATTCTGTCAAGTGTTTCATGTATGTTGTCAGAAATAAGTTAGAAAGCAGATGAAAAGGTATTTTACAGATAAAACATTCTCATTACTGCAAAGCACAAGGATAGATAACAAGAAGAAAATGTTCCAGTACTTACTCCTAGAAAGAAGAGTATCTTCAATCAAGCAATGAAACTTGAAATGAGGAGTATTTCCTCTTTCTACTGAAATTGAGATAATTGTCACTTATTTCTATGGAAACATAGCCAAAACAGAGGGGAAAAAAGGGTCTGAGAAACACCTCTATATAACTGTGAGGGAAACAAACATGAATGTGTGTACACACATGCACACACTCTTCCTTATCTCTCCTAAGTCAGCCACAACAGTCATCTTGGCCACCTGGGCACACTGCTGGCTCATATTCAGCCGGCTGTCAATCAACACCCTCAGGTCCTTTTCTGCGGGGCAGCTTTCCAGCCACTCGTCCCCAAGCCTGTAGCGTTGCCTGGGGTTGTTGTGACCGAAGTGTAGGACCCGGCACTTGGCCTTGTTGAACCTCATACAACTGGCCTGGGCCCATCGATCCAGCCTGTCCAGATCCCTCTGCAGAGCCTTCCTACCCTCCAGCAGATCAACACTCCCACCCAACTTGGTGTCATCTGCAAACTTGCTGAGGGAGCACTCGATCCCCTCATCCAGTTCATCGATAAATATATTGAACAAGACCGGCCCCAAAACTGAGCCCTGGGGGACTCCGCTTGTGACCGGCCGCCAACTGGACTTCGCTCCATTCACCACGACTCTCTGGGCTCGGCCATCCAGCCAGTTTTTTACCCAGTGAAGAGTGTACCTGTCTAAGCCACGATTCGCCAGCTTCTCCAGGAGAATGCTGTGGGAGACAGTGTCAAAGGCTTTACTAAAGTCCAGGTAGACAACATCAACAGCCTTTCCCTCATCCACTAGGCGGGTCACCTGGTCATAGGAGGAGATCAGGTTGGTCTCAAAGTTAAAAAACAATACATTATGCCCTAAGAAGCAAAAATGGGCAACAGTTTCAATGGTTTGACGCCTTTTGGTGTTTGATGCTACTACAACCTACATGGTTTTACAGGACAAGCATGGCTTTTACAGCTTCAGGCAGAGCACCCTTCCCCAATGCCACCTATACTGATTCCTGCACTTCCATTTCTCCAACAATTCCTTGCTTTGGTGAAGGCAAGAAAATCTGAACACTTACTAAAGGACCTACCGTCCAGAACATTTCTTTAAGTAGCTTACTTTAATGAATCCAGAATATGCTATATATGGGGCCACCTGATGAAGAAAAAGAAAAATCCTGATGCATACGTGCCTATGTACTTCAGGAGCATTAGCTGACTGCTTTTGCTCGCAACAGTCCAGATTCTACCTCATGAGTAAAAATCCTGCATCTATTACAGAGTCTTCAATAACTCCTGTGCCTTGCTTTAACATGGACTCACATTTTTCATAATCATTCCTCTGTATGACAGCAGAAGTTAAAAAGGGAGAGAGAAAATGCTACCTCCATTTATAAAAAGGCAGTTCTTTGTAAGGTGGTATTCCAAACCAAGCATATATTTGTGATCAAAACTCACCTTGCTCTCCTGCACCACGAAGGAAACTCTCCTTAGAAGCCCACATGAGCTCCACCTTGAGAGGAGAAAACAGAACTCATCCTTTCAAAAAGAAATATTCTCCTTTTTCCATGCAGTCTATTCAGTTATGTATTTCCCTTCTCCATGCTACTTGTTCAGGATCACAATCTAAGAGAAGATCAATGGTCATTGAACTATGACAATGAACAGAACAGTCTGTAAGCAAGGTGACTCACAGACTGAGCTCTGCTGAAGCACCTGTCCCTTCTTCTCTTTTCAATTGTTAAGGAAATCTACTCTGCGCCTCTGAACCCCAAAAGTAAATGTAATTCAGTTAGTTATGTTCCACAACAGACAAGACCTAGGCAAAAATGTCTTACATGTATGTTTTCCACTAAAAATTAAAATGTAGTTTTGATTCATTAGTTATTTAAATGTAGTAATTTTACAAAAATAAAATATATAAAAAAACTTTAAAAATTCAACTCAAAATCCAACATTCAGAATTTTATTATGTGTGGAATTTTTTGTCACTGACATGGAACAAAGAATTTCAAGTAGTACAGGACTTTTCCCTGCTGCAAGAACTCTGTCTGCATGTTTCTCCTACCAGTAGCCTCTGCCTCCCCAGCACACTGTCCATCTCCTAGCTGTCACACTTGAGCTCAGACTGAATCATCACTTTTATTTGTATAGTACACAGCTCTGTTTTTGTCTGAAGCACATGGAAATTACAAAGCCAATTGCCTAAATAGTAGAAAATCCAAACAACAGAATTCCATAAACACTATTGTTATTGTAAAACAGAACTGAAATTAGCATCCAGTTTTTATTGTTTTTACTGAAGATCATCTAGAGGGTTTATTATGGTGACTAGAGCACTAGGAAGTAAAGAATTTTTTTAGGCTTGCTAATAAGTTTTCACCACTAGTGGTATCACATGGTACCACCAACTCATGCAGACTCAATTATTTTAAAATTTACTAATTACTGAATAGTCTTGATGAGTTCCAAAAGGGTCGTGTGATCTTCCAACCCTACATAAGTGAGTGCAGCACTATTGTTTAGTACTTTCAAGAAATTTGACAGGAGTGGCGTGACATACTGGCATACTGTAAACAAACAGCAACTCAGAATTTTTTTAAGATTTTTAGACTGAATCCTGAAATTCAATATGAATTCTCAAATTTTTCTCTTTATTTTACACACTTCTCTTCTGCCCTACGGATGAAGCTCTGCATATCCACTTCAATGGCTACTGGCAGAAGAGAAGCTACAGCTGTGATTCCCCCAACTGTACTGGGGAGCCCGATACAAGCTACTGAACAAAAAGAAAAATTTAATATGAAAAATTTTCAAAAGTGGGCGTAGTTTCTCTACGGATTCTCTTCCGGTTAACTACTACACCTTTCACAATTTGTCTGTCAGTACCTAGTAACTTAACCTTACCTGAAATTTTTAATCATGGAACAGTCCAATATCACACACATACAATATTGCCAGGTTAGAGTTAAGATTAATTTTCAGTTCCTTTGGAAAAGTAATAAGCATACATATAGAAAAAAAATATTTACTCTACTCACAGCCCAGTACATTTCAAGCATGAACATATCCGAAAGCCTTGATCAGAAACTAAAAGTTTTGAAACCTCATTGTAAGAGTTAAAAGAAAAGGCCCAATCAATTTAAACACCAGACGGCACAGATGCAGAAAACTCCTTCAAAAATGCAGCTCATATTTACCATTTATACCTACATGGAAGAAGATGACAGAAGGAAGGGAGAAGCATTATCACAAATGACTTATCACGTTAACGAAGAATAAAAACTGTTAATGTTTCACTTATTTTCTCTCAGTGAAAAACACTAAGAGCATGCTGCTTAACATTTTAATGCACATCTGCTTCTTAGCAAAGCTTCATCATACTGGTTTTACAATTCTTGAACACTGTGGGTTTGATTTCAAGAATGTAAAGAGGTTGCCACAGAATGTCTGATTTGGAAGGAACACTTACCACTGATCGTACAAGACAGGCAATGTATCACACCCTAGGGATTAAAAACTGCTTCTCAGAAAGCTATCAGAGATACAGATGCTTTCCTTTAACCTTCTTGTACTGCATTCCATAAGGTATTACCACACCAACAGATGCATATCTATCACTCATCTTCTCAGTCAAAGCAGAAAACAAAAAAAAAAAAGGGGGGGGGGGGGGGGGAGCAGGGGCAAGGACACGTCGAAGAACTGTCTAGTATAAGCAAGCTGTTTCCAGCAGACACGTGTAGACCGGGTGGGTAGCAGCACAAACCATTGTCATCTGTAACACAGAGATCCCAAACTTGGTCCCTCATTTAATGAAGCTTTTTCTGTTCAAACAAATCCCCCATTTTCTTCTGTGCAGTTCTGCAGATCAAATTGAGTAATTTGAACTTTCATACAAATCTTAAAAAACCCAAAAATAATAATGATCCATTCTGAGTTGGGACCAATCATGAGTACACTCTGCCTAAGGCAGGAGCTGTAGCCTATAAGGCCAAGTTAGAAAAAGCTAAGTTAGACAAACAGCGCTATAAGAATACTTGAAAAAAGGCAGCTCCAAAGCAAGGTATGCCTCGGATTCTTTATGTCTACTAGGAGCCAAGCTATACCCGACATCCTATGAAGGTCTCACTTCTCAGAATAAAGGAGAAAGATTAAAAAAATTAAAAAAAAAAACCAAAGCAAAACAAACAAACAAAAAAACAGTGTTACCCTCACTTATTTTAACCCTAGAAAGCTCACACTTGTGTCTTGCACTTTTTTTGGTAAACTAACATATGCACAGACCTAACGTTTTTATTTTACAGACTCTCTAAAAGCCTCTAGGACCAAATCTAGCTCAAGTGCAAAAATATCATGGTGTTTGACATGAAAGTATATGGAAAAATGCTATTTTCTTGCAGACCAATACTCAGATTTTAAGTATATGTATTTCAATTCCTCTTGGTATCTCATTTGGTAGACATTGGGGAGATGAGGATTTTTCCTTTGTTCTTTGTAAAGATGAAGCAACTCCATTAACTTATTTGCCTTTTATCCTCAAAGCAATTTCTATAGCCCACATCACATTTCAAAAGTAGATCAGAAATCCTGTATCGTCTGCGAATGGACTAGGTGATCAAAACTGTTTTACTTCACTTGTTTACGGCTTCTGACAAACCAAAGCTTTCTTCTTCACAAATGCCATTACAGCAAGACTCAGTCCCACCAGATAAGACACACAATTCAGACTTTTGGCAGAAAAGTTCACAACTGTCCCTTTTGTGGTCTAAATTTCAGCAACATGGGTAAGAAGAAAGAAGCTAACTCTAACCCTAACTTTCATATCTCGACCTACCTCTCCGGCCAGTGCATGACTCCAGTTTATCCAGCAGTTCGCAGCAATTTAAAATGTTTAAGGCACAAAACTATTGAAATTTACTTTACATTGGGTTTATTTTTATATCTGAGCCAGATGAACATAATTTGAAGACATTAACTTTAACTGAATGCGTTAAAATACACGCCTTATGTGATTCTGCTGCCACTCTACAAGAGAGAAAGTAAAAAGACAAGACACTAGAAAAACTCAGGGGAAAGACACAACTGTCCCACAGAACAAACTAAAAATAATTTTCCTCTTCCTCAGCTATGACATGTTGCTGGCCATCCCACCAGGAGAAAAACAAAACAAATACCAAACAGTAAAAGCAAATAATCACTTGCCTAATGAATGTAACAGGTTCTGAAATGACCAATTTAAAAACTATCTCTCAGAAAATTGAGTGCTTCTGTCTAGGGCTGTTAATTAGTGAATTATTTGCCATTCACCTTTTTTTTGTGAAAGCGTTGAGTGTTTTCCTTGCACACGTCATCTCTCTTGGCAGAAGTCTGTGCTCCACCACTTCTGTCAAATACCAGGTTACCTACATTTATGCCTAAGCTTTGTCTGAAGGACTGCAAGTCTCCAAGCAGAGTGGTGAAATTATCTTAAAAGCAAAACAAAGAATTTCTTTGCACTTCCCCAACCTCTTACCGGTTATGCTAAGCACTCTATCTCTTTGGATCTACATCTTTCCTAAAGTTAAAAGTAAATGCTTCATCTAGAGTATTTTCAGGTTTTGATAAAAGTATTAAATAGAAACTGGATTATAAAGCCAATTTGTCTTCCACAGGCAAACAGAAATTCCTTATCAATAACTTCTAGTTAGGGTTCACCCAGGTTGAATCACAGCTAAGAATCTATAATGAAAGCATTTGTAAAATGCCAGCTCCAAACCTGCCTGCTCCAAACCTGCACCCAGTTTTGCAAAATGGATTTTTTCAAAGCAAACAAAAAAAAACCCAACCACCAGGACTGACATTTAATTTCAAACAGCTTTCCCACCTCTCTGTACATCACATGAAATTCACATCACCAAATAGCAAGCAGTGTCACAAGGCAGTTATTGGAAAGACATTATAATGCTCACTTAAAGGCCGAACTCTCTGAAGAGTTACTATCCCTTGCAATACTGACATGGACAGACATGGGTATCTCTTCTTCTGCAGTCTCCCCTTTCTCATTGTGATTTCAACTCATCCTTACCTTCTGCATTCTCCTGATGCCCTGAATGCTCCAAAAGCACTTTTTCATACGTGAAAGCAAATCTAAAGCAGAGATTGATTTTACATTATAATCTTTCTAGAATTCTACTTCAAGCATGGTACTGCCTATCAAACAATTAATTATAATATTCCAGCAGTAAGATTTTTCCCCTTTATGTTCCAATCCGAAGACAAGAACAAATCCAGTAATAGAATGTCAATGTTAATTTAAGAAGAGATGAAAAATTACTTAATAACACTGCAGCAGGATAACGTTCTACAATAGGTCATGGAGGCATAAAATCTTCAGCAAATTCATTCTTCTACCACTGTATATTCCTACTAATACACCAGGGCACAACTGAAAGATTGTTAATACCTTGCTGCACAAACTTATATAGCAGAAAAAAAATTCAACTTTTATAGTCTCAGTTTCCCTAATCAGCAGTAAAATTGGGAAAAGAGGCAGGACACCTCCTACTTGGTTTCCCTTGAGCAAAGGGCAGAAAATGACTTTTAGTTAACCACAAAATTCAAATCCATATTAAGCCTCTATTTAATAAATGATACTAAATAGCACCATAGAAAGGTTTTAGCAAAGAAAGCTGTAACTAGCGAGCCAGAACAGCACAGGCCAAAAAGCCATGACAGTAATTTGCTACTAGTTTCACTCAACCACCCTCCAACTGGAAACTGAGGTACAGTCAAAACTCAGGAAACTTCCCCTTCATTAACCCAGTTATGCATGAATTAGTGTTTTGAAAAGGTGCCCACCTTTTTTGAAAAGGTGTCCTTACTAGAGTACAGCCTTTTGCTGTATGCAATATAAGGCACAATATAAAAGGGAAGACGACTTTTCTAATACAAGGCAGAAAAAAAATAAGGTCAAGATCTTGGACACAGTAAATGCTATGCCACTGTAACTTCTGCCCCACCCAACCCTTACCCTTTCAGAGAATGGTGAACCAAAGAGGGCTGAAGGTGACCCAGACATATGCCAAGCTGCAGGCTAAAGGGCTTCCACTGAGAGTCTCAGAGCTGAAGCACACTGAATTCCTTTTGGCTAAGCAAAAAGGAAAGTTGGGTAGAAACCAGCAAACATCTCAACCCTTGCACAGCGAGATGCTGACACAGGTTGTACAGCTACTCAGCCTCAGACTTGGCGGAGAATGCACAACAAAACACAGGATTTCTTCACCTGCTCGATAATATAATCTCACACTAGTTTATACTTCAATTTTCAGGTCCTGAATTCCTTAGAATTTCACTAGGAAAGGAAATGGAAGAAATTGGTTCTAACCTGGAAGAGGTTAGAATTGTCAGATGTTAAACCTACTAAATGTTATTCTAATCATGTTTCACAGAAGACCGATTTAAACCAAAATGTTTTATAAACTGGTGATCAGAGTTTAAAGACTGATTCTCAGTCACCGATCACATTTAAACATACCAACTTACAATAAAAGATGGTTTTACATTAAATATAGCACTTCCTTTTGTTAACTAAAAAAACCTACAGGATGTCTACATGCATTTACAAAGTATTAAAGCTTAGTATTTGTCCTATTTTGTTGGACATTTCTTGTTTGTTATCTTATTTGTCTATTTACAGTTTAGGAATACATTTGAATGCAAACTGGAATTTAATAGAAAGTTCACAAATACAGGAATTTAAAATTGATTACTCGGTTAAATAAGAAGTTACCCCAAATGCTTTGGTGTTCTGGGTTGTTTTTTTTTTAAAGTTTAAGACGTGCTTTGTATTTATTTAGAGGTACTACTTCTGTTAGTAAAAATGACTGCTTCAGACTGTCACATCCTGCATGATATTCCTTCCCAACACACCTCTTTACAGATTAAAGCAAAGAGCCAGGAAGCTAATTTTCATTCTTACTGTTTCACAATTTCATGTTACTCAGTAAAATAATTAAAAAGAAACCACAACTAATAAATTATTTTCTCTGCACTTCCAGAAGAGGTTACTACAACAAGAGGTAGTTTAGTATTTCCGCACAGGTGCTTAGCCAGTGACTTCTATAACTTGATGCCTCATCTGCTCCTTTGTAGCATCTAGCAGGTAAAAGCTAGTTGAGTCAAAAGAACATACGTGGAGTTTGGCACACCACTGAGGTCTTTCAATTTGTCAAGGATTATTTTGACTAGGAATGTGACAAGTTAATATAAAAGTCTAAGAAGTGAAGTAACTTCATAATGGGAAATATTTAACATGTAATTCAGAATAATTCAGAGCGTTTACATAAAATATAGAGCACAGCTAGAGAGAATGTATCTACTTCTAAAAATATAGAATGTGTATCCGCATGTGTATATGTTTATATAAACACAGAACGACATTTTAACTTATTCCCCCACTAAATATTTAGACGCACAAAAAATATGGTCTAGATTAAGAGATCTTTACTTTATTCCTGACTGTCATGGAAAAACACCATAGGGACGAGAAATTGGTAAAGAACGTCAGTATTTTTCTACACACTGAAGAAGACTATTTAAAAACCTATGTAGCCAAAAGCATTTAATCTGGCATTACTCAAGCATAGTCTAAAGAAGACTTCTGCTTGATAACACAAGCCTTGAAATGCCACCCGCACACAGATTTATATGGGTTATGTTAAAAACCTGTTTCAAATTTTGAAACCTCTAGAACAGTTTCAAAGTTTTCTTCTTAACTAAACCCTTTTAAAATCCATGAAATGGATTCTGATCAATTTTAATAGTGCAGGAAGGGTTACAAACTGTTATTGTTCTTCACAGAAATCAACTTCAACTTGAATTTTTATAAATGATGTGTCACCATACCAGTAAGATTATCTGCTTAACTTTTTTTTAAGCAGCTAGACTCTCATTTGAATACCTTGGTAAGCCTAACTATAGAACAAGGTGCCATAATAGTATACAAGGTTTAGTACTTTGATTATTTTCTCAAGTCTCCTAAAAGGAAATACACTCCCAAGTACCACTGACAACATCTTCAGAAGTCAAAAGTGAGTGAGCTATAAGTTTTCCTTCCCTGTAGGTTAAGGCACAATTTAATTTCTCAGGCTCAGGTGTGTGTACGTGAAGAGTCACAACTGACTATTCATTCTCTCTCTACAGGGAGTTACTTATTGCAGCTTGCTGTGTGAAAGAAAACTGTTTCAAGTTAAAAACAAAACAATTACTTCTCCTGTAAACAGACATTCTGTACTTTGCCACAGTATCTACAGAAAAGGCCACAATAAATATCTTAAAATTCCTTTCACCATTTACTAGGGCATGGTCAGGAAAACACAGAGCTGCTCACAGCACCAGATGTTTATGCAGTACTAACTTACAGTAAATATCTTACGAATCAAGAGCAAAAGAGCTTTCATTCTGTCAAAAAGAGTTCAAGTGGAAACAAATACATGAAGTCTGACCTTTACATCAAAAAAGCTCTTTTGGTTACCACCAAGAAAAACAGGTTCTGTTACAAAAGCTTCCAACACTCTGCATTTCTAAGCCTGTTTGATGAATATTCTTATATATTTTCCCCCAAACTGAGGCACAACAAGACCCTTTCAGAGAAGGAAAAAAAAAAAAAAAAGAAAAAAAAAGAAAAAAGAAAAAAGAAAAAAAAAGATGGACTTAAATGTACTGGAGACCTACTGCCATCCACAGCTACCAGATATATTGATTTGGAGAATATTGCCAGCCATCTTGATTTTGGATTCACAGACTCTCTTTTTTTCAGTTCAGTTGTTCAAAGATTCAAGATCCCAATTAAAAAAAAAAAAAATATTCATATTGGATCCCATCCAGTTACTTCTGACTAGCAGCAGTCATGCATCAGCTATGATTTTCATGTGCTGATTATCAAAACAAGTGACTGCTATATCTACCTCAAATGAATCCCTTACGATTAGAAGTTTCCAGTTATGTAATAATTTTAACTCTTTTAAAATAATAATTACAGGCAATAACAGAAACGGTGCAGAATAAAGACTTATATTTGAGGTATTTCTAAACATTAACTTATTTTGTCAACTGGGTAGATGTCAACATCCATTACAAGCTTCTGCATTTCTAGGATTATTTATTTCTATCACAGTTTTCTCTAGATACTAGTGACTCTCATTAAAAAAAAAAAAGTGCCAGCATTGCCAAAATCTAGCTTTTAAATTGCTGCTCAAAGCTCTTCAGCAGACAGCAGTTCCACTGAGGACCTGAAGTGATGCACAGACTTTGCTGAGGCACAGAAAATGTCATAGCGAAAGACTGCATTCACCTACACTGGGATCAGCTTTCAATTTCTTCACATATTGCAGGGCAGGGCAGGGCGTGTCAACAGAGGTGAACGAAAGCTTGTCTATTAACAACAGTAACACTATACTAAACATAGCTAAAGCACAATGGTAAATAGCACAATATATTTCATTTTCACCTTAGAAATGAGCCAGACTCTGGTATTTACCTCCACAGACACCATCTAAAGTGTTGGAGGGGTTTTTTTCCTACTCTGAAGCAAAAAACCAGAAAAAGGGCAAAAAACCACCATCTTTGGTTAAGAGAGCAACGCCTGTAACTTACACAATTACCAATGAAGAAACGCGTCTTTTATTGCTGATTTAGCTCACTGCAAACAACTTTCATGTCAGATAAAGAGAATTTAACTGGAAGCAAGTGAATACCAAGTCCACTTTGAGCAATCCTAAAGCATTTGAGATGCACAAGTTTACTTTTGGTCGTTTCTAACGCTTACAACCCCCCAACACATCTATTGGCTGTTCGTAACTTGCTCTCCATTTATATGGGACTTTTCCCACCGACCTGGGCAGAAATGCCCCAATCCCAATGCCTGTTATTTAGGAACTGATATCAAATAAAAATGCTACCAATTTTGCTGAACTGCTAATGTATATAAATATATATAAATACAAAGCAAAGTTTAGAAAGCTCCAAGGTTTCCTCCTTATACTCTAAGTTCATTAACTTTGTTCTACATGAAAAGTATGTACCCACTTACTCAAGTAAGAAACAGCTATGCTGTGGGTAACATTAGTAGCTAAAAATATGCAAATTAGAGCCTCCCTCCAAATTTGTCCCATGACAAGCCTTAATGCAAAGGAGAGAGAAAAATTTGCATTTCGCTCCAAAGACCATTACTAGAGCTACTTTTACAATCTCAGAAGGCGGACTCTATAGAAGGCTACCACTAGACTGCTCGTTCAGCTTCAGCACTTCTGATCACAAGTATGACAGAGCATTTGGGTCCAACTTACGACCTGATTGCAGCCCAACAGCTCAGAATCAACACTCCTGACTCATGGTTTCCAAATGCTTTAGCCCAGTCACAGTCACAGTTCCACATAACTGAATTTATTTGTATCAGAAGGATGGGGGGTGGCATTACAGGATGGCAAAATCCTACACTAAGCTTGAAAAGTCAAGCAGTCTGAAATTGGGAAGTGTCTGAACTAATCATCTTTGTACACTCGTGATCTGACCTCTTTAATTTTAAATTATTTTTATAATGCATGCAAACAATCACAGAACTTCTCTTTTAGAGGATCCTTAACTTGCTTACTGGATAGAATGAAGGACGTTCAAAATGGGCAGTCAGAATTTTATAGAAAGCAAAGCTCCTTTCTGCTAGACTCCTGACTTTGTTTTAGCCCCCAGGAAAATTCTGAAGATAAATCAGAGAGAACTAAATTCTACCCACTGTCTCTGCCACGGAATTCCTGCATGACTTCTTAAGTTCCACCTACTCATATTTATTTTCAGGATGTTCAAATAGGTATTCTTGGGTCCTCACTAGCAGAAGCATTCAATACCCTTGCAGTTCCATAAAGGTAGGAAGATCTATACTTTCAATGTCTAAAGCATCATAAAATTAGATGCTTTGGGGGAGGGAGATTAAGAAAGGACTACAGTCCCAAGGCTTCTCAAAGCTGATACCCAATACCTGTGGATGCTTGACATCTGTGCTTTAGATTCTTATCTACGTATAGTGAACAAGAATATCACCACCTCAACTCACAGAAATGTCAAGATAGTAAATTACTTATTTTCTTGAAGCACTAGGGGGCTGATTAGTTCTCTAAAGAAATTCTATAAAGAAAACAATTATATATTCTCCATTCAGGTCAATGTGCAAACGCTGTAATAAGATGATACAGGGCATGAAAGAATGTCTTATATTGCTTCCTATTCAGGACAATGAACGAGAGTACAATTCTGTGGAAACATCCCTATAGTGTTGTAATTAAAAATGTGTACCTTATTTCTTACTTAATAGTTAGGGAGGTTATTCATTAGAAATATTAGTGCCCATGGTGCATGCAGAACCCCCAGTGTCTTCACATCAGGACAAGGTATCTGTTTAAAGGAGACATTTTCAGCAAACAGAGTTTGCCTAGATGATATTTAATGACCTGTGATTTAAACCAGGAGATGAGGCTAGTAACCTTATGCTTTCTTGTACTCTTTGACCCTTCTGGCATAATTAAAAGACAGTTATAATGCATACACACAGATTGGATTAATTATTATGGCACCATAATCTGTCAGTCATTTCCTAAATCTTCAGTGCCAGATTCAGTCAACAGTCTATGCTTTCTGCAAAGGAAAGGAACAAAATCTTACACGTTCAGTTACTAGAGATGCAGTTATTTGGGCTATCTTTTCAAGAAAGGCCTTATCTACAGTCCTGCAGGCTTAGAGATCGCCAGCATAAGATTTCCCTCCCCCCTTTATGGAAATGCATCTACTCACAGTTAAGGTTAAAGCTAGATTCCTGCTGGAAACTATTTTAACCTACTATTATTCTCCCTGACTAATAATTAAGTGGTATTTTGATGTGATCACATGAAAAAAGATTTATCTAAAGGGGGATTTTTTTCCACCCTAAAGTTTGCAAATTAGTCCAACAGTTTAAATGTTAACTTTTAAAATTAATTAATACTACATGTAAACTCATTCACAGACAATGTTTTTTTAAAAAAAAGTTATAGTTGTATTGACTAAATCTGCATGAGCCATTTGCCCTCTGGTGACTCACTTTGTGAGAACATACATGATTGTAATAGATATATGAAAACTGGTATGAATAAAGAATGACTGGAATGTTTGCAGGCTCCACAAGAAACAGCATTAAAAGGGTAAAAGAAATGGTATGCATTAATTGCAACAGCACAATGTGATATCATTCAAATGAAGAAGAGAAACACGCTGAACTAAAGATAAAGTGTCAAGAAGATGAAGAACAGAATTGCAACTGTAGAATAGCCACATATTGGAAAGAAGAGAACTGAAATTCCAGAATTTTGCCTAAGACTTATGAGGGCTAAGACAAAATAAAGAAGCAAAAAGGTTCCTCACAGCATCCATTCCTCAAGGGTATAAAAGGCAAGTCCAAAGTGAGCTTGCTGGTATAGTGAGGGCTCAATAGCCATAACTCCATGTTCTCTGTGTCGCACACAGGTGATTTTGGCCAGGCTACCTGGATATGCATCCTGGGGCTTGTGCGCATATAGGTGTGAAAGCATAAATAGACAAAATCAACTTAATTACAGATTTTGTGAAATAAAATTGCCTTCCTCCTCCATAAGATCTGACACTAATTTGCTACACTAATTTTCTGCACTGCCACTAACACTATGCTAGAGTTGGGGGGTGGGGGTGGTGTGAATCTGCATTACATACAACCAAAGGATCAAGCTTCTCTCCCAGAATTTGGGCAATATACTCTGCCTGAGGGCCTTGAATGACTTTGAAGACAGACAGTTTGCATTTTCATCTAATATGTGCTAATGGCATGCTTACTTCAAGCTGATTTGGAAGAGGAAAATACAGATACTGTCCCTCAAAATGACCTTTCGTTTCCCAAGATAGGGCTCTAGATTTATCTCAGCTCTTTAGATGACCACTGTTACTGTACTGAACATCATATATATTTTACTTTCACAGACATTCCAGTGAAGCAGGGAAACATTATCATCTTTCAGTAACTGATGAGGAACAGAAGTGGAAGACAAAAAAAAGCGACTTGTCCTAGTATCACAAAGAAATGCTCATTGACTGTGCAAAGGAAATCTGGTCTCAAGTTCCTAGCTAGCTGTCTAGCTGCTAGATCACATTCCTTTCATATAAAATGGATAGACAATTGAGAAGTCATCAGTTACATTTTGTTCTATTATCCAGATCACATTTGTGCTGTACACCTGCTTACCTAACAGCTTAAATCACCTTAGCGAACAGCTATAGCTCCCTTACTCCTAGCTGCTGAGCTAAAAGGTTTTCACAAGAGAGGTTTTTCTTGGTTTTGCCTTGCTTGTGTATGCAAGGACTGTTTAAATGTTGTCCGAGTCAATCGCCATGACTATTCACCTAAATTCTTTCTCAGTGTCCTCAGCTGAAGGTTGTTGGTGGACAGTAACTTCTTCCCTTTGAAGATGCACAAGCATGTAGAACATGTCCATTAGAGTGAAGAGAGAGGAAAGGAAATGTTGGGGCTGGAATGCAAGAAAAAATTGCAAAGTAGACTTAACTTCTAAAATCATTGTTGTGTCTTGCTTGAATTCACCAGGAAGTTTAGTTAACGTAAAGACCAGTAGAATGCTGGATAATTTCTGCAACAATCACAAATATTGATGGTCACAGAGGTACCCTTTCCCAGTCACCTCGAAATGATAGAAAAACAATGAGCCCTTCCCTCATGGTCAGCTAGCACATAACCTTAGTACTCTTATTTAATAAGTGTTGCTTCTGGATTCCTTCCCTTGTAAAACACATTTTGAAACTAGCTCTTTTACCACCTGGCACTCTTCCTGTCCTACCTCAGCCTCCTGGGTAGCAGTACAAGGGGAAAGAGAAAGGTTAGCTGCTAGTCCTGTACAATTTTCATGTGGCATTAGCGATTAGAATCCTAGAAAACATGCAGTCAACCCTACAGCTATCCTTGTGCATTCCTAAATACTCCGCATGCAGTACTGCATAACACATCTCCAATGACAAACTAAATTTTATTTGCAAGATGAAACATTAATCTGCATCATACTTCTCAAAGGAATGAGTTGAATGTTTCTAAAACATGCTCACTAATACTGACCTCTCTTCTCAGAAAGAGTTAGATAACCTCTTTTATTCCCCGAAGGCTGCTAGTCCCACGCAGAGGTGCCATGTTTTATTTAAAACATGCTCTCTCTCAGTAACCACTTGTTCTAATTGGCAAGGCAGGGCTGGGTCCCCAAAGCACATAGCTCATTACATTCAGTTTGGATTACAAAAACACGATGAAACAAACTGCATCGAAATGTACAAATTAACAGCTCAGAAGTGCACGACACAGACATGGAATTAGATTGTAATACGGAACAAACTCCACAGGGAGGCTAAGGAACAAATCACTAGTGTCTCTATAAACTATAGAAGGTTTCCAAACGAGCAAATACACAGACCACAGACTTTTCTATAATTCAAGCAAATTGCTAAATGGGAAAAAAAGAAAAACATTCCCTCTCCTATCTTATGCACGCATTTATAGGAGAATGGAGTTACAAGAAAGTTTAATAAATTAAACCTGTGGGTTGCACATTCTAAATAGGTAACTCTGCTTTCATGCTGGCAATGTGCAAACATCATGGCAATTAAGCCATATTTCTAAACATTTTTTTTTTACATCATCAGAGAACCTATACACAAGAGACTAAATTACAGCTGGTGTTTCAACGAGTCATTTGGAAAGGTTACGAGTTAGAAGGTGAACAAGACATTAACAAAACAGAAAGGAACTGGCTTTAACATAAAGAAGAAAACATACCAGAAAACAGAACTATGAAAAACTAAAAATAATGCAAGTCTGAGACAAAAAAGGGCTCAGCTCTTTTCTTTGCTTGTAGATCAATCTGTACAATGGGACTGGCAATCCCCTGAGACAAGAAAAAGAAAACACATGGAAAATATCAGTGATGTCTTGTCAAGACAAAGGAAAAAACTAAATTAAGACTATTTGGCAGTCTTTTCAGGTAGCCAGTACTGAGAAGAGGTCATATTTTTGTTTGAGTGTAATTTATATTTTTAAACAAATGAGCCCCAGACTACTAGACTGTGAATTTAGCAAGATGCAATCCAATGAAACAGCCGCTAATGTCCTACAGGGTAGTTTGCTAATAGGACTGATTGACTGTAAAATGTTAAAGTTTTCAATTGAAAAGGCATTTAATTTTCCTAGACTGGTGAAAAGATACTTTCAAATGTGACTGGAAAAAGCCCTACTAACTTGGAGTTAGTAGTAGCCAGAAAGAAGAAAAGAGAAAAAGAAAAAACCTGTCCTACCTCAATACACAACATTTGAGTGCCAGCCGTGAACTAAATTATCCTTCTTCCACTAACAATTGTACAGAAATAGAAATACTTCATGGGCCTGTCCTCCATCAGTGCTTGCCCCTTCCTGCTATTTTATATGGGGGAAGATGAAGGAGGAGGAAAAAGGAGAAAATAATTGAGGAAAACAAACCAGCAGCTGAGCCATTGGCCCTACTGACAACCTACGTTGCACTGCTGTGCACACAATGCCTTCACACAGCCAGGTCCCAGGCAGATGAGGGTTGTGTCTTCCATACAGCATCTTTAACGCCCTTCCATACAATGCATAGCAAAATCATATTGGTATTGCCTCAAAGCAACATAGGAGCCCTGTACTCCTCAACTTCCATACCATGATAGTACAGACAGAGAAAAAAGCAGAACTCTCAAGTAACATTATACTAACTTCACTCAAAATGTGATCTCTATTTAACTCTTAAAACTCCAGCAAGCCTAGAAAGCTTCAGGTATCCTGTCCCATATTTCCAATTCTCCTGTATATATTGAGTACTAGGAACAGGTAGCATAAATATGGTGGATAATTTAGTTGATGGTACTATTTTTGACAGAAGTAAAACAATTAATCCTAAGCTTAGATAACACAACTATACTTGAATAAACTAATTTTCTATTAATTTGTATTTCCCCACAGTTTTCCAAAGAATTATTTAGCTTCCAGCCTAACTGTGTAATAAAAATTGAAGTTGAAACTTGACTAGTCTCAACTGCCAGCCAGTGAACGCTGGTTTTTGTAGCAAGCAGTCCATGTACTTCAAAATACAAAGACAGACATGAATACAGCAACAAATTCTAGCCTAATGAAGCAACAAATTGAGGCACCAGTTTCCATTAGGAGCCAACAAAGGGAATACCGTACTGCAAAAGAAACATTTTGTGTACAGATAAATAAAACTAGTACTTAGTGCTGTTTTCAAACTTCTGAAAATGCTTGCTGCTTTTCCAGCAAAGAACTAAAACATGTGGCTTCACATCAGAAATTACAAGGATATGGAAAATGCAAACGTAACAGATTTTCAATCATTCATTTTAATCATTCATTTATGAAAACTATATGGAGAAGGGCTGAATAAAGCATACTTTATCATTTATCATACAACAAGATACAGCAAAGATGACAAAATTTGAACTAGCAACATGCAAGATGCACCTGTTGAAAAGGTTTCCAGTAAGCAAGCTGAAAGCTTGACTGAGGATCAAGTTAGCAGTTGATTAACAGCAAAATCTATTTACGCAGGAATGCTGACTTTTCCCAGCTCATGCTTACGGTAGGTGTTATTACTGCCAGACAAGGCAGCATTCTAAATAGCTCCCAGGATTTACAAAGACTGAAAGAAGAGGAAATTGTGTTATTCAAGTGACTCTGAGTCACATAAAACCCCCAATTTTGTAAGCTCCGAAAACTGTGTGTGACTTAGGCATGACAAAATAAAGGTCTGCTCAACAAAGCAGAAGGGTTAAGATGCACAAAACCATAAAATAACTCTACTGTCAGACATCTGAGTGAGTTCAGGAAATAGAAAGAGTAAAGAATAGTCTGATACTTCTACAATCCAATGATATTAGTGTCTATTTTTCTTTTCCCCCCTTATCAGATTTTTCAAATTCAGGAGAATAAAAGATACTATTGAAGTTACAAAATTCCATAATCTAGCATAGACCCAAGCATATGTATTGACAATACCTATGTGGTTCCAGCAATACTGATTTTCTACTTGAAAGATTGAGATTAAAAAAATCTATAATTTTTACTCATCAAGATAACAATATTTAAAAAAATGCGTTTGATTTCAAACTAAAAAAAAAGCCCTAACACTGCACTGAGTTGAGGCCCTTAAAACTCAGAGAATTCTTGGGTTATATGGTTGAAGTATTTTCTCAAATTCAGTGATGCTGATCTAGCACTTCACAGAACATGAACATAAACATTGCACAGCTGGATTAAGAACAGATATGGAAACCCACCTCTAGAAGTTTCAGTTATACCTTCAGACAGAAGGGCTATGGAATTGATTCACAAAGCCAATACTCTAATCATCATTTCATCATCTTCCAGTTTTCCAAGTGCATCTCTCCACCAAACCATCCAGGGCTGCACTTACCTTCAGCTTCACATACTATTGAACAAGCTGAAATCCACTTCCTGCACCCCTCTTTCCAGTGCTGATTGCACTAAGCTTTCTAGACTCACAATCAAATGTATTAAAGGCAGACTGCATTTTTTGGGGTGATTTAAGTAGAAAGTCTAGTTTTACAGTTTTCTATACTTATTTGTTCTTACTTCGCAATAGTTTGTTCTGTGACTGTTCCCAGAGGTTCCAACTGAAATTGAGTTCTTGAGGTATCAGGCATTCTTTTGATGAACTTTTGTAGAATTCCTGTCTGAAAGAGCCTACTTTCTAAAAGTGGCTTTTCAACAGTACTCAAATAATGTCCCTACCTGAAGTTGATATTAAAACTTCCATAAACCTAATGGGAGCAAAGATAGACTAATAAGGACTACTTTTGAAAAATTTCATTCATCATTGTCCTGTATTTTAATCACTCAGATTTCACAGTTTACCATATTGAAAGAAGAGAGGCTGCAGTATTAGCAAAAGATGTGGTGTCACTAAGGGAGATACTCTGGCCGTAATTTGCATTTTTTCACTTACCAGTCTATATTTTGATTAAAATAAAACCCACACTTTATTGCATTTGTATTCTGGATGTGCAAGAAGTCTGAAGAAACTATACCTTAACCATCTGAAGAGCAACTGAATATGAAGCAATTTAATATGTAGGATTACACTTGTACTGTATCTGGAGACTTTGAGGCATTGATAGCATGTGGTGAGCACTAAATTGGAGACAGAACATTGTAAAGTACTTTGCAGTACAATTAACTTGAAATTATTTCAGAGAGGCTCTTGAACATTTCAGAGTCTGCTGTTTCTACAGGGCTTAAACAAAACAAGCCAGGTATTCCTTCTTCGAACACACAGATGGGGTGAAGAGGAGGCAAAGAGGGCTGAAGAGGACAGCTAACTTCAAGCTCCTCTCCAGTATGTATCAACCCTTATGTGCAAGCCAAGAACTAGCCTGTGGCAAATGAACAGCAGAATTGTGGTCGTATAGAAGAGCTTAGTGAACCTCTTAAATCTAGGTCAACACAATGGGCTCTTCTAGGCAAAGGGTTGCATGTATCTGTGCAATATCCAGCTCGTTCTTGCTATAGACAGCTGAACAACCTAATCTCTGTAATAACTTGTGAAAAGTATGCCCATGTTTAATATAAAAAAAAATGTACAAAGATAGCCAAAACAAGGAATTCCACTCTTCTTGCTATATAATCCTATTGCTTTTGCTGTTTTTTTAATCTGGGGACAACTGAGAGTGAAAATTCAGTGAATTTATCTTGATAATAAATTCAGAAACCACAAGTATTTCATCAAACAAGGCGGCAAACTGACAGCGCCCAACCATTGCCCTTTGCTCCATTTCTGTGCTAATTAACCATCACAGACATCAAACTATGACCGGGGATGAGGAGGAGAGGAAAGGCAGAAGCAAAGAATTCATGATCACGTATTTACAAACTTGTACATAGTTCAGAAGGTCTGAAAAAACAGGAAAGATAGGAAGGTTCCACATAATAATTCATACTGCAGTGTAAACCCAACAATGTTTTCATCTCTTGCTGACCTGTTGCCCTTCTCCCCTGATTTATATAAAAAGATAATGCTTAGACAAACGCAAGGGGCTTTGCTGCTCTGTGTGTCTGAAATTATTTAAAAGACTAGATTCCCTCTGAAAAAAAAAAAAAACCCAACCATTTAACAAAGTTACTAACCTTTTTCGTTGTGTGGATTTCTTTTTTCTAAAATAAAAGAGAAAGGAAACGACAGTCAAGAGAAATAATTCCCAATTTTCCCTTGCATATAAATCTGCTTCAATACATTTGAATTAATAACTTGCCATATTAAAAAGACAAACAAGAGGAACTTCCTTCACATCATATCTTTGGAGTGCCTGGAACGGTGAAAAACATCTTTTAACAGCTTACTTGCCTAAAATCTTGCTATCTGTGGTGGTTAAATTTACAGAAACAAGAGTATACACCTTTCTATTTCAATACAGTGGCTGGAAACAAAGTATAAAAAAAAGCTAAAAATATTTCAGTAACTTAAAAAAAGGAAGAAAAAAAGAAAAAAGACTGTTTTGTGGGATTGATGACATTGAGAGTTTTTGCGTTACTACTCAAACAGGACTGCTTATTTCAATGCTACTTGTTGAAGGAATCGTAGTTAAAAATCTAAAGAGATAGAGTAAATTTGCCTTTTTCCACAATACTTGGTTTTGTTCCAACCAGCAGTAGCTTTTTAAGTTACTCAAGCTTTTCAAGTCTTATTTCATTAAAATAAACAGCCTGTAAAGAAAGTCTTGAAAATTTTAAAAAGTAAGCTTCTCCCCCACCCCACCCCCAAATCACACAAATCTTTAGATATCATCTTGTATTTTTACAACACAAAAATGAACTTGATCAGAGGTAATGGCTTTTCAGGAGAATTACAGAATAGAAGCCAAGAATCTTCCTTCTTGTTAAAAACAAACAAACAAACCCCCCCCCAAAAAAACAGTAAAACCAAAATAAAAGATGCTTTGCCTAATGCCTGGCCTGCTGGCAGTGAAGTTTTGGGTACTCTGTTAAACCCAGAGTATGAGGGATGGGCCATTTTGATATCTCAGAATCAGAAAATCCACATTTCTGAGGTACACAAACAGAAGTTGTTTACAGTGCCACTATGAACATAACAGTTCTACTGAGTCAAATCAAAGACCTAGTAGCTTGTTTCTGACAGTGGTCAGTAGGGAAAGAGTACAAGAAAGGACTTGCACTTTGTTCAGTATACCCGTTTCCAGCGACCCATGGCCTTTGGAAAACAGCCCAATAAATATATGCATCATTTTGCTGAACAGCTTTTGACAGTCTTTATTTCCCATGTGTTTGTTTAATTAAGTGATGCTGAACCCAAGATCTGAAATCTACAAGTCAAAATTTATTTTTGGGGAAAAAAAAAAATTAGAAAGAGCTTTATTTTTTTTTTTTTTTTTTTACATTTTGCCTTAATTTTCAAAGATTCTATGATTTTGCCTTGGAAAACAATGACCTTAAAAAAAAAATTCTGCAAGCTCAATATTAATGTTTCTTACACAAGCCAATGACTGAAAGTTTAAAAAAAAAAATCTGAACTTTTTAATATGGTATCTGTTCCCCCGAGAGAAATAAAAAATCATGAACTATGACAGCACTTTTATTACAATTAAAAATAAGTTTACAGTACTAAATACTAGCAAAAAAATTCAGAAAGGCAAAGCTAGAAAATGCTAACAGGAAAAGGTCAATAGCAATTCCTAACATTTTACACAGTAGAAATGACCTTGCAATAAGAAAATAATATGTAGCAATTAGAATTAGCCTACTGATGAGCTACTGATGATTTAATGTTCAAGGGCTGCAAGTTAAAAAGAAATGGAGCAAGACCATTTTGTATGGTTTTGTATACCAACTTTTCATTTTTTATCCATACCATATTTCAGAGGTTATTACAAAATAAATCCTACAAAATTCCAAATTACAATTCAGGTTTATGCATTCTGAAAGCCCCACCATCCATACAGGAGCTGTGCTGACAGCAGAGCTCTGTAGTTCAAGGGTGATCCAGAATTCCATAAACTTCAAGAACAAGGTTTGATTGGTACATTTACACAAGAGGTTCTTGATTAGCAAATAAATGAAGTGCCAAAGCGAGGAAAATCTGATTACATATACACACTGAAGGAAGAAAAAACCATGCACAACTCCTGAAGGAAATGCCAACAACGTGGTTTCGATACTCTAACAAAAACACAAAACCTTTTTCTGCACTTACCAGCAAAGCATTTGGAACAGAGATTCATAGTCTTGCTGGACCTGGGGCAAAAATAAAAAAATAGAGCTAAAAAATTCATTATAATTCTAATCAATACAGGGAAGTCTTTTGGGAAATGCAGCAAGGGTACAGAGAGGGTAAGAACTTAAATGGCTAGGAATCAAAGATAAGTGGCTAGACGTGGCTGAACTAGGAACAGGGACAAGGGGAAGAGACTTCATATGGCAATCTCTTTCCAATTTAAAGAGCTTCCAAAACATGACTTCCACACATTTACCTCATATTTGAAAATAAGCTTACTTTACCATTCAATGTATGTGTTACACACTCGTCATTCGGATCTTTCTATTGCAATATGATAATAATGATAGACAGGAAGAGCCAATACATTCCACTTGAATATTAGACTCCCCTTGGCAGTAGCTTTACAGTCCTGACAAATCCTGAATACAGTACAGCAACAGAGAGATTAAAGTATTGCACTTATAAGGACACAGACAGATGTGCTCTTGGAAGTCTAGCTGGAATGGCTTAAGAAGTTATTACCTCAAGCTGTTCATTACCACCCTCAGCTGCATCCAGCAGTAATTTAAAATAACCTAGATGACTTTGCACTGACATGGACTAGGATAGTTCATACAATCCATTAGTGTGGCTCAACTTTGAGGGTAGTAACCTTCAGCTGAGAGAAAAACAGCTGGAGAACGCCAGCAATATCTTAAGCCTCCCAGATGTCTCTAAAGTGTTTGTGCAATTATGTCACAAGTGTTCACCCTCATAAAGAAAGTCAGTAAGCCCACAAAAAAAAATGAAAATAAAATTAAGGCTATTCACCTCTCTAGGGCTACCATGAAACTACCCAGAGCAATATACTATGGGAGAACAAGTTTCTCCCAGTTTACAAAAAGTTCTCTTCTAACATCACAACATCTCTTTTACAAAGTGAGCTGGAGAATATTATTCTCAAAAGCTCTCCACATGTTGAAATGTCTTTAGGTAAGAGCAACCCAGTTTCTGTGCACACTGCCCAATATTTGATTTGTTCAGTGTTCCTGAATCAGCTACGCCATTAGGTATAAGCATTAACACCATCCTGAGCAGGTCTGAAAGTACACATTGACCTGCAAGGTTGTACCAAAACTGTCCATGCCCACAAGACTTTTTTGCCTCCTCAGGGCAGCCTCTAGCTGGAACATATGATTTAGCCAAATTAATTGCATCTTTATCTTTAGAAATATGCATACACAAACACAATTGAGACTACCAAAACAGCTGTTCTCTATTTCCAGCCAAAGATGGATGGAATTTTCAGAGGAGATCTGCATCTTACAATATACAAATTATAAAAATGAAAACTGCTTATAATCTCAAGACAAAAATTTTGACATTTTTTCAAAGCAATTATATCACAAATGAACACACCTCTCAGAATAACAGAATTCCCCCCCGACCCCCTGAGTTTCCAACTGGATATTTCAAATGACTTTCCAGTAACAAAGTAAATCCAAACTTGGTCAATCATATCTTAGTATTAGTCACATCAAAACATTACAGATGCTTTTCAATTCATGCACATTTGAAAGCTGGTTTACATCAGGCTCAAGAATTCTAGAGGAACACAGCTCACTGCAGATATGAGACATAAGCGTTTGCCAGCTATAGCAAGAGCCACAGACACATGAAAGCTAGTTTTAAATACAAACAGTATGTGCACAGGAGAAAAGTTAATTCCCAAGAAAAGAAAAGCAGAACAGCATTTGTAGCCATACAAATATATCATCAAATTGGTATATACCCAAAGATTCAATATATATGTTGACAGTCTGCACAGATTATCTACCTTCAAAAGAACTGCAATTAAAAACAGCATGGTGAGTCAACACCTACAGCATTAGTGTGCTGCAGTTCAGTACTCACTGCTTATGGGTTAGACCTTCTGGAGCAGCTCAATATGCCAGGCAGGAGCTTCTCTGCAAAGCCATTAAACCCCAGGGGCAGCAAAGAAAAAGAAAGGCAGAGTTCAGATGGTTCATATTGATGACATTGGAATGGGCAATGACAATTGTTTTCAGTGGTATAATCAACCATCTCAGCTGTTAAATATCAATCCAAAGCCTCACATAGTATTTATTTATCAGCGCACCAACAATGGAAAACATGCACGCACACACAACATACAAGTATGTGGAAAAAGAAGAAAGGCTGCCATTTACTCATAACACAAAAAAAACAGATTTTCTGAAAGGACAGTGCTATTAGACAAGTGATCTTGTAAGCTAAATAACTTCAGTTCACTGTTAAGAGTTTGAAGGATCACTTTCTCTCCGATCCTTTTATATGCTTTTTTAAGATATCCAAGTCAGCCTGAGGCTGCTACGTAAGATGAGAATCTAAACTTTGAGTGGGTTTTTTTGGTCTTTTAGTTTCTTTTACACAGTCACTTATGTCACTGCAGATCCATCAACATTAAACTAGAACTAAGGAAATGGCATTTTTTATTAGAGACAGAGTAACAGTGTTGATCAACAATCAGCCCCTTATTGAAAGTGCAATATTTAATTAGAGCAAAAGTTTTACAAAGAAAATGCATTAAGCAGTTTACGTACAAACTTACTAGGTATTATCTGAAAATCATGTCAATGTCTGTCAAGTAAAACGTATGTTTGACAGCTCTTTGTTATACTGCAAATCCTTCGTCTCATTGCTAGGATTTCCCCTTCACAGCAGACAAGGGCTCTCTCACCACAGTCTTAAAATTCAGCAAACCTGCATATTGCTGTTTTCTCTATGAAGTAAATCTTGTTAACCACATTGCTATTTTACATTAAACACTTCCCAGTGACTCCAGCATTCACCAGAAACTCATACTGCCAGCCAGGAACACCAAATTATAAAATTTCTTTGCTCCTGATAGCCTTCTCAAATATATCATACACCTGTAATATCTGTTATTTCTTGAGGTAATCTTATTTGAAACACTCAATGCTCTATAGCATTGAACAATCCTGGTCGTGACACAGCCTCCTTTCCTTCTACTTCACAGGAAAGATGGTCACAGTGGCCAACTCTGCTTAGGGCAGGTGACTTTTAGGCAAAGCGATACATTTCAGATTTCTAGGAACATACAGTAAAATCATGAGTGTAAAGGTGAATAAAGCACAGTGAAGCTAAAATCCAAAGTCAGTCCTGGCAATGAGAATTGCATGGTTTAGACTGCAAGTCTTTAGGCTGACACCCAACATTTCTACGCCCTTCTGTTGCAGTTAGGTTGGGGATATTTGACATGCTTGTGAATCAGTTGTCAGATCACTATGTTTTTTAACTGGACATATTAAGGTAATTCCCAAATTTCACTCATAGAAGTCAGCTTCATGCTTAACAGCACCTAATCCAGAATTACTGCAGTATACATTTTATATGTACAATATCCCTAGAAAGCCAGTTTTACACTGGTAATTTACAATCTCCACTTGTACATAATTTAAGCTAGTATTCAGAAAGACATTCGTATTTATCCATAAATCAAGTCAAATAGAATGGTATTATCTCTGAGGCAGAATATAAAGTTAAAAACTCTACTTGAAGGTACTTCCATCTGTCAAAAAGAAACCATTTAACTAAAGGGTGACACAAAATTATTATGTAGATTGGAAACCGCAAGGTGAAGCAAGCTCAGAAGGTCAAGTGGCAGAGCAAGTTAAAGGCAGAGTATACTTCAAGCCAGCTGGAAAACCCCAGAGGCTACAGAATGATTGCCCGCAACAACTCCACAGGACTTGGTCTAAAACAAGTGTAGGTATTATAGGTGTTTCCACTGCCAAAGAAAAAAAACACTCCCTTAACACCACAGCCACGAAAGTAGTAACAATGACATAGGGACTTTGAAAGAGGAAGAAATTTACAGAAATGGGAAATCCCAGAAGTTATATTTTAAGCAATAAATAAATCACATGTAAGGATAAAAATAAAAAACACATTCGAGGCTATTCAAACCACCATCCCTTACTTGCACTGTTGTCCCTATAAATCTGCATAGCCAAAGAAACTATTTGAGCCTTCAGATAGGTGTGCATGCAGACCACTGTAAGGTCTTAACTTCAGGGAGATCAACATCTTTATCTCCGGTTAAAGATGAGTAATGCAAAGTGAGAGCCAGTGAGAGGCACAAAGTGTCAAAAATAACATACATCAGGTCCTGTGTATTGATAGGTAACTAACAAAACTAAAGAACTAAGATTCTTACTCAGCCGCTCTGCTTGCATCCCTGATTCCATTTTCCTGTGTTACTTCCAGTAACCAAGTGACTAGTGACAGGACTAGAGGAAATGGCCTCAAGTTGCGACAGGGGAGGTTCAGGCTAGACATTAGGAAAAAGTTCTTCACTGAGAGAGTGGTGAAACACTGGAATAGGCTGCCCAGGGAGGTGGTAGAGTCACCCTCCCTGGAGGTATTCAAGGAGCGTGTGGATGTGGCATTGTGGGATGTAGCTTGATGGACATGGTGCTGTGTGGTGTTGGGTGGGTTGTGGCTTGTTATTGTTGTTGTGTGGCGTGGGTTTTGTGGTGTTTTTTTTTTTTTTTTTTTTTTTTTTTTTCCCCCCCAGGTTGGACTCGATGATCTTACAGGTCTTTTCCAACCGTACTGATTCTGTGATTCTGTGATCTGTGATTCAGTACATTCTTCTGAAGGTGTGGCCTTATCTACTCCACTAAAAGCACTGAAAATTATTTACTCAAATTTATGCCTTATTCTACTAATTCCTTTTCTTTCTTGCCATTTTGCAGTATACCATTGTGAAGCACCATTCAAATCAATGCACATTCTACTCTGTCTTCACTGGAAGTTTTTCTTTCCCCCCTCTCCCATTATATGATTATCAATACAAAACCACATAGAATCATAGAATCGTTTAGGTTGGAAAAGACCTTTAAGATCATCAAGTCCAACCGTAAACCTAACCCTGCTAAGTCCACCACTAAACCATGTCCCTAAGTGCCTCATCCACACGTCTTTTAAATACCTCCACGGATGGTGACTCAACCACCTCCCTGGGCAGCCTGTTCCAGTGTCTGACATCCATTTCAGTGAAGAAGGTTTTCCTAATACCCAATCTAAACCTCCCCTGGCGCAACTTGAGGCCATTTCCTCTTGTCCTATCACTTGCCACTTGGGAGAAGAGACCAGCACCCACCATCTAGAGAATGAAGTTGATATTCTAGCCATAAATCTCAAAGGCAAGACTGTTAGATGTACAGTAGTTGATCAGAATAGCCAGAATCTAAACAAGACAAATCTCAATCTGAAGATTCAAGAACAAATTACATGTGGAAATTCTGCGCATTCAAAGAGAGTTAAAAAGAAGTATACAGAAATTTCCCTGATTTCAGCCTCCCTAATGAAAACAATTTTCTGCCAAGAAATTTATACAGGCATACCTAATAAATACTGAAGGTTTTGAAACAAAAGCCTACATTTTCCAGCAGATTGACAGACACTTCTAGTTTCCCCACTCCCATCTTTGGGGGGGGGCGGGGGGGGAGAAAAAACTCAAACAGAAATGCTAAAAACTAATACTAGCTTAAATCCACAAAAGTGCCAAAGGGCAATATGAAATGCTCAGTTTTGTCTCTATTAAATCTCCTACACTTTTTGAGGTAATAGTGAACTAGCATTATTAATGCAAATGCCCACCAATAGCAAGAATCATGCAGCTGTACCAGAGTAAAAATAAGTAACAATTCTAGCATGGGTGTATAGTCTCAATGCTTGAAAAGCAACACCAGAATAATAGTCACTCTTTAAAATAATTTTTGTTCAGTTGTCTTTTGAGGATGGAAGAATAAGGAATTTGGAAAAAAAAATTGCTTTCCTATAGCATGCATGCGTTAGATATTTAATTTTAAAGATATTTAAGCCACAGATGCTAATTAAGTGTGATTGCAAAATCCCAGATTCTGCATTTTTATTGGGAACATATCTAGTAATGATTCTTTATGATTCAGAAGTTCCTAGGACTTGGTAGTAGGAAAACATATCTGCTTCAGTGGCACTATAATTGCATTGGTGATTAAGCGCATCATGTTAAATGCTTCTTGGTCCCCTTCCAGTATAGTAATTAGAATGGGATCGCAGTGTCACTACAGTACAAATACATCTTAGCCCCTGAATGATACCTGTCCAATACTGTCAGGGGCCGTATGTTTGAGAAACATTAACATAGTATGAATCATGTCATTAATTAGTTAAAACTACAGAGAAGCCTGTCCCTACACATTCAGCACGTACTGTTTCATGTATTTGGCAACTCAGGACAACTATACATATGTTAAATCAATGCATTTATAGTACTGTAGTTAATGGCCTGTCACCATTTCCATTATAAAACAATTTCCAAAGGTTTATAACTCTGCTGAAAAATTCACTCTGAGCTGAATCCTGGCACATGGCAAAAACAAAACCATAGCCCACATATGTTTACTTTCATCCAACCAGACTAGAAAAATTTACCATTAAAAGAAAATTGATCCAGTTCTTTATTTCTCTTACACTTTTCATCATTCGCTTAGAGCACATAACACTTCACCTTGTACAGGAAGGAGGTTAATTAGATTGTGTTAATAAGACCCTCAATCGTCCTTTGAAAGTTCTGTATATCCTGTACACTAGCTTCTGAAGAAAGCTATTTTCTATATCAGAAGTCACCTCATTGATTTCATATATGCTGCATATTTGATATTTATAGTTCCTCCTTAATTTATGATCTTCTTAATGGGATACAGGCAAGGTTTTTTGGACAGTTTAAACAATAATTCATATTTTTAGACTGAGGCAGTTCAGTTATCCTTCAAGAATGATGTATGCCGAATTCTTTTAAAATAAAAGAGCAGAAGTGGAGCATGTCAAATGCAGGTGGATCTATAGAGAACTTGGCAACCAGAAACATTCACATACACTCAGAAACAGATTTTTAAGTGAAATAAAAACTGAAATTAAATATCCCACAAATGCAGTCAATGTCCTCTATTTCATCAGCTGTTCTAAACCCATACACTTAGTGATAAGAATTCTAGTTCAATTAGAAAGTGTTATCAGAAAGATTTTATTATTATTAATACTACTACAGGTTTTTTTGCTTGGGAAATATATGAATGTTCTCGTTTTGGACTCCTCATTTTCACCACAATTTAAGTGTTGCTTATCATTTCAAGATTTTTGGTAAGCTGCTGAAAGTGATGCTTCAATTCCTGAGTCACACATTCATAAGGACCTCATCATTCTGACCTCAATTTGAAATGACATGGAGGGTAAACTTTATGCACAGTACAGTGTACTAGTGCAATGCCCTTCTGGCAGCTTTCCACACTCAAAAGATATGCTGATGCAACCCAATGAAGTAGCTGTATCCTGATTTTTTTTTTTTTCCAATGGCTACACTAAAATATTCTTTTAAAACTCTATGGCTGAAGCATTTTTCATATTTTAAACATACAAAGACACTGAAGTGCTTTGTTGACAATAAGGCCAGAGAAGAGCACAAATACACAAGATTAAGAGGAGAAAATGGGGAAAACACAAGGCAACAAAGTAGCTCCTTACTCTTAGAAAACGTATCATGAGCTCCGACACAAAAGCACTGATAGAGTTTCAATTTAAAGCCTTCTCCAACAATTCATACAATAAACTGCAAAGAATCCAATGCGTCTAAACTAGGCAAGACAGGTTGTAAGAACTCAGATAAGATTCAACTGTGTTTCTAGCTGAGCTTACAAAGTTGTCGCCCTCCAGTCAAAGCTAAATGCTTCGTAGTCCCATAAACACGTCTCTATACTTTCTTAAAAAAAACTCAGCAGCAAAATCCTATACCAAACATTCCTCTGCAAGTCTTCAAAAATCTTTTTCACAAAGATGTGTAGCCTACCGTTTAAAAAAGAGTAAAAAGGTTGAAATAGTAAGTATTAATAGAGTCCAAGAGGCCTTTAATAGAAAAGTTAAGAATAAGATTTGAAAGTTTTGATCCACCCACCTTCCACCAATTCCTCAAGGAATTATTTATGTGCATTGCAGGCAATAACTAACATTGCCCTATGACAACACAATCATCTTCTTCAGATTTACAATATGAAATCATATCAACTTCATCTTTTTCTTCAGATCAGACACACCAATGCTCCGCTGATAAGCAGCATTCAAAAGCCTATTCCATTTGTGTTACTCCTTTTACCACAGGGTCAGTGATATATACTAAATAGTAAAACATTCTTAGAAAAAAGAAGCTGGAAGAAACCTCAAGAAAGTATCCATTTTGTCCCCTGACTTAAAGGCATGGCTAATTATATATCCCCAGGAAACCTATTCAAATACCTCCTGACCTGAACAACTAGATTTAGCTTAGAAAATAGGAAAACTTTTACTTCTTGTTCAATTTAAGCCCAGTTTGCCTCTATGCAAAAGCATAGAGAAGCATTTTTCTTTTTTTAATCAAAGTTATTTTCCTCTGGCAAAAAAATACTTCAAAATGCCTGTCATTATAATAATGGCCTGGAATGGTTAGAACTTTTGAATGACACACAAAAAAAAGAGGGGAAAAAAAGAAAAAAAAAAGAAAAAGCCTTGCAAAGTATTTCAAAGACTTTGTCTGTTGTACGCGTGTTAAATAACATTTACAAGGACAACTTACGTAAACCAGTTAAAAAAGTGTTGCGTAGTATTAACAAAACACAATAACAAAGTCTGGTTTAAGTACTGCGCCATAAGTGTTCTCTCAAAAGCTAGCTGAGTATCAAAATTATAAGATAAACTCCTTTGTTGCAGAGATCTATTTCTGATGTCTAACAAGTCAAACATTACACAAGCAAAAAGGAATTTGAAGTGCTGACCATCCCAACTGTGAAACGAGAAAGCACTTGAAGGTGCACTATATGCAAAAGGTGTGACAGGTGGAGTCAGAACCCCAAGAATTATTTTGAATATTCATTTCTATGAGTTAAAGCACAGAAAGCTAGGTTCAGAAATAAAGCAGCCAGAAAGAAAAGGAAAGAGTATCCCTTGGACTAAGCAAGAAAGCATCACTTTTTTAGGACTGGCAAGGAGCTACGTCCTATTCTGTATGAGAAGGTTGTCCAGCAGGATGCCTTACTTGCTTAGACCTCCCTGAGCCACCTCAAAAAACAACAAGATAACGGTGTATTTTCATGAATGAGTGACAATCTCAGTCTTACAGTTCTTTGCACACCTTCCTTATCAAACCCATCTGCAATCATATGCTACGGTAGAATTTTGGCACTTTTCGAAAAGCAGTTGAAGAATTTTGATGAGGTGCCTGCAATCCTATCTTATTACACTGTTCATAAACACACGTGTCTAAAAGAAGATACCAGCATGTACGTTAGCAGGCATTTTTCCTCCTCCCATCCGAAACAGGTTTCAGTAAAGTCTCCAAAAGGTTAGCTGGAAGTTCACTGCAGGAAATTCACTTTCTTCCATCCCAGCTAGCCTTGTACCCAATTGTACAGTCAGGAAGCAACACGGCTCTTACTTCAGTCAGTGCTGCCTCTACACCTGACTACACACAGTCGTTTTCAGTTCCCAGGTGGGAAATTGTAGCCATGTCTCATGATACTCTTCTGGCCAATAAGAGGACTTCAGCTCTTTCTTCAGGAATTTGAAATGAATCGTATGAAGGATATGTCTACACCAGGAGCAATCTGCCAGTTAACTACTTAAACAAAACATTCCTAAAAGCAGATCCACCTATACTGGCAGAAAACAATTCTGCCCTGCTGGTATAATAAAAGAAAAGAGAGAAATAAAAATAGAGGGGGAAAAAAAAAAATACATAAAAAGTCACTTTTTAAAGTGAAATAAACCACTGATAACTCATCATAACCAGTGCAAAAACCACTGAGGTCCTTTCTGGCAGACTTCTGTCAGTTATATTTGAACCACACAGAACTATCTTGCTGGTTTGAATGCTTATCTTAGTCACCCAGAAATTTTGCTCAACTTCCGAACAGCTCTCAGATAGAAGTCTGTACCAGATTTTGCATCTCTCAGGCAATGAACAGAGAATCCCAGCCTCAGAAAACACCCCAGCGTAAAGAAACAGAGTGCCACTCGCTTGCTATACTGCAGAAATGTTATAAAATGATATTTGCACTAACACCTTACACAAAGTCATGGCCCAGAAGAACACTTCAGATATTTAAACTTGAGAAGGGATCTCCTTTCATATGTAACTTCTGGGTTTTCTACCACAGAGTTCAGCATAATTCCAAGGAATTTCTAACCAGCATAAAACTGCTTATAAACAATTCCTTCAAGATGTTTGTGTGTTAAACCTAAGTGTCTGAAGTGTCTGAAAAACCCTAAATAAATAGGGTAGAATTTACAACAACAAAGGGTTCAAGGAACAAACCCATACAAACATAAATGTTTAGCAACACCACTTAAAAACACAAACAAGACCTCAAAAAAACCCCACCCCACTATAAGCAAGAGTTAGGCTCAAAATAACAAACAGAGAAACTTATTCAAAGCAAGATACTAATCTGAACGTAGAAGAAGGCGGGATTTTTTTTTTTTCCCCCATAAATGTGCACCCAGGCACAAACACAAGTAAAGAAATACAAAAGAAGCCATACACTAAGCATCATTAGTTCAGTGAAAGATGAGTGAAAGATGACATAATAACTTGTTATCTACAGCTCCATTGACAGTTTATATAAAAGCAGCAGCATCTTTTCAGAGAATTATTCGGTGTTAAGTTGCCTTCTCAGGCACTTCTAAAACACAGTGGATGCTGGCCATGAAAACTGCCTTCAGCTCTCAGACCCTTCACTTGTTACAAATGACGTATGCTCCATAAACTGTCCCAAATCATGCGTTTAAAAGACAAATCCCAAATTGTGTGGGGGAAAAATCTGCACAGTTAAACCAAGAAATCCAGAATGAAATGGGAGTGCTTGAAAGACTGAGTAGCAGAGGGAACATTGCAAACCATGTAAATTTTGAACCCTTTACACAAGAGAGCATGCAGTACATCATTATACTCGATTCTCCTCCTGCTACCCTGGAGAAGAATCTCTGCCTCCCCTATCACTTGTGATCTATACACTCAACATATTCTTCATGATACCTAAAGAATATTTTTCTTTAGGGTTTGTTTGGGTTTTTTTGTTGGGGTTTTTTTAAGCCATGATTAAAGCATTAAGCATACAAAAGATATTTTAATGTCTGAAAACCTCAACTGCCCCCTACATTTTCAATGTGATTTCTAAGACCTGAACTTGACTCAGGACACACTGGTCAACTCCATTCTCTTTCAAGTAAAGGATGCTGGAAAGTTAATGACTCAGTGATGTGGTAGAGTTCTACAACTGGACTGCAAGTAAACGTGCTGCTTCCCTCAAATCCTGTGACTCATGTGCCCAAGAGGAACAGCTGCCTCAACTTTGCACTTTATCCAGATACACTATTTCAGAACTCCTCCCAATTTTACTTTGAATAGAAAAATGCTTCAAATACATTTAATTGGGCTAAACAAGTACACATTAAAGTATAGCATCACTGTAATAAACATCCTGAGCCCAAATCACTTCAGCCACAGTGTCCAGAACTTACGTGGCGTAAAATAAGAGACACCTTTAAAATAATGTAATGCTCTGTGGTGTCAATGTCTTGCCTTTTTAAGCATTCTGAATGCAAATGCCTGATCTCCAAGAGCAAATACAAGAGAAGTAATAGTACTCAAGTTTTTTCTGGAAGAAAAAGCACCTTAAATGCTCCACCCCAATTCCAAGCGGCGGGGGGAGTTACTTGCAAAATACAGATTTAAAACCTACCCATGTCTGATCTAACAGCAAATACTAAGTTATAATCTTCAATCTTTTCATTAACTACAGTTAGCCTATAGGTCTAGCTACTTGTCTTTCTGTAATTGTAACAATATAATTTAGTTCAAATACAGAACAACTAAGTGTTAGTAAAGCTGCTTCAAAAACAGGATGAAGAGCATCCTATGCATTCTTTTAGTGGATAGTATTCTGGTCTTTGGCATTTTCTTTTATCACATGTGAATCCAAAATAACATGCACCTAACTCACTGAATAAAAATGGCGTATTACAAGTCTATGTTTATGAATTTCTTCCACAGAGAAAACTGAAAGCCTTGAAAATAAACAACTGATAAAAGAATAACTTTCTGTAATGAGAAAGTTGACTATATGTATGTCTGCATATTTAACTTTCCATGTAAATAATGAAACAATCAAAACAAAAAGATACAATTAAACAGAAGTATTTTGAGTCATAATATGTAAATGTTGTTAATAACTATATAGATATTTCTCTTTTTTTTCTTTTATATAGGCAAATAAAATCTTTCCCTTCTCTTTTGCAGCTATATGGTCACCATCACAGTCACTGCATTGACCAAGAAGTCAACAGCACAAGGTATCTTCCATAGGCACTGAAACAGAATGACCACGGTACACAAAAACCAGCCCAGCCCAACAGCACCAGCACTGAACTGAATCTAACAGACAAGAGTTTGTTCCTTATGAAGCTGCACTGGCATTTTTACACTAGATAATTCTACGTTTATCTTATTTTTTCCAACTTTCATGCTCTCTATAACTCTTCAAAATAGATATAAAAACCTGTATTTCTCAAAGTGCCAAAGGAAACAACAGCAATTCATTCCCAAATATTCAATATTGGGTAGTTAATATATCTAGCTATCCCAATAAAAAAATTCTTAGTTAAAATATCCAAAGTGCTAAGGACCTTGACAGAGGCCTCAATTGTTTTGTTTCTGACTATGATCAAGAACTGTTCTCTCTTCTGCACGTTCAACTGCAGCGTGCCTGAAAACTAATCTCTTACATTCCAGTATGATCAGCTGTACTCAGGGAAGAGCAGAAGTATCAGGTGAAAAGAACAGATCCACAGATACCTTTCAGATACCATTCCCCCCACACAGCCTGTCTTTTCCATAATAAGAAAAAAAAAAATTTAAAAGAAGTGACTGGGAAGTTCTCCTTCTCCAGTGTACTTCACTCATTACTCCCACCCTCCCAAATCTTCTTCTCATTATCAGACAACAAGATTAACAAGGCAAAAGGCTGAACTGGATACAGAAGAACATTAGCAAACAGGATCTAACCCAGTCCACCAGTTTTGGACAATTACTAAAAGAATTGACGCTGAGGGGGGGAAAAATAATAAAAAAAATCTTAGAAGTCAAAATGAAACACAGATCATTACAGATAAACACTCGGATTTTGCTTTTAACACCCTCATCACAACTATTGGAAGGATTTTGCCCTCAGTCTAAACTTGACTCCCTTATTAAATTTAAAACCTAAGTAGTCTGACACATGAAACTGCTCAAAAAACCACCCTCACCTATATGACCTGTCTGCATAAGTGGAAGATGTAAACTGAGGCAAGGCAAACTCCATTCTACCAGCTGACGTTTAAAGGACTGAAAAATGAGCAATCACAAGAATATTCAGTCAGCTACCATGCCAAGATTGCATACCAAAGCGTGTATTAGGTCGTGACTAACACTGGGATATGCACTTTCGCATTCAAGTTTTAGGTGTTATCTTCTAAACAGAGCAAAGGAAATCAAAGTTATAAAACGTGGATATTAAAAACTACAAGACTGAAGATCTGATATTTTAGCGTGTCCTTATCTCATAGGCTAAAAGGACACAGTATTTGAAAATAATTTTAACTCACACCCATCACTGTAAAAGTTTCTATACTGCTACTATTATCCCTGACAAGGAACAAAACAGTGTACATAATTCCTTATGCTGTCAATCAGTACTGCTCCCCATCTATTACAAGCTTACCCACAGGCGTACTTCCAGCTACCACCCATCAAATCTGGAGACCCCCAGAATTTGTTAAATTAGAACAAGAGGCACAAACATCAAACCCTATTGCTCATTTACTTGATTATCAGCTGTAAAGGCAGTCAGATCTACAAGGACAATATTCTCCAGTCAGAACTCAGATCTTTATTTTCTTAAAGGTATTAGGGTGATTGAGGGCAATAGAAATAATGCAGATGGTATGATATGTATGCAACTATAGCCAACTTTAAAAATATCTTTTAAAAATACTTCTTAAGCATTCTTAATATCACTTGTTTTCCTCAAAGAGGTTTCTGGTATGAGCTAGGTATGGGTTAAACTGAAAGTTTCTAAGAAAGACCAGCTGTGTCCCACAGTGTTCTCCACTAATACAGGAGGTTAATAGTAAATATTCCACCTGCCTTTTCTTGAGCACTTCCTATGAAGAACTGGCAAATTGTTCCAGTGTCTAATTGACCTGCTCAGAGAAAGTGGCCTGGACTCCACATCTCAGTTTAGCTCTTGCCTTAAAAACAGTCTGCAGAACTCTTAAAAGAAAAAAATAAAAAAATCAGACATGGCAATAGGAAAATGGCAAAGGAAGTTGGGGAGAGATTGCTCGTTTTGTACTAGGTGGTGTTCACCTCCCCTTGGCCTTCACACATGCCATAGTCAGAAAATTAAATTGACTGTTTAGTCAATAAAAACTCTGATAACCCTACACCTTCAAATATACCATATGTATAACCACCTAACAGGTTCTACCCATGACCCCTAAGATGACAAGGCATCACAGAAAAGTACCCACACAGGACTGAAGTTGTCATATTGCCTTTCTGCTGTGTTACAAAATCTGCACTCTGTGGGTCTCTGCCAGTTTGCACTGAACATTTATAATTCTCTAGGTACTCTAACATCTGTGAAACATTTTATAACTCAAACTATCAGCACACAAGGGTTCCTGCTGTTGTAAACACTGAATCAGCTGAACTACTAGAAACACTAATGAGAATTTACTGCACAAAGGAAATGTATTACAGAAACAGGTTACCACACTTCAGTGCCAATGAATGAGTCGCAGTAGGACTTACACCAAGTTCAGATCACCCCACAGCTCTACAAAATCCAAGTTAAACCACAGCCTGTGCTGGTACTGCAAGGCTGCAGCGAATGCCATCTGCAGTGGGCACTACTACATGATAATCCAGCCTGCAATGTCTGCACATAAATCTATAGGGAACAAATACTACTCACAAAAAATTGGACTGTACTATTAAGAGCCTATCAGTAGCACATTGCAACCAAATACATCTATTGATGTGGTAGTCTTGTACGTTATTCATAGAATCACAGAATCATTAAGGTTGGAAAAGACCTGTAAGATCATCAAGTCCAACCATCAACCCAACATCACCATGCCCACTAAACCATGTCCCGCAATGCCTCGTCTACATGTTTTTTGAAAACCTCCAGTGATGGTGACTCCACCTCCCTGGGCAGCCTGTTCCAATGCTTCAGCACTCTCTCAGTAAAGAAGTTTTTCCTAACATCCAACCTAAACCTCCCCTGCTGAACGCTATATTAAGAAAAACAGGATAAATCTTGTAACTTATTACAGGATTCAGTATCACATATGCAAAATAACCCAGAAAATTTCCCCAGTAAATAAAATATGAGTAATCTACACAAAACTGTATTTGTTTGCTTCCTTTTTACATTACACTACAAGACCTCTGGGCTGTTTTTTCCTGCTTCTCTCTTTTTAGCATAACTAGCAAATCAGAAGGTGGGAGAATGAACACAGCGGGAGGTATTATCACAAAAAAATAATCCAGGAAACCAAACATGAACATTTAACCTATTTAAATAGAGTAAGAGAGGCATTCACAAAATGCTTGAGCAATGCTAAAGTGAACAATACCGTATATTTCAACTCCCTTCCTGCTCCCTCAGTAAAGGTTTGCGAGAGCTCCCACTTCTGCTCGAGACTTTATTAAATTCAACACAAGCAAAGAAGCGATTTGACAGTCCCAATAGCTCTATTGATAAAACAAATCTCAAAGCCTTTAAGTGTCTCTATAAAGGTTAAAACAACAGAAAAAGCAGCAAGAAACACTTTCTTTTAGCAGTCTCTTTTAAAAACGTAAGTGAAGACCTCAGACTTTTCAACTGGCTGAAGCTTCATACTTCAGAATTAACCTTTATTCAAAATTTAAGTTGTGAGCCATCTGAGAACTAGAATTATCAGAATTTATAAACACAAACTTTTCATTTTCTATGCATCACACAAATGCATAGAAATGACCAAATTTTGTTTCTCTATATCCTAAAGTTTAAAAAAGGTAACATGGTTTCTTTGATAAAGTCAACTATTCAAATTAAATGTTTGAGTTAATAAGAAAGTACTAAGGCCCATGGCTTCAATATAAGAGAGAGATATATAATATTTATTTTTATACATATATATATAAAATGATACTGTCATTATCATCAATTTACATCTTGGGAAACATGCTGTCTGGAAACCCTACACTGACTAGAAATGGTACAACAAATATAACACACTGCAACTGTCAAACTCATGCAGTCAGCTCTTGGTTTTAGTAGCATAGGAGTACAAAATAATATAAAGATATCCTGCTTGACAGCCATTTTTTCTGGACAACTTTCTAAACATACTTAAGAACCACATGGTTCTTTAAACTCTCACATTTGAAATGAAATGCCTTAGCATTATAAAACAAGTTCTTTCCTGTTACAATACTCATTCTGGGGGAAAAAAAAGAAAAACACACAAATCCTCCCATCTCCCCAACAATCTCACACTATTTTTGCTATTAAAACTAAATTTTCTTACTATTTGCAAATCAATGACCAACACTTTCCTAAAGCTTCAAGACACAAATACAATTCTAGACTGCATTTAACTAATTCACCTGTCATAGTTTACCCATCAGCTACAGCAATACAACCATCACTGTGTTAGCAGTTTCAGAGGAACAAAAGTTATATTCACTTTTGTATTTTTGCTACTGTGCAAGAGAACCAAAACTACACTGCAGTAACTTTCATTTTTCCTTTATAACACCTATACTAAAAACAGTCACACAATGAGGGCAAGGCTTGTTTCTGCAATACACCATCAATATTTCATCCCAGAGCACACAAGGTCCAGAAGCCTCCTCAATAATAGTGTCAGAATGGTCCAAAGGAAAAAAAGAAGGGTTTTTGAACAAACTGCTTCTTTCCTCTCAGCTGCCAAGGGGACAGACTGTCATATCTGTCTTTCCTTGTACTGCTTTTTGTTCCTTAAAGGTGAGCATCTTAGTTTGAGTCATCACTTTTAGTTGGAACAAAAGTATGACATGGTTTAAAAAAAAAAAAAAAAGAGACAATGAAAGAAAAAAAAAAGCCTATGAATTGGACTAACCAGATGAATACTCTGGTATTCGCTACTGAGTGAAGTTTCCCTGATTCCCTGATGTACAAAACAATGCCCTTTATATATCAGGCCCAAAGGTTTTGAAAATTTTTATCTTACCATTATACAGCTACAATCACTGACCTTCAGCTGTATTTCTGGCATTTATAGTACCTAATATGAAAAAAAGCTGTATGATTTTATAGAAGTGTCTCAAATAATTCAAAGGTTGGTTAGAGGAAAGCAGAACACCTCTAAAAACACTGGCCTTCTCTCTAAAACCTATGTTGTATGAAAGCTTTACATTCTATTGATATTGCATGTAATTACGAAAGCAGAATTTGTGCGGATGAAATAATGCATTTTCTTCGTTACTGACTCATCTTCCAAGTTACGGAGGCTTTTGAAAATGTACTGTGTCAAACATCGCACCCTGGAATGTTAAAGCTTACAGCTTGTCTGGAATAAGGGACTATTTCTTATACTCAGTGCATCTTGCTCACCCATCTCACCAAAACTAAAGGGGCTTTTTTGGGTGCATGTATCAACTGTTTATTATGGCAGAGACTTGTGGTAAAAGTACAAATATTCCAAACTACTTTTAAGTTCATAGCATCAAATGTTAATCATCCATACTAACAACAGCTATTGCCCTTCTCCCTCTCCTCTGAATTTCACAGGAAAGTATGTGAATTTCAGATCCTGCTGATTCAGGATACCTGAACTTAAATTGTCTTTTAAACATCTTTTTTTCCATTACCATCATCTAAATTCTTCCCCCTACACTAGTCAATGTGTTCAGTAATCCTGTCTTGTTCCCTACTTCAAGCAATTTACCTGATTGCCCTATTCAGAAAAAAATCGTATTGCTACCAGAGCTCCCCACATGCTGTTACAGTACGCAGTCTAAGGCAGAAGGAAAAGGGTTAAGGATAGGAGTTAAAATGCAACAGGAGAACAGACCTACTAAATTTAGGGTTTCCAAATTTTTCCCTCAAACTTGTAGACCATTTTGCGGGCTCTAAACATATTCATGCAACAAATCTGCAACTTTTACAGAGAAAAACGACTATATCTTTTTGAAGCAGAACAAATACCTGAAGTCATTTCTAACTCAAAACTGTTTGGAAACAGGTCAAATGACACAAAAATTAGATATACTGCTACAGAGTCTGTCAAAGAAATAGCCATGAATAGAATGTGAACATAATGCTGAGAATGTATTTCTCCCAAAACAGTTTGTGAGCAGAAACGATAATAAATTAACATGGAGTGATACATCTTACTAATGGGGAAAATATGTATTTTTTAAAATACACAAGATGATTTCTGCCAGTAATTAAACACACAAAAGAGTAACCAGTAAGAAGTCCAAAAAATACTGCCTTACGAAATTAAATAATTATTGTACATCTACAATGAAAATAATTACATTTCTGTCCACAGCCGTAGAAAAACATTTTATATTGATATTTAAAATACTAATAAGTCACTGTGTATTTATGACTCATTTTCGCATGTACAAACTATGGACAGAGCTATGGTTAGTCATCCTGTTTTATGGCATTCCTTCATTTGAATGTTCTCAAATTTTACTACAAGACCGAATGCGAACTAGGATTTAATACACAATAGGTTTTGTTCTGCTATCCTGCCAGTTGGGGAAAACACTAGAATGTAAAACTATATTATTTATTCCTACATGTAACTCATTTCAATGTTGTTAAAAACTGCTGCAATATTAAACATATACACGCTTTATAAAAGAAAAGGACTACACAAATACATTTTAAATGCACTTAAGTGAAGTCATGCACAAGCCTATCAAATGCTGACTCTGCTACTGAATTAAATCACCCCACTAAGATACTCACCACATTTTTGGCTTTGGATTCAGTCCTACAAGCCTACAATCACCGTTTGACCACATTACATAAGTATGGATGGTAATGTAACATTTTCAAAGGCTCCTGAGTGTCAATGGGATTTGACACAGAAGTCATTTAGATGCTTTGAAATAACTTACTGTATTTGGACTTTCAGTGAAGGACACTCGGTTACAAGAACTCCATTTGCCTTGTTACCCAAGAAAGATAAAGAGTTATTTTTGGTTTTAACCTGATCGTGTTACTTTCAGGGCTTCTCTAACCAGGCCTTCCCAGTAAATAAATCAAAACTCAACTTTCACAAGGAAAAAAAATACATTAGACCCTATGTTACATGATCAGAATTCAGGCGGGTTTAATTCAGTCTTAAGCTTTTCAACATTTGAAAACGTACAAAAAGGCTAAACAATCTCACTCACTAGAGGAACAAAGGAAGCTGAGACTGTAATACTCCCTAGGCTGAAAACGTCCATTGATTCATGAGCTCTATCAATGTAATAATTTTTTTCATTTTCATGCTCCAAGGCATAGAAGCAAGTTTTAGCTATTTTTCTCACAAATCTCTTTCAGCCTTATGCATTCCAGGATCATCCTCACTCCTCTTAATGACATATGAGAGGTAAAATAAAGTTTGACTCCTTTCTTGCTGTTTGTCCCCCAAAGCTGGTGTTTGACAGTACCCATCCTGGTCTGCATTTCCTCTGGAATTTAGTTCAAATGACTACCCATGGGTTGTACAGTGTACAAGCAACCCTGCCCTCTGCTCTCAGCCAGTCACTGTTCAAATTTTGCTCCTGTGAGTGGCAAGTGACACACCCGGCGGAGAGCATTCAGCATTCCCCATACACACCTTCCATTCATAAATCTCTCTTCTTATTTGCAATAAAATAACAAATAACATGGGTTTTAATCTCCTATGCATTTTCCCCAACTTAACTAAACTCTTGTGGCTAAAGTCATTTGTACCTCTACTAGCCTCAGGTATTTCCTGGGCTATGTTGTATCACACTTCTCTTTTACCCAATTACTTTGGGAAGCAATTCCATTTCAGGATTTTGAACTATTCTAGTGCAGAACACTCTGACTTATTACCAGCTGACAACTTCGCATAATGTCAACTTGATAAATTATTTTTTCCAGTTTAGGGGGCTCTTTGTGTCTCTAAAGTACAAATAAATACTTTCATATGATTGCTGTTCCAAATTTAGGTTTAGTAAAATTGAAGTTTTAATGAAAAATGTATTCATCTTATGGTTCAGTCTCTCTGTGGCAGCTCTGCAAAGCAGGGTGTACATGGCTAGCACTTACAAATAACAACAAATCATGTAAAGCTCAAAGAAACAAGCTGAAGGCTTTTTTTAAGAAAAGCATTTCCTATTAATTTTATAATTCTAGCAGTGCAGCAGTACAAGAAAGTGTTATACAATAATCTGCCAAAACATAAATAAAACCTGCTAATCTCATCTCCTCTCAGCATCTAACTAATGAGAAATGCAACTAAGTAAACACTATGCATGCTAAATCACAGGGGGGTTAGCTAAGTGTTTAGCTTAATAATCAAACATGCTATCAACAGCAATAAGTCTTGTTTGGAAACAACTTTGACATAACCAATCTGTTGAGTTAATCAGTGACCCACAAATCTAAGCTCCTACATTTAACTAGCTTGACCTACATCAGTGCACTTTTGCATTTTAAACATGCAAGTTCTGTTAATTCATACAATTAATTCAAGACAAGCACTAGCTTACTCTTCTGAACTAAATGAAGTCCATTAGCAGCTTGTTTTAAGTAAATAAATTATCAGGATCTCTCAAACGTCTTAAACATTACCCTCCGATATGCCACCTACTCCCCCAACATCTAAAGTAAAATTGTAGAAAGTATTGGTATTTACCATCCTATAACATGTACCTTGCATTGTCATAATACAACTCCACATAAGCAGTGAGGTTTTTTCCTAAAGCGTAAGAGTTTTAAGCAGTATGTGGAAAAGTTTGCAGTGTCTACATAATTAACAAGATAAATCAAATTTTGTACCTAGCCACTTGACATTTTCCTTATAAATTTATAACTAAAGCCTTTATGCAAGTGCAGCAGATCTAAAATTTAATGGCTGGAGGACAGCAAGAACAAGGTCACCCAAAACTGTTATGTTTTATTCCCTGACAAAAATAAAAATACCTCGTTTTTCTTTTCTACTTGTGAGGACTTAGAAGAAAAGGTAACAAACTAAAGGAATAATCAAACTGTGAGTATGCTTTACCATCCCCACTTCCCATCTCCTTCAAAGTTTTGCCACAGTCTAAATTAACTCCCGAGTACAGATGTTTGTGATAGCCTTTCTCACATTGTGCCTTGAAAGCTCACTGTCAGGAACTCTTATTCCACCACTGTTCAGGTGAAAGACCCCTAAGCAAGACTACGACTACTGCAGAGGGCAGTGTGGACCAGCCATACAGGTAGCTCACTTTTCTCCACTAAGTTAGTGCTGGTCATCTAGCCATGAGAAATGAGCTGCTGCGTGTGCCGTTCAGTGGATGACAGGGCAGAGAACGGCACTTTCCAGAAAGGGTGCCAGATGTAAGGTTGGGATGAGACCCCCCCCCTACTTAATGCATTGTGCCTTTCCCCTATTTCACAGGGCACACTTCCCAGGCAATTGCGTTTCAATTACCAGGGTAGAAAGAATTCAGCATGCACATTTTGCTTTAAAGTTCAAGGGGTTTAAACATCTAGCGAGAAACAATCCTTCATCCCACATCCTTCATCCCGTGACAGGCGAAGGAAACCTTTACACGGACTGGTATTTTGGCTTCTCCATCTTTGGTGATCCAGATTAATGCAAACACAAACTGTAATCTTCACAGCTGTCATTTTCACAAGGTAGCTTTTACTACTTTATAAGTGTTCAAAGCAGACAGCCCGGATTTATTTACATGAACAAAACCAAGGGTATCACAGCACTCGCAGAAACCATGTTATCCTCATCATTTTCCTATTTTGAAATAACATGGAGAAAGCGTGGGAACAAGCCTCAACTTATTTTCCTCTGCTAATCAAGACTGAAGGGATAAATCACAATCAGTACACTTATTTCATCTAATTCAGACAGTGGGAAATCAGGGCCAAGTTAAATATTTCATTCGCATGCATGCAGAGCAAACAGCAAAGGCTCTTTCGTTAGATCAGCTTTTTATGCATTTCTGAAGGTAATCTTAGGCAAAGGCACCGTAACTAAGCACAGAGTGATCATTAACAGTAGGTAATAAAAATGAGCCCCGTAACATTACATCACCCTGAACTCTCATCCAAACTATGTGTAACCTTCTCAGTACACAAGGAGAACAAGCAACTTTTAACTACCTAACCACTGTGACAGGCTGCAGCTGCAAAATGCAACTCTACTGCTTCTTTAACTATGTCAAATTAACATTGAATCCTAAATGTAAGCAGGAGTTAAAAGGAGTTTTAAAAATTAAGAAAGTAAGCAACAGTATCAGGCCATAACATTTCAGTCACCTCTAGTGTCCAGGGGAAAAAATAAAACAAAGAAAAAGTAATATTTCTATGATTCTGCTTGACTTTAAGCTTTTAATCATACAGCTATGCACCTTCTTCAGCTGCATCCTTCACCCACAGAAGGCTCCTTCTGAAAGGAGACCACACAATCTTCTCTCACTCTCCACTTTCACCAAAGCACCAGAGCAGTCTGGGAAATTAAGCGGCAGGTACAGGAAAAAAGGTATTTCCAACTATGAAACTAATGAATAGCAGATATGTAAACGATGAAGTTCACGTACATTGTTTTCTTGCCCCTTACTTCCCAATACTTCTACTTAACACCCTACAACCTGCAAACAATAGACTGGCAGATTAAAATGTTGGATCATTAGCTACCTAAGCATCATTTTTCTCAAGCCAATTGATGTAGAAGTTTTTGCTCTGTTACAGGAAGGTAAAATGCTATCTATACCCTTTCAAAGAAAATGTTTACACTTGCCTAATTCAACTAGAATCAAAGCGAATTAAACACTTCTGTACCCATCTTTAGACAGTACAAATTGAACTAGCAGCTTGTATCTTTTGTGGAAAGGACAGTATCACATTCAGTGTTTACTATGGATCATGCCACATGATTTTAGCAGAAACAGTAGGTTTTGAACTATACCCACAAATAAACAGCTGAAAACAAACATAGAGAAACGTTAATCCAGCCCATCTGTGCAGCTAGCTGGTAGAAGACACGTATCTTTCATGTCTTGGTAGTAGCTTTGTCGCAGCCATGGTGACCTAAGGATATAGGCAAAACTGATTTTGGAGACAGAGGTAATGCCTAGGTATATACTTAGACAAAGTAGACCAGCTTCCCCATATACTGAAGAAAGCTTGCATCTCCACAAGCTAGTCTACTTTTTCCAAACTAGGTACTCAGCTGTGCTACTAAAAGTGTAACATCTACCTTCAGAATTTGTCCTGCATAGATGAGAGGGACAAGAAAGCTAAGCAGAAGAAAGGAAAGCACTGTTGATTAACCAGCTAATAATAAATCCTAAGATGATGATCATGTACACCATTTCCCTAACCCCCTTCTCCTACTACCTTCACAGACACCCAAAGAACACAAGACTTTGGAGTACCTTAAAAAGAGTACAAATCCATTTGGACCATAAATTGACTAAAGTATTTATTGGTTGAGTGGCCTTAAGTTGTCCTGAAAAAAATAAATTAAAAAAAAAATTCAAGATAATGTCTGGTTTTATTTTTATGACATTCATACCAGGAAAAATACTATTAGAATAGTTAGTCAAAGTCGTCTTCAAACAGAAAACATTTCTTTTACAGCTGTTTTCATCCTGAAAATTGATAAAGACACATGAGCATTCTTCTGTGCTACAGTAAGTCAGTAGCTACACAATCCATCTACATAAGTGCTTCAGAAGAAGTCATTTCAGTTTTTATAATTCTCTGTCAAAAGCTGCAAAGAAATTTAAGTTCTGTGTCACTGTTTGTGTGTATATATATATTTATAAACAAAAAAACCCACACACACACGCTTTCAACATTTCCAACCACAACATAAAGACTACTTAAAAGTACTTCTGTATTAAAGTTTTCAACAAACATGTTGCTAACAGAAGTCAGAAACCCACTACTAAATCAGCAAACTGAAATAATAAGGACAGAAAGAATGTTAATAAGAAAGCAGCTAAATCACTTCCTGTCTCAGTGGCATCCAGCAATGTCCTGGGAACCTGATCTGAACACACACACACAAAAAAAAAAAACAACCCAAAATTATAGCAACCTCTGAAAGCTGTAGGTTTAAGTTTCTCAAAGCCCTGGTCTAATTCTGTTTAGTTTGGGTTTCCAATTACAGCAGTTTGAAAAGCAACCAGTAATTTCAGTTATCTGAATTTCAAATGCACTGCAGAAGACATGTCAGCTCAGGCAACTCAATTCTAACCTGCAATGCTAGAGTTCTTGTTATGCCAGTAACTGATGGAATTTCCAGTATTTTAGTTTATTTTGAAAGAATGATACAACACATCAGTTCAGCTTACTATATAATGATATACATCACTGTGTTGTTCTTTTACCTTTTGAATCTGTCTTACAAGTCACTTGAGCAGGACAGGAAGTGTTAATTATTTAACCAGAAAGATTTCTGGTCTTTCGTGAATTAGTCACACGAGAACATTAATAGTCAAAGGAGAGACTGCATCACAGAATAATGGATAATAATGGGGTCCTATCTTCATCAAGAGAGTGCTGCAAAACCACCTGAGACTTGCAGATGTGTAATACAGGAGGTTCTTGCTCTTCTAATTGCATAGTAACTCTTCTGATTCAAAGAGACTTCCTCCACCCACCACAAACACTTCCTTCTACATGAACATCCTTGGAAACAACATGTCTATGGGTCAATATTGTCCTAGAGCAAGTTCTGATTTAAAACAAACACCTCTCTCTAAAGGACACAGCTGGGGAAGCTGTAAATACTCCTTGCTACCAAGTCTTTCATTCAAGGCTCCTAATGCACTGTGGAATTAAATGAAGAGTGATATATGATTCACTAATGAAGGAAAACATGCAAAGGGAAAAGCATGGACTGACTGTCACACAATGCATCAGTGGCAGAAGTAATAATAAATCCTTTCCAAACTTAAATGCCAAGAAGGGGACTTTTATTTAAAAAAGGAACAATCTACCATCCTTATATTTATGGGTTTATAGTCTCCAAACTCTTGCAATAAATGTAAGATGTATCAAAAAAAAAAAAAAATCAGCATTAGAGGAACAATGTCTATATATTTGGAATCGCAGTACCCAAGCAGAAAGTTAAAACAGGAATATGCCCAGTGTCCGAAATAAAATCAATTGCTAACAAATTACAGACAAAAGATGAGAAGAATATATAGTGACATTCAACACTTCCATTTCTAACATATAGCTAATTCTGGAAAAGAAATATACTCTAAAATAAGCATGTTAGAAGTATCACAACTACTCCATGTATTTGACAACACCAGGAGCTACAAGATGCAGAGTTAGTCCACTTCCTCAAATCAAATGAAGAGTCACTTCGCTCCATCTTAAGTTAGCAATTATTTCCAAGGCAAGTTTAATTTAAATTACTTTGCAATGAAGTATTAATCACAAAGCCCCAATGCCAGGAAAAGATAATTGAAATCTTCAAATAGTATTGTTAATTGCTTTCTTTTGAAAGCTCAAAACTGAGTTAACACCTAGAAAAGTTACTGAGTATATATGGACTAATCCTAAAAGCCCTTTATCAGTTATAGCACAGCTGTTCATCCACACATCTGTGTAAAAATAAAATTAAAAAACCCCAAGATTTCAGCTTCTTCAAAGAACAACTGTATTTTTCAATCTTCTAAAATTTTAAGCACTTTAAAAATCAAATTGAGATGCTTTCCATATCAATTTTTTTCCTCTTAAAAACTGAATAATTACACTAACAAGCTTGCAAAATAGAATTGGAGAGAACCTTTCTTATGGAAACATACAATGTTAAAAATGCTTTCACTCACCCTGTACTTCACTGTACAGAAGTACACAGTCAAGAGTTGATTCTAAAAATAGAAATGATCAGATTTTAAATTGATTAACACGTTAACAATTCAGGGGAACACTTGAAACCCATTTGTGTAAATAAGCAAACTTTTGTTAACACACAGACAATTTTAGTAACCATTATTGTCCATTAGTGCACTGAAGGAGGTTACTTCAGAAAAGTAACACTAGGACATTAAACAATGAACAAGCATTACTGCACCCGACACTAATGCCTCTTCTTACAAACTGGTGTCAGCAATATCTGACCTAAGATTCACCTTTCTCCAGCTAAAAATGCATTTCATTCAGTAATATTGGATACTTGTTAAAGAAAAGTTTCAAAGACAAATAATTGATTTATCGAAAAGCTGGAGTCCTTAACATTGACATCATCTTGGACCAAAATAGCAACTAATCAACAGTTAGAAGAACAATACAGTTTCCAATAGTAAGGGTCACTTGCTAAATGACAGCATTTTGCCTACTTTATATATGCAACTTCCTGTGAGACACCTCTAACAACATGTAATTAGAGGTCAAAATGCTGCTGTTATGGCGACAGGGCTGATCTCAGTCATATTGTGAAGGCCGGTTGTGTTTTAGCAATAAAGTCAATGAGGACATGACTTTGGATTCTGCTTTTCTAAGTGCACAATTAGGAGGTTATCATGGAACCAGCTCGCTTTTGCCTTTGTTTTTTTTTTTAAACACTGCTTCCAATCTAGTATTGAGCTTCCGTCTTCTCCCCTCCTTCCTTAGGTGCTTAGGAATTAAATGGGACTTCTACATGCAAAGAAGCAGAAGTTAACAGACCGTCAAATTAAACAACTCGCCCAGCATCAGATACTACATAGACTAAAGAACAGAAACTCCAGGGAGTAATCATCAAACAATCTCTTTTTCTTTCAGTTTGTCTGACTGCTTATTAAAATTATTTTAGGAAAACCAATTTTTATCTCCATTCAAAATTTTTCATTACTTCCAGTTACTCTCTTTAATTTACACCAAATAAACATTGGAAATCCAGCACTAGCCAAAGTATATTTATTAAAGGACATAATGCCAATGAAAGTAATTTTAAAAATAAATTCCCTTAAACCACTAATAAAAATGCTACAACATTTAGAAACTGAAATTTATCTTCCTCCCATTGACCTACATTGTTCAAGTTCAGAGCATGCATATGGTGGCCAGATTAAACAGCAGGAAGTGAACAGGATACCTACAATTCTTTCATAAATAACGTAGGGCAGCAGTCCCTGCTGCACGGAAGACCCCAGAGAACAGATTAAATGTAAAAAAAAAAATCCATTAACAATTTCCAAATACAACTCCTCTGTACAGGCAACTACTGCACTTACCACAATGCTACTACTCAGATGCTATTAACAGAGAAATGGAACACACAACTGCAAATGCCTTCCTTCTCCAACTCATGGAATACTGTAACTCCGCAATTAATACATTTTCCTGAGTTCAGGTAAAGAATAAATTAGAGTGAATGGAGCTATGTATTACAATACACTGTTTGACTTCCGAGTTACAAGATTTCAAAAAATGTGTTTAAAAAAATAAAATTAACTTTAAACCACACATTCCTTATGCATATAAAATTCTCACCAATTCAAATAAAAGATCCATCCCATTATAAAAAATAAACAAAATAACAGTGTTATATCAAAATCTTAAATTAGAAGATAATGGATGGGTATTTTTGTGGAACCTAAAAATACCAACCCACTTCTACTGTATGTTAAAGTCATCTCTATGGTCTGAAACCATTGATCGTGGTCATCCACACAAAGGTTTCATTTTAGAAAACGTTTTTCAGAATCATTCTGCTTTTGCTGCATATAGTGTCCTCAACGGTGCAGCAGTTAAAATGTATGCAATTAAAAACAGCAGCAGTATTTCCTTAAAACTGATACCTATATTACATCCCTCTAACAGACTGAACTTACCATTAGAAACTTTTGAGAACCCAAAGCATGTTCAATAAAATGAAGCAATATACAAAACACAACATATCTATGCTACCATACAACAGCTGAACATTTTACTAACTGGTATTAAGACAGACATTCCATAGCACTAACTGTGGAATAATCATTACCACTGCTCAAATCACAATACTTTCGACTAATCACAGTTTACAAAACTTACGAAGATGGTACTGACTGTCAGGAAGAGAGAAAGAAACCTGGGACGTGACCTAGACACAGTAACTTTTAACTCCTCCAAGCTTCAAAAAGCAGCACACAATCTACTTCTTTCTTGTTCGTTCCACACGTAGGAGCAGCAGTTATGACACTGAATTTCATTCTAACTGATGAGGAAGTTACAGTTAGATTAAAAGGTGCTGGATACATCCGTCTATAATTAGCATTACATCCATCTACAATTAGAAAATATTTCTAGAACATTTTATATAAAGATTTTTAATAAATTCATGGTTTAAGCAAGTGTTTCTTTTCTCAAATTCTGGCTTCACTGAAGAAGTGAACAGACATTTTTAATCAAGCAGGCCTATTTTTGGATCTTAAATGAAACACCCTCATACACCAGCTGTTTGAATTTATTCATTCTTTAGAATTATCACACAGCAAGATTAAAGGAAACAAAATCAATTACTTTTTTTGTCATAAAGAGACTGGTTAAATTATGGAACTACTTGCTGCAGGATGTTGTGAGGATCAAGAGTACGTATGGATTCACCAAGTCATTATGTAATTTCATAAAAAAATAGGTAAGACCTACTAAGCCATAAATCTATAAAACAGAAGACAACCTTATATCAGACTGCCAGAAGCAAAGGAGGTATACCAAGATAAGCATCACTGCATGCTTGTTCTATCCTTATGCTTATTCACTCGGCATCACTTATCACCCAAATCAGAAACAGGGCTGGATGCATCTTTGGTCTGATCCAGAACAGCTGTTTTTCATTAAATAACAAAATCTCCTTTCTGTTTTGTCTATTATTAAGTACTGCAAAAGCAAGCATTGTCTTCACATTCCTAGAAAAGCGCTTCTTACAGTTGAAGTATTAAATCCAGTTCATCTGCTTTTACTTCGATTGCCAATAACCCCTATTCCTAAAGGTAAGCTTCTGCAGCAAATAGAAAACAGCCCTGATCCAAAACGTGGGTACCTTGCAAGCATGCTTGGAAGCAGCAATTGCTCACTGTAAAAAAAAGTGAAAAAAATTTCTATCTTTTGGCTTTAGTTGAGATGTTCTTCTAGTTGTTTTATGATTGAGGGAAATCACAAGAACCTCACGATTTATCATTCTTTATTCTGCATATTCGTATTCAAGCAGGGAACATGACAAAGTTCAATTACCACCACCACCACTCTCTCCTCAGATAGAAGCTTCTCTATGTCTCATAATTCTCAGTATCTTCTAAAATTAAGATCCAAGCAAAGAATTTCAGTGTCACTCCAATGCCCGTTATGATCCCCTGTAGCACTTCCTAGGAAAACTCGTAAATAAATCAGTTCCTCATCAGACTCTCTGTTTCTCTCAGTTAAATAATTTGTCACTTCTGTTTGTGTACACACGAGTAGATATGTTACAGCAGTTGACAATGGCTTTAACTACAAACTGCTTCAAGTTCTTTTACCCAAGGATTTGACAGGGTATTAAATAAGTTCATGCATAACAAAAAAATACAATATTCAAGTATTTTTAGTCTTAACCTAAGACCAAAACAGAGTACAAGGACCACAGCAGGCGAATTAATAACTTGATTCCAACCAACTACAGTTTCCTGCGATAGATGGCCTATAAATGTTTGTAATAAATAAAAGCAAAGAAGCTTTTATCTCACTTACAAAAAAATGGTTTAGGTCTTGTACAAGAATTAGCCTTCCTAAAACGCAAGTGTCATTAATTTATTGATTTAAATCAATTTATCACTTTAGAGATAAGAACTGACATTTCTGATCATCAATAACTGCAGAGAAACCCTGCCCCTCACACAGCACTACCCATACACAGCTATCCCAAAGCACCTTATTTGATCTTCACTGCTCACTATTTGCTCAAAGACCACAATTAATACTGAGGTCTAACAAACAACAACCCATTTGGTAGTGCATATGTTGTCTTGCGTAAACTGACAAATTGACTGCTTTTTCTAGCATCTGATCCAAAGCTCCAGTAAGGGAAAGCCTGGCTAAGGAACTGCATGATACAAGCCCAGTGAAAACTAATTCTCAGAGGGAAAGGTACATATTTCAAGAGTTTACTCAAGCCTGATTTAGGAACATCTATGTGATGTTTCAACAGTGGTTCAAGCAAAATTAGGTTTATGAAAGCATTATGCATTCACAATGACCTACGCAACCTATGAGATTAGAAAGTATTTAATAAAAGGACAGTCACTGAGAGTTCATATGGAATGAGCAGCTGTAATCACCAAAAAAAGGAAGGAAAAGACTAGCCAGAGAAGAGGCTTCTTAATGGCATTTATATAGAGAGAGTCATTATTTGTTTAGAAGCTAAAAGCATGCTTTGGTGATATAAAGTCACAAACTAACCATGCTTATGTTAAAGGATTCACTATTTGATCAAATGTTCAATTTCAGTAAACAAAATTGAGAAGAGAGCCAGATTGGCATGGCAGGGACCTGATGATACATAAGTGACTGGGAAATCCAGACTCAGAAATAAACTCTGGATTGGGCCTGCACAGAATGCTTGGGGCACAATGTCTCATCACACATATGATGCATGCAGTGTCAGAGAAAGGCAGAACAAATGGTAACATCCTGCAAAATCCCTGCTGGCATGTTCTCAAACAATATTGCCATCAGTTTTAGCTGACTACAGTACCTTATAGTTGCCAGAAATAAGATGAGTTGAAACTAATCATACTGTGTTTTCAATCAACTTCCTGCTGGCTGCCACCATTTCAAGAATGGAATTCATTTGTTTTACGTCCATTAACATTATTTCCTTCTTTCTGGTTTTAAGGCACTGAATACAATGGTATGGTATCAGTCTGGACCATAAGGAAAATAAGCAGTGGTCACTACAATACGAATGGAATTGTAAAAGTATTACCATCTCTGACATACCCCTTCACAGTATATGCTTCTACCAGCCAAGGAGTATTTTAGCTTACAAGCCTCATCTATGCATATAACTGTTTAATAGTAAAAGCCCCAGCCCTTTGATGAGCTATACAGAGGTAAAACCTTTGTGGAGTCCTTTAAAAGCCAATGGGGAACTGCCAACATCTAGTTCATTAAAGGATTATACCTCATCTCTAACAAGCAAAATGGCTTAACTGGAATATATACATACAGTAGTATTTTCATGTATTTATTAACTTAGAGCTGAAGATTTTATATATGCCATAAAGTGAAACAGGTTTCTGAAATCCACTAATCTAAGAAAAAAAAACAACATTACATGGTCTGTTAATCAGGAAAAGAAGAAAGAATTTTTCCAGGTCTTAAGAATGAGAAGTTAAGCACAGCATAAATTCTAGATGAAGTAACCTAAAAAAACCAACTTGCATACTGCACCCTTTCCAACCTTTGTACACTAAGACTACTCCAATAAAAAGCAAGATAGTTGCAACTGACTGGAGTTTAAGATATAAAAATATTGTTTCCAAACAATAAGTCATGTGAATTTTTCATAAATAACATGAATACAGATAAGGTTTCCCGACTGAGATTATCTGGGTAACTGAAATGATTTTGTAAAATACAAAGATCATCTCAGTGCTCCATTTGAACTTTACTTGAGCAGAAATGACAGAGTGGACATTATAAAAAGAAGGGCAAGTCTGCAGAAGATTTAAGGATGGATTCCATGATCTTCAACAAAAGGTAAGCAAACGTTAGCCGTTGACCTTAAGCAGATGTTTCAGAAGTTTTGAACTCAAGTTCAGACTCAAGAACTGAAATCTCACTCAAGTCCCTTCTTTCAGCTGTTCATTTTTCAGTCTCTTAGATCTTAAAACATCAAGAGTTTAGTAGTTCTCCAGTCACTAGAGATTCTTACAACCTACAGGATCCGAATTTCTAATATAAACCCAAGCATTTCAAAAGAAGAACCCCTCCAACTTTAATGCAATACTACATACTAGTCTTCTCCTGTAATCTCTTTGCATGCCACCACTGTCAACGTGCATCTCAGAAGCTACTTCTATCACTGTTCACCAACAGGCAAATTTTTGTTCAGTGACCCACAGCTTACTTCAATTTTAATGCTTCTTTCAGTATTTTCCTTAACGTTTCCTATCTTTGTGGATTACTGCAGAAAGCATGCATCTTACTACAAACAGTCCTAGCTAAGCATTACATAAAATCAATCAAAAACAAACAAACAAAAAAAATCACCATCTTTTACACTTGCAAAATCTAGACCCTATTGTTTGACCCACAGACACTGAGTTGTTCTGCTACCTACATGGTTCAGGCTCACTCAAGAACAACCATGAAAGGATTCTCAACCATTGGACGGATGGGGACCAGGAAACATAAAGCAACACTATTTCTCTACATTACTTTATTTACAAATTTCATGGAAACTACTACATTAAATTACAAGTTTCAGAACTTTCCACAGCCTTAAATGTCCTGCAGATAAAGGGCAAATATGGCCCTGTTATTCCAAAATGTGACTTGACAGACATATAAAAGTGACACGGAAGTCACAGATTAGACTCTGCCTTAAGACATGTTGCTGGTTAATAACCCTAGCTGGCATCTACAGCAGCAGAATTCCAACTTCAGATGCATGTAAGTCTTTTTGCTATCATGATTTACTTTCTTCAAAAAGCTGGTATAAAACTGTGACCCCTTAAGTACTCCTGCCAATGCAACTTCACTAGAAGGGCATGTCTACACAGATATTTACCAGCTCATCTTTTCAAGCACTAGCAAGGCCTAGGTAAATAAGGACAAGACGACACTGAAGTGTCTTCAGGACTGAGAAGTATAACAAAACATCACACCCTGGAAGCTGACAGCAGAGTTTTGGTTTTTATCAGTTTTTGTTTGGGTTTTTCAAGTGAAAGAATAGATGTGTAGTTTGCCCCTGTGTACTGAAATGTACCTGGCAGACACTTAAAAAACCAAAAACCAGATTAATTTATTCACTGTCTTGGTGGAGAAAGTGAGCTTTTTTCCACAGTGCTGTCTTCCAAACTATCTTACAAGAAACACTACTGCATGGATGACACCCTGAGAAAAAAAAAAACAAACAAACAAAAAGCCCCCATTTGGATAGCTGTTTATGCAAGGGAAATGTATGTTAAAAAAAAAAAAAAGAAGTAACAGCTTTAAAGGCAATGGGTTTTCTTGAGAGCCTCCTGTCACCATTAAGCAGATCCTCAAACAGAAAGCACCAGATTTTCTTCTCATTAACGCAACATGCTCAACTAGCCAAGAAGTTCAGCCCAATGAAAAAGTTTACTTCCAACTCTCTGCAACTCTCCTTTCACATCAGTATCATGTTACAGAAGTCAGTATGCTACATTAGAGATAGCAGCAACTTGCTTTCCACCACATTACAGAAAGCATCAGGCCCAAATATGGGAGCCTAACAAAACAAAAGTAAACAAAACAATATACTGTATTTTTATAATCTGTCTTGCAAAATCACTCCCAGCAGGGCCATGGCATTTGTTGCAGCTCAGGCTTCTGTCATAACTCAAGAATGGGATTTCATTTAAAATCCTGCCACTCCAATAAACCAACCAAACGTACAGTGACATCACTAAATCACTCTTATTGCATCTCTTTCCTCTCAGCCTCCACTCCCCCAGAGTACCTTAAATTGCATGACATAAATCCCAAGAAGGTACAATCACAGACAACTGTAAATCTCAGGTGGGCCCTCAAAAGTCTATTTAGTCACATATTCTTTGAACTTTCCATAAATAAGAACATTAGGGACTAATGTTTCTGGGATATACATTAAAGGCGCTTTATGATCATGTGTATTTGCCAGTATACCATCTGCCATGATACATCTGATTTAAAATAAAATATATCAATCAATAATGGAAACGTCTTCAGCAGACATGACCCTAGAGGTGACAGGACTTCAGCAAGGAACAGAGGAACAGGCGTCCTTTTTTTTTTTCCATCTTTGGCAAACAGGAATGACCCTACTTCCTTCTTTCTAAAAGGGGATCAGCCAACAGCTAACAAGGACCTTATCTATTACGAACCTCCCTGCTTTCGTAAGGTGGAGAAAGAAACGTATTTTTGTCCTCAGCCTTTTTCCTTCATTAGTTATGCTGCCCTGCATGAACAGCAGCGAGAGCTCCCCGTTCCCGGGCGCGGGGCAGAGATGTGTCAGGCGCCGCGCTCCAGGACACTAAGCCGGGCAGCCAGGGGCCCGCATTACTCATCTGCGCCTATGAGGAGCTAAAGGCAGGCCCCGGAGCGCAGCCGGCAGCCCCAAAGGAGAGGCAGCCGCTCCAGGAAACCTGCGTGTTTGGGGAAGCGAGCAGGCCTCCCCCCGCCGAGCTGCCGGGAAGGCCGCCGCCGAGGTGCTCGAGCGGCGGGGGAAGCTACGGGGCCACCGCCCGCGGCCAGGCCGGGCCCCCCCGCCCTGCGCCCGGGGGCAACGCAGCCACCTCCCCCCCGTCCCGGTCACCCGCTGCCCCTAAACGAGGAGCCGCCGCCATCCCCGCCCGGGCCCCCCGGGATGCGGCACACCCCGCCGCACGCCGGGAAGCACGGGGACACCCCTCTCCCCCAGCGGGCACCCCTGCGGCCCGCCCGGCAGGGGCCAGCGGCCACCCCCGCCCCGGGGCGAGCTGCGGGCTCGGCCCCCGTGACAGGCCCGAGCCCAGGGCTATGACCCGGCCCGGCGCCGCGGCCGGCCTGCGTGCCTGCCAGGCCCGGGCCCTGCCCCCGCCCGGCCGCGGCCCCCCGCCGCCGCGCCCTTCGCCGCGCCGCCCGTCCCCCTCCCCGCGCCGGGCCAGGCCGGGCCGGCTCCAGCCCAGCCCCCTCCTCGCCCGCGGGCCTCGCTTACCCCCAGAAGCCGCAGGGGCAGCGCGGTGGCAGGCTGGGCGCCTTGCTGCGCTCGCTGCCGGCGTCTCCCATGGCGGGGCCGGTGCGCGGGGCGGCGGCAGCGGCGGGGGGGGGGCGCGGGGCTCCCTGCCGGGATTCCAGGCCGGTCAGCTGGAGCCGGGCGCGACCACTGAGGAGGCGGTGGAGGGGAGGGCGCGGGAGGGGGGCGGCCGCGCCCTACCGGCCGGGCCCGCAGGGGAGCGAGGACGCGGCGCGGAGCTCTCTGCGGCGGCCCCTTCCGCCCGCCGGTTCCTGTGACGACCCCGCTGTCGCAGCAGGGCGCGCCCGCCCTCCCCCGCCGCTCGGCCCCTGACTCAACAATGCGTATCCCCCGCTCCTCCGGCGCCTTGCCTCCCCCTGTCCTGAGCGCGATGGTTTCGCCAAGCCACAGGATCAGCTGGAAGTGGCATATACCATACCCCATCCCCGGGGGGAGTTGGGTTAGATCGGGTGCTAGAACTAGGAGAGAGGCAAGTTTGGAAGGCACCCACAGACTCGAGAAGGAAACGAACTTGTCTGTGAGGAGGCTTAGCAGGGGCTGAGGCCTGGGGAGCTACCTGGAGCTGCCGCCCTCTTTTGCCTCTACCCACACGTTAGGCACATAGTGGTACAGCCAGGGAAGACCGGGGAGGGGGAGGGCGGGGGGGGGGGGAATGCCGGCGCTGGTCGCGCATGCGCGGAGGGCCTTCGACGCGGAAGTTGGTTTGTGGCGAGTGGGTCCCCGGGGGCCTCTCCCACGCTGCCCAGAGCTGGGGTGGGGGTGCGGTCCTGTACCCCCCACCGGCCCGGGACCTGTGCGAGCTGTCGTGGCCCACGCTCAGGCTCAGGCTCAGGCTCTTGGCCGGGAGCTGCATCGCCGAGGCGGGGCTGGTCGCTGCCAGCCTGGTGTGTAGGGAGGTGGGCGGCCTGTGCGCACGCCGGGTCTCTCCTTGGCGGGTGGCCGCCTCTGAGGGACCTCGCTGCGGGGGGGAGCGGGGTGGACCGGGCCTTGTTCCCCGTGGGCTCCGTTTGCTTCCGTGACAGGCCTGTCCACTGAGAGCTGGGAGGGAGGCCTGGAGGAAGGCCTTGAGGCCGGGGAGGGCGACGCTTCGTCTTCTCTTTCTTGCTTATTCTGTAGGTGTTCGTCCTCGGTTTCCCTCAGTACAAAATAAAATCGATTAGATGTTTAAAGTAGATGGGGATTTCTTTGCCTGTGGTAAACAATACTCCCTGCCTGAGGACACTTAAGCTGAGGGCTGGCTGATGCCGCAAGAAGGGGGCCAGCTTGGCCCTCGCGTTTTAGCCCCAGAGAAAGGGACCTGCAAGAGGTAAGGTACAGCAACCAGGGAAGTGTACAGCGGGCACGGTGCATAGGCCATTACCTGCTGCCGCCCTTTGATGGAAGGGGAGAAGGGAATTTCCAGCACCTGGACTTGAGGGTTAAGTAATGGGGATTGTACTTTTGGTACGGATTTAGCAAATGGCCTTGGCAAGTTACAGTCTTGCACTCACTGTACCTTGGTTTTGTCTGTGAAGTGGAAATATTGCTGACCCCCTGCTAGAAATTGCTTTTTGATCTGAGTGAAAAATGCTATGTGGAAAAATACTGGTGTGGCAATGATGAAGGTGGGAGGTGCTGTTATCCATCTTAAAATTTGATTTCTGTTTGCACTTAAAACCAAGGTTACTTAACATTGAAAATAATAAACATCTTTAACAAAGTCCAGAGTATGTAGGTCTTTGTGAACAACTATTTAATTCTGCTAGTGACCTTTTGAGTTGAATATTAACCTTCTTTAAGAATTTTATATCAAATTAATTCATGACAGAGAAAAAAGTAGTAACAAAATACATACACACACATGCTTAAAACTTTCTAATAAAAAGTCGGAATTTAATGGAAATCATGTAAACAGACTTCTTTTGAAGAGACTGGTTTGTGACAGAGTTTACTAATAACAGTTGTTTTATCTATCGAGTCTGGGGTTACCTGACTGCCTGTTGATGCATCAAGCAGGCCATTAATGCTTCAGTAGCTCAACCAGTCATGGCTCTTCCTCGGCAGCAACTTTGAAAGCAATGACGTTACTGAGTGTAAGACCGAGGTGGTACAATGGAGACATGTGTTGAGAGTTTTCATTGACACATTAACTGGTCCAATTGCCAGCCCTCTTCAAAGTGTCTGTGGCTGCATACCTCCCTGTGCACTGAAGCATGAGAGCTTCCTCCTGGCACGGCTTTCTGAGGAGTCTGGCTGCTGAGGCAGCACTGCTGAGTGCAGCAAGAGAAGTGAGTACTTGAACATAATAGCCCCAGCCTCATTAATGCAGCCCTTTCAGCCAGTAAGTCAACTGAAAATTAAAGTTGTCTCTTATGCACTGGCTACCTGTACTACTACCGGAGGCTGTAAATTCCCCTAGCCAAGGAGTACCTACTGGCTTTTTAAAGATAATTTGATAGTTAGTTTGTATGTCCTTATTTGCTGTTAAAGAGAACTCATGTGGAGTTAGCTTTCAAGTATTACAAGTGTTGTGGAGAAGCATTCTCTTTGCTCAGTACTCTTGGGTCATTTCAAATAAACCTTTCCTGATTTTGTAAAGTTATGTTGGGATAACATCAAAAGTTTTCCAAGCAATTCAGATTTTTAAAATCCCTACAGTGGTATGGTAATTCGCTCCAAAGTTAAACACAAGAAAAACACGGGTTTAGGGATAATGTTATTACATGAAGCAAGCACATGTTAAGCATGATGACGATGAAGATACCTGAACAACCCTAACTCTGCCTACTACTAATGCCCTAAGGAGGAATAATCGGGGGGGGGGGGGGGGGTGGAACTTTACGATTATAGTACAGTTGAATACTATGGGGCAGAGCAGAGGGAGCATGTGTGCTTTAATGTTGTCATGCCATATGTTTATAGTAATATATTTGGTCTTTAAAGTGTGACTTTTGCAACACTGGTTTTGTATAATTGTGGTATTTCCCACTTTGTTTAAACAACATAAAATTTAAAGTACTGATGTATCCATTCAGGTTTGTTTCCTGAAAATTTAGTGTGTTAATCTATACTTGCATTTCTAAACCCTTTAATGTTTTGATATGTTATGTTTCTTCTAATCATCCATTTGCAACCACCAGAAAGTGTGTTTTTGTGGTGCAATGTGACAGCAAGGGGAAGTACCGGTGTTGCGATGCTTCTTCGGAGGGTGGCAGGGAGAAAACTGGTTCAGCTGATCTAAAATGAACGCAGTCATGAACAGGGCATTGCAACCTTCATTCAGTGTGTGGGCTTTTCCTCCAACAGAACTCCTGTTGAGCCAGGCCTCTGGCTGTCTCAGGAGTTTCAGTGCTAACTGACATTTTCTGTAGCTTTTTTCCATCCAAAGAGTCCAAGCCCTGGATGCTTTCTCAACTAATGTATAAGCATCCAGAGACAAATGGATAAACAGCACTTAGGAAGCATATGCAGGGATATGCAGTATATTAGTTGGATAGGGCTGGGAATATTCATACACAGAAAGTCATCATCGTCCAGATACAGCAAAACATGTTTCAAACTTGGGAAGAAAACATGCATTGTAAACATGCATTAGGTGGGGGGGAAATCTACTTAGTGATAGGAAAGCAGTTTGAAAAACGGTAATGCCAGAAGAGGACTAGTGAGCAACAGTTTAACACTATGACAGCAGAAACAGCTGATGTAATTTTAGTTCTGCATATCCGAATGCATGAAATAGATGGGAGAGGTGGTAATCCTTCTAATGGGACTCTAGTGGCCCTGCAGCTCTTTTCCAGCCATCTTTTTGTAGACAAAGCAGAGAGAATGCAGAGAAGAGCAACCAAAATACAGCCTGCAGACACTGAAATACTTAAAAAAATCTAATGTTTACAGTTTCGCCAAGGAACAATTGCATTTGGGGAGAGAGCATAACCATACAAGTTTATAAACAAAAATGAAAGGTATTTGCCAGCAGGACACACGGAGTTTAGTAAAAAGTAAAAGAGATGTCTCTAAGCGGAGAAACACTTAAGACATAGATGGAAAATGTTCTCATGATGAAGTCTGGTTTTTACCTCTCACTGAGGTGCTTCTGGCTTGTTCTCGGTGGGGCCCCGTTGCAGGGTTAGATGAGGTAACAGACCTCACAGGATCAGGAGGCAAACCCACCAGATTTAGAAACCACAATTAATACCATTGTTTCTCAAGTGCTCCCTTTTTTTCAGATATACTAGAAAAGGTTGTACCTGTATATAATCAGAATATTTGGGGGCTGTTTGTTTTGGTATAAACATGATTGCCCGATTGACATGCACGTGCACAGCTGTAAAGTGGAGCAGGTGGAGAATGTCACAAGTATTGTACATCTTCCTTCTCATCTTGAGATCTAAATTACCATAAAATGATAAAAGTGACTCATGTGGTGCCAATCTGTTAGAGAGACTCTTGAACTGATTGAAATAATCACCACTTTTTATTCCTCTCCAGTAGGCAGATATTCTTAGTGAAATCTTTTCTTTTGGAAGATCATACTTATTAAACCCTGTATTGAGGCTGAAAAATAAAATGAGCTTGTGGGAAAGGGCAGTGGAGAGGACATGTCTGAGCTATAGTCATAGCTAACGATAAAGGTGAACAATTACTATGATTCGTTAGAGCCCAGGGCATAGGCTACAGACCATGAAGACATTAACCTGCAGCGAGTTAGCAACACAGATGCAACCCCAGAAAAGGTGACTGAACCCTGGCAGAATCGGGACCAAGGCTGCCAGGCTTTCAAATGCCTGCTCTTCCATGCGTAGCTCATCTCATTTTCTACATTTGAAAAGGGTATCTGGGTTTTGGTATGCACCTGGCATAGCAGGGTGTGATCCAGCTGAATGCCTCAAGAGTTGCTTATTCATTTAGTTTAAGTTAGGCGTCAGTGCAAGCAGTCTGAAGAGAGAAATGCCCGCACCTTAGCCTCTGGCTTGGGCCTCAATGAATCGACTCCAGTTTTCTTTGCTGCTTGAAGGAAGTCTCCAGATTAAAGAAGGCAAGCTGAGTTCATCTTGGCTCTCAACATCGGTTGTGTTGACAAAGCAAAAAAAAAAAAAAAATTAACCAGCCGTGAATTATCAACTTATGAGTCATGCAGATTAGAAGGATTTCATAGCTGTGTCTTTTTAAAACATAAAACATATGTTTGAACACTAAAGGACAAGTTTAAATAGTTACAGCACAGAATTTGGAGTCAGGACTTTCACATTCTTCTCCTGGTTATTTTAAGTCTCTCTGTGCCTCAGTTTCGTTTTCTGAAATGGAAACAATAAAAATCTCATGGGCAGTCTGGTAAATTAATCTTTATTGCATGGCATTTTTAGAAATGAGGAATTGCTGTTCTTATTATTACTGTGGCTAAGAGAGTGCCATTTCTTTGCAATTAATGGCTGGATGGAGGGTCCGAGGTGAAGGAGAAAACTCTTAACACAGCCAGTTGCAATTTGCATGGATATGACTAACCCAGAGGCAATTATTATTAATACTACTTTTATTTATTTCACACATGGATTACTTCCCCTTCCTGCTCCTTATGTAATCCAGGGCACTTTGAGAAAACCACAAATGCAAAAAATGGAGTGCAATTAAACAAACATTCTAGGCTAGTCTAAATTTTTTTTAAAAATCAAAACATTAGGCATGATTTAATAAAAGGAGAGAGGATGCCTAGAAAACAAAAGTGGGTCGTGACCCCACACAGATGTGACAGTGACTAATACTGAAATCACTCACAGAAAAATAAACCTGCAGATGTTCTATATAAGCCAAGACTTTTATTATTGTTATAAACCATGGACTTATGAATGTGTAATGATGATCACATTGTGGTAGGCATTTCCTGATGATGGATAGCAGACTCGGCAAAGACTGTTCTTAGTCTTTGAAAGCTCTTTTTAGCAAATGATCTCCAAGCACTTTTTTTAAAAAAGGTAAGCATTGTTACAGAAATTCTACCAGGAGGAAACCAGCCTTGGGAAGTGGAACAAGCTGCCTAGGGTCACACAAGAAGGCACCTGCAGATCTAGTAATAGCATTCACGTTGCTCAACTCCCAATATAGCAACCGATGCAGAGTCTGTGCCCTGCTCCAGAGCTCGTGCCTTGGGTGCCTCCTCTGCCCCAGGGTCCAGGTTCACTTCACAGTGGTGTCCCAAATCATCCTGGATGCAACTACGTGGTTTATAAATTAAAGAGTTAAAAATAAATACAGCACTATACTTGTCCTTCCATTTAAAAAAGGAGCCTAGGCCAAAAGAATATGGTTAACTAGAAAGGTAAAAGAGCAATGATATTTATATATTTCCTCCGTTTTCTTTACCTAGCTTCTCTTCAGCATTTTTGTAATGCCTATTGCAAAGGGACCTTGTCTGCACCTAGGTCTTCTGGGTCCTACTCCAGCACAGATAAACAAGCATAATAAAACCCTCATCTTGTGTGAACATAAAACAGTCCAGCCTTCATTGGACTGGAAGGTGCCTGCCCCTGGCAATCTGTTTGAATATAAGCTATTTCTGCTCTTTCCTCTGCTGCTCTGAAGATGTCAGACCGGGGACTTGGCAGCTGAATGTATTGCCAGGCACCTCAATAGGTTTATCAATTCTCTGACTTCTGACCTGGTGTTTCTGAGCATGGCCGAGATGAGCGGTAATTCCCTCATAAACGCTCCAGTGTCAGGGCAGTTTAATTGCTTGGCGGCATTAGAGTGTTCGGTAGTTCAATGACAAAAGGTCTTAAGAGAACGTGAAATGGGAGCCTTCAGTTCTCCCTTGCTGCCCCTGCCTGCTCCCCTCCATAATGTATCCAACACTTAGCTTTTTCAGGGCTGTGGCACCAACATTCGCTAGGAAAACCCTGATCTTATGGTATCCATGTGATCACAGCAAGATCAGAAGTTAGCAATTGTTAAGTGCAGCTTGGGTAATTTTGTAAACAGCAGCAGCACCAATTTCTTTTACAGCAAGTAAAAAAAAAAAAGACATTGCCGCTGGAAATGAAGAGCATACAGAGCAGCTGTTTCGAATTTGTCTGACGCTGTTATAAAACAAGTTTAAAGTGTTAACAGTTGTACCCATGGCACAGTTTCCCCTGCTGTGCGCACACTGATGGCTTTCCTTTATGCTGTACGACTGAGCTGCTGCCTTTGTGCTCAGTCCCCTTGCCTTTCAGACCAACTCTGAGAAACATTTCCCCAGCTGTTGGCTATAGAGGGCTGTGCAGACTCCGGGTGGACTCGCGGGCGGGTGGGCAGGGATGCTGTGCATTCAACCCCAACTGGCACGCCACACAGGAGCATCTGCTGGGCTGACCAGTGCTTGCGGTGGTCCTCAAACCTTCTGCCCCACCCTCTTAAATCTGTGCTGCCTTCTGACCCTGGGCCACCCCTCCATCTTGCCAGGGAGCCCCAATGTTTCCCACTCTGCCTGTTGCATCAAGGTGATGGCAGAATACAAGCAGGAAAGGTTGGAGGAGGTAGTGGCCCTGAGCAGCTTGGTCCTCCCCAGGTCAGGGCAGCAGCCACCAGCCTTGGACAGAGGCTGAAGAGGGAGGAAGAGGAGGCGAGTCAGTGAGGGGCTGCTGGAGGGTCCTGTCCTGCCTCCTACAGTAACACACCTGCTGCCGTGTGCTCTGCTCTCCTTCCCTGGGCTGGAAAAGCTGAGATCCGAAGGAGTCTTTCACCCCGAGGGGACAGCTGCAACTCCAGTTTGGAGGAGCTGCGGTACATGCCAGAGGGTGAGGAGATGGTGCTCTTTGAAAGTGAGTAAGGAGAATGCTGAGGTTTTGAATTTTCCTTAGAAACACAGCAGGGGATCTCTGTATCTCCCTCTGTCAAGCTGCAAAGCATTTCACTTTAACAGGCTACCGCTGAAGCCAGGATACTCCATTTTGTTTCAGAGTCAGGCAAGAAACTTGAGGAGAACCTAGAGAGCAAAGCAGCAGGTAAGAAACCAGAGCAGCAAGCTGTGAAAGAACGGTTTCCAGGGAACTGGGAGAGTTAGGACTGGGAATCTGGAAGCGAAGCAGTGGTTAGGGAGAAGTTTCTGACAGGATACCAGCTGTGGGGAGAAACCTTGGCTCAGTTGCAAGAGAAAGAAATTGAGTTGTGCAACACCACTAGTTGTAGATGAGACAGAAAGTGGAGAGCAGAGTGGATGAGAGAGAAGCTGCAGCGCCTGAGCTGCGTCACCACAGTGTGAGCAGCCATGAGACTCCAGCTGCTGGTCCTTACTTTGCTCCTGCACAGCTCTGTTGATGCTACCACTGGTGCAGAAAGAGGGATGGACTGTACGGTGTGGGGCTGCTGCGGCGGGGGCTGATGTCTCCCCGTAGCACAAGCAGCAGTCCTCCTTTTCCTTCCCGGAGCAGCAGGCATGGCAAGCCTTGTCTCAAAGTCTTTCGGACTCTCCATCCCAGATTGCATAGCATATAACACACACCCCAAGTATGTAGATGGTCCCAGAGTCACAGTCAGCTCCTGTGAGAGGGAGAACTTCCCATGAGCAGGTGGGAAGGAAAGTGGCTGCAGGTGTTTGTGTACGGGTGGGGGATGTAAAGGTCCTGGAGTGGGGAGGGGAGATGGAAACAGACTCATTGCAGCTTCTTAACTTCACTTTCTGAAGGTGCAGTCACCCCTTCAGCTTCCCAAACCCATCTTTGACTTCAGCAGTGAGTCTGGCCTGTATGGGCTACGAATGTGTGGATTCGTAGGACAGATGAGAATGTGAGTGGAGTAAGAGTCTGGCCAGACCAGTGCGAATACCCACACTCATGTTTGGAGCCAAGTGCTGGCACAGGAATGAAACCTGGATGTTCATATATGTCTAACCACCCCTACCCCATGTAGGAGAGAGAGGATGAGTCACTATTTAGGTTTACAAATGGGTTTCAGGAGGATTATTACGTTCTACAGGCAACTTTTCAACAGGTTACAGGGTACATCTTGAAGGCTGATGACAGGAGGAGAAAGGAGGAGGCAGAACATGGGGAGAGGTCAATGGTTAACAAGCTGAAAATAGTTCAGTGAAATACCACAGGCGGAAACCATAGCAATGGAGAAAAGAGTAACAGGAGGATAGAAAAAGGAAAGGTATCAACGAGCTCTCGGGAAGCAATACAAAAACTGAGAGACTTCCGAGCAAGGATCCTCAAGCCCTTGCTGTCACAATTAGCCTCCTGAAGCTGGTCCATGTTGCTGGGGCTGTCATTTGTGTTGCCTGCTGAGTTTACTCATTCCTTTATTAACCCCCCCAGCAGTAGTTAACAGGGACATGAGAGGTTTAAGGAGGCCAAGGGAAAAGCTGGCACAGCGGCTTTGTCTGTAATAGCATCTGTTTCTGAACTGATATGACAGTTTCTCTTTAACACCTTGAAATGGGATCTGGGACAAACTGCTTTGTTTTCCTGTTCTGTTATTCATAGTCAAGGCTGTATTAAGACGACATCAGTGTAGGCCTATTTCTAATCAGTTCTTCAGGGGAGAAAGCTTTCTGCTTTTCTGGTTTCAAAGAAAAGCTTGAAAAACCCTACCCAGGAATTTCTACCAGCTTTTGAAAGCAATTTATAGACAACAGCTCTGAGGTATGAACTGACTGTGCTTATTGGTGAAGTACTGTTGTTACCTGCAATTAGTAGGAGGGTCTCCTTAACATGAGCCCATTCACATGTGTGATCAGGAGGTGACACAAGTCCTCCAGACAGCATGACTGGGAGTAGGTGTTGATAGCCATTACTCATTCTCAGTGGTGGCTCCCTGCATTTCTGGGATGGGCACATCACCCCCCTACTTTGGGCCCCGAGGGAAGGCCACACACTGTGACACTCTCACTTCTACCCCAGCACTTTCTGGCCATGCTGATTTATTGCAGAGAGGGAGAGAGCTGCTCTCACACCCAGGGTCTTTGACCTGGCCCTTGGCTGCGCCAGGAAAAAGGGCTACAGCAGCCATGCAAGGGACTCTGCACTGCATTTACTGCAAGCTGAGTATCCCTTTTTAAAGAAAATCAGACTGAACTGCTCTGGTTCAAGAAGTTAAATGCTGAAATCAAAGCACCTGGGAACAGACACTTTATACATGCTGAGCCAGCGCTAGCACACACATCTGGTGCGCTGAAGGCACGGCCATGCTGCCTGCAAAGCCCACTGGATGCAGCTCATATTTACTGCAGCACAGTGCATCTGCACAACATCTGTGAGAAGATCAGGAGAGTTCTCCAGCAAGGGGTTCAAAGCTTTGCTAGTTTGCACGCCTGAATGGACAGTCAACAAAGGCACTCATCCATGCTGTGGCTGGACCAAAGTGACAAAGGGGTGACCTGTGTTCTCACAGTTGACATCACAAGGTGGCCCCTGTGATGCTGTGATGGGGGCATGTGATGCTGCAGAGGAAGGAAGGGCAGAAGAAGACCTTATTTATATACTTAGAAAAGAGTGATGTTTCATTACAAGCTTTGGATACAACTTCCTTATTTTTGCTTCTTTCTCCCACGTATATGTACAGATCTACTGTCCAATCTAACCAATTTATGTAGGCATAACAAAGTTTCAAAATAACAAATGTGATACTGAAAATCTTCACAGCTGCCAGTAAGCAGTATGCATCGCCAAGAATGAAGCGGAAGAGTGCATCGGGTGTGAAAGGACCTGTGACACCAAGTGGTGTTTCACTGGGCTTGCACGATGCCTGGTCTGCTCCTGTGGTGACAGAGGGTCACAGGGCAGTGAATAGGGACTTTTGCCCATGTGAGGGGAATTCACCACCAGCATAACCCACTCTTAGGTGCTTCACAGGATGTGGAGATCACTTGGTTGCTACGGTGGGAGGTGGTGCTGTCACAAGTGCTGTAGCTGGGGTTTTTACTTGATGGCCATTTGAATGATTCAAGCTTCTGCTGCTGCTGTTTGCCTTGTTCCCTCTCTTCACACCCTGCGTACTCTGTACCTTCCTGTCCCCACTCCCCCTTCTCCTGTTTCCTCTCTCCCTGTCCCTCTCTCCCTCCTGGTACTCAGGCACATGTACAAAGCCACTGGACTTTCCCAGCACCTTGCTCCCTCTGAGTTCTTTTGCATCTCTCTTCCTGCATCACAAATCTCTTGCTGAAAGGTCAGAACGGCTGCCTTAGCCATGCTGAGGTGGCAAGTCCTATCAAAACAACAAAACGGCATATTATTCTTTTTCCAGAGAAAGAAAGACAATCCTGTATTAAGTCCTACAGCATGGTATGGCCACAAGTTAGTATTTCTGCTTACAAGGCATGCCTTTATTTAGTTGCTTAGCCTGTTCAAAAGATATTACTAGCCTGGTTACCAGCAGCAGCCACACCTATGCTAGTGTCATGGTTTTAAATGGTTTCATTAAACAAATTTAGGAAAAAAAGGCAAGGGGAGTAGCTTGAAATGTTAAGGCAATCAGATGTAGGGCCCATTTCCACTGCTGTTCTACTGCTTCTCCAGCCCAGGGAAACCCTGCAATGATGGCATTTTCCTCTAGACTCCTGAACAAGAGAGTGGATAACTTTTCTGGGGCTTTTGATAGAAAACCATCTACTTATTCAGAGGGGAGATTTCAGCACGTGTTAACTGATCATCGTATGAATGAATGGGGAGAGCTAGCTGGCAGCTGTTGGACATTTATCCTGCTTATGAATATCATAGCTTGCAGTAAGTGTCTCCTCTGAAAAAAATGGGAAGCATCAAGTCAGGAATAAGGAATAAGGTGCTGAACTGAGATACCAGAAGATGGTTAAAAAATTATCTCTCCTCCAGCTTCCTTCAATATTCCAGAACAGCAGGCTGTGAGCAAATAACCTCTGGAGACTAGTATCCCTGTCAACAGTTTCATTTAGTATAGCCCTGGGACTTATAACAGCCTGTGTGGGACAACGTTCACCACTAGTATTGGCACATCTGTCTAACACTGCACTGACCTGCTAAAAAGACATTTACCCCTGTAGACCATGGTACTCTGTTTCTTTCTCCATGCTAATAAATATGGTGATAGCTCTCTACGTAGCTACAGATCCAGCCCTGCTGCTGCTTCTATTCTGAGCTCATTCCCCAGGAGATCTTTAAAATACAATTATCTCCAGCTCCACTTAATCACACAATCTGTCCCAAGGTCTGTTCCTGCTTTTTTGGTCCTCCTGTTGCCAAGGTCTCTCCCAAGGTACTCTGTTCTCTCTTCTCTTTGACCTCTTATCAACACTTTACCATATGCCTTGTCAGCCACCTTGCTGTGGGACAACATTGTGGCTGCTCTTGCTGTTGCAGTACTTTGCCTTGCAAAGCAGATGATAGTGAGATGGTGTAATTGTATTTAATCTACTCCGATACAGGACATCCACCTGCCTGAGCCTTTAATTTGCCAGCCTCCAAAGGTTGTTTTCATGCAGGTGTCAGTGTGTCTCCCCAAACCATGTTCTTTCCTCTTCTCTCACCGGTGAGCATGCAGGGCTGAGCACTCAGCCCAGCGAGCAGCCCATTCAGGTAGTATCTTTTCAAGCTGTTGAAGAGAGCTGAGCATTGAAGGAATGGAGCATGTTGTGATATTTTGGGTTTCAGCTTTGCTAGAAACAAGCAGGTGGCTTCTAGTAAGCTGGAGGAAAAGGAGTGGCAATAGAGACGCTGGAAAGTACAGGCTTAGGAGACTGCGGTGGCATTGAAGGACTACTAAAATTAAACTCTGCTGTCTAGGTTTCAGCTGTGTCCAGTTTGGGTTCAGCTTACACTGAAACCTAGGCTCTAATTTATACCCATGCAAGACGTCTACGGCTAGCTTTTTTCAGGAGGATGAGAAGTTTGAAGTAAAATGCATGATAACTGCAGCCATAGGTGAGGCAGTACAAGAATGGATGAGAGACAAACTATCAGTAGTTAGCTGTAGCTTAATCCATAATTATTTACTGCAGAGTCTCTTACATCCGTGTTTCTCTCATGTAGTCTATTTCTGGAGACAGGCTGTTAGACATTGGTTAAGCAGGTGGTTTGCCGATGACTCCTACTTTATATATTGATCTGTTCTGTGCTCCCCATTCCTGGCTGGTAACTTTATCAAGGCAGAACTGCCTTGGTGGTTTATAGAATCACAGAATCATAGAATTGTTTAGGTTGGAAAAGACCTTTAAGATCATCAAGTCCAACTGTAAAATGTTTATGTTTTGACAGTGCCAAGCAGCACTGGGCTCTTGAATGAAACACATAAAATCCTCTACATGTATAAAACCACTAAAAAACCCAGCATAAAGTACCCACTTACTAAACTCTCTCTCCTCTATCTTGCTCTCCCATGCCATACCAAACCTGGATAAAAGCAAACAAAAAGCTCAGCTGTTCCCCAGAGAATCTGTGAGCATTCGTTCTCCTCCCTCAAGCTGCAAAGTGCAAAAGCTTCTTCTCAGTCCCCTGCCAAACCCCCTGCCCGGGTGGCAGCATCTCTCAGGAAGGGCCACCCAATTCGATATGTCAGTCCTATAAAATACCTATGAGTTCTCTTTCTCCCTTCTGCTGTCTCATCCTTTTGGGTGTCCATGACCCATCCTAGACTGATTTCCTCCTTTGCTGAGTATCAGCATAAACTGTTCTTGATGACTGTTTGCCCCAGCTTTGGGTGTGATGACAGAAAAGATAGCATGCAGCTTTTTTTACTGCCTGTTTACCGGCTTGTGCAGGCTGATGCATGAGCCAAGGGGAGCTCTGCCATGCAACGTGCCTCATGTTTTATGCTGTACCTCTGTGGTGCTTAGGCATTTAGGATAGCACATCTCTTCATCATTTCCCCATCTGAATGCTGGAAGGAACTAAGTAATACTTCATATTTTCGGTCTGTTTAACCCAAAGAAGTATCTTCTTCATTGGACAGCACTGACAGTGGTCCTGTATTTTCTTAAAGTGACAGAACTGAGCCTTTGATATCTGTTATCTGATTTACCCAGCTGGATTCTCCTGACACCAAACAACTGTAGGAGAGCCCAAGGGCACTGGTTCAGCATTTTGGTTTCTAGAGTCAGATGCTTTGTCTGTAGGTGAAAAGAAGCCATGCTGCAAATTTGTGGATTAGGTGCAGGGCACTAATTTGCCCCTAAGCAGACAGAGCTCAGTCAGAGCTATGTCCCTCCTCACACCTTCAAAAGTCACCCAAAAAAGGATTTTAAATGGGCTTCTTAGGAGACAGAAGGAGAGAATGACCTTGGGCAAGGGTGGAGCTCATATATTGGATAATAAGAATAGTTTGAATTCCCAGACCAATTTTTTTCTACTGCTTGAGTTTGGTTATAAACTTTCTCTTTCAGAGAAAAGCTCTGTTTTGCCTTTTCTGTGCATACTTTTTGCTCAGTCATACCCTTTCCTTCCAACAACGTATTTTACATGTCACATTTTGCCTGGCAGCAAAATGTCTGAGAATGGTTTGAAAATCAAGGAGGGCAATCTGATGGCAGAGAAATAAAAATGCCTTATTTCCAAGCTCAGTTCTGCATAATATCTATAAGCTGCAGTTACTTATGCTGTCTGAATCAAAATCATTTATTGCCATTATAAAAAAATATTTCAGGACTTTCAAATGGGAACTTGTAGCTTGATGGACTGATTGGTGCTCACAGATTTTTTAAACATGTGGTAAATAACTTGAGAATAAGAAGATAGCTATAATCATTTGAAGATGCATTTAACTCTTAAAGATATGGAACCAAAAAGTATATATTGGTTGTGATGTTCAGAAAGCATGTGCCCTATTTCCTATAGGAAAGTGTGACCTGTCTTGAACTTTGCAGCCACACTTCAGAAGCAGCTTTCATCAGCTCGCATGGATAGCTAAGAAATAAATTTCCTATTCCTTTAAAAAGGGTAAAATCTCTTACTAGGATCTGTTAAACTGTGTTCATAAATGTTCTAAACATTTCAGTATCTCCTTGTGTTCCTGTTGCAGGTGGCCTGCAAGATGTTTTCAACTTGTTTCATTTATTGCTGAAAGGCTGGACAGCTCAGGAAACACAAGGTTTGGTTCTCCTGCTTCTTTGGTTTTAAAAGCATGAAATTCTGCTGATGAAAGGAAATGACACCTGCTTTACACCAGTTAAAGGCTACAATTATTAACATTATAGTAGCCTTAATAGCACATATATAACCATTCCTAGGATTAGGACCAAACTGAAAGAGAAGTCATGCATGTGACACATTGGCCTCTTTCAGTTTCAGAAAGCTTCATTGTCTAAGGGGTAGATGAGGAATCTGAGAACCAGAGCTCTGGGGTTTCTGCTGTTAGTACTACTATGAATTCATTTGCACAGATCATTTGATCTTTATGTGTCTTGGTTTGCAATAGCTATAATGCTTTTGGTACTAGGGAGGCGTAACCCGTTAATAGTTGTAGAATGCTTTGAGACCGTTGTATAGAAGGTGCTGCATGAAAGCTCAAAATTACATACCGCGAGCCCGACTTCAGACTTCCTGTTGCTTTTCTGGATGACTTATTTTAATTACAGTGGGTTAAGCAGCTGTAAACATGCAGCTGTTGCATGTTGAACAAAGGTTTTCGTTCCTGGAGTTTGGAAGGTTCCCGTCCAGGTGTGTGGTTGCAAGTTGATCAATGCTGTCTCTGCTGATCCTCCCCTGGTTTCTCCTCTGCAATCCATTCCAGCAGTGATGAATTCCCCTCTTGAAATTAACAATGTCAAGCTTGTCAATATTTTAAAACCCAAACTTAGTTTTGCTCTCTTGAGCTTTGCCTTTGGCTCGTGAAAGCAGAAGCTTTAAACTCTATTATTTGGGAACTCTACTGGGATGTCTTGGTGTGGCAGGTGCTATATAAGTTTAGTGCTACATTACTATTAAAGTCCATTAAGAAGGATCTTTCTGGGTCTGTCAGCACACTACAGATTAAAAACAGAAAAATAAAGGCACACTCAACAAATGCTACTGTAATGGTTCAGATAGCTGCACAGTGAGGACTCATCTTTGGCTTGTGATCAGTTTACTTCTGGCTTCAAGGGAAAGGTTGTTTGGCTTCCTGTATAAGCTCTGAAAAAAAAAAATCAATGTGGAGAAGCTTGGATGAGAGCCAGAAGAAATGCTGTACTGAATCCAGAATATAGAAATCCTTCACAATTTCTATATTCTGCTCCATACAGGCTCTTTATGTTCTAGCAAGTACTAAGCTTTACTGTCGTGACTCCAGCACCACTGCAGGGTTATATAGGATGTGAACAAATTGTCAAATTTTATTTGGTCATTTAAAAACACATATCAAAACCTCCTACCAGGACACTGTTAAAAAGGCAAGGTGGGTAAAAGGTGAGAGGAAGAGCCATCAAACATCTGCAAAAGGGCTGGAAACAAAATATAGGAATAATTGATCAGTTTTTAAGTTGATAAAGATTAGCAGCAAGATGCCTCCTTAATCCCTGCTATGGCCACTGTTTAACTGTTCGGGAAAGGGAGGGGAAAGTGGGGTGTAAGAGGTGGATCTGACACTGCCACGGAGTCTCCTCACATGTAGAAGAGATGAAGCAATGGCAGAGGCAACCCACGAGAGCAGGCGGCGGTGGTGGGCCTGTTCCCATTCTGGCAGGCACAGTGTAGTGCCTTCAGAAGGGGTGATGGAGAGCACCCAGACACCTCACCGGGTTTTGTTTGATCTGTAACACCTCAGCAAGGGAACTGGGGTGCCTCGAGGGAAAGCGCAGCGGATTCTTTCGCTCAAGGCATAATGGGGTGATCAAATATGCAAATAATATCAATCTACTGAGAGGATGGGGCAAACCAGGGTCCAGTCATAATAATGGCCTTGGTTAGGTCAATGGCACAATCTTCTTGCCCTGCTCTGGTTTCTTGTTTTGGTAAGGATGCTGAATAAAGCTCTCGGATACAGATGGCAGAAATTGCAAAATGACATGAATATGCTATTCTAATAGGGAAGGTCTGGAAACACTGAAAGTTGTACATCAAAGAGAAGGTCCCTGACTGGGATGTGGAAAATGTGGGTGGTAGAAAGAAGAAAAAATAGATGCTCCTATTCACCCTCCCAGAATACAAGGACAAGGGGACGTTCAATGGAAATAAAAGGCAGCAAATATAAAACTGTTAAAAGGGAATACATTTTAGACAATGCCTAATTAGCCCATTCCCATATGATAACATTAAGTCTAAGAGATTAGTAGGATTTAAAAAAAGGATTAGACATTTATATGGATAATGTAATTGGGGATGTTCTCATTAAATAGAATACATATTTTCTTTTGTTTTGAAAGGATATAAACCCTCTTGCTTCAGGGCCTAGGCTGGTAGCTAACTGATAAGAATTAAAAAGAAACTTCCCCTGTTGGCAAGTCATTCCCTACTTGTCTTCTGCTAGGTTCCCTGTACTTAATCTGAAGCATTTCACCAGGCACTATCACAGCGGGATTATTAAACGATATGGTCCATTTGTTTGGTACAGCACAGCAATTCCATTTCTTCATAATCAGACTTCTCACTGTGACAGATTACACAAATCCCAGTGGTCTGAAACAGAATCCCTTTTTTATTCTGCTAGCTCTGTAAGGGGGTTGACCTGGAGTGCCAACCTATTAGGCACCACCAATAGGCACTAACAAATCTCAGTTATCTGTCCTAACAGTGACACCTTCAAACTCTCCTGCAGGGTTTACATGAGATCATTTAGAGAGGTGGCAGGACACCAAAGACCCCACAGCCTAAAGCTTTTGAGTGCATGTCCTTCTCCCACACATGTGAATGGGATTGTCTCATGGATGCTGCAGGCTGTCAGAAGTTGAAACAACATACATTCAGTTAAAAATGAAACAATCATAATCAGAAGGAAAAAATGCTTCAAAACTCTTTCTTTCGCTTCCAGGCAAGACAGGAAAGATGCTGGTAGTAGCCTAGCCTTCCCATTTAAAAGCATCAGAAGGGCTTATCTAACCTGACTAAAATTCAATTGTCTTGCATTTTAATTACTGAAACACCCCTCTCTCTGGTCTTGCCAAGTGTAATTTCAGTCTGTGTACATCCTTGCAAAATACTGCTGTAAAGATCATCCTCCTAATCCATCAGCTGGAGGATTTTACACATTCTTTGCTCTTCTCTACTGCATTCCTCTTCTTTACCCCATCAAACACAAGCTATTTATCTTTCCTGTCAAGGCCCTTCCCACCCTGCCAAAGAGCTCTCCTTTGCTATGACAGTGTCGTTTCCCTTCTCATCATTCTGTCAGTCTCTATTTCTCACTTGTTAACATTTTTATAGAAATACTTCTGTGCTTTTTTGCTTGCTGTTATTGGGAGAAATCTTGGTAAGGAGCAGTGAAAGACACTCATTATCTTTCCAAATCTCTGTTGAACGCCCTCCTTCACTATGCTGCCTATGAAGAGCTTGACAGTGTTTTTGCCACTCCCCATCATACTGACAAACAGGAGTCCGTTCATTCTATCCACTGCCCTGCTCAGATAAATCCACTGCCTTTTTGATACTCACATCTGGAAGGTAGGGGTGGTCTTTTGGTTCTTGAAAAGTGTCTTTACAACAGCTTCTCCATCATTGACTAGGATTTCTAAGGGCCACTGCAAAACAAGCACTGGTATTCCTCATTCCTTTTCTATCAAGGTTCACTTGAAGAGTTTTCCTGAGCCACACCACTTTCTGTAGGTCACAGACAGAGCTGTACATGGAAGGTCATCGTGCTCTGCAGCAGAGGTCTCTTCTGAAGATGGATGTAATGAAAAGTGAGCTCCAGAGCAGAAGTGTTCAGCTTAGCTCTGTTCTTGGTAATGTTGCTTTTCCCTCATCTGCTAATGACTCCTGCAAATCCTCCAGTCCAAGAGGGTGTCTTTTGTGTACTAAATGCCACCATTATTTATAAAGCACTCTTGTTGAATGTGCTTAAAGTCAGTCCTGCAGGACAGTTTCAATCAAGTTGTGTTCAATTTATTCCAGCTGAATAACTCTGAAATGTAAATAAAATTAAATTAATGGTGCTGTATTTGTATCCTGTTACAAATGTAATAAGCTTGAAGTAATGCTGACTGTAAAATCAGATGAAGACTGTAGAGTAAAATTCAGCTTCTAGAAAACAGCACAAAATTTGATATCTAGCTTGCAAGAGCAATCGGGGGTACATTTAATCCAGAGGGTCTTTTTAATCATATTTGTTCATATTGCTTCTCTGCTTCATTCTAATAAAAGGCAGGAACAACTCAGTCTCCTGTAGTGGTTATCTTTGGTTTAACAAACATGCAGAATACCCCGTATCTGTTCCTAGCTCACTGTTTTGGGACTTGCAATGATGCTGTTATTAATAATAATCTTACATTTATAGGACACCTTTAATCCCAAAGCACTTTATAAATTAGAGTCGAGGTCAAAGTGCTTACTTAGCACTGTCAAAATATGTGTGAGTTCTTCCAGTTATTCAGTAAGAGCCTTCAGATTTGGTCCCAGAAATTGTAAATATTGATATATACATGGCAGAATATCTTATCTATTGAATACCTCCCCAGGCAATTTACTCCCCAGAAGGTCTAGGATTCTTGCCAGTTAGATATTTGGATCATTTCTGGTGCAAACATTACCCAAAACCACTGGGGAAAACCCAGCTTTCACTGAGAGTGCTACAAAATGTATCGCAGGCATACTAACCAGGCACAGGATCAGGATGTGAAGGTCTCATACAGAGCATTAGAGACATGAAGATATGTGGACTGCCGTAAAGCAACTGGGAATAGCTAGCTGAATTGACCCTGCTGAGACTCAAGCCCCTGGCTTTGGGGAGCCCAGGTATTTTGAACGCTGCAATCTGTTCAGCTACAAGCTGCTCTGCTTCGAGCTGCTGGTTCAGGGAGTAGTTAGGAGTCCATTCAGTCTCTCACTTACTCATTCCGCATATTTTGTAGGCGCATCAAGGGCTTCATGGTATACAAGCATAGGATTCAACAGACTCAGGGAAAGGATGCCCATGAAAGGGCAGCACAGGGCGAAGGAAAGGGAAAGTGGGACTGAGCCAACACATACTCCCATCCCATCACAAAGCATGCAAGCTGCACTGGGGAGGGCTGATCGATCCCCTCAGAGCCTTTCTTTTTCTCCACCCCTGTTGATTTGCTTCTAAAGGCCCTAAAGCACAATGCAGTAGAGTTGTTACCACAGTAAACAATGCTCCAAACATTGGTGGATCTCAGGTCTTCACCAGTTATGGCAATAGCCCCCTCTATGTCTGAAGTAAATTCTCTTTGGTGAAGTAATTGATATCAGATTACCACAGACAAAGTGAGGTTGCCAGTGGACAAGAAACTCTTCTGAACTGTTAACAACATTCAGATATTAAGGACATCTGGTTTCCAAGACCTTTATGACCTTCAAAGTGCTCGGACAGCCTGCTCTGAAAGTCCTGTCAGATCAACTATGAATCCTGGTGTTTGAACTGATATGGAAAGTATTAAAACAGTGTCAGTGTTGATAGATTTAAAAAAATTGGTGGCTTAATATTCCCTCACTTCAAAACCTTGCCTAGAAAGCTTTCCAGGTTCATTCAGACCGGAGTAAAATTAATGAAGCTGCAGTCATACCTTTCTTTCTATTTCATTTCTATTTCATACATTTCTTTTATAATTGCCAAGCGCAGTAATGAGGCCTCAACAAGAGAGGGCAAAATCAGCACTGTGGTAATGGGGTAGATCCTGGTGGAAGGTGCTCGGATTATGTCAAGACCACATTCAGTCCAAAGGGTACCAGCCCAAAGTGCTGAGCTAAGGTATCCTCAATATATCATCCAAGAAACATGGAGACCTTTCAGTAATTTTGTATTTTGAATTAAACAAACAAGCAGTCAGTGGGTTAAATAAATTCTTAAGAAGAAATAGCTCTAACATTCTTTCTGATCCTCCTTTCTTTTGTGGCTCTCTCGTATGTGCTGCTCACATGCTTTCCTCAGTTATTCACAGCCACATGACAAACACTACCTAATGGACGGCTTATTCTACTTGTGCTTTTGTACTACCCTCTTCTTACAAACCTGAAATACTTTGAATTCACACAGTGAACTACAGCAAGTCAATGTTCACTTTTCATAGACTGGATTCATTTAAAAAATGGCTTATGTGAAAATCTTTGGATGAGCTACAGTGTATTAAGTTTTGTGTGGACACATCTATACTTTGAACTTTTGTGCCTGGCCTCTTGCTGATGTCCCATATGATATTGCTTCATGCCACGGTTGATTCCTCTGCTTACCTGTAGCTTCTCACTGGATCAAGGGTCAAGCTAACAGGATTCAGCTAATGGTGTGTGTACCCAAAAGTAGCCTGTGAATATATACTCTCAAAATCGTATATACTATATCATGCCTTGCAACCTCCTTGCCCAGCATACATGAGGGGTCATCCAGAAGTTGAAGGTCATCATACGCCCAGGGAAAGCAGGCTGTTCAGACCTGTAGATATAGGAGTATATACTAAAATGAATGAGTGGAGAAAGAGCTACTTAGGATATAGCTCATTGCAACAATGAAGGAATGAAACTCTGGCAAAAATGAGAGAAAAAAACCCCAAGGCTGTAAAAAAGGTCTCTGGCAATATTCCAGGTACCTGTTTCTTCTCCAGTGTTCTGGGTCTGATATTTGGTGCCTAAGGTGGTGTGCGAGCTGTGGCCTGTGCTGGTGGCAAAAAGGAGACTTGTCCCAACTTAGCCAGGGCTATGAGGATGGAAAATTCCTGTAAATCCAGGATCTTTTCCCTGTGCAAAAAGCCGGGGCAGACCCAGACAAAGATGCTCCCTAAACGCAGCATAAACTTGTGGTACCACTGCAGTAAGAGGGTTCTCAAGATGGTGATAGCAAATTTTATGTTAAGGTGTATCTTGGGGTTATAGAGAGAGGGATGAGGGAAGGCACACAAATGTGTTCTGCAAGCCTCGCAGTTGATGTTATTTTAGGCCAACAAGAACAAGGAAGTTTCTCCAATCTGTTTGGCTTGTAACTCCCATTTAGATACTATGTTTCCTGAAAGCAACACTCATACCAGTGAAGTTTTGTTTGTTGATGATTATTCCCCTGAAATTTGCATAGTAATTGCACACCATCACTTACTCACCATCCCCATTCTCCCAGCCTTTTGCATTTACATACTATCCGGGCCAATCACTGCAGTACATGCCTCCACCCCAATCAAACTAATGACAGTGCAGCACTTTCAGATAGATAAATACTTAAGAGGGGCATCCAAGTCTACTGGTACTTCAGCTAGGGAGAGTTTGGACAATAAACAAGGCACTATGCTATTTGATGGACACTATCAGCTTTCAGCTCCCATGCCATTTTATGAGGTACATTTCCCAAAACAAAATGTGTGCAAATGGAAGGAGATTAAATACCCCTTGGCTGGTCACAGTCACAGTCACGCTCTTCGCATCATCGGAGCTTATGTCTAGTAAGGTTATTGCAGGACCCTGCTTGGCATTGTGCTTTGAATGTGTCCCCTAGTGAAATAAGGGAGAACAGCAAGCAAAGGCAGTGCTGCAGCTTCTCACCAAGAGTGTAAGACAAAGCAGGTCCAGGAAGGTTGTTGTTGAAGTGATGCTACACCTGTGAGAGGACTGTTCTGCCACGTGAAGTGACCACATCTCCCTTGTCTGCCCTCTGCTTTTCAAATAGCTCCATTCTCTGCCCTTCAGGGCCTTATTCATACCAGGGTGAACTCCTCTAGCATAAGGACAGCCTGCCTCAACACACAGGCAGGGTTGACTGCATTCCTCCTGCACCCTACTCTTCTTCCAATTCTTTACTCCATGGATTTCGCCTGCCTAACCTCCCAATGCCTCTCATCCCCAACACCTTTCCAACTTTTTGCTTCTTTGCAAAGGGGAAGCAGTGTGGGAAGCATTTTATTATCGCTAAGCCTTCCCCTGCCTGGCGAAGAGACTTGGGAATGGCATTCCAAAATGATGATTTTTTGGAATATCGTGGCTGCTACAGAGATCCCAGCTGACACACTAATGATTTAATCAGTTCCTCAGCCTGTCTTGCTGCCACATCACAGTCTCCAAGAAGTAGGAGAGTATTAATTACAAAGTGCCAGACTAACCTCCTTAGTAAGAAAGAAAAGGGAAGAAATTAAGTGTTTCACATTGTCTTGATGGTATTGTGGAGGATGAACAAAGGAAAAAAATGTGGAGCAGAAGGGAGCTCTCTGTGCAGAAATACAGGGCAGTTTTTTACTTGAAGAGGGGTGGGGAAGACAGAAATAAACAGCAGAAAATGAAAAGCAACAACAACAACAAAGAAAAAACCTTCAGAAGGGGCTTCTGGAATGGAGACAAAAGCAGGGAGCTGGTGCAGGATGTGCTTGTGGCTCGTTCCTGCGCAGTATGTCAACCCCAGCCAGTTGTGCTCTGGAGCCCAGAGGGACATGCGCTTATTGAGGACAGCAGTACACTTACCAAAACACAAGCCAGAAGCTCTTCCTTCCTACTGCAAAAGCTAGGGCAACAAAACCAACAGATGCCCTGTAACTCCCACACTTGCATTCAGGCAAGGACATAGGACAGAATTGCCACATCTATACTCTCCTGGGAGCATTGCAGCCTTGCTGCGTGCACCCAGAAGCTATTCCACTGCTTTATGTTGCAGGTTTCATTGACAGTATTTCACAGATTATTCCATGGATGAGTCTGTGCCTTACTTGATGGAAAATTTTGCCTGGATTTGTCTGATGGGAGGTTTTACTACTTGTATTATTTGATTTTCAGTAAAGGCTATTTTTGACAAAAATGTTAAAGTTTCATAAATTTATATGCTATCTCATAAACATGATAAAATGCTTTTTTGACAAATGTAATAAACATAACAAAATGCCCTTTCAATAAAATCACTGAAATCTTGCCAGGCTGCGTAATGATGTTGCATTTCAGCATGGTTAGCACCTTGGTTTAAAGAAGGAATACAAAACCACCCTCACCTTTGAGCCATGATTTGTTGCAGTTTGCTGATATTAACTTGTCCAAAGGCCCTGCACTTCACCTTTCCACCAGCCAGTGAGGCTGAGGGCTAGGTTTAGCTGTGGAGCAAAAAATACAGTAGGTTCACATTTCGCAGGAGCAGATGTGCCTCCAGCTTCGTCATATTCCAGCTTTGATGCCTCCAGCTTTGTCATACTCTCGTCAGCCTTCCAAATATATATTCCATATTCATTCTATATTAACTCTTGGTGGAATGGAGGAGGTCTTATAGAAGTGCCCAGGAAAAAGTTTCATGCGCTGGGGAAGCTGATGGGCAGATTATTTTCTTAGAACAGAAAAAAGTCACAACACCTTTGCTGTCAAAGTGTTGTTGGAGTGAGAAAAGCTACATTTCTCTGTGTATATGTGTGTGTGTGTGTGTATGTACGTTCCCTGACAGCAACACCAGCAAGACCCCATACTAGATGATTACCAGCTGGTAAGAGATGAACTTGCAGTGTAATGATGTAGTGACATCCATGGGCACCGAGAAGGAATAACCTCTCCAGGATAGGTGTCCAGAATTATGGAGCTGCTATTTCGCAAGAACTGCTGCAGCCTTGCAGTGCTGCGGGGGCACTGAGGAGAAAGCTGGGCGAGCAGACATGGCGTGCTTATAGTAGTTACACTGGCAAGGGTTGTGAGCAAAGAATAAGGTCTGAAAAAAAATCCCAGCAATGCTACTTCCGAAACCAAAACTATGTGGCTGCAGGGCATCAAAGTGCACTCCTTTCTCCCATTGTCGACATCAAGTCCTTCATAAACAAAGGAAAATCCTTGTCAGAGGTGACCCACTTATTTGATTTAGCTAAAACCAGGGCAAAACTGTTAGATACACTGACACTCTGCTTAGCTCCACTGGGGTCCATGTGCAAGGATCATGTGCAAAGAATAAACCCACACCGGGTGAGGACCCAAGCTGGGCCAGTGCTCTGCTTCTCTCCTTGCTCTCATCTCTGCTGCCCAGCACCAAAACCAAAATTCAGAGCAGCCACCTCGGGCTGCAGTACACGATCGCGAGTGAAGGCAGCTGCCTTGCCGCGGTGCCTGACCCGGAGCAGGTTGCAGTGCCATGCTGCAGGGAAAGCTGCTGAAGGAGTGCTGTGTGGTGGGGAAAGCTGCCAGGAGCTTCTGCCAGATGGCTTCAGGAGAAAGAGCCTCTCAGTCATGCCTATCCTTAGATACACTGCTTATACACACACCTTTCCCGAGACTCCATGTATGCACACCTTTCCTTGTTCCTTTGCCTCTCCGCTGAGAACGGAATGAAAGATACCTGTACTTACCTCAGTTTCTGCCATCTGCTTGTGAGTCAGGCATCCTGTTTTCCAAACTCACTATCATCCCATTCTCGCTTTTATCCAAGAAGTGGAGGAAGGTGATCAACAGATGGGAAAATGGGGAGAAAGGAACATTGCCAGATAAACAATGCAGTAGGAGCACAGTCCAAAGGGGCACAGGCAGTGCTTAGGTGAGTGCTACCGTGTTTCCCCACTTGGTTCATGTATGCCACATGGCCTTATTCTTAAGCTGGAGCATCTTCAGCAACTTCCAGAGCTTCTCAGAGAAACAGAAGACTGTCACTCTGACACCGCTACAGAGGCAGGATCCTATGGAGGCTGAGGGATGCCCTCTTAACTCCTCTGTGCAATGCAAGCACTTGTCTGGGTCCTATCTCCCCATGCAGATGATCTGCTCTCCACGACATAGTTAAGAGAAGTTTGGCAGTGGCACCCCAGAGCCATGGGATGCCGTTAGTAGCACTGTGCTGTTCATTGCAAGGACGTGTTGTTATTTCCATTTTCTTCAACTGGTCTGATGAACTTGGCATAGCAAATCAACGGTAAGATGAGTGTCACCCCTGAGCTTGCTGAACTGCGCTCTCCCATAATGAAGCCAGTGAGTCCTCCTTAACTTGTGTCTTCCCTAAGTATTATCTTCTCGGTGTTAGCCTCCTTCCACAAATATTTGCAGAATGGTCATGGAAATAATTTGAAGTTCTCTCTTGCTCTGACAGATGAACTGTCAAGTGTGAAATGTCTCTCCACTGGTGGTGTTTATTAAAATCCTTCTGGAAATGACATGCATCTTCCAGTGGGCTCTAGGTTGGCAGCTGATAGCTGAGCATAAATGGGAACTCCTGCTTGCAGAGCAAAAAACAAACAGCGGGAAACAACAAAGTACATCTCTGTCCCATGAATGAAGTGACATTCTTCAGCATTCTCTTCTGCTTTCTCCAATTTAATGGAATGTGTTTAATTACTTTCTATTATAAATGAGACTTAAATTAGACAAATGTGCTCAGAAAATCTTCCCTTCATTGCACAGCTCTATTAAATTTATGATGTCACAAATGTCAGAATAAAACGTTTATATTCTTCTCTTTATTGGCTAAAATTTGTCTGTGATGGTAAATCCATGGAATTCAATTAGATTACACCAGATAGCAATTTGATCCTGTTTGTCTAGGTTCTGAGGTGAAAAGACTTACTAATGGCTCTAATTCCCTTATTTCCAGAGTTAGTTATCAAATTCACTTAAATGATATTTTGCCTTCAGTGTCATGAGAGCATTACCAAAAGTGAAGGCAGAGGAGAGTCAGATCCTACATGCAAGATTTTCCTCTCCGTGTTAGATACTCACAGCATAATCTGTGAATGCAACATGACAAAAATGCACAGCTTTTGCCTGGCCTCCATCTGACCTAGATTCTCTCTTAGGCTGGGTCTCTAAGCATGCTTTGTCCAATTTCATATTTGATAGGTCAGGCTATTTATCCATTGCTTTGAGATTCACGACCCACCTTATACCTCACAGTATAGTGCAAGCAGTGAGATTTGTCTGATTTTCACCTGCAAGGTGTGGCTCTTCGCTGACAGCCTTTCACATTCATTCACAGTTTCAGTTGGAGGTGTTTGCTGGGTGGTCAGTGCGTGATGTTGTTGTCCAGAGCTTCAGACTGAGCTGTGTAGGCTCCAGGAAAGGGGTCCGCAGCAGTGGCAAGCAGAACAAGGCTGCAAGTGCCCATTTTTAAAATGTCTTTAATTAAGCTCCCGTGCAGCCAAGAGGGTCAAAGCATTCCACCAAAACCTCTAAACTGGATCCCTCAATGGCTCCTTTGGGATGAAAGGTACTACAGAAATGTAAGATATTATTGCAACTGACTGCATCGATATGGCTCAGTACCATAACCATTGTTTAGAATGACAATGCAGAGGGCATTGTTTGCTTAACCTTCACTGGTAAAGTCATGCCTGTTCTGGAGCTTTTACGAGGAGTCTGGGGAGGTGATGAGTAATGCTGACTCTAGTTGTCTGTAGTTTCCCCTCTCCAAATGAAAAGGACACAAGATATATGACTATGTCAATGCAAGTCCGCAGTACCACAACTGAATACGTGAAAACAGTCTATGCTACTGTAAATCTACAGAAGTTTCAGTGAATTCAGTGGATTTATTCCTGATTTACCGCCACTAGAACCAGAACCTGTCCTAATTGTTATTCACTGACTAGTAGGGTAAAAGGTCCCCTTTGTTTGTGGGAGTCTGCATTTATAGGTATAGCTATGCTAGTAAACTGGCTATAGAGGTGTTAACACTGCATCACTGGTGTAACTATGGGAGATGAGCATCATTAAGCCAGAGTGCTCCAAAACACTGATTCTGGAAGATGTCATTATAATATACTGCATCCCTTGGCCAGTTATGTCTCTTTTGACCTAGATCTCATGGGTCCAGAAAACCACTTCTGCTGAGTTCAGCTTGGATCTGCTTTCCCCACAGCCAGGCTTTAATTGAGCAAAGTTCCCTGAGCTCATTTTAATGAATATTGAGTGGATATGTCAGTGAATTTCTTTCCAAGCCCTCAGAGATCTCATTTGCTCTGGCATCTGTAGATTCCATCAACTTTACTTTGTCTAGCCTGGAACACATTTGTACCCATCCTTTCACCTGTTTCTACATAAATGGAGAGTAATGGCTGAAGAATTAACAAAATTCCAGGAGAAACATTTCATGTTCTGTTTATCCATTTCCAATTTACATGCTCCTTATTTAATCATGTTTCAGCTCTTTTTCCAGAAGGAGCTTGAGGAAAGACTGAGTCAAAACTGAGTTACAACCTCAGAAAATTGGGCAGCACTAAATGCTTTGTTTGTTCCTTTACATATAACACTGCCGTATAGATATACTGCTGACACCAAGGAAAAGTAAAGTGAGAAACTAACAAAAGAAATTGGAGAAATGGGGCAGTCAGGTTCTGCAGTGACTTCCAACACTGTTATGGACTTCAGACCAGTCCCAGAAGAGCATCTCCTTTATTAGTTTCTAGGTATCTGTAATTTTCTGCTACTTGTGTCACTGCTGATTATTATCCTTAAGTTCTTTTCAGGAAAAATGGAAGGGAAAAAGGAGAATAAGAGAACAGGAAGGCAGAAGTGTCCACAGTGAGACATAAGGAGTCTCTTTCAGCATCTTCAAACTTCTTCCTAGAACAGCTGGCCTTTCCAGGCTTCTCTCCCAGGCTGCACATTTTCTACACTTCCTCATGCCCAAATGCCCAAGGGAGGTGTTTCACATAAGAAAGGAGTTTCCCAAAATGAGCAAGGAAGCCCCAGGAGGTTGTTTAATTCAAATACCCGAAAGTATATTTGTGCCCTAAAAGAATGAAACAGACTTTGGAAGTTTCTGAACACTCTCAGTTGCTTTCTCACCAGGTGCCCTGGACTGTGAAGGACTCTGTCTTCCATGTATCCTTTTTCCTTCCGTCTGAAGAAGAAACCTGCAGGAGACTTCACCTGCCTGCAAAACTCTCAGATCACTAACTAGGTGGATCTGTCCATTTTCATCCTGGAATAGCTTGCTGCTTTCCTGATTTTTACTTCTTGCTCATAGGGTGATGTCAAAAATGTCAATCCTTATGAAAGCTAGGAGGAAAGGACAATGTCAATGTGTGATGTGTAGGGACTGTGACAGAGAGAGAGGCCATAGAAATAGGTCTAATGTCACTAATAATACATGAGGCACCACGATGGAAGGTCTTTGGAGATGAAGGCAACACTTAAGGGATTCTGGACAGGTGGAATCCAGTCCTCCTTTGGGGGTTAATTACACCAATTGGCCCAATATATCCTGATGTTTCACCTTCTTTGATGTATTAGATAATTTCAAACATTTAACCTTGAAATGACAGAGCTGCTGTAACTGTTCTTGCATGGTCCTGCCTAATAAATTGAGACTAGAGTGGGTCAGCCTGGAGTTTCAGGCTCTGCCCAAATCTTGCAGGGATTGCTGGTTTTATTGCCACAGGAACTTAGGTTCTCATCCTCTCAGCCACCAATTACTTCATTGGGAGTACCAATTCTGAGCACTGTACCCGAGATACACAGCACCCTGCACTTTCATGTAACAATTAGACATTTGGGGGTGGGGTGGTTGTGGAAGAGAAGAAATTCCAGTATGACCCCTGCCAGCCAGATGCACTTCCAACCCATCCCACAGGGACAGCTGCTGGAGGGAACACAGAGATGGTAGAATAGTGTCTTTTGTCTGCTTTTCTTGAGAGGATACTCCAAGAGCCCAAGCACTCAGTCATTGTCTAAGCACTGTACAAATATTGATAACTAATTTGTATTCTATGCTCTTCTTATAAAGCAAACAAGTAATTTTGTTTATACACTGAAGGCTCTTTCTCTATCTGCTTATATTAAAGTTTGGACCAAGATCATCTGATGTTCTTTAAATTAGAGGGAAAATATGGATGTCACATTCATGATTGAATTGGCACGTGAAATTCGTGATTGTGTTTATGTCAGTGGGATTATATTAAAGTATTGGGTTTATTTTTACACTTCATCAAGTCTCACACGCTGCGGGACTGTGACGCACAGCTGTCAAGACAGTCAGACAGGTGGCTGTGGGGTCTTTTGCTGCGATGGCACTGGGACTCCTGCAGGACAGCCAGCACGATCCACGGCCTCCCGGTACCTCCCCGAGCAAGCCAATACTGAACAACTCTGTTCCAGTGCAGTGTTGGTGCTTTCCTGGTTACCACTTTTTCCCTCTCCAGTACTCTTTCCTCCCACCGGTATTTCTAGTTCACCCTGCACACCACCAGCAGGGCTCAGCCCTGACCCCAAACTCCTTCTTGAGAGCTTCCTGGCATTTTTCCTGGAATACTGCAGGATTCTGTTTGGGAGTGAAAAATGCCTATTGCATAGAGCTGAAAAGGCAGAGGGCAGTGTTCAGCCTTCCTCTTGCTACACCAAACTTGGCTCCACCAGGCATGACTTTGCTTAAGGTCTTTCATTTTGTTCAGCGAGAACCAAGCTCCAGCAATTGCATCCCATTGAAATCAATGTCAGGCACTCAAAGGCAGCTCTAACATTTGGCATCTGAGCAGGAACTCCCCAATTTACATGGGGAAGGCACCGGGCAGCGTCCAGCTTAGGGCTCTGCTTGCCGCACAACAAATAAATGTCAGTTTATTTAGCTTTCAGTAGCCTTGGAGCTAGACGCTTATCACCAGATGCAGCTCCCTTTATGTAGCGCTAGCCTTGGAGGAGGCTCTGAACAAATCACAAGGCTCTTGTCTGCGAGGCTCCTGCTGGCTTTATATCTCTGTGCTGTGCTCAGAGATACTGCACGGGAGGAATAACAACGGCTTTGACATCATTCGCTGGGGACCCCTCCATGGCTGAGCAGGCAAGCTGGGAAGCTGGAGCTCCCAGTGGGCTGAGCTGTGTTTCTCTGGGTACGTCTATGGGAAGGTAAGGTCCAGGTGTAATAAAAGAGGAGGGTGGGGGTGTCTATTTTGTATGTGGGATGGGCCACAGGTAAAAAACATGGGTTTTGCTGTTTGGTGGAGCAAAACTCACCTTTGGGGTCATAGTTGTCATTCCCTTCACGTGGCTCCCACACTGGTTAGCAGGTCACTCCCTCAATCCCCACTAGCAGGTGAAAACAGCACTGATTAAATTTCACATGCCCTGTGTCCAGCGCGCCGGCTGCCTCCTCTGGGGCAGAGTGACTGTCACATGCTGATACTGCTGGTTGAAAGCCCTTTAAGGCACCGATCCTTGCAATACCCCAGACTTGCTTCCTTCAAGCTTAATTTGACTATGTGTCAGCACCAGACACAGCTCCGCTTTTAGAGTGAGTCTTTGGCAGAGAGGTCTCTAGCGCTAGGAACTCACCCCACCGCCACTTCCCTGCTAAATCCACCAACATTTTCTCACAGTGTGCTTTGAAAAAAACCACATTGTAACCACATTGACATCTCCATTGCTCTGCCTCTCAGGAAATCATCTTGTTTTAATTTTAATACTGTGTTTGTATTGTGTTCTGAAATGCTTCTATTGTTGTTCTACAGTGCCCCAAGTGTCGTGGCTGCAAAGTGCTGTAAGTACAACTGGATTATTACTTTGCCTAGGCAAACACCAGAAAATAGGTTTACTGGTATTGCCAAATGCATTGGAGCATGCCCTGAATATACGTGTTAACACAAATGCCAGAGTGCACATAAATACTCAGCAGGTGCATGCACACCCATACATACACCACAAAATTGTATTCATGCACTTGAACCTCCAGCAGACGTCAAGGAAACATGCTGAAAAGATCACCTCAGATTTCTCTGCCTTTGAGGATTTAAGGTTAAGTTTGAATGCAAATCTGAGCTCGTTCATTGCATCTCCTGATTTCTATAAAAGCTTCTCTTGCTTTTGTGTGGCTGCCTCAAACCAAGAAAACATTTCTCATTTCTGGCTTGCATAGCCTGTACCCACAACAGGCATGTGGAAAACCTTGTTAAACCAAGTGAGTTTTCTGTCCTTGTGAGAGAAAATCTGGGGAGAAATGCTCATTAGCTTCTGGAAGCAATAATTCAGAAGGCAAATCAAATCGTGTTTTGAGGCACCTTGGGCACTCTCTCATTTACTTTCTTCCTCCTGAATATCTATCTCTGTGAGGCAGGAAAAGCAAATAACAGCCAAGTCGCAGTGGCCCATGCACACGGATGTACGTTCCTTCCAGGCTGGGCAAAGAGGCAGACTTACTGAAAAAAATACAAGACTCTCTTACTACACTGGTGGTTGCTCACATAATTACAATGATGCTCGTACAGAAAAAGGAGGGTACCTGAAGCCTTTGCCTTTCCACAAGGAGATGATGGTAGAAGCTTGTTAGCTCAGTGGGGGAGTGGAAGAGAGGTAAGTGGCAGAGGAGAAAGCCAGATTTTGCTTCAACTTCATTCCTTTGCTCCTGATCCATGGCTTTTCAGATAGATTTTTTTTTTCAGGTGTACAGCATTTGGCCTATTTTCTCAGAAATCCTTGAGTTGATTCTCTCTCCAATGTTTTGATCAGATTTGACTAGGAATGAAACCACAGAGTCGAGGTGATCAATAGCAAAAGGAGCAAGGTTTATCTTAGGTTGCTAGGCCTTGCTCTGCTTTTATTTTGTCTTGTCTTGATTATTATTACATATGGCTGTGCCTGCAGAAATTCAGTAGGTATTAAAGGTACCTTCCAAGGAGCCCAGTGTTGTCTTTTACTGAATTTTCTTGGACCCTGGGCAGCTGGAAAGGAGAAAATTCTGCGTTATCCCCTTGTTCCTTATCTCGAGTGTAAAATGCCAGCCTGACTGAGCAGAGACCATGACTGTTTCCCAGCAGTAGAGCCCTGGTTGCTGACATTTACACTGCAATATCACCTAAAATTGATTTGTGAGTGCCCAAATGATGTGATAACGTGACAGAGGCAGCACTGCTGCTCTGTCTGTCCTAGCCCTGCCACTGTTGCTGCCATTGGTAGAGTTGCAGAAGTGGCAGCAGTGAAGGATGGTTTTAACAAAATAAAGATCAGTGAAGCTCTATGAATATATTGGTCTATATGGACCCCTGCTTATGAAAGACAGAATTTTTGTTTAGATTTGCAGACTGGATTAGTTGGAAGCAACAATGTACCTTGAGCTTCCTCTAACTAGGAGAGGCTTTCAAGCTTGTTCTCCTGCTTAAAAGTTAAAGTTATCATTAGCTGCCTTGGCAAGGCAAATTTGAATGAAATTTCAAGCTATTAACTTTTAAAACATAAATTTACCGACTGACCACTTCTATGAAAAGGAACCGAGGAAACAGCCACAATGTGTCGGATCAAAACTCCATGCAGCCCAGCAGTCTGTCTGAGAGTGGCAGTGGTGGATGCTTCAGTGTAAATGTAGGAACAGAACACTTATGCCTTGCCTGGTTCACCTCCCCAGCCTCCAGCGATCAGCATTTGAAAAGCTTCCCATTTTGCTAATCTAGGATTTATTTCTGAAAGACTGAACTTTCCAGCAAAAGTTCCAGGATGAGAAAGTTTTTCAGGGATGTGTAAAGGTGTGAGAGCAGGAGAAAACAGGAGCATTTGAGAAATGTCTTGTTCATGTCAGGCAGTGGAGGAAGGCTGCCTGCTGTTGCACTATAAATTGACTGTTCTTGGCCCCTTCTTTTCCTCTGCCTCAGTAAATCAGTTCTTCCAAGCCTCTAGATCCAGGAGATTTCCAGTCCCATCTGTACCAGTGGTTGATCTCCTTAGCTGGTGGTGATGGGATATCCATTTACCTTCATGACAACTAGAAAAAACACGTGGGTGGAGAAAGACCTAAGGGTTTATTTCTAAGGTGGAGGAACAGAAAAAGTTTGAAGGTGGTCTGCCAGTACTGAAATACTCCTGCAGCTCCAAGTAGAAAGTTGCAAATGTCCCTGTTTGTACTGATGTTCTTGGCGCGTGCTCCTGAACCTTCTCCCACAGTGGTCAGTGAGCCAGCTGTTTTCACCAACACCTTGTGATAAATAAGCCAGAAAAGCAGAGCAAAGACCGGGTGATGGACAATAAATACGAAGATTTCATTCTTGGCCTTTTATGTCTTGACTGAGGGTTTCTTGCTTGCCAAATCATTAAAATTTAACTGAAAGAACTGTTAAGTATCTTAACTGCTACATGTAGAAAATAAAGTTGTATTATTACCATCTCCTCACAAGAACCAGATCACCCCCATCTTTTGGGGCTCTTTGCTAAGCACCTTCAGCATTCTTTTCATTCCCTCACATCTGCAATACTCTGTGTCCTGCCTTAGTTGGCACAACCATTTTCCATTTGCAGGACCTAGCTCTGCTCAGGAGTGCTTGGACGTGCAGTTTCCCTAGCTAGCATCTGGCAGACCTCTGCTTTCATCTGGGAGACTTCATCCCACAGCAGAGAACTTTCTTCAGTCCCTCATTAAGCATAGTATGTCCAACTTACCTAGCTAGTTAATCATGGAGCTTGTGTGTTAATGCTCTTTTTGTGGCTTTGTTTTAGTCACATTTGGCCACACGGTGAGATCTCCCAGGGCTGGACAACGTGCTGTGTTGCTCTGCAGTACTCCACCTGGGGAGATAAAGAGGGATGAAGGCTGGCTCTTAGGGAGACCTCTTGTCCAGATTTTGGTTGCTGAAATGGCTTCAACTTTCGATGACAGCAGTGGTAGAGGTTAAGTGAATCAGCATCCCAAATTTTTACCATAAGAGCCCTAGAGGCAGCATCCCAAATCCAATCCAGATAATAATTTTCTTTCCTAATTTATTTTCTTCACACATTTTTAGCTCTCATTACCCTCACCAGAAGCCTCTCTGGAGCCACATCTCTCTTTGTCTTTTAACAACACCTGTGTCCATGGCATACAAGCACCCCTCTCCAAACATCCTTTTGTAGCTCACCTGTAGGCTGGAGCTGAGGATTCATCAGCAGATAGGTAGTAGAGCTAAAAATGACCCTAAGGAAGATCTGCACTAAATCTTGCAAAGCTTTCAGATCACGGTGTTTTAATTAGCTAACAGATAGCTAAGCACTTTGGGCCTTTGCAACGTCACCCTGCAACTAGCTGCTTTCCTGGGCCAAGAGTTTTAGACTAGCAGAAACTTGGGAGATTGTCATCTCTTATCTCTCTTGCAAACTTTGGCATTGGTTTTGAATGTGACATTTGGTAATGTAGCAACAGTACAGCATAAAATAAAAAAAAAAAAGAAAGAAAAAGAGAAAAAAACCCTCTCAGGCTCTGGAGAAGAATAGCTCCTGCCATTTCCCTTTTGTATCCACTGCCGAGGTATTTGAAAAGAGCAGGAGATAAGTAGCCTTATGACTACTACAGATTAACAGGCTCTGAGGTACCGAATGCTATTGCTGCTGCTGGGAGTATAATGGCTATTGAAATTCACGTTTATACAGACATTTCCATGGTGGCACTGCAAAGAGCAGCGTGTATAGAAGGCTACAGACCATAAACGCTGAGGCCATGCAAAATAAGACAAAGAGCAAAACCCCTGCCACTGGGAAGCAGCAGAGCACTGACCAGTTCCTGGTATGTAGGAGACCCTCTCCAACTTCAGATTATGGATCTTCCTGAGAGACAAAGGATGCGTTAAAGCTTGGAAAATTCCTGCCAGAGGCTTTCTACAGGCGAGGGAACACAAGCCCCTGACCTGCAATGCTGACTGCATGAGGTGTCTGCTGTCCTGTCAGGCCCTCCGAGGCAGATCATAGGCACTGAGGGACTTCTGCCAGGTGAGCCAGGAAAGTTCTGGAGGACAAAGGTGCAACAGAGTTTTTGGGTTCTCTTGCAACCTTCGTCTTTGCTTATGGTTTGTTTTGCAGAGCTCATTGAACAGAGATGGGGCTTCATGCAAGGGGTGCTATGGCTTGTCACCGTTGCAGAGCTATGTTGTGCAGTTCTCCTTGACGCATGGGCTACAACGTGCCATGTCATTGTTTTCCAAGGTGTGTATTAGAAAGCACAGGAAGGGTTTGTGCAAGGCTGGTTAAAGCGAGAATGACTTTTGCTTTCCTTGCTTTGGCACTGGAATATAAGAAGCTCAGAATCAGCTGTGTTAAGGTTGCACCAGGACAATGATATTGTTAATTCTCATCCATGATCTGTGATGCAAATCGTGAAGCATTCTGCATGTGAGTGAATTCAGCTTTCTTGATCTCCTGAGTTGTAAGGTCAGTAGTACTGTTCCAATACTATGGCTGAGGAAATGGATGTACTGAGAAGAAAAGTGCTTTTTCCAGCATCACCTAGAAGACCAAGGACAGACTTGGGAAAGTAACAGAGATACCCTTTCTCCAAGTCTCCCGGTCTAACCTATACACATGCAATTTCTTGATAAAGACACGAGTCAGTTCTTTTTGCATGTCCTCATAGTGTACAACATTTACGGGTTGTGATTAGTGGCACAGAGTCTAGTTGGAGGTGTGTAACAAGTGGTGTTCCCCAGGGGTCAGTACTGGGTCCAGTCCTGTTCAATATATTCATCAATGACCTGGATGAAGGGATAGAGTGTGCCCTCAGCAAGTTTGCTGATGACACAAAACTGGGAGGAGTGGCAGACACACCGGAAGGCTGTGCTGCCCTTCAGCGTGACCTGGACAGGCTGGAGAGTTGGGCAAATAGGAACCTTATGAAATTCAACAAAGGCAAGTGTAGGGTACTGCACCTGGGGCGGAATTACCCCATGCATCAGTACAGGTTAGGGGCTGACCTGCTGGAGAGCAGCTCTGTGGAAAGGGACCTGGGAGTCCTGGTGGACAACAGGTTGACCACCAGCCACCAATGTGCCCTTATGGCCAAGAAGGCCAATGGCATCCTGGGGTGCATCAAGAAGAGTGTCGCAAGCAGGTCGAGGAAGGTTATCCTCCCCCTCTACTCTGCCCTGGTGAGGCCGCATCTGGAGTACTGTGTCCAGTTCTGGGCTCCCTGGTTCAAGAAGGGCAGGGAACTGCTGGAGAGGGTACAGCAAAGGGCTACAAAGATGATTAGGGGACTGGAACATCTTTCTTATGAGGAAAGGCTGAGGGACTCGCGTCTTTTTAGTCTGGAGAAGAGAATAATGAGGGGGAGGTCTTATTAATGCTTATAAATACTGAAGGGGTGGGTGCCAGGAGGATGGGGCCAGTCTTTTTTCAGTGGTGCCCAGTGACAGGACGAGAGGTAACGGGCACAGACTTGGTCATAGGAAGTTCCGTCTAAACATGAGGAGGAACTTCTTTACTTTGAGGGTGGTAGAGCACTGGAACAAGCTGCCCCGAGAGGCTGTGGAGTCTCCTTCTCTGGAGATATTCAAACCTTGCCTGGACGCATTCCTGTGCAACCTGCTCTAGATGAACCCGCTCTGGCAGGAGGGTTGGACTGGATGATCTCCAGAGGTCCCTTCCAACCCCTTTCATTTTGTGATTCTGTGATCTACACCCACAGCCTCTGAACATCTTCCAAGCATTTGCAGTGTTATTCTTCCAGCATCCCTGTGAAGGAAATACTACAATGCCTCTTTTACACCTAAGGAATAGCAATGGAGGGGGTCTAAGCTATGTCTTATGCCTATATAGAAAGCTAGGCTGGTAATAAGTAATGGTTGCATAAGTTCCAGGAGAAAGCACTGCAATAACCTGCTTTTTGATATTTAGTTGCAGAAACCTTAATACCTCCTCTGCCAGCAGAGAGGGGGCAAACTCCCAACCAAACTTTCATGTTTGCACTTCTCTGGAGAGTAGAATTTGCACATAGTTGTTAGATCTCAGTTATATCCACACATTTCTCTCCAGTTGCTGCTGTTACTCAGCAGAAAGGTGGGATGTTGATTTTCATCTCTTAGTTGCTTTTGATTAACGGATCCCCAAGGAAAAGAGGGATTAAAAACCACATCTGCAGGCTCCCAAGGATATGTCCTGAACAGATCTGTTCCTCCCCCTCCCTCCTGTCCTGCAGCTTTCTGTCCTCTACGTGCAGGGAGGTTTCAGAGCAAAGGCAAATGATTCCAACTTGTGTGATGGTTTTGTGTTGCACTTATCCCATCAGAAAAATGTGTTGTCTACATTGTGTGGGGTGCTCGGTGCTACAATAGTAGGGGGTGTAGGTCATGACTGAGCAGCATTGGCAGAGATGTGTGGGGGTGGCACTGGAATACTAATCTGACCTGGAGGTCAGAAGTGAAGAAGCTGGCAAATTTTGGTGTGTGACTGATTTTGATACCAAATACCTTTGTCAAAGAGGTATGTCCTTACTGCATTGGAGCCATCAACACTCAAGGCAAATTCATTATGTCAGAGGAGCCACAGTTTCTTCTAGCATTGCTAAAATTGAATATCAAACAATTAAAGGTTAAAAATAACTCCATGGCTGTGTCTATTCCTCTCTCTAAGTAAATGTTTACTTTCTTTGTTTCTATGTTAGTGGCACTGGCCAAGTCAGCACTCAGATGCAGAACTGAATGAGTTACTGCTTTAGCCCCCAGGGTCATACAGAGCACATGGACATGATGCAAGAAGCACATAACTTATTTTTCCTGGAGGGAGAATGTGGAAATGATCCCCAGGTCTACAAGTGGAAGGAGCCAGTCCCATAACAGTTAAGGCCACCAGGCTGTCTTATTAAGGTCAGATCTAGCGTGTCATGTTGAACGTAATTATTCCACTGCTTATAATTTCAGTACATTTGATTCTGAATATAAAATGAGGCAATTTTCTTCCCAGGGATAAGAGAAATGTGTGTCTTTGCAGAGCATGAGACACAATCACTCTCAGACTGGCCAGCTTTATTTCCTCCTGATGAGGCACTGACTCCCCAGGGAATCAGCTGAAAACAGTATTTTCAACAGAGAGGGCAAAATGCAAAGAAGAAAGTTTTTCTTCTGCTCTCAGGGGTGTTGTGCTTGGATGGTGGCCTGTTGCTAAGTGGCCCCATGGGAACGATTCCCAAAAGGATCATAGTTCTGTGTCTGGGGATTTCATTCCCTTTAGACCTCTCTCATCTCTTCATTCAAATCCTAATGCTGAGATTGACCCTGTAAGCTATTAGTTGCCCTCAGCTACCATTCTTACTGTTTTAAAAGCAAGGCTGATAGGAACATTAAAAAAAGGACTCTTCAGTCCTGGCAAATTTTGTCATTAGGTAAGTGCAAAATACTCTTCCTTTTTATACTCTTCTTTTTTTTTTTTTCTCTTTTCTTTGTGAAGTGAATGGGATTGGATTCTTTGTTGCTTTGCACTTTACACTGAAATGTATGCTTGTGCCAAACACTTATAACACTCTGCCAAATCCAAAGAGTAGCATTTTGTATGTTCTTTGTTTAGGCATGAATGCCTGTGCAAGGTGCAAAGCAAGACTAGCTCAGATGCTACAATAGTCCCAATCACAGAATGTTACTAGTAAATGCTAAAACATGGTAGCACACTTCCTTAGTTCTTCTGCCTCCTGTCTGAAAACGGGATCACTGAGACTGAGCACAATCCTCACCCTACAAAACTGGCATAAATTTAGAAAGCTACTAGGTATAAAACACCACTTCCCATGGCCTTGTTCACTTGCAACCTGCAAATAAAATTTAATTTTTCAAAATCTGAGCCCATATAGGAATTATAACATTGCCAGTTTGTACTCTCAATAATTTTCAGGTGCCCTATGATCACGTATAAATGGATGGCAAAAGATTCTGTATGCACCCACAATTAAAACACCTGCTACCTCTGATCCATTTCATACCTCAAACAGAATGAAAGGTTTTTTATTATACAGTGGTCCTGCACATTTGTGGGGTTTTTTTTTCCTGATTGGCTTATAGTCCTGCAAAATGTTCTGGGTGATGGCAGTGCTGACAGCAGTGTGCCTTCCCTTAAGGATTACTTTCAAAGTGAGTGCTCTTTAGGCTGGGGCTCAGGTTATTAAGAAAAGAGATATTCTTGGGGGATGAGAGGAGGTAGTCTTTGGCGAAGAACCCCTGAAGTGAGTGTATTTCCTACTTCTGCAAGTGAGGTTATCTCCCTCTGGTGTCATGATAACTATATGTATATACTGTCTGCCAGTCCAAATCTAGAGGTCTTGATGGGACATGTTCTTGAATTTTTTGGTGTTGTGGTGTATTATCCTTAGGAAAATTGGTGTGATCTATGTGATCACAGCATTTGGGAAGAAGGACCTTACCTGTAAAAAGACATGGCTGGTGCTAAGCATTCCCAGTGCTTTTTTTGGACAAACCCTTGCCAGGTGTGGTTACCCCAGGCAGTGCTGGACATGATGTTGCACACTGGTGCTTCTAGTTCTCCTTTCAGCTCCTCACAGCAGAGACAGACAGAGACCTGTTCTGTGGGAAGGAGAAATAAAGGTAGTTATATTCTGCTCCTTCTTGAAAAACAGAAGCTTTATAATTGAGTTTGTCCACACCACAGCAAAGCCTGAATTTGACAACTGCTTCTTAGGTTCCTGACCTGGAAGATTCCCCATCTTTAAGCTCCTGTGTTAACTTCAGGGCCACTTCTTCACCCAATCCAGTGTGGAGACAGGTTCTAACTTGGCACTGAGAAATGGAGAGGCTGGAGTGAGGTGGCTTGAAGACCAATCTCAGGGTATCAAGAAACTCTCTCAGCAAAAATTGCTGGGCTGGGATCCTGTGGTTTGTGTAAAAACATGGTGTTGAATTTCTGCTAAACACATGAATAAGTAGTGATGACATTCACTGAGAGCATCAGTATCTACCACAGGAGCTTGCTGTGCTTGGCTCAGTCTGTAGCCTCCCTGGAGATCAGCTGGCATTTAATTTTGATCACTGCAGAAAAGGGAGGCTGAGCTTGCAACAGTGACTGACTTAGCTGATGTGTGTGAAAATGTTATTAAAACGGGAAAATGTCTCTCCAAATGGATTTTGCTTTGCCGTTTAAAAATTCCATGTAAATGATGCACAAAGGATTTGGAGTGGGGGAACTATCAGAGATAATAATAAACTATTAATACGAACTAGTCAAGTTTCACTCAGCGGGATTAAGACTCAGTCATGTCTCATTTAGGAGTGTAGTATTAAGCTCTCCTTCAGAAATGACAAGGTTTATGTTTTCCCTGAGCTGTTTCCAAATGAGGAGGGAAATCTCAATTAATTTAAATTTTTGCCTATTGTCAGTCCTGCCTCCATGAGTTTGGGAGTCCAACCTGATGCCATAACCTACAGCAGAAGCAATGGATGTAGGTTTATCATTGACAAGGGAGCAATAAGTACCAAAAAGAGCCGCCGAGCATGGGAAGGGTTGTCTGAGGAAGGGGCACTAAGAGGAGTGGGGAACATGCTGCCCCATTCTCTGGGAGTCATAAATGTTGCCATAGAAAGGGAATTTGAAATGGTAGATTGTTTTACCTTCAGGAAAACAGAAATTTCTTCTTTTTTCTAGCACTGACTGCTAGAAAATCATAGCTGTATGTGGAAAAGACCAGCTCAGCATCCCTCTAGCTGCCTTTGTGCAAAGCAGCTATCAAACTGAATGTCTGTGTCTCAAAAGTGTGGTTCCTAGCCCTTCTCTTGCAATTCTCTCCCTTGGCTTGGCAGATCCCATTATTACAAGCTCTTTTTTCCGTGATACATCACGTTAGATATCCTCTGCAGGATTTTAGTACTTTCTTTTTACAGCCCATCTAAGCAGCTGAATCAGGGATCTCACCTGTATTGTAGTTAATACGTATGGCATGTGTGAGTCCTCACTGTGTCACAGCTGGATTCACTGACTTACTCAGCTTAGCACAATACAGACATGTTTTTTATATTTAGGTACCATTTACACTGGCCTTTTTCAACTCTGCTATATATGATCTTCAAATATGTGCAGGAAGTTATTTTGTCCTCCTTAGATGTCACTTAACAAAATTCAACACCAGCAGAGCTGCGACCACTTGCTGCAGTATCTTCATTGTTGTCATTATCCCAAATATTGTGGCATTTAGAGATTTACTGCATTAGCAGGATGGGATCTGACCATCCTTCTCTTGTACAAGAGAATTGTACCATCTAAACTCAAGATACCTCCAGTCATTAACACTGGAGCAAAATCAACCGTTTAAGGGATTCCTTTCATGAACTTGTCATCAACATTTGTGGTTTCAAATGAATTCGCTAGGATTGTCTTTGCTTAGGATGTCTCTTCAGGTTATCCAAAACACCTGTCTGAAGTGTATCCCATGTTAAGAGATGTAAGCTCAAACTGCTGCTCTCCCCACAAGTGTATCCTTCATTTTGATTTCTCTAGTCCTTTGCTGTGATGTTTGTGAGCCCTCCCTTGTTATGGGACTTGATTGTCGTTGTCTCTGCCGCATTCTCCCAAGGGGAGCTGGAAGTCAGAGTTCCCAGGAGCACAATGCACACAGAGATTTTGTAAAAAGGGAGAATTTTCTTGCTTACAGTTTACTGGGAATTTTAGCTGGTGTATGAATTTTTTTTAGACAATGAATTTTGAATTTGTAATAGAATCTGCCTTTGAAAACCAGTATTAGCAATTAATGAGGGACAGCAATTAGAGAAGCCTATTAACTCATCTAGAAATCTAGACAAAACCAGCACAATTTCAGGTACTGAATTTTTGCAACAAACAGCTTGTGAATGAACTGTAGATCATTTGAATTAATTAACAGGTTTCCAGATACAATTTCAAATGATGAATTAATTTCAGAAAAATTCTCAAATCAGTGAACAGACACTTGTAAGGAGTAAATAGACTAAAAGATAAACTTCGTTCAAGAAGTTATTTATAGTAAATAATTTGCTTGACTCCGTTGAGATTTAGCAGTTCACCCTTCTGACTCTAGCACCATGCACTCACACAGACACAGACACACAAACTCACTCTGAGTGATTTAGCTCTTGCAACATCTTGTCATTAACCATAATCATTAGTGCCACAGTCATTTTGCTGTTCCAGTTACTCCTCCCTTACCTTTTCTGGCTCTGCTTGTGCACTATGATTCCTCTCTGTCTTGTAGAATTTATTTTAAACACGGAGACTTACGTGCTTCAGTCTTTAGATGGCACCAAAACTGAATGCACTAATTAGGGAAGCTTTATGATTTCTGTTATTTTCCAGTCACAGATAGGCCTGGTTTTTAGAGCTTGTGAAGGTTCATGAGCTCTGATTTGGCAACGCTTTCTATAAATTCTACATATATGCTGTCTTTAACACTAGATCTTATGTTGATTGAAGGGCACCATCTAAATAGAAGCAATTGCACTAGCAGTTTTGAAGTGCTCTGTATGTTGGTAAAAACTGTACTGAATTGAATGGCAAAAGTTTGACAACAAAATATAATCAGAGTCTTAAAATACAAAATCTAATGGTGAGCTTGTCCTTTCAATTCCTTCCTATTCAAATGTATGAAGCAGTCAAATATTTTCTTTTCATCTCAGGGCATTATTATCATTAAGGTGTTTGTGTACTGACTTCAAGCTGCCTAGGTGGTATTGACTGAAACAAAGCAATGCATGCAATTGCATTTCTAAAGAACCAGTGCAAAATGATATGAAATTAAAACAGATGGAGACATTAAGTGCTCCCCAAGGGCAATAACACTGGTACTTAATGGTCAGAGAGGTACAAGAGACAAAACTAGGAGTGTTTACTGCGTAAATCCTTACAGACAGACTTCTCGTAACTGGAGCTGTGGTGGAGGAGAGTGTGAAATTGTTGCTTTCTTTCAGTGCTAATGCTGGGGTAGTCATAGTCCACCCAAACAGATCCCTTCCTGGTTCTCAATCCTTCCATACCCCAGCGCCTCTTGCTAAACTGCTTGTTTCTTTAACAGCAGTTATTAAAGCATGGTCGGAAGACCAGAGTCCTGGAAAGCTGAATGACTTTAAGAAAAATTCTTCAGGTTAATTTTTCTTGAATTGAAATTGAATTACATACATTATCTTTTATTTATTTATATTGCACTTCCAAGCAGAGCATTTTTGTGGCTAATGACCAAGTGACCTAGAAGATTTGAATGTTAACAATAGTGAACTTTACTGCTAAATACTGGAATCTTAGGGTTGGTTGGTGCTAGAATTACTCGGATAAAGAAAAACTCCAGTGTGCGCAAGCATGTTGTACTGTCTATTCACTCTGTCTGGATCAACTCATTGTTTCAGCTAACTCAAAAGAATGAATCACTTTCATTTTTTAAAATATTCTAAGTAAATACGCATTTAGTAACAACCATCATGTAGAACAGAGGCAACCCAACCACTCACTGTAGAATTGGCCAGAGCCAACATCTAAAATTTGATTTCATTAGAGAAGCAGCAAGCTTTTTGTTATCTCAGGCATTACTAATTTGACAAATAAACTACACCTGTATTGCAACTTCTTAGAAAAAATCTCAGCTTTCCCCATGCATTCAAAGGTCTGCTGCAGCCTGTGCCTCTTTCCTTTCCTTCCCTTCCATGGGAAGGGTCCAAGGGACCACCATAGTCACAGGAGCCAGCAAAATGGCCGCAAGTTTTATGAAGTGAGGGACTCACCCTGAGAGTTACGGGGAGCCTCTGACCTCTGTCAGCTACACTCAAGACTAGGAGGTGGTAACCTGCCTTCCAGCAGAAGGCGTTTCTTGAAGGGTTCGATCCCTTTCCTGTGCCTGACTGCTCACATAAGCATCAGCACTCGTTCCAGTGAGATCTCTTCCAGCAGTGGCTCACCACTTAGGCCATCGTTGTAACACATTGACTTTGGCACAGAAGCTGGCATAACCTGGTCTATTGTCCTCTGACCTGGATTGCTCATTGCTGCTCGTTTCTGCCTCTATACCCAAGCTGACTGACCCCTTGGGTGGATTGTGGACCTGGACCACTCGGTAAGGTCCTGAAAAGATAATGGGGAAGGTGGTAGGAAATCTGCTGCAGACATGTTATCTAGCGAAGCAAGTGTGTGTGATACTATAAGACTAATAAAAACATTGGTAGCATGATAGGTGATAAAGGAGACCCAAAATCCTCTTGTTTTTGAAATGCAGTGTGGCCAGTCCCCTGATGAGGGATGCTCTGGGAAGAGCTGGACTCACAACAGTGGCTCTTCGAGGAAAATTGTGATACAGATGTTTTTCTTTCTGCACTGCTCACCAAATAGCTGTATAGGCTGACTTACGCTTCCCGAGGAGCTAGCATCCTTGATGTGCTTTATAGTTGAACAAAGGCTTGAAACACCAAATCACTGACTCTTCTTGTGGGCCGTAGAGTTCTCTTGGGTAGATGCTGAGCCCCAAGCAAATGCTGGTCACACCCAGCCCTGCTTTCCATGTTTTGCTTTGAAAGGATAGCTCAGGACAGACACCCGCCATAAAGCCCTTTATTAGGTTGCTGTATTAGCCTGCAAGCTGAGTGGTCAAGCACTGGAACAAGTCTCCCGAGAGGCTGTGGCATCACCATCCTTGGAGATTTTCAAGACTTCTGGACAAGGCCCTCAGCCACCTGACCTACTTTTGAAGCTGGCTTTGAGCTTGTACTTGGATTAGATGGACTCCTAAAATCCCTTCCAACCTGAATTATTCTAGATTTTAGAACTCCTTCGTGTTGATTGTTTTGACTTATCAGTTAGGTCCTTCCATTTCTTCTCTGTCTGGTCTCCCTTAAAAATGTACCCCCTTAAATGTTATCTTCTCCATCCTGAAAAAAAGATAGGATCCACAGAAAAACACAGATGACCCAAGTGGAAATTTTAGTGGTACCATTACATCAGAGGAGGGCTTTAATTAGTAGGCCTGAAGTAAAGATAATCAATTCTGCCTGTATCTGTTACGGAAACATGAGAGGGATGCTAAACAGATGGAGACTGTCATTTGTTAAAGTGAAAGGTGTCTTCTTTAACCTTGCAAAGATCTCTATTTGTTTCTTGAGCAGCTCAGCAGGGCAATAATTGTGAGGGGAAGAAGGAAAAGAAGGATTCAGAGAAGTAGAACTTGAGGAAGTCAGAAACTGTCACACCAAAAATGTGGTTTTTAACTTTTACCTTGCTGGTGGGTCCTTTCTCAGGAACTGCACAGATTGCCTTGGCCCATAAGGAAGAATTTCATTCCTCGTGGATTCAGCCAGGATGAAAGGCACTGCACCTTGCTCTTGTGCGGAAAGTTTGGGCACAGGAGCAAGGGGGCAGGGCTGCAGGTATAGTTCTCATTAGAAAGATGATTCCATTTCAACAATGCAATATGGTCACAGGGGCTGCACAATGTGACTCTGGATCTGTGTTGCCTCAGAGAAAGCTCCCACCACAGAGATTAGAGTGCTGTGGAGCAGGGCTTTACCTGTCCTCACTGTCACCTGCCTCCCTGGGAATAGCCTATCCTCTTTGCAACAGACATGAAAAGGAACCTTTGGCCAGGCCAAGTGCTCCCATGTTCACAGATGCTCATTGCAGGGGGGAGCAGCCTGAAGGGCAAGCAGGAATTCCAGTATCTGGTTTAGGAAATCAAAACTGGGACCAACAGGGAAAAAGTAATTAGGGACACCTCAGCTTACACTATCTTGGATTATCAGGTATTTATGATCACCTGTTCTCTAAATACTCCTTGCTGTTGGATCCCTTGGAGAAAGGGAGAAGCCTCAAAGACATGGAGAAAAATGGCAATGTGATAAGGAGAAAATGAAAGAGAAAGGCAACGACTGTAAGAGAGACGGGATCTACTTTTCGTAAGTGTCTAAGGGACTCAGGAGATCAAAACTCTGGTAAATTTAAGTCACTTGAGGCACTTCTGATAATTTACCCAATTTACCAGGAAAAAACAAATTATAAAAAGCTTGGCACTGGTTATGCTGGAGGCAAAACAACCCTTACTCACAAGGTCTCTCACTAGACTCTGTATATCCTAACCAGGGTGGTGGATCCTCAGGGAATTTCCCCTCGAACACATCGTTTCTTAGCAGTCAGAGAGCAACTAATGTGTGAGAGTGCCTGGAAGGAGTAGCTAGTCACTGTTTTTGAGTGACAGCATGTAAACCGCACAGTCTCCAGTAGAAAGGCTGTCTGCTGGTATTTCAGTTCTCTGATTGGGATTCTGTTTCCCCTGTAGTCTAGCCTCTCCTTGTCTGTTTGTTTTGTTATCGTTTGTATGGAGATCATCAGATCCAAGTACATTTGACATATGGAGATAACAGTCAGGAAAGGAAACAACATATGGCAGACAATTCATATCCATCAAGATCTGTCATAAAACCATTTTTAGCAGCAGAAAAAGAAGAGTAGAAAAAGACAGCAGGTTTGAATTTAAAATAAGCGTGCTACTCTAACTAACAGGAGGGCCTAGGGCTTGCTTTGCTAAATGAGACCACTGGTTCACTGAAGCCAGCACCTGTTGGTACCCAGTGCTTTAACGGTGGGTTAAAATCCTCTGCAGTGCATTGGCCAATTACTTTTTGACCATCGTGACTCATTAATGAAGCCAACTGCACTGGCTGTCTAGCCTGTTGAATCACAGCCTTGGGGTACTTCTGGTCTAATCCAGCTGTGCAGCCCAGGGTTATAGGGGGGAGGGAGAAAGGGAACACACTACTGTACAGGTGCTAAAGGGTGAGTGTATCTGGAAACCCCGGTGTATGATGCACGGCCCTGCTGTCCTCATGTTATCTTGTTTGCCCTGCAGCAACATCACATAATTGATTGGACAGATGAGATCGTCCAAGTCCTTCCTAGCAGGGCACTATCATTGCCTATTGGAAAGGCGGCAAGATTTGTGTGTAGGATGAGTTCAGGCTGAATTCAAATAATCTACAAGGGTGGTGTGGATACATAGCCCTGGGTCTCAGGACCACCCTAGGCTTCAGGCTGCTCCTGGAGCTGACCACCTAAGGTAAGGTGTGGATGTACCCCAGAAACATGGCATTTGATTTCTTTAATAAAAAAGCTGGTCCTTCAGTTTGGCTCAATAGAACTGGAAGCCCTTTTGGCTGGAGAGGAGTATCTTGAGGTGTTGTATCTAGTCCAGACATGGCTGTATTTGGATTATTTGAATATATCGGGAAGTTTTAAAGGAATGAAGATGCTTTCCAGGATAGAAAAATACCATATATGTCACTAATCTATGTAACTTACTTATTAGCAATAAATGGGATGTCTTCTGTAATCTGCAATCATTTCTCCCTAGGGCAACCTGACCTTTTACCAAAGAAATTGGCCTTTTGCTTTTGGTTGGCTTCTTTTTTATAACCCTGTGGAAGAGTCCTGCAGGATTAAGAGGCTTTTTTAAGGATGAGGAAACCTCTGCGAGGGAGTGTTTACATTGCCCAGCCTAACAGAGGTCTCACAGGTTCAGACACAGTATTCCTGCTGTGCCAAGAGGAAAGAGAAGCCTCAAGCTCCTTCTCATGAAACCAAAAGCTGAAAAACAGAGGAGAAATAGCCACAGTGCAGAGATATATGTTCAGGGAGGATCTTCTCCCAGTCTTTTTTCCTGATGTTCTTTGACATAACTTCCAGTGTGGCTGACCCCCTTCCTCCTCTGCCAGTTGTCTTCCCATCTGTTATTTCCTCTGCTCCAGAAGCAGAGTAGTTGAGCTGTAATGATGGGGTTTGCTGGTACTGCATCTCTGGAAGTAAAAAGATAGCGGATCTTATTGAAGGAAGAAATGAATGCTGTCTGAGGTGGATAAGGCCTATTTGATGATCCAGGGCATCTTGCTAGGAATGCAATCAGCCAGCTTCACCTATGGGTTAAAAGTGCTGAGCTGAGCAGGGTTACGTGGAGAGGAGCTTGGCCAAGTGTATCTCCCACTCCTGTCTGGGTGAGCAGGAAGGATGAAACCTTCGTCTCGTCTAATAGGGCATCAAAGTCCAGCCCTGCCCAGAGCCTTGCCACCGTGTCAGAATAACAAGGTGTCATTGCTGAGCATAGCAATCCTTTACAGGTGCCAACCTGGAGCGTTTAAAATGCAAAATGGCATTTCTATGTTTAAGAATAGCAAGTAATTTGATGGCTGTAATAGAAAAGCTTCCAATCCTATAGCAATGTGTTCCAGAGCTGCATAACACTGCTGATAAAATTGCCTTTGGATTCCTTGTCTAATATTCCAGCCTTTCTCTCGCTCAGCAAAACACAATAGCTTGCACTAAGCCTCCCTGGGAGGGCGGCTAACAGCACATTTACTAGACACTTCAAACATTTGATCATATTTCTCCTGAGTGTATTTAATATCTGTTAATGTCAGCAGCCCCAGCCTGATCGAAATACCTGCATTGCTGGGAAAAATGTTTAATATAAAAGATGACATGGGTAAGCAATCACTTACTGATGTCTTTTGGAAATGGATAGGTGACTGCCTAGGCTTCCCTTATCCCCCTTCTTTTGCGTCCCCCCTCCCCAGCCCTGCTCTGTTACCACCCTGCTGCTGTGTGCTTCTCTGAATGCATTAGAGTGGTTATTCTGAGTATGCAGGAGATGCCAGGAATAGTTTCAGGTTTCCTGCCTCATCAAACCAAAGTCAATCTGTAAAAAATTAATACACCCAGAAGGAACAGTTAAAAGCATCTCCAATCAATTAATGTTAAAATGGGGGCTAGGAGGCTGATTTGTTAAAGGAAACTCAATCCAGCTCAGAGCTCAAGAGGCTACTGAGACAAGAGTACAGTCAACAAGTCAAGCTGTAGTGTTTCAAAGGACGGTAGCAGATAAGGTATAGGTAGAAGCTATGAATGCATCACTCTCAGCTGCTCATTGCTTCAGGCTTGGGGACCCCAAAGACACACCCTGTTTTGGGCAGACCAAGAAGTCTCAGCAGAGCAAGTCTTCCCAGACTTCCCCCAAGGCAGCAGATGGCACAAGCTTAGCCGTTTGCACTGGCCATTTGCATCTTCTGTCTTTTATCCCAGCAGCAGCTGGAGTGAGAAAGGATGCAGCAAACAGCTGTGAGGGATCTGCGTACTTGCAACAGCCCCATGTTTACTGCACTGCTCACTCCAGCAGTTCGGAAGACAAGTTGATACACCATCCTTATGAGTTTGCCTTTAAAAATCGTAAGTCAAAAAGACATAGAAGAGGGTTTTTTTTTTTCTTGATATCTGAACCTTGTTGACAGTCAACATCATCTTCACAGTCGTAAGTCAGGCCTCAATTTTATTTGTGATGGAAGCTGAGACTCTCATATCATCCCTTGACTTCAGGGCCTGGAGCTTCAAGTTGCAGTTTGAAAGGCATGTGAATAAGTTTCAAGAACTGGCAACAAAGATCCTCATGGTGAAATTAAACAGAAATCTCAGTAATTTACACACAGGAGGGTTCAATCTGCAACACTTGACTGTTTGGAGTGCCAGTCCTCGTAAAGGTGAATTCTATTTTTTTCCCTCAAATGCTGTCTGATTGTTTCCAAAGTGTAGAAAACTTCCAAATCATGTCTGAATCCACATTGGAATGAAACCTTTTCAAGCGTGTTTCCTTGTTACCTGGTGTCTTAAAAGTAAATAAATAAAAAATTAGGTGCACAACCAGCTGAATCCAATTGTCACTATTTTACCTCTGATTAATGTAGGTCATACTTTTCTTCCTTCCAGCTATTAAGTATTTAGATCCATCTATACTTTAATCCCTTGTCTTTTTCCTGGTCCTTTGTTGCTGTGTTACATCCTCGCAGTCAGAGAGCATTGAGATAAGTGGTAGAAAAATGGGGAGTGGGAGTTAAGGTAGTAATCCAGCTTTGAAATAAAAAATTGGCCTGAGGTTAGTGCTTGAATCTGAAGAGCTTACTGAAGGCTGAAGGGGAAAAAAAAAAAGAATGGCAGGAGAAACTGAGGCAATAGGACCTGAGCCAACATTAGTCCTTATCTGGATGGTGTACTTGAATGCAGTCCTTGTGAGAAAGGGTTGATGAAACTGCGTTTCCCTGGGTGTTGACTGGGCCAGGGCTAAGAGTGAAGGAGATTTGCTGAAGGCTATGATAGGGTTGCGAGGATGTAGGTAAGCAAGTAGTTCAGCTGGTGCTGGAGCTGTGCTGCTTGGTGGGCTGCTGTGTTCAGGGAGGGCTTCACACAGTCATGAGGAGGAATCAGAGAGGCCTATAGCTGCTGAGATGGGAAGGGTTCATATTGTGCTTCCCACCTTCCCCTATATCCCTCTGTTCAGGTAGAGGAGCACTGCACCTCAGAAATACGTTCACTTTGTTCACAAATCTTTGTCTCTGAGATTTCGAGTGTGTTCTGGGCTTGATTTTTCCTGAAAACTATATTTCCTTTGGAGGTGGGAAAGAAATTTTGTAGACACCAGCAATAACTCTGGTCATAGTGAGGAAGCATGTCTGCCTGTTAATTGCCTATCACTTTTTCTATTTTCTTCTTTATCTATCATCTCAGATGGTAGCAGCAACCTTCCCTCTGGTTAAATTAGAGGAAACTGGCTGGAGAGAGCTCAGGTAAAGCCAGCTGAGATATTCTTATATTCACTAAAAAAAGTTCACACAGAAATACAATTATTGGTCTCCTCTGTCAATAACTGGGCACACTGCCTCCATAATGCCTTAGGTTACATTTCTAGTTCTTTGCTGTTTGAAAGCCAAAACCAAATTCCCTAAGAAATTTTGAAAATAAAATACATATTTAAGGAGACTTTTTGGACCCCACGTGTTCTGTGTCACAACAGATATAAACTGGGTTTTGCTGAAAATAGAGCATCGTTGTTTCATTTATCCAGGTCTGGGCAAAAAGAATGATGTTTCTGCAGTCAGGTATAGGACAGCTGTGCTCTACACTAAGATAGAAAAACACACAGTATGGTGCAGCTTTAATTTTAAATCAAAATAAATATTTCCATAACCTACAAAATTCCTCTAATATACTTATCTGGGAGAACACAAAGATTAAAGAAATCCTGCTAATTCCTTTATCTTTCAGATACAGGGCTGAAAACAAAGACATCCAAACCTTGAGCCATTTAGAAGAGGAAGAAGCCAAAATCTATGCCAGAGGTTTGACTGCTGGGTTTACTCATGGCTTCAGGTAAGCTTCTTTCCCTGGATTGTTTAGCATTTCAGAGGCCCTCTGTGTTTCTCAAGGAGAGCTGTGGATTACAGACATAAAACCTTGCATAGCTTGCAGCCAAGGCAGAGCAGAGGGAGTACAAACAAGCTAATCCAGGGTGCCTTCCTATCCAGCATCCTGCCTCTGACCCTGGCCAGCACTACATGCTTCAGAGGAAGATGTAAGAACCTCACAGCAGGCAGATGCAGGATAATCAATCCTTTCAACCTTGTTCTCAAGCCCCATTACATCTCATCCTGATCCCTAAATAGTCAGAGGTTGGATTAAGCCTTGAAGTATGGCATTTAATATACTCTAAAAATTGTTGTCATCATTAACTCCCATGACACCATAGACAAATACATTTTCATTTTGAATTATCCTGTGTCCTTGGTCTACTATAGCAATAAGTACATAGGCTTAAATACCTGTTTGAAAAAAGTATTTAATATTTCTTTTTATCTGTGGTGATTTCCCTGTGATTTTTTTTTCACTGCACGTCTCTTTTCCTGACATTATGAAGTAAGGAGTAGGGATAAAGTGAGTATACTCTAAAGGTTACACATTCCTTCATCACATTATTGTACAAAAGGTCTCAGGGAATGAATTCTTTCAGCAGCTTCAGCATTGGTTTGGCAGCCTGATTCCAGCCCTACTCAAAAATAGAGAGATAGGCTTTGCACCTCTTCCAACACAAACCCTAATCCATGCCTTAGTCCAAATTGCTGACCTCGGCTGACTTTTGTCCCAGCTTTCCCAGTCATCGCTAGGATGAACAAGCTCTCATAGGAGAGCTATTTTTGCAGGCAATCTATCCCTTGGCAACCCCCTTCCTGCCCTACTCCAACTGGAGCAGTAGTTTTTGTGTCTCTCCCAACACTAACACTAACCCTAACTCTTTCACTTGCCCTCTTTGTCAGCACAGCCTTACCCAAGACCCTCAGGCATCGTGGAGGTGGAAAAGCTGTCAGTGCAGAATGCATTTGCAGCCTCCCTGTTCCTTTGGCATCCCTTTTTCTGCCCAGCTCTATCTGTAGCTCTTTTATTGTTTTCATTTTTAACGCTAACCCTAGCCATTAGCCTTGTCTGATGTTCTTTCCCTAGGATGTCTTCTTAATACCTTGCTTTAACAGGATTTTTTTTTCTCCCTGTTGCATCTCATAACCCCATTTAACTTGTGCGGTTATGTCTGAGGGAGATTTTAGAGCCTATGAAGAGAAGTTATGTGTAGCATTTCAGCTGGGTCTGTAGTGCTTATGTAGAATTGCTCAAACATGTTCCAGTGTTTCATTTCTGATTAATTTTCGCTCTCTGCTATCATTGTGCACATATTGAATCTACATGAATATATCTACAGTGATGTCCTGGCCTACTTCATTGTGTCACCTGCATTACATCTTTGTACTGCCTGCAGTGCAGCATCCTCTCCCATTCCCCATCTCTTGACCATTCCTCCTCCCTGCTCTGTTTCTGTCCTTTCTTCTCCACCTTATAACATTGCAGCCTCTTTCTCTTTCCTGTTGCATCCTCTGTCCTTCTCTTCTCTCCTGCTTGGTGCTCCTCACTGAGACAGAGGCCAAGGGGCACCTGAGGGACCCATGTGTGTATTTGTGTGTGGCGGGCAGGAGAAGGCAGAAGAGGACCTGTCTGCGTGAACTGGCAGAGCCCCATGCTGTGAGCCAGGGGGAGGGAGGCAGGCAGCGGAGGTGCTGCCCTGCTGTGGGACACAGCCTCTCCCGTGGTGGGACAGGGGCAATTGCCACTCAGCACTGCAGTGGCATTCTGTGCCAGAGGCGCTGGGCACGTCCCTGCTGTGACGATGCGCTGTGCAGCCATGAGGGACCTCAGCAGTTTGGGGGCGCAGAACATGGGATGGGTGTAAAGAAAAATTTTTTGCCTTGGTGAAGAAAAAATTGTCCACCTCTATTTAGAGTCCTGTGCAAGCATTTTTTTTTCCCCTTTCCAATGATACATGTCTTTGGTGTTTCAGCACTGGAATTCGATTACATGGGCCAGTCATCTGGTTGTCTAAGGTCTTCCTGAATGTCATCATATCATAATTGTTCCTACTACTGACCCACCTAAAAATCTGTGGCTGGTGCCATTTTTGCTATTTCAGTTCTGTTCCTTTCTAGATCATTCCTAAACACAAGCAAATTAAACAGTGCAGGATCCAGGGTGGAGCCTTGAGGCATATGACGTTTGCCAGAGTGAAAACAGGCCATTTGATTCTTCACTTCTTTGCTTCTTTTCTTTTTGTTAAAGTTTCATCCAGAAAATATTTTACCCCTCTCCCTTTTACTGTCTTAATTCCTACAGTTTCTCTTTTTCGTGATGTTTGCTGAAAAGCGTTTTGGCTGTCTAAGTCATGGCTTTCCTTTGACAGGGCCAGAGAATTGTGAGAGATTAGTGAAACAGTTTCGCTTTCTGCGGGTATCATTTTAAACACCCTGTTACTATTTTCTTCCCATTCTTAATGCTACTTTCAAGGAAGAATGGCTAAAACATTCCAACCAGCGGTAGCTCTGCAGACTCCAAAAACCTGTTTCTCTTACCGTGCTGATCACACCACCCCTCAGCACTACCAGGATTTTAAATGAGGAGATCAGTAGTAATTGGAAGAGCATGAGAAAGGGTAGATTTCAAGAGCTTAGGGCTTGATTTTCCAAACAGATCAGTACTCATGCCTGGGACTAGAGTTTCACAGACCCAACACAGTGGGAACTGAACTGTTTTGGAAACCTGACCCAGGCCTGTGCAGTGGTACCTCTTAACAAGCTGGTGAGTCTTCATGGCACAGTGCAGCTCTGTGCAGATAACAGCTCATCTCCCAGAGATCCAGTAGGCCTTTCAGTGCTCAGGAAATTAGCCCTGCTGTACAGAAAAGCAGCTTCACAGCTATTCTCCTTCCAGTTTAGGAGACAATTTGAGTAGAATTAACTTGACAGTCTTTGCCCTGTGCACGGTTGCATGAAGCAGACAAGTTCATGCTTTGTGCCCATCACTGCTGTTTGGAAGCTCATAGAAAGTGCTTTGGGGAGTGTATAGGCTCACCCCCAATCTCAGACAATGGGGAGACTTCTTCCCGCAACCACTTCTGCATGGAGTGAACCCCAAAACCTATGGAGGCTTCTTCCCTTGTCAGCCAAGGGAGATACTGAGGAGGCACTGGATGCCCTTGCCCCAGCTACTCACCAAAATCCCCCTCCGATCCTCATGTCTTCTTCAGGACTGTGAGACTTCTAAGCTCAGGCTGTTCATCCTAACTCCCAGTGAAGTGTGGCTTGTCCAGTGGGACGTGTTTCATTGCAGCTGGTTCTTCAGGCTGTCGTGACTAATAAAGCAGCCCTTGGCTGGCTGCACATGTGGATCCCCGGTATTCTGCTACTGCCTAACTCTATCAAGAAGAAATGGATGCTGCATTTGATGACGTAGCCTACTCGATGGACACAGTTCCTGGAAGAAAAAATAAAAAACAAAGCCCAAAACACCTGGGAAATGCTGCTCCGTATAATCCCAACTGTCTTGTCCTGCTGCTAAGAGGAGCCATGCAGGAAAACAGTGCTATTAGACGCATCAAGTATTTGTTCAGGAGGCTGTGGGATGCAGCCATTCCTTGGGCACTGCAGATGTATTTACAGTATTAAAAGGTCAAACAATCTTTCTATTTCCCTGTTTGCTTCAGAGAGTTTTGTTGAACATTCTCATTATTCGTTGTGGTATTTCTTTGATTTAAGAGGATTTCTCTACATGACCATAGTTATTAGAATGCAGTGTGTGTGGTGAATGTGTTATTACTATAACAAGCTTCTCCTTGTAGTAGGTATTTATTCTGAGTGCAAAGCTTTTAGTTCAGTTGTGCGTGTGGCAGTGAAGACAAGATGGTGCAGGTAATTTGGAAAAAAGGTGGAGTGGAATGGGAGAAAGACACAAAATTAATAGTTTAGAGCGGTGACTTCTGTCTCTGTCTTTGTTATGGGCTCTGTGCCAACTATTACCTTGCTTTCCTGACCTTTTTTGGATGGAGAGAAGCCCTGTACAACAGCATGGAGACCCTTAGGATGGGAGCAAATTTTTCTCATCATGCAATTTCCCCCTAATTGCAGGCAGGGCTTTTGGCCCTATTAACCTGTAAGTGAATTGCAGAAAGCCTCTGAATCCCTAGGCAGTTGTTCGGAATCCTTCCTGATCCTCCTCCAGGACTTGCTTGCTGTTCCTTGTCCACGACACCCCTTCAGTGTCAGAGAGGGGAAAGGGCAGCAGAAAAGGGGTCACTGGAGTGGGGGACAGCTAAACATACCACACAAACCCCCAGGTTTAGCGAGAGGAGGTAGAGGCAACGAGGAATTTCTCTAGGTTTGGGAACAGTAGGAATGCTGGCATTATCAGGCAGAGATAATTAAAGCTATTATAATGCTGCCGGGGAGTCAAAGGCATTATGTCATGATTTCCACTCTGTGTTTTAAAAGCTGCAGCATACGGGCCTAGATAAGGATGATTACTTCCAAGAAGAAGTAACCGAAGGGTCTGCTAAACATCATCTATTAGGATAACATATACCTACGAATCTTAAGAGAGTTGGCTCAGGAAACATCTGGTTTTAATGAACCTTGGAGTGCTGGCAATATTACAGATGACTGCAAAGGTCTTAGGTTTTGCCAGTACTTCAGAGGAGTGTGAGGACCAGTTAAGATAATTATAAGCTGACCAACCTGAAGTCAATATCTGGCAAAATAATGCACAGGGAAATATGAGATTCAGTTGCTAACTAGAAATATAATTAATATCAGGCAACACAGCTTTCAAGCAGGTAGAGCCTGCTAAACAGAACAACTTTCATTTTGTATGTGATCACAAATTTAGTTGTCGACAGTGACTGCAGAGATAATATGTTTTTGCAATGTGTTCAACATGGCCCAATGCAATATTTTGACTTGAGTCACAAGAGGCAGGGAATGCTGACTGATGGGAGTGAGGTTTTTATAAAATAGTCTGTGTCCGGTGTTATTTCAATTTCTCTATCGGTGATCTGGAAATAAATATAAAATTGCTGCTGATAAAATCTGAGGATGACACACAAACTGACAGAGTAGCCAATAATGACGGGAACAGAGGGGTTACACAGAGAGATAGGATGGTGCAGTCTGCAGTGCCTGTTCCAATAAAATGCTTTTTAATGTTGCCAAATGCGAAGTCATTCACCTGGATTGCAGGAACAAGGAACTCTCTGATCTGCGTCGACTCTTATTCATGGCAGCCCTAACACAGATTTTTCTTTTTTTGTTTTGTTTTTTTTTTTTTCTCTTGAAATATCTATTAGATGAGGGTAATACGTTTGGATCTTATCACTGACTGTTTTGCCAATGTTTTTTACCAGCACAGGCTGTTTTTAGCTGGTTGCGTATGTTAGTGTTAGTCTCTTACAGGTGAGGGTGACAGCGTTGTATCAGCAATGAGTTAATCAGACTTGGTGGGGGTGTAGGTGACTGTTCAGACCTATTCTACGCTCAGCACGTGTCACTCTGCTACTGATGATACCCTGCTCCTTGTGTGCTTTTTCTGCCCAGGGGCAAGCTGATTAAAGTGGCTTATATCTTCCCTGAGCTTGGTGCTGTGCTTGTGACTCAAGATTCATACGCTGGCTGGTAAATTACACATAGTCAAATATGCATTTAAAGTTACTTGAAGTACTTTCTTGGACATCTGCCCTTCCCAGTTCATTATTGGGGCATTCTTATACCATCTGTCCAAACCACGAGCCCAGCTTACTGCAGCTGGGTCTTCATTAACAGACTCTCAAGAGTCAGTCTTCATGCTGTGAAATTTGAAGGGTGATTAGCATCTCATACTGTCTTGGTCAGAGTAGGGAGAGAAAGTCGTAGTAGCAGAATTTCTCCAGCTAGCGCTTGTTCTACAGCATCAAAGACTCATATTTCTATAGAATGATGTAAAGACAATAGAAGGGGAGTCTATTTCCAGTTAGATATTAGGAATATCTTTATTTCATCCAGGATCTCAAGTGGAAGTCAAAAAACTTAAGGGAAAAATTGCATATATGAAGAGGTATCCATTGATAGATGCTTTTATTTTAGTAGCTTTTTTGCCCCTCAAAACCAAACAAACATCACTTACCCTAATCTAAACCCACAAAGTTTTGTGGAATTTTTATGGTCACAGATTTTGAGGACATTGTCTTCACATCTCTTTTCACAGATGACTACACCAGGCAAATGTCAATCAGGGTGCTGGGCTCAAGTCCTGACTTGCAGGACCGTGCAGCTTTCCTCCATAACTTTAACGTGCTACTCTACATGGTCATGGGCTCCCACTGAACATGTTGACAAAGCTCCTGCCGCTAAGCTTATGACAGTTGATGAGATCACAACCTAGGAAAACAGTTAGCTTTATTAAAATAGGGACTTGAGAACTGAACCAGTTTCTCAAATTTGTTTCTCTTGTCATTAACCCTGACAGAGCAGTGGGTTTAAATTTCTTTTTCTAATGTATAAATGCTGAGCAGCCTTTGATAAAACCAAACATATCTATGAACTATTATATCTTTCTTTCCAGGAGACTGCTTCATGATATGTACCAAGTTATAAATACCATAGCGGTTGTTAGAAATGTTTTTTTTTCCCCTGGATGGTCTTATATTGAAAGGAATTAGAGTCTGTTAATTGTACTAATTATGCATCTTTCAGAACTTATTTAGTGGATTATGTACTGCCTCCTACTTCTGTGCAATCAATGGCATGGGTATACCTGCATTTGGATTTTTTTTAACCATCTGAACCAGTAGCCTGAGAAGGACTAAGAGGATGCTCCCTTTGCAGGGTAGGTTTTGCTAAGAGTGAAGGAGGGACTTTGTATTCCCTCCTATGTTTCTACCGAGAAAGCAGTGATTCAGGACTGTATGGCAGAGATTGTGCCTAAGCCTGGCTGTCCTCTTGATGCAGCAGAAGTGAAAGCAGTGGTATAAAATTAATTTATGTGGTGCTAGTGACAAAGGAGTTAAGGTCCCTCTCTCTAGAAGTCCTCAGCCTATGGCTGTTGTGTCAGGTCTATTTACAGGAGAACTGATGAGTACAACAAGAACCAGGAGGGAAACATGAACCTGCTTCACGTGGTGATGTGGTGAAGAAATAGATACCTCCAGAGACCTGGACCTGAACTGCCATCCCAAGGTTAGGGCGGGCTCTGCTCTGCTGCTGCCTGTGGGAAAGCAACAGCTACAAGTCTCCTTTAGCAAGAAGGACCTCACAGGGCAGAAGTCTTTCCAGGCTCTCACTTCTCCTTCCAGTTGTTTGTAGCAGATGTCAAACAAATCGCATCTGACCATCAGCAATGTGCCTGGGAGACTTCCCACACTCTACCCCTTCCTTCTGTAGCTTCTGCTTGCAGGGAAGCTGAATGTCTTGTGGATGACTCTCTCTGTCTTCTCCTGGTCTTGAGGTAAAACTGCCTGAGCTGCTGCTTGGGGCTCCTCTGAGGGCCTTCCTGGGCCAGCCTGGCCTTGGTCTGTCCAAACACGCGACCCCAGCAAAGAGCATTGGAGCAGGAGTCACTGGGTCTTTTCATCTTGCTGGGGGTCTTGTGCAGGCTGGGTTGGTGCCAGCACCTGTGCCTCCAGAGAGGCTATGGAGTAGGAAAGTGCACGGCAGGAGGACGTGAGGTTCGGGTGACAGGCACATGAGGAGTAATTTTCAAATTTGCTGTGGGCCCTTCTCGGAATCTGTTTTGGGGCTCACATTGCCTGTGACATTCCTGCACCACTCCAGCACTCAAAACCCAGGCTGAGACTTGGGGGGGGGATGAGAAGTAAAGGATGGATCTGGCTTACCCTGCAACGCTGGCTTTTAGGTTGCCTCTCCGTGTCAGTGAAATCTCAACATCTGTAAATATTTCTGTCCTCCAGAGAAGGTATTGCCAGAGTTGCATTATCTATGAAGAATCTTTGCCCCAAAACCTTATTTGTGGTTCCATTAACCTAAAGAACTAGTCTGAATGCTCCATTTGCCTTTCAAATAAAGAACAAGTGATTGTTGAGGACTCGCATCCCTATCATTTTGTGTTGCTTTCCTCATTATGAGAGGAACATAAGGGTCCCCGATCATTCTTTCTGACTCTGTCATTAGCAAAGGTCTGGAAAGCGTGTTTTCACTCCATTAGCCTTCAGAAATAAAAAGAATGATTGCATAAGTCGAGAATAATTCTTTCAACCAGCTTTCCTCAATGTTTTGCTATGGAACAGGCTGGGGCCTGAACACGGGCTGACAAATTAATTTATATTATTTGTATTTTCTAGAAAAAACACCATGTTCAGGACTCATTTAGCAGTACAAATGGCTTTACTTGTAGTTTTATGTGCTTCTCTGGTCACTCATGGCAAACATGAGAAAGCTGATCGTTTCCCTATTGATGTTTGCAAAGACTCCTGCGATTTACCCCTGGAGCAGCCTGTAGAAAAAGGATTCCTAGATCTGTCATAGCCTTTTGTTTCTCAGAGGTGTGTGGACACCTGTGTTAACCAGGACCTCTTTCTCTAATGACACCCTTCTGTAATGATGTTGAAGTTCACGGTTATATGACTGGACGATGGCATGCGAGTCAGGGGATGGTCCAGATGATCTGAACAGGGCCCTTTCCATATTCAGAGCAATTTCTTCTTTGCTGTAAAGAAAAGATGGAATGACCCTACCTTTCTTCCTGTTAGAAGACCAAAATGAAGCCGTTTTTCTTCTGGGTGGAGCATTAATACTTGCTAGATCTCTGATGAGATCTGGAATTACTTAGCAAGACATGCTTGCCACAAAATAGGGCTCATGCAGCATGGCCTTTTTCATGGTGTCTTCAAATGAGACAGCATGAGTGTGTAGGAATGGGAAGTGAGTCAAGGCCAGCGAGATGGTGTCTGTCTGTCCCACCACTGTTCGCTGTCAGCGGAGGCAAGCTGCTTCACTGCGCTTTGAGTCAGCTCTTCCAACAGCAAAAGGAAGGCAATAGACAGTAGGATGATATGATAAATAATTCAGGGATATTAGCAGTCTTGGATAGAAAGTACTATAGAAGTATTATTTCTTATTTTGACTGAAGATGCTCTTCGATTGCCGGAGATAGTAAAGGTAATTACAATGCAGCTGAGAGCTTGGAGTGAAACTGGGTTGAAGGAGACTATTTAGTCCCCTTTCCCAACTGAAATAGACTTTTAAACTCTCACTTTAAAATGACTAATGAGCCAATTGGCATGAAGGAGAGCATCTCCTATAGATCCGTGCAGCTCCTTTCACAGCAAGTTGTTCAGCTGAAAGTTTCGGTGCAGGTAGGAAAGATCACATTCTCCTTGTCAGTGAAAAGTTGTGAGTTGTTGTTTTTGCAGGTTTTTTTAACAGGTGTATGGTTGGTGAATGAGATGTGGATTACAGCTTGACAACATAGGTATTCTGTGTACAGAGGGCATTCAATAATAGACAGAGGTGATAAGCACAGAAAAGAATACCCAGGTGATACTGTGAATCATGATATTGTGCCAGAATTTTATGTTAATTGCACACCTTGTTTTCCTCACCTCTGAGTGTGCTAGATCCTAGGAGAGGAAAGAGTTCAAAAGCTTGACTCCAGTAAACCCACAGAAAGCCTGCAGTCATTCACACTTAACTCTTAAGCCAAACCATAAGCTGAAAGACAAAGAAAGATGTCCTCTATCTGACAGTGCTGTAAAACAATAATCATGGTCCCTATCTCCTCTGGACAATCTTCATGGAATCTGGCAAGAGCATCTAAGGAAGAAGAGGCCTCTGACCAGCAGGGTCAAAAGGACAGCATCAATCCTGAGACAGAGAGATTCATCTTAGCCTTGAGACTGACCTGAACTTTAAAGGCTCTGAGCCCAGGCATGCAAAAAATAAGAATTGGTACATGTCATGGAAGCTTGTAAAAGTAGGCACTGTAGAAGCTGACATGAATGTCACTTTTGCTGGAGAATTCATGGTAGAGGCAAAGGCCTCATCAAAATAGCCCAGAGAAGCTATGGGGTATGCTGTGAGATCTGGCCTTAACCTACAAACCTACATGAGATGGGGCCTCATCCCACTCCAGAACTGTATCAGTGACAGATCAGCTGAGGAGGTGTTTTGAAGTATTTGCATGATAAGCACCCGGAGCTCCTGATAGACATCAAGGCTAGAATTCTCGCAAAATAAAACAGAGTGGAAGTAAAGGTGCAAGACGAGATAAGGGACATCATGTTAAGGGCTTCTACAAGGTCAGACTGCACTATTTAGTCATCTCTTCTGGCGTGGATTCCACAGGTCTGTGCAGGATAGAGTGGGCTTTTCCACCCTCTGGCTTGCTTTGCTCCAATGAAATGTTTCAAGCTAAATTTGGAGATGATATTTTGCTATATCAGTCCACCCACAAGGCCCAGAACCATGAGGAGATCCTTTGGGCTGTGACGTGGACCCACACGTTCTCATCTTCAGGTTGCAGGACATATCCGTGTGAGCTTCCTCTGCTGGGAGATTCACATCCTGCTTTGCTGAAACAGCCTTGCTGAAACGTGGCTGTGTTGTAATTAATAAATACACTAATGGAGTCTTCATTGCATTATTAGGACATTTTGAAATTTACTCTGGGAAACCTTTCAACTCCATTAAATCCACCTTTGTCACAAGATAAAGTGCTGTTCATAATAGGCTCATTAACATTCAGACTGCAGTTCAGCCCCATCCATTAACAGCTGGCAGGCAGGAGTGTCCGAAAAGATCCCAAGAAGCATTTTCCCTGACCAGGGGCTGGCCTCCTCAACGTGTCTGTTAGTCCTGTGTTGGATGTTTCACGACAGGGAGCCTTTCTGCTACCTTCCCCGTGCCATTTAAGTGTACTGCCAAGACCAGTAATCAGGGATCTGGAAAAATCTGCCAGGAGTTGCCACCCTGCTGCTGGGGTGTTTATTTGACTCAAAAGCTGCCATGAGCAGAAGATGCCAGCCCCATGCAACAGCCATGGGCATTTTCTTCCTCTCTCCCACTCGGCTGACTTGTTTAGAGCCCAAGTGTCAGCTGCTCTGATTAAGTGTGTTAGAGCCGGGCGTGATGATTAACAGTGAACGATAACAATGGCATTTCAGTGGTGGCTAATAGGCTTCCAAACTTAATCTCTGGAGCTCTCACAGAGATAAAGAATAGATAATTCTTCCAGCGACAATGATTACACAATAAAGTTTGTATTTGCTCTATGCTGATGAGCTATGAAGCCTGGTTTCACCCAGTGGCTCTTTAGAGGTCCCAGGGCTGGGGCGTTGCCAGCTCAGGATTGTATTGGACCTCTGATGTCTTACAGGTCTGTGTCCTGGAGCTGGGAGATTACAAGGAATTAATGCCTTTGTTTTTTCCTTCTTTCTAAAAAACCCCCAAATCTCCAGCCAACTACTCATAGGGAAGTACAGACTAAGGCAAATTGAAATTGTCCCTAAGTAATCTATTTCAGCTTACAACTTTTGGACAAAACTCACGACTTTGGGGCACCATTTATTGATTCGAGTACTGAGGATTGTCAGTTCTGGGTATGGCACATCCACAGCAGGAGAGAGAGCAGTAAAATTCTCAATGTGCTATGAGGTTCAGCAGAGAGGCTAGTCTGGGCTGGAAGGATGACTTTCCAAGCACTGAGAGCAGCTTTTCTGAATGGGATGAAAGCCTGTCAGTGACTGGGATAAGTAAGAAGCTTGACCTGAACATTTGAGGCTTCAAGGTGTCACATTTTAGCAGCCTGAATGCCAGGACACTGGGACTTACCTGTCCACCCAAGGACAGATTCAGTGAGTAGCTGAGCATTGGTGAAACATGCATTAGTCTTCACTGGAAAGGATTCATGGTCCAAAGCAGATGCGTTCAAGAGAGCAAAGCTCCTGCTGAAATTGTAAATGAAACACAGGCACACTGCTTTGTTTCAGGACAGTGCCTACCATGAGAGGAACCCTCAATCCCTCAGACCTGTTCATCATCCCACAGTGCAGACAGCAGTAACCTGTGGGGAAGGTGCTGCATCACTGGAATCAGCGGGTGTCCCACAGTTGTGTATTCCAGGAGTTACCCTTTGCTTCTTGAATTCTTACAAAAGAAAAACTGTTCCTCAGCTCAAGTCCGGCCTTTTTGCTCCTGAGCTGCCTGGCAGGAGGTCAGGTCTTTCAAAGATGTTTCTCACATCCCTCTTGACCAGCCCTAAATACAAGGTCTAGAACAAGAACCATACAATGCTAGTGGCGCATTCAGCGAGAAAACCCTAGTTTTGGGGACAGGCAGGACAGCAAAACAGAGCATACATCCTACTGGTAGAGCGTAATGTGATTTAGTGGACAAACAGCAAGACATTATAGTTAGGTTTTAAGCTGCTAAATGTGTTAGTCCTTAAACAAACAACTAACGGGATTTTAAGCCTTGATTCTTTTGAAGCATCAGGCTTCAGAGGAGATCTATTTTCTTATAGCATCTAGCATTGTGTCTTCAGGCTGCGGGATATTACTAAAAAAAAGTCAAAGCAGGGTTCATCCCTGATGTATTAAGCCTCATTCAGTTTGGATTTTTGCATTTTCTCCTGCACAGAATTCCTGCTGCTTTCCGCTCTGCCTCTGGTATCCCAGCTGTTCACATTTCCTTGGCTCAGGCTTTATGAAATAAAGCCAAGAAGCAGATTTCAATGAAACCAAGAGAATTTGCAATTAGCTCCACCTTTTTCAGAGAAAATATTATATCTGTGTCTCGAAGTATGCTTTGTTGTAGCAGCATGGCACAGTTCCTGTAATCGTGTCTTATCAGTTTGTTGAGTCCGTCTCTTTATAGGAACTGTATCCCCACAGATCTCCATGGAGGAAATAAAAGATGCTCATTATATTCACAGTCGGTCTGTCCTGAACTTCTCTTTGAAAATCAAACCAATTCAATTATCCTTTTTATTCTTCATTTTTACCCGTTTCTGCATTGCTTGTTGTATCTGGGGTACAAGACGGTCACCCAAATACAGGTTAAGTTTGGGATTTACTCAAGGTTCATTTCTTACAAAATATTGAACCTTTTCACCAGCTGTGGCATCCTGCTATTTCCCTTTGAAAAAAGATTTATTATTTCTTCTAGTTGCATCTGTCCTCTTCTTACCTTGCATGTGTCATACCCTCAGTGGCTTTAACTCACTAAGATAGCTGAAAACCACCCCAGAAAATAGGATCATATCCTGCCAGGCTAATGATTCATGTAGTTCACTGGAGGGTTTGGTGAGCAACAAGAATTGGCTCAAGGGAAAAGATAGGCCCACAGGGCCAGCAGAAGGGTGGAGGTACAGAAAGACAAGGGGGCAAGGAAGAAGGTCCCTTCCTTTCAGCAGGAACAGCTGTGTTCCCTCAGCTGACCGTGTATGAAGACTTGGTTTCACCCATGGTGGAGCAAATTCAGTAGTCCCTTCTGGTTACATGGTTCATTTTTTAAGCGGAAAAGCTATTTTCTTCGTTTTTGACTTGCTCTTAGAGACAAACAGCAGTCCTCTCTGCAAGGCCCACTTCTTGCATTCACCCTCCTTCCCTTTGCACAGTCAGGCTGCTCCTGTTCACCGGTGGCATCTGAGAGTGGCTCTGAGGTCTGTGTTTAGAGCCAGCTTAGCACATACAACTGGAGAGATTTTTCTTCATTCTAATCGACCTGGAATTCTTTTTTGTATAACTGGGGAGGCAAAACCCCTGTACCTCAATAAAACTCTGCTTCCTGCACTTTGTCCTCCAACGTTTAAATTTAGCATGTGTACTTTGTTTCCACACAGCCTTCTCCTCAACACTCCACATTGTCTATTGCTGCGTACAAAAATGGTCTGTGTTGACACAGGACTGAGTAGGCACTTTGTATTATCAGCTCCAGCATTTGCCTGTGTCCTTTCTTTCAAGCAACAAAAGCGTATTTCACAGCATGGTGGTTTCTTGAAAGGTTTTCCACTGACTATTTGTTGAGAATGAGATGCGGCTAGAGAAGGCAGAAAGCTGGGTTTCTTCAACCCATTCAGCAAAGTTACTGAGGAAATTCCTCAAGGCTTCGCGGCTGCTGCTGTGGACCTGGCTGCACATTGTGCTTGCAGGGCTCCTGGTCCCATTGGTTAATGGGATGGGGAAGGACCCCTCTTTCAGGGCTTATTGGGTGCTTATTGCAGTGTGGGGGCCCCTGGGAGCTGGGGCAGCAAGCCGCAGTGCTTCATTCCAGCTCTCTGAGATCACCGACAGCCCCTAGCCTGCCCTGCCCTGCCTGCAGCCTACCCGTGCACACCAGCCTTGCTGGTCCTCACCAGCTCACATTGGTCCACCGTAAGCAGGGATGCGCTTGCTTGCGCACCCTTCTCTCTTCCGCAGCAGCAGACTCTTTCCATTGCTGCTGGCTGAACTGTTTTTAATTATCCTCTTTGGACTTCTGTGCACAATAATCAGCAGCTAATTGCAAACAATCAGACAAATTGGTGTTCTAGGGAAAGAGAGAAGAGTGACACACAGGAGCAGGGACTAAAGCAGGAGCCAACTCCAGTGATGGGCACAGCTGATGGCATGCAGCTGTTTGGAGCAGAGGGGGCTCGATGGAAGAGGGGCTGCAGCAAAAGCCAAAGCATCTCTTTGTTGCTCTGCTTCACTTTGCAACTTGCTTCTGCAACACCGCCTCTGTTGTAAGACAATACGGCTTGGTTTTGCAGGCAATATTGTTAGATCCCACTAGTCTGCGGGGCAAAGGGCTCACTGGAGAACTCCAAATTAAAAGGCCTAAAAAGTAGCGGCAACACTGCTGTTTTTCCTGGAGTTGCCCAGATGTTCCCAAGTGTTTTGGAGGAGACCTGTCAGGCTGGAGGCGAGCTCCAGGAAGGTGAAGGCCTCAAAGAGGTGCCCAGGCATGTGGCATTATCCCAGCTGCAGCAAGGTCTTTCCAGGAGGATCAGACAAGTGCGGGAAAGAAGTCAGTGAGGCTGAGGCTGATGTTCTACTTCCAGTGCACAAGGGCCGGCGCGATTTGACTTTTGCCCCGCTTACTTGCAGTGTGACACTAACATTAACAATGAAAGGGAATTCGGGGGTTGTGTCTGTTCATTTTCTATTATTTTCTGGTTGCCATACTCTTGGGTGTGGTTGGCTATTTTTTTTAATTAGCGAGAGAGTACTATCTTTTTCTAAAATCGTTATCATTTTTTAACGATGCTTGCTGAGTACCCTGAAGGCGCGTGGGGGAGATGGGGCTGTTGTTACATCTGCCCACGACCGTCCAGCCCCCACCTCACGTGTATCCTCCGCGGGTCCCGGGCATTACGGCAGCCAACTCCCGCCGCGGGGATGCCGCCGGCCGCCCCGGCAGGGCCGCCCCGGCAGGGCCGCGGGGGGACGGGGCCCGCGGCGGGCGCAGGGCGCTGGAGGCGGGACCCGCGGCCGCTGCGGCGGGAGCCGCGCCCAGCCGGGCCGGCAGGGGGCAGCGCTGCCCCGGGCAGCCCCGCAGGTCGCCGCGCCGCGCCGCGCCCCGGGGCTCATCCCGGCCCATCACTAGGAACCGATTTTCCAGGCTGTGCTCCAGGCACGCTGTAGATCATACCCCTGCTCCTGCCGTGTGCCCTTGCGGTGTTTTCCTGGGGTCTAAAGTATTAATTAAGGAAAAAAAAAGCCCTTTTACAATGCACCACTATATTAATCTTATAACGCTATAAATCGGCACCGTAAAACTGTAACTCAAGGGCCGGATGCTAGACAAACCTGACACACTGCTGGGGGAACGGCAGAGATCTTAACAAACTGCATCATATACAAGTTCCTGCAATGTACGTAAAACTTACTATTTTGTACCCCTATTAGTTGGCTTTTACAGTATTTTCTGGGACAAAAAAATAAAAACGGCAAGCAATACAAACAAGCGAATCAATTCAGAAAAACAAAACTTGACGTGAGCTTGCATCCAAGAAGCGGGTGACGGTTCAGATTTTTTATTTGTTTGTTTGCTTATTTGAAGTGGTTTGAGAAAGCTGGGTTAATTTAAAAATATTTCCCTTCCAGTTTCTTTCATTTCTTTGCTTCCCACATGCAGGTCAGGATGGGCGCTGCTATGGAATGAAGGCATGGTAAAATTGGTTATTCTTTACTATATTTTCAGTCTGCTCTCCAGATTTCTACCCTTCAAATTAAAATCATCTGCTATGATCCCTACTGCTTTTTTATGTTCACAGATGATCTCAAAGGGCTTATTCTCCCCATCTGCCCCCCCAGTGGAAAAAATACTCTCTTGGTTTGTGCATTTTGTTTTGACCTTCAAAGCATTAAGTCCTGCCTTTCTCCTCCTCACTAGAGGAACCCTGGCAAGAACTTTTGCAACCATAAATAGTCATGCCATTATAAAGCAATAACATGGGCTGTAGCTTTCCCTCCCCGGGAGAGGTGGGCAAGGGTATGCAGCTTGTTAGTCTCCTTTTCCGTGTGAGGCAACGGAGAGCTGCAGTTCATTTTGAAGTTTCATGCGACATCACAAATCAGGTCCTCTGGCAAAGAGGGGAAGCAAATGCTGAATATGCTGAAGTGAGTAACTACCCATAGTGAAGAAAATCCTTTAATGTAAGCACAGTGTAGGTAATGCAGTATTTATTTACCACAAAGAAACTGTAAAAAGCACAGCATTGATTTCTTGGTTTTTATTTTTCAGGTCGGTTTCGTGGGCCTTGGTCTTTTGGGAGGATTTTCTGAGAAGCATCTGAATAGCTGATGTCTGGATAGCTTCAGCACTGACCATCTGACCTGAGCGAGGTTTGCTGCTTGCGGTATTCCTGGAATGACACAGGGGCTCCGGCTGGAGCAGGCCAGGACATTGGATGAAACGGCTTTTGTGGCACTTCTGCTTTTGACGGCTGGAGGCCAGATTTCCCACTGTATCTCTCTACAGTGTTTGACTCTGTTGACCATGAACCCCTGCTGGCCCCTGCTGAGGAGGTGGGTTGCAGTCTGGTGGGACATACCCAGTTAGGAGAGACGTGAACAGATACCCCTACTGCTAATGCCTGGCTGTGGTGCTGTCCCAAAAGGACTTAGGCTTTTCCCTTTTATGCTAACCCAATTGAGCACAAAGTCATCAGGGTATGGGAAATACTGCTGCAGCCCAGAAGACTTCAAGAGCTCAAGCTGGTTGTGCCATCCTCTCCTCTCAAGTTTTAAGAGAATACGAAGTCAAGTTCAAAGCCGCAGTCCTTGAAAGCCTTATTAGCCTGGATCAAAGCATCTAAAAAAAGTCACCTTATCAGTACCACCTGAATTGTATGAGAGTCTTACCATTTCCCACTGCAGCAAAAAGTAAGATGGGGAAGAGGTCGCTCTCTGATATCCTCCTCCAGTTGTTGTAAGCATTGGTCAGTGTCTCTCTGAAGTGTGGAAAAAAAAATCTCCTCACCGGGGACAGTGAGCACGTTCCTTACAGAGATGCCCAGCATCTGCAGATTGCCTTGTACTTCACACAAGTGGGTAATGTCCCTCCTGACTAGAGCAAGGTAGCACAGTGTTTCACCAACAGCATTGGGACTGGCCATCAGGGGTTTCCACCTTCCTGTCCCACACATTGGCCTCAGAGTGATGGCAGGACAGCATGGTTATCAGTGCAGTGTATAATCAATCTCTCTCCCCCAGTCTTTTTATGCACACACACGCACATCCCCCACACACATAATGCTTATTTTTAATTTTGGGTGGGTTTAAGCCATACATTTCCTAAAGAGGGTTAAAAATGGCAAGTGAATTCAGAATAAAGAGGTGAAAAGAAGCATTCTGAGATACTCACAGGGCTGGTAGTGCTAACAAGAGAGACAATTCCTGGCTTTCTTTGCTACTGAAGTTAATTGCAGGCATCTAGGGTTTAAAGACCTTGTGTTATTGATGGGGGTGTGTTAGCAACAGGAGGGATTGACTCTAACGTTAAACTGGAATTTAGCATGTACAGTAGGTTGTCAAGAGAAAGAAATAAGAACAAAGGAGACTGTTATTATCTTTTATTATTATCTTTTAATTCCCCCCCCATTTTCCTTCTGCATGCTTTCTCTCTCTCAGCCCTCTCTCTTTCAATAATTACAATAATCAACTTACAATGATAACAGAAATAATCTCCTGCAAGATAGCTAAACAAACCACATGTTATCTGTACTGAACTGTGCTCACTTACAGTAGGTATATCACTTATGGAAAAGCCAATAAAATTTTAATTAAAAAAGCATGTAGGTTGTCAGTTAAGATGCAAAAAGGGTGTGCAAACACATGCAAAGTGGTCCATAAATTGCTTGGTATTTGATAGAACAGGTAGGAGGGCAAACCCACCCCAAACAAAACAAAACAAACTAAACGCTCCAGGTTTGAGGAGCTCTATTTATGTTGCTCTATACAGAGCACTGATTGCCTGGAAATTCAAAAGCAGGGGGAGGGGAGAACCCTCCCTTGAGCAACAATCACATCCACCCGCCTCTGCCAGTGCTGGGAGCCAGTGAGCAAAAGTTAATTAAAGATTTTGCATCTCCCCACCGCAGCGCTGGATTGATAGCTCTGGATCCTGAGATAAACTAAAGCTCTCCCACACTGTATCGCTAATACGCCTTCAACGTTGCCCTGGAGGCACCACCTCTAGGGATTAGATGTTTGGTTTCCCTGGTGTATTCGGGGCTTGGCCTCTCTGCTAGGACTGAAAGTAAGAAAGAGGAGTGATGAATACCAACAGATAGGTAGGTGCTCGTCTCACAGGAGCAGGGCTGTAGGTACCTAGTCCTGAGTCACGGTGGCTTGAGAGGACTCCAGGTTCTCCATGCTAGTTGTTTGTTCTAAGCATATAACGAGTGTATCACATAAAGGCTATTTAGCATAGAAACGACAAAAAGAATCTCAGCACAGATACTGTGAATGTGAAACAGTTCTTCAGCTGACCAAAGCGGAGGGTTTGCTGGAGCCAATTACGATATGAAGACAGTCCTCGACACCACTCGGTGCCCTGAGTTTGCCTTGCTCCCCACAGTCTTTCTCTCTTGTGGTTCTGGTGTGAATCCTGGCATGGTCTGCTCATGGCCTTTGCACTTCTGTGGCAGGCCAATAATGGTGGCTGCAGCTGTCACTTTGAAGACAGAAGTGCATACCCTTCACCCAGACTTTTCTCCAAGCTCTGTTGCAGCAGGGCATCACTGGGAGGAAATTTCAGCAGTGATGGAATGATCAGCATGGATTCAATGGTCGTGCTTTACACCATTCTCCCTCGGTGAGTGAGCAACCGCCTCTTGGGATTGTATTCTAGCGGAGAGAAGACCTTTTGGATAAATGCCTTTGTGGAGTGAGGACATCCCAAGAGCATCTGAAATTCCTTCCTCTTGGTTCCACTTTCAGCTTCAGCTGTAATGGGTAGATACCCCTTGCACAGGCTGCCCAAGAGAGCACTTTCACATGGAGAAAAGAAAGGCTGTGAGGCGGAAGGACTGAATTCCTCAGTGAGCACGTTGCTGTGGTACACCCGCTATTGTAGGACACTGGGTTTCGCGGCTATTATAAATAGATAATGCTTACATACTGCTCTTTACATTTACGGTGATCTACAGGCTGTACCTAACTACAGAACCACAGCAGCCTTGCAAGGCAGGGCAGTTAGGATCAGCCTCCTTGTAGACAAGAAATGGAGGCAAGGCTATTAAAACGCATGACCAGGGTTAGAGACGTGGGGTCAGTGAGAAAGCCAAGGTTAAAACATCAGACTTACATATTCCCAGTCCTGTGCTTAACATGTGTCTCAGCCAAAGAAATTGATGTTAATGACGTACTAACCCCTTTCATCTGAAGATCTCAAAATGTTTTATGTCCTGATTTGCTCTGTCTATGCAGCTCTATTGTAGGATGACGGTCTTTCAAATGGGAAAAGTGCAGGTTGCTCTGTGCTGTACCTGTGTCTGTATTGCCTCCAGCCCCCAGCAGGGAGGAGAGGGCTGGGGTTAGTCCCCACTGTTATTGGGGAAGGCGATGGGTGACTGCGCTAAAGGAACAGCAGACGCTATCGAGGGCAGGTGTAGGAAGAAGGCTGGGTATGGGTTGAGAGGCTTTAGCGTAACAGTGGTTCATGTGACAGGGTAGAGTTGCACCTAGGTTAGGGGTCATCAGGATTCAAGGGGTAGCTGAAGATGCTGCAATGGGACCCATGCAGGGAGGGGACAGCAGAAAGCAAGGCAGACAGGACCTCTTTGGGGAGAGCTGGACAGAGAAGTTGTCCAAGCAGAAAACAAAAGCTCTTCCTTGCTGATTTCCTTCAGAAAGAACATTTTTGCGGTCACAGCTCTGTGCCGGTTGCTGAAGGAAAGGCGGCTGCTGGCCCTGGCTGGCTGGGCTGAGGCCAGCCCGAGGTCCCAACGGGGCAACCCAGAAGAGGTCTGTGGGCTGGTGGGCAGCACGGCGTGGTGGCCAGGTGCTGAGCAGGCTGGGCTGAGTGCCCTGGCACCAGGGTGGGTAATGGTCCTGGGAGAACTGCCAAAAGCAGAGTGTTTTCAAATTTCTTTAAGAAAGAAATTGTTTTGGGACATAAATACCCTGGGGGAGCTAGACCCTTGCAGAGACCGAGGGAGAGGATGAAAAATGACACATGAACTCTAACTGCTGTGGCTCCCCAGAGCCCGGAGGGGAAACTGAGGCAGTGACTAGTACCCTAATGAGCCACAACCGTGGGCCAGAGGGACTTTGTCTCATTAGTACTTTCTCTGCTGACAAAACATGGCACCCTCTGGCATCCAGAAAGTCATGGCCGTTAGCCACAAGTAGGCAATTGTAAACTGCTCAGAACAACCTCCCGAAATAAAAACACAGAGGCATTTAGGAGGCTGAAGCAATTCCTGCCTGGAAAAGCAGGGATGAACATGGCACTGCCAACTGCTGCTGTGAACTGCCACGGGCTTGCTCCAGGTCCCACGTGCAGGGTCTCGCTTTGTCCCTTCTCAGGCAAACCTTTGCATCCTGCTGTGACCTTCATGCAAAGCTGTCGCATGGGGTCCCTGTGCAAAGTGGGGACAGTTTCCCCTGCAGCTGCCAGTGAGTGGTAGATCTGGCTTTTTTTTTTTCTCCTGTTTTGATTACGGAACTGCTCTGTTATTCCAGCAAGTCTGAAATTAGATACAGGTGCAAATTAACTAAGTCACAAGTGCATTACATTTGGTAATTTTTCTGTCAAGAGTCATGCTGAAGGGTTGCAGAGAATAACAAGAGCAGCCAAGAGCCAACCGTCTGGTCCAGGTGTGCCCGGCCGCTGAGCGTGCCTCCCTGGCAGTGGCACGAGGCAGCAGGGTCTATTTTCACATCGCATGCTGCAAAGTCACCCCCTTCCTGCTAATTTTTCTACCCCTGATTTTTGTCTGCCATTCCTCATGGCTGGCTGCAACTGTCTTTTAGTACTCACTCCCCTGATTGCAGAGCGGTAGTTGTGGTTATGTCGCGGTCCTGGGATTTTGTGAAGGCAGCGGAGCAAGAGCCTGGATCCTCCTCTTCCTCCTCCTTTTGCGGTGTAGGCCCTGTGTTTTTTCCAGCCGAAAGGAGAAGGGCTGTTAGCTGTCAGTCCGCCCAGCTATGACAGGTAGATGAGGGAATCCAGCTCCAGCCGCCACCGAGCAGGTACGTACACATCTTCCGCCCCTCCTCAACCCAACTGCCGCCTCTGTCTGCAACTTGCAAGAGAGCAGTGGTTGTGGGGGCAGCTTCCAAGCAGTCAAGATAATCCAATCAGTTGAGCTGTCAAAACGCAACCATTAGACGCCTTGTCTGTCTTCCCCGTCTCTAAGGAGGTGTGAGCATCTTGTGTAGAGCATGGTATAAATAGCTTAAGTGAGGTGGGTGGCATAGGACAATAAGACAGCGAGAGAACATGTGAAAGCGTTATTCTGCTGTGGCTGCTCACAGCTGTCTAGTGTTCATTTTGTAGAGGGGCCATTTCGGGTTCCTTGTGACAACTTGCCAGTCACTTCAATTCCAAGGATGCTGAGATTCAAGCGCAGGAACTGTGGTGGGTCTCAGTGCCAGCTGCCCTCCGTGAAAACTTTCTGCCCTGATGTGCACTAATTAGCCCAAGAGAGATTACGAGGTGCCTGAGCCGGGGAGCTGAGCTCCTTCCTCGAACAGCTCAGATGAAGCTGTGCACGAATCTGTCAAATCAAGGTTGCAGTGTGCTGGCAAGGCAGTGTGTGGATAAAGCTTGTCCTGCTGCTGCCTCACAGATAAGGGGAGGGCTTCATTCACCAAGCAGTTAATCTGGAGTGCTTTCACCAGCACTAAATCCATAGTATTTATTTAAAGATTAAATTAATGGTTCTATGCAAATTTGCAAATTATTTAATAACATAATTGCATCAAATGATAAGTATGGTGCTGCACAAAGCTGGGCAGGGAGACTATTTCAGGCCTGGGTTTCCTCTTGCTGTGGCATTCAGACAGCTCCTCACCCAAGTGGAGCTGGGCTCTTTGCCTTTGCTGGGATGTGCCCATGGCTGAGACAGGGCTTCACCTGCCTCTCCCTCACCTGGGTGCTGCTGCATTACAAGGAATACTGCTCATAGCCATGCAGGGTGTGCTGAAGATGCCTTCCCTGTTTGGCTCCTTATTTTGAGATAAGGGAAAATTGGCATCAATTGGTCACTTTTTCCTCAAAAATCACATGCTTTGTAACTGCAAAAATAGGTCAGCAGTTGCAGACCTGATTTCAGCAACGTTTTCTTGGAAGTGTCAAAGGTAAGCACACACTTTTAGAGCACAGCCGCTGTGAATTGCTCATAGTGTTTCATTGTGGACTGACATCTTTCCTTTCCAGCTCCTGTAGTCAGAGCTGTCTTCCAGGAACGCAGGATGCGACCATCCAAACAGCTGCTCTGGGTGAGACCCAAGAGCCACTTCAGTCAGTATACAGTATCTGGCGGCAGCTGCTGCCTGGAGAAGAGCACCAGAAATAAGCCATTAGGTGATGATGCTTCCTTGGTGTGCCCTCCTCAGCTGCCTGTGGTCTGCAGCTATGGGACCTCCCGAGCCAGAGGTGGCACTGAAGGACAGTGACAAACTGGCTTTCATGCACATGCTATGCTATGCCCCATTTGTCTTCTGAAATGGCTTTATTTTCTCCCCTCGCCCTTCCTGAAACCTTCCTTATCCCAGTAGATTTCAGTGGGCTTGTGGAGTATTCCTGCTTCTTTTTGCTTGGAGTTAAATTTATCTATAAAATATTTTAACTGTAGTTGTAGCATATGTGGGTTACGGAAACCTTTTGAGGATTAGATGAGAACAGCATAGGAGGTAGCCAGGAACCGTTAACACTGGGATCAACTCATAACTCCCCGATGCAAAAAGGAATTATAATTCTTTTGTATGTTTTAGAAATGAGAATGGTAACAACAAACTTTCAGGGGCTGAAGGGGTGTGGTTGAGTCCCTTATGGTTTCATGTGAACACCCTGGTTAGTGCTCAGCTCTCCTGAGTGGTACAACTGTGAATGTTTCTCACCTTGCCCTCACCTTTGCTTGGAAAAGTGGTTGCGTATGTCAGGATGAAAGAGAGAAGGGGCAAGTGATAGAAACTGGTAAAAGTGTGGAGTAAGGAAATAATAGCTACAATCCTCTTTTGCGTGGGGACACCCTAGACCTGCTAATGCCTCCAAGGCCAGTCCTTCTCCCACCTGCAGTTCTGCTTTCTGGATCAGCTTTACAGCTCTCCCCAATCCCCTGGACCCTGTTTATTAACACAAGAACACCTCTGAGCAAACTATTCTTATTCTCTAGGCAATGTCCTGGTTCCTGTCTTCAAAGCTGCAGAATTTCTAATCTGTTTTCACTTCTGTCACTGATTCTGCTGTGGCTCTTGGCTAATCACATGAACTGTTTTGTAACCTTGTCAGCTCTGTCCATGCTGATAGTGTTCCAGCCCTCACTTACTCATAGCCACTTCTCTAATGCCAAAGTCTATGTTTGAGCTCTGGTCTCCGAAACCGAAAGGTTAATCCTCCAAACCCTCCAGCACTCACATCTCCTCTTGAGAAACACCTTTTCTGACCATTCTCTGCTGTACTATCACAGTGCTGGGAAGAATGTAGAGAGATGCCCTTCTAAGATAATGACATTAAACTTTAGGTCTAAATTCACTTTACATGACACAGATTTTGTTACTGCTCCAGCAGAATTTTCCTATTGATTTCTCTGGAGCCTCTCAAGGCATCCTCACTTCTTTGGCTTACAAAAAGATTTCAGAATGGGGAAGAGTGGAAAGCTTTCTTGACTTTTCTGACCGTTACTCTCCTCTGAATGTGCACTCTCTAGGTAACTAGTCACTAGGACAAACTCATCTGGATAAAAGGTCACTGAAATTGTGTATACCACTTATATCATTCTAAATGAGTATGTTTTACTTGGGGACATCATCTGCTGGAGCAGGAGGTTGAAGGTTGGGTTACTGGCCTTTGTCGCAAATGGACAGTCTCAATGGGCTTGTTTCCAAGAAAGGGTATCTTGGTGCTAAAGTGAATGGATCATAATCCTGTGACACATCAATTACACAATTTTTTTAACTACCTCTTATTCTAGAAGGACAAACATTAACTACCTATCCAGCCCCTTTTTATCAGAATGGTTTCACAATTTTTATACAGCACTGATTAAATAAAAGTGTTGCTTGGATGGAGGCCGATAAAAAACTGGTCATGTGTATGGAAGAATATTAAAATACCCTAACCGTGCCTGTCAAAGATCCATATAGCACAGCATCTTTTCTCTGTCAGGAGCCAAAAATTGGACCTTTCAGGAAGAATATAAGATCAGGGTAAGTAGCTAGTGATATTTCCCTGCATCTTCTCCAGCCTCCAACCTCCTGTGGCTCAACCTTTCTAGTGCCAGATGTGGTTTCTATATATTTGGTAGTGTCGGCAAACTGCAATAAATAGTGCTATCATTTTAAAAAGAGCCCTAAGACATTTCATAAGGAGCTCCATTACTCTTTTGGGGACTCTTATGACCCCCTCCTTAACTGTCCAGACTGTCTTGTTGACTTCAGTGTTAGAGAACATGACTTATCTTCCATGAGCAGATGCAGGGCAGAGAAGACAGTTCTGGGATTTGAACCTGCTGCTGTGGGTAGTGTTGATGCTCAGCTGAGTAGGTCACCTCCTTGACAGAGAATTTAAAAGCTGTCCTGGAAATTAGCTATTCATCTTCAGTGTTAAGAGAGTCATGTTCGTCTATGCAATGCAAGGAGATCTGTCAGAATCTTTAGAGGTCACGTACAAAGTAAAGCTAGGATTGACTTTTTCCATTTCTGAAGGTGTTACAGGACAGAAACCAGAGGTCTGGAAGGGATAAAAGCACTGAGTGTATTAAACCTGTCCTCTGTAAAGAAAAACCCAGCAAGTGCTCTTCTTAGACATACTCTGCTTTTCTGTTCCCTTGCTTTTGGGAATATAGTGTGAGCATCAAATAGCTTAAGAGAATGAGCCACTACCCTGCAAAGCTGAATATCTGTGCATATGTGACCAAAAGCATTTTAGGAATATGCATTTTCCTTTGAAATGTGGATATGCCCCAGACTACTGGGCCACAGGTCTGTTCTGGTACAGCAATTTCCATGTTTCCCTTCCTGCTGTTTGTCCATGGTCGTGTTCTTTTGGATCTTCACACGGATCAAAGCAAGCTGCCTTTAAAGTCTCTGCAGTTAGTAGTTCTCCCCAGCATCACAAATGTAGCTCTATACATAAGGAATGCAGGTTGCCTCTTCAAGCAGGATAAAGCTGCTGCATCCTTAATCTCACATTACGCAGATGCCCATGTCAAAATAAAGACGTGTTTCCCTCTGTTCCTCCTCTTTCAACTTGTACGGCAAGGGGCCAGCAACAAGTTCTTGGGGAACTTTAAAAGCCATCGTTTCCCTGGAGAGGACCCTTGGATTTACAAACTCCAGGATTCACACAGCAACTGTTTAATTTCTAAAGTGTTAAGTCAAATTTACTACAAATGCAATTTTATGCCTACACATTTTTTTGTTGTTGTTACTAAGGCAGCTATTCCATAGTTACTATTTTGGTTCCCATGACGACTGCATTGCTACCCAAGTTGGAGACGATAAAATTGCTATGTTGACAGATTCTGATTGACTGTTGATACCGGCTGGCAGAAGAAAGGAAGCCTTTCCGATAGGTTAATATGTATATTTTCAGGAAGAAAACAAAAAGGCACAAATTAGTTTTTGGTACAGTTAAATTTTACTAGCAGCAGAAATTAAGGTTCATATTAAAAGAACCAGCTGCCCAAAGGCTGCTGGGGAGGGAGGGAGGGAGGAAGAAAAGGAGGAAGGGAGGGGAGGATGAGATGATACCTGAATTTCCAGGGGCCTTTATACCATGTTGCCTGCTGCTCACTTTAGAGAAAGGGTGGTTTTCAGCAGTCAGGACATTGCCTTTCTAAAGCAGCTGCCCAGTGCAGCTTCCTTGGGTGGAGGAATGAATTGAGCTGAATTGTGCAGGAAACCCCAGCACTCTGGAGGATGATCTACTACCAACTTACTGGGACTTACCGGGCTTTTGTATGCTAGGGAGCCACAGCCAGAGTATCAGAGGGATCGGAATATTGGCTGGTAGGCGGATCAGCGGCTGGAGCAAGAGACCTTGGCAATATCAAGAGACGCAAAATGGATCTTGGGTGGGAGGCTGGAGAGAAGCCACAGCAGGATGGTGACACTTGCCAGGTGTCCTTTTGCTTTTTGGCCACATGGCCACTATGGGCCAGGTTGGTCCTCACTGCGCTGGTCTCTTCAAGCAATGCAGACACTGTACAAGCGTCTTGAGGGAGTCTTTTGTATCTGGCAGCTGTGGTGAAGAAATTCTGGAGGGTTTTTGATGCATACTATTGTTCTGGGTGTCCTGGGAAGGTTTGCAGTGGGGCAGCTGCAGTCCCCAGTTAGCTAGGGACAGTCCTACAGTGGACACTGCTCTCTGGCATTCTCCAAAAAGCGCTCCAGGCACAATTTTGTCACAGAGCTTAGATGTTGCGTGTGACTCAAATTACTGTTCAGTAATATGGGGATTGCCTTGATCGTGGCATTTCCCCCTTTTTCCCCTCTCAAATGTGATTGTGCAAATGTACTTATTCTCAACATCAGGATGGCCAAATGGATGGGAGGGATTTGGTGTCCAAACTGAGTCAGAAGAAAGGAAGCAAAGTGTGCTCTGTGGGGTGTGACTTGCACGGGGAACTTGTCCCCCATTTAATGCTTAAAATTACCTGGTCATCACCAGAACGAGGATCATGCACCTAGAGTGCGTGCCTCTGAGCTGTGATGCAGCCAGTGCACTAGCAAACATTTGGGCTATTAAAGAGCCCAGGTACTCACAGCAACACCAGTGATGGGGCTGGTGACAAGGCCAGTGATATCATATTAACAACGAAATGGGAGAGGATGGAAGGATGTGAGGAGGAAGGGAAGGTGGAAAAGGTTGTTGTCTGCCTGAAGAACATCTTTCCATGAGTACAGTGCCTGGTGCAGCCAAGTTTTTGGTTCTTGCCCGGCGCTCCTGGGTGCTACCACATTAAAAAAGAGTCGGGAAAAGGGTGGTCTCGGCAGCTATTCCTCACGCTTCCTGGGCACGGTAACACTAGCTGCTGCTGGCCTGTCACTCAGAAAACTTGCGCAGTGTTGATCCCAGTATTTACCAGCATCTGTCAGATTTTGGAAATGAGCATGTATTTCCAACATGCATTTGATGTCTGGCCTCCTTGTTCCTTACAAGGGAGAGTTTTGATTATTGTTCTATTTTCTTTTTTTGGTAAATGCTACAGTGCTTTACTGCCTGCCGCTTCCAATCTCCTCCTAACCTCCCCGCAATCTCCTTGGCAGTGACTGTAATTTACTGTGAATTAACCTGGTCACCGGGGAGTTCCTAATGGCCATTCTACAGGTTCACACATTATCTTAAGGAACTGATATTTAGTGCAGAAAGAAGGAAAACTTCTAAAAGATTTACTAAATGTCATGAAAAGTCTGTTACAGAGATTGGGGCGCTTTTTTTCCCCCCCTTTTTTTCCCCAGTGCTGCTTGGCTTTCCCCGCTCCAGGTAGAGGTCTGCCTAGGCACACACTGAATCCTTGTGGGGAAAGGAGCATGGAGAGAAAATGGAGGGAATTGAATGTGCCAGAGCAGAGGAAAGATGCCAGTTCCTCTCTCGCAGAGCATGGCAGCACAAAGAGGAGGTATATGTTGTCTGCTGAGGCTCCCCCTGCACAAAGATACCTTGTTGTTCTTTATCTCACTCATGTTACTTAACAGCAGGGCCTGTTTGTACAAACCCAGATTAGAGCAGATAAGAAAATAAAGCCCTGAATTATTCAGCAGGGGAGGGAGCAGGTGACTGGGGTTACTGGATACAGCTATGGCCTCCAACAGAGCTGCCTGTCCCTTGGGGTTTATATCTAAATCTATTTGCTCTGCTTAAGCCTGTTTTTTGGTTGTGGAAGAATTAAGATGATGATTTATTTTATTTACAAAGTGGCCTCTTTCATAGCCGCTGCAGAAAATGGGAGAAAAAGGACCTCATGAGATCTGCTGGTCTACCTTCCTACCCCAGCAGGGTTAGTTAGAGCTGGGTCTCTCCACAGACACGTGCCCACACAAGAAACTCTCCAGGCTAGGTGTGCTGTGGCAACGTGTGCCTCTGGTGTTTCCCCTTCTGAGTCTCGTGGCCCTGAGCCCCCGTCAAAGCCTCCTTAAATCCTTTTCTGTTGGACCTCCCAGGCCTCCCAAACCCTGTTTGGGGAGCTGCTCTAGTTAAGGGAAAACACTTGCTGCTCACCCCTTATTTTAGTTAGGTTGGAGACTGCTTGTTCGGTACATCTCGGAGTCGAGTTGGGTTTGGCAGGGCAGCAGGAAAGACGGGGGGTTTGGACAGCACTTGCCCAAGAAGGGGCTCTTGCATCTCTTCTTGTATGTCTCTGCTGGTTCTTTGGAAAGAGAGGCGGTGATACGGAATAGACTGGGGGTTTCTCCTCTTTGCTTTGCTGCTCTTTGCTCCCCTCTCAGTCAGTGTGGGATAATTACCGTTGTGGTGCCAAACCAGACCGCTTTCTGCAATAGCTAATTACCAGCACTGCTGCTTTCTCTGAGGGCTGCTGCTCTACGAGTCTTTCCAAAGAGTAAGCATGACTTCTTCCATCTCTATGCTAGGTAGGCAACATGATGATTGTAGGTGTCCTGATTTCCTAGAGAAGCCTTTTCTGTTCCTAGGTCTGGGAACATCATCTACAAGCCCCGTACAGACATGGCAGACAAAGCTTTCAACTGTTGTTTTCACTGCTGTTATTTTACGTGGGGTAGCTTGGATTGCCTGGATTACTTTTAGTATAACTATACCCATCTAGGGAGGAACAGAAACCCAGAGACCTGCTGCTGCTGTGCTTGCTGGCAGGGTATAATTACATTATAAGTTTCCTTTGCTCACAAAGCTGACTTAAGAAATTCCTGCCCTCATACCTCATTTTGCAGCCCCCTCGGTTGTCCTGATACTGCTGATTGTAGGGCTGTGCTGTGCATTGATAAGAAGATCGAGGTTAGCTTCTCCTGCCCTTTTCTGGAAGGATTATTTTTAACCTGTGTCTTTTTGTTTGTTGCTGAACACACCATATTGTGCAACTACCCCTTCAACAGCAAGAGAGTCGATTCTGCTCCTGTTCAGATGAAAGGGTGTTCAGTGCTTTGATGCTTCTTCAGATGCTAAATGCTGGGCTGGCACCCCTGTTCAGAAATGCTGTGTCAGAGGCAGAAAGGGAGAATCCTGATCACCCATCCCTCAGCTGTGCTTTCCCCTGCTCATGCACAAAGCTCATCGCCCATCTCGGGCTACGACCTTATCCGATCTCTCTGGCTGCAGAATGACTGACCTAGCAGAGACCTGACCAAGAAACCTGCCTATGGAAATTTGAGGCTTTTTGGCAAGCAATCACAGTGCTCATGCAACTTAGGAAGTACCCTTAGGGGCATGGTTAAACATTGCTTTCAGACTCTTGATGCTTCCTTTCAATAGAAGGATCCGTCCCACCTTCCTGGCATGTGGTGCTGTCTTCACAGAATCACAGAATCACTAAGGTTGGAAAAGACCTGTAAGATCATCAAGTCCAACCATCAACCCAACACCACCATGCCCACTAAACCATGTCCCACAATGCCTCGTCCACACGTTCCTTGAGCACCTCCAGCGATGGTGACTCCACCACTTCCCTGGGCAGCTTATTCCAGTGTCTCACCACTCTCTCAGTAAAGAAATTTTTCCTAATATCCAGCCTAAACCTCCTATGGCACAACTTGAGGCCATTTCCTCTTGTCCTGTCACTTGTCACGTGGGAGAAGAGACCAACACCCACCTCACCACAACCTCCTTTCAGGTAGTTGTAGAGAGCCATGAGATCTCCCCTCAGCCTCCTCTTCTCCAGACTGAACAGCCCCAGTTCCCTCAGCCACTCCTCACAAGACTTGTGCTCCAGACCCCTCACCAGCTTCGTCGCCCTTCTCTGGACACGCTCCAGCACCTTAATGTCCTTCTTGTAGTGAGGGGCCCAAAACTGAACACAGTATTGGAGGTGCGGCCTCACCAATGCCGAGTACAGGGGCACGATCACCTCCCTACTCCTCCTGGCCACACTATTTCTGATACGGGCCAGGATGCCGTTGGCCTTCTGGGCCACCTGGACACACTGCTGGCTCATCTTCAGCCGGCTGTCAATCAACACCCCCAGGTCCTTTTCTGCAGGGCAGCTTTCCAGACACTCGTCCCCAAGCCTGTAGCGTTGCATGGGGTTGTTGTGACCGAAGTACAGGACTCGGCACTTGGCCTTGTTGAACCTCTTACACCACTGTGACTGTTTCCCTTCAGGAGCAGCCACCCTATCCTTTCCAGCACAGCGACAGATTCCTGTACCCAGGTATGCTGAAGTCCCTTTCGGATCAGAGACAGTTACAATGTCTGAAACTCTTGTTATTATGGAGACAGCCCCCCAGCAAAGCCCGATATTTCTCACACTCCCTCCAGTTCAAAGTTTACTGTATGGCCTCCAAAATCCTGTGTGAGCAAACTGTGCTCTCAGCACCGTCATCCATCTCCTTTTTGACATTGGAAGTCAGGCCAGAGCTTAATGGGTTGAAACACAACTCCTGCTCTCCAGCATCAGCTCTTCAGGGCCTGTTAGAGCCCTCAATCCACACATTGGAAAAGCATTGGCTTTCACTGCTTTTTTTGTTCCTCATCAGACACGAATTAATGACCTTCAAGCAGTGCAGTGATACTGCCTTGGGCCCGCTACTCAGCCGAGCCGCTTTGCTCTCAGGTGCAGAGTGCATCTGATACAAACATTTTCAAGGTTCCTTGGGGGTATTGTGTTTGCCAGGACCCGGGCTCCGAGCTCTCCCTCTGCACCCCGGCTGAATTACCCCATTGATTAATAGTACAACTTGCGGTCCTCTCGCTCCTTGCAAATAGGAGCTCAAGACCCTGCCATTTAACAGGGGCGTGGGATAGGTGAAAAGCTGAAATGTCAGCACATCACAGTGGCTATTAATCATAAAGCTGCTTTAAAAAAAAAAAAAAAAAGGAAACAAGAAAGAGGAATTATAAGAAATATCAAGGAGCCAATTTAATTGAGGCAAATACATCTGTGGCGGCTGCTTTTTAACTTTACCCACATCTCAATTAGACAGGGTTGGAATTCTCTTTGTTTCTGCTTTTGAAAAGTCTAAAACTCTGCAGGTTTGATCAATGGCGAGGGACAGAGAGGAAATGAGCAGGAGACGAAAGGGCTGGGTTTCCCTAGAAGCTGTCATGGTAATTTATGGCCCTGGCTGATAAAATTTCTAACTAGTCAAATATGAGCTAAGAAATAGCAAAAGCAAAGCAAGCCTTGAAGGAATGATTCCAACCAGAGAAGTCTTTTGGGAAGCACAACCTGGCATGAGCAGCTCCTTGCCTGGGAGCTTGGGAAGAGTCACTCTTGACTCCTGCTCATCCCTTGGCTTGCTGTGGACAGGTCTTGTTCTGGAAGAGCCAAGTGCTGGCTGTGATTTTTTTTTTGTCAGGTCTGCTTCAGCTGGCAACAGCAATCTCTCTGCTCGGGATATGTTGGCCAAGGCGGCTGGAAGTAGATGTCACCAGTCTCAGCAAGAGGAAGTTATAGGAAGAAGACAAGCACATGGCGTCATTCGGGGCTCTGCTTCTGGCCTGTCCTACAAAGTAAGCAGCAGCAATCTGTGTCAGTACCCCACTATGGAAAACTCAGCTGCTGTGGGAAATGGCACTGGTATTTTGGTGTGTCTGTGTTTGCAGGGAAAGGCCACTCTCTGCCCTTTGAAACCATGCTCAACAAAAGAGTCAGCAAGATCTGGAGAAACTGCACAGCTAGTGATGTCCTTAATCCCTGACAAATGCCACAGCTTTTCTCCCAAGGGCAAAGGGTACCAGCGTCCTGGACCAACTCTAACCCACTCACTTCATTTAGCTGGTTTCGTATTTTTTGGCTGGAAAATGTACAGCACTTGACTAGCTTCTGAACTATATCTGACCCCTCTCTTCGAAGAAAAATGTGTGATGGTAAGAAGCAATGAATGTTTGCAGAATGAGAAGACCACCAGTTGGACACCAGAAAGCTGTTTGCTGAAGGGGAACCTAAAGCCAACTGTCAATTTATTTTAGAGCAGAAATCCATGAGAGGAGAGAGTTACTGGGGTCTCCTGGTCTGTTACGCACACCATTGACATTCACATGGTCCTGTCTTTCACCCCAAATGCTGTGTCACCCACTGACAGGAACTCTGTGGTGAGAGGGCATTATTGCAAAGCATTGGCCAGTGTCTTTGCACTTTGCACATCTCTGTAATGCACCAGAGACCTCAGACAAAGCCTCCTTTTTTGGCTGGAGGCTGCCTCCTACAAACTTCATGTCCTTTCCTCAACTTTGCTGGGTTGGGAAACTCCCTTCTTCCCTCCTTCCTTTTTCAACATCCCAGAAACCCGTACCTGACTTTTTCCACGATGCTCTAAGGGAGAAGCAATCAGGTGAAGACCGATTCCCCTTTGCCTGCCTACTGGTTTTCCCAGCAGTTTCAGTGTTCCACAGAGAATTAGATGGGCAGGAGGTAGCACAATCAGAGCAAAGTCACAAGGGTCAGAGAGGTTGTCCCTCCTTGAGTCCTCAAAGCACCTCTGGGGGGCCATGGGACATGCCAGAATTCAGCCACTGGCCTGGTGCAGGTCCCAGGGTTTCACTCAAGACAATTTCTTCAAGCCAGAAAGTTTCTCTGGAGCTTAGTGTGGGTCCAAGGCACAGGGAACTGCTGTTGTCTTCTCACTGTACCTATTTCCTTGGAAGATAAATGCATAGAGCAACTTGGGAGCCTTTGTGGATCTTGGTCATAAGAACAAAATGCCAGCTGCGCTGGTCCATCCGTGAGCAGTGAGAGAAAAGACACCCTGAAAGAAAAAGATGGTTTTTGTGGAGGCTGGCAGTCATTAGGGAACCCTGTTGTTGAGCAGTGCTGCTCCCTGACTCTTGGCAGCTGCGCTATCTCCTCCTCCTCCTCCAAGCCCAGGAGTCACAACTATCACTTTGCACCCATAGGCGTAGCAGAGGAGGTCAGAGGGGAGCGTTGCCTGTGGCGGTGGCTACCTCCATGCAAGCTGGGTATACACCGAAACTACAGTCATCTTGCCTCTTTTAACGGGGAGGTGATCAGCCTTGCTGCCTGCGGCATTTGTCAGGGGTTAAAAAAGTAAAACTATACCATTGCTCACAGTTCTGTTCATCTTCCATCAGGTTCTCTTTTCAGTTGGAAAAACACTGGCCTCCCTCCCCAAATTACCCAACATTTGAGCCAACATTTGATCCAACGCAGTTAATACATAAATCCTAGCATGACTGGCAGCTACAGATGGGTGAACCAAGAAATTGCTTGACATATTTGCTTACACTGCGTATGAAACTGGTTATCTTGTACAGGAAGGATAACTGCAAATTATCAGTAATCCACTGGATCTTGGTGGTACTTGAAACAAATTTGAAAAGATTTGTCAAAATGCAGGGATATCCATGTATATATACATACAGATTTATACACATACAGATATATGGTGTTACTGAAGGTGTTACCTGCGTGTTGCCTATTTCTCTCACAAGCCTAGGCCCACATTAATTCACCCACGTGACCTCTTTGAGCATTCACATCCCTGAGAGCCGTCCACAGCCACAAGCTGGTAGAAGGTTATTTCTCAAACATACCTGTCAAGGTCATGTTTCCCTCCCTGCCCTCCTACTTCCCTCCCTCCTTGACCGTGGGATTTCTCCTTCTCTCCCCCTTCCCAGGTACCTTGCTCAAAGCCTTGGAGGGGCCAGTGCTGTTCTGTGCTGTAGAGGAACATTTTGGACCTGATTCTCATTTACACCAGAACAGATTTTACAGCACTTTGGCAGTGGAAAGAAACCATGAGATGAATATATATCACTCCAAGTTAAAGCTCCTTTATATTCTACAAGGGAACACCATGAAAATGGAAATTGGGTCCCCTATTTTTAAAGCTTGTGAGCAGGTGTCTATAAAAATACGAAGGATACTTTTATTGCCTGGCCAATGGGAAATTACATCTTTCCCTGGGGGAGGTGACACTGTGTTCCTCTTGGTTGTGCTGTGGGCCAGACAAGGAGCGAAGTGCCCCAGAAGAGACCTCTGAGTGGCAAACTGCAGGGCAAGCCTGGATGCTACCTACCTGTCAGAAGATGGGGTCTGTGGGTAGTGGGATGTGACTGGGCTCAGTCCCGGTGGGAAAGGTAGGTGCATTAGCCATGATTTGCACCCAGTGTCCAATGGCCATTTCACATGGGCAAGGATGGGCCAGGCCAGGGGAAGAGCTGATTCACTGCTACAACTTACCACATCTTGGCTTTTCTGATCGCCCCCATCCCCACTTCCCATACCCGCTGACTGCCATGCAGCATGTTGTGCCAGTGGCTGCCCAGAAGAGAAGCATCGCCAGCAAGTATCCCCCTCGCTGGCAGCGATCCCCAGGGACTAGCGCGCTGATGCTCTGCAGTGTGGTGGTGGTGGGCTGTGGAGTCGGCTCTGCTCAGCAGGACAGTCCCCCTCCAGTTTGCCTTGCTGTCCTCTCCCTCTGAAACAGGATTTCTGCTGTCCCTGCTTGCTAAGTGGCCTTTGCTGACTGTCCTCTGGATTTTATTAACCCAAGCACTGAATTGAACCCGCCCGGCTCAAGCTGCAGGAAAGCTGCACGGCAGCAGCAGTGGGGGTTATCTGACTGCCTCATTCGCTCCCTGCAGGAGCCTGAATGTCACCCACGAGTACTGATCCCCTCTTGGGGAAACGGAGATTTATTTTGTTCTTCACGTAGAACAGTGGGAACACTGCGCTCGGAACTGGTTTCCTGCAGCTCCTCAGTGGAGGGTTTAGGGCAAACTGGAGGGGAAGAAGTCTCCATCCATCTCCCTCCAGCGCTGCTCCCAGCAGCTGGTGTGGGTCTGTGTACATGGGGCTGATGCAGGGACTGGAGGGCAATTCATGCAGCCCCATACAGAGAGAACTGAAAGAGGATGTGACAAGTGGACAGAGATGCAGAGGATGGTAAACTGCTAACCTGAACAAAGCCAATAATCTGTTTCCTAAAGATGCGGGTGCCATCATGGGTGAGGAGCAGGGAGTGATAATTTAAACTATTCAATGACATTGCTGTGTCTTCACTTAAGGGAAGGAAAAAAGTGAGCTTTCTGGTACAGAGAGCTCTGTGAAACCCGTCCAGCATGCAGGAAGGTGGTGAAGCAAAGCAAAGAACAGCTGGAAGTGTGATAGGAGATCAACTATGTGGCAATGCTATGATATTGCTAGATTGCTTGCTTTTACCTGCAATACTGTACTCAGCCCTGGAGATCTGTTCAGAAAAGGTGTAGGAGAAGTAAAAGGAACTGGTAACCAGACAGAAAAACTTGGAAAAGGGGTGGAAAATACTGGATCTCTTTATCAATCAGGAGAGATAAATAGCAAGGGACATGGTAGACAAGAGTATAACAATAGATGGATTAGAGAAGGTATACTGGATGCGCCTAATTACTTTCTTTCATGGAGATGAGTCATTAAATTGAAAAACTGCACATAAAAAGCTTGGAAATTGTTTTTGTGTAATACGTAGTTCCAGGTCCATGGAACTCCTTGCTGTTGGAAATTAATGTGTCCAAAAAAAAATAATGGGGCCAAAATAAAAAAGTAAGCATGAATATGGATGGTGGAATACCCTTTATTTTGTTAGATGGGCAGTAAATCCCCACACTTCATGGCAGAAGCCAGTTTCCATTAGATGGGTGGTGGAGAAAGTTTCCCCAAGGATCCATGCTTTTATAAATTTTAGTTGCAGTGGTTTTTTTCATTGTCCTCTGGAAGTCTCAGTAAGGACGTGACCACAGCACCAGTTCAAGGTCCTGCTCATCCCCATGTTTCGAGTCAGAGGCCCAAGTGTGAGAGTCTCCAGAGCCCACTCGTTAACCCCACACAGTCCATTTGCCCTGTGGTGACAGATCAGGAGAACAGTGGCTTTTCGTTCCTTCCTTCCTCTGGATTTCCTCCTTCCCAGCTGAACAGGGGACTCCGCACACACTGGCTGTGCAGGCAGAAGGAGGTGTCTCCCAGTCATGATGATGAATAGCCATAGGTGCAATCACTTTGGCAACTCCAAGCTCATCCCTCTACCATTAACAAGGTAGTTACGCATCACCTAGGACATGACTGGTGGGCAGTGCAAAGCAGGATTTGGCCTGGGTAATGTAACATTTATTCCACAGGCTTTGAGCTTGTGCAGCCCTCGTGGGGGCTACTGTAGGGGAGTGTGGTGCCCTTTCTGTTATGCTGAGGCTGTCAAGAACCCAGTCAAGCGATGTAGTCAAGTTTATTGGAAAATCAGTGGAGGAAATCAGCTCGCGGGTCGTCTTTAAAGGTGGATGAGCCTCATTCCCCTTCTCCCTCTTCCACTGTTGAAAATGGAAACTGGCAGTGCTGGCGGCTGGGGAAAGGGTCCATTTCCCAGTCCTGCCGCTGACTTGCAAGTGAGCCTGTTCTTGTGTCCTCCCCTCGGGCTCCCCATCTGTGGAACAGAGTTATTTACTTACCGGTGAGCACAGTTCCCTGAGCAAAAAAAGCTGTCAAGCCACAGTGCTCATGCCCCTGATTCTGGGGGAGCAGGCAGGCGGCAGCTGGCCAGCAAACTTGCAGAGACTGTTTGAAATGGCCCAGCCCAGTAGCCCGACTGGCTGCAGGCTGAAGTCCTCACAGCTCTTGGCTGGAGACTAGAGGAGTCGAACTGCTAGGAAAGCCAGGACCAGTGTTTAGCACAGTGCCTCCAAAACCTCCAGGACTTGTTCTAGAAACAGCTGCATGGGCAGACCTGCTGGGTGCCCTGCAAAGCCACAGATGGTGCAGCAGTTTGGGCTGGGGTCCACATCCATGGCCAGGGTCCGACATCCCAGCCCTGAGCTGGGGAGGGACCACACCAGCCAAAGGCAGCAGTCATGGCTCTCCCCTCCTCCTGCAGAAGCATAGCATCACCGCTCGGATGGAGTCACTCCTGATGTGTCCCCCCAGCACTGAGGGGCGAGTGGGACTACCAGGGGGCTTACCCCATCCCAGGGGCCGAGGAGAGCAGCAAGCAGGCATGTAGAGCACTGTGCCGGGCCTGACCAAGGCTATTGCGGAGCAGTGGGTGGTTATTATTCCATCACCTGCACGGCTCCAGCTCGGTGGCTCATTAGCAGGTAGGATATATTAGTAACTGTCAAACAATCGGAGAGCTACCTTGTTGGGTGGATGGATGAAAACACATTAACTCCCACAAAAGGGGGAGAGGCGGTGATTAGCTGGTGAAATGACAATATGAAATGTCAGAGGCACAGACAGTAAGCACAACTGTTCATTATTATATTAACAGCTTTAATTTTCTGCCTTTAAACACCAGTTTCCTGTCAGTTCAATTAGATTGTGTGTGTGTGTTTAATTTAGATCAATATACTGCTGTGTCTGGAGGTTTCCTCACACATCCTATGCGAGGCAAGAAGCAGACCAGCCAGTGGGAGCATCTTTTCTTATTGTCCTTGAGATGAAAGGTAGTTTGTGAAGAGGGTATTTAGGTGATGCATGTCCTCAGGCTAGGTGAGCATAACCTGCAGTCATTTATGAAATTCCCGCAGAGTGGGGTAGAGAAGAGGTGAAGACACAGGAAGGTCTTGAACAAACAGCACATTGCAATATTTTTAGTGAATTATCTTACAGACTGCAGAAAATATGGGGAGGAAAAGGGGGAGGGAGGCAGAGTCTCATGCCAGCAATGACTGAAGGCCTGATTCTGATCATGGTGACACCACTCTAAGTCTGAAGTTGCTCAGATGATGTTAATGCTGCCTTGATGCCCGTAAAAATGAGATCAGGATTTGGGCTGGATACTCAGTGCCAGAAAACAGCGCATCTAGGAATGAGATTTCCCTGGTTTCTCCTGCACAAGCAAGTAACAGCATATTGACCTGATAGGCAAGAGGAAGGGAAGCCCAAGAGAGCACTGATTTCAACCTGGATTTGCCCAATGTCAGGGGACTTCCACCTTGCCTGGTGCCAAGTGCCTGCATCTCTCTCATGTTCATCCTTCCTGCTCTGCAGATAAAAGGGTGCCCTTTCTGCTTACCGGGGCAGGTGGATATACAGCTTTCACAGATATTTGAACCTTGTTGAGTGCTCATGACAGGGCAACACTAAAACAAGACTCCTAAGCACCTTCCCCCTCTTTCAGCTTTTGCCCAGGATTTCTCTCCCTAGTTGCTCTGTAGATTACCTAAGGTATTTTTCTCGTTCTGAAGTCAATGGGCTAATACAGTATGACTCAAGAAGCTTTATTTTTAGTAGCTAGTCACGTTCTTTTGCTTTATTGCCCTTTATAGCTCTGATCTCCACAAAATCTTCCCTCATCCTGCTGATACTCCTGGATCATCAAGTTTTCTCTCTGAGCTCAAATATTTTACATTGACTTCTCATCTCCTTTGGTCCCGGCCCCTGGAAGCTCTGCTGCTCCATCCTCATCTCCTAGACAGGGAGGAAGATCTCTCCTGTGGTGTGACTCTGACCTCCAAGCCCTCCATTTCTGACCCAGTCTGCTGGCCTCACCCTGGAGAGAGGGATGAACCTCTGGCGAAGGGCTCCTTTCCCCTCCATCCTGATCCTATTAGAAGAAGCTTCCAGGCATGAGAGGAGATGGTGTCCTGCCAGCCGTGCATCTCCAAGAAGTCCAGTGTGAGAATAACCAAACAAGGGATCGCAGACCAGTGGAGGTGGAAGGGGGTGACCCACTAACCTTGCCAGGGAACATGAGCAACACTGCTGCAGCACCATCCCTGGCACATAGCAAATACCAAGGGGATGCTGGAAAGTCTTACCTGCCATGGAGGTGTGCAGAAACGGCAGTGCTGGGGCTAGCACGCACCCAGCAACTCCAGGCAAATGTGGCAAGGAGTGCACGCAGGAGCCCCAGTGCTTGGAGCTGGGCACCAAAACGTGGATGTTAGGTCTAAGATGAAAGCCCGGGGTCCCTAGAAATGTAATAGCCATCATGCATTATGGAGCACAGGAACTGTCATGTTGGATTAAATAAATGGTTCGTCTAGCTTGGAGCTAGACTCCCTGGCAGTGATCAGCAGCACCAGTTCAGCCTGCAGAAATGGCCAAAACAAAGTGCTGGGCCAGGATCCAGAGCCAGGCAGTGATCTGATTTTCAGTTTCTGAATATTTGGTTGTTATCCTGATGTCATATATCATCTAAAAAGTTCTTCTATATTCACATCTCTAGGACCTACCACTCCTCCTCTCCATTTCCCTGAGATATCAGCAATTATAAGGAAATATCAGCACCTGAACGCTGCATCAGAAGGAAGGGCCAAGTGGCTGGTAGCACTCTCTGCCCAGGGAACAGTGCTTAGTGCCAGCTTTTGGGAACCTGACTCACGGTGGGGCTGACTTCCCTTACTATCTATCTGATTTAGGGAAATTTAGATGCAGGGTTTCATGTCCCATCTCTTTTTCCTATAACACACAAGATCATAGGTAAGAAAACTCCCTGGATATCTAGCCAACCCTCCTGCCCTGTTCTGAGGCTCTGGCTGGACAGTAATTCCTACAGCAAGCTGCTCTCCGCGTTTCTTCGATGGTGGGCTTCTCCATTCCCTTTCAAAATTAATAAAGTGCCTGAGCCTGCACATGTGTTAACTTCCCATCCAGAGCATAACCCTTTCTGCTTTCCAGGCTGGAGCATAAACATTACAAATGAAATCTCCAATGGGTAAAGAATGAACAATCACTTTCTTAATTTTTTTTTAAAGGCACTTTAGGGCTTTTATCAGAAAAGCATTGTGTCCATTAAGAAACAAATTAAGTCATTCTGCAGGGAAGCTAAGTGCTGTTCCCATGCCAGAATTAATACTGCCTCTTTCCACCGGGGATGTTTAAGGGTCCCTCCCCCATACCCTGGGATTACAGCTACTTTTAGTTCATAGAGGGAGGATTAATCAGTGGAGCTCCTTTGAGGAGCTCCTGAAATAGAAATCACAAATCAGGGAGACTGGGAAGGAGCCTGGGAAGTGACAAATGTGAAATTATGTTGCACTTTGTTTGGTGTCTGTGCAGGGAAGATGACTGCGGTGACTTAGAGGTGCTCGCCTGATGCGGGGTGCAGCTAGTTCCTTTGGAAGGAGACCTGCAGTCCAGGGTGAGGGAAAGGCAGGACAGGGAGGGCAGAGGGATGGCTGCAAACTCCAGCACCCAAACAAGGAGTTGTTTGGAGACTTGACAGGTCTGTGTGTAGGAGGAAATAGTTAGAGGCAAGAGTTGAACCCACCACATTGTTTTCTGCCATCAGGAGTGAAGATCCTAATCACAGAATCACAGAATCATTAAGGTTGGAAAAGACCTGTAAGATCATCAAGTCCAACCATCAATGCTGGTGTGATACCAGAAGCTGTAACTTCCACTTTCTTTTGGGGCTTTCTTGACACAGTGCCCCAAAGCAAACTTTTCTAGATTCCTTTTCTCAAACCCATAGATGCTGATTCTTAGTCTGTCCCACTAAGTGTAAGACCAGAGTATAGGATGGTTTGCCCTGTTAGTATTACCTGCCTACACTTGGACCCATTTAACTTTGTCAGAAGGGTTTCAGTATTTCATCCCCAGTCCATTCCCTGGTGATGTTGCAGCTATCCAGATGTAATACAGGTGTGCAGAGAAGGAAGAATTAATGCAGTTAATTTTCATGTAAGCGGTACCATTATAAGTCCCTTTATACCAGTTAAAGTGTGGCTGTGGAGGAGGCGGGAATACTACTTTAATTACATTGGCTTTGAAGCTAATATAGTTAAGTCAGTATGAAAAATTACGCACAGACTATCCCCAAGGGTCTAAATTGAAACAATTCCTATTGAAGAAAAAGTCTAATAGAGAAAACAGTTGACGAAATGGTGTAAAAAAGGATAAACCTTCTCCCAGCTTCCCACACAGTGCATTTTGCCCAGCTAAGCTGTTGTATGCGGCTATGCTGCGGGGCTGAATGTCTCTGATAGCTTAGCTGAAGGGAAGACAGCTTGACAGAGCCTATCGTGGAACTTTATTTTGGTTCCCCTGAGGTATTACTTAGTGCAGGATGATGTGATAGCCTGACCCCTAGAAGAAAAGGTGCACCACCACTTTACAAAGATGCCTGAGGTTGCTAATTGGGATTCATGACACTGTCAAGAAAGTCAAACATTTACTGCTCATTATCTTTACCTGACCACATGTGGGGCCCCAGCATTTGCCCTGTTAGAGCATCAGAGGAGTTTTGCATCAGCTGTTGGGTTTCCCCACAAACTTATAAACTTCTCGCAGAAAATCAGATCCAAAAAATATCCCAAAATGATTCTTAGTCCTTGGTTTTTTCAATGCAAAGTAGAAAAATAAATTGGTGGGGATTGCCCTCAGTTTCTAACAGTCTCAACTGCTTATATCACCAGATGCATTAATTTACCCCCCTTGTCTGAGGCAAGAAGGTGTGTTTGAAATGCCTCCCTTCCCCCAGGGATGGTTTATGCACAGAACCAAAACACCCCCAGGCATGTGTCGATGGCCAGGCACATTCCACCCTGGGTTCAAGTGCAGGAGAGAGCAGATGCTCTTCCTAGCTTTGGCTGTCACAGGACTGCAGCTATCCTGATGTGCTCTGCCAGCTGCATGACCCACATCCATCCAGCCGAACGGGTCAGCATGGAAAGTTGCAGCAGTCCCTGCCACCTCCCCTTGCCTGCAAATTACAGTGGAGTCTAGCTAGCAAAATCTTCAGTTGTGCACGGGGAAAGACAGCCTCTTCCTCCTCCGCTGTACCTCAACTATTTACAGCAGGTACTAAGCCACGGGCACATGTGAGCCCAGATATAGACTGTCTTGCGCAAAACTCACGGCACAAATACAGAAGCTTCATTATTTTCTTTGCACTGCCTCTCTTTTAGGCAGCTGAGTATTTTTTCCACTGTGTGCATTCAGACTGGTACTTTCTGCACATCGCTCCAGGGAGACCTGAGTGTACCATGCCTCAGAGCTGCCCTCCTTTTGACCATTTTTTCCTTGCTGCGAGGGATGCTTTTCTGCCAGAGGAGCTTCAGAAAATACTTTCCCCAGTCTCCGAGGCAGTCAAATATGGGGACAGGAGGGGAGGGCTTTCTTTCCAGCCTGCATGTGAAGATACTAATCAGGGGGCTGGTCCCCTGCTGCCAGGCCCACATGACCATCCTCTTAGACTTCGTTTCAATCTGTTAGACAGCTGTCATCCAACTCAGACCCCAAATATCCATCTTACTTCTGAGGTGTCATCCTCAAAACAGCCTGTCATGCTGCTTTGGGCACCAGGGAAAGCTACCCCATATCACAAGTCAGACACCAAACTCTCCCACCCCAGCAAGCCAGCACCAGTGTTTGACCTTTGAAGATCTGCTGCTTTCCTGCTTTGCAGCTGGGGACTTGGACAAAGGGGTGAGAAGGGAAAGGGGGGGCAGAGGAGTGGCGCTGGACCTCAGGTCAGCCAGCTGCTCGGTGGAGCTGCTTTTATTTAGGAGCCCTGAAGTATGGTTTTCGCTACGTCCTGCCCTCACTGGTGGGGGAATGTTCACCTGCCTTTGTAAATAGCTGGAGGAACAGTAATTTATTTTTTTTCTGCTGTCTGAGAATAGGAAAAAATCTTGATTTGGTGTTCACTTCTTAAAATTGTGATATTGGGGGAGGGCCCTTGTGGAAATCAAACATGGAAGATATGACTTTCCATATGGGAATCTGAGCTCAAACATCAGATTGTACAGACAGGAGGAAAGACTGGTGGTTTACACGGCAAGGAAGAGACTTAGAGGGGGAAAAGGAGGTGAATGCAGTCTCACAGCATGTTGTACAGTTAATGATTATGAGCAGACAGATCACCAAGATCCCTACGATCTCCACTTGAGCATCTTAGGACACCGTGTGCAAAGAAGGAAATGACTGTGCAGAGAGAAGAAAGCAGCATCTCCGAAACACACAGCCCCATCCAAGAGTGTGAGCAGTGTGCGGTCCAGTGGCTGGCACTGCCCGGAGATGAATAGCCATAGAGCATATTGCTGTCATACCACAGAGAGACCAAGCTGGGGACCATCCAGCTCTTTCCAGAGCACTCTCCAAACCTTATCACAGAACTACAGCCTCTAAACCAGCCTGACCATTTTGAATATTGCATTGCAGGTGTGGGCTTAGAAACACTTCCTATTTCTGGCTCTGCTTCCTGACGAGTTTATGTCAGCTCTTCTTCCTCCTCTACTCCTTCCCTACGTTCCCCTTTGCAGTGCTGTGGGGAGTTGCTGTGGGTGGAGAGCTTTTGAAAGCTCCTGGGTGTTGCAATTCCTACCTACTAGGGAAGAGAGGAAAATCCCAACAGAGAAACATTTCTGAGGCCAAGGGAAATAACGTCTCTTTGTCGGCTCCCCACACTCAGCAGTGATGCATACCTGGGAGGACGAAGCATCTTTATTACCCACTATATGCACAATCTAGGAGATTTGTTTGTGCCACCGCAAAAAGTGGGGTCAGGCCCAAGAGCTGTGATCTATGGATGCATTCCCAGCTCCTGGGATTAGAGGTGCCTTATCCTCAGCAGCTTTCAGCAGAGAGTTCAAAAGCAGAGACACGTGAGGCACTAAAACAGCCACCCTGCAGAGCAACTGGCTTCAGTTTGGCTGCCCCCGCAGGGAGTTTAAGGAGTCTCCTATCCAAATGTGCCAGGACAAAGGACCTGGGTTGGCTTGACCCTTAATTAGAGTGGACTGGTGATAGTAGAAAGACTATTTTAATTTTTACAATGCTATAAATACACATGATGCTATGCTATTTAAAAATGTGGTGGAAGTTTTACAGAGTTTGAAGCAAAGGTTTCCAGGAAAAGACACCTGTTGGTACAAGTGCTGATCCTCACAGTCCAGAGCAAGTGCAGCGTGGGTTGTGCTTGATGGCTTCCCGGGAGGAAACGTTGTGCTTCATAAGTAATATCAGTGATTTTCAAGGAAGCATCTGTTTGAAGACCAGCTGTACTTCAAATTAAAGTTGGAAAGATGCAACACAGCAGCTGCAGGCTCATGAAAGAAGTGTAGGCAAATACAGCTTTAAGCAAGGTTTGTAGCCCTGAGTTCTGGCTTGCTAGTGGTGGTGGCCCCACTGGAGGTTTGAGTAGCCCAGGCACCCAGATCAGCCCTCACAGTCTTACACAGCCTTGGCTAAATAAAGGGACCTCACTGGCTCATTTTGGTGCTCTACTGCTTTTCCCATTTCAAGATCACCAATGACTATGTTAAATAATATGATCCCCTGGTATTAAACCTTATTGTATGTCACTAATAGTGTTTTACCATAATGAAAATTGGCCATTTATTCCTCTTGATTTTCTTTTGCTTTGCAGCCTTGCTCTAGTTTATGATGTTGCTTTGCCTTTGGCTACTTAATTTATGCAATTCTGTCTTGAGAAAGGCTTTGTCAAAAGTTCTGTAGGAATCCAATAGCCTGTAGCAACAAATTCTCCATTGCCTTTTTATCCAAAGAAGTCCAATAGACCAATGAAACATAATTTTTCCTGTGTTGAAAATTTGCTTGTTAGACCTTAACGTATCTCAATCAGTAGCATTGTAATTATGTTTTAAATTTTCATTACAAAACTTGTTTATCAGAGTAAGATGTATTGATTTGTATTTCTGGGTTGAGTAACCCTAGCAGTTCTGAAAATAGTAGACTTGATGTTTGCTATCTTCCAGATAACTAATTTTATTGAGACATTATGTATTTTCCTTCAAAATGTCTTTCTTAGGCACCTTCAGAATTTTTTAACTGGGGCCATCAGAGACTGGTGATTTACAACTCTTTAATGTAATGCATTTATTCTAGCATCTTTTCTTTTGACACATCAGTTCCTGACAGTGTCTAATCTTTATGTGCTGGTTGTTAGCCTCACCTATAATTAAGATTGTCCAGCATTTCCCATCATAAGATCTTATTTTTAGTTATGTAAGACCTTTTCTGGGCAGAGATTTTTCATGGTTACTCAGTCTTCCTTTTTGGGGTACATGTATTTGTGACTGTTTCATCCAAAATGATGCAGAAGTTTTCAAGAATGAAGCCAGAAAAAAAATATGCCTTGGTCCATGTTAAAAAATAAAGGGGACCTTTTTCTTTAAATGTTCTGTATCCAGCATGCTGTGGAAATAGGACCTGAAATTGAGCACTTGGGTAGTCTCTGAGTTGGAAATGCAGCCTTTGTCTCTTCATGAACCTGCCCCAAATCCGGCCCCCAAAAACTGTGGTTTGCACATGCCTACTGGAAACTACTTGGACTGTGGAAGCAATGTTCCCCCAAGAGTCTGTCTGTCCTGGGCATGTTTGATGCCCCAGGCTATGCAGAATTTGCTGTACAAGGGCTGTAGCCATGCGGAACCAGCTTTCGGTGTTTGCTGGCGGAGCAGATTTGCACAGGAGCCTGGTGAGGGTTGGAGCTTCACCTGGGAGCTGGTAAGGGCAAAAGAGAGAGGGAAACTGGGCTGGGATCTGGAGAAGGGTGAAAGGCTGAGACACGATGAGCAAAGAGACTGGGCCTAGAAAATGGTCTGGGTGAGGGAAGTGGGATCAGGGAGTCAGGCGGTGATTGGGATTGTGGAGTCAGAGACGGTGTCTAGGTGATGGTGTGATCTCCCCCTCCTGGCCACCAGTGTGGCATTCACCTTGAATAGCTTCGTAGGCTCTATTTCTGTTTACAGTCAGTGTCACTGATATAGAACAATTCAGCTGACCTATATTAAGTGTCTGCTTAGGATGAATCATGCCCCAGGACTGCTGTGTTTTCTCTGCCTTGACTACAAAAGGCTCATCAGATTATTAGCTCAGATGGACACCTCTGCATTTGATCAGATGGGGCCCAGGCTCACAGCCTGCTGGAGGGAAGTCAGCTGCCAAATCTCCTGGGTGTTTTAAGCCTTCAGAGGCTGATGAGAACTAGGGATCTGCTTATATTGCAGAGACCTGGGCCGACGCTGACGTGCAAGTCCCCTGCAGGGCATCTCTCCATGTCACAGTCCAACCCCCACAGCCACTCGGTACTGACTCCTTGGTCCTTCTGTCCATCTCTTCCCCTGGGGTTGACTGGGGATGGCTGGGTGAGGATCTTGTGGGAGGCCAGTCCTCAGTGGCTGAGGTTGGGTGAGTGGGGACGTAACGGTGGGACCTTGCAGGGACACCGGCAACCCTTGTATGTGAGTTGAGGAGGATGTAGCGGAGCTGAGACTAATGGGACAGGGTGTCTTGGAGGCACTCATGGGAAGGGGCAGCAAGACTTGGTGTTGAGTCTGAGGAGAGGATCTGGCATGGGACACCAGCAAGGGCAGGGAGTGTGGCTGGGAGCACAGGGACCAAGAAAGGAGAGAGGAGCACAGGACATGAGGAACGCAACCATGCAGGCAGCAGAATGAAAGCCAAGGAGAAAGGAAATACTGAAATGTTTATTAAGTTAGTGCTGCCTATCTTGTGCAGTGAATAAAACAGCGCCCTGCAGGGAAAACTCTGCGTAGCCACGTAGTTAACACATAGGGGAGCAAACTAATGGTTGCCTGAAGATTCCTGCCTTTTCCTAATTTTTCAGTGCTTGCCTTTGTACTGTCATTTTAATAAGTTTTGTTATGTGTCAGGTGTACGTACTCTGCTATAATGTTTCTGAAATGAGTGATGCGCATCCTCATTTTCACCCTGTTGCATCTCACAACGTTTCTGTGTTTAATGCTTGGTCCAAAAAGCAACTTATCCCTCCAGCCCTTTACTGCTGTCTTACCAGCAGGTATGAGCTTGAAGGAAAATCCAAACCTCCGACCCTCCTGCCTAGAGGCAGGAACATTGCCCACTGAATTGCACTGTCACTTAATGCCTTATCCTGGATGCAAATGCTCACATGGTTTACAGAGCACACACTGGAGCAATAAAACACAGACAAGGAAATCAAAGGCATATTTCTGCTCTGGTTTTGTATTACCAGTTGTATTCAATGCAGTGCACTTAAAATGCCACTAGAATATGTTAGAGTGTTTTTGATGGTAAATTTAACTGCCAAACTATTGCCTGCCTCACTGGGACCCCTTCTCGTCTTTGCATCCATATACTCCTCGTTTCACTTCACCACTAATGGGAGAGGGGTGAAATGTGCTGCCAGCCTAGTGAGAGCAAAGCCTGAGGAGTTTGGAGTCGTTCCTGGGTTGTTCAATATCACCCAGGAGACGAGGCTCTCGCCTGCGCAACGAACATCGCCAGGTTAATGCAGAAGGACTGACACTGACCTACTATTTTCTTCTTTTGGCAGACCTCTCTGAATCACACGGCGCAGAAGTCTGGGTTCATCTGATGATTTGAGAACTAGCTGCCCTGATACCAAGCAAGGCTGGCCAGAACTAGAGATAAGAGACTGTCAATATCTGCTCTTCCCTTCATGCACACAGGAAGCTTGTGATGAATGTTTTAGATTCATATAACTGTTGCCCGGGGGCCACCATTTTAAGGGGAGCGCCAAGGCTAGGGCTTAACCCCCAGTACAGCTTTTGCTGGAAATAAGCCTGCCCGAAAAATACCACAGACCAATAAAAATACTGCACCGCAATTCATTAAAAAAAAAAAATCCCATGAAAGAAACATTCTTAATAACAAGGAAAAATGCCATTTGGGGGCTTGCAACACAAATGTTACTCTGTTAGCACACAAAATTCAGAGTAAACCTGACTAGAAGCTGAAGTGAAAGCCAGGTGCCTGTTTTCATTGTCCATCAGAGAGAAATGCCAAGGAACAAGCAAACAGCAGAAAGTGAAAAGCAAATTGGATTCTGAAAAGCCTTGCAAGGATAAGTGTTTGAGGTATCCTCTGTAAATCAGAGTGTGCAATGTTTAGCATGCCAGCTTCCATTCAGGTTAATTAGACTAAAGTCCTGTGCCATCAGCTGTGTGAATAACTGAAAATTGCAACAGATGAGCGAGTCCTACCAACCGTGTCACAGGAGAAGAACACAACTGTGGATGCGATGGGACTGGTAGGTTTCGCACCTTCACAGATAATGAAGATGACACCTGCATGCACTGGCCAACTGATTGCAGAGAAGGTGTTTCTCACCTGCACTATGCTCCCGGGAGTCCCGGAGACCAACCTCTCCTGCATAAACAAGCTTTCAGGCTGTACTAGGGACTTTTAGTCTGTGCTATGTATCATTAGCAGGTGTGTTAGGAATAGCAAAGAAAAACTGTTCTACCTGGTTTAAAATAGATCTGTGAGTGGCAGAGAGGGACTGTCTATGGTAATGCAGAGAGGACAGCGTCATTTGGTGCCTCTCTGAGTGCCAGAGAGAGCTGAGCTGGATACCAGGTCTCGAGCATGGTGCCGGGCTGTCCGGAGATCTGAGGTGGCAGGCTGGGTTTACCTCAAAGGAGGGTCAGGTTACATGAAAGTCATTTAACTGAAGGATCTTGAGGAGCAATTCTGTTATAGCTAACAATGAGGAAAGGAATAAAATTTAAAGAAGAAAGTGTCTTCCTGCAGTAAACAGAGTTTTAATCATCATGGAAGTGAGGTGGACAAAAGGACTGGATAGGTCAAAGAAATGGTCTGAATTGAGTCAAGCTCAGCAGTGATTAAAAGCTGCTACCACTTCATGGCAGTTCAGGGGATATTTGAGATGAGCCGCTAGGTCTCAAACCACAGGCATCAACATCTTTGTAGCACCACCTAATTGGCTCCCATGTTGGCAGTCTCAGCAGTGATGCCATGGTTTAAAGGGGTTGCAGGGAGTAAATCCACTGCTCTAGGTGGGGAACAACCTGGGGTGCTCTGGCAGAGCAGGGGATGGAGGCGTAGGCAAGCTTGTCATGCCAGTGGCTTTATTTTTCTTGCTCTGAGGAGAAATAAAAGCTGCCAGCAATTCCAGCTGTCAGCCCAGTCCTGCTCGGAGAACTGAGATCTTTCCAATAAAGAAAGCCAACAGCAAGGCAAGAATTTGTAGCCCTGCTCCTCTAATTGCAATGCTCTTCCCCAGCCCCATTAATTTCCTGTGAAACTGAGAAGTTTAGTCAGCATTAAATCTGGGAGTGTTGCCTTCCATTGGGGCTCTCTGTTATGCAGCAGACAGGCTTACATTTTTGCTGTGACAAATATTTTATTGACATTGATACAATATATACATTGCAAAAGAGCATTCAGGATAAAGTATTTCTCTAATTCAGTGGGGATACATGTTTGCTATACAGATGGCTGGAGTAAATCTGGCCTCACAATTAAAATCTGTTTAGAGTTTGTAGCAAAGTGACTGATGGATTAGGCTCAGTGCTCCATCAATCCCCCCTCCCATGCCTCTCTGTAGAACAACATTGATGGCAGGTCATAAATAGCCATTTGTACAAAGTGCAGGAACTCTTTAAGTATCATTTTATAGCTAGTATATATATTCCAAGTGGCTGGCAAAATGCAAAGTGCTTGGGGTCTTTAAGAAGGAAGGGCAATAGACCATGGGTGGCAAGCAATACCTTTCTATTTGTACTAAGGATGTGCTGTCATATAGGAATGGGGATATTGTTAACATTCTGGTAAATCCCTTATTTGCTGCACACGTAAAATTCAGGTCTTTTCCTAAAGAGAGTGGGGCACTAAACAGGGTTTCCTGGCCACATTCCTGCCTGGTTAATCACAGTCCTGCTCTTTAAATCTCCCTAACACTTCAGATTAGTGCAGGTTTCAATTTTGCTTTTTGCCCTATACTCGCATAATTTTAGTGGACACCACTAAATGGCCACTTTGTTCTTCTCCACAAGTTATTCGTCTCAAAGCTGGAGGAAAATAATGTGTTATATAAAGACAGACGGGCTCTACCAATTGTGAATTATTTCAGAGGCGCTTACCACCATGCTGGAAGAGGCCCATTGCTCATCAAACAATGTTGAAACTAAAAACAGAATAGAAATGTAAAGTATTAAGGTAAAAGCACTGCAGTAACAGTAGCCACACACCATGGACAGGGAGGGCTGGAGGAAGCATGGAGCAGAATCCCGATGCAGCCCCTTGTCTCACCAAGAAGAGGAGCATCCCAAGCAGCCCTGAGCAGGGAGAGATATCCTGGGCACCACCCTTGCTGCAGCAGGACTGTTGTGTGTCCCCACAGGCCCCACTCTAACTTAGCCTCTTCCTAAAGGCAATCTTAGCCAAGAAGGCACCTTTGCAGTGCCCCTGTAGTGTAGCAAGCTCAAGCACACGACCACAGGCTACTGCCCAGCCAGAGGTGGGTGCTAGCAGTGCATGTGTCTCCATTGGTGAGACGTGAGACATCGCACACAGTGACACAAGCCAGGCTCCCGAGCTGCATATCTTCTGACCTGCTGTACAGAGACCATGGAGAATCTCTGCAGCTGCCAGAGAGAAGCAGCCTGCAACAGAGGATGTTGAGCCCCAAGGAAACCTCTCCTTTCAGGGCTCACTATGTAGAAGCAATGCTGACATTGTTAGGAAATGTTCCTGCTCTCACCCGAGATGTAAAGCCAAGAGTAAACTTCCTGGTGATCAGAACCTGAATCACAAGACAAAGAGCTTTTCAAAAGTACCTACGAAGGAAGAGAGCATAATTAGCTGTGGGTTCCAGCAACTCCTGTTGCCTCCTACCGGAGTGGTACAGGAAGGAGAGCTTCAGAAGGAGGTTGTGGTTCAGATCCCATGGCTTTAGTGAGGCAATGATGTTCTGTTGAACACTAATTCCCTGTTGCTTCCACATGGAAATGTATGGGTTCGTCTCACAAGCTCAGTGCTTCCAGGCAGGTTGTCACTGGATTTGCCCCTAAAGCCAAGCATGACATCTACAGCTTCCCCATGGGGTAACCACTGTGATGTTCAAGGTGATAGGAAACTCCAGAGAAGTTCTGCATCTCATACTTTCTGGGTTTTCTGGCTTGAAGATTTCCACTGTTTTAAAAAGTAGTAGTGATAGTCCAACTACTTGTAGTTAAGAGGCAGAGATTGCTAAACACTAGTGTAAATTACAAAGAGGAGGACAAGTCCTTTTCCCACTCTGGAGTCCTGCCATTTATTAATTTTCTGTAATAGTGAGCAATACCTTCTTTGAGTCACAGAGAGCAATTCTCCTCCCTGACCTGTTATGGTCTGACAACAGCAGCAAATCTTAACTGAGGAATAAACAAGGAATTATTTATTTGTTCGTGACTCAATTAATTCCTGGCTTGGAAACTCAATGCAGAAATCAGGCTATTTTCATATGTGCATTGTAGTAAAATGGTGTCAGGCTGATCCATGCCTGGCAGTGCCTGGTGCCTGAGAATTAGAAGGGAACCATTATATTTGGAAATAGATAGAATCCCATTATGGCACTGGAAAATACATTCCCCTCACAACAGGATGCAGCAGCCTCCAACAGCCAAAAGCCCAGGAAACCCAATGCCAGGAAAACCCATCTGCTTTCCTAGGATGCCAGTCCAAGGCATAATCATGGTTGGTGTTAAAAACATATCTGCAGAAAAACATGGGAACTGAGTTTGAGGCCCTGTCACTTAATACTAGCGAAGCTCAGCTTCTCAGGAACACCCTGGGATCTGTCTCCAACAAATCCATCCCTTGAATATACCGGCACAATTTATTTTTTTTAAAGGATCACTCTTTCTGTTGTTAGATAAACAATTTAAACACAGGCCTGGCTGAACACCTCCTTACACACTTTGTTACAGAGAAGGCTGTAGAGATGACATGCAACATGCATGCAAATGTCTGCTGGCAAATACTTCTCTTGCACAGAGGAAGATGGGGAGCAGAGGGCTCCAGGGCTCCAGTGATGGGTTTCAGTCACAGGCGCTCTTGCACCCAGCGTCTGTATTTACTGCTATTACTTGATGTGAGAATGAAAATAATCAGCTTGTTGTGCTGGTTTCTCATCCTACCAGAGTCAGCTACATTCTAATAAAATGAAGACGTAAGAAAAAAGGAGGCAAGTCATGAAGGGACCAAGTATGAGGAAGGACTTGTACAAGGCCAGATTGAGAGGTCTTCCAACCAAAAGCTCACATCTATAGGATGCTGCACGTGCATTTACTGCTTCGGTTAACAGGCAGAAAGCAGTTAGACAGTCAGATGCTGGTCACCTTTAATGCTGCTCCAAAACCGTACAGCAAAGAAAAGGCTACGTGACACTGACCTGTGGGCTCCCAGCTATCATAGAGAGCTGAGTTAATGGGACCTGGTAGCCAAAAGGTCTCAAACACAACAAGAGGCTTTGAAAGTTCCCTATAACACACAAATATCCTATTCAGCCACTTAGATTGAGCTTTGCTAAACAACACATTAACAATGCTGGCAACTGTCTGGATGAGCCTTCTCACTTTCCCTTGCTACCACTGAGGAAGCCAAAGCAGTCTTAGTAACAGTGGGAAATTTGGGCCAAAAAAGCCTTGGTCTCTATTTGATATCAGGTATGTTGGTTCATTTTTTTCAGTTGATTGACACAAAAGGGACTACAGCGAGGCTCACAATGGCATGTTGCTGCTGCTGGTGTTCATTTCAGGCTATTAGCATGAACAGAAATAACCATTCCGTGCTGATGCCACAAGATTTTCAGCCATCTGTAACATTTAAGCCTTTCTCTGTCTACTATGAAAAATACCTCAGGGAAGACAGGTAGGGGAACAAATCCTTCAGCTCCTCTGAGCAGCTAGGAGAAGATGATAAGGCTTGGAAGGAGGGATTGCAGGTGCTCTTCTCTCCTGTAATGCTTCACTTCTATGAACCCAGTGGGGCAGAAATCCAGCTGAAATCCCCTATTACATCCGTAGTTGCTAGTAAAAAGGTAATCTTCCCAGCTTGCCAATGCCCAAGAGCCAGAGGTCCAAGGGAGGAAGGACTCTTTATTCCATCTACTCAGGTAGAGGAGGAAATGACTCTGACTATTTCCATTTGTATGGATTCTCTACCCATAGCGCTCTGTGTAGCAGGGCAATAAAACACTATAAACTTGTGTTTCAGATTTGTAAGATTCAAAATATTTTATTTTTAATTGCAAAAACATTCGTGTTTGGGGGCAAGAGTTAATTAACTGCCCACTCACCATGTCTGCCTGGATGCAGGTAAAGGGACAGAACTGCTTCTAACTTGAAGCATATTGTGTTTACTTGTGTCTTGCTGCTCACCTGGGAGTACCAAACAGTTGATTTCATTGATACCAGTCCTTGCTTTGCCAAGCACTTTTAGCTTTCATCCTATAAGTATTTGCTGCAGAAGATATAAATCAAGGAATTCAGAGAGCCAACACAGACTGAAAGCTTGACAATGACAGCTCTTACAGAAGACTTTGGGGCGAAAGATGATGGTCAGGGCATTATTAGAGCAGAAATGCCTCTGGTAAATCCTCCCTGTATGGATGTTAATTGAGGTGAATAATTAGCTGGATTAAGAGAGCAAAGGCAGGTGATTTTGTGGGGATTAGAGGAAGATCTGCAAAGGAATAACTGAATTGATATGCCTAGCCATGAGTGGAGTTTGGTAGGTGGGTGTCCAGAAGCTGTTCCCTATAGGACATCCTCATCAGTGAGTGAGAAAAGAATCTGATGGGTTGACTCTGTCATCAGGGATCCTGGGAAACTGGGAATTTAACTCTTTGCTGGTACCAGTATTCTGGATTTTCCTCAGATTGTGCATGTGTTCTTCCTCTGAGTAAGTTTTCCGTTCTTGCACAGTTAATGCCAAGGACCAATACATTTAGCTTTATGATCACCAGGATTGCAGTGAAAACTGGCTTCTTTCGGAGGCACAGATTCACCACCAGCAGAACGAGGAGGGCCTGGTGCCAGGCAAATGCTGGCCGACAGCAATGGTTCCCTCCTCTTAGCAAAAGGTCCCAGAAGGCGTGATATGAGGAGGTTTTGTCTGGCCTCCAGGACTGAAATTCTGTCCAGTATCTCAACACTTGATACTTCAGGTGGTCAGAAGACATTATTGAAAATGTAGGAAATCTTGCTTTTTATTACCCTGCTGTTTTCAGCAATGACTGTGCAGTAGCCCTGGAAAGAGACATATGGTTTACAGTAGAATATCCATCTCCATAGATTTATTTTCCATGGTTATTTATGATATTTGTCCTTCTTTAGCAGCACAACCATCAGTTATACACAATGTAAAGGAGGAGGTAATAAAGCGCCAAGTGCTGTGCTCTTGTCTTGCCAGCATCAGGACTGCTAATGGGGCCATCTGGCTCCAGGGCCCTGTTTACTGTCATGGACACAAAGGGACACCTCAGGGTGACGGGTAAAATCCCCCACAATGGACAACTGTGAAAGAGCAGGCCCAAGGCAGGATGGTGGCATTTCCGCCACAAACACTCCTGGCTCACACATGGGGTATTACAGAAGATGTTGCAGATCTGTTTTCCCCTTCTGCCCCTCAAAGATTTCATCACAGCATCTCTTAAGGTTGACATCAATCACATTGCTGGTAGTTTATCATTCAAAGACTGCACATTGCCCTTAGAAATCCCAAGGCAAGGTATCACAAAACCAGCCCAGTTTTTCCATCTTCAAGTGGTTCTTCCATCCCACTTGTTGCCTGCTCAGCCCTTCTGTTTCTCCTCCAACAGTGTCTAATTCTTGCTTCACTGAGGAGCTCTCTTCCACTCTTCCCCCACTGGGCTGGTCAGCAGAGAAGCTTCACCACTCCCCAGCGCTGGTTCCATGGCTCATCAAGGTTACTGGCAAACATCCCTGCTGCTCTCATAACTCTCTGTTTTCTCCAGGAAACTAACAGCATTTCTGTGAATCTCCTTTTTATGGGGGAAGATGAGGGGCGAAGAAGGAGAAAAAGAGCATCTCAGCCTCTGCATGACAGAGAAAGGCTGGTGGTTTTTCTGCCTCTGCAGTGACATCTTGCAGGGCTAGAACACCAGAGCTGATCAAAACAAAAAAGCTGATCAAAACAAAAAAGCTGATCAAAACAAAAAAGCTGATCAAAACAATCCCTTGTTTTAGTTTGTCCTTTATTTTTCCAGTGTTTTTTCTGTGTTTCTTGAGAAACTACTTGTAGATATGTCATGATCCTGGTCACCTCCTCATTTTGGTGCCATCAACATCTGTTGTTCTTGCAGCTCTTCTGCTGTTCTTTCTTGTGTGTCCATACCCAGACCTTCCTATTCATCCTCTACTCAGACCAGTCTTACTGCTCCTGTCACAGTTCTCTACACTGCAACCACTACACAATTGTCCCTTCAACTCCACCAGGTGCCTGTCCTGTTATTCATGTCCTGGGGCAACCTTGGTCAGTGGTACAGCACCTTTTTCTACTCCAGTCTGTGATGTACAGGCTTTCCTGGAGATAGATCCCTGCTATTGACTGTCCCATTTCTCTGCTGTTCAGCCCTGAATCTTTCCAAAGCAGAGATTACCATCATGATGGTATTCTTGTGTCCGTTAGTAGTGGTCAAGATGAGACCTGACTCTAGTCAGGATCCATATATGCAGAGGTGAAAGGCATTAACCTCTACTGGCCAGGTGCTGGGTCTCCTTTCAGGCTTGGTTAGAGTTGCTGCTCCATCACTGGGTGGACTCTCAGATTACTTCCCAGAGAGAAACAGCCAACAGGCTTTCCCCCCTGCCCCCCAGCTGCAATCTGCTGTTTATTTGGAAGGACAGAAGGAACCAATAAACTGACTGTTTGAGAAGAGGCAAAAACCCAAAACATTATACAGCCTGCCTGAAACTAAAATTCTGGATGGTTAAACTGGATTCTGGGAGAAACACTTGGGCACGAAATGAAACAAGCATAATCTACTGCCAAGGCAGGCAGAAGACTACAGGAGAGATTTAGATAATAGGGAAAAAAACCCAACCCTAGAAGCAGGAGAGAAAGGGAGAGAGGCCACAACCTCTTTGATTCTGAAGATACTTCTGAAGATAAGGCTTGCTTTTGCTGTGCATGTAAGGTCACTTCCCAGCTTTCTTTCTAAGCATTCGGTTTTGTCCATTGGTGTTCCTCTGTGAACCATCAGTTGCAAGACCAAGGGGAATGTTTGAGCATAGTCCTGGTCTTCGTAACATAAGAGGCGGGGTATCGCCACCAAATCTGGGAGAATTGCTCTGGCTTTACATCCACAGAAGCAAGAGCAAAATTTTGCAGATTGAGTCTTCCTATAACAAATGGTTCCAGATTAAACTGTGAGTCAGATGCTAAGCAGGAGGCAAGTGTGACATACACCTGAGCAGTGGCAGACAGCCAGTCTTTAGGGGGAGAGGGTTTATCTGCCAACAAAACTAAGAGACCAAGGGAAGAGAGAAGACCAGAGTCCATTTTAGAGAGCTAAGAGATTTCTGGGAACAGGAATGGGCCGGGATAAGCCCCAAAACAGAGCCTGAGAAAGAGGAGGAAGAGAAAAAAGTCCACCCAGGAAATCTGGGTGAGAGAGTAATGAAGGAAAATCTGAGGCTAGAAAATAATAATTTTTTGATATTTTATTTAACCCTAATCCACACCCCCTAAATCTATTGGAAAGCACCTTGTTGTGACATCTCTCTCACAGTATCACAAAAATGCTCTTGCTCTTTGCCTTGCAAATTGGGCTGAGTCATACCCAGGTCTAGACTTGCACCAAACTGAAGGACATTCAGCTGATTGATAGAGTCTGATTTAGCTTGAGATGGAGTTAAGGTAGGGAGACATTCACCACTGTACCTATTGCCTGGAGATGGAGGAGCGAAAGAAGTCCTGGAGGCTTGGCTGCTAACAGACCTGTGCCCTTTGATGTGTAGAGAAAACCTTGTTAGACAGCATTGGTGGGAGTAAACCACTCTTGACTAGAAAGGGGCTTTCCTTCAGGGTAGTAACATGAGTTGTTTGTTAGCTGGAATGTCTCTTTTCCTCTGCCTGAGAACCTCCTCTCCTCCACGCAATGCTGGTATGGGAGGAAGCTGTTTTGTCATTTAAAAGAAAGAAACAGATGGAATATGTGGCAGTGTTAAAAAGCCCTAGCTTGTTGCCACGGTAACTGAGGGGGATATATTTTTTAATTATTATTTTAAATTCTTCATTGTCTTCGTTAAAGGTAACAACGATAGTGGAGAACAAACAAAGGGATGCCCTGCTGTGCAAATCAGTCCCTCAATAAATAAAATTAAAGGAGTGCTCTGCATTGCAAATGCTGATACCCTCACCAGAAAGGTGGAAAGACTGCAGGTTATCTGAGGATGATGAATTATGCATGCCAGTAAGTTAAGGACACGGCAGGGTCATTTGGTACCTCTGCCCTGTAACTTCTGCTGGGTGGGTTAGGACGAGTCTGCTGGAGCACTGAACAAAGACCCAGCCTGCTTGCATCAGGGGATTGTCTGATCAGTCTTAGCGGTCAGGAGGGAATCCTCCCAAACGTTAATCATAAGGAGCATTGGCCAAGCAAGCAGGTGCAGTAGCTGTTTGCTCCTTGTGAGCTGTTAAGCACTGGCACTCTGGAATGGAGGATGTCTGACATCCTGAACTGATTGCCTGAGGAGTTATGGCTAGGTAAATGATGCGTGAGTGTCTTCCACCCAAGATGTCTAACACCCAAGATATCTAACAAACTTCAACAACTTACTACACCTCATGCATACTGGTATTGTTCTGCCCAGCGCTGAAATACAGTTAGCCCTGCTGTGAACTATAGCAGTTGCTTTTCAGTTCATAGCTACACACCAGTTGAGAATATGAAGAGAAGAGGTACTCTCGGCCATCTGAAACTATAGGATAAATTCAGGGTGGACTGTAACTCTTCTGGCTTGGAATTTGGCCCAGGCACAGAAATAACAAGAGCACTGATACTAAACAGACTCAACTGTGTTTTTTATGGGACATCTCATGTTAAAGAAAACATCTCATGCTGCTTTGACCTTACTTGTTGACTCAGCTAGAATTAGGCAGGTATGGTTAGGTTTCAACAGATTAGAGGGGTAGTTACAAGGGGAAAGTGCTTAGGTTGCTGAGCGAAGAACAGGCCACCTTTGGAAGGAAATGTTTTTCACTTGATGAGCCCAAGGTCAGTGAAGAGAATGTCTGAACACAGCTCTAATTTTATCAAGAGATTACATTTTGTGATAACAAGTTCATACACAGCAAAATCCCTATTTTTACTTCTTCTGACTGTTTGCTATTGCTGATGGAACAGATTAAAAATACATCCAAGCCTGGAGAGATTCTCCCTGGGGATGAGAGTAGGTAGAGGTCCTCCAGCTTTCCTGCCTCTGCTCCCAGCCCTAGTCCTTTCCCAGACTTTCCGCATGCCCAAGCATCCAAGCGTGAGGGAGAGACAGCTCAGATGTGGGATCCAGGGCATAGGCAGCTGCTCCCTCTTCCCTCAGACAGCAGAAATGAATGTGGTCTAAATTTAACACTGCTTCTGCTCCCTGCATTTCCAGTGAAGTCTGAGTCTCCAGGGGCTGTGGAGTTGCCACCAGCAGGGACAGGACAGCAGCCCTAGCTCTCCCCAGTCTGGGAGCCCTGGGTTTCCTGTGCAGCTCCAGGCACAAATTCCCTTAGTTAAATAAATGGACAAGGGAGTCCATGACTCTCTGTCTTCGGTACATCCCCACTGGGAGGAGACTGAGTAAACATCAGTAAATTATCATCTTTCCCCCTTTGCAGATATCTCTATATTGGCAGGATCAGGTCAATTATTAAGGCAGAAACAGTCTTTGGAAGATGAGAGCCATTTCTGAAATCATGTAAACAAGAATGAATCTCAGAGTTTTTACTGGCTTTACTAGTAAGCGACCTGGCTCTTGCAAGTCCAGGAATGAGACAGAGTTATCCAAGGGTCCTCCTCAGTCATTGTCTGGGTCCTACTTTATTCGCCCCTATAGGTGCCCAGTGCATGTTAAGCAGCCAGAAAGCAGCTCTAAGCAGCTCCCTTTTCTCCAGAGACAGAAATGAGGATGTATCTATCTGCCTGCTCAGTTTCTCATGACTACAAATGCACTAGCCAGCCAGACCATATCACTCCGAGAGTCTTCCTGATGCAAGGGGAATAGTATTATCCATTTTGATAGCTGTTCACATGTCATTTAATCCTGACTCCTTTAGTAGGTCTAAGTATAGTATTAAGCATAAGAGAAAGTAGGAAATATTATACAATAATCATTAGAGATAGAACACGATAGGAGTATAGGTAGTAGTTTCACACATATGAGTACCCATTACCAAGACAGCTTTTGTCAGCTCAGCATTAGGTAGGCTAAGTGGAAGTTAAATGTCCAGGAAATATTGGAGGTGTGAGACAAATGACTTGAGGCTTTCCACGGGCAAAAGGTCAGAAGAAATGGCCTCATTGCCAAGAAGCCAGTAGATACAATTTTTTACTTAAGTTATAACATAACATCATATTTTAGATAAAGATAAGATGGTCTGATCGTAACTATATTGCATTGTTCCTGATTTACTTGTGGTATCACATTGTAAGATTGCTAAATATATTTCTTTGTACATATTACAGGAAATCCTAGAGGAGGTTCTTTCAAGCCTTTCCTGCTAATGTCTGTGGGGTCACACAATGTAACTGGGTCCAGCTCTTCTGAACGATGTAGTGTCAGTCCTCACACACAAATCTGCTGCTTCTCTCTTCTTTAATCTGAAAATCCTTTGATTTCCACCTGATACGCATCAGTGCTGTGGTTTTCTGAGAACTGGCTCAAGGAGGGGATTCAACTTGTATCTGGGAAAGGATGCTTGGGTACGTCTCTATTTTATCCTGTCCAACTCATCCTTGAGGTGATAGCCCCAGTTACAGAGGGGGCATTTTTTCCACCTGCTGTACACATCTCACTCTTTTCTTCTAGCAAAAATGGCAGCAGGTCATGATCTGTTTACCTAGCCACTGGTAACAGACACAGCAAGGATCACTAGTCTCCCATGGCTGTTGTTGATAGCTTACAGTGGCTGAGAAAAAAACGATAGCGTTCTGTCCAATAAACAGAAATGTACCTTGGGAAAATACCCTCTGTCTTGTTGATCTGGGTTTTGTGACCTGATGATCAAGTCACAGCTGCTGATGGGCCCATCACACAACTGCTGATGTGCCCATTGCAGATGTAATTTCTGCAAGGTGGCCCAGGTGGAGCTGCCAGGAAATGGTATCCCATCCTCAAAGCATTTTCAGGATTTCAAAAATATCCCTGCTTTACAGTGGGGGAAAAAAGCAAAAACTTTCAGCCTTTCATGTTTTTGGGTGAAAGACGACAGACTGGGAGCAGACCCTCAGAATAGCTCATGCGCAGGAAACTACAACACTGATCAGGGATGAGTACAGCTGGGGTACAGACTTCCAACCTCAATGGGGGAGGCCATGGTTTTGAAAGTTGGGCCCTTCCCATTAAGCATTGCCTCTTGTTGAGCATTCTGAGCGTTGCATATATTCACTTGTACTGTCTCACATTTCTCTTAGAAATCCCACCCAGGAGACAAAAAGACCATTCCTGAGACCAGGATGTACTTCTGGAGAGTTTCAGTTTTTCAGAATTAATAATTTGTTACAATAAATTTTTGGAGTTGAAAAATTCCCACCCAGGCCTGTGTATAGCAATCCCCAGTGAGTGCTATTCATCCCTCCAAAGCAAGGCTGACTTTGAACTTCAACATCGCTTTAGGAATTGGACTTACTCCTGCAGGGAGGAGAAGAACACATCCTTTTCTTTCTATGAAGTTAGTTTTAATATTTTTCTTGTGCATATATAATATATACAATATATTTTTGATATATAAATATACTATATATATGTATAAACACACAGAGTCCACACTGAGCTTACCCTTCCCTGCAATCAGCATGTGGTCCCTCTGTTGCAGCATTCCCTCAGAGCAATGAAAAAAGCTCTAGGGACAGAGATAGATTAGTCTTTGTATGAATGTTTTTCCTGGTCCTCATTTCCAGGAAGGCCCATCCTGTGCCTCCATCTGCCCTGTGAGCTTGAAATTTTCCATGTGGACTCATTCCCCTGGTCCTTCCAGTATGGTACTTACAGGAAAGTGTAAATGAGTGAGCTGGGAGAGGAGAATGGATTTTTGATCTCTTTTTCCCCTGACCAACTTCAATGAAGGAGCAGTTTTCCGAAGGTGGAGTATCTGACCTGTCTAATTTTATCTGTAAGGATGCAGATCTATCTTTTCAAAGCTGTTTTCAAAGTGACTCTGATAACAGGACTGCCTACAGATAGGGCTGCAATGATTATTCAAAGCATTAATCAGGGAAAAAATTATGCCAGTTACTGATTAACTAATTACTGCAATCAAATATTCACTCCTCTCTTTGGAACGATGGGCACGGCACTGGGAAAAGGTGACAACAACAACAACAAAAACCCTCAAAACAAAAAATAGTTGCTTTAATCTTTTGTGAGCTGGGGGAGGGGTCCAGCTGCAGGAGGCTGAAGATGCTGAGGGAGGGCAGAGGGCTCCAGCTGGGGCCCCTCTCTCCCTGTTTTCACCCCAGTGCATCTTTGCCTGGTCCAGCTTGTGGTTTAATGAAACACCGGGAAGGAACAGCCAGCGCTTCATTAAGGGAGAAGCGTTTGAAAGTGACCCCTGCTAATGGCAGCCAATTAGAGATTTGGTAACGCCACTTAACTCCCTGTTTCTGTCCTCTGAAAACTGCAACGGAGGGTGCGTCCCTGCAGCAGTGGAGGAAAATCCTGCACTTGCAGAGAGGAAACTTTCCAGGAAACTTCCTCTCTCCAGATCCCCCACTGTGCCTGGCAGAGGGTAATGCTGAGTCAAGCGGGAATACAGGGAGAGGGACAACCGGAGCCTTGGCATCACGTTCAGAGGGTATTGCACATACCGCAGCATGTTTCAGAGAGTATTTGAAAGTATTCATAAAGTATTTGAAAAGTATAGATGGAGGCAATATGCAAAACAGGGGCAGGGAGATAAAATAACAGCAAACCGCATTATTCAGTCTAAAGGCAAATCTTGACTGAGCATCTATCTGGTTGTGGAACGGTCTCCCAGGGAAAGGGGTGGAAGATCCTTTGTGGTTTTCTTAAAACAGGCAGCAAACAGTCTCAGTCTATTTGCACCACTTGCTTAGTAAGGTTAATACGTTTCAAGATAAGTGGCCTGTAGTACTGCCTCTTCTTCAGAAGTGAAACTCGTAACAGTCCTTCAGCAATAGCACTTTCTATTAAACAGAGATTGATACTGAAATATTTTGTCAGTTCAGAAGCTTTCATACCTGGCTGAATACCAGTCCAACTGCTGCTCTACTGCCAGTGTATCTATTCCGTATACATCACTGCAATGTTTCTCAATCTGAGCTCTGCAGATTCCTGGAGGTCCACAGAATGCTCTGACAGGACTTGCAGATGATAACAAAGAAACATGAATGTGGTCAGTTGTCTTACCTTTGTTCTACAGGAAATAAATAACACTTACACTGGAATTTTTTTAAGGTGCTCCTAAGCTGAAAAAATGGTATCATTCATTGGTGTGGCTGTTTCATCACATCTTCAAGGCTTTTTTCTAATTGTAGATGTTAGACAACCTGACTGGACACATTAGAGAAAGAAGATGGGTCAGAAAGGGTTTTCCAGTGAAAGGAAATGTTACTGTCTCAGAATTAGGGTTTTTTTTTTCTTTGGTAACTACATTTTCACTGGTTTTCAGTGTTATGTCTCCTACAGCACCAACACAGCCCTGGAAGTGTGACCTGAAGCTCTAGCTCTCCATGCTTCATCTCCACACAGCATTTTCACAAGTTGCAGTGGCGGTGGGGGCATCCCACATCTGCTGCTCCAGGCACAATTTGGAGACTTAGCGTATGCACTTGTATCGCTGTCAGTGAATTGCAGAAAGTGGAGTTGCTCAGATGCCACTGACAGTAGAACACAACCTGCAAAACTTTATTATGGGTCTTATTGTACAAGCAAGGGAAAAAAAGTCTAAACTTGGCAGTGAAGCACTAGAACGAGAAGCTGAAATACAAATCAGCTGCAAAGTCAGTAAGAGATTTGCAGGCGTTTTGCACTGCAATAAATGACAACCCACAGGTGGTCAGTGCATGTCAGTCCAGGAAGATACAGCAAAATCTCGAAGTTGGACAACACGCTTTGGATTTTTTTTTGCCATTAGTGGTGATGTAGGAGTCTTGACATTCTCTTCGGAGGTATTTAAATTTTAGAATAGCTTAAGTTTGTCTGTTAGCCAGGAGTTTCAAAAAAAAAAAAAAAAGAAAGAAAAGAAATAGAAAAGCCTTAGATGTTAATTGCTATTTATTCAAAATGTAATAACTGCAGAGCCTGAAATTCATACCAGATTCAGAAATGAGATCACGCTTCATAATAATTGCTATCTCATACTGTTAGCTCCTTAATGTTTTTTATTTTAAAAATCATCAAGAATTTCTTTCTAGCGACACTGACACCCACTCAGCCACCTACTCACTTACATCCCACATGCACACACACACAATTTGCCCTTAAATATTACTGAACATTTAAAATCTCTTCCCTCTTGGTAATTTTCAAACATAAATTATTTCAAATGTTTTAATTTTTTAGTATAAAAGGAAATTTTGCCTGACACTCACCAGTAAATTTTCCCTTTTCTGACATGTATGCAATGCACAGCACAGAGCTGCAGAGGACACATCCAGGGTGTGGATTTATTAGGGGCAGACCTAGAAAGCTGAGCTGACCATCAAACTGAGGGAAATTATTATTCCCCTCTATTTGGCACTCATGAAGACATATCTAGTGCCCAGTGTCCAGTCTGGGATTTCTCAGTAAAAGAAAGAACTTGGCAAAGTGGAGAGAGTCCAGTGCAGGGCCACCAGGATGGTTGGGAGCTGCAGCACGTGGTGCAGAGAGAGAGGCTAAGGCAACTTGGTTTGTTTAGTTTTAAGTAGGGAAGGCAAAGGGGAGAACTAATTGCCATTTTCTACTACCTAAAAGGGTTGATAGTGAAGATGCTCTTCCCGGAGGTGAAAAGGCACAAGGCAGTCATCACAAGTTGCAGCATGGGAAATTCCGGTTGGACATAAGAAAGAAATTTTTCACCATGAGGGCGATCATGAGAGAGGTGCCCAGAGAGGTTGTGGGATCTCCATGCTTGAATATATTCAAAACTCAGTGGCACAAGGCCTTCAGTAACCCAGCTCAGCTTTGAAGTTAGCTATCCTATGAGCAGGAGTTGGAAGGTCACTTCCAACCTGGATTATTCAGCAATTCTTTATTTTGCTCCTTTCTCCTCCCAAGGTTGCCTCTACACAGTGTTGTAGTCATGGTCACATGGAAACTGCTGGGGAAAATGCCTTTCTGAAATGCCAGCCTGTCTTCCTCTTGGGATGCAGGACCTGAAACTGAGTTGTGGAAAAACACCTTAAGAACACCTTACAAAGCAGGTGATTTCTCTATACATACGTCTGATTTTGCAGAAAATTGCAAAGGATTATATAATCCAGAGACCTTGTGAAGGGAATGTGGTAGAGCAGCTCCTTTGTCCAAGTCTCTGGAAGCTAACACCATCCCCGATCAACATTTCAGGCCCCAGAGTGAGATTTTATGTGGATCCATCCTCTGCCATTGGGACTTCTTTTCACCCAAATACACTCATGTAATCTCAGAAACAGGGATGCAGCCTGTTGGCAACAGCTCTCCCCTCTCCCTTCAGTTGCTTGCAGTTAGCCCTAGACTACTAAGAAAAAAAATAGACCAAGCTTGCACATAGAGAGGGAAGAGGGCTGTAGACACCCTGCAGGTGCCCCGTTCCCTACTGTGTATATGTCTCCTTTTGTGCCCAGATATTACCTGCCCAGCATGAGCATGGCTTGTTAAATTTGGCTTATAATCGCAACTGATAATCGAACAAGGGGAAAAAAGTTTAAAAATCAAAATGTTGAAATCCTCCCCTTTCTCCACACACACAGACAAAATGCTCCCACCTGCACATATCCCAGGTGCTGGCTCCTGCATCCTCCAAGATGCACACACGGCCCCTCTGCCTGTCCTTCTCTCTCTCTGGCCAGCCCAAACCACTGGCAATCAATCTGTCCCTTCCCACTGTCCTCAATTCCCTTTGACCCACAAGTATTCGTCATACTGGCACCAGTCTGTGCTGGGAATTCCTGAGCGGACCCTGGCACCTGAAAGTGCCTGGGGAAGAGGAGGGCAGAGAAATTATCTGGGGGATGCAGAGTTTTTGCTGGAGAGCTATGGTTAGTGCACCCTCTCTCCACATGAAGAATACTTTCTTCTGCCCTTCACAATATTTGCTGAGCTCCCAGAGAGAGGGGAACGTGGACTGTCTTGCAAAAAGTGTGAATTGGTTTTATTTAATTTTAAACACGGTATTACTGTATTACAAATCCATAATCTCTGAATGATCCTGCCCATGGAGTCAAGGGGAGTAAGAACAGGAACTATAGCCTTAGCTACTGTTTAAGCAGAATATATCCTTCCAACAGGGCTCCATGGGGTTACAGGTATGGCTGCCACTGAAAGGATTCCCTCCTGTCCTGGGTATAGCTGCACACTCACCATCCCACTGGGGGAAGAGGGGGGATCTTTGCCTGTTGGAGCCACATTTTGCATCTGCCCTTTATGCACTACTTGCTTCTGAAAGACGCTGTAGAAACATGAGGGGTTATTAAAGAGGATGAAGCTGCATGACCGAGTATTAAATATTTATTCCCTTGTATTCTTCATTTGGATTATTTGAAAATCCTTTCCTTAATTGTCTTGTTCTGCTCCCAAAGTAGGGCTGTGCTGCTGGCTGCAGCTCCCACTTGTCATTGTTATTCTTACTTATCTCTCCTGGAGAGCATGGCCCTGGTCAGAACTGGGGTAGATTGCACAAGGGATCCTGTAGATACAAATAAGAAGACACGGTCCTTTTGCTGCTGCAAATTCAGAGACTATAAAAACAAACAGATGGAGCATGGCAAAAGGGGTCACAATGTACAATCAAAGCAATCAGGGCTGTTGCTGGCAGCCACAGGGGCAGTGTAATTATAGGCTTTTTCTGGTTTTTTTTTTCCCTAAAGATACATTTCACTTGCCCACCATTTGGAGGGTTCGTCTGTATTGCTCAGAGATGGAGAAAGACGTGCAGGGGCACTTGGAAGGACAACAGCAGCGAAAGGAGATGGCAGGAGGAGGGAGCAATGGTCAGCATCAGGTGACCAACAACCTAGACAGAGCCAAGAAGGAGAAATAAGGCCACGTTCAAACTGCTGAGATGAGTAAGGAAGCTGAGGAGGTGGTGTTGCTGGGCCTGCAAAAGGCTGAGGAAGGCTGCCAGGGTCAGTCCCTCTTGTTCCGATGGACTGCAAGGTCCTGGAGCCTCCATTTCATGGTTCAAAGCTCCTGTTGTCCAGAAACGAGCACCAATGCACAAGCTTTCTATAGGGCAACCTTCCTCCTTGACTCCTGACCCAAGACTACCATGCACAGTAAGGAAAGACCCCAAGACGATGGGCTGCCTCCGACTGCCTTTGCATGTGCAGAAGCACCAGAATCTTCAAGCATAGTCCTGTGCATGGAGCCAACGTGGCCGCAGGGGGATGAAGCAGAATGGAGTATGAAAGAGTGCTGGAGGCATAAACTGGAGATTAACTCGTGTGAAAGGGAATGTCTGAAGGGAGGAGATGAAAGGATATGGGGACATATCACACTGGGATAAACGGGAAGGCCCTGCTCCCTCACCCCAGCTGGGAAAGGCTGGTAAGGGCTGGTGGCAGGGGAAATGGAAGGGGCAGTGAGTGGGGAGCGTGGAAAGAGCTGAAAAGGCAGAGGCTTACTGTGGTAATAAAGAGGAAAATGACAGATGAAAAATAAAACCCTAGAGAAGGATGAAACAAGTTCTTAAACTAATCAGCTTGTCCAGCTGAGCAGGAGGGTTAATCCAGCTATGACGGAGTGAAAAGACTAAACACATGGGGCAGGGCCAGCCTGGCTGGAGAAGCACCATCTGGATCCCCCCTGGGGGTGGAGATGGTGGGAAGGCAGGGCCGGGGCAGGGCTCTGAAAGGCTCAAAGACCCAGAAGCTGGGGGGCTTCCCCTGCTCTCTGAGGAGCATGCGACGGCACAGTCCCTATGTGGCTATTGCCCCCCCTGTGTGAGCAGCAGACAGCGCAGACCTTCCCTTCACAGCTGGGAGAAGACGGTCCTCTTTGGGACTCACTTGTAGCTAGCTTTCTGGGTTTGTACTCGGGCAAAACAGAAGTAACACCTCGTAAAATCCACCTCAGGTATTACAGAGTAAATGCTGAGTTTGCCTAAGGTATCTGGGCAGGACAGCTAGCAGAGATCTTGACTCTGTAGTAGCTGGAGGTAATCCAAGGGGGCTGCCCATGTGCTAGGCTATCGTCCCAGCTGCTCCTACAGACATGGCATGTGCTCAGGTAACTCCAGCTGATCTCAGTTTGGGGTGGCTGCTTGTTTCAAGCTGCCTTTGTGTCCCTAGGACATGTAACCAGGCAGAATGGGAAAAGGAGGAGTGGGTTAGAGTAGTTCACAGTGGATTTAATAATTATTGTTCTCACAAATGATAACGGGTTTGGTTTGGTTATTATCTTTTACAGAGTTCCCCTTCAGTTCCCCAGAGTGCCTTCAAGCTAAGGGGGGGCCATTCCCCCACCCAGTGGTGATACCACTTCAGATAGACTGGGACACACAAGGAACTGGCTACTTCGGCCAAGCAGGGCGAAAACCAATGGTGAGGGCATGGGAAGGAGCAATCGCCCAAGCCAGAAAGGAAAAGAGAAAGGTTGCTGCCTTCGGGGGGCCAGTTGGCAAAGAAGAAATGCGACAGTCAGTCAGTCTACTATTTCTCTTGCTCTGCAAAAACTAAAAGGGAAAAAAGCCTTCAGCAGGGAATTGGGGCAGAAAGGGTTATTATTTTGTTGTGTTGTGGTGGGCTTTTTTCTAACACCTATTATCAGCTGTGCTAAGAAGGCAAAATTTACAACCCTAACTTAGGATATGGGACTACATCCAGGTCCCTAATTATGCTTAACGCTGAAGAGTAAGATGTAGGAGACATAATTACTTGTATTGTGGTATTTTTTTGCGTTTGCTGCAGGAGATATGTCTGAGAACGAGAAGACTGGATTCTGCTTTCACCCAACCTGGAATATATCCATCAATTCCCAGGAAGACTACTGCCCATTTGCACCAGCACAACTGCAAGCTGAAGTAGCCCTCTGGTACGCGGCATTATGGCTAGAGTGCGGTGGGCAGCGTGATACAGTGATGGAGAGGAAACATGGTCTGCAGTGGCTTGAAGCAGTGACGGATCTTAGTAACCAAAGGCTGCACCACCCTGTGTGCACAGGGGACAGGGCCCTGTGGGTGACTTTTAACACGCAAGTCACTCACCAGTGGATAACGCACGATTTTCTAATAATGGAGCCAGCAGCTGTGCACTAGAAATGTTTTTGAGCACAATGGTATGCTTCTGTAGTTGCAGCCCAGGAGGCATGAAGCAGTGAATTAGGATGAGAGCCTCAGCAAGAAATTCTCGCTCTGTGAGGCAGGCTACAAGAGAGATGGCTCCTCTTATTACTGTTATTACTGCTTCTCTGAAAGGTTATCAGACCTTCTTCATCCTGTTGTCCTGCCAGAGGGGATGGGTACCTGACTGCTGAGGAGTTCCCCGTACTCAGCTGGCACAGGTCTTGTGGATTAGGTCATCATCCCCAGCCCATCCCTGGCACTGTTCAGGTGAGGGATTTGGGGAATCACTGTGCTTTCACCACCCCCTGCAGAGGGATAATCCCTTGAAGACTACCTAAGCTTGCCATTTGGTGATCCCCAGGATTTCTCTTCTCCACCTCAGGACCACAAATAGTGCAAAACGTATCAGAGAATTCCTCTGTTTCAGCCACTTCCTTCACTGTCTGAGTTGTCAGAGCACAGCTGCAAATCTGGGTCAATGCATTATCTGTCCTTCCTCCAAAAGTTCCACAGAGATATATAAGCAATGTCATCCTTCCCTTACAAAGGGAAAAACAAAGGGCATAGACTGTGTTTTTGCCTGATGTCAGTCGGTAAGTTGGTGGCAGGGCTAGGAAACAAATTTTGCAGTCCAGATACAACTTCACCATCCTCATGATGTGGTCCTTGCGTTTTAATTAAAGGTGGCAGGCAGCAGGTAGGAGGAATGAAAGACACAGGGATTTAAAAGTAAAAGTTCCCTGTCTTTGTGTTCAGTCTTCAAGATTTTTGTGACAGCGAAGAACAATACAAAGGAAAAAAAGCCTGAATGGCACCAGCGTGGCTGTGCAGCTTCTGTTAGCTTCATAGGCGTGGAGCTCTGCACTTTTGGTTGAAAGTCCAGTTACTTTATATAAAAAGCTCCAGAAAGAGCTTGGGCAAACCTATAGCCCTGAAATAAGATACTGCTATTGCTAATAACAGGCTTTGTACTGAGTCTGTGAGACCTTGGGGCTAAGGTTTGTCAAGCCTGCTCTGCCTGAGCTTTTCTTGACCTGCCTTCAGATTTGTTTTACTTGGTTTAGCTGTAACAACAGCTTCGCTAACTGACCAGATAGCTACAGCTAGTTTGTTTTGCCTTTGCTTATCTTTCCATGTTATAGCCATATTTCTGACTCTAACTTATGATGTAGTACAGAGAAATTTAAGTCTGGTTTGAAAACAGGCCCTGGGAAGTGCGGGCAAGGGATGTGGTTTAGGAGAGTACAGGTATGGAATGACAAGAGATGGGGCACAGGCTGGCACTGGAAGCCGCATGGCTATAAAACAACTCAGCAACAGTCAGTTAAAGAAATGCAGCTGGACAAATGTCCCGGAGCTGGACAAAACCAGTTATTCTGGGCAACAAAGAGAACAAAGAACAAGTATCTAGCATATGTAAAATGCACCATATACATTTGGTTGTAATGTAGAGTTGCAGACTGATGAAGAAAGAGCAAAGTGTAAAAGCAGACATATAAAAAAGACCCCAACAGGATCCTAGAGTGAGGAAGAAGAAACCATCAACATCAACATCATATCCTTCCTGGTGATGGACTCCAGATGCTGATGACACAATGTGACAACCCCCATCCCCTTCCATCAGAGAGAAACCACTACCATCAAGACCCAGAATAGCAGTGGAAGGGTGAGATAACACCAAGAAAAGGGGTGGAAACTGAGAAGTGTGTGCATAACCGTATCAATTGCAGTATTACTATTATTGAGGGGTTTTTTTCTGTACAGGAGTACTCTTCCTTTTTCTGTAATAGTCAGTTCTGGAGTGTTATTCTTGGATTACACTGTTAAGATTTCGATTATACTAACAATGAGTTCTTGGCTTTATATATGTGTATATATATGTGCGTGTTTCCTCTGTGCCCATAAACAAGAACTTGGGTGTGATATTTGAACCCAACTTCCTGCAGAGGGAAGATTATTCTGGAATTTAAATGTAGTCCTTTTGCTACAGACTAACTAATGCATTCAGCCCATAGGAAAATCCAAAGTGGTGTTACATCACTAAGAGAAGAAAACTGGAAACTGGAAAGGGTTTAAAAGGTAAACTTTAACTGCTCCTTTTTTTTCCTGAAGATAATTGAATAGAAAGACTCTTTTAGAAAGTGACCCCTGCATTTTCTCTGAATAGACATGGTTATATCTAGGTGAACAGGAGCAAAAATCATCTGCATAAGAGCTTAAATGGAATAGTTCTCAGCCTCATGCAAATTGAAACATATGTCATTTAGCTGAGATAAATTCCCTAATACTCCTTAGTTATTTTGACACTTAAATCCTCTATCACATGCTACTGAGAGTCCTTCTGTCTGGTGCTGGGAGGAGTCCAAATATGTTTGAACAAGATATGCCAGGCTCTGCAGTGGGTTTCCAGGCTAGGTGGGAGTGACCTATAAATTTCCCCTGTTGCACCTGAGTGAGTGAGTGAGGGGGTATATTTTAACAAAGGAGGTATAACTACAAACACGTCCAACCACCAGTGGTTCACTTAAGATTGTTCTCCCAAATTACCTAAGCAGCAGGACATCCTTACTGCCTTGTAGGCGGCTACTCCATAGCCCTAACAGCTCTCATCACAAACCTGTGTGGTCTGTCAAGTCTGGTGGGATTTCAGCCCTGCGTAAGCTGGCTGCAGTGAAGGCAGGGACTTGGAGCTGGTGTATTTTTTTTTCCAAACACCCTCTCTCCTCCTTGAGCTGATTGCCAAGGAGCCGAGGGGCTGGGGGGGATCGCTAGATCTGTTTGCCACCCACCCTCTACTCCAGTCCTCCTATCTCTTTCCCTGGTACTGCCAGTGATGTTGGGATGCCATGCAGGGTGGACTGCAGCACTGCCTCTGTGTGAGCAGGGGTCTGGGGATTACTGTACATGCTGGGCACTTGCTCTGTGCTCCCTGCTCCCTCCCAAAAGCAGTGAGCCAGATGGCCAAGCCTCACCTGCCTCATGCGCAGCCACCGGAGCATTCGAACTGTGCACCCTGTCACTGTAGCTGTGTATGCAAGCGGGGGAAAGGCAGGAAGCATAAGGTTTGAGCTTATCAGAGAGATTCCTTCAGATAGCAGTTGAAACGGGCAACATTTGTGCACAGAATGAGCATGCACGTTCTACGTGCTACACCGTATGCATTAACCATGAGGTGGGGAGCAGGGGGATCCCAGTTGCTGCTAAATCTCAGCTCACACAGCTGGAGAGCTGTTCTGGCTCATCCTTTTGCAGTGTGTGATGGAAAGCTGTGGTGCCCGGTGCCCAGCACAGCCAGACAGCAGTCAAGAAAGCTGGGCTCTGCCCTCAGCCCTGCTGCTGACTTGTTGAGTGACTTTGCATATACCCGGTCAAGAGCATCCAATAACCATCTGTCTGCTTCATTTTTTGGGGGTTAGCTATGTGGGACCCCGAGTGTCCTTCCTTTGGTACTGGAGCAGAACCTGTGCTTTTAAAAGAAGCCTTTCTTCTTCTGCCACAATGCACCACTTGTCAGCCAACATGAGAGGGAACGAGCACTTGTCAGTACACAGTGCCTTCCTGGCAGCCCGAGTGTGTCTGTGCACATGTGCCTGGAAAGTGCTGTTAGACAGTAGCTTACACTTTTCAAAAAAGAAGTCGCGTGCTACCTCAGAAAGGTCTCCTTAAATCTCTAGGTAAATAAAGACTCTAATGTCTGTTATCTGACTTCACAGCCTTTCAGTTTCATTAAGTTAATAGCCACCATCAAGGGGACAGCCCGGATGCTTGCAGTTGATTTAAAACCTGTGAATTCATCAATCTTAAATTGCACTTCAAGCAAAGTCAGTGTACCGCACCCTGGGGACACATGGAAACCCTAACGCTCAGTGCAGGACTTTGATGCCAGTGCGACAGGAACCAGATAACCAGGGTCCTTTGTCCAATCCTTATCTGAGCTTGTTCAGCTGAGAACTCCACCTCACTGGTGGCCAATGTTTCCCTGGTGCACAGTGGGATGGTCTGTCTTTGCAGGCAACATGTTAAGCAGACAGTCATGGGGGGCTGTTCTTGCAGACAACTACTTAGGGATACATGAGCAGAGGTGGACAGGTCTAGAAGATGGGTCTTGGGGCAGCTAAGCATTTTCTGTGTCAACTTCTTAGTTTAGGCTTGTCCAAATTAGCTTCCACTCTTGCAAAATCAACGCTAGCTTCTCTTCTGTTACCACATAAATAAGGCAAAGGTATCTTTGCTGTTCCCTAGAGGCTTCTGAGAGACAGTTCTTCTACAGATAGCAGTGTGGCTCTTGTCACTGGACTTCTATGGAGATGCAATTGCTGGGCCCAGGGACAAGGGGCAAACAGGATCCTGGAGAAACCTTGGAAAGAGTATTATTCCTAATCTTGCTAGATAAACCAACAACGTAAACTGCATGCCCTTCGGACAGGTTTAGGTACAGCTACTTTTAGATTTGGGCCAGCAGGTGAGGCCTCAGCCAGCTTGTGGTGACCTACAGACATGGATGTTGTGTTGCCAGTCAGGGCACCATGAAAAGGATTGGCAGTACCAGTCCCTTTCTTAGCCCATGTGGAAGACTGTTAGAAGAGAAGCAAAGCTTACGTACAGTTACATAGGGACAAACAACATTAATTCTACTTCATACCTTTAGTTATTTCAGTCCAAATCAAGAGGATATGCTTCTGCTGACAAGCTCTGTCCTGGTTTGCCTGAGACTTATCATTTTTCACCCCTTCATTTCTGCATGTGTGCAAGTCCTTCTGACTAAATGGATCACTGAGACAGAGCTCACCTCTTGCCACCTAGCAAAGGTCCCGCCTGTTGACTCTGAGACATTTTGGTACTCGTGCAGGAAGCTTCTACAGCCACTATCAATACCAGGGTATAAAAATAATCATCATCTTGCCCAAATCTTTTCACTTTTTGTAGAAATTCTCTACCTTCAGTCTAGACTCACTGTGTGGATTTGGAGGTGCAGTCTTGGTTTCTGGGTGCACTGCAGGAACAGAGTCAAACTGAAGACAGAGCAGAAACTCTGGAGTGACTTCAGTCTTGTGTCCCTTGGGCTGTTGGTATTGCGTCTTTCAACAGGAATAAAGAAACAAAAACTAAATCAGAAGAAGAAAGAGAGGGAGGGAAGGAGAGAGAGGCAGCCAACTCCACATCTATCCACATGCAAAGCTCCTTATGTGAGCTCCACACAGTTTCTGAAAGTGTCCGGACAGAGGAGCAAGGAAGAGTGATATGTGCCTGTGTTTTTATCCCAGCTCTTTCTAATTTGTAGTTTGTAATGATATCTTATTTTTCATTCTTGGATGCTGTTCCTCCTTGCCAAGTCCTTGCTGCTGCCTGCATCTCATACATAGCAAGGTCCTCATCACATCAAGAATTCATAATCATCCAAAAATATTCAATAGGAATATAAAATATTTACATGTGAAAGACTGTCAGACAGAATGAATCACTTGTGTTACTCTGTTGGAAATTGTTCATTTAGAGAGGGCATGAATTGTGCCAGGGCACAAGATTGTGTGATCCTGGACAAGCGCTGTGGGTGTGGCGTGGACGAGACCCCAGGGTGGTCCTCATAGCTCCTGTCCTTGGCTGCTCTGTGGTGCGTGAGGGTGGCTGGGAGCCAGGTGTCTCTCTTCCAGGATGGGGCAGGCTCCAGGTGTCTTTGCATAGCTGGCCAGCCCTTGTTCTGCTGAGCGCAAAGTAATGATATCAGACAGAAGGAGGCCAGGTGGCCAGGCTTGGTCCAGACATCTGACACAACCAGTATGCACATCCCAGATTCTCACCTTCTTTTAAGTGCCTTGCTGACTCTTTTTCAGTGTAGGTGCACTTCCACTATCCTCTATTTCTTCGCTGAATCTGGCCCATGCATGTATCCTTTTCCTGCTCAGTGAAATCCCCATAGAGGCTGTCTCCAGTCTCAGACTCCTTTCTAAGCTCTGCTCATACTCTGACTTCCTTGAACCAGCCCTTCTCCTGTTCAAGCTCCTAGAGACTGTCGGTTGCATCCTCTTGTAATCGCCCTCTTTTTCAATAAACGCAGCTGGATGCTGCATTTCCATGGCGTGAGCTGGGAGGAGCTCAATGACTTTGTCAAGTGATCCGAGGGAACGTCCACATGGTACAGTGCACTGCTGTGCTGGAGCACCAAGAGAGCCCAACAGCAGGGTGCTGCGTGGAAACATTAGCTCAGGTCATGGAAGTGGCATAGCAATGCCAGGAGACTGCTCCCAGCAGGACAAACTCCCTGCAGCTAGCACCACACAGTGCAGGTCCTGTGCCTTCGAAACCACAGCTAAGGCATGACGTGCAAGCTTGGAAATTTCTGCATGAGCTGCACTGCATGATGGAGGTATACTCTCTAGTGTAAGTGAGAGCAGAAAATGCCCCGTGTTTTTGAGGACACGGTCTAGGATCCATCCATGTGCACTATCATAGCAATGAATAAGTCAGTTGTAATTCCCCTAAGGAGCACACCTGGTTACTGTTTGACACTGGCCAGCCAAGGTTCTTTTATAAACCCAATGGATAGAATTGAATGGAGGAAACCCAAATGCTAATCAAACTGGATCATGTCTGGGACAGTAGTCTTGGCCATTTTATATACTGATACAATGCTCCTTTGAAGCTAAGGCATTTCAGGGTGCTTCTCTGGAGGAAGCTGTCTAACCCAGGTCTGTTCTAGCACAAGAACTGGTAGCAGGAAGGGAGTCTGATTAGAAAGGGTGCCTGGTAATTGCTGCTGGCTGTTGAAATGATTTGTAAATACAGGATTTCAGAACAGAGATAAAATGCATCTCTGTAAACTGGTCATCCCTAGTGTAGTTTCTGCTCCCATTCCCATTCATGTACTAGATAGCAACAGCTGTCAGAGCTCTTCTCACAAGGCTAAGCAGGCTCCAGTTTTCATCTGTTTTGTTGATTTAACTTTGACACAAGGGAAAGACCTATACTGGAAGAAATACCATCATGTTACAGTACTGGGGCAATAAATCCAGCACTCTGGCAATATGCAAGGGGAGAAGGGGCTAAGAGGAGACTGGAATGCCTGGAAATCTATGCAGTGCAGGATTTGATCAGGACTTTATGTTCCTTGGACAAACTCTTTGAGCCCAGGGCTCCTCTTACTGCATTGGTATGGGACCACTACCCTGTTATGCAGACAAAGATTCACTGGTAGTTGAATTTTACTGAATCAGTCCCCAAAGGTCTTTAAGGGATTGGGCTAGAAGAAAGGGAGGAATCTAGACTCATTCCACCCACTGGGAGCTTGGACAAGTCACTTAATCCCTCTGTGCCTCAATTCTCTTTCTTTAAACAAAGGCAACATTGCCATGATGAGTTCTCAGGGTGCTCTGCTGGTAAAAAGGTGGTGGTCATCCAAACAATACCAGTAGTGTATTAGCATTAGGGTAAGGAAAAGAACTTTTACTGATCTGAAGTTTCCTTTCAGGAGGCATCTATGAAGAAAAACATTGGCCCACAGAAATTACTATCTGACCTTTTCTCAGTATCTTCCCTGCTGGTTCCAAACTCTCTTGTTGCCCCTTCTCTGATGAACTCTTGGAGCCTGGAAGATGCACATGCATATCTTCACACACACAAGGGTTTTTCTACAATGTCAGTATGGAAGAGACTATAAGGATCAGAGCTGTGCAGCAAAATGGAAGAGACCCAGGGATTTGTATTTAAAAGCAGGGCGGGGGGGGGGGGGGGAGAAATGGGGGAAAAAAGTCGCTCAAGAATATATTATAGTGAACAATCCTGTGTTGACAGAGGGATGAACTAGGTGACCTAATAAAAACTGTTATTACAGATTTTTTTGCTTCTGTCACATAATAGAGGACTTCAGTCACCAGAGCTGTCAATCCAACACTTTTCACTGGCAGAAGTACTCACTCAAAAATAATCTTGGTGAAAAGAGAGAACCTCAGTTAACTGCTTGCCTGGGGCAGATAGAATGCAGCCAGGAGGCTTGTTTGGCAAGTAATTATAAATGCACTTTTGCTGCCCAGGTGCAGGAAGCACAGCTTAAGCTTTTATTCATTAACATCATTAAAATTTCCATTTCAGCTGTCGCTCTGGCATTGACAGTGCTTGCAAAATTGTGACCAGGTCAAGTCAAAATTGGCAGTGGGCCTGACGCTGGGCTCCATGAGTTCAATTGCTTAAAAGAGCCAAAAATCACTGATAGAGATGTTAAATGATTCAGCAGTACCTCCATGCACTTTAGATGACAAGAATAGCGGCCTTGAGGATAGAAAGAAACAGAGGAGAAGAAGGTTCAAGAACACAGTAAATGCCATGTCTGGTCTGGCCAATTATCCATTTGTTTGGTATTTTGTCTTTGATACTGGTGAGTACCAGAAGCTACAAAAGAAGGCTCACAGGATCTTACGCTGGACAGTTAAGGATAACCATTGCTTAGGGAAATATTTTCCCTAGCGCCCTCATTAGTGGTTGGCTTACATGCTATAGTGTGAAGCTTTTATATTCATCATTTGTATCTTAAATTCTCCTATTGTAAATCTGGAAAATTTCAATATCCACAAGTATCTCCTTCTTATTTGAATCCTTCCACACCCTGCACCTCAGAGATATCTTGTAGCAGAGATTTCCACAGGTGAATGAGGATGCCTGAGGAAAAGTATTCCCTTTGATGGAATACTTTCCCTATCGCTCAGTTTAATGAGATGTGCCTTTGGTGCTGGAGTGTGAAAGACAAGGTAAATAGGAACATTGAATTTGCTTTTCTACATAATTTATTCTAACTATTTTGAAAGCCTGTTTTATTCTTATGATTTCTAAAATGAATACACCTGCCATTTAATTTGCTTCCTACATGGAATTCATGCTATGCCTTGACACAATTGTGTTGACTATTTCTGGACCCCTTTGATTTCTGCTATAATTTTCTTTAAATACAGAACTGAACACAGCGTTCTGGACTTAATGCACTTACATACTGATCTCACACTGGTTTCAGTAAGAAACTGCATCCTATTCCATATTCACCCCTCAACAAATAGAGAGCACTGATTGACTGCAGAGGAGCACAGTGCTACAAGGATGCAGACTGCAGCCTAGGATCAAATCTTTCTCGTTTTGAACCTGGGAACACATATGGATACTTCAAATGAATCCTTCCAAGGTGCATTTGTTACCAAGAAACTTTACACTGTTCCATGGTTGATTCCTCACATCTTTCTCTAGGTTTGACAAATAATATTTACCATTTGCAAATATTGCCACCTGACTGACTATTCACCTTTACCACATTGTCCATTAATCTACAAACCAACACAGATCTTTCCAGGAGCTAGATGCACGCTGCTACTAATATTTTGCCATGTTGGAAATGGCAAACTTGATGCTAAATTCGTATTTATTTTTTCAGATGCTTCGCCATCTTGTCTGCTTGCCATGGCATGATGTTCTCATTAATAGAGTACCTGATTGCCTACCCTCTTGTTTGGGTCCTGTCGAGAATGTTTTGAAAATCCAAGTGAAAACAGGCAGACAATTTTCATTCGTCCCATATTTGCTGACACACTCAAGGAGTGCTAATAGATTGAAGTGGTTTTGCAAATGCCCTTCCACAGTCCCTGTTATATCTGCAACTTTCAGATATTTTGTCATTCCAGTCTTGTTTCCATCACAGGTAACCAACACTCTGCTTTCCTGAACACCTATTTCAGAGGGCTGCTGCAACATCTGCCGCCCCCTGGTTCTCCTTAGAGCTGATATCAACCAGGCTGTGTACTTTCTGTAGCAATTTCGTAACTTCATTCTTAAATTCATTCAGATCATCAGATACACTGTGCAACTTCTGTCACATTGCTTAACTATTCTGTGTTGCTGTTTCCCCTCCTCCCCTCTGTATAATAAGGTAAGAGCAGTTATCACCTCCCTCACAGTGGGTTGGAGAAACTTAATTCATTCATTTTTGTAAAGTCCTTTGAGTCCTTCAGAAGGAAGTTTCTACAGAAGTGCGAAGTACTATTATTCAAGGACTTAAGCAGTGTTCCTAAATATATACTTTAGAAAATTTCCGTCCACCTTTAAAAATGTGACTGAATGCTTCTGCGATCAGCCCTGTTTCTAATGTATTCAATGATACTACACATGGGAAAGAATTGCCTCTATTTGGATGGATGCTCTAGATTAATTGTTTTATCCTATCTTTTCCCTGCAAACATCCCTTACATATTAATATGTAATAACGAAAGGATTATGATACCAGGCCAACTACAACCTCTGGTTTCAATTTTTTTTCCCATGTAATCTCCCTTTTTTTTCCTCTCTTTTTTTTTTTAACAATTCCATTTTTAATGCCTTTTATCTTTTGTTCTTTTCCACTTGCTGAGTAGATTATGTGGTTTTCCCCCCGAATTTCCAATGAAGCTGAAACTAGGATATGATTTTTGCCTTTGCTTATGCCTACATTGTCACAGCAGCATCCATGACAGTGTCCCAGCTTGGGGAACAGGGCTTACCCTGCCACTGCACACACTGGTTCTTGGAATTTACTCTAGACCAAATCAACCTCCCTCACCCAGCATCTTCTCACATTTTCCTTCTGTTCCTAACTGAATGTTCCAATAATCCCTCCTTTGTATTTACGCATTGCCAAACAGCTACCTTTTGACCCCACAAGTAATTTCTTTTTTGTTGTCATCTCTACCTCTCTGATAATTGCTGTGGCAATTTTTTTCTGAGACACCTTCTTGCTATGTGGTAGAGATACTGATGACCATCACGTTAGATCGCTGAAAACTTATTGCTCATTAACCAGATGAATGGGCCTGTTGCCATTCTCTGAGCCCGAGACAGGTGCCCAGTCAGGATAGATGATTTTCCATCCAGCTGCACCCATCTCTGGGGCTTCTACCAGGAGCCATTTCTCAGCTGATGACTCTTAAAACTGGAAAATCATAGGCTCGTTTGCCCTGAAGTCCACCCACTCTGTCTGGGCTATCCCCCCAGCAAGGCATCCGGCTATCAGTGCAATTTAAATATGTGTTTAACTGTGATTAACAAACTGTATCAGTATTGCTTCATCATACAGCATCGCCCGAGACCAAACTGGATTTTAAGACGCTTGTTCCACCCTCAGTGCTTACCCGGGCCCTTGCTCCACAATAGCTCAGCAATTTCACCTTCATCCAATGCTCTGCAGCAGCTTCCCAGACCATGTGTTATTTCATATTGCTTCCCCTTACTTGAGGGGTGGATATATCCTCTACAGTTCTTATGTCAAGGGTTTATTGATGTCCTCAGATGCTCTGGGTAGGCAGGCTGGGGACACAGCTGCAGGGAGACCCTCTGCTCCCGAGGTGCCTCTGCCACATGCTCTCCTGCTCGCACCCAGCCAAGCCACACGGTCCTCAGGGACTGGCCAGCATTAGCTCAGCAGTTGCCTTTTATAGCTTTTTGTGGTAACTCAGTAGCTTATGTCATCATCCAAGCTCCGTGAAGAGATGTTTTCTGCTCCATCTATCCCTCTCACAAGTGGGATAGATGGGAGCAGGAAAAGCCAGGTGTCTGTAGCACCAAGAGGCGACTTGTAAACTGTAGGTATTTTGTCTGTTTACTTGAAAGCACAAAATTTGTCACTTGTGAGAGTAATTTACTGCTAATTATGAGCTTACAATCTGCAGATAGGAAAATCAGAGCCAAGGTGCATTTTCAGAGGAAAAGGAAAATTACTCCAAGCACTATATAATTATGTACTTAGCTGGGACTTGCTCCTGAGCCTTTCTAGAATATTGCTTTTCATCTTGAGCGAGTTTACATACAATTGCATTACCATGTACACTGGAAGGGAGGGTAGCAAATACCAGAGAGAGCAAAAACCCAGAAGACTAGTGGCAGAAAGAACAGGAGGATAAAACCCAAGGTGCTAAACAGTTAAAATTTCCTTCTCAAAACCTGAAAGAGCTGTAACTCTTGGCTGAGACTGTGCAGCACGTTTACACATCGCTGCTATACATCCTGCAACCCTTTCACCTTTTGCTATTCCAGCCCTGAACTCCTCATGCAAGGCTCTTCCTCTCCTCTGGCCCATGCCATAGCCTGCTTCTTCCCATCCTAAGCTCACGAATGCACTCTGCTAATCTCAGCCCCATATGTCATACCTAGTAAGTGAACACAAACAACGGAAAAGAAAACCTAATTTTCATTCCTTACTTAATGCAATGCTGGACTGGGGACACCAGAGCTGCCAGGCCAGCATGCAAAGTTCTTGCAGCGTACGACTGTGCACCCAGCAGCTGTGAGCTGGGCTTTGCTAATGCAGTACACTACAGCCTCATTTTGTCTCTCCTTTGCAAGAAAGTGAAAGACCCAAATATTTCAGTGGATTAAATCACAGTTACTGAGTTAATAGTCTAAGGGCAAAGAAATGGGAGCCAGAGAGGTAAGAGATGTTGTCAGCTGAGATTTGAAATGGAATGAATAGTCAGTGAAGCAGGGAGCTACAGGAAGGAAAATGTTAAATACTTAATTGAATTTGCATAAGTGATTCCTTAATGATAAACTAGGGATAGGTGAAGCAGAGAAATTAGAGATGGAAAAGACGTATTAGGTCATCTAGCCCATAAAGCAGTTCAGATAAAATAACAGCCTTTCCTGCTCACCCAGAGCCCCACTCTCATTCATCCCTGCTCCTTCTCCCTTTTGCATACACATATGAACTCCCTGGATTTCACTTGCATCTCAAACCTACAGCAAATATTTTCAGAAGTTTTTATTATCTCTAATTTTTCTTTGAATGAAGAGAATATGGTGCAGAATTAATTAGCATCCTTGGAGACAGGTGTTCTTCGCTTGTTCCTACTACAGACAGAGAAGAGGCAACGTGCATTCATGTTTCCTTTGCTGTATGTCCCTTTTGCTGCAAAACAGTCTTCTCTAGATGTGGAGCAGAGACTGAACTGAGCCCTGAGGCTGCCTGCTGAGATCCCTAGCTTGGCAGGCACCTCAGTGCCAAACAGGGCTTCTGTTTTCGCTAGGCAGATATTTATCTACCTGGAAATGGGCAGGCACCCCAGGCAAAAATCATTAGGCACAGGCCTCTAAGAGCCGTAAAATTATCAGGATTAAGGCTTCCTGCTGAGTCAGTCACAAGGATGGTTTCTGGGCACCAGAGCTCTGTTGTGTTGCAGGGATCAGCATCCCAAGACCCGCACTGAGCTCTTGCCAGTGGCTCCAGCTGCTTGGAGAAATCTGGTTAACTTTTGCAGCTGGTTTTATGTGGGAGCCTGTGGGAAGTGTTGTGCCAGTTCTCCTGGGTGTCCTTCACAAGTCGTAGTGTGTCTAGGAGGCTCTGGGGCTGTGGAGAAGAGCACATATGTTTGGGCATTTAGCAGAATCTAGAGAGATTTTTTTGTTTTGCCCATGACAATAATCAGCCCCTGGATAAAGTGTCATCTGTCAGGTTTCACCACAGAAATATGAATGAATTAGGCTGTTCTTCTCCTTCCCACTCGTCTGAAGGGTAGTTTGGATCAATGCTAGCTTCATTAGGGACAAGCTAACACAACAAACGAATTTTTTGTTAATAATGGTCTGAAATTTTTAATGAATTTTCTTCATCCATGTTTGCTCCAGTTTTGCCCTCTACTTAGTACCCATGCAGGATGAGTGGGGCGAGCTGTCAGGTCTGCCTGGGGAAGCAGAAATTTTAAGCAATTCTTGCAGGAGAATGAGGAGACGTTAAATTTAGAACCATAATCAAAAGTACTTGAGGAGCCAGTCCGAGATCAGAAACCCACCAGGAGATGACCTCCCCATCTGAATCTGTTTCCATGTTGTGCAGTGACTCCTTGCAAGAAACTGGCTGCTCAAGGGGAACTATGGACCAGATTTATTCCAGTAACTTCAAACTATAAGTGCATTTGCAAAAAGAACAATCTGCCCATTAACTGCCTGAAAGAAAGGACAAATTAATCAAATGAATGATTCAATATGAATTATTCTCCCAGTCCTTCAAATCTCCAAATGCAGTCCAAGTCCTTTCTAACCCAACCGCCTCGTCAAGTCTTCTCCCCTTTAAAAAGCTGTTGTATTATTTGCCTAAATTATTCATGTGTTGAAATAAACGTGTTGGTTATGGAGTTGTCCCACTCCCTTTCCTTCTGTTGAAAATATTATTTAACTTAAAGGTGGCAGTTATATAATTTAATCCTTGCCTTCCATTATTAATGAATTTTAACATGAAATATGTAGGCATTTTCCCTATTCTGCCTTATGGAGCACTGGCAGTAATTATGTCAGATGGATTTTTTTCCTCCTTTTTTTGAAGAAGTATTTATTAGAAACTGTCCTCCGTGGTGCGGACAGAGGAAGTTTCAATGGAAGAGTAATTTCTGCCTCCTTATTTTTAGCCTTCTTGTAGGCCATTTTCAAAAATGGACCTTTCCAGTGCCTTATGGCCTATTGGCTTCAGTCCTACAGCGCTTTCTGGGGTGATGGATCTCTGCCTCTGCAAGCAATTCTGATAAAACCAACAGATACAATAGTGAATGTAAGTTGGGTTAGACCCTTTCCTGAGTTTTCTCATGAATTTTCTCACCTGGGAGACAGCTATAGTTCCTGTTTTACATGTCTGGAAATGTAGTGTGGGGAAATGATATGCCCATTCACAGCGTGATTGCTGGAACAGCACCTAGAGTTTCTCATTACCAGCCCTGCCTCTTCTCACGAGACCACCCTCCTTTTCACAGCTGCCACCTCCCCCAGGACCCACAGCTGCCCCCACTGGTTGTCCCTTCCACCCCTGGTTCCCATGTGCCAGGAGCCCCAGAGCTGTCACTGTCTCTTCTCCTGCTTTCTGCTGTGATTATTCTCACTCCTGTTTGCACACACAGATGGAGCTCAATGGATCCCTAATAGCATCCTTTACTTAATTAACATGCAATTAGCTTAATGAATATTTTAACCTCATTATGTAGTTACTCATCTTTATCTGTTGTGGGTAAGTCTAGTGCCCAGCTCTGGCCTGTTATAAAGACAAGCCAAATTAGTCTGGTTCTTCAATTATGTTCGAGGGGCTTGTTCATAGAGTTCTTACTTCTTCCCTCTATTTGTCACGTCTCTGATGGAAGGGCTGGGGTTTATGGAGGCAGAACGTGGTTTTTTTCTTCATCTTCCCCTGAAGAAATAGAGATTTCCTTAGAGATGAGAGAGAGGCAGGGGGTGATGATATTAAATTCTGCTCACTTGGTCGGGATGAACCCTGTTGCTCTATCCATGGAATAGGCTTTCAACAAAATCTTGGCAGCAACATCTCCCAGCTGCGGGTCTTTCCCATTTTCAGCCTTTTATATGGTGTGGTGGTGTGGTACACACTTCACAGTGTCACAAATGCCCTTCTCCATCACGTTCTTCACGTTCAGGATTTGTACCTCAGCAGAAGCAATATCTATGCCTTGCAAGCATGGGATGGTTGTCCCATAGGCCACTGACCAGCATGTGGAAAACCCTCCTGAGAAAAGTGTCTGAGGCTGGCAAGCAAACCACAGCCACAGAATCACAGAATCACAGAATCATTAAGGTTGGAAAAGACCTTTAAGATCATCAAGTCCAACCACCAACCCAACACCACCATGCCCACTAAACCATGTCCTGAAGTGCCATGTCTACATGTTTTTTGAACACCTTCAGTGATGGTGACTCCGCCACCTCCCTGGGCAGCCTGTTCCAATGTTTGGCCACTCTCTCAGTAAAGAAATTTTTTCCTAATATCCAGTCTAAACCTCCCCTGGTGCAACTTGAATTTGGGCCCAGATGAGAAGGAGATGGACTTTTGCCTAGGAGTACTGTAGCAGGAGGGGAATAGGGAAGGATGTCTGCTTTCTCTCAAGTGATCTTGTTCACCCTCTTCAGCCAAGCAGGTATCTTAGCAAAGCTTAACAGCAGCCTGCTTTGGTGTGAAGTTCCCATTGCTTCCTTCTCCAGGCAATTAGTTTGTAAATGCAGCTAGGGCTGGGGGGAAGCAAACATGGGTGGGGGAAGAAAGTTTGCTTGAGTCAAGAGTGACCTCTTGAGCTGACTGCAAAGCAATATGAAAGAGACTTGTTCAGCCTTACTAGACAGGCAGAGTGGTGACCTAACAGATTACGTCTTGGCTTTCTAATTGGGACATGCGTGTGAGGGAAGATCTCACCCCCACCATCCTCTGGGAAGAAAACAAAACACATCTCTGTGTTGACTTGCTTACTGCTGGCATCTCAGCAGTCCCCTCACTGACTCTTCATCCTTGTTATGACCTGGGAAGGCAGTCATGCTTCCTACCCCATGCCTGGGGAAGCAGGCTGGTAAGAGCCATTCGGTCTTAATGGGAATCCACACAGAAAGAGAGGAATAGACTTCAAAGATCTTAACAAAAAGAAAATGTCTTGTGTAAAATGCCATTGGAAAGTTAAGAAAGCAGTGAGCACTATTTCCTTCAGGCTATGCTTTTTGTTGTTTTGAGTCAGCAAGGTTATCCAGAGAAATAGAGCAGAAACTTGAGATTATTGGGAACGGCTACAGTTGGGTTTTCAAAGCCTTCCTACATACTTCAAAGGAAAACAACAAACTTTATTTACACAATGAGTACTCCTGCCTTCTTAACCCAGAACTGGCTGTGCAGAGAAGGAGAGAAGTGAAATACTAAGGGAGTGTTAGGAAAGAACAAGTGCAGAAATAATGAGGGATGTCTTAATGATAGGAAAGCTATGCCCCCTCGTCTGCAAAGCCAAGGGTCCTGTCCAGCAGGGCTGCCACGTGTCCTTCTTGAGGCTGCATTTTTCTGACGGGGTCCACCTCCCTGCCAGGCCAGGCCCAGAGCTCTCAGTCAGCTATTTGCAGCTCTGACTTAGCATGTCGTGTTCAAATTCTGTCGCGGTATCACCCGGCTCCTGTCCTTAAAGAGGAGCAGCTGCGTTCAATGAGGTAATGAGCTGAGAAGATTTGTGGGTGTGCATATTGCAGGAGGGTCAGCCCATGCAATCCGTGTAAAGAGCACTAAGTCTGCATTATTTGTCTTAATCTGGCACTCTTACAGAAGCAGCTGTTACTGGGGCTGAATACTTTATCGACAGGACAAACACAGCTAGAACAGCCATCCATCCCAAAGTCAAGTGGACAGATTCATATTGCTCACTGCTGTGACTGCTGAAGCCTAAGGATCAGGATTAACATTCATTTGTACTCATCCTTTGGCTTGAGTGAAGCAGCCTTGTGTTGCAGGGTAGGTTGGTAGTTCAGTCCCCATCTCATCCTGTAGATACCTTGAATAGTTAGTTCCCTGTGCTTCCCCAGCACTAGGGAGGGTCCTGTGCCCCCACTCAAGACAAAAGAAAAGTGTCTTTCCAGATACAGAGGAGGTAACTGATAAGATCCATGTGTTGCGGAACTAAAAGACCATGATCTCTGGTTATCACTGATTTCTACACAGGGCTTCCCAAAAAGTTTCTGCTAATGTGGTGTAACTGAGACAAATTCTCAGCCAGGGTAAACTGAAGTCAAGCCATTGACTCCAGTGGACTTGAGCCATTTTAGCCCCAGGCAAATCTTTTTACCTTGTGACACAAGGCAAGACACCCTACTACAGTCAGAAAAAGAACTCAGCATTTTGCTGTTGCTGGAGACAGGGCTATATCCACCTGGCAATGTTTGTGCATGTGCCAAAGAGAGCAAAAGCCTCCTCTCCTCTAGGTCAAGAGGGTAAAGGCTTTCATTTTGGGTGTGAAGATCTCACTGTGTAAAGTTTCTCGTGATCCTTGGGTGTGACTTCAGAGCCAGCTGGCTACTGGAACAATTCATATGTGTAGCACAAATGTGAATCCGACCCAACAGACTAGTTGTTCCTTTTTAAAGGATTTAGTTCACAGGGATTCCACATTCACAGTCCCACTCTGCATCAGCTGGCAGGCTCAGAAGAGGCTAAGGGCTGGTATCCTCACTGTTGGCCCTGGTTGGGGAATAATGGCAGAGTCCTGTGTGGGAAGCTGTTCTTCTCCTACCCCCTTGTTAGAGAGATGACTTTATTCACCAGGGCTGTCAATCCCACACCATTCAGCAGCAGGAATTCTGTTTAGGATAAAACAATAGACCCAAAGTTGATCATGAGATGCAAATTATGTGCCAGTATGCAGAAGACAAAGATTAGATTTGCATAAAATGTTTGTATGACAGCAGCTAAGTATCCCTAATTATTTCCCAGAAGGTATCAAAGCACAAAGAGCGGTAATTCCTCACCCAGCTCATCCCCCCTCCTCTAGCACAGACCTCAGCCTGCAGTCTTGTATTTGAGGGCAGACCAGTCCACCAGAGAGGTGCCTCTTCCCCTCCCACAAGCTGGGGGGAGCAGCCTACTGCGGGGGGGCTCAGGTCAGACTTGGTGGCAGAAACAGCACCGTTTGTTTCTTTCCTCAGGAATCTCTTTTCCAGGAGGGGAAGCCATTAGCTAAGAAGGTGAAATGGATTTGCTGCTGCTCTTCTGTATTAACAGAGCTTGTTCAACAACTTCTCTCTGTGGAGCTTAAAAGAATCTTTTGAGGATAGGAAAGAGCTCACCAGCTTCAAACCAACAGCTAAGTCTTGTGTAAAAAGAACAAGCCAGGGTGCTGTTGCTGGCATCGTTTCTCTTTTGCAAGCTGCCGGCAGTTTGTTGTGCGGTGGGATACACTGGATGTGTGTTTTGGCCAGTCTCCAGTTCAAAATGCTGTCCTTCTGCTTCCACTGTCTGTTGGGGTTGGGGCCTGCGTTGGTCAGGGATTGAGGTGTCTCCCAGAGCCAATGGGGACTATTCACCAGTGCTAATGGGTAACCTAGAGGTTTCAGTGGGTTTGCCAAATCCTGAAGCATTGCAACGTGGCTGCTGTACGTCCTTGGGTTTGCAGGTGGAGACTGTAAGTCTTCCTAAGGAGCGCAAACAAGGTGGCTTCAATGTGAGTGTCCTCAATGGCTGCTTCTGCTTGGCTTGGTAATAGCTCAGGACTTTTGGTACAACACTTGGAGGATGCTAGTGGCACGCTTGCTTGGAGACTGTAGGGATCCCTCCTGCATGATGCCGTCCAGCCATGCTGTGCTCGTTGGGGCTGGCCACAGCTCAGACACTGGGAAAGACAGTGAGAGGGGAAAGGGTGCTCGTAGGATGCGGGGGCTGCGCAACTCATTTCAAACCCTGAAGCAGCATAACACAAATGAAAGGGAAAAAACGGGGTTCTCCAGAGACGCCTGTACAACACACACGAGTCTGACTCATCTCTGGCTGCCCAGAGGCCCTTCTGTCAGACGGAAAAGAGCTGAGCTGTGGCAGTTGCAGCAGCGGCTGCAACAGAGGCAGTGCCCTGTTCTCATAATTCACTGCCATCTGCTTCTCCCAGCCATAATCTATAGCCGTTTCCCCCGCTCCCCCCCTCCCAACGGTTAAAAACATGCCCTGGTTTTTGCCTTTTGTGCAGTATTTTATTTCTGATAGTTCTGGACCAATCTTAGCTGCAGTTCACCAAGAGAACTGCAGAGCAGTCCCACCTTTCTCCAACTCCAGCTCCATGTATTAGCTATTTTCTTCCCACAGTCATTGATATGTGTGGATGTGGCCCCTCTCTCTTCCCCCCTCTCTCTTTTTCTCTGTCTCTCTCTCCCACTGGATGTGTGTATGTATGTGAACCAGGGCAAGAAACAAAAAAGCTGATGCTTGGAACAGATTAGTTTGCATTACACAGCCGACAGGCTTTCTTGGAGAAGGCTAAATACTGGGAATTCAGTATTTCCCCTTCATCAGTCATTGATTGTACCTGCGTCTTGGGGGGATTAGAATTCTGCATTTTGAGTCGCTCTTGGCAAGTCCAAAAGTCACAAAAATGCACCTGTGACACGAAATCAGGCCTAAGAAAACTTATCCTTTCCTTCCTTGGCTTCATAAATGTGTCTTTTTCATCTGCATTGCTGGCTACTTTATTTAAGACATACAGGGATTGTGGCCTTTTTCATCCCAAAGCACTTGATAAACTACTTTAAAAGAGGTAAATACACTGTTTGCCCAAGCAGGACAGATGAACACAGTTTAAATCCTGCACTCATGTGCCCAAGACTACAAACCTCCCATTAACTGTTTCAGTCTTCCAACAACTCTGCTGACAATGTTTTTGTGTTCTTTCTGCCATATAAAAATGTTTTTAGATCGGTATAAACCTCTCTGTGCTTATGTGGGTGGATGCATATGTGTGTGTGCGTGTATTAACAATTAGTATTAACAATTGCAAAATGTACCTGCTTGATTCACTTTATAAACAGCAGAAATTACTGAACACCAATGAGCTCTGTGCTGAACACAGGACAGGCTGTGTACCTACAAGGAATGAGGAAACCCAGCTACAAGAATGTGTAATCTTGCATTCATGTTATTGCTTTTAAAATGTAAGAATAGGGTTACAATCTATTTCTCTTTTAAAGGCCCATTACAGTTCCTCTACAATTTTGTCTTGTGAAATGTGTTTGCCTTGAAAAAGACCAGGCTGACTCTGAAAGCAAGGGAGAATATTTGTGAAACATCTGAAGGAGAGCTTATCAAACGATATTGGAGCAGTAGTTTATTAAAGATCTAACCCCTTTGACATTTTCCTCTTTGTTTACTGTTTGTTCACATCCCTCTAGCTCACAAATATACTGTTCATTGTCCTTCAGATTTTCCGTATCATTAATTCTGGCTGGAGGCTCCAGCAACAGCTGTATTTGAAGAAACTAGATTATAATTGAGAGAAATTATTAATGATTTTGTTGATGCCCTCTATCTTTCTTATTGATCTCACTGGAAATCATCAGCTTGATCATATTCCCATGGAGCTTAAATGGGGAGGGGACATACGTGTGAATGTCACAATGCCCTGAAGTTTAGGTGTGCGCTAAGGGCACAGGAGAAGTCCTCTCTTGGGGGTGAGTAAGCCACCCCCGTTCCCAACACCCTTCTTTCCAGCCTGGCACAGTGAGATTGCATTATGTGTACTGGCTGCAGTTTATAGGGCGGAAGAATTTGTTTTATACAAGATAACCCAATTAATCTGCATCCTTTCATTTAAGTGGGAGGCTGCATTTGCAGCTATAAGATAATGATTGCAGGCTCAGCTTTGGAGATGCGAGCTTCTCTACCTCATTACAAACAGGACTGGTTTTAGGCACGGGCAAAGCTGTTGGCTGCCAAAGGTGGGAGCCTGCCAGGGGCAACCAGCAGTTCCATTTGCCTGGGCTGGAAGAGCTGGGGATGGCCGTAGCTGCAGCAGGCACAAGCCGACTGTCCAGCCTTTGCCCCTGAGCTGCGCGGTATCAAGGGGGCAGAAAAGGAGAAACACATCCTGGGAGGGACTCGCTCTGCTGCTGCCACACAGCTGAATTTTGCCTGCCCAAGGGTGAAAAAGAAAATCCTTGGGCTGCAAAATTAAATTTTGCCTACCCTGCTGATAAACGCTGAGCCAACTCTGACTATAGAGGTATCTTCACCTCCTTCTACTTTGACTACAAAGAGAGGCTTATTAAGAGCTTGATTTTGGTCCCTGTTAAGAAAAAAATAAAGACAATAAAATTCCTCTTGTTTCAAGATTTTAGATTTAAGTCTCACTGACAATACAATATTTTCTGAAAGTGTTAAGTCGCTTGAGGAGGAATATTTTGAATCTAAAATAATTTACATTACCTCCACTTCAATATGTTTGCAGCACCTGCGACTATTTTTGTGACCCTCTCTGAGTCCAACATAAACCCATTATCCTGCAAAGTCTTAAATAAAGGTAGGTTAGACACGGCTTCCGCAAGAGGCAATTTACTAAATCAGGGATGATAAATGTAGAACTGCAGTTTGAAAATGAAATGTGATTCTCCACGAAGACAAGCAAGGAAAATACCCGAAGTGCTAATATGAGAAATTTCTATTGGTAATTTCTTGATCGGCCAATGCTCATTTTCCAGAGAGACAGGCATCTCTTGGTTCCTGTAAAATATTCTTTCTTGGGCTTCTTCCATCAAAATGTCTGAGTTTTCCGGGGCTTAGAGGTACTTTTTCCAGACACGGTGAATGAAGAAGAGTATTTAACGCAAGATACCTCACAAGGGTTGTTTGGAGCAGGGATGAGCTCACCTCCTGTCAGCTGAGGTGGTCAAACTCCATGTTATCCCCAAGACCAGCTATGCCCAGGGCAGCCGGACTGGGTCCTCAGGCAGAGGGAGGCACATTTCACCCTCTTCCTCCCTCACCTTCCTATCAGCACCTCCAACCACTCTGGTTCCCTGCGAGGGCAGGACCATGAGGGAAGTCTGGCAGGGCGTGAAGCAAGTGAGGGGGTGCCAAAAGGTGGTATGGAGAAAAATATGGGATGACTGAGCAGAAAGAAGGGGCAGAGCTGCCAGGGTCCTGGGGACCCTGCCCAGCTCCCCTGCCCCGGGGCCTTCCCCCACACTGCCCATGGCCCAGGACCCCGCTTCAGCCATCAGTCCCTGCCCCAGTGACGCCGCAGCAGTGCCAGCTTACCTCCTGGCCTTCCCCGAGTCTCAGTTGTCCACTTGCTCCCAGAATCTTTCCAGTCCTTGCTTCTCTTCCCATGCCTCAAGCTGCCCCAGTGTCCCTCTTTCATCCCTCCCCCAGGGCATTTCCCACCTCCTCCTTTCTCTGCCCGCCCCCATTAATTCCTGAGTCAGTCCTGCCCTGGCTTCCCACCAGCTTCTCCCTCTCTCCTGGATCTTGCTGGTTCCCCCAGTCCCTCCTGAAGCTGGGTGGAGAGCTGTCTCCTGTCTCCCTCAGTCCTGATGCCAGAGACCAGGAAAAATCAGAGGGGGAAAATCAGAGGCATTTATTCCTCAGTGCCAGCGTCACATACCATGAAACCTTCCAGCAAGTCAGATATTGTGGTTTACCTGCAAGTCTGAGGGCTACTGAACAGCTGTAAATCCTATACCAAATGCCTATTGTTCCTTCAGAATACCGGTTTGTGCATCCTGATGGAATATGGCACTGATCTGTGTGAAATACAAATGAATGGTTTATTATTGGCTTCCCAGAAATCAGGATTGGAGGTTGTTCCTCACAATGCGCTCTGATTAGAACAGGTCAGACCACCAGTGTTTCCTTCTGTCTCCGTAATCTATGAATGATTTGGCCCATATAAAATTACGCTATTTTCCACTAATTTTCCTGCTTGACTTTGCTAATAGGGAAGTCTGCTGCTGTTACTCAAAACCCTTATCTGGTTTTCCTGGGGAAGTTTGAATGCAGGGGTTGGTTTAGCAAGGAGAATCACTTCACCTGGGGTGCTGCATGGAGAAACTTCTTTGGAAACCCACAGAGTGAGTGTGCAATGCGCAAGACATAAGGGGACATGCATGAAAATACTGCAGCACCTGGTGAGCCCCTAAAGGGAGGTTGCAACAGCGGGGATTATGTTTTCAAGCTTTAAAAAAAGTGCTGCCTATACAATAGGTAAGCCAAGCCCTATCTTTACTCCAGTGGCCCTGTTTTTGGCTTTACCTCAGGCTGACACTCTATGTTGTATTCCTCTCCCTCTGTGAGGTACTGAGCAATGGTGTGTGGTAGAGCTGGTTGCTCCCAACATCTTCACGGTCCAGTGCGAGGTCACCTATCAGGCACATGTGCCCAGCACGTTACTCTGGAAGCGGTAATAGCCACAGCCATCAAAGCCCCTGGCTCTAGTATCGGGCTAGCATGATTAGCTCTTTTTCTCTTTCTTCTGAGGACTAGATGTAACTGAGAAATCAATCAGACTTCAACCTCTGCCACTCTATAAAGGGTGGAGGAGGCGGAGGTTCCCAGCAGGTTGTATGTTCTATCATTTCTTCTCTGGTCTGAAAGACAGGGAGAGGAGAAATGTCTTTGCTCCACGTTCCTGCTAACTTTCTTGGCATGATGAGCTAGCCAGCTAATAAGCAAGTAATTATACATTGGAATACACAGTTCAGTGGCAATGCTGTCTGTCTGCAGCCGCCCTGAGAAATGAGGGAAGAAAGTACTCTGTTCCAGCTTTGCTCATGTCTCTGCCTCGCTGTCTGAATTTGGGTGAGTCACACCTCGACTTTGTGTTTCATCCCCCCCGCCTCACACAGGGGACCGCTCCCTGATACTCGCTTTTAATCAGGGGTGCAATTCCTGACCGAGACAGCTATGCCAGCAAAACCCGTCTGTGTGAATGCGGATTCATTTGTTGCTTTGCTTGGGAGCAGTGGGGAGATGGGTGATCCTGGCAGGAACAGCTCTGCTGGTAAACTGTGCCTCTCCACCAGCAGTGCTTCAGGGCTGCACAGCACCTGCATACCTGTATCGTGTCCCCAGGAAGCCCCAGCCCCAGCTTTTCTAAAACGATTAGAGCAGCTCAAATGAAAAGCACGTTGGTAAATGCAGTTGGTGTTTCTATCGTTTCCTCCCAATAGGGTTTTTCTGTTAATTTCTCGTATGTACTGTCTGATACTACTTAGTTTTACAGTAATGGCCCTTCCAACTCTGGTTTGCTAAAGAATTGTGTTACAAATAGTCATGGTAAGTTGAAACAGTCTTCCACCATGGGTTTACTAAAATGGATCAAGCTACAGAGGAAAGACAAGGATGCCACTGTGCCTTAAGGATGTGAGTATATTTAAGCATAGAGGCAATATGGAATCGTGTTTTGGACCCACCCCAAAGGCAAGGAGGGATCAGCAACCCTTGTGGGAGCTGGGGAGAGGATATTGTGTTTTAAAGCATCCTTTCAGCAGGCACAGTTCCAAATGTTTTCTCTTCTTTGCACATTTCTTTTGCAACTTCTGGATTTGTGCAAAGAATTGTTTAAGATATTTTGACTTGAACAGGTGGTTTGTTAAAAATGTAGCTGTAGTGTGTCACTGGACAGGAAGGGAAAGGATATGTGTGTGTGCACGTACATGCAGGTTCACGCAAAGACAAAAATCATGGGATTCTTGAGTCGAGTGCTCCCGCAGTAGCCAACAACACCTGAAAATGAAGAGGCAACAGTAAGTTGTAAGGGTAGCTCATAGACTATACATAGCATCCAACAAGGAAACTACTTCTGCGCAAGTTAACCGTCGAGGCTTCATTCTCAAACTCACTTAGAGGAGCCGAGCCTTGTGGGCTAGTTTTGCACCATGGGCAAGATTTGGGTCACAAGAAAGTGGCTTTTGTATTAAGTCAGAGGGGCCAACGACCCTTGGTTTTTTGTGTTCCACATTTCTCTTGACACTTGGACTTCAGGCATCCAAGTTTCCTTAAAGTCATTCAGGGTCAAAACACTGAGATGAAATAGTGTATATGCAAGTGGTATCTCTGCAGAGACTGCTGGGGAATGTAAATGAGGGCTGAGAGACCCAGACTCCTGGCAGATGAGCTCAGAGAGCCCTCCCTCACAGGAGTAAGACTTGCAGCACTCTATCCCTTCAGACCTCACCAGCTTACAGACCCAAAGCAGGGAAATTCAGTGGCACTGAGACATGCACTGCCCAGGGAGGCAGCTCCTTACCGTCTCTCCGTAAGCCTGGAAACCCTCTGATGGATTCACCTACCACCCCGGACTATAGGCACGAGCAGAGCAAGGTGTGACAGTGAAACAGGCCACAAAAGTTATTTTGGATTAAAACACAAATGTCCACATCCAGCTTTGACCACCTCTGGAGGAGATAGGTACACTGGGACCACTATATTTCCAACAAGAGCTCTGGCCCCAGGATTTCCAAAACTCATGTTGAAGCTGTGCTTATTTATAATTCTCCTGGAAGGAGTCTGGGCAGAGGGAAGATGGGTCAGGCCAGGAGAGTGGATTTATGGTACTGAAGGGAAAAAGTGATCAGTTGGAGAGCTGCCAGAAAGAGAGCAGGAGGAAGCCTCCATCAGGAACTGGGCTGACTCAGATATCTCCAGCCAAAACAGTCAGCGATGCCCAGGTGAGCTCGGGGCCGCATGCCCATTCTTCTGGGTGGAATGAAGCCCATACCAGTGAAGGTCTGACTGCCTAAGCTGTTTGGATGGTGGCAGTGCACATAGGCTCCTGACAGCTTTAGATTTCAAATTTTTTTCATTGTCATGTTACAGTGAGAGGGTAGTGGAGAGTTGCACCACTGATGAACAATGTATGGTTCCCCAGAAAGCGGCGGGGCTGCTTCAGGCATTGAATTGCATGCTCTTTTCTACAGCCTGCCTGGCACACTGTTGAATCTTTCTGTAACCATCTCTGCCAGCTCTTATGGTCCGGGATCAGCAACGAGGGAAGATTCTGGCAGAAAAACAGTTTTCTCTGCAGCTTCCTTTTTTAACATCCAAAACACAGATGCTCACCTTCCTGAAATGAGGGTGGCTCTGCCTGGGGACACACAGGGACTGAGGAGCTTCTTGTGTGTAATTTTAAGTCTATGGATTGATAATAGATCAGCTTCCCAAAAATGAGTGTGGCCACTGGGCAACTGAAGTGAGGAGGTACCAGCTGGGGTGTTTCCTCACCAAGAGGTCTCCGAGCATGCGAGCCCACAGCCTTACCTGAGTGCTCCCACAAAAGTGACTCTGCAGGATGGCTTCCTCCTCATGTCAGGCTATGGGAGACATAATGTGCTGTGTGCGGCCAAAGGCTCTCTCCACCAAGGTCTAAACAGCAAGGTCCCATCTGAGAGTTGTCCTATGTAGATTTTACTTTGACTCACGTCAATCAATCATCCCCATGCTATGAGTTGTGTTTAAAACCTCTCAAGGCAAATGCAAGTAGCACACTCTCCTGGAAGTGCTGACAACTGGTTCAGACACAATCCTCTGGCTGAAGGCGTCTGCTTCAGGAGCAGCTCCTTTACCGTCCCCAGCACCATCACCTCCACCGCAGGGCAGAGATCACACATTTCAGATCATCTGCCTGGCGCTGACAAGATCCGCAGTCAATGAACCCTTTGCTGGCAGTGGCAGAGAGCATGAACAGGGGAGAATCGTGTCCAAATGCTTTTTATCTGCTCTCTGTGAAAAAGCATCCCTCTCCAGTGCACTCTGGGAGATGTGTGCTAGGAGAGGGGAGCTGAGGCAATGAAAGGAAGTGGAAGAAAGGGAGAATAAGTTCTTTTGACCAGCACCAGCTTGACATTTTTTCAACTCACTTTTTACACATGAAAGGGAGGGTGGGAAAGAAAAAGAAAGCATGAATGCAGGAGGAGAAGGAGGCAGAGATGAAAAAAAGATCAAAGAAAGGGTGAAACAGGAAAAAGATGCTGCCAGTGATGCTGAGACACTTGTCTGCACCCCTATACCAGCCCCAATCTGTCCTAAAGCACAAGAGCAAAAAACCAGCAGGATCTCTGGCAAACTAGATATATAGGCTAAAAAGCCTAGAGATTGGTAGAAAATGTTAAGTTAAAAGCCTGTGGGTTTAGTGCACAAGAAGTGGGATGGGGGTGTGTGTGTGAGCACTTGAGCTGAGGAAAGAAAAGTGGCCACACATTGAGATCACAGGGACAAGGGATTGCAATGGCTTTCACATAAGCCTTAACCAGGAAACAGAAGTTGGTCAAAGTATAATTGGGTAAAGGCAGAAATAGCAAAATCCAATACAATAGCAACCAGCTGCCAGAAATCCCAGCATGGCCCTGAGACTGGCTGCATCAGGGAAGTGCAGGGAGGAAGGGTGGTAAGGTCAGGCAGGATGAGTACCTTGGGTGAGGAATAGAGATGGACTACCTCTTCATCACTCCTTTCAGTACCAAACACTCTCTGTGATGAGACAAACTAATAAAAAAAGCAAAGAATACACCAGCGGCTCAGAGGTGCTACTAGTGTTGTGAAATGCATGTGGGGAGAAAGCGAGCACAGCATAGGTGTATTCCCTGGGGTGGAGATGAGGAGAACTGAGGACAGCAAAGCAGAGCCCTTGGGATTTATAGGCCTACCTTGGCATGCTTCATACTGGAAGCGGGAGATACCCAGGAGGATCTGGGACAGTAGCAGCACCAGCCTAGCGTTAAGGGTGGTGGGAAGCAGTGCTCTAGGCTAGGGGGATTTTTTCCCCAAAGAGATGCTGATTCCAGCACTTCAGAATGACAAACTAGAATTTTTACAGATTTTTTTTACTGTTTTGCTGTGAAGACCAATTAAACAGAAAGAAAGCAAACAGTGGACAGTTTAACTGCATCCTGTCATTGTAGCTTCGCCCATGCTTTCCCATCTTCCAGTAGTTCATGCTTTGCAGAGTACTTGGTGCTGTTGCCCCTAGTTTGTTTATAGCAGTCCAACAGGGCTCTCCCTCCCCACACACACTGGCTTTCCCTTGCCTTTCCCAGTTGCCCCTCTTTGGCTCTCTTGCTGCCCTATCTTGCTGCCTCTGGTCGGACCCTCGCCCCTGTGCTGTGCTGTTGCAGAGCCTGCCACAGCTCAGCCCGGCACAGCAGCATCGCAGGAGCAACCCTGTGTGCTCAGCTCCTCGATGCAGACCTGTGCTGCAGTTAGAATTCCCTTGTTTTCCCATCTCCCTGTTAACATCTCTGCAGCAGTGCTAGAGAGTCCTCTGGCTTTCCCCTTCTCAACTCTCACCTCTCTTGCAGCATTTGGAGTCACCCTGGCTTTGCCCATTGCCTTTAAGGTACCCCGTTGTATTCCTTTTCCCTTCTTACTTTCTATTTCTACTCCCTTTTAGTAAGCCGTAGCAAGGGAAATGCTGCAGCAAAGCTTCCAGCTGGAGTGTACTCACTTCCACATGTGTGTGTAGGGAGGGAGGGGAGGAAGAGATCAAACTTCAGGGATCCTGGAAACATTATTGGATGTGGTGCTGAGAAGAAAATGAACAGGAAAGAGGTGACAGAAATGTCAGGCCACAAGCTCAAGAGATCACTGGGGCCCACAGATAACTGCATCATCCCAGAAAAGAAATAAATGACAGACTGCACCAGACTATAGCATGAAAACATTGACACAAAGAGAATTAATGTTCTTGCAACTGGACCTTGGCGCACACAGTTCTTCAATCGTCTCTTGCCTGGTGACATCGTGCTATATATGATTTGTTCTCTTTGAACACCACATATGTCCCAGAGACTGCCTACCACTTAATGTAGCTGTGAAATATAGGTGATGTAGTGTATATAAATATTTCAAAGAGACAGGACTCATTTGACAAGTGAAGTCTTGAGAAGTGACCAGAGACACTGACTCCCGGTGGAAAGATGGGACAAATATGTTCTGCGGAAACAGCCTGGGGGGAGGAAAGACATCCCTCATCTTCGCTTTTTGACAAGTAGAATCGCTACAGGGTATGGTTTCCTTATGACACGTAGATTGCGTAGCAAACGCGCATGGGAGTGCTGGCTTGCTGTCACCCATTGGAAACACCATAGTTATGAATGTTATGATTTATTAGGCCTCCACCAATAATTATTAATTACCTTATTTAGCAACTGCCCTTATGTACTTGGGTTTTGGCAGTATTTTTTTCCACTCAGAATATTCATGGACAGATGACAGTTCTTCCTAATTATTTATTATCTGATTATTTTTCCCGTTAATTCAATGGACTGCTCACAAACAGTCTCAATTTATGGTTTTTTACTGTTCCCTAATTGGATGAGTTCAAAGGTACTTTTGGCACAAATACTTATATTTGCTAAGAGAAAGCTGGGTTATTTCACACACTTTGGCAGATTACTTTGAAATTCATTTTCCATGAGCAATTGTGCCAGTGAAACATGAGCAGGTGCATTGAATGTTAACACAAAAAGGGGTGTGAAGCACACATTTTTGGGATTTATTTTTTTAGACTCATTATCCAGATATGTAACTCAGACTCGTTCAAACTCTGAGGCACTATTCCATAATCTAATGAGAATCACCATGAAGCTTCCTGAATCTGCAAGCATCTCTTGGTCATGTTTCCTTGTGTTGCTTTGAGCCTGCTTCATGCAGATGCGGACAATTTTACTTTGTCTCATCACCGTCAGCTCCTGCTTCTCCCCGTGCCCTGGCAAAGGGGCTGCCCCGCCTGTCCTCCTAGTGCTGGCTGCCTCCTTCTACCTATACACCCTTTATTAATGTTGCCACCACCCACTGCAGGAAGGAGTAAATCCTTCTCAGAGACGGGTTTATTGTATTAAAAAATAAACTTGCTCACATCAGGTGCTTTCATAAGCACCCCACTCCACGCCGTCATCTTTGGAAAGGACACCTCAGAATGCAAAGCCCACAATTTTTTGGCAAGTGTTCCCTTAGCTCGGTTATGGGGGGGGGGGGCAATACAAAGGGAAAAAACCAACCAGCCAAACAAAGCAGTTTTATACTGGCAACATCCTGGTAAGTGAGGGAACAGGGTCCAGTGGGAAATCTGCCTGCCTTGCCTCCTGCATGCAGGGATTGCTGGTCATGGGGTGAAGCTGCCCTGTCCTTAACGCTGCTCTCCTGCTAGTGCTCGCTATTGCTTTTCTCTCCTGCTGAGCACCGTTTACAATAGGAATAACTGCTTAGTAATTAGCGGCTATATCTATTAATTGCCTGCTTGTTAGAGCATGACTGAGCAGTCAGCCGCTTTCTAGGCCATATCTCTCAATAATTTTTTCTTTTTTTTTTTTTTAATTACATTTTTATCCAGGGAGTGACTTGTTCGCACGGCGACTCAGTGCCTGCTGGGGTACGTCTTTCCGTCCGCTTACCCTGCGGGTACGGCACCTCTCGCTGCCTACCGTGGCGAGCGGACACCGATGCGGAGCCGCGGGGCAGGGCCGGGAGCTCCGGGGGCAGCGCGCAGCAGAGGAGCACCATGAGCGGCGTGGGGCCGCCAAGCCCACGCGTGGCCGAGGCGGGAGGGCGCGCAGGGACCAGCCCCGGGGAAGAGGCGGAGGGGACGCGGTGTCGCTAAGGGAGGGGCGCATCAGCCCGTCCCCGGGAGCATCAGCGGGGACAGCGCCGGGAGAGCGGCGTGCCAGAGCCCACCGGCTGCCGGGGAGCAGTACGCCCCGCTAAGAGGGGTTTCCACGGCTCTGGCTCCGCTTTACGGTCTGGGCTCATTGCTACGGCCCCGAGCCAGGCACGGGTGGGCTCGCCGGCTCCGGAGCCCCGCGGGGCGAGCGGGTCTAGGCTCCCACGAAGCAGCGTTTTATCCCCCTAGCAAAGCAGACGGAGACAGGGATGGCAAAGCAAGGCTCCGCACCGGCGCTCCCGGGGCGCTGCCGCAGCCCCTCGGTGCCGGTGGTGATGCCCGGGGCGGTCGCGCAGCACCTCCTTCCTCCTCCCGGCCGGAGGCCTCGCCCCGGGCCCCGCGCGGGGGGAAACGCACAGCTCCCCCGCTCCGGGTTTTGTGTGCTCGCATCAGCCCAGCCCAGGGCCAGCAGTCCCACGGGTACGGCCGATCCCACAGGCACGCACCGGCCCGGGGACCCGCACAGCACCCACGCCCCACCGGGGCCCCCCGCCCCGCTGCTCCCGAGCAGCATGCACAGGCAGCCCCTCCAGCCTGAAACCTACCTGGGGGGCCCCAAAAAACTTTGCTGGCACCGGACAGCGCCTGCACAGAAGAGCCCCCCCCTCGGCAACCTGCGCTGCCCCCACCCCCGGCTCGCCCCCCATGCAAGCCAGGAGGCGCCCCCCCTCCCAGCCCCCCGCCGCCTCCCGGCTTTTCGCATCTCGGGTCCCAGCCGGGAGAAGCCGACCTTGCCGCGAGTGTCCTGAGGTTGGAGGGACCCCAGGCCGACAGGTCATTTCTCCTCCCGAAGCAAGTCCCTTTTCCTCCCCAGCCCTGCGGTGCTGCCTCTGACGGGGCCGGGGCGAGGGGAGGCTCGCAGAATTGGGCAGGAGGCAGGGCTCTTCCGAGCACGGCCGCTTTAATTGGCTCTTTTTTTTTTTTTTCTCTTTAACCGAAGGGGAATGAAATGATGAAGAGGGGAGGGGAAAAACCTGGAAAGCCGAAGGGGGAGAAAATACAGCGCGCCCAGCAGAGCCGGCAGGCAGGGAGGGGTGAGGCGGCCCCGGGCCAGCCCGGCTGGCGGGGCTTGGTGCGGTGCCCCCCCCGGGCGCCTTGTCGGGGGTTGGCGGAGCGGAGCGCCCCGAGACCGGCTGCGGAGCGGTGACGCTCCCGGCAACTTTTGCAGGAGATTTTGGCGCTTCAGAAAAAAGCAGTGGGGCAGGGACCTGCCAAGCGGTTTCCAGCCGGCGTCTGGCAGGAGTAACCCAACTTTCTCCAGCTTCTTGTCCCTCCTCGTCGGCTCCCTTCCAGCTGCAGCCCCTGTAAATTCCCACCAGGAGCTCTGGCAGCCGTCGAGGGAGAGCGACACAGACCTCTCTACAGCTGCAAATCATCTGCGAGGCGGGCGGAGCAGGCAAGCGGCGGCGGCGAAGCACCCGCCCGAGCCCGGCACCCAACGTCAGGGAAAGTTTTGAAGGGAGAAGGACCTGGCGGGCTGGGGAGGAGGCGAGGAGAGCCGGGCTGAGCTGCAGGCGGAGCGAGGGTGCGTGGTCTGTCTGCTCCTGGTTTGCTTCTCCCTTCAGGCTGGCTGGGGCGATGCAGTGCAGCTGGGGGAGCTCTTGGGAGCCGCTTGAAAGAAAAAAAAAAATTATTCCTGGATTTGATTAATTACAACAATCCCCTCCCCAGAAGATCTGGAAAAGAGGAGAGAGAATCACCTATCCCTCCCTCCGCCTTTCAGCAGCTAGCTCCTACCCCCCCCACCCTCGCTTCCCCCCCTTTTTCTCCACCTCCTTCTCCTTCCCCCCGTTCGCTTCTGGGGCTGCGGCCAGAGCCTCGTCGGGAGGAGGGAGGGAGAGGACTCTCCCAAGTTGGCCCCAGTTGGCAGCACTTCGGGCAGCGCGGGACTTCGGGCAGCGCTCCCGCTGAACAAAGAAACCCCCTTTCCCGCAGGGGCCGGGGGGCAGCGCTGGGCTGGCCCGGGCACTGCTCCTGCCCCTGGCCGGCGCCGGCCCGGTGTCCCCGGGCTGGCCTTTCCCCGTACCCCGAGTGCGGGCGCGGCTGCCCGTTTTCCTGGAGATCTTCGAGCAACCTGGCGAGGGGAAGCGGGAAGCGGCGCCCCGCTGTCCTGCCCTCCCTGCCTCCTTCCCTCGCACTCTCCCTCTTCCCCCCCACCCCCTTTTTTGGTTTTGTTTTTCCTTTTAAATTTTATCCCCAGGCGGCCCCGGCGGGGGGATTGCCTTCCTCCTCCCGAGGGGCGCCGGTGCCCGGCGCGGAGCGGGGCGCATGGGGCGGCGTTTCGGGAGGCTTTCGCCTGCTCCTCGCTCCCCCGCCCCATGCTGCCTGGGCTGTTTTGGCTGCTTTTCTTCGCCGGCGATGAAGGCTCTGCCTTGAAGATGGAGATGATCTGGTTTTTATTCCTGTCTCTGGTGCCGGTGTACAGCAGGGGACAAGGGGTTTACGGTAAGAGACGTTGTCGCGGCCGCTGTTTGGTGGGGGGGAGGGCGAAGACGGTGGCGGTGGGATCAAAGTTAAAAAGCACCTGCAGGAGGAAGTCAATGATGCCGGCGAAGCTCGTCTCAGCCTGAGCGGAGAGATTTATGCAGCAACAGGGCTTCCAGCGCCTGTAGCTACCTCGTAATTCCTCGCCGTAACCCCTGGCCGCCTCCGATTTACGACTCCGCCGCGATGGCACGCAGGGACCGCTGGCGAGGCTGCCGCCGGGCTGGCCGCGCCTGGAGCCGGGGGGAGCGAGAGCTGCCGCGGGGAGCGACCCCGGGCCCGGCCCTGCCTCCCCGCTCCCCCACCCGCCTCGCGTGGGGATGCCGCGCCGATGCCTCCCCGCTCCCCCACCCGCCTCGCGTGGGGATGCCGCGCCGATGCCTCCCCGCTCCCCCACCCGCCTCGCGTGGGGATGCCGCGCCGATGCCTCCCCGCTCCCCCACCCGCCTCGCGTGGGGATGCCGCGCCGATGCCTCCCCGCTCCCCCACCCGCCTCGCGTGGGGATGCCGCGCCGATGCCTCCCCGCTCCCCCACCCGCCTCGCGTGGGGATGCCGCGCCGATGCCTCCCCGCTCCCCCACCCGCCTCGCGTGGGGATGCCGCGCTGATGCCGACGTGCGAAACGCGGCAGCGCGGCTCTGGGAGCACCTCTGAGTTGCAGTTTCTTTGGGGCAGGGGGAGGGCGGAGGATCCCCTCCCCGCGCTGCCCTTGCGGCTTTGCTTCCTTGCAGGAGCGCCGGCACGGGGAGGCAAAGAGGAGGGCGGCTGCCGCCGCCTCTCCGGGGCTCCGTGCCGGGGTGCCGGCTGTCCCCCTTGCTGCCGGGGGCAGCGCTCCCCGGCTCTGCCCGCCCCCCCGGGCCGGCTCCTCGCCCTGCCCCGGCTCCCCCCGCACAACCCACGGCGAGCCCCGCCGGGGTCCCTCCCCTCGCGGGGGAAGGCTCCTTTTGCACCCTATTGAACTTTAGTGCCGTTTTTCTTCTTAAGACTGAGGCGATGGGTGGGGGTGGACCGTGGCAGAGCTGATGTCGAGCTGCTTGATTTTTTTTTTTTTTCCTCTTTTAGTATTATTATTTTTTATTATTGCCGTTATGGTGCTTACTTCCCCTCCTTGTTTGCAGGCAGGGTGGCAAATGGCAAGCTCGGGTATCCTCCTGAGAGGTCTGGCTGCCGCAGCCCTTCAGCGTCCGAGGGCAGAGACTGGGGATGGCACCCTGTGCCCCCGCTGAGAACAAGCCCTGGGCCGAGAGAACAGCCGGGATTTACTTTAGCCAGCCGTGCAGCCCCCCTTTCCCTCTCCCAGCCCTCTCTTAATTCTTGCTTTACAAGATCTGCATTTCCAATACACTGGGAAAAAATAAATAAAAGCAACCCACAAGACTTGCCTCTCATAACAAGCCGGCTTTATCTTGGCTTACAAGTCCGTTGTGCGTTGCTGTAAAGTCCTTCTGGAAGGCATGCCTCTGCTTCTAACAAGCCAAGCTCTCTGAGCTCTGAAGAGAGACCCCACTGAGAGAATCCAGCCCCCCCGCCCCCCCTTTTTTTAACAGCACGCAGCCAGTCTCTTGTGTGAGCTCTGCCAAAGATCAGTTCAGTCTCACTGACTATGGGTAAGTCTTTGTAGGTCACTTTTTAATGATGTATTTCTTTAATGGAAACAATTCCTCCTTTCTCCTTAAGGGCTGGGATGTTAATTTGAGTTTGGGTCCGGTTTGTAAAATAACCATTTTAAATAGAGGGTGTTTAGCTCCCTTCCTTTTTTCTCTCTTGTTCCCTGTATATGTGTTTTCTCTCAGTCTGCACGTCCAGAGGAAAACTGTAGGACCCTCCGAAGGCTAGAAAGATGAGGAGTAGAATGAGTTTGTGGTACAGAAACCTGGTCAGGGCAGGTTATTTAATACTTTTAAACAAGTAATCTGCCTCTAGCTGAACTTTTTTTATTTTGTTTCAGTGCGCTTGCTGTTGAGTAGCTGTCACTGTAGCATGTCCTCTCTGCTCAGGATCGTAGCAAGAGGGACAGCTTAAAACTGGTTTTGTTTAAATGTGCCTTAGAAGGTTACCTGTTGTATTTTTTTCATCCAATTCAGTGAACTTGCATTTGATAGAGTTACTGCTAAATTAGATCTTCAGAATAACTTACTGATGTTTTTGGCTTTTTCTCTCAAAGAGATATTGGAGAAGCTGTGTACAAAAGAAAGCACAGATATAGACATGCACTAAGATGAAGGCATCCTTTTAAGCCAAAATGGTACACTACTTGTATCTATTCTCTACACAATGGAGAAATCCAGTCTCTTCCCTCCTCTCCCCTCCCCTACCTCTTCAAACTCTCTGTTGAGACCATCAGGAGCCTTAATACGCAGCTGTCCCTGAGTGCAGCCCAGAGCAGTGTCTCATGGAATCAGCACACCGCAAACTTCTACGGTGACTAAGAGTTTTCATATTGTCTTTCCCAATCCTGCCTTCAGTCCACTACCCTGCACTGATTTCATGCCTTGTGCAGCCAGCACTGTTTGTTTGGATGAGAGATTGCTGTTATTGATGGCTCAAGCAGAGCTGGATTGATACCGTTATATTTGCAAGGATAAATAAAGCAGGATTAGAAACTAGTCCTACTGTCCCCCTCCACTTCAGTTTGTCCTAAATGTTAGTCTCTTGCCATAGCTTTAATCTGTTCTTGAGCATTCTGTGTTGTGAATGTCAGTCTCATGTGGCACTTAATATAGAAATTATGGGAACTCAAGTATCATGTTTCATATCTGTTTTTCTGCTTTTGAATAATTATTTATGGCAATGGAGATGGGGAAAGGCATCTATATGGGTCTCTAAATACATTTTACTTTAGTAAATCTGCTGAGATTAAATCAGATTAAATGAGATAAAGTATCCATGTGATGTACCCTTTAAATAATACACCCACATGGATGCACACAAAAGACCTCTGTCTAGGAGAGCGGAGTTGTTGGAGAGGTTTATTGAGATGAATGGTATAAATAAAATGTGTGTAAGGGGGTTTCTGGGAAAGGAGCATTTGCAATGGAGGTGCAATTTAATTAGGACTCAAGGTGCTTTTAGCCTGCTACCTGAAGAGGCTTGTTATATAAATTGGCATTTGTTGTAATGACTGAAGTGTGTCTGAAACCCTCTTCTCATTAGCTGATCCTACCCTTTCAGCCTTGTTTGTTGCAATAAGACAAGGCTGGCCTGATACAGAAGACAGTTCAGCAGACTGCCAAGAGCAACTTTTATTAGCCTTTTGTGGTACCCCATTTCCCAAACTGCATGTGCCTTTCAATCCTGGTGCATTAATGCTGCTGGTCAACAAGCAGCAAGCTGTAGCAGATCTCTAGCAAATGTCAGGATTTGGGGGGAGGGAGGAAGAGGTAAGGAGAAAGGGGACTTGCCCTTCCGGGCTTGGAGTTATCAACACTTAAAGACTATAAATTAGACTGATGGGGAGAATAGGGAGTGTTTCCAAAGGGAGGAGTGCACCTCTTGCTTCCTAGTCAGCCTTGCAAGACTTTGGGACTTGTGTAGCTCTGGTTCACAGCGTGCACAGGGCTGCTGCTCTGCTTACTCTATATGCAGCATATAATTAACATTTCTGAGTTGTCTTGCAAGTAGCACAGTCCAGCTGATCAGCAGCAGCCTTTCAGGCTGAATAAAAGACTGGGATGTTTTGTCCCCTGCCTCTCATAGTTTACCTGCAGAAAAGGCGTTTCAGGAAGGGTCATCACAGTGTGTGATGAGGGGCTACAGCAAGGTGATGTGAAGGGAATAAAAGGAAGCTTTAGGCTGGGCATCAGGGAAAGCTGCCTGGCACCGTGATCAAAGGGTTTGGATGGGCTGTGTTACTTCAGGCACTTGAAACTGGCAGGGGAGAAGCACTTGCAGTACAGAGTAGTCCTGCCTTGGCCTCCGAGGTGGGGAATAAAGGACCTAGTAAAGCTCTTTCTTTAAAGAGACACCATCACACTGAAGCACTCATGAGATGCCACTACGGGCAGCCAAAAAATCCAGTGGAAGAATGTTTTCTTGCGTCTGCGATGGAGGAGTGTCATGGTAAAGCGTATCCTGGCCTTAGGCCACAAACATCTGTGCTTTTTCATTTCATGTACACATGACATGATCTGTTTCCTGCTCCTTTTACCTGTAAAGTAAAAGCCTCTTTTCCTAGAGTTTTCAATGCAGGATGCTTCACACCTTCTTGCAACCTGTGTGCGTGCCCATCTTTTGCTGCCAATTTCTGGGTGCACAGACACACTCTAATGTTAGCCTTGAGCCTGGTAACCTGGATCAGTCCCTCTCCCCTGCCTCTGCCTATAGCTGTTTTGCCAGTGGGAGCGGGAGTCCAGACAAGGAGCTACCAGCTATCTTCCTGTTATCTCAGTGCACCCTGTGCCCAACCCTGTTCCCTCAGAAATGGCTGAGCAGATTGCTGGCTAAAGCAGCGGTGGAGCTGGCTCCTGTGAGCCACTTCTTGGCTGATTCTGTTTGGAAAGGTGATGTATGAGCACAGCACAGTGGTCCTCCAGACTATATATATATATATACATACACCTATCTCTATATCTATTTGTTTGTGTGTATACATATTCACACATGTACACACATCCTTTGTGCTCAGCCATTTCTCCCTGTTGTCCAGCCCTTAAATCTATGGTGGCTTAGGCTGTAGCCTTTTGGTTACAGGAATGAGTTTTGTAACTGGAGGGCTATAGAAATAGTTTCACCTAAGGACTGGGTCTGTCCAAGATTTGCATAGTTCTTTAGCAGCTCTTTAAAGTCAAGGCATTAAACCTGTCCAGCCCTGTGCTTCAGTGTGCCTTGCTGTTTTCCAGCTGTAGTGTGTCAGATTCACCCTCCTGTGACACCAGAGTCTCTCTTTTTAGGTCAGGTCAGTAGCTTCACGCACCAGATAAGCCCTCAATTGGCTTTAATATGCAGTACTAGAAAACTGACATTATCCTCTTGACAGGTTGTTTGCAACTTGCTGGTAGAAGTCAAAATATTTCACTATAGGTGTCATCAGCAACCACCATCCTATGCTAATTTTTGTGGGAACATGAAGACAGATGTTGAATAATTTGACATGAGCAGCATAACTTTAAAAATTATCACCATGTCTGGTTTGCACTGGATTTTTTTGAAATATAGATAGGTATTTCAGATGAGCTTAAGAGATAGGGGAGGGAGATATAGTAAGTGGCTCCCAGTAAGTGGAAGATGCAGCAAAAGATGGCCTTGGAGGCTGAGTAGTCAGACAGCAATTCAGCAGTGGCAGTAAGGGATGTTGTGCTGCTGAGGCTGCTGTTCGTATTTTTAAGTAACAAGGCAAAGTGACTTCCATGCTGGAAACTCAGAAATCTTGTGACACTTCCCATGAACTAGAAGCCCTACTGTTTTGCCTATGTTTTGACTGGAGCTGCTGCTATTCTGCTTTCTTGAACAGTGCTTGAATGTCAGTGGGCTGGCAAAAGCAACAGAGAGAGATGCATTTCTGCTAGTGAAAGACTGTCTGGGGTGGAGGGTGTTTCTTACTCTGTTTGTGGAAATGTCCTGAACCCTACCTGCAAAATGTTTCTTTAGCCAGCATAGGGTAAGTCCACAGTCAACTGGTTTGCCTGTGTAGCTCTGGAGAGACCGTTCACTGGTGAAATTCTCATCAGGGTAGGTGAGATGTTGGTGTTTTTTGTGCAGGGGGTTGCTGTGTTGTGTCTTCAGAGTGGGCTGCATCTCGCTGTTGGGAAGATGAGCATTCAGCTTGTGATGAGCTCCTTCCGGACAAGACACAGTGGAAAATGTTGGTTTGTTCTCAGATATGCCGTGGGTACCTGCATCTGGTAATACAATGTGGGTTTCTTTAGGCTATACCTGGTAGCCCAGGTCTTATGTAGACTGAAACTATTAAGAAAACTTTGAGACCACTTCTGCTCTCAAGCAGTCAAGGTGAACGCCTGTGTCCCAGTCACCTTTTGCCAATCATCAGCTGCTGGTGTTGCACGGGTTTAAATTCAGAAGGGGAAAACATTGCAATGTCCCCCAGGCTTGTGGAGGAAGGGGGGGGATATGGCGCTGACACTGCACAGCAGAATGCAGATCTGGCAGGGCCTCCAGGATCCACCAGAGAGAGTGATGTGCTGTGAAGGGGTGGAAGAGAAGGGTGTACATGTTGAATGTCTCTGTGCCCATGTTTAACTGGTGAGACCCCTACTCTGTTAGGATCCACAATACTTGCTTTGAAAAGAAAAAAGCTTTCATCTACCCTTTATTTGGGGGAGGGGGTTGAAGGAACAACAGAAGTTTGGTTTTTTACAGCCAAGCACTTGCTTTGTGTTTAAAAGAAGAAATTAAACGTGTGATGACCCATGGAGCTGACGATCAAAAGCGCTGCATTAAAGAGCTAGGAAAGTACTTGAGAAGTGGAGCCGGGAAAGGGAGATCCTGGCATCAGCTGATCCTGGCTCAACAAAAGTTAAGTCAGAGAAGGGCTGTTACCAACAGGTTAGCGGGGACAGGACTTGTTGGGAGGCAGTTTACATGCCCCGTGTCAGGTGTTTCTTGGAACTAAGGCTTCGACTCCCCGCTTGTTTTCCTGACCTCTGCCCAGGTGCAACGCGCCGGCTGCAGGCGACTCCTGCTTTCTCTCCCGCCCAAGGGAAAGGGGAAGGAAGCTGCCCCACCGTCACCGTCCTGCCTGCGGGCTCCTCTCCAGCTGCGGCTGCGGAGCACATCTGGGCGGCGGGGCCGTGCCGCTCCGCCGCTGCCCGGCAGAGGGAGGCGTTGCACCGCCCCAGTGCCCCGGGGGTGCGCCCCTTCCCCCGGGGGGGGGCCGCGGGGGGGTGCCGGGACTTGCTCGGGGCAAACTCCGTGGAAACCGAAGCGCCGCTTTGGGAGCGGCCGCCTCCCGGCGGCGCAGGGGCGCGGCTGCCGGACACGCGTGGGGCGGGTTGGCGGCGCGTCCCCCGGGGGAGGGGCTGGCCGGCCTCGGCTCGGCAGCGTCGGCTGAGCGCCAAGTAAGCCCGGGGGCAGCTCGTCCTCTCCGCTTCCACCTTGGTGGACTTGGGGAGAACCGCGCCTGTCCATCTTCCCGGCGTGTGCCGGAGGGCCGGAGCGAGGCCGAAGTTCGCGGGAGTGAACGCCCGGGTCTGGGGTGCTGCTTCCAGTTTTTTCGGTGCCGGCTGCTTGTGTGCTGCTTTGCGTCCCTCTCTGGTTTGTGTTAGGGTCTGAAGCTCTGTCACACTGTACCCAAGCAGTTCATGATCCTTTCTCCCCCCCTCCCTCCTTTGTAATACTCGTGTGGAGTGGGAAAGTGCTATTCTTTCCTTCCAGGAGCATCTTGTCTGTTTCTCATGCAAGATCACATAATGAAGTGAGTGCAGACCTCTTAAATCCTGAGTTAGCTTTTCAACCATGATCTCAATTTCTTTTTTATTCAGATACCTGCATGGTTGTGTTTTGGGGTGGGGTTTTTTTGTTCTTCTTCATTTGGCGTTTTTGTTTGTTTTTGGTTTAGAGGGGAAAAAAAAAGAACGTAGGGTTAAAGGAATCTGAAGAGGTATGAGGGACCCTCGTGCATGGCTTTGGTCTGGCAGGAGGAGAAAAGATGACAGCAAGGTGGCAGCTGGCTATCAGGGCCTCGAATACGTTCAGGTGAGGGTATTAGTGCTGCGATAGATCTCCTTGGCTCTGTGAGGCAGCAGAGCTGAGGGTGCCACAGCAGAGGTATTTGATTTGATGCTGGTGCTTTGGCTCTTGGGAAAATGTGACTTAGGGGTCCTAGCTTAGTGCAACGTTCTCTTCTGAGCATCGTGGCTGCCTACAGGGAGCTCTTTGCACCGGTGCATTGGCCGTGCTGTATTCCAGGTCAGCTTCTGACTAATACCATAGTTTTAATGCCTAAATAATCTGGTCCATGGCTGGCAAAGGGAAATGCTTGAAGTTAGCCGGGGAACTAGAGAGAGAGACAGCTGAACATAAATTATTAGTTCTTTGAATTTTCTACTTGTTCTTCTAGACTAAGCAATATGGTTACGCCAGCATATGCTTGTGTAACTGTATTCCCAAAATCTACAGAGAACTTTACGGTCTAGTAATGTTCAAACCCCGCTGAGAAGGATGCTCCCTTTGTACGCTTCTGTAAAGCACTCTGTGTTCTTAGTATCGTGCTAGTAATGAACAGCAGTGTAGACGCAGTTATATATTTCAGTGGTTGTAAATGAGGCAGGACAGCCACGGTGCTGGAGGGGCCTGGTGATTTGGAGTCACCAGCACTGCTCTCTGAGCAGGTCACAGCTCTGTGCTGGGCTGCAGACTCCAGGGAGAGGGTACAGCAAGGTGGCGAGCAAGGATCTCAAGCAGCTTTTATCAATCTGGCCAGCCTCTTGCTTTCTTGTTGCTCCTTTCACTCGTGCTGCAAATCACTCGTGGACGTGGTATCGGCTGCTATCCCTTTGCTTTAGCTTTCAAAGGGGAGATACCACTGACGTAACTAAAAATCCATCTGGCTGATGTGCTGGCTTGTGGTTCTCTCTGTTGTGAGCTGTAGTGTAGGACAAATGGTGTGCAGATACTTTTGCTGGGTTCATGTAAATGGAAATGATGGCAGGGTGAGGACAGCAATTGACAAAGATGCAGTAAGAATGGTAGTTTCTAAAGACAAATTAGCAAATGTCGCCTAAAGAAGAACTGACATAACATTGAAAGCTAAAGTCAAGCTGTGAGAAAGGCTTTAGGATGTCTGCAGGTGGACATTTAATAAAAGAGTAGCTGCTTGCTGTTGCTGCTCCTGTTTCAGAAGGAAATGGTCCTTCACTAATTGGTGTAAATTGTTTAAAATAAATGTGGATGGAAATCTTGTGCATCTCTTCTGTGCCTTTGTGATGAAATAAAAAGAAAAAACAAAGATGTGATCCAGACAGATTTTTTAGAAACGTGGCAAAATGGCTTTTGCTTACAAATGCCGTTTCACTTTCTGGTGCTTGTTGTGTGCCTTGCACGGTGGAAAAAGGCATTGGTAGAATTAGAGTGAAGAATGGCTGTCTCTCGCGAAGTTTAATAAATCACAGAATCACTAAAGTTGGAAAAGACCTGTAAGATCACCCAAGTCCAACCATCAACCCAATACCACCATGCCCACTAAACCATGTCCCACAATGCCACGTCCACATGTTCCTTGAACACCTCCAGCAATGGTGACTCCACCACCTCCCTGGGCAGCTTATTCCAGTGTTTCACCACTCTCTCAGTAAAGAAATTTTTCCTAATATCCAGCCTGAACCTCCCCTGGTGCAACTTGAGGCCATTTCCTCTTGTCCTGTCACTCATCACTTGGGAGAAGAGACCAACACCCACCTCTCTGCAACCCCCTTTCAGGTATTTGTAGAGAGCGATGAGGTCTCCCCTCAGCCTCCTCTTCTCCAGACTGAACAACCCCAGTTCCCTCAGCCGCTCCTCATAAGACTTGTGCTCCAGACCCCTCACCAGCTTCGTCGCCCTTTTCTGGACACGCTCCAGCACCTCAATGTCCTTCTTGTAGTGAGGGGCCCAAAACTGAACACAGTATTCGAGGTGAGGCCTCACCAGTGCCGAGTACAGGGGCACGATCACCTCCCTACTCCCACTGGCCACACTGTTTCTGATACAGGCCAGGATGCTGTTGGCCTTCTTGGCCACCTGGGCACACTGCTGGCTCACATTCAGCTTTCTGTCAATCAACACCCCCAGGTCCTTTTCTGCAGGGCAGCTTTCCAGACACTCGTCCCCCAGCCTGTAGCGTTGCATGGGGTTGTTGTGACCCAAGTGCAGGACCCGGCACTTGGCCTTGTTGAACCTCATCCGATTGGCCTCAGCGCATCGATCCAGCCTGTCCAGATCCCTCTGCAGAGCCTTCTGACCCTTGAGCAGATAATGGATTATCCTCACTCAGATCATCCCTTGAAATAGCAGAAATGTGAGAAATTGGGGCTCCCAAAAGCAACCTGAGCAGCAAGAGCAGCTGGGGATGGGAGACTGAACTCCCCTGGCAGTCCGGTGAATTCATCTGGGCTCTTAAGAAACCTTAACTGGTCTGGGGCATTTCCACTGCAGTTGTTAGACCCTGAAAATCCCCCTCAGAGTGCACAAGTAGGATTTCTTGTGGGTTTATGTGTTTCTCATCACTGTAATATCTATGAACTTTCACCTTTACAATGCCTCTGTTGCTTACAGTTATTCCACTCTGCATGTGGGGAAATGAGATGGAGATTAAGTGATTTGCCCATGGCAGAATGGAGAATCGAACATCAGCAAAGTTTCAGCCATCCTTTTCTCTCTGGTAAAGTGCAGCTGGTATTAAGTACAATCCCTGTGGCTGATAGATCCAAGGTAAATACATCCTCGATAAGAAGGAATAAGCCATTGAAAACAGGCTCTGATCCAGTTATCTCAGAATCAAGGATTCTGGATGCCAGAGCAGAGCACAGCTTTTAAAGAAGCAAAAGGAAAGTCTGAATATTCCAACACGTTTTGTTATTTTAAGTATGTGCTAAGCCGTATTCGTATTTTTCTTACAAGTATGAAGATAGGAAGAAGAAATCTCTAGTGTTTGTTTCCCCAATGCTAATGAAGGCCGAAAGGAATTAATGTCAGTGATTTTGGTTTTTTGTTTTTTTTTTTTTAAAGAGAGATTTTTCTTTTATATTTAGAGCAATTAAAATTCACAAGCATGTGTTTGAGAAGGAGATTATCTTGATCAGTCATCAAATAATTGCTGAATAAGAAGACCTTCATATCTCTGGAAACTGGAACTCAGAAGAGGGCAGTGGTGTTAGCTGCGTGTTGGGAAGATCCCCATTTTACAGTGTAGTGAAAGGCGGCGCCTTGCTGTTCCCTGTACCTCTACAAAGAGGTATACTTGGAAACTGGATAAGAATACAGGAGATTTCCAGTGCTATGAGACAGTGGGATTAGGAGAATGTTTTTGCAAACAAATTGACTTAAGGCGTCCATACACTATGCCTATGCAAAAGTAAGACTGTAACTTGTGGGTGCACTCTTGAGATAGCTTTAAATTAGCGGTTACTGATCACAGTGCAGCTGTAACAGCGTGGAGCTCAGCCTGGCTTGTGCTCCAACTATTTATGCAACATCCTGAGTGGGCTTTGTGGTGTGTGCTGAGGCCCCTGCACCTGGGGTCACCTGGCAGCAACATACTGCGCTCGACTCCTTGATAAATAAGTTGTGGGGCACCCACACCATGTTCATGCTTGCTTTTGGATTGCAGTGCAAACAAATATATTCAACTCCTGGCTGTGCAACTGGGTAGTGATCCTACAAACCCAACTAGCTGGCTTATTGTGGGGTGCAGTTCGAAGCTCGAGGGCTGCAGCAGCTTAGCTGCCGCAATTCAGTAGCTGCTAACTCTAGCAAGACAAATGCCAGGGCTGTGCTTGCTCTGTGGTATCTTGCAAACAAGCATAGCTTGCGATGTGGGAATGCAAGCTGGCTTAATGCAGCTTGCTGTTGTGAAAGAGAGCCTCTAGACAGCAAGTCTAGAATTAATCTTTAATTTTGAAAAGCTATTCCTGAATAACTCCTTGCGTAGACAAGCCCTGCATTTAGCTGTGATTAAGTTTCTAAATTTTTCTTCAAAATGGGATAGTCAAGCTCCTGAACCATGTAGCTGCATCTGAAGACGTTACCCATAGAAACTAAGCTCCAGCTTTGGTTAAAATAGCACAATAATAGTTTGTTTTCTGGTTGGTCAAATGATAAGCAGCTCAGGACTTTCATCCTTATTCCAGCAGAAAAATGCAATCGACAGTAGAGAATGACTGTTTACTATGATGTGCATGATTAATACCATAAATCTTTCATGCTGGGATGTTGGGTGAAAGGCATGAATATCTCCACAACAAATTGAAAGGAGCAGTTTGTTACATATTTGTGGTTGACAATCAGGCTCGAAACTCTATGTAAAAGGAGAAATTAACCAAAATGAATGGTAGTTGTCTAAACTAGAAACTACTCTGGCATTTGCTAAGCCTTGGCAAAGATGCCATGCTGATTTTTGCAGATCACAATGAGCATATGTACCTACTTGTGGCTGATGGTTATTCCAAGTGGCCAGCAGTAGTGTGTGTGCTATATGACAAACAGTTCTGCTTCTCAGATTATTGTGGAGACATTTCAAAGTATGTTTGCAGCATATGGCTTGCTTAAGGAGATCGGTTTACATAAGAGATGTTCGGTAAAACACAGTAGATCAGCTGCTTATCACTCAGCTTCAGATGGGTCAGCAGCGTGTTTTGTACAGGCGCTTAAAAGAGCAGTAAAGAAAAATGAGGAGCAAACCTTGCATCACGGCATCACAAATGTTCTTTCCTTGTGTAGATCAGCATGCTGGAAAGCTCCAGCAGAGCTAATTCTTAATAAACAGCATTTAATTTAAGAATTGCATTTGATTGTCTCAAAGCAAGTCTAGAGGAAGTAGTAAGTGAGGAGGGTGGGGGAAGGAAACCACCGTATGAGCTTTTTCCTTGTTAAGCCTAAATAAAAGCTTCACAGAAGGAGGAAGCAGGGGAAGGTGCTAAAAAGTACTAGGATCTGTGATATGCTTGGTGAGGTAGACAGGGAAATGAGAAAGAAATGTGCTTAGCTATTGCTAGATTTAAAAAAAAAAAAAGAGAGAAAAGAAATGGATGCTGTTGATGGTGTGTAAATTCTAGGAGTGAGAATATTTCTCTCTTTCATTGGCCTCATGATAATACTCGTGACATTGTTGCTGTTGAAAATGAGGGATTGGAAGAGCCAGCGAGAAGTGCCATCCCCGCCAGGCGGAAGCCTTGCCTGAAAAGGATTACATGTCTCCCGGAGGGCCATAGCTGTAATTCCAGGGTCACATCAAGGGGGGCTAGTCTTAGCACCCCTGTTGCAAGAAGCAGGAGGATTTAATGTGGCTTTTGCATATGTACTTCTAGACACCTTTTTTTAAGGTCCTGGGTGCTCTGTGAGCATTGCCGTTGCCTGTGGGGAAACAGCTGTGGGTAACACGGAGGCTGGAGCCCAAACCCCAGGGTGGTGTAGGGTGGGTGATAGCCTGTAATTAAGTGGCTCATTTGCTGAACTAACTCTTCTGATTTTTCCCTTTTTGTCGTATCCAGTTAACGTCATTGTAATTAGTTTTCGAGGCATATTTGGCTGATTGGATTTTTGTTGATATAAGGTCTTATTTCTTGCATGTGCTTTGTCACACCTGCTCGCCTTGCTGACACAAATGACTTTTTACTCATTAGCCCAGAAGGAAGCGATGCAGCTATGGGGGTGTGAGCAGGCAGCCGTTGTGCCCGTGACCCACCAGCAAAAGCTGGTGGCCGGATTCTGATTCCCACCGCTGCTACTGTCTGGCTGGGAGGAATGGTTTGCGTTTCTTCAGATCTGATGTGAAAACAGAAGTCAGAAGCAGGGTGGGGGAAGTCTTAGAGGATTTGCTTTCCTGGCTACAATTTTTGGCTCGGCTGTGCTACTCATGTAGATAGCATTTTAATTCTAAGGCAAGGGAGTTAAATGCAGATGAGCTGTTGCTCTGGTAAAAATGCTGGCCTGAAATGCTGCATGTAATGGCTTGGATCCTGTCGCTGTCAGTCTTTTTTATGACTTTTTTTTTTTAAAGACTTCAGTGTAAGCCAAATATGTTTAAAAAAAAAAAAAAAGCCTTAAAACAAACCACAAAAAAAAGGCCAGGTCTGTTAGTTTCTCCTGGCCTTCTGCTTGTGTGAGTGGAAGGTTGGCACCATTTGTCTGCCTTGGACAGACATTTTGAAGATGAAGCTAGTGATTTCAGGAAGGTGTTTCCATCTGGATGTGAAGGGAGGGCATAGATAGGCAGCCGCCTTTTTTGTGTGGTGTCCTGTTTTAGTAGTTTACAGGTTTTCATGGACATCTGTTGTTTGTTTGTTTTTCCCCCCATCACCATTAAATTTTGACTTGAGACATTTTTAGTTTTTTGGCAGTTTCCACGTCGATGCATTGGTGAGCATCTTTTCATTGATGGCTAGTTGCTGTGGTCACTGAGCTGCTGCCACTCTCTTGGGCAGCCCCTGAGCTGCCTTCGGCGAGCTGCTGTTGGAGAACCCGATAGCAGGTCTGTCATCAAAGCACAGAAAATCCTTGAGTGTGAACCTGCTTCAAAAAGAAATAGGATGCTTGCTTTGTACAACCAGAGTGCAATGCCTTGGGACTCAGGCTAGCTAAGTAACATGCTGCCAGAGAGGCCAACCTCTGTAGTCAGGGCTTTCTGGATCTGTTCCCTGAGATGGTGGCTTCTATAGGGGGATTCCTCATTTCTTTGGGCTTGAAAAGTGTCTGGGTGCTTTGGTTTCAAACCCCACTTCTCTGGAGGACTTGGATTATGCTTGTGATTATTTCAGAATAGGATAATTCTTATTATACTTGAACTATAGCTCAACTCTCATCAAGTCATGCCTCTCCTTTCGTTGGTCAGTCTGGAATAATGGGAAGAACAATCTTTCCCTCCTCAAAAGTTTCTGACTGTTTTATCTGGAATGTCATACTAGTTTGAGTATCCTTTCCTAGTGATGGCACGCCTGCCGTTCTTGTGACTGGCTGTCTCAAAGTGAATTAGAGGTAGCTGCCAAGAGTTGTTTGGTGTTTTCTTTTCCCATCCTTTTCTTTCCTGCAGGATTGTTGTGTTGGGATAAGAGGAATTTTTCTTTTCTGCTGCTTAATTGCATTACACTGGTTGAAATATTTTCTTCTTGCCTGTCACCTACATTTGTTTCCTAACTTTTCTGGTGGCCTTAAAAAGTACAGCTGGAAGGAAGGGACATAAATAGAGCTAGTGTTCAGGATCTCACTCTGCTTTGGAGATAAGGGCCTGGTGATGGGGAGTCTTTGTTCCATTGTCCCCACTGTCTTCCCCTCTGCCTTCTCTCTTTCCTCGGTTCCTGTTGTTTCACCTTCTGAATCCTTGCTGAGTTCACTTTGCTTAAAATAATATTTGTTTGAACAATAAAAGCTGTATTAAAGGGATACATTATCACTTAGTTTAAATACACATATTGGCTCTGCAAGAGAGGGCTTTGCAAAGAAAGTCTAACTGTATGCTTTTGCACATAAAAGGAGTATGCAAACAAAATCCTGCAAGAGGTCTGCAACTGAAGAAAGCCTTTTTCCCCTGCTTCCCTGCATGCAGAGATCCAAATACAACGGTAATTCCTACCGCTGAAGCGGCAGCAAGGGTAGCTGCCACCAAGTGGCATGGAAATGCTGCCAGTGATACCTTTATACTGAGTTACAACACCAAAGGCAAACAGCAGCTGGAAGCTTGGTTTGATCTGTTTGTATGAATAAGGTTAAGTACCAGGCATGGTGCTGGTGAGGGGTGTTTTCCTGACTCTCTTCCACAAAGCTTTTGAACACTTCTGGAGAAGCACGGTGTATCATCAGCACCTGCTGAAGGAATGGTGACCGGAGAGCTCGGCACAGCGGAGTGCTTTACCTGTGTTCCTCCCCCTTACTGGGGTATTGGTCTACCTTGTGGTGTTTGTGTGTGTGGCTTGACCAGAACTGGTCTCCCTTTGGGAGGGTTGATATTTGCAACTTGACCCTCCTGATTTTAATCTGAATGGTTGACTTCTAATGAGTTAGATACAGACTGGTGGCACACGGCAGCTGAGTGAGGGGAGCTGCCCTTGCAACCAAGGGACGTTCCCTCAGGTAGCGCCTTGCATGGCAACTCTGTCCTTCTCCACCTCCTGGGTTTATGGCTAGTTGGCGGTGGCTCACGTACTCCAGGGCTGGCTCTCTGTGTGGGAATGTAACGGTCTGAGCAGTGCTGTAGGTCCTCATCCTGCCTCTGCTGCTCTGATCTTTATTTTCCAAATACCTTGTATGCTGTGGAAGCTGCGTGCATGCATACAGGCCTCCAAAGTTGCTGTGAATCTAGGCTCTTTCTGTCAAATGTAGCCAGATTGTATTTGTTACCCCTGGAGAAATATCTGAGAAGGACCCAGGCATAATGCTTTTCAATTGCCCTGTTAACTACTCCAGAGCAGGCGGACTTTTCTGCTCTGTCTGTCTCTCTCCTTTCCTTCCTGTTAATTTTTTTGTGATTGTTCATACACATTTGACGTTAAATGGGCCATCTCACTGGGGTGAGGACCTAGCCTGGTGTGATCATCAGGGAGCTGGGACTTTGGGTTCAAGGGTCAGCTCCTGGGTGTTGGGGACTGTGTGTGAGACCAGATGTGAACCGAGGCAAGACTGCGTTCTTCCAGGGCTGCTTCTGTAGCCCCACTAACAATCTCCGCTCTTGCGTCTGCTCTGCTGGTGTGTGTGAACTGTCATCACTGCTTCCATTTTAGAGCAAGAGTGAAAGAGCAAACGTATGTTCAGCTGGTTTTGTTTTTCCCATCAAGCAGCTTTTCAGATTGCCAGTGTTCCCTTGCTCTTATTTCCTTCCTATTTACAGACATATTGCCAGCCTCACCCTCTTCTTTGGCCAACAAAGTATGTAGATTTACACACGTGAATTCAGCCCATGATATTCCTAACACAGGTATTATTGATGGTTTTGCCTTTATTTTGTATTTATTTTCTCTTTCTTGGGCAGATACATTCCCAGATTACTTGTCCATCTTCTCGTCACCCTCAAGGAAGAAGTGCTGGCTCAGGTTTATCAGTGCTTGAGTGCCTCTGGCGTTGGTGTGTCTCCTGAGCACTGCCCTTTCTGGTGGGGGCTCAGCTGGGGCAGGGTACCTGTCAGCCCAGTGCTGACACTGACATGAACCCAAAACTCAACTTCTCTGTGTTCCAGGACAGAACACTCTCAGGATACTAAACTTCCCAGGGTGGAGAGAGGCAGTTGTCTCCTCGTGATATTTGTGTGCTTATAAGGCGCATTGCTGCTGGATCAGTGTTTGAATTGCGTGAAGCCCTTATCTACTTAAATTGTAGAGTGACCTCTCTTTCCTTCCTTCCAGTCTCTCAGGAGTGTGACTCTTCCCATTTTGTAGCTGGTCTATTCATCCTCTCCAGTATTTGGTGGCTTTCCCCCAGGAGCATGCATGCCCATAGGCAGCAGTGAGGTGCCTTAGGTAAGCAGTACGGTTGTAGGCACTACAGCAGAGGCATCATTCATCCATTTGGGGAGGACTGCTTTTGTCTCTGATAATCCGCTAGATTCCCCTGGAATCCCTGCCTGGGGAAAGCTGTGACATTTTGCATTGTTTTGGGAGCTCTGTGGCCACCTTCCCAGAAGCTCTTTCTGGGTTTTATGGTCCTCAAGGGGGGAAACAGTACAGTAACTGCATAATGGTGAAAATCAGTACTGTATACGGAGGGGAGAGGGAAATTCATGTTTGTTTTTAAAAGAAAAAGAAAACCTACAGTTCTGTTTCCTTGGGACTGAGTTTGCATCTAAAGTGTGGCATCTTTCCGTTCCTTGTACCTTTTTCTGGGAGACAGTAAGGCCCAGAGATTTAAACCTGCACCTTGTAATTGAAGATTCTGTCTGGATCTCAGTGAAATTCCTACTGCCTGGACTGCAGCCTGGTTTAGAGGGCCTAAACCACAAAAACACTTGTTCGTCTCTGTCAAATTCTGCAATAATGGAATAAATCTTTTTAAAAAAAAAATCAAAGGGGAAAAAAAAAGAACCAAAACAAATAAACCCCCAAACAAACAAAAGAAAAATACATTATTAATACTTCTAATGTCCACAACAGTCCTCCTTGGTGGTTTTGGTACTTTACCTTGCTTCTACATCTCCAAATTGACATCTGTTAGCTTAAGTCAAGGGGCATGCCGGTGGTGCGTATTTTTAAGGTGGTATGGCCTCTCTTCCCCGCTGGAGCAGGCAAGGGCACAGAGCAAACCCTCTCGTCTAGGTGGTGCTAATCTAGCACGTTCTTGCCTTGGTTACTTCATGGAATAATTGAGGTTGGAAGGGACCTCTGGAAGTCATCTGGTCCTGCTCAAAGCAGGGCTAGTTTGATGTTCGAGCAAACTTCAAAGTTAAGGCAGGTTGTTAAGTACCTCATCCAGTTGAATCTTGAGCATCTCCAAGGATGGAAGGTCCGTAAGCTCTCTGGGCCCCTCTGCTGGTGTTTGGCTACCTTCATGGTGGAATAATTTTTGTCTACATGGCCAATGGGAATTTCCTGTATTGCATCCAGTGTTTTTTGCCCTTCCTTTCACTATGCACCTCTGAGGAGAGTCTGATTCTGTGTCCATCCTCCCTCTCCCCTGCTCTCTCCTAATAAGGTAACAGCAATAAATAAGATCTCCCTTGGGTTTTTTTAGGCTTGGGGGAAAACAAACAACCAAAACAACAAACAAAACCACCTAAACTTTTTCAGCCTTTCTTCATACACTGTATGTTCCAGCTGCCTGACCATTTTCGTGGTGCCCCCCAGGACTTGATCCAGTACGTAATGTTGCTTTCTGAAAAAAATATCTTTCTTGGTTTCTTCTGATGAGATGGTCCTTGCTACAAGGTGTTTATGGAAAGGATTACTTTATGGTCTATCCCCCTCTTTAAAGTTCTTTCATAAACAATGCTGTAATTAGCACACTCCTGGTATAGCCTGCCACAGACAAGCAGGGGAACTGAAGATGGACCAGTAGACATTTGTACATTTTTCCATTACGTGCAGCATAGTCTCTGGTAATATTATACTTCATATTCTTTTGTGAGAGTAACATAAAGATTAAACTAACACAGGGTTAAAGATGGTGGAAAAGGGTAATAAACCCATTGACCACATACCATGGGGAGTAAAATCTGTGTGTGTGATACATAGATGTATTTATGTAGACACATGTGTATGTGTGTGCATATATAATATATGTATTACATGCATACAAATGCATTTTGCAAAATCTCTCTTGGGATACCCAGTCAGTTTGTGTGATTAGAAAGCAGGGAGTGTCCAGCAGATGCCCTGTGCTGTGTACCATGTGAAAAGAAGATGGTCATGTCCCCGGTGTGTAGCACTAAATGACTGGGCAGGAAGAAAGATGTGCAGATTCTCAGGGAAGCTTTGTAAAGGGGATGTCAGGTCCCACTCAGCCTGTTTAGTTCGAAGCTACTTGCAGTGTGCTAATGTGACAGGGGGACCTCGTCTCACGTTGAATGCTCTGGGGTTTCTTTACACTTCGAGTTCTCCATAGGTGCCCGGTTGGTGGCTTTGCTTCACAGTGTGACATGCTGGAGCAGGAAGCTGAAGATTGAGTTTTGCTTTCTCTCTTCATTTGACACAATTGTAGGTGGCATGGAGAGTGGGATGCTGGGGTAGGAAGTAGAAGGAATTATTTTACTCCCACTGAATCTTATCTGGGCAACGTGCCCTATCTGAACAGGTGGTTTGGTAGCTTTTTTTTTTTTTTAATGTGCTTAGTATCTGTGTTCTTTTTCTCTCTCTCTCTCTCCCCCTCCTGTAGGGCCATTTCCAGATTAAAATGCAATAGGCTCTAAATTAGCAAGAAGGGATTGGGAAGTTGGGAAGGTCCATGTGTTCAGCTGCCAGAAACACAGCACTGAATCCCTGTGAAAGTCATCAACTTTGCTTGTTGCCTTGCTGGTGAAGTCTTTCAAAGAACGGGGATGACTTCTAGTGTCTGTCTCTATCCTCTGTGCATCTGAAATCTAGCTCAAGTGTAGTTACACATCTCCATTGCTACCAGTATTGAATGAAAGGACTGAGCTGCTTTATTATTATTATTAATTCCCAATGTTGAAAACTTGCTGCTGACCTCTTGGGTTTCCTAAGAGGGAGTGTGCAGGCAGTCCCCACTCCTGCCTTGCAGATTTTTTTGTATTCTTTGCAGATGTCTCTTTTTGAGGGGGTTGTATGTGAAAATCTTGCAGTTGCTCCTGAGCTGTCTCCTCTGAGGGAGTGGCGGTGCTGCAGTTTCACTAGGAAATAGTAATGCATGTAAACATTTTTCAAAAGGCATTACATCTTCCTGCATGTACTTTATTATATTCTTACAAATCTGACTAGATTTGATAGATAGGTAACCAGGGAGCAAGGACGAGGGTAGCGTGCTAGAGAGGGAAAACGGGAAAAGGGAGTGAAATAAACACAAACCTGCTGTAATTCAAAACAAGGCAAAATCAGATTGTGTGCTTTGGCTAATTTTCTTATTCAGGTATTGATCCAATGGCTGCTCCAGAGTCTATTAGCAGTCAGCCAGTGAAAATATTTCCCATCGGGGGCTCTGACCTGAGACGGGGGTGAATCTATAGCAATTTGTTCAAACAAAGGAAAGCTTTTTCCTCTGATTTGTATTCCAATTTGCACAATGTACAGAGGGGGGCCCCACCATGGGGGTTTGCGGGGTGGTGCTTCTCAAGTGGGAATCAAGCTTGAGCCAGGTAACTGGCTGAAAAAAGCCTGATTAAACCCTGAGCTGGGCACCCTCCATCTGTCTCTTTGGGTTATCTGGGCACTGCAGCAGGCTCGTATGCCAAGGAGAGTGGGGCAGCCCTGTGCATCCCCTTGGCAGGGAGGACACACAGACCTGCTATATCAAAGCGGCCCCAGGGAGGAGAGGAGGTCCCTTTCCTAGGGGCAGCTGTGCCATTAGGGCATATGTATCTGCACATGTATACTCCCCTATATCCTATTGAATTTTTCTGCTGAGGTATAAGGTACCAGCCTAGCAGCAGTCCTGGAGTCCGAAGTCCTCTTTACTGCAGTTGAGTCCACATATATCTGCCTGTCCTGAAGGGCAAGGCTTGGAGGAGAGGGTTGAACCACTTCCCTCCCTGCAGCCTTTTAAAAAGCTGGGGAGAGAGGGCAAAGGTGGTATCTGCCTCCTGCCTACACCTTCCCTCCATGTGCTGCCAGTACTGGCTGAGGAACAGGTTTCCTTTGAGGGTGGCTAGCTCTCTCCACCGATGGGCTTCAGCCTGGACCAAATGGGCTTACAGCTGCTTTGACGCTGATTGTTCCTGCTGGAACGGGCCAGTGTGGGTGCTGCTTCTTGAATTACGATCCTGCTACAGGAGTTGCTGGATCCCAACACTTTCTTGGGATCTGCCAGAAGTCACCTGATAACAGCAAGCTTCCACCCAAAGCTGTGCTGAGACTGCTGTAAGGACGTGGGGCTCCCCTTCTCACTCCTCCCAGCTGGCTGCCTGTTACGTTATTGCTTCAGAAGTAATCCAGATAAGGAAACAGTCTCAGCATCCCTTAAATCCAGTTCCTACAGCTGTCAAGAACCACCAGAAGTCTCAATAATAGTGAAAAACCTGACAAGGTTAGCAAGGCTCATGGTTTCCAGTCTCTGTTGGGTCACCAGCAGGTCTGATGCCAACTGCTTCCCGCTGGTCCCTGTGCCAGCCTTGAGACCTCCAGGTTTGGGGTTTAGCCTGTCTATCTTGGTAACGAGGCAGTTGTAAAGTCACAGTTGGAGAGATGGGGAGGTGATTTGGAAAGCCCTTGTTCATGCACAGGAGCATGCACTCTGCCTCCGGGAACGCCAGAAAAGTCAGTGTTCTGTCTTGAAATACATCATCTTGAAATATGTAAGAACTGGAGAAGACCTCTAAACTTTAGCTGACCAAGCTCCTGATCTTTAGGTCTATGTTGGGCTTCCACATTAACCAGTGATACCATGCTGCCTGTTTTCCATTAGTTGCACAAATATGGGAGCCTGAGGTGGAAAAATCCTTTTAGTAAAGAGGGGAAGAAAGGAAAACCTTCCTTTGTATAAAAGCAAAGGGTAAGAGTAGGGGGGAGTAATAGGATGGGTTTATTCTCCTTATGCTGTTTTTAGCTTTTAAAATTGGCTGGAATTCTCCTCAGCCTTGTTATACTCGCTTTAATTTAGAGATGGTCACAGAAACACTTACAGGGAGAGGGGGGGTAGGAAGGCAGAAATAAATAAGCATCTTAAATCTGTGCAATTTTTAAACGACAAATTTATTTTTGACTTGGCCATAACTTTCAGAGAATCAGCCTTGGTCCCAGGGAGAGCAGTAACTCCAGCTTTGAGAAAGAGTGGGCAAGTTTATGAGACTTTTAAAGCAGTCAAGCAGAGGTCCCTGCAGTTGATGGCATGAGGGGAGCATGTATGGGGACGACGACAGCAGCATTTTGTAATACTTAAGAGTATTTAACAGTATCAGGGCTGTGGTGTGTGCTCTTGCTGCTTTTATCGTCAGCAGAGGGCTTGTCAGCATGCTGGAGGGAGGGCTGGCAGAGGGCAGGCTCCTCTGCCCAGCTGGCAAGGGTGCCAGCTGCTGCAAAAGGGCTGCTGGCCACATTCACAAGGGAAGGAGAGCCCTGTTCCTCCAGCTTATAGCATGGCTTCTGGGCAACAGGGAGAGCAAGAACTGTTCCAGGCTTTCTAGCAAAGTGGGCTAGAGGAGGACAATCAAAATCCAAAGTGCTGCTTACTTGACATGCACCAGTGATTGGCTCCAATCAGGTGCAGGATTTTAAGCCTTTTAGGCCAGATGATTGCTCCAATCCCTGCCCTAAGCGTGACCAGTTCTCAGGGCTTTCGCAGAAGAACGAATTGTGAAACAGAGTTGTCAGGCTGCGGATCCTTGGTGTTGCTTTGGATATGTTGCCCTTTCATTCCACTGTCTCCCTCCTCCTGGGCTGTGGCACAGGCTGTAGGAGGGAACTGAACTGTTTCTGTTGTCTTTAACATTTTGCCTGTCCTCTGCAGTGTTGGTTCCTGCAGCAAAGAAAGCAAGCTACTGTGCTGGGGAGATGGAGCTAAGCTGGTATTGAGTTGTGTGCTTGCTCCCATGGGGGATGCTGTGCACAGCCCCTGGCAGGAGGAGACTGATGGGGTAGGACCACACAGGAAGGTTGTCGGGGGCTGTTTTGCCTTGATTGTAGGGAGAAAATGCTGTGAGTGACCCTCCCCTGCTCAGGGAAGCGGGGAAGGGAGGGGTACGTAGTATTCACAAGTTATCATAAGGACTGAGGCAAGCTGTTTCCTCCAATCGATGTTTGAAGTTTTGTAGCATATATTGTGGAGTATGGCTTGGAAATGGCTACTGGGAAAGTATATGAGGTATCTATAGAAACCCAGTGTGTTCCTGGGATGCACAGCAGAGTCTGTGACAGGTCCCCAGAATAACAGCCTCGGTGTCTCTGCTGTTGTGCAAGACTGATTCATCATGTTTCTCCTAGAAAGCGTATCAAGCTCTCTCTAGTTCAGGACTATGGAAAACAGCACCTGCTTCCCCCCACCATTTCTGTAGACATGCATTCTTGTATTCTTTTTAATGTCTTGTACAGCGTATTTTATGTTATAGGGTAACAACATTGGCAGGGTTAGTTCCCCTGAAATGCTAGAGGAGGCCTTCCTTGCAGGCTTCACTCGCATCTGCCTATTTATGTGCTTGCCCGTCCACATTGCTGGGGGCTTGTTGTGACTCGGGAAGGGAGAGCACTGCTCAACTGAAAGTCTCTTCCAGCTCTGAGTCTCATGCTGCACGAGCCTCTCTGCACAGGCGGGCTCCAGGGGTGCATCTCTTCCTCATATGGGGCTGTTGCCACGACACGGGATGGATCAGCTCCCTCCACTGGCCCTCGCTGCTGACCCTGGCAGCTCTCCTTGGTGTGAGCAGCAGTTTACATTTCAGGCCTTGGACCACAGATCCCCATCAAATGTAGTGGGAAATTGGAGACAGCGCGGGGATGGTCTGTATCGTAGTCATCTGTGCAGCAAAGATGCGCACAGATGTTTCTGTGGCCAAAACACTGGCTTCCCACAAGCCAGGAAGGGGTGGTGATGGGAACTTTTCCATTCTCTCCCCGTGAGTTAAGGGCGAGATTGTGTGAGAAGCAGAGGGGACCGAGAGGAGCAGATTTGCCAGGCAGATGTGCTCTAGCTGACACACCCAGTGGATTCAATGCTGTCTCTCTGACCACTGCACATTGCAAGGAACTGAAGCTTTTGGGCTCCCAGCTCAGGTGCTTTCTACTTCTTCATCAGCCTTGTATCTGCAGAAGAGGCATGATTCAGTTCTGGAAGGGATTGGCAGGGTGGGGGAAAGAGAAAGTTTGAGAAATGCAATCCAAGAAAAAACAAGACAATTATCAAGCTACAAGATGAAACTTGCTCCTTATACCACATCCATTCCTGTTTTAAAACTCAGTTCTGTGCTCTGTATCTAACTGCTCTTTGGTCTTTGAACAAAATACCATCCCCCAAGTGAGCAGAGGCTTGCTTTTTACCAGGCAGGTCTGATGCTGCTCCCTGATGTTTTCTCTCTGAGAGTAACCTTAATTCTCACCAAACAAATGGAGCAGGTTATTCCTTTTTTTTTTTTCTCTACCCTTCATCAGAACAAATCCTGCCTCATTTGGGCTTGGCAGCCAGGCATTTTCCTGCCTCATTTGGGCTTGGCAGCCAGCAGCATTAGGCAGGAAGGTGCTGGAGGAAGGAAAGCAGCATATGTGTCTCCAGCCAGATGAACCTGGAGTTTCTTCTTGTCATGGTGCCCTGGGAAAGCCATTTACAGACCTGGCTGGTTCTGGTGGCCTCCCAAGGCAAGTCCTTCCCAGAGCACTCTCACACCCATGAGAGAGCTAACAGCTTAGGATGTGGCTGCATCTGGGCTGAAAGTCCCCACTGCTTCCCACCCTCCTCAACCCCTGACACATCAGCTGCTGAAAAGTTGACCCAGCCTTCCCTGGGTCTCTAACTCATGCCTTTTATGTGGGAACCGGTGTAACAGTGTCTGCCCAGCAGCACTATTGCCACTGGTGCATATGCAAAGGGGACTCTGAGCACTTTGCCATTAGCTGTTGGCTTTGTTGTCTTTTTTGTTTACCCTGTCTTTCCTCAGCTGCCTGAAGTAGAGCTGTGAGCATCCTATGCCATGCTGCAGGGCAAGAGCACAAGCTACAGCAGGAAATCCCTAGTTTGGGAACAGATGGAAGCACTTCCCAGTGTTTTGGTAAAATCAGTGGGAGGTGAATGGTGAAATGCTGTATGGCTGACGGTGCTTGTGTGAATATTCAGCGTTGCACTAGTCTTTTGGCTTGCCTGGTTACCTAGAGATTTAAAAAAAATAAAAACCAAAAAACCCACCATGGGTTTATGATATGTTCTGGGCTTCTTTTTTTTCTTTCTATGACTGCAGAAGGATTTTAATGTCTGATGTGAGATCATATTTAATGTTCCTCGTTCTCCTGTCTTACTCAAGTGGTGTGTGGTACTGCAACACACCATTAAACTGCTGCTGGGCTCTGCCCCCATGTGGATGTGTTTCTGTGGTGAGTGGACTGATTTGGGTGATACAGACCATGAAATAGCCTAGATGTGTTTGGTTTTATGAGGAAAGAGGGAGCATGCAAAGGGAAAAGCAGTAAATGCTAATGTGCAAGGATTGACCTCCACTTTGAGGAATCTGGCTCAAGTGATGAATAGGAGTCTGTTGCAGGTTGCGTGTTTAGTAGCCTGAAACCCGTTGTTGAAGAAGTTATGTGGGAGACCTTGTGCCTTCCCTGCTGAAGGATGCAGCCTACTGTAATGTGCATTATTGGGATAATGGGGTGGCAGTGCTGGCAGGTGCTGTGGGGCACGGCCTCCCCAGATGGTTTTCATGGCTGAGCTGACCACATGTCTAGCTGACGGGGTTTGCTCTGCTGCTGCAGCAGCAGTGTCCTGCATCTCCAGCTGCCGCTTCCCCTGTTTCCTTCCTCCCTGCACCTGGCTGTTTCAGACAGTACAAAACTACAGCCCTTCCCGGCAGGCAGCACAGTCTGAAGAGCTGTGGGGCCGTGAGACTGGGCTCCAGGAGGCTGAGGGCCTCCAGGCGTTGGGGCAGTTTGGAAGTAAAAGACCTGCAGCTGAGGAGGCAACTGGCAAGGTTGTGCTGGCAGCCTCCGGCCGGGACAAGGTGTTTGCACTCTGTGCATCTCAAAGGAGCGCTGATGTTACTCCAGGATTGCTGGCTCCTGCCTCAAGGCACTGCTTTGCAGCATAAATGTCACCACTGCCAAGAAGGTGACTAGCAGACACTTGTTTTAATAACACAAAGAAGGCTTTCTGTCTCCGTCTCCTACTGCCTGCTCATCACTTCTCTCCCTTGTGTTATTCCTCAGGGGCTGTATCTCTCCAACAGCAAATCAGGTTGCTCGTGAGTAGAGTAAAACCCTCCATCTCGTAGCACCTCTTTTTATAGGCTCTTGGGGTGTTGTGTTGGCACGAGCTGTTGTAGTGAGCCGTTACCATAGGGTGGGAATGCACCAGGCAGCCCATGCTAACGTGTGCTGGATACCTTACAGAAAACAGGTCCTGAGGGCTGTGGTGTTTTCTGTGCTGTGATTCCCTTTGTGGGAGGCTGGTAGACATGCGACTGGGCTGTTGGACTGGGAATTGCAAGGATGAGCATTAAAGAGGCTATTCCTTACCATGCACTGCTGAAGACTGCTACAGCTATGGGAGTAAATGAGTACGGTGAGCTCCTGGACTGAACGGCTGACTCCCTGAGCATCCTGGTCACGGTCCTTAATCTCTCTGTGCCCAGTTACCTTACCTGTGCAGCTGCTGACCAGCCTGCCAAGAGGACATGAGCGTCTGTCCCTTTGCAAATGAGAGGCCTGTGTAAGGCTGGGAGGAAGAACAGTGAACCAAATTCCATCAGTCTAACCGCTTGTCCTCCACAGAGGAGAGATGATGTGTCTGTTTCCCTCTTCTCCCACCTCCACCTCCCTTTCTCTGGGTATGGTGCAGGCTCCTATAGAGTGCCACAGTACCTCCTTCTGCTGTCTTTGGAGAGACGAGCAGCAGGCTATCAGCAGGGCCTGCTCCATGGAAGCTGCCTCTGATCCCCATCCTTGTGGACCACCGTCACTATGGCCAAGAGCCAACAAAAGGACACAGTTTGTGGCCAGCGTGCCTGCTAAACAATGTAATTTCTGCGCAGCAGGAACAATGCATCACCCAGGTCCACAGGGTCCACTGGTATTGAGTTACTGTTAATGGAGAAGGGATGCTGAATTGAATGCAGTAATGTTCCCTGAGTGCTCCTGAGGGAGGAGAAGAGCAGAGGCTGCATCCTGCGAGGGGAACAGGGATTGCATGTCAAAATCTTGCTTGAACGCTCTTAATTCATCTTTAGGACTTTGGGGCTGCCTTTAGGTCTGAAGCAGGCATTGCTGTGGGATGGCACTGTGAGGTGAGCCCTGCTGAACTTCCAGCCTGTTGCTCAGTGTGGATCCTGTTTCTCCCCCCCACCTTCTGCTGGGGGGAAGGTGGTGCCTCACGTGCTCTTCCAGCATGGTGCGCCTTCCTGTGCCGCAGAAAACATTAAATGTTTTGAGAGAAAAGGTGTAGATGCTTGTTCTCATGCCTCAGGTCTTTGTCCTGTCCTCTCCATCAAACTCGCCAGCTGCCAGGCACCCGCTGGCTCCGGCACCATCCTCTTGCCCTTGACTTGTACTCAGAAGCTCAGTGAGGAGAGCAGAAAGGGGAAAAAAGCTGAGGAGTCTTCCCATTTCCCAGGGGTGCTTAGATCAAGGTGCCAAGACTCACTAGTGAAATACACATCCGTGACCTTTCCTTGCTCCTGTCAGGCACTTCACAGTCCTCAACGTGACACCGACTAAGTTGCAAAGCCATGTCTCAGTAGGTGACAGCTGCTCCTGCTGTCTTTCTCACTCTTTCCGTCTGGTAACAGGATCGGCTTAAACACATCATTTCACTTGCACTGTGACAAGCAAAGCTTACAGAGTAAAGTCAAACAGCTTGATGTGAAGCTTAAGTTCAACTCTTAGATGGGAATTGTAGCTCTGTGTACACATCATCCTCTTTGCATTTTGCTCAGGAGTAATGAAGTAGCAATAAAAATATCCCTTAGGTAGCAATTCTCATGACATTAGTCCCTAGCCTGGCTGGAAATGTCCTGATCTGCGATGTTTCTGGCCCAAGGTAATTTAGCAGAAGCTTGTGATTGCATTGAGCTCCAGCCACCTCTGAGCTTTGCTCAGTGAGGCAGTGTTTGTGGAATCTCAAAGACTTCATTATCTTGGGGTTTGCTGGATTTTTATCTAAAGTTATGTGGGCTGGAAATCTTGCAGGCCCAGACACCTGAGATCACAAAATCAATTCTGCCGTCTATTAAATAGGTATAATTCCCATCGACTGCAGTGAACATTACAATTTTGCAGCACAAGGTGGAATTGGATCCATATGTATTAGAGACAGAAAACCCATCAATGGCTTCCTCAGGACCTTTTTCCAAGGTCAGTGCAAGGCACTTCCCAAGTGTTTGTGACCAGCACTTCACTCAGTCTACAGTGGACTGGAGATGCTAGTGTCTCCCACTACCGTGCTTTATCATTAAGAACTGAAGTGTGACAGAGGGTGGAGAGCAAAGCCTACTGCCAATGGTTTCCTCTTTTTTTGGTACAGAGTTTTTAAGTGTTTTAGCTCGGGACATTTTTCTCTCTGTGAAGGCTTGGATTTTCTGTGAAGGCTGCCTGTCAAAGCTCACAAAATTAGGGCTGGTGATGACTGCCATGCGGCAAGCTCCCTCCCCAGGGGAACAGAAGAAGTGGGCTTTGCTCTCCAGGGTCTTCTGTGCACTCCAGCCTGCTTCTGCCACATCTACAACAGGAATAGTCAAGGCTCAGACCTTGTCAGAGCTGAGGTTTGCCTCTGTTCCTGGGTAGGTTGGAGCAGAAGGGCACCAACCGTGTCTTTACTTGTTCGCAGGTGCTTGCGAGGTTGGACGTGGAAAAGGACCAGTCTGGCATTGCTGGGAGATATTTATGAGCGGTGTTTTACCCATGACCTGTCCCACATATGAACTTCATTTGAGCTGCAGGCAGCTGTGTAGTCTTTCAGACCTGAGTGAGTCTGGCTGTCCTTTAAAACAGACCAGATTTGGCTTGGCTGCTTCTCACAGCTTGTAAAATACCAGTGAAGCTTCAAAGTAACGGGATGCCAGAGCTAATGAGATTGAAGGCTTTACAGACTTGATAATGCATGCTTTTCTGGTCTCTTCTCACTGTGACACTGGGTCTGCTAAGAGCAGTACTGACACGTCTTTGGGGATGCAGGGTTTGACCAAGCCCTTTGCCACCAAGGTCTTTTGCTGGTCCAGAAGCCCAGGACAGTGCCACTGTCCCGCTGCATGGACCCAGAGCTGTGCAGCCAACAGCTGGCCATAGAAAACCTGCTGTTCTTCCATGGGTGCTTTGTGAAAAGGCTTGAGACAACACATATGGAATATTCTGAAAAGTGGTTGGCTGCCGTTGGTTGTTAGTCTGTACTTTACTGAAGATTTGATGTGGGATTTTAAAAATTGTGATGTTCAAGGACTGAAAATCTGCATATTCCCAAATTTGAGGTCACCTGAGTGATGTGAGACAGTATGGTCTGTCTAGCATGGTGCTGCAATGTAATTGACAGCTACGTTGGTGTAAATCCAGTGCATCTTTCTTTACCTCGAAGCTGCTTCTTAAAGAGCAATGTTAGTGTGAATGAGATCAAACACTTGCCTGTACCACTCTGGAAGGGAATGGAAAACTAAGTTGCTGATTGTTTGTGGTCATTAAAGACGAGAATCGCCTTTTTTTCCCGAGTTCTGGCCAAATTCCAACTTAGGTAATTGTATTCTGCTTCCCTAATTCCCTCTGAAGCTTCAAATCAGTTTAGATTGCTTTCCCCTTTCTAGCCTGAGCAATTAGATAATGTTCTTGAGCCCTGTTAACCAGCTATGTTCCACCTCAGAGGAAGCTGTGTTTTATTGCTCATAGAAGCAGCCCACTTCCCTGACCTGTGTACTTAAAGTCATTTTGATATGACAAATGATAGCGAAATGTGAGGTAAAGTGAATTCTCACAGCTGGGGTGCCTGGCATCTCCAGTCTGCTAAGAGCAAGCTGCAAGAAGATGCTGAATTCTCTACTTGTTCTGCAGCATGTGCCAGCTGCCTCGGATGGTTTTGATGAGAGTAACACGCTCTACAGCAGAGCAGATGGGAAAGGGGTGTCGCTTGTGCTTCAGTGGGGGAAATGGCACTTGGAGTAACAGGCTGCAGAGGAGACAAGAGATAAAGGCTGTGTTGAAGGGGAGTGCAGTGGGCATGGCATAGGGAATTATGAACAGCAATATGGGGAGGTGCAGGTGTTTGAAGCAGTTCTTCCTAATGGCTCCACACTGCATATATGCATCCAATTTTCCATGTTGCACTTTCTAGCAGAGCATCTGGTGATGCTAATCCTTTGCCCTTATTGGTCATGTATAGCAAGGATTAGCAGAGCATCCTCCAACGAAGCACACCCCCTCCAACTTCTCCCCTGTAGAACTGAAGATGGTGAGGGTACATTTGGCTTGATCCTTTGCACCGGGCAGAGAGAGGAGAAGGGATGTTACACTGCTGCATAGTGCCACACATATTTTGTATTCCTTTTGATTCTCAAGTGAGTCAGTGTAGAGGGGAAGTGGCTTCTCAGGATTTAAAAGTGACTATTGAGTGGAGCCTCTTATGTGAAGAAGGGTGTTTGTTTAGCTTCTGATGCTTTCACCCCACAGACTCCTCGAGTGGCTGTTGTCTGTCTTGTGGTGGTGTAGTCTGCTTCCCATCATCACTTGGAGGCCTCTAAAGAGAGAGGATGTGTGTCTTCCTTGCTGTGGTGGTGTATCAGGCCCAACCAAGAGTGTTGATAATCACACCTATTACTGTAATACGTGATGTGAGCTCAGACCCCCTTGCTGTGTGCCTTCAAGTGACAAAGAAAAAGATGACAAGCCTGCTACAAGGCAGGTGCTTTGGGTGCTGTTTTTCCACCCTGTCTTAAACTAACTGTCTGTGGGGACAACTTGGGCTGAATGCCAGAACAAGTTCCTTGATGCAAACATAAAAGCAGCTGTGGAGATGCTTCTCTGGGGACATTTTAAAGCTTGATCAGGCTCATCACTGTGCCGCAGACTGTAGGGAAGGCTTGCAGATGACCTGGCAAGTACCATGGGACTCTTCTGTCCGTAGTATGTGTGGTTCCTTGAGCTCTTTCTGTAGCTCCTCTGAGTTTTGCGGTTGGTCCACTTGCCTATGGAAAGTGTTGGCATATCTGTATGCACATATGCAGGGAAAAAACAGTATCACTTTTATTGCTTTGGTGTTAACCAAAGAGAATTGGCACCAGAAGAAACCATGTGGGCAAATGCAGTAAATAAGAGTGAAGCCTAATTAACAGTTGCGCAAAAAATCTGCACAGCTTGGACATCCTGTTGACTTTGGAGTCTGCCAGGGAGCTGCTGTTGCAACCTGCGTGTGTAAAGGCAGGATAGTCCATGCCTCTACCACCCAGTATAAGGGCACGTGTGGTGAGAACTCAGTCACACGAAGCACCCGGAGGGCTGTTTTGTTTAATGCATGTATGGGAGTATTGGGAGGGGTATCTCTGTGCTGGGAAGAAAGCTGGTACTCAAGCAGCTAAAGCAATTGTCAGAAACTTTCCTTCTCTGGTGGTAATTGTTCTCTAAGAAACTCTCCAAAGGCTTCTCCATTTCTGTTGCACATGGAAGTGAGTGCACTGCAAAACACTTTAGCAACCACAATTCTAATACTGAAGAAATATAAAGCTGTTGGTATGTATTTTTACAGAGCCACTGAGCTAGTGGCTCTCGAGGCGTAGGACTGGTAGCTGCCTGTGCTCTGAGGGACTTGAACCCTGCACAGCCAAAGGAGTGATATTTCTCTACTCCTCCAAGCTACTGGCTGGAGACCAGGGACTTGAGGTGTATGGGAATGGGGCCCTGTGGGTGCGTTTTCAGCTTTTTTTTCAGCTCCTTTCTAGGTGCTTGTGGGGTCCCTGAGCATATCTGCACCTGTTTGCTCTCTGCCTATCCAATTCCCCAGGCAGCAGTTGCTGTGTAAAGGGTTGTGGGGCTCAGAGCTGTACTGCTTCAGCTGCGTTTGGTATTCCTGACTGTAGCGTGAGTCTCTCTGGGGCCCTCAAGAGTTCTGGTTATCCAAAATCAGCTTTAAGTTTAATGCGTGATTATCACCAGGAGCAAGAAAATGCTTGGCACTGTCTTGGAGACTGATGATATTGGACTTAATTAATGGAGAGCAGGCTGTCCCCACATGCATCCGGCCCTGCCTCCTCATCCTTCCTTATCAGTATCAGCTTAGGTTTGTTTTTAATTATTTTTTATTAAGTGTTGCACAGAACAGTAAAACCCACATCAGAGTACTAAGGATATTAATCCTTTGCACTTTTCTAGCACATTTCATCCGATGACAGAGATTTGTTTTACAAATGTTAATTACGAAGCTTCAAAACCCCCCTGTGACGAAGGTAGTAGCCACAGTAATACTTAGCACTTATATGGTGTTTTGCATCTTCAAAAAGTTGTATAAACAATAAGCTTTAAAGTACGCTGCGTGACATGGTAGTGCAATTATTCAAATGACACATAGGGAGACAAAGATGCACCAACGGGAGAATGTGCTTGCCCAAGGTCACACATCAAGTCAATTACGGACTAGTGCTCATTGAAGATTATTCTCAGTTTCTGGGTTTCTCTCCCACTCTCTGTCTTCCTTGGTGTCATAGTTGAGCAGTGATATATGAGAGTGGTAGAGGGTGAAGGCCATCAACTGAAGGTCCATGTAAAAATGCAGGATGCATGTCTCCTGGGTGGAGTTGGGGTAGTTTCGCTGCAAAACGTTGTGGTTAACAGGGTCCTGAAGAGCTACTTGCTGTCAGTGCTTGATGGTGGCTGATGGCATGGAACATTTCTGCTGCTGCTTGTGAAATCCTTTGGTGTTTGATGAGTAGCTCCCCAGCTACTTCAGTTGGCTCCCTGCCCCCCTCCTTGGCAGGCAGCAACAAGGGAAGCACATGGCTGATAACTGAACTTTTTGTTCCCTGCCTCTTTTAGGGCATGATCAAACCGGGAGAGAAGTTTGACTGTAATATGTGACAGAGTGGCTCATTTTTGGGTGTTCAGCATACACATGCTTGCTGGCCTGTGGAAGGAGGAACAGCCCTGGTTGCACCCATTGCTGGAGCAATGTGTGACTTCTTTTTTTCCCCAGCCAAATTCATAAGCTTGTCCAGGCCAACTTGTGTTCCTCCAGATGGACATTAGCAGAAGTGATTTGCAAGACTCAAATGGTTCTTGGTTGTTTCCCCAATGTAACTTATAACAGAAGCAAACTTTTTGTCATATTGGGCTTTGAAATGCCCCAAGATAGGCATGCTGCCCATCTTAGTGAAGCAAACTGGTGGTGCCTCAGTAATTGGTGACTGGTCTTGTGGGGCCAACACTGGGAAATAGTTCCACCATCCCTGTCAGCCATCAGTCTGGCGGGCTACTGGGGAGCTACGCTCCTCTGAGGCATAACCAGATCTGGAGTCTTTCCCCTTTGTGGAAAATTGGAGTAGGCTGAAACTGGGGGCAAAACTACCTTTTAGCAGGTAAAACAATTCCTTGCCTGATGGGCAGCGCAAGGGACTGGCTCATCTAGGGGACGGCAGTTCAAGTTTGCATGATACAGAGGTTCAAGTAAGTGCATGTTTTCAGAAACTGTGCCTCTTTCCCTCTTCAAACACTTTTTTTCTTTTAAATGGGAAGCCCACTGTCTAGTTTTGTGCTAATTTGTCCAGGGGTGTTCTGCAGCAGTCTGGGTTATTTGGGGCCTTTAAGAAAGGACGCTGGTTTGAGACTTTGCTTTCCTTGGGAGCTTGCTTTCCTCCTGTCCCCTTCAGAAACCAGGGGACTGTTTTGTTCTCTGTGGGATGGGCTGCTCTCTGTCATTCCACAAACAGACGAAGGCCCAGCAGTGTTTTAAATAAAATGACATTTCTTACTAATATCAAGAGAACCTCAAATGGAGCTGAAGAGAAGTGATTTTAAAATATGCTGAGGTCTTAGCCTGCCCTCGGCCTTGCCTAAGTAGGCCAAAGCCTTTTCTCTTGCAGAAGAGTTAGAGAACAAAAGTCTTTAAAGAGCTTTCCTCTTAAGACATGCTTCGGCTTTGAGGCTGGTGCCTGCCAGCATTTCAGTCTCTCAGAGCTTTATTTCCTTAGTGTCAAAGATCATCTTGCCTCCTTTGCAAGGCTGTCAGCTAGACCCGGGCTGCTTTGATACGGCTGCGTTAGTCCCCGAATCCCCTGTTGAACAAGCTGCTCAACAATGTTTGCACAAATGCATGATCTTGGGTAGAGAATTAATCTTTATCCCTACCCCCTGTGCAGTCAGCCAGCTGAGAAATTATTTTAAACACCATCCCACGTGCATTAGCGCTTCCCCAATTTCCTCTGCAAGTCTCTGGTGTTTCAGATGATCTTTTTGACTCCACAGAGATGCAGAGTAATAAATTCATAACCTTGCTTTGTGGAACTTTTGCTCCCAAGTTCATTGCTCTCAGTCTTTCACCAGGGAGCAGCCAAGGCAGCATCAGCCTGCCTTGCTTCTCCTTGCCTGTGTTTCAGTTGTAATTAGGTTGGGGTTTTTTGCAAAACTCTATACTAGTCCATTTTCTTTTTCCCCTCTTTTTTTCCCCCCCTTTCCCCAAACAGATTAATTGTTTGAGCTGCTGCAGCTGTTTGTCAGAATGAACTCTATCAACATAGCCAGGATCTGGCAATGCCAGAGCTACTCTTTTGTTTTGCAGGGGTTGGGGGATGCTTCCAAGACCAACACCTGGCACTTGTGGTTGAGGAGAGCTCTTTGTAGTAGCGGCCTAAAGCCCATCCCGTTTGCGGGAACAGTCTTGCAGTACTGTGTGAGTTCATCACACGTACATCCCGAGGGTGGCCCTATCTTACCGAGAATAGCTGCAGGTGGAAAGGAGGCTACAGAAGGCCAAAGCTGGTAACTTGGTGCTGAAGAGGCTGGAAACAGGCTTGTGTTTTACTGCCTCTGAAAAATCCTGGAGATGCAACTAGTCCACTGGGCATTTACTCCCCCATCACCTCCTAAGTCTCCTGAGCAACAATAAGCAGAATATTGGGTTGAGGAGTGCCTGCCCAAGAGAAGCAGTGTGGCCAGATGTTCTGCACAGCTGGAGAGGAGTAGATGGATAATCTATTAAAGGGAAACAATGCAAACTGTTTGTTGTGCTGTCAAGAATATTTCACTGTGTGAGCAGCACGTGGCAGATATGGAGTGACAGAAAATGCTCCCCGTGCGCAGAGCCTTATAGAGGCGAGGAGGGGTTCCCCAATGTTCTGCCAAAGTGGCTGGCATGGGGTACCCCAAGCCTGAGTGGGTTGTGAAAGACCCTCCGCTAGCATTTGTGTGCGAGGGGAGATAAAGTAGCAGTTCCTGTATCCGAATTTCCCCACCTTAAAATCAGTCATAAAAGTATAATGGGCAGACTCTGGCATGTGCACCACTGCCCTCTCCTGTGTGCATGGGGGGATGCTGGTTGTGAACAAGGCTGTGTTGCACACCTCTGTCACTTCTGGGCAGAAGGACCATTGCTCTGCCCCCTCCCAAGATCCTGAAGTCCTTGGGTGCCATTGCATGTGGGGACACCCTTTGCCATGGTGTCCTGCCTGGCAGCTTCAGAGTGGCAACTTCAGCGTCTTCTGGAAATGCAACTAGCAGCTCTGCTGCTAAGGATGAACTCAACTTTGCATGTAAACTGGGAATTTGATCTCTTTGTTATGTGTGAAAAATGCAGCTTACCCTCTACAGATTTACAGTGCTTAGTCCTCACTGGAAGAATGAATTTGCAGAGAATTTGCAAGTCAATCTATTAATTGGCTTGAATTACGATTAATTTTTTTTAAGTGTCCTCAGTAAGGAATTTAGTGTTTGTCAGTCTCTTTCTTTGTCTGGAATTAATAATGTAATAGCACAGGCTCTTCAAATGTGGCATGTAATTAGAATTCATTGGAATCTAACGTCTGGGTTAAATTTGAAGAAAATGGGTTGTAATTAAACTAAGTTATTAACAGTTACTATATCTAATTATTGTCACTACATGGTTCTGCTCTGAGTCAGGTGGGAGATCATTATCCCAAACTCAAACCAATCCAAGTCTTAAAATGGGAGCTAATTAAGAGAGGAGGTATGCACAGTTAAAACAGCCCAAATGATACCAACTCTTTGCAGTTGTGATGCCATACACCAGCAATATTATGACTAAGATGTATTACTGCTACTGGCTCCAGCTGAGATGAGACTAAGATTTAAAGATATCATGTATTTTCCCTCTCATTCTCAACCCCTTGGCATAATGAACAGAAGAGAAATAAATGTGTTCCCTTACCCTGCTGGAATATTTTTTTTTCAGTATAATCTTAAATTAATTTCCTGGATTAGTTATTCTTGCCCCAGGGAATAATTGCAAGATTTCTGTGCTGTTCGTAACTTTTCAATTAGCTACATGTACTTTTTCCTTTTAGCCGTGTTTTCACCTGGTTGCATGTCTTGCAATGCCATATCAGAAGACTTCTGCATCCGCACTGTGTTGCGCGAGTGCTGGCCGCCAGCGGCGGCACTTCTTACAGGGAAGGATTTTTCTTCTACTCTCCGCCCCTCCTTCCCCTCCCCTCTGTCTTTATTAGGAGAAGAGCAGAGGGGAGAGAAAACAAAGAGCTGACAGAGATGAATATGCTCTATGAATCAAAGCCTCTGGAAACGCTTCTATGGGTTAGTTACCTTCCCAGCGAGAGTGGGAGACTTGTACAAAATTTCCCTTGAACCATTCTTTCCCATCCCTAGAAAAATGCCAGAGAACTTGGACGAGAGCATTTTAAATGGCATCTATCTAGCACTCCTTTGTTGCCTATTTTGCTACAGCTAATTAAAAGAGAAAAGCCTTTTAATATTTAAGCACCATTAACTCGGCTGAATTATTAAATGTCAATTTGCATTATGTGCATAAAAGGATCAATAAACAAAGAGAATAAAACAATGGAGGTGGCTGGGGTTAAAGAGATGCCAGCTCCTCTTATCGGAACCAGAGGGAATTGCTCGCTTGTCTGCCAGGTTGTGGTTATTAATTATTGGTACTCAAGAGGGAAAGACCTGGGGACTTTCTAGGACTCTGTACACCAAAGGCACTGCAGGGATGTAAAGGATGCTGTCAAGATAAAACATTACTTGGCTTGATTTCCAGGGGTGTCACACAGCCCCCTTGTTTCAGTTTTGCTGACAATTTGCTGGCATTTCCTTTTGGTGCTCTCTCTCTCCCTTTGGGGTGGAGTTGAGCTGTCGTATTTGCTTCTCCCTCTCTAGGTCGTTTTGCTTGCTGGCAGTAGTTTTCAGGCTCGAGTTCCTTGTGCTGGCAAAAAGGGATATGGGAGAAAGTCCAGAGGAAAACAGTGTTTCTTGGGTAAACCCTTCTGTGTTGCACAAGAAGTTTTCTTCCTCCGCTCCCTGTGAACGTGAATTTTTAGTGCTGTATTAGGCAGTATTGGAGGCTCAAGTTTGGCCTTTGTATTATAAGGCGCTACACTGGAATTAGGTATGGATTGATCTCTCTCTGGATGTGCTTCAGGCTTCCCACCCTACGATGGACAAGCCATTTCACTTCTTTATCTTCCCCAGCCAGCAGCATGAAAGTGCAGCATTTCCCTACCTAACAGCACTCCTTGGGGACTAAAAGCATCAGTGTTTTGTGAGGGCCTGTATGAGAACCTATTTGAGCACAAAGGCTTCTTTCCACTGAGGGGCTGTATCACCAGCAGCATCCCTGTCTCTAATCCTGCTCTTGCCGGGAGCAGATAAGCACCCAACAGAGGGGTGCCAAGTCTCTACTGTCCCCTGGCTCCTTGGCATCTCTGCCAGGGTTGCCAGTGAGTGGTTGTGCTGGGGTTTGTGCCGTGGTTGCCTGTCCCCCTCCAAGTGGCTTGGGGATGAGAGCTGACCTTGTGCAGCCACAGTGCTTTCATCCCCTGGGAAATGACTTTGCTGCAGGGGACCTGGGGTGCCTGTGGGGTGGGTACCACTGTGCATAGAGCTTTGGACAGAGACGAGTCCCTGCTGCCTGCTGCTTTCAGTAGCAAAATTCAATTTTAGATACTTGAATTAAGGGTAGCATTTGTATTTTCAGCTCTTTCTAACTATGGCGAGAACAAAACTGGCTTTCAGTGAAATTTTATTTGTCTCTTTCTTGTGGCTCCTGCAGTGATTCCGCCCCCCACTCTGTTTCACAACTGAAATAGCCTTTCTCTTTCTGTGGAGGCTGGGTATAGCAGCAGGTAAACATGGTCATTTGTTGACTCTTTCCTCTCCTGCGTGGAGGGAATGTTTGCACTGCCATCATGGCGTGATTGCCCTCGTATCCCCAGCTCCCTCCAAGCCGGCTAGATGGGGCCCTGGAAGCAGCGGAGCCGTGACAGGTGAGAATTTAGCATAGATTCAGTGCCTGGGTGTTTACCTAGCTTCTCAGATGGGCTTTGTAGTCTGCACCGAGCTGCGTGCCTCTGCAGGAGCTTGTGTGACAACGATGGAGCTGCTTTGGTCACGTGGACAGGGAGGTCTGCAAGAGAGCTGGGGCACCAGCTAGTCAAAGCCCCAAGTGCCTTGCTTTGCTAACCCCATGCCCGTGCACCCACCCTCTGGGGTTAGCAGCCCTGAGTGTACAACGTCCCCTTTGGCTCTCCGTGTAGAGTCAAGTCCACTCCTCGGACAGATCTTCTCTGCCAACCCTTCTCCTGCTCATCAGACCCCAGTTTCCACCTTGGCATTGAAGAATTTGGGCCTCAAGGTTTAGCATTTTGAACAGCACCAGCTGGAGTTTCATGGAAATACTCCTATTCTTACCCAGCTTGTGTTAGTGTACTCTGATTGCATACTGGTTTGGTTTTTGTTATTTTTCTTGCCTATTGTTTTTAGTATACTTGGAGCTTGAAGCTTGGAGCTCTTCCTGTGTTTCCAGGGATGGGTTTTAGCACATATGTGTGACTTTGGAGTCCTCACCAGCAACGTCTGGAGCATCCTGCCAGCCAAAGAACCCAGTTTGAAACCACTCCCTCTGCCTTTCCTTATTTTTCATGATTCAGGAGCTACAGCTGTTGCCTGATGTTTTTTTCCCTTTTTGATATGAAAAGGAGCCTGTAGTTATTCATTGATTAGAGTCCATGGACCTTTGCTGCTAATCTAGTTGACAGATGATTAGCAAATTGTCATTTTTTTTCTCCCTTTTGAAGGCATGAAGTGTCTGTGTTGTGCTCTCCTTTCATCTCCTATGTTAAATGATCCAGCAATGAAAAAACAGCTGAGTTTCAAAGTACACTGATTTATAGATCTGTGCACATGGACCTCTTTGTTGAAAAGTCACTGTTGTACCAAAGTGGCTTAAAGTATAAAAAGGGAAAGGAAGTGGAACAAGCAGCACCAGCAGTGACTTTGGGAATGAGCTGATCTTGAATTCAGGGAAAAGAGGAGAGGGGCAAAACCCTTGGGACCATTCGAGCAAAGTCCATTTGCTTGCAAAGGTTGTTAGCAGCAGATCCTGGGGACGTTGCCTGTTTGACTTTGCTACCTGTGCTGACAAGCTGCAGCATGCCTGTGAAAGGCAGTTTTCCTGACTGAGTGGGGACATGCAGCATCAGTGGCTCCCGCGTGCTGCGATGGAGGAGGGAGGAGAGAGACCTGAAGTGCGAGATGCATGAAGAGCAGCTGACTCTCGTCTGCCTGAAGCAGGCTTGGCTCTCCTGTGAATTGGCTGCTTGGAGGCTCCTGGTGATGGTCACGCTGGAAGCTGAGAGCACGAGGGCTTACGAAGGCCAGAGGGTCAGCAGGTTTTATGGATGCCTCTAACTGTTCGTTCTCCTTCAGAGGGTGGTGGGTGCATGGAGCAGCTGGAGATTGGCTCAGTGGACTGAAGACCTGGTGGGGGAGGCAAGGAATCAAACCTGCCAAGAAGCCTGGTGCTGGCCTGTCCTCTGGGGACTGTTCCTGCAGCACATGGGCATGATAAGTGAGTGTCTGTGCTGCCCATGTCCAGTTGAGTTCCTCTCTTTGCTTTTCTCGGACTGGACCATTTAATTTTTGGGTATTTTACCAACTGACAAACAAGTCAGTCTGTCAGTCACCTCCAGAATAGAGGATGCCTGATTTTTCCCCCAAGCTGCTTGTCTCATTTGTGTTTTCCCCTAAAATGCTTAGGAGGAAGAAATGGGTTTTTAAGTGCCATGTTTTGAGCACTCAGCTTGGCAGGATCACCTCACCTGTGTGGCTCTGTGGCTCATTGGGTTTTGCAACAAGATTTAGAGATAGGGCTTGGGCTCTGAAGCTGGCACAATGGGACGTGGGTTGGGAAAGAGGATAAAATCTCTTTTATGGCCATTAAGAGACAGACATGCTTTTTTCATTTCCTAACCAAAGCTGGAAGCTTCCAGGACAGTATCGCTGAGGTGCAGGTTCTGACTGCCACCGTATCTGGAGCCCCTAAAGATTTGAAGACAACCTGCTTCATATTGCTGGCATTGAGTCTTCTGTACAAATTCCACTCAGGTGTATGAGTTAGGCAGCGATGCAGAGTTTATGCCACCCTAATGCTGTGTGTGTATCATCTGCCAGCCGATTCCTATGAAACAAAGGTGCTGATCGATTTTGCTCTGCCGCTTGATGCTCTGCAGTTAGGTGGACCTATGTAAGAAAACTTCGGGAATACCTAGGAAAACTATTGAGCTGCTGCAGGCAGTGGAGTTGGGGATTGAGGCAGGGGGGTGTCAGTGGTGATCTGGTGACTGATACTTTAGTAAAGCATACAATACTTCTTTAGTTTTAAATTGAACGAAGGTCTCGGGAGCAGGTGTTGTAGTCACTGGGGGGTGTATTTGCTATTCATGACATATCACATGATTTTGTTGCTGGCATTTTTCTAAAAGAAACAAAACTACAGAGATGCTTCAAGGAAGTGATATTGATTAAGCAAAAAGTTATTTTAAGACCGTGCAAATCATCTGTCTGAGCTTTGCAAAAGGAAACTCTGTTTCTGGAGATGCAGTCAGTGAGAGATGTAAAGACACAGTCTTGGTCTCTTCCAAGTTACAAAAAAATCCCATGCTATTTTAAGTAGCCAAGTTTCATGCTCTGTGATTACTTTCCACAACTCTGTCATTTCTCTCTGCACTTCCCATTGAAAATTATAGTCTTCTCTTCTTGCTCAAGAGTGCTATGGAGTGAGTGTTGTGTAGGGTTAGACATGATTGCTTTGCATATCTTGGAAGTGGCTGCATTTCTTTTGTGGGTGGATTGATGTTTGTGTTTTAATCATGATCAGTCTACAAATACCAAAGGAGTCAGAGACATTTTGCTGCTGAAATATGACATGTTCCCTGCTGCAAATTTAGGCCAGGAGTACAGCAAGCAGATTTTTGGTTTTTGTATTTTGAATGTACATGGTTTGGACTCCAGTGAGAACATTGATGCATGGGAGCAAGAGTCTCAGTGGAGATCTGTCTTGCTTGGGGTTGTAACCCTTAGCGCCAGCACGCAGGGAGGGCTTCCTGATGGCTTTTGCTTTAGGACAGCCTTGTGGTAGCACAGAGTTGTCCAGGCAGCACACTGTGTTGGACAAGTCAACAAGAGTAGCTTGGGCAAGAGAGAAGTCCAAGAAGTGGAAGGAAACCCAGGACCATGGATGTGCTTTGCTCCTCAGCTGTCCATGGGGGCTTCTGCATTGCTTCTCTCTGCTATGGGACTAGCCTGGCCTTGTGTTAAAAGCTGGAGCCTAATCAGGCTAAGCTGTACTCGGCAGCTTCAGCTGGGGAAGTTTTCTGCAGGGGCTGTGCACCCTTTGCCGTTGTGCTGGGCAAAGTGGCTGGGAGGGGCTGGGGTGTGGAGGACAAGGCTCCCAAACAAGCAGCCAGGGAATGTGTTCAGAAAGTGACAGGGTTCCCCTGGGCAGGCTCTGCAAAGACATGCAGTGCCTGGGCTCAATTACACCCTCCCGCTGCCATCTCCTCTCCCTCTGCTATTGCGCTGGTCTTAACTGCTGGTAGGTACGGGCAGTCTTTCTTCAGCCATTAATATGCTATTGATCTACAGCCCTGCTGACAGTGTTAATGGACACTGATTGTGTATTATTATTTCCATAATTGTCCTCAAGCTGGAGTGAATTTTCCTTTTCAAATGGCCCATTGATATCATGCCCGGCATTGTGGGCTGGAGCTGGCCTGGTTAATTTGTTTTGTTGAAAGTTTCATCAAAGCCTGTGGTCTTCATCCACAGTGGAGCAATCAATAAGACCAGCTGAATAGCGATGGAGCGCACAACAAGGCATCTGCCATCCCCTCCCAGAGCAGGCATGAGCAAGGTGTTTTGTTTGACCATCAGGATGCTGCTCCTGCAGACCCCTCCCATCCTACTAGAGCTTCCTTTGTCCTGCTGAGTGTTGCTAGCATGTCTCTTCCCTTTACTTGTGTGCTGGCTTCTCTTTGTGCTCTGCTAAGGGGACATGACCCCTTTCTCAAAGGTCTTCATGTTTGTATGCCCCTGCTCTTCAAGCAGAGCTGTGCATTGCATGAACAGACAGGATAAATGCTAACTAAAGCAGTGACTTAAAGGCCTGAGATGCTCCCTGGGTGCTTTGCCATGCAGGATCTGTAACAAATGGTTCCGGAAGGCAATTCCACCCGTGGACAGGCAGTTACTGAGAGTGGCTGTTCAGCAAGGCATGCCACATGTGGATTTCCTTAATGAAATACTTATTCAACCCCACGTGCTCCATAAACACCATGTATTTTTCCCCTTGCTGGGAACTCCCTTCAAAATGCATCCCTTACATGCCACTTGCTCAGGACGGGAAGGGCGAGGGAAGGATGATGGGAAGGCAGGTTCTTGAGGGGTTTAAGCAGCAGATTAGCAGCTGATGCCCCCCTCCCCCCCCCCATTTTGCTTCCATGTAACTGAGCAATGTGAGTCCCGGGAGACTGTGAACAGGGATGACGAAGGACCCTGGCTTCTTTGCCCAGCTTATGTGCAGAAGAGTCTGAACTATAATTACACCAGATGTGTGGGAGGGCATCACTTGCCTTGCAAAGCAGAGTGGTAGATTAAGCCTGAGGAAGAGGGAAAGCTCCAGGTGCAGCTTCCGTCTCTCCCCACCCTGCAGGAGGGTGGTAGCACTGGGTGAATTCAGTGTCCCTGTGTGTGTAGCTGCAGGTATTGGGCCAGCAGCTTTGGAGATGAATGTTCTCCATGCTTGACGCCGTCTGCAGGACATGTGCAAGTGGCAAAGTGGTGTTGGGACAGAGTCTAACAGTGATGGCTAGTGTTAGCCTGCTGCAGTAAAGCGCAGTTGATGCGGTGCTGCAAAAGGGGTGAGCAGCCTGCCCTTGCTGACTGTGACTGAGGGAGTGTCAGTGCAGTGTCTGTCACTCACCACCCTCTCTGTGAAGGAGCTCTTATCATGGCCATGGTAGCAATGGGATCTCAGTCTCAAAAAGATGAATGGCTAGACCTGTGAACCAAATACAGATTACCGAGTCTTCTCCAAAAGACCATTTCTCTCTCCTTTTCTGCATTTTAAAGATATTAGCAACCTCTAAGCACAAGAGTCTCATAAACTTTCCAGATTATGGTAATAACAACATTGTACAGTACACTGCACTGGGAATAAAGTTATTTTATCCACTCCAATTTCCTTTTGTTTTAATGTGTAAATAGATCAAGTGAAACCACAGTAGGAAATCTCAGTGGGCCTAATGCTGCAGGTTCAGAGCTTGAACTTTTCCTTTGTAAAGCATCTGGCACTCAATATTTGGCTGGGCCAGTTTCTGTGGAGGACTTTGTATTGGGAGCCTTCCCTAAGTTGACCTGTCACCTGGAAGTGGAAGGGAAGTGATGGTGCATCTGTCCCTCAAAATGTTGCGAAAAAGGGTAGGGAGCAACCTGTCCCCTCTTCCCCCACAGAGGTCATCAGAGGTCTTCCTTGGACCTCTGCTTTGGGGTTTGCCTGCCAGAGGAGAGGGATTCTGCTCCAGCAGGACTTAGCAGGGCAGGTCGTACCTGTGCAAGGGTTGCTCTTTGTGGAGCACTGCTGAGAATGGCGGATTGCTGCTTCATCTCCAGCACCTGGCCTCATGCTCTGGCCTTTTTTTTCCCTCCTAAGGGCCTTCTGTGAAACTGTTTACTCTGACAGGCTTCGTCCTGACATCCTGTTTTGCTGGCAATGCGCAAACTGTCTGCATGCTGAAATCCTCCAGGAGACCTGGGATGATGTCAAACAATAATGTATTCTTTCTGTTCAAGCACATTAAAAGTGCAATTAATCCTCACAATGTCTCTGCCCAGCTGTAATACGGCATGAGGTGACTTTCCCAGCCTTTGTGTGCTGTGGCAGGCTGAGCTTGGAACCGAGACCTTCCCGAGTCTCATCTTGTGATTTAATGCAATCCCATAAGAGCTGGGTTGGTTTGTTGCTCAGCCCCCACCACTTCACTAATGTCAAGTTGTAACCAAAGGCAGAGTGTCTCAGACTCCTATGCCATCTACCCATATGCTTTTCTCTCCAAGACAATCCCAGGCTTTCTGAACTCCCTTTTGAGAGATCTGTGTTCACATGGGGTTTAAGACATGGAAAAATGGTTGTTGTTCTGCTGGGGACCTGGTGCTGTGAGTGCAAGAGAAATGTTACAGCTTAAACAGTGGGGATTCACTTAAAGGGATGTCCCTTTCCAATGACTATAGCTGAAAGGTATTAGTGATGGTAACAGAAGCAAGTTAAGACATCTATGAACAAAGCTGGATGTGCACACCCTTGCTTGTAAGCTTTGTTACAGCCTGGTGGACCCAGGGAGAATTTGGGACAAGAGGCAAAATTATGACACAGGGCTTATCCTTAGGGTTGTCATTTTGCTGTAGACTAGTGCCATATAGTGCTTTGTAGTGCCAAATAAGGATTAGTTTAAATAATATTTCTATCAAACTCAGAGAGACACCAGCAAATTAGCACAAGGTATTTTGGCACCAGAATAGTTGCACAAAACCCCTGTAATCCTATACCACTGTACCTAATGATTTTGCTGTGGAAATTCCCCATGTAGAAATGCCTTTAAGCAGGTGGCAGGAAAGGGTTACAGAAGACAGGTTAAATTATGGAAGTAGGATGACCAAACAGAAAAGAGTGTAAGTTGAAAGACTTACATTGTATACCATGTGGGGTACAGCAGAGCAACTTAAGGAAGCATTTAACTGGGAGCTAGAGCTGCAGATAAATATTCTGATTCTCTGTGGGGTGGCTGGAAATCAGTTTTTGCAGCAAAGTCATGTTTGCAAAGGGAGAACAGAGACTGTGAAGAGAGGTTACGAGAGCTTTGCTGCTGCAGGGTGCAAGGACCCCACTGAAGTGCAGGCAGCACAGGTCAGGGATGGGGAGGAATATGGTACAGGATGGGAAGGGACAGGGTCACTCTTTTAATCATATAGCAGGGATTTTTCAGCATCACAGCCTGGGTCTCGATGCTGTGAGCGATGCTCTGCAGTGCACGTGGGGTTAAAGGTGGAATGGCAGGTCTGCAGAGGACTGATCCGAGGGCTAAACAGCACAAGAAGCTGTCATTTGGATTGTGTATTGGCAAAGGTTATATAGGCTTCTGAATTACTCCTCTGCCACTGTTTGCTTGACAAGCATTCGTAATGTCTTTTCCTGATAAGTCACTATTTACTTAATGTATTTACATGTATGTATGTATACCCATACATGCATGTGTATACAAACACACAGATGTATGTAAGCACATATATAGGTTTCTGCTTTCTCCTGGGTTCAACAAGACTCTTCTGCCATCCAGGCAGGGGAAGGTCACTCATCTGCTCAGTCATATCAGTGAAGCTTTGACAGTCAGTTTCAGCATTCCATGATGCTTGAGCAATGGCAGGCACGTTCCTGGGAGCTCTGCAGAGGGGCAAGACAGGAGAGGCTGAGGGATTCATCTGTGTTTGTGCCATCATGTTATTCAAATACACACGTTACTTCTGTTAGTCAACAGTTTGGACAGTAACAATGATTTTAACAAAGTGCCACCACATGGGAAAGACAGAAGAGATGCAAGAAGAGGGAGTAGCTTGCTGCATGTGCAGTGCTGCTGCCTGGGTGCTGGGTGGCTGCGGCAGGCTGTGGAGTCCCAGCAGCAAGAGCTGCCCACTAGCCCCGTGTCCACTCTTGAGTCACTGCTGCTTGGTCAGTGCATTGTGGTGACACCAGTTTGTACAGGCTGACCTCAAAGGCAGATCTCCTCCACTGCCCGAGCCCAGCCTGCCCTAGGTCTGTGCTGCTGGTGGATTAAACCAGCATAAATCTAAGCACTTCCCTTGCCCAGGTGGTTGGGTTTAGAGCATTTTGGTCATGCCAAAAGAATGGGGGGAGAGGGGGGGAGGGAAAGTAGTCTTTGAAGCTTAACTAACCTTGAGGAAAAAGTGAGTGCTCAGTTCAGCTTTAACAGGTTGTGCAAAATCTGTGCTTGTTTCAGAAGGCTCGCTAAGGCTCGTTGCTTGAAACCCTTTGATCATCTCCTCAGTGGTTTGTTCAATCGTGTTGTATTTCACTAATGGGAGCTAGAGCTGGGACTCCAGAGTCACCTGGAAGTGTTGTAGCAAGATGGGAAGGTATCCCGGGAGGACTCTTACTGAGGCACCGATTCTTAGACACGTTTGTGGGTTTCTCTGTTCCTTGAAGTGTGACTGGAGTTTTCCCCTCAGACAAGCACAGGTGTCCCGTTGGGCTGCGCAGTCACCTTCAATACATCTCAGTTGCTTTGGTGATAGCACAAATGCTTTTGGAGTAGGGACCCAAGGGCTGTTTGCACAGGACTCTGGAGCTGAAGCTTTTTTCTTTAAAAAACCCTGTTCTCCTAGAGCTTGTCTCTCCCTGCTGTTGGTCAGGGCTACAGTGGGACATAGTTGCTGCTTGTGGGATGTGAAGTTTTTAAACTTCGTTCTGGGAACTTTCTTTCCACATATTTTTCCACAGCACTGGTCTTCACTTGTTTTCCTGGCCGAACTGGCAGTAACTGGACTCCACTTGGAGCCCTAGCTGGAGAGATCCCTAGAGATTATGGGTCCCCTGATGCCGCAGAGGGCTGTTCCCTCTGTCTCAGGGCTGAGATAGGTTGCTGTGTAATTTGGGAAAGACTTGTTTCTCCTGCTCTGTGTGCTATGCTTGTTCTAGGGTCACGTGCTAAAAGCTGTACAGACCTTCAAGGCCCTTTCTGACTCTGCTTGGTAGTTGTCCCAGTCCCCTACAAGGTAAATCACAGTAATCAGGCCTTTTTTGGACAGATGTACAGCAGTTGTGATTTAACCAGGTCACTGCTTTAACTACTTGCACGTACTCCTCTCTGGGAGAGATGAGAGCAGGGAATTCTTGGTCCTCAGCCCATGCAGGAGAGTCCCCCAAAAAAGCTCCAGATTCTGCTTTTCAGTGCCTAGAGCTGTTCATCCCAGCAAGACCAAAGTTTTTGAAATAGCAGTTGATACCAGCCGCCCAGGAGATGGGGAAAATCGCTCAACTTTATGTCTCCTGAGACCTTTCTGTCTCATATCCAGCACTGCCTGGCTCTTCCCCTCTGTGGCTTAAGAGGTGGCTCTTCCACCCTGCCATGGGAGACACAACCCTGGGCAGTGGCCATAGGCAGCTGGGGTGCTCCTTGTTTCCCTCTTCACCTCTTCTTTCCTCTCCACAGCTCCTGCTCAGGCCCAAATCATCCATGCTGGGCAGGCGTGCGTGGTGAAGGAAGACAACATCAGTGAACGCGTTTACACGATTCGGGAGGGGGACATACTGGTCCTGCAGTGTCTGGTCACAGGACACCCCCGGCCACAGGTAAGCTTTCAGTCTTGCCTGTCACCCATGCTCCCCATGGCACTTCTTTGTAGTCTCCACGTAACGGAGAATTGTGGGCAGCGGGGTGCCTAGCTTTCTCCTACATGTTGGAGTCAGGTAGGGATGCCCCATAGCACAAGCTCTAGCTTGTTAAGTTTTGAGGCATCTAGCTTTACTTTCATGGAAAACAGTCCACAAAGCTTTGCAGGAGCCTACACAGACCTTCTAGTGGTCTTCAGTATGTGAAGTCCCCCAAAAAACTGAAAGCCCAAACTGAATCTGTTATACAAACCACCCTCAAATCTTTAACCCTCTTACTGCAAAGCAGGAACAGCCTGACTAGGCTAGAGGAGGCTTCCTGCATGTGCAAGCCATAGGAGTCGGTCCTTCATGGTCCATCAGTCTCTCAGCTTCTCTGGACGTACAGACAAGGGGAACCTGCTTGGGGGAGTTTGGGACGCTGTTTGCAGTGCACTTCACCGAGCCCCACGCAGAGCCCACTGGTCATTGCTTCATGGCCACCAACCAGAGGCAGATTAAGACTCGCAGCACTGGATATATCCGTGCTGTGGTCAAAGTCATGCTTCAGTGGAGAGGTACGGAGCTGAGCTGGGCTAACTGATGCAGGCCTTCCCCAGGGTCCCTCAAGGGTTGCATAGACTCAAGCCCCATGCAGCCACCTCCCCACCCTTCAGATACTCAAGCAGGCTGGTTCAATGTTAGTGTGGATGTGTCTGTAGAGATACTGGACCAGAGCACGGGTCTGCCTGCTCTTGGTCAGAGCATGGTAGGAGTGGCAGCTGGTGCGTACTACGAGGCTGGATGTGCCAGAATACATTCAAGGGAGCCAAGTACGATACATGTGCCTTCTTGGCCCCCTTCCCCAGTCCTGCCAAAGACATTTGTGCTGAGAAGCCATACATCTGCATACATCAATCAACACCTCTGTGGACTTGCTTGTGGGGAGCTACTTGGCTAAGAGGTGATGACAAAGGAGAGGGAGAGAGACTCAGCCAGCAGGATTTGAAATGGTTTATCCATCAAAGCATATCCATGGAACAATAAAAAAGAAATTATCTGAGCCAGGCCAGCAAAAATGACCAGCTTAGGCTTCTGACAGTGATGGGCAGATGATAGCTGTGTACGTCAAAAACGAGGAAGATGGTACGGCTGGCCCTGCCTAAGGGTGTTGTATGTGTGGGGAGGTTCTGGCAGGTTGTGGGGATTTGAGCCTGAGTAGCCAGAGAGATTGCTGGAGCAGAGCCTGATGCAGATAGGGTGCTAGTGGGCAACACTGTGGCTTGTCATTGCCCAGAAATGCATGGGGGACACCAGACCGTGGAACCAGGCATGACTGGGGAGGCTGGAACCTGTGCACATAAAACATGGCATGTGTCCTATCTCTGCCCTCCTTCCTCACGGATAGATTTCTTCCCCAGCTAAGCTCTTATCCTAACCTTTGTTTATCTTTTCTTTTCCCTTCTATCAGCCAGTCATTAAAGCATGAAAATGTAGCCAAAATACTTAAATGAGATTGAAATTGAAAAGATTAAAGAGCTGGCTGAAGTATCCTTGCAAACAGGAGACTCTGAGAGTCTTAAGGCCCTCCGACAATTTCATAATAAGCTTACAAAGGCTAAATAAATCCATGGTCATTAGCTCTGAAAATCTGCTCAGCCGAGTGCTCAAGGGATGGGATGTAGACAGCCCTGCTCTTTCTGGAGCATCAGCATCAATCAAGTGGTGGCAGTGAGCTTTAGGCAAAGTCTGGGGGAGGAGTCAAGGTATCTGGTCCATCTCACCTGTGGCCAATGTTGAATGAAAGTCTATCATCTCCTTTCTGTTGGCTGATCTTGCTGGATCTCAGTCCCAGAGTCTAGATGGGCACCAGTGTGGGAGACCACCAGTCAGCAGCCTTTAGAAGGGAGGTTGGAGGTATAGGAAACCAATGGGCTGAGAAAAGCCACCTCTCTCTTTCATTTTCTGGACTGCAGAAAACAAGGGGAAAGCTTGTACTGCCACTGCTAGGGCTCTACCTCATTCCAGACGTAAAAATAACCATTCAGTCTTTAGGAATGCATATCATACAGCTCTGTTACTCTCACAAGCCAGGATCTTAAGACATGTAACTTAAGGACAAAAAATGCAAGACAGCTTGAAATCTGAAGGGATTTTTTTCTTTTCCTTTTCTGTATCTTTAAAATCAAAGTAAAAGCTCTTGCACTGCAAAGGATGACTTATAAAAATAACATACACAGGGGTTCCCTCTGGGAAAAGGGCAAGAGCCAGATGGCAACTACATTTTCTCACTCTTGCTTGGAAAAGCAAACAGCAGAAATAGCCTTGCTGTCCGGAGAAAGATAAAAGAGTGTTGACTGCAATAAAACCTCTGTAGCTGTGAGCTGATGTCGCTGTAGCTTTGTGGCCGACCAGCCACATGGGGTCCCAAGACTTAAATGCTTAAAGTCCTGTGCTGTGCGGTTAGTGGTATTAAACCCAGGAACTTGGTTAGTTTTCAGAAGCAGAGCAGGAGCGGTAAATATGCAGTGTGTGTCTGGGTGAAGTGAGGGGTTATCCTGGACACTCAGATGTGGAGATTGGTGATGGATGAGAATCAGTAGCTGGTCTACTGAGACATACTGAGAGCAGCAGCTGAACTTTGGTAAGGTCTGGTGGTGCTGTGGGGACCATTTCTGAGAATGGCTAAGATGGAGGGGGAAGAGGAGTAGAGGGAGTGCTGCTGTTCCTTGGGATCTCTAGTTTGTGTCACTGATGGCTTGCATTTCTCTTATTCTTCTCATGCAGGTGAGATGGACCAAAACTGCTGGCAGTGCGTCGGACAAATTCCAAGAGACGTCAGTGCTTAACGAGACCCTTCGGATTGAGAAGATCCAAAGGCTGCAGGGGGGCCGCTATTACTGTAAAGCAGAAAATGGGGTTGGGGTCCCTGCCATCAAGTCCATTCGAGTAGATGTGCAGTGTAAGTCGTTTAGCGGCAACCCAGACCTTCCCACAGTTCTACTGCATGTCTGTGCCTCGCTGCGGGGCCGGCAGGGAGCTGCATTGCCCTAGGACCACGTGCACCTGATTCAGGAGCAAAGGGACTGGTGTGGTGTCCCCAGGGTCCCTTTCCCCCAGAACATTAGATCCATCCACAAAAAAGATAGCTCTGTCTGTCCATGCGAGTCATTCTTATCTAGGTGCCGTGATGTCTGTCACTTCCAGAGGTCCCTAGCACTTGTCTGGGATGTAGCATTATAGATGGCTTCTGCTTTCTTTGTCTTGATTTTGAAGCTGACAATGCTTGAAGCAAACAAATGCTTCTTGAAATTGGTAGTGCCTCAGGTGTGTGGGGCATTCTTGAAACCAGTGCCCTGGTCTCAGCATTGCTACCTCTGCAGCATGGTGGAAACGGAGCAAAAGACTCTGGGATGCACCTGAGGAGGCTGAGCTGTGAAAGGTGAACGTGAAGGAATCTGTGAGGACCCCTTGGTTTCAGTGACTGTTTCTCTGTCTGGTTGCAATGTCCATTGTTCTTGTGTCCTGCAGATACCATTAGCAGTTCTCCAGCTTGGGCCCAAAGTTTTGAATGTTTCTCATGCTGGCTTATTATTGTTTATTCTTAGGCTGCTGTGGCCAAAAGGGAGGGATATTAAATTTACCCCATAACCCCCATATGGGAGGTATCCAAGATTTAAGGTCTAGGCAACTTTTGAAGAGATTTGCTCTCTTGGGAAAGATTACCATTCTGCTTATTGTCCTTGGTTATCCACTGTTCCATTTTTCTCCAACCTGAGTAACACCAAATCCCTCTCCTCACTCATATCTTCTCAGAAGGCCTAGCCAGCAAGAGGTTGATGCTAAAAAGATGTAAAGGGTGATAAAGCAGCTGGAATTCTCCCTGAACCTGTCACCACCTGTTCCCACACTCCTAGCAAGGCAGTCTTCTGTGCTGAGGTGCACTGTGGTTATCCGTCAGTGGAGCAACCTCCAGGTTTCCAAACCCCAGTACCTGCCTGGAGTCTGGGCAGAGCTTTGCTGACAGCAGCTGCTGCCTGACTGCTTCCTCTTAGTCCTACTGTCCAGCCCTACAATGATGTGACTCTCACAAAGTATGCCATAGACTTGAACATCCTTAGGCTTTGGTAGGTTCATGATCCACAGTTCTCTATATGGTTTGGAGCAGCTCCTGTCTCTGTTCCTTCCTTGCCCTACCCTGTATTGGAGTAGTGTACCGTGAGCACCATCCTACAGGGTGGGAAAGTGGATTGCTTTGTCAGCAGCCACTTTGGATAGGATGAGCATTTCTTCATGGGCATTGCATAGCTTTGTTTAGAGGAGTTCTGACACCCACCTAGATCTGCTTGGCTTCTCTACCAAGGGGACTTGCTTTTCTCAAGCCTCAGTATGACACCTTGCCAGGGCCTGTGTTTCTAGCAACAGGACTGTGGCATGAAGCTCTTTAAGCCCTGAGGGCACTCCCTTTACTTCTGGGGTGCAGGCTGGAGCTAGAGTGATGTAGTGTCCCATGGTCCCTCGTGCAGCTCTGACCTGTAGAACTATGGGGCTAATGGGGTGGCCAAGGGCTTTCTCATACTAACATCTACTCTGCACATGGACTTGGTAACGCGCCTCTGTTCTGCTCACTTGTTTTTTTGGGAGGAGAGACTATTTTCTGCTAGTATTTGCAGTAGGTACAAGGGAACACATAGGAAAAGCCACAGTTTTTGTTGAACGCTCACCCAGGCAACCTTCAGCTGAATGAACCAGAATCTGAAAACAAACCCCTTCTTTTCCCGCATCCCAATTTGTAGTTGGAGGTAAGTAATCACCCTCATGTGAACCTTGGTGTCCTTGACAGCTAGTGCTAGTCCTCACTCATACTTTTAGTATTAGACAGCAAGGTTGTGTGGAGAGCACCACCGGTACCATGAGGATATTAAACTGGAAACACTAACCTATGTAGCCAGTTATTCCTTTGCCCCAAGTGGGCATCAAGTGAGGCTTTAAAGTATTGGTTAGTCACTGGCAGAGAGGCAGCTGCTGTCTGCAGTATTTCCATGTGGGAGAGAGGGAAAGTAAAGAAAAAGAAAAATGGATGTTTACAAGCTTATCTTGCACATGAAACATCCCATGTGATCATCTCCATGAGTAGCCTTGGGCCAAATTTATCATTTGTGCAGCTCACTGACATCAGTGGCGTTACTTGTACATCAAGGACACGCATATCGTTGTAGGTCTTATTTTAGCTTTTCTCAGGAGGGCTAGGCTTAGAGCTGGCTGCTACGAAAGAAGGCTGAAAGATTCAAGGGAGGAAAGGTTTAGCAACCAAAAGGAAGATGTTGTTTTCTGTGTGGGGAGTAGCTGGGAGCCAGGAGACCTGAATAGTGAGTATCTTCTTTTATCAGTAAGGGAAGTGTTTTGCTATGTATCCTGCTGAGAAATGGAGCCTCAGAAGGATGGTAGCTACAGAGTTACTCATATAAAGTGTGAACAAATAAAGGAGAGTTACGGACAAAGAAGGGGGAAAGAGGAGAGGCTGTGCCCAAGGTCCTGGTCCAAGAGAATTTGGTGTAAAATTCAGTCACCCTACGGCCACATGGAGACAGCACTGTATGGAGAGGAGCCTTTTTTTTTCTCCACCTGTGTATGTTTTTCTTGAGCCTTGGGTTTTGTTTTGGAGGTTTTTTTGTGCCTTGACATTGTTCTGCTAATGGCTCTGCTCATATCTCTGAGCTATGGTGTGGTCAAGCCAACAAATCTCAGGTCCCATTACAATTGCTGTCTACCAAGCATACAGCTCATTAAAATATGCAAATCCATAAGTTGACACTTGTGATTCAGCATTATTCATGCATTATTTGGATGACACGATAGTAGAAACTCATCCCTGATTCCCCCTTCCTTTCTGGGAGTCAGATTTCCAAGTTTACAAATCTCTAAAATAAAATATCATGAAAATTAGGCGGCATAGGAGAGCAGGAGGTGATGAGCATGTGTCCCCTTCCTCTCTGCTAATGTGTGCAGAAGACAGTGCTGGCAGCACAAGGGGATACTGGGTGCATGTGCCTCAGTTTCCTCATAGTTGAAGGTGGGGTCATAAGGCTGCTGAAAATGTACAATTGCTTCAGCTGAGCTCAGCAGATGCCTTATAAGACATGCTTAAGGGCATGGGGACAGATTGCAGTTTTAGAGGGTCAATTGGTCCCATCTTGTCAAATGGGATCTTTACATTTAATCCCAATCAGTCTCAAAGTGCTTCTGGGAGGAGAACCTCTCTGAGGTTTTCCCCATGCTTCCTTGATGTTGAAACATTGGTGTCTGGTGAAAAGCCCAAGAAAATGATCCCTTTTTTAGCAGGAGGGCAGCGCTTGGGGAGCAGTGTGCCCTGAGTGGATAAAGAAAGTATGCTCCCTGCAGGGCTATTGCTTGTGTCCTTGCAAGTGAAGTGAGTGACAACCATGGATCCGATAGTGATGGCTGCATGTCTGGTGCAGGTATGGCGAGGGAATTGGAAGGAGCATTTTCTGTAAAGGGAGAAAACAGAAAATAACCTCATCAGTTTAGGGGTGGGTGATAGGGATGCAGTGAGTAGAAGTTGCTGAAGAGGGAGAGTCAGTACAGACCTTGAAAAGAAGAAAATACACAGAGGGTATTTTAATAGGAAGAGAGAGAAATTGTACATACCTCTCACGGTGTTTTGCATCTTGTGTTCCCATGGCACCACACGAGACTTGCTCTTGTTTAGGAGATGACTCTCCATCTCAGCTCCTTGATCTTGTCCTGACTTCTATTCTCACCCCTTGACTTGAAGGTTTGTCATGTCCTTTGTGTGGGCATCTCACAGCTGTGGGCTTAGCCCCATGATTTCAGCAGGGATTTGGGAAGTGGAAAGTGGGAGCAGAAGAATAAATGATTGAGCAAAGTTTCCTGGGATCCTTCTGACCTCTCACTGAAGTAAAGAGTAGTGATTTGGGGTGTGGGATGTCATTGGGGAAGGTGAAATAGCCCACTGGTCCGAGAGGCACGTGGCAGGCAGGCAGTTTGCTTGAGGACCACATGGGATCTGCAAAACAGAGGGTGCTTTCTATTCTCCAAAGGTTGTGTGGTGAGCGGGAGAATTTTGGCTTCTCCTGTCTGTTCCCTATAGGTATTGTTTGTGTTACCTGCCCTCAGATCAACTCTTAATTCAGAAGTTGTCATCAGCCAAATATATGGGAGCTTCCCCTCCCCTCTATGGTGCCTGGGGCATCATCTGCTCTGCAGGCTATATGCGCAGACCAAGCTTCACTAACGACTGCTGCGGCCCTCCTTACCTTCCTTCCAGATCTAGATGAACCTGTTCTCACCATTCACCAGACCATCAGTGATGTACGTGGCAGCTTCTACCAGGAGAAGACTGTCTTCCTCCGCTGCACTGTCAACTCCAACCCTCCAGCTCGCTTCATCTGGAAACGGGGAGCTGAAACACTTTCCCACAGTCAGGACAATGGCGTGGACATCTATGAACCCCTCTACACACAGGTGAAAGAAAATAAACCTCCATAAGCTGGTGTTGAGCATCTTGCTGATGCATGCCACTCTGTAGTGGATGGTGTTTCTTTCCCTGTGTGGATTACAATGCTGGGGAGAGGGTGGTGGCCACTGCAAGGAGCGCTGTCTCCAAAAGGGCTGGTAGGGTCTATTCTGTATGCAGGTTCCCAGGGGACAAGAGGAGCAGAGCAGCAGGAGGCAGCGTGACAGCCTAGAATTCCCTTCCCCTTTTTGGCACTGTCCCTGAGAGCAGGTCACCGCTCCCCTAATGAGGTTACGTGGCTGTTGGATGGCTGAGACTAATATCCAAGCAAACAGCCGCAAGCCTGGGTCTCCTCTATCTCCCATTACTAATTTTTTTTTCTTAATTGAGTGCCCAGGTTCCATAAAACAGGGGAATTACTTCCTGTTTAGCTGTGTGAGTGAATGGCAGCAATTGCTGTGGGATCCATGAAGCAGATGATGAAGAGCTTTTTCTAATGGCCATAAGTAACAGAGACAGCCCAACTGCCTGGGCACTTTCTGACTGTTGTCCTGTGACAGGGTATCCACGTCCTTTCTGCTTCTCCTGCTTGCCTATGCTGGACTTGCCCCTCTGAATGCCACTTTCTTCACAGTAATTAGCCCGCCAACGCCGTGGGAGACGGAGGGGAATTTTTCTTTTGCCAAGGCACTTTGGGCATGTTATCCTAAGCTGAGCTCTGGCTCTGAATGTCCTTCAGAAGCCAACCAGCCCCAGTGCTTCCAGCAAGGCTGTCAGCAGCATGAGGCAGTGATGGGTGGGAAGGGAGGGCTGAAAGGGCTGCTCCCCAGGGCACCCGTTTCATCCCACGCACTTCCTCGTGTTCCCAAAGCTGGGCCCTGTGCGCATTCTGGCCGAGTTTGATTTCTGAGCGATGCTCCAGGAAACATTTCAGTTAATGTAGTCGTGTTCCTATTTTATTGAAATACACCATCTCTGTAGGTCATGGACATGGGCAGCCAAGTGGAAACATTCAGGGGGATGAGGAGAGAGAAGAGAGCTGCAGGTTAGCGGCAGATTTGCAGAAATGCTGTAGGTCAGCACTGCTGTTGGGCACTGAAGAGAGCTTTGTCTAGTCCAGTGCTATGTGGCATCCAACATTGTTTAATGAGAGGATGTCTTAGGACTTGAGATATTTTCTTCAGCTAAATAAGGCATCTGGCAGAATTTTACTGTGTTGCAGCATTAACGTGTAAATGACCAGCATCCTGCATCTCCTACCAGGTAATGTTCCCACTATGATGGATCATTCCCAACTCTGAGAGAGGGTGTTAGGACTGTTGTGTGCACACAGGCATGCCCTTACGGTCCTCTCCTTAGCACCAGCATAAACCTGTGAGTTTGGGTTGGTAAGAGTTGAAGTTAACAAAAACCACACCTCTGCAACACTGTTGGGAAGGGAAAATCTTGCTCGAGCTCAAATGGACTGTGTTTAGCAAAGCACCCTTTGCAGGGGGTTGTAATATTGTCTTGTAGATGAACTGGTATCAGTGTCAGGTTTGGGTAGTCTTTTACATTAGAAAGAAAGTGAAGACTTTACTGTTTAAGCTTTTTAAAACTTATTTACACTGAAGGTTTATCCACATTTACCCAACATTTACTAATCAATAAACAGGATACATATGACCCTGTAAATAAGTAGTTGACATGCACATTGTAAATGCCGTTATTTGTGTGGCATAGCAACGAATCTCAGGAGACAGGACTTTCATAGGGTTATTGGTCTCCTAGGTATTTATCTTTCTAATTTACTCGGTTCGGATCCCTGTTCTCCGCATATTAGCATGCCTGAGCTCATCGTCCAGTCCCTTGAGGTTGTCCTCAAGAGGATTTGTCGTGCTGACACCTTCTCCCATTCGCAAGCAATTATGGAATGGTTTCTCCACAAGAGATTTAGACAAACACAAGAAGAACAACAGTGACAAGCTGTCGTGGGAAGACATATGAGTTTCAGTGTGTACAAACCACAGGATGCATCTCAGAGCTTTCCACATTCCATAATTAAAAATCTACAGAATGCATCTGTTGTTAGTTCAACAACCTGATTCTATTTCTATAACAAGCCAGTAACTAATGAAGTGCCAGGGACTGATTTTGCTTGTTGTTTGTTACTGTAGTATGAGAAAAGGCTATCAAAGTCTGTGCAGTCACCCTGGATTTACACCAGCATAAATGAGATTAGAATCTGGAGAAGAGAGATCAGAAAGTTTCGGGGGGTTCTTTGAGTATTTCTCTGAATTACCTTTTTTTTCCCTGTACAGCAAATTTTTACAGTGTAACTGTTGAACTTGCCATATTTAGGCCAGCATTAATGCCTGAATCTGCGCTGATTTACTTTGGTTTTGCAATGTTGAGACCCCAGTGATGTCCCTTGGGTTCTTACCAACATCTTGGTGTGAGATCTCAGGGTCTGTTCTGGGACGTTTAAGGTTCTTCAAGTTCCGCAAGATGATTCTGACAGCAGTTGACGAGAAATTATGCTTAGACCTGTTCGGCAGTGCTTTCAGGTTAAATGTCAGTCTGTTGCTGGGTGTTTTGAGAAACCCTGGAGGTGGAGTTACCACTGCAAACATTTTGTGTCTCCTTTACATATAGCTGGGGGGGTTTGAAGTCTGCACAGTTCCCTGAGGTTTTGATGGGAGCTGCTGGTAATCTGTAAACTTTGGGACAGGTTATGGACTTGCAATGATGAGCTGTACTTTGTACGCTTGTGTCTTTCCCCCCGCCCCTTTTTTCCCAACTCCCAGGGTGAAACTAAAGTCCTGAAGCTGAAGAACCTGCGGCCCCAGGATTATGCCAGCTACACGTGCCAGGTGTCCGTCCGCAATGTCTGCAGCATCCCTGACAAATCCATCACCTTCCAGCTCACAAACACCACAGGTAAGAGGGGACGCAGAGGGTCCCCGCAGCCCTCCGATCCCTCGCCTGCTCAACAGCTATTACCCCTCCAAGAGAGTAACACAGCATCCTATCCAGGGCCTGCAGCACCTCACGTTCACATACGTGGTTGCTGGGATTACAAATCCTTCAAGCAGAAGTTTTGTGGCCAGGGATGCTCTAATTTCTTGTTGCTCTGTGTATAGCCGGTGCCTTGGCCAAGCCTGCCGTGAGATCATTAAAACAGACTACGTGTAGGTGTTGAGGCACTATGTAGCTTTTAATCCAGACACTGTTTTATTTATTTATAATTCTAAGTGACTTTAAAAATAGATTCAATACAGTCCAGAGCAGAGCAGATGCTGCAGGAGTTCTTACAAATAATTAATTTGTGTGTGACTCTGGCCTGGTTTGTCAGGCTGCACTCTCAGCACCTCCCAGCTAACGGGCTCCGCTGGTGCTGATGTTTGTGGAAAGCAAATACCTCCAGTGCCTTCCCAGTAAATAAATTTTACACTGATACTCATACTGGCAGTGCTTGAGTGCACCTACAGTTGCACACAGAATCAGTTTGGTGCCTCTTGCTTGACCTGCAATAACTGACTGATAACTGAGTATCATGTACCAAATACTTGCAAGCACCTGATTGCAACCTGTCCATTAAAAACAAACAAACAAACCAACCAAAACCACACCCACAAAGCCCCCCACCCACAAAGCCCCCAGATGTGTTGGATATTTTCAAATAATAAGTAAATGTCAGGAAATCGCTTCCAGCCCTGGGGTATTCCACGATCAGAAAGAAAGGCATTGTAGTTGTCTGAATTATTCACCTCTCTAATGTAACACAAAGCAGTTTGCATCCCTTGTGTCATCTTTGTGCAGTGGAAACAGAACTCTTTTGATCATGCCAACTGTTGATGGGGTATTGTTGATACTGTATAAATTATGTTTATTGATCTGACTTGAGCCCAAGGTGCTGAGCAGTAGTTGCATCATTTTATGTAGAAAGAAGACAAATAACGAGCTTAAGAAAGTGAACTATAGCTAATGTCAGGAAAAATATTCTCTGTGTAGTAAGATCTCTGAACGTGTCTCGAGCAACTCACACCACTGCCTGAGTTTATCTCAGGATGAGACTGTAGTGAATGCTGGGATACTTCCTTTAAAAACTTACCTTATGCTCATGAGGAAGAAAGGGATTTCATACAGTTCTTCTTCCCTGTTGTGTCCTTCTTTACCTAGAGTTAGAAAATCCAATTTCTCTTCATGTCCACTCCACCCCGCCAGGCCAAGCACGGGGAAACTACTCTTCATTTCAGTCCAGCCCCTTTGCAGAGTGAATGGGAAAATGTATTTTCAGGTTGTAGCCAGATCAGAAGCCAGTGATATGGCTGAGTTTACACCAACTTCTTAGGTACTTACCTCAGCTCTGAACCTGGTCCATGTATCACATTCATCTAGTTCTTTTTTCTTGTTGTTTAGCTATAGATGCATATTTATAAATAGTTACAGTGGAGCCTGACACCACAAGCTCAAAGGAGCCATTGAAAATGTGTTCCTAGCAAATTGTATTAAAAGCTAGAGGTGAAAATGAAGGTGGCACTGTGCTGTGAGCAGGGTTTGTGTTAAATAATATTTCATGTTAAATATACTTGTGTTATCTGGCTTACTTGCCCTGTAGGTAATATTGTGCATAGATGAGAAAATATTTAAAGAAAAATCTTTAATTCTCTCCTTTTTTGCATAGGTCTTTTCTTTCCCTCTTGCGCTTGTGCTTTAGCAACCTCCGTAGCTTTGGCTGTGCTCAGAATCCTGAGCAGCTTCGCTCGGGATGCCTTTGCCTTTGCAACCAAGGAGGGCCCAAAGGGCGCCGAGGTGCATGGAAATTGATCTCTTAAATATTTCTAGACCCAACTACTACAGACCTTGAGCGGAATTAGTGGGTCAGGTCATGTCAGGCCAAGGGAATCTTCTCTTCCCAGTTCATTTGCTGTTCCTCAGTTGGTTTGATTTGGCTCCTCTGGCAGTGACCTTTGGGCAGATCGCAGTCTCCAGCAAGAAAATGTTCTTCTGCCCAGCTCTGCGTCAGCATCTTGGCCCTTGCAGCAGGGGATGGGTTCTCGGTCTGCAGCCTTAATGGGAAGGAGGTTGCCTCTGCTCCTCCTCTGTCCTGCTGCTGTTGTGTGGCTCTAGACCAGCAGGTTGGGTCTGCAGAGCCACAGGACCAGCTCAGCACTGGGCTGCCGTCACCTGCTCCAGCAGGGTCAGGCTGATGTTTTCCCCTTCCTCGATTTCTGCAAAATTAAGCAGCCCAGCTGGTTAATTCTCCTGTAGTTTTACTGCAGCAAATTGGACTTCAAAGGGAATTGAAAGCAACTCTTTGTTTTTAATGGTCCCCTTGCTGCTCGGCAGACTCCGCCAGCAGGTTTTCTGAGCCAAGAACAAAAGGAATTGCCACAGGTTACAAATAAATGAGATTCATCTCCTGCATAACAATGTCTGCAGACTGTTACCCTCTGTCTGCTGACAGGAGTGGGAGTGGAAGCCCGTGCAGGCTGCCACAGCCAGGGCTCCGTTTTGGGGCACATCACAGGAGCTTGCTGCCTGGAGCTGTGCGGGTGGCAGCTTTGCAGTTTCCCTGCCTCCCTCTTGCATGCACACACAACCTGCCCTGATGCAGTGCTTGCACCAGCTTGTCACTTTTTTTTCCATGTTGCCTTGCCCAGAACATGTCACTGCTGAACATGTCAAGAAATGTGCACATCAAACACTACAAGACCCCTAACTCTTAACCTGAGCCTGCAGGACCTCTGGTTTGTGCTCCCCAACTCTGACATCTTCTCTCTGGACATAGGCTGGTCTCAGCCTCTCTCTGGCTCTGAGGGGATGGGTAGAGATTCCCAGGCCAAGATGCTGCATCTGTCAGCTTGTCTGTGTCCTGTGAACCTGAGACCAGTTCAATGTCAGAAGGCAGGAACAGCTATTTGGTATCAGCTATGCTCATCTGACAGCCTGTTAGTGACAGGAATGTGTCCTGCCCGACCACGGTGAGTTGAGCTATTGCATTCCTGTGCTTCACTGAGTCTCATGACACCACCTGGAGCTTGAAGAGGACATACAAATCCTTCTTTTGCCAAATAGTGCGCATTAATCCTTGCATATTGTTTCCAAGACTCCAGCAAAGAGACCTGTCAAAGGCTCTGAGTGCAGGCTGTGGCCTCCCAAAATTCAAGAACTCCAACCACTGGCCTCAAAATGACCGGTGCAGGTGGCAGAGGAGCAACCTTCTTCCTTAGGCACAGCTGGCCACCTCTGGTACAAATAGTATGTGCCGTGGCCAGGGAGAGGACATTTGATTCAGTGCACCAAAGCAATACCCCAGCATGGCAGTAGTTGTGCTGCTAAATTATGGCACTGGTGCTGAGGAGAGAGCAGTCCTCCTCGCCCTGTTTGTATGAGCTGTAATTCAGAGATCCAACACAAATCCAGCACAGCTCATTAACGCAGGGTCCAGGGAGAGAAGAGGCAGAAATAATGATGCTGTTAAATCAGGCTTCATGAATATGGAACAATGTCTTATTTTGCATTATTATGGCTGTTACTTAAAACATACTCCCCGCCTTTGTGCTGGGGACTGCTGCTTTCTCAGCTCTGTCTGGATGGAGCCAGCGATGGTGCTGACAAGGGCTTTTAAAAGGCTTTTCATGGGATGAAATAGAGAATACAAAGGGCAGTTTTTTGGATCAGTTCCTGGAGGGGTATGTAGTGAGAAGGGTGCAGAAATAAAATAAACCAAAACAGGTACTACAGTATTCAAAGAAGAGGTTGTCTAGACATTTTGAAACAGTCCCAGTTGTTCAGTTGTGCATGAAAGACAATCCCTGTGAACATGGTCTATAGCTCCCAGGTCTATAGAGAAGTGTATTTGACACCTGTGGAGGTGAAGGAGGTTAAGAGCGGGTGCAGCGCTGCTGTTCATGGTCTGTTGTGGTGCAGGCAGGTCCTGGTCCTTTGTGTCAGGCTCTGAGCTGCAAGGGCCAGCGGCCTGGCAAAGGCTTCACCTCTCAAAGACATCTAGTTGGGTGTAAGAGATGGAGAGGTGTATCATGGGATAGCTGAGGTCCTTTTCTAATGGTAAACCTTCCCCAAAACAACTTCTTGGGATGGCATCTCTGTATGGAAGGAGTGGTTTAATCCCAACTGTCCTTGAACACAAACAGCTGTTGGGTTCAAGCAGGCTCCTCTGAGCCTATCCTTTCTCCTTTACCTCTCCTTCAGGGTAGAGCTCTGGTGGTCAGGAAGAAGGAGCAGGCTATGACCGGGCATGCACCTGGTGCTCTGCCTAACCTGCCCTGATTGTGAGAATCGTCCAGCAAACGCTGACATCCCAGTGAGCTTCCCACCATGCTTTGGATCGAGTCCTGAGATGCTAAGCTCAATCCATGGTTGCAACTTCCCATGCCTTATGACAATGCATCTCTTGTTCTCCTGCCTTTTTTTTTTTTTTTCCCTTCCTCGGGGCTCAGTCCAGTGTGCTGTTTCTGTCCAAGGCATAAGTAGACTAACTGTGATTCATACAACAGTGTTGCAGCAAAGGAGACACAGGTGCTGTAGTAGGAGCTACCACTTGAGCCTTTTCTCCAGTGATGCTTCTGCAGGGCCTGTCTAGAGTCAGGGGAGTTGCACACAAGGAGAACAGAAGGCACTGTGGTGTCTGCACGCGAGTGGGCTGGGTGCAGTGTAGGTAAGTAATGCAGAGCCACAGCAGCTTTCCATTACACTTCTGCCTTGCTGCAGTTGTTTGCATCAGGAGTCAAGAAGCCTCTAGCCTTGGGTTTTCCACTGCCAAATTTTGTCTGGTTGCCACTCCTACCTGTGCAAAGGGGGTTCATCAGGCTTTTCTTCTGACCTGAGTCCTAAGCCTAGAGAACCTGCGCTCAGTCTGGAGAAGAGGAGGCTGAGGAGAGACCTTATCACTCTCTACAACTACCTGAAAGGGGGTTGCAGAGAGGTGGGTGTTGGTCTCTTCTCCCAAGTGACTAGCAACAGGACAAGAGGAAATGGCCTCAAGTTGCGCCAGGGGAGGTTTAGGCTGGATATTAGGAAAAATTTCTTTACAGAAAGAGTGGTGAGACACTGGAACAGGCTGCCCAGGGAGGTGGTGGAGTCACCCTCACTGGAGGTGTTCAAGGAACGTGTGGACGTGGTATTGTGGGACATGGTTTAGTGGGCATGGTGGTGTTAGTTGATGGTGGGACTTTGATGATCTTACAGGTCTTTTCCAAACTTAGTGATTCTGTGATTCTGTAAATATTGCTAAAATAACATACCTAGCTTGTGCCCCAATCCTAAGCACTAGCGGTGGAGTGTTTTAGGTGTGACCTCCATTCTGGGGCGGTGTGAGGTCCTGCCTGCAGTGTTTCCTAACCATAACAGAGCAGGGTGCTCTAACTCAAAGACATGGTAATGATAATGCTTTAGGTTCACCAACACCTTGTATTTGTAATGAATTCATGGATCCATCCAGCTCTCCCTACTCAAACCAGCCGTCTTCAAGAACAAATCCTAGAAAGTATGAAGCTGTGCACAGGCAAGTTGGTGGGTCTTTTTCAAGCTCCAAAGTGTCCTTCTTTGTACTCTTGCAGCCCCACCTGCTCTGAAGCTGTCTGTCAATGAGACACTGGTGGTCAACCCTGGTGACAACATCACTATGCAGTGTTCTCTGATGGGCGGTGACCCACAGCCAGAGGTGGTTTGGTCTCACTCTCCTGGCCCAATGCCTCCCAACAGCCTTGTGCAAGGAGGCAACCTCACTATCTGGAGGATCCGCGTGGAGGACTCGGGCTACTACAATTGCACAGCCATCAACAACGTAGGGAACCCAGCAAAGAAGACAGTGAACCTGCTGGTGCGGTGTAAGTTGCTCTTTTTCTCCACAGCATGGGTTTTCAGGGTGGAGGGGCTAGATTTGCATTTCTCCTGGCTGTTCTTGTACAGCTGAGGGTGAATGTGGAGGGTGAATGTAGCAGAGATTAGTATTCTGGAGAAGTCGTTGTGCAAGCTTCTTTGCTCCCAGGCCAGCAGCTGTGCTAGCACTGCTTGCAGTCTCACCCCAGGCTGTAGTACTGTCCTGGGCTAGAGAATGATCCCAGACTGCCAGATGTAAAGCCCTGGGGATCTATTGTGGGAACATAACTGGGGGAGGTCTTGAGGCACGTTTTGCATGGACATGTTGCCTTCCTGAGGAGCAAAGAGCTGTTGTCCTGTCCCACACAAGACACTTTACTGTCCCTAACCAGTTTTGCACTCATGTTTGTCCCAGCCATGAAGAATGCCACATTCCAAATCACCCCTGATGTGATCAAAGAGAGCGAGACTATCCAGTTAGGGCAGGACTTGAAGCTCTCTTGCCACGTGGATGCCGTCCCCCAGGAGAAGGTTGTCTATTCCTGGTACAAGAACGGGAAACCAGCCAGGTTCTCAGACCGGTTGCTCATCACCAGGAATGACCCTGAGCTCCCACCTGTGACCTGCAGCTTGGAGATTATCGACCTGAGGTTCAGTGATTACGGCACCTACCTGTGTGTGGCTACCTTCCAGGGAGCACCCATTCCTGACCTCAGTGTGGAGGTGAACATCTCCTCAGAGACAGGTGAGGCTCTCTGTGGCAGCTGGGGACCCCAAGGGAGTGGTTGGCATCACTAGCTGTCCCCCACCCCCATCCCTCTGCCTTTTTTGAAGGACCTCACATGAGTGTCTTAAATCCCAGTGGGAAAAATTATCACATCCTCAGGCAAGCATTTGGCTGAGACTGGAGATGAGTAATAGTTACAGATCCTCTGCCAGATGTGTTGTGCACCAAGCAGATCTTTATGTTTTCTCCCTATGAAAAGTCCAAAGTGCAGCCCAGTCAAAGCTCCAGAGACAAGTTTAGAGTGTGATTATTCAAAGAAGCCTCCAAATTGTGAAGGAAGAAAGAGGGGGTGGTATTTCACCAAATTTCAAACGTCCCTTTGCTTATAAGGGAGTAAAAGAGAAAGAAAGCTGCTCTTTCCTCTCTTTGGCATTGCTTATGAGGAATGTCCCTTTTTTCAGAGCTGTGGCCAGGAGATTGGTACCATCTGTCATAGCAAATTGTGTGAAGATCTTTAATGTTTACTGGATTGCAATTGCAATCCGTCTTGGGCACTCTCTGTAGGAGTCCAAGTGTTATAAATGCCTCCCCCCTTTAAAATCAGGGTCAAAGCTTCACCCCATGGCTTGGTGAGGACAGGACTAATCTGTAAGTGTGTTTGTCTGTCACCGTGGGGACTGAAATGCAGGGTCTCAGGGCTGCCTTTTTGCTTCTGGGGAAGTGGTTGGTTGAGCTCTCGTCCCCATTACATCCATGTCATCTTGCTGCCTTTCCAGGACCTTAAGGGTATGGCACAAAGCAGCATTGGGATACTAATCTGGTGAGGACTCCTGAGGGGGCCAGCTGCCCACAGATTTTGTCCTGAACCTTCAGGTTCCTGAACCTCCAGAAGAAACTGGAGTTTCTTTTCAGTCCCTGATTGTGCTGGATCCATTGGTCAGGCTGATCCTAGTCTTGCTTCTGGACATTGCTTGCTTCAGCCTCCCAGCAGAAGGTGCTGTGACTGCTTTTGATGCTTTGGGAAGCCCCTGTCTTCCAGCAGAAACACTGGAGCCAGCCTGCTTGCCATGGGACTATGCCCAGTGCTCATTAGCAAGCTGGAGACCGAGCCTTGACTGTGCCATGGACCTACTAAACACTGAAGGGTGGTGCTTCCCTTCTGCTGGCAGCCCTGGCAAGCAGGCCTCTCTCTATGCCAGCAGACACCATCCCTGTTGTACCAGCAGAGAATAAAACCTGGGGAACCCCCCAACCCTGGTGCAAAGCTGGCTCTCCTGACCTTGTGTGGCTGCTGCCACCAGGAGCAATCCTTTTTGCCCAAGATCACTAGATGGCAGAGTGCATTTGTGTTTAAGACTGCAAGGGTAGGAGGTGGTGAAGGGCTGGGAGACCTTGGATGATCCCACCAAAAGGCTGGGCAGTGTCTGTTGGTGCAGGTGTTTGTCCAGGCACCAGTAGGCCACTACGGTGTCCGTGGTGGCAGGTTGCTCCGTGCTCTGGCCCGGCTAGTGGAGGGTGAGCCCTACATGCTCATGCAGATGCTGCTGACGGGGAAGGACAGGAGGGCAGGCTGGGGTGTTTTGATACCTCTCTTTGGCATCCTGCACCAGCAAGACCACTTTGTAACCCAGGGAATGAAAACGGCCGTCCCCGCTGGAGTGGCCCTTCATGCAGCAGCTGAGGCTGTCCAGCGTTGCAGCATCCCCACAAACAGACACGAGCTGCCTCTGACATGTGGTTCTCGCCTAAAAGCCCAGTGGGTTTTCCCCAGACTTCAGGATCAAAGCAGGAAGGCGGCAGCAGTGGCTGCATGTTTCCCTGTTGAGCGAAGGCTGAGCTTGCCAAGGAGGCTGCCTCCACTGAGCAGCTCTGAGGAAACAGCTTTAAAAAAAAAATCTTCAAATGCAATTTACAGCTTTTACCCATGGAGAAAATTGCCTCTTGCCGGGTGAGCAGCTGCTGGCAGTGCTGAGCGCCGAGAGTGCTGTCACCCCTTCGCGCTGTGCGGGACAGGGTGGGATGAGATTCCCCACCCCACAGGAGACCTGCAAATTGAAAATGTGGCCTCCCTCTTGCATAGGGAGGTCACTGCAGAGGGAAATTAGGCTGGAGCCGTCCTAAATTTGCTCTTAAAGCAGCTGTGGGCTGTAACGTGTGCAATTACTGTAGCACACTCTCCTTTGCTGGAGTTGAATTGAGCTAACATTGGTCAGACCAGCTTGTTACAGCCTCTGTAGTTCTAAACTTTGATTTAAATGGAAACAAAGTACATGGCCCTTGCGGTTATGGAAGTGTCAATCCAAGCGTCGCCACCATCAGCAGGAAGGGCTGAAAGAGAAGCTTTCAGGAAATGATTATGGCCCTATTTACCTCAGTTGAACTGTTAACTCTGAAGCCTAATACAAATAAAATTGCAATATTACATGGGGTTTAGCACAAACATCCCCTTCCTCGGTTCTTGGTGGAGTTGGGGACGTGAACAAGAAACCTCTTCCCACCAACACCTCTGCAACCTTTAGCTGCTGTCATTGGGTTTCTTTTGAGCTTTATTTATCAGCAAAGTTTTGTTTGTCAGTTGATAGCTGGATATTTCTTGAGCATTACTGTGCCTCCAGCTCTACCCCCAGCTCAGCAGCAGTTCTGCTGGGTGAGCTGTTCCCAGCCTGGCATGGAAGGGATGCCAGAACTGATCTTTGCTGGGACCCATGTCTTGCTCAAGTGAGCCAGAGATAACTAGTGCACTGTGAATCTCAATGTAAAGTAAGCAAAGGCAATTAACAGAGCTGGCTCCTCTCTGTGGTTTAGAAGTGAACAGGAACTCTGGATGTCTGATAAGGCTGGAGATGCGATCTACAAGGCCTAAGACTATAAGTCTTAGTTTCGGTCTGACCTGTAGAAGTGAAGTAGATACCTTGGCAGATATGACTTCTATTTCTTGGCCAAAAGACTGCAGTTCATTTGGGAAATTCACTGACTGGAAGTGGAGAAATGGATCAAAGAGGCTTTTGCCTTTGGGTTCCTCTGTGCTAGCCCTGCTGCTGGACAGCTTTTTTGCAATCAGAGGTGTGGGAGCTGGGAGAATGTCCCAGTAGAGCTAGTACTTGCCATTAGCATTGAGATATATTGTTGGATCTTTCTTGGTGCCCTGCAACTCCAGACCCTGTAGGATGTCTTACAGGGGCAGTGTGTTCCTATAGGGGTTGCACTGTGTCAAGTAGAAACCTTTGGAGTTCAGGGCTGTTGGTGTGACTCGAACACAAGCATCTCAAGAACATGCCTTGCTTGCTGGAAACTCGCTGTAAAACGTTTCCCTTCTTGTCTCCCTTTTAGTGCCACCAACCATCAGTGTCCCTAAGGGTCAGTCCACAATCACCGTCCGGGAGGGCTCCCGGGCTGAGCTGCAGTGCGAGGTTCGAGGGAAGCCCAAGCCACCCATCATCTGGTCCCGGGTAGATAAGGAAACCCCCATGCCTTCAGGGACAATGACGATGGAGACATACGATGGGAAGCTGCGCCTGGAGAGTGTGAGCCGAGAAATGAGCGGGACCTATAAGTGTCAGACAGCCAGGTACAATGGCTTTAACATCAGACCCCGGGAAGCCCTGGTGCAGCTCAATGTGCAGTGTGAGTATAACTATACAGTACCGGAGCACCTCTCTGAATGCCTGTGTGCACAAAAGCCTGTGGGCTAAGCAGGGTTGACACACTCAGTGCTGCTTTCAGGCAGAGTTGACCTTTCTTACTGGGCTGAACAGACACATCTCTTTTTGCCTGGGGACCTTCAAACAGTTTAATTGGATTGGCTACACAAAGCTAAGGGCAGGATACTGTATGGTCAGCATGTTGCAAGTGGAAGGGAGGGGTGTGGTGTGTGTTTGTACAGAACGCTTTCCATTTCCCTACCAGTGGATGAGCACAGAACAGCAGCTTTACCAGGTGTGTGTTTGTATGCATTATATATATGTAAAATGTCTTCAGCATACGTTAGTAAGATTGTAAGGCCGAGCACTCAAAAGGTAGCAAATGAATGTTATATAGATCATTTTCACCCCATAACCCTTTCTTCAACTTAGTTACCCTGATTGTTATTTCTCAACATGCCTGAACCATTTTGCCTGAAAAGCAGCGCTATGCAGACCCTCATATGGGCTGCATAATCCCAAATGGTTTCCATGCAGTAAAACTGTGAGTAACAGAAAACTGATTCTTAGCATGTGGTGTATTGAGTGATTTCAGCAATGGGTGATGCTCCCATCGCTTGAAGGTGATATCTGTGCATAAATACGAATGTAGAGGGAGGGATGCTGCTGGTGTGCGCTTTGGGTGACTGTCTCCATCCTTTCCCTGCAACCATTTCTCCCTCCGGAGAAGTGAGCTCCTTCTCAGCTCCCATGCTGCTGAGGTGTGTTTTGACACATGGGGGTCTGTGCTCTGTCCTTCAAGACTTTGAATCAGATGGGAGAAGGCAGTTAGGTAAAATGCCTTGGTCTGGAAGGAGCTGCGACTGTAGGCGTAGCACTCCCTGCAGACCTCATCCCTTCAGGACAGTGTAATTGCTGAACTCCTGCGGAGTCCTCTGAGCAGCACGGACCTGGCAGGAGCGGAATGGGTAGGGAGCAGGTTAGTTTGCACCCAGGCATGCTGCCTCTGGGCTGTGACTGACGAGCCTCCATGCACAGCACAGCAGCGGTCATTAGACACGCTGCCATGCTCCTCCCAGGCTCACTCCCTGGGAAGAAAAGAAGTGAGAACGAAGCAGTTAACCTGGCTGAAGCCAACCAGATGCACTGCTGACAGAAGTGAACTGTTGGGAGCACAGCAGTAATGGACATGTGCCAAATCCTGCAGGCACTTAGAGTATTTGAAGATCCCCTTTTAAAACTATTTCTTTCCATTCAGGAGCATGGCAGGAATTAAATTACAGGATGAGGTCAGTGAAATGTGTGCAGATTTCCATGCAGGTAGGTATGTGTGGAGAAGCTTCCCTCAAGCAGGGTGGAAATATATGGCAGTTCAAGCTGGTTTGGAAGGCAGGCTGGGACAGGCATACAATGCATGACAGGACATGGCAGGGAGGGGTGACTCTTGGTCACCCTAAGAAGTGATGGGAGATGCAACAAAATCTCACTCGAGCAAAAAACCATCAGACCTGCTGGTGTCCCCAGTGTGGTGTTTGAAAGCTATCTGGTCCTCGCTGACCCTCATTGCCCCTGCAGAGGGAGCAGCAGTGCCAAGCCTGGGATGAATTCAGGCTTACTAGGTGACCTGGAGGGGAATCACAGTCCTGAATCTTGGGCTGGAGGGGGAGGACATGACTCCCCACACAAGAAAGACGATGGGTACAAGCCAGAAAAAGTTCTGGGGCAGAACCCTTGATGTGACACCCAAGAAGGCAAAGATGTGATGAACTTCTGTGTAAAGAACAACTCAACATACTGTTCCTATAGCTCTCCCAAAGGCCAAGCAATGCTTTATTGTGATCTCACTCAAGTAACAGTGGCACAGTCTGTGCAGCAGCCCACCTAAACATCCCTCTTCCCTTCTCCATCAGTTCTGTGTACCCTTAGTTGGAGCTGGGTGCATACTGAGCATTTGTACACCTGAGCTGCTGTCTCCTACCTGGAAACTGAGGAAGGAGCTCACGTTGGCACTGCCTGTTCTATGCCTGAGCAGGCAGCTCTGGTTTTTTTTCAAATTTGCTGTCAATTTGCTCCTTCCATCAGCATGAAAAACAAACTGCGTAGCAAGAAAGTAGGGCAAGAATTGCCCTCATCCCCTTTACAGGCTCCCTCCTTTCCCCCTGCGCAAAAAACCCAGCAAACAACACAGTCCCTGTTTATCCCTCTCCTCCTTGTTCACGCAGCTGGAAGGAAGTGGGTGCCACGGCGGGGGCCGCTGTGGTTAATTGAAACACTGCTCTCCAGCATGGGTAGCTCATTAGTCTGGTGGCTTGCTCTGGAATTCTCATCTTGTTGGAAATGGGGATCGTGTGGCTCCTGCAGCCTCTGTGATGAGCACTTCCCCCACCTCCCCCAGCCCCTGCATCCCACCAGAGAGCTGCTTAGGTGGGGTGTGCGTCCACACGTCCTTGCACACGTGTGTGTGTGTGTGTGTGTGTGTGTGTGCAGGAGTGCCTGTTTATGCATCAGTGTGAGCTCCTTTTGAACTGGCTCACTCAAGGGAAGAGCGAATTCTGGGTGATAATGTGGTTGTTTCTCTGATTTGCTCCAAAGCTAAAGTTGCAAAATCAATACAGCAGATCTGATTAGATGTCAGAACCTGTTTCTGTGTTTCTCTTTTCTTTTCTTTTTCTCCCCTCACCCTCATGCATATAGTGCTGTACTGTAACAAACTATCCCAGAAATAGGCTTTGCCAACTGCACTGCAGTAGTGGAAAGAGAATGAGAAGACAGAAAGAACAAGTCAGCTGTCAAAAAAAAAAAAGTGTTTGGGCTTTTTATTATTTTTTGTATTTTGCAAGCAGAAAAAGTTGCTCTCCTTTTATCTTATGAGCTGTAATCGTCTATCATCAGCTCTCTGACAGGCTGGATGGTCTGTTCCCTGGACTTCTTGGTCTGAACTGTAGAGCTTTGGAAGATTAATAAGTTCATGAAAGTCCTTGCAGCCTTATAGCTCTGTGGTTAGGATGAAGAAATGTTATATACTGGTTAGAGCGAGAAATTGGGCTTGTCAGAACTCCTGGGAATCTGGCTACCACTTGGAGTGACAGTTTCTTGTTGTTTTTTCCTGTATCTTCAAAACAGGAATAAAACTGACCCACCTTTTCAAGGATTTGTGAGGCATAACAAACAAGCACTTTGAAATCTTGAAATAGAAAGATTGTAACAGAAGGGCAAAGTGCTGTTGTTAATAATATCAATGCTATTGCTAATGCTGTTTTCAAGGCTTTTTTCAGGACCAGGTACTCGCTCAAGAAAAATCCCAGCAGAACAATGAATCCTCTGCAGAGGTGGGTTTAAAATCAGGGCTGGGTCTCTCTGTATAGGTGAGGTAGCGTAAGGCTGTAAAACACACACTGGGCTTGAAAATGTGCAGTACTCTGTATTTTGGAATCCAAAGTGACATTTGAGCCAATATATATGAAAGGAGGAAAGAAAGAAAGTGTGTATGTGTGAATCACTGAAAAGGATGCTACCTAGATACAAATTTAGCAAGTACCTTATAACAAATTGCAAAAAAATATATTAGCCATGTATCCTAAAAGCCTGGTCAAAATAGCATTTCCATAAATCACAAAGATTAGTAGTGACTCTGAACTCTAGCTGTTGCTAGAACTGGCCTTTGAGATGACTGTCTTATCATGGTGAATGGCAGAACCTCATACAACAGTGTGGTGTAAGTTGCAATCCTAGTACATTATGCCGCTTGAATGCCATTGTGTCAGCTCTGATGCTTTGTCAGTCCTGAACAGCATGTCAGAAACTACTGGATAGCTCAGTCAAAGTCCAGTTCAACCCTGCCCTCCTCATCACACCTGTATTCTACTCCGGTATTTTCCCACAGATAGGTTTATCTTCCCTCACAGCACTCACTGCTTGCTGTCTCAGGCCCTTGCTCAATCACCTGAATGGGTTCTCCCTCTCTGGATAACCACCAAAGCCTAGTAGCAGAGCAACTCTATCTCCCCTATTGAGAGACATTAATTAGTTCACCGAATTCTGATGACTGGATAAGCAGACTTTTGCTGGTGCCATTTTTGTCTTTGGCAGAAGTTTTGGTGTCTCTAAGTGCCCAGAGAAAGAAGGAAAGAGGGAAGAGGAGATATTTACATAGGGTTGACCTTATTTTGGATAATCAAATATGAAAGCTGATCCTATTTCTCGTCTTTGGGTCACACAGCAGGTGAAATCTTGGCAGGAAGAAAGACTAGAAAAGGAATTAACCTGAGTGTCTCCTTTCCTGAAACAACAGGGCCTGCAAATTTGGCCCCTTCTGGATCCAAAATAATAGTCCGCAGCCACCTGGGATTGATCTCCAAAGGATTAGGCTTATGCCCTTAAGTAGAGTTTTGCCACATTAAGCAGCAGGTGGATTATAGTATTTTATCTTCAAAGTATAGTGAATATTGGGCATAATCAGGGAAGTAGACTGTCATTCTCTTTGGAGAGGCAGTTATCATGATTAACAGGACAGGACATTACATAGTCCTAGACATAGGTATTGCCACAGGACCAGTGACCAGCAGGGCTGGCTCTGCCCTGACCTGGAATGCATCCAGAAGACGTCCTGCTGGGGCATCTGTTGCCCTTGTCACTTAAACTAATGTTCAGGTGGGCACAGATATGTTTTCCTATTCAAGCTCACACGCTGGCAAATGTTATTCCTGGTTATCCATTGTTGACTCATTCCTCCTTAAAATCCTGCTGAACCCATTGGCAATGCTGTACATCAGGCAGGCAACAGTCAGCATCAATTTCCCCTGTTATCTATGTAGCAAACAGAAGAGCAGGGAAGAAAGGAGGGGATGATACTGTAAATAAGTAAGAAGCATTGCTGGACCCACACAGCTGGAAATGGAAATGCATTAAAGTGTTTCGATCAACTGTTGAAGCCATCGCTCAATGTCAGTGTTGTTTGCTGGCGCCCTGCCCCCTCTAAAACATAAGCTTGGATATTAACTGCTCCATTAAAAGCGCTCTTGAGACATGCTCCTGGCATGGAGATGTTTCTTCAGAGTGGCTAGGACTGGGCTTTTGGCTCCTGAGAGCTCCTTGCAGCTCTCCCTACCTATATGAAGGAAGTCTAAGAAAAATGAGACTGTCTATGGCCAGAGCTGACCCATATCTGTGACTGAGCTGGCTTATCTGTCTTGCTCCTTGGCCGTGTGAGCTGGAGTATGGAGCCATCTGCTAGGAATTTTAGACTTGGCTGGTTTCATTTCTGGGTGTATTTATTAATAGTGACTGTTTTATTTTTTTTTTATTATTTTCATCAGTGAAGTCCATCCTGACACCCTCCTCCAAGCTGAGGAGCACAGTTCAGGAGCTAACCTGGGCACAGAAGGTGATTTTTTATTTTATTTTTTTTTTCCCCTCCTACCCTTGCAGTAGCTGAGGCTTTCCTGCCCTTCCATGCATGCTTCAATACCGCTGTTCTACATGGTACAGGTCTTGCTCCCAAGAGAGGGAAACCCCAGGCTCTCATACCAACCAGAGCTCTGGGATGCTCTGGTTCATTTTAAACCATCAGAGGCTTAAGAATGATGTTCTGGTGAAGGTGTGTTGGTATTGAAAGTCACAGGAAAACTGTGCCTTCTGCAAGTTCAGTGTTTGCAAACCTGGAGGCTTTCATTAATGAAAAGAAGAAAGCCATTTGTAGTCATGGGCATGATCTCAAACCACCAGTCTGAACAAATTCTGACCTGATCTTTGGTCCCACTTTGATGGAAATGCTCCCTGTCTATCCCCTAATTTGTTGTACGGAGGTTTGTGTGACTAAGCTGAAAGTATACACATTATTTCTATGTTTCTATCAATACACAGAACCCCCCCACTCCTCCCGTTAAGAGCGGAGAGTTGAGTTCCTGTCAACACACTTTCCGCTAGCGGTATTGTGGTTGGGATTAAGTTGCTTAGAGCTTGTGCTTGTGCACGTAGCCCTGTCCTCGGCGATACGGCGTTAGGATTGCTCACGCTGCTTCCCAGTGCCTGGGCCGCTAACAGCTAATTAGAGTTGTCAGTCTAAGGACAGGCTGGAGGAGGAATCAGTTTTACTCAGTCACGGCTGTAAACCCAAATGGCCGTAGTTCAGAGCACAGTAACAGCCACAGAGGCTTAGCTGGCCTCAGATTTGTTTTAACAATTACCATCTATTGGTCCTGAGGCCTGGCAGACAGAGGCCGGGACAGCACTTACACCGGTTTTGGATTTGGTCTTAAGATGGGGTTGTACCAAATGTAGCTGAAAAGAGGATGGCTCCTGTTTGTCTAGGACTTGTTGGCGCTGCCCTCCCGCCAGCCTCGTGGCATTGAGGGGCAGGTAGTCTGACAGGCTAAGGACGCTTGGCTAAAACCTTCTTCTTTGTGACCACCTTTATGTCTGCGGAATAAAGCCCCAGGACTCACGGTGCCGCTTTTTTGTAGCGTTTGGTGTATGCAGCTTTGGAGGAAAACATCTTTCACAGGGTAAAGCGATTGTATGAACTTTGGCTGGCCTGACTTTTCCCTCTCAGTGTGCAGCAGTTAGGACTTGCTCTGCAGGACTCTGGTCTCTTCTCTGCTTGCTGCCTTGTGGGGAAGGTTTCTATGTGCTGCCACTCACAGAGATTTTCTTGGAAAGTCTCCCTTGCACCCTGAGAGCTTTTCCGATTTACCTCTTTGATTGAAATTGGTCTGACAGAGCATGTCTGCACACTGTGGTGGCCAGGGGATATAGGAGACTTGAGATACAAAGCAAAAGGCCCAGATGGCAGGGAGAATTCGCCGGAGCAGTAGAGGCTGGGGAGCAGATTTTGCAAAGCTGGCATGTTTCCTTGGTGGCACCACACGTCAGATGCAAAGTACCAGGAGGCCTCCTCATTGTCCCCTGGGTAAGTGACCGTGAAAGAAGCGAGGATGATACCCAGATATGTGCATCAGGAAGGTGGGAGCCCTACTTGAAGAGGGGACCTGGGTCTGCTACATGAGATTGCAGCCTGCCTGCACTGCCGTTCAGCCTTTGTGCAGCTCATTGCTTGTCTCTAAACACCTCTGCCGTTGTAATGATAGGCTGAGTAAAAGCTTGTGTGAGAGCTCCTCGCCTAGAGAGATGAATTTGTTTGTTCAGAAGAGAACTGGTTTAAATCAGCTAATCCATTTCTCAGATATTGTTGGGAGAAACAAATACACTTTCCACAAGCTGCCATTATCCTGGTTTTTGGCCAGACTCTCCAGGAAAAATAACTTAATTTTATCAAGAGAGAGACAGACAGCCAAGCTATACAGTTTTGTCAGGAAAGGAGAGACAAGAGCTGTATGGACACAGTGGATGTCAGACATTCTTGGTCATCTCTCTGTGGACAACTGCTCACCTACCGTGGCCCTTTCAGGGCTGAATACATCTCATACTGTTCTAATTCAGACGCTCCTTTTAAGGTTTTCCTGCCATGGCAGCTATTTTCCCTGCAGGACCTAGCTATACATCAACTTGTTGGGATAAAAAACAACTCCAGAATCCTCTCAAACGCTTTGTGCTGGGCATCCTGCAAGACTGTGCATGTTTGGGTCTCACCCAAGCGTGTCCTTGTCTTCAAGCCCCAGGAGCATACTGCTGCCAGGAGCATACTACTGTCAGACGCTTTCCCAGTGCTTCCCATCTTGGCATTCTGAAGAAACCACTTTGCTTTTAAGCCCTGTTGTTGTTCTCTGGGTTTAGGCCAGAGGTGAAACCACCTGTATCAAAGATCTCCAAACTGTGATACAGCTGGTGGTACCCAGACTGCATTGAGGCAGCCTGACTGGAGGGAGAGGTTGTCCTGGCTTTGCTTCTGTTTGCATGGCAATGTAACACAGGTTCCTCTTTAACATGCACTGTGAGTACTTCTACCATGTTCTTACCTCCAGTCAACAGGTCAGAGATGGTGAGCTTGGCATGGCAGCTGTTGCCAAGCTTCCTCTCTTGGTCTGCACAGCGCTAGTACGTATCCAGGGCATGTGGGAACTGGACCAAGGCAGAGAAGCGGCCATGGATCCTGGAGCGTGGAGTGGCAGGATATTCTCTGCCAGAGGTGATAGACAGGACTGGGATATTAGTTTATGGGGAATGCGGTAGGGAGAAAATGGTACCTGCTTGCATGGGTTCAATGTAGTGGCTATATTTGAAAAAAAATTTTAGGGCTCTTGTCTGTGGATAGGAGAACTAAGAGAATGGGACCCCCCTGGCTGGGGTCACAAGAGAGGAAAAAAGGGAATGCCCTGTCCCTATCAAATTTTGCCTCTTGATGACCAGGAAATAAGCATGTTGAGTGCCCATCTGTGGGGGAGAGAGATGCCATGGACCAGGACTCACTGGGGGAACCAGGAAGACACCCACCAGGCAAAAAAAAGCAATTCATCTTCTCGTGATAACTCTCAGCCTCCCCAGGAACGCCTGAAGCACAGAGAGATGAAAACAGCTGCCCACACCTGCAGGGGGAGCACAGGGCATCAGACCTGATACAGGACCTGTGCCAGGGGAGCAGAGGCTCTTTTCCCCCAGCCTCTTTCCCAGAGAGAGCTATGCGGTGCCATGGCATTGTGCCTATACCTTTGCTTTTCTCCTACTGTTTTTGGTCCATAAACCATGTCAAGCAGCACCTGTGAGGGCACAGGAGCTGGCTCCCGTGCTATTCCTCACCTACTCCCTGCACCCTGGCACTAGAGCAGAGCTATTTCCTCCAGCCCTGTTGGAGGACCGTGGCAGGCATGTGGAGGCAACACACCGAATAGCGATGTCACTTTTGGGGAGGGGGCTTATGCAGGGAAGACCCTGAGACACTCCTGATATGAATGGAAGCCATAATGGGAAATGGAGCATCCTGGGGTGGTTCTGAATTTTAATTAGCCATGACTATCCTGACCCCAAGCTCTGAAACAGCACCAGTTACATTCACTCCTATAGGGAAACTGTTTGCATGTGAATTAAATTTTAGAGGTGCTGAGGCTTCTCTGCATCCTAGTGGGTCTTCCTGCTGCCAGTTCTGTGCTAGGACACTGTATTGGGAGGCTGAGGGTTCAGTTTTTAGGAAGGGCATAGGCACTTTTTGGAGCTTTCTGTGGGGAAACAACTGTTCAGTTACTAGTTTGTGCTTTTCCACTTGGGCCAGTCTCTGGGAAATAAACTGTTTTTTCTTTGAAGCCAGGAAACAGTGTTTTCTCAATGAGCAGAGATCACATTTCCCACATGTACCCCTCTCACCCTATTTCACTTCACATAGTTCCTGATTTCCATTCCTCTTTGCCTTTCTATTGCAAACACAAATAAGCATGTGTGTGCACACACTCCTACCTTATCTCAGCTTTTGCTTCTTATTCGAATTTAATTGGCCTCCAGGACTTGAGGTAAAACAGTTGGTTTTCTTTTATGAACCCAGTGATGAACCTGGAAAACGATCATTGGTCCCTAGAATCGACAGACGTGCTTAAATGTCCTAGTTGTATGCAGACCTGTTGCATTTTGTGTGATTTTGGAGTCCTTGTTTCTAGGGTTGTGTGTAACCACAGGAAACCATGGAAATTTTTCATTACTGTTGACTGGGAGGAAGCCGACTTCTGAGACTGTTTGCTTGTTTGCCAAGCTGCAAGGGGATGAATGGGGTGTAGAAGAGACTGAAAAGGACTCCATTTCTGTGGCAAAGAAGCATCTGGGATAAATCCCTCCTGGCTAAAGAAAAAATGGCAACTGAAGGCCACTCCATCCGACCCTTTGTAGGCTCTTGATCTGTTGTGACCTGCTCTCACATCCGATGAAACGAGTGCTGTAAATCTTGTCCGTGGCAACTATGCTACAACTCTGGGCCCAACTCAGCCAAGCATTTGATGGGAGGAATTGGTTGGAGTGCCAAAACTAACAGGGGTTCCCGACAGTGGCTGTGATTAAGGTCAAGAGAACAATAAATAATAGTGGCATTTGCACTGAACAGGGATTTTCCTTACCAAGTGCTGATTGCAAAGAGATATTTTACTGTCCTAATCATAAGCTAGAATACAGTAGCTAATAACAACTTAATGCAATATAGATGGGCTTAATAGTGCTAGGTCTGCTGGGATTTTCTGAGGAGTTCATAGCTTATGCATAATATAGGCCCTTTAGCCAACATCCTGGTATGCTGTAAAATGGGGAACTGGGGCTTGAGGAAAAGGGAGCAGCCCTCCATCTAAGGTGGTTTGCTGGAAAGAGCATAATGGGTGTAAAGGGATGAGAAGATGGTGGCAGTTGGCTGGGTCAGAGGAAGACAGAGCAGCTCTCAAAATGGGGTTTTGTGGTTTGGGGATTTTTCTCTCCCCCTTAGGCTGCTTGTAATGAGGCCTTGCAGAAGTCCAAGTTTATGCATGGAAACGGGCAAGTTTTCATTCTGATTAGCTTTCTAGGAACGAACTCACATGTATAAATGAAAAGATGCAAATGAAACTACCTACAGGTTTTAAAAAGAGGAGGAAAGACGGTTGGGTTTTGTGGTAGTGGTTTTTTGGTTTTTTTAAAACCATTTGTAGAAGCTTATGTGCTCCAGTCCCCCTACCCAAAATGCTGGGACTCCGGCTTCCTGATCATTATGAGGAAGCAAAAGCTCTTTGAATCTGTTTCTAACCATTTTGTGCTGTTTGTCTAGACAAGAGAGTTAGTTATTTGCCAAGCACAGTTTCTCTCACTAGTGGAGCTGAGGAACAAGGTGAGTTACCTCTGTGGATCTAAACTGGGATTATTTGTACATTTTCAGTGCAGCATCTGCTCACAGACTGAAGTGACAGAGAATTCACTGTGTGCCTCAGTAAGTTGCTCCAGCGTTTTTTTACTCTCATGGTTCAGTTGTCATGACTTAATCTAAGCCTGTCTCATTTCAGTTTCCAACTACAAGCTCTGTTTATGCCTTTGTCTTCTCACATAAAGAGCTATTTGTTAGCAGCAGTCTCTTCCTTGTGTAGTCTCAGATACCGAAACAAGTAATCTCTTAGCCTTTTTTCAGTATGCAATCCAGAAAGAGTCTCTTTAGCCATTCACCCCAAGGCATGTTTTCCAGCCCTTGATTCATTTTTATAGCCCTCTTCTCAGTTTTCTTTCAACATCATTCTGGCAGTGTGGTCACCTGTATTAAACAGATTTTCAAAAATGATCTCACCGATACAAATGCAGAGGTGATGCCCATCTCACAATATGTTTAGTAAGCTTTAGCTTAATCATTCAAGGATTTGGACATCTTTGGACTACAGAATTAAACTGAAAGCTGATGTTCACTGGGTTACATTGACTTGGGCTCCTCTTGGAGTTGTTGTCTCTTTTCTAACAAGAGTGACGCATTCTTTCCTCAACAGTTTTCTTTCCAGACCTTTACATTATCCAAGACAAATTGAATGCAGTTACCATAAGCCCATTCCATCAAGCAAACCAAGTTGTCCTGTGGGAGGTATCTCTCTAGTATGTTATTTACTGCTGTATATTTTGTGTCCTCTACAGATGTTGGCTTCTTATCCTGACATAGGCACTTAAGTATGGTGATTGTCAGTTACTGCATATTAAAGCGCTGCCTTTCTGTGGGAGGGAAGGAAGCAAAGTGCAAGCCACATCCCAGAGCTGTGGCAAAGTCTGCACCCAGTCACCCCAGCTGCAAATGGATGTAAGGTCATTCAGACACCAAAGATGGTTATGTGTGATGGTGGCTATGCAGCCTGAACGGGGCACTTTACAATTGATATGCTTTAGCTATGCCAACCTGCTGGCTGGATCTTTGACCTTGATGAAGATGTGAAATAGCATCAGTTTAAGAGGTTCATATGGGATCTCACCAGAGAGATCTCAGTGGTGCGTGCTCCCATTTAAAATTTCTTTTTGAACTCTTTCAATTAATGTGTTTTTAATCTGCTTAATGTGGGCTGCATTTGAATAGTATTACATCTTCAATTAGTCTGTCGTGTGGAAGCAAGCCAGGATCTTTCCAATGCCTGAGGATGTTATGACAAGATAGTTACTTTTCATGTTGTTTTCTCAAACACTACCCAGTTGTCTGCCAAGGACCCATAAAACTGTATTAATCATCATTCATTTTTTAACTTGTAAAGTTGCATCCCACATTCATCTTCCATGAGTTTTTTTCTGGAATCAGTGAGGAATAAAAAGTTTTATTGCTGTTTTTTCTGAGGTCTCCTCTGCTTACATTGACCCAATTGGTTCGTGTTTGTACTCCCATAGGCAATGCATGCGTGGAGGGTACAGAATCATTTTATCTCCTCTGGTGTTTGCAGGATGCTATCACAAAATTTCCCTCAAAGACCCGGCTAGATGAAGTCTTCCACCATCTTTTCGTGCTTTCTATGGCATTTTTAAGATTTTTATGGTCTGTTGCTAGTCCGTTTTTCTGCCATTTTTCCACTGATGAATTCACATCAGGGTACACAGATCCAGCTAGACTCTTACGAACAGGACATAGAGAAGCCTGTCTTTCCATCATCTCTATTCCCACAGATTTAAGTTCACGCAGGTTCTTTCCAGAGCTGTACACAGAATTATGTCTTCTCTCTGCCCACCACAGTGGGATGGCTCAGCAAACATTGCTGAAACTTGTTTAAAAGGTCCTTTTCACCTGGGGTATCTGATTCTGGGAGGTGTTATTATCTATCACAGAGAGGCTGGAAGGAGCAGGATGCCACGTTACAGTGTGTGCTGCTGCAACCCTTTGGGCTGATAATTGCTGTTGGACTGACTCAGGCCAGGATACACTTTCAGATCTTGATGCAGTGGGTGAGAATGAGGAAGGTAATGGCCTTATTTTTGTCCCAGAAGAGTTGGGAACATGAACAGAAACTTTATAGAACCAGCTTCAGGCATTTACCTGTTGGACCAAAATGCTGGCATCAGGAGAAGAAATGGAGTGTGTACTTCCCACTTAGGCTGCAGCAAAGGTGATATGCAGGACAAGTCCTCCTCAGTCAATATGAAAAAGTGTCCGTGTGAGGTAGGCATGTGTCCACGTTACAGGGATGCTGCTCCTCCAAATGCTTCCTGTAGTGATGGCATGGTTTGAGGTCAGCCACAGAAGCAGCCTGGAAAATCCAATGCCAGAGCAGATTTATCCAGTGAGCAGGACTGTTAATAAATTTCCCTCTCCTGGTCCAAGTCCAGAGGAGATGGGACAGAGTTGATAGCCAGATGGGGAGGTCGAGGGAGCAGGCGCTGCTGTCCTTGAATGATTGCCAGTTCTGTCATTGGCCTCCTTCCTGTGCCCTCTGCTGCAGAGGAGACCTTAAGCCCCAGAGAGGCATTTCTGGGAGTCCACAACACCTGCGGCTGTCAGAAGTGACAGTGCTCTTCCTCATGCAGGGAGAGATGAGAGCTGCAGGGCTGCATCTGCTTCAGCAGCGAGGCTGGTGTGCTGCTGCTTCTCTGGAAACACACTAGCAATGTAGAGAGAAGACAGGAGGTTTCCAGCAGGGGAGCGAGTCCTCCACAGCTCGAGTCTATGCCCTTCTCTGAGACGAGCGGTATCATCCAGGGCTGAAGAAATGGGACTGCCAAATCCTCTGCTGTCGCCATAGGTGAATAGCAGTTTTGGGAATAAGGTGTTAGGGAGATGTTTCTCTATAACTAGCAATTCACTGAAGATACATTCACGAAAAGCCATGACAGTTACTGATATGACAGATAAAGCAATTTGCTTCTTAATTATTTAATGGTGGGGGAGTTGGACACAGGCACTTACGAAATTGACACATTTTAAATGCATGCAGGCAACGGTGTGAAGGATGGAGAGGAAAGATAGGACTTTTAGATGGCAGAGATGGTGGCTATTTGGCAGCTGGCTTTTTGGAGCCGGTCACTATTCTGAAAGACTTCAGCTAAACCTATCCTCATTTTTCCATCCTTCGCCCATGATTGATTTGATCTATCTTGATTCATCTGAAGATGATGATGACAATGATGAAGAGGTAACCATCCAGAGAGTGACAGCAAAAACGCTTACAGTAAAAAATGTTCTCAACTCTCCTTTCTCTATGCTATATCTACTGATCCTGTGTTTTTAAATTGCATGCATTTCTGAAGTTCCTGTATGTACCACCCTCCTTGTTACATTAATTCTTATGGGGAAAATTGCTTCAATATCTGTTGACTTCAGCTGCTTCACCTATGAGACTGAACGTTTGCCATAAATCTTTTTGTTTGAGCATCCTTTCAGCCTCTTTCTGAATGGTTACGTTTTCATTGTCGTCATCTTCCTCAGATGAATCAAGATCAATCAAGGGTGAAGGATGGAAAACTGGGGTAATGATGACAGTCAGCAGAGCAGGATATTAAACAATTGGCAGCAGAACTCCAAGGCAGCAGATAGAGAAGTGATAGAGAACTGGGTGTTGCTCTATGCTGCTTCCTCCTTGGTCCAAATTCCCTACTAGGCCTGAAGGGGAGGCTGAGGAAGAGCCTTAGGAAAAGCCTGGTTTGTATGGGGAAGTTTGTCCTCTTTCCACTCTGTAGATAAGTGGAGAACCACTACATTAACTCTTCCTGGACTAGATTTGCCCCATGTGTCCTTTTTGCTTACTAGTACAGACAAAAAATTCAAAGTAAATATATTAAGGAGTGCTGGTTAATATTTTATTATCTTAATTGCCTTGGATGGCCCTCCTTCCCCTACCAGGCTCTTTCTGGCTTGGATCTCTCCCCTTTCCAGCTCTGACCCCACCACCTCATCATTAAAGCAGATCTGATTTTTTAATCAGCATTTCTGCTTTTGACTATGCTGCCTCTTGCTTTGCCTGCCTGTTTGGAAAGCAGCTGTGGAGGTATCATCTAGTGTTCCCAATTTAGCTTTCAAACTGAAAACAGAAGGTGAGGTAATGCTGTAGCCCAGATGTGAGCAGAAGGCTCTGACCACCTGTGGCTCTGACAATCACTGCATTTCTAAAGCACGGACTCTTCTCCATTTTGACACAATTGCAGTTCTTAGAGGCACTTTCTCCTGCAGCCTCCCTGCTCTTAACTTTCAGTTCTTTTATTAAAAGGGTCCAAACACATGAAGGTGATTGAATTGCTCAGGCAGCTGGTGATGGAATAGGAGCCTGTTGCTATTGGATTGTTGCCTGGAGTCAGCAGTCACCTCCGCCTGATAGCTCTTCTGAGTGTGGGTGAGATCCTCCACAGGAGACAAGGAGAAACCCAGTCGATTCCTTGTAGGTGGCAGCTGCATGCTCTGGACATGAGCCCTAGCAGTGGCACCAATTGGATGCTGTCTGGAGTCCAAAGATTTCTCCCTATATTTGCTATGGTGAATGTGCAGGCTGGTTTCGGTTTTTCTTCCCAGGGTAGCTCTGTTGTGGCACGCAGCAGCTTGAACACAGGAGGTGTCTCCTGTCCCAGAGCAGGACATGCTGCCCAAGTTTCAGATGTGTGTTATGACTCAGTTTACTGATGAACTCATTAAATAAGGCACTGAGAGTTCATGGAGAGGTTCATACAGAGGGGTGGCACTGGTCACTTCTGTGCAGGTGTCGCACAAGCATTTACTTTGGTAAATTCATCCCACCTAGCAGAGATGTGAGGGCTGGGATCTCCTTAGGCTCCCTGTTCAAACACAGGACAGAGGGAGGTAATGCCAGCTAGGGTTTCCTACCATCCAAATCGTCCTCTGGAGATGTCCTTCTCACTCAATGGCTTTGGAGGGAGGTGGCGTTCCTAACTTGGGTGCCTCAATGAAGAGCCTGAAGTTAGATGGGATAAATTTGGGCTTTAAAGTCCTGTTCCAGCTAGCTCCAGGTTTGCTGTCAGACCTGGAGGGATGATCAGTCCTTTCTCAGTTGTTCCAAATCTTTCTCAGGAATGTGGAGGGCCTGTCCTAGGACTATGAACATCACAGATTGGCTGTTTTCCCTCCCTTCTTTATACTGTGGATGGAAGCATAGGGAATGCAGTCTGCTGTGAAGGGCCAAGCAGCTCTGTCTCTGCTTGCAAGGTTGCAAATGGTACCTGTTGATCTCTGCCCCATTCTAAGCCCCTGTGCCCTGCTTGTCTCTGCCAGGCACGTGAGGAGAGTCAGAGCTGTAGATTCAGGTTTCTCTTTTATTTTCTCCTGTCCCAGACTTTTTTGCATGTGATTCCTCTGGCATTTAAAACTCTAGGACAGTGTTTCTGCCCAGAGAAAACAAAATCTAAATAGGAACTAAAGCTGTGCTTCTGCCACCTGAATAGCAGAGGAAGGAAAGAAAGGGAAATTGTAAAGATGTATACATGTACACACACATACATGTAAAATGTCAACATTATCTTGTCAAGGACTTTGGGAAAGGAGAAGAGGACTAAGAATTCTCTCATTTTAGTATTTGTTGAGGTTGTGGGCTACTGGAGATAGGACAGAGTTGATTACTAGGACATAAAAACACCTATGGGGAGGACTTGCAGTAGGCATAAACTTCAGCAAGGGAATTGGGTTAGATGGTAAGAAAAACTAGTGACAAACTCTGAAGTAAGAGGAACATTTTTGTGGATTCTCTGTTTTGGAAGAAGAATCTCATTTGATTGTTTTTTGTGGGCTGATTTTTTTTTTCTTTTCCTTAGTATGCACTGGCAATGAGTTGCTTTATTCCCAGAACTACCCAGCTGAGTAGCTCACCTATGAATTATTGAGTAGTAAGATAACTGGTTCTGTGCCAAAAGTTAATGCATATGGGATGCTTTCGGGGAAAGAGTATCACTGACTGACTGTTAGTGAATGTTTGGATCTAAACTGTTTATATGCTATTGGGAGTGGCGTGTCACTGCCAGCCCGATTTGTTAAACAGAAGCATGTAATAATAGATGCATGGGTATGAGCTGACATCCTCTTATCTTCTAAAAGATTGAGGCAGAACCTGAGCGGACAGTTGGTGGTCTGACACTGCTACACATGGAGGACTCCCCTTTTGTGGGTATGTGGGTGGGCAGGAGAATCCCAGATCCACCCTAGCCGTCATCACGCTTCACCATGCTATAACTACCAAAATTGGCTGTGAGTTAGAGACAATATTTTCATGTTAGTCTGTGGCACAAAAAAAATAAATCTAGATTTGGGTTATGCCATTGGTCTGGCAGAAATTGAAGGTGTTATCTCTGAAATGCCCCCTCTCTCGCCCTCTTTATTTCTCTTGTGCATAACTTTGCTAATTGGGCTGTGTGTGGTTGGGGGGAGGATTATCAGCATGCGTTTCACATACAAATGTGTATGTGTCTTCTGTACATACACCATCTTTTCCCACTTATCTTGTTCAATTAGGGGAGCGTACTGTTTTGAAACCAGGCGTTTGAAGGTAAGTGAGGCATGGGAATGAGGTGGCTTTACACTGCAGGAGAATACTTGTCTTTGTAGTGTCTTGTTAGCATGAATTAATTGGGCAGTGAGTCTGAGTGGAGTTCCAGCATGTCTGGGACAGATCTTTTTTGAGGAGGCATATCTTTAAGGCAGAAGGTCTGGAAATTCCTACCCAGGATGGACTTTCTTCAAAGCACTCTGTAAAGTGAGCTAGGGGTCTCATGTATTAATCAGTACAGCTCAGCATGCAGAAGAGGAAATCCTTTAGTAAATTCCTCTTTATTAAAACAAGGTAAAGACTGGTTGAGCTAATTGGCTTGGAAAGTTCAGAGAAGAGGAAAGCAGAAAAGCTGGTAGTGAATACATTTCATTTGCTCTTCTTTTAAAAGTAGTAAACTAGCACAGAACTAAGCCTTCTCTGCTCTAAGCCCGGCTTCTCCGGTCCCTCCACCCACTTGTCTAGCAGAAAATGTACTCAAACAAATTTGTTTTGTTTGAAATAACAATACTTGCAACCTGGCTTTCAAACACTTTGAAAACATACACGTTTTGTCTCTTTATACATGGGGAAACTGAAGTGCAAAGGCAAAAGGCATAGAAGATGAAAGAAAGAGGTTCTGGCTTTTAGTTGAAATAGGTTGAGCAAGCCTTTCTCCATCTCCCCTCTTCTAACTACTCAATTATATCATCTCTCAGAAACAAGCAGATGAGATTGGGCTTGTAAATATTAGTTGGATATTTGTCTCCACATGGAAAACTGCCTAATGTGCGTTCTTGGGGTGTGGGTGCTGTTGCAGGGAACAGAATTGCTCAGCTGTGATTTCCCAGCCTTGTGACAATAAAAGAGCTTCCTGCTTGCTTGGGTGAAGAGCGCTGGTCTCTCCTGGAGCTGAAACCATGCAGTTTTCTACCTGCTGTGAAAGCAGGGGTGTGGTATCTTTGATACCTGTGACACCGTTATTACCCAGGATTGTGGGACCAGGGGCTGGGTAAGGAAGGCACCCTTTGCTGGGATTGCTTTGGTTGTCTAGAGAAGATTGGGGAAGACTGCATCCAGAATGACTGCAGAAGGGTACCTATTAGAATTTAAATGGATCCTGGATGGGGTCATATAGGTCTCATAAGGCCCTAGTAGCAGCCTATGCTGATTTGCTTTCCAGAGGGAGAAATTACTGCCTGGTGTTGTTAGCCACTTTGGATAATCATAGAATCATAGAATCGTTTAGGTTGGAAAAGACCTTTAGGATCATAAGTCCAACCGTTAACCTAACACTGCTAAGTCCACCACTAAACCATGTCCCTAAGTGCCTCATCCACATGTCTTTGAAATACCTCCAGGGATGGTGACTCAGCCACCTCCCTGGGCAGCCTCTTCCAGTGTCTGACAACCCTTTCAGTGAAGAAATTTTTCCTAATATCCAGTCTAAACCTATCCTGATGAAACACAGCTAATAATTGTAACTAACCACGAAGTGCAGTCCTTCATACCAGGTTATCTGTGTGTCCTTTGCAATGTTAATCCAGCAAGCGAGTAGTCAATTAGGTCTCACACGTGGGATGAGGTGGAGTCTACAAGCAGGAGTCCCACAAGTACTATGATTACATGGCTAAGCTTGGAGGGAGTCATTCAGCAGTGAGATGAGAGCTGCTGAAAATAAAGCTTCTTTCTAATCTAGCAAGGCTTGCTTTTTTCATCACTTGTGTTATGTGTTGCACTTCCTGGATTTAAATAAAAATGTAATTGATGACTGACTCTGGCGGGTAGAGTAGAGGGTGTTTTTCACAGAGGAGGAAGCCTGGGCTAAGGACTGAAGTGTGGGTCAGGATACAGGACTCCTGTGCCACTTCTGTCTGATGCTGCTGGTTCATGCGACCTTGGGCGGGCTGCCTTTCTGCTTGTGCCTCTCTTTTTCCGCCTGGACATTGCTGCGCCGTGGTGCTCTTTGCAGCAGAGGAAGTGTTGCGGGAAGTAAATCCCTGTAGAAAAATGAGAGTGCAGCAGCCCACGGCAGCTGCATAGACCAGCGGTACAATGCAGGCAGCTGACCACCTACAGAGATGGCTGTTGTCAGCTGCTGGTCAGGGTGGCTGCAGGGGGGAAAGGGCTGCCTGGGAGTCAGAATGCAGGTTATGAGTGAGCTCCTCAGCTCTGACAGCCCTTTCAAAATGAGCCAGCATTTGGGAATTGACCAGTGTATGCTATTCACAGTCCTCAAGATACAATGGGAAAGCAGACTTTGAATGTGTCTTGCATAGTAGTGTTGTACTGTGGTGTCTAGGATTTTCAACCTTCTCAATTCTTGCCTGAGCTCTTAACGTGAGGTCAGTTCACTCAGTGTCCCCTTGTTCTGCAGATGCTGGTTTCTGTTTAAGCTTGGTGCCGATTTCAGTGCATCTGTCCACTCCAATATGAGCCTTTCTTTGCCTTTCATCTGTATTAGATTGGGCAGCCTCATGACAACATCCACATTTTTTAAAGTGAAAAAAAATAAATTTCACTTATAATTTTTTTTCTATATTTACTCCACAAGTGAAAAACTTTCCATAGTGCATCACTGCCGTCCTGGGATGCTCTGACTTCATCGTTGGTGAAAGAAGCATCTCTGCATTCTGGAGGCATCTCAATTTGATGGGAACCTGCAGCAATCAGACAATATTGCGGGGATCACTGAGTACCCCTTCTTAATCTGTGCCCAAGCAGGACAGCACAGTAACAGTGCAAGGAGACTGTGGTCTCCCCTGCAAGCACTTTGGCTGTTGTAAGGAAGAACACTCCTCCCTTCCTCAAGGCTAAAGTAAAAACAGACTTAAAACAAATGCTTACAGACTTGACCACAGCTCGACAGCCAGTGCACTTCTCATTCATCTAGCAGGACGAGCATTTCAGTCCTGGTTATTTCCAGTGAAACCAAGAAAAGAAGAGGTTATTGGGGTACAAAGCAACACCCTTGACACTTGATATTTCTCTGTTGTGCTTCCCTCGCTCTTGCCCTTCATCGTCGTGAACACCATGCTAGCTTAGCAACCCTTCAGTGCACAGCATCTGCTCTGGCTTACAGCAAGGGAGCTGCCTGCAGCCCGGCTTTGCTTTAGGGTGCCTGGCACACTGGAGTAGGTTGCCTGTGTTCAGCTGATTTGATTTGCTCCTAACGAGCAGGTGAGTGATTATGTTTTCTCTTGTTGCACAATAATTCTGCTGCAAAGGCAGGCTGCCCTGCCTTGTGTTTCATAGCAGCCACATCTTAACAAGATTGCTGGAGGAGCCTCGCTCCTTCAACATTGCCTAGAACAGTAATGTGCTGCCCTCTTTGCCCCTTTTGCCCCCCCTGCCAGCTAGCTCTTCTAGAGTTAAGCTGTGTGCTGAGAAAAAACAGTTAATCGTCTATATTTGTTTGCTGTGTTTCTTACCAGGGGATCATGAAGCCCTGTATGTGCAGAGAGTTTTTTTACCTCCTTGTTGAAGTGTAGCAGCCTGCTGCCTGCAGCGTGGCTGCTGCTTAAAAGACAACTTCAGCTGCATGCACTAGAGTTTAGGGGAGATACAAAAAGGCATTTGAGGAGCCTCTGGACAAGGACCCACCTTTGGAACTGGGCTAAAAACTGGGGTTGATGCCCAAGCTCCCCAAAGAGCACCATGGCAGCTTAGTGAGCCAGAATAGCCATATACTGCTCCTTATAGCCAGCAGGGATGCTGCTTCCCCGTGGGTATTAGAGGCACCTGGAAAATCATTGTCATTTTTTTCAGGTCTCTAAAGGTGTCTGTGCAGGAATCATGTTGGAGGTCTCTGGTCTGAGACAGTAACCATCTCAGGTGTACTGGAGCTGATCCCAGTTCTGGGGAGTCGGAGCACTGGCTCATTTAAACAACCTTTCTTTTGCATTCAAGCTAGGGGTGAGAAAAGGCTGTGTTGTTATCTGCTAGGATTTTCAGACTGAATCCCTGCCTTGGTGGTGGGTCTCCCTTTTGCGTATAACCTACTTGAAGAAGTGTGGGCTCCCCGGTAGGCGTTAGAGGCCAGAGCTGATGTCTGGCTCTGTAATTGCTGTTGACCTTTCTTTGCTTTCATATCCACTGTCAGCCTTCAGGTATAGCGGCCCCTTGGCATAGCACTGCATCCTTTGCAGTGATGGGATGACCTGCTTCAGCTCTCTCCAGAAAACCCGGGGGCACCAGGACTACTTGCAGAGTTAAGGCTCGTTGGCTGTTTCCTAGTGCCAGAGACAAGAGGAGAAAATGTAAGCAGTTTTTACCGTATAGGCACTTTCAGACATTCCCTTCACAAGGTGATAGCATAGGCCCAGAGCCTGTCCCAGTGCAAATCAAATAAATCCCATTTCCCAGCTGAAGAAGATTAAACATCTTCTGCATCCTTGGTTGCCCTGCTGTTCCTGTGACCTAAGGAAGCATCTGGAGCGTGCCAGCCCTGCTCTTCTGTGACACTTTACCAGCCCCAGACACTCCCTCAGGGAGGCCCAGGGGGGCACTTTTCTTGCAGCGTGTGTCCTTGCAGGGGGCACTTTGTCCAATTTCAGACCTTTTCTCTTCCTCTGTCCCAGCTCCGTACACAGGTGCCGCTCAGTGCAGTGAGGGAAGCTGCCCTCCCACCCCTCTCTCTCTCGCTCCTCCTCATGAGATAGATTGCTTTGAGTACATCTGGAGCTGCTGTGCTATATTTTTTAAGCCCTCCCTTCTCTTTTCTCTCCCCTTTTTCTCTTTTTGGTTTTTCCTACATCACCAGCTGGCCTTGATTATAATGTGAGACCCCACCGGCTTCAATTAAGGAGCAGATGTGACCCAAGAAATGGGATAGCAGCTAGGGATGGAGATGACACATTCATGGCACTAGGTCTAATCAAACAACTTCTCACATTATTCTCACGGTGAGGTGGGAGACGTGTGAGCCAAAGGCAAGTCAGCGCTCGGAGCACCCGCAGAGACACATTGCTGGCAAAGCCATCTGTAATGAGCTGACCATGCCACTCAGCACGGCAACGAGAGCTCAGTCAAGGGCTGCTTTTAATCCACTTAAGTGCAGCAAAAGGCCCAGAGGCTGAGAGTTGAGAACGAGTACCTAGAAAACAATCAGCCACTGTCAAACAAGGGCTGTGCGGTGGAGGGGATGGTTGTTCGCTGCGTACTCACAGATGCATCCATGCTCCTGGGAGAGGGGATGCTGTGCATGCAGACCGATGGGGTGGCTGTGGTGAAGATGGAGATGTTGCTAGTGTTACAGAGCTGTAGGTGGGTCTTGCTGGAGTCAGGCTATGGGAGGGGAGAGACTGGTGCGCTGGAGCCCTCCAGGCAGGTCTGTGTTCAGGACAGCCGGGATGCTGTGTGACTGGTGGTTCCTGGTGCAGCTGTGTCTGTGGCGCTGCAGATGCTGTGTGTTGCAGGTTTTGGGGCCTGGCTGTGCTTGGCAGCTCTGCGGACCTGTAGACGAGGCAGGTGCTTTGTAGATCTGTAGCGCATAGAAGTTGTTTGTGGCAGAGCAGGTGCTTTGAACCTGGAGAAGATGAGTTGTGATTGTGCTGGAGCTGCTATAAACCTGTTCTCCCTCTTTTACATTCGGGCTAACAGCTGTTTTGTGCTCAGGAAGCCTTCCTTATTTTAGAGGGAGAGCTTCTGGTTATTCCCATGCTGTAGTGTTTTAATAAAGAGTTTATTGCAAGTGAAACACGTCCATCAGATGGCTGTGGAGAATTAAGTCCTCTGTCATTGCATTAACTAAGGGGTAACCCAAGCAATACCAATCTAGACTTTCTCCTTGCTCTGCCTCAACCATGCCCAAATGGTAAGGTTCCTGTAAATTTTTACAAATGCTGAAGAACAAGACTTAATAGCCTCCCTTGGCTAAGGAGGTGGCCACACGTCACTATTCTCACACTACTGGCAGAGAAGCTGACATCGAGAGATGTGACTCACCTCTGAACGTCGGGTAATTGTTGCCAGAGATAAAAATAGGACCCAGAGTCCCTGTAGCCACTCCCTGATGTGTTGTATTGATGTATTTGGGAGAGGCCCTCTAACACCCCTTCAGGTCTGTGCTCTGTGGGGACAGCCAGTGCATATCCCTCCATCTGAACATGGTGTCCCTGATAACCCTGTTGGATGTTGTTGACCAGAAGAACGTGAATGTAACTGCTTGGGAGCATACCTGCCTGCTCAGGGAGTGCAGTTTATGCTGAGTATGAGGACTATGGTTATTCTGGTTAGGATCTGAGTATTGAATCTAAGCTGTGGTGCTCAGCTGCTGGAGTTGCACTTCTCACATGAAAAAGCAGCGTTTAGTAGCTCCTCCAAGCAGTGTCTCACTGTGGGATGAGTAGTTGCTAAAGGCCACCTCTACCTAATAAATGGGAGGGAGGTGAAAGGTGGCCCCAGCCCAGTCAGAAGAGGATGTCAGTTGATTATTGATGGTTTTGGTTTGATGAAGCCTGGTTCCCGCTAGAAGATAAATATCCTCTTGGAAATCATAGGTGCCTATCTCCTCAGAGGCACTGCTGGGGTGACCGTGCTGAGCGAGATGGCTGTTCCCTGATGGCGTCCCCATCTGTTGCTCTGTTCGGTCTCCAGTCCCCCCCGTGGTGGAGCCAGCCTTCCAGGACGTGCGCCAGGGCATGGGGCGCAGCGTCACCCTGCGCTGCACCATGCTGAAGGGCAGCCCCATGAAGGTGGCCACCTCCGTCTGGCGCTTCAACGGGACCCTCCTGGCACAGCCCCTGGCAGAGCAGCAGGACTACTCAGAGTTCAAGGTGGACAGCGTCAGCCGGGAGACCAGCGGTAGCTACGAGTGCAGCATTTCCAACGACGTGGGGGTCTCCACCTGCCTCTTCCAGGTGTCTGGTAAGTCACAGAGTGCACATCAGAGGGAGCTGTTGGATGGGGTCATGGAGGTGAGAAGCTTACACCCCATAAACTGGTGCCAGTACAGGCAACCTCTACTGCCTTCTCTGTGCATGGCGCCGCGTTCAGAAGGGATGACTTTCCATGAGCCAACAAGGAGATCTGCCCCCATCATTCGGGCAGTCCTTCATGTCTGGGATGGACCTGGGGCAGTTAGTGGCAGCCACTGGTACCTTTTAGCAGCGTTTGGCCGCTTGCCTGAAAGATACAGGACTTAAACTCAAGACTGCCATCAACTTTCAAGCTTGGACAACCTGTATTGTAGATAAGTACTGATCAAGGGGGAGTGAAACGCTCTCTACATCTCCCCAGCAGGCTCCCAAACCATCTAATTTGCCCTTTAAAAACAAACAAACAAACAAAAACTGTATTATGTATTCCTGTACCCTCCTTGTGTCCCCTGGCTGTCTTTGTGTCACAATGCCTGCTAGGACAAACGTGAGCTGGGAATGGATACCAGTACTCTGTGGATTTGCTGCTGACTGTTTTCTGTGAATCCAGCAGGCACCATAACGGGACTCCTCTCCAGCACCTGCAACTTCAAAGAGGGATGGCAGAGTTGTAGCATCTAAAACCACACATCTGACCTAGTCTCTCCAGCTGATCATTAAATCTACTTTTCCCATGACCCCAACATTGACTTGGGCACTAGTTTCTAGACAAGCTCTCCGATGAAGTTGCCTTAATAAGCAGTAAATTCAGCTAACATACTGGGTTTTCAGTCCAGGGCCAATTTATGTTTCAATGTCAGGGCTGAACAAATGAGAATAAATAATATCCAAAGAGGCCTAGTTTTGAAGCAGAACTTTCCCAGGGTTTGGAAAAGCTCAGGAATGCTGTAACTCTGAGATGCTCAGAAATGGGGAAGCCTAAACCACTTCTAGTGTTTGGGCCCCTTTTCAGGACCTTGCTCTCACCCCTTGAGATCTCCTAGAATTTGTCTGGCAGTGGATTTTGCTTGAGAGCTTTGGCCCTCTCTACGCTTTCTTCATATGCTTGCAACTCTCATGTTGCTAACCAAGTGATGGCACACCATATCCTTCTATGAGCTGCAGCAAACTGTGTCCCTGGCAAGCTTGGGAATACTCCCAGGATCTGAATTTCTTGCTGTAAGTAGTAACAAAGACATAATGCCACCTGGTGTGCCATGCTGTGCCCCACGAGATAAGCTCCCCTCATCAGAAAGCAGCGTTCATCCCTAGAGAGTACTCATCAGGAAAGCAGCAGGGATTTATTTTCCTGCATCCCTTCTCCATTTCCAAGGCATTGATATCTGATGGTGGCTTTTCAGCTCCAGACACCTCTGCCTGGGTTCTGGACAGCTGCAAATCAATTAGACATTCTGAGCTTGTAGAGCAACCTGAAAAATAATCCAATGGCTAGATTTCTACGCTTGGGCTCAGGATGGCTGGAGTTTTAATTTCCATCAGCCACAGCCTTCCTGTGTGAGTGGGGGGAATGGCATTGTCTCGTTTTGTTTCCCTTTCTTTTCTGTGAAAGAAGGACCATAAACCTTCCTATCTGACAGGGAGGCAGTGACTCATTTGTGACTGTGAGGTGTTCAGATGTACTGGAAACAGAGTACATAAATCTGCCCAGGATGGGATTAGTTTCTTCCATGGGTGGGAGATTAGCTTTCTGAGATGTTTTGGAAGGATAGCGAGACATCCAACCCACTCCCCTTGACCAAGTTATCAGGGCAGGCTATACTGGTCACCACCTGCACTCCCACTAGCCACAAGCACAGAAAAGCCCTGAAAGATGGAGTTAATAACCTTCAGCTCTTCCCATCAGCTGTAAGCAAAAGACAAAACTTTCCAGCAATGGTAAAAGTTTCCAGAAAGGAAGTTCCAAAAGTATCTTGATGTGCTGCATTTCTATTAGAAGGCTTTTTTTTTAGCTTCTGTTTCCATCTTGGAGTCAATTAATAAGGAATTAATATCATGCAAGATGATGATTATCATCAGTTCTGATTTTATTTCAGAATCCACTATGAAGCTTGACTTCCACAGTCAATACAAGTTGAGTAAGCAGCAATTAGTCTCTGAGGTGGTTCTGAACTTCTTGCTTGTGCAAAAATTCAAGTCAATAAAAATAATAAGAAAAAAAGGACTTGGAAATAAACATCAATATTATCCATCTGAGTTCATAAAAAATAAACATTGAATCCTTTCGAGCCTAATTATAACCACATGGAATGGCAGGGCCTGTGATTCAAGTGGAAAGATGTGGCAGACTGCCTGGGGAGATGGTGTTTATGCCTGTTCTGCTCTCCAGCATCCCTTGCTGCCCAGGCATCTTTCTGCTCTGTGCAGGTCCAGATTGGACCTGAACCCAGCAAGGAGAGTTTTGGTTCAGGCTCAGCTCCTGCCTGACCCAGGACAGGACCTGCCAAAAATTGAAGTGCTCAGGGTGAAATTAAGGTAATTTCAAATAGGGCAAAACCAGTTGTGGGTAAGACCTAGAATTGCTTCTGGGCCCTGTGCATTAGTCTACCAGCCACTGGGCTGCATGGCAGTAGACTTCGAATCCGGTTTGGTAGTGGGGTTCAGGACAGCAGTGGCTGGGGAAATTATAGGAAATCCCTTCTTCTCTGAACTACCCAGTTTCTCTCTGGTACATAATTTCTCCTGTGTTTCCCTTCCTCCTGCTTTCCTCTGTTTTTAAGGGGAGACGTGGGTTTAGAAAAGACATCTCCGCCCCTGCAAAAGCTCCCGCTGTTTTTACCCAGGCTGAGGTCAGCATCCCCTTTGCTGCCGAGGATGGAACACTGTGTTGCCAAGGCAGGGGAGATGCAGAAGGAGCAAGGTCTCCTTTTTAATGCCACGGTCCCTCTGTGATAAATAACACTTTTCCTATGACCTACCGGCCAAATGATCTTTCCTCAGGGTTTGTTAGCAGGAGACTCTGTAAAGCAGCAGATGAAACAGGAGAAATGCCAGTTTAAAGCTGTTACCTCAATCTAAACTACAAAGCAAGAGAGAAAAGATTAGAGCTGGTTCCAGCTGGAGAACTGAAGTTGTTCCCACCTTCTCCGATGTCAGTCATGCCCCACTGGTGTTGCAGGGCTGCTAACCCTCCCAGTGGTTTAGGCTCTGAAAACAGTAGAGATTCGAAGAAAATGGTGGCGTGTCAGTGCAACACCAGCTACAATAATAAAGGTGTCCGTCAGGTTAAAGGCAAGTGGATGAGCTGGGTGAGGGGAGCTCTTCCACTCTCACCACATCTCTTTGTAATTTATGTTCCCCTTGATCCCACTCTTTTACTTTCCTCCCTCTTTTTTTTTTTTTTTCCCCTCCAGCAAAAGCTTACAGCCCAGAGTTTTACTATGACACTCCCAACCCCACCTTGAGCCAGAAGCAATCCAAGAATTACTCTTACGTCTTGCAGTGGACACAGAAGGAGCCCGATGCTGTGGATCCCATCCTCAAGTACCGCCTGGAAGTCCAGCAGGTAAGGTCTGCTCTTCTGGAGCTTCAGCGCGTGCCCTTGGGAAGAGGACCTCCCAGGAGGCACTTACATCAATGTCTCTTTGCCGATTAAGAGCTGAAGGTGATGAAATCCCCAGATCTTGATGGTCTTGCACCCTCCCCAGTGAATGAAAGAGACAGGCCAAGTGCACAGCTCAGTCTTCATTTTTGCATCTGGTATCGGGTACGATCAAGGGCTTTCAAAGTTCTTCTGCTTCCCATGGGACTGTTCATGCTCAGTGTTTTGAATGGGGTTTTAATGTGAACAAAACCTCACAGTCATTAGTAAGTATTGTAGATTTTATAGGCCAAAGACTCAAGCGAGTGGAATTCCACCCTCCTCGCTCATATGAAATAAGGGGAATAAACTGAAGAGCTCTCCAGGCAGGAACTGCAGGAAGAAGTCATTGGCTGTTTGTGTTGCAGAAGGGCTTTCATACTGTCACAGTAATGAAGCTATTTGGACTATATAAACTCTGCAGGGGAAGAGAAGTGGGTTTCAAGGTTTCTGAGTCTGAAGAGAAATCATACCAGAGGAGGGGGAGGAAGAACTGAGGGAAATCTGAAGAGATCACTGGTTGGAGAAGGTTAGAGAAAAGAGTCTGATGGTTTTAAAGAGCACATTTACATAGCAGGGTTGCCAGGTACTTTCATCCACGCTCAAAGTGCCTGCGTTCAACATTTTTTAAAAAAGAAGACACTTAAAATTGGTGGTTCTTGCCATTCAGTGGTAGCTTGGAAGCAAAGGCATTTTGCAAGGAAAACTTTGTTTACTGTAGGTAGAAAACAAAATAATTAAAAAGATCCAAGTGTCTCTTTCCTCTATTTCTGCACAGTAGGCTCCAGTTTTAAGTCTCTGTTTGATTGTGAGCTCTCTGGGGTGGGACAGCCTTTGTTTGTTACTCAAACCACACAGAGCACATTGTCAGTGCTTAATAATAATACAGAACACAGGGGAGCCTCTAATAATGAAGGCAGTTTGTCATAGTACCCCTTCCCTCTTAGCTGAGTTTCACTATTATCAGCACTGCAACTCAGTGAACTAATTTGTGATTTTTATCCTTCCCCAGTGATGTTGAGGTTTTTTCCTTTTGCACAGTGCCTGAAAGTAATCTTGGATCTGTTCCTCTTTGAGCTCCTACTGAAAGGGATCAAGAAAGGGAAAATCACATTTCTGCTTTAAGTTATGACATGAAGGAAGCTGACTACCCATGAAAATTTAACTCCCCCTGGTTTTGTTCGTACCCCATCGGTTACTGCTCTCAATGTTTCTTTTGCAGCATCGCCACATAGTTGTGGCTATTGAGTGGTGTGTTTTAGAGGAGTGTTGTGCCATGGCCCTGCTGTAGCTGAGTTTCATGTAAAGGTGGGCTCTTCAAAATGGCTACAGATGCCATCATAGTGGTCTGGGTCTGAATAAGGGAGGGCAGAGCGAGGAGGAAGCAGGGGAGATTTGTTCCCACTTCTGTCAAGCACAAGCAGAAAACGCTCTGGAAAAGGCCTTCATGGTATTGCCTCCTCCTAGCCCTCCTCCAATGAAGACACTTGCATTTCTTAGTGAGGTCTCCACCTCCATGTGCCATACTGAGGTCTCACTGAGCATTTTTCATTGCCTTGTCCCAGAGGACCACATCCCCTCTTGTCTCCAGCTTGCCTCTTCCCAGAGCTGCCTCTGTGCTCCTGTCTTGCCTTTCTGGTGTTCGCCCCTCAATGTCTCACCTGGGCTCCAAGCAGCGTTGTGACACCTCCTGACCTTTCACTCCTTCCCTTGCACCGTCACCCTCTTCCACAGCCAGGCTTTGCTGCATTGTCACACCTTTTTCTCTGTGCTGGGGAGCCTGGGCTAAGCTTCATGTCCTGCTCTTCCATCACTGGACTGCAGAACATGGGGACACTACTGAATATAACTGTGAAAAGCTCAAAAGCTTAAAAGCGTTGCTGACTGGAGAGCTCTTAAGAAAGGGGATTTGTCTGCCTGAACAAGGAGCTGCTGCTTGCCTGTGTGCCCTCCTCACTGGATACGCTGTCTTCCAGGCACTAGCTGTGGTGGCACAAAAATCCTCCTAGAGAGCTAGGATTGAAGTGGAATATTCTCCTCAGATAAAACGGGCCTTACATGCAGCCAGTCATGACTGATTTATTGCCAGCATCAAGCTGATGAAAGCTTACCCCACCAGCCAGCCCCCCTTCTCCTCCAGCCCTTCGAGCTCCTCAGCCTCAGTGGTCAGTTGCAGGTGCTCTTCAGCATCTTAAGGATGAAGGGACAGCAGTAGCAGCATGCAGTCTCAGGGTGGGGAGGGGCTGTCTGGGAGATGTTAACTCTTGCTGAGCTGGAATCCAAAGGGCAGCCAGTTGGGATGCCCACTGGTTGTAAAACGCTTTGCTGGTTTTCATTTTGCTCTCCCCAGTTTGTATGAAGAGCTCTGGGCATGTAGTATGAAGATCCCTAAGTAACAGGATGCTTTGCAAGGCACCTGGGAACCCTTGAATTAAATCTGCTTGCTGCAGCTGCTGAAAATGGGGCTGGCTGAGAGTGAAAGTGCAGTTTATTAATTGGTTGGTGCTGTGGCTCCTCCAACTCTTCCTGTTCAACAGCTTCCAAGGGCTGGTTGGGCATTCCTGGGGGGATTGCGAGCAGTCTGGGGGAATTCGGTTTCCTACGCGATGCATAGGGGCTCCCAGCAAGACAGGCAGGTGCATTTCCACAGGAGCTGATTGTTCCCGGTGCTGCGGAGCAGGCTGAGCAGCACAGCAGACGTACCAGTTCCAGTAGAATAAGAATTAACCTCTGATTAAAACCAAATAAACAGTCTGACAGCTTGGAGCCACTGACCCAGGCAAAGCGCATACGATAGCAACATGGAGCCAGCTTCTTGTAAAGCCTCTGTTGTATGTCTTGGCAAATAGGCTGTTACTTCCCGGAGTGCATTGGTCAGGCGGGCTTAGGCAGTTGCACTGTTTTGAGTGGCAATTCAGAAGGGAAAACATCCCCACTGAGGAACAGCAGGAGCCTCACAGATCTCTGTCCTGATGGCTTGGGAGGTTTTTCCTTTGTTGCTCCAAGCAACCGATCCAAATGCCGACCACCTTACTTCACCTTAGCCAGTGAACTTAATGAGTTCGCAGCCTTGGGTGGTTTGATTGTGGGCAGATGCCAGGAGGCTTTGGGGTATTTGTTTGGTCAGCTTTTTTTCTTCCATGTATTCTTGTAGCATAGAAAGGCGCTGAGGCACTGCTCTCCAACTGAAAATGTTTTTCATTGTTTGGGGATTCAAAGCAGCCTCCCCAAACCAGATCTTTGCTTAAAAAATAAAAAGCCTTTTAAGTTGCTTGTTTCTCTCTGTGTATTTTATCCCCTCCCAGAGCTCTGTTCTAACATTAAAGAGAAATGAAAAGCCATCTAATATTGCAAGCAGGTTGCATCCTGGAGGAAAGATCTGAGCTGGGCTGGTGGTTACGGTTACAGGGGATAGTGGCAGAATTACTGTGCACTTAATGAGCTGGAACCCATCTGTGACCTGAGGCTGCAGGAGAAAGAGGAAGGAGAAGGTATTGGTGCAGTAGGGAAGTTTAATCTTCATTGTGCCCCTCAAGGAGACCTGAGGCTGCCATCTCCTCCATACCTCCTGATACGCAGGCTCTGGCTGGAACGGGGCTGGCTTAACACATTCCTGCCTTTCCCCTCCTCAGAGTAGGTTCAGCTCTACCTGCCAGACAGACCCCTGTAATTTGCACCGGGCCAAGCCCCAGACCCGTTTGCTAAATTAGCTCATTGGGTTGTCACTTCAGATTAATTCCTGTCAGGGAGACCGTCTTTAATGAGACTGGCCCTGTGCGATGCCTGGGTAATTGTACGGTCTCTCTTTGTTTGTACTTTCATCCCCTCCATGTTGGATAAACATCCCCTGCTGTCTACAAAACTCATCTGGGCTCTAGAGCCGGCTGCCACTTGCTTCATCAGCCAGCCAGAGCAGCATTAATGAGAGCTGCGGCAGCGGGGAGCCAGGCTCACCGTGTGGGGAGGTGACAGATAACAGAGCTGTTTGGACAGACATAGGACAGGGGCGTTAGCAGGAATTTAATGATTGTGATTAGAGCGGAAGGCTAACTTCACTGATGGCCATCGCAACGCAGCAGGAGAGGTTTTGTGCTGAGGCCCATGGGCTGCATATCTGTATCGCTTCATTTCTGCCTCTAAGTTGTTCTTTTGCTCTCCTCTGAGCCCACTTCAGCAGCGTCTGTCAACTGCTGTCTGTCTTTGGCTTCATCAGCGCACGGAGCTGGGTGCCCCTCAAGGGTGCACAGACCAGGGCAAGGATGTCTCTCGTTCTCTTCACGCACTAAGCAGGAGTGGTATTACTCAAAAGTGAGGATGAGCAAGCAGTGCACCAGCCCATAGTCTTTTACATAAACGCTTAGTTGAGAACACTGTCAACTCGCACCACTATGCTTCCCCCATTCATGGACCACCATGGTTTGATGAACCTACGTGCATGGCCCTTGGCACACGAACCAGCCTAGTGAAGTTGGATGTATCTTCCAATGCTTGTAAGCAACCCTGTAATAAAATAAACAGCTAGTTTGTGCAGGCAGGGTGGAACAAACTTCCAGAGCAAGCTAAACCACCCAGCTCTGTATTCATCAGGAGTGAGAACATCCATGCCAAAAGCTTGTCTCCTTCCATCTTCAGCAGTAGCCAGTGTCTGGAGAAGAGTATAAAACCAAGACAGACACATGCAGTATTGCTTTCTCTGCTTCTGGATATTATAAGCCCACTTGTTTGTTGGGCCCCAGGTTAGGAAAGGCTATGAACACAGAAAGGTGGTGTACTCAAGGGGGGGGTGTACTTGAGCAGTGGTGGCCCTAGCAGCAGCCCAGCCCTGTGCTCTGGGAGGTGAATGAAATCCTTTTTCTTCTGCAGACACAACCATGGCTTCAGGTGAAGCTTCTTGGGAAACGGAGCAGCCAGCGCCACGGGAGGTGGCCTGAGGGCTGCACCCCGCGGCCGGGGGGATGCCAAGGGCTAGGAAAGAAGGCAGCTCTGCGCAAGGCAGGCAGGGGTGACCGAACTTGCTTCACAAACCAAGGGTCTAACGTTTTGCTGGCTCCAGGGGATTACATGCTGTCTGGGCAACGCTGCCATCACCAAGGTAACCGCCTCACGCTGGGCTGCCGGCAGGCCTGGGTCCATAGCCCTCATCCTGAGGCTCTCTGGGGCACCATGCCGCCCATGGCCCCATCCTGTGCGTCCCCCCACTAATGCTGTGGTGGGGTGTTCAGCTGGGGGACGCTGCGGGAGCTGAGGAGGTGATACAATGGGGTTTTATGACAGCTTAGCTAAAAAAGCAGTCAGGGCTGTCCTCTAAACTCCTTTTCATACTAGCAGATAGAAAGCTTAAAGGATGGAGTTGTCACTTGTAAAGTGAGGATAGCCCTATCCCGCTCTCGATAAAATGTGGCCTGTGGTGCACTAGCCTGGTGTTACCTGGAAAAGTGAAAGGGCTTGTGGTGCCGTATCCACCAAGAAATCCTCTTGCTGAGAGGCTGCTTAATTAGGCATCCCAGTTTGATGCCCCAGTGTGGGACATAGACAGGGCACATGGAAAAGGGATGTGAGAGTCCTTTTTTCTTTCCTCCTCCCTGCTAGAGCATCGCAATCCCAGCCGGCTGCAGCAAGGAAGTGTGACTTCCCATGAAGCAGCAGATGGTGGCTCTGGCTGCACACGAGATGCTGCATGGATCAAAACACTTGTGGGGCACGACAAATGGCATATCCCTTTACTGGTCATCATTTCACCTGATATGGCTTGTGCTGGTCCTGTCTCACTGGTATTAGGACTGGGGACTGCAGTGACTTCGCCTCACCATGTTTGTGCAGGTCTGAATCTCAAAGCAGACCTTCTGTTGTAGGATGGCTTATAAGTCACACCTGCCAGAAAGCTTCTTTAGTCCTATCTTCTTTTCTGCCTACCTTGGCTGCCAGTTTGATGTCTGATCACAGACTGCTGTCATATGGGACAACATCAAATCAACGCAATTCCACCTACCTGCTGAGCCATCCTCTGTAGCAGGAAAAGGTGTTTCAGCTCTAACTCTCCCATCTCCCCCACTGATGCTCTTTTTTTCTTTATTATTTTATTTCAACTTTTGTTCAGGAAGTAAGAATAGGCAGATTACATTTGTGCTCTCAAGTCAATTGCCTTCAGTTGTGCTAGTGGCATATGTGATGCTGTGCAGAACTCAGCACTGAGGGAGGTGGAAAAGGATGCAGAAAGAAGCCAGCGTGTCAACAGGTGTGCTTGGTGGACGGTTCGAACAGCCATCATGATGCAAAGCCAGGGAAAGCAAGAGAAGGGAGAGGTGACACTGCCTTTTTAGGCTGCAAGAGGAGGAGAGGTTTGGGACATGCCGTGGAATTGAGTAGCAGCCACGTGCTGGTGGAAGGAGAGCTGGCTGATCAATAGCATTTGATGGACAAGCTGTGCTTGAAGCTTAATGAGATTTCTGTGTGGGACCTGGGGATAAAGCAGCAACTTTGCCACAGGCATTTGGTAGTGGAGAAGGCAGGATCCTGCCTCAGCTGTGCTCTCTGCTGCCTGAAAATGGGACACAAAGTCAGTCACTGCAGCTGACAACACGTTGAGCCATCTCTCTTTTCATCCCTAGCAATCTGTTATGGGGGATGATGTTCTAGAACAAGGTCCTCTCTACCTGTGCTATAAGGGAAGACTCCAACATCCAGCTGGATGTTGGGTGGGGATGGGAAAGAAGGATCTCTTTCCACATTTCATGTATATATTCTTTACTGGCTAAGTTGGCAACAGCAGAGCTTCCACCCACTGGAAAGGAAAAGAGTTTCCTCCTGGCCATTTTCACTGCAGGTGGAGGTGTCTGCCCAGCCACGGTTTTTGTTAGCCCTGTCAGACAGAGGATCAAGTGATTCCTACAAGGCTGTCCAGGGAAGTTCGATACAAGCCTGACCGGCACTGATGGGTCAGGTGAGTTCAGTGGAAATGGCTGCGAGCCGTGGGATGAGGTTTCCCCCTTAGGTCTGCCTAACATCTTCCAATGCTGCTATTGAAACTTCCCTTTGCCCATGAGAGCTTAGCAAATGATACCTAACTAATGAATTAGTCTGACTAATTATGTCTTTTTGCATTCACAAATTGCTCTTCGGTATGATTCATGGTTTTCCTGAGCTGGTTATCCCTGGTCCACTAATCATTTGCAATCAGTTAGTTGGGAAAATTGGTAATAAAAGTGGCGGCAGGTTCGTTATGCCTCATGGTACCACTTCTGTTCTCTGATTATCCCAAGTAAATAAGGTAATCTGCCCAAAACAGGGTAGCTGAAAGTTTTACAAGGTGGCTTGCCATTCATAAGGTGCCTTGCAGGAGAGATTTTGTCTTAACATTCACTTTTCATAAGCACTGCTCCTAATCCAATTCAAGTACTTGACTGTGCAAGAGAGAAAGCAGGATTTGTTTAGCTTTCCTAGTACGAGGGAATAATTACAAACAGGTTTCCCACTCTTAGCTCTGTTTGGAATAGTTACAGTGCCTGAGAAGAATAGTACAAATAATCTCTCTGGAAAGGCTCATATAATCTTAGAACACATCTAGTAGCAAAATCTCATTTATCTCTAGCTCCTAACACCACTGTTCAGTGCTCATTCAGGGTAAGGAGAATGTGAGAGAAGGTATAATCACATTCCCCCAACCAATATACCCCTCATATCAGCCTTGCAGGCCTGCGATGTTGTTTTCACACCATTGTGCTTGTTCCTATCCAGCAGGCTGTTGGCTTGTGTTTTACAAAGCTGAGCACAGGATGAAAAATGCTTGCCAGGTATGAAAGATAAAAGTGAGTCCTTTGTGTGCATTTCTTATCCACACTCCTTCGTGGCTTCAAGGGGTACGTGCTAGTTATTGAGTCTTTCTGAGAGTCCCTATCGATAGGCTGTGATGCAGCTTCCTCCCATTTACTCTGCTCATCTGTTGTTTTCAGTAGTCAGCCCATGTTCCTCCTACTGCTTCAGAGTCTTTTCTTCGTGCACCTTCTTCCCCTTCCCTGTTCCCCCTCCTATTTTCCACCTCTTCTTTCTTTTGTTTCTGTTTCCTGTTTTGGTGTTTTTGTTTTTGTTTTTTTTTTCTGGCTCTCACATCCTAGAACACGTTGGAGCTAAGAGGAGAGAGTGTGTGAAGGGGAAAGGGTTTGGAAGGGCAATGTAGTTAGTCTCTCCTGTAGCTAGTGACAAACAGGCAGGAGTAGGCACTAGATAGATGTTCTGACTGTGTTTCATAAAGAAATGAAACTTAAGCAGTCATGCTGCCAGTGCAGGCAGCATGGAGTAATGTGAAGGGCTTTGTGGCTTTCCCTGCATATGCTGAGCTGCCTGCCCCTTCTTTACTGGAGACAGGACTGCAAGTGCAGTTGCGTTAGAGGTGGCCATAGGCTCTGGAATGATACTTACCTGGGCTACGCAGAGCCTGCTTGATGTTTCTTCTTGGAGTCAGAAGAGCTGGCAGCATGGTGCATAAACACATGTGTGGGTCTGGCTGCAGGCAGTCCTGTCCAATGCAAGGAAATGGGTGGAAGAGGAGACTGTACCCACTGAGATTAGGGATGGGTATAAAGTTGAATCCAGTAAGGCACAAAACAGTGCCGATTTTCAGATGCGAGCCTCAAAAGAGACGGGAACCATTGCTCTGAGCAGGAGGGGGCTGTGAAGCAGCGTGAGGAATATTGTCCCTTATTCAGCTTATGCCTATGCTGCAGACGGAGAGGTGATTTCAGGCTCTGCAGTGCATAGTCAAGAACAGGCAGGATCTTGCAGCAGCAGTATAGAGCTTCCAGTCTGAACAGAAGGACCTCATGTGCCTTCAGGATCGAAGATATGTCTGTGAGACAGTAGGAGAGAGATAACAGGCGTAGCTAGACATACACGTAATCTGTCTAGCTCAGTACCAACCACAGTGTCACCAACACAGGCTCCTTGCACAGACTGGGGAGTACGTGGCTCTCCCTCCCTTCCCACCCATCATCAAATTCAAGTGCTAGTTTACCCTTTTCTTCTCCAGCTCCTGGGCTCCCCCTCCTCAGGACGTGCAGCTGTGCGATGCCCCAGTAAGCCCACAGCTCATGAGGTTGCCAGTCATGCTGTACCTCGGTTAAGGCTTTTACTTGACTGCCTCCCTGATAGAGTGAAGATTAGGTCTATTCTTCTTAGACCAGGGAACATATGCTAATAAAATACATATTGCTTTCTGATCAGCCCCTAATGAAAAACATTATTGAAGAGTGTGGAACAAGCACTTACAGTAATTCATGACAGCACCAATTTGGCTTCTCTGGGAAGCTGTAAACTGCTGCTCTCAGCACCTAATGAGGATGGGCAGCTGATTGCGTGTGCAAAAGGAAGAGAGGGAGACTGTCTCTTGGCTTAGGTGGCTCCAGCTGTCCTTGGTAGCTACTGAAGGTAGCAGCTGTTTCTCTCTTTGGAGCTGGGGATGTCTCAACCCAGAAAGGGAGCCTCCTGTTAAGGACAATTTAGGATAAAAAGCTTCCAGGACTCCTCGTTTAGACTGAATAATGGATTTTCTTTGTCCATCCACGCTTGCTTAACCCCCAGATCTGAACCTGTGTGCTTGACTGATGAACAACATAGGCATGAATTTCAGCTCACTGGTGTGCTTGTCTGGCAAATGCCAACTTCATGTTTGCAATGTGATTATTTGCTCTGGAAACCCCTAATGAGTAATGGTTATCAAGCAAGGAAAATGAAATAAATCCAAGTTTAAACTTACTCTAGCCCTTTAATTGATGCTGTTAATGCTTGACATAATTTCCATTCAAGGTGGTAATGAAGTACTAACCCGGGAAAATGTTTTAATCCAGTCTGACAGGCACAGGAAGTTTGGTGAGAGATTATAAAGAAACATCACAGTGACTGTCTTTATATCCAAACCAAATTTCTCCACTGCCCAAAACTTACCCAAATGGCTTTTCCAGATGGCAGCTACCCTGTTGAGGGTGCAGGCATCTTCCCCGTGCCTGATAGCAGACAGTCAGATCAGCATCCCCTATTAGGGTTGTGCTGCTGAAATTTTGTGAAGCTGACACCAGGTTGGGAGGCAATGCCACCTCAGTGAAGGATCAGGATATCGTAAGGAAGATCTGAAAGACGGAAACTGCTTGAGTGGTTCAGGTGGGATGAAATGCAGCAGTACAAATGCAAGGTCATGCATGTGCAGAGTGCAATCAGAGGAATCTGCTACAGGCTGGGAGCTCATCAGTGGGAAATGACTGAAGTGGAGGAATGATGTGGGTGAGTGAGTTTACTTCAAGGAGCTGTTGGTAAGATGCAGATGTGAGAAAGGGTAAATGTACTCCTAGGTGAAGCCTGAAGTACTTCCAGGCAAGGTGGAAAAGTGCTACTGCATCCTATACGCAGGGCTGGGATACCCACCTCCAGCAAGTGGGATCGTGCAGAAAAGGATTATAGAGTAGATCAGGGAAATTGAAAGTCTGTGTTACAAGAGGAGGCACAGAGTGCTCAGCTTGTTTAGCCTACCAAAGCAAAGGCTGAGAGGGGGTGTGATTGCTGTCTATAAAAACATCAGGGGGTCAAGCAGCAGGGAGGGAAAAGAGCTGTTTAAGCTAAAGGACAATATTGGCACAAGATCAACTGGGTGCAAGCTGCCTGTGAATAAATTCAGTCTGGAAATGAGAACATTAGGGCAGTCAGGCTCTGGAACAGTTGTCCAGTGGGAGGAGCAGGCCAAACAGGAATGGCTTTTAAGATGGGATGTGGTGCATTCAGAAAATGAATAAGCAGAGGTAACCCCTGTGGTGACAGGGGACTGGACTCTTGTCAGCCAGGAGTGTACTTCCCCTGCTGTGGCCCTGAATGTGGCCGTGCTTTTCCCTTCTCTGAACTCCTGGAGGATAGGAGGGGACTGTCAGTGCAGAAGGGTTTTATCCCTCTGCCAAAATACAGAGAGCAAGAATCAAATCTGTGGTGTTCAATTGCAATGTCAAAGGCAAACCACCTTCCTCTGCTTCCTGTGGTGCCAAGATGACTTCAAGGACCAGAATCTCAATCCATTGCTGTGTCAGAAAGTCCATGGGAAGAAGCAGGAGAGAAGGGTCAGATTCATGGCACGTTTTTCCATCATTGTGGAAAATATTGGAGCCTCATGTTCAGGAGAGCTTCCTAAAATTCCCTGTCCCCACCTCCATCCTGCTCCTGTTTCTAAGCATTTTTCATTCCTCTTTTCCCAAGGAATTTGCAACGATCTTATTTCCACCTGTGGAACTCATCTCCTGGGCTCTGATTCTCCAGCAATGGAGAATGCGTCTGGACCTTGGATAATTTGTTCTCAATCTTTGACACTGTAAACTCTGACACACATAAATCCTGTCACCATCTTTTCCTTTTTTTTTTTTTTTAACTTTAAGAAATCCATGGCATCTAAGCACTTTGAAGTTACCTCTCTGCAAGGCATCCTGTAGCTTTGGAGGTGCAGATAGGGCAGAAATTGAGGGCAAGTAATGTCAGCTGAGGTAGCAGGGTATTTTGCATTGCAAAGCCTTGTATTCATCCCAGGAGTTGTCACTAGTGCCATAATAAAGTTCAGCCCCTTTCAGTCCCTAGGATGGGGTGCTTGGGAGTATCTTTCCTGGTTGTCACCAGTTTAAGGCCACAGACACTGCCAGTCCCATCATGTTGAGGGTGATGGTATGATTGTTTCTGGTCTTTGTGAACGACACCTCCTTGAAAGGGAGCAGCTGTGTCTTAGCTGGATTTTTTTGGGATGAGTTCATGGCAGTCGCAGCCACAGGGGAAATCTGATATGAGATGGTGCCTGCAGCCCCCTAGGACAGAGCTATGTAATGTGTCCAAGACTGTTGGCAAACAGGCTGAACTGGTAAAAATGGGAGGCTCTTTCACATCCTGAGTGGTATTGCCTGTTAGAGGAAAAGCGCCCTTCCGCTGCTGTCACCTTCTTCAGGCCCCTAGACCATACTAAACTGGGATGTCTGTGCCTGATGAGAGACTGGGCAGCTTGGCTGAGACTGTCTGTTCTCCTGGGCGTGAGAGACGTGGATGCCTTTGCACCTACTGCTGCCAGGGTGCTGAGCTTTGAAGACCACCTTAATCGCTGGTTGCTTGAGGAGTGCAGCCCACCAGCTGCATGGGCAGTTGAAGATTATTTTGTCCACATTATTGCCCCGTGGTCCTTTCAAACCTATTTGAGATACTTGTGCTTCCTGCACCACCAGGCTCCCCACGGCTCCTGGTCCTGTGCACGTCTGCTCTCCAGAGTGTCCTGACTCTCACAGATGAGAGAGGAGGGCTGGGGTGGGGGGCACTCAGCCTAACGCCCCACCTGCACGCATGCCAGAGACGGCATCTGTCTGTTGTGCTCCTCTGCAGAGCTGTATGGGGAGCAAGGAAGAGTCTGTAGGAGGGAGGGAGCCTGTGTGCGAGGCTGCTGTGCCACACCAGCCTGCCTTTGTCTGCCGTCTCCTCTCCCTTCCGAGAGGTCAGCACAGCTGGGGATGGGAGCTTTCCCAGTGCCCCACATTTGCAGTTAGCTGGTAAGGATGGAGTGGGAGTGCAGGCAGCCACCCCTGTCTTGTTTGTGCTGCAGGAAGGAGCAGCTGGGGGAATTTGAATGAGGCTGAGAAAAAAGGGAGAGAGAGTGAGCGTGTGTGGAAAGGATTTGGAGGGGAGATACTGGAAAGCACAGCTAGCACTCGTGCCCTGAGCTGAGAAGTTGCTGAAGAAGCGGGACAAGTAAGGAGAGCGTGGCAGGAGTGAATAGCAATGCTGGGAAGCTGGATGCCCGCAGAGCAGTTCCTTTGCTCCGATCAGCTTGTTGGGGAATCTGCATGATTTTTATTTATGTTTTTCTAGCTGGTGTTTGCAACAATTCCCTGGGGCTTGCTGATGAAACAGGTTTTCTTTCTAATTTCTCCTTCAAACAAGCATGCAGCTGCTTAATATGCAGCTGGTTGTGAGACCACACGCGTGGCTACGCAGGTCACACCAAGTCCCAGCACAGGTAGGTTATCGTGGTCTTGTGAATCTGTGGTGCAGTTTATTGAGCCGGACTGCAATATTAACTATTGACAGATGTGATTATTAATATACTTTGGCTTTATTATGTCTGTTAGCTGTTATGTACCTGGTTTAAACATCATTCGGTCTGAAAACAAGATCCTTTTTCCTTTAATAGCCTGCATAAACAGAAAACGTAGCGGTGGCGGTGTCATACTTTGGACCCCCCTGCTGTGAAAGTGTCCCAGCTGGGATGGAAGCAGGGGACAGGGGTAGTGCGGCATCCTGTTTTTCAATCTGAGGCTCTTGGTGTGCGTTCCTGGACCATGAGCCAGCTCGGCTGGCCACAGTGGGTCAAGCACCCTCTAAACATCATGAGCCAGCTCAAATGATAATATGGGGCACTGGGCAGACAATACCTACCAACAGAATGTGATGGTGAGGAATGAGAAAGGACAGACCTAGTTTGCAGGTCCCAGAAGCTTGATGGCTAAATACATATGAGCATGTGAGTGTGCTCTCCCTTGGTTGCTAATACTGCTTACAAGTGACAGGGGAAAGGGACAGGTTGCACATGGTGCATGTGAATACATACGTCCCATGCGGGGCTGATTTTGCCCTTTGTAAGGTGTTTTTAGTGAATCCATTCTGCGAGAACATTCTCCCCTCTGCAGTCTGTGTGATATTCACAGCCAGCTGGTAGAAACTGTGGGTTTGTTTGTTTTTTCCCTTGCCATCCCCTCTCTCTCATTATTGGAAATGAAGGGAGGTGAAGGCAGAGATGAGGCTGTGCATTGTGCTGTGCTCTTGTTCTGGCCCCGGTGGCAGCATCCCGAGCCTGGTGATGAATGAGTTTGTTGCGTGAGATCCTCCACTGAGGCTTCAGCATCTCTAATAAGGTGGCCAGCGTTTCACTATCCTCTGCGCCTGCCTCTGCTTTATTAACTGCACCGCAGCAATATTAAGCTGGAGCACTGGGCCAGCATGATCAGAAGGAGGAAAGAGGCTGAGGAGGGGGTGGAGGGAAGAAGATACCAGGGTAGCATGGGAGAAGAGCGCGCACGGAGCAGGAGAACGAGGGCAGCGGTGGGCAGTTGAAAAGGATTAAAAAAGGGGTTGCCGCTGCACTGATGCATGCAGCTCTGCACAGACCTGCTGCTGGCAATCAGGGAGGCAAAGGATGTTTAGGGAGTGGGAGGCAGAGCCAGACCTTGGCCTTAATATCTGTGTCTGCTGGACCTGTGCTAGTGACTGTAAGTCGGCACTGCTCTGTGTGCACAGAGCAAGCAGCTGGCTGGAGCTGTCCCCTTTTTCTCCCTTGCACTAATTTCATGCCCTTTAAACTGTGCTGGCAGCACACCCGGCTCTTTCTCCTGACTGCTGCAGCTAGCCCAGGGGAGATGTTTGGCCCATGCTGCTTTTCATCCAGAAAAGCCAGTCTCCAAAGACGTCCCGGGCCACTTCTGTTGGGATGCCAGGACTGTAGGGACTGTAGTAAGAATGTGCGGAGGGCAGCCTTGCTGGCAGCCAGTTGCTGTGTCTGTCCAAGTTGCAGGTTGAATAGAGACAGGACATAGGCTGAGAGAAGAGTTGAGTCCGAAGTATTTGGTGGAGGGAAAAGACCCTTGAAAAACTTTTCATCTATGCTTCAAGAAGAGGTACGTGCCAGGCCCTGGCTGTGCCTTTCCCATTACCTAGTGATCCAGGTCTCTCCTGGGAAACAGGACAATTGCGACCCATGGGGGGCATATGTGCCTTTATGAATTTCTGTTTCACAGCCAAACCTGGGTGGCAGCCAGGTATTTATTTGGTTAAACCCACGTGCCCCTGAGGATAGACTCAACTGGGGGATCTCTAGAGCTTTGCAGTCCAGACTGGAGGCTGATTTCTCAGTTTGTCCTGGATTAGGTGGTGTGGGAGAGTAAGTGATTTCACATTGCTCCCAGAGGCTTTAGATACCCAAATTCCACATAACTCCCAGCTGAGGTGGAATTTGCACTGTCTGAACCTCACCCTCAGGCTTCTCTCTGACTCTCCATTTTGTTTCTCTTCTAAAGGTTATGTCTAGACGAGGGAAATGGCTCCTGACCTCCTCCTATTTGCTTAGCTGCCTTTTGCCAGTGCCCCGGCCCATGGCAGCCTTCGGGCGGGAGCTGCCACCAGCCCCCCCAGTCAGGCTCTGCTCCCCAAAAAGCTCCATGCCAGGAGCCGTGCCACTCCAGCCTCCTGCTTCTGGCTTGTGACCCCTCTTCTGCTCCCAGATAATTGGGGGTCTGGTGCGAATGATTGCAGGTGAGGTCCCTGCCGCTTGGAGCCAGCTCCACTCTTGCTTGGCAGAGCGGCAGTGGGGAGGGCTGGCAGATGTGAGGGCTGAGCACTAGGCATGCCGGTTGGATCAGTACCCAGCTTGCGTGCATGCAGATGGGGCGTTGTTGATATGAATGGATCCTGGCAGCATCCCGGTGCCAAGTTCATGCCTGCTTCCCAGAGGCAGTGCCCTGGTCCTGCCCACTGGGACTGCTCCCAGGTGCCTCGTGGGAAGGCACCAAGCTGGGGGAAGGCACCAGAGCAGTTCCTAGCCCTCTGACTCATCTTGCCCAGGGGAGGAGGAGGTGGAAAAGGGTGCAGAAAGCAGTTCCTCAAGCAACTTGTACCCTGATCTGTTTAGGTACAAACGTTTCTTTCAGGTGCAATCTATAAGGCAGGTACAAAGTTGTTCACTGTGAGAACCACATGCAGCCACAGGTTCCCAGGGGCCAGTCCCTGCCCTGACATGGTACCATGGCAGGATCTGGTCCAGCCCTGCCCCTTCGCTTGGGAGCACCATCCAACCTGTGGGCAGATCAACTCAGGTGAGGAGGTGGGTCCTGGCCATGTTGGAAATGAACAGCACTCTGGCATGGGAAGCTCTCCAGTGGCAGCCATTTCTTCTGAGTTTGAACTGAGGGTTGTGTACGTTAGGGTTGGAGGTAGGTAGAGGAGGGATTGCATGTGCCTGTTTTTACCAAGCACCACATCTGCATTTCTCCCCGACCTGCCTTGCTGATGGCCTTCGCTCCTGCTGTGTCCTCCTTCCATCTTCTTGCCCCATACTCTCCACACTGACAGATTCGCTGTAAACCTTCCTCCCTGCATCCCTGTTCCAGTCATCCTGTAGCTTTAGAGTTAATGACGAACACTGAGCCTGCCTATCAGGAGACTTGTCTGCAATGGAACCTGTCAGCCTGGAGGATATATCAAAGGCAGGGGGAGGCTTAGTGTCTGGGACAGTGAACACTGGGCCATGGAAAGCCCTGCCAAAGGTCTTTTTACCAGGACCAGCATCCCCAATAACATATCAGGACCAAATTGTGCCACGAGGATCCAGGCACTGCACAGCAACAGGCAGGAAATTGTATCTTCACAATGCAATCCTTGTTCTTGTCCTTCCCCTGCCAAGCAAGCGTGACTGTGGCAGAGAAGTTTCACTGACACATAATTCATCATTTTTAGTGGTGGTTTTGACAACGGTATTTTTCCCATTGTTTTCTTGAAACTTCCCTGCTGCCTTAACAGGCTGAACAATGTGCATGCTGGTATGGCTAGCATGGTTCAGGTCCTTCCTTAGTGGGCACCAGAGAAAGAGGGGGGCCCATGGATGACTCCAGAGGACCGCTGACTTGAACTAGACCCCTTGCTCTGGTCTGCGGAGGTGGCATGGGCTAGGGCTCAAGGGTGAATCCTATAGAAGGATGATGAGGAAGCATGGAAGTAGGCAGGTCCCAATGTAATGCAGCAGGACCCAGGCAGCAACTGAATGAATTTTGCAGCAGTGATTGTGAAGGGTATCTTGGCAAAATGCCATGCTGAGTGTGCACAGGACCTTGGTGCACTAATGGAGGTGAATTGGGTTCATTCCTCCTCTCTTGGAGACATTGGCTCTGACACACAGTTGCTCCAGGGCCTGTTCAAGTTGTCCCCTGGGTCAGGAGGACCCAAAGGCTTTCCTTCAGGGAGAGCTCAGGCTCCTGATCACTGTACTGTACCAGGGCTGGGAATTTTCGAACCAATTCTGCATGAAGATCTCATTGATAAATCAGGTGTACTTGTCTGTATAGGAAGAGGAGGAATAGGGTGTTAGATGGTGGATAGGATCCCTCAGGTTTGCAGTTTCAGGATTTTCGTAATGCTGTGGGTTCTTTTTCTATGCAGCTGGCTCAGAGAAACACCATCCAAACCTTCATTCCTGTGCAGAAAATGGAGAAAGGCCTGTTGCTGGAGCACATCTTGCCCAACCTGAAAGTGCCTCAGAGCTATGAAGTTCGCCTGACACCCATCACCAGCTTTGGGGCTGGGGATATGGCTGCCCGCATCATCCGGTACATGGAACGTAGGTGTCTCCTCCTCGGTCCTGGCTACGAGAGCAGGTCCGAGCCTCAGGCCTAGGAACATAGGCATGTGTAGACATTGTCTCCTGTGACCCTTGGGTGGATCTCTCTGCTCTATGGAGTTTTGATGGCATGGTGCTATCATATTTGGCCATATTTTGGCTGTTGCCATCAATGCAGAGCACTAGATAGACATTTCTGAGGGCCAATCTCCACTCATCCTTCACTCAGTATTTCTGACCTGCACTCCCTGATTTGTGGGCAGCAGAGCCCCAAAACCCCAGTCCCTGGTCAAGCCATGCTGCAGCCTCCTGTGGCACAATGGCATATTTTAGAGGACAACTGCTGGACACTGCTTATTAGCCACAGGCCCATAAAAGTAAGAGGATTTAGGATTTTGGGGAGCTTCAATTCTTTCCAGAGCTGAATGCACAGTTCCTTTCCTAACTAGTCGCTAGTAAACCTGTAGCTCTGTCCAATACCCTGAATCCCAGATCATCCCATTGATATACATTGACCATGCTTCTCTCCCCAGCATCCCAACAGCTCACAACTCTCCCCATTCTCACAACTTTATGATTTCTTTACTCCCCTCAGGAGTTTGGACCCTGTATTTCTGCAGAAAGTACAGATCCCCCTTCTCCTGTGTTTGCATGATTTCAAACAACCCTTTTGTCCCTTGGAGTGACAATGTGTCTGGTGTCCCCAGCATACCTGTTGTCTCAGACTTCCACAGTGTCTCAAACTGTTTTGATGTCCCCCTTAGACATCAAGCTTTAGTATCTAAGTAGGTGCTATCCCAGCGGGTGCTCCAGAAAGAAGCTGCTTGGGTTGCCAGAAGGGTTCCCCTGTGCAATCCCAGGAGCATCCCTTAGGTGGGGCTTTCTTAAGGTCTGTTGCTACTTGGATCAGAGAGGCAGCACCTTGCTCCATCACCAAGGCAGACACCAAGCACTGTTGTTCACAGGGATGCTGCTGGGAGATTTGTGCATCTATGACCTTCCTTGATGTGTTTGGTTTATTTTCAGACTTTGATTGTGATTTATGATTTGAGGGAGTACTAGCTGTTCTGACTTGTTTTTTCTGTTTCCTCTTCCAGCAATCAACTATCCCAACCCAACAGGTAAGCAACAAGACCTTTGTATTTGTGTTTTGAATGTAATGCATGTTAGTCAGGTGCTTCAGCAGTTCAGGAAAACCAAACAGCTGGAATACACAGCTGGCTTTGCCAAATCTTTTTCCCCAAAAGTGGATGAAATTGCATACACTAATGCTTCCAGTAAGTAATGCTATTTGTTGTACCTTGAGTTATTGCCAGGAGATATACACCAGAGATACACCTCCCACTCACACCTGATATCCCTGTGACTGGATAGGCTGTGATCTTGAACCTACCCTCCCTCTAACACTAGCAATCTGCATTCGGTGAGCAGGTTATTAATCGTTCCCCAAAATATCTGTGTTTAAGGAATGTATATCCCCCATCCTCTTCTGACCAGGAAAGATACCACTTGACATCTCTGCAGTCTGGTATGGAGCAGCCTCCAGCTCAGATCTGGTTCTTCTTGTAAACTCCTTGAGCACGGTCCGTTTCTTCTTTCACTCCAGTGTCATCACTGTTTACTTGCTAATTTACCTTCTAGTCATTTCTGCCAAGACACAGGCCCATCTTTATTGAGCACCCCGAGTTCCCATTGATTTTGAGAGCAGAATACACAACATCTCAGAACGAAGGTCTTTAACAAGAACATGATGGTGCCCATCAAGCATAAAAGAGGATTTCTAGTGTGCTGTAAGTAGTGATGGAGTGATCTTCAGGGGATGAAACAAAGTCCCTTTGCTTCGATTGTTGGATATAAGCCCAGGCAAAGCTCTTGGGCAGAGATGGGCAGACTACTTGCTGGTGTTCCATGGGGAGCAAGTGGTTCCATGTAGCTGTTTCCTTCTCCCTGTTTCCAGCTGCTGAGTCAGCATTCAGTCTTTTTGTGTATTACTCTGTATGTGTAGACAAGTGCTACTGCTGCACTGCAGGGTAGCAGTGAGAAGGAGAAGCCAGGATTAGGCAATGGCAGGCAGGAATCAGGGTATGGGGTTATCTTGTTAGGGCAGCCACAAGGTATTCACTCTTGCAAGTGCACAGTCTGAGGATGGTTTGATGAACTGTGCTCTGCCTGAGAGCAGGAGCTTCTTACAGAGTCAGAGGGATTTTGTGGTTTTAATTCCTGATTCCCTTTGCTTTGCTTTTCCCCACTTTCTAATCCTCTTTAAACATTCTCCATAGAAGACTCACTGGGAAACACTGAGCACATTGCCAGGCACCCAATCTAGAATGTGTCCCTCAGTACTCGCTGGAGGAGGCCAGCATCCCAGCCCGCAGGAGGAATTAACAAAATCTGTCCTTTTGACACTTGCTTTAACACTACATAAATCACTGGTAAAGCCAGCACAACTTCGGTCCTAGTTGTATCAATCTCTTGGGGTCTTTGTAAACTGAGCCTTCAGACTGCTCACCTTGGGTTGCTTTGGCAGCTTGATTGAGACCAGAACAACTGCATGGAATTTGTCTATGGTGGAGGATAACTCAGCCACGCTTGTTTTTTCATGTAGTAAAGCCAACACTTAGGGTTTGTCCTTGATACAAGTTACCCAGCCTGTGCTGGATATTGGGACCTCTGGGCTAGTCATCAGGGTCTTGCCCATGAGTTCACACCTTGAGATTGACTGCCTAAAGTTGCACGCACTACACTTGCTTTCAGAGTTGCCTGTTCCTTTCAGACCTGCTGCCAGAGAAATATGAGCCCAAAGGCTCTTAGCTCTGCCTCTGAGCCATAGCTCAGTTCCCAGACTCTCATCCCAGTAACATGGAAATCCGTGCTACTACCTCTTATTTTCACACTTCCCCTGTTACCACCACCCCCAGGGAAAAGGGTTGGGACAGGATTGTAAAGGTATCCTCACGGTAGGCTGGCCAGCCAAATTCTGGGAACAAACATTGAGAGCTCTCAAGTGAAAGGCAAAGATTAGATGATTAATGCCTCTGGCAGCCTGATCCAAGGGCATGCACAATGGTGATTAATTTGCAAACTCTAAGAGTCACTTAATACAATTATTTCTTCATGCATTTTCTCTCTCATCCTAATAAGATGTTAATGACATTGGGGCAGGCATGCATGTGGCATGGTTACAGAGCCAGGTACTGGGGTTATAAAGCAAAGCAAAGTAAAAGGAAAGCAAGTGAACAAAAGACATTGAGGATTTCAAATTTAGAGGTTAGCAGTAGGACTGACCATAACTCTTAAAAATCATCTAAAAAACAGAATTTATTTTTAAAAAACTGTCTTAGAATTACCTTAATTTTAAGGTATTACCTTAAAGATCTCTTAGAATAACTGATCATTTTAACGTCATGACTAAATTCCAGTGCTGGGGAATCTGCTCTGTCCTTCTTACCTCTCCTCTGCAATTTCATTTGGATATAGCCTTCACTTTCTAACCCAAACCCTGCAGTGCTGCCCTGCAAGCTATTCCAGCTCATCAGCAGTGGATGGTTTGGTTTCCCTGGTTCTAGCAGATGTAGCCTTGCAATCTTGGTGATGAGGGCATTAAGAAGCATAAGGGATTGCTGTCTTTTTTTTTCTCTTGGCCTGTGTGTCTTGCCCTTCCTGAGCAGCAACACTGTTTCTCATATATCTGCAGTCTGGCTGTGTGTGGGGCTGAAATCTTTTGGCATCATGGACAAGTACGGTGGGTGTTGATCAGTACCAGCTGCTGGTTGTTGTAGATTACCCTGGCTCATTGTTTACTGCCTAGTGCTTGTGTGTCCTGTCTCTGATAACACCTCATAGTCCAGAGGAATGGGAGCTTGTTGCCCCGGTATGAATGCATGGGAATGAGATGCGAGCCTGAGTTGGATTCCTCAAATCTGTGCCTATTCCTCAGGAATGTGTGTAACGCAAAGGTTAAAAAAGGTGACTGCCACCAATTCCTTGTATCGTAATGGCAAATAGGATTGTCTGGGCCATATTATCTCCTTGTCGCAGATGGATATATTACAGCAGATGGCAATCCAGTATGACCCAACCAGTTGATGTATTGTGAAGCTTTCTTCTACTACTGGTTATAAATGCTTTAGAAACATACCATGAAAAAGGCTGTTAAATGCTGTTTCTTAGATCCCAATGTAGTCTGAGGTCGCAACACAGTTTTCATTGTCTTCATCTTCTAGATGGGGACACTGATGTCCAGAGAGAAAGCAATAGCCTGTGGGTCATGCAGCAGGTCTGCAGCAGAGCTGAGGCTCGGAGCATGGTCCCTTGTGCTCCAAGTCAGTTTCAGTCATCAGACCACAACTAAATGATGAAGGCAATTTTAAGTGTGCTCCATCTGCTATTCACCCATAGTCTGCAGCTAGAATAGGATTATTATTTTTTGCATTCATCTGGCAGCCAGAATTTCAGGACCAGGGATGGCTTCCCCCTAAGGACTTGAAATGAAAACTTCTATTCTTTCTCAAGAAGGCAAGGCAACAAGAAATGCTAATAGCCACAGCAGAGGGTCTCTCCTCTGGGAATGCAGGGAGGTGTGCGTAACCGGGAGCAAACATTTCTGCACTTTGAGCTGCCGCCACTGCAAATCCTGCCAAGGAAATCTGTTTGGTGAAGACAGCGCTAACTCCAGCCTTTGAGGAACCAGCTCCCCTGCCACCTCCACCTCGCCTCTAACAATCCAGAGAACAACTTCTGTGTTCAATATTTAAATCCACTGTTTAATTTTTAAACAGGAAGCTTCTTTTGCACCGCAGTGCTGAGCCAGGATCCCTGGCAGATGGTGTGAGTCTGCAAGAAGGTTTTCTTCACACAGTCAAGGTCAACAGTTAGATCATCGCTGTGGCCTCTGAGACACAGCAGGTCATTTAAAGGTTTTCTTTTTGACTGGATCTGCCAGGTTTCTTGCTGATAACCATCCAGAGGTGACGTGCTGGTGGAGTCCCAAACCGAGCCGAACATCTCCTAGTTATTCTGGGCACCTCCACTTCTAGCCTGGAGAAATGCCAGAGCTTTGCCTTCCTGTGGCTTGTTTTAAGCCAAACGACCAGGAGTCAGAGCACTTGGGTTTTGTTTCCAGCTTTGGCACTGCCTTCTGTGACCTTAAATGTGTCTCTCTATACTTTTGTGTGTCTGTTTCCCCACGTGTAATGCAGGAGATACATAGAAAGAGGCATTGCTACCTCACAGAGATGTTAAGAAGCCTTGTTCATTAGTTGTTGCACAGTGCCTTGAGATCCCAAGCTAAGCAGAGGCAATGTGCTGTAGTTATAAACTCCCACACTGCAAATGGTGTTGCACATAAGCCTGATCATGTTTTGTTATCTGTGGTGCATAAGACCCTTCTCTATTTTATGCTCTCTGCTAGAAGTGTTGCTTTCTGGAAGTAGCTGCATGTGAGTGAGAGGAGAGGGTGGAGTCAGGACCCTGTTTTGGCATTAAAAGAGCTCTCTTCAGGCTTTTGAGTCTTCTCTGAGCAGTCTCATCCCATGGGTGCGTGGGGCTTCTTACAAACAAGGCACAGTAGTCTATCAGCTGGTAAGACCAGGCCTTGGCGCTAAGCTGGGAATACTGTCCTTAGTCCTCTTGTCTTGCACAGCTCTCTCTGATCTCTACCTAAGCTTGGGCTTTCTCCTTAATCTGCCTCTCCTTTGGTTTCTGTGCCTCGTCCTTTGTGGGTTTGCTCCCTCTCAATCAGTTGCCTGGCTGGCCTCTGTGTTACAGCTTGGAGCTCTGCTTTCCACCTGATATTCCCTGTTGAGGGAATTTTTTGCTGGAGAAAGGTGTCACCTTTCTCCTCTGAAGGTCCACATGCACAACAGGGACAGAGATGCAAACCATCCCAGTCCCTTTGAATGCAAAAGGACAGTCATGGTGGATCCTGCTGTGTAGAATAATGCCATTGTAAGAGAAAACTCGTGTCTTCTAACTGCACTTGGCAACCTGTGAGCTGGAGCCACACAAATGTTTGTCTTTGGTCTGATGGAGAGAAGCTGGGGTGTTAGACCAACACAGCAGTATCAGAAAGCTTGTGGGCTCCAACCCCTCCTCTGAGGACCAGTGGGTGTCTCTTGCAGCCATGAACTCCCTCCTCAGCCAGGAAAGCTGGGGAAGGACCCTTAAAAGCTGCTTTCTCACCCTTTACCCCCTCCATCTCCTTGTGCTAGGGGTGAAAGGGCCCCCCCAACCCACACAATTGCCCTGCCTCAGACCCTGCAGGCATCTGCCCCCTGATCCACTCCCTGCACCTCCCTTCTCCTTCAGCTCCAGCTGCCATGTGGCCCCCTGTGCTTGGCACTTTGGAGCAGTGGCTAATTTGGATTAGGATGCTAATTAGAAATGAGCGGATTGAACGAAAAGCACTTAGCCAGGGTTAATCAGCAGTTAAGTGGCCAGCCCAGCCGAGCTCCCTATGGCTGTGCTCAGCTCGCAGGAATGGCGTTTCCCGCTGAGCTCACACAAAACCCAGCTGCCTTGGCCTGCGAACTAAGCCCGTGGCTTGCAGCACAGTGCCCAACCTGTGGCCATGAAGACCTTTTTGTGGGCCACAGCAGGTGGCCACCTCCTCTTTTCTCACTGCTTTGGTGGGATTCTGGAGAGAGACAGGCAAGAAGGAGGAAAAACAGCATGGAGACCCCATTTCCCTGCCCCAGGGGTCTGCAGGCTTTTGATGTCTATTTGGATGACAGTCATTTTAATTTCCAAATGGGAGGGGATGGGGAGGGCCTTAGCTGCAGGGTAGGAACTGGGAGGTGCAACATCTCAGAGTCAAGATGCTGTTCATTTCATGAGTAGTGTTTCCTCTCTGGTACGTGATGGCAGATTTTGGTGTGCATGGTAGATGTGTGAAGCTCCTACCATCATAATGTGCCATGTCTAGAGCTTTTGGCCCTGGCACTGCAGAAAGATTTCCTTGCCCATCCCATTCCCCCATTGGCACCCAGCCCATAGGCTGCTGACCCTGCTCTGCCCTACATGTCCTGCCAGAGTCACCCATGCTAGGACAGAGAGCCTCCTGCACAGGAACCAGAGTAAACCACCACTGAAGATACAGGAATGCAGGAGCCTAAGTAGGCATTTGAGCTTCTCTTCATCTGAGCATGATAAAAGGAACAGTATGGGAGGTAAACCCCAAAAAGTTGAGTCTTGCACCAGCATGCAATGGATGAGGTTTCTAGCACATCCCAAGCTCTTAGCAAGAGCCTTGGTTTCCTTTCTGTATGTGTTCTTTCATGGCTTTTAAGTACTTCATCTTTCAGTTTCATAGCACACCTCCTCGCTCTTATATAAAGGCAGAAGGTAAAGAGATCTGTGCTTACTGTGTCTGTGCCACTCATGAGGTCTGAGATCACGCTCTCAGCTCATTCTCCAGCTCCGGTTTCTGCCCAGGGACCTTTCAGAACACAAAGTGATTTTCACATTGGGTCTTGGACCTGTTTTCTCTTTCTCTTCTGCCTGTTTCCTCCATCCCCCATCTACTGCGTCAGAAGTGCAAAGCTGGTTCTTGGCCTTTGTTTTTGTGGCTCAGGAACTACTTTTTTAGCACAAAGATTACCGTCTTCAGCCTGGTCAGGTCCAATTCATTCCAGTTTCTGCAAGCCCATATTGGGTTATGTCTGTGCACAAGATTTTTCACTTGTCTTAGAGTATTGCTGTAGGGTGTGTCTGTCTTGTGGTAGTAATAAAACCGAGCCCTATTGCACATGTCATTGATCCTACATAAAAATCTTCTACCTACATGACTTATTTTGTTAGGGTATCCAGCGTAAGCTGCAATATCAAATGGGCCTTTTAGCTGGTATAAATTGGACATACTCTGGCTAAATGACGCATTTGTAGCACTGAGCTGACCTCTTCTCCACAGCTGATTTTTTTCATGTGTGCCATAGTTTAGTTTAATATGTAGCCCAAAGCGGGTCATCTGCTGGTGCTTTTTCCTCTCTCCTGGGGAAATTATTCTACCATCAAGTTGTTCTGGTTTAAAAGCCCTTTTGGCCTGTTTGCCTTCAATGCTTTTTTTACCCTCCTCTACGTTTGCCCCCTCAGACGTCCCAGCAGAATCCCTCTTCCTCTGTGGCCCTAATAGACTTCTTCCACTTTGTGAGACCATCACGTCCATCAACCTAGATTAACCCGTCCATAATCATACTAATCATGGATATATTCCTTTTCAGCCTCCTCCTGAGGTTGGGGGCTGCCCATCTGTCCCCAGCTTGATGCAGAGTGGCAGTGGTGGCATAGCAGTGCTCTGCAGCTTGCTGCAAGCACCCAGGAAGCCTTGGGGAGGAGGTTTGAAAAGCTGACCAACCCCTTCCCTTCCCTGCAGATAACACCTGCCGCTTTGAGGACGAGAAGATCTGTGGCTTCATGCAAGACAAGATGGACAACTTCGACTGGACCCGGCAGAACGCCCTGACCCAGAACCCCAAGCGCACTGTTAACACGGGGCCCCCCACGGACATCAGCGGTACGCCAGAGGGTAGGCACACGTCTGGGTTTCTTTTGGCTTGTCAGGAGTCATAGAATCATAGAATCATTTAGGTTGGAAAAGACCCCTCAGAAAGTCCTACGGCTCTGGGAGCTGGTGGAGTGCTGATCTGCTTTCCACACAACACACTTCTTTGCATGGGGTGCAGGGAGCAGGCAGTTAATTTGCATGTTACTGATTGGCATTAAACACACAATTAAAACGCCCACGACTTTGTTTAAGGGAATAGTATGAGCATTAGTTCTTGTTACCAGCTAATTGCATGCTGCCTAATGGCCTTGTCCCATTTGATGTTTGTTTTGAAGTCAAAAAAGGATAAACAAGTAGGAGAACACCTCTAACACCTAGAAATGGCGCTGCTCGTTTTAGCCAGCTGTTTACTCAAAGAAGGTCTTGGGGAGGCAAACGAACTCCTTAGCACCAAGCAGGATCATGAGAGACCAGGGGGGAGCTGCCTGCAGAGTGGCAGCAAGTGCCTCACCTCTAGCTGGAGGACACTGGTGTTGTGTATTGCTCACACTAGCTGTGCAGGGAGTACATACTCCCATTTTAGCTCAATATTGCTTTCACCTTTCTCTAATGAGGAAAGTAAATTTGTATGCACAAATCTTTGAACTCAGAAAAGATGGAAATGGCCAGCTGAGGAAATGGCTTTTCCCATTAGTGTTCAGTACACCAGCCTGATCGAGCATTGAAAATTATGCCAACAAATTAAATAGCTAATCTGTTCCTCCCTGGGTTGTTAACAACTACTTTGGTATTGTTCTCTTTAGATAACAATGTTGTTTAGGCCAGATATACCAAATCCTCTCTCCCTCTGCTTGAGGCAGAGAAATTAGGCTGGAATGGTTTCTCCCTCCTCTTTCTGGTTTTCTCCTTACACAGTGCAGTCAGCTCTGGGGCTCCTCATGCTGCAGAAGAAAGGCTCATTTTGCACCCAGACAGATGTGTGTGTGCATGTTCAGGGACTCATGTATGTGTTCAAAGCGGGTCTGCTGATGCCCATCTCTCCTGCTCTCCTCTAAATACTGCAGAGGCAGGGAGGCACTGCGGCCATCCTCCAAATGTCTCTGGCTGGGATCACAGTGGGTGCAGAGTGGATGGGAAGAGCAAGGCTACGTCTCTCAGAGGAGTGGTCTCCCAGCATCCAGCATCCCACTGCTTGCAGGGAGGGAGACCCAGCGCACGCTGCCTTTGCCCACCTTTCCCTCTCGTTCTGTAGGTTATTACATGTTCATTGAGGCATCCCGGCCCCGGGTGACAGGAGACAAAGCCCGGCTCATCAGCCCCCTCTACAATATTACTGCGAAGTATTACTGTGTCTCCTTCTACTACCACATGTACGGGAAGCACATCGGTGAGTACCGTCTGGGGAAGGGTAACCCCAGCCTCATGCGGGCTGTCAGGAGAGACCTCCAGCCTCTGCTACACCAGCTATGCCTGCAGCCAGAAATTCGTGAGTCCTGCTTCAGTGGTCGAAGTGCCAGAGTGGGCTGTTGTTTTGAGATACTTGTCCCTTACCCCCACCCCACCAGTGTCAGGCTTGTGAGGCTGTTGCTGCCCATCCTCGGGGCAGTATCTTGCAGTCAGCCATCACCCCTTCCCCTCTGGCTCGCTCCTCATCTAGCATGAGACTCCCTACCCTCCACAAAAAAGAGCATTGTACCCATTAGCACACATTTCCCTTGCTCACAGCCACAGCCACCTTGCTCCAGGCAGCAGGACACCAGGTGAACAGTCTGTCTGTCGGAGAGGAGACCAAGGTGGAGGGGCTTTGTGGGACCAGAGGGATCTTTAGTGACTGCAGCTATTTTGGGGTGGGCAGGATGCGTGTTGCCTCAGCTTTGCCAAGGGGCTGTCTGCTCTGCCTGACTCCCTCCTCTCTAACCGTAAGCCTATGAGTGCAGCGAGCACCCCAGAAGCGCCTGGCACACTAATGAGTTTCCATATCTAGTCAAGGAGCAATTGCTAATTCGTCACCTCTTGATTATAATTTCATTAATTTGAATAATAGATGCACTCTTCCCACAGCACACTGGGTTATTAATCACCTGCTGGACTGGAGCCTGACTGAAAAATCAGGGCCCGGGCAGGAATGTGTCCGCCCTTCAATAAACGGGGTTAATTAACAGCTCTCTGCTTTGGCACCATTGATGTCATTGGGAGAGAACATGCTCATGAGTCCAGCCATCACGTCTCTGCGCCTGCGTGGCACGGCAGAGAGGTTATGCTGCAAAATCTGAGATCTCCTTCTCTCAGTGGAGGCAAGGCTGAAACCCTGATGCCATGGGTGCTGGTGGGTAAGGGCTGGGCTGTGGTTCACTGAGGAGGTCTCCATCTCTCTCTTTGCTCTGAGGGCCCATATTTGCTGTCTGCACTCAGAGTCCGCCTAGGTTGGAGGTGTTTGCACACACCTGTATTCCCCTTGCAGACAGACTGCTCCGTGCTGTCTTCACACCGGCAGTGGCAGGTTGCTCAGGCAGAGCACTGTCAGTGTTGATTCACACCAGGTTTTCCTGGACCTGCTGGTCTTGCTTACCTGACAGAGTCCAGTGGTTAATGCTGGCTGGCAAACTCCCTTGTTCCCTGCAGTTGTCTGTTGTGGTCAGTCAGCCTTGCTGCCTTCACGTCTTCTCCTGGAGGCTTTGAAAGGGATCTCATTCTTTGTGATTGCAATAATGGGTGGCCGAGACTGGTAAGAGACTAGCAAGGAAAAAAGATGTGGAAGGAGAAGATCTCTCTTGCTTTGTTTCCTTTAGGAATACACCTATGTGTCATATTTCCAAGTTCATTTCACGGGTAAATTAAAAGCCCATTAGCTTTTGCTTGCTTTTGGAAGAGTGCTCTGTTTTACAGCTCTTATGTAGTGGTCTGTCTGGAGATGGGGTGGACTGGACATGCCAGGGAATCAATTCATTACAGGTTTTTGGCTTTTAGTGTTTTAACTCTTTATTCATTTGCTCCACCCACAAATTGCCTAGAGCAAAAGATACAGTGACTCCCAAGACCTAAGAAAGCTGCTGAGTACCATTTTCTATTCCTCGGCTTCAAGCGCCTTTTATATCTGTTGATTTTTCCCTTCATACTCAATGTTGCTGCCCCTGCCTGCTCCCCATTTTCCCCTTGTTGCACAAAGGGGCTGATAAATTTGTGCGAGGTGGATAGACTGTTTAATGCCATATGATGATTTCCAGGGTGGGTGCTGCTGAGCTGAGAGCGAATAAATTATTTTAAAATTAGACTGACTAGACAGAGTCAGGGAATGAAAGAGAAAAAAATGAGAAAAAGTTCTTTTTCTCTTGGCCTGTGGAATATGTGGCTTGCTCTAGCGAACCCGCAATATATCTGTCTGCAAATTGAAATTCAGTACCTTGTATCTGCTCTCTACTCTGGAGTTTCTTTCAGGGCCAGTCACGATATTCTGTAATCATTTTGGCTTCTCTGCTACATATCGGGGCACCAGGGTGAAAATGAGACCTCTCCAGGAAAAATCAGAATGCCTAGTAATCCTAAAATTGTCTGGGTTTCATCATTCCCGCTATGCTACTTACTAACTCTTACGCTACTTGGTCTTTTTCCTTGCTGCCACGCTGGCAGCGCTGTGGCATAGCTGTCCTCATCCCTACACATGCACAAACGAACCCGCCTTTGGGACATGCTCTGTTTCACCAGCAGGTCTAATAGCTCCATCTACATTTCTAACGCACGTTGGGTACTCCCTGGCTGGTTTTGCTTGTGCAGAGTTTGTGAAACCCTGCCAGAAAGTTTTACCTTGTTCAGATGGTACCAGGCTCAATGCCCTTGGTGGCTGAAGTCTTCTCAGAGTCCCCTGGGGAAATGGCAGCCTGCCTGAGGGCAAAGCAAGTTTCTTCAGCTCTTCTTCTTTAGCCCTGGGTTGGAGGAGAGTGCCACCTCTCAGATACAGGGCTCCTTGCTAGGACTTCTCCTGTCAAATGAGGACACAGACCCTGGCCTCCTACCTGTATCACATATGCGACAATATGAAGGTAAAGATAGGGTGGCTACAACCCTGCGCCATGTCTTGCTTCCCATATAGCCAGCTATCCCTGATGCCTGCAGACATGGCCCCAATCCCTGGCTCACCTAGGGCCAGACCAGTCCTACCAAGCCAGATGCCAGCCCTGCTGAGCCGGCCATAGCACTTAGCAAAAGCATGTCATATTGCTCCTGTTGGCAGACAGTGCCAGCAAGAGGACATTTCCCAGCCCAAGCCTCTCCTAGCAGCTCCAGCTCCATCACAGGCAAACCGAAGCTCTGTCACTATGAAAAGAAGCCGTATAAAATCCCGACATTTATTTATTTTTTTAATAACCCTTTTATTACCTTCCCCCCCCCCTCTACAGAACTTGAAAGCTGGTTTACTCTCACAATTTGACTATAAAATATCCATAGCCATCCAGGCAAATCTTCCCTGGGAGAGTTCCCAGACACTACTCGTTTATAATAGATATGACGAAAGAGAGAAACAGAATACAAATGGAGCGTTTGTAGCCATGGTATAAAATATTCAGCGACTAGCAGAGCAGGGTGATGTTGAATATCTCTCAGCTGATGAGAGCACAGGGTGAAGGGGAGCTCCCTGGAGACAATTTCTGTTCTTCTGGAGTTATTTGGTCATCAGTTTTCCTTCCTCCAGCCCCCTCTGGAGCAAGCATTTGCATTGCCCTACGTTCCTGCCAGCCCAAACACAAAAATCAGTGGGAGTGGAAGGAAAGAAATCCCATTTCCACCAGTCATTCAAGAATGAGGGTGTCTTGCTTGTGGCAGGCACAGATATATCAAACGAGGAATTGCTTGCTTTCTTCAGGACAGGAAGCTAGCCACAGCAGGCAGCGACCAGTCGCCAAGTTCAAAAAGCCTCTTTGTTGAGTTGGCTTGGTGAGTCAGCATCGCAGCTGGGAGCAGATCCTCAAGTCCTTGCTTCAGCCGTCAGACTCCTCCTCTTCCCTTCCCAGGGGCTGCCTGGGAGGGGGATGTTTTGAGGGGACAATGTCCCCAATGGACTGCTTCTACTGCAAGTCCCCTGCCACCTCTCTCTCATGTCTCCTAGCTCAGCGGTAGCCAGGTTATGATCTGCATGGCCTCCTGCCCACTGCTGGATGCTCTCACAGACCCTGCAGCAAGAGGTGCCTTCATGGTCAGACCACAAGAGGAAGGTTGCTCAGAGGGATGAGGAAATTTCAGCCACTAGCTCATGAGCCAATGACTGTGCTTATGGGGAAAACACTTGGGTCAAAGAGCTTACTTGCTCACGTGGGGTACCTACATAAAAGCAGTGATGTAGGATGTACCCAAGCAGCATTATTTTAGTCACCTTCTGATTTGTGAACTCACTGGTAGACCCTTTTCAAACTATGTTTGCTGTGTTTTTAATAGCAGTAGTCACTGCACACGGGCTTATGACAAGATATGGCCTCAGAGAGGAGAGAAGGCAAAGACCCCTCCTTGCCCTGGGGTACCTCCCAAGATGGGGCTGTTCAGCTGCTTCCTGTAGCGAAACTGGCAAGTCCTGGACTTCAAGAGGATGGGAAACTTCCAATGAAATTGTAAACTACTCATTGCCTCTACAGCTTCTTGAGGAGGGGAAATGGAGAGGGAGGGGCTGATCTCTTGTCCCTGGTATCCGGTGACAGGACGCATGGGAATGGTTCAAAGCTGCATCAGTGGAGGATCAGACTAGATATTAGGAAACGTTTCTTTACTGAGAGGGTAGTCAGACACTGGAACATGCTTCCTAGAGAGGTGATCAAAGTGGTCAGGCAGTTGGTCTAGATGAAGGTTGTAGGTCCCTTCCAATTGAACTATTCTATTATTCTATTCTATTTCTATTTCTATTCTACTCTATTTTATTCTAAGGTACTATGAGGAACAGTGCTTGGGATTGATTAAGAGAGATTTTGGTTCTGAATAACTAGAAACAATGAGACCTGATCAGATCACTTGCCACAGCATCCAAGTTCAAGAAAGCCATAAGCTGTTTCACAGAGGTAATTGGGTTGTAGCCAGGCCACTTGCACTGGTGGTGTCACCACTGATGCCCTCCTGCTGAGCAGGGAACACAGATCTGGAAGGCCTGCCAAACTGAATTCTTTCTTTACTTTTTCAACTCAAATAATGCAACCAGTGCAAAGGTGTGTCTGAGATGATCACACATAGGAGCCAGCATTAGCACGGATGCCATGTGGCCGCATCTTGTTCCTGACAACTGACAGGAGTCAGAGCTGCCAGGCTGCACAGATTGATAGGTACCAGCTATGCCAATGCAAAAGCAATTTGAACCATGAAGACGTCCTTTTTGTAAGATTTGATGTTGTAGCTCCCTCGTTCCTACCCAAACCTTGTTTATCAGCACAGCACCCTGCTGCTGCACACAGTTATAGAGGTGGCACCCTGGAGGTAGCTGCATTCTGTTGGATCTATAAAGTTTGCCTTATATACAAATGCATTGTTCATGAAATCCATGCCATTATCTCCAGTGCAATAACTCTACACAGTACAGATTACATCACTGGAGTGATTGAGGGGAGGCTGATTTTCCTAATGAGTATGATTCACTTCCCTCTAGGCTCTTGAAAACAAGTGGCAGTTAGAGTTAAGTGAACAGTTTGTAATGATAAAATGTATTCAATTTTTTTAATGCGCTTTCTTTTTCCACTTACTCAGATGGGTTCTTGGCTTTACTCATTCCTTCTTCAATAGATGTGTATTTGCTTAATGTTTTGCACAGACATCCAGCAGCTTCCTGTGGGCTATGGTATGGACCCTTTGGATAGACTGTGGTCTCTTCTGGTAGTATCTGCTTGGTTTTTTGGGAAGTTAGTCAAATACCATGAACATGAGCAAGGATTATAAATACCTGGCAAGATAACCACATATTTGTAAAGTGTCATTGAAGCTCTGTAGGTTCAATACAGTAGCTCTGAACCAAAGACTGTTGAAGTCATTGTTTTTCTAAAGACTTCAGTGAACTTTGGATTAGAGCCATAGATTTAAAGACTATTAAGACCAGATGGGACCAATACATCATCTAATCAATCTTCCTGCATAACCAAGGGCAGAGAACTCCCTTCAGTTACTCTTGCTGGAGCCTAGTAAATACTATGTGTCTACGCCTTCATTGGATGTTGACTTACAAAGAGCACCAACAGCATGCTTGACATGGCTTGCAGATGTGGGACTGAATCATCTCTAAGCCAAAGACCTTGGCATTTAAAGCTGAAGAAGACATGGAGAGGGGGAAAAGGTATTCAGGTGTGGATTAGCTATATGTCATTTTTATTCCACAAATAACGTGTCTTCATGTTGATGCAGGCATTCTGTTTAGTACCTTGAATCTGGGTGCACTGATCCCCACCTTTCCTTGCCCCTCACTAAAAGTGTATTGCTGAACCAAGTTCCCAGTGCAGATAGCCACTGAAATGTTGCCTTCTTCAAAAGCCCTCTTCTTCTGTCTTACCAGTTATGATCTGACCACATTCCTGCTGCAGAATTTGTTGGGAAGGTTGTCAGGGGCACAGATTGCTGACACCAATTCATTTGCAGATGCCCTGAATCTCCACAGATCATCTTTGCTCCTGCTCACCTGATTTGAGTCACTGTTACTCGTCTTGTGGGAAGCTGCTATGATTCCTACTCCCCTCCTCCAGGCTCTCAGGAAAATGTCTTTCCATTCAGACTTGGCTCACAGCAGCAGCAGCAGCCTTGTGCACAGTTGAGTAGCTGCAAGGATATACTGCAACCTGATCGTCTCCTGAGACATCAGGTGTTGCATCAATTATTCAGACCCTGAAATTGCTAGATACAAAACTTAACAGACACTTAAGAGGAGATGGGGGCTCTCAGTGCATATCCAGCTACTTCTTTAGCACTCCCAGGTCACTCTTCTGTTCTCTCCATGGACCATTAGCTATTTCACCAATGCCACTTGTACAAGTGGAGACTGAAGTGGGTCATTCCAGGTGTGTATCTGGAGATCCCCCTGGGTGCTGTGAGAGGATAAAGGCTGGGGGGGCAGATTGCACAACTACCTTGCACTACTTTTGTAACCATCCCAATCAGTACTTGAACTTCAACAAGACATGATTTTGTAACATGTATTGAAATGCTTCCCAGAAAATCAAAAAATGCTCAGCGTCAGTCATCACCATTACTTCCAGGAGTGACTGCCTCTGCCAAAGAGAGCTCTGCAGGGGTGACAGGCACCCCAGGACTTGAATTGAAGGAGTTTGCAGATCCAGGTTGGGAGTCTCACTGTCTCAGACAGTCCCCTGGAAGTTTTCTGGTGAAAGTACAGCTGGGCACGAAATGGGAAAGGAGTCTCTTGCTATAATGCATCCTGCCTCAAAGTTGGGAACACAGCCCACTCTAACCACCTTCATGCAGCAAACCGCTTCCCAGGCCTGAAACATCCACCTCTCATGTTTCCTTGGGTCAGGCAGAGGAGGAGGCCAGAGAACAGATTTTGAGTGGTGTCGTCAGTTCAACAGGAAGAATATGTGATCTCAGCTGCTCATTCCTGCTGTCTTTCTGGCTTCAGTATCACACTAAAACAGCCCATCTGCTCCAAGCCCTGCAGCCGTGCAGCTGCCCTGTGCTTGGCTCCCGGGACTGAGAGACCACAGACTGGGTGATGATGGAGAAATAGGTTGTTAATAGGGATAGAGAAGAGACAGGCAAAGTGTTCCTCAGCATAAGTACATCTGCTTCTGCAGGGTTTTTGTCAGGAACCCTCCCACACACACCACTTGTAGTTTGGGGGCTCTGGGAGGCTCCCTCCTCTCTGGCTGAGGTCTTTGCAAAGCCTGCCCACAGAAGGGAGACAGGCAGACTCCCCCTGTCTGGCTGTTGTGCTCTTTTAAACATGGCAGTGTCTATGAAGCAGACTTCTGTTTCAGCTCGTCTGAGAGAGCTGAGCACAGTGCATGCTCTCAGTCTGAGGGCTAAGCACATGAATTGCGCAAAGGACCCATCTGTCTCTGGTGGCAAAGATGAAAGGGTCATTATCAAAGCTGGGAGAAGAGAGAGCACTTGCCTGGAGGCATCTGGGTGTGTCACAAAACAGAGGGTGAACAAGGAGCAAGCAGACCTCACAGCAACTATGGTTCACTCCGCTTCTTGAGACTGCAAAATTGGTGGGAAAAGTTGCCGTCACATGGTCTCCTTCTTGCTACGTTCCTCGTACTCCCGTTTTCCTTCAGGTTGGTCTCTCCTCCCTAAGGCAGTACCCAGCACTTCTGGGCACCACCATGTACAGCAACAGCTGGGGCCAGCCCCCCTTCCCCATCACATCCGCCATAAAGGCTAATTTACATGCCTTCTGTCCCCCTGCCCCACGTGCCCACCAGAAACGGTGCAGAAATAGTCCCACAATTGCTCATTAAATTAAGGGCAAGATGGTGCCGTGTTTGGGATGATTACGGCCACAATAAAGGCAACAGGGCTGGGCTGTTTTGCTGCCCACAGAAGGTGCCCGCCTTGCACTGCGGGAGTCAGGGCTTTGCAGGCGCATCCCCACCGCCACGTTCCCATCCTGCTTGCCAGGAGCTGCACAGAGAAATGAATGCAGTGGCATCCATGTCAGAGCTGAGCAACTGGGGCTCCCTCTACCTTGCCTGGGGCTGAATCAGAGGTAGCACTGGGCTCGTACACAGCTGTGGCCCTCACAAGTGAGCAGCTCTGAACTTACCCCTGAATCACCCTTTCCCATTGCTATGCTGAAATCGTGTTTCCTTCTGCTACTACAGCCACCTTTCCCTGGCCAGACACTTTGTACCTTTAGTACATCTTCCCTCCCAACAGAATTTCACTGATGAGGGGTTTTTTGTTCTGTTAAACAGACAAAACCAAGGATTTTATCCAACTGCCTAGTTTATCTATTCAAGCTCAGCAAGGAATGCAACACTGCTGTCTGGGAAGGGTCTGTTTCTGCCTGCTCTGCATTGATGTATTGTTGCAGGCTTGCTTGGAGAGCTCCCAAAAGGCAAGGACAAACTCTCTGGCTATATAGGTAGAAGCAGTGGCTATGGAAGGGTCATAACTCCTTTCTTAGGGTTGGCTGGGTAGAAGAGGAGCTGCACAACTGCATTTAGACCAGGATATGTCTCATCCTGCTCCATGACTTTAGGCAGGCTACATCCTGTGTGTGTTTTTGTAAGGGGGATACTTCCTAGGAGCAAAAGGGCAAGCCCTAGATAAGGGGTGGTACAGGTTGTTCTCAATCTCTGGAGATGGAGTTCTGCTCAAAATGTCCAGGAGAATTTTTTTCCACAGCTACATCCTCTCCTTCTTAGACGGGGAAGTCTCTAAGGGTGCACATCCTTAGCCTTTACAGGGATCTCTGGAGAAAAACAAGCTATTGAGGCAGGTTTGGAGTATAAAACATCAGGAGACATTTCCGACAAATACATGTTTTTTCTTGTAATGCAAATTCATCCCTTTTGGGGATGGTGGTATTTCCTGAAGAGTGAGAAATCCCATGAGAAAGAATCTCTGTGTAGAGAGGTGTATGGACAGACAGATACTGTAAATTATCACACATACTGGTTATGGAGGGAGTCATGCAAGGAGCTGGAGCATTAGCATGAATTATGGCACAGAGGACGCAGAGCAAATGGGAGATTCTCTGCATCCAGACAGTGTCTTCTGACAGTGTGCTGCATATACTAGCATGGAGGGGGCCATAGCAAGGCAGGATGAACCCCAGGGGAGAACTCCATCTCATGATTGAGCATCACCGTGCAGGAATGGGGCTTGGCAGCACATTTGGGGCTATTAGGGAGCAAAGAGACCAGCAAGGCAGCTCAAGCACCATCCTGCTCAGTAAGCAAGCTGGGGACACACACTAAGGTCCTTCCCATCATTGACCCTGAGATTAATGGGTGCTTCCCAGTCCCGTTGATGTGGGTCAGTGACCGCCTGTCTGGGAAAGCATTTGTGTCCCAGCTGGGGCTGGGAAGAGCAAGCTCTGGAGAGGCTGTCTGGTCCCTGCGGCTGAGTGCATGCTCTCCCCACCGGGCTTGGCGAGGTAGGGGGATGTGTGCTGGAGTGCAGGTGTTTGGAGACTCGCTCAGCTCACGATGCTGTTTGTTTTCTGCTTTGCTGGGCTGTAAACAAGCATGAGTCCAGCTGCGAGAGTGGGAGACACCATCCTGCCTGCTTGCCTCCCTCTGCTTACAGAGGGCAGGAGGTCTCCAGGAGGTGTGGGGAAACTGAGGACGTGGTCACTGTTAGGCTGAGTGTCTGGACTGAAGGCAAGCAGGACCACAGCTTGGCAGGTGATAAGCAGAGGGAACCTGCTCCTAGCCTTATCCTGTGGTCAGATCTGCTGTGAATTGCCATGATGACTCTTGCGCTGGCCGTGGGCAGGTGTCGTGCAGCACACTGAGCTGGCACATGGGAGCAGAGCTGCTGCCCACAGCGGCATTCAGGGGCTGTGAAAACACAGCTGGGCTTGGGGCTGAGAGTCAGACACCCCATCTGTCCTGTAGGGAAGGACATAGTCCGTCCTCATTGTCCCCTGCAAAATGTTTAAGTACGGGAAAGGAATGTGATTAAGCAAGATGGTATAATGAATCAGACATGAAGTTGGCAAAAAGCCTGAGGACTCCCAATTCTTGTCTTTTAAATGCCAGCTTCTGTACCCTCCCTCTACTCTGTTCTGACTGCATATTGGACGGGCCTTTGTTCTTCTGAGATAACATAAATTTAATGTTATGGAGCATGGAGATTTTTTCCTTCCTTTTTTGAATTCCTTAAACCACATCCTGTTGTCCATGCATAGAAAGCTTGTTACTGGTCACAAACAACCTCTGAGGGAATTTTCCATGAAAAAGAATGGCAGTATTTTGTTCCATACACACAGCATCAAAGACGGAATTCTTGTGTCATTCATCTTTCTATGCCACGGTCTAATTTCTCTAATTAGACTGTGGATCAAATGAGCAAAGGAGCTCAAGCATAGATCTATTCAAGTCTGCTCCTACCATATCACCATCTGCTCTCTATGTACACAGACAGGTGGGGATATGCTGGAGAGAAGGAGCTGTAGCTGCAGTTTGCCTGCCTTCCTCCCGTTAGCACTCACATTCCTCATCACAAGGCAGACATGACCATACTGTTGCATTTACCCCACTGCCTGCATGCCCCAGGTTCCCCCCTCCCAGCATGTCCCCCCCAGGGGTCCAGCCACGTGTCCACTTTGCCTTTTTACAGTGCAGTGTTGCTGCTTCTCTGCTGGTCCATTTCCTCCATCCCAAAATTCATATGCATGCCAGACAGGTCAGATAGTGATGGATCATAAATCTGTGCAGTTGGCTTTGCCATGTCAGGGGATATTGCTTCAAGCCCATCCTCATTTGATGGTGGTTTAGGAGGTCAGGGGTGGAAGTGTGTTTGTTTCTTTGATTTTTTAAATCCATGGTAAAATCCAAAGAAAATTCCCTGTAGCCAGATATAAGTAATTTTCACAGGTTTGCTGTAGGGGAAACATTGCCAATCAAAACTTACCATATTGCCGTTTATATCCCCAGAAAGTCCCAGCCACAGCAGGGAACTGGAGGCTTTGATTCCCCTGATCCCTTTCACTATAGCCTCCCCACTGTACTGAAGCAGAAAGAGAGTGTCCTATAGCAATTAGCCAGCTTGCAGCACAGCACTGAACATGCTCAACGCCTTTATAAAGCCCATGGGGATGCCTTGTGAGTAGAGGTGGGATAGTGGTGCTTTCCAAACTCTGACCAAGACTCCATTTTCTCGCTATTGATGAGGTCTCTGCACCCTCCCACTTTGAAGTTACTGAAGCAGGGGCTGCAGGAAGGGGTCTGTGTAGTGACCCTGTGACTGGACACAGGGGACCCTGCACACCAAGCTGAGATCTGTTAAAGACATGCAGAGATAAAGTTCTCTGTAATCAGGAGTGGAAAGCAGCTGAGAGGCTTAAATTGTCTTACTCTGCATATGTTAATGTATGAAGCATCATTAGAGACTGTGAAAGAGTAACTACATCCTGTCATGGCACGAAGACAACTTACGTTCCTAGAAGTTATGAGTCAGTACAAGCTGATATTATTTCTCCATTTCTATCTGTGCTGTGTTTATTTTTCCACCCTCTGCTCTCTAGCTCTCAGAGCAGTAACTTTCCCCCACAGCACTGTAACTGAGAACACCAGCCTGACACTGACTGCTATTCATTAACATCCATTTAAATGAGAGAGGGAGAGAGACCTGTGTTTGTTGCAGGAATTATGAACAGTAAAAGATTCTTTCTGGGGACTCTCATTTGCTCCTGGGATTTGCTTGCACTAAGCTTTGGGCTTTTCATTTGTGATCAGTGGTGTTAACACCAAACCACACTTAAGGAAGTGCTCAAAGGCCCTGTTAGAAAGGTAAGAGCTCTTTTCTCCCTAGCCTGGTTTTAGCCCTCATATTGGGTCTGCAGGTGACTCTGCCAGGCTATATAAGGTCTGAGTCCTCTCCACACCATGTATCTCTTTCCATCCGCTGGACATCTCTTGCCATGAATCAGTTTCTTCTTCTTACCTCAGTCTGTCTTGCCTGCAGTTGAAATGCTGTGGGAATTTCCATGGGGGCTTTCAGCCCTGGATTCCCAGTTGGGTGCCAAACCTAAATTTGGGCTGCAGTCAGGATTTCTCACAGATAGCTGATGTCCTGAGATGGCCCCATGCTGGAGCAGGGATCCTGCAGGAGCGCAGCAGGGAGTTGCAGTGAGACCAGGCTGCGCACGAGCCTGCGACCAGCCCAGCTCCTGGCTGTGGATCCCCACAGCCTTCCCTACCCATCCCACGGAGCTCTGCTACACTTGGCACAGCACCCCATCTCTCAGCCTGCAGCGTCGTCCTCCCTTTGCTTCCTGGCCACTTTGGCTGTCCGCGTTCCATCCGAGCCACATAAACTGAGCTGTGCCTCAGCCTTTCCCCACCCCATCACCCTGCATTAACCCCCCGCCCCCCCCCCAGCTGCCCCACGGAGAGCTCTTGAGGAAACCTCTACCTTCTCTGCCATGGACACAGTCTGTGGCCCTGCCCTTACAGACCCTGCCTCCCTCCCAGTGCTGCCTGCACCAGCTCTTCTGGATCTACACTGCTGTTCAATGCGACAGTGAAGTCCTCATCCCATGGAAACTCAGAGAAGACGTTTTCTTGTTGTGAGAAGGTAACATTTAAAGGCATCCCTTGGGCTACTCTATCTGGCAGCCCAGCTGGTGCTCTTTTGTGTGAATGCCACTCTTTTGAAATGCCAGCTCTGGTCTTAAAGGCAGCCAGCAGAAGGTACAGCTCACTCTCCCTGTAACTGATTCCTCATCACTCATCACTGGCCTTTATTCTCCCTTTTGGTTGGGAAGAAAGAATAATACAGATTACAAGACAAATGCAGAGATTGCCTTGTATGGGGAGAGGTAACAACAGGATTGCTGGTGTCCTGGGATTTCCCTTGTGTTTGGCTGTCTCCGGTGAGCTGGAGAGATTTAGCAGCAGATAGATGGCCTGTCTTTGTGTGTGCCTCACCAGCAGGTGCCCTTAGGAAATGCCAGACACATCTGATGGGGGAGATGGGGAAGGGGTGACAACGACAGAAGTAGGTAACAAAACTGGCCAGCTGGAGTTGGACTCTGACACAGGAACGCTGTAGTATAAAACTGGGCAAAAGGGGTGGCTGCAACAGCTGGCACTGGAGAGCATCCAGATGGGCCTTTCACATCTCCACTGATAGAGGCATGGGGGTTGGAGAGCAGGTCCCACTTTGGTTCTTCCTCAGTTTGTGACTGCTGGAAAGGCAGAAGAGCTCAGGCACTTCTGTTCCCTAGTGTCTTCTTGCTCAGGTCTTGTAAAATGTCTGCTGTTTCTGAGTTCCCCTCTGAGTGAGTAAGTGTTACTATCCTTCTTGATTACCGGCATCGTATCATGTCAGCAGATAAAAGTAGGTAAAAGCAGTTCGCTAAGGATCACATGGCAAGTCAGTTTACAGCTGTGAATGGGCTCCTCACACCCCACACATGCATGGACTGTGCATTGGCCACCTCCCGCAAAGCAGTTGCTCTAAGAGGGGCACCTTACAAGCATCAGGTGGCTGGTTTGGTCTGAACTTGTGTGACATGCTGAAAGCTACACAGGGAGTGAAGATAGTTAGCAAGGCATGAGATAGACATTGCTAGATTGCATGGAGGTGGGTGTGGGCAGGGTGGGTGTGAATTCACCAGAGGTCAGGAGCTATGGATGTCAATATCTACATAGGCTCCACCTCCCTTTTTAGCCTGAGACTTAAGCTATGGATTTTCATGACTGTAAGTGGGATCCTAGAACAACATTTGATTTTAGGGCAGTGGGCTGAACCCAAAGCGTTCTCTTGGAAAACACAAAGCCCTGTAGCACTCATTCCATCACACAGTTGGCTTTTGGGGCCAGACTGAAAAATGGAGATCAAAAAGCTCTGAGCAATTGGAAAGATGACTTGGAGCTTTCTGTAGTCCAGGACTGCAGTGCTTTATGGCTCTGCCTGGAGCTCAGATCTGAAGGTTCATTTCGAAGTACCTCCGTCACAAGCTACCTGCCCTTAAACTTGACTAGCAGCCTGTGGCAGACTGACGCATGGTAGAAGGGAATAAAGTATATCTGCACAGTCTTTAACATCTACAACACTGTGGATCCAGTTCAGATGGAGTAGAGGCTTCATCCCTGTTTAGTTTGAAGTTCTGGAGTCTCTGCCATGCCTCCCAGAAGCACATTCCCAGTGAGACCATTACTGGGAAAGGGAGGTGGTGTGGTTCTTTCCCAGCCTCAAGGAGGCTCTGTAAGTTAGCAGGGATTGTAGGTAGGGCTATGAGATCTGATTCCCCTTCACAGCTCTGACTGATTTGTAAGACAGTCATGGGCATGCTGTTTGTCTGTTTTGACCTTCAGTTTTCCATGTGTAGACAGGGGTGGTGAAACACTGCATGTTGTGAGCAGGTAAGGGAGCTTCCTTTCCAATTGCAAACCATTTGAAGAATGCCTGCTCATATTCAGTATTGTTCTATTAGGGAATTCGAGGGCCAAAAGGTTGAAACTTTTTTCCTGATACTGCAAGGACATGGAGCTGTCAGCCAGGATATGCTCAGGCTTGCTTTGGGTTTAGGCCAGGCATTCACAGCCAGTGCTTTGGGGGCACTAATTTACATTCCAGATGCTTCTCTGGGTCTCTTTCTAGCTCGTCTTCGCTTTTTTCCTAGGGTATCAAAGTTCATTTGCTGCCTGATTTGTCCTGGTACTGGCTACTCAGCCAGGCTCTTGCACAGCAGATCCTAGCTGCAAGTCCCCAAATGAGGGTAGAATAGACAACAGTTGTTTTTAATCCTTGCTTGCTAGCAGCTTCATATTAATTCTTCACTCACTCTCAATCCCTCACCTCACCGACTCTGGCATCTGTAATTAGCTGCTCTAAACACACTCCTGTTGACATTGATCTATGGGGTTACGTAGTTCCTGTGTGAGCCATCAGTTTGGCCAAGGGCCTCCGTGAGGACTAGGTATCCTTCTTAGAGAGACTGTCACTTGTAGGAAGCTCCTGAGGTCAGCAAGGACACCAAGAAACCAGCGGCTCAAAGCTGGTTTTGCCAGAGGCTCCTGTAGTGACTTCTTTCATCCTTGGCATCGTGTTCCCAGGAGGGAGATCCCACTCACTTACCTCTGTCTCCCCAAGGCTGTGCAGTGCCAGCTGGTCTCAAGAGAGAGAGAAACAAGTTATCCTGGGTTGTGGTGTGCATCCCAAACTGGGTACCACTGGGGAAGGGAATTGGATATGCTCTCCCTGTTCTGTCAGGCCTTCATCTAGTTTTCTCAGCTAGCCTTAGTGCTAACGCTGCTGAATATTTCCAGGCAATAACATGCTCCTCTTTCATCAGTTCACTAAATTATACACATATTTCATTCTTTTAACCTTTTCTTGTAAGTCAGCCGCTCAGAATCTAAACATTTCATCATCTTTATTATGCATCTCTGAACTCCCTGTGATGTATCTCTCACTTTCTGACAGTCAGGCACTTGACGGGGGTACTTCCAGGTCCCTGTCCTTCACACAGTGCCCCACGGCTCATGTGCCAAGAATGAAGAATTTCAGGGGATCATGTAGGAGGGAGGTTATATAGGAAAGTCTCTTTCCCTGTCTTTTCCCCTGATCTCTCACTGCTGCCTCTCAGAAGGGCATACCTCGGTGGGAATGCAGCATCCCAAGCACAGACAGTCTATGGACAAGGGTTATTATTGCCTCTTGGCTCTCAGGTGTAATATGTCCGTGTATGGAGACCATAAACACTGATGAGCAACAGCGTGACTAGAGTTGTGATTGATTTTTTAGTTCGCCAGCTGAATTGAAAAAAAAAAAAAGAGAAAAACTGTTTCAGGTCAACCATGAGTGACTGTTTAAAAATGATTTTTCATTGAAACAAGAAAGGAAAAAAAGTCAGCAGAGGGGATTGCTAAAAAAATGTTGCAGGAAGACAAACTGAAGTGGTTTCATTTGTGGGTGGAGGGTAGGGGGCTGTGACACTGCTTTCAAAGTGAGACCTGAAAATGCTTTGAGATTTGTTTGCTTTGGTTTTGGTTTAATGGCAAATGAAACCTTTTGGGAATTGCTTTGTTTGAAAGAACTTGAAGTCGGTGTTGGTTCACAGGGTCTTTGTGTCCCTCTGAAAACGTGGGGCTGGGATGCTACAGGCAGTTTGATACAGGCAATGCTGCCCAGCACTAGCAAAGAACAGCTGCTCGCTCCAAGGCTGCTTCCAGGGCAAGTGGTAACTGAGGACACAGGTCATATTTCTGTGGCTGATGGCCAGGGCCAGGGCAGGGAGAGGGCTGTAAGCTGCATAGCGTATGTCAGGTGTTAGTGGTGAACAGGGAGAGGCAAACGTGTGTCCTGAGCTCCCCAGTTCAAGTGGGATGTAGAGAAACTGGTGTGGGTCCAACAGAGGGGCATCAGGATGGTCAAGGGCCAGGAGCCGAAGTCCTGGGGAAGAGAGGTTGAGGGAGCTGGACTTATTTAGTCTGGCAAAGAGGAGGCTGCTATTAGCCCTTGGCCCCCAGCTGTTTGAAGGGCAATTTCAAAGATAACAGAGCCAAAATCTTATCAGTAATATTTGACAATATAATAGGTAACAGCGGCCGCAACTGGTAGTGCTGGAGCTTCATATTGGACATTAGGAAAAGCTGATTTCCTCAGGGGCTTTCAAGACTAGGCCAGGCAAAGCCATGCTGCCCTCATGAAAAGCTGTAGACAGCTTCAAGCAGGAGGTTAGATGGGATGCCTCTGGAGGTCCCTTGCAGCTAGCATTTCTGCCACTCCCTTCTTGTGCCACCCCAACCATGCTACAGACTGCTTCTTCCTCATCCTGTCCTCTCTGTATTCATCTGGGTCTGTGTCCTCCCTTGGATAGCCCAGATGGATGAAACATTGCCAGTGGAACATGCCCATCAACCCAGAAGAAGTCTGGCTCCCTCCAGAGATTACCACTGGGGCTCTGCAGGCTGTCCCTGGGCCAGCTGGGGCATACAGCTGTAGCTCAAGGCTGAGCCCCAGAGCTATGCTGGTGGCCAGCCCAGCAGGCAGGGTTGCCTGCCTGCCCTGGCATGCCACCACCCTGTTTCTCTCTTACAGGTTCCTTGAACCTGCTAGTTCGCGTGCGGAACAAGCGAGCCATCGATACCCAGGTCTGGTCGCTCAGTGGGAACCGGGGGAACATGTGGCAGCAAGCACACGTGCCCATCAACCCTCCTGGGCCCTTCCAGGTAAGTCAGGCCCATAGCCAAGGAGCCATGTGCCACCTGTCCTGTCTGTGTGCCATGGGCTCTAGGAGACTTCCAAGCAGACATCTGCCTCCATGGCACAGGGGCTGGTCAAGCACAGGGAGGGCACTGGGAGGTCTCTACCTCCAGGGCCAGTGGGGCAAGGCAAGAGCTTGGTGGACAGAAATCAAATCCACTTCTCTCTGAAGCCACCCAACGTTGTTATGTGCGAACATCAGTTTGGCACTATAAATTTTCTGATTATCGCTGGTCGGAAAACTGCTTGTCAAAGAGATCCTTCTGGTACCAGGTCTGTGTGACAAGTTTCTTGGTGTTGACCAGCTGGGGCATGCTGGCCTGTTGATGTAAAGTGACTTTGAGCACTAGAGGTTTCTTCCAGTGTGTGCTGCAAGAGCCCACCCCCCTGTCCCCCTGGTTTAGGACTATAGGACAGCTTGTGAATCACAGAATCACAGTATCACAGAATGATAGGGGTTGGAAGTGATCTCTGGACATCATCTGCTCCAACCCTCCCACCAGAGCAGGTTCACCTAGAGCAGTTTGCACAGGAATGCGTCCAGGCAAGTTTTGAATATCTCCAGAGAAGGAGACTCCACAGCCTCTCTGGGCAGCTTGTTCCAGTGCTCTGCCACCCTCAAAGTAAAGAAGTTCCTCCTCATGTTTAGATGGAACTTCCTATGACCAAGTCTGTGCCCGTTACCTCTCATCCTGTCACTGGGCACCACTGAAAAAAGACTGGCCCCATCCTCCTGGCACCCACCCCTTAAGTATTTATAAGCATTAATAAGACCTCCCCCTCAGTCTTCTTTTCTCCAGACTAAAAAGACCCGAGTCCCTCAGCCTTTCCTCATAAGAAAGATGTTCCAGTCCCCTAATCATCTTTGTAGCCCTTTGCTGTACCCTCTCCAGCAGTTCCCTGTCCTTCTTGAACCGGAGAGCCCAGAACTGGACACAGTACTCCAGATGCGGCCTCACCAGGGCAGAGTAGAGGGGGAGGATAACCTCCCTCGACCTGCTTGCCACACTCTTCTTGATGCACCCCAGGATGCCATTGGCCTTCTTGGCCACAAGGGCACATTGGTGGCTGGTGGTCAACCTGTTGTCCACCAGGAATCCCAGGCCCCTTTCCACAGAGCTGCTCTCCAGCAGGTCAGCCCCTAACCTGTACTGATGCATGGGGTAATTCCGCCCCAGGTGCAGTACCCTACACTTGCCTTTGTTGAATTTCATAAGGTTCCTATTTGCCCAACTCTCCAGCCTGTCCAGGTCATGCTGAAGGGCAGCACAGCCTTCCGGTGTGTCCACCACTCCTCCCAGTTTTGTGTCATCAGCAAACTTGCTGAGGGCACACTCTATCCCTTCATCCAGGTCATTGATGAATATATTGAACAGGACTGGACCCAGTACTGACCCCTGGGGAACACCACTTGTTACACACCTCCAACTAGACTCTGTGCCACTAATCACAACCCTCTGAGCTCTATTTATCAGCCAGTTTTCAATCCACCCCACTGTCTGTTCATCTAACCCACACTTCCTCAGCTTGCCTATGAGGATGATGTGGGAGACGATGTCAAAAGCCTTGCTGAAATCAAGGTAGACAACATCTACTGTCCTCCCCTCATCAATCCATCCAGTCATGCCATCGTAGAAGGCTATCAGATTGGTCAGACATGACTTCCCCTTGGTGAATCCATGTTGACTACTTCTGATAACCTTCTTTTCCTCTGGGTGCTTTGAGATGACACCCAGAACAAGCTGTTCATCACCTTTCCAGGGATGGAGGTGAGGCTGACTAGCCTGTGGTTTCCTGGGTCTTCCTTCTTGCCCTTTTTGAAGACTGGAGTGACATTGGCTTTCCTCCAGTCCTCAGGCACCTCGCTTGTTTTCCAGGACCTTTCGAAGATGATGGAGAGTGGCCCAGCAATGACTTCTGCCAGCTCCCTCAGCACTCACGGGGGCATCCCCAAGTATGAACTGGGCACTCTGTATCTGCTCATCGAGTTGTTTATGCATACCCAGGAAGTGGGCTGCTTTGTTACTAGTTGTTTTATTGCTGATGTTTTTGCCCAACATGCTACTTGCTGTTGTAGGGTTGATTGTGAGAGCTGTGCAGGCTGCTAAGTTGTGGCGCTGTGGCAAAATGTCCAGCGTGCTTTTGGGTACATTAAAATTATAAATAAGAATTTAGTTACTCTTGCAAGCGCTGTTCAGTAGTGGTTGGTTTGTTAGTGCAGCACACTTAATAAAGCAGAGCTCTACATGCTCATTTATTACTCTACAGATGCTCAGCACACAGGGGTTGGTCCCATAAGCAGTGGGGTCCGGCTTTCCAGATCCTATGAGTAATGGAGAAACAGGAAGCAATCATTCACTTGGGGACCTAATAAGGTCTGGTCTGTGCCCTGCTGACCTCTGCAGAGCCCTGCAGAGCAGGAAGGGTCCTCCACAACTGCAGTCTCACACTGGGCTCAGTCTCACGCTCCCATGCTATGCTTGCAGATCATCTTCGAAGGTGTCCGGGGCACGAGCTACGAGGGGGACATCGCCATCGACGATGTCACTCTGAAGAAGGGGGACTGTCCAAGGAAGCCAGCTGGACCAAATAAGGGTGAGAGTGTGTGTGCCTCAAAGGAAAACGAGTCGGTGGGAGTGCATACATGAATGCACGTGCTAGGGACATGCAGCTAATTTCAGAGCAGATTGACGTGTTGGTGGGACTCAACAAGATGGTTGACTCCATCAGCAGAAGTCAGCAGAGGGGCTGTCAGACTCTTGAACTTGTTCTTTACTGTCGTGAGTTAGCAAGAGCTCAGAGGAACAATGAGATCCTGTAGGGACTGTGCTGCCAGACACCAGCATGCTGAAGTCTGCACCAGTATGTTGGGTTGGGTTTTTCATTCCCCAGCAGCTAAAGGCTTCTGCATATCTCATTTCTTGGAAACCCTAGGTATGGGAGCTTTGGAAAGAGAATCACAGAATCACTAAGCTTGGAAAAGACCTGCAAGATCATCAGGTCCAACCATCAACTAACACCACCATGCCCATTAAACCATGTCCTACAATGCCTCGTCCACATGTTCCTTGAACACCTCCAGGGATGGTGACTCCACCACTTCCCTGGGCAGCTTATTCCAGTGTTTCACCACTGGTCAGAAAGACATTCTGCGGGGTCTAATCGCCTCTGCAGTGCTAAGTTAGTCCTTCTCCAGGAAAAAAATCTGCCTTTTGGGGCCTGGAGCCAGGGAGGGCTGGGCTTCTTCCCATTGCCCTCTGAGCAGAGAGGCACAGCCAGGCAGGGTATTGCACATGCAGGATGGGAGCAAGCTACCCGAGCTGTATATCACCTCCCTCCCAATCCTGACAGTGAGTGTTTGAGCTAAATCCCACCAGCCCCTTTCCTGTCCATCCACATCATCCTGGTGCCAGCACTGCAGAAACGGAGACAATCCCGCTCTCACTGAGGTGTACCATAGGTTGAAGCCATAGCAAGGTGCATAAGCAGTGCGTAGGCATTAGTCCTTGGGTGGGAATCACTGGTGTGCCTCGTGCCTTAGTCCTGCCTATGCCCTTAATAACACGCCTCAGGTGGGCAGGAGAGCAGATGTTCAGAATATGCAAACCAGAGCCAGACAGGCACTTGTGAGCAAGGTTCAATTTGTCTTATTTATTTTTGAAGGAAAAAACCTTGTTGAGGAAGAGTCACTTTCATCAATTTTCTTAACTCCAAAGGTGAAGGGGGAAACAAAACATCAAAAAAGTGAGAACACCCTAAAGATTTCAAAATTTCAGGTGCAGTTAAAGATCTGTTTCAGTCTAGGATGGCCAAGCTGTAACCGAAACATAAGCAGAACATTTTGCTTGACTCAAGTCGAATCTTCTGGGGAAGAAAGGAGGGTTGGATTGCAAAAGTAACTAAGATTCAACCTTTTCTCCTGAGTTGGAAAAGAAATAATTTTGGGAAGCCTTGAGACTGTCCAGGGAAGGCTAGAAAGATCTTCCAACAGATCTGGGAGGTGCTTCGTGGTATGGGGTGGGAGGAGAGGCTAAGACACTGATGTGTGCTGACTTGTTTGATGAGGTCTGGATCTATCCCATCACTAACTCTTTTTCTCTCTTCTCGGCTGGCAGCGGTTGCTCTTCCAGGAAGCGGTGTCCCGGCCCTGCACAGCCCTTGTCTTTGTGGCTCATTGACTTTCTTCCTTTACGTGCTGCTCAGATGATGGCAAGCGAGCACTCCTATCTTCGGACCGAGACATTCCTGCTCCTTTCCTACTCAGCCACCTCTGCTCCTCTTCCTCCCCTCCTCACTGGCACACCAAAGTGTCCATATGTTACCAAAGACTGACAGGCATGACCACGCAAAGGGATCTGGTTCAGAACTGGAACACTCCTTGAGAAAGTCATAATGTCTAGAACAAAATTAAAAAATAAAGACAATTTTTTTAAAAGCACGTGCACGAGAGAGAGTGAGAGAGAGAGAGGGAAAGGAAAGAAACAGAAACACACAGAAAAGAAGGAATAAAAGACAAAAAATAGGAATGAAGAAATGTGAAGAGCAAATGAAGGAGGAAAAAACCACCCCCATGTTTCCTTGGGAATGTCGGACAGGGCTTCCTCAGGGAAGTGGGAACTTGTTTTAAACAAAAAAACAAAAGTATATTAAAGCACAAATTTCTACCAGAACAGTTACCTTCTTTACTGCAGAGCCCACAGCTTAGTGGATGATATACCGCAGTACTCCCCTTGTCTCCCCATGCTTTCCCGCTGGCTGGGGCTGCCCCGCTCCAGCTGCAGCTCCCTGCAGTAACACCAGCCTCGACTGTGAGGCAGCAGCCACCCCGTGTGCCGGTGGCTGGAGCATCTTGCCTCGCACCGCATGTGCTTCAGTGTCTCCATCCATCCGCATCTTCCAGGCTCTCATGTATTTAATTACCCCCTGTGTGGTTTGCTTTGGCCTTTCCCCACCGCTTCCCACCCGCCAGCCTGAAGAAGATGGAGCAGGAATGGACCCATCACATGGACCACACTGTGTGGTGGAGCAGTCCCAGCTGGATCCAGCTGCAGCGTTGGCATCTGAGCATCTCTTTCTGTCTCTCAGCACTCTTGCTGGGTGGAGAAACTATGAGAGCAGGTCGGAACTGCAGACAGAAAGGTGCCTCTGTGGGGCTGAGGGATGGGGCAGGGCAGGACTGGATGGGAAGGGGGGAGCAGCTGCACATTGGCTTCCCCCTGTGAATGCTGGGATGACAGTCACCTCAGCCCTAAGCTCCTCTGCCTCTCTTACATTACCTATTTATTTTGGTCTTTTATTCTATTGCTTAACTTTCCCCACCTCAAGCTTTTTGGATGATGGGAAGATTCAGGCATTTAAACCTTCTTCAGCCAGACAGCGGGTCCCGTGCGCATGACCCAGCCCCTGGGACAGCAGTTCAGGCAGCTCCAATACTGCCCTCTTACCTTCTGAGGCCTTTTAGCATGCACAGTGTGTTAGCTGCAGAGTGGGCAAAGTGTGGCGACAGCATTGCTGCTCAGGGGAGAGGTGGCTGAATTTTGTCAGCACGTGCAGTCTCGCAGGCACTCAGCTTCTGCTGCCAAAGTAGTGGACAGAGGAACTGAAAGGTGGACAGGCAGGAAAGTGCCCCAGGAAGAACGAAGGCAGGAAGTTTGACCCAAAAGAGGGGCTTGTCCTGAACTGTGGCCCTGTTTGCTACGGAGGGACAGGGGAACAGGGATGGGAGAAATTCACCTTTTTCCTGCTGGCATCATGAAAGGGTAAAGCTGGGCTCCTCTGCTGCATACCTGCAGCAGGTCTGGCCTGACCACCTCAGGGTGGAGGCACGTGCTGCTCCAGATGAACCCCAGAAGGGTCTGTTCTGCACCGGCCAGGTGGGAGCTTCGATAGCCTAGTTGCAACTGGAAGCAGCTCTGGGCATGACTCATGTCCCTGCACAGGACAGAGTTAGCCCCACGGGACTGTGAACCAGGGTTTACTAGCTCACGCTCCGGCAGTTCAGTTCAGCGGGACTCTTCCCCCTAAGGGACACCCCATCCAAACTCCATATCTGGGGCACCACAGATGTATGATGACCTAGCTCTCTCACCTGAGCCCCCAGTACCCATGGCTCCTTACCCATTTCTGATGAGGATATCAGCTTCTCTGAGACAACTGTGTTTGTCTAAAATCACCTGAATGTATTAGCTGCCTCCTGCATTGTTCATCTTCCAACAACAGCTGGTGCCTCATTTCCTCTACTGATGGAGGGGGAAAGCTCTTATTTAACTCCCAAGAGATCCAGTTTAAAGTCTTGAAACCCACCAGTGTCTAGCTCCTGGAAGGGCATTCATCTGCATTAATGCTCCCTGGCCACCATCGGAGAGAGAAAGGACCCCATCTCTGAGGGACAAGGGGACCTTCTTCACAGGAGGCCTCGCAAGACAATGAGAGGGGATGATATGGGTCTCCCTTGCTCCTGTTGCTTTTCTCCACTTCCAAGCATGAGGACTGTGTCTTTTCTGTCTCCACTCCTCCCTCCAGACCCCAGACCTCGATCACACTACATATTTGACCAGGAGACCTGTGGCTGTCTCCTAGGGCCAGGCAGTGTTGTGGGATGCTGTGGGTGCCAACAGCGATTCTTGCTGTCTGTTGTCATTTTCATGGGCAGCCAGTGCCACCATCATCTTTTAGCTGAGTTCTTTCAGTCCTATGCTCTTCCTTTCCTCCATGGTTGTTGGAGGCCAGAAGTCATCACCCCACTCCTGAGAAGAGTCCACTTTCACTCCTAGGAGAGAGACAGTGCTTTCCAGGGGCCCTTGGGTGCTTCTTGATGGCTCCTGATCCGTCAGCAGCAAAACATTTGTGTTACATTGCTAGTTCCAGGGGGCTTCTGCTGGGCAGAAGGTGGAGACAGGAGCATTTCCCCATTGGTAAGAGATAGCCCAGGGCAACCATCTCACCTTCTAGGCTCTGAGGCAGAGACCCTTGTGGCCTTGCTTCTACTGGCTGCTTAGCCAGGGTTGCACAAGTATGTTTTGCTGATGTTTAGTGGGCAGCAGAAGTGCTGTGGGGCTGGGGATGTGCAGCCTGAAGGTTCAGGATCACGGACAAAGCGTTATCTGAGAGGCAAGTGTCAGCAAAGGGGAACCACATTTTTAGAAAGGGACACCTGCAGGGAGGGTGTGCGTGCCCTGCTGCCAGCTCCTGTGAGGAAGGATGTAAGTGCCTCACCAAGCCAACACACAGCGCAGGGCACAAGAAGCCCATTGGTGTCAGTGGGTCCAGGGCAGAGGTGAAGCCTTCTCCTGCCGTCAGCTGTGGGCCCATCAGCTTCAGTAAAAGTCTCAGGGAGGCCCTTCCCACTTAGACCTCTGCTCCTTTACATCTGGCTAGAAAGCAGCTGGTGGTGAGTCTGGGGGAAAGTCATTAACCCAAGTGCCTCAGCTTGTCAGAAGTACTGAGGACAAAAGGAAGGACCTCATTTCCCTGGCAGATACTCTGAGAGAGTGTAGCGGAGGAAAGAGCCACTTCAGCAACAAGGATTAGAAGCTGTGCAATGATTGGGGCGGGGGGGGGAGGCAATGTCTCTCCTCTCTGAGGGCAGTGGTGTTTGTGGTTTTCTAGCCCATGCTTGAGGGGGCAATTCTGCTTGTGGTGGTAATGCATCCCAGGTGAGATACAAAGCCATGCTCCTTACACCTTGCAATTAAAGATCCCCTCACACTTTTCACAGTGTTCTGGCTAAATTACAGTCCTTAAACTTAATTACAGACTGTCTTCTTAAATATCTGTTGCAGTCCCAACATTATGTTTCTCTTCCTGATGTTTTATCTCGCTCTGTGCCTATCAAGTAGCTGCTTTATTCCACTCCAGAAGTGGCTGCATTTCAGCAATGGTGGAGATTATTCCTGTACATAGTATGAAAGTCCCTGCAGAAGAAAAGTGCAATATAAATTTAAGAGACTGCTTTTATTTACAAGGAGACCTCTGCTTGGTAGTTGTAGAAATACATTAGGAAGAATGCTGTGTGGGTGTTAGCCGATATATACTCAATTTCTTTTTTTTTTTTCAGGATATAAACCAGAAAATATGTGAGTGTGCAGGCTCCTGGGTATAAGTTGTAGATATTAGAAGTAGTGAATGCTACTGTGTAGTTACAAGTGGGGCTTACAAAGAAACTTTTATTTGAAACCTGTTTTTGTAGTTCTTCATTGTATTCTGAAAAATACACTGTTTTTACTATAATTTCCCACAGTTCAGTGCAAGTCCCAATAACAGGTCATCAACAGAACTGTAATCCATGACTTTTAACAATATGAACATCAATTCCTACCACTTGCTCTGAAAAGCAACTCCTGGCTGGTAATAGTAATAGACTGTTTTTCTTCCCCAAAGATCAGCCACTGGTAAGCGATGGAGCTAATATGTTTCATTTGATGTGGAGTTAAGTAATTTGGAACGCCTGAGTGCAACTCTTCCCAGCCATATGGGAGTGAAAAAAAACGTTTCATCTCTATGAAAAACTTTGCATAGTGCACAAATGGTTCAGAAACTCCTGAAGTGAAGTGTTGTGTTGTGATTGGCATGCATGCAGAGCTGCCCCAGCAGAGCTGCACGGCGTGCTGCCTGAAGAGCAGCTGTAGCAGCAGCAGCGATATGGAGCCATTCTTCTGGGAAGTAGCTTTCTTTTGGAAGGAAATAAGGTGGCAATCAGGGAAAAAGTAGAGGGGGTTCAGATGTTTAGGCTGGTAAATTTGTTGCAAAAATAATTTATGGATGTGTGAATGAGTGTAGTAAACATGATACAAATTGTATTTTATTCCCTATTGCTATTCAAAGTACGGAAATTTAATTTCTTTCTATACAAAATCCTGTGGGTGCTCTACTCCAGAACGACACAAAAATGCTTTAGTACCAAAGGGAGAGCAGGGTCTGGATTCCTCCTCCTCAGCCCGTCCCTATCACTCTGTGCCAGAAGAAGCACCCTGCTTATGGGTTTGTGCCCTGCGCTTCTCAGCCTGGGAGGGATAGTCACTGGGAGCAGCAAGTGGCACTGGTGGGAGAAGCATCCGCCCATCACACCATCACTGCCCTGAGCCTTGTCTCCAGCATGAAGTGGTCCCTGTGCAAGGTGCTGGCAGGAGCGAGCCCTGCTCTCCCCTAGCTCTCAGGGTGGCTGAGGCAGGGAGTTTTACCTGCGGGAATAGACAGAGGGTCCTTCACGCTGCCTGAGGGACCCCACCTGCCCCAGGCAGTGACAGACAAAGGAACCAGGGCATTTTTCCATCCTAGATGGGGTAAATGGTGTCACCTCACCCCACCCGAAGAAACAAATTTTTGCCTTAAACCAGACAGCTCAGGAAGTTGCTGCTTCAGGGTGTTGCTGTTTCAGTCCCCTTCGTCTGTTGGAGCCATGCAGATATCCATCTTGCCCTGGAAATGCTGCAGCACTTCTTTGCCTCCTGGGTGCCTTTGGACAGCCTAGCAACAGCACGGGACACAGCACCGTGGGCTCTGTGCTTTAAGCTGGATGCGGTGGGACACAGTACCAGAGCGCCAAGCGATGCCCAGCTCTTGCACCCAGGGAGCAGGACCCTGCCTTTTAGTGAGGACAAGAAGTTGCATTGTGAGTATCTCCTATGCAAAAGAGGCCTTCTCACGCTCCTGGCTTTGGGAGAGACCAGTTTTGGTCCCTCGCTCTTTCTCCATTCAACTTCCCTGACATCTTGCCTTTTCCAGGCTGCCCTCCACGCCAGTGCACCCCTGTTCATAGAGACAACAAGCGTACAGCAGCAGAACTCTGTGCAGGCTGCAGAAGAAGCCAGGTGTTGCTGCCGTTTGTATTTGCTTTGGCCCCACTGGTAACTGCTCATCCCGCTCAGCCTGGGAAAGCGTTTAATACAGACAAAAGGCATTTGAATTAAAACAAGTGCTGGAGAGCTCTGGAAATTACATTTTAACAGGACCCAATTTACACTCTGTGGTTATAACTGGCAGCTGGTGGTTTCCAGCAGGGAACTGAATAGCCGCGGTACACTCGGCATCCCAAATGATAGCTGTGGTATATATCTGTTTTTCAGTACTCCCCTTGGGAGTAAGACACATGCCAGTTTGGCTTACCATCTGCCACCACTTAGCCCACTACAGGGGGATTCTGGCGTCTTCTCATGGCTACTTACAGCCTGATATGGTCACATCAAACCAGAGACAGCCACTTGTGCCCTGGAGGCCTTAAACATCCCAAGGAGTACTGCAGGACAGCCCAGGACCACCTTCACCCAACCTGCCTTTCCAGAGAGGGAGGGGATGTAGTCTCCAGGCCACCTCTTGACCATGGAAGAGCAGTGCCATCCCACTCCATTTTGGCTGCGTGAGGTGTGTGCCTGACATCTACACCCTGGGTTGGGTATAAGGTGCATGCTCAGTCACTTTGCCATGAAGCATCCTTCCTCAAAAGGAGAGAGCGAGCTCCAGAGACCGATAGCAGGTTAGCAGGGCTCACCGTGTCCCTGTGCTGTGTGGCCACAGGGGATGGGGGGCTCAGTCCCACTGATAACTGCCGCTGGCACTTGTTACACTCTGCATCACCTAGATCTGGTCTGGCACCTTCTCCATCTTGCTCCCCCTCAGCCCTGGCACAGCCTGAGGGACTGGTGGGGCTGCCTGGGTGGTGGTGGTAGAGTGGGAAGACAGGGGCAATTCAGGCCATGTGTGACTCCATCAGGGACCTAGTGTAGGTCACATCCTGGCTTCATCAGAGGAAAAAGAGGGCTCACAATGTCCCCATGGGTGGCTGAGAGGATGGAACAGAGCTTGTTCATGTTCTTCTTGAAAAGGAAAGGGGAAAGACAAGCTCCACGTTGCATTGCCCTTTGTTTCACTTGTGGCAGGCAGGAGGCTCTGACCTGCAGCTCCTCAGATGCTAGGCGATGGAGACTAAAGAAAAGCCCTTAGACCAGACTTCCCAGCCGGACCTGTACTAGCAGAATGTGCCGAACCAGCTCCAGATCCTCAGCACATCGGTGCGTGAAGAAGCCAAGCAACCCACTATGCCCGCATGGGCGATCCCTTGGGGAAGCTGCAAAGGGAGGTAGCACTCGGGTCCCAGCACACGAGTGCTGCTTTTCCCTCTGCTGCCTTTCGTGGTGAGGGTTTTCCAGCATGGGGCAGAGAACAAGGGAAGGGGAGAGGGGGACATGCTGTCTTTGCTGGCAGGTAGAGCTGGGTGAATAGAAGTTTTTGTGGAGAGGTGTGAAGGTCTGTGGTAAATCCAGGTTTTGCATGGATTTGGTACAGCCTATAAACCATTTGCTCCTGTGGAAGGAGGCAAAATTTTGTGCTTCCTTTAACTGTTGTCCTAAAGGGGAATTTGTCTATGAATGCCTAGCTTACAGTGCAATTTTTTAGCCCCAGGATGGCCTAAACTCAGCATAATCCAGGGGCATCTGGACAGCCCTTACACAGTGCCAGTACCCCCACCAGTGCAGGTGCCCAAAGCTCACAACACTGGATGTGCTTTATGTTGTAACAGCCAGGTCCTTCCCTAAAGCATTGAGCCAAGTGAAGGGTACCTGGCTGCTCTACTGCCCTGCATATGCATATGTCCTGTCTACTAGCCAAGCCTGTAGGAAGATAAAAGATCTGCTGCTAGCCAACGGAGGTCTGCTTTGGCTGAGGGAGCTGGGCTCTGGTCCTGCTATTTAGGCAGCGAAGTGGCTTTCAGTTGCATAAAACCCAGCTGTTAACATGAAGAGTTACTCCTAGATGTTCAAAACTTGCATAACTATGGTATGCCTCAGATAATCATCAAAGGCAGGCCCTGGGTAGGAGCTGGAACATGCCAGATGTCAGCAGTCTTGCTCGGCCACTGCGGGTGAGCAGTGACTCCTTTGCTCAGTGTCAGAGCTGCTCCGGGCACAGGCTGAGCCCAAACCAGCTAAGAGAGAGTGCAGCCCCACTTCCCTGTCTGCATCGCAGCCTCTGCAGGCAGGCACCAGCTGGTTTTCTTCTGGTGACTGTCATATAAGGTGGCACTGAGATGAAGCTGTCGCCAGGTGTTGCTTGCACTGTGAAGGTCCAGCACTGGTAAGGTCATTATCTTAGCAGCTTGTAAAGGGATCAGAGCTGAAAACTGAGGTGTGGGTCTGTTGCAGCTGCCAGCAATGCAGCAGGGAGAAGACAGGACTTGAAAGCCTCTTTTGGAGGCAGCAGCATCTCTGTCCAGTCCCCACCTTTCCATTCTCCCATGGTACACACTCCAACCCTGGGCACCCTCCAAGGTGGGGGCATTTGGTATATCTTGTCTTGCTGGGCCTTGTTTTTGAGAACCAGCTATGGGTGTCAATAAACAGAGCAACAGCCAGGAGAGGCCGTAGCAGCACGGTCAGCTCAGACAGCACCTAAATTGTGGTGAGGAGAAAATTGATTTCATTCTGTCTTTGAAATGCCTCAAGCATTGACTGGAGGCAGTATTTAGATCTTTTGTATAGGCGGCCGCACGTACTGCACAGAGGTTGAGCAGCAAGGGACTTGTGAGCACTGGAGGTTTCCCTGGGAAAATTCAGATGTCGATGGGGGAAATTATTTACAGACTGGGAGCAAAGGAGCTTTCCTGTGCATTTATTTGGTTGTTTCCTGGAAGCCCTGGTATGTAACATCCTGGGACAAGAAGATTCTCTCAGAGTTTGCTGGAGGTGACCTTTTCCTCTCATCAAACCTTGACGGTTTGTCCTTCTCTGCTGCCCGTCCCCAGCTTCTCAGTGCATTGATGTAACTGGTGGCATTAATGCTGGGTAGAGTGATTTAGTGTCAGTGCTTTCAAATAGATGACCTTGGCCTGTTTTCCCAGTTCTTGGGATCTTCTACATTTACCATCTCATCGCAGAGGGCTCCACAGCATGCATTCATCTCTTAGGACATTCCCCAAAAGCTGTGGATGCTACAGATATGTGGCAGCTCTTTGTGGTTTTGGTCACAGCCCTTGCCTGACAGCATGGAGACAATCTAATCTCGAGATGGGATGGAAAATTTGGTGCCAGCATGGTTTTGCTTGGGTCTTTTTTCCCAGCCAGAACCATCCTGCCTGTATCGCAATGCACATAGTGGAGGAAAGGGCCGTCACCCAATATACGACCATCTCATGGGGAAACAACTGTGGCATTTCCTGCCTTTGGCCAGAAGTGAGCGTCAGAAAGCGTTTCCCACACTCTTCCTCACTCCATCCCCCTGCTCCATACTTATCCTCAATAGTGTTTCGTTTCCAGGCTGGAGAGATCAGCAGCAGCCTTCAACCCTGGATCCCATAGAAGGGGATCACACCAAAATCCCATCCTCAGCTTGCGAGGGGCAGGGAGAACCAGCTCAGGCCCAACAGTGAGCCCCTTCAGTGGGATCCAGTGCCAGTGGGACTACGTCACCCTCATGCTTCTGGGTCACCAAGGCCAGTATACATTGACCTGACAGAAGTGTTTAGAAACAACCCCCAAAAAAAGCTACGCACAGACTCTGTGGTTTTGGGGATACTATGGAGGATGGAGGGTCCTCTGGTGTCTCTTGTTTCTTTTCCCATCGGTATCCTGGGTGGGAACCCTGGGACAGAGCTCCATTCTCCACCCAACTCCCTCATTGCCACCACATCTAGTCCTGTCCCCGCTCCACATCTCATAGGGTGCTGTCACCACCATTGAGCGGAGCTGGGACCCTCTCGCCTGCATGATACCAAGCCGTCCACAACGTTAAAAGCACAAAACACAAAGGGACTGAACTGAACCTTTTAAACAGGGTGAGATGTTTTATAAGCGTTGCCTCATCCACACCCCCCACACCCCCCCCCAACCCCGACACACCCGCCGTGTAACCTATAGACTCTCAACGTGGATTGTTTCATTCAAATAAAGCTGCAGTACTCAAGTGGGTGAGCCTGTGTGTCCCTCTGTGCCGGGTCGGGATGGCAAGGCGCAGCCTGCAATTTGTGCTCACAGTGGCTGGGGCAGGGAGGAGCTCGTGTTGCTGCCTAACACTGAGGTACGTGCCAGTGTTTTACCCTTGGGTCTTCCCAAAACGTCTGGTTAGGTTCCTGGGGAAGGCTTCTCATTTTTGCTCAAAACCCACCGCAGAGGCTGGACATAGGACATGGCACAGGCAGGCTTGGGGCACTTAGTGCTGGGGGAGCTTTGTGACGGGAGCACGGGGTGGGTGGCACGGAGCCCTCCCCTGATGTGCCCTTGCCCAGCACTGCTGCTGCCTTTCCCAAACCTCTCCTTCCCACCCCAGGCCTGCAGCTTTTGAGGCTGCTGGCTCCTGCTGCCACTAAGCAAAGCTGGTCCTCTTCTGTCCCTTGCTCTTGACCTCTCCCACAAGGAGAGGAGATGGGGCAACAGGTCCAAACCTAGTAGGTGTGAAACAAGCCAGCAGCCATAGGCTGTCAGCGTGACACCAGGTCCCCCTGTCCTGGTACTCCCCTCCACCCCGGGGTCTCCAGCATGGGTCCAGCTACTCCATGGGCACATCAGGGAATGGGCAATGCTAGCCATGGCCCACACGATGCCTAAGATGTTCCTGGGTGAAGGTCTTGTATGTGCCACGAGATCTTCAGGGCTACTCAGCTAGAGCCTAAGTAAAAATTGCCTCATCCCAGCACGGTGTTTAGAGCAACACTTAAGAGAACTGGATGTGAGAGCTAAACATAGTTTTGCTTTACATGCCACAAGCTGCAACTGTTGGCTGAAACTCCACAGATGCTAAAATATTAAAACAGCAACCAGGTACCTGCCCTGAGTGTGAGCCAGTGGATCACATAGGCTACAGCCACACCATCCACTTCAGCTGGTGTTAACAATACTGAGTCAGCAGCATCTTGGGCTACCTGGAGAAAGTTTGGGATAGGGCTCAAAGCAATGCAAAAGGGTCCTCCGAGCCAAGCCAGGATTTCTGCCTCCTATGCTTCCTCTGCAGCAAGCAGTTGTGAAACCCACTGGCAAAGCAGATGGCTGGTTCCTTCAGGGGAAAGTAATCATGCCTAGTAAATGCTTCCTTTTTTTCTCTCTCATAATGAAAAATAACTGCTCCAGATGGGAGTCTGGAGGGAGCTGGATACTGGAATTACTGTGGAGCTTCAGGTCTCAAAAATGGAAAGTACTATTAAACAAACACATGTATATATGTGTGCAACACACATATATATGCATGCACATAGAGTTCATCTCTGTCACCCCTGCACAAGTTCAGCTCACTCTTGTCACGCACTTGTTGAGACACAGAGTCCAACTCTGCTGTGACTTCTCCTCAGGGCCCCCCTACTTTAGCACACACACCAGAACAGCTCTGGGGGTGGGCAGGGGCTGGGCAGGAAAGCTTCATTTCTTGCACAAGCTGAGAGGCAAATGAGGTCGGGGGGGGGTGGGGGGTGGGGGGGTGGGTGTCAGCCAGAGAAGGAACATATAAGGTTGTTACATATCACTCAGAGAGCTGGAGTCTGCTTTTTTTTCCTGTCACTTTGTATTTTTGTCATGAATTGTTAATTCCACCTGTTCTAGATGTCTCAACATTAGGGTCTGCTTTGCAGAAGCACTTGCATCTTTCAGTGTGTTGTCAGCTATAAAATGATACATACTCTAAAAGCATGGGCTCTGGCTCTCTCAAACAGGGCACCACCATTGAGAATTACCTCTAATAACCCGGACTTTACTCTTTAGTTTGTGTCTACACCCCCTCTGCAGTCATTCTCACAACTTACACACTAATATATTCCTGAACTTTTTATGTTGCAATTCTTCCCTGAGAGAGAAGAGGATGGGCCGGTGGACTAGAAACTAGGCTGAGGTCCAGGCTGTTCCTGCAAGGTGCTCTGTACTATTGATTGTAGAGCTGCTACGGCTCAGCTCCTCCTGCATGCACTGCAGACAGCAATATCACCTCCAAAGGTAGAAGCAATGCTAATTTTGTTAAAGCTTAATCACTGGGAATGCCCACCAAAAAAGCCACAAGGGAGCGAGCCATTTTTGTCTTTGGCTCCGTGATTTGATGCTGTGCAATAAATAAAGCCTGGAGCCAGACAGTGACTGATGAAGATCAAAAGGAGTATTGACTGCATGCTCAAGTGAGTACAGCCCTTCACATGAAACCTGCAGAAACACTAGTTGTACAGTCATTAAGAAGAGGACCGTAATGCAAATACACAGGGATGCTTCACTGCACTTGTGTGCGCTCCCGGCTGGCTGAGCGTGGGAGCACTGGCTTTGCACCATCACACGCACCTTGTTGGCAGGCTCATGTTCCCAGGCAGGGCTGCCCTGGTACCTGGCACTGAGCAGAGACTACTTCCCATGGTGCCAACACGTCAACCCAACTCTCAAAGAGTCACCCCCCCCTTCCCGGGCAGAGAGCAGAGGAGAAGTGCTGCTCCTCCCAGATGGGGACACAACAGCATCTTGCGGGAAGGGGTGAGGAACACAGTTAGGTAAAGCTGTGGCTGAGAAGGTGCTCCTGGCACTGGGGAGGGTGGAAAGCTGTAGAACACTAAGCTAGGGCAGCAGGTGCCGGGTGTGGGTGAACAGGCCTGCTTGGCTAGGGAGAGGATAGGAACCACTTCTGTGGTTCCCTGCCAGGTATCTGGGGGATATGAGGATCAGGGATGGGGGGAGAAGATGCAGCTCTGATCTGTGCAAGGTTATGCCTCAGCAAAGGCAGGTACAGGATGCCAGCAAGGCGGTAGGTGTGTGAAAGCAGGGAAGGCAAGGCTGCGTGCACATACATGGTACAGGCATACGTGGGATTGTGCATACATATGAGGGTTTTTTGAGTGGCAGATCACTTCAGCACATCCTTTGGATTCCTTTTTCCCTCATTTCTCTCTTCCCCAAGTTTCCAAGCAGTCCTGTCTGGCCATGAGTCTGTGGCATTTTCCCAGAGAGGAAGAGAATACTTATTATGAGCCAAAACTGCAGAAAGTGCAACAATCTGGATTTTAAACATTCTGACCCTCTTATTTTAACAAGACCAGAGAAAAAAATAAATGATGCTAACTGAAGAGGAAAATTTATGGCTTGTACGACAAGGCCAGGATTTATAAGCAGAACATAGTAGCCTAAAAAGCAGAGAAGCAGGCTGTAGCTACAGCCCACCACAGCAGCATCCTGCCAGCCCATGTGAGCCCCAGGGCACAGCAGGGTCATGAGTCTGGCTGGGAAAGCCTTGTCCATCAGCTCGGTGTGCAGGGGAAGGGGAAAACGTGTTGGATTAGATTATGCTTGGGTACCTGGTGATGGAGGGGGCACATCCCTCCAGCTGCCCACACACTGCTTCTCCACACATACTGTCATGCTCTTCCATCATGTGGTCCCTTATATCCACCACACATCCATCCACATGAAGGTTCTGACTGTCCCTGACTCCATCCCCCAGCCCTTTTCTATCAGAGATAGTCCTGTCCTGATGCCAGCTACAGATCTTCTCCTGGCTTTTTGCTCCCATTGGATTTCTTCTCCCCAAGGCGACACTGGGAAACCCTCCTCCGTCCATGGCCCACCACCAGCAGTGTCCCACCTTGCATGGGGACAGCCACCTTGACTCCCTCCAGCCTCTCACAGATTCATCTTGACCCTCTCTGCTGCCCTGGGGACTCTTGATGGGAGGAGGCAGGTGGTGCAGCCTGGTCCCCAAGGCTTATTGCCCTGTCTGCAGCTACACCGAGGGCTCAGGATGCTGCAACCCTTTACACCAGCTCCACCACCTCATCTAGTGTAAGGTGGAATTGCTGCCTGCTCCTACACTTCAGATTTGGCACAGAGCCGGTACTCCTCCCCACCACGGAGGGCAAACAGGAATTAATTAACTAATGACTTCACATCACCTTGAGGAGAGATGGGCTAGCCCAGTGCCTGATGCCTCACAGGTGGTGGGTGTGGGGCTACGCCGGGGTGGGCTGAAGTTTTCGGCAGCTGGAGCCCAGAGCTACCTCATCCGTCCTTGCTCCCCGCGGGAGCACGCTGCCGGTGAGGGCCACCACTCCCTGGGGTGACAGAGATGGACCAGCCCTCACCTGCTTGCTGGGCCAGTGCGTGTGCATGGCATGGGAGCCCACTGGGACAGGTACCAAGATTTCCCAGGGAGCAAGACCACTCCGTGTGAAAGCCAGACTGATGTGCCTCCAGAGGCTTTCCTTGGGAGTGGACAAGGCAGGAGGGCTAGGGCTGCTCCTGCAGGGTGCAGGACTAAAGTCAAGTCTGACAGACCACAAAACAGATGAAGGTATCACCTCCTGCCTGCACGAGCATCAGAAAATGCTCCGCACCACTGAGGAGGAGGGGGTCCCACCCCGTTTCCTGATGGCTGAGCTGCAGCCCTGGGCCAGGCTCCTGCCCTGTGTCAGCCTGCGTGTCAGCTCATCTTCTGGAAATGCCAGGGCTAGTTTTTATGTTCTTATGGTCTTCCCTGGCTGCTCTCAGCTTCTGAAAAGAGCTGGACTGTGGAGGAAAATCACTGGGGTGGCCTTTTTCCAGTAGGTTTACACTCACGAGACTCAGCCTCTGCTAACCCTGAGTCCTGAATGGGTTTTGGACCAAGCCTGAGCCCTGCGCCCTGCTGTCAGTACTTGAGCTGTGTCTCAAGCTCACTGTATGTCTCCTGTGCAGCTCCAGCTGTGCCTGATGCTCCAAGCCAGAGCCAAAATCAAAGCCAGAGCCAAAATCAAAGCCAGAGCCAAGCCAGAACCAGGCAGTTGTCTTGAGCCCGACTGTGGCTCTCCCTGAACAAAGTGCAGTGGCCAGGTGCACTGGCTGCACAGCTCTGAGTGACTGTCTACCTCTCCATGCCCCAGATAGTTCAGAGAGACCCCAATATCTAACCAGAAAGGGCTGAAGGCTCATAAGGAGATGCAGAAGGCTTGGACAGCTGCAAGTGGGCAAGGATCTGCCTGTTGTATCCTCCAGATATTCAGGCATCACATCTACAGTAGAGCAGGGAGATACCAGAGCTGAACACAAACTGCAGGGCTTGGGTGCTGGAGCAGACTAGACAGCAGAGAAACCAGCGGTGCCATGTGGCCTGCCCAAGGCAAAGGGCTGCAGCTCACCTGGCTTTGCACAGCCTCACTCCCAGCTGCCACAAACAGCAACATCTTCCACTGCAGGCAGCGCTACAGATTGACTTCCACCCTCACCACAAATTGCTTCCTTCTTTTGGCAGTGAAAACGTTGCCATCCCCAATCCTGGCCATTCCCTGCCCTGAACATGGGCTCTCCCCTGTTATTTCAGTACTTCACCCCAGCCCTGTCCCTGCCAGGTCTTGCCCTGCACCCCTTGTCAATGCCGTTTCACTCCCACTCCCCATCCCTCGCTCTTGATCAGGAGCAACTTGGAATTCATACCTGGGTCTTCAGGAAATCAGGGAGCCTGAAACCATCTGGTCCCTTCTTCTGAGAAAACTGTCAGCACTGCCATAAAAATGAAGAATTCTTAAAATAACAGGCTACGTGGAGAAGCCGTGTGCCTCCAATGCCCACCGCCTCTCCCTCACGGCATTCCTGGCTGCTGGAACCCGTCTCATCAGCCTTCCCCATGACTGTCTCCATGATTTACGGTCTTAATAACTGAGCCTGAATCCTGCTGTCCCCACCCCTGGGGCTCATAACCAGCCGCCATTCAAACTCGTTGTGTGGCGTATTCTGGTGCAGTCCAGGGTGTCTTTTCAGAACAACCCCATCCCTTGCTCCACTCCTCGGGAGGAGATGCCTTTCCTACAGGAGACCTCTGGACAGGCCTTCCCCTTCCCTTTTCATAGGACACCTTGCATTACCTTTTGCAGGAAGTCACCATCAGCCTCCTCCAGCAGCAGGGGTAAGGGGTGCTTCCCCACGTGGATGAACGTCTTCCTCCCCTGCAGCACATTGGCAAAACACCAGCTCCCCGTACATGCATAAATGGCTCCCCATGCACGTTCCCACCAAAGGAGGTGATAGTACAGAAGGCGGGTGGTCCCTTACAGGTTGTTGTTGAATGAGTGTCAACCCAAGGACCTGGGCACGGAGAAGGACGCAAGAGCAGGGAGGCTCTGGAGGGGACCGTGCAGGATCTGAAAGCTGGGGATGGGGAGACCCCATGCTGAGTGCCTTTGCAGGCACCACCCTGCTACTCGAGGGTCTGCTCCCAGCCGCAGAGCACCTCAGGGCCATGTCTCCCAGGTCTCTTTTTCTATTACCCTCAGGCTCCAAGGCACTGGTAAAGCCTTGCTGACTCCTGGTGTCCTGCAAACTAAGCGGCTCGTCTCCTGCTTGCACTGCAGAGCACATCGCTCAGAAGCAGCTAAAAGGAGGTGAAAGACCCCAATTAGTCTCCAAACAGTCTGCTTGCGGTTTTGAGAGCTGCTCCAAGGTCTCCTGGCTCCTTGGAGGTAAGGCTAACCTCTTGGACTAATTGACAGCAAGGGAGAGGCACAAGACAGTTCCCCCATCTCTGATCCAAGCTGCTCTCCCGCCTGCCCCTGAAACACCACACTTCAGCTGTGCAACAGCAGCTCAGCAGCTGGTGCCACTCCTGCCCTCCCTCTTGCAGATTAATGACTCTCTAATTGTTCTTTATCTAGTGCTGACAAAGGTGGGGTCCTTTGCTGGTCACAGGGGAGAGGGAGCAGAGGAATGACACAGGGCCATCCCCAGAGAAGCGGGAGCTAATGAACCATCTGACTAGAAGCATTTGCTTTGCTCGTAATACCTGGTAATAGGTATTGCCCTGCAGGCTGGCTCAGGAGGATGGGGCATGGAGAGGGGGGAGGATACGTGGGGTGGGATTTAAGCTGCAAGAGCCTCTGATTTTGAGCAAGTATCCTTTTCACAAAAGCTAAGTGGTCACCCAAATGAGCGCCGGTGCTTTGCTGAGCAGCAGAAACAAAAAAGCCCCAGCCACAGCATGGGGAAGTGATGGGTCCAGCCAGGAATTGACCCCTGAGGTAAGAGGTGGACGCATGTTAGTCTGTGGTGCAGACTGTGAGCACCCACACAGGTGGGGAACATTTAGGTGGGAGTCTGCCTGTCCTCCATGAAGGAAACAGCAAGTACAAAGGGGAAAAAAAAAACCCCTCTCCCTAGTGCTGGCTGTGGGGGGTGAAACAGGAGCACTGCCCCTACAAACGGATGCCCTGTGTTCCCCAAACACTGAGCCATGGTGGGAGCATATCCTGTCCTCCTTACCGTCCCCCACTCAGGGGGCTGGGTTCTCCCCCAGACCACCCCACGCATCAGTCCCCCAGGGCTGCTGCGGGTCCTGGGCTCTCCAGAGGAGTGAGCCCTGGCTGCAGCGCAAGAGGCAGCCAGCCAGCTCGAAACGGTTAACAGCTCTCCTCAGCCACCACATCATGATGGATGAGCCCTGCCCCATGGAAATGTCACTGTCTGAACAGAGCGTGAGCTCATTCCCCTCCGCCTCCAATCTCAGCATGAAGCCCTCGCGAGCGGGCAGTCTGGCCTGCCCTCCCACCTTTTGATGATGATGTCCAGGCATGAGAGGCAAAAGGAGCCGTGAGTTTTCAGAGTGTAACCCCACTCACCCCAAGGCCTGCTAATTAATAAAAGAGGGGCTCACCTCCTCTGCCAAGGAGAGGAGGAAATGTAACTGGATGAGGGATGGTCTGGTCAAGCATTCAACCTTGTTATCTAATTTGAAAAATGGGCAAATGAGGTAATTATGGTGAGATATCGATTCATAGCAACATGCTCCATGAATGCCATAGCAATAACTCAGCACTGCCACGCAGATCCCCCAGCCCCTCCTCAGCTGCAGAAGGCAAGTTCAGGCTTTTCACTTTCGCCTATACATGTTTGAGAGATGGAGCTGGCCTGTGTAGGCAGGGACAAGGCCACCTTCTGCCCCTGGGGCAGACCCAGCCCCACTGGACAAACATCTTCAGGAGCTTGGCTCTGATGGTCCAGGATTCTCATGTCTCTGTTCAGCCAGGTCCAGTAAGGGCAGCAAGTGGGGAAAGGGGGAGTCATGTTGGTGGAAAGGGTTAGGATGCAAGAGAGAGGCTTCAATAACACTGCCAAATACTTCCTCAATGGCTTTGGCCAAGCCACTTGACTGTATCCTGTCCAATTAGGGATTGAGCCCTTTGCCACTGCAACACAAATATTTTTAGCTTTTGCTCTGCATCTGGAAACAACCATCTCCACCACTGTGGATAGCTGCCTTTTAGGAAGTTGTCTACTACATTGGTAGTGCCCAGGTAAGTTCCTAGTAGGTTTCTTAAAGATGTAAATAGAGGTAAGTTTCCCAAGCATGCAATGGAGGAGCTCAAATTTCCAGTTACATCTGTATACCTTGTATGTATTGCACACACTATAGCATATAGTCTGCTCTGTGACCCATAGCTGTGTGGACCTGTGCCATAACCCTTTAATCTTTGTTCTGCTAGCATAAGAGCCAACGTGGACATCAGTTATAGCCAGATGGATGTAGCAGGCCACAGATATTCTCCACACTCTCAGGTCAGACCAACCACCCTTGTCTGCCCACTGCGAATGGGTAAGAAACCAGCTTGCATCCTCGTGAGTGAGAAGAGAGACCTGGGGTCCACCTATGTAAATCTGTTTCTCAAAGCAGGTCTGCAGCTGGGGCACCTCTGAATGGCACTGGCATTCACGCCACGGGAGCCAGAGCACCTGGGAACATGTTGCCTGGCCCAAGGCTGAGCCTACTCGGGTCTGCCCTCAAGGTGCCTGGGTGTCTGTCTTCTCCCCACCGCAGTCACATCAGGAAGGTGCGACAGGTACCCCCTCCACATCCCTTGCGATGCTAGAGGCTTTTACTGTCAGCTGCTGCAGCTTTTTTCCCTCCCAACTAATGACTTAAGAAATTGATGCTGTCAGAGGAGAACAGTCACAGCTCTATTCACAGCTCAGCCTCTTACCCTCCGTTTCACCACATGTAAAGTGGGTGATCATTGCAATCCCCTCCATCCCTGGGGACATAAAGAGTCAATGAATAAGTCATAAAAAGGAGTGCTTTGAGATCCTTCAGTAGAAAGTATTCTAGGGCTGTTATTTTTATTGGTAATGTCACATACTTATTCCACTTATTGGCACTTCATGCTACATTAAAGTCATTCCCTAGGTGCAGGAGACTTCACACAAAATATATGACCTTCTGTTCCAAAAACAGAGGCACCTGCCAGTTGTACTGCAGCAAATATTACCATCTTCCTTTCTCCAGGCTCCTTCACAGACACTGTCTGTTGTCCCCATTTTTCAGCAGCACCTTGACTTCATCCTGCTCCTTCAAAGTGTCCTAACTCCATTTCCATGGCCAAATCTGAAAGCCTTTACCCCTTCCCCATCCTCCCAGTTTTCTCCCCTGTATCCAGTCCTCCGTTACACTCTCTTTCCCCAGACAGCGTTCCCTCAGCCTCTGCCCTGTGCATGTGTCTCCTGTCTTCTCTGCTTTCTTCCTCAGTAGCTCCTCTAACATATATTCCTATACCCTACCCACCCACCCCTTCTTCTTCTGCAGAGAATGTGGAAATCTCTGAGTTATTTAATACCTCAGTTTCCCCACTCCCTTTGTCGCACCACCCCACTGGGTACAATGCAGGGAAATTCCATTCCCGAGAGAATAGGTAGGTAGGAATGTCTCTCAGGACCTGTTAGCACAGGAGTAAGGTTACCTTGGAGCTGTAATAGAAGACCATTGTCTGGACCATTAACTTCAAATAACTGCCAGAAGGAGGTGGAAGATGCAGGACATGGGAAGATAGCATGACTGGTGCCTGGAGGCAGTCTAGGATGCTCGGGGAAGGTGCTGCAAGCAGATACGCTGTGCGCTGATTATGCTTTGCTGCTCTGGCATCATGCCCCTGCCCTCCAGAGGAACAGATAAAGGAGGTTATGATTCAAAAGGGCTGTCCTGTTGCACAGCAAACTTACTGAGAGGGCAAGTTCTGAAGGGTCCACGCTGGTCTGTTTCCCCTGGAAAAGCCACTGTGAGAAAGCAGATGGATGCATTCCTCCATTGCCCATTCTTCTCCTCCTCCAATGCAGTCTGTCCTGGTGATCTCACCTCCTCAGACGTCCTCCTTCGCAGGCCTCAGACCTGTCAACCCACAGACAGACCTGTGCACTTTTGCTATGCAGCTGTGTACATGTATGGCCACTGTAATGTCTTTTCCTGGTAGTCTTAGTGCCATGTGAACCTCAACGCAGCCTTAGCAAACTGCTTAGTATGGACGACCAGCCTTCCTACTCACAGCCTCTTGTCACCAAGACATGTCAATTTCCCTACCCCACACAGGCATGTGGCGCATGGGAGTAGCTGTGGCCCCAGCCCCTCTGTCCTCATCATCCAGGTCCCAGTTCCCCCAGCCTTGTCCCCCACTCCCGAGGAAATGACCACAGATCTCCAGAGGGCCAGCACGAGCTCTTCCCATTGGGTTCCTGCAACCCCATTGCCAGTAGGAGATGTCTTCTCCTCCCTGATAGCTCTCCTGTGGGCCATACTCTGATTTCTGTGCAAGGACATGTCAGCAAATTCACTGAGATGTCCATCTTTTACTAGCAGGGCTGAATATGAGCCAGCAGTGTGCCCAGGTGGCCAAGAAGGCCAACGGCATCCTGGCCTGTGTCAGAAACAGTGTGGCCAGCAGGAGTAGGGAGGTGATCGTGCCCCTGTACTCGGCACTGGTGAGGCCGCACCTCCAATACCATGTTCAGTTTTGGGCCCCTCACTACAAGAAGGACATTGAGGTGCTGGAGTGTGTCCAGAGAAGGGCGACGAAGCTGGTGAGGGGTCTGGAGCACAAGTCTGATGAGGAGCGGCTGAGGGAGCTGGGGTTGTTTAGCCTGGAGAAGAGGAGGCTGAGGGGAGACCTTATCGCTCTCTACAACTACCTGAAAGGGGGTTGCAGAGAGGTGGATGTTGGCCTCTTCTCCCAAGTGACAAGTGACAGGACAAGAGGAAATGGCCTCAAGTTGTGCCATGGGAGGTTTAGGCTGGATATTAGGAAAAATTTCTTTACGGAGAGAGTGGTGAAGCATTGGAACAGGCTGCCCAGGGAGGTGGTGGAGTCACCATCACTGGAGGTGTTCAAGGAGCGTGTGGACGTGGCATTGCGGGACATGGTTTAGTGGGCATGGTGGTATTGGGTTGATGGTTGGACTTGGGTGATCTTACAGGTCTTTTCCAACCTTAATGATTCCGTGATCCTGTGATTCTTGGGGTACAGGGTGGGGAGAGACCTCTCACCTCTCTTTGGCTGTCTTTAATTTACATATTTAATCTGGGATGGTCACCAAGGTGCTCTGTCTTGATGGAGAAAGAGAGGAACCTTGGGCAGGAGGTTGGCCTCACCTCTCTTAAACACTTATTTGGGAAGGAATGAACCCCCTTTTCCTCCAGTGACTACAGCAGGAGTGCAAGGAGCTGGTCTAGCTTCTGGATGGCTGCTGCAAGGGGGAAGGAGCCTACACTTGGCACCCAGCAGGGACCCAAGTCTGCTCCACAGCCCAGCAAACCTCGTGCAAATACAGCCTGCAGATTAATTCCCCCCCAGGAGAATTAAACTGCCAAAGGGAAAAGGCTGGGAACTGGTTCCCTCCACACGTCCTTACGAGAGTGAGCAAGATGGTTACCAGGTTATGCTCAAATGTCTCTTCAAGCTCTTTAGACACTGGCTGATGTCTGCTATCTGAAATTTTAAACCTCTAAACACTGATTAAAAACAACCCACTGACAGAGAAAATATTTGTTAGTTTACTCCAAGTTTATTAGATGTTAGACCTAATTAAAAGTTCCAATGCGTGGTAAATGTTTCTTTAATTACAGTGAGACAGGAACATTAGAATTGCAGTTTTGTATAGAAAGTACATCTAATTAGCCTGGTATATTTAGGGCATTATTTCTATCTATTTGAAATATGTTGCACCACATGTTGCTTATTCCAGTCAGAGCTTTACAGAAATGTGTTCCAATCAAAAAGACACTTTTTTTAATTTCTTCCTACTTTTTTTTTTTTTTAAATGTTTAATTTATTCTTAATGAAAGAAATTAGACTGAGAGTCCCTGGAGGATGAATTCCCTTGTTTATGCACAGAACAGATAACAGGCACTACATGGATCAGTACTGGGATCTTTGTCAGGAGCAATTGCGGAGCTACAAATCCATCATTCAGTCCTCCATCTCAGTATGTGCGTCACTGACAGTGAAGGCAAGTTTTTAGGACACGGACACTTATTCTGTGACACTGAGATGATCTTACTCAATTTATCCAGCTAAACATATTTCTACACGGTTGTATTGCCAGAGGCACAATCCTGCCCTTCTCCTATCTCTCTCAAACGCCTTTTCTGACTTCCAGAGTATCCAAGCTCAAAATCCTCTGCTGGCTCCACATAACTAACAGACCATTTAATCTCAGCTTCATGAGGCCCAAGCTTTGCTTCAAACTCTTTGCATAGAAACAACCTTCACTCCCCTGGCATCCCTGCCCCACAGCAAGCTTTGGAGAGCAGCGGTGTAGGGTTGGCTGGTGTAGTCCTTGAGCTGTGGATCCACATTGTGTGGACAGTGGGATTACCAAGCTGCTATTTTGGGGGGAGGCTATAATGTGTATGAAGGGGAAAACATGTAGGGAAGGCTGTTTTAACCATGTAAGGAACATTTCATGAATTTGTGGTCTGCATTAACTGTAGGCTTTGCTCTTGCAAGTGGAGGGTGGTGAAGTCTATCTAGTGTGCTTCAGTAACCCGTGTCAGGACATAGCTGCCTTTGCATAATTTGTAGGTTTTGCCAGCCTGGTAAAAACTTTCTGAGTAATTCTGGGGCTTTTCTGTTCTGGAAGTAGCTTTGAAATAGCCATTACTACCACTTAAAGAAACCCCAAAAAACAAAAAAAAAACCAAACCAAACAACCAAACAACCAACCAACCAACAATGTTTATCGAAGAAACAATTACACTGAAGTGGGGATAAAAAAGGCAAAAAAACCCCAGAGCTCTGCAGGCTGCCAAACTCCATTTTGACAACCTGAAAGTGTTAATTTAAAGGAGTTAAATTTAAGAGTGCAAGCGTTCACGTGGTCTGTGAATAGGCTTTGCTCACCGCTCTGCATTAGGCATTCTGCACCAGCCTCTCCAAACCAAGTACCAGAAACCACGAAGGTCACATAAACCAAACCAGGTCCCACTAGCAGTCCAAGGAGGAATACTACTCATTGCCCTCACCTTGCACATGCAAAAGCAGTGTGCCAAGCTGCCACTGCCCCTAGCTGCCCAGGGAAGGGCAATGATAACCCGTGGAGAGCTGGGGTCTTGCTGAGGCGTTGCTTTGGGCGCTGTCTCTTGCACAAGCACTGTTGCACATAATGGCACTGAAGCAGCTGCTGGAGCATGAGTATGGTGTCCCAGCAGCAAATAATTCTGAGCCTTAAAAAATCAGGCAGCATAAGCCTAAAACCGTGAATCATAGCTTTGAAGTGTCCCTACTTACCTCCCTGAGAGCAAGCAGGTTCACACCAAAGGCCAGGAGAAAGAAGAGGGAAAGGGCTGGTGCATGGAGAGATCATCCCCGGAGAGCCAGTGATTTATCTTCCCAAGGACTTTAATGCAGCTGGAGTGCCCAGCCAAGTCTCATGCATTAAGACTCCTATGAATGACCTGCTCTCCACCACTGGGCTTGCATACCACACAGCGACAATGCAAAGCCAACGCAGCCCTGACCCCCTGATGCCAGCGGTCAAGGAGTGAAAGCCACCTCCTCCGGGGGGCTGCAGCAGGGCATGGAGGGGAGATGGATTGGGACAGACCTCACCATACCATGTGCTCACCGCATGTGTCCCAACCTAGCCCCACGGTCTCCCGCCTCTCATGATGTGCCACGCGGGGTACACCCCCAGTGCTAGCAGAGGGGAGACATGAGCAGCCATCCAGAGGGCTGACAGCAGCTGAGCAGCCAAGCGCTCGCCTCCCTGGGGCACCTCCAGCAAGTGGGCACAGCAAGGCCAGCAGGCTGCAACAGCTGCCTGGGGATTGTAGTGCTGTGAACCTGAACACATTAAACCGGCCAGTGGAGCTGTGATCCATGGTCAGCGCTTTTACAGCAGGGACAGAAAGGAATAGCAAAGAACTGGTGCGGTGCGTTCACCAAAATCAGTTCCTTGAGGGAGGGCATAAGGGGACAGAACAAAAACCCTTCTGCTTGCTGGGCATATAATCCTGCAGCTGGGAGAAATCACAGAAATGGCACTTGGAAACCCGTGGCAGTTGTGCATATGCATGCGAGTGTGTGCATGCAAGGGGGCGGGAGGTCCCAAAACAAAGCCCCACACCCCTTAGTGTGTTCAACAGTCTCTGTCAGAGGAACTGAACTAGCCATGAGCCAGGAGGTCCCCTGTGGTTTATTCTGCCGCTTCCCACACAGCGCTGAGGAGAGGGAAGGTCTTTCTCAGGGCAGTCCCAGGCTCACTTCTAATCAGATCCATGGGGACTTTGCCCAGAAAAACTATCAGATCAGAGTTTCACTACTTCTATTTTTTTAAATGGCCACCTAAGCTGCTGAGGAATCTTCCTGAAGAGCACCCTGTGCAGAGAGCCCAGAGCAACTCTCATTTACAGCCAAATAAAACTTTGAAAGTTCTTTTATTCCTTTTTATTTTTCTCTTGTTGTTTGATTTCCTTGTGCTTTGAGTATGAACAGATAGTGTGGGTTTTCCATGAAGAGGTGTATGCACAATAGCTCTGTAGATTACACTCTGGTATCTTATGGACCGTTATCTTAGGGCCTGTCAAAGATCTCTCGGGATAACACTGCACTCCATCAACTTGCTCAGAAATTGTCAGTAAATCCCAGATGCTTGTCATCTGCTCTTGGGTTCCTTTCTCAAATTTATTTCCCCTATTAATCAGTTCTGCCACACGCAGAGTGAAGGCAGCAGGCTCAATGTCTAGAGCACCTGCAAATGCTGGTATAGACCCTCCAGTTGGGCCATATAGCATTGTTGGATCTTCCATGACTATCCATGGCAGTGGTATGTGGACTGCCTGGTTTGTTCTTCACACTCCTGCTAACCTGTCCTCCAGGAATGGTCCCCCACAGAGGAAAAGAGTGGTGGCATGCTGCTCCAGCTGCCTACCCACACTTCAAAGGAGGTGCTTAAAACTGCAGGATGAAGAATGGATGAGCCCCCAGTTCATGGCAATTAGACATAGCTAGAAAGGGTATAGTCCAGCTCTCCTTGGGCTATGCTTGTCTGCAGGAGCACAGGGGTTAGGGACATAGCTCATGGGTCTACACTTGCCAGAAGGGTTGAGGAACCCATAGCACACCCAGAACAGAGCAACTGGGGAAGGAAACCAGCTGGGCTAGCAGGTTACATGAGTGAAAGTCTTCTGGCTGCAACACCAGCCAGAGCAAAACTGACAAGAGCTCTCAGTCTTCTGATTTCCATGTGTAGGCTGATCAGCAAATGGGGTCTGGCAGGAAAAGCCCTGGTGGGTATACTATCGCACCGATGCCCAGATGTGTTGTGAAGATTGTTTTTGCAGCTTTCTCTGGAGCATCTGATATCAGCCACTGTCACTGGTTGAGATAAGGGCCTAAAGGGACATTCATCTTGTCCAGAGTGGCATCTCCTGTGTTCACAATGGCCACCTGTTTTCCCTACCCTCACGCCTTTTGTTTACCGCTTGGCTTCACGGCTCATGTGTTTTTCTAGGCAGCAGTTGTCTCTTTCTGTACATCTGAGCAAGGCTGGGCACACAGTGGGCATTACTATTGTATAAATGCCAGTCACCTGTTCTGTGCACCTCCTTCAGACGAAACGCTGACCCCTCCCACTGGTGCCCCCCCAGGGCTCACAAGCCCCACAGCTCCCTGCGAATCGATGCAAACCTTCCTATACCCCTACTGCTCACCTGTCCCCCACACCTTTAAACACCAACAGCTCCTTTTTACCCACAACCCACAACACCTTCATCCCAGAGTTAATTCCCTGACAACACAGCTCCCTACCCAGGTCCATGCTGCCTCCCCTTGCATGCCAGCACCTATGGCAACGCATTCCCCACCCAGCACAGTCCTTTTTATTTCCCTTTTCCTCCCCCAATCATTTGTACTGACTCAGGCTTTACTTACCTCTGCAGTTTAAAAAAATTAAGCAAACCCTCTCTTCTGGGGAGAGTGTTGGGTTCAAAATTCTCCAATTTAATGCAAAAATACCATTGGCTGGGAAATTTGCTTTGGATGATGACATGATCTGGAGAGATACCTACGCTCTGTGAGCTGATTTCCCATCTCTGCTGCCCTTCAGCTGAGAGTCCTCAGCTGCCTTGGTATAGTTTCTCTTCCCATACCAGACATACAACCCCCCTCCTTCACCTGGCAGCAGCTCATCCTCAAAGAGTTATCATTTATTTTAAAGACAAGGCTCTAAATGGATAATGGCCAGCTTTGATAGTGGGCTCAGTACTTGGAACGCACTATAAAACATTCAGCAGACTCAACAGCTGCTTTTCTGCTCAGCTGCATCACGGCCTCAGGGCCTCCCTCAGCTCAGGCACTCTCTGCCTTAACCCATCTCTCCCAGGTCTCCAGAGGTCAGGATGGCTCAGCAGAGAGCCCATCAACCCAGAGCAGAGAGCTCTCCAGAGGCACGCTGGGCCTGGGATGTGCAGTGTGACCTCCCTCATCACCTCCACCCAGAGAGCAGGGGCTGAGGGACCTCGGAAAAGCCTTTCCTCCTGCTTCAGTTGCTTCTGCCTGGGAGACCACTTGGCCAGCCCAATGCCTCCATCTTACAACGCAGGAGTGAAGGCATTTTGTGTCCAGCTTCTTGATACTGAGTGATAGCGTAACTCATAGGTCCCACCATCTGCACCAGTAAGATGCTGAGGGCTATGCATCTCACATTCACAGCCTGCTCTGCCCATCCAGCTCTCGCTCATCTCCCCACGCCTCCATCCAGTGAACTGACTGCAAGCTGTAGATAGCAGAAGGAGGAGGAGAGCTGACCAGGAGTAAAATCCAGCTGTCAGAGGAAATGTAAGATGAAAGCAATGGGATCAGAAGGTAGGAAGTCGGGAGGTGGTGAGAGGACTCAGAAGCTTTCCTGGAGTTGTGTTACTTGGTTGAGCATTCGTAGGTCCTCATCAGCCAGCCTGCAAAATCTAAAGAGGTGGGAAGCTTTCTCCTGGCTAGAGATGTCCAGGCTCACAGAACAGCCACCTACACGAGCCAGGCAGTACCCAGCCATCAGAAAGAAACCTAGGCATGGAGAACGAGGAAGAAAGTACATGTAATGCCTCACCTGCTCAGTTTGCAGCCACCCTCCTCTTTGAAGATGCCCCAGCTAAGGCAAAAACCTGCACAGAGCCCATCGGACTGTGATTTTTCAACGTGGAAGTGGCAGCAGCTTGCTAGCAACCGGCAGGCAGGTTAACAGTGTTAGAGTCACGGCAATAACCGGAGTCCCAGCCAAGATGAGAGTGCTGGCCCATGCCATGCAAAACCACAGCAGGAATCAGCAGAGCTTCTGCTGTAACTTTGCAAGACAGAGAAGGTGGGGGGAGGCCTGGGTAGCATCACACGAGGTGATGGCACAGCTCTTCCACCCACACGGGTGCACAAAACCATTCCTTTGCAAAGCTGTCAGAAAGGACCAGCCGTCAGGATTTACAGCCATTCCTTCCCCATCCATTTTTGTGGTTCAACTCTATCCTGTTCCTGGGCTGCTGGTGAATGAGGAGAGCCACAAAACCTACTAGTACAGCACAGGGAGCTGCACGGAGCAGGCACAGGGCTGTAAGTAATCCACTCATGCAGAGGGAAAGAGAAAATGGAACAAACACAACCAGCTGTCTGGGCAAAACAGGCTTCTCCACTGGCTTGGGAGAAAACGGCTGCCCCTATGCCATGAGAGTGAACAATGTAGAACATCTAAAAAAACCCTGGCAGTTTACTGATCGTAATAGGGGCTAAAATTTATAATCTGCTGCATAGCCTAACAGTGTCCATTAAATCTGCAGACAAAGCATTTGCTGAGATTGTGGAAAATCTACAAAATCACCTATCCTCAGAGTCACTGGAGATGATGGAGCATTTCTGTTTTTATAAAGAGAATCTGAAAGAAAATTAACATTTCTGAAAATGTGGCTGGAATCGAGAAATGGCCAGAGCTTTTCCAGGGTGCAGGGAATATAAATGATGCATGAAGGAACTGGGTACTCTGTGTTCAGGGAAATAAAACAATCCCCAACCAGTGATTACAGAGTGAGGCTGATTTGACCCCAAACCTGCTCAAGAAATTTGAATACCACCAGAAACAAGTACTAAAGACGCCAGGGATTTGTGACAGCATCATATGATCTGCGCAATGCATTAACCAAGAGTCTTGCAAAAAGCATAGTATGGACAACTGTCAAAAGCAAAGTGCTTTCATTGCAAGAAATGATGCCTCTATGAAAGTGTTGTCAGTTCTTCTAGGAACTGCTGGGCACTGCGTCCAGGTGAGTGCTGAAAGCATCAGGTGATAGAAGCAATTGGCTCTGATTGCAGATCCCTAATCTCCACTTTCCAGTTTCAACCCAGGCAAATGAAGGCTCTTTATGGCAACAGCCTGACTGTAGAGAAGAGAAATACTCCTGGCTTCTTGCTGCTTTAATCCCAAGCCTGAAAGTACTGTTGGGAGAAAACAGGTTGTTTCTGGTGCTGGCTTCAGGCAGCAGCAGTTAAGTGCAATGAAGAGGAATCAGGCAGTCAAGCCAAGTCATCCTCTTGTGCACTGCTGAGGGGGTGCCACGAGAAATGCTGAGGAAGCTGGAGTGGGTACTGCTAGGATGGATGAGTTAGTGTCTGTGCATGAACGACTGCCTTTGTCTGTCTTTGTTTGAAAACAGCAGTTAAGTGTATGTCAAGGTTGCCTAATGCACTGTGCCAGAGGACATCGTTCTGTAATGCTCTGTAATGCGTATCTGTGGGAAGATCCTGGCCAGAAGCTTTGTGTGGTGGCCAGAGACTGACACATGAATGGAGAAAATGTCCTGCCGTAGTGTGGTTATCCCGCAAAGACCCCAGACAGGCTGCTCTGTACCCTGTGCATGGTCCAGGTCCCTACCAGCCAATCTGGCCATCTCCAGCACACGTGTGTCCCTTGCAGCGGCTGGGTGGTAGGCAGCTGCCTACGCTTCAGCTAGTTCAGCACAGCGTGGGCAGTGTGGGGATGAGGACATCCAGAGAGAGGGATTTCTTAGCAGGCTGTAAGTGACAAAGGGACGGGTCCCCTCTCTTTGCAGGTGACACTGATAGTATCAAGGAGAGGACAAGTTCAGTACGATGTTTTATAGCAGTGTCACTGTGGAAAAGAACCTTGCAGCAGCACCAGGGGTGCACAAGCAAGACTTATGACCTTGCTACAAGTGATCGTAACAAAACAGACTAGAAAACTGTTCCTGTAGCTATACTGGGAGAAGGAGAGTGTCTTCCACACACTGGTGCCATGCCTCTAAGATGTTATTGAGAGAGATGTACATCTCTTCTCTGAGTGCTTTAGCCTACTGCACATTTTCAACAGCTTGTAGCCCTTTCTCTGTCTCAGCATCCTCCTGCCCTCGGCACCCCATGAGGTTTAGTTTTGGGGGTTTCAATGACAGCCATAGCAAGCATGTGGCAGCAGCTTTCAGCTTGAAGATAAACACAGCAGTTTCAGAGGCTCAGGTGTGCCACAAACAAATTTGCATTTGTCTGGAACATATTAGTTGAGGGACCTCCTTTGGGCAACGTCTCTTTTCTGAGAAATACAGGGAAGACATGGACCTGCTGGAGCAGGTCCAGAGGAGGCCAGAAAAATGATCAGAGGGATGGAGCACCTCTCCTATGAGGACAAACTGAGAGAGTTGGGGTTGTTCAGCCTCGAGAAGAGAAGGCTCCGGGGAGACCTTATTGCGGCCTTTCAATCCTTACAGGGGGCTTATAAGAAAGATGGGGACAGACTTCTTAGCAGGGCCTGTTGTGATAGGACAAAAGGTAATGGTTTTAAACTAGAAGAGGGTATATTTAGACTAGACATAAGGAAGAAATTTTTTACAACGAGGGTGGTGAAACACTGGCACAGGTTTCCCAGAGAGGTGGTAGATGCCCCATCCCTGGAAACATTCATGGTCAGGCTGGATGGGGCTTTGAGCAACCTGATCTAGTTGAAGATGTCCCTGCTCATTGCAGGGGGGTTGGACTAGATGACCTTTAAAGGTCCCTTCCAACCCAAACTGTTCTATGATTCTATGAGGACAGCACTGCTGTAAACACAGCTCAGGCTGTGAACAGGGCTGGCGGTGATCATCCCTGCTAGCAGAGGAGCTACGGGGCTGTAGATGAGTCAAACAGAAATCGTTTAGCGTGCATGTCTTCTGCCCCTGGTTTGCTACAGAGAGCAACAGACAGGCGAGGTAGTGTTATTACCACGGAAAAGTGCCCTGTCTGCCCAGGCCAGGGCAGAACTGGTCTCTCCCTTGGGGGGCTCCATTTTAGTACCTCCAGGGCTAGTCCTGCTCTGAGGAAGGACCGTCCGATGCGAGATAAGACACAAAAAAAGGCTTGCTGGCCTGGGAAGAAGATCTTACAGAGAAACCCAAGAGCAGGAAGAGCCTGTACCAGTCCATCACATTACCTTCCTCAAGTCAAGCCTAGCTATGGTGGCTGGGGAGAAATGTGCACAAGCAGAAAAGTCGCAGGGCTGAGGAAAAATTGTTCTGGCCATCTTTTTCCTGGGACAGCTGTGGAGGCGAAGAATCTCCCTCTGCAGCCAGCCTGGCCTCCACGCTCTGGAGCAGTGACAGGAAGCATTAAGAGACCAGAAGTGCTGGACTAGGACAAGAGACCCTTTCGCCTGGTTTCAAAGGCCAAGGGCTGTTCTCAGATGAGGAAAGCAAGCAGCATGGCACGGTGCTGACATCCATGCAGCTAAACACTCTTCTCCTCCAGGAGCAGGATGGCCTCACCCATGCATCCTGCTGGCAACAGTCCCGAGGCCATGCTGTTCCTTGAACTGAGCACAGAAGTGTTTTAACCCTGTGAGCCCTGCCAATTAAAAATGCAGAAGAGATAATATCTGAGAAGTGTTTGGACTTAAGAAGCTAAAATTTGAAAGAGGGAGGGAAAGCAGTGCCTGGAGCTGATGTTGCTTTTGGAGTCCAACCAGCTTTGGGAATTTCATTCAATTAAAGATCTTTCTATTCAATAAAATGCATTTGCACTCAGGCTGCATACAGAAACAGACATATGGCAGAGAGGGAGAGCAGCTGGTCCCCAGCACTTACTCCGTTGTGCCACGATCAAGGCACTGCTACAGCACCTTCCACCTCAAGGGACACCCACAGGTAAGGGGTCCCTTAATGCTGCAATGCAGCTGCCTCTGGGGTGGACCATGAGGCAGCACTTGCAGAAATCAGGCAAGGAATGAAGAATATCAGCCCCAATGGGAAGCCTGGTGCACAAAGCAGTGTCACAAACTTTGTGGTACAGTCACAAAAGCAGGGCTAAACATTGTCAAGGCATCACCGAAGTCTGCATTTCAGGATTTAGCTACAAGATTGCTCATCCTGCAGCAAAGCTTTGCTTCGTGTCAGACCACGCCAGTGATGCAGAAAGCCACTGCTGTTTGCTTTAGCACTTCACATGTGCCTTGCAGGTTTCCCATGGGGACATCGACCAAGCAAGATCCTGTTTATTTTAGATCTGGTGAAATCTTGACTATGGGGAGACTGTCTGGAGACTTCAAATGGTTTAAAAGACCTAGTTAGCCTCCCAAAGCTAATGAAGGGAGCAGACAGAAGTGGGTCCCACACCTATTGCTGTAGTCTGAGATACGTAGTCTCTGTAAACTGCTGGGAAGCCCAACACTCGCTGAGCAGCAAGGAGATGCCTTGATGAGCTAGGACTGGCAACAGATATCCACATTAATTCAGAGCTGTGATTCAGCTGGCTTCCTCAGAGGTGAGGGAAGCAGGGGGGAGAACCTGTGTTCCAGAACCGTCTGCGCCCGTGGAAGGAAAACCAGCTGTGGATCAGATGTTCCCTTGGCTTTCTTGCCTGCACCAAGCAGCCAGGCACAGCTATTGCACAGTGGGATCCCTCAAATGAATATGGCCATTGAGGAGCTCCTGGGAGATGATTTGAAGCTCTCTGTGCTTCTGGTAGAAGCTGGAAGCTCCCAAGTCTAAGTGGGGATCAGAAACTCACTGGTTAGGTCTGTTCTGGAAAACACCACTTTGGTTCCTGCAACCAATATATTCTTCCACAAAACCTTAAAAGGGAGCAAGGAGAAGAGATGGGTGACAGCTTTCAGCTTTGTGATTAATTTCTGTCACCAGGGGCAAAATCTGGCCCCTCCTGCCCACCCTTTAGATGTCTGCTGTGCAAATGCCTCCATGTGAAATAATCCCCCCCAGACTCCTCTTACAGTAGAAAAGCCATTTTAAGGACAAGAGAAGTCTCATCTATTCCAGATGAAGAGAGCAGATGAAGTACCCTCTGATAATGCTTATCAGTGCAATGAATTGCACATTCTGTTATTAAGACCATAGCCCTTGTCTTTGTTGTTATATATTTTTTTTTTTCTTAATTTTTTTCCTGATGCTAAGTGGGGTCTCAGGCAATCCTGACAGGCCCAAGACATACTGTTCCTTCAGAAGGAAGGAACCCAAACAAAGACCTATGTGCAGACAAAAGAAGTTTGGGCACCAGATGCAAGTTTTGAAGCAGGCTGCAGGAGTTGGTTTGGGGTCCCCAGCAGGGGATATCCTTGTGTTCCTTCTGGACCCCAAACTTTTGTTCTAAGTGGTTTTTGGTTTAACTGTTTTACCTGAAGAGAGCTCAGCTGATGGAAAAGTCTGCAGGAAACTCACACCATTGGGAACATGGTGCAGCTGGCTGTGATATTGTGGAATAATGCAATGAGTAATGAAGTTTCCTTTTTTGCCACTGCTTGGGCTTTGTGATCAAGAACCATACCCTTATTTAGCAAATATAAGTCAGGTGATTAATAAGCCAGCACACAGTTATCCAGAGGGACATGTGGCTAACAGTCAGTGCATATGAATAAAGAAGCACAAGCTGAGAGTTTCCAACTCATTTGACCTATAGCAAGAAGAGAAGCAGACAAAAAGATATCTGTGGTCGCCAATGACTCAAAGACAGACCTGCTAAGGGAGGGTGCTAATAGGTACAGGAATCATTTGGGAAACTGTAGTGTTGAGTATCCAAATCCTGCATGAAACTGGTAATTAAATCTCTGCATTGTCAGGTTCTGGGCTGGTCTCTTCAATCTAAAAAGGGTTTTGTAGCTGAGCTCCTACATAAGGCTCACACTCTCTGATAAAAGGTAGGTAGTTGGGATTGTGGTATATCCACTCCAGCAGGAAAGGGTTTCCAACTCTGGCCATAGACCACAAAGAGGTCAGTACACGCCGGGCATTTGTTAACTTGTTCTAACATCAGCCTCTGGCTTCTGAGTTCCACCAACACTACTTTTTATGTTTTTTCAAGACGGGGAGAAATTTGGTGGTGTTGCTCACGCACCCTTCATTCCATGGGATATCTCAAGGCAATATCTACTCCTTGCTCCATCTCCTGGTCTTAAGGCTTTTAAAACCTTAATGTAACATGAGAAAGAAGATTTCTTTCTAATTCCCTTGTCTGCTGTGGTATTCACTCCCCGTTGTTCCCTGTTGCCCTTGAAAAACAATTCAGGCCCATTGTGGACTCCCAATCCCTGAGCAGAGTTTCTGAGTTCTCTTTCAGTGTGTCTATTTAAAACTAAAAGCAAAACAAACACACAAAAAAGGCCACAAAAGCTCTGTGTGTACCTTGCTACCTAGAAAGCAATTCAACCCATTATATTTTCTCCAGTAGTTTTAATGTGCAGCGTCTCAGGGGTTAGTGCAATGAATGTTAGTCATAAGCTAATCGGAAACAGAGGTGCTTAAATAATTCATAGGCTGTCTTTCTTCCCGAAGAACCTCAATACACAGCCCTGTACCAAAAGGCAGCTCACTTCACAGAGGGTGTCAGTCAACTCAGAGACGACAGAGGCAATTTCTGTGAAAAGCCATACTCGAGGACATGTGGAGCGACCCGGGGAATTCCTGCTTAGGGAAGCACATCTTTCTCCCAGAGGAGCTAGGGGAGGGCATTGCTGCTCTCTGCTCTCCCAAGCACTTAAGTAGCTTTCTGAAATGCAAAACCAGAGCAATAACCTTTGGGTAAGGGCCAAGCTTAGGGCCATCCCCAGGCACAGACCCCTGCAGGGTCTGCAGGGAGTGGGAAGAGAAAAAGGGGCTTGCTCGCAGAGGCATGATCCAGGTCTGTGCATGTATGGAGTTGCTCTGGAAGCACGGCCATATAGCAGTGCCAGCCAGGGAAGGGAGATCCCTCTGCTGCCCAGTGCAGGGCTGGAGCTAGACCCCCAGCCAATGCTGGGCAGAGCTGCAGGTATGCGCTCATGACACAGATGTGCGTGAGAGCTTTGCTGTGCCAGTCTAGCCTAATGACCCTGAATCACTGCATCCCCATTGCCTAATAAAGGTTGCTTTGTTCTGAGAAGGCTGGCTTGCATGACTGCAAACTATCTGCTTGCTGCTAAGAGAATAAAGTCTCTGACAAGGCAAGGACTCTTCTGACCTTATGGGAAGAGTAGCTGTAAGAAAAAACGATGCTAAGATTAGAGGCTAAGTCCAAAAGGAGTGGGGCTGCCTGTGACTTGCAAGGAGGGGAAGTCTAACACTAATGGGTAATCCTGGGACTGTGTAAAGGGAGGGACCCCAATGCAACCTCTGTAAGTGGCATGTAATAAGGAGAGGCCAGGGAGAAGGCAAGGAGAGAAGGCAGCGTGGCACCAGAGAGGTGACAAGGACACAAACGATGTGCAGCGGAGGGGAAGGAAGAGACAAGAGCCCAGCTCACACCAGGGAACACTGCCTTGAATCTTGTGTGCAACCACAGTGACAGGGATATGAAGGAGGCAGCCGAGCAGGCAGCAAACAGCGTCCGTTTGTTCCAAGTTGATGGGCAGTGTCTGACAAGTGCAAGGTATGGGACAAGGGAGCTGGGATATAGACAGAAAAGGACAAGGAGAGTCTCCCAGCAGAAGAGCAGGGCATGCTTTTGACCGTCAGGACTGAAGAAGGTCACAAATTCTTCCAAAGAACAGCCAGGCTGGTTAAGGGGCTTGAACTGTAAGATGGTGGTGTTGAATTTACTGAGAGCTCTGGGAAGGAAAGAGAAGCACATAGACTCCTGTTAGCTACATTTACACAAGTACAGGTCTCTGACTTGGGGTACATCAGCCAACCAGCATCCCACAGATGACGGACATTTGCCACCTCTCTCTAATCCCCTGCTACCAAAATGGGTGCAAACAGAAACATGCCTACATGTTCAGCAGGCTGAAAAAAAAGCTGGGAAAGCCCCCCAGACCTAACAGCTAGAAAACAAACTCATTCTTATGCCAAGGGTCACAAGATCGTATTACTACGCATGCTGGTTTGCCCAGCTACATGTGTCAGCAAGCTTTGTTAAGTTATTTTCACCATCAGCAGGAAAATTTCTTGTGGCAAGGAGTTCCACAGCTTAGCACATGCTGTGTGCATCAGCACAGCTTGATTTGCAGTATTGCTTTGCCTAAGGAGCTGAACTTGCTCTTATTTGTACAGTGAATTCTCTTTGCTCTCAACATGCTGAGAATAAGGGCAGGTGTGAGACATCCATTAGCCCACAAACCTTGTTGGGCATCACAGTTTAATCCCCTCAGACCTGCTTGCTTCCCAGCACTTGCAGAGCACAGCCAGCAAGGGGTTTCTGCACGCCTGCAGATTCGCTTTCCGTTACCTGAGGGTGCTACGTGCAGACAGATAAAAGCCTCCACTGTAAATATGGCATTCCCAGCTAATGGCACCAGACAGCCAGTATTTCACCTAAAAAGCACCTTTCAGACTTTATGTTCCAGTGGACTCCTCTATAAATACTGCTTTTTCATCAAGCACCTGAGTCATTCAGTACTCAGGGACATGCTGAGTTCAGTCCCCGAGCTTCTCCTGAGAAGGAGCCATATTAGAATCATTCCCAGTGCTAGCACAGGGGCAGGGGGTGCCTGGGGAGTGAGGGCAACCCCATCCCTATGTGCTCACGGTGGGGTCTGAGGCTTCACAGACACCTACACTGACCGTAGTCCTCAGGAGGAGGAGGATGGGCTGGAAGGCTGGTCCTGAGCACTTGGGGACTACCTGCAGCATCTGAATGCAGCTTCGAATGTGGCACCACCTGGGGACACTGGTCATCCCCCCCTTGCTGAGCCCACCAACAAACCGAGCCTGTGCCTTCTTATTACAGCACCCTCTTGGGAGATCAGCTTCCTCTCTGCCTAATGTCAAAGCCAGATTCATATTTCAATATTCGCACGACCTATAATGGACCTTGGTAAAATCAGTCAATATGCTTTCCCTCATTTCCCCACATCCGCCTGCTTAATGGAGGAAATAGCTGCTGCCCAAGACCTTGAAATTCAATGGGTCTTTTTTACCCCACGCAAATGTACTTGACTGTGAGTTTAAAAAAAAAGTAAAAGCAGAGCCTCACAATGACGATCTTTTTCTTTCAGTTTTTCAAAGGCAGAACGGAGTGGTGTAAGTGGCTGGTAGAGCATGAATAGGGATCTTCATTGGGGTAAATCCAGCAGGACCACACAAGGATTTTCCCTGAATCCATCAGGCCATCAACCTGCAATTCCTCAGATTTCAGGATCCTGGAAAAGTACTGAGAGCTCAGCAGTTCAGTGGGGTTCACAGTTTGCATCACCTGTTGTCACCTATCTCAGAAGGGTGAGTGGAGAGAGTTTCTTCCCCTTCTTTTTCTATAGCGTGGGGAAAATGTGCTTATAGGGATGGAGAAGAAGATAGGTTCATAGGCCTGTCACTTTCATGTTTCTTAGCCTCTGCAACTTAATTGCTAGGATCATGATAGAGACCCCTTTCCTCCTTTGTAGAGATATAGCTTGATGCCAAACTACTGGCAAGAGTGGGATATAAGAACAAACCACGGACATTAGTCATTGTACTGTGCTTTGCTAGAAAAGCCTTACACTGAACAGGGGGATCTGCAGTCAGATGGGATGGGATGGGACAGGACAGGACAAGATAGGACAGGAGCAAAGCTGTCAGATCGGGTGAAGCGATAGAGCTAAGTTCCTAAACATTTGGAAAATTCAAAGGAAATCCATGGAGGGCAAATGCTTATCCAACATGCTGGGCCACTCTGGACCTCATAGCAGGCAATACAGCAGACAATACAAAAACAGCAGCCAGGAGTTAATAAAACAGCAGAAGCAAAAGGCTGAAATGCGGTTAAAACACAGGCTGATCAGCTGGGCCAAGCAGAGAGGAACCATGTCAGGAGAAGGTGATGTGCTGTTGCAGGAGTAAGCAGATGATGGGACCACCAGTGTCAGCTAGGCCAGTTGCCTGTTGAGGCTATGCGTACATCCACTGCAGCAGGATTGTGCTGACACTGTATGCTGCAGCCAGGGGCCCCAGAGTCCTTTATTCACACAGCACCTGTATCTTCCATGCCTTTTCATCTCCACCCACAGCGTGACCTCTCTTACCGTCCCCTTTCTAGGCCAAGAAATGCTTTATTTATCCAGGGCCATTTGATGCATCTATCCACATAAATTCAGCTTCCCTTTATTCTCTTGCACTTCTCCAGATTCCCATTAGCACAGGTTTGAAGCAGAACATCAGCTCTTATAGCTATTTACCAGGTTGTTTACTGCAGCATCTCTCTGAAGTCACAGAAACTGCAGCCCTGGTGTCAAATTCCATTTTAACTACACAATCAGTTATCAGCCCATTACCATAATAAGGAGATTAAAAGTGCTGAGAAATCCAAGTTTACTCATGGCTGGGGACTTTGCTGCTGTCTTCCTGAGTCCCGCCAGTTCCACTTCGCTCTGCCTGTCACTTTCTTCCAGGATTAGCTGGCAAGGGAGGCAGTGGGTGGAGGTGATGGGCAACACCATGTACCAGGGAAGGCTGGGGCAAGTGATTCCTCACACCCAGAGCCTCTGAGAGGAACTATATCAGGCCAGGTCACCTTCCTTGAGCCCTTGAACATCTCCTTTCTTCTTTGAGGGTGTAACTTGAAACATTTCTCCACTGGCAAGGTTGGTTTTGGAGGTCTGTTCCTCCTGCACTCAATTCTTCTGCCTTTCATTCTTCTAGGACCAGCCTGGGAATCATTTCAACCATCCAGAGTAATCCTAGCTGGATCCAACCCTCTTTCTGCCTCCCATCTGCAGAGGGCAGAACATGGGGTTTCAACAGCATATACCAATTCCCATGTATTTCTATTTCAAAGAGGCTCAAGGGATATTTCTGAAGTAACAGATGTGCTCCAACACGACAGGGGAAAGGCAGGCAGGGACCAGGATGCCTCCTGTGAGCATTTCTCGGGAGTCTGCAGGTCAGACTTGCCTCTGGACTGCAGTAGCTGAGTGCAAACGCAGACCAGAGCATTGGTTGCAATTGTGAGTCACCTGCCACCAAAAGCAAATGTCTCACTGAGAGGAAAGCAGTACCTGCGCAGACTCCAAATTTATTCATGTGGCATCGCCAGGAAACCTTCGACCATTACATTGAAATCCAAGCATTTCGCAAAAGCAATTCTCTAACTACAAGGATGCTGCTATTTTATGTAAGATCAGTGAAAGACGGATTTACTTCCTCTCCCCAGACTTTCTGGTTTTATTTTCTGATCAGCTCTTGTCTTTCATTCCCACCTCCAAGACCTATTGCCAATGACTTCAGCTTCTCGCTCCAGGAGGCAGGGAGCCCTCACTTCAGGGCTGTGAGGCTGCATCAGGGCAGGAAGGATGGACAATTTTCCCTGTTTCAGCACTAGTAAAGCTGCTCAGCTCCATGTCTACGTCATTGACACAAGCAAGCCAGTTGACTAAGCAGCAAAGGCTCTATGAGCCTCTGTCCCTTGCATGTCTGAGCTTGGGAATAGATGCTACGTAGGGGAAGGTTAGGGGAGGAGAGGGCATTTACCAAGTGAACACCCACATGGCTGTAACTATAGCAATGGGAAGAGCACTGGAAGCATATAATGACATAGCCTCTCAATATTTACCTTGCGTGCTGTATTTTCTGTGTCCTGCAGACCCAGAATACATTTGCTGCTACAGCATGAGAAAGGGCACCATCATCTCAGGATCCAGATCCCGAGCCAGGATGGGAAACTCACATTAAATTGCATGGACAAAAGGAAGCATTTTAAACAGGTTATTCACTGAAAGTCTTGTAACGCTGCTATACTGCAGAGGAGGCACAAAACTCCAACCATAGGTGATCATCATTAATTACCCCTCCCCAGCTTTACAGTATTTCACTTCAGTTCCTGCCCTACCACCTCCTGTCCTGTACTGTCCTTCCAACCAGCTGCTGTGCTCCAAGCTGAACTCAGCTGCATTTCAAGAGGTAGAATAACAATCCATAAAAACACACACACATGATCACCTGCGCTGACCCAGAAACTTCTAGCTTTACTTGCTAGCAGCGTTTGAACCTGTAAGCACTAGTCCTGCAATGCATTTCTATGACTCCCAGAGGTAATAGGAGTAGGACACTCTTACACTAATGTAAGAAGTGGTCCAGGAACTAAACACAACCCAGGGGAGATTGCACTGGGAAGCAAAGCTGCACTCAGCAAGGCAGTCGAGATGCAAGCAGCTTGCAGTGTCACCCTGAGCAGGGCGCTTCACCAGCCTGGACTACATTTTCCCTACACACACACACACACACACACACATATCAAGTTTTGACTCTAAACTTTCCCCTAGCAATGCTTGTCTTTCACTATCGGTGTCAATGCAGAGTTTCTTCCCCAAAACGTCCTGCCATGGTTTATGGCTTGAAGCATGCCCATGAGACTGCAAATGCCATTTTAAGGTAACATGATAGACTATCACCCTAATGAGAAGAGTCGCTGGGAAAAAGACACTTGCAGGAACAAGCACTGGGTCTGCTGGAGCTGTTTATGGCTGTCCACATATTTGAGATGAGACAGCAACAAGTCAGAGGGAGGGAAAAAGCTTTCCAGGGTCCCTGAAGAACATGGCATCTGCTGCATGTCTTCTTCCGTCCAGATTAACCACTGCCTGGTCCCTGCAAAGGCTCAGAGCTGCAGTAGGGTTGGGGGGAGGGGTTTGGTGTTCCCTGGGGACATTTGCCTGCTGCACCTCTCTAGTTAAGATATCAGAAGTGAGATTTGTCACTTAACCATCTGGAATAGGCGATCACAGGAGGCTGCTGCTCCACAGTCTGTCACACTCTTAAACTGTGCTAATGTCATTCAGATGTTTCACAAAGCAGCCCTGACAAGCAGGCATGAAATTAAGATATTCGTGGAGTGGGAGTAGGAAATGACAACAGGGGAGCAGGGAAAGGCAGGGGAGAGGGACACATTCAGGGGCAGGAGGCTGCACTAAGGACTATTTGCTTCCTCTCGCTCCCATGGATGTGCTACATCTTGGACCAGCTCAGACAGGAGGGCTGATGCAGTGGCATCTCCATGCCAGGGAAAGCCAGGGAGCATCTCCCCTACTTGCCCCTTGCTGCTCTCATTTTGTCCAGCCTCAAGACTGGACCCACAACAACCCCTCATGTCCTCACCGAACTGGGATTTCTATTCAGGGAATTTAATTCCTGGGGAGCCAAACACATCCTGTAGGACAGCCCTGTTTGGAAACAGGCTGAGGGAAGGTGGCGTGGCCAGAGGCAGAGGGCACCCTTGAACCCCACAACACTGCAGCCCTGTGGGGTTTCTCTGCAGGCAGAGGACTGGGCTCCCTGTGCTCCTGCCTTGGACTGGGCAGTACTGCGAAGTGCTGGGGCAGCTGGTTCTCATTTCATACTGCAAAGCGGTTTTATCAGCAGGGAGTTGACACGGGGCTTTAAAACACTTTCTAATTAAGGAGCAGGCCAGCCTGGAGAGCAATTAGGTTTGATGCATCCCGTGTTTGAGAAAGTCTGTGTTGCAAGCTCTGGAAAACATCCAGAACTCCAGCAATTAAATCTTCTCCTTCCCGTTCCTCCCTGGTCTCTTCATTTGCAGAAACGTCCTTGGTGCACAGTGTGCCCACTGCCCTGAGTGCAAGGGTGCAGCCGATGCCGGGGTGGAACACACATGGAGTGGTTGTGGTGCAAATGTACTGTGTATAGTGGGGAAAAAACACAGTGCACGTTAGAACGGAAGGAGATAATTGTCTGTAAGACAACTAGCCATGGCTGACAAGGTTAATCCAGACCCTCTCCCATTCCCCCATCCTCAGGGCAAGCAAGAACTGTGTTCCCCTCTGCCCCCTGGGCCAGCCCTCTTGCAGAGCTGGTGAGCTGCTAAGATGGGATTCATGGCCAGCAGGGAAGACATTCAGGTATGGCACTGCCTGCAAGCCAGGATCTATGCCTTAGTCGGCTACAGACTCACAGCTTCCCTTTGAGCCAGCCCATGAAGCTGTCTGTGCCTCAGTTTCCTCTTCTGCAAGATAGTAGTGAAATAGCTGTAGTGAGGATATTTCCCTTTGTCTATTCAGGCTGTCAGCAGAATTCATCAAAACTGTCTTTTTTTTTTCTTTTGCTTTGCAACCGCAACAAAAAAATCACTTTCTTCAAAATAATTCATGAAAATATTTCACTTATTCAGACATGTCATTTTTGTTGAGCTTTCTCTCTTTTTACCCATGTGGAAAAAGGGAAAGAAAAGAGAGTACATATTTGTTATACATATTTGTTACTTTCTTCCATCTACAAAACATAATGTTTGACAGAAACAACAATCTGCTACCCAAAAAAAAGTGTATAGAAAAGGGTCATTTTTTTAACCAGAAAATATTTCCAAAGAAAACAAGCCAACCATTTCCAATTAGAAGTTCCTGAGAGTAGAGCCTGCGATGCTGAGCTCACCCCGCTGCTGGTCGGCTCCTTCCCCTGCTCTGCAAATGGCCACCCGCTTCCCTCTGTCAGGGAGGGAGAGGCAGGAGATGGAGAAGGGCTTATGAGTACAAAAGCAGGGAGAGACACAGAGAGAGAAGGAAAGAAGGCAGGAAGGAAGAAAGGAAGGAAAAGAAAGAAAAAGGAAGCAAAAGGAAGGAAAATTAAAAAAAGGAAAAGGAAAAAAAGGAAAACAAATAATAAGGAAAAGAAAGAAAAAAGAAAGGAAAATAAAGAGTTGGTGAAGGAGACTAAGTGCTGCTCTCACTGCTGTCAGAAATTAAAATAAAAATCTCCATGATTAAAAATATGCCTGATGCTGCCCAAGCCAGAGGAGGGAGATGGCTGCAGAGGGGGGATCTGTGGGGAGAACGACTGGGGAGGTGGCAGGAAGAGCAGGGTGAAAGGGAGGGGAGAGGGGTGGAAGAAGCTGGCAGCTGCAGGGCCCTGGCACAGCACACCCCGGGAAAGGGGCTTGCAGTGCTCCAGCTCCTTGGTCTTGGTAACCACCAGGACTTTTTTCTCATCCTCTGACATAGGGGACATCCTTCCTCCACCACACCCCCCATCTCCCTCACCCAAGCTCTCTTCTCTCTCCTCTCCTTTTCTCCTTTTTCTTCCTTCCAAATACTTTCACCGTATTTCCATCCTGTTTCGCCCACACCTTCCTTCACTCCCTCCTTGTCTCCTTGCTCCCCTCCTCTCCTGCTGCCTCACCCTCCCTCTCCCCCTCCATCTTTCTCACTTTGTCTCCCCTCCAGGTCCCTGAAGAGCTCTCTAATGACTTAAATGAAATGCCAGCCTGCTTTATCTTCAATAGCCCTCCTTGCTGGATCCCCAAGAGGACCCAGCCATGCACAGCAATCAGGAAACCAGTGCCTGGGGCTGCTGCATTTGCAATATCAGCATGGAGATCCTCTCCGCCCTCTCCAAGAAGAGAAGCAGGTCTCCATAAAGTTGGCAGCACCATCAGCACAGGGACAGAGGCTACTGCAGAGCCTCAGGAAGGCTTTTCTAAGCCAGCCAGGTCCCTTCCCCTCTCTTCCTGCCCGCCACCCTCCTTCTGGCTGCCAGCACATCTCAGTCCACCAGCAACATGGTGCTTTTCATGTTCCTCATGGCACCTACAGCCCTTCAGAGCCGAGCCTCAGAGCCAGCCCCAGAGATGGAAACACGCAACAGCCCCAGCATGCCCCAGGCAGGGCAGGGTCTGGCAGGGGAACCATCTATGGGCACCCCAAACACGGTTTCAAACTTCATACAAAATGAGACTCGGCATTGGCAGGCAACGAGGATGGTCACAGCCCCTACTGCAGCATATCTGCTCAAAGCCCCTCCTCATCTGCAGACCCAGCAAACTCATCACAGCCTCCGTCTTCCCAGCTCCCATTGAGCTGCCCTCCCAGTGTGTCGGTCACCATACCCAAGGCATACCACTGGCAAGTGACCAACGCTAGGATCTGAGGTCTCTGGTCCCACGTGGGATGGAAGGGGTGGGTAGGACAAAGCTTTTCTTCTGCCCTTAGAGATAGCAGGATGGCTTGAATAGACCTGTTCTTTCCAGACATGTACAAAGTTACTCCCCAAAGCCCCTGGTTCCCTTACAACTCCCCCTCCCAACCAGGCCATCAAAACCACCAGCGTGCCAATGGAGCTGAGGGTGCCTCAGCATCACTTCTGAATTTCCAGGGAACTCAGCTCCAGTGTGACCCTTTTGGCTGCTGCTGTCTCCAAAATCTGGGCTCTTCATGCCCTCATTCCTCTTGCTAAAACATCCCAGACAAAGCCAGACAAAGCCAACGCCTCTCTTGTGTGCTGATGAAAAGCCCCTTTTGAAAAGCCTCTTGGGAAATGCTTCCCATTATAGTTAATTCTGTTGTTCTTTAATACTAGCTGCCCCTCTCCTCTGCTTTGTCTTGGTTAGCCTCTATTTGTGGGAAAACAAGATCTCAGAACAGGATTCATTTCCCTATTGGTTTTTTTATCTGAGCAAGTCACCCTGGGGTCTCTGCTTAGTCAGTGAAGAAAACAGACTCTTCCATGACGTAATTTGTCTCACGCTGAAGTCAATGTCTAAAATAAGTCAAACAAATCAGGTCCTAAATGCACCTTGTCCTCTCCCCTAGGGAGAAGGGGAGCAAGGGGCTCATTTGGGCAGAGACAGGAAGACTGGAGATGTCTAAGGCAGGCGGTGAGTGCCCGCTAGGTCTCCTGAGGACCTGCCCCAGGGACTGTCCTCCACCTGCTTTGTCCCTGGGAGGCTGTGGATGCTTCTTGGTGGGGACAGATCTGCAAGGAAGGGGCCAGGGTGAGACAGGGCTGCACGTGAGCACAGGCAGCAGAGATCACAAGGGGATAGTCCAAAATCTCAGGAGAAGAAAATGGGCATTTATGCCCCCAAACCTCGGGCTCCCGGCAGCCGACAGCCCCTCTCCTTTGTCGCAGAGCCTGCGTGGGACTGGGGAAGGCAGCTTTGTTTTTACTCTAGCAACAAAAGGAGAAAGGTTTTCACAAGGCGCCATCTGGTTCTGGTTTTTTTCTGCCGCTGATAGGTCATTTCTGATGGATTTAAGACTTGTAAGCCCTCTTTAAAACCAGTTTTTATCTCATGCAGGCCCTGGTGCATGCAGGCAAGAGGCTCACTGCATGCCGGCACTCCCTGAGCAGCCCCGGGATGAGCAATTAAGCAGCCTCATGCCAGATCCGGATTAACCACTCTCCTGTTTGTCTTAAGACCTTTCTAATTGCTCCTCCCTATGCCCCCCTCCTGTCTCCCCCCCATCCCAGCGCTCCCATCCCCTCGCTTTTCTCACCCCAGCCAAGCTCCTGGGCAACCCGAGGAAGAGCCGAGGAGCACAGATGAAACCCCAGCACCTTCCTTCCAAAAACCACTCCGCACGATGGAGGTGCCTCTGCTGACAGGTGTCACTCTCAGATCCCCAGCTCAGTAAAGCAAGGGATTTCAAGGCTGGCTCTGGCACGTAGGCGCTCAGGTATTCACCAGGAGAAAGGTAAATGAAAAGTGGAGAGGAGGAAAACCAGCCAGCACTGGCTTCAGCTGGAGGAGGGCAGAGAGGGGGAATGAAATCCTAATTTCAGAAGCTCATTGTAGGGTAATTATCAAACAGCAACAGTAGGCTGGGATGCTTGCTAATTAGGCCACATTCTTTATGACTAGTTATTCTAAGATGTCATTTGACAGACTTGGGGAGGAGGGATGTGCACATAAAGTTGTTTTTAATTACATTTGGTATGCTAATTTCTGATATAAAATAAATATTTACCAGAAGCAATATTTCTTCATTTCACGCTGGCTGCACCGTGGCATTTATCGAGGGTTACAAACAGGCTGCTATCGCCTGGCCCTCCCTGCTGGCATGTCTTTCCCCTCTCTCTGTCCCTCAGCCTGAGAGGGAGAGGGACGGATCCAGCTGTGACTCGGGAGGGGAAAGCAGCAAGGAAGGAAGCCGCAGCATCTTTCCCTTTGCCCAGTGGCAAGATGTTCTTTCCCTGCCAAATGGCTCTTTGGAAGGAGGGGGCCCAGGAGAAGCCCTGGGCCAGCAGCCAGCTGCAGCTCCAAGGCTGGGAGCCTGCCCTGGTGCTCCAAGGAGGAGATGGGAGATATCGCTCCTCTGCCAGGCAGCCCAGCTCTTGTGCAGCAAGTGTGCCTCTCCAACAGCTCCAAGGCTACAGACCTTTATTCATACAGCCTCTTCAACCTTTAGAGCTTTCATGGGTTGTTTTTTTTCTTCTTCTGCATATAAATTAACTAACATTTCAAGAATGGAAAGCTGCTGCAGACTAAAAGCCCCACATATTTCATCATGTTTTTGACAATGTGGGAACTTTTCTTTCCCTGCAAATGTATACTCTTGAGCATACATTTTTTTCCCATTCACTGAAGTCAGCTCTTACTGCTACACACTCTGGGTTTCAATAAATTGGTGCTTTCCAGTGGAAAACCCCATTGCTGTGGCACTGTCTTGATCAAATTTTAGTTCAAACTTCTCAGCATGCTTCTCTCCCAAGCAGGTAACTTCTGACCTGGTGCAAAGCAGTAGCTCACTGCTTGACCTGACCTAGGCTGTCCACCAAGAGCTAACAGACAAGAGACACTTGCAGATGCATGTCTTGATATTTCTGGTGATATATCATGGAAGACATGGGACTCACCTGAGTTCAGACACTTGGATCACCTGAGGATGTGCATTACCTCCATCCAACCCTCCAGATGGATTATACCCATCACTTAGATCACTTTAATCTCTTTGATAAGTAATGGACTGTGGAATAGAGGGAGCTCATATTACCACTGTGCCATACAAAGAAGTATAACAGATGCTTTGAATTGCCCAGCAGCTGGAGAACCACCCCATTATAACCAAACCACCCTGCTCTTTTTTTTGCGTATGTGAGTCACCTCTCAGAAAACTCCTACCCTTTTGCATTGTCAATATTTGAAATTAAACCCTTCAATAACTTACCATCTCAAGGCACCAAGGTGAAAGAGAGAGTGTTGGAAGTTGAGAAAACTGTCTAGTGGGGGGATCAGAAACAGAGGGAGGGAGCCCATCTGAGGAGCAAAGCTCTGGGGATGATTTTGCCTCTCATTGTGTGCACAAATGGATAATCCAGTCTGTTGATGTAAACTACTGTTTGGCAGATAATCTACTGATTAGCAGTTCAGTAAGTTTTTACACCCAAGCTGAAATTTCTCAGAAGTGCTTAATGGCTATACACTACCTAATATGTAACACATGCTCTTCCTTCCCTAGTTGCATTTGGGCTGATAGCACAAGCAGACTGCTCTCAGTCCAATGCTGGGGTATGGGGTGGACAAGAAGCAGAAGCGATGCGGGCCAGCAGCACGGCGACAGCGTGTGTTAGCTGACATCGTGCTGCCTTGCACCTTGGCATGCAGAGTGGAGCCAAGGCTCAGCGGAGTTCCTTTTTTTTAACAGCACATTCCCTCCAGGAGGGCCATTTGTCTCTTCTCTCCATGCCTGTACTCCTTTCTAGGAGGGAATTACAGGACAGGATGCTGTGATGAAGATGACCGATTTAGCCCTGTCTGGTCCATTCCTGAGTACCAGGGCATGGTTGTTCCTCAGCATCCTTCCAGTCCTATCACCAAGTACCCCAAGATGAGTATCCCCATGCATTCTCTCCTCAGAGGGACCAGGGAGAAGGTTTCCAGCCTGAGGGAACACAATGACAGGTAGTCTTTTCCCTCTGCTCACATTGACTCCTATTGCTCCAGTCCCCCAGTTTTGCCTCAGCCTCTCTGGCTCTGGCTCATTCACAAACTTCAGTAGGGGACAAAGCCCTTCCTCAAAGCCTCTTCTAACTTCTGCTCATGATAGCATTTGAGTGCCACAGCTATTAACAAATTGTTCATCAGCACCTTCCCTGTTGAATTGGGTGGTTTTATTGTCTTCATACCTGATGAACTGAGAGACAGAAACAAAGCCAAATTAATTCAAAATTATCATTAATTTGGGACGCTAGATTTGCAAAGATCTTAAAGTCTGATTTTTCAGGGTTTACATGGGATTTTATATGTTTGAAGCATGAGTCCATCTGGTTATAATGGACAGCACAAATCAGGCTCATTACTCAGAAAAGGAGGAACAAGCTGCTCCCAATGAACTTCTTACCTTATGCAAGCTTTCCCCTGACAGCGAGGAGCTCAGTGACAAAGGAAAAATAAAGCCGGTCTCTTGACATGGGGAGCGTGAGGTCATCCTTCTGCTTTGTACATTGCCCTGATTTACTCCTTCCCCACATTCTCCATGTGCAGCAGCCAGGATAGCTCTCAGAGAGGCAGCCACCTCCTGCCTTACCTCACCCACCCGCACTCCCAGGGAGACTCCTCCTGAGCACAGTGAGGTGGGGAGAAACCTTTTAGCAGTAGTGCTGTAGGATGTTTTGCGGACTGAAAACTTTACCATGATACAACAGAGTAACAGCTGCAGCAAAAAATCACCCTGTAGATGTTGGAAGTGCTGTCAAACTGGACTGCAGGAGCCACGGGAAGGCAGAGCAAGCTCAGCATACACAAGCGCTTCAGAGGACAGAGCAGTCCAGCTGCAACCGGTCTCTACAGAAAATAGATGGGCTAGGGAGTTTTCAAAGATGCATGGCTTTTCACTGGTGCACCTCTAGTTAGCCTGAGTGGTATTTTACAAACATCTCCAACATATAAGCTTGCACTTTCCAACCACCCATCTGTCAGAATTTTGTTCATTGTGGTCAAAGCAGCGGTGTTTGTTTTTTCCCTAATCTTCTCCTCAGAAATGAATGACCCACTTTAGAGGAAACATTAAAACAGCCCGAGGCATATTTCCAGCTTGGAAAAACCCAGCTTGCACAGTTAACATACGGATCAACTTTGGAGAAGGCACAGAGGAATCGGGGTTTTGAAACTAGTGGCTCTAGTGTAGCAATGAGGCTGGATTTAAGGAAAAGATGGCAGAGTCAGGATAGCGGTCAAGCTATAGGATTTCTAGCTTCTCTTTTTGTTTTGAGTACCATAGATGTGCCACTGTGCTGCTCTTGGAAAGCCCAGAGATGACACAAGATCTGTACTGCAACATAAGGCTTCACTGGCAAGAGCATGGAGATCCCCAAACACTATTCCCTTAATCCCTCCCTCTCCCAAGGCCAAATCAGGCTCCAGCTCTCTTGTGCTTCAGTTCCAGACTAATTTTTATTTCTTCCCCCTGAAGACTTCAACATGTAGGAGACACCTTACCATACAGATTCCCATGCTCATCCCTATCTTCAAATTTCATCCCTTTACTCCTTATTGTAACTTTTTAATCTGACTCAGAAACAAGCCTTTATCAGAAAACACCTGCCTTCTCTTTCACCAGGCTCCTCAGCAGAACCACGAGGCCTCTAACACATCAGCCCTGGCTCTACCAATCTTAACACTCTGAGCACTGACCTACTGATTTCTGGACATCCAACAGCCTTAGCTGCCAGTCAGACAAACACCTGGGACAGAAGTCCCTGTCTCGTGCCTACCGATGATGCTGTCCCCTCAGCAGATGGCTTGTCCCTCGTCCCTTGCTGTCCTCATGTGAGGGCAGCACAGCCCTGGCTCAGCAGCAGGGGACTGGGATGCAAGGTGGACTGCCCAGCTTTCTGGGCTTGCCGGGATGAAGTATCAGCAAGCAGGACACAGGCAAGGTGAGGTATCAGCTCAACAGGGTGAAGGTCTTTCCTCTTGAACTGATAGATTCAGACTCCCTGGTTTTATAAATTCCTACAAAACAGTGTGTGCTGGGAAGGGCAGTCTTTTCCATTTTTTAACTTTCTTCTCCATGCTGAAATCACTGGTGGTGCTGGACACAGACAGGAGATAAGTGGAAGTGGGTAGAAAAGGAGAGAAGTCACAGAGACAGCCCTAGAGAGAAGGACAGCTGTTATAAGGGGTGGCGGTGTTCATTTCCACCTGCCACAGGAAGCAAAGAAGTAAGTAGGAGCCTTGCCAGTAGTGTGGGATGGATGTGACTGGGAACCTTTTGGCTGCAGAGATGGTGTGGGTCCAAAGGGACATTCATTTGGGATCACACCAGAGCCAAATCACCTGGTACCCTGAGGGTCCACACCAAGCTGTTTGTGGCTGGTGGGTAGTGAGTGTATGCTGGGACCAACCAGACCAAGCCAGACCAATGACTCGGTGTTAAACTGGCTGACTGTGTGACAACTTCAGGGAGTGAAATCTGAGACTTGCCACCTGCTTCATGGGTTGGGAGGAGGAAAGAGATCTAATCCTGCAGACAGCTTTGTTCATGCTCCAGGAATGATCTCCCTTGGTTTGGAGGTTCTCCATCCCCCACCTTCTTCTACCACTTCAATCTCTGCCAAGTCTCAGCCCATTTGAATTAATTTAAAAGGCACTCTTTAAAGCCTCTCACAAAGGGTTTCATAATGTGTTCCAACAGGAGCCATTGAAAATAAAAAAAAATCCCCTCCTTTATTATCCCGGCTGGAGAATGCTCTGTTTCAGTGCTCTATAAAACGGTTCTGTATCATGCCCTGAGGGTCCTTGCTGCACATTAAAGCCCAGGGCGGGTGAAATGTCAGCTACAGTTCAGCCAAGATGGGATCCCTTAGGCTTTGAAATGCAGTCTGTGGCTCCCTTAATGTCACTCTGTCCTCCTAATGGGTATAAAAAGGACACAGGGGGCACCAAATGATGAGAAATTAACATCAGAGGCTGTGTTCATCCTTCCTCAATCTGGAATGTCATTGCTCCTAAAGCATTACAAACTGGCAGACAAGCCAGATACAGGGGCCAGCTCTGTTAGTAGAAGCCCGGAAAGCACATGGAGACGACATGTATCATTGCCCCGTGTCTGCTAGAGACTCATTTCTTTGGAAATCTCATAGAATTGTACAGGTACCAGCTGGTTGAACCAAAAGGTTGATGACTGGGATCAACCACCCTGGAACTCTCCTATTCATAGACCTCAGCTACTCTTCTTACAAAGCAGGATTGTTCCCAAAACACCCTGTGGAGAACATGAAGCACATTGAAGGGAGGTAACTTCTCTGTACAGTCAGGAGGGAGGGAAGACATGCCCGGACTGATGAGAGCTGAGCGCCCATCCTAAGCACTAGACTGTGGCCAAGTCAGAGCCCAGAAGCTCACTCCCTTCAGTCTGGCTGTGACATTCTCCTGTTTGAAGCCTTGCCCAATGCATTGCCTTGGACGTGTGCCTGGCTAACGGATGGGACCCACTGTCCTCTGATGACAGGAGACAGACATGAGGAATGAACCTCACATGGCTAATCCTCTACCTTTCAAGTGTACAAAAAGCTCTGTCAACAGCCCTCAAACAAAAGGAAAAAATAAAAGGATGGTTTATATTTAGCTGATGCTGTGGAACCTGCGGGCTGCATGCTAATTAGGTGGGAAAAGTAACGAGCTCAACTTGAAGCATGGGGAAGAACAGAGGGTCTAAAACCAAAGATTTTAACCTGACTGTTGAGACTGCAGAAAATTATTTCTGCTGGGTTGTTTATTTGTTTCCTTGTTTTTATGGGAAAATAATAATAAGGGACTCCAATGGATAATGACAGTCTGGGAAATACCCGGTCTCCAGAGAGCTGTTCCATTTAACACTCACTGTTCCCATTTGGGATTGCCATTGGATACCTTGTTGTGCAGAGAGCAGCAAGGCCATGAATGAGTGCTGTGGATTGTGATCATATGGCATAGGCACATAGCTTCTTAACCCCTTCATTTAGATCAGGGCTGTGTGTCACCTCCAGGTAGGTGACAAGGTTAGCATCTGGCATCTGGCATCAACCATAGCAGAAAAGATACAGTCAGTGCTGTGATACTGATGGGTACCATTTCCCATGCTATTTCCAGAGATTCCTAAGGCAGTAAATAATGGGTAAGGATAAGTCCCTGCTTTCATTTGGCTTTTACTATAGGGCCTTTTTTCTACCTACAGAAAGGAAAGTGGTCCCCACTGAAATTCTGTGGCACTGTTGCAAGCTTTCCAAGTAGCTATCTCACCTTAGGGAGCTCTGCACCTGAGCAGAAGGCCCACTTCCCAGGGAAAGCAGAGCAGAGCTCCTCCTGGAGTCAGTGGAAGCAGGAAAGAAAATGCTTTTCTATTCTACTCAACTCAAATATTAACCCAAATACATCTGGTCTGGTCTGCTCAAGTCAAGGTAGCTCTCTGGTTTGGTCTGGCTGGGGCTGGTCTGATAGGGTCTGTTTGAATCTGGTCTGGTTTGGCCCTAGCTTAGCTTTTTCTGATTTCATGGAGTTAGGTTTAGCTTGATTTGCTTCAGCATCCCTCAGCAACTCATGATCAAAGTTTTTTTGCCAGGTTGGCAGGTTCCTCCACATGAAACCCCAATGAACACAAAATGAGAAAGAAGATATTTTCTGAGAAGGCTCAAAACCATAAGAAAAAAAAACCAAAAACCCTTAGGATAAATTCAGAACATTGCAACCAGCCAAGCTAACAATGGGCTCAGCAGCAGCCTTGGAAAACTCAGTGCTGATCTGTTAGGAATGATAATAAGATCAGCTGCTGCTTTAATCAACAGATTGAACACAGTAGGGGGGCTCTTCCAATTTGCTTTAGGCTGACAGCTTCCAGAGCATTTTCTCCAAGGCACTGTGAAACCTAACCCCTCTGTTCCCTGCCTGGAGCAGGGAGATGGACATCCCCTGAGCATGGGGCTGTTCACAGCTCAGGGGGATAATCACCTCATCACAAGGGCTGTGGTGAGACCATGGAGGACACCTCAAAGTTCTGAAAACCCCAGTCTGGATTGACCATATGTACTGGACCACATCAGACTGTAGCAGGGAAGAAGAAACCCACCTGGGCCAGACCACACCACCGTGTCTGTGATCTGCCACACACTTAAGTCTCACATCTCCCAGCTGCACTTAGCACGTTCCTGCCTTAGCTCAGCTCTCCACTGTCTGGTGCTTTCCTCTGCACCCTTCTCTCACCTGCTATGGAGGCAGGAAGGAGTCTCTCCTCTGGACATCACTGAGGAAATAAATCACAGAATCACACAGTATCACAGAATCACTAAGGTTGGAAAAGACCTGTAAGATCATCAAGTCCAACCATCAACCCAACACCACCATGCCCACTAAACCATGTCCCGCAATGCCACGTCCACACGTTCCTTCAACACGTCCAGGGATGGTGACTCCACCACCTCCCTGGGCAGCCTGTTCCAATGCTTCACCACTCTCTCCGTAAAGAAATTTTTCCTAATATCCAGCCTGAACCTCCCCTGGTGCAACTTGAGGCCATTTCCTCTTGTCCTGTCGCTTGTCACTTGGGAGAAGAGGCCAACACCCACCTCTCTGCAACCCCCTTTCAGGTAGTTGTAGAGAGCGATGAGGTCTCCCCTCAGCCTCCTCTTCTCCAGACTGAACAACCCCAGTTCCCTCAGCCTCTCCTCATAAGACTTGTGCTCCAGACCCCTCACCAGCTTCGTCGCCCTTCTCTGGACACACTCCAGCACCTCAATGTCCTTCTTGTAGTGAAGGGCCCAAAACTGAACACGGTATTGGAGGTGCGGCCTCACCAGTGCCGAGTACAGGGGCACGATCACCTCCCTACTCCTGCTGGCCACACTGTTTCTGATACAGGCCAGGATGCTGTTGGCCTTCTTGGCCACCTGGGCACACTGCTGGCTCATATTCAGCCAGCTGTCAGTCAACACCCCCAGGTCCTTTTCTGCGGGGCAGCTTTCCAGCCACTCATGCCCAAGCCTGTAGCGTTGCATGGGGTTGTTGTGGCCGAAGTGCAGGACCCGGCACTTGGCCTTGTTGAACCTCATCCAATTGGCCTCAGCCCATCGATCCAGCCTGTCCAGATCCCTCTGCAGAGCCTTCCCACCCTCAAGCAGATCAACACTCCCGCCCAACTTGGTGTCATCTGCAAACTTGCTGAGGGAGCATTCGATCCCCTCATCCAGTTCATCGATAAATATATCAAACAAGACCGGCCCCAAAACTGAGCCCTGGGGGACACCGCTTGTGACCGGCCGCCAACTGGATTTGACTCCATTCACCACGACTCTCTGTGCTCGGCTGTCCAGCCAGTTTTTACGCAGCTAAGAGTGCACCTGTCTAAGCCACGAGCCGCCAGCTTCTCCAGGAGAATACTGTGGGAGACAGTGTCGAAGGCTTTACTAAAGTCCAGGTAGACAACATCCACAGCTTTTCCCTCATCCATCTGCCAAACAAATGATGCAGTGTATGACTGCTCACATGCACCAGCTTAAGGACTCACATAGCTCTAAAGTTTGCAGAGCTACCTTTTGCACTGTGTGAATGTGGGCCACATCATATACACACATCTCCTTGGATTGCAGTGACCCTGCTGTCTATGAGACAAGAGTCCCAGCTCAATTTGAGATGTTCTGGCACTTTGTACAGCGGACCAAGGCAAAGGGAATTGAAGTCTAATGAGATGCCAGTCCCAACTGGGATGCTGCTCAAGGAGGGAGCAGACAAAGGAAGATCTGACAGTAAAAGACAGATAAATGAATAGGAAGAACAGCAAGGCAAAGTGACAGAGACCTGTTGCCTCCCCACATGGGAAGGGGGCAAGGAATGGAAATCAGGAATGGAAGGCACAGAGATAACACAATAAAGGTTAAGGTAGACAGGATGCTGTCTTGAACAGATAGCACAGTTAAAACCAGGTGAGCAGATGATGTGCTGTAGAAATCTCTATGACTGCTGAAACAAGAGACACTATGGTGTGGGAGAAGCTGCTGGGAACCCTGGGTCATGGGCTAGAAAACGAGAGCCGCTGTGGGTGGGAAACTGCAGCCCTGTTGCTGACCATGCAGTTTATCAGGGTTACAGTCCTTTTGGGGCTGATCATTTGCCCAGGGACACCGTCTCTGCAAGATGCTCTGCCACAGCTCAGGGGATCGCCACAGCAGACAGGGGTGGGTAAAGGGGCCAGAGGAGAGCAACCAGTTAATCCACCATGTGAGTGCAGTGAATCCAGAGGCATCCTGCGAGCCTCCTACAGCAGAGCAGGTGCTGGGGGCAGCGGCATTGATCAGGAGCTGGGGTGATTGTCAGGGCAGAGTGGGACGGGTGCAGAGATCACACCATCTGCACAAAGAACAGAGGTTTGGACAGAAAGACGTGGGTGAGGCAAGGGGAAAACACGACCAGGTCAAGGGTTGCAGTCAGTGAGCACAGGATCCACCACCTGCTTCTAGCACTGGCTCCCACACTCCCAAAGTCTCCTGCCTGGGATCCTGGGCCAGCAGGGTCCAGAGGGGCATTTTACACAGCAGACCTTGTCTGCAACAGTGATTGACCTTGGGGAGCCACATCTGGCCCATGACTCTCCCCCCAACCTTTCTCCTTCCCTCCATAATGGCTCCTCCAGTCTGCACTTGCTGCCTGGTTCCTTTCCTGCACAAATCATTTTCTTGAGCAAACACAATTTATGGGGATGGTGAGGAGGGGCTGCAAACTGTTCTCTCTGGGTAAAGTGGGCCTCATTACGAGTTCTCTCCACGGCTGGTCAATACTGTTTCCCCAGAGGCTGATGGACATTTCATTATTCTTCACTTTACCTTGTACATCTCCTCCACGTTTCAGGGGGTATTTATTGAACGCTTTGCATAAGCAGCTTTGGAGCAAAACAGCACACAGAAAGCATGGACAGAAAATACTCTCTACTAACCCAGAGCAAGCAAGTGGGGTATCCCAGCATCGTCTCCCCGGCTGTCAGCTGCCACCTCCTGCTGTGGGTGATACCACCATCTTTCTCCCACGCTGCTGGAGATTCCTCTTCCCGCTCTTCCCCAGCACTGCATATGGAGACAGAGGTGGCAGTGAGGATGAGGGAGCACAGTCTGTTTCTGGCTTCAGCTCCAAGCTGCAGGAAAAGTCCTTTGTCTACACTATAGACAGCACACCACAAGACCCGAGATGGGACTGAATACAAACTCATAAAGCAACTTCTGTTCAAATTACAACAAAATGTGTTAAACTGCTACTCACCATAATTATTTTCCAATTACGTTTCAGTTTAGCTCAATTACTTTCCCATTGCTGCTCAGTGAATCTTCTCCATTTTTTCCCTTTAAATGGCTGCGCCGTGTTTTTCCCCCTCTGAGGCCAGCTCTGCCATCTGACCCTCTGACGGGGCAGCAGAGACCAGATCCTAAGCAGCTCAAGGGTCTTCAGCCAGGCACTTGCTCCTGGAGGGGCTGGCGTACTGCACAGGTCACCTTTCTGAGGAGGGAGCTTCCTTTAGTCACCCATACTTATGCCCTGGGAGCTTCCCCGTTTCCCCATTCCAGATCTGGGGTACCTCCTTTCCCTGGCATTGGATCCAAGGCCCTCATGCAGCACTGCCGCCTGTCCGGGAGGCTCCGCAACCCAGGGGGCTCAGAGCAGCCCTTCACCTTGCAAGGCAACAACAGAGCTCAATGCACATTAATCCCTCTTTTCTTTTGCTTAATAACCCTCATCTCTCTCTCTCCCTGCCTTTGCATGAGCCTGGGAGACATAGGCATCTCTCTTTGTTTTGGATGCATCCCTATTTAGGTTAATTACGAAAACCGTAATTCTATGGCTCTCCTAATGTTAAATGGAACAAAGGTTAATTGATGTGATTATGGCTCATGAGCTGAAGTGCAGTCCTTAGTGGGATGGATGATTTCAGGCATATGGGCTGCAATTATTTCTCCCTTTTGGCTCATTGGGGTTTTGCTAAACCCATAGTAGGGACCTGATGATACTTAATGGCATGAAGATAAAGCGGTTAATAGTTATGTAACTCTCTAAAGTTTAGTGTTCTTAAAGCTGAGCTGACTGCCATAGGGTGTTTTTTGAGCAATGGACATGAAAGCGCAATAACAGTCATAACAGGTAAGACCAGAGATCCGTCTCACTCAGCAGCCTGTCTCCAACCAGCAGCAGATGAGGGCAGGGCAAGCACATTGCAGGATTTCCCCAGATTACTCTCCCAGCCACCTTTGGCTTAGAGATGTCCTGGGTCACTCAAGGCATTCCTGTATTTAATACTTAACGATCAATTTTTCCTTCACAGAGTTGTCCAGTCACATTTGGGATGCTCCAGACGTCCACTGCCCAGGTGTTTCACTGCTCAGCAATGCCCCTGCCACAGAGCCACCTCCTCAGGTCTCTTCTGAAACTGCCGCTTGACAGTTCCCTCTGCACCCCCGAGTCCTGATGCTGGGACAGAACAATTGTTCCTTCTTCTCCTTCTGCATGGTACTCATGATTTCATAGCTCCTCTCCCGTGTCTTCCAGGTAGGGGGTTCCTAGCCCAGTTCATAATTCTTCACACTCGAGCCATTCCCCACCTTTGGTCATCCTTGCTGCTGGCCTGCTCTGAGCCTTTTTTAGCTCTACTGTATAAAACACATTTGAGCTGGAGAAGCCAGAGCTGAACACCCTACTCAGCACGTGGGCAATTGAATAATGATGTTCTCTGCTTTGCTTTATTTTCCTTCCTACGGCAGGGCTAGCAGGAGCTTCCACCTCCGAAACATCTCATTGAACTGCCATGCAACAGGCTCAAAAGGATCACATCGGGTTTGCAGCAGATATAGGACCCACTGTGGTGTGAGACATGGATGAAGAGCTTCAAGAAACATAACAGACCCTCCTAGCACTCAGATATAAAAAGAAACTCCTGCACTCAGGACTTCCAAATCAATTAATAATGTCCTCACAAACAGCTCATTCATTGCTGTCAGTTCTCCATAAAAGCTATAGAACAGCTTGGATTAGAGCAAAATATGCCTGACTGGTGCTGAGTTATGCCCAGATATAATTCTTATAATGTACATAAAGCACAGTTATAGAAAAAACTATAGATTTTCCTTGGCCCTTTCCTCTTTACTTTAAAATCCTCTCTGGGCAGGGAACAAGCACAGGGACTCTAAGCCTCAAAGGAATCCGTATGCAAGAAGTAAGAAAAACCAAGAAACTGTACTTTCTCTCACAGTGGGCACATTTCAGCATTACAATTGCAGTCACTGATCCTTCTGTTATAAGAACACAAGTAGTCATTCTGGATATACAAATATTGAAATTCCACACAGTATTTCCATGGGTTGCTGGAAAGACCATTTCCTCCAGCCATGCACTAGGATTTCAGATGCGTTCTCTGAATTTCAATGGTGACCATGCAGATGAACAAAATAATGCACATTTTTGATGGCACATTTGGCTAGAATGGAATTAAATTTACAAGAATAAATTCAATTAGTAGAACCATTCATTCCCCAGCTTTTAACTTATTTACACTGAATAAACACATCAGACAAGCCCCTCTCTAGAGATTATACAGAAATACTTGGCAATGGGAACATACTCCTTTGTGGGTGTGAGTATAAAGGAAGGAAATGAATAATTTTTTGCAAAATAATAATTATTTTGCATTTATATCAAATGTTATATTCAAGGATCTCAAAGCACTTCACAGGTGAAGAGTGATACAATGCTGCTTTTTTTTAATCTTGAGCACTTGCTTATATGGACTTATACCTATAGCATCACAGTATTTTACTGGCTGCAGTACTCCAGCCATCCGGTGGGCACCTTCCGTCTCCCCAAGCAAAGGCACTCCGCACCATGGGTGCCACAGAAAGAGCAACCAGACCTGAGGGTACATGCTGACTCTTTGCTAGGACAGAGCTTTGTGCAGCCAAACTGCTCAGATGATGCTGGGGAAGGAGCTAGGCTTCACTGCTACCAGAGGGAGAGTGATAATGCCCAGAAGATCCTGCCAAACTGTACCAGCAGAAGCTGTCTCCATGTCCAGACATCATTTTAACATCAAAGGGCTTTGGCACAGAGAGGCAGGGAGTCCAATCCAATCTTATTTTCTGTTCTTGTACGCAGTTCTTTTTTCCTCACTGCTAACAGTGACCAAGAGGTGAGATAGCCTCACACTCAGCCCCTGCTACAACAACAAAGCAATGTGTTTTTGTTGGGACAATACACTCATTCTCACCTGTTTCCTAACAGCCTGAAAGAGCCAGGAGCTTGCCAGTTGCCAGACTCTGCTGTCACACTTAGGTATCTCTTAGGTCCCTTCTCCTCATGCTCACACACCTTCCTCTCTTCTCGCTCCTGGTGAGAGCCGCTCTCCTCCAGAGGAGCAGAAACCCCAGCAGATGCTCATGCTTCTCATATTGGGGCTGAAGAGGCGGGGGAGGCAATGCATCTGGGGCTCTGTGAGTCTCTGTCTTCCTTAGGGAATGCAAATGGGACTGCTTGAACTCATTTCACAAATGGCTGTCACAGCGTGGCTGATTGATACATAGCGAGGGGGTCACTCTGAACTTGGCAGCGGAGAAGAGCTGCATAATACAGACCGGTTCTTCCCTCCCTGCTCTCCACCACCGCTCCTTTCGTTTTCAGCATCACAGGCCTCCGCTTTGCTTCCAACTAATGGCTCCTTTGGCAAGTCCCTTCAATAGGCTGTTTGAAAGGCACAGCTCTGCTGCAGAGGGAGGATGAGATTAAACGGGAGGGACAGAGAGGAGGGAGGATGAGGAAGGCAGGTAGAGATCAGCAACAAGATGGGAAGGAGAGATGGAGGGATGAGAAAGCAGGGTGCAGAAGGCAGTGAGGGAGAGACAGAGAGAGGGAAGGAAGGATCATTTTTAAGCTGTTAAGAGCATGGTCCTGAGCATACCTTCCTAAGCATGCCCACAGACACTGGGGACTTTGACCATGAGCAGAGAAGGAAGCAGAGGAGAGGGGCAGGCAAACAATCTGTAGTCCCAGCAGCTGGACAAAGGCTGCCTCCCAAAGAGATGCTGTTCTCATTCCTGCAAGATGCTGATCACTTTGTGCTCCAGTCTCCCAAATGGTTGTCACACTCCCTTCCCTTCTCCCCCCAACATAAAGCTGGTCCTGTTACTGGCCCCCCTGCCCCCCAGCAATAAGGGTGCCTAGGGGACCCCGCTCCTTTGGGTGCCAGCAGCGTTTGGAGGGAGGACAGCCAAGGCAGAGCAAATCTCTGGCCTCTTCTGTTCTCTGTCTACAGGTTCGTTTGCTCAATCAAGCCTTGGCCATGGCTCAGCAGAGATGCCCAGGGTCACTTTATCTTGCCTGTTTGGGCAGCCAGTCAAGCAGCTAGTAGCAGAAACAATGGGATTTTCTCTTTTGTGCGTGCAGGCAAAATCAAATGTGATTTGAACTCGCTGCTGGATCTGCACCAAATGACCCCCCCAGGGCACGAGCTGTCAGGCAGTTGAGGAGGGGCAGCCCTTCCCACCACAGCAAGAACTTTCCCCACCAGAGCAGCACAGGCAGCGCAGCCGGCAGATCACCCCTGCTCCTTCAGGTCGCTTGCTGCCAGAAGGCAGCCCGGGCTGCCTGCCACAGAAGAGGCTGGTGGCCTCCATCCTGCTTCCTCCTCCACCTGCAGTGTGGGCAAAAGGCACGGGTCACCCACCTCTGCGTGCTCAGGGATGGACCTCCAGCACACATACGCCCATGCACTCCCCAGCCTCCCAGGGAACTTGGGTGTCCCCCACAAAACTCACTGGACTCAGGCCCCTCTCGTGACTTCTGCTTTGGGCCAGCTCCAGGACCTTGGTCAGCTCCAGGACCTTGGTCAGCTCCAGGACCTTGGTCAGCTCCAGGAGGAACACTCAGCGTTGTCCAAACGTAAGGTTTGCCTTGCAAAGAGGCCGGCGGTGGCTTCCAGGAGTCCAAGGTGCCCTCCTCTTGGCTGACTGCCCTGGGAAATCCAGTCCCTGGCTGTCTCAGCAGCTGACTGATGCCTTGCTATGCTGCGCCATAAAGTCTGCAGCAAAAGAGAGGTTCTAAATATGGATCTGCTCTGCAGACATGACTCACACTCCGGCAGGGTCATCCTGCTCTCTGTATGTGCTCAGGACTTGCTTTTCTTAGCCCACTGTTTTCCTTGCTGCTGTCCTTCCTATCCACCCACCCTCCTGCCAGGGCTGCCTAATATGACCATGAAGATAATTGAATCTGTTCCAGTTGTTAAAAGCACTACTTGTGCGCAAATTTCCTGTTCAAAACACCTCCAGCAGGTGCCACAACTTGCAGCTCTTGCCCTTTCCCAGCCAGGCTTGTTCCAGCAGGCTCCTTACCCCCCTCCTGCCCTCTCTGCTGGCTTTGCTTGAGGTGCAGAACCCCAGGACTAACATTTGCAGTGCCAGGCTCCCCCTGTGCAGGTGAGGAGTGCAGGCAGAAGCCCCCCCCAGGGTTGCCAGTCAAGGGCTGTTCCCTAATTTTGTAGCTGGAGCAGCTTGGGGTCAAGCAACAGTCCAGACAGGCTGCATCAGTTTCTGCTGAAGAGGCTTGCTCTGTAACCCCAGCCTCATGGCAGCCCCATGTCCGTGAGGGTGCTTTGTGGAGCAGTTGGCTGGGATCAATCTCCTCCTCTCCTGTGCCGGCTGCTGGCAGAGGGGCCTGAGGACACCTCAGTCTCTGGGAGTGCTGACAAAAAAATCAAAGGTTGACCAAGTTACCAGGCTTGGCAGGGAAAGGAGAGTGCTTTGCCAGTTTCATGGCATGGAGAAGCAGTTGCTCCTCCCCCAGGCCCGGGAGAAGGAAGGGGTTGATGGAGGAACACCCAGCTTCTTCACCCACCTACCCACCTCACAGCACAGTTCCATGATGGCCATGAGGCTAAGAAAAAAGGCCAGGGCTTTTTTTTCAAGCAAATGCCATGCTTCCAGGGCAGGAAGGCTGCAAGCCTCTTAGGAAGGGGTTCAGAGATGTCCTAAGGCAAAGCCTCCCAGGCCACCCTCTGTGAGGGACCCTGAGCGTGGGGGCTTTGGGCTCTGAGGACCCTTCCCTCTTCACAGGGGCATCTACAGGAGAAGTTTTGTTGGAGGCAGCAGCACCTCACAGAGGGAGAGAGGCAGCGAGACAACTCATTAGGGTGAAAAATCAAAGTGGTGTGTATGCTAATGGAGGCTGAGGTGAGGGAAGGCAGCATCCCAGACAGGAGGAGGGTTCCCTTCCTCCGGCTCCCTCGGGGGTTCATTACAGGCTGGTATTTGCGAAGCAGCACAGCCATCCGATCAGGTGTCACTCCCCGCCACCCCGCTTATCGACAAATCCCCTCCCACGGGAGCCCAGTTAATTTGCTTCCCGTCTATTGATCCCTGTGGCAAGTCACCATTAGCAGCAGCTCCGCCTGCCTCCTCCTCCTCCTCGCTCTGCTCCACGCTGGGGAGGAATGGGAGCAGCGGGCTCATTACTGGAGAGAGGCGTTTACAGGCGACCAGAGATGAAAGGTGCTGAATTGCTCCCTGGGCCCACTCCCCATCAGAGAGAGACCCTTCTTATTTATAAGGCTGGCAGCATCCCCCTGATTAGCAAATGCTTTCAGGCTCCTTCTCCCCTGCACTCAGCATATTGATTAGCCTTTGTTTGCTGCTTTATGAACCCGTTCGTTAATGGCCTGGGAGCTTGTAAACGCACATTGGATTTCCTTTTAAATCTGCCTGAATGAAGGAACCGCTGAGTGTTTACAAGGGGAGAGTTACAACCCTGCCGCCACCACCAGCAAACTTTGCTGAAGGCTGAGAGTGGGGTCACTCCTTCCCCGCATCACACCCCCATCCCACTCCACCTTGGCTCCTCTTGGCCAGGGCACACTTTGCTGAGGGAGAAGAGGGGCTGGACCAAGGAGGTTCAGGTGGCTCCTGCCCTTTGTGCCTCACCCCACACCACAGTCCCTCCCAGGCTGCGCCCCAGTCGGGGCTGCGGAAGGGACCAGGGAACACAGCAGCTTTCTCCCTGGGCACAAGTGACACCTTCCTGTGCTCCCTGGCTGGTCTTGCTCTGTTGACTCTGCCCGTCAGTGTCAGCACTGTGGTACCACCCGTGTGGGATGTTCCTCCACCTCTTGCTGATGTTTTTCCCATGGCTGTGTGAGGTACTGGCAGCATCCCCACCCTCTGCCCCATCCCCGATACTGGGAGGAAGGAGAAGGCACCAGTCCCCAGGGAGATAGATGGGGAGCGCTCCTGGACATGTTATTCATGGCAGGCAATTTTCTAAGCAGCTGACAGAAGCAAAGCAGGTACTACATGTGTCTAAGGGAGGGCCCCTTACAGTGCTACACATTGTGCTCCCCTGGGCATGGCATGAGAAGTTTTGGGGGTAATGCCAGAGACTTGCCATGGCAGATCAGACCCTTGCAGTTGTTCCTTTTGCTGTCACTTATAAAAAATATGTTTATCTCTCTCCCCTCTCTCCATGTCACTGCCATTATTTTGAATACTAACTGGATTCAGTGAAATGGCAGATGGCTGGCATTCCCCCCAGGAGGAAAAGAGGCTGAGTTGCCTGATATATATTGCACATTCAGTCCTATTTGCTCAGCTGTAGACCTGCCTGTCCCAGAGTTTACAAGGCCATCCATCCTCTTACTATCAGACACAGCCAGGACACCATTGCTTACTCCTAAAACTTTGATAAAGATGACTCTGAGCGTTATGGCCCAAGGTGCTCCTTCCATTGGTTAAACCCTCCAGTTTCAGGCTTCGCAGTCTCTGCTTCCTTTCCTCACCGCAGTTTGATTTATGAACCTGTAAGGTTTCTTTTCAATGTCACTGAAGTGGATATTTCAGGGTCATTTTGATTGCAGATTTTCCGGTTTGAAAGTGTTGGAGTGCCCCTCACTGAGCTCACAGCAGCCTCTGGTAGGAGGGAACCTCCCCTACCCAAAGATACATCTCTGTTGTTCAAGCTAAGAGTCATTCTTTCGGCAGAAAGTCAGTAGAAAGCTATTAGAGCCGCTTGAGCTGGCTATTGCAGGGAAACATTATTGCTTGTACTAAGCTAATGTATTGCTTTTTCTTGCAATACTCCAACATACTGCTTTTGCTTGCAGTTCACTGGGTCTTTCCAGGGAGCCACAAGCCTAAACTAATGTTGCAGATGCGTTTTCCAGGTACACTGTACTGTCACCCGCTTTCCTTATTCAGAAAGCAGGAATGTAAATGTAATAGGCTTGATGCAGAGTTGTTGGCACAGTAAAGCAATAATAAAACCAGGGCTCTCCAGCCTCCATGTTGCTAGGAAAGTGGGAATCTGATTTATATTATTTAAAACGGGCAAGGTTCAGGACTTTTAGTACTTTGAGATGTCTTGGGGCTCTTGTCTGTGAGACCAGGGAAGCATTTATGGGGCGTGACAGGCATGGGAACAGCATCCCTGTCAGCCAGCCAAGTCCCACCTCCTAATCTAGTGCAATGGGTCCCTGTTTGGCTGAGTCCCGTTTGACCCAAGTATTCATTGGAGACCTTCTGCCTTCCAGGCATCAGGGACCTTCATCCTCATATATCTTGCTCAAATGCTGCAGGACACAGCATGTGGCAAACAGCAGAAATCCCACCCAGAGGGACAGGAATACCTGCAGTCGTGACACTCTCTTCCCCACCGGTTGCCATGTACCCAGCACACACCAAAAGAAGAGCCATTTTATTCAGGCATTTCTTCCCAGATTTCACCCACCTTCATTACTGCGGCAAGACACAGCTCCCAAGGAGTTTCACAGAGCAGAGCACATTCTCTGGCTCTGCTGTCTTAAAAATCCTACTGTGGAAGTAGTTGGAGATGTTGCTTTTTTCTCCAGGGCTGCATCTACCTGCTGTTCTCACCGAAGAAGGAAGCTTGTGCTATCCTCTGGTCTATGTGTACACACTGAGGCAATGCTCACATCCTCAGCTGAGTCCTCGGTTGGCTCTGGGACAGGAAACCTGCCAGGAGAACCCACGAGCCACAAGAGGTAGCCTTGGGGAATCAGTAACAGGTATTTCCAGTCTGCTGTGAGGTTCCCCTCTGGATCAGTACTGACTTGTGCATCCCAGATAAGCTTTAGAGAGAGACATCTTTTGCACCATTGTGAAGTTATAGCACTGATGGTTAATAACCATCCAGGATCTCCTGGTGCTTTCTGGAAAAAGGGCTTCAGTGCTCTCATCAAGCTACAAGTGAGGTGTTGACCTCATGGAGTCCTGCGAATTGTCACAAAAGGTGCAGTGTTTGCTGGGACCCTCCTCAAATCAATGTCTGATTATTCATTTGTGGGAAATGGGGTATCACACCACTATGAGAGCAAGCACAAGCCAACACAGAAATCATGCTGTAGCTAAGGCAGAAGATTTACCAGTTACTTATCAGATGACACAGCTGCTCTGGGCTTAAAGATGATGGCCAAACTCTGTTAAGACTCCCAAATCACCCTGAAACCCAAAGAGAAAATCTGACTGGAAGAAGCTTTGTTGATCAGCAGAAAACAAAATCTTAGGGAGGCTTTCTGCTAGATCAGCAATGTCCAAGGGGACCTCATGAAGACTGATTCTCCAGAGACAGAAATATGGAGCTGGAGACCTCAGTTGGGGATTTTTCATTTTCCCATCTGGAACAGAACAACAAAGTAGATATTCTCAACGCCTATTAATTTAAAGCTGGGACAGAAATTGCCAGCCATCTGTAGCAGAACTAGAGAAAAGTCATCCACAGACTTGTACCAGGAAGCCAGAGAATGGACTTGTGGCTCTCTCCAGTGAAGTTTGCCTGAGCTTTGCTATCTCTCAAGAAAATCCAGAAGTCATAAAAACAGCTGCCACCTAAATTTTCCTTTTCAGTGCATAAGACATGAGGAAGGGGTATGTTTGTGCATACAATCCACAGAAAACCCAAAGCCCAAAGCCTACTAAGATGCTCTTTAGAGGGACCCTGGCTGGAAGCCAATTGCATTTTTATGAAAGGTTTTACCTCCTGAGACTTTAAAAACCTGCTGCATTCCCTCAAGGGTAGCTCCTTTCCTAGAAGCTGCAGCAAGGTCTCTGGAATAAACTTCACCAAAGAAACACTGCAATTTATCAGTGCCTTCATTTCTGTCTGTAGCCTGCCTTGCTGCAGCATCCCAATCCATCCACCCACATATCTAGTCACATCAAGGCAGCAAAAAGATTACACAAGTTCAGGGGACCTTTGGAGCTGACTTTCTGAGAAAACAAGTTTGTTCTTTACATCCATTTCTTTTTCTTAGCAAACAAGAGACACGGAGATACTTCTTGCCACCACCCTTTCTGCAGCACTCCCTACCTCCGCGCAGCAGCTGACAGCAGAACATTTCACCTGAAGTCTGTGACTTTGTCCTTCGCAAGAGTGCTTCAGAGTTATCACCATTGGGAGAGCCAAAGATCAAAAATAGGTCAGTTGGGGAGAAAGAAGTAGCTCTGCTACTTCTGAAGGGAGAGAGCAGAGAAATACCTTTTATTCACCAGAAACGACCCCGTTGCCACCAGTCCCATCCAGGAAGACTCTGGCAGCCGGCTCAGGTGCTTTGAGCCTGGCCAGTGCTCTGTCCACAAGTTCAAGGTGGAGAGGCTTAGCTCAGAACTCAAAGCTAAATCCTGCTGTAGTGTCCAGGGATACAAATCATCCCTTCCTGGTCAGCCTCTAGCCAAAATTAGGAGTAGCTGGTCCTGAAGTAAACAGCACACAGCACAGAGACTGCCCTTGCATTGCCTTGGACATGTCACACAAACATCACCAGCCTCTCATGGGACTACTTGCCATCTGGTACATCCTGCTAGTGATGGAAACACGGCAGGACATGGATCCAGGAACATTTAAGGAGATAAGCAATAGCAAAGAGGTAGGTGAGTATAAGATTAGAGCATAAATTGGATTGGGGTAACACAGAGGTATCCTGAGTGCTATAAAATGCCACAGATGGGGAGGCAGCCACATAAAATGTAGTGGCAGTGTAAAAATCAAAGTCTGGCACTAACAGCTGTGATCTTTTTTAATCTATTGATTAGACTAGTGATCCTTTCTAGCCCTAAATACTACTAATCTGTTGTCCTGGGAATAAACTTGGAGCTGGGAAGGAATAAGTTTCCCTCTCAGGAACACTTTTCAAGCTTTTAGTGGTTTTATCGTGCTGAAGTAGGCTTTTGAGCTTTCTCATAGAGGAAAAAAAAAAAAAAAAAAAGAAAAGATCATGGAAAAGGTGACACTCCTCTAATATCCAGGGAATCAGAGTATATGGTATATGGAGGTGAACAGCACACTCCAAGTTTAGTCAGTACCCTAACTGCCAGGTTCAGCTACCCTGACTGAGCCCTCGCTGTTTCTCCCGGTGGAGCTGTCCCACGTGGTAACACATAATTAGGAGAGACCCAAGCCATGTAACACGCGTACAGAGGCAGAAGCAAACAACCTGGAGAGACAGACTTAAATTATTGGAGCAATTTCAAGGTACCACCTCTTATTGTATGTAGAGCTGCCATTTCTAGGTGGCAGCTGGGAGGATTTAATGTATTACAGTGGCATTTCAGAGCCACGTTCAGCCTGCATATGAGACCTCGCTGTGGCACCTAGTTCTTTCTACAGACTGTATGTGAAGCGAGGCTTGGGCAGTGGAGGACCAGAATCAGGCTGAATTGGTAATCTCGCCCAGCCAGAGTGGTTGTAACATCTGCAACAGCAGTGGCATCCTGAGGATGAGAAGAAGGAAGGAGCCTGGGGTGAGCCAGGAGAAGACCTGGGACCCCTTTCACTGGAATCAAGTGGGTGTCAACATTGCTAGATGCTCCCCCAATGGCAAACACACATGTGCAGATGTTGTCTGGTACCAATAGTCCATTTTTGTCTCCTCCTTATTCCCTTTGAATCATCCCCTACAAATATTTTTCTCTCTCTCCCTCCTCTTGCTCTTGTTGAAGTCTAGAATCACCCCAGCTCCCTCCCTCCCCTCACGCCTGGGCCAATTTAGAGTGTTAATTAGTGATGAATTAGCAGCATAAATCTCATTCGAAGCCCCAGACCCACTATGATGAATTCCTACGAGGGACCTGACAAATCTTATGTTAATATCTTCCTTTTCTTCATCAAGCAATTACTTCTCACTTCATTTGTCTGCAAAGGCTGAGCCCACACTCTCAGCTCGGGTGCTGGCATGTGCGGTTCAACTTTGTCAATTAATTATCGAATGGCTTATTTCACGCTGTTAGACTATTTAAAAAAAAAAAACATGGGAAAGCACCTCCTTAATTATTAAATTTCAACATGTTAGGCATTAAAGCTCTTAGAGGGAATGCTGACACCAGCCTTTCCCCTCCTAAAACTTCCTGCCATCACCACCGCAGTTGGGTCCCTGCCTGGCCGTTTTACTCACAGTGACACTTCACCTTGCCATATGGAGACCGCAATGAGTCCAGCCCTGATCCAAAGCCTGATGAAGTCACAAAAAAGTTTTACATCATCTTCAGAGGGACTTGAGTCCTTCCCAAAGACTGATGTGCTGTTAAGACACGGATGCTTTGGGGATCTACCACCTTTCTGATAAGAAACATTCAGAGACTAACTAGGGTAGTTGAGACCAAAGATTCTCCTCCACCAGGGTGATTCACAGAGGTTCAGGGCAGAAGAAAAAGCCATTTATCTTTGCTCTTCCTAATAGCATGGCTTGTTGAATTGCAGTCAGCAACCCTTGAATTAAGCCCAGAAACATGGTGTCTAGGCTTTTTTTCATGATCAGAGAGCTGAGTCCCTACCTTAATGCTACTAATTGTCCCTACCCAAAAGGAAACTAATTCTTTCTTCCCTGCCCAAGCTGCCAAAGGGAAGAATTCAGTCCCAAACAGCTTCCTGCTCCCAAACCAGAGACCCCAGCTCCTGGTACCTCTCCCTTGGGTACCTGTCTTCCAAGAGGTGAGCTCTTGGCTTGTGACTTGCTGAGCTTGCAAAGAACAAGGGTTTGAAGCAGATGTTTTACTTTTGCCTGTCAGCTCTGCTCATCATCGCACTGCAGAGCTGTGGGCAGAGGCCTGAGTCACTCTGCATCAGCACCGAAAGAGCTGACCCATCTCTGCATGCTCTCCAGCTGACTGCCGGAATGACTGGTAGCTTCAAGTGATGGGCTGCCCCAGGAGATTCAGCAACGGTACCGTATCCTACAACCTCTTTTCTTGGCTTCCTCCGGCGTCAGCAAGAAATATCTCCTGGCAATAGGAGCAGCCTATGTGCCTCCTACTGAGCTCACTCTCTGGTTTCCCCACGTCCCCCTGGAGCATTCACCAGGAGGAAGCATCTCAGGGCCTGCGACCACCGTGGTCTTGCACATCCACCTCCCTTTAGCAACAGTGACGCCTACACCACAACCTCAAACGCGGGGCAGCTGCTCACACCTCCTGATGGCGTTTTCTCACTCCCAGCCCAGCTGCTGGGACTACCACACTGCATCCATTTTTTATGGGGAACCAGACCTTACATGCTGTTAGAAAGCTTGCCTGGCCCAGCTAAACTCCAGCAAAGGCAGCACTTAGGTTCAGAGGAAGGGACTAATATCAGGAAAGGGCTGTGGGGATGGTGGTGTTGGGTGGGTTGGTTTTTGGTGTGTTGTGCCTTGTTGTTGTTGTGTGGTGGTTGGCTTGCGTGGGTTGTTTGTGTGGTGTTTTTTTTGTTGTTGTGGTTTTTTTGGTTTTTTGTTTTTTTGGTTTTTTTTAGGTTGGACTTGATGATCTTACAGGTCTTTTCCAACCGTAGTGATTCTGTGATTCTGTGATACCTCCAGCCTGGTCCTGCTGCTCTTCCCCATGCAAGCATCTGCAGTGAAGCCAGCAGCTGAGCCCAGGGCCTCCAGCACAGCAGCACCCACAGCCCGGCCTCATGCTGCACGTGGGGATGCCGAAAACAGCTACATGGCTCAAGAGCAGAGAGCAAGAAAAGCAGCACAACTGTGTGTGGGAAGAAAGGGGTGAAAAGGAGCAAAGGCAGCCTGTTTCAGAAAGAACTCCCTCCCTCTCCCCCTCAATGGATTAAAGACTCCAGAGCTGTCTGCTTGCCGGCAGGCAAGGAGCAGCTATCACAGGCACCAGAGACTGCAGGCCCTGCTTCAGCTGCAATAGCTGGGACTTGCAGAGCCTTGTCTTTCACTGACTTCCAGTCTGGAGCAATAAAAATGCCCCTCTGTTCCCTGCAGCTGATTTGCAAACCATAGCAGGGCACATCAGAGAGAAGCGAGCAATTAAAGAGACAAAATGCTGAAAAATACATAACAAAAGCCCTGCAAATGGGTACTGGGAGCCTGGAGAACAAAGGCAATGCGTGTTAACGACGAACATGATTTGGTTAATTTTTATTAGTCCATAACAGAAGCGATGGATGGGAGAAGCAAGCAGGTGTCAGGCAGGAAACTCTTCCTTTCTTCATGGCACCCTCCTCATCGGAGATGACAGCCTGCCCCCTCCCTTCCACTGGGGACTGTCTTCACATCTCTGACCCAAGAAGCTTTCAAGGGATGCAGTGCAAATGGGGTTTTAAGTGTTATGTATGAACTCCCTGCACCCAGAAATGCAGCCCAAGAGCCCTGAGAAGGTCTGGAAGGGAGCAGGAGGATCTCAGCTCATGTTGTTTACAGGAAGTTTAAGCTCAAAGACATTGCTGTTTGGCCAGGGATGAAGGCATGTGTGCCATGGAGCTTGCTTGGTCCCCTGCCTCACTGCAGGAGAGGTCCCATAGCCATGCATGTGCTGAGGTACCAGAGCCAGGGATGTGCGTGCTGGCTCCTAGCTGGGCATGTACATGCATATCCCTGAGTTTGCATCAGATATTTCTAGGTATCCCCAATCTTTCCTCCTCCTGCCCTCTGTGATCATATGAAGATTAAAAATAATGTCTTGCCCGACACAGAAATGCGGGACGAAGGAGGGCAAACAGGACATGAAGGCCAAAGGGACAGGGAAAGGGACGTGCTGTCACTCTGTGATGGAAACGCTCTTGCCTCTCTTTGCAGCTAGTGGCAACACCAGCCAAGATCAGCCCTGACAGTACAAGCAGGGCAGGACACGTTAACACCACTTTGACGTGACATGGACGGATTAGCAAGAGCCAAGGGTGCTGCATGGTGGTGGCCAGTTTTGCTGCAGACTTGCCCCTCAGGGAGCAGCTCCCTGCCTCGTCCCCCACACCCACCCATGCACACACAGCTCGCTGCCATCGGGGTGCCCAATGTGTTATATCGCCGCAAGGGACAGCCGTGCAGGCTTCCCGCTCTCCCCCAGTGCTTTTGCTCACTCCTGAGACCTCCCTTGCTGACTCACTGCTCCCCCCTGCAAGTGTCTCCCTCCTTTTGCTGTCCTTGCCCCTCTCTGCCCCTCCATGAGCTAGCAGCTCCAGCAGCAGACACCCTCCTGCGCCCTGGGCACCAGCACATTGCCCCGCCTGCATTTATAGCATTAGAGCAGCACAGCCCTCCGCTCACAACCCCTACCCTTCACATGCAAGCCCGGCACAGCCATCGCCCCTGCAGCGTGCCAGGCTGGGGAAGGAGGGACAGAGTGACCCCGAAGACATCCAGCACTTTGTGCAGATCACCAGCTTCTCTCTGAACTTCCCTCGATTCCCCCACTCTTCCCCACTCCATCACTGCTGTCTTCTCCATGATAGCTAATGAGATTCCTAACCCTGACTCTTAACTTGTGAAGCCACTTTTTCTGCACTAAATGCCCTACATGAAAATCCCAGACAAACTGAAGCAAACCAAGTCTTGGGATTTTGGGCTGAATCCCTCACCCCTCACTTCGTCTCTACTGGGGGGGGGGTGGTAGTGGGAGTCCTCCAGCAAGTGCTGGGCAACATGAACAAGTCTGCCTCTCCAGACATACAGCTTCACTCTGCTTACAGCACTGCTGAAAGAGTCCCACACACCTATACCCCCCCAGCACCACCCCATCCCTCACCCCAGCCTCTGCTGCAGTGCGGGAGATGGGTTTGGCATGGCAAATGTGGATGGGGCAAGGGACAGGCAGCTGGGTGTGGGTCTGGTCTGTAAGCATGGACCGAGAGTTGATTTTGGCAAAGGAATGGCCATATCCCAGAGAGCCATGAAACTCGGGATCATCATCAAACCACTTGCTCAAGTCAAGCAGGAGTTCAGCATGGTCATCACACCCAGACCCTGGGAGAGACAGTCCCAGAGACAGCCCATCTCCCATCACCTCGTCATGAGCTTCATGTTGGGGTACAGCAGGCACGGGCCACTCACACAGCAGCTTCTGCACCCACATGAGCTGGTGAAGCCCAGAGGAGCCTCCACACATGTTGACATACCTGCCATGCTTTCCACAGCTCTCACCAGGTACCTAAGCCTCCAGGACCAGAGGGTCCGTCAGGCAGCATGGTCGTCCCACCTCCACAACAGGAGAAATCGGCAGTGCAGATCCCCACCGAGGGGGATGCAGTGGGGACGGCAGAGGGAGGGGACGCATCCTCCCAGCAGCTACAGCCTGGTGAGATGCTGGGGAAAGGACTGTCAAAAACTAATTTAAAAAATGTAGCGCTCCACTTGATTTCATGTCTCAACATGTCGCTTAACAGCAATTTAGTCATCCCCCCCTTGCCTTTCGCTGAGGCACTGACACTTTTTTAATAAAAATACGTAGAGAAGCTTCAGGCACTTTATTAAGCGCACAGCAAGGGTGTCGGCACCCATGTCTCTGCCCCATGCTCCCTATTAGCGTAATGAGAGTTTGCAGGAGCACAGGAGCCAGCGGAGCCCCTTCCACGGATCCAGCTGAATGCTCACGACCTGATTTCCCAGAGAACATGCTTGGCTTTCTCTAGAAATCACATCTTCAGCTGGTGCCCAGGGGTAGGCCCTGCCTAGGTGAAAGGCATTCAGCAAACCTGATCTGCCAGCAAGCTTATATAATTATTAGAATTTCTAATTTTTTTCCCTTTTTTTTTTTTTTGGTCCTTTTTCTTTTTTTTTTTTTTAGTGTCCCCAAGCTATGTGGTGATGCAGAAGCTGCTGCTGCCATGGTTACAGTCCCAGCCAGCCGATACCCGTCTCTCAGCTACAGCCTCCAAAGGGTGCTGAGCCCTGGGAGCCTGTGTGCCATGCTGACCCCCTTCCCAGGGGACAGGGCTGCCTGGCACCATCCCCAGCTGACAGCTTCTCTGGCCACCCCTGCATCGGATCTCTGTATCCGCAAACTTTCTGGCTTTGAGCTCAGCACAGCCCTGTTGCACCAAGGCACCCAGCACATCACGGTCTGAGGCGAGCCCTGCACCCAAGGGAAGCAGTAGTGGTACTGCTGGCAGCCGGTGCGAGCGGGTCTGGCTGATGCTGGGGCTGCCCATCAGAAGATAAGCCCCAAGCCGGCATGCTGTGTGTGGCTGTCGGTGGGCTGGAGCTGAACAGGCAATTTCCAGGGCCTTGAACTTCCAGGGTTCATTTTGTAGGCTGCTTATCTTTTGCTTGCATGTAAATGTGTCTCTCCTTTTTACTCTTTCTGAGAGGAAAAGCCAGTCAGTGGCCGAGGAGGTATCACTGCACATCAGCTGATGTGACCCAAAGACCTTTTCTTGTCAGGGAAAAGTTACTGCCCTTTCTCCATAGTCATCCTGTAGCATGGCTCAAATATGCAGCTGGCTTTTGTGGGGCTCAGGCTCACAGAGTGCAGGTAAGGTGTGTTCTGTGTCATCCCAGTGATGGCTTAAGCTCTGAGCCCAAAGCATAGCCCGAGTTTGGCTGTTTACTTTGGGACAAGGGACCCCAAAAGCAGAGAGACAATCTGCATAATCAAGATGGGTGAACAGTTTATGGGATCCTCTATGCACCTCCTCCAGTGACCCTAAAGAGATCTAAACTCAATTCCCCAACTGGACTAGAGATGCCAATTACCCTTGAAATCTTGACCTGATGCCAAACCAGGAATCTCAAAGGAAGCCCTCTTTTCCCCTAAGCTTCCCAGGCCTACATCTACACCACAAGCAGCCCAGTTAAGTCTACAACCAACCTCTGGATGCTCTTTGTATTCGTGCAGCTTTGCCCATCCCTTAGTAAAACCCCCCAGTCCTGCATGCCCGACTGCGCCCCATCACCCTCAAGGCTGCTAGCTTTAGGGTGGCAGGGACATTTTCCTTGCCAGGGTCAGCACAGCTAAGGGGTTAAGCCCCGGGCAGGCAGACTGATGGCCCCCCGGGTTGCCTGCCACTGCCAGCAGCACCCCAGTGTCTGGGAGATACCTCTGCTCTTCGTGCCAAAGCAGTGGGCAGCTGCCTGAGCCTCCCTCCTTGCAGGGATGGGGAGTAACTATGGTAACTGTCTTCAGCTGCATCCCAGCTCCATGTTTGCCTCTCCTCAATACTGTTTATGTTTATCTTCGATGTTCCTTTCACAGCTTACTCCTTCTTTCTCCTGACAAAAGGCAGAAAGCATGGTCTTGCAACAGCTTCCAGTCTCCCCTTCCCACAGACGGTGTTAACCACAGACTAGCTGATCTTCACAGTGAGGCATTACCTCACTCAACACCTTCCCTGCTCATCACCTGAGAGCCCCCATGGGTTCACAGCAGGGCTGGTTAATCACCAAAGCACAAAACGAGCGGCTGTGGCATGGCAGGAGCCTGGAGGTGCCAGCGGGCATCAGCAAGCACCACCTGAGAGGCATGCTGCAAGGGCTGGTGGGTTGGCATGCTTGCAGCTAGCCTGGGTTGTTTCCAGAATTATCTAATAAAGCAATATAGGCGCCACCCTTAATCCCTGCATAACTTCATCCCCCAGCTGTAGAACAGGGTCACTGCACTTCCTCCTGCACCTTCCATCATGTTCCTCAAAACCTTCGGGGCACGGCTGCTGCTCTGTGCTGCAGCGCCTGGCACCAAAATTTATGCTCCAATCTCAGCTGTGACCATTCATGTAAAAATTTTCAAAAGCATCTAAATGACTCAGAGTTCGAAATCGGATTTGGGAGGCACTTCTGAGGATGGATCTTGGGCTCTTGACACTTTTGAAATGTTCCCCACAATAATTTAAGTATGTCTAAACTACCAATTAGTGCTTGATTAACAATTGTAAATAGGAGCCCTGTGTTCTGCTATCTCTCTTGCTGTTTCAGCTATTAATGACAACTACACCACGGGCTGCCAGGGAAAACATTTAATATGGGAAGCCATGATTTTTTTTTTCCTTTTGTGTTTTAAAAATAAGATGATGACATTTCTTTTCCTGTCTTTCTCTCTTTTTTTCTTTCTTTGCTTTGTCATGCCAAGCAGCACATCTGACACCAGCTGAAAACACCTGGAATGGTTCTGATAGGAGCACAGCCAGCTGCCTTTTCATATTTCTCTGGGACTGGGAGATATATATCAGATGTGAGTGTCTCTCCTCACTAATAATATGTTATCTGAATAAATAAATGGTGGTAGCTCAGACCTGGCTGAAGTGTGTGCTCTATGCCTCCTTTTGCAGGATTTGATTTACAATGTCTTCTCTTGCTTCATACTGATTCTTATTTTACTTTAGGGTTTTTTTTATTCAATCATTTCTTTTCTTCTCCTCCTTCCCCTCCCCTCCCCTCCCCTCCCCTCCCCTCCTTAGGCATTCAATCACAGCCATCCGCGAGGAGGGTTGCAACCCAGCTTTTCACCTGCTTGCACTGCAAGTGGAGAAAACCTGAGAAGAAACAGCGGAAATATTTTCTAACTAGTCCCTGCCCAGATACCTCCTGAGGATCAGGGCTTGTCTGGGAGGCATGGTCTGGACCTCAGCCTGCCAGCACAGTGGTACGCAGGGCCGTACCTGGGCACACAGAGGTGACAGGGAGATGCAGTGTGGTTATCCACGAGCATTAGGTGTGCCAGTGCTGTGGTCCCTGTGGGACTTGCTTTCTGCTGAACCCCCACAACAAGGGTGCCGCTGCCCATGATAGGAACCCTCTTTGGTGCCACAGGGGACCCAAGATACCCAGTGCCAACCCCCAAAGGAGTCACCTTCCTGCCTGCTGCACCCAAAGCACAGCTGCCACCACTCGCCGTGAGCAGAGCTGAGCTACCTAGCAGGCAGCTAGCAGGAGGCTGAGCTACACAAGCACACAGAGGTCCCAAAGGCATTCCCACATGTCCCTGGGCCACCGAGGTCTCCCAGCCTGGCTCCCTTCCCTCTCTCATCAGAGCTGTTTGGTCACCTCTGCACGGATGTCCCTGCCGTGCTCAGATCACCCCTTCGTTCTGTGATGAAAGTCAACGCCATCATCTCCAGCTGTCAGAAGCAGAGGGCTGTGATGAATCCCTCCTCTCAAGGCGTCCGGGGGCTCTGCAAAACTACAGAGGCACCTGACTCCAACGGGCTGTCGCTGGCTGGGCGCCAGCGAGGGAAGAGCACACCCTGGGATGACAAGGGCATTTCTGGCAGCAGGAGCAGTTTCAGGCAGAAAGGAAAGCAAGTTATGTGACAATGATGAAATGTGAAACCAGCTGCTTTTAAGGCCTTTCATCCATCATCCTTGTGAGCCTGTGACAGTGACAACAAGAGGCAGGGTGGGACAGAGGGAGAACTGAGAAAGAAGCATGGCGAAGGGAGTTGGTTCTGAAGGTTTGGCATAGATTAAAAATAAACATCTCTCCCCGCTTGCCTCTGCATCTTAACATCCACTCCTGCCTGTACAAATAACCTGCCTGAGAGTGACCTTCCCAGCGTCAGGTCTCTGCATGGGTCAGTTACCGCAGGGAACTGGGTCTAACAGACTATCTACCAAGTGACTTCACAGGTCTCCTCCCCTCCCCAGGCATCGCCTTCCCTCTCACGGGCTCAGATGCCCGGACATCTCCATACAGGGAGTCTCTTCCACTGCAGACACCTCACCGGGCCTCAGTCCCACAGGGCAGACCCACACCACAGCAAAATAAACCCCGCCACAACATACGCTGGGAAGCAGAGCTTGTTGACAGCATCAGTTGGGAGCTCTGAGGGCCATGGCAGCTTAGGTTGCTCCTCATCCCCAGCAGGACCTCTGGAGGCTATGGCTAGATGCACTGGCAGTGCCATTTTGGAAGGGGAGCTTGTTGCTGTTGCACTGTATGTGCTTCACAGAGGTGGGGCATTCACCTCGAGGGCCACCGCATTTTCTGATTGTTATTAGGAAATGTGGGTATAATCAGCTTCTGCTTTTTCCTGCAGGAGAGAAAGTGTCTCTGCCAGCCTGGCAATGCAGCCACTCTCAGTTTCTTCCAGCTGTTTGGAAGTGGAAGTCCGCTGTGGGAGAAATTGTCTTCTCCTGAGGATCAGAGCATGAAGGACACCCCAGCCAAACCATGTAGAGAAAACCACCATGGGAAGCATCATGCAGCAGGCAAGGGCACTGGGGCAGCCAGTGATATTCACGGGTCATTGACTGAGATCCTATTTGGTGCCTCTTAAAAAGCTTTTGCTGGAATAACTGGAGACTTGAGTGTGGAAGTGTTTTGCATCACCTGCCAGCGGACAGTGAAAAGCAAGGCAAGGGGGCAACACGCTCCACCCTAGCAAAGGGCTTCGGATGAAAAGCAACAGCGGAGTTGTCATGCAACTGTTTGTTTGCATTATTTTGGGCTCAGATGTTTGCAAATACAGCCTGTTCTAAATTGATCTCTCTCTTTTTATCAGATGGCGTGTGATAAATGTGTTAATTTTGCAGTCAGCTCTGGCAGGCGAGAGGGGGCTGAGAAGAAGAGCAGCTGAGAGAAGGGACTCTTTCTGCTTGCCTGGAACCTGGTTTAGCAAGCACCCCGATCCCTGCGAGCGTGGGGGGGCGTTTACAAGTGACTAATCACCACTCTGCCCTCCCCAGAGCCTTCCCCACGGACAACTCTGCGCTCCTCACGGATGCTAACGAATTCAGCCTCGCAGCCCCCAGGGAAACGGGTTAACCTCCCCGCGCTTCGCTCGCAGGAGATGGAGCCGAGACACAGATGGAGGAAATTAATTTCCCAAGGACATGCGATCCATCTGCAGCAGAGCATGCAAAATCTCGCTGTGCCCTGGCTCATCTCCCCATGCCCGCCAAGCAGGGCCCACCTTCACCCCATCACGGGCTCGAGCTGGCTGCATCCACGCCGTCCACAAGCAGGCTTCAAGTTTAAGGTGCAGGACTCACAGTGCAGGCAACCAGGGAGTTTGAGTTGGCGTGCAGAGTTAAGCCCTGAGCTACTATGATGGCATGGACATACCCAGCACTCTCGCCTCTGCTTGAAATGTGCTGCTGTTGAGTGAACCTCCAAATCCACAGCACCCCGCTGCTCCATATCATCGTAGCCATCTAGCACTGCAAGACTGAAACCAAATGCGCAGCATCCACACTGTCCTCTCTTAAAGCAGCTGAGCCCAGCTATGTGGAGCTGTCCTGGGGGTCTGCATGAGCACCATGGGATCCTAGGACCTCCAGCCAGACAAGGCACATGTCATAGTCTCTCCTAAACAACACGGGCCTCCACAAGGTTTTTGCAACCCTTGCTGCTCTTGCTTTTTCGCAGTGCCACTTTCCACACCAGGCAGCAAGGCAGGGACCGTGGCAAGCGCTGCATGCCAGACAGCTGAAAGCATATCTAAAGCCACCCAGTCACTTCAGAAGCAAAGTGAGAAAGACTCTTGAGGAGGAGAAGGCTGAAATGAGGCAGACAACCCCGCGACAGCTTTTTTTTAAGAAGGCCTTCACCAGGGACACAGTGTCTCAGGGATGTGCCGGAGAGCCGATTAGTGGCAAAGACAGCAGTGCAGCTGCAGCAATTGAAAATCAGCGTGGCAGGAGCAGGAGTACATTTTATGGGTGGTCCTGAGCAAGAGAAGGAGCCAATTTTCGGGGTCACTGTTTCTCACTGAAAGATACATTTTTGGGTTGACCAAGCCAATTCACGGATCACTGCAAAAATCAGCACATTGTTTCAACTGAGGGGAAGAAAGCTGAGAAGTTCAAAGGCTCCATTTCAGCATTTTCTGAATTAGCTGTTTCAGGTTTTCTTGTTGAAATAACCATTTATTTTTACAGATTTCTAATAGCCCATTAGACTTTTTTTTTTTTAGCTCCCTAAGCAGAACATTTGCTTTCAAACTGAGTCATTTACTCAACACAAGATGATTTTTCTGCTTTTCATTTCAGCACGAAACTGAAAAATAATGAATTTCACAATGACCCCCAGTTGTAGGTTTCAGGTTTTTTTTAATGCTGCTGTTCCTGTAGCAAACCAAAGTGGTGCTTATTTGCACAGCTACAGTCAAATGTCACTTTCCTCAAAAATCTCTACTGACCAGGTAAGAGCAAGAGACTGCACAGCTGCCTGAGAATGCAAGTGGCACGCTCTCCCAAGAAACACAGAAATCCAGGCTGCTCATTTTCTTAGCTAATTGCCTGACAGAAGACAGTTAGTAGGTCTTTTGTTAGCCATCTTGCAATGGGATGAGTTTTGCGGTGAGGAAGATGCCATTCCTTCCATAAGAACATCTGTACGGGATCCCACAGGATCCCAGAGTCCTGTCCCTGACAGTGGCCATGGCAGAGCAGAGCAGGCATATACAAAACTTGCTTTTAATCCCTTTCCTCTCCATCATTTTCAACACAGACACTTCCTGAAACAGAGGCAGTTTCTTCGTGCTTAGTAACTACCCGTGGGTTTTCCTCTTTCGGACCTCATGGAAACTTTAGCATAACATCCTGCAGCAAAGAGTGAGGCAGAGTAATTACCTCTTTTGGGAAGACGCCTCTTTTTGCTTCTTTCAAGCCCAGCTCCCACTAGCTTTATTTGATGCTGCTCACTCGTGAACTGGAGGATAGAGGGAACATGCCAAAATCTGGTAGCACAGTCATTCCTCCAGAGATTTTAAGGAACTCTGCAACCTGATTCCCAGACCTGCAAAGCTCCTTCTGGGACACTTGGCTGGGGTGAGGGAGGTCTTACCTGCAACAGAGCAAGGTGGAGTTTGCATTCAGAAGACCAAAATTTAGGCAGGGAAGCCTGCTGACAAGTCTGGGCACTAGGAAGGAAGAAATGTCTTCCTTGACTGTTTGTGTTTTGTGTAAGGGTGGCAGGAGGCAAAAGGTATAGCTTGAGGAGCAAGCTCTGTCTGGAAATCAAGAGAGGGACTGTTAGGAGAAGAGCTGGTTAAGAAAAGTTGCCTCCAATAAGAAGCAGAGTCAAGACAGCTATAACCAGGTAAGAAGTCTCTGGAAGTCACCCAGTCCAGACTCCTGTGAATATCTCCAGGATGGAGGCACCACAGACTCTCCGGGCACTTGTTCCAGTGCTTGACCACTCTCATGGGGATTATCTTTTTTTTCCTTTATGCCTGATCAGAATTTCCCTTGGAGCGATTTGTGCCCCTCGTCCTTTGCTGTGCATCTCTGAGAAGAACTTGGCTCCATCCTATTTGCAATGGCTCTTTTGATAGCTGAAGACAGCAAACAGCTCCCTGTGTCTCCAGACTCTTCTCACATGCCAGGTGCTCCAGCCCCCAACCATCTCAGTGTCCCTCCTCTCGGCTCATTCCAGTTTATAGGTATCTCTTCCCAGGGAGCCCCAAACCGGACCCGGTACTCTAGATGCGGTCTCACAAGTCCCAAACAGAGGGGAGTGCTGACTGAAGAGACCGCGCTTTCCCTGGGTTTGCAAAAACTATCTTTGCTCTTACATGAGCTTTCCATCATGATTATTGCAGGTATCAGTGCAGACTCCGCCTGCCCCTTTGCCTGCCCATCTTCTGAGCTCAGCACCAGCCAGCCCTAATCCAGAAGCCATGTAGCCGGGTTATCAAGGTGTGACACTTAAATTCCTAAACCATGCTGAGGAGACGGGCAGGACATCTGAAGCTCAGAGCTCTGCTAGCAGGGGTTAACACCAAGGGAGAGCTGGCTCACATGGAACCAAGAGGGGAGAACTGAAAGTATACGCTCACACCCATCCACAAGAGACTGCTCACACCCATCCACAAGAGACTGTGCAGACACCCCTGTCCTGTGGATGTGCAGTGGGATAAAGATTTTATCCCACCTTACCTGGAGCCTCTCACCCACTCAGTGATGGAGATCACAATATAATGCAAGAGTGGAGTTTCTGACAGGGCAAGTGGGTGTTTTAATGAATCACTTGAGATGCAGAGCCATGAATGTCCAGACATTCTTGGAAATGTTTTAATAAATAACAATGAAGATAACAATTTAAACTTTGTGAGCAGGAAATGCATTATTGAACATGCATAACACAGTACAAACTTAGAGCCCTTTCAAAGCCTTCAAAAAACATCCAGGCAAAATTCAAATGAACGGAAGCAGACAGGCACATTTGTGCTTTAGAGGCTGGCTGCGGCTTCAAGAAAATGCACACTTTACATATTCGTGCACCTGCCTGCTCTCCCCACCCCTCGGCAGGAATGTACTTGCCCCCCAGCCAGGCAAAGAAGCGAGACACAGGTGCACATATTGGTTTTGTGTGTCTGCATGCTGTGCATCAGCCCAGCCCACACATCGGCCAGGAAGAAGGGGTGTCAGGGCTGAGGAGGAGCACAGGAACTTGTTGGGAGCTGCCTCTGTGTCCAGTCTCTTTTTGGATCCATATAAACTTTGGCAGCTTAACATCCTCTGGCAAGGATTGGGTCCACTTAGAGAAAAAACAGATATTTTCACATTCTTTCTGACTCTATAGGACCTCCGGGCCTCTGATGGATGATAAAGGCCACAGGGGGATTGTTCTTGAGGCGTTTTCAAAGGGAAGGAAGGGTTGATACCAAAAATTCAGGTGGGTAGGAAGGTTATTAATTGCATGCATACATCTGAAGGGCATGCTGACTTTGAAGAATGTCACTTTGATTGCATGTCCTCCTAGGACAGGGAGGGATCCAGCGGATGGTGTTCAAAAAAGCCATGGCCAAAGCAGAGAGCTCTGCTGCCCCTACACCCAGTGCAGGATTAGAAGCAGAATTCAAGGATTGCAAAAAGTGCCAAGGGAGCTGTACTACTACGCAACAGTGATGCCAAATTAGAGCGTGATCCTTACCTCATGTGTCAGTTTTAATGTCCAAAGATCAGTGCAAAGTGCAGAGCGAGATAATTAAAATTTTGCAGTAACATACAGGGAGGGGAATTCCTGAAAACAGCTTACAATCTCTCACTTTTTCTTTTCAGATTTTTTTTTAATGACTATAAAACATAATGTGAGTGATTTAACTCAACACTTGTCATCAGCCGAAAGCTAAAAACCTTAATGAAACTGAGCCAGGCACAGGATCTCTGTAGGTTTTCTTGTTTGTAACCGCTACTACAGAAAAGCCACCTTTCCTTCCAGCCTTTTACTTTTAATCATGTCATGCTGCTCCCTCTCTAGAGGAGGTGGAGGAAAGAGGGGACTGTGTTGTCTAGAAGAAGGAGGAGCAATGGATGCTGAAGTTTGGAGTTAAGGTACACGCCAAGTGAGCTCAGGCGCTCGCTGTTTGCGGGGCCGGTGGAAAGAGCTGGGGTGGGAAGCCTGTACACTGCTGGACAGGACCACAGCAGCAGTATTAAACACCCTCAGAGCAGAAATTAGCATGACAGTCTCCTGGTGGATAAACGCCTCTGATGCTACAGCTTTGTATCAGCATAGCTCTGGTCTGACTTATATCTCCTAGAGGTGGGTCTCCAAGAGTCGGATCTCTAGATGGGCAAGATTTTAGAATCGGTTTCTAAAAGGTCACTGTCCTATTTAATAATGGCAGGGGTGATGGGGGTGGTAGCCCAGGGCAGCAGGTGAGCATTAGGCTTCTCCAGCAAAGGCACAATGTGCACAAGGTATAGTAGCTGCCTTCCTCACAAGTGCTACCTGAGGTCTCAGTGTTAACCTTCCAGCTTCCATAAGCCATCCAGGGGTTTCCTGGAGCACTGCCTGTGGCACAGCTGTAAACTTTCTCCTTCCTTTGCTCAGATAAACCCATACTCCAGTGGCTGGAGCTAGATGGGCTTCCAATCACTTCTCTTCCCAGTGAGCAGTAAGGCCAGACTTCCAAAAGACAGAAGCACGAGGTGAAATACCAGGACCATCTCATTCCCCAGAGCTGGACTTCTAGGAGGTAATAGCTGAGAGGACCCCACACTGACTTTGATCCGAACAAACTTTTCCCAGACCCTTGGACCCCAACTTCCAGACAAGGGTCTGCAACACCCCTCCATACCCCTGAGGACTCACATTTAAAAAGGCTGCTGTGGACACATCAAGCGTGAAACAACTCAACCCCCAGCAGACTTCAGCTGCTGAGATGCCATGAGAAGCTCAGTTTCAAAGCAGTGTGTCACATTCTCTCATGACACAGGTTCTTTTGAAATAAATTCTCCTTTGCTGGAAGGTTCAGAGCTGCCTGTTTTCAAATGCCATTTTGTACTCAAACCAGAGTCAGGATCCCCCAGTTTCTCATCAGAGCTGCTTGGTCGCACCAAGCCCTCCCCTGAGAGGTAAGTAGATTCCCACAGAGGCTGCCCTGATATTTGAAGCCTAGCCCCGCCGTAGCCTTGCTTTCCACCGAATAGCTGAGGAAGTCTTTATTTAAACTTGGTTTGTATTGCTGACGGCCCCACTGTCTGGCTTGACAGAGAATATTCCTCAAGTACCTACTGAAGCAGCAATCTCCGACATGCTCCCAAGACCTTATCTTTGCCAATTCTTTTTAGATGGGGCTTGATTTTCCTCTCACTTACACCTGCTTCACAGCAGGGTAACACAACTAAAAAGACTCCTCATTTATACCCACGGAGGGAAGAGAAGAATCGAGGCCATTCCCTGCAGGAAGAACGCGTATAAAATACCGGCTGCACGATGTGCTATAAAAAAACAATCCCTCAACTCCTTCCACCATCTCAGCACAGAAACTCCTCTCTCCAATGTTGTTTTTAATAAAAAACTTAAGAAAAGGAAACTGCCTTCCCAAGCCATCCTACACAGACTCAGGAGAACCGTTGGGTTGGATCGTGACAGTATAAACTGGTTTATTGCCAGAACAAGCAACAGATGCCAGCAGTGTGACACGGAGCAAGGATTTGGCAGTTTGTTCAAACACTCTGACAGCAGCAGGCATTTTAGACTCCAACAGATAAGAAATTGGCCAGCAAAATGCATTGATGGAGTATGTGGGCTGTGGAGTCTGCCCTGCTACCTCCCTGAAATAATGCAGGACTGAGTCCAGAGGGAGTTTTGCAGGGTAGCGGGACCCTGGATCCCTTACATTCAATAACTTAGTTTCTGCAAGAAGCCGTTGTTTAGAGAGACAGCATCTGCTGTCTGTTTGTTTGGGGGTTTTCAGAGCTAGAAAATGGTTCATCACCATATTTCCTGGGTGCAAAGCACTTTCTGAGACTTTTTTTGTGTAGGCAGGTGATGCCTTGATACTATGATGATTGCACCTACTGAAACACTACTCAGAGAGGGAGATGCTACCATCAAACAGTGTAATGGGGCATTCCTCTGCTAGAGAGAGATGCATGTATTGGTGTAACTGTAGAAAAAGGGAGGTTGGAGTGAAAAGTAGGTAGATAGGTAGGTAGGTAGGTAGGTAGGTAGATACATAGATGGATAGATAGAGAGAGAGATAGAGAGATAGAGACATAGAGAGATAGAAGCGTTCCACCATCTATCTTCCTCCTATTTGCCATGCTGGCTGGCCAGCATCACCTTGGCAGCATCTGTCCTCTTCTCACAGCCAGGTACCTACTGACAGGGCCAGGAGATGGAGCACAACTAGTTCATTACGTCTTTCTGGCTTGAACCTGTGCTTCCTTGTAAGTACAGAGCCTTACTCTGTAGTTCAGACTTCAGATTTTCCTTGAGAAGCTGAGTCCTCTCTGCTTGCGTTGGCCTATATCTCCTGCAATGTAACAAGGAGAGCCTCCATGGGTTACAAGGTCTCATGGGAAGCATGAGAGCTGGGGTACATCTAGCTGGGAAGCTGGATCACTAGAGGAGAACAAGGACAGCAAGTTCTTAAACTACAGCTCAAAAGGACAATGAAGCTGGGTGGGAAAATGCAATGTCCTACTGAACAGAATTGTATGGCACGTCCAGATGGTTGCCCTTTGATGAAAAATGGCATCCTAGTTCAAAAGCTTCTTTGCTTTCGTCAAATATTCCTAGTTTCTACATTTCACCTCCACCTGGGGGTGAAAGGAACTGCTGAAATGTCAGAAGTCCCTGCAGATAGTGGATCTAGGTTTTGCACGGTGCCATGCTCTGCCACTGCTGGCAGAGGCTCTGCAGCCCTGTAGCACAACTGGACAACATTTCTAAGAGAAACCAGACCCTTCCTGAGGCTGGGAACAGCATCTGAAGCAAGACCACCCTGAATTCAAGCCCACACCCCTCCCTCTGGTATGAAACAATTGCTTTCCAAGTCTCTCTGCCCTTCCTAGAAAAATCCGCCAGCAGCTCTCTGCAGCAAAGCTGCTCACAAGATCCCTTCCCCTTTCACATTGGCTGCAAACGGCTTCTGTTCATAGTGGGGGCTTTATTTTTCCCCAGTGATGCAAGATGCAGAGCAGGAGCATCCAGGACAGCCCTGCCCAGCATGTGCAGCCCCTGCCCCATCTCTACCTGTGGCTGCCCTGGCACTCATCAGAAACCTTCATTCTCTGTGCAAGGAGGTTCCCCGTCCCTTTCCCAAGCTTTGCTGGAGGGCGAATGGCATAGCCTGACACAACAGCAATGACAGCCAATTATCGGCTTTAAAAATTACCCCCCAGGTGAGTGGGCTGCCCAGCCTCTGTCAGACTGATTTCAGGTTAGGCTGGAAATTGTCAGCCGGCTGACAGAGCCCCTGGTTAGTCTCTGCTGCCTGGGAAGGATGTGCCAGGGCTCCCCACACCATGCTCTGCTCAACTTTTATTCCCAGCCCCAGCAGTTCAGGAGGAGGTTTTGGAGGAGATCGGAGGGGAAATGCACATCGCCTTGCCCAGCTGCGCTGAGGAGAGCAACCCTGCAGGGAGAAAATCCTCCATTCTGCCTGCAGCCAGGGCCAGCCAGTGCTGGGCAAGTGCTGGGGAGCCTGAAAGGGGGAGAAGAGCGGAGGGCCGGCAGGAGGGAGCTGCTGCTGGAAGGGGGCATGGGCAGAAGCAGCACAGCAGGCTGTAGCCACAGGCAGGCAGAGGGAAGGGGTGTAGAGCAGCATGGGCACGGCTGCGGCAGCCGCACAGCCAGAGCCCCCCGGCAGCCAGAGTCAAGGAGCAGGAGACAGAGAGGTAATGGCACAAAGCCCAGCACCAGCCCTAAAATGCAGGGAGCAGCGGTGTCATCAAATACCGCGTGAAAGGGAGCACCAGGAGTGCTTCACTGGGCACAAGAGACAATGTGGGAAGGGACTGAAACCACGGATATGGGCAAATGACCCTTGTGGAGCAGGGCTTCCCAGGAGTGAGGTTTGGGTCACCATGGCGGGAGCCAGGGTCTCAAAGGAGTTTGGGATGGAGAGGCTGAAGGGAAGAGCCATAAGTGGGGTACATGCCCCACAACACAGAGAGGAGCACTGAGCCTGTTAACCCCCAGGGCTTAGGGTGCAGCAGCAGCCATGGAGGGAGCCCATGCCAGAACAAGGCAGCGCTGCCAGTGTCACCCACCTCCGGCCAGTGCCAACACCCCCTCTACCCTCACTGTCCCCTGCCCCAGCCCCAGCAGCAGCCACATGTCATATTTGCTGTGCAGGGATTTCCATTTCAGACGCTGTGATTCAACTTTTCTCTCCAGATAAAGTTATTAAGGCAAATTTGATCAAAATGACACATGGATTACAGTGTGTGTTGCAGACTCTAATTCTGTTTACTGTTCTGGGGGAATGGGCAATTATTACAAAAGCTGGGACAGAGTGTTTTTAATAACATTTCTTGTTAAGATTTAATTACAGGAAATTGTATTTTCTTAATCACTGAAAACTCAACTGCCTGGGAAATTTTTTTATATAATTTTGTTTGCAGTTTATTAAATCCTTAGGTTATTCCTTTTCTGAGGCTTTGTTTTAGTCACTCGCTAAGTGCTTCTTAACATGTGTAGGAGCAGATTGTGTAGAAGCACAAAGAAACTAAAGGGAGCAGACTCTGGAAAGCAGGGCTGGCCTTTGACAAACGGTATTTCTGAGCTGGATTTAGAGGTCCTAAGGTATTCTTTAAAAAAGAAAAAAAATCACATTGCACTTTTTCCCCCATGACCTGATTACACTGCAGCCCGACTGATGCTGGTACCCATGCCTTCCATGGCTGCTCCCCTGCTTCCTTCACTCCCCAGTACACCCCTCTGAAGTAGGGGTGATTCAGGGGACTATCCAAAATAAGGGGCAACTGCTAAAACAACATGACAGGGCAGGGGGATAAATGACTGGAGAGAGCGAATGGAGGCCCCAAAATACATGACAGGGAAGAGGAAAGAAGGGGGTGAATGACGCATTGTCTTGAGCATCAGTGCTCCCTGAGCCAAGCTGTCACCACACAGACCACCCAGGGAGAGGGGCTGGGTCACCTTTCCCTGTCCCTGAAGGGTGAACGGGCACTCCAGAGCACCGTTCCCAAAGATGGGTGCAAGATCTTGGCACCCAAACCGACGGGGGGGTAGCCAGGTCAAAGCATCTGCCTTGGCAGGGCTGTTGAGCACCCACTGGCCCTCTGGGTACCGGCACAGAGAGACGCTGGCGAGGAGAGGCGATGACCCACCTGAAAACCATGCCCTTGGATGGGGCCAAAATTTCTCCCCCAGCTGCTACAGTAGCTGTGTTATCGTTTCAGTGCTGCAGCTCTTGGTAGGAAGGAGAACTGCTGATCCAAAAGGAGCCAAGCAGCCACTTCAAATAACCAGGGCAGCAGATCTCCCTGCCAAGGGCTCCCCATCCCCGGGCTCCCAGCGCCCCAGGCTCTGCTCCCAGCCCCTCGCGGGGGTGCAGAGGGGAGCAAGGCAGCTGAAAGCAGTGAAAGGGGTGATTGTGCTGCTCAAAGGCCAGGCTAGCTCCTGCTGGCGTGCAAAGCAGCCTCCCCTTGTGTGCAGGGCTAATGTTGAAAGGACACGAGACCCCACGGGAGACGAGCCACCGCTGCTGCCACTCAGTGAACAGGGCGTGGGTGCTTTCCACCTGCCCCCAGCCCTTCAGAAAGCGGCTCAGTCCAGTCGGCCCGACCACCTTATCTCTCCCCTGATGCACATGCAAGGGAGAATGGGCTTATCTCTGCCTCATCCCCAGTCTGGGGTGAGGTATTCTAGCCCCACCAGTGGCATAGCCAGACGGGGATCCTATTTGCTCACCGGGTGCCAGCCAGGCAGGGAGCCCACAGGGGCACGGGGGGGTTGCAATACCAGGAGCTCAGTGCAGCCGGGGTCTCGCCCAGCCCTGTTTCGAGCTCTGCCTGCAGAGCGAGGACCTCTTGAGCAGCTTGTGCCATGACTCTGGCCTGGCATTTCATGAGAGCAGGTGTATCTGGTGAGGTCTCCCTGTCTTTGCTAAAGATGAAGCTGTAGAGTAACATCTGAGTCTAGATAACTTGCAAATCCTAAAAGCGATGGGCAATCCACAGCCTGCAAGCTGAACATAGCCTAAGCCTGCCCTTAGATTTGCCAGGATCTAGGTTCGACTGGGCAGATTTCAGTGCATTTGCCAAAGCCAGAGATATTTGCTGTCTCTTCTGATACCAGAACTAGGTGGGGGAGCATCAAATGAATGTAGGAAGTGGCTGGTCCAAAGCAAACAAGAAACGGTGGTTCTTCAATGCAATGCTTTGTTAAGCTGTGTGACTCCTTGCCACAGGGTGTTGGGGTTGTTCAACATCTACATGGATTCAAAAGGCCGTAGACCAAAGTCAAAGAAGACAAACCTATTGATGGCTTAACCAAGCAGCTCTGGTCAGAGAGTCCCTGAGCTGCAGATTGCTGGGAGCTGGGAGAGTATTTTGGAGAAGCTGCACTGCACACTTGTCCTCTTCTCACACTCTTCCCAAGCGCTCACCACCAGCTGTTGAGATGCTGAGCTGGACGGGCATTTGGCTGGATCCCATACACCTGCATGGGATGTGAACCCATACACCTGCAGGGCATGAATGCCCTGTTGTGCCTCCTCCACAGCAGCTGCTGTTCAAGTGCACGCCACCAGCTCTGCTCTGCTGACTGCTCCTGCACTTCGGTCTCCGCAGGAGCCACACATCCTCGCAAGCCTGGGGCAGGCAGGACAAAAAAATATCCCTCAGGTCTGGGATCTGAGTTGAGGCAGAAGAGGCAAGTCTAGCAAACCAGCAAGGTTCTCCTCTTGGGCAGCCCAGTCTGCCAGCCCCATGGTCCCCGTTGTACTCTTTAGGGCATCCATGCCTTATGCCACTGGCAGGGAGCAGAGGACTGAGGTAACTGCATGGAGAAGGGCAGAGCGGTGCATTTCTTCCATGCCCTGCTTGCTGTAGGTGGCACCGACAACTCCTCTCGCCTTGTAACTATTTGCACTCCCTTCAACACATTGATACTCCCTCCCGGCAGTCAGGCTTGGTTGCTTTGACACACAGAGGTAAGGGTGAGGAGGGCTAACCCCTCCATCCTGACCTTTGCCAGACACTTCACTTAGTGCTAAGACCTTTGGCTACCATCATTTTAGGACAGGGCCATAGTTTTATAACTGCATCTCCATTGCACTTGCCTCTGATTATTCTGAGCACCATCAGCCTCAGTTCAGGGCTCACAGCTCTGTTCCCTGCTCCAGGACAGTGCCAATCAGTGACTTGCCAGCTTCCCCCAAACACCATACCCTTCATTTCAGGACATAAGCATTGAAAAGAAACAATACTTAGAAACAAACGTGCCAAACACTCATGTCAAGCCTATCATGTAGTGTAGATCAGCCCCAGCAGATCCTAGTCAGGTCTGACATGAATATGTCAGTCCTCTGTTCCAGCTCTGGCTGTGTTTTTCAGTCTGGGCTGTTTCTTTAAACATATCACCATCTTTCTTTGTCTGGTTTCTTAAACCAGAGTAAGTAATTTCTCCCATGAGAAATTTCTCCTGAGTTTGCAGATTAGAGACTTGTATTAATTAAACAAGGTGGACTTACTTGGGAGGGGCATGGAGAAAAAAGGAACCAAAGCCCCGCCATCTCCATTACCCCATGCATTGCTTGCTGCACGTGGTAGGAAGGGAGAACAGCTGTGCAGCAGCCTAACTCCCTCCCCGGTTGCAGCTTGCTGCCCCAACTCCCTTCCCTCTCCCCCCCTCCACTCTGTCCATCCCGTGGGGCTGAGAAGCCCAATGATACATGGCATTGAGAGCACTGATGCAAGAGTCTCTCCAGTCACTCTGTGTGTGCCTGGCACAGATCACATCTCAGGGTAATCATCTTTGAAGGTTCCTTGCTTCTAAGGTCTTGCATCTGTCACAAGGAGTATTTCCCATCTGCTGGGATTTACTCCGGGTTCCCGGGACCCAGCTGATCCCTGCCTACCCGCCCGCAGTCACGAGCAGTCACATCTAACCTGGCTTTAGCTAATATCCCCAGGGCAGGACCTGTCACAGGGAGCACATGGGCTTGCACACCATGAGGTTCAGCTGGTAACTATGCAGATTACTTTGCAGAGGCTACAGCAGTCTAAGGTCATAAACGGTACCCCCTCTGCCCCCAGACCTTGTGCTTTGGTGCTAGTGGGCTCATGTAACCCAAGAGGGTGAGTACATGCAATGCTGAGGAAGGCCACGCTCAGACTCGTGTGATGCTCTAGGACACACTGGGGAGTGCAATACCTGCAAACCCTTTGATGAAAGGATGACATTAGGAAGAGCCATATTTTCAGACCAGGCACCACCCACCAGCGTGGGGCCAGTGCTGAGGAACCCAGTGGCACAGGCAATGCAATACGGACATGCTGCCCACACATGAAGTCGGCAATGATTTTCAACCAACTCTTAACTCCTCCAGGTTTAGTCACAGTGATCTTTCAGCACCCATCCCAATCCACCCTAGCTAGCTGGTTCCTCAGGACTCACTGCCAGACAGCAGAGATCAGTCTCCATGCCTGTCTGTATCTTTGCTTTCTGGAGCCCAGGGAGGAAAAAGAAGTCCCTCTGAGAGTGCAGCCTCCTCCAGATGCTCTGGACTTGTGGGCTTCCCTCTGTGAAAACCCTTGCTGGGAGACTGCAGGTATGCAGCAACATCTACAGAAATTCAGGGTGTACTGCAGGCACTACAGAGAGAAGCAGAGCCAACAGCACAGGGAGCCAAATCAGCACTCTTTTAATATACATCAGCTTTCCACATCACCACCTTCCCATGGCAGCCAGAAATGTGAGAGACACATCTCAAGCACTGAGCAGTAATTAGAAAAGGCGAAACTCGGGTTTGTTTCCATATTTTGCGTATCAAAGCTCTGAAGCAAGGGAGGCTTTGGTGCAATGAGTCTTGAAATATTCTCTACAATCTCCTAAGTCTTAAGAAGCAGCAGCTTAGCCTGCTTCCACGAGAAAAGAGGAAACAGTGGGCTCAATGTCCTTGGCACTGGCCAGTGCTGGACTCTTCCAAGGGCAACAGATATAAACCTGAAAGTATAACCTATCTGTGGGGAAGTTTCTCCCACTGCAATAATAACAGCCTCTTGCCTATGCTGGGGCAGTTGCCTGGCCCAGGCTGCAGTTTATAGTGCAGATAGTGGGCAAGCCTGGAGTGGGTTTGGGCTATGGCTAAGTGAGGGCACAGACAAGCTCCAGACCTGGTCCACTGAAACATGATTCAACCGCACATGAGAAGCTCAGGCACTGCCATTGGTGTTGCTCTAACAGGCACCAGTGAGCCTCGGGGCACATGAGTGAACCTTTGTTCTCCAGTTAAGTCCCTTCTGGGCTAAGCTAGGAGATGCAGCAGCATTCCAGGTTGATCCCACAGTCCTTTTCACCTGGAAAGCTTTTGTGCACTCCTTGGCAGCCAAGGATTCAGGCAGCTTGCAGAGAAGTGCTGAGTACATGGCCAGGACCCTGCTGTGCCACCCATCTTCTGAGAAGACACCAGGAGCACCCCGCTAGAGTAATATCCCACTCATCTCCAAGCTGGGTGCCATGCTGCCTTCACAGGCTTCTTGAGAGGATCAAATCCATCCAGGGCTGTTCAAGTTACAGCCCATTGAGGAGGACTCTATGGATTACTGGATGGATCTGCTGGGTGACTCTCTACCTGTCACTGTCACTTGCTTGCATTAGGGTAGCACTTTGAACAAGCCAGCCAGCAACACAGCCAGGAGTGAGCTCTGCAAAATGCAGACAGTGGGGGGAAACAGGAGGTGAACAAAGTATTTGCTAGTGGACTCATTATCCCCTTTTTACTGACTGGAGGACTGGCACAACAATTGTGGCTGTCAGCCCTTGGTCAAGGAAAATAAGTTAGCCCAGGAACACAAGACCTCAAAAGCTCCTGCAGCCTTTTCCAGACAGCAGACACTGCCAGGCTCACGGGTTGCTCCCTCTTCACTCGTGTGATGGACAGGGAGGACTGGCAGCTCTGAGCCCACCTCCGCTTCAGCCCCCAGCTTCGACAGGGGTCCCAGAGCAAGGCAAGGCTGGAGAATGCTCTGAGCACTGGCTGCAAGGGGGGCTCCTCAGCTCCCCGATATGAGTCTGGCCAGGTGGGACTCTCGCCATAGCCACAAAATGCCATTAGTGGCAGGACTGATGCAAACAGGATCCTTTCTCATTTTTTGGACTCTGAGTGTTCCCAGCAGCACTAGAAAGCTGAACCAAAAGCCAACGTCTCAGCCTCTCTAAGCCTGCCTCACCAGGTGACCAGACCACGTACCACACCTGGGAAAGCTGAACGCACACAGCATATTCACAGAAAGGAGAATATCTCTGAGTAATAGCCGCGAGTGCAGTGGCATCATTACTCTGAGCTGCAGCATTTGGGCTGCTGCTATGGTGGTTTTTTTGTTTGGCTGGGGAGATGCACTGTGACATTGCCGTTATCTATGATGCAGAGAGCAGAGTAGCACAGATCCCCTGTGTGTCACGGATTACTGTCTCCCAGCACAAACATCTTTCTGTTGTTCTTTTACAGCTGAAGCTGTCAGTAAAATACACACCTCTGTACCAAAGGAAAAAAAAAAGGAAATTATCCTTCTCAGCTGACAGATACATCACTGTTTTGTTCCCTTTGGCTTGCAGTTAACTCTATGCCACAGCTCTTCCATTAGCCCAAAATAAGACGTAACATTGACTAGTACGTAAGCGCGGGGCTGCGCACTGGGACGCACTGATCACATCCTTTCCTGGATGAAGGCACCTGAATTTCTTCTCTCTCCCTCCTGTGTTTATAAACTTCTAGCAATAAGAGTTTGGCTACAGTGGCTGGCCTAGGGTTCACGGCAGAGGCTGGGGTGGGTATGTCCAGACCTGCCTGGTATCAGCTTCTCTCTTGGAAACCTCGGCTCTGTAATGCTCTGAGTCCTGCAGCGAGCTGGCTGGTGCTCAGGCCTCTTTGCACTGCAAGGCACACGCCAAGGACCATGCCAGGAGTATACAGAGGCACAGCAAGCAGAGGAAGGGACAACGGAGCCTGCACCTAGGAGTCAGCTCACAGAGATGTCCCTGACCCTCCTCTCCCCCAGCTCATGTCACCTTCAAGTGACACAGGACTTGCACACTTCTACCTCTCTCCCTGCCAGCCTTCCCCCCAGGCAGGCTGGTGACAACTCCAGGAGAGCAAAGGTGGAAGCAGAGTAACCCACGAAGGGTGTGAGCCACCATGCCTGAGCAGGAAAATTCACAGTGGGAATACAAACATTTCCTGGTGCAATGTGCAGAATGGGGGGCTTTAGCTCACTGTTCATGCCATCAGAGTGCTATATTGCTTAGCAGGTTGCCCAGAGGTGTGAAACTGCTGAATGGAGACATTTTCCCAGAGAGCACCATTAAAGATATTTGGTATATTATGGGAAAAGATAACCCTCTGATAACAGGAAATACTGCACAAATGTCTGGCAGGGAGCAGGGAGCATCAGGGAGGCAGCCCTGGCCAATTATAGTGACACATTTGATTTCCCAAAACCTAGACTTATAGTAACCTAGTGTCGTGGTTTAAGCCCAGCTGGCAACTAAGCACCACACAGCCGCTCACTCACTCCCCCCAGGTGGGGTGGGGGAGAGAACCAGAAGAGTAAGAGTGAGAAAACTCGTGGGCTGAGATAAAAACAGTTTAATAGGTAGAGCAAAAGAACACTGCGCGGAGAAGCAAAGCGAAAGAAGGAATTAATTCACCACTTCCCGTCGGCAGGCAGGTGTTCAGCTATCTGCAGGGAAGCAGGGCTCTATCACGCGTAGCGGTTGCTCGGGAAGACAAACGCCATTACTCCGAATGTCCCCACCTTCCTTCTTCCTCCCCCGGCTTTATATACTGAGCATGATGTCATGTCATATGGTATGGAATATCCCTTTGGTCAGTTGGGGTCAGCTGTCCCGGCTGTGTCCCCTCCCAACTTCCCGTGCACCCCCAGCCCACTCACTGGTGGGGTGGGGTGAGGAGCAGAAAAGGCCTTGGTGCTGTGTGAGCCCTGCTCAACAGTAACTAAAACATTCCTGCTTTATCAACACTGTTTCCAGCCCAAATCCAAAACACAGCCCCATACAATCCAAAACACAGCCCCATACTAGCTGCTATGAAGAAAGTTAACCCCATCCCAGCCAAAACCAGCACACCTAGAAAAGCACAGAAGATTGTGTTGTAAGTCTGCTATGTCTGTACTTTTTCCCAATGCAGGAAGCCAAGAGGAAGAAGTGAACTTTCAGTAAGGGCTTAAAAATTATGATCTAGAAAAGGAAAGAATATAAAACATAACACTGACCACTGACACCAAGGGACCCTCTCTGAAGCTTCAGATTTGGAGAAATACCCTAAAAGGTGGATTTGTCCTTCTTGGCAGTTTAAAAATGCAGGCTTGCAATTGAAATACCTGAGCCCAATCCCCTGCTCCCTCTGGCAAGAAAATGACCATATTCCTCTTATATGTTGACAAACTCCTTCTTAAATCCCACTGGAGCTTTTTCTCCCCATTACACCTGCTGAGAAACTATTGCAGCCTACTCTTATTCGTAAGCAGCCCTTCTGATGGCAGTAGTAATTCCTACTCTTTGCAGGAAATACTTTCTTTGAGAGGACTGGCATTTGCCTTTCTCCTGGCTGTATCATTTTCACACAGTATCACAGAGAGATTGAGGTTGGAAGGGATCTCTGGAGGTCATCTTGTCCAAACCTTGCTCAAGCATGGCCACCCAGAGGCGGTGGCCCTGGACTGTGTCCAGATGGCTTCTGAATATCTCCAACAATGGAGACTCCACCACCTCTCTGGGCAACCCCACTGCTTGGTCACCCTCACAGTGAAAAAATGTTTCCTGATGTTCAAAAACCTCTTCTATTTCAGTTTGTGCCCATTGCCTCTTGTCCTGCCACTGAGCACCATTGAAAAGAGCCTGGCTCTCCCTTCTTTGCACACTCCCCTCAGGTATTTGTACACACTGATGAGAAACCATCCATCATTTTTGCCAGTCAATATGATGCAGTAGCACCCGCAGGATCTCTATCTTCCTGACTTTTTCAAAGACACGGACCCCCCAGCTTACAGCTGAGTTTTTCATAAGCAGTTTCTCAGACTTTCTGACACTGCATTTTGTAGTATCAGACCTTACTATCTCTCTATCATTCCAGTCTTCAAAGTGACCCAATTTCTGCTGCATGATATTCTGATCCTCTTCTGTCCTGCTGATGTCTCCCACCTTTGTGTGAATATGAAATTCTACCAGAGGACACCTATGCTTCCATTAATGAAAATACTAGATCAATCCTAAGACTCATCCCTAAGAAACACTGCTAGACCCTTAAGCCTGGTCAGTACACTCTTGAGAAACACACTCTGCTGTCATCTCCTCTTGAGCCAGTCTTTTACCTTAATTATCAGCTCTATTGATCCCCAAATACTTCAGCTCCACTGGTTTCTCAGTGGCATCCTATCAAAAATGTATTTGAAGCATAAATAGACCTCCCACATCTCTTTCGTCTAGGAAATCAGCTGCCTTCTCAAAGAAAGAGATCAGATTGCTCTGCCATGATCTGCCCAGGGCAAAACCCATGTTTCATTGTATGACCTTTTCCATTTACCTCTGCTAATTTGTCCATCCTTCACAAGTTGCTCAAAAGCGTTAAATATTGCTGAGGTCAGACACGGCCATGTACCTGCCCAGAGCACATTTATCGCCCTTATTAACTAGAGATACTACCTTTGCTAATCTCTAATCGGGTGTTATTCACAGTTTGAAGGATGTATCAAAGCTCCATGCCAGCTGCTTGTCATTTGCATGCAAGCCTTTCGGAGTTTGGAAATGCAAATTACCTGTGCTTCCCAAACTGACCACATCCAGCATTTGAAGTCAGCTTCCACCTTGATGTGATCGCTCAACTGTCTGGTACCTGATGCTCTCAGCTGGCCACCTAAGGGGGCAGAACGTGCTGATAGTTTAATACAGCTGCCTCTAGCCAAAAGCAAATTGAGAAGGGCCGGGATGGGAATGAGAAGGCAGCAGCCCTCAGTGGCTCATGTCCAGTGGGCACAGGATGCTCAGAGACTCTCCCAGATGGCACCAGCACTGCTTTTCCTACAGGCGTCATGCAGGTTTGGTCTAGGGCTTTCGAGAAATCCAGCACAGAACGAGATGTTTTATTTTATTCCCTGCATCAAGAAAGGTTGTTCAGCTGGCAGATGGGTAACTGTTGTGGTGAAAGGTTGTGTTAGAAATAAAGTAGGTTAGGAGTAGCAGATCAAATTAAGAGAAAAACATGCTAGTAGCTTGGCTGAGGAACAAATGAGGACAGCATGTAGCATTGACAGTTAAAATTAAACACACTGTCCTCATTTGTCCCTTAGGTACCCAGGCAGGTTTCTTACATGTTGCTGCCAGATTATTTTCTATGCACATACAGAAAGAAGTCCAGAGCTGCATGGCTCACTGCACGGCATTTCCTTCTGGGGACCTCCGTTGCCCTCCAGCCTGTGCTGGCTGCCTTGACTCCGTCTCTGCTGGCTGAAGTGGGAATGCTGAGCCCTTGCTCGGCACCAAACATTAGGTGCCTTCTCCATCCCACCCCTAACCATTAGGCAGTCCAAGCTGGATGAGCTGGTTGCCTCCTGTGGAGCACTGCGGATGACAGTATTAAACCATGTTTGCCTCACCTCCAGATAGGTTTGGACACAGAGGTAGCTAGCTATGACACTGCTGATGATCACGGTGTGATTTAGATGTGTGATTAGCCACCACAGCTTACCTTGTGCCAGCAAAACAGAGTATATGTTTAAATGTCATACTAAGAGGTCTCAGACACATATATTAAAGTCCCTAGGTGTGACATTACCAAGAAAAGGAAGAAGAAAATTCAGCTGGGGGTCACCTGAGTCACTCTTTAGAAACCAGCACTGGATTTCTGATATAGCAGCCTACAGGAATGGAGAAGGCTGTTGAAAGGCAGATGCATACACATACAAAATCAGTATATTAAGAGGCAAAAGACTCATTTGACAGGTAGCGAGCATGAGAAAATGAAAAGCAAATGGGATGCTAAACTGTTTTACACTACATACTCATCACAGAGAAGGGGACTTGTGTTTTTAATGAGCAAAGATGTATCATTTCACTTACCGAGCCTTCCAGCTGATGATAAAGAGACTTGCTTTAGAGCAGCAGGATTAAACAAGGTGCAGATATGGATTATAAATTGCTATGTACCAAATGTGAACAGATTGCCCTTAAATATCATTCTTATGCAGATAAATCAATCCTGGTCGAAAAGAGCAGTTTAGCGTGGAAGGAGGTGAAGGAAAAGGTACCTATCTCCTCCTATGCCTCATACAGGATCTAGTTTTACTAAGAGATGTGCCCTGGGCTTTATTCACTCATAAGGTCATTTCTAAGGCCCCCGGCATGTGTGTCACACTCTTTGCAGTGCTGAGGGAAGCTGGAAAACAACAGACTCTTGTGTTAGCCCCCAACATAGCCTATGCAAAGCTTCTTTAGCCTCTTGCACCTGGGCTTGGAGGGACCATGGATCACCTCAAGCCTCCAACAGGAAACACTTCTGTCTTATCCCCCCAGCATTCACAGCACAGCCTTTCCCCTGGCTTAGACCCCCAGCAAGCCCTTCAGCCCTCCACCTGAGTCAGCCACCAAACCCTGCAGTCTTCAAACCCTGAAAATCTTTTCTGCTCTGGGGCTCTTCCCCTCACCTCGTGAGAGCTCAGCACTACTGGAGGAAGCAAGAAACAAGATGGCAGCAGTCTGCAGACCCAGAAAGCGATTTCACAGTTTATCCTCCCTTTGCTCCCACTGTCTGAAATGCAGGTCCTGCCTAGGCACCAGCCTGCAGCAGTTCTGCTGCCCTGTGTGAGCTGACCTGGGGAAATGCTGGCCCCAAAAGCCTCACAGAGCACCACAAAAGCGATAGCAGAGACTCAGCCTTGAATAAATGAGCTTTGCAACATGGCAGTTTCTCTCCACAGCCTTCATGCCCTCCTTGGGGATGTACAGAGGAGTAAGGAGTGCACACTGGCCACCTGAGCCCTTACATCTGGTGGGTATTGGTCTGTACCACCACTGGGAGACCACAACTGTTGGTCCATGGATCAAAACAGCTGGGAAATCTCTGTTCAAGGCATTGCCAAGAGCAGGAAGCATTGCCAAGAGTCAACTGCAAGGAACTGAAAGGGACTGCTAGAGCAAGGAAAGACACTCCAGGGAAAGAAGGTGATCTCTCCTCAGCATCCCTCTCAGCACACGTTTGGAGAACAAGGGAGTAAGAGGATGAGGCTAGTCCAGGATCACTCTTTTCAGGCAAAATGGAAAAGGGATTGCAAAGGACTGAGAAGCTGAGAGAATAGGTGCAGGAACAACCTAATGCATCCACAGATCAGGAAGGCACAGAGCCTCAACGGGTTATCCAGGTCTTCTAATGCTTATGATATTTCTTTAAAATAAGCTACTGTATTGAAGGAGGATTAGAGGGCAGTAAAAGCATATCTATCTTTAAAATTGGCATTAGTGGTGATCCTGGGAATTACAGACCAATGAGCCTTACTCTGAACTAGGCAAATTAGCTGAAAAGATAATTAAAGTGCAAAGAATAAAACATCTAGATGATAGCAGTGATATAACAGGAACAAACCAACACTGCTTCAGCAAAAGTATTCATGCCTCACACATCTACTAGGATGCTTTGTGCATGTCAGCAAAACAAAACGTTAAGGGAAAAGTGAGGTGGTTTATTTGGACTTTCAAAAAGCCTCCATCCAGACTCCTCACACTGACTGGCACCATTTGAAAGCAAAGCAGTCAAAAGAAAGATGTAAGCAGCTATTGAAGATCAAAAACATGTTCAAAGAACTGCTAAAACACAATCAGTGGTCAATCTGGTGAGGGATTTCAAATGCAGCAGCACCTATATGGGTAAAAGAATTAACAAGTGATCACAGAGGCAAGAAGACTTTAGCAATCTCCTCTTCTCTTTATGTAGCTCTATTACAAGAGTACCTCTGCCACCTCTTCAGATCACACAAGGGACTCTGTGTTCATCAGTCCTGGAGGAAACTATGGAAAGCCAGTTGAGCCTGTGTAATCAGCTTCACGTTTCTTCCATAAATCTTACACTATTTAATGGATAGGAAAAGGGGGAGTCTCAAATCCTTACTTCCTGGAGCACGTTATTTTCTGAGCATCTCAGCTTGCCTTCTCCCTATAGATTTTCAAACCACGTTTATAGAAAAGAAAGCTGGAAGCTGCATTTGCTAAGCATTTTAAAAACCCAGATAAAAGGAAACTCAACCAAAAAAAAAAAAGTCTTTACAGCAACATGACTTTGAAGCTGACTTCATTTTGGAGCTGCCTCCTGCCTTGTGATATGTTGGGGGACCACAGCCCTGCTGATGCAGGACTCTAATGACAGATGCGAGTGGGGCACAGCAAGCAATGCTGATAGGAAGCACACTTTTCCTTGCCAGATGTGGCACCCCAAAGGGTGTCCATAAGGCCAATGCCATCTGGGGCTACGTGTCACCAAGGTCAACAGAGCATCTGGGTGCATAAAGGATGAGATACAATGAACAAAAGCCTGATAATGGCCTCTCCCTGCTCTGTCATTGTGTCACCCAAGTGCAGCCCTATTTGATCCTGTGGGATTCAAGCCTGGACCACAGGGGTGAGTCCCATCTTCTGGGCTTGACTACGGCAGCTCTGCCTCCAAAATGACAAGGTAGGAACAGAGAACATAGCAAAAATTATTAGAAGCCAGTAGAGCCTTCTGAATGGGGAGAGATAGGGAGATTGAGGCAGGGTAATATAGAAAGAAGATGAATACAAGGGATGGAAAAAATAGGTACAAAATAATGTCTGAACGGGCGGAAGTAAATCATTCCCTCACACAGACTGCCCAATAATACCAGAACAGAGGACATGCAATTAGAGTGAAAGGCAATGCATTTTGAACTGATAAAAGGAGAGACTATTTTTACACAATGAATAATTAACCTGTGAAGTTCACTGCCACGAGATTTTACTGAGGACAGAGGCTTAGCAGCATTCAGAACAGGAAAAGCCATTGATATGAATAATGAAAATATCCACTGTTACACTTGACAGAATAAAATCTCTCTGGAAGGGATTTTAACTCTTCCCAGCCCAATGTAGGACCTCCGCTGCTTGACTAGAAGGGGAGAGAGGAGATGTCTCCGGCGCACATGCTCTTTTCTAGCCTATGGATGCCCACCACGATGGCTGCCACATTCTCCTCTGCAACTCTCAGTGCTGGGAAGAGAAAGAGGACAGATACCAGGCTGAGAGATGGCAGAGCCGCTCTCACATAATAATTCCAGCATTCTGGTAGAAAGGATTTTAATTGCTTTTCACTTCCATCTCTGCATTGTCCAGCCACCTGCTAGTTCCCAAGGCCTAAGCAGCTTGATTGTCTCTGGGGGAAAGGAGAATTCAGCCTGCTTTCTGCCAGATTAGGTTCTCATTTTATCTCTTGAAAATCTGACCAAAGTATCCCTCCTTGACAGAAGAGTTGGCCAGTTTTCAGCTACTCATCTTGACCTCACCCATACCTTTAGCATTTTCATAGGAAAGCCAAAGTTATAAAATAATTTCCATTATCTGAAGCTGGAGAGTACTTAGGTGTTTACAACTCTTTAATGAATTTACAGAGGAGACTGGACTTGTTTCTGTGCCATTTTGTATTCAGTATTTACCCTTTCTCAGAAGAGCTCAGTCTCGTTTACCACTGCTTGCTGAGATCAGCATTGATGGTTCCCTGTGAGACGTGTTGCATTATCCCTTCTTTCCAGAAGGAGAGAGTGTGGCAGAGGGTTGTGGTTCACCATCTACCCCAAAGAGAAGAGTTGTAACAGATGTCCTAGGCCTTCACGCTAAGGCCACCTTTCCCTGCCCAGGGCTGATCACATGTCAGCCCTTGCCTCTGTGGACCATCTTCCATCCCAAGAATGCAAAACGTTTCATTAAGATTACCCAGGCAGCCCAACAGGCCAAGGAAGCAGGTGGGTGAATACCATCTCCATTTGGAACTGAAAAATTAACATGTGAATTAAGCAGCATGTGTGGGCACAAAATGCAGATCCTTAAAACATCCCTGCAGAGCCTATAAGCTGCAATTATTGCTCCATGAGCAGCTAAGAGCATTGCAATACATCAACCAGGCAACCTCCACCTGCCTCCTTCCCCCTGTTAGGCCTTTTCAGAGCATGCTGCCAGAGCCAGCCACCGTGAAAAGCACAGCTGGGGGAAACGGTGCTGCTGCCTTCCCTGCAATGCCGTAGCTCAGCTCAGCAGGTAAGAAGCACAGCCAAGGCATGGCAAGCCCAAGTGTGCCTTCTATCTCTGTCCTCAGAGAAAGACTGGGGAATGACCTATTGCCACCAGCTCTGGTGTTCAGCTTGGTGGCTCCTGTGAGGTTTGGGCTTGACCCCCGCCCCCAGCACACCACTGGGAGCTTAACCCATTTCCCCCATGGGGTGGGGAGTATAAGAAACACCCTGAGGCTGGTTTGGTCACACCAAAGCCCATCTAACCAATTACCTTGGTTTCTGTATATTTAGTAAACTAATTTGGATTTCTTCTCTGTGAACCTAGCCAACTTCATCTTGAACATAAAGTTTGAGCACACACAACTCCCCACGGCAAGGACTCCTACTGCTTAGCTACATGATGTGTGAAGAACAGATGTTTCCTCTTTTGAACCTGCTAGCTGTCAGCACGGCTTCATGAGCTCCTGGTTCTTGCATTGGGCGGGTGAGAAGTAGAAGGCCAGTGTGAGAAGAGGCTGTGTTTTGGGCATTGCTTCCTGCTCTCAGGAAAGGATTGCAGAGGCTGAAGTGGAAGTAAGAGTCCCAGAGGAAGTTAACCCCAGAGCTGTGACCTTCCTCTCTCTTCATCAGAAAGCCAAGGTGCCTAATCCACGGCTCTGTGGGGCCAGGTGCTCCTAGGTGAGGTACCAATCAACTTCTGTGTCTGCAGGTCCAGGCGCGTGGCAGATGCTTGCTCACTCTCAAACTCACAACTGAACCCAGTAGCCCTTGCTCCCAGATATTGCTGAGGGATACACCAAGTCACATCACAGGGTCACCCACAGGGAACAAATCAAATCTATGTGATACTAGAGGGGGAAAAAATATAGGAAGGAACTAAGAGCAGAATGCAAAGCAAATAAAACCCAACTGTTTGTGATGAAGTGCTATTAAAATATTGGAAGAGATGCTGAACTTAGCATCAAAGAACAGTACAGTGTATTCCAGGCATGGGGGAATAGTCCAACACCCATGGGGGTTGTGATAAACCCAGGAAACTATTAATCTCTCTAAAGAAAAAGGAAGACAGAGATAAAAATATTCTTCCTACAGAGGATAAAGTGGATTTTTTATAACTCAAGCAGCAAGGTATCAGGGCTGGTTTTGTGGATTACACTAGGCGATTATAGATACAGCTAAGTAGGATGAAGTCAGAAGAGGGTTGATCGTCTTCTGGGAAGACATGAATTAAAGGGATTTTAGAAGATGAATAAAGAACTCCAGATAAGGCTGTAATGGAGCAGAGGATACTGCAGCCATGCTGTTGCTACATTAGGGTAAGAGCTACCTGGGGGAGGCTTTTCATCAGCAATTAAGCCTTAGTCAGTCAACCTTTCTAAAATGGGTAGCAAAGGCATGGTGCTGTTGCACTGCCTACAGATTGAGCCTGTCAGACCTTGAAATGCCTCTTCTTGGGCTTTCTTGTGTAGCCCCAGACAAAGACGGCCAGCCAAAACCTCCAGAAAGCCTGTGATTTGTCTCCAGAGAAGCTGAGGAAGAACATTGCCTGCTTCCCTCCCTCTGCCTTGCCTTGCAATGGATCTGTCCCCAGTTCTTAAGAGCCAAGATCTCAAAGGCTGCTGGATTCTTCACTGGCCACACCCAAGCAAGAAACAAGCTCCTGGTTTCTGACACCTATAACTACAGTCTAGGATGTGAAAAGAGCTTGGCAAACTCATTTCATACAGAAGCTGCTGTGCATTCACCAGCCCTTAATAACATTAGCTGACAAAGATTTTGCTAAATAGAAAATAGACTCTTCCCAGAGAAGCTAGAAGACCTAAATTTCTTCTCACACCAATAAAGCAGAGGACAATAAGCCTTTTCCTGTCATGAAAGGTTTGCTTTACTGAACTTAGATAGGACTGGAAAAAGGTAAAGTAAATAACTTCCTGTCTCCCTCCTGTGTCCAAAATCCCACTGTCCTTCACAGCAGGGCTTACGCTAGGTCTCAGGGTGACTACCCAAGCACAGCCCCTGGAGAACAGGTCCTGCAGAAACAGTGCTCAGAAAAAGGGCAGGCTGGGAACACCATGCCTGTCACTGTGGGGGCAAGGAAGCCAAGAATCAAATGCCGGGAACATTTCTGCAGGACAGACAAATCTTCCCAGCCGGCAGTGAGGAACAGAGCTCAGTGGAGAGGAGCGGAGGGAATGGGCTTTGATGGCTAATGTGTGTGACTGTCCCTGCAGCTGGGCACAATACAAGGGACCAGCATGAAGTCCTATGGCCTGTTTTATGCAGGTGGGATGCGCTATTGGTTTGTCCAGCCTACAAATCACCAGCTGTGCCTGCAAAGCTCTGAAAGAACAACCTCCAGAGTGACCACAAAAGAGCCATTGCCTGCATCCCATCTATGCGACCCTCTTGCAGCCATACTGAAGCATGAGCAGGGAGTCAAACCCACCTCAGATGCACTCAGCCTCACCTGAAGATCGGTGCCTGGTCACCTGAAGAGCATACCCCTGCTCCCAGCACTCTGCCAATTAAAAGTACTCCATTTGGCGTCTTTGCCAAGCAGGACAGGGGAGATTTGTCTGTTCTTTGCTGTTGGATGTGCTCGGTTTGCAGCCCACCAAATAGAGGCATGTTGGTAAGTCCCGAGCTTGCAGTGAGAAGAGAAAAGCTTGCACAAAATAAGTGCTAATTCTAGAGAGGCACCAGCCACCCCATGACAGAGGGGTTTCTTCTCTTCCCCATTCACCTTTCCTATTTAGACCCCCAGCAGAGGAGCTTTCAAAGCATTCTGGCAGGTACTCCGTTCAGCCTGTCTTTCAATAGACAAAACAGTTTTACTCATCTCTGCTTCCAGCTTTATGCCAGAGAAGGGCAGCCAGTTAAAGCTGAGAGAGGCAGACGGCAAGGGTCAGGATTTCCTACAGTCCCGCAAGCTGCTCCTACAAACTCTGGGACAGATGTCTCAGGAGATGGCTGCAGATTGCCCCACACTGCCTGTGTTCCAGCACTAGCCTGCTCTGAGCAAACAGGGCTGGTTGTTTTCCCCTGCTCCAGCAACAAGAGGACACAGGGAGAGCATCCCAGTGCCTCCAACCTATTCACCTGCTGCTTCGTGCTCTCCTGGCATCATGTAGGAACTGCATTGTCCTCGTGCCTCTATCTCCCCAGGTATAAAAGACCAATTTTTTTTTTGCTGTGTTTCCCAAGTAGTTGCAACCGGTTACTAATTAGTGTCTGCAAAATGCTTTCAAGTTCCTCAAAGGGAAGGTGCAAAAGAAGGACTAAATATCATTAACAGCTTTATTCTAAACACAGCAGAAAATTAATGAGGTGTTGGCTCCTCATGAACCGCAGCTACTGTCCTGCTGAGTAAACTTTGCTTTCATAGCAGGTATTGCCCACATCTGTGTTCCTGGAGCGCTACCGTTTGGGATGTTATCCTCTGAACCGAACCGCTACCGCCTCCTGGTGTTTGCTCTCTTGCCAAGGCCTGTGGATCTGCCACTCACAGCTTTTCCATTCATTTCCCTGGCGTTGCCTGGGATGCTGGTGACAGGAGATGGAGACCAGAGGGCGAGACATTTCAAAGGGGTGAGGTGTCTGTTTCCAGGTTCCTAATAATAAACTGCAATGCGAGGCAGAAATAATTAGCTAATATCAGTTTCTGAATCTAATGGCTCTGAAGGCTTCTCCAAGCAGCTCATTCAGAGTGTTTCTGTTGCCAGTCTCCCGTTGTCGGGGCTTTCAAATGGCAGCTTTAGGTCTCTGCTGCTTGCAGTGCTGGCAGCCACTCAGGGACTGCAAGAGAAGTCATAATAAAAAAAATTGCTCTTGCTAATTTAAAAGTCAGGTCTCCCATCAAGCACATTTGGAGTTGGAAGGAGCGTTGCCTCAATGCAGACAGTTCACAGAGTGGGTCTTACCTCAGCTGGCGTACCTGCTGCCTTCATATGCCAAACATATGCCTGCTGGGGAAAAAGCGCTTCCCTAGCAGAGACAAGGACACGGTAGATCCCAGCCATGCCCCCCGGCTCCTCCAGGGCAATGCACCCAGGGCTGGCTGTTGGGGACTCCTCCTGCAGGTGGACTTTGCAGCACCCTCTGCTCCCCAGGGCCCCTCTGCCTCCGCGGTGGGGAAGCACAGAGCCAAGGGGTTTGCAGCCACTGTTCCCCCTGCCCTGCTGCCTCCCTGACATCAGTTCAGCCACATGCTCCACTACTCCCCACAGTCCCTCAGGGCTGCTAGAGAAAAGCAGGCAGGCTCAACACGCAGTTAGGGCTGCCACAAACTGGGTTCTCCATCACACTGTCTCTTTCTTGCCCACACACTGGGCACCACTGGACGCAGAGCACTTGGACAAAGCTGTCAGCTGCCAGGGCTACCCAGAGTCAGACAGTCTGCACAGGAAAGTGCTGCCTTTTGTGCACTCCCATGGATCTGCATGTGGGAAATCCCAGGAGAACAGGGATTCCTTCCTGGGTGCCTTGTCTCTAATCCACTGCAAGCTCTGCTGCTGGCAAAGACCTCCAGAGTCCAAAGAGTGAAGCAGGGCAATGGCATGTTTTTTCAGGGAAGGAACCAAATGACCTCGATCTGCAAATTTCCCCACCTGGGAAGCAACCAGCCTCACAGGAACAGAGTGGCAGGAGAGCATCCCTGCGTGGGAGTGATCAGTAACTAACGCTTTCATGGTATTTCAATGTTTCCAGTCTCAGCCTAGGTCCTCCTTCTTTAGAGGAAGTTACAGCAACCTTAATACATCAGACACTGGTGCTCCGGGCCAAGGTCACCAACATGTTCCAGTAAGATACAGGTCAGTTTATCCGTAAAGCCCTCAAAAGAGCATCTGGCAGTGTGAGTGAGGTCACTAAGGCATGGTGTTCGCTGGGCTGCATGTGAACCAAGACAAAGCACTCCCCTCTGAGATAAACTGCTGAGATGAGTATGTGTGGAAAACACCTGAGTACTGTGCACCTGAGAGTAAAATATGGCTAAGCCATGTTTGTCAGTCTTGGCAGCAGCTGGTACACAAAATGGCTCTGTCTGTCTATTTGTTTCCCCTATAGATGTCTTCCTCTCTTTCATGGCACTTCTCCAGCCTCTTCTAAAACCTAACAGCATCTCTGAAGCAATACGTTTGATGTCATTTCAAGAACTGGCCATTGGAGGTTGAAACTAAGTAGTTTGGCTTATTTCCTTCTCTCTGCAGGTTGTGAAATCTGGGACCAGTGGAGTCTTTTTGTAAAGTCATCAAAAAGCATTCAAATCCCACCTGCATTTGCCACACACAGTTCAAATCCCAAATTAGAAAAGCAAATGCATGCCTTGTGCTGCAGCTTCTTTCCCCTACTGCTTCCTTCCATGCCCTGGTCACCCTCCTGCCTGCTGATGCCACGCTTACAGCCAAGGTGCTGGCTGTGAGACACAGCCCGGAGCAGTGCAGCCAGCTGTATCTAGCCTCATCTTGGAGATGTGCAAGCTGTCCCAGGTTCAGAGCCATCAGAGGAGTATGGAGCAGTCATATTCTTCCAGGGAGAGGAATGAGCCCAGCCAGGGCAGCTGCTTTATCCCTAATACGTGAGGCAAAAGAATTGTTTTTCCAACTGCTCTAGCTAGAAAAGACAGATTAGCTTTTGGACATTTAAACATTTTCTCAGGTCTGAGACACAAGTAGAGAACGTCAGGTGAAGGACAGAATGGAGAAAATGGTGCTGATGTTTAACTCCTTTACATTAATCGGCCAGACAATCTGAGAGGAAAAGGTATTAAGGCTATTAGCCTGCTTCACACAGCCGCAGCCTCTGCTGTCCACAGAAGGAAAACCTTGCAGCAAAGGAAACTCCCCTTTCACCCCAACATCCTGACGGTTGAGTTGCCACCCCTGAAACAAGGCAGGAGCACATCAAACTGTGCCTGAACTGCCTTCCAGCCGAGCTAAAAAGTCTCTCGGACTGTATCTGCATTGCTCTGCCAGAGCAGTCTCCAGAACCAGCAACAAAAAGGATGCTCCTGCATCCCCCCCAGCAGAGCTTGCACATGGGACCCCATTCAGTATTTAGACTGTGTTTAACCTGTATGCACAGGTTCACATGGCCTCCTAGGGGATCCCATATTTGAACACAGTTTGACTGGGCTAAAAAAATACACTATCAGCAATGCTCCCACAGTCAGGACTGCTCAGGCCCAAGGAGAGGCTACATTGCCCAGCACAGCCCACAGCCGGTGGCCTGAGCCCAGCTCCCCGCAAGGGACAGGAAGACAGTTGATGCTTTGTGTGTCAGAAACACAGTCTTTGGCGTTCAGTCAGAGCTGGTTCACTTCAGCAGGAAAGGGAAAATACTCACTTCTCAGCACTGACTTCAGGAAGATGCCTATCTAGGGAGGCACAGCCCATAGTCTTGCTTGTTGAGGGGAGAGGATTGAGGGCACTCCTCCATGGGCTGCTCTGACCATCCCGCTTCAGGGGCTTGCAAAAGCCGAAGGGGGTGCGAAGCATCTCTGAAATGGGGACAGTGTCACATTGCCAGGAAAAGGAAGGAAGCGGGAGCCTGAGCCTGGTGGAAACACAGCCCTCTCTTGCTAGTAATTTCACAAGAAGTGTCTTCATGCTGTGTCGGAAGAAGCCCAGCAGCAATTGACAGGAAGGATTTCAATCAGAAATCCATCTCCTGTAAGGACTGCTTTGGGGGCCAAACAGAGAAAGCAACCTGCAATCTACTTTGTATTGCTGAGCAATAATGAGGCCAGCTCAGATGGAAAGCAGATGGAGAGAAAGTGAATAAGGCCCCCAAACACTGGGGAGAGTGGAAACAATCAGAGCACTGACTGCCGCAATACAGGCCAATGCGACTTCAACCAGCTCGGCAATAATCAGAGCCCCAGTTCTCTCTCCCCTCTACATTTGCCTCATGACATTCAGCCAGTGAGCAAACATTTTCCTGACCATAGACTAGATTTAAAACCTCTTTGGCTGCAGCTTATCTCAACAAATAAAAGACCAGGAGCTGGTCTGAGTGTGTGACTCTGCTCAGCTCTGCCTACAGGCAGCTTGTGCACAGCTGCTTTCACTCTCCCTGCATGGTTAGCACCCAGCGTACTCACAACCTGATGGATAAGGTGCTGTCTGACCATTGCTCTGAGTAGTGCCTAAACCGGACCCACGGCAAGCTGGTACAGCTGTTGCTGCCATGGATGAGGGGGAAGTGAAGGGAACATCTTCACGGCATTTGGGAAGGAAAGCAACAACTCAGTCACCGTGCACATCCCACCTCCTCTCACCAGACAGAAGAAGCAAGCCTGCTTATCCCAGCCTCTCTCTCTCTGGGCTGGCCTTGGCTCTGCCACTCACTCCTTCCAGTATTCAGCCAGCTCTGCCTTGGCACCTCCACCAGCTGTCTACGCTGCAGAGAAGCCCGGAGCTGCCTCTCAGCAGGTCAACCAGGGACAGCATCACCTGGCCAGCTCTGCCTGGGCACACTCCAAAAGCCTCACAGACAGACCCTTGCCCTGGAAGGAAGCCCAAAGGACACAGGAGTCAATGCAGGGCAGCAAAGCCCAGCTATCACCTGCCTTTCTCAGGTTCCCAAAGTAGAGGACTGTGATCTTTTTTGATCATCTCTGCACTAAACAGAAATCTTCTGAAACTGATTTTATTCCCCAAATCCCTGCCCCAGTAGGTTGAAGGAACAACCTGGAGGGAAGACAAACCATGGTTAGCTTGGAGAAAGGCTGGAATATATCAACTGAAGTAACACAGGAATGCCTTCTTGGTGCCCAGAAGGATTTCTGGCTGAAACAGAAAGAACACAGATCAATTTAAGGCCCTGGAGTATCCCATGAGGAGAGGAGCGGTATCCTGCTCTCCTCACCATGTGCCTTTCACTCTCTTCCCCCACCAGGCACAGTGCTTGTCATGGAGTCCTCCTGAAGCAGGCACTGGCCAGACTGGACTCCCCATGTTCTCCAGTACATCTGTTCTTCCTGAAAAGCTTTGGGAGGCCACGGACACACCCCTGCACAGGGAGGCAAAAGGGACTGCAAAATCTCAGAAAGTTTTATATAACCACAAAACTATTTCCCAGGAAGCCGTATTTGTGTCATCTTTTTATATTTCAAGCCTGTTCCAGCTCTCTTATCTTCTTTTTTTTCCAACACTAGCAGCAGCAGTGTACTTAGCCTGGTAAATAATGCATACCGCTCTCGCTGCTATGCAGACAGACAAAGGCAGGTAGTGTATCAAAGAATAAAATTGTACAGCGAATTGCACTGTAATAGCTGTAATTTAGTGCCCTGTGGGTGATCAGAGATTCAGAAAGTATCAGAGACCCATGCTCTGCGCTGACTGGCAAGGTGACTGGAGATACAGCACAGTGTTTGACCCTTGGATTGCTTCCAACCTAAGCGTAGCCATAAAAAATTCAGGAGACCATGCTGTCTCCCAGCAAAATGGTTTGTGGGGTGGATAAATAGATGGATTTTGTGTGTACGCACACTCGGTATATTTATGTGGACGCACAGAGATAATCAAAGAAACACTGATCAAGACCCGGACTACTTATATAACACAAATGCCTGGAGAAGCTGGGGGTGTATCTGGGTTGTTTTTTATTGTCTGCTTGTAAGACCGAAGGGAAGTCTTCGTTAGGGCGCCAGCTGGATCCCAGCTCAGGAAATCTCAATTCATTTCACATGCAGGCTAGCAGCTAATGATGTGTGTGTGTGTCTGCCTGTCTGATTTCAGCCCTTTGGCCATCTCAGACTTGGGGGCATTCAGATTCCTTGCCAGGTTCCCATTTCTGGAGCATTTGTCTCCACCAATCACCCAGGAAGTCATTTGAGGAAGCAGAAATGATAGCAGGAGAAATAACGCTATTTTCAGACTCCCTAGCAGCCCCTTGATCAGAGGCAGCAAGATGCATATTCCCTTGGAGCTCATCAGAGACCTGGAAGGATATAATCACTCTCTTTCTACCTGAACAACACAAGAGCATGCAGGGATGCAGAGGGCTGTCACGTCCCGTTTGCAGACATCTTGGTGCAGGAGTAAACTCCTTTCTTCCCCCTGCTCAGGGAGCCCCGAGCACCCCCTGTCCTCAAAAGTCTCTCTCCCATTGCCCAGGGGAAATGAGAAGCAAAGGGTCAGCCACGTCCTCCTAGGAGCACAGGGGGCCTGCCCAGAAGTAGCGAGCACCAAGCTAGGGAAGAGGGGCTTTGAAGCAGGAGGGTGACTGGGAAGGACAGGGCTTAGCATAAATACTAGGCAGTTTATTTTCAAAAAGCATCCCACCATCCAGAAAACCACAGGGCACATTAGAGGGCAAGTCTCTCACTGTCCCTGCAGATGGGGACCGACTCAGCCTGACTTTGCACTGAGGTGTCTGAGCCAGGGAATACATTTACAAGGCTGTCCTCTCTCATAACAAGTGACAGCTCTGTTTGGATTGGCCGCAGCACTCAGTAGCCTGTCTGCCGCGTGACAGGCCTGCAGAAGTGACGGCGTAGGAAGAGGCACAGATTTGGCTTCTCCCACCTCTGTCAGCAAAGCTACAAAATCCTTGAGCACTTCACTACTCTAACAGGACCTGGAACCTTGTAGGACAAATCCCCCATGGAATCCGGATAGAGAACATGGCGCTTTTAACAAACAGCAGATGTGGTTCAGCTTCCTCATGCCTTTCACAGCACCATCAACTGAAACTGGAGATTGGGAAATGCCACACATAAATTGAGTGGGAAAGTGAAGATGGAAACAGAAGAGAATCGGGCACTGGCCCATTAACTCCTAACGACTGCCAGGCAAAAGAGGTAGAGCAGGTGAAAACGGGATGACTGGGGCAGGAATGGAGACTGTGGTCACCAGATGACTGAGCTAGAAAGCAGCTGCCCAGCACAGGACCAGAAATGCTGGCACAGATGAGTGTGAGCTCCGTGAGGTCACCAGGCCAACCTCACCACCCCAAATCTCTGCAGCCCATTTGCCAAATAAGTACTTTCTGGCTCCCTGGAGCCTGTTCAAGGGGATAAATGTCCAAGAAAGGGCTTAGGCTCTTCTGCATGTAGCTGAGGGACCCCAAGTTAAAAACATGGCAATAAAGCTAGTCACGCAATTTTGAAGTGGCATGGAAGTTCGGTGGGGTCTCCTCAAAAGACTCCAAGATGCCACATGCAGGTCAGAAGCAAACTTGTCCTGGGGAACTGTGACGTCCACATTTTCCCTCCCCTGATACTTGCCAAATGTTAAAAGCAGTTCCACTCAGCCATGCCCTAATTCAGAAATACACAGCTCCCCATGACTTTCTGGGCAACCAGCGGGACCCTGTACTGCCTCCGCACCACGGTGCCCATCTCTGTGATGGATGCACCTCTGCTGGCTGCAGAATAAACTCGGCCATGGGGTTGTGGCCCCAATAACACAGCACTTCATAAAGCTGCTTGGGTCTCTCTCTGTGTTCTCAGATATTTATAAGGGGCCCATCCCCACAATATATCTGAGCACTTCACGCTCAATCAGATATTTCTTCTTGTAACTGTGCTCTTATCTTTGCATAGATAGGAACTATGCCAACACAGCTTCTTAGACCCTGGAGGTGATGCAGTGTGTTTCTGGGAGGGCAGCAATGCTTTCATAAAATAAAGAACAAATGGCTGGGATAGGCCCCAAAAGTGCCTCCAAACTGGCACCTGGCATAAGAAAACTTGCGCAGACAGGTCCTGAAGTAATGGGCAGAGACTAAAGCAGAAGGGAATCTCCAATTTTCAGTAATTCATTTGAGCAAATCTGTACCCCTGTTCCCAGATTTGCAGGGTGGGATGCACCACTGGACCCATGGATCCCACTTAGATCACATCTCTAAAAGCCATTGTTCCAGTTCTCTTGTGTCCTCCACACTAACACAGACGATTTGGAGTTCAGCTTCATTCAGCATCAAAGCGAGATCTGTGATTACATGCTGTGCCTGGCTCTATGAAAAGCAGGACTCCATCTGTTCCCATTGCAATTACTGCACTGTGTGGACAGTCATGATCTTGCATGAGGCACACAGCTCCTCAGAGCCCCTCATGTTTGACCCAGGCATGTAGGATATGGGATTTCATCCAAACAGAATCTATTGATGAGGGCATCAGCCCTGGCTACAGAATCCCTTCTTGGCCCAACTCTGCATTTCACCAATGCCAGTTTTGTCTCTGGGTAGGTTGTTTTGATTAATTTCATTTAATTAATTCTATCGTCTCAAGCTGTTCCCAGAATCTGTGTGGAGCCTGTCAAGGTGGGAGCACAGAACATGATGCACACAAACTGAAGATGCGGTCCATTGGCTTCTCTATATTTATCTTCCCAGAGGAAAAAAACACCCCACCCTACAGGAGCATCTTTCAGCCTATAGAAATCTGACAGTGTTTTCTGTTGCTCTTCTGTTCCCTGGTGGCATTTAATTCTGCAGTTGTCCCTGCTAGAGGCAGACATGTCTGCACTGGAATTTGTGTTCCCTAGTTATCATCACAAAGATGCAATTTCATCCCTGCTTATAGGGCTTCGGGAGAAAGGAGGGAATTTATGTGTTGGTCCTATAGGAGGGAAGTGGGGGAAAAACAAAGCTCCATAGCTCAGTTCTAGCTCACAGCACCTCTCAGCTTGTTGTCTGCCTCCTTCGCACTCAGTTTTTTCTTCCTCCAGGAGGTCAACACAGAACCTCTGCCACTGGTGACATTTCCTGCTTATTCCTTTGTGCTGGGAGTCCTCCTGTCCCAGGGATCACCCATCCTTGGTTGCCCTCAGCAGCAAGATACTTCCCTCCATCTCTTCAGAGGTGCAAGGGTAGAGACAGAGGAAGATTCGCCCTGCCTGCTCTCACCTCAGCTTTCCCCTGCAGACAGGTTTCTCCCTTGACATGGGGCAGTGACTTCCTTCCTTCTACAATCCCCATGACCAGCTGCATTTGGTACAGCAGGGCTGGGAGGGGAGAGGAGACGTGGCACTGGGCTAGAGCTGGACACCCGCTACATTGAGGAAACCTGTTCTCAGAAAGTCCCTGGAAGGTCCCCTCCTGTCCCATGGTTCATGAGCCATTGCTGACAAGCTGGGGAAGGACATGCGGGGGGGACAAAGGACTGCTCCCCATGGTATAGCCAAGGATAAGAGGTCAGGCCCCTGGATTCAGTGCTAGCCCAGCTACTTACTTGCTGCAGAGATTGGGTCAGATAGTGCCTCACTCTTCACATCTATAAAGTGAGATGTCTGGCCTCAGCTTCCTCTCAGACTTGTCAGAGTACTGATTCATTTGTGCTTACAAAGCACAGTGAATCTTGCAGATGAAGAAGGCAAAAAGAGGTAGGAAGGTAGTAAATCAGGAGTGCCCAGGAATATTCTCCTAGACACATCCTGCAAACTAGCACCGAATGGCTCACATCCATATTATTAAGCTCTCTTCACCTCTGAAACAGAGTGACCTCGTGCAAAAGCCTATTGGGAACTGTCCTCCGCCTATGATAACTCCCAAATCATGCCTGGAAATTGTCTGGTCCCTAGTGGGACCAAGCCAATCCATGCCGGAGGTGTGCTGACACTTAATTCTGATGATTGAGTTTGTATTCCGGGAACGTTTCCTGACATTGTTTAATTTACTAGTAAAGACTTAATTACTAGTGAAGACTTAATGTCTGTTCTATTAAATTACCCTCAAAGTCAGCACTGCCCTGATAAAAATCAGCAAGTGTCCCTAAACCTTCTTCAAAACATTGATTCCTCAGCCCTCAATCATTACCTTTCCATGTCCCCAGTGAATGTGGAACAAATTATTAAATAATCAATTTGTTATTGCTTACAGATAATCAGGTGATAAGAAATAGCCAGCATAGAGAAAGCCAAGAACAAATCACATCAAACCAGTTAACTTTCTTTGCCACTGTAACTGGAATAGTGGAGAGAGCAGGTCCAGCAATGCAGGCTATCCCGATGCGCAGTAAGACTTTTTGAAACAATCCTGTCTGATATTTCTCACAGGTATGTGCTCTGACATTAGTTACCAGTACTTTGCCATCAGACCAGGAGGACTTGCAGAGATCAGTCCCAGGGGTGCCTGGCCAGACTATCAACTAGTTTCCTCAGTGACTTAGATGATGAAATAAAGTATGTTTACAAAATACATAACTGGCCCCAAGTCTGGAATAGCTTGCAACATTGAAGGCAAGATAGGAAAAAAAATTATCTTGATAATTGGAGAAACAGCTCACAATCAGCCAGCTAAAATTCCATAAAACCATGCAAAATACTGCACTGAGAAGGGGAAAAAATCAAATGTGCCAGTAAAGTAACGGGGAACGGTTGGCTAGACCACAGCACTGAGGAAATGGATTGAGGAGTTACAGGACCATGAACCAAATATGAATCACCATTGTGAAGGTATTGCATAAAAAGGCAAATTTCATTCTTGGCTGTATTACTAGAGCATACTGCCTATAAGACAAAGGAGGTCATTTTTTGCTTTCTCAATATCCCCAAGTTAGAGAGGCTCAGTAAGAAAGGCTTAGCCTAGGTTTGGACTGGAGGAAGGTAACAAACAGTATAAGAGGTGCAAAACGCATAGTGTTGAAAGAAGAGGATTGAGTCTAGCAGGGAGAAAACAGAAGAGGGAATATGATAATGAACCTAAAATATAAAAGGTTGTTATAAGAAAGATGCTGATCAATTGTTCCCCATGTCTCCTGAGAAAAAGTCGAGATACAAAAGCTCAATTAGGTTATAAAGAGGGAAACCTTCCCAGCTATCAGTCAATGAGCAGTGGAACAGGTACTGAGGAGGTAGTAGCATCCCTGGCATGTGTTAAGGGCAGGTAAGGCAAACACCTGCTTGGGTGGCATCAGTGGATCTGATCCTGCCTCTGGGCACGTAGATGGAGTGACTTCTGAACGTTCCTTTCAGACTGACACCTGTGTAATTTTTAGTTTCTAACGTCACTTCATCACTGATTTTGGCTGCAGGGATGTGACCCCCAATGCAGTAGGGACAGCCTAATCAGAGCCCCTGAGCAGGGTCTTACCAGGGCCGTATCCAGTCTCATTACTGGGTATGTTATTTGATGTTCACCCATACATCATCACATCCTGTGCCTTCCTCTTTCAGGCTTTATGTTAGACCAACCCATTCAACAGCTTACTAAAAACTATTTCATTCATTTCCTCTCACCCCTCTGGCAGGAGGTGTGTTCCATAATCTGATTGCTCTCACAGCTAGAAACTTCTGATTTCCAGCTTAAATATGCTTGTGGCCAGTCAGCAGCCACTTGATATGGAGTAGTTCAAATTCATACTCATGTCTGTGGATATTCTAAAATACAGAAGCTGATGTCATTGCATGTGAAAAATGTCCAGATCTGTTCTTCAGGTTTCAAGAAGGAAAAGATCATAAATTTGCTGAGGAAAAGGAACAGTTTTTCATTCTTGCTTCAGCATGTAGATGACCTGAATGACATTACAAAGAAAATGAAGAAGCAACACAGGAAAGGCTGAAGAGAGAGTGCCAGCTGAGGGCAGAACCAGGAGACCCAAGACCAGGTGACAGGTATAATGAGGTTATCAGCTTGATGGGGATTCAGGAAGGCCAGGAAGGAACGTGTGGACAAGGCACTGTGGGACACGGTTTAATGGGCACAGTGGTGTTAGTTGATGGTTGGACTTGATGATCTTACAGGTCTTTTCCAACCTTAGTGATTCTGTGATTCTGTAACACGTGAATTGAAAACTGCTGCTTGCAATGGTGGGAATGGTGGCTTGCTTGTGAGGGAGGAACCAGTTTCCCTTTTCTGTCTTTCCAAAAGATGTGACAACAAAGGTCACACTCATCTGCCTGCAAATTGGTATACGTATGTCTCTCTGCGGAGAAGCATGTATGTGAGAATTGACAGTCCTCCCCTGAATCAATACTCACCTTTGTAAAGGAGAAAATGCTTTCTGCTGAACTGATGGCTATTTCATCCCACTCCAAACCATAACAGATGATTTTCTTCAAACCTCTATGCATTTTAAGATTGTATTTACACTCACTAAGCAAGTCTTCTGTCTAAGAGAGGAAAAAAATAACATTCTCCCACTTCTTCATTTTCTCCCTCCCCCTGGTGCTGTGCTTTCCCAGGGCTGCTGGCTGGGTCCTGCTCAGATTTTTTACTGTCTTCTGACTGAGCTGCTTCTGCTTGGAAAGCAGTTCTCTGTGTCTCACCTTGGAGGTGGGGGTTCTGGCTCCTTTAAGTCCAGCAGTGTAGGCTCCATAACATAAGAGTCAAATACCAGATTGGGAAGCAGAGAAAGTACAGCTATCCCTCATTTTCTCCAGCGAGAAAATGAGACTGATGCTGTTACTAACACATGCCACCTCCCATAGTAAAAATGTAGGGGTTTTTTTTGAAAGAAAAGTGAAACACACTAATTAGGTATTAGTATTATCACTCCTTGTATGACAGGCATCTGCACTCCTGCCATCCTAGCAAAATTTCAGTCAGCAGAGGGTATTTAGCCAAAATGAAAATTCAGTCTGTGTGTCTAGTAAATGCTGCTGCTGCCCAGCCTTCCGTTTTTTGGTCAGCAAATAGCTCTGCTGTTCTCTGTCATGTAGCAGTCATGTCCTACCCTGAAGACAGATGCACTTCAGTGGTGTTTCTTGTTTCTTTTTTTTTTTTTTCATACAAGATAGCAGTGTTTCATAAAAAGCTTTCTTGGGTCAGGACAAAAGCTGCCATGCATATGTAACATTGTGATTAGCATCTTGCAATGAACTGGCTAGTGTGCACAAAGTGCTATCTCCTGGTAGATCAAACAGCTTGCTTTTCCTGCAGCTGCTTTAGCATAAAGCTAGTGTTTGGGAAGGAAGCCCCAAGGACAACCTGAAGTTCTCAGCGATCACAACACACAGCAAAACAGCGGCCCTGTTGGTGCCTCGCTTTTCTGAGATCGCTTCTTCCGAGGTGAGCCCCAAGTCCCAGCAATACAAGGGCTGGGCTGGAGTGGCTTGAGCAGCGCAGAAGCTCAAAGCAGGGTGGAGGTGGCTCCCCTTGGGGGAAAACCAGCTGAGTCGTCCTCTGCTAGGCCCAGAGGGCATGCCTGGCCAGACGGCACGCTGGAGACCCCCAATACCCCCCTTCCCCGCGGAGCAGGGGTCCCTGAGGGGTGGAGAGGCAGGGCGAGGCAGTTCGAGAGGTCCCACCGCGGCTTCCCGGCCTGCTGGTCCTTCCCCAACCACCCCTCACCTGCCGCTGGTGGGCCGGGCAGAGCTGGCTGCGGGCAGCACCGGCACAAAGCAGCAGGCGCCGCTCTGACTGCCGCGGGCCACCCTGCCGTACGCCCTCGGCTGCCTTCAAACCGCGCGAAAAGGCGCTCACACGGCCAGAGCCGCCGCGGCCGCCAGCCCCGGGCAGCCTCGCCAAAGGGGGCCGGGCAGAAGCGCCCTCACCAAGATGGCGGCTGTCTCATAGCGCAGCCCCTCATAAAGATGGCGGAAGCCGCGCGCGGACGTGGCCGCGCCAGGGCGGTGGCCCAGAGCGGAAGGCGGCGTCATGCGCGCTACGGTCGGGCCGGGGACCATGGGCAGGAGGCGAGAGGGGCTGAGCGTGGCCCGGGAGGTGAGGGCGGGCGGCGGCGCGGGGCACGGCCGGGCTTGGCGGGGGCGAGGCGAGGCGAGGCGAGGCGGCTGCCACCGCCACTGCCGAAGTCAGCGTTTGCCTGGAGAGCGGTGGGTGTCGGGGAGGGCCGGGGCAGTGGGGGTTCAGGAACGCAGCTCCGACCAGGCTGTGCTGTGCTGGTGCCGGCTCCGGCCGCCATCTTAACGCGCGATGGCAGCAGAGGAGGCCGAGGTGGGATTGCCTGTGCCGGCCCTCCCGCGAGCAGACAGCTCAGTGCCCCGTCCTCTGTCCCGGGCTTTTGACTGAGTGATGGATGGCCTTTGGTGCCCTTGCTCCTGCGGAGCCTTTGAGCCAGGGCAGGGAGAGGCAGGGAGAGGCAGTAAGTGCGTGCCCGCGGAGGGTGCTGCGGCAGGCTCTTGGCCCTAGCTAGCAAATCTGTGCACAGCCCGGCCTGTGTGTGCAGTGGTGAAAGTCAGCAGTGTGCTGGGCACAGGCTGCTGCTTTTGAGGAACCCGATGATAAACCAGCACATGAGGGGGCTGTAAATCACAGCAAGGAAAAGGGGAAAAGGCTGGCTTTTAAGCGTAAGCCTACCTTCTGAAGTTGCCTTTTTATTGTTGCGCTTGGATGTTTCATAATGGCCTGAGTGGCTGGAGGGCTGCTGGTAAGCTTTGTTTAAGCTTTGTATTTGTATTAACAAACTGAGGCATGTTAGTTAAGGTCTCTCTGAAGCATACTTCATTCTGGCTCCTGCACTGAACAGTACTATTTGGACTGACTTGGAGGAGGCAGTGGAGAGCCCATAGTTCAAGTCTTGGGTTGTGGGTACTGTGGGGACAGCAAAAAGCTGAACCTTTCTGACAAATGGCTGAAATGGGGCAGAATCGATCCAGCGAATCTCGCTGGTCACCTCTCTGTCCTGAAGTCTTTCAGATGAGTGTATGCACAACAGGCCAAGATAGGCAGGGTAGAAAGGCCAGGGAAAGGACTTGGGGCTTGTCATATATGCTTCATCAGACAGTAATGTAAAGATGAGTGTCCTACTGTGTCATGTGAATGGGAGTTCAGTTTATAGTAGTTTTCTGGTCTATTTCATGTAGTTAGGCTTTCATTAGATAAACAGACATTTCTGGGCACTCTAACCCAAATAGAACCACTAAAGGGAATCTGGAGGGGAGTATGCGGACTGTCCAGGCTTCTCGACAGTCAGCCTAGTGGGGAGAGTTGAAATAATGAATTTTTGGTGGTGGTTGTTTGAGATGCAAAAGACAAGGAGAGTTGAGATGGTAGGGTCTACCTTATAAAAAGAGAGGTGGTAAAAAGCATGATCCTGTAAGGGACCTGCTGATCACAGAATGGAAAGGGACTCATTTTAGCTGCCACAGAAAATTCTTGCATAGTGTTTGGGGACTTGTGGTAGCTTCAGATTATTGGGGCTTTTTAGAAGTTGTCATGATAGAACACACTACTTTTGAATGGATTGTAGAACTACTCTTCTTCGGTGTGTTCTAGATGAAAACTTAACCTCTCAGTGCAAAAATAATACTAAAAGATAAAATCCTTCCCCCTTGCAGTGATGAGAAAGGTACTGAATAGATGTTAGGGAGGAAGAAAACAAAATCCCTTTAAGCCAGAGGAAGAGAGGGCTGTATTTCAGGTGTCAGAATGCGTGGCAAGCAAGATACTGATTTCATAATTTAAACTTTTGTTTGGTTCAGTATTACCTTCTGAGCTGTTATGTTTGTAAAGAAAACTTTCCAAGTGAGCTTTAATATGACATGATGCATGGCTAGCTTTGAAAGACCTAATCTAGGCAGAGTCATGCTTGTTTAACTGAAGTCATGATGCTAAATGAATGCAATTTTCTATATGGACACTTATCAGAGTAGCTTGCACTTACAAATTGCAGGTGTAATTGATATGACCTGGTTTAAACTAATATAAATGTGTCTCCATAATGTTGTGGTGGTTTAAACTCATGCCACTTCTCCTTTCATATAGCTCTGTCGTCTTTCAACAGGCAGCCCTATTGACCATGCTGAGCTGCACAGAACTTTCTTAAGGAAACTCATCAGGAAAATGAAACTGGGAAGACTGGTCTGTTTTGTAGCAAAATAGTGAAAATGGAATGAGCTTAAGAGAGTGACAAGGATGATCAAAGGTGTGGAAAACTTCTATGCAAGAAACAACTAAGCATATCACGTTCTTTTAAGATTGAAAACATGGCTGCAAGGGGACCCAATTTAGGTCTATATCCTCTGCATGCTATTTGTCACTTTAAACAAACAATGAACATTCAGTGTCAGTATAAAATTAGGGCTATTAAATGAAACTAGCAGTTGACAAGCTCAGAACAAACAGGAGGGGTTGGTTCTTCCCATAACCTGTGCCTGTGCTGTGAAACTCCTTGCCGGAGGATGTTGCAGCCCTTAAAAAATATACTTGTGGCTCAGACAACAACTGAAAAAAAATTCATGGAAGCAAAAAAGTGGGGCTATTAAACACAGAGAGAACACCCTGCACTCAGGCAGTGCCTGAGCTGCAAAATGTCGAATGTGTTTGAAGAAAGTATTGTTACATGTATTGCTGCTTCTGACAAGACAGTGGCTGATCAGTGTCTGTGCAAGAGCATAAAGAATAGGGAAAAGGCCAGCGTAGTCTTTGCTCAGTAAAGCTGTTCTTACAGGATTTTTCAAAAAGCTGTGGGTGATGCCGTGTGGTCGTGTCTGTGTACTATCCTGCAAAGCTGCTGGTCTGAGCTGAGGCAGGGTGGGCTGACTGACTGGATAGTCTCTGCAAGGCTGAAGGAGGAAATGCAGGTAGGATCCAGCCCTTTCTCCTTTATCAACACAGAGAGTTGATCTGCAGGATTTATCTTGGACTGTGCTGGTGGATCGTCCTCTATTGTGTAGTAGCTTGCCTGGTAAATATTTCCAAGCATGCTGTGGGCATAGCATCTGCGAAATGATTTGCCAGCATGCAAAATGATTCCAAGAGCATGGTGAAAAATGGAAGTGTGTCCATGAACTGCAAGTTAGCATTTGAATTTAAACAAAACTTGTCTCTGCTGGACTGATTTTAATAATCCAGCAAAATTTGTGGGTGCAGGAACTGCTAATGCTTCTGTGAAAAGAATGGCTCAAGTGTGCTGGCAGGTGACAAGGCATGAGAAGACTGCTCGGGGAAGGTTTTTTTTTCTTTGCCCCCACCTCTTCAGTTGGCTTTGATCTGTTTTATGAGGGTCAGAAGACGAAAACCTCATTACCTAACACTGTTGGATGTCGACGTATGTGTGATATGGCTCTTTGCCAGTATCTTAATTAGGGAATTCATAAAAGCGGAGGGTGGATGCCAGTTCTTGAAAAGCGCTTTTAGCCTTTCTGCTGGAAAGAAAGCTTTTATTAATTCATTACAAAATGTATTAAAAGGGATCCAGCTCAATTCTGTTAGCAAAGCTGCTTCTTTTTCTCTTCTGTCTTTGTCTCTGCCTTTATGTGAGCCATTTTGGGTTCCCTGCCCAAGATGGTCCCAACAAATGAGATTTGTAATAAGCATGTAAGTCAATTTGGATTGAAATTCATTCCAGGTCTTCTGGTTTAAAAAGGTCTCCAGATTGTGAGCGAGTGTTGCCAGAATTCAACACTCGTGGCTCAATGCCTTGTCATACCTTGTGGAGTAAGGGAGGCATATGGTCTTGGATCCCTGAGTGCATCCAGAGCTGCTGGGACTTGACTTTCTGGAGCAGCTCTTGAGGAGGAGAAGGGTGGTTCTGTGTGCCCCAAGCTGCTGCCTGGATGTGAAGCACCTGTTTCACTTGCCCCTTTTAACTGACACTACTTAAAGATGTTGCTGCAAGTGAAGTCCTGTGTCCCTGCTACAGGCCATGTGAACGTGAGGGGTTGTCACGTGAGCTTTCTACATGCTGCACTTCAGCTCTGTCCCAGAGGTTCCCCTTCATGGAACGGAAAGCCAGAAGGAGCCAGGGTTTGTCTTTGCAACTTATAAGCCACTGTGCTGAGATTAACACTGGCTTATCTTTTTAGTGGCAATTGCAGTGATGGTTCACCTACGTGAGCTTGGCTCTTTGTTTTTATGCAGGCTTCCAGTAGGCCTAGGTACGTACCCCAACTAACCTTCTCATGTATTAGTTAGTAGCAGGGAAAGCTTTCCATCCACAACAAGCTCAGGTGTGCACCTGCTTCTAGGATTCCTCTCCTGGAGAGCTGCTGCAGGGAATTATGCCAAAGCTCTACAGGTTTTCTGGTGCTACAGCTTTACAGGGTATGCCCCCCCAGGAGTTTCCTCAACAGTCCAGAGAGTAATCAGTAATTCCCAGGCATTACTCTGATTTCTCCCTGTGCTTATTTTCTATTTCTCTTTCCTTTGCTCTACAGGAAAAGTTACCTGGATGGCTGAGCTGCTGCAAGACTCCTAGCTTGCACAAACAGATCCCAAGTGAGGCAGTGGCACTGACATATCAAGATAGCGCTCTGCCCATAGTTTGGATTGGTGTCTGAGGCTCCTTGTGTAAATGAGCCATCTCCAGAAGGCAGATAGTATTGTCCTAATTTATCAGCGGAGGAGCTGAAGCACAGTGAATGGATGACATCTGGGAATCCTCACTCTTGTTCTTCCTTACAACCCCTAATGCCCCAGACTAGCCTGAAGAAAAATCATGAGATTCTGGAGGAAAAATATTTTGTTCATTCAGCAATCTGTTCCTCTTCCCTTGCTTTTTTTTTTATTATTTTCTATCCCTTGTGCCCCCAGCTCAGCAAAGCTGATGATGCAGTTCTAGGGCATGTGGTTTATTAGCAAATTACTGCTCTCCAGCAGGGGACCCAAACTTTGGTTTTGATTTAAGAGCAGTAAAACCAGTTGAAACTTTTAAAGTATTATGTGGAATCTGGAGATTTTTAGTCAGCAGAAAGTAAAAGCATTGGCAGAGTTGGGCGGAATATCCTCTTGTAATGGCTTATGAAATGACGGAAGTATGGGCACAGAATGTACTAGTGAGAGCAACTGCAAACTGAGCAGGAGAAGCAGTTCTGCAGGAGAGGATAGGAAGTGCAATGACATGGATAATTTAGTGGTGTGGTTGGCAGCTGACTAACCAAAGCTCTCATTAAATTGTATTATTTAACATGATTTTAAACATGTTTTCAGAGAAGGCATGGTGCATTGTAGTAAGTTTACTGGCTAAGGAGAAGCCAGGTAACACATGCTGAAGTACCTCTTGCTGTGTGTGTATGTGAGGGTTTCCAACAGATACGGGAGCAGAGACAGAGTCATTTGCAAGTGGTAGAAACTGGTGAGGGAGATGGTCATTCTCAAATTGGACTGGATGGACACCCCACCTCCACTCTACCTCACTCTGCCATTAAATTAACTTGCTGATAAGTGTGGTCAGAGCTGACTTCAGTGAAACCCTTGGTTGCCCCTGAAGCAGACTAGGGCAATGCATCTCGCTGACTGAGCTGTAGTGGATGACAGATAGTGACGAGCAGCTGGAGTTAACATTCTTACCTGGCACAGCTGGATATGGAGGAGGACCATTATCTTTGCCCTGACCAAATGCATTTCCAGCTAACAGGCTTCAAAAATATCCATGTCCCCATCCAGGCAAACCCAAGTATTGCCAAACACAGAAGCACCATTTCCTGTGCTCTGGGATCAGGTGATGTGCCTTGGTACTCCCTGTGGGCTCAGGGGAAGCTGTGCAGGTGCCTGTGGGGAGCTTGGCATCTCAACAGCCCTGGCAGAGGTGCCTGATAACAAGGGACGTTGAAATTGCTATCTGGTAAGATGCAAAGATTTATTTGAGCCTTGTTGTATGTGGCCCCCTCCCCAGCTCTACTCTGCTCCTTGCAGTGAGACTGTTCAGCTGACTGGCTGAACTCCTTTTCTCAGTCTGCTTTGTTCTCCCTGTTATGTCAAGCCTCTTCTCCCATCCTGCCTATTTATAACGCTTGCCTGCCTTTCCTGAGCAGAAGGTGTGAGATTGCTGATGAGCTCAGGATGGAGCTGATTCCCCCCAAAGCAGCAATAATTAGGGATCACTACCTTTGATTTTGTTTCCCGTATCGCTGTTTATGGGCGTGTTTGTGCTCTGGGCCACCTCTGAGGCTGATGTCCAGGCAGCTGGTGTCTCATTCCACGTCAGTACTTTATCCGGGACCGTGCTGCCTCTTAGCTTCTGGTTTGTGAAGGCTTTCACCACACAGAGGCCATGCTGCCAGCCCTCTAGCTGGCCTTGGCCTTGCTTGGAGAACCAGACACAGCAGGACTGTTGTGCTAAGTAGCTAAAAAGAGGTCATTGCCACCTCAGGGCACCAAGGCCATGTTCTTTCAGACTAGGATGTTGTGTTCATATTATCTGATTAGTCCCACTGTTTCCTTGCTGGAAGCAAGCCTGGAAGACAGAGTTTTCCTAAAGATGTCTACACTCTGGTTGTCAGGCAGAAAAGAGGAATGATTCCCAGGAGAACTGTTGTCTGTGGTAGGGTTCCCTCCTGGGCTATCCATTTGCATGCAAGTAGATCAATCCTCTTGTACTTATCCACAGTTAACTCCCCTCCACAGGAAGACATGGGGGGAGCACGGCTGTTAGGAAACCTGATGAGGAGACACAAGATGATGACCAGGGTTTTTCTGCATGGGAACATGTTGCTGCCAAAACTTGGTGCAGGTTGAAGGTGTGGAGGCAGTGGTGAATGCTCTTTTGAGCATACTGTGCAGACTGCTGTTGCTGTTGTAGATGTAGTTGGGTAAATGAGACAGTAGGTATCAGTGTTTCCCCTTTGTACCCTCTTCACCCAAGCAGATGGCTGAGGGTGCTTTGTAGTCATGTCCCATGAACTTCTGCATCCGTTCACAGCACTAAATCAAGACCTTGTCCCTCAGGCTTTGGCCAAGGCCAGTCTCTCTCATTTTATCCTCTGTTAATTGCATAAAGATGCCTTAGATCACATCTTTGCTTGTGGAGGCACATGCAAAGAAACTAGAACAGGCTGGAATGGGATCAGATCTTAGCAAAAAGATGCTGGCCAGCCACACAAGTGGGAGTGTTAGGCTGGCTTAGCTGTGTCTGGGATTACAATGTCACAGTTGCCTGGGGTATAATACAGGCTGATCTAAGAGGTGGTGGGCTCTCTGTGCTGTGATCTCTACACAGAGCTGGGGCTGCTCCTCCCTTGATTTGGGGAGGAAGGAGGTACAGTGGCTGAGCTGCCACCCTTCCCATCTGAGTGGGGATGGATCCATGTTAGCTGGGAGAGGACATGACGGTAACTGGTGTGGTGTTTTTCAGATTGATGGACTGGAGGAGAAGCTGGCACACTGCAGGCAGAGCATGGAGGAGGTGGATCTTAAACTGCGCAGGGAGAAGCTCAGCCCTGAAGGAAGGTATTGGTGACCACCTCCTTCCACAGCTGTGGCTGTGCACTTCAGCTAACTATCATCCTGCTGTAGTACTGAGCAAGGGCTATTGAAGGGATGGGAATGTGGGTCTCCATGACAAGTCTCTCTTCCCCCAGCTTGGAGCTTACTTGGGGAACTTGCCAGGGTGAGAAGTTCAGTGATGTATGGAGAGAGCTTTAGCTTATCAACAGCCTCACTCTCCGACCTTCATCGCAACCAGCCAAGCAGTGCCCGAAACTTGCCAGTTCATTTGCAGGGCTGGCTCCTGGCCTGCTAAGAAACAGCTCTGTGAGTCTGGCAAAGGATCACTGCATGCTGCTACTCAAGCCTTGCCAAAGCTTCATGAGTTCAGTCAGGGGAGATATGCTGCAACTACTACTGAGGGACAGACCAGGCTGGGATGCAACTGGAAAAGGGGCTGAGGGAAATGACTCTATCTGTGCCTGTGTTGCAAATGTGTCTGGATGTAGGGATGCAGTGACACACTGGCTTTCCTTGAGAAAGGGAAGAGGGTTGATTCCCCTGAAATCTGTCACTGACGTAGGAGAGGCAACTGTAGGCTTCTAGAGCTGAGACTCAAGCAAGGACTTTGACCTGGATTTTGTGGCAGACACAGGCAGAACCTGCTGTTTCTCTAGAGTGTGAAGCAAGGGATCCTAGATCTCCCGGTTGATTCTCAAATCTGTCTGCTTGAGGACATTCTTCCCATCACCTGCATCTTATTGCTCTGCTCCTAGCAAAAAGGCTAGGAAGCTCAATCATAGGCTCAGAGAGGGTTCCTGTTGGTCCTGGTGTCTGCTCTACAACACTGTCCTACAGAACCCAGTTAGAAGTGATCCTAGCAGTGGTAGCATCTTCACACCCCGATACCAGCCTCAGGTTTATCTTCTTTGTTCCTCCTTTCCACTCTGTTATTTTGCTCTTTCTGCCATTCCTTGAGCTAGCCTCTCTCTCTCTTTCCTCCTCCTTTACTGGGGTTTTATATCCCCATCCATGTTTGGACAGGGTCTCATCTCCTCCTGTCCCTCATCTCTCTAGCTCCTCATCTCACCAGTCCTTCATCTAGGCCTAAATTAATCTTATGTTTACTGTCTGTATTATTTATCTGCTACTGAGGTCACCAACAACCAAACCTACAGTTGTAGTAACTTAACAGGATGGAATATATCTGTATGATTTCTTTCTGAAATACAGGGCATAGAGCAAAGAATTAGGATCAGGGATTCCTGGGGCCTTTTCTGAATTTTACAACTTTTATGGAGATGGAAACAGAAATTCTGTTGCCCTAATCCAGACCATTCGAAAAACCCTGGAGGAAGATACCATGATCAAAATTATTGATTCAGTGAGTAGTACACAAAGGAGAGCTCTGCTTTCCCATTTTGAAGTTCAGTTGTCATGGTTTCTTCATGTCTCATTCTCAAAGCCTCTTCCCTTGACTCTCTTCACAAGGCAAGTTTCTAAGTAGCAGCTCAGTTATGTTGGTAAATCTGTCTTCTCACTGCCTCCTGGCTGCACTCCGCATTGCCTTTCCCCAGTTGCCTTTAAGAGCCTTTTCCTCTCCTGCTGCTCTGATATAGCTTGCTTTCTTGCCATCTCTTACTTAACTAGCTGTACATATAGATTTGGATCTCTTTCCTCCTACAGGTTCTTGCTCTACCCCAAGGGGAACAACAAACTCTGTTACACTTACTGCCTTCTCTGTCTGCTCTGAACCAGGAGATAATTTGTTAGCGCATGTTTACTTACACGCATACAGTCTGAAAGGAGTCACTGCGTCCTCGCTGCCATAATGGAAACACTGCTGCTTTCAGGCAATTTGTTTTGCGCTTATATTTTAAACTGTATATTAATTAATCATCTTGTGCAGTTTAAGACAAGGGCTGGGTTGGCCTGACTTACTCTTTATTGTTATTATCCTGAGTCTTCAGTCTAATAACAGGTTGTTTAACTGGTTGTTACTGGGCTTGGATTCAGCTTGTTTCCTGGAGTTGACCAATTTGTATAAATTGGGTATGTCTGACAAAGGGATCCCAGCTTCAATGAGTGAGAAGAACTAGCATTCCAGCACTAAGCCAGATGTGCTGGAGGGGCAGGATCCTGCAGAGAGCATGTAGGAAACCTGCCCCATCCCGTAGCTGTGGCAGAACTTCCTGCCCCACCTGGGGGAACAGAGTAGGGTGCTCTCTGACACACAGACCCCTTTCTAGCCTGCTTGCTGACACTGTCCTGAAAGGAGAGATATAAAGCAGTTTGGGGGAAGGAAAAAATAATTTAAAACTGCTGCATCTCCTCTTTTGCACAGCTGGGGGTTTCTAAACTGTCACCTCTCCACAGTGAAGGGTGAGGGGCTCATTCTGTGAGCAGATATCCCTGGCAGTGGGACAATCTCTCTTCCATCATATAAGCAAAGAACTAGGCTGTGTTGTGCCTCACAGGTAATGAACTCCTCTTCTCATTACAGAAAGTCACTGGAGAGAGAGAGAAACTTACTAATGACCAAAGCTGACAACTATGGTAAGAGCTTCATTAAAAATGGTCCCTCTGGGCTGGATGGGATCAGTGCTGCAGCTTAGCTTCATCTTCAGGCTCCTGCCACCTCTGACTTCTGCCTCTGAATTTAGGTTCAACCAAAGGGAGCTAGACTGGGGGAAATCTAGTCAGCATATTATAATAGGAGTCTGGATTCTCCTGCTTGAGCTGTGCTATCATATGGAAAAAAATAAGTATCAGCTAATGAAGGGGGGAAAGATGCCCTTTTCACATACCCCAAATTACCAGGCTTTAGATAATCAATCTTAGCCAACAGATTGACTTAAGTGGCTTTTAACATCCTGCCCCTCCTTTTTTCTTTTCTTTTTTAATAGAAGCTTGCTAAGCTAGCTGGCAAGTGCTATCTATCTGGAGTGTAGCAAAGTATGCCTTCCTTGCAGAAGGTTCTTACTGCGTGAGTTTCTGGGGCTGTTAAGTACACAAGCATAGGGATTCACACTGATGTGCTACCTGCAATTCCAGAGAGCCAGGGTCTTTCCTTGCTGCAAGTCCTGCTATAGATAATTAAAATGAGAGTCCCTCTGAGCTACTGCACATTTGACAGCACTTCCATTCTGCTAGGGATGCTGCTTTGCATGTCTTCAGGCTCCTGGTGTTGATCAGTGTGTTAACTGCTTGACAGCACTGCAGCAGTGCAAGCACCAGACCTCACACAAGGGAAAGAAGTACAAGTGTGGAGAGTTGAAAGCTGGGGTATGGCCAGAAAATTTGTAATTTTAACTCATGTTAAAGGACTGTTTCCAGAAGACTAACAGTTATTTTAAACAGATTCAGAGCTGTTCCCTAAGGGCCTACCGCTAGAGACAGCAGAAGACTCTGCAAGTTACTGCTACCCTTTTACCAGTAGTCAGCCATCACTGCTAGCATCTACAGAGTAATCTGACAGGCTGCTCAGACAGCAGCAACAGCCTCACCTAATGGTGATGGCTGCTCTTCCTGGAACAGAACAGACAGTGCATGTGCACACAGTCTTTTTAGATCACTGCTATGGCCTCTGATTAAATCTCTTGTTTATTCCAGCTGCCACACCTCAGGCCACAAACTGCAGTTGCTGACAATGGCATTGCTCCATCAGTTTAAGCTGGCACTGCTGTGCTTGGGCTTATGTGACCTCCTGCCCCTACCACCTCCTCTGTAACCTTGCAAATTCAAGCAGTTTGCTCTGTAGTTGCATGAGAATGCTGGTACTATGTGAGGAATGGGGCCAGAAAGAACAGCTAAAAGCCTCTTGATACCAGCACCAGTTTGGGAACCTAGAGCACCAGGGCGTTCCCCCTGGAGGCTGCTTGTGCAAACTGTAGAGGCAGTAGCCTGTGCAGTCACTGCACCTGCATTCAGCAGCAAGAGCAGTCTGGCTCTGTAGACAGTCTGCACCCAACCTTGCCCTGCAAAATAATAATTGCTGTTTGGCCATGTGATGTGTAATGCTGTATGCAGCAAAGTCTTGTGGAACAGAACTAGCAAGAATGGGGTTCTCATCTTTGGTAAAGGGAACGGAGACGATGAGTAGGACTCCATACTTTTGGTAGCCACTTCTCTCCTCTGTCTGCATTTGTGTTTCTTCTTTTGTAAACCTGGGCCAAGCAAAGTGACCTGTTTCTAAAAAGCTGCTGACCCCAACAGAATGCGTGTCCAGACTCAAGACCTGTTCCACACTCATCCTTCTGGGGCACAAGGAAACCCAGATTCTGCAACATTCAAAGATGGCCACAGTTGTATTTAAGTAAATTTGAAGGACTAGGAAAAGGTACCAGACTGTTAGGTCTAGAAAGTAGTAGAAATAGCCCTCTACCCTCTGTCTTCATTCTCTTAGAGAACAAGCAATTATTCTAATGACCTGTTCTGTCCTTAGTAGGGTCCTAGAAGTCATTTGCAAACAGGAATTTTTCTGGCACTGAAGTATTCCCAAGCACAGCTACTGAGATTGACAGGATGAGAGTTAGCACATGAAAGGTTTTGTGCTAGTTTACTTCCTGTTCAGCATATCTTATAATTGGTCGCTTTGCATACTGATCCTGAAAGAGTTGCCCATGGCCAAGGTAGCATTGTCCTTTTAGGACAGTTTTGAAAGGCGATGTAGCAGCAACAGGAAGAACGTTCATTCACAGGCAAGGCTTTTGTTTGTTTCCCAGAGAAAGAACTGAGCATGCTTCGTAAGGAAAATCGCAAGAATGCCACCCTTGCTGTGGCCTTGGGGTTGCTGATTGCTCTTATTTATGCCTGCTGGACGATGTGAGTGTACTCAAGAATTCTCCCTGTTGACCAAGTTACTCTCCTGCAAGGAGTTCTTCCTCCTCTCACCACTGTATGCCTCCCACAAGGGTGAGAACAGCATTTTGAAAAGCTGATTCTTGTTTATCCTCTCCAAGACTTGTTGTAGGGAAGCATTTTCTCTGAGAATTGAGGGGTACAGGAGACAAACCAGAAATTGGAAATCAGGTCAAGCAGAGCTCAAGGTGCTGCTGTCTCACCCAATATGCAGTCAAGACCATCCAGCCTGATGGAGGAAGGCAATACATTCTCCCTTTTGAAGAGGACTTCTGTGGTTGCAGACAAGTGCTCTCTGCCCAGCTCAGTCAAAATACATGCCACTTTCTTGGTTCCTGTGACTTCAGCCATAAGCTGAAGGGACACCAAGTTCTTTGATTCAAAGAGTAACTTGGGTATTGTGACCTAAAGACTCTACATGTCCCCAGAGCTGAGCTAAACAAAGATGTTTCCTCCTCCACACTGACTTACAGCACCAAAGGAATCCTACCTCCACAAAAACAGAGGGGAGGTGGGTATCTCTTTCTGCAAGCAGGTAGCATCCAACTTGGTATCTGGGTGCTTGGGCTTTGAGAAGATCGACCTATCTCTCCAGTGCATCAGAGCTTGGTAGCCATTTTGCGCATCTGAGAATCAACATTTGGAGAAGAGAATTTACTATCAAATCCCAGGGATGGAAGTGCTTCTGCAGGGCTTTAAATAAAGTAATTTGACCTTATAGCTTCATCTTTTTCTTTTTTTCCTGTTTTGTAACATGCCTTTCAGCCACTGCTTTATTTTCATCCTACCATCTGCCTGCTGGCACACGCTGTACCACAGTAGGCCTAGGCTGGGTAAAGCACATAACATCCCTGGTCAGCGAGGTCTCAACAGTGAGTTATTGGTCTGTTGTGACCTGGAACCTACTTGAGTGTTTGCTTCCTTTGAGTGGAAAAGTAGCATAGCATGCTGCAGAGGAATACTTGAGACTGTCCCTCGTAGTTACCTCTCATTCTGATCCAGTGACATACACTAGGTAGCCCTGAGTGTGCTCTACTTGCCAGGAAAGCCTTTAGAAGGGGACTGCCTTGAAAATTTAACTGTGCAAGGCATTTCTCTATCTCCATGCTAACACACACTGCTGGCCAGAATGTGGGAAGCAAAGTAAACAAGCACTGTTGTGAACTACAGGGGCTGTATTGGTCAGAGACAATGAAAGCAGAGAAGTCAACACAAAATGATACACAGCCTAATAACAATACATTGTGCAATTAATGTACATAAACATTCCCTTCAGCAAGACCTTCCTCACCCCCCTTCTGAACATAATCCCTCCATATTTACCCTGCAACAGGGAAGCAAGTAGCATGGTGGCTCATGCTTGCCTTCTTGAAGGGGGATTCAGAATCAAGGTTCAGTGCATCAAAAATAAAAATAAAAGCAAATTAAAATCAGGAGGAGCTGGAGGCAACTGGGTAAACAGAAAGTATCTGTTCATAAAAGCTAGCCTGCAGACTAACCAGGTTTTTTTACACCCTCAGAAGCCTACACTCACCCTAGTGTACTTCCTAGTCACCCTTCTGTCTGCCAGCTCACCAGAGACCAAAGCCCTGAATGGAGGACACACCACTTGGCAAAGGAGCCTGGCAAAGGGAGAAGCATGCTTTGCTGGCATTGGTACAGCCTCAAGGCAGTCCAAAGAAGCTACAGAACTCAAATTACTGGTTGGTTTAAAAAGCCAGCTGCATGCAGGCCTGGAAACCACACAGTTAGAGGTTCGTTATTGCCCACTGGGAGAAATTCCTCCTCCATGGAAGTGCCTTTGCCAAAACAAAACTGCCACCAACAGCCCTTGTTCTTTGGGGGGGAAGGGACGCCATTTCTATCATACATCTTTTACCAACGCTTGAGAGTGGAGGGCGTCTGCAGGTCAGCAAGAGGATGCATTAACAGCATGCCATCCCTCAACTGCTTTAGTAGACCTAAATGTGTCTGGGGACTAATAGTCACCAATGTGGAAAAAGCAGCTTTGACTCAGTTCACTTTTGGGCAGAGCTTGAGAAGAAACAGAATAGCTCCCCTGCACAATATTCAGGGCTACCTATTTGTAAGCTAACCTCTCATCCACTCCCAAGCTTTGCCTCCTCCAGTTTCCATTGACCAACAGACCATGCCAACTTCCGTGCACCCCTTTAGCCAGGGGTGTGGTTCTGCAGTGATCAAGCCTACATATAATTTTCTCTGGTGCAAGGAGTTGCAGCTGTTAAGTTCATTTATACCAAAATGTAGAGAATTAATACATGGGTATATGGGGACAATTTGCTTGTGAAGACATGGAAGTGCTCCAAGCTCAGAGAGCACAGCCTACTTGTAGGATGACATTCAACTGCATGCCGAGAATAAGCACAAAACCTACACATGATGCTGGGCCTTAGACGGTGGAGGTGGGACTTCTATGACATGCCATCCTTGTTCTGGCTTCTTTGGGTGCAGTAGGGCACCCATGCACTTATTCACCTACAAGTGAAAATGTCCACGTCTTGCTACATAAAGCTTGTTCATACGTATGGGTGTGGAGAGAAAGAAACAAGAATCTGAACAACTGCTATAGATTCTAGGAGAACTATAGCTTTCTTTAAGGCACAGTTCAGACAACCCCTAAATCAGTTTCCTCCCTACTGCCAATCTGTGTTAAAAAACAAGCCAAGAACAAAAAAAAAAAGGGCAATTTTGCTGCTTGGCCAAAAGCAGTCAACTGTATGTTATCTTCTGATTTATGTGGAAGATCTGGCAAAAGTGCCACAGAAGCCAGATGTGAAGGTAAAACACGCAAAAGAAAACAACTTTGAGCCCAGCACAGAAGTGCACGGAGAACACACAAATACCATGCTGAGAGTTTCACAGCTCTATGTTTTCACCCCAGATGCAGTTCCAGGGCCAAATGAGACATGGAGTGTTTCAAAACCCACTCTGACATTTAAAAAGGGAAGTCTGGTAACCTTTCCAGTGGGCACAGTCAGGGGGCAGGATTTCTTCTGATTAACCAACATGGTCAAAGTCAAGATCTCTTTTCACTGAAGCCCTGTTTTTTTTTTTTAACTAAAGTCAGACATTCCCATCATTTCCTCCAAAGACCTCCAGCATCCCAACCTTCCTGTGTCTTCCCTCCCACATCTGCTTTCCTCCCTGAAGATTTGGGTAATAGGGTCGAGTACCAAGAATCAAAGCACCTTGGTCGCAGAAGTACCGTGAGGCATAGACACGTTCACAATTTAACCCCAGGCTGCTGGCTCAGGATCAGTCACTGACCTGGAGAGGGGAAATCCTTGTCACAGCAGCTTCTAGAGGTCTGAGAAATCCCTGGCAATGAGCATATCAAAGCTGTGCCAGGAACTCTACTCATCACCTGTGTTGGCCTTTGTCCAACAGGATACCATCACATAGGAATTGCCAGTGGCCAGCCAAGTGCTTTGATAAGCAGAAGTGTTGGACACACCAACAAGAATATATACTTGCATCCAAAAGTTAGCATTCCCTAATGAGTTAACACCCTCCACTAGGTAGTGTAGGCCCTTGACAAGGCTGAGGAGACAGATAGCTGCCAGGAACGATGCAGGGCCACTTCAATGTGCTGTTGCCCTACTCTGCCACCAAGACATCTCTGCTCCTTCCCACACTGCCAGGGAAGCACAAGCCTCAAGAGTTCTGGCACACATAGAGCTCCACAAACCTTGCTGAATGTTTGAACAGGAGCAAAGAAAGCTGCCAGCCCCTTGGCCTCATGCATGCTGTAGGTCAGGACAAAAGGACATTAGGCCTTGGCTCCAGGAGTTACCATGGGTACTCCGGCAGCAGGCGCTACCTGGGCCGTACTCTTATATACACTGCCAGGGTAGAGCCTCGTCCTGTGCCTTCTGCATACCACCCCCTGGTTCAATCGCCTCCAGGAAATCAGCTCCGGAGAAGACCAGGATAGAAGTTGTGGAGCCTCCCCAGTCTCATCAGTCCCTGAAGAATCCAGGCTGGGTTCAGTCCCCCCTGCACTCCTCAAGAGAGCAGGTTTAGGGGTAGTGCGCTTGGATGAAAGACAGGACATCCTCCTTTGATAGCTTCTCTGGATCTTGCCTTTTCTGAGAGTCGTGCACTTTGACACCTTCCCCCCACTCCCAGAAGAGGCGGCTGTAATGGCAGATGCTGTGGGCAGAGAGGAGAGCAAGATTAGTCTGGCAGGGGAGGGAAAGGAAAACACTGTCATCCTAGCCACAAGGCGCACTACAGAGACAGCTGCCCTTGCAGTGGGAGCCACACAGAGATATTCTATCTAAGGGGTGCCTTAGAAAGACCAGTGCATTCATTCACCTTACAAACTCTACAGCCCTTAACGTACAGCAACTTCCAAGCCTAAGAGATTTCCATGGAAACAAACTTCTTAATTCTAGCTTCACTCAAGATTCAGTTCCGTATTTGCTGGAAGGAGATAGGTCATTAGGGAAAAACCTACCTCCCCCAAGTTTTTGAGAGTATGAAACTGTCATTGCAGGCAATGGAAAGGCCTTAATGAAGAAATTAGAATGTCTGCCATCAGCAGCAAGCAGCAATCTAATCACTCGCCAGAAACCTAGTAGAATCAGTAATAGCTGTCCTATGGAGCTTTGCAAACGAACAGCACTTCACACTGTACAAAAGCAGCTAGGATCATCCCCTCTTTGGAGCTCCACTTGGCTGCTGAGAGTTCTGGTACTACAACGCCATCTCTCACTCCATCCATCAAGCACAGCCCTCCCTCCCTGCATCAACATAGTCCTAGCCATAATGAAAACAGAGCTGCTTAATTACAGCCGACACAGCAGCCTTTAGTTTTGTACAATTACTGACACTTAATATTCATAGCTTATTTAGTGCTACTGTTCTAACAAAGCAGTACTAGCACAGCAACAACAGCACATGTCAATGGCTAATTATAGACACATTAGTACTCACTAACCACAACACATCCCTTCTGGAGTACCACAAGCTCTCCTTCCACCTCCTCAGCCATTCATGCAGGTTCATGCTGGCCCAGTTCTGAGTACATAGGCAGAACTAACCCTATCCTGACACATGGAGGGAAAAAGCATCGTGTGCCTCTGCTTTTTAAGCCCGTTCTGCCATTTAGGTGGTTAAGGAAAGCTTAAGGATTCTTAAGAGCACTGCTGTAAGGTAGGTAAGGAGATTGAAAGTGAGAAAAATCAGGAGTCCTATTTCATATCAAGCTCTCGCTCAGAGGCACAGTCCTGGGTAGTGGTGGTGGAGGGCATCTCGTGCAGAACATCTCCACCCATGAGCGCTGAGGCATCACACAGACTCAGGATTTGCTGTACTTAAGACATGGCCTCAGCCTAGTACTCAATAGATACAGATGGGGTTCAGCAGCCACAGTGTTAATGACTGTCCAATAACAAGCCACTCCATCCTTTCCCAAGGAGCTGCTGCTTTTCTCTCTCACTCTCTCTTTAAATAGCTCCCAGCTACCTACAGCTTATTCCAGAGCCTGGGCTAAATGAACTGGGATTTGCTTTTAAATTAGCAACTTCCAGCCAAGCATCTTAAAATACAGGGATGCAGCAAATTACAGTTGCTGGGCTCAATTTCACTTGCTGTGTGCAGGGAGGTTCAGTAACTTGTACTCTGCTGCAGACAGGGGAACAAAGTTGCGAGATGTGTGTTATTCAGAGCAATTAATTGCTAAATCCACGAATCCAGATCAGCAGTTTCCTGAAAGTCTGAGAAGGTGCCAGCTTCTGCAGCACACCCTGCTGGTGACCAAGCTGTGCTTGCACTGCAAACGACTGCAAGAACATAGCACAGCACGCCTAAATCCCTTCCAAATACCCAGACACACACACAAACTCGCACACAGCTATCCTTCCACAGCCTCAGCTCTGGCTTGTACTCACTGAAAGGGTGCGATGGATTCAGAAGGGAGATCATATGTTGCTTTCTTGGTCATTTTGTTGAAGAAGAATTTCCTCTTGGAGTTTTTGCTGTATGCCATTGTCCAGGGATCTTGCAGAAAAGTCACAGGGATCAGACAGAAAATGTAAAGGGGGGAAAAAAAGCACAGTATAAATACACATACAGTGCAAGCAAGGAGGAGGAATCTGTAAGAATAATGATCCTTCTTCCACTCCTTTTTCCCTCCCTCCCCCAAGAAGACCTGCTTCCCAAGCTGTTCTTTATTCACTGAGAAAGCCCCCTTCTCCCTGCATTTAAAAGTTAACATTCCAAATAGGATATTTCCATGTACTATTACTCTGGAAAATATATTTTCAATGAAAAACTATGATCTTATTAAAAAAGGAAGTCATCAGTCATGTAAATAAATGGAATTACCCACACAATAGCTAATCAACCCACAACAGAAAAAAACCTATCATATAAATACCCTAAGCCTTATCCAAATCCAAGCTACCCTCACTACAAGAAAACTAGCCATTGGTATACTCCCGTCAATTTTTTCACCAAGTTACAACAGGAGCAAGCCTGGTCAATACTTTTTACTTGAAGATACAAAGAAAAATAAGAGCGGGGACTCTCTCTTCCTACCATTCACAGTCCGTACGATGTAGAGTCCTGTGGGCACAAAATGCCGGTCATCTCGGCCAGTGTAGGATAGCCGGGGTATTCCCCCTGAACTCTTGATTATTTTCATCTCTAACCTAGATGTTGAGAGAAGGTAGTGATAGAAATTCCCTGTTTCTTCCTTTACGATCGTCTGGCACACAACGTGTCACCTGCACACCCTCTCCAGAGTGTCACAGTGAAAACTGACAGCACCACACATGACAGGACAAAATCATCACATACTGGAGAACTCAGTCTCTTGCCTCCCCCACATGACTAGAGAAACCAGCCAGAGCCGTCTAGATCAGGTAGCAAATTGAGTCTTGCAATGAAGGATCTGTGATGATCTACCACGCTTAATCCAAAGGGGGTTCCTAATTCAGGTATGAACTCTTAATCTTTCAAGCCACTGATACTTCTGCACACAAACTCAAGCACCATTGCTACTCCTACTGTTGTAAAGTGCATTGGCCACATCTACGGCATTAGAACTCAGCAGGACGATGCTCTGAGTCAGAAGCATCTCAGAAACAGCAGCCACCAGCTGCACGAGCCCTAACAGCTCTTTCTCCAGGACACTTCAAGCACAGATCACAGTACATCCCTCCTATTCCTGTGCAATGGTGGCCAATAACCTCAGGGGGCCCTGAAGTTTCTCATTTGTGCTGGTCACTTACCTCACAAAAATCTTCTCCATTTCCTCCAATCTGTACACTTCCTTTACTCTGGGGGGAAAAGACAAAAATGTGATTAAAAAAAAAAAAAAAAAACAAACTGTCCTCTTTTTCTGTCCCAGCTACAGGGAGCAGCCAAACAGTTCATTTTGTACAGCATGAGGTGGTCAGGCATGACTGAGGTTCACCCTTCTCCTCAATCTTACACTCCAGTGCCTTATTTCTCCTGGCTTGAGAAAACCTGACACCTGCATGCTCATGGCTGGCTTGCTGTAAGCAGCATACAAGCATCCTGGCTGCTAAGGAAGCTGTGCATTTTTACCTCAGGCTGATCATACAGAAGAGGAAGAACAATGAAGGTCAGGTGCTTTTTTTTTCCCATGAGGTAAATTTACCAAGGTCAGCCCCAGGCAGGTTCTGGCCTCAGCATGCTGGCCTCGCAGTAAAACTAAACTGCCCGATCTTCACCATTATTATCCTCAGGGATGCCACAAACTCATTAGCTACCCTGAGGTAAAAACAGCTGCTATTTTTTTTTTTTTAATTAGTACAGAAGATCTGGAGTCATCATTCTTACCATTATGTCAAACTACTTTTGTTTTTGTTGTTCTGAGACACAGAAAGATAATCGGAAAGTTTCAAAAGCACTGCCTCTGATCTGACACCCCATTTCCCACACACTGCTACAAGCATCAGGCTTTAAAGAGCACGGTTTGAACACTTTTTCACAAGAGCAAAGGATGCTTCTACAACCCATTTCTATAGCTCTCCTCATTTCACCTTCAGCCCTCCCCAACATTTTGAGCTCCTCCAGTTATTGCAACTGTCTGTTTGTCTTGAGTTAACTGAGATCCCACTCATTATCTTTCATTAAGCCACCAAGGAGAACATCCTCTTTCACTTCCTCCAGCTTCTCTCACAATATCATGGCACTTCTAGCTTCTGAAACAGAAGCTGGTTTTGTCCACAATACCCATCTGATACCCAGCACAATGACACTCTTGCGCTTCACCATAGCAGAATTAATGAAATGGGAAGTCAGGATGCAACCAAAGATGAAGCCCTTTGTCAGGAACTTTCTTGGGATTGTAACTTAAAGCCTTCTCCTCAGGCTAACCATTTGGAGATTGCAAGTGCTGGTCAGCACTTCATTATCTACTAACAGTCAGCCATCTCTGTACCGCTGCTGACCCTTCAGGGCAGGCAAGGACATAGAAGTCTTTGCAATGATTAAGCTAACTGGCTGCTAGACCTACTATAGCACATGTTTGAAATCAGCACCAGCCAATCCACCTATGATGAAAATAGGACTGTCTGATATGTGAAAGGAGAGCACAACGTCTCCGCTATCAACCTTTATCTTAGATATTTAAACAGCTTTTAGCCTCTTTCCATTGAACATAACAGAACTATGAATTTCAGCTTGAAATTTAACTCTCCTTCAGCTCCTTAACTTCATCCTCCAACACACTGAAACCAAAGCACGCCAGGCTGAGGGAAGGAGTCATCACTCACCGGATGGGGTTCATATCTGGCCGGCTAGGTTTAGAAACAGCTTTGACAAACTTCTCCGCCAGCTGAATCCTGAATGAAAATGGAAGCAGAATCCAGCAATTTAGTGAGATCTTCAGCAAAGCAGGTAGGTAACAGTTTCAGCAGAATAACTGATTAGACACTTCAGTACATGCAGACTGCCTCCACTGCTAGCCAAATGGGTACCGAGTAACACTTTTTTCACCCTGCCATCCCAGTTCAGTGCCCAGTGATACTGGCTACTATCCATTAGGAATTAATCTCCATAGCCTCCTCTACAAGTCTGCATGCTGCTGAACACATTGATGTATCAGCAGGAAAGTAGGACTGGTAGAGACTTAATGCCCCTGAGGAAGGAAATGGAGGGACTCATTCCTTCTCCCTCAGCCAGTTATCAGCTATGCTCATTCATATTCCCAGGATGCTCAGTTTACCCAGACCGTGCCTGGCTCATCCCCGACTAAGGAAGGAGCTAGACCTGCCCTCATACACAGAGAAGGTATGGTTGGAAAAGGTGATATGCACTCCACTTCAGAGCAGGTTCATTCACAGTTCATCTTTATAGCAGTGTTTCAGCTGAATGCACTTGCCTCCCTGTGCTCAGCATTCTGCTTTTCGTGTGAACGCTCTTTCCCAGTCACTCCCACTCACGTACAAGAAAGAAGCTTCTCCAGATCCTACATACCTCTGGTTGAAATGCTGCTTTCGAACATCATTGCCATTCAGCACCAAGACATCAAGGATGTGGATGGCACTAATTTTTCGCTGGGCTTTCCCCTAGGAAGGGCAATACAAAGACTTACTACTCAGACTGCTGCTATTTCAGCTTTGATTTATAGCCTGGTTTTTGACAGGACATCATTCTCCTCTAGAAAGAAAGCACCTTTCCAGATATTAGAAGCACACAAATTCCCTGCTGCCCATTATACAGTAACATGCCATCCTCCTAGAATTGGTGTACCTCAACTACACAGATCTGTCTCAGGGGAGTGAGAGCGGACAGGACCACAGCTGCCATCACCAGCTCTCTATGCCTTATCAGGTGCCACAGCACAAAGCCCAGTGCACTACAGCATCCTCATCTGAGGTGCCAGAGGACAGCCAAACTCCCAGGCAGCAATACCTTACACTGTGAATATACCACGAGAATCGTTTCCCCAAGGCCTGCAATCACTACTGAGCAGTTACGTCCCCAAAGAGCCACAGAACACATCAAGTCATGTTGGCAATATCATCTGCTGCTGCACATAGAACAGCAGCAGCATGTCAGGTCCAAAGTGTTTTCAAAATAATGTTAAAAGCTCATACCTCTAGCACTGGATAGAAAGAAGGAACTTAATCCAAAATAGTTTCTCTAGAAATCATATACAAAAAACCTTGCACCTGGCACAGATGGAACATTTATTCTGCAGTATCTTACAGAGAATAGGTGAAACTGCTCATTATATTTGCAGCCACTTGGTAAGGGAGAGAATAGCCTCCTACCTCTCCTTTCAGCTCATGAACAATCTCCACAGAGAGAAGGGTATCTCGTGGCAGCTCAGTTTTCAAATCCAGCTTTGTCCAGCGATCTGACTGGCGACCATCCCAGGTGTAGATCTGTGATTTCTGTGTGTAGAAGGCAGAGTCAGATTCAGGGGGTGGAGGAGAGACCTCTAACTGTAGAGCAGCCCTCAGAGAATCTTTTTGTCCTAGGCTGTCACAGGCAGTTTCTTTGTCAGAAGTTTTAAGGAAGACCCTTAACCTCTACAGCAAAGGAACAAAACCACTTATTCTAATCTGCCAGTGACTTTTCATATCCGCACAAGGAGCCGGAAATAGAACACCTTTGAAAGTACAGTGAAGATAATTAGAGACACCAGTGAGAGTACAGGTCTCTGTGCAGGCTGCAACTACAAAAACAGGGTTAATTAGCGTGAAAAGCAGTGAAGTCAGAAGAAGGAAACATAAAATAACTAGCAGTGTCAGGGACTGCTGATGGGTATCCTTTCTGGCCTTTAAGGACAGGAAAGGATGGAATGAAACTACACGGCAGAATAGCAGCATTGAAATGAATAAGCAAAACTCCTGGACTGTTCTCAGCACTTACCCCTAGCCCCAAGAGGAACTTCTGCTCACTTCCAGACACCATACACCGGTAATCTAACACTTGGCGGATTTTCTCCAGTGTGCTGGAATTCAGAGGAGTAGGTTTGTAACTGAAGGTATCGATGTCTGTGCCCTAAAGAGAAAAGTATGGAAAAGGCAAATCGGACAAAATACATCAACAGGTAGGTAAATGCAACTTCTACATGAAACGATAATTCAGGACTAGCTTCTTCGTCTCTTAATTCCTACAGGGAAAAGTTGTATTTGTATAAAAGGACTCAGAACAAGCTTCTGGGTAAGCTCTCACCTGGATCAGCTCAAAGAACTTGGACTTGGGATCTGAAGATGAAGGAGCAACACGAGCCTGATCAGGAATCTGAAAACAAATCCAAATGATTGGTAATAAGTGTTATTCTTTGGCATGTTCACAGGAACCTTTCTAGTTTCAATACACGACAGAACATCCTGCCCCCTGAAACTCATGCTCTTGGGATTCCAGTCGCTGGAGAGGTCATCTGGCAAATAAAAGGTCTCACACGTTTTGCAAATTTAGTGTAGGCATACCACATCTCACAGGAAACAATACGCAATTTCAGAAAGTTTCAGGCTAAACCTTTGATTTCATGCATGTTTCAATGAAATACTGTTTCATCAAAGACAAACAATTAGCCTGTGAAATTGACTGCCATATCTATGGCACCACTGCAGTCAAAAGCTCAGGAAAGAGAAACTGCAGACTCATAAAACAAGACCTTTTGGAGAGCTCTGCTGCTTGGGAACTAGGTGCTCAGTTCACTCTGTGTATGATGAAATATTCTCAACTGCAGCAAAGAAGCCTGCTCAGTTAAGCCATACACATAATGAATCAGAAACATCCTGTTTGCTCACATAAACAGCTTGAAATGGTCTCTGACTTTCCCACAAGACAACGTATTAAACCTCTGGCTACAAAGTCCGAACTGTACTGCAGCTCTATTCTTGTTTCACCACAGCAAGGACACCTTCATGACCTCCCTGCTTGGCAGCTTACTTACCCCCCATAGCTGGAGACACTCCTTTCGGATTTCAGCCTGCCGTGGCTCAATCAGCGTCCTAGAGAAAGACAGCAGACTTAAGATGGTGAAACCTCCTTGCTCTTGCAGCATTACATATCCCAGCCCTATAAAACTTGCATCTTTCAGTGTCTGGCTTGGGAACGACAAACATGGGCTGTTCCTCAACAGGTTACACAAAAGAGGATGCTGCCTTCCCTCCCCACCCTCCACCAATCTCCCGTCCCCTTGTTTAGCTTTGTTTCATGGTCTGCACTACTGATTAGCAGCCACCACTCCATCCCATAAGAGTACCACTGGGCATCAATATTTTCAAGAAGTTATGTATTGGTATGAACTTATGGTAATCTCCAAGAGCTGGGTACATAGCCCTATTTACAAATAGCAATGAAGACCTGTTGAAGACCACACAAAAACCAGTGTCAATGTTAGGATTAACTCTTAGATAATTCCTTGCTACCAGACTCATTCAACTTGCTACGAAGTATTCTCTCTGAATGACATCTGAACAGAGAAGTCATGCCAGGGAAACAGCTATACATTGCAATGGCTTTAGCTTTATGTAAGAAATTCACGTCATAAACTTTACATAAGTCTAGGTATGTAACTTAGATGCTTTGAATTGCCCCTAGAAAATTAAGAGCTATGAACCACACCCAACTTACATAGAATTGAACATACCAGCTGGGAGGTACTTTTCTGCTTACATTCCTGCTAAGAAGCAGACCCACTTATGGTAATCAGAAATCATGCAATGCATGGAAGCCTTCTCAACAAGGGTGATAATAGACCATCAACTTTCAGGATTCCTCCAGCCACCCACACGTTTCTGCAAATAACTCAGGCAGAGACACAAACTGAGCTGCCTAAAAGCACTATTCACTTTCCTGGCTCCAAAGGCCATGCCAAGTACCAGCTCAAACCAAGAACACATTAAAGAAGGGCAAAGCAATTCATTTATAGTAGGTTAATTTGGTCCTCACCAAAAGTCAGAGGAATGTACTCACGTGTCTTGAACAAAGGCACGAATTTTGGCTAGTGCCTTTATCTGAACTTTGCAGTGGCTGAAAGAGAGGACAAGTTTCAGTCAGGGAGCAAGTTAATCACTACCAAGATTGTTCTACTGTTCAAAACAAGGAAGAGTGCTGGGACAACAGGAGGAAGCCCATCTGATCCTCAGAGCAGTGACGGATCATTGCCAACACGATTCAAAGTGACAGCAAGACCATCGGAAAGAACTAGGCAGTAGCCTCCTTTCCTTTCTACACAGTACTCAGAGGCCAAACAGTCACTAACAGTATACAGCATTTCTCTCCGCACAGGGTCCCTCTGCTCTGTTAAGCCTCTCAGGGAACAAAAGCAGAGCAGTGTAGCAGCATCAACAAGTACCTCCATGAGTGCAAGAAGCTACAACTGAAAGCCATGTCGGTTAACCTGCCTACAGCCAGCAACCCTCATTGCCCATGGGCACTCACTTTTCATTGGACTGGACAATGTAATCATAGAAATCCTGGTCGCCTTTGATCACATTCAGTGGGACAACAAGATTCACATCCACATCAGAGTTGCGCAGCTGGTTGAGTCTGATGTTCACCATGAAGAGATAGTCCCGCACGTCATCAATCCCTAGCTTTAATCCTTTGCATATCACGTACCTGCAGAGCAAGGCAGCGAGATCATGTGGGTTCAGTTCTCCCACACACACAATTTTCCTGACACACTCCTATTATCAGGACAGTTTCCCAAATCCCAGGAATTCTTTCCTACTGGGTATCCCTAGGGAGGTCTCACTATACATTTTCTACACTCTGGAAAGATTTTTTTTTTTCAATGGGCTTGAGTTTCCCACAGATCTCCCTCAAGTAGTAAATCAATTCTGCTAAACTTGACAGGTACAACGATAACACGCATAATATGCTCTAGCTTTACTGGAACCGTGGTTGCTTCATGCAAAACAGAATTTGTTACATATTTTGTTCCACTGCTTTCTCCCTGGAAGGGTAATTTGGCAAATATCTTCTTTACCTTGTCAAACGCTGTGATTTGCTAAGCATCTAAAATGTTTCCTCCTCCAAGACAGTTGGCAATTGAGGCAGGTCACAGAGCTTCCACTAGACCTACCCAAATCCATCTATCACTGTATTCAGAGGACAGGGTTTCTGTAGTAGTCCCTCATGCTCAAGAATCTCACCTCTCTGAGTTAGCAGGGCGGCTTGTCACAGGTTTAAAGATGCACACTCGCTCAAAGCAGCAATACAGCAGATAAACAAGTCCCACACTGAATGGAGTAAACAGGTCAAAGGTTTTGCAGACAAAATGTCCTCCTGGAAAAAAAGAAAGAGAGGAAGCATGCAGATACAAGCAAATTATAAGGAAATAAGGAGATACCAGGCACCTCGATAACTTTCTCTTCTGCAGAACTGGTAAGAGCGTTTTGGTACAATTAAACAGCACCTAAAACATATTCATGAAGTGGGCCAATGGGGCTCCATGAACCATCTTCTCCATATCTCTGCAGCAAAGAGAAAAAGCATTTCCCTGACCAAGATCAAATCAGTACACATGCTGTCTCATGAGCAAACCTTCTATCCACCCCCCATCCTCCCCTTCCAGGCCCAAACTGTGCCCATGGCAGCATGCTATGCAAAAGCCTCAACAGAAGAGGAACTCTGATATATGCTACAAGAAACCTCAGGCTGGAGGAGAAAACTAACAGATGTTACCTAAACAGAATAACTCGCCATCTAGAAAGAAAAGAGTCTATGTCAGCCCTTGCCTTCAAACAAGAATCCCAATTTCCCCAAGCAAAAAGCAGTCAGTCTTACAGAGTTGTTATCTACCCAGACAGGAAAGACTTAAGTTTGCTCCTTTTACCATATCACATTTGAGACTACTGCTAAGTAGATCATTGCCTCAGGTGCTTCTAAAGATAGGGCACAAAATAAATGGTAACATAATGAGCGTTTTTATCTTCTGCGTCAGTGCCAAATGCTAACTAAACCTCAGCAGAAGAGAGGAGCCATCAAAACCAGATACAGCTGTAATGTCCATCATTTGGCAACAATGAGGTACAGCTAAGACAATGTGAGACATCATCTTGTTCTGATCGTAGAAATGCCAGATTTAAAGGAGAAAAGTCACAAGTTAGAGGGAAGGATGAACTGGATAAACACCACTCTGTTCCAACCAGCCTGCTGGAATATTCAGGAAGCAGTTGGTCTAGCTAGTGCCACAAAATTCAGATATACTGTCCAGCTACCACACTAGTGACCTTAGCCCAAGACAGCTACATAACGACACATTGCAAGAGCTTTAAACTAATGAATTTTATCTCATGCTTTTAAATAAAAGCAAAATAGACATAGATAATGTTCTTTTTCTGCCCCAGTTCTCTTAGCTTTGTGACAACCATTGCAGGATGTATGCGTACGCACTCAATTCTGTGCAACTTAGCCTCACTGCAGAGCAGACTTCATGGCACGTTAATAAAAATTGTACGGCATCCTTCCGCAATGCTAACCACACCTTAGAGAAGGAGGAAGAAGTTTAATGCGTAAAACATACCTGTCCGGACAATGGACAGTGCTGTAAGGAACTGGCAAAGCATGAGCTGTTTGCTTAGGATTTCTTGCAGATTCTCCTGACCCTCCACTGAGAAACCCTGCAAAGCACATAGTATATGATTAGTATCTCCACAAATCTGTTGGTCAAGCAAAGGATTCTGTACAGCTCAATCATGGAATCATGGTAATTTCTGTTTCTTTAAGACAGAAAACACTGCCACCAGGAATTTCAATGACAAACCTTGAAGAATTGCATATTGTAACTACAGACACATGTCCTACTATATGCAGACTGAGGTATCAGTTTTGGTCATTAGTGCATGAAGAAAAAGAAATGGACCAACCCCATCAGCCATTAAGAAATGCACTCCCTTGTGATCAGTATTGTCCAAAACAAAATTCCGGAAAGCAGTAATGTTCTCTGGGCGAGTGATATCTCCATCTCCATCAATCCCTCCCTCTCCTAAGGGGAAAAGAGGAAACAATTACTAACACGTTTGCAAGTACAGACAAAAGATCAGTATGTGCCGGTGATTTATTGTATTCAATCAACATTTACTCAGAAATTACATAGACCTTGATAGACGAATAAGCATTAACACATTCACTTGTTCACCACCGATGCTTGTTAATTTAGGAAAATTATTCAGATTGTGTGGTCAGGGCTAAACAAAACCATATAAAAACCATGCTCAAATGATGAGTTGTACATTAGCCTCAGCAAAAGAAAAATCATTCACTGCCCTCCCCTGAGATGAGAGCTGACTACACGACAACATAATGTTGTCATTGAAGTAGGAATGACACATAGCTGAACCTACTAAAAACGTAAGATTCAATCTCACTGCACAGGTCACCTGTTAATAACATGTTTTTACAGACAAGACAAAATTATTTACATTGTGCATTGGCAACCTTCTACTAAGAATTCAAATAATTCCAAAGAAACACAATACTCTATTTCCAAACACAATGTAATCTGGAATTTAAAAAAGCAACCCCAAAAAAACCCTGTGAACAAGTTTATAAAGGGAGTAGGGAAAGGGAAAAGGGTTTGTGCATGAATGTTCACACAGTTTTCCCATATGGTTCTTTTTAAAGAGAGGTACATTGTCCCCCAGGTTGGTGTTTTAGAAAGCTGATGTAAGGTGTATTCTAGAGCTCACCAGTTCTGACTTTGAAGAAGCCTGAAGTTCCATTTGGTATTAGTCCCTATAAATCTTCTGCAACTACAGCTTCTATTAACTGAACTGGAAGACTAGAAAGCAGCAGAGATCAGGATGCATGATAGCGCTTTGATAACTAAATTTCTCATCAATCATCCTGTCAATAAGTGAAGTGACACTAGAATTTGTTACCATTCTTCACAACCCAAGTATCACGGCAGTCTACTTCCTTCCCATCACTGAAAGAGAGTTTGTACACATCTCACTAGACTTTCTTGATCCTTTTCTGTCTGTTACGCTATAAAATGCAGAGTCATTGGGCTATTCATTTGTCCAGGTATCTCCTTCTCTCCATACAAACACCAGTTTTCAGTGAGTTATGAAGATCCAAATGCTGCAACCGTTAGAACAATGTGTTTATCTGCCTTGCTGCCCTTGCCATGAGCCTTCTCTTTAACAGATCTAATCCTGAAGCACTAACCATTCCCTAAGAGTTCATGGTCAGGTGTCAAAAGTGGCAGTCAAGTTGTGGAGGGGGAAAAAAAAAAAGCACAACAGAAAAGCAAATCCTCTTCTCTACAAGACAGTCACACTCAAGTTTCCTTTATACAGTCTGAAATAAGAAGCAGGAATACTAGCAATGCTTGTATTTCCCTTCCTGTTCCTAGAGGTTATGCAGATAGAGGGCTCAAACATATCAGCAAGCTTAACAAGTTACCATCCATGAGGTGAGATGCAGCAATTGCCTGTGTACACCTGCTTAGTCTGTCTCAAAGCAAGATAAAACATGTTAGCTTAAACCTCTTTGAATTAAGAAGCTCATTTACTCACAGTGATTCAGACGCAGCCTTTAGCCCGAATCTGGTTTATTTACCTTTACTAAGAGCCCACAATCAATTATCAAAGCAGAGCTAGGGAGGTCTGATATAGAAGCATACTGCCAGTCAGGCAAGTAAGGTTTCTCTCTCTGGCTCTGATAACAGATATTCGGGCAAGTCAGTGGGGTGGAGCACCTCCCCATGAGGACAGGCTAGGAGAGCTGAGGTTGTTTAGCCTAGAGAAGAGAAGGCTCCGGGGAGACCTTATAGCAGCCTTCCAGTACTTAAAGGGGGGGCCTACAGGAAAGATGGGGAGGGACTCTTTATTAGAGAGTGTAGTGATAGGATGAGGGTAACTGTTTTAAACTGAAAGATGGTAAATTTAGATTAGATATTAGGAAGAAATTCTTTACTGTGAGGGTGGTGAGACACTGGAAAAGATTGCCCAGAGAAGTTGTGGATGCCTCCTCCCTGGAAGTGTTCAAGGCCAGATTGGATGAGGCTTTGAGCAACCCGATCTAGTGGAAGGTATCCCTGCCCATGGCATGGGGGTTGGAACTAGATGATTTTTAAGGTCACTTCCAACCCAAACCAACCTATGATTCTATGATAAGTCATCTCACTCACTGTGTTTCAGGCTGACATCAGTGAAGTGGGAAAAATACCGTCAAGCAACCTTAAAGTACTCCACAATTTTCAGATAAGCAAAGCACTCAATTATCAACTATTACAATGGGACACACATTCCCAGGGCAGACTAGAAATATGTGCAGAAATGTGACTTGATATGCAAGCTCACCAATCTCAACCCCTTTCTCAGATGACACCCCCCTTCTACCTTGCAAAACAGTACCCTATAAACAGGCTTCTCTTAGATCCCCACGCTGGTATCAATACCAGCCCTGCAACTGATACAGAGAGGCTGCAGCATAAGCAAAAACATCAGGTAACACTCACGCATGCACTACATACCATAATAAGGTTCAAAGAGCTCACTGGAAGCAGAATAGAAGTCCTCTAGTTTAAAATCATTTGGTCCTTTCAAAGTCATGCCAAAGCCTTTCGCATGCCACTTTCGCCTCCACAAGACGTACTCGGAGAAGCCTCCAGGACCAGCACACACATCAGCAAAGTAGAGCAGCTCTGCATCCCGCTCCTTTATCAAGGGCCTCTGCAAATAGAAACTGAGGAAGTTCTACTGACCCAGTAACGGCCCCCAACAGTCAAACCAGAGACACCATAAACTGCACTACTCGGGCAGAGAAGTCTCTTTCAAGCACCTGTTTTCCCAGCTAGTATCCTAAGGATTCTCCTTTCTCCCCACCTTCTCCATTCTCTGAGAAAGCACTGCTATTTGAAAGTTAAATAGAGGCCCTCACCCCATGGAAGTCCTTAGGGTTTGTAAACATGTAGTCAAAGACATGGTCCATATTTGCCATCTTCATTGCAGCCCTGTGAACACATAAATAGGGACCTATTAAGTTTCAACCTTGGCTCCCAAGGCTGAAAGTGGACATAAATGGGAAAGGGACTACACTGCCAAAAGTTCTGCAAACCTGTTCAGGAAGAAGACTCCACGGATCATCTCATAGGGGTTAGATCTTGTTCGGGCTCGACGCATTTCTTCTCCATCCAGCTCATCAAATACACTCTGCACAAACAGAAACAAAATTGAGCTGGACCTGGTGAATGCTTGAGGTATAGGTAGGCATGAGCGTTTCCTATCCTCATGCTTCTCTCTCCTTAGACAGCAAACTCCGTGCAGGGTTTGTTTCACAACTACAGAATGTTTTTCCAACACATAACAATATTCACTCTTCTTCCAAGTCACCCCAGTTCTCAAGCAAATTTAGTGACACCAGAGAATTCTGTACTGATAGCTCCAGAGCCTGATAACATGGTTAGCCACCTCAAAAGCAGTCACAGCCTACGGTATTTCTCTCACACATATATACACTCTCACACTCTACTGCAATTTACAAGGGCGTGATAAAACTAGGAGTGAAGATGGAGCACACAAGAAAAGAAAGGGAGCTTATTTCCTTAGCTTATTCAAGTCTTCAGCCTTTCAGTTGACCTAACTAAGAAAGGGAGACTGTTTTCATTAATCTCTTTGAATGCTGATGTGCAAAACAGGTTGCTGAACAGACAGTAACAACCAGGATGTGTGGTCACACTAGTGGCATGGAGGTGCAAAAGGATGTTCTGAGCTCCTGCCAATCACCTAAGTAAACTACTCAATCCCCTTCAATCATTTATTTCACTTGCTTCCTCAAAACTTCAGTTCCTCTCTAAAGAAGGGGACTCACCTTGCACTGCAGGACATTACGTAAAAGCTCTTCACTACAGAACTCTGTCTCATCTTCAATCACCATCTTCCTCTGGAACATGAAGAGAACACAGATTAGCAAATGTGGTATCAGTCATTTCAGAATGCGACCCGTACCAGTGATGAAGGTTGCCAACCACATACTACGCTGTATTAGCAAAAGTGTAGCCAGCAGGCTGAGGAATTATTCTCCCCTATTCCACATCTTGAGACCACATGTGGAATACTGCATCCAGTTTAGCACTTCCCAATACAAGACAGCAATACTGGAGCAAGCCAAGCAAAAGGGCCACCAAGATGACGAGGGTGCAGAAGCACCTGGTGTACGAGAAGAGGCCAAGGGAACAGTTTGTTCAGAATGGAGAAAGGAAGATCCTATTGCTGTGTACAAGTACCTAATGGCAGGAAATAGAGAAGACTGATCTAGACTCTCCTCAGAGATGGACAGAGATAGGACAAGAAACAATGGATGCAAGCTGCAACACGAAAAACGCCAGTTCGCTATATGGAAATTTTCTTTTGCCGACTGGGTTAACAAACACTGAAACAGATGCCCAAACACGTGGTGAGATTTCCATCCATGGAGACACTCAAAATTCAACCAAACAAGGCCTTGAGCAACTTGATCTAGTTGGACCTCCTTTAAGCAGGAAGCTGCACTAGCAATCTCCAGAGGTTCCCTCCAGCCTAGGTTATTCTACAACTCTTTGACAAGGCAGTTGTTTCAGGCCGAGTAGTCTTGCACCTTCTTAGGCTGGTAAGTACTGGGATCTAAAAAAATTACCTTCCCCACAGTCATCCACTCCTTCAGCTCCTGGGCATCAGGGATTTCCGTGGTACACTCGAGGCACCAGTCCACCTCCTCATAGGCACTAGGCTGCAAACACAAGACACAGTAACAGTCAAAGACATTTTTGCTAGCAAAATATAACAACTGACTGCTCCCAAAAATTTGCCTCCCAATCCCAGCATGAGGGGTTATGCCATGACTTTAGGGCTAACCATATAGTTTTGTTCTCCTAGTCTAAAACATATCTTATTTGCTTGGATTTAAAATAAAATTAAAAAAATTCCACAAAACAAAAAGATCACGACCAAAAAAACCCCACACCATTTTCATCTCATTAGAGTATGATGAATGATCAAGACATAAAGCAAAAGCCTAGTACTCTCAAGGTACATTTTAGAGACATTGCAAAAGAGACAGCTGTCGAAAAAACCCACACTTCCTGATGGTACTTTATACATCCTTCCTCCCAGTTCTTTTCAAAAGGCCCCTTCATTCCACAACTAATTCAAGCTTCAAACAATTTTTATCATCTTGGGAAGGAATTGTTTTAGCAGTTAAGATCAAAGTGTGCTACTCCTCCACAAAGAGAGGCTGCCAAGATCTACTAACTTTCTTATATTTATTACATTAGTATCATCCACAAGGGTTAATCGCACGTAACACTTAACTGCTGTGAGCTGTAGAAAGACACTGGAGAATGAGACCTAAACCAATGAATCTACAGAACAGGTCCCAAATTCCTGGCTCTCAAGGAATAACCTCTGATATTATTTCTTTGAATTGTTTTCAGCAGTTGGAAAGGAAAGCAAAGTACTGTAACATGCACCATACATGACTTGATAAGCATTGCTGCCCTTAACTAACAATAGCTGGGACTTTCTGGCTTAATGTCCAGCTGCCAGATCCCTAGGATTAGGTGTTGTGGTTTGTTTTTTTCCTTTTTAAACAAAAACATACAGAAGCTATTTCACAACAAATATCAAAACCGGGCTTTACTTTCCTGACAACATCTATTTCTATTTCCCAATTTTCTTCCCTGTTGAAAAGCTTGACAAGACACAGGAATAGAACATCTGAGCATTTTATTTGGGACTATTAAACATACCCAGGAAAGAATTAAAAAAAAAATTACCTATACAGGCACGAAAAATTATATGCAAAATAAAAATGGTAAACCTAAAAAGGCTTGATAACAATTTTCAATCACATTCACTACTGCAAACTCGGAAACAAATCCTACACACCACAGCAACGATCCACCTGAAACTGATTTGGTGCCAGAACATTAATACATGTGACAGAAAACAAGTTTTGCCATGCTGTTCTGGGACAAAATAAGGCCTGAGTCTACCCAGCAGAGCCACTTGATGGTAGCCAGTTGTATCAGACAACACTAAACATCATTCCCAGAGGGCAAATCCTGAACACAGCAACACAAAAGGGATTCAAAATAGGAAGTACTTACCTCTGGCTCATCCTGCCAATCAATATTGAGCTCCCCGTCAAATCCTTTGAGAGTCAGCCCAAAGCCTCTCCTTCCCTTCTGATTGGAGGCCTCAACAATATCCTTCCTGCCTTGGCCATATTTTCCCAGACCTTCTCCTTCCCGGAAACCCATCTTGGCCTACAAAGAAAGCAAAGGGAGCACACTGAGGCAAGTGGACTTGAGTTTATATACTACTACTGGGATCAAAGAGTAGCAGGTAAAATGACACATGACCCTGAAGTGACTTGAAGACATTGAGCATTTTTATGCTCAGTTATGGCTTAATACCGAGTTCACTTCACTGAGGCAGGACGCAAAAGAACTAGATCTAAAGAATGATGTTTGAAAAGACAGCAAATTACAAAAGGTTCAGTGATGCGGGAACAGCCTGCTCAGAGGGCACAGGGAGAAGCAGTGAGGAGCCTGGAGCCATTCATCACTGTGTTCATTAGGTGTAGAAGGTTCCTAAAACAAAAGACTCTGGCACAGGAAAAAATTCATGTTGTGATGATATTCTTTGTTGTGAACATGCAGTCACATACATTTCAAGCATCAGTTAAAACTTCACCTAAAACTCAGAGGAGGAATGCAAGACACACTGCTCCTGAAACACGTTCCCATCTCTTAGGTTCAAAGAAATATATTCATTAACTACTACTTTTTCAGATTTTTCTCTTCATAAATTTTAGCAACAAGAGACCAACAACAAAAAGCATGAATGCAGTCAATTTCACTCCCTCCAGTACACATCTACAAGACAGTAAGTAAGTAAAAGACTTGAGGATTAAGTTTCACTCTGAACAAATAAATTTTCCATATAGTCCCTCCTGTAAAAAGCAACAAAACCATTGATTATTACCAATCAGTATGAGAAACACCACAAGAATATCAGACAGGTTTTATACAAAGGTACATGGTGGTTTCCCTTTGCTACCTGGCTCTTAATCAGACCTTGAAATACGCACACCAAATGTGACAGCCACTGAGCCTGTTATACACCGGTTTTCTGAGGACAGAATTTTGAACCTCTAGTAACCAAGGACTCTTTTCCTTTTACTTACCTAATGCTACCAAATCATTCAACCAGACTTCATATCACATCAATCTTTATATTCAAATGTATGAGGCCTTACAAACAAAAGCCTCCTGAATTCAGTAGTAAAAGCTCCTGTATTGTGCTGATAGAAAGCACACATCCTAATTGGCCCAGGAGAGAACTCTCCAACTGAAAGATAGTCTTGTGCTAGAATCAGCAAACTGCAGCCCAGTGCCAAAAATGCATGTGGACAGATTCTGAATGATCAGCAATAGGATTTATCTACAGAGAGGCACAATCAGCAACTCTCAGCCTCTGGATCCCACCGAGTTTTGAATTCAGCAAGAGCTGAACGTTCCTTTTTCATGTAGAGGTACGACCCTGCTGGTCAGCAGCATTCCACCTCCTTGAGAGGCAGTGTCTGCCTGTTCCCAACCCTAGTAGCAGCTAGCACTTCCCAGCTTCTACTAGAAGACTGAACTTTTAACTTGGCAAAGGCAGGTACAAGCAGGCCTACCACCATGGAAAGATTGCTGATCCCTGCTCCTGCGAGTACAGCACCAGCACAGAACAAAAGGAGTCCTGAATTCAGTCCCCCATTGAGTCCCAAACTTCCTGTCACATTTCAAGTAATACATAGCTATACACCTCATCTTCTCTGCTGCCCTTGGAAGTAACGTTTTTGTTTCTGTTATCAAGGATGGAAATTCTTTCAGGATTATGAAAATACCATACACCACAGCATCAAAGTTTGCATCAGGAAATAAGTGTAACAGCATGCACCGAAAGAGACTCCTCTTGTCTTCAGCCTACTATTGCCTTTAAACTCAGGAACAAGTTGCCGAATTTGGGACTACCGTAAGAAGAGACAGACAACTATTTTCTTAGAACATCCTAAAAGTACTTTCTTCCCCACACTAACACTGTGCAGTCAAGCAGTGAGCGATCACCATCAAAATTTAGTTGTCACAGTCATTATCGTTCACAACTCCCTGCCTTTCCAAGAAATTTCCAGACCTACATAAAGCAGAGTGGCACTACTTGAAAGAAAAAGTACCACCTTAATTATTAAGGTAATAATTTTACAAGAATATGCCAGCCAGCCTCCAAAACCAAACAAATTAACGTTAATTACAGAATTTGTTACTGCCTTTCTTAACTCAAGCATTGCAAAACATCACATGGTAGGACTCTTTTCAAGCTCAGCAAGCTGCCTGACCCAGAGATCTTTCCCTTCACATTCACCTCCCTGCTCCTAGGCCTTGAACATGAATGAACTTTCTTTTTTAACAGATGCCCTTCAACCAAGCTCTCTCAGCCTCCCCCAATTGCTCAGTAGCTGGCTCAAAGAAGCAGAGAACCCTATTACAAGGAGAATAAGAATCAAAATATCTTAAAACAGACTGGTCTTTTCACTTTGCTCTCATCAGGTCTTAATCGTTTGGTCCAAAACTATTTTGACCTACCATGAGCTTTTGGGAGACACTGTTATACATTGAGTAGCGAGATGAAGTACCCTCCACAAGAGAGTCTTGTTTGAACTCATTGCTGAAGACTGGTCTTTTTTCATCGCTCTCACTGTCAGACCCACTGCTGCTACTGGAAGACTCTGAAAACAAAAAAAGTGAGAAAAGTAAGTATGAAAATAAAAAGAAAATGGAAGAAAGGCATCTCAGTAATCACATTAAGAACTATACAGTGTGACTCATTAAATCCTCTCAACACGCACACAGAGAGGACACTTCAGTATCTCAAAAGTGCTACAGGAAGCACGCAGGTTTAATACAAAACACCCCATGGAACCAACACCTGGTTATCCGCCCCTTTGTCTCATGGACGCACACAACCTCTCTCTGAGCCAATGGATTCCAGGCCTCTCAAAGGGCCAGGCAAACCGCATTACAGCAGCGGAGCAGGCCAAAGCATAACCACGATAGTACACTATGGTGTGCCTGACCTTTGCAATGATCCTGAGGAGCTGAGAAAGTCCACAGAGATTCTCTCCCAAGAATAACGACAGTTACTGACACCTTGATAAAACATACTGGATTTTCATCAGTTTCCTACCTAACTACAGATGTAAACACATCGCTAACTTAACCAAAAATCCACATCAAGTACCCAGGCACCTACCAAATTGCCAACACTGCAGAAAGAAGAGTGTGTTGAATCCCTTAGTCCCCACATTAAACTTGAGTTTGATTCCACTACCCACCTCAGTAGCGAGGATCCACAAGTTCACTACAGCAAATGAAACAGTTTTTCACCTCTAGAGTTTACTGATGTATACAAACCCAAGTGAAAGATAACATCAGAAGACAGGGTATTTAAAAATTTAAATTAAAATTTCTATATTAATAAATTTTAAATTGAGAGTCTTAATAAATTTTATTAATAAATATATAAATATAATATTATATATTATATATTAAGTATAATAAATATATTATATAAAATACTTCTTAATTAATACATAATAATCTAAATTTAAAAATTAAAAATACCCTGACAGAGATGAAGGTTTGAGGAAGAAGTTGATCAAGTCAATGGTCCAATCAAGGTAATAAGTACCACCATACACAGCAGGCACTCAAAAAAAACTTAAGTCACCTGAAACTGATGCAGCAGAGCCTTCATGGGCACCAAACAATAAAGCTTTGTCTATGCCCAGTTCAACCCTGGGATCTACTTGGGAAGAACCTAGACCTGTATGAGCTGTATAGTCCTCACTGCTGCTCTACAGTTGTGAGATGCCCAAACCTATTTGCTCTGGGCTGGATGGAACTGGGATGTAGCGCAGAAGGCCAACCATATCCTGGGCTGCATCAAAAGAAGCATGGCCAGCAGGTCGAGGGAGGTGATTCTGCCCCTCTATTCTGCTCTGGTGGGATGCCACATGGAGTACTACGTCCAGCTCTGGAGACCTCAGCACAGGAAAGAAATGGACCTGTGGGACTGGGTCCAGAGGAGGGCCACAAAAATGATCAGAGGGTTGGAACACCTCTCCTATGAGCAAAGGCTGAGAGAGTTGGGGTTGTTAAGCCTGGAGAAGACAAGGCTCCAGGGAGACCTTATTGCGGCCTTTCAATCCTTACAGAAGGCTTATAAGAAAGATGGGGACAAACTTTTTAGCAGGGCCTGTTGTGATGGAACAAGGGGTAACAGTTTTAAACTAAAAGAGGGTATATTTAGACTAGATATAAGGAAGAAATTTTTTTATGATGAGGGTGGTGAAACACTGGCACAGGTTGCCCAGAGAGGTGGTAGATGCCCCATCGCTGGAAACATTCAAAGGTCAGGCTGGATGGGGCTTTGAGCAATCTGATCTAGTTGAAGATGTTCCTTATTGCAGGGGGGTTGGACTAGATGACTGTTAAAGGTCCCTTCCGACCCAAACTATTCCATGATTCTATGATCTGGGCAGGAATCATGGTAGTCACATCATTTGTCTTACGGCCTGCTCCGCTCCAGGCTGGTAGCAAGGGAGGCCCTACAACCCACCGAGTCCTTCCATTTCTCCAGTGGTAATATCACTATGAGGATGAAGCAATGGCACAAATTTCCTTCCTGAAATTTGCCTAGCATCACATCAGTCATACTAAAGCTAATGCTGTGGAGCAGGCCATACAGACTACTGGAGCAGCAATCCACAGCAAGCACAGACACGCTCTTCATTGGACCTCTGCCTCTTGAGCCTCCCTTGTTCGCTGAGTGCTAGAAATCATTCTGTGCTACTTCATACAACTAGGAGAAGTTGAACTACATAAGCTGCCCTTAGATAATGCAGGAAATTGTTGTTAGCAGAGTTAATCTTTTTCTGTTTATCACCTAAAAAGGAAAATCACTTCTCTCCCCCAACCTTCTTTCTTTCATCAGAAACCACAATGGGTGTAACAGACTACCAAACAATTAATCCGTTCTAAAATGTTATCCTTGAACTGTATCAACTCATTTCTTAAACATTAAGACTCACAGCCTATTTTGACCCATATATGAACTCAATAATCAAAAGGGGGAAAAAAAATTTAAAAATATTGTTTTGAATTGTTCAGCTCAGCCCTGAGTGCACACAGCACTCCCTGCCCCAGCTCTCACACCCTGCACCTCTAACCTCCTCACTCACCTCCAGCCTTGCCAGACAGGTACAAACACCATACCCTGTCACTACGACTACTCCCAGACTGACCCACTCATCTTCCATACACATTCCCTTCCATTTTCACAAGATGAAGGCTTCTTTATGTGTCCAGGTGCTTTCTCACTAACACTTTATGACCACGGGAAATCCCAAGACTCAGAAGTAGCAGGCATGACTGTGAGGCAACCTGAATTACCATCCTGGGAGAGTTTAAAGCGCCCTGCAACAGTGATACCAATTGCATAGGGCACTCACCTCATCTTCAGTATACCCCAAGCTCCAGGTGAGAAAGCACACTCCAAATTGAGAAAAAGTAGGCAATTAATTTAGTTAACTCTGAAACAGTTTTTCTTCCTGAAACCAAACACCTGTGAGCTCTCACAACTGCCTCCTCCCCCCAAAAATCACACTGAGCCAGCAAAAGAGATGGTGCTACAATGCAGGAGTCCCAGTCAACCCTCTCTTTGTATTCATTTCAATTTCTCCCATCTGCAAAGATGTGGTAAGATTACTGATTTTTTTTTATTTATTTTTTAAACAATGAGGGATGATGATGCTTCTTTACAGCACAACACCCACAACTCCTCACTACTGAAAGTTTCTAAAACAGAAATAACTGCTGAGACTGAAAAGATTAATGCTGCTCATACATAACAAGAACCTTTACAGCTTTGGACCATGCACTTGTCATCTACCTCAAGTTCTATTTCCTATGTCTGAATTCATACAATTCCCAGACCAAACTGTTTACATGAGATTTTAAAAAAAGCTTAAAAAATTCACATCAATCCAAGTTTGTGAACAGAAATAATGTAGTTTTTCTCCTAAACAGAGAGTATACTCTTGAAGTTCAGGTTACCAATTAGGATTTAGGAGACGTGGGTTCAATTCCTAGTTGTTATTTCGATTCCCTGCAGCAGCATACACCTTATCTCCAACCTTACCTTGAGTAGTATGATTACTAAATTGAGTTTCATCATCTGAAGTAGAACTGAGGGTTAATCCCAAGTCTTCTATCCTCTTCTTCTGCTTCTTTTGGGGGCTGCTAAATTCAGGTTCTGTCCTTCTCTTCATTTTTGCTGAAAGAAGATGGTAAACATTAAGCAAATTAACTTTCTCCTGCATGCTGAAGCGTAAGGCGCAGCAGCATGGCGGCATAGATCATTTTACGGACTATTCAGTATTATGCTTCTCAACTTAAGTTTGCTCTAGGTAGAAGTATTGGCTTCTTTTGAACCTACCTTTTTCAATAGCTAGTCTAACTAAACAAACACAAAATCCTTGCAGAAGCTTCCCTATTACTGATTACTTGAATTTCAAATCGTTTTTACTTACCATTAAATGCTAGTAGATGAAGACAACCCAGACATCAGCACTTAGATAACTTCAATATACAACAGTTGGTTACTACTACTGAATCAAAGATACATTTTATCCAAACACAACCAAAAAATGAGGAAATAAGATCAATCCAATGGAGAATATGCAAGGTGGAAAGAGACTCAGAGCACCTCTGACATCACCTCTGCAAATATTAATTAATAAAAGAGCTTTCCTACATGACTTCTATAGCAGAACTTTATTAAATACATGTGCTCGAGTTGGGGGATGTTTGTGTTTTTCACCAGGAATCACTGGCAAGATATCAAGCTTCTGGATGTGGCTGATAAACTTTGCCTAAACCCAGAGAAAGGACTAACACTTAAGATAGAGTTAATAGAAGCTAGCTGGGAAGGCCTACAGAGGACAAGAACCAAGGAACAGGAAAGCAGGTGAAAATGAAAAGGCACAGATGCCTAGAGCACTAGCTAATCCTCCCTGCTATTGATAAATATTATTCTACATAGGAATGCTGGGCTAGAAAAGATGCCCCAGGTCACCAGTTCTAACCCTCTGTTGTCAAACTTATTTCCACAGACGCATGCAGGGCAGCTTAAGACCAATTCCTTTACTCATCCCTATGACTCTGACTGCAGAATCATCCCACAACTTCACTGTGCTACGGCTGAGACATTACACTTCCACCAGAAGTTCATTTGCAGCCAACTCATATTTATCTGCTCTTGTGTCAATTTAGGGTGGTTTTTTCCTTGCTTGCTCATCTCGGACAAACTGAGAGCGATTTTCTGTTTCTTCTGAGAAACCCTCTTATTAGGTTAACACACTTTCCGTCCTCCACTGCTAGCTTCCTCTCGAGATCTCCACCCTCTCAACCCTGCTAAGGGTCCCTTAGCACATCCGTTTTCCTGCTAGATTTCAAACGACGCGAAATTCACGGCACGGTAAGCGACGCCCCGTCCCGCGGGGGGCACGCAGCTGTGCGGGGAAGCCCCTCCGCAGCACAGCCCGCAAGGGACTCCACCGCCCGCGCTGGGCCAGCGCGCAGCACCCCTCCGAGCGCCCCGCCAGCGCCTTCCGGGCACAGCTTTTGCTGGCTAGACACCGCGGCCTGCGGCCCGCTCCTCAGCCAGCCTCACTCAGGTCGCACCCGCCGCCCCGAGGGTGGGTCGGTCCGCCCGCCCGGGGGCCCCGCAGCCCCCCACTCCCGGTACCAGAGGCTACGCAAGTCGGCGGCGGGTTGCGGGCGCAGCGGGCCGAGCCGCGGGCCCCCCCAGGCCGAGAGCAGGCGGCAGGGAGGCCGCGGGAGCTGCCGGCGGCCGCGCCCCGCGCTGACCCGCACGCGCGCGCTGGGAGCGGGGCCCGCGGACAGCGCTCCGCTGGACCGGGCGGCACTCACGGCAGAGGAGGGGGCGGGGCGGGGGCAGGCGGGTTGCGGGTTGCTCCGGCCGGCTCCGTCTCCCGAGGGCCCAGCGGCCGCGGCGAGGTGGGGGGGGGACACCCGAGACCGTTCCTGCGCCGCCACCGGCGGTTTCGTTTCCCCGCTCGGAGGCGCCGCCGTCGCCGCCCCCGCCCCACCCCCTCCTGCGGGTCCTCCCCAGCCCGGCGGCGCGCGACAGTGACGCACCGCCCGCACCGGCACCGAGGGGCCTGTTCCCGCAGGCGCGCCGCGGGCAGCCTCAACCCGGAAGTGGGCCCGACGCCCCCCCTGCAAGGCCCCTTCAGGTCGCTAAGCAACGCCGGCGGTGCAGCGGCATGGCGGCCGGCAGGGCCGCCCCGTCCCGCCGCCGGGCGTGGGCCGCCCCGCTCTGCCCTGTCCTGCCCTGCCCGCTACGAGCGGGGCGGGGCGGGGCGGGGCGGGGCGGGGCGCGGCGCAAGCCACGGGCAGGGTCCGGCTCTCTGGGAAAGCTGGTAGCCGGCGGCCTCAGTCCTTCCCGATGGAGGTGAGGTAGGTGTGCATAGGGTGAAAATATATTGAAATTCTATGTAAAATATTGTAATTTTTGTAAATATATTGTATTTAAAAAAAAGTATATAAAGTGTGTTAACGCACAAGTAATTCAGCCACCGCCTTAAAAGTGGCACTTTCTAAGAAAACCACCTTTTTTTATGATTCCGAAGGAGACCTACCTAACAGCACCCCCACCTTAGCGGTGACCGCAGGCAGCACGCCCCGAGCCCTGCTCAGGGGGCTGCGCTGCCTGCCCTGCCATCCTCACTGGAAATGTCATTACTCCTACAACCAGCAAGGTTTCCTAAGAAACTGTCTGCCTACAGGAAAGCCTATAGCCTACTCACCACCGGGCACTTCACCATTAACTAACTACAGCTCCGTTACCTGAGCAGAGCCAGAACGGGTTTATGTAAGGCCAGTGATAATAAAGCTTTTCACACAATAAAAGCCTAATACATGTCTATAGGTTATTGCGCTGTCTTGTACTTCGCATTAAGCTTGAAACCCAGGGGCACAGAGCTCAGTACACAGGCATGAATGCTTAATCTTAAAAACCAAAACAAACACAGTACCACCAAGGGACAGGAGTATACTATGTGGGAAGTGTAGTTTATGATTATCTAGTTGCCGTAAGGTATGTGTCTATGTGAAGTTACAGCAAAAGAGACTGGCAGGAGGGAAGAAAGACTATGAGCACAAGACAAAACACTGACTAGTTAGAGCATATCTTTGGAAAAAAACACTGACATGGGAGGGGGGCAGGGCACGGCCAGATTATTAAATTGCCTGTTACATGTTCTGCAAAGTTAAATGACAGTTGTTGTTAAGGCTCACCAAGCACTAACGTGGCAGATTACACATGCAAGAGAAAAGCAATTGTCAGGCTGATCTTGGAACCCATAGATGTGCAGGAGTTAAACAGCACACCGTCCCTCTGTGATGGCCCCCTTCCGCAATCCATTAGCACTCCTTCCCAGCTATTCCTGCTGATACTAATAAACAATAATTTGCTCTGAAAAGTGTTTGATTATCACACAATATGACAGCTATCTTCCAACAGAAAGCATCAAGTCTTGAACCTGCATCAAGCCTGCTGTGCATCAGCTGCAACTAGCTCAAAGTTATAACCTAAACCCTGGATGCGAGACCGGAAGTGCTTGATGCCATCCCAAGACAGATAATAGTTCAGGGTATGACATCTCCAAGGGGACATTCAGATGTACAATCAAGTAGAAGAAAACATCCAGACCTTAGACCAAAGGAGAGCGCTGTATTAGAAGTTTCCAGAAGCTCAATAGTTCGCCTGACACTTCTGTATGTCTAGTCATCAGCTCTGTATCCGATAGTAGTTTTACTGAGGAATTTAGTGAACTGGGAGGAAAGGTCTGCTTTTGTCAGTGCAATGTTTTTGCAAGTGAACAGTGTTATTACTTAACCTCTCTCCTTGACCCTTACGCACTATGCACCTACCAGTAGCAGTGGAAATGGTCTGGTATACCACTTATGTTCTTCATATTCTAGTGAAAGGAGGACACACTCAGAAATCATGCCGAAGAACTACTCTGTTACTAGAAGTAGTATTATCCTTCTCTGGAATATGCATAAACACCAGCATAACAAAATAAATATATTTAGCAAAATGAAACAAGCAAAAAAAATGCAGCAACATGGAAGAGATACACAGTAGAAGAATTTGCAGTCCCAGGTAACCAGAGTGTTTTCCTCCTACTCCTCTTCATTGGGAATGCCGTTCCAATGTCAGCCTATTTCACAAGCGTTTTGAGGAACCCTTTTCTCTCAGACATCATAGAGAGCATATATATATTCACAAAAGAAAAACTTTTAAGAGCACATATAGAAAATTAACATTAAACGGGAAAGAGGAAAACTCAAGATGTAATGAGTCCTTCACAAGAAGAAACCTTACACTAATGTTTTAAGAAAGTTGCCTGGCCCACAGATCAGATCTACCTCCCCTGTTTAAGTCCTACCAATCAAATCTGTCAGAATGCACTACTTACTTAGGACAGCAGCATCATTCATGCACCTTTTCAATGGGATCTTTCTGTAGTGGAAGAAGATAAGAGGTATGATTGTATCTACTCAATTACCGTTAGGATAGCCACAGGCTTGAAGAGTTGGGTTGTCTTTTATCAATTCCTGAATACACAAGTCTTTCAAATAACTTTAAAATAGTCACACTGCTTATAGCAATCAAAACAAGAAGCAAAGTCATTAAAAAGAGATAGTCTCTGTTTTCCCAAAAAAATCTAAGACAACTAGGAGAAAGACATTCATCTCAGTGGTTGCACCAAGGAAGACTAATGCAGAAATGGATTTATATTTTCCTTCTTAAACAAAATAAACACAGAAACAAGAAAGTACATACAAATAGCCAAAGAAATATTACAGATGAGAGGGGCTTTCCCCATCCTCTTCTCTCAGTGTAAAACAGTCCTTTCCATCTAACAGCTAAGTCAAAAGCATACGCCACTGAAAATGGAACTTCATAAACAAATTCATAATAGGATGAGGCAAGACTTGCTCAGTCTCTCAGGGATGAGTGATTTGCTGTGAGCATCAACAGCAATGTTTTGTAAACAATAAAACTAAATGCTTCCTTCTGTGCCTTGTGGTTGCCTAGAGATGCTGCTTTCCTACCCTGCCAACAGGACATTTCACTGATTCAGATAGCAGCACTTCTGAAGAGGCAGAGGTTCCTCTCTGCTGCTAACAAGAACCAGAGGTGTTTCTGAAGTCATTGCTAATAACTTCTGGATGCACTGCTTCCCAATTCTAAAAGCCTTTATGCAAAATCCTCAAGAGGGAACAAACTAAAGATACTATATGAAAAGAACACTAGCTAAGGAATTCTGGAACGTTTAACCTCCTCCATCCCTAACAGAAAATTACTAACATCAACAGAGCAAACTGATGGCCAGCAGCTCAGCTTACAGTGCATTTAGGCACTTAAGGCTGACAGGGTCCATAACCCACCCTTTGTTACCTTTACAGCCAGAGGCCTGGGATGACTCTAGCTGTCATATGAAATTCAAGAGGAAAACCCACATTGGCACTTTTTCCTGATATACCTCTCCTGCCTGCTGGTGGGGATGGTCAAGTTCTCAAATAGCTTGGGCTATTCCCTCTGCTGCCTGAAATAAGGGAAGCTGATGCACACATTTAAAGTCATCATTCACTAAGGAAAGAGCAGTGACGCATACAAACTATTACATTACACTGAGCAGGTCACAAGCAATCATGGAAGCCTAGGTTTTGTATATCAACCATCTAGCTAACGGCAGTTTGTTCTCTCACAATCCAAATTTTGTTTTAGAGATCAAGCTTATGTACATTCATTTAAAAAATAAGGTCCTTCTTCCAAATGCTGCTAGTTCTCAGCTCCAGCCTCTTCATAGAGTCTCTCCTCCCAGATGTCCAGTCCACTCATCCAGCAGTAGTCAACCAAACACCATTAGGTTGGCTCTGGGCAGCACACAGGCAAACGAGTCTGCAGTAACAGTGTTTAGATAATGTAGTAGCTTTCATTATAGTAAGAATCCTCCTCAGAGTCCTCACTGTCACAACTGCTCATCGACAAGATGGAGTAGATGGAAGAAATTACACTGCTGTCATTGTCTGTGGCTGGTTTCACCAACACATTCTGTTTCTCTGCATTCAAAACACACAGATACAAAAGTTAGCAGTGACCACTGTACCCACAAATGCTAAATTACTAGTTGTCTTTGAAACTTATAGCCTCTTACTGTCAGTTTGCAATAGGTCTTTCAAGCTACAGGGCACAGGCATTTTTCTTTTCAATCTTCAACATTAAAAGAACAAGAGGCTGGGGGTTTTTTTGTTTGTTTTCTTAAGTTTCCTATATGCCTTCTCCTGTTAAGATAGCACAGATAAGAAGGACACATTCCCCATCCCTTCACTAGCACACAACTGGCAAGGGAAGTAGCTAACTATTACCGTGTCTTGCCAGGTAAGAAATAGGGAAAGCAAAAAATTATGTAAGGAGCTCTCAAACAACCAATGGTTGTTCAGGATACTTACGGCCCCATCAAAACCTCCATACATTTAAGAGCGCAAGCTGTCCTGTTGGTGCCCGTACTACTAAGACTCTTGGAAAGCCTTCTTGGGAAGCTCTAACTGAGCTTCTCAAGTGCCACTTGCATCATTATTTTTCTTTCAGCCGGTTTCTTCTTAAGAATTCATGTTTAAATAAACACATGGTTATCTTCATCTCAATCAAAATGTTTCCATCACTGAATAAAAAGACTGCACAGAAACAATCCATCCTTCCTCCTGAAGTGTGTCATGGTGAAGCTAAATTATTTCCTACTAATAGTCATTTATATAATTAGAGCATCTATCGCATATGAAGGTAGGCTATGAGCTTATTCCTTTTTGTTCAAACAAGCATGAAGACCACTGGTTTACTACACAGAAATGAAGTGGGGTCCAATGAAGGCACCACTTCATCTAATCACCATTAGCTACCTGATGAGACACTTCAATAGTGCTATGGCATACTCTGCAGATGTGCATATTACACAAGAGCAGTGTCAGTTCTGCAGAGGTGAAAGCAATTCACGAAGCCAAGCTGGGCAGCCTCTGAGCAGCGTAGCATTTCCTGAGGGAATCAGGTTGAGTTGGTTAAATAGTTTATAATTACAGGTTTGAATTAACACTGCTTAGCGATGTCATTCTATGTCACCATGGAGAATCTGAAACACTTCAAAAGCACCTTTCATTAGGTAAAAGGCTTGACACATTGCAAAATGAAAGATCATGCACTCACCTCTATGAGGGAAAAACAAGACAATTACTTAAGGGAAAACAGCAATAGAAATTTGTTAAGGGGTAGCAGGAAAAGGCTTCTACATTTCAGCACCTAGATACCAGTGTCAAGTGCTCCAGAAACAAATTTGGAAGAGGGATGCAGAATAGGAATACCCCATACTGGAGTTTTACTTAAAGCCATCGCTGTCATGCACAGTCTTGTAGCTACAATTAAGCAAGACGTTATTCATTTAAGCCACAGCGGCTTTAATGCCACAAAAATTAACATGGCAGAGCCAACTTCTAGTTCAGCCATACGCTTACATGACATATCAACATTCCCTTCAGAGACTTCCTACACAAATCTAGCACACAGAAGAGAATTTAGAGTTTCTCATCAGGCACTGCTCTGCTGAGTTTTTGCAATAGTGTAGTCAATGGTTTAATCAAAAGGTGCCTGGTAAATTTTTCAAGGCCCATTCTACACAGTTTTGCTTTTATTTAGTGATCTCTGAAACAGCGTAATCTTCAGCATAGTTAAGTTGTCCTGCTCGACTGTGGAGTTCATACCAAAGTCTTCTTCCAAACTTTTTATTAATTTTCTTTTGCTGTGCAGTAAAGCTAGTTACACAACACATCTTAAAATTAATTTTCTAGTGTTTCTGCTGCATTCCCCAAGCATCTCCTTGGTATATAGGTGCCAAAGAAAGTTGTACAAAATAGATGGAATGAAAGATTGTACTCATCATGCCACATCCACCCACCTCTCACCTTTCCGCTCTCTGATAAGCGTCAGGCGATGCTCTTTCATTTCCACATCCAGTTTTTCTACCATCCTGTCAATGCAGTTATCCAGCACCAGAGAGCGTGTCTTTGATTTGATCTCCTGCCTGCAGATAGGGCACTCCACTTTACGTTTCGTCCACTCATTGATACAGTAGGAGCAGAAGCTGTGCGCGCAGTTCAGAGTGACCGCCTGTGGAATTCAATGGAAGGATACTTATCGGAGCATGTTCGCACAAGCATTGTCAAGAAAGAAAAACATTAGATGAACCATTCCTAAAAGGGAGGTGGGATGGGAGAAGCCCAAAGCCCTTTTTTCTTTACCCTTTGTAGGGGTTACACACAAAAACTATCCCATGCCAGAGCACAGACAAGTTTTACGAGTTGGTTAATGGATTCACCACAGATCACAGCAAGTCAGAAACACCGACCAAAAAAAATTAATTCTATTATAAGTTTCCCCAATTTGAAAAGGCTACATTATGGAAAACTTAGATACTGCAGAATAGCATCTTAAATTACTGACAAACCAGAAATTAAAATTTCAGCTAGCTCATAAGTCATTATAACAAGGCTAACACATCGCATTTCCTGTAGTAGAAATGAATGTAATGAAACTGAAGTTCTATAAAAACACCAACAGAAAAAAGGGTCTACATTTCAGGCATAGCCTATCACTTCTAGAATCAAATGAAAGCAGGACAATTTCTCAAAGAAAGAGTTTATTTGAACAATATAAATGGTTCAGGACTTGACTGAACACTGCACCTCCCTTACTTTACTAACCTCTTCCTATATCTAAACTTGAAGCAGTCCAACCCTAGTCAACTTGAAGTAAGGTCCACTACAAAATGATTCTTGCCCAAGTAGGCTGTCAGCAGCAGCTCAGAGCACCAGTTCAAAACCACCCAAAACTGCTGCAAGCCTATATACATCTTAGGATTAAGCACCCATCTCTATGCAGGTAGAGACATTAAAGCTGAACTTGCTGCCCAGGAGAAGAGTTAGGGCAGACTGAATGGATTTCTGGACCAACCCTTACCCACAACTTACTGTGGGTCTGTTGGGACTGTTAAGTCACCGAGGTAAAGAAATAAGCTTGACTATTGCTTTAATAGAAGTAGGGAAAGCTTCTCCAGTCTCTTCTTTACTAGCAAACCCCTATCACTTTAAACATACCTCGATGAAGTGCTCAGAACAGATTGTGCACTGCAACTCATTCTCCAACACATCATTCATCTGATTCAACACCTCTTCTTTTTGGGCTCTCACCTTTTCCTTCTCCTCCTAGTGGAAAAGTACACATGGTCATGTATCAACAAAGAACAAGGTTTTACTAAATATAATATTGGCAGGAAGTACATGTGCAGGGCAAGGTAGTACAAGTATAAATTCATACAACTGCAAGTCTCCACATGTCAAATCTTTGTCTGTTATACACCCAGATCTGTAACCTCTCTCCTCTTTATAGTCATGGCAGTACTGAGAATATTCCCACCCACTGTAGAGAACTTACAAGCAAGAACAGCAGCCATTACCAAAATTCCTTTCAGCCTAAAGAAACTACCTGCCAGATCAACCTTTTCAGAATCTCTTTCAACCTCTTCCTGGCATGAGTTTGGCTTAAGCAACAGAACAGTTCTTTTGATGTCTGATGTAAAAAAGAAAACAGCCAACAGACAAAATACCTCAAATATTAAAAAAAGAAAGCATAAGAATTTAAAACATTTATTTGCATTTAACTGCCCAATAATTTTTTTTTTTGTTTGGAGTTAAATTAGGCTCCTAGGTACCTGCTCTATCTTCTAAAAATAACAGAGAAATTCTTCCAACTGAAGCTGTACTTCAAACAGCAACAGAGTTGCAAAGACGACATAAGAAAACATAAAGCAAACAGCCAGAAGTGAATTATGTGATGATTTCCAAGAGTAAGACACAGGAAAGGATCTCCTTGATTATTTTCTACTCATCACCTTGTGTCAAGGGCAGGAAGAAATGTAGCTTACCTCATTCATTATTCAAATTCCATGTTGTTTCAGTCCTACACTCCCTTGTAGGACTGCTAGAACACTACAGTTTTACTTGAATGCACTCTAACTGAAAATGAAGCACCTCATTTTCAAACACACTCTTTCTTTTTTATTTTTTGAAGAAAGGATGGAATAGGCCAACTTATCCTGCACAACACACAGTTTAGGTGCTCTGGGCTTTCTTTATGATTAAGAAAGATCTAGTAATAACTGTTCAACACTAATTTATGAACAGGGCAAGGTGTATCCTCCCCCAACCCTGGAAACTAGAGTCAGCTGGCACCTCAGAATACAGGAGTTTTTCACTATGGGAGGCAAAGTACAGTCAAGACAAATGTTAAATAAACCATTTCCTCTGCTGCAGCGTATCGTGTTTCACTTATGAATAAAACCAAGAATTCAGTTATTCCTTACCTTGGTTTCTTCCAGTTCTTTATTCTTGGCTCGAATTATTTCCTCAAAATCTTTTTTACTACGGCTCAGTTCTTCCATCAAAGCATGATGCTGTAACAATACCATCCCAGAAATTATAAGAGTGCCATTATAAGCTACCCTTTTAAATATACACAGCCATAATTATGAGGTTCAGCATACTCATTTCTCCTAATGTCCTTCTAAAAGAGCAGCACGTGTCTATATGAGTTGGGGTGTTAAAGCAGTTTAGCCTTAAGTTAAAATTGGAATGTAGTGCCGGTTATTTATGACCTTCCCAGTGTCATAGCACTTCTCATTCCCTCTCCCAGGTCACTCATTTCAGTTAGGTTTTACAGTCACCATTTTGAGTGCATCTGAGACATTTGAGCATCAAGGGGTATTTGATACATAAGGATCACAAAAACCTGTCACTTTATGCAGGGTTACCTGAAGCTGTTTTCAGATTAGCTTTCCAAAAAGAAAGGCCTTTTGGAAAATGCCTAGGAAACCTAAGTATGTGGCAATCTCTTTCAAAAACATTCCTAACGAAGAGTGAAATTTTTTTCATCTGGCTAAAACTGCCAAAACAACTTCCCCAGAGCAGGTAACCAGGAGACTCACAGGTAACCAGGACCTCACAAAAGAGTCCACCAGCCCAAGGACCAAACTTAAATATTAAAAAAAAAAAAAAGAATCATTGCAGCTACTTAATGCTTTCAATCTGACCGCATATTCTCATAACATTTGCTGGCAAATAGCAACTCCCACAAAGCAAGGTCTGCCACTTTCTGACAGAAATTTGGTCTGTTGTTGAAGATCATACAATCTGCACCTAAGGCAAAGTCCTCATCTTCTACCAAGAGGCCACAGCAGTAAGAAATATTTAAATATCTGAGTTACACAGTTAGACCAAACCTAGACTCATAACTACTTGCCTCTTGCAGGACCTGGGCCAGCTGCTCCTTCAGATTCTCTTCCCCATGTTGCCACTTTACTCCCTGGGGGGGAATAAAAAAAGAACGACAACAAACTTGAAGAAAGAAAGGGACAGAAAATTACTACTTTGCACACTCTGGTTAGAGGATATGCTTAAAGAAACAACACTGGTTTTCAGCAAACCCTGAAGTGTCCCACTCTAGTGTTACGTGTGTATGACAGAATTTAGAGCTATCACTTACTGTGAAGAGTTAAAATGGATGTATCATTTACAGTTACATACTTGGAACACCTCCACGTTATTCTAGCTCTAAAGGCACCGGCACGTTCATAGAAGCAAAGAGGTCAGCAACAGCTTAAAGATGAGAAAAAGCCACAACTCTATCTTTGAGTACATTCAAAGAGGTCAGACATACCTATAGCTCCAGCTGAACTTCCCATTGTACCTAAGCACGCAACTCCAGACTTCCTGTACTTCTGATACAGGTATCTTGCCTTTAGCAGCAGACTTTAAAGGAAGCAACTGATAAATTACGAAACTCCAAGATAAATTCTTACTTCCTTTAAACCAGATTTTGAGCAAAGTCAAATAGAAAAACTTCAGTTTGTCATCTAAAAAAGCTACTTATCAACATATGCATACTACTTGAAGTCACTTATAGATTGAGAGAAAAAGTTTTTTGAAAGTGTGGAAAAAAAAAAAAATAATCTCCCTCCCTCCAGGGATTAAGGCATACGATAATTCACTCGTTTGGAAAGGGAATGGATTTGCCATGCAAACTGGGCATTAATTCAGCCATATACCAAGAGAAATTCACACTAAAGGTGAATACTTTTCAACTTGTCCTCTCTGTAACCACAGGACATCAGGGAGAGATTTTTGATTTTTTTTATTTAAAACCACACTTTTTTACTAACTGAAATGCTTTACTATCTTGCTGTAATGAACGTGTTTGCAAAAAAATTTAAAAAAATATTTTGCACCTTTTTCCTAATTCCCCATGCAGCCTAATCCCTTGTGTCTCTGCACTTTCTTTTGGTACACATGCCTGGAAGTGAAATACTTCCATGACGATTTTAACAGGAGTAATTCACACAAACATTATTTGTGTTCCTGTATGGTTCAAGATCTTATTTTGGATCAATGTCTTATATTAGGCATGCCATAAAAATGAAAAGACAGAGGCCAAAAAGATTACCACCATTATACCTCTAGCTTCTGCTGCTCCTTAGAGAATGTCCTCTCCAGCTCTTCCACCTGCTGCTGATGATACTCTTGTTCTGTACACAGCTGGTCCTGCAACTCTTGCAGCTCCTGCTCCATTGCCAGGATCTCCTTCTGAGCACACTTCCTGCGCTTCTGCTTCACATTCAGAACAGCTGTCTGCTTCTCCTGCACTTTGACCTTTAACTTCATTATATCTACTAGAGTTTTCCTCAGCATTCCCAAGCCAGTCCATGACTGTGCAAGACCAGAGCCTTTCTGGTCCTCATGGGGTACAGAAACAGCTTTCTTGGAGTACACCGGGCTACTACGCACGGGACCACTATCCTCCTCGCTTGGTCCAGGAGAAGGCAGCTTGACATCCATCTTCTCTGTTAACTGTTTGGCTTCTTCTACCCTTCCCCATGATTTACCCAAAGGTTCATTGTCACAGGACACTCTGTCTCTTTTGGATCTGGAGTTTGAAGGACCTTCTGATCCAGATGTCTCCAATTCCTCCAAACTAAATTTACGTTTAGTTCTTGAACTCTTAGCTTTCCCCAGGTCATTCCTTTGGGCTAAAAAGGGTCTGATTTTCTCCCATTCCTCTTTAATTACTTCATACTCATATTCAGCAGTCTCTTTGTTTTCCAAAGGTACTCCCAACTGGATATGGTCTCCTTCAGCAATGGGATATGCTTTTGAGGGATCCAGGCGCTGTTTGTTAAGCCAGACTCCATTTAGACTCTACAAATGAACAGAGAATCAGCAAAATTTAATATGCAGTTACAGAGTCCTCTGCAAGTTATTTCTGGCAACTGTAAACATATCCAACCTCTTCAGTGTTGCAATCAGAGCAAGCCACCTCTTTAAATAAACCTTGCAATATCCAATTCATTGGCTTAGTGTCCCATTTATTACAGTTATTGCATTATATTACTTACAGTGCATTATTCCTGCATTACAGATTTTGCGTACAAGCACTAAGAACATTAACGTACGCATTTGTGCAGAAGGAAAAGAATGAACTCTAAGGGGAAAAAAAACTGTCGAAAAGCTTTGGAAATAAGAACTAACCAATAAAAAAAGACTCCGCAATAGATCATTGTCAAGAACACAGAATATTGGAGTAATTATTCTTGACAATTAATGTCACCTGAAACTCAAGAAGAAACTAGAAAAGAAAAAAGAGCATAGCTTACACTGCTTAAAGAAAAATAGAGACAGTTCTCCATAAATACAGGGAGAATATAAACAAGAAGGAAAATGTTCTTCTAGAGATAATGTTCAAAGCAGAAAAAGGGTTTTTAAATTAGACATTAGTTCAAGAAACAGTTTTGAAAAACAGCAAAACTCATCTGTGCTCAAGATGAACTGCAGAATCATTAACAACTGATGTGTCTCAAAGAGATTCAATAAAACAACTTGACAAAATAGTAGTAGTGATAACACAAAGGAAGTGTTAGTAGCTAATCTACCATACATGTTTCCAATCATGCAAAAACTGTACATTTTAAAGTTTATACAAGTACTGCAACAGAGGGTTTTTTTAAGAGCAGTGTTATTTTAATAGTAGCTACTCCATCCCTTCTGACTAATCTGCTGTTGACCCATACATAGTTCAAATCTGCATGACACGTTGAACATTTTTGTTCTACCAGTGCTGTTTTAAAGCAAGTTACTGATTTTAGTTTTCAGCCTGAATGAGAAAGTGCAGAGATCATGATATAAAAAACAGATTACTGAAGTCAAAGTGAGACATAGCTGAAGACTCCGATGTCAACACTTTATTCTAATCAGCTGAGGAGGACTTGCAGAAGAAACTCATCTGAACATAATATGAAGCATGGTTTTCCTAACAATAGATTCTTGTTGTAGTTGATTATAATTAAAGCAATTGTGTCACTCCAATAAGGAGTATCAGTTTATCCTTTCATTAGCAGTACAAAAACATTATCTTTTTGAATACTGCCAAAATTCATAGGATTTTTTTTTTTTTAAGAGAGTAACACAAAAACAGGTTCACAAAGTGCCCTTGGCGAGACTACACTTGTCTGAAAAATGCTAAACCAAGAGACAAATCTACATAAAGCAATATGGTTTGCATCCTAATTGCAGCAGACCAAAGCTTCCTTCTGGAAGTACACAACAGACAAGACATTTCCATGGACCTTCTGTCACACTTATACCATATCATATCATAACCCATACATTGTTTGAGCCCAAACAGGGCATTCTCTTCAGTGAATCTCAGAGTACAAGGTCTTTAATCAGTCTCTGTACCTTGTTGTCCTTGACAGTCCACTGCCCTTCTGCATTTTGCTGGAAAACACAGTGCTTACGAGAGATCATCAAGGGACAGGTTTTTGACACCAGCTGGTACGTGAGATCTAATCCTCGGCCTACAGTTACCTAAAAATAAAGTAGTTTAGTAACTACAACCAGCACCAACATGGTAAATTCAGTTTATACGGTTTCAAGTACAAAAGGAATCTATCTAAATTGGTATCTTACAGCTATTTCCAAAGAGTTCAGGATAATATGATTTTTTTTTTTTTTGCATTTAAATTCAAGAGTAGATACAAAATGGAAACCTACAAAGTTTTTAAGTATTGTCTTCCTCTCTCACTGAGGAAAATTTGGTTGCTCTAAGACAGGTTACAGCCTTGGTTTCATGGAAATCTTCCGTCAGCAGCAAAGCTGCTCAAAGCCGTTCTCAATCCATCCATGTCCCACCTTATTTATTATCTAACTAAACACCATTTCTTCAAACCAGTACAATTGTTCGTGAGTCTCCAGATTACTTCTTACCTTCTTCTTTTGCTAGTTGCATCTGTTCAACTGTCTGTAAATACAAAAGACGCAGAAAAAAATAGCCCAGAAAACGGCCATAAAAAAAAGCACATGTAACCATGCCCTAAATGTGCAATACTTTTGCAAATCACACCATCGATCTTAAGGCTCAGAAACTAAGCTACATGCAGTTCATAAACAGTAGTGAAAGTGATGTAAATAATCTTATTAGACTCCAATAGCTTCTTTGAAAGAAGGGACGTAATTTAATTGTAGCGTTTCACAGTATCTTATTAAATCTGATCTAATTGCAGGCTGCCATTTAAAGCACGGCTCTTTTCTCCCTCCCTCCACTGCCTCCTTTGCAAGATCTGATAAACACACACACTTTTCTTATTCATCTGTGTGTTGCACAAGTTTTCAGTCAGTTTATCATGTAATCAGACAACTGCATGGATCCAATGTAACCTTAGATGAAGGCTGCCCCTCTTTTCCCCTGCAATCCCAACTCATTTGCATCACACCTTCCAATTCCTACAAGGTGCTGCAGTCAAGAAAAGTTCATTTGCTACACATTACCTGAGCAGGTGTCACCTTGAGTTGAAAGCAAGAACCTGGGACTCCTGTGTCATAACTAAATGCAAGGAAGCAAACTAAGATCATGACAGCAGACTTAACCATATTTGATCCCTACCTCTTAAATGCTTCATACATATTAGTGTTCTGTCAAGATGGATTGCATATGTAAGAAGTACAGAGACTCAGGCAGATTCAGTTACAAACTCAGCTTTGCATTTATCCCTGCAGTTGCAGCAGAAATGCCTAACCTGCATGAACAATTCTTAGTGTCTGGTCACACACATCTGCGTGGCCTCACGCACTAATACAAGTGAGACCAAGTAGGGCCAGTCACAAAAGTTCCCCTTGATCAAGTTCACTGAGCAAACTGTGGCAGGGGGATGAGACATTACCACTCTGCTGGAGTCTGCTGCTGCCCACAGCAATACTGGCAGACCACGGCACACCCCCATGCCGCGGCAGTGCAGTTTGGCACTGACATTTAAATCCCAGCGAAAGCAGGTTGTGCTAACACGCCAGCCTGTGGCCTAGCAAGCCTGCGGTACCGGGATGCCGTCAGTCCCTCTGTTGCCTGTCACAGGCATGTAGTGCTGTGCAGACAATCAGAGTAACAGCACCTTGAACGAAGAGTCTCTGCACAATTAGCAGAGCCTCGGCCGCATGTTCTGCCGATGTATTAACTCAAGTCCTTCACTGAGCATACCTGCACACCTCATGGCTTCAAATCCATGATGGGAGAGCAACAAAACTATACATTTGCTTGAAGAACTGCCTAGCATGGAAAGGTGAGTTAAGAGGGGTACCTTTTGTGATGCGTAAGCACAAAGGGATAAGGTACAGCAGGAATCTGCAACAGCTAACTGCCTGATCTCGACCACGAGAAGGACAATCCTCTCACAGAGCCCCAGCCTCAACGCATGTGTTTGCCTGCTGCCCTTGAGGGAAGGAGTACAAGGACCCACCCGGGCTTCTCAATTAAAAAACATCATCACTGAAAAAAGCTTATTCCTGTACCATACCGAAACACAACTGAAACAGATTTAAAACATGACCTCGTTTACACCTGAATAACTTAAGCCACAAAACCTAAACACATTACCTACTGTTAACCTCGCCAATGCACCGCCTTGTTAATTAGGCTAAATTCCCCCCCCAACCCCCACTTAGGTCACTGTCACACAAGCAACGCCTATTTTAAACACGAGACGGTGTTAAAAACGGTTAACAACCGAAGGCCTGGCAGAGGAGACTCAAACGCCTGCTCTCACGCCGGCGCCCCGCTCTCCGCTCCCTCGCACGTTACGGCTGCTGAAACGCGCCAGTTCCGGCGCTGCTCGCCGCTCCGTGCCCGTGGGAGCGCCGGGCAGCGCCCCACCGAGCCGCCTTCGGGCCGGCCGGGCGTGCTCTGAGGTGAACGGCCGGCTCCTCCGAACGGCAATTAACAACCGCCGCTCGTTACCCGGGGCGGGGCGGGGCTTTTTCCTCCCAGGAAGCGCGTTAAGGCACAACGAGGCTCCGTAACGAAGCGCACCGACGGCCGCTCGCCCCTGCCCCGCGCGGCCCAAGGAGGAGCAGGCCGCGACGGCGCTCCAGCCAAGCGGCGCCGGTAACGCCCCCCCGCCCGGGGCGGCACCGATGGCCGTGCCTCGGCCGCCCACCCGCCCCCTCCGAGGGGCCGGAGCCCGCCGGGAGCCCAGCCCGCCCCGTCCCGTCCCAGCGCGGCTCACCTGCGTGCCGGTCTCCAGGAGGAGCCAGTCGCCACTGGCCCCAACCCGGCGGAGGCACCAGGCCAGGCGCGAGGCCCCGCGTGCCGCCATGGCGTCCGCCTGCCCGCCGCGGCAGGCGGGAGCAATCGCTGCGGCGGGGCGAGAGCGGCGTAGCGACCGCGCACCGCCCAACAGCTCGGCTAATCGAACCCAGATCGCGAGAAGAGGTTGCGCGTGCGCCCTAGGAGCCGGTGAGGGCGATTGCGGTCACTCCCTCAGCAACCGTGCCTCGTGATGGTCCTCCGGTATCCCGTCGGCCCCGCCTACCGCCGCCCTTCTCCCCGCCCCTTCCGGAAGCCGCCGGGGTGCCTTCCGCCCTCGGCCACTATGGCGGCGGCCTGTTGGCTGTGGCGGCGGCGGTTTCTGCTGGTGGTGCCGTGGCGCTGGCGCTGCAGCCCCCGCCGCGGGGTTGCCGGCGGCCCGCCGGCGGGACAGGTCCGCGCCGCCTTCCTCCGCTTCTTCCAGGAGCGCCACGGCCACCGCCGCCTGCCCTCGGCCCCTGTGCGGCCCCGCGGTGACCCACGTCTCCTCTTCGTCAACGCGGGCATGAACCAGGTGCTCCCCTCGCCTTCACCGGCCTGTGTCCGGCCCAGGGCCCCGGCTCTCCCCTGCCTGCGGCCTGCCCCCGCAGGTCCCCTCCACCGGCTTCTCGGGGCCTCCGCCTCCTCGGAGGAGCGCGTCCCGTCTCGGGGTGACCCCTTTCCCGGAGGTCTTCTGCGATGGGATGGGCTCCCGCGTGGGCTTACCACGCTGCTGCCTTCCCCTTCACCTCTCGCAGCGCTGCATCTGTGTTTCGGGAGCACACAGCCCCCAGAGCTGCGTGGCATCTAGCAATAACAAATGTCTCTCTGCCTTGATTTCTAGTTCAAGCCTATTTTCCTGGGCACGGTGCACCCCCGGAGCGAGCTGGCACGGCACCGGCGGGTGGTGAACAGCCAGAAGTGCGTGCGTGCAGGAGGGAAGCACAATGACTTGGAGGATGTGGGCCGAGATACATACCATCACACGTTCTTCGAGATGCTGGGGAACTGGTCCTTTGGGGATTACTTTAAGGTGAGCCAATAGGAGTGGACCCTCTCCAGGGGGAAATGTAGCCTTTCTTTCAGAGCAGTGCTGTAGTTCTCTGCTGTAGTGCTATAGGACTGTCTGCAGAAGGTATTTTGGTAAGCTCCATATTACTTCTTGGGAGCTCTGTGGCCTGGAGCAGAGGTAGTCAGCTGGTGTGCTGAATCACTCAATGCACCCTGAAGACTCTCACAGTGCTCAGCCTTTCAAACCTGTGAACAACACATACAAATCAAAGTTCTCTGTGTGAATGCCAGTGTTGACCGTTTAATATGGTGAAAAGAGGTTTCCAGTTCATTTGGTGCTTATTACCAGAAAGTTTGAAAAGGGAGGAAGGATAAAAGATGCTAGTTGTTTTGCTAGTGAATACATTTTTTTTCGCTGGAAAGAAAATGATCCATCTAACTCTGCTGGTAAGCATGTTGGTGTAGACCATGCTGTGATCCTGAAGGTCTCCCAAAAGTTTAGGAATGTCAGTTTTCCACAGGCAGCAGTGAGCTGTCTCAGTCACCTGACCTTCACACTGCTTTTTGCAATGCTCCTTAAAATTGGAAAGGGAGAGAGCAGATGAAATGGACTTCTTTGGTGTTTGACTCCCATTTTAAAGAGCCTTCCTGCATCGCTATGCATCCTGGATGACTGTGCTTCATTTATGTTCCCTGCCTGCTCAGGAGGAGGCATGTAGCATGGCCTGGGAGCTCTTGACAGAGGTCTATGAGATCCCCAGAGATCGTCTCTATGTCACCTATTTTGGCGGAGACTCCTCGTTGGGGCTGAGCGCAGATGAGGAGTGCAGGGAAGTATGGCTACACCTGGGGTAAGTGTGTTAGAGAAGAGATTCTGAGCAGCAGGTGCTGACATTTCAGTCTCCATACACTCATTTGCTCTTTAGTTAATGGGAATCAGATGTAGGGGCCAAAAGTTGTGTTTAAAACTCATTTTGTTTCTGGCTTGTTTGGGCTGCTAAAAGTCAGCTGGGCTCTGAGCACTCTGGGACACTTGACTTTCAAGCTGTAGCTCAGATGCCATCAGTCTAGGGGGCTGTGTACCTAGAACTATTTGGCCTGGATGAAGTGTGTGAAGGATCTCTGATCCTTTGCTTCCTCTCCATCATGAGCCGCAGAGAGTACATTCTCCTCTGAAGGCTGGCAATGGCTGCTTCAGTGTAAGGATGAAGCCATTGCAGAGAGCACTGCTGTGCTTTGGGAGCTTGTTCCAGGCTATATGTGGCCTTTGGACCAAAGGCAGCCAGCTCTGTGCTGCTGTTGGTGTTCAGCCTTGTCCACTGTGATCAGGTCTTAGCTCTGCTGGAATTCCCTCCAAGGAGGAAGGTGGCTCCACAGACCCAGTGGAGAGCCTGTCTCCATCAGCAGGAGCCAGACTGAGTTTGCCAGCCATTCTAGGCAGTGAGTAGGATCCTGTCTGGTTTGGTCCAAGCTTGTTCCTGCTAAGGAGAGTAATTCTGTGTGAACAGAAGCACAGGAATCCTAATGTGTTTAGTTATTGAGTTTGTAGTAGTCAGAAAGGATTCCTCCCCTCCAACTTTCTCTGTGATCTAGGCTACTATGTGCTTTGGGTGCATGTCCCAGTGCTGCCACCTCTGTTTGCCTTTCCAGGGTGCCTGCCAGTCACGTGCTTCCTTTTCCATCGAAGGACAACTTCTGGGAGATGGGGGACACAGGTCCCTGTGGTCCCTGCACAGAGATCCACTATGACCACGTGGGTGGTGGCAGAAATGCTGCAGCGCTGGTGAACCAGGGCAGCCCCGATGTAGTGGAGATCTGGAACCTGGTCTTCATGCAGTATAGCAGGTACCGGGCATCTGGTCTGAACTCCAGAGCCTTTCTCCCTTGTCTGACTCCAAAATCATACGTGTATATTCTCAGACATCTTGCTGCTTTCCAGGAGTTGGCAGTACAGGAGCAAAAGGGAAGCTGCGGAGATGTGTCCAGTGTGGCTCTTGGTCCCCTTTGCTTTATTTGTCCTGTCCTCCTTCTACCTCTGCTGCCTATTCTCCCTCACTGCTGCATCCCAGAGGTCTCTTGAGGTCTGCAGCGGCCCAGAGAAACCTGCAGAAGGAGGAGAAAGCCTTTGGGTCCCTCTTCGGGGAAGGCCTTTTTCCCTGCGTTACAGTCTATACTGGCTATCTGATGGTCGGATTCTGGCTGCCTGACAGTGCCAAGACAGGCTGCTGTTAGTCTTGTCCCTGAGCTTCCTTTTGTTGGGTCGCCTGCTGTTTCCATCCCCTGTCACTTTCCCATTCTCTTTGACTCACCTGCGCTTTTTCTTTGCCCCTGAACTGACCCTTGCTTCTCTTGTGCCTTTTATTTTTCCTGGCTGGCTGACAGAGAGGTGGAGGGGAATCTGCTTCCCTTGCCGCAGCACCATGTGGATACAGGAATGGGCCTGGAAAGGCTGGTGACAGTTCTGCAGAACAAACGCTCCAACTATGACACAGATCTCTTCACTCCCATCTTGGATGCCATTCATAAGGTGACAGTGCTTCTGCTCAGACTTATAGCTAAGCAAAAGCTCCTTGAATGCAGACTGCTTGCCTGATACCATAGTACATCCTCCTCTACACATATTACTGTGCAGTATTTTGAGACAGGAGGTATGTCCAGGCAGGTCCAGAGCAGCATTCTAGGGAAACTGGGGAGAATTCCAGGTTGGAAATCTGCTGGGATATCACCACTGCTGATCCATTTTTCCTCCAAAGTTTCTTAAATTCCTCAGTGCCAGGGCATTGACTGACCCGTCTTAGGTACGGAAGTCTTGGTATATAATGCTCTGAAAGGATTTAATAAGTACGTCTTAGATGCACAAGGTTCGGAGGTATTTGAGAAGCATGATGTCAAGTGTAGCTGGCTGCCTCTTGCATTGAAACTTTTCCTTCTGCAGCCGTAAATTTCTGCTGATCTATCTCCTTACATTCTCTTTTAGGGCTGCGGGGGGCCCAGATACCAAGGTCTGGTTGGGGATGCTGATGTTGGGCGTGTGAATATGGCCTACCGTGTGGTGGCAGATCACATACGCACCTTGTGCGTGTGCATCACTGATGGCATCTACCCAGGCCTTTCTGGAGCAGAGTAAGGACATAAAGAAATGGTATGGGGTGGAGGGCATTAAGTCTAGAAAGGAATATGGACAGCCAGAGGGAGAGGTACTGGTGTGAGCCCAAGGTAGGGAGTGCCTGAGCTTTGGGGAGACAGGAAGGTGAGAGCCTGGGCGAGGTTCTGATCTGCAGGCTCATCCTTGGATGGGTGTAGAATGTGGGGAGCAGCTGGCCTGTGTCCAGAGAAGGGCGACAGAGCTGGTGAGGGGTCTGGAGCATGTGTCTTATGAGGAGCGGCTGAGGGAACTGGGGTTGTTCAGTCTGCAGAAGAGGAGGTTGAGGGGAGACCTTATCGCTCCCTACAATTACCTGAGAGGGGGTTGCAGAGAGGTGGGTGTTGGTCTCTTCTCCCAAGTGATAAGACAAGAGGAAATGGCCTCAAGTTGCGCCAGGGGAGGTTTAGGCTGGATATTAGGAAAAATTTCTTTACAGAGAGAGTGGTGAAGCATTGGAATAAGCTGCCCAGGGAAGTGGTGGAGTAACCATCACTGGAGGTGTTCAAGGAACACGTGGACTTGGCATTGTGGGACATGGTTTAGTGGGCATGGTGTTGTTGGGTTGATGGTTGGACTTGCTGATCTTACAGGTCTTTTTCCAACCTTAATGATTCTGTGATCAGGCCAGAGGAGCTGTGTGTGGGCTGTGCAGGATGTGGGAGGTGGGCAGCGATGCTCACATGGCTGCCTGGGGAATCCTGCTTTTCTTTCAGGCTGGTGCTGCGTCGAATCCTGCGGAGGGCTGTCCGCTTTTGCTCTGAAGTCCTTCACGCTCCACCTGGGCTCCTGGCCTCCCTGGTGCCTACCGTAGTAGAAGTGCTGGTGAGTAAAAACTGCTGCCCGGGGGGCGGGGCGGGGGGAAGAGTATCACGCATGTCCTATTCAGCCCCACATCCCTTTCTTGTACACTGTCAGGATACAATCTTAGATGTAAAGGAGCTCCAGGAGGGTGTATCTGGTGCTATGCATCACAGCAGTAAAAATCTCTTGTCTCTTTGCGATGGGGGGGAAGGGGCCTAGTGTGACTGGCGGTACAGTCAGCACAAGTGTGTGTGTGTGTAATTGTATGCAAGTGCATGTTGTTGTTTCCCGAGGGCAGTGGCTTCCAAGCTGTTGTATCTGGTTAAAGACATCTGAAATTGGTCCCTGTGAGTACTAACAACATCCTAAAAGTCAATGCTTTCTTCCTATTGTGAACGGATGTGTTTGCCAAGAATTCTGTGCAGGGGCTAGCGAAGGCGGGTCACAGGGAGATAGCCTGGAGATGGCAGCTGTGAGTCCATGTGTGGTTCTTCCCCTGTACCTCTGTCCCTGGCGCTGTGCATTGGGGCTCCCTTCACACTCACCTGCCTGAGAAACCTCTGTAATGCTTGTGGCATGCTCTGAGATCCCTTGAGGAAGATGCTGAGGATGTTATCACTAACTGAGGCTCACTCCACAGGGAGATGCCTATCCAGAGCTGACAAAGAATGGAGACCAGGTGAGCAATGTGGAATCCCCTGGAGAGAAACCCCCTTTCATTATCATTGTGAGGCACTGCTCTCAGGGGCAGAAGTCAGCCCTTCCTTGGGACTTAGGTGGAGGAGTTTGCATAGCCTCCTGCATAACCATGTTCTCATGGGTGGGCTGAGATGTGCTGGGAACATGTTTGTATCCTGGGCACGAGAAGCATCTGTGGCAGATTTCCTTGTGGGAGCTCTTACTAGATCCTTGCCAGGGACTGCTTGTCCTGATATAAGGCAGCTGTTACTCTAAAAAAGCTAGGGTAGCTCTTTTGTTCAGTGCAAGTACAGCCTGTCCTAGCCTGGGTACCTTTTGTCCAAAGTGGGTTGGTGATTTAAGGCTAGTCCTGGCTTGCTTCTGCTGACAGCAACTGTGACAAGCAATTTCTCTGGCTGTTCCAGCTATGCAATTTTAATTGGGTCACAGACATGAATGTCTGACAAGGAGCATTTGTCAACCTCCAGCCTTTCCCAGGTGAATGGTCAATATTTCCTTGACAGGAATGGTGATAAGAGGCACAATGACTTTGGCACTGTTTAGTAATGCATCAGAGCCATGTTGTGATGGATGCTTACAGAACAAAAAGGCTGGTTCAAGCAGACACAGCACCCCTGTTAGACACCTGCTTGATGTGCTTTGAGCTGACTGTAGCAGGGCTGAGCTGGGGAACTCCCTGAGGTGTTGTGGCTAACCCTTCTTCTGATCCTTGGGCAGATCATTGATATCATCAATGAAAACGAGGCAGCTTTTCTGTCCTCCCTTGAGCGTGGGAGGCGTATCATTGAGCGGACAGTGCAGCAGATGGAGCCCTCCACAAATTTCCCAGGTGAGTCTCCCTCCTCTGACAAGCTGCACTTAAAGCTGGTTTGATCCAGGTCCTCACAAGCATTGCAGTCAAAACTGTGGTGGATGTCTCCCACATGTTTTCAGTGACCTTCTAGCCCCGGGCAGAGGAGCAGATGTTGCTCCTTTCTTCAGATTGCAATTGTTTTCTAGTACTTTGTTCTCACAACGAACTAGGCACTGGGAAAGTTAGAAACATTCCCTTGCTGTTTTATTGACTGATTAACTGGGTCCTTACAAGACACAGCTGAAAGAAGGAGCTCAGGACTCAACCAGAGCAGCTGCCTGCCTAGACGTGCTGCACTGAATTTCAGCAGGCATGTGGCTGTGGGGCATCATTAATATGCAGTCCCATTCAATAACCAACTGCATGGCTTCTCTTCTCTTTCCTGTTAACCAGTGCAGTTGCACACAACACAGGTGCATCCAGTTACTAAGGCACACACTAGATTGGTCTCATCCAAGCAAATCTTGAGATGCCTTTGCTTTCTGTGTTCACATGGAGTTCATGTCCTTTTTCTCCTACAGCTGAAGTAGCTTGGTCTCTCTATGGGAATTTGGGATTCCCTCTGGATCTGATTGACTTGATGCTTGAAGAAAAGGGAATCCGTTTGGATTCAGCTACTTTTAACAAACTTGCTCTGGAAGATGCAAAGGTAAGAGGGAGACTCACATTTTCAGAATAATTCAGAACCTTCCCTCTCCTGTGAGCATGGAGGCAGAATCCCTTTCATTACTGAGGCTCTTCAGATGCCATGTGCCTTTTCCCTGAAGGGGAAGTGGGTCTGAAACAGCAGTGGGGTCACAATGCCTTTGCTTGTGGGTGTGGGACTGAGAAGTACTGGCTGGTGATTCTCTTCAGACCAGTAGAAGTGTTTTATGATGCTGACTGTTGCTGGAGTGGAGGTTATCACAGAATTATATAGGTTAGGAGTGTCCTCTGTCAGTCATGTAGTCCGACTCCTCACATAAAGCAGAGCCAGCTTAGCCCAAACAGCAAGTGATTTATGAACTTCAAAATCTCCTCGGTCTCTGTAGTGCTGGAAGACTTGCACTGCCCACCCTGTGCAGTAATCAGTTCAAGGCCTTGCTCTCCTGAGCTTTAATGGCCTGGAAATTTCACAGCTACACAGCAAGCTGTGCTGGGAGGGTTGTGTTAGCTGTTCCTTATGGCCTGCCTCAAGGCTAGCACAGGGTGGTATTTGGTGCTTGTGGGGTTTGAAGGAATGGTGTTCGCTTAGCAGTAGGCTCCACCAGCCTGGATCTAAACAAGCCTTTTCCAGGAAGGTGGAAGAGGTTGTCCCTAGTCTTATAGCTCCAGTTACCAGTTTAAGTGTCCCCAGGTATCTCCAATCTAACTGTGCCTTTTCTCTACTATAGCGGAAGGCTGGTGGCCCACAGGCAGGACAGCTGGGGGACGCAAACACATGCCTTGATGTTCACTCACTGGCTCAGCTGCAGAGCAACAACGTGCCTGCTACTGACGATTCTCCAAAGTATGCCTACACGCTTGGGCAGCATGGGCAGTATGGTAAGTGGCCAGGTCCCATCGGTAAGGCAAGCTCTGCCCGAGGGCACTGGAATCCCTCACAAGGCTGTTTTTATTGCCTAACCTCATGCATGCAGAACATGCACTTTGTGGTTCAAACCTGTTCACCTTGCTGCTGCATGTTTTCTCTGCCCCTGTACCTCATCCCAAAGTAGGTGCTTTTCTTACTGCTCTTGGTGTGTCCCCAGGAAGGCTCTGGGCTGGTGACAAGGCTGTGAGCTCTGGGCTGGTATTACTGTGCAGAGGTGAAGCAGAGACTTTTGATTTCTGCTAGAGATAAGTCTGTCCCCAACAAATAGGCTTCTGGGTGTGAGTGCTAGGGCAAATGAAAAATAATTATGTAAAGGCTTTAGGTAGTTGTTTAGAACAGCGCACTTGCTATTTCCTTGGCGGACCACTAGATGCCAGTGCAGGCTTTTTATCATTTAAGATAACTGGGGTTGCTGGTGCTCTAGGGAAGGCATAAAGCTAAACCACAGAGAGTAAGAGGTGGTGTGGCTGTCACAAACAATTAGAGATAGCTGTGTACAGCCAGATCCCTCTTACCCAGTGTGCTGGGGGCAACCCACATTGAACAAAAAGTGAGGCAATTCAAGCTATATATATTACAGCAAGAGCGTAATGGGGTGGGGGGGGGCGGAAACAGCAGCGACACTGGCTGGAATCTCCAAGCTAGCACTGTCCCATTTCCTCAGTCACTGAATCATGGTATAATTGAGGTTGAAGGGGACCTCTTGATGTCCAATTTCTTGATCAAAGGAACATCAGCTTCACAGTCAGATCAGGGTGCTTAGAGCCTTGTCCATTTAAGTTTTCAATATCTTTAAGGACAGAGATCCCACAGCCTCTTTGCGCCCTGTTCCAGTTTTTTATCACTGAGGTGAAAAGGTTTTTTTGCTTATGTACCACCAGAATTTCCGGTACTCTAGATATAGTCTCACAAATGCTAAATAGGGGTGAATAACCACTTTCCTTGACCTGCTGGGTATGTTTGTGTTCACATAGCCCAGCAGGCAGGCAGTCTTCCTTGCTGCAAGGGCACCCTGCTGATTTGTGTTCAGCTTGTTCCTGAGGACCCCAAGGTTTCTGTCAGTTCATTTCCATAGCCTGCTGAGATGCCTCTGTAAAACAGCCCTGCTCTTCAATGTATCAACCAGTCCCCATAAATTTATTGCCATGTGCAAGCAGGATGTGGGTACATCCCATCTTGTCATGGATAGTCATTAATGAAGTTATTAAATGGTTTAGGCCCTAATATCAGCCACCAAGTAGCTCTTCTGGTAATTGAATATCAGTTAAACACTGAACTGTTGAGCAATTCTCTGGGGGGCCAGCTGCTCAGCCAGTTATACACCCACTTTATGGTCCACCTGCCCAGTCCATGTCACCCAAATTTGGCTTCAAGGAGGCTACAGGAGAGCATGTCACAAACTTCCTACGTCAAGGAAGGTGACATCCCTGTCTTCCCTTGTTTACCAAGCCAGTCATCTCTTCATAGAAGGCAGTCAGGTTGGCCAAGCATGCAGCATAGCAAGATGCAGGCTTGTATGTGCCACATCTTGCTCTATCAGGCTCATGTAGAGCCAGATTGGGCATCCTGGCCTGGTTACCTGCTACCCAGCAGGTCTGTCACTAGGTAAGTGATGGGTGACTTGATTCCAAATAACAGATCCCTTGTCCTTTCTGCCAATAGCTGTTCCTCTTCTACCAAGGCAAGGGAGAGTGCCAGCTTTCAGTATAGACTGGGTGTTGGCAGGGTTGGCATGCGGAAGTGACCCATTCTTTCATGTTGCAATCTGGCAGGGTGTATGCACTAATTGCTGCCATATTTTTCTCCCTGACAGAGTTCAGCCCATGCCAGGCCACTGTTCTGATGCTGTACAGAGATCAGTCTCTCCAGAAGGAGGTGGGGGCGGGGCAACGCTGTGGTGTCATCTTGGACAGGACTAACTTCTATGCAGAGCAGGGTGGGCAAGCCTCTGACCAAGGCTACATGATACGTTTAGGACAGCAGGTGAGACCCTTTGGTGTGCGAACCCATGGCTGCCATGGATACTGAGGCCAAGCAGACTTCCCCAAGTGATGGGCTGTTTTATTGTGTTAATTTGCAAGCTGCTGACTCTTGACAGTTCACTTGGCTTTGCCCCACGGTTGGTGGAGTGAGGGAGAAGTAGCAGTAACTTCACAGAGATGGACCTGCTGCTCTGGTTGTCTTTCTCAGATCTTGGCAATTTCTTCTTGCTGGCAAATGCTGAAAAGTCATCTTTAATGTGCTGCAGTCTTGCCAGCTGGGGTTGCAATGCAGAGAGAAGGCAATCAATGATCAGAGAGCCCACAAGCTGAGTAACTTGTCTCTGGCCAATCCTGGATGACTGCAAGCAGTGCCCAACCTGAAACCCAGTGCAAAAACTCTTATCCCTCCCAAAAGGATCAGGGAGGACCTCTACCCCTGCAGCATGTTCTTCAGCCTTGCCAGAGGGAGAGCTTTTACCCTCTCCTAGGAAGTTCCATGGGGGCCAGCTTTTTCTCCTTTCCAAATTCCAGCTCTTGAGAATCACCCCTGGTCATTGCTGCCTTTTTAGCCTTGTAGAATGTGATAATGCCTTGCTCAGCACTTCTTCGCAAGCTGAAGCAGGGATCAAGTTTCTCTTGCCAGCCCAGTGGCGCAGAAGTGGCACCTTGGATGCCTGAGACTGCTGTCCATTTTCTCATGGACAAGCATCCTTGTTAGGAATGTTCATCAGCATGGGTGGTGTTGCTGCCCCTCCACTGCAAGCTGACAGCCTCAACATGTTGTGCAGCAAGTGGCTGGATGCAGGGAAGGCTTGAGGCACTCTGGTTACATTGGCAGTAAGTCTCTCCCTGCTTTTCCCACCCCATCCCTGTCTGTCAGAGATCAATGAGGGTTGTGTTTCCTAGTCAGATCAAGGAGGCACCTAACGCAGGTCTTTGGATGTTCCCTGTGTCCTAACTCATCTTTTTGTCTCTCTTTGCTCAGGAGATACTCTTCCCTGTAGAATCAGTTCATCTCTGTGGTGGTTACGTGATCCATGAGGTCACTGCTATGGAAACCCTTCGTGCTGGGGACCAAGTGCAGCTCTTTGTGGATGAGGTGATAACTCACTGCTCTTAACCTTTTCCTAGCCTTGCCTTGAGAGTCTTGCGATGTCTTGAGTAACCTGGGCGCAGCAGAGCCTTTTTCCTTGTGTTCCTGAGACTGCTTTTCATTGTGATGTGCAGTGGGAAGGAGACGTCACAAGTAACTCTGTAATCTTCTGTGAGCCATTGGTCTGTCCAGAAGTATCCAACCTACCTTTTGCTGTTTTACAGAGGTGATCCCATGGGAAAAGAAGTTAAAACTGCCCTGTGACATAAATTCATCTGACAGCTGTGCTACCTGTTGTTTTAGCCCTCCACCTTCTCCCATCCCCTCACATGCAGCGTTTACCTTATCACTTCATGCCATCCCCTGCTCCCCCAAGCTGTGGAGAACCAGCACCCGCTGCCAACTTGTCTGTGCTTTCAGGCCCAGCGGCTAGCCTGCATGATGAACCACACTGCTACCCACCTGCTGAACTTTGCGCTCCGCCATGTCCTGGGTGACAACACAGAGCAACGAGGGTCCCATGTGACAGCAGAGCGGCTGCGCTTCGACTTTGATACCAAGGTGACTCTGGACTTCTGTTTTCTTGTTCTCAGCAGTACCAACATCCCAGTACTGGCCTTCTGTCCAGGGATTTTTCTCCTCTCACCATAATCACTTCTTTAGAGACAGGTCATGTTTTATCTGAGCAATGAAACTTGGCCCTCTGGACGTGACTGGCTCTGCTTTGCATTGACCTGACTCTGAGCAAGGGCTTGCTGAGGGGATGAATGGGGGTCAGAAGGGAAAGGACTTAGCAAGGCCAGTGGTCATGGGGCTGACCTGAGTAGTGTAAAGGGGTCTCTGAGAGATTTACCAGCTTGGCTGTGGCACATGTCTGATGTCTGTGCTGGTCATCCAGCAAGAGAGGTTGGGAACTGAAAGCTGTTGGGTCAGTCTGAGCACTGGTCCTGGTAACCTGTCACTCATTTCAGCATCTGTCTTAAAGAGTTTGGTTGATGCTTTTGAATCAAAAAGCCTTATGCCTTATGGGAGGAGAGGGCCGGAGGGTCATGATGCTCACAATTCCCCTTTACGAGTAGGGAAGATGAGATGCAGAGGGAGAGTGGTGTGCCCAAGCTGAGTTGCCTGGGGGCCATACGCCCGTTCTCCCTCCTTCGTTCTGTACTTCTCAGGAGGCTTCTCCGTAAGGTGACTGATTTACTTCCTCAGGGCCCTGTGACTGTGGAGCAGCTGCAGCAAGTGGAGCAAGTGGTCCAGGATGTGATCAAACGAAATGAGGTTGTGTATATGGCTGAGGTCCCCCTCACACAGGCAAGAAGAGTTCAGGGACTCCGTGCACTGGATGAGGTATGACAGGATGACAGCCCACATCTTCATGAGCCTTCTCCTTCATCAGGAATCATCTGGCTTACAAGAGATGTTGACGCAACAGGTTTCTGACTCCCAAAACTCAGGAAGGAAAACAGGACAGAGATGAGATCTCAAGAGTGCTGTGTTGTAAAACATGGAGGCTGATGATGCATAGGCTTTCTGCTCATTTCATTGGACCAAAAGCTTGTAGTGTCACTCAGTTGTTTCTTTCTCCCCATGGTTGCTGGTTGTGGGGGAGAAGCAGTGCTGTCCCTGACTCTGCGGCTATTCTAGGATAGGGGAAAAATGAGGCAGACATCTGAAGCCACGTAGTTAGTCTGTAAGTGCCCTGAAGGACCATGTTGTTAGCTGCTGATCCCTGTCTCCTCTGTCAGGGGTATCCAGATCCAGTGAGGATAGTATCCCTGGGGGTCCCTGTGGAGAGTGTGCTGACCCGCGACTCTGAGGCTGCAATGCAGACCTCTGTGGAGCTCTGCTGTGGGACGTAAGTGACTTTTACTTGCAGTCAGAAGGTGTGTTTGTGGGCGCTGGTGGCTGAGGTAGAGACATTCTTGCAAGCTCCGCTCCCTGTCCCTGTGCAACTAAGTTTCCTCACTGGAAAGATCTCTTGAGGACAGGATGGGCTAGTTACAACGCTTTGGAAGTGAGAAAACTTTAGTGAAATGCAAAGCATTTTTCCTTGCTTCATAGTCTGAAACCAACCTGGAGCGCCAGCAAAGTGTGGGAAAGGGGTGTGTGACCTGTCACACCAGAGTTTTGCAGGGCTTTGGCTTTGGGGCTGCAGGAGGGCAGGACTCAGCAGGAGACTCTGAGACAGTTGTGAGATCTTGAGACCACTCGGATTATTTTAATTAATTATCTTCACCCTCTTCTGCTTTTAGCAGTAATGAGAGAAGAAGAGTTAATCAATCTTAGGACAGTGCTGACACAAAAAAAAGGAACAAATTGGCCTTTGAGCAGATACAGCTGAAAATGAGCAAGTTTCTAGTCATGAGATCATTCTTGTGGGAGTAGTGGGACAAGAAACTGCATGGGAGTGGACAAGATCAATTCTTGTGAAGCTGTCTGAAATGATTGCTTGTGGTAACAGAACCTGAGACACTGTAGTTGTTTTCATATCCAGTGTTGAACAGCCAACAAGGAAAGGGGAGGTTGTCAGTGCCCTGTGACTGCACAGCTACCCTGTGACTGGAGACTACTGGCCAGTCTGTGAGCTGGCCTGACAAGAGAGTGGTGGAGTTGGAGGAAAAAATTACTTTCTACAAGGTTCAGTAGCAGCTGAGTAGAAGACAAAAATCCCAATTCATCCCACTGCTGAAGGAAAGGAGAGGAAAGCAAGGCAGAACTTGGCTGTTGCGCGCCATTTGACAGCTGCCTTGCTGGCCAGGTAGCACACAGGTTCCTCTGGAGTAGCCTCAACTCTGCTGTCTCTTGCCTGACAGGGTGCCATCAGGATTTTAGGGATGGGAAAGGATTGAAGCTATTGGGATTGGGGAGGGGCTGGCAGACTTGAGACTTGTCTAAAAGGAAAGCAGGCTTCCTGATTTCTGTTCTCAGAGAGCAGCTTGTTTTCCTTCCTGTTGTCTGTTGACTTTGCAGGCACCTTCTACAAACAGGAGCTATGGAAGATCTGGCCATCATCAGTGAGCGTCAGCTTGTTAAAGGGATTAGCCGTGTCATTGCAGTGACAGGGGTACAAGCCAAACAGGTAAGAAAGGGGGAACTGAGATTTCCACCGTGTCAAGGCAATGCCAGAAGGACCCAACTTTGTAGATTACTGCTTAGACAATTAGCTTCCCCTTCGTTTGGCTGGACCCTCCCTGCTATGCCTGATCTGGCTTCTTCCTTCACCCCTGGACACAGGTCTGCTGCTATACCTCACTATTCACTTCCACTCCTCCCTGTCCTAGTCTCCTGTCTCCTTGACCTTCATTCTTCCCCTCAGACCCCCTTTTCCAAGACAGGAACTTGGCACAAAATGTCAGGAAGCTTCTAGACTATAGGTCTAGACTATAGGTAGATATTTAAAGATGTGATCCTTTGTGCTTTGGTTTCACCTCCTGCCCATCACAGTTATGATTACAGGGTTCTGGCCTCATTCTTATAGCCCTTTTGCTTCTTTTCTTTAGTATTTTTCCTGCTAAACTGTGGTTCTGGCCTACCTGGGTCTGTATAAAAAGTAAGCAATCTACCGTTGTGTCCATGAGATCGCTTTGTCATTTGAATATCTGGAAGTGTTGGCATCCCCGCAACCTTGCCTGCTTCCTTTAAGGCTGCAGTCAGAGGAGAGTGACTCACTGTGAGTGGAACTGGGAAGACTAAAGGCAAAGCCCACCTCTGCAAATCTGTTGCTTGTTGGCTGGCTGTCCCCTGTGCGTCTGTGTCCCTAGCAAGGCTTTCTTTGGTGCAGAGGAATAAAGGGCTGCAGGGCACAGCTGCATGCTTTGCTGGAAGTGCTGACCTGGAGAGCCCCCGAGAGGAGCTGTGTGCATGTGCTAATGAGGCAAGGGAGACTGCAGGTATGAGGGAGTGACCTGAAACAAGGGATGTGTATCCTAGCTAGGCAGAGCAGTTCTCACTGTCTACAGCTTTTCTTACATACTTTCTGCTGTCCTGGTCTAAAGTCTAGCAGGACCATCAAGGGCACAAAGATCTGGCAGAGAGGAAATGCTCCAAACTGTAAGGCTTTTCACTGGTGGAAAAAGCTTGTTATTAGCTTTTTTATTAACAATAGCATTGGTGTTGGGGAAAGCAATAACAAATGCACCAAGACCACCTGAACTGGTCCTCAGGAAATGTGCTTGAACAGCTAATGAGTCTTCTTTAGGTTTAGTGTTTCTTTTGGTTCTTCAGTCATTAGTTTCAAGATTGCATTTGCTAATGAAAAAAGAGCACTAAGTAGTAAATGGGGCTCCCAAGTTTTTCTCATTGAAATCCTGATGATTTGGTGTGAGATACTGAGGAAACATAAATGCACAACAGCTTGGTCCCCTGGGTGTGACCATCTACTGTTGGTTGCAAATCTAGAGAGGAAGATTCTATTCCAGAGTGTTTTGGGGGTAGTGTTCTTAAAGCCTCTGTGTGTAGGTGTCTTCCCACTGGATCCTCAGCAGCACTTCAGTGGTTATGACCCTGGTGCCTCCCAACTTTCTCCATCCCCATTCATTCTCTCTATTGCTACGTTTGAAGCATTCTCTCCCTCCTTCTCTCCAGGCCCGGGAAGTAGGCCAGTGCTTGGCTATGGAAGTGGACTCTGTCTCCCTACGAATGAAGCAGAGGAGCACCTCTATTCCTGAGATGCAGAACCTATCCAAAGAAGTGGGCCAGTTGACCAAAGTAAGGATTACACTCCTGTACAGAAAGATCTCAGCATGGGCTCTATACACTTGAGGCACATGACTTCTTCCCTACCAGGTTCACATCTTACTGTGGTCAATAGCAGGGGCATGTTGCTACCTGCTGGTGCCACTTTGGTCATAAAGATTTCAACCAGTGTCTAGGTGCCTTTGTTGCAGATAACCTGCTGCCAGGGGGAATGTGAGAGAAGACAGTGGTGGGGAGGGTAAAATAGTGAAAAAGTGTTCCCAGGCTTTTTCCCAGGCTTTAGATGCCCAGCTGAAAGCTGAAAAGAGAAAGCTGTACACCACAGCGACTGGGTGGCCTGATCACATAGGGGTATAGGAGGGTCTGGGAAGAGGCCAGGCTCCAGCCTGACCTCCCAGAGAACTAGCAGTTTATTTCTAGGTACAGTTCAGTGTCCTTACGCAGCAAATTGTCTTGCAGGTGGTGGCTAGCACTGCAATGCCCCAGTGGCAAAGAAAAGAACTACAGACTATCCTCAAAGCACTACAGCGAACAGCCAACACGGCCATCAAGAAACTGGAGATGCAGCAGGTACTGTGGCAGCAGCACACTTGTTGCAGCCTGCTAATAGCACTGTGTGGCATACACCAGCGGACCTGGTGTCTCTGCCACACTTCACAGCCACTCAGTCACTAGGGTCCCATTAGAAGGCAGGAGAAAACAGGTACAATCACACGTGGTGCAACACAAGCCCTGTGCTGGGTTGGTTTCACTGGCTTTAAGCAGGGCCATCACTTAAAATGCAGTGACTCACTGTGCTCTTGGCACCTGTGGAATCCCTGTGTCTCTGCCTGTGAGGATGGAGAGCCCTATATCAGCACTTTTGGCAAACACCAACAGGTGCATAGGCATCACTCTGCTGTTTATACATGGAAAAGATGAGGTGGCCCTGAAAATGGGCTTTACGAGGTCATGCAGTAAGACAGTGGCAGGACAGAGCCTTTCTCGCAGCCCTATGGATATTGCTCTGGCTTCCCACTGCATTTGTCTTGCTGATTTACGTGATTACATTAAAAGCCCTTTGGAAATGCTTATTCGTGACTTAGTGTTCTCAGCAAGAACTATCCTTTTCTTGAAGTAGGAGCATCTTGCCACAGGAGGCTGCCTGAGGCATGCGACAATGTGTAGGTTCAGGAGAGAGGTTGGGGACCAAACGGGTCACTGTCTATTCCACTTTTGAAAGGGGTTCATCTCTACTTGCTTTAGAGGAAGGACAGTTGTACAGGTCTCCATGTGGAGACTTCAGTCTCCCAGTCTTACTTCTGCTAACACACATCCCCCCCCCTCTATCCCACAGAGCAGCACTTCCATTCCCTGCGTACATATGTTGTATACATTTGTCCCCATCCAGCCTACCCTGGGCCACCTGTAGCCCCTCAAGTGCTGTGTGTTTCCTCCTCCAGGCTGAAAAGAAGGCACAAAGCCTGCTAGCAAAACATTGCAACCAGCCTGTCATCATTGATACCATCCCAGCTGACTCCCTCTCTGTGAGTAATCCACATTGCTTGTTGGCCCAGCGGTACCTCAGGTGCTGCGTGTACAGTAAGAGGGAGCTGCTGGGCACATTTTCTGCTGCATGCCAGTTTCCTTTGCTGTAGCCTGACCCCTCTTCTCCCTGCCTCTCCTAGATACTAATGAAGGTAGTGAACCAGCTGTGTGACAAGTCTCCTGGCTCATCAGTCCTGTTGCTCAGCCCTCAGGTTTCTGGTGAGGTGCTCTGTGCTTGTCAGGTGTCCAAGGTAAGCAGAACCCTGGTAGAGACATGGGGAACCTGCCTGCATATGGGGACTGGACCCACTGCTCAGCACATCCCAGTTGAGGCTTTTCCTGGGATTCTACCCAGGTGGTTAATCACAGAGGGGTAGGACCTGAGATGACCGTATTGGGACCAGATATGCTTTCAGTCTTTGCTGGGCACAGATATCCCTGGATCCTCCAGGCCGTGTTTGCCCAGGGGCAGGACACAGCATTAACATGTAAGCTCAGCTTTTGCAGTCCTCCCAGTCATGACTGCCTCAGGTTAGTGAGGGCCCAGGGTGGGTGAGGAGAGAATGTTGTTACCTTTCTTCCTCCAGACTGCGGAGTGCTCCACAGTCCAAATCACTTTGCTCTGTGTCTCTTCCCCAGAATTGCCTCCCCGTCTTCTCTGCTGCTGACTGGGCCGTGGCTGTCTGTACGCAGATGGAAGGGAAGGCAGGAGGCTCTCCTGTCGTTGCTAAGGGCAGTGGAAATGCCAAGGGCATGCAGGGAGCCCTGACTACTGCACTGGAGTTTGCTCAGAGTAAACTCTGAAATAACTGTGATGCTTTGGTGGCAGGACAGCTGTATGCAGCCCAGCTACAAGCTACATGGACACTTGATGCAGAGCACGTGTTATACTCTGCTGATCTGAATGGTGTAGCAGCTCCCACACTGAACATTGCTGCAACCACTGCATTGGAGCATTTTGCTTCTGGCTATCTGGGATCAGCAGAGACCCTGCTCCTGATCGCACTGACAGAACAATGCTGCCTATTCTCAGCATGGACGTATGGGGATTGAGCCTGAGAAAGCAGCAGATCCTACTTCTTCTGGAACAGTGTAGTTCTTGCCACAAGACCAGCACTGAAAGGCTCCGTGAGAGCATGGGGAGATGGTGCAGTGTTATCCTAAAGCCATTAAATGGTAGAGAGTGTTTGATCCTCTGATGTGGCTTGTTAGCTGCATCTTTTTTGGTTTGTTTTTTTTTCTTGCTTTATTTTTTTCTTGCTGTGTTCTGGCAAAGGGGTTTGTTCTGTCCCTGCAGCCCCGCAAGTCAGCATGCACTCTTGTCTAAGCAGTCCCATCCTACCGGCGAACTCAGGACATGCCTCTGATTAAAAATGCTACTGTAATTTAGAAATGGGAAGAGAAGTCCCATCCTGCTTGTGGGCTGAACCTCCTTAGGCTATGCAATGGGTAGTGCTGAAGCCAGTCCTCAGTACTGAAGCACGGAGGGAACAAAATCATCCCAGCCTCCACCTATTTGCTTTGGATGAATGTTCTTATCCTTGTTTCCACCTTCCACTCCCTTGTAACTCCTTCCTTCTCACACTGCCTACTGCACCTCATACCAGCACCTACCTAAAAACCGCCATGGATCTGATGAGTTGTGTGAATGGGAACTCTTGCTGTGTTGCAGCATGGAACTCCCTGCAGCAGGACGCTTAGCCTTGAGGTGAGCAGGTCTCCCTCCTAAACTGGTCGTTTTTCATGAGCACTGGCAGACCCAGCAAACTCAAGTCATAAAGACATTTAAGACTTCATTGTTATAGTGATATCTAGAGCTCTTGGCCAAAGCACCATTATTTTAGATACTGTATTGACCTAACTGAAGAGGTCACAAATGATAGCTGATGCAAAGGTGCAACAGGATAGTGATACAAGCAGGTTTCACCCTGTGAGCAGCAACAGCAGGCTGATAGGGGTGAATTTCACCAGCAGGGAGGGTTGCCTGGCACTGTGGAGGGAGGTGGAGGAGGCAGTAGCTGCATGCTTTTGGGGAGAGGGGGAGGAGGGGTGGAAGAACAGTGGTGCTGATGGATGGGGAGCAGGAAATGGCTGTCACATAGATAAGGATTGGTGAAGAGGATGTAGTGGGGAATGGCCCAGTCTCCTAATGAGACACCTCCTCACTTTTCTTAGCTGTCTGCTTGAGGGTGAAGAGCTGCTGTGAGCAGAGCCTCCTTTCCCTTCTCTCTTCAGGGAACAGCTCACCTGGGGAAAAAGGGAGGTGGATTTACTGCCATCAGTAGAGGACCAGGGGTGTTCTTCCCTATCTCAGTGCTGTCCAGCCCAATGTCTCATACATGGTCCGTAAGGCTCCTCATCTTTGCGAAGTGCCAGGAAACTGGTTTTGCACTTGGCTAAGTGCCTGATATTAATATGAGGACTTGGAGGCAGGAGGAATGGGGAGCCTTTAGGGGCTGGTGGTGCTCCCCACTATCCTCCTCTGCTTCCTCCAAAGCACTGACAGCTGCATTTGCAGCAGGACTGCAGACCTTACTCATTCAGTAAATGCTACTTGCAGCCAGAGAGTGTAAAGCAGGACTTGTTGCAAAGGGGGCTATGAGCCAAGGTCCCTGGGCATCTGCCCTTGTTGGCAAGAGTTCAGCCATCAGAGGGGTGCACAGGCCCCTTTCTTTCATCACCCTGCCAGTGGGGCAGGCTGCTGCTCACCGCGGACCCTGCCTGTGTTCCCATACATGGCAGCAACTCAGTGCTTTCTCAACTTTCTTTCCCTTTCTGGATGCAGAGGTGCTGCTGGTGCTCATAACATCTCTTCAAGGAACCTGAGCACAGGGGAGAGCTGGAACATCCAGACCAGTGCTTCAGGGACCTTGTGACGAGGCTGGTAGGGTGCTGGAGAGGGTGCATGGAGTCCCAGGGGACGGTTCATGCTGTTGGCTGAAAGCAGCGTTAGTGCCTGGTGTTGCACAGCTCCTGTGTTTCACTTGGACCACAGCGGTACCACATACGAGGAGGGGAAGGGGTGCTCTGTCTTACTGGGAAAGTGCTTTCCTGGGGTGCTTTTGTGTTACTGTGTTAATAGCTACCACAGGAGATGATGTCTCCTTTTGGTATTGGAGAGTAGGTGTGAGGAGGAGGAGGAGAGGAATGCTGGGTTGAGCTGCTCCTGCACCATGCTCCAAAAGCAGAGCCTGAGCTTGCCAGTAGCAGCCTTGCAAAATTAACCCCCTTCAGCCTGACTTTTTAGCTTAAAAAACACTGACCGCTTGTAAACTTCTGCCCAGCCACTTAAGGGGCAGGGGTCTTTGTGCCCCCCTTGTCATTACTCTGGAGGGCCAAGGGCAGCTGCTGCTGCAGAGGCAACTGGAGCAGTGGCCCTTGGGGCCACTGGAAGGAGGTCTGTCTCCCTTGTGGGGACTGTTGGGCTCTCAGCACTGTGCAGTGAGTGAGTGGCAAAGGCCTGATGGCTCAGCACCCCAGCTCTGCTGTCCCTCTCCTATGTCCCATGGGAAAAGTGGCTCCCTGCTCTCAGAGTGACAGACCCAACCCTACAGTGAGAAATAAGCCCCCACCCCACGAGCAGGGGCACTAGGGGAAGGCTTAATGATCCTGCAGCCACTTCCAAGCCACTTGGGCAACGAAAAGGTGTTGGTTACATGGGAGCAGTTACAGCTTGGCGAAGCGATGGTAGAAGGTGGGCAATGGGAAAGGCCCAACACAGCCTTACACTGCACGCATGCCACCCAGCAAGGGTTATAGGGCTCCTAAAGCAGCGCAGGGGTGTCAATCTTGCCATCCTACATGGGAACTGTGGGTGGTCTCAGGTGACCTCTGCAGCCAGGTTTTCCAGAAGGCAGCCCAGAGTGACAAGAGGCTGCTGAGAACCAAGTCCCACAGCTCATCAAAGAGCTCTGGAGATGGTAGCAGCACATCTTTGAAGAGGGAGCACTCAGCACAGCCCTCCCCAGCTTCTCCATGCCCATGGCTACCTGTGGGGTCAGCTGAAAGACCTGCTCAGGCTTGGGCGAGTTGCTCTGCAACAGCCATGCACTGTGGGGCATCAGGCCTGTCTTATACCATCTCCACACCCGTTTGGCATCCAAGTTCCTCAACTTCTGCACCTGTAGCTGGAACCATAGCCCCTTCTCTGCATCTGTAGCAGCCCCAGCACCCCCTGCACCCAGGGCTGCTGCACCTCCTGCACAGCCTTTCTATAAATGTTAAAAACCACCTGGTCAGCGAGCAGGGCTGCAGCCTGCTACAATGGTGCTAGCTCTTCTCCTGCCTCAGCCAGGGCAGTCTTGGGGGGACCTTCCAGCTTACACCCCATTTTCTTTCTCCTCCGTGGCTGCTCTTGGCCTTTCCCAGCATGAAACTCAGTATTTCCTTTCCTCTTTCTGAGCCTGCAAGGATTTAAGTGGGTCATCAATGAGGTCACAGCATAACCAAGCCATGATCTTACTGGATCTTATAAGCTGAGTAGCTCTAAACCTGCTCTGTAATTGAAGGAGAAAAAGGATCTTATCCTACCAAAGAGTAAGTTTTTTGGAGTCATCTGTGGGACCTATATCACCCCAGGCTGGTAAAGTGGATTGCTGCAGTAGAAATGCCGGGTTTTGAGCTACGGCCATGCCAGGCCATTGCTGATCCCAGGAGACAGCATTTCCTGCTCTTCTCTTGGCAAATCCCCAATGCACAGACTTATGTCCCATCCTCCCCTTTCCTTGCCGCAGAAGGACAATGCATTCATGTCTCGTGCTGCAGCCGCAGTAGCTGCCATGTTTCTGCCTGGGACACCCTGCATTTCAGTGGTGGGTCAAGCGATGCTCAGCTGGGAGGGCTTGGGGGAATGAAACACGAGTTTTAAATGTAGTTCTCCAGCCAAAATAGCAACTTACATTCCCTTACAGTCATCAAGGTGTGAGCAGTACCCTGGGCACACATTTGCAACTCCGAACACACAGACACAGAAGGGACGGCAGGAAGCGGGAAACTAATTAAAGAGATGATGGGGTTTTTGCTGTGAACAGGTGCTGTCAGGTTGGCAACACCTCCATAAGTCCAGATGGACCCTGAGGTCCCTTAAGGGCACATGCAATGCAAAGGCTTGCCAGCCCCAATCCAAAGCAACTACCCAACTTCAGCAGAAGGGTAGCAGAAAGTACACTCTTGTCTCTTCCTGACCGCTTTGCTCCAGGAGCTTTGCTCTCGATGGCCTGGGCTGCACAGTGAGAGGCTGGCACGCAGCACTTGCGAGAAGCCCAGCTCTCCCTAGGCACCCCTGCCACCCCCAGCCCTGGGGATGGCTGCTGTAGGGACCTGAGGCTCTGCAACCTGGGTCCCATGGGACTCCCTGCAGGAAGGTGCTGGGATCATAGCAGTGGTAGCGGAGCCGAGCCAATGCATGCTGAGGCACAGGCTCAAAAGCCGTGGGGCTTGGTCCTTTGTGGCTGGAGCTGAGCATCTCCTGGAGACATTGACCCTAATGCAGCATGTCCAAGCCGAGCTCTGCAGGGAGGGAGAGCAGCTCAGGCGCCGGTGTAGGGAACCAGAGCACAGCTCCTCCCCTGCTGTAACACCCCGTCCCTGTCACCAGAGCCCGCAGGAGGTGGCCAGTGGGCCAGAAGGAGCAGCTGGGGTCTCCCCAGCACCCATCAGCCACCACTACCCCCACCTTGCCCCCAGGATAGCAGCAGTAACCGTCCTTGCGGCTCGCAGCAGAGCGTGGCACTGAGCCCCCTCGTCCCCAGGCTGAGGCGCACCCCCAAGGACCAGCCCACCAGCAGGTAGAAGCAGCAGACCCTCTGCACACGCAGGGACACCCTCACACACCAGCACACACCTCCCAAGCACCTGCACTTGCACAGATCTCCCCTCACACGATTTCAGGTGTGATTTCCCTTATGTCTCCTGGAAACACTGGAACAGGTTGCCTAGAGAGGTTGTAGATGCCCCATCCCTGGAAACATTCATGATCAGGCTGGATGGGGCTTTGAGCAACCTGATCTAGTTGAAGATGTCCCTGCTCATTGCAGGGAGGGGGTTGGAGTAGATGACCTTTAAAGGTCCCTTCCAACCCATTCTATGATTCTATGTGCATAGTAAGTGTGCACTGAGCTCGTCGCGTCAGACATGTACGTATGTGTAGCCCAGAAACCCACACATCCAGCTATGTGTGGGTTTCTGGGTTACACTTGCAGGCTCTCGCCATCACACCGTCCCCCATGCGGGCTCCCCACTCCCACAGCAGCTGGGCACCCACGCCGAGCAGCACCCACGCGTGGGCAACTGCTGCGCAGCACACGCAAGGGTACAGTGGTGAACCCACAAATCCAGAACACTCGTGGCAAGGCAGGATGTCCCATCCCTCGGGAGCAGCTCAGAACGTCACGTCCCTTGGGAGCAGTTCCAGGGCCACCTTGAGCTGGTGCTGCCACTCATCTTCTGCATCCCAGCTGCCTGGGAAAGGAGGGGATGGCTCTGTACTAGAGGTGTTCAGCTGAGGGACAGGCAGTGTGTAGGGCATGCAGGCAGGGCAGGAGCGGCCCCTGGGCCTGGCGATGAGGGGCAGGGGGGCTCTGAGCCCTCAGCTCCCAGGGAGCGTTGCTGGCGAAGGAGCCGTGCTTACACTGCAGCACAGCACCGTCTGCAGCGGCTTGTCGAGAGCCCACGGAGGCAGGAGAGGCATTTCACGGGGGATCCCAGCAGCTCGTCTTTGCTGCCTGCCCTTCACGGCTATCTGGTTCCCGGTGCCAGAACGCTGGTGCCTTGCAGTCAGTTCCTCAGCTTGGATTGCAGCTGGCATTTCCCTGCCCCTTGCTGAGGGAAGCAATTTGCTCGGCTGCAACCCAAGCTTCTCTCTCCTCCAGAAAGCGCTGGGAAAAACCACGGGGCTGGGAGAAGGACTGCGCTTCCCTTCCCTCCTCCCCACCACCAGCGCCACCACCATCCCGACCACCATCAGGAGCACCCTGCTACCGAGCCCACCCTCCTGACTGGGTCACGTCCTGCTGGAGGGAAACTGAGGAATGAATTCTGATTGATTTATGCCATTCTGGGTCTTAGTCTACCAAAAGGTGGCTGGTGGGGGTCCAGGATGTCAGCAGAGAGGGTGTGCCAGTGAGGCTGTGGTGCTGTTACCTGGTCTGCATCTAGAGCCACCATCCAGAGCACCGCGCTCTGCTGCATCAGCCAGGCACTGCTGCATCAGCCAGGCACTGCAGAGCCGCTCACCCTACTGTCATGCAACCAGAGCAGGCTCCCAGTGAGAAGATGAGCAAAGCTACACCCACAACCAGCCCCAGGCACTGGGGCGCTGCTGCCCACCACAGTCTCCCCTGAGACTGGAGAGGGGATGGAAGGAGACCCTGTCCTGCAGGGTCTGCTGTGGGAGAGACTGGAAGGAGCTCCATCTGGCCTGGGTCCGTTCTGCGCCCAGTGCTGCTGTGTAGCTCTTGCAAGATGGAGGGCCTCAGAGTAAGCTGTGGAGTCCTACCACCCACAATTCCAGTCCTGCTGCAAATCCACTCCAAAACCCTTCCTGCATTTTCAGCTGGCTGTGGGATCCCTATCCCAGAGCTATTGCCATCAGATTGTCTTTCTAGGATGCTCCATCCCTAGCCTGCTGTGTAAGTCCCTGAGGCTATGCAGACACTGGGTTACTGTTCCAGTCCCCAACCAAGATCTCTGCATCTCCTTCTAGCCTTTGCCCAGCCTCGTTTCACACACTTCCCTCTTGCTTTGCATCAGAGATTGCCTGGGCCTGAGCTCCAGGAATGGAAAGATAAATCTGAGCCTACATAGACCTTCTTTTCACATGGTGAGGAATTATTTACACTCGGGTTGGGATTTGCTGCTCTACTAATTTTGTTGTTTCCTCGTTTGCCTGTTTGTCCCACATTTCAGACGGCATTCCCTCCCTCCCCTTTTCTTCCCTCACTGCCCCCACTTGCGGGTGTCTTTCCTCCCTCCTCCTCCTCCTCCTTCTCCCAGCTGGCCTGGTTAGGCAGGTGCAGGAAGAAGACACACAAGGAAGACGATCCATCATGTCAAATATCACCGAGTTTTATGGAGAAAGGGGAAAAGAGATGCAAAACTAAATGACCTTTAAAACAAGTGAGCTCTCAGGTTCCCTCCCCCACCCCAAAGCAGCTCCTCTGCTCTGCTGTAACCTTCTCCTCCCTACCCCAGCATTTATTTATAAGCACCATCAATAATTAAGAAGCTGCCTGCTTGCCTCGGCTGCAGTGTTGACAGAGGCATCTCTGACGTTTCCTGGCTCAGTCTGGCTGCTTTGCTCGCTTGGTCTTTTAATTTTCTTTCCCTGCCTTGTTAGAAACACAGGAATCACCCACCTGAAATGGACAGGAGGTCTGTCCTGGTCCTCCTCACAAGGAGGGCTCCCTGCAATGGGCTGGTCGCCCCGAGAGCGACCCGAGAGCTGTCAGCTCTCGCAGCCCCGCAGCAGCAGCACGGGGTGGGATGTCTGGGGTGTTCCTGCTACAAGCACCACCACTCCCTGCCAGAGTCAGGCTCCAGGAGAAGAAACTCCCTTGTCCACATCCAAGGGCTGGGGAGCTCCCACACTGGTGGCTCCTTGCTGAGAAAACCACAAGTGAGGGCTCTGTGGTTGGAGACCCCAGACCTGGGGAAGCAGCATCACCCTGGACACCCAGCCCCGGGCTCCCAGCCAGGGACATGGAAGAAGGAGAGACCCACCCAGCAGTGCAGCCAAAAAGCACAGCCAAGCAGGATGAGTTGGCCCTAACAGGCAGGGCTGGAGGCCTTACAATAGAGGGCTACATCTGGGCTTAGAAATAAGGGATGGAAGGCTTTACACTGGCCTGGAGGAAGCACCGCAGAGCATCGCCTGGGGACAGGCCAGGCACAGAGGCAGCAGCCAGGCTTGGCACATCACTGGCACTTCGGAAGTCCTTGGGAACACTCTGGGTTGCTCCTCATGGGTTCAAAGGCACCCTGCAGGCATCAGACAAGCTCCAGCCCTCAAACAAACCTTCAGGCATGAGGTTTCCAGGCAGCCCAGCTCAGCAGCTGCAAGCAGAGTTCGCAGTGTGCCAGGGCTGAGCCCAGGTCCCTTTGCCAGCACAATCCTGATGCGGTGACAGGGGCAGAGGGAAGCCCAGTGGTTCTCCCTGAGCTGGCCTGCGATGCTGCCAGCATGGTGGAGACGTGCAGACAAGCCGTGGCAGATAGCTGCAGCCAGAGGCATTCAGCAGCATGCACCCGGCTGCCCCCAGCACGCAGTGCAACGCCTCGGGCTCCCCTGCTCTGCCAGCCGAGCCCTGAAAGGGAACGCAAAGGGGGCTGGGGCTCTGCCATGGCCCCCGCATCCCGCTGCAGGGCCGGGGAGTGCCCAGGAGCCAGGCGCAGCAGTGGTGGGAAGCGGATCTGTCACAGACCGCGGCCCTGGAGGGATGGTGATGGCAGCTGGCAGCTCCCCAGCCCTGCCAGTGCCGGGCTCCGCTGGGGTGGGAAGAGGGCACCAAAGGACAGTGTCAACTCAGCAGCCCTTGGCGCGCAAGCTCCCAGGCTGTCCTGTCCCATCAGCATCTGACTCCCGCCACAGCGACCACCTCGACATTATCCTTGCTGCAGCTGGGTGGACAGGGCCCCCATCTGCCCCCCCCAAGTTTCCCCACACCAGATCCTGCAACTGCTGATGCAGGATGTATGGAGCTGCTGCTGGGGGACACCAAGGGTCTGAGAGATGGAAAAGGCGCCTTCTTCCCCCGGTATTGCCACCTCCCCAGCTCACGCAGCCCAGCTGTCCCAGGGGTGCTGGAAGAGCTTTCCCCCCTCCCCACTGGTCTCCCTCTTCTGTGGGTCAGGCTCTGAGGAGCGTCTCCAGCCTTCAAGGGAAGGGGTGGCCCCCTGCAAGGGGTATTGGGTGTCTCTCTGTGAGGGGTATCCCAGCCAAGCTAGCCTTGAAGGTAAATAAGGCAAGCAAGGATGACGCCCTCATTTCAAATATAACAAAGCCCCTGGACCTCTGAGCTGCTTTCTGGTGGCCACATGAGGGAAAGATGCTGCACTGCCTGCCCTGAGCTTTTCAAAATCTCTCTGTATACTGCCTGTGCTGTAGGACCTGAGCACCCTCCATGCCCCTCTAGAGCACTTAACGCCTGTCACAAGTACCTTGGGTTTATCAAACCACAGCGC